>NC_059173.1:65198975-69998975 GCF_019923935.1 Bubalus bubalis
AAGTGTGCTATGCTATACAAAGATACAGCTATCACTAGAAAGAATTCCGATGTCGTAAAAAAGACCCATTTGGTGTAAGTTGCCTATACATTTTCATTTTAAAATTCCAAAACTTTCTTTATGTTAAAGAAAAAAAATTTAAGCCTAAAAAAAAAAAGTAACAAACACATATTGAGCTCCCAATATGTGCCAACCAGTACACATCAAAGTAATCTCCTAATATATATACAACCTGGTGTTGAAATGACTATAACACATCTGTTATAGTAAAGTACAATGAAACACTAAAACCTTCAACAGAACTCCTCTTCCTCAGTCCCCCTCCATATACACACCCTCGGACTTTTATATGTGCAAGACAAGGCACTAGAGAGCTCGGACTCAGTAATTCATGTCATGCCCAAGACCACTCTTGCAGCTGAGATCAGCTGGAATACGATTAAAACAAACAGACAAACACGGTTTCTGCCTTTACTCAGTCCTTTTGTCTTGACCTGTTTGTCTTCTGAACATCAAAAATGATATGCCAGGAAACGAGATTCATTTTATTTAAGTATTTTTCAAGATAAGCATGATGAAACATATCTTCTCTATATTAGCAAATACTTGTACTCAAAAACATCCCAAAACAGACAGGTTTCAACTCAACTAGTTTATAAAGTTCAGCTTAAAAGAAACTAAAATCATTTTCTATTTACTGGAAAATCTCTAAACTAGACTTTGCTAAACACATAAATTGCTTGAAACACAAGCAGAAACCAGTTACGCCTATCCATAATACACAAGCTATTTACTATTTTCCTTTGTTGTTGTTGTCTTCCAGAAAAAGTTATGCAGAAATGAGGAACTTAAAAATGTTTTTCTAGTGGGAAATAAAGAACTTTTTCATTAACATTACTTAAATGAGTCAAAACATGTTCCTAAAACTTGTAGAATATAATATTCCAAAAAGATTAAATTTTATGACTTATCTAAGTTCCTTAGTCTGAGAAAGTAATTTAAACATTTTGTTTCTAAAATAAGAACTAAACACTGCTTGTTCCGTTTGGTGATCTGAAAAGGAGGAAGATACAGTAAATAAAATGCTACAGCTGGTGTTGTGTCATCATGGCCCAGTAATCTGCAACAAAACTCAGTAAGACAACACACATTAAGTTTTCAAATTTATATGCTAAAACTAAAAAGTGTAAATAGGGAATCGTTTCTTCAAATAAAATACTGTACTTGTATAAATTCAGAAATAAGTGCTGCAAGTAAAATAGTTTAAACCGACAACTTCCCTGAACAGTTCACTTCAAAATGAACAAATATATGAGCAACTATTCCTTTGAGTAGTTGAAGGAAACCGAAATATCCATAAAAATCCATAACTATACCCATACTGATTTTCTCCTTCCCCTTTGCTTTAAATTCATAGTAGAAGATAAATTACAAAATTAAATTACTCTGTTCTTCATCTGGTCTTGATCATATCCATTTGATCAAAGCCATTTATCTTAACCTAGGCCTTCCACAGAAAATCAGTGGCCAAATCCTAAAGGTATCTCTTTACCTCACTGCAGAATTTCCCCAGGCTCCATGCTTGTCTGTGAGAATGTTGATAATTTTCTGGATTAGTTGAGTTGCTGTCACATGGTCTCGATATTTAGCTGCTCTTATCAAATGATCACACATCTTCTCATCTTCTCGTTTGTCTGCTGAATACTGGGCACATAGTGACTTGGACAGGAAAAAGAAACATCTATTAATATAAAAATATGGGGGAAAACCCCTTTAATTGCATGATGAAACAATCTCTAATATGAACAGAACCAAACAAAAATTTAAAGTGACTTTTACATTGCTCATGAACTGAATTGAGCAGAGTTGCTGATCTACTGTCTCATTACAACAATCCCTCAAGAACTTATTTCTCTGTAGTCATTCATAAGGTACACTCAGAAATGGTTAATATCTAAGCAGAGACCTGAATAAAGAGAAGAAGCCAGAAAATGCGGGGTCCACATTACAAGTAGCATGAAGGGAGGTTACAAAGAACTAAAGCAAAGTGAACAAAGAGAAGAATGGTACGAAAAGAGACTGGAGAGGGAGGCAGGCAGGGGTTGCATCATTTAGTAACTGTGCAGTTATGATAAGGAGCTTAGATTCTATTCTAACCCAATGGGTTACCAGTAGGTTAATCAAGGGAATGATGTGATTGATTTACATATGAAAATGATCAACATAGCTTCATTTAGAGAATGAATTACAGAGGAACAAGAGGCTTGAGGGAGACTGGTTATCAGGCTACTGCACAGGTCCAGAAACGAGATGCTGGTGGTTTGCAGAAGTAAACTGAGCTAGTTCTCAACACCTTTAGAAAATGCCAGAAACAGTGTGGTCTTTTAAACCTTGGCTATGCACAATGGACCACCAGCACTAGAATAACCTAGGAACTTATTAAAAGTGCAGAATTATAGGTCCCACTCCACACCAACTAAATCAAAACCTGGATTTTAATGAGATCTCCAGGTGATTTCTAAATTAAAGTTTGAAAAGTACTTTCTTAGACATCAATTTTGCCAAAACAAATTTAGGATTCTTTAGCAATAATCAGATACAACACAACCACTGGTTTCCACGATGCTTATTTCTTTTCTTTTGGAATTCAGACACTTGTGGTATGTTTAAGATGCTATACTACCTAATTAATTGCTTAAAATTAAAAAAAAAATGATTAATGTAAACTTGTTAGTTAAAAGGTCAGTTTAGTTAGATAGTTCATTCCTTTCTCCTGGAGTGTAAAAGAGGAAGTAATGGTTCCAGGAGAGCTCTTTCTGTGCCAGAAGAGAAGCAAGCCTGAGGAGGAAGACAATACCCACAGGGAGCGGAGGTATGCGAATTACAAACTAGCTTACTCTGAATGGAATCATGAACTTGTGGATCAACCAAAGACCAGCCTACCTTTAAATTAAACTTTCTGTGAGACTTTTTTTTTTTTTTTAAGATTTTTTACAAGAACCTATAAGCTCCTGTTCATTCACTGAAGTCCAGTATGAACTGGGTTTTCTGTTTCTAATACCACAAGCAACCCAAATGATATGGTGTTTATGCAAATGCATAAAGAATCAAATATCTCTTGGTTTGTACAGAACACTAGGCTACTGAGATCAAAGGCTGAATCAGCTTGATAGCCTTTGCCCTGGAGAATCCCCATTCTAGACTGTGAGAAGGGAATTGGGAATAAAAGTATAGTCGTCTCTTGCTATCATGAGGGGGTGGGGGGAAAGGGGCAAGGTTCCAGGACCCCCATGGATACCAAAATTTGCAGATGCAAAATCCCTTTCAGACAAATAATATAATATATATGAATATGTTTATACATATGAATAAGCATAAGATTGGGAAACAAATCAAAAACCAGACAAAAGCATCATCATCTTTGGCAGAGTCTCTTATCAGTCTTGGGCAACTAACTCACTTTACCTTGCTGGGTCTAACTGTCCTCCCATCTGCAAAATGAGAGGATTATATTACCTCTAAGGATTGTACACTTAAAAGATTTTGGCCAATCTCTAAGAGGTTAGTTTCTGTATATTGTTAAAAGGAAAGTACTTCTTTTACCTAAACACTGATATGGAAAAAATAAATTATGTTAGAAACGAGATTCATTTATAAAATACTACAGGCAAATGCCAGGCTTCTCCAGTGGCTCAGAGATAAAGAATCCACCTGCAATGCAGGAGACACGGGTTCAACCCCTGAGTCAGGAAAATCTCCTAGAAAAGGGAATGGCAACCCACTCCAGTATTTTTGCCTAGGCAATCCCATGGACAGAGAAGCCTGGAGGGCTACAGTCCATAGAGTAGCAAAGAGTCGGACAGGACTGAAGCGAATGAACATACGCACACAGGCAAATGCCAGATACCATGTTAAAAAATGAAAGCCTGAGCCAAACAAACCCCAAGATAGTTCAGTTTGTCAACATTACGATTTGAGCAAAGAAAAGAAAATATGATTAAGAAATACTTGAAGGGAGTAGTTTAAGTGAAGATAGCTAGGGAATTATTCCATTGTTAACAAAAAGGTCAACTACTATGTGATATTTTCAGAGATTCATTCCAGAATAGCAGCACTCTGTAGGTTACTTCACATCTAAGTCAACCATACACTGAAGCCACCAAGACAAAATGGTAGACACTGTCAGAATTTGTATAGCTTAAACACCCCCCCAATGCATGCACAGAGTGCCTTTATCTAACCTCACCTGATCATAAGAGGGAATTAAAATTATTGATGGAAAGTCAAAAATAATTGGTTTGAATACTCCCCTGAAACACCAGATACCTTCATATTAAACGTACCAAAATTACCCCAAAATACATTATTAAATAGGCTACCTGTATGCATTTACCAGTTTAACTTTATCAAATCGTACTCTTCAAAACATTTGGTAAGCAACTAAAGTTTGCTTAAAAAGGCAGAATTCTAAAAAGAGTCCAAGGTAGTAAGTTAAATAGTAAAATGGTTTAAAGTGCTCTTTAATGGATCCTCCTTTATAATATAAACAGCAACTTTTCATATCTGACATAAAATCTATAGATATAAATCACATTAAAGGGCTATTCTCTCCTGATTATCAATCTCTGTCTCATTGTGGAACATTAGAGTCACATCTAACCTTAAAACATGATAAAAGGAAACCAAACAAGAATGTTTTGTATTGATATAATGAACTTGCATCTATTCTTAAAAGCATCTTTAAAATGCAATTTTAAAGATGAACACATTCTTATTAAAAAACCAATAACATATTCAACATATGACATATCATTCAAAGTCAAGTACGGATGAGGCATATTTGCCTGAAGATCAAACACGTTACTTATTGAAGGAATGTGTGTGTGTGTGTGTGTGTGAGCGCGTGCGCGCGTGCACATGTGCGTGCTTGTGTTTAAGGATTAAGTGGAGGTATCCCAAAAGACCTTACCAAAATGTGCCATCTATCAATAAAATCAAGGGCCAGGTCTAGTGTGTGCCTGCTAAATTGCTTCAGTTGCATTCGACTCTGGACCCTGTGGTCTGTAGCGCGCCAGGCTCCTCTGTCCATGGGATTCTCCAGGCAAGAATACTGAGTGGGTTACCATTTCCTTCTCCAGGGTATCTTTCCAGCCCAGGGATTGAACCCAAGCCTCTTGTGTCTCCTGCATTAGCAGGAGGGTTCTTTGCCACGAGCACCACTTGGGAAGCCCACCAGGTCTAGGACTTTTATTCAATTTTACTTCACATAAACTTTTCTGTTTTCCTACTTTAAGCAACACATGAACTAAGTAATATAGCATCACAACAATGACCTCCTGTCCAACCTGAATCATAAAATAAAAAAAAAACAGAAAAAAGCATCCTGGGAACTAATTCAAATATATTTGATTTGAATTTGATCATTGCTAAAGAAATCTATTAATGTATTAATATAGAATTAATAAAACATAAGATAAATCTAGTTCTTAAAAAATTCACTTAACTGAAGAGAGAAGCAATTTAGACTGATCAATTGTAATTCAAATAACTGTTCTGGATCTTTAAATAAAGAAGTAAAGACAATATCACATTTAGCCTTTCCTTTCAGATGTTATGTCTCTAAGTTTACTATCTGTCCTTTGTATGAAAGCCCAGAGAGGAATGAACTTAAAATCAAGCAGATTTCTCTATTATGCTCCTGCCATCACTCTGATGACCTTTCTGGTGGTCAGACTTCCTCTTCATTATCTCCCAGGATGCTTGCATTTTCTCAAGGCTTTGTCATATGTCCCTTGGCAATATCATCCACTCCCACCATCATCTGCTATTATCAATTTAGATGTAGCTGTCAAGTTTTTCACGTCTGACTCAGCTGTTTTCCCAAATTCAGATCCCACATTTCTATCTGTAGGACAGTCTCCAATCATTCAATAAGTACCTAAAATTTAAAACATACAACCTACCATCTTTATCCCAAACATGCTGTTACTGAAAAGGGAACGGGTTTCCTACTTCTGTCATCTGTGACTTTTCAATTTCCCTCACATCATATCCCATCATTCCCAGCCAAACCTCTAACCACTCATCACAGCCCTAATGTAGATCTTTATTTGCTCACAACTCAGCTCGTGAAATAATCTTCTGTCCTTTTATGAGAAGCCCCAGAATTATTTCTAGAAAAATTTGCTTTGGAATGACATAGATATATGTATAGATCCCATCCTCAAAAAATACATAATTGTTTAAAATATTGAAAAATTAGAACCAAATTTTACTGCCTAGACCTGTGAATGTGTAGCCATCTATAAAGTGGAATATTATCTTTTACATTACTGTCTATCCACACTCTGTTTGCCAGATATACTGGATTATACACTACTACCCAAATAGCCTCAAGACATTTTCAAGGGCTGGAAAATACACTTTTCCTATAGCTTTTATATGTGAAACAAGTTTAAAGATGTCTACTGAGAAAGTAAGAGGGAAATTTGAAAGACAAACTACTAGAGAAGAGGAACTCAGGCAGAGGAAAATATACGGAAATCTAGAGGTCCTTTTGATTCTTTACCTGAATATAAAAGGTGGAAAAAAAATCTCAAAAAAATCCAAAATAATTGGAAATTAAACAATTCATCTCCAAATTAAAAAATATGGATCAAAAATGAAATCACAAGGAAAATTAGAAAAAATTGTGGGAACTGGATAAAACAGCATTTAAAGTAAATTTTATACTTTTAAATATATTAGAAAATATTAAATATTTAAGGAAGAAATAATACAAATTTTAAACTCAGATGACAGAGGCTAAGGAATACACTCCAACAATTTGGCATTAAAGGAACAGAAAACTAAGTAACATAATTTGCATAAATAAACACAAAAACTCAACAAAATACTACCATTCAGCTATCTATAAAACAGACTATATATCATGATGAAGTAGAGTATATCTATGGAATGCAAAGTTGACTTAATATTTAAATATAAATCAGCATAATTCACCATAAAACAGAAAAAAAGGGAGAAAAACATATCATCTAAATCATTTTTTAAAAGCAATTAATTAAATAAATAATTAACATTCAAAACCCTTTCATGAAAATAAATTAATTAATTAAATAACAAGTATTCCACAAACCAGGAATACAAAGAGACTTCCTAAACCTTAGGAAGGACATCTATAAAAATTATTCAACTAAAACTGGAAATAAAGTGCTATGTCCTCTCTCATAACTTCTATTCAATATGGTAAAAGAGATCTTAACCAGCAGAGACAAAAAAATAAACAAGTAAGCAAAAAGACAGTCTGAAAAGGAAAGACTAACAGACTCTTCATTTGTATATGCGTTCCCCTATGTTATAATTCTGAGCGTTCTAAGAAAAAACTACTAGAATATATAATACAAGTTTCTTAGATAAAAGGTCAATATACTAAAAGTTAATTATGTACCTACATGCTGGCAATAATCAACTCAAAAACAATTAACAATACCATTAATAACGTGAAATATTTAGCAGTATATAAAAACATATTCAAGTCTACACAATGAAAACCATAAAACACTGCTAAGAGAAACTAAGACTGAAATAACTGAGGATATACACAATGTTCATAGATTTAAAATCTCAGTATTTTAAAATATATATACTTTTCAAATTGATTTTATAGATTCAAGCCAATCTTAATACTTTAGGAGGCTTTCTTAAGGATATATTGACAGCTGAGTCTAAAATATATCTGAATAAAAAAGAAAAAAAAATTTACAAAGGAAAGATGAAACTGTAGGATTTTATACTCTTTGAATCACACTGTAAAATAAGAAATCAAGACAGCATAGATTATGAAATGAAAAAAGAGTGCCTTTACAACAACTGGTATGGAAACACCTGGCCACTCTCAAAGGAGCAAAGAAAGAAAAAAACTTGTTTTTACCTCATACCACACACAAAATGTTTAATTCAAAATGAATAAAAAATATAGATGTAAAAGTTAAAATTTTAGCACTTCTAGAAAAAATAAACAGAAAAATCTCACGAACTTCAAGTAGGCAGAGAATACTTAGACTAAAATTCATAGATTGGAGAGTGTAAAAGAAAACCATAACCATAAAAAAATTTGACAAATCAGACTTCAGTGAAACTGATAAAATCTGCCCTGTAGAAGTCACCATTTAGAAAACGAAAAGGCCAGTGAGGGAAGGAAAGAGTGGGACGAATGGAGAAAGCCCCATCAACACATACACACTACCCTGAGTAAAACGGGTACCACGTGAGAAGTTGGGCGCCTGGCCCAGCACTCTGAAATGACCTAAAGGGGCGGGTTGGGAGGGGAGCGGAGCTAAAGAGGACGTGACATATGTGTGATTGTGGCTGATTTGCAGTGTTGTACCACACAAACCAACACAATGTTGTATAGCAATTTTCCTGCAATTAACAAAGAAATGAATAAAGAAAGAAAGAAAATGAAAAGTCAATGAGAAAAAACATTCACCATACATATAGCTGACAAAAGATTTCCTTACAGAAAATACAAAGAATTCCTACAGTGCCATAAAGACAAACAAACTTAAAACCATAAACAAAGGATCTGACTAGACATTTTACAAAAGATATACAAATGACTAATAAGTATGTGAAAAAACGCTTAGTCAGCAGAGAAATTCAACTAAAAACCACAACACTCTATGATTATATACACACTAGAAGGGCTGAAATTACAGGAACTGACAATAAATACTGGCAAGGATGTGGGACAAAGGGAACTCTCATACCTACTAACTAGCCTGATGAAGTGTAAGACCTGCAACTACTCTAGAAAATAGTCTGGCAGTTTCTCCTAAGCCTAAACACAAACTTGCAACAGCACACAGCAATTATGCTCCGAGGTACTTCCTCAAAATGAAGGATAACATTTCCACAAAAATGAACTGTATGAAAATGCCCATAATGCTTTTAATCATTGAGCCAAACAGTGGAAATTACCCCATATACACCTACAGATGAATGGATAAACAAAGCAGTACTGCTAAGCAATATAAAAAACAAAAAAGCAATACACATACAACAATGTGGATTAGTATCAAAAATGTTACACTGACCAAAGCAATCCAGACCTTAGAGCACCCATTATGTAATTTATATGAAATTGTATACCACACCAAACTATCTATAATAACAGAAACCAGATGAGCAGTTGCCTACAGTTAGGTATATGTATGAATCTGCCTGAAATGCAGGAGACCCAGGATCTTCCCTATGTCCGGAAGATCCCCTGGAGGAGGACATGGCAGCCTATTCCAGTATTCTTGCCTGGAGAATGTCATGGACAGAGGAGCCTGGCGGGCTACAGGCCATGGGGTCGCAAGGGTTGGACGCAACTGAGCGACTCAACCACCACCACCAGGTGTGTGTATGTGCAGTGGAACTGACCACACTGGAACAGAAGGAAATTCTCCGAGATGACAGACAATTTCCATATCTTATACAGCAACAAAGATATACACGTGTCAAAACTCATCCAACTGAATACCTGAAATGAGTATATTATATATACATCACTCAATAAAGTATATTTAAGAAGTTCTTAAAAATGAATAGGCAAGGCACTAACAGGGAAGAAAGTAGTTAAAATATTCATATTGAAAAAATTAGCTCATATACCAAGTAGGTCAATACACTCTATAAATCAGTAAGGTAGATAAACAATAAGAGATAACTAATAAGAAAGTAGGTAAAAGATAAATAGTACTACACAAAAATTCTTTAAAAAAAAACATAATACATAACAAGCAGGAGAAAAGATGTACACTTTAATTTGTAAAGAAAATCCCAAATAAAACACAGTGACATACCACTACACAACTACCAGAAAGCTAAAATTAAAAGTGGCAAACAACTGTTGATGAAAATGTGGAGTAATATGAACAGTTACACACTGATGCTGGAAGAGGTACACACTTTTGCACGAGAGTGTAGCAGTTATCTATTGAGATGGAAAACATGAATATTTTACAGTCAAGTCCACCCGCCCCTTCATGGATCACAGCCTTGTTGGGCAAAGGGGCTTGCATAACTCAATGCAGCTATGAGCCATCCTGTGTAGGGCCACCCAACATGGATGGGTCAAAGTAAGAATTCTCACAAAGCACGGTCTAATGGAGGAGAGAATGACCAACTACTGCAGTATTCTTGCCTCAAGAACCACATGAACAGTATGAAAAGGCAAAAAGATACCACAATGGAAGATGAGCCTCTCAGGTCAGAAAGTATCCAACATGCTACTGGACAAGACTGGAGAAATCGCTCCAAACAGAATGAAGAGGCTGGGCCAAAGGGGAAACGATGCTCAGCTGTGGATATGTCTGGTGGTGAAAGTAATATCTGATGCTGTAAAGAAAATACTGCATAGGAACCTGGAATGTTCGGTCCACAAATCAAGGTAAATTGCACGTGGTAAAACAGATGACAAGAATGAACATGGATGTATTAGGAATCAGTGAACTAGAATGGACGGGAATGGGCAGATTTAATTTGGATGATCGTTGTATTGTATCTAATACTGTGCGCAAGAATCCCTTAGAAGAAATGGTCTCATAGACAACAAAAGAGTTCGAAATGTAGTACCTGGGTACAATCTCAAAAATGGCAGAATGACCTCGGTTCTCTTCCAAGACACACTATTCAACATCATAGTAATCCAAGTCTAAGCCACAACCACTAATGTTGAAGAAGCTGAATTTGATGGTTTCTATGAAGACCTACTAGACCTTCTAGAACTAACACCAAAAAAAGACATCCTTTTCATCATAGGGGATTGGAATGCAAAAGTAGAAAGTCAAGAGATTCTGGGAGGTGAAAGTAAGTTTGGCCTTGGAATACAAAATGAAGCAGGGCAAAGGCTAACAGAGTTTTGTCATGAGAAATCACTGGTCATAGCAACACAAGAGACAACTCTACATTATGGACACCACCAGATGGTCAGTACTGAAATCAGATTGATTATATTCTTTGCAGCCAAATGGAGAAGCTCTATACAGCCAGCAAACACAATACCTGGAGCTGACTGTGTCTCAGATCATCAGCTCCTTAATGCAAAATTCAGGCTTAAATTGAAGAAAATAGGGAAAACCACCAGACCATTCAGGTATGACCTAAATCAAATCCTTTAAATTTATACAGTGGAAGTAACAAATAGATTTGAGGGATTAGATCTGGTGGAGAGAGTGCCTGAAGAACTATGGATGGAGATTCATAACACTGTACAGGAGGCAGTGACCAAAACCAACCCAAATGAAAAGAAATGCAAGAGGGCAAAGTGGTTATCTGGGGAGGCTTTACAAATAACAGAGGAAAGAAGAGAAGTGAAAGGTATGAGAGAAAGGGAAAGATATATCGAACTGAATGCAGAGTTCCAGAGAATAGCAAGGAGAGATAAGAAAGCCTTCTAAGTGAACAATACAAAGAAATGGAGGAAAACAAGAGAATAGGAAAGACTAGAGATATCTTCAAGAAAACTGGAGATAGCAAGGGAACATTTCATGCAAGGATGGGCATGATAAAGGACATAAACGGTAAGGACCTAACAGAAACAGAAGAGATCAATTAAGAAGAAGTGACAAGAATACACAGAACTACACACAAAATGTCTTAATGACCAAGATAACCACGATGAGGTGGTCAGCCACCATGCCAGACATCCTGGAATGTGAAGTCAAGTGGGCCTCGAAAGCACTGCTACAAACAAAGCTAGTTCATGAAATGAACTAGAAGGAATTCCAGCTGAGCTATTTCAAATCCTAAAAGATGATGCTTTACAGTGCTGCAATCAATAAGTCAACAAATTTAGAAAACTCAGCATTGGTTGCAGGACTGGAGAAGGTCCGTTTTCCATTCCAATTACAAAGAAAGGAAATGCCAAAGAATGTTCAAACCACTGCACAATTGCACTCATTTCACATGCTAGCAAGATAATGCTCAAAATCCTTCCCGATAGGCTTCAGCAGTACATGACCAAGAACTTCCAAATGTACAAGCTGGATTTGAAAAGGCAGAGGAACCAGAGATCAAACTGCCAAAATCCGTTGGATCATAGAAAAAACAAAGGAATTTTAGAAAAACATCTGCTTCATTGACAATGCTGACACCTTTGACTGTGTGGGTCACAACAAACTGTGGAAAATTCTTAAAGATAAGGGAATAGCAGACCACCCTGTCTCCTGATTAATCTGCATGCAGGTCAAGAAGTAACAGAATTGGACATGAAACGATGGATTGGTTTAAAATTGGGAGAGAAGTATGTCAAGGCTATATATTGTCACCCTGCTTATTGAACTCATATCCAGAGTGCATCATGAGAAATGCCAGACTAGATGAATCACAAGGCAGAATCAAGATTGCTGGGAGAAATATTAACAACCTCAGATATGTAGATGATACCCACTGTGATGGCAGAAAGTGAAGAGGGTCTAGAAAGCCTCTTGATGAGGGTCAAAGAAGAGAGTAAAAAAGTTGGCTTAAAACTCAACCTTCAAAAAACGAAGATCATGGCATACAGTCCCATCACTTCATGGTAAATAGAAGGGGAAAAACTGAAAATGGTGACAGATTTTATTTCCCTGAGTTCTAAAATCACTGAGGACGATGACTGCAGCCATGAAATTAAAAGACGCTTGCTCCTTGGAAGGAAAGCAGTTACAAATCTAGACAGCATATTAAAAAGTGAAGATATCACTTTCAGACAAAGGTCTGTATAGTCAAAGTTATGTTTTTTTCCAGAGAGTTTGACTATAAAGTAGGCTGAGTACCGAAGAACTGATGCTTCTGAACTGTGGGCTTGAGAAGACTCTTGAGAGTCCCCTGGACAGGAAGGAGATCAAACCCGTCAGTCCTAAAGGAAATCAACCCTGAATATTCAGTGGAAGGACTAATGCTGAAGCTGAAGCTCCAGTACTTTGGCCACTTAATGTGAAGAACTGACTCACTGGAAAAGACCCTGATGCAGGAAAAGACTGAGGGCAGAAGGAGAAGGGGACGACAGGGCAGGAGATGGTTGGATGACATCACCACTCAATGAACGTGAGTTTGAGCAAACTCCATGCAACAGTGGAGGCTAATAGAGCCTGGCACCTGCAGTCCATGGAGTTGCAAAGAGGTGGACACAACTGAGCAACAGAACAACAATCCACCCTACAAATACACGTGAGTATGTACACCAAAAGATATTAAAGCAGCACAGATCCTGATATCAACAGTTAAAAAATGGATTGCCAATCAACAGCAGAAGAGAGCATGAAAAACCACTGCTCTACTAATGAAACAGAATTATACGGCATTGATCATGAAAAAGAAAACGTAACAAATGAAATGAATCTCACAAACATAATAATAGAACTAAAAATGCCAGAGAAAACCAACTTTGTGTAAAGTTCAAAAACTGGAGAAGAAATTACAATGATTAAAAAACATACAGCTATGTATTAAAAGAAAAAAAAAACAGAAGCAAGTAAGTCATTAGATAAAATGACATTATTTAGCTTAATGGAACAAAAAGGGGTTGTGATTGGATATATAAATGCACAAGGCTTCTCACAACCACTTCAGCATTAAGAAAAGGAGGTAAATTAATGTTAAATTAATAGAGTATATTTTATGAGAAACAGATTATAAAGCAAGTTTTCATTAAGTTTGCATAATATTGTGATATAAAAATAAATTTCAGTTAAAAAGTTCAAGGCTAAAATCTTTAAAATATTTTATAACCCGTTATTCTAATTTCCTAACATTTATTTTTAATTAAGCAATTGAAATGTATTGGCTTCAGAAGTTTTGTGCTTCAGTTTTTAAAAGAAATTTATACTCAAATTTAAAAAGCAATGACTTATATGATAAAGAAATTCCTCTCTTCTACTTCGTCACTGTTTGGCTGTTTTCTACGGGTGTAGTCATGTTAACATGAATGTACTGCCTGTGTAAATAAAATCAAATTATCCATCATTCCTTTTCACAACATAAAGTTCTACCTTCATTCTTTTTCATGGCTATACACAACATTATATTTTTAGTTAAATGAACACACTTTCTGGTAAACACTTTTAAGTGTACTACCTTATGCCCTAATTTATCTCAAAATTACTTACACTATAAATTGTCTCATTGTAAACCATTTAAAAAGGGCAATCATCTAAAGGACAACAAATTAAGAAGCTTTTCAACAGTTCAATTTTGGAGGTCTTTGCACTCAATCTCAATTCAGATTTAAAGTCCAACCATTAAAAATTAAAAAAAAAAATGTTGTCCGTGGGAATGTTACAGAGCCTCCTGAAAAACTTAGAAAAATAAAAGCTTAAAAAATCCAACAGCAAACGAAAGTCAACCAATGACAATGTGTGACAGCCACCTTTAATTCTAAAGTGATTCCTCTGTCATCCAACGCTTCGAAGTATTGATTTCTCTCAGCATGAAAAAGTCTAAGCCAATGAAATAGATATAGTATCATCCCCTGATAATAGCATTCAAGGTGAAAACAGGAAGAACACTTATCAAAGTATCGCTTTCATTTCTTATTGTTTTAATGGACTGGATACAATGTGCTGGGTTCTTATCTTTACAATCGCAGACTTAAAACAATATTTTCAAATAATCTGAGTGCTAATACAGGTTCTAATATTTTAGAGAAAAAGAAAATGGGTTTCAAAAGCTTTTATATATTTGTAAAGTGAAGTCAACACTAAGAAGGTTACAGTTTCCACTTGCATGTAAAATACACATACAACACTGTTTACGCTATTTCATTGCTACATTAGAGTTACTTGTTAACAATGAAAATTACAATATTTTTAAGTAAATAGCAAAACAGCTTTCATAAAGGCAAACTGATTTCTTTAACAATGCCTGCATACATAATATATCAGTTTGGTAAAGAAAGTAAAATGAGGTTAGTATCAGTGATCAATACAACTGACAGGAAATTTAAATAGAGTTAAATTCAAATAGCCATATTTTAAAATTCATCATGAGACAAGTATATCTTCCCGAGAGATTATAATTATACACAAATACATATAAACACATATATAGTGAAAGAGAGAGAAATTCAAAAGTTTTTATTTTTTAAACTTTACTTTTTGTTAATTTTCACAAGAGCTGAATATCTTAAACAAATCCTATAATCTTTTAACTCAACATATCTACCTAACCATTGGGTTTTTTGGAAATCATACAAAACTAGGGCATCTTACTTGTACTAGGCTACAAGTTGTGTATGTGTGTGTGTGTGTGTGTGTGTGTGTGTGTCTATGTGTACATATGTATAGATATACTTTAATTTCAAATAACAGTAGTTCAAGAACAAGCATGAAAACCGAAAAGGTAAAAAGAGATTAATTCATTCTTTAAGAAACCATAGTTAATACTGTGGTTAAGAACACAGACTCTGGAGCCAGACAACCTGAGTTTAAATCTTGGCTCTGACATATTCATGATCAGCTAGGTATTTAACCTCCCATTCCTCAGTTTTCTTAAAGAAAAAGGATATAATATGATGTGCTTTTCATAAAGTTCCAATATGCATAGACATAAAACAATCAGAATGTTGACAGGCATATACACTAACACCCAACACTTACTGTAGACTCAGTCATGAAGTTAACCAACTATACTGCAAACAGTCCCTTGTCTTCCATCACCTGAATGTAGCTGAGAGACATGGAGTAAAAATAATTACAATATGAGATACTTGCCAAGAAAGATATTCACAGTGTGCTTGGAAAGAACAGAAAAGAACTATGCAGAACCAGTGAGGGTTTCACAAAGGAATTAGAGGTTAAGTAACTTTTCATGGAGAAGAAAGGGCTCATTTAAGATAGAAGAAATAAAATATAGCAAAGTAGAGGCGAAAAAATGAGAACAGCTCAAATAAAAAACTTTTAAGAATAACAGAATAAGACTTGCAATTACCAGAGCTCTCTCTTTTTTTAAGCAAACCAGTACATGCTGCTTTATATCTTCCTTGGGTGTCTAATGTATTTTTACCCATTTCCTTCCTAAAAAGATTATTCCTCAAAAGTTTTTATAAATGGTTTAACATATAAATAGTTGATTTGGTCAACTGTTAAGATAACTAGGATATATCATAAACTGAAACCTTAAATACAGGCTTTATCTATCAGTAGGGAGTATATTCAGACATTTTTCTAGAAGAAATTTTTAAACAGCAGTAAGATATCTATTTCTCTATCGAGACTATATTTTACATTATTAGAATCTAATGAGAACACACTGAAGAAAATATATTTTTAAGTTTGGATTTAATTTGATCAGCCTTGCTCACAAGTATGAATTCCATTTCACCTCGGCCATAGTTCCTTTGCTTTTTTCTAGCTTTCTACCTTTAACAGAGTGCCCAGTAATATAGCTCTGTTTCTTGAAGCTAGAGAAGCATCACTTATAATTTTCAAAATCAGAGACATCAGCTTACTTTACAATGGTCTTCCTTTGTCCCAAAAATGAAAGCTTCTTTAGTTTCACATGTTATTCTAAAAAGGATGATTTTTTAAAAAATATGTACATGCATGCACATGCCCTGTGTAGATATGTATATTTTCTATTCAGAAGTTACCCCCCATAGAAAACTGAGAGCAGAAAATGATGTGAGCCTAGTTCTTAATCTGGCCATTATCAAGAAGCTAAAATAGGAAGTGAGACAAGTTAAAACACACCCTAGAAGAATCTCTAAAAATAGTGCATTCCAGAATGAATACAGCAGAGTTTGGAAATGTACTGAGAAATACTGTAACTAAAGAGTCCAGGTGTGAAAGATAAACCAGAATATGTATGATAAACCAGAGTGAGAATTTTCCTTAAGGAGTTTGACGGTCCCACTGTCAATTAACCAGAAGAAGGGAAAAAGGTGAACCCTGGACTTAGTGAGAGCCAGCATTCTTGTTATTCTAAGACTGGATGCAAGTCAGCCTGTACTAAAAGAAGAGGGAATGTGATCAAGAGAGATCTCTGTGTGAGGGAGCTGAACAAGCCCCTGCAACTTGGCAAAGCAGGAGAGAGACAGAGGTCAAGAGAAAACCTCCTCTGCAGGAGCGTGGCCTATGAATTAGCAGATGCAAAACTCAGTAATGAGCTTCCCTTTCTGCACTGTGATGTCTTTCATCATTGCAATGCCTACAAAGGAGAAAAAGAAAAGCCTTTGTCCATTCTCTGAGCAACAGGATAAAGATAAAACAGCTACTTCCTGGGAAAGCCACTTGTATGATACTAAGAAATAGCCTCCAGAGTTCTGACAGAGCAGTTGACTGGACCAAGGCCCTAAGGCAGAGGTAAGAATTCCAGAGTAAGTGTGGGACATATAAGCATTCCTTGAGTAATCCTTGAGATTACTTAGAATAAAAAAATTACTCTTCATTTTGAAGTAACAGCAATAGCTGCATCATTAAACATTTAGTATGGACTCACGTAACAGGCACTTTACAGTTATCAAATCCCATTTACTCCTCATTACTATAGGTAGGCACCATCATTATCCTGATTGTCACATGAGACATTAATGTCTTAGCTCACACAGTCAGTAAATGACAGAGTCAAAATTAATGCACAAGGTTATCTGACTGAAAAGTCAGAACTATGTGAAACTGCACCAGAGTAGTCTGTGGTCTCATTGGCTGAGTGCTCAAACGAAAGTGATCTGGACATTTAAAAGGACTCATAATAGTCCTTTACTTAACCAACGTATCTATCTATAGTACTTTATCACTCTCATGGTTGTTTATAACATCATTTTTATCTAACATAAATAAAATAATATCCAAAGCTACAATTATGTGTGTCTATATATATATAGAGAGAGAGAGTCAAGCTTACCATTTTCCTATTCCTGCTCTATAGATGAAGAAGTATATAAAAAGAGGATAAGAAGTATGTCTAAAACCATAATGCTAGTAAACAAATACCAAAGCTAGGATAAGAACTGCCATTCTATTGTTTTGCTATTATGACTCAAGCTGTGATCTTGAGCTCTGATGACTCAAGATCTATTAATCAGTCATCTCCTCAGGAAATGACAGAATTGATTATGTAAAGTGTACCTCAAGAAAGAGATGTTGCAAAGACAGTGGGATGTATTAACCATCAATATAGAGCCATGATGAGAAATAGAAGGCATAAAGCTAAGCTTTAAAAAAGTTATCATGAACCTGGGTCATCCCTTTCTCAGTTACTAAAGCAGGAAATGGCTACCCACTCTAGCATTCCTGCCTAGAAAATTCCATGGACAGAGAAGCCCGGTGGACTAGTCCATGTGGTCACAAAAAGTCAGACACGACTGAGTGACTAACACACTTTGAAGATGAGATGTTCCAAATAGGAGTAAAAAATATAAGGGAATAAATAAGAAAGGATGAAATAAAAAGAAGACAAGACAAGCAGGAAAGCATAAATGGGAAGTTCACTTGAAAATATTTTTACTGTATCATAAGTCTACTTTAAAAGTTACTAAGAAAAAAATATATAATGCCATTCTATTTCATTTGCCTTGTATTTCAACCACTAAAAGACAGATTGGGGAATTCAATTCAATAATGAGAATATAAAATTTAAAAGTGGACAAAGATGAAAAAAAGTTTGTTCTTCAACTAATGTTTAAATAATTCAGATTTATTTTGCACTCCATCAATTTTACATGCAGGTAAGAACCAATATATAGTTAGTAGAAAGAGAAAATAAACAGAGAAAACTTGTTTATGGTTTCAGTTTCAAAAAATTTTCTGAAATGTAAAAGACTGAATGAAGGGAAATTTAAAGATTACTATATAGCTGATTCTAACATAACACAAGCAATATCGAGTGTTGGAGAGAATGTAGAGGAAAGAAAATCTTGCGTACTGTCAGTGGGAACATAAATTGGAGCACCCGACTGAAGACAGCATGAAGGTTTCCCAAAAAGTTAAAACTAGAGCTACTATATGATCTAGCAATGCACTTCTTTATATCTAAAGGAAACAACTCACTACGTTGAAGAAATACATGCACTCCCAAATTCCTTGCATCATTATTAAAAATAGCCAAAATATGGAAACACACTAGGTATCCATCAACAAATGGATAAACAAAATACACTGGAATACTAGTCAACCTCAAAAAAGGGGAAATCTTGCCACTTGTGATGACATGGATGAATCAGAGGGCAGTATGCTAAGTGAGACAAGCCATAAACAAAAAGACAAATATTGCATATTTCACTTACATGCAGAATCTAAAAACAAAAAATTCAAAATCATACTAGAGGCTTAAGACTGGCAGGAAAGGGAAGATATTGATCAAATGGTACAGAATTTACATTCTGAGATTAGTAAATTCTGTATATCTAGTGTACAGTATGACAACAATACTTAATGAGAACGTGCTGTATACTTGAAATTTGCTTAGATCTCGACCACACACAAACACAAGTGGCATGGGTTGAAGGATATGCCAGTTTGCTCAATTGGGGTCATCATTTCACAATGCACACATACATCAAAGTATCATGTTGTGCACCTTAAATATATACAATATATATTTGTCAATCTTATTTCAATAAAGTCGGGGAGAAAAAGAAACACAGTGGCAAACTAAAAAGAAATACAGGGAGGATAATGACTGCTAGTTTTCTTTATGCTTCTACCAGGATTCCAACATTGAATTAAGGCGTCAACTAAGAAATAGATATTTCTGTTGCAAGTATGGCAAGCCCTTTCTGGATATTTTCTAGTCATCTTGCCAATCCCTACCTTTATTTGTAAAATTTGAAGGAACAAGATGCTATTCTGATTGTTAACCTCAAAAAAAATGATGTTATGGAGCTTATAAACATCATAATGTCAGCTCACAGAGTCAATTGAATGAGAGAACAGATGAAGGAGATCCATTTTAAAACCACTTTGAAAAATTCCTGTAAAGAAGTATGGCTTAACATTAATTTGTAAAATGTAAATAGTACAAATTGCAGAAGAAAGCTGGATTTAATCTCTCAGCCAAGTAGACTGTATTGATACTAACTTCAAATTGTGGCCACAAACCTCAAACACACAACTCTTTTCCTATTCTCACTTTTAGCTGATGATCTTGTCCCCAAATATTTCAGTGAGGAAATAAAAGCAACCAGAAACCAACTTCCACAAGCTCCCAGTGACACATTTACCCTCCTTCTAGCATATGTTCTGACTTTTTTGCCCGTTAATATAGGAGAACTCTCCACCATCACTGTTCAGTCACTAAGTCGTGTCCAACTCTGCTCCTTTCTAAATCAGCTCCCCATCGGGGGACCACATCTCACCTGCTCAACTCTGCCTCCACGGTGTTACTCATCACTTCTTTACTCTCTCTTAAGTAATGGACTTTCCTTCTAACAAATCGTTCTCCTGTGCATGCGGACATGCTGTTGTTTTCAAAATCTTAAACAAACTGAAAACTACTCTTCTCAATAATTTGCCCACAAACTTCTGCATCATTTCCGAGTCCCCTTCAGTAATATACCCACAAAGAGTGGTCTGTATCCATTTCCCATTCTCTCTTCTAAGTAAGAGTAACAGTGGTTTCTTTAGATGATCTTCTACCTAGTCTTTTTGTCCTTCCCAATTGCTTAACACTGGAGTGCCTCCAGAGCATGGTCTTTAGAATTCTCCCCTATCTATCATCACTTCTTTGATGATCTCAGAGTTTTAAAAGCTATTCATATTCCAGTGACTCTCACATTTATATTTCCAGTCCACACGTTTCCTGAATTTCAGATTCATTTATCCAAATGCTTACTTTAAATCTTCTCTTGGATGCCTAATTTTTAACTTATTTTTGAACTGAACCCCTTATCTTGCCATCCAACCCCCACTCCAACCCATCCTTCCCTGGAAAATTCTTTTACACAGTCTGTATCTCAGTAAATGATGTCCCCTTTTCTACATTTGCTGAAATCTTGGAGTTATTCTTGACTTCTCTCTCACACACCCAGGTGTATGTTTACAATTATAATATATTCTTGAATTAGTAACTGTTTAAATTATTATATAATAATTTTTTGCCTTTTTTGTTACAGTTTTGACTTAAGGTCTAAACTTGGTTTGATATAAATGCAAATACTGTTTTTGGTTCCAGTTGCATGGAATATTTTTTCCATCCCTTCATTTTCAGCCTCTGTGTATCCTTCAAGGTCAAGTGGGTGATTTATATACCACCATTACAGTGTTAGAGTATTCTGATTTTGACCATATACTTAATAAAACCAGCAAGTATTATATTTATATTCAACTTCATGTTATTAACTAGCTGCCTTTCATTTCAGCTTGAAGAAATAGCTTTAGCATATTTTATAAGGCAGCTTTAGTGGTGATGAATCTTCTTTGCTTTTTTTCTTTTTAGTCTGGGAAAGTTTATTTTATTTAGTTATTTTTGCTTCAAGGATAATTGCTTTACAGTATTGTGTTGGTTTCTACCAAACATCAATATGAATCAGCCATAGGTTTATGTCTGGGCAAGTCTTTCCCTCTCTTCTTTTCTGGATGATGGCTTTTTTGGGCAAAGTATTTGTGGTTGGCAGTCTTTTCCCTTAAAGCACTTTGAATATATCATCTTCAGGCCTGTCAGGATTCTGCTGAGACACCTGTCGACACCCTATGGATTTATGTGACAATTCGCTTCATATGTGACTTTGAGTGTAGCAATTCACTTTTCTCTTGCTGCTTTCAAATCTTTGATTTTCAAGAGCTTGATTATAATGCATCTCTGTGAAATCCTCTTGAGATTAAAAGTTATTCTATCATTGTGCTCCTATTTGTTTTCTGACTACTTTTTACATTCTTTTTACTCTTTTGCTGTCTTCCTTTATTATTTGACAGTTTTTTGTAGCATTATCTTTTGTGATTCTACTACAGGTTTTTTTGTGATTACCATGAGGATTACATAACACATTTTATAGCTATTATAGTTTATTTTAAGTTGAACAGAGTTTTATACCAAACTAAAACATTCAGGATGAGATGGCTGGATGGCATCATTGACTCGATGGACGTGAGTCTGAGTGAACTCTGGGAGCTGGTGATGGACAGGGAGGCCTGGCGTGCTGCAATTCATGGGGTCGCGAAGAGTCAGACACGACTGAGAGACGGAACTGAACTGAACTGAAAACATTCAGAAAACTAAGATCATGGCATCTGGTCCCATCACTTAATGGGAAATAGATGGGGAAACAGTGGAAACAGTGTCAGACTTTATTTTTGGGGGCTCCAAACTCACTGCAGATGGTGACTGCAGCCATGAAATTAAAAGACGCTTACTCCTTGGAAGGAAAGTTATGACCAACCTAGATAGTATATTGAAAAGCAGAAATATTACTTTGCCAGCAAAGGTCCATCTAGTCAAGGCTATGGTTTTTCCAGTGGTCATGTATGGATGTGAGAGTTGGACTGTGAAGAAAGCTGAGCGCCAAAGAATTGATGCTTTTGAACTGTGGTGTTGGAGAAGATGCTTGAGAGTCCCTTGGACTGCAAGGAGATCCAACCAGTCCATCCTAAAGGAGATCAGTCCTGGGTGTTCATTGGAAGGACTGATGCTGAAACTGAAACTCTAGTACTTTGGCCGCCTGATGCGAAGAGCTGACTCATTAGAAAGACTGTGATGCTGGGAGGGATTGGGGGTAGAGGAGAAGGGGACGACAGAGGATGAGATGGTTGGATGGCATCACCGACTCGATGGGACATGGGTTTGTGTGAACTCTTGGAGTTGGTGATGGACAGGGAGGCCTGGCGTGCTGTAGTTCATGGGGTCACAAAGAGTCGGACACGACTGAGCAACTTAACTGAGCTGAAAAGAATCTAAGATCTCATATGAAAAGACTGAATCCCCAATTTTTTGTTAGCTGATTATGAAAAGCTTTATTAATCCTATATTCTCTCTTTATTAGTTGATGCTTTCATTAATTTAACATTTCATTGAGAACTTCCTATGCTCCAAGCCTAGCCTAGGTATTGCAATTAAAATAAATGGATGCTACTTTAAAGTTTGCTTCCCTCAGTAGACAATTTTAAAATATTCTTAATGGGATACAAGTAACTCTCACCAAGTCTCCAGTAAGAATATTCTAACCTATTCCAGAATCTGAAAATGTAATATCCATTAAAAAAAGAAATATCAGTGAAAGATTAGCCTCTATTTCCCCTACATGGCTGCTATAAGTGATGTATGAAAACCACAGAGACTGTGACATAAGATACTTTCAAGTCAGAATATGTAAACCTCCAAAAATTACACATAAAATTTCATGGTTTTATTTGTATAAATTTCTGAAAGTCAGATTCTCAAGAGTCCATACACAAATGAAAATTTAGGAACTACTGACTCAAAACACATAACAATTTACATAATATAATTCCATTTGGGGTTGAATATATATTACACAAGAAATGTATATGCATACAATTATACATAAAGTGTACATTAATAATAAAAAGTCTGAAAAGTTATGTGCCAATCATTATCCTGGGAGTATGGTAAGGAAAAAGATACTGGAGAATGTTCTCTTTTTACTTTACACTATTCTACATTGTTAGATTTTTTTCTTTCTTTTCTATTTTTTCTTTTTTTTCCCCCGTATGTATCCCTTAGATTAGTTTTGTTTTTTTTTTTAATTTTATTTTATTTTTAAAACCTCAAACACTGTATTAGTTTTGCCAAGAACACTGATATTAACAAAATTTGTCCTTAAGTCAGGGTTTCTCAGGTGAACATGCTAGCATATATCAATTCTATTTTTACATGACATGTCTGCTGTTTTTATTTCATGATAATCTAAACAAATCAATAAAAAACAGATTTGGGATTATAGATATATAGAAGTGTTTCATATGCTCTTAGCTATTATACAACTATAATCAAATTAAGCACAAATTAAGTTCAAGCATCATCATAAAAATCAATAAATTTATATTATTTATGACTGCTTAAAATGAAAGAATATAACTTGTAATGACATGATAAGGATCAGTTGGTACTATCATTAGGATAAAATGGCATCAGTCAATCCATAAGTATCTAATGTCAAGCCACGCATATCTAATATTTAAAAAGCATACTACAAACTCCACTGCTCCCATTGAAGATGACATAATTGGATAAATTTTTCATTAATATGAAAAACTGAACTAAATGAATATTTCACTTTTTTGTGGAATCTAAAACAAGCTGAATTCAGAGAGAGTAGAATAATAAAATAACAAAACACTAATAAACAGAATATGGTAACCAATAATTATTATTATTTTTCAACAATAACTGAATAAGCCAAATCAATTAGATAATAAAAAACAATTAGAAGAATAAACTTTGGAAATACGAAGGAAAAACTATCAATATCTATACATGAAATGTTTATATACCTGAAAATCTCAACTGAATCAAATGAAAATAGTTTTTGAAAAAAACAATCTGAATCTATCATTATTAGCTAAGGAAGACTAGCCACAGCAATTCTGAAAAATATTTTAGAAGTCAATGATGGGAAAACACAACACAGCCCTATTAATATTAAAATGCACTATAAGGTCTCAATAATTTAAATAAAAATCAACACCAATACAGGAAATTACAGAGACTAATACAGAGATATAGACTATTAAAAAAAAAAAAATCCCCAAACACATAGGCATTTGGTATATGTTAACAATGGTATCTCAAATTAGAGGAGAAAATTTGGACTTCGTAGATAGTACAAAAAAAATTATATTATCATGTAAAATAAAGTTAGATTCACATCACAGTTTATCCTAAGATAGATTATAAGTAAATGAAATATTTAAACATAAGACAATAAAACTAGAAATGCTAGAAGAAAAACAGAGAAATTTCTTTATAATCTACGTGGGTAAAAGACCTTTCCAACTACAAATCAAAATATCAAGCCATAAAAGAAAGCATTAATAAATTCAAGAACAAAAATATTTTGTAAAACACGTCTGTAGGACACCAAAAATTCCACCATATGTAAGTCAACAAACTGGCAAAAATATTTATAAAAACAGAAATGCAAAGTTAAAACTATAGTGAGAAATACAAATGAAAGCTACATACTGCCATGCATAATCTGTGAGAATGACGTAAATCTGAAAGTTTGATAACATATTCTATGAGGAAACAGACACTCATATGCTGCTAATGGAAGTATTAAAAAAAAATCTCCAAAAAACATTAAAAAAGCAAAGCATAAAACATTATAGATATGGTAACATTTATATAAGGAAAGGGGATGAGAATATATATTCGTATTTTTATTTATGTGCATAAAGAAACCTGGACAAGATTTATAAGAAACTAACAGTGGCTTCCTCCAAAGGTGAGGAGGCAGAAGCCGCCCAGGGGAAGAGATTAAAGAGATGTTTCATTCTGTGTCTTCTCATAGTTTACAAAGTTTAATTACCTACAGAAGACAATAAATAAAAGAATTTTACACTTAAAAACATTCAATGTCTTCTATATAGAATTTTTATATAATGCTGACATTATATGAAATTATTAAAAATGACACAAGTTAAAAGTAACAAAGAGATATTCTTGTGAAAGACCTATACTTTTGGTAAAGCAATAAGAAATGGAGAAGAAATTAAACTTAAGGAGAACCGTAAGAAGTAAAAAGCTAACCAGAAAAGCACCTGGTAAGAAAGTCAAGTCAAAAAAGAAATTTCAAAAAGGAAGGGTTGACCATCAATGGCAAATGATACAGAATCAAAGAATATGAAGAATAAAAAAGAGCTAATGGGTAAGTATAACTAGGTCATCTCAAGAGAACCGTTGTAGTATTTTCGTTCCAGAACTAGAGATGAAAAGGAGAGAAGCAAGGATGCAAGACACTGAATAGTAAAAGGGGGTGAGAAAGACAGCGTTAGCAAAAACTGGCGGAATGACAAAGCAAAGTGAAAACGAAAGCTGGAGGATTCCAGCATTTACACAAGGTTGACCAGCTTGAGCATATGATAATTAGATGGAGAGATAACAATTATAACAACACTAAGAAACTACAAGATACTTCCAGAAAGGTCATCTGAAAGGAAGAGGAAAAGAAAAGCTCCCAACGTATTAAATAATAAACTCAGAAAAAATAATATATATTTTGTTAAAGAAAACCACAGAGGGTACTCAGTGATTATAAAGACCGCCAATGACATCAAGTAAAAATTAGACCTTTCGATCAAAACTATTCTTAAGAGTAAACTACCTATTTCATGCTTAATGACAGCTTGGAACTGAATGTTCACGGTATTCTGAAAACAGGTATCAAGGAAGATCTCACATGTAACGGGGTGCATCATCTAAGGATCTTTTTCACATTAAGAATCCTATTAGAAAGAAAACACTAAAAGGTAATTGAATTTCCCTCAGTTATCTTCATCTCTGTCAGCTCCTGCTACAATAACTTACTCTCCAGAGCAGAGATAACTCAATTCTGTCCAGCAAGCATATGTTATGAATCTCCAAAGCAAACTTGTCTAAATCACTCTGGTCTTCTATCAAGGTTAGCTGTGGATATGAACTCTGACAGAAAGCAAACAAATTTATTTTTATCTTTTCAATAATTCACTTCTTCTTGCTTTCATGGAAGAAATCATGAGACAAATATATGGTCTGCAGTTATGTTATAAAGTCAGTTAAAATGGTTTCCAGGACTTAAATAAAAAAGACTTAATTAATCATTTTTTAACACACACACAAAACAGTACTGATGTACTGAATTGGTATTATATTACCTTAAGCTTCAATTTTTATTTATAGTTACCTCTAATAGTTGGAATTCAGTTAAAAAATATTATTAACCAGAAGTTACTTACGATCACACAAATACTATTTCAAGTACTTCACCCTTGAAAAGCTTTTAGTAAAGCATATTTTTAAAAATACTAGCATTCATTCTTTAAATAAAAAATCAACAAAATAAATAACAGTTCTCAAAAGGAAATGTATTTATCTGTATTCTAAACCAGCATTTTCTAATGAAAATGAAAGAAAAAAATTAAATTACAGTAAAGGCAATGGTATCAGAAATTCTGTGTCCCTTTAAAGTTGGAATCTAAGTAACACACGATTATTCAGGACATAAACTAATTCAAATTCAGGCAGTAAGAAACTTAACTATTTAACCCACATTATAAATGTATATAAAACTATGTGATATAAATAAAAATGTATTTTAATATAAAAATACAAAATATAAAATTTTACGCTCCGCAATTGTTATATTCAGTTTACAGGAGGAAAACTAAGACTCTGAGATGTTCAGTGAATTCTTCCCAATACCTTCCTACTAGTAAATTTTAGAGACTAGAATCAGAAAATGTTTCTAACACCACATATTCCTGTTATATAACACTGTTTTTCTTTGTTTTGGGGGTTTATTTTTTTTTGGTTGTTCTATTTTTTTGGTCTGTTTGTTTTTGCTACAGCAAACAGCTTGTGGGATCTCATTTCTCCAACCAAGGGTTGAACCTGGACCACAGTCAAAGTGCCAAATTTTCATGACTAGACTACCAAGGAATTGCCATCACTGTTAACACAGTTTCAAATCAACATTACTTTTAAACACTAGAGAGAAGTTCAAAGAATTTGGCCAACGATGTTCCTTGCTATATTTTAATATAAACTGTGCTAACCTGCACTTTATGATGTAACCTGCCTATTCCTTCATCTCAAGCACAATCAGTACTTTTTGGATAGAGCAACTCAAAACTGTAATTTGAAAGGCACTAATCATGGAAATTTGGAACACTATTACAACCTATCACTCGTGATAGTAATAGGTTAAAAAATACTTTTGCCATGGCCTTTCCCACTGAATTGAATCCTTTCTGTCTCCAAAAGAACCAGTATCCCCCACTAGTATCAGAAAAAAAGAAACTGAATGTGTAGGCTATAATTATCATTCATTTATTAACCAATTCTTTACTGAACACATACTGTGTGTAAGGCAATATGCCAGGCGCTATGAATACCTGACTAATAGACACAAGAGTTCTTGTCTGAGGGAAGCAGGGAGAAGAGCTGGAAACAAAATAACCAGACGAGTAAATAAACAATTGCAAACCCTAAGTAAATGCAATGATAGGTTACAATAGAAAGATGTGATTTCAGATTTACATCGGGTGATTGGTCAGGGTCACCGAGAGGAGAGCAGACCAGGCTTTTGTATAAAACTAAAATCGAGAGGGAGGTCTGAAAGATGAGCAGAAGTTAGGATAAATGAAAGGAGAACTGCAAGTAGAGCATAGAGTAAAAGGAGGACAGCACTTGCCAGAAGGTGGAAATGGGAAGCAGGAGCCACATTGTACTGCATCTTCTGGACTGTATTAACAATGGCAGGTTTACTCTGAAACACATGGAAGCACTGGATGGTTTTATGTCTGATCAGCATAAACATGTTGAAACTTGTGTTTCAGAGTGATTACTTTGGCTATTTGGTAGAAGATAAAGGAGACATCTGTTGGTGGGGCGAGGGATATCAAATAAGAGATTATTTCAGGTTTTTGAACTAAAGATGTGATGGCTAAATCAAGAAATAACAATATTGGTAGCAGATATATTTTATTTAAGAGATAAACAGAATTTGATGAGAGACACCAAATGTGATATAATGGAAAACAACAGGTGATGACTGACTTGTGTAAGAAAGTAAACAGGTGGCATTTATTCACATGAGTAGAAGTGGAAGAAGAGATGTAGAGAGAATTTCAGATTTGGAAAATTTCCCCCCAAAAGTAGGGATACTTATAAGAAATGTCAACTGGAGGCAAAAAGTAGACAGACCTACACTATATAAGTCTAAGACTCTGAAGAGAAATCAGAGTTTGAGATAAAAACCAGAAAGCTAGGGATAATAAATGTGTACTCAGAAAATGAAAGGAAAAGGTCTTCAGATTTCTAAAGAAAGAAAGAAAGAAAGATCTCTGGGTAAGAAAGAGTAAAATAATTATGGCTTTAAACTCATGAAGTATAAAACAATACATTAAAACTGTTTCTTATTCACAGAAAAGGAATATATTCCACCCTGGCTCTTGATAACGGGGAGTAAACACAAGCCAAAAAACACCTACCTCATTTCCTAATTTCCTCTTTTTCAGACAATTAGATAATCTTTATACATCACTTACATGTGAGTTACTTGGACATAATAAAGCACTGAAGAATGAGTATTCTACGTCCTATGGCAATCTATCTTCATAGACAAATAATGTGAGAGAAAAGTAGATTCATTCATTAGGAGAAAAAGAGGTCCTTGTTTATTTAGAGCTAAACTTTTAAGTCTCAGCCTGATTCACTGGGTTCACTTGGCTAACACATGCTATTACTGAGGCCACTGACAATTCCAGCTCTAAGACTGACAGTGAAACACCTCCCAGAAAAGTGACTTCACGAACACAGATTTCACCAGTACTCCCAAGGAACATTCTGACATATAAGTTCTAGATGTAAAAGAAAGGCAACACCAAAAAAAAAAAAAGTAACATTTTAGTATAAATCCCAATGAGGAAAAAAACTGACTTACTGAACTTACTAGAAAATTGACTTACTTACTAGAAGTCAGTAATAATACATTTATATCCACTAAAGGCCTGTCTTTGGTTAAATCATAACTTTATATCATAGTAAGTACACCAAAATAGAAAGTCAAATCCAAGAAGTTTTTCAATCACAATGTAACTTGTGATTACACCAAAAAGACCAATCTCAGGTATATCAAAGCAAAATGTCATGTTTACTGAGATTCAGTATCTTTAACACAACATATAAGAAAAGTAACTAGAAACGTACTTCACTTTCATTGAGCACTTGTAAAAATTACTTTTAAACACACTTCTAGGTAATTTGACGCTAGTAAAAATCACTAATGTATTTGAATATCAGTGTGTCAAAGTAAAAGTATTTGTGTAATATGACAAATATGAACAGATGTGTGACAATACCGATAGAGGACCTTCTAAACTGCTCAGTGTCATCAACTGTTATTTCTCTTCTGAGCTAACATGAGTTTACACATTTACATTTACAAAGTTAAGAAATGTACTCATTAAAAGAACATCTTTCTACAATGACAACGGAGCTAAACTTATCTTCTACTTTAGGAACTGAAACAATCTTTCATACATCTTATATTTTCCAACTGAAGGAGAGGTATATACCAGGAGTCAAAACAGCAGAACTTGGCCAAACTTGAAATCTACCAAGAAACTTATTAACAATTCTCTTTCTCACATGGAAAATGGGGATAATAAAAAATGACCATCAACTTCATAGGTTATTGTGAAAATAAATGAATTATGGTATGAAAAATTGCTTAGAATAGTGCCTGATATATAATAAACATGCAATAAATCATAGCTATTATTAAAGTTATTATTATCCCCATCCTTAATACCTGGGAATAAACAAGAGTAGTGGACCTCATATGAAATTCTTTAAGAAAAATGACTATGAATTCCAAATAACTTAAGACAGTTCAGATACACTTGCATGATAATGATCATATTACAGGAATAATACAAAATATGATCACAATTGTTTGAGTTTAAGAACCTGAAAGTCTAAAGGACTACCAAAGATTTTTCTAATCAAAATCTAATTTAAGGTAAAAGATTTTAATTTTCTTTTAAGTAATGTATGCATGTTATGCTTCTTATAATTTCTAATGAAAATATAAACACTTATTTATCTTTATAACTTATTTTTACTATTATTTTAATTTTTAATGAAATCTAATCTTTTAAATGTATCTGTTCAGTTCAGTTCAGTCGCTCAGTGGTGTCCGACTCTTTGCAACCACATGAATCGCAGCACCAGGCCTCCCTGTCCATCACCAACTCCCGGAGTTTACCCAAACTCATGTCCATCAAGTCGATGATGCCATCCAGGTATCTCATCCTCTGTCATCCCCTTCTCCTCCTGCCCCCAATCCCTCCCAGCATCAGGGTTTTTTCCAATGAGTCAGCTCTTCGCATCAGGTGGCCAAACTATTGGAGTTTCATCTTTAGCATCAGTCCTTCCAATGAATACCCAGGACTGATCTCCTTTAGAATGGACTGGTTGGATCTCCTTGCAGTCCAAGGGACTCTCAAGAGTCTTCCCCAACACCACAGTTCTAAAGCATCAATTCTTTGGCACTCAACGTTCTTTAGAGTCCAACTCTCACATCCATACATGACCATTGGAAAAACCATAGCCTTGACTAGACAGACCTTTGTTGACAAAGTAACGTCTCTGCTTTTTAATATGCTGTCTAGGTTGGTCATAACTTTTCTTCCAAGGAGTAAGCATCTTTTCATTTCATAGCCGCAATCACCATCTGCAGTGATTTTGGAGCCCAAAAAAATAAAGTCTGACACTGTTTCCACTGTTTCCCCATCTATTTGCCATGAAGTGATGGGACCAGATGCCACATGATAATCGTTTTTGAATGCTGAGTTTTAAGCCAACTTTTTCACTCTCTCCTTTCACTTTCATCAAGAGGCTCTTCAGTTCCTCTTCACTTTCTGCCATAAGGGTCATGTCATCTGCATATCTGAGGTTAGTGATATTTCTTCTGGCAATCTTGATTCCAGCTTGTGCTTCATCCAGCCCAGCGTTTCTCATGATGTACTCTGCATATAAGTTAAATAAGCAGGGTGACATTATACAGCTTTGACGTACTGCTTTTCCTATTTGGAACCAGTCCATTGTTCCACGTCCAGTTCTCACTGTTGCTTCCTGACCTGCATACAGATTTCTCAGGAGGCAGGTAAGGTGGTCTGCTATTCCCAACTGTCGAAGAATTTTCCACAGTTTATCGTGATCCACACAAAGGCTTTAGCGTAGTGTGTGAGGTAGAAGTAGATGTTTTCGTGGAATGCTCTTGCTTTTTCGATGATCCAGTGGATGCTGGCAATTTGATCTCTGGTTCCTCTGCCTTTTCTAAAACATCGGGAAGTTCATGTTTCACATATTGTTGAAGCCACACTTGGAGAATTTTGAGCATTACTTTGCAAGCATGTGAGATGAGAGCAATTGTGCAGTAGTTTGGACATTCTTTGGCATTGCCTTTCTTTGAGATTGGAATGAAAACAGACGTTTTCCAGTTCTGTGGCCACTGCTGAGTTTTCCAAATTTGCTGGCATATTGAGTGCAGCACTTTCACAGCATCATCTTTTAGGATTTAACATAGCTCACCTCAAATTCCATCACCTCCACTAGTTTTGTTCATAGTGATGCTTCCTAAGGCTCACTTGACTTCACACTCCAGAATGTCTGGCTCTAGGTGAGTGATCACACCATCGTGGTTATCTGGAGCATTAAGATCTTTTTTGTGTATTTCTTTTGTGTATTCTTGCCACCTCTTCTTGATATTTTCTGCTTCTGTTAGGTCTGTACTGTTTCTGTCCTTTATTGAGCATATCTTTGCATGAAATGTTCCCTTGCCATCTCTAATTTTCTTGAAGAGATCTCTAGTCTTTCTCATTCTGTTGTTTTCCTCTGTTTCTTTGCATTGATCACTGAGGAAGGCTTTCTTATCTCTCCCTGCTCTTCTTTGGAATGCTGTATTCAGATGGATATATCTTTCCTTTTCTCCTTTGCCTTTAGTTTCTCTTCTTTTCTCAGCTATTTTTAAAACCTCCTCAGAAAACCATTTTGCCTTTTTGCATTTCTTTTTCTGGTGGATGGTTTTGATCACATCTTTCTGTACAATTCTATGAACCTCGTGCATAGTTCCTCAGGCATTCTTGTCTATCAGATCTAATCCCTTGAATCTATTTGTCACTTCCACTGTAAACGATTAGATTTAGGTCGTAAGTGAATGGTCTGGTGGTGTTCCCTACATTCTTCAATTTAAGTCTGAAATTTGCAATAAGGAGTTCATGATCTGAGCTGCAGTCAGCTCCCAGTCTGTTTTTGCTGACTGTAGAGAGTTTCTCTTTGTCTGCAAAGAATATAATCAATCTGATTTTGGTATTCACCATCTGGTGATGTCCATGTATACAACTGTCTCTTGTGTTGTTGGAAGAAGGTGTTTGCTACAATTAGTGTGCTCTCTGAGAAAAACTTTGTAAGCCTTTGTCCTGCTTCATTTTGTACTCCAAGGCCAAACTTGCCTGTTACTCCAGGTATTTTTTGTCTTCCTACTTCTGTATTCCAATCTCCTGTGATGAACAGTACATTTTTTTTTTTTTTTTTCTGGGGGTGTTAGTTCTAGAAGGTCTTGTAGGTCTTCATAGAACCATTCAACTTCTTTGGTATTAGTGTTTGGGGCACAGACTTGGATTACTGTGGCACTGAATCGTTTGCCTTGGAAATGAAGATTTGAGACTGCACCCAAGCACTATATTTCAGACTCTTTCATTGACTATGAAGGCTACTCCATTTCTTCTAAGGGATTCTTGCCCACAGTAGCAGATATGATGAAGTGAAGTTAAAGTCGCTCAGTCATGTCCAACTCTTTGTGACCCAATGGACTATACAGTCCATGGAATTTTCCAAGCCAGAATACTGGAGTGGGTAGCCTTTCCCTTCTTCAGGGGATCTTCCCAACCCAGGGATCGAAACCCAGGATTCCCACATTGCAGGCTGATTCTTTACCAGCAGAGCCACAAGGGAAGCCCAAGAATACTGGAGTGGATAGCCTATCCCTTTCCAGTGAATCTTCCCAACCCAGGAATCTAACCATAGTCTCCTGCATTGCAGGTGGACTGTATTCCAATGAGCTATCAGAGAAGCCCATATAATAGTCATCTGAATTAAATTTGCCCATTCTCGTCCATTTTAGTTCACTGATTTCTAAAATATCAATGTTTACACTTGCCATCTCCTGTCTGATGACTTCCAATTTACCTGGATTCATGGAACTAACATTCCAGGTTCCTATGCAATGTTGTTCTTTACAGCACCAGACTTTACTTCCATCACCAGTCACATCTACAACTGCGCATTTTTTTAGCTTTGGCTGGGCCTGTTCATTCTTGCTGGAACTATTTCTCCACTCTTCCTCAGTAGCATGTTGGACACCTACCAACCTGGGCAGTTCATCTTTCAGCATCCTATCTTTTTGCTTTTTCATTCTAACTTTTAATTTATAAATATTTTATTTCAATCTGACCATGTAATATGAATATAAAAATAAGACAAAATAGACATAATTGAATTATAAGCACAAAATTTAAAAAAAAAAAAAAAGAAAGAAACCAGGATTCATATCCAGATTCTAACTCCCATGTGAACTGTGTAACTCTGGGAAATTACTGTGCCTCTCTAGCCTCAGCTTCCTAATTCTCTACAGTGGGCCTAAAAGCAATGGTTTCCTCTTTGAAACAATTTCATATTCCCAAGGTAACCCAAGTAAGCCATACAAAGCAATCTAACAGACTGGCAGTTGGTAAGCACTATGTAAATATTTGTCATTATTATTATGATCAGACTATCACTGTCTCTATAAAACAATTTAAACTTTATAGTTCATAATGTATAAAAGAAGCATGGATTTAAATATAAGAAAATATTATATAAAATGCTGTATTAAAAAGTAAGGTTTCAAAAATAGTTAATATGTACAAGTCATGAATCACATCAAGCTAAAATAAATGTCTCATTATTTAGAAGCTTGTATATTCTCTACAAGACTTCCTTATTATTCATTTTCATTGCCTATATTGACTTTAATTTTTTAGTTAACAAGAGGATAAACTGTATCAGCTAACAGGAAGATAAACAATGAAAATAAATGAAAAATATGCCTTCTTCATTGATCAGTAGTATAAGGAAAACAAAAAGAAATGGAACAAAGAATTAGATGGATTAAATTACTCATTGATATGGTAGATGTAATTTAGGAAATACACGAGTTCCCTACTTTTGTATCTCACTCCCAAGTAAACTGTCTCTTTCCTACAGAAAGCAAAAGAAAAAGCATGTTCATATTACAATGTAAAGCAGACATCTTTAATTCTATAAACAATCAATCAATTATATACCAAGTATTATGTTAACTGATAGGAATTAGGAGCAAAAAACTCTTTCCGTAGCAAAGAATCTAGAACAAGCTACTTACTGTTACTGAGAATATATGTTTGAATTCAAAATGTTTACCTTTATTGTAATAATAGACTAAAAATCTATTACAGTTTTGATAGTTCCTTTTAGGGCAAGTTTATTAGTTTGTATAGTAAATGATCTCCTTATGTAAAACTCAACTATAATCTGTAGAGATTTCCAATCCTATAAAATATTATCTAGGGGAAGAAATATTCATGTTCATACTAAATTCAAATGTCAAATCAAGATTCTATAGAGAATAAACAAGCATACTATAATGCTTACTGACATACAATGAACACTCAACAAATATTAGTTACTAATGTATGAACACCAACAAGGTAAAGAAGCAAATGCTAAATTAAAAATTTAATTTCATGCTCTTAAATCTAAAAGAATTACCAAGGATACTGTCCTTTACTCCATTAAACAAATATTTACTGAACATCAATTATGTACCTTTTACAAAGAATTGAAAATTACAAAGGCACAAAAGACAGGCATGATTTCAACTTTATACTACGAGGCATGCCATGTAAATAAAGAAATATCCTTTAAGTTATTCATTATGAAGTTGACTTTACAGGAGAGTGCTAGGATAGAGAATACCCTGCATCAGGGAAGAGTTACCAACTTTGGTAGGAGAGTCACAGAAGGCCTCTGAAGAGATAACTTAGAAAGGGGAAAATAAAGTTTAGAAATTAGACACAAAAACCAGAAAAAAGAGCACACTCTGCTAAGACAGTCCTTTGACAGTTCATTATTCTTTCCAAAACTTTAAAAACTAGATTTCTAGAAGCACCAATTTCTGGCTTTCTATCTACCAACAGGAAGTACAACTTTCTGTTGCTACTGAATCACCTGGTGATCTCATGCTGATTATGGTGTTAAATGCCAGCAGTTACAGTGGAGACTCCCAAATTTGTACTCTGAGCCTACATTCCTCAAAGGAATTTCATGTTTATATACCCAACTGCCTAATGGACATCCCCACTTGGATGGCACACAGACATTTCAATTGTAACATGTTGGAAACTGGGCTCTTGACTTTTCCTCATCGCCCTACCCTGATCCTTCTCAAGTCTTATCACTTAAGCAATTCCATTCTCCTATTAAATAGTTGCTCAAACCAAAACCTTCCAGTCAGCCTTCATGACCTTCACTCGCTCAACATAAGTCCATCTGCATATCCTGTTAGCTTTAAAACAAAACAGATTAAAATCCAAGCAATTCTCACTACTTCTACTGCCATTAGCTTACCCCAAGTCATCATTTCTTATCTCATTTACCACAGTAACTGGTCTTCCTATTTAGGCCTTTGATTCCCTTTAGTCTCTTCCGAAAGCAGCAACCAGAATGATGTACTTAAAATTTTACTCAGATTGTCACTTCTCTGCTCATTACCCTTCAAGAGCTTCCCAACTATTGAGAGTCAAAGTCATTGCAATGGGTTATAATGTCTTCCATGATCTAGTCCAGCATCTACTCTATAATCTCATTTTCTCCTGTTTGCTCATTTACTCATCCAACATCCAATCCAAAAATGCCGGCTTTTTCTTTTTATCCTTTAAATGCTCCAGGCATAAAACTGCCTGTAAGCCTTGTACCATGTGCCCTCTCTAAACCCCTTAAACTCCTTCACCTCCTTTAAGAGGTCTTTTCAGCCAAAACCTTCCTATCATCCTATTTAATGGCCACATAAGACTTCTTTGTTTTCCTCCAGAGCACTTTCTACAGTCTATCTTTAGAATCAATACCTTAATTTTACTGTTTATAATCTGTCTTCCCTCAAAAGCAAGTAATTTCCTAAAGACCAGGTTTTTATGTCAGTTTTATATTCTCAGCCCAGAACAGTGCCCTGTACACAGTAAATGCTCAACAAATACCTCTTAAGCAAATGAATGCACAGAGACTAACAAAAGTAAGAGAGAGACATGTTAGAAGAGCTAAATTAGTTAGAAGATTAGTATGACTAATGGCTCAGCAGTAAAGAATCCACCTGCCAATGCTGGAGACATGGGTTCAATCCCTAGGTCAGGAAGATCCCCTGGAGGAAGAAATGCAGTGAACTTCAGTATACTTGCCTGGGAAATCCCAGGGACAGAGGAGCCTGGCAGGCTACACTCCATGGGGTTACAAAGACAGACACAACTTAGTGACTAAACAGCAGCAACAACAATGCAAAATAACAAGGGGAGAGTAGTAGAATAGCTGGTAAAAAAGTGAAAAGGGCACATCATGCAGGGCCACAAAAGCTATGATAAGTGCTTTGGATTTTTTTCAAACATAAACAGAGAACCACTGAAGTGTTATGTAAGCAAGGAGATGATAGCACCCAGTACATGTTTCAGGATCATCCATACTGATATGCAGAAAACACATGAGAATAGAGCACGATTAAAAGGAGGAGGCTGCTGCTGTCATGCAGATGAAAGATGGTAATCTGAACTAAGGGGAGAGAAACGATACAAGTCCATAATTTCAAGAGAAATTATAAAGACTGACTTGCCAGGATGTTTGAATCTATAGCAAGGGGGAAAAAAGAATTCAAGGTTGACTCAGCTTTCTGCTTTGGTAGGTTGGTAGGAAAGGAAGATCAAAAGTCTTTTTAAAAACATATTAAATACAATGTAATAAAAGAAGCTCACATATAATTGAGTGTTTACTACACGCTAGACATTGTTGTCAATGTTGTACATGGATCTCATTTAATTCCCACAACTACTATAATCCTCACTTTACAAATGAGGGACTCAAGAGCTAAGAAATGACAAAAGGAAAAATACTGAGTATTAGAGTTCATATCAAAACCTTGGCTATTTGAATCCAAAGCTGAAGCTTGTAAAATTCAGACTATAGAGTACCATGATGTTTGTGAAAATTCTAAGTGGATCCATAAAATAACATTAAATAAATAAGCCTGGCACTCAGAAAAGTAACGTGGACCAAAGACAGAAATTTCAAAACTTCCAGACTAAAGATAGTATTTAAGAATTATGAAGACAGTTTACATTACTGAGCAGTGGAACACAAACACACAGGAAAAGGCTGCGGATAAAGTTCCAAGGAACTTCCATATTTAAAGGCTATGCAGAAAAAAGAAGCTAGAAAACTACTGAGAACAAGTCAAGATGAGAGACAGCAGGCAACAGCATTGCATAATGAGATCAGGCTTACTAAAATAAAAACAAAGAGAGGTAAATACTAGTTTTGATTACACTCAAGTCATTGGTAATTCCAAGAAGTTTCAAAAGTGATGGTAGAAGCCTGATTGCCATGAAGCCAAAATGCCACAAATAAATTCAGAGGAAAGAGAATATATGTTGAAAACTAATGTAAAGATTGACTACTGGAATAAAAGAAAAATAAGAGGTAGAAGAGTGAGGAGAAGGTTCTGAATTTGTTTTTAGTTTATTTGAAGATGGATTATATTATAACATTCCTGTGCTTTCCCAGGAGAAAAGGAAGAATGATTATGAGAAAAGATAAATGAGATAAGCAAAATCTTGGTAAGTAGGATGAGGAACGGCTTCAAAAAACAGCCAGATTTGTCACTGAAAAATGTGGGTCTCTGGGATCCCTGGCGGTCCCAGATTAAGAATCTGCCTGCCAACGCAGGGACATGGCTTCCATCCCGGTCCAGGGAGAACGCGCATGCCGCAAGGCAACTGAGCCTGTGCTCTGCACCAAGGGCGGCCACCGCGAGGACACAGCACCACTGCAGTGAGAGAGGGTCGACACCGCCACGGGGGAAAGCTCACTCGGAAACAGAGACCTACAGCCACCGGAAATGAACAAATAAATAAAAACAGAATTTATAAAACACTGGGCCTTTCTGGTGGGATCACAAAGAGTCAGAAACCACTAAGTGACCAACACTTTCACTTTCACTGGTGGGAAGGAATTAACACACAGAAGATATTGATTAGCTTGGTGATGGACAGATGCAGCATTCATTCCACTCGAATACAATCTACTTTTGCTGACAATACAGTTAGAGTAGGGCATTTGGTTTTGAAGAGAGGGAAAAGGAATGAATGAAATAATTTATTTGGAGTATGGGAATTAAAGCCTTTCAGAGAAGGCATGTGCTTTTGGTGTCATTTCTAAGAATCCATTTCCATATACAAAGTCATGAAGACTTACCACTATATTATCTTCTAAGAGTTTATGGTTTTGATCTCACATTTAGATCATTGATACATTTTGAGTTAATCTGTATGAGACAAAGATCAACTTTATTCTTTTGCATGTAGACATCCAGTTGTCTTTGCACAATTTGTCGAAGAGACTATTCTTTCCTCATTGAATTTCTTGTTACGCTTGTCAAAACTCAACTGACCTACAGGTACAAATTTATTTTAGATTCTAAATTCTATTCTTCTGTTATACATTTCTATTCTAGTGCCGCTACCATTATTATTCTATGTGAATAATTGCAATTCCATGTGAATTTCAAAAAATACATAACTTTTAAATCACTATCTACTTTTAGAAGCAATTTTTCATGCTCAAATTAAAACGTTGAAAACTTAAAAGTTAGACTATTAGCATATGGTCTCATATATGGTGCTGAAAACAAGGAACAATCAAAGATAATCATCAGTTAAAACAAAAACATTTGCAGTGTTACCACTCCTCTGTTTGAAGCCATATCAATTCATTATGTCAGCAAATTGTACTTAAGAATACATATAAGTAGAATTATATATATACCACACATATATGTACAATAAATGCTATGAATGACATTACTAGCATACCAGGTATAAAGAATTTTAATAGTTTTATCACTAATATTTGCACTTTTCCATTACTGACAAGTGAGATTCTCTTTCTAGTCTCCATCTTTTCCCCACTTACCAAACTCTTCATGTTATCAACATTTTTATTTTTATATATTTAAATACAAATAACATAATTCACCTAAATTTTTTTCCGATTTTCAGTTTTAATATTTGTTATTTTGTTCATACTATGTCTACAGTGATGAATTTATAAATATATTCCAATGAGATTAACTGATGTATTGAAACTCCCCGTCCGAAAAGTATCCCCTTCAGAAATTTCAAAAATTCATTGTTTTGTGTTCTGCTACTTGAACCCTGTACAATTTTCACATTTAATTGTCATAGAATTCATCACGTCTTACTGAACATCTAGCAAAACAGCTTAGTTTATATTCCCAAGGGGAATTTTACTATGATCAGAGTGCCAGGCATTTTAGGCTGGTATTTTTAAAACGTACTAAAAGCCTGTAAATGTAAGTTTAATATCAAATTAGGCCAATTAGAAATCCTCAATAAATTTCAAAGTTAGAAATTCTACATAACTATCTTCTCATAATGCAATAGAATAAAAATTTTTAAATGTGAACAAAAAATAAAGGACAAATCCTTTGAATACTAAATAACTACCAGATCAAAAAGATACCAATGAAGAAACTAAGGAAAATGAGCATGTCATGTAATAAACAGTAGAATGGGGCCACTGCTGTCCGCAGAATAATACTAACATCCTGACTTGTTCTCATTACTTTAAAAAGAATAAAACCGTGCTTTCAAATAAACAAGAAAAAGAGGAGTGCAAGGGAAGGAGAAAGAGTTACCAAAGATGCAACCGAATTAGAAAGCAATTTAACTCAACCAATCAATAAGTCTAAGACTTAGCTCTTTGGAAAACAAACCAAAAAAGAACTATTATACAGAGAGTTTATGACAATAGTATGTAACAAAAGGAAAACCAACATCACTTATAAATACTGAATAATTATAACAATCCTTAAAAAGTCAGACTTGCTGATGTTTTTTAAAAATCCTCAACCTGGTAGGATTTATTGATATAAGAAAATCTATAAAAGTTATTAATACACAGCATATCTTCTATACATGTTGTAATAAAAATATATAATAATCTTAAAGGTAATGACAAAAGTAAAATAGAAAAATCAATAGTCATCTGCAGAAAAATATAACAACAAAACGCAGAGTAGAAAATTATAAACTGCAGCACTTCTCATAATACTAGAAGAATGGAAATAACATAAAAGTCTAATAAAGGAAGTCTGGCACTCTAATAATAATTATATTATTAGAAACATACAAAAATACAATGGATTATTACACACAACAAAAAATGAGGACACTCGATATATACTGACCATCGACCATACACACACATACACACATTGCAGGCACATTCTTAATCGTCTCAGCCACAAGGGAAGCCCCCCCACGCACACACTAAGGCGCAAAACTACATACACTACGCATTTATCTATGGAAAATGACATGACATATTTGTAGTTTCTCCTTTAAAAGTATCCTATTGATTCTAATTTGGTAAGTGGGTACTTTCAGTGAATGAATATATGTGTATCTTTAAATGATAGTAGGCTACATGGGACCTTTGTACTACTTTTGCCACTTCTTTAAATTCTATAATTATTTCGAGTTAAAGTTAAGAGAAAAACAATAGAGATAAATCATAAATGATGAACAATGAATGTCTTTTATTTATATTTTTCCTTATTTTTCTAAACTTTCTATAATAAACATGTATGTATCATTTCCATAATGAAGAAAGTAGACACTTATTATATAACAAGAGGAAAGCAAATGACCATCAATCACAAAAATGCAAGTATCAAAGAGGTCTAGTTCAGTTCAGTCGCTCAGTCGTATCCGACTCTTTGCGACCCCATGAATCGCAGCGCCAGGCCTCCTGTGCATCACCGACTCCCGAGTTCACGCAGACTCACGTCCATCGAGTAAAGTTACCACCATTATCCCTCATCTAAACTGCAAATGTATTTAGTGTTTGGGTGAAATCAACTCAGTTTCTTGTATTACACAGTATTTTAGAAGTATTTTTCCTCTTTCAATTTCACATGTTTTCTTCTTCCTCATTCTCTCATCTTCAAACAAATCAAAAGACATATACCACCACCATGACCACTAAAAACTTCAAATAAAAATAATGAACTGCAATTTCAACCCAGAGTTACAAAGGAACTTCTCTATAACCAAGAAAGGACAGTAAGGAAGATGTTCCAGATTAGGACAGTAGGCTGAAATGGCAATTTTAAAAGTTTTTTTCTTCCTTCAAATCCTAAAAAATTATCAAAAGCAAAACTACTGGGTGAAAAAAAAACTAACAAAAACAACCAGTACCAAAAGAAACATAATGTAAACCACCAAACATTAAAAAATTGGTGGCCATTGGAAAACTAAACATACTGAAATTAGAACTAAGGCTGCGGTAAGCTCAATTCTTAATTAACCATGTCCTCATGAGTCCAAAGTAATACCGGTAAACTGACAACATTCTAAGAATTTTTCTTAATGCCTTCATATATGAGGAAACATAAATTGAGTAGGTATCATTATCTCTTGCTTCCTCTAACTGAAGATGCTAGAAAAACCCTACTGTGCAAAAATTGGTGAAACAAGTAAGTGAAAATACAGTCTGACTTCCCAGGGCAGACTCCAGAGTACTCTCTGAAATGATGGATAGTGATTCAAAGCCGAAGCATATTTCTCCCTGATAAGACTTCTCCATGTTTCTAAAAAGATGGAATGAACCTTGTAGAGAATTATTAAAATCTTATAAGAGAAAGTAAAACTTGGATGAGCTATGAAGGCCTCCTCACCTATATCAATGGTCTTTCTCCCTCTCTTCATGATAGGCAAATAAAACTAGTCAAAAATCAAATTTCTAAAATCAAACAATAGCTCAGGTAGGGAAAAAAACAGCTTTACAGACAGCGAGGAGAAAGGAAGAAGTCACTAAGACAATCTATCTAAGCCAAACAGTAGCTGCATAAATACTACATAAACAGTAGTAAACATAAATCACCAATCAATTAATAAATTAAAAAGAAATAAAATATTTAAATAAAACTAGAAGATTCTATACAAAAGATAAAGAGCCACAGAAGAATATATAACAAAAAATGAAAGGAAATTTCTCATGATTTTTTTTCTAGAAAACATAAAAAGGTAACTAAAAAAAAAGTAAAAGTCAAAATGAAATAAGTGGACAAAGATAAAGAGAGAGGCTGGAGGTTTAAATAAATGAAATGAAGAACAAAATAATCATTAAAAATTACAAAAAGACAAGATAAAATATTAAAACATCCTCATGGCAAGAGATCAAAGGAAGTAAAGCAATTAAGAAATAACTAACAGATATGAAAGACAGTCATATCTAACATAGACTGTCACTAAGAAAAAGAAAATAAAAGCCAAAAGATTTTTCAAATTTTAATTTACAGAAGTTTCTAAGAACTAAATGAAAACTCTGAATTTTCAGATTATAACAAAAGACTATGTTCCAGGAACTTTTGATAAATAAGGCTCAATACTCAGTCATATTCTTGTTAAGGAACGAACTCCCTAGACGAAAAAAAACAAAACAAAACAGAAAACAAGCAAATCATCAACGGGACAAATATCAGACTATCCTCAAACTTCTCTGAAAGCAACACTCAAATCCAAAGACAATGAAGCAAAGTCTATAAAGTTTGCCAAGAATATTCAATTCATCAGGATGTCATTCAGATATAAGGACAGCTGGCAAACATTCTTAAGCAGGAAAGAATTTTAAGTTTACAGCACACATGAACCTGTGTCAGGGGGAGGGGAGGCGATAAAACCCAGCAATTAAGACTTGAGTCAAAAGAAGGAACCTGAGGGAAACTAAGAAATTATGTTTAATAAAAGGGGGGGTAGGGTAGTGAATTCACTTAAATATATTATAAATACTAAAGTACTATCAGAATTGTGGTTACAATACATGAGTGTTACATATGTAGACAATATTAAAAATAGAATATAACTTCAAAAATTAAAAATTGAGAAAAAAATGAAGTATGAGAGGGGTCAGGTCCTCAGCTTCCACAGCAGATTGTGAACTGAAATATGCAATTTTAAACAAGTTATAAATGAAGCTCTTATTAAAAAAAAAATGCCATCAACCTATTCATCCTTTTATAATTTATTAATACCCTGTTCATTGAGAAAATGATAATTCTTTTGGTAAAGAAACTTTTCCTTCTGTTTTTCCACTGTTTTAATTTTGTTAAATTTACATACAATGCTGTAATAAGCAGCCTTATATATCTACGCTTACATACTATTACTTTTTTTCTTACAGATATATTTATAGAATAGAGTTACTGGGTAAATGGGTGTGTGTGTGTGTACGTGCGTCCATACAATTATTACTAAAAAATATATGACCATATTGCCCTACCATAATACTAAAACTGTACATTTCCACTGCAAAAACAAAAGAATCCCCCTGCCCATCTCATCAACCCTATCTTCTTCAACAGTTCTAGCTATGACTCTTACTTTCTCTCAGAGGCTATTGAAGAGATATCATGATTAATCTCATTTACATTTCCTTGAATGTTCCTGTAAACATACAATGATCTGATTATCATTTTATATGTTCCTGATAACTTACATTCTTCTGTGAAGTCCCTACTCATATCCTCTGAGTATGTGCCTATTGGGTCAACTTTTCATTTATCACTTCATAAGAATTATTGAGACAGTAGGGCTTCCCAGGTGGTTCAGTGGTAAAGATCCGCCTGCCAACACAGGAGATGTGGGTTCAGTCCCTGGGTTGAGAAGATCTCCTGGAGAAGCAAAGAGCAACCCAGTCCAATATCCCTGCCTGGGAAATCTCAAGAGGAGCCTGGCAGACTCCAGTCTCCATGGAGTAGTAAAACAGTCGGACGCGACTGAGAAACTAAACAACAACAACAATTAAGGTAGTAAACGTTGATTTATCAGTCTTTCCACGTTCCACCATGTCCTCCCACATGATTGACTGCAAGTTTCCTCAGCTTAACATTAAATGTAGTAATAAACATTTACTTCTATGCTTTCTAAAGTGACCTGTCTTGGTTACAGAATTCTTGCATATGCTTCAGTTCCACTTTTACAGTTTTCCAAATATTTTTCTAAAATATTAACTAGGTCATCTTTCATCTTATATATCTTTACTCCATTTGAAACATTTTTTGTATATATTATTTTTATAGAATTGTTTTAATTAGTATTGGTTTATCTGGGAAGTCAAGTACATCCTCAACATTTTTATTTCATAATCTCAACAATATATTCATGCATTTCTTTTTTCCATATTAACTGGATATTTATATATCCAAATATATTATGGGGAAGTTTTTGATATCCAGATATCTTTTAAGGGATATTTAAATTCTAAATACTCTATTAGTCTAATGGAATGATATGCTAATGTTACTTTACTGAATTTACATATTAATTTGAAAAAATTTTTGTGGCAATAATATCTTTTCTTTGTATTATGAAAACATTATGAAGACATTTGGGGAAATATGAATAATATCTATATTTAAATAATAGCATTGTAACTGTTAATTTTCTGATTTGATAAGTGTACAAGATGACAACAAAGGATGGGCACAGGAAATTCTCATTTAAGTAATTACAAGTAAAATTTATTATGGCTTTGACTTATTCTCAAATTCAGAAAAAGAGGACAGAAGCAAATATGGTGAAATTTAAAACACTGCAGAATTTAGAATGGTGAAGAGTGGTTCTTGGACTACTCATATCTCTCCTATAAATCTCAAATTATTTCAAAATAAAAGAAGGATTCTACATCTCTGTCACTGTGTGTCTCAAACCCACACACACAGAAAGATTTACTACCCAGTGTGGAATGACTCTCCAGTAGTTTATATTTTGCTTTTACCAACGAGATTTTATATTTTTGTTACAAATAACCATCTGTTTATTTTTTTAGAGAATTCAATCCAAAATAGTATTTTTAACTGTATACAAACTATTTCTGATTTCCATTCTTAACTGGCTACTGATTGCTGGTCAAAAGATAATCTATTAATTTTCTGCATATTTATCTTATATCCAACAATATTAACGAAGTCCCACTTAATTCAGGTGGAAAAATGTTCAAGAATCCCTTAGATTTTCCTACATCATAGCATTAGTGACCTGAAAGTGCTATTTCTTCCCTAACATTCATATTAACAGGATCTTGCACTTGCAAGAATATCAAAAAGTTTTGTTAAACATTGTTAATAGAAGGTATCAATCACTCTTTTTTTTCCTGATTTTAATAGAAACAGCTTTAGAAATTTCAAATGATATTTAGTAAATGGAAGCAAACAAAACCATCTCAAAGAAAAAGAAAAGCAAAAAGGCAAAGTGGTTATCTGAAGAGGCTTTACAAATAGCTGAAGAAAGAAGAAAAGTGAAAAGCAAGGGAGAAAGGGAAAGGTACATCCAACTAAATGCAGAGCTCCAAAGAATGGCACAGAGATACAAGAAGGCCTTCTTCAATGAACAATGTATAAAACCAGAAGGAAACAACAGAAGGGGAAAAACTAGAGATCACTTTAGGAAATTGGAAATATCAAGGGAACATTTCGCTCAAAGATGGGCACAATAAAGGACGGAAATGGTAGAGACCTAGAAGACACCGAAGAGCTCAAGAAGAGATGGAAAGAACTGTACAAAAAAGATCTTAGTGAACCAGATTACTATGATGGTGTGGTCAGTCACCCAGACATTCTGGAGTGCGAAGTCAAGTGAGCCTTAGGAAGCACTGCTGATAATAAAGCTGAAGGATGCAATGGAATTCCAGTAGAGCTATTCAAAACCTTAAAGGATGATGCCATCAAGGTGTTACATTAAATATGACAGCAAATATGGAAGACCCAACATTGGCCTCAGGACTGGAAAAGGTCAATCCTCATCCCAATTCCCAAGAAGGGTAGTACTAAAGAATGTTCTACCCACTGGACAACTGCACTCATCTCCTATGCTAGTAAGGTCATGCTTAAAATCTTGAATGCTAGGCTTCAGCATTATGGGAACCGAGAAGTTCCAGATGTCTAAGCTGGGTTTAGAAAAGGAAGAGCAACCAGAGACCAAATTGCCAACATTCGCTGGATCATAGAGAAAGCAAGGGAATTCCAGAAAAACATTTGCCTCTGTTTCATTGACTACACTAAAGTCTTTGACTGTGTGGATCATAACAAACTGTGGAAAGCTCTTAGAGAGATGGGAATACCAGAACATCTTACCTGTCTCCTAAGAAACCTGTATGTGGGCCAAGAGGCAATAGTTAGAACCCTGTATGGAACAAATGACTGGATCAAGATTGAGAAAGGAGTATGACAGGTCTGTCTGCTGTCACCCTGTTCGTTTAACCTATACGCTGAGCATATCATGAGAAATGCCAGGCTGCGTGAGTTATAAGCTGGCATCAAGATAGGCGGGAGAAGCATCAACAACCTCAGATATGCGGATGATACGACTCTAATGACAGAAAGCGAAGAGGGACAAAAGAGACTCTTGATGAGGGTGAAGGAGGGGAGTGAAAAAGCCGGCTTAAAACTAAATATTAAAAACTAAGATCATGGCATCTGGCCCCATCCCTTCGTGGCAAATAGAAGGGCAAAAGGTGGAAGCAGTAACAGATCTCCTCTTCCTGGGCTCTAAAATCACTGAAGATAGTGACTGCAGCCATGAAATCAGAAGACAATTGATCTTGGCAGGAAAGCTATGATAAACCTAGACAATGTGTTAAAAAGCAGAGACATTACTCTGCAAAAAAAATCCATACAGTCAAGGCTATTGTATTCCCAGTGGTCAAGTACAGTTGTGAGAGCTGGACCGTAAAGAAGGCAGAACGCCAAAGAACAGATGATTTAGAACTGTGGTGCTGGAGAAGACTCCTGAAACTCCCTTGGACAACAAGGAGATCAAACCAGTCAATCTTAAGGGAAATCAACCCTCAATACTCATTAGAAAGACTGAAGCTGAAGCTCCAGAATTTTGGTCACCTGATGCGAACAGCCAACTCAGGGAAAAGACCCTGATGCTGGGAAAGACTGAGGGCAGAAGGAAAAGAGGGTGTCAGAGGATGATACGGCTGGATGGCATCACGGACACAGTGGCCATCAACTTGGGCAAACTTCAGGAGATGGTGAGGGACAGGGAGGTCTAGCATGTCAGGTCCATGGGGTTGTAAAGCACTGGACACGACTGGGTGACTAAACAACAACAAATGGTCATTATATTTAAATTGTTTTCTAATAATCATTTTTCCCACAGTTTCATTAGGGCTGGATACTAAAATTTATAATGTGCTTTTTTCTACTTTTATTGAAATTTTCATATGATTTTCCGATTTTTAATTGGTTGATTTATTCTGTAGGTAGGTATCTTAATATTATCCAAACCACCTTTGGAGTCCATGAATAAATTCTAAGTGTTCACACTATACAGCTGACCCTTGAACTGCATGGAGGTAAATATAATTTACCTTCCATATCCAAGGTTCCTCCACAACTGTAATTTCCTCTAACTGCAGACTGTGTGGTACTCTAGCATTGACTACTGAAAAATATCAGCAGATAAGTAAACCCACAAAGTTGAAACCTGTTTGTTCAAGAGTCAGTTGTATAATTCTTTCATTACATTGTTGGATTATGTTAGAATCTTGTGCCCATATTCTTAAGTAAATTGGTCTTCTGGAGTTTTATTTTTTCAGGGTCTTTTCTAATGTGAAACGAACCTGAAGAAGTTTTCTTTATTTTTAATGTATCAGAAAAATACCAGCAACATTGGAATTATCTGTTCTTAACATGTTAGAAAGAACCCCCAGATGCGGCTTTTTTTTCTCCCCAATTCTTAGCAAATGTTCCTGTCAAATTTTCTAGTTCACCTTAGGTGTGAATTTTTGTAATTTATATAGCTACGACACCATTAATTCTCTCTATGAATTCATGCTTGTTCCACAAATTCAGGAGCAAGTGCCAAGACAAGCACTGGTCCTGGGATGCCTCTGTCGCTTGATCCCCCCGTCAGAAGCCGGGAAGAAAGCTGTATGTGCCTTCATCTCCTCTGCAGCAACCTCAAGGGTAAAAAACTTCATGCCTCTGTTCAGCTTCTCTCTAGAAACCTGAAAGATTTCATCTAACATATGGGTTTTCACTTCCAGTAAACCAGCTCTACTTTGCATACAGGAGAGCAAGACCGGTTCACTAATTTACATTACTGGCCAAGACTAGAGTCTTACACTATCTTTCCAGAATCCACCATGATTCTCTCACAGATTAATTTCTAATTGTTTGAAGACACATGATTGTTAAGACCATGCTGCAATGTTACCTACACAGTTTCCTGTGATTAACGTTTTAAGAAGGTAACTTCCTCAGATCACTCATAGGTATAACCTACCTCAAATTCCGCATGTCTGTGAATATCCTCTGCTCGCTGCCTGCTCAGGATGAATTCAGCTTCATTTGCTACTCTTACTAGATGATCCTTCATTGTTTGGCTAAGCAACCTATGAAGAGATGAACATTGTCACATAAGTAAATGCATCCACATGACATGTGACTTTCCATTGCTCAGAGGTGGTGTGTTTGTTATTTGGGAGAGGGAAGAACATGCACTCTCCTTTTCTGGCATCTTAACAAACGAAGGACTATTATTTCACACTAAACAAATGAAAAACATAACGGCAAAGAATGATCTTTCTGGCAACAGCAGATTAGCTTTTATCAAACTAACTATCCTACAAAAGCAACTGAAAATGCTAGATTAAATTTATGTTTTACTCTTTTAAGGTACTGGAGAGCTTCCAAGGTAGCCAAGATTTAAGAAGCCAGGATATGAGAGATGTTCAGCATGACTTTTCCTGTTGACACATTTGCTATTCACGTGTGGGAACAGAGAACCTAAATACAGCTGTTATAAGTTTTAAAGGACTGGGGAAATAAAAACAGAATTTTATAACCTTTCAAGGTGGAGGGATCCTAGTAGATTACCCAGGCTTACACAAGGAGCAGAACTGTTCTGCAGGAAACAGACAATAGACCAGCTCCCCAAAACAATACGACAGGCCCCCAAACAACACCATGGTGATGTGCATGTAGATTAACTGGCAGCCAAAAAACTACAGAAGATTTTCATAATCTTGTAGAATGAGAAGAAAAAAAAGAAAGATGTAATAGACTCATGGTAGGTCATGGACTCATAGTAGAAGTAGACTATTCATGTAGTAGACCCTGGGTTTTCAGAAGACCTAGGAGGGCTCCGAGCTAAAAGTAGACAAACTGTAAATAGGGCAAACTCTAACAGAGATTTTTAAAATTCCACTTTAAATCAGCTCAGTCTTAATATATGTGTGTTAGTCACGCAGTCGTGTCCAACTCTTTTCGACATCATGGACTGTAACCCAACAGGTTCCTCTGTCCATGAGATTCTCTAGGAAAGAACACTGGAGTGGGTTGCCATTCTCTTCTCCAGAGATCTTCCTGACCCAAGGACTGAAGACAGGTCTCCAGCATTGCAGGTAAATTCTTTACCATTTGAGCCCCTTGGGAAGCAGCAGTCTTTACTATAATTAGCACCTAATCTAACTGCTGGGCTTCCCAGGTGGCTCAGTGGTAAAGAATACACCTGCCAATACAAGGAAACACAGAGATGCAGCTTCAGTCCCCAGGTCAGGAATATCCCCTGGAAGAGGAAATGGCAAAGCATGCCTGTATTCTTACCAGGGAAATTCCAAAGACAGAGGAGCCTAGTGCAAAAAGTCATATATGACTAAGGACGTACAGTCTAACTACTAATAAAAAATAAAAAGGAAATCCTCCAAGAGGAAGATATCATCATCTAAGGACTGTTAAATACAATTTCCTGGAACAGTAAACACAATTTCCAAAATTCAATGACCAATAACATAGTGTTGAAATATACAAACTATTATAGGTAAAATAATAACTAGTGATGACGACGGTATAGCACAGGGAACTCTACTCAATACTCTGTAATGACTTATATGAGAAAAGAATTTAAAGAGTAAATAAATGTATAACTGAATCACTTTGCTTTACAAAAGAAATTAACATAACATTGAAAATCAACAATACTCATTAATTTTTTAAAATTACCAATGACGAGGTAGAGTAAAAGACTACACCGAAAGAATGAAAGCCAACTTACAGATAATCAAAATACTGAAGTTTCAAGGTGAAACCAAGCAGGGCCCTGTGGAGCCCTTTTCATGTCCAAGTTCTTTGGAGGGAACACACTCTACCCTCCCTGACCTGCCCTGAGTCCCAAACAGCAGATTCAAACATCTGCTTATCAGGGAAGGGAGGAGATGCAGAGATAAGAGACCAAGAAACAATAGTGCAGCCTTGAGGCAAGGTCCTGGTTCACCTCAGTTCAGTTCAGTCACTCAGTCACGTCCAACTCTTTGTGACCTCATGAATCGCAGAACGTCAGGCCTCCCTGTCCATCACCAACTCCAGGAGTTCACTCAGACTCACGTCCATTGAGTCAGTGATGCCATCCAGCCATCTCATCCTCTGTCGTCCCTTCTCCTCCTGCCTCCAATCCCTCCCAGCACCAGGGTCTTTTCCAATGAGTCAACTCTTCTCATGAGGTGGCCAAAGTATTGGAGGTTCAGCTTCAGCATCAGTCCTTCCAATGAACACCCAGGACTGATCTCCTTCAGAATGGACTGGCTGGATCTCCTTGCAGTCCAAGGGACTCTCAAGCATCTTCTCCAACACCACAGTTCAAAAGCATCAATTCTTCGGCACTCAGCTCTCTTCAAAGTCCAATTCTCACAAGCATACATGACCACAGGAAAAACCATAGCCTTGACTAGATGGACCTTTGTTGGCAAGGTAATATCTCTGCTTTTCAATATGCTATCTAGGTTGGTCATAACTTTCCTTCCAAGGAGTAAGCATCTTTTAATTTCATGGCTGCAGTCATCATCTGCAGTGATTTTGGAGCCCAGAAAAATAAACTCCGACACTGTTTCCCATCTATTTCCCACGAAGTGATGGGACCAGATGCCATGATCTTAGTTTTCTGAATGTTGAGCTTTAAGCCAACTTTTTCACTCTCCACTTTCACTTTCATCACGAGGCTTTTTAGTTCCTCTTCACTTTCTGCCATAAGGGTGGTGTCATCTGCATATCTGAGGTGATGATATTTCTCCCGGCAATCTTGATTCCAGCTTGTGCTTCCTCCAGCCCAGCGTTTCTCATGATGTACTCTGCATAGAAGTTAAATAAGCAAGGTGACAATATACAGCCTTGACGTACTCCTTTTCCTATTTGGAACCAGTCTGTTGTTCCATGTCCAGTTTGAACTGTTCTGTCCTGACCTGCATGTAGGTTTCTCAAGAGGCAGGTCAGGTGGTTTGGTATTCCCATCTCTTTCAGAATTTTCCACAGTTTTTTTGTGATCCACACAGTCAAAGGCTTTGGCATAGTCAATAAAGCAAGAGACACATTAACAATATCTCTGAGCTCTTCATAAAACCAAAATCTCCAACAACTGGATGATGTCAGGATTCTTCATTCCAGAGAATACCAACTTAGGCCAGATTAAAAGAACCAGAGAAGCTCATCAAAAGATTACCTGAGACCACATGAAAGCAGTGAAGGCCCTGCACAAACCCTAATCTTAGCCTTGAACCACTGAACCACTGAACCAAGCCTCAACCTTGACCCACTGCTATAAAACCCCTCCCCAGTTCCTCCCAGGGGTAGACATGCCATTTTCCAGGGCAGGTGCTCACTCTGTCCCCTTCTGCCTGGCAAAGTAATAAAGCTAATCTTTTCTACTTCACCAAAACTCTTTATGTTCTTGGGCTCCAAAATCACTGCAGATGGTGACTGAAGCCATGAAATTAAAAGATGCTTGCTCCTTGGAAGAAAAGCTATGACAAACATAGACAGCATATTGCTTTGCTGACAAATGTCCGTACAGTGAAAGCTTTGGTTTTTTCCAGTAGTCACATAGGCATGTGGGAGTTGGACCACAAAGAAAGCTGAGCACGGAAGAATTGATGCTTTAGAACTGTTGAGTTGGAGAAGACTCTCGAGAGTCCCTTGGACTGCAAGGGACTCAAACCAGTCAATCCTAAAGGAAATCAGTCCTGAATATTCATTGGAAGGACTGATGCTGAAGCGTCAATACTTTGGCCACCTGATGCGAAGAGCCGACTCATTAGAAAAGACCCTGGTGCTGGGAAAGACTGAAGGCAGGAAGAAAAGGGGACAAAAGAGGACGAAATGGTTGGATGGCATCACCGACTCAATGGACACAAGTTTGAGCAAGCTCCAGGAGGTGGTGAAGGACAGGGAAGCCTGGCAGGCTGCAGTCCACGGGGTCACAGAGTTGGACATGACTGAGCGACCAAAAAACAGCAACAAAGCCAGGCATTAAGAGAATTAAAAGGCAAACTTAAGAAAGGAAGAATATTTATATTTAGTATTACATACTTTACCAAATATAAAGTATTATATTTAGAATACCTAAACAAGGAAATTACATCTGAAAGAACAGGCAATAATCACAATAATACAAAGTACCAAACTACACAAAACACATGGACAAAACATTTCCAAATGGCAAATAACTTCATGAAAAGGTTTTTAGGTGTTCAGGATTATTAATCATCAGGGATATACAAACTAACAGCATAAAAAAATATACTACAGCTCACCACAATCACTATATTTACAAAAATAGTATCAAAATTCGGCAAGGATATGAATCTTAGACTCTCATAAACACAAAATATATTTCAAAGAATGATTATAGCAACTTTAGCCAAAGAATAGTTTAGTCACTCGGAGAAGGCGATGGCACCCCACTCCAGTACTCTTGCCTGGAAAATCCCATGGATGGAGGAGCCTGGTAGGCTGCAGTCCATGGGGTCGCGAAGAGTCAGACACGACTGAGCGACTTCACTTTCACTTTTCACTTTCATGCATTGGAGAAGGAAATGGCAACCTACTCCAGTGTTCTTGCCTGGAGAATCCCAGGGACGGGGGAGCCTGGTGGGCTGCCGTCTCTGGGGTCGCACAGAGTCGGGCACAACTGAAGCAATGCAGCAGCAGCAGCAGCAGCAGCAGTTTAGTCGCTCAGTCATGTCAGACTCCTTGCAACCCCACGGACTGTAGCCTACAGGCTCCTCCATCTATGGGATTTTCCAGGCAAGATTTCTGGAGTGGGTTGTCATTTCCTTCTCTAGAGGATCTTCCAGACCCAGGGATCGAACCTGGGTTTCCCACATTGCAGGCAGACGTTTTACCGTCTGAGCCACCGGGGAAGCCAAACACTAGCAACTATCAAATGCCCATTAAAAATAAAATGAAATTTTTTAAGTAGCAGAGTATTTATATAATAAGATAGTAAAGAATATCTAAAAGAAATAATTACTGTTATGCACAACAAAATTAGTGTTAAGCAAGGCTACATCAAAAAATACATACATATAAGTCATCTCATAAAAAACAAATATTTTTTAACTGATTTATGGTAACAGAAGTCAAGGGTTTAAGAGATGATTAGCTTGGGTGCTACTACAGACCTCTCCATATAGTGATTCACAAGGAACATTAATAATGATCATAGATGTTTAAATGTTGCAAAGAATTACCTTGAAAATATAAACAATTGACTCAGTGTTGGTAAATGCTTCCATAATACCATTCACCTATCAAATACCAACAGAATGATTCATTTCATATAAATGGGAGACTTCTGAAACATGTTAAGTAAAAAGTCTTCTGAACTCCGTTCTTTAAAATGAATTGGAAAGACAGGATGGTCAGGGCTAGGATTATGCTTTTTATGTAAATAGCAAGGGTAGCTAAACTGCAGTTAGATAATGCCCACCTATAAAAGTTAGACCCAACAGTTATCACCAATGGCATGTCTACAGACACTCCACAGGGTTCTTCTGTCACTTTTTTGCAACTATTTTATCAAAAATGTAAATTAAATATGCAGAGGCTTTGATATAAAGCAGTCGTTACACTCCTCTCATATGAATATGTTCTCACAAATACAGAAAGATGTGTGTGTGTACAAAGGAGTTCCCTATAATATCTTATATTATTAAAAGTGAAAAACTGAAAAAACAAAAATATACAATCATATAATGTGATAGCCTGTATGCTTGTGAACTCAGTCACTCAGTAGTGTCTGACTCTTTGTGGCCCTACAAACTTTGCGCACCAAGCTCTTCTGTCCATGGAATTTTCCAGGTAAGAATAACTGAAGTGGGTTGCCACGTCCTCCTCCTGTGTATGTTTCCAACCTAGGGATCGAACGTACATCTCCTGCATCGGCAGGCAGATTCTTTATCACTGAGCCACCTGGGAAGCCCATACTGAGGTAAAAGAATAGTTTTTTCACAATATATTATGGAAAAAAATTTTGAAGAGTATTATGTATAATATGAATGTGGGGAAAATATGAAAGAAGATATATCAAATTTTCAGTTACCTAAAACAAGGTCAGAATTACGAGAACTGCTGCACATGAGACAAATCAGGCCTGTCGACTATTTTTGTAATAAAGTTTTACTGGAACAAAGCCATGCATACTCATCTGGTGCACTATCGTCTACGACTGTCATTGTATTGTCACTAAGTTGCGCAGTACGTCCTCTGTCCACGGGAATTCTCTAGGCAAGAATACTGGGTGTGGGTAGCCATTCTCTTCTCCAGAGGATCTTCCCGACCCAGGGATCAAACCCAGGTCTTCTGCGTTGCACGCAGATTCTTTACTGTCTGAGTCACCAGGGAAGCCCAATCATATTGGAATACTACACTGAGTAGTAGAGACAGAGATTATATGGCCTACAAAACCCAAAACACTTACTATCTGGCCCTTTACAAAAAATGGTTCGTCTCTCTTCTCTAGAAAGTCAGCTCTATGTCATTTTCCTCACATTTCTCTATTCTTTTAGGTTTTACAATAAGCAGTTATTAAAAGGAAGGAAAACACAAAATGTCTAAGGAAAATAAAAAGGCTTTGTGCTCTTCTACCACTTTTTCCATATCTCTATTAAGTTCATATAACACTATTTATAATTTGGTTCCAGGTCTGTCAGGCCTTTCACCATTATCCACAACTTATCTCCCAGTCACTTTAGAAGTTAACAAAATGTCCTATCTATATAATTTTTGGCTAACATCATCAAGGTATTTTTTTCAAATGCTATTAAACGGTACACATTCAGACACAGAGATAAAAACAATCCCGAGTGCAATTTTAAAACCTGCTAATGAATAACTTTCTATGACACTGCAGAGAAAGCAACAACTTTCATGAATGCAGATGTGAAATACTGGTTTGTGCTTCTAAGTTTCTCTCTAGGGATCAAAAACCACATCGTGAATTTAACATCAATATACTGCCTCACAGCACTCAAATATTAATTGAATTGAATAGTCAATGGCATGCCATCCTTCCAGTCCCCAAACAAGCACCTTCAAAGTTATTCTAGTCCCTTCTTCTTTGTTACTACCTCAGATATGCAGATGACAGCACTCTTATAGCAGAAAGTGAAGAAGAACTAAAGAGCCTCTTGATTAAAGTGAACGAAGAGAGTGAAAAAGTTGGCTTAAAGCTCAACATTCAGAAAACAAATATCATGGTATCCGGTCCCATCATTTCATGGCAAATAGATGGGGAAACAGTGTAAACAGTGGCAGACTTTATTTTTGGGGGCTCCAAAATCACTGCAGATGGAGACTGCAGCCATGAAATAGAAAGAAACTTACTCCTTGGAAGAAAAGTTATGACCAATACCTAGATAGCTAAAAACCAGAGACATTACTTTGCCAACAAAGGTCCATCTACTCAAGGTGATGGTTTTTTCAGTAGTCATGTATGGATGTGAGAGTTGGACTATAAAGAAAGCTGAGTGCAGAAGAATTGATGCTTTTGAACTAGGGTGTTGAAGAAGACTCTTGAGAGTCCCTTGGACTGCAAGGAGATCCAACCAGTCCATCCTAAAGGAGATCAGTCCTGGATGTTCATTGGAAGGACTGATGTTGAGGCTGAAACTCCAAATCTTTGGCCACCTGATGCGAAGAGGTGACTCACTGGAAAAGACCCTGATGCTGGGAAAGATTAAGGCCCGAGGAGCAGGGGACGACTGAAGATGAGATGGCTGGATGGCACCACCGACTCGATGGACATGGGTTTGGGTGGACTCCGGGAGTTGGTGATGGACAGGGAGGCCTGGTGTGCTGTGGTTCATGGGGTCACAAAGAGTCAGACACGACTGAGTAACTGAACTTAACTGACATAGCAAAGGTGATGGGGCACACACTCCTGTGATATGTCACATTATGTAAGCTCTGTCTTGGCCCACAAGAGATTCTTCAGCCAGCCTTGAAAAAGTAAGCTGCTATGGTATTAAAGGGCCATGTGACAAGGGGGCTAGGACAGCCTCTGGGTGCTGAGATTAGACCTTAGTGATCTAAGTAATCTTAGTGATCAGCCAGTAAGAAAAAGGGGATCTCAGTCCTCTGGGTGAAAGGAACTGAATTCTGCCAACAACCACGTGAGCTTAAAAGAGGACTCTAACCTCCGGCAAGAACACAGTTTGTGTAATACCTTTACTGCAGACTTACAAAACTTGCCACAGAGGATTCCGTTGAGCTGTGCCTAGATGGCCAACTCAAAAAAACTTCAAGATAGTAAATTTGTGTTGTTTCAAGCTGCAACATTTCTGGGAATTACTACATACCAATAGATAAGCAATATGAATACAGTTAGGACATAGAATACACGTACTATCAGAATTCAGTAGAAGTCAAGATAACTATCAGTTCCTCAAGATGGAAAGAAGTACCAACAGAGAGCTAGAGCATAAAGATGAGCCTTAAATAAAGGGTGAAGCATAAAGGAGAGGAAAGGTCATTGTGCAAAACAGTATGAATGAAGTTACAAAGAGGGGGAAAAATGTGTTCTGAAAAGAAAACACCCTTTCCATCATTATTTTTCAAGATGCACACAATGCACAGATATCTAGATAAGACATATACTATTGTCCTTTTTTTTTTTTTTTTGGTGCTTTGTATAAATGTAATATATGTAGTACCAAAAAAAAAAAAAAAAAATGATGCAACACCTAAATAAGGAAGCAACAATGGAAACACAGGAAGATTTTTCAGTATAAGCCACAGCACTATTAATATTTTACATACCTGTCGTTACATTTGTCTAAACTTATAAAAACATAAATGGTATCTGTGGTATACATGTATATATATAGAAATACGTATATGTACATATAAATATTTAAGTACATGTGTGTAAAGGAGTCATATTATACTGTTTATTTTACTTAATGGTGTACCATTACCAAACAGAATTTTTGTGGATGGAATATAACATAATTTATTAAATTAGTCCCTTATTCACAGATCGTTCTTTCCTTTTCTACCTTGACTGGTAATATCATTGTTATTTACCTAGTTACTGAAGCTAGAAATACCAACCGTATCTGATTCTTCCTTCCTCATCATTCTTCACTTTCAGTAGAACAAGTATGGTCCATTCTACCTCTCTAATACCTTTCAAGCTGTTTCTTTCCATAACATTTTCCAATGCCTCAGGAGCCCAACCTCATGGCTTCAATTATTACAATATGTGTGCTCAGTCACTTCAGTCATGTCCAACTCTTTGCAACCCTACGGACTGTAGCCCACCAGGCTCCTCTGTCCATGGGGATCCTCCAGGCAAGAAAATTGGAGTGGGTTGCCATTTCTTCTCCAGGGGATCTTCCCGACCCAGGAACAGAACCAGCCTCTCTTATGTCTCCGGCACTGGCAGGCCACTAATGCCTCCTGGGACGCTCCCTGATTACTACAATAGCCTCCAATCAGATGTCTTTCCATTAATCTCATTATTCTCAACAATATCTCAACAGGGTTAGTTTTCTGAAATGAAATCCTGATTATGACTGTACATCTTACATTTGGAACTTTAATACTTCTTTACATCTTCCTACTATTCTCTCAGCCAGGAAGGACATCATTTCTTATTCTATCTTGCCTATCTTATAAATCCTTCAAAGCAAAACTCAGGATTTAACTTGATAAAACCTTTTCTGACTCTATATCTGTTTTCCCTCCAAAGAACCAAAAAACCAAAGGTACATACACCTCTTCTGTGGTACTTACTATACTGTATCATTCTGTATAACACCATTTTAATTAGGTATTTACAAATCTGTCTTCCATTTCAGATTGCACTGACCTTGAGTAGATTATCTTTATTATCTCCAGCGTATAGAACAGTGCCTGATCATTGGTAGAGGATGAGCAGTGCTTACACGGCAAATAAACAGTTCGAACATTTGCTTACGCCAGGCAATTCTAGGCTACTATATATGAGGAATACAAAGAATCATAAAACTGGCCACAGGGACTTTACAGTATAACACAGGAAGTTAGGACCACATGCAAGTAGCAAGGTGACTGTTATAAGCACCTTAAGGTTCTTAAACCATTTCCTTATCTTCCTCAATACCACACAGTACATTCCCGGTTTGTCTCCTGCTTAGCAGCTGCTTCTTCACTGTCTCCTTTCCCACTGCCTCCTCCTTGAACTACCTCTAAATTCTGTAGTTTCCCAGAGCTCAGGTCCTCTATCAAAATTATTTCATAAATCCAATGACTTTAGACTCTCACCTGCATGCTGCTGATTCCTATACCTCCATCTCTACATTTGGTTCCCTGCACTTTCCACCCACACAGTAAACTGGCCAACTGAAGTCTTCACTGGGACACCCAATGAGCATTTCAAATTTACCATTTCTAACACAGAACTCTTGATTTTACCTACCCACTGTCGATAAAAACTCTTGCCCAATCCCTACCTCATTTTTCCCTACTTTAATAAATAATTCCTAAGACCCCTTAAAGTGGCAGAAGACTTAGTAACTGAACAACAAACAACAACAAATTCCCTTAAATATAACCCTAGGATTATCTCTTGATTCACCTTTCCCTCGCCTCAAAATCAAACTCATAGAAGCAAGTTCTACTGCTTTAACTCTTAAATATATCACATATCCATCTCTCTATCATCACTGCTAATCACATCAGTCTCAACCACCTTCACCTCTTGCCTGAAATATTGCAGTAGTATCTTCATTGATATACCTGCTTCCTTTCTTGCTCCATATCCCGACCCTATCACAATTCATTCTCCACCTTCCCCCAACCTTGCCTCTTGTGGGCTGCGCCTGCAGCTTGTGGGATCAACAGGGATTGATTTCAGACCCTCAGTAGTGAAAGTGTGGAGTCCTAACTAAGCTGGACTATAATTCATAATACTACTCCATAATTCATTCATTCTTTTAAAAACACAGCTTATGCTGTACAGAAAACTGGATAACCATGTGCAAAATAACGAGGTTGGACCTTTATTTTAGACCATGTATAAAAACTGACTCAAACACATTAAAGATGTACATATAACACAGACAAATATAAAACTCCTAGAAGAAAACATAGGTGAAAAGCTTCCTAACCTCTAATTTGCCAATGACTTCTTGGCTATGACACCACAAACACAGGTAACAAAAGAAAAAACACTTAAAAAATTTACAACTTAAAGCATCAACTTAAACTTAAAATTTTAAACTATCAAATTTAAAACTTCTATGTGTCAAAGGACATAATCAACACAGTAAAAAAGGCAATCCACAGAATGGGAGGAAATACTTGCAAATCATATACCTGATAAGGGGTTAATAACCAAAATACATATGGAAAAAACTCCTATAACTCAATAACAAGAAGAAATAAATAATTTAAAATGGGCCAAACTACTAAATAGCTATTTTGCCAGATAAGATATAAAATAACTAATTACATAGAAAAGAGACTAAACATCAAGGAAATGCCAAATGAGGAAATACTACCTCACAACCATTAGGATGGCTACTATCAAAAAACCGAGAAAATTACTGTTGGCAAGGATACAGAGAAATTTAAACCTTTTTGCACTGTGGGTGGAAATATAAAATTGTGCAGCCACTAAGGAAAGCAGTGGGGCAGTTTCTTAAAAAAATAAAATATGACCTATATCTCATATGGCTCATCCATGTGTCATATGACCCAGCAATCCCATTTCTGCATACATAGCCTAAAGAATACAAAGCAGGGACTAGCAGCATTACACATAAAACCAAAAGGTGGAAGCAACTCAGTGGCTACCTATCAGTGAAAAAATAAGTAAAACATGCTGTACACACATGATGAAATATTCAGTTCAGATCAGTAGCTCAGTCGTGCCCAACTCTTTGCGACCCCATGAATCGCAGCACACCAGGCCTCCCTGTCCATCACCAACTCCCGGAGTTCACCCAAACCCATGTCTATCGAGTCAGTGATGCCATCCAGCCATCTCATCCTCTGTCGTCCCCTTCTCCTCCTGTCCCCAATCCCACCAAGCATCAGAGTCTTTTCCAATGAGTCAACTCTTCGCATGAGATGGCCAAAGTATTGGATTTTCAGCTTTAGCATCAGTCCTTCCAATGAACACCGAGGACTGATCTCCTTTAGGATGGACTGGTTGGATCTCCATGCAGTCCAAGGGACTCTCAAGCATCTTCTCCAACACCATAGTTCAAAAGCATCAATTCTTCAGTGCTCAGCTTTCTTCACAGTCCAACTCTCACATCCATACAAGACCACTGGAAAACTCTGCCTTAAAAAGGAAAGAAAGTCTAACATATGCTACAACATGGATGAAACCTGAAGATATTATGCTAAGTGGGGGGAAAAAAAGCCAGGAACCAAAGGACAATACTATACGATTCTACTAACAAGAGATGCATAGAGTAGACAAAGTCATCACAAACGAAAGCACAATGGTGGCTGCCCGGGGCTGGGAGGAGGGAGGAATGGCTCAGTATAGCACGATGAGATGAGCTCCAGAGAGGGACGCTGCAGTGCTTGCACAGCAAAGGGAATGCACTTAATGACAGTGAAGTGTACACTTTAAAATGCGTAAAGTCTAAGTTTTATATTATGTATATTTTACCAAATTTAAAAATAAGTTAAAACCTAAAAAATAAACATTTTACTTAAATGCTGCCATCAAAAAACAAAACAAAACATAAAACCCTAAGTCATATCATGCCACTACTCTGTTTAAAACTCTGCAACATATTTTTACCAAACAAAATTAAAACCAAATTTCTGACTACAACATACAGGGACCTATGTGACTGAAAATCTGGATACTTTTGGCATTTCCAACCTTCATTCTCTCCCTCAGTCATTTTGCTCCAGCCACTCTGGCCTTTTATTTGTTCCGATAATTCACAAACATCAGTCCCTTCTCAAGGCCTTTGGTCTTGATATTTCCTTACCATACAATGTTATGACCTAGATCTCAAACTGGCTACTTCTCTTCATTCAAATCAAGTGTCATTTCTTCACACATCTCCTCTAAACACACTATTATCGGTTTCCCTATAAATTCTTCCCTCTCATAACATTATCCTGTACTGTTTTCTTCCAAGCATTTATTACTATCTGAATCACCTTATTTGTTCATTAACTTGCTTATTATTTGTTCTCTCTCCTATGACAGTAAAGTCTTACTCACAGCTGTCTCTTTCGGCTCCAGAAAAGTGGCTGCCACACAGTCTATAATCGATAAATAAGTACTAACTGAATGATAGAAAATGAGTGCCAAACCAGCCTAAATCTATTATTTCGTATTTTCTCTACATCCAAAATCTCGATTTCCTTAAGAGCTAATTGAATCCTCATTCCCTCTAAGGAACACTGCACAATTTTATCTTAAAAGCTCTTTACTTAATGCCAGTCATATATCTAACGTTTATTACATACACAGCAGATATTTCACTTGTTTACACAGTATCATAGCTACATATATTACTCTACCCTCCGTATCAGACCACAGGTGATTGAAGAAGCACATGTTTTATTCTTCTTTTTTAATCAACCACAGCACTTAAGAGGTATTGTTCAGGTAGGCTGTACTTAATCATTATTTGATAAATGGATAGTTTGTGGCAATTCTTTAAAGTTCTCAAGTATCTAAATTTAACTAGGTAATTTAAAGCAAAACTCTAGAGGCTTTAAATTAGATAACTACATCAGAAATTTAAGTTTTAAAAATTTTCAGTACATAATAAAAAGTATTACTGTCTAATCTTAGTCATTTAAAAGAATATTTTAAAATTGGATTACAATGTACTGAAGTATTTCGTGTTACTTTCAGAGAAGAAAGGAAGCATATACATTTTTCCTTCATAATTTACAAAATGATTTTAAAACACAGTATTTCAGAAGGCCCTAACCACATGCTTCTCATTTAAGTTAGACACACAAATATGAATTTTCCTTTTATTATGGAAAACAAAAATGACTCCACAAAATAAGTAATAAGATATCTAAATGAATAAAGAATTTTGCTTTTCTAAGAGGCAAATATTTTCCATCTATGTGCATATTTTCTAAAATATACAATTTATATAGTATTGAGCAGCTGTAATTTTAATAGTTGTAAAAACTATGTTTCCAACAAAGAATTATAGGTGAATTAAAGTTTTAATTATAATGAACAGTCTCAAAATAGTAGGTTTACTATTTAGTAAACTAAATCTCTAAAATGCAGAGCAAAAAATGATTCACATATATTAATATTAAGAAGAAAAACTAGGTATAATTTATACCTCTAGCACAAGGAGAAAAAAAAACTGCTTGTGTCAGCCTTAGGAAACAAACAGCCCTATCAAGTGACCAAGTAGGAGAGATTCACGCTAGCAGCTCAATAAATAACCGTAATGATGACAACCGTCGCCCATAACTACATTACCGCCCATTGTCCACATCTGATTATACTAGTCTAGACCTTGGGTAAGCACATACACACATTTTCTCCAAGAGTTTTCCAATACTGCTGCTCTGTTTCCTGGGCTTTCTGTGACCCCCCCTCCCCCATTAGCAGTGACTGTCAGATTTTCTCTACTAAACATCTTCACCATTGATGGGAAAGGAAAAGTTACCACTTGACCACAGCCTAACAACTGAGAATATGGAAGCAATGTGTCTGAATTGGAAATCTCTCTCACACTATAATTTCTTTAGAATTAACCACAAACAATAGTCACAAACCAAATCTGAGACGAAAAAGTTGTTTGCAAAGTCATCCTTCAGTAATATCACAACTAATAAAACATCACTTCTCAGAATATATTTTCATTTATTAATACAATCTTTATTCTTACATTGTAGTAAAGTGAAAGTGTTAGCTCAGTCATGTCTGATTCTTTGTGAGCCCATGGACTGTAGCCCACCAGGCTCCTCTATCCATGGGATTCTCCAAGCAAGAATACTAGAGTGGACAGCCATTCCTTTCTCCAGGGGATCTTCCTGACTCAGGGATCAAACTCGGGTCTCCCCCACTGGAGGCAGATTCCTTACTGTATGAGTAACCAGGAAAACCCTACATGGCAGAAATATTACATAACTTTCCATGTAACTGCCTCTTTGATCACATCACACACACACACAGCATATTCAACAATTCAGTATCACAAAAATTCTTAAATGGATCTCTCTCTATCCTTTCTGAGGTAAAGCCCTCAGTAACAATTTTGAGTAAGAGATACAAAGGGTCTAACATCATGGAATACACAAGAGTGAAGTCTTAGAAACAGCAGACTGATCATCAACAAAAGTCTATTTTTAAACAAACTTTTCAACATTCTCTAAAAGGCTCCATATATATTTAAAGCCAATCTAGATCTTTCTTGGTTTAGAAATAGTCCAGGTGGTACCTACTTCTGCAAGCTAATACCCTTTATTAAGAAGACTAAAATATATTCATACACTTTACTACAACTGGGACAGAAAGAGCAAATTATTTCTCATGAAACTATAAGAACTATAAGAAACTATAAGAAACAGTAACAATATAAATTTCAGATTTAACAAATATATACATATATACATACACACACACACACACTAGACTTTGGGTAAGACTGATATATATATATATATGATTGATATATATATATATACTGATATCAATATATACATATATATCAGTATATATACATATACTGATATATATATATATATATCGATATCAATCTATTTTTCCAAACTTATTTTGCACAATAATCCTGAGCCGAACATTTTAAAACAATAGCTCATGGTAGCAGAGAGGGTAGAATGGAAGCAGATGGGCAGTCACAAGCTGGCATGTTCTAGGTGAAACAAATTCTTAGGACTATATATACATATTCTTGAGAATAAATATTTTAAAGTGGGAGAGAAGATAGCTTCATAATAAAAAAGCGGAAACAAGGAAAACCACTGTTTACCCCCACTTGTAATCTAGCTTAGGATTTCTCTGCCACAAAATATGCCCCATCTTCAGTGCTTCTGTCACCACTGCTGGTTGTATTTGCTTCTCATTTCACAGGAATATGTCCTTTTAAATTCCACCTTGACCACCTTATTTAAAACTGCAACATTCTCTACCCCACAGTGCGCCTATTCTCTTTATCTCCCTGTTTTAACTTTCTCATAGCACTTAGCACTTTCTGACCTAGTAAGAACATTTTAATTTCTTTATCATCCTTGTCAATTAAAACACATTTTTGGAGCGTGGTAATGTCTACTCTACCTACTGCTATACCCCCAGAGCATAAATCACAGACCAGCACACAGCAGTCATGCATAAATATTTCTGAATGAATGAAGTGAACCAACTCAGTATTTTATTTTCATTTTACTTTTCTCAAAGTTTACCTTTATTTTTCTAGCCCCTTCTCCACCAATTTGCCTCTTTTTTCTATCTTCAATTTCATTTAATAAAGCAAATGATTCCATTTATGTATAAACCATTGTAGTTTTTAACAATCTGTAAGATTGTGAACTTCTATACAGACACAAGCATATTCTACAGGCATTTTGAATCCACACCACATTTTTCTGAAAACCATAAACTTTGGCCTTGCTGAAAAACCTCAACTGCAGTGCCAAACATGTAAAGCCCTTAAACCTAGTGGGATTCACCATTTTTAGGAGGTGAAAAATATAATTTTAATGCAGTACCATTATTTTACATTGATCACAACAGAACAAGCCTAAAAAGTAACCACAAGAAACTGGCATCAAGCTGGAAAATTAAAAGTGAAAAATAATTTGACCATATGACTCTTTTAAACCAAAACACATGAAGAAATGAAATAAGAAAAATGTGTTTATCCTAATTAAGCAGAGAAAATTCTAGTTCTCTTTAATAAGCCGTTAAACTTTCGAAAATAAGAAGCAGTAATTTAAATAGTCTAATCTTCAGAAGGAAAGAACACAATCCCTTCTAAATAACCCACACAAATTTCTTTATCAATTCAATCCACAGTAAATGGAGATGAAAGTCTACTCTCAACAAATCTTTGAAACAATGTCCTATTACTCTGCCTTCCAAAATATCTTTACAGCTGAACAAAGATCATATCCAAACAACTGTTTATAATATTTAATTGGAGTCTTACTACACACATAATCTTAAAAATTTAACTGGAAAGTATATGGCTCTTAAAGAAACTCTCCAGAGTTTCCAACAAATTATTTCCACTTTGATTCCAAGTATATCTTTGGTTACCTCAGATAAGACTACATCCTACCTAAACTGTTTACTTAAGTGCAACAAATACCTTTGTGTTTACCAAAATGTAACCCAAATAATAGCCAAGAGCATCAGAAGAAAATGAAAAGTGTTTTTGCCTTCTCTTTCTCCCTCCTTCTCCCTCTTTGCCTTGCTTTCCTTTCATTCTTCTGACTTATTCAACAGACATTTATTTATTAGGACTCTATGATGTTTGTAGTGAAGGGAAATGCTGGAGCTACGAAATGACTGTTCAGGAAGCACAAGAGCAATGGAAGCAGTTGAATTCTAAAGAGCCAGACAAGTGTATTAGTACTTGAAACATTATGTCTTTTATGAGGGCTATTTACATATTCAGATACAAGTCTGAATTATTGCCTCAATAAGCCGATACTGACTATCCCCAGGGGATAATTAAGCAATGTGCCCAACAGTATGTGGGATAATCTGCCTTTCTGCACTTTTCAAGGATGGGAAAAAGGAAAGACTCCTAGTAGCAAGTTTAAGAGTAAAATCCTAGGAGGCTATAGAAGTTCTCAAAATGTATTTTCAGTAAACTAAACCCAACAGTTTAAACAGAGGTCATTTTATAATTACTTATATATTTTAAAGGTTATAAAATTCAAGATAAGAATTTATATCTTAAAATTTTTAACAGATATTATTCCTTTAAACTAGGTTCCACAGTCTACTGCTGTGCTGTGCTTAGTCATTCAGTCACGTCCGACTCTTTGCGACCCCATGGACTGTATGTAACATGCCAGGCTCCTCTGTCCATGGGATTCTCCAGGCAAGAATACTGGAATGGGTCGCCATGCCCTCCCCCAGGGAATTTCCCAACCCAGGGACTGAACCCAGGTCTCCTGCGTTGCAGGCAGATTCTTTACCATCTGAGTCACCAAGGAAGCCCCTCCACTGTCTACTACCTTTCTGATCTTTACCATCAAAAATTTAAAAACCTTGCTCAGCCAATGGAATTGTGTCTGGTTTTCACTTTAAAATATAAATGAGGAGACAAATTAAAAATTTATGTAACAAAGACAGGATCCCTTTTAAGCTATAGAAATTTTACTTATAGGGAATCTGCACTGATTTTTCAAAATCCCAGAGTTTAAGAACAAAAATAGGACCATCTAAATAAATACATACATTATCATTCATCCATTATATTGCTCCTTCTAACACAAGTCAAACAACTGAAGTTATAAGACTTACTAATACTCACAGAGCAGCTGCCTTGATCACCACTGCCTAGAACAACATCAGGGACTTAAAATACTTAAACTATTTGCTGTCTGGATGTCAGGCAAGCTGGCAGGAAGAAAGAAGGCCACATAGCCGCTGGATCTATTTCTGCTGGCAAAATTAACACCAATATTGAGATACTAAAATTTTTAGAAAAGAGCAATAAAACAATTAAGGATAATAAAAAAATAAGAAGAAAGGCAAAATATGAACTCTAAACCCCTTTATCCAAATGAGAAAAGACTTTTAAGGTTCACTGATAAAGAATTTAATTTAAAAATGTAGCAACAGTTCTACTGGAATTAGTTTTTAATTCACTTTTCAGTTAAATATATTTTTAAGGTGAAAGAAAAAGCAACTAATATACAATGAAATCCAGTACACAAGCAAATCAACCAAAGCCCTATATACATAGTAATGTTACCTACCACACTAGAATTTAGAATAGACTTTCTGATTTCCTATTAATGTGGTGCCACAGAATCACAAAACACTCTAAAAGAAGGTTTTTCAGAATGAATAAAACACTTTTAGATCAATGATTTACATATTTGAAAAGTTAACTGAGGTGATAATGGTTCAATGCATCACAAAAAACCATAAAATTATGATTCAGAAATAGCAAAGTTCTTACAAAATGTGGAAATTTACTTTTTTAAACTTAAATCTTTCGTTATATGTTAATATATTTTACTCTGTCTTGGTAAAAACTGTCAAAGAAATACTACTTGATTATGTAAGTGATTACAAAAAAATGGGTTTAAAATGGATTGCTATTTACAAGAAAAAGATAAATAATTCAACCTAAAACTATCAAAACAGTGTATTTAGAAAGAAAGCATCTAATCAATTAAACAGGTACGTTAAGAGAAACATTTCTACCAAACAACAATTACTTATGTCTGACCTAAGTAATTGATTTGTTAATGATACCCATCAAGTCCGATAAATCCCATGCTGTAGTCTCAGTCTATAAAGGTCTACATGTTATTTACACTAATAAAACATTAATCAAGGCCAAAATTTATAGCAGCTACTCTATAAATGAGGTCAAAGCAGGTCAGACTTACATAAAAAGAAAAAGAAAAAAAAAAAGGTCAGTCTCTGCAGTGAAAAGAAAACCCTTATTACTTATTCTTCTTGCCCCTGGGATTAAGTCCAGTAGCTGAATACTGCTACACAAATACATCCATTGCTTCATAAACTCATTTAATCTCAATGCACTGAATATTTATAAAAAGAAAGTCAGCCCACTGATTTCAGAAAATAAATCTCTAAATTATTCCTTTACAATACATTCTACCCTTAAAGAAAAAGAGAATAAAAATATCAAATAGCACTTCCATTATTTCAGTAAAGAAAGTTAGTTCTCTTTATACCAATGTTTATTTCTAACATTTGCTTAAAAGACAAAAGCTAAGGGATTCCTACAGGCAAAGCACAGAGGTAAAGAAGACAGTTAAACCTGGAGGCAAACAAATCCAGAGTAAGAGAGGCATAAGAAAACAGGAAAAAGGTATTATAAAACCTATAATCACATGTGATATAAAAACAAATAAGTTTTTCAAATAATTGTTTCCTCAATAAGAAACAATAAGTATGAGTTATTCTGGGTAAAATATTTGAGAGTAACATAAAACTCATTTCTTTACAAGACAGATAAAAAAGTTTAGTGTAAAATATTTATTATATGTCTATGTATTTTCTTTTCTCTTGGAATTAATATTCAAAGAAATATCACTTGACTATTGTCAAGATTATCTGCATACACCAAATTTCTGTTTAAGAAATAATGACATTTACATGAAAAATGCCAGCAACTGAAATAAAAACTGTAAGTGTTCTTACAGTATCTTTTTGATTAAACACAAATACTCACAGGATTTGCTACGCACTTCCCTAGCAGCCAAGAATAAAACAATAAGCAAGACACAGAGGGCCTGCCCTCAGTAAGCAGTGGACAGGAAGAGAGACAACAAAAACAAACCTGGGAAGACGGTAAAAGATATCGGCAGGAAATTTTTAAGAAATGAGATAAAAGTAACCTGGGTAACAGGATTCAGGGAGGACTTCTGGAAAGGCAACACCTGAACTAGGACTTAAATCAGAACGAACCAGACATGTAAAGATCTGGGGGCCAACCTCCCAGCTATGGTGAAATAAAGAGGCCAACCCACAGAACTGAAAAAGATAATCAATTCAGGGTTCTGAAGACTGACAAAAGCAAACAACAAAATTCACAATAATTTTATTCACAAAAATGTGCTAAACACTGAGTAAGAACAAATGGAGTCTGTAGCAATCTTTTCCGGAAATGTCCCACCCAAACACCATGCGTGTAAAAGTTTCATCCGTTTATGGCTCCTTATGAAACCAGCAACTTCACGTCCAGAGATGGCTGACTTGATTTGGAAGGGAGGACAGAAAATGAAGATATTGCATGTCAAGCTGAAAACCAGAAAACCTGACACCTCTCCTAGAATGAGATTACATTTAAAGTTAGAATGAGAGACCAGAAATTAAGAGAGGGATACCCTGAAAATGAATTAGCAAAATAAGAATTTCACACATGGCTCTCTGAGCCATGAAGCTCACATACAACACAGACTTGACAAAGATCAATAGGAAGTAAAAGCTAGAGATGAAAACAACTGCAAATTTAAATGTGTTCATCAAACCAAACACAGATCTACCAGCCATACATGGCCACAGGTTTCAGCAAGAGTTTGACCAATCATTCATTAACCTCAAAGCAATGGAGAAAAAGGTGTGACCCAAGAAGAACTCTAAAACAGCTAAGCAGCAACATTAAATGACCACCTCTTTCCCGGCTGGAACCAAGGAGGGTGCACAAGAGAAGAAAAAGAAGGTTCCTGGTGTGCCAGAAACCCTTAAGAAAAAGCGGAAGAATTTCGCAGAGCTTAAGATCAAGCGACTGAGAAAGAAGTTTGCCCAAAAGATGCTTCGAAAGGCAAGGAGGAAGCTTATCTATGAAAAACCTAAGCATTACCACAAGGAATACAGGCAGATGTACAGAACTGAAATTCAAATGGCTAGGATGGCACGAAAAGCCGGTAACTGCTATGTACCCGCGGAACCCAAATTGGCGTTTGTCATCAGGATCAGAGGTATCAACGGTGTGAGCCCAAAGGTTCGAAAGGTGCTGCAGCTCCTTCGCCTCCGGCAGATATTCAACAGCACCTTTGTGAAGCTCAACAAGGCATCAATCAACATGCTGAGAATTGTGGAGCCATACATTGCATGGGGGTACCCAAATCTGAAGTCTGTAAATGAATTGATTTACAAGTGTGGTTATGGCAAAATCAACAAAAAGCGAATTGCCCTGACAGACAACGCATTGATTGCTCGATCTCTTGGGAAATATGGAATCATCTGCATGGAGGATCTGATTCATGAGATCTATACCATTGGAAAACGTTTCAAAGAAGCAAACAACCTCCTGTGGCCCTTTAAATTGTCTTCTCCACGAGGTGGAATGAAGAAAAAGACCACCCATTTTGTAGAAGGTGGAGATGCTGGCAACAGGGAAGACCAGATCAACAGGCTTATTAGAAGGATGAACTAAGGTATCTACCAGGATTATTATTGTAATCTGGTTAATAAACAATTGAAACAAACAAACAAAAAAACAACACATTAAATGACCATACCATAAGAGATCAATTCTGCAAATTAAGCCCAAGCAAGTAACTTTCAAGTCAACAAACAAAACTGAATTCAACAATCATAAAAAGAATTGTATAGCACAACAAAGCACAAATTATCCCAGGTATGCAGAGTCAGTTCAACATTCCAGAGTCAGTCAACATAATCCATTATACATAAACGAGCTAAAAAGAAAAATCAAATGATCATATCAATAGACACCAAAAAAGCACCTGACAGAATCAAATGCCTGTTCATGATAAATATCTCTCATGATCATGATCATATCTCTCATAAACTGAGAATAGAAGAAAACGTCCTCAACTTGATAAAGAATATATACCAAAAGCTAACATCAAATTTAACGGTGAGAAACTAGAAACTTTCCCATTAAGACCAGTACAAGGCAAGAATGATGCCCCTCTCACCACTCCTCTTCAATATTCTACCAGAAGAGAGGAGACAAGAGAAGGAAACTAAGTATACAGATTGGTAAGTAAGAAGTAAGAATGTCTCTCATCAGAGATAACAGAATCATTTAGGTAGAAAACCCAAAACAACTGAACTTATACTTTTATCTCACACTCTACAAAAACAGCGGGTTTAACTGGTGGTTCAGTGGTAAAGAATCTACCTGCCAATGTAGGAGATACAGAGAGGGTGGTTCAATCCCTGGGTTGGGAAGATCCCCTAGAGGAGGGCATGGCAACCCACTCCAGTATTCTTGCCTGGGAAATCCCATGAACAGAAGAGCCTGGCATGCTACAGTCCATGGGGTCCCAAAAAGAGTCGAACACGACTTAGCGACCAAAGACAGCATATAAAAACATTAACTCAAAATGAATCACAGATCTAAATGGAGGCTAAAACTACAAAATTTCAAAAGATAAAAAAAAAAATCTAAAAAAAAAAAAAAAACCCTACTACTTGTTTTAAGCTAAAATGTCTTAAATTTACCAACAAATCATAATCCATAAAAGAAAAAAATTGGTAAATGATACTTTGTCAAAATTTTAAACTTTTGATCTTCAACGAAAATGAAAGGATAAGTCACAGATTGAGAAAATGTTGCAAATCATGTATATGACAAAATGCTGCATCTAGAAAAATATAAGCTACTGTTTAAAAATTAAAAGTCACACAACAAAATTTTTAAAAGGGCAAAAATGCACATTTTCCCAAAGGTGGCACTTGAATAAACACTCAACAGCATTAGCCATTAGGGAAATGCAAACAAAAAACAGTGTAAGATACCCACCAGGCTAACTAGGAAAACAGCTTAGCAGTTACTTAAAAAATTAAACATAGACTTCTCATTCCACTCAGCAACTGTACTCCCAGGTATCTACCCAAGAGAAAGGAAAGCGTATGTCCACACAAAGCCTTGTACAAAAACTCACACAGAAGTGTTATTTATAACAGCCAAAACAGAAAGTAATCCAAATGTTCATTGAAGGGATAAACAAAATGTGGTATATCCATATATCAGAATACCATTAATCAATCAATACAAAAGAACAAAATTCTGATACAGGCTACAATGTGGGTAAAAGCACCAGGAATTATTATAAGAACAGTGTTAGAGAAAATGACAGTGAAGCAAAAACTAAAATCAATGAGAAATAAATAGGAAACATTTGGGGTATGGAGAAAGGGACGACAGAGGAGGAGATGGTTGGATGGTATCACTGACTCTATAGACACGAGTTTGAGCAAGTTCTGGGAGTTGGTGATGGACAGGGAGGCCTGGCATGCTGCAGTCCATGGGGTCGCCAAGAGTCAGACATGACTGAGTGACTGAACTGAACTGACAGACAGGCACCACCGATGAGGGATGGTAAGTGATACAGTCTACAAAAATAGGATTTAAAGCTTACCAAGATCCCTGACATTCCCTGAACCGCCTCTCCTCCTCCAGTCTTGTCTCCCACCCTACCTCAGCCATTTATCATATGGCCACATGCCAGAGCACATCATTTCCAATAACTGAATGGCCTTGGTATATCCGACCCCTCTCTTCACTACTACCTCTCATGTTCAGAGCTCAGTCACTCTACTATCACAACTCTAACAGTCCTTAGAGTTCAATCTACCCATCCAATCATTTTCTTTATAGGCACTTTCCAGGCCTAGCTTAACAATTACAATCCTGGGGCCAATGATCATAATCACTCTCTTGCGTAAGAGTTTGACTCCCTTGTCCTTCTCACCCCCATATTCACTTGACAAAACCTAAACCCATTTAAGCCTCTCATTCTACTTCCATATTTACCTCCCAGACTCTGCAACTACATGAAACATCTTCCCATATTACTATAAATGACCCACCATTTGTATACACATTCACCCACTCTCTAACCTACTTTTAAAAATCACTCCAGAAATTCTCACCTATCTCTTCTACATTGATTTCCCCACTTTTTACCATAATATTGTTCTCTTGCTCTCATTTTTCCAAAATCCTATTTCCTTTGACTCTATTCCCTCCCACTCCATTTTTTTTCTCCCCTCTGTAACAAAATTCCTCTAAAGAACTGTTTATACACATTCTAATAATTCCTCTTCTCTCATTCTCTTTTCTAAATTCACTGCAAATAGGCTTTTTTCCACTCTCCCAAAAACGCTCCTGTCCAAATCAGAAGCAACTTCTGAGCCTATGGTCAAATCTGTCATCACCTTACCACCTTAATGATTTCATCTAGTCTCAGGACATTAAATATCATCTATATGCTTATGACACCCAAATTTAGGTCTCTAATCTGGAGAAATAATTAGCAACTGTCTATTTAGTATCTCTCCCCTGGAGAAGGAACTGCAACCCACTCTAGTATTCTTGCCTGGATAATTCCATGGACAGAGAAGCCTGGTGGGCTACAGTTTATGGGGTCACAAAGAGTTGGACACAACTGAGTGACTTTCACTTCACATTTAATATCTCTACCTGGATGTCTGTGTGCATGCAAAGTCAATTCGGTCATGTCCGACACTTTCAACCCTATGGACTGTAGCCTGCCAGGCTCCTCTGTCCATGGAATTCTCCAGGCAAGAATACTGGAGTGGGTTACCATGCCCTCCTCCAGGGGATCATCCCCAATCCAAGGACTGAACCCATGTCTCTTATGGCTTCTGCATTGGCAGGTTGGTCTTTACCCTTAGCATCACCTGAGAAGCCCTCCTTGATGTCTACTAGAGATCTAAAAATCAGTATTGCCAAAACTGAACTCTTGTTGTCCCCCAATAACTGCTTTATTAACAGATTTTACCATCCTGGTTGACAGAAACACCATCTTTTCGGCTGCAGAAGCCAAAAATGTTAAGAGTAATACTGGACTCCCAGTTTTCTCTCACAACCCACATCTGATCCATTAGTACTAAAACATCCTACTGGCTCTATCTTCAAAATATATCCATAATGCTCCTACATTTTACCTCTTCTACTGCTACTGGTTTTCCCGTACATGCTCCTATGATTAACTTCTTCACTTCCTTCAAGCGGGGCTCGCAAAAATGTCACTTTCTTGATGATCTATAATATAACCAATCTTTAAGCTACAAACTAAACCCTTTATATTTCCTTCAAAAATATCCCTCAACCTGCTTAACATCTTTTTCCAAAGAACTTACCGCCTTTCATGTATTATATAATCCATTCCTTATTTTGTTTATTGTTTATAGCTTGTCAGTGACTGTTCAAAAGTAAGATCTACACACAAAAAAAAAGAATCTTTAGCTGCTTTGTTTATTGTTGTATCCCAAGAATCAAGGACAATTACGATACACAGTCAGTGCATAATAAAATACTGGCTGAATGAATAGATGAGGAAACAGAGGCTCACAGAACAGTACTTCCCAAATATCAAAGCTGGCACTTGAACCCAAAACTAACTTCAAAGCTAATACTATTAATCACAAGGCTATTCTGCCTTATCTATTAAATGTAACAGTAATCTTGCATAATTGAGGGCATTTACACTTAGTAGAACTTAAACAAAATTGACTTTTATAACAAGTTTTCTTTAAAAAAAAAAAACAAACAACTGGTGTTAATGTGTTTTGCATTTAGAGTAAATACATATTCGATCAATAGCACTCACTGTCTCTTTTTACATATATACACTATTAAAGCATGTAATACCTCAGTGTTGAAATTCAGCCAAAGAGCTTTTTTTCTTGGTGAGTAAGCACTTTGAAATTTTTGCTAAAAGTGAGACTAAATTAGTCCATTCACCCATTGAGAAATATTATTGATTTCCCAACACTTGCCAGACTCCAGACTACAATTAGTTCTGCTTCTCACACAGATCACTGGAATAGTTTTGTTACTGCTCCTCATTTCAATCAGGTCTCCTCTCCTTCAACCCGTCCTCAGATCACAGCTAGTTATTTTTCAAAATCCAAGTATTACAATCATACTTCTTTCCTAAAAATCTTTCAAAGCTTCCCACTGCCTTTAGATAAAAGTTCAAATACACATTAGATCTTTTATGATCCAGATGACCAACTCACACACAACTCACAATTCATACAACTACACACAGCATCCCACATCACAGCATCTTCAGATATTATATTCCCTCTATTAAGAATGATTTTCACACGTGTCCTCTCCAACTTACCCATAATCCCCACTTTTTCAAAGTCTATTTTACTAACACAACTCATCCTTGGAAATACATCTCAGGAATCATGTTTCCTAGGGAGGTTTTACCTAACTCTTCAATATTAAATTGTGAAGTCTTTCCCTTTATTCTCATTCCTACCTTCTAGCACAGAATTTAGCACATGGTTCCAGGTTTATTTATCTGTATTCAGTACTAATCTGTGAGCACCTATAATTATTTGATAAGTAGAATAATCTTAGTAGCATTTAACATAAAACAAACAGTTCCTTTTTTTCTTACTTTTACTTGCATTTATTTTTGCAACATTTATTCCTGGGCCATAAGTTTTTGTTTCTTCAGTTTCTTCTGGGATATCTTTCCTTCTGTGCAATCTCCTCTTCTGGTTTAGGAACAATCTGTTCTTTTTCAGTAAGGATCATCTCAGTGTGGCAAGGAGAGCTCATGTAGGGGTTGATATGACCATGAGCTCTGTAAGTCCTGCGCAGCATCTTGCGGGCTTTGTTCACCCATATGTGCTCAATGACCAGAGAATCTATATCTAAGCCCTTAAGCTCAGCATTACTCTCTGCATTTTTGAGCACGTGCAGTAAAAATTCAGCACACTTTTTGAGCCTCCGACCCTGCATCCAGCCCCCCTGTCTGTCCTGTGCACACCTACCAACTCCACTGCTGCAAGGGTGGAATGGCACACACTGCTTCTTTAAAGTGGCGCCCTTCAGATACTTGGTGGCTTTTCGGATATGCTTACCCTTTATGGCCTGGGCAGTTTCACGAGTGTTCTTAAAATGAACATGAAGATATGAACCTCTTGATTTGCATGATTCTGTGGGGTTTTCTGGGTCAAGTGAATACTGCACCATTTTTAGAGGTCACCTCAGCCCAGAAAAGGAACAGTTCCCTTTTTTATAACATTAATGAGACAGAGGCTGAATTCCTAGCTACTACTTCAAAATTTTCCTGTAAGTGATGGTGTCAGTTTCTAAGTATTAGCCAGAACATTATAAGGAAACATTCGTAAACAATAATTATGTTCAGAATGCTATTTCCAATAGCAGTCAATCACACCTTTTAATCTATACTCTGGGTCTTGGGTTCAACTAATCCAAAACCGGGCCTCCCCGGTGGCTCAGCTGGTAAAGAATCAGCCTGCAATGCGGGAGACCTGGGTTCTGGCCTGGAGAATTCCATGGACTGTATAATCCAAAATCAGATGCCACAAAACAGACACAAAGTAGTCCGATCATTGTTTCTTCATTTTTACCTTTTAATTTTCTCACTTTCTTAAATCTATTTTCACCCTTGTATCTTTCTTTTTATATCTGTACTTATTTTTCTTTCTTATTACTGAATTTTCTTTCCTTGAATTCTTATTCCCTTATACCCAGGCCATGACATGAGATAATATAGACATGTTAGTCTTATTATGGAGAAGGCAATGGCAATCCACTCCAGTACTATTGCCTGGAAAATCCCATGGATGGAGGAGCCTGGTGGGCTGCAGACCATGAGGTCGCTAAGAGTCGGACACGACTGAGCGACTTCACTTTCACTTTTCACTTTCATGCATTGGAGAAGGAAATGGCAACCCACTCCAGTGTTCTTGCCTGGAGAATCCCAGGGATGGGGGAGCCTGGTGGGCTGCCGTCTATGGGGTCGCACAGAGTCGGACACGACTGAAGCGACTTAGCAGCAGCAGTCTTATTATTGCTCTAAAATATAATAGAATTTGAGAAAGTCTGAAAAATATGTTTTCCTTATATCTGTTAATAAAATCATCAGTTTACTTTTGCCAAACTTAGCCTTACTTATTGAAAAATAAAGAACAGACGTTACCATGAAGCACATAACCATGAAGATAACAATAAAATGATTAAATACTGAAGTATTTATAATAATTAATATCTAACTCACTATATTACTGTCTGTAAAATCAATACCAAAAATACCAGTTCAAATAGCAAAAAAGAACAAGATTCTAAAGTAAAATATAAATGGATATAAAATAGTTTACCTTCCTTCATTGACAAGTTCAATAAAAGCAAGGCCTGCATTCTTCTGAATAGAATTCTGCCACTCCTAAAAAAAATAGTAGACAATAGCTGAACAAATTTCACTTAGTAGGTTATTTCTTTAAATCAACAATTACAAAAAACATCACCCATATCAATTACATACTTTGGATCTTCATGGAAAAGTTTTGTTAAACATGCTCTCTACCTAGCAGCACCATGAACACATAAATAGTTGACATTAAAATGGAAACAAAACAAGTCAGCAACAATTAGATTCCAAATAAACTAAATGAGCTTACCTATATATATCTTGCTCTTCTAGTTCTATACCATTATATCCTAGTAATTTAACTGAAATAGTTTGAAAGAAGGCAGCAAAGAAGACCAAAGACAAAGGTTATGGTTTTGTTTCCTTAAGAAACAAAACAGGGGAAGATGGAATTAAGGAGCGCCATAAACTTAATAAATAGCACATGTCCTACAAAATTTGATGACTAAAGATTGAGAAAGAGACAAGAAAAATCAATGAATCTGGCTAGACCACTTTTAAAATGGAAAACCAAAAGTCACTAGTCTATGAATTAGCAAATGATGGTGTAAATTTATTAATATACTCTTTATGAGTAAGTCACCCATTAAAAAGCCATAGAAAGAAATCAACCAATAGAGTATGTAGGGAAAAAAATGTTTAATCCTTATCTCAAAACATATATAAAATAAGCATCAATCCAATAAGACTGGGGCCACATAAACTGAAATATAGCCAGATTTGAGAAATACCCGTGCATGCATGCATGTGTGCATGTTTTTTAAAAACAGCTAGACATATATAATCCTTTTGTTTCTAAAAACTAAGGAGCCTTACAGTCCACCTACATAATATTACTCAACTAATTTTTTTTTGTTCTTTTATAAATGCCAAAACAAAAGACACCCTGGGACCTTGTTACCATGGCCAGTTACAGCACTGTTACCATGACCAGTGTCCACATTTTCTGAATCTAATACCTTTAAGAGTTTTTAACCCTATGTAATTTCATATCCTATATTATGCCAAATTCTAATTTTTCTAAACTTCACCCTTTCTCATCTACTTTCTCATTTTTATCCCCAATTTTGTATTACTTTAAGTTCTGAAAAACCTGAGCTTGCTCTCAGAACTGAAATGGCTGTTTGCCATAATTTTGTTACAGAGTTCTACTTCATGAATAGTGTAAGCAAGAAGATACCCACCGAACATATACAGCAGGATAAGAAGTAGATATAAAGGCATTTAGACATTTGAGGACAGTAATGGGCTAAGACTAAGAAAGAAGATAAAGCAGTGTGTTGTTGAGGAAAGAGCAGGAAATGTAATGTGTTCTTAAGGAACAAGAAGTCATGAGATTTATGCTTTCAAATCAACTATGACATTAACAGGCTATGTCCACAGAAAGATCACTCTACATCTCTAGGTCTTTGATACCCTCTTTAAAAAATTCTTGAGGCTATATTATTCTATGATTCAATAACTTAAAAACACCTACAAATTAGTGGCTCGTAAGTCCACAATACATACTCTTAAAATTCACAACTGCCAGCCAACTGAAACAACAAAATAAACATCTTATATTTCTTTCTCTGAGGTAAACCAAGTAAAGGGTAAACATCTAACTTAAATCCAACTTAAATCTAATACCCACCTAACTTAAAATCTTTTTCTTCCCAGCAAAATGAAGTAAACAGTGCGAAGGAGAGCAGCCAAACCCCAAGAAGAAATAAATCTCTGAGAGAAGAAGATGTGCCAGACCCTCCACTCTTCTCAGAAATAGGGAGAAGAGAGAAAAAAGCAGAAACTGCAGGTAGTTTTTGACCCTGGCCCAGAAACCCACACCTCACTTCCAAGCATGAGCACAGGGAGGCACCAAGTCTCGAGGAGTGGACCTAAAGCTAGTAATGCGCAGGAGGAGCAGACGGGCAGATCAAATGGTAGGCGGACTTAAAACAGCCTCAGAGGAACTCATGCCCTCAGAAAACTCAGAAAATTACAGAAAGATGTACAAGTAGTTGAGGCTTTGAGGGGATGAGGGAAACGTGGCTGTGACATCTGCTGATAGACAGCAGGGAATCAGAAGGGATGGTAACACCTCAAGGGATGCTCCTGTCAAGAACAGAAGGACATGCTCACTCCTCAGCTCTTACACCCAACAGAGCACTCGCAGCAAGCCACGTGAAAATCGGACACAGCACCAGAGTATACGGAGGTAAAATCTTAAATTACCTGCATTTTCCTATACATCATTTACTTGAGAGAAAAATTTCAAAAAGGAAGTTAAATATACTGAAAAGAAAATAGTTACTCTTCTTGCTAGAAAAAAAGGAATTAGGAAGAAAGGCAAGAGATTAACCCATATATAATTCTCTAGACCAGACATTTTATTTTTAAAAGTATCTATCACTTTCCTCAAATCTGTTTTGTCTGATTTAAAACTGCAACAGGTAGGGATTTTTGTAAGTCATACAAAACTCCAACTCCACATGAAAAAAACAGGTAACAGTGGAGAGACTCAAATTTTCAGTATACAGGTAACCATCGTTTTATTTACACTTACGTAATACAGATCGACATTTACTTCTAATGTAAAAGCAGAAAGTGTCTCATTCAAATGTCACGAAGGTTTCAAACAGCATGGTTTAGGTCCGAGAGAAAACTAGTTAAAGTTAGCATAACCATAAAAAATTATCGTTTAAAAAACTTATGACCTCAAATTAAGTATGTCACACTATTTTTTTTCTTTTACATTAAAAACAAATTAGACATGAGGATATACATAGAACTGGAAGAGTTCATTTTTTCTTACAAAAGCTGAGAAACATATTTATGACTGCTAATATTTGGATTCTTGTTTTCCCAAATATCATCTATAAATTCATATTAGTTTACTTGTAGGAAGGGCTATCTATTCACCTGGAATAAAACTTTTCCAACAACTGAAAAAATTTAGACAAAATGAGAAATGAAGTGAAAATACAAATTCTTATCTACACTTTGAGTAGTTATAAAAACCTCACAATTCTCAAAGATATCAGAATTTTAATTTGTTTATAATCCACTCCTAATTATAAGTTATCTAACACTTAATAAACTATGACACACCAGCTACGTAAGTACATACTGATAGGAACTCAGGTAAAAAAACCTGCAGCCCATGAGAAAAGGAATTTTTTTTTTTAAAATAAGCCCAGGTATTAGTCAAAGAAAACAAATTTTCTCCATACTAAAACACCATCAACAATCTGAAAACTGAAAAGATGATCCATGCTCTCCTAAAGCATTTTTCTCAACTTCTGAGACAATTATTAAAGAAGGTGTTAGTCAAAACAATTTCATAAACCACAGCTCAATATAACTTTTAGTGAGCTTTAACAGCTGAAAGAAAAGCTTAATGGTTATCGTCTTTCATGATCATTTCAATATTTCATCATCATATTCATAATTACATAGTGATGCAAAATGCACCATACATTTAAAGGTCTTGGTTATTCTTCTCCCAGAGGTATTGATGAAAAACATGTTAAAAGCCTCAAATCCAACCACTAATGCAACTAAGTAATTTTAAAATACATTTCAGCACTTTGGAGAGGAAGGACTCAAAACACAGCAACGGAGTCAATAATTTCATACCTGTTCTAAGCTGTATTTAATTGACTCTCACTTCCTAGGGCCACAACTGACTAGTCAATTTTTACTAAAATATACTCTTAGCTTAGTAATGCTCTCAGTCAAACAGTAACAACAACAACAGGATAATGTATATTAGTGAAATCTATTAAACAGAGTTACACCAATTCTCAAACATGTGTTTTCAGTGGTAAAAGTCTACCAAACTTGGGATGGGGAATAAAAGACTCCATCAACTAAACTATTTCTGTGACTCTCTAACATTAACAAATAAATACAGGAAAGGGCACCAATAAATGTGCTATAATTTATAATATTTAATATAGCTAAATTCCTTAAAGTGAACTTAACAGTTTCCTATAAATTTGAGAACCTTCTACAATATATTTTAGTGTCTTGAATGCAGCACATGAATTTGCCTACATTCTAAATGCCCAATTCCCAAACATTACCATGTTCTAAAGCAAATAAAATCAGACTACAGATCAATAAGATCAACTACATATATTCCATGATGCCATCTTTTCTGGTCAAACATCAATACTGACATTAAATGTAGTATCAAATTTTTATTCTAGTGGGCTAGAAAATCACTGAACTATCTTAAAAAAAAAAAAGAGGTATAAAATGAGTGACTGGTTAAACGCAGGAAAAAATAAGGACAAAGACAATAAAGAGGGGACAACAGTAACGAAAAACAGCAAAGAGGGAGAACAAGACAGGGGAGGAGGACGTAGACGCGGAGCACCTCTCTCTCCACGGATACATCAGGAGCACACCTTCAGATACAAAGTGCACGCGGAACACCAGCTGAGAGCGACAGGAGGACCTGACCAGAGGGAAAGAGCATACAGACCCACGCAAAACTCGGCAGGACGAAGGAACTAGGGGGAAAACAGTGTTAGCAGGACTGGACCTGCCCTCGGCGGGTGGGGGGACTGAAGCAGAGGTCCAATCCCCACAGCGGGGCAACTGTCTGAGTCAGAGGAGAAACATTTAAGGCTGAGAGGGAAACAGCTGATCTGTGGCAGCCTACATGGAACGAGAATCAGACAGTCCTTGCAGCTATACATACCAAGGATAGGAACACTGGTCTCATGGAAGGGGCAGCGGCTGGGAGCTGGGGTTAAGGAATTATGAAGCAATCCCAGGGTGAGGGCTGCTGTTGACTGCAGAGAGACGGATTGAGGGGATGTCAGGGAGGAGATTGTGGTGGGAAATGCTGGTGGAGGAAAACCAGGCAGCCATGGAGGCAAGGCCACACTGCTGAGTCAGGCTAGGGGGTGCAACCAACCACCATAGCCTCTCTCCCCCCACACGCCAGCTCAGGCAGCTGAGCAACAGAGAGGCCGGTCCATCAAATGCCTGAGTGAACTACAGAGCAGGACCCAGCTAGGGTGCATCTTTCAGTGACTGATGCACCAATCTTCAGAGCAGGACCACAGTCAGGGGGGCCCCTCTATGTGCCTGACAAGCCAAACAACAGAGAAGGACCCCAGGCAAAGGAGCCCTCTAAGTACCTGAACAGGAAGAGCTACTGGGAAAGACTGGCTAAAGAGGCTCTCTGATCACCAGGTACAAGAGGCTCAAAAAAAGACTCTGCTAGGGCCATAACTCCTGCGGCGGAGGCAGTCCATGTCCCTGCATACTTGGCGCCGCCAGGGTCCCCACAAGCCAGGCAGCTGCAACACCTTCGCTCTCAACTCTCATGGGGCAGAGCTACCACAGGTAAAAATAGCCTCATGTCTATGCACTCAGGGTCGCTTTGGTTGTGTCTGACTCTTTGCAACCCTATAGATTGTGGCCTGCCAGGCTTCTCTGTCAGACAGCAGGTTTTCTCCAGGTAAGAATACTGGAGTATACTGGCCTATACTGGTCGCCATACCCTTCTAGAGCAATGTATTTCCTGCTACCCTAGCCGCCAACCCCCCTAAGTATCTGGTGCTGCCAGAACCCCTGTGACGCCAAGCAGCTGCACCACCTCCACACCTGGCCCTCACAGGGGTAAACCCAAGCCCTCCAGGGCAGCCTCAGAAGTTAAACCCCAGCAGACAACCCACATGAAGAGGTGGAAATAAAACCACAATTGAAACCCAGGGGAAGTGTGGTTAAGGAAGAAGACCCAAACCTCCCCACCAGCTGCACAAACTGCAGATTAAATCCTTGTGATCAACTAAGCAGACTGTGTCTATGGAAAATAAAAAAGGCCATTGAGAGCTCCCACAAAAGAAAACGCACTAGCTCTGATACCTGTGGGCATTAGAGGCAAGAACACACAGGAGTAGGACCAGATTAGAATCTGAGCTGCCCCCACAGCAGGTCCAGAGATCAGCACAGTGTTAGAGGGCATCCTAGGGAGGTAAGGTGGACTATGACTCCCAGCAAGGGAAAGGACTCTCACAGCAGTGATTGGAAAAAAAAAAAACATTTATTATTCTTATTTTTTAACTTGTTCTGCAGATTCTTTTGGATTTTTTTTCTTTTCTCCCCCCCTTTGCTGCAGCTGTCGATTTTACTGGCACTAAGAAATCCAATTAAGCCTCTGAGCTTTTTTTTTTCCTCAGTCTCATTTTTTATTGTCATAAACCTCTGCCTCTACATTGAGCTTTTGCAGTTCTGTAGAGTTTTCCTCTTTTTTTTTTTCTTCTCTTTTTTTAATTTTTTAAACCTATTATTATTTTTTCTATTTGTTCCATTGTTTGCTTTTCCTACAATTCTTTTCTGCTTCCAGTTAATCTTTACCATATATAAACCTTCTTTATCTACCTCTATTTAACTTGGCATGTATATTCTTTCTTTCTTTTCTTTCTCTCCTTTCCTCTCAACATATTTGTTAGTTTTATTTTCATTGCTTTAATTCCTCAATTGGCACCTTTAGTTTTGTTTTCCAGTTTGTACTTCAGTTAGTTTTGTTCTGGTGCATACAAATTTTGGTTTCCTTCATTCCCCAGGTCAATCTATGGTACTTTATTTTTGGTGGACTGTTTTGATTTTGCTTATGAGAGTATGTGTATATTCAGTCACACTTTCGACTGTTGTTATAAACCTCTGCCTCTACATTAGGATACTGCAGCTCTGTGCAGTTTTCCTTTTTTCTTTAGTCTTCGTATTTTTTTTTTCTTTTTTATAATTTTAATTTTTTTAAACCTATTATATTTTTTCTATATTTATTCCGTTGTTTGCCTTTCCTACTGTTCCTTTCACCTTGCGATTAACCTTTAATGTGTATAAATCTTCCTCATCTACCTCGGTTGAACTTTGCATATCCATTCTTTCCTTTCCACTCAACATATTTGTTAGTTTGTTTTCATCGCTTTATTCCCCATTTGGCACCTTGGTTTAGTTTTGTTTTCCAGTTTGTGCTTAACTTACTTTTGTTCTTAACTGGGAAATATAATTTTTTATTTCCTTGTTCACCAGGTCAATCTAATGTACTTTATTTTTGGACTGTTTTGACTTTGCTCAAGGGTGTACGTGTGTGTGTGTGTGTGTGTGTGTGTGTGTGTATTCCATTATTTTAATTATTATTTGCCTGATTTTGTAGCTGCCATTTGTCTGGGATTTATCTTTGGTTTCTCATTGCGGATATTTGCTTTAATCTCACTAAATGCCATAATAAACCACTTGTGGAATCTTCATTCCTGACCAGAGATTAAGACGTGAGCCTTTGGAATGGGAGCTCTGTCTATAAGACCCTAGATTACCAGAGAACTACCCCTGCTGCTGCTGCTGCTACTAAGTCGCTTCAGTCGTGTCCGATTCTGTGAAATCCAATGGATGGCAGCCCACCAGGTTCCCCCATCCCTGGGATTCTCCAGGCAAGAACAATGGAGTGGGATGCCATTTCCTTCTCCAATGCATGAAAGTGAAAAGTGAAAGCGAAGTCGCTCAGTCGTATCCGACTCTTAGCGACCTCATGGACTACAGCCTACCAGGCTCCTCCATCCATGGGATTTTCCAGGCAAGAGTACTGGAGTGGGGTGCCATTGCCTTCTCTGAGAACTAACCCTAGGGAGTATCAAATAGTGAGAACTCACACAAAGGAAACCACTTGAATATAAGATCCAGCATCACCCAACCACCAGTAGCATCCTGTGCAGGATGCCTCATCTAAACAACAACAGCAACAAAGAGACATATAAACTGAAAGTGAGAGGATGGAAAAATATATTCCATGAAAATGGGAAGCAAAAGAGAGCTGGAGTAGTAATCTTCATATCAGACTAAACAGACATTAAAATGAAGATAAAAAAAAAATGAAGATAAGGAAGGACACTACATAATGGTCAAGGGATCAGTCCAAGAGGAAGACATAACAATCGCAAATATCTGTGCACCCAACATAGGAATGTGAAAGTCGCTCAGTGGTGTCCAACTCTTTGCAACCCCATGGACTGTAGTCCATGAAATTTTTCAGGCCAGAATACTGGAGTGGTAGCCTTTCCCTTCTCCAGGGGATCTTCCCAACCCAGGGATGGAACCCAGGTCTCCTGCATTGCAGGCAGATTCTTTACCAGCTGAGCCACAAGGGAAGCCCAACATAGGAGCACCTCAGTACATAAGACAAACACTAACAGACATACAAGGAAAAATTGACAGTAACACAATAATAGTAGGAGACTTTAACACCCCACTCACACCAATGGACAGATCATCAAAACACAAAATTAATAAGGAAACACAAGTCTTAAATAACAGATGAGATGGATCTCACTGATATCTTCAAGACATTCCATCCAAATGCAGAAGAAGACACCTTCTTCTCAAGTGCACATGGAACATTCTCCAGGATAGACCACATCTTGGATCACAAATCAAACCTCAGTAAATTTAAGAAAATTGAAATCATATCAAGCATCTTCCCCAAATACAATGCTATCAGATGAGCTATCAATTACAAGAAAAAAAACTGTAAGAAACAAACACATGGAGATTAAACAACACATTACTAAATAATCAACAGGTTACTGAAGAAATCAAAAGGGAAATCAAAAACTTTCTAGAAATAAATGACAATGAAAACATAACAATTCAAAACCTATGGGATGCAGCAAAAGCAGTTCTAAGAGGGAAGTTTATAGCAATACAATCCTACCTCAAGAAACAAAAAAATATCAAATAGACAACCTAACTTTATATCTAAAACAACTGGAAAAAGGAGAACAAAAAAATTCAAAAATTAGTAGAAGGAAAGAAATCATAAAATCCAAGCAGAAATAAATGAAAAAGAAATGAAAGAAACAATAGTAAATATTAATAAAACTAAAAGCTGGTTCTTTGAGAAGATAAAAAAATTGGCAAACCTTTAGCCAGACTCAACAAGAAAAAAAGAGAAGAAATAAATCAACAAAATTAGAAATGAAAAAGGAGTGGTTACAACAGACAATGCAAAAATACAAAGGATTACAAGCGACTATTACGAACAACTATCTGTTTTGTTTTAGCAACAAAACAGATAACCTGGAAAAAAAGGACAAATTCTTAGAAAAGTTCAGTCTTCAAGACTGAACCAGGAAGAAATAGAAATTATGAAAAACCAGTTACAAGCACTGAAATTGAAGCTGTGATAAAAAATCTCCCAAAAAACAAAAGCCCAGGACCAGATGGCTTCACAGGAGAATTCTATGAAACATTCAGACAAGAGCTAAAGCCTATCCTTCTAAAATTCTTTCAAAAAATTACAGAGGAAGGAACACTTTCAAATTCATTCTATGCGGCCATCATCACCCTGATACAAAAACCAGACAAACACAACACAAAAAAGAAAATTAGCGGTCAATATCACTGACGAACATAGATGCAAAAATCCTCAATAAAAGTTTAGCAAACGCAATTCAGGAACATATCAAAAAGCTCACAGACCATCACCAAGTTGGGTTTATTCCAGGGATGCAAGGATTCATGAATATATGCAAATCAATCAATGTGACACACCATATTAACAAGTAGAAAGATAAAAACCATATGATAATCTCAATAGTTGAAGAAAAAGGCCTTCACAAAATTCAACACCCATTTATGATAAAAACTCTCCAGAAAGCACGCACAGAAGGAACCTACCTCAACATAGTAAAGGCCATATATGATAAGCCTATAGCAAACATTATTCTCAATGGTGAAAAACTGAAAGTATTCCCCCTAAGATCAGGAACAAGAAAAGGGTGTACACTTTTGCCAAAATTATACAACATAGTTGAATAAACTGAATTTGAAGAAAGTGGAGAAAACCACTACACCATTCAGGTATGACCTAAATCAAATCCCTTATGACTATACAGTGGAAGTGAGAAATATACTTAACGGACTAGATCTGATAGACAGAGTGCCTGACGAACTATGGATGGAGGTTTGTGACATTGTACAGAAGAAAGGAATCAAGACCATCCCCAAGAAAAAGAAATGCAAAAAAGCAAAACAGCTGTCTGAGGAGGGCTTACAAATAGCTGTGAATAGAAGGGAAGTGAAAAGCAAAGGGGAAAAGGAAAGATATATCATTTTGAATGCAGAGTTCCAAAGAATAGAAAGGAGAGACAAGAAAGCCTTCCTCAGCGATCAAAGTAAAGAAACAGAGGAAAACAACAGAATGGGAAAGACTCAAGACCTCTTCAAGAAAATTAGAGATACCAAGGGAACATTTCACGCAAAGATGGGCTCGATAAAGGACAGAAATGGTATGGACCTAACAGAAGCAGAAGATATTAAGAAGAGGTAGCAAGAATACACAGAACAACTATACTAAACAGATCTTCACGACCCAGATAACCACGATGGGGTGATCACTCACCTAGAGCCAGACATCCTGGAATGTGAAGTCAAGTGGGCCTTAGAAAGCATCACTATGAACAAAGCTAGTGGAGGTGATGGAATTCCAGTTGAGCTATTTCAAATCCTGAAGGATGCTGCTGTGAAAGTGCTGCATTCAATATGTCAGCAAATTTAGAAAACTCAGCAGTGACCACAGGACTAGAAAAGGTCAGCTTTTATTCCAATCCCAAAGAAATACAATGCCAAAGAATGTTCAAACTACCGCACAGTTGCACTCACCTCACATGCTAGTCAAGTAATGCTTATAATTCTCCAAGCCAGGCTTCAGCAATACTTGAATTGTGAACTTCCAGATGTTCAAGCTGGATTTAGAAAAGGTAGAGGAATCAAAAATCAAATTGCTAACATCCACTGGATCATCAAAAAAGCAAGAGAGTTCCAGAAAAACATCTATTTCTGCTTTATTGACTATACCAAAGCCTCTAACTGTGGAAAATTCTCTAAGAGATGAGAATACCAGACCACCAGACCTGCCTCTTGAGAAACCTGTATGCAGGTCAGGAAACAACAGTTAGAACTGGACAAGGAACAACAGACTGGTTCCAAGTAGGGAAAGGAGTACGTCAAGGCTGTATATTGTCACCCTGCTTATTTAACTTCTATGCAGAGTACATCATGAGAAACGCTGGGCTGGAAAAAGCACAAGCTGGAATCCAGATTGCCGGGAGAAATATCAATAACCTCAGATATGCAGATGAAACTACCCTTATGGCAGAAAGTGAAGAAGAACTAAAGAGCCTCTTGATGAAAGTGAAAGAGGAGAGTGAAAAAGTTGGCTTAAAGCTCAACATTCAGAAAACCAAGATCATGGCATCCGGTCCCATCACTTCATGGCAAATAGATAGGGAAACAGTGGAAACAGTGGCTGACTTTTTTTTTCTGGACTCCAAAATCACAGCAGATGGTGATTGCAGCCATGAAATTAAAAGATGCTTACTCCTTGGAAGGAAAGTTATGACCAACCTAGACAGCATATTAAAAAGCAGAGACATTACTTTGTCAACAAAGATCCATCTAGTCAAGGCTCTGGTTTTTCCAGTGGTCATGTATGGATGTGACAGTTGGACTATAAAGAAAGTTGAGCACCAAAGAATTGATGCTTTTGAAATGTGGTGTTGGAGAAGACTCTTGAGAGTCCCTTGGACTGAAAGGAGATCAAACCAATCAATCCTAAAGTAAACCAGTCCTGGGTGTTCACTGGAAAGACTGATGTTGAAGCTGAAAACTCCAATAGTTTGACCACCTGATGCGAAGGGCTGACTCATTGGAAAAGGCCCTGATGCTGGGAAAGATTGAGGGCAGGGAGGAGGAGGGGACAACAGAGGATGAGATGGTTGGATGGCATCGCCGACTCAATGGACATGGGTTTGGGTGGACTCCGGGTGTTGGTAATGGACAGGGAGGCCTGGCGTGCTGCTGTTCATGGGGTCGCAAAGAGTTGGACATGACTGAGCAACTGAACTGAACTGAACTAAGTTCTGGAACTCCTAGCTTCAGCAATCAGAAAAGAAAAATAAAAGAAACCCAGATCAGAATAGAAGAAGTAAAGCTCTGTTTACAGATGTCGTGATTCTGTACATAGAAAACCCTAAAGACAGTATCAGAAAATTACTAGAGCTAATCAGCGAGTTTAGCAAAGTTGCAGCATACAAAATCAATACACAGGTATCACTTGTATTTCTATATACTAGCTATGAAAAATCAGAAAGAGAAATTAAGGAATCAGTCCCATTCACCATTGCAACGAAAAGAATTAGATATCTAGGAATAAACTTACCTAAGGAGACAAAAGAACTGTACACAGAAAATTATAAGATACTAATGAAAAAAATCAAAGATGACATAAACAGATGGAGAGATATTCCATGTTCCTGGGTAGAAAGAATTGACACTGTGAAAATGACTATACTACCAAATGCAATCTACAGATTCAATGTGATCACTATCAAATTACCAATGGGCATTTTTCACAGAACTAGAACAAAGAATTTCACAATTCATATGGAAACACAAAAGACCCCAAATAGCCAAAGCAGTCTTGAGAAAGAAGAATGGAGATGGAGGAATCAATCTTCCTGACTTCAGATTATAGTATAAAGCTACAGTCATCAAGACAGTATGGTACTGGCACAAAAATAGAAATATAGACCAATGGAAAAAGATAGAAAGCCCAGAAATAAACCCATGTACCTATGGGTGTCTTACTTTTGACAAAGGACGCGAGAATATACAATGGGGCAAACACAGCCTCTTCAATAAATGGTGCTGGGAAAATTGGACAGCTACATGTAAAAGAATGAAATTAGAACACTTCCTAACACCATACACAAAGATAAACTCAAAAAAGATTAAAAACTTAAATGTAAAACCAGAAAATATAAAACTGTTAGAGGTAAACACAGGCAGAACACTCAATGACATAAATCAAAGCAAGATCCTCTATGACCCACCTCCTAGAGTAATGGAAATAAAAACAAAAGTAACCAAGTGGGAGCTGATTAAACTTAAAAGCTTTTGCAGAGCAAACAAAACTATAAGCAAGGTGAAAAGACAACCCTCAGAGTGGGAGAAAATAATAGCAAATGAAACAACTAACAAACGATTAATTTCCAAAATATACAATCAGCTCATACAACTTAATACCAGAAAAACAAACAACCCAATCAAAAAGTGGGGGAAAGACCTAAACAGACATTTCTCCAAGGAAGACATACAGATGACTAACAAACACATGAAAAGATGCTCAACATCGCTCATTATTAGAGAAATGCAAATCAAAACTACAATGAGATATCACCTCACACCGGTCAGAATGGCCCTTATCAAAAAGTCTAGGAACAATAAATGCTGGAAAGGGTATGGAGAAAAGGGAATGCTTTTGCACTGTTGGTGGAAATGTAAATTGATACAGCCACTATGGAAGACAACAGGGAGATTCCTTAAAGAACTAAATCAAACCACCATATGACTCAGCAATCCCACTCATAGTTACATACCCTGAGGTAACCAAAATTGAAAGAGACACATGTATCCCATTGTTCATTGCAGCACTATTTACAACAGCTAGAACAAAGAAGCAACTTAGATGCCCGTCAACAGATCAATGGATAAAGAAGTGATGGTACATATACACAATGGAATAGTACTTAGCCATAAAAAGGAAGGCATCTGAGTCAGTTCTGATGAGATGGATGAACCTAGAACCTATTATACAGAGTGAAGTTAGTCAGAAAGAGAAATACCGTATTCTAATGCATATATACGGAATCTTGAAAAATGGTACTGAAGAATGTATTTACACAGAAACAGTGGAGAAACAGATAGAGAATAGACTTATGAACATGGGTAGAGGGGAGGAGAGGCTGAGATGTATGTAAAGAGTGACATGGAAACCTACATTACCATATATAAAATAGACAGCCAGAGGGAATTTGCTGTATGGCTCAGGAAACTCAAACAGGGGCTCTGTATCAACCTAGAGGGTAGGATGGGAGGGAGATGGGAGGAGGTTCAAAAGGGAGGGGATATATGTATACCTATGGCTGGTTCAGGAGAAGGCAATGGCAACCCACTCCAGTACTCTTGCCTGGAAAATCCCATAGGCAGAGGAGCCTTGTGGGCTGCAATCCATGGGGTTGCGAAGAGTCAGACACGACTGAGCGACTTCACTTTCACTTTTCACTTTCATGCATTGGAGAAGGAAGTGGCAACCCACTCCAGTGTTCTTGCCTGGAGAATCCCAGGGACAGGAGAGCCTGGTGGGCTGCTTCTTATGGGGTCGCACAGAGTCGGACACAACTGAAGTGACTTAGCAGCATGGCTGGTTCATGTTGAGGTTTGACAGAAAACAGCAAAACTCTGTAAAGCAATTATCCTTCAATAAAAAATAAATTAATTTAAAAAAGAAAAAAGAAACAGTAAAATAAAAATTTCCCTATAGTCTGGAGAGAAATAAATTGAAGCAGCAAACAAATGCTTGTTGTAGAACCCCTAGAAAGGACAAGAACTGACGCGCTGATTATATACATAAGGATGGTTGAGGGGCAGGAATGAAAAGAGTTTAAATGAATAAAAGCTGGTATTAAAAAAACAGCATCTGAGCTTCTCTCCCCTTATTGCTGGCCATCCCCACCATGGTAAACGACTGGAAGTTTGCTTTCCAGTGGAGTAAACTTCTGAACACTTTAAAAAACCTTACTGTAAAAAAACAAAATAACTTCAAAGTATGCTTACCAAACCATGAGATACCCAGCAATATTAGAGAAGTGTTCCCTGAGAAAAATGAGAACCCATGATTAAATTTAAGGTTCATTCATCACTAGTAGACAACTCATACATACACACACAGACATTTGTGCAACACACTTAAATATGAGCACAAGCAGTCACCAGTGATTAAAGGAAAGACTCTTATATGAATGACAGACACCAAAGAGACAAGCAGGGAAAAAAATTACTCTTAATTATTAATAATAGACAATATTATTAATGGGGCGGAAGAGGCAGACTGAAGAAAAGTACAATTATTACCATCAGAAAGATAAAAACTTGGTTGTAAAAATCAGGGCAGGGGTACATTTTTTATTCACTGGTACCTCTCTGCCTTTGTATGAGAGCTCTCCAAGCCATCAGTGTCCATGATCACAGGCCCTGGGAGCTCTTTTAATCTCTAAGAAGAACTGGAGCTGAAGTTGTAAAACGGACTCTTACTGAAGCTCAGGATCATTCGGGAGCCAGATAACCCTGTCTTTGCACAATGGAGAAAATTTGTTGTTTGAAAAAAAAAGTCGAGTTTTGGCTTGCCTAGTGACTCAGCGGTAAAGAATCTGCCTGCCAATGTGGGGGACACGAGTTTGATCCCTGGTCCGGGATGATCCCACACACTGCAGAGCAACTAAACCCGTGTGCCACAACCTTTGAGCCTTTGCTCTGGAGCCCAGAACTGCAACTGCCGAGCCCGTGCGCCACAACTGCTGAAGCCTGCACGCCTAGAGCCTGTGCTCCAGCAGAGAACCAGCAGTGAGAAGCCCGCATGCTGCAACTGGACAGTGGCCCCTGCTAGCCACAACTCGAGAAAAGCCCACACAGCAACAAAGACCCAGTGCAGCCCAAATAAATAAATTATTTTATAATAAGAGTTCTCCAGAGAAACAGAACCAACGGGATGGAGATTCATATTTTATTTAAGAAAGTGGCTCACACTATCATGGAGGCTGATAAGTCCCATGATCTGCACAGAAAATGAGTAAGCAGGAAACCCAGGAGAGCTGATAGTGTAGTTCTAATCCAAGTTAAAAAGCCTAAAAATCCAGAAAACCAATGGTGTGGTTCCAGTCTAAAGGGCTGCTGCTGCTACTGTTAAGTCACTTCAGTCGTGTCTGACTCTATGTGACCCCATAGATGGCAGCCCACCAGGCTCCCCCATCCCTGGGATTCTCCAGGCAAGAACACTGGAGTGGGTTGCCATTTCCTTCTCCTGTTGTCTAAAGGGCAACAGGCTTCAAATCCAAAAAGTGAAAACGTGTCACGTTTTGTCAGTTTGAGGACAAAGGCAGGAAAAACTGTTATCTCAGTTCCAACTCAGTCAAGCAAGTAGAATTCTCTCTGCTCAGGGTATGGTCAGCCTTTGTGTTACAGCCGGGCCTTCAACTGACTGCATGAGGCTGATCCACATCAAGAAGTGCAACCTGCTTCACACAGTGTACTGACTCTACATGTTAATCTCATTTAGAAACTCTCCAAATAATGTTTGACCAAGTATCTGGACACCTCATGGCCTGGCCAAGCTGGAACAAAATTAACCAGCTCTCCCTTTCCATCTCCCCTCCAAATCTCAGAAAAGAAAAAAGTGCTCTTAGAAATTAAAAGTATAATTTCAAATAAAAATTTTGAAAGAATTATTGGAAGATGTGATAGAAGGCTCTCAGGAGAGTAAAAGAAAAGATAAAATGAAGGAAAAAGGATGAGAACAATATGAAAATTAGATCATCTAGCTCAACATCTACCTAAGAGTAGTTCTAGAAACAGAAATGAGAATACAGTAAAAACATTCCCATAGAAATAATTTAAGACATTTTCTCTGAACACAAGTATATACTTGTGCAGACTAAAAGTTTATATAAAATACCAAAGGCAGTAGATTCTAAAAGATTCACCCACATCAAAGTACAACCAGTAACAAAAAACAATTTTCAAAATAATAAAAGCTCACAGAGAAAAAATTATAAGAAAGATTACAACTTTCAGCCTCTAAAACTAATATCCCAACAAGCCATCAATAATTGTTTAAAAAAAGACATTTTCATCTAAGCAAGCTCTAAAAAATTCTACATGTATTCTTTTTTAAGAAATTACAAAGGACATCCTCATCAAAGTTAATACAGAGACGCCCACTGTCATCCTCCAGCCAAGTTTTGCTTTAATTTTTCCATGGCATACTACTGCCACTTAGATTTTATTTTTGCCTTTCTCTTTATTCTATCCTTTATTCCGATGCTAGGACAATGACCAACACATATAGAATAAGTGATCAATAAATGTTCAATCAGTGTATCTTCCAAAAAAGAAGGCCACTATGAGTAATAGGATATAGACACAAAAGCATAAGATGGAGAAGAGGATACTTCTAGGTGGATGATAAAAGAAGCCTCCAGGTGACAGCTTTCTACAGAACTAAGGAGTAACCAATCCAGGTGAGAATAGGACAATAGAGAACTCCAAGCAATATATATCCAAGGAAAAGAACTGAACCAAGAGATACCAAGTGAGTTCATTACATTGGTAGAAGTTCTATGATTCCAATGGAAAATTCAGAAATAAATTTGTGGTGGCTACAAAGAAATTAAAAAAAACAAAAACAAAACAAAACAAAAAGTAGGAAATCATTAATTCCAGCAGAAAGAAAGAAAGAGAAAAACAAGTGGAAGGGAGGAAGGAGAGGCAAGGTGGTTAGGTAAATATGGTATATTTTTTGTAGGTCTGCATGGATATTTCCATTGTCACAAAAATGGTAATGCTAGGGATGGTTTTAACTAAACACTATCATATAAATGCAATGGAAACGAGAGTGTGTGAACTGGAAAGGGAGAGCAATGTAAGTACTTGATAGTCATCTTCCATAAAAGACGCTAAGATAATGTTTAAAAACAGAACAATCTAGAAATAGTTATCATTCAGAAATATGAAAGTAACTAAGAGACAACAGCCAAGAGATCTGAATATGGCTCCTTCCAGAAAGTAAGCATCAACAGAAAGAATAATTGAGGCAGGAGACTGCTGTTTTCAGTTTAAGTATTATCCTATTCTTTTATTTGTGAAATAATATATTTTCCTTGATAAAAAATAAACTTTATATTCAAAAATAACATGTTCTAAATGAAGAATAGTAAATAAATATAAAATAAAAATACACATTTTTCTAAATGGACAATAGGTATTTATACGAAACTATAGCAATATATCTCTAAAAAGTAGAACAAGCATTCAAGTTTCACAAATACTGAAATCAAAACTATGAAAATGTAAATGCATCAGAAACTATTAAGAATTTTTATTTTTTTTAAGTTAGGATTTTTTTATTCTATCAAATAAAATTAACTTCATTGCTATTGGCAATAAAATATTTTTTAAACTACTGACCTAAGGATCGAAATATAATTTAACTTAAAAAAAAGGAAGAATAACTAGTTAACAAAATCTAAACTCCTATCAAATTACTTCATTTTCCTGAGGAAAAATTAAAATTTAAAGGCTTGCGCTCCGTGCCTTCTTAGTGCAGTAGGAAGCACGTCAGTCTTGCGACCTAAAGGACTGTGTTCTTCAATGAAACCTACCTACGACTTTGTAAGGCGAATCGGATTCATTGAATATAGATCCAATTACCTAAGTAGATGTCAGAAACACTGTCAAGAGTCAAGGGAGTAGGCCACAGAGGAGCGTTCAAACGAGGAAGGGAAAGTATTAACCCAGAGTTGAGAACCGCATTATACATGGGGACTAAAGGTCAAAACCAGAGAAAACTAGTTCATAGTCGAGATATAGTAATCTTAAGTGCTCAAAGTAAACTATCAAGAACTTTTCAACAGTGTTTGCACTTTGTGTCAGCACTCTCTCAACAGCATATCCAACACAAACTTGAGGAACCACAAAACAGGAAAGAATATAGCATAATTGCAAAGAGCAGGTTTTATTCCACTGTCTCTTTGAAGGGTAAAACAAATCAATACATGAAATATCAAAATGAAATACTGCCTTTTGGAAAGCTTTGGCTTTGATGATTTTTGTGAACATACATAAAACTGTACATCAAGTTTATACAAGTATTATGGTTTAGCTTATAAGTAAAATATATATACAAATAACAACAAGGTAAAAAGAGAAAAGAAAGAGAAATTTTATTAAAGTTGGATTAGCAAATGGTTCAATTCTATAATTGTTTATTTAACAAATACTTTTGAATATTTACTATGTACAAGGAATTGAACAGTGAGAAAATAACTTTTTATAGGATTGACAAAATAAAGAACGCAAGGGTTTAAAAGTCCAAAAAGTGGAGATAACCATGCAATGAGTTATGATTACCGTATAGTTTAAATTATTTGTAAATAATCTATCAAAAAACTGATAATCCCCTGCTGTGATGTTTAAGCGTACTTTAACATATTTACAATATTCTGTAAAAATATGTTTTTAAGCTTTTCAGAAAAAAATATATACTTCAGTCCACCATGATCTTTCAAATAACTTGCAACGTGGCATCAATATTATCAAGACAGTTCACTAATCAATAAAGAAAGCTTGATTTCAATAAAGGTGCCAAAGTTGCTCTAACCCTTTCCAGCAACAAGGTCTCAACAGATGATCATCATTAAGCTTATATCAGGGTTTCACATGCAGGAGCTATATAAATGTGTCCTATTAGTACACAGTCAGTCTGTTTGGCAACTCCAGTTCTCCAGACATGTGGCAATGCTGCCCTTTGAGGTCTGAAGTCAAGTCTTTAGGGAATCTCAAAGACTGCACTGAAATTACAAGGAGTGTTCGTTCATTAGGGACTGCTGGAGAGGAAACATGAAAGACTTCCATTAAAGCCATATAAAACAGCTACTTATTTTTTCAAAGTTTTTTAAACTATCTCATGGACTCAGCTACAATAAACAGTATTTAGCAACTGAATTATTTTTAAAACCATGACTTTCAGGACATGGATATAAACAGCTTTCTTCATGCCTCCGTATCTCCTACCCCAATACACCTAATATTCCTTTTACAGGAATCATCAAGTTTTTTGTGACCTGGGAGAGAATAAAATTTACTTTACACCTCTAAATTCTTTCTACAGATCACTGTAAACTTTTATAAAATGAAGGTATTTTTGGAGACAAAGTTTTGTTTTCTAATATTAATTCTGAATGACATATACAGTTAAACAGCTATATATATGTATATGTTTCTTTTTAGATGCCTCATTCTTTTTTATTCAAAAAGGCTGCCTCTTTTTCATTTTCATTCCATTTAAAACTAAAAATCATAGAGTTGTACCTAATCTATGAAATGGCATCTAGAAGATAACACTATAGAAAGTATATGAAGATTCAAATTTTTTAAATTAAAAGAATGTCAATTAATTGACAGTCAAGAGTTCAAAGAAATTTCATGTCTTTGCTGCCTCAGGATTAGAAAAACAGAATATACTTTCTAATTAATAGTTGCTGTCATTTTAACTTTCTGAATGTACAGACACTTTTTAACTTGAGAACTGTTATTTCTTGAATTCTTCAACAAAACAAAGACTATTAGAGAATACTTCAGTAACAAATCTCTAAAACGTTACATAAAATTCATTAGCTTGCCTCAATCATTCCTTGAATTCACATATATGTTGGTTTCTGACAGCCTAATTCCAAAAAGCAATTACAACCTCCATCCATATGTAAAAAGATAACAGAAAGCAAGTACATTAAACCAGTTTAAAAGAATAAAAATCTAAAGAAAACAGATTACGAATGATTTATATGAATGCCTAGTGCTGAAGTTAATTACAAGTAACCCAATAAAATAGTGCCTTTATTATTGTACAGCAAGTAATAGCTCTAGATGTAAAAACCAGAACTCTTTCTGCTGACTTTTGCATGCCCAATCCCACAGCACACAACATTAAGAATTAAACATGTAGTAAATACGGCATATAGAAAACAGCAGTTTTTAACTAAAAGCAGAAAACTCTCCTGCTGTTTAACCATTTGGAGTCTCCCACTCTCAACAGTGACCACTGTAAACTGATACTGTGTACTCATTGAGCAAATTCCTCATGTTAAAGAAAGTGAGAGTTCATTTCAGTATTAAAAGTTTTATATAAAATGAAAAATAACTGTGACATAGTATTCAAGAGCAGAAAATGAAGAATCATTTATGTTTATGCTACGAAATGATATGTTCAGAATCTAATGTTTCCAAACCTCATACCACATCTACCAATCAAGCTCTGGGTCCTGATTTTAAAGTACGCTGTTATATCTGAGACGCATGCATCATGTGCTGTAGTAACACGTTACAGTTGTCAACAGCCACAATCTATAGCCAATCATAGTACATTTAATGACTTTCCTGAAGAGGAATAAAACCTTTCAGTACAGAATGATTCCATAATTCTTTCAGATGTTTATCAATGCACCTAATGAGATACTAGTTCATATAAATTCTGAGTTCAATGCATAAAATCCTAAAACATACTATGATAAACACCACCCATGTAGGTCATTCTGACCTGTAACATAACTAAAATAGTGACATGAAATACTTAAAAATCTGCTTTTGTTGTACAAATAACTTAGAACAGATACTCAAATGGTGGCTCTCTCTGGCAGTATTATATTCATATTAATTTCATCTCCATTAGAAATGTATGCAATATTAGCTTATTTAGATTTTTTTTTTTTCTGGGTCAGTAACTTCACAAATTGGAATGCGTCTCAACTATAGTGAAATTCTTTACAGGTAGTGATGTCTATCTCTTGGGGTTCTCAACAGCACCTGATGCAATTTCCTTATAAAAAACATTCAAATGTTTGTTAAACAGATCATAATTTAACACTGTTAGGTGAATGAGTGTGGCACCAAGAACACTCACTAAACACATTACTCATTTGTTGTGGCTGTTACAACAAATCGTCAGAAATTTGGTAGCTTAAAATACTAGAAATCGGTTCTTTCACAGTTCTAGAGGCCAGGAGTCCAAAATGAGCTTCACTGAGCCAAAATCAACAGCTGTCATGCTTCGGGAGAACCTATTCCTTTCCTCTTCCAAGCTTCTAGCAGCTGTCAGCAGCCCTTGGCTTGTGGCCGTTCTGCTCCATCCTCGTGCTGCCTCATCCTCACACTGCCTCCTCCTCACACTGCCTCCTCCTCTGGGTTCAGCTCACTTCGGTTCAGTTGCTCAGACGTGTTCGACTCTTTGCAAACCCACAGACTGCAGCATGCCAGGCCTCCCTGTCCATAACCAACTCCCAGAGGTTACTCACTAATGTCCATTGAGTCAGTGATGCCATCTAACCATCTCATCCTCTGTCGTCCCCTTCTCCTCCTGTCTTCAATCTTTCCCGTGTCAGGGTCTTTTCTAATGAGACAGTTCTTCACATCAGGTAGCCAAAGTATTGGAGTTTCAGCTTCAACGTCCATCCTTCCAATGAATATTCAGGATTGATTTCCTTCAGGATGGACTGGTTGGATCTCCTTGCAGTCCAAGGGACTCTCAAGAGTCTTCTCCAACATCACAGTTCAAAAGCATCAATTCGTCGGCACTCAGCTTTCTTTATAGTCCAACTCTCACATCCATACATGACTACTGGAAAAACCATAGCCTTGACTAGATGAACCTTTGTTGGCAAAGTAATATCTCTGCTTTTTAATATGCTGTCTAGGTTGGCCATAACTTTTCTTCCAAGCAGTAAGTGTTTTTTAATTTCATGGCTACAATCACCATCTTCAGTGATTTTGGAGCCCAAAAAAATAATGTCTGACACTGTTTCCACTGTTTCCCCATCTATTTACCATGAAGTGATGGGATGGGATGCCATGATCTTAGTTTTCTGAATGTTGGGTTTTAAACCAACTTTTTCACTCTCCTCTTTCACTTTCATCAAGAGGCTCTTTAGTTCTTCTTCACTTTCTGCAGTAAGGGTGGTATCATCTACATATCTGAAGTTATTGATATTTCTCCCAGCCATCTTGATTCCAGCCTGTGCTTCATCTAGCCTAGCATTTCTCATGATGTTCTATGCATATAAAAGTTAAATAAGCAGGGTGACAATGTACAGCCTTGATGTACTCCTTTTCCTATTTGGAACCAGTCTGTTGTTCCATGTCCAGCTCTAACTGTTGCTTCCTGACTTGCATACAGGTTTCTCAGGAGGTAGGTCAGGTGGTCTGGCATTCCCTCCTCTGGGTACCTATCTCTAATCTCCCCAGAGTCTGATAAGGCTACCTATGGCAGCACATTTAGTGGCCATCCAAATAATTCAGGAGTATCCCCTCATCTCAAAAACCTTAACATTGTCACACGAAGATCCTTTTTCCAAATAAGGTAACATTCACAGGTTCCAGAGATTTGACATGGATAACTTTGGGGAGCTGTTTTTCAGACTATCACAAAAGAAACCAAATTAAAAGAAGAGAGAGTGCAAGTTGAAGAAAAGTGAAGTTTACTATTTGAATTCAGCAAAATTCAAAAGATTTAAAAGAAATAAAAGCATTTTTAAAAAATTAGTCTATTGTAAGAGTTGGAAAATTTTTTAAGCAAGTCAAATTGGGCTACAAGTGTTGGTTCTAATAGTGATTACCGAGTTGTGACTGGTTTTGTTCTCAGTTCCAGTGATTTCAGTACCAAGCTATAAGAAATTCAAATCTGAGCAGAGGGCTTCTCTGGTGGCTCAGACAGTAAAGAACTTGCCTGCAATGTGGAAGACACAACTGCTTTGATTCCTGGGTCAGGAAAATCCCATGCGGAGGGCATGGCAACCCACTCCAGGATTCTTGGCTGGAAAATCCCATGGACAGAGGAGCTGGGAGGGCTACGGTCCATGGGGTCACAAGGAGTCCTACAGGACAAAGCTACTAGCACTTTCACGTTCAAGACACAGGAAACAAGCATGTATCATTAAGACCAACTCCTAATAATTAGCAGAAAAGCAGCAACAGCACTGTCAAACGTCCAAATAAGTAAGGCAGCACTTCAGACTTCATTAAGATACTAATAAGAATTAGAAAGAGTCTTTGTAAAAAAAAACAAAAACCCTCCATTATTTTACTTTATCACTGCCAATGACCAACCTCCTTTTTTCTTCCTTAACATACAAAAACAGAAAACTGTGCTGACAAACTAAACTAGAAATTGGTGCTATAAAACAACAACAGTAAATCTTTTCAATAGATATAAACAGGACACAACTCTGAAAGATCAAGCAAAGCTGTAAGCTTTCTTAGATTTTTCATCTCCCCTCTGGAAAAAAGAACAATAAGAAACCAGAATTAAGTTTGCTCTGAACTATGTAGTATCTGAGAATATGAATAACCTGACAAATTAACAAATACAACAAGACAACACTGCTGTTTTAACTGAATGTCTAATGAAAATTTGCACTTCCAATAAAATTTCTTCAAAAATACGCAATTACTATCAAAAAGAATGCATTATGCATTCAATATTTAGGACAATGGCATGCAGTTGTATACTCCAAATGTAAAAGCACATTGTGGAAAGTAAGACGTCAGGAGAATGTGAGAACAGACTCAGGTTTAGGCAGCTTGGTTTTCTGGTAGAATATCCAGAAAATAACAATATATGTAACAGATATATCAAATATCTGAATACTACTTATACGGTAGCAGAGAAATAAGCATAAACTAAAATAAAATATGTATTAGAGACCTTGAAAATAAGGCAGTGGAGTTTGAATTTGTTGAGTCAGTAAACTACAACCTCTCTTGGAAAGGAATTACAAAGAGACTCTTGTAGGAAACAGAGAAGGCAATGGCAACCCCACTCCAGTACTCTTGCCTGGAAAATCCCATGGACGGAGGAGCCTGGTAGGCTGCAGTCCATGGAGTCATGAAGAGTCAGACACGACTGAGCGACTTCACTTTCACTCTTCACTTTCATGCATTGGAGAAGGAAATGGCAACCCACTCCAGTGTTCTTGCCTGGAGAATCCCAGGGACAGGGGAGCCTGGTGGGCTACCGTCTATGGGGTCGCAAAGAGTCGGACACGACTGAAGTGACTTAGCAGCAGCAGCAGCTTGTAGGAAAATAAATTTCTTGGTGCATAACTGAAAGAGGTAAAAATCAACAGAAAGGGAAAAGGCCATTTCTCTAACTCAGGATAAGTTAGATCAGAATCTGTGATTCTCTATGGAGACCTTTTTCAAATGATACCTCCTTTTATGCCTGCCTGTCTCCCCCAGTTATGACAGGACTCAAGGTGAGAATAATCACAATGAGCAAACTATTAATGATGATATAACTGGTCAGGGAAAAAAAAATGTTGATAATCAGTGACCTCAGTTAATTGTTATAAAAGTATTTCTCAACTATGGTAACACAGGAGGTGTGTTGAAAGTAATGCAGTATACATAAAAAGCACTAAGATGTACAAAAGACATCTTTAAGAAAATCATTCAAGTTCTAATCCCTGGAAAGACATCCATGTCAGTTGTATTCAGGCATACTTAGCTGACTTCCAAAAGGCACCAATGCTATAGCGAGCACAAGGAAACAGTGAGATCACCTGTGGGAGCCCACAGAAAATATGAATGCTAACCACTAACATGTCTTCATGAAAACAGCCAAAACCTGCAAATTGATGGGCTTTCTCATAGCTCTAAAATTCTCTCGTGTGAAATGAAAATGGATTAGACTGGGCATATGATCACAGAAAGAACAGAAAATAATGAGCGAGATAACTGCAGAAAATAATGGTGGACTGAAGCAAATATCTGAAAGATCTAGTATCATGAAAAGAAAACAAAAGGCACTGAGAGCACTGAACAATGAGAGAGGAGTTTATGAGCTGTTAAAACACTTAGATTCAGAATCGAATAACTGCAATTTACAACCGACTGTGTTCAATGGACTGTTCTACATACTTTTACATACACTGTCTAATGTAATCTTTATTACACCCATTTTACTCGTAAGATACTGATTCTCAAGCAAGTGACGTAATGTGCCCATGGTTACAGAGTTAGTAAGTGGCAGAGGGAAAAACATTATTCAAAATCTATCATAACAGCATTTTCCTGGGCCCAGCTCTTCCTAAGATTCTTTCTAAAGCCTCTTTTCCTTTTTCCTATTGTTACCTATGATGCAGACAACAGGCACCTCTACAAAGTCCACCTCTAGCAACTGAGTAAGTAACTACTCGAAAAATAGCCCTCAGGGTTCTGATTCTTGCCTAATTCATGCCTGAATTAAAGTTCAAACTTCAGATTTTGTTAAAACTGCATACATGCTTCTGGAAGTTCATATTATAAACTGGCAGCTTGACTAAAAACAGTTGCCTATCTAAAAGGTGCATAATAGATGAAATATATAGGCAACTACTAATATAGAGTAATTGTCCCTTAGTAATATTATATTCTAACTGTACTAAAAAACTATTCTATCTCAGAGTTAACTGAGGTGAATAGTATAACCGCTTTAGGGCTTCCCTGTAGCTCAGTGGTAAAAAATCGCCTGCCAATGCAGGAGACACAGCTTTGATCCCTCATCCAAGAAGATCCCACGTGTGGCAGAGAAACTAAGTCTGTGTGCCACAACTCCTGAGCCTGTGCTGAGAGCCTAGGAGCCGCAACTACGGAGCTCCCGTACTACAACTGCTGAAGCCCTCTCGCCCTCGAGCCTGAGCTTCACAAGGAGAGAAGCCATCGCAACGAGAAGCCGATGCTTCCCAACTACAGAGTAGCCCCTACTCCCAACAGCTAGAGGACAGCCCACGCAGCAACAAAGATCAAGCACAACCAAAAAAAAACTCTTTTAAAGTATGCAAATATACATAAAAACTAAAATTGAAAAAAAAATTTAATAGTATACATACTTTAAAAGTGACAGCAAAACTTAAATCTAGGTTTAAGAACTCTAATTACTCTGATTAAAAACATATTTATGATCAAACATATGGTATGATAATACAGCTGAGCCTTCACAAAGTTATCAGTTTGGTACTAAAACAAAGGCAACCTAAAGCTCTATGCTGTTAATCTAGCCTTTTTGTAACACTGTAACTTCAATAGATTAATTTGAAGTAATAGGAAAAAAAAGAAATAAGCAATCAGCAGTAAAAACTGAGAAACAGAAACCGAGCTGTAATGATAACTGTATTAAAACCAAAGGAAAATACTAGGCTTAGGATATTTCCATCTTACATTCCCCTTTTCTTCTAACTCTGCTTAATCCCAAATATAAAAGACCAGTTGTAAAACGGTGGGGTGCCAAATTAAAGCACACTTTATTTTCAGATGTCTCCATACTCATAGGCTGACTTCCTGTCAGGAAGAGTTCCATTTCACTGAATACCCCAATCAGCAGGGAACTTGCAGAATTAAGTGCCAGTTGATATTACTTTGTTTTGCATTTACCACCCCTGAGAATAATGTTCAAAGATCCCGTTATATAGTCAGCATGGTATCATCCTTCTGACTAGACTGCCAAGCCACGGGGTGTACTGCCAGTTCCACAAAATTTACCTTAAAAGGTGGTGCTTTCTAAACCCTAGTGTGCTAGTGAATCAACAGGATGCCTGTATTTCAGAATAAATCCTGCATCTAGAGCTAAATCATACTTCTCTTTGGTTACAAAGCACTTTAATGCTGGAAAAGTCTGTAACCAGACTCAAATAAAGATCAATTAATATTCACTAATTCATCAACTTAGAATTTTTATTTTTTTAAGTGAAATGCAATAATTTAGTCTGATTTATTACATTTATAATATTTTACTGTTTTTTAAAGACAAATGATTTCACCTTATTAAAACAAGTCATAAAAATCTGAATCAAGGAAAACTATAATTTTCTTTACCATATTAGCATAAAGTATAGTTATTAAGCTGCCTTCAAATACTTGACAACTGTTGTAAACTGTCAAGTAAACGACTAAAAATCATTAGTTATGATTTTTCATGATTGGTTAATATAGCTTCAATCTTAAATTATCCTCTCCAACTCCCACAGACTTCTTATGCTTCAAAGGTCACCAGTCTCTTTTCATGAGGTCAACCATTTCTATCTCACACAAAATTTAATTCTGAGCATTCTAATACAGCACACCTATGCTCACAGTCTTTGTAAATTATAAGGATAAAGCATTCACAGCAGCTCTCAGACAAAAGTAGGTGATTGTCTGGAAGCCTACTTTTTTGATCCCAGTGTTAATCATCATCATACTGATTCTCACACATTCACAATAAAAATGCTACAAGCACTGACAAAAAATCAGAGACAATCAATTTACAGTCATTAATTTTCTATAAATATACTTTAAGGGTGAGGAAAAAAAGCACCTAATATAAAAGGAGGGTAACGTGAAAAAGCTGAAATATTAAATTACACTGATCCTAGTTGGACTGTTAGGGGAAGCACACTGACTGAAACCACCCACCTGGTCATGCCCTTTAGTAACCACTGGCATGAGCTGTTTTATGACAAGAGATCCTGGTAAGGAATACGGAACTAATAAGCCACCACCACCAAGAAGAGTCTGGGAAAGGTCAAAAGGAGACACCGCGTGTCCGTCCACTTCCCAGAATCCCTCTCACTAGCATCTATCTTGGCTGAGCGATGCGAGCGCCACCAGGAAAGACTCTGAATTAGAATGACTGGCCAAAGATAACCCGGAAATTAATCCCATTACCATAAAACCCAAGACTGTGAGCCACGCGGCAGAGCAGTTCTCCTGGGTTCCCTTACCCTACTGCTCTCCACCCGGGCGCCCTTTCCCAATAAAATCTCTTGCTTTGTCAGCACATGTGTCTCCTCGGACAATTCATTTCCAAGTGTTAGACAAGAGCCCAGTTTCGGGCCCTGGAAGGGGTCCCCCTTCCTGCAACAGGACCATACTACATATAAACTGGTCTCAAAGAACCCAATGGCTCTTAAAGTCTTATTAAATTTGGAAAAAGGATGGCTGACTATAAAGAAAATAGAATAATTTATTGACAGCATACAAAAATATAAATGTAAACATTTAATACATTTTGCAAATTTGTTGCCATGCAAGCATTTTCAGCAATCTTTCTACTAAGATACAGATTTGTCTTTTTAAGAAACCTTGAGGTACAACAAGATGTTATCATATTTGGGTAAACATCATTTTTAAGAGCCAGAGGTTCACAGTTGTATTCTCTTTGTTAGCAGAAGTGGTGGTCTCTGAAATGAATGCTGGGTTATTTGAATCTAGTGAATTAAAAGTGAAAGAAATAATTCTACAGAAAGAGGAAAACCTACATGCACAAATGGATTTCTTCATAAAAGGGCATCAGTTGAGACTATTTTAACAGGTCCTTTCATGACTCTTTTAATCAATCTCTTTGAGACCCAAAGCTGATCAGGCAAAGGGATTTAATATGCACCATTTTCTTACTTTAAAACATTTAAGTAAGTATAAGGTAAGAGTTCAGGATTAGGACTTGAAGCCCATACATAAGAGCTAGGATGCTTTGCAGATCAAAGTAAAATTTAATAGAAGACAGAAAAGTATTAAATAGGATGGTATCTGTTCCTTAACTAAAATACTTTCTAATGAATCGAAAACTCATGATTTTTAAAGGAAACGTTACTTAAATAGGTAAATATACTGATTTATTCAAAAATATCATTAAATGATTTTATTATAATTCTGACATTAATAAACAAAATACACAAAATGGACAATAAGAAATGGTTTCCTGACTTCAAGGAGTTTTCAATCTAATAAAAAAACAAGATTTATAATACAGTACAACAAGTATGAAAACAGCTCTTGTGCCCATAAACTTTAACTCTTCTATAGCACTTGTCTCTGTAAACTCAGATGCAGTTCTCTAAATTGACATATTCACAACTTATAACACAATGTTGGAGGCATCTGAGCAAAGAATTAAAGAAAAATGCGAGTTAATAGGATTTGGAATTATTTTTATTCTGATTTATTATAAAAGCAAAAACCAAACCCACATATTAAATGAGTATCGTTATTATGTAACATATGCAGAGAAAAATTTTCATTTGTTCTAATGCCAAAATTTCTGTACATGTCAAAGACAGAGTTCTTCAGACCATATCAGAAAGTGAGCAAATTTGTCTCCCATCTATTAATTTAATGAATGTTCCTAAATATACCTGGGTGAATTTAAGCTACCAGCATTCCATTCTCCACTCACTTCTAGGATTAAGGATTATGAACATAGATTTTTCTTGTTTACTGTCTCTAGGAATTGTCTTATAGACAAATTACACTTTAAAAAAAAACATAAAAACACCACAGATGTCAGTGAAAAACCCCTGGACTAAGGCAGTAAGAGTCATTTTTTAACTCTTAATTCTTTAACCCTAACTCTTTAGCCTCTTTAATAATGACTTCATATTTTTATTATATGTATGTCTTAATTGCAAGCTATCTCAAATCCTGATTGCTTGAATGGATAAATGGATGACCATGAAGAATAACAGCCACTGTGTAATTCAGCTGTGTAACTATAAACTTTGGCTAAAATTTCATTCTACTAAAAATTGTTAAAAGTTTATTGCTAAAATTTTACTTATTTATTTAACAAATACTGAAATTTTCTTTCATCAGACACTATCATACACCATTTACATATATATTAATTTCATTTTATTTGGACCTCTTGCACTTCATTTAGTGAATAGCAAAGTTCAGTTCTACAAATGGGTCAATAATAATATATGTAATATCCCATTAATATAAAATATATTCTGACCCTGATTTCCGGAATTTATGCGAAACACTTAAACATGATTACAGAGCATAAATTATCACAATAGTGACTAAATGTAAAATGTCAATGTAATGTAAGTTACTCAACCAATGAAGGAAATAGCTATATAATCAATTGATGTCAAAATATTTGAATTTATCCTTAACCTTAGGATTAGCTTTACATAAATATAAAACTACACGCATGTACATGTAAAAATAAACACACAACAAACACACACTGGGATACTTCTGGTTAGACTTGAGTTGTTCTAAAAAGAATATGAACTCTTAATATAATTAGCTCTGAACATTTATCTCTGCAGAAACAATATATAAATTAAGCCCAAATTACCTACAAAGGATAGAGAACAAGTAATTGAGATAATTCTTCTGAAACAAACAAACAAACACAGCTGTACTTTTGCAAATCTACTGATTTTCTATAATTACTGTGATTGGAGAAGCAGACAAAATCAGAAGAAAAATATGAAAAATGAGGCATTTCCTGTATTATTCTGTTTCAATGCTGACATTTATCCTAAATTATATTTTACAAAAATATTCCACGTCCACTATGGCCAAAAAAGGATTCTGTGATCAAATATGCTAATATTATTCCCATACAAAATCAACACACTTTATTATATACATATTTTATGCATACACAAACACACACACATACATGTACTGACTAAAGGCCTTGAGGGGCTCCTCCTAATTAAATTTAAGCCAACATTTTCCAAGCTTATTTTTACCACTCTGCTTTTCTCACAGAACGTCCATCATCATCTAACCGTACACACTAGGGTTTGCTATACTGTAAATGTCGATAATGAGAACTGATCAAACAACCACCTAGCAATCACAAATCCAAAAAGGAAAATTATATAGGTTCAGAAGAGAGTACAGGAAATGCTTTAAGAACTTTGCTATCTATTGATCCTCATGAAATTATAAAACAACACAGATGGAACCAGGAAAAAATTTTTGGACTGGAAGGCAAAGGAACCTGAAATGATTTACTCATGGAGAGAAATAAAAGTAGAGTTAGATTAAACAGGGATTAACAAATAGATTTTTTTATGTTCCATTCCTATTCCACTCCTTGCCCCTATGATTTGCTTCTGTTTCTCTTAAACTCCTGATAAAACTTCCATGTTGTATTACAATTATTTGTCTCTCTTACTAGATTAACAGGTGGGACCTGTCTTAGAAGCATTCAGTACATGTCTGCTGAATAAAAAAAGAAATACCACAAGCAGGCATATCCAGGATTCAGGGCAGATAAACTGACACAAAGCTCTGCATAAGAGAGAGCATTTGAACTGAGCCTGACTGACAGTGCATCACCTCATGATACTGCTGCATAAAAGCTCTATGCCATGAGATTTCCGTACAGGTTAAAAAAAAAAAAAATGCATGCTTGGCATCCCATTCCAGTACTCTTGCCTGGAAAATCCCATGGACGGAGGAGCCTGGTAGGCTGCAGTCCATGGGGTCGCGAAGAGTCAGACACGACTGAGCGACTTCACTTTCACTTTTCACTTTCATGCATTGGAGAAGGAAATGGCAACCCACTCCAGTGTTCTTGCCTGGAGAATCCCAGGGACAGGGGAGCCTGGTGAGCTGCCGTCTATGGGGTCGCACAGGGTCAGACACGACTGAAGTGACTTAGCAGCAGCAGCAGCAGCAAGGAAGTTAAGACACTTATAGTTCCAATGAGCAACTTAAACTCAAAATTCCTATTTTGTGCTTATCATAAAAGATAATCCTCTGTTTTACTGATTCAATTATTTCTTTTTAAAAACCATACCATTAAAGCTTTCAAAAAAACCATTAATATTTTCTTAATATTAGATATTGAGTTTTAGTTTAAAAGGTTGAATTGTACCCTATATACAGCACACTCTTGAGAAACTAAGCACCACAATTAAAAGAAGTAAATCTCCATATATATTAACTTCTACAATAAGAAACGTCCATGCACAGTAACAGAAATCAAATCAGTAGCAACTTGAGGTGAAAAGGATAGGGATTAATTACAAAGGCTCAGGGAACCTTCTGAAATGAAATGGTTGTTACGTGTTTGGGTAAACTCCAGGAGTTGGTGATGGACAGGGAGGCCTGGCGTGCTGCAGTGCATGGGGTCGCAAAGAGTCAGACACGACTGAGCGACTGAACTGAACTGAACATGGTTGTGCATATACCAAAATGCATTAAACTGAACTTAAAATACTGTAAAATATTACATATACTGTGTATTAATTATGCTTCAGTAAAGCTGATCTTTTTAAAAGAAGTAAATGTGGTACCCAAAACAAAAAAAAAAACAAAAAAATAAATAAATAAATAAAAGAAGTAAATGTGATGAAGGTAAAAGAAAATGAAAAAAAGTAGGACTCTATAAATGAACATGACACCATAATATACAAAAGTATGAGAATATATCATAATGAAAAAGACAGAAAGGTCAAATCCCAAAATACAGTGATTTAGGATCAGTGTTGTGGGTGTGAGCGCACTCAGTTGTGCCCAACTCTTTGCAACCCTATGGACATACTGTAGCCTGCCAAGCTCCCATGTCCATGGGCTTCTTCATGGGATACTGAAGAGGGGGGTATTTCCTACCTCCTCTGGAGGAGGAAAAGTGCCATTTCCTTCTCCAGAGGATCTTCCCAACCCAAGATCAAGCCCACGACTCCTTCAAGGGCAGGCAGATTCTTTACCACTTGAGCCTCCTGGGAAGCCCATGATCACTGTCACCATTCATTTATTAATTACACAATTATATAAATATTTAGTTGAAGAGTAATTATGCTGAAAGTTGGAAATACAGAAGACAAAAACATAGTGCTGCTTTAAGAAACATAGAAGCCTAATAGGAGAGAAATAAAAATCCTAGGCAACTTAAAGAATGAAATTACTATAAGGTGGGTCAGTGATTTCTCTGGATATACACCTTAAGTTTACAGTTGTGGGGAAGAGATGAGTCAACGAAAGCTTTCCAGAAGACACTGCAGTTTAGCTGGGAGCTGAATCATTTACTCATAATGATTCACTCCATAAATACTCACTGAGCAGCTATCATGTGACAGGAGCTGGGTACTAGGTATGCTTCACAGTTTACCTAGGAAACTAGACACAGGAAACAGTTTACCTGGTACACCAGCCGTACGTACTCTAGGTTCACAGGAAGCCAGAGTACAGAGAGGGAGACTAGCAATAAAAAAGCAGCAAATTAGCACACGTGTGCTGAAAACCCACAGCATGATGAGTGCCAAGATGACGTAAAAAGATATCAACTCTAGATATGATGATCTGATAAGAGGATAATGAAGATGAGTTCAGGCTGATAAGAAGAAACCTACAATTAGAGTCACTAAATTTGAAGGAGGGAAATTTTAGGGAAAGGAAAAAACTACTGCCGAGACACAGAATTATGATGGCCCATTTGGGTATCTTTAAATAGTAGAATTGATGCTTTTCAACTGTGGTGTTGGAGAAGACTCCTGAGAGTCCCTTGGACTGCAAGGAGATCAACCAGTCCATTCTAAAGGAGATCAGCCCTGGGATTTCTTTCAAAGGAATGATGCTGAAGCTGAAACTCCAGTACTTTGGCCACCTCATGCGAAGAGTTGACTCATTGGAAAAGACTCTGATGCTGGGAGGGATTGGGGGCAGGAGGAGAAGGGGACGACAGAGGATGAGATGGCTGGATGGCATCACCGACTCAATGGACATGAGTTTGAGTGAACTCCAGGAGTTGGTGATGGACAGGGAGGCCTGGCGTGCTGCGATTCATGGGGTCACAAAGAGTCGGACTCAATTGAGCAACTGAACTGAACTGAACTGAAATAGTTCACATAGCTTGAGAACAGATATAAGAACAAAGTGATAAGAAATGAGGTCCAAAGAGTGAGAGGCCTGAGAGTGAAAGATGTCTTTGTGCCATGGTATAGAGCTAGTTTGCTGCTGCCCTCCACCCCACCCTCAGCTTGGTTTTCTTTTGAATTATCTACTTTACTCAAAATACTCATCGCCATAAAAAGGAAAAGTTTACGAAATAAAAAAGATCAAGAACAACAACATTAATATCACATATTTAAGGGAATAAACTCAAAAAGGAGAAGAAAACTAGAATCACAGAAAAGAAATTATAGGAGAGTGATGAAAAAGAGAAATGTTTTACTATGAAGAATCAGGAAAAATTTGAAACATAAAACAGACAATAAAGAATCATATGAGTGGTGATGACTGGTTATTATTATGAGTAGTATAATTTTAAAATCAATAATTCAGATATAGGAAGAAACAAATAAAAAATGACCAAACCTTTTACTGATACCTCCATACATAAGAAATATTTCCCAAAATACCAACAATCTATACATTCTAATGAAAAAAATGTATTAAAGAAAAATCAGGCTAATGCTATATTTTAAACTAACTTTTACTGCTAATTAATTACTCAGATAGGATGTCAGGCCAGACTACCTGGTACTTCTAGTTTTTCTATATACTCTATGCATTTCTGATAAATGGGAAAAGAATAGATGACCTGGCAGAAGGCTCAGACAATAATTTGTGATTTACAGGACATGAATGCAGCTACCATAAGATTTATCTGACAGCCCTCTCCGATAGTGGACTGTTGAGTATCCGATGGAATGATTTCTAGTCTAGAAAGTCTACTACTGAGTAGCCATACACATTATTTATTTATTAGATGTTTTGGGTTGAAACCATTTTTAAATGATGCACTTCACAATGCAGAGTCATAAATTTAGCTTTAAACCCAAGAAGGGAGGTAGTGTTATTGGAATGTATGTCAGACTGAATTAGGATGAGCAACACAACGCTTTTATAAAGTGGCCTTGAATGCAATGTCAATTCTTTCAAAAATGATATTAATGTCAAATGAGCAGGATACAAACACTTTACACAATGCTGGAAAATATTACTTGAAACATTTATTTAATATTTTCTTTAAATTCATAGAGATTTTTATATGGTTTATATACATAAACAATAAATATTAGGCAAAAATAAGTTACATGCTTCTGAAAAACTGAATCTGAAATACAATTAAGAACTTGTTCAATTTTTTTCTGTGCATCAGAGAGTATACAGCTTCCTGAAGAGGGTATACACACTTATTTTAAAGAAGATTTAAATTAAGCTTTGGAGCTTAAATAGTTCCTGAATGATTTTATATGAGATTGAACACAGGAATAAACCTAATTTAATAAACCATAAGCGTGTGTATGTGTGTATGTGTGTGTATATATATATACACACACACACACACAAACACACACAACTTAATGCAAAAATAATATGCTGAATAATTTGATAAAGATTTCCAAATCTAAATAATAATAACATTTTGCCTTAAAATGCTAAAACTTAAATGGGATAAAATATGAAATGGAGCCTAATCAACCTCTTAATGAATGAATGGATACTAAAAAACATATCCTAGTTGAAGCTTTAACAAAATATACAATGATCTGTTTGGCCTGAAAGACAGCAAACCAAATGTGGTCATTTCCTCATTTCTTAAATTTAGGCTCTAAATTCTCTTTTGTAATAAAATATGGCAGATTTAAACACCTTGTTAAGAAGACTACAAAAAGAAAATAAGCTTTGAATGGTTTCAAGAAAAATAATCAGAAGATGGCTGACTGTCATGAAATTAACATCAACTAATTTGTAAAGTTTTAAATCAAATTTGCAGATGCTAAGTTCATAAGCATATCCCATTATTTATGTGATTAAAAAGGAGTTTTTGACCTGATCTTTCGATCTCTGGCACTCAATCCTCTCCATCTCTTCCTAAAAAATTGATTAAAATTTTAGCAAGAGGCTAGCTTTTCACGTCCCACCCCATCTCAGACTAAAAAAAATTATCAATCAAACTCAAGCCATCCCCACCCAATATCTGCAAAATGTCGACTTCAAATTCAATTTCATATCTCTAAAGCTTTCAAGTAGAAAAAGACAGTTCACTTCTTAACAAAATAAATCACTTTTGCGATTGCCAATCTGACCTCTTTGAATTAGGAAAATTCAAAGTGAAAAATGTAATTATCACCCCAGAACAATCTGTATACATCTGGAGCTAATTCTGGCTTCATTTTTCACATCATTTTTCACACTGTGCTCTTATAGAGATGCAACGGAACTTTTGAAGAAGTTGTAAAAAAATGTTAAGAACTTCAAATAAACCAATAATGTGTTTTATTCAAACAAAACTTTATGACTGACTTTTGCAACTTATTCTAAGTGATCTGCATATCCCATTTGATCAGAATAGTATTAAACAGCACCATGACATAGATGACAAATAGGTGTATTAGAACATGTCATTCTTTACCTTTCTAGCTTCTAACATTCAACTGTGTAATATACTATATATTTGAAATAATTTCATGTATGAAGAATATATTCACATTTTCTAAACTAGAAAGTAAAACTTCATTATCAAACTCTACCTATGAAACAATAATATCACACTACAAACAACAAATTCATACTCCTGGGAAGATACATATAAAACTGGAAGCAAATGCTTCTTAAAGTAAGTAAAATATCATGTCAATGTAAGAATGGCATATGGTAATTTCCATTTAAGAAATAAACAACCAATTATTTCAAATCATATTACTCAATGGAAGTTTTATCCAGTCAGCTTTTAAAGAAATGGAGTTTTTTAAAGGAGATAATTAAATTAAAAACATGATTCTCACTAAATCTAAGAATAATAAGCCCACTACAAACATAACTACTCTTTACAAGTTCATTATAAAAATCCATTAGATGCAATCTCTAGAAGTAATTGTTCTTATTGCATTTTATTGACAATGCATAGTATTGATTTTTCACACCTTCTATGATTCTTTAATTTGTATTCATGAAATGTCCATCAGCACAGTCTAAATAAATTTGGCAATATAGGCACTAAAATGAATAAATCGATGCAAAGAAACATTAATTTTGCATTATCCTTATTCGTCAGGCAAGTAAACCAGAGGAGTTGTAAATGAAGGTCAAAGGTTTTGAAATGGGTCAGAACCCTTGACCTCTAGACCAATACTCTTCCTATTAATAAAGGCTATTTTAAAGTTTTAAGTAGGGGAATTTACTACCTGCAAGATATCATTTTTAAAAGACTACAAAGAAAACTCTCAATAAAAAGCATTCATCTATTTAACTGCTAAACAGAAGGGGGGAAAATATCACAGGATACATGATTTTTATGTGTGTTTTTTTTTTTTAATCATTAGAGTTTACCACATGAGGTGTAAGGTTTCTGAACAATGAAAGCAACCTTGCTTTTAGGAATTTACTCTCTACATCTTATTATGATGGCTGCCATATTTTTGTTGATGTTTTCCCAAATCTACTGTGTATGTCAAAAATAATTAGCAATGACAAGAATTCAAAATTATTTATCACTCATTTTATAACCTCTGCACAAAAGGGAAGTAAACCCATTATTCCCAGGGGAGTCAGAGTGGCACTCTACAAGGTATAGAAATAAATCTGTTTCTAGAACCTTAATACACAAAGCAAAGAAATTTGGACATCTAAAAATCATTTGATCTGAGCATTTTTAAATGTGGCTTGAAAAACCTCTGTTTCTCACTCACCTATACAATTCCTCTCAGCATATACTTCAACATTATCTCTTAGTAACAAACACAAGAAGTAATCCTTTTGCAATACAAAGAAATTATTTTAAAACTGCAAACTCAAAACTCAATTATAGAAAAAACTTCTAATCAACAATTTTAACTTTTTTGCAAAATGAATTCGTTTGAGAATTTACTTAATTCAGCATTTATTCTTGTCACTCACCTGAGAACACAGTAGCATAACCAACTCCACAACTGAACTACTAGACTTCATGCAAACCAGACCTATATTAAAGAGAATTTGTTTTTAATTTTATAAAAAACAAACGAGGGATTATTTCTTACACAACTTTGCCCAAATTGGTTTTTAAAATAAAATTTAACATATTGCTAAGAACCAAACCTATACATATTTAATGAGTAAACAAAACATTCTGTGATTACTTTAAATTTGGCATCAAAAACACCACAATCTTTTGTAGCCAATTTCATTTCGGTTTTCAAATAACTAAAACATTTATTCCCACTTCATATACAATGACACAGCACAATACTCATGGAAATGTGCACAACATATGCCGTATTGACTGATATCATCTAAATTTTGTTTTGGAGAGAGCTGATTGTTATACATGCAGAGAAGGGAAATGGCTCCCTGACCTTTGCTTTCTCCACCACACTCTCTCCCTTCAACCCTCCAGCTATCAATCAAGTTTCCATTTTGTTTCATGGCAGCAGACATCCCAAACACTCTTATTAGTACCTTGACCTGTGACCTCACTCTAAACCTTAACAGAAATGCAGGCCATTGTCTGTTATACACTCTTGATTTTTTTTTAATAAATAAATTCACGTACATTTTCTCATTTATGTTTCAAGTTCACCAAAACTATCTCAGGAAGGAACTTTATATACTTAATATATATCCAAACAATTCTTTAGTGCTGATTAATAATAAGATTAGTCCAAAAAACATTTTACAACCAATATCTTATAAAAGCAATGTCAACAAATAAAAGCACTAAATGACTGTATCATGCTAGTAATAATTAGAAAAATTATAATTTTTTATTCTATATTTTTCTAAGCAAACATAAGTTCAAATTAATTTAAGTATAACAACTAAAGTAATTCCCATGGCCCTTACGTACACCACACAATTACCTTATTTCTATCTAACCAAGTTCTTATGGGCATCCTATTCCATCCTACTCCCCTTGTTTAATCTTTTTGCTCTGTGGTTCCTTCTCCTTCCTATTTTTAGTCATAATGCCTCATGTCTGCTGATGGCACATGCTGGCACTCTGTAGCCTTACAAGCAGCATTCAAGTTCAACAGGTTGTTCACTCCCTTCACTTTTTAGAAAAGGCAGACACATTTTTCTCCACATCTGAAAAAATGTGTAAATGTGTAACACAGAGATGATGGTAATAGTTAGCTACAGAATATCTACATGTTGCATTAAACAAGCAAGACATTTAACTAGACTAAACTGTAGTTTCTATAGAGCTGAGATGAGCATATGCCCTCAGGCTAATGCCAAGGCCAAAACGAAAGGCACAGCAATACTCTTATTACTGGTGTAGTCTTTATTGGTCTGAAAACCTGTCACTTTTCAGAAAACATGAAAGGAAGTTTCATATATTTCAACTTCAAAAGCCACTACTTTCAGCAAGTAAATTTAGGTCTTTCTACAATTAGGTCATTATTCCTTATTGCTCTGTCCTAGAGGAACCAGATTTCCTACCAACTTTCCTTTCATTGCAAAGCATTTGGGCCCTGATCTAGCTCAGCCTTTGATAGTTCACTAAAACAGTGAACCATAATAATTAAAAGGAACTTAGGCCATCCAAAGTTAGAACGATTTACAGGTTGTTTTGTCTCTCTACAGCGTACGGTAGGATATATACTTTCAAAAAATTACTTATTTCAGTTTTATTGCTCAATAAGATTACAAAACCAGAAGCAGAGTAATACAACCACATATCAGTGGAGTTGAATATTCAAAGACAGTTAAGCTGTCAAACAACATTTCATAATTTGATTAGAACAATTCATGTGTTTTTTGGAGTGAGGTTTTCTAGATTCTAAAGGACAGGTAGGGGGCCAGAGTGAAGGGTGTGTTAAATTTTAAATGAGAAATGGCTTCAGAAGAGAAAAGAGCATTTACATTTGACCTTCAATAACTTAAATGCCCAAAGGGGATCAATACCGCAAACACAAATATAAAACCATGGGAGTAAGTAAATAGGAAATCATCTCAATAAGGGACTTGGTTTCAGATTGCAAAACTTAATCATATCTCTTTTTGATCTGAATTTTTACCTGTGACACTGGCTGCATGGATGAAAAAGCAAGAAAGCAGCAAATCTGTCTTCAGATCTACATTCAGACTCCAAGAATTATCCAAAGGAAGGCCTTCAAACAGCCCTTAGGTGAAGTTGTAAGTTGCTGCAGAAGTACCAATTTTCACTTTAGGCAGACAAATTCTACTATTGCCCCAATTAGCAGAAGGTGAACAAGGTACTGTAGGTTCAGAGATCTGACCAGACTCATAATCTGACCCTAGGGTTCAGTGTGCCTGGTTTTGTTTTTGACTTTTCACTGATAAGGAATTGTAGTCTCTTCAAAAGAAGACAAATTAAGAATACCAAAGCCAAGAGTTTTATACTCTTTGGGTGTTTCATGACCAAAGACCACTGCAGTTTCTCCACCTCTATTACCATTGTTTTCCTTACTAACTCAGAAACATTAAATGAATTATCAGATATTAAGCTATCAGTATCTGAACCCACTGAGATATCTAAACTCTCATGTATACCATGAAAAACAGGTATGACCATTTGCCATTTGGAACGTAAGAACCCAGTTTTTTCTTTTATTTATCGTAAGTCACTTTAATCTACACAAATATAAAGGAATGGCATAAACATTACTAGAAGTTTTAATAATAATTTCGGCATAAAATCAGGTTTTCCCCGTTTTCCAGGTTTTGAAAGTACTTGCCTATAATTTGGATACAATTAAATGTTGCCCATGAATCTGTAAACATGATATTCATCTTATAAATATTAATTCTAAATTTCAAATAAACTTCTAATAGATGCAACTTGATTATTAATTCTGGTCCTTTTTTCCCCTACATTTAAGTAATATGTTTTATCTTTTGTTTCCGTTGGCCCTCCTTTTTGAACTAACACTGTCAAATGCAATAGTCTAGGAAGGTTGACACTCCAGTACTCTTTCTTTTGCCTGGAAAATCCCATGGACAGAGGAGCCTGGTGGGCTGCAGTCCATGGGGTCACTGAGGATCGGACACGACTGAAGCGACTTAGCAGCAGCAGCAGGAAAGGTTGACAACCCACTCCAGTAATCTTGCCTGGAAAATCCCATGGACGGAGGAGCCTGGTGGGCTGCAGTCCATGGGGTCACTGAGGGTCGGACACAACTGAAGCAACTTAGCAGCAGCAGCAGCAGGAAGGCTGAATTTTGCCAGGTCACTTTCTCTCCTCTTGAATTCCAAAATATTTTCATCTTTAGATTATAAACGCCATTTAGAATGATCAATCAATTGAATTTTTTCACTTCTACATGAATGTTTCCTTCTGATCGTCCTTGTGTACAAACCTACTTCAGTAGCTATTCACTTAGAAATGCACCAAGCAAGCTGCAGTGCACAATCATCAACAGTGCATGAACACTGTCACAGGCCTTTTTAGCAAAATGAGATAATCCAGGTTTTTGTCACAAAACAGCGTATGAATTTTGCAGAATTAAACTGTTCCTGTTGAATGACACAATGCTGAGAAAATCAATTTCCTTTTTGTCCACAGAAATATACTGTGTACTAATGAAGTCTTGAGTTTGATAAAAATTATGAATACTGTTCCCTAGCTCTTCAAATTCAGCTACAGATGGTCCAGTACTTATAAAATGTCTTCTCCTATCAATTTTTTTTCACCTCACCATTATGGACAGAAAATAGAAAATTCTGACTTAACTAACTATATTCAGTGAAAGCTAAAAATAAGATACAAAGCTGGTATCCACAGACTTCTTTTATACCAATATTTCTCAATAATTTTTGAAGAGCCTAAATAGCATTTCATACCATTTTTTCTTAATTGTGACCTCATGAAATTTTAATCCTAAAAATAAACTATACAGATGTACTGTGAAAGAGAAAGTCACTCAGTCCTGTCCAGCTCTTTGCAACCCCATGGACAATAGTCCATGGAATTCTCCAGCCCAGAATACTGGAGTGGGTAGCCTTTCCCTACTCCAGAGGATCTTCCCAATCAGGGATCAAACCCAGGTCTCCCACAATGCAGGTGACCTCTTTACCAGCTGAGCCACAGGGGAAGCCCCAGATGTACTGTGGATACCTAAGATATTTTTGCCCTCCCCAAATACCAGCTTTTAATCCAATTGAGAAAACAAGTTTATATCTTCTTAAAACACAATGCAATACTTTGGCAACAGAGTAAGAAAACAGAGAGTGATCCAAGATTTGGTTTCCTAGTTCACCCTGATGCTGGGAGCAGTTCTAATATTCTTGGTTTTTTATTGTTTAGTAATCATCTTTTTGTTTTCGGAAGACATCTTTAAAAACAATAAAAGTAATAAAACATCAATTCTTACAAAGGGTTATAACTACTTGAAAAGGGGCGTTAATACTACTAAAATTGAGCCAATCAGAAGATATGTGACTCTAGGCATGCTATAACATGAATTATCACATCTAATTAAACTTCAAGCCATCAGAAAACACACAGACTAGATAAACTGTTAAATGACATCAGCAAGAATAGCCACAGAGTCCCAAAATATGTTAACATCCTACAGAACCACCAACCCTATTTCTTCAACAAGTCAATAACATGAAAACCAAGGAATACTGGGAAACTATTTGACATTAGCATGGATTTAAGAGACATATCAAATGAAAAAAATGATTTTTTTGGATCTTAACTGGAAGAAAATCAATTATATAAAAATATCTTTTTAAATAAAGATGAACATGGGCTGAGTATTAAAGGACATTATAGAATTACTATTAATATTATTAGGTATAAGAGAAGCAATTATGATTATGTGAGAAAGTATCTTTTTTACATGAATTATTAATTATTTAGAGGTGAAATTACATGATGTCTGTGGTTGTTTTAAAGACTAAAGGAAAACAAAATGAGGTGGATTTAACAGTTATGGCAAAACAAAGATGGTCTGGGTAGTCAGCAATAGTAACTTTATAAATATTGCAACTCATACTTTGTAAATATTTTAAATGTTTATTAAAAATTATTAATTAAAATAATTTAAAAATTTTAAAGTAATAAGGTTTCAAGTACCTGGTCACACAGCTAGTGACCAACAGGGACTGAAGGCACCTGCCCTTTTTTTTTTTTTTTTTTTTTTATGGCCGCACCACACAGCATGTGGGATCTTACTTCTCCAACCCGGGATCAAACTCTGCAGTGGAAGCATGGAGTCTTAACTGCTGGACCACCAGAGATATCCCTTCTACTGACTTTTTTAGTTCAAAACTTTTTCAACAGAATTATGCTTCAATAACCTCTCCCTCAAAACTTTTCTGTTTTACAGTGCATAAAACTACCACCCAAAGGATTCCTCACAACTTAAAATCTATTTGCTATATAAAACTCTTAGATCTATTCGTTATTTTTATGAACACACTCCAGTGAGTAGGCAATGATCAAGTTATTTTTTATAGATGATCAAAAGCACATCATCTTCCTTTTTATCATATTATCAGAATTTATCAATAACAAATTGATTCTAAATTAAATTTTGTTCAAGGATCTAGAATTGTCAAGTTTAATACTTCTGAGTATCTAAGACGGAAAAGGCAATGGCACCCCACTCCAGTACTCCTGCCTGGAAAATCCCTTGAACAGAGGAGCCTGGTAGGCCACAGTCCATGGGGTTGCTACGAGTCGGATACAACTGAGCGACTTCACTTTCACTTTTCACTTTCATGCACTGGAGAAGGAAATGGCAACCCACTCCAGTATTCTTGCCTGGAGAATCCCAGGGACGGGGGAGCCTGGTGGGCTGCCATCTATGGGGTCACACAGAGTCGGACACGACTGAAGTGATTTAGCATAGTATAGCATAGCATAGTATCTAAGAAGATCCTATTGTGCTGGGTCTATTATAAAATTCAAAGATCAACTAAATAGCAAAAATGTATTGCTATATTGAAAGGCTATAATTAATACATTCATTTTAGCATTATAAAATGAAATGTAATTAACAAGTTGTCATACCACTTTAATAGAATAAAAGTTTGATATATGAAGCATAAATTAGGGTGAATTCCTTCAATGTATCAATTCACTTCCTTTCAAATTTTATTACTTCATTAGGTTAAACAGTCCTTGGCTAAATAATTATATCCTTCATCAGATAGAGTAAATTTCTATCCCAAATTTGGTTCAATGTTTCTAAAATTTGAACTTTTTTCCCACATAAATTCAATGCTACTCCTTGACTATATAGAAATGATATCAATCATCACCAACTCAATACATATTTACAGCACGGATGATGATGAAATTATTACATTAGCTAATGACTATTTCTTATAGATAGATGTTTTAAAAGCCAAATAAAGTGCTGATATCCCATAGTTAACACTCAGATAAGGATATCTTGAACTGTTAAACTATCTATAACTTTCATTATCATTATATCCTTATTACTATAAAAACAGGGGTTTTTTTTTCCACAAGTTTTAAGAAATTCCATAGATAACCTAGTAACTGATTGCCCAACAAAAGTCATGATAACTAAAGCTGTAAGTTGATATTTAAAGATAGTAGAGTACAGATAATTGTGCTTTCCCATGATTTTTCAGCTTTACAAGAACATATGTCTTATCCATAAAACATCAAACCTGGATACAGACAAGCCAAATTTAGTGAACACATACTACAAACACTTTTGAATGAAAAGATTAATTTGACATTATCATTGATGAAGGTCCTCTAGCTTCTCCCTTATAAAATGTTAGTTATGGGAATGAAGATGGGTGTTTTGAAGTCAGTCTGTTAAGCTCAAATAATAAATCTAATTGTTTGCAAAGTTGATCTCTATTGATCTGATTTCTACTGTCTGAGAAATTCACGGTAAGTCAACTTCCACTTGGTTGAGTTAACTTCTTGAATATTAGAAAACACTTAATCTGACAAGCGCTTCATGCTTTAAAAAGAGAAAAGAAAAGCCCCAATACCTCTCTATCCATTCCAAAAATGGATGGTTTCCAATCTGCACAGCAATTTACTTCTCCACACTATCTAGGTTTGACAAGATATCTATCTAGAAAAGATCAAGTAATCTAGGTATGATACAAACAAGATAGAGAAAATACTATTGCTTTTTCTCCTTATTCATAAAACAGAACTCCACTAGTAAAGACTAAAAATGCATTCTTCAATTTCATAACATGTGGCAATACACTGTTTTTTATATAGATCTCAGATATATAGATCTCAAATTCAGGTAAAATCTCAGGAAAAATACACCACTTATTGCTGTTAACATTAGTCTCTCGAATTCTCAATTTTCATGGTTAATTTTAACGTATTAAACATTTCTTACTTTTTGCATTCAATACGTTTTCTTTTATTGTTCCCCAAAACACACAGTAAGAAACCTGCTGAATACAAATCTCATTCAAATCAGTGATTAAAAAAACCTTGAAGAGATTAGAATACCAGCCATGCCCCATTCTTTAAAAGATATGTACAGACTCCATGAGAAGCCTTGTCAAAGGCCGAAAACATTAAAACCTCATGATTCTTTTATTATTCATTTCAGTTTTAAACCCTGAGATTTAAATACATACATGAAGAAAGGAAAACGACTTACTTGTTCCTTCTATAAGCAGTTCCTGTCCATGGCTACCCAAAAGTGTCCGAGAAAGAAAAGGCGCAAAATCTACAAATATCTCTCGCAGAAGAGGAGCTGCCTTTTCCAAAGCATGTTCGAGCCTCTCTGTAATGCTAATGGAAAGATGTTATTAATTATTGTTGATTAATTTTTAAAGTGAGTTTACATAAAAATGTAAAATTATGTGAAAAACTGAAAATCATCTAATGACTCATTATTGCTATGTACATCATTCCTCTGCCTGGAATATCCATTTTTATCCTATTGCACATTGCCACCCCTAGTCCACACACACAACCTAGAGAACAAACATTCCAAACATCAGCTCTTATTAGAAGTCTTCACTGGCTAGTAGAGAGAGCTTGATTTTGGCCCCATGATAACCAAAAAAAACTTTATTATCAAAATTTAACAACCTTCTATCAGATTTTCTATTGACCATGACCATGCATATATACATGCATTCATATTCACATGTGTCCATACATAAATAAATAGTTGCCAATGTGAGGCAAATTCAAGTTTTGCTTTTTGCAACTTTATGGAAAATTTTTTTTCAAATTTTTATTAAATTTTATCAATCTTTTATCTAATTTTCTATTGACCATGACTATACATATATATAGACAGACAGATACATATCCGCACACATACACATACATACATAGTTGCCAACGTGAGGCAAATTCAAGTTTGGCTTTTTGGAACTCTCTAGAAATTTTTTTTCAATATTTTCAATCTGCACTTGGTTGGATCCATATCCAACTATATACATATATACATATTTAATGAGTTAAATGACCAATCTAGACAGCATATTAAAAAGGAGAGACATTACTTTCTCAACAAGATCCATCTGGTCAAGGCTATGGTTTTTCCAGTAGTCATGTATGGATGTGAGAGTTGGACTATAAAGAAAGCTGAGTGCCAAAGAATTGATGCTTTTGAACTGTGGTGTTGGAGAAGACTCTTGAGAGTCCCCTGGACTGCAAGGAGATCCAACCAGTCCATCCTAAAGGAGATCAGTCCTGAGTGTTCACTGGAAGGACTGATGTTGAAGCTGAAACTCCAGTACTTTGGCCACCTGATGGGAAGAGCTGACTCATTTGAAAAGACCCTGACACTGGGAAAGATTGAGGGCGGGAGGAGAAGGGGGCGACAGAGGATGAGATGGTTGGATGGTATCACCAACTCAATGGACATGAGTTTGGGTGAACTCCGGGAATTGGTGATAGACAGGGAGGCCTGGCATTCTGTGGTTCATGGGGTCGCAAAGAGTCAGGCACAACTGAGCGACTGAACTGAATGAGTTAAAAAAAAAAAGTTCCCTGCATTTCAGGAATTTCATTTTCTAACTATGAACCAAACATGTATACACATAGTCACTACTTATTTACTGTTCCTATAAAGAGTACTCCTATTTATACTGGCAACAAGAGATGCTACTGAAATTATCAGCAGGTAAGCTGCTGGAAACTTCTGTGGTCAACAACCACCTCTTCCCAGGTGTTTCACATAATACTATTTCTCTCTATTGATCTCATGGAGCCTCTTATCCCTGGATGATACCATAACTATGAGTCTACACTTGTAGCACCCAAGTACCTTATTTGTAAAATGCTATGCATTTTCCAATTGTGGTAAGGCATATATCAAGGACTCTAGCCACAAAGGCTCTAGTGGTGAAATATATTCACAGCCTTAGAACTTGAAACACATATTCCTAACTAGACAAGATAACAGACAGTAAAAATCTACCTATAATTCAATATCAACATAAACTTATTTCAGCATTTCTAGGGAAGAATAACAATGAATTCCAAATGTTCAATCTATAATCATATGAAACGTAAGCCATTAGTTACTAACTACCTGTGAAATTAAATATTTGTTATCCATTCAGCATTTATTGATCCCAAATAGCTAATTCTCAGGAATCTTTTACACCTCATCTTCTTTCAGAAAGAAATTCTAAAATATTCCCAAGCCTCTAAATGTCATCTTTTTTTAAAAAGTAATTCAAAAAAAATTATAGCTAGATATTTTAAGAGTTATCAAAAGGAATAAATCACAAATATCCAAATTAATAGCTTGAATACCTCATATTTGAAACTTGGTCTTGTGGAACTGAACCAACTGTTGGAACTGCAGGTAATTTTGCATTAGATGATCTACCACCTATAAGAGAAAATAATCATTTATGGGATGAACAAGAATTCAAACAAAAAAGGTATCTTGATACCAAATCAGCAAAAAAAATACTATATTGCATTTTTCCAGGTGCATTTTGCCAGATAGCACAGTTAGTAAAGAACCTGCCTGCCAATGCAGGAGACACAAGAGATGCGGGTTCAATCCCTGCATCAGGAAGATCCCCTGGAGTAGGAAATGGCAACCCACTCCAGTATTCTTGCCTGGAAAATCACATGGACAAACGAGTCTGGAGGGCTACAGTCCATGGGGTCGCAAAGAGTCCAACATGACTGAGCATGCACACACCCATACATTTTTAATGCCTATTATAATTTGATGGGACTTTCCTCGTGGCTCATTGGTAAAGAATCTGCCTGCAATGCTGGAGATGTGGGTTGATCCCTGGGTAGGGAAGATCCCTTGGAGAGGAAACAGCAACACTCTCCAGTATTCTTGCCTGGGAAATCCCATGGACAGAGGATCCTGGCAGGCTACAATCCATGGTGTTATAAGAGAACTAGACATGACTTACAGACTAAACAACAACATAATTTGGATAACATTAAAATCTACCAATTAACAAGGTTTTTCTTGAATCATTTAATATATAATTCTCACATAAAGGAGTCTTTGCAACCATCAGCTGAAGAAGTAACAGAAAATTCTGAATCACTCAATTGGGATCATGATTCATTCAGTTCAACATCAAACAGCAAAGGACATACACAAGTAGAAACTTCTTAAAACTGAAGCAAAAAGGAGAAACCACTAATTCCAAATTTAGCTTAAATAGGTATGCCTCACTACCACGACAACTGTCTGTATGCAGTCACTAAATAACTTCTGCTCTATACTTTAAACGCTTCTGAGTCTAGTTCAGCAAACATTATGCAATGATCAACTGAGAAATCTTTCTTAAGTGATGCCAACAGAGCATAGACTCCCTCCTGGGTGTCCTCACTATAATTAGGACATAACCTAATGTTCTATTTGTCATACTATATTTCAACTGATTTTTTAAATGTCCTTTTCCCTCGTATACTAATCTTTTTGAAAGCAGAGATCTCATCTTTTTCATCCATCTCTCTCAAACACCTAGATAAAGTAACACAATAGAAGGTTCTCAACTTATAGTTGCAAAAATCATTCCCTTAATCAAACCATCTCCCAGATTTTAGTAGGTCATTCTTCCCATACGGTATATAATTTCCTCTCCATTTCCTATAATTTTATGTCCCTATCTTTGTTCAAACTACTATATAAAGTTAATTTTGATCGTGTGATCTAATTGTGCTCTCCAATGAACACTCCCAGATATCCTTATTTTTGTTTATCTGTATTGTTCAATGGCCAACTCACCCTCTTTAAGAGTACAAACTGTTCACACTATCCTGCCCTACACAGAGCTAACTTCTTTATGTTTTCCAGAAGTAACTGTGCTTATAAATTTTACTTGGCAAGAGAAAAATAAATACCATGAAATTAACTCTGAGAGAGTCAAAGAATGAACAATACACGATATAGGAAGTTTGAAAAAGTCCAGAAGACTAATTTGGATGGTAATTTACTGAGGCTTGAAGAGTTCTAAAAAGTTCACAAAAGCAGGGGAAAAATAAAGTTCCCATTTAAGAATCAGAATACATGAGATAGAAAAGCATTTAATTTAAGCTAGGAAGAAGACCTGAAGAAACAGAAGGGTCATTTTCTAAGACTGATAATAGGGTGGAAGAAGAGGAGAGAGGACAAACGCGGTGTTCAATGCCACTCTCCAACACAAGGGTCACAAGAGTCACTGGGACTCCACCGGGAGGTATCCTAACAACACGGAGGGAACGCGTGCAGGAGACCCACATATTTTGCTTGCATTGGCAGTCCAGGAAGTGAAATTTCCATTTCTAGAAACAGTGTCTTCAAAGGACGCCAAGTTAGTATTAGAGCAGACTAAAATCCCATCACAATTCTATAGAGGGACAGACCAAGAAAGGCAGCTGACATATTGAAGCAAATGAAACAAAGATGCAAAGCTTACACACAAGGAGGGAAGGGAGGCTTGAAGAATTCTGGAATCTATCAGGATGCACTATCAGAGGTCTGCTGCTTTTGATCCATTCTTAAAACTTCAGACGTGGGCACACTAGAAACACCTAAAGTAGACAAAGTGGTGTGGACAGAAAGATAAGAGAGAAATAGAAGAAGAAATTTCCATCTAGCATGCAGAAAGAAAGATGGTAGAAATAGGTGAGAAGGTAGAAAAGCAGCCTCTTTGACACTGGGGAGCTGGCTGTAATGTCAACTAGGCCCTGGGGTGGTTAAGCACTGGCTTTAGAACCTACAACAAGGCCATGGTCTTCTTTTGCTGACTATGAACAATTTCATAAAACAGCAACATCAAACAATGCCATGCCATGACTATGATGAACCAACATAAAATACCACTCCGTAATAATGTCCCAAAAGACCAAAACATGAACTCCAGGCAAATAACAAAGATGGTCAAACATCCCAAATTCTAAAATGAAAGACTGCTATTTCTTTACTAACTAGAGCTTTAGGCTCTGTCAAGTCTTCCATGATTCTAGATAAGACTTAATTAGGATATCTAAAATCATAGAATTACCCATGCTTCCTGACAGTACCTAATTCAGAAGAAAGGCCCACTTCCATAACCCTGACCTCAAATTATCATTTTTTTTTCCAATTATTTTATTTACCCAATGCATGGATACATCCTGATTTTTAAATTCAGAAACGTTCTGTACAAGCCCTCCTAGTCCCAGTCCTTTTCCAAAGGCAGCCACTAGCAGCAGTTTGGAAACATATCCTTCCGGACTCTGTTCTCTACACTTACATACAAACTCAAATCCTTTAATAAATCGTTTTCCCGGAGATGTCCCAAGTTTCCTCATTGTCTACATTCTCCCTCACTGAATTAATTTATTCAAACAAAGGTTTATTACTAGGATCTTGATTGGAGGACACTGATACAGACTTTAGATAAAGTCATCAGAGAAAAGATAGGAATCGTGGGCTTATTTTAAAAGAAACAGAATTTAAGAAATCTCTAAGTAAGAATTATTTTCCATAACAAAATTTAAAAGAAACAGAATTTAAGAAATCTCTAAGTAAGAATTATTTTCCAAAACAATCTATTTCATCTTGGTAAGATGCACATTCTCCCACATGATAACATCTCTTGAATCAATGAATTTTACAAAGGTATCTTAACAAGTAGTGAACTAGAAGTTGAGACCTAATTGTGAGAAAACTGGATAAAATCAGGAAAGCAACAGAATTGAGTCTGTAATTTGGTAAATAACTAAAAGAGGAGGAATGCAGTAACTCTCTGAATTCACTCTTTTGACAATCTACAACCTCAAGATTATATAAACTAGAGGAGAAACACTTGTAAAATATAAGCATATCATCTGAGGACACGTATACCTTGGAGATATTTTGGGTTCAATTCCATACCACGGCAATAAAGTAAATATCACAACAAAGCAAGTCACACAAATTTTTTGGTTTCCCAGTGCATAAAAATCCATTTGACATCAGAGAGTTACAACATACTTTCAATCTGTTAAAAATTTTTTTTTTTAATTTTCAGAAAAATTTCTAAACCACACTGTATCTGAAAACCACAATAAAGTGAAGCACAATAACTGCATTCTTTTACAAACTGTGCTCTTTACAAATTGAAGATCTGTGGCAACTCTGCATCAAGCAAGTGTATGGACACCATTTTTCCAATGATACTTGCTCACATCACATCTAAACATCCACATTTTGGTGATTCTCATATTTCAAACTTTTTCTTTTTATTATTATATTTATTATGGTGATCTGTGATCAGTGATCTTTGATGTTATTATTGTAAAACTATTATGACTGATGGAGAAGGCAATGGCACCCCACTCCAGCACTCTTGCCTGGAAAATCCCAAGGACAGAGGAGCCTGGTGGGCTGCAGTCCACGGGATCGCGAAGAGTCGGACATGACTGAGTGACTTTACTTTCACTTTTCACTTTCACACATTGGAGAAGGAAATGGCAACCCACTCCAGTGTTCTTGCCTGGAGAATCCCAGGGACGGGGGAGCCTGGTAGGCTGCCGTCTATGGGGTCGTACAGAGTCAGACACAACTGAAGTGACTTAGCAGCGGCATTATGATTGAAGGCTTCAGTTATGGTTAGCATTTTTAATAAGTTATTTTTAAATTAAGGTATACACATGGTATTTTTAGACATAATGCTACAGGATAGTGTAAATAACTTTTATATGCACTGGGAAACAAAAAATTCATGTGACTGACTTTGTGATAGTCACTATATTGCAGTGGTCTCCAAGGTATGCCTATATATAAAACATATACTCTCATTAATATACATATCTATATAGTACGCTCCCTAACCTGACCACTGAGAGGACCTGCAAGCATCTAACACCTAACTGTATGCACCCTGGCTTGTAAGTACTATACCCCACTATATAGACAAAGCAGAAACAGTTGACTTAGTATCTGTGGAAGAAAAGCACAAAATGAACTTGAAACATCTACTTTTGTTTTCTAGAAGGCAAGGAAACGTCCAAGGAATGACAGGATATGTCACAGTGGCAAAGGGGCCAGCTTAAAGGGACTCACACCTACCAAGATGAAGACAATCTGAGCATGAAAATAACAACAGCAACTGATTATAATATGTCCAATAAAACAGGAAGCCATGAAGCCATGCTGATAAAACTGACTGCTGATAAAATTAACAATCTGGAAAATAGGATATTTAAAGAATTTCAAAGTATATCTCGACAAAACACTTATTAATTACAACTCTACAATATAGAAACCTGGCAGCTATACTTTAATCAAGTGATGAAAGTGGTCACTGTCAAGCATTTTAACCATTTTAACAAATCAAAATTGTGCACCATATGATCAGATTCTTTCCTTCTCTGTCCCAGAACAGTTCTAGCAGAGAAATATAATTATTTTAATCAAGAGGAAATATCAGATCAACTCAAATTCAGGGACACTCATTTGGTTGTTCCCAATATTTTACAATAAACAATGTTTTGTATGTGCTTATATAAATCTATATGCACTCCTTTATATCCTTGAAGTAACTTCCTAAAGTCAATAAGCCCAAAGTTTAATTGTTGATACACACTGGCTTCCCTGGTAGTTCAGCTGGTAAAGAATCCATCTATAAAGCAGAAGACCCCCATTTGATCTCTGGGTCAGGAAGATTCCCTGGAGAAAGGGATAGGCTACCTACTCCAGTATTCTTGCCTGAAGAATTCCATGGACAGAGGAGCCTTGAAGGCTACAGTCCAAGTGGTTGCAAAGAGTTGGACACAACTGAGTGACTTTCACTTTAATACACTATCAAATTGCCCAATTGCCCTAAAGAAAGAAAAAGTAATTTCCACCTCTTTGATTATTAATAAAATTGAATATATTTTTTCCAATTGACAGGAAACATAATTGACTGTTCTGATCTTTTGAGTATTTTTATTGGAATCTTGTTCTTTACGATTCCACTCATCAGCCACCCACAACCAAAGCATTTTCAAATTGAATCCTAGCTCTATCAATAAAAGGTCAGTTTGTTTGATAACAACTACCCTTAAGAGGTTATAGAATAAATGTTTAGGGAAAACAGAAAGGATTCTGTCACTTGCTGTGTGACCTTGGGCAAAGTTACTTAAGCCCTCTGTGCTTTACTTACCTCATCTAAAAAATTAACAGTGATACTCACGTCACAGAATTATTTCAAGGATTAAAGTACTTAGAACCTATACCACGGTAAACATACAATGAGTGACAGTTTCCCTTCCTACTCTTCTATTCTAGGACCACCTTTAAAATATTGAAAGGAAGTTATCATGTTTCCCTTTAGTCTGTACTTGAAGCTGAATAGACACCCAAATTTTTCAATGATTATTCATGTGACATTAAGCACAGGTAACTTAAATGAGATGAAGCTTATAAAATGAAGTACCTTTACAAATTCCCCCATACAAACTTAAGATGAAAGGTAAATTCTTTTGAAAAATCTAGAACCCAATCCCAGATTTCATTGCTATAAAAAGTGGATTGCCAACAGTTTCATTTATCAGATTGGTATAAAAAACAAAGAGCCAAAAACATTTGGTAAATCTAGCCACTGTCCTCCACAGCCTGTCACTGCCTCACACCATTCCCAAGATTTCCTGGATTACTTCAACTTATCCAGGCACTTTGATTCAGCTTGCTCATTCAACTAAGGCAAAGTTAATTCTGGCTATAGATAAACAAAGCCAGGCTCTAATCAGGGATTTTGTAGATTTAACTAATTAAGAAATAGTAAAGATCTGGGATAACGTGACCTTCTGAGAAACATGACTGGTCTTTAGGCAGAATTTGATCAATAATTAGCAGTTCTGATTACAGGTCTCAGCCAAACAGAAGCACTGGGAAATGTGGACTGCTTTATTGGAGAGCGAGTACTTCCGCAATCTTCCCAGTTACCCTCTGGATAATTATCCAGCCTAGCTCTCAGAGTGTAGAGAAGGCAATGGCACCCCACTCCAGTACTCTTGCCTGGAAAATCCCATGGACGAAGGAGCCTGGTAGGCTGCAGTTCATGGGGTCCCTGAGGGTCGGACACGACTGAGCGACTTCACTTTCACTTTTCACTTTCATGCATTGGAAAAGGAAATGGCAACCCATTCCAGTGTTCTTGCCTGGAGAATCCCTGGGATGGGGGAGCCTGGTGGGCTGCCATCTCTGGGGTCGCAAAGAGTCAGACATGACTGAAGCAACTTAGCAGCAGCTCTCAGAGTGAGCATACTCCTACAAGATGAACTTATCCAGAGTGAATCTCTCTTTTCCACAACACATTTTCTTCCCCTTCCATTGATAATTAGAGTTGACTTTTCTTTTTATTAAGATTATAGTTTCTTGCTGACCTTCTTGCCATACTCACCACCCTGCTCAAGAGAGAGCGAACTATCATTCCATAAAAAACTAACAAATTGAATAGAATCTATCTTAATGAATAGGATTGATTTTTAAATGAAGTACACATTTTTTTATACTAAGTTTTTAAAGTACATATATCAATTCCCATATTTTCACTGCCAAATGATTTCCAGTCTTGCATTTTGAAATTAAAATTTTAAACTGGAAGGCAAGATAAAGTGAAACTGAAAATATTTATTTCTGTCAGGGCCAATCCTTCTATTCTCACATAACACTCATTAAGTCCTTCAAAGACCTAACACTGTTATTACACTCAGTTAATGATACCTGCGATTTTCTAGATTCCTGACAGCAATATGATCATTGAATCATGGTTAGCCACTGACTTCTGCTACCAGTGATTAATGAAATATTTCTGAGCTGTTTTTAGATATAGTTTTTAGAGACCATCTTTATTTAGAGTATGTTGGACATTTTCCCTAAAAGGACTAATTGGCATCTTTTCTTGAGCTTTTCTGAAGTTGACAAAAAGGAATTATAAGGTTCAATCTAGTTAAAAATAGAGATAGAAGTAAAAAGTCTCAAGAAAATGTATGAAGCTTCACAAAGTAGTTTAAAACATTAGCTTTAACTGTCCAAACTGAATCTGATTTTAATAAGCTGAAATATATATCAAAATTTGCAAAAGACAAGGAGCATTGAGGGATCAAAAAAAAAAAAGTAACAAAAATAATTCCTTGTTACTACCCTAGAAATAATGTCAATTTTCAAACCTACATTTTTTTATTGTGATCTATAGCAGAAAGGGATTTTCTTTAACTAAACTTTTTAAATCACAAGAAGACACATTATGGAGAAAGATAAATGAATCAATCAGCAACAGTTTTAAAGAAAAAAACACACAAAATTCACACCAGGTGTCCTTCATTCCTACCAGACAGAAAAATGTAACTTCCAAATACATTCTGTATTTTTTAGCTCAGATTAATCATAAATTTATGACAAATTTGTTTCAAACTAATTTAACAATAAAAATATTTTCAACAAGTGATCACACATGTAAATTCAAAAGCTACTTCCAACCTGTGAAATGCTACTGACTTATCTTTTCATTACCCTTACACTGATAAACTGTCTCCTTCAAACTGACATTTTTCCAGACACTCAAAAGAACAAAAAGGAAAATGTAAATAGATCATCTGTCGAGCATCTATCCAGAGAATAGCCAATTGTTTATTCAAGGTCCCTAAGGGTCTACATAAATAATGTCCTTTGCAATAAAGTCTCATTAAAACAAATGCCAATATTTAATCCCTAAACACTGTATTTTTCAACTGCATCCTCTCTCCTTTTCTCCCTCTCTCCCTCCCCACCCATTCCAGACCTATTCAAGGAGGGACAGTCTACACGCCAGTTTAAACTCTTCATTAAATAAAAGAAACTTTTATTGAGTAAGTAAAGATAAGCCTCTTGGGTCAAATATCATATAAAGTGAAGAACCAAGTATTTTCTTTCGACATTAAAAATAAACATTCTAATTCATATCAATAATATGCATGGCTCTGATAAAAAGAATACAGAGCCTAATATTCTAATAAAGGTATGATTATTTATTTTTGCAAATTAGCAAAGACTCAGCACTTAAAGTACTTAAGAGCAATTCATTTAGATCCTTCACTGGGCTTACTTCAATTCTGTTTTAATCATTTATGCTTTGCAATCACATACATTTGAAAAATACCACAGGATATTTGAATAAAGAGTAACTGCATCTTAACATGCAGTCTGGGCAATTAAACCAAGAGTAACCTGAAAATCTATAAACTTTGATATATTTCTACAAACCCCTGTTTTCTCTTTCAGTGTTCTTTATAAACAAATATGCATACACAAAGGGTATACTTTGTTCTCTGATGAATATTTTACAACTTACTATGAAAGATCTGTCATTATTATATTAAACATTTTTGCTAATAAAATGCTACAAGAGCTAAGAAATATTATTCAAACCAAACTCTGAAATTTGAACATTGATCATCATTTGAATAATGTACACTGCTTTAAAATTTATTTACAAATTTATTTTTCACAAAATTATTTTGGAGGTAACGTTTTAACATAAAAGCCCCTGACCTCACACAAGCTGACAAGCTCCAATCCTTTTTCTGGGATCCAGTCCCAGTTTCTCTTTAATTGTGCCACACGTAAAACACAGCAATCTCATTCTGATATCATAAGCTTTTCTTGTACAAAACTCATGTTTTATGTTTTCTAGTCCCATGATTTCTTCCGAGGAAATTTCCATTTTGCTAATCTACTGTCAAGCATATTTTTATTAACCAACAACTCTTATTCAATATCAACAGTTCATTTTTTGTTGCTGACTCACTATAAAATTCAGAACTGAAGTCATCCCACGGCACAAAGGTTTATTGTCTACAGGGACAGATATTGACTATACTTTCAAATAAAGAAAATAGTCCATGATCAAACCCAAGACTAATATCTAACTTGCTCAGATTTACAAGAATAAACTGCCCAGCCCAGCACGTAATCATAATAACAATCAATTCATCCACAAATTATTTTCCCCAAATCCTGTTTGAATCAGAAGGATAATAAGATTCAATATACTGCATAAAGCCTACTTTTTAATGGCAAATAACTTAAATCAAGAGATCTACCAAAAAAAAAAAAAAGAAAAAAAATCTATCAACTAAAATTATTAACAGCAGAAATCTCTCTTTATTTGATTGGATTCCAGGTGAAAAGAGAACAGACTACAAGGGAAGTATGGTAGGCAAAAGCATGAAAAGCAGGGCTGTAGCTGGGAGGGACTGGGGGCGGGGGGAGAGGGGACGACAGAGGACGAGATGGCTGGATGGCATCACCTACTCAATGAGTAAACTCCAGGAGTTGGTGATGGACAGGGAGGTCTGGCGTGCTGCAGTTCATGGGGTCGCAAAGAGTCGGACACGACTGAGCGACTGAACTGAACTGACTGAGGAGAGTCAGAAACAGGATTTCTTATCAAAGCAATAATGTTCACGGCAGCAATCAATGGAATGGAATAGAAGCAACAAACTAAAATCAAGATACCACATAAGTGACAACAGGAGCCTAGTGACAAAGGAAGAGGAAAAAGATATCAAAACAAGTGACAAAACTAAAGACCACCATCATAAAAACAACTTACAATGACTTAAAACAGAATGAATTAATTTTTTAAATAATGGGAGCTAGAGAGAAAAACAAAACTACTACAAATTCTACTCCAAATTGAAGACAGTGGGAACTATTTGGGAAATACTACGACCATAAACTATACAAAATTTAAACAAGTGGGGGGAAACTGGTAAATTATGACCTGGATGCAGAGTGCTTCACTAACTAAAGCCTTTGACTGTGTGGAGCACAACAAACTGTGCAAAGTTCTTAAAGAGATGGGGACATCAGACTGCCTTAACTGTCTGCTGAAAAATCTGCATGAAGGCTAATACGCAACAGTTAGAACTGAACATGGAACAACAGACTGGTTCAAAACTGGGGAAGGAATACATCAAGGCTACATATTGTCACCTTAAGTATTTATCTATTTAACTTCTATGCAGAGTACATCATGTGGAATACCAGGATAGACGAAGCACAAGTTGGAATCAAGACTGCTGGGAGAAATAATAAGCTCAGATATATCCAGATGATACCACCCTAATGGCAGAAAGTGAAGAGGAACTAAAGAGCCTCATGATGAGGATGAAAGAGGAGACTGAAAAAGCTGGCTTAAAACTCAACACTCAAAACACCATGACATCTGTTCCCATCACTTTATGCCAAATAGAAGGGGAAAAAGTGGAAGCAGTGACAGGTTTTATTTTCTTGGGCTCCAAAATCACTGTGGACGGTGACTACACCCATGAAATTAAAAGACCCTTGCTCCTTGGAAGGAAAGTTATGACAAACTTAAGACAGCACATGAAAAAGCAGAGACATTTATCGGCGAACAAAGGTCCATACAGTCAAAGAGAATTGGACCATAAAAAGACTGAGCACTGAAGAATTGATGCTGTCTAATTGTAGTGCTGGAGAAGACTCTCGAGAGTCCCTTGGACTGCATGAAGGTCAAATCAGTCAATCCTAAAGGAAATCAACCCTAAATATTTCTTCAAAGGATTGATACTGAAGCTCCAATACTTTGGCCACCTGATGTGAAGAGCTAACTCACTGGAAAAGATCCTGATGCTGGGAGAGACTGAGGGCAGAATGAGAAGGGGGCAACAGAGGATGACATGGTCAGATGGCATCACCAAGTCAATGAACATGAGTCTAAGCAAACTCTGGGAGATGGTGAAGAACAGGGAAGCTTGCAGTCCATGGCGTTGCAAAGAGTCAAACACAATTTAGCAACTGAACAACAGTAACATCCAACAATTACAACAGTCTTCAAGATAGAAAATTATTCTGTAATTCTGCACATGGTTCTTCAGGGTGAGTATTTTATATTATAATGATTACTGGAAAATGGCTTCAGAAAAAAGTCCATCATACTGTTTTATATTAAATAGCAAACCAGCATGTGTGTTCTCACCTTGCAACCCCACTGACTGTAGCACACCACACTGCTCTGTCCACGGGATTTTCCCAGGCAAGAATACTGGAGTGGGTTGCCATTTCCTACACCAGGGGATCTTTCTGACCCAGGGGTCATGGCAGGTGGATTCTTTACCACTTGTGCCACCTGGGGAGCCCCCTCTCTATCAAATATTACCTGTAACTCAGCCTTTTTCTATTTATATTAAATATTACCCATATATCAGCTTTCTTTCTATTTATCTCTTCTGAAGACTGCAGGAAATTTTCTTCTTTCCCTTGTATCACTGTTATTTATTTTTTTTATTTAACACTTTTTCTGTCTTTATTGAAATAAGTCAGACAAAGACTGCACAAATTTTTAAAACTCAGATCCTATTTAATTTGTTCTATAAACCAAAATTAAAGGGCACTGTATTCAAAATAAGATGAAAATACTGAACTTACTACATATGGTCCAGGAAGTTACAAGAAATTAATATTACTGAATTTAAAAGATGGCAGAAAGTTTCGTAGATATTAGTAACATCTGTCTTTTTCCCAACGGAGGGCTGGTCTAGAAAAATCACAGTTGACTCTTTTTAAGGCCTTTCAATAGAGGTGAAAGAACAGCAATTTGTTTAACTGGTCCAAAATAGATCACCAAATTGCTTCTTCTCCAAAATAAAAAAACACATCAGAGTATAATGGAACAATAAAGAAGAAGGAAATTCTACTAGAATACTATACTTATTTTCCTTTATAGTTTCTCACTAAGACAATGAATTATGAAAAAATATATACATATACAATACTATTGCAAGATATTAATGACACAGGAATGAAGAGGGTGTAAAACTAAGAAGGTATAATAAAGGAACTCTCTATCTTCCATTCCTATAACTTAAAACATCTAAAAAATAAGATCTATTACTTTGCTTAAATGTTTTAATAAAACAAAAAATGAGACAGCACAAGGCTGCCTACTACCATTGAAGCTTTTAGCTTCCTTGTAAACATTTTCCTTCAACAACTATTTTTCCTAAGTATAAAAATAATATGTGAAGTGAAGTCACTCAGTCGTGTCCGACTCTTAGCGACCCCATGGACTGCAGCCTCCCAGGCTCGTCCGTCCATGGGATTTTCCAGGCAAGAGTACTGGAGTGGGGTGCCATTTCCTTCTCCAGGGGATCTTCCCGACTCAGGGATTGAACCCGGGTCTCCCGCATTGCAGGCGGACTCTTTACCCTTTAAGCCACCAGGGAAGCCCAATAATATAGGATTACTGATAAATTTTTGGAAAATTAAAAATTTCGAAAATCAAAATTTCCAGTAATTCATGGGAAAAATCATGTAGCTTCAGTATACATTTCCTTGCTTTTTATATATGAAAAATATATACATACTTCAAATATTTACTATTATATAGCATGTAATGTCCGACTCTTAGCGATCCCATGGACTGCAACCTATGAAGCTCCTCTGATGGGATTTTCCAGGCAAGAGTACTGGAGTGGGTTGCCACTGCCTTCTCCCCAGAAAAATACTATTTACATGAAATAATGTCCCCCTTGTTTTAACTTGGTCTTTTTTTTTCTTATAGACTGCAGCAGGTTTAATAGCAGCCCCAAAGGTATGCCCAAGTTGTAAGCCCCAGAACCTACAAAGAGGACATTTAGAAAAACAATCTTTGTACCTGTGATTGTGGATTTTGAGATTCGATCAGCCAGGCTTAAGGTGGGCTCTTGTCTGTCTATGCTCAGCTGCTCATTTGCGTTGACTCCTTGCTACCCATGGACTGTAGCCTGCCAGGCTCCTCTGTGCATAAACTTTTCCAGGCAACAATACTGGAGTGGGTTGCCATTTCCTACCCAATAACTTGGTCTTTTTACTATCACATAGTCTTCAAGTTCACCTGGTATTATCACTAAGTTTCTAATCAACAGCTAGGATTTAAGGTCTTGCACCCAAGACTTTGGAAGGAATATAGAAAGAGAGATGGGACAAAAATCAAACTGCAGTGAGAGTTACTTAACTACCAAGACTAACACCTGAATGATGACTCGAGGGCAGCATTCCCTTCCCAAGTATCTAATTCAGACACTATGCAAGAGAGAGCCAAGTACTGGACACCACATGAACATCTGGCAATTGACAACCAGACTCAAAGACCAAATTTCACCAAAACTTCCTCATACTAACTCTACGTATATACATCTCAAGAGCAGGGACAGGAAAAAAGTATTTTAATAGATCTGTCATTCATTCATCCACCCAATCAGTGGCATCCAAATCATCATACATTACGTTTAAATGGGAAAAGTACTGAAATCCTTGATTTAACTTATTTCATATTACTCAAATTTATTCAGAAAATTATTAAATAATGAACAACATACTACAACAGTATATTCATTTAAAACATGCCTTACAAAACTTTTTACTTAATCAACAATTCTAAACTTTGCTAAAATGAGATTAAGAACTTTTTTGTTGTAATCACTGGTAACAAACTCACCAGGTGATTCTCCCCCCACATCTGAGGCTTGAGCTGAGTCTACTGAAGAAACCACACTAACAGCATTGGTAGGTATACCTGTAAGTGTGGAAGGTAGGACTGCTGGTTTTTTTGTTGCAACGATGACACTTCTGTAATAAAGAAAATAAATAGATTTTAAAATATAGAAGATCACACAATTACATGAATTTCAAAACAGAAAAGAGGAAACCAATTTCTTTCTACCATATTATCTCTATTTTCATGTACAATTTAGAAAATATTCTCAATAAGGACTCACTTCAATGGTATTCACATTAATTTATTCTTTACAGAATCAAGATAATGTTCTATGAAAATATAATAATACATGTTAACATTTAAACTTATATTTACTATATTCTTTAAATTTAAAATCATCTTTAATTATCCAACTTAAAATATAACCAAAGGTATATACTAAAAAGTAATATGGCATTCATGTGGAGAAGTAACTTTTTCTTAACCTCAGAAGTGAAGCAGAAAACTCAACAGATTTCTACAAGAATTTTAAAGCACCAGTAAGTTGAAATGATAAAACCTTAGAAATCTTATAAAGTAAGAAAATGCAGACATTAACAATTTTTAAACATGTATACAATCAAATTTTTACTTTTCAACCCTCAAAGACTATCTTGTGATTTTTTTTGTAATATTTCTTTGTAATATTACAAAAAAAAAAAACAATGCATACACATAAAAGCTAGATGTAAAAATATCATCTAATCAAATTTGTTCATCTCTGTATTATTTAAACACAGGTATTTATGATATACCAATTTCAATTAAAGGATAATACTTTATGCCAAAATAGTAACTAAAAGACCTTATTAGGCATAATGTAAAAGGCACTTTTAATTGAAGTTAGCTCCATAAACATGCAAAAACCCAGTTAATGAGGTAAAGAGGACAGCTGATATATAATGCACTCCCACAGCAGTGCTTACTTTTAATTACCTGGTGTTAACCATAAGCCTAAAGTCTTCAACATTCAATTTGTTTAATCACATCTTTTGTTGACAATATTGTAACTGCAAGCTTCAAGTATTCCCTTAACAGCTTTATTCAGTTTCAAAATAAAGTTACTTAGACACTTGATCCCAATAAGTGCATTCAGAAGTGAAAATTATACAATTCCAATACTTTAAAAATACATTTTGTTTCTGCTGTTACATCGAAAGAGATAACACGAAGTGAAATAGGTTCTGTTTTACTTCAGTGCCTATCATGTGACAGCAAACACTGCCGCCAATTAAATCCAGTTCTCCTGTGCTAGGCATGGCGTAGTCAATGTACTGGGGTAGCTGGTGGCACATCATTATAAGGGTGACTGCCAATGTTAACTACACACTAAAAAATAGAGGCAACAGCCACCTGAGCCCTCAATCCAAAATGCTGTGCTTAAATCACAGAAGCTTATATCACATGAGGATTATTGACTTTAGGGGGAGTGGATGACCCCCCCTCTGCATGTGTGCACGTGTGTGTGTGTGCACACGTGTGCTGGTAGTACACTCACAAAACAATACAAAATGTTCTTTGTGCATTACCTGCTACAGGCAAAACTTGACAAGCCTATTGTTTAAGAAAATCTGTAGCTATTTATTTGCTAGCAAGCTATTTTGATGGGAGAGGGGAGAACATAGAGGATTTACTCTGACATTTGATCACAAAAGAAACAACTAGCAAGATCTAGTTTACTCATACAAGAGCCAAGTACTGATAGGAGCAACAAAATTTAGTATTTAGAAAAGTGAAACCGTTTTTTCTATATTTGAAATTTAAGCCATAAGCCTACCCTATGTACTGGCAATTCTACTCTTAGAAATTTCCTCACCATAACTTAAGTCCATAAAGAATAGATACAATAACATTAAGAAATGCTTTACTAATAGCAACCAAAAACTGGAAATAGCCCTGAATCTTTAAGCAGAAAAATGAATTAAAATTTGGTGGTATACATATAGAATGGGATAATAGTAATAGAAATAAACTACTGATTAACATAACATGTATGAATCTCAAAAGCATTATGTTAAGTGAAGGAAGCCTTATACAGAAGAACACATACTTTGTATTTCCTTTAAGGATGTAAGGATGTAAGTCCTTCATGAACTTCCTACATGACGTTCTAGAAAAGGCAAAATTAATCTGTTGTTTAAACAATATAGAACAATAATTGTCTGTGAGGGTGGGATAGGCACTAGCCAGGAAGGAGCGTTAAGGAGCTTTCAAGACTGAGGACAACTCGACTGGAAATTTAGGTTACACAGGTGTATAACTTGTCAAAACTCATAAAATGGAACACTTAAGATTTGTGCCTATCATAGTATGTACACTTTACCTTAAAAAACTGTATTGGTCTCTGGTTAGAGATCTACGCGCCTTAACTGTTTAAGACTGAAGTGATCTTATGCCTGCAACTTACTTTGAAATGCATAAAAAATAAGACTGATGGGTACAGAGATGGCTATATGGAGAACTGTACAATGCAGTAAACAAATAAAGACGAATTGCAGAATCTCAATGACAGGTCACTAAATGTTCACTGTACAATACTTTGAACTTCTCTGTATGTTTAACAAAATGGTGAAAAGATAGCAACAAAAAATTTACCACAGATGTCCCGTAAAACACATAATGTCTATTCGTCCAAGATGGCACAGTTAATAAAAGATAACAAAAGGACCTGACCTCATTTCTGTTCCTTCAAACAAGGGCCATTAATAATGTTTTCAATCATGAATAACAGCTATAACTTAGTTCAGTAAATATTTATTGTCCTATATCTTTCACACATTCTCATTCCAAACACATCTGAAGTGTGGCTTCCTATATGAATTTACATTTAACTAGCATTCCTTACAGACTTCTGCAATATGCTCTTATGGTTCTTGAACTCAGCATGCACATTATTTCGCAACTCCAGTCCTCTGTACGTGCTATTTCTCTACCGAGATCCCTTCCGCTTAGTCTGTTTGCCAGCGATCTTCCTTCTCACCTTTCAAAACCTTGCCAAAGGTTAAGTGTCCCCAGACAGCCAAGTCGATGTTCACTGTATTCTTTGTGTTCTCACGTGATCCAATTATACAAACTTAATAAATACACACAATACATGATCCTATCACATAAACTTAACAAATCATTAATGAATGCTAAGATTAAGCACTGATAATATGTCAAGAAATACTACTCAATTCACAAAATAACCCTAACATACTTATTACTTTCATTTAGAAAACTGAAAAAGTAAAGTTCAGAAAGGAAAAGTAATTTGTCAAGGTAGATGCCAGAACTGCCCCACAATTCTAGGTTTATCTAAATAAGGGCCTCTAATTTGAACCAGTTCCTCATACTGACCTTTAAGTTTTATTGAGATATAATTCACATCCCATACAATTTATTCATATACAGTATAAAATTAAATGGTTTTAGAATATTCAAAAATTATACAACCATCACAATTATATTAACATTTAAACATAATTCTATATTATAATATATAAGCAATGAGAATAAAGATTTCCAAGATTTAAAATTATTAATACATATGTACTACTACTAAAATACAAAAATACGTCTGCTCAGAAACGGAAAAACTGAATTCTTTAGCAATTTCCTTAGTACATAATAGAAAAATGGAATTAATCAATTTCCATATTCAATGATTGTTTCAAATCACCTCTGAGAAAGTAACATAATAATGCTTTAGCTTTGGGCCACATAAAAACAAAGAATATTCAGTCACAAAGATTCACTTAGAAGGACATTAAGTAGGAGGCAAATTTCATGGTATTTTCACTGCCTTTACTGTTTTTATTACTATAAATTATAAATTTTCTATGGAAAAGACTAAAATCTTCAACACAGGGGTATATTTAAGCTACCATATTTATATATATAAGTGTAAATCTAAACTGTTAGTAATGTTGTTGTTTACTTGCTAAATCCTGTCCAGCTCTTTGGTGACCCCATAGACTGGAGCCCACCAGGGTCCTCTGTCCAAGGGATTTTCCAGGCAAGAATACTGGAGTCGGTTGCCATTTCCTTCTCCAAGGGATCTTCCCAACCCACAGATCGAATCTGTATCTCCTGCTTGACAAGCAGATTCTTTACCTCTGAGCAAATGGATTAGTAAAGGCTGTCTTAAAATTTTAATAAAATGGCATCATTTTCATCCTACAGCTTAAGGTTCTACTTAAAAAAAACTGAAATCCTTGACTAAATTTTTGATATATGCCATCAATTTTAAGAAAAAGCACTTCAAACTTTTTGACATAAAAAAATCAGAACAGATAAGTCCTTTAATTATGCAAGCTGTTTTTCCAAACTTTCAAGTTATAATGAAATATTAAAGTATAAAATTCTACATATTATAGCTTTTTTCTTTATACTCACCAACTTTAATAATTAGTATCTGTAAAGCACTATGCTAAGGACATATATGAATTATGTTACTTACATTTACACCAAACTACCACCACCATGAGGGGATTATTTATACTAACAACCCGAGAGGTAAGCACTTCATATTATTAGCCCCATTTTACAAATGAGAAAGAAGTAACTTTCCTAAGCCTCCACAGATAGAAAGTATAAACACTGCTGACTTTTCTTTTTCTTACCTGAACTAGGGAGACTTTTTTGAAGATTTCTTTTTATTGAGTAACAACAAAAAGAGAGCAACATTTTCTTCCAGATCACTAAGGTTCAGAAGTTCCATTTCAGAACTGTATCAGTTTGAAATATCATAAACTTTCACAGAAACGCTATTTTCTTTAACATGCAAATAGTTCACTAAAGGAGAAGAGCATTTTAAGCCAAGTACTTTAGTCCCTAAGGATCTAGCTGAAAAGCCAGACAAAGCCCTTGAACTTTATCAAGATAAATCCCTGGTATCCACTAATCACCAGAGAGGATCTCTGAATGAGATAAGAGCAGGAATTTTGGCATGGGAATGAACACAAACACCTTGCCATCCACAAAGGCCCACAACCTGGCAGCCTATCAGCAAGGTTCCATTCATGGAGCTGTTACTCTAAACTTTCCAGCTATTGCTTGGAAGTTGATAATTCTTAAGATATGAGGAGAGTTGTGATTTCTGACACAGCATTCCAGAGATAAATACACGATCAGAGGGATGCTTTGAAATTCTCAAAGATACTCCTTTGGTCTACAGCTGCATGAAAAGTTTTTCAAAAGGTGTCTCTTGCTTTGAAAAAGAGAGGGGGAAACCAGAGCAGTTTGCTTGCCATCAGACAATATGTTAAGTGCATACCAGACATGTAAGCTCCAAATAGCCTCCTGAAAAAGAGTATTGCCAAATTCCCCTTTGTTTTCTATTTTAATAAATCCCTAAAATTGTATTCCCTTTGCAGTTTCCTGAATAAGTTCATAACCTACACACTAAAGGTATCATGAAGGCACAAAAAATTTTCACACTATTTAAAAAGAAATAAATGCCAAAACACATGAAAATTGGGGAATCTATAACGAAACAACTTTGATTATATTAGAAATATACATTAAATATAAAAACCTACCCTCAAGTTTTTCTCATTATTTAGTCTAAGACAAATACAAATTTAAACAAGTTTATAAATACTGTCAGTTTTTTCAAAAACCTAATCATTTACACCTCAAAATATAGTCACTGCAGTTTGTCATATACTTTTTGAGACATACGGAAACATATATATGTTTTTTAAGACCATTAAATCCCAAACTAAACTGTACTCTGCTTTTTCATTTAATAATATATCTTCAACATCATTTTACATCAATACATAGTGTTGTGCTTTTCTCTCTCTCATCAGTGGCTGCATAGGAAACAACACATGTAACCAGTTCTTCATTTGCAACTACGTTCGCATGGCACTGCCAAATGATAGGGTAGAGAGTCCACTGGCTATGGTTCAAATCTCAGCTCCACCAGTTATTAGCACAAGAGCTTCAGCTGCTTTTTTACATTCCCTATGCCTCAGTTTCTTCATCTGTAAAATAAGAACAAAAGCAGTATCTGTCTACCCACCTACCTGCCTATCTAAAACAATGCACTTTAATACTTTCACAGGGGAAAAGCTCAACAGGTATTAGCTTAATTATGAAATTCCTCTTACAGGAAGAAAACACCTTGTACCTGCATACATCTGTATAAACTTCTAGAGATATAATTAAGTTTGCATATTTTAAACTTTAATTAACTGCCAATTTTCCCTCAAATAAACTGAACCACGATACCCTCCACAATATACCCTCATTAAGACTAGGCATAATCTTTTAAACTTCTAGATTTCTTCATGCTAAGTGCTACAGATCAATATATATTCAATATCATTTCACACCAATACATATTGTTCTGCTTTTTTTCCGCTTTAATAGCCATATAGTATCACACTGTCATACAGGAAACTGAGACTCAGGAGGATGAGGTAATTTGTCCAAATCCACTAATAAGTAATTAAGCCAGAACTCACACACAGCTGTGTTTGATTTCCAGAATCAATATATAACTCCTATAACCCTAATTAAAAAAAATAAGAAGAAGAAAGGAATAAAAGGAAAAAAAATCTGACTCTAGCAACCACTGTATCTATAACAATACATCATACATATACCAATATGTTATTTACTTGGAATTTAGACTATCAGTCTTACCATTCTAGGACACTTGATCTAAACTTTAGACGGAGGAAGAAGGAACAAGATGACAGAGGATAATGACAAAAAGAGTTTCCAATAAAATTATATATTCCCTGAGTTCAGCGCACCTTAATTATATAAATCATTTTAATCAGCTTGAATGTCTAATGTGCCAGCAAGTCTGAAGTAGAAAATCAAGAGATAAGATGAAATACAGAGAAGGTACAATGAAATAAACAACCAGACAGAAGGAAATTATGATGAAAATATGTCAAAAGAAAACAGAAGCCAACTGGAAGGAAATCCCACTGGCCAAATAAGAGACAATTTCAGTATCAAGATAAACAACAACTGAACAGGATAATTCATTCTATAAAACAGGAAATCATAAGGCCATATATTGAATGTATTGAATTCATTTGATGAGGATGATAACAGTTTCACAGTACCTCTTCCCAAGGAGAAACCCAGAAAATACCATTTAAATAAATGATCTGAATGAATATCATCAGTAACAAGATAAAACTGTGTGCCAATAGTTAGAACACAATAGGAAAAAACAGTGCCACTTCTGTGATACTACTCCCAAACACGCTTTAAATTGAATCGAATCTCGAGGAAACATTAGACAAACTAAACCGAGGGACATTCCACAAAACATCTGGACTCTCACCTTCTAAAGGGTCGAGGCTATTAAACTTAAGCAAAGACTAAGGAACTATTCTTCTAAAATTAAGGAGAATAAAGAGACACAACAAAATACAGTACACAATTCTGAATTCAATCCTTCTACTAAAAAGAGCATTGCTGAGAAAATCAACGAAACTTGAAATGTGTTTGAAGATTTGAAAGGAGTATGATATCAATCTTAATTTCCTTGTTGAGATTAATTTACTGTGGATATGCAGAAAAAAACACAATAAACTATTCAAAAAGGACGGAGTATTGTATCAATTTCCCCTCAACAGGTTCAGGAAAAATAAAATTTCTTTTAATTGGCAACTTTTCTATAAGGTAGAGCTTGTTTTATATAAAAATGTTGACCTTCAAAAAAGAATTCAATAACTCAAATATATGTCTTACAGACAGAATTTCAGAAAATTTACTGTAAATTTAATATAAAGAAAAATCTCAAGTAAATTAGCCAAAGGTTTCTTAGGACAACAGAACCAACAAAGTCAGGAATCTACAGTCAGCTCTCTCAAGCTGTCAAGACAGACACTTAGATGAATTCCTGAGTCTGCCAGAATTCACAGATTCCCACTTTCTCCACAAAGCCTGCACATACTGACAGCAGGGGAGTGAAAGATAGTCATCTGGAAGAATAAGTGATTTCTAAGTTGTAACAAACAAAAGAAGAAAATTATTTAATACGCAACTTGCTCTAAACAGTCAGCAAAAACAAGACCGGGAGCTGACTGTGGATCAGATCATGAACTCCTTATTGCCAAATTCAGACTTAAACTGAAGAAAGTAGGGAAAACCACTAGACCATTCAGGTATGACCTAAATCAAATCCCTTATGATTATACAGTGGAAGTGAGAAATAGATTTAAGGAACTTGATCTGATAGACAGAGTGCCTGATGAACTATGGACTAAGGTTCGTGACATCATACAGGAGACAGGGACCAAGACCATCCGCAAGAAAAAGAAATGCAAAAAGCAAAATGGCTGTCTGGGGAGGCCTTACAAATAGCTGTGAAAAGAAGAAAAGCAAAAAGCAAAGGAGAAAAGGAAAGATACACCCATTTGAATGCAGAGTTCCAAAGAATAGCAAGGAGAGATAAGAAAGCCTTCCTCAGCTATCAGTGCAAAGAAACAGAGGAAAACAACAGAATGGAAAAGACCAGAGATCTCATCAAGAAAATTAGAGATACCAAGGGAATATTTCATGCAAAAATGGCCTCAATAAAGGACAGGAACGGTATGGACCTAACAGAAGCAGAAGATATTAACAAGAGGTGGCAAGAATACACAGAAGAACTGTACAAAAAAAATCTTCACGACCAAGATAATCACGATGGTGTGATCATTCACCTAGAGCCAGATATCCTGGAATGTGAAGTCAAGTGGGCCTTAGAAAGCATCACTACAAAGCTAGTGGAGGGGATGGAATTCCAGTTGAGCTATTCCAAATCCTGAAAGATGATGCTGTTAAAATGCTGCACTCAATATGCCAGCAAAGTTGGGAAACTCAGCAGTGGCCACAGGCCAACTGGAAAAGGTCAGTTTTCATTCCAATCCAAAAGAAAAGCAATGCCAAAGAATGCTCAAACTACCGCACAATTGCACTCATCTCAGACTCCAGTCAAGTAATGCTGAAAATTCTCCAAGCCAGGCTTCAGCAATACGTGAACCATGAACTTCCAGATGTTCAAGCTGGTTTTAGAAAAGGCAGAGGAACCAGAGATCAAATTGCCAACATCCACTGGCTCATGGAAAAAGCAAGAGAGTTCCAGAAAAGCATCTATTTCTGCTTTGTTGACTATACTAAAGCCTTTGACTGTGTGGATCACAATAAACTGTGGAAAATTCTGAAAGAGATGGGAATATCAGATCACCTGACCTGATTCTTGAGAAACCTATATGCAGGTCAGGAAGCAACAGTTAGAACTGGACATGGAACAACAGACTGGTTCCAAATAGGAAAAGGAGTACGTCAAGGCTGTATATTGTCACCCTGCTTATTTAACTTATATGCAGAGTGCATCGTGAGAAACGCTGGGCTGGAAGAGGCACAAGCTGGAACCAAGATTGCCGGGAGAAATATCAATAACCTCAGATATGCAGATGACACCACCCTTATGGAAGAAAGTGAAGAGGAACTAAAAAGTCTCTTGATGAAAGTGAAAGAGGAGAGTGAAAAAGTTGGCTTAAAGCTCAACATTCAGAAAGCTAAGACCATGGCATCTGGTCCCATCACTTCATGGCAGATAGATGGGGAAACAGTGGGAAACAGTGTCAGACTTTGTTTTTCTGGGCTCCAAAATCACTACAGAAGGTGACTGCAGCCATGAAATGAAAAGACGCTTACTCCTTGGAAGGAAAGTTATGACCAAACTAGATATCATATTCAAAAGCAGAGACACTACTTTGCCAACAAAGGTCTGTCTAGTTAAGGCTAAGGTTTTCCAGTTGTCATGTATGGATGTAAGAGTTGGATTGTGAAGAAAGCTGAGCACTAAAGAATTGATGCTTTTGAACTGTGGTGTTGGAGAAGACTCTTGAGAGTCCCTTGGACTGCAAGGAGATCCAACCAGTCCATCCTAAAGGAGATCAGCCCTGGGTGTTCATTGGAAGGACTGATGCTGAAGCTGAAAGTCCAATACTTTGGCCACCTCATGCAAAGAGTTGACTCACTGGAAAAGACTCTGATGCTGGGAGGGATTGGGGGCAGGAGAAGAAGGGGACGAGAGAGGATGAGATAGCTGGATGGCATCACCGACTTGATGGACGTGAGTTTGGGTGAACTCTGGGAGTTGGTGATGGACAGGGAGGCATGGGGTCGCAGAGAGTCAGACACGACTGAGTGACTCAACTGAACTGAACCGAATGTAATATTAACATTATTCTTAAACAATCTTAATGATTATGTTGATAATAGCATTGAAACATGTATTTTATCATATGTGAAACAGATCGCCAGTCCAGGTTCGATGCATGAGACAGGGTGCTCAGGGCCGGTGCAAGGGATGACCCTGAGGGGTGGGGTGGGGAGGGAGGTGGGAAGGGGGTTCAGGTTGGGGGACGCATGTATACCCATGGCTGATTCATGTCAATGTATGGCAAAAACCACTACAATATTGTAAAGTAATTAGCCTCTCATTAAAATAATAAAATTTAATTTTAAAAAAATGAAATGATATACAAACCCATCAACAAAATATTATAATTTTTAAAAACTAGATTAAAACATCCCTTTTTAATGCTGAAGCTACAAAATTTAGCAAAGTTAAATTCCTGCTTAATCTTTAAACTCCATTATAATGCATGTATTTATAAGATGCTAAAACAAAAGACTATTTTTTAACTTTACAATATTGTATTGGTTTTGCCATATATTGAAATGAATCCGCCACAAGTATACATGTGTTCCCCATCCTGAACCCTCCTCCCTCCTCCCTCCCCATACCATCCCTCTGGGTCATCCCAGTGCACCAGCCCCAAGCATCAAGTATCGTGCATCGAACCTGGACTGGCGACTCGTTTCATATATCATATTATACATATTTCAATGCCATTCTCCCAAATCTCCCCACCCTCTCCCTCTCCCAGAGAGTCCAAAAGACTGTTCTATACATCAGTGTCTCTTTTGCTGTCTCGTACACAGGGTTATTGTTACCATCTTTCTAAATTCCATATATATGCGTTAGTATACTGTGTTGGTGTTTTTCTTTCTGGCTTACTTCACTCTGTATAATAGGTTCCAGTTTCATCCACCTCATTAGAACTGATTCAAGTGTATTCTTTTTTAATGGCTGAGTAATACAAAAGACTATTTATAGTACCTGTCGAAAGATCTGAACTGCACAGGTTGTTCAGCAGAGAGATCACCAAGAGCCCCAAGGCAGGCTGGTGGCAGAAGGGCAGGATCCACAGTGACTCCATCTGCTGGTATGTTTACTAAGCTTCGGAGAATGTCCTTCACATTGACATTTTTTGAAACTGGAACTGATGGTGCAGCCTTGCTATCCGATTCATTCCCTCCGTCACTTTTCGTTTCCTGAGATTTACTGACTTCTGAAGAAAGAGTGCACAACGCCTCGTTTATGGCATCAGGACCGGCACTGACGCTCGGAGGCGCTCCAGGAGCAGCCACATCCACGCCGCTGCCTAGCCCAAGAGCTGTTTCTCCCCCAGTGCCTGAGTTCCGCCTTGGAGCAGGTGATGTGCTTCCAGATTCCTCCACAGATGCTGGAGTTAACGGGATCGATGCTGCTGGTGAGTCTTCTACATCTTACCCAGAAAAAGAAGAAAAGTAAAAATAAAAAAGATTTACAAATAATTTTAAAAAGGTACATTCACTCCTAATTGTTTTAGATTATGAAATACACAGCATGTTTTAAAAGGCTAAAATAAATTATAAAATGTACTGAGAAAATATACATATAGTGAAATAGTTTAATAAAATAGTAATAATAAATAAGGTTAACAAAGTATCTGAGAAAACCCCAAACTGAATATGACATATCAATGGGTAGCAATACAAGACTGAAAGCCATTGGTCTGCAAGAAAAAGTCCAAAATCCTTAGGGTATACTCAAGGTTCTTCAATAATGTAAGTCTGCTAGGATGTAAACTTCATCAGGGTAGCAAATTTGTCTTCATTAACACTTCACCTCCAGCACCTGTGACAATGCCTGGGCCTCCAACAATGTCCGGCAAGTACTAGGTCCACCAGTAAGTATTTTTCAGATCACTATTCATCTCCAACTTCATCTCCTGCTACTCATGCCATAATATATACACAACACAAAACTGCTTACAATCTGCTGAATGAGCTTCTGTGCCTTATACACGGGCATTTCTTCAGATAAGAGTCCCAAGACCTCTACCTCAGACATAGTTTCTACTAGAAAACATGTTACCAACCCTATATGGATGAATGATTCAATGAGCTTTAAAAGATAGTCCCACAAGGAAAATCACCTTTTCTATTTGATTTTCATTCCCTCCAATCAGGTGTTGATTTCATTTCAACAAAAATGCTCCATCTTGCTAAATCCAACAGCAATTTTCGACCAAACAGCTCTTGACATAACAGGAACAACTGAATATTCCTTCCAGGCTGGTAACACTCTTCCAGCTTTTCACATACCTTACTGTGATTCCTTCTTTACTTCCTTCACTTCTCTTTCTCCCTTATTTCTTAACTTTGTGGAATTTAGTACTCAGTTCTTAATCCTTTTACTTTTTCTATCAACATTTATATTGTTAATGGTCTCATTCACTCTCCAAGTATTAAATATCACTATTTCAATCAATCAATCAAATTTAGATTGTTGTATGTAACATTACTATGACAACAAAGGTCCGTCTAGTCAAGGCTATGGTTTTTCCAGTGGTCATGTACAGGATGTGAGAGTTGGACTGTGAAGAAGGCTGAGCACCAAAGAATTGATGCTTTTGAACTGTGGTGTTGGAGAACTCTTGAGAGTCCCTTGGACTGCAAGGAGATCCAACCAGTCCATTTGAAAGGAGAACAGCCCTGGGATTTCTTTGGAAGAAATGATGCTAAAACTGAAACTCCAGTACTTTGGCCACCTCATGCAAAGAGCTGACTCATTGGAAAAGACTCTGATGCTGGGAGGGAATGGGGACAGGAGGAGAAGGGGACAACAGAGGATGAGATGGCTGGATGGCATCACTGACTCGATGGATGTGAGTCTCAGTGAACTCCGGGAGTTGGTGATGGACAGGGAGGCCTGGCGTGCTGCAATTCATGAGGTCGCAAAGAGTCAGACACGACTGAGCGACTGAACTGAACTGAATGTAACTGCCTACTCTACATTTTTTTAATATGTCTAAAAGATATCGCAAACACAACATATCAAAAATTAAATTTCTTATCCTTGCCTGAGTATGTTTCACCTTCAGTCTATCCAACTGCACATTATAATTATTTTTGACTACCTTCCATATTTCACATACACATGCCTAATATTTTTAAATACTGCTTTCTCACCATCAGAATATAGCCAAAATCTCACTGCTTCTCACTAGCCCTACAGTTACCACCCAGGTCAATACCCAAATCACCTCTTGCCTAGATTATTGCAATATACTCCTAACTGGTTATGTTAGACTGTTACATTAATGGATCTATAGGTCATGCCTCCTGGAATTCATCCCCTTGAGTAGTTCTTGAGTATGGGCTAGGCCTGACTTCAGTTCAGTTCAGTTGAGTTGTTCAGTCATGTGCGACTCTTTGTGACCCCATGGACTGCAGCACGCCAGGCCTCCCTGTCCATCTCCAACTCCTGGAGTTTACTCAAACTCATGTTCATTGAGTTGGCCATCGAACTATCTCATCCTCTGTCATCCCCTTCTCCTCCTGCTTTCAATCTTTCCCATAATCAGGGTCTTCTCCAATGAGTCAGTTCTTTGCATCAGGTGGCCAAAGTATTGAAGCCTCAATTTCAGCATCAGTCCTTCCAATGAATATTCCAAAATCTGAATATATATGAATATTCAGGACTGATTTTCTTTAGGATGGACTGGTTGGATCTCCTTGCAGTCCAAGGGATTCTCAAGAGTCTTCTCCAAAACCACAGTTCAAAAGCATCAATTCTTCAGCACTCAGCTTTCTTTATAGTCCAACTCTCACATCCTTACATGACTACTGGAAAAACCATAGCCTTGAATAGATGGACATTTGCTGGCAAGGTAATGTCTCTACTTTTTAGCAAGCTGTCTAGGTTGGTCATAACTTTTCTTCCAAGGAATAAGTGTTTTTTAATTCCATGGCTGCAGTCACCATCTGCAGTGATTTTGGAGCCAAAGAAAATAAAGTCTGTCACAGTTTCCATTGTTTCCCCTTCTATTTGCCATGAAGTGATGGGACCAGATACTATGATCTTAGCTTGCTGAATGTTGAGCTTTAAGCCAATTTTTTCACTCTCCTCTTTCACTTTCATCAAGAGGCTCTTTAATCCTGCTTCACCTTCTGCCATAAGGGTGGTGTCATCTCATATCTGAGATTATTGATATTTCTCCCGGAAATCTTGATTCCAGCTTGTGCTTCATCCACTCCAGCATTTCTCATGATGTTCTCTGCATGTAAGTTAAATAAGCAGGGTGATAATATACACCCTTGAAGTACTCCTTTCCCTATTTGGAACCAGTCTGTTGTTCCATATCCAGTTCTAACTGTTGCTTCTTGACCTGCATACAGATCTCTCAGGAGTCAGGTCAAGTGGTCTGGTATTACCATCTCTTGAAGAATTTCCCACAGGGCCTGACTTACTTACACCCATGTGGCAGAAGTGACAATGGGCCAGTTCAGTACCCAATCTTTAAGAAGATCTAAGAGTTTGTGCATTCTCAGAATTCCTGAACATCTCTGAAAGCAGTCTGGCTACCTTGCTGGTAAGATTATGTAGAGAGACCTCCATATAGGAGATAAAGGACCTCCAAACTAATGGAGTAAAACAAAGGAATTTAGCTGAGAGTAGCAAGGTCCCCCACACACAACCCCAGCCTAGTCACTTTAGTCCGTCAGCCCTAGCTCTTGGAGCTATTCTAGCTGAGGCGCTAGATAAATGAGTAGAAACGTTATATCAGACTTTCCAACCCCACAAACATCATTTGGAGCAGGAATTATTACCACTGTGCCTTATCTGAATCAAAGTCATGGAATCATGATAACAAGACTAAAATAGTTGGGAGTTTTCACTTTGAGGTAATCTGTAACACAGTTCCATAACTGAAACTGCACTTTTTCTTGCCATACAGGATGTAATCTTAACAGAATTCCACATTCTACTTTTTAATAACATACATCAATTCTAACTCCTGTACTCAAAGCCCTCCAATAATTTCCCATTCTCCTTGGAGTGAAAATTCACACTCCCTTTCTCCTGGTTATTCCTGATATATTTCCCCACTCAATTTTTATTGTCTTAAGACTTAACCTCTTCTAAAACACTATGCAATTTGTTTCATTACATAAACTCATTTTCTACTTATTCTCCTGGAATACAAGCTCCATGAGGGCAGATTTTTGTCTTATGCTCATCAGTAATGAACAAGTACCTAAGAGGTACCAAATGAATACTGATTGGATAGAGAAATCTCCTCTGTTGGGGAGGAGCTACTCCTGTAGCTACATTAGCTGCTTCTCTAACTATACATCTATAACTGGCAGCTAATATTATACATAACTCCAATTATTACACTTATTTGTAAACAAATATATCTTATAAGAGAATATAAGTTATTCTTCACAACAAATGCTGAGTTAAAAATGTTTAATACTTTATTCGTAAATCATAACGTTTTCTCACTTATTTTTTAATTAAATGACTCACTTAAAACAGCAATCACGTCTCAGTTGCAATTAACTACAGGGTCCTTAAAATACTTCGTTATTAATAAAAATAATTGCATGCTTTCATTAATGTATACACAAATGGATTTAAATTCCAGGATGAATATTTTAACTGCCGTAAGTAGGTAATGTTTTACTTGAATTTTGGATGCCAGATAATAAAATACAGAAACTTACCAGGGAGTGACAAATTTCCACATTCACTACCAGTTTCTCTAGACTGGCTATGCCTTTCATTCTGTGGTTCCAAAATGTCTCTGTACTTCGAGACCATAAGAACAGAGATAAAGTATACAACTGCCAAGGCTAAAAATTGTGCTTGTTTGCTATCCTCCTGGGGAGAAAATAAAAGGAGTTAATCATGCCACTACTAAGTAACACGTTTGAATCTTATTTTACAAGACAACATTCAAATACAAAACACATTCACGAATCTTTTGATATACACAGAAAATAGTAATGAATTCACCTGAGCAAAAATTGAACAGACTCTTGAAAAAACGCCTGTATATGTTAGTTTTATGCTTGTGAAACAGGAGAGAGACGCTGGCTCATTTTTTTTACATTAAGTAACTCAATCTGAAGAGATATGTCCTAATATACTTTATAAGATTAATCAAATAGCAACTATAATTATATATGAACCATTATTTTTACTTCCAACCATAAGAATTAAATTATGTTTAAAAAAAATCAGAATAACAGTTTTCCAAAAAGACAAACGTTGAGATTATTAAAAGTGAGGTTATCAGAGACAGAACTAGATGCTGAAGAACTTTTCAAGAGTATTTCAAAGGAATATAGACAACCAAGTGACTAGGACTTAATAGTGTGTCTGGAGAAAGAAAAGAACAAACCAGACTGATCTCTAAAGAGGTTGAGGCTTCATCTCAGCTCTACAGATCACCTATATATATATATATCAATGACCACTTGACCTAATAAAATTCCCCATTTTCAAAGGAACATTGCACACATCACGAATTTTGATAAGTTTTCAAAATACATTTGAACCTAAAGGAAAAAATCAAACTTTGTCCATCAAATTCTGAAACTCAAGTAGCAGATAACTTTAGGATAAACAAAACAAAGAACATGGTTGCCTAGGAGATAAATAAATGGAAACAACTGGTACAAAAACGCTTTAAAGTTACCCATTAATGATTACCAAAAGTTTTGGACACAATTTCAGAGAAAAATTAAATTTCAGAGTCTACTGAACATATCCACTTAACAGGATTATTAGATGTATTTATAATCTGACAAGAATCTTTGGCAGTTTTTTAGATTCATCTGTAACACCTTATTAGTCTTGATGGAAAAGATATGTTCATTTTTCCTTTCTTAATGTACCCTTTTCTCCAGAAACTCCTATGTTCTTCTGACACATAATCTACCATCTATTACAATAACTGCTACCACTGGTAACAACATTAACAATGTAGGCAAATAACCTGCTTGGGCTTCTTAATGTTTTATAAATTATTTCTACCTATCTAAATGTTCAAGCTGGTTTTAAAAAAGGCAGAGGAACCAGAGATCAAATTGCCAACATCCACTGGATGATCAAAAAAGCAAGAGAGTTCCAGAAAAACATCTATTTCTGCTTTATTGACTATGCCAAAGCCTTTGACTGTGTGGATCACAATAAACTGTGGGAAATTCTGAAAGAGATGGGAATACCAGAACACCAGACCTGCCTCTTGAGAAACCTATATGCAGGTCAGGAAGCAACAGTTAGAACTGGACATGGCACAAAAGACTGGTTCCAAATAGGAAAAGGAGTACGTCAAGGCTGTATATTGTCACCCTGCTTATTGAACTTATATGCAGAGTATATCATGAGAAATGCTGGGCTGGCGGAAGCACAAGCTGGAATCAAGATTGCCGGGAGAAACATCAATAACCTCAGATATGCAGATGACACCACCCTTATGGCAGAAAGTGAACAGGAACTCAAAAGCCTCTTGATGAAAGTGAAGAGGAGAGTGAAAAAGTTGGCTTAAAGCTCAACATTCAGAAAACGAAGATCATGGCGTCTGGTCCCATCACTTCATGGCAAATAGATGGGGAAACAGTGGAAACAGTGTCAGACTTTATTTTTTGGGGCTCCAAAATCACTGTAGATGGTGACTGCAGCCATGAAATTAAGACGCTTACTCCTTGGAAGGAAAGTTATGACCAACCTAGATAGCATATTCAAAAGCAGAGACATTACTTTTTCAACAAAGATCTGTCTAGTCTAGGCTATGGTTTTTCCTGTGGTCATGTATGGATGTGAGAGTTGGACTGTGAAGAAAGCTGAGCACCAAAGAATTGATGCTTTTGAACTGTGGTATTGGAGAAGACTCCTGAGAGTCCCTTGGACTGCAAGGAGATCCAACCAGTCCATTCTAAAAGAGATCAGTCCTGGGTGTTCATTGGAAGGACTGATGATGCAAAGAGTTGACTCACTGGAAAAGACTGATGCTGGGAGGGATTGGGGGCAGGAAGAGAAGGGGACGACAGAGGATGAGATGGCTGCATGGCATCACCAACTCAATGGACGTGAGTTTGCGTGAACTCCGGGAGTTGGTAATGGATAGGGTGGCCTGGCATGCTGCGATTCATGGGGTCGCAAAGAGTTGGACACGACTGAGTGAATGAACTGAACTGAACTGAAATCTTTATTTAGCCCATTAGCATGTTCAGTGTTTAGTAACTACAGTATGAAGTATACAGGGTATGCCTGATTTATGCCCAAATAAGAAATATCACACAGATCCTTATGTTTAAGACCTAGCTCCCGAAACAAACTTGTTTTCAGCTGTAGCTGTCGTTTATTAAATACATACTGTGAGTCAGGCGCTGCGCTACAGTCATTAGCCCACATACATAAAATGAGGCCTACAGAAGTTAAGTAATTTACCTAAGGGCACACAGCGAATGCAAAAGCAAGTCTGAACTCAGATTAGAGTGAGTAAAAACCGTAGCTCTTAACCTCTAGATAATGATTTATTTATATCCCCAATCTTAGGTAATTTCCTTTTTCTTCAAAGTTTGCTTATGCAAGAATAGGCTCTGGATGTAGCCTGGGAAATAAGCTCTTTTCTCTTTTCTAAAAGTCCTATAAGGTGACTATATCACTTTTCTAATTACCAAAAAAATTCAAGTTATTTGTTACTTTCAGAAATGACATGGTAGACATGGGAGACATTCTAACCCTCTGTCCAAATATTGTGATATAATAAGAGGCAGAGTAAGGTGTATTGATTTCATTTTAAATGCTATAGGAAAGTCATTAGAAAAATTTCAATGCCAGACTTACTTCACTTATTGTAGATTTTTTAAATTCATTTTAGGAAATACAAAGTTATAGGGCAATAGACTCAACAACTACTCCAAGAGAATGGGGAGAGAAGGAAGCAGCAATATTTGGTTCCACAGTAGACCACAGGCAGTGGGTTTCGAAAAACACAAAGGTGATGCTTTGTTAATAAAAGGAATAATACAGTTACCAAAAAGCAAAAACCTGAGATCCAGAGAGGGAGCATAATTAAGTACATACAGATGTTAGTTAAGATGAAAAGTTGAAGTATGGTTAACATGACAATTTCAAGAATCAGATTCCTTAGGCCCTTAATCAACTTTTACCGATCACTATTTGTGGTTTTAAGCAGATAATTTAAGCTAATACTGCTATCTTTCTCATACAAGTATTCTGTGAATTAAATGAGATAATATATTATCAATCATCCAGTCCTATGCTTAATATGAAATAAGTGTTTAAGACTATTAGCTATAGCTAATAACAACTACTATTAACAAATTGCATACTTCATGAAGAATCAAGAGTACACTAAAACAACAGAGAAAGGAAAATTAAAACTGAAGTTATAAAGTTTATTTTTAAAAAACTTATGTGTAGTATAGAGCAGCCTAGTACTCAACACACAGTAACAGTTCAGTGAATATTAATGATAATACTCCAAATCCAAGTGAGTAGGATCACAAATGATTTTAATTTTCATGTTTATGCTTTTTTATACAACATCACAATTTCTACATGAAATTCTGTCATATTATGTATCAAAATTACCTAAAACAAACCTATCTTTCACCTTTAAAATACTTTAAAAATTCCATAAACAACATTTCGTCATGTACTTTTATTTTTTAATTTATTTATTTTTAAATATAAATATATTCATTTTAATTGGAGGCTAATTACTTTACAATATTGTAGTGGTTTTGCCATATATTGTCATGAACTTTTATATCCTATAAAACTTTCAAAGCACAGGTTCTGGTGTTTGACTGATGAGTTTGAATCCTATCATTTTCTAGCTCCATTAGCTTAACAAGTTACATGAACTCTCTGTGCTTCAAATTCCTCATTTATAAAACTGGAATTACAAAGTACACAACTCAAGAAGTTGTTGGAATTAACGATAATACATAAAGCACTTACTGTGTTTACTATCTAATAATGTGTTGTTGTTATCAGTAGCCACACTCTGATATATTAGCTCCATGTATATAAATAATACCTTCTAAGATTCTAAAATCATTGTCAAGACAACTGGTATCTAAGTCTTCTTATTTCTACTTGATGATTTTATATCACAAAAAGTGTTCACTCTCAATACTGTGGGCCTAGGAGGAAATATGTATCAGCTAAGAGAATATGTGAAAGAAATACTGTAACTTACTATGTCTCTGAAGACAACTGCCCGAAGTCGATTAATATCCATGTCTTGTAAGAGCCTGTCAAAATCTCTCACTGGAGATATACCACCAGTTACAAGGTCCACTGGACTCTATTTAAGACAAAACATATAAACATACATTGCACAGACATTTTAAAAAATAACACACTGTTCCATGGGCGACAACATCTTTTCCCAGCTTGTTTTCCTCCTCCTCGCTTCTGTTTTTGGGCGCCAGGACAGAGGTGGGGGGTACAGAAGGGAGCCAACAAGCACGTGAAACGCAAACTGCCATGTCTGGAGGGAAAAGTATCATGGACACAAGGAAAGTAAACGTTTGGAAAAGCAGACAAGATTAAGCATAAGCAAATCTTTACTGTATACTCAAACACAAATATTTGAAGGTTATGTCCACAGACTAAAATAACTATTTTAGGACTTCTGTCAGATTTATTTAACTTAATGTTGAAATGAACAAATAAATTTAAGATCTTAACTGTAAAATAAGAGAATGCTTTCTTATTTAATTAATTATTCCGCAGGCTTACCTTCGCAGCAGATTTCCCAGTGGGAATCAGGCTGTGTGCCATTTTCTGGCTTTTTCCTGCTTCGCCTTTACTTCTCAGCTGTGACTGCTGCTGACACTCTAAGCAATTCCTTACTGCCACTGCACATACTGCAATTTATTTTAAGAAAAAACTGTATTTAAGATTATGGGACCGACAAAACCCACCTAAATAAGTTGCATAAGATTTTATTTGAAACAGATCACCTTCAGCAAATTCCTAAAATATCCCTGGGCTTTATCACCCACTGTTTGTTTGCTGACTCTGGTAGCCACTCTATAGGGCCCACTGCTAAAAAAGAATCCGTTCAAGAACCTTAAGAAACACTAGACTGTTTCTTAGATCTCACATAAGTTACTTGAAATATTCTTTTATGGAGGAAAAGATAGGGAAGAAAAGATTTTAAAAGTGAAGGAAAACAAAGTAAATCACATTGTCATCAACTAGTCCTTCTATTATCTTCACTAAAGTACAATAGTTAAACTAGAAACCTGCATGTTTTTCTTAAAATTTTTAGGATTACAGCATGATAGTAATAGGGACTGATAGAGGGTATAGCATTAAAGGGAATATTTATTTATAAGGTCTATCTTTTACTGGCTTTCATTAAAACAGTTTAAAAGGTAGGGGACAAAAAGGAGATTGTGATTAATATACAATCCAAAATTACCTCTCTATACTTCTCACTTATCAGGCAGTTAACTCAAGTTACTCAGATATTAACTGTGAATTTTAAAGAATTAGGTAATACACAATTGTCTATGAATTGATTCATAGCATGTAATCATCTCCAATCCCAGCCAAATCAGTAGCCCTAAAAGTATTTGTCTCCACAAGAGTGGGAGAGCAAATTAGGAACAAAATAGCAAACTTAAGTACCAGCTGACTATCATACAGCTACTACACACGGAATTGAAAAAGGAGAATATTCAGAAAGGTGCCCAAAGACAGCCACAGAAGTTGGAAAAAGAGAAGGAACACAGTGAAGAGGGAGGGAGAGAGAATATGGAATACAACTCTGTGCAGTTTGGGGTCAGGCCCAGCAAAAAACTTTCCAACTACTTTTGTCAGAGGTTGTATAGCATCAACTTTGGGTCTGCATTACAAAGTTAAAAACCACATTTGAGTGCCTAGTGTCAATCAGTCTCAGCAGTACAGTTTATTCTTACTGTTGCCATCTGACCTTCTCACTTCCAACTTCACAAACACAGGAGTGAGGCGACCAGGGATCAAAACATCTGGACTGCTGTGACCAAGCTTACCAGGTTCTATTAAGTGGTCCTGAACAAGGAGAACATGTGGTGCTGGAGTACACTGAATTATTTCTTTATTTTCTTCTATAGTTATGAAAATAGAGGGAGACAGAGTATTCTCCTAGTTTCTGAATTTAATACTTCTTGAGTATAGAGAAGCACTGCTAGTATAGCCTTCTACTTTCAATTCTACAAGTGTACTCTTTTCAGGAAGTGGAGAGGTTTAAAAAATGGCATATACAAAGTAATGGGTTCTAAATATTTTAATTATATTACTGATAAAAGTTTAACAGTGTATCCTATAACAGAAAGAACAGCAATACTAGTAAAACTATATTCAAATTCCTACTCTGCCAATTTAGAGCTTCTGAATTTTCATTAAGTTAACTAACTTCTTTTATCTCAAATTTCCTCATGAATAAAAGAAAATACAAATGAATGAATGGGAGAAAATGACTGCTGACTCAATGTGAAAATCAGAAATGACACATAACAATAGTAAACGATAGCTTTTGTTTTGTCATGCTTACCATCTGACTCTTAACTAAGATTTTAAAACAACTCCCTAAAAATAGTATACCAAAGTCTTTAGAGTATCCTGAGTTTAAAAGTACTTTGATTGGTATTTTGAGTGAAAATAATCATTGTACAAAAAAAATCTAAGTACGTCTGAATATCTAAGTATAGATATTGTTGCTAAATCTGGGAAAATATTTTATTAACTAATTAGACTTTCCACTTTTGATATTATATTTTCATAGGTACCTTATTTCTAATCTGTCTTCACATGGCCATGGTTCCTAAAGATTATGCTTTCATTTCTTGGTCCCCTTTTCTCCACCTGCTGCTGCTGCTGCTAAGTCGCTTCAGTCGTGTCCGACTCTGTGCAACCCCACAGACAGCAGCCCACCAGGCTCCCCCGTCCCTGGGATTCTCCAGGCAAGAACACTGGAGTGGGTTGCCATTTCCTTCTCCAATGCAGGAAAGTGAAGAGTGAAAGTGAAATCGCTCAGTCGTGTCTGACTCTTAGCGACCCCATGGACTGCAGCCTACCAGGCTCCTGCGTCCATGGGATTTTCCAGGCAAGAGTACTAGAGTGGGATGCCATTGCCTTCTCCGTCTCCACCTACTTCTCTCCATTTAATAAGCAAATCATCAACAAAGTCTCAGTATTTACAACTAGATACAGGAAATACTCTGCATAGAGAAAAAGAATTTTTCTTCACCTAAGGAATTTCAGATATCACTTAAAAACTCAAGGAAGAACTGCCTCCAGGAGAAGAGCAGATTTTATCACAACTTATTTGGATTAATGGCTACACTTGAACGATGCTAGTTTAGAACCTTGCTACTGAAGTGTGTTTCTAAGAGAAGCAGCATCAACACTACCTGAGAATTACTAGGACAATTTTAGGCCTCATCCCAGACCTATATAAGCTAATCAGCATTTTAACAATATCGTCTGGTGATCCATGTGTACAAATCACATCAAAATTTGAGAAGCACTACTTCAAAGCAAAAGGCGACTGTGGGTTGCAGGGAGTAATGCTGACCAGAATCAACTTTGTAGAATTTTCAAAACATATCCTCCTCCTCGATTCACCCTTACAAGTACTACTATAGGCAATGCATACACAGTCCTTTACTCTTTGGAAATTAAAAAGTATCATAAGACAAATTGCCTAGCACATATTTTCCCACCAACAGGGGAAAAAAAATATTCAACTTAATATGTCTGTATTAATGAAAATTTAAGTAAATTTCTAAGTAATGAGGTTTAACAGCTCACCTAGTCGGAGACTCTGACGCAAAATTCCTCCAGATGACATATTTTTTTCAGCTTCAATTTCAGTGAAGCCAAGAGAACTTGCAAATATAAGTACATCCACAAGGCTAATTAATCTCTGCAAAAATGTCACAGAGGCTTCTATTGAAAGCCCTTGCGTAGGTTCAATATTCTCCAGCTCATGCTGTAAGGAATAAATTTGACATTTATATATATATTCTAATAAAAATCCAATTTTATGAGATACATTTCCCAAATTTTTAAATTTTATAAAAAGTTTGGCTTTTATAAATCTAGTTCAACAGAGGAATTTCCTTATCACTTCCTCTTAAAAAAAAAAAAAAAAAAAAAAAGCATATATACAGGTGAAACACTGTCAGTCATATTCCTCACTAACTAATTCATCCCTGATAATTAACCATTCTTTAGTGCCATCATTCCTGGGACAGAGTCTAAGGTCCTTTCAAGTAATTATAACAGATTCTGCTGTTTTTGAATTACAGAACCTATGATGTACAGTAACCACCACATTTAAGTTTTAATCAATATGAACATATAAATCATGTTCTCACACCAGTTCTACATAGTAAAGTCCTTACTGTAGCCGATGTAGCAGCTGAAAGCAATGGCAGTATACCCCCACAAGCCATGACCATATTGTCCATCACTTGAGAGATGAGATGAATTGTGTTGTGTACAAAGATGACATTATCACTGCTATTCACGAAGTCCATAACTGTCTTTGTTGAATGGCTGTCCAAAGATAAATGATGTTTACTCATAATGCTAAAGAAAGGAAATCACATTTGCCTACTTGAGGGAAGGGAGGATAAGAGGGTGCTTTTTTCGCCTCATCTTGAAAGCTGAGGAAATATAAAGATGCAGCAGGCATTTTGGGGGGTGTATACTTCCTCAGAATATGCAGACCATTCCTTATCAGTGGTTACTATCTGTGCTGTTTTTCAGTTCTGAACAATAAATACTATTGATCTTACACTTGATATAAAAGTTGAACTAAATTACCCTAAATTAGGAGCAAAATTTGAAGCAACAAAAACTAAGAGGTAAATGGGGCTACATGTGCTACTAAAAATGAATTTTCTAGTAACATTTTCTTAGATAATGCCATGAAATGTTTTTAAACAGGGTAAGAGTAGAATACAACTAACAATAAACAAATTAGGCATTTTTAAAAATCATATATCACACAGTGGAGGATAATCTAAAATACACAGACTTTTTATAGTAAAAATACATTGGAAAATTACATGTTTTACCTAAATCCCATTTTTTTACTTCTTCTAGAAATAAATGCATTTGGTAGACCTACATTCAGGCAAATTATATGATATAAAATATGTCACAGAAAATTGTCAGCAAATATTTTGAAAGAAAAATCTCTGATTTTCAAGTTTTTGTACTCTAAATACAATACCTCACTTTTATAAGAGAATAAACATTAATTCAATAAAACCCTACCATAGAACTAATTTAATCCTACTTTTGAACCAAATGACTATAGTTAACTACAGAATGTTAACTAAACAAATTTCTTTGAAAACAAAAATTTATATACATCTTCTATGATAAATAAATGGACAAACCTTCTCCACATCTGTATGTCTGTTTCTATTGAAAATAATAGGTCAGTGAGCAAACGCTGATGCATTTGAGACCATCTGAACTCAGGAATACGGAACATAGACCTGGAATCCCTCCTTTGTCCATTAACTGTGTCGGCTGTTCCTTGCCCGGGCTGCTCCTGTTGCCTTGACATCTGATAGAGAAAGTTAAAAAGAGTAATAAAGTAAGTTCAACTGCAAAAAAAGGCATTAACATCTAATACAGTCTATGCAATTCATCTAACCAATACTCACATTTCAAGACACTAAGGAACCAAATCAGAGAAAAATTATTAATGAATAATAACAATGCTACATTTAAAGCAAAGTTACAAAAAATGCTAAACTAGCACAATTCAGCAGTAACTGGCCTGGAACCATGTTAGTGTTATCACCAGTTAATACAGCATTTTATATATGAATCAAGAAGTTTTGGATTTTCAGTACTGACATAAAAGAAAGGCTGCATCTGGATTATAAATTAGCTAGAATTAAGAAAAAACAAAAATAAAGACAACAGAATGAAGACCACACCAATGAAAAAGGAAGAAGGAGAGCAGTAAGAGTTGAATCAAGTGGGAAATGACAAAATGGAACCTCAGTGGTTCATGGATCCCTCTGAGATACTGGTCAAGAAGAAAGCTATGCCTCTGAATCTCACAAAGGCTCCTGCTGCTCACAAACAGACCTCATGGAACAATTTTAAACTGCATATTTTGTACATAAAATTATACAAAGCAAGTGGTTCTGCAGGAAGGTAGCAGAAAATCTAATGTCCTAACTACGACTGGGGTCATCAAATAAAGGGTAAAAGGAAAGTATTTCCAATGTTTGCTTTATAAAAGCTAAAAATAGGCTAACAGTGAAACCTGAAAGTAGTAACTTTTAATGATACTGTAGTGAAACTAACAATAAAAGCTGCCATTTAACAAACTTACACTAAAAATCAAACCCTGCTAAAGAAATAAAATCTTCATATTCACCGCATTTATGTAATCACAAACAGCTTATCAGCCAACTTTAAAACAAAATAAAATGTAAGTATATACACTTGTTCTATTTCAACTCAATGCAAATATAGTTCAAGGAAATAATAAATATAATCACCTCAAGCGCAGGTTGAGGAGGCTGGGACACTTCCATGTTTGTACTGGCCTTCAATTCCAGTCTCTCAGTATCTGTGGCAACACTGGAAACATCCAACTTAGCAATCTTATGCTCAGAAGTAGTAGGAGACTCAAAGATATTCCCATGAGAATGACTATTTAGTTTGGTTTCTCCAGTGGAGTTAGTCTTCTCCCGTTCCTCCAGCGTATGAGCACTGTCCGGATGTACAGCTGCTTGGGAAGCAGTTGCATCTGCTGGGGTAGCTGAAGTCCCTGGTGCTGTCATTGGCAAGGTTCCAGAATCTTCAGGATCTTGAGTTTCAGTGTCAGTTTGTTTCTTACGTACAGCCTCTTCCTCTTGAAATATTACTTTATGGTCATTACTAAACACATCCACTCTCTCACTGGCTTCAGAAGCACCTGGAGACAAACTATTGTCTTGGGGCTCTGCGGGGAGACCGGCTTCCTCAATAGGACTACATTCTACCTTCAGTTCTACATAATCATCATCATCTTCTTCCTCTACTATAGACTTATCTAATAATTCTGGCACCTCTGAAGCATCTTCTTCTGAAGGAGAACTGATGGAAGCAGTTACTTCATTGACAGTCACTGTATCTTTGCCAGTTGTGAAAGAATCAGAGGAAATGGTTGCAGCTTCTGTTATGTCAGAAGATCTTTCTAAATTATCTGCATTAACTGTTTCATTTATCAATGTTTCTTCTAAAGGGACTTCATCCAGTAACTCCTCATTTTCTGGCCCACTTGTCCTCTCTTCATTAGATGTAGCAGGAATTTGCAGTTCAGTGTTGGATGCAGATTCTACTGAACTTGTCTGTCCAATACTTGACTTTTCATCACTATTTCTAGTGATATCAGAAGACACAGGAGAATCCTTTGTATCTGATTGTTGGGATCCTACTGAAACATTAACCTCCCTGCTAATGCCAGAGACTGCTTGAACTGGACTTGAAGAACAATGCCCTGTTTCTTCATCAACTTTTCCCTGGTGTTCCCTTAATATATTGGCAAGGTTTTCCTTGTGTATTTCAAAAGTGACCTAGATGAAAAATATACAAGGAGTCAAAATACACACAAAAAATAAATGAACAGAGCAAAAACATAAAATTTAAATGTTCAATTTTTCCAACACATGGTTTATATGATGCAAGAGACAATTTTCCTATAATATCAAATGATAAATAAAAGGTATCAACCACAAAAATCTAAATCATCAAAAAAATTATAGCTAATCAATGCTAACAGGTAGCATGGCATCAATCAATAACAAGAACACAGTTATTTAGATTATATTTTTAAGACATATGTATAGGAAAACAGTACATTATTCTACTAACCTGTATAACTTGTACCAGGATCTAAGTATGAACCATTGGAAAGTGCTTTGTGCATTATGTAATATATTGTTTAAGAAGCAATGAAAACACATTTTCTCATGATTTATTCTCAGCAGAGATCAAAAACATTAGTTATGTTCACTTCATATATGATGCAAATTATATACTTAAATATTATATATATTATATATTATAGCTGCTCTCTCTGCATTTATTTAGCTACGAAAACAACTTCATACTAAGGTAAAGAATATAAATTTTTAGCAATGAAATAAAAAGATCCAACCATTCCCCAAAGGTCAAACATAATTTTCGAAGCTGAACTGATCACAAATGGTCTGAAAGTTCCAGTTAATTCACCCATGCAATTCATCCATCCACTTGTAGAGCTGTATAAAAGAGATTACTATATACTCAACCCTGTGAACATACCCATATCATGCTTATTAGCATTTTGCCCAGCTAAATGGAAAAATTTCAAGGTTTAAGTATAAAAGAGAGCGCTGTGATTTTAATGTCAAAGGTTGATGATGTTATTTCATCACATACTATTACATTACAGTCTCCACTGGAGTCTCCCCCGGTGGCTCAGAGGGTAAAGCGTCTGCCCGCAACGCAGGAGACCTGGGTTCGATCCCTGGGTCAGGAAGATCCCCTGGAGAAGGAAACAGCAGCCCACTCCAGTACTCTTGCCTGGAACGTCCCGTGGACGGAGGAGCCTGGTGGGCTGCAGTCCATGCGGCCGCAGAGTCGGACAGGACCGCGCGCCTGCACCGTCACGGCCACCGCCACGCGACTGCCGCTGGCACGCGCCAGTGTGAGCATCACCCAAAGAAGTGCATATGATACATGCAGAAGGTACAGGCACAATTAGAGCTTATCAAGCCTAGAAGTGTCCGTGTAGCCTATATTATTATAAAAAGCACAGTACATTGAACCTTGTCGTCAACAAACCTTATTGAGCCCTAGTATGGGAGGATGATGGTAGATAAAAAAGAAGAAAAGATGATTTTTCATGCCCAAAGATTCACAGGCCTTTTTGAAGGCCTGTCAATGCAACTATGTATGCAGGAGGATATAATGCAAACAAAACTATAAATAATGCAATGTACGCAGTTTCTTCTATAGCTGTTAACTAGCCTTTACATGTGACATATACAGTACAGTCTTGCCATAATGTGGTATAGTGAAAGTGTTAGTTGTCAGCCATATCCGACTCTTTGCGACCCCCATGGACTGTAGCCCACCAGGTTCCTCTGTCCATGGGATTCTCCAGGAAGGAATACTGGAGTGGGTTACCATGCCCTCCTTCAGGGAATCTTCCCAACTGAGGGATCAAACCTGGGTCTCCCCATAATGTGGTATACCTAAAAATAAAATGTTTAGGAAATAAATATTTTCCTAATTTTGAATATGTGGGGAACTTTTTTGAGTATTTCAAAATGAAATGCTTATATTCAACACTAAAGAGTAAAATGGCGTAATAACATTAACAAAATATCAATTTCTTCAATGCCCAGAAGGCTGGTATCATCTTTGAACTAAGTTCTTTATTTTAATTGATGAATTCCTCATTTATTCATCCGAGAAAAATTTACTGAATTATCTACAGCACACCAGACAGTGTGTGGTGAACAATACAATGTTCATGGTGCCTATGTTTACTGGAATAGGTGAAAAATAAACACACGGACAAACAAGATAATGTCAAGTAATATTAAGAAAATTTTAAGAAAAAAGCGGGGGGGGGGTGCAGAATAACTGAAGAAGAAAATCTAGGTGGGAGGTATGCTTTACTAGGGAAACTGGGCACCGTCTCTGGAGATGTTTGAACAGAGAAAGTGAGAAATAAAATTACACGAATATCGAAAAAGTTTCAGGCTGAAGGAAGAACAAATGCAAAGGCCTTGGAGCCAAAGTAAGTTTGGTATGTTTCAGGAACAAGAAACCACCCGAGGACTGCAGACGATGAGGTAAGAGATGGAGCCAGTGCCTTATGGTTGCAGAGAATCATAAACTGTGCACCAGACTTTGAATTCTGCTACACATGCTATAATGTCTGTCATGACATATTAATACATAATCATGTGTAACACAACAGTATTATAGAATGAGTTCAGTTTTGAATAATCATGGGTTTGACTTTACTCAAATTGAGGATTTTTAAAATTTTTATTATAAAATGCATCAATAAATATTAATATATACAATCTACATGTACGGTTAAAGAGCAATTTTTTAGCCCCACATACCTATACCCATGGCAAGGAACAGAACATACCTCGCAATTCCACTATGAGCCCATCCTCAATTGTACTCTGAACCTCACCAATTGCCAACAAGAGGAAATCACTATCCTTGTATTTCTATTCATTGTTTCCTACTTTAATAGTTTTACTACCTATATAGTAAACATACCTAGAATGTTTAGCTTGAGATACTAAGTAGAGCATAAACCTGGCCAACTAAAAGAAAGACCAACATTCCCAGAGTTAACTAAAGGCTCCCGGAGAAGAAAACTACACAGGACCTGTGTACCGAGCAGGTTCCGGCTTCCCGAAGAGGATACAGAAGACCATTTATGTCTATAGGCAAGGGCATTAGGAAACACCGGGAAATACAAAGGATAAAAGATCTCTGAGGGCTAGTGGGGGCCAGGTAGTGGGTATTTAACATAAATAAGGTCCAACAAAAACTCTTATATTTGCCAATTCTCAGCTTACAATTCTACTCTCAGAGCAGAGCACAACAGATCCCATGTTTGAGGGGTGAAGTGAGAATCTTCAAGTGATGCAGGGAGCAGGACTAGAGAGAATAGGAACTATTCACCACACTGTCAAGACAAGCAGTCATGAGGACATGGGCCCATCTCCTGTGGGAAATTTGTCCTCAGGCTTTAAAAAGATCTTACAAAGGCACCTGGCATTTCAGTAATAACAGCTCCCCCTATAGCTGTATCTTAAGTCAAACTATTCCAGTTGAGATGGACTATCACAAGGCTACTACAACGCTGCCATCCTGGGACCTCCCTTCACTGGAATCCTGGAGATCCCTTCATCTCTCTCCTGTTTCTTATATCCCGTATCTTCTTTGTTCTAGTCTCCCCTTTGGGTGCAGCATATCCTCCACTGTCCGCTTGAAATTTTTAAGACTGAACAGTAAACTTCCTCTACTTTCACACTTGAAGGTCAGATAAAATCACAGGTTGGAAAACATCTACCTTCAGAATATGAAAGTTACGTCTTGATTGTCTTCTTCTTTCTGTGTTTATTGTTGGGAAGTCTGAGAGGTATTTCTGATTTGTGAACCTTCATATGACTTATTTTTACTTTGTTCTTTTTCGTGAAATTTTACAAAGTCTTCTCTTTGTTCCTAGTGCTTTGAAATTCCCACAATTCTGGGTACGGATCTATTTTGACCCATGGTGCTAAATACCCATTGGGCCCTTCCAACCTACTAATGAATATCCTTTGGTTCTGAGAATTTTTCTTGAATAACTTAGTTTATACCCCCATCCCCTCTCTCTCCCCTGTTCTCACTTCCCGGGATTTCTGTTTTTTGACAATGCACTGATCGGTCTCCTACTCTTCTTACCATTTCTCGATTTTCCATCTGCTTTGTCTTTTGGTTCTATTATCTGGAAAGTGCCTCATCTAACCATTGAACACGTTTTCCACTTCTCTTATGTGACTCTGCACTAGTCACTTCACTTTTCTGCTGCTCATATTTTTCCTAAGAAAGGTAAATACAAACTTCATATTTTAAATTTTCTCTGGTGTCAAAAGGGAAAGGAAATTTCCTCTCTCCCCTGTGGTTTTTCCTATAGAAAACTTTTAGTTGGAAATATTTTCTCTGGTACCTGGAGATGTATTTAAACCTATTTAAAAGATAATAAGCCTCTTGCTAGTTTTGTATCCCTAGGATGTCTCTCCTGAGGGCATTGGAGCCAATACTTTCAAACACATCAAGCATGATGGTGCCCTGTCTCTGTAAGAGTTTAAGCCTATGTGCTTGCCTCCAAGATGTAACCTCCAGTTTGTCAAAAATACACAAGAATTTATTTTTTTAATAAAAATAAGAACATGTATGTAATGGATTATATCTAGCCATATAAAAGAATGAAATTTATTTTTTCCTTTGTAATCTCCTTAGTGGATAGCCTATGATATACACACATCATATTCTAATGTAATGCTTTTTTTTTTAGTAATAATAATGTTACATTCTTTTCTACAGGGAAGCCTGGCATGCTGCAGTCCATGGGGTCACAAAGAGTCAGACATGACTTAGCAACTGAACAACAACAACAACAAATTCTTCTCTGCATTTTAAGGAGAGGATATTTTTGCATTGGCAAGAGGTTTTACTGTTAACTGCGTAAGAGTAACACATTATTAGCATGTACTCATTGAAAGATTAAATGAGTTTTTGTATGTAAAATGCTTAAAATGATACAATATACAAAATAAGCTATGTATGTGCTTAACATTATTACAACTATCATTAATTTTCAATAGGTGCTGTGGTGGTTCTTTGTCTATTATTAATATCAAACAGAACAGGATTCAGTTCTGGTTTCATGTCTTAGAATCGCCTCATTTGTCTGAGGATGTTAGCTGCTTTTCTTCCATCTTGTTTCTTCTTTTTATAGCATCTGTTTTCTTGGAACTGCCTTTTATCTGCTTTGTTTCTATCTCCTGAGTGAGATGGTTTCCTTAACTTTCTTGTATAACTTGGTTCTTTCCTCATAATTAACACAAGGCGGGGCTAAAGGCCAAGAGGTTAAAAAGCTTTTTAACTTTTTACATACAGGGGTAATCAACTTTTACCTCTACCACAGAATGATCTGGGCGGGGCCTAGGACAGGAAGGAACACAGAACAGCCCAAAGCCGCATCCTCGGGGTCCTGCCTGCAAGGTAATGGTCTGCTGCCTGTATTTTAGGAACCACGTGGGGAGCAGGGGATGGAAGTGTCACCTTTGCATTCAACACATAGTCTCTTAATCACCCTTCCTATCTGCTAATATAAAACAAGACCAGTGATCCTCTGTGTTACCCTCCCTAAAAGTCTCGCAGAATAGGTTGGGGTTGTTTTCCAATAGCATCAGATCAGATCAGTCACCAAGTTGTGTCCGACTCTTTGCGACCCCATGAATCGCAGCACACCAGGCCTCCCTGTCCAACACCAACTCCCGGAGTTCACTGAGACTCACGTCCATCGAGTCTAGAGTAGGGGAAAGTATCAAGATGTCAAAATCAAAGTTCTACTCAATCTTTTTAATGGTTTTTGCTTGCAGCACTGCTGCTGCTAAGTCGCTTCAGTCGTGTCCGACTCTGTGCGACCCCATAGACGGCAGCCCACCAGGCTCCACCGTCCCTGGCGTTCTCCAGGCAAGAACACTGGAGTGGGTTGCCATTTCCTTCTCCAATGCATGAAAGTAAAAAGTGAAAGCGAAGTCACTCAGTCGTGTCCGACAGCACATACAAGCCCTAATCTTTAGCTTCCAACAGTTGAGGGAGCCAGTTCTGAGAAATCTGAGACTTTTTTTTTTTTTTTTAATGAAAAAGAAGTTGATTTTTGGCTTTCCCCATATTAAGCTTATGACTTACTTACCCCAAACCTAAATTAATACAACTTACCCAGCTGATCCATAGACTCTAAACTTGATTGTTATTTACCCCACTCCTCTTCCCTCTATCCTGGATATTTCTGTATTTTTGCAAAATCCTTTCATGGCATGTTTATGTTGAGTTTCAACACAAAATGCATTAAATGTTAGTGTTTAACTTGCCAGCTTAACTCAACTAGCAAACTGAGACACTGTATAGTAAGGATAAATTTTCACCATACGTTAAGACCAATAGCTACACTCCTAAGGTGAGGAGGAACTGCTATCCCCTAGTTCAACTAATCCCCTAGTTCAACTGCTATAAAAGAAACTTAACAGTAAAAAACCGCCATCCATTTCAAAACAAGTATGTGCCTATACTAAAGAGCACTGTTTTGAAGAATAAATAAAACAGATTTGAGACCAAAAAGTTAGAACCTACATTACTTCCACTATAAAACTCATTCGGTGTGTTAAAACAGTATGGAAAAATTTCAAATTGTTATGATTATACTTGTTCAATATATTTTTACAAAGAAAGTTAGTCATCATCTTAAAATGGTATACAGCAGGAATTTAATGGACATTTCAAGAACTTAATATCTGATCTATGTGATCACATCTAAATACTACTACATATATATATATTTTTTTTTTTAATTTGGTAATAGAATATTAATGGACTTCCCAGGTGGCACAGTAGTAAAGAATCCGCCTGACAATGCAGAGGCACAAGAGATGGGTTTTCAATCCCTGGGTCAGGAATATACCCTGGAGTAGGAAATGGCAACCCGCTCCAGTACTCTTTTTTGGAGAATCCCATGGAAAGAGGAGCCTGGCGGGCTATAGGCCATGGGGTTGCAAAGAGTCAGACATGACTACGTGACTGAGCACACAGCAAATACAGCATAATAGGATAAAAACTTATTAGAAAAAAATATATGAATACGAGTCCTGAAAAAAATCATTCACTTTTATGTTAATGCTTTTATTAAGATTACTAACATCGTAGTAACAGGGAAACAAAACTTTCATAATACCTGCAGCCCACTGCAGTGCTCTATGCAGTGACGTTCCTTGCAAGTTTATAAACAACTTGAAGAATTCCTCTTGGATTCCCATGTCCCCTTCAGGGCCAATAGAAGATACATATTTTTGCTATCACAAACTCTCTCTTAAAGAGAGACTTTTCATGTTGCTCTGAAGAGTATTCACTTAAGTTACAACTTCCCATGACTGTCTTTCAATCACTTGCTAAGAGACTGTTCATTCTAAAGGTGAAACACAATACGTATGTCTCTGTAATGTAGTTCTTTCTCACATTCTAACTGTACTCATGCCAAGGAAAGAAACTTTGAACTGGCCATTTGAAAAGATAGGCTAAGAAATAACATTTAGTATTAAATTTTCAAGCACAAGGAGATGGTTCCTATAATACACATTGCAATTCAACACAAAGTACAGTTTCATAAAGGTATACTTAATGTGCCACAGGAATGTATTTCCTTTTGTGATAAACAGATTTGTAGTCAAATCTGTTCTAAAACAGTGCTTTATCTTCCCTAAGCAAAGCAACTTGTTTATTCTTTTTTTTTTTTTTGCAAATATGAATATTAGAAATGCATTTTAAATTTTTGAAGTTGATTTTTAAACCTTTTAATTTACTCCAGTAGTTGAAAACCTAAATGGCAACTGAGTAATTATCACTGTTGTTATCTTTTTTGATACTGTTTTCCTAAAAGTATTTGTGACTGATAATTCCTAATTAATTACCAGATATTGTTCTAAATTACTTCACTAAAAGACTAGTCATTAATCTCCACAATCATTTGATAGCTAATCTATAGCTGTTCGCCATGTTTGGAAATCACTACTGTAAGCTACTAGTTAAAGACACTCATGCTGCTGCTGCTAAGTCGCTTCACTCGTGTCCGACTCTCTGTGACCCCACACACGGCAGCCTACCAGGCTCCCCCGTCCCTGGGATCCAGGCAAAAACACTGGAGTGGGTTGCCATTTCCTTCTCCAATGCCTGAAAGTGAAATGTGAAAGTGAAGTCGCTCAGTCATGTCCGACTCTTCTTCTTTGAAATATACTCATGAGCTAATAGCTATAATGTTTCTTTAGCCATTACTTTCAACTTAATAGACACTCAAATTTACTAATTAGGAGATAAAAGATGAATGCAATATATTAAGAGATTAGCATTACTAACCTACATATTAAAAAATTTTACCTATAAAATGTAGGTTGTTTTAAACATTAACAATGTTTAGGAATTAGCTTTCTTTTTGTAAGCAAATTCATCCTTTTTATTGGATGTTCTTTTCCTTTGGAATAACAGCTGTATATTATATGCTAACTTCTTAAGTTACCAACCTTTCCACAGCTGATAAATAAGACACATTTTTCTTCAAAAATAGCTGAATCTTCCCATATGGGATATTAGGAAGCATAGCTCAAAATGATCATAACCACACAACAGGATATCTTTTATAGAGACTCTGATGCAACAGCTTACAACAATAATGGCATTAAGACATAATACTTATAAGCAAATTGTAAGTATTTATAAGCTTATAGCAAGAAGAGATAAGAAAGCCTTCTTCAGCGATCAATGCAAAGAAATAGAGGAAAACAACAGAATGGGAAAGACTAGAGATCTCTTCAAGAAAATCAGAGATACCAAAGGAACATTTCATGCAAAGATGGGCTCGATAAAGGACAGAAATGGTATGGACCTAACAGAAGCAGAAGATATTAAGAAGAGGTGGCAAGAATACACAGAAGAACTGTACAAAAAAGATCTTCACGACCCAGATAATCACGATGGTGTGATCACTGACCTAGAGCCAGACATCCTGGAATGTGAAGTCAAGAGGGCCTTAGAAAGCATCACTATGAACAAAGCTAGTGGAGGTGATGGAATTCCAGTTGAGCTATTCCAAATCCTGAAAGATGATGCTGTGAAAGTGCTGCATTCAATATGCCAGCAAATTTGGAAAACTCAGCAGTGGCCACAGGACTGGAAAAGGTCAGTTTTCATTCCAATCCCAAAGAAAGGCAATGCCAAAGAATGCTCAAACTACCGCATAATTGCACTCATCTCACACGCTAGTAAAGTAATGCTCAAAATTCTCCAAGCCAGGCTTCAGCAATATGTGAACCGTGAACTTCCTGATGTTCAAGCTGGTTTTAGAAAAGGCAGAGGAACCAGAGATCAAATTGCCAACATCCGCTGGATCATAGAAAAAGCAAGAGAGTTCCAGAAAAACATCTATTTCTGCTTTATTGACTATGCCAAAGCCTTTGACTGTGTGGATCACAATAAACTGTGGAAAATTCTGAAAGAGATAGGAATACCAGACCACCTGACCTGCCTCTTGAGAAATCTGTATGCAAGTCAGGAAGCAACAGTTAGAACTGGACATGGAACAACACACTGGTTCCAAATAGGAAAAGGAGTACATCAAGGCTGTATATTGTCACCCTGTTTATTTAACTTATATGCAGAGTACATCATGAGAAATGCTGGATGAAAGAAACACAAGCTGGAATCAAGATTGCTGGGAGAAATATCAATAACCTCAGATATGCATATGACACCACCCTTATGGCAGAAAGTGAACAGGAACTCAAAAGTCTCTTGATGAAAGTGAAAGTGGAGAGTGAAAAAGTTGGCTTAAAGCTCAACATTCAGAAAACGAAGATCATGGCATCCGGTCCCACCACTTCATGGGAAATAGATGGGGAAACAGTGGAAAAAGTGTCAGACTTTATTTTTCTGGGCTCCAAAATCACTGCAGATGGTGACTGCAGCCATGAAATTAAAAGACGCTTACTCCTTGGAAGGAAAGTTATGACCAACCTAGATAGCATATTCAAAAGCAGAGACATTACTTTGCCAACAAAGGTCCGTCTAGTCGAGGCTATGGTTTTTCTTGTGGTTATGTATGGATGTGAGAGTTGGACTGTGAAGAAGGCTGAGCACCGAAGAATTGATGCTTTTGAACTGTGGTGTTGGAAAAGACTCTTGAGAGTCCTTGGACTGCAAGGAGATCCAACCAGTCCATTCTGAAGGAGATCAGCCCTGGGATTTCCTTGGAAGGAATGATGCTAAAGCTGAAACTCCAGTACTTTGGCAGCCTCATGCGAAGAGTTGACTCATTGGAAAAGACTCTGATGCTGGGAGGGATTGGGGGCAGGAGGAGAAGGGGACGACAGAGGATGAGATGGCTGGATGGCATCACTGACTCGATGGATGTGAGTTTGGGTGAACTCCGGGAGTTGGTGTTGGACAGGGAGGCCTGGCGTGCTGCGATTCATGGGGTCGCAAAAAGTCGGACACGAATGAGTGACTGATCTAATCTGATAAGCTTATACATATTTACTGATCTATTTTATGCAAAATATCCTGGTTAAAAATCTAAATATTCTGGTCAAACCTAAGTGTTTAAATGCTACCCTAATAACAACCTGATTAGAGGGATTTCAAGTATAAAGCCTAACCCATTCTAAGAAAACGACCTAAAAGAACTAGGTACCAAAACATTATATGTTCAATAACAAAGAGAAACAATTCTGTGAGATAAACAAGTCACGTATGTAATAAGCACTATACACTCACCGTGTAATACACTCAAAACTTTTTTTAAGTAGGTAGTATATTTTAACGGAGTTCACAACACACTATCCCAAAATATGGAACACCGGCACACTATTTTTTAAGATGAAGGAATTTGAGAAACAGAGTGTGTAAGAAAGATTCTGCCCTCTTCATCCTCCCCGAAGCAGGTTATAAGGACTCTCAATCACTCCGTTGTCCCTGAAGCTTCTTATGTGAGAGGTAGGTAAAACCCAAAGGGAAAAGCGCACCCTCATCTCAACAACAGAGGGATGCCGAGAAGAATCCGAATGGACAGTCCCTGACTGTTTTCCCGCGGTGCACTGTCCTTATACACTTTGTCCTCCCATGTTTATCCAAGATTTTCCACCCTTCGTCAAATCTAATATAAAAACGCTCAGACTTCACTGTTTCTTTGGGTCTTCACTTCCTCATGAAAACACCCACTTGGTGTAAAATATATTAAATAAATTCATATGCTTTTCTCTTGATAATCTGTTAATTTTCAGGTCCAGTCAGGAATCTTTTTAAGAGAGTCAAGGAAGAATTTCTCCTCTACAATTCACATGATTCAATATAAAAGAGCAGACAGCCTAGAAATCTCCCTCCCACCACTGGTCCTCACCTGCACAATTCCCCAAAAGTCAGGCAATCAGTTATTAATTTCTTATGTATCTTTCCAGAGTACTTTTGTGCATATATAGACAAATACAAATTCTCACTTGCCCACCTGTTTTACTCACTAATATCCACTACACACTCTGTTTCACACTTTCTTTTGTCACTTAATATACCCTGGTGAACTCTCTTACTTTGCAGTCCCTTACAATGAATAGGTTCAGCATCTTTTCATAAATCTAAAGTACTTTTTACTCAGTTTCCCATGGGTTGTTTGATCATGTCTTTTGTCCATCTTCCTATTAGGCTGTTGTTCCCTCTCTATTTCTAGGAGAAGTTTATATAAAAGGAATGCTATCTTTGCTCTGGTCCTAAATAGTTTTCTCAATTTGTCGTCTGCCTTTCTGACTTTGCCTATGGTATTATTTGTTTTTTGGTCACAAAGGATTTTGCATGTTTTAATGTAGTTAAAAAAAAAATTAGTCTTTTTTTCTTTAATGGTTCTAGATTCTAAGTCATACTGAGAAAATTCTTACACAAAAGTTTACAGAAGAATTATGTCTTTTCTTCTGTACTTTTATGCCTCCTCCCTCCATCTGCATCACTGTCCATTTAATTGATCCATACGTTAAATTTCTTCATATTCCAACTTTTTTCCTCTATTGTCCCAACATTATTCATGGATAGTTTAAAGTTTTGCCTGGTGATTTGAGACATATCCTGTACAATATACTAAATACTTATATGGAATTTTGTTTATTTCTGGACTTTCTCTTCTAATCCCTTGGTCAGCCCATCTCTTCATGTGTCAATAATGCATCTTTTAAATTACTGACACCTGGTCATGTAACTTAGTCCTCAGTAGACTTAGTTCCTTCTAGTTGCTCTTTTTACAGAATCTTCCTGGATATTTTTACTTGTTTATTTTGTTTTACTGTTCCTTAATAATTACCTTCCTCTGTTTTTTCCCCTCCAAAGGAAAAATGGTTAACTGGCATTTCCTTGGGATTTCATTAGCTTTATAAAACAACCTAAAGAAATTTCTTTAAAACCTAAAGAAAAGCTATTATAACTTTATGATGTTGAATCTTCCTATTCTAGGAATTACATTTTTCTATTTGTTCATGCCTTCTGTGTGCCCTCTGAGAATGCTTTAAAAATTTCAAGTAATTCAAAGTAAAATTTAGATACTACTGGCAGTATACGGAAAACACACAACTGTGCCTAGAAATACCTGGAGGTACCAAGAAGGGGCTGACATTTAAGTTTGGCCCTCATTAATGATTACTTATTTGCAAGAAAGAGAAGAGCAAGATTAAGAGCAAGGGGAGATATCGTGCAGAAGAAATTTAAGAAGATGTGTGTAAGAAATGATGTATAAGAAAGATGGTGAAAGAAAATTCAAGATACTGAGTTATTTGGTAAAGCAACAAGATTAAAGCATTTCTAGGAGTGATGAGCAATAAAAATAGTAAGTAAGTATATCAACCGTAAGGAGGTATTGAACTACAAAGGCTTTGTGAATCATGAGAAAGAAGGAAAATTTTATCATACATGTAAGGGTAAGCTTTATTTATTCACTGTTTTAAACGGCAACTGTGTGTTTTACACAGACAAATTAAAAAATTATTTTCAAATGGAATTGACTTGTAAATCTTACTATTCTGTTCACAGAAAGCTTAAAATAAGCCCACTACAAAAAAACCAGAAGAATAAATAACAAAAAATTGAACATACCTATATAAAAACTGCCAAAGAAGCAGAAACAACAAATTTAAAAGCAGTACAACTGTATTTTTGTTTGTATTGACAAAGACTCTCTCCTTAACCAAACTTTATTAAGGTTCCTCTGAACCCCTGTCTCAACTAGGCCCTCTGTCCTTGCCAGACATTTGAGCAGTTCCTCACTTCCCACTGTTCATGGATGATATCTAATCAGCCTGGCCTACCTTCAGCAAGGGTCCTGTTAAAGTCTGGTTAACTAGAATTTGGCAACCCAGATGGCTCCTCTTGTTTATTTTCCATTCACTGAGGACCTTCCTCCCTTCTACTCTGCTCCTTAGCTATAAAACCAAGACTTCTCCTTGTATTCAGAGTTGAGCTGAGCTCTATACTCAGGATTTTTCTCCCTATTACAAGAGTTCCTGAATAAAATCTGATTTTACTGCTTTAACTATTACTGACTCTGGATCTTTTCAACTACATGTATGTGTGCATGTCTGTGTATATTTTAAATTAATTTCAATATATTTTTTAAAAAATTATTTCCACCAATTTTTCTGAACAGAGTTTTTGAGAAACCCATAATATGAAAAGCAAATTAATTCACTCAGTTATTTCTTCCTAGAATTTTAATTGGTCTAATATTCAGATGTTACATAAAAGTTGCAACTTTTGGTCTAAAGTTCACCATCTTAAGTAAGCAATACTAGTAAACATAAAAAGAAGCCTCACTCTTTCATAAAATGACTTTTGAACAACACTTTCTTATTAACACCAAGTGAGGATGCAATTTAAAGAGAAACTTTCCAAACGATCAGTATTCTCTTAATCTCTATAAATATCATACTAACACATGGAAAACATTCTTAATTAACTTAACATCTAACATTCTTTAATTAATTTAAAAGAAATTTAAAGAAATTTTCTTCCCTCCAACTGCCTTAAAGTATGAAAATTTTCATCTAATCAATAATTGTTCCCCACTCCACAACATGCCTGAAAACATACACGTAATAAATACTAAATTAAGCTCATTTTAGTGTGCAATACCATATATGGTTTAAAATACTTGCATAATAGTTGAGATACACAGGATGCTTCTTATTTACTGATTTAAGCATCTGGCAAATATTGAGACAATCTTCAAAGCAATCCTAAACAGACAGGTAGTATAACCCTCATTTTAGATGCATGAAGACAGGAAGCACAGTGACATAAAATAATATCACAATAATTTACTAACGGCTGATTCATGCAAATATATAGCAGAAACCAACACAGTATTATAAAGCAATTATCCTCCAATTAAAAGTAAATAAAGTTAAATTTTAAAAATTCATCTTGACCAATTTTATTTTCTTAAGAACAGTCTAGACAAGCACTCCCATGTAAAGTTAGAATACAAATCGATACACAATTTTTTACATAGCAACTTAGCAATATCTTTTTAAAACATGCAAACTCCTTCTGGCGTTTTAGGAATTCATCCTACAAAATAAGACATATATATATATGTGTGTGTGTGTGTGTGTGTGTGTGTGTGTATATAGGAGCAGACTCATCACTGCTCAAAGACAAAGGAAAATTAAACCACAGTGCAATACACTGTAATACAACTCAACAGATTTAAAAAAATCACCTCCACCAGTTTTTCCAAATAAAATCTGGAGAAGGCCAGAACATGACAAGTAAACTTGAATCATTTACTCAATCACTCCTTCCTAGAATTTCAAGTGGTCTGATAGTATTCAGACTTTATATCAGAGCTACAGCTTTTGTTCTTAACTTTACTTCTCCATAATATGATGCAATATACATACACCTGACAATATGCAGGCACTAAAATTCATGTAAGAAGTACATCACTAATTGAAATAATGCTGCAAAATATAAATATGATATTTTTGCAAGAGAATAATTATATATGTCTGTGTGTTACTTATGTAAAGAACAGAAGACTAGAAAGTCTTGCACTTAACCCATATGCAGGTGACGGGATAACAGGTAATTTCAGGATTTTGTGTTTATATTTTGTACTAGGTTGCACATTCCCAACAATGAGCACATATTAATTTAAAATTGCAAAAAAAAAAAAACAAACAAACTAGTATCTGTTCAAAAAAAACTTAAAGCCAACAAATACTTTAGCAATTAAATATAAATGCATACAATCATGAAATATGGAAATTTTGTAACTCTTGAAATCATAAAAGAATACGCAATTTTGGGGGGTTTTTTTTGGCAAGCCATGCAGCACGTGAGATCTTCGTTCCCTGATCAAATCTGTGTCCCCTGCAGTGGAAGCATAAAGCCCTAACCACTGAACAGCCTGGGAACGCCTTGTAATTCTTAATTTTATTATATAGCCACCATAAGCTCACACATACAAACATATGTATATTTATATATGCCAGTTCATATCTTGTAACTTTTAAATATACTTTTAAGAAACCACTTAGAGAATTTTAACAAAAGTGATTTCTACCTGCTTTTTACCCAACCTAAACTGTTATATATTCTTCTTTTATAAAACAATTGACATTTATGTTTAAGCCATTTCATCATAATTCAGAATATATTAAGACCTTAATCTAGATTTCAACTAAAGAGTAGAAGCATTTTGGCATACCAAGTGCAAACAATATTTAATTACTCAAGATAATGTTCAATTTGAAGCATAAAAAAAAAGAAGATAAATAATAAAAACCTAGAAAATACAAAAAAATAATAAAATTACAAAAGTTACTGATACACACTTGAAACCTGAGACCAAGGTAACCAACATACTCCAAAGACTCCAGGAGAGCCCATTACTGCTTCTAAAACGTAGTTCAGCTGTTAGAGGGGAGGGACACAGTGACAAACAGCTTCCCTGCTACAGAGGTGGCAGGATATCTATCAAACTGGACAATAAAATTGCAATTGAGTTTCTTTGGCTTTTTATAGCAGCTACATGTATCCTGATGTAACTGCAAAAGCTATACAAGTCTGCAACATTAGTTTTTTACACACCAGTTCTTTATGAAGAACCAAGTTATAAATTTGTGTAACAGAGATTTTAAATGGCTGTAAAAAGGAAAAAATATGCATCTCTTCAGTATTATATGCACAAAAATATTTATAAACCTTTACAACTAATATCTGCAAAGAAAAATTTTTGATTCCAATAATTTCAGCAGAATTTTTATCAGCATGCTACAAATTGTTCACCTACTTACTGAATCACTTCAGCTCTGTCCTAAACTTTATTAAATATTGATTTGAAGAGCGTTCGAGTATAAGCTTTCCATTTTAATTTAAAAATAGATACCAGGATTTATGATTCCAAACACATTAACATAGCTACATTCAAATAAATCACTTTACATCAGACTTACAAAAGAGAAAAGCTTTTTCATAAATGAAAAAAAAATCATACAAAGAAATAAAACTGAAAGACATTTATGAAACATTAAAGGTGAAAAACCACAAGAAGCAACTTGTAACTTTAAATTTTTCTTTTCAGCCTCAAAAAGTAAAGCTTGAGCACTTATCTTCTGAAATACACTTCCACAGCAAAAAGGGTCAGGTGCAGTTTTACTCAGATAAAACTACTCTGAAATAATCAGGATTTTTTCCATTTTATAACTATAATTCTGAAACTTTAGTCCAAGACTGGTTCTTGACTCAAAGTAGGCAAAAAAGACCTTCCTAGAATGTCACTATTTTCTTTACAAAGGTTTTACAATCTATTTAAAGCCGTAAGTCACTGGAGTAAAGAAAAATATGAACTAATTAAATATACATATTTAATACACACAGAAAACAAAGTCTGCTTTGGGTTTGTGTATAAATTTGAGTCTAAAAAACACTGATTTCAGACACTACATAAGAAAAGTAGCTTATATTTCTTCTTTTAACATTTTCTATGTCTTAAAATATGCTCCAAGAAATAAAAAATATATTTTCCTTTATGATAAAAAGAATGTATTAAGGGGTCTTAACTGGGGTCTATATTTAATTTACATAGAATTAGTCTGTCTTCATGATACTTTCTAGAGAGTATATTATATTAACATCTTAGTTTAAAAGAGAGAAGGAGAGAATATTGAAGTAAGTAAAACTAATTCCTTGTACAGTTTGAGGGGCCCTAAAAATTTAAAGTACGTAAAAAGGGCTTATTTTAAATATGGATTTCTAGAAACATCCCACAAGATTCAGACTGAGATTCTGAGGGGGGCGTCCCGGAAACGGTAGTAAGATGCACATCCCAAGTTACTCTAATGAGACGATCCCTAAAACATACTGTGTGTTTGTAGGTACTGCTTTAAAGTCAGCGGCTACGGCTATTTCCTGGATCACTGATAAGAAAAGACTGAGGTGCCAAGGTACACACAGGGCAGCATGATGCCACATGATGATGTAATCAATGGCTCAGCTTCCCGGGTGGCTCAGTTGGTATAGAATCTGCCTGCAATGCAGGACGACTTAGGTTCGATCCCTGGGTCAGGAAGATCCCCGGGAGAAGGAATGGCAACCCACTCCAGTATTCGTGCCTGGAGAATCCCATGGACGGGGGAGCCCGGCGGGCTACAGTCCAGGGGGTCACAAAGGGTTGGACTGGATCGGGCGACTCACACACACAGTGGTGGTGCGTTTCCTCCTTCTTCCTAAACAAATATTCAGCACAAGCTGCCAAGTTCTCAGCACTACGCTCAGTTAGGGAGATAGCAAGAGTATAAAACCTTTCATCCCTGCTGATGCGGGCTTTCAATTAACAGTCACTTTTAACCAACAATACAACATGAGGGCTATTACAGGATCATACATGATTAAACGCCAGTCTACATTTCCTATCTGACTCATTACTGCTCTTCTTCATGTACGTTACACAGTCTCAGCAGAGCAAACAATTCCCATGCTTTTCCCTCAGGGAAATCACCTCGGTATTTTTGCTTATGCCAATTCCTCCACAAGTGATTCTCATCACCCCTATCTCTACACACCCAAATGTTATTTATCATTCTTCAAGGCTGTAGTTAGGATTCCCTGCTGGCTCAGAAGGTAAAGAATCTACCTGCAATGCAGAAGATTGAGGTTTGATCCCTAGTCAGGGAGATCCCCGGAGAAGGAAATGGCAACCCACTCTGGTATCCTTGCCTAGAGAATTAACTGGACAAAGGAGGCCAGCAGCCTACAGTACACAGGGTCGTAAAGAGCTGGATGTGACTGAGGGACTAAGCACAGCACAGCACAAGGTGGTGGTCCAATGACATCTGAACTACAAACAGCTCAAAGCCCTGCTCATTTCAATCTGAATGTCTTTTCTGTGACACTGACTCCTTCCTGCCTTACTCTCTCAGTGCTTGTATAACCTCCTATATTGGAAAGGAACTTCTTTCAGGATAAGATCTCTTCTACCTGCAAGTACTCAACTAAACAAAGACGAAAAACAAAGGTGGGGAGTGGAAAGAACAAAAGAAGAAAGATAAAGGCAGAAAGGGGAAGAAAAGAAGGTGCCAACTGGAGTAAGACCCAGACGCAGTGACTGAAGATGAGTAAGAGAGCCCAGGGAAGGGCTGACTGAAAGACAAGGGAGAAGAGGGGGAGCAGAGACAAAACAAACAGAGACAGAGAGGAGGAGGTTGGGGGGAGGGAGAAGGCACATGGTACAGAATGTCTAGAGGAACACTGGAGGGAAGAACAGAGAAAAAGAGGGATAGGAGAAACAGGAGACGGTGGCTAAAAGAAAAAAAGACACAAGCAAAGAGGGAGCAAGAAAGCTGAGCCGTGATGGAGAGCAACACAGACCGCACGAGAAGCCCACACCGACGCAGGGTGTGCAGGGTGACTACATGGAGACTGGGGACGGAGGGGAAGAGGGAGTGAGAAGGGAGAGAAGAAGGAAGAAGTAGGGGGAGAGGGGAGAGGGGAGAAGAGAACAGAGGAAAAACAAGAGGGATGGGAAGCAGTGGGAGGACGAAGGAAAAGAGAGACTTAAGATACGAAGAGAAAATTAAGTGCTGTGAATTCACACACAGCAGCATGGCTGAGGAGTACAAAAAATTATCATAATAGTGATTTCAGTTCATTTCAGTTCAGTTGCTCAGTCATGTCCGACTCTTGGCGACCACATGAACTGCAGCACCCCAGGATTCCCCGTCCATCACCAACTCCAGGAGCTTGCTCAAACTCATGTCCATCAAGTCAGTGATGCCCTCCAACCATCTCATCCTGTCATCCCCTTCTCCTCCTGCCTTCAATCTTTCCCAGCATCAGGGTCTTTTTTAATAAGCCAGCCCTTCCCATCAGATGGCCAAACTATTGGAGTTTCAGCATCATCCTTGCAATGAATATACATGACGGCTTTCCTTTAGGATTGACTGGTTTGACCCCTTTGCAGTCCAAGGGACTCTCAAGAGTCTTCAACACCACAGTTCAAAAGCATCAATTCTTCATGCTCAGCTTTCTTTATGGTCCAACTCTCACATCCATACATGACTACTGGAAAAAGCACAGCCTTGACTAGACTACTTTGATTACTAGATTACTTTGTTGACAAAGTAATATCTCTGCTTTTTAATATGCTATCTAGATCATCAAATCTTTTCTTCCAAGAAGCGTCTTTTAATTTCATGGCTGCAATCACCATCTGCAGTGATTTTGGAACCCAAGAAAATAAAGTCTATCACTGTTTCCATTGTTATCCCATCCATTTGCATTGAAGTAATGGGACCGGATGCCACGATCTTCATTTATTGAATGCTGAATTTCAAGCCAGTTTTTTCACTCTCCTCTTTCACTTTCATCAAGAGGCTCTTTAGTTCCTCTTCGCATTCTGCTATTAGGGTGGTGTCATCTGCATATCTGAGGTTATTGATACTTTTCCCTGCAATCTTGAGTCCAGCTTGTGCTTCATCCAGTCCAGTATTTTGCACGATGTACTCTGCATATTAAATTAAACAAGCAGGGTGACAATATACAGTTGTCATGTACTCCTTTCCCAATTTGGAACCAGTCTCTTGTTCCAAGTCTGGTTCTAACTGTAGTTTCTTGCCCTGCATACAGGTTTCTCAGGAGGCAGGTAACATAGTCTGGTATTCCTATCTCTTGAAGAATTTTCCAGTTTGCTGTGATCCACACAGTCAAAGGCTTTGGCGTAGTCAATGAAGCAGATGTTTTTCTGGAACTCTCTTGCTTTTTCGATGATCCAGTGGATGTTGGCAATTTGATCTCTGGTTCCTCTGCTTTTTCTAAATCCAGCTTGAACATCTGGAAGCTCTCAATTCATGTACTGCTGAAGTCTAGCTTGGAGAATTTTGAGCATTACTTTACTAGCATGTGAGATGAGTGCAATTGTGCGGTAGTTTGAGCATTCTTTGGCATTGCCTTTCTTTGGGATTGGAATGAAAACTGACCTTTTCCAGTTCTGTACCACTAGGGAGTTTTCCAAATTTGCTGGCATATTGAGTGCAGCACTTTCACAGCATCATCTTTTAGGATTTGAAATATCTCAGCTGGAATTCCATCACCTCAACTAGCTTTGTTCCTAGTGATGCTTCCTGAGGCCCATTTGACTTCGCATTCCAGGATGTCTGGCTCTAGGTGAGTGATCACACCATCGTGATTATCTGGCTCATAAAGATCTTTTTTGTACAGTTCTTCTGTGTATTCTTATCAGTTCTTCTTAATGTCTTCTGCTTCTGTTAGGTCCATACCATTTCTGTCCTTTATTGTGCCCATCTTTGCATGAAATGTTCCCTTGGTATCTCTAATTTTAGCTAGCTTTACATCCTTAAACATATAAAGGATTTTGTTAAGTACAAAGGAGCACAAAGTTCATGCCACAAGTAAACAAAAATGGAGACCTAAGAAAGCTTGATATATTTTAAAGTGAGTAGAACCAGTACAGTCAGAGGAGATATTTTTCTCAAGTGAACAGAGTAAGATGAGGTAGGAAATGCTTTTTTCATGGGAAATAGTAAAAAATTAGGTAGAAATCATTTGCTTTTCTAAGATTAGGACAGTGCTGATGGAGGGGAATAACATTATTTTTAAACAAGTTATTTTGAGAACAATAAACCTAGAGGAAAATAACAAACACCTCAGGCCACTGACCATTAGAACTATCCACAGGAGAAGTAACTCAGACATGTATAAATTACTACAAGTCATTAAGAAAGAGAAAAATTTCAAAGCAGGGAAAAGACAAAACCCTGCAAAAATAAGAAATCTAACAGCATCAAAAGTTAGAGGATAGAAATTACTTATGACAGCATCAAAAGTTAGAAGATAAAGCAACTCTATTCCTACTAATAAGTCCTAGAGCAGAGCTTTTGGTGGATCATGGAATCAATTTACTGAGGCGTCATCAGCATTTTTGCCCGGCGGGTGGGGAGGCGGGGTGGAGGAGGGGTTCCACCGCACAGCGTCAGGATCTTAGTTCTCGGACCAGGGATTGAACAGGGATTTCACGACCAGCAATGAAAGCACCGAGTCCTAACTCCAGGACAACTAAGGAATTCCCATCATCAAAAACTTTAAATATAAGAGTTTATCACTCCATACCAACATTTAGTAAGAGTAAACACTGTCTCATAGCATCCAGCTCTGTTTCAGGCGTGGGGGAATAGATGAACATGTGCGCACATGTATGTAAACACATATAACTCATCCCAATAGACTTCTTACTGTGAACAACAGTTACATGAAGCTTGAAAATGACACCTCTATTAAAGCCTTTGCCTTTGAGCACCTGACTTATTCACAGCAGTGAAAATGAATGAAAGAAAGCTATATGTAAGAATAAAAAAGGTTTTTCTGTATGTTCCAATCAAACTTTATTTACAAAAGCACCCAATGAGCAAGATTTGGCCCAACGATTGCCCATCCCTGGCTTCAATCAACTCTCTCCCACGCTAATGACTCTGATTAATTCTTTTTTTAAATTTATGTATTTATTAAGAATAAAAAAGATTCTTAGAAACAAAAGGTTTGATGAGAAAAATAAGTAACAGAAGAGTTCACACAGTACAATGTCACTTTCATAAAATATAAAAATAGGCAATATAAGAGGTTATGTTATTTAGGAATACATTTTTTTTTTAACTTTTCAAAAAGGAAATGAGGACAGGTGGGGGTTGGAAAGGTTGAACCATGCAACATGTTTTTAAGTCGGGTAGTCACAATTCTTCCTTTATAACACTTCATAGCATATATGCCACACAAATTATTTTGGATGTAATTAACTCATTTGAAAAGAAAATTTTTAAAAATGTGTATTTATATCAAATATGAAGTGATAAGGGCATAACTAATAAGCTAGCATTAAGAGTCAGCACAAAAGGATTAACAGGAGGAATGATAGACCTATAACAAAGGCAAACAGTCATTTAATTTCATTTGCTGTGATTTCACTCATTAACTCCTAAAGTCAGATAAACACATTAATTACCACTTTTACCATTTCTAGATTAACACTGGTGGTTAAGAAATTTTAGAAACTTTCCTGAGTTTACAAACTATAAATTACTATAAATCAGAATTCAAACCCAGGACCAGCCTATCTGCAAAGTCCATGTTATCTTCATTACTCACACAAATAGACCGGTGACTGGACATAAATATTTAACTCAAAAGCTAAGGTGTCGCAGATATCTTCTATTCCACCCCTTTTGTTTGTGGATAGAAAATAATTAAGAGACTAGGCTACTGGCCCTAAACAGTCAATGATTTGGCACTTCTCAAGCATTTTGGTCTCAGGATCCAAAGTATTTATTTATATGGGGTATGTCTTCAGTTCTGTCCAACTCTCTGTGACCCCAACGGACTAAATTCTCCAGGAATTCTCCAGTCCATGGAATTCTCCAGGCCACAAAGCTGGAGTGGGTAGCCTTTCCCTTCTCCAGGGGAACTTTCCAAACCAGGGATCAAAGCCAGATCTCCCACATTGCAGGCAGATTCTTTACCAGCTAAGCCATGAGGGAAGCCCCTATTACTAATTACCACATTAGAAATTAAAGCTAAGAAATTTTACAAATATTGATTTCTTTTGAAAATATTAATATAGATGGCATTTTTCAAAGCAATAATAAAAATGAGAAGAGTGCTATTATTTCACAAATTTCATTTGCTATTATTTTTGCAAACCTCTTTCATTCTGGCATAATAAAAGATACCTACACTCTAATATCTGCTTTTGTATTCAGTCTGTTGCATTATATTGTTTTGATTGCAGTACATGAAGAAAAATCCACCTTCTAACTAGATATGTAGCTAGAAAAGGTGGACCCCTCCACTCCCTGAAATGGTCTCCTGGGCTCCCAAGGTCTTCAGATAGTACTTCAAGAATTACTGCTCTAAAGATTACATTCCTTTAGCCATTCTTCCTAAGGCCATGACAAACTAAAGTGTATACAAAAGTGCTGAATTAACAGGGAATAGGCATAAAATTATTAAAATCTAATTCACAGCGCACTTTCCTAAACGAGAATTCTCCCAGATAGATTTGAAATCCAATCCAAATTAGGTGAGATCTAAACTTTTTTCCCTATTTTTCTCATGAAGTAGTAACGGGCAAAACACTGCTAGGAGAAAATCAGACCAGACTGCGACAGCTCTCTACGACAGACATCAGAATAGCGGGGTACCAGCACAAACTGAAACAACTCAGAAGAGGTGGCAAAGCGTTTCTGTAAAGTGCCAAATAGCGAATATTTTAGGCATGGGGGCAAAAAAAGTCTCTGTCACAAATACTCAATACTTGGAGCATGGAAGCAGTCATACAAAATACATAAATAAATGCAAATGGCTGTGTTTCAATAAAAATTTATTGACAGAAACAGGTCAGGCCAGATTTGGCCCTTAGGCCACAATTCTTTGAAGACTGCCTTTGACTAAACTGATTAGCTTAAAAATGCAGAGACTAAAACAAAGCCATTTTTGAAAATCACATCTTTGCCTCATTTAGCACTGGATTATTCACAAGATTGTGGCGTAATCTAAGATACTTTTGTAAATCCTTACTATAGCAACACATCTTTCTCTCATTTAAGAGGGAGGAAACAGAATTAATAATAACTTCTAAGAACTTCAAATAGCTGAAGTTATCCAAACACTCAAGAACATATATTTAAGAAATGACAACATATTCCAGTGTGGTTTGGACGCTAAGTCGTGCCCAACTCTTTGAGACACTATGGACTGTAACCTGCCAGGCTCCTCTGTCCATGGGATTCTCCAGGCAAGAATACTGGAGTGGGTTGCCATTTCCTTCTCCAGGGGACCTTCCCAACCCAGGAATTGAACCCAGGTCTCCAGCATTGCAGGCAGATTCTTTACCAACTGAGGTATGAGAGAAGCCCATATTCCAATAGATGGGCAAAATATTCCAGAGCAGTAACTATGATAGTCAATAAAATAAAACATTTAAAGATATACCAGGGACTTCCCTGGTGGTCCAATGGTAAAGAATCCGCCTTGCAGTACAGGGGATGCAGGTTCAATCCCTGATTAGGGAACTAAGATCCCACAAGCCGCAGAGCAACTAAGCCCACGCACCGCAACTACAGAGCCCATGCACCACACGGGAAGATCCTACATGACAGAAGGAGATCCTGCATGCGGCAACTAAGACCTGATGCAGCCAAATACAAATAAATAATTATTAAAGTTACTACACACCAAAAAAAATTTTTTAATTAAAAATAGAGATATACTAAATTTATCACTTCTTTTCTTTATCCTTCTAGTCAATTTATAATATTAATATTTGCTAATTATATTACTTCTGGATATATGTACAGTTCCTAAATAAGATATATAAAGCATAATAAAAGCTAATAAATTTAACTGAATTTTCATTTGAATATTTAACTGAATATTATTTGAAATTTAAAATTTCCTCAGAAGACACAAACATAAAACTCCAAACATAACAAGAAAAGCAACAAATTGACAGAAGACATTCATAAATAATATAGGTAGCAAAGGATTAAGACCAAGAATATATGAAGAACTTCCACAAAACAAAAAAAGTGCAAATTAAAATTAGGGAAACGCAGCATTTAAAATTCATCATATTTGGAATTTTTTAAACTCCAGCCATAACAAGTGATAAGGTGATATGAAGACATGAGTATTTATACATCACTGGCAAGAATATAAACTGATATACTACTTTGGAAAAGAATTGTAAATCTTGTAATGTTCCACATCTGCATCTTACAAATTAGCAATTCCAATTCTAGAAAGAAACTTTCTCATGTATACAAAATATATCAAAAGTTCTCATCAAAATGATAAACAGATGCAGTTATACCGTGGAATACACACAACTGAGAAAAAGGACACGACGACCCTGGTCATTATGAATGGGTCTCAAAGAGTGATAAGTAAAAACAGCAAGTTATCAAAAAATGCATTTCATACAACACCATTATCTATATTAAGTACATATTTGAAAAATAAAATTATCCAGTGTGGTATGCGTGTGTGTAATTAAAAATACACATAAGACACAGAAATAATGAAAGCCCCAAATTCAGGTGAGGGGGAGAGAAGAGGGGCTGAAAATGGTAGACAAAGCAACTGGGATGGAGAACCCACTTTCATAAACATGGTAGGTACCTTACTCCTTCTAACTTTTTATATATCTAGGACATTTCATTGATATTTTTAAACAAAAGCTATATATAAATGAGTAACACTGGATTAAGGTGTTTTTATTTTAAGACAGACTAGTAGATTTCCAAACAAATTTTTTAACAGAATATAACATACGAGCAAAAGCAAAATTAGCCAGAGCTTTTTGTTTACTCAACCACCTTATATTACTAAAGTAATTCTCATCTTTGAATATTGTGCGCCACCTTGTGTTCAAAAAGGTTTAAAGTCCTGTAAAATTCGGAAAACTGTATCTTGAAAATGGCTACTTGAAAATGGTATGGGGAGGGAGGTGGGAGTGGGGTTCAGGATTGGGAACACGTGTACACCCGTGGTGGATTCATGTTGATGTATGGCTAGACCAATACAATATGATAAAGTAAAAAAAAATTATAATAAAAATTTTAAAAAGAAAGAAAATAAGAAAATACAAATTCCTATGCTGTGTTACAAGGTTTCACCTTACTAAGCACACATAACAATGACATTAAAAAAAAAAAAAAAACCTATTCTGATTCTGAGGAACTTAGAAATAGTCTCTTTCTTATTAGTTATTCCTTGTTTCAGTTGTTCACTACACTTCCAAAGTGTAATCTGCCTTTTTGACTTCATTTTAACTATATAAAATTTTGTTAGAGAATCAAAATTACAAACATTTAAAATTCTAAAATATACTGTCATTTAAAAAAACTTACCTTTGAATGTGTGATTGATAAAGTGTCTACCCACACACGCCAGCCACCCCACTCATATTTGATTGCATGGTAAAGTAGGATTCGGAATATGGCATATACCATTTCTGTTATCTTTTGTTCATCTGAATTCTTAGGATTAAAATAGCAGAGAGAAAGCATCCACTCTTGCCACACAGAACACTGTAGCAAACTCCTGAAAATATTAAGAGGACACTGAATTATTTAAAAAGTAAATCAGCTGAAAGAATTCCAAAAACGTAAAACTTTAAAACAAAATGAACAAAACAACCAGCTTTATTATGTATACAAAACAATCAAAAACAATGAGGTATTGAAAGTTCAAATAACTGTATGGTATATTACTTGTACTACTTTCATGAAAAAGCATACAGAAAGTTCATTTCATAGTATTTAAAGCAATTTGTCCTAGAAAATATAGGCTTATTCAAAGCTAGACTTGAACACTGCAAATAAAAGGTAACTGATCCTGCTTACCTTCTATTCTCTCTACTGTTATTAAAAAGTTTAATCATGTCAGAAAGAAATGCTCTGCGAACTTCCATGCTCTCTGGGCACTGCACAGAATTTCGAAGTAGCGTTGCAATTACTTTTAGTATCTCTGTAAGACAATTCATAAATTAGTAAAAACCACAACATTACAAAAAATTCATGATGCAAGATCATCAGTATATTTCAATTTTATTTCCCTGACATAAATGTCTACCTAAAATATCCTCTTCTGTATTATAAAAAAATTATCTGCGGACAAGACTGCAAAACATTCACTAGAAATCATATATAAACAAGAAAGGAATTTTTTATTTTCATCATTAGACAGAATACTTAAATTTTAAAACTTTGTAGTAAATCAAATTAAATTATAAATGAATTAAATGACTGCTGACACCTCTCCATAATCTCTGCCAGATAATAAAGTTGATCTTAAAATATACATATTTAAATTTTTTTTAAATACTCAAAACATATATATAAAATCAAAATCTCAGAAAAAAAGAGTTCTCAGCTTCTTCAACAATACGTATAATAGGCACATACTTTATCCTTTATCATTGTGAATTTTAGAAGCTATCAGGATTTTCTTCCATAATTCTAAAAGTAAAATTAGACACAAAAATATGAAAACTAAATTAAAACCTACTAAAAACCCTCAATAAATAAAACTGCTCCTGTAATACTCTTAAATATTGACTAAATTTGTACTATAAATTTTAAGAAATGAAATGCTTAAAATATATAAAAATCAAAGTAGAATGATCAAATAATAATATCCCCAAGTTTTACACAAATAAAAATTGAGGAATTCTAAACTTGCAATTGGCCAAGATTTTTGGTGTTTCTAAAGCAAAAAGTTCAAAATATCAAATAAAAGATACTTTATCATAAACTTAATGACAATTTCTGAATTCTTCTAATGACAAAGTCTACCTGAACAATGATTACCATGACAATAATATCCACTAACTTTGAGGATATACTACTGTGAGATACTTTTTTAGAAAATACAGATATTAATACATATAATCCTCACAAAATGATAACTAGATACTATTATCATCCGGATTGTAGAGATACTATTATTTACCCATTTGGATAAATTAATGCACCCCAAAATCACTTAGCTGTTAAGACTGAAAAGCAGACATACCATTTTTTAAATACCACAGTGTACAGATTATCTTTTCTGCTAATATATTACACAGACAATATATTTAAAGTTCTTACTTCAATAAGTCATCTTTCCCATAACTACATAAAATATATTTTGTATTATATATATTATCAAGGCTGGATGAAGCACAAGCTAGAATCAAGACTGCCAAAAGAAATATCAATAATCTTAGATATACAGATGATACCACCACTATGGCAGAAGAGGAACTAAAGAGTCTCTTGATGAAAGTGAAAGAGGAGAGTGAAAAAGCTGGCTTAAAACTAAACATGTTGATATACGGCAAAACCAATACGATACTGTAAAGTTTAAAAATAAAATAAAATAAAACTAAGCATTCAAAAACAAAGATTATGGCATCCAATTCCATCACTTCAAAGCAAATAGATAAGGAAAAAAAAGAAACAGTGACAGACTTTATTTTTTGGGCTCCAAAATCACTGTGGATGGTGACTGCAGCCATGAGATTAAAAGACGCTTGCTCCTTGGAAGAAAAGCTATGACCAACCTAGACAGCATTTTAAAAAAACAAAGACACCACTTTGCCAACAAACGTCCTTATAGTCAAAGCTATGGTTTTTCCAGTAGTCATGTATAGATATGAGAGCTAGACCATAAAGAAGGCGAGTGCTGAAGATCAGATGCTTTCAAACTTCGGTGCTGTAAAACACTCTTGAGAATCCCCTGGACAGCAAGCAGATCAGATTAATACAACCTAAAAGAAATCAAGCCTGAAAATTGACTGGCAGGACTGATACTGAAGCTGAAACTCCAACACTTTGGCCACCTGATGTGAAGGGTCGGCTCATTAGAAAAGATCGTGATGCTGGGGAAGACTGAAGCCAGGAGGAGAAGGGGATGACAGAGGATGAGATGGTTGGATGGCATCACCGACTGGATGGACATGAGTCTGAGCAAGCTCCAGCAGATAGTGAAGGACAGGAAAGGTGGCATGTGCAGTCCATGGGTTGCAAAGAGTTGGACATGACTGAGCAAATGAACAACAACAATATAATTGACGTATTTTTTCCTTTTTTACTCTATAAAATAATGATATCACAATTACTTGGAGGCTAAGAAAAATTAAACACACACACGACATGTGTTTTTAAAATCAGTACTGAAACAGTATCAAAAACATGAACACAACTCACCACACAAAAAGTAATTTAATTTATAAATTCCACAAACCAGTTGTTTTAATATCACTAATCTTAAAAAGCAAGATGAGAAATGTACACATTTTATAAGTCCTTAAGAATTCTAAATATCAAAAGAAAAGATTATTAACTAAGACTAAGTTCTTAAACAATTAAGAAGACAGATATTTTTCAATTCCACACTTCGTATTCTTAACTTGACAGGAATTTAAAAAGAAAGCCACCTTCATGGTCTATGTAACTTAGCCTGTTATCAGGCTAAGTTACAAATAGTACAGTCAAAACTTTACCAAAAATCTGAACATAGATCTTATGCATATAATTCTTGAAAATCTGTATATAAACATTTCCCCATGACCTAAGGTCAATTTGAAATTATAGTCAACATCCAACACAAACAAAACTACTATTATATTAATGTCTATAATGAAATGTTATCTAAACAATGTGTTTCCAACAATATCAACTTTAGGTTCTTCAGTGCCTTTCCATTTGGTAACAAAATGTACTTATAAAAAACAAGTTAAAAGGAAGGGAATGGGAGAAATGGGTGAAGGTGCTCAAAAACTAGAAGCTTCCAGTTACAAGGTGAATAAGTTCCGTGGATGTAATCTTTAACCTGGAGACAGCAGATAACAATACTGCATTATGCGTTTGAAAGTTGCTAAGGCTATTCACCACGTGTAACACAAAAAATTAAAACCATGTAGAGCCATGGATGTGCTTACTAACATTACTGTGGTAATCATCTCACAAGGTGTATCAACTCATTACACTGTACTCCTTGAAATTACACAACGTTGTATGTCAGCTATTTAACAATAAAGCTTGAAAAACAAAAAACAAAGTATATTAAATACATACGAGGATTCTGTATCTTTACTGAGGAATCAGGATCTGGATGTTGTTTATGTATCACTTGAGTGCAAATCTGTTCTATGAGAATCTACAGAAATGAAACACCAGATTGGATTAGTATAATCACTATATCACTATTACTATTAATGAACTTTAAGTACAACACTAATCAACATTATAACCCTATTTTAAAGTAATTATAAAATGAGACATCAAATAGTCAATACAATGGAGAAAATACTTAAGCAGAGATGTCCACACTGTTTAATAACTCACAGACTAACAGATTTATTAAGATATAGCAGTGTGTCTTTAAATAACTAGTTTCAAAATCATACATCAAACCTAAATGCTTTTATTTCATCTACACATTAGTCAACTCAATTATATAGGTATTTTTAGCTAAAAATGAGTTAAGATTAAATGCTCACTGCATTCCTACCTCAAATAAGACATTATACGTGGTCATTGTGATTAAATTTGTCTGAAGCATGAGTCTTTCAGCTAACAATGAAAACAACCCATGTCCAAGCATGACTTCAGCTTTTCTTCTGCAATTACAAAGAAAAAAAAAATCAAATGCAAAGTTTTACTATTTACTATTTAGTTGATGAAGGAGACACAAAAATGTTTTTCACAAAAGTAACAAATTCCAGCTCAATAATGCCCCCAATTTCCTTCAACCTAGAACTTACAAGGCCACAAAATCTTTAAGTACAGAAATACAAACTACAATATGGGAACAACTAAAGTTTAAAAAAATAGGACTGGTTATGCCACAGCACAGCAAAAATCGTCACCAAAATCTTCACAGTTTGATTCAGCCCCTTATTCATGTCTGACTCTTTGCAACCCCATGGATTGCAGCATGCCAGGCTTACCTGTCCATCACCAACTCCCAGAGCTTGCTCAAAGTCGTGTCTATCGAGTCAGTGATACCATCCAACCATCTCATCCCCTGTTGTCCCCTTCTCCTCCTGCCCTCAATCTTTCCCAACAACAGGGTCTTTTCCAATGAGTCAGTTCTTCGCATCAGGTGGCCAAAGTATTGGAGTTTCAGCTTCAGCATCAGTTCTTCCAATGAACACTCAGGACTGATTTCCTTTAGGATGGACTGGTTGGATCTCCTTGCAGTCCAAGGGACTCTCAAGAGTCTTCTCCAACACCACAGTACAAAAGCATCAATTCTTTGGCACCCATTTTTCTTTATGGTCCAACTCTCATATCTATACATGACTACTGGAAATATCATAGCTCTGACTAGTCAAACCTTTGTCGGCTTTTTAATATGCTGTCTAGCTTGGTCAGAGCTTTTCTTCCAAGAAGCAAGTGTCTTTTAATTTCATGGCTGCAGTCATCATCTGCAGTGATTTTGGAGCCAAAGAAAATAAAGTCTCTCACTGTTTCCACTGTATCCCCATCTACTTGCCATGAAGTGATGGGACTGGATGCCATGCCCTTCGTTTTTTGAACGCTGAACATTACATTGCCAATAAAGGTCTGTCTAGTCAAAGCTATGGTTTTTCCAGTAGTCATGTATAGATCTGAGAGTTGGACTATGAGACCAAAGAATTGATGCTTTTGAACTGTGGTGTTGGAGAAGACTCTTGAGAGTCCCTTGGACTGCAAGGAGATCCAACCAGTCCATCCTAAAGGAAATCAGTCCTGAATATTCATTGGAAGGACTGATGCTGAAGCTGAAACTCCAATATTTTGGCCACCTGATGAGAAGAACTGAGTCATTAGAAAAGATCCTGATGCTGGGAAAGGTTGAAGGCAGGAGGAGAAGGGGACAACAGACGATGAGATGGTTAAATGACAGCTTGACTCAACGGACATGAGTCTGAGTAAACTCCGGGAGTTGGCGATGGACTCGGAGGCCTGGCGTGCTTCAGTCCATGGGGTTGCAAAGAGTCGGACATGACTGAGCAACTGAATTGAACTGAACTGAACCATGAATAATAATCTAAAGCCAAATCTTCACAGCAATTTTTTTACTAACTAGCAGCTACCATGAATAATCATCTAAAGCCAAATAAGTAGAAAAACAATGTGAAAGAAAAGGTAGAAGACATGCAAGAGAATTTTTAAATGAACACTGTGAAGGTAAACATACTAAAATTAAACTTTCAAGCAGAAACTAAGAAACTGAAGGATTACAAACTTAATTCTACCCCTGGGTTTGTCAAATGTTTTCTCCAAATGGCTGGATAGTATATATTTACAGTTTTGTGTACCATGCTCTCTGCAGCAATAACTCAACACTGCTGCTGTATAAACAACCATAGATAATAAGCAAATAAATGATTGTGGTTGTGTTCCAATGTAACCTTATGTACAGTCAGTCAGCTGGATTCAACACAGACTACAAAGTTAGCAATACTTTTCTACCACCAAAACTGTTAATTTTTATAATAAACCAATTCTGGTATAAGGAACAATAGGTAGGACAAGAACGTCTGCATTCAGTTAAGAAAAGAAGCACGCAGGTTTCAGTTTTTAGTTATATATATATAACAGAATACAGTATGTGACAAATACCCAAGTTAATTCTGTTAGCTATATACTACAGATAAAGCAAACAGTGATCAAGCCACCTGAAAAGAAGTCCTCACCTAGATTTACTTAGAATTCAACTTACACAAATGTATTCTCATAGTGAACAAAATGCAGAAAAATTAAAATAAAAACAGAAACAATATACTCCTGTTCCCTACTTTATTTTTAATATGTAGAAAGAGGACTAAACTTATATAGAATTTTATGAATAAAAATAAATAAAAAACAGACTAGAGTAACCACACGTAAATACTATCCCAAAGATTTATAAAACTGATATGTAATATGCAACAGTCCATTGTAGATTTCATGCATACTCACTTTGGGGCCAGGTGTTTTAAAAAATAGCCCATTGCCTTGAGAGCCTGTACTCTGATTCCTTCACTTGTTGATGCCAGAAGTTTATAGATAACACTGAATAAATTAAAATTTAAAACAAATTACTATGAGTATCTTTCAAAAGTAAATATCTTATATATGCATATTTTTTCATATAGTCACACAATTATAAACCTTAGTCACACAATTATAAACCTATCTTCAAGTAAGATATGAGCGAATTTAATATACATTTCTAACATTTAAAAATTTGCTTATCAACTATATGTTCTCTTCAAGAAACCCACTTTAAATGCTCAACATCACTCATTATCAGAGAAATGCAAATCAAAACCACTATGAGGTACCATTTCACGCCAGTCAGAATGGCTGCAATCCAAAAGTCTACAAGTAATAAATGCTGGAGAGGGTGTGGAGAAAAGGGAACCCTCTTACACTGTTGGTGGGAATGCAAACTAGTGCAGCCACTATGGAGAACAGTGTGGAGATTCCTTAAAAAACTGGAAATAGACATGCCTTATGATCCAGCAATCCCACTGCTGGGCATACACACTGAGAAAACCAGAAGGGAAAGAGACACGAGTACCCCAATGTTCATCGCAGCACTGTTTATAATAGCCAGGACATGGAAGCAACCTAGATGTCCATCAGCAGATGAATGGATAAGAAAGCTGTGGTACATATACACAATGGAGTATTATTCAGCCATTAAAAAGAATACATTTGAATCAGTTCTAATGAGGTGGATGAAACTGGAGCCTATTATACAGAGTGAAGTAAGCCAGAAAGAAAAACACCAATACAGTATACTAACACATATATATGGAATTTAGAAAGATGGTAACAATAACCCTGTGTACGAGACAGCAAAAGAGACACTGATGTATAGAACAGTCTTATGGACTCTGTGGGAGAGGGAGAGGGTGGGAAGATTTGGGAGAATGGCATTGAAACATGTAAATATCATGTATGAAATGAGTTGCCAGTCCAGGTTCGATGCACGATACTGGATGCTTGGGGCTGGTGCACTGGGACGACCCAGAGGGATGGAATGGGGAGGGAGGAGGGAGGAGGGTTCAGGATGGGGAACACATGTATACCTGTGGCGGATTCATTTTGATATTTGGCAAATCTAATACAGTTATGTAAAGTTTAAAAATAAAATAAAATTTAAAAAAAAAAAAAAAAAAAAAAAAATAAATATACAAATATATACAGATAAGTAATTGAATGGACAAAAATATACCATCTTAATAACTAATCAAAAATAAGAGTAACTACATTAATTTCAGACAGATTTCAAAGTATGGAAAGTTATCAGGGATAAAGAAGGATGTTATATCATTATAAACAGGTCAATTCTCCAATATGACCTAACAGTCCTTAACGTGCATGTACCTAGCTACAGAGCCTAAAACTATACAAGGCAGAAACTTACAGAAGTGCAAGGAGAAACAATTAATCCATTATCATAGTGGGAGATTTCAAAATCCCTTTCTCAGAAAAAGACAGACCCACCAGGCAGAAAATCAGTAAGCACATAGTTAATCTCAAAAATACCATCAAACAACTGGATGTCACTGATATCTATGTACTACTTCCAGGCTACCCAGGTGACCTGGTGGTCAAGAACCCGACTGCCAGTTCAGGAGATGCGAGAGGCGTGGGTTAGATTCCTGTGACAGATGACCTGGAGGGAAACGGCAACCCACTACAATGTTCCTGCCTGGAAACATTCGTGGAGGGGCCTGGAGGACTCCAGTTCATGCGGCTGCCAGGAGCTGGACACAACTGACCACACACACACGTGCTACTTCCTTGTACAACGGTAGAAAAACACACTTTTCTTCAGCTCACACAGAACATTCACCAAGTAGACCACATCCAAGACCATAAAAAACATAAACAACAAATATAAAGACTGGAGATTACATAAAACCTACTCCAAAACCACATGAAATTAAATTAGAAATCAATAATAGATAACTGCAAAACACCAAAATACTTCTAAATGAAAGGTGGGTTAAGGAAGAAATCTCAAAAAATTAAAAGCATTTTCAACTAAACGAAAATGAAAGCACAACTTATAAAAATTTGTGGGATGTTGCAAAAGCAGCACTTACAGGAAAATTTACAGCACTGAATACATATATTCTAACAGAAAAGAAGAAAGATCTAAAATCAATAACCTAAGGTTTTACTCTAGGGCATCTGGATGAGAAAATTCAATTGAAAGTAAGCAGAAGAAAAACAATAAGCACTGGAGTAGGAATCAATAAAAAATGGAGAAAATCAATAAAAATAAAACTTGATTCTTCAAAAAGACCAATAAAATCAATAAGCTTCCTTGGAGGCTAAGAAAAAAAAGAGAAAGGACATAATTCACTAATGTCACATATAAAAAGAGGGATATAACTACAGATGTCATGCCCATATAAAAGAATATTATGAACTCTATGCCCAGAAATTCTATAACCTACATGCAATAAGCCAATGCCTTGAAAGACATAATCTGCCAAAACATACCTAAGAAAAAATAAAAGATATGAATAGGTTTATATCTACTAAAGATACTGAATAACCACCAAAATAGAAAGTACCAAACCAAGAGGAATTCACTGGTAAAATCTACTGAACATTTGGGGAAGAAATTATACCAGTTCTCCACCAGCTCCATCAGAGCACAGAAGCAGAAGGAATACTCCTAACTTACTCTCATTCTGTGAGCCACCATCAGCCTACACCAAAACCAGAAGACAACACTGCAAGAAAACAACCAGTATCTTACATTAGACCAATATCTCACATAATAGAGATGAAAAATCCTCAACAAAGTATCAGCAAATCAAATCCAAATAAGTATAAGAAGTATATACGATGACCAAGTGAGATTTATCCTGGGTATACAAGGATAGTTTCACATCTGAAAATCAATTAAGGCAATCATCACATAAACACATAAGGAAAGTTATCAGTTATATCAGTAGATAAAAAAAAAATTTTACAAATCCAACAGCCATTCATGTTAAAAACTCTAAATAAACTAAGGACAGAGGGTTAACTTTCTCAACTTGATAAAGACTATCTACAAAAAACCTACAGCTAACATCACACTCAATGGGAAAAAAATTCAAAACTTTACTACTTAGATCAAGGGAAAGGCACGACTGTCCCCTCTCACCATTCCTTTACAACATCATACCGAATTTTCTTCCTAAAGTGGTAAAGCAAGAAAAGTAAATATACGTACAGACTGAGAAGGAACACATAACACAATCTGTGTTTGCAGGTGACATGATCACCTACGAAGAACATCTAGGACTGACTGACAAAATAAATCATGGAAATAGGAAGCGATTATAGCAAGGTTGAAAAATACAAAATTGATATCCAAAGTCAATTGCTTTCCTATATACCAACAATAAACAAGCCAAAGGACTTAATAGATACTTCATCAAGGGAGATACACGGATGGCAAATAAGAATACAAAAAGATGCTCCACATCATAGGGAAATGCAAATGAAAACAAAAATAAAACACCTATTAGAATGGCCAACCACCACCAAATGCTGGTGAGGGGGAGAAGCAACACAAATTATCACCCTCAGAAGAAATTGAAAGCACAGCCACTCTGGAAGACAGTCTGGCAGTTTCTTACAAAACTAAATATACTTTTACCATACAATCCAGCAACTGCACTCTTTGGTACTTATCCAAAAGAACTGAAAACATATTTCCAGGAAAAACTGACATATGCATGTTTATACCAGCTTTACATGTAACTGCAAAAACTTGCAAGCACCCAAGATGTCCTTGATCAATGCATAAATAAACTGTAGACATCCAACCAATGAAATATTATTCAGGCCTACAAGAAATGAGCTATCAAGCTATGAAAAGCCTTTTGGTTGAAAGCCTCAGATTGAAAAAAATACATACTTAATGATACTAACTATATGGCATTCTAGAAAAGGCAGAACAAGGGAGACAATAAAAAGATTAGTGGCTGTGGGTTTGGTGGGTGGGGGTGCTGAGAGAAGGATGAACAGGCAAAGCACAGAAGATTTTGACAGCAGTGAAATATTCTGAATGCCAGTGTAACGATGAACATATACATTCAACCAACCAAGATGGAGTAAGGACAACAGAGCTTCTCTTCCTGTGGATTAGAACTATAAACTACAGACAAATAGAAAAGTAAATCTGCAAGTACTCCGAAGACTGCAAAAAAGCAGGTGCATTGTTGTGGAGAAGTTAATACTTAGGCATTACACATTTTATAGGAAAGAGTCTGAATTTTTACTTTTCTCTTGTAAATCTGACCCACGGTCTATATCTCAGAGTAATTTTCTTTCAGAAGTTCAAGTAGCTAATATCGTGAGAAAAACGATCCTTCAGGTTACAGGAATTAAGAAAATGGGTTCCTACAGACTAGAGGCCTGGAAAAGCATATGGAAAACCACTCCAGTATTCTTGCCTGGAAAATCCCCTTGGACAGAGGAGCCTGGTGGGCCACAGTCCAATTCAGTTCAGTTGCTCAGTCGTGTGTGACTCTGCAACCCCATGGACTGCAGCAGGCCAGGCTTCCCTACCCATCACCAACTCCAGGAGCTTGCTCAAACTCATGTCCACTGAATCGATGACGACATCCAACCATCTCACCCTCTGTCATCCCTTTCTCTTCCCGCTTTCAATCTTTCCCAGCATCAGGATCTTTTCCAATGAGTCAGTTCTTCACATTGGGTAGCCAAAGTACTGGAGTTTCAGCTTCAGCATCAGTCCTTCCAATGAATATTCAAGACTGAAATTCCCTTAGGATTGACTGGCTTGACCTCCTTGCAGTCCAAGGGACTCTCAAGAGTCTTCTCCAACACCACAGTTCAAAAGCATCAATTCTTCAGCTCTCAGCCTTCTTTATGGTCCAACTCTCACATCCATACATGACTACTGGAAAAACCATAGCTTTGACTAGATGGACCTTTGTCAGCAAAATAATGTCTCTGCTTTTTAATATGTTGTCTAGGTTGGTCACAGCTATCCTTCCAAGAAGCAAGGTTCTTTTAATTTCATGGCAGCAGTCACCATCTGCAGTGATTTTGGAGCCCCCAAAAATAGTCTGTCACTGTTTCCATTGTTTCCCCATCTATTTGCATTGAAATGATGTAACCGGATGCCAAGATCTTCATTTTTTGAATGCTGAGTTTTAAGCCAACTTTTTCACTCTCCTCTTTCACTTTCATCAAGAGGCTCTTCAGTTCTTCTTCACTTACTGCCTTAAGAGTGGTGTCATCTGCATATCTGAGGTTATTGATATTTCTCCTGGCAATCCTGATTTCAGCTTGTGCTTCATCCAGCCCAGGATTTCACATGAAGTACTCTGCATATTAAGTTAAATTAGCAGGGTGACAATATACAGCCTTGATGTACTCCTTTCCCAATTTGGAACCAGTCTGTTCTTCCATGTCTGGTTCTAACTGTTGCTTCTTGACTTACATACAGGTTTCTCAGGAGGCAGGTCAGGTGGTCTGGTATTTCCATCTCTTAAAGAATTTTCCACAGTTTGTTTTGATCTACCCAGTCAATGGCTTTGACGTAATCAATAAAGCAGAAGTAGATGTTTTTCTGGAACTCTCTTGCTTTTTTGATGGTTAAACAGATGTGAATTATCACCCAGCTATCACCTTAATCCCTGAGTGGTGCGTGTACAAGAAAAACTTAAAGACGACGAGAGGTTTTAAAAATGAAGGGACAAGAGAACAACCACTTATAGAGGACAGGCAGAACTTGAAGACTGACCTTTCCTGCTAAAACAAAACACAAAAATCAACATTTGTTAACGGATCACAAGATGCAAAGTTTATAGGTTAGGGTTAGGGAGTATTTCCCAAATAATTCTATGAGGTCAGCATTTACTCTGACATTTAAATCAGTAGACTGAATAAAGTCAATTACCCTTCATAATGTGGGTACCTCATTTGAACAGTTAAAGGCCTTAATAGAAAAACAAAAACAAAAAAAAAACTGACCTCCCTAGAAGAAGAGGGAATTATGCCAGCAGACAGACTTCAATCTCAAACTGCAACATCAACTCTTATCTGGATCTCCACCTGCCAGCCTACCCAGCAAATTTTGGACCTGTCAGCTTCTACAATCACATAAGCCAATTCCTTAACATACATGTCTGTCTGTCTCTCTCTCTCTCTCTCACACACACACACTCACGCAAACACTTCTGGTTCTGCTTCTCTGGGAATTTCTGAAAATGCACTCCCTAAGTATAATGCATAAAGTCCTCTTCTATCTTATACACAAAGTATCGAAAAACAACAAATCAAAAGTTTGTAATAAAAGACTGGTTGCTGTTGTCATTCAGTTGCTAAGTCATGTCCGACTCTTTGCAACCCCAGGGACTGTAGCATGCAAGGCTCCACTGTCACCCACTATCTCCCAGTTTGCTGAAATTCATGTCCATTGGGTTGATGATGTCATCCAACCATCTTATCCTCTGCTTCCCCCTTCTCCTTTTGCCTTCAATCTTTCCCAGCATCAAGGTCTTTTCCAATAAACTGGCTCTTCGCATCAGGCAGTCAATGTATTGGAGCTTAACCAACAGCCCTTCAATCAATATTCAGAGTTGATTTTCTTTAGGACTGGCTGGTTTGATCTCCTTGCTGTCCAGGACTCTCAAGAGTTTTCTCCAGCAAAATCCAAAAACATCAATTCTTCGGCACTTAGCCTTCTTTATGGTCCAACTCTCCCATCTGTACACAACTACTAGAAAAACCACAGCTTAGACCATACAGACCTTTGTGGGCAAAGTGGTATCTCTGCTTTTTAATACACTGTCTAGGTTTGTCATAGCTTTTCTTCCAAGGAGCAAGCATCTTTTAGTTTCATGACTACAGTCACCATCCACAGTGATTTTGAAGCCTAAGAAAATAAACTTTGTCACTGCTTCCACTTTTTCACCATCTATTTGCCATGAATTGATGGGACCAGATGCCATGATCTTAATTTTTTGAATGCTGAGTTTGAAGGCAGCTTTTTCACTCTCCTCTTTCACTCTCATAAAAAGCATCTTTAGTTCCTCTTCACTTTCTGCCATTAGAATGGTGTCACCTGCATATCTGAGGCTGTTGATATTTCCCCTGGCAATTTTGATTCCTGCTAGTGATTCATCCAAGCCCAGCATTTCTGCACATAAGTTAAATAAGCAAGATTACAATATACAGCCTTGCTATACTCCTTTCCCAATTTTGAACCAGTCCATTCTTCCATGTCCGGTTCTAATTGTTGCTTCTTCACCCATATATAGATTTTTCAAGAGAGAGGTAAGGTGGTCTGGTACTCCCATTTCTCCCATCTCTTTAAGAATTTTTCACAATTTGCTGTGAGCCACACAGTCAAAGGTGCTAGTGTAATCAATGAAGCAGACGTTTTTCTGCAACTCCCTTGCTTTCTCCATGATCCATGGTATGGAAAATTTATTATAGCTAGATTATTAAATTACTTACTGTAGCTGATCACTCAGCAAAGTATGTGTTCAACTTTTGTGCTCCAAAAACCTTCTCATTAAATGAAAGACTTAAAACAGAAGTATTCTCTTTTGTTGCTGATAACTGTTACAGACTGAATATGTGCTCCCCAATTCATATACTAAATGCCTAAGCTCAACTGTAGTTGTATTTGGAGAAGAAATCAGTTAAGTTAAAGGAAGTCAAGACATACAAATGAGGCAAGAAAATACAGTCCGAAGGGGTAAATCTATCATCAGAACAAGACACAGATATGACAGAGAAGTTTTAAGTAGACAGGGAATTTAAAAAAACTATGATTAGGAGGTGGGGCAGGGGGGAATTTGGGAGAAAACAGATAACAAATAAGGATCTACTGTATAGCACAGAGAACTCTACTCAATACTCTGTAATGACCTACATGGGGAAAAAAATCTAAAAAAGACTAGATATATGTATAGTTACAACTGAATCACTTTGCTGTACACTTGGAACCAACAACATTGTAAATAAACTATACTCCAATTAAAAATTTAAATAAAAAACAAAAATTAAATGAGGTCATAAAGGTGGGTCCTGATTCAAGTGGATTAGCATCCTTATTTAAAAAAAAAAAAAAAGAGCTTTCTGCTTTCTCACTCGCTGTCTTTCTGCCCTGTACAGAAAGGTCATGTCAGCACAGTGGGAAGGAGGCTGCCTACACCCCAAAGGGAAAGCCCTCACCAGACACCAAGCCTCCCTTAAAGCACCTTTATCTTGGACTTACAGTCTCCAAAACTGTGAGAAAACAAATTGTTGGTGTTTAAACTGCCTGGTCTAGGATATTTTGTTACAGCATGCTGAGCAGACTAATACAATGATGACTTGGGACTGAGGCTGGAAGAGGTTATATTTTAAAGGAAAGATATAGAGATCTTCTCTTAGATCACAATTGTATATTACTATTCTAGGACCTAAAGACACATCTGTTAAGAGAATCTGACCTTACAATAGCTGTAAAACAGCATTAACTATACAAACACTGGAATGATTTCCCAGATCCATCCTCACATATTAAATAGTAACACAGCCTCTATCACTGAAGAATTTTTCAAAAAACGTAACACATGAAATAAAAGGATCTTATAACCTGTTTTATAGGATCCAGTAACAATTTTCATTTCTAAGAATCATTTAAAAACTAATCTCTTATATTAAATATATTAAAATTCTTGAAATGTTAAACTCTTACCGTAACCCGTTCCTTTGGTCAAAAGCAGGTATCATAGAGTTAGGATGTTCTGACATTAATGCAACAAGCAGCTGTAGCACATCCATTAGATTGTCATCCTAAAATTATTTTAGAATTTTTTTAAATAAGGAAAAACAACTTATTTGAACAATGACTACTTCTGTAATAATGAATTAGAATATCAAAAAAATAGGTAGGCTTCTGAACAAATACACTTGTTTAAAACACACTATTTAATATACATATTCATCTGTAGAATTCAAAATACACAACACCAAAGAGTCAATTTCATAATCAAAGATATAAAATGACTATTGTACTGTGTCAGGATTTCCTAAAACATATTCCACTGTTATAACAGGTATTGATTTACAGGTTTCTTTTTTTTTTTTTTAAGGAATGATTACATATCAAGAAATTGGCAGGGAAGGACAAACAAGCTGTTCTGCTTTATTACAACAAAGACAAACTGAAGCTTCACAATGCTGACAGACATTGGGAATATGGGAGTAGTGTTGGGGGCAGCTAGGACCACAATGTGCACTAAGTCTCTCAAGAAACTAGTTCTGAAACCAGATCTTATGGGAAATGATAACTAGACAGTTCTCACATCCTATCTGGGAAAAAGTGTTAGCACATCAGTCGTGTCCAAGTCTTTGCAACCCCATGGACTGTAGCTTCAGTCCATGGAATTCTCCATGCAAGAATATAGGACTGGGTTGCCATTCCCTTCTCCAGGGGATTTTCACAACCCAGGGATAAAACTTGGGTCTCCTGCACTGCAGGCAGATTCTTTGCCATCTTAGCCATCAGGGAAGCCCCATATTATCTGTGGTTAGTATTAAAGGTATCAGTACAGATTAGTCCCTCAGTCATGTCCAACGGCAACCCTAAGGACTGCAGCACACCAGGCTTCCCTGTCCATCACCAACTCCTTGAGCTTGCTCAAACTCATGTCCATCAAGTTGATGATATCATCCAACCATCTCATCCTCTGTTGTCCCCTTCTCCTCCCACCTTCAATCTTTCCAAGCATCAGGAAAGTCTTTTCCAATGAGTCAGTTCTCCGCAACAGGTGACCAAAGTATTGGAGCTTTAATCCTTCCAATGATTATTCAGGACTGATTTCCTTTAGGATTGACTGGTTGGATATCCTTGCAGTCCAAGGGACTCTCAAGAGTCTTCTCCAACACCACAGTTCAAAAGGATCAATTCTTCGGCGCTCAGCTTTCTTTATAGTCCAACTCTTATATCCAGACATGACTACTGGAAAAATCATAGCTTTAACTAGATGGACCTTTGTCAGCAAAGTAATGTCTCTACTCTTTAATATGCTGTCTGTCACCGCTTTTCTTCCAAGAAGCAAGCATCTTTTAATTTCATGGCTTTAGTCATCAACTACACTGATTCTGGAGCCCAAGAAAATAAAGTCTGTCACTGTTTCCATTTTTCCCCCATCTATTTGCCATGAAGTGATGGGACCAGATGCCATGATCTTTGTTTTTTGAATTTTGAGTTTCAAGCCAGCTTTTTCGCTCTCCTCTTTCATTTTCATCAAGAGACTCTTTAGTTCTTCTTCACTTTCTGCCATAAGGGTGGTGTCATCTGCATATCTAAGGTTACTGATATTTTTCCTGGCAATCCTGATTCCAGCTTGTGCTTCATCCAGCCCAACATTTCACATGATGTACTCTGCATATATGTTAAATAAGCAGGGTGACAATATACAGCCTTGATGTACTGCTTTCCCAATTTGGAACCAGTCCGTTGTTCCTTGTCCAATTCTGTTGCTTCTTGACCTTTACACAGGTTTCTCAGGAAGCAGGTATGGTGGTCTGGTATTACCAACTCTTTAAGAATTTTCCACAGTTTGTTGTGATCCACATAGTCAAAGGCTTTAGCATAGTCAATGAAGTAGAACCAGATGTTTTTCTGGAATTCTCTTGCTTTTTCTATTTTATTCTATGCTTTTTTTTTTGCTATTTTTTTTTGTATGCCTTTTCTATGTTTCTTTCTAGAATTCTCTTGCTTTTTCTATATCTGTATATGTGGTAATAATAAGCTTTTCATTTTTTAATTTGTCCAAGGCAGACATGATGTGATAAACACCACTAGACTCACCACCTGGGCCACAGAAACATATACTCCAAGCCCATCTGCGTACAGACTGCCTCTTGACATTTTTGAAAATGGACATTGCAGTGGTGGTGTGGGTCTCATCGCCCAAGTGGAGAAGAGGGAAGCAAAATTTTTTCTCAAAATTTTAAGGTGGGTTTTTGTTTGGGGCGGCATATTTTTCTCCCCTCTCTGGATTTGTACTTTTAAATCTTAAATGATACACTGTTAGGCATGACAGGCAGTTAAAGAAGCAATGGAGAAGTGTTTAAAACTCCTGTGTTAGCTAACAAGTTTCTGAATTTATTGCTGTATCTCCAGAGAGAAGGCTGGAGAGGGTAACAAGGAAGTGTATCAGCTACTGCAGCCTTAAAACAAAGTTGGTGTCTCTTTGGACTTTAAAATTGTTCCTATACAGCTTCTTTTATTTTTGCTTAATCAGATACAAAGGGAGACATGGGGGGGAAAGGTTACAAATGATCAATAAATGTTTACTGGGTGAACACACTTTTGTATATGGCATAATTTGATAACATTTGCAGAACAGCACAAGAATAAGCACATAGGAGTTCTGAAATCTACAAATTTCAAGAAAACCCTTCACAGTCTTTGTCGACTATTCCGTGTATCATGAGGGCCTTATTGGGCATTACTAACCCACAGATACAAAGGGAAGCAGCAGGCAGTCATCTCTATGGTGCCCTGCGTCCAGGTTCGTTCACTGCTTTTTAATTCTTGCTGTGGCAGCTACTTCAATATTTAATTCTCAATATGCTAAATAAATCATCTAGAGGTAGGGCACTGGAGCTTTGGAAAAGTGTGATTTGAAGGACCCAAAATATCTGATTTAATAGTTTCAGGGAAACAGATAACTGTGACTTCCAGTTTTCATTTATGAAATATTTTGGTCCCAAATGGTCAAGAAAATCTAAAGAGACTATCCTACTCAAGAGGAAAAAGAAATCATAATCATTAATGTTTCGGTCAAACATGATGCTACCAAGAAATTTAACCCATTCTTTTCTGTCCCAATTAACAAAGACAGATCCAAACCACATCTCTTATCTACTAATAATTTTAAAAGCCACTATTCTCATGCTGTAACAAATATGTTAACTCATAACACATGAATTATACACAGGAATATCAGTTAGCATATAAAAGCCACACTTTATATGAAATTCACTTCTAGATTTAACTTATACAAAATACATTTAATTGGATTATTTATTTAGACTACATCGGGCATATATCAAATTTTCCCAACTCTATAAAGGAAAAAACTCCAAACATTTCAACCTATTTAACCTCCTTTACAACCACATAATTTTAAATCAACTATAAATGAGTGATTTAACAGTCTTTGATTATGTAATATCAGTGGGAAGAGTATGTTAAGAATTCAAAAAAAGTCCAATCATTTGTAGTCATTTTTGTTGTCTATTTTTCCATTTATTATACTGGTATCTGGAAATACACTGAAAGTATTTTTTGGTTATTAGGTTATTCTTTAGTCTCATTAGGTTAATGAGATCTTATTTTAATACTTTTTAAAGCCTCTCATGCTTATTCACAGAGGCATGTTGTGGTAATAAAGAATATTTAAATGCAAATTGCTAAGATTTAGTTCCTAGATACATTTACTCTCCATTCTGAGCACAGATACAGGCATAGTTACATCATTAATGAGAGAGTTCTTTAACTCTTACATATAAAAAGGTCCATAATATAACTTCAAAAAATAAAATCCCAACATATAAAATTCACATGTTACCTCATGCATAGTGAGTAGATAATTAAGAATGGCCTGTAGTTCATCTTCCTTTACTCCATTATCCTTAAAAAACATAATACAAGTATTTTATACTTACATATAAAAAACTTTTTTGAAAAGGAAAATTACACACACAGATTTGCCAACTTGGTCAGTTGCTATAAACATAAAAAAATAATGTAATATAGAATCTAAACCAAAAAAAAAAGAATCTAAACCTAAAATAAAAACTCAGGGAAGCACTAAAGACATGCAGTAGGCTACACAATGTAGAAAGTCACAAGAGATTAGACATCAGCACTGTTTTCAGCACCTTATAATACAGATAGATGATAACCTATCTAGTAGAGCTTCAGAATCCTGAAGTAAGCAAAATCGATCATTGAGGGTAAGTATAAGGGTATTACACCTATCACTCATTTAAATACAGAAGATAACTTTTCTGTTTATCTTTTTCTATTAAATTTGGAGACTAAAATGAACAGTTTCTAAAATTACCAAGTTAAAATGTCAGGTACTAAAAACTGTAGTAATTTCAGTGGGAAAAACACTGCACTTTTTAGTATGAATGTATTATGAAAATTTTCCAAGCTACGGTACTATTAATCATAAAACAAACACAAAATCTCAAAAAAGAACAATAAGATAATTAGAAACAAAACACACTAGGAAAGAACATAAAGAGACAATGTAAAGGATAAATTTTTAAATAAATGGAAATAAGATAGCTGATTCTGAAAGACATACCAACAGTTAGGTCCATTTAACACAATATTATGCGGCAGCTAATAAAGCATTAAACTATAAAGAATACGAAATAAAATGATATAGGAAAATACTGAATAAAATATTGAGAATAAATATATTTATATGTTGGCATCTTATAAAACCAAAACACCTTCCTGAAAAATAATATTCAATTTTACTTTACTGATAGTGGAAGGAAATGGAACAAAATGTAATCATTTCTATCCAGTATGTTTTTATACAGGAAAATTATTTTTCAAAATCTGGATGTCAGGTACAGGGAATCTCTAAAAACGAAACCTCCTCCTTTTGAGCAGCTCTGTTGACTGCTGTATCACCAGGTCTAAGACTAAGTAGGAACTACTATCAACTCAGTAAATACTTGCTGAATGAAAGTATGAATACACTTGAACTCCAACAGAAATTCATATAATATATATTACAATTATCAATCTCTAATTCTGCACTAATGTTTATCAATATATGCCTAGGAAACAATAAGAAAAAACAAACAGAGAAATAAATACCTTTCAAAGTATTTTCCACTCTGTAAACCCATTAACAGAGCAAAGAATAAATAAACAACAGAGCAGTTTATGTGAAATTATGTTACAATAAACACATGCTATAGGATAAGAAATGTGAACTCACCTTCATTACTAATTGCTTAATAAACATCAACAAGAATGCTCGTAGAGAAAACATTTCTTTTTGATTAGGTCGTGGTCCATCTTTTAAAAAAAGACAAACACATATGCACACACATTGAGTATTTCAAAAACCTTGAAGCTAAGTATAAAATTCCCATTCCCAACAGTTTTTCCACTTACTTATAAGGAACATAAAGGTAACTCTCCTGAAGAGTTTAATGTCTCTAGAAAAAACAAGCATTCAATCTCAACGTGATTGCATATGTAGTGTTTCTAATGTACAAAATCAGTTACACAAAAACTGCAGTGAAGACATTTGTTTTTGACTAAGGTCAAAGGAATCTCAAAACAGAAAGATGAGGTAACAAATTTACATTTAGCTTTAAAAGACTCTCTGGGAATCTTACTATGGTAACATAAGTTTACAAAGGAAAAAGAGCAAAAGAAAGTCTAAACTTTACATGTGAACTTAGTATGAAAAAACTTTTCCACTGTTACCACTGTATAAGCTAATATAAAACCCTAAAAAAGTACACGTCAACACAATAACACCCATGAAGGCGGGAAACACCGTGCTGACCACCTCTGACGTCTCCTTCTCTTTTTGAAAAAGTCCTTGGTCACACATGGCTCACATTAAAGTCAATTTTCATGTCTGAAACATATAATTCCCAAACAGAAAGCTTTTGAAATCAAATACTCATTGTCCTAAGATCCTAACTCAGGTACTTGCTTGCCTTATATTTTCTGCAATTTTCCCCCCACTAATCATTATTTACAGCGAGTTCCTAGACCACCAAAGCAAAGGACCAACACGACCCTGAACAGATCAATTAAACTAGGAAGAAAATTGTTTAAAATTTGTTCCACATGACCATTCCTAGACAAAGAAAAGGTTATAGAGCTACAACAGAATCATAAAGTTTGGCCAGCTTTCTCACTTGAAGTATGAGACTTTCCCAAGATCACTAATCAGTTAGAAAATAAAGGCCAGAATATAATGCAAACACCCAGGACAGTACATGATGCACACCATCAGGAAACAATGATTTGGTTCTAGATCTGTGCAACATGCCAGCTTAAACAAGATCATGGAACTTTCATGTGTCCTCATAGCTTTCTAAATGATAGCATACTGTCTGATAATTAATCTAGTTTATTTTGAAAGGGATTTAAAAAAATATTGTACAAATATGAAACCTCATCTTTGTGAATCAATGAACAACCAAAGCGTGTAAGTAAAAAATCAGAATGTATATTGTTTCACTCTCCTGCATCTATCTCCTGATTTAAAACAACAGCCCTCAATTCTTATAAAGGGACTGAACCCATCTTCACACTCAGATCATGTGTTCTGGGGGTAAGAAGGGCCTCCTCTTCTGGGCAATCTGAAGAACACTGTCATGCAGATAGACACACGATGCAATCAGAGTCAGTGAGCAACAAAGAGACTAAAAGGACTTTTGCTGGAAATGCTCGATACAGGCAGATACTCTTGCTAGATTTAAAGTTGTGGGGATGTGAAGGTAGGGTGGCTGCTTGCTACTACAAAGAGAGAGACTACATGGAAAGAGCCAATACAGAAGAACTGGGAAATGGAGCGAGACAAGCTGACAAAATAGTAGGGGCCATACTCTGAGCCCCTGCACCAAATTCTACTGGAACTATCAGCCTATTAACCCTGGTTAACCCTCTTTTACGATATAAACCTGGAGTAACAGGCAAGTTTGACCTTGGAGTACAAAAGGAAGCAGGGCAAAGGCTAACACAGTTTTGTCAAGAGAACACACTGGTGATAGCAAACACCCTCTTCCAACTACACATGAGACGACTCTACACATAGATGTCACCGTATGGTCAATACCAACATCAGACTGATTATATTCTTCGCAGATGAAGATGGAGACGCTCTAATAGTCAGCAAAAATAAGCCCTAGAGCTGAATTTAGAAAAGGCAGAGGAACCAGAGATCAAATTGCCAACACATGTTGGACTAGAGAGAAAACAAGGGAATTCTAGAAAAACATCTACTTCTGCTTCACTGATTACGCTAAAGCCTTTGACTGCGTGGATCCCAACAATCTGTGAAAAATTCTTAGAGAGACAAGAATACCATACCACCTTACCTATCTCCTGAGAAGCCTGTAAGCAGGCCAAGAAATAACAGAACAGACATGGAACAAGTGACAGGTTCAAAACTGGGAAAGGAGTACAACAAGGCTGTATATTGTCACCCTGCTTATTTAACCTACATGCAGAGTACATCAAGAAATATGCTAGACTGGAGGAATCACAAGGTGGAATCAAGATTGCTGAGAGAAATACCAACAATCTCAGATATGCAGATGATACCACTCTAAAATCACTATGGATGGCAACTGCAGCCATGAAATTAAAAGGCACATGTTCCTTGGAAGAAAAGCTATGGAAAACCTAGACAGTGTATTAAAAACCAAAGACATCACTTTGCTGACAAAGGTCCATATGGTCAAAGCTATGGTTTTCCCAGTAGCCACATACAGATGTGAAAGTCAGACCATAAAGAAGGCAGGGTACTAAAGAAGTGATGCTTTCAAACTGTGGTACTGGAGAAGACTCTTGGGATTCCCTTAGACAGCAAGGAGATCAAACCAGTCAATCCTAAAGGAAATCAGTCTTGAATATTCATTGGAAAGACTAATATTGAAGCTGAAGCTCCAATACTTTGGCCACCTTATGTGAAAAGCCGACTGACTGGAAAAGACCATGATGCTGGCAAAGACTGAGGGTAGGAGAAGGGGGCAAAAGAGGATGAGATGGTTGGACGGCATCATCGACTCAATGGATGTGAGTCTGAGCAAACTCCAGGAGATAGTGAAAGACTTCCAAGGCCTGGCATGTTGCAGTCCATGGGGTCACAAAGAATAGGACGCAACTTAGTGACTGAACAACAATGAGCAATAATACAAACCAGTTTTAAGAAGGTTTGGCAATACTTTAAACAAGCCACTATTTGTCAAAATTTTTATTTTGACCCCTTCTATGAACTATTGACATAATAATGAACATTAGTCTTCCAATAAGTTAGTTCCGATTATACAGGAAAAAAATTACTGAAATTCTGTAGTTTCCTTAAATTAGTTATTAGAAGCAGATACTCCCTACTCCTACAAAAAAAATCTCCATTCTCTCAAAAAACACTGCTGTCAATGACTTTCAATGGAATAACTCAACTCAACATCAATACTAGTTGCTAATATAGAATTTTCTCTCATTCTCAATGCCTTAGAAATCATCCTAGTCATATTTGATCCCCAAAGAACTCATACTAGCAAAAGTAGCATTCTTCTATAAAAATAGTGAGCTGTTAATCTCTGTAAACCACAATTTAGGACAAACTATTAAAATTATCAGCAAGATGAAAATGAAATTTTGCCATGAAAAGATTTAGAAAAACTTTCAGAATAATGTATTGTTTTAGGAAAAAAAGAGATGGAAGAAAGAGGGAGGGAAAGGAGGAGGGAAGAGAAAATCCTGAATTTGCATATATATGTAACATAATATACAGATGAGATGAAATACCTAATCCTTTTGGGGTAATGCCACTCCGATCCTGAGGGTTCACTGCCCAGTAGTAGTACTTCAGTGTATGCATTATGAGAAGCACTGTGCCAACTCTCCGAATGGCATTATATATGTTGACTGTACCAATGAATTCCGTGGACAGGTAAGTATAGAGTGTCAACTGCACCTAGAGAATCAAAATGAAGAGCTCAAATCAAAGAAACAGACCAGCATTTTAACGTTCTTTCCAGTAATACTCTCAGGTTGCTCTATTCGGACCACACTCGTTCTAAAAAGTAAGCTGCTTAATTAGCTTGATAGTAACCTCCATGTTAACAGACAACATATAGCCACTGACACATATCCAGAAGCACACACACTCCTTACAAAACAAAAGCAGGCAAATGCTTCTGTTACAGCAGCACTATGAAGTAAACATCCCCACATACACCATGTTTTTGCAGCACTATTCCTATAGTGCTGAGAAAACTGATTCCTATTTAGCAATCAGCAATTATTCATGAACTTACACACTTCTTTATAATAAACCTACTATTTATACTTTGCATAACTGTTCTCAAAAGCTAGAAATTGTCTTTGTTCTGGAGAAAACTAGTAGCTGGAATAACTCATAAGAAATTAAAAAAACAAGCAGGAATAACTAAAAAACAGATCAAAAAAAGAAAATCATACAAAAATATGTAAAGCCTATCTTAAGAAATATTTATTAGAAAAAAAGAATTTTGTTATAGCAGCTCATTACTACAAAGACTGTAATTATAATCTTAGCACAAAATAAAAACCACTTTTGTTCTACTTTCATATCAAAATCAAGAATTTTTCACTGCATTACTAGTGGATATACTTTATAAACTAAAAAATATTAAGGAAGGCATTAAATTTGACTAAAACTGAAACTACTCCTGATCATTTACAATGAATATTTATGTTTAAACATAATGGACATTCCCAGATGCTGAGGGCATTTTCCTTTTTAAGCCTGAAAGATAAAAATTAGGTGCCTATATTCCAGATGCCCTATAAACAAACAATCAAGCTTAAATGAACAAGGGAGTCAATCAGTAACAGTACATGGTCAAGAATGGCAGACTCTGAGCCCCTTAAAACCAAAGTCTGAAAGATGGCTGTAGTTTGCTGTTGTTGTTTAGTAGCTAAGTCATGTTTGAATCTTTGCCAACCCATGGACTGTAACCTGCCAGGCTCCTCTGTCCATGGGCTTTCCCTGGCGACAACACTGGACTGGGTTGCCATTTCCTCCTCCTGGGGATCTTCCTGACCCAGGGATAGAATCCACATCTCCTGCATTGAGAGGTAGACTCTTTACTGCTGAACCACCAGAGAAACCCAACTGTAGTTTAGAAAATCATAAACATGCTATAATCCACAGAGTTGCTGAAAGATAACATCATTTTGATGTTGCTACTGCTGTTCAAATAGACAGCCCCAGCTTACTTGTTATTGAGGATATACAGAATTTTCTATGACATGATTCAAATTCTTAAGTGTGATACTTCAATCAGAAAATATTTACCTTCACCTATATTTGTACCACTGTATTACTAAATATACAATGGTGCAGACACTGTCCCTCAGTAGCTAAAAATCTAATGGAAAAGATTAAACATACACACAATTTTAAGTGAAAAACCAAAGGTAATAAATACCCCTACTGAAACATAAGAAAGCTCATGTGGCAATATGTAATTAATTGCAAAATGAGTGCCATAGAGCTATTGAATACTATTAATTCAGAGGCCAGAGAAATTATTTTAGGATAAGCTAAAAGAGTCAAGAAAAGTTTCACTAGTAGAGTAGATATTAAGGTAGGCTTTGAAGATGAGTAGTTCTAACAATAAGGGGAAATTTCAAATAGAGAAAATTGTAGATAACACAAAAAGCTTCCCTAGATCTAGAACAACCATCCTCAATCTTGCCTGCATTAAAATACCTGGAAAACATTTTTAAAGTACCTGTCTGGGTCTTGTCCCAGACCAATTAAATCAGAATCTAGGGAAGAGGGAGTGAGAGTCTGTTTTCATTTAAAAAAAAAAAAACCTTTACCAACTAATTCTATAGACAGCCAAGATTAAGAACCACTGCTCTAGGATAACTTTTGGTACCCACCTACCCATTGAGGATAACTGATTTTTCATATAGAAAGCCTAGAAAGAACTGGCATGAAGACTTAATGCTTTATTCTGAAAACAAAGAGAAACCATTACAAATTTGAGGGCTAAGAAATGTTCTGATGAGCATGACTGTGATATGTTGAAAGCATGAAGGAATTCTAACAAAAAGTGAAAAACCAAGATATGGAAAACTGGAGAAAGTCAGTTTCCTGAGAATGATACTACAGATAAAGAAAAATTAATAGGATTGAACAGCAACATACTGAGGTAAATAAGAACAGTGACCTCAGGATCGTGCATATTCTGATTATGAATAATTCTTTACTCTATATAATCTAATAACCACACAAATTATACATGAAAATGTCTTTCCCATCACACCTAAATTCTGTGTATGAGAGCAGGAATCAGATCTGTCTTATTCACCACTGTATCCATAGGGCCGGCCACTCAACAAATGAAAGACTATTGTCTACAAGAAAACTCATCTCTCGTGTTAGGTCATTTTTAAAAGACTGTCTCTGAGCAAATCAAACTTAAATGCGTATTATAAATGACTGGGAGCAGCCTGTTCCAAAAGCAAAGATTGATTCATACGACCATACCCTCAACTTTGTAACCAGAGGTGAATTTACCATGAAGCTAATGAAGCTTAAATTTTATGCCCACTCACCTACACATATTCCTTGCAAAATCCTAAACCTAATTTTACATGTTGCATTCTTTTTGTTAAAAAGCTCCTTTCTCCCCCAAATTGTATGACCTTTAGGTCAAACAAACTTTATATCTGCCTTTTGTTATAACTACCTTTATGATAAAATTAGATATAACCCCTCAAGGATACACAAAGCATAAGGCAGAAACAAAACTGAAGTTTAATATTGACAAATCAACTGCAAATTCTAAAAAGGAAATTAAAGAAAATTATTAACAAGGAAAAGGTAAGAAATACAGTGCAATAATACTATGGACTTAAGGAAATGATATAATGAAATTTTTAAAATATTCCCCTACAACTAAGTATCTAATAAGAGGAGGTTTTTTGACCACATCAAAAGAGGCCCAAAGGCTTACAAATGTGCTGCTTAGTTAAGACAAAGAAGTGTTTAGTAAAAAGTTTAAGAAGTAACTTGAAACAATCCTTGAAAAGAAATAAGACTGAGGGTCATAGAAGAGAAAGAGGTCAAATTTGAACCCAGAGATAAAAAGCTACAACCTCCAGCTGCCTCCTTTGATTATTTCCAAATGGCAATCAGAGTCAGCAGCTGTTTTTCTCCTTAACATCTGAAAAGAGCAGCTGAAAATAAGATACTATGACTCCAGAAGAGCAAAACAGTCTGCAGACGTTTTTTTCTGACAACTAAAGTAAGTACGTGTTATTCCAACCTGAACAATGATAAACACTTGCAAGTGAACCAGAAAGGAGAGGGGAAGAGAGGAAATCAAATGTTTAGGATAACTTAATAGAACATTAGGGTTTATGAAAAGTTTTATTTACATATTTTATCACAAATTCGCTTGTTTACTTAATGCAATCGGTTTGCTGTTATAGTACTAAATAAACTACTGTATAAAATATAATTGTTTAATAATTTTAATTAATGTGAAATCAAAATGATTAAATGAGACCAGCACATCATGGAAGCCTTCAAGAAAGGGTGACATTTCAGCTGTTCCTGTAAGAATTAAACTCAGTAGTTCATCATTTTGGTGGAAGGAATATGTATGTATAACACAGAGAAAGGGAGCACAATGAGTATAATTTATATGTATGTATATACATTCATACATACATAAGGACGCATAGATATATACGCAATCCAACTAGGGTTAAGGAAATGTAAATCAAAATCTCTCCCAAATAACATTTTATTTAACAAAGAAAATATATACTATTTCTGTATTTCAAAAAATGCTACTACTGCTTTAGGAAAGGAGGGACAGATGGAGGGAGGGAGGAAATACTGTCTTGCAAAAGTACATTTAGTCAGGTGGGAGGGAGGTTCAAGAGGGAGGGGACACATGTATTTTTGTGCTTTAGCTGCTAAGTCCTATCCAACTGTTTTGTGAGCCCATGGAGTATTTAGCCTGCCAGGTTCCTTGTCCATGGGCTTCCCAGGCAAGAATACTGGAGAGGGTTGCCATTTCTGTCTCCAGGGGATCTTTAGACTCAGGGATTGAACCCACGTCTCCTGCACTGGCAGGCAGGTTCTTCACCACTGACCCACCAGGAAAGCCCTGGATATATATATGTATATATGGCTGATTCACGTACGGCAGAAACCAACACAGCACTGTAAAGCAATTATCCTCAATCATTAATTAAAAATAAAAGTACATTTAGTCAAAAAATGCATTCCACTGAAACCTTACACAACAGCATGTAAAAGGATAAAAGAAAATCCTCTTCATTATCACTCTTCTCAAGTACAAAAATGTAGTGAACATACTAGCACACAATCAATATATGTATTACCTTGGCTGGGGCATGGATCCATAGAGCTGGGTTAAGAAGAATGTGATCACACAATTGCTTGAGTAGGGGCATCCCATTCGGCAGGTTACTCAGGTACTTTGAAAATATGAGGCAGAGTTCAAGTACTGCTCTGCTGACATGGGATTTGGAAGACTGCAGAGGAAGATATTTCAAAGGTCACCATCAACACAAAGCAAGGGAAGTAAGTTAAACGTCAATACCAGAAAAAGTTGGTCCACAAACCATGCTCAAAGTTAAAGATGCTTTGAGATTCAATAAAACAGTGCAGGCAAGGTAAAACAGCAATAGGTTGTTTTAATTTAGGTAACTTTACATTAACCAAAGACACACTTGCCAACAGAATTTCTCAGCTTCTTAGGAGACCAAGTTTCATGGACTACAAATTAAGAACCAAAAATGTAAAGCATTTCATACTTTACCTTTTCAAGACTATATCCTATTACCAAGAAGCCCTTGCAGGCAAGCATCTGCTCCTGCATAGCAATTGAGTTCTTCAACAACTCCATGATAAAAGCCAGCAAAGTTGAACTGGAATAAGGAAAAAAAAAAACACAACAACAGTTTGAAAAAACTATATTCTCTTAAAAAAAAATGGGGGGGAGGCGGTTAGATAGATACAGTCTTTCAATTACCCTTAATAAAAAGTTTCTATTCCAAGGAAACTGATGATGATTTACTAAAACTACCTCCAATATTATTTCAGGACTAAAATTTTAATGTAAGATTAGGACTTATTACTCAAATATTTAGTTCATATTCTTTATCACAAATATATTATTAAATGAATTACTTTTGAAACAATATGACAAACATGCACAAAATAGAGAAAAACTAGCAATGTCCAAAAACAAGTAGTAAAATGGGTAACAGAAGTTTATTACTTTGCCCTAAGAAATGGATGTAACTTAGATAAGTTGGATGTAACTTAGATAAGCTAGAGAGTTAGAGGCCAAACAGATGGAAAAAATATGGAGCAAGCAGACTAGGACAGAAATCCTCAAACTGGCTTAATTTGAACAGAGGATAGATACAGTACGTAAAGGGGAAGATAAATAAAGATGTAAGCAAACTGAAGTATTCAAATAATAATTTAAGTATTTTCCTCATTATCCGAACAGAAAAATCTAAAGTAGTAAGACTACAGTCATGCTTCCAAACCTCATAACTTTTATATACTCAGCATGGACTAGAATAAAGGTCAACTGTTTTGTCCCTCTCAAAAGTTCTGAGAGATTCCCACCAGGAAAGGGAGAACAGCCAACCTCCTTCACAAAAGTACTTCTATTTTTCAACTGTCAGCAATTCTAATAAAGTTGAAAAGTTAAAAAAATAAATAAATAAAATAAAATAAATAACTGAGCTCTGTTACAAAGGTTTCAGACTAGGATGCAAAAAAATTTTATGAAGGAGCAATAGGTCAAGGATAATTTTAATTACTAGCTTTGATACATAATTCCTTTTAAAAATAACTCATTTTCTTGCCTAAAAACAATCTGGACAATGTATTAAAACACTAAACATATACATTGGTAGTAGACTTCAAGTTGCATATAAAAGTAGAAATTAGAGAATTTCAAAAAGGGAGAATACAAAAAGCATTAAAATCACTCAATTAATAATTAAACATAATTATTTTATTATAAATAGTTTCACTAGGATACATAGCCATAAAAAATTCATTTCTACATCCTCTCTGACATTTTAACAACTTGTCCTAGAATTCATGTCTCTTCCCTTTTTTACACTCAACACTAAGAGAGGAGACAAAAGTGCCAAATAAGCAATTTAGTTTTGAAAAAAATAAATCACTTATTATTATGTAACATAATCAAAAATTTTACATTTCAATGTTACCTGCAATAATAATTAAATTCAATATGTTACCTGCAATAATAATTATAAATATGGAAAACTTACCATAAGAAATTACTGCCAAATAACCATTTTAAATATTTTTATTTTAGGCAAAAATACATACATTTCTGATATTATTACCATGTCTAACTTTATTCAAAACATTATTTTTGTAGAGCTCCCTATTTCCTACTGATAAAGAATTTAAATATTATTAGAATTGAATTTGTAGTAACAATTATAACTCACAAATTTATGTTCTTTATTAATCCTACAACAAATTTACAAGATTGAAAAAAAACATTGTGCAGCTCAGTGATGAGAATAATTCACATCAATGAAAGAAAAAACAAAAGGACTCACCATACAGTCAAGTCAATTTCATCAGATAAATATTGCTTATAATCCAACTGCGCAAAAAGTGGGAACAGCACTTGTACTCCTCCAATTGAATGCATGGCACTTTGGATAGAATGTGTTAAAACCGCCCTCACGTCCTTGTAAAATAGAAGACACAGTAAAGATTCCAATGATTCTTTTCCAAAAACTAAATACATTTTATTAAAAATAAAACATAACAGGAACAATAAAATGTTACAGTTCATGTATTTGTAATAGAAGCTACCAAATACACCTCAATAATACATCAAAATTTACCATTAGAAATATTGTTAAACACCATTCCTAGTACCTGGAGCATGAGCGCGTGAGGTGAATGAACGAAAATCGAAGGGTTGTCCTTAGGGGATGATTCGAGACAGAGCTGGGCATCTGTGGCGCGTGGATTGTACGTGAATGCAATGGCACTAGCGAGTTTGCCATCATACAATAAAAGCTTGTGATGCTCAGCAAGGAACAGGTCACTTTCTGCTTTGAATTTAAATGTACCCTAAGAATAAAAAGTAGAACAGTTAAGATACTATGCCACAAAAAGAAAATCTAACTATAAAGCACCACACATATAACAATTCAAGGAGAATATTGACCATTTTCTTAACAATATCAAATAAGAGAAGCCCTGCATGTTTAATTACTTCTAAAGTAATCTGAATTCATTTTAAAGGTATAATGGAAATCAACTTGACATTAAAACTTTTCATTTTAAAAAATGTAAAATGTAATGTCCTACAAAGCATGTTTTGTTTTTTCCCATTTATTTTTGTGTTTTTTGGTTCTCTTCTTTAATTTTGTTAAAAGGAACATTTAAAATAAAATTTACCGTCTTAAATATTTTTCAAGTGTATAGTACAGTGTTGTTAACTATAGTACACTATTGTATAACACATCTCTAGAACTTTTACATCTTGCTAAATTGCAATTCCCATTGAATAGCAACTCACTTCCACTGCCTGCATCCCACTCCCAAACCCCTAGCAATCATATTCTACTTTTCTGGTTCCATGAGCTTGATTACTTTACATAACTCAAACAAGGGAAGTCACAGAGTATTTGTCTTTTTGTGAATGGCATAACATCCTTAAGATTCACCTATGTTGTGGCATGTGTCAGATTTTTTTTTTCTGTTTAAAGTTGAATAATATTCCATTGTAAATACATATATTTTCTTTATTCATTCATCCATAGACAATTAGGTTGCTACAACCTCTTACTTGTTGTGTAAATAATGCTGCAATGAACATGGGTGTGCAAACAGCTCTTTCATATCCCTTCAATTATCTCATATACATTTACAGAAGATTGCTCAGTCAGGGTCTTCCCTGGTGGCTCAATGGTAAAGAATCTGCCTGCCAGTGCAGAAGACTCGGGTTTGGATCCCACACACTACAGAGCAACTAATAAGCCCATTTGCCACAACTACCGAGCCTGTGCCATAGAGCCCGGGAACCACAACTACTGAGCCCATGTCCCACAGCTACGGAAGCCTGCTCACCCTAGAGCCCACGCTTTGCAAACAAGAGAAGTCAGCACACTGCAACCAGAGCGCAAGCCCAGCACTCCACAGCTAGTGAAGACCCAGCACAGTCAAAAATAAATAAATGAATAAAATTTTTTTAAATGATTGCTCAATCATGTGGTAATTAATTGTATTTTTAATTTCTTGAAGAATATAGCTTTCCACAGAGGTTGCACTATTTTACATTCCCATCAGTAGTGCATAAGGAAACCAATTTCTCCACACTTACATTTGTTTAACAATTCTTATCCTAATGGGCGTACGGTGATTATCTATTATGGTTCCAATTTATATTTCTCTGATGATTAGTGATTTTGAGCTTCTTTTCATATGCCTGCTGCCCATTTATATATTTTCTTTGGAAAAAAATGTCTATTTGAGTCATTTGCCCATTTTAAATGAGTTGAGTTTGTTGCTATTGTTAAGTTGTAGGAGTTCATCAAATATTTTGGATATTATTAATCCTTTACCAGACGTATGGTTTGGAATATTTTCTTCCATTCCGTGGGCTGCCTTTTCACACTGCTTCTTGATGCACAAAAAATTTCAATGCACAAAAGATAGTAAGACACATTTGTCTATTTCTGTCTTTCTTGTCTATTTCTTTTTTTTTTTTTTGGTGTTATATCCAAAAAGTTATTGCCAAACTCGATGTCATGAAGCTCTGTGTTGTTTTCATGCAGGAGTTTTATAGTTTAGGCCTTATGTTTACCTTTAATCTATTAATCCTATGGACAGAGAAGCCTGGCAGGCTATAGACCATGGGGTTGCAAGAGTCAGACTTAGCGACTAAACCACCACCACCAATCTATTTTGAGTTAATTTTAATACATGGAAGGTAGGGATCTGCCGGGGTCCAGCCCCAGCTGATCCAGGGTATTCGAAGGAGAGACGGCATAGGCGAGGGTCAGGAAACAACTGCTTAATTAAACGTTAATTAAGGATATAAAGAGTAATAGAATGAGGATAGCTCAGTAGGAAAATTCAGTGGAGAAAAGAGGCTGAGTAGCTTGGTTTACGCGGGGGACCAATAAAACTTCAAGACAAGAAGCTTGCACCACTTACGTAGGCCGCAGGCGTCCTTCCGTTCTCCCGAAGGAGAGGAGACACTGAGGCCTCCCCAGTCGGATCTTAGAAGCCCAGGCATAATTAGTAAGCATGGTGGGTTCCGCGCTCCAGATGGAGACTCAACCAGAGTGAGAGAGAGAGAGACATGGGGAGACCAGTATTTCGAGAAACTGATCCCAATTCTTTATTTTCCATGGTCTACTTTTATACACTGAGATGTTATGCAAAAGTCACGCGGGGTCAGCAGTCCTGACTTTTATCAAAGTCAGGTGCTTCATACAAATGTATACAGAGGTCTTAGGGGTGTTACATCATCTTCTGGCCAGGGGGCCTGCTGACAATTTACGACCCTCTCCTTGTGACAGCGGTCAGTCAACCAGGACACTTATTTCTCCAGGGGTGATTATTCTTAAAACAGACGCCACCCAAATAAAGTTACATTCCTATAGGGTGAGGGTATAGTGGGTTTTAGTTAAGGAAAGAATTTACTTAGCCTAAGGTCTAACGTGATTTATATCAAAGGTTAATACTTATTTCTTCTATATATTCATTAATGTGTGTAAGGGCAGGGGATATGGAGACTTAGCAGTAAACATTGGCTCAACAAATGAAAAAACCCTTCACCAATACAATTTCTAATCAGCCCATTATACTTATACTAATAATTTTCTAACTTTTCTAAAGAACCTGTTTTTAGAAGGTTTAAAGCATCTCGTGCCTCTCACAGTTGGGAGGCTGTGAGCAATCACATGTGGCCGGACAAGCCTGTCAGGCAGGCTAGAGAACCTTCAGAGGAGTTTGTAGGTTAAAACACTCCTATCACTCCCAGGAATTATTATTAACTGGAGCTCTAAGTTAACTCCTTCTCCGAAAGAGGTGGTGGGACAGCCCCCCGTAAAGTCAGAGGTGTAGGTGAGAGCACAAAGTAGTAAAGTAGGCAGGCTCTGGTTATGGGGGTAGATGCTTGAGGATATCCAGGGGGACTCCTGAGGCTCGATCCCGCCTTTGCGTATGTCAAGCCTCCTTCCTCATGACCTTTGCCATGGGCGGAGTGCCTCACGCCGGCCCCCAACAGGGATCCCACTACTTTTTAAAACACCATATGTTTAAAAAAAAAAAAAGTGTTTGAGATTAATCTTTCTCCATTTCAGGGTTTTGTATCCTTATAGATAATCATTTTACCATAAATGAAATTCATTTCTGGACTCTGTTGTGTTCCATTTGTCTATGGACCTCTCTTTATGCAAGTATCAAAATGTTTTGATTACTGTACCTTTATATTATGTTTTGAAATCCTGAATTGTAAGAACTCTTTAAATAACTTATTCTTTTGTAAGATTGCTTTAGCTATTTGGGAACTCTTGAGATTCCATGAGGATTTTACAGTGGTTTTCTATTCCTGCAAAAAATGCCATCTGGATTTCAACAGGAATTGCGCTAAATCTGTAGATCACTTTTGGCAGTACGCATCTTTAACAATATTAAGTCTTTCAATCCAGAACATGGCAGATGAGCCAAAACTTTGTAGCCCAATTTGTTCAATTTTTGAAGTGTTGGGTGTACAACATGCAGTTGGGCATTGTCATGGAAAAGAACTGTGCCCATTCTGTTGACCACTGCTGACTATAAGTGCTGACGTTTTCGGTGCATCTCATTGATATGCTGAGCATACTTCTCAGATGTAATGGTTTCAGCAGGATTCAGAAAGCTGCAGTGGATCAGACAGGCAGCAGACTACCCAGCAATGACCACGACCTTTTTTTGTTGCAAGTTTAACTTTGGGATGTACTATGCAGTTTCTTCTCAATCCAACCACTGAGCTGGTCACTGCCAATTATCAGATAAAATTCACTTTTCATCGCACATTAAAATCCAACAGAAAAATGGTTTGGGAAATTAAGGATCAATTTTCTAAAAACAAACACTGACACAATCTAAATAATTAACTGATTCCTCTGAGTTTACAAAATTAATTTGCAACACAGTACGGAGCAGAAAAAAAGTCCAATTAAAAACAGTAATTTACTCTTTGATCCTGTTCAAAGTACAGTGTGTTAACATAAGCAGACAGAAGCCTTGAAAATAAACAACTAAACAAACATTTTACTTGATATTTTATGTGAAATTTGGGAGTAAATGATTCCTACTAACAAACCTAAACTAAACTAAATCTAAACAAAAGTAATTGTTTGACACATGTCAGGAATAGCTGTTAACTATACGGAAATAATATGCATATGTAAATACTATTTGATTAATTAAAATAAAAACAATGCCCTTTCAAAGGACTTAAAGCAATATGGTGCCTCACCAAACAGTAAGAATATACCAAAAAAAGCACTCCATCTTTTTTTTCTTGGGAACCAACATTTTCCATCTATAACATATTTAACTGCAATCTTTTAAACATTTTTCTGTATCTCTGCTACTTTAAACAAGTTTTGAGAAATGTCTAAAACATGGTTACACAAAGAATAGATTTCAACAGTAATAAGTAAGTTCAGTTCAGTCGCTGCATCGTGTCCTACTCTTTGCAACCCCATGGACTGTAGCAGGCCAGGGTCTCAGGCCCATCACCAGTTCCAGGAGCTTGGACCAAACTCATGTCCATTGAGTCAGTGATGCCATCCAACCATCTCATCCTCTGTCATCCCCTTCTCCTGCCTTCAATCTTTCCCAGCATCAGGGTCTTTTCTAATGACTCAGTTCTTCCCATCAGGTGGCCAAATTACTGGAGCTTCAGCTTCAGCATCAGTCCTTCTAATGAATATTCAGGACTGATTTCCTTTTGGATTGACTGGTTGGATCTCCTTGCAGTCCAAGGGACTCTCAAGAGTCTTCTCCAACAACACAGTTCAAAAGCATCGATTCTTTGGTGCTCAGCTTTCTTTATTTATACATCCATACATGACTACTGGAAAAACCATAGCCTTGACTAGACAGATCTTTGTTGGCAAAGTAATATCTCTGCTTTTTAATATGCTGTCTACATTTGTTATATCTTTTCTTCAAAGGAGCAAGCGTCTTTTAATTTCATGGCTGCAGTCACCATCTGCAGTGATTTTGGAGACCAAAAAAACTAGTATATGCCACTGTTTCCCCATCTATTTGCCATGAAGTAATGGGACCAGATGCCTTGATCTTAGTTTTCTGAATGTTGACCTTTAAGCCAATTTTTTCACTTTCCTCTTTCACATTAATCAAGAGGCTACTCAGTTCCTCTTCACTTTCTGCCATAAGGGTGGTGTCATCTGCACATCTGAGGTTATTGATATTTCTCCTGGCAACCTTGATTCCAGCTTGTGCTTCATCCAGCCTGGCATTTCTCTGCATATAAGTTTAATAAGCAGGGTAACAATATACAGCCTTGATGTACTCCTTTCCCAAATTGGAACTAGTCTGTTATTCCATGTCCTATTCAAACTGTTGCTTCTTGACCTGCATACAGATTTCTCAGGAGGCAGGTCAGGTGGTCTGGTATTCCCATCTCTTTCAGAATTTTCCATAGTTTGTTGTGATGCACACAGTCAAAGGCCTTGGTGTAGTCCATAAAGCAGAAGGAGATGTTTTTCTGGAACTCTCATGCTTTTCCAATGATCCAACAGATGCTCACAATTTTGTCTCTGGTTCCTCTGCTTTTTCTAAATCCAGCTTGAACATGTGGAAGTTCTGGGTTCACATACTGTTGAAGCCTAGCCTGGAAGATTTTGAACATTACTTTGCTAGCATGTGAGATGAGTGCAACTGTGCAGTAGTTAGAACATTCTTTGGCATTGCCTTTCTTTGGCATTGGAATGAAAACTGACCTTTTCCAGTTCTGTGGCCACTGCTGACTTTTCCAAATTTGACTGGCATACTGAGTGCTGGCATATTGAATGCAGCATTTTAACAGCATCATCTTTCAGGATTTGATATAGCTCAACAGGAATTCCATCATCTCCACTAGCTTTGTTCACAGTGATGCTTCCTAAGGCCCACTTGACTTCACATTCCAGGATGTCTGGCTTTAGGTGGGTGATCACACCATCATGGTTATCTGAGTCATTCAGATCTTTTTTGTATAGTTAGTTCTGTGTATTCTTGCCACCTCTTCTTAATATCTTCTGCTTCTGTTAGGTCTATACCATTTCTGTCCTTTGTCGTGCCCATCTTTGCATGAAATGTTCCCTTGGTATCTCTAATTTTCTTGAAGAGATCTCTAGTCTTTCCCATTCTATTGTTTTCCTTGATTTCTTTGCACTGATCACTTAGGAAGGCTTTCTTATCTCTCCTTGCCATTCTTTGGAACTCTGTATTCAGATGGGTATATCTTTCCTCTTCTCCTTTGCCTTTTGCTTCTCTTCTTTTCTCAACTCTTTGTAAAGCCTCCTCAGACAACCATTTTGCCTTTTTGCATTTCTTCTTCTTGGGGATGGTTTTGATCACCCCCTCCTGTACAATAGCACGAACCTCGGTCCATAGTTCTTCAGGCACTCTGTCTATCAGATCTAATCCCTTGAATCTATTTGTCACTTCCACTGTATAATCGTAAGGGATCTGACTTAGGTCACACCTGAATGGTCTAGTGGTTTTCCCTATTTTCTTCAATTTAAGTCTGAGTTTTGCAAGAAGGAGATAGCAGATACAAGTTTTGAAAATAAACACCTAAACAAACATTTTATTTTATAAATTCCACATAAAATATAAAATAAGTAAAGCAAAGAGTAATTCTGTGATCATCAATTTCTCACTTTATATAATCTTTAAGTAGAGTTTTAACAGTATCTGATCATACTAGTAAGGAAACAAATAAGCTGTTAACATAGGATATAACTCAATAAGAATCTGGCATAGGTTATTTAAAATAAGTAGTTATTTCTATACATTTACCACTTAAGGTTCTTTTCTGGGCCTCAGTATTCTGAATGAGAAAATAATCTATAACCAAGTAGGATTTTCCCAGAGATGCAAGGCTTGTTTAAACTTTGAACAAGCATTGCAATGCACTATATTCATAAAAATAAAGAGATTAAGGCTCCAAGCACCATTTATCTCCAATCCTTCCCTGTTACATTAAAATCATGAGGGTCATAGGCTTATAGGTAGAATAACGTCTTCCCCCAGTCTCACCAAAGATGTCCACGTCCTAATCCCTGGAATATGTGAATGGTGGCTCAGGCAGTGAAGAATCTGCCTGCAATGAGGGAGACCTGGGCTCAATCCCTGGGTCGGGAAGATCCCCTGGAGAAGGGAATGGCTATCTACTCCAATATTCTTGCCTGGAGAATTCCATGGACAAAGGAGACTGGCAGGCTACAGTCCATGAGGTCTCAAAGAGTCGGACATGACTAAGCAAGTAATACTAACACATCTGGTGGGCTTAATGCAATTACAAGAGTCCTTTTTTAAAAAGAATACTTTTTTCCTTTTTTTCCTAATATTTATATATTTATCTGGCTGCTCTGAGTCATAGTTGAAGCATGCAGGGTCTTCAACCTTCACTGTGGCATGCAAGATCTTTAGGTTTAGCATGTAAACTCTTAGTTGTGGCATGTAGGATCTAGTTCCCTGACCAGAGATTGAACACCCAGGCCCCCTGCCTTGGGAGCATGGAGTCTTGGCCACTGGACCACCAGAGAAGTCTCTACAAGAATCCTTATTAGAAGGAGGCATGAGGGTCAGAGTCAGAGAAGAAGGTATGACAAAAGCAGAGGCTGCAGTGATGCCACTGCTGGAAAGGAACACACGCCAAGAAATGTGGATGGTGTCTGGAAGCAGAAAAGGCAAGGAACAGACTGTCCCCAGAGGCTCCACAAGGAATGACGTCCTACTGACATCTTGGTGTTAGCCTCATGAGACCCATTTTCAGACTTATGACCTCCAGAGCTATAAGGTAATAAATCTGTTATTTTAAGCCATTAAAATAAATAAATAAATAAAATAAAGGACAAAAATAACATGATCATCTCAGTAAAAGCATAAAGAGCATTTAACAAAATCCAACAGCTCTTCATGATAAAACTCTTCATGATTTAACTTCCTTAAAGAAACAAAGACCATCTACAAAAAACTGACAGCTAACATAAATGATAATGAAAGACTGATGGCTTTATCCCCTAAGATCAGTTAAAAAAAAAAAAAGATGTCTGCTTTCACCACTTATTTTTCTTTTTTAATTTTATTGAGGACACTGAAAAGGAGATCTACCTTCTTAACAGATATTTAGTGGGCAAAATGGTATTGTTATCTATAAACACAATGTTGTACAGCAGATCTCTAGAACTTACTCATCTCGCATAATTAAAATTTTAGAACACTGATAAGCAGTTCCTTTTTTTTCCTTTCCCCAGCCCTTGGTAACCACCATTCTACTTTTTGCTTCTATGAGTTAGTTTTTATCTCATATAATGAAATCATATAGTATTTGTCCTTCTGTGACTGGTTTATCTCATTGGGCATAATTTCCTCAAGATTCTGTACTGAGGTTCTAGCCAGGGCCATTAAGCAAAGAAAAGAAAGAAAAGATGTCCAGATTATAAAGAAAAAACTAAAATGATGGCAGTTTACAAATACATGATCATATATATATATATAAAAAATGAAGCACAAATTCACTTTGATGAAGTTCAATTTGCTAAAAATGTAATACTTTTATATGAAAACTTAGAAGTAAATTGTGCTTCAAAATCATATTTATATAATCTTCTATTAATATATAGAAAATGACAAGAAATATAAACACACACATACAAACTCAGAGCTAATAAACTACTACAGGGAGGTTGTCCTATAGAAGATAAATATATGAAAATCTATTTAGTTACCATACACAACCAACAATCTGAAAACGAAACTAAGAAATAACTCCATTTGATATAGCACATAAAAAAGGAAAATACTCAGTAATGAATTTAACAAAATATACACAAGACATCTTCTCAGAAAACTACAAAAAGAAACTAAAAAAGACCTACATCAATGGAATAAAATCCCATATTCATGGATTGGAAGACTTAATATCCTTAAGATGACAAACCTTTTCAAACTGATTTGTAGATCTGATGCAGTATCTATCAAAATCCCAGCTACAATTTTGTACAAACTGACAAGTATATCTTAAATTCATACAGAAATATAAGATACCAAAAACAGCCAAAACAATCTTGAACAGGAGCAAAATTGGAGAACTCACACTTCCTGATTCTAAAAATGTATTATAAAACCACAGTATTCAAGACTGTGCTACTGCCCTAAGAATAAATATAGTTCGATGAAACAGAATTGAGAGTCCACAAATACTTACATTTATCATCAACTGATTTTTGATGAAGCTATCAAGAAATACAATAAGGAAAGAGTATTCTTTTCAGCAAATGATGCTGAGACATCTAGAAATGCAAATGCAAAGGAATAAAGTTGCTCCAAATACAAAAATTAACTCAAAATGAATCAAAAATTTAAATGTAAGAGCTAAAAATATAATACTTTTATATAAAAACTTAAGAGTAAATCTTCATGAACTTGAATTAGGAAATAGGTTTTCAGATATGACACCAGAGCACAAATAATAAGACAAAATACAGACACAGTGGACTTCATCAAAGTGAAATTGTGCTTCAGAGGAAAACAATGGGGAAGTGGCAAGACAAGCCACAGAATGGGAAACGATATTTGAAAATCACTAATCTGACAATGTATTTGTTTCTAGAATATATTTTTAAAACTCTTAAAACTGAGATTAAGGAAAAGAGGAATGTGGATTCTTGTTCAACGAGTACAGAGTTTCAGTTTACAGACTGAAGAGTTCTGCAGCTAGGTTGCACAATGTAAAAATACTTAACACTACTGCCTAAGACAGTTCAAGTGGTAAGTTTTATGTGTATTTTATCACAATTAAATGTTTTTTTAAAAACCTCTTAAAACTTGACAAATAAAAAGGCAGCTCAGTTTTTAAAAGGGCAAGGGATGTGAATAAACATTTCTCAAAATAAGACATATAATAGCATATAAGCACACAAAAAATACATTCAACATCATTAGTCATGAGGAAAAGGCAAATCAAAACCAAACCACAATGGGATAGCATTTCAAACTCACTAAAATGGCTATAAAAGTCAGATAATAACAGTTATTGGAGAGAATATGAAGATATCAAAATCCTCATACATAGCTGAGAGAATGTAAAATTACGTGGCCATGTTGGAAAGCAATCTAAAAGTTTCTCAAATAGTTAAATGTAGAGTTACCATATCACTACCAATTTCACTCTAGGTCCAAACCCAAGAAAAATAAAAACACGTGTGCACATAAAAGCTCATACAGAAGGGTTCATTACAGCATTATTCATAACAGTCAAAAGATGGACACAGCCCAATGTCCATCAACTGGCAAATGGATAAACAAAATGTGATATACCCACACAATATTACTTATGGGAAAAAGGAATGAAATATTAATGCATCCTACAACATGGGTTGACCTCCCAGACCTGTCTCTTCTAGGTTTCTCTCCTCTTCTCTTTATTCCCCTCATGATGTCTTTTATCTTTCACTCTCTTCCCTTCCTACTCTGCAGAGCAATTTAAGTATATCCAAGATGGGGAAAGAAAAAGACCAACATGTCACTGATATCTACCCTTATAAGAAGATGGAAAGACATAAAGGGATTTGTTTTTGATAAAAAAAAAATTTACTCACAAAGCCACTCATTGGGAAAAAAAAAAAAGCAAAATATATAAAAATGGAAAGAACATTAAAAAAAAAAAAAAAACAGCCAATAAACAAATAGTAGAAAAAAGTAGTGAAACACTAAATCATAGACCTGACAAAACATGGTCCACTGGAGAAGGGAATGGCAAACCACTTCAGTATTCTTGCCTTGAGAACGTCAGGAACTGTATGAAAAGGCAAAAAGATATGACACTGAAAGATGAACTCCCAAGGTCTGTTGGCACCCAATATGCTGCTGGAGAAGAGTGGAGAAATAACTCCAGAAAAAATGAAGAGATGGAGCCAAAGTGAAAACAATGCCCAGTTGTGGATGTGACTGGTGATGGAAGTAAAATCTGATACTGTAAAGAGCAATACTGCATAGGAACCTGGACTATTAGGTCCATGAATCAAGGGAAATTGGAAGTGGTCAAACAGGAGATGGCAAGAGTGAACATTGACATTTTAGCAATCAGTGAACTAAAATGGACGGAAGTGGGCAAATTTAATTCAGATGACCATTATATCTACTACTGTGGGGAAAAATCCCTTAGAAGAAATGAAGTAGCCCTCACAGTCAACAAGAGTCCAAAATGCAGTACTTCGGTGCAATCTCAAAAATGACAATGATCTCTGTTCATTTCCAAAGCAAACCATTCATTATCACAGTAATTCAAGTCTATGCCCCAACCAGTAATGTTGAAGAAGCTGAACAGTTCTACAAGACCTACAAGACCTTCTAGAACTAACACCCAGAGAAGATGTCCTTTTCATCATAGAAGACTGGAATGCAAAAGTAGGAAGTCAAGAGATACCTGAAGTAACAGGCAAATTTGGCCTTGCTTTTTATCACAGCAACTATTAAAAACTTAGCTATTCAAAAATAAGGTAACAACAAAAGAAATGCAGCATAAGTTGAAACTGAGCTAGTAGTTTGCACAGTGCCCCATATATAGTAAGTATACTATGCTTCCCGTAAAACTTTAAAATGTGCTTTGGACTCCTGAGATTTCCTTAAGGTACCCTTGGTTAGTCTCACATGCAGTTTATTAACCCTAGTTATAAGCTGCCACATGCATCACCCATCTATAAATCAAGCTCAACTAACACTGATTAAGCAGTGACCATCAAGTAAAGTACCTTGTATCCCAGGCCCAACTGATAAATAGCAAAAATCTGAGCGGCATTAAGGGCTTCACTGAAAAGGTAAACCGCAGTCATCTGACCACAGAATACTCTGTTAGCATCTGCTGTTTCTGATGAGCCCAGGAAACACTTGTCAAAGGTCTGTGAAAGAAAACAGAAAATTTTATTAGAGAAAAAACAAAAAAAATGTCTCCTCCAGAATTAATAACAACCTACATTGGTATAAATATTTTGTCCTTTCTAAAATATAATCTGATTAGATTAAAATTTCATTTAGCATTTCACTTCATTCACTCCCATTTGGTATAGAGATCAGGAAAGACATCACAGAAAAACATACAAGTTCTCCAAAGTACAATAAACAGAACTTGATGACAAAATGAACGTAGGAAATGGAGTCAGAAAAATCATTATGGACTCTGTAGGTCCATACTTGGGCAACAAAAGAAGGAGACAGAAGAGCAGGCTTTGGAGCAACGAGCAAAATCATGAGTCAACTTCAAGCCATGTAATGAATGTGTCTTTTCTGTAAAGTAATATCAGTGAAGAAGGAACTGCCAACAGGGTTCTCTATGGTTAGAAGCTAAGACTGTAAAGATGGTTTCTGTAGATATTAAGATACAAATAATAGGTTAAGTCATGGGAGTAGATGCAATCTCACAAAAGGAATGTGTAAATTCAGAAAAATAGGTGTTGTATGCTTTTCTTATTTACATAGAAAACCTCTTTTAGTAACACCCAGGTAGCAGGGATCACACATAAATTTACACCTATACAGCAAGAAGGAAAAGAAATGCTTGATATCTATTTAAAAGTATTTTATACCATGGAACTATCAGGAAGGCTGCTGAAAAATGTGTATGTTGACATTAAGGAATATAAAAAATTTTTAACACTTGGATTATGAAGACAAACCACCTAGGTCAAATAACTGATTCCCATGCTGCTGATTTTGGCAAACTCCTTAACCTCTCTGTGCTCAGTTTCACCTGTAAAGATTACAACAGTACTTATCCTGCAAGGTTACAGAAAGTAAAAGTATTTGTTACAATGCCTGCGATGCTCAGCAAAGATTAATTTAAGGAAAAAAAAAAAAACAGGTTGAAAGGCAATATACATATTTGATCTCTAATTTAAAAAAAAATTAACAGTTAACATTTATGGAGCACTTATTCTATATAAGTCACTCTTCTAATGGATTTCTGAACAGTAGCTCATTTAATCAACATTCTGAGATAGGTACTATTTTACACCCTTTTAGGTGGAGCAAAGGGCTTCGCACAGAGCACAGCAATACAGAATCACCTGCAACACAGGAGTTGCAGGAGACATGGGTTCAATCCCTGGGTTGGGAAGATCCCCTAGAGTAGGAAATGGCAACCCATTCCAATACGCTTGCCTGGAAAATTCCATGGACAGAGTAGCCTATGCAGTTCAGGGGGTCGCAAAAAATCAGAAAGAACTGAGTGAGTGAGCACACTCACTCAAGAGAGAAACCTTACACCTAATAAATTAAGTAAAGTCATATAGTCAGGAAGGGACTCAAACCTAAGTCTAACAATCAAAGCTCTTAAGGTTAGCATTTCAAAATATGTAAATATGTATAGATTAGGATAATAGGAGTTAAGAGTGAATGGGTGTTGCAAGTTTGTATTCATTTTCCTGATCAATAATTTTTCAAGGTTTCTATTAAAAATGTAATGTGGGAGGGAGGGAGAACATTTTGAATATAATGCTAACTTATGGATCTCTTATTGAACCTTGAAAATATTATAAAAAAGTTATATATAGCAGCTATGAATTATATGGAAAATTTATAAGCCTATTTCACCTAACTCATTCATAAAAATGATCAGAACCCTGCAGTAAAACTCTGAGGTTTAATTTGATCAATGGACCGATGACACAAACACTTTCAAGATATACTCACTGCTACCTATGAATCATTGTCTCTACTCTATCCAGAACAATTTTATAACAAGGACTGAGTAATATCTTATGTGACATATTAGCACATTTCCACTCTCTTAATATACTACATGTTAGCCAAACTACAATTATAAAAAATCCACCACTGTAGTGTTCTAAAATTTATATTCAATATAAAATATATTTTTCTTATTTCAATGTAACTTTCTCAGACTACTTACATCACTCGTGTTGACAAACCATGTTATCTCTCCATAGGAAGCAAGCTCACCATTCACATAACATCGAAGCTCACTGTTCTTCCACCGGTTATAAATGTGCACTACAGTTACCATATACCACTGGATAAGCAAAACAGTTTAAAAAAAAAAAAAAGATAATGATTTTTTCAATAATTCAACCACATTGATAAAAACAAGCAAAAATCAAATGCTAAATTACAGTGAAATCTAAAACTAAAATAAGACTGCTTTTATCAAATTCAATATTCTACCCCTGGAACAATGTTGATTCAAGGGAACTCTCTCAACAAATAATAGCTTACCCATGAAATTATTTTTCTAACTTTTCACTATGAAAATTTTTCAAAGGTAAAAAGCTTAATGGAAACTCTCTCACCATCCCACAACTGTCAACATTTTGTCATATCTGTTTTATCTATTTACTGATCTACATACAGATGTTCATTTTGTTAATAAACCATTCAGCAATTTCTAAATTTTAAGGTAGAAAAGCAAATACATATATTTTCACTTGTATTTCCCTTAAAGTCAAGAAACAGCTAAATATTCACTCTTTTCATTGTCCAAATCGGAGAGGTTAATAACTGTCCAGCAATTTGCACTTCGTTTTCTGAACCAGCCTCAGAACAGAATTATGATTTACCACAGCATTCTGAAGGTTAGAACAGTTTGGTAACATAAGTATGACTCAGTAAGATCACATACCTTTTGCGGCTTGAAATCAAATTTCACACAGTGTTGAAAGCCTTTTCCTTTTGACTTTATTGATGTTATAATTAAACATCCCCCAACAAAGTGAGCAGAATAACCAAGACCTTTACTGGTTCTGAAACTATAAAAAATAAGTTTTCATTTCATCTCCAAATATTCTCATTTTTCAAAATAAAGTAACAACACTAAGTTACAGAAATACATACCAATACAAATATGGTTTATCTTTATCCACATTGATGTTATTTACAGGATCCATTCTAAGCCAGGTATGAAATGTAAAACCATTCTGGTATGGCCATTTGGCTATAGGAGGTAATGCAATAGCCTAAAGGGAAAAAAATTTGAGTAACTGACTCACAATGAAAAATGCTGTTACTGAAATCATGAAAATGAGACCTTACATGCTACATATATTTCTGCTATATATTAGTCTATATACAAAGGTAGTCTCTTTATCTGAAAGATTTTCACTAACTTCTAAATTATTCAAAATACATATTAATGATGTTAATTTAGTTAAACAGAAACATTCCAAGTGATCTGCTTGACACACTAATCTTACTGCTTCATTTCTTACAATGAACACATGCAAAGAGATTCCAATTAAAAGAGACAGGTAGTGATAGCAACGGAAATTTGTTGCTGAAATGTTAAATACGGTAATAAAGAAAGATGGAAAAGGAAAGAAAACAGTTAAGGCAAAAGCCTAGAATGTAATTTTTTAACAGAAATTACAAAGCTGAAGAGGATTCATTCATAACATTTTTTATAACTTTTTAACGTTATATTCATAAGTCACTGTATAGGTAATTTTACCACTTGGCTTAAATTTTTATTTAAAAATAAAATAATGCAAGGACCCTAATGTCTCCAAAACAAACTTGAAAAAGAAAAGTTGGAGGATCCAGATTACCAATTTTTTTAATTTTATTTATTTAATTGGTGGAAAACTGCTTTACAATATTGTGTTGGTTTCTGCTGTCCAACAATGCTAATCAGGCATAACTATAAATATATGCTTCCCTCCTGAGCTTCCCTCCCTCCCCCATGTCACCCCTCTAAGTCATCACAGAGTGCTAGGCTGGTCTCCCTGTGTTATTTAGCAACTTCCCACTAACTACAGTTGTACAATGGAATATTACTCAGCCATAAAGAGGAATGAATTTGAGTCAGTTGTACTGAGGTTAATGAACATAGATCCTATTAAACAGAATAAAGCAAGTCAAAAAGAGGAAAACAAGTATAGTATATTAACATATATACGTGGAATCTAGAAAAATGGTACTGATGAACTTAGCACAGAATGGATTTGTGAACACAGCAGGGGAAGACGAGGGTGGGACTAATTAAGAAAATAGCACTGACTCACATACACTATCATGTGTAAAGTAAATAGTGGGAAGTTGCTAAATGACACAGACTACTGAATTTAAAACCTACAATACAAAGATACAGTACTGAAAGCTGTGGGGTATTGGCATAAAAATAGAGATATAGATCAATGGAGTAGAAGGGAGAGCCATAAACAAGCCCTCATATTTGCGGTCTTGGTTTTTAACAAGAGTATCAAGACAGTTCAATGAACAAATGCACTGAGAAAACTGGTATTTACAAGCAGGAGTATGAAGCTGACCACTTCCTTATATGATACACCAAAAATTAACCCCAAATCAATCCTGTGAAATGTGAAAGCTAAAACGAGAAAACTTTTATAAGGAAAAATAAGAGTAAATCTTCATGACCCTGAGATAGATAAATTCTTCTTAATTATGTACAAGAGAAAAAAATACATGAACTGGACTTCATTAAAATTAAAAACTTTTGTGCTTTAAAAGATACTATCAAGAAAGTGACAGCCCAAAAGAACAGGAGAAAATATTTGAAAATTATTTATCTGATAAGAAGCTTATATCCAGAAGAATATATAAAGGATTGTTACAAATCCAATAATAAATAGACAAATACAGTTTTTAAGCGGGCCAACTATCTGAATGGACACACCTCCAAAGAACATATGCAAATAGCCAATAAGAACATGAAATGATGCTCAGCATCATCAGTCATTAAGGAAATGCAAATCAAAATCACAAGATTTACTTAACACGACTAGGATGGCTATAATCAAAAAGACAGACATTAACAAGTGTTGGTAAGCAAGTGGAGAAACTAGAAACCTCCTAAACTGATGATGAGATTATAAAATAAATATAGTCACTTTGGAAAAACAATATGGGAGTACATCAAATGGTGGAACATAAGACAATATGGCTCAGCAGTTCTACTGCTACGTTTCCAAGAGAAATGAAAACATATGTCCATATAAAAACTTGCAAATAAAAGCCCATAGAGCATTTCCAAAAAGTAGAATGCAAATATCCACTAATTAAAGAATAATTAGGTGGGATGGAGAGGGAGACGGGAGGGAGGTTCAAAAGGGAAGGGATATATGCATACCTATGGCTGACTGATGTTGAGGTTAGACAGAAAACAAAAAAAAAATCTGAAAAGCAATTATCCTTCAACTAAAAAAGTAAATAAAAAAATAATTAAACAAAACGTGGTATATTCTTCTATTAGAATATTAGTCAACAAAAGGAATGAAGCACTGATACATACTACAACATTAATGGATCTTAAAAACAGTAGTGTTAAGTGCAAAAAGCCAATCACAAAATTCCAGACATCATGAATTGCCCAAAATAGACAAATTCAAAGAAACAAAAAGTACAACAGTAGTTGCCTAGGCAAGGGAGTCTGGAGTGAAATGTGCAGTGACTGCTCATGAGAGCAGGGTTTCTTTTGAGGGTAATGAACATGTTTTCCCAGTAGTCATGTATGGATGTGAGAGCTGGACTGTGAAGAAAGCTGAGCGCCAAAGAATTGATGCTTTTGAACTGTGGTGTTGGAGAAGACTCTTGAGAGTCCAGTGGACTGCAAGGAGATACAACCAGTCCATCCTAAAGGAGATCATCAGTCCTGGGTGTTCATTGGAAGGACTGATGCTGAAGCTGAAACTCCAATACTTTGACCACCTCATGCAAAGAGTTGACTCACTGGAAAAGACCCTGATACTGGGAGGGATTGGGGGCAGGAGGAGAAGGGGACGACAGAGGATGAGATGGTTGGATGGCATCACCGACTCGATGGACATGCGTTTGAGTGAACTCCGGGAGTTGGTGATGGACAGGGAGGCCTGGCGTGCTGCAGTCCATGGGGTCGCAAAGAGTCGGACATGACTGAATGACTGAACTGAACTGAAAATTGATTGTAATAATGGCTGCACAAACTGATGAACACAACCATTCACTGTATATACAGTTTAAATGACAGAAATGTATGATATGGGAATTGTAACTCAATAAAGCTGTTAAAAAAAAGATCATACTAAAAGCTTTTCTTTTCTTGTTATAACACTTTACATATGCCTTTAGGTCAACATCATATATACACATATTTTTTATAAGATATTTCATAAAACATGAAAAACATCATAGAGCCAAATTTATCTAATAACAGTATTGAGACTTCAAAAGGCTGATTTAAAATGAATGTTGTATTAAGGGAAAAAAAATACATACTCTTTGTATAAATATGTTCTCTCTCAATCAAACATGAGAGTAGAGGATGTGAAAGCTTGGTAAAAATAATTTACCCATGAATAACTTCCCTTTAAAAGCTATGTTTAAGGGGGAAAAAAAATGAGTCAATGAATGTATTTAAAACATCTAGTCTCTGAAAGCTCCAAAAGTTGTGTGGTTCAACTGGCTGAATTTCAAGATACATAAAAGAAAATGGAATGGACATGTAATAATCTCAAAGAAATATAAATAATAAAGCTAAAACATGCATAAAAAAAGGTTTCTCTAATAAGAATACTTTTATCTCCTAAGAATACTTTTTTATGCTGGGAGACAAATGATAAACTCAATGCAAAGTGAGCAAACTATTCTGGAAAGCTTCAAATCTAAAATAGTAATTAAGGATAAATTAGAAAGACAAAATAACATGAGCAATAAAATCTTCCAAAGAAAACTGTACAATGTTTGTGAAACACTCAAATATCATAAATGTTCTTTTAAAACACTCTCTTCTTTCTGCAGATATTGCCTGGCTACATAGAGGCCATAAAAGGTAGGATATTATGAGAACAAAAATAAAAAATGAATAAAAGATAACTTCAAAACCTTTGCTTATAACAGGCAAACCAATGTAATAAAGAGGATGCGGAAAAAGCTTCCATAAATAACACATATACATTATATAATGTAATCATATAATATTTTGAAACATTACAGATACTACTGCCATACATTAACTGTCTTATGTGTAAAGTGACTAACAGTTTATAAGAATGCTGAGACTGATACAATATGGAAACTTACAAGTCAGAAAAACTTGCCTAGGAAGTTTCTCAGAGTTACTCTCAACTTACATATCAGGTGCAAAAGAAACAGAACTAAGGAAAAGTAACACTAAAGATAGATAAAAGTGAAAGTGCTATACATAAATTTCTGTTTCAGAATGCAGAGATAAAAATTCATAAGAAAACATGGCTTATGTTGAAAAGAATTGGGTTCTTATTCCATTGAGACCCCAAGGGGTGAATGCGCAGCTTTCTTCATTTCTTAAAGCCTCTATTTCTTCCCCTCTAAAACAGTCAGGAAAAAGGAACAGGCAGTACTGTTTTAAGGATTGAGTTAGGCTGTGCACAGAAGTTATCACCCAACACAGAGTGAAAGAGTGTCAAGAGTGCTTATAAGGCCAGGCTTTCAGGAGGCAAAGGAAAGAGCTTCAGATGATTTCCTCATTAATATCTACTTACTGCAGCACTCTTTCCTGGAAAGTTGAAAAAGGCATCAGGACCATACTTCTGTGGCATGTGCTTTAACACAGACAGCAACTTTCCAGCATGTGGAGGCTATGAAAATAATCAGCAATTCATTAACCACATTATTCACCACAGAACAAAAATACATACTTTTAATATAGACATACTTGAATACACCCCAAAATAATAATTCCATAACCTAAAAAAGCATATATAATATCCAAAAATGGTTATTTTCAAATATCTTAAAGAAATAAACAACACACTCTATGCCACTGTTCTGTGGAAGGTGCTAGATAAATATGAGCCAGCAGCATTTGACACACAGCACTTCCACACTGCAGCAAAAACGACCTTTTTAAAATTACAGACTACATCATCCCACCACTCATCCCTTTTTAAAACACTTTTTATTCTCACCAAAAAATAATGCTTATCAAGTCCCATTGTTAAAGGCACTTTAAAAATATTTTAAAAAAAAACAGTAAAATATTTTAGGCTCATGACCACGCTAGGGATTATTATCATCCCATTTTACAAAGGAGGAATTTGAGGCAGAGGAACATATCCAAGGTCATACAGGTAGTATGACAGGTAGGATGAGAACTCAATCTGATTCCAGAGTCCAAGCTTTTAATCACTACACTTTCAACTTTATATAACTCTCTCTCCAGTAGCTTCTCACTGCCTTTAAAACAAAAGACCAGAATCCTTAATATGACCCAAAAGATCCTTAACTGCACTCCATCTATAATGACTTTTTCCCATAACAGAGCCTGAACACAAACTATTCTCCTTAAAATGTTCTCACGAGGACTATTCCCTACTCCCAGCCCTCCCCTGCCTTAACTAAAGAAATCTTACCCATCGTTTAAGCTCATCTTAATGGTCACTTCCCAGGGCAGTCTTTCCTGACCTCTGAAAACACATCAAATCTCCCTACCATATTTCATTCTACAACATGTTTCTACTATGGAGCATGTATAAAAGTTGTAACATCACTTTTGTTTGATTAAATGTCATTAATTAATGATATGTTTGTCATTAATCAATGTCTCCTCTAACACATTCAAAACCAACAGCTAAAACAAAAAGGTGTATTTACATTTATAAGGAAAAGCAAAGGACAACACGATAATAATTTAAATCAGTTTGCAAGCAAATAGAATAATGTGTAGTGCATTCCTCTTAAAAGTTAAAGTTCAAAACAGTGTCAAACTACAAATGAAATCACAGTCTTGCCTTCATCTTATTCGGCAGCTGGTCTAAATTATCATGAGTAACTATCTAGGGGCTTCCCTGGTGGCTCAGTGGTAAAGAATCTGCCAGCCAATGCAGAAGACATGGGTTTGATCCCTGGTCTGGGAAGATTCCATATGCCACAGACCGACTAAGCCCGCGCGCCATGACTACTGAGTCCTCATACCACAACTACTGAAGCCCCAACACCCAAGAGCCTGTGCTCCCCAACAAGAAGCCACTACAACGAGAAGCCTGCTCGCCACCACTAGAGAAAAGCCCGAGCAGCAACAAAGACCCACCCAGCACAGCCAAAAAAAAACAAAACCTAACCAAAACAGTTTGGCAATCTTTCATCCAAAAGTTAAGTGAAAAGTGGCATTAATAAGCTTGATCAAGAAATTTTCAATTAACCACACTGTTCAATTATAAAAGTGTAATAAGTTACTATAATCACATTGTTTTAAGTAAATTCTAAAATGAAATTACCAAAAATAATCTACAGTCAAAAATAAAAATATAATATTGTAACAGTTTCATCTACAGAAATTATTCCTCATTTTCCTTTTCTATCAACCAATTAAAAAGAACCCAAGAGTAGCACTTTACTCCACAGATGCTGCTAGGAGACTGTATACTAGGAAAGCCTCTCAGAAAATAATTTAGTATTCATATTTCAAGAATCTTTAAAAACTGATACACTAGTTCCATATGTAAAAATCTATGTTAAAGTAATAATCAAAAAGGCAGACACACACTTAAATACAGGGATTTTTCACTCCATTAATGTGATACCAAAGCTACATAATAACTGAGCAAAGCCCTGCTCTTATTTTATTAATAGTTCATTATTTTTTCCCTCTATCCCCTATAACTATACCCTTAACCTCAACGCACTTAATCTGTTTTTTTAATATCTATTTATTAGGCCGCATCAGGCATCCTGCAGAATCTTTCAATGTAACACAGATTTTCTGTAACAGCTGCAATGCACAGGACTAGTTGCTCTTCAGAATGTGGTATCCCAACATTGCAAGGTAGATTCTAAATCACTGGATGACCAGGGAAATCCTGCTTAATCTTTTTATGTCAACCTTCAAAAATGTGTATCTGTGCGATTATACTTAAAATTCTTTTAAATTTTAAGTATAATCTGTACTTAAATTTTAAGTATAATTCTGAAAGAGATGGGAATACCAGACCACCTGACCTGCCTTTTGAGAAATCTATATGCAGGTTAGGAAGCAACAGTTAGAACTGGACATGGAACAACAGACTTGTTCCAAATAGGAAAAGGAGTACGTCAAGGTTGTATATTGTCACCCTGCTTATTTAACTTATATTTAGAGTACATCATGAGAAACTCTGGGCAGGATGAAGCATAAGCTGGAATCAAGACGGCTGGGAGAAATGTCAATAACCTCAAATATGCAGGTGACACCACCCTTACAGCAGAAAGTAAAGAAGATCTAAAGAGCCTCTTGATGAAAGTGAAAGAGTGAAAAAGTTGGCTTAAAGCTCAACATTCAGAAAACAAAGATCATGGCATCCAGTCCCATCACTTCATGGCAAATAGATGGGGAAACAGTGGAAACAGTGGCTGATTTTATTTTTTTGGCTCCAAAATCACTGCAGATGGTGACTGCAGCCATGATGTTAAAAGACGCTGACTCCTTGGAAGGAAAGTTATGACCAACCTAGACAGCATATTAAAAAGCACAGACATTACTTTGCCAACAAAGGTCCATCTTCTCCAGCACCACAGTTCAAAAGCATCATTTTTTTGGCACTCAGCTTTCTTTATGGGCCAACTCTAACATTCATACATGACTATTGGCAAAACCATAGCTTTGACTAGATGGACCTCTTGAGAGCCCATTGGACAGCAAGGAGATCCAACCAGTCCATCCTAAAGGAGATCAGTCCTGAGTGTTTACTGGAAGGACTGATGCTGAAGTTGAAACGCCAATACTCTGACCACCTGAAGCGAACAGTTGACTCATTGGAAAAGACCCTGATGATGGGAAAGATTGAAGGCGGGAGGAGAAGGGGACGACAGAGGATGAGAAGGTTGGATGGCATCATCGACTCAATAGACATAAGTCTGGGTAAACTCCGGGAGTTGGTAATGGACAGGGAGCCCTGGAGTGCTGCGGTTCATGGGGTTACAAAGAGTCGGAGACGACTGAGCATCTGAAATAAACTGAACTGAAATTATACTTTAATTTTAAATATAATCAATATATAGTCAAGACTGTATATTGTCACCTTACTTATTTAACTTCTATACAGATTACATCATGAGAAATGCCAGATTGGATGAAGTATAAGCTGGAATCAAGATTGCAGGGAGAAATATCAATAACCTCAGATACGCAGATGACATCATTATGGCAGAAAGCCAAGAGGAACTCAAGAGCCTCTTGATGACAGGGAAAGAGGAGAGTGTAAAAGCTGGCTTAAAACTCAACATTCAAAAAACGAAGATCATGGCATCCAGTCCCATCACTTCATGGCAGATAGATGGGGAAACATTGACAGACTTTATTCTCCTGGGCGCCAAAATCACTGCAGGTGGTGACTGCAGCCATGAAATTACTTGCCCCTTGGAAGAAAAGTTATGACCAACCTAGACAGCATATTAAACAACAGAGACATTACTTTGCCAACAAAGGTCCATCTCGTCAAAGCTATGGTTTTTCCAGTAATCATGTATAGATGTCAGAGTTGGCCCATAAAGAAAGCTGAGTGACAAAAAATTATTTATCCCTAGAGCCACCTGGTAAGTTTATTTTACTGTATGCATTAATTCTACCTGCTATATAATCATCTATTCTATGCATCCAATACATTCACCTAGCTACTCTAAGATAAACATACATGTTGACAATTCACTGCCATCAAAAATAATGCTTCTGAACATCTTCACAGGTTAAAAATAACTCTGTCCCCCACTTATACTTGCTATTATCCAATTTATAATTCTTGATACTACTGATATCACATATCAATATTGTTTTAATCTGAACATCTCTAATTATTAGAGATTTAGCATATATTTGATAATGGGGTTTCTATCTCTGTAAATAAATATCTGTTCGTATTATTTGCTGTTTTCTTATAGTTTTCTCTGTACACCAATAGAACAAAAAATGTTTTAATTATATATTCAAAATAAATTCTTTGAACATAAATCAAACCAGTATTCTTCTGGACATGACAGAGCAACAGGACCTACGATTACCAAGTCACCATAAACAACTAGAAAACTGGACAAAATGTATGAAACTAAAACTGTTTTGAGACATGGAAAAGAGGTAGCTCAAGACTGTGATCCTTGAGAAAGGGAAACAAAACGAGCCATGATATTCCCAGACTTTTTAGTTGGAGTCAATTTTCATATCACAGATCATTGCACAGGGGAGGGAAATCAAACAGAACTTAAAAATCTCACTGAGTCAATGAGGCAGAAACTGGAGAATGGGTAGCCTGAGGAGGACAGAACCATCAGGGCAGAATACTACAGAGGAAGGACCAAGGCAAAGAAGAGACTCTAGAAATCTTCAGACCCTTTGACATAATACCAAACTGTGCATTTCTACCTTAAAACTCAACAAGGTGAGATTTTAACAGCCGTAAGTCAAAGAACTCCCAGAGCTGATACAGAGCCAGGAATCACTGGGACCCTCCCAGCACTGCAGAGAGACCTCAGGCTTATACTATACTCTTGCCTAGTGTGTGAGACTCAGGGTCATGCACAGAAACTCTACAGAAGTGAGGCCAGAATAATAAGCTGACTTTGCCTGAGAGCAACAGCCAATCTAGACGTGACCCAAAACAATTTTAAAGTAGTCCTTTGGAAGGACTGATGCTAAAGCTGAAACTCCAGTACTTTGGCCACCTCAAAAGCCTCTTGATGAAAGTGAAAGAGGAGAGTGAAAAAGTTGGCTTAAAATTCAACATTCAGAAAACTAAGATGATGGCATCCAGTCCCACCACTTCATGACAAATAGATGGGGAAACAGTTGAAACAGTGACAGGCTTTATTTTTTTGGCTCCAAAATCACTGCAAATGGTGACTGCAGCCATGAAATTAAAAGACGCTTGCTCCTTGGAAGAAAAGTTATGACCAACATAGACAGCATATTAAAAAGTTGAGACATTACTTTGCCAACAGAGGTCCGTCTAGTCAAAGCTTTGGTTTTTCCAGTGGTCATGTATGGATGTGAGAGTTGGAATATAAAGAAAGCTGAGCGCCGAAAAATTGATGCTTTTGAACTGTGGTGTTGGAGAAGACTCTTGAGAGTCCCTTGGACTGCAAGGAGATCAAACCAGTCCATCCTAAAGGAGATCAGTCCTCAATATTCACTGGAAGGACTGATTCTGATGCTGAAACTCCAATACTTTGGCCACCTGATGCAAAGAACTGACTCATTGGAAAAAACCCTGATGCTGGGAAAGACTGAAGATGGGAGGAGAAGGAGACAACAGAGGATGAGATGGTTGGATGACATCACCAACTCAATGGACATGAGTTTGAGTAAGCTCAGGAAGTTGGTGATGGACAGGGAAGCCTGGCGTGCTGCAGTCCATGGGGTCGCAAAGAGTCGGACACAACTGAGCGACTGAACTGAACTGACCAATACCATCCCATGCAAAGGACCATGAAAATGCACATAAGGAGAGTAGATCCAATAAACCACATGGCTTTTGCCCACTGAGTGGGTTGTTCAAGTTTAAGGGCCACACTTAAAACTACTCAGATTGATAGAGAAGCTAGGTGCTGCTACCCAACATTTTTATTTTCTCTGTCCTTTGCCTTTTCCTCTAGTAAATGCTGAATGTATATGAGAAATATTAATCATTCAAAGAAGGACCGAATTACCAACCTTCTTGGAACACTCAGTTTTCTTAGTCCACAACTGTGTCACGTGATAGCAAAATCAGCCCTGTAAGTCTAAATGCTATTCTAATGATCTCATCTACTCAATTTGACATTCAACCCCTGTGCAGCAATATCAATTGCTTAAAAGCCAATAAAATGTCTGGAGAGGGGAATATCCTCAAATATCAAAGAATATTTAAGCTCACCCATCGTCCTTTATCTCCTTGAAGTTTACTGAAGAACAGCTTTAGTTCTCGAACTGTCAAGTTGTAGCTAGCCAGCACTCCCAACATGTCAACTAAAAGATCTGGAAACAAAGAAAGCAACAAATAAGATAATTAAGCTACTTCTACCTCTTGAAGAATTAAAATATACAGTGCTTGCTTAAGAGTTTAGACAATAAAGTTCCAGATACATGTCACATGCTCAGTATCTCTTAAATATTACTAAAGAAGAAAACTACTTAATAATCACACTTCATTTCCTCACAACCACTGTATTATAGAAAGTCATACCTGCAATCATACTGTCAACTTTTTCAATTTTCCCAAGCACTTTTTCAACAAGGCCTACTTCAGTGCAGATTTGAAGATTTCGTATACTTTTCTTCAGAATGGCTGTAAACATGCTCCAGACTTCTGCTTGGCAAGTAACATCACATTTTTCCAGTAAGTCCACCATGCAGATGATACTCTCACCTTCTTGAATAATGAAATTCATTTCTAAATCAAACTGCCCTCCTACCAACTTCAGGGGGCGACAGGGAGGGTGGAAAGAAAAAATACATTAAAAGCATTAGCATTTCTTCAATGTAACTAGAGTATATTACAAAGCTTTAGTTTGGCAGTAAATACCCATATACATTCTTCTCTACCCCTTACAACAATAAAAAGATCTTTTTTTTTAATTTATTTATTTTAATTGGAGGCTAATTACTTTACAATATTGTAGTGGTTTATGCCATACATTGACGTGAATCTTTAAAAAGATCTTTAAAACACATACACACACAGCTCTAAAAAATAAAGCTTCGGAAGAAATCTTCATTTTAAGATAGCACAGTCAATCAAGACTTAGAATATAAAAATAAAAATATTTTCAACAAAAACAAATATAGGATGTCTTAGGTAAATCACTACCTACTGACACTGATGAAGATCTCAGTTGTATCCCACTCTTTGAGACCCCATGGATGTAACCCACCAGTCTCCTCTGTCCATGCAATTCTCCAGACATTACTGGAGTGGGTTGTCATTTCCTCCTCCAGGGGATCTTCCCGACCCATAGATTGAACCTGGATCTTCTTCACTGCAGGCAGATTCTTTACCACCTGAGCCACCAGCAAAGCCTCAATGAAGATCTAACTTAGCTCTATAACTGCTTCTAATTCAATGTTTCATCTATGAATTAGGTAATCCGTAAGCTACACACTATTCTTGCCTGGAGGATTCCATGGACAGTGGAGCTTGGCCAGCTACAGTCCATGGGTCTCAAAGAGTTGGACACAACTGAGCAATTAACATTGTAAGCTACTCATAGCAACCTAAAGATCCTTTGCTACCCGTACAAGGTATGAGCTCTCAGCAAAAATGAAAAGCTGAAAAAGGCTCAAAGTGGACACAAAACTTGTAGTTTTACTTGTCAAATTCCTGGTTTATTATACATACCTATCCATTTTGATCCCTCCTATCAATAATGAGGATAACTTAAACATAAACTTCACACACACTCAAAGCCAGTAATTAAAAAAATGTTATTTCATTAAGATTGCTATCAGAAAATCCATCCAGAGAGAACTGTACTGAGACCTATTCCTACTTTGCTATGTCACCCACAGCATTTTCCTACAGAGGCAAAGTTTTTGTTTTTGTTTTTGTTTTTTTAATTTTAACAAACCCCAACTGTTTAAATGAAATAAAATACTTCTAGAATTACCTTTGCAGACTTTTTTTTTTTGGCCATGCCATGCAGCTCAAGGGATCTTAGTTCCTCAGCCAGGGATTTAACCCACGCCCTCAGCAGTGAAAACACAGTCCTTAGACTGCCAGGGAATTCCCAGGACTATCTTTTTTTTACTAGATTTTTTAAAGATCTCTATATTTTAAAGAATAGTTACATATATGATTCACCTACACTCCAGTCCTTCTGAACACTTTATTATGCAGTTTTCATTATGTTTTACCAAAGTCAAAAAGTAGGAAAGAATTACAAGAAAGTGAACTGTACAAAACAAAATCTCATACGAAGAATAACACGTGACCAAATAAGAGTTTACTTCGGAAAAGCAAAAAAGATTCAGAATTAGAGAATCAATTAAAACTCCGTACAGCCAGGAATGAATACACATCCCATGTTCTGTCAAAGATACACACTAGCATGAAAAAGAAAGAATGGAAAAATGAAAATCAAGAGGCAGTATCTGCATGCAAGCAGATAAGAATTCTTGGCAAGCACAGTGTTAAAGGCTTTTGGTTCTTCTAGGAAAGCTATGGCAGGGATTTTAGTGTACAATTCTTTGCATCATCAGGAGCAACAGGTGACATAGGAGATGACAACTGTGTGCTAAGAGTCCCTTGGTGTCACTGGGCCAATCCTCCTAGCAACGTGGTCCTAGCTATAAACATGCTTGGTTCCCTAAGGTGACCCTAAAATTCTGTAAGCTACATGAGAAGTCCTAATAGGGATTTTTTTGGTTTTATGATTAATCGTCATTTTTTTTCACTTGATGTAGCCTTTATTTTATTCTGAAATAATTTCAGACTTTCAAAAAATTGCAGAACAGTATACAGTTCCTGTATACCCTAATGTGAATATACTGTATCATCATAGTACAGTCATTAAAACCAGGCACAATACTACAGATCTTACTCAGATAGCAAGACTTGTCACACTAATATCCTTTTTCTGATCCAGCATCAGCATCTCCTTAGTCTTCTCCAAACTATGACAAGTTACACAGGCACTCTTTGACTTCCATGATGTAGACACTTTTGAAGTGGATTTGCCAGCTATTTTCATGGCTGTCTTATGATGTGAATGGCTTTTCCCATTAAATTCAAGCCGTGGATCTTTGGTAAAAAGCCCTCTATGGAGACGGCGCGCGCTTCTCAGTGTGCCATCACCTCACGTGGTGCCTGCCTGGCACCACTCACATGGCATCTGACGCCAGCACGCCCCACTAGCGCTGACGCTAGGCTGGTCCCACGCTCAAGGAGGCAGCTGTCAGATATTTTCTGTTTTAAAGTTATTATCTTTCATTTTCATATTATTAAGCTTTCTTATAAGAATATTCTCAAAGAATACGTTGAGACTACACAAACATATTGTTTCTCATCATACTTTTAAGCATCCATTAATGGATCTTACCGAGAATTGTAAATACTGAGGCATAGATAAATTGTCATCTTCTATTTCCATCAAAATTTCTATGTTCATTAATTTTAAAGACTTCCTTTAATAATAAAATACACCTAAAATGTCAGCATTATGCCCAAAAAGGAAAATTGGAATGACTTTCATGAAAGTCACAAATAAGACTAAGAGGTACTATCACCACTACCAGTTGACATATTTCTGGAGATACAAAAGTCACATTTAGTGCAAAGGCAGCAACATGTATAAATATCAGAACAGGGGGGTTAAATTCCAATCATTTTCAGATGATAATGAGGAAAACTAAAAACGGCTATAACTGAGATAAGTATTTGGCAATGGAACTACTGCTTAAAGTTAACAAAATGAATCCATCTCAGAAAGAATTATGCTAAAGAGAAGCCAGACACCAATGGTTACCTGAACAACCAGAAATTTATTCCACAGGTACATTTAAGTAGTGATATTAGACATAAGAACTTCATTAGCATGCAACAGAAAACAGAAGAAACGATACCCCTCAAAAAGACATGATAAAGTTAGTAAAGTTGTGTTTATATAATGGAATATGATTCAGTCATTGGAAATAACGAGGCAGCTCTGACAGAAAAAAACATCTCTAAAATACACTGTGTAGCTGAGATAATCAAAGTGGAGAAAAGTGTGAATAGTGGGCTACAATTTGAGTATAAAACATATACATATAAACACATACCTGAGAATGATACACGAGAAACTCAGTGGTGATTGCCTCTGCAAAGGCAGCTGAGCGCCCGGAGGGCAAGGGCGAGGGGAGAAGCGGGTCAACGGACACCTGAGGACGTCCTCCACACTGCTCTCAACAGGCCAAAGGCCCAGCTGCAACCAACTTCACCGTGATATTACTCACATCAATCTTTCATTTTGATCTGTGTTTATCACCAGCAACATGCACCCTTCCAAGAAGCTACAGAATTAATTTTTGAAAAGTAATTTCCAAAAAAAATCCAAATATTTCACCAGCTTTTAAATTGAGTTTATCCTGCAAGAGCAGTATCCAGACAGGTGTGTTAAGTATTTCTCCATTGCTTTAAATATTGTAAAATATGCCTTTCAAAGAGAAAATTGATGGCAGAAATTGGCACATACACATGTGGCATATTTGATATACTATATGTATGCATGTCTATTATACCTAAAAAGCACGCACAGGGTCTACAGTATGTCATGTTAACCCTTTTAATAGTTATCTGAAGCTGATCAACCTTCAAAACACAAATTTGTTTCCAAAGGCAGGGATCATAGTCCACGTCCAGGCCCTGGCTAGTTATTATCTGAGCTGCAGTAATGGCTGTGCACTACAAAATGTAATCTTCCCAAATGTCACAGTAAGTTATGAATATCTGAGCAGCCTAATGCACTTTACTAGCCATGAAATGTGAAAATGTAATCTTATTACCTTTTTTATGGTTGTATTTTTTTGAATAATGTAGCCTGGAAACTGATGTATAGTCTTTTTCTGCATTTTAGCATGATTTGGTCTCCATTGCTATATAGAACATTTTTCAATACTCTCCATTTCAACATATTTTAGTCTTTGCCTGAACTTCATAAACAATTTTTATAGCCACCTTCAGGGTGGTATAACATTCTTTGTATAGGTTATGGTTTAAAGTACAAGATTATAGAAATTATAAAGTATATTAGTCAAAGAATCTAAATAAACCTTCACAAGTTTCGTATTAAAACTTTATTTGGGCACAAAGATTATTTTCTTCACAATGATTTTATTAACAAAAGGTTTTACGCTTTTTAGTGATTAAAGCTAAGTCACTTGTATTTTCAAACAGCCAAGAAACAAATATAGACCAAAACTAATTATTTTTCTCTTCAAAACTGGAAAGACTATCATACAAGAAAATTCTAATACTTAAAAGTAAAGACATGTTTTCCCAGGAACCTTGCTAAATTTTCAAAGATGCAGGAGGTATAGCAGAAACTGGACAGAGCACATGCACAGTTTATGGCCCTAACCAGGTACTTCCTATCTCCTGTCTAAGCCATTCAATCTCTGGTGCTATGCTACAGCAGCCCTGGCGAACTCTCACACCTCTGTACTCCCTAGGGTTCATTTGTGATGCTTCCTACTAAATATTTCAGTAAGGGCAGATAGAAACTCTTTAAAAAGCCAGACCATGACCTAGAAACTCTTCAGCTTATCTCCTCTCAGCACTTTCATTTAATAGAGACAGACTGCACTTTTCCTTACAGAGATAGTTCTGTGATTGGTACTCAATCCATCAAAATAAAACATGTATTGTTAAGGGCCTTTCTTGGAGGTCCAGTGATTAAGACTCAGTGCTTCCACTGCAGGAGGTACAGGTTCAATCCCTAGTCAGGGAACTAAATCCCGCATGCCACACAGCATGCCCCCCCCAAAAAAACTGTTGAAAGATAAAAACACAGATGATAACTATTTTTTTAAAAAGGGCAGAGGAAGGAATGGCTCACACCAAAATTAGGATATAGATAATTTTTCTGATTTAGATAAAAAGATTCCAAGATGTTAATACTGTTCTATCACTAATCTGCTGTTAGGTATATGTATTTGTATTTTATGTACATTTATATATTTACACATGTATCTTTGGCATGTTTGATACACTTCACAATAAAAAAAATGTTTTATGTGGTTCCGTGATGAAGGTTCTCCTAGAGCAGCTAGCATAAAGACACACAAATTTAACCTACAAGGGCACAGGCTACACAACATTCTCTTAGAAAAAGCTGCATTCTCTCCAATGAACTCACAAACCAAAATAAACTCACAAACCAAAATCAAAACACACAAGAGAAAATAACACAGCATAAAGATGAGTCAGTAGACATGCTATTAATAACATGAAGTGCTCAAGAACTTCAAACTATAAAATTATCAAATGTATGTGATTATAAATAATTACAAAATTATGTAATTGAGACTTTCCAAGAAAGAAAATAAGAAAAAAAGACACAAGATTAGGAAGGAAAAGAGGGAAGATATCCCAGCAGATTTGAAAAACAACAACAATAAACAGAACTTCTACAATATAAGCAGTCATTGAAATTAAAAACTCAACAGGTTAAAAAATACAAAGAGTCAGGCAAACTATCAAGGAACTAAAACAGCTGAGCAAAGTCCCAGAAGGCAGGAGAGTGAGAAAGAAGGAAATAGAAGATAAAAAGAGAGGCTGAGACACTGAGGACAGTATGAGAAGGATAATTACATGTTCAACAGAAAGTCCAAAAGTAAACACAGAAGGGAAGGAAAGATAGCATAAGCAGCTAGAATAACAGAGACCTTTCTCAGAGTCATCAGTAATGTGAGCAGAACACACAAAGTCCCAATTCTGACACAAAATTTAACACTACAGATACTATAGTAACATAATAAAACTTATTTTAATAATGTCAGGTCTACTTTCAGATAAAAAATTTCCTGTATAGTAATATTTCCCTCTCTTGGAATATTAATTTCTCTAAGTACAGATAGCAAGGTGTTTCTCTCACTATTACTGATGTAAGTAGAGACTATTGTGAACTAGATGCTATAAATGTTAAAAAAAAAAAGAGTAAGTTCATTATGAATTACAGTAATTACAACCCTTAAAATGTCATTTAGCATCCAAAGAATTTCACACAACATAAAAGTCTAAAACATATCCTCACTATTAGGTACTGGCAATGAAATCTGCTATTTTAAGATTCATTATGAATTATAAAACACTCTCAACAGTAAGGGTTGGGGGTTAAGAATTTTTTCGTTTCAGCAATTCACTGATTTTCCCTTGTCCCTTCTAAAACTATAATTTAAAAAAATATATATTCAGGTCCTAGGAATTAACAGAATATTTAGTCTAATACAAAAGAAATTTCTCATTTTAGAAAATTAGATTAACTTTGCTATTCTCTGCAATTGGCTTCCTACTTTCTTGTATCATTTAAAGAATCATAACTTAACATTTTCTTAAGGCCCAATTTAAGACCTATCTCTTCTAAGAACCATTCTGAGTTTTCTGCTGCTGCTGCTGCTAAGTCGCTTCAGTCATGTCCGACTCTGTGCGACCCCATAGACGGCAGCCCATCAGGCTCCCCAATCCCTGGGATTCTCCAGGCAAGAACACTAGAGTGGGTTGCCATTTCCTTCTCCAATGCATGACAGTGAAAAGTGAAAGTGAAGTCGCTCAGTCCTATCCGACTCTTAGCGACCCCATGGACTGCAGCCGACCAGGCTCCTCCATCCATGGGATTTTCCAGGCAAGAGTACTGGAGTGGGGTGCCATTGCCTTCTCCGTCTGAGTTTTCTAGCCTACCATAAATCTGGGTGGCCCAGTCAAATGTTTCTGACTAGAAGACAACAATTTCATATGATTTAACCTAATATTTTAATATCGTGTATAATTTTTTCATATCACAAGGTTTAATCATTTCTTCAACTAGTTTCCATCAATCTTTTCTATTCAAATAGCATAGATAATGATCCCAGAAAATAGGAACCATTTCAAAAAATATTTTTTATCTTTTTTAATCATCATACTATGTTTGACATTTAATGACTGGATCCTTAGGATACATACCATTAGGTTTAAATATTACTCATTATTTACATAATTTAAAAATTAAGGAAATAAGCTTGAGTTTTTACTATATCCCAGTGCAAAAAGCAAGAAATCTGAAGTCCCACTTGTAGTATCTTAATCGCTCTCCAAAAGATAAGGTAGGCAGTCAACAATATAATAATTAAGTGCCAAGACCCCAACAAAAGCTCAATCCATTTCGTGAAAGCATTTGTCCAAAAAAGATCCATACGTGAAAATTTAGTTTTGTTCATAATCACCCAAAACTGGTGATTCAAATGCCATCAACTACTAAATGGATAAACAAGCCATTGTACAACAATACAATAGAATATATACTGCATATATTTATATAATACAATATATATACATTCTATATAATAGAATAGTATATTGTATAGGGAATATAGGGAATATATATTGTATAGAGAAGCCCTACAATAGAATACTCATTAGCAATAATAAAGAACCAACAATCAATACCATTAACAATATGAATCAATCTCAAAAACATTATATTAAGGCAAAGAAGCTGGACATAGAAACTACATTTAATTCCATTTATATGACGCCCTAAAAAGGAAAGAAGTATAGGGAAAGACGTTAGATCAGTGGTTGCCAGGGGCTGAGAACAGAGGGACAATTCACCACACACACACACACACACACACACACACACACACACACACGAAGGGGTGTTTTGGGGGTGATAAAATTTTCAATATCTTGATTATCGTATTGGATACCCAAAATATATCCATCTGTCAAATAAAACAATACATCTAAAAGGATGATTTTTACTGTATGTCTTTAGTAATCCTAAGGCTTAAAATAAATCTAAAAAAAAAAAAAAAAAAGCCCATTTATATCGAAGGCGAGAGAAAAGGAAAACCCAGTGACTAGAGCGCTCCTCAGTTTTTCTGTCACTGGGGACTGGTTAAGTGGAAGACTGTTTTTCCACTAGACTAGGGGTGGGGCTGGGGGGCGACACAGTCTCAGGATGATTCAAGAGCATCACATTTATTGTGCATTTTATTTCTATTATTATTACATCAGTTCCACCTCAGACCATCAGTCATTAGATCCCAGAGGTCGGGGACCCCTGGACTAGAGACAACAATGTAGAATCAAACGGAGAAGGCATGGGATAAAAGGAAATTTTTTAATCCTTAGCATTCTGTAATGTATACTACAATCAGAAATACCCTGGGAAGACTGAAAAAATTATACCATAATCTCACAGTGAGACTGGTCTGGGCTTAGAGATCTTACACTACTATATTAACAAAGACTATAAAGACTTTCCATAATCTTAAAATTCTAAACATGCATATTAAAAGAGTTAAAGTAAACTCCATGAGGAAAAACTACAATTTCCAGGCAGCCATTTAATATTCTGAACTGAAAATTATTCCCTTTGAAGTTTTTGTCCTCCCCCTTCCACTTACTGTCTTTCAGATTTGCTGGAATGCCCAAAAGCATCAATAGTTTCTATAAATATTAGGAATACACTTACAGAGATATAATATTTTCATTTCCATTATATAACTAATCCTTGGGACTTCCCTGGTGGCTGAGATGATAAAGAATTCGCCTGCAATCCTTACAAGAACCAGGTATGCCACATCTATCAATTATTTCACACCTACTTATAGAGAAACAAAAGACAATTAATTCACAGCCAAAACCTCTAATCAGACTAATTCACTCCTAGCCTCATGCTTTCCTTACATCTTCATTAATAATCTAACATTTAAGTTGGGTTTTCTAAAGTTTCTTTACATAGTGAGCTAAAGTATCTGAAAAATTTGTGAATTTCACCATAAAAAATTAGCCAAAATGCATGTCTTTCTGGTAATGAATTACCATCTTTACAGTTTTTTTAAATTCCCAAATATACTAGGAAGTAGCAAATAATCTCTCCTTTCTCTGTTCATTGTACCTTTCGTTAAGAATTAGAAATTTTAACTCAACTATGGCACGTCTATAAAACCAGTATTAACCAAAAATCTTCTCTGATTCAGGAAGTCTGAGAAACACCAGATTAAACAAGGCAAGAGACAATTACATGATAAAATTCCCAGAGCTTTAATATGTCACTGTGCATTATAAATATCAAAAAGATATATAACCAATGTATGGACTTCCCAAAACTTGTTAGACAATGAAACGAATTTCTTTTTGCTTTCTCCAGTAATAGCATTATTCAAAAGCTTTGAGAAACACTGGATAATCTATTTGTGTTCTTGAAGTTTACTGCTATGAATAACATGACAGAATTAACTGTGTTTATGCATACATTTAGAAGGCCTTTCAAATTTTCAGGTAAATGGTTTAAACAACCTATTTTTCATAAGTTTCTTTTTACGACTTATAGAATATAATAATTAGACAAAGAGATATCTTAAGATTAATGTAAGTGAAAAGAAAACATAAGCTACCAACATCCATCAAAATGAACCCCTATCCCTTCATGAACAAATCAATCCAAAAGCCAAACAAGACAGATGATCTCCCACATTAAATTAAAGCTGCTCTGGGTTCCTGCAGAGTTCAGCAGAAATAACACACGTGAATTCCAAGCTTAGGTCAGTAAGCACTTTATGGCTTCCCTTGTATCACTCATCTGAAGAAAACCAGCCTCCATGTCATGAGGATCCTTAAGCAGCTAGACCCACCTGGAGAGGAACTGAGGCTTCCCGCCAATACTCAGCACCTACTTGTCAGTCATCCAAACAGACTTGGAAGCAGGGCCTCCAGCCCCAGTTAAGCCTTCAGACAACTGTAACCCCAGCCTGCATCTTAAATGTAACCTCACGAGAGACCCTGACCCAGAACTGTCTACTCAATCTGTTTCCAAATTCCTGACCCACAGAAACTTTATGACTCTTTTAAGCTGCAAGGTTTGGGGATCACTTGTTACACAGCAATAAGTAATATAACTGCAAATCAATCAGTTAATAGTAGTTGGGGGAAACTTTTCACTCTATATATTTCTGTGCTATTTTTTTAATGTAATACAAAATAAATAATAATGATAAAAATACAGAACAATAATAGCATACATGTACTGAGTGACTGTGTTGTGCTATGCTAAGTCGCTCAGTCATGTCCGACTCTCTGCAACCCCGTGGACCGTAGTCCGCCAGGCTCCTCTGTCCATGCAGATTCTCCAGGCAAGAATACTGGAGTGCGTTGCCATCCCCTACTCCCAGAGATCTTCCCAACTCAGGGATCGAACCCAGGCGCCCCACTTTGCAGGTGGATTCTTTACCGTCTGAGCCACCAGGGAAGCACTGAATGACTACTGTGAGCTAATCACATAAAAATACAAATATTAAAAGTACCAAGTTCCCTATAACAGTTCAAAATAATAACATACATGTACTGAGTGATTACTGTGAGTTACGTACTGTGCCAAGCATTTTACATGAATTACCATTTTTAATTACCTCTCAAAAAATAAAAAACTAGCAATACCACCACAGAGTTAACACCTAATAGATTAGGCACTGAAACGTAAGTAACTCACATAAAGTCACAGGACACTGAGGTGGGAGAACCAGGGTTTCACTTGATGAAAGGAAAACAGATACAGCTGGAGCAGGCTTTTCATGTCTACCTTCTTCCCTCTGAGAACACAGACATGACGCCCAGACATACAGCAGCCACCCTGACACTGGTAACTTACAGAGAATGATGCCAGATTCATGATCTCTGAAGAAGAAGATTTAGCTTCAGGACCAGGGACCAGTCTTGATCACTCAAGAGCTTTTGAGTAGCAGAGTTTTATTAAGGTATAAAAAGGGACAGAGGAAGCTTCTGACACAGACATCAGAAGCGGGCAGAGACTGCCCCCTGCTAGTCTTAGCAAGGGAGCTACCGCACAACTGCACTCATCTCACACGCCAGCAAAGTAATGCTCAAAATTACCCAAGCCAGGTTCCAATAGTACATGAACCGTGAACTTCCAGATGTTCAAGCAGGATTTAGAAAAGGCAGAGGAACCAGAGATCAAATTGCCAACATCAGCTGCATCATCGAAAAAGCAAGAGAATTCCTGAAAAACATCTATTTCTGCTTTATTGACTATGCCAAATCCTTTGACTATGTGGATCACAACAAACTGTGGAAGATTCTTAAAAGATGAGAATACCAGACCACATGACCTGCCTCCTGAGAAATCTGTATATGGATCAAGAAGCAACAGTTAGAACTGGACATAGAACAACAGACTGGTTCCAAATCAGGAAAGGAATACATCAAGGCTGTATGTTGTCACCCTGCTTATTTAACTTATAGGCAGAATACATCATGAGAAATGCCAGGCTGGATGAAGCACAAGCTGGAATCAAGATGGCTGGGAGAAATATCATAACCTCAGATATGCAGATGACACCAGAAAGTGAAGAAAAACTAAAGAGCCTCTTGATGAAAGTGAAAGAGGAGAGTAAAAAAGTTGGCTCAAAACTCAACATTCAGAAACCTAAGATCACGGCATCCGGTCCCATCACTTCATGGCAAATAGATGGGAAAACAATGGAAACAGTGACAGACTTTTTTAGGGGGGGGGGCTCTAAAATCACTGCAGATGTGACTGCAGCCATGAAATTAAAAGACGCTTGCTCCTTGGAAGAAAAGTTATGGCCAACCTAGACAGCATATTAAAAAGCAGAGACATTATGTTGCCAACAAAGGTCCATCTAGTCAAAGCTATGGTTTTTCCAGTGGTCATGTATGGATGTGAGAGTTGGACTATAAAGAAAGCTGAGTGCAGAAGAATTGATGCTTTTGAACTGTGGTGTTAGAGAAGACCCTTTGAGAGTCCCTTGGACTGCAAGGAGATCCAACCAGTCCATCCTAAAGGAGATCAGTCCTCAATATTCATTGGAAGGACTGATGTTGAAGCTGAAACTCCAATACTCTGGCCACCTGATGCAAAGAACTGACTCATTAGAAAAGACCCTGATGCTGGGGAAGATTGAGGGCAGAAGGAGAAGGGGACAACAGAGGATGAGATGGTTGGATGGCATCATGGACTCAATGGACATGAGTTTGAGTAAACTCCGGGAGTTGGTGATGGACAGGGAGGCCTGGCGTGCTGCAGTCCATGGGGTTTCAAAGAGTCAGACACAACTGAGTGACTGAACTGAACTACTTTTAACTGGCTATTAACAATAAATCAAAAGAATGTCTGAAGGTTGTAAAGGTCTTACCAAACCCACTCCCATAATAGACACTTTAAGATGACAGGATTAGTCAGAAGGTTCTCAAGAAGGAGAAACATGTCCTCAAGCAGGATACATGGCTGTTATATAATCCTTGGTACAGAGTTTAAGGGAAAACATATCCTTGAGCAAGATGAGTTGTTTTGTTGTGTAATCATTAGCTCGGGGCTTCAAGGAAAAAAAAAACCAGTTGTCCTTTTCTCCTCCTTGAGAACTCTAGAGCCCTTTCTTCTCCCTGGGGACCCCAGACTTCTTATCAACCTACCTAAGAATTGACTCTCTCAAGATCATGTGACTTACAAGCACAAAGAGACAAAAACCCAATACATTAAGAATGGCAAAGTGTGAGACTGGGGGAGGGAGGGGGAAGGAGAGGGTGGGTGGGCTGAGAGAGAGGTGTACACACGACCGTGTGACACAGAAGCTGCCTGCAGCACAGCCCAGTGCCCTGCCAGGATCTAGACAGCGGGCGGGCCGGGGTGCAGGGAGGCTCAAGACTAATGTATACATACAGCCATTAACATTGTTTACATTTCTGTCCAAAAGATTAACATTTTTGTCCAAAAGAAATGTACACACTATAAGGCAATTATACTCCAATTTAAAAATTTTAATAAAAAAATAAAAGAATGGTAAAAGGCAAGGCAGAACGTATGTAGCTCTTGAAGCGTCATTAAGCAGAACCACCAGTGCCAGCAACTGCCTGCTACCAAACTCACTGCTACGTAAGAAAACCTGTACTTCATGAAAATGAATGAATGCAGATTCTGTTACTTTAAGCAGAACCCAAACCTAACTACTATAAAGAGGTTCAACAAACGGTGCATAAACGAATGAGTGGGTTTTCAGGAAAAGCTACCTTGGACCACTCTTTGTTTTTAATATGATTCTAATGCATGCATTTTAACTTAAGGGACTAAAATTCATTTTGTATCTTTGAAAAATTCTTTTTATCACAAAATGATAACCAAGCAATTAAACTGAATACACATAAGAGAAGTAAAAAAGATGAACAGCAATTTCTGTTTTATGAAATATAATCTCTAGATAAACAGCAGTAGCATTTTACTGTATTTGTCTAAATAATAAAATATTTCAAGAAGGTTAATTTTACTGAGATAAATTATATAATACCAAACTTTCACATACAAAGGTGTCAATGGATATTCTAGAATCAAAAGAGTAAAAATTTCAGGTATTAAATGCATTTAAACAAAACTGCAAGCTCTTATAAGTAAAAGGATATAGATGTGGAAGGAAGGGATTATTATAGGATTATATGAAATCATGTGTGAGAAACCTTTGAAAATTGTAAAGCACTCTATAATTTAAAGAATCACTCAAAAAATTTTAGTAGTACATATTCAGCACAGTATACTAAATCTCTACCAACCAAAATGTTTGAAGAATAGCTTTTGTTAGTTTTATGATTGAGTGAGTGAGTGAGTGAAGTTGCTTAGTCGTGTCTGACTCTTTGCAACCCCATGGACTGTAGCCCACCAGGCTCCTCCATCCACGGAATTTTCTAGCCAAGAGTACTGTAGTGGGTTGCCATTTCCTTCTCCAGGGGATCTTCCCGACCCGGGGATTGAACCCAGGTCTCCCGCATTGCAGGCAGACGCTTTACCGTCTGAGCCACCAGGGAAGCCCTAGTTTTATGATTATTTGAGAGTTAATCAGAAAATATTTCCTATCTCAAATATTCTAGGCTAAAATGTTTACCTATGTATTAACAGATGTGCAGTCAGGAAATATCTTACGTAAGATTTAAGATGATTTAGATGAGTGAATCTTGGGTTCAAAATTTAAGAAATGAGACTGACTAAAATTGGGAATATCTAGGGAAAAAAACTGAAAAGAAAGTATTAGTTTAAAAAAGAGCTGGAATGCTGAGAGGACGGTATTGACAATGAGAAGAAAAAAACGAAACTCAAAGAAAAGGATAGCAAAGCTTTAAATCTTACTCTGCGTCTCTGGGTTGAGAAGAAGGCAGAGAAAAAAATTCAAAGTAAGAATGGCTAACAGTATGAACTTTGCCAAGAAGTTATACTCTATAATTCTAGATACTGTAAAGTTCTTTTTTCATTAAAATAGCCAGTCACTCTGAGAGGTGGGAGGCATTCAGAACTCAGAAAAGTCAGGACCCAGTAATTCAACTACTTATAAAAATATCACCTGTAAGACTACACGCAGGGGCTTCCCTGGCAGTGCAGCGATTCCGACAGTGCAGCGGTTGTAGGGGGGACAAGTTTGGCACCTGACCAGGGATGTAAGACGCCACATGCCTTGTGGCCAAAAAAACCAAAACATAGAGCAGAAGCAATACTGCCACAAATTCATTCAAGACTTGAAAAAACAGGCCACATCAAAAACATCTTTAAAAATGAAAAAGATTGAACAAAGAAACTCAGAAAATAAGATATAAAAATAATTATTGCAACATTGATTGTAAAAATGAAACACTGGAAATAGCCAAAATAACCCCCAATACAGAAACAAATACATAAACTATGATACATCCATATAATGGAATATTATGTGGTCTTTAAAAAGAACATTAATCTACATGTGTTGGAATGTCAAGACACTGAAGACATATTACTACATTATTTTACAAGTTAAGGAGGGACTTCCCTGGCAGCGCAATGGTTAAGACTTCACACATTCGATGCAGGGCACGCAGGTTGAACTCCTAGTCAGAGAACAAAGATTCCACATGCAGTACCACACAGCTGAAAGACAATTTTGTTGTCGCTGTTGTTTAGTCACTCAGTTGTGTCTGACTCTTTTGCAACCCCGTGGACTGTAGCCCACCAGGCTCCTCTGTCCATGGGATTTCCCAGGCAAGAATACTGGAGTGGGTTGCCATTTCCTTCTCAGGGGATCTTCCCAACTCGGGGATCCAACCCACGTCTCCTGCATTGGCAGGCAGATTCTTTACCACGGAGTCACCAGAGAAGCCAAAAGACAAGAAAAATTACAAAATAAAAGTCACAGGACAGTAGGCACAATATAATTGTATTTCTTTAAAGCAATTATTAATATATTTAAACATAAGGGAAAATTCAGCCTCAGTGTAGATATTAGGCCTATGTTGCTTGGTTTCAGCTAGATGCCTACCTATGTATCACTTCAGGCATAAAGTGTAGATGACAAATGATTTCATTATCAAATATATTAACATCACAATCAATATGACAATATCAGTAATAAGAATAAGGCAAGTCATTTACGCAAAGCTATGGTTTATTCCAGTAGTCATGTACAGATGTGAGAGTTGGACCATAAAGAAGGCTGAGCACTAAAGAAATGATGTTTTCAAACTGTGGTGCTGGAGAAGATTCTTGCGAGTCCCTTCGACTGCAAAGAGATCAAACCAGTCAATCCTACAGGAAATCAATCCTGAATATTCATTGGAAGGACTGATGCTAAAGCTCCAATACTCTGGCCACCTGATGCAAACAGCCAACTCATTGGAAAATACTCTGATGCTGAGAAAGACTGAGGGGCAGAAGGAGGAGGACAGACAGAGAAGGAGATGTTTCGATGGCATCACAGATTCAATGGACATGAGTCTGATCAAATTCTGGGAACTAGTGAAAGACAGGGAAGCCTGGCGTGCTGCAGTCCATGGGTTCGCAAAGAGTCGGACACAACTGAGCGACTGAACAACAAATATGTACTCTCAAATACAGTTTTGGAGTAAAAATCTCCTTATGTGCTTTATATGTTTTAAGTCTTCAGATAATTGAGGAATGAATAAATACAAAAATAATTAGCTATTATGAAAGCTGTTATTTTTATATACAAAAATAATTGAGAAGTAAAATAGCTAAAGTAATAGGAAAATGGGCTGTCAGTAATACGAATTTTTTTTACGTATTAGCTAGATACATTACTGTAGGAAGGATGTTACATTCTATAAAAAAAAAAAAAAACAAAAAACAAGGTTTACAAGTAGGATGATGGACTGTGATAACTAAATTCAAATAAATGACTGGTTATTGCCCTCTGCCCCATATTCTGCCACCAAAAAATCTCAAGGGACAGGATAAACTACAATGAACAAAGGAGAAGGTTATGAGAAAGTGCCTTCTAATCATTTAGAATCCTCTCAATTCAGCTGTGTACAGTACTAAATATCTCTCTTGTTTTACTTTAGTACTTTGTAAGACAAAATAGACTAAACATACTAAATGGTCAAATTCTCAAATTTTACATAAGTGAATTTTTCAGAGTCCACATATTTTATTAATAGTAGAGTTTCACTGTGTATAAACAATAGTCAAATAAAGAACAGTAAAAGATTGAGACTTCTCTGGTAGTCTAGTAGTTAAGAATCTGCCTTCCCACGCAGCGGCCTCGGGTACAGCGCCGGGTGAGGAAGCTCAGATCCCACGGGCCTCGAGACAACGAAGCCCGAGGGCCACAGCTGCAGCACACCCTCTGGAGCCGAGCACCAGCAGCTACACAGGAGGCTGCACACCGCCAGAAGAGTCTCCACACCGCAGTGGAGGAGGACGCTGAACAGTTCTATGAGGATCTGCAAGATCTAGAACTAACGCCAAAAAAAGATGTCCTTTTTGTCATAGGGGACTGGAATGCAGAAGTAGGAAGTCAAAGGATACCGGAGTAACAGGCAAGTTGGCCTTGGAGTATAGAATGAAGCAGGGCAAAGGCTAACAGAGTGTTGCCAGGAGAACACACTGGTCACAGCAAACACCCTTTTCCAACAACACAGGAGATGACTCTACATATGGACATCACCAGATGGTCAATACCGAAATCAGACTGTTTTCTTTGCAGCTAAAGATGGAGAAGCACTATACTGTCAGTAAAAACAAGACCAGGAGCTGACTGTGGCTCAGACCATGAGCTCCTTATTTTAAGATCACAGGAAATAACATATAAAAGCCAATGTATTTTTTTAATTTAATATTTTAATTTTTTAATATTAAATTTTTAATTTAATATTTTTAATTTTAATTGTATTTCTGTATACTAGCAATAAACATGGGCTTCCCTAGTGGCTCAGCAGTAAAGAATCCACGTGAAATGTGTTTGACTGATGTGGATTTGATCCCTGGGTAGGGAAGATCCCCTGGAGAAGGAAATAGCAACCCACTCCAGTATTCTTGCCTGGGAAATCCCATGGTAGAGGAGCCTGGCAGGTAACCATCCAGGGAGTTGCTCGAGTTGGACACGACTTAGCAACTAAAACACCACCACCACAGGAATAAACATGTAGACAAGGAAATTAAAAATGTAATACTATTTACAATCATTCAAAAAACTGAAATATTTTTAGATGGAAATCAAACAAAACATGTACAAGACTTGGATGCCGACAACAATCAAGTGATAATGAGAGAAAAAAAAGAAGACCTAAATAAATTTAGAAACCTACTGTGTTCACAGTATAGGGGTCAATTCTCCCCACAATGATACACAGATTTAATACAATTCCTACCAGAATCTCAGCAAGATTTTTTGCATATAGAGCAGGATTATTCTAAAATTTATATTGAAAAGGAAACGAACCAGAATAGCAAAAAAAAAAAAAAAAAAAAAAATCTTGAAAAACAAAGATAAAGTGGAAGGAATTTGTTCACTCAATTTCAATATTTACATTGCTGCACGATGAGGTACTACCAAAAGGACAGACATAAAAATCAACAGAATGGAAGAGAATCCAGAATTAGACCCACAAAAATATCCCAAGTGAGTTTCAACAAAGATGCAAAAGCAATTCAATGGCGGAATTTCAATAGTGCTGAAGCAATTAAATATCCATAGACAAACAAATGAACCGTTACCTAAGTATTATACCTAACACAAAAGCTAACAATACAGATAACAGATTTAAATGTAAAATATAAACCTTTTAGAAAAACACATAGGAGAAACTGTCAGGATATAGGACTACGCAGAGTTCTTAGATCTGACATCAAAAGCAAGACCCATAAAAGGAAAACTGATAAACTGAGCTTTATCAAAATTAAAAACTTTTACACTCCAAAAGATCCTTTTAAGGGGATGAAATAATCTAGAGACTAGAAGAAAATATTTACAAACCATTTATCTGATAAAGGAATAATATCTAAAAACCACTCAAAACTCAACAACAAAAAAACAAACAATCTAATTAGAATAGTAGAACCAAAAAACCAATTGTCAAAAGACAAGAAACAGAAATTTCACTAAAGAGGATATACAGATGAACACGAAAAGAAGTTCATCATTAGCCATTCAGTTGAGTTCAGTCGCTCAGTCGTGTCCGACTCTTTGCGACCCCATGAACCGCAGCACGCCAGGCCTCCCTGTCCATCACCAACTCCCGGAGTTCACTCAGACTCACGTCCATCGAGTCAGTGATGCCATCCAGCCATCTCATCCTCTGTCGTCTCCTTCTCCTCCTGCCCCCAATCCCTCCCAACATCAGAGTCTTTTCCAATGAGTCAACTCTTCACATGAGGTGGCCAAAGTACTGGAGTTTCAGCTTCGGCATCATTCCCTTCAAAGAAATCCCAGGGTTGATCTCCTTCAGAATGGACTAGTTGGATCTCCTTGCAGTCCAAGGGACTCTCAAGAGTCATCTCCAAAAAAAAAAAAAAAAGAGTCTTCTCCAACACCACAGTTCAAAAGCATCAATTCTTCGACGCTCAGCTTTCTTCACAGTCCAACTTTCACATCCATACATGACCACTGGAAAAACCATAGCCTTGACTAGACGGACCTTTGTTGGCAAAGTAATGTCTCTGCTTTTCAATGCAGATTAAAACCACAATGAGATAGCATTACACGTACATCATTATGGCTAAAATAAAAAAGTGACATCATCAAATGCTGACAGGGATGTGGAGAAACTGAATCACTCATACATACTCTGCTTACTCACATGTAAGATTACTCAGTCACTGTCAAAGAGTCTGGCACTTTCTTAAAGAGAAAAAAATAAATATGCAACAACCATATGATGTAGCAAATGCACTCCTGGCATATTTCCCAGAGAAATGAAAACTTATATTCATAGAAAAATCTATACACAAATGTTTATAATAGCCTTATTCAACAGAGCCAAAAAAACAAGGAAACAAATTAGATGTTCTCCAACAGATAAATGGTTAAAAAAACTAGTACAGTCATATAATGGAGTACTATTGAACACTTAAAAAATACTAATACACAAAGCGGTCTATTACAGATGGATCTCCAGAGAACCGTTCTGACCAAAACAGAACAAAAGGTTACATAGTATGAGTCCATTTATATAAAATTCTTAAACTGATAAACTGTGAGAACTGGAGAACAGATTGGCTGTTTGTAGGGGTTAAGGAGGGGTGCAGCAAGGATCAATGTAAATGTGAATATAAAAGAGCAGTATCAGGGAGCCTTATGTGATGGAAATTTTCTGTATCTTGATTATATCAATGTCAATGCTATATTATAGTTTTGTAAGATTTTCCAATCATGGTAAACTGAATAAATGGTATAAGGAATCTCTCTGTATGTGAATCCATAATTATCTTGAAATAAAGTTTAATTTAAAAAAATAAGCAACTATATGTGAGGTGTATTAAAAAGCAGAGACATCAATTTGCTGACAAAGGTTGGTATAGTCAGAGCTATGGTTTTTCCAGTAGTCATGTATGGATGTGAGAGTTGGACCATAAAGAAGGCTGAAGGATGAAGAATTGATGCTTTTGAATTGTGATGCTGGAGAAGACTCTTGAGAGTCCCTTGAACTGCAAGGAGATCAAACCAGTCAATCCTAAAGGAAATCAACCCTGAATATTCATTGGAAGGACTGATGCTGAGGCTGAAGCGCCAATAATTTGGCCACCTGATGTGGAGAGCTGACTCTTTGGAAAAGACCCTGATGCTGGGAAAGACTGAACAAAATGGGCGGGCAGAGGATGAGAGAGAGAGCACCACCGACTCAATGGACATGAATCTGAGCAAGTTTTTGGAGACAGTAGAGGACAGAAGAGTCTGCTGTGCTACAGTCCATGGGGTTGCAAAGAGTCAGACATGACTTAGTGACTTAACAATAAACAACAGCAAATGTGAGGTGTCACTTTGTCAGAGATTAACTGTCTGATTATTTACCAGTGAAAAGAAAAACATATTAACTTAGAGGAACCCCTCATTGAAACAAATGAGAGCCAAATTAAAGGGCATTCAAGAAAGTCCTGTAAGTACAAACTCCAAAGTCACCTAAAGATACACAGTGCCAATTTCTTTAACTCTCCCTACTTCTTCACTACAGTCAAAGAAAAAAAAATGTTAATATTTAATTACTTGCACTATAACTAAAAAAGGCCTGCCATATAATATACCAAAAAATGATTAATCATATATTGATATCACACATTTGATTTGTCCATATCCTCCAGACTTAGATCAAATACTTGCATTATAGAATAAATATGCAAATTCAAACCTTCAAACAGGAAATGAAATTTTCTTAATCCATTACATAACTTCAGATTCATATGTGCACTGAAGGCTAATAAATCATTTAAACCTTCATACACAGAACCTTTTTAAATTTGCATTTATCTACTGTAAATATTGCCATGTCCTTTAACAGCTTGCTAGTTCAATCTAGCAAACTAGTGATTTACAGCAATGACATATTTTAAAAATCAGAAATATGTCACTGTGTGACAACCAGTCACAAGTTCACTAGACTTACATTACTTAGAGTCAAAACATTATAGGATATAAAAATGACAGCAAAATGTCATATAGTCTATAATCAAATCAATTACTTTAGTATCTGAGTTTGATTTTATGTTTATAAGTGTTTAAAACTACAGCATCACAGACATTTTAAGATTTCTTATAACTTTAACAAGACTAGTTCTATTACCACTGTCTCAATGTTTTCAAACTCTTTTAAAATATGCTGTTAAGTTACATAGTTCATAATTTAAAGACTCCACAAATACTATTTTGAGGAATAGCAAAATGTACAATACATAGAAGAAAGCTCTGTATTACTAACTTTTATCCACAAAAGATGGATTTTTACAATCTTTTAATAATTTGACACTAACATTCTTAAGTAGGAAGATTTATCACTTGTGAAAAAAGCTTTAACAATAGAGGAATAAACTGGAAACAACCTGAATAAACGTCCACTGTAATAGACATCTGTTGTTTCTCTCTGTACTGCACTCACTCTTCATTTAATTTCCTTCCCTTCACAGCATTCTCCAGGCAATAAAGTCACAGTACCTCACACCAGGCCATAGAGAAGACACCAAGCTCAGGCCCGGCACATATAGTTCCTCATTCTCCCAGTCACAATGATTAATCCAGAGGCAAGTATGTGGCCTAAGTCAGACCAATCAAAATAATCAAGATTTTTTTTTTCTTCTTAATTAGGAGCTGAAAAGAAGGTTTTGGCCTTTTGGGTATAAATTTAGAAAGATAGGAATATTAGCAGCTTCTAGCAGACATCTTCCCTGCAACGTGTACAGAGAAATCCTTTGCTCAGCACAATGAATGGAGAAAGGATGTCCTGGTGGCATCAACTTCCTAGTTCCAGCACCTGGTTCCAGAACTCTCCCGGTTCTTACAGCTTCATTCAATGATCTATTCTGGTCCTACAGACCAATCAATCCCCCTTAAGCTGCTTTGATACAAGTTTCTATCTCGACAACCAAAAAATGTCCATACTAATTTCAAAAAGAACTAGTTGAACTATGTATGAACTATGAAGTATGAACCAGCCCATCCACACATGGTATATAATGCAGCCATGTTTTTAAATCAAGTATTTTCATTCAAATTTTCCTACTGACAGACTATCTAATAGAGTTAGATATTAATGCCTTTTTATTTTAAACAAATCACTTTGTTAAACCCCTATTCTATCTAAAATAAATTTCACATACAGGATTTCATCATTTCTTTAAAAAAGAAACTCAAAAACCAAAATGTGTCTTACAATCAGTGACATCATAAATTATAACTGCCAGGTTTTTACCTTAATGTTGAATAAAATAACGGGAAATGTTTCAACTGATGGCATCTTAGATTTGATAAAATACAATAGGTAATAAGACTGAGCAAGAAACAACAATAAAAACTACACAGTAACCTTAGCAAAATAAAGGAGAAACAAAAATAATTTAAAATATATTTTTAATATACAAACCTTTGTTAATGACCACCTAAATGAAGAATCTATATAAATTTGTATGACAAAACCAAAGCACACAGATTAAAAAGTGCACTGGATATTCATACCCTGTTTGTACTCCAACTACACATGATTTTAAATTCTTGATAAACTTCCAAACAAAACAAACTATGAACATAAAATCAGTAAGGAAACACTGGACCTGAATTACACTTACAAACAAAACAGACCTAACAAATAAAAACACGACACTGCAACCCACAGCAGCAGAGGAAGTATTCTCAAGGGCACATGGAATGTTCTCCAGGACGGATCATGTGTCAGGTCACAAACCAAGTCTTAACAAATTTAAGAGGTCTTAAACCATATAAAGTATATTTTCCAACCACAATGGTACAAAACTATGAACCAAGAATGGGTATAAAATTGCAAAATTCAAAAATATGTAGAGACAGCACTACACTACTGAACAACCAATGGGTCAAAGAAGAAATCAAAAGAGAAATTAAAAAATAAGACAAACAAAAATGGAAATATAACAAACTAAAACTTATGTCATGTAGCAAAAGCCGTCCTTAGAAGGAAATTTATAGCAATAAAATGTATTTAAGAAAATAGAAATATCTCAAATGAAAAAATCTAATTTTATACCTCAAAGAGCTTGGAGAAAAAAGCCCAAAATGAGTAGAAAAAAGAAAAAAGTAAAGATCAGAGCAGAAAAGAAATAAAATATACACTAGAAAGATAACAGAAAAGATTAACGAAACTAACAGCTGGTATTCTGAAAATGTAAAATTGACAAAACTTTAGCTTGACTTGGAAAAAAAGTTAAAACGGAAATAAATAAAATCAGAACTGAAAGAAGAGAGACACTGCGACTGGTTACACAGAAATAAAGGATCATAAGAACCACTACGTAACTAAAAAAATACAGAAGAACTACTATGACTTACTATATGTCCACAAATTGTAAAACCTGGAAGAAAGGGATAATTCTTAGAAACCTACAACCTACCAAGACTGAATCATGAAGAAACAGAAAATTTAAACATACTCATAATGAATAAAGAGATCAAAACAGTATCAAAATCTCCCAACAAACAAAAACCCAGGACCAGATGGCCTCATTGATGAATTCTACCAAATATTAAAGAATCAACACCAGTATTTCTCAAACTCATCCCCAAAACTGAAAAGGTATGAACATTCCAAATCTATTTTATACAGCCACCACTACCCTGATACCAAAGACAGACACGGACACTACATAAAAAGAAAATTTCTGGTCAGTATTCCTCTTGAAAAGACCCTGATGCTGGGAAAGATCGAGGGCAGGAAGAGAAGGAGACGACAGAGGATGTGACGGTTGGATGGCATCAGCAACTCAATGGACATGGGTCTGGGTGGACTCCGGGAGTTGGCGATGGACAGGGAGGCCTGGCGTGCCCCCTGGTGTGCCCCACGGTTCATGGGGTCGCAAAGAGTCAGGCAGGACTGAGTGACTGAACTTAACTGATTCCTCAGGAACATAGATAGGAAAATCCCTAACAAGACTAGCAATCCAAAGTCAACAGTATTTTAAAAGGATTATACATCATGATTACATCAGATTTATACCTGGGATGCAAACCATTAAACACCAAATTTACAGAATGAAGGAAAAAAACTATGATCATCTCAATAGATGCAGGAAAAAGTATCTGACAAAATTCTACATCCTTTCATGATAAAAACTCAAAAAATTACATATAAAAGGAAGGTACCTCAACATAACAAAAGCCATACATGACAAACCCATTTAGCTAAGATCATACTCAATGGTGAAAAGCTGAAAACTTTTTAAGATCAGGAAGAAGGGAAGGGTGTCTCCTCTCACCACCACAGTCAACACAATTACTAGAGGTTTAGGCTAGGATAATTAGGCAAGGAAAAGAAAGAAAAAGCATCCAAATTGGAAAGGATGAAATAAAATTCTCTCTCTCTGTAAATGACGTGATCCCATAGAAGTTGTGAAAACCACCACAAAACAGCTAAACTAAATGAATTCAATAAAGTTGCAGTACAAAAGCGATATTAAAAAATTTCAACTGCATGTCTATACATTAACAAGTACCTTAAAAAGACATTAAGAAAACAATCCTATTTATAATAGCAAAATGAAAGAATAAAATATTTAGGAATAAACTGAATTCAAAAGATGAAAGATTGGTGTCGGGAGCCACGTTAGGCATTACTGACAAAATGGAGGCACGGCCCTAAACCCCCTCCCTTTGTTCCACAGGCACGGACCCAGAATGAAGGAGGTGGGCTTTGTGATTCTGACTTGTTTTTTCCTTTCCTCGGCTGAGTCGACTGAAGAGAATACTAAGGTGCTTATTGTTTTTGAGAGGAGCATGAGAAGGCATAAAGCCTTCTGCAGCTGTGCTCAAAGAATAATTAATAAAGTTAATCACTGACATTTGTTCAAGCACTTTTACAAAAAAGTGTTCCAGGGTGAGCACACAGGCCACAGCTTGAGGCCATGGGAGGGATTGCTATCTGAAGCCCATTTGTGAGAAAAGTATTTATGGCAAAGGAGTTTGCTGAATTTAGGGCTTAGGAATAATTAAAATAGAAGCTAAAGATTTAAGGATTGCTGTAGAGTTAGCATATTCTACTACAGCTTACAGAAATTAGGGATATTATTAGCTAGAAGCCCTTTCTAAGAAATAGTGAGCTTAGGATACTAGGGGCAAACAGGACTTAAAAAGATAAGAAATAAACTGAGGAATGTGGTATGCGGCCCAGACATTAGCATGAGTTACAGTGTATTCACAAGGACACATGAGAAAAAGTAGATAAGAGAATCGCTGAGGAAGGAACTCCTTCTGAGGGGCAACAATGATTTTTGGAGAAAAATAAATCTGGGTCAATGGGAACTAAAAATATCAAACCTCTGACCTAATGCTTTTGTAAAAGTATAAAAGAGGATCATAAACTTGAAATAAACAGGCAGTCCAAAAAAAACTGAGAGGCTGCCTCAGTTTCTCACCGACACCGCTCATCCCTTCAGGTTGAATCCCGGGCTGCTGGAGCTGGACTCCGCCAGATTGGTACGTTGAAAACTATAAGACCAAGGTCACAATGATGACAAAAATTGCAGAAGATGCAAATAAATGGAAAGATATTCCATGTTCATAGACTGGAAGAATATTGTTAAAATGTCCAGTCTACTCAAACCAAAGTATAGATGCAATGCAATTCCTGTCAATGGCATTTTTCATAGAAATAGAAAAACATAATCTTAAAACTCAAACGGAACCACAAAAATAGCCAAAGCAATCTTGAGAAAGAAGAACCAAGTTTGAGGCATGACACTTACTGACTTCAAACTACATCTCAAAGCTACAGTAATCAAAACCATATGATACGTTTTAAAAGACACATAAACCAATGGAACAAAATAGCCCACAAATAAATCCATGCAGATGTGATCAACTGATGTTCAACAAAGACACAAGACAGGACAGTGTCTTCGACAAATAGCGCTGGAGAACTGGACATCCACATGCTGAAACCAGACACTAAGTTTACACCAAACACAAAAACCAATTCAAAGTGGATTTAAGACTCAAATCTTAAGATCTGAAACCAATAAACTCCTAGAAGAAAACCTAGGGTAAAGCTCTAGATCTCAACAATGGTATTTTGGACTTGACACCAAAAGCACAGACAACAAAAGCAAAAATAAACAAGAAGGACTATATCGACTAAAACATTTCCAGACAGAGACAGTAACAATAAACAAAATAAAAAGACATCTACAGAATGGGAGAAAATATTTGCAAAGTATAAAGCAGACAAGAGATTGATTTCCAAGATACATCAGGAACACCTGCAACACAACAGTAAAAACTAATAATCCAATTAAGAAATCTGCTAAAGACTTGATAGACATTTCCACAAAGAAGACATACAAATGACCAACAGTTTTAGGAAAAGATGCTCAACCTCACAAACCATCAGGGAAATTTGAATCAAAACTACAAAGAGGGACTTCCCTGGTGGTCCAGTGGTTAAGACTCCACGCTTCCACTGCAGGAGGCACAGGTTCGATTCCTGTTCAGGGAACTAAGATCCAACATACAGAGCAATGCAGTCAAAAATAAAAAAAAATTTTTTAACTACAAAGAAACATCACCTTATGTGTAAAAGGACAGCTATTACCCAAAAAAACAAGTACTGTCAAGGATGTAGACAAACTGGAATCCTTGCACACTGCGGATAGAAATGAAAAATGATGGAGCAACTATGGAAAACAATAAGGAAATTATTCAAAAAATTTAAATGGAATTACATAGGACCTTGCAATCTCACTTCTAAGTATTTATTCAAAAGAACTGAAATCAGGAGCTAGAAGAGATACTAGCACTCCAATGTTCAATACAGCACTATTCAAATAGCCATGATATGGAAAGAATCTAAATGTCCATATATAGATGAATGGATCAAGAAAATACAGTATATAAACACAATGGAGTATTATTCAGTCTTATAAAAAGAAGGAAATCCTGCAACATGAATGAATCTTGAGGACATTATGATAAGCGAAATAAGGTAGTCAGAGAAAGACAAATACTTCCTGATTTCACTTATGTGAAGTATCTAAAATAGTAAAAGTAAGAATCAGAGAGTAGAATGGTGGTTGTCAGGGGCTAGGGAAAAGGGGAAACGGGCAGTCACTACTGAATGAGAATAAAGTCTCAATTACCAGCACGAAAAAGTTCCAGTGATCTGCTGTACAACTTCATGTCTATAGTTAATATTACTGTATTTGACACTTAAAAAAGGCTAGATCTCATGTTAAGTGTTCTAAGCATAATGAAAAAAATAAGTAAGAGATTAAAACAAAGAAATAACTACATTTAAAATATTCCTGTAAGACCACCACTTTTTTCAATTCTGCATGTATATAACTTGGAAATATACATTTCAAAAGATATTAAACATAAAACTATTTTATATTTGTTTATAAAAGCCTATTGAAAATTTGGAAGGAGATTTAAGATTATAATAATAGTTATTTTTCAGGTTTTCTTTAGCAGTGACTGACTTAATTTTGAGGGAGAGAGGATTTGGCAGGAATAAGCTGTTGCGAACATGTAGCACAGACATGGGAGTGAAATAAGCCATTATACTGACTTTTTTGTACTGTTAATGTATTACCTACATAAAGTATTAAACAAACACAAAAAAGTTATGTATTTGATAGCCAATAAAATCCCAGAAAAATACCACTCCACAGATCACTAAGCCTAGATTAGATACTACAACTAACTAACATCTTACTATCAAATAAGATGGTCTTTAATACATGACCCATCTTCATTTTCTTTTTCGTCTTGGTATCATGTGGGATGTTTTACCCTCAAAGAACAGAAAATGCAAACTGGAGGTTGTAGAGGAAGGTGGATAGGGAAGCAGAATTTAATGAATCAGCTATTTAAAAATAAATGCATTAAAAGCAAAATATCCAAATGGTATTTCTGTATCTTATTCTCAAAAGCGCTAACTAAGCCTTGGACTTCCCTGGTGGTAAAGTGTTTAAGAATCCACCTGCCGATGCAGGGGACACGGGTTTGCTCCCTGGTCCGAGAAGATTCCACATACCTCAGGGCAACTAAGCCCACGAGCCGCAACTCCTAAAGCCTGTGCATTCCAGAGCCCGTGCGCCAGAGCTGCCACAAGAGGAGCCACCACAGAGCAGCCACCGCAGTGAGAAGACCAGGGGACACGGCACAGGGTAGCCCCTGCTCACTGCAGCTCGAGAAAGCCCGCGCAGCAAAGCCAAGACCCAGCACAGCTCCTTCTTGCTCGTATGTCGATGTTTCATTCTTAATTGTACAAACGGGCTAAACACTAAATCAGGAGTCTCCTACAGCTTAACATATTACAAAACCAGAAAGGTAAGCAGTGCTAAAAGTTGAAATATAATAGAATTAACAGATACTCCCAAACAAAAGCACATTAAAGTCAATGTACCAGTTATTTCCCAAAACATCTATTACTGTACATTTTATATCAGTATAAACAAACATGTACAAAGACCAAGGTTAAAATTAGACAGCTTTGGCAAGAATTAATATTTAAATGACTTCCGCAGCATTCTGCCATCAGAAATCTCAGGCTGAAGCTAGAGACAAGATCACAGCCTTGAAATCCAAACAAGACAGAACATAAGCCTTCATCTAGCTCCTATTAGCTATTTGAGATCTACTATTCACTTAGTAAACGAAAATATCAACTAAACCCTGATTTTCAATGAAAGCCTAATCTAATTTGTATAAACAGAAATTAAAATCAATAAAATATTAACTACATGAGAAAAAGTCTCACTGAAAAATAATGCAATTTAATTCAGAAATTCTAATAACATTATGTCATTACCACGGTATCAAGCATTTTAATCATGTAATAATTTCTGCATAAAAGTCATTGTGGCTCATTACACACAGAATGAATTTCCTATCACTTGGCCTACCCCAAAAAAATCTAAAAAAGCCTCAGCGTCCATTCTGTCTGCACATAATCTTAGTGATCCAGCCAGTCCAGACTACATTTATAACAAGAACAAGCTTTAAAATTCTACTTCCTTATCCTTGTTCACCCTTCAAAGCTCAATTCTCACTTCTGCAAAGGTATATTCAGATGAAACCAAAAAGGAAGTAATGATTCCCCACTCTAACCCCCCTCAGGTTAGAACCCGACTATTGCAAAGCATGCACAGTTCACACTTACTGCTTTGGATTATTAGTTATCTTAACATGAGTCCTATGACCACCAAGACCGTAAACTGAGAAGGAAAATGTGGAAAGAACCACTTGTCAGGCATTATTCCCAGATTCTAACAACAACCCTATACAAATGGTAGTATTATTCTCATTTCACAGGTACAGAAACTAGATCAGAAAGAGTATATGGCTTGCCCAACATCACAAACCTAAGAAGTGACAGAGTTAGGAATCACACTGAAATCCATTTGATTCCATCCAGGATATTGTCTCTCAAAAAAAAAAAAAAAAAATTCAAAACTGTTATAAAACTCTACAATATAGAGCATATCTTTAAGTGTGCTCACTTATTCACTTATTTTATTTTTGCAGCAACCCTTAAAAGTGATGTGCTGCTACTGCTGCTAAGTCGCTTCAGTCGTGTCCGACTCTGTGCGACCCCATACATGGCCGCCCACCAGGCCCCGCCATCCCTGGGATTCTCCAGGCAAGAACACTGGAGTGAGTTGCCATTTCCTTCTCCAATGCATGAAAGTGAAAAGTGAAAGTGAAGTCGCTCAGTCATGTCTGACCCTCAGCGACCCCATGGACTGCAGCCCACCAGGCTCCTCCATCCATGGGATTTTCCAGGCAAGAGTGGGGTGCCATTGCTTTCTCAGAAAGGTGACATATTTATCCATAATTACTAACACCTTTCTCTGGCAAACATGCTTTCACATCCCCCTTCCTCTGGGTTTTCGGGGGAACTCTTTCCTGACTTCACATAGGGCTGAGAGGGATGTCAGTCATGGCGCCGTTTCACACCGTGGTCTGGAACACAGGTCAGGCAATCAAAATGTCACATGCTATCAGACACAGGGACTCTCTCAGTGGTAGGGCTGTGATGTAAGTCAGGCCAGACTCTTTCAGGGCTTTGATCCTCTTCATGACGTTATCTCTATGCAGTTCTTCTTTCTACCTCATGCAGACCACGTTTACTTTCTCCAGCTCAATACAACACAAATTTAATAAAAGTTCAATAATCAAAAGCAATAGTTGGGACAAGGGTAAAAATGTAGAAATAGACTCTGTTCCTCAGGTCTTCCTAAAACATATATTCAAAAAATAAAGGTCAGGGCTTCCCTGGTGTACAGTGGATAGGAATCCACCTGCCAATGCAGAGGACACAGGTTCAATCCCTAGTCCGGGGAGATTCCACATGCTGCAGGGCAACTAAGACTGCACACCACAACTACTGAGCCTGTGCTTTAGAGCTCGGAGAAGCAACTACTGAGCCCACACACCGCAGCCACTGAAGCCTGTGCACAGCGGGCCTGCGCCCTAAAGGAGAAGCTCCCCAAGGAGAAGACCGCGCACTGCAACAGAGACGCCCCTGCTCGCCACAGCTGTGCTACCTGCACACGGCAATACAGGCCCAGCACAGCCAACAAAGCCAACAAGTAAATAAAGTATTAAAAGTTAAAAAAAACATAGAGGTCAAAAAACTAGTAGAATGCTTTCGGTTTAGAGAACCTAGATCACAAAACATCCTCTCTAATCATAATATATACTGAAATTTACTTAGCAAACAGCTGGAGCAAGTGGAAAAAGTAAGAGCTCTAAATCTCATCTATGTTTTACAAGAATTACCGCTGATTTAGCCTAAAGATGAACGGGAAAAGAATTTACAAGTTACAGACACACAAACTTAAACTTATGGTTACCAGGGCGGAAGGGTGGGGGCAGTTTCAGACTGACATGTACACACTGCTATTTTTATTAAAAACACAGATAACCAACAAGGGCCTACTGTATACCACAGGGACTTCTGCTCCACATTCAGTAATAACCTAAATGGGAAAAGAATTTTAAAAGAATAGATACTTGTATATGTATAACTGAATCACTTTTCTGTAACCTGAAACTAACACGCTGCCAATCAACTATGCTCCAATATAAAATAAACACATTTTTTAAATGGAGATGCATCAAAGGTATCATTCATTTGAATACTTTTAGCTAACCAACATATAATATTAGCCAACCAACAGACTAAGGAAGAAACATATAAATATGATTAGACTAAGATGAATAAGATATTTATACCATAGTGGCATAATGTACCTCCATACCATAATAATTAAGAAAGTTAGAAGTTTATAGAACAATATATTTATAAATTCTCTTATAAACATCTTACAAAACATCAATACTATCAAACGAGACAAATGAGCACCATCTCATGGGCATTTGAAGTAATATAAAATCAGCCCTGGCAATGGCTTTCAAAAGTCAGGCTACTAAGTAAAAGCCTGACAGTAAATCTTTGAAAATGTCAAATTGTGAACATATATGTCAAAAAGCCAATGGTTTAAATAAACAGGAATAATAATTAAGTCAGTATTCAAATAGCTTCAACAAATAAGAACTAAAAAATGATTCTCAATGACAAATACAAAACAAACATTATAGAAAAGTTGAATAGAAGCAAGCTGGTGGGGAAAAAAAAGAAAGAAAGAAAACAGTACATCAGGATTAAATAAGACAGACCAGGTTTGGACAGGTTTAGCCAACTCTGTAGGGTTTCCCTGATGGCTCAGTGTAAAGAACCCGCCTGCCAAGCAGGAGGCCCAAGTCTGATCCCTGGCTGGGGAAGATCCCTGAAGGAAGGAAATGGCAGCCCAGTCCAGTGTTATATTTTGCCTGGGAAATCCCAGAGAAGCCTGGCAGGCTACAGTCCATGCGGTCGCAAAAGAGTCAGACGTGACTTAGTGACTAAACAGCAACACCAACTCTGTAAAGTAACATAAGCTGACCCTTCCTTGTAGCCACTAACAAATTTTCTATTTAAAAAAAGGTCAGAAGGGATGCTTTTTTAAAAAATGTGAAACTTCTTTTTCTTTTTACATATGAAACTTCATGAAGAAGATTCACACTTCTAATGTTGTGCATTTAATATATAGGAATTTTCCGAAGAAAAAGAAGCACTTTAAAGCAATTTTTGCTAATGTTTCTCCTACCCGCTTATGTAAAATAGAAGCTCATTTTCCAAAAGCAATCAAACAGAATATACTAACTTGACCGCCTGACACCAAACAATGTAACTATTTCCGACCTGAAATTTCATCCAATAGCAATATACACTCACTGAAGCGCTTCGGTATCAAATTCTCTCTTAGTTCAGATTACATGGACTCACTTTCTGTAAGTTAATAGTCTGATCACATATCTTCTTATACTGTTAATAGGGCTGACAAACTTACAGGACAAATTGCAATTTTAAAAAATGCATCAATAATTAGTCTTACAAACTTTAATCTTTTTGTTCTACATTACGATTTCAAAAGAAGCAAAATGTATAAATCAATACTTTTTATAACAGAAAAAGAACCTGTAATAATTCTGTTCTCACAACTATGTGATGATACTTAAGATGAAAAGATGTCTGAATAAAAACTTTTCTGTGAATTTTTGCCAAGTAAAAGTTATTAATCAATTAAAGGGACCAACACATTATTCTGAAATATGTAAAACAAAGGGAAAGAATCAAGCATGTACCCTGTTTTTGCTTTTTTTTTTCCTTTTGGAACAGAAATTCATTACAAAAAATTCCAGCTAATGAATGTGGAAATGATAAATTGAGATCACCAACATTTGGAACCACTGATCAAATAATGGATTTAAGTAATAGTTACTAACGACTACTAAAGCCATTCAGTTAAAAAAGTAAGAAGTTCAAGGGAATTTGAAAATAGAGTTCAATTCAATTCAGTCATTCAGTGGTGTCCGACTCTTTGAGACCCCATGAATTGCAGCACGCCAGGCCTCCCTGTCCATCACCAACTCTGGGAGTTCACTCAGACTCACGTCCATCGAGTCAGTGATGCCATCCAGCCATCTCATCCTCTGTCGTCCCCTTCTCCTCCTGCCCCCAATCCCTCCCAGCATCAGGGTCTTTTCCAATGAGTCAACTCTTCGAATCAGGTGGCCAAAGTACTGGAGTTTCAGCTTTAGCATCATTCCTTCCAAAGAACACCCAAGACTGATCTCCTTTAGAATGGACTGGTTGGATCTCCTCGCAGTCCAAGGGACTCTCAAAAGTCTTCTCCAACACCACAGTTCAAAAGCATCAATTCTTCGGCGCTCAGCTTTCTTCACAGTCCAACTCTCACATCCATACATGACCACTCGAAAAACCATAGCCTTGACTGGACGGACCTTCGTTGGCAAAGTAATGTCTCTGCTTTTGAATATGCTATCTAGGTTGGTCATAACTTTCCTTCCAAGGAGTAAGTGTCTTCATTTCACGGCTGCAATCACCATCTGCGGTGATTTTGGAGCCCAAAAAAATAAAGTCTGACACTGTTTCCACTGTTTCCCCATCTACTTCCCATGAAGTGATGGGACCAGAAAACAGAGTTAACAATATCTAAGCCCACTGGATTCGCAACCCCACACTTACCAATCTTAACATCACAGAAAGAGACATATTAGATTTTAAGCACTTCCTGATGCAATGCTTCTGTAAACAATTCTCATTACAAAAACAAAACAAAACTGAAGCTAATCAAGCCTTGACCAATTTACAGAAAATAATCCAAACTGTGGAAAATTCTATAGAAGGAAAAAAAAAAAAAAAAAGACCCAATTCTATTGAAAAAAGAAAAATAGCAAGGAAACAGGGAGGTGAGGGCAACCAATAGATTGAAAAATATTTAAGAGACACATTCACCAAATGAAGTATACACATTATTTGGTTCATGATTCAAATAAACCAACCATATTTAAAACAAAACAAAATACTAATAAAACATGAGGAAATTTTGAATTCAGAATACTTGGTGAAGTGATCTAAGAATGATAATGATGCTGTGGTATGACTCACTTTTTAAAAGTCTTCATCTTTTAAAGAAACACACTTAGGTATTTACAAATTAAAAGAGGAAGGTGAAACTCACATTACTCAGATTGCGCATTATATGCCCTTATATTTTCTAAGATTTTTAAGTTAACTTATATAAAGAATATTGTGCTTGAAAATATTAACATTAACGGAAGTTATCTTTACATCTACCTCATACAATTCTCCAAAAGAGAAGGGAAAACTTCATTATCGAAAATGAGAGCACTGACTGCATTCACCCTGCCCACACTGAAACAGGACAGCTTCAACCAATCTTCAATAGCTCTAAAATAAACATTAACCAGAAATGCTTTTAAGTATCAGCAATGAAGAAAAGTTTAGAAGAACAGAACGCAAGTATGTATCACTGCAAATGAATCTATTAACCAGCAAAAATCAAGCAGCAACCAAGCACAAGATCAAATATTAATACAAGAGGCATACATTGATTTGGGATCATATTCATGTTTCATGAGCAGAATTAACAATGAGATATATACAAGTACGTAAAAAAAAACTCATAGAACCAGAAACATATTATTCATAGGGGGGAAAAAAAAGGCATAAAAATGTCTTAAGTACCAAACAAAAAAAAACTGAAAACAGACCATTCTTTAATCACTTCTGGTCTTTGCATCTACCTGAATGGAGTGGATGATACAAAAAAGACATATGAACATAAGCATACTGTATATATGCACGCAATGACACAGTAAAGCCAATATACCATCATGAGATTATATTTTAATACAAGCATTCTGGAATGAAATTCTGGGCTTCCCTGGTGGCTCAGACAGTAAAGAATCTGCCTACAATGCAGGAAACCCACCTTCGATCCCTGGGTCAGGAAAATCCCCTGGAAAAGGGAATGGCAACCCACTCCAGTATTCGTGCCTGGAGAATACCACAGACAGAGGAGCCTGGTGGGCTACAGTCCAAGGGGTCGCAAAGAGTCAGACACAACTGAGTGACTAACACTCACAAACATTCTGGAATGAGATATATTTATAAAAGTCTCAAAAGCCTTAAAGTAAAATTTATATCATTTTATCCGGCAACTGGACTTAAAGAAATCTATCCCAATAAACCAAAATAATTAAATCACTTTATACATACTAGTTAAGTTACAGTATTATTTATACAAATAGCAACAAACAACTTACATATCTAACCGGTGGTTTAGTCGTTAAGTCATGCGCAACTCTTGCAACCCCATGGACTGTAGCCTGGCAGGCTCCTCTGTCCGTGGGATTCTCCAGGCAAGAATACTGGAGTGGGTCGCCATCCCCTTCTCCAATCTAACTGGTAGTGGCACTGTAGTGTGTCAACTTGGCTAGGCCGAGCTACACTCCCCAAAACTCCAATCCCAGAAAGGGAAATATGGAGGCTGGGATCGAGGTGACAGCCATTTGGGAGCTCACACGCACTTTCACTTATCTGACAGCTCATCTCCAGGGTGCGATACAGCAGCTGGGCTGACCACTGCGCCACCTTCCCCTCCACTGTCTTTTCACTTCTTATGCTTCTGGACCAGATGTACATGTCAGGCTTCATGGCAAAGGAACCCAAATTCTGCAAGACACTCACACCAACAAGCTCAGAGGCAACAAGCCAGACCTGACACGGGCCTCAGTCTGTCCTTAAGGGCTCCAGCTTACCCTTGGTCTCCTCTACTTTACTTTCATCTTCTCTTCCTGACCACTTGCCTCATGAACTTCAAACTCCAGAGTCAGACACAAAGACAAGAGCCTTCCTTAAACTAGAGAGTTTAACTGACTCCTACAATTAGGTATAATCAAATCTCTTTAACAAATCCACATCTAGCATCTAGGAAATATTTATAGGTAAGGCTTTCTCCAACGGAGTGAACCCCAAGAAGATTCAAAGGAAACTCACAAAGTTCTTAAAAGAGGCATATATGGCAGGAACACTGCCAGCTTGGACTGAGGAAGCTAGACACAGGGCAGTATGAGGACAGAGAGGTCTCTGGACTCCCAGAAGTTTACTGGTAGGAAGCAAGCTGAGGGCTTCTGCCCAGCTATAAAGATACTCTTTCTGGAAAAGGCAACATGATTCAGATGGGAGAACAAAGAATCTAAATCAAGAGCCCTGGAAAATTATTCCCAGTTTGACACTCAACCAAGGAACTTTCCACACTTGTCTGAATTTCAATACTACAGACTAGCAGCTCCCTTGTGCATTCCCCTCTGCTTTTTAAACGTGAATGTATGACACAGTATTCAGAATAGTTCACCATCATATGTTAGAGTGGGAGCAGATAACTTGTCTCTAGTTTTACAAGTCTACAAAGCGAGAGGAAGTGTCCACAGGAAGTGTTACTTAAGAAACTGCTCCTAAGGAGCCTTACCCATACTTGGGCTAGATGCTGAGATTCTGGAACTTGCTGAGGCACTGTAATGGTATGAAATTTCATGTCTTTTTGTTAAGCGTCAATATTTGGGGTTAATTTGATATGCAGCACAAATTTATTTAATAAGTCGTTACAGTAAAAAAGAAAATGGGAAAACACAAATCCCACTGGTTATGACAGAGTAACCAATACTGAATTTAACCTCTCACCAAAAACAACAGAAAACTAAACAAAGTATAGTTAGTTAAGCAACTATTTCCAGACACTGGACAGGCAGAATGAGCCTGAGAGAAGTGAACAAAGTAAGATTCCTGCCAACCCTGTGCCTAGAGGCACTTTTTAAACTATTAAATGGGGAAAGAGAACCCAGCAGAGCACAATTTTCAAAGAGTTGAAAAATGATGACACCTTTTGTTTGTTTTTTTTTTTTAACTGAGCTAAGGAGACCATCTCAAGAACTGAAGACACATAAATCAGAATTCAGGTAGACTGAGGCAGCCAGAATCCAAGGAGTGGGGCACCAGAGGAGAAGACTACCTGAGAAATTGCTCCAGAAATCTAAGCAGTGGTCCCCGGGAGCTTTCGGATGAATACTGAGCTGCACAAGCGCAGTGGGAGACTCAGAACACCGCCAGGAGAACCACTCCTGTGGACCGTTAACAATTCTAACAGATCACTCAGGGCTGGGGGAGTCTGAATTCTGATCAGAGCAGAAAGATCTTGAAGAGCCACGATTTTGAGAAAGACCCCACAAGGATCAAGCCTCAGCATATGGCTGAATTATTCTTCGAGTAAAGGCTCCTTTATATATACCACAGCAACAGTTGTTGACAAAGGTTCGTCTAGTCAAAGCTATGGTTTTTCCAGCAGTCATGTATGGATGTGAGAGTTGGACTATAAAGAAAGCTGAGTGCCAAAGAATTGATGCTTTTGAACCATGATACTGGAGAAGACTCTTGAGAGTCCCTTGGACTGCAAGGAGATCCAACCAGTCAATCCTAAAGGAAATCAACCCTGAATATTCATTGGAAGGACTGATGCTGAAGTGAAAACTCCAACACTTTGGCCACCTGATGCAAAGAACTGACTCATTGGAAAAGACCCTGATGCTGGGAAAGATTGAAGGCAGGAGGAAAAGGGGATGACAGAGGATGAGATGGTTGGGTGGCATCACCGACGGGATGGACATGAGTTTGAGTAAGCTCTGGGAGTTGGTGATGGACAGGGAAGCCTGGCGTGGTTCAGTCCACGGGGTCACAAAGAGTCGGACATGACTGAGCTACTGAACTGAACTGAATATTTAAAAAATAAGTCTTAGGAATGCCCTCGCAGTCCAGTGCTTGGGACTACAAGCTTTCACTGTCCAGGCCTGAGTTCGATCCCTGATTGGGGAACAAGGATCCCACCAAAAATTATATTTTTTTAATTAATTAAAAATAATAAAAATTAAAAGCAAGCCTTGACCCTACCCTGAGGGAGCTGCACAGCAGAGTAATGGAGGGTGTAGCTAAAATACTGATAGAAACCATGTGTTTTAAAAGCCGGACAAACTGGGACAGGCTGCAGACGGTATAGGAGGCACAGAGAGGAGAAAGCCTGTTATGAATCCACACAGGTCTCAGACTCACCCCTGAGCTATGCACATGACAGACTGAAGCCAGCAAAGCAAGAGCTCTGAGAATTTAACTGATCAAGTCTCAGGCTAACTAACCCCTGAGTGGCACATGTACACAAGAGACAGACCCAAAGAAGAAAGGCAAAAGTCCTGAAAACTGAACGGATACTGAAATCATCATACACAGAAAGCAAGACAAAACCCATGGTCTGATGCGAACCAGGTTGATTACGTGTTAAAATAAAAAAAACAACTTTCTCCAAGGAATACAACAGAACTCATGATCTACCAACAGAACGTTCACAAAATTTAAGATCAATTCAAAATTACTTAACAAACAAGAACCAGGCAAATGTGATGAAATAAAATGACAATAAACAGATGCCCACAAGATGACTCAGATGTTGGAATTCTCAAAGATTTTAAAGCAGCTGTCATAAATAATCTTCCTGAAGTAAAGACAAAGGTAACGAAGTGAGAAATGAATGGCAAGACAAAGGTTCTCAACAGAGAAATCTCAGAAGTGAAAGATCTATTGAAAAACATGTTGAACTTGGACAGGTTCATTTGTAGAATGGAGATGACAGAGGAAATAATCAGTAAATATGCAGGTTGTTTTGTTGTTTAGCAGCTAAGTCATGTTAGATTCTTTAGCGTCTCCACGGACTGTGGAATCTTCCAGGCAAGAATACTGAAGTGAGTTGCCATTTACTACTCCAGGGGATCTTCCTGACCAGGGATCAAACCTGTGTCCCCGCATCTCCTGCACTGGCAGGCAGACTCTTTCCCACTGTGCCACCTGGGAAGCCCAAATATGTAGGTCCATCAATATAAATTATCCAATCTGAAGAACAGGGAGAATAAAGATTGAATTAAATGAACAGGCTCCAGGAAGCATGTGAGAGTATCAAAAAGGCTAATGAACATGTCACTGGAGGCTCAGAAGAGAAAAGAAAGAGACTGAAGCAAAAAAATGTTTGACTAAACTTTACAATCTTGGTGAAATACAAATTACTTTGAATACAGAGTCATAGTCAGCTCAAACTTCACACAGCTAAAAGAACAGGGGCCCTCCAGGCAAAACCACTTAATTAATGATGCAGAGTTCAAATTTCTCCCCTGTAATAGCAGATAATAATCTGGATTAATGATCTCCAAACCTCAGATTACACATTCCTATCAGTAAAAAAGTAAGTAGTCAGGTCATAGACATGTTAATGCATAAATTATATATGGACTACTGATACTAATCTAATATGTTAAAAAAATAAGAAAAGGAGGTAAAAATAATTTTTAAAATTTTTATACTGATACAAAAAACCTTTTGTATTATTCCCTTCTGTGCGTGTGTGAGTCTGCTCAGTCACGCCCAACTCTGAGACCTCATGGACTGTAGCCCACCAGACTCTTCTGTCCATGGATTCTCCAGGCAAGGATACTGGAGTGGGTTGCCATTTCCTACTCCAGGGGATCTTCCCAACCCAGGGATCAAACCCGCACTGGGCCTGCCTCCTGCATTGGCAGACAGATTCTTTACCACTGAGCTACCAAAGAAGCCCACTCTGTTCTTGATTGCTTTTTTTCTTACTTGAAAGGAACGTGAATGAATGTGCATTTTTTTAATCCTGGTTTAAGAACTTTGTGAAACAGAAATCAGAAGGTCTAAGTTCAGTTTTAATGTCACAATGGATTAGAAAGAGGAATATACAAACACATATAAATTCAACTGTAAGATGAGATATGCTGGCTTTGCTGAAATTCAGGTATAATTTTCCAGTTTTTCTTAGAAACTATTATAAAATGCTGCTTTGTTTTTAAAATATAAATTCAAAATTCAATATAACTCCTTGAAAAAATAACGGATTAGAAAATTCTGTCCCTCTTTTTTTCAAATATAAGCACTTTTTTAAGTGACATGTCCTCTCCAGAAACAAAGAAAATAATGTAAATATTTCCAAATATCCATTTTCATAGGACAAATTTCATTCAAAACGAAGTTACTTTCTTCTCACTCATAGCTAACTGTTGAGGGGCACATTATGCTTATATTCATAAAAATTGCAGACAATTACTTAGAAAAGATAAATTTAGAAAACCCTTGTTTCTGTAATAGGAAAATGCCTAACTCATTTTTAAAGTGTAAGTTTAGATACACTACCACACTGTAACTAGTGAAACTCTAGTATTAAAAGATTTTTACAATCCTTTCTCATCACTGCTAAAAGTCTATTATTAAAAAAATATTATCTTTAATTTCATTCACCCAGGCACAAGTAAACGTACTACATTAAACCGAAAGGAAACACTTAGGTGAGGTTTCTATTATCAGCCCTCCAGGCTTCCTCAGGATGCCATGGAAGCTATAAATCTCATTTGACCATCAGACAGAATGAGGGTTACCACCGTAGAGCTATTTATTATTATTATTTTATTATTCAGTAAGAAAATGAATATACACCTAATACTTTGTTAATGTACTTTAGTGAGTCATCTTAAGCATCCCACTTTGGAGACTACATTTGTTCCCATATTTTATTAAGAAATGATTATTTCTAAGTTTAAAGTTAAAATCCAAGTTCTACCAAGTCTTAACCTTCCAAAGGTAAAATATATGGGTGGCCTGGATATCTTTCTCATAAAACAAAGAAATATATGTATGTATCTGTATCTGAAAGTAGGATAAAATTTATATGAAATTTTTTAAAGAATAACTAACAACACATATCCATTACTGACAGGATGTATGCTAATGTTAACAGCCTAACAGACATTAAAATCTACTGTTTTCATTTTAGAGACAGAAATAAGCATCCCTTCTAATTTGACTCGCCCCTATCATTTTTGGTATTTCCCCCATTAACTTTTTAACGAGAAATGCAGGACTCCCTTGGTGGTCCAGTGGTTAAGGTTTGCCAGTGAAGGGGACGTGGGTCCAATCCCTAGCTCGGAATGATTCTACGCGCTGAGGAACAACTAAGCCCACAAGCCGCAGCCGCTGAGGCCCTGGGACCCACGCTTCGCAACAGGCGGGCCCCCCGCAGTGAGGAGCCGGAGGATGCAACCAAGAGCAGTCCTCACTCTTGAGACCAGAGAAAGCACGTGTGCAGCAACAAAACCCAGGGCGGCCATAAATAAATACATTTACTTTTTTTTTTTTTTAAGTTTAAAATTTAAATGCAGTATTCCCTGGCTTCTTAAAAAGAGAACTAAATATAACTTTTTCCTGATGACACAGATTCATTCACTAGTCATTCATTACTATTCTTTGAACAATAAAGCACTGTATTTGCTTTTTAATTCTGGATTCTCCACAGTTACATTTTCAGCTGTCACCTCTCTATCAGTCTAAAGCACGCTCCAGATCCCTCTAGTGCATTATTTCAAATATGCTAAGAAAGAAAATCAGACAAGTTTAAAAATTAAATGTTAAATATGAGTAATAATAGAGACGAAGAGATTGGTGGTTGCCAGGAGCTGGAGGGAAGGAGGAACAGGGTGTGACTGTTAATGCGTACAGGACCACTCTGCAGGAACAAAATATTCTGGAATTATTTGGATATTGTACTGGTCTTACAACCTTCTGAATACACTAAAAGTACCTGAACTGCGGGCTTTCAAATGGTTGGTTTTAAGATGTGTGGACTGCATCTCAATAAAAGCAATAGAAATTTAAAATTTTGAGTCAGTAAGTCCACGTATTATGTAATGCATTGTTAACTACAACCCTATGCTAACTATTCGAGTGCTCTTACATTCCCGTCTGGGGCAGCTGCACACAGTGGCTAGACCTTCAACAGTGGGGAAAGAGGGGCTCCTGGAGAATAAAGTGGCGGGACAGCCCTCTCTTCTATAGTTTCAGAGACTCTCCACAAGATCTCCCCGCAGGGGCTAATTTGAGCTTCTTCACAGCTACATGGTCTCAAACAGTTGAATTTGCATGGCAGCTCAGGGCCCCAAAGCACAAGCATTTCAGTTAGCCTCAAAAGTCACATCATGTCACTTCTATCATACTCAATAAGCTGAAAACCACAAAAACCCTTCCAGTTTCAAAGAGAGGGGACAGAGACCTCATATGTGAGAACGTGAGACAGAGACACTGCTGCTGCCATGTCTGGAAAACACCATCTGCCTCAGGGCTGCTTGCCAGTAAGCCAAGTTTGCCCAAAGTCTGACTTCTACATCTGTGGGATACAGCATATACTATTTTACTAATGCAGTATGTTCATTTAAGCATAGGCACTAAAACTGAAATTTAAAAGGATATGATTTTTAAAAATTAGAAGTCCGTATTTCTTTCCTTCACTCCACGTTGGGGATCAAATCTATCAAAAATGAAATTTCATTCTTAGTAAGAAAAATTTCAGTCAAACCATGGTTTTGAAGAAAAAAATGTTAACTGAAAATATAAATAGACAAGAAAACACAAGAGTAAACACCACATTTCATCAATTCTAAGGCTCTTTTAATTTTCATATTTCAGTGTCTCTGAAATAATGTGCATATTATATTCAGTGGTTATCTTTTTTTTGGTCAGGCAGCAGTCCTACGAAATTTGGTGGTTATTTCTGTTGACTAAGTGTAACCATTCATGTCAAGAAACCACTAAGTATCATCTGCATATGAGGTTTATCTTTAAAACCTTCTGTTAACACATTCTGATAAAAATCAAGTAAACACCAAAATCAAAATTTGCAAAACGGGTGACAGTGGCTTGGAAAAAAATCCAAGATGAAAATGAAGCACTTTAAAAATGTTACATCATCAATAATTTTAATGGCCAAGAGAATAATATTGGTTAGTTAACACAGATGTCAAGAACTCCTTATCAAAAACTGATGCAGAAGATTTCAACTGAATATCAAACAGTTTTAGGTATACCTTATATAATTTGTTTATATTTTCCTTTATACACATACACACGAAAGAGAAACAATAAAAATTCTCATGTTCAAATAAGTCTAAAAGAGTCCTTTCAGTAAGTATTGAATAAAATATCTCACTGGTGACAAATAATAACCAGTTAGAAGATATAATGAGTGAGAAGACACCATTTACAAGTGAAACATAGAAGAAAATAATTAATAAACTTAAGAAGAAATCTAGAATATATAAAGCAAATAACAAACTTTCTTGAAAACTATAAAAGTAGGCTTGAACATACAGAAAGACGTCCCATATTCTAGGTGAAAATGCCTCAAAGTAATTAAGATGTCAGTTCCACCTAAGATATTTAATAAATGTAATGTGTTACCAATGAAAATTTCAACGAGCTCTATAATGGAATTAGACAAGTAGATCTAAAATATAGCAAAATAAATTAGCCTGATGTGAAGAACTGACTGCCCATTGTAGTTTTGATTTGTACTATGGTTTTTCCAGTGGTCATGTATGGATGAGAGAGTTGGACTGTGAAGAAGGCTGAGTGCCAAAGAATTGATGCTTTTGAACTGTGGTGTTGGAGAAGACTCTTGAGAGTCCCTTGGACTGCAAGGAGATCCAACCAGTCCATTCTGAAGGAGATCAGCCCTGGGATTTCTTTGGAAGGAATGATGCTAAAGCTGAAACTGCAGTACTTTGGCCACCTCATGCTAAGAGTTGACTCATTGGAAAAGACTCTGATGCTGGGAGGGATTGAGGGCAAGAGGAGAAGGGGATGACAAAGGATGAGATGGCTGGATGGCATCACTGACTCGATGTCTGAGTGAACTCCGGGAGATGGTGATGGACAGGGGGGCCTGGCATGCTGCAATTCATGGGGTCGCAAAGAGTTGGACACGACTGAGCGACTGAACTGAACTGAATGATTAATGATGTTGGGCATGTTTTCACGTGTTTATCGGCCATTTGTATTTTCTTTTTTGAAGAGATGCTAAAAGACAAACTGGGAGAAACTACTTGCAGCATACAACAAAGACAGAAGGCTAATACCCTCTCATGCCACATCAGGTGGCCAAAGTATTGAAGCTCCAGCTTCCACGTCAGTCCTTCCAGTGAATATTCAGGATTAACTGGTTTGATCTCCTTGAAGTCCAGGGGACTCGCAAGAGTCCTCTCCAACACCACAGTTCAAAAGCATCAATTCTCCAGCACTCAACTTAGAGCATCAAGAGACAGTTTCAGAGTAAAATGGCAACCCAGAGAATGGGAGAACATGTTTACAAATCATGTGTCTGACAAGAGATTATCAGCTAGAATCTATGGAGAACTCCTAAAATTCTACAACAAACAACCTTATTCAAGAATAAACAGGGACTTCCGTGTAAATCCAGTGGTCAAGACTCTACGCTTCCAACACAGGGCGTTCAATCCCTGATCCAGGAGCTAAGATCCCACATGCCACTTGACACACCAAAAAATATTTTTTTAAAGAAAGCAAAGGACTTAAGCATCTCTTCAAAACTACTGTGGGGACTCCCCTAGTGGTTTAGTGATTAAGAATCCCCCTGCCAATGCAGGGGACACAGGCCCAAGAAGATCCCACATGTCACTCAACAACTAAGCCCACGCCACACAGCCACTAAGCCAGCGCTCCAGAGCTCCAGAGCCAGGAGTCGCAACTACTGAGCTCAAGAGAGTGTGCTCATAACTTAGAAGAAAATAAGCAAACGAAAGCCAAACCAGAAAACAAGCTGACTGCCTGCAAGAAAGAAAAAAAAGATGTTCCACTTATACAACAAAATTTTTAATTAAATCAAGAAAGATGGAAAGGAGGGAAAACAAAAATCAAAACCAAGAATTCAACTGCAGTTCAAAATAACACCACAGTCATACAAAAGGGAGAGAAAAGAGGTAAGTCGAGTAATTTAGGAACACAATATTTGACTGTCACACACACACAGAGTTTTAGACAGAGTAGGAAGCTTAACTGCAAACAAATTCTCAACCTTTTTCGTAGGTGAACTTTTTGTACATAACACTGGTATAAGCACAGCAATTATAAAACTATGTAAGAAGTACTCGAAGTAAATGGGATATGTAGATACTTTTGGAAGCGGGGGTTCTCAGTATGAAGGAGACATATATTTACAGACTGAGGGGAGATAAGCAAGAATCCTATAGGAATGGACTTGATTTGGAGAGAGCAGTGTAAACTCATAAATTGTACTATATATATATGTGTGTGTGTATGTGTACGTGCATACATGTAAGCCTGTAATTAAATATGAATGTATGCATACAAGTACATATACTCATATTTGCATATATAAATACATGCATTTTTTCTTCCTCTATCAACTGAAAAAAATCCATAAGCAAAGATGCCTCAGGGATAACGAGAACACCTAACATCCAAATCTTGGTCTCTATAAACCATTCTCCACAAAGGAACCTAAGTTCCTCATAAAAGGGGCTCATTCCAGAAAAGGTGTAAGATTAGCCTGGACCAGGGACAGATCAAGATGCTGGAACAGAAGGGCATGGGGTTCACCTTCTCCCACAAATATTGGGTTGGCCAAAAGGTTCATTCGGGTTTTTCCTTAACATCTTATGGAAAACCGCAAATGAAGCTTTTGGCCAACCCAATAGATCAAAAATACATCTGCATGTGGTACAGTTGTCACAGAATACCTGCTGAATGCTGGCAGATAATCTCATAAAACCAAACTTGCAAGAAAGATAACCACATAGCCAGGTAGGATGAAAGAAACAAAAAAAAAGCAATGGGGACAGGACCTGCATCCCTGGGAGGGAGCTGTGAAAGAAGAAAGCTTCCCTCACCCTGGCCAGCCCCTTCTCCAGGGGGAGACCTGCGGGATCGAAAGGGAGCTTCAGAGGCTCAGAGGAGAGTGCAGCAGCTGGCTCACAGCAGCCAGAACAGAGAGACCTGTGTAGAAGGTCCTGGCTACCTTGCTGAGTTCTCAGCCCAAGATGAGAGTCTGCTGGAGCTCAGTGAGGGCTTGGGGTGGAAGGATGCTGGGCGCTTAAACTCAGGCTTCAGAGGACAGACTCGGGGAGAGGACTGGGGTTGGCTGTGTGGAGACAGACTGAAGGGGCGGGAGTAAGGTGTGCACCCAGGGATGTACGGGGGAAGGAACCCACGTCCACCATTAAAGCCCCACTGCTAACATGCACGCACAAAGGGAGGGCAGAGCCCACCACAGAGGCCTCCCTCCTGGTGTGCTCCCAGTGGGCGTGGCCATGCGACTTCTGGACCAGTGCACCAGCGCCAGCAGGCTGCCCACAAGTGGAGGCAAGGCTGGAATCCAAGCCAGCCCCTGAGCCATGCAGCTTCAGACACGGGCTGAACACGAGTGCGTGGCGGCTGTGGGGTCTGTGGATTCCAGTGCCGCGGGCAGTTTCTTAAACTCAGCGTCTTCAGGCGTCCGAGCAGACCACTGGTGTGGCTGCAGGTTCGTGGTGAGTGTGCACTCTGAGGCGCAGCCAGCGTCCGGGCTGACTCACAGCTTCCACGGAGAGTCCAGATGCGCAACTACCACAGTCCTGGCTCCAGATCTGTGCCTGCGGACCTGCACTGGTAGCTTTGTGAGAACAGTGCCTGAGGGACACCTGGGCCAACTGCCTGAATTTCCACGGCTGAGGCCAGGCCGAGGACAGTGCTAAAAGCAGCGTCCCTTGTGAGCCCGCACACAGGTAACAAGTGACGTCACAGAGCTCACTTTATGGTGGACAGCTCCTACAGAGGAAAACACAGTGTCTCCTCTCCCAAAGGGAGTGCTCTGGTCCCATCTACCTCACACGGCAGCTCAGAAACGGTTCTGCGCTATCTACTCCAACAGCTGGGGAGCAGACTCTGCCCCTGACAGGGCTATGACAACCACAGATCAAGGAGAAGGCCCCACTCAACAGCCAGCAGGGCTGCGATCACCACACGCCGGCACGCCTGGGTCAGTGCCAGTCCACACTGATGAAAAAGCAGGCGTCCGTGCTAAAAACAGCCTTCACACCAAAACACTAGACTCATACAGGCTGCACAAAGGACATTCCCACATAGCAACAGCACTTTGAGACCACAGTAGACAACTGCTTCTCCTAAACTCAGAGTCTGAGAAACGCAAATAAAATGAAGAGGCAGAGGAGCCACTCCCAACTAAAAGATCAAGAGAATTCCCTTGAAAGAACAAACAATAAAAAGGGAGGTTATAAGAATACTGAAGGACTCTACTGGTGGTCCAGTGGTAAAGAACTCACCTGCCAATACAGGGGGCACAGGTCCAATCCCTGGTCCAGGAAGATTCCACGTGCCGCAGGGCAACTGAGCCTGGGCGCCACGACGAGAGAAGCCACCTCAGTGGGAAGCCCACACTACAACTAGGGAACAGCCCCCAAGTGCTGCAATGAGAGAGAACCCTCAGACAGCCACGAAGACCCAGCACAGCACCAACAAATAAAACACTGAATGAAGAAAGCCAACCAACAGAAAGGCAGATTACTGTAAAAAGGACCTAGAAACTATAAAGAGGACTAAAATGAGAAAAGTCACTAGTCAAGACAAAAGCTGAGATAAAGGCAATAAACAGCAAACTGGACAATGCAGAAGAAATAACTGATCTGGAAGACAGACTAAAGAAAATCAACAATCAGAACAGCAGACAGAAAGACAAATGAAAACAATGAAAGCAATATATAAGACTCTTGGGTAACACAAAACATCCCAATCCACACCTAACAGGGAATCCCAGAAAGACACGAAAGAGAAATGAAATGTATCTGAAAAAATTACGGGAATTCCCTGGCAGTCCAGTGGTTGGGAATCCATGCTTTTCACTCCTGCAGGTCCAAGTCCAATCACTGGTCAGGGAACTAATAGCCCACAAGCTACACGGTGCAGCCAAAAAAAAAGGGAGAGAGAAAAGAAATTAAGGTCAAAAGCTTTCCAAGCCTAAAAAAGGAAACAGATATCCAGGCACAGGAAGGAAAGAGTCCCAAACAAGATGAATCCCAACAGATCGACATCAAGACATATAATTAAAATGTGAAAAGTTAAAGTGAGGATTCTAAAGGCAGCAAGAGAAAAACAAAGAGTTAATTACAAGGGAATCCTCATGAGGTTATCAGTTGATTTCTCCACAGAAACACTGAAGGCCAAAACAGAGTGTGGCAAGATACAGTCAGAGATCTGGAAGGGAAACAGCTGCAATCTAGGATACTCTATATGGCAACACTATCGTTTAGAATAGGAGGAAAAATAAAGAATTTCTCAAATAAGCAAAAACTAAAAGAATAAAGCAAAGCTAACCTTATCCTAAAAGAAATAGTCAAAGACCGTCTCTAAATAGAAAAAAAGCAAGAATCTACAGCAAAAGAAAAATGACAGTTGGAAAGTACATCATTTAAATAAGTCAGGGCATGCAAGCCCGCTCAGTTGTGTCCAGCTCTTAGCCATTTCCTTCTCCAGGGGATCATACCAACCCAGGGATCAAATATGCCTCTCTAGCAGTGGCAGACAGATTCCGTACCACTGAGACCACCTGCGAAGCCCCAAAGAAGTACAAAGATATTTTTTTAATAGCCTGGAACATATTACAATGTCAGAATATATGGCAGTACATCAAAATCTGAGCATCAAAATAATTAAGGACAGTAATGAATTACAAATAGGAAAAAATGGGAATCTAAGAGTTTATATCAATAATAGATAAATGTATAAATGGGGGAAAACAGGATTCTTGCTTAAGCTACAATGTCAAAAGCTGACTGGTAAACATGAAGGAATGCTGGAGTTGAAATCATTTTGCAATTATCATTATAAAGGTTTGTTTAGGCAAGAATCATCCATGGATGTTAAATCTAGGGAAATTTTTTGATTTTTTGATGACGAGCAAGAAATGCTACATGAAACACAAGCTGGAATCCAGACTGCTGGGAAAAATATCAGCACACTCAGATATGCAGATGGCATACCACTCTAATGGCAGGAAGCAAAGAGGAACTAAAGAGCCTCTTGAGGAGGGTGAAAGAGGAGAGTGAAAAAGCTGGCCTAAAACTCAACATTCAAAAAGCTATGATCATGGCATCTGGTCCCATCACTTTATGGCATACAAATAGGGAAAAAAATGGAAGCAGTGGCAGATTTTATTCTCCTGGGCTCCAAAGTCACTGCAGAAAGTGACTGCAACCACAAAATTTAAAGACACTTGCTGCATGGAAGAAAAGCTGTAACAAACCTAGATAGCATATTAAAAAGCAGAGATATCACTTTGCCAAGGTCCGTCTAGTCAAAGCTATGGTTTTTCCAGTAGTCATGTATGGATGTGAGAGTTGGACCATAAAGAAGGCTGAGCACCAAAAAATTGATGCTTTTGAACTGTGGTGTTGGAGAAGTTTCTTGAGAGTCCCTTGAACAGCAAAGAGATCAAACCAGTCAATCTCAAAGGACATCATTCCTGAATACTCATTGGAAGGACTGATGCTGAAGCTGAAACTCCAATACTCTGGCTATCTGATGCAAAGAGCCGACTCAATGGAAAAGACCCTGATGCTGGGAAAGATTGAAGGCAGGAGAAGAAGGGGACAATAGAGGATGAGATGGTTGGATGGCACCACTGACTCAATGGACATGAGTTTGAGCAGCTCCGGGAGATGGTGAAGGACAGGGAAGCCTGGCGTGCTGCAGTCCATGGGGTCGCAAAGAGTCAGATGTGACTTAAGGACTGAACAACAAACAAAAGATAAGTGCATAGTTTTAAAGTGTCTCCTCACAGACTGCTTATTAATTGCAAGGGCAAAAATAATGGTTATGCAGTGGAGAAATCAGACAAGCAAGTAATAAAATTAACATCACCAATGAAGACCAAATAAACATTGTGGGACTCTCGATTTCATGGCTTAAGAAAAACACAACGTAACTTATGTAGAATTAGTATCAGGAATGCATAACCTGAATCTAATCATGAGCAAATATCAGAAAAACTCAAAACAAGGAACACGCTAACTTAAAAAAAAAAAAAAAAAGCTTATTCTTAGCAACATCATGAAAGACAAAGGAAGAAGGTAGAAATATTCTAGACCTAAAAAAACTAAAGAGGGCTTCCCTGGTGGCTCAGCAGTAAAGAATCCGCCTGCCAAAGCTGGAGACATGGGTTCAAGCCCTGGTTGGGAAGATTCCACATGCCACACGGCAACTAAGCCCTGGTGCCACAGCTACCAAGCCTGTGCTCCAGAACCCGGGAGCCGCAACCACTGAAGCCTGCGTGCCCGGAGCGCGTGCTCCACAACAGAAGCCACCGCAACTGGAAGCCCGAGCACCGCAACTAGAGAGCAGCACCCGCTTGCTACAGCTAGAGAAAAGCCCGAGCAGCAACACACACCCCACACAGCCAAATAAATAATAAATTAAAAAAAAAAAAACTAAAGAAACAGCACAAGTAAATTCAATAGCTGACCCTAGACTGGAACCTGATAGAAGGAGAGGGAAAAGTATAAGATAGTATCAAGTCAACTGACAAAAATGAAGCGTAGACAGTGTATTAAAAATATTTTATCAAAGTTAAATTTGTTGAATTGAAGTTGATAACGATATTTTGGTTATGTAAGAGATATCCTTCTTCACCATGGCATTAGGACTGAACTGCCAATATACTCAACTTATTTTCAAATGTCAGAAATAAACTGTGTATACACATATAGAGAAGCAAGCAATGGTAAGACAAATGAGATGGACTGTTAATAATCAGTGAATCTACAAAAAGGATATGCAGATGTTCCTGCAACTTTTAAGTTTGAAATTATTAACAAATAAATACTGTTTTAAAAGTTACTGATAAGAAAGCATTGTTTCACAGTTCACTTTTTTCTTCTCTTTCTTGATGGTACATAAAATAATGATGCATCTAGCAATTAATAGCACCTTAAGAGTTAGAAAAAACTAGCAAATGGGCAAAGAAAAAAACAAATCTTTAGTAAGTTTTCTTTTCAACTAACCAGCTCTTAGGGAAAAAGAAGACCCACCACTTACACTAAATTAAGACTACTTGAGGTACAAAAGACTTAGTATTATCAACCTGGCCTTCAAGCAACTAGGACTTCTTCATCATTTCTTATTTTGTTCTCTAATATGTGCGCTTACTTAACAATCAGAAAAGTACCTACATATACTGTAAGGAAATCAATGCATAGCTATTTTAAATATGTAATATGTTTTAAATGGGCTGTAAATGATTAAAAAATAAAACGCCCTTTGAAAACTAGGCTTAGAGGTTACTGGAAACTGTTTTAGATTGCTTAATTAACAGGTGACCATCCAAAATTAAATGTTAACAAAGGACAAACTAAAAACAAGGCAAAGAATGTAAGATTACAGTACATCTAGGATTCAAATATAGTGTGTGGAAAAAAACATAATTCAATTGCCAGGAAAAAAAAAAAAAAGCATAAAAAAGATAAATGCCAAGATTACCAGAGATTTTTTGCTTTCATCTGCATGCTACAGCGTGTTTGTCAAAAAGAAAAGCCCACAAAGTTAAAAGTACAGGTTACTTTTGAAATTCACTTGATTTTTACCTCTGTATTTCTACTTCTAGAAGGAGACAGAAACCGCTAAGATAGTCAAATGAATGCTGCAGAGGACAGCTAGCAAATTTAAAAGGCACAGAATGTAGGGCAATGCTTATCAGTATAACAAAGTGGAATCAGGAGACTATGAAAGTAATGTTAGAAATTTAGGCAACTCACTGAGCTGGGAAAACACTCTGAAAAACCCACACTATGACCTGTGTATTTACGCAAACGACAGGTGCAAAACTGAGCAGTGGGAGGAATAAACTGTGCTAAATAACTTCCTAGGAATTGTCCAGTCCGAGGATTCTTCCACTTTAAAATGCCCCACTCCAGCTGAAGCTACCGAATGTGAATTCAGTAAATGTCCTATTTATTCTTTTAATGCTTTTATGCTGAAGTATCCAAATGTAGGAACTGAACTAACAGGGTCACAACTGGTCCCTCCGAGTCAGTCACGGACCATCCACCATCAGCTGCTCCAGCACTGCCACATTTCCTCTGTACGTTTTCTTTTCTGCTGTTCGCCCCTCCGAGAGGCCTGCATGATCCTGGTGCCCCACGAGGGACGAAAGCAAGTCCTCAGCAGCGAAAGCACGGAGGCCTGCCCACTGGACCACCAGGGAATCCCCTGGTTCCTTTACATTTCTTCTCTAAGATACCAAAAATCAAAATCTGCAGTAACGTGAAATACATTTCTCCACTTTGTTTCTGCTATTATTAAAAAATGTTTACTTGATTAAAAGAAAATGATACACAAAGACAGAAAGTAGAATGGTAGTTGCCTGAGGCGAGATGTAGAGATTCACTTGTGCAAGATAAAGAGTTCTGGAGAGGGATGATGATGAAAGATGTGTATAACAAACAGTATCAATGTACTTAATACCACTGAACTGTATCCTTTAAAAATGGTTAAGATGGTAAACTTTGTTATATACATTTTAACACAATTTTTTAAATTAGAGGAAAAAATAAAATAATAGTTGATAACCCAAATATCAAGAAGTTAAAAAAAATCCTATAAAAATCAGACTAATGATCGCAAAATCTACTAATCTCCAGATATTAAAGGGTAAGTTATACGACGTAATTCAATAGCTCTCAAGAACATCATTATGTTATTAAAACCATATAACCATTATTCAGGCTTATAAGTGAAATTCTTTTCAATATGTTTACATTATTTGTAAATGAGGAGATTAAGAGTGATTAAGTGATTAGGGAAGTCAGCGGTTAAGAATCCGCCTTAAAACACTGGGGACACAGGTTCCATCCCTGGTCAAGGTACTAAGATCCCACATGCTCCGGAGCAGCTAAGCCCGCAAGCCACAACTACTGAGCCCAAACACAACCAGACAGTCTGAACGCCACAGCAAAAGATCCCACAGGCCACAGCTAAGACCCAACACCCGATTAATTAATTATGCTAAGTCGCTTCAGTCAGGTCCGACTCTGTGCGACCCCACAGACGGCAGCCCACCAGGCTCCACCATCCCTGGGATCCTCCAGGCAAGAACACTGGAGTGGGTTGGCATTTCCTTCTCCAATGCATGAAAGTGAAAAGTGAAAGTGAAGTCGCTCAGTCGTGTCCGACGCCTAGCGACTCCATGGACTGCAGCCCACCAGGCTCCTCCGTCCACGGGATTTTCCAGGCAAGAGTACTGGAGTGGGTTACCATTGCCTTCTCCAAATTAATTAATTAAAAAGTGATTAAATGATTAGGATGAAGTCATATCTAACTTAGAAGTGGAAGAATTAGGTTTAAAACCAGTTCTCTCTCAGTTCTCTCTCCATTGCATAACATCTGTTCAAAATAAAATGTATTAGTGTATCAAGTATACTTCAGTTTAAAAATGTAATAAAATTGTGTGTGTGTGTGTGTGTGTTATTCAGTCAGTCATGTCTGACTCTTTGCAACCCCATGGACTATAGCTCGCCAGGCTCCTGTTCATGGAATTTTCCAGGTAAGAATACTGGAGTGGGTAGCCATTCCCTTCTCCAGGGGATTTTCCCAACCCAGGGATCAAACCTGGGTCTCCTCACTGCATGCAGATTTTTACTATCTGAGCCACCAGGGAAGCCCAATAAAGAAATAAAATATAACGTATTAGAATCAAGTATTTGACATTACTTACCTGGGTGATACAAAATATTCCGTTAAACAAAAGTTCCTGATTATTTACTGCAAACTGCAAGCATGTAGGAATTTTTTCCCCAGGAGCCTCATCCAGAGGATGGTTCTTCGTATTCTTGGCAGATGATGGGTAAGAATTAGAGACTAGTCATCTGAAGACTCAAGATGTTTACTAGAAAAAGAAATGGTGTGTGGCTTCTATTTCTGAGATGTTTTCATTCAGGCATGCATTCATTATTTAGTCATGTATTTAACAAATATTTATTTAACTGCTATTCTGCCATGCTTTCCAGCCTCTGGAAAAGACACCTTAATGCAAGTCATAAGGCTCATTTCCTACACTACTCCCTTCAACAAGCTCAAGTGAAGTGAAATCACTCAGTCATGTCCGACTCTTTGCAACTCCATGGACTGTAGCCTACCAGGCTCCTCCACCCATGGGATTTTCCAGGCAAGAATACTGGAGTAGGTTGCCATTTCCTTCTCCAGGGCATCTTCCCGACCCAGGAATCAAACCCGGGTCCCTCGCACTGCAAACAGACTCTTTACCATCTGAGCCACCAGGGATCGAACCCACATCTGCCGCATGACAGGCAGATTCTTTACCAGCTGAGCCACAAAGGAAGCCCTCCATAGCTCAAACGCAGCTCAAATTTTTCTGAACCATAAAATGAGGAAAGTGAACCACAAAAAAACTGCTAATAAAACTAGCTGATTACATACAACCTGTTAACATCCAATAAGAGAGAAATATATGCTATACAAAAGAAAATTTTGTAATCTAAATGACTTAATAGTTAAGATTTGCTCTTTTATCCAGTATTTCAAAATAAATATGCAATTTCTTAACTGACATGCCATCTTTCACGAAAAAATTTAAATGGTAGTCCATTATAAATCTTTACCCTAAACACTCATCTTCCTTCATATTCTAATATACACATTTTCTTCTTTATTGTGCTTCGATTTACCAAAGAAATTTCAAATTTTGTGTGTGTGTAATAAACAAAAGGAGAGGCTTTGACTTTTATTTGACTATATTCACACTTCAATGTGGAAGAAAGAAGTAGAGACGTTAATGAAATCATAAAAGCGGTAGCATAACTACAACATACAAATTACAAAACCATTCTTGCTAGAAGCAAATTCTCTAACATTCATTTGTATACCTAGCTGTCTTACTCGTCAGAGTATAAACTTATGTTTAGTAAGTATAAAAAAAGTTAAATTTTAAGCCAAAGGATTTTCTCCCCACAAACTCTTACTTCCAAAATAAATCCTGAGAGATAAGCTCCACTGTGGAACTAGGAAAATCAAAGTAACTGCTGTATGTTAGTTAGGTCTATGTCAATCATACTTGTTTTCTTTTTAAGATTGACTGACTGATTTATATTCGGCTGTGCTGGGTCTTTGCTGCTGCTTGGGGCCTTAACTCCCTAGTGTGGTGCCCAGGCTTCTCACCGTGTTGGCTTCTCCTGCTGCAAAGCACAGGCTCTGGGCACACGGGCTTCACACACTGCGAGTGAAGGAGACAGAGGACTCACGTCCCCTGCGTTGGCAGGTGATTCTTAACCACTGGATCACCAGGGAAGTCTCAGTGTTAATCACACTTTAAAGTGTTTTTATTCAACATTTTAGCCAAGACAAAAATTTAATGTATATATGTTGAAATCTAGAACTCACATAAATTTAATAGACATATTTTTATATCCTCCTGTTGGGGAAGAAAATGGTATTCAAGAATGACAGCCAGAAGTCCAAATAACTCTTCACTAATCCAATTACTAAACTAACATCAACATTCTTCCAGTATGCTTAATACATAAATTTTATAACTAAGTACATATTAAATGTATAAAAGCATACTCTTCACAGTCACACAGGCATACTTATCTATTTGTAACACGAAACCAGTCTATTAATAGTGCTTCCAGGTAGCCAGAATCGAAAAGTTATATATTAAAAAGAACCAAAATAGGTTAAGGGCTTCCCCAGTGGCTCAGACAAGTTCACTCACCTTCTGAACCCGTCCCTATCATACCAAACCCAGAGCAGTATCTGTTATCAGAAATTAGATTAGTAAACTTCTATCTCAAATACAGAAGAAAAAAATAAAGTCAAACCCCATGTATAGACACATGTTGACCCTAGACAATTTTAAATATAAAACCATTTCAAGGGACAAAGAAGCAAAACACCACTGCTCTCAAAACACAAGAGTCCAGCACACACTGGACCCTGTTACTGAACACAGGACTACCACATTCAACACACCATCTCAGCAATGTTTTATAAACTCTGGCAGCAGACTTTAGGTTCCTAGAAAACCGTTCCCCAAAGTTTAGTAATCTTAAATCCTTAAAATTCCAAGGAACAAATTATGAGAACTAACAAAAACAAAATTATAGAAGCCATATATCATTAATTAAAACAACATATGAATAAATGAAAGAATGTTGATAATGACTGAAGTTGGCTGACAGGTACATAGGCGTTCTCTCACATTTCTGAGTATGTTTGAAATTTTCCATGATAAACCTCTTATTTTTATTGATTAAGGCTTACCTGGTGGCCAGATAGTAAAGAATCTACCTGCAAGGTGGGAGACCTGGGTTCAATCACTGAGTTTGGGAAGATCCCTGGAGAAGGGAACGGGCACCCACTCCAGTCTTCTTGCCTGGAGGATTCCATGGACAGAGGAGCCTGGCAGGCTCCAGTCCATTGGGTCGCTAAGAGTCAGACACAACTCAACAGCTAACACTTTCACTCACTTTATTTTCACATTAAGAGAAAAACAACAATCGGAAGGATAAATTTTCTTGCCCAAGATCACAAATGAGCTTAACTGAGAATCACAACCAATAAAGGAGGGAGAAAGAGAGAAGAGGTGAGGGACAAAAAGGAGGGAGGCAACAGGCTGGCTAAAGGCAAAGAAGCCGCCACTGCACTCACACACAGAAGACAAAAGCAGAGACACAGGATCCAGGGAAATCCACAAGCTCAAAGAGTCTTACATTATGCAATGACAACTACTCAAGGAAAAAAACAAAAAGACAACTCAATTTTAAAACCTGTAATTATGCTGTTAATGTAAATATTTGTGCACTTTCCTTTAGCTCCAACACATCAAATCCTGAAAAAAATCCTATTTCTGCCCCCACTAATAACCACAAAAAGATACAGAAGGCCTCTCTGCTGGCCCAGTGGTAAAGAACACGCCTGTCAATGTATGAGAAAATGGGTTTGAACCCTGATCCGGGAGGATCCCACACCCCTTGGGGCAGCAAAGCCTGTGTGGCACCACAACGGAACGTGCGCTCCAGAGCCCGAGGGCCACAACTGCTGAGCCCACGCACCACCTCCACGGAGCCCTCACGCCCGAGAGCCAGCACTTCACCACGAGAGAAGCCACCCCAGAATGAAGCCCCCCACCGCAACTACAGAGGAGCCCCTGCTCGCCACAACCACGAGAAGGGCCCCTGCAGCAACGAAGACCCAGCAGAGCCAAAAATGAAGACATGCACGCAGATATCAAAACTACCTGTGAGTAAATCTGAAGAAAGAGAAAATACGAAAATTTTGCCTCAAAAGTAAAATGAAATGATAATACTTGATTCATTAAACTGAAAGCCATTAACATCTAAATATAAAGAGAAAAATGTGTTGCAGTTTACAGACTTGTGCACCAGAGCCAGTTCTGGCCCTAACCAGCTGGCCTACCTGGGACACACCACTGATCCTCAATTTCCCCACCTAAAACTTGAGAGATTAGTGTCTTATTTTTAAGGTTCCTCCCACGCTCTGACATGCTATAAAGGTTCTGTAACATGCTAAGAAATGCAAATGCAAATACAGGCATATCTTACTTTCCTGCATGCACTTCATTGAGCTGTGTAGATGCTGAATCTTTTAAAAAATCATTATAAAGATTTAAGACAACCCTGCAAGCTCCAAAATCAATGCAGATGGTGACTACAGCCATGAAATTAAAAGACGCCTGCTCCTTGGAAGAAAAGCTATGACCAACCTAGACAGCTTATTAAAAAGCAGAGACATTACTTTACTGACAAAGGTCCATCTATTCAAAGCTATGGTTTTTCTAGTAGTCATGTATGGATGTGAGAGTTGGACTATAAAGAAGGCTGAGGGCCAAAGAATTGATGCTTCTGAACTGTGGTGTTGGAGAAGAGTCTTGAGAGTCCCTTGGACTGCAAGGAGATCCAACCAGTCAATCCTAAAGGAGATCAGTCCTGGGTGTTCATTGGAAGGATGATTTTGAACCTGAAATTCCAATACTTGGCGACCTGATGTGAAGAACTGCCTCAATGGAAAAGACCCTGATGCTGGGAAAGACTGAAGGCAGGGGAGAAGGGAACGACAGAGGATGAAATGGTTGGATGCCATCACCGACTGGGTGGACATGAGTTTGACCAAGCTCCAGGAGATGGTGATGGACAGGGAAGCCTGGCATGCTGCAGTCCAAGGGGTCACAAAGACTCGGACACAACTGAGTGACTGAACTGCGTCAAGCAAGCCTATCCATGCCATGTTTCCAACAGTGTTTGCTCATGTCTCTGTGCCACGTTTTGGTAAATTCTCACAATATTGAAAATTTCTTATTACTTTTTTTTTTTTTGCAATTGTCTAATGAACAAAAAAGTTTATTTCTCTTGCCTCTCACAATGTAAAAGGTGAAGTTAGCAGGGCAACTCTCTCTTCATGATCACTCAGGAACTTAAATTCCTTCCAAATAACTGCTCCTCGATCTCTGCTTCTGGGTGCCATTTCCAAAAATGGAGCTGTCCTGTTTGATGCTTCTGCCATCGCTGGTGCCCAGCAGGAATCACCCTCATGGCAGCCATTCACCCAAGCCATTCAAAGTTCAGAAGACTCTTCTCAGGAAAATTCCCCTGTGGTCCGATGGCTGGGACTCCGTGCCGCCACTGCAGGGCACATGGGCCGGATCCTGGTCAGAGAACTAAGATCCCACACACTGTGGGGCGCAGCCAGAAGAAAAACCAACACTCTGCTAGGGTCAGAAACCCTTCTAGGTATCTCATCATCATCATATTTACTACAGGGATCTGTGATCAGTGATCTTTGGTGATACTATTGCAACTGTTTGGGCATATTTTAGCAATAAAGCATTTTTAAATTAAGGTATGTCCATTTTAATTTTAGGCATAATAGTATGCACACCTAACAGAATACAATATAAATATAACTTTCTTATGTACTGGAAAACCAAACAATTTCTGCGACTCACTTTACTATGAAGTCTAGAATTGCACGTGCAATATCTCTTAAGCGTGCCTCTGTTGTTGCTGCCTCTAGTTCAGAACAAAACAATACATTAAAGGTGATTAAGAAGGGGAGAGGGGCGAGAGAACGGGCACATGTATGTGTGCGGCTGAGCCCCTCCCTGCCCACCTGACACCACTGCAGTACTGTCGGTCAGCTGTGCCCCAGCACAAAGTAAAAGGTTAAAAAAGGAAGAAGGCGAGAGGGACTTCCCTGTGGTTCGGTGTTCAGGACTTTGCCTTCCAATGCAGCAGGTACAGGTCTGATCCCTGGGAGTTAAGATCCCACATGCCTTGTGGCCAAAAAACAAAATATTGTAACAAACTCAACAAAAGACTTTAAAAATTGTCCACATCAAAAAAAAAAAAAATCTTGAAAAGAAAGACGGAGAGAACTTGTCAGCAAACAGAAATGAGAAATCAAAAGGCAATCATCTCAAGGACAGTGGGTAAAAGGGAAAAATCAGTCTATTTTAAGTAATTAACTGACTAAATTCACACCCCACAAGAGTTGACTAAACAGTATTACCAATGAATTTTGGTGGTTTTTAATTATTTTTGATTACATATGTTAAAACTGGCAGTGAACAATTCAACCACAGAAATAGTTGAAGTATGATTCTTATTCTTATGTCTTAATTCAAATCACAGACTAGTTACAAACTGAGAAAGGAGTAGATCAAGACTGTACATTCTCAACCTGCTTATTTAACTTATATGCAGAGTACATCACACGAAATGCTGAGGTGGCTGAAGCACAAGCTGCAATCAAGATTGCCAGGAGAAATATCAGTAACCTCAGATACACAGATGACACCACCCTTAAGGTAGAAAGTAAAGAGGAACTGAAGACCCTCTTGATGAAAGTGAAAGAAAGAGGAGAGTGAAAAAGTTGGCTTAAAACTCATCATTCAAAAAACTAAGATCATGGCAACTGGTCCCATCACCTCGTGGCAAATAGATGCAGAAACACGGAAACAGTTGCTGCTGCTGCTGCTGTTGCTGCTGCTAAGTCACTTCAGTCGTGTCTGAATCTGTGCGACCCCATGGACTGCAGCCCATCAGGCTTCTCCATCCATGGGATTCTCCAGGCAAAAACACTGGAGTGGGTTGCCATTTCCTTCTCCAATGCAGGAAAGTGGAAAGTGAAAGTGAAATCGCTCAGTAGTGTCTGACTCTTAGCGACCCCATGGACTGCAGGCTACCAGGCTACTCCATCCATGGGATTTTCCGGGCAACAGTACTGGAGTGGGATGCCACTGACTTCTCCGATGGAAACAGTGACAGACTTTATTTTTTGGGCTCCAAAATCAGTGCAGATGGTGACTGCAGCCATGAAATTAAAAGACCCTTGCTCCTTGGAAGAAAAGCTATGATCAACCTAGACATCATATTAAAAAGCAGAGACATTATTTTGCCGACAAAGTTCTGATTTTTCCAGATGTCACATATGGATGTGAGAGCTGGACTATAAAGAAAGCTGAGTGCTGAAGAATTGATGCTTTTGAACTGTGGTGTTGGAGAAGACTCTTGAGAATCCCTTGGACTGCAAGGATATCAAGCCAGTCAATCATAAAGGAAATCAGTCCTGAATATTCATTGGAAGGACTGAAGCTAAAGCTCCAATACTCTGGCCATATGATGCAAAGAGCTGACTCACTGGAAAAGACCCTGATGCTGGGAAAGACTGAAGGCAGGAGGAGAAGGGGAGGGCAGAGGATGAGATGGCTGGATGGCATCACAGACTCAATGGACAGGAGTTTGAGCAAGCTCTGGGAGCTGTTGATGGACAGCGAAGCCTGGCGTGCTGCAGTCCAAGGAGTCACAAAGAGTCAACATGACTGAGCAACTGAAATGAACTGAGGTCAAATTACTTTATCTTTAAAATGATTTGGCTTACAGTGATGCAGCTTAAGATGAACAGTAGCATAAACTGTAATGCATTTGCCTGATCAAAGAAAATATTTTGTTATCCCATCTTGAATATGCCAGAAGCTATGTTATTAAGTATTACAAGTTTTAAAAAATGAACCACAACAAACTTACCAGAATGACTAAAAGTAAAAACAGTGACAAAACCAAGTATTGTCAAGAATGGAAAACTAAAACTCAACATTACTGATAAGAAGGCAAAATAGTACAGCTACTTTGGAAAACCATTTGGCAATTTCTTATCAATTTACAACGCATTTATTCTATGAGCCAGCAAGCGTACTCTTAGTTATTTATCCAGGAAAAAGGAAAACAAGTCCACACAGCCTTATACAAAAATGTCTGGCGGCAGCTTTAGTCCTAATGGCCAATGGAAACCACGTGGCAACCCCGTAAACAAACTGTGGCGCATGCATACAAACGAATACAACTCAGCGATAAGGGGAACACGCAAAAGCATGAAAGGCTCAGATGCAGCTCACTCAGTATGAGAGGGCTTCCCTGAGGCTAAGCGGTAAAGAATCTGCCCACCAATGCAGGAGACGTGGGTTCAATCCCTGGGTTGCGAAGATCTCCTGGAGAAGAAAATGGCAACCAACTTCTGTATTCTTGCCTGGAGAATTTCATGGACAGAGGAGCCTCGTGGGTTATGGTCCATGGGGTCACAAAGTCGGACACAACTTAGCAACTCAACAACAAGCATGGAAAGCTGTCACAAAAGGCTACCTACTGCATGATTTTATTTTGACATTCTGGAAAAGACAAAATGACAGGGACAGAAATTAGGTCAGTGTTTGTTGGACTGAGAATGGGCAGAACGGCCTGCTGCAGTCAGGGGCGTAAGAGACCTTTCTGGGGAGACAGAAATAATCTCAACTATGATAATGGTTACAGAACAACAAACATCAAACTCTACATCTAAAAGCAACAAATTTTATTATATATATATCTTAATAAACGTGACTAAAAAAGAAGATATTAAGGTTATAATCTCTGCCTTCAAGCTCATGGTCTAGTGGCAGAACTATGTAAACATTTCTTGCCTGGAGAATCCCAGGGATGGGGGAGTCTGGTGGGCTGCCGTCTATGGGGTCGCACAGAGTCGGACACGACTGAATTGACTTAGTAGCATAATGGAATTAAGGAAACGCTGTAAGTTATAAAAAATATTCTGTGGTGGAATGGAAGGAGAACAGTATCTGTCTCAGAGTTGGGCAGAGATTCTTAGAAAGATTGTATCTAAGTTATGTCTTAAGGTATAATAAGCATAACTATGAGAGGCAGATAAGGAAGAAAAGATGGAAGTGGAGAGAAGAGCTGAAAAAGCAGCACAAGGTTGTAAAGGCAAGACCCATTAGAGGAATAAGAAAAAGCTCAGTGCAGCCTGAGTATGGTATATGGAGTGAACATGAGGAAAGAGGAAAGAAAGTGCAGGAGGAGCTGAGGCCTTAGACCACTCTGTGGGACGGCACAGCAGAGGGGAAGGACAGCTCTGAAAGGCTTCACGATGATCCCAGCAAGAGATGACTGAACTTGGGATTAAGAGAGATTTGGCGTCAGACCAGTTGCAGGAATAATGAAGGAAGGAAAGTCAAGGTTAAGGTCAAGTTTCTGGTCAAGCGAAAATGACAGCATTAAAGAGGACTGCAAAAGGAAATGCAGGTTTGATAATCTTAGGAGGGAACCACCAGGCTTCTCTTTTCCTATCTACTAACTAGTTTACTTGCATGCCTTCTTTAAATAAAATGGATTATTACAAATTATATGTTTAACAACTTTATAAAATAACTGTAGGAAATAAAGGCAACACAGCATAACCTCACCAGACTCGTCACAAGGACTTAAGAGACAGCAGACTAACAATTATTTTAAAACTAAAAAAAAAAAAATTGTTTTCATTGAAAGAAATGAAAGTAGAAAAAGAAAATCTTATCAGATTTAAATATAGTAGTTCCCCTTTGACCATGGTTTCACTTTCCACAGTTTCAGTTACCTTAGGTCAACCGTGGTCCAAAAATATTAAATGGAAAAGTCCAGAAATAAACAATTCATAAGCTACATACCATTCTGAATAGAGTGATGAAATCTCAAGCCCTCTCACTCCATCCCACTCAGGACACAAATCATGTCTGTGTCCAGCATATCCCACCATTTAGTCTCTTAGCAGCCAGCAAGGTTACCAGGTCAACTGTCAATGTTAACAGTGCTTGCGTTCAAGTGACCTTTATTTCACTTAATAATGGCCCCAAGCGCAAGAGCAGTGATCCTGGCAATTTGGATATTCCAAAGAGAAGCCATAAAGTGCTTATTTTAAGCAAAAAGTTGAAAATCCTCAACTTATTACTTATTAAGTTGACTTAATAAGGAAAGAAAAAAATCATACGCTGAGGTTGCTAGGACCTATGGTAAGAAGGAAATCTTCTATCCATGAAATTGCAAAGAAGGAAGAGAAAGCTATGCTTCTGTTCCAATCAAACCTCAAACTGCAGAAGTTATGATCACACAGTACATTATTAGTGTTTCATTAAGATGGAAAAGGTCAGTTTCCATTCCAATCCCAAAGAAAGGCAATGCCAAAGAATGCTCAAACCACCATACAATTGCACTCATCTCACATGCTAGTAAAGTGATGCTCAAAATTCTCCAGGCCAGGCTTCAGCAGTATGTGAACCGTGAACTTCCAGATATTCAAGCTGGTTTTAGAAAAGGCAGAGAAACCAGAGATCAAATTGCCAACATCTGCTGGATCATCAAAAAAAGCAAGACAGTTCCAGAAAAACATCTATTTCTGCTTTATTGACTATGCCAAAGCCTTTGACTGTGTGGATCACAATAAACTGTGGGAAATTCTGAAAGAGACAGGAATACCAGACTACCTAACCTGCCTCTTGAGAAACCTATACGCAGGTCAGGAAGCAACAGTTAGAACCGGACATGGAACAACAGACTGGTTCCAAATAGGAAAAGGAGTACGTCAAGGCTGTATATTGTCACCCTGCTTATTGAACTTATATGCAGAGGACATCATGAGAAAGACTGGGCTGGAAGCAGCACAAGCTGGAATCAAGATTGCCAGGAGAAATATCAATAACCTCAGATATGCAGATGACACCACCCTTATGGCAGAAAGTGAAGAGGAACTAAAAAGCCTCTTGATGAAAGTGAAAGAGAGTGAAAAAGTTGGCTTAAAGCTCAACATTCAGAAAGCTAAGATCATGGCATCCGGTCCCATCCCTTCATGGCAAATAGATGGGGAAATAGTGGAAACAGTGTCAGACTTTATTTTTTTGGGCTCCAAAATCACTGCAGATGGTGACTGCAGCCATGAAATTAAAAGACGCTTACTCCTTGGAAGGAAAGTTATGACCAACCTAGAGAGCATATTGAAAAGCAGAGATATTACTTTGCCAACAAAGGTCCATCTAGTCAAGGCTATGGTTTTTCCAGTGGTCATGTATGGATATGAGAGTTGGACTGTGAAGAAAGCTGAGTGCCGATGAATTGATGCTTTTGAAGTGTGGTGTTGGAGAAGACTCTTGAGAGTCCCTTGGACTGCAAGGAGATCCAGCCAGTCCATCCTAAAGGAGATCAGTCCTGGGTGTTCATTGGAAGGAATGATGCTGAAGCTGAAACTCCAATATTTTGGCCACCTCATGCGAAGAGTTGATTCATTGGAAAAGACCCTGATGCTGGGAGGGATTGGGGGCAGGAGGAGAAGGGGACGACAGAGGATGAGATGGCTGGATGGCATCACCAACTCGATGGACATGAGTTTGGTGAGTCCAGGAGTTGGTGATGGACAGGGAAGCCTGGTGTGCTGTGATTCATGGGGTCGCAAAGAGTCGGACATGACTAAGCAACTGAATTGAACTGAAGATGGAAAAGGCTTTAAACTCGTACAAGCAAAATTGGGAGATAGTGTAGATTCAGTTCCAGACCACCACAATAAAGTGAAAATTTCAATAAAGTGAGTCACAAGAAATTTTTGGTTTCTGTGGATATAGAAGTTTTGTTTCTGTTGTTGCTGTTCAGTCGCTCAGTCATGTCTGATTCTCTGCGACCCCCTCAGTCATGTCCGACTCTGTAACTGTAGCCCACCAGGCTCCTCCGTCCATTAAAAGTTATGCTTACAATATACCATAGTTTGTTAAGTGTGCAACAGCATTATGTCTAAAAAAAAGAAATGTACACACCTTAATTTAAAAATACTTGGTTGCTAAAACATGCCAAAACAACTTCAGTGGTAACATAAAAGATCAGAGGTCACAGATCACCATAAAAATGATGAAAAAGTTTGCAATATTGTGAAAATTACCAAAATATGACAGAAAGACATGAACAGAGCAAATGCTATTTGAAAAAAGGCACTGACAGAGTTGCTCAATGAGAGGTTGTCACAAACCTTCAATTTCTAAAAAACGCAGGGCCTATGAAGTGCAGCAGAACGAGCTCTGCCTGTGACAGGATATCCTGCGAGGGCGAGAGAGCACATCCACCTAACACTGAGCGCAGCGCACTGCTGTGACTGCCCTACCTCATCACGCCATTGCTGATGACCTCCTACTGCGTCCAATTTATAAATTAAAGCACAGCACAGGTATGCATGTGTAGAAGAAAAAAAAGTGTATACAGGGTTCGGTACTATCTACGGCTTCAGGTATCCAGTGGGGTCTTAGAAAGTAATCCTTAAAGTAAGGGGAGACCACTGCACTGCATAATCTTTCCAAGTTACCTATTAAGGTCCAAACTTGTATCTAAAAACCAATTATTTGAAATAGAGACTGTATTTTCCCAAAGAAACAATGGGACACAAAGCAGAGCTGAAATCTAGAATTATACCAGTGTCATACAAACCATCTAAAGAAGCAACATCACTACCACCACCAAAGTACAGTGATTAGAACAGGTCAATCTGAAGCCAAACAGCCTGGGGTTCAACTTCGACTTCCTCTGCCATTTACTGTGTGACCTGGACAACTTACTTAACTCTGCAAAGCTAAGACGCCTCACATCTTTAAAATGGAGATGGTAATATCACCTACCTCACAGGGTTAAAATGAGGATTAAAAGAGAGAATCCGTTTACAGCATTAAGCACACTTATTCCATGGAATTCTCTAGGCAAGAACACTGGAGCAGGTTGCCATTTCCATCTCCAAAGGAGCTTCCTGACCCAGAGATCAAACCCCGGTCTCTTGCATTGCAAGCAGATTCTTTACCACCTGAGCCACCAGCAAAGCCCCTGTTTATTAATACTAAGCACCAAATATGTATCAGGCATTATTTTAAGCAATGACGATAACGTGGTAAACTTACAAATGGAGCTTATTTTCTAATATAAACAAACACAAAATAAACAAATATCTAATGGAGATAAATGCTATAAAGATAAAGCAGGATACAGCAGGTAGAGTTGACGATGATGGTACCCAACTGGCAATAGGTAAAGTGAAAGTGAAGTCACTCAGTCGTGTCCGACTCTGCGACCCCATGGACTGTGGCCTTGTAGCCTATCAGGCTCCTCTGTCCATGGGATTTTCCAGGCAAGAGTGCTGGAGTGGATTGCCATTGCCTTCTCCAGGGGATCTTCCCAACCCAGGAATTGAACCTGGGTCTCCTGCAATGCAGGCAGACGCTTTACCATCTGAGCCACCAGGGAAGCCCGGCAATAGGTAAAGGATCTCTAATAAAGTAACGTCTAAACAGAGACCTTAAGGGAATGAAGGAGAGGCTCATACAGATAACTGGAGGAAGAAATAAAACCCATTTCTGGTAATACAGAAGACTTAGATGTCCAGAAACACACTCGTTCAGAATTTCTTAAAATGCTGAAATGTTAAACAAAAAAAAAAAAATTTTTTTTTTTCATGAATGGTTGAGCTAGAAAGGAACCAAGGAAAATATCTGGAGGGAAAAAACAACTAATTCTCAGTGAGCACTGAGGCAGTATCTAGCCTGGGAGCACCCACCAACCTCTAGCGGTGGAGAAACTGGGTCTACAGGGACTGCTAGAAGTGAAAAGGACAAAGAGCGTGGGGCCTAAACAAGATGGGGAATCTGAAAAGCAACCCTGTCAACTCATCACAGGAACACTGGACTATCTGCCTGCCTCAACCTGGGTAGAAGAAAAAAAGAGAAGTCTCCCTCCTCTCACTCCAAACTCATACTAGATGTGAGATCTAACAAAACTCACAAGATATTCTTAGTTTCAAGATATTCTGAGTTGAAGACACTGGAGCATGACAGAAGCAAACACCAACACTACCTGTAGGAGCACACTGCAAACCAAAACTCAAACTACATACACAAATAAAAATCCATAAAACACACTCATCGTTAAATAATGAAGAAGACAAACTCCCAAGAAACAACTCCAAACACTGAAAAAAATAAAAATGATTAGATATACAATATTAAAATATTAATGTTTAAGAAAATAAAAATATAAGACATATGACTAAGGAAAAGAAACTATCAAAAAATGAATATAAAAAAACACAAGTTCAATATACAAAAAATTTATATTTATATTATATTGTTTGTTGATATGTATAATTAGATAACTGAAAGGAGACCATTCTAGGCAGAGAGCAAAACAAGAGGAAAGGGACCAGAATGGACTAAACAGGACTAAACAGAATGGGCTATAACTACTTTACCAGAACAGTAGAATCTACTAGGAGATCTCAAACCCACTCAACAAATACTAGCTATTATCTGATAGATGTAGATAATGCAAATAGTCATTTTGTCTTTCCCATTTTAGCATCACATATAGCAGCCAGAGCAGAGCTCCAGAAAACTCCACCTAAGTTCAGAAGGGAAGAAAAAAACACTGTTTTTAATGAAGTGGGAAGACTCTTGAGCAGTCTCAGTGGTTTAAAAAAAAAAAAAAGAAATCTAAGTCTGGTGTGAGCAAGGTAGAGAAGAAGGAAAATGCAAAAGTATCCCCAAGTGATTCAGAAGATAAGTATCAGAGACAATAAGGATCAACAGAGAGAAAAAAAAAAACAACTTAAAATTGTCATTTCAAAGTAGGAGACTTTTCAAACTCAGGTATTAATAAAAATTATTAATTAGGACATCCTCTAAGTATTCAAAAATTTTGTAAGTCAACATTACATTCCATAGTAATGAGAATTTAGAATAAATTAAACTCCCAAACATATGCCAAAGTTTTTCATTTTAACTATCTGATTTAATGCTAAACTTTTTCCAAATCTTTTCAAGATACTAACAAGTAAAAAAATTACTATTTTTCTTTTCTTTCATACTATTGCCCTCAGACTAAGGTACTAATTAAAAAAGTCATGAACAAAACACAATACAAATTAAGAATATTTATTAACCACAAATTAGATGTATGATTCCCTAAATATTAAAGAACTGGTCATTTCATTTTTCTCCTGGTTATGAGAAAGAATAGAAAGAAAACTGATTGGTGGATATCTTAAACAAATACAAGTTACTATATACCATTTGACACACAGGGAAACTAATGATCAAAATCAAATGAAGTATGCACTGTTAAATCAAGGATAAAGTTTTAAGATGCTTCATTTTCTCAAAGCTTATCATTCTTTTCAATGTTTCCGATTATCATGAGCTACTTTTTCAATAAACACAATTCTTGAGAAATTTAATTAACTGGCCATTTTCTACGACTTTAGTATGAACACCCAACTTAAATTAATAGTCACATAGTATAATAGAGTAAACAGGATTCAGGTTCAAACCACCTGTGTCCAAAAGAGAATGAAAAAACTACAGAATGATTTCGGAAGGAAAACCAAAGGTCAGATTTGCCCTCTAGATGAACACACCAGCAGTTGAGAGTTTTTGAAAGGAGAAAACAATAGAGAAACAGAACAGACAATTTTTGTAGCTATGCAGGCAAAAAATGATGAGCACCTGGACTAGGGTAGTGCCAGAGATGCAGAAGAGGGAAAGGATTATAGATACCCAGTATCTCAAGGACAAGCATTCATATTAATGATGCAAGGTTATTAAAGTTCCAGTAACAGTCAATATACTCTGTTCAAACAGAAAAAATTTGAAAAAACATTTCAAATTTAGTCCTAGTGGAAAATATCAAAATAGAAATGTATTGGTAAAAGTATATTAATAATTCATCCACATGACACTTCATTCCAGATAAGGTGATAATATAGTAAAAGAAGCAAATATCACATTGTATTTCACTTGCCTCCTGGCATGAGATTATCCCTCTAGGTGGCTTAGACAGGTAAGATAAAAGAATTCCCTGTGAAAAATATAGGACAGACATCATCATCCTCTCTGATTAATGTGATCAATATGGTTAATATATAAAAATCACAAAGATAATTAACATGCTCAGAGAATCAACACATAGGAATAAGAGCAGACTGTACTTGTGAAATATCAGAAAATAAATCAAAACAAAGTGAAGGATATAAGAACAGTTGAAGAAATGGGGTACATAGAGGATAAAGAACTTAGACTTTAAGCTCCATAAAGACGAGGTCTATATTTGTCTTGTTCATTTTCTGTTCCCAATACCGTACCTGGCACACTATTTCTGCCCTATAAATACTCACTCAATGAATGAATGGATCAGTCCCACTGGAAATAGATATTTACTTGTTTCACAAGAGCAGTGTCATATTATGAAATCATAAGTTTAGTCAAAATAGCAATAAGTCTAGTCAAAATAGCAATATGTAAAAATGTTTCACATTAAAATCTTATTCAAGTTGATTCTTTGATATCTTACTTGAAAATTTAAATCTAAACTCCAGTTAAATTCACACTCTAATCTGTAAAAAAAAAATAAATAAATAAATAACCTGCCCTATAAATTTGGTAACTTTATTCAGTAAATATACCAGGGAAGCAAATCAACTTCCAGTAAAGATTATTTGAATACTGCTGCTGCTGCTGCTGCTAAGTCGCTTCAGTCATGTCTGACTCTGTGCGACCCTACAGACGGCAGCCCACCAGGCTCCCCCATCCCTGGGTAGAGGACCATTAATACATCTTCACAATAGGAAAGACAATAATTGGTATTCTCTCCTGTAACCGATTAATAGGGCTTTCCAGGTGGCACAGTGGTTAAAAAAAAAAAAAAAAAACCCTGGCCAACACAGGAGACTCCAGAAGGGGAATTCAATCCCTCAGTTGGGAAGATCCCCTGGAGTAGGAAATGGCAACCTACTCTAGTATTTGCCTGAAAAATTCCATGCAGAGAGGAGCCTCACAGGCTTCAGTCCATGGAGTCACAAAGAGTCAGATACAACAGGGCACATGGAGCGCACACACACATAACTGATTAATAAGCATCATCCTTGCACAAATGGGCACAATAAAGGACAGAAATGGTATGGACCTAAAAGCAGCAGAGATATTAAGAAGAGGTGGCAAGAATACACAGAACAACTACAGAAAAAGGATCTGCTGACCCAGATAACCAGGATGGTGTGATCACTCACCTAGAGCCAGACATCCTGGAATACAAAGTCAAGTGGGCCTTAGGAAGCATCACTACGAACAAAGCTAGTGGAGGTGATGGAATTCCAGTTGAGCTATTTCAAATCCTCGAAATGATGCTGTGAAAGTGCTGCACTCAATATGCCAGCTAATTTGGAAAACTCAGCAGTGGCTACAGGGCTGGAAAAGGTCAGTTTTCATTCCAATCCCAAAGAAAGGCAATACCAAAGAATGCTCAAACACTGCACAATTGCACTCATCTCACACGCTAGTAGTAATGCTCAAAATTCTCCAAGCCAGGCTTCAACAGTATGTGAACCAAGATCTTCCAGATGTTCAAGTTGGATTTAGAAAAGGCAGAAGAACCAGAGATCAAATTGCCAACATCTGTTGGATCATGGAAAAAGCAAGAGAGTTCCAGAAAAACATCTACTTCTGCTTTCTTGACTATGCCAAAGCCTTTGACTGTGTGAATCACAATAAACTGGGGAAAATTCTGAAAGAGATGGGAATACCAGACCACCTGACCTGCCTCCTGAGAAATCTGTATGCAGGTCAGGAAGCAACAGTCAGAACTGGATATGGAACAACAGACTGGTTCCAAATAGGAAAAGGAGTACGTCAAGTCCGTATATTGTCACCCTGCTTATTTAACTTATATGCAGAGTACATCATGCAAAATGCCAGGCTGGATGAAGCACAAGCTGGAATCAGGATTGCCGGCAGAAATATTAATAACCTCAGATACACAGAGGACACCATCCTTATGGCAGAAAGTGAAGAAGGACTAAAGAGCCTCTTGATGAAGGTGAAAGAGGAGAATGAAAAAGCTGGCTTAAAACTCAACATTCAGAAAACTAAGATCATGGCATCCAGTCCCATCACTTCATGGCAAACAGACGGGGAAACAATGGAACCAGTGACAGACTTTATTTTGGGGGCTCCAAAATCACTGCAGATCATGACTGCAGCCATGAAATTAAAAGATGCTTGCTCCGTGAAAGAAAAGCTATGACCAACCTAGACAGCATATTAAAAAACAGACACATTACTTTGCCAACAAAGGTCTGTCTAGTCAAAGCTATGGTTTTTCCTGTGGTCATGTATGGATGTGAGAGTTGGACTGTGAAGAAGGCTGAGCGCCGAAGAATTGATGCTTTTGAACTGTGGTGTTGGAGAAGACTCTTGAGAGTCCCTTGTACAGCAAGGAGATCCAACCAGTCCATCCTAAAGGAAATCAGTCCTAAATATCCATTGGAAGGACTGATGCTGAAGCTGAAACTCCAATACTTTGGCCACCTGGTGCAAAGAACTGACTCACTGGAAAAGACCCTGACGCTGGGAAAGATAGAAGGCAGGAGGAGAAGGGGATGACAGAGGATGAGATGGCTGGATGGCATCACCGAATCAATGGGCATGAGTTTGAGTAAACTCCAGGAGTTGGCGATGGATAGGGAAGCCTGGCGTGCTGCAGTCCATGGGGGCACAAAGCGTCAGACACGACTGAGCAACAGAACTGAACTGAAATGAACTTCCTATTACATCCTCAATGTGGTCAGTATATAAGACAAAAAAGATGATTAAAAACGTCACTTTTTTATAGATCAGTATTCAAGGTCATTTCAATTTGCAGGCTTACCTAGCTACATATGGACTGTGGAGTAAGACTCCAGTATTTTGCTTTGTTGTTGTTTAGTTGCTAAGTCGTGTCCTACTCTTATGTGACCCTGTGGACTGTAGCCCACTAGTCTCCTCTATCCGTGGGATTTCCCAAGCAAGAATACTGGGTTGGGTTGCCATTTCCTTCTCCAGGAGATCTTTCTGACCCTGAGATCGAACCCGCATCTCCTGTTTTGTACGGGGATTCTTTATTGCTAAGCCACCGTGAAGGCGCCTAACTATGAAGTCACTCAGTCGTGTCTGATTCTTTGCAACCCCATGGAGTGTAGCTCATCAGGCTCCTCCGTTCATGGAATTTTTCCAGGCAAGTGTACTGTACTGGGTTGCCATTTCCTTCTCCAAGGGATCTTCCCGACCCAGGGATCAAACCCAGGTCTCCCACATTGTGGGCAGATTCTTTCCATCTGAGCCACCAGGGAAGCAAACTATGTCATTAATTCCATTCAATTTTAATATCACATTCCTTAAAAACTTCCCCTTTCCTAATACACATTTTAGATTTAAAGGGGAAAAACAAACAAACCCTAAATGCCACAAGTGAAATCTTGACTATGTTAGGCATGTTTTAAACAATCTGATTAAACAGATACTATTCAATTACTTGACTGAAAGATGCCTATTGAAAGATGAAAGTCACTATTTCACATTTAAGGTTCTCTGCAGCCATACACTATATATGGGTTACTGTTTAGAGCTCAGGTTGTAGACTCCCTGAGTTTGAATCTCAGCAGTATTACTTGCCCAGTGATGTAAGCAAGCTACTTACCCTCTGTTTCATCCTTTATAAAGTGAGTATTACAAGAGCACAGTCCAACCTGCTGTAACTTAGACCTTCGCCTTGAACCACCTCCTACAGGGTCGTTAAACAGCAGAACATGCAGCTACAGTGTGGAAGTGACGTTGGTTCATATGTAGTTTCTTCCAAAAGAAAGAGAAATCCTTTCCAATACAATAAAAATCTTAAGAAAACATGAAAATTTACAGAACTACTTTCCTCTAATGCAAATAGTGCTTGGTTTAATGATTACAAGAACTACAGTTGACCCTTGAACAATGCGAGGATTGGGAGGGGGGCCAACCCTCCATGCAGTTCAAAATTCACATATAACGTGAAGTCAGCCCTTCCTATATGAGGTTCCTCTACATCCTTGGATCAACCAGCGTGGATCATGGAGTACTATAGTACTTACTATTGAAAAAAGCCCACATGTAAGTGGATCCACACAGTTCAAACCCATGCTGTACCAACACTTTTCCCACAGTATTAAGTATCTGAACATCTGTAAGTACAGATGAAGATTTGAAAAGACATTCCCCCCTGATTTAAAACAATGAATTCATGAAGAAAGCTATACTTGGGGTCAGAGTTTCAGTAATGATAAAAAACGATATCTATTAATTTCACAATTTTATTATCTAAGAAAACAGGTTGATGATAATGTTAATAATAACTTTCTAATATCTTTATATAATTTTCTTTAATAATTAGTATTTTCTCCATTTTAGATACCAGAGAGCCTCACTGGTGCCTACTCTGTTTCTAGAAAAGATATGATATCCCATTTGAAATTGATTAATTATCATTTTACTACCAGGACTGACTTAAGTTTCATGTACTAACATCAAACCCACACTTTCAAAAAAAATGTGCTGTGTAAAAAGTTTTACGTATGTATGTGTGTATTTATAAGCTCTAAGATATAATGATTATTTTTATTCAAGATATTAAAGCCCAAATATGATAAAGACTGGATTCAATTAGGTACTATATATAGAACTTGAGATAATATATTTATATTACTTTATGAGAAAAATATTTTCATTAGAAACAACAAAGCTAAATACTTCATCAGAAGCCATAGCTTTAAGAGATTTAGTGTAGTTTATAAATAAAAGTACTACACTAAAGTCATTATTCATGAACAAAGATCTTATTAGGCAGGGAGAAAATCTTTCTCAGTTCTCAAGCCATAGATTTATCTCTAACAGAACGCAGTTAATTGAGACCTCAGTTCTTCATCTTTCTGTAAGAATCTATAGAGAAAATGCAGCCCCTTTCCTCTAAAACTAATTTTTATAGAACACAAATTACTTAGTCTGGTCAAGAGACGTCTAAGAAGTAAATGCAAAAACCCAGGTGTTAATAGAGACAACAAAACTCAGAGCAAGAACACGAGATAGTCACATAACGTGGTGTCTAATCTCTTAACCAAAGTAAGAATCTACTCTATAATATCCCCAATATGCAATCTTCTAAAACCTCCAACAACAAGAAATTCTCTACTTTACAAAGCACATCTCAATCACATATTATTCTGGGACAAATCCAATTAGATCTTTTGAAGAATCAAAACAGATTTACACATATCAAAAAAATGTTTTAAAATCTAAAACTCAAAGCGTTTTATGAAATTAGTCAATTAAAAACAATTTGTGTACTCTCAGCAGTGTTTTTCTTTGTACCATTTCCTTTTGTTTTTTATTTCATATCTTTTCCCAATAGCTTCTAAGCCAAAGACTCACTGGAAATTTACTCAGAGGTAGGTGTCTGACTACACATTCTGTTAGGTGAGATCTAATAGAAATAATACTAGAGAAGAAGAGGCGAGAGCGACCCCTGGATCGACTTAAAGCCCGCGCGCCACTGCATCCCCGTGTCCAGCGCCTACGTCCCGCCGCCGCAGCCACCATGCCCAAGAGAAAGGCTGATGGGGATGCTAAAGGAGATAAAGCCAAGGTGAAGGACGAACCACAGAGAAGATCTGCAAGATTATCTGCTAAACCTGCTCCTCCAAAGCCAGAGCCCAAGCCTAAAAAGGCCCCTGCAAAGAAGGGAGAGAAGGTACCCAAAGGGAAAAAGGGGAAAGCTGATGCTGGCAAGGATGGGAATAACCCTGCAGAAAATGGAGATGCCAAAACAGACCAGGCACAGAAAGCTGAAGGTGCTGGAGATGCCAAGTGAAGTGTGTGCATTTTTGATAACTGTGTACTTCTGGTGACTGTACAGTTTGAAATACTATTTTTTATCAAGTTTTATAAAAATGCAGAATTTTGTTTTACTTTTTTTTTTTTTTAAGCTATGTTGTTAGCACACAGAACACTTCATTGTTGTTTTTTGGGGGAAGGGCACGTCACTAACAGAATGTCTCCGAAGCTGAATTGACGTGGGGGAAAAATACCTTTCCCGTCTAGTTTTGAGAGACTTCCTCTTGGTTCCCAGGAAGGAGGGATTCCTTGATGTTGACACACATGAGCCACCTTGGCACAAACGGCCTTGTGGTGTGGGGAACTAAACTTTAGTTTTTATGTCCTCTTCTCCCTCTCCACCTCAGCACAGACTTGACTCCCCTAACCCAGAGACCTGTTGGAACCTGAACCCCGTGCCCCCCCCCCAAAATTGATGACCAGTATGTCAGGCAATCTGGACTTTCTAGTGTCACCATTGAGATGGCGTCCTTCAAAAGAGCAGCGGTTCCTTTTTTTAGACTGTGGCTCCTCAGAGTGATACTTCTGCCATTTTCATTTCCATTTCCTGAAAGTCAGGGTCGGCTTGTGAAAAGTTGTTAAACAACATGCTAAATGTGAAATGTCAACCCTCACTCTAAACTTTCCCTGTTCAGAGCATCACATGAAGATTTCATTGGGTTTTATAGTGGCTTTCTGATTTTGGTAGTCCATTGAAAAAGGGAGTTTGAAAGTTGTATACTGTTAACGATTGTCTGCCCATGTCCTGCCTGAAATACCATGATTGTTTATGAAAAGTATCTTTAATAAAGCTGGATACAGTTTGGCTTGGAAAAAAAAAAAAAAAAAAGAAATAATACTAGAGTAAAAGGAAAAAACTACTTTAAGAGCAAGTTATAATAGACTATTTTGAAAATAATGAAATTCTTCTTCTTAGGGGTAAAACAGATACTGAGGTAACTCAAAATTATATAATGAAAAATGCAAGCTTCTTGACAAGTATCATCATAAGAAACAGTCAGAAAATAATAAAAGAAATCAATCCTAAAGGAAATCAGTCCTGAATATTCAATGGCAGGACTGATGCTGAAGCTGAAGCTTCAATACTATGGCCACCTGATGCGAAGGGCTGACTTACTGGAAAAGACCCTGATGCTGGGAAAGAGGGCAGGAGAAGAAGGGGATGACAGAGGATAAGATGGTTGGATGGAATCACCGATTCAATGGACATGAGTTTCATCAAACTCAGGGAAATTGTGAGGGACAGGGAAGCCTGGCGTGCTGCAATCCATGGGGTCACAAAGAGTCAGACACGACTGAGCAACTGAACAACAACAACAAAAGAAATACGCACTAAGGTTTTACCTGTTGCAGAAAAGAATAATAGAGACTAGACTTCCTAATGATTGCAACTTATTTAATAATGAGATTAAGACACTTTCATTTAACACACACTTTTAAAGTACCAAGAAACACTGTGAGAAGTTCTGGAGGTACAAAGTTAAATAATTTATTCTATATCTAAAATAAGTCCTATAAAACAAAATGTATTCTGGACATTCTTCTTGCAAACATAAAAAAGCATTATAAATATTTTAATGAAGCTATATTTAAAAGAGGTAATATATAATATAAAAATTAAATGTATTTGATTAGTTCAGCTAAGTCAGTATGTGAAACAAAAAGCTTACTCAGTTTCCCTTTCTATGAAACAACAAAAAAACACTCTGACTTTTTCAGTTCCCAAATGATTTCCCAGTTCAAACTGGACCTATTCGAAACAGAAACAAGACTATATATCTGCAGGGGCCTAAGTTATAAATTTTATCATTTCTAAAAAACTATAAGTTATTAAAATGCGCTGCTCCTGCTGCTGCTGCTAAGTCGTTTCAGTTGTGTCCGACTCTGTGCGACCCCATAGACAGCAGCCCACCAGGCTCCCCCATCCCTGGGATTCTCCAGGCAAGAACACTGGAGTGGGATGCCATTTCCTTCTCCAATGCATAAAAGTGAAAAGTGAAACTGAAGTCGTTCAGTCGTGCCAGACTCCTAGCAACCCCATGGACGGCAGCCTACCAGGCTTCTCCGTCCATGGGATCTTCCAGGCAAGAGTACTGGAGTGGAGTGCCATTGCCTTCTCCAATTAAAATGCACAAATGCACCCATCTCTCTCTTAATTTTTAACATTAATAGACAAGCTAAAAATATCTACTTGTGAGCTATATAAATGTTCATATACTTTAAACTATTCCTCTGCTGGAAATTTCAATGCACAAAGATACCTAAAGGAGCATTTTAATAGCAGCACCAAAATATATATATATATATATTCAAAAATAATTCATCTCCTCATATACAAAACATTGATGAAAGAAATGAAGACCTAAATAAATCAAAATACATTCCTTTTTTTTTTTTTTTTAACAGAAATTGATTGAGTTCATCCTACAACTCATATGGAAATATAAAGGACCCAGAATAGCCAACAATCTCAGAAAAGAAAAACAAAAAGGACATACAGTCCTATTTTTGAAAACTTACTACAAGCTATAGTAATCAAGATGGTTTGGTACTAATGTAAAAACTGACCTTTAGAACAATGGAAAAAAATTAAGAGTTCAGATAAATCCTTACAGTTATGATCAACTGATTTTTGACAAAGATGCCAAGGCAATTTAATGGGAAAGGATCGACATCTTGATTCCACTTGTTCGACTTAGTATGAATAGAATGCAAGATTTCTAACTTTAAAAAATAGATATGCAACAAGCAACAAAGGTTTACCATACAGCACAGGGAACTACAGTCAGTATCATGTAAAAACCTACAATGGAAATAATTTCAAAAATATATGTGCATATGTATAACTGAATCACACACAAAATAAAAGAATTCTACTTTTTGAAAATTAGTAATGTTTATCTTTCAGCCAGTTTTTCTAAATTTCCTATGGACATCTAATAAGAATGCATGAGATACAAAATTTTAACTGTATCTGTGTAGGATATAAGATTAATATAAATTATTAAAAAAAAAAAAAAACAAGAACAGCCTTTTCACCAAATGGCAGTGAGACAAAAAAATGAATTTAGACCCTTATCTTACATTTCTTCCACATCATACAAAAATTAACTCAAAATAGATCATAGGGCTAAATATAAGAGCTAAAACTATAAAATGTCGTGAACACAGGATGCAAATATTCTAAAATTAGATTGTGGTAATGCTTGTACAACTCTGGAAACCTACCAAAAATCACTGAACTATATAACTTAAAACAAGTGAATTGTATGGTATGTAAATTATACTTCAATAAAGATGTTTAAAATCAAGTCACCTCTAAAAAAAAAAAATCAAGTCACCTCTAAAGAAACTGCCTGCCAATGCAGGAGATGGTTGGGAAGATCTCCTGGAGAAGGTCATGGCAACCCACTCCAGTATTCTTGCCTGAAGAATCCCATGGACAGAGGGGCCTGGTGGGCTGCAGTACATAGGGTCACAAAGAATCAGACACAACTGAAGCAACTTTGCACGCACGCAATCACACACACCTCTAAAAGTGGCGATGACAAAACTGAAAGGTAAAGGTGGAATATGATGGTTAATATCTAAAATTACAAACATTGTACTTAATGTGCCACACACTATTTTAAGTGTTTTACAAGGGTTTCCCTGGCAGCTCAGTCAGAAAAGAAATCTACCTGCAGTGCAGGAGATTCAGGTTCAATCCCTGGGTCAGAAAGATCCCCTGGAGAAGGAAATGGCAAACCACTCCACTATCCGTGCCTGGAAAATCCCATGGGCAGAGGAGCCTGGGGGGCTGCAGTTCACGGGGTCACAAACAGTGGAGCACAACTGAGTGAGTATTTATTCATTTAACTCCTGCTATAATATAGCTTCCCCATTGCAGAGCTGGGGGAACAAGGCACAAAGGTTAGAACAACTTGCTCAAGAGCACGACAGGGGGTTAAGATAGCACTTTTTTTCTCTCTTTACACAAATATCATTAACATTACTATTCAGTTGCTCGGTCATGTTCCATTCTTTGATACCCATGGACTTCAGCCCGCCTGGCTTCTCTGTGCATGGAATTCTCCAGGCAAGAATACTGCAGTGGGTAGCCATTCCCTTCTCCATGGGATCTTCCCAACCCAGGGAGCAAAACTGAGTCTCCTGCATTATAACCAGATTCTTTAGGTCTGAGCCACCAGGGAAACCCTGTTCTATTATTAAGCATTTGTAAAGGAGAGTAACGGACATTGCTGCTGCTGCTGCTGCTAAGTCGCTTCAGTCGTGTCCGACTCTGTGCGACCCCATAGACGGCAGCCCAACAGGCTTCCCAGTCCCCGGGATTCTCCAGGCAAGACACTGGAGTGGGTTGCCATTTCCTTCTCCAAAACGGACATTACGCGTTGCCTCTCCAGAATCCATTCACACTTTGAATGTTTTACCCAGATCTTTATTTGTGTATCCATCCCTCCCCAAACAGCCCAAATATTTTAGAGGAAACTGACTGGATCCTTAGGTAAAGCAGTTGGCCATGGTTTGCTTAAGCCAACCAGCACATTCCAAAGGCCACTGGCACTGCTTCAGTGGTCCAATCAGGACTCTTGTTGGGAATGTTAGGACAGGTGCTCTCTCCCAAGTGACCTGAACAAGAATACATATGGCCCCAAGGACCACTGGCAACCATTCTACCAGCATGAGGGGAACAGCAACAGATTAAACCTGACATCACAGGAAGGGCAAGAGCAACAGAAAGAAACTGGTCTTTAATATTACTGTTACTATATAACTTCCCCTACCTTTAGACTCCAGATAAATGAGCCTATAAATCCTTTTTATTGTATTTAAACCAGTTTGAGTCTTCTATTACAACATGAAGTACAAACTAATACGGAGGAGAAGCCCATTAACAACCATGTTTCTATTAGAATAGATTACTCTTAACCCTTAAATTATGTCAGGTTTCAGGTATTAAGAAGGAAATAATTCTAGATATGCACATCAAAATAGAAACAATGTATAATTACCTTTCTAATACAAGTTCAGATAAAAGCTTGAAAAGAAATTGCCTGCCATTTCATGTGTCCCACAAAGTATTTTTTAATATTTTAATTTGATATTTTAAATGTTTTTTAATATAGATCTCCAGTTCTTGAAAAATCAAAAGGTTCACACATCACTGGGCTCATGTTACTGCAGGACAACCACCAGCTAAAACGGACAGTAGCTGCCCCACAAGTATACTCTTCGCACAGAGTCAATACAAATGAAGCCTCTGTAGGATCTGCCCAGCTACTGTATGTATCTAGAGTTTGCAGCATTAATATTTTGCAGAACCTGTATCAAATGCCACATAATGAGTAATAAAGAACTATATTCCACCTTCTAAGCTTTACTTTTTTTTTTGGCCACACTCACCACACAGTTTGCCGGACCTTAGTTCCCTAACCAGTGATTGAACCCATGTCATGGCAAGAAAGTGCAAGTACTAACCACTGAACTGCCTAGGAAATCCTGAAGCTTTAACATCTAAATATAATGGTACAGTTAATTGTAAAGAAAAAAAAAATTCATGAAGATGTTGTCACCAGCCCATGGAAAACATCATTCTTGAATTAAATAGCATTGACTACCTATAAACACTTGGTGGAAGCCTTAAACTCTGCTGCAAGTTCCAGAAAAATGCCAAAACATTAATTATTCTGGATCCAAAAGTTTGACAAATTACTTTAGCATACAGATGGAGACAATATAAAATGTTTTTAAATTGTGACAAGAAAAATGGAAAACCACAAGTTTGAAACACTTCAATACACAGGTGTACTATTAATCAAAACTTACCTACAAAGATTCTCAAAAGAAGTTACAAAAAGGGTGACAAATTTCAAAGAAATGTGTAATAGTGTGAGGTCAAGCTACATTAGCGACGTTGGGGCCAACACTCTGTAACGACCTCAAGAGTCATATAGCTCTGCCACCTCTCTGGACAACTCTCATGGAGGGGAGGTTGTTTAACAGTACAAACTTTATGGTTTAAAGTAACTAATGTGTAATTAATTAGAAAGAATGGGTAGAATATAACCTATTTTTAATAAAATGTCTGAAAAATAGGAAAAAGTTACAAAAGCTATAGAAACTTACTAACAAAAACTCCAGTGAAGGAATGATAAAGGAGACGCTTGCATAAGGATTCAGTGATACTGGCAACATGCTGATTCTTTAAGTTAAATGGAAGTTTAATGGGGCTGATACTGTTATAATATCTTATTACTTATACATTTTAAACATTCTTTTGTCTGTATGCTATTTTTCACAATTAAAAAATTTTTAATCCAACATACGGTGTAAAAAAAAAAAAAAAGCTAATCATCAACCTTCTACATCTACATTCTGATTGGAAAAACTGAACCTGAAATTTTTTTTTTTACTTTTTAGGTCTTTTCTAAGCAGTTTTTTGAAAGCTATTTGAATAAGAAGAAGAAATGAAATGTGAACAAAGTTTCACTATTCATCTTTAGCACGACCAATGATTTTTCTGTCCTTAGGTTGGGGAAAGCTATGCCTATGCTATAAATATCTGTTCAGGAAAGCAAACAACTCTACATCAACTCAAGAAACAGGTGTATTCCTAGAAGGGTCATCATTCTAAGAATCACCAATCTGCTTCACCAGCCAGGCTCTCAGTTTCCTCATCTATAAAATAAGCTCCATGTGTTAAAGACTTGATGAGCAAAGAATTTAAAAACACTTGTAAAGCACCTGGTCCATTGTCTAGCTGGTGCTAAACTGCACCAACTTTTTTTTTAATCACACCTATTATTAGTTAATACAACTTCCTTCTTCGAGTAGAATTGAGACAAAGGCTGATAACTATCAATTAGAAAATATTAAGTGCAGCAGTCCTAACAACACTGAAACAGACTAGCTTACCAGATTCCTAACATTTTCAGTTTCCAAGATTTTAAAAGACTGGCCAAGACCCCTGATACCTGGGTAGGAGCATGAAAAGTCTTGTAAGGAAGAACAGAAGAAAAGAACTAATCTAATCCTCTCAGCAGCTTTCTCTGCTGTATAGGAGAAGAGAATGCTGGTGAAGAGGAGGTGTAATTGACCAGATTTTCCCCTCTCCTTTTACTCAGACACCTGTTGCCCCACAGACAGCTATCAAAGACTTAACCAATCACCTTAAAATCCATACCCAGGTCTAGAATTCTAGGCAGCAAATAAACTATCACTACAGAATTTGGATTTTCCTTAATGATAAAATCCAAGTTACTCATGTTTGGTCATCCACCTCCACAGAGGACATTCAAACAGAGGAGTTGGAATCCTCCTCTGCCAGAGGAATGTAGTGTTACACACACAATTAATGATGGACTATATCACTACCACAGATTTTTCTTTAACATCCAAGAAACATGAGGTTTAGAAAAAGAAAAAAAGAAAAATCGAGAAGCAAAGTTTTCAAGTCTATCTTGAGATAAAGGAATACATCAATTTGCCATTTATCTTCCTCAGATTCACAAACTGTGAAAGTTCACATACATGCAAGATTCCCAAAATGTTTTTAACTATTGAAACTGGATAACAGACACCAGAGCTTATTACACTGTTCTATTTTGTGTACATCTCAGTATTTCCACAATATACCTACTTTAAAGTGTGTATGTCCTTGCTAGAGAAATACTCTGTTGTTCAAAATTTTCATATTCCATAGGTAAGTGAATTTCATCTAGCTACTTTCTCATTCTAGAAATTGTACCACAGGTAACCAGTCTATTAGTAAAGGTCTAGTGAAGGAAATAATTAACTGCCCTGAATAAAACAAGCCTAACCTTGAAAAAATAGAAGCAAAGGGGAAAGGGGCTAAACAGTTATTCAACTACTGCACATTCATACTTCTTCCCTTCTATTATCTTGTAACACAGGTGAGTAGGTGGAAGAATGGGAAATATCAAAGTCAAATTTATTGTACATTGACAGGCAACAGCTTGAAATAAAGAAATTTAAAAAGTCCCCATTAGAAATGAAAACTATTTCTGTGACTACAGGAAAAGGGAAGTATGGCATATCCACCTTTTAAAAATAACATTCGTAGCTCATAGTAGTATAACCAGCAACTTCCAATGTCCAAATATGCTTTGCTGATAGACATGAATAAACAAGAGAAATAAAAACCATACTACTTCTGCTGCAATCCTCTTTTTAAACTGCCATTCAATTTTCAAAAGATGTAACCCTAAATTTCATTCCAAAATTTGACTTTTGTTCCTTACGTCTAAAATTAAAACTAATCGAAATTAAATATAAATGCTAACTTTGCAGCAAATTAATCTTTCATCAGCCCTGTGAACAAGAATTTTCTGTTCAAAATTTATGGCAAAACATAACTTACTCACAAAGGAGTAGGTAGAACTACCCTTTACACTATTTCTCAACTCCAAAAAACGGGCACAAGAACTTATTTAAAATGTCAAAGAGAAATGCACTTAGATATACATCATAATGGGAGAAAAAAAATTATAGAATAAAACTTCTCCATAGGAGTCCTCCATATAATACTTCCATGGTAACAATTATTTTCTTAAGACCAAAGGATCTGCTCACTTTCACAATACCTGGAGGGTGTAAGTTTACATAATTCCCCTTAAGCTGAAAAATAGCAGAAAGTGATTAACTTAGGTCAGCAGAATTTTGTTTCTATCACCAGCCTGAGTGAAGCACATGGCTTCAGGTCTTGTTCTCCAACCCACTGAGAAGATACGCTGGTAAAATAGAGACCTACTTACCAGGTTAAAGATAGTTTCTACAATATCCCTATTGGATACTTCTCCAACTTCAACCAAGCCCGTCAGCACGGCAAATTTCATTCTGATACCCCTGATGGGGAGTCCTGGTGTCAGGGACAAGGCACCCCCTTCGGCAGGGGCTTCTTCTCCTTTCCCTCCACCTCCCCCGTCATCACCTGTTGGTGGCGGGGATGGGACATTATTGTCTTCACTGGCCATGGCGAGTTCACAGGAAAGGACAACTCGGAGTCACGCCGGGACCCAGTCGCCGCGCTAGTAATAAGCACACGGACGCCACGCAAAACGGAAACGGTCACTCTTCCGAGCTGTGGAGAAACCCCAAGAGCAGTTGGTGTGGAAAGTCCTTGGCGTCGCCCTGCTGATTCTGGAGAATGTTTGTCCAATCTCTCTCCCGGAGGCTGACAATAACGCCGAACCCTATTGGAAGATCAGATCAATGTTAAAGGGGCTCGGTTTTGTTGTAGGGTTTTCGGGGAGCGAGGGGAGTAGTTGCTGTCCGTCAAGTCAGTTCCTAGGAGCACCCCGCTTCCAGCCACCCGCTTCCCCGCGGCTCGAGGCGCGGGGTTCAGAGCGCAGGCGGGAGCCGGAGGCCCGGGACCAGGTTCCCTCCTCCCCCACACCCGCGCAGGTTCCAGGCGCAGGGCAACCTCTCCTCACAGGTGCACGGAAGGAGAACTGTCGCCGGGAAAAGGGGGGCTGGAGGAAAGCAGGGGTCCCAAAGCTACCCTCGAGGTGGGACGTTCCCCCTCACCCAGACACTCCGGGCTCGTCCTCGCCCCCCGCCCGGCAGCCGCGAGACGGAGGTGGCGGCGGAGATCCAGGGCAGGAAAGGGCGGGGGAAGGGGGCGGTGATGACTCTCAACGTTCGGCCCAGGGGGAGGAGTGGAGCACCTCGCGGGCACCTGAGGTTCGTCGGGGTGAGGCGGGAAGGTGTGTAGTGGCCAGGAGGGAGGGGGAGGCCCGGCGGCTACGGCGAGGAGAGGAGGGAGGAGAGAGAGGTCAGCGCACCTGGTCGCAGCCTCCAAGTTTCCCTAGTCCGCTCCCCGGGAGTCCGAGGCTGCACAGAACTCCATGGCTTCCTGGCCCGCACCACCCCTGCGCTCAGCCTTTGCAAAAACAGCCGCTGCCGGCGCTACGGGCGCGGCTGCGGAGGCCGCCGCGGGCGGTGAGGATGCTACTGCCACAGCTCGCCCCGCCACCGCTAGCGCGGCCGCCTCTGAGCCCGCTGAAGCTGCTCCCCGCCGCCATGACAGCGCCGAGGGCGGCCGGGCGCGGCGTGCGCGTGCGCGAGCGCGCGGGGCGGTGGGGCGGGCGCGACGGCGGAGGCGACCGCGCGGCGGGGTGGGGAAACGAGGGCGGCCCCCGGGGGCGGGCGCGGGCTGGCTCCAGGACCGCCTGTGAGGACTGGCGGGCGCGCCACGCAGGTAGCTTCAGGTGTCTCCTTAGCCCGGCCAGAAAAGACCTTTCTTTTCAGGAGCCCACTCTTCCCCCTCCTTCCACTCCCCGACCTGGGAAGGTGCTTTGGCGAGTGCCCAGGCGGCGATTCCTGTCTCCTTCTGTTGTTAAGTTACCGTAGGATCTCCGGGCGCGGAGGGAACACGCCCCTCGTTGCCAAGGTGTCTTCTTGGACTCGAAGGACACCTGAGGGACCGCTACGAGCCAGAGAGGTGGCAGCGCCGGAGCCAGCAAAGCTGCTGTCCTTGTCTACGGGGAGCACAGAGTCCCCACCTCTGACAGCTTTCAGCTGCTGCCCGCCCGCCGCGCTCGGCAAAGATTAGGGAAGAGCTTACCACTGGGATGCCCTGACAGCTGCCACCTTCCCCTCGGAAGGGAGTGTAGGGCGGGAAGATCATTTGCACGAGGAACGGGGAAGATTCCTTGCAGCTGCCGCCCCACCGAACCTCTCCCACATTCTAAGGAAGGGAGGGTTCCTGAGACAGCTGCTCTAAACTGTGTGGAGGCGGGTTCATTCTGCCTGTAGATCTCTGAAGAGTGTTTTCCTCTCGGGATTTTCCAATGTGAAAGTTAATTTCGCCTCATTCTCAGATTAGTTTAAGAGATCAAGTATATTAGGATTAGAAACAACTTGGATCATCATCTGTGTCCTTCCCCCCTGCCCCCCCATCAACAGTGAAGTGTTCTTCCTGACGCATTAGTGAAAAACAAACACACATTAGGGAAGAAAGTGGCTTTTCACCCTTACGGTACTTACTATTAGAAGGCCTTAAGGCCTTAAATATATATGTAATGTTTAAAATACTAGCAGTCAAAAGTGAAACAAAAGTGATGTCAAAGTTAGGAAGTATTATGGAGGAATCAGGAGAAAAATTATATTGGTTTTAGAGAGGAAATAGTTTCCTACAGAAAGGGTTATTTGAGATGGGCTTGAAAAATGAACTTGATTTCAACTATCACATGGAAATTTAGAAAGGAGGGGAGCAACATGAGAAAAGACCAGAAGCACAGGAGTGTCTTTAGAAAAGTTTTAAAGGTTTACACCTTTTTAAAATACTACAGTGAATTCAGCTGTTCCACAGCTCATGGTTGCAAATGTCTGTTTTGTCTAAGTGGGTTTAATATTCCAAAGATGAGGCAGACAGTTTTCTCATGATCTGAAATGATGACTTGTGCATGACCAGGTTAAGAGGCAGTATCAAGAACTTGCTATTCCTGAAAACGTCTAACCCTTCAGGTTTACGTTTTAAATCCTTAAGCGAGTAAGTCTGGAGGAGAAGTGGGTGTGCCAGCGGGACAAGGAGACAACTTCCACTTCACTGTCAACACCTGTGGAAGGAGGCAAGGCGGCATTAAACCATGAAAGTCTTCTCATAGCATTTGCCCCCTCGGGTTTGGGCAGAGTCTAATCTTGAGTACCTTAATATATCTGGCCTAGAAGTGCTAGTAGAGTATTTGTAAGAATAAATGCCCTCATTGAGAAGAAGCTGCTGCTACTGCTACTAAGTCGCTTCAGTCGTGTCCGACTCTGTGCTACCCCATGGACTGCAGCCCACCAGGCTTCCCCATCCCTGGGATTCTCCAGGCAAGAACACTGGAGTAGGTTGCCATTTCCTTCTCCAGTGCATGAAAGTGGAATGTGAAAGTGAAGTCGCTCAGTCGTGTCTGACTCTTAGCGACCCCATGGACTGCAGCCTACCAGGCTCCTCCATCCATGGGATTTTCCGGGCAACAGTACTGGAGTGGGGTGCCGTTGCCTTCTCCCTGAGAAGAAGCAGATGATGCTAAATGCCCTAAACACAGTGTGGTTGTTTCAACAGAAAACTAAAACGATTATTTGAATTTACATATCACATCATCATCAGTGTTAGTTGCTCAGTCATGTCCAACTCTTTGTGACTCCAGGGACTGTAGCCCACCAGGCTCCTCTGTCCATGGGATTTCCCAGGCAAAAATACTGGAGTGGGTTGCCATTTCCTTCTTCGGGGGATCTCCTTGATCCAGGGATCGAACCCAGGGTAATCTCCTGCACTACAGGTAGATTATTTACTGTCTGAGCCACCAGGGAAGCCCACATATATCACATAAAGAAAGATAAAAGCATGTTTTAAGATGAAAGAGAAAACAGAACATCACAAGTCTTGTTTAACAGAGAGGAAAAAAGGTATTGAAATTCTGAGGGGCAAATACACCCAAATTTGGAGAATAAAGATGAAAAAATTTGCTTTTAAAACAAAAGGGAAAGGAAGGAATGGAAAAAAAAGATTACCTTATATAAAGCCAGACCTAATTTTTCATGACCATCTAACATATATCTCTGACATCACCACCTTCACAGAATTAAGGGCTAAGGGCTTTCATAGTTTTACTTGCCTTCAAGCGTACATCGAAGTCATAGCAGAGAAGAAAAAAGCAGTGGATTTAGGACAAGAAGCCTTGTGCATAACTCAAAGGAATTAAAGCAGAGAGAATGTAATTCCAAGGTGAAATTAAAAAGACTTGATCTATAAGCCTTCACCTATATGCAAAGGAAAGAAAATTTTGGTAATAAAAATAGGATGGAATTTTTCTGTTTCTATGAGAAAGTACGCCCAGTCCACCCAATTGTAACTTCTTGGCATTTTGCTAGAGTATAATTAGATTATAATTTAGGGAAAAGGTACCATCTACATGACTTACTACACACCGAAATGTGTATTGCTATTGGAGTTTTCTTCAAATTGTTATTCAGTGTAACTTATATCACAGGCTGGAAATTCATGGCCTTGGCTTGCAGCACCCTCCTCACGAGAAATACACACATTGCTTTTACTATTCATTAAATCTTACAAACGTTAAGGAAAACTTCGAATGACATCTTTATTGGGCTTTAGAGCCTGGGAACAATTGCAATTTAAGGGAAAAAGACATTTTCCTACCCTTATAGTTGGAAACTCAAACATTTAAAAGTTTATGTGATTATTCAACATCTAGAAGTTCAAAATGATCCACATCAAGTTAATTACGTTTGGAGCATTTTTAAATTCTTGTTTCTCTTGTTTATGTCAGACAGGGATAGAGACTTTGAAAAGGGCAAGCCAAGATGTACATTTTAAGGCATAAAATATTAATGAAGTATTTAGTGTAGTTGACATAGACATACACCAGATTGGTTGATTTGTCTCTTTTATTTTCCCATGTCAATTTCTTTCTTAAGTAGTATATAAATAGATTGCCTGTTTACAGTGTTCTCTTACAATGAGAGCTAATGTAGCTCTCAAAATGTATCTCTCTTACAATGAGAGATAATTACAAGATAGTAATTGTCATGAGACTGCAATGAAATGTACCACCACCCTACTCCCCGCTCCCTTTGCAGTCTATGTAAGTGCATATCCCTGGAATGACTATTGGCACTGTTCCCTCAATTCTGAATTGCTTATCTAAGTGAGGTCTCTGAGAAGCAGTGTGTCCCCTGAAAGTGGTAGGTTACCATTTCAGCCACCAAGATATAAGTGGTGGTTCATATAGGTAATGAGACCAACAGGAGATTGTTTCCAAGCAGACAAGAGAGGAAATTCCTTTTTCCAGCCCTCATTCTCTGGGGTTTGAACTTTGAAATGCTTGCTAATATTCGATCCCCTGGAGAAGGGAATGGCTACCCACTCCTGTATTCTTGCCTAGAGAATTCCATGGACAAAGGAACCTGGCGGGCTACAGTCCATGGGATTACAAAGAATTGGATGCGACTGAGTGGCTAACGCTTTCACTTTTCACTTTCACTCCATAAGGTGACTTCTGCCATACAGAGGCACACTTGGAAACCAAGCCACATGGAGAAACTGTGTGGAGGATAATCAAAGGCCTTCAATCAGTAGCCCTAGCTGAGTTCCCAGCCATCATACAATGTCTGTCCTCCATGAGAATGAGCCATTGTGGATATTCTGGCCAGGTTGAGCCTTCAGAAGACTGCAGCCCTACCACATGATATAAATTGCACTGTTGGGTCCAGTTAACCCACATAGAAATTGTAAGAGGCTATAAATACTTGTTGATTAAAGCCACTGAATTTTGGAATTTTTTGTTATATGGCAATAGATAGAAAACTAAAATATCAGATAAAACAGATTATTTAACTTTGGATTCCTCCCCCTAACCATGTTACTTTTGTGGGTCCAGTGTATAAACTTTAAAAAATATTCCAGCCTGGTTATAGGTATGCTATAACTAAGAGGGCCTGTATGTTAAAGAAGGTGGTAGCAACATATTTAGCTAGAGAGCCACAGGGGAAAGGGGGATTTTGTGTTATAATCACATTTGGGGTTATAAAGTTCACAAGAAATTTTCCAGGGAGGTTTTCTCTTTGTTGCTAACTGAGAAGACTTAGGTTTAATTTGATTTTAAAAAGTACCCATTTCCTTACAGATACCACCCCAAATTATTTCTCTGATGAGAAATGTTACAACCACCATTCGTACACATACCTATATTAAAAATACAGAAAGGGGGAAAAAAATACAAGAGAGACTTCCATGGTGGTTCAGTGGTTAAAACTCTGCACTTCCACTACACAAGGCTCTGGCTGGATCCCTGGTCAGGGATACCACATGCCTCAAAGTGTGGCCAAAAAAATAAATAAAAACACAGGAATAAAATGTTCAATTCTACTACTAATCAAAGAAAACATGAATTAAAATAATATTGAGATAACACATTTTATCTCTCTCATTGCAAATATTTATAGTACTCAGTGTTGGCACAGGAAAATGTGTACTCTTATTTACTGCAAATATATAACATCACTGAGAAAGAGTCTTGTAGTGTACTGCTCTTCGACTCTTGAGAATGTATCCTAAGCATAATCAAGTAGCTCAGAGGTAGAGGTAAAACCATGTTTATGTCAGTATTATTTATAATTTCAAACATTTAGAATCAATGTACATATCTAACACGCACCAAAAAAAAAAAAAAAGGTTGGTTAAATAAACTGTGGTTCTTCCACGCTGTGGGATTCTTTGAAGCCATTAAAAATGGCATTGAAGATAGTAAATGGACATACAAAATTTTCATTATATAGTAAATCAAGGGACTCTGCCTTTTTGAGTCATGTACCACTGATGATGTGGTACCAAACAGAAACAAAAAATATTTAAAGCAGGAGGGACTTCACTTACTAATTCAAATCTTTCCAAAAATATTTCCTGAGTATTAAGCAGTACACCAGACATTAAAATTATACATTAGACATTTAGGTTAGAAGAGAAAAATCTAGCCTGTCTTGAGAACTCACAGTCGAATCACAATGCAATATATTAACCCTATAAAAACCTAATAGGGAGACTTCCAAGAAAAGATTAAAAAATAAATAGTGTTAAAAAATAAATAGAACAGGCCAGATGAAAAAGTCAGGGAAGGTAATTCCATGATATGAAAAATCTCCAGAAAGTTAGGAGAAAAGGGAACCCTCCTACACTGTTGATGGAATGTAAATTGGTGTAGCCACTATGGAAAACAGTATGGAGCTTCCTTAGAAAACTAAAAATAGAGTTATTTATGAGCCAGAAGTCCTACTCTTGGGAATAAATCTGGAAAAGATGAAAACTCTAATTCAGAAAGATATATGCTCCCCAGTATTCATAGCAGCACTATTTACAATAGCCAGGATATGAAAGCTACTTAAGTAGCAATCAACAGATAAATGGATAAAGAAGATGTGGATAAAGAAGATATACACACAATGGAATATTACCCAACCGTAAAAAAATGAAATATTGTCATTTGCAGCAACATTTGCGACCCTAGAAATTATACTGAGTAAAGTCAGACAGAGAAAGACAAACATATCACTTATATGTGGAATCTAAAAAAATACAAATGAACTTATTTATGAAACAGAAACAGACTCACTTACATAGAAAACAAACTTATGATTACCAAGGAGGAAAGATGGGGGAAGGAGGGGTAAATTAAAGGTATGGGAGTAACAGATATATACTACTGTATATATGTAAACAGCAAGGTCCTGCTATGACTACATTCAATATCTTGCAATAACCCACAGTGGAAAAAATAACAGAAATATAGACATGTATAACTGCGTCACTTTGCTGTATACCTGAAAGTAACACTATATTGTAAATCAACTATACTTCAATTTTAAAAACGTCTCCAGAATGGTTGGACATTTTAACTCTTAGGAGACAACTGAATCAAATTGTCATTCTTAAATAATTATTTATTTATTATGGATAGAGCTATATAGAGCAGTAAATAGATATATATATATACTGTTAACACATATATTGAAAAGCAGATCCTATCACCCCCGTTTGGATCACACCGTCTTTACAGATACTGTTTATTTATGAGGACCCTAAGTGTGGGAAACTCTCATCCCATGAAGTTAAATGGTATTCTGATTGTTTAAAATGTCATTATAGCTTTTATTATCCCTGCACAAAGAGGGAAATGGAATTGAATCTGTGTTTATAAAACAGGCTGGAGAAGGGAAAACACTGAGTAGGTTAAGCTCCATTCTTGACTTTATTATGGGCGAAAACTTTGTTAGCGTAATCAAGAACCCATGGCTAAATTATAATTGTTATATAAAAATGACGAGTATGGGATGGCAGGCTGATTGTTAATAGCAAGTTGATGGAAGAGGAAGCTACAGAGGCTGAGGGGACCACAGCAAACCAGGCTAATGCCTGGATTCTACCCTGAAGGCAACCTGCTGCCTTTAGGGAATGTCAAACCCTATCTAGTGATAGGATTTCACTAGACTCCTAAAATTACTAGCAACTGCTGCTGCTAAGTTGCTTCAGTCGTGTCCCATTCTGTGCGACCCCATAGATGGCAGCCCACCAGGCTCCCCTGTCCCTGGGGTTCTCAAGGCAAGAACACTGGAGTGGGTTGCCATTTCCTTCTCCAATGCATGAAAGTGAAAAGTGAAAGTGAAATCGCTCAGTCGTGTCCGACTCTTAGCAACCCCATGGACTGCAGCCTACCAGGCTCCTCCGTCCCTGGGATTCTCCAGGCAAGAACATTGGAGGGGGTTGCCATTTCCTTCTCCAATGCAGGCATGCATGCTAAGCCGCTTCAGTCGTGTCTGACTCTGTGCAATCCTATGAACAGCAGCCCACCAGGCTCCTCTGTCCACAGGATTCTCTAGGCAAGAATACTGGAGTCGGTTGCCATTTCCTTCTCCAGGGGCTTCCCTAGCAGTCCAATAGTTGGTACTCCAAGCTTTCAATTGAGGGGGTGCAGGTTCAATACCTGGTCAGGGAACTAGGATCTCGAATGCCTCACAACTCAGCCAAAAAAAAAAAGGCTTATCTCCCCATTGGTAGATATGGCACTATCTTTACTGAGGGGCTCAGAAGTTTATAAATATTATTTACCTGTCAATCATCAGGAAAATGCAAACCAAAACCACACTGGGGTATCCCCTCACACTTATTAAAATGGCTATCACCAAGAAGACAATAGGGGGCTTCCCTGGTGGCTTAGTGGTAAAAAAATCTGCCTGCCAATGCAGGGAACACCGGTTCGATCCCTGGTCTGGGAAGATCCCACATTGCCTCAGAGCAACTAACATGCGCCACAACTATTGAGCCCGTGCTCTAGAGCCTCGCAACCACAACTACTGAGCCTACATACTGCACCTCCTGAAGCCTGCACACCCTAGAGCCCAGGCTCAGTAACAAGAGAAGCCAGCTCAATGAAAGCCCGGAGAGTGGCCCCACTGCTCATCACAACTAGAGAAAAGCCCAAGCATCAATGAAGACCCAGCACAGCCAAAAATAAATAAATATTTTTAAAAAAAGAAGAAGAAAAGAAATGAAAAGCATTGAAAATTATGTGCAGAAAAGGGAACCCTTGTACATTGTTGGTAGGAATGTAAATTTGTTCAGCCACTATGGAAAACGGTATGGCGGTTCCTCAAAAATTAAAGAACTACCATATGATCCAACCATTCTACTTCTGAGTATATATCCAAAGGAAATGAAAGTAGCATATTGAAATTATAAATGTATCTGCACTCCCATATTTATGGCCGCATTATTCACAAGGGCCAAGATACAGAAATAACATTTTTGTTGCTGTTCAGCCTCTACGTCATGGCCAGCTCTTTGTGACCCTATGGACTGCAGTGAGCCAGGTTTCCCTATTCTCCACTGTCTCCTGGAATTTGCTCAAACCCATGTCCATCGAGTCGGTGATGCCATCCAACCATCTGATCCTCTGTCGGCCCCTTGTCCTCTTGCCCTCACTCTTTCCCAGCATCAGGGTCTTTTCCAATCAGTCACCTCTTCGCATCAAGTGGCCAGATTATGGGAACTTCAGCTTCAGCATCAGTCCTTCCAATGAATTTTCAAGTTTGATTTCCTTTAGGATGGACTGGTTTGATCTCCTTTCAGTCCAAGGGACTCTCAAGAGTCTTCTCCAGCACCACAATATGGAAACAACTTAGGTGTCCATAAGTGGATGAATGGATAAAGAAGATGGGGTATATACACTGGACTGTTACTCAGCCAACAGAAAGAAGAAAATAGTGCCATTTGTGATAATATGGATAGACCATAAGAGGATTATGCTAAGTGAGATAAATCAGACAAAGAAAGGCTAATACTAGATATCACTTATATGTGGAATCTAAAAAAAAGGCAAAACTCATAAAAACAGAGTAGAATGGTGATAACCAGAGGCTGGGGGGAAGGGTGGGAGAATTGGGGAGATGTTGTTTGAGAACAAGAACAACTAAGAGAAAAATAAGTCCTGTAGATCTAATGCACAGCATAGTAATTATAGTCAACAATGCTATATTATGAACTTCAGAATTGCTAAGAGTCTAGATCTTAATTGTCCCCACCACAAAAAAGAAAGTGACGTGGTAGAGGTGTTAGCAAACCAACGGTGGTAATCATATTACAATATTGACAGTATGTCACATCAACACCCTGTACATCTTAAACTTCAGTTCAGTCACTCAGTTGTGTCCAACTCTTTGCGACCCCATGGACTGCTGCACGCTAGGCCTCCCTGTCCTTCACCGACTCCCGGAGCTTGCTCAAACTGTCCATCAAGTTGGTGATGCCATCCAAACATCTCATCCTCTGTCATCCCTTCTCACATCTTAAACTTACATGATGTTATATATCAATTATATCTCAATTAAAAAAAAAAAACTTCCTGGAGAACGAAATGCCTTGAGTCTAGAAGAACAAAGAAGATAGTATGACTTGAAAGAAGGCAATTTTTCTGAAGTGTTCAAACCAAGATAGCAAAGACTGTCAAGACCTAAAGGTTAGGAAAAGCATAGGTTCTAGGGCCTACAGAACCACACAGGGGCTATATCCAATGAATAGTTGCAGGTGGAGTTGGAGAGAGAAATGTAAGATTATCTACTGAGATGAGAAAGATCATCAGAGAGAGTGTGTAAAATGAAGAGGAACACAGCTACAGAGTATGGGGCTTGTGATAGATAACAGAATGTCCCATAAGGATATCCACATTCTATTAAGTTGGTGCAAACCTAATTGCAGTTTTGGACTGTGAATTTTAAATCATTGTAACAATGCTCAAACATATCTTTATTAATAAAAATAGAAACAATTAAAATCAACACATTTTTTGCCAGTGAGAAAAAAGTTTGTTTATTCCTATAGCATAAAAATCCATGTTTAAGTTTGGACGAAGTCTTGGAAAGCATTTTCTGCCTCCTGTTGGCTGTGGAGGCATTTTCCCTGCAAAAAGTTCTCGAGATGCTTGAAGAAGTGGTAGTCAGTTGGCAAGAGGTCACGTGAATATGGCTGGTGAGCCAAAAGGTCGTAGTCCAATTCATTCAACTTTTGAAGTGTTGGTTGTGTGACATTCAGTCCGGAGTTGTAATGCAGAAGAATTGGACCCTTTCTGTTGATAGATGCTGCTGCTGCTAAGTCGTATCAGTCATGTTCGACTCGGTGCGACCCCACAGACGGCAGCCTACCAGGCTCCGCTGTCCCTGGGATTCTCCAGGCAAGAGTATTGGAGTGGGTTGCCATTGCCTTCTCCAATGCATGAAAGTGAAAAGTGAAAATGAAGCTGCTCAGTCGTGTCTGACTCTTCGCAACCCCATGGACTGCAGCCTACCAGGTTCCTCCGTCCATGAGGTTTTCCAGGCAAGAGTACTGGAGTGGGTTGCCATTGACAGATGCTAGCTGCAGGCATTGCAAGTTTTGGTGCCTCTCATCAATTTGCTGAGCATACTTCTCAGATGTAATGGTTTTGCTGGGATTCAGAAGCTATAGTGGATCAGACGGGTAGCAGACCAACAAACAGTGAGGGATCATGATCTTTTTTTGGTGCAAGTTTGGCTTTGGGAAGTGCTTTGGAGCTTCTGGGTCCAACCACTGTGCTGGTCATTGCCAGTTGTATAAAATCCACTTTTTGTTGCATGTCACCATCTGATCAAGAAATGGTTCACTGCTGTTGTAAGAGAAGACACTTCAAAATGACTATTTTTTTGATTTGCCATCAGCTCATGTTGTTGTTCACTCGCTCAGTCATGTATAACTTTTGTGACCCCATAGTCTGCACCACGCAAGGCTTCTCTGTCCTTCACTGTCTCCCAGAATTCATCCTCAGTTATAACTTTTGTGACCCCATAGTCTGCACCACACAAAGCTTCTCTGTCCTTCACTGTCTCCCAGAATTCAGCTTCAGTCCTTCCAATAAATATTCAGGGTTGATTTCCTTTAGGATTGACTGGTTTGATGTTCTTGCTGTCCAAGGGACTCTCAAGAATCTTCTCCAACACCACAGTTCAAAAACATCAATACTTTGGTGCTCAGCCTTCTTCATGGTCCAGCTCTCACATCCATACATAACTACCAGAAAAAAACATAGCTTTGACTTTTACAGACCTTTGTTGGCCAAGTAATGTCTTTGCTTTTTAATATGCTGTTTAGGTTTGTCATAGCTTTTCTTCCAAGGAGCAAGCATCTTTTAATTTCATGGTTGCAGTCACCATCTGCACTGAGTTTGGAGCCCAAGAAAATAAAGTCTGTCACTGTTTCCATTGTTTCCCCATCTATTTACCATGACGTGATGGGACCAGATGCCATGATCTTAGTTTTTGAATGTTGAGTTTTCAGCCAGCTTTTTCACTCTCTTTCACCTTCATCAAGAGGCTCTTTAGTTCCTCTTTGCTTTCTGCCATTAGGGTCATGAGGATCCACTGATCAAGATTTTCCTCCTTTCCAATTTGCTTCAGATGCCAAATGACTATAGAATGGTTGACACTGAGTTCTTCAGCAACTTCTTGTGTAGTTGTAGGAGGATCATCTTCGATGAGCGTCTCAGTTGGTGATTGTCGACTTCCAGCAGTAGGCCACTTCGCCCTTCGTCTTCAAGGCTCTCTCCTCCTTTGCAAACTCCTTGAAGCACTGCTGCATTGTGCGTTTGGTAGCAGTTCCTGGACCAAATGCATTGTTGATGTTGCAAGTTGTCTCCACTGCTTTACGACCCATTTTGAACTTGAATAAGAAAATCACTTGAATTTGCTTTTTGTTTAACATCACTTCCCTAGTCTAAAATAACTACAAAATAAACAGCAAGTAATAAGTCATTAGAAAAACATATATATATATATATAAATAATGCAAGAAATGAAATTTAAATGATGTATAACATAACCACATTTATTTAAGAATATATTCAAATATCAAATGGCAAAGAGCAACAATAGAAAACCTCAATTACTTTTGCACCAACATAACAATCCCTGGAACCATGTGAATATATTAATTCACATGGAAAAAGGACTTTACAGATGATTATATTAAAAGATCTTGAGATGGCATATTATCCTGCATTAAATATTTCAGCCCAGTATAATAACAAAGATCCCCATATGTGAAAAAGAAAGGCCGAAAGTATAGAGTCAGTGAGAGATTTGAAAACGCCACCCTAATGGCTTTGAAGATAGAGGAAGAGGCCATAGGCCAAGGAATTCAGGAAGTGTCTAGAAGCTGAAAAGGTAACGAAAGAGATTTTCACCTGCAATCTCCAGAAGGAACACAGCCCCACCAATGCCTTTATTTTAGCCTAGTGAAACCCATTTTGGAATTCTGACCTCTAAAAATGTAAATGAATTTGTATTGGTTTAAGCCATATTTTTTTGTATAAAAAGGTAAAAAGGTAAGTATATTGCCACCTTCTTCATATATGCAGCTAGGCTCAAATATAGAAAATGACATTTTGAAGCCATAACTGCCTAATTCTGTGGTTCTTACCATTGGCCATTCTCAAGAATCACCTTTTATAAATCCCAGTGCCCCCGCCAATTAAATCAGAATCTTGAGTAGGACCCAGGCATCAATAGTTTTTACAGCTTCCCAGGTAATTACAATATAAGGCCTAGTTTAAAACCACTGAACTTTTTTTTTTTTTTTCAGCCTTGCAGGATCTTAATTCCCTGACCAGGAATCAAACCTGCACCCTTGACAGTGGAAGCATAAGAGTCCTAACCACTGAACTAATTTTTATTTGATTAGCATATGATTGTGCTTACTCATGACTTCTGTGATGACATATGTGTATATATGTATAATGAAATATGTTTATGTTAATTAAAAATAAGCTGTATTAATATAAAGATTTTAGTGTCACTCAGATTATTAGAAACCACCTGGAAAAGCTCTAAATCTGGACAATCTGGATCACGTATTTCTAGCCCAAAAACAACAGTATTCTAAATCAGAGGGAGAACAACTGAGAGCTCTGTGTAAATAGAGAATGACAGAGAGTTGCTAGATTTCATATTAAAAGCAAGACAGAAATAGTGTCGACTTCAAAATAATTTATTTCTAAAGCAAAACGTAGTAAGAAATTAGCATTTAGGAAAAGGCAGTTTCCAAGATCTAAACATGAGATTACTAAAAGTCTGTGATCAACAACGATGGAAGAAACAGCTAAGGGAAATTATTTTATGTTGTAAAGTAAAATGAAAAAGTCTTTATTCCTCTGCTAAATTCAGTTTCTTTTCATGGGAAGTTAAAGAACGTTAACAAATGATAGTTTAACGTTTATGTCTTTTAAGCTTTTGAAAAACAAAATGTAGTTTGCTTATGTCATTTTAACCACTTGAGAAAAATCTCATACAGAAAGTAACACAAACCAGTACTGAGACAGGACTAGTTCCATGAGTCATAGTTGTAGAAGCTTAAAAGGCAAAGAAAAAAACTATTGAAGTCCTGGAAAAATGAGGTAAGATGAACTTCAGTGGAAACAAGTATGGTAAGCCACCCCCAACTATAATACATTTATGTCAGCCTTCTGTTTTGTTCTTTACAGATGGATGAGAATTAAGACTAGAAAATAATTTTTTTTTTTAATTCTCCCTCAACCATTGTTAAATGAGGCGGTAGAGTACAAAACGAGCAGAACAACTGAGCAAATAAATTTTGTGGGTTTTTTCCCTCAGGTTCCTAAATATTTGACTGCTAAAAAACCAAAGTGAATTCACTTTTTTTTGTACTATTAGTTAATTCTGAATTGTGATAACTCAGTCAAGGTAGGTAAATCTTACCTTTTCAATAAGAAGAATAAAAGAAGACCAGAGACATCTACTGAGTTTTTCATCCCAAATCCAGAGATTGTTAGTACGTCTAGGTGTGTGTGAAGAACTTTCGGTGGCCATGAGTAAAAGCAAAGAGACTATTTAGGATAACACTTACGTAGCCTACACAAGATGGAGGCAGAAAGCGGAAAGGAAAGAATTTAAGATATATTTTAAAAATAGAACTAACAGGATTTGCTGATGCGCTGTACTCAGGTTCCTCTCTTAGGAACCGCATGGACCATAGCCTGCCAGGCTCCTCTGTCCGTGGGATTCACCAGGCAAGAATACTGGAATGAGATGCCATTTCCTTCTCTGATGTATTGGGTATTTGTGGGCAAAGATGAAAGAAAGGGAGCAATGAAAAGCGGCTTCTACTTCTTGACTTGAGCTCTTGACTTGACCTCTTGATTTGTGGATATGCAATTGCCTGAGGGGGGTGACTGGAGTTGGGTTGGGAGAAAAGTTGGCAGTGAAATCAAGGACTTGCTTCACTCACTCCTTACTACCATAGCTCCCGAAGGCATTTTAATTTATTTTTTTCCCCCTCTAAGTGGATGGTGAAGAGGAGACCCCAGATCAAGCCTGGAGCTCTCTGAAATGTAAAGGGAGGTGAGGAGAAGAGAAGGAGCTAACGAAGGAGATTGAGAAAGGGAAGGCCGACAAGGTAGATGAAAAACAGGAGTGGGGAGCCACAGAAGCCAGGGAGGGAAGCAAGTCAGCAAGGAGGAAGATGATCAGGGCATGATTGTGCTTACTCATGACCTGGTTACTACGGTGTTGGCGCGTGGAAACTCTGAGACATCTCTGTCCGGTGGCTGCACCGGTGCAAGAATGGGCTTTTGTATCACAGCTGCATTCACATGCTCAGTTCACCCCACCCTTGCTCCCCACGAAATGCCATTATCTGTGCCAAAGTTGATGATGGTACCTTTATTATTCCTCTTATGGCATTTTTCTCTTCTACTTTAAACAACAATGAAGGGCCTTACATTAAAAAGTAATGCATATGCCAAAAAGAAGAAAAAAAACAAGAAAACAAAACAAAAATAATGCATGTTAGTTGAAGAAAGTTTGGGAAAATGTAGGGGGAAAAAAAGTCTAAAAAAAAAGAACTAAACCCACTATTGCAACACCCATACATCTTTGACCCTTGGTGTACAAATGTAGCCCCATAAATAAATGATTATTATAAAATTGAGATCAGGTGAAACATACTGCTTGTAGCCTTCTTTTTTTCACTTAGAAATGTATCACTAACATTTTCTGTGTCACTAGGCTTTTAAATGTGACCTTAAAAATAGCTGTATATTATTACTTTATTCGACTTTTCAGGTGACTCAGTGGTTAAAAAAAAGAATAGGCCAATGCAGGAGACTCAGGTTCCATTCCTGAGTTGGGAAGGTCCCCTGCAAGAGAGGAAATGGCAACCCACTCCCGTATTCTTGCCTGAGAAGGTCCATGGACAGAGGAGACTTGTGGGCTACAATCACAAGAGTCTGGCATGACTGAGTGCAAAAGAAGACGGGGGTGGCAGAGGATGAAATGGTTAGCTAGTGTCACCAACTCATTAGACATGAATTTGAGCAAACTCCCGGAGACAGGGAAGGACAGGGAAGCCTGGCGTGCTGCAGCTCATAGGGTTGCAAAGAGTCAGACATGACTAAGTAACTGAATAACAACAAATGGTACCCTAAAAGCAATTAGTGCTCAGTAAATGTAAGCTGTTATAACAATAATTAAAGCGCATGTTGTTAATTGACTGTACTTTTAATTTTTTGAAAAAATTATAAACACTTTCTGATCAATAAAGCTATCTACTGTTCCGTTTACCAGCTATTCTGGCATTCGGACCCTGCATATAATTTTTGATTCAATCACAAATTTCATTAGTTTCTTGGACCCAAAGAGGTAACTCTTGACAACGGGTTTTTCTTTGTTCACTTAGGCCATTAGGCATCCATAAAGCCAAACTATTTAACTGATCTTTTTCAGAAAATTTCAAATCACAAATGAACAGTGCTTAACAGTGCTAAGCACATGAACAGTGCTTATCTGATAAAATACATCAACAAGAATCTAGGACTAAAACGAGTAGAGACTCCTGCCCTGCCTGCTAGGCTGTCAAAGCTGCCTGCTTCCTCTAGGCCGCTCTCGGTAGGGAATGAGAGGCAAGAAGGCCGAGCAAAGTTCACCCGCACCGAGAAGCTCCTGAATTCTGTTCTGCCTGAAACAGCAGCTGCACTCGCCTCCGGCACGTCCCCAGCAGCTCACAGACTATGCTCTTCACCAGGTTTCCAACCTCGCCAGATCCTTTTGCTCCTCCATCAAGAAAGAATTATTCCGACTTCTTTTGGAGCAAGCTGAGTTCTCACTCACCTCTTGGTCCCTTTTTTAATCACTGAAAATGCTTCAGGGTTCCTACTCATGAAGTATTTGAATCAAAAGTTTTGGATAGTTGTTTTTTTTGTTGTTTTTTTTTTTTTTTGAAAAATGCAGGAGCAACCAGACAGCCTTCCTACTCCACCTCCACCTCCTTGAATAAAACTCTTATTTTGTGGACTGTGGGTTATCTACCGTGATCTCTTTCTCCTGCGTTCCTAGCGTGCCAACGAGAAAAATTACAGGTACTGTGTTTACACAGCCTGCATTTCTGTTTACAAAATCTCTCTGCAGAGTTTGAGAAGTTGGTTGTTTGTTTCGTTTCTTCCTCCCCCCACCCCACCTCCCCTTTTTTTCCCTGGCTGCACCTGTCGATCTGACTCTAACCATCAGCCAATGAGCACTGAGGTCTGAAGCCAGTTTCCGACAGGGGAAGTCAGGGGGTGAGGTACCCATCAAACTGGTTTGACTGCTTGAAGATGGCTGGTTACCCCAGTTTTAGCAAAAAAAAATGGAAACGACAAAATAACCTCACTGTTTGGATTTCTCAGTGCAGAAACTGAATTTGAGGCCTGTGAATGACCACTAATACACTTTTTTTTTTTTTAACCATTTTAGGACTGCCATGTTGACAGAGCTCTAGAGAGTTGCATTGTTCTTACAAATAGTACAGACTCTATTATACCCTCTCAGAATTAGAGTTAGGTCTCCAAGAACCTAACCAATTGCTGGGCCACTTTGACAATGAAGAAAATGAGTCCCCTGGGTTAAATAAAAGGTATTGAATCTGAGGAACCCTGAATCCATTCCGTTTCAATGCTGGCATTTAGCTCCCTGATTTAGTAGAAATGAAAGGAAAGAATATACTTAAATAAATATTCTCATTCTAGTTGCCTAAAGAATTCATTTCAAATAATGAGGAAAGGAGAGTTTAATTCTATTTGGAGTCCATTTTGTAATATTCTTGTTTAATTTCTCTGAGTCTCATTTTCTTCATCTATAAAACAGGACTAATAAAACCTATGAAATGGATTGTTCCAAGGATCAAGCAAGGAAACAATTACCACTAGATATGGTAATCACTTTTAAAAGAAAGTTTTTATATATATAACATAATGAGCAAATGGGCTTCCCTGGTGGCTCAGAGGGTAAAGCGTCTGCCTGCAATGCAGGAGACCTGGGTTCAATCCCTGGGTCAGGAAGACCCCCTGGAGAAGGAAATGACAACCCACTCCAGTACTCTTGCCTGGAAAATCCCATGGACGGAGGAGCCTGGTGGGCTACAGTCCACGGGGTCACAAAGAGTCGGACACGACTGAGCGACTTCACTTTCACTTTCCGTGGAAGGATATGAACAATTCTTATCTTCAAGGTCACCTTTAGTTACCTCTCCTTTTCACATCCACAAAATACTCCTTATGCTTCTTATCAACACTCACCTTATTCTGCTTTGAGTTTAATTACTTGATTATCCTGGTGGCTCAGACAGTAAAGAATCTGCCTGCAATGCAGCAGACCGGGGTTCAATTCCTGGGTGGGGAAGATACCCTAGAGAGGGGAATGGCAACCCACTCCAGTATTCTTGCCTGGAAAATCCCATGGACAGAGGAGACTGGCGGTCTATAGTCCCTGAGAGTTGGACAGGACTGAGAGACTAACACTTTCACTTTCACTTGCTTACCAATCTCTTTCCTCCACGAGACTGAATTCTTTGAATCTTCCCCCCCTTACAATCTCTGGCATGATGTCTTGGATGTAGTACATTTTCCATAAAAGCCTGCATTGAAATGATAGAAGCGAACATAGAACCTGTTGTAGGATCTCGCTGTTTCCCACTGGCAGTCATGTCCTAACTGGAGCCCTTTTTTTATTCTCTGTCAGTGGAAAATGGACCAGAGGAGGGAGTACAGCTACCATCAAAATGAGTTGGTAAGGACAGCCTTTTAAGAAAGACAGAAGATTAAATTGTTAAATGCAGATAGCTAGGGAAGATGAGGGCTGATAAAAGATCCATTGGTTTTCCTGGTGGTTAGGGATGACCTTCAGTAGAGCTAGAATGGCCTCGGTTAAGTGATAAGGAAAAGCCAGCTTACTGTAGGCTTGAAAATGAGTGGTGGTGGTTTAGTTGCTAAGTCGTGTCTGACTCTTGCAACCCCATGGACTGTGGCCTGCCAGGCTCCTCTGTGCATGGGATTCTCCAGGCAAGAATACTGGAGTGGGTTGCCATTTCCTTCACCAGGAGATCTTCCTGACCCAGGAATCAAACCCAGGTCTCCTGCATTGCAGGCAGATTCTTTACCAACTGAGCTACAAGGGAAGCCTCAAAAGCCTTAAAAGTGAGTGGGTGGTGATAATTGGCTGGAAGACAGTACAGGTTATAGACTATTTCTGCTTCAGGGGTGAGCTCAGGTCCAGGATGACACATCCATGCCCTCCACAAGTCTACTCTCCAGCCACACCAGCCATATCACAGCTTCTTTTTTACACATAGTGATTTCCCATCTGCAGGATTTCCTTCTTGGTCTCCCCAAATGACCTGAGGCTCCCATGTCAAGTACCCTGAAACTCAGAAGTCTTTTCTCAATTGCTCCAGCTTAATATGTTCTGTTTTGCCCTGAAATTGATAATATGCAAGCTTTACTTTTTAACAAATTATTTATTTAATTGGCTGCACCAGGTCTTAATCGCGGCACATGGTTTGATTCCCCCCCACCCCCCCACAGGCTCTAGGCACACGAGCTTCAGTAGTTTGGCACCTAGGCTTAGCTGTCCTGCAGCATGTGAAATTTTTCCCAACAAGGGACTGACCGGTGTCCCCGCATTGGCAGGTATTTTCTTAAGCACTGGAACGCCAGGGAAGCCCAGCACGTGGGTCTTCAGTTGCGGCATGTGGGATCTAACTCCCTGCCAAGGATCGAGCCCGGGCCCCCTGCACTGCTGCTGCTGTTGTTCAGTTACTAAGTTGTGTCCGACTCTTTGTCACCCTACGGACTGCAGCACACCAGCCTTCCTTGTCCTTCGCTATCTCCCAGAGTTTGCTCAAACTCATGTCCATTGAGTCAGTGATGCCATCCAACCATCTCATCCTCTCCTGTCCCCTTCTTTTGCCTTCAGCCTTTCCCAGCATCAGGGTCTTCTCTATTTAGTCAGCTCTTCGCATCAGGTAGCCGAAGTAATGGAGCTTCAGTTTCAGCATCAATCCTTCCAAGGAATATTCAGGGTTGATTTCCTTTAGGATTGACTGGTTCAATCTCCTCTAGGTCCAAGGGACTCTCAAGAGCCTTCTCTAGTACCACAATTCAAAAGCTCCCCTTGCATTGGGAGTGATCTAAGCCACTGGACCACCAGAGAAGTCTCAGTTACATGTAAGATTTTTGATGACACTAAATACATTCAGCCTAGTATTAGAGTTAGGTAAATGTATTCCTTATCAGTCTGTAAGGGATAAACAGACTTTAACAAATACTAAATCTTCTTTTCATCGTATTAAGATACTACTTATTCATATTAGATACTATATAATGAGTGTTATAATTGTCTTAAGTAGATTCAGACAAGGAATTTTAAGTCAGAAAAATTAAATTGAGACTTTTATAGTTTCATTTTAATCCAACAAACATGTACTGAATATCTTTTGTGTGCAAAACATTGTGCCATCAAGGAGTTTACGATCTAATGCATTAGACTGCAAACTTTGTAAAATAAGTATTCAGTAAATATCTCAGACTTTACAGACCATATGGTCTCTGTCTCACCTATTTAACTCTGTCACTGCAATGAGAAAGCAACAATAGATACTGTTTAAACCAATGAGAGTGGCTGTATTCCAATAAAATTTTATTTATGAACCCTGAAATTTGAATGTCATAACATTTTCATATGTTATGATACATTATACTTCTTTTGATGTTTTAAAAAAAGGCCCCTACCCAAGTAGAGGATGGTATTTCCATGCCCAGATGGGTCAGAACCAGAGGGTTGATGATTAAGTTTCCACTACCCCGTTAGCTCACAACCAACCGATCAGAAGAAAGTCAGGCACCCTGTAGCCCTCACCCCATATGTAGCCTTTATAATCATTATGGAGTTCAAGTGTTTTGAGCACAAGTCACCTGTTCTTGTCTGGCCATGGCATAAAACTTCCTCTCCTCCAATTTCCAATATTTCAGTTTGTTTGGCCTCACTGTGCATCAGCATACAAAATTAGGTTCAACAACAGAAGTAACTTTGAAGTTCTATTCTTGATACTAAAACAATCTATTATTTTGCTGCTGTTTTGACAGGATTTGTGACTGACTTGTGGCTTCCCCGGGTGGCTCAGTGGTAAAATCTGCCTACCAGTGAAGGGGTAGAGGAGACGCAGGTTTGAGCCCTGGGTCAGGAAGATCCCCTGGAGGAGAAAACGGCAACCCACTCCAATATTCTTGCCTGGAGAATCCCATGGACAGAGCAGCCTGCCAGGCTACAGTCCATGGAGACCAGGAAGTCGGACATGACTGAGTGACTGAGTACGCACGCATGTGACTGACTTACGCTACTTAGAGTTTTGTACACTTATTCACAGAATATTTATTCAGTGCCTACCTCATTCTCAGCACTGAGCCAGGAACCAAGGACACAACTGTGAGGAGGTCAGAAAAGAGGACTGTTCTCAGGGAAAAAAAAAACACTGTTTTTCAGCTACCATTGTAAAATAATTCAAGCATTATCAAAGGACTCTAAAACCAATGGATGAAAGCTTGTTAAAGAACTAAATATTCACATGTTTTCAAAATATCGATATTAACTATCAAGTGGTAAAGGGGTTTTTTTCAGATGGGACAGCTTTCTATTTAATGTTCATTTGATGTCTAATTTGTACATTATGTAGCACTTTAAAAGTCTAGATTTAGGAAGAAAAGACACAGTTCATGCCTTGGAGGAGTTTACAGTCTGATAGAAGCAGTTCTTATTTTGCCTGTTGTTCAGTAAAAGTATTTTTAGAAGGAAGCAATCTGACAGACCTGATCTTAACCAAGTGGCCCAACAGCATCATCAACAAGAGCACAGACTAACATTAGGTCTCCTGATCTGATGCAGTAAGTACCTCGTTACTATATGGGCTTCCCAGGTGGCGCTGAGTGAGTGACTGAAAGTAGCTCAGTCGTGTCCGACCCCCTTGTGACCCCGTGGACTGTATAGTCTATGGAATTCTCTAGGCCAGAATACTGGAGTGGGTAGCCTTTCCCTTCTCCAGGGGATCTTCCCAACCCAGGGATTGAACCCGGGTCTCCCGCATTGCAGGCAAATTCTTTCCCAGCTGAGCCACAGGGGAAGCCCTCAGGTGGCGCTAGTGGTAAAGAACCCGCTTGCCAGTGCAGGAGAGGCAAGAGAGGTGGATTTGATCCCTGAATCAGGAAGATCCTCTGGAGAAAGGCATGCCAACCCACTGCAGTATTCTTACCTGGAGAATCCCACAGACAGAGGAGTCTGGCGGGCTACAGTCCATAGGGTCACAAAGAGTCAGACACAACTGAAGCTACTTAGCACATCACATTAATATTCTTGCCAAAAATAGATCAGAAAAGATTCTACAAGACAAGGAGCCTGAGCATTCCCTGGTGGTCTGGTGCTTAGGATTCGGCATTTTCACCGCCTCGCCCCAGGTTTGGTCCTGACATTTCAACTCTGCAAGCCATGCAGTGAGGTGTAAAAAAAAAAAGAATAAAATGTCTTAGCATAAACTTAATCAAGGAGGTAAAAGACCTATACTCTGAAAACTATTAAGCACTGATGAAGGAAATTGAAAATGGAAAGATATCCCATGCTGTTGGACTAATCCAATTCTAAATTCTAAAAGAATTAATATTGTTAAAATTTCCATGCCACCCAAAGCAATCTACAGATTTAATGAAATCCCTATCAAAATGCCCGTGATATTTTTCACTGAAAAATAATCCTAAAATTCATATAGAATCACAAAAGACCTCAAATTACTGAAGTAATCTTGAGGAAAAAAAAAAAAGAACCTGGAAATCCCAGACTTCAGACTATACTACAAAGTCACAACAATCAAAACACACACTACTTACCAGCACAAAAGCAGACACGTAGATGAATAGAACAGAACCATGAGCCCAGAGTTAAACTCAGGCACCTATGGTCAATTGATCTATGACAAAGAAGGCAAGAATATACAAGGAATGGAAAAAAGACAGACTCTTCAACACGCAGTATTGGGAAAACTTGACAGCTATTTGTAAAAAAAAAATGAGATTAGAACATTCCCTTTCACCATACACAAAAATAAACTTAAAAGCTGAAACTCCAGTACTTTGGCCACCTCACACGAAGAGTTGACTCATTGGAAAAGACTCTGATGCTGGGAGGGATTGGGGGCAGGAGGAGAAGGGGACGACAGAGGATGAGATGACTGGATGGCATCACTGACTCGATGGACGTGAGTCTGAGTGAACTCTGGGAGTTGGTGATGGACAGGGAGGCCTGGCTTGCTGCGATTCATGGGGTCGCAAAGAGTTGGACACGACTGAGCGACTGAACTGAACTGAACTGAAAGATATAAATGTGAGACCTGAAACCATAAAACTCTTAGAAGAGAACATAAGTGGAACACTTTTTGATGTAAATCATAACAATATTTTCTTGGACCAGTCTCCTTGGGCAAATAAGTAAAATAAAAGCAAAAATTTAAAAATGAGAACTATTTTTTTAAAATAAAACTTAAAAGCTTTTGCACAGCAAAAGAAACCACTCACACAATAAAAAAAAACAACCTATAGAATGAGAGAAAATATTTGCAAATGATGTGACTAACAAAGAGGCAATATTAAAATATATAAACAGCTCATACAACTCAATATCAATAAAACAAACAACTCAATCCAAAAATGGGTACAAAACCTGAAAAGATATTTCTCCAGAGAAGACATACAGATGACTAATAGGCACATGAAAAGATGCTCAACATCCCTGATAATTAGAAAAATGCAAATCAAAAGAAGAAAGAGACATCACTTCACATCTTCCAGAATGGTTATCATCATAATGTCTACAAATGACAAATGTTGGAAAGGATGTGAAGAAAGGTGAACCCTTGTACATTGTTAGTGGGAATATAAATTGGTCCAGGCACCATGGCAAACAGCATGAAGTTTCCTGAAAAGAACTAAAATTAGAACTACATCCTGCATGCGTGTAAGTCATTGCAGTTGTGTCCGACTCTTTGCAACCCTATGAACTATAGTCCACCAGGTCCATGGGATTCTCCAGCAAAGAATACTGGAGCGGATTGCCATTTCCTTCTCCAGGGGATCTTCCTGACCAAGGGTTGAGCATGCGTTTCCTGTGGCTCCTGTATTGCAGGCAGATTCTTTACTGTTGAGCCACGGGGGAAGCCCAAGAACTAGCAATTTCACTCGTAGGTAAATATCCAGAGAAAACAAAAACATTAATTGGAAAGTATATATGCACCTCCATATACATAGCAGTGCTATTTACAACAGCAAACACAGGGAAACAACCCAAGTGTCCATTACAAACAAATGGATAAAGAAGATGAGGTATATATATATATATATATATATATATATACACACACATATATATATATATACATAAACACAATGGAATATTACTCAGCCATAAAGAAGAATGAACTTTTGCTATTTATAGCAATGTAGATGGACCTGGAGAATATTATGCTGAGTGAATAAGTCAGAAAGAGAAAGAAAAATATTTTATGATATAGAAAATAATACAGGTGAATGTATATACAAATCAGAAAAAGACTCAGATACAAAGAACAAACTTGTGGTTAATAAAGAGGAGAGAGAGGTAGTGAGGGATAAAATAGGAGTATGAGATTTATAAATATAAACTGCTATGTAAAAAATACACAAGCAACAAGGATTTTTGTATAGAATAGGGAATTATAGCCATTATCTTGTGATAACTTATGATGAAGGGTAATTTGCAAAAATACTGAATCACTATGCTATACACCTGACACTAATATAATATTGTAAATCAACTATACTTAAATTTCAAAACAAGAAACAATTGGAAAAAATTGAACATAGATTATATACTAATAGTATTATGGCAACTTAAAATATTTTAGAGTGATAATCGTATTGTTATGCAAGAAAGATTTCTTGTTCTTAGGAGATTCAAGTTGAATTAGGGGTGAAGTATGATATCTGCAACTTTCAAATAGTTCAGAAAAATATAAACATACAAATATAAAGACAGAAGTAGAGCAAATGTGATAGAATGCTAACAATTGAAGATCGGGTGAAAGGTATTTAGGTGTTCATTGTACTATTCTTTTAACTACACTTTAGGTTTGAAATTTTTTAAGGAGAAATTTGGGAAATTTTTTTAAGAAAGACAGCTAAAACAAACAAACAAAAATCCCTGTTCCACGAAAATTTACATCCTAACAAATAAGTAATATACAACCGTTTACAGATTATAAGAAAATTCAGTGAAGAAAATAAATGTGACATGACAATGAGTAGTTGGGTAGATGGGAGCCTATTTTGGAGATTGTGTTCAGAAAATACCTTCTCTGCAGAGGTGTTATTTCAGTTGAGACCCTCCAGATCAGCCAGCTGAGTTAAATGCCAGTAGGAAAAGGATCCCAGGACTTTAAGTTAAGGAAACACTGAATCCAAATGTGTCATGAAATAAATCGGAGAGGTGCAGGCAATAGCCACATTACATAAGGCTATAGGCCATTGTTAAAGGATTGGATTTTCTTTAAAAATTCGATGAGAGATGTCTGCACAACTCTGTGAGTTGTATACTTTAAAAAGTGAAAATTCTGTGATATGTGAACTATATCTCAATAAGAAATTATTTAATAAAAATAAATTCAATAAGAATCCAGTGAAGGTTTTAAGTAAGAACATGATATGACCTGGTGGTTTCCCTGGTGGCTCAGAATTCACCTGCAATGTGGGAGACCCAGGCTCGATCCTTGGCTCGGGAAGATCTCCTAGAGAAGGAAATGGGGTAGAATTCCAAGGATAGAGAAGCCTGGCAGGCTAGAGTCCATGGGGTCGCAGAGTCAGACACAAGTGAGCGACTAACACTTTGTTGTGATATGACCTAATTTACCTTTAAAAGTTCACTGTGGCTGACTGCAGCTTTCCTAAGTCACACATCCTCACTGCCTTGTATTAAGGTTCCAAATGTGTCTGATCTCTCTAGCAATTTGTAAATGCTGGACTCGTGGGATCAGTACGCAATATAACTTCAGAGTGTCAAGCCCAGCACCTTACCCATGTTTTACGTTCAGAAAATATATGCTGAATGAAATGATTAACAAAGAGAAAACTGCATCTCAGTGATAACCATATATTCTTTATGGTTTACATAATTTACACTTTTGGAATAAAGAAATCAGTGTCCAAATACATATTCAATATGGAAACAGTGAGAGATTTTATTTTCTTGGACTTCAAAATCACTACAGATAATGGCTGCAGCCATGAAATTGAAAGACACTTGCTCCTTGGAAGAAAAGCTATGACCAACCTGCTGCTGCTGCTGCTGCTAAGTCGCTTCAGTCATGTCCGACTCTGTGCGACCCCATAGACGGCAGCCCACTAGGCTCCTCTGTCCCTAGGATTCTCCAGGCAAGAGTACTGGAGTGGGTTGCCATTTCCTTCTCCAATGCATGAAAGTGAAAAGTGAAAGTGAAGTCACTCAGTCGTGCCCAACTCTTAGCGACCCCAGGGACTGGAACCTACCAGGCTCCTCCGTCCATGGGATTTTCCAAGCAAGAGTACTGGAGTGGGGTGCCATTGCCTCCTCCAACCAACTAGACAGCATACTAAAAAGCAGAGACATTACTTTGTCAACAAAGTTCCGTCTAGTCAAAGCTATGGTTTTTCTAGTAGTCATGTATGGATGTGAGGGAATTGATACTTTTGAACTATGGTGTTGGAGAAGACTCTTGAGAGTCCGTTGGCCAGCAAGGAGAGCCAACCAATCAATCCTAAAGGAAATCAGTCCTGAATATTCATTGGAAGAACTGATGCTGAAACTCCAGTACTTTCGCCACCTGATGAGAAGAACTGACTCATTGGAAAAGACCCTGATGCTGGGAAAGATTGAAGACAGGAGGAGACGGGGACGACAGAGGATGAGGAGGTTGGATGGCATCACCGACTCGATGGACATGAGTTTGAGCAAGCTCTGGGAGTTGGTGATGGACAGGGAAGCCTGGCATGCTGCAGTCCTTGGGGTCGCAAATAGTAGGACACAACTAAGTGACTGAACTGATCTGATTGATGGTTTATAATCCATTTCAAATATCACTGATATAAACACTCCAAGAGAGTTCCATCCAGTCATGATATTGTTTATAACATCTAATTTTATTTTTGCATATTTTGCTGCATTTTCCAAGTTTCCTACAGATGAACTTGTAATACTTTTTTAATATTTATTTTTTATATTTTAAAAAATATTATTTGACTGCATGCATGCTAAGTTGCTTCAGTCCTGTCTGACTCATTGCAACCCTGTGGACTGTAGCCTGCCAGTCTCCTCTCCCATTCCCTTCTCCAGGGGATCTTATAGACCCAGGGTTCGATCCCTTGTCACCCATGTCTCCTTCATTGCAAGTAGATTCTTTACTCTGGGTCACAGGGGAGTCCCTTATTTGGTTGCATGATCTTAGCTGCTGCAGGCACCATCTCGGATTTTCTTGGGGGCCTGCAGGGTCTTTTAGTTGTGGCATGTGGGATCTAGTTCCCTGAAAGTGAAAGTGAAATTTGCTCAGTTGTGTCCGACTCTTTTCGACTCTGTGTACTGTAAAGTCCATGGAATTTTCCAGACCAGAATACTGGAGTGGGTAGCCTTTTCCTTCTTCAGGGTATCTTCCCAACCCAGGGATCGAACACAGGTCTCCTGCATTGCAGCCAGATTCTTTTTACCAACTGAGCTATCAGGGACCAGGGATCAAAGCGGCTGCCCCCTGCATTGGGAGCAGGGAGTTGTCACCGCCAGACCACCAGGGAAGTCCCTGTAATACTTTTATAATCAGGACAAGCAGCTCTTCCAGACTATAATTAGAAGTGTATAAAAAATTTTAGATCATTAAACACAACCAATTACATGTAGTCTAAGAATGAAGCTTGCCCGATTTTCAGTCTCTACAGGACTCTTCCTCACTCAGCTGAGGCCACTCACACATTTGTTTATTCATCAATAAAATGCTATCAGACCAGGGCTGACAGACAGACACACAACTCCAGAAGGACCACTTCACACAGAGTACAGTGAATTGAACATTGTCAGTTGCGGACACTTAGGCACTAAGCAGGTGCTGCTTCGGGCAGTTTGTAAGCCTTGGAGGTAAAAGAGAAAACAAGGCATTGTGTTACAATTAGAAATGTAGTTATCTGGCTCCCCTGCTGCTGCTAAGTCGCTTCAGTCGTGTCCGACTCTTGTGCTACCCCAGGGACTGCAGCCTACCAGGCTCCTCCATCCATGGGATTTTTCAGGCAAGAGTACTGGAGTGGGGTGCCACTGCCTTCTCCAATCTGTCTCCCCTAGTATGATGTAAATCCTGTGAAGCCAGGAACCACACAGACTTAGATAAATGAGATTTAGGAAGGAGGTGATCACTAAGAAGTGTACCCAAGCAGAAAAGGGGTACAGTCAAAGAAGAAGATTCCCATCAGAGCAAAGAGTAAATGAGAAGGCAAGAGAGGATTGTGTTTGACCAGTTCTGTTTGTCTAGGAAAGAGAACAGGAGTAAGACAGTGGAGAGACACATATCCTGGAGAGATTTATGAGTTTCAAGAAAGACTTTGGATTTAACCCTAAAGGCCAGGAGAACAAAGGAAGAGTTTTAAGGAAAGAGTGGCTTTATGAGATTTGTGCATTCCTAAAACAGACACTGGATGAGAGGCAGGATCTGACTGAAGGCAGGGGAATTTGTTTAGATGATACAGCCTAAAACTAGGGGCTCATTATCTGTGGTCAGCAGTAGGTTGAAGCTGGATAGGAAAATACATGGTTATTTTTACTTAGTGTTTACTGAAATTTAGGAATCCCTCACGCAAATCTATGAAGTGTTCTATATTTTGAGGGCCCTTCCCTGGTGGCTGAGTAGTAAAGAACCTGCCCACAATGCAGGAGACCAGGTTGTATCCCTGGTTTGGGAAGATGCCCCAGAGGAGGGCACGGCAACCCACTCCAGTATTCTTGCCTGGAGAATCCCCATGGACAGAGGAGCCTGGCGGGCTGCAGTCCACAGGGTCGCAGAGTCCAACATGACTTTGTGACTGAACCACCATCAGTTATAAATGCGGGCAATAAACCACAGTACTACTAAATGTGTGTCTAAAACAGACAGAAATCAGATATTTTCACAATACATTCCTGTTACTGCAGCTATCGCAGACTTTATTTATCTTCATTGCTACTGTGAAATTATAGTAGTTATTACACCCACTGCTACAACTTATTATTAATAGGTTAATAAAGAAATACATATGTTGCACTTTCATTTTTAAGTATTCTGATAACTGCACTGTAATTTAACAGTTTCCTTCTTTATACATTTACAATATTACTCTTGAGAAGGGTTCATTTGCTTTACCAGATGGACAAAGTGAGCTGTGGCACAAAAAAGGCTTAAAATCCCTGCTCAGGGTCTAGTTCTACTGAAACACCTTTGACTGAAGCACCAGCTCCTCTCCCCGACCTTGACCTCCTTGCCCAATCTCTTCTGGTTTAAAAGCTGGTTCTTTTCTCCACCCTCAGACTAACTCCCTTCAGATTTTACCTCAGGACTCCCTGCACCTCCCCTCCCTTCTCCACTCAAGTGTCCCTTCTATATACTTAAAAAAAAAAACAACTTATCATTTATTCCTTGATAAGAAATCCTGTTGAATTCTGTGTTACTGGGATCACAAGAAGGCAATTTTTTAAAACGTACATTTGAGATTGTTGGGTCAACAAAAAGCACAGTTAAAGGAATCCAGAATTTCTAGTTACCTTCCATTGGTACTTGAGATTAATATTTAAGATAAATGTGTTAACTGTTTCTAAGTAATTCTGTAATATTACCAAGGACCTTAGAAACTAAAGAAATCTGGCAAAAGTTCAAGAGCTTCTGAAAGGTTAGATTATTTTAGACCAAATGTGATCTGGTCTTTCCTATCAAAGCACTTGTGAGCTAGTGGTTCCTGTCATATTTTAATATAAAGCAGCTTAGCATTCTATATACTATATACTATAGGCTCTCTATATATTCTTCTGACAGCCTGCTTTTACCCCAAACATAGCACTTGCAGGTGGACGCAGCATCCCAAAATCTAACACTTGAGGTTTTAAATATCACAAGTGGCCGTGAATCTCCAGGACATGTAGTAATTTGTCAGTCTGCTGAGGCATGAAATAGGATTGGCGTCGCTGAGCCAGTCAGGGGCCTGACTGCCCAGGGTCCACGCTGCCACATGAGGTTTTTTATGTGCACAGCAAATCTCTAAGTGAAGTCCTGTCATCCCCATTTTACAGATGAAGAGTTTGATGAAAAGTTCAAGTAAAATTAGAGGATCTGGAGATTTTCCAAGGTCTTTAGTCCTCTTTAAAGCTCCAGGAGTTGGTGATGGACAGGGAAGCCTAGCGTGCCGCAGTCCATGGGGTCGCAAAGAGTCAGACACAATTGAGAGACTGAACTGACTGAACTGATACTATATTGATTCTGACTCAAGGAGTGAGCTACCTGAAGGCAAGGAATTTGTCTTTAATCTTGGCTCCTCAGGGCATATACTGGGTCTGACAACAGTAGGTGCTCAATAAGTGGCTTCTAGATTAAATTCTAAAGAACTCTGCCTTCCCTCATAAAAAGGGAATTTCCTGGAGATTATGGCCTCCATCTTGATCCCGTGAATTCCCAGCTTCTAGGAAAGTACCTGTCTCATAAAAATTAAAGTATTTATCGAGCTTCCCTGGTGGCTCAGTGGTAAAGAATCCACCTACCAATGCAGGGACACAGGTTTGATCCCTGGTCCAGGAAGATCCCGCGTGCCGCGGAACAACTAAGCCCGTGCACCACGACTGCCAAGCCAGCTCTCTAGAGTCGGTGACCCACAACCACTGACGCGCACACACCTGGAGTCCCACGGTAGGAGAGACCGCTGCGGCGAGAGGTGTGTGCGCCCCCGCGGAGAGCAGCCTCCACTCTCGGAACTGAAGAAGGCCCTCACACAGCAACCAAGATCCAGCACAGCCAACAATAAAATAAAATATTTTTTAACTAAAAATACTTCTTAATTGATTAACTTTGTGTTTGGCACCTGACATACACTTTGTTTTAGAAGGTTTTCCGTAAATGTCTGAACAGCAAAATAAGGTACGAAAGTATAAATAAGCCCAATTTTATAGATAATTAGCAGTTCTTTTAAGTTTTCACTGTTGCTATTCTTTGGAGTAACTTGACTATCAGTCCCCTTCATTACTATAGGGAGTTTTTACTTATAAAATATTAGGAGAGAAATCTGTATTTTGTTTTGGCTGTTGATCATCAGTACACATATGGCTGGTACACACAAATAATGGTACTTTTATTTTGTAAAATCAGGTGTTAGGGGCTTGCCTGGTGGCTCAGGCAGTAAAGAATCTGCCTGCAATGTAGGAGGCGCAGGTTTGACCCCTGGGTCAGGAAGATCTCCTGGAAAAGGGAATGGCTACCCACTCCAGTATTCTTGCCTGGAGAATCCCATGGGCAGAGGAGTCTGAGCCTGGCAGGCTACAGTCCATGGGGTCACAGAGAATCAGACACAACTGAGCAACTAACACAAGTGTACTTTTTTTTTTTTGTAAAATAAAAGTACTACTTTATTAAATGAGTTATTTTGCACAATATGAACATCAGTATAATTACAATTGTAAAAATTTTTTTATAACAAGGATGGACTGATTTTTAGATTTCCAAATCAGACCCAACTGTACATTTACACAGAATTGTCTTTGCTCGAAGACCCCCAAGGAATAGCATAAAAATTAGCGTTTCTGTAGCCCCCCTTATTTTTGCTGATCAACAGTTTGTTAGAAAAAAGCTGCAGGTTTGTTACCGAAGGTCTGAGATCATAGAAGAGTCGAAGGTGTCACAGATTCACCTATAAACAACTTTATGCCTGAACATCTAATGTAACATCTAGCAGCTAATTCTGGAGAAGTGGAGTCGGGATGCTTGCTCTCCAAGGGCTGCTTGAAGGCCTTAGGGTTTGGCATCTGTGTCCTACAGACAGTGCAGGCGTACACCAAGGTGGCTTTGGGCAGCCTTTTGCCCGTGTCCTTCTTTGTCTCCTTTGTCCAGATTGCATTTTGCCAGTTTTCTGCCGAGACTGAATCTTCTGTTGTCCAGCAGCCATGTCTTCCCACCCTGGCCTCCTCCCTTCTGCCCTTTACCTGCTTGTACACCAGACCCTCTTCCAGTCATGCCAAGGGTACTTTTACATAATCATATTTTCTTTAAGTTCAAATAGAGTAAAAATAATATTTGATTTCTCAGTTTCTTCAGACATACTTCATCTTACAGAATGGAAAAAAAATTGAGGCTGAAATAAATATGGGGTGCTAGGTGGAAGGAAGTTTCAAGAGGGAGGGGACATATGGATGAAAGTGTTGGGAATGGTACTGGCACAAAAACAGAAATATAGATCAATGGAACAAGATAGAAAGCCCAGAGATAAAACCAGGCACCTATGGGCACCTTATCTTTGACAAAGAAAGCAAGAATATACAATGGAGAAAACAGTCTCTTCAGTAAGTGGTGCTGGGAAAACTGAACAGCTACATGTAAAAGAATGAAACTAGAACACTTTCTGACACCATACACAAAAATAAACCCAAAAATGGATTAAAGACCTAAATGTAAGACCAGAAACTATAAAACTCTTAGAGGAAAACATAGGCAGAACACTCTCTGACATAAATCACAGCAAGATCCTCTGTGACCCACCTCCTAGAGTAATGGAAATAAAAACAAAAATAAACAAGTTTGGCCTAATTAAACTTAAAAGCTTTTGCACAACAAAGGAAACTATAAACAAGGTGAAAAGATAACACTCAGAATGGGAGAAAATAATAGCAAATCAAACAATTGACAAAGGATTAATTTCAAAAATATACAAGCAGCTTATGCAACTAGATAAACAATCCAATCAAAACATGGGCAAAAGACCTAAACACACATTTCCTCAAAGAAGACATACAAATGACTAATAAACACATGAAAAATGTTCAACATAGCTCACTACTGCAGCTGCTGCTAAGTCGCTTCAGTCGTGTCCAACTCCGTGCGAGCGACCACTTAGACGGCAGCCCACCAGGCTTCCCCGTCTCTGGGATTCTCCAGGCAAGAATACCGGAGTGGGTTGCCATCTCCTTTTCCAAAATGCAAATCAAAACTACAATGAGATTATCGCCTCATACCAGTCATAATGGCCATCATCAAATAACCTACAAGCAATAAATGCTGGAGAGGGTGTGGAGAAAAAGAGAACCCTCTTACACTGTTGGTAGGAATGTAAATTGATACAGCCACCATGGAAGACATTATGGAGATTCCTTAAAACACTAGGAATAAAACTACCATATGATCCAACAATCCCAATGCTGGGCATACACCCTGAGAAAACCATAACTGAAAAAGAGCCAATGTTCATTGCAGCACTGTTTGCAATAGCTAGGAGATGGAGCAACCGAGAAGTCCATTGACAGGTGAATGGATAAAGAAGCTGTGGTGCATATACACAAGGGAATATGACTTAGCCACCGACAGCAATGCATTTGAGTCAGTGCTAATGAGGTGGATGAACCTGGGGCCTATTATATAGAGTGAAGTAAGTCAGGAAGAGAAAACCAAATATGTCTGTGGAGATGCAGTGGAGGTGCAGACATAGAGACCAGACTTACGGACATGGGCTGGGGGCGGTAAGAAGGAGAGGGTGGGACAAATGGAGGGAATAGTATGGAAACATACACACTAAGATATACAAAATGGATAGCCATTGAGGATTTGGTGTGTGATTCGGGGAACTCAAACTGGGGCCCTGTGAGGACCTCGGGGGTGGGATGGGGTGGGAGGTGGGACGGCGGCTCCAAAGGGAGAGGACATACGTGCACCGTGGCTGATCCATGTTGATGTATGGCAGACACCAACACAATATCGTAATTATCCTTCAATTAAAAATGAATAAATTTTTTAAAAAGTGTGTTGAGCTTCCCAAGGCTGATCCATGTTGATATATGGCAGAAACTAACACAATACTGTAAAGCAACTATCCTCCAATTAAAAATAAAAATGAAAAAAAAGATATATAATGGGGAAACTCTTAATGTAAACTTTATGATGTTAAACTGTAGCATTTACTTTAGGCTTAAGATTTATTCTTCAGAGGGATGAAATTTTATGCCAATAGTAAGTCAAAGAAAAAAATACACATTTTTCAATATCTCAAATGTGTTAAGCACAAAAAGGGTCCTATCTCACAATGCTTCCTTCCTGAGGGATCCAGAAATAGACACGTAAAATCCAAATGTGAAACGTACAAATGTCTACTTAGCTCCTGCCCTTTTGCCTCATTAGCTTCAGCTGGACTGAACTTGCTCAGTCACTAATGACTATGTGGCCCATGTATAAATTTAGAAGCCACCTTGCAGAAGCATTTGTCTTTGCCTCTAAGTGTGGGTTTCAGTAAGCACGTCAGTTACTGTTTCTTAAATATCATGAAAGCACCAGTTTGTAAAATTAATCACTTTCACTTTAAAAAAAAATAATGAATTTTCATGTGGTGAGGGATGACAAAAACATTAGTACTATTTTTTCATATGTCATATAATCAAATAAATTTACCAATGATTGTTAAAACAATTTATAGATAAAGTATGGATAAAATATAATGAAGGAAAAACAGTTCTCAGTTTATCTTTGTGAAATTTGGGGATATGTTGACAAATGAGAACATTTTACTGAATCCTAATACCTCCTGAGTCTACACCTAAGTGGTGTGACCAAAATCACCTCCCCACCAGTGGTCTTCCACATCTAAAGAGCCAACAGTGGGATTAGCCATTAAAGGTTTTCTTAGCAGGTTAACATTTGAACTGTAAGTCACTCTGTTAATTTGCTCTGTAAATTCACTCCTCCTCATGTCATGTAGAGGAAACCATGGCTCTTAAAAATGGCACAAGTAGTGCTAATTTTTCTTCCTCTCTTCCTGTCTGTCTTTGGCTGTGCTGTGTGGCATGCAGAATCATTGCTTCCTGACAGGCATTGAATCCATGCCCCCTGCAGTGGAAGTGCAGAGCCCTAACCACTGGACGGCCAGGAATTCCCGTAACAGCTACTTTTTTAATTGAGAGCAAGTTCTGCTAGAGAAAAAACACCCACCTTCTGATATATCAAAGTATTCAGGAATCCACCATCTTTCTCATTAGCTAGTTTTGATCCCAAGGAATAGCAACGTTGAGTTGGAAAAGAGGTAAAGAAATTAGGCAAATAGTGTCAGTCAAACCTCACACATATTTCTTGATAAGTGATGATGATTCTAAAAGACAAATGCCAAAGTTCACACCTAAAGCACGAAAGAGGCAAAAATTTAGCTCAGATCTAAGGTATATTACACTATTGTCTTATAAATAAGAAAATATTTCCTAAATTTCTGAGTTAGGGTAGCAGATCAAAGGCATTTATTTCACTCTCCTTCCCAAATAACAGCACAGGTAAAGAAGTATAGAAAAAACAGACTGAAGCATCAAAATTTTGGAAGCTGAAAACAAAATAGACCATTGGTACTGGCTTAGATCCAAGAACCCTGAATCCCAGAACATCAGTTGAAAACCAACTCCATTTACAGGATCTTCAAAAGACATGGAAGTAGCAGCATCAAGAGCCTCTGAAACTTGCAGACAGGAAGCGAAGATAAGACCAGTTTGGGGCTTCCCTGCTGGTCCAGTGGTTGGGAATCCACCTGCCAGTGCAGGGGACATGGGTTCCATCCCTGGGACAGGAAGATCTCACATGCTGTGGGGCAACGAAGCCTGCGCACCGCAGCTACCCAGCCAGGGCTCTGGAGCCCATGAACCACAACTACTGAAGACCATGTGCCCAGATCTGTGCCCCCACAAGAGAAGCTGCAGCAACCAGAAGCCTGCTCACGGCGATGAAAGAGCAGCCCTCCATTGGCCACAGCTGGAGACAGCCCGGGAGCAAACGGTGAAGGCACAGCACAGCCATAAATAAAGAAATCTTTACAAAAGGAAGAAAAAGGCAGTCTGACTTTCCCCTTTCTGCTGGGGAACAACTGTTCCTCCTCAAGCCAGGTGATGGATCAGATATTTATTCCCTGAAGAAAGTAAAAACGGAAGGTCTCTAAACTATGAAAGGGCCTGGTGCAGTTGAGGGGATAGGTCTGGTACCCGACACGTGGACTTATCGGCTGTATGAGAATTGAATGCTGACTGCAGAGCGCCCCCAGGCCTCTTCCCTCCCTTGGTGCTGAGAACGTTAGCAACCAGGCGTTCAGCCACCTGGCATGAGATTCCACCTCTCTTTCCAGGTGGATCGAACCTGAGTTAGACTCGCTCATAGGGTCACCCTACAGAGAACTGTAGTCACTAAGCCCAACATTCAGCATACGCAATGAGTTCTTTTAGTCCCTCGTGCTTAATCATGGGGTTACAACGTCAAGGAATACCAGTCATTGAGGAAATCTAACGTGAAAGATACAAATACAAACAACAACAAATCCCCACAATCTGGGGGAATTAAAGACTATACAAGGAGAAGAAAACTTTAAAAAGAAAAAAAGTCATTACTATCTTTTAGAGTTAATTTAAAAAAAATACGTGCTGTGTGCTTAGTCGTGTCCCACTCTTTGTGACCCCATGGACTGCACTCTGCCAGGGTCCTCTGTCCATGGGATTTCCCAGGCAAGAATACTGGAGTGGGTAGCCACATCCTCCTCCAGGGGATCTTCCTGACCCAGGGATTGAACCAGCGTTTCCTGTGTCTCCTGCATCGGCAGGTGGATTCTGTACTGTCTGAGCAACCATGAAACAAGAGCAGGATGACATGTAACAGGAATTCTCAGAGATTAAACAAAGAGTCCTTGGGAATTAAAAGCTTGATAGAAGGAGAGGAAAAAAAAAAAACAACCTTAAACTTTGGCTTAGAAGATAAAGTTGAAGAAAGCATCCATAAAGGTAGAACAGAAGAAGTGGAGAGGATACAAAATAAGAATAAAAAAAAAAAAGATAATAAAACTGCAGAAACAGAAAAAGTAGAACAAAGAAAATCATCAAAATTATTCGAGAAAAATTATGAGAATGTAAGGACTAACATTTCCAGATTAAAAGAACCCAATACAAACAATTGAAGACAGAATCTGTTGAGGATAGAATCTTGAATCAATCTTCATAACAAGTCACTTGTGAAATGTCAGAACACCTGGGCAAAAAAACAATTCCAGTAGCTCTCAGGGAAAAAAATAAACAGGCTGATTACACACAAAGGATAAAGGAAAGCAACAACTCTGGACTCCTTCGCAGCAGCACTGAAAGCAAGAAGACAGGCTTTCAATAAGCAAGAGAAATACATTCAAAACTCTTAGAAGCCAACACAATATTGTAAAGCAATAATCCTTCAATTAAAAACAAAAATTTTTTAAAGAAATACGTTCAAAAAAATTTTTTTTATTAATCATAACTTTTTTTTTTTTTAATTGACTGACTATTGACTACTGAATGAGTGTTGCATTCTTGGAATACATCCCACTTGGTCTTATTGTCTTTTTACCTGTTGTCACTTTTGATATATATTTTTTAAATATAACAGTTTTATTGAGATATAATTCACATGCCATACAACTCTTCCATTCAAAGTGTACTCAGCTCAGTGATATTTACTCAGTTCACAGTTGTGCTATAATCACCATACTGTGTACTGATCATGAAGATTAAATATTAGTACATGAAAAGATATTTTACTTTTATGGTAAACAACATTAGCATAGTTTTATTTATGTAAGAGACATTAATGGATAAGTATTCACATGTGGTTAGTTTTTTTTTTGTTTTTTTTTTTTTTTAAATTTTACATAACAAGTAGTGAATAGGAGACTTTAAGATATTGTTTACTACACACTGAAATAAACATATCTGTTGTAAATTCAGAAACCCAAACATTTACAGTAAAATGTGTTTACACATAAATATGACCAAATTTATTTAAAGTCCCTGTTAGATAGGTCTTAAATACATGCAATACCATGTAAAAACAAGACTAAAGATTTCCAACCTAAAATCCTATCCTCAGAAATTATCAACCAAGAATGTGGATTGAAAATGCTATTTTCAGACATTCACGATCTCAATTTATTTCCCATTTATCTTTCCTTAAGATGCTACTGGAAGATATGCTTCACCAATATGAGAGATTTAACCAAGAAAGAGAAAGACATGTAATACAGGGAATCCCAGGTGATAGCTGTGTCCCACACACGGGGGCAACCAGTCCAGGCAGAGCGGTATGACCCAAGATCAGGCCCAGTCAGCACCACCAACATCCGCTGCCCTGACACCCTCTGTTAGCCTGAGGAGGCCTGTGCGAGCCTGACCCAGGCTCTTATCTGTGTCTTATCTGGATGTCTCTTAAGTAGGCCATAGGAGTTACAAGCAGAAACTACAGAGAAACACTTCCTGTCAGGACAAACTTTAGCTCTATGACCCATATCTGGTCCACACCACATCCGTGTAAGATGGGTGAATTGTATCAAGCTGTTTTCCAGAATTTTCTACAGACAGAGGACGTCTCTTGTAAACCTTCAGAAGAGCTGAAGCTAGACTATGATACAGAGACTCTGTTCAATGTTTTTCTGATATTTTTCAACAAGTGATGACAATATTGCCTTTTCTTTATGCAATTAGGTTTGTGATTGCTACTCTGGTTTTCAAAACTAAATTTTGTGTGTGTGTGTATATATATATATGTGGTAATTTTTATTTTTGCTGTGCCACACAGCTTGTGGGATCTTAATTCCCTGACCAGGGATTGCACCCGGGAACTTGGCAGTGAAAGCATGGAGTCCTAACCCTGGACTGCCAGGGAATTCCCTAAATAATGTGTTCTTCAGGGATAGATATACAAATGATGGGGCTTTGGGGAAAGCAAAGGAATGGTGGAGACAAAATCAAAAGGATAGCTGTCTCAGGAGACAGTGGGAGATGGGTGGGCAGGGGCATGCGGGGCACTGGCGCTGGCAACGCTCTTTGCTCACCCAGGCGGTGGGCCCACAAGTGTATCATGATTACTTAAAACTGTGCATACACGAGGTTCATACTGTGTTCCAAATAAACGAAATAGGCATTTAATAAAAATTATTTAACTGCATTTAATGAAAAGGTGCTTCTATTTTATTACCAACTTTGATTTCAGATCTAATCAAATTCAAAGTGTTTATAAAACTTCATCTCTCTCAATGCAATTATTTGCTTTAAATAAAAACATTTAGAAAAAACAACCCTCATCTCTCCTATACTCATGGAATATTCCATTCGAAAGGAAGTCACATAAAATAATACTGCTGCTATGTAGAAAACAGAGAGCAATTTCCTTTCAAATAAGCATAATGCAACATGCTTTTGCCCTGTGTAAATTTTCTTGGCCCCTGACATCAATTTACTTGGTAATATTATAACTATAAAAAATTAGGAATATTTTCTCAATGTTTATGCTAACTCTATAAGCAATTCAAATATAATACATATTTAATAATAATACTTAATTAGATAAGATATTTAAAGTATATTAAAAACCAGAAGATCTAATGTTGCCACTAGTTGACCAATCTCAAGTACTATTTACCCTTCTTAAAACACGGTGTTCATATTTATTATGAACATTTATTTATTTATTTATATGCTTTTTGCAGAGCACAAGGTCTAAGGCACGCAGGCTTCAGCAGTTGCAGCTCACGGGCTTAGTTGCTCCGTGGCATGTGCAATCTTCCTGGACCAGGAGTTGAACCCATATCCCCTGAATTGCAAGTAATGATAATCTTAAGTGAATTTGCTTACCTTTGGTTTTGAGACTAGCTGGTGAAGTACAGTGATATTTTAATGTCCCTATTTTGGATTTTGATTTATTTTCAATCTCTGAATATTGCTGAGGTCAGGTAAAGGAATTTTTACACAGGTTTATAAAACACAAATATGTTTCTAGTTTGGCTAAATATAAACTACAGTTAAGAAGATTCTAATTTTATTCTGGACCCACTGCCTCAGGCAAATATCTACTTTTACCTATGCCCAGAGGTTCTCATTGCTCATTAAAACTGCAATTAACCCTCTACCTGAAAATTGCTAATTATATATATTTTTTCTAAAATATACTACAATTGTAAGATAACGATGATCCTATATGCAAGGCAGCAAGAGACAGAGAAGTAAAGAACAGACCTTGGGGTTCTGTGGGAGAAGGCGAGGGTGGGATGACCTGAGAGAATAGCACTGAAACATGTGTATTACCATATGTAAACAAGATGACCAGTGCAAGTTCCATGCTTGAAGCAGGGCACTCAAAGCCGGTGCTCTGGGACAACCCAGAGGGATGGGGTGGGGAGGGAGGTGGGAGGGGGTTCAGGATGGGGGACACATGTGCACCTGTGGCTGATTCATGTCGATGCATGGCAAAAACCATCACAATACTGTAAAGTAATTATCCTCCAAGTAAAACTAATTAATTAATTACAAAAATAAAATGTACTACATTTGTAAGCAATTGTTAATCTAAAACTAAAGCTAAGTCATTTGCTCTAGTTATGAGTAGCCTCAGTACTATCCATATAAAAGTTCTTACTATAAAAAGTGAGGTCTTGCTAATTAACCACTTAATTAAACAAAATTTTATTAGTACTTACTATGTGTGACGCACTGTACTCGGTACATTAGAAGCAGTAAAACACTGTACTGGGTACAGCAGATAAAACAGAGAAAAATTTCTGACCATGGGAGCTTATATTCTAGTGCAGGGGGCTGATGATAAAAAGTATAGGTACATTATATGGCATAATATAGCAAGGCAAGAGGGAAGGTAGAGGAAAATACAGTAGACAGGAAATGTGTGTGTCATGACAACTGCAGTTTTTTGGGGGCTGTGCTAGGTCTTTGAGCCATGGGCGCTCTCTATTTGCAGCGAGCAGGGTCTGTTCTCTAGACGTACATTCTCTTTTTGCAGAGCACAAGGTCTAAGGCATGCAGGCTTCAGCAGTTGCAGCTCACGGGCTTAGTTGCTCCATGGCATGTGCGATCTTCCTGGACCAGGGGTTGAACCCATGTCCCCTGAATTGCAAGACAAGTTCTTAACCACTGGACACCAGGGAAGCCCACAACTGCAGTTTTAAACAGCATGAAATGGCATGGTTAAGGAAGACGGGAAAGACTAGAGATCTCTTCAAGAAAATTAGAGATACCAAGGGAACATTTCATGCAACGATGGGCTTGATAAAGGGCAGAAATGGTATGAACCTAACAGAAGCAGAAGATATTAAGAAGAGATGGCAAGAATACACAGAAGAACTGTACAAAAAAGAGCTTCACGACCCAGATAATCACGATGGTGTGATCACTGACCTAGAGCCAGACATCCTGGAATGGGAAGTCAAGTGGGCCTTAGAAAGCATCACTATGAACAAAGCTAGTGGAGGTGATGGAATTCCAGTGGAGCTATTTCAAATCCTGAAAGATGATGCTGTGAAAGTGCTGCACTCGATACACCAGCAAATTTGGAAAACTCAGCAGTGGCCACAGGACTGGAAAAGGTCAGTTTTCATTCCAATCCCAAAGAAAGGCAATGCCAAAGAATGTTCAAACTACCGCACAATTGCACTCATCTCACACACTAGTAAAGTAATGCTCAAAATTCTCCAAGCCAGTCTTCAGCAATACGTGAATTGTGAACTTCCAGATGTTCAAGCTGGTTTTAGAAAAGGCAGGGGAACCAGAGACCAAACTGCCAACATCCACTGCATCATGGAAAAAGCAAGAGAGTTCCAGAAAAACATCTATTTCTGCTTTATTGACTATGCCAAAGCCTTTGACTGTGTGGATCACAATAAACTGTAGAAAATTCTGAAAGAGGTGGGAATACCAGAGCACCTGACCTGCCTCTTGAGAAATTTGTATGCAGGTCAGGAAGCAACAGTTAGAACTGGACATGGAACAACAGACTGGTTCCAAATAGGAAAAGGGGTATGGCAAGGCTGTATATTGTTACCCTGTTTATTTAACTTATATGCAAAGTACATCATGAGAAACACTGGGCTGGAAGAAGCACAAGCTGGAATCAAGATTGCCGGGAGAAATCTCAATAACCTCAGATATGCAGATGACACCACCCTTATGGCAGAAAGTGAAGAAGAACTAAAAAGCCTTTTGATGAAAGTGAAAGAGGAGAGTGAAAAAAGTTGAAAAGTTGGCTTAAAACTCAACATTTAGAAAATGAAGATCATGGCATCTGGTCCCATCAGTTCATGGGAAATAGATGGTGAAACAGTGGAAACAGTGGCAGACTTCATTTTTCTGGGCTCCAAAATCACTGCAGATGGTGACTGCAGCCATGAAATTAAAAGACGCTTACTCCTTGGAAGAAAAGTTATGACCAATCTAGATAGCATATTGAAAAGCAGAGACATTACTTTGCCAACAAAGGTCTGTCTAGTCAAGGCTATGGTTTTTCCAGTAGTCATGTATGGATGTGAGAGTTGGACTGTGAAGAAAGCTGAGCGCCGAAGAATTGATGCTTTGAACTGTGGTGTTGGAGAAGACTCTTGAGAGTCCCTTGGACTGCAAGGAGATCCAACCAGTCCATTCTGAAGGAGATCAGCCCTGGGGTTTCTTTGGAAGGAATGATGCTAAAGCTGAAACTCCAGTACTTTGGCCACCTCATGCGAAGAGCTGACTCATTGGAAAAGACTCTCATGCTGGGAGGGATTGGGGGCAGGAGGAGAAGGGGACGACAGAGGATGAGATGGCTGGATGGCATCACTGACTCGATGGACATGAGTCTGAGTGAACTCCGGGAGTTGGTGATGGACAGGGAGGCCTGGTGTGCTGCAATTCATGGGGTCAAAAAGAGTCGGACACGACTGAGCAACTTAACTGAACTGAAGGAAGACCTTACTGGAAAAGTGGTATTTGAGCAAAGTTAGATGATAAAGACATGAGAGCTGAGGTTATCTGGGAGAACAGCATTTTAGGCAGACAACAGCAAGGATAAAGCCCTGAGATGGGAGTATGTCTAGTATGTTTGTGGGAAAACAAGAAGGTCAGTGCGCCTGGAGTGGAATGAATGAAGACTGTTGTAGATGAGATCAGAAAACCAAGGGGCCAGATCATGTATGGCCTCGTAGGCCACTGTGAGGACTGTGATGGAAAGCCATTGGAGGATGGATATGGTGGGCATCTTTGTTGTTGCTGTTGAGCACATGAATGAAAAAAATCATTACTTCAATTTCTTTTAATTTTTATTTAAACTTTTTTTTCTTCCAGTTTTACTGAGATATAATTGACATATAGCACTTGTATAAGTTTAAGGTGTACGGCATAATGATTTGACTTATATTCATCATGAAATTATCACATTAAGTTTAGTGAACTTATTTCATCATCTGAAAGATACAAAATGGAAGAAATAGAAAAAACTTTTTCTTTGTGATGAGAAGTTGGCATTTATTTACTTATTTTTGGCTGTGCTGAGTCTGCATTGCTGGGCAGGCTTTTCTCTGGTCGTGGTTCGGAGATTTCTCACTGCAGTGGCTACTCTTTTTGTGGAGCAATGACTCTAGGGGGCCTAGGCTCCAGTAGTTGCTGCACGCGGGCTCTAGGGCGCAGGCTCAGAACATGTGGTATCTTCCCGAATTAGGGATTGAACCTGTGTGTCCTGCACTGGCAGGCGGACTCTCCCACTGAGCCACCAGGAAAGCCCTGGCATTTATTTTTAAACAGTCCTTCTGGGGAGTTCCCTGGTGGTCTAGTAGTTAGGATTTACTGCTTTCACTGTATGGCTCAAGTTCATTCCCTACTCAGGGAACTGAGATCCTGAAAGCCACGGTTGTGACAAGAGTCCCTCTGGCTGTAGAATTCACAATAGGCTGGCTGCTAAGCTGCTAAGTCACTTCAGTCATGTCCGACTCTGTGCGACCCCGTAGATGGCAGCCCACCAGGCTCCCCCGTCCCTGGGATTCTCCAGGCAAGAACACTGGAATGGGTTGCCATTTCCTTCTCCAATGCATGAAAGTGAAAGTGAAGTCGCTCAGTCGTGTCTGACCCTTAGCAAGGACTGCAGCCTACCAGGCTCCTCTGTCCATGGGATTTTCCAGGCAAGAGTACTGGAGTGGGGTGCCATTGCCTTCTCCGAGGCAGGGCTAAAAGCCAAAGTACGAAAGCCAGGCAGGTAGAAGAATCCAGGCAAGATATGATGATGGCTTTGACCAACAGTGGAAATGGTAAGAAGTAGTCAGATTCTGAATTTATTTTGAAGATAGAGCTGATAGGTTTTAGATGTGGAATAAAAAAAAAAAAAAGAGCTGAAGCTAATTCTAAAGTGAACTACTGGAGGAATTCAGTTGCCATTACTGAGATGAGGAAGGTCACATTCTATCATGAATATGCACATCTAAGTTAAGAAATCTTTTGAACTTATTTCTAAAAAATGTTTCATTAGTTATCAAAAAATAACTTGAATTAGAATGTGACTTTTTTTATTCTTGAGGATCTGGTACATGAAAGAAACATTCACAATTGTTCCTTAAAAACAGCACTTCTTATATAATTGTTAAGTGCAACTTGCAATCTTTGCGCTAGTTAAGCTGCTTGAGTCTTTGTTGTCTCACTGTGGGTGTTGAAGTAAGTGCTGGTATTGACTCTATAGCACTTTAATTGTAGGTATTATCTCTTAGCCTATCCATCTCCTGATTTTTAATTATCTCTAAAGAAAATTATAGAATTTCCACAATGATTACCCACTGTCCTACGCTGGTAACTCCAAAAACTGTTCATTATGATGTAAATAGGATGAGAATATGTCCTCCACTCCACTTCATAGGGTCTATTTCACGGTGGTGTCCATTTTCATTTTAACAAGATAGTCCAAACCTAAAAATGTACACTCTTCTCTCCTATTTTTATTTCTTGAAAATAAAACTTTTTCTTTTCAGAGCATCACTCTTGACAATGACTACCATGCCTGAATTTTATTCTAGTATTCTTTAACGGATATTTATTGTTTATTTCTATAAAGTGAGTTTTGCTTTGCTTTTAAGATTCTAGAATTCTGATTTTACTGTCATGGTAAATATTGGCTTGTTTTACATTCTTTTTAACCTTAAAATTAATATAAATCACATGTTAGCATTGATCGAAAATAATCCAATTTGACTTAATGTCTAATTAAGCAGGCACCTTGGCCATTTATTTTAACAATTTCCAGTATCAGAGAGCCCACTACACTACATAGCAGCCCATTGCCATTCTGAAGAGCTCTAATTGCCAAAAAAACTCTTTTTCACAAGTAGTTAAAGTTGGCCTTCCTAAACCCTCTATTCATTAATCCCTGGAACTACAAAAAGCACAAGGGACTTTTATTCTCAGGTCAGCCAGCAACCAGCCATGTGAGGTTAGGACAGAATCATAATCACTCAGAGCTCATCACACCATCTGATCTATAAAACAAAGGGATGGATCTCTTCTAGCTCTTAAGTTCCTTCCAGTAGCTCTTGCACAGGATCTTAGGATACCTCAGATAGCATTCCTCCCTAAATTTATGTTTATTCTACCCTAATGACTGGAGTTCACACCAGGATTCCTTGTATGAAACAGTTTTTAGCTCCTTCACAATCCTTATCATCCTTCCTTGGATAAGCTGCAGATTACCTAAAGGTAACACCCAGAACCGAAAAAAAGTGATATTCTGGACATGGTGTGGGTACTGAGTTCCACGTTACTAGTATGCCATTGTCCTTGTAGTGGTTACCTATCCCCACATAACCAGTTACCCCCAAATTGAACAGGTTTAAACAGCAAGAAGTGATGGGACCAGCTGCCATGATCTTAGTTTTCTGAATGTTGAGCTTTAAGCCAACTTTTTCACTCTCCACTTTCACCTTCATCAAGAGTCTTTTGAGTTCCTCTTCACTTTCTGCCATAAGGGTGGTGTCATCTGCATATCTGAGGTTATTGAGATTTCTCCCGGCAATCTTGATTCCAGCTTGTGCTTCTTCCAGCCCAGCGTTTCTCATGATGTACTCTGCATAGAAGTTAAATAAACAGGGTAACAATATACAGCCTTGATGAACTCCTTTTCCTATTTGGAACCAGTCTGTTGTTCCATGTCCAGTTCTAACTGTTGCTTCCTGATCTGCATATAGGTTTCTCAAGAGGCAGGTCAGGTGGTCTGGTATTCCCATCTCTTTCAGAATTTTCCACAGTTTATTGTGATCCACACAGTCAAAGGCTTTGGCGTAGTCAATAAAGCAGAAGTAGATGTTTTTCTGGAACTCTCTTGCTTTTTCCATGATCCAGCGGATGTTGGCAATTTGATCTCTGGTTCCTCTGTCTTTTCTAAAACCAGCTTGAACATCTGGAAGTTCACAATTCACGTATTGCTGAAGCCTGGCTTGGAGAATTTTGAGCATTACTTTACTAGTATGTGAGATGAGTGCAATTGTGCGGTAGTTTGAGCATTCTTTGGCATTGCCTTTCTTTGGGATTGGAATGAAAACTGACCTTTTCCAGTCCTGTGGCCACTGCTGAGTTTTCCAAATTTGCTGGTGTATCGAGTGCAGCACTTTCACAGCATCATCTTTCAGGATTTGACTGGAATTCCATCACCTCCACTAGCTTTGTTCGTAGTGATGCTTCCTAAGGCCACTTGACTTCACATTTCAGGATGTCTGGCTCTAGGTGAGTGATCACACCATCGTGTTTATCTTGGTCATGAAGATCTTCTTTGTACAGTTCTTCTGTGTATTCTTGCACCTCTTCTTAATACCTTCTGCTTCTGTTAGGTCCATACCATTTCTGTCCTTTATCAAGCCCATCTTTGCATGAAATATTCCCTTGGTATCTCTAATTTTCTTGAAGAGATCTCTAGTCTTTCATGGCAAATAGATGGGGAAACAGTGGAAACAGTGTCAGACTTTATATTTCTGGGCTCCAAAATCACTGCAAATGGTGATTGCAGCTGTGAAATTAAAAGACGCTTACTCCTTGGAAGGAAAGTTATGGCCAACCTAGATAGCATATTCAAAAGCTGAGACATTTCTTTGCCAAAAAGGTCCGTCTACTCAAGGCTATGGTTTTTCCGGTAGTCATGTATGGATGTGAGAGTTGGACTGTGAAGAAAGCTGAGCGCTGAAGAATTGATGCTTTTGGATTGTGGTGTTGGAGAAGACTCTTGAGAGTCCCTTGGACTGCAAGGAGATCCAACCAGTCCATTCTGAAGGAGATCAGTCCTGGGTGTTCTTTGGAAGGAATGATGTTAAAGCTGAAACTCCAGTACTTTGGCCACCTCATGCGAAGAGTTGACTCATTGGAAAAGACCCTGATGCTGGGAGGGAATGGGGGCAGGAGGAAGAGGGGACGACAGAGGATGAGATGGCTGGATGGCATCACTGACTCGATGGACGTGAGTCTGAGTGAACTCCAGGAGTTGGTGATGGACAGGGAGGCCTGGCGTACTGTGATTCATGGGGTCGCAAAGAGTCGGACACAACTGAGCGACTGAACTGAAACAGCAAGAAATATGAACTCAAAGGTCAGGAATTCAGAAAGGGTTTAGCTGAGTGATTCTGGCTCAGGGTCTCTCGTGAAGTAAAAGTCATTGGCAGTGCTATAGTCATCTTAAGAGTCAACTAAAGGAAAAAGAGAGAGAGACTCAACCGAAGGATCTCTTTTAAACTCACTCATGTAGTTGGCAGGTTTAACTTTCTCACAGGATACTGAATAGAGAGCCTCAATTTCTCATTACATCATGTGGGGCTCTCCAAAGAACTGCTTACATCATGATGCGTCATGACAGTTTACTCACCCCAGAGCAAGTGACTGTAGGGAAGGGGATAGAGAGAGACTGAGAGAGGAGGGGGGAAAGAGAGAGAGGCTACCCTTTCTCTCTTCTTATTTTTTTATTCAAAGATGTTTATTGGTTATTTGAAATGTATCAGACAGTTCTCTATGCATGTGGGATATTAAATGAACAAAATTGACCAGTTCCTTGCCCTTCTTTATAAAATAATCTCAGAGGGAGTATTTCATCACTTCTGCCATATTCATTTGCTAGAATTCAGTCACCAGGGTCCAGCCCATAGAGTCACACACAGACATTGAGCATCAGGGGCAGGAGGTGCTGCGGCTATCCCAGAGGCTGCCTGTTTCAGTTGTGCACACCATCTTTCTACAAATGCAGCCCAAGATCTCATGATGGTTTTGTGCCAAAGGTTCACACTGATCTTCTCATCAATTGAAACTCAAGTTTCTCTTTGTTTGCTTTACAAAGCCATTGATTTTCTACTTAATCCTTTAAACCTAAGGGCAAGACTTATCTATGATGTTTAATTTGTCTCTAATACATATTTTTAAAAGTTATTTCCTATATATTATAATTTAAATCCCTATTAGAGGAGGAGGAGCATGCTAAAACAAATTTTTCCAGATTTCAACCAATGTACTTTCTGTCACTCTTATGGTGTCTCCTGAGGGTAAGGGGGGTTAAAGTAGTATTTTGAGTAAATGCAATATCTCATTAAGCCTCAGATTTCTCTTATAAAAGTTGACAAACATTCTTTATTAAATTAAAGAAGATGACCATAAACTATTATATCTGTGTTGGGTCTTCCAGGCCTTTTCAATCTTTGAATAACCAAGCTTTGCAGGAACTGGTTAGGAATTCATGTCGGTTCTGCTTTCTATTTCTTTGAGTTACTTAAACTTACTATTATTTAAGATTAAAAAATATTATTTTTCTAATCCAGCTAAAATAAAATTAATATTAGATATAGTCCACACTTAGAGATTTTCTTCTACTCTTCTGCTTTCTAATTAGAGAGTTTTAGTGTACAAAGTAAATACACAAATTTAAAATGGCACAGTTAAGAATTGAGACATAGCACATTACATTTTAAGAATCTTTAGTATAAAAAACGTATTTAGTGTTATAAATCTTGCGTCCAGTTTCTAAATAATTCCTTTTCCTTTTATAGAGTAAAAACCACCTAAAAAATAAATATGAATAAAATGACATTTCTTAATGTTGTAGATGTGTCTACTACTTTTGCAAAATATGAAATAAGCATCTTTTGAATGGCTATTTTTAGTAGCATAGTACAGTTGTGTACTATAAACTAAGGAAGTGTATTTCGAGTTAAAAATCGCTGACCTGATTCAGAAATCCCATCAAAGTAAAATCATATATGTTTTTGACTAGTGGAGAAAGTGAAAGTGAAAGTTGCTTAGTCGTGTCCGACTCTTTGCTACTTACAGTCTATGGAATTCTCCAGGCCAGAATACTGGAGTAGGTAGCCTTTCCCTTCTCCAGGGATCTTCCCAACCCAGGGATCGAATCCAGGTCTCCCTCATTGCAGCTTGATTCTTTACCAGCTGAGCCACTGGGGAAGCTCAAGAATACTGGAATGGATAGCCTATCCCTTCTCCAGAGGATCTTCCTGACCCAGGAATTGAACTGGGGTCTCCTGCATTGCAGGTGGATTTTTTACCAAATGAGCTAGTGGAGAAAAAGAGGTTTCAAATTTGTTTCTTTCCTTTCAACAGGAAGAACCATCTTATTAAGATCAGAAGATCCAGGCTCTGTATAGTACTGCCTCTATGGTATGACCTTACATCAGTCATCAATTCCTCTACATCCTGGTTATTGGTCTGTGAAAGGAAGTGGTTGGATCAAGGTTTCTTTCAGCTTTCAAAGCTTCTGATTCTATGGATTTCCTACAGTTCCCAGTCTCTTCTCTGATAAATTCAATTTAAAATTGTAAGAAATTGTAGAGAAGAGAAGCACAGGCAAATTAAGTATGCATCTGGGTGCTTCAGTTCAGTTCAGCTCAGTCACTCAGTCGTGTCCAACTCTTTGCAACCCCATGGACTGCAAAACACCAGGCCTCCCTGTCTATCACCAACTCCCGGAGTTTACTCAAACCCATGTCCATTGAGTCAGTGATGCCATCCAACCATCTCATCCTCTGTCGTCTCCTTCTCCTCCCACCTTCAATCTTCCCCAGCATCAGGGTCTTTTCAATGAGTCGGTTCTTTGCATCAGGTGGCCAAACTATTGGAGTTTCAGCTTCAGCATCAGTCCTTCCAATGAATATTCAGGACTGATTTCCTTTAGGGTGGACTGGTTGGATCTCCTGGCAGTCCAGGGGACTCTCAAGAGTCTTCTCCAACACCACTGTTCAAAAGCATCAATTCTTTGATGCTTTTGAATCTTTGATGCTTTTGCAGCTTTCTTTATAGTCTAACTCTTACATCCATACATGACTACTAGAAAAACCATAACTTTGACTAGATGGACCTTTGATGGCAAAGTAATGTCTCTGCTTTTTAATATGCTGTCTAGGTTGGTCATAACTTTTCTTCCAAGGAGCAAGAGTCTTTTAATTTCACAGCTGCAGTCACCATCTACAGTGATTTTGGAGCCCCCCAAAATAAAGTCTGTCACTATTTCCACTGTTTCCCCATTTTAATTCATCTTTTTTAAGAAAAAAAAAATTTAAGCAGTTTTAGGTTTGCAGTAAAATTGAGAGGAAGATACAGAGATTTCCCATATGCCCCTTACCCCCATACCTGCATAGTCTCTCCTATTATCAGTGCCACTCAGTAGATGATATGTTTTTTACTACAGATGAACCTACATTGACACATTGTAATCACCTAAAGTCTACAGTTTACCTGAGGGTTCAATCTTCCTTTTGAACAGTCTGTAAGTTTGGACAAAAGTATAATAACATATCTATCATTATAGTATCATGTAGAGTATTTTCATTGCCCTAAAATCATTAACATTTTAAAGATTAATTTTTGAATTTTAAATTTAAACTTAAAAGATTTTTAAAATTAATCTTTTAAATTATAAAATGTATAATCTTTGTGGGAAATTCAAATATTTTAGAAATGTAAAATTTTTGAAATGAAAGTCAACCTAACCACTCTTAGAAGAAGTCTCTGATAGTTTTTTACACACACCTCTAGATTTTAAATGTGCATATTAACTTACATATTAATTCTAACCTAACCTAAATATTTCATGAGCACCTACTGTGTACTCAGATTGTTAAAAAAATCATATAAATATTAACTTAGAGAAATGCAATTGCATTACATCCAATACATACAATTCAAGCCACTGTCTTTTTTCACCTAACAAGGAATCTTGAAATACTACATGGTTTTCTATTGCCCCTTTAACGGATTACTGGGTTGTTTCCAATTTTCATTATTATGAATAAACTTTCAGTGACTATGTTCCTTTTCGAAATCTCTTTAAACAGTTTGAAAACAAATTGGCTGGAGCAGATTAAACATGAGTGCTAATTCTGACTCCACCCCCTAAAAGTGACAACAGATATGTTATTACCTTAATTGTACCCTTAACCTCCTCAAGGACATTTGGAGAGATCTCTAGAGGTAGTTGTTATTTCAATGCAGAGGCCAGTACTTCAGGAAAAACAAATGTGTGTGTAAATCACGAGGAAAATATTTGAAAGAGTAAAATGTGAATTTGGATATGATTCATCATTGTTGATTATTTATATTTTTCTATATATTTCTTACGATGAGCCTAAATATATTTCTAGAATTAAAGTTTTGTTACAGTAACAGAACCTATTTCTATTTAGACAGAAAACTGAATTGCTTTTTTATTGAGATGTAATTCACATATCATACACTGCAGTAAATTTTAGTATATTCAGAGTTATGTACCATCACCATTACCTACTTAGAGAACATTTTGTGCTATGCTTAGTCATGTCAGACTCTTTGCAACCCTATGGACTGTAGCCTGCCAGGCTCCTCTGTCCATGGGGATTCTCCAGGCAAGAATACTGGAGTAGGTTGCCATGCTCTCCTCCAGGGGATCTTCCCAACCCAGGGATCAAACCCAGGTCTCCCACATTGTGAGCAGATTCTTTACCATCAGAGCACCAGGGAAGCCCAAGAATACTGGGGTGGGTAACCTATCCCTTCTTCAGGGGAACTTCCCAACCCAGGAATTAAACTGGAGTCTCAATTAATCTGCCTGCATTGCAGGCGAATTCTTTACCAGCTGAGCTACCTGGTAAGCCCACTTGAGAACATTTTACCACCCTATTAAAAAGCCCCATATCCATTAGCAGTCACTCCTCATTCCTCTGTCTCACCACAACCCCTGGCAACCATTAAACTATTTGTCAACTCTATGAATTTGCCTATTCTGGAAATGCCATATAAATAGAATCATACAACTGGTTGCCTTTTGTGTCTGGTTTCTTTCACTTAACAAAGTGCTTTCCAGGTTCATGTATGTGTCCCATATATCAGTTCATTTCATAGCCTGTCTTAGTCACTTCAGGTGCTTTAACAGAATACCATAGACTGGATGGCTTAAACAGCAGACACTTATTTTTTTCGGCGCTGAAGAATGTGAAGTCCAAGAGCAAGGTACTGGAGGATTTGGGTCTTAGAGAGAACCCTCTGCTTGGCTAGCAGTCACCTTTACTAAAAAGAGGATGCGCTAGTGTCTGTTTCCTTGAAAGGGCATTAATCCCATCATGAGGGCTCCATTCTCAAGACCTCATCTAAACCTAATTACCTCCCAAAGGCCCCACCTCCTAAAATAATCACACTGGGGTAAGAGCTTCACACATGACTTTGGGTGGGCAGGAGACAAAATATTTAGTCCATAACATGACCCAATAATATTCCATTGTATAGAATACCATTTTGTTTATCATTTCATTAGTTGACAGGCATTTAGGTTGTTTCCACTGTTTGGCTATTATGAGTAATGTTACTATGAACACTTATATTCAAATTTTGTGTGAATGAATGCTTTCAGTTCTCTTGGATATACACCTAGGCATGGAATTTCTAGCTCATATAATAACTCTATGTTTAACCATTTAAGGAACTGCCAATCTGATTTCTCATTGGCTGTACCATTTTATATACATATAAATATATTTTATATATATATATATATATTTGTTGCTGTACCAGCAATATATTAGGACTCTGATTTCTCCAAATCTTCACCAATGCTTATTATTGTCTGTCTTTTTTATTATAACTATCCATCCTAGTGGGTGTGAAGTCATATCTCATTGAGGTTTTGATTTGTATTTCCCTAATGACTAATGTTGAGTGTGTTTTCACATGCTTATTGTCATTTTTTTTCTAGTGCTCTCACACATTTAAAAAATTTTTTTCTTGGAGTACAGTTGATCTATAATGTTGTGTCATTTGTATATCTTCTTTAGAGAAATGTCAATATGAATCCTTTGTCCATTTTTAGTTTGGTTATTTGTCTTTTTATTGTTAAATGTAAGAGCTCTTTATATATCCTGGATACAAATTCTTTATCAGATATATGATTTACAAATATTTCCTCCCATTTTTGGGTTGTCTTTTTACTTTCTCGATAGTGTCCTTTGAAGTACAAAATTTTTTTAATAAAAAGCAATGATAAATTACATTTTTAAAAGGCCTTTGGAGATCTGGATCCAGCATAATGTTTTCCTAACACATAATAAAAGTTTCATAGAATTATATAGCAGGCAGAAAAGTAATTCAAGAGTGTATTATAAGAAGAACAAGAGAAGCTAATTGATAATTAATTAAAAGATATTTTGATGGGTAGGAAATTAAACATCACATAGCTAATATATAAGAAGAAAGACTCTAATATATTTAACTTCTTTTTCATATGTGTAAATGCACATAAAGCATATTGCAATAAGTTATTTTACACACACAGTTCAGTTCAGTCGTTCAGTTCAGTCACTCAGTTGTGTCCTACTCTTTGCGACCCCATGAATTGCAGCATGCCAGGCCTCCCTGCCCTTACACACACACACAAGCCAGAGAAAAATCTAACCTTAAACCTACTAAGTGGAATTGAAGCAGAAACAGAGTTGATTACTCAGGTTAATGGGTTGGTGTCTATAAATGACAAATGACCATATTAAAGAAGTTACTAACTTTATATGCTGAACTATCGCTAACAATATTTTACAATAATTAACAAAAGCTGCTTTTGAAATAAACCTTTCTGGTTAATTTCTCCTCTCTCTTTGGAATCTTTGGTAATTAAAAAAACTATACTCAATATACATGTGAAACTTTTACAACAGTTAACCTAGAGCATTCAAAGGTAACAGCTTATAAATTCTCCTTAAGGCAAGAAAAAAATAGTGGGCATGAGAAACTATGAAACACTATTGTAGTCACTCTTGCCCAAAGACTTCTCCAATGTACTTTGGGCTGTTCATTTCCTTCTTGTAAATACATTTTACCATTCTTTAAAGAAACATGAAGATGCTGCAAGACACAGAAGGAATGAATAAGGAATTCAGGTGTTCAGGTGAGATTTAAATAACAGGACTGGGTTAAGGTAAAGTTGGAAGCAGTCTCTTCAACACGTGCCAATAACACAGGCAAGAAAGACAGCCTGAAGTCGGAAACCCAGTCCAGCAGACTAGTCAAAAGAGCCTGGAACTTAAGCAGACTTTAAATACTGGGTTGGTCAAAAAGTTCATTCGAGTTTATTACAGTTTACAGAAAAACTCAAACTTTTTGGGCAACTCAATAACAGATACAGGGACAAATAGCTCGTGGCATCTTGACTCCTGGTAAGTCTTATATGCTTCCAGTTAAGAAAGAATTACATTCTCAAACCTGGCCTGAGTCTGCAATGAAGGTCAGTGGAGTACTTGGCTGAAAGGAAGAGAATAGAAGTTTTGGACATAGACTAACCCTGACAAGACTGAGGTCTGCGTACCTGGAGAGTTTCTAAAAAATCTGGACCCATGTATATTCTCCAGAGGGTTCTCTAACTATGCTGGAGAATGTGGGATGAGTTGAAGTGAGCATTTTACCAGCATTTGTGGAAAATCGGTGTTACCAAGTGGCACTTGGTAAACAGAATGTTTTAGCCACTAATAATAAAACCCATTCACACTGTGACTAATACTGAAACAATTGGGAAATTTATTATATCATATAACAAGGAAGTTCATAGGGAGGGCAAGGTTGACAGATGCTGTTGCACAACAAGGTCGTGAAGGATCCAAGGCTCCTCCAACCTTTACTCTGTCATCCTTCAGACAGAGCTTCATCCTTCAGAGAACAGCTTCATCCTTGGGCAAGAGACAGATGATAGCAAAAAACCTTGGCATCACAATCCAAACATGCCAGTATCCAGAGAAAGAAGACCACTCTTAGGAATGAGGAAGTATTTCTAAGAACCCTGGCACAAGTGGTCACACTCCTAATTTGGAACCAATTGCTGAATAGAATAATTATAATTAGTTTAGACTGGTCATCTGAGGTGTATTAAATGTCAGAGTCAACTGTTTATACTAAGATTTTGCTTTTGTTGAGACTTCCTCAGTTTCCCCTTAAATTGTCTGTAAGTTATAATGTCATAATTATTGACTGATATCACAAAGGAGATGCTGCATAATCTTTTTGCTCATCTGTTTTGGTAAAGAACTTTTTTTCTTCTCCCATGCCATGAACCAGAACTGAGGTACTACGGTCCTTCTGTAATGACCTAGAAGGAAACAGGTATCTGTTTACTTAGCTTGTAAACCAAACTTATAAAGTGATGAAAATGTCTGGGAGAGAAATAAACTCACACTACCTATGCCATGCACATGTGAACCAGCTTAATCACAGGTAAGTCAGCATGATTAAGGTTTAGAATTAATGGTATAAGTACTTACTGTTGAACTCAAGGGAGTAGGGGGTGTGAGAGGAGACTGTGTGACCCGTCTTGATTCCAGAAAGACAGACAGTTAAATTATGCGATGACATTTATCTAGCATCACATGAAGACTACAAGTTGAGGGGTGATGAGTAGCAATTGCAGGTGACGAGTTACAGTGTGCCTGTCCATCAGCAGGCCTGGGTTAACTGTGAAACAGACATAACAGGGGAGGGCCTACACGTTTCATTCTTAAAAGAAGTAAACAAGTTCAAGTCCTACCAAAGATCACTATTTCCAGGCACCTAAACTCACTAACAGATTTGTGTCTCCATTCCTGACAGGCCAAACCAAGGTGCTGACAGAGCTTGAACTATTAATTAGAGCAAAAATGCCTGAAACCACCCAAAAGAGTTTTTATTTGGGGAGGTTACTTATTACATGTGTTAAATGGAAGAATCTTTCAAATTCTAAAGTGAAAAAAAAATACAATGAAATATATGGACCTTGTCCATCAACAGAGGAATGGATAAAGATGTGTTACATATATATACAATGGAATATTACTCAGCCATAAAAAGAACAAAATAATTTGCAGTAATATGGATGGACCCAAAGACTGTCACACTGAGTGACATTAGAGAAAGACAAATGTTATATTATATTGCTTATATGTGGAATATAAGATAACGGTACAAATGAGAACTTATTTATAAAACAGAAATAGTCACATATGTAGAATACAAACTTATAGTTACCAAGGGGGAGATGTGGGAAGGGATAAATTGGGATTGACATATACACTCTTCTATTTATAAAATAGATGACTAACAAGAACTTACTGTATGGCACAAGGAACTCTATTCAGTACTCTCTAGTGAGCTGTACGGGAAAAGAATCTAAAATAGAGTGAGTATGTGTACATACGTAACTGATTCACTCTGCTGCACAGCAAAACTAATCAACTACACGCCAATAACACTGAATTAAGAATATATAAAGCCTCATTTTCCCCTTGGTAACTCTAATTGATTTCACTAGATACTTACAGCAGTGGTATTCAAACTTTTCTGATCATAATGCACATTTGATATGGTGACCCAGCACCCACACATCACTTTATATTTTCTAAAACTGAAACAAAAACTCATAAAACAATAGTTAAACTTTCTAAGTCCATGCTAGTCCTACTCCATTTCATTTAAAAGCAAGTGCTGATGGACACTCACTAAATTGATTCCATGATCTACTAAAGGATCTGACTGGCAGTTTGATAAGCATTGTTCTAAGGTCAGTGGATAAGGAACCCCAGAGTCCCTTAACACAAATCACACCTCTGCTCCTCCATAACAGACAATGGTGGGAAGGAGATCACGGTCGGCAATGGTGAGAAGTGGCCGGCAGGGTGACTGAGTCCCCAGTTTCATTCTCCCTCTTAGCCTCTGGCCTAAGGAAGACAAAGCTCTTGTCTTAACTTTATGTGGACTAGTTAATTTAAATAAAATTTTACCAAAGGCTGAGGGATGACAAGAGGAAAGTGAACAAGAATAAAATGAGCCTGGAAGATCCTTTGTTAAGATAAGACCCATTCATCTACAGCTTTGGTGGCTAGGCCTGGCCGCCTCCCAGTTGCAGAGGATATCCTCTTTTTCCCTTCCAGAAGGACCCTGAAGTGAATTCTCAAGAAAACAACAGAGTAACTCCCAGCCAAATACCTGAAGTTCCCCCTCCTAGCCCTCTAGGCTCTAGTTCCCTATTTCTCACCTCTTCTCTGACACTGAGCGCAGTAAAGACCCGCTCCTCAGGGGGGACCCGCCCCCCTAATGTCAGCAGGATGACCTTGCCCTGTGACTTTATCCTTCTGAGTCAATAACGCAAAAGCTTAACATCCTTGGAAGAGATGTACATAAAGAAGTCTTTTGCGAGTTCTTGAAGGACTGATTAAAATAAACACATTAAAATTTCCAGAAAGCAGGCACATTTACTCTGGCCCTTCTGAAAGAATACTGTGATAAGCTCAGGTGGGTTAGACACATCATTAGAGCAGCAAAAACATCATGCTTCCCAATTTCAACTTTTTTTTTTCCTTCCTGAGAATACAGTCTTGTGAAGTCCAACTCAGTGTACCTTAAAGGACAAGCTTCTTGTTCTCTCTGAATCCCAGTTTATTCATCCATAAGATGGGACTAAGTAATACTCACGTTTGTCAAAAAGGACTACGTGAGCCAACTAGATGACATGTATGATGCATTTAGCTAATCATCAGTACATGGCAGCTGCTGCTTATCTTAGGCTGGTTGGCTATAGACTAAGAAAGCAAACACTGTAAACTTCCTGTTTAACAAAAGAAATCTTAGGTCGCCTGATACTTCCTAGTCTGATGTTTCCTTTAGGAAACTTTCAATTTGCCTGTTATCTAGAAGGATCGTGGTAGTGTTCAGTTGCTTCAGTTGTGTCTGACTCTTTGTGACCCCGTGGACTATAGCCCGCCAGGTTCCTCTGTCCATGGGATTCTTCAGGCAAGAATACTGGAGTGGGTTGCCTGCCTACCTCCACAGGATCTTCCTGATGGGATCGAGCCCACGTCTCCTGTGTCTCCGGCATTGGCAGGTGGGTTCTTTACCATTGAGCCCCCTGGGAAGCCCCATCTAGAAGGATACCACTATCTATATTCTGGTTTGCTCTCTCCTGCTATAATAGAAGTCTAATTGTAAGTGCAGTGGATGCAAAAGAAAACAAAAGGGTAAACACAGGATTTCATATGTTTCTTTCTAGGAATAGAAAGAAAAATGCCCAGTTTAGTGCGCCTAGGGGCTGAGACCACTGCAAGAGGCCTGTGCCTCGAGTCCACGTCCAGCCTACCACATTTGATTGCCAGATGGATTTCCTAGAGTTCTGACTGTGTCACTTCATTGCTTAATAAATGACCTTAGCTCCCCACAACCTACCAAAGAAACTTGCAACCATATTATTTTGGTATTGAGTGTAACTATATGAAGGAAAAGAGCCTAACTTGCTTTTGTTTTGTGAAATAAAATTCATGTTTTATTTTATGCGAGACAGGAAAAATTTAAGCATAAAACACTGTCTTTGCCCTTTGGCTTCCTCCCTCCCCTCTACTGTGCATTGTGTCTGCATCATGCATCAACCACAGCCTCCCAGGAGCAGAAATACCTGCTCAACCATAAAGAGCAACATTCTCCTGGCATCAACAATGTGACTCCTTAAATAAGAGCATTCATCCCTTCTTGATCTTGTAAGGGGTCACAATGACCGACCACTTTGTACCTGCAGAGCTGGATTGTGTAAACTGCCAATAATACATCATTAAATGCACAGCCTTCTGTCTCAAAATAACCTACATCACTGGGTTTGGACCTCTAATGAGTAGGACATTTCTCAGAGCTTTCTGAGAGCTTGTTCACGGGTGATAGTCCTCAAACTGGCTCGAATACAATTTTCCATTTCTTTCTTAAATCAACTAATAATTCACAATGTTTTTTAAACAATAAAATGTTTATTTTCGTTGTTGGAGTCAGTTTGCTTTTTTATATTTAAAAAATTTTATTTCTTAAACAATGGTAGGTATAAGTGCTTTGTTTGTATTATTATCCTTGTGGTAAACTATATACAAAAGAATAATTTACCATTAGTGACGTTTAGTGTATTCACAGTCTGTGCAACCATCACCACTATCTAGTTCCTGAATATCTTCATCATCCCGAAGAGAAATTCTGTACCCATTAAACAATTACTTCTTGTTTCTCCCTCCCCCCATTCCCAATCTTAGGGAATCCGTAATCTGTTTTATGTTTTTAGGACTTTGCCAACTCTGGTTATTTCAATAAATGAATCTAAAATATTTGGCATTTTGTGTCTGGATTCTTTCACTCAGCATAATATTTACAAAATTCCTCTATGTTGTAGCATGCACCATTGTTGGTTTTTTTTTGTTTGTTTGTTTTTTTACCATATGGATATACCTTAGATATGGTACATCCATATGGTAAAATAGATACGGATATACTATTATATCCGTATATATCATATGGATATAATAGTCTAATGACTGTTAGTCATCTCTAATGACTATTGACGTCATTTAGTTTTGCATGTTCTTGTTGGTTGTTTGTATGTCTTCTTTGGAGAACTGTCTTCACAGATCCTTTGCTCATTTTTAATTGGGTTATCAGTCTTTCATTATTGAGTTGATAGAGTTTTCTATATATTCCAGATACAATACTCTTAGCAAATATATGATTTGTAAATGTTTTCTCTCGTCTTGTGGATCGTCTTTTCACTTTATTAACAGTTTCATTTGAAGCAGAAAAAAATTTAATGTTGATGAGGTCCAACTTATCTATTTTTCTTTTTTGCTCGTGCTTTTGGTGTCGCATCTAAGAATCAATTGTCAAACTTAAAGTCAAGAAGATTTACCTCTATTTTTTCTAATGCTTAATAAATTTAGCTATTAAATTTAGGTCTCTGATCCATTTTGAGTTAATTTTTGTACACAGTGTGAGATAAGGATCCAACTTCATTCTTTCACATATGGCTATTCAGTTGTCCCAGCATCATTTGCTGAAAAGACTCTTCTTTTCCCATTGAGTGGTCTTGGTACTCATTTTAAAAATAGGCTGACCATAAACACATGGGTTTATTTCAATTTAATTTACCCCTAAGTATTTTATTCTTTTTGATGTTGTTATAAATAGAACTGTATCTTAATTTCATTTTCTGACAATTCATTGTTAATGTATAAAAATACATTTGAATTTTGTATATCAATCTTTCATCCTGCAATTTTATTGTACTAGTTTATAGTCTATATTTTTGGTTTTTTGGGGGGGGTGCTTTTCTTTTTTTTTTTGATTCTTTACATACAAGATCATGTCATCTGTGCATATGGTTTTACTTCTTCCTTTCCAATCTGAATTCCTTTCTTTTTCTTGCTTAATTCCTCTGTTAGAACCTCTAGCATAATGTTGACTAGAAGTAGCAAGAGTGGATATCCTTGTTTTATTTCTGATCTTAGAGGAAAATCATAGTCTTTCACCATTAAGTGTATTGTTGGCTGTAGGCTTTTCATAGGTGCTTTTTATTAGGTTGAGGAAGTTCCTTTTTATTTACTAGTTTGCTAAGTGTTTCTATCACGAAAGAATGTTGGATTTTGTTAATGCTTTTTCTGCTTCTACTGAGATGATCACGTGGTTTTTGCTTTTTTTAAAAACAAGTATAGATGATCCACTCCAGGATTCTTGCCTGGAAAATCCCATGGACAGAGAAGTCTCGTAGGCTATGGTCCATGGGATTGCAAAGAGTCAGACAAGACTGACGTTACTTAGCATGCATGCACACAAAGTTGATTTACAATGTTAGTTTCAGGTGTACAGCAAAGTGATTCAGTTATAAACATATATGAAGATATCTACATTCTTTTAAAAATGCTTTTCTATTATAGTTTTTTTCTACAAGATATTGAATATATTGTACTTCCTTGTGCTATACAGTAAATGCTTGTATATTATATATTGTATATATTGTAATGTACATGCTAACCCCCTACTCCCAATTTATTCCTTTCCCCTCCTTCAAGAAACTCAATCGTGAATATTCATTGGAAGGACTGATGATGAAGCTGAGGCTCCAATACTTTGGCCACCTGATGCGAAGAGCCGATTCATCAGAGAAGACCCTGATGCTGGGAGAGATTAAGGGCAGGAGAAGGGGACGACAGAGGATGAGAGGGTTGGATGCCGTCACCAACTCCAGGAGATGGTGAAGGGCAGGGAAGCCTGGTATGCTGCAGTCCATGGGGTCTCAGAGCTGCACACGACTGAGCGACTGAACAACCACCTCTTTCCCTTTGGTAACCATGTTTGTTTTCTACACCTGTGAGTCTGCTTCTATTTTGTAAATAAGTTCATTTTTACTATTTTTTTATTCCACAGGTATGTGATATCATATTTGTCATTCTCTGTCTTATTTGCTTAGTACAGTAATCTCTAGGTCCATCCATGTTGCTGTAAGTGGTATTTCATTCTTTTCTATGGCTCAGTAATATGCCATTGTATATATGTACCACATGTTCTTTATCGACTCATCTGTTAATGGACACTTAGGTTGCCTCCATCTCTTGGCTATTTTAAGTAGTGCTACTATGAACACTGCGAGTTTTTTTCTCCCAGTGCATAGGTTGTTTTTTTTTGATTTTTCCTTTTAATTTTATTGATATGGTATATTACATTTATTGATTTTGAGAATTAAGCCAATCTCACATTCCTGAAATATATCGCATTTGGTCATGGTATATAATTCTTTTTGTATGTTATTGGACTCTATTCTAGTATTTTGTTGAGGATTTTCTGCATTCATAAGAGATACTGGGTTTTAGTTTTCTTTTTGTAATAGCTTGTTTAGTTTTAGAATAGCTTTGTCAAGTTTTTAAAATCATGGTAATACTGGATAGGATAGTATAGAATGAGCCCTATAGAATGAGCTTGCAAGTGCTCCCTCAACTTCTATGTTTTGCAAGTGTTTGTGATGAATTGGTACGAATTCTTCTTTAAATGTTTGGTAGAATTCATCAGTGAAGCCACCTGGGGTATGGCTTTTCTTTGTGGGTATAAACAGAAGGAAAGGGGGCAGGGCACAATCTTTAAAAGAATGACATAGTCATACTGCTGCTGCTAAGTCACTTCAGTCATGTCCAACTTTGTGTGACCCCACAGACGGCAGCCCACCAGGCTCCCCCGTCCCTGGGATTCTCCAGGCAAGAATACTGGAGTGGATTGCCATTTCCTTCCCCAATGCATGAAAATGAAAAGTGAAAGGGAAGTTGCTCAGTCGCGTCTGACTCTTTGCGACCCCATGGACTGCAGCCCACCAGGCCCCTCCATCCATGGGATTTTCCAGGCAAGAGTACTGGAGTGGGGTGCCATCATAGGACATGACAAAAACTGGTCAGAACCATCTAGGTCCAAGATGACAGAAGATTCCGCTTCTAGCGAAACTGGAGCCTCATTATACACTCATTGTAATACATTAGTACCTAAGTGACACAGCCACCAGTACATGACAGTTCCGAAGCTAACCGTAAAACATCAAAAAGTGGGTGACGGCCCCTGAGATAGAATCATTCTCCCACCCATTAGCCCATGAAATTACTCAGCCCATAAAAATTAACCACACCAAGACAGGGCCTCTCGCCTTCTGAGACGGCCCATATTCTGTGGGCGTGTTTCTCTCTAAATAAATCTACTTTGTCTCTCGTTGAATTCTGAGATAAGACATCAAGAAACTGAGCTTCATTAAGTCCTGAGAACAAGTGTGTGATCTCAATTAAAAGATTGTGGGTTCAAGTCTCAGTCTGAATTGCAGTTTCAGGTACTTTTTATTACCAATTCAATATGCTTATTATATGTCTATTAAGATTACCTATTTCATCTTGAGTTAGTTTTGGTAGTGTCTTTATAATAACCTGTCCATTTCTCCTGTTATCTAATTTATTTAATTTATTGGCATATAGTTGTTCATAGTATTCATTTATAATCCTTTTTATTTCTGTAAGTCCAGCAAGAATATCCCCTATTTCATTTCTGATTCTAGTAATTTGAGTCTTTAAAAATTTTTTTCTTGGGCAGGTCTAGCTAAAGATTTGCCAGTTTTGTTGATCTAGTCAAAGAACAACCTTTTGTTTCCATTTATTTTCTCTATTGTTTTTCTATTCTCTACTTCATTAATTTCCTCTCTAATCTTCATTATTTTCTTCCTTGTTTGCCTAAGATTTAATTTGCTCCTGCTTTTCCAGTGTTTTAAGATAGAAGGTTAAGTTATAGATTAAAGAGCTTTCTTTTAATTCAGGCATTTTCGGCTATAAATTACATTCTAAGTGCTGCTTTAGCCATATCCCATAAGTTTTGGCATGCTGCTTCATTTTCATTCATCTCAAAGGATTTTCTAATTTCACTTTGGCTTTCTTCTTTGACCCTTTGGGTACTTAGGAGTCTGTTTTTTAATTTACTTATGAATTTCCCCAGATTCTTTTTGTTACTTATTTCTAATTTCATTCTTTTGTGAAACAAAATTCACATTTTATGGCAAGACAAAAAAAATTCAAATAAAATTTTCTCTTCCTTTTTTCTCCTCTTTCCCCCTACCGTACATTGTGTATCCGTATTTGAATCAACCAACCATTCCCCACTGACAGAAATTTCCACTCAAACACTAAGAGCAACATTCTTTTAAGACAACTCCTTAAAGATAACATTCTTTCTTGATATAGGGCCACACTCAGATCTAGATTATGTAAAATGTCAGTAATACATCTTTTGATGTATAGCTCTCTGTCTCAAAAAAATTCCTCTGTAACTGTATTGACTTCTGATGGGCAGAACAGTCCTCAGAGCTTTCTGAGATACTCTTTCTGGGTTATGATCCTCAAATCATGCTCAAATAAAAATTTCCATTTCTTTTCTTAGACTGATTTTTCTCGACACTTTGAGAACATATTTTGTATTATTTCTATCCTCTTAAATGTATTGAAGTTTACCTTATGGCTCAGCATATGGTCTATCCTGGAGAATCTTCCATGTGTACTTGAGAGGACTGAATTCTGCTGCTGTTGGGGGGAGTGCTCTCTCTGTATCTATTAGGCCTAACTGGCTTATAGCATTGTTCAAGTCATCAATTTCTTTATTGGTCTTCTATCTAATTGTTCATTTTTGAAAATGGAGAAGTCTCCAATTATTATCATAGAACTACTTTTCCCTTCGTTTGTCAGTTTTTGCTTTATGTATTTTTGATGATCTGTTGCTGGATGCATGTATGTTTACAACTGTCATGGCTTCCTGATAGACTGACCCTTTTATCATTACGAAATATCTCTCTTCATCTCCAATAACATTTTAATAGACTTTGTCTATTTTGTCACATTAGTCATTTTAGTTTCTTTTGATGTTTGCATTACATATCCTTTTCTTTTCCTTTACTTTCTATTTATTTGTATTTTTGAATATAAAGTGTCTAGTTTTATAATAGCTTCTTCTGTAGACAATATATAGTTGAATCCCTTTTAAAAGTCCAGTTTGACAGTGTCTGCGTTTTGATTGGATCGGTTCATCCACTCACATGTCAGGTTACTGGACTGCATTTACATTTGTCATTTTTGTTTCCTATATGTCTCATGTGTTTTTTGTTCCTCTATTTTTTTAGTGCAAACACACACAAAAAGGACTGTATATGTTTCAAGTGGGGTAATCTTAGTTGTTCCTAGCTAGTATATGCTGGTTTTTTAACCCAATGTTCAATACAGTATTATCGATACTAGATGATGAATACAGTAGTCTGGCCCAGTGGTTCTTAAAATGCGGAGCAAGATCAGGATACGTAATTCCCAGCATCACGTGGGAATTTGTTAGAGGGAAAAAGTTAATCTCTGTTATCAAACTTGGTTTTGAATCCCAGCTCTACATTTATAGCTGTGTGATTTGGGGGAACTCACTAAAGCATGTAGCCTTTTTTTCCTCATTAATAATCCTGTCTTACACTGTGGTCATGAAAGCTGTAAGAGACTAAGTGAGATAAGGACTGCTCCTGATTTTCTTTCTCACTGCAACAAAATAACAAAAGCTTCTACCTGTTTTCTCTGTATTTTCAGTATAACTACCAGCAGCTTATATTACTTAAACCAATTCTCATTTTAGCCATTATTGAGAGGGACAAATGCAGAAACAGGAACAGGAATAGAAAACATGAAGTTGTGTGGTAGGTTAGCAGAGAAAAAGAGAAATTCAGTCTGAACTCATCTCTCAAGTTGCCCAGAAAAATTAGGTGGCAGTTTAAATATCACTCTGGATGCTGATATATGCTCAAGGTCTGAAATTATAGCAATTAAAAAAACTCACTATTTCTCTGCATTTTTAATTTTACTGAGAGCACAGCAATAATCCTGTAAGGTAGACTAGGCAGGCATTATTATCTCCATTTTGCAGGGACCTAAATCTCAGAAGGATTAAGTGACTTTTGGTGGGAAAGCTGGGACTGAAGCCAAGTCGGTTAATTGCAAATTACACTTATCACAGTACTTGAGAAGCTCTCAAAATAAAGGTCATATGGAAAGGACAAAGGTCATGCTATGTATCTCAACAATACTATTGAATGAATAAATATCTGATTTACAAGTAAAAATCTTGTTACGATGAACATCATCGTAGAGATCCTAGTTAAATGAATATCCATGTATTTCCAATACAGGAGTTGAGGGTAAGAAGTGTGTATGTGGATATTTGCTCTGATTAAAAGTTTGAACAAGAGGCATAATGTTTCTGAAGTCTTCATAATTTGCATTGACTATACACAGACTTTATGGCGGTACATATATTGTTCTACTACACTATTTGAAGGTGTCACTGAGTAGAATCCATGTACAGATGAGGCCATGTGAAGTTTACCAGACCACATTGCTCAATCTCCTTAGCATGCTAGACCATAAGATTCTTGAGGGCAGAGCCCTGTTTTTGAATGAATCATCATTCAAAATGAATAAATTTTGAATATCACTAATAAATGAATCAATACATGAGTCTGTGAGTGAATGTATTTCCTTTAAAATCATTCTTTGTTTTCTCTTGTCAAAAGCACCTTTCTCTACTTCTGACTCTTTAGAGGTTAGAAACAGACCTATTCTCTCCTGCTGGTTGAAAATATTTCCACCTAATTACCTCATACTTGTCAGAATGGCCATCATTAAAAATCAACAAACAACAAATGCTGGAGTGGGTGTGGAAAAGAGAACCCTCCTGCACTGTCGGTAGGAATATAAGCTGATGCAGCCACTATGCAGAACAGTATGGAGATTCCTCAAAAAATTAAAATATAATTACCATGTGATCCAGCAATCCCACTCCTGGGCATATACCAGGACAAAACTTTAATTCAGAAAGATACATGCAATCCTTGTCCAAAGCAGCACTATTCACAATAGCCAAGACACAGAAACAACCTAGATGCCCATTGACAGCATAATGGATAAAGAAGATGTGGTACATATATATAACAGAATATGCATCATGAAAAGAATGAAATAATGCCAACTGCAGAAATAGAGATGGACCTAAAGATTATCATACTAAGCAAAGTAAGCCAGAAAGAGAAAGACAAATACCATATGATATCACTTATATGTGGGAACAAAATATGATACAAATGAACTTGCGTATGAAACAGAAAGAGACTCACAGACATAGAGAGCACAGTTGTGGTTGCCAAGGGGGAGGGGGCGTGGGGGGTTGATGGACTGAGAGTATAGGATTAGTAAATGCTAACTATTACATATAGAATTGGATAAACAAGGTCCTACTATATATACTGTTTATCAATAAACCATAATGGAAAATAATATGGAAAAAGAATACATAGATATATGTATAACTTAACCACTTTGTGTATAGCAGAAATCAACACCACATTGCAAATCAACTACACCTCAATAAAATAAATTTAAAACCACCAACCAAAAAAACTAACAAAATATTTCCACCTAAGCCCAGACTAAATTTCTTCCAGAACATCTTTTCCCTCTACCACTGGTTTATCCCCTAAGTAACAGTTCAAAATGACTCTCAGTCATTCGGACCCTGTGTTGGGATCCTGAACCGCTCACCTAAATTTGCTTACCACCACTTTCATTATCTTACACTCAGTTCTTATGAACAAAGTTTCTGATCAAAATCAGCCCTTTCAAGGCTCTTTCTGGTGCTCCCTGTTCCCAAGCGTTTTATTTCTTCAACACCTTTCATGCATTCATTATAGTGCTGCATATTTAAATAGTTATTAGTTAATTAGTCAGTTAAGCAAAAAAAAAAAAATAGTATTCTTATTTACGCTTGTAAATGCATTGCTAATAAATGGTGTTGGAAATAATTTCCCTTTCAGGGTGAAAGAATGAGGGAAATGGGAAAAAAGAAAGTTTTTTGAAAATCTACTTTGTGTCAGTTACTTTCCATGCACTTAATTTTCAAAAATAAATTCAAGTAAGGCAGACAGAGACTGCTGCTGCTGCTGCTAAGTCGCTTCAGTCGTGTCCGACTCTGTGCGACCCCATAGACGGCAGCCCACCAGGCTCCTCCATCCCTGGGATTCTCCAGGCAAGAACACTGGAGTGGGTTGCCATTTCCTTCTCCAATGCAGGAAAGTGAAAAGTGAAAGTGAAGTCGCTCAGTCGTGTCCGACTCTTAGCGACCCCATGGACTGTGGCCCGCCAGGCTCCTCCATCCATGGGATTTTCCAGGCAAGAGTACTGGAGTGGTGTGCCATTGCCTTCTCCGCAGACAGAGACTAATTGTTGCTAAATATCCATCCTTCTCTTCTTTGAAAATAACAGGATTTTTGGTAGGCACATGACTGTACAGGTAAGGCCTATATTTCCCAGCCTCTCTTACAAGTAAGCACATCACAGTGATGTGCAGAGCAGATACACAGAACCTGCAGATGGGGGAAATTCCCAGGTTGCCCAGTGGTTAGGACGCTGCGCTCTCACTGCTGAGGGTCTGCATGGAACTAAGATCCTGCAAGCGGCACAGCGTGGCCAAAAAATAAAAAAGGACTTGTAGATGGTATTCTGCAAGGAAAGAAATATGCCTTCCTGTTTGCTTTTTCCTCTCCCTGCTGAACTAAATGTTAACTTTCAACTTGGGCCACGTGGATGAAAGCAACACATTATGGATGGCAGAATAATAAGATTAAGAAGGGAATGGCTACCCACTGCGATATTCTTGCTGGGACACTTCTACGGACAGAGGAGCTTGGTGGGCTACAGTCTCCGGAGTCGCAAAGAATCAGATGTGGCTGAGTGACTAACACTAAAACCACAGAGCCTGTGCGTCAGCCCTGGACTGTATACAACGGGACTGCCGCATGAGCAACAAATAACTTCTACATTGCTTATGCCTATCAGCGAAGTTGCATTCTAGTTTCTGAGTCAAGTTTTTGCTTAACACCTTGTACAACCTATGTGAGTGGCACTCCCTGGAGTTGTGCGACTTGGCAGTTTTGAACTCACCTTCTGACTAACAGAGTAAGGTGAAGACAAGTTCAGAAAGATTAAAAACTTCACTGAAGTCAAACTTTTAAGTGATAAAGTGAGACTGAACTCAGGTACACATGATGCCAAGTTGTGACAGCACTGGATTCTACCTTAGATCGTCACTTTGTGAGACGTTATCCAGAAGGAAAGTTCCGCTGCTGATAGTAGATATGCTGTTACGTCTACTACTGTGGGCAAGAATCCCTTAGAAGAAAATGGAGTGGCCCTCATAGCCAACAAAAGAGTCTGAAATGCAGTACTTGGGTGCAATCTCAAAAACGACAGAATGATCTTCTTTCGTTTCCAAGGCAAACCATTCAATATCAGAGTGATCCAAGTCTATGCCCCAACCAGTAATGCTGAAGTAACTGATGTTGAATGGTTCTATTAAGACCTATAAGACCTTCTAGAACTAACACCAAAGAGACATGTCCTTTTCATCATAGGGGACTAGACTGCAAAAGTAGGAAGTCAAGAGATACCTGGAGTAACAGGCAAATTTGGTCTTGGAGTACAGAATGAAGCAGGGCAAAGGCTAACTCTTTTGGCAGAGTTTTGCCAAGAGAACACACGGTCATAGCAAACACCCTCTTCCAACAACACAAGAGAAGACTCTACACATGGACATCATCACCATGGACATGGTCAATACTGAAATCAGATGATTATATTCTTTTCAGCCGAAGATAGAGAAGCTCTATACAGTCAGCAAAAACAAGACCAGGAGCTGACTGTGGCCCAGATCATGCACTTCTTATTGCAAAATTCAGACTTAAACTGAAGAAAGCAGAGAACACCATTAGGCCATTTAGGTATGACCTAAATCAAATCCCTTATTATACAGTGGAAGTGAGAAATAGATTCAAGAGATTAGATCTGATAGAGTGCCTGATGAACTATGGACAGAGATTCATAACTGTACAGGAGGCAATGATCAAAACCAACCCCAAGAAAAGGAAATGCAAAAAGGTAAAATGTCTGTCTGAGGAGGCCTTACAAATAGCTGAGAAAAGAAGAGAAGCTAAAGACAAGGGAGAAAGGGAAAAATATACTCATCTGAATGCAGAGTTCCAAAGAGTAGCAAGGAGAGATAAGAAAGCCTTCCTCAGTGATCAATGCAAAGAAATAGAGGAAAACAATAGAATGGGAAAGACTAGAGATCTAGGAGATGGTAAAGGACAGGGAAGCCTGATGTGCTGCAGTCCATGGGGTTGCAGAGTCAGACACGACTAAGTGACTGAACAACAGCAACAAGTTATACTCTTACAGTGTAAGGGAAGTGGCTTCAGTCCCCACTTAAAACCAGCAATAATGGCTGCACGGGTATCAGAAAAAAGTGAGCGTGCCTCGGACGTGTGCTGTTTTTGTGACAGCAATGGTAATAAGGCATCCAGTTTGACTGTACGGCTGTAGCTCTGTAACGACGCTGCATCACCCTGTGCACGCGTAATGTCAGCTTTCCTTCCTAATTCTCTTGCTTCCCTCCCTGGACAAGCTCCTTCTTCCCATCTGTTCCCAAGAAACCACATGGCTGAGTGCGCTCCAAGGAGAGCAACACTTGACCTTTAACAAGGTTAAGGACAGGGAGGGGCTCAGTGAATGCGCAGCTGAGAAAAAGACAGTAACTCTGACATTCATTTTGGAGAGAGAGAGAAAAGGAGAGTTAACAGTTACTGAGTGTCTACTATGTGCTTGTGCTAGGCTTCCAATGTATACTGTGTCATTTAAACTTTTCAGTAACCACAGGATGCAGGTATTGTTCCCACTTAATCAGTGAGAAAACAGACTCTAATACAAAGTCCCGTTCCACGTGACAAAGCAATGGTTTGAAACCAGGTCTGGCTTCAAAATCCATGTTCTTCCAGTTATACCCTGAGGCCTTTAAACTTGTTAAAACTGTCTTTTCTTATTTTCAAATAAGAAAACAAGGAGTGACTCCTTTTCTTGTTTATCTCCTCTATGTAACTCTGAAGAGCATCTGGTTACCTTAAGAAATTTTCCAGGCCTTAATGTGTTTGACATGACCAATAAAATATTCTGCAGCACTCAGGGAATTCAGCTGATCTTTTGTCACAGGGCAATGAAAGGTGCCAGTTGGCAACAAGATAAGGAGCTTAAGCCAGAATGCAAATTAGCACACTATTTCCTCAAGAGACAACACTCTACCATGGAAAAACACCCTCACCTGGACAGGGTGTTCAGCCACAGGATTGATTTCATTCTCTTTGCCAACTGATCATAGTTTGTTGACCTGTACTGTTCTGATCACTGTGCTTTGGGAGAAAATAGAGTGCATTTTCATAATTCTATTTGGAACACCTCTACAATGAGAACTCATTACTCCATTTTCACTTTGTAAATAGAAAAGAAAGAGAAATGCTAAGTTTCAAAAGAAAATGCGCAGTCTGATATAAAGTAAAAATATTAATCAGGAATCATCATTGATTGAGTCATTCATCCATTCATTCAAGACTAATATACAAAGAGAGATATTTAGGACGGTCTCTGCCTTCTTCCCAGGAGGGAATGAGGTAGTGAAAGTGTTCGTTGCTCAGCCACGTCCGACTCTTTGCACAACATGGCTTGCCAGGCTTCTCACTTCATGGAATTCTCCAGGCAAGAATTCTGGAGTGGTTAGAAAGTGCCAATTTAAAAAAAAAAAATCATTACAGTGAAATGTGATTATCGCCGATTTCCTCTTTTTCTTCCCACATCAATTAATCACCATATTCTTTAGGCTCTCATCTTCAAAACATAACCAGAATTTTCACTTCATCCTTCTACCCAGGACAACTGCACTCACTTGAAGTCCAGAGGATGCCGTCTGCGTTTTAGTCTCCTTGAACGGAGTCCTGCCACCACAGCTCTCCACCCCGCGCACTGCCTCCTCTGTCTCCCTGCGCAGAGCTCCTGTCGTCTCCTCGAACGGCTCCTTGTTTCTACTCCTGCTCACCACACGGCGCTCTCCACACAGCAGCCTGGGTCACTCTGCTACTCACAGGCCTCCGATGGTTTCTCACCCAAAACACAGGAAAACAGCAGGTCCTTACTGGGCCTGCAAGCCCCACCTTATCTGAAGCAGGCAACGAGGTCGTTTTCTCAGTATGACCGGGGACAGGCTGAGCTGGGGACAAGAACAGCATTGTGACCAACTGGAACAGTCACACATCGAGAGGAAGGGGAAGGGTTGTTGACAGGGAAAAGGGTTGTCGGGGGCCCAAGACTCAACTGAGATCATTGATTTCTAATAGTTCCAGTCTGAAATGTGCAGTTTTCTCTAACCACACCATGAGAGTAGGGTCATTGTAAGGGTACGGAAAAAAATGCATGGTACTTTCTGCTGCAACCCAAACTCTTCCAACACTTAAAACAACAAACATTTATTATTTCTCACGATTCTACGCGTCAGCTGGGTGGGTCTTCTGTTCTGGGCGAGCTCACTTGGACTACATGGTCTAGGATGGCCTTTTTAAAAACTACCTAATGGTTGGTAGCCAGGTTGTTCTGGAGAGACCTCAGCTGGGCCTTGTTATTTCCCCTTCAAATCACGGCTCCTCTCCAGCAGGCTAGATCAGGCTTCTTCAGGAAGTGAGCTCTGTTCTGAAGAGCAGAGAGTGAGCCCAGGTGTGCCAGCATCTTTTAAGTCACTGCCCAACTTGCTAATGTCCCTTGATGAAAGCAAGTCACACTCTCAAGCCCAGAGTGAGTGTGAGAGGGGACAACGCATGGTCATAGATATAGGCAGGACTGAAAAAACCGGGGCAAATACTACCATGAAGGGTAAATTGCACACTGAAGTAGGTTTAGGGATTTCTGTGCAGGGTCAGAGAGGGCTAAGGCTTCGAGGAAGTACAGAGTTTTGGTGAAAAAGTATGTTGTTCACATGAAACAACCATGAGCTGCAGCTGAAAAGAAAAGGAAATAAGATAGGGGTGTTTACAGACTGGGAGAAAATGATGTTACAACAATTCTGGAACCCATTTGAACGTGGTCGGGGGTGATGTTCCCACACCAACAAAAAACTCTTGGCCACCAGCTGGGTATCCTAAATTTAACTTGATTCACAATTGGAAAGGTTAACCGCTCAGTCTTACAAGACTCCCACCACCCTTCAGATGCCAATCACAATTACATTCACCGGGTTTAAATCTGACATTGAAGATGTCTGAAAGAATAAGGAACAACAAAGTGATATAAATTGAACACATGAAGCATAATGTTATAAAGCAATGTAACCCCAATAAAAAATAAAGTTTAAAGAAGTGACATAGGGCTTCCCTGGTGCTCCAGAGGTTAAGAATTGCCTTGCCTTGCAATGCAAGGGACACCAGTTTGATCTCTGGCATGGGAAGATCCCACATGCCGCAGAGCAACTTATCCTGTGTACCACAACTACCGAGCCCCCGTGCCTAGGGCCTGTGCTCTGCAACAAGAGAAGCCACCTAAAGAGAAGCCTGCGCACCGCAAGGAAGAAGAGACCCCACTAACCACAACCAGAGAAAGTCCGGGGACAGCAACAAAGACCCACCACAGCCAAAAAATAAAAGAAAGAAATAAATCTTTAAAATAAATGACATAAACTGAAAAAAGCACTTTTTATTTCAGAAATAAAGAACATAGCAATCAAACTTTAAACAAAACCACTGGATGGATTTAACAGATTAGTCACAGACGGGAAGAGAAAAAAGCAACAGTGATACCTTACTGTTGCTGTTCAGCCGCGAAGTCGTGTGCAACTCTTTGGGAGCTCGTGGACTCCAGCACAACATTCTTCTGTCCTTCACCACCTCCCAGTTTGCTCAAACTCATATCTATCGAGTCGGTGATGCCATCCAACCATCTCATCTTCTCCTCCTGCCCTCAATCTTTCCCAGCACCAGGGTCTCTTTTCCAATGAGTCGGCTCTTCGCTTCTGGTGGCCAAAGTATTGGAGCTTCAGCACCAGTCCTTACAATGAAAATTCAGGATTTATTTCCTTTAGGATTGACTGATTTGAACTCCTTGAAGTCCAAAGGACTCTCAAGAGTCTTCTCCAGCACCAGAATTCAGAAATACCAATTCTTCAGTGCTCAGCCTTCTTTATGGCCCAATTCTTATATCCGTACTAGTTGAGACTTTACTAGGTTTGCTATAGTGACAGCTTTTGTTCCATTTTATTCCCTATGAATTTTGAAATTCCTAGACAGTTGAGACCCAATAAACTGATTCACACCTCTCATGCTATCTTTTAATGGATATATTTTAATTAAAACTGATGATTGCACCATACAAGACAACAGTGTTAGAGAAATACAATTTTTAAAAAGCTTTCATTACGAGGCAAAGTTGAGGACTGAAATTTGTACCTCTGACAAATCCCTCAAGTGCTGGTGTCTCCAGAATAAACTAGACGCAGCTGACTTCATTAATGACTCCCCTGTGACTCTTGCACTCTTGGGCAGAAAGAGGAATCAGTCTAGGAAGAAAGCAAGTTCAATTTTTATTCTGACTTGGGGGTTGATAAAATTTTCCATTGGGAAATTTTTAAACCAGCAAAGTGCCACCTATGAAGTAAACTTAGTCAAGGCAACTGTCAAATACAGAATTAATGGTTTATTAGACTCAGTACCATATTTGGAAGGAATCACTGATTTCCACTGATCACTAGTAGTCTTGAATCTGTGATGAGACAAGAAAAATAAGGTCTGTAGAGTTTTTCATAAAGCTAATTTAGAGTATGGGTTCTTTATGAATTTTTAGAGGGTTTTCTTTTTATTTGGGGGGTCAAAATATAATTTTCAAGTGAAATGAGGCTGATAGAAAAAGGCAGTTGTTTTTGGTTTTGTTTCATAGATTGGTAAAATTTTATTGTTATGTTGATTCCCCAAATTATTTTGAAAATCTAGATCGATCCTCAAAGTTCAAAAGACTGGGACCATCACCAATGTTGTCTACTATTATTTATTCATCCAACAAATATTATGAGGGCCCACTATGTGCTAAAAAATGGCCACAAATAAGAAAATGACTGCACTGCATGCCCTCCTGCTTACAGTAAGAAAGGGACACGTTTACCAGTAGTTATTAACAAGTTAAGTAGTGTTAGTTCTTCTGGGAACAGACGTGAGGGAAGACTTGTTGTCTGGAGAATTAATCTCTTAGCGAAAGAAGAAATGAACCTGAGCTGCTCGAAAATGAGGCTTCCCTGGTGGCTCAGGGGTGAAGAATCTAGCTGCCACGAAGGAGAAGCGGGTCCCTGGGTTGGAAAGATCCCCTGAGGAAGGAAATGGCAACCCACTGCAGCATTCTTGCCATAGAGAGAGCACCCTGGCAGGCTACAGTGCACGGAGTACAAAGAGCTGGACACGACTAAGTGACTGAGCACGTTCACATGCCTTGAAAATGCACAGGTATTTGATGAGGGAAAAGGAATGGAGGCAAGAGACATCTTACTGCAAGGAATTTTAAAAAGTTCTAGATGTCCAGACCTGGGGTATCCACTAAAGACTAAGATAGGGTGAGAATGAAAACAGAGGTTAAGTCAAGATAAGAGGTTTTGTAGGTTCAGCTAAGGACATTTCTGGCGCTAACAATAAAGAACCCACTTGCCCTGGAGACTTAAGAGATGTGGGTTTGATCCCTGGGTGGGGAAAAGCCCCTGGAGGAGGGCATAGCAACCCATTCCATTATTCTTGCCTGAAGAATCCCATGGACAGAGGAGCCTAGTGGGCTACAATCTACAGGGTCCCCAAGAGTCGGACACAACTGAATTGACTTAACACACCCACAAGGACTTTAAAAAAAATAACTGTGATAAAAACACAATATAAAAGTTATCATTTTAACCATATTTAAGTGTACAGTTCAGTAGTGTTAGGTATATTCATACTGTTGTGAACTAAGCAGGCTAGGATTGGAGATTTAGGAAGACTGTTTTAGAAAGTAAGGGTCACAGGAGGTAAGGGATGTAGGCTAGAAGGACTGAAAGGGATTAAAGGACTTGAAGGCTTGTGGGAGTGACGTGACTCCAGCCAGGTTTCTGGCTTGGTAGCAGAGATTTTTGCCAGAGGGGAACTCAGCATACCACTGGCTGAGTACCAAGCCTACATGGGCCAGCTTTTCAGGGACTCATTACACATTTGAAGCTAGCAGACCACATCTAGCCAGGAGGAATTTCCCTGCAACTGAAATAAACTTTTCCCGAAAAATCAAAGTATCTGGAAACACTGCAACCATAGTCCCTCAGGAAAACAATGAGAACTCACTCCACTGAAACAGAAACAAACTCCCCTCCCCCCCAAAAATAACCCATCGCCCCCAAAACACCTTTCTATCAATGTATTAGAAATTTATGGAAAAGTACACTAGTTAGTGTACAGCTTGATGGATGCTCACAAGACGAACGTATTCCACTAACCAACCAGCAGCTTTCAACAACAAGCAAAACATAACCAGTATCTTCGATGTTACACTTATTTGATCTTAATCCTACGAGGTAGATCACACTACCGCCTCCATCTCAAATACAAGGAAGTACAGACAAGCCAAGAGGCTAAATATTATTACTGAAACTAGCATAAGAACGTAGGACCTGCTGTCTAATCCCGAATCCCACAGGCTTGGGGTTTGAGAAGAAACAGGCTTGAAAGTGACACGGTGAGTTTAGCTTTGAACGACGCTGAGTGGGCGTCCGCTTCCAAGGAAACCTACTTCCGGACTTCAGAGCCTCGGGAACCATCATTACCAGGAGCCCACACCTCCGATTACCAGCGCCGGCACTTCCGGAGCTCGGCGTCTCAACTAGCGGCCGCGGCATTCTGCACAGCTTCCACACACATGAGGGCGCTGTCGCAGGCACAGTCGGACGCTTGCCTCTCTCTGTTGTCCCGATATTCTTGAGGCCGGAAGAGCGTAATGTCGAAGGTCACGTAGACAGCGCGTCCCGCCCCGCACGCCTAAGTTCTCGCGCGAATTACACTTCCGCCCTTTTGGCTCTCTGAGCGGCACCATGGCGGTCGGCAAGAACAAGCGCCTTACGAAAGGAGGCAAAAAGGGAGCCAAGAAGAAAGTGTAAGTGGCAACTGTCGCGGCCTCCGCTTTGGGGGACCCCTACCGGAGTCGGCGAGCGGTCTGTGAGCCGCAGAGTAAGCCGGATGGCGAGGATTCTAGTTGGATTGCGATGGCCGTGCGGGGTTGGTAAACCGCGAACCGCGGCCCGGCGGAGGCCGGTGCTGCTTTGAGGCGGGCTGACTCTTTTCCCCCTGGCCTTCTGGGCCTAATGCGCGTCCTTTTTGAGTCAGATTTCTGTCGCGAGTCGGACAGGAGTTGTGGGATCATGGGCTTCGTAAATCTTACGGATAATACCTCTCTAAGATCTGGAGATGTCAAAGACACTTGTGGTTCACTCAGGACCCCGCGTCTCTCCGCTGCTTGGGCCGATGGAAGCTGGAAGTTTCCTGTAAGCTAGCACGAGGTCCTAAAGTGTGCGGGTTACCAGGGTGTGTCTTCACGAAACAGTAAAAGTGAAGCGACAGTACTTGTCCGGAGGCAGTGTTGGTATGGTGGAAGGACCCATGATGTGGGCAGAGGGTATATGTTCGTGGCATAATTAATTGACTGGAGTGTCAGGTCTGCACAAGGACCTGGTGAGAAGAGGTAGATTTACGTGTGCGTCCCTCACCTCGCTGAGAGGAATTTAGTTAGCTGTTTAAAGTAATTAGAATGAGGAAAGTTCAAAACAATTACGTGATTTTAAAACTTAAGCATGTTTTTAAATCCAGGGTTGACCCATTTTCTAAAAAAGATTGGTATGATGTGAAAGCACCAGCTATGTTCAACATAAGGAATATTGGGAAAACATTGGTCACGAGAACTCAAGGAACCAGTGAGTATCTTATTCTCCGTTTGTGTTTTTCTTCCATTGAGACATGCGTGTATCTTGGTTTACTATCCTTCTGTGGTGGGATATTTAAGGAAATGTCAGCTTTTGATTGCGACTTTGGCCCCACTGGGGACTGTTTGTCCTATGGTGCTTGTGGAAGCAAGATGGTACTTTAAGAATTACCAGTAAAACGTGCATGGTTAGTTTTGAGCTTCCAATAAGCACTGTCAATAAGTCATTGGTAACCATATGGATTTGGTTAACAAAAGGCCTTTATAATTTTCTTAATGCTTGAACATTAACTTAGCTGGCTTGGCTTTGTTTATGTTGTTCCTAACATTAACAATTGATTCTTGTGTTATAGAAATCGCATCTGATGGCCTCAAAGGTCGTGTTTTTGAAGTGAGTCTTGCTGATCTGCAGAATGATGAAGTAGCATTTAGAAAATTCAAGCTAATTACTGAGGATGTTCAGGGCAAAAACTGCCTGACTAATTTTCATGGTATGGATCTTACCCGTGACAAAATGTGCTCCATGGTCAAAAAATGGCAGGTGAGGAGAAAATGCATGGTGCTGCAGTGTGCATGACCAAAGATGTCATGATTTAATGTGGGGAAGGAGCATGCTGTGCAGTTGAGGTTTAGATTTCTTTTTAAGTCTGTGATACTTTCTTGCTATTGAGTGTGGACTTGTGAACTTGAGCGACAGCAGCGGTGGTGGGGCTTAGTTACTCAGTTGTCCCCAGACTCTCTGTGTGACCCCATGGACTAGAGCTGGAAAAGCTCCCGTCCATGGGATTTCCCAGGCAAGAACGTTGAAATGGGAGCCATTGCTTTCTCCAGGGGATCCTCCCAACCAGAGATCCAACCTGTGTCTCCTGCATTGCAGGTGGATTCTTGACCTATAAGCCACCCAGGAAGCCCTTAACCTGAGTTCAGGATTTAATATTGGATTATCATCAAAGTTTTTTTTGCTGCATGAATTAGCACAGGTTTGCAGTTTAGGCTTTGCTTGTCCTCAGAACACCTTTGAACTTCAAAATCTTGTGAGTTTTATCGTGAAAGGGGCTATTGAGTTAGTTTTATCTGTTGTACTATACAATAGGAGAGGCAGAGCCTCTGGAGTCAGATTGGAATTTTGTTTCCTTTTCCCAGTTATAGTCTCTGAAAAGTAACTTTTTAGTTCAGTCCATTCCAGTGGCTCCAGTCCTGTCCAACTCTTTGTGACCTGGTGGACTGCAGCACGCCAGGCTTCCCTGTCCATCACCAACTCCTGGAGCTTGCTCAAACTCATGTCCATCGAGTCATTGATGCCACCCAACCATCGCATCCTCTGCTGTCCCCTTGTTTTCCAATGAGTCGGTTCTTCACATCAGGTGGCCAAAGTATTGGAGTTTCAGCTTCAACATCAGTCCTTCCAATGAATATTCAGGATTGATTTCCTTTAGGATGGACTGGTTGGATCTCCTTGCAGTCCAAGGGACTTTTAAGAGTCTTCTCCAACACCACAGTTCAAAAGCATCAATTCTTTGGTATTCAGCCGCCTTTGTGGTCTCACTCGCACATCCATACATGACTACTGGAAAAACCATAGCTTTGACTAGACAGACAACCATAGCTTTGACTAGACAGACTTTTATTGGTATAAAAAGTAACTTACAGCTTGCTAAGCCTTGGTTTTTTAAAAATCTGTAAAATGTAGGTAAGAACATTAGCTCATGGAATCAGGATAAAATAAAAGATCCATGTAAACATGCTTTGTACAGAACTTGTTAACAGAAAGCATTGCTACAAGTTAGTTTTAACTACAGGAAATAATGACATTGGTTGAGATACCATTTGGGAATGTTTTATGTGGGAATGAATGATGACAAAATGTTTCGGTCCCAAATGACATAATGATTATACCGTTACATTTCTGACATTCCCCTAAGGTTTTATAGTTGTATTTCTGGAAGTATTTTAAGGTTTTTCACTATGATTGCATTATATTCGTTTTTTAAAGTAAGGCATACAATTTAGAAAATGCAAAGGGCAAATCTTCTGAATTTAGGTAGTGTTGACTATGGATTTTTTAAAATTATGTTTTAGCCATGAAATGGAATATTTAATCCTTATTGTGGCTTTGGTTTGGAACATAAAGGACATTTTAAAATATATGTGTTTCATGTTATTACATTAGATGTCAGTAGAGTCTCTTAGAACCCATTTTTTTGTTTCCTTGCAGAGTTAAAAAATTGATTGGGGGAGGAGCAGATTGTTAAAAGCTAGCATGTGTATGTAAAAGGCGGTTCTTTGCAGATAGTGACAATGAGGCTAGAGAAGCTACCTGGAGGAAAGAGGGGGGAAGACAGCCGAGAGGACTCATTGTTTAAATTAGATATGGAGGATAGTAAGAATTCAAGATAACTGTTGGTAAGCTCACTTAAAGGACATTAACTCTGTAAATTAAATATTTACATTTAATTTATATTATATTTGATATAATATATATTTATATTATACTTGATATTGTGTAATGAATACTTGACCTTCCACTTTTTTAAAATTGGAATTTGAGGGATAAAAATGGATAACTTTAAGTCTGGTATAACTGACAGTGTCATTTTTTCACTAGACCATGATTGAAGCTCACGTTGATGTCAAGACTACCGATGGTTACTTGCTTCGTCTGTTCTGTGTGGGTTTTACTAAAAAGCGCAACAATCAGATTCGGAAGACCTCTTATGCCCAGCACCAGCAGGTGCGCCAGATCCGCAAGAAGATGATGGAAATCATGACCCGAGAGGTGCAGACAAATGACTTGAAAGAGGTGGTCAATAAATTGTAAGTGTTTTCCTTACAATACAACCGTCAGATAAGGAAAAGCATGTGAGACAAGGTGTGGTCAAAACTTTGTTTAAATCCTCTGAAACTGTAGCTGCATTTCTTGAAATGAAAGCATGCTAAGTGTTCAGTAAATGGTACTTGGTTTCTCATTTGGGCATTTAGTGAGACTGGAATCTCAGGACTCACCTTTGCCTTAGAAAATACACTGAGTTGACAAACCTTTCGTAATTAAGTATGGGAATAAATGATGACAAATGTTTTGGTCCCATATGATGTCCGATGATAAAACTTAACATTTTTCTGATGTTCCCATGCAGTTGCTTAGACCTGTGTTTGGAAAAGGTATAACGCTTGGATTCAGAAGGCTCAAGTGCTGATTTTTCTACTAAGTAGCTGTATAATTCAAATTATTTAACCATCACTTATGAAGGGGCAATAACGGAATGAGGATAATTGTGGATTAAACGAAGTGTAGGTTTATTCTAACTTATCATTACTGGTTTGCAGGATTCCAGATAGCATTGGAAAAGACATAGAAAAGGCTTGCCAATCTATTTATCCACTCCATGATGTCTTCGTTAGAAAAGTAAAAATGCTGAAGAAGCCCAAATTTGAATGTAAGTGAAGTCACAGGATTTCTGAGAGAAAATTGTGTAGGAAAGTAGTTTGTGTAGAAAAAGTTGTTTTTTTGTGTGTAGAAAAGTGTAGTTGTTTTTTTGAGGCCAGATGTTGCTTTTTTTCCTCCTGTCTTCCCTGTATAGTATTATAGAGTACTGATAATATGTTTTAAGATATGGTAGGCTGTAACTAACAGTGTTTTCCTTCTTTTTAGTGGGAAAACTCATGGAGCTACATGGTGAAGGTAGTAGTTCTGGAAAAGCTACTGGGGATGAGACAGGTGCTAAAGTTGAACGAGCTGATGGATACGAGCCACCAGTCCAAGAATCGGTTTAAAATGCAGACTCTTAATGGTGACAAATAAAAGATCTTATTTGTGGTATTTTTTCACTGATCATTCTTTTTAAATAACCTGACAGCTTGTTTAAGATATTCTGATTTGTGGTGAAGTTTTCTTACCTTTTGTGTATATTTTATTTAGTTACTAAGTAGCCGAGAAAGGGTAAGATCTATTTTAAGCAGGAATGGTCTGGAAGTATTATAGATGGTGAATAAAAGGAAACCCTTTCTTTACATGGTTGAAGTTTTGAAAGCAAAAGTCACTCAGTCGTATCGGACTCCTTGGCAGGAATACTGCAGTGGGTTGCCATAGCCTTTAGGGATAATCCCAACCCAGGACTGAGCCCAGGTCTCCTGCACTGGAGGCCGAGTCTTTTCCATCTGAACCACCAGGGAAGCCAAGGTGGTTCTCAAATCTCTGAAAGGCTTATTGAAACATCGCAGGGCCTTGCTCCCAGAATTTCTGATGTTGTAGATCTAGGATGAAGTCTGCAAGTTTGCAAATTTTCAGGTGACGCTGGTGACAAGGAACCATCCTTTGTGAACCACTGTCCTAAACCGCACAATGGAAAGAGCTTATTGCCGTTTAGGTTTTTGTGGGTTTGTCTTTTAAAAACATAAATGCTGTCTTCTGTTCTCTAGAGGTAAATCCCCGCTATGGTCAAGCTGAAGTTGGCTAGACAAGTAGAGAAACAGGTTATCGGTCTCCTATTAGGTGGGCATTTGTCTGCTATCCAGTGTTTCCTGGTCACTCACCCATTCTGTTCTCTACCTTCTCCGCTCAAATCTCTAATTTCTCATTCTCAGTTCAGCTGATGGCCTTGCTTCTTGAGAGTAAGAACCTCAGAATTTCCTGTTGTTTCCACCCTGCCTCATGCTGGGAAAGACTGAGGGCAAAAGGAGAAGGGGTGGCAGCGGATGAGATAGATACCGTCACTGACTCAATGGACATGAACCTGCAAACTCTGGAAGATAGTGAAGGACAGAGATGCTTGGTTTGCTGCAGTCTGTGGGGTCACAGAGTCAGACACAGAAGCATCAGATTCTACCCTCTATTCTTGGCTCCATCAGTTCTCACCTTTTTCGTTATTCCTCTGCCAGTCTCAGCATACAAGCAAGTCCTCTGCCTTTCCAGATCCCTATTCAAGCTTATAGCAAAGCTCGAAAGAGTTAGCCATATTTCTTGCATGTAATTTTACTTTTCTTGCTTGAATCTATTGCAGTTGGGCTTTTTTCTCTTTCACACTTTTTTTTACACCCCACTCTTAACGGAAGCTGTTGCTGTTAGAATTAACAGATGTCATTGCTAAGCCAGTGGTTCATCCTTAGCTTTCATTTTACTTCTGTAACAGTGATAATTGACAGTTGATTTTCTCCTGTGTTTCTTAACTGTATTCTGGAATTGGACCTCAAAAAGGTTTGCCCCCCATGTTGCTACCTACTATTTGCTAGTTTGTCTCAGGCCTCAGTGCTGGAGGGCCCTAGGCCTTTCATGTTTAGCAATATTCTTTCTAAAAACAGTCTTACTCAATTTCTTGGTTTTAAATAAACTGACTCAGAATTTTACTTCTAGTCTGTACCTTTTTTGAACTCCAGGTTTGTCCCTCCAACTCCCAATTTAATGTCAGTAGGCATTAACATGTCTAAAATTGTATTCCTGAACAACTTCACCCATCCTATTTTACTTTTTACAATTTATTTTCTAAGTAAAATACTTATTTGGCTGCATCAGGTCTATGGCATACAGGCTCAGTAATTGAGGTGCATGGACTTGGTTGCTCCATGGCATATGGGATCTTAGTTCCCCAACCAGGATCGAACCCAGGTTGCCTGCATTGTACAGAGGATTCTTAACCACTGAAATATCAGGGAAGTCCCCCCATCCTGTTTTAGACAGAAGTAAGTCCTCTGGTCATCTTTGATGATTCACAGTTCATTCAAAAGGAATCTGGCAGTCCAGTGGTTAGGCCTCTGCTTTCAGTGCCAAGAATACAAGTTTTTAATGAAGAAACTATCTGGAATCGAACCATTTCTTACTGCCTCCATTTGTGTCACTTTGGAGGAAGTCATTACCAGCCTGTGCTTGGAATTGGTTGTGTTCAGCCTCTCAGTCATGTCCGACTCTTTTGCAACCCCACAGACTGCAGTACACCAGGCTTCTCTGTTTTTCACCATCTCCTGGAGCTTGCTCAAACTCATGTCCATTGAGTTGGTGATGCCATCCAACCATCTCCTCTGTCATCCCCTTCTGCCTTCAATCTTGACTAGCATCAGGGTCTTATGAACTGGCTCTTAACATCAGGTGGCCAAAGTATTGGAGCTTCAGCATCAGTCCTAATGAATATTTGGGATTCATTTCCTTTAGGATTGACTGGTTTGATCTCCTAGTCCAAGGGACTCTTCAAGAGTTTTCTGTAACACCAGTTTAAAAGCATCAATTCTTCGGTGTTAGCCCTTTCTTTACGGTCCAACTCTCAAATCCATACATAACTACGGGAAAAACCATAGCTTTGACTACATGGACCTTTTGTTGGTAAAGTAATGTCTTTGCTTTTTAATATGCTGTCTAGGTTTGTCATAGCTTTTTTTCCAACGAACAAGTGTCTTAATTTCGTGGCTGCAGTCACCATCTACAGTGATTTTGGAGCCCAAGAAAGTAAAGTCTTTCATTTTTTCCATTGTTTCCCCATCTGTTTGCCATGAAGTGATGGGACCAGTTGCCACGACCTTTTTTGTTTTTTGAATGTTGCGTTTTAAGCTATATTTTCACTCTTCTCTTTCACTTTCATCAGAGGCTCTTTAGTTCCTCTTTGCTTTCTGCCATTAGGGTGGTGACATTTACATTTCTGAGGGTATTGATAATTGTCCCGGGAATGTTGATTCCTGCTTGTGCTTCATCCAGCCTGGGATGTCACATGATGTACTCTGCATAGAAGTTAAGTAAGCAGGGTGATGATATACAGCCTTGATGTACTCCTTTCCCATTTTGGAACCAGTTTGCTGTTTCATGTCTGTTTCTAACTTGACCTGTATACAGGTTTCCTAGGAGACAGGTAAGGTGGTCTGGTATTCCCATCTCTTGAAGAGTTTTCCAATTTGTTGTGATCCATACAGTCAAAGGCTTTAGCATGGTCAGTGAAGCAGAAATTGTGATGTTTTTCTGGAATTGTCTTGCTTTTTCTATGATCCAGTGGATGTTGGCAGTTTGATTGCCCTGGTTCCTCTTTTTCTAAATCCAGCTTGAACATCTGGAAGTTTACGGTTCACGTATTGTTGAAGCCTGGCTTGGAGAATTTTGAGCATTACTTTGCTAGCGTGTGAGATGAGTGCAATTGTGCGGTAGTTTGAGCATTCTTTGGCATTGCCTTTCTTTGGGATTGGAATGAAAACTGACCTTTTCCAGTCCAGTGGCCACTGCTGATTTTTTCATATTTGTTGGCATATTGAGTGCAGCACTTTCACAGCATCATTGTTTAGGATTTTAAATAGCTCAGCTGGAATTCCATTGCCTCCACTAGTTTTGTTCCTTGTGATGCTTCCTAAGGCCCACTTGATTTCTTCTCACTCCAGGATGTCTGGCTCTACGTGAGTGATCACACCATCGTGGTTATCTGGGTCATTCAGATTTTTGTATAGTTCTGTGTATTCTTGCCACCTTGTTAATATCTTCTGCTTCTGTCAGGTCCATACCATTTCTGTCCTTTATTGTGTTCCTCTTTGCATGAAATGTTCCCTTGGTATCTGATTTTCTTAAAGAGATCTCTAGTCTTATATTGTTTTCCTCTATTTCTTTGCATTGTTCACTTAGGAAGACTGTTGAACCTAATCCCTTGAAAATATTTGTCACTTGCACTGTATAATCTAAGGGATTTGATTTAGGCCATACCTGAAGGGTCTAGAGGTTTTCCCTACTTTCTTCAATTTAAGTCTGAATTTTGCAATAAGGAATTCATGATCTGAGTCAGTCAGTTCCTGGTTTTGCTCTGACTATAGAGCGTCTCCATCTTCGACTGCAAAGAATATAATCAATCTGATTTCAGTATTGACCATCTGGTGATGTCCATGTGTATAGTCATCTCTTGTGTTGTTGGAAGAGGATGTTTGCTATGACTATGCATGCATTCTCTTGGCAAAACTCTTTGCTAAGAGAGTTAGCCCTTGCCCTGCTTCATTTTGTACTCCGAGGCCAAACTTGCCTGTCACTCCAGGTTATCTCTTGACTTCCTTCTTTTGCATTCTAGTCCCCTATGATGAAAAGGATAGGTTTTCAATGTTAGTTCTAGAAGGTGGTGTAGGCATAGAACCATTCAACTTCAGCTTCTTCAGCATTATTGGTTGGCGCATAGACTTGAATTACTGTGACATCGAATGGTTTGCCTTAGAAACAAACAAAGATCATTCTGTTGCTTTTGAAATTGCACCCAAGTACTGCATTTCAGATTCCTCACCTAAATGGCCCCCAAACGTGTGCTTTTACCTCTTAATCAGTAGATCCTGCTGATACATTCATCCTATTAAAAACCCTGTCCTTCAGTCCTTTCCCTGTTACTTTTCTATAGTTTTAACTTGTGGTTACTAGGAAAATTCCATGTGGACAGTTTTCTGGGGGGGAGGAGGGTGGAGTCTGGCTCACTGCTACACTTTCCAATGCCTTAAATTGAAGTTCAGTATTTGAATAAAGGAATGAATGGCATTCCCTTACTGAAGAAGCACATGTTTTCAGTAGAAACCAGTTGTAGGTTTGGGTCTGAAGTGACAGGTGCTTCCTTTCCAAGGTAGAAGTTGGGAGATGAGTCTATGGACTGATCATTCAAGGTGGGGACCAGGAATGGAGAAGTGGTGGCTTGCTGCTTCATGGTGGACTAGTAAGATACGCCCAACGAAGCTCCAGTTTGCTACATCTCTTGAGTAGGGCTTGGCATGGTTCTCATTTAGGAGGGTTCATGTGAAAACACTTCCAAAAATAATGTTTTTTAAAAAATGGTTTGGTCTGATTGATGTGTTGAAGTTAGCTTCCCATAGGTCACCATGAAGGTGGTTAACATCCATATAATAAAAAAGACTATAAGGGGTGATTGTAAGTTTCCCACTTAGTATCATATATGTGATATGTAGATATTAGCAAATGGCCTTTCTCTACTTGATTGTACCTAGAACAGTTTTGTAACCAGGGATATACATTTTGAATCTTCAAAAAGGAGTTACTGAAGACTTTTATGTCAGGGCATGACTGAAATAGTAAAACTAACTCTTGATTTGAAACTGGCTTTTGCTTTAATGTGGACAGTTGAGCAGCACCGTTTACTTGAGAGCAGAAAAGACTGCCAGGGGAGTATGCTAGATTATTGGACTGAGCCTAATTATACAAATTCTTAAATGCAGAAGTTTGAGGCAGAAGTGGTGGTAACAGTGCGAGGACTGCCCAGTGTTGCTGCATCCTCTCTAAGGATGGAGAAAGGGCCACGGGCCAAGGAAGGAGAATGGCTTGTCACAGTCGGGAAAGGCAAGGAGGTCCTCAGTGGCACACTGGCTGAGGGAATATCCCACCATTATCCCACATGGCATGCATAAGCCTTAAAATACCACCACCACAAACTTACTGAGCAGTTTCAAACGTTCCTAGCGCATGGCCCACGACATCTAAGTGCTGTGTAAACACTGCTTGCGCACTTGGCCAGAGCTTTCCCTTAGCCCTTATGTAGTATCAGTGCTACAGGGGTATGTTCGTAGTGCCCACTTCAGTCCTTAAGCTGGCTGCTCTATAGTTTTTTTGTTGAAGGTTCTTTTTTGATTGATTGCTCAGGAAGTTCATTTTCTGAGTTCTTGTATGTTGAATATAGTTTATCATTTGCTTTATACCTGAAAGTCACTTGTATTTGATCTAAAATCCTCAGCTTACTTTTTGAGCATCTTAATTATATTACTTCTATTTTCTTCTGGCATAAAGCATTGCTAATGCAAGTCTGATGATAATTTTCTTTCCCTTGCAAGTCACTTTCTGGTTTTGGCTAAAGCCAAATAATTTCTTGTTTATTCAAAGTCATATAATTTTATAAAATACTTCTTGGTAGTAGTCGGATAGAATAGTCTCAGGTGTGCAGCATAGGCATACCTTGAGATACTGTGAGTTGGGTTCAAGACCACCTCAAAAAAGTGAATAATACAACAGAGTCTCAGGAATTTTTTGGTTTCCCAGTGCATGTAAAAGTTACATCATCTATTAAGGGTACAATAGCACTGTCTTTAAAAAAAAAAAAAACCTACATTAATTTAAAAATACTTTATTGCTAAAAAATGCTGAACATCAATGAATCTTTAGTGATTCTTTACCAGCTGAGCCACCAGGGAAGCCCTACTCAGGTGGATGTGCAAAAGGCCAGTTCTCTGACATGACCCAACACTCAGACTGCCCTCATACATGGCTCTATGTCCACTGTCATGGGCTGTGCACACAATAGATCTTCCTCATGCATGACAGGCTCGAGACTCCTGCCAGGTTGGTCGGTTTGTCTGGAGGTGGTTGGGGCCATATCACACAGGCTGACTACTACAGACTACACCGTCCTTTGGTCACCTTTCTGGGCAGCTGCTGGTGCCTCAGCTCTACTGAGGCATTTTTAGGTTACAGTATTGCTGTCTCAGTCCAACCAGCTGACTGGCTCCACAGCTGCAGCACTTGAAACCAAAATGCCATATGTATGACGTGCTTAGTTTTCTGGACCACTTACAGTCTACGGGGCACTTTTTGTCACAAAGGTCACCTGGCAAATTTGATATTTATTTAACAGCAGCCTGCTCTCCATGGATAGCTTAGCATAGCCGAGCATTAAAAAGCTTTCTGACTACTCCTCTCCTCCATTTCTACATACCTGACTGGGTCACAGACTATGGCAATGCCCCTAAAAGGATCATCTCATCTTGGTTGCCTCAGGGGTGATAATCAGACAGAAAGTCTGGGTGAAAGTAGGGATACCTGGAGGAAATATGAAATTATAGGTACAGATTTTGTGGCAGTGGAGGGAAGACAACCTTGGCACCTGGGAAGAAAATGAGGGAGGGAAGGGGAGTAATTAATGTACTCTGGTCCAGAGATCATCATTTCTCAACTGTGGGCCTACTGATATTTCAGGCTGGATAATTCATAGCTGTGAGGGACTGTCCTGTGCCATGTGGGATGTTTGGCAGTACTGCTGGCCTCTACCCACTAGATGCCAGGAGCATCTTTCCCCAATTTGTGACAGAAATGTTTTAAGACACTGTCAAATGTCCTGTGGGACAAAATTTCCTGCAATTGAGAACCACTACCCTTGATCCAAAGAATGCAGAGTTCCAAAGAATAGCAAGAAGAGATAAGAAAGCCTTCCTCAGCAATCAATGCTAAGAAATAGAGGAAAACAACAGAATGGGAAAGACTAGAGATCTCTTCAAGAAAATTAGAGATACCAAGGGAACATTTCATGCAAAGATGGGCTTGATAAAGGACAGAAATGGTATGGACCTAACAAGCAGAAGATATTAAGAAGTAGCAAGAATACACACAGAAGAACGGTACAAGAAAGAGTGTCACGACCCAGATAATCATGATGGTGTGATCACCAGCCTAGAGCCAGACATCCTGGAATGTGAAGTTAAGTGGGCCTTAGAAAGCATCACTACGAACAAAGCTAGTGGAGGTGATGGAATTCCAGTTGAGTTATTTCAAATCCTGAAAGATGCTGTCAAAGTGCAGCACTCAACATGCCAGCAAATTTGGAAAACTCAGCAGTGGCCACTGGACTGGAAAAGGTCAGTTTTCATTCCAATCCCAAAGAAAGGCAATGCCAAAGAATGCTCAAACTACCGCACAATTGCACTCATCTCACACGCTGGCAAAGTAATGCTCAAAATTCTCCAAGCCAGGCTTCAACAATACATGAACCGTGAACTTCCTGATGTTCAAGCTGGTTTTACAAAAGGCAGAGGAACCAGAGATCAAATTGCCAATGTCCGCTGGATTATCGAAAAAGCAAGAGAGTTCCAGAAAAACATCTACTTCTGCTTTATTGACTATGCCAAAGCCTTTGACTGTGTGGATCACAATAAACTGTGGAAAATTCTTAGAGATGGGCATACCAGACCACCTGACCAGCCTCTTGAGAAACCTATATGCAGGTCAGGAAGCAACAGTTAGAACTGGACATGGAACAACAGACTGGTTCCAAATAGGAAAAGGGGTATGGCAAGGCTGTATAGTGTCACCCTGCTTACTTACATGCAGAGTACATCATGAGAAACGGGCTGGAAGAAGCACAAGCTGGAATCAAGATTGCCAGGAGAAATATCAATAACCTCAGATAGGCATATGACACCACCCTTATGGCAGAAAGTGAAGAGGAACTCAAAAGCCTCTTGATGAAAGTGAAAGAGGAGAATGAAAAAGTTGGCTTAAAGCTCAACATTCAGAAAACTAAGATCATGGCATCCGGTCCCATCACTTCATGGGAAATAGATGGGGAAACAGTGTCAGACTTTATTTTTTGGGGCTCCAAAATCACTGCAGATGGTGACTGCAGCCAAGAAATTAAAAGACGCTTACTCCTTGGAAGAAAAGTTATGACCAACCTAGATAGCATATTGAAAAGCAGAGACCTTACTTTGCCAACAAAGGTCCATCTAGTCAAGGCTATGGTTTTTCCAGTAGTCATGTATGGATGTGAGAGTTGTACTGTGACGAAGGCTGAGCGCCAAATAATTGATGCTTTTGAACTTGTTGGAGAGTTTGGAAAGTCTTTTCTTTGTTGGAGAAGACTCTTGAGAGTCCCTTGGACTGCAAGAAGATCCAACCAGTCCATTCTAAACGAGATCAGTCCTGGGTGTTCTTTGGAAGGAATGGTGCTAAAGCTAAAACTCCAGTACTTTGGCCACCTCATGCGAAGAGTTGACTCATATGGAAAAGACTCTGATGCTGGGAAGTATTGGGGGCAGGAGGAGAAGGAGACAACAGAGGATGAGATGGCTGGATGGCATCACCGACTTGATGGACATGAGTTTGAGTGAACTCCGGGAGTTGGTGATGGACAGGGAGGCCTGGAATGCTGCAATTCATGGGGTCGCAAAGAGTCAGAGACGACTGAGTGACTGAACTGAACTGACCCTTGATCCAGGGCTTCCCTGATAGCTCAGTTGGTAAACAATCCGCCTGCAATGCGGGAGACCCTGGTTTGATTCCTGAGTTGGGAAGATCCCCTGGAAAAGGTATAGGCTACCACTCCAGTGTTCTTGGGCTTCCCTGGTGGTTCAGCTGGTAAAGAATCCACCTGCAATGTGGGAGACCTGGGTTTGATCCCTGGGTTGGGACGATCTCCTGGAGAAGGGAAAGGCTACCGACTCCAGCATTCTGGCCTGGAGAATTCCATGGACAGTCCATGGGGTTGCAAAGAGTCGGACATGACTGAGTGACTTTCACTCGCTCACCCTTGATCCAAAATTTCTGTCTGGATCAAGTGGCTTGCATGCCTGCTCAGTTGCTAAGTCATGTCTGACTCTTTGTGACCCCATGGACTGTAGCCCACCAGGCTCCTCTGTCCATGGGATTTACCAGGCAAAAATACTGGAGTCGGTTGCCATTTCCTTTTCCAGGGGATCTTTCCAACCCAGGGGTCGAACCCACATCTCCTGCATCTTCTGCATTGCAAGCAGATTGTTTACCCACTGAACCACCTGGGATCAAGTGGCAGTTGCAGCTAACAATCTGACTTGCCACTGGGCTTGTCATAAACAGGAAAATTAATATAGACATGGTTGTCCTGTGCCTGGTGCCATCAACAGTAGCTCCCAACTGCAAACATGTACAAATGTACCCAGAATAACACAATCTTGATTAAAACTGGCTGATCACATGCTTTTTTACAATGGAAATATTTAATATTACAGCCAGGGGTATTACATAGTGATTTGATATTTGCATATATTATGAAATCACCACAATAAGTTACTATCCCCCCAAAGTTATTACAATAGTGACCATATTCCTTATGCTGTATATTACATTGGTTTATCTACTTTATAACTGGAGGTGTGTACCCTTTAATCTCCTTCACCTATTCTGCTCCACCCCTCCTGGGAAACCACAGAAAACTAGTTTGTGTCTGTAAGTCTCTGTGGTTTGTTTCTTATATTCCACTTAAAAGTAAAACCATATGTTTCTTTCTCTCTGACTTATTTCACTTAGCATAATACCCTCTAGATCCATCCATGTTGCCACAAATAGCAAGATTTTTTAATGTCTAATATTCCACTATACACACACACACACACACACACACACACATACACCACATCTTCTTTATCAGTCCTCTATTGTAAAAATGCTGCAATGAACACTGGTGCATATATCTTTTCAAATTCGTAAATACCTAGATTATACAGCAGTTCTGTTTTCAGAAGTTTTCAGGAAACTTCATACTGTTTTCATAGTGGCTGAACCTACTGACAATCCTATCAGCAATGAATGAGGGTTTCCTTTTCTCCACATTCCCAAAACCTATTTGTCTTTTTGATCAAAGCCATTCTGACAGGCATGAGGTGTGGTTTTGATATGCATTTCCCTAACAATTTGATATGCATCTCCCTAACAGCGTTTCATCAGAAACGCTGGGCTGGATGAAGCACAAGCCGGAATCAAGATTGATGGGAGAAATATCAATAACCTCAGATATGCAGATGACACCACTCTCATGGCAGACAGTGAAGAAGAGCTAAAGAGCCTCTTGATGAAAGTGAAAGAGGAGAGTGAAAAAGTTGGCTCAAAGCTCAACATTCAGAAAACTAAGATCATGGCATCCGGTCCCATCACTTCATGGGAAATAGATGGGGAAACAGTGTCAGACTTTATTTTGGGGGGCTCCAAAATCACTGCAGATGGTGACTGCAGCCATGAAATTAAAAGACGCTTACTCCTTGGAAGGAAAGTTAGGACCAACCTAGACAGCATATTAAAAAGCAGAGACGTTGCTTTGCCAACAAAGGTCCCGTCTAGTCAAGGCTATTGTTTTTCCAGTACTTATGTATGGATGTGAGAGTTGGACTATAAAGAAAGCTGAGTGCAGAAGAATTGATGCTTTTGAACTGTGGTGTTGGAGAAGACTCTTGAGAGTCCCTTGGACTGCAAGGAGATCCACCCAGTCCATCCTAAAGGAGATTGGTCCTGTGTGTTCATTGGAAGGACTGATGTTGAAGCTTAAACTCCAATACTTTGGCCACCTGATATGAAGAGCTGACTCATTTGAAAAGACCCTGATGCTGGAAAAGATTGAGGGCAGGAGGAGAAGGGGATGACCGAGGATGAGATAGCTAGATGGCATCACGACTTGATGGACATGAGTTTGGGTAAACTCTGGGAGTTGGTGATGGACAGGGAGGCCTGGCGTGCTGCAGTCCATGCAGTTGCAAAGAGTTGGACATGACTGAGCGACTGAACTGAACTGAATTGAACAATTAGTGATGCTGAGCATCTTTGCATGTGTCTGTTGGCCATCTGTATATCTTCTTTGGGAAAATGTCTATTCAGATCCTCTGCCCATTTAAAAGTTGGCTTATTTGTTTGATGTGTTGTATGAGTTCTGTATATGTTTTGAATGCTGTTGTTGATCAGTAGCTAAGTCGTGTCCAACTCTTTGCAACCCCATGGTCACATGCCAGGCTTCCCTGTCCTCCACTATCTCCTGGAGTTGGCTCAAGTTCATGTCCATTGAGTCAGTGATGCTATCTAATCATCTCATCCTCTGCCGCCCTTTTCTCCTTTGGCTTTCAATCTTTCCCAGCATCAGGGTCTTTTCCAATAAGCTGGCTCTTCACATCAGGTGGCCAAAGTATTGGAGCTTCAGGTTTAGCATCTGTCCTTCCAATGAATATTCAGGGTTGACTTCCTTTAGGATTGATTGGTTTTATATCCTTGGAAGTCCACAGGACTTTCAGTAGTCTTCTCCAGAACTAGAATTTGAAACCATCAGTTCATCAGTGTTCAGCCTTTTTTATTGTCCAACTCTCACATCTGTACACAACTACTGATATAACCATAGCTTTGACTGTACAGACGTTTGTTGGCAAAGGGGTGTGTCTGCTTCTTAATACACTGTCTAGGTTTGTCATAGTTTTCCTTCCAAGAAGCAAGTGTCTTCAAGTTTCATGGCTGCAGTCACCGTTCACAGTGATTTCAGAGCCCAAGAAAAGAAAAGCTGTCACTGCTTCTACTTTTTGTCCTTCTATTTGCTATGAAGTGATGTGATCAGATACCATGATCTTAGTTTTCTTAATGTTAAATTTCAAGCCAGCTTTTTCACTCTCCTCTTTCACCCTCATCAAGAGGTTCTTTAGTTCCCCTTTGCTTTCTGCCACTAGAGTGGCATCATCCTCATATCTGAAGTTGATATTCCTCCTGGCAATTTTGATTCCAGTTTGTGATTCATCCAGCCTGGCATTTTGCATGATGTAAAACAGTGACAATATACAACCTTGTTGTACTCCTTTCCCAATTTTGCACAAGTCTGTTGTTCCATGTAAGGTTTTAACTGTTGCTTCTTGACATGCATACAGGTTTCTCAGGAGACAGGGATATTCCCATCTCTTTAAGGATTTTCCATAGCTTGTGATCCACACAGTTAAAAGCTTTAGTGCAATCAATGAAGCAGTATATTTTTTTTGGAATTCCCTTGCTCTATGAGCCAACGAATGTTGGCAATTTGATCTCTGGTTCCTCTGCCTTTTCTAAATCCAGCTTGTACATCTGAAAGTTCTCGGTACATGTACTGTTGAAGCCTTGCTTGAAGGACTTTGAGCATAACCTTACTAGCATGGAATATGAGTGCAATTGTCTGGTAGTTTGAACATTCTTTGGCAATGCCCTTCTTTGGGACTGGAATGAAAACTGACCTTTCCCAGTCCTGTGGCATCAGCGGAGTTTTCCAAATTTGCTGGCATATTGAGTGCAGCACTTTAACAGCATCATCTTTTAGGATTTGAAATAGCTCAGCTGGAATTCCATCACCTCCACTAGCTTTGTTCGTAGTAACCCTTCCTCAGGCCCACTTGACTTCACACTCCATAATGTCTGGCTCTAGATTAGTGACCACTAGACTGGGATAAGCCAGGTTATCCAGTCATTAAGACCTTTTTTATATAGTTCTGTGTATTCTTGCCACCTCTTCTTATTCTCTTCTGCTTCTGTTAGGTCCTTACTGTCTCTGGTAAGGACCAGATATTTTGAATTATTTTCCCATTCAGTAGGCTGCCTTTTTGTGTTGTTCATGGTTTCCTTTGCTGTGCAAAAGCTTTTTAGATTGATGTGGTCCCATTTATTTTGGCTTTTATTTCCCTCGCTTGAGGAGATGCATCCAAAAAAATACTGCTAAGACCAACATCAAAGAGTGTACCATCTCTGTTTTCTTCTAAGAGAAGTTTTATGGTGTCAGGTCTCACATTTAGGTCTTTAATCCATTTTGAATTTATTTTTGTGTACGGAGTGAGAACGTAGTCCAGGTTTCCTGACACTATTTATTGAAGACGTTATCTTTTCCCCATTGTATTGTTGCTTACTTTGACTTAATCGTCCACTTAAGTGTGGGTTTATTTCTGGGCTGTCTGTTCTGTTCCATTGACCTATGTGTCTGTTTTTGTGCCAATTCCATACTGTTTTGATGACTGTAGCTTTGAAAGTAGTTTGAAATTGGGGAGTGTTAAAGCTCTAGCTTTGTTCTTTCTCCAGATTGTTTTGATTAGAGTATTTTGTGTTTACATACAAATTTTAGAATTATTTTTTTCTAGCTCTGTGAAAGATGCCTTTGGTATTTTGATAGGGATTGTGCTGAATCTGCAGATTGTCTTGGATTGTATGGTCATTTTAACAATATGAGTTCTTCCAATCTGTGAGCATGGTATATATTTCAATTTGTGTTGTCATTTTCTGCCATCAATGTCTTATAGTTTCCAGACTATAAGTCTTTTACCTCTTTGGTTAGATTTTTTTTCCTAGGTATTTTATTCCTCTTGATGCAACTGCAAATAGGATTGTTTTCTTAATTTCTCTGATAGTTCATTATTCATCTATTGAAATACAACAGATTTCTGTAATATTAATTTTGTATCCTGCAACTTAACTGATTTCATGTATTAGTCCTAACACATTTTTGGTTGTCTTTTAATGATTTTTCATATATAAAATCATGTCATCTGCAGACAGGTTTACTTTTTTCCTTTCTAATTTGGGTTTCTTTTATGTCTTTTTAAAATTTATTTTTATTTATTTATTTCTGATTGCTGTAGCTAGGACTTCCAATACATTAAGATTGTCAGTCAATTCCTGCTAAAAAAAGAGAGACAGAGGCTTCCCTGGTGCTCCAGTGAGGAAGAATCCACCTGCCAATGCAGGAGACACAGGTTTGATCCCTGGTCCAAGGAAGAACCCACATGCCTTGGGGCAACCAGGCCCCTGCACCACAACTGCTGAGCCCGCACTCGGAGCCCGGGAGCCACAACTCTGAGCCTGGGAGGCACCGCTGCTGAGCCCGCACTTGGAGCCCGGGAGCCACCAGCGCTGAGCCTGTGCGCCTGCAGTCTGTAGTCCACAGCAAGAGAAGCCACTGCAGTGAGAAGCCCATGCACCTCAACGAAGAGTGGCCCCTGCTTGCTGCAACTGGAGAAAGCCTGTGGGCAACAACAAAGACTCAGCATAGCCGATACATACATTAATTTTTAAAAAAGAGGACAGAAAACCAGTGGGTAATTCTCCTTTCTGAATAATGAATCTGAATTATTCTCCTGAAAAAAATTTAATTGAGTTATTGCCTAATTTGTAGTATTTGAAGATAAATAATCCATGGTATACATACAATTAGGATTCCTTAAAAATAAATCCAGAATGTGGCCCAGACTCAAATATAAACTTATTATACGTTTATAAGCAATTGAGTTTATAAGTTATAAGCAATCAAGTTGATCTATTAGAATCCAAAATACTAAAACAACGTTTTGTGCTCCATGTATGTAAAAATCTCAGTTTAAGACTGCTCTGCTATTGCCAAGAGCACAGCCCTACAGACGCAGATCTTTTCAAGATCTGACATTCCAGGCATTCAAATGCTTCCTATTACACAGAAAAAGGAGTCCCCATTAATGGATCAGTCCATGTTTGAGTTTTTAGGTAACATCAATATAAATAGCCTACATAAAAATTGAGAAGCCCAGCACAAATCTTTATTTCTTCTTCAAAGAAAGAAATTCAAGGTTTTACTCTCTGTAACTTATTCTAGTCATAAGTATTATATTCAAGAAGTTATAGTCTTTTGTATAATAAACCAATTCTACTTGTTTAACTACTAAAAAGAAATGTATCACTTTAGCACAACAAATATAAAAAATTCTGAATCAGGACTCAGTAGATAGGTTTTGCTTTAGGCTCTGCCATACCTGTATGACCTTAGGCAAATCATTTAACCCCTGCAGGTTGAGCTCTGACCTGCAGACTTCTGTGGTTTAACAGGATGAGACTGCAATTAGGTAAAAGGCCCCTAGATGGTGGTGGTGTTCTGAGTTAGGCTTTCTATTTCCCCTCTACCCCATAATTACAGTGAAGTATAAAGGAGTAGGTTAGAAAATTATTTCCTATTAAGTTCTGAAAAAATTCACTGCTAAGGATTCAATTAATGACATTCAAAATAGCACTGAATTATGAATCATATTGTCCAGTTACATTTGATACTAATTAAAAGGAATATACCACTAATGATTATATTAATACCAAATATCTCTTTGTAATTAGCCTATTTCATCAGTATTTCTCTGGGCATATTTATCTAAGCTTAAGAAGCTGAACAAAAACTAAACAATTATTGTTAAGAGTATTGATGCATAACAACCCTGTAGAAAAATAAATTTTTTTTCAAATGCCAGTTCTAACAAATTCTGATAAATGTACTGATCTTTTTCATAATGAATATTTCAGACTGTTAAAAACCTGTGATTCCCATGAGCACAAATGACATTAACCACCCCCTCAGTCATATAAGCTAGAGCATCTTATAAAGAAATCTGCGGTCTTTTAGTGTTCAAAAGGGTAAGAATAACATATTAAATGACTTCTCTAGTTTAACCCACCAAAGAAAAAGGATTTGGAGATCCTAGTTTGCAGTGGCTTGGATGAACAATATTAGGTTTTCAACTAAAATTCCTGAAAAGAGCAAGAATACATTTCTATTTCTCCACTATGAGATTCACTGAGTATAAAAGTCATGTTCAATCAATATACAGAATAAGAAAGTACCTGTGAAAACTTACACCATGCTACCTTTTTACTTCTCATCAGCTGAGTAGGTAATAAATGACAAAAAATGTAGCATGATGGAGTGGAAGACATATAACTGCAAGTTTTGTTTCAACAAAGTTTTTTGTCAGTAAATTAAAGAGGAAAGATATTTGGATCATAGTGGCTCCAAAATAGTATCACTATTACATGAAAGTTACCCCTGTCCCTCCAGCCAGCCAACCAACCCACCAGCAAGCCTCTATTGAGCCTATATGGTGCAAACGGCTAGAGATAAAAAGATAAGATATCATCTCCATTCTCAAAAACCTCAGTCTAGTATGTAAGAGAAATGGACTTGGAAAGTTCAGTTCAGTTTATTATAGTGTCAAGTAGATACACACCTATTGCACTTATCATTCTGCTGACAGAGGCCAAAATTTAAGAGGAATATTTTTCTCCAATAATGCTAAGTTTTCATGATTTTTGATGTAAGATGTTAAGATTACACAGGCAAAGAAATATACCTCATGCCCTATCCCAGTCCCCCCCGAGTCTCACCTTCCTGCTGTTATACAAGCTTGCTGCAAATAGGAATTTAGTTGAGACAATGCTTTAAGCCATCCATTTCTTATGAAATTACTCTTGAGTGATATTTGACCAGTTTTCTTTATTCCATCTTCTATACCCAAAACATTAAAAAAAAAAAAAAACAGCTCCCATACCCTGAAATCAACTGTAACCATATACTGGAAAATGACAGTCTTTAGTCAAAGACAAGGTAAGTCTCTCCTCTGGTACAGAACCCCAAATGGTATTCACATAATGGTTTCATCACTTAACTGCCTAACTTTTTGGACAATGGAAACAACAACATAAGCAAAAAAGTGGCCCAGCATATGAAACTCTTCTCAAAAACAGAAGAAAGTTATGAACATTGTTGGGAAAGTGTTTTACATTTCCAATGAAATTCTATTCCATTGATCTGTTTGAAAGATTGTCTTCAACCAATATATTTGGCTTCAGCCGATAAGGTGTAATTGATTCAGTTTCACAATGAACCACTTTTTAGCTTTAAGACTTTCATCTTAAGCCTGGAGTGCATAACAATGGAGAGCAGGAAAGTGGTTTTTTATTTACTCTAAAAACTGCAGGGATGAGCTGGGGGGGAAAAAAAACCCCGAAAGTATTAGCCTTCAGATTCTCAAATTATTTTTAGCTCTGGTTATATTTGGAAGAATGAGCTGCGGGTTTGGCATTGTTTTCCATCTTAACAGTTGCTCTGTATTCTGAGATATATATATGTGATTCATAATGTACCACTGTAACAAGACACAGCTTTTATGTATTACTGGGGTAACACAAAGAAAATGAATTTTTCTTTGAGTACCAGTAATTGTCAAAAGAATGATTACAGAATCAGAAAATGTGCTTTATAATAACCCTGTTAACATAAAGTATACACAGAGGAAAGAAAGAAGTACTGCAGGTATGTGAAAGAGTTAGTTCTATTAGCAAGGCTTTTCAGGGTGGTTTTGGTTCTTATGCATCAAATTTTAACCACTTTCAGACTCTGGGACAACGGGAAAACATCTGGCAACACAGGAGCATTTGGTGACTGTGAGCTGACTCACCACGTGCTCACCAAGGCTCCACTGGTCAATGAACTACTCCCTTCTGAAACAAGGCTTTGCCCTGGTCATAAGGATAATGCTCTCAAGCTGTTAGAATTAATTTGAATGTCAAAAATGAAATTTAGGTTACCAACCATCGCCTGAGAGTTACAGCATGTAGAATAACAAATGTCCTCTTTATAACTGAAGTGAAAATTGAAGAAGCACGGATACTTTACTTGCGCTGATGAACACAGACGTCCAAGTGCAGTGTTCGCTTCTAAGTGTCCCAGTGCAGCCCTGTCTCCAGACGCTCTGCCGGGGGAGGGGCTGCCTGCCTTGCTCCTGCTTGATGTCCTCCCTGGTGGAAATGTGCGCATGGGTTCCATGCGCACGCTTCTAATGTGAGTGAAAGCTAACTACAAAATCAAGATGTTTTCTGCTTTCAGAAAATTCTAGTATACCGTATACAGCATCAATATTTCTTTCCATTTAAAAAAATAGTGCAAAAACATATCTGATAGTCAAAGTGAGAGTTCAAGTGAGTTTCTGTGCCAAGGAGCACAGTCAAGCATCACCTTTAGCTAACTTGTAAAAACTGAATGTACGTTTTGGGAAATATTCCAGATTTTCCCATCAGTTCTCCACTCATCCAGTCATCATCGACAGATTCCAGCTCTGTTATTATGTCTCCAGCCTGTAGAAAAACAGGAATTGAAACTAATTATTAAGTTTCTGCTGAGTGTACATGTGTTAAGCTGCTTCTTTTCCTCAAACCCCATTCCTCTGTCACTGTCGACTTTGTTGCATTTCCAGGTTGTATTTTGTGCCCCTCAAATTCACCACTCCTAATCTAAAATTATTATTTAATAAATAGAAATACCAGCTAACATAGTATATATATAGAAATTTTTTCCCCAGTAACAATTATTTATCAGACACCCACTACGTGTCAGACACTTCTGGACACTATGGATACAGCAATGAAGAAAGACCTTACTCCAGAGTTGGGAGACGAATAACAGCCGGCAGAGGAGGGCAGAAAGTGTGAGCTGCCACCGCGTCGGCAGTCTGGGGAGGCCTCATTCCGGGCGACGCGCAAAGACTTGGTGGCGAGAGGGCTGCATGCTCACTGTATGTGTGCCTCGTCCTTTTCTGTGTGCTTTATGGGAACTCACTCATTTATTTTATTTTTATTTGTTATCAAACTAAGAATAGTGAAAATTAACTCATTTAAACAATACTGCAGTCCTAGAAGTGGTACTATTATTTCCCCATTTTTGAGAAATATTTTTATAGATTTCCTTATTTTATAGAAAAGGAAACTGAAACTCCGAGGGATTACGTGACTTGCTCAGGGCTGCATGTCAGTGAGTGGTAGGAAGGGGATTCGAATCTAGAGTGATTCCAGGGCCTATCCAGGAATCATAATGGATAACCTAATGTTAACCACTAGGCATGCGGTCACCACATTACACAGTCTACCTTTCTACTTAGACAGGTTTTTACTAAAATGGCCTTTTCTCAGCCTCCTGAGCATTTTGTGCTCTACATCTGTTCTTCCACATAATGGCATTCTCCCCTACCGTTCGGCGCAGTCCACTCCTCCACGGCCTTAGTACCACACTGCATTCTCCCTGTCGCTGACTCAGCACGCGACTGTCTTCCCTGGGCTAGTCAAAGGGCTGGGTGTCTTACTCCTGTGTGAATTATACTATCTCAACAGATGAAGATGTAAGTTTTGAAATTATCTCCTGAAACTATTTTCTTTACGGTTTCTAGCCATTTCCTGGAACCTGAGTTTAAGATTCTGTAATGGTCTAAGAATACCCTGGCTACTTTTAAGGATATCTTTATCAGGTTAAATGGATTTATTTGTAGCCCTAGGATACTGCCCTTTGGAAAACTGGTTTGATTTAAGGCCATTCTTAATGGAAAATGCTGACAATCTAATGTCATTAATTTAGTTTACTCTGCTAAAATATGTAAAAATTTTGGCATTTAAAGTTTCTGTTTTAAGTTCCTTCTGGTTCCTAAATTATAATCCTTGACTAAAACTATTTTTCTTTTTTGTGTGTGTGCTTATTTTTTTTTTAATTTTATTTTATTTTTAAACTTTACAACATTGTATTGGTTTTGCCAAATATCGAAATGAATCCGCCACAGGTATACATGTGTTCCCCATCCTGAACCCTCCTCCCTTCTCTCTCCCCATACCATCCCTCTGGGTCATCCCAGTGCACCAGCCCCAAGCATCCAGTATCGTGCATCGAACCTGGACTGGCGACTCATTGCATATATGATATTATATGTATTTCAATGCCATTCTCCCAAATCATCCCACCCTCTCCCTCTCCCACAGAGTCCAAAAGACTATTCTATACATCAGTGTCTCTTTTGCTGTCTCGTATACAGGGTTATTGTTACCATCTTTCTAAATTCCATATATATGCATTAGTATACTGTATTGTAAAACTTTTTCTTAGCTCTGATTCATACATACATATATGCCACATCTGTTTTCTGAGAGCTAGGACAATTTAAAAAAAGTTTTATTTACTAATATTCTGTGGATATTGAATAAAATATTAATGATCAACAATACTTAAAATGGTACAGCATCCCTTAACTAAAAGACTCTAGAACTATCTCGCTTACAGTCAGGCATTTGTAAAAATGCCTGAAGACAACCTATTTTCTGGATGATTATACTGACAACCTAAATGAAGGCCAAAACTGAAGTCTGAATCCAGAGGGTTCACTTGCAGTAACATTATACTTGAGGATAAAAGGAATTAATTTTGAGCCATTGATTCTCAAGATTGAAAAGGACTAGGGCAACAGTTTCTAAACATTTGGATTTTATGGACCAAGAAATTAAAAAGAGAGAAAGAAACATATAGGGTTACCAATTATAATTTTGCATAAGAAATATGTATCATTTACTAGTAATATTTTATAATGGAAATGACATTTTAATATGAAAAAGAAATTCTCAGAAGATAGTAAACTCCATCACAAAACAGAAAAGTTAGCAACCTTATACTGACATATCTCAGCATGCCCACCTTTCTCCATGACTCCCCTAAAGCCTCCACATCCCTAGCCATCGCTGTTTTCCTCATTTTGTTGTAGACAGGTGTAAACCTTATGTGGGTACCCACTGTCTTAAGTCTCATCTTGTCCAGTCACTCCTGGATACTCTAATTCCCTCTGAGTATCTCCAATGATGGAGAATTTCCCATTGCCTAACAACTCTTCTGACAGCGTCTGGCCCAATACCACAGTATTGCCCTGGGTACTCTCCTCTGAGCACAATCCACCTGTGGATGTGGAAACAGGATCATGCAAGTATTCTGTTTAAGATTAAGGTTAGGCTTTAGGCTTCTTAAAAAACCCTCCTCAAAGTACCTTAATCTTTTGGGATCACTACCCAAAGTCTATTCAGTATCTCTGTGGACAAGACTGCAGGGCCTTGTGAGGCCCTGCTGCAGAGGCCACTGTAGTCCAGGCCACCTGGCTTCCCCCTGGTTTCACGACGCGACAGCAGCAGGCTGCAAGGGCCCTGCAGAGGATCCTCCCTTCTTTACTTTGGCTGAGCCGCATGGCATCATGGGATCTTAATTCCTGAACCAGGGATCAAGCATGTGTTCCCTGGAGTGGAAGCACAGAATCTTAGCTTGGAGACCACCAGGGAAGTCTGAGGACCGTCCTTTACTAGGGCTTCCAGTGAAACCTCCAGTATTAGTGAGATCGCATGTCATAAGGCTGAGGAATAAGGAATTTGTTAGGCAACTGTGGGTCTAGCAATATCAATAAGACTTTAAAGTACCTCAATGATCTGCTGATAATATACATTTGCCCTAGTCACTTCTCTAATCTCATCCTTAAGAACGAGGGTCTGAGATCTGTTCATTCTTGATCAGTGATCAATACTCCATGCAAGTGTTCACCCTGAAGACATTTCAAAATTTACAGCTGCTTAATGCAGTTACAAAAATGATACACATTCTGACCTTGAAGGAAAGCTCATCTTCATTCTCCCCATGGAAATCATACAAGGCTTTGGCCTTCCTCCCCTTCAGTGATAAAGCAGCCACGCCTTTTGCATCAGCTATGAAGACACCAAAAATTCAAATACATAGAAAGTCATTGACTAAAACACAAATCAAACATTTTAAGAAATCCCCTCGTCACTTCCAGGACATAATATTTTCAATTAATTTTGAATTTATTATAACTTGTAAAAAGATGAAGGATGTTCTCTTAGAAGAAAAAAAAATTACAGAAAATATATTCAGGAGATAAAACTAGCCATTATTGATTAAAGGTATCTTTATGTCTTTTTCCCCCATAACTTCAACAAATTATATGCAGAAAGTTTGCATAACCTTATGAATTAACTTTCAAATACAGGCAAACAACTGAAATTGAGCACAGCCAGAAGTACAAGAAATCTGTATCATTTCAAGGGTCTTGGGGGTCCCCTTGGAGGGTAAGAGCCTCCCGGGCAGCAGTGGTACCTGAACAGGGCCGCACAAAGACAGCAGGGAAGATGCCCTCTCGGTCCCGCAGTCTGCCCTTGTACCAGTCGGAGTCTACTCGCTCCAGGATCAGGATCCGGTCTCCCCTCTTGAAGGATAAGTCTTCACTGGTCTCTGCCATGAAACTGTGCAGAGCTTCGCACCATTCTCCACCAAGATTGTTCTCCTGTTACAAATCAGTTTGGTAAGAAATGTGAAATTTTATTTCAGATTAATTTTCACAAAGCTTAAAAAGTGGTGGCAAAAAAACTAAGGGGTCATAACATTTCAAAGTCTGAGGGCCACTTTAAATCACTCAATACCTAACGTCACTAATGAGTTTCAGAAATAAAAGCTTCCAGTAACTTTTTTCTTAAAATTCTAAATGACATGTGATAAAATTTGTGACTTTTGCTTTTAAGGGATATATAATGCTTAAGTAAAAGTTTCTTTCTAATTACGGTCTATGACATTGTGTGTGCTAAGTCACTTCAGACGTGTCCGACTCTCTCCAACTCCATGGACTGTAGCCTGCCAGGCTCCTCTGTACATGGGATTCTCCAGGTAAGAATACTGGAGTGGGTTGCCAGGCCCTCCTTCAGGGGATCTTCCCAACCCAGGGATTGAACCTGTGTCTTCTGCAATGTCTTCTGCATTGGCAGGTGGGCTCTTTACCACTAGCACCAACTGGGAAGCCCATGATCTATGACATTAGTTACATTAAAAAATTAGATAAAAGCTTATCATATTTGTATATAGTATTTATGACACTATGAAAACATTCTGGCAAACATATAATTTTCCTTTTTTCTTTTTTTTTTTGGCCACACAGTGCAGCTTGTGGGATTTTTTTTTTTTATTAATTTATTTTTTATTGAAGGATAATTGCTTTATAAGCTTGTGGGATTTTAATTCCCAGACCAGGGATTGAACCCAGGCTCTTGGTATTGGAAGCCCAGAATCCTAACCACTGGACTTCCAGGGAATTTCCAAGCATATAGTTTTCAGTGAAGCTCTTTACCTAAATTAGGAAGGATCAGAATGGGCAGTCCGTTAATTCCCAGGTCTTTACCTGGTGACTCAGCAACAAAGGATCTGCCTGCAATGCAGGAGATATAGGTTCGATCCCTGGGTCAAGAAGATCCCTGGAGGAGGAAATGGCAACTCACTTCAGTATTCTTGCCTAGAAAATTCCATGAACAGAGGAGCTTGGTGGGCTACAGCCCAGGGAGTTGCAAACAGCTGGACACGAGTGCACACACGACTGAGCAGTGAGCACACCACCTGGCTGAGAGGTTATCGGACCCCATGGCCCAAGTCTCCATCAGTCCACACTTCTAATTTTACAAGTCACAGTTCGCTCCAAGGCTGGCAGGGTAACCACCTGGCGTGATGGTTCATGCTCCAACAAGAATGCTTTTTGCTGCAAACACATCATAAGAAGGTTCTTCTCTGTGACAAGGAGTCTCTGTCAACTCGGATGGGAACCCTGTGTTCAAGGAGCTCAAGCAGGGAGGCAAGGATTACACTAAGATCAAAAGCTTAGAGCCAGATGGGCCTGGGTTCCAGACCAGTTCTGTCACTCCCAGTTAACACAGGGCAAGGCGTTTCACTACGCTAAGCCTCAGCTTCATCTCAGGGCTCACGTGGGGTCACACGAGGTGTTGCATGTAGACTGCGCAGCACAGTGCCTGGCACACCTTAAGTGCTCGGCAGCTGATGGCGCCAAAGAAAAACAACTAAGCAAACAAAACCCCTAACCCTCTCCTCGTGTTCCCGCACGCGAGAAACCAACTCCACAGAAGAGCCCTTGTCACTCCTGGGAAACAGTGGCCACCATGAGGACGCTTCCTTTCGAAGAACTGTGGCCACTTTCTTTCCTGTTTGACCATCAGTGGGGGGATGAAAGAACGGAGACACACAGCCCGGCGACCCCTGGCACTGTGACAAACAACGACCCGGTCGGGCTCATCTTCTAAAATCTCACAGAAAACGATGGAAGTCATTCACACTCCTGTCCAGTTTGAACTTTGGAAGTCATGCTAAACATTAAAAATATTACTACATTTTTCCTCTCTCCCACTATAAAAGCAATACAAATGTTCCTGAACATTTGGCAAGTTCGGAAATGTACGAAGAATGGGAAAAACACCCATCTATCTATAATGTTAACCACCTAAGGAAACTGAATGTTAACAACTTAAATACATTTCCTGCTAGTCTTTTTATGCTGTATATTCAGTTTCACTATGTTTTCCTCCCATGACATTTACTTTACAAATCTAGTTTTTCATGGCCTCAGAACATTTTCCCAATAATGGCTATATTCAGGTTATTTCCAGTTTTTTCACATTATAATAACACCACTATGACCATCTTTGTGACTAAAACCTTGTCTCATTTTTCGTCTTTAGGGTGAGAGATAAAAACAATAACAATAATCTGTACTTTTCCTCTTTTAACAATCACTTACCTATAATTACTTGTTTGCTGTTGTATTGAATCTTTAGTTAACTAGATATGTTAAATGGTATTTTACTGTCTCCTTACAAGGCCTTTCTTTGATTACTGTAAGGTTAAATGACTTTCTTAGGGACTTCCCTGATGGTCCAGTAGTTAAAACTCTGTGCTCCCAACACAGGGAGCGTGGGTTTGAGACCTGGACAGGGAACCAAGGTGCGCAGCCAAAAAAAAACCAAAACAAACCTTTTTTACTATCAGCCACTTACACTATCTCTTTCATGAATATTCCAATAATGTCTCTTTCCTCGTTAATGTTTATCAGTGTTTGTATGTTTTTCTAATTCATTTGTATGATGAGCTCTATGAGCAAGAAAGGAATTGATCACCTATATACCTCAAATATCTGCTACGTGAATTAAAAAATTAAACACTGCTTTTGATAATTATGATTTTAATAGTCCTCCCAGAGATAAAACTTGGCTTTCACCACAGTTATGTATTCAAGCAGCCTACCTGAGAATTTGCACCAGAATCTTCTTTTTTGGTCTTTGGTGGTACCTTTGTGCCTATATTTTAAAAGAAAAATCAAAACTTCAGATGTAAAGACCACACAGCATTGGGGAAAATCTTTCGGAGGAAAGTAAAAAGTCTGGGATGCCAGATCAGTCTCTTCATGTACTGGCTACTAGCTTTGCCAAGCCAGTACAAACTACATTCTCTGGGTTTGTTTTCTTTACTGTAGACTGAAAGAGGAAATGCATTAGTTATACTCTACAGACCATTTCTGTTTAAAAGTTGATGATTCTTTTTTTTTCCATCTCTAATATGAAGCTTCCCTGATAGCTAATATGAACGGCTTCCCTGATAGCTCAGTTGGTAAAGAACCCACCTGCAATGAAGGAGACCCGGTTCAATTCTTGGGTCGGGAAGATCCCCTGGAGAAGGGAAAGGCTACCCACTCCAGTATTCTGGCCTGGAGAATTCCATGGACTGTGTAGCCCATGGGGTTGCAAAGAGTTGGACACGACTGAGAGACTTTAGTAAAAAAAATATGAAGCTACTGCTAATTATCTAAAACACAAAAGCCAGCTCTTTGAGAGACTGCCCCAATAATGACTATCCCCAACATGACAAATACTATTTAAAAATCATTTTTCCTTCTACCTTAAAAAATATGGCAATATGGATTATTATGCAACTTAAGTATTAACCCTATTACCTGGTTTATTTGAATTAGGATAGTACACAATAAAAAGCCATATTCTCAATACTCACTTAAAACATTTGTACCAGAAGTGGGATGATCCTCAATGAGTTCCACAAAGTTAAGGGGGAAGATTCCAGATCTGTCTCCAAGTTCTCCTCTCGCCCACTCATCATTCACATACTCTTTAAGAATAATAATTTCTCCCTCTGAGAAACTTAACTCGTCCTTCTGGTCTCCAATATACTCAAATCGAGCAACACACCTTGGGCCTCTGAAGAAAGATCACATTTGTGGGTTAAATTAGGCACTACTAACTTTCAAAATGCCTGGAAACCCTCATTTAATCTTTCAGTGAATATTTATTTTGTATTTACTTTGGAACAAGATATACTAGGCATAATTTAAAATTTCCATGAAAAAGAATAAGCTACATTTCTAAATGACAGTCCTTACTTTGTAGATTCGAGCCTATTTCACTCAGAAAGGCTAAAGTCAAGGTTTCTGGCACATGCAGAATGCCAGATAAGCAGCTGGTGGTTGGTTGAGGTTGTCACACCTTTTGATCACCTTTTCAGGACAGAATCCCCCCAGTCTCCATGTTTTTGTATCCCTGGGCCACAGTAATCCAGGGCTGAGTCTGAACCCTCTCAGTCATAAACACACTGAGTTTAGAAGTGTTAATCCTGAGGATCTCAGGGCAAGACATCAAACTTTCATGGCAGAAATGCAATGGGCATCAGCTGGGCAGGGTAGATGCTTAAGACATGCTGAATCAGTGAGTTCTGTATATAGATGAATGGTCTTCAAAACTAGGACGTTCAAAGAAAACACACTCGGCACATTATCTTAAAACATTTAATCTTATACCTAATACTGTTGTTTTAAAATGATTTTTGTATCTCCTTTAAAAAGACTTCATTTCTGAGAATTGGAACAATCCTTAAATGATCTGCAATTCTGACTGATAATAAGATAAAAACAGAGTGAAATTGCATCCCTCGAAGACATGACTGTATACTAAACCTTCGACTTGAGGCTTCAGAAAGGAAGTTTCAACGGCAATGACAAAGGAGAGGCAATTGCCTGAAAAGAAAAGGTTGGTACTGGCTGCAATCAAAGTCTGATTTAAGTCAGGTCAGTGGATCAACGGCTATGAAAGCCCACTTCAAATTCAACCTGCTGACACAGAGAACACTGCTTAAAAACAGGAGAAAAGCTGAACCTGAAACAGAATTAAACTATTGTGGCCTCAGAAGCTTTCTTATTTGTGATAACCTTTGCATTTATTTTCTGAAGTCCTCAGAGAGCATATCTTCTTATGTCTGACCTATTCAAAGACAGGTTTACAGTCTTCAGGAGGTACTGCATTCTATTAATTTGCTCATTTAACTGGAATATAAAGTTGCATTGTGGCAATGTTTTAAATCACAAAGGAGTTACAATGATGCAGAAAAGGATACATAAATTCACAGAAAGGTCTTCAAACATAAAAGAAGCCTCCTCCAAATTAACTCCTCCTTTACTTTCTTCTGAAGCTGCTAAGTCGCTTCAGTCATGTCCGACTCTGTGCAACCCCATAGACGGCAGCCCACCAGGCTCCCCCGTCCCTGGGATTCTCCAGACAAGAACACTGGAGTGGGCTGCCATTTCTTTCTCCAGTGCATAAAAGTGAGAAGTGAAAGTGAAGTCGCTCAGTCGTGTCTGACTCTTAGCAACCCCATGGACTGCGGCCCACCAGGGTCCTCCACCCATGGGATTTACTTTCTTCTAGGTCCTCTCAAAAACAAAACAATACAACATACCTAGCAGATCTGTAGACTTCATATTTCTATTAGGTTTAAATACTTTCTATTGTTGGAGGAGAGAGTGGGCTCTTGTCGAACACTCGGAAATCAACTGTCTGAGGAGACACATGTGCTGACAAAGCAAGAAGCTTTGCTGGGAAGGGGCGCCCGGGCAGAGAGCAGCAGGGTAAGGGAACCCAGAAGGACTGCTCTGCCACACGACTGGCAGTCCCGGGTTTTATTGTAATGGGGTGAGCCTCCTGGTTGTCTCTGACTCAGGGTCCTTCCTGGTGGCGTGTGCATTGCTCACCCAAGATGGATTTCAGCAGGAAGGATTCTGGGAGGTTGGCAGGACATATTATAGGCTGGCATCTCTTCCGTCCTTTTGGCCCCTCCCAAATTCTTCCAGTTAGTTTTATAAGACATATTATGGGCAGGCATCTCCTCCTTTTTTTGGCCTCTCCCAGATTTTCCCGGTTAGTTTTCATGCTTCTTATTGGGACCTCCTATTGTGAGACAACTTGTTCAAGTGGTTATTGTCATGCCTGGTCAACGTAGGTGGTTTTGGTCAATGGTTCCCTAACACTGTGACAAAAATACTTGAACTTTCTAGAAATCAGTTTGGTAGATAAATACCAGAAGGCCAACACAAAATGCAGTGGATGATGAAACCTGTCTTCAGCCGAGGTTAGGCTGTGGGGAGCAGCAGGACAGACTGGCTGTCTGTAAGCCCTATACTGGCACAGAGGGCTGCCACTATCAGCATGCTGCAATTTCATCAGAATGTTTAAACAAGTCATTTTCCTCATAATTAAAAAGACATACTGAGAATCTGAATAACCATGCATCTGAAGTGTTTAAGCTTGTTAATTCTTTATGATATAAATGCTCACATCCTTTGTATTTCGTGCAAAAGAACACAAGTAAAACTTACTTAACACAATGAGATGAGATGGATTCCCGTTTCCCATTTCCTCCTGGAACATCAATCTAGTAAAGACAAAAATCAAGGCAACAATTGTATTATTTCATAAGATAAATTTAAGGCTAAGTAATTAGGAAATTTACAGCTGAGGTTAACCAGTTTAGCTAGGTATTAAATCGACAAAACATACCATAGATGCTAAAAAGGTATGAAATCCAGAATTTGGGTTTTGAAAAAACTCCATAACTTGTGATGTGGCCCTCCTTGTAGAGCCAATCAATCTTCCTCTTATTTGCTGGAATAAGCATATGTCGTTCCCCCCTAACTAGGGCTCTCTATCTCACATCCCCTAAGTTGAAAACATCAGGTGAGGAGGGCTTAGCATAGAAAATAGGCATAGGTTCTATCTAGACACCTAGCCAAAGTGTTGGTAGAATTCTGCAATATTTCCATGACCCCAAATAAAATCTTTTAATCAAACTTGTGAATCTCTCCCTTTTCATAACTCTGGGCCATTTTTTCCCCTTCACTGTAAGTAGGGAAGGAAGAGCAGACTTAGCACTCAGGGAGCATCTAGGGGTGAGCACCTTATATAAAACCTCATCTACAAGGCTCAGTAGAGGTTAGGGTTGTGATGAAATATTTGACCATAATGCACTAAGTCGGAAAACTACTTAAAGCTTTGAGATTTACATTAAATAAAGCAGTGCCCTTCTTGATGAATTCCAAAAGTTTGAAGTTTTAAAACAATTTTTTAAACTTGCAGGCTTAGAAATAACACACCAATAACGTAGCAAATGCAGTGTGACTGATTTCAGTGTGGTAACTGTGCTTTTTAAAGTACTGCTACACTGGGCAGAAGAAAAATGAGGAAGAGTGCTAAAACCAACATTATTCCTAATATCAATTTAGAAAATGTGGTTGGGTTTCTCCAAAGAATCAGGGTATTTATATATCAGACTACTTGTAAGACCCACAGTTTGTAATTCAAGAGACTCAGTCTCATTTATGCTTGAAAAATACAGGTTATCTGTTATGTCTGTTTGCTAAGTTTCTGATGTAATAGAAAATCGTTTGCTTCCCCGCCTCAAATAAGCGGTTAATGCTCAACTATTTAAGCTAGCTTTATTGATATTTTTCAGTATCAATAAGTTATATCAGCAAGTGAGTCATTCTCTTCCCACTGATGTAAATGCTCGCATGGCAGTCTTAGTTCATCTCTGTGTGTCTCAGCCACCCAGGCTTAACACTCAGGGCTCTACCATAGGGGTCTGCTTTCACCAGGTAGGCTGTGAGGGTGTGTAAAATTATGACACTTTAATATAATATTTCTCAGTCAGATTTGAAACTATTAGGTGAAAAACCATTCCCTCCAATGAAAGTACTTTAGTATTGCCAAATCTTTTTTTTTTAAAGAAGAATCTTCTAATCTATTTATTTATGGCTGTACTGGGTCTTTGTGCTGTGTGGGCTCTCTCTAGCTGCAGTGAGTGGGAGCTACTCTCTGGCTGTGGTGCACGGTCTCCTCACTGTGCCGGCTTCTCCTGCTGCGGAGCGCCGGCTCTAGCACGTGGGCTGCAGCAGTTGGGGCACATGGGCTCTCGAGCTTGGCCTTGGTAGTTCGGTGCACTGGCTTAGCTGCCCCAAGGCATGTGAGATCTTTCCAGACCAAGGATTGAACCTCTGTTCCCTGCACTGCAAGGTGGATTCTTAACCACTGGACCATCAGGGAAATCCTATATATATATATATATTTTTTTTTTTTTTAAAGATGGAAATAAATAGGAATGGAAAGAATGAAAGAAATCAATAATGAAATGCACTCCAAAGAAAAAGAGAAGTGGTACCATAACCTTGGAGAACAATCATCCCTATATGTCAATCCAGTATCATTAATTCTTGTTTGCTGAATGTTTCAGAGAATTAACATATACCCTCATGTGCTTATCAACCCTCCAAGAATAGCCGATTCACCAATGGACCTGCAGTAGCTTTTTACCTTAGGATTTCAAGTAGCATTTAAGCACTAAGTTCTAATGCTCCATAATATATTAATAATTAACTACTTACTACCTAGTTGAACAAACCTTTATTTCTGAATTTTTCAAATACTTAACGAATTAATGGAAGAGACGGAACCAGAAGCCAAGAATCGAGGCATCTGGTTATTTTTTTCAAACTGTGAATTACATAGACTCCACTGAATATGTGACCAATTTCAACATGCACAATCTACTTACAATCACTTTGACGTAGTTGGCCGGAAATACACCAGTCTGGTTTCTACATTTCCCTCTGTACCAATCTGTATCTATTTTTTCCAGAAGATAAACAATCTCTCCAGAAGTGAGGCTCAGATCATCAGCTTGTTCTGTATGGTAAAATTATAATGATGTATGATCAGTTACCCTGGTTGCAGAGCTGAATAAAGCAGAGCACAGAGTGGCATTTACTTCTGTCCACCAAGGCGGTATGTTCTACTGATTCTGAGAACAGATTATACTAATTGAATTGACTTTAAAAATATTTTTTTTTCTGGATATTGCTATTATGAGTTTCCCCTTCTAACATCAAATGAGATATATTTACCAGGCACTGACTGATAGGGAATGCTTAAACACACACACACACACACAAAACATTGCGCTTGCCACTGATTCTTCTGTGCCAATATAAACGTCTGCTGAATACATATTTTAACAATTCTCAACCATGCTAAAAAATCATTTCAATCTCAAAATACTAAGGGAGTCCTACTGCTCTTCAGCATATAAATTTACTCACACTGAAATAAAAGTCAGTCTACCAAGTGGACAAAAAAAAGGTTATAAATAAATCTGGAATTTATTTTATTTGAATCCTTGGATATAAAAGGTATTTTAAAATTGATTACAAAAATGTGTATTTTCACTTCATCAGTAATAGCTGAGCTATGTGTGTTGGTTTTACAACCCTTAGCAGAAAAGAACTTCACTTATTAAAGCTGAATTAATTTCATTATGTTGGGAAAGAGTTAAACAGTTTCCAACTGGTAGGCAAGTTGCTATTTTTTCCTATGTAAGGGAAACACTCTCTCCTCCCTCTCTCACAGGGAGTATCAAAAGCAAGGGTGTGCAGGTAAGCCTTTGGCATGGCTGGGTGCAGTGAACTCTTCCTGAAGGTGGGGTGATGGATAAGATGGCCTGTCCAGTCCAGGGCTCCATGGGTACAGAAAGTGAAGACAGACGTCCTTGAGAGGTTAACCTTGGGAGGATGCCCGATCTGGGATCCGACGGTTCTACCACCGTATCATCTGTGTCCTCACCTGCTGGGAAATCATGAAGAACGATGGCATGAGGGGCAGCGCTGTCAACAGGCTTCTGAGGGCAGCTTGGGTCCTGAGGGAGAAGCAGAGCAGTGAGTACGGTGTGCACGATGGACGCTGGGTTCATTATTCACTCGGAGACCTTTTTTTTTTCCTCATTGGGGTCCTCTTGACACAATTATGAGTACAAGATGCAAACCACACAGTTGAGCCAAACAAGAGAATCATGACCAAGTGGAAAAGGTATGAGTCCCTGCTGGAGGAGAATTATCTCAATTATGATAGCCCCCGCGCAGAGTCAGACACGACTGAAGCGACTTAGCAGCAGCAGCAGCCAGCATTTTTCTTAAACGGAGAGAGTAAACAAAAGGAAATTAAACTTAAAGTTTTTGTTGGTTGTTTTTTGTTTTTTAAAGCAGTATCTACTCTACCCTGAGGTAGTCATTTTTACCACTTTGCCTTTCAGGGATTGCTTTTTCCATAAACTATGATCAGGACAAAACCTTAAGAACAAGACCTTAAAAGTATTCTCTTCATTAAGATGGAAAAAGAAGGAAGTTCTGCAATTTACACTCTTGCCTTTTATAATGAAAAGAGCTAACGACTTTTACAAAAGTATAATTCACAAAAAGTAAAATCCATTTTATTTATTACCACTTAACTGAATGCCTTCTCTAATTTGAAAGCCAATGCTACCTCCCATGCCTGGCCTGGATTTTCTATTTAATCTGAATGGTTTATTCAATAGTAATTCTAAGTAAATTAGCAAAGAGAATTCAATATTCTCCACCCATCTAACCAGCTGCTTAGGCTGGCCAGAGGAGAAGCCAAAGTTGAAGAGTGCCTGTTTCTTAATCACAAGCAGTTGTTATCCACATCGTCATCACCATCCAGTCTGACTGATGGATATTATTTGGAATTATAACTTAGTCACTTTGATTCTTAAATGAAAGTGATTTTTTGGTGCCTTTCTCGTCTCTTCCTTCCTTTAACGGCCCCTGCCCATCAGGGACTGCCCCTCTCCTGACCATGATGTTCAGACCTCAGGGGTCATGGTCCACTCCTCCACGTCCACCCTGCAGCTCCTTTGCGCAACTCTTTTCTGAATCAACTATAAGGCAGCCGTGGAGGCACGCTGCCTTCTCTCACGTCAGCTGAGCGTAATACAGGAAGGGCTAAGGCAGCTTGGTGTGTTGGTTTACCAAAGCAACACCGACATTTTCTTAGAGGCTGCTTAGTGCTTTTTCTTAAATAAATGGGCATAATGGGAATTTCAGGGATTGTGGAAAGGAACTATGAGATATGTGAAGCCTGGAGGGGCTTTAAAAATTACTATTTATCCAATTTAGTATATGTGTGGTTTTCATTTTTTTCTGATTTACATCTGTAGACAAAGGGATGACTGCTCCAATAAATGGTGTTAGGCTAGATGGCTTTACATCTGGAAAAAGTGAAGGCAGAGGCCTACCCCACACCAAACATAAACATGGACCTGCAGATGGACCGAGGCCTACACACCAGCCAAACAGGTAGAAATGGGACAGCAGGCAGCCTGTGCCTCCCGCTCCCCCTCCCCGCCTCCTGTGCACGGCTGTCCCCTTGATGCTGCTCATCACCTGGGCCTGGCAGGTGAAGGGCGAGAGGGCAGGCGAACGGGGCTGGCTACAGGGGCAGGAACAACTCAGGGGCAGGAACACACCATTAGAGTGGGTATCTGGGAGGAAAATCTAACATATTTCAAAGTTCTTTCTAGTATGACTATAATAGCTAATACTAATGAGTAATGAGAATAGTTAATATACACTGTTTGCCCACTATGCACCATTCACTGTACTAAGCACCTTACAGGTGCTAAATTACCTAATTAGCTCATTTAATTTTTTAAGGATCTTTGAGATATAAGGCACATGCCATAAAATTCAAGCATTTAAAGTGTACCTAATTTTAGCATATTCACAGAATTGTGTGACCATCACCACAATCTAACTTTAGGACGCATTTATCATCCCTCCAGAAGCCTCCCACCCATCGGCCATCACTCCTCATCACCCTTCCCCTAGCCCTGGGCAACCGCTAATCTACCTTCTGGATTTACCTATTCTGAACTTTCATATAAATGGAATCATAACGATAAATCAATTCTATAATCAACTCTGAGGATTCTCATATCTATTTCACACATTTAAAAAATGAGGTTCAGAGAGGTCAGATCACTGCCTCCGGTGGTGGGAGGGGAAGTGAGACCCGCAGCTGTGGGAGCCACGCGAGGTGACGATCCCTGCCGCCCTGCTCAGACAGCCCGGCCTGAACTCATAACGTGCAATGTCTTCTGTTGACTAAGGTAGGGGAGAGCGTAACACGGTTTTAAGGGTATTTACCTTCACACTGGGCTTTCAAGTAGGTTTTACTTTTCTGAAAAGGGTAATGTTAGCCGTGACCCAGAGCCTGAGAGAGGCCCCACTTGGGTTTCACCAGCTGTGGGTCACTGGTGGTAACCTTTCTGCAAGTCTATGGCACAAGCATGAGGAAGGTAATGTTCGCAGTGACAAAACCGTGAGTGTTTATAAAGAACAACTTGTAATTTTTTCAGCTTCTATTTGTCATCAAGGAAAGCTTTCTGACAGCACAATCCCCATGGCTACCCACCAACGTGTTCAAAAGAGAGGACGAACAGTGGTGCCAGATGGGTAATGCTTCCTGAAACAGAGAAAATGAGTGACAGAAGAGCTTTCCCCACGTGAACTGAAGTCAGAAATGTCGACATTCCAGCTGTGACCAGCATAACACATATCTTCCCTGCTCTCCGAAATTCGAATCTTTAGTTTCTTGGCAAACCTCAAATGACAGACTGCCCTCCAAGAAGAACTGGATGAGATTATGCAAACTGGGATGAATGGCAAACCAAACATTTTAACTTGGCCTAAATGACTGATAGGTCTCATTCTTCATGTTCGCCACATTACCTAAGACAGTGAAAATTTAACTGGGTACCCTAAGCAGCTCTTTAAAAAATATGCCTCTGTAAATTGTTCAATGGCATTTTTCTTGCTCAACAAATGACCTTCAATAATCATTGTATTCTCCTAGGCTCCATAGATTTGTTAGGCCTAAATAGTGAATTCAGAGTGTTGTAACATTTCATTTCATTATTTTATGAGCTATGATCAGAGAAACAAGGTCTATACTCACCTTAAATCTTACAGGGAAGTGTTTTAATGTCAGCCTTTATAGGGCCCTCCTTAAAATAATTATCCATTCTGCTAGAAAACCAATCTCTAGTACTTTGGTAAATGTATTTACATTATTTCAAAAGTAAATAGCTCTCACAGTTGAAAATTAATGACTGCGTGTCCTGGATGCTGTAAGTCAGCATGATACGAGGAAGGCAAGCCACACAGTAGTCACTCTGTATCAAAGTGATTAGTCTGGCAGCGGCAAGTCTCTTAGAAGTAATTTATTCTTAAAATGGAATAAAACGCTACTGTAATTTTTACTCTGGTTAAAATAAACGTGCTCATAAAAACCTGAGGATGAGCTATAATTAATAGTTCTATGAAATGTGCTGCCATGTGTGATATGAGGATGGTACAGTATCAATTCCTCACGTTTGGTCTGCTGCTAAGATGTTCATCAAGTGGCGTGATGATCTTCATCTGAGACAGGTGAACTCTGCCGGCATCGTCTCCCTTCCGGCACTCCAAGTAATTACCTTCTGCCTGCTTCAGTATCACCAGGACATCCCCACGCTGTAAGGTACAATACCACTCTCTGAAGCAATTATTATTTAATAAAACATTATTACTTTTTCCACATTTTAATCTTTGGAGCCTAAAGCATTTAATAATGTGTAAAACAGTAACAGAGGCCAGCAAATTTTTTAAAAAACTTGTCAGTAAAGGAGCTCTACTTTACCTTACAAGAAAGTTCTCCAGGGTTTTGCGGGATGACATCTTCATTGGCAATTCCATGAGGCACAGACAGCTTGAACATAAACCAATATAAAGGATTATTCATAATCAAATAACTGCGTCCTAAGAGGCCAGTCAGGTGGGGATTTGGCATACGCGCCTGCAGTGTAACTTCCAGCAGGTAAACTCTTCCCTCAGCTTCCGCAAGCTCAGGATCTAGTTGGCGGGGCTGCCGCTTCTCAGGACACGCAAAGTCCTCAGGGGCCTGGGGCTGAGCACACAGGACTCGGGGGCTGCAGGCAGCCTAAGGTGCCCCTCACAGTCACAACCGGGAAGGCCCACTCCACCAGGCTCCCAGAGCACCATGAGGGTGAATGCTCGGCACTGACCTCAGCCTGCAGTTCAGGGGCTGACGGGGGACTGGACAGGCTGCTTCCACCTGCCTTTAATCTCCTTCCCTGCAGTCTCTCTGGCGCAAGTGTCTATTTAAACCCATTTCACTGCCTGACCTCAGTCATTCCTGGTCACTCAGCCTTGTCTGATCTTAGAATGGCTTTTACGTCTGTCGCCTGTTCTGGCCAGAGTACTCTGCTCCCTGCCTTGGTAAATTCCAGCTGATGAGCACGGGTCAGAGGGCTGTACGATACAAAAGGTGTGCCCAGGAGACGTGATCACACAAGCTCACGTACAACAAGGAAAGGGAGCAAAGACACGGAGCGCACGGGTGCGGCCCCAGGAGCAGGGAGGGTGGGGCGGCTCCCAGCAGCTGTCAGAGCGCCAGGGTGCAGAGGAGACCCTGGGCGGCAATGTAATGGTGGGGCGGCCACAGGACAGATGAGGAGTTTAAGGAGTTACTTTGTAAAGAAACATACTACTCTAATATATCATCATTTTGATTTATTAATTTCTTTACCTTTCTGGCCTGGAGAATTCCATGGACTGTATAGTCCATGGGGTCACAAAGAGTTGGACACGACTGAGAGACTTTCACTCTCACTTCACTTTTAAGTTATTCAAATGCTTTATTGACATTATATAGCTATGCTAAGACCGATAAGCAAAATCTGATACCCCCAATGAGGCTCTTAACATGGAACAGCCAATGTGAGTAGAGACTTTACAATTAGTAACATGATTTTCTTTCTCTTTTTTTGGCCACACAGACTGGGCTTTGTGAGAGCTTAGCTCCCCAACCAGGGATTGAAGCCGTGCCCCTTGCAGGGGAAGTGTGGAGTCCTAACACTGGACACCAGGGAAGCCCTGTAATACTGTTTCCTTAGTGTGGCTTAACGCTAAAGAGCATGGGCTTAGACCAGTCAATCTGGGTTCAAACCTTGGCTCCACCATTACTGGCTTTGTGATCCCGGACAGGCCATTTAACCTCTCTGAGTATTATTTTCTTCATTTGCATAACAGACATAATAATAGTATCCACTTCACAGGGTTGATGTGAGGAATAAATCAGATCAGATCAGTCGCTCAGTCCTGTCCGACTCTCTGCGACCCCATGAATTGCAGCACACCAGGCCTCCCTGTCCATCACCAACTCCCGGAGTTCACTGAGACTCACATCCACCGAGTCAGTGATGCCATCCAGCCATCTCATCCTCTGTTGTCCCCTTCTCCTCCTGCCCCCAATCCCTCCCAGCATCAGAGTCTTTTCCAATGAGTCAACTCTTCGAATCACGTGGCCAAAGTACTGGAGTTTCAGCTTTAGCATCATTCCTTCCAAAGAAACCCCAGGGCTGATCTCCTTCAGAATGGACTGGTTGGATCTCCTTGCAGTCCAAGGGACTCTCAAGAGTCTTCTCCAACACCACAGTTCAAAAGCATCAATTCTTTGGCGCTCAGCCTTCTTCACAGTCCAACTCTCACATCCACACATGACCACAGGAAAAACCATAGCCTTGACTAGACGGATCTTTGTTGGCAAAGTAATGTCTCTGCTTTTGAATATGCTATCTAGGTTGGTCATAACTTTCCTTCCAAGGAGTAAGCGTCTTTTAATTTCATGGCTGCAGTCACCATCTGCAGTGATTTTGGAGCCCAGAAAAATAAAGTCTGACACTGTTTCCACTGTTTCCCCATCTATTTCCCATGAAGTGATGGGACCGGATGCCATGATCTTAGTTTTCTGAATGTTGAGCTTTAAGCCAACTTTTTCACTCTCCACTTTCACTTTCATCAAGAGGCTTTTGAGTTCCTCTTCACTTTCTGCCATAAGGGTGGTGTCATCTGCATATCTGAGGTTATTGATATTTCTCCCAGCAATCTTGATTCCAGCTTGTGTTTCTTCCAGTCCAGTGTTTCTCATGATGTACTCTACATATAAGTTAAATAAACAGGGTGACAATATACAGCCTTGACGTACTCCTTTTCCTATTTGGAACCAGTCTGTTGTTCCATGTCCAGTTCTAACTGTTGTTTCCTGACCTGCATACAAATTTCTCAAGAGACAGATCAGGTGGTCTGGTATTCCCATCTTTTGAAGAATTCTCCACAGTTTATTGGGATCCACACAGTCAAAGGCTTTGGCATAGTCAATAAAGCAGAAAGAGATGTTTTTCTGGAATTCTCTCGCTTTTTCCATGATCCAGCAGATATTGGCAATTTGATCTCTGGTTCCTCTGCCTTTTCTAAAACCAGCTTGAACATCAGGAAGTTCACGGTTCACATATTGCTGAAGCCTGGCTTGGAGAATTTTGAGCATTACTTCACTAGCGTGTGAGATGAGTGCAATTGTGTGGTAGTTTGAGCATTCTTTGGCATTGCCTTTCTATAGGATTGGAATGAAAACTGACCTTTTCCAGTCCAGTGGCCACTGCTGAGTTTTCCAAATTTGCTGGCATATTGAGTGCAACACTTTCACAGCATCATCATTCAGGATTTGGAATAGCTCAACTGGAATTCTATCACCTCCACTAGCTTTGTTCGTAGTGATGCTTTCTAAGGCCCACTTGACTTCCCATTCCAGGATGTCTGGCTCTAGGTGAGTGATCACACCATCGTGATTATCTGGGTCGTGAAGATCTTTTTTGTACAGTTCTTCTGTGTATTCTTGCCATCTCTTCTTAATATCCTCTGCTTCTGTTAGGTCCATACCATTTTTGTCCTTTATTGAGCCCATCTTTGCATGAAATGTTCCTTTGGTATCTCTGAATTTCTTGAAGAGATCTCTAGTCTTTCCCATTCTGTTGTTTTCCTCTATTTCTTTGCATTGATCGCTGAAGAAGGCTTTCTTATCTCTTCTTGCTATTCTTCGGAACTCTGCATTCAGATGTTTATATCTTTCCTTTTCTCCTTTGCTTTTCACTTCTCTTCTTTTCACAGCTATTTGTAAGGCCTCACCAGACAGCCATTTTGCTTTTTTGCATTTCTTTTCCATGGGGATGGTCTTGATCCCTGTCTCCTGTACAATGTCACGAACCTCATTCCATAGTTCATCAGGCACTCTATCTATCAGATCTAGGCAGTGCTTCAAACAATGCCGGACTCATGAATACTCAACACATCAGCTGCTGCTTTTATTAAGTAACCCTATCCCAATTAAAATTTTATCAGTTTAAATGAATATGAATATATATGAATATCCTACCTCCTTCTTTTCTGTCTATATCATTCCCTTAAGAAGAGGGAAAAAAATCTTAAATGGTTTAAAATGAGAACAATTTCCAGCTCAATGATGGAACTGTAGAACAATATGAAATGAATAAATGCTGTTCTTGTTAAGAGCTACTGTTGTACAATTGTTTAAAAAGTGCCAACATTCCTGCTTCTTATCATTTTAATTCGCTCTAGATTTCATCAGGTTAGCCTGACCAAAGTAGAGAGAACACATCAATTCCGAAGACAAAGGCTTAAGGTCACAGGATAAGAAAAACATTCAGAGAGAACAAAATTAATATCTCAACTATCTTGATTATTGATGAAAACTTCTAACTGGTAACTATTAAATGGACCATGATAATCAGATTTTAAAAAGTGGAAAATGAGGGGAAGACCATTTTAATAAGAACTTTCTTTCCACTTCACTTCAAATTTTACTCTGTGGGCAAGGCACACAGAGTATGTAAGATATAAACTATACTGAGATGTGAATATAATATCTGTCAGATACTCCCATCAGTATAATCTACTGGGCCAGGTTTTTCAGAGTTTCTGTTTGGTCAAGCCAGACAGCACGTTGCAATCCCTGTCTGCCCTGCTTCCTTTTCCTATGTTTTTCCTAATAAAGAAACTGTGCTTTAAAGACAGGTTTATCACAGCCTACTTGTCTAAAGCACTCTAGCATCAAGGGGCAATTACACATTTGTCTCACCAACTTTTTTTAAGGAACAGGGGTCTTATATATACTTTAGGACAAACCTCTGGACCAAAACCATTTTTAAAAGCTACATTTACCATGTACTTCCTGTAGAGAGGGTGTCCTGGTTTGGGGCGCGGGGGCAGTACTGGATCTTGATTTTTAAAGACTTGACTCTTGGCTTTTGAGAGTCCAGGTGCCAAGTTACTTGGTTTTTTCTGAAGATCCATGTCAGAAGAAGACCGATTAAAAGGCAGCTTTTTATTTGATGTTCTGGTTGCTGGAAGTTTAGGGGGAGGTGGTCTCTCAGGGGCCCCCTTGGGAGGAGGCTGTCGAGCTGGTATGACTTTTCCATTTACAGGCCTGAAATTCAATGTGGCAGCTGTGAGTCAGTGTTTGATCGATAGTAGGTTCTGCTTTGTCCTTTCTTACACACACACACACACACACACACACAGCTTTCTGCTAATGTAACACCATTTACTGAAACATGCAGGGTATGCTATTTTTCAGCAAATGACTGCTGCATTAAACATTATATTATTAGAAGAAATGCCATGATGTTCCAGCTTCCTCTTATCTTGCACTAGAGATTCATTAGTTCAAGACAAACAAGCATTTACTATCATGAGCTCTCTAAGGCCCCATTTGCTCTTAAACACACCATGACTGTTTCAGAAAACTAAGCACTTTCTACCAAAGCCTGAGATGAAAAGCTTATAATAAGATATCATGTAGATGTGATGGGGTCTTCTAGATTATTAGGAAGGGAAAAACAAACTCTAATGTTCATGTCCTAGGAATCATTATTAAAACTCTAATTTAGATTAAAGCAAAGAAAGCTAATTCTGAAAATAGGATAGCAATACCAGCTCAATGGATGTGAGTTTGAGCAAACTCCAGGAGATGGTGAAGGACAGGGAGGCCTGGCATGCTGCAGTCCATGGGTCAAAAAGAGTTGGACACAACTTAGCAATTGAACAACAACAACAGAGATTCGTGTGTGTGCTCTGTGAGTGGTTAGATGATGCTAAACAAGAAACAGAGATGCCTACAACCTGCTGTCAGAAATAGACTGTGGGCTAGTGGCCTGGGGAAATCTGTGACTTATTTCTAAAAAAAGATAGAAGGCCAACGACATGGGGAAAAAGGTCTGGTCTTGGAGTCATTAGATTTTCTTTAACTGGCTTTTTAGAGATTTCCCCATGCTTACCTACCTGGGTGGCAACCTTGGGGGTCCTTGCCCAGAACCTCCTGATTGACCAGCAATGTCAGATTCCTGAAAGAATCAGAGAATGCTTTTTAGTTAAGGTTAATCTGAAACAAGAGCTTGTCAAGAGGAATTATGGACAAATTTTTGGCTAGATCTGTAAGTGGAAATGTAGCTGAGTTACAGAAAGGAGATTAAAGGAGTCTTCTCGTCTCAGTCCTCACTGTCTCTGTCACAGTGCAACTGAGAAGAGAGAGGAAGAGGCCGGGGCCTGCTGCTGTGGAGCGCGGCCCACCCGACGGCACTGGTCATTACACAGCCAGCACATTCTAAGGAGGTAAGCGTGATGCGTAACTCGTGACAGGCCACGCAGCACCAACTTCAGCAGGCACTACAGGGAATTTTTTTTAAATATGGCATTTATTTATCCCATGACAATACTTAAGATATGCAGTGCTCCTAAGTTTAAACATACAGTAAGTGGGGTGGTGATTAGTTTGTTTTACCTAGAAAAGCCAAATCTCTTATACAGGCTGGTTTCCACATTGTGTGATGTGTTTTGAACTGGAAGGAAGTGGGAACATAACAGAAACTTAAGGAGTGGCCTGAAAGGAGAGCATGTGATTAGGAACAGACAAGGCTTGAGAAAGCAGAGAGCTTATACCACAGGAATCCCTTAGAAGTGGAGTAGCCCTCATAGTCAACAGAAGAGTCTGAAATGCAGTACTTGGATGCAATCTCAAAAACGACAGAATGATCTCTGTTCATTTCCAAGACAAACCATTCAATATCACGGTAATCCAAGCCTATGTCCCAACCAGTAATGCTGAAGAAGCTGAAGTTGAATGGTTCTATGAAGACTTACAAGACCTTCTAGAACTAACACCCAAAATGATGTCCTTTTCATTATAGGGGACTGGAATGCAAAGTAGAAAGTCAAGAAATACCTGGAGTAACAGGCAAATTTGGCCTTTAAGTACAGAATGAAGCAGGGCAAAAGCTAATAGAGTTCTGCCAAGAGAATGCACTGGTCATAGCAAACACCGTCTTCCAACATCACAAGAGAAGACTCTACACATGGACATCACCAGATGGTCAACAATGAAATCAGATTGATTATATTCTTTGCAGCCAAAGATGAATAAGCTCTATACAGTCAGCAAAAGCAAGACTGGGAGCTGACTGTGGCTCATATCATGAACTCCTTATTGCCAAATTCAGACTTAAATTGAAGAAAGTAGGGAAAACCACTGGACCATTCAGGTATGACCTAAATCAAATCTCTTACAATTATACAATGGAAGTGACAAATAGATTCAAGGGATTAGATCTGATAGAGTGCGTAAAGAACTATGGACAGAGGTTCGTGACATTGTACAGGAGATAGGGATCAAGACCATCCCCAAGAAAAAGAAGTGCAAAAGGCAAAATGGTTGTCTGAGGAGGCCTTGCAAATAGCTGTGAAAAGAAGAGAAGCAAAAGGCAAAGGAGAAAAGGAAAGATATAAGCATCTGAATGCAGAGTTCCAAAGAATAGCAAGGAAAGGTAAGAAAGCCTTCCTCAGTGATCAATGCAAAGAAATAGAGGAAAACAACAGAATGGGAAAGACTAGAGATCTTCTTCAAGAAAATTAGAGATACCAGGGGAATATTTCATGCAAAGATGATCACAATAAAGAACAGAAATGGTATGGACCTAAAGGAAGCAGAAGATATTAAGAAGAGATGGCAAGAATACACAGAAGAAATGTACAAAAAGATCTTCACAACCCAGATAACCACGATGGTGTGATCACTCACCTAAAGCCAGACATTCTGGAATGCAAAGTCAAGTGGGCCTTAGGAAGCATCACTACGAACAAAGCTAGTGAGGTGATAGAATTCCAGTTTAGCTATTTCAAATCCTCAAAGATGATGCTGTGAAAGTGCTGCACTCAATATGCCAACAAACTTGGAAAACTCAGCAGTGGCCATGGGACTGGAAAAGGTCAGTTTTCATTCCAATCCCATAGAAAGGCAATGCCAAAGAATGCTCAAACTACCACACAATTGCACTCATCTCACATGCTAGTAAAGTAATGCTCAAAATTCTCCAAGCCAGGCTTTAATAGTACATGAACCGTGAACTTCCACATGTTCAAGCTGGATTTAGAAAAGGCAGAGGAACCAGAGATCAAATTGCCAACATCCGCTGGATCATTGAAAAAGCAAGAGTTCCAGAAAAACATCTCTTTCTGCTTTATTGACTATGCCAAAGCCTTTGAATGTGTGGATCAACAAACAAACTGTGGAAAATTCTGAAAGAGATGGGAATACCAGACCACCTGACCTGCCTCCTGAGAAATCTGTATGCAGGTCAGGAAGCAACAGTTAGAACTGGACATGGAACAACAGCTGGTTCCAAATCGGCAAAGGAGTACGTCAAGGCTGTATATTGTCACTCTGCTTATTTAACTTATGTGCAGAGTATATCATGAGAAATGCTGGGCTGGATGAAGCACAAGCTGGAATCAAGATTGCTGGGAGAAATATCAATAACCTCAGATATGCAGATGACACCACCCTTATGGCAGAAAGCAAAGAAGAACTAAAGAGCCTCTTGATGAAAGTGAAAGTGGAGAGTGAAAAAGTTGGCTTAAAGCTCAACATTCAGAAAACTAAGATCACGGCATCTGGTCCCCTCACTTCATGGCAAATAGATGAGGAAACAATGGAAACAGTGACAGATTTTATTTTTGGGGGCTCTAATATCAGTGCAAATGGTGACTGCAGCCATGAAATTAAAAGACCTTTGCTCCTTGGAAGAAAAGTTATGGCCAACCTAGACCGCATATTAAAAAGAAGAGACATTACTTTACCAACAAAGGTCCATCTAGTCAAGACTATGGTTTTTCCAGTAGTCATGTATAGATGTGAGAGTTGGAGTATAAAGAAAGCTGAGCACTGAAGAATTGATGCTTTTGAATTGTGGTGTTGGATGAGATTTTTGAGAGTCCCTTGGACTGCAAGGAGATCCAACCAGTCCATCCTAAAGGAAATCAGTCCTGAGTATTTATTGGAAAAACTGATGCTAAAGCTGAAACTTCAATACTTTGGCCACCTGATGCGAAGAACTGACTCATTTGAAAAGATCCCGATGCTGGGAAAGGTTGAAGGCAGGAGGAGACGGGGATGACAGAGGATGATATGGTTGGATGGCATCACCAGCAGTTGGTGATGGACAGTGAAGCCTGGTGTGCTGCAGTCCATAGGGTCACAGAGAGTCGGACACGACTGAGCAACTGAAATGAAGTGAACAGAACTATACAACTAGAGCAAAGGGGTTGATGTGCTGAGAAGATTTTTGGAGGAAAGAGCAAAGGGAGGTGGTGTGAAAAACAAGAGAGGGAGAGTTGGAATGTTTGGCCTGAAAGTAGATGAGAGAAATTGGAAGTGTGGAGATCAATAGAAGACTTCTCTAGGAGAAGGGGTTCAAACTGTGCTAATTAAATAAGTTTTCTGAACATGTTATTGCCCAGGGACTGGGTAATGAATATAAAACATGGAAAACTTTTTCAGATCATCTGTTGAATGAGAAGTTAAAGGCTCTTAATGCCAAGACTTCTATTCTTTATTTTAAGGGAAAAGTCCTCACTTAATTCTTCTAATTCTAATTGAGTCTCTTTTTTCAACTTTCCTACTTTCTAAGCCCTGACCACTGACATCCAGGACATAATATTTTTCCAATACCACTTGAGGGGAGGGGAATGCTAGGTCTTCAAAATGACATTCCTTTTTTTTTTTGTAAAGGAGATATAGCTACAGATTGATAATCTTTGGGCTAATTTGGTCTCTTTTCCCCCTTCTCATCTTACAAATGAATTAAAACTCACTTCTGTGGTTTGTAATTCACACTGAATATTTACAACTTTTCCTTAAATACCAAATGATTAATTGCTAATAACTGCGATCATCTGAATATGTTTCAATGTTTTATAATCCCATTTTAAAAAACAAATTAAGCTTGCCCTTAAAACTTGGTTTCACTAATGAGTTCAGTTAATGTAGTGAGGCAAGTCACCAGCTCATAAACCCTGCAATATTATAAACCATCATCCATGCCTTATAAATACACTGCCTATATGCCTCCCAACAAATTCTGCTATGATACCTGAAAAACTCATTTACTTCTTTGGCCACCTTTAAAACTGAAACAAAGAGAAAAACACTCTAGCTGATAGGTAGAAACTCTTATATCTTTTCTTCAAAATTACTTAATAATTAAGGGCAGATTAAAAAAAGATGTATAAATTTGACATAGAAAATTATAGATGATGTACTTTAATAAAGACATACCACACAATCCTAATCTTCTACCAAATATTAGCTGCAGTTTTCTCTGGGTGGTTTATATATCTTTACGGAAGATCTTAAATATCTCTCTAATTTCTCAATTTTGAATTATCAGCAAAAATAAATCAGAAAAAAAGGGAGTATGCTCGAATCTCCCAGGACTGTTAGGCACATTCCAGAAGGCACTGCTGCACTGGGCAGACTTCATATGCTGAGAGGAGGGGCTTGGTCCCTGCAGGAGCCTCGGTCTCAGTGTCTGCTCAGGTTCAGGTTTGTGCACAGCTTCTGCTGACAGTCTTTGGAAGATTATTGATTAGGGATTTCCTGTTCTTCAATATTCCACACATGCAGGGAGCTTCTCTGTACTTGCATTTTGCAGTTTTTCTCTAGCTCTGACATCCCTGAACTTTGACTTTTGATGTGTTTAGGCAAGCATTTTAGTTCTGGGTGAAGTTGGTTTTTCTGTTTGTACTGCCCCGCAGATGCCATCTTTTTGTTCATCTTCCTTGGGATGGTTTCTTATGTTCAACTTAAAAATAATTCCAGCCCCCTCCCCCCTTTCTTGCTGTGTATTCAAAAGACAGACATTTCTTCCAAAACCGCATTCTTGTGTGCTGGAATCACTGAGCAGCCTCTGCAGATGTGCCTTCTCTTCTTTCTCCAGGCACTGATACCACTTCTCCCGTCCTGAACTCATCAGAGAGCTCCTGGGCTGCAGCCGAGACGCCTTCCATCCTCTGGGCCACTGTCCCCCGGCTCTCTTCCTGCGCTGGCTGGCAGACCCTGGATTCCACAGAACAGTGTGCTCCCGTGACAGAACGGCGCCACTGCCTCCTGATGCTTCTCACACTGGAGTCCCTTATCGTTTAAGTGAGGACTGAGATTTTGCAAGGACGGCCATCTTGTCATGAGACAGAAAATCCCCTGGCTCTTAAGGCAGAAGAAGCAGTAGAGGGTCTTCGTTCTGCACCTCATCAGAAGACTTACTGTCAAAGACCCTCTCCGCATGGGTCATCACACTGGCGACACATTCTTTCCAGAGATCTTCCCCCACACCTGAAGCCTTTCTGGCCTCTGGTCTAAAATTCACTCAGTAACTGTAATTCTTAAAACAAAAGGAATTTCTCAGTCATAAATTTCTGGCCCTGGAAATCTATGTGCGTGACTTCAGCCAAATCATTTAACCTGTGATCTCTTTCTTCCGTCAGACCCAGCGTGTCTATTACGTACGCATTCATTACCGCACAGCACAGGGGGCTCCCGCTCTCCCTCCCCACCCTCTGTAAACACTGCAGGGCGGGATTTCTGTCATGCTAGGCACGTGAGGTATAAACAGTTATGAATAAAGTTTCCTCTCCAGATGGTTTAGTTTATTCTAACTTCCTCTTCTTTCTTCTTTTTTTTTTTTCTATGTTGGAATTGCTTTGTGGATTGCTTAACAACAAATGGAGTAATACTTAACATTTTAATAGAGCGTTATGGTTGATAAAGCCCATGACTCAGTGAATGCTAAGTATGTCCATGTGTCATCCTCTCGCTCCATTCTACTACCCTTCAGTAACCTTCTCAAGTAACTTTTTCTCCATGGAAATATGGGATTTCCCCCATTCAACAACTCTATGGCAGGAGCTCTAGCATCCTCTTTTGGGTTTTCTTGGCCCAGTTTTAATAAAAATTTATTACCAAGTTCTTTGAAATGCAAGTGATCACTAAATTTTAATCCAGCCTCCAGGAAACTCTCATTAACTTGATATTGGCTAATTCAATTTAATGGATCCATCAAAGAAATTTCTCTTCACTAGATGATTAGATCAGTTTGCATGTATAATAAACAGAGTTAATTCACAATGTAAAACTATCATGAAATTTGAACTGAAAATTTGGCTCAAAGACTTTAAGAACTGGTTTCTTTTGAAACAAACTGTAAAGATAACCTAGGAATTTCAAAAAGTATGGAAAAATGGTATTGAAGTTGTAATTTTTTAAAAAATGTGTATATATTTAACCTTTTGACCACCATCTGTTAACAAGCACATGCTAAAGCACTATTTTTAAAATTAAAAAATAACTTTCTCCTAAATTTCAGATGAACAAATGCTCATGATTATCTTAAAATGATGTGATTCATTCAGTATTTCAAATATAATCTGATCACTGAATTAAATCTGTTTCCACAACAAAGACCCAGTACAACCAAAAATGTAAAAAATAAAAAAAATTTTAAAAGACAATATACTGATATAGGGCAAATTATTTTATGATGAAGTACAATGAATTAGCCTAAGTCTTTTATCCTATATGAATTTTTAAAATATTAAATAAGTACATGGAGCTTAGAAAATGGTTTGTAATAAAGGTTTTATCTGACCAACAGTAAAATAATTTAGACATCAGCTGAGTACTTAAAATTAGTGTGTAGCTTAGGACAACCTATAATGACCACTTACCAAGTTTCTAGTTCTGTCAGCATTACCAAGCTTTCCAGATACTGTGCTGAAGGTGTTTCCAATAGGTTTTTCAGTAGGGAGAGGAGGTGGGCTTTGTGGATCCTCTTCATGTAAACCTGGAAAAATAACAATAATTAATCAGTAATTTCTAGTCTTCGAGGGTTTCACAAGATGGAAAGACTGCAGCTTGCTTCCTTAGGAAAATATCTATACACAAAAGAATAGATACCTAAGCAAATGAGGAAGATCTCCTGACAAATCTCAGAAAATCGATGGGTTAGCAGCCATCAGTCAATTTTACCCAATGTTTTATCAAGAGTAAAAATGATACTAAATAATTACAACAGTAAGCCAGCACTTGTTGGAACCTTCTATGGACCAGGCATTGAGTTAAGGCAATTTATTCATATGCATTTCTCTAACCAACATCTATCTAAGCGCCAGATCTGCTGAGTACACTAGCTAGTAGCCACTATGGCAGTTTGAACTTAAATCTTAATTAAAATTAAATAAACAGCTCAGTCCTGCAATTGCATGGACCACACTGTAAGTTCTCAGTAGCCACATGTGGTTATTGGCTACCATATTAGACAGCACTATGCTAGATAGCATTGCATCCATTTCACAGATGAAGAGACTGAAGCAGAGAAGAAAACAAATGAACTATCCAGGTCTTGCTTCAACAGTACATGAACAGAGAACTTCCAGATGTACAAGCTGAATTTCCAATATCCACTGGATCATAGAAAAGAGCAAGGAAATTCCAGAAAAAATCTACTTCTGCTTCATGAATTATGCTAAAGCCTTTGACTGTGTGGATCACAACAAACTGTGGAAAATTCTTAAAGAGATGGGAATACCAGACCACCTGTGAAACCTGTATGCAGGACAAGAAGCAACAGTTAGAACCGGACATGTAACGACGGACTGGTTCAAAATTGGGAAAGGAGTACGTCAAAGCTGTATATTGTCACCCTGCTTATTTAACTTATATGCAGGGTACATCATGTGAAATGCTGGGCTAGATGAATCACAAGCTGGAATCAAGATTACCAGGAGAAATATCAACAACCTCAGATATAGAGATGATATCACCCTAAGGGCAGAAAGTAAAGAGAAGCCAAAGAGCCTCTTGATGAAAAGGGAAAAGGAGAGTGAAAAAACTAGTTTAAAACTCAACATTCAAAACACTAAGATCACGGCTTCTGGTCCCATTACTTCATGGCAAATAGATGGGGAAAAAATTGAAACAATGACAGATTTTATTTTCTTGGAATCCAAAATCACTATGGATGGTGACTGTAGCCATGAAATTAAAAGACAGCTGCTCCTTGGAAGAAAAGCTATGACAAAGCTAGACAGTGTATTAAGAAGCAGAAGCATCACTTTGCTGACAAAGGTCTGTATAGTCAAAGCTATGGTTTTTCCAGTAGTCATGTATGGATGTGAGAGTTGGACCATAAAGAAGACTGAGCGCCGAAGAATTGATGCTTTTGAATTGTGGTGCTGGAGAAGACTCTTGAGAGTCCTTTGGACAGCAAGGAGATCAAACCAGTCAATCCTAAAGGAGATCAGTCCTGAATATTCAATGGAAGTACTGATGCTGAAGCTCCAATATTTGGCCACCTGATGCAAAGAGTCAACTCATTGGAAAAGACCCTGATGTTGGGAAAGATGGAAGGCAAGAGGAAAAGGGGATGACAGAGGATGAGGTAGTTGTATGGCATCACTGGCTCAATGGACAAAAGTTAGAGCAAACTGCGGGGGATGGTGAAGGACAGGAAAGTCTGGCGTGCTGCAATCCATGAGGTAGCAGAGAGATGGACATGATTTAGCAACTGAACAACAAAAACATCCAGGTCTTGATGCTAGTAACAGTCAGACCACAGCTTTGAATGCAAAAGTCTATTCTCATTGTAATAAGCCTTGCTGCTTCCTAATAGGTGGTGTGTCCAACCCTCCCCCGATCCAAATAATTAAATGTGCTTTCCAATTCATCAGCTCCAGATTAATGGGCTTAATTGCTCTCATTTCCACAAGCAATATCTTTACATCCAAACTATATCCTTAACCCAGAGATAGTGTACCAACTTAGTATAAAAAGAAGAAAACAAAGATGACCAGGCTTAATTTGTGATAGCTAATTAAAAGCTGTGTGCAAAATACTTGGAGAGAGGATGATGGTAACATACTAAAGGAGGCTGAAGCCACCTTTTACCGGTTAAGGCATTTAAAGGAGATGGGAATCTTTCTCATTCAAATGAACACTGTCTGCTTCCATTTCACATGAAAAACTTCCAACAAGAGGATGAGTTCCTGTTTTATTCACAGACAGGGAAACACTCTCAAAGGAGGGAAGTACCTAGGCCAGCTACTAGGAAAACAATGATACAGAGACAGGCAAGCCTTCTTAGTGAGAGGCAGGGCTGCCCTACAGAGACCGTCCAACTCAGTTGCCATCTTGAAGACTCTGTGTTGTAGTTTCCTTATTCTTACACAGAAATAATGAATCACTTAGGATATATTGTTGTGACAAAAAACTGAAGGGTACAAAGTAGTAAGAACATGAAAGTAGAGAGGAGATAGCTTCCTGGAAGGAAGGACGTAGTAATTATCTGATGTGGGTACGTGGGGGAGGTGGAGATTTTCGATTTCAAATAACGTGGTCAGTGGAGGCCTCAATGAGAAAAGTGCCATTTGAGTAATGACCTGAAAGAACACTGAAGAAGGAAGCTATGCAGACATCTGGGGAAAGGACATCTTAGTCAGAAGAAACAGGTCTCCAGGGGAAGAAGCCGACAGGTTCAGAGGAAGGAGTTTTGCACCACAAAGCTGTTTGTTTCTTTTCTTATCCATTCAAAGCTTTTTGGACACCAAGTCTTATTTTTTTTCCTCCACGGCATATATGCATTGCTTACTAATTTTAATAATAAAATTTGAGGGGACTGTTTTTTTTTTTTTGGTTATGCCTTGTGGCATGTAAGATCTTAGTTCCCCTACCAGGGATCAAATCAGTGTCCCTTGAAGTGGTAGCACAGTCTTAACCCCTGGACCACCAGGAAAGTCCCTGGGAACTAGTTTTTTATATAAATAGAAATAATTCTCTAGGAACTAGCCCTTCTGTTCTCTTACATACAGCAGTACAGAACTCAGCTTTCTAATAGCTCCTGGAGCTTTGTCAGGATAATAAATAAAGGTGCTTCTTCAATATGTCTTTTTCAGGATTTCAGGACTGCTAATCCAATTTATCAGTGTACAGAAAAGAATAAACATCACAGGACTGAGTTACAAGTGTGGCCCTTGATGGCCTAGAAAGTTGGATTTGGGGAAGGTTCCCACCATTTCCAGAACAGATAAAACAAAAGAAAATGGTTTATGCTGAACACCTGCTTTCCTTCTGGGAATCTGGAATTTTGGTACATAACAAAAGTTCTAGAGGTGCCCATGTAAACAGCCCCCAACAAAACCCCTGGGTACTGAGTCTCTAATGAGCTTCCTTGATTGACATTTCACAACTGAGGAGACTGAGGAACATCCTGGGCAACCCAACTAGAAGAGGACTCCCAGAGGCTTGTGCCTGGTTTCTTCCAGACTTTGCCCCATGCACCTTTTCCCTCTGCAGATTTTGCCTTCTGGTAAATCACAGCTGCAAACACAACTATATGCTAAGTTCTGTGAGTCCTCCTAGCAAATCACCAAACATGGGGGTTTTGGGGACCCTGACACAACAGGAGAATACATTTCAATGTACAAGTTGTATTCCTTGAAGCCACATGAGCTTTGGACAATATTTATTATCATTATATCTCACAAGGCTTATTAAAATCCCAAACACTTTATAATAAGGTAACAGCAAGCAAGCAGACAACCCAATGAACTGTCAAGTGGGCTATATCCGTGGGTTATATCATGCTGTCAAAAGAAACACATTACCAGTTCTTTAGTCTAAAACTACTATATAACTTCCTACGAATCTTCAACAGTACATGAATCATGGACTTCCAGACGTTCAAGCTAGATTTAGAAAAGACAGAGGAACCAGAGTTCAAATGGCCAACATCTGCTGGATCATCAAAAAAGCAAAAGAGTTCCAGAAAAACATCTACTTTTGTTTTATTGACTATGCCAAAGCCTTTGACTGTGTGGATCAACAAACAAACTGGAAAATTCTGAAAGAGATGGGAATACCAGACCACCTGACCTGCCTCCTGAGAAATCTGTATGCAGGTCAAGAAGCAACAGTTAGAACTGGACATGGAACAACAGACTGGGTCCAAATCAGGAAAGGAGTACGTCAAGGCTGTATATTGTCACTCTGCTTATTTAACTTATATGCAGAGTACATCATGAGAAATGCTGGGCTGGATGAAGCACAAGCTGGAATCAAGATTGCCGGGAGAAATATCAATAACCTCAGATATGCAGATGATACCACCCTTATGGCAGAAAGCAAAGAAGAACTAAAGAGCCTCTTGATGAAAGTGAAAGAGCAGAATGAAAAAGTTGGCTTAAAGCTCAACATTCAGAAAACTAAGATCATGGCATCTGGTCCCCTCACTTCATGGCAAATAGATGGGGAAACAATGGAAACAGTGACAGACTTTATTTTGGGGGGGCTCTAATATCACTGCAAATGGTGACTGCAGCCATGAAATTAAAAGACCTTTGCTCCTTGGAAGAAAAGTTATGGCCAACCTAGACAGCATATTAAAAAGCAGAGACATTACTTTGCCAATAAAGGTCCATCTAGTCAAGGCTATGGTTTTTCCAGTAGTCATGTGTGGATGTGATAGTTTGACTATAAAGAAAGCTGAGCACTGAAGAATTGATGCTTTTGAACTGTGGTGTTGGAGGAGACTCTTGAGAGTCCCTTGGACTGCAAGGAGATCCAACTAGTCCATCCTAAAGGAGATCAGTCCTGAATATTCATTGGAAGGACTGATGCTAAAGCTGAAACTCCAATACTTTGGCCACCTAATGCAAAGAACTGACTCATTGGAAAAGACTCTGATGCTGGGAAAGATAGGAGGTGGGAAGGGAAGGGGACGACAGAAGATGAGATGGTTGGATGGCATCACCGATGCAATGGACATGAGTTTGGGTAAACTTAGGGAGTTGGGGATGGACAGGGAGGCCTGGCGTGCTGACGTCCATGAGGTCGCAAAGAGTAGGACACGACTGAGCGACCGAACTGAACGAAGTGAAAACCCACTAGATTTTGGTACCGTTAACTTTCTCTCCTCCTCATTTTCCATAGCAACTCTGTTCAATCTTCTCACTACTTGGGTTGGAGCCATTCGTTAACAAAACCATCAAGAGACTGAAACCAATATGATTCTTCTAGGCAGTATTTTACAGAGAGAGAGGTCAAACCCCTAAGCTAAAGGGGTTTCATGGCATTGCAGGGCCTGCCTACAGCATAACCCTGGGATGCTGCAGGTGAAGGACTGGTATACTTGCTCCGCTGTTGGCAGGAACGCAGTGGCAGAGTCTCGTTAGACAGAGGCAAGGATCCCTCCAGGCTACGCAAAAGCGCTAGAGGAAATGAAAGAGGCTCACAGAGAAAGTGTGTGATTGCCCTGGAACCCGCTGTCTGTCATTTGTGTATATACATCTCACACACTTTTTCTCTTGGCCCTCTAGGATTCTCTCTTATAATAGTATCAGATTTGTTTTTGTTTGCAGTACTTATTAAAACTCATCCAAAATTTCATGGAAGAATGTGAAAGAATGTGAAGAATGTGAAAGTGGTTAGGGCTCTGCACTTCCAAAGCCAAGAGCCTGGGTTTGATCCCTGGTTGAGAAACTACGAGCCCACAAAGGCAGCCCCCCAAAAAATATCAAGTAAGGAAGTTTATAAAACATGTAATGTTATACTAATTAAAAAGTCTTTTTATACATTGCTACGTTTTTATAACTTTTGGTTATTTCCTTTCAGACAATTCACACATAGCTATATTTAGACTATGCTGACTGGAATAATATACTCCTAACAGACATATGCAATTGTATTTGCTATCAGTTTCAACTACTTCTCCACTCTGTCTTTACTACTGGCACTAACATAGGATATTACATTTACTCTGAGTTTAAGATTATTCTAATCTCTCTGCCTAAAAGGATGTTAAAGAGAAGTAAAATCTAAATTAACTGTACTAATTGTCTAGAGAATTATGAAAAAACAACTTGCTTTTATATGTTCTCAGCTATGAGTAATAATAATAAATGGCCGATTACACATAATTTCAGAAGCAAACATTGATAAATTAGCATATATTTCTCCCCAGCTCCTGGAGTGAAAAATAAATGAGGCAGAGAAGTGCTTACATTTTCCTGGTTTGGCTGGAATTCGAATCACAGTGGGCTTCCTGGTGGGTGCTGGTTGAATTGCTTGTTCCTTTGTTGGTTCTGTTCTGGTGGGGAGCTGAAAGGGATCTAATGACAAACAGTTGATTTTGCACGTTTTAGTTAATATGGACTCAAACAAAAAACCTCATTCATAATTAAACAGTCATATTTCTCATGCCCTAGGGAAAACTATTCATGGATAAACAAAATCTCAGTTTGCAGAGACAAAAACAAAATCAGGGCTCATGAAAGGGAACAACTTGGAGCTCTGTAAATAATTTATACGGCTTTTCTTCCTCTCTGATGAGAGAGAGCCAGGACAATCTTCAATTATGTAGAAGCTATCTTTCACGGGAGTGTAATCATTTTATAAGTGTCTCCCTGAAAATGAGGGGCAACTGAAACAAGGAGCCCATTTCCCCGCACTGTGAAGCCTCCAGAATCCTCCACTCCCGTGCCTGTGCTATAAAACCTCCCCCAAGGGCCGCCAGGGCCTACAGGGGGGCTCCGCAGACTTGGATTGAATAGTCAGGTAAAACTACACCTCACTAACATGAAACGGAAAGTGTTTTATCATGGAAGTAAGGTAAGACATTCTCCCTTCAAATATTTAATTTTGGGGCAAGGATATATGAGTGAGTATTCCTCCGTCTTAACTCATTCATTTAAAAATGGGCAGTATGTGCTTAGGGAGAGTATTTTAAACAAAAGCATAACCATCAAACTTTTTTTTCCTTTTTTCTCTGGCCATACTGCATGGCTTGTGGGATCTTAACTCCCAGACCAGGGACTGAATCTGGGCCCTCAAGTGACAAGCATGGGGCCCTAATGGGAATTCTCCCACCAAACCTTTTTACTGAAAGAAACAGCCTTTTTCTTTAACACAAATGTTCTTTTTAGTAGCTTGGAAAGATGACCATAAACTTTTTAAAAGATGAGAAATCTAAAAATAAATAGATTAGCAAAAATAAAATCAAATGCTGTATGATGCATATGCATACTCTGCACAGCACATGGGACCTCATGAGGCTGCTTCTGCCTTTATTCCGCAAGAGACAGAATGAATATATGTTGTATCTGGCACCTGTCCTCTGGATCTCACCTGTGGGAGATGCTCCCTGTGAAACAATGCACTCCAAGCATTTGTGGTTGGCCTGTTACAAGCCGCTGTTCAATAAAGCACCTTTTGCTGACCAACTCTTTTCAGGATAGATGAAAAGCTGAGCTCAGGATAAGAAGCCCTTTCAGCTCCCTGACACTCGCCTTTCCTTCCACCCAGCTCTCAGGACACCCCACTCTCAGACCTGCCACCAGAGCAGCACCCACTCACTAGTCACTTGTTCTCACATCTGCCTACCATGTGCTACGAACAGTGAGAGGTGGGAGACAGGACAGTCAAGTACAATCCTACTTTAAGTTTATCTACCACCTACATAAGACCCCCAGGTGGCATGCTAGATAACACAATTACTATTAGGCTACTGGGGAAAAAAAATTAGATGACCCCTCTATGGAAACCTATTAGTAGCACATTAGTGAGGCGAGTCTTGTCTATGTTCAAAAAACCAACTCAACATCGTCAAAACAATGTCAAACTTTCAGAAAAGGCTCTTGCAATATAACCCCAGAAAATAAACAAAGCTCTTTTAGGTCTAACCAAATTCTTTAATCCCTTATTTTGTTATAGCATTATTTTTCATTTCAAAAGTAACAATTATTGTAAAAATGGGAAACATTGAGAAATATATGACAGAAAATCTCCTGTAATCCCATCCCTCTGGTAATATTATCTAAAATTTGGTGTATCTGTCTACAGATTTTTTCCTATATCGCATTGTAGATATTTTTGTTGTTTTGGAGTTTCTGGGCTGCAGCACATGGCTGCTTGTAGGATCTTCCCGGACCAGGGACTGAAGCTGGGCCACGGCAGTGGAAACACTGAGTCCTAATCACGGAGCGCCAGGAAGATCCTGATTATGCAGGTATTTTGAAAAACAAAAGGAGAATCGTTTTGTGTCTATTTCTTTGTGAGACAGGCTGGGACCTGGGACTCTGCGGCAATGCTTGCACCTGGACACACCCTTCCTCAAGCAACTAAGAAACCACATGAGACTAAAATAACTGCACGCATTTGCAGTCGCTGCAGATTCTGGACAAAAGAGACTAAGAGACCAAAGAACCCAACTGCCACTTCTGAAGAACCCCAAGCAAAAGCAGGGTATGGCAGAAGCCCCCTGCACACAATACCGCCTAAGGGGTGGGAAAACATCTATGCTACCCATCCAGCTCAGAAGGTAAAGAATCTGCCTGCCAATGCAGGAGATCGGGCTTCAGTTCCTGGGTCAGGAAGATGCCCTGGAGAAGGGAATGGCTACCCACTTCAGTATGCTTGCCTCGAGAATTCCACGGACAGAGGAGCCTGGCAAGCTACAGTCCATGAGATTGCAAAGAGTTTGGACATGGCTGAGGGACCAACACACACATATATACCCCTCCAGCTGGACCCATGACTCACTCCATATCAGGAAGCAGCTTGGCCCCCATTGGGGAGCCAAAGAGCAAGGGAAGCTGTTGCTTGTTCTCGCTCCCCACTGCTACAGGAGGGGCCCCGATAAAGCCTTGCCTAAATTTCTTGTCTGGCCTCTAGTCAATTTCTATTGATTAAGGAACCCAAGAACCTGGGGGGTAGGTAACATTTGTAACTCGCTCTTTTACTTTTTTTCATTCAGTATTGATTGAGTGCATGCTACGTAACAAACGCTGTTCTAGGTACTGGGAATATGTCAGTGAACAGAGCAAAGAACTCTGCCTTCTTGATGCTTACACTTGGGCAGGAGATGGAGACAACAAACAATAAATATAATAGAAAAGTGACCCATGTGGTATATTACAAGGTGAGACGTGCTACTGATAAAGGGAAACGTAGAGCAAGGGGGGACTTCAGGTGTGGGCCGAAGGGAAGCAGGCTGTACGTGAAATGGCAGAGCAAGGGGGTGTGCGGATCGGAGGGCTCCAGGGCCCTCTTTCCAACAACTGGATTTTACATATTCTAACAGTTCTTCCAAGTTGAATAATACACATCTGGTCTTTGGGAAATAGCAGTGCTCAAGGATAAAAAGGGGTAGGCACACCGATATGAAAGCCCATTATTGCAAATATTACCTGAACCGGACGGAACTCCCTGGACGTCTCATCTGAGTACTGCTGGCCTAAATGGAAGAATCTGCAGACCCCATGTAATCTGGCACACATTTTATTCCAACACAGGAATATCATGTCTTTCCCGTGTGCACAGCTCTCCTTCCTGCTCGTCTCTCTCTCCCCTGCTGTTGCCCCTGCTCTGCCTCCGTGGCCCTTGTTGGAGCCTGCTGGCCGCCAAGCAGTGACCTGTCCCCTCCTGTGGCTGTGGCAGACTTCAGCATCCCCGCCCCGCAGCTGTGGCGGTGACGGCCCATCCTCTCAGAGCTGCTTCCTCCCGGGAAAAGCACCAAAACTCAAGAAAGGGATTGAGACTGACAGCCGCTCTTGGTGCTCTCCCGGTCAAGTAGCATGTCTGCTCTAACAGCTGCTCTGGGGCCTTGTAAGCTGTTGGTTATTAGGATAGGTGTTTAGTTGGCGAGTTTAGGGGGTGAATGTAGAGGGAGAGGAACATCTTGAATGTGGTATCACTTCAATCGTTCCCCAATTCATCTGAAATTCTGGGCCGGGTGACCACCTATGCTCTTTTTCACATTCCGGGAGTGAGAGCATGAGGAAGGTGGGCAGGGAAGGAGAAAGAAGCCATTCAAGTGCCCTCTGCGGGCTGGGCATGGGGGCTCCCAAATGTGCCTGCTCTTGGAGGACTGGCCTTAGGGAACCCCGTCCCAAATCCTGCAGGTCTCACCAATCGCATTAAAGGGTGTAGTCATTCTTTTACACTTGCTGGGTTTAACCTTAAATACAAAGTATTCAAAATATCCTAGACATTCACTTTCTCTCTTCTTGGCCCTTATTTTTAATTTAATTTATTTTAATTTAAAGCTACTCTTTATTTTAAAGCTACTCTTTAATAACTGGCACTCAGATCATGGGTAATTATTCTACTATATATGTCTCTGGAAAAAAAATTCCTTCTCAATACAGAGAAGCAAGAAGTCCCAGCACTGTGCTGTTTGGCAGGAAGGGGTCTGCTGAGTGACCGCCCCCAGCTAACTGCCTGAGTCAGCAAACTGGGCATCTGCCTCTCTGTCTGTGCTGCCCGGGCTGCCATCCAGAGAGGCGTGCAGATAGGTGGGGAGGGCACACAGCATCACTGCAGTGAGAAGGTGGAGCCACAGGCCTGGTTTCATCTTGATGATGCTCTGTGAGTCTCTCTCTAGATACACCATATGTTTACTTTTTATGTCTTTTCATGAGGGGACTATTTTTCTCCAACAGCAATCTAAGTAGGTGACCTAGAAAGCAAGGGTGGCACCTCATGTTTGGGAACTCCTGGCAGTGCCAGGCAGGAAACTTTCTATTACGGCATTTTTTTGTAGCAGCAAATTAATAAATAAATAAAACAAAACAACCTGAAATGTCCATCACTAGAGGAAGCGTTGACTTGACCATGTTGTGCCCATCCCAGGGAATATCAGGCGGGTGTAAGGAAACAAGGGGCAGACTTAGACCTACTGGCCCAGAGAGAAGACCTTAAACCTCAGGACTAAATGAAAAAAGCAAGCTGCTGAGTAATGGGTACAGTTCGGTAAAAATTTCTGTAAAAAGCAGGAAAAAGTTTATATATGTGTACACGTTTGTAAGCTTTGGTTTGGAACATTCAAAGGCACCAAATGCTGCATACAACATGGTTCACACTGGTTACTCTGGGGATTTGAGTGGATTGGAGAGAGACTAACTTTTTATTTTACTAAATGTTTATATTGTTTGATTCTAGTTATAGCAACTGTTACTTTGTAACTGAAAAGAAATCCAATAAATTTAATCACATGAAAAAGTTACAAAATTAAGCTGAAATAACACCTGTGCCAAATAAATTGAAACAAAAATCACTTAGAAATAAAAGGAAAAAATATGAAAATATTTGTCCCTTTAGTAACTTTTTCAAGGCAGTAACAGCCCTAAAATTTTCCATAAAGTAACCAGAAAAACAAAAACTCTCTTTTTTATGGGGCTATTACTCCTCAGTGATTCTATTTAATAGGAAAGAATGCAGACAAGTATTTTTGAATTTGCCTAATTTAGACATATTTAGTTCATAATAATTAGCTTTTATTTGTAATCTTGAATAATATAGTTGTTTAGAAACATTGTATTTTACTATTTTAAAATTTTCTTTATTTTTTAAAATCCTCAGCCTGTCATGACCCACAGGCTGAGGATCAGTGCAGGAGGCCATTTTTCCTCTGGGGCAAAGACAAGCGATATCTCTTAGTTTCTTTCATCCTAATTCTGCTTACGTCCAGCTATTTAAAAGCCAGGTTCCCCCAACCTCCCCTGACTACCCACTTCCCTCATAAAAGACAACCTTTGTTAGCATTTTTTACGTGGCTTCCAAAGACACAGGATATTTGCAAGTAAGTATGTGTTTTAACACCAACAATAGCTAAAATACCATGAATACTATCGATACTTTGTATTTTTCACCTAATAATATCTTGGAGATTGGTCCATAGTAGGTCCATAGTAGGCATAACAGGTGTCTGCCTCTTTTTTAGTTACTGCACAATATTCCATTGTATGGATGCATCAAAATTTATGTAAGCGGTCCACTAAGGATTATTTCCAGTATTTCATAGTAGAAGTCCTTGATCTGGGGTGAAGAATAGGCCCTTGAGGCTCTGGAAATTGTACCTCCAATTGTGCATATATGTCAAAACAGTATTTTCAAAGTAGTAAAAGATTCAAAGGCTAATCAGATTCTCTGAGTTCTGTGATCCAGAAAGGGTTAAGAACCTCAGGGTCATAATTTTCTCTATCAAAGACTGTTTCCTCTTGCTTCTACAGAAAAAATCAAAACTGTCTGCAAAAGCATCTCCTAACCAAGTCTAAGGAAAGCCCGCGGCATCTTTCTCTACTGTTACTTGCAGTGTTTACTCAGCCCTCCTTCCAGCCCCTCGCACCAATGCCAGTTACTCTACACCCGCTGCCAAACAAGCAGGCCCCTTCACACCTATACTGCGTGGCCTTCATTACCGGGTCGAGAAAAACACCTATACTGCGTGGCCTTCATTACCGGGTCGAGAAAAACATGGCGGGAATGTACTTTCTGCCCATTACCTGTCTCTAATAATATGCTTGTCATCGTAATTGGTTTCACCATCCTGGGCTTGCTTTTCTGTCATTTTTTCCCCTTGAGTTCTGTTAATAGCAGAAATTGGCTGCTAAACTATTATTCTGGTCTGTGTAATGGGGCTGAGAGCAGAAGCATTCTGCTTTTTTGACAATCGGGTATGATTTGTAAAGGTGTGAAGAGGAACTGCTAATGCTTCTCAGCTCTATTACATTAACCTGGAAGGCATTCTAGCCAAGAAATGAATCCAATATTAAACACCTGTATTATGAGTTTCCCCTTAATAATTTTTCTAATCCTTACAATGTTTTCATAGCTTCAGTATTTTCTGATCTCTATTTCCTGAGATTAATATGGCAACTTCATTTTATGAAAACTACTTTATTGGATTTTCTTTCTTTTTGAGGAGAGAGAAAAAGACGGAAAGGCCCATTTGTGAGTTTCTTGCCTTTCTCTGGGGTTCCTCCCCAGTTTCTGGCTAATGCCAGGATGATTAGGCAAGTTTTCACAAAGAGACCATAATCCTTTACTTACAAAGACAATATTATTAATATACCATCAAAAAGTCACAAAGCCTTACAGCATAGGGAATACAGTCAATAATATTGTAATAACTTTGTATGATGGCAGATGGTAACCAGACTTACGGTGATCATTTGAAATACTGAATCACCAGGCTACGCACATGGAACCAACATAATGTTGTAGGTCAATTATACTTCAGTCTAAAAATGTGTAGGGCTTCCCTGGTGGTCCAGTGGTTAGGGGAAACCAGTTTGATCCTTGGTCCAGGAAGAGTCCACATGGCAACTAAGCCAGTGCACCGCAACTCTTGAGCCTGTGCTCCACAAGGAGAGAAACCACCGCCATCAGAAGCTCCAAAGAGCAGCTCCCACTCGCCACAACCAGAGAAAGCCCGCATGCACCAACGAGGACCCAGTGCAAACAAAAAATAGTTCCCTTCTCTAAAAGAGTCACAAAGCCCCAGTCATTAAATAAAAATCCCCCTACATTTTGAAGAATTCAGAGATAATCTTGAATGCCTCTGGAGGCCAATAAGCAAGGAAGCAACAAGGTCCAATGTATGCTCTAGAAACACCCCTTGGGTAAGCATGGTATGGTTGACGGTGGTTTGGAAGCAGAAGCAGAAGCTCAATTAGCAGGTCACTGCAGTTATCTGGCGGAGAAGGCGATGGAACCCCACTCCAGTACTCTTGCCTGGAAAATCCCATGGATGGAGGAGCCTGGTGGGCTGCAGTCCATGGGGTCGCTAAGAGTTGGACACGACTGAGCGACTTCACTTTCACTCTTCACTTTCATGCATTGGAGAAGGAAATGGCAACCCACTCCAGTGTTCTTGCCTGGAGAATCCCAGGGACGGGGGAGACTGGTGAGCTGCCGTCTATGGGGTCGCACAGAGTCGGACACGACTGAAGTGACTTAGCATCAGCAGTTATCTGGACCTGAAGATTAGAAACCTGGGCTAGTAGCAGGAGGGATGGAGATGAGAGAAAGAACTATCATAAGGTAAAACCAGCAGGACTTGGCAACTTATTGGATGTGAAGGGCAAGAAGTAAGAATAATAACCACCACTTAATGAGCACACACTGTGTTTCAGACAATGTGATAGAGCTTTCCTGCATAATCATATTTAATACTCGCAATGCCTCCACGAGGAGTATTATGATGTTTTATAGATGAGGAAACCAAGGCACTATGGGGTTAAGTAAATTGCCTCAGGTCCCACAGCAATTAAGTGGTGGGCTCCAGCCTGCCTGACTCTAAATTCAAACAACTGGCCACTGTGCGTGACAGGTAGGGAGGCTCAAGCATGATGTACGGGGCTCTTTAGGAAGGCTACAGTGTGACGGAGAAGCTAGGACAGGAGCAGAGTACAGGAAGGGGAGCAGGCTTAAAAGGAAGACAGAGGGACTTCCCTGGTGGCCCAGTGGTTAAGCCTCGGCATTCCCAGTGTGGGGGGCGCAGATCCAAGCCCCATTTGGGAACCTAAGCTCCGGCATGCCATATAAGTAAATAAATAAAAATAGAAAGAAGATAGTGCTCAGTTCAGGATAACTCCACAAGCAAGAGCAATGGTTAAAGCAGTTGGGTAGGGCAAGCAAATTACACCTCTTACTGAAAGGTGCTTCAATAATTAAATGTTGTACAGAAATCAAGAAACAGAAAAGGCTGAGTAGGAAGCTCGACACGATGCTCATGTTGATGGATACTGTTGACCTTCCTTTTTGAAGATGACTGTAATTATCTGCCTGATGACATAGACTAAATTCTCAGCAATTATTAACCATGGTGCCATCAGCACAGACTCTAGCAGCTTCAGAAGGTGGTGTTACTTTGGCTTGTACTGTTCCCACCCCTTCACAGCTTCCTGGTATTGGATCTAACCCTCTCTGTCCTACTTGGAACCCTGTTAACGCCAAAAAGGTTTAAATAAAAAATGCTATAATGAAGACTTGAAAAGTTTTTAATGTGTTGCCTGGTTTAAGGATTCATGAAAATGTTGAGGTGCAACGTGATAGAGTTAAAAATAAGCTAGACTTAAAATAAAAAGATGCAGCTTGAATCCTGCCTTGGAAAATTACTAGTTTTATGATACTGATTAAGTTAGGTGTTTATCTCACTCAGTCTGATATTCTTCATATGTCAATGAACCATGATGCCTTGCCGAGGGTTACTGTGAGGATTAAATTCAATAATGTATGTCTGGGATCTAGCAGAGGGTTTGGAACACAGCAGAAACTCAATATATTCTACTGTTTTTCTTTTCACTTCTTATGGACAAGAGGCACGCTACAGTCAGTTCCTACATTGTGTGCGTGGTAAATATTTAATAAATATATGGTTGTTATCATCTGAAATACATCTGTGCTCTGCAGAATTTGGTTTTGCATTAGAGTTTATATCATTTTGATGCATCTTAAACATTTAGATGATAACAGCTAACCTTTTGAAAATAGTATTATGCTTATATGTTCATAAACTCTACCCAAATAAGTAAATAGCAGTAAATGGAACCTTACTGATGACAAGTAGAGCAGCTTGGTTTGGCAAATCAAAGATAAGCTTTACCATCACACTTTCCATCTGAACAGTGTGAGGAAAGGAAAAAAAAAAAAAAGACTCTCTGCCTCTTGGGAAATCTAATTGTCCTAATTTTGGCAGGAAACTTACAACTATTGTATTTTATTTACAAAACTTTAGCATTCCCAAGGGAAGGTGTTCTGTGAAGATTGTGGAACATTTTGCAACATATGGCTGGGTTGACTGCTCTTGCCAAAGTCCTCCGCAGGGCTGGCCCCTCTCCCGGCACTCTCTCAGGGCTCAGTCAATCTGAGGAGCCCTTCTGGGGCATGACTTTCCATCTCTGAGAAGTTTCCCCTATATCCCCCTCATGCTCCAATCTCCACTTGCCTGAGGAAGGAGCCAGCCTCTCATCTAGTTAAGTCCCTGGTCCCAGTCAGCTTATTCCTGCCTTGATGACAGTAATCAGCACATGTGGGACTTCCCTGGTGGTGGAAGACTCCGAGCTCCCAATGCAGGGGGTCCTGATTCGATCCCTAGTAAGGGAACTAGATCTCACATGCCGCAACTAAGATCCCACGTGCCACAACTAAGATCTGGCACCACCAAATAAATATTTTTTAAAACCCACGCATCTTCCTCTTTTTCTCTATCTCCCCACCTCAGATTTTCCCTTCGCTCTGATTCTTTCTTCCACCTAGCTCCTTGTTTCTTAACCTCACTGTTCCTCCCTGTCTCTACACACACACGCACGCATGTGCACACATGTGCATGTCCATACCTCAAGAACTCACGTGCTGGAAATGAAAACAGCAGGTGCCTTTTCAAGACAACCCTCTGAGAAGTTTAGATTCCTTTCTACTTCTGGGTTTTACTCACCCAGAACCATGTCTGGACCAACAGAGTCCTCAGCCAGGTTCCCAGATGGTGGGGGTAAAACATCGTCGTCGAAGCTGATGAGGTCGATGTCACCCGGAGGCTTGCTCTGCTGAGCAGGAACCGGGGGGCTGGCTGGGGGTCCCTCTCCCAGTGACCTGAAGGCTTTGGCTTGTGACGCCACCGAGAGTCGGGGAGGCACAGTGACCGGTTTCAGCAAAGCCACAGAGCAGGGGGCGGTTTCTGAGGACACTGATTTCTTGGGCAGTAAAGGCCGAGGAGCGGGAGTCGGGGCTTTCTTCCCACCATTGGGGCTCTCAGCCATGGGCCCTCCACCCAGACTCTCAAGGTTAATGCTCCGGATAAGGCCAGGATTTGGTTTCTTTGGCAATTCGGGCTTGGTGACGGGGCTGCTCCTTGCTTCCTTCGGCGGAGAGTGTGGGGAGGGGGCCCCCCTGAGTCTGCTTGCGGTCCAGGAGTCCCATTCTCCGGAGGCTCTGCTGGCTGCAGGTTTGGGAGCCACAGAGGGTTTCCCTGAGGAAACAGCAGGTCTGGGCGGGATTGTGCGGGGCACAATTTCTGGCTTCTTGGGCAGTCCCAAGCTTTCTGTATTTGTCTGGCCCTCAAGCGCTTTGATCCTGGAAACGACAGTGCTTCGGCTCTGCTCTGCGCTCATCGTGTTCATCGCAGCCTGGCCCTCGGGGCAGCTGGCACCTTCCCACAGGGGCGGGGGCCGGCTGGGGGCTGCCTCCTCCTGCGCGGCTACCGGACTGCTCCGGGAATTCTGCTCTTTAACGTGAGAATCTCTGGCCACTGGTCTGAGGTTGCTTTTTGATCTTGGTTTTGGCACTGGACATCTTGGAGCACTGGAGTTTTGTGGACAATTCTGTTCTTCAGAAATATCAAAGACGATTAGAGGCCCCTCGTTTGTTGGAGGGTGCCTGGCTGAGAGGGCGGGGGAAGGCTGGAGGGGTTTCAGAGGTGCCTGTAGGGCTGACAAGACCAAAATGAACAGAAGCTGCAATGTGACTATTTCAAAGGAAAAAGATACACAGATTTAAAAAATATACATATAGAATAACAAGAGATTTTGGTTTCCTTCATTAGTAAAAAGTAATTCTAAAATCATGGGGGAAATGTTTATATTCAGCTTCCTGCAGGAGGGTTCTTCAGGTTGCATTTATTCATTTAAGAAATATTCATTATATAATATTTTAAAACATCATTAAATTCCTGATTCTCAGTAGATGTATCAATAAACCATCTCTCTTGTCAAAATTTTAACAATTCTTGCTTTACTTTTCCAAGGTAACTTACTCTTATCTGTTATCCTAATACAATACCCCCCTCTTTCTTTCTGCCACGTGGCATGTAGGATCTTGGGCTCCTAGACGGTGCAGTGGTTAAGAATCCACCTGCCAATGCAGGAGATGCAAAAGACTCGGGTTCGATCCCTGGGTTGGAAAGATTCCTTGGAGTAGGAAATGGTTACCCACTCCAATATTCTTGGCTGGAAAATTCCATGAACAGAGGATCCTGTAACTCATGGAGTTACAAAGAGTCAGACATGACCGAGTGACTGAGCGTGCGCGCGCGCGCACACACACACACACACACACACACACACACAAATGCAGGATCTTAATTTCCCAACCAGTGATCAAACTCCACACCCCCTGCATTGGAATGCAAAGACTTAACCACTGAATCACCAGGGAAATCCCTACAAGGGCTTTTAAAAAGCCTAAAAGGACAACTTTTAGCATCCTACTAAGTTTAAGTTGCTAAATATACCGGCTTTCTCAATGGAAATAAAGGGCATCAGCATGAGTTAAAAAGGATGATGTTTTTGTGATATGAACTAGGATGAACCCTAGAGATTGGGGCTGCAGCTTGTGAGAATGATCTATTATAATAATCACAGCAAGGCCAAATAAAGCAAGCACACAGTGATCACATACCAACTGGAAATCGAGCTCAATGAATTATGCACAAATTGCAAACTATTTTAAAGGCTGGAGTCTACTGATTACTTCCTGAGAACTAGGTTGGAAGGAAGGAAGACAAATTACTTGCATTACTTTGAGGCAGATGGTTGTCTATTTCTTCTGAAAAGTCAGTCTGAGTTGCTGAAGTAATAGTGTGCCGTGGAGTGGCAGCAGCATTATTATTATTTGTAGTGTTAACTTGAACTTGGTTGATTTCTTTTATGACTTGTTCATAAGATGGTGGGAGCTGCAAAATGAAGAATGAAGATTTTAAACAGCTGTAGGCGATAGCCAAGGTTCTTATCTTTGAACTTCATTTAAAAATAAAATGCAAAGAGGTAATGCGATATTTACTCACCTCAGCAGGAACCAGCTCACTGGGCCTCCAAGGGCCCCCTGCAGAAGCTGGGGGAAATGCCAGTCCTGGTGGGTGGGCTCCTGGAAACCACGAGGTGGGCCTTAGCGGCTCAGCTGCCACAATGGTGATCTCTGGGCGCCTGGAAACAGACAGAAGCCTCAGTGAGGTTTTGTCTATTTGCAAGTGTTCAAAGATTTATGAAAATAACTATCAGCCAAGAAAGTGACATAAAGCCTGCCAGTCACAGAAATGACCTGTCTGGCCTGGGCTGTCTCTACCAGTATACCCAGGCAGGCTTCGAAGGAGCAAATGACAGCCATCCTCCGAGACACTGGCCTCAGAGTTAGAGATGCACCTCGAGCACACTTCACTCTGCCTTGGCTGATCAGAATTCAGATCCAAGACCCACACAACCTCGTTCTCCCAGGGCTCTGCTATCTGGCCTATGGTACAAACATAGGTGCATCGTAAGGTAGAAACATGCATTGGTCAAATGGAAATGTTTTGTTTCCTGTTATTCCAAAGTACATACTCTGAAACAATACTATATAATTAGAAGAACAGCGTCTTCCTCCTCACTGGACCTCTCCCTCAGTCAGTTATCTTTGAGTGTTTAGAGTTGGCACGTTCACTTCTAGACCCTGATGTGTGTTCCTGTGTTCCTGTCAGTCTGTATATGAATCTGATGATTAATCTTCAGTCCTGAGGAGCCACAGTGATTTAGGTGTGGCTTCTTTCATTATTCTCTTAAGCTGATTCTCTGATCTCATGTTTAACCTTCAACCTGATTTCGTAACAAATACCAATTGCCTGACTCTGAGCAAACTCATCAACCTCTCTTGAGCCTCACTTTTCTCATCTAACAAATAGGTGTGATGGTGACCTGCTCTGCCTTTCTCTGGTACTCTAGGGAAAATAAAAATAAAATGCACTGCCATTACTAAAACTGTACACGCACACACATTCTCATGCTAGCTTGTGAAACAGTAGAACCTGCCCATTGATTTTGTTTGAACTGTATTCCCTAAGAACCTCTGCTTACAGCTTTTAAAAATTTAAATAATAAGAATTATTTATTAGGACAAATAACTGAAATAAGAACATATTTCAATGAGAAAAATGATTAAAGTATATGATCACCTCACAAATATTATTTAATCACAAAAGTCACATATTGGAAGAAATTGCATTGACAAAGGGAACTATAATTACCAGATCTAATTATTAAGAAAAGCCAGGTTCTGAGGTGTATGTACAGAATCTAGCTACCTATCTTCATAATCTGGAATGTACTATTCAAAGTTATTAATTGTTGCTGTCTTTACATAGGAGAGTGAATAAGCTGTGTTTTATTCTTTATATTTTTCTCAGTTTTCCAATACTTTCTGTAATGAGCATGTATTAAGAGTTAGAAAAATTGTTTCACAAATTGCATTTAGCCTTTAGCCCTCTTAGATATAATGCTAAGTGTGCTGCTGCTGCTACTGCTGCTAAGTCACTTCAGTTGTGTTCAACTCTGTGCGACCCCGTGGACTGCAGCCTACCAGGCTTCTCCGTCCCTGGGATTCTCCAGGCAAGAACACTGGAGCGGGTTGCCATTTCCTTCTCCAATGCATGAAAGTGGAAAGTGAAAGTGAAGTCGCTCAGTCATGTCCGACTCTTAGCGACCCCATGGACGGCAGCCCACCAGGCTCCTCCGTCCATGGGATTTTCCAGGCAACAGTACTGGAGTGGGGTGCCATTGCCTTCTAGCACAATTAACTTTGACTTCCCTCTGTGGAATCCAAAAGAGTTATTCCAATGTTCCAATGTTTATATAGCTTTTATCTAAATAGATAGTGAGCTACTAGTTAATAAATGTTAACCACTGTACATGTATTAGCCCTCATGCCAACCCTATGACGTATTTTAAAGGTGGGGATACATAAACTAAGAAAGGTTAAGGAGCTTGCCCGAGGGCACAGGGTGAGACAGCGAAGTCAGGATTTGAACTTGGTTAAAGTCCCTGTTCATTACTATACACTATACTTTAAGAAATTTGAAAGCGGGGACAATAAATCTACCTTTCTACTCGTCTACCTGTCCGCCCTTCCATTCATCCTCCCATCGGTCCCTCTATTGGTCCTTCCTTCTGTCTGTACAGTGACTCACTCCTCCCTGCTCCCCACCCCACCAGTCATCTAGCCATTTTTATTCACTTGCTATCCATCTAGCTTACCCGACTTTTCCTTTATCTTTCCTTTATTCAGTTTTCTGTCCTGTCATCAGTATGTCATCAGTTCATTCATCCATGTGATATTTACTAAGTAACTATGAGGTACAAAGCATATCTTTGAGGCATTTACAGCAATGCTTTCCATATAGCAATGGCTTAATAAACATTTTGAAACTGACTTCAGTAAACGATTACTGTCAAGAGAACATTTTCAGGCTTTACTGCCTCTTTTCTCAACAGAAACCATCATTCAAACTTGTAGATTAATTTAGAAAATGTATTGATGAGGTAGAACACTGTAATATACTGTTGATGATAAAAATATGCAATGTGTTAACTGATGATACTTTTACTTCATAATTAGCAGAATATATGTCCTCTATTATAAATATAACCATACCTCCTATCTCGATGAAGCTCACTCTGAATAGAAGTCCGAGAAGCTACAAAAGAAACAATACTCTGATATAGTACAAAATTCATACATTGAATAAAGGTTTAAACTTTTACAGGATACAATTTTGGAAAAAGTTAGCTAATACTTGACATTAGATTGAACATATGAATTTTATCACCCATAAGTAGAAAAGCAAATCAAAACAATCTTCTCATATGGCATAAAGTTAATTATAGTTATATATTTGAGTTACATAAGAAAATATAGATTTCAAAAACATTCCAAAGCACGTTCTGTGGTTCTGAAAATAATTTGAAGAATGAACAAAGCAGACAGCTATTAAGTAGAAACTGCCTGGTAAGAACATTATGATGATAGGAAATAACGATGGGCAGAAAAGAATTTTAAATATCTATTCTAATCCATATGATTATGCTTTTGTGATATTTGTTTATAAATCTATTGTAAAGAAGTGGAAGTGGTCAAATTTCCAACTATTTTCTAATTTTTCTTGAGTTTTACGAGGTTAAGTTGTTTTGTTACTTAAATTGAGATAATACATGCAAAAAGTGTTCAAATCACTTTTATAAACATGTTTAGAGACTATTATTGTACATGCAGCACTAACTTTTCCCTTAAACCTCAAACTCCAAAAACTAGATGGATTACATTTTTCCAAATTTTATTTTAAAATTAAATTCTGTATTAACCAGATGACTTGGAAAATGTGTCACACATGGGGTCACTATTACACACACATGTGTAACAGAGAACAGTATTCCTATTTTAAGAAGCACATTTAAAAGATACCTTAAAAAAAATCAAATAGTATATGGTAAAAAATTTGTGGAAAAAGGGGGATTTGTTTCAGATATCAACTATTTCTACTTCCTATGTCTCTCTGATATTCTACTTTTTTAGTTCTTTCGATTTGAACAGGTTGAAGGTATGACTCTTTCTTCCTCCTGTTAAGTTCTGGTTCTCTCTGATCCAGGAGGCTGCCCAAGCTGGGAAGGCAGGGGTAGAGATGGGAGAGGGGATGAACTTTAGGCTGGGGCTGGCGCTGTGACAGCGGATCCTGCATGGGGTTAGCAAAGCAAAACTAACACCTGAAACCAAACCCTTGGGTTTCGGGTTGGAGGATGTTCTGACCTCCTATCATCAACCGGTGTGACTGACTGGTACACGTCTATCAAGAGTTAAACCAAGCTGAGGTATATTTTCTCTACTGGAAAAAGAGTACAGAGAGGCTGAAGCTCTGAGCAGCAGGTCTGATTTGTAAGAATGGGTTCATTAAGACAGAGGCTCACCAAGTAAGCTACAATCACATCACCACGATCACTAAAGCCAGAATCAGCAGACATAGCACTTTTAAAAGACATCATGTTATTTATCATCACAAACATACCTCTTCCACGGGGCATTTTTGCTGTGTACTATTCATGAATGCTAAAGGAAAAAAAGAAGGGGTTACAGAAGAAGAAAGGGAGAAAAAAGAGTGAACCCAGTTGCCTAAGCTCTAAAAGGAATTCAGCAGCAAAACTGTCTTGCCATGCCAGTGTTTCTCCCCCTCTGCATTTCGAGAAAAAGGAAAAGTTGATGAACCATAGTTTCAGAGACTAAAGAATTATGTTTCAGGCAGGATATCCACACACATAACCATGGGGGCGGCGGGGTGGGGGCAGTGGCGAGGCAGGGCAGGGATGGAAATCTTCCTACAGTTTTTAGCAAAAAAAAAAAAAGAATCATTTTACAAAATCAATTTGCTACTTCAACAGGGATCGATTTTAAAGTATGAATAATATGTAAAAGGTAATTCAGTAGTCAATTTACATCTTTCAAATGGGTGGCTTTTCACTTGACTCTGCCCCTTCACACCAGCGGTTGTTAGTAACGGGCCCCCACCCCTGGCAAGCAGACGGAACCCCCACACTGATGGAGCAGGATGGCGGGACTGAAGGCCCCCTAATCGTACTTACAGGCCTCCCCCACAGTCTTGCAGAATCACTCCTCTCCCCTCTCCTGCTCTGAACTTCTCCCCTCACACTCCCTCATCTTTGAAATCTCTTCTCTCCTGACCCTTATAGGATGACTGGCACTTTTTGTCAGTGAACAAGTTTAATAGCTAGAAACACTTCACATAAGTGCCTCACAATCTTCCTGCTAATTTCTCAGCTGTCTGCTTAATCTCATTCTCATTTCACCAGATTAAACAGATTTGATCTGGTTGTTGCCAGGAGAATCAAATTTGCCACCATGGCCCACACAGAACAACATGCTCCTTTTAACCTCTGCCACAAACTGCCAGTCTTCTGTGCATTTTGGATTAAGACCACAGAACAAAGGCAAGATTTTCTTAGTGAAATGTCTATTGTTTCATAGAATTATTCACAAAGTTTTCAGTTCATATGGCTGAATTCTCAGTACAAAGGAAAATTCATATCCAGTTGTTTATAAAAGATTGAGATCTGGATTTGCAATATTAGTGCTAATAAAGAACTCTCCTAAATTCCAACAGGGTCATAAATCTGGATGGATCCTTAATGACCATCCTTCTCCAACCTCACAGATGAGGAGAATGACCAGTTAAACTCCTTGTGGAGCTAGGAGAGCTGGATGCTAGCCCTCATTCTAAATAATTCAAAATTATCAACTAAATGATAGGCAGGAGAAATAAACACATAGAAGGATTATATATTACAAGCATCTTTGCTATAGTACTACCTTACCAATAAAAATCACAATAAAAATACTAACTACATTTGCCTCAGACAGAGTATAAACCAGAGGCATTTGACATGGTAACAGGAATGCCCTTGGAGTGGAAAGCTCAAAAGGGCCTTGAAGTCAGGAAGTCTAGGTTCACATCTCTGACCCATCTCATTTAATCTCCTAGACTCAGTATCCCCATCTGTAAAATGGGGTTAACACCTACCATGCTGGCCGTTATTTTATAATGTAAATATACAGTTGCTGACTCATAGTAAGCAATGAATATTAGCTATGTCTGTGAATTTCAAAGAATAATTTCCTCTTAAAAAGTTAATGAAAGGAAAAGCATGAATCTCCACATGTATCCACATAGAACACGTTCAAGAACTCTGCCCAAAATATTTAGTGTTCACAAGAATGAACACACAAAGAAGAATCTCAAGACTTGACTGGATCCAGAATCATTACAAAAGAATTTAAAACACAATCAGTTAAGGAATATTGCTTTCAAAATATGATAAGGTCTTTTCCTTGTCAAGAATAGATGACTATGTCTGGGATAGGAAAGCAAACATTTTATTGGGTTGGGTAAGACAAAATTTCCACTTCATGGATCACAGCCTTGACATAGCTCTTAGCTTGTATAACACAGTGAAGCTAGGAGCCATGCTACCATGCAGGGCCTACCAACACGGACGAGTCACAGTGAAGAGTTCTGACAAAATGCGGTCCACCGGAGGAGGGAACGGCAAGCTACTGTAGGAAAGAAAGCACGCATGATCCGGATGATTTTGATTTGCTCAGTGTATAAAATGAAGAAAATAATACCTACTTTATTAGGGTTGTTTTAAGGATACCCTTCACAGATCACTCCCTTATCGTTGTGAAGGGGCGTACGTAACTCAATGCAGCTATGAGCCATGCCATGCAGATAGGTCGTAGTGGAGAGTTCTGACAAAACATGACCCAGTAGAGGAGGGAATGGCAAACCACCCCAGTATTCTTGCTTGGAGAATCCCACAGACAGTATAAAAAGGCAAAAAGATACGACACCGGGATGAGCTCCAGAGGTCAGAAGGCCTCCAATACACTAATAGGGAAGAGCAGAGGGCAATTACAAATAGCTCCAGTAAGAATAAAGCAGCTGGGCCAGAGCAGAAATGACACTCAGTTGTGGCTGGTGGTAAAGGTAAAGTCTGACACTGTTAAGAACAATATTGCATAGGAATCTGGAATGTTAGGTCCACGAATCAAGGTAAATTGGACGTGGTCAAGCAGGAGATGACATCTTAGGAATCTGTGAACTAAAATGGATGGGAATGGGTGAATTTAATTCAGATGACCATTACATACACTACTGTGGGCAAGAATCCCTTGGAAGAAATAGAGTAGCCCTCATAGTCAACAAGAGTCCAAAATGCAGTACGTGCATCTCAAAAATGGTAGAATGATCTCAGTTTGTTTCCAAGGCAAACTATTCAACATCACAGTAATCCAAGTCTATACCTCAACCACTGATATTGAAGAAGCTGAAGTTGACTAGTTCTATGAAGACCTATGACACCTTCTAGAAATAACACCAAAAAAAAACCCATCCTTTTCATCATAGGGGATTGGAATGCAAATGTAGGGAGTCAAGAGATCCCCAGAATAACAGGTAAGATTGGGCTTGAAGTACAAAATGAAGCAGGGCAAAGGCTCACAGAGTTTTGTCAAGAGAACACACTGGTCATAGCAAAACCTTTTCCCAATGACACAATACTAAAATCAGACTGACTATGTTCTTTGCAGCCAAAGATGGAGAAACACTATACAGTCAGCAAAAATAAGACTTGGAAGTGACCGTGGCTCAGATCATGAGCTCCTCATTGCAAAATTCAGGCTTAAATTTAAGAAAGTAGGAAAAACCACTAGGCTATTCAGGTATGACTTAGATCACAGTGGCGGTGATGAATAGATTCAAGGGATTAGATCTGGTAGCCAGAGTGCCTCAAGAACTATGGATGAGGTTCCTAACGTTGGTCAGGAAGCAGTGACCAAAACCATCCCAAAGAACAAAAATGCAAGAAGGCAAAGTGGTTGTCTGAAGATGCCTTACAAATAGTTGAGAAAATAAGAGACATGAAAGGCAAGGGACAAGTTCAGTTCAGTTCAGTTCAGCCGCTCATATGCACTCTGCACATAAGTTAAATAAGCAGGGTGACAATATACAGCCTTGACGCACTTCTTTCCCAATTTAGAACCAGTCCGTTGCTCCAGTTCAGTTTGGTTGCTCAGTCGTGTCCGACTCTGTGACCCCATGGACTGCAGCACACAGGCTTCCCTGTCCATCACCGACTCCCGGAGCTTGCTCAAATTCATGTCCATCGAGTCGGTGATGCCATCCAACTGGTGATGCCATCCAACCATTGTTTCATGTCTGGTTCTAACTGTTGCTTCTTGACCTGCATACAGATTTCTCAGGAGGCAGGTAGGGTGGTCTTGTATTCCTAGCTCTTAAAGAATTTTCCACAGTTTGCTGTGATCCACACAGTTAAAGGCTTTGGCATAGTCAATAAAGCAGAAGACGTTTTTCTGGAACTCTCTTGCTTTTTCCATGATCCAGCAGATGTTGCCCACAGTAGTAGATGCAATGGTCACCTGAATTAAATTTTCCTGTTCCGATTCATTTTAGTTCACTGATTTCTAAAAGGTCGATGCTCACTTTGCCATCTCCTGTTTGACCACTTCCAATTTTCCTTGATTGATGGACCTAAATTCCAGGACCCTATGCAATATTGTTCTGTACAACATGAGACTTTACTTCCATCATCAGTCACATCCAAAACTAGGCGCTGTTTTCGCTTTGACTCAGCCTCTTCATTCTTTCTGGAGCTATTTCTCCACTCTTCTCCAGTAGCATCCTGGACATCTACCGGCCTGGGGAGTTCATCTTTCAGCCATAGGACTGGAAGAGATCAGTTTTCATTTCAATCCCAAACAAGGGCAATGCCAAAGAATGTTCAAACTACTGTATAATTGCACTCATTTCACATGCAAGCAAGGTTATACTCAAAATCCTTCAAGCTAGGCTTCTGCATTATGTAAACTGAGAACTTCCAGATGTACTAGCTGGGTTTCAAAGAGGCAGAGGAACCAGAGATCAAATTTTCAACGTCTGTTGGATCATAGAAAAAACAAGAAAGTTCCAGAAAAGCATCTACTTCTGATTCATTGACTGCACTAAAGCCTTTGACTGTACGGATCACAACAAACTGTGGAAAATTCTTAAAGAGATGGGAATACCAGACTACCTTACCTGCCTCCTGAGAAACCTATATGCAGGTCAAAGCAAGAGTTAAAACCGGACATTGAACAACAGACTGGTTCTAAATTGGGAAAGCAGTACATCAAGACTGTGTATCGTCACTCTGCTTATTTAACTTATATGCAGAGTACATCATGCGAAATGCCAGGCTGGATGAAGCACAAGCTGGAATCAAGATTGCCAGGAGAACTTTCAATAACCTTAGATATGCAGATGACACCACCCTTATGGAAGAAAGTGAAGAGAAAGTGAAGAGCCTCTTCTGAAAGTGAAAAAGGAGAGTGAAAAAGCTGGCTAAAAACTCAACATTCAAAAAACAAAGATCATGGCATCCAGTCCCATCACTTCATGGCAAATAGATGGGGAAACAATGGAAACAGTTAGAGACTTTACTTTTCTAGGCTCCAAAATCACTGCAGATGGTAACTGCAGCCATGATATTAAAAGATGCTTGCTTCTTGGAAGAAAAGCTATGAGCAACCTAGACAGCATATTAAAAAGCAGAGACCTTATTTAGCTGACAAAGGTCCATCTAGTCAAAACTATAGTTTTTCCAGTAGTCACATATGGATGTGAGAATTGGACCATAAAGAATTGATGCTTTTGAACTTTGGTGTTGGAAAAGACTTTTGAAGGTCCCTTGGACTGCAAGGAGATGAAACCAGTCCATCCTAAAGGAAATCAGTCCTGAATATTCACTGGAAGGACTGATGCTGAAGCTGAAGCTCAATACTTTGGCTGCCTGATGCGAAGAACTGACTCATTGGAAAAGACTTTGATGCTGAGAAAGATGAAGGCAGGAGGAAAAGGGAATGACAGAGGATGAGATGGTTGGATGGCATCACCGACTCGATGGACATGAGTATGAGTTGGTGATAGACAGGGAAGCCTGGTGTGCTGCAGTCTATGTGGGTCACAAAGAGTCAGACATGACTTAGAGACTGAACTGACTGACTGACTGTGGGCAAGAAACCCTTAGAAGAAATGGAGTATCTCTTATAGTCAACAAAAGGGTCTGAAATGCAGTACTTGGGTGCAATCGCAAAAATGACAGAATGATCTCTGTTAGTTTCCAAGGCAAACCATTCAATCCAAGTCTGTGCCAGAACCATTAATGCCAAAGAAGCTGAAGTTGAACAGTTCTATGAAGACCTATACAAGACCTAGAACTAACACCAAAAAAAGATGTCCTTTTTGTCCTAGGGGACTAGAATGCAAAAGTAGGAAGTCAAGAGATACTGGGACTAACAGGCAAGTTTGGCCTTGGAGTACAAACTGAAGCAGGGCCAAGGCTAACTCTTTTGGCAAAGAGTTTTGCAGTCGTCATAGTGAACACCCTCTTCCAACAACACAAGAGACAACTATACACATGGACATCACCATATGGTCAATGTTGAAATCAGACTGATCATATTCTTTGCAGTTGAAGATGGAGAAGCTCTATACAGTCAGCCAAAACAAGACTGGGAGCTGACCATGGCTCAGATCATGAACTCTTTATTGCCAAATTCAGAGTTAAATTGAAGTTAATGCCAATTAGAGATACCAAGGGAACATTTCATACAAAGGTGGGCACAATAAAGGAAAGAAACAGTATGGACCTAAAAGAAGCAGAAGATATTAAGAAGAGGTGGTAAGAATACACAGAAGATCTATACAAAAAAGATCCTAATGACTCAGATAACAATGATGGTGTGATCACTCACCTAGAGCCAGACATTCTGGAGTGCGAAGAAGTCAAGAGGCCCTTCGGAAACATCACTAAGAACAAAGTTAGTGGAGGTGATAGAATTCCAGCTGAGCTATTTAACATCGTAAAAGATGATGTTGTGAAAGTGATGCAATCAATATGCCAGCAAATTTGGAAACTCAGCAGTGGTCACAGGACTGGAAAAGAGATAAATGGAAAGATATACCCAATTGAATGTGGAGTTCCAGAGAATAACATGGAGAGATAAGAAAGCTGTGTTAAATGAACAATGCAAAGAAACAGAGGAAAACAACAGAATGGGAAAAACTACCGATCTCTTCAAGAAAATTGGAGATGTCAAGGGAACACTTCATGCAAGGATGGGAACAATAAAGGACAGAGACAGTAATGACCTAAGAGAAGCAGAAAAGATGAAGAAGAGGTGGCAAGAATACACAGAACTGTACAAGACAGATCTTAACAATCAGGGTAAGCACAATGGTGTGGTCACTCACTTAGGCTGGATATCCTGAAGTGTCAAGTCAAGTGGGCCTTAGGAAGCATTACTATGAACAAAGCTAGTGGAGGTGATGGAATTCCAGCTGAGCTACTTAAAATCCAAAAAGATGATGCTGTTTAAGTGCTGCACTCAATATGTCAGCAAATTTGGAAAACTCAGCAGAGGCCACAGGACTGGAAAAGGTCTGTTTTATTCCAACTCCAAAGAAAGGCAATGCCAAAGAATATTCAAACTACTGTGCACTGTGCTCATTTCACATGCAAGCAAGGTTATACTCCAAATCCTTCAAGCTAGCCTTCAACATTATGTGAACTGAGAACTTCCAGATGTACAAGCTGGGTTTCAAAGAGGCAGAGGAACCAGAGAACAAACTGTCAACAGTCATCGGATCATGAAGAAAGCAAGAGAGTTGGAGAAAGCAAGAGAGTTCCAGAAAACACCTACTTCTGTTTCATTGACTATGCTAAAGCCTTTGACTGTGTGGATCACAATGAACTGTGGAAAATTCTTAAAGAGATGGGAGGGTCAGACCACTTTACCTGCCTTCTGAGAAAGCTGTATGCAGGTCAAGAAGCAACAGATAAAACTGAATACGGGACGACTGGTTCAAAATGGAGAAAGGAGTACGTCAAGGCTGTATATTATCACTCTGCTTATTTAACATATATGCAGAATATATCATGTGAAATGCCAGGATGAATCAATCACAAGCTGGAATCATGAGTTCTGGGAGAAATATCAACAACTTCAGATATGCAGATAATACCACCCTAATGGCAGAAAGTGAAGAAGAACGAAAGAGCCTCTTGATGAGGGTGAATGAGGAGAGTGAAAAAGCTGGCTTAAAATTCAGCATGTAGAAAATTAAGATCATGGCATTCCGTCTCATTACTTCATGGCAAATAGAAGAGGAAAAAGTGGAAGCAGTGGCAGATTTTATTTTCTTGGCCTCCAGATGGTGATTCCAGCCATGAAATAAAAGAAACTTGTTCCTTGGAAGCAAAGCTAAGACAAACCTAGACAGCATATTAAAAAGCAGAGACATCACTTTGCCGACAAGGGTTCGTATGATAAAGCTATGGTTTTTCCAGTAGTCATGTATGGATATGAGAGAGTTGAACCATAAAGAAGGCTGACTGCTGAAGAACTGATGCTTTTGAAATGTTGCTGGAGAAGACTCTGAAGAGTCCCTTCAACTGCAAGGAGATCAAACCAGTCAATCCTAAAGGAAATAAACCCTGAATATTCTTTGGAAGGACCGATGCTGAAGCTGAAGCTCCAATACTTTGGCTACCTGGTGTGAAGAGTCGACTCATTTGAAAAGACCCTGATGCTGGGAAAGACCGAAGGTAAAAGGAGAAGAGGGCAACAGAGGATGAGATGGCTAGTAGCATCGCCGGATCGATGGACATGCATTAGCAAGCTCAGGGGTTAGTGGAGGACAGAGGGTCTTGGCGTGCTGCCGTCCACAGGGGTTACAAAGAGTCAGGCATGACTTAGCGACTGAACAACAACAAAGATAAATTTTGCTTACGCCTTTTTCTTATATAATGGACAAAAAGGGAAATGGAGAGGGAATGACACAGTTATTTTGCATTCTATTTTATATGGCAGCACCCAAGGATCTGCTTGCCCTTCTCGCCTGAACATCAAAAATAAATATAACCAACACATAGTTCTTTAGTGTGCACAAAGTGAGTGCTACATCAAAGGACAACTGGGTTATTTTTTTTTTTAAAGACATCTTAAAGCAGGCATTTCCCTGTGCTTTATCTTCTCCCTCCTTCCCTCTCCTCTGGGGCCCTGCTTCATCTCTTCCTCTCCACCCTTTTCTTCTACAGTTTGGTCTCCCCACCGGCTCTTTCCTCAGGGCCTACAAACATCTCCAAGCTTCTTCTTTCTAAACAGTCTATACGTGTGCACAGATCTCTCTGCTTGACCCGCCATCCTTCTCCTTCTCTTTCTACCCAGTTCATGAAAGAGGAGCCTATCCAGCTGCCCCCACTTCACATGCTCCATTCACTGTTGAAATGAAGCGTGGCTTCCAGCTTCAATATTCTCCCAAACCTATCTACTCAAAGTTCACTGCTGACCTCTTGACCACCACACACACCCTAGTCTCACCGCCTGTCACCTCACCTGCTGCAGCAGTAAGAGCTGTCTGCGGTTTTCACTCACTTTTTGAAAACCTCTCCTTCCTTGGCCACTAACATCCAGCTGTCTCCGAGTTTGTCTATTACTGGCATCCTTCTTTTTCAGCTTTTTTTGGCCCCCTCCTCCTTAGCTGACCTCTCCTAAGCCTTGCATTGTACAGAGGCCTCAGGGTAAGCAAGATCCATCCTGGAGGATCTATAGGTATGGATTACAAATCCTCACCAAAAGAGGTACTGAAATCCAACAGGGAGGCAAGGGAAGAAGTCAGAGAACAAAGGCAGGAGTTGGCAGATGAGACTCCTGTGAGAGGAGGTCACATCTCTCTGGCTCTACAGAATCTTAAAGGCATGGCTTGGTCTCAGATACCAATGTTTCACAAGATTCTGTCTTTTTCACCTTCTTTATTTCTTGGTTTTTTGTTTCATTTTTTCTCCCACCTTTTCTATTGATTGTCAACACTACCTTCTTAAATATTGAGCTACTTCCAGGGTTTTGCTTACACACATATAACCTTAACTACCCAAGTTATACCTTTAGCAAGAAACTCTTACTTAATTTCGAAATCCTACTTTTCTTTTTAGATTCCTTTCCTGCCTCATCTCCCTCACTTTCCCCAAGGGCTCTAAGGCATGTAAAGCTATTATAAACTTTTCATTTCATATATGAATTCCCACCAATATGCACTGTGGCATTCCCACACCTTTATAATTCATGACCATCATCAAAAAATTAAATATGGGAAATGTGGAATACTTTTCTGTGTTTTCGCCTGACAAAGTGTTCACTGCAATGGTTCAAATGCCTGCTCTTCACACCTGTGGGTATCCTAAATTCACACTAAATATCATAAGTTATGTTTTTAAAAAAGGATACTTCTCCTCAGGGTGATGACCTCAGCTCAAATAATGCAAAGAACATTTAATATCCCTTTCTTATCTTTATTTTTTTAAAAATAACAGTTAATTCAGGTGGTGCAGTGGTAAAGAATCCACCTGCCAATGCAGGATATGCAAGAGACGTGGGTTCGATCCCTGGGTCCGATACCTGGGTCAGGAAGATTCCCTGGAGAAGGAAATGGCAACCCACTTCAGTATTCTTGCCTGGGAAATCTCATGGACAGAGGAGCCTGGCGGGCTACAGTCCATGGGATCTCAAAGAGTTGGACAAGACTGAGCAACTGAGCACACACCATCCATGTTCTATTTGGAAAAGGGATATTTGCAAAGCCTTTTATTAAAAAGAATGTTGAACTCTTGTACCAACAGCAAATTTTAAAGCTTTAACCAAGAAGTAAAGTCAGGAAGTATGAGTGCACCATTTTAGAGAGAGTTGTTAACAGCACTTCTATCATGTATGTGGAAGTATAAGCTGAACTCCATAAGCATTTATAGAGTTAAATAAAAATAGCATGGAAGCAAAGTAAAAGAGTACAGGATCTGATATTTTTGAAACCCATCAGATGTCTCTACCTATCGAAAATAGTTACATTTTATATTAGATCATTAAAATTGACTAGATAATGTCTCTACCTATGGAAAATAGTTACAATTTATATTAGATCATTAAAATTGACTAGGTGCGTTCTCTAAAAGAAAAATACTGTTCTCAAGAACTGGTTTATAAATAAATGAAAGTTGAAAATAATCTTGAAAACCTAGCTGCTTGTCTGAAATGGTTTATTACTCTTTAGGAGAAGCTACTCTTGTCAGATTCTTTGTAAGATTCATCAAATACAATCATTTGCTGGAAATCTAAATCATCATTTAAAATTATTTCAGTGGAAAATACAGAGCAGGAAAAATAAACTTACATCTCTTGATTACTGCTCTAATTGATGACAAGGGTCCTTGGCTAGAAAAAGAAAAAAAAAAGTTATTACACATTCATTCATTAATCTTTTTAAAGCAGAATCATTTATAATGCCAGATCATTGCTGGGATGCAAATAGCTGCAAGCAGCCAGTTTGATATATTAGTTACTGGACTATCATAGTTATAAAACACAAATTAAAAAACTTTAAAAATTGCCTTTGAGGGACTTCCTTGGCAATGCAGTGGTAAGAATCCTCACTTCTACTGCAGGGGGCACGTTTTGATCCCTGGTCAGGTAACTAAGATCCTGCGTGCCTTGCAATGCGACCAAAAAAAAAATTGCCTCTGCTATTTAAGATGCTTTATGAGAATTGAGGAGGCTAGCAGAAGTAAAATTTTGCCTTAAAACTTTTTTTTTTTTAATTTTTAAAAATAATTGTATTTGTTTTCACTTTTGGTTTCGTCTTTGGTCTTTGGTGCTTTGTGCAGGCTTTTTCTAGTTGCGGCAAGCGCAGGCCGCCCTTCGTGTGGTGCACGGGTTCCTCCGGCCTCTGCGGAGCACAGGCTCTAGGTGTGCTTCGGTAGTTGCAGCACACGGGCTCCGTACGTGTGGCACGTGGGTTAAGTTGCTCTGCGGGATGTGGAATCTTCCTGGCCCAGGGATCAAACCTGTGTTCCTGCACTGGCAGGTGGATTCTTCTCCACTGTGCTACCATGCAAGCCCTTAAAATGGTTTTCATACTTCTACATAGAGAATCTTCCAGTAAAATTCAGGACATAGTTTAAAGTCAGGTAGTAATTACATGGTGCCCAAAAGAATTTTGACCTGCTGTATCTTTTTTGTGTTTTGACATTAGAATTCCTGTCTTCTACATCACATCAAAATAGATCATTTTTATAGTCAATTTGCCTTGGCTCAGATGGTAAACAATCTGCCTACAATGTAGAAGACCTGGGTTTGATCTCAGGGTTGAGAAGATCTCCTGGAGAAGTAAATGGCTACCCACTCCAGTATTCTTGCCTGGAGAATTCATGGACAGAGGAGCCTGGAGGGCTACAGTCCACTGGGTCACACTCAGACACAACTGAGCGACTGACACTTTCACCTTTACTTTTTTATTGACCTAAAGACCAACAGCATTCTTCCTAAGATTAGAATTACAAACATCACTACCTAAAAAGAACAGTCTTCTGCTTGCTCTGGGTTTTGTTCAGTAGCTGGTCGGTCCTGGCTGCCCCTGATTATGTGATCTTGGCTGAGTCACAGAAACCTTGTGAGCCTCATCTTAGTGCCTGAAACCATCTGGCTGCAAAGGGTAATACTATTAACACTAGTTTGTAAGGTTGCTTGTTCATTTCTTTCTTGTCTTTATTCAAACCAGCTGGATTGTCTTTGGAATCATTTAGAAAAAATATACAACCACGCAATTTTAATGATACGATTCAGGAAAAAATACTTGTTTAAAAATTCCTCGTTTTTTTTTAATGCTTTTTAAAAAATGTATACTTATTTTCCAGTTTGTGCTCTTTTAAAAGTTTATGCCTGTAGTAATCTATATAAATCCCCTTGCTAGATAGATAAGATAAAACTTCAAGAAGATACAATGATATATCAGTTCAGTTTATGGGAGGAATACTTTTAAGCATATACTATTATACCAGAGAAGGAAGAAAAAAAAACACTTCAGGAGGTCTCCAATATCATGATGGTAGGACCATAATTAAAAATATAGTATTTTCAGCAATATTTATTTTTTTAAAAAAAGGTTCTTGAAGGCTTTCTGTAAAAAACTACTTGAAAAAAGATTGATATATGGTGATGTAGAAGTGATATTAATGACAGCACTAAAATACAAGTAGGTTGACTGCAGTTTTGAGAGGAAACTTCTTGGTGCAAAACTGGAGAGACTGCATGTTAACATCATGTTGACTTAGATATTAGCAATTAAAAGGATCAGAATCAGTACTTAGAAGCAGAGCCAAAAAAGTCGAAGTTTCATGTATGTGTCCAGGCAGGGTATAACGGATATAATCAATGTCTACATGTAGTAATCTCCTTATTTAATACCACTGATTTTACAGGATGTTAGATGCTAAAGCTGAAACTCCAGTACTTTGGCCACCTCATGCGAAGAGTTGACTCACTGGAAAAAGACTCTGATCCTGGGAGGGATTGGGGACAGGAGGAAAAGGGGACGACAGAGGATGAGATGGCTGGATGGCATCATCGACTCAATGGACCTGAGTTTGAGTGAACTCCAGGACTTGGTGATGGACAAGGAGGCCTGGCGTGCTGGGATTCATGGGGTTGCAAAGAGTCAGACACGACTGAGCGACTGAACTGAACTGATGACACTTTGTTATCTATGTGAAGGAGAAAGGCATATTGATGGGTGGAACATGGTAGGGGATGTTAGGGTTAAACTAACCCCCACCAACCAAAAAGTATGTTGACTTCCTCATCCCTAGTGCCTCAGAGAGAAGACCTTATTTGGGAGTAAGGTCAGTACAGATGTCATTACTATAGTCAAGATGAGGCCGTCCTAGAGTGGGCTGGGCCCGATTCCAACGTTGCTGGTGTCCTTACAGGCAGCCCAGGTGAAGACAGAGGCCCACAGGGAAAGTGCTGTGACAGGAGGCAGGGAGATGGGAAGCCGCTGCCAGCTGAGGAATGCGGAAGACACCGCAGACGCCCAGAAGCTAGCAAGAGGCAAGGGAGGACTCCCCTGTGGCTCTCAGGGGAAGAACGACCCCTCTTGACAGGCTGGATTTCAGTCTTCTCGACTCGGGAACTGTGAGACAACACACTTCTGTCGTAACTCACCCCGTTTGTTAGGGCAGCCTCTAGCGTGCTGAGTGGGAGTGATAATTCATGGAGTGTATACTTCATGTATTTTTCTGTATGTTAACATTTAAATTAAAATGTGTGTCAGGAACTCCCTGGTTCCTGTGGTCCAGTCCTTCAGACTGCGCTTTTACTAGCAAGGGTGAGGGTCCAATCCCTGGTTGGTGGACTAGGATCCCACAAGCTGCTGTGGGGGTGGAGGGTGGGGGTGCTGGAAACCTTGTTACAAAATCGAATGCTGACTGAGATGAGCTCAGGTTCTACAAGTCTCAAGACTTGCAGCATCATGTTTAGGTTACATCTAGAAACGAACCAACATCTTATTTCTGGTTTAAAGTTCTGCTTTAGTGGTTGACAGGGTCTGTGGAACAGAGAATAAAAAAGAAGGCCGTGGTCAAATGCAGGTCTATGGGAATCAGTTTGGGGAGATGCTGGAGTAGCCTCCAGGCTGTGTGGTGCATACAATACAATTTCTGTACCTCAAATGTAGCTGTGGTTGAAAAACCCATGGTTTTGCAGATGCCCCCTTATCTCGACCTTTCTGCAGAGCCCAGGCTACAGGTGAAGGTACCACTCCATAGCCTTAAAAGAAGACCTTATGGGAATCCTGCTCAGCATAGTTCAGGCTCCTGTCCCAGCGGGAACACCCAGGTAGGAGAGCCACCATGGAGCGGCAGGTATGGTCACCTGACTTCTGATTAAAGAAGGGGGCAGCAGAGCCTGTTGTGGATCCAACTGCCCATATTCACTTCCAGCGCCTCGCCTCCACTTGCCAGCTGGTGCAACTTTGTGCAGATTAAATTCCTTAGCTTCTCCAAGGAACCTTATTTCCTCACATATAAAAGCACAGATAACTCAACTCCCTCACGAGGTTGCTGTGAAGAGTAAGAGGGAGAAACCATTAAAGCAGTAGACTCCAACCTCCAGGATCTAGTGTCTGATGATCTGAGGTGGAGCTGATGTATTAATAATAAAAATAAGGTGTGCAATAAATATGCTAGAATAACCCCCAAACCACCCCACCCCACCCTCACCTGCCCGGGTCCATGCAAAAACTGTCTTCCACAAAACTGATTACTGGTGCCAGGAAGCTTGGGGACTGCTGTATGGAAGCATGTGATACAACGCCTGGAATGAAGCGTGTGTTCATTAAATACAAGTCGCTGTGAGTGTGATTCGTTTGTTCATAATCTTTGGGGGCATCATAAAATATCTGACAACACATATAAACCTTGATAAGTTTTCACTCTGGGGTCTGAGAGCCTGTAGAGAGTAGGCCTAACACTATATGTTTTTAAGAGATTATTTTCCTCGAGGCTTACTTTGCTCTTCTCTGATTTCTGCTGTTCAGACGGAACCTGAGACCAGACCAACTCCTCCATGACAAAACACAGGACTGCAGTGGTGCATCTTCACTCCATCTTAATTTTATAAGCCTGCGTCCTGGCCCCTGGCAGAGCTGACCCAGATCTTTTGCCTTCTGCTTTTCAAGCACTGCTGCCCTATTACCAGGAGTCCTCACTCTCAGTGCAGCGGATAACCCAGTCCAGAGTATGAGAGTCATGGATCTTCTAGAGAAAAATGAAGGGTTGGGGAAATGGCTTTTGGATCCTGAGGAGGCGAACCAAAAGTTTGGGTCAAGAGAGAACTGTCTCAGACCTGACTGCTGCTTTGGATTTCTCTTCCTTCAGGACTCTAGGGGTCCCCTTCCATCTTTTCTTCCCGCTTTTCCCCAAAAGCCCCTCTTGGCCTGTGCTGTAGGATCACTGTCTCTCGCTGCTTTTGCATAGAACCTTGCTTAGTGGTTAAGAAGGTGCTTTTAAGAAAGAAAATTGCATTTTAAAAATGAGTTTCTCAGCATAATGAAATGAGATTCCAGTGATGAATATAATGATGAGAATAGCTTATTATCATGTGTGCCAAACATAATTTTGAAAATGAGGGGGAAACAGGCTTAGAGGTTAGGGCTTCAGTCACACAGCTGGAAAGTGACAGAAAGTGAAAGTTGCTCAGTCGTGTCCAACTCTTTGCAACCCCATGGACTATCCAGTCCATGGAATTCTCCAGGCCAGAATACTGGAGTGGGTAGCCTTTCCCTTTTCCAGTGGACCTTCCCGACCCAGGAATCGAACCGGGGTCTCCTGCACTGCAGGCAGATTCTTTACCAACTGAGCTGTCAGAGAAGCCCCAGTATGAGGGAAAGTGACAGAGGCAGATGTGAACTCACTGCAGTCTGATAATAGTCCAAACATCTCTAATTCAGGCTTGGGTGGGTGGGTAAAAGTTTCTGAATATTCCACAAAGTTCAATATGTAGGCAAATAACTCCTATGTATAAAGCCTGCCCCCCAGATTTCATACAGATTCTGTAGATACAGGAAATAACAAAATAAAAGTTGCTAAGTATGACGTTGTAATGTTGTCAACAACAACAAACAATGGTCATTCTTAATCTCATCTAAGAAAACCCGACCCCTCCTTATTTTGGGTCACATTTTACTTATTAATGTAACAGTAAAACAGATTCTAAAAAATATTTACACAACCTTCAAAGTAACCGTTTGTTCCTAGGTTTAAATCCATCCCTCTCCCTCCCCCTCGCTTTGCTAAGGAAAAAACCGTTTCCACAAATGCAGGAGCTGCTGGATCTGGTCTGTTTGGTAAACAAATGAGAATGATGCCCGCAGGTGCCATCATCATCACCACACGGGTTTTTGGAGCTCCTCTGTCTTCAGAGGGAACTGAAAATATCTCTAAAAATGCATTCTTTATAAAAATCCTCAATACATGTCATGGGCTTATTATTAAAGTACCAGTCAATAAAGACATCAGCTTAACAAGGAGTTGAGTTAATGTGATCCAGAGGTACAGCCCTCTAGTCAACTTGATAAAGTTGCCACTGAATATAAACTTTATCTCATGGTAACATCTTCTCTGAAGGCTCTCAACATTTGGATGGATTCATCTCCACCTCCCAGTAGAAAGGTTTAACCAGATTGGTGTGATTTTTGCAGGTTGAAAGAGGTATTCTGTCCCATCCATTTGCTCGTACATTCAATATTTATTACATGTATAACATGTATCAGGCACCAGACATGCCTTGAAAGACTCTGACCTTGGTGAAAAAGACAAGTATCAGAGGTGCTTTGCTATTCATAGTATACAGGGGTGGGTGCAAAGTGCTATGAGTGCAGAGGAGGTGTATATCACTCAATCATGGCGTCTAACACATGACATGTATCTTGACTGAGCCTGAAGAACGTGAGAAGGGAAGCAGGAGTGAAGAGACGGCTGCGCATGAGCTAAGCACAGCATAGGAAGAAGCCACGCTAAGAGAGAAGGATGTGGATGCAGATGCCACGCTGAAGGATGTGGGAACATGCTAGAGGGGATTGCTGACGCCAGCATGACCAGTCAGGTTAAACACTAAGAATACATGGTCAGGGATATGACAGCAAATTGTTTCAAAAATCAAGTAGGAAGTCGTTTGGGACATCTCCCTAGAATAAACATTGTTGACTATAGCTACTCCATATGCACCAGCCATGATGTTATGGCATGCCTGACTTTTTAAGAGTTCATGAATAAATCCTGGAATGCTGGTATTATATGTCTTAAATTGTGGAAAGATCTACATTTTTATGGATGATAAGATTGACATGTTAATGTTTTTTTTTTAATTTTATTTTATTTTTAAACTTTACATAACTGTATTAGTTTTGCCAAGTATCAAAATGAATCCGCCACAGGTATACATGTGTTCCCCATCCTGAACCCTCCTCCCTCCTCCCTCCCCATTCCATCCCTCTGGGTCGTCCCAGTGCAAGATTGACATGTTAATGTTTTAAAAGATAAGTATTGAGTAGATTTAGGAAAAAGAAGATAAAAATGAGCAAGACTAGATTTCTGAAAGGGCCAGAAAGACACTGGAGTAGTCGAGGATGCCTTATTCAAAAGTATGTTTATTCCTTTATGAAGCTCTAGCTATGTACCTGGCATTCTGCCACAAACTGGGGATACTAATGTTGATAATACATAATCTCTTCCCTCAAGAAATATGCAGTCTTTTTGGCAAGATCAACAAATGAAAGATATGAACAGAATGTGACAAAAAAAAATATTATGGAAGCTCAGAAGAGGGGTGTCTAAATTTAGCCCTGGGAGCTATGAGGAAGACACAGCGCTGATGCTTGAACAGAACTAATGCAAGTTTTCTCAACTTTGGTACTATTGACATTTGTTAAAGGAGCGGGGGTGTGGGTTATCCTGTGTAACAGAAGGATTAGCAGCATTCTTGACCTATACCCGGTAGAAGCTAAAAACATATGGTCCCCTACCCCCAACACTTGTGACAACCCCAAACGTCTCTGTTGTTGTTCAGCCACCCAGTCGTGTCTGACTCTTTGTGACCCCATGGACTGCAGCATGCCAGGCCTCCCCTTCACAGATAACTGCCTTGCCGTGGCGAAGGGGCTTGCATAACTCACTGAAGCTATGAGCCATTATGAGCCTCGGGTGTAGGGCCACCCAAGACAAAGTGGTCACTGCAATGGTTCAGATGCATGCTCTTCACACCGGTTGGTATCCTAAATTCATACTAAATATTACGCTATGTTTTTAAAAATAGAAAAATTACCCTCAGCTGAACTAGTAAGCCAATGACAACAAAATAGAGTAACAGTGTTTATACGGATGGGAAAGGAGTTGGCTTTGCCACTTGCAGTTGCCGGGTGGATTGCGGCAGCAGTGGGATCGAATGGGGTGGGAATGGAGGCTCGACCTGAGGCCGCAGGACAAAGGCCGCGCTTAGAAGGAAGAAAGAAGAGAAATTTCTAGCACCAAGAACAGCCTTTGCAAAGTGGTGCTATCACCACGTCAGGTGAAAAATTAGTCTTACTAAGAAGGAACAGAAGAAGTCAGCCATTCGATGAACATAACCTTTTTAAGTCAGGTGTTTATAAACCAAGTCAGGTGTTTACGTGCACTGCTTTTTCCTTTTTTTTTTACGATATTCATTTCAGGACTACAGTAAACCTTCACTTGCTGTATTGCAGGAAAAAAATCATTATATATACTTTTATAAGCAGAGCATTGGGCCAACCCGTATTTGTCTCTTAAAACAGAGAGTAATAGTGTTATAGAATAACAAAAATACCTGTGCTTTCATCTTTTGTGTGCATCACTCAAATTTTTTATCACCCTACATTACCTGCTAGATTAAAACAATATCATGTAATGGGAAAATAAAGTATGAGTTAGTAAATAACATTTACCACTAAGACAAATATAAAGCTATGATGCCATTTTAAAAGTGTCTAAGTTAATATTATGATCACAATATGTAAGGCCAAATCTGATAAACTGTGGGGAATGGAAAAAATAAGTGTAGTTACCTGAAACTAATGAAAACAAATTATGTTTTAGCTCTAAAACTCTAATTAGCTTCCATAAAGTTTGGGTATGGCAAGGAGAATGAATTCCTTCTTCACACTTAGAAAATAAAGATTAGTAAAGAAAAATTATTGAGATCTCATTAGAATGGTTTTTACTAAAGTTAAAAGCTATAACAAAACTACAAAATACTTCTATTATTAATAATACTGTGAAAGCCTTACAAAAAGTTATATGAGTCCTGAGTTCATTACCTTTTTCATCACATTGACAGCTCAACTATAATCTCTGAGCTCTATAACATAACATGGTTATATCAGGTTATTTTTCTATTGAATCTTTTTAAAGAAAAGAAAATCACTTGTATAACCTTTATTTATATTCTTGGTTTCATGACAAAAAAAGTTAATACATATCTGAATGAGTTTCATTAATATACTTTACCTATTATAAAATCTGTAAAATGAGTTCTGTTGACAGTGTAGCTGTGAGCATGAACAACAAACAGGTGGAGAGAAAGCAAACAGGATGCATGATATGCCTGCCAGGGCATCATGACTGTAGTGGGAAAAGGAAAGAATTTGGAGCCAGCCAGAGGCCTGCTTCCGAGAATGCAATGGCACCCCACTCCAGTACTCTTGCCTGGAGAATCCAATGGACAGAAGAGCCTGGTGGGCTGCAGTCCATGGGGTCGCAAAGAGTCGGACACGACTGAGCGACTTCACTTTCACTTTTCACTTTCATGCATTGGAGAAGGAAATGGCAACCCACTCCTGTGTTCTTGCCTGGAGAATCCCAGGGATGGGGGAGCCTGGTGGGCTGCCGGCTCTGGGGTCGCACCGAGTCGGACACGACTGACGCAACTAAGCAGCAGCAGCAGCAACAGAGGCCTGCTTTCCTATTTGTGTGCATGCTCAGTTGCTCAGTTTTGTCTGACTCTTTGCAACCCCATGGACTGTAGCCCGCCAGGCTCCTCTGTCCATGGAATTTTCCAGGCAAGAATACTGGAGTGGGTAGAGCTCAGCCTATGTACTCACTTACTGGAATTATTTCTTATCTGTAATATATGGATACCAATGCCCATCTTTTGGCTTGTTACTAAAACTGAATGACCAAAAAAAAAAACCTACATAAAATATACAGCACAGAGCTTGGCACATCTGGGACTTCCCTAATGGTTCGGCGGTTAAGAGTCCACCTTCCAGTGCGGGGTACGTGGTCCCTGGTGTGGGAACTAGGATCCCACAGGCTGCAGGGCAACCAAGCACACATGCTACAATTACAGAAGTCCGAGCACTGCAGTGAAGAGCCCACGCAGCCAAAAAGCAAAAAAGTAGGCTCTATTCTTCTACCCTATTTCCCGTACACAAGTTTCTGGAGTCCATAATTATACCAAGCTAAAATTTTTTGGCGATATCCTGCCAACACCAGTTGAGCTGCCCAGTAGTTATCACAACCTTGCCTTATAAATTCAAATAATTGACTAGTCACATTTCAGTTGCAATTATTATTCACAACTTACAACCATTCTGAGCTTCACAATGCACGCTTCTCATGTACCTAATCTCTTTTGAAGCTGAAGCAATAATAAAGCCGAGAGAACAAAGCAGATCTACAGGCTTTCTTGAGCGCTGTATTTTCCCCACTGAGAACACAGATCCCTGCTCCTTTAGGTCATCCTTCCCATGATGTTTTCCACCAAACAGGCATGGTGATCAGTGGCTCTGCAGTTTCATGTTTCTTTAACTATATTAAAAAAGAAATCTCTCAAAAGTGTTCAAAGATCCTAGAAGAGGCTTTTAACTCTACTGTTAATAACTAAAATACATTTAAGATTAGAATGTGTTGCCCCATCCTTTCCAACGCTTTGTTTTTTCTTTTTTTCCCACACATGCATGTCTTGATTTCCTAATTACACTGTAAACTTCTCAAGGAGAGACACGATGATCTTCCATTTGTTTTTGTTTTTTTTTTTTTAATTTTATTTTATTTTTAAACTTTACATAACTGTATTAGTTTTGCCAAATATCAAAATGAATCCACCACAGGTATACATGTGTTCCCCATCCTGAACCCTCCTCCCTCCTCCCTCCCCATTCCATCCCTCTGGGTCGTCCCAGTGCACCAGCCCCAAGCATCCAGTATCGTGCATCGAACCTGGACTGGCAACTCATTTCATACATGATATTTTACATGTTTCAATGCCATTCTCCCAAATCTTCCCACCCTCTCCCTCTCCCACAGAGTCCATAAGACTGTTCTATACATCAGTGCAGCTTGGTGGGAGTCACAGGCTCACTGAACTACTGAGAACTCAATCCTACTCACAGGGAGAGACACAACAGCATGAATAGCACAGGTGATCCCACCTACAATCTACCTAATAAGCAAATCCCCAGAAAGTCACTGCTGGCTTTGTTCTGCTTGTTTGTTACATTTTGTTGTATGCACATCTTGCCAAAAGTGTCTGGGTCTGATGCTTAAAAATAGGATTTTTTCATACAAAATGTCACCTTGATAAGCATCTGGTGTTCAATGAAGAACAGAACTCTCTCCTAACAGTAGATGGAAAACTCTCTTATTAAGACATGGTATCCATCGTGGCACCTAATTTGGCAACTTTAAGTGTCAATTAATGGAATTTTAGCGGTAATTCTGCCTATTTGCAGGTTTTCACCATATGCCATCTTTAGAATCTGTCTCTTTATAAGTTAAGCCTCTGGTAATTCCCAACAAATAAGCAGCACATCACTGGTGTGCTGCTAAACTTCAAACCATGACCCATACACAGTAGTACACAGTGATGTTAATCAGATGCAACCGCGAGTCATGTTACTTGATGCAGAGGATGTGCAACTTGCCCCGAGAAGAGGAACAGGCATAATGTCAAGTCAGCACCTAAGAAAGGTGGCATTTACTGCAGCATGTAAGAACAGGATCTTCGGCACATTCTTAAGATGTTAACACAAAAAGGTTGAAAATGGGTTTGATGTATAACTGTGTTCAAGTAATCAGAATAAATCTTTTCTGGTTTATATCTTTCTTCTATAGTCAACCTAAAGTGATCTATAGAATAAGTTTACATAGAAAACCTGGGCTTCCCTGGTATCTCAGTGGGTAAAGAATCTGCCTGCAATGCAGGAGACCCTGGTTCAATTCCTGGTTGGGAAGATCCTCTGGAGAAGGCATAGGCTACCCACTCCAGTATTCTCGGGCTTCCCTGCTGGCTCAGGTGTTACGTTAAAGAATCCGCTTGCAATGCGGGAGACCTGGATTTGATCCCTGAGTTGGGAAGATCCCCTGGAGAAGAGAAAGGCTACCCACTCCAGTATTCTGGCCTGTCCATATATAGAATGTATGGAATGTCATGATCCCATTCTATATAGTCCATGGGGTTGCAAAGAGTCGGACGCAACTGAGCGACTTTCACTTTCATGTAGAAAACCTAGAAAGACAAAAAGGGCTAAAATTTACTTCTCCCTTTGCTGGATATATGGAGAAGGAAATGGCAACCCACTCCAGTGTTCTTGCCTGGAGAATCCCAGGGACTGGGAAGCCTGGTGAGCTGCCGTCTATGGGGTCGCACAGAGTCAGACACGACTGAAGTGACTTAGCAGCAGCAGCAGCAGTTGCTGGATATATAGCAATACAGGAGGATTAATTTTTATGACTAGAAGTTATTTGTTGGTAAAAGTATGAAAGTCCAGAGAAACATCTACTTCTGCTTCATTGACTATGCTAAAGCCTTTGACTGTGTGGATCACAACAAACTGTGGAAAATTCTACAAGAGATGGGAGTACCAGACCACCATACCAGTCTCTTGAGAAACTATGCGGGTCAAGAAGCAACAGCTAGAACCAGACATGGAACAAATGACAGTTCAAAACTGAGAAAGGAGTGCAACAAGGCTGCATATTGTCAACCTGCTTATTTAACCTCTATGCAGAGTACATCATGTGAAATGCCAGGCTGGATGAATCACAAACTGGACTCAAGATTGCTAGGGAAAATGTCAACAACCTCACATATGTAGATGATACCACTCTAATGGCAGAAACTGAAGAGGAACTAAAGAGCCTCTTGATGAGGGTGACATAGGAGAGTGGAAAAGCTGGCTTAAAACTCAACATTTAAAAAATTAAGATCATGGCATTCAGTCCCATCATTTCATGGCAAATAGAAGGGGGAAAAGTGGAAGCAGTGACAGATTTTATTTTCTTGGATTCCAAAATCACTGAGTTCAGTGACTGTAACCATGAAATTAAAAGATGCTTGCTCTTTGAAGAAAAGCTACAGCAAACTTAGCATATTAAAAAGCAGAGATATCACTTTGCTGAAAAAAGTCTGTGTAGTCAAAGCTATGGTTTTTCCAGTAGTCATGTATGAATGGGAGAGTTGGACCATAATGAAGGCTGAGTGCCAAAGAATTGATGCTTTTGAACTGTGTTGTTGGAGAAGACTCTTGAGAGTCTCTTGGACTTATATCAAACCAGTCAATCCTAAAGGAAATCAACCCTGAATATGCATTGGAAGACTTGATGCTGAAACTGAAACTCCAATACTTTGGCTACCTGATGCGAAGAGCCAACTCTTTGGAAAAGACCCTGATGCTGGGAAAGAGTGAAGGCAAAAGAATAGGGCAGCAGAGGATGAGGCGGTTAGATAACATCACCGACTCAATGGACATGAATTTGAGCAAACTCCGGAAGACAGTGGAAGACAGAAGAGCCTGATGTGCTGCAGTCCATGGGGTCTCAAAGTGTCTGCCATGATGTAGCAACTGAACAACAACAAAAGCAGGAAAAGATCACAACATTCTAAAAAAGTGTCCTGATATGCCAGGACACAGTGAGGGATAATAAAACGCTGAACATGTGGCAGTTTCAGCTTGAAGCACCACAAACATCCAGAGACTGATTTTGCCAACTTTTGTCCTATTAGCTGATGATGTCTGTATTTCTGACCAAAAGACAGGTATGTACCCAGTTACAAAGAGAACAATTTTAATTTTCAACCGAGAACTTTAATGCTTATTTTACCCCAGGTGTTATGCTAGATATCAAAAAATAAGATCTATGACTAGGACATGGTCCCTGGTTGTAAGATGCTCATGGTTTAGTCAAAAGCCTGTGGACTGAAGCGCACTGTATGTACTTCCGCTTTTCTTAAAATAGTCTTTCATAGACTGGGTACCTTTATTAGAGGCATCCTGTTGCATTATTTCCTCTACTAGTCTATAAATTCCTTCCCAGGCAATGTACATATTGGAAAGATGTTACATATAAACCTTAAATTAAAAAAAAATTACGGACAATTAAAAAAAATTAAGACAACTTTTAAAGTACTTTTGGCATGTTCAGATTCCATGCCATAAAATATTTCAGATCATAAGTAAAGAACAAGTCCCCTAAAGACTAGTGACTAATATAGTTCTTCTTGTTGTTCTTCAAGCTTATTTTTATTTTCTTGAAGTAACACATAATGTCACTTTAGAAACCAGATAGTCTTAGAAACTTATTATAATACAAAATGACAGTCCCCTGCCCATGCCCTCTCCAGAATTTTCTCCAGAATCCCAGCGTCTTCTAGCTCCACTGGCAACACAGAGAAGCCCTTGTGACCTCTGCTCTTTTCCCTTGGAGGCCCCGGGCTCCCTGTGTCCTTGCGGCCTCTCTGCATCCCCCCACCCCCCTTGCCGCACCCGGGGTCCCCGGGACCCAGCCAGCCTGGAGATGTGCCCTCACCCCTGGGAAAGCGTGCTCTGTTTTCTCTTTGACAAGTTTCCTCTACTGTTGGTCTTCCTGGAAAACTAGTCGATGTTTAGCTTTCTGAATTCATCCTTCAGTTCTCTTTTTTCCTTGCCTGCCTGTGTGACTCATGCAATTCTGCCCTATTTAACCATGACTTTTAAAGAATTTAAAGAAAAGTTCTTTGTAAAAAAGAAAAAACAGAAAAAGAAAATCCACACTCTTCCTTAAAATCTATCATCCTGGTTTAAAAAACTCTATGCAGCAGAGCTTCTACTAGAAAAGGTTGCCATTTCCTTTTGGATACTTCCTTAATGGATGTTCAGGGAAAACCTGGGATAAACTCCTAGGACAGACACAAGACTGGCAGGGGTCTCCACCTGGCAAGAGAAATTAGGACACGGGAAGTGTGGTGGAAATCCAGAGTCACCTGGTCACATTACAGAAGGGAAAATTAAAGGCAGATGTTTCCTACATCACAGACTACATACAGAGTCCTAAGGCCTACTTAATAAGAAGCAAATACAAAGTGACAGTCCACTACTGAGGAATGAAAAAACTGTACAGGGAGAAAAGAGAAGGAGGAAAAGTTTCTCGTAACTGATTAATTTATCACCTACCTAGAAAAATCTGCATTTTGGTATAAGTTTGTTTTTTTCATGATGGTTCTCATCAGGTCATATAATCTATTTTTCTTTTCTCTTGGTCCCATTACATAAAAAGATGGAAGAGAGTGGGATGCAGAAAGAGAATGATGTAGAATGATGCCACCCCCTCCACTGCCTCTGTAAACTCAGAGGCGTACCTGGTAACATTATATGACGTGTCAGTACGGAAACAAGCTCTTTTCTAATATTTCTGGTTATAGCTTTTAGTTACCTTTTTCCTTCCTTAGTGCATGAACAAATCTACCATTTAAAAAATAACCTGAGATTGACTCTATTCAAAGGAACATATATGTAGATAAGTAAGTGACAGTATCTGATTAATAGATTATTTGAATTTTAGGTCATATAAAGGATATAGGAGGACAAGGCAGGAAGGATGGGAGGAGGAAAAGAGGATTTAGACTCTATCCACAACCTGATAAATCTATCTCAGTAAAAGTGAGGGGATTCATTTTCAGTGGTGGTACCATTAGTATAGACCATATTTTTGGCTTTCACCTTGACATTCCTGACTCACTTTGATTCAGGATTGAAACCTAGAAAAGATAATGGCATAGCATGGATGCTTAGTGTTTCCTGATGATGCAGCAATCAAAATCAGCACCCGAACTCAAAAGTTTCAGAAGCAGCTGATATCTGTTCTGGGCCAGCAACAAGACGTGTGCCAAAGGGATGTGTGTTGGCATATGACTATCTGAGAAGATGCATCAATCTCAGTATGTGGTGGCTTTCAAATGAAACCAAACTGATCTCAATCAACCAGGGCAATATTCTTTTGTAAAAAATAAAACCTTACTACTATCAATAAAAGCATATGAAAAATCAGTGGGTTTAGGAGGCAGCAGGGAAAGAAAAAAGGTGAGAAACATGAGTTTGCATTTCTCCATTCTTTATGGTATGAAGGAAAAACCGCCACAAGGGATGATAGTTTGCTATTTTTCATTGCAAAAACAAACACATATTTTAAGCATCTGTAACTGATCAAAATTGCACTCATCTCACACGCTAGTAAAGTAATGCTCAAAATTCTCCAAGCCAGGCTTTAGCAATATGTGAACCGTGAACTTCCTGATGTTCAAGATGGTTTTAGAAAAGGCAGAGGAACCAGAGGTCAAATTGCCAACATCCACTGGATCATCGAAAAAGCAAGAGAGTTCCAGAGAAACATCTATTTCTGCTTTATTGACTATGCCAAAGCCTTTGACTGTGTGGATCACAATAAACTGGAAAATTCTTCAAAAGATAGGCATACCAGACCACCTGACCTGCCTCTTGAGAGACCTATATATGCAGGTCAGGAAGCAACAGTTAGAACTGCACATGGAACAACAGACTGGTTCCATATAGGAAAAGGAGTATTGTCAAGGCTGTATATTGTCACCCTGCTTATTAACTTATATGCAGAGTACACCATGAGAAATGCTGGGCTGGAAGGAGCAAAAGCTGGAATCAAGATTGCTGGGAGAAATATCAATAACCTCAGATACGCAGATGACACCACCCTTATGGCAGAAAGTGAAGAGGAACTAAAAAGCCTCTTGATGAAAGTGAAAGAGGAGAGTGAAAAAGTTGGCTTAAAGTTCAACATTCAGAAAATGAAGATCATGGCATCTGGTCCCATCACTTCGTGGGAAACAGATGGGCAAACAGTGGAAACAGTGTCAGAGTTTATTTTGGGGGGCTCCAAAATCACTGCAGATGGTGACTGCAGCCATGAAATTAAAAGACGCTTACTCCTTAGAAGGAAAGTTATGACCAACCTAGACAGCATATTAAAAAGCAGAGACATTACTTTGCCAACAAAGGTCCGTCTAGTCAAGGCTATGGTTTTTCCAGTGGTCATGTATAGATATGAGAGTTGGACTGTGAAGAAGGCTGAGCGCCGAAGAATTGATGCTTTTGAACTGTGGTGTTGGAGAAGACTCTTGAGAGTCCCTTGGACTGCAAGGAGATCCAACCTAAAGGAGATCAGTCTTGGGTGTACATTGGAAGGATTGATGCTGAAGCTGAAACTCCAATACTTTGGCCACCTCATGTGAAGAGTTGACTCACTGGACAACACCCTGATGCTGGGAGGGGTTGGGGGCAGGAGGAGAAGGGGACGATGGAGGATGAGATAGCTGGATGGCATCACCGACTCAGTGAACATGGGTTTGGGTAAACTCCAGGAGCTGGTGATAGACAGGGAGGCCTGGTGTGCTGCGGGTCACAAAGAGTCAGACACGACTGAGCGACTGAACTGAACTGAACTGATCATTGATGCTTCCAACAAGATAAAAAGAAAATAGGTCAGTTTGAAACCCTGTCTTTAAAAACTTACAAAGGTAGGGACTTCCCTGGTGGTCCAGAATCTGCCTTCCCATGCAGGGGGCTCGGGTTCGATTCCTGGTGGGGAGACTAAGATCGCACATGCCGTGGGGCAGTTAAGCCAGTACGCCTCAGTAAGAGATGTCCATGCCCTGCAACTAGAGGGCCTGGGGCACAGAGGGCCCATGCACCACAACAAAGACCCAGCATAGCCAAAAAAAAATTACAAAGGTATTACTTCTAAAATGTTAGCTCCATTTTTTATTTGAAATAGTGAGGTAGATATTTTTTAAAAGCTAGGTTTAAATGTTACTCATAAAAAGGTGTAAATTATTTGTTAGAAGACACTACAAGATTTTTTTGAGGCCATTAACTTTTTAAAAATCTTTTTTTTTTAACTGTTTCTTCAAGTCACTACTTTATTTTTTTTTTAATTTTATTTTATTTTTAAACTTTACATAATTGTATTAGTTTTGCCAAATATCAAAATGAATCCGCCACAGGTATACATGTGTAAAGTAAATGTTGCAGCCACCCATTTCTTAGCGTCATCATCTTTTGATCAAAGGCTTTAGGTTGGCTAAATTCTTCCATTAGAGTTTCCTTCAGCATTACATTTCTATCTTTTTACCAAATCTCAGTGACGTCTAAGTCAGAATAAAATAGGCTTAACCAATGGTAGAGGAAATAATAATGAAGCAATAAACATACAAAACAGAAAACCTAATCAATGTAATTTCAAATATTAAAAGCCTAAAAAGGCTTTTATTTTGCTAATAAAAACAAATACAGTAAAAAATAATTTAATCAAGTACTTTAAAAGCTGGCAGTTCTTAAGAGTTTCTGTTAAAGCTTACAACTTTGACTAAGAATGTAAAAGAGAAAAGAGACAGCTGAGCTCATTCTAACAACGCGCAGATTTGTTTTCCTCTGGGAATTAGAACAGCCCATCAACAGCAAGTAGGGAGGAAAACTTTTACTGCAAATATTCAACAATTTTCCCATTACGTAAGGAGTGCAAGCAATGCACTTACCAGCTATTATATGTCTTGTTTTTCAAATCCACTGGAAATCTTTTTCATTGGAAAACAAGAATATATTTGGCAGCCAAAGGACTTTAAAGGCATTTATAATGATGACTACCAGGAGTTATATGAAATTACCTAATAAGTATAGTAAATTTTGGGCTTCCCAGGTGGCTCAGTGGTAAAGAATCCACCTGCCAATGCAGGAGACGCGGGTTCGATTCCTGGGTCGGCAAGATCCCCCAGTAGGAAATGGCAACCCACTCCAGTATTCTTGCCTGGAAAATTCCATGGACAGAGGAGCCTGGTGGGCTACAGTCCATGGGGTCACAAAGAGTGGGCACGACTGAGCATACACATATGAAGACCGTAGACCCGAGCACAACTGCCCTCAAAGTATTAATAGCAGTTCTATCTTTACAGGACATTTAAAAAGATTCACAGAGTGAATCTATCTATAAGCATTAGAAAAAAAACAGAAAGAAGGGAAGCAAGAAGACGCAGAAGAGAACACAGGAGAGAATAGGCCCAGCGGTACCGTGGGTGAGCAGAACTCCAGAGTTCTCAAGGGAAGGACTCTGCCCGAAGCCTGGGGCACCATGCTTGGATCTAACAACCTGCTACACTGGAGAATTATGCAGCCGCTTTCACACTATCCTTTCCTCTTCCCACCCACACTGCAGAGGACAGGCGCTGCGTTTAGCCATTCTCACTGAGCCTCACCAACTATACCAGTGAAATGGCCGAAAGTGCAGTCTGCGGCAAAGCAACAGCACATGACCAATACAAAATTTACTTCTATAAGGTAGATAAATGGATCCCCAAACTGAATATTCAGTGTGATCCCAATCTTATTTTTAAAATCTTACCTAAAAAACCATATATATACATATATTTGTACACATTGTATATATATATATATGCTGCTAAGTCACTTCAGTCATGTCCGACTCTGTGCGACCCCATAGACGGCAGCCCATCAGGCTCCCCCGTCCCTGGGATTCTCCAGGCAAGAACACTGGAGTAGGTTGGCATTTCCTTCTCCAATGCATGAAAGTGAAAAGTAAAAGTGAAGTCGCTCAGTCGTGTCTGACTCTTCGCGACCCCATGGACTGAAGCCTACCAGGCTCCTCCGTCCATGGGATTTTCCAGGCAAGAACACTGGAGTGGGTTGCCATTGCCTTCTCCAGTAATATATATATATATATAAAATTTATATTATTATATTTTATATTTATACAAGAAAAATGAGAATGAATCTACCCAGTGGTGTGCTGGAACCAGCTTATACTAGCTCCTGAAAATAGACAATTAAATTTTCAGAAATTTTGCAGACCAATTTTTAAAACATAGCTACTATTTAAAATTATATAAACATTTAAATTATATAAACTTACAATTAAACAAATCACATAAAAAAGGTAATCCTGGGTTGACCAAAAAGTTAACCTGGATGAACTTTTTGGTCAGCCTAATAAATACTCAAATCTTATCATTTCTTAATTATTTTACTACATTTTATCATTATCCATGCTCTTGAGATGATTTATTCCTATGATTTCTGAATGGTGAAAATACTGTGTAATGATGTACTACTGTGCAGTTTTTCCCAGTTCATCATCACTGAGGTCATGATGGCCAACAAAACACTGGCAAACTAGGGTTCACTTTATTGTTTTACTGATTGTCTAGACATAAGAAAGTGACTGAGAAAATGTTAATAATGTAGATTCAACATAAAAACAAGTCTGTAGCTGTTGCTGCTAAGTCACTTCAGTCGTGTCTAACTCTGTGCGACCCCATGGACTGCAGCCCACCAGGCTACTCCGTCCATGGGATTCTCCAGGCAAGAACACTGGAGTGGGTTGCCATTTCCTTCTCCAATGCATGAAAGTGGAAAGTGAAAGCGAAGTCGCTCAGTCATGTCCGACTCTTAGCGACCCCATAGACTGCAGCCTACCAGGCTCCTCCATCCATGAGATTTTCTGGGCAACAGTACTGGAGTGGGGTGCCATTGCCTTCTCCATATCAGAAAAATTTGAGGAAATATTCTTCCAGGATTTGAAAACTATTATGTGAATCAGCAAAGAAGTTGCTCAAGTCATTGACAAAATCTGACCTAAGTTTTGGTTATTTCACTTTCATCTTACTCATTAATATAAATAAAGGTATCACCCAATATTCATATGGAATTATACTTAGCTGGTTGTTAAACATGTATAAGCACATCACTGCATATGATTTATCTACCTATATTTCTATATTTTCCAAGTTTTATATAAAAACACTATTACTTCTGCAATTTGTAATTTATTTTTTAAGAAAGATTTGTTATGGCCAAAACCAAAAAAGTGATTGGTTCATAACAAATTTATGGCTTTTTTTAAAAAGACTTTTTAAATGTGAATCATTTTTTTACAGTCTTTATTGAACTTGTTACAATATTGTGTCTGTTTTATGTTTTGGCCACAAGGCATGTGAGACCTTAGCTACCTGACCAGGGATCGAACCCACATCCCTGCACTGGACCACCAGGGAAATCCCAAATTCATGACTTTTAATTAATAAAAATTAATCAATCACTCTGTGGAAACAGCAGGCTAAGGTCAAATCTAAATGCCATTACTGGGATGAAAGTCCCCCAGAATCCTAGTATGAATAGCAGCATGCATACAACTTCAAAACAGGTTTCAAAAAGAAAACAACCTATATATTTTACAAACTTCTATGGATCTGGTGTAAGACTTTTTAAAAAGTAGTTAAAAAACACACAGAAATCCTTTGCATTCCTATACACTAACAATGAGAAAACAGAAAGAGAAATTAAGGAAACAATTCCGTTCACCATTGCAATGAAAAGAATAAAATACTTACCTAAAGAAACAAAAGACCTATATATAGAAAACTATAAAACACTAATGAAAGAAATCAAAGATGACACAAATAGATGGAGAAATACGGATCAGAAGAATCAATATAGTGAAAATGAGTATACTACCCAAAGCAATCTATAGATTCAATGCAATCCCTATCAGGCTACCAATGGTGGTTCTCAGAGAGCTAGAACAAATAATTTCACAATTTGTATGGAACTACAAAAAACCTTGAATACCCAAAGCAATCTTGAGAAAGAAGAATGGAACTGGAGGAATCAAACCTGCCTGACTTCAGACTACAGTACAAAGCTACAGTCATCAAGACAGTATGTCACTGGCACAAAGACAGAAATATAGATCAATGGAACAAAATAGAAAGCCAGAGATAAATCCATGCACCTATGGACACCTTATCTTTGACAAAGGAGGTAAGAATATACAATGGAGAAAAGACAATCTCTTTAACAAGTGGTGCTGGGAAAACTGGTCAACCACTTGTAAAAGAATGAAACGAACACTTTCTAACACCATACACAAAAATAAACTCAAAATGGATCAAAGATTTAAATATGAGACCAGAAACCATAAAACTCCTAGAGGAAAACATAGGCAAAACACTCTCTGACATAAATCACAGCAGGATCCTCTATGACTCACCTCCCAGAGTAATGGAAATAAAAGCAAAAATAAACAAATGGGACCTAATTAAAATTAAAACTTTTGCACAATGAAAGACACTATAAGCAAGGTGAAAAGACAGCCTTTGGAACGGGAGAAAATAATAGCAAATGAAGCAACTGACAAAAAAATTAATCTCAAAAATACACAAGCAGCTCATGCAGCTCAATTCCAGAAAAATAAACAACTCAATTAAAAAATGGGCCAAAGAATAAACAGACATTTCTCCAAAGAAGACATACAGATGGCTAACAAACACATGAAAAGATGCTCAACATCACTCATTATCAGAGAAATGCAAATCAAAACCACAATGAGGTACCATCTAACATCAGTCAGAATGGCTGCTATCAAAAAATCTACAAACAATAAATGCTGGAGAGGGTGCGGAGAAAAGGGAACCCTCTTACACTGTTGGTGGGAATGCAAACTAGTACAGCCACTATGGAGAACAGCGTGGAGATTCCTTAAAAAACTGGAAATAGAACTGCCATATGACCCAGCAATCCCACTGTTGGGCATACACACCGAGGAAACCAGAACTGAGAGAGACACATGTACCCCAGTGTTCATCACAGCACTGTTCATAGTTGTTTATAACTAGGACATGGAAACAACCTAGATGTCCATCGGCAGATGAATGGACAAGAAAGCTGTGGTACATATACACAATGGAATATTACTCAGCTATTAAAAAGAATGCATCTGAATCAGTTCTAATGAGGTGGATGAAACTGGAGCCTATTATACAGAGTGAAGTAAGTCAGAAAGAAAAACACCAATACAGTATATTAATGCATACATATGGAATTTAGAAAGATGGTAACGAAGACCCTATATGCGACACAGCAAAAGAGACACAGATGTAAGAACAGACTTTTGGACTCTGTGGGAGAAGGCGAGGGTGGGATGATTTGGGAGAATAGCATTGAAACATGTATACTATTGTATGTGAAATAGATCGCCAGTCCAGGTTCAATGCAAGAGACAGGGTGCTCAGGGCTGGTGCACTGGGATGACCTTGAGAGGTGGGATGGGGAGGGAGGTGAGAGGGGGGTTCAGGATGGGGGACACATGTATGCCTATGACTGATTCATGTCAATGTATGGCAAAAACCACCACAATATTATAAAGTAATTAGCCTCCAATTAAAATAAATACATTTACCAAAAAAAGTAGTTAATAGTCAAATTATTATATGGGCTTCCCTAGTAGCTCAGCTGGTAAAGAATCTGCCTGCAATGCAGGAAACCCAGTTCAATTCCTGGGTTGGGAAGATCTGCTGGAGAAGGGAAGGCTATCCTCTCCAGTATTCTTGGGCTTCCCTGGTGGCTCAGCTGGTAAAGATCCACCCACAATGCAGGAAACCTGGGTTCCATCCCTGGGTTGGGAAGTCCCTGGAAAAGGGACTGTCTACCCATTCCAGTATTCTGGCCTGGAGAATTCCATGGACTGTATATTCATGGGGTCACAAAGAGTTGGACACGACTGAGCAACTTTCCCTTTCATATACTTTCAATCAAATTAAATGAACATAAACATTTAGAATTTAAAAATCATTAATGTGGGACTTCCTTGGTGGTCCAGTGGTTAAGAATCCACCTAGGATTGCAGGGGATGCACGTTTGATCCCTGAGCAGGGAACTAAGATCCCACATGCCACGGAGCAACTAAGCCCACAAGCCACAACCACTGAGCCGAGAATCCATGGGTCTCAAGGGAAGGAGATCCTGAGTGCCGCAGCTAAGACCAATGCAGCCAAATGAAAAAATATTTTAAAAAAATAAAAATAAAGAATGTAACTATTATTTCCTTAGTGTATTCCACATTCCAGAGATTCTCCTAGGTACTAGGGATAAGAGTATAGGAAATGGCAACCCACTCCAGTGTTCTTGCCTGGAGAATCCCAGGGACGGGGGAGCCTGGTGGGCTGTCTATGGGGTCACACAGAGTTGGATACAACTGAAGCGACTTAGCACCAGCAGCAGCAAGGACAAGAGTAAAAATGATGAGCCCTGGCACTCAAAGAGCTTATAGTTAAGTGAAGAAGATACATAAGTAAACAGGCAAGATCTTTTTAAAAAAATTTAATCAGGCAATTTTAATACATATTAGGGGGTGTGGGAAAACCTAAGGATATCTGGAATCTTTAGAAAAATAACATCACAAATATAAAATAAGTCATGACTGTCAATTCAAATGAATAAAAGGGTGAAGTATAATCAAACTTTTAAAAAATCGTAAACTGGATTGCAAGTGGCAAGACCGTGCAGATATGAACAGTAAAGTTTACCTCCTTGCAGCAGCCCAAGCTACTCCTCAAATTCCCAGGTAGCTCAGGGCTAGTGTTTCCAGAACAGGCTTGGCAGAGCAGTCTATCCTAACTCAAATTTCTAATGGCACCCAAGACCATCCTGCTCACCTGCCACCAACACCTATGTCAGCTTAAGAACACCGATGAGATACGGCAATTTTTCCCTGGGCCGTGGCTCTTCCTGTTACAAGAATTCTTAACAACAGAAATCAACTGAAATGAATGTGCGGATGGACAGATGGATGGATAGGTAGGTGGGTGGACAGACAGGCAGATGTATGGGTAGATAGAATTGTTTTTCCTTAAGACCCTTACTTTCAATAAAAGAAGATACGTTATTCAGTATCTTCAGTATCCCACTCCCTGTATGGCCTCCTTATTTAGGTAGCAAATATCATTCCTGTTTTATTGATACAGCAGTGGAGAGAGGAAAGCATCCAAACACCCGAAGCTGGTATGATAATGCCACACATTTTGCGTCCAGACACTCTGTTAAACCTGGGGCCACGGTTTTCCTGGGATAGACGTACAACTGTTTCAGTCTGAGTTGAACCCACTCAGATGACATTTTAAGATTTTTCCTGGAATTTCAAGAAAAGAAGAAAGAAGGAAATGAAGACAAAAGAGGAAAGAAACGTAACTACAAATGGTGAGGTTTGGAGCTAAGACATTTCCAAGTTCTTCTCCTAATCCACCTCATTCCCACAGGCCACAGCCCTGACAGCAAGGCCCTGAGAAAGCAGGATGGGGTTCCTGTGACAGGAACCCACAGTAGCAGCAAAGGTCCCCTCAGCATCGCCACCAGCACTTTCACCAGACTCAGCTGATGTGGGACTAGCCTTGGTGGTGGGGAGCAGGGCTACTGGATGATTTCAGCAGCCTGAGAAAGCAGCAGCATATATAGACGATCAACACACAAGCACAAATCGGAAAGGTTATTTTCTATTAAACATGGGTTATTTACTTCTGCAAGTATCCTCAAAAGGGCATACATTTCTTGAGATCCTGAGATTTCTAGTTATTTCTAGTTCATTTCCAAGTATCTCCTCTCAAATCAGAAAACACTGATCATCTGTCATGTTACCAGACCTAGATGCAAAGATGAACAGCTGCCTTCAGATGGTGAGCCAGACGTATATAATTATGTACTATATTACATATATTACTACAATATATTACTATATTACAGGGTAGTCCGTGCTCCAGACAGAAGTATGCCCAAGTAATTAGGACCCAGTCTTTAGTTGGTCCTGTGATATCAAATGTTTCAAATAGTAACTTTAAGCCCCGTTTTAAAATTTTAACACAGAGATTGTTAAATCTCTTATTTCCCTTTTAACTCTAACATATCCTTAGAAATGTTTGTTTTCAAACTAGGACTCTGTATAAGAATAGTGATCTTTGTCTTATTCAAGTAATTCAGGCTTGATCATTTTATCCTAGATTATCTGGTAAAACAGAATAAAAGCTGCTTACTATGCTAATATTGAATTGCTGTAACTTATTTTGTCACTAGTTTTATATGTATTTGGGGGGGAAGATTTTTTAAAAATAAATTTTAAAATTTTGTAAACAGTTTTTTTTTTTTTAATTTATAGAAAAGCTGTGAAGATGAGTAGTTTTCACATACCCCACATCAGAGCCCCTCGTTATTCACATCTTACATTAATATGCTATGGTTATCACCATTATGTAAGTGCTTTTTTTTTCTGCACTGGGTTACATTGCCATGCACATGCTTTCTCTAGTTGCGGTGAGCGGGGGCTACTCTCGAGCTGTGATGCTCGGGCTTCTCACTGTGGTGGCTTCTCTTGCTGCGGAGCACGGCATCTAGGTGAGCAGGCTCAGCAGTTGTGGCTCATGGGCTTAGCTGCCCCATGGCATGTGGAATCTTCCTGGACCAGGGATAGAACCTGTGTCTCTCACACTGCAGGGTAGATTCTTAACCACTAGACCACCAGGAAGTCTTGTATTTTTAAACACTATGATTATGCAAACTCTGCTTTTCATGTTTTATTTGTAAGAGACTGTAGGCGGTACTAGAAAAGATCCCCTACAAGAATTAGTGTAATGTTGTCAAAACCCAAATACTTTCTTCTCACGGTGAGGTCCCGTCCAGAATGAGGGGTGAGGTCAAGCAGGCCCAGTTGAGGGGCTCACCACGTTGACTAGTGTCACTAGAAAGAACATCTGGAGTGCTGCTTTACAGAGAAGAGAAGGACCAGCAAAAGGAGGATGAAAGACTGCTAGCCTTAACAGAGTTACAGGGAAATCAGGGAGAGTGAAAATTCCTACAGATGGTCTTTTAGGGTTCCAATTCCCCAGATTTAGTATAAACTACCTCAATGCTTTACAAATGCTTATCATACACAATAACTATTTGGTGAATGTAAGTGAATCCCACTTTTAAACATGGCATCATAGAAACCTCACCCTGGAGAAAGAAATGAAACCCACTCCAGTATTCTTGCCTGGGAAATCCCATGGACAGAGGAGCCTGGCAGGCCATAGTCCATGGGGTGGCAAAAGAGTTGGACATAACTTAGTGACTAAACAACAAACATCGATGTACAAAATTTTGGTTGGGCATCTTTTTGTTTTTCTTGGGTAGATACCTAAATGTGGAATTGCTCAATTATAGGGTAAAGTGCCAAAAATTACTTAAAAAAAAAAGAAACCCCAGTACATTTGTTTGATATCAAATTTGTATTCATTGATGTTTCATGAAGAATTTTTTTTTCGTCATGATACTTCCTTAACATGAGGCCTACCCTAAATGCAAGTTGTGGATTTGCTGCAGGCTTAAGCAAAACAAATCTATGGGCATCTGAAGGCTATATTCTCAACAATCACTATTATAAAGCAATAAAGGGTGGTATGTTATTTACACCAAGAGCAAGTTATTTACACCAAGATCAAGTTATTTACACCAAGATTGCGTCTCTATGCAAATAAGGGCCAAACAGAAGAGTGGAGAGGGGAGAGGTGACTCACCCTTGTACTTAAAAAGCATCTGATAGCATTAAGGCTGTAGGTGAATCCTGGAGACACAGGGCATGTAGGGCTCAGGACTAAGGATGCTTCTCAAAGTTGTCAGACACAGAGAATGGATGCTGAGAAGAGTTCAGAGGTTTGAGGTCCAGGTACAGCCATGCCACAACTCTGAGCATAACTGCATCATTTAATGTCAATTTTCTCATCTGTCATATAATATCATTTGATTGGATGATCTTTATTCTACCCTCCACTATAAAAATTTTTAAATATGAAACTTAAACTCCAATTCCACTTGGTAAGAATTAATTGCTTAATCTAACTGGAGTGAAGGACATTAGAGTTGATAACGAGTCCATTCCAATGGCAATAATAGCTAGCCTAGGTGACCTTACAGAGCACTGCTCTAATGCCTTATACCTTTTAACTCACTTATCCCCACATCCACCCTTACCTTAGAGGATTGTATCAATACTATTGTGACCCCAATTTTACAGATGAGGAGTTTATGTTCAAATTCTCACAGCTAATAAATGATGAAGCCAGGGTTTAAATTTTGATGGTCTGGTTCTTAGACCTGAGAGCCTGAGTTCTTAGTCGCTGAATATCACTCCCTCACCTATAGCCAAATTTTGGGAGGAAGTCACCAAAAAACAAAACAAAACTTAAAAAAAATTTAAATAAGTAGAAATTGTGAATTAATTACCAAAGAACTCTGAAAACTTGTCTTTTTTCACGGATTCTTCATGACTGGAAGATTTAAATCAGAGGAAGGGGGGAAATGTCTTGAAGAGTATTGGAAGGTGATTTAAGACTTTTATCACTTCTGGGATTTATTCATAATATATCACATGTCAAGGAGTATATGCAAATAAATGTTTGAAAATTCATGGGTCTGGCTGTATTTGTGTTTTAGGAGGTCCCACATCAGAGAAGGGTATTTGGGGCTGGGTGTTTTTTGTTTGTTTTTTTTTTTTGCCTTTTGTTGCTGGAAGAAGACAAGGCAAAAAAAGTCTTCTGATCTGCTGTCAGTGCTCATAAGAGAAGCAATACATTTTCCTCTTCACACAATATATTTGTATGGCAAGGATCTGGTTTGTACATAAATACTTTCAAGTACTATTCTGCACTGTTCTTTCAGCATTACTCATGATACCCTAACCCAGGTGGAAATAAATCCTAGAGTCAAGGATATAGTTTAGGATAGTCCTAAAGCCAATATAAGTATGTAATTTTCATTTCTAAATTACAATCTTGTTGAGATTCCTTAGATGTTATTTTATTACCTTGCGAGGTTAAAAGCAACTGCAACCCTTTAAAATTGAATTTAATAAATGGGATTTTAATTCTGAACATACAAGGGTATCTTAGGAATTCCCACAAACAGGAAGTACAGCTGAGCTGCATGCAGCCCTGAAAACAAAGTAGTTTCCTACACAAGCTCTCTTCTTCTGAGACCATACCATCCTAGCTTCTCTCTGTAAATCTCCTGCTACAGTTGGACTCTTTTAGTTTAGTCATACCTGGACAGTGTTCATCAGTATATATGCCCCAACCAAACCCAAATTTAAATAATTTTCAAGAAGAAAATTCCAAAGAGTGAGTTCAGCTTATAGGGATTTTTTTCTACTGAGAGTTTCTCTTTGGAATCTGCAACCAAATAGAAAGTACTGGGCAAGAGACGGTGATAAATGTTTAGGTCTGCTTGTCATTCCTTGACAGCAGCCCTGGACTACTGCACAAGGCGGTATGCTAGGGACAACTTTATCTCTAGGAAACGGGTTTACAGTTGATGGGAGGTTTGTAGTTTAGACACAGTCTTACTCAGAAGCATTCAGACAATCGACATTTTCCTTCTATTCTTTTATTTTCTTAATTACCAAAGGGCACGGACTCTCAGACCTCCTTTCCAAAAGAAGAGAGAGAGTCACACACAAAGTCCTTCTTTGGCACTCCTGCCTTATTTTTTGCTGCATTTAGAATTGTTGTGCAAGGCTGGGCAGGCTCACTCTGCATCTTCTGAGAGCTGCTCGACAACTGGAACGTGATGGAAAGTGACAAAATCTTGCCATGGGGCAGAACTGAATGTTCTGACAGTGTCCAGAGGAGTTCCTCATCAAAAATGCAGTGCCCAACCCTGAAATTATATTTTTGGGACCAGGGCTGATTTCTAGTTTCAAGACAATATGGAGTTTCCTTAAAAAACTACAAATAGAACTACTGTATGATCCAGCAACCCCACTCCTGGGGCAGTATCTGGAGGAATCAATATCTTGAAAAGATACATGCAACCCAGTATTCACTGCAGCTCTATTTACAGCAGGGAAGATACGAAAGAAACCCAAGCGCCCATCAATAGATGATTCCTCAGCTATAAAAAGAACGAAATATTGCATTTGCAGCAACATGGATGGATCCAGAGACTATTATATTAAGTGAAGTGAGCCAGGTAGAGAAAGACAAATATTACATGTATGTGGAATCTAGAAAATAATATAAATGAATCTATATACAGAACAGACTCACAAGCATTGAAAACAAACTTATGGCTACCAAAGGGGAAAGGGAGAAGAGGAGAGATAACTAGAAGTATGGGAGATATAAGCTGCTGCTGCTGCTGCTAAGTCACTTCAGTCATGTCTGACTCTGTGCGACCCCATAGACGGCAGCCCACCAGGCTCCCCCGTCCCTGGGATTCTCCAGGCAAGAACACTGGAGTGGGTTGCCATTTCCTTCTCCAATGCATGAAAGTGAAAAGTGAAAGTGAAGTTGCTCAGTCCTGTCCGACCCTCAGCGACCCCATGGACTGCAGCCTACCAGGCTCCTCCGCCCATGGGATTTTCCAGGCAAGAGTACTGGAGTGGGGTGCCATTGCCTTCTCCGGAGATATAAGCTGCTATACATAAAATAGATAAGCACCAAATATCGCTGTACAGCACAGGGAACAATATTCAATACCTTGTAATTAACCTATAAGGGAAAATAATCTGAAAAGATGTGTGTGTGTGTGTATCTGAATCACTTTGCTGTATATCAGATATTAACACAATAGTGTAAATTAACTACGCTTCAATTTTAAAAAGAGACAAAAAGGAAGGGTTTTATATATGAAATGACTGAATCTGGATCAACGGTAGGGTTCTGTTAATGACACAGCAGGTGATTGGGCTTCTAAGTGACGATTTAGCAATTCTGTCCACACTAAGATTCTTCCAGGAATTAGTACACTTTTATGGTTTACAGTCTTACACAATATATTTGAAGAATGTGATACATGCTCTGCCAGTAACGAAATGCATGTAAATAAAAAATTAAAGTCCAACTATATAAGGACATTTATTAATTGGGGTGAAATCATAATCTAAGGGCAAACTGAAACCCACAAAGATGGATACAAAGTTCACTCAACTAATACAGATTCTGTAAGACTGTGTAGATAACTACTTCTAAATTATATTGCAGGAAAGCAAAGAACTGATATAAAATATAATCCAAGGGAAAGAGAGAAAAGAATGAGGATGAAAAAATTGAAGGGCCAGGATTTCCATGAGCTCCTTGGATGCTGCGAAGTGGGTGGCCACACATGTCAGTCTTGAGGAAAAGCAGTAAATACAGGACCAGCTGCTGTTCCAGTTAACTGCTTGCTGATAGTTTAATTTGAAACATCTTCAGAGAAGCCCCCATACTAAGCAGTATGGCAGCGGTAGGCCGGCTGATAAACCTTTTCAATTACCCAACTGACAGACCATATCAATGCTTCATTTTCATTCCCATCACACTAGGGGAAAACGCTAAAGCCACGTTTCTTAAAGCCATAGTAAAAAATACATATTCTCTGTAGAATGACATAAAATGTTAATAATCCTTTCATATCTCTGATTGCAAAAGGATTTTCCCTACAAAACCTGTATACACTTTAATTTTTCACCTTGTTTACAACATTACAGATGCTACAGCAAAAATGATACTTCTCTTACAGCTTAGAAAACATAATGCCAAAAAGTCATTAGACACAAGCTATAGTTTATAGAGGTACAGGAATCAAAACATATGGGTAGGGAAATGCGACAGAATTATAGTAGTTAAACTAAGCCCAGCAGAGCATGACATTTTAATAGACATATTTAAAAAGGAGAAAAGCAAAAACAAGTTAAATCTTTTGCTTTTAGCTAATCTATTTAAACCATAATGTGATAATGGTAAAGTGTCAAAATAAAATCCTAACATCTTTATGAGACCAACAATAGGGTTGTTCAGTTGCTAATGTGTGTCCAGTTCTTTCTGACCGCACGGACTCCAGAATGCCAGGCTTCCCTGTCCTTCACTATCTCCCAGAGTTTGCTCAAATGTAAGTCCATTGAGTCAGTGATGCTATCTAACCATCTTATCCTCTGCCGCCCCCTTCTCTTTTTGTCCTCAATCTTTCCCAGCGGCAGGGTCTTTTCCAGCGAGTTGGCTCTTCACATCAGTTGGCCAGAGTACTGGAGCTTTAGCATCAGTCCTTCCAATGAATATTCAAAGTTGCTTTCTTGCAAGCTTGAAGTCCATAGGGTCACAAAGAGTCGGACACAACTTGGTGACTAAACAACAACAATATATACATCTACACTACACACAGATATAACCTCACTTATTCTAAATACTATATTTGAGTATATACTACATATATGTATAGAAAGTAGACTAGGATAAACACTGAACCAGACTCCTTTAATAATAGTTGTTTGTAGAACAAAGACAGATACCACATATTTCTGTACTACTAAAAAGTGTTTTCATCTGTGGCGGATTCATTTTGATATTTGGCAAAACTAATACAATTATGTAAAGTTTAAAAATAAAAAAAATTAATAAAAAAAAAAGAAAGTGAAAAAAAAAAGTGTTTTCAAGTGTTACTTGTTTAACTCTTGGGTAACAAAATCAAAATAAGGTAAAAACCCACATAGCGATAAATAGTGTCTTTAGTAGACAGTAAAGGAAAGGTAAGAATGGCTTCCTCAGCTATCAGTACAAAGACATAGAGTAAAACAATAGAATGGGAAAGACTAGAGATCGCCTAAAGAAAATTAGAGATACCAAGGGAACATTTCATGCAAACATGGACACAATGAAGGACAGAAATGGTGTGGACCCAACAGAAGCAGAAGATATTAAGAAGAGGTGGCAAGAATACACAGAACTATACAAAAAAGATCTTCATGACCCAGATAAGCATGATGGTGTGATCACTCACCTAGAGCCAGACATCCTGGAATGCAAAGTCAAGTGGGCCTTAGGAAGCATCATTACGAACAAAGCTAGTGGAGGTGATGGAATTTTAATTGAGCTCTTTCAAATCCTGAAAGATGATGCTGCGAAAGTGCTGCACTCAACATGCCAGCAAATTTGGAAAACTCAGCAGTGGTCAAAGGAAAAGCAGTGGAAAAGGTCAGTTTTCATTTCAATCCCAAAGAAAAGCAATGTCAAAGAATGTTCAAACTACTGCACAATTGCACTCATCTCACACACTAGTAAAGTAATGCTCAAAATTCTCCAAGCCAGGTTTCAATAGTACATGAACCATGAGCTTCCAGATATTCAAGCTGGATTTAGAAAAGGCAGAGGAACCAGAGATCAAATTGCCAACATCCACTGGCTTATCGAAAAAGTGACAGAGTCCCAGAAAAACATCTATTTCTGTTTTATTGACTATGCCAAAGCCTTTGACTGTGTGGATCAAAATAAACTGTGGAAAATTCTGAAAGAGATGGGAATAACAGACCACCTGACTTGTCTCTTGAGAAACCTGTATGCATGCAGGTCAGGAAGCAACAGTTAGAACTGGACATGGAACAGACTGGTTCCAAATCGGGAAAGGAGTATGTCAAGGCTGTATATTGTCACCATGCTTATTAACTTCTATGCAGAGTACACCATGAGAAATGCTGGGGTGGATGAAGCACAAGTTGGAATCAAGATTGCTAGGAGAAATATCATTAACCTCAGACATGTAGGTAACACCACCCTTATGGCAGAAATAGAAGAACTAAAGAGCCTCTTGATGAAAGTGAAAGAGGAGAGTGAAGAAGTTGGCTTAAAGCTCAACATTCAGAAAACTAAGATCATGGCATCCAGTCCCATCACTTCATGGCAAATAGATGGGGAAATAGTGACAGACTTTATTCCTTTGGGCTCCAAAATCACTGCAGATGGTGACTGCAGCCATGAAATTAAAAGATGCTTACTTCTTGGAAAGAAAGTTATGACTAATCTAGACAGCATATTAAAAAGCAGAGGCATTACTTTGTCAACAAAGGTCCATCTAGTCAAGGCTATGGTTTTTCCAGTGGTCATGAATGGATGTGCGAGTTGGACTATAAAAAAAGCTGAGCATGAAGAATTGATGCTTTTGAACTGTGGTGTTGGAGAAGACTCTTGAGAGTCCTTGGACTGCAAGGAGATCCAACCAGTCAATCCTAAAGGAAATCAGTCCCGAATATTCATTGGAAGGACTGATGCTAAAGCTGAAACACCAATACTTTGGCCACCTGACTCATCTGAAAAGACCCTGATGCTGGGAAAGATTGAAGGCAGGATTAGAAGGGGACGACAGAGGATGAGACGGTTGGATGGCATCATCAAATCGATGGACATGAGTTTGAGTAAAGTCCAGGGGTTGGTAGATGGACAGGGAGGCCTGGTATACTGCAGTCCATGGGGTCGCAAAGAGTCGGACACCACTAAGCAACTGAACTGAACAGAGTAGAGGGAACTACAGGTGTAGACTATGAGTAGAAATGGGAACAGTGTTTGATCATGTTTTTTTTTTTTTGAACACTCTCAATTACTTCTTCCTTTTTATTTTCCTCTTTCAGAAATAATCAAAGAAAATTTCACTCAATTTTATGCTCCTGTCCTGTAAAAACACCATTACTGGTGCCACAGAATTCAAGAAGGTCTTCTTAAAGGTTTTAAAAATTCATTATGAAATTTTTCAGGATTCAAAAAGAGTTTAGATAAACAAAGCCCCAAACTGAGCCATTAATATACACCTGATGCTCCCTGTGTACCCCTTTCTCATCCATTCCTTTGATAAGCAATGTCCTAAACTCACTATTTATCACTTCCATCTGTACCTTTTTTATACTTTTAATTTACTTTTTAAAGTTTTTATTTTGTATTGGAGTACAGCTGACTAACAATGTTGTGATAGTTCCAGGTTAACAGCAAAGGGACTCTGTCATACATATACATGTATCCATTCTCCTCCAAACTCTCCTCCCATCCAGACTGCCACACCATACTGTTACTTTAAAGGTACACATATTCATATAAAATATATATATATGTAGCCATAAAAATATACAATAAAGAATATGCTGCTTGTGTTTCACCTACGACAAAGGGAGTCAGCAAACTATTTTTTGTATTTGGAGTTGACAAACTTTTTCTATAAGGGGTCAGAGGCTTTGAGGACCCTGTGGCCTCTGTTGTAACCAGTCAGCTCTGCTGTAGTGATGGAAAGCAGCCATAGATAGTATGCATACAAATGGGCGTGTCTGAGGTCCGATAAAACTATTTACAGAAATAGGTGGCAGGCCAGATTTGGCCCATGTGCTGACTTCTGGTTTATATATATGGTATCATACTGAGCTATCTTTCTATTATGACTTGCTTTTTTTGTTTTTATTTGATATATAGTTGATTTATTGGGTTGGCCGAAAAGTTCATTTGGGTTTTTCGTAAGATGTTATAGAAAAATCCAAATGAACTTTTTGGCCAACCCAATACAATGGTGTGCCAATCTCTGTTATACAGCAAAAGTGACTCAATTTTACACATATATATTATATATTCTTTTGTAAAACATTCTTTTTCATTATGGTTTATCCCAGGAGACTGGATACAGTTTCCTACAATTTACTTTTATCATCCAAAATTCTGTTTTTGAGATTTATATAAGCTGTCCCATATAGCTGCAGTTCCCTCAGTCCAAGGAATGCTACTCTCAACATTCCTGTACATAGTTCCTTTGGCATAAGTGAAAGTATTTCTCTGGGGTACTTAATATCTGCTGGGTTATATGGTCTGGGCATTTCTAACTTTACCATACAGTGCTCAGTTACTCTCTAAATATGCTGTATCAAATTATTCTCTCACACACTTGTAATTGTCAATCTTTGCAATTTCTGCACCAACTCAATGGAAGTGAAATGATATCTCATCATCACGTCAGTACACATCTTCTTAGTATTAGCAAGCCAAGGTTTCTTAGGATTCATCTTTTCTGAGCTCCCTGCCCCTATTCTACTGAGTTATTTGTCTTTTTCTTTCTGATGTGTATTTATATTGGACACTAACCACTGTTGCCTGTGTGTGTGTATTTCGGTAACAACTTGTCTTTTCACATGCTTTTGCTGTCTTCATGTGCATAAGTTTTAAAGTTTCACATAGTCAAATTTGTCCATCTTTTTCTTTGTGGTTTCTACTTGTTTAAAAACGTATTCCCTACTCCAGCATCATAAAGATATTCTCATGTATTTCCTCAAAATGTTTTACTTTTATGTATTTAGATTCTACCTCACATGATAAAATAAATCAAATTCCATCTAGAATTTTTTTTTATACAGGTAATCAATTGTTCTTGCAGCACTTGATGACCTGTGCACTTTCCCCACTGACCCGTATTGCCAGCTCCATCACAGCACCGGACAGAACCGTGCATGCTATGCTCAGACGCTCAGTCGTATCCAACTCTCTGTGACCCTACAGGCTGTAACTGGCCAGGTTCCTCTGTCCATGAGATTCTCCTGGCGAGAATACTGGAGTGGGGGAGCCATTTCCTCTGTCAGGGGAGCTTCCTGACCCAGGGATAGAACCCACATCTCATGTCTACTGCATTAGCAGGCAGGTTCTATATACCACTCGCGCCACCTGGGAAGCCCATGTGTATCTTTGCTGGGCTCTGCATTCTGTTCCCTTGACCTGTTTCTCCACTGACAAAACAGTCTTAATTGCTTGCAAGAGTCTGTTTCCCAGTTTTGATCTTCAAAGTTGGTTATTCTTGTTCTTCCTTATAAATTTTAGAAAATTTTATTTTTGTCTAATTTTTAAATAATTTTTGTGAATTTTCCTGAAATTCCATCAAACTTTATAAACAGGTATCAAAGACTTTAAAAAAGATATTTTTATCAAATGATAATTTCTGAGAAACAGATTAAGGGTTCTCTGTTCTGCTGCCTTATTTTTTCTGCTATAAATTATTTCCTTGCAGTATGTAAAATCTTTAAGACAAAGTAGCTTATTTTTCAGTCACCATAAGTCACGGGGTCCTATTATTCAGACCTGCTGGGGCGGTAAAAAAAGTTCCTAATTTTCCATTGCTGGCACTGATTACCACAGGGCTTAACTTTATTATCTTTAGCTCCTACTTTCCTCTCAATTAGTTTCCCAACTGCCATTCCATAGTACATTTTTCTAGATGTTATTAGTACCTGTGTCTGGGAAAGGAAGTTATAAATTCAGACAAATTTAAAAAATCCTCTATAGTAAGTTTCTCACTTGGAGTTTTATAATGCATTTCAGTATATCAAAGACCCTCAGTAAAGAAATATGTCTAATTTTGTTTTAACTCACCATTTCCAAATTTTTTCATGCAGTAATTATTTACTTCTTGCATACTGATTAATATCCTACAAAGAAAGTTCCATGGGACATCAATTTGGGAAATGGTAAACTTAAACTAACAAGGAAAAGACAAGAATTCAGGTATTTCTGACTTCTACAAAACAAACCAATCAAAAAGCACCCAGCAAGCCTCTCAGAAACGCTTAAGGGATGCTTTTTTTAGCTTGGGGTCTTAGTGTTGACCTATACCTAATAAAACTTTTCCTTTAACTTCACAAAAGTTTTACTTTCCTTTTTATTTCAGCACTGAAATGAAAGAACAGGCAGTCGTCCCAGATTTATTCACCTCTCACTGTGAAAGCTATAGGAGTATTTGGCCTTATAAAAACACAAACCAAAGAAATGCATCTCTCTTACGCGTGCTGGGCATTGAGCCCATGTTCTTGCTGCCAAGTGGCCTGAGGAGAACCAAAAAGCACACCAAAATTAAGTGCCTTTTGTTTATATTTTCTCCCCTCTGCCCTGTTGATGCAGCAGGTATTAATCTGGCTGATGCGCTGCTGGACTGGCAGGGTGGCCCTGCTCAGCTAAGGACGGCAGGGGAGGAGCAGGTCACTGCCAGACTCGGCAGACACCTCAGACAGAGGACACTGCCTTTCCTGGAAAACACTTCTTTCTCTTCTTTCTTACAGGGCGTTCTCCTCTCTGCTGTAGTAACAAGCACTCAGCAGCAGTCCTGGGCAAGCTTTTGAGAGTCAGGTTCTTTCCAGTCAGCAAGGAAAAAATATTGGCATTCCCTGTCTCTCTTCGAACTACATCTGACATTTATTCAAAATTTTGTTTATTAAGTGCTTACTGTGAACCAGGCATGTTACCAAAACCAGTATCACAGTCCTGGAGGGCCTGAAAGTATAAATTAGAGGTTGAAGGCTGAGTACCATGAGCACCGCCTGAAGCAGAAGTACAAAGACTTGGATCCTGACGTGAGCGATTGGGAATGTAAATCCCAAACAATGAGCACTCTGTGCTCCACAAAGCTGGAGACCTTTCCTTGTGTTCTGCTGTATCCTGAGCCTGGATTAGGGTCTCTCAACAAATATTATCAGCTATTGGATGAGCAAGGGCTGGAGCCGTCTAGAATCATGATTTAGCTATGCGTGAAACTTCTCCATTGTATCCCCTCCACTAGCTTGTCCAGCTTTTCCTTGACAGTGTCCCCCATAGATTCCATTCCATCCTTGACCTGCTACATCTGGAAATCCTTCCTCACATTGTGCAGAAATCCGCTCTCTCAACTTTGCACCCACAGGTTACCCCCAGGACAACACGGAACATACAGACCCATTCCCTCCACTGTGTGTGTGAGCTTAGTCTCTCAGTCATGTCCGACTCTCTGTGATTCCGTGGACTGCGGCCCGCCAGGCTCCTCTGGCCGTGGGGATTCTCAAGGCAAGAATCCTGGAGTGGGTTGCCATCCCCTTCTCCAGACTCCCTCCTCTACTACTTGTTGTGAAAATTTCAAGTCTACAGAAAAGCTAAAGGAATAGTACAGTGAACACCCCTATATATGTTTCATCCGTTCACCAATTATTAATATTTTCCTGTATTTACTGTTATACCTTGCTGTTTTTTAATGTTCATGAATTATTTGAGAGTATGCTGCAAACATAAGCTTGTGTCACCCCTAATACATCTGCTTACATCTCCTAAGAATAAGGACATTCTCCCACATAACAGCTTTCCTATATACACCTAATCAAAGAAATACTAACCAAAAAATCTAGAATAAAGTTCATATTTAAATTTTCTTAATTATCCCCAAAGCATTTTTTTTAAATCTGGATTTTTAAATTCCAGATTAAAAAAAAACAAACCATAGTCTTTTAAAATCTGAAATATCTTTTCTAGCCTTTTTGTATTTTTCATATTACCTTTTTTTGGCCAGGGTTCCTATTCCATAAATGGTATCTATGTGCACTGCTAAAGCATCAGCTGGAGTCACAGAATGTCAGGTTGTCTCACCTGAGAGTGAGACAGATGGTGATAGGTATACAAGTTGACCATTTGATTAAGAATGGGATCACCAGATCTCTTCACTGACAAAGGTACATTTTTCCCTTTATAATTAAAAACTTAAGTATTTCTTCTTCTATTTGGATTTTTAAAAATCCAATGTGTTAGAATCTATTGTCATTTAAAATTTTTGCTACTCAAATTGTCCCAGATTTGGTTAATTGAGCCTCTTGAAGCTGCCCCCTAGGCCTTTTTGACATGACCCCACTGGCTGAGCACTTCCTACCTTCCTATCAGTAGGGTCCAGGCTTACCCGGACTTTCCCTTTCCCAGGATCTGGGATTAGCTATTCCTCCGAGGATCCCTGGTTCTTCCTAGCAATTGGGAGCTAACGCTGGGAAGAGCAATTATGAGAACAATTTTGCTAGTCTCTTCTACAGCACTTCAGGTGTTTGAATCCAGTTATTTCTGTCTTATACCCCTTCCCAAACTTCCAAACCATGGCTAACTTCTCCCAATTCCTTAAACAAGTCTTCCTGTGACTTAGCTTTGACTTCTACCCAGCTCTTCTCTGTCCCTTTCCCTCTCCCAACTCAGCTGTGGTCTTCTATCCCAGTGCTTCCCAACCTGGCTCTCCATCAGAATCACCCGCCACTTCTTTAATACACAGATTCCCATGATGTACTCACTCCACACCTGCTGAATGAGAATCTCTGGAGTAGATGATAGGGTTCTGCCTTTAAGCACCTCAAGAAATATCGACAGAGCCGGTGCCACGCACGCTTCGATTTCTCAGAGCCTTGTGGGCCGGGAATTGAATAGCGCATCAAAAGCGTGGTCTAGAGCTATCACTTTACTTATACTGGACATTACAGGTCTTTCAGCATAATTAAAGCAATGCTGACATTTTTGGGGGCGGTGGAGGCAACAACATGAAATTTTTGACTCTTAATGAACAGGTTGATTTATTTTGTTCTTGTTGGCTGTGCTGTGGAGCTTGAGGGATTTCAGTTCACTGACCAGGGACTGAACCTGGGCCATGGCAGTGAAAGCCCAGAATCCTAACCCCTAGGCCACCAGGGAACTCCCCTCATGATGAATTTATGAAGAATTAAATCCTCAAGGTTTTTTCAAAAATACTGTTAAGTCACCTCTCCCCTACTGCTTCATGCTCCATTGATCTTTCAGCCGTAGGGATAAGGATTTACATTTGTTCCAATTAAAACTCTTATTCTTAATTCAGTCAAATCTTCAGTATGTCAGGGGTCTTATGCATCCTGGTTTTATCATCCTAAGTATTTTTTACCCTTTCAACTTTATGTCACTCACAGTCAGGCATGCTGACAAAGTCCTCTTACATTCTTTTTTCTATTACTTTTTAAGTATTAAAAATATCAATCTTACACACTTTTCTATGATTATGGCTATTTAACTGTATGTGTTTGTCAAAACTCATAGAATCATACACCAAAAAGAGTGAATTTTAATGTATGTGAATTATACTCCTCCCCAAAAAAGCTACCTTACATCCCAAATACTTAGCTGTATTTTCCTCACAGATTAGATCTCAGTAACTTACTCTGATTGACGATCTCTGCAAAATGTACTGGACCTTCCCTGGTGCCTCAGATGGTAAAGACTCTGCCTGCAGTGCAGGAGATCTGGGTTCGACACCTGGGTCGGGAAGATCCCCTGGAGAAGGAAATGGCAACCCACTCCAGTATTCTTGCCCGGAGAATCCCATGGACAGAGGAGCCTGGTGGGCTATAATCCAAGGGGTCGAAAAGAGTCAGACACGACTGAGCAACTAATAACACTATCACACTATCACAATATAAAAGACAAAATATAAAAGACAAAGGAAAAGTGATGAAATGTGGAATAAGGTGAAAATGATATTAAAAAGTTACAATCCTTCACAGAACTAGGTTAAAAAATAAAAAAAAGATTTGTCATTCTTGCCTAGAGAGTGGAAGTTAGACAGTTTCCACATATAAGTTTGACAAGTGTTAATTGCTCAGTTATGTCCAATTCCTTGTGATCCCCAGGACTGCAGCCCCCCAGGCTCCTCTGTCCATGGGATTCTCCAGGAAAGACTACTGGAGTGGATTGCCATTCCCTTCTCCAGGGGATCTTCCCGACCCAGTGGTTGAACCCGGGTGTCCCACACTGCAGGCAGACGTTTTACCATCTGAGCCCCCTCCATCCCTTAAGTTTGACAACGGTTTCAAACACACTCTTCAGTGTTGGTGAAGCCCTCACAGGACACGCTTCTCAGTGTGAATAAGGGGCTGAAGGGGCAGAACCTTCCTGGCCATTCAAAACTGTCTAGTCAGAACTTAAAGAATTCAACTGCAATATATATATATATATATATATATATATATATATATATTTATACTGATAAGCTCTAGAAAGAATTAATTACATCAAATTTTTAGCAGTAGCCAGCCATTTCCAGTTGATGAAAGACATTTTTTTTAATGATTTCTACTTTAAAAAATAATTTTTAAATTTCTATAAGCCCATGGTAGCTTTATACATAATTAGAAAAAAGCAGTACACATTTATAAAAATACCAATTAAAGAAAGTGGAGGGAAATAAACCACAGAAGAAAAGAAACAGGGATAAAATAATTTTCTGTAAAAATATACCTGTCACTGATACAAATTCTCAAAATAAAACATGTCTTCCAGGTAGTCAGTAATTTTATAAAGAATGTTCTGAGAATGAACAGTATTTCCCTTGTGAAGCCTGAGGGCCACGGAAGACTCAAGTATACAGTGTTTCAAAAAGGGACACTTGCATTTCCTCCAAATAATATTTCCTAAAAGAGAAGCTTTATACAGAGTTATTAAATACTATAACTATAAATTCATACCTTGAAGAACGAGGCTCTGGTTTATTTCGTTCGTTTCGATCTGTAAAGAAAGAAGAGAGTCACATTTTAAAATGCTCTTTAGAAGTCTTAGAAAAGAAGTTCTTAAATACCAGCTGCCATACCATCAGATTTCACAAAGGGCTGTTCAAAGGTTGCTGTGTCTTCCCCTACATAAGGCTCTCCTTCAGAGTTGAGAGGATTTGTCTGACAGAGGAGTTATGAAAGATAGAAAGAAGGACAGGCATATAAAGTTTTTACAGTTTGTTAAAAATCGTCTAGTTAGAAAATATATCATTACACGTATTATTTCATTTTCAAAGATCTTTGCTGTTTTAAACACTTTGCTAAAACCAAAACAAGTTTAGCTAAGGAAAGAAAGTAAGGAAACTGAAAAGCCACAAATTACTCAGCTCAAAAAAATCATTCCATGAATCATGGTTGGCAAAAGCATCTAACAGGATGGGGAGGGGAAAGAAATGAGCAGTCAGCTACATCTGCAAATACACTGAGACCAGCACAGCCTCCTCCTTAACTCTCTATCACCCAGAACTCTTCAGAAGTTGGGTTTCCATGTTTCACAGAAAATTAGGTCTAAAGGGCTACAGGGCAGTGGTTCTCAACCAGGGGCGATTTTGCTCCTCCTCCCCAAGCGGACACCTGGCAACGCCAGGAAATGGTCTGTGGTTGTCACAGCTCAGAGGAAGGAGCTACTGGCATCTGGTGGGTAGAGACCAGGGACGCTACCAACCACTGCAACAAAGAATAATCTCACCGAAAACGTCAGCAGTGTTAAAATGCAGAAATCCTGCTCCGGAATAAGAGGCCAGAGCCTAGCTGCTAGATGTTTTTAGAAGTGCCTCTACGTACTACTCTAAAATGTGCTTCATCAACCTGAAAACTATTATATATAAGAGAAAGAATCACAAAACCCACAGGTTGTCCTTTTTTTTTTTTGGACTAATGATTTTTCCTTCAGTACATGCTTAAAAATAAAGTAGAAAGATAGCAGTGTTATGAAAAAACTAACAACAGAAAGCAATGGGTAAAAAAAAAAAAAAAGAAAGCAAGCAAGCAATGGGTAAAACCACAATAAAATCCTATAGAATGACTTTTAAAAATCCTATGCAAGATTATCAAAAGGTAGTTTTCTTAACTATCTTCTGGATTAACACTAACATGATACAATTTAATGGCTAAACAAAGATTAGACTGGAATCCTTTCTTCCCCCCCTTAATTTTACTGCTGATGCAGCAGCATAAAGATAACGAAAACATTCTCTAAAAGTTCTGAAGAAATTTTATGAAAAAATTACTAAAGGAAATGAATCAGATTTACATAGTTAAATATAAATTCTTTCTGAATACTTAATAAAAAAGAAATGTCTTTTTAAACCAAGGAGTTAGCACACAGGAAGATACTGTTCTCTGAAACACTGACAAGGAGAAAGATCCACAATAAAACATATTTGTTTAGCTACAAGGCTCTCCCAGACACATGAGGTTAATATGCTTCTGGTTCCAATTTCTCTACACAGTGACTTAGTGTTACTGCCACTTTTAAAACTTTTAATTTAACTTGGTTTACCCCTCCGCTAAATAAAAATCTAGTTTTTCATTTGTTGAGTACTATAAAATTTAAAGTCAGGAATACAGCGCACATGTTCCGATTTTTTGACTGTTCCTCTTCAGCTTTTAGCCTGTTAGTTTTGCTAACAAAAGTAAAGTATACTGTCTCAAAGTAAAGCCAGAAACTAGATGCACATTCAGCTATCCTCATAACAAAGTAACAACTCTTACCTGTAACTAAGATGAGCTAAGTCTGCCCGAAATACAGTTTGCTGTGGCTGGTGTCTTAGCTTATTTAGGCACATAATAGCGAATTCTTCTACAAATCCTCCCAGACATACAACACACAGGAGGAGTGGAGAAACAGAGTCACGATGCAGAAACGATGCATGTAAACAAGACTCAGCCTCCAAGGTTCCCTCCAGGGCCTGTTCTGATTGGCAGATGTGTGTGATCAGTCCGCACAGCTGGAATGCAGCCATTCAGGAAGCAAATGGCTCATAGTTCTCCTTCATTCTTGGTTAAAACAGGAAATTCTACCAACATTCTAATACTTTCTGCTCTAAGAAAATACAAATACCTTCCCACTGTACTTCCCTATGGAGAAGTAATTAAAATTGGAGAAAATAACTTGATAATCTGTTGGAGGACATTTTAAACGTTTCCTCCCAAATTCACTCTTAGTGTACATGTGTTACATTTCCACATAAATACGCATACACAGTGCTTATAACATGTTACTCCTAAGACCCATATATTTGATAATTTGAGGGTAAGGGTAAATTATCCTTTACTTTCAGTATTCCCTCATCTTGGCTCTTGGCAATGGAAAACAAATTAAGATTCATGTTCTTGGCTTAATCTTTTTTCTTAAAACACACAAATAACTGGACTTCACATTTTTCCATGAGCCATCTCTTAGCTTGAAAACATATAAATATGTATGTGTGCATGCTGTGTGTCTGCATTTTAACATACTTATTTTAAGCAAAGTAATTCTCATGACAGCCGAGACTATTGTGCAATTGTCAAGAAATACATTAGTGTTAATGCTGAATTTCTGGCAAAATAATAAGTGGTTATTTTGATCCAAAAGCTGAGACTGAACAAAACAAAGCACTGAGGGCAGATTCAGAATCTGGATCTTGCCAACGATAATAAAACATTTGGATTAAAATTCCCTTAGGAAAAATGAGGACATATCTATAGCAAACATGGACACTTCATCTTGACTATAGACAGTGCTTTAAGCGTATGGTTTCTATTTATTTCAAATCAAGTATTCTTTAGCATGTTCCCCCCAATGTTTCAGAGTTCTAAGTTTTAAATAATTATGAGAGAAAATATTTGCAAATCTTCCCAAATCTTTACATACTTAGATAACTTACTAGCCCAAAGCCTCACCATTTCCACACAGAAAAGTTATTAAAAATAAGAATGGCCTTTTTCAATTATGGTTTTCTCAGGGTATATGCCCAGTAGTGGGATTGCTGGGTCATATGGTAGTTTTATTCCTAATTTTTTAAGGACTCTCCATACTGTTCTCCATAGTGGTTGTATCAACGTACATTTCCAACAACAGTCCAAGAGGGTTCCCTTTTCTCCACACCCTCTCCAGCATTTAATGTTTGTAGATTTTTTTTTTTTTTAAGACAGCCATTCTGACAGGTGTGAGGTGATACCCCATTGTAGTTTCGATTTTCATTGGCAGAAGCCAACACAACATTACAAACCAACTATCCTCAATTAAAAATAAATTCAAAAACAGAATGGCCTAATTCTAAAATTTAGTTATCCCACGCTGCACATTTCCTGTGGACAATGCAATAGCTCCAGGGGCCGAGCAGGCTGGCAGTATACATTCAAGGTGGAACTTAGCATGGCTGGACGGCTGTGTGAAAGTGTACAGCTTTGTAGGTTCAAGTCACTCTCTCTCTCTCTCTCACACACGCACATACACGCCATGCAAGAGACAGAGAGAGACCTTTGGTTTCCTGCTCCCTCTCATCCACGTCTCCTGGTTAATAAAGATAATTGAGGAAATGGAAGACCACTCTGAAAGAACAACAAAGGCAGAACACAGGCAGAACTGGTGCAAAGGGTGTTCAAGATGGTGCATGTGTGGATGGTGTAAGGACAACCGAGGAAACAATGGGCACATCAAGAGGGCCAAGAATCAGGACAGCACTGGGGAGCTTCCACGGGTCTGAGCGCTCCAGGTGACCACGTTTTCCTGCCTTGATGACTCCTGGTCCTGAGTAATCTGGACATTCAGGATCCCAGTGTTTATACATTTACATGGTATACCCCATTGTAGAAATAGGTCCTGATACTGGCAGGGACAGCTTTTTGGAAATGGAGAGACAGATTCTACTGATGCTAATTATTCAGGGTGATTCTGAATCTAATAATATAACACTTTGAAATGAAGATGGAAAAAATGCAGATGTCATCTTTTGCTTTGATTAAAATGGCCAACTCAGAACTTAGTAGAATCTACTCTAACAAATGTGGGCTTTGAGGATCTGCCAAAAGCAAATGAGAGAAGGAAAGATATACCCATTTGAATGCAGAGTTCCAAAGAATAGCAAGGAGAGATAAGAAAGCCTTCCTCAGTGACCCATGCAAAGAAATAGAGGAAAACAATAGAATGGGAAAGACTAGAGATCTCTTCAAGAAAATGAGAGATACCAAGGGAACATTTTATGCAAAGATGGGCTCAATAAAGGACAGAAATGGTATAGACCTAACAGAAGCAGAAGATATTAAGAAGAGGTGGCAAGAATACACAGAAGAACTGTACAAAAAAGATCTTCATGACCCAAATAATCACAATGGTATGACCACTCACCTAGAGCCAGACATTCTGAAATGCGAAGTCAAGTGGGCCTTAGGGAAGCATCACCACAAACAAAGCTAGTGGAGGTGATGGAATTCTAGTTAAGCTATTTCAGATCCTAAAAGATGATGCTGTGAAAGTGCTATATTCAATATGCCAGCAAATTGGGAAAACTCAGCAGTGGCCACAGGACTCAAAAAGGTCAGTTTTCATTCCAATCCCAAAGAAAGGCAATGCCAAAGAATGCTCAAACTACCACATGATTGCATTCACCTCACACTCGAGCAAAGTAATGTTCAAAATTCTCCAAGCCAGGCTTCAGCAATATGTGATGCGTGAACTTCCAGATGTTCAAGTTGGTTTTAGAAAAGGCAGAGGAACCAGAGATCAAATTGCCAAATCCTCTGGATCATCGAAAAAGCAAGAGAGTTCCAGAAAAACATCTACTTCTGCTTTATTGACTATGCCAAAGCCTTTGGCTGTGTGGATCACAAGAAACTGGAAAATTCTGAAAGAGATGGGAATACCAGACCACCTGACCTGCCTCTTAAGAAATCTGTATGCAGGTCAGGAAGCAACAGTTAGAACTGGACATGGAACAACAGACTGGTTCCAAATAGGAAAAGGAGTACGTCAAGGCTGTATATTGTTACCATGCTTATTTAACTTATATGAAGAGTACATCACGAGAAATGCTGGGCTGGAAGAAGCACAAGGTGGAATCAAAATTGCCGGGAGAAATATCAATAACCTCAGATATGCAGATGACACCATCCTTAGCAAAGAAGAACTAAAGAGCTTCTTGATGAAAGTGCAAGAGGAGAGTGAAAAAGTTGGCTTAAAACTCAACATTCAGAAAACTAAGATCATGGCATCCGGTCCCATCACTTCATGGCAAATAGATGGGGAAACAGTGGAAACAGTGACAGACTTTATTTTTGGGGGCTTCAAATATACTCCAGATGGTGACTGCAGCCATGAAATTAAAAGACATTTACTCCTTGGAAGGAAAGTTATGACCAACCTGGACAGCACATTAAAAAGCAGAGACACTACTTTGTCAACAAAGGTACGTCTCATCAAGCCTATAGTTTTACTAGTAGTGATGTATGGATGTGAGAGCTGGACTATAAAGAAAGCTGAGCGCCAAAGAATTGATGCTTTTGAACTGTGGTGTTGAAGAAGACTCTTGAGAGTTCCTTGGACTGCAAGGAGATCCAACCTGTCTATCCTAAAGGAGATCAGTCCTGAGTGTTCATTGGAAGGACTAATGTTGAAGCTGAAACTCCAATACTTTGGCCACCTGATGTGAAGAACTGACTCATCTGAAAAGACCCTGATGCTGGGAATGACAGAAGGTGGGATGAGAAGGGGACGGTAGAGGATGAGATGGTTGGATGGCATCACTGACTCAATGGAAATAAGTTTGAGTCAACTCCGGGAGTTGGTGAAGGACAGGAGTCACTGAACTGAGTGACTAGTACTGAACATTAATGATTACACAAGTTACCTAACCTCTCTAAACCTCAGTTTTCTCATCTACAAAATGGGAAAGAATTGTATCTTTATAGAGTTTTTGTGCTGATAAATGAACTAAAAGGTATAAGGAGGTTAGCTCAGTATCTAGAAGACAAACTTGATGACTAATTCTCTTATGAGTATTCTTACTGTCTTCCATGCCTGGCTCAAGAACTACCTTCTTCATGAAACCATCCTTGACTCTTCTTTCTCTTCGGCATCCTTGTATTAGTTTCCTATCACTGATGCTGAAGCTGAAGTTACAATACTTTGGCCACCTGATGTGAAGAGTCGACTCATTATAGAAGACCCTGATGCTGGGAAAGATTGAAGGCAGGAGGAGAAGGGGATGACAGAGGATGAGATAGTTGGATGACATCACTGACGAAATGGACATGAGTTTGAGCAAGCTCTGGGAGATGGAGAAGGACAGGGAAGCCAGATGTGCTGCAATTCACGGGGCCGCAAAGATTGGACACAACTGAGCGGCTGAGCAACAATAACAAAAACAATCACTGCTGTAAGAAATTAACTTAAAACTTGGTGGCTTAAAACAACAAAGATGTATTTATTATCTTAAAGAAAGTTATAATAGGTTTTACTAGGCTAAAATCAAGGTGTGTGCATGGCTATATTCCTTTTGGAGTTTCTAGGGGAGTGTCAGTTTCCCTGCCCTTTCAACTTCTTGAGGTCACCTGCATTCCCTGGGCTTATAGTCTGGTCCCTTCCTCCAACAATGTAGCATCTTTGAATCTCTGACTTCTTCTGTCTCCCTTTTCCAATGTATAGATGCCTTATTATTGATTACATTGGGCCTACTGGGATAATCCAAAATAACATTACATCAAGATCAGTGGATAAGGAACCTTGTTCTTCTTTGCCACGCGATATAACACAGTCACAGGTTCTGGGGATTAGACCATGACATCTTCAAGGGGGGAGCATCGTTCTGCCTAACACATCCTATCAGAACTCTTATACAAGCTCTAGCATTCACTTGACATTCAGCAATACTAAATAATGCTCTATTATTATTTAGTATCAGGCTTGTGTCTACCACCTTTCAGTGTGGGTGATGAAAGTAGGACTCAGACTCTGCCTCACAGTCACCCTCTGCAAATGTCTGTTGATAATGGTAACACCCAAAGCCCTCTCAATTCCTTCCACCTGCATCCTTCAGGCTATAGTTGGCTCCTTGATATATCTGACATTGCTAAAAAAAATGTGTCTTCTGAAAATTCCCATTTTAAATTCCCAGGTGGCACTAGTGGTAAAGAATCTGCCTGCCAATGCAGGAGATGCAAGAGAAGTGGGTTAGATCCCTGGGTTGGGAAGACGCCCTGGAGAAGGAAATGGCAACCCACTCCACTATTCTTGCCCAGAAAAGTCCATGGGCAGAGGAACCTGGTAGGCTATAGTCCGTGGGGTCACGAAGAGTCAGACATGACTGAGCACACACACACAGAAGTCCCGTAATTTTTACACCCTAGTGGTTTGACTCTGCACTAAAATGACCCACATTTGGTCTATTCTTCTGTCTCAAAGTAGCTCTCAGCAAACCAAACTCCACACAGAAGATAAAAACCTACACAGCACATTTGAACTGGAAGAAGAATCAGCTATTTGATAACAGGCTGCTACTTCTTTTTAATAATTCTTCCTTCAAATAGTTCAACTGAATCATTTTGATTGTTGAGTGCAACTCACTACTTTTTCTGATTTTTTATGTTAGTTTCAGAGGTGAAAATTGGAGCCACCATCCACACTGCCCCTTCTCACCCCAGAGTGAATTCAGCAGAAACGTTAGGAAGATGGGCATTTCATCAGGGCCACCAAGGGCCTGGGAGGAAGGTGACGAGGGGGCAGATAGAAGCAGGCTCCGCAGCAAGGGGCCCTCATCCACACCGCCGCTCCCGCCACAAGCCCCTGCTGAGTCTCTCAGTAATAACTTCCATAGCTCTTCTTGTGACAGAATCTCACTTTCTTCAGCAAGGGAGACTTGCGATTTAAGAAGGGATAAAGAGACCTTTTAGTTAAGTATAAATCTCTATTCCCCCTACAGCCAAATTAAAAATATTAGACCCATATTTAAAATACTAGGCCACTCCCATGGGCTTTTCTAAAGGAGGTATAAAATTTACCCGAAATAAGATATGCTTCAAGAAAGGTAACCTGAGGAAGTGACCCAATAACAGGGATTGCTTTCAGTAGTTCCCAACTTATTAATATAAAAACCTCTAGGGTAGTTACAAAGCATATTAGTACCTCAATTTTTGCAATTAAAATTTTTGTTTACCTTTGTTTAACCAGCATTTCCCAAACTAATTTTAGGGTGAAACATTTCTTACAAAATCAGACGTGATATCTGGTGCCTTAGTATGACCAGTGTTATCTCATTATCACCATGTCCTCCCTGGGGAACCCAAGGTTCCTTTACAAAGCTAGTATTTGCAGCTCAGTGTCCAGCACCACATCTGACATGTGTGGCACTTCTCTAACGAACTGAACTCCAGCTGGTATAGGGCCAGGCATGGTACCCAAACAGGTCAAACCCTGATCTTTGAAGATTATAGTAAATGTGTGCTTTCTTTAAGCCCATCACTTACTTATCTTTGATTTTGCAATGTTTGGGTTAATTTGTGCATTTTAGAATTAGAGGTTCCACAAAAAAGGTGAGTGCATGTAGTGCCTCTGGGTCTCTACTCATGGGTCACAGCCATGATGGGAAATAAGCTGCTATTTCATGATGACAACCTAGATAGAGGTTAAGAGCAGACACTCAAGATCAGACAGGCCTTGTTTTGAGTTCTCGCTCCACTGTTTATTACCTGAATGACCTTAGGAAGGTAGTAGCCTTTGTAAGCCTCAGCATCCACATCTGTAAAAGGTGGGAAAATCATCACAGTACTACCCATCTCATCATGCTGAATGAGGATTAAATGAAGAGATGCATATAAAGGATAGTGTGGTGGCTGACCATGATAAATGCTCAATAAATGTTCACTACTATGATGATAATATGAGGGATACACAATATTCAAAGAGTTCATAATACTGTGGGTAGAATTATCCAAAAGGTTGTCCAATATGGATTATTTTAATCCTGTAGGATTTTTTGCTGGCCTATTACTGGTCAAGAGGGCAGGAATGTACTAATAAATAATTTCCAAGTCTTCCCTCATCCAGCAGCTTCAGTCTCTTTCCCTTCCCCCTTCTTTTGAACCAAGGGCTACTATGAAAAATTAATAAATATGATTTTCATTTTTTTTCATCTTCCCATTGCAGCCTCTGACAGAGTGATAAATAAGCCCTAAAAGTAAGCAGCAGAAGGGAGAGAAAGAACTAAAAGGCAGACAGAGGTTCCTTCAGGATGAAAACCTGTGCCAGCCAAGGATCACCACCCCTCCCATCCTTCCAAGTCTTTTCTGGTTAAAGTTCATTCTGAGGGTGTTAAGCCCTCAAAGTCATTTTCTGAGACTCAAGAATTCTAACATGAATTTCCTGAGGAGCATGAATGAGTGATGTAAAGAAAGAAACTAAATAGATTAAATATAGATACTGTATCTGTTTCTGAAATTATTGAAATCTGCTTTCATATTTTAGGATGGTATGGATTTCTTTCACAAGCATCCAGAAAACAAAGATTAAATGTGTTATTTCAAGTTATCAAAGGATAGGTAACATCTCTAACCACAGGCTGCCTTTTCAGCCATTAGGGTAAAAATAAAGATGATTTTTCCCCCTCTTTAAGGGCTGCTGCTGTTGCTAAGTCGCTTCAGTCGTCTCTGACTCTCTGCAACCCCATAGTCGGCAGCCCATCAGGCTCCCCCGTCCCTGGGATTCTCCAGGCAAGAACACTGGAGTGGGTTGCCATTTCCTTCTCCAATGCATGCAAGTGAAAAGTGAAAGTGAAGTCGCTCAGTCGTGTCCGACTCTTTGCAACCCCATGGACTGCAGCCCACCAGGCTCCTCCGTCCATGGCATTTTCCAGGCATGAGTACAGGAGTGGGGTGCCATTGCCTTCTCCACCCTTTAAGGCAAAAGGTCCATTCTCACTGCTCCCCTTCCTTTAGTTCAGGATGATTTTCGCAACAAGGTTTTACCTTTCTAGAACTGACTCTGCAAAGTGAGCAAATAACAGAAACCACTGTAACCAAGAGAATCCATTGCCTGGGGAAGCAGGAAACAGGGAAGATCACACCATCCAAATTCCAGGCACATCACTCTAGTGGGCGACCTCCTACACAGCTGAGGGGTTTCTGATCTGAATCTTCAAACATAGCTGAAATGACGAAAAAGGTCAGGCCATATCCAAGCCCTGCCACATCACCTTACAGAAGGGTAGAGAATCTATTCTTTGCACAACAGCACATGGCTTCCTGCCAGCTCTAGCCTGCCTGGCTCCTTCCTCTCCACTCCATTATCAAGCTGCCACCCACACCAGCACCTCCAAAGTGCTGCCAGGACACAAACAAGGAGCATGCCCAGGAGCCTTCTCTGCTCTTCAGCTGTGTGGTTCAGTTCTTACTATCCACAGTTCTCAACACACATGACCGTTGGGTGAGAGGAAGCTCCAGAGGCACCTGCCATCTCTGGTTGAAGCCTTATGTTTCCCACGGGCAGAAATAATGCTTCCCCTCCACTCCCACCAACACACATAGTGCCCCGGACCTGTTGGCACTTAGCACACTCAAGTTATAATTCTAATCAGAAGCTATGGTACATACATACAAGGGAACATTACTCAGCCATCAAAAGGAACAAAATTGGGTCATTTGTAGAGATGTGGATGGACATACAGAGTGAAGCAGTCAGAAAAATAAATACCATATATTAAGGCACATATGTGGAACCCAGAAAATGGTACAGATGGACCTATTTGCAGAGCAGGAGTAGCGCTGCAGATGTAGACAATGGACATGTGGACTCAGCGGCGGAAGCAGAGGGAGGCATGAACTGAGAGAGTAGCATGGACATGCATGCACTGCCATGTGTAAAATAGCTAGCTAGTGAGAAAATGCCATACGACACAGGGAGGTCAGGCTTCTCTGGTGGCTCAGCAGGTAAAAAAAAAAAAAAAAAAATCCACCAGCAATGCAGGAGATGTGGCTTCAATCCCTGGGTCAGGAAGATTCCCTGGAGAATTCCCTGCCAACACCAGTATTCTTGCCTGGGAAATCCCCTGGCAGGCTACAGTCCATGGAATTGCAAGAGTCAGACAACAACAACCGGAAGCTCAGCTCAGTGCTCTGTGATGACCTAGAGGGGTGAGATGGGGATGGAATGGGAGAAAGACGATATTTGTGTACATAAAACTGATTAATGTTCTTGTACAGCAGAAACTAACACAACATTGCAAAGCAGTTACACACAATTTTTAAAAATCAATAAAAAAAATGCCCTTTATCTATGTCTTCATGCTCTTAGTTCCTCCAAGACAAGGCCTTGCATACCCTGTAATGCCTGGCAGAGCCACTTACACACAGTAGATAAACGTAAGTATCTGTCATTGAATACAATGGTATGAAACCTCCCCAACACCTCTGCAAACTGGACAGGCTTTGTGTTGTTTCATGTTTTTTGGAGGGGGCACCAGGCGATGGCTGTTATTAATTCATAGAGAAGAGATTGTGAGTTACCATGGGAAGGCTTCAAATAATTTTGATTTGGAATGAAAACATTTTGAAGTGCTACTTCAGAAATGCAGAATTCATAAAAGCATATTCATATGATTAAATACACACTGTTTAAGTTGGGGTGGGGAGGCAATGCAATTACCACAAAAAAGCACACGAAGCTGCACAAAGAGCTCATTTCTGTGGGTTCCAGGTCGCAAAAAACAACTGAGATCCATTTGAGAACTGGCTATTAGTATGCCAACACCACCACCAATGACAGCTGTTATTCATCTCAGTTCAGTTCAGTTGCTCAGTCGTGTCCAACTATTTGTGACCCCATGGACTGCAGCATGCCAGGCCTGTCCATCACCAACTACCAGAGTTTACTCAAACTCATGTCCATTGAGTCGGTGATGCCATCCAACCATGTCATCCTGTGTCATCCCCTTCTCCTCCCACCTCCAATCTTTCCCAGCATCAGGGTCTTTTCCAATGAGTCAACTCTTCGCATGAGGGGGCCAAAGTATTGGAGTTTCAGCTTCAGCATCAGGCCTTCCAATGAACACCCAGGACTGATCTCCTTTAGGATGGACTGGTCGGACCTCCTTGCAGTCCAAGGGACTCTCAAGAGTCTTCTCCAACACCACAGTTCAAAAGCATCAATTCTTCGGCGCTCAGCTTTCTTTATAGTCCAACTCTCACATCCATACATGACTACTGGAAAAACCATAGCTTTGAGTAGATGGACCTTGGTTGGCAAAGTAATGTCTCTGCTTTTGAATATGCTGTCTAAACTGGTCATAGCTTTTCTTCCAAGGAGTAAGCATCTTTTAATTTCATGGCTGCAGGCACCATCTACAGTGTATTTGGAGCCCCCAAAAATAAAGTCTCTCACTGTTTTCATTGTTTCCCCACCTATTTCCCATGAAGTGATGGGATCAGATGCCATGACCTTAGTTTTCTGAATGTTGAGTTTTAAGCCAACTTTTTCACTCTCCTCTTAACTTTCATCAAGAAGCTCTTTAGTTCTTCTACACTTTCTGCCATAAGGGTGGTGTCATCTGCATATCTGACATTATTGATATTTCTCCCAGCAATCTTGATTCCAGCTTATGCTTCATCCAGTCCAGCATTTTTCATGATGTACTCTGAATAGAAGTTATATAAGCAGGGTGACAATAATACAGCCTTGACACACTCCTTTCCCAATTTGGAACCAGTCTGCTGTTCCATGTCTAGTTCTAATTGTTGCTTCCTGACCTGCATATAGATTTCTCAAGAGGCAGGTCAGGTGGTCTGGTATTCCCATCTCTTTCAGAATTTTCCACAGTTTGTTGTGATCCACACAGTCAAAGGCTTTGGCATAGTCAATAAAGCAGAAGTAGATATTATTCTGGAATTCTCTCGCTTTTTCGATGATCCAATGGATGTTGGCAATTTGATCTCTGGTTCCTCTGCCTTTTCTAAATCCAGCTTAAACATCTGGAAGTTCACAGTTCACATATTGCTGAAGCCTGGCTTGGAGAATTTTGAGCATTACTTTGTTAGTGTGTGAGATGAGTGCAATTGTGTGGTAGTTTGAGCATTCTTTGGCATTGCTTTACTTTGGGACTGGAAGGAAAATTGACCTTTTCCAGTCCTGTGGCCACTGCTGAGTTTTCCAAATTTGCTGGCAGATTGAGTGCAGCACTTTCACAGCATCATCTTTTAGGATTTGAAACAGCTCAACTGGAATTCCATCACCTCCACTAGCTTTGTTCGTACTGCTGCTTCCTGAGGCCCACTTGACTTTGCATTCCAGGATGTCTGGCTCTAGGTGAGTGATCACACCATCGTGATTATCTGTGTTTACTATATTAGAGGCATTCTTAATACATTCTTGCTTAATCTTCACAGAAGTCCCATCATGCAAGTCTTTCTCATACTACTAGTGAGAAAACAGTCTCAGAGAAGCTAGTTAAATAAAAAAGAAGTATGAGTTTTCAACCTGGAGTTGAAGAATCCAAAGTCCCTGCTCTTCCCATTACATCAGAAGGCTGGCAGTCCCACTTGTTTGATGAACTACAGAGTAAATATGCAGAAATACTGTTTACCACAAGCCAGGCTTATATTTCAACATCAGATAGTGTATTGTTTAAAGACTGAATCCAGGGCTTCAAATTCTTTCCAACTGTTTCCAAGGGGTTTTCTTCAGCTCCATAAAACAAACACCCTCTCATAAATCGCTAAGAATACAAAAGATTTTGACTTGGGCATCTTATAACAAGATGTCTGAGCTGGGCAAATAATTTCTATTCAGTACCTGAATATTCATGTTTTAAAAGTTCAGATTTCTAATTTAAAATACTGCACATAATCGGATTTCTGGTTCTTTAAGAAAAGTATTTGTAAAGTTCACATACTGGCCTGACCAACCAGATCTATGTGGAATGGGAGAGAATTGGTAATAACTGGAGCTGTACTTCCTTCCACTCAGGGTCTCACATGCATCAACCCTAACTGCCACAGCCCTGTGATTATTCTCATTTGAAAATGTGGAAATTGGAGTTCTCAGAGGGTAAGTAACTTGCCAGGGCTTCCCAGGTGGCTCAGTGGTAAAGAATCCACCTGGCAAAGCAGGAGATACAGGTTCGGTCCCTGGGTTGGGAAGATCCCCTAGAGAAGGAAATGGCAAACCACTCCAGTATTCTTGCCTGGGAAATCCCATGGACAGAGGACCCTGACGGGCTACATAGGGTTGCAGAGAGATGGACACGACTTAGTGACTAAACAACAAATTAACTGCCCAGGGTCACAGGATCAGCAAAGGGTGGAACTGAGACTGGAATTCAGCTTTATGTGACTCCAATCTCATGCTCAAGATGGCTCTTCACAACAGCACATTTCTGATCTTTTAAAATAAATAGAGAAAGAGACTAAAAACATCATATTTCTATTAACAAGTCAGAATTTTGGTTGTAAAAAGAAAAAAAAAACTATACTGGAATAGAAAGGGGAAGATGTATTTATAAGGATAGGTTTTATATGACTTTAAATGGTTCTTTATACCCTTGGGTGACAGCTGATTGGGAAATTAATGTCAATATTCTAAGACATAAAGCCTCTGGTTTGGTGGCTTCCATAGTAATGGGGGTTGTATTGAACTAGGGCCAGAAGATTCTCTCTACATATGATACATGGGAAATAAAAAAGATAAGTGATCTTTTGAAAAAAAGCTGTAAGTCTCCTAGACATAGATTTGGCTTTGACAGTAGTACAACTAATTAAGATGAAGGAATCAAAGGAGGGGGGAAGAATAAGCAAAATAAATTTCCAATAATAACTCCAGGTGAAAGACACTCTGATTAATTCCATAAGAATAATTCTGACTATTAGATAAATTGTAAAAGGATTTAGAGAGAACAGAATAGCTTCAAACTTTTCTTCCTTTTCCCCAGAAACAAGCATTGTACAGATGAAAGCCTTCTCACTGGTTCTCTCTCCTCAAACTGTATGATGCCAAGAGCAAATAATGCTGCAATCAAGAATTTGTGCACTTTCTTAGAAATTTGCGTCCAAATATTTGTAAGAAAAATCACTTAATATGTAAATTGAGAGTACTCTGTTATGATCAAATAAAAAGTAGTATTATAGCAAATAAAAATGTAAGCCTGTACACTATAAAAGGGTAAAAGAAATGTCTCTTGCTTTCTGTTTCTCTCCATAAACACCATTAAGATGTGGGAGCCAAACTGTATATGGGGTAATTGAAATGATTCCCACCTCGGGTAAGGATGTCACTGACAACATCGAGTTCTTAAATGTTCTAAGCATTCATACCATGTTGCCTCATGGCAGAAATTAAGTCATAAGTGGATATGAGATTAACATATGGTAATCAATGCTGTTATCATTTTAAAGACCAAAACAAAGCATGAGATATTAGATCTATACCATGTGTTTCCAAAGCTACTTCCTAAGTTAATGCATCACAACTGCTGGAGAAAAATTGAATATTCAAAAACTCTCAATTTATTACTCTTTTCCTGAGTACTGATGAAAACTGTTATTCTTTCATATAAACTTAGAGAAGAATGAGTGATGTGGTTTGAGAATCACTGTAAAAAAGGAGACAAACCATAAACAGATTTTCAAATCCTTGTAAGAAGAAGTGAACAGGAAGTATATTTCCAAATACTTCCTCTTCAAAAAGTGAAAAACTCAATGGATTTTCAAGATGCATTGTGGAATTTAAACTCCAAAGTGTTACATACATATCTTCAAGACATTAGCAGACATTAGTAGGGAGGCTAAGTGATTTTTGTGGGTTACTGAAATAGCTACTAGCTCCTAAATTTAATAGGAAGGAAACAAAAGCTGATTTTACCTTTAAGAGTCTGTAGTAAATAAGACAGGGACATCTGACTGTGAAGCCACAGAATCATTTCACATCTTGAAAAAAAGAAAATGCTTAAGGATTTTCTTGAGTTGAAAGACACCCCAATACATGATTCTGGTGGAATCACACCTTTAAATTTTAGAGAAATTGTTTAAAACCTTAATAGGGCATGGGGGAAAGCTCAACATCCAAATTAACCTAAGGAAAACAGAATTCGCAAATAGGTTAAGAAAGGAGGATGCGCACGTGTGTGTGTGTGTGTGTGTGTGTGTGTGTGTGTGTGTGTCTGTATGTGTTCAGTCACGTCCAACTTTTGCAACCCCATGGGACTGTAGCCCTCCAGGCTCTCTGTCCATGGAATTTTCCAGGCAAGAATACTGGATTGGGGTTGCCATTTCCTACTTTAGGGGATAGTCTCAACCCAGAGATCGAACCTGTGTCTCTTGTGTCTCCTGCATTGGCAGGTGGGTGAGGATGCTAATACTTGATTCTAAACTGTTTCTCTCTGCATCTGAAGATTGCAGAAATGACTTTTTCTCAGGATTATCTTAAAGAAAAAACAATAAGGGGTTGAGGATGAAATAGGCCAGAGGATTAAGTGGTACAAACTTTCAATTATAAAGTAAATAAGTCACAGGAATGTAATGTACAGTACAGGGAATACAGTCAATAATATTGTTATAACTCTGTACGGTAGTAGATTACTAGACTTGTAGTGATCAATCTGTAATGTGTTTAAATGATGAATCACTATGTTGTACACCTGAAACTAATATGATATAGCATCTCAGCTATACTCCAACTAAAAGAATTAAAAGGAAACAATAAGAAAAAAGGAGATTTAAAACTAAAATTTAAACATAAATGCAAGGTTTATTTTAAAAGGCCTAACCATACTGTGTTACAGTCCGAGGCCATAAGACACATATGTCAAATGAAATGCACATTCTGGAAGAGCCTGAGATGTAAGTGTACATCAGAACTGCCTCTCAATTGTACTATCCAATTTAAAGTAATCTGTACAGAGAACATTCTCAATATTGGATTCAAATGTTAACCAAGTGTCAATGGGTGTGTCTGTTTTTAAAACATAATTATAACAAACAAGACATGAACAGGAGCAATTTCTGTTAAGCACAATTAAAATATATACAAGAATAATTGAACTGCTAAGGAACTTTATCACTGCTGACCTTTCTGATTTAAAGTCTTAAAACTAATATATTCATTCAAGTCTTGAGTAAAAAGTATAACAAGACATAGCTCCCTCCCTGTTAATTTGTTTCTTAGGTCAAGACTAAAGGGACTTCGCTATATGGCAAGATTTCAGACAAAAGCTCTGCTCCAGGAAAAGGGACTCCTCCCTCTGCAGTGTCAAGCCTGCAGGAGACCAAATCTAGGACAGAGATGGGCTCCTTTCGCCCTCCCAGCTTTTAGTGGTGACTATACCCAAGGCTCTGCTAGACAGTCCCGGGACAGACCATAAACACTCCTGGTTTGCTCTTGCTGAAAAGTCATCTAACTTTGGATTTAAATGGATGGAGTTACATTGGCCCAACGCAGGCTTATGATGCTTTCTCTGACACCAGACTCATCCTCAGTTCCCGAAGCGATCGGGAGGCATCTCTGGCGGTCCAGTCGTTAAGACTGTGCAATTCCTTTGCATGGGGCACAGGTTCAAACCCTGGTTGGGGAACTAAGATCCTGCATGTCATGTGGGGGCATGACGAAAAAAAAAAATTATTTGAACGATTGGAATGAGGTTACCTGGATAAAGAACAATACAGAGAAGTATTGGAGAGACACATAACTTTAGAACTGTCTTGGGAGGCAAAATAAATAAATAAAATAAAGCTGAAAATAAAATTTTTTTCCCTGGTGGCAATTGTTTCGGTATTTCTTAAGTAATGTTTTTAGGAAAATTTCTCCATTGGATTAAGTTGCTACAGCAAAGCTACAAAAGGTAAATAGTCTAACATCATATACAATTTGAATATGAAAATGAAAACTCCAGGAGCACTAACAACATTTCTATATTTCAGGGTTTCCAGTATTTTGAGACAATGTTTTGATTTCGGGATTTAATTTAGGTCATACCTGAATGGTCCAGTGGTTTTCCCTACTTTCTTCACTTTAAGTCTGAATTTTGCAATAAGGAGTTCATGAGGTGAACTAAATCAAAGCCCTTAGTGACAAACAGATTCAAGGGATTAGATGTGATAGAGTATCTGAAGAATTACAGACGTAGGTTCGTGACATTGTACAGGAGGCAGTGATTAAGACCATCCCCAAGAAAAAGAAATTCAAAAAGTCAAAATGGCTGTCTGAGGAGGCTTTACAAATAGCTGAGAAAAGATGAGAAGAGAAAAGCAAAGGAGAAAAGGAAAGATAAACGCATTTGAATGCAGAGTTCCAAAGAATAGCAAGGAGAGATTAAGAAAGCCTTCCTCAGTGATCAATGCAAAGAAACAGAGGAAAAGAACAGAATCAGAAAGACTAGAAAGCTCCTCAGGAAAATTAGAGATACCAAGGGAACACTTCATGCAAACATGGGCTCAATAAAGGACAGAAATGGTAGGGACCTAACAGAAGCAGAAGATATTAAGAAGAGGTGGCAAGAATACACAGAAGAACTGTACAAAAAAGAGCTTCATGACCCAGATAACCATGATGGTTTGATCACTCACCTAGAGCCAGACATCCTAGAATGCAAAGTCAAGTGGGCCTTAGCAAGCATCATGAAGAACAAAGCTAGTGGAGGTGAAGGAATTCCAGTTGAGCTATTTGAAATCCTAAAAGATGATGCTGTGAAAGTGCTACACTCAATATGCCAGCAAATTCGGAAAACTCAGCAGTGGCCACAGGACTGGAAAAGGTCAGTTTTCATTCCAATCCCAAAGAAAGGCAATGCCAAAGAATGCTCAGACTACTGCACAATTGCACTCATCTCACACGCTAGTAAAGTAATGCTCAAAATTCTCCAAGCCAGGCTTCAGCAATACATGAACCAAAAAATTCCAAATGTTCAAGCTGGTTTTAGAAAAGGCAGAGGAACCAGAGATCAATTTGCCAGCATCCACTGGATCATCGAAAAAGCAAGAGAGTTCCAGAAAAACATCTACTTCTGCTTTATTGACTGTGCCAAAGCCTTTGACTGTGTGGATCACAACAAACTGTGGAAAATTCTGAAACAGATGAGAATACCAGACCACCTGACCTGCTTCCTGAGAAATCCATATGCAGGTCAGAAAGCAACAGTTAGAACTGGAAATGGAACAACAGACTGGTTCCAAACTGGGAAAGGAGTACGTTAAGGCTGTATACTATCATCCTGCTTATATAACTTCTATGCAGAGTACATCAAGAGAAATGCTGGGCTGATTCCAGCACAAGCTGGAATCAAGATTGCTGGGAAAAGTATCAATAACCTCAGATATGCAGATGACACCACCCTTATGGAAGAAAGTGAAGAAAAACTAAAAAGCCTCTTCATGAAAGTGAAAGAGGAGAGTGAAAAAGTTGGCTTAAAGCTCAACATTCAGAAAACGAAGATCATGGTGTCCAGTCCTATCATTTCATGGCAAATAGATGGGGAAACAATGCAAACAGTGAGAGACTTTATTTTGGGGGCCTCCAAATACACTGTAGTCGGTGACTGCAGCCATGAAATTAAAAGACGCTTACTCCTTGGAAGAAAAGCTATGACCAACCTAGACAGCATATTAAAAAGAAGAGATATTACTTTGCCAACAAAGGTCCATCTAGTCAATGCTATGGTTTTTCCAGTAGTCATGTATGGATGTGAGAGTTGGACTATAAAGAAAGCTGAGCGCTGAAGAATTGATGCTTTTGAACTGTGGTGTTGGAGAAGACTCTTGAGAGTCCCTTGGACTACAAGGATATCCAACTAGTTCATCCTAAAGGAAATCAGTCTGAATATCCATTGAAAGGACTGATGCTGAAGCTGAAACTCCAATACTTTGGCCACCTGATTTGAAGAAAAGAACTTGGAAAAGCCCGTGATGCTGGGAAAGGGGACAACAGAGGATGAGATGGTTGGATGGCATCACTGACTCAATGGACATGAGTTTGAGTAAGCTCTGGGAGTTGGTGATGGACAGGAAGCCTGGCGTGCTACAGTCCATGGGGTCACAAAGAGTTGGACATGACTGAGTGACTGAATTGAACTCAAATGGGACAATTTTGATTTAAAGTTGCGTTGTATGCTCTCAATAAATGAAGGATATAAATGATTACATTCTATTTGGGACTTCACAAATTACCTCAGACTTTCTTTGCAATGATGATGTTCAATTCTAGTGGGAGTAATGTAAATACAGACACTCTTACCATCATCTGTAGGAAGGGGTATGATCTTTCTGGAGAGCAATATGGGCCTTTAAAAAGTTTATGGCTTTTGCCATAAATTTAAAAAAAAAATGAAGTAATGCCATTTGCAGCAACATGGATGGACCTAGAGATTACCATATTAAGTGAAGTCAGAAACAGAAAGATAAATACCATATGATATCACCTAATGTGGAATCTAAAATACAACACAAATGAACTTATCTACAGAACAGAAACAGACTCACAGACACAGAGCACAGACTTGAGGTTGTCAAGAGGGAGGGGCTGAGGGAAGGAAGGGCTGCTAGTGAGGGCTTGTGCCTGTGCCTGGTCGCTCAGCCGTGTCCGACTCTGTGACCCCATGGGCTGCAGCCCGCCAGGTTCGTCTGTCCGTGGGGTTCTCCAGGCAGGAACACTGGAGTGGGTGGCCGCGTCCTCCTCCAGGGGGTCTTTCCAACCCAGGGATCAGACTCAGGTCTCCCGCATTGCAAGCAGATTCTTTACCATCTGAGCCACTAGTATATATAGAGGGATAAACAACAAGGTCCTATTGTACAGCACAGGGAAGTATCCGGTGATAAAACCATGACAGAAAAGAATATGAAAAATATTATGTATATATACCTGAATTGAGTGCAGCACTTTCACAGCATCATCTTTCAAGATTTGGAATAGCTCAACTGGAATTCCATCACCTCCACTAGCTTTGTTCGTAGTGATGCTTTCTAAGGTCCACTTGACTTCACATTCCAGGATGTATGGCTCTAGGTCAGTGATCACAACATCGTGATTATCTGGGTCATGAAGATCTTTTTTGTACAGTTCTTCTGTGTATTCTTGCCATCTCTTCTTAATATCTTCTGCTTCTGTTAGGTCCATACCATTTCTGTCCTTTATTGAGCCCATCTTTGCATGAAATGTTCCTTTGGTATCTCTGATTTTTTTGAAGAGATCCCTAGTCTTTCCCATTCTGTTGTTTTCCTCTATTTCTTTGCATTGATCGCTGAAGAAGGCTTTCTTATCTCTTCTTGCTATTCTTTGGAACTCTGCATTCAAACGGGTATATCTTTGCTTTTCTCCTTTGCTTTTCTCTTCTCTTCTTTTCACAGCTATTTGTAAAGCCTCCTCAGACAGCCATTTTGCTTTTTTGCATTTCTTTTCTATGGGAATGGTCTTGATCCCTGTCTCCTGTACAATGTCACGAACCTCCTTCCATAGTTCATCAGGCACTCTATCGATCAGATCTAGGCCCTTAAATCTATTTCTCACTTCCACTGTATAATCATAAGGGATTTGATTTAGGTCATACCTGAATGGTCTAGTGGTGTTCCCTACTTTCTTCAATTTAAGTCTGAATTTGGCAATAAGGAGTTCATGGTCTGAGCCACAGTCAGCTCCTGGTCTTGTTTTTGCTGACTGTATAGAGCTTCTCCATCTTTGGCTGCAAAGAATATAATCAATCTGATTTCGGTGTTGACCATCTGGTGATGTCCATGTATAGAGTCTTCTCTTGTGTTGTTGGAAGAGGGTGTTTGTTATGACCAGTGCATTTTCTTGGCAAAACTCTATCAGTCTGTACCCTGCTTCATTCCGTATTCCAAGGCCAAATTTGCCTGTTACTCCAGGTGTTTCTTTACTTCCTACTTTTGCATTCCAGCCCCCTATAATGAAAAGGACATCTTTTTTGGGTGTTAGTTCTAAAATGTCTTGTAGGTCTTCATAGATCCTTTCAACTTCAGTTTCTTCAGCATTACTGGTTGGGGCATAGACTTGGATTACCATGATATTGAATGGTTTGCCTTGGAAACGAACAGAGATCATTCTGTCGTTTTTGAGATTGCATCCAAGTACTGCATTTCAGATTCTTTTGTTAACCATGATGGCCACTCCATTTCTTCTGAGGGATTCCTGCCCACAGTAGTAGATATAATGGTCATCGGAGTTAAATTCACCCATTCCAGTCCATTTCAGTTTGCTGATTCCTAGAATGTCGACATTCACTCTTGCCATCTCTTGTTTGACCACTTCCAATTTGCCTTGATTCATGGACCTGACATTCCAGGTTCCTATGCAATATTGCTCTTTACAGCATCGGACCTTGTTTCTATCACCAGTCACATCCACAGCTGGGTATTGTTTTTGCTTTGGCTGCATCCCTTCATTCTTTCTGGAGTTATTTCTCCAGATGACACCACCCTTATGGCAGAAAGTGAAGAGGAACTAAAAAGCCTCTTGATGAAAGTGAAAGTGGAGAGTGAAAAAGTTGGCTTAAAGCTCAACATTCAGAAAACGAAGATCATGGCATCCGGTCCCACCACTTCATGGGAGATGGATGGGAAAACAGTGGGAACAGTGTCAGACTTTATTTTTCTGGGCTCCAAAATCACTACAGATGGTGACTGCAGCCGTGAAATTAAAAGACGCTTACTCCTTGGAAGGAAGGTTATGACCAACCTAGATAGCATATTCAAAAGCAGAGACATTACTTTGCCAACAAAGGTTCGTCTAGTCAAGGCTATGGTTTTTCCTGTGGTCATGCATGGATGTAAGAGTTGGACTGTGAAGAAGGCTGAGCGCTGAAGAATTGATGCTTTTGAACTGTGGTGTTGGAGAAGACTCTTGAGAGTCCCTTGGACTGCAAGGAGAGCCAACCAGTCCATTCTGATGGAGATCAGCCCTGGGATTTCTTTGGAAGGAATGATGCTGAAGCTGAAACTCTAATACTTTGGCCACCTCATGTGAAGAGTTGACTCATTGGAAAAGACCCTGATGCTGGGAGGGATTGGGGGCAGGAGGAGAAGGGGACGACAGAGGATGAGATGGCTGGATGGCATCACTGACTCGATGGACGTGAGTCTGAGTGAACTCCTGGAGTTGGTGATGGACAGGGAGGCCTGGCGTGCTGCGATTCACAGGGTCGCAAAGAGTCGGACACGACTGGGTGACTGATCTGATCTGATAATTGAATTACTTTGATATACAGCAGAAATCAACATAAGTCAACTATACATCAATAAACACTTTTAAGTTTATGATTTTTTTCTCTAAAATGTACTCCTAAAATTCTATGTTCAGGAATAGAAAATTGAGAAATTTCCATATGAAGATATGTATTATTGCACTCTTCTTTATAACAGCAAATCTAATGGTCAACAATAGAAGAATAACAAATTCTGACACGTTCAAGATGTTATGAGCTATGCAGTTACTGTCATAGCCAACATTTACTGGGTGTCAGATACTTTCCTAAGTGCTTTACTCTCTCAGCCTTCACAAGAACCCTATGAAGTAAGTTCTCTTATTTACTGGTCCCACTTTGTTGACAAGAAAAGAAAGAAGTTGAGCAGAATTGCTGAAGTCACAGAGCTGGGTCCTGGTACTGAGATTCCAAGCCTGTCCACCTCCAGAACCCAAACTGCTCAGGACTACCCTACACTGCTGTTTCGTATGTTACTTTTCAAATGCGATACTGAATTCTACTCTATAATTTTTCTTCCAAAGATTTTTGTTTCAATATTCACAGCAAAATTGATCTTTGGTTTTCTTTTAGGAGAAATATCTTTTTGGTGTTTCAATATCAATGTTATTTTCCCTTCATAAAAAGGTAAATGAAAACTTCTCTTCATTTTCTATCTTGTAAACAACAGTTCAAAATCATATTGGGATGATTTGTTCCTTAAGGTGTGACAGATTTGCCTTGTAAACCTGAAGAAGAGACAAGGGAGGGTAGATTTTGAACAGATTTCTCGGCTTCATCAATAATACATTTTCTTTTAGATTTTCTGTCTTCCAGGGCCAGCCAGGGTCACGTACCTTCCATTTCATTAAAAAACATTAACAGCTTTATTGAAGCATAATTTACAGGCCATAAAATTACCTGTTTGAAGTATACAATTCAAGGATTTTTAGTAAATTGACAGAGTTGTGCAACCATTATTACAATCATTTGAAAACATTCCCAACACCCTAAAAAGATCTCTTTTGACCACTTAGAGTCAACCCCTGCTGTGACCTCCAGCGCCTCCATTTTGTCTTACCTAGTATAAATAAGTCTATAAAGTTTTTGAGCAGATGCATCACATAAAATATATATATATATATAAAACTTATTTGGGCACCCTGGGTCCTAGGTGCAACATGCAGGATCTTTCAATTGTGGCATGTGGGATCTAGCTGCCTGACCCGGGATCAAATCTGAGCCCTTTGCATTGGGAGTCTTAAAAACCACTGGACTACCGCGGAAGTCCCTGCATCTGTTTTATATGGATTAAATAAAACAGCAGAGTCCAATCTTGAGCTGAATTGCATATACTGTGACTATATTATATGAAAAAATTCTTTACTTTTGAGAAAACTGTGTGGTGCTGTGCACAAGTGGTATAACTTTCTCGATGCTCTTTTAAAACTACCTGGTGCCTATGGAAAAAAGGAAGCGTAACTGTTGCCATTTACCTATCTTCAGTACTGAGACTTCCAGAAACACTTATTTTTAATAGCCCATGGGCAGCAAGCAATAGGAAGAAAATACTAAAATATGATCATCCTGCTTCCAGACACATCAGAGATTACCATTCTTCTTTATTTCATGTTAACCATATTTTCTAACAATAAGATAGTTTTAAATGATTTTTGTTTTCTTAACTGCTATTTTCCCCCCCATAATAGCCTAGCTACTTCTAAACTGAACAAAGTGTTTTATCCATAGTGTTCAGGAACTTAGTGCTGAGAATTAAGCCTAGCTGACTAGAAATCCAGCCAGTATATTTTTAGTTAGCACTGAGTAGAGATTTCTCTAATTAGGAAGCATTACTGTCATCTGATTCCTGATCCTTGCTTCAAAGTTCTCCCCATACAGTAGGGAACATTAAGATTAAACTTAATTTACCAAAAAAATATTTTTACATGTTCAAACACGCATAATCCAGTCAGAAGCCTATTTAGGATCTAAGGTTGGCAGAACTTTGTGAGTATCAAGAATTTCTTCTAGTAAAGGTCAACAGAAAATATACTCTTAGAGAAGTAGAAAGAGTACTGACTCTGGAACCATAAACATGGGTTTCAGTCTATCCGATTCCTCTTCCCCATCTCTCCTTTCCTCCTTCCTTTCCAGCATTCCCTGCCCTGCCCCCACCCCCCACCTAGAAAAACAAAACAAAACAAACACACTTCAGAGGAAACATACTCCCAAGATTTTTCTTGAAGTGAATTTATACTGATTTAAATTTCTTAAATTCTGGAACAAAAGTAACTAAATTCAGTTGCTTCCCTGTCAACTTAATATCCTTGTTGGCCATCTGTTACTTTTTTATCATCTTCTCTGTAAAGACATAAAGTGAGCCTCAAAGACACTTAAGAGCATATTACAAGACTGTTTTGCATTTTAAACATATGTGCACTTACATGAAAACCCGGCCATAAAGCACTTAAGGCTATGTAATTATTTTGCTGACAAATACGAATTCAAAATAAAGGTAACCAAAACACACATATCCTCTTACTTATATTCAGTCTGTGCATACCTTTCATCCTAGGTATATCCTCATCATATCTGTGAAAGTCACACTACTAAAATATATTTTCTTAGTTAAATAAAAGAAAAACAATTCTAGTTTCATACTGAAAGCTTAAATGTTTCTCTGAAAAAGTATCAGAAAGCTATCAGTCATCAACAAGAAATAACTTTTACTACAAGATCATAAATATAGAATAAGCATGTGTGCATGCTCAGCTGTGTCTGACTCTGTGATTCCATGGACTGTAGCCCACCAGGATCCTCTGTCCAAAGGATTATCTCAGCAAGATTACTGAGGTAGGTTGCCATTAGGGGGTCTTCCTGACCCAGGGATTGAACCTGTGTCTCCTACTCCTGCATTAGCAGGCTGATTCTTTACCACTAACCCATCCAGGAAGCCCATAGAATAACCATGAGAATCTGAAAAAGCAGTACAAAATCTACACTATGTACTATTACAGGTCTCTCCTTTCAAAAAAGGTCAAAGTTTAAAGACCTGGAAACCTGATTACTGATACAAAATTTCTTTCCAATTTAGTCACCAGAAATTCAGAATTAAACTTAGATAAAATCTGAAATCAATTCTTTATCAGGGTTTACCAGCAGACTTGAAATCTTTGCAAACTTATTTAAAAAAATAGATTTGGGAACATTTTCAGAAACAAGAGAAATCAGTTCTGTCCTTTTCTTTCTATGACTTCTATTAATCTTCAGCCCTGCCTCTGTCTACTTTCCTATTTAAGGTGTTGGCTAAGGCCTGCTTTGTTTTAGCAAAGTCTCAGAATTTGGAGAAGCATTAATATTCCATACTCTACATAAGGAATAAGCATAAAACTATCTCGCTATTTTTCTTATTTCCCAACTTCAGTTATTCCCCCCAATTATTACAGTACTGTCTGGTTAAAGTATTTTGTCCTCATGGTCTTATCAGATTGGCTGAACTGGAGAGGGTGGGAAGACAAACAACCAGTATGAATGAGGTGGAAAGAGATGCCCTCAGGCATAATAAACGGGGGCCAGCTTTTTGGAGGACGACTTTGCAATAGAGATTAGAGTTTTCTTTTTTTCTTCTGCAGGTAACTTCATGGGCTGACTCCTGCTTCTCAAAGGTCAAAGAGGAAGGGCATCACAGTGGCTGCCTCAGGTGCTGTTGGATATTTTCCAGTTGAGTGGAGGCCAAGTCTCTGGCCTCCTCCACAAAGGAGGGGTCCCTCCACAGTCAGCTTCCAGAGGCAGCGTGGAGGCCATGCGCTGGCTGCACAGCGCACGCTGCCCAGCATGCTCTCAGAGCTGTCTCGGAGACTGTGACGCATGCTAAACATCTGCCTTCCCTTCTGAAATTCCACGTCAGGACAATTCACATCACAGCAACGTGCAAGTACGCAGGAAGAGTAATAAAGAACACACATATATTTAGCACAATTTATAATAGCAGAAAATAAAGAAAACCTAAGTGTCCAGTCAACAAGGGCATGATTTTTTTGGCCTAATTTTCAAATTATACTATTTCTATACTGTGTACTGCTATGTAGCTGTTCTAAAGAAAAGTAATTAGGTTGGTATATATGGGCACAGGAAGTAGAAAAAGTTTGAGTAGGAAAAGTTATGTTGCACAAAAGAATACTTCCGCTTTTTTCTGTGATGTAAATATACATCTGCACAGATATGTGTATACAAACTCCACACAAATATATAAGTATAGGCAGAAAGACAAGGACCCCACACAAATATATAAGCATACGCAGAAAGAGAAAGGAGGACAGAAAGAGACCTGGAATGATGTTCAAAAACGACTCACTAGAAGTAGAGAAATGAGAAGGAAACTCTACTTCATACATTTTTCTACTATTTAAATTTTCAACAATGATTAAGGAAAAAAACAATCGTATGTTATATTTAGCATGCAGCAAAGAGGGAACCAAGCCTATTAACATTTTAATAATAACTATGAACTCTCGGTTTCTTCCCATCTGCCTGCCTGCCAAGAGAGAAGGGGCGTTCTCTCTGTTCCCATGTGTTCTAGACCTAACTGTCTCCCAGGGCAGTTTTATGAACCGAATGGAAAACTGTAGCGAAAAAAGAGCAGTTTGGTTAGATTAATCGCAGCTGAAGATCAGGCAACAAAGTCCACTAACCAATGGATGCACTGCAGCCTCAAGTTTCAGTGGCTCTCCAGCCTGGGGCCTTGGTCCTCACTCTGCAGGACTCAGGCAAAGTGCAAGTGCCTCAGATCTCTGCCTGCTCCTGATGACACAGTCACTGCCTTTCCACCATAATCTATCTTCAGGACTAAATGATCTTTTCACTTGGCCTCAGACACTACCTCTGTGGTCCTCTCTGGCCTTGGCATCACCAACAACTGCATCTTCTCCACGATCTCAATGTGAAGCATTTCACCTTCCCAGCACACGTTATCTTACACTTCTTATGGCAAGAATGCCACTTCCAGTATTTTTCAACCCTGTTAGGATTTATAATCCACTGATTTTTTACCTCACTTGACTCTCTACCCTCCCCATTCTTAATTTCCCTCTTTTCCAGTTTAAATTCCTGATTTATCTTTATAATCATTCCTTTCCCCTTCCATTTCCCCACACAATCATCAGAAATTCTCAACTTCATCACCCTCCTGCTCCCCCCATGCCTTCAGCCCTTTGCTGAACACTGCGTGTAAACACACAACCTTGCCAATTTCACTTCAAGTGGGTACTTTCTGTGCCCAGCAGTCACACTGCTGTTTCTCCGGTCCATTCATCTCCCACACTCAGTTCACTTCTTCTTAAGTCCTCAACACTTCTCTTCCCATCCTCAGCAGATGATTTCTTTCCTAGTTCACTAAGGAAATGAAAACCATCGGTAGACAATTTCTACCACCACATTTCCCACCAACCAGCATCTGTGCCCACATGCTTGTTTTTTGTGCTCGTGTAGGAAAGACGGATCTGTGCTCCGGTCTAAGCATCCTCATCCTCAGTGAGTTAGGCTCAGTCCCCTCCTATCTCAGGGACACAACTTCAGCAACTCTCCCACTTTCTCTCCTGCATCATCCATTTCTCTCTCTCTCAGATAATTCCATTAGTACACAAACATGACGTAATTTCTCTCATCTTAAAACAAAAACTAGAAACGCTGTTCCACCCAGGCTCTTCTGCCAGCTGTGCCTCTACTTTCTTTAACAACAAAATTACTCTTAAAAATTGCCTGTATATTTGCCGTCTCCAAGCTCTCCTTTTTCTCTTGAATTCACTTCATGATACCAAATCCAATGGTTGCTTCTTTGTTGTTTGCCGCAGTTGGCAGCCAATCACTTCTTCCTTCTTGAAACACTTTCTGCGCTTGGCTCCCAGAATACTACATCAGCTCTCTGCCTTCCTCTCTGCTACCCACTTGGTCTCTTATTGGTTCCTGCTTATCTCATCTAAACTTTGGTCTGATCAATCCTTAAAACTCACAAAGGGTTTTATTTATGCTCATTCCCTAGGCAACCTGACCTCAGCTCTTGGCTTTAAGTACTATGACATGCTGACACCACCCTAATCTAGCACTTTACTCTGTGGCAATCTCCTGATTACAGATTCGTATATTCAGCTTACCTAGTGGACATATCCAGTTAGACAATCTGACAAGTGTCTTAAACGTGCCTATAAATGAACTTCTACCCTTCAACAACCTGCTCCTCCTCCAGGTGCCCCAGCTCAGTAACTGGACAGTCTCCACTTCAGCTGGCTCAGGCCCAAAACCTTGGAGTCATTATTGACTCCCTACCCACAACCAATCCATCATCATGTCTCATTGGTTCTGCCTTAAAAATGCCACCAAAATCTGCCACTTCTGATCACTTCTGCCTCCATGGCCTTGTCCAAAGCCCCCATCACCTCCTGTCCAAATTATTGAAATGGTTTTCTGACTGGCCTCCCTGTTTCTACCCCAACCATTCTCAACTCAGTAGCCAGTAGGATCCTTTGTAAGGCCAAAATGTTGCCATTCTACTTAAACTAGAAACCAAAGGCCTTACAGTAGTCTCTGAGAGTCCATGTGGTGTGACCCTACCCCAGTTTGACCTCACTCCTGTCATGGGAGCCCCTTGCCCACTCTGCTGTAGCTTCAGTGTTTCTCAAACATCCCAAACACACCTCTGCTCAAGAGCCTTGTAAGTTACACTCTGGCCTTCAATCCTTTTTCCCCGGTTAACCCCCTGGTTCACTGCCTCTCTCCTCAGATTCCTGCTCAGAAATCACCTCACCGATGCCTCCTCTGAACCACTCTATTTAAAAGTGATGCCCACTCCAGCAACCCCATCTTGTTTAACTTTTCTAAGAAGTTGTCATATCTGACCTAAAATCAAAATAAAAAATCCATGATGACAAGCCTTTTTCTATGTTGAAAGTGAAAGTCGCTCAGTCATGTCTGACTCTTTGCAACCCCATGGACTACACAGTCTGTGGAATTCTTCAGGCCAGAATACTGGAGTGGGTAGCCTTTCTCTTCTCCAGGCGATCTTCAGGGAAGCCCCTTTTCTATGTCATCATCCTTCTATTCTGGAACAGTACCTGGCACAAGCATTGAACACATGACTGCTGAATAAATGAGTTCTGTCTCCTGGTCTTGGGAAGGTGCTGTAGTGTGGAGGCAGAGTTCTAGACCATGAATCAAAAAATCTAGATTTAAATCTGATTATTAGACTAGGAGGGCTTCCCTGATAGCTCAGTTGGTAAAGTATCCGCATGCAATGTAGGAGACCCCAGCTCGATTCCTGGGTAGGGAAGATCCCCTGGAGAAGGGAAAGGCTACCCACTCCAGTATTCTTGGGCTTCCCTGGTGGCTCAGCTGGTAAAGAATCCACCTGCAATGCGGGAGACCTGGGTTCAATCCCTGGGATGGGAAGATCCACTGGAGAAGGGAAAGGCTACCCACTCCAGTATTCTGGCCTGGAGAATTCCATGGACTGTATCGTCCATGGGGTCACAAAGAGTCAGACATGACTGAGCAACTGGCACTTGCACTAGACTAGGAAACAGAAGCAACTCCCAGCTTTGCTAGTGCACAGTATGATACAACTGCTGCTGCTGCTGCTAAGTCGCTTCAGTCGTGTCCAACTCTGTGCGACCCCACAGACGGCAGCCCACCAGGCTCCCCCGTCCCTGGGATTCTCCAGGCAAGAACACTGGAGTGGGTTGCCATTTCCTCCTCCAATGCATGAAAGTGAAAAGTGAAAGGGAAGTCGCTCAGTTGTGTCCGACTCCCAGCAACCCCATAGACTGCAGCCTACCAGGCTCCCCTGTCCATGGGATTCTCCAGGCAAGAGTACTGGAGTGGGGTGCCATTGCCTTCTCCAATGATACAACTAGTTAAGTCAAATAACCTCCAAGGTTCTCAGTTTCATTTATAAAATAGAGATGAAAACATACTGCCTTCCCAGAGTCACTGTGTAGATGACAATGTTATGCAAACATAAAATATTGTCAAGCTTCTGTAATATCATGTTAAATTGTTTAGAATCAATTCAACATTTATAGACACTAGTTTATTCTTTTTGTAAAGCAAAAAAGAAAAAACCCCAACTTAAATTATAACTGATACTAAACTGACCTTTCCTCTGTAGAATTTTTAATTGTCTACATTATTAATTATACACTTTAGTACCTTAATCATAATATTTAACTGCTGGCCTCATGGCCATAATTAATTTTGATTTCTATTCCGAGAACTTATCTGTTCTAAATAGAGAGAAGAGACTTGATATCTTGGGTACTTTTTTTTGACTCTGGATTGTCCTTCAGTCAACAATCAGGTAAAGCTGAGGTGGGCTCTCACAGAGCAGCAACATGAGACAGATTCCTTAGGAAACCTTTATTTATTCTTTATCTTATTTAGGAAATAAAACATCAATAAAAAGTCAAGACAGTCCAAAGGGTATGCAGAGAATGTGGACCTCACCAAAGCACAGCTGGGGAGAGTGGTATTTGAAAGAGGAAAGGGGAATCTTCTCTAAATTCTAGTTTTATTTCAAGTTACATAACAAGAAATAGCAACACTTCTTTTAAGTTAGTTCAGTTCATCAGAGACATGACTTTACCATGACTCAAAATGATGACATGATGATTTGTGAGAAAAAATATAAAAAACAAGAAATGTTCTCAGTCACCTATAAAGCCACTTACTGTGTTAACTTCTGTGCTTTCTACAATATTGTAACAAACTCACTGAATTAACTGACAATGGGGAAAAAAGTTATTTCCTGACTAAAGGGTATAGTTCTTATTATCAGATGAGATATGAGACGTGAGCTAAGTGTGCTACGTGCTGTGCTTAGTTGCTCAGTCGTGTCAGACTCTGTGGGCCCATGCACTGTAGCCCACCAGGCTCCTCTGTCCATGGGATTCTCCAGGCAAGAATACTGGCTGCTGCTGCTGCTAAGTCGCTTCAGTTGTGTCCGACTCTGTGAGACCCCATAGACAGTGGCCCAGCAGGCTCCCCCGTCCCTGGGATTCTCCAGGCAAGAATACTGGAGTGCGTTGCTATTCCCTTCTCCAGAGGATCTTCCCAACCCAGGGATTGAACCCAAGTCTCCCACATTGCAGGTGGATTCTTTACCATCTGAGCCACCAGGGAAGTTCACCCTGTTTTTTTGATCAGTTTTTCCCCTGTGCCTTGATCTCTTGAAAGCTTCAAGTTAAATTAACTCTCTATTTCAGTAATTATAATAATATCATCCTTGATATTTGGAAGTATAATCTCTCCTCTTTATTCTATAGGCCTTCTAATCTCACTCATTTTTATCTTACTCATGATGCCCTTCTGTGCCAAGCAATTGATATGGAACATTAGAGTCTCAGGAACTGTTTTGTCATGCTGCTGCTGCTAAGTCATGTCAGTCGTGTCCGACTCTGTGCGACCCCATAGACGGCAGCCAGCCCACCAGACTCCCATCCCTGGGATTCTCCAGGCAAGAATACTGGAGTGGGTTGCCATTCCCTTCTCCAGGGGAATCTTTCTGACCCAGGGATGGCACCCAGGTCTCCTGCACTACATGCAGCTTCTTTATCATCTGAACTACCAAGGAACAAAAGTTCTCAAAAATCAGTCTGTGGTGAAGCCAGGAATGAAGCTTGACAGCCTGGGCCAGCCCACAGTGCTCTGTCCTCAGCTCCCAAAGCCACTCGCCCCTCCTTTTATAATGAATAAGGTACCAAGTACAAGTCAAAATCTCCAGAGTTACTTCCTTATTCCACCTGTCTCAGCCCAGAGTGTCAGCTCCTTGGAGGCAGGCACGCCCAAGATGCCTGTCCCTTTACAGATCTGCTCCGCAGTTAGCACAATACTTTGTACACCATAAAGACCAGTAAGTATTCCCTGACTTAGGAAGCCAAAGAACCAATTACAACAGGTAGAGACCGAAGCACAAAAGGGCGAGTGAGAAAGCAGAACATATTGGTCAGCTAACTGACTGCCTTATTTCCTCTTTATCTTATCAGTCCTACAGCTATTCTCAAGGCCAAGGACTTGGGGCAGACCTTGGCACGGCCCTTCGTGACCCAAGTTCAGGGACTTGCCTCAGGTCACGACTGGCTGGCACGGCGAGTGGCTGGGGGGCAGAGAGTGGGAGTAGGTGGGAGCAAGCAGGCGGACCCCTGAGACGGGGCAGATGAGGCACAGGGAGCCTGCGAACTCCGCCTCGGCCCACACCAGGGTCTCTGTGCCAACCAAGCCCCGCTCCTCCTAGCACCCACCCCCACTACTCTTCCTCCCTCCACAGGCAGGAGCCCCCGCACCCTGGTCCGCCTGGGCAGCAGGGGGCGCTGAGGCCCTGGCTCCTCCCCCGGGTCCTGCGGCCGCACCCTCCAGGATCTGGCTGGACAGAGTGCGGACCGAAGAAGAGGGGGAAGCCCAGGAGCGCCTGAGTCCCCCTCCTAGGCTGCTGCCTAGATCTCGCCCTGGGATCCGAGTCCAGAAAGCAGGAGGAGACTCTGAGGATAGAAACATGGGCCCTGCGGGCTGCGTCTTCCTACTGCCTCTTCTGTTGGGAATCTCAGGTGAACTCGGGATGAAGAGAGCCCTGGCGGGGGCCTCAGGGACCCTTGTAAATAAGAAGCCATCCTGGGGGTCCCCCACACTGCCCCCTTTCTCTGCAGGCACAGATGAGGAGGAACCCAAGGATCTCGTCAAGTCAAGTAAGGCGCCGCCTCAGGGTCCACGTGCCCGGGGAGCACGGAAAGGGGCCTGGTGCCGAGGAGAGGACACCGGCGTGGGGAGGCAGGGCGGGGGCAGGGTCCCGGGCAGGCCTCCAGGCCTCTCTCTTCTCCGTCGGCAGTCTGCGGGCGGCCTGCGGTTTTATCTGGCATCGTCTCCGGCCTGGAGGCCAACGTGGGGCAGTGGCCCTGGCAGGTCAGCATCCGCCAAGGCTTGTCTCACGTCTGTGCCGCCTCCCTCATCTCAAAGCAGTGGGTGCTGACAGTGGCAAGCTGCTTCCGGTGAGTGCGGGCCCTGCTTAGGGGAGACCCATCAGGGAGGTGGGTGGCTGGGGCTCCTGGGCTAAGGGCAGAGGAGTCTGTCCAGCACTGCCCGAAACAGTACCTGTTCCTAAGAAGGAAGTCCAAATGTTTCCTGCCCTAGCTCTCAGTTCAGGACTAGGCAGGGTTCCTCACATTTGAAAATCATCTTGACTGAAGATCAGATCAGATCAGATCAGTCGCTCAGTTGTGTCCAACTCTTCGCGACCCAATGAATCTCAGCAGGCCAGGCCTCCCTGTCCATCACCAACTCCCGGACTGAAATGAACATCTAAAAAAGTTTCCCACTCTCCCCCATCTAATTCTCTACCCACATCTTGACGCCATTCTGGGTGCATGGTTCTGAGCCCTCTTCCCTCTCTCTAGGTGGCCCTCCTATTCCTATGGCTTAAAAGGTCATAGATCGGTTGATAGCATCCACATTTTCATCAGCAGCTCCTAACTAGTTCTGATGCATTTCTATTCAGCTGTCTCACTGCTATCTCAAAGACAACGTGATCAAATGGGAACTACAATTTTACCGCCACCAATATCCCAAACCTTTCTCTCCCTTTCTTCCCATCTCATGCGATAACATACCCAGTTGCTCAGAAACACGAAGCCTCACTTTCCCTTACCCTCCACATTCACTGCAAACACTTAATTCTTCAGTTTTACTTCCACAAAGTACTCTTGACTCTATAGCACAGCTGTCCTGGACCACTGCAACAGCATAATAGGTTTTTTTTTTTAATTGGAATATAATTGCTATACAACATCATGGTTTCTGTAGTACAATCATATGAATCAACCATACGTATACATACATCCCCTCCCTCTCAATTATCCCTCCCAGCCCCTCATCTCACGTCTCACCCATCAAGACCATCACAGAGCACCGAGCTGAGCTCCCTGTGTTAGCAGCAGCTTCCCACTAGCTGTCTATTTCACACATGGTACGGTTCATATCCATGTTACTCTCTCAATTCATCCCACCCTCTCTTTTCCCCCTCTGTGTCCACCAGTCCCTTCTCTATATCTTACCTCTATTCCTGCCCTGCAAATAGGTTCATCAGTACCCATATTCAGTATTTGTTTTTCTCTTTCTGACTTACTTCACTCTGTATCACAGGCTCTAGGTTCATCCACATCACAACAACTGTTTTTTGCTACCTTTATGCACACAACAAAGTGATTTTTTTTTTTTTATCAGAAGCAAAATCATGTCATTCCTTCCTTCAAATCCTCCAGTCACTGCTCAGGAACCTAGAATAAAATCTGTAAGCCATGAATTACCAGGTATCTGCTTATCTCCACATCAGCCCATTCTACTCCAGGTTTATTTCTATTTCTAGAAAGTGCAGAGCTCTTTCCCACCCTCAGTGCCTTTGCATATGCTGTTTCCTCTGGAATGCTTTTCCTTATAGCTCTTCACATGGCTGACTCCTGCCCTGTGGGACTCAGTTGAAAGGTTCTCTGTTCAACAAGACCTTCCCTGATCCAATTCATAGGCTCTTCCCTCATCTTTTACTTTCTACCTTAAAATCCTGTTGATTTTCTTCATAAGATTTTTCACACTTAAAAATTTTATACTTGTTCACTTGTGTGTTGTCTCTGCCTCCCTCCCTCTCTCCCAACCTCTCTATCTTTCTTGACACAGACATACAACCCTTGAGACCAAAAGCCCTATGACAGCCAGATGCTAAGTTTCATTTATATATTCAGGAGATACTAAGCACTTATTGAAGAAACGATGCTTAGCCAGGTGAAAAATGCAACCTCCAGAACTATGGGCTCTGCTGGGGCTGAGGCACAAGAAACCCATGCTACTTGTTCTGCTCCTTCTCAGGTCGAAGGACACCAGAAAATATGAGGTTCTGGTGGGATCACTTCAGGTCTCTGGCTACCAAGGCTCCAAAACAACGATCATCCCTGTGTCCAGGATTATTCCCTACCCTGATGTCCAGGGACACGCATCTAGTGCCATCGCTGTGGCAGAGCTGGCCCGCCCACTTTCCTTCAGCCCCCTTGTCCTGCCCATCTGTCTCCCGACATCAGCAGTCCAGCTGAAGAACGCCACCTCCTGCTGGGTGACTGGATGGGACAATTCTGGGATAGTCCAATGTGAGGATAAGTAGACTTTCTGAGCTCGGTTTGCTCCACTGGCCTTCCCTCCCCCTACTCGCTATCCCACTCCTGGCACAAGATACGGTGTGCTCTCCCTCTCCAGCAACTGATCCGAAGGACTGCAGACTTCAGTGCTCCTCTAACCCCCAGCTTCCCTCTGCGTCCTCCATACTTCTGCTGCTAGGATTACTCTGCTTATTCACAGCAGCTTTTGCTCCTATTTCACAATACTGCTAAGACCTTAAAAGTGAAAAGGCCAAGGCATTGAACTTAATGAGAGCAGGGTTCCCAGTTCTCCTCCAGCACCTGGTAGAACGTGTGTGGGCTGGCGGACGGGGAAGCAGACATGAACATGGATCCTCAGCAGGTCCCGAGTCAGACTGAGAGGATTTCACACCAGCAGTCTTGACTCTCTCAGTGTATCAGATCCACCTTCTTACGTTCTTTGGAACATAAAAAGTACATGTCAAACAACATAATCTCACATCTTCATTATCGTACATTTTCCCAAATCAAAAGATTCTTCGGCTCTCTGTGGTATCTGAGCAGGAACAACTGCCTTTAGTCTTATTCAGACCTAGGGACTGCAGCCATGAGACCATGTGCCAAATGAGAAATCAGAGTAGTGCCTATGATGGGGGGCAGAAACTTGAAATCAGAGATATCCCTGAAAATTAAAGGCATGAAATTGTATCCAAAGCTGAAAGTTGCTTCCTAATTTTTAAGACAGCTTTGCCTTTTTGACCTTACAGCCATGACACCACCTTACACACTGAAGGAGCTAAAAGTGCAACGCATCGATCTCCAGACATGCAAGAAATATCAGAAAGAAAGCTTGTTACGAGGAGTCGAGCCCATCAGTGAAGCCATGATCTGTTCCCGGCTCCCAGTGGGGGAGCCAGATATGTGTATAGTAAGAATCCCTTCCCACAGGCACAGAGCTCCGCCTGTCCCCAGCATGCTTCCTCCATGTCTTGTAGCTCTGTGGGCCCAGATGAACCCAGGAGTGCCGGGACAGGCCCAGACTCCACAGCTCTCGGTGTCCCCAGGGTGCTTCCCCCATGTCTCGTAGCTCTTGTGGGCCCGGGTGAACCCAGGGGTCCTGGGACAGGCCCGGACTCCACAACTCTTGGCTGAACTATGAGTCTCTTGCCCTGTGCATGCGTAGCCATATGTCGTCTCTCCTTCAGGCCAGGAGAGGAGATCCCCTGATGTGCAGAGTGAAGGACTTCTGGGTTCTAGCAGGAGTGATGAGCTGGGGATCAAACTGCATCGGAATCGACAAGCCTGGAGTATTTACAAGCATCAGTTTCTACAAGTCTTGGATTGAGAAGTCAGCCATCTCACATGCTGACCTTTCTGCTACCCCCAGGTCAGACTTCTCCAGGTTCTTCCCGGTAATGCTTCTGCCTCTCATATTCCTGGGGCCACCCTAACTAGCTGAGGGAGAAAGAGGAAATGCTTTAAGTTGAGGATTTTGAGGAGAGATTTTGAAGATTCAGCAAGAAAGAAGCAGGTCAGCTACCTCTAAGCACAGCCCCCAGGAGCCAAATCCGCTTGCTGCCTTGTCTCCTATAGGTCAACATGGAAAGCAAGTTCCCCCGTGTGAATAAAGTTTGGTTGATTCTATTATTTCTCATATTCATTTTTAACATGAAACTGGAGTCGGGGCCTGGAGAAATACAGAAGCAAAGAACTTTAGGGCTGAAAGGGATCTGGAAATCCCTGACCCAATCAGTCCCCCACATTCTACAGAAGCAGTAGCTAGGGTCCAGAGAGGTGAAATACCTTGCCCTTGGCTGAATTCAGTGAAAACCATCCAATCTGGGACTAGACTGAGTTCTAAAGAAAAATCAGGGACTCGGAGAACTAGCAGGTTTCAGTGGAAGCACATTAGGCAAGAGGAGCCTAGCACAGCATGTTAGCTATCTACTGCTGTATAACAAATTACCCCCAAACTGGAGACAACATCTACTATCTCTCAGTGTCTGTGAATCAGGGAGACTTAACTAGGTAGTTCCTGCTAACGGTGTTTCAAGAGGCTGCTTGCTGCAAACTGCAGTCATCTTCAAGTTCAACTACTGGCAGGAAGAACCTACTTCAGGGTCACTCTCAGAGGCCTCTCTGTGGGGAGAGAGGGCAGTTGGTGTCACACACAGTGAGGATCCAAGATAAAGTGACAGAGAACACCCCAAACAGAAGCTGCAGTCTTTCTATAACCAGAAAGACATCTCATTACTTCTGTTGTATTCTATTCTTTAGAAGTGACTCGACAAGGTGTAAGTATCAGGAGGCAAGAATCACCGCAGACACAATGGCCACCTTCTCCAAATGCAATAGGGAAGGGTCTGGAGGGGAAAACTGACTCTCTCTAGCAGTCAAACATTAAGCAGAGGCCTGGGGCGGGGCTAAATTGAAGTTTGGGCAGAGGGTATTTCTGAGTCTCCTGTTCATCCCACTGAGAGCACTGCATGGTTGTACTAAGAACTGTATGGCTGCTTGAATCCCATCCTTTTCTTGATATATGAAGAGCTGCTAAGAACACGAGATTTTACGCTGGCCAGCAGTGAGTTAATTTATCAATTTCATAAGATACTGATTAAAATGATTCAGGATATTCCATATTACTAGACAAATAATAGTGAAAAACAATTAGGAGTTTCAGGAAGACGGTAAAATGAACGGCAGCAAAGTGAACATTTCTTGCTCAAATTTCATTCAATACCAATAAAATCAGTTTGAAAATGAAAATTTTCATTAATAACTGCAAAGATAAGATAGTTACATAAAAATAAGGAAGTTAAATCTGGGCCATCAAAAATCCTTCCAGACATGAAGAAAATAGTTAAGAACATTGAAAAAAATTAATTTCCCCAATGCAAAAATTATGCAAAATATAAGCAGGATTCAAAGACCAATTACAATCTATCCTCAAAAGAACACTGTGCATGTTTATAAGATCTCAGGATTTATTTTTTAGATGACAGCACTACAGAATTGCAAGCAAGGCATAACTGGCACTGGAAAAGTGCTTCAGCAGAAGATGAACTTGTTAAATATATGAGACACTAAATAAGTAAGAAATGACAAAAGAATATGGTGAAGAGGATGGACCTAAAGATCCACCCTAGGCTGCAAAAGGAGAGAGACTCTTAGTCTGATGAAGATAACCTTTGTATTTATTTAGAAAAACATGTTCTATTAAAGCCAAGAAATCAAGTAAAGAGATAAAAACAGGTTTTAAAATCATAAAATAGTTGGAAGTTACTTTAGAAGTTGTTTGATACAACTCTCAGCTCAAGGCGTTATGTTTGCTTGTTTCACACGCCTGATGTCTTAGGTAATACTTTTTAATACCGTAGCACCGGAAAACTAACTAACCACTCACTGGCCTTTGGTGATGGGGGAATGGGAACTACACAGCACCGCCCTACCAACTGCTCACCAAAATCTTCAAAACCTGAAACTTAACAAGTAAAACATACACATAATGAATGAGATGAAAAAGAGTTTTCTGTACAAAGGATGCACAAAATATCAGTAAATACATGATTCTGTGTTTTAGGAATAAGCTAAACATGGAGATTTGGGTATAATCTCAAGGCAGCATACCAGGAATGAGACCCATACTGGGGAAAGCTTAAGTGTTACCAACAGTATTTGGCACTAACTGAAGAACATCATTAGGAAGAGGAAGGGTCTCCACATGGAATCGAAGAAAACAAAAGCCAGATGCCTTTGTGTTCATCAGACCCTGGGCTGTAAAAGGAGAGAGACTCTGAGTCTGATAAACATAAACTTTGTATTTATTTAGAAAAACATGTTCTGTTTTGGAGAAGCACTCTTTCACCCAGTTCTTTTTAGAAGAAGGGATATTTCATCCTCTTGAGTGAAATGCTTGTAGAGATTTGCCAGTTCCACTTGTTCTGATCTTTGAAGCCTCTTCAAACCATCACTCTTTTTTACTAATTTGGTTTCCCTACTCAACATCAAGAAGATGTGCCCAGGTAGGGAAAAATTAAAATGCCAAATGAAAAACACGAATAGTCCTCATTGCAAATCAACATCCTGGTTTATGCACAAGTCTCTTAAATTTTAGTGAGTCAGTCTCTTGAATTTAATCTATTCTAGGTGCTCTGACAAGAATTTCAGAAGCTAAAAAGCTGAGTCCAGAGTCTAGGCTGAGATGACTTGAGCCAAGTCCTGCTGCCTGCCAAAGTGGTTTCTCTGGGTGTCATGACATCTTTATCTCACCTCCAACTATGGCAGGAACTTGTATTCACTTTATATCTTCTTTGTATCAATTACTATACCGGCCACTTTAAAAATTATCTTATCTGGCCCTAACAACTCAAGAAGGCATTATTTATTCCACTTTTACAAATGAAAACACACACACAACAACAACAACTGAGGATCAAAGAGGTTAAGTAACTTGCTAAGTTCACACACTGAATATTTAACAGATTTATTCAGGACTGTCTGACTCAAAAGATTCGGCTCCTTCCACTATACCAAATTACCTCCATTCACTATTAGTAAGCTCTATTAAAGACCTTTGTACAACTCCAAAATCACACCTGCCCGTTGATTCTAGTTATTCGTGCCTCTTGCTATATTCCTTCAGAAACTGACTGCACACAGCTTTACTTCTTCTGAATAGGTGAGAACAACCTTGAGAAGAGAAAAACTGCCGTCATCATCTTCCTGATCTGCTAACAGTATCTATTATACTGTATTGAAAGAGAAAGTATCAAATCTTATTTTCTAAATAACAAAATGAAAGCAATAGACTAAGAAAGCTAGCTGTCAAAAGGGAAAGGAAAAATTCATTTATTATAAATTCAAGTGAATAAACAAAAAATATTTTACTTTAGTGATCAAAAGAACAGAAGCAACTCCTGCAAAGGGAGACTGATTAAAAGGCAGCAGGACCCAGGGCACATAGGCAGGAGCTCAGAGCAGGACTGTCCCTGTGGAGAAAGTGAGTGCAGGCCAGTGAGGCAAAGGGCAGGAAGAGGAAGAGGGCTGTCTCTAGAAGGTTGTGCAGGCCTTGGCCCTGACATAAATGCCAAGTATATGCGCTAGTTCCAAGACATACTGTTTAGTGGAAAATAAGACCGAACTGGATCTTTGAATAGAGGGCACAGCTGTCTGTGGCTGCCAGGCCAGGGCCTGCGACACACTGGCTAGAGAAATCAGTAATTCTTTAGAAGACTTTCATAAAGGGATTTACCCATTTTCCAGTATGAGAGACTGATCTGATAGAATTAGAAAGGAGACAATGGAATCCATCTACCTTTCCTGGAACCACAGATAAAAAGCTAAAACCCCTGCAAATGTACTCCTGCCCCTGTTTTGTTCTCAGGGTGCGCAAGAGAAGACTGCAACCTGCAGCGGCATCCTTACTCTACAGCCGTGGTTCTCAACCAGGGGTGGTGACTCTGCGCTCCACTTCTCCCCACCGGTGACATTTCTGGTTGTCACAACTAGGGGTGGGTGGTACTCCTGACATCCAGCAGGTTAAAGCCAGAGATGCTGCTTAACATCCCCCGATTCACAGGACAGCCCCCCACAAGAAAGAATCACCTGGCCTCAAACATCCACAGTGCCAAGGCTGAGAAATCCTGGTCTATAGGCACCGTTAACATCAATCTAAGCCATCACCAAGAGGACCTGCTTGACAGAATTAAGACAGGACTTAAAACTGGGATATTATTTCAACAAAAACACTAATAAAAACAGTGGCTACTATTTATTGTTTTGTGCTTAAATAGTCTAAGTACTTGCCCCCTGTATCTCATTTAATTCCTACCCAAATCTTGTGGGGTATATGTAATTCCCATTTTGCAGAGATGAAAAGGCAACTAGGCAACAAGCCATGTGGCAACTAATAAAGCTTTCACCAACACCACCATGTTGCCACTTCCCAAACCAACAGAGGTATTTGAAGATAACGTTAATGATAGCAGGGTAACAGTCTGGGAACAGAGAATCTAGGACCCAAAGATAGGGCATGATGAGACAGACACAGAGCTGGAAGAGGAAAATCTCTAGAATGGACATTAAACACTTACTCTTTTGCTTCAACTCGTACTTTCTTTCTTAGAAGAAGCAAAGGAGTATTAAAATGGGAGACCCACCCAAAATGTTTCTTGATGGCTAAATCAAAAATAAGAAAGTATTTGTAGAGGGATAACAGAGGCAATAGACAAAGACAAATAAATACAAATAGATAAGCAATTCATAAATCAATGTTACATCTGCAAAGAAACTTTGAGAGCATCAGCTGATTCTAGTGCCTTCATGGCACAACAGGAAAACACAGGCCTTAGGGGAAAGGTGACTTCTTTAAGGTCGTGCAGTCATCACCATGGAAATAACAGTACTATGGGCTGAAGACCAGAGATTTCTCCAATATGGTACAAGAGTTTAGCTTTTTGGTCACCCCATGAAGCTTGTGGGATCTCAGTTCCCAGACCAGGGACTGAACCTGGGACCATGGCAGTGAAAGTGCCGAGTCCTAACCAGTGGACCGCCAGGGAATTCCCAAGAGTTTAGCTTAGATTTAGAAAGGACTCATGGGTTCTCATTCTTGTAAGAATGGACATTTGCTTACATAACTCACTATTACTGTTACACCTATCAAAATTAACAATAACTCTTTCATACCACCTAATACCCAGTTAACGATCAAATTTCCTTGATCGTATCAAAATGCTTTCTTAGAGCTTATGTGTTAAATCACGACCCAAGCCCCTCAAGCAATCACAAATGAAGACAACCAGATTTGCAAAACATCAATTAGGTTACAATTTACAGTCATGGCAGTAGGTAAACAAATGGAGGAAGGATTAATTTTTTTTGAAGTGTCCACTTCTAACATCTGAAAAACGTATTGCAAGAGGTAGACGCCTTACTGTCCTGAGACACAGCACATGTGGCACTTCCCCACCGCAACAGTCCCTGTGGCTGAGCTGGCCATATCCCTGCGTGCTTGTCACGCACGAGGGCACAGACGCAAGGGCATCATACTGCAAGGACACGTAGAGTCCATCGCCATGAAACTACGGCCTGGTAGGAAAAGATCAACTGTTCAAATTCTTTGGAAAAAACTTGAGTAGTTTACAGTGGGACAGAATGAAAAGACATGGAGGGTGGCTGGGCCATCCTGCCGGCAGAGGACCAGGGTGAGGATTTGGAACAGCTGCCCTGAGCTCTCGAGACGTTGTGGATTCAAAGCCCCCGGTCAGCTCTGGGCTCCAGCTCTGGGCTGCAGTCTGTCCAAGCACAGCCCCAGAGGTCCTCTCACTCCGCTCTCCTCACTCTTCTCAGATACCTGCAGTGGTTTGCTGAGGCTGTCATAACAAAGTACCACAAAGGGGGCTTCAAGACCAGAAATGTGTTCTCTCACAGTTTTAGACGTGAGAAGTCTGAGATTAAGAGGTCAGCGGGGGGAGGGGGGTTCCTTCAGAGCGATGAAAGGGACAATCTGATCCAGGTTTCCTGGGCCTTCTTCCCTCTCTGTGTCTGTCTGCATTCAAATGTCCTCTTCCTATAAGGACACCATCATACTGGGTTAAGGCCTATTGTAATGATCTCATTTTGGGCTTCCCAGGTGCTTAGTGGTAAAGAATCCACCTGCCAACGCAGGAAGTGAGTGTTCGATCTCTGGGTCAGGAAGATCCCTTGGAGAAGGAAATGGCAACTCACTCCAGTATTCTTGCCTGGTGAATCCCATGGAGAGAGGAGCCTGGCGGGCTACAGTCCATGTGTTGGCGAAGAGTCAGACACGACTGAGTGACTCAGCACACATACACACGACCTCATCTTAACCTCAATTACCTCTGTTAGAGACACTATCTAAAAATTTGATCACATTCTAAGGTACTTGGGGTTTGGACTGCAACTATACAACTATAGAGTGGGGAGATACATTTTGGCCCACACAATACCTTTAAAACAATCTCTCACTGTTTAAGCTAGCTTAAGTGAGTCTCTGTTGCTTATAACTGAATAATAATAACCAAAACAGCTACACTTTCTGGTATTTTTTAAAATTATTAAGGTGTTTTTTTTTTCAAAATTCATAAAAGTTTAAGATATAAGAGAGCAACAACATGCTTTAACACTACTAAATGCTGCCTCTGCAGACTTAGCACCTATAAACAATGGGGACAGGAAACACGAAAGGCGCAGAGAGAAATTCTGTGGCAGAGGCAGTACTGAAGCTTTCCATTTCCTAGCAACCAGGAGTGCTGGCCGCTGACAGCTCAAAGGCAAGTCCATTCCAAGGCTGCCACCAGAGACATCTTTCTCCCCAGGTAATGCCCCCTCCAGGAGGCCACCTGCACCCAGTCCTTTAGAAGTTCAAGGATCCAGCCTTCCCGTCTCATTTCAGGGCATCTTTGAAGGGCCATCCAAGCTCCAGAGCAACCTGTGGGATTGGCTGAGGCCTCTGTTGCCAATGCATCACAATGCCTTTGCCCAATCCTGTTTCTATTCCCCCCAACCCCCACCAAGGTGTTGATCCTAAGACTCCTTCCCAATAAACTTCCTGCACACACACCTCTGACTTACAGTCTGTTTCCCAGAAAATCTAACTTGCAATACATTCTATAACTAACACTGTAATGGAAGATGGAAAAAAAACAAAAAAAAAAATTAGAAAATATTAGCTGGGTTTTGGGTTAATTTCCTCTTTTTCATTTCTTTTGTGAAGAATCCTGCTGATCCTCCATTTCCTTACTAGAGACAGGGCTCCACTCCTTTCCGAGCCCTCCAACCTGCCCTGGGCAGCAGCAACTGTGCCCACCGCTCACCCCTCCCCGCCCCTAGAGGCAAAAGCCCCAGACACTTTGCCCCCCTGGACAGCAGGGGGCACCTCAAGCCCAGTGCCTCTCTTGGGTCCCACAGCTGCACTTCTCAAGTCTGGTCTCTTCAGCTCCTGGCCAGGGTGAGGACCCAGGAGGAGGCGGATACAGCTGAGGATCTAACCAGGAGAGAAGGCCGGTCCTGCCCTCTTCTGAGGCTGCTCCCCAGCTGGCCTCACCCTGGAAGCCTGAGTCCAGAGAGCAGGAAGTGCTGACACTGAGGAGAGAAATATGGGTCCCGGGGGCTGTGCCTTCCTGCTGTCCCTTCTGCTGGGTGAGCCCCTGAGGTGGAGGTGGGGGGAGGCAGACAGTTTTTGGCTCAAGAAATTACCATATAGGCTACTAGGACACTGCACACATGAGATGTGACTTCTGAAGGGTGTGCCCTGAGAAAGTCTGAGGGGACCCTGTGTGCCAGGCTCCAAACAAATCAGGGCTCTTGGAAGTGACAGTAAACACAAAGATCCCTGCCCTGGGGAGGGGGGTGGGGTTACAGTCAAAGCAAGTAGCAAATATGTAAATTATAAGGCAGGTTAGAAAGCAGTAAATACTGTGACCTGAAAGCGACCTCTAGAGTGTCGAGAGGCATTATATTTTAAACAGGGTGGATCAGGAAAGTTTCTGTAAGAAGCTATTGGATCCAAGACTTGGAGGAGATGAGTGATTTGGCTAAAAAAAATCAAGGAAAATAGTAATTCAAGCAAATGGAACTGAAAGTACAAACGCCTGTCCTTGATTTCAGGAATTATACTGTTCGTTTATTTTTCCAGCCCATGGTGATTTAAAGGCAGGATTGGCTGAGGGTAGCAAAAAGATAATAGGTAGCAGAAAAGAAAGAGACACAGATACTGCAAAATGCTAGTACAGTTAAAGAAAACACGACAAAAGTAAACAGCGTATACACCTTAAAAACATCTGAAGGCATGAATGTATTTACAACCTCACATACTTGATAGTCCTGAAGGAGACGGTGAATTGTTAAGTAAAAGTTGAATTATGTTACATATATGCTGCTAAAAAGTCACGTAAGTATGTAATTAGCAAGATTTCTAATAGGTAGATATAAAAATTTGGCCTTTAACACCAATCTGAGAAATTGAAGTCACAGAAAGCCTTTCTATTCAGAAAACCTGGATATATAATAGGTGTTGTTGTATATTATATATATGTGTTGTTATATATTAATGATGCAGTGTATTTGTTTTAGGGTCTTTCATATCCTCTTTCCAAAAGAAAACCCTCCAGTCAGGTGAGTGGTTTCCACTTGGGTCCAAAACTGCTGGGTCTGGAACTGGAATAGGACAGAGAATGGAGGCTAGGGAGGACTCAGGTCCTGGAGATGGATGGGAGTTTGGAGACGATGAGAAGATGGGGATCAGAAGAACAGGACAACCAGACTTTCATGTTTCTCTCTCCTCTTCCTCTAGTGTGTGGACGACCTGTATACTCAGGCCGTGTTGCGGGTGGCAAGGATGCCGCCGCCATGCGCTGGCCTTGGCAGGTCAGCCTGCAGCTCTCCACCTCCCACGTCTGTGGGGGCTCCCTCCTCAGTGACAGGTGGATAGTCACGGCAGCACACTGCTTACAAACGTGAGTTCCCGCTGGTGATTAGACACACGGAGGTAGGTTCTCAATAAATAACTGAACAAATTCATGAATGAACCAACAGACAAAGGCAAGTTCCAAGACAAGCAGGCAGAAGGAAACCTAGGTCATCTTGGACCCAGGACGGGGCACAGAGGTAAAAACAAACAAAAAAAAAGAATGATGTAAGTGGTCACTATATTAGAAATTTTTCTTACTTATCACCAAATCACCTCCTAAACACCAGTCAGGAGCTCTGTCTTAAGCTGTTTCGGGTCACAAACACAATCTGTGAGAGAAGCAAGGTACCATGTGGTGAGCAGCCGTGAAGAAAGATGTCTCCAGCCAACGGCTGATGAAGACGTGACAGCCCCTCTCTGAGTCGAGACTAGAGACGACACTGCGCACCAGCTTCAGGTTAGCCTGTTCAGAAGGAACCAGACTCCTGACGAACACACACTGTGAAAGGTTTGCTGTTTGCAGCCTGTAAGCTTTATGGTAATTCGTTGTGTCACAATAGATGACATATATAAAGAACGAAACAACCAAACCTTTCAATAACAAAAAGTTCAAATAAAGTAATAACTTCAAAATGCTGAGAGAATTCCAACTTAGAAGTCTACCCATATCTACAAACTATCCAACAAGTGCAGCGGAGAAGTAAGCCATTCTCAGATATACAAAGCAGCAACAGTGTGGGCAGCAGCTGCCAGGCACAAGTCCTCAGGAAGCCACAGTGAGTATGCTTCACCAAAATGAAGGAGGGAAAACACAGAATCAAAAAAAACAAAAACAGAAACAGAATACAACACAGAAGAGAACCCTCAAGAAAATCATAAAGAAAAGTACCAAGATTGGAGTTATAGGGCAGAGGTCTTAAAAAAAAGTACAGTATCGATAGAATGCCTAACCGTATCAACATACTGAGAGACTTTCACTTTTGGCAGACAGTTGGGGAAAACTGATGAGGTAGTGACAGGTACACAGAAAACTAAAAAAGCAAATAAGTGAGACCATATTATTAGCTCCAGAAGAAGCAAAAAGTTTTACAAGAAATATAATTACAGTACCAAACCTTGGCAGGAGGTGAATGTTTTCATAGTCACAAAACATACCTATTAAATAGTAATCTGACAAAAAGTTATCATAGATTAGGAGGATGGTGAAAGGAAGTGGGTGAAGTGGCTGTAATTGTTGGTTCAATCCTCACCATGTACATAAGAATACAATGTTCTAAAATTGAAAAAACAATTAATGGCAATATATAGGGTTTCTTAAAAATATAGGGAAAATGCTAGAAGAAAGAGCTACCAGTTGAAAGTGATCGCTTTTGGATAGCAAGAATTGAGGGCAGCAGGGCAGAGAATGTCTGTCATTCATTTATTTTGTAAATCTTATGAAACGACTTGACATTTTAAATTACATGAACACACAGACACACACATATATAAACTTGGTGGTTATATTTTGCTTTAAATTCTTAGGAAGAAATAAAGGTCTAGTGCTCAGAAATCAAAACTGAAAATAAAACAACAATAACTACTAAGCATATTTGTGATGGCTGAAACAATGGAGAACAGCAGAGGTGACTAAAAGAATGAGAGAAAAACTAAGACAAAAGTCTGGCCATTAGAATGAAAAAGCATACCACAGAAACAGTAGACAACAAAAGAAAGAGTGGTCAGGGAGGTGGGGTAGGAGAAGAGGAGACATACAAAACCTAGGCCAAGCTGGAAGCAGCCTGGTTAATTCCAAGTCTGTTACCCTCCTTTCTTCCCCAAAGACTCAACCACACAAAGGCAGCTTGCTGTGACCCAGCTATAAGCAGAGAAGCACAATCCACTTTTATTCTCCTCTTTCTCTTCCCCTCAGGACATGGATTCCTTTCCTGTACACTGTGCGGCTGGGGTCAGTTGATAGGGACAATCTAGATGAAGGCGTGATACATCGTGTGAACAGAATTGTCATCCATCCCACATACAGTAATGTCAGTGGAGACATTGCCCTGTTGAGGCTGTTCTCTAGAGTCACCTACAGTTCTTCCATCCTGCCCATTTGCTTGTCCAATGTCAAAAAGAAGCGGTTGATAATCCCAGACTCTTGCTGGGTGACTGGATGGGGAAAACTGAAAGAAGAAGGTGAGAATGCACACAACAAGGGGGTGCTTTATACATCACCTTCTTGTACCCACTTCAGGGTATTCATATTCTGGGCATTTCAATACTGTAGCAAAGATTTTCTACAAAACCAGATCACTGACACTCTCCAGAAGTTTTCAAATAAAATATCTGCCTATTTATATGACTATTAACCCATATTTTGGCTAGAATCTAGCTATATTGGTAAGAACAAATACTAACAATTTATATATATATTTATTTAACTACTTGTTTTTTAATACTAACAATTTAAATACATAATTACCTCTCTGAAACAGAGGTTAACAAATCTGATTTAAAGTTTGAAAAGAGTCTAGTGCTTATTTAATCTGTTTTCAAAGTGTTGTGTCAACTCTTTGAATACTTTAGAATATTCACATTTTTACTTAATCAAAATATATCAGAATTTCTCTTTATCTAGAACATTAAGAATGCCCCAGGTGGGCGATCAAAAAATCGCAAACAGAATATTTAATTATGCATTGTTTTAGATTAACTATGCCACAAAACTGTTCCATTAGCCAACATGATGAGAAAGTGACTGTATTCTGCTTTTGGATTACCATTCCGAGATGTCTGCATATCATGACTGAATGTTGTCCCTACCGTTCCAGGTTACTATTCCTTTCATTCCTATTTATCTCTACAGATGCTGATTATCCTACCATACTCCAGGAAGCAGAAGTACCCATCATTAAACGCCAGAAATGTGAAAACATCTACAACCCATTGGGCTCCTTCTTGCCGCAAATACAGCCAGTCATCGAGGAAACCATGATTTGTGCCGGTGATCTTAAGAAACGGAAGGATACCTGCCAGGTTAGGGTTTGCTCTTGAAATTTTTAATTTTAACATGACATCTTAATTTGGTTCCAGGTTTGCCCATCTGTAAACAACAGTGAATTGGGAATCAGAGACAAGCGTTCTTACAAAAATTCTTCTTTGCATCTGGATAAATCACTTAAACTTTATCTATTAATTTAATCTCTTCAACTATTGATCTAGAGTAATGCTAACCACTGGTGTTTGGGTTTTCAGAGTCTCATATGTTTTCATAAATATATTAAGAGGTTAACATAGAAATGCCAACTTTTAAATTTTTTCAAGGAAGAAACATTTCATTGTACACTTAAAATGTGTCATTCCATTGTCTCCTGATCATAACTGTCTGATGAAAAATCGGCAATCATTTGTGTCTCCCTCCATTGGGTGTAATGTACTGTTCTCTGGCTTCATCCAATATATTTTCATTCATATTGGATTGTTAGAAGTTTGAATCATATGCTAGGTGTGGTTTTCTTTGTCTTTATCCTTTTTGGGATTCACTGAGTTGTTATTTTAATCTATTCTTTTCAGTTCAGTTCAGTTGCTCAGTCGTGTCCGACTCTTTGCGATCCCATGGACTGCAGCACACCAGGCCTCCCTGTCCATCACCAACTCCTGGAGTCCACCCAAACCCATGTCCATTGAGTCGGTGATGCCATCCAACCATCTCATCCTCTGTCATCCCCTTCTCCCCTTCTCCCCCTGCCTTCAATCTTTCCCAGCATCACGGTCTTTTCAAATGAGTCAGCTCTTTGCATCAGGTGGCCAAAATATTGGAGTTTCCGCTTCAACACCAGTCCTTCCAATGAACACCCAGGACTGATCTCCTTTAGGATGGACTGGTTGGATCTCCTTGCAGTCCAAGGGACTCTCAAGAATCTTCTCCAACACCACAGTTCAAAAGCATCAACTCTTCGGTGCTCAGCTTTCTTTATAGTCCAACTCTCACATCCACACATGACTACTGGAAAAACCATAGCCTTGACTAGATGGACCTTTGTTGGCAAAGTAATGTCTCTGCTTTTTAATATGCTGTCTAATCTATTCTTTTACCTTTCATCAAAATTTGGGAAAATTTCATTCATGATTTCTTCAACTATTTTTCTGCCTCATTTCTTTCTTTTCTTCTTCTAGTTAAAACTGGAAGTTTATAAGTTATACCTTTTGATATTTTCACACAAGTCCCTAATACTCTTTGTCTAATTTTTACCCTTTTCTGTTTTTCAAATTTGATACTTTAAATTAACCTATATTCCAAGTCTAATTTTTACCCTTTTCTGTTTTTCAAATTTGATACTTTAAATTAATCTATATTCCTATGCTTCTTTCTTCTGCCATCTACATTTTCTGCTAGGTTCATCTAGTGAGATTTTTATTTCAGATATTTTTATTTTTCAGTTCTAAAACCACCACTTGGGTTTTACTTCCTCTCTCTTTTACACACATGCGCACATTCTTCTACATCTCTGCCAAAATTTCCTAACTATATATTCATGATTAAAAAAATCAATCAATGTACAGTGACACAACTTCACACCCACTAGGATGACTATAATCAAGACAGATAATAATAAGGGTTGGCAAAGAATTGGAATCTTCATATACCTAGTTAAAATGTAAAATGGTACAGTCATTCTAGAAAACCTCAAAAGGTTAAGTATAGACTTATACACACACACACGTAAAAGTATAGACTTACCATATAATTTAGAAATTCCACTACAAAGTAAACACCCAAGAAAAATGAAAACATACATCCATATAAAAATTTGTACATGATATTCACTGCACCAATATTTATAGTAGCCAAAAAGTAAAAAGTAAAATGTCCATCAACTGATGACTAGATAAACAAAAAAGTGGTATGTCAATATATTATTATTCAGTCATGAAAAAGGGATGGAGTACATACACACACTATGAACCCCAAAAAGAGTATGCTAAGTGAATGAAGAGAGACATAAAAAGTCATATTTTATATGGTTTCTTTTATACAAAATGTTCATAATATGCAAATCCATGGAGAAAGAAAGTAGATAATTGGTTGGCCTAGGGCTGGAAGGAATGGGAGGAAAAGGGTGACTGCTAACGTGTATAAGGTTTCCTTAGGGGGTGACACAAAAGGGTTGTGGTGAGGGTCAAACAACACTGTGAATATACAAATTGAACTGTACACTTTAAATGAGTGAATTAAATAGTATGTGATTTACATCTTAATAAAGCTGTTACCAAGCAAACAGGAAGACTAAGAGACTATGAACTACTATCACCACCATTTTATATAAGGAAAAATTACTTTAACACTAAAAATGGCAATAAGGACCTAAAAATAGAAAAATAAGGAGAGTTCCCTCAATGAATTTAACTTTAGTGAAAAACTCAAAATCTTTATTTCTTTTTAATCACAGGTAAGTATTTTGAAACCATTCATATATTTAGCTAAGGTTTCTGCCAATTTCAGATTCCGTGATTCTAAGTTTCTGGTGTCTCCCTCAAGTGGTAGGAGGTCCAGCTCCCTTCCAAGTTTTATAGCTCCAATGGGCTTCACTGCTTCGTGGTAGGGAACCTCCACCCCTGATGACCACTCTCCTCTTCATGGCCCTTCTTCACTGTGCTCATGATCTTTATCTCTTCCGCAGGGTGATTCTGGAGGGCCTTTGGCATGTCATATTGATGGTATATGGATCCTGATAGGATTGTCAAGCTGGGGAACAGGATGTGGTATTTCCTTCCCTGGAGTCTACACCAATGTGACCTACTACCAAAAATGGATTATGTCCGTTATCTCAAGAGCTGAGGTCTTGGGTGCTAACAACCTGAACTTATCTGACTTCTTATTCTCTATTGTACTGCTTTCTCTGGCTCTACTGGGACCCTCCTGTATGTTTGGATCTAACATTTTACCAGGAGAGTAGGAAGTGTAGCTGACGCTGCTGACCAAGGACACGGCTAGGAAGGAAGGTGTGGAGAATAAGCACTTGGGGCAGGGAACTCACACAGTCACTGGGAACTCTGGATGACTTTATTAAAATAATTAGAAATGATTCTGGTTTTGAGGTCCTTGATTCTGGAAGTAGGTTTTACTGGCTGGAATGCCTACAGCTGAGAAAAAAGAATGCCATTTTGTGTATGGCATTCTTGTCCTTGACATTGCAACTTACAAGGCAGGAAGGATGCCTTCTATGAAGAAGTATGTGGACACAAATGAATTAGTCCACAGAAGCCAGTAAGAAAAAAAAGGCAAATAGTAAGGTCCTTAAGAAAGTACACTAAGGTTTTACTTGGTGCCCATGGGTCACATTATGAGTTTCTTACCTGGTCTATATTTCTCTTCTTCCTCTACTATCTTATACTTCCCCTCTGTAGCAAGGTATCAGTTATAAGAAATCCACATATGTGTTTCAGTTCTGAATATTTCTGAAATTTTTAGTTTTTGAAATACTTACATGACTACCACCAAAAATGGACTAATGCAATTAGCTCAAGAGCTGAGGTTTGGGTTTCAAGAATCTAGACCTAACTGCTAACTGGGTTACGTCTATAATAAAGTACTTTAAATATTTATAAGGAAAACATTATTTCTCTTGCTAACTAGCATGCTTCTTTTTACTTTTTTAAGTTTATGACTGCTGGGTCTTTGTTGCTGTCTCTAGTTGTGGTGCAGGGCTTCTCACTGCGGCGGCGTCTCTTGTTGCAGAGCACAGGTCTAAGCGCGCAGGCTCAGGAGTGATGACACGTCGGCTTAGCTGCCCCATGGTATATGGAATTTTCCAGGATCGGAGATAGTACCCGTTGCCCACTGCATTGGCAGGCAACTTCTCAACCACTGGGCCACCAGCAAAGTCTGCATGCTATTTTTTGTTCAATAATCACAACACCTAGATTATTTCCTTTTCTGCTTAGGCTTCGAGGAGCTCAGAGCTACATTTTATACTTGATTTCAGTCATTATCTTTCTCCTGTACTATCTAGTATCTACTTTTTCTACTATCTACTCATACTCCTTTTTATTTCAATCATCTTTCATTTCTCATTGAATGAATACGAGTTTTGTTGACTTTATGGTAAGTCAACTTTCAAAAACAATATTTTTGGATAAATACATTTAATAGGATGTGAAGAAAGCTGAGCGCTGAAGAATTGATGCTTTTGAACTGTGGTGTTGGAGAAGACTCTTGAGAGTCCCTTGGATTGCAAGGAGATCCAACCAGTCCATCCTGAAGGAGCTCAGCCCTGGGATTTCTTTGGAAGGAATGATGCTAAAGCTGAAACTCCTACTTTGGCCACCTCATGCGAAAAGTTGACTCATTGGAAAAGACTCTGAATCTGGGAGGGATTGGGGGCAGGAGGAGAAAGGGACGACAGAGGAGGAGATGGCTGGATGGCATACTGACTCGATGGACGTGAGTCTCAGTGAACTCCGGGAGTTGGTGATGGACAGGGAGGCCTGGCGTGCTGTGATTCATGGGATCGCAGAGAGTCGGACATGACTGAGCGACTGAACTGAACTGAACTGAACTGAGAGGGATTTGGGTTTCCCTGGCAATCCAATGGTTACGATTCTGCACTTCAACTGCAGGGGTGCAGGCTTGATCCCTTGTTGGAGAAACTTAAGATTCTGCATGTCATGCAGCCAAAAAATAATAATTTTTTAAAAAAGAAAGTGAGGTAGGTTTGAAAAGTTGAAACTCTTGCTAACCCGCAACCTCACCTCTCCTCTAGACCTCCACTTTAGCCTCCCAACTACCCTTCCCATGTCCTTTCTTCACTCATACCTATCAGTTCAGTTCAGTCGCTGAGTCGTGTCTGACTTATTGTCGCCCAATGGACTGCAGCACACCAGGCCTCCCTGTCCAGCACCAACTCCCCGAGTTCACTCAAACTCATGTCCATTGAGTTGGTGATGCCATCCAACCATCTCATCCTCTGTCGTCCCCTTCTCCTCCTGCCTTCAATCTTTCCCAACATCAGGGTCTTTTCAAATGAGTCAGCTCTTCGCATCAAGTATTGGAGTTTCAGCTTCAACATCAGTCATTCCAATGAATATTCAGGACTGACTTCCTTTAGGATGGAGTGGTTGGATCTCCTTGCAGTCCAAGGGACTCTCAAGAGTCTTCTCCAACACCACAGTTCAAAAGCATCCTTTCTTTGGCACTCAGCTTTCTTTATAGTCCAACTCTCACATCTATACATGACTACTGGAAATACCATAGCCTTGATGAGACGGACCTTTGTTGGCAAAGTAATGTCTCTCCTTTTTAAAATACTGTCTAGGTTGGTCATAACTTTACTTCTAAGGAGTAAGCTGCAATCACCATCTGCAGTGATTTTGGAGCCCGCCAGTATAAAGTCTGTCACTGTTTCCCCATCTATCTGCCATGAAGTGATGGGACCAGATGCCATGATCTTCGTTTTCTGAATGTTGAGTTTTAAGCCAACTTTTTCACTCTCTTCTTTCACTTTCATCAAGAAGCCATTTAGTTCTTCCTCACTTCTGCCATAAGGGTGGTGTCATCTGCATATCTGAGGTTATTGATATTTCTCCCATCAATCTTGATTCCAGCTTGTGCTTCATCCAGCCCAGCGTTTCTTATGATGCACTCTGCATATAAGTTAAATAACCACGGTAACAATATACAACCTTGACGTACTCCTTTTCCTATTTGGAACCAGTCTGTTGTTCCATGTCCAGTTCTAACTGTTGCTTCCTGACCTGCATACAGGTTTCCCAAGAGGCAGGTCAGGTGGTCTGGTATTCCCAACTCTTTCAGAATTTTCCACAGTTTATTGTGATCCACACAGTCAAAGGCTTTGGCATAGTCAATAAAGCAGAAATAGATGTTTTTCTGGAACTCTCTTGCTTTTTCGATGATCCAGCAGATGTCAGCAATTTAATCTCTGGTTCCTCTGCTTTTTCTAAAACCAGCTTGAACATCTGAAAGTTCACAGTTCACGTATTGTTGAAGCCTGGCTTGGAGAATTTTGAGCATTACTTTGCTAGTGTGTGAGGTGAGTGCAATCGTGTAGTAGTTTGAGCATTCTCTGGCATTGCCTTTCTTTGGGATTGGAATGAAAACTGAACGTTTTCAGTCCTGTGGCCACTGCTAAGTTTTCCAAATTTGCTGGCATATTGAGTGTAGCACTTTCACAGAATTATCTTTTAGGATTTGAAATAGCTCAACTGGAATTCCATCACCTCCACTAGCTTTGTTCGTAGTGCTGCTTCCTGAGGCCCACTTGACTTTGCATTCCAGGATGTCTGGCTCCAGGTGAGTGATCACACCATCGTAATCATCTGGGTCATGAAGATCTTATTTGTACAGTTCTTCTGTGTATTCTTGCCACCTCTTCTTAATATCTTCTGCTTCTGTTAGGTCCATACCATTGCTGTCCTTTATTAAGCCCATCTTTGCATGAAATGTCCCCTTGGTATCTCTAATTTTCTTGAAGAGATCTCTAGTCTTTCCCATTCTATTGCTTTCCTCTATTTCTTTGCACTGATCACTGAGGAAGGCTTTTTTATCTTTCCTTGCTATTCTTTGGAACTCTGCATTCAAATGGGTATATCTTTCCTTTTTCCTTTTGCTTTTGGCTTCTCTTCTTTTCACAGCTATTTGTAAGGCCTCCTCAGACAGCCATTTTGCTTTTTTGCATTTCTTTTTCTTGGGGAAGGTCCTGATCCCTGTCTCCTGTACAATGTCATGAACCTCCATCCATAGTTCATCAGGCACTCTATCAGATCTAGTCCCTTAAATCTCTTTCTCACTTCCACTGTATAATCGTTAGGGATTTGATTTAGGTCACACCTGAATGGTCTAGCGGTTTTTCCTACTTTCTTCAATTTAAGTCTGAATTTGGCAATAAGGAGTTCATGATCTGAGCCACAGTCAGCTCCCAGTCTTGTTTTTGCTGACTGTATAGAGCTTCTCCATCTTTGGCTGCAAAGAATATAATCTATCTGATTTCAGTGTTGGCCATCTGGTGATGTCCATGTGCAGAATCTTCTCTTGTGTTGTTGGAAGAGGGTGTTTGCTATGACCAGTGCATTCTCTTGGCAGAACTCTATTAGCCTTTGCCCTGTTTCATTCTGTACTCCAAGGCCAAATTTTCCTGTTACTCCAGGTGCTTCCTGACTTCCTACTTTTGCATTCCAGTCCCCTATAACAAAAAGGACATTTTTGGGTGGTGTTAATTCTAGAAGGTCTTATAGGTCTTTGTTGAACTGTTCAGCTTCAGCTCCTTCAGCATTACTGGTTGAAGCATAGACTTGGATTACCGTTATATTGAATGGTTTGCCTTGAAAATGAACAGAGATCATTCTGTCGTTTTTGAGATTGCATCCAAGTTCTGCATTTTGGACTCTCTTATTTACTATGATGGCTACTCCATTTTCTTCTAAGGGATTCTTGCCCACAGTAGTAGATATAATGGTCATCTGAGTTAAATTCACCCATTCCTAGAATGTTGACGTTCACTCTTGCCATCTCCTGTTTGATCACTTCCAATTTGCCTTGATTCATGGACCTAACATTCCAGGTTCCTACGCAATATTGCTCTTTACAGCATCGGACCTTGCTTCTATCACCAGTCACATCCACAGCTGGATGTTGTTTTTGCTTTGGCTTCGTCTCTGCATCCTTTTGGAATTATTTCTTCACTGATCTCCAGTAGCATATTGGGCACCTACCAACCTGGGGAGTTCCTCTTTCAGTGTTCTATCTTTTTGCCTTTTCATACTATTCATGGGATTCTCAAGGCAGGAATACTGAAGTGGTTTGCCATTCCCTTCTCCAGTGGACCACATTTTGTCAGAACTCTCCACCATGACCATCCATCCTGGGTGGCCCTACACAGCCCAACATGGTTCATAGTTTCATTGAGTTAGACAAGGCTGTGGTCCATGTGATTAGATTGGTTAGTTTTCTGTGATTGTAGTTTGCAGTCTGTCTGCCCTCTGATAGAGAAGGATAAGAGGCTTATGGAAGCTTCCTGATGGGATAGACTGGCTGAGGGGGAAACTGGATCTTATCCTGTTGGGAGAGGCCCTGGTCAGTAAATCTTTAATCCAATTTTCTGTTGATGGGTGGAGCTGTGTTCCCTCCCTATTTACCTGGGCCAAACTATGGTGGAGGTAGTGAAGATAATGGTGACCTCCTTCAAAAGATCCCATGCATGCATTGCTACAGTCCGTGCCCCCAACCCTGCAGCAGGCCACCACCAATCAATGCCTTCGCCGGAGGCTCCCAGACACTCACAGGCAAGTCTCCTGTGTGGTCACTGTTCCTTTCTCCTGGGTCCTGGTGCACAAGGTTCTGTTGTGCCCTCCAAGAGTGTATTTCCCAGTCCTATGTGAGTTCTGGCAGCTCTATGGTGGGGTTAATGGCGACCTCCTCCAAGAGGACTTACACCATACCCACACCCAGAGCCCCTGTCCCTGCGGCAGACCACTGCCGACCTGCACCTCCACAGGAGACACTCACAGTTCTGTCTCAGTCTCTGTGGGGTCCCTGGGTCCTGGTGCACGCAAGGTCTGTTTGAGCCCTCTGAGCATCTCTGGTGCAAATAGGGTTTGATTCTGAACACGAATTCGCCCCTCCTACCGTCTTGCTGGGGCTTCTCCTTTGCCCTTGGACATGGGTTATCTCCTCATAGCTGCTCCAGTGCCTACCGGTCTTACTGGGGTTTCTCTGACCTTGGACGTGGGGTATCTCCACACAGCTGGTCCAGCGAAGCGCAGCAGCCACTCCAGACCTTGGACGTGGGGTATCTCTTCACGGCCGCTGCTCCTGACCTTGGACATGGGGTATTTCCTCTCGGCCGCTGGCTGCTCCAATGCCACATAGCCGCCACTCGCCGTTCATACCTATGCTCAACTGCATTTGTTCTCCCCGGATTTCAGACTAGTGTTTTAAAAGATTTGTAAAATGCTCTTCTCCTTTCCCTGGTTGTTGTTGTTATTGTTTAGTTGTTAAATCATGTCTGACTCTGCAACCGCATGCACTATAGCCCACCAGGCTCCCCTGTATAGTATGTGATTTTCCAGGCAACAATACTGGAGTGTGTTAACATTTTCTTCTTCAGGGGATCTTGCCAACCGAGGGATCAAACCCATGCCTTCTGCATTGGCAGGAGGATTCTTTACCACTGAGGCATTACCACACATCAAAGGCATCCTACTGCTCAGAAAATAAGGACCCAAGTCCTTAACCGGACATAAAAAGCCCTGCTGGATCTGACCCCAGCCTGCGTCTTCAGCCTCATTCATCCTCACCTGGACTGCTCTCTGCACTCTCAACGTCCTCAAGTGCTTCAGAAGCCCCTTATAAGCACTGGACTTTCACACCTGCCATTTCCACTCCTCTGCTGTCTTTGCCAAGTTAACTCTTTCTGTGCCTTCAGATCTCAATTCAATCTTCATTTCCTCAAGGGAGCTGTTCCCAGCTCCCCCGATGAGAACAAATCCCCCCAGTATAGTCTCAAACTCCAGAGCTCTCCTTGATCAGACTCAACACAGGTGTAACTTAACATTCATTTGTATAATTGTCTAAATGTACGTCTGTCTTACCAAAAAGTAGAGAGGTTCAGGAGAGTAGGAATTTTTGTTTTTTGTCAATCACCATATTCAAGTCTCAAGAACTATCTGTTAGATGTCCACTGGCAGATGAATGGATAAGGAATTTGTGGTACATAGACACAATGGACTATTACTCAGCTATAAAAAGGAATGCATTTGAGTCAGTTCTAATCAGGTGGATGAACCTGGAGCTTATTATACAGAGTGAAGTAAGTCAGAAAGAGAAAGAAAAATACTGTATATTAATGCACATATAGGGAATTTAGAAAGATGGTACTGATGATCCTACATGCAGGGCTGCAAAAGAGACACAGACATAAAGGACAGACTTTCGGACTCAGTGGGAGAGGCGAGGGTGGGATGATTGAAGAGAATAGCACTGAAACATATACATTACCATATGTAAAACAGATGACTAGTGCAAGTTCAGTGCATGAAGCAGGGCACCCAAAGCCAGTGCTCTGGGACAACCCAGAGGGATAGAATGGGGAGGGATGTAGGAGGGGGTTTCAGGATCGGGGAGACACACGTATTGTTGTTTAGTCCTTAAGTCGTGTCCAACTCTTGGCAACCCCATGGACTGTAGCCCATCAGGCTCCTCTGTCCATGAGATCCTCCAGGCAAGAACACTGGAGTGGATTGCCATTTCCCTCTCCAGGACTCAAGAATGAAAGTGAAAGTCGCTCAACCATGTCTGATTGTGACCCCATGGGTATAGTTCATGGAATTCTCTAAGCCAGAATACTGGAGTGGGTAGCCTTTCCCTTCTCCAGGGATCTTCCCAACCTAGGGATTGAACCCAGGTCATCCCACATTACCAGCTGAGCCACCAGGGAAGCTCAAGAATACTGGAGTGGGTAACCTATCCCTCCTGCAGCAGATCTTTCCAACCCAGGAATTGAACCGGGGTCTCCTACATTGCAGATGGATTCTTTACCAACTGAGCTATCACAGAAATCTGGACACATGTATACCTGTGGCCAATTCATGTTGATATATGGCAAAAAACATCATAATATTGTAAAGTAATTATCCTCCAAATTAAATTGAAAAAAAATAAAAATCTGACCTAAAAAAAAAAATTCTCTAATCTACAGCTCTTATTCCGATTTTTCCTAGATATATACTTTTAAAAAAAGAAGTATTTGTTGAATGAGGGAATGAATAAATGAATGATAAATAAATACACAATCTCTTTGTCTCACCAACTAAGAACTCGGGTTTTTTGTTTGCAGAGATAGCCCAAAACTTGGCACAATATCTTACACAAAGCAGGTTTTCAAATACTGGTTAAATAAAAGGAGGCAGGAAAGAATGTTTCAGCCCCATTCTCTTTCTTACCTCTCTCCAGCTATAAGGCACAAAGGAGCAAAGAGTACACAAAACAGGGAGATTGAAATGTTTCTCAGAGACAAGCTAAGCAAGTTCTGGAATGATTCAGAGGACAAAGCAAAATGGTAGCTGACAGAAAAGAACACGCAAGATAAAAGAGTGGCTAGAAAGGAAAATGGAGGAGAAAAGACAGATGAAAATCATGAACAAATAGGAAGAGAAAACACATGCATGGGCCAGGACCACACAGCAAGGGGACATAAATAAGGTGAAGAAAGCCAAAACACTGCTTCCAATCATTCCTCCAGACCCTCTGGAAGCAACTGCTCCACAGCATGGTGGTCTGACAAAATTGTTCTCATGAACCAAGAGTTGAAACACAGACCTTTTGGAGAGACCAGGCCATTCAAGTGGGAAGAAAGGGATATCCATAGAAGATCACATGACCTCATTGTCCTGATCACTACTGGTTGGACTTGCTAGGGATGAGCATCTGACTTTAGAGCTGCCTAGAGGTTAGTGGGGCAGCGGACCTAGCATCTTAACCAACAGATGGACTAAATACTGGACAACCCAACAGAATCCTTCTCTTGGGAAGTCTGAACATGAGCCCAATAGTATGTCAGTGTGCAATCAACAGTATTAAGTGCCCACCATGTTCCAGGTACTGAGGATACCGCAGCATCTATAATGCACCAAGCCTGCCTTGAAGGCGTTGACATTCCAGTGGGCAAGAGACATTAAGTAAACGCAAAATATAGTCCTCCCTCTGTCTTCACTTGGGGTTTGTTCTAGGACCTCCACAGATACCAAAATCTACAGATGCTCAAGTTCCTTACAGAAAATGTCACAGTAAGTCGACCCTCCATACCTGTGGTTCCACATCCATGGATTCAACCAACCCCATGGATGCAAAAACCCCAGCTTACAGAGGGCCAACTGTAAATGTTTATTGTAATGTCAAGTACAAGAAAATCTGACAAAGGACAATAACATAGAAGCAGCAGATAAAGTATGAGGGTGGGGGATTCCACTTTAGGTAGGGTGGTCAGGCAAGTTTCTCTGAGGTGACTCGTACAGAGGCCATATGAAGGAGAAAAGCAAAACAAATACCTGCGAAAGAACATTCCAGGCAGACAGAACAGCAAGCACAAGGGCTCTGAGGTGTGAGGATGCTGTCTGTGCGTTAGAACAGAGGTCACTGCTGGGGGTCGGGGGTGGGGAATGGCCGGAAATTCAGAGCAGTGGCGGGCAGCACCCTGGTAGCTGCAGGGAGGACTCTGAATCAAATTCTCAGTGGGATGAGACAGCATTGAGGGCTGAGAGCAGGGGAATGATCATAGAACAGAACAGAAGAAGATTCCACATTACTGCTCATGGTAGTCTGCAGAGGCCATGAGGGAGCTAGGATGGTAGACGGGATAGCTGGCTGGGAGCAGAATGAGACAAGCAGCAGAGAGAATGAGAATCATACCAATGAGCTAACCAGCAAAACACCAAAGGGCTACAGTACTAGAACATCAGTAAGGAAGGTTCGATTCTCTGAGGCTGTGGCTGTCTTTAGCTTTCCCTGTTCTCTACTGGCTCCACCCTTATAATAAGGCCCTAATAATCAAGGTGATGAAGGCATAAGTCCAAGTTTTTTAACATCTACTTTATAATTCATCACTAAGATACCTACCTTACTACTTGTTGTTTCCCCTCTTACCCAGGGCAATGTTCTTCCCATTCCTTCCTTCTTTTTCTGCCTCAAGGCCTTAAATCTGTCCTCTGTACTTGGAATACCCTTCTCTTGTACACCTCAACCCAATCAATCTGTTGATTAGAAAAGGAGGCAGTGAATATCCGAAAAAATATACTGAAAGGACCCTAGGAAACAGTTTTAAAAACTAAAAAGCAATGGGTGAAATACATGGTATGTGAATTATATCTCAATAAAGCTATTTTTTAAACAAATGAGCAGGGACGTTTTCTCCCTGCTCTAGCAAGCAACTAGCCTGTGGTTTATTTAGGGCTTTCTAGGATCTTCTATATAATTCTTGTGATTGTATTCCAAGAAAAGGCTCAAACTACACATATTTTCTGTTTCCACTGCTAAAACACAAAATATAAAGCTTAACCCAATATATGAGTACAGCACCTGGAAACACATTACTGGAAGACAAAAATAAATCAATAAACATTTGTATTCACAAAACTAAAATGTCACGCTTACTGGTAATGAATTTAGTCCATGCCACCACTGACCAAATGCAGAGAAACTTAATAGGAACATCTTTATACTTTATTTTGGATGGGGGTTTCAATAGCCTTTCTGCCTTAAAATTTTATTTTAATTTGCAGAACACTTTATTCCTTGGAATATCTGATTTAATATGCTGCAATTTTCATTTTCTTATCTTGAGGAATTTTAATTAAGGTTGGTTTTGCTAAGGTCACACTGAACATATAAAACTATATATACTAAGCCTGCTAAAAATCCAACCACAATTTTTTTCTTAAAAGTGAGGAAATATAATTATTTCCAGATCTTTTATATGTATAACACAGGCTATTCCAAGTAATCACCTACTTCTTTCCTTTATTTCATTAAACTGTAAAGTCTTCCACAACATATGGGAGTATTTCAGAGAAAAAATTCAGAACAATAAAATGTGGAAGTTATATTTTTATATTATTTCCACAATGGGTATTTTATCTTTTTAGACACTTGGCTTCATTCTGAAGCTATATTCTCTACACCAATTTTGACGATGTACAGGTCATTTACTGGAAATCAGTTGCCTGAGAATTTTGTTAAACATGTTCCTTCTTCAGGAAGGAGAGGAAGGAAAGGAGTCATTTTAAAAAAAACAGAGATTAAATTAATTTTATTCCATACCAACAATAGAGAGGAAATGTTCCCTGTCATGAGAATAAAAAAAGACTGAAGTCTTTCATGGGAAATTTGAATTGCTTCCAGGATAATTATCCTCAACCAGCCCAAATTCCCTCCACAGCGTCTTCTACCATGTGCGTCTTTACTTGCCATCTTCATGCGGTTGCAATAAAGTGACTAAGGTATATTCCTGGGCTCTTTGTGCCACTCTTCTGACACCTAGCCCACACTGCCTTTTACTGAAATTAACGATGGTCATTAACACCCAGGAGTAAAAAGAAGAGGACGGAGGCTGAAGGCTCCACAATGCTGAAGGCATCCTGATTTCAGTGGGAATTAGTGAGAAGTGGACAAATTTTAGATGCAGTTGTGTGGCAGGACTGGGAAAGCATTTTGAGTGGGTTCGAATGTGACTGAGTGGATTGGATGTGGGTGGTGGGAGTGTGGGTGGTAACTGGGATAGGAGAATGGGGAAGATAGAGATTTGAGAACAGAAGTCAACAAGGGCTGCTAGCTTACTGGTCTGAGGATGGCCACGCTATTAAAGCAAATGAGGAAGGCTGGGGGAGGAATAGATTTGCTGGGCTATCAAATCCAGTGACGGCCTCCAAGGATGTCCCTGTCTAATTCCCCACAGCCTTTGACTATGTTATATTACCCAGTAAAAGCAACTCTTCATAATGATTAACTTAAGTAATTTGAGATATGGAGAATATCCTGGATTATCCGGGGGGGCTCAATATAATCACAGATCTTTTTAAAGAGGAATGCAGGCAAGTCAGAGATGTTTATGAGAACATGCAGAAGGATGGAAGCCGAAAGAAGAGAGGAACAAAGGTGCTAGGCTGCTGGCTTTGAGGATGGACCACGGGGCCACAAGCCAAGGAGTGCCGCTGGCCTATGGGAGCTGAAAAAGGGCAAACGTGATTCTCCCCTAGGTCTAGAGACAAAATATGGCCCTACCAAACTTGATTTTAGCCCGCTGAACTGATTTCAAACCTTTGACCTCCGGGACTGTAGGACAATAAATCCATGCTGTTTGAAGCCACTAAATCTGTATCAATAGCAATTTGTTATAGCTATGAGAAACTAATACATATATATTAGATTTGAGATGTCTATTAGATATACAAGTAGAGATGCTGAGTAAGCAGTCTGGAGCTCAGAGAGGGCAGGACTAGAGAAATAAAACCAGAAGAATCTGTTTGAATTGTGTATCATTTTCCCCACGTTGCTCTAACCCTGCATCCCAAAAAAGCACTCAACCGCAAACACAACATTTTTTTCACGAAATTTCAAGATGTTCAAGAATCCCTATTTTCCTGAAATCTCTAGCGTAAGTAATCACAAAGCAGCCTGTTCTAACCCTGATAAGATGATTGCTCCCTCCCTATATAAAAGGAAACCAACTCTCTTCATTTAAAAATAAAAATCTTTCTTACAAAAAACCTTTTCCCCAATCAGATCAGTCGCTCAGTCGTGTCTGACTCTTTGCGACCCCATGAGTCGCAGCACGCCAGGCCTCCCTGTCCATCACCAACTCCCGGAGTTTACTTAGACTCACGTCCATCGAGTCAGTGATGCCATCCAGCCATCTCATCCTCTGTCGTCCCTTTCTCCTCTTGCCCCCAATCCTTCCCAGCATCAGAGTCTTTTCCAATGAGTCAACTCTTCGCATGAGGTGGCCAAAGTACTGGAGTTTCAGCTTTAGCATCATTCCTTCCAAAGAAATCCTGGGGCTGATCTCCTTCAGAATGGACTGGTTGGATCTCCTTGCAGTCCAAGGGACTCTCAAGAGTCTTCTCCAACACCACAGTTCAAAGGCATCAATTCTTCAGCACTCAGCCTTCTTCACAGTCCAACTCTCACATACATGACCACAGGAAAAACCATAGCCTTGACTAGATGAACCTTTGTTGGCAAAGTAATGTCTCCGCTTTTGAATATGCTATCTAGGTTGGTCAGAACTTTCCTTCCAAGGAGTAAGCGTCTTTTAATTTCATGACTGCAGTCACCATCTGCAGTGATTTTGGAGCCCAAAAAAAGTCTGACACTGTTTCCACTGTTTCCCCATCTATTTGCCATGAAGTGATGGGACCGGATGCCATGATCTTCATTTTCTGAATGTTGAGCTTTAAGCCAACTTTTTCACTCTCCTCTTTCACTTTCATCAAGAGGCTTTTTAGTTCCTCTTCACTTTCTGCCATAAGGGTGGTAAAAAAATCCAAATGTTACAGAAATATCTAACATAGAAAGTTCAAATTCCCATGTACCCACTGTGTTCATCACTATTACCCTTTACATGTTCTCCTCTTGCTTAAAGATGTAAGACTGCTTTTTAAATGTTTATACAGATAAACAGTTTCTTTTAATCTTGCTTTTTTCCCTTCAATTAAGCTTACTTTTTAAAATTAGCTTAGGATAACAGAAATCTGTGGTTACAACAGCTGCAAAGCTTCAGAGTTGAGACTTTTGATTTCTTCTATTAGAATTCCATATAACTAGGCTAGATAAAAAGAAAGGATAGCAAGCAGTTGGTTGATCAAAGAAATTTTGTGTCAATGAGTTTTAAATAATGAAAACATTCTGGCCTGAAAATTTTAAATCACTAGAGTATCTTCAAAGGCAAGTATCTGAATTTCTCCTATCCCCCTATGAGTTCGAAGAGGCTATTTTTATTTCGGAAACAGAGAGCTAACATGAAAGCCCCACAGGAGACAGGATTTTTTTAAGATGCATTTGTTTCATATTCCTTTTGTCCAGAAGCTGGTGAGTTGGTATAAGGAAAAACATGTTAGCTCACTGAAAAGAGGACCAATAAATGACAAGTTCCAAAATGGGCACATTTTCAACTTCGAAAAACAGGTCTCAGTGAAAGGAAAACAAAACCAGTGTCAGTCAGCCTTTCTTTGGGAGCCCATCTGGCTTAGCCAAGCCCTTCCAGGAAAGGGCAAGCCACTGAACATTAGGAGGAGCGCGCCCTCCACACTGCACACACACAGCGCTGCACAGCACTTTTTATCTAGTGTTTGAGTCTCTTCAAGTGAAAAACATCTACCAGATACTATGTGAGTTCATAGGATACGGTCGAGAAAAATCTTTCCAGAACAACGAGAAAAATCTTTCTAGAACAAAGATTATATTTTCCAGCCAAGAATGTAAGCTAAGTATAACAGGATTGACTCGGGAATTCCCAGGAAAAAAAGAAAGAAAAGGTTCAACGCCATGCTAAGAAATCTGAGCTTTAAGGGGTAGATTAAATAAGACACAGAGGTTTTAATGCAGAGGAATAACATGATCAGTTCGTATTTTAGAAAAATCACTTTGGTCACTGTATAGAGAATGAGTTACAGGAGGTAGAAAGCCTAGTTAGTCATAAGGCTGCTGGGAATGGTGAGAGATGCTCGGTCCAGGATGGTAGTAGGAGGGAGGAGGACTCAGTCAAGGCTGCAGAGGGGATGTATTCAACAGACTCTGATAACTGCCTGGTTAGAAGTAATCCTGGTAAGGGAGGAAGTTTAAGAATTTCACCCAGGTTTCTAGCTTCAGGAACTTGAGCTGTGTTACTGTCCCAGCGAGACATGGGACCTTGGAAAAGGCAGCTTAGGGGTGAGAATTATAAGTTAAAGACATCAAGAGTCTATAAAAAGAAATCCAAACAGATATTGCATTCTTACAATGAGCATTTGTTAAATAAGTAAGTAGAGAGAATTAGAATATGTTCCAAAAGCTCAACAGGCCAATTTCTAGTTACTTGTTAGCTGCAGAGCATTCATTAAAAATGTAACACACAAAGAATTCTAAAAGCAAGTTTCTGCCATTGGTTTTAGTTTGCTCACATTAGGGAGCCTTTAAAGAAGCTATAGTAGATGATGTTGTTCCCACTGTTTCCCAACTCTCCGTGCAGAAAGATGATACACCCACTCAAGGTACCAGGTGACTTGCAGGGCCTCCTACAGAAGGATTACCCTTCCCTGCACCACTAACATCCAGCTGGCCAATGTGAGTAGAAGTAATACACACCTACTTCTGAGAAGTTTTAAAAGCTGGCACACGATTTGTTCATTGCTCCTTTTCCCAGTAAGGGATTACACCTACAGCCAGGATCCCAGAATGAAGAAGACAGGCGAGGCTGAGCTACAGCTCACTGTGGGTAGTTTATAACCACAGCAGTAACAGAATATGCCAGACGTATGATGGATATAGGTGTCTAACAAACAACAATGTATGATCTGTATTTCCCCTCCTCCAGCTGAATTTTTCTGGTAATGTCCTAAGAAGCAATCTAATGGGAAAAAAGAAATAATTGGTCCAAGCATCCAAAAAAAAAAAAAAAAATTTAACCTGAAAGAAAAATTTATAGTCTGGAGTCAGAAAACTTTTCTTTTAAGGGATAAACAATACATACTTTAGGCTCACAGGCCACACAGACCCTGTTACAAATACTCAGCTCTGCAGATATGGCACAAAAGCAGCCATAAATAATATATAAATGAATAAACATGACTGTGTCCCAATAAAACTTTATTTACAAAAACAAGAAGTGAGCCAGATTTGGACCACAGAAATACAGTTTTCAGATTCCTGGTCTAAATTGTTCATATTGTCCATGAGGAATCTGAGACCCAGAGAGATTAAATCAAGGACATACAGCTGGCTGGTGGCAAGGTGAGTGTTAGAATGCAGGTCTCCTGAATCCATTTTTCTGGAATAGATTCTGTTGGGTCACGACTTGGAGATGAAACACACAGGAAAAAAGGTAGAGAATACAAAGGGTAGGTTTTGATTATGTTAAACAGTTTTCAACAGTGTGGTTATGAGGATTTGCATTTTAAATGATTATGGCTTTCATAAAAACAATGAATGTCATAAGATGGAATAGGTGACCAAATGATAAATTAGCCAGTGTTTGAAAAATGATCTTCAGAGGAAACACAATTATATACTTCTTTCCTACTATCATTTTCTCTAACACTCATCAATCATTTCTTTTATCAACATGACAGCATTTGCCATTGCAGTAGCTCATCTTAAGGCAAAACAGGTTTAAAAAAAAATACCACCACATGAGCAACAGATACACTAGGTCAGCAATTATTTCACATGGTATTTTAAATTTATTGTCCCTTTCTTTTAACTTTCAAAGTAATACTCATTGGAGGAAACTCAATACAGAAGTGTATAAAGTGACACTCCATGCCCTCAATTCCCCTCCCCAGTGCTAACAATGACTGATTTATATCAGAACATAGCAACAAAGCTACCTTCTCTGAGTCATTCTTTAAAAAGCAAAGGGGAATATGGATTCTCCTGGCCAGATATTCCCTGAAAATCAGGTTTTTAGAGGTAACAGCAGTGCAAGTTCAATGCATGAAGCAGAGCATTCAAAGCTGGTGCTCGGGGTGGGTAGGGAGGGGGGGCTCAGGGTGGCAGGATGCATGTGCACCCATGGCTGATCCACATCATGTATGGCAAAAACCACCACAATACTGTAAAGTGATTAGCCTCCAATTAAAATAAATAATCTTTTTTTAAAAGTGAAAATAAATAAATAAAAGTAACAGCAGGCTAGTGGGTGTCTGTGCCTGGAACTAAAATAACCAAGCTGCCTATGCAGGGTTTAAATGAAAAAGGATCTTGACCCCGGCACTATAACCGGATGAGTGCAGCTCCTCAAATACCTTGATAATGCTACTGTAGGATGTACAAACACTTCAAAATGAGTAAGATTTTCCTATCCACATCTTCTCTTTCAGTATTTTATTGGGAAAAACTTGGTCACTTTGCTTATAAAAAGACTGACAATCTTAATTACTTTTTAAATCCATACTTGAGTCCCATCAGTGACAATGGCAGAGTAAAGAACTTCAAAATTCTGTTCTCCAGAAAACTGGAAAATGGAAACTGGCAGAATCACCTTTTTTTGAACTCTGTAAACTAACCAAAAGTTTTCAGCAACCACTTGATGCATTTAAGTACAATGAAACGCTCAATCAAGAAAAACAAGGTGAGTTTTGGTGAGAGTAGCAAGCTTTGTGGCATTTTAACTAACTCTGGTCTCATCCCCCATTCTCCAGCTCAGCGGTAGCCTTGAAAATAATAACCTGTCTACCAGGTACCAGTACTAGTACCAGAGGGAGCAGAAAAGACTTCATTCACAAAGATTGTAATAATTTGTTTTGACTTGTCTGGTGGCACCTCAGAAGGCCAGCACAAAATACTTGCCTTTATCTTGCCTAACTCAAAACTCTCCAAACCCTGAAAAGTGGTTAGCCAGAGAAAGCTTATGAAATCATTTACAGACAAATAAATATATTAGTTGCTGCTGCATGGATAATAGTTGGGGCAAACAACAGACTAACCAAAGAAACTGGGAGGAAAGGCTAGAGGATGAGATGCTTTGGGGAATAAGGGCTTTGAAAAGCTCCCACATATTCCTGGGAATCTGAAAGTCCATGTGCATTCTCAGGGTGGGTTCAAGCTCAAACATGATCTGAGATGGCCCTAAGCTCTCATCTGTGACTGACCTACAAGCTCTGCACAAGCAGAACGTGAAGGCTAAGGTGAATTGTACACTACTTGGCTGAGTATTGAAGGTATGCTGTGATACACACACAGAGCCCCCCTGCAATGACAGGAAGGTTTTTGGTGGTTTTTTGTTGTTGTTCTAGGCATTTAAGGAAAACTGTCAAATCACTAGCTGTCCACTAAGCTAATGAAACGGAGACATCAGTGCCACACATCACACAAAAATTATACACTTTACAAAATTAGTTCAGAAAAATTACTAGACAAGTGACAATAATTATAATAACAGCAATAATAAACCCTAGGGAGGAAGAAGAATCTGATTCTAGAGTTGTAATATTTTAATATTCAAAATGTCCAGTTTTCAACATAAAATTATGAGGCACATGCACAGAAAAAAAAAGTAATCAACATAAACAGTTCTGTGAAAGCCCAGATATTGGACTTCCTAGAGTTTCCCTGGTGGCTCAGGCAGTAAAGAATCTGCCTGCAGTGTGGAAAACCTGGGTTTGATCCCTGGGTTGGGAAGATCCCCTGGAGGAGGGCATGGCAACTCACTACAGGATTCTTGCCTGGAGAATCCCCATGGACAGAGGAGCCTGGCGGGCTACAGTCAATGGGGCCGCAAAGAGTCAGACACGACTGAGCAACTAAGCACAACACAGACAAAGACTTTAAACCAAGTATTTTCAGGAAGTTCAAAGAGCTACACACACTGCTAACAGAATGAAAAAGTAAATGGCAGATCAGGAGAAATATTTCATATCTTACATCCAGCAAAATAAATATTTTGAATGCAAAATATATTAAAAACTATAACATTTCATCATATGGAAACAAACAAACTAATTTTAAAATGGGCAAAGATTTGACATTCTTCACCAAAGATGATATAATGGATGGCAATTAACCACACGAAAAGATGCTCAACATCATTATACATTAAGAAAATTCAAATTTAAGCCACAAGAAAATATCACTACACATTCATCAGAAAGACTAAAACAAAAGCCAAAGCAAAAAACCTGACAATACCAAAGGCTGATCAGGATGTAGAGCAACTGGAACTCTCATCCATTGCTGATGATAATGCAAAATGGTTTAATACAACTCTGAAAACACTTTGGTAGTTTCTTATAAAGTTAAGCATATACTTACCATATGACCCATCAAAACAATGTTGAGGTACTTAAAACTAGAGAAATAAAAACTTATGTTTATGCAAAAACCTGTATGTTTAGAGCAGCTTATTCACAAACACCAAAACCTGAAAATCACCTAAGTATCCCTCATCAGGTAAGTGGATAAACAAACTGTGGTGCATTCATAGAATACTGAATAGCAGCAAAATGGAACAAATACTGACACATGGAACAACATGAATGAATCGCCACATTGTGCAGGAAGAAACGATTCCATTAAAAGGCAAAATTACAAAGACGTGGAACAGACCAGGAGCTACAGGGTATAGGGAAGATTTGACTGCAACAGGAAGCACAGGAGTTTCAAGGTGATGAAACTTCTGTATTCTGACTATGGAGGTGACTACATGAATCCATACCTTTATTAAAGCTCACAAAACTATGTACCCAAAAGAAGTCAACACTATGTGTGCAAGTTTGTGTATGTAAATTTAAAAATTAAAGGAGAAAAAGAGACTGCAGGGGTTCAAATTCCAGCTCTAATTCTCTCTGCCTCATTGTTCTCCTCTTGAAAACAGAACCTAACTTTCTGTGTTAGTTAACAGGAGTTCCTGGTATACTTTACGCACAAAATTAGTTACTGATTGATCAATAAAATGTTTTGTTCAGACGTGCTAAAAAGTTGGTACTTTTAAAAACCTACTTACAAGAAATCTTGTTTTCAATGAAAAAAGCAAAGAATTAAAGACTATTGTGCTTAAAACCCCTAATTTTTCATTACCTTTATTAAACACTCATCAGAAACCTATGAGGTGATCAGTACCAAATTATGTTCCTCAAGGTTTACACAATTCATGTGCTCAAGGAGCTACTGAAAGGCTTGTTCCAAGTGCTACGTGAATACTCTCCACGATGCTTAATAGGAAGAGCAAACAGGCTCTAATTAAGATTTAATACTCAACCTTGTGTATCAATTCCCCTCTCCAGGGGAAGGTGTCAACCGGAAGCTTCTTTTCCCGAGTCAGGTCAGGTCAGCATCCTTGGACTTGGCCCTTGCTGTGCTGCCTACATCCCATCCATCATCAGCTGGTCCGTCCCTCTTCAGGAACATCCTTAACATCCACCCTCCTTCCATTCCATGAATAAGGGGTTTGGAGCTTTTTAAGAGGCAGCAGCTGCTGTAACTTTCCTTCCAAGCAGTAAGCGTCTTTTAATTTCATGGCTGCAGTCACTATCTGCAATGATTTTGGAGCCCAAAAAAATAAAGTCTGACACGGTTTCCACTGTTTCCCCATCTATTTCCCATGAAGTGAAGGGACCAAATGCCATGATCTTCGTTTTCTGAATGTTGAGCTTTAAGCCAACTTTTTCACTCTCCACTTTCACTTTCATCAAGAGGCTTTTTAGTTTCTCTTCACTTTCTGCCATAAGGGTGGTGTCATCTGCATATCTGAGGTTACTGATATTTCTCCAGGCAATCTTGATTCCAGCTTGTGCTTCTTCCAGTATGGATGTAAGAGTTCGACTGAAGAAAGCTGAGCGCCGAAGAATTGATGCTTTGGAACTGTGGTGTTGGAAAAGACTCTTGAGAGTCCCTTGGACTGCAAGGAGATCCAACCAGTCCATTCTGAAGGAGATCAGCCCTGGGATTTCTTTGGAAGGAATGATGCTAAAGCTGAAACTCCAGTACTTTGGCCACCTCATGCGAAGAGTTGACTCATTGGAAAAGACTCTGATGCTGGGAGAGATTGGGGGCAGCAGGAGAAGGGGACGACAGAAGATGAGATGGCTAGATGGCATCACCCACTCGATAAACATGAGTTTGAGTGAACTCCGGGAGTTGGTGATGAACAGGGAGGCCTGGCGTGCTGCGATTCATGGACAGAGGAGCTGGCCAGCTACAGTCCACAGGGTCACAAAGAATTGGACACAACTGAGCACACAAAATTAAATGCCTACCACTCCTCGGAATTTTGTACTCCCTGCCCTTTGGAGCGACTTCGATTTCACTTTTCACTTTCATGCATTGGAGAAGGAAATGGCAACCCACTCCAGTGTTCTTGCCTGGAGAATCCCAGGGACGGGGGAGCCTGGTGGGCTGCCTTCTGTGGGGTCGCACAGAGTCGGACATGACTGATGCGACTTAGCAGCACCAGCTGTAAGTAACAGCAACTCCCATCTTCCCAGTGTCTCCCTCTTGACCTGAAAAGCAGCCTCCTTTCCTCAGCCAAACATCTGAATCCACACTCGACCTCTCAGAGCAGAAGCGACTTGGGACCCAGGGTGGCAGCGCTTTGGGGCGGGAGGGGCGGCTCACCTCCCAGAGTAGCAACCACTGCCGCGGGCCGTGGGGGCCCTCGAGGGAGGCCGTCAGGAAGGACCCTGATCGCTGAGCTTCGTATCCACTTGCTGCCCGCTTCAGCCCAGAGCCTGGCGCCAGCAGTACTGATGATACCCAGTGGCAAAACATATCCTCATCACTACTAAAAACGCAACAAGAAAACTTCTTGCGGTCTTGGAGCATGCTGTTTCAGTGAGACACTGGTAGAGTAGAAATTCCCTCACCATTGCAGTGTACACAAGGATCCGGGTTAGAATAAAATGTAATCAAATGAACAATAAAGACAACTTTAAATCGTTAAAAACATTTTCTATTTGTGTTCTATTTGACAGCTATGCATTGAACATGTGTGCCAGGCACCCTTGTGGTTTACGAGGCTGTAACAATGGACAAAATACATCTTTCCCCATGCTACTCAATAACGAAAGGGTGTTCTGGTCATGCATGGAATCTACCGGTTTTACCTTCTCACCCTCATAACTAACCTCAGAATGCACCCCAAGCCCAGTCTCATCTGACAATGATACCGAACAATGCAAGTCTAAGTGTCCAACACAGTGAGGCCAAATAACACTAAAACACTGGAGTCTGGAACAGAGAAAGGTTCACACAAGAAAATGGGTGGCTCACGCCCTAAGAACCCCAAAGTCACTGAAAACTTTCATCTCTGAGGTAGCCAGGCGCCCAACCTACTGGCCCTCAGGTTCCTTAAGCCACCCAAAAACAGGTCCCTCAGATTGTGACCCAGGCAAACTGCCAGTGCTTTTAGGTTGTGGATACGGGGGTAGTGGAGAGGCTCACCGCTGCCTCGAGGCCTGGGCCGAGCGAGTTGGCCGCGGTGAGGGCTCTGAGCCCTGCAGGACACAGCGCTAAGCCCATTCTGGCCCACGGCCGGGTCAGATGGAGGGCCTCAGGGAGAAGGCCAGGATCCGTCTCTCACCTCACTCTCCACCTCACCACCACCACTCCACCGTTGTCTAATTCCCCTCACTAACTGTAGCTTCTTAACGGCCGGCTGCTTGTAGGCAGGACCCGCTGCCGTGCTGTGCAATGGCGGAGCAGGACCCTACCGGCGGGGCTCCCTGACAGTTGGGTGCCGGTGGGCGGGGCCGGGTGAGGCACTCACCAATGGGGGAGCAGGACCCTACCGGCGGGGCTCCCTGAAAGTTAGGTGCCGGTGGGTGGGGCCGGGTGAGGCACTCACCAATGGCGGAGCAGGACTCACTGCCGGGTAACAGGGCGCCAAGTAGTACCGGGGCAGCAGTAGTTGCTGTGCTGTGCAATGGCGGAGCAGGACCCTACCGGCGGGGCTCCCTGACAGTTGGGTGCCGGTGGGCGGGACCCGGTGGGGCACTCACCAATGGCGGAGCAGGACTCACTGCCGGGTAACAGGGCGCCAAGGAGTAATGGGCAGCAGCTGCCTGCTAAGGGCTGAACTCACTGTGCTGTTACAACAGAAACAGCTGTAGGCCATTCTCAATTCTCACATGCAAGTGGCCAGGTGAGTACCACAAGACCCTACCATCCTCCTCCTTAAAAGTACCTATCTGTAGTTTGTCATTAGCTTCTGCCCCAGTGGGACACTCTGTGCAGGACCCTAGCTGGACAACCTACTTAGAGGCTCTTCCTTGGGGAGGCTGACTACAAGAAAAACAAGAGTCATTCATTCAGTAAGTTTAGAGCTATGGAAGGAGGCAGAGGTAAACTGAGTCACCAAAATGATGACAGTGGTGACAGTAAGGAATAACAATCTTCCCAACTTACAAAGGAATGTGCTCTGGGGAAACTATTTGCTGTGTTTCCAAACAACTTTTTGCTATATTTCCAAATGACTTCTGACGCTACTTCCTGTGTCTTCCAACTAACTGGTATAGCCTTATAATAAGCCTCCCAGCAACGAGGTTAGCAGAACAGGGCACTGTTTCTTACGATCTGAAAGGACGTAACCGTCACACACATTACTTTCCAGTTACTTCAACGATAGGCCCTTACATCATTCTTTATGTGGACTCTTCTTGCTGCTGCTGATGCTACATCTCTTCAGTCGTGTCCGACTCTGTGTGACCCTATGGACAGCAGCCCTCCAGGCTCCTCTGTCCACAGGATTCTCTAGGCAAGAATACTGGAGTGGGTTGCCATTTCCTTCTCCAGGAGTCTTCTTAAGCTATGGATAACACAAAGTGTTAGTCACTCAGTTGCACCTGACTCTTTGTGACCCCATGGACTGTAGTCTGCCAGGCTCCTCTGTCAATGGAATTCTCCAGGCAAGAATACTGGACTAGGTAGCCATTCCCTTCTCCAGGGGATCTTTCTGACCCAGGGACTGAACCCAGATCTCCTGCATTACAGGCAGATTCTTTACCATCTGAGTCACCAGGGAAGCACCATGGTAACACGGGGACTGTACATAGTCCATGTATAAAACGCATGGTATGATGGAAACACATTACAGGGACTTCCTTAGTGATCCATTGGCTAAGACTCCAGGCAGGGGGCCCGGGTTCAATCCCTGGTCAGGAAATTAGATCCACAGACCCAAACTAAGAGTTCACATGCCACAACTAAACAAATAAATTTTTGTTTTAAATTACAGTTCAGGGCTTCCCTGGTGGCCCAGTGGTTAAAAACCCATATTGCAATTCAGGGGACTGGTCGGATCCCTGGTCTGGAAAAATCCCACATTTCGTGGGGCAACAAAAGCCCACATGCCACAACTACTGAGCCTGTGCTTTAGAACCCAACAACTGCAACTGCTAAGCCCACGTGCCAAAACTATGGAAGCCCGCACACCCTAGAGCTCGTGCTCCAGAACAAGGAAGCCACTGCAAGGAGAAGTCCAAGCACCGCGACTAGGAAGTCGCCCCTGCTCGCCACAATCAGAGAGAACCGCGTGCAGCAAAGAAGGCCCAGCACAGCCAAAACCATAAACCAATTAATTACATTCATTACTTAAAAAAATAATAATAAATACATGTTCAAAAAATTACAGTTCAAATTCCAAGCACACACAGTGAAACCACTCAACATCACATTTTTAAATAGGAGATGAAGCCAGTGAGTCTCACCTCACATAGAACTCTAAAACTCCGGCTCCCCAGTGATCCCAAAAGTACTTAATCAGGAAATCTGAGTGTAGGGTGAGCACACATCTTGTAGAAAACTCCTCAGTTAATTCCGATGCCCAGTCAGCACTGAGAATCCCAGTACTGAGTCAGAAGTAACTGAGGGCCTTGTTACTCAAAGTGTAACTCAGGCACCAGCAACAGCAGCAGCATCTACAGTCTGTTAGAAAGGCAGAATCCCAGGCTCCACCCCGAACCTATGAAATCAAGATCGGCAGTTTTACAAGATCTCCAGGGGATTTGTGGGCATATTAAAGTTTGAGAAGCACTGTTTAAAGTTTAAAGCATTGCTACAGAAGTGTAAGAAATACCATACCACGTTTTCAAGTTGAATACCTCAAGAAGAAAGGAGAAACAGGATTAGATCAGCATAAAAGATAAAATGTTTGTGATACTAGGCATTTCCCATTACTAAAGCCTCTAATTAAGAGTAACATTCAAATATAAGTCTGCACATTTTAAAACTTGAACTACCACTCCTTATTCCAAATGAATTTAACTTACAAACCACACCTTCCACTGGCAAGAGTTATACCTCAACTGAGTAACACAAATCGACCAGATAACTTGTTATCTCCATGGAGCTAGTGTGTGAGGGACACTCCTCATGAGGAAGTAAAGACACAAGGATTGTGGTGACAAGGCAAAAAAGGATCTTTTACCTGGGCAGCCCCAAGCTGAGTGAGGGGCCTTCCAGATTTTTGTGAACACCTCTGTACTAGTTTCAGAGGACTCTTTGGAAATGGGGATATTTATTGCCAGCAAAATGAATTCTCCATGTGCTGTGCAAACGTTTTCTTCTGTGCCCCTTGTTCTTGGCCGGCTCTCTGAGAACAAGCATTTAGCTTTCTTCCAGTACAGCAATTCCTTGATTAATGTATCTTCAGGAAACAACACTCCAGCATGATGAAGGCAGCCATATTGGACACAAACTCTGAATCTTAAGCAGCAGCCCTGGCATGAGCTACAGGCTCACCAGTGATGCCACTGCGAATCTGCTCCTGTGCAGCCGAGGGACAAAACCACCTCCCGTCACAGCTTCTATTTGTTTGTGCCCTGAGAAGTATTAAACATGGCTCTTGGCAAAATGACAGAATCAGAAAACTGTTTTCAGATTCTAGAGGTTTCCTTTTCAATCCCACTAAAGGATGACCGTGACCCTCTTCAAGAAATGTACATGACACATGAGAACCTGACATTTATAGGCATTTTTCCCACAGTAAACTTGTAGAGCAGTTAGAGAATACATAATTCCCATTCAAAAGATGCAAAAGGGAGGGACATCTAAGTTATTTGTCCAAGGTCACATTATAATAAAGCACAAAATAGCAGCAAGAACCTAGGCATCCTAAGGTAACCTCGTGGTAACAAAATTAGCCTGGTGATAAGGAGGGAGAAACAAGATCAAGTCAGAAGTTTCATCAGCCAGGAATCAGATTCAGCTGCTAATTATAATGGCAACCCACTCCAGTGTTCTTGCCTGGAGAATCCCAGGGATGGGGGAGCCTGATGGGCTGTCGTCTCTGGGGTCGCAGAGTCGGACACGACTGAAGCGACTTAGCAGCAGCAGCAGCAGCAGCAGCAGCAGCTAATTATAAAGACCTAAGATAACAATTGTTTCCCAGGTGGTGCCAGTGGTGAAGAATCCACCTGTCAATGCAGGAGACGAAAGAGACATGGGTTCAATCCCTGGGTCAGGAAGATCCCCTAGAATAGGAAATGGCAACGCACTCCAGTGTTCTTGCCTGGAGAATCCCATGGACAGAGGAGCCTGGCGAGCTGCAGTCTCTGGGATGGCAACGAGTCAGACACAACTGAGCAGACGTGAACACATGCACAGCCACAGAGGCTTAAATAGGACAGTTTTTCTTAAATAAAGGAGAAGCAGGCAATCAAAAGCTCACAGGATGACTTTATTAACATCGGGAACTGAGAGTCCATGTATTTCTCCGCCCCACTGTTCTCAGCATGTGGCTTCCATCCTCAAGGTGACCTCATGACTCAGGATGGCTGCCGAACCACACACACCCTTGATCCTGGTAGGAGGGGGATAGAAGGGCCTATGGGCAAAAGGATATTCTGTACACTTGAGTCCCCTTTAGAGAATTTTCCTAGAAACCCCACTCAACAACTTCTACTTGCATCTCCTTAGCAGGCTGGGGGAAGCAGTTTCATAGGTGGGTACTCTGCCACAGTCCGTCATACAGGGTTCCACTGACTAAGGAAGGTGGGAACGAATACTAGGGAGGCAACTAGGAATCTGCACAGAATCCTACTCCATTGCTTTCTAGCTGTGTGACCTGGAGTAGATTATTTGCCCTTCGAGGTAAATAGCCCCTTCAGTTTCTCATCTGCCACAATGAAGGGAAGCATCACACCTATCTCATAGGATTGGTATCAGGACGAAGGGAAAAAACACACTTAAGATGATTAGAATACCACCTGGGGGCCGCACGATAAATATTAACTCTTTTGGTTATCCTACTCCAGGGCTTTTCCAAATTCCTCTCATACTCTAACTTCCTCTCCATTTCCAAAACTGGAAAGGAATTCATATTAGTGCTTGGCACCTGTGGATACACTAGTGTGAAGGAGTTTTAATCATAGGCTACCTCAAGCTGGATATGCATTCCATGTCTTTCTTTTCTAATTATGAAAGTGTGTGCCAGACATCAAGACACATGAGATTTTCTGGACAGAACTAGGGTGGAGGAATTGAGCTCACATTCCCCAAAAGGCAAGGTCTGAACACAGTCCCAGTGGAGATTTTGGACAGCCCAAAGAAACTAAAAAAGAATATCTTCCGTGCAGAATTCTACAAAACTTATGGAGATAATCTACCCCTGAGGAGGTGAAACAAAACTCTCACTCTAAGTGTGGCCTGCTTAGTGACTTCCTTTAGGTCCTGTGGTGTGAATGCAGGGGGTAGTGACCCTGGGGTAGAGAAACCTGACAGACACTCCCTCAGGTAGGTGATCAAGGTCAACACCAACAGTAATAAGTGATGTTAATATTATACCCTTAAGTGTGGAGAAAAGGGAACCCTCTTGTACTATCTGTAGGAATGTAGACTGATACAGCCATTATGGAGAACAGTATGGAGGTTGCTTAGAAAAACTAAAAATAGAACTCCCATATGACCCAACAGTCCCATTACTGGGCATATACCCTGAGGAAACCATAAATGAAAAAGACACATATACCCCCAAATGTTCACTGCAGGACTATTTACAATAGCCAGAACATGGAAGCAACCTAGATGTCCCAGGACAGATGAATGGATAAAGAAAATGTGGTGCAAATATACAATGGAATATTACACAACCACAAAAAGGAATGAAACCCGGTCATTTGTAGTGCTGTGGATGGACTTAGAGTCTGTCTGAGAAAAAGAAAAACAAATATCATATATTAATGTGTGTGTATATATATATATATATATATATATATAGTGTCTAGCAAAATGGTATGGATGAACCTATTTGCATGGCAGGGATAGAGATGCAGACACAGAGGACAGACAGTGAGAGGAGGGGAAGGGTGAAAGGGAGAGCAGCACTGGACCTATATAATTACCATCTGTAAAAGATAGCCAGTGAGAAGCTGCTGTACAGCACAGGGAGCGCAGTTTGGTGCTCTGGGATGACCTAGCTGGGTGGGATGGCGGTGGCGGTGGAAGGGAGGGCCAGGAGGGAGGGGATATATGTATACATATAGCCGATTCACTTTGTTGTACCTCAGAAGCTTTCACAACATTGTAAAGCAATTATACTCAAAAAAAAAGAGAAAAACTATACCCTTAATATGTGGTTAATATGGTACTTCATGGGCTTCCCAGGTGACTCAGTGGTAAAAAAAAAAATCCGCCTGTCAATGCAGGAGATGCAAGAGACTCGGGTTTGATCCTTGGTCCAGGAAGATTCCCTGGAGTAGAAAATGGTTAACTCCAGTATTCTTGCCTGGAAAATTCTATGGACAGAGGAGCCTGGTGGGCTACAGTCCATGGGGATGTGGAGTTGGACATGACTGAGCGTGCACGTGTACACACACACATACACACACACACAGTACTTTACCTCTCAAACACCCCAAACTCCAGTCTAAACATGAGAACATCAGATCCCCAAAGAGCGACATTCTACAGAATATCTGACCAGTACTCCTTAACACAGTCAAGGCCATCAAGAACAAGGAAAATCTAAGACACTGTCACAGCCAAGAGGAGCCTGAAGAGACGTGACAACTCCATGTAATAGGACCGTGCAAAGCAAGAATAAATTAGGTAAAAATTAAGGAGATGTTAATAAAGGGGAAATATGGGTGTGGGAGATAGGAACCTTCTGTACTAGCTTCACGATTTTCCTGTAAATCTAAAACTATTTCCTGTAAATCTAAAACTATTCTAAAAAAAAGTTCACTTAAAAAAAGAAACAGCCACTCCTACAGGGTCGGCTGCTCTCACGTCTGGAGGGTGTACTATCTGTTGCCCGTTTTATAAAGTTCTGCTTGCAAAAAAAGAGAAAAAACAATGCTTTATTGCCTGTTCACTGCCCCCCAGCCATGCACCCATCCCCACCCAAAGGCAAGCCTAGAGCCCCTAAAGGTGAGACCTACAGAGGCTGAGGGACAGAACTGACGCTCAACCTCCATTCAAACGCTGGGCCTCCTTCCTTCCCTCCCATCACCCTGCTCTACACTCTGAAGCTGCTAGATATATATTTCCATCTTGTACTTAATGATAACATTTGCATCATACAGTATTATAAATTCCCCCAGAATATACACGAGAATTATAAATTTCCCCAGAACACATCTCACATCTTCCACTGATAAAGCAGAGTACCATCCCTCGATCAGTGAAGTGCCCATCTTGAAAGACAACGCGTAAGCTAGCATGACAGCCCTTCTCCAGGTGAGGCATGTCTTGAGCCTGGCACCTTTGGCTTCTCCTTCATCAGCAAATTACTTCACAAGGAGCCTGGAGAAACACCCCTAGATGTGAACCTGTACACTGGCACGCTTCTGTAAACCAAGTCAGAAGTTCTTTTTCTGCTCGTGTCCTAGAATCGCAAAATGTAAAGTTGGAAGCCTCACTCATCCTTTCAATTAATAAGGCAAAAACTCAGCCCCAGAAAGATGCTGTAAGTTGCTGGAGGCTAAAGCTAATTAAGTACCACTGAACGCAGGGCTTCCCAGGTGGCACTAGTTGTAAAGAACCCGCCTGTCAATGCAGGAGATGTGAGAGACGTGGGATCGATCCCTGGGTCGGGAAGATCCCCTGGAGGAGGGCATGGCAACACACTCCAGTATTCTTGTCTGGAGAAGCCCAAGGACAGAAGAACCTGGTGGACTACAGTCTATGGGGTCGTAAAAAGTCAAACACGACTAAAACAACTTAGCACACACACACCAATGAATGTAAAGGTCAAACATTCTGAGGGGAGACAGAGTTGCCCCCAGAACGTAACATGCCAGTGAAGTTATAGAAGCCTTGGATGAACAGTGGCAAAGATTAAAAAAAAAAGAATGAAGGAATGCACCCTGGTTAAAAATAGGATGTGCAGTCATCGACTTCCCTTTGATTTGTTGAAATCATTTTGAACACGATGATTATGTCACAAGAAAGAGCTTTTCTTTTGTGAAGAAGAAAAGGTATTAATAAAAATCACGACAAGCCACATTAAAATAGCTTGTATGGTGCAAGGAATGTCAAATCAAGAACTAGGCTCTATCTTTGATGGTCTTGTAAGATTGGGATATTTCAAAAAGATACATGAATTCCAAAGCAAAGCAAATACATTTGATTAGAAATGGTGAAGATGCAGTTTTACCTCCTTTTTCTTTGCCAACCTGAAACTGCACAACTATTCCTAAATGAAGAAAAAATACAGACTCAATAAAGTGTTAGATATTTTAACAATAACAAAATTATACATAAACACTAACAACATTATAGGCAGTATTTATTATGGGGCCTAGCTGTGTTCTCAAGGTATTACATGTACTAATTCACTTAATCCTCAAACCCTATGCAATAGGTTTTATTAACATTCCCATTTCACAAGTAAAGAATGGACACACACAGACAGGTCAGGTAACCTGTTCAGGGTCACACAATAAGAGGCTGAGTCAAGAAATAAACCAAGATAGTCTGATTCTCTTATGCTAACCTCCATTTCATAGTTATCATGAACTACTTGATCTTCTTACTTATTTCTTTAAAGTATATTAGTCTTACTTTCCCTAATTCTATGACATGTCCTTTAAAAGGAGGGAGCCTATTTTATATATTTCTTTGTATTCCCTGTATTTTCTACACATTTTGCATACATTTTGTTGACAGGATAACTAGTAGATCTTCTTAAAGAACTTGGTGAGTAGAGACTTTTTAAATAGCATGTCCATATATCCATAGTTTCTGTGAGATTTATAATAACCTTCTCAAAATAAATCAGATAACTCTGGAAATCTAATAACAAAAACTGTAAGCTAGTGGCCCAGAAGAATTCATGTAGTTTTCAAAACGATACAACTTATTAGGCAGAGCCGTACACTCTGGGCCGTATGACCTGACACGTTGTATGAATCAAATAAACAACGGTTCATGACCTGAAACACCCAATAGAGTAACTGAGGTGCAGCTATATATCTAGCTATGTTCTTTTTAAAAGTTTTTTTTTTTTTTTAACACTTCTGAATCTCAATTTACTCGTCTTTAAAATGGGAATAATAAAAATGTACCCTCTTCCTTCTGAGGTTGTTGTAACAATCAAGTTCCATGAGGCTGTGGAAGTCCTTCCTAAGTAGAAAAGCACCAGGTAAATGTAAAAAGTTTTTCTAAAATATAACAAGCTAGATGCAGGTATAAACATGTGCAGCATTCAAAGCAACTGACTTTTATTAGTAGCCAGCAGGATAGCTCGGAAAAACACAGATTTTCAGGTCAAAAAGACCTGGATTCAAGTCCCCGTCCTGCCATTTATAGCTTGAGGGATCTTGGGCAAGTCACTTAAATATTTTTAAATATTTCTGAGCCTCAATCTTTTCAATTATAAAATGGAGAAAATAACACCTCCCACACAGGAGACAACATGTAAGAAGCAGTTCACAGAGAACACAACGAAGTTTAATTGTGACCTCATATTAAAAATATCAGTTATTCTACTCAGAACACATGGGAGAAATTATATCTGTCCTTCCAGAGTTCACCATAATCACATCAAACAGAGTAAATTTATTTAATACTTATTAAACCCTATCAAATGCCAGCAGTAAAGAATCCTCCTCAATCCCAAGGTCAGGAAGACCCCCTGGAGGAGGAAATGGCAATCCACTCCAGTATTCCTGCCTGGGAAATCCTATGGACAGAGGAGCTGGCCAGCTACAGTCCACAGGGTCACAAAGAGTTGGACACAACTGAGCACACAAAATTAAATGCCTACCACTCCTCGGAATTTTGTACTCCCTGCCCTTTGGAGCGACTTCGCTTTCACTTTTCACTTTCATGCATTGGAGAAGGAAATGGCAACCCACTCCAGTGTTCTTGCCTGGAACACTCCCAGGGACGGGGGAGCCTAGTGGGCTGCCGTCTATGGGGTCGCACAGAGTCGGACACAAGTGAAGCGACTTAGCAGCAGCAGCAGCAGCCGCCCTTTGGAGAAACAATATAAAAATGCTGTCAGGTCACTCAGAGTTCTCAGACCCATTTGAGATTCTGAAGAAAGCTATGGCATCTCTCCCCAAAGAAAGCTACAAAACTTTTAGTAGACAAAACAGAAGATATAGAATATATCTTCATGACCTTGGGGTAGAGAAAGCATTCTTAACAAAGGAGGGCAGCAAGGAGAGGAGGGACACTTAACTATAAAGAAAAAGATTCATAAATCTACCTACACTAAAATTATGAATTTCTACATCAAAAGAAACCATGAACAAAAATTTTTTACATAGAGTGGAAGCACAATCTGCAACACACGCAACCAATGGAAGCTGAGATTCCTGTGCAAGTAAAAAACTCCAGCAAATCAATAAAAAATAATAAGCAAAAATGTGACATATGAATGCAAAGAAAAACTACAGCTACATGTAACAATATGGATACATCTTACAAACTTAACATGGAATGAAGAAAGCATGACACTAAAGAATATACACAGGATGATTTCACTCATGTGAAGTTGTCAAATAACGAACTAAATCATACTTAGTAAGGCAAAACTAAATAATATTGAATAGGGATGCACATATATATGCATATGCTCATATGCATGCATACACGTATAGGTAAAACTGCACAGGAAGAGGGAAAAAAGTGGTTCCCTCAAGGGGAAGGAAGACGTCATGACTAGGAGAGATCAAAGTTTGCTTTGGGAAATGATAATACTTGGGCACAGGCTATGGGAGTCTTTATGATTTACAGGTTTTATATTTACAGGTTCTCCTGAATATACATTGCAAAGTTAAAAAAAAAAAAAAAGCACTTCCACAACCACACCTATATAGTTAGCAGGGAGAGAAGGAATTCACAGACTCCCTCAAGTCCATACACCCTAAGTTTATGGTGTCAAGCTCTGTGAGATCAAAGAAAAATGGAAAAATCCTTAGATTGTGAGGTGGTAGAGGAAGGAGAGATGGGATGAGAACAGGAAAGATCGAAGAGTAGAAAGAGGAAGCGGGAGGCTCTCCTGGCTGCCCAGTGGTTGAGACTTCACCTTCCAACGCAGGGTGTATGGGTTAGACCCCTGGTCAGGGGGCTAAGACCCCACACGGTTCACAGCCCCAAACCCAAAACGTAAAACAGAAGCAATATTTTAACAAATTCAATGAAGACTTTAAAAACGGCTCACCTTAAGGGGGGGTGGGGGGAGAAGCATGAAGCCTCTAGGTCAGTTCCTACTCTCTCCCTTGGAGAAAGAACACCGGCACAAACGTAACTAACAAATGCCCAAGCTTGGTAAGGAATGCAAGGGAGTCTGAAAAACACACGGGAAACTAACGAGGAGCAAGAGGAGCACAGCTTGCAAAGAAATGTAAACTATTAAATCATGTGTCTCCAAAGAAAGAAGCCTGCTAAAATAGCCAGTTTAACCCTCTGGCCACTCCATAATATCTCTGTTCCTCACCCCTGAACCCAAGCAGGGTATATAAAATGTTAGAAACTGTGAACACCAATTTCTGGGTGAAAAAGAACACCATGTCACCTCACAGCAACAGATTATCACAGAACCTAGAAAAGCTCCTGGTAGCCTTGGGAAATTAAAGAACTGGCAAAAACAAGTTACAAAATGCCATTCCCACCAGCCTTGGAATAAACACATACACTGCAACTACATGATAAACATATATCTGTATCATATCTAGTATGACCTCAGTATGGCTCTTCACAGAACATATGTGAAGCTTTTTGCTGAAGATAAGAGGAGTCCAAGGAATGCTTAAATCAGTGGAAAACAGAAATATCTCTGAAGTTTTTCATTGTATTCTCCCATCAATTATTTACTCATATCCAGCAATCACCCAGTATTTCATTAGATCTGGGTTTATACTAAACAAAACTATCAAGACGTTATCTTCCAAACGGTTGGTGTTTGTGTGGTTAGTCAAATGCCTTATTTTGATGGAAGAATAATGGGCAAAAGGAATGATTTTTTTAATTAATTAAAAAATTAATAATTTTAAAAAATTTTTAAATGCTTTTGTAATTATTAACATGTACTAATCATTAATAACATGCAGTGATTTACATTGTACAAAACATACTTTTCTAATTTTTCTCATATCAATTCATTGTTCATTTACTGCCTACAGTTTCTAGTCCTCAAATCTTATTGACATTAATAATCCCCACTAAGTATCAAATATTTAGACGGTAACACTCATTGCTAGAAAGAAGTCCAGAGCAAAGAATCTAGATTTCCTCAAAAAAACTTCCAAAAGGAAAAATGGAATTTGACATTTGGACTACATGAGAAGACTCATCTTCCAAAAGGAATGATTTTTAAGGGTTCAAGATCCTACCAGGAGCATCAAATCAACTATTTCTTCACATTCCACTCAAACTCTTTCCTTTCATCCCATTTTCTAGCCTCCATTTGTTCCCCAGAAACTCAGGATCTTCTTTCAATTCTCCAACTTTCCTTGAGGTTAAGGGAGACATATAGAAAAGTTTCTCCATGGTTTACTGGAATGCTCAGTGTATTCCACTTTCTAAAGAGGCCTTAATGAATGTGCACATCTGAATCTTTCTCACGCCTATATCTCCCTTTTATTGTCATCTCTTCCCTCTTGTTTTCAGATAACTGGCTTATCCAGTTGGAACCAAAGACCAAAGAATTTCCTCTCCATTATGTTTAAGTGAAAAGCTCCCCCGGAAAGTGAAGGGGTGTGGGTGTGCACTTACTCACTCTTGCACTTCTGCGTCAAACTATTGATCCGTGCCGCCTTTGTGCACCCAAAAACAAGATCACAAAAGTAGTTATATACCAGAAATGATTCTCGGTCCAAATGCATCACCTTTTGGAATGCTATATTCTGGACTGGGGAGAGGGGGCAGGAGGGAGACGGGGCGGGAAGGAGGAGGGGCGAGGCGGAGGTGGTGTCACCAAGTCACTCTAAAGCAAGTCCTATAGAAACTAGGTGCACTTGGGCGACTGGGGGTTGGGAGGGCAGGCCCAGGTCCGAAGTTCAACAGGCACCGAAACCCAAACCCGACTGGACTATTAGCACGTGCTTAGACTCGGTTGCGACAGCCTGGCAAACCTATCGGGAGGGGGCATTCTTCACCGGCCTCTGACTCATCCAGAGATAAGGAAGCCACAAGTTCCAAGCCAGCAGCTCCTGGATTTAGTCTGCACGGAAAATATGTAGTTTCGGCTCCAGGGCCCCTAACAGGTAGAGATAAGCTTGAATTTCCTGGGGCTCGGCCCCAAAGTGAGGATGGGAATTGAAGGAAAGCCACTCTCCCTCCGGCTCGCCTCCGAGAGTTGGGTGCGGATCCCCTCCGGGCGGGCGAGGGAGCCGCCGGTGTCCGGAGCAGGGCGTGCGCGGCCCCGGGTCCCCGGCGCCCCCGTCCCTCCCCTCCGCTGCCCGAGCCCCTCACCTGCGGCCGGGTGGCCGGAGAGCACGCGGCCCCGGGCGCGGCGCGGGCCCCCGAGCTCGCGGCGCTCGCGCAGCTCGTCGTCCTCGTCCTCCCGCCGCCGGCCCTCAGCCATGGACTAGCCGCGCGGGCCCGCGCGCCGGCCGCCAGCCCCCGGCGCCCCGCGCCCGCAGCCTCGGGCCTGGGAGGCGCCCCCGGGGAGCGGCGGCGTCGGAAGCGGCTGCTTCGTCGGCTCCACCTGCAGCCCGCGGGGGTGCGGCCGGGCGCGGGCCGAGCCGGCTTCCCCGCCTCCTCGCGCGCCCCGGCGGCCTCCTCCTCCGGGCTCCGGCTCTCCCGCTCCCTTCCCCGCCCCGCGGATCGGAGCCGGGATCGGGCGGGGTCTGGCGGGGCCTCGCCTCCTCGGGGAGGGGTTACCGGCCGCCGAGCCGCCCCGCCGCCGCACACGCTGGGAGCACCCGCACCACCCAAACAGACCGGTATAAAATAAACAAACGGGATAGGAAAGGGGGAAAGAGGAGGTGGCCTGGCTTCTTCCTGCCCTTTCACAATATTCCGGTGTCAACAGGAAACCCATTTGCTTGACAGTTAAACAAAAGGAGGAGGAGGAACCTGCCCAGAGTTGAGTTGGAGAGATGGGCCAGCTGGAGCATGTGAACTTAGAAACGAACTTGGTTGGGAGTTTCTTGGCACCTCTGCATTGCACCGGTTTTTTCCTTTCCCTCTCTTCTCGCCCTTTTAAATCCAACCTCTGGGCAGAGCATACAGGATTTTTAACGCTATGAAGCCAGTCTGCTGCTGGTAAGTTGCTTCAGTCGTGTCTGACTCTGTGCGACCCCATAGACGGCAGCCCACCAGGCTCCCCCGTCCCTGGGATTCTCCAGGCAAGAACACTACAGTGGGTTGCCATTTCCTTCTCCAATGCATAAAAGTGAAAGTGAAGTCGCTCAGTCGTATCCGACTCCTAGCGACCCCATGGACTGCAGCCCACCAGGCTCCTCCGTCCATGGGATTTTCCAGGCAAGAGTACTGGAGTTGGGTGCCATCGCCTTCTCTGGTGAAGCCAGTCTATATGATACTATATGGTGGATACATGTCAGTACACATTTGTCCAATCCCGCAGAATGCACAACAGGGAGAGTGAACTGTAACGTAAACCACAGACCTTAAGTGATTATGATTATGATGTGTCGGTGTGAACGCTGAAGAACTGATACTTTTGAACTGTGGTGTTGGAGAAGACTCTTGAGAGTCCCTTGGGCTGCAAGGAGATCAAAACAGTCAATCCTAAAGGAAATCAATCCTGAATATTCCTTAGAAGGATTGATGCTGAAGCTGAAGCTCCAGTGATTTGGCCAGCTGATGCGAAGAACCGGATCAGGTTCTTCATTAGATCTCATTAGAAAAGACCCTGATGCTGGGAAAGATTGAAGGCGGGAGGACAAGGGGACGACAGAGGATGAGATGGTTGGATGGCATCACAGACTCAAGGGACGTGAGTTTGAGCAAGCTCTGGGTGAAGGTGAAGGACCAGGAAGCCTGGCATGCTGCAGTCCATGAGGTAACCGAGTGACAGGACTCAGGGACCGAACAACAATGTAAATTCATCAGTTGTAACAAATGTACCACTCTGTGGAGACTGTTGATAATGGGGGAGGCTGTGCATGTGAAGGGGCAGAGAGATATGGAAAATCTCAATCTTCAGCTCAAAATATATAAACTGCTCCAAAATATATAAAGTCTAATAAGCAACTTTTTTTTCGATAGAGTTGCCCTGTATTCTAGGTAACTTAGGATTAGGAAGTGGCCACCATCTTTAGAAGAAGATGTATTTAAGAGCCTGGTACCTGATTATTTGCAGAGAGGCAATGTGGTGAAGTGACAGAGCAGTGACCGAAGAGTCAGAAACTGTCATTTGAAGCACTTCGATAAAGCTGAAAAGAAGGGGGTAAGAAAGTTAATTATGTGTATCCATATAGAACACATCTGAGATTCATACTTGCACATACATACTTTGGCACACAAAGAGGCAGATTCAGAAATCTCAGAAAAAGATATCCAAGCAGCAGAGACACTGTCTGGACAGGACTCCGTGGGACACTCCCCAGTAGAATGAACACGCCTTTATCTTCAACCTCTCGCTCTATTTTTGAAAGCTTGTGAGGTCTCCTAAGGTTCAGCGTGGGAGAAAAAGACAGGGAGAAAAGGGTCACTGAAAATAGAATTGCTGGCCATACCAGAGCACTCTTTGCCTTTTTAATAGTGATTGTTGCTTCCAGAAAAAAGTCTTTCTGCTTTCAGGCAGGCTAGAACTACAGTCAATTATCTGGAATTGAGGTCAAATTCACAAGTGAAATTTTATTACTGCATTAGCAGTTAAATAGGCTTCCCAGGTGGCTCAGTGGTAAAGAATCCATCTGCCAATACAGGAGACCTAAGAGACACAGGTTCGATCCCTGGGTTGGGAAGGTCCCCTGGAGGAGGAAATGGCAACTCACTCTAGTACTTTTGCCTGAAAAATCCCGTGGTCAGAGGAGCCTGGCAGACTACAGTCCATGGGGTCGCAAAGAGTCAAACACAACTTAGCAACTGAGCACGGGTTAAATAAGTAGACATCTGGACAACTTGAAGTTAAACTAGAAGAAAAAAAAATGATTCTAGACCTTGAGGGTTGTTTTCAGTGTTTAGAGTCACTTCAAGTGAAAATATATTTGTCACTTACCTTAGAGAATAAGGAGTCATTTGGAAGTCCCTGCCTTGACCGGCAATGCGGGAGACCCAGGTTCAATCCCTGGGTCAGGAAGATCCCCTGGAGAAGGAAATGGCAACCCACTCCAGTATTCTTGCCTGGGAAATTCCATGGACAGAAGAGCCTGGTGGGCTGCAGTCCCTGAAGTCACAGAGTCGGACACGACTGAGTGAGTAACGCTGGTGATGACCTTGGTGACACCACAACTTCTCAACTTGTTGGGGTCTCCACGATTCAGAGTTATAGTTTGAGAAGAGCTGAAAGTGTTCTGAACGTCTCATTCGATCAGAGCTTCAGGAACCTATGCCCTTCTTTTCAGGTGTAGGCTCAAGCACATTTTCCATTCAACAAACATCTATGTAATTATTGTATGACAAACATCGCACCAAGTGCTGTGGGGAAATTCAAAAGAAGGAAAGAAATATTTACTCTGGGGCTCTATGGCTTATATAGGTTTTCTCATCTTCAATGAACAAAACATAGTTCCTGTCCTCCAATCATAGGAGGACAGATCCAGTTTACACAAAACAAGGCAAAATTTGGTAAATTCTATCATAAAGATATAACCTTAGACAAAGTACCAAGATAATTCAATAGAGAAAGAATTGTCTTTGCCATAGAAAAAATTTGAACCCCTACTTTATGCCATATAAAAAATTAACTCAAAATGGATCCTAGATCTAAATGTAAGAACTAGAATTATAAAGTTCTTCAAAGAAAACTTCAGAGAAAATTAAATTTAAAAAATTTAATCCTTAAAGAGGATTAAACTATTATGACATTGTGTTAAGCAATGGTTTCTTAGAGTGTTGCTTATACCAAAATATACAAGAGAAACTGAAAAAATAAATCGGACCTTACCAAAATAAAAAACTTTTCTGCTTCAGAGGATATCATCAAGAAAGTAAAAAACAACTCTCAGAATGAGAGAAAATATTTGTAAATCACATATCTGGTAAGGGACTTATATTCTGAATATATAAAGAACTTAAAAAATAAGATACAATTAGCCCAGTTTTTAAAAGGACATTCTCCAAAGAAGAGATACAGATGACATATATGAAAATGAAAAAAAATTCAACCTTATTAGTCATTGCTGTTACTGCTTAGGGACAAGTAAATTAAAATCTCAATGAGATGTCTTTTAACACATACCAGCATGACTAAGATAAAAAGGCTAGGCAATAAAAGATGTTAAAAAGATATGGAGAAATTTCAATCCTCATACATGTCTGGTAGGAACATAAAATGGCAGTCCTCAAAAAGTTAAACATAGAGTAACCATATAACATAGCAATTCTACTCATAGCCATATACTCTGGAGAAATGAAAACATGTACATCTAAAAACTTGTATCTGAATGCCCCATAGTGGCATTATTTATAATAGGCAACATCACTACAAACAAAGCTAGTGGAGGTGATGGAATTCCAGTTGAGCTATTTCAAATCCTAAAAGATGATGCTGTGAAAATGCTACATTCAATATGCTAACACTTTTGGAAAACTCAGCAGTGACCACAGGACTGGAAAAGGTCAGTTTTCATTCCAATCCCAAAGAAAAGCAATGCCAAAGAATGCTCAAACTACTGCACAATTGCACTCATCTCACACGCTGGTAAAGTAATGCTCAAAATTCTCCAAGCCAGGCTTCAGCAATACGTGAACCATGAACTTCCAGATGTTCAAACTGGTTCTAGAAAAAGCAGAGATCAAATTGCCAACATCTGTTGGATCATCGAAAAAGTGAGAGAGTTCCAGAATAATGTCTACTTCTGCTTTATTGACTATGCCAAAGCCTTTGACTGTGTGGATCACAATAAACTGTGGAAAATTCTGAAAGAGATGGGAATACCAGACCACCTGACCTGCCTCTTGAGAAACCTGTATGCAGGTCAGGAAGCAACAGTTAGAACTGGACATGGAACAACAGACTTGTTCCAAATATGGAAAGGTATACGTCAAGGCTGTATATTGTCACCCTGATTATTTAACTTATATGCAGAGTACATCATGCAAAATTCTGGGAGGGATGAAGCACAAGCTGGAATCAAAATTGCCAGGAGAAATATCAATAACTTCAGATATGCAGATGATACCACCCTTATGGCAGAAAGCGAAGAACTAAAGAGCCTCTTGATGAAAGTGAAAGAAGAGAGTGAAAAAGTTGGCTTAAAACTCAACGTTCAGAAAACTAAGATCACGGTCCCATCACTTCATGGCAAATAGATGGGGAAGCAGTGAAAACAGTGAGAGACTTTATATTTTTGGGCTCCAAAATCACTGCAGATGGTGACTGCAGCCATGAAATTAAAAGATGCTTGCTCCTTGGAAGAAAAGTTATGACAAACCTAGACAGCATATTAAAGAACAGAGACATTACTTTGCCAGCAAAGTTCCATCTTGTCAAAGCTATGGTTTTTTCAATAGTCATGTGTGGATGTGAGAGTTGGACTATGAAGAAAGCTGAGCGCCAAAGAATTGATGCTTTTGAACTGTGGTGTTGGAGAAGACTCTTGAGAGTCCCTTGGACTGCAAGGAGATCCAACCAGTCCATCCTAAAGGGAATCAGTCCTGAATATTCATTGGAAGGACTGATGCTGAAGCTAAAACCCCAACACTTTGGCCACCTGATGTGAAGAATTGACTCATTTGAAAAGACCCTGATGCTGAGAAAGATTGAAGGCAGGAGGAAAAGGGGACAATAGAGGATGAGATGGTAGGATGGCATCACTGACACAATGGCCATGAGCTTAAGTAAACTCTGCGGGTTGGGGTGATGGACAGGGAGGCCTGGTGTGCTGCAGTCCATGGGGTCTCAAAGCAACTGAGCGACCAAACTGAACTGAACTGAGATATAACAAAATACTCATCAATTGGTGAACAGATATTCAAAATGTGGCATATCCATTCAATGGAATATTATTTAGACATAAAAATGAATGAAGTACTGGTATATGCTACAACATAGATGTATCTTGAAAACACTACACTAAGTAAAAAAAGCTAGAGACATGGCTTCCATGGTGATCCAGTGGCTAAGAGTCTACCTGCCAATGAAGGGGACAGGAGTTTGATCCCTGGTCCAGGCAGATTCCACATGCTGTGGGTCAGCTGAGCCTGTGCACCACGACTACTGAAGCCCCATGCCCTAGAGCCCATGTTATGCGACGAGAGAACCCATCACAGTGAGAAGTCTGCGCACTGTAGCCAGAGCCCCTTCTCACTGCAACCAGAGAAGGCCCACATGCAGCAACAAAGATACAACACAGCCAGAATAAATAAGTTAATTAATTGAAAAGAAGAAAAAGCTAGAGACAAAAGACTGCTCTGATGTATGACCTATTTATTTGAAATGTCCAGGATAGGTTAATCCCTGGGGACAGGGAGGAGCCTAGGGATTGTCAGGGGTGGAGGAGAATGAGCGGTCACACTCACTAGGTATGGTATTTCTCTCTGAGATGATGAAAATATACAATCAGAGAGTGGCGATGGTTGCACAACTCCCAATATACTCCAAGATGACTTTTAGGGTATGTAATTATATTTCAGTAAAGCTGTTATTTTATTAAGAAAACTATAATCCATTCACTGTAAAAGCAAGGAAACAAGAAGCAGGAGCAGACTAGACTCTGAAAATCATATTGAACTACAGAAACCAGATAGGAGTTACAGGTAATAACTGTTTAATCATATGAAAGAAAAAGAAAGGTGTGGCCAACTGGAAACAAATTAACCATGTCAAAACACCCTACCTACCCTAGTGACACAGCAAAAGCCAAATTAATAGAAGGAAAATGTTAATGAAAATCCACAGCTAAGAATAGAACAAGATTTGCCCTTAAAGCTTTAACGTATTAAGAAAAAAATTTGTAAGCAATATTGAAAAACAGCCTCCATTACAAAGAAAAAGTGTTATTTGCTTCTCACTTTGGATTTAGAGCCTGAAACAAAATGGTATGAGAATAGAACACTACAAAAATTAAGAATATACTACGTAAATACCTGGGCTTCCCAGGTGGCACTAGCGATGAGGAACCCACCTGCCAATGCAGGAGACTTAGGAGACATGGGTTTTGATCCCCTGGAGGAGGACATGGCAACCCACTCCAGTAGTCTTGCCTGGAGAATCCCATGGACAGAGGAGCCACAGGGTCACAAAGAGTCAGACACGACTGAAGCGACTTAGCACACATTTAAAGACATACCCAGTACAATGCTTGGCACGATAGATGTTTGTTTAATGACTGAGTTAATATAGTGAATATAGTTCCTTTTTTTTCCTGCTGAATCATCAGAAGATATGAGTCTCAAGTTCTTCAACTTAAATAAAAAGTAAGTACCTGGAATTAAAAATTTACACCTCAAGATGTCAAAATAGAAAAAGCAAGGATGGGCAAGGGTATGCAGTGGATTTTAAAAGTATAAGATCTTCATAGTTTTTTTTCTTAAAATATCTGAACCAAATACGAAAGAATTTTATGATTTGTTAAAGTAGGATGGTGGCTTCATGAATGTTTAACATATTATTCTCCATATTGTCCATGTACTTTTAAATCTTCATTATTTTTTAGAAAACAGAAAAGATCGATGAAACTAAAAGCTGGTTCTATAAAAAGCTAATATTGACAAACCTTTAGTCAGACTCATCAGGAAAAAGTTGGAGAGGGCTCAAATCAATAAAATCAGAAATGAATAAAGAAGTTAAAACCAACACCACAGAAATACAAAGGACCATGGTGGTTATAAGTCACTTCAGTCATGTCCAACTGTTTGCAACCCTGTGGACTGTAGCCCTGTAGCCTGACAGGTTCCTCTGTCCGTGGGATTCTCCAGGCAAGAAGAACTTTCTCAACCCAGGGATCAATCCCGAATCTCTTATGTCTCCTGCATTGGCAGGCAGGTTCTTTACCACTGGCACCACCTGGAAAGCCGATAAAGGACCATAAATGACTACTAAGAGTAACTATGGGCTTCTCAGATGGTGCTAAAGAAACTGCCTGCCAATGCAGGAGACGTAAGAGACGGGGGATTAGTCCCTGGGTCAGGAGGTCCCCCTGGAGGAGGGCACGGCAACACACTTCAGAGAATCCCACGGACAGAGGAGCCTGGCAGGCTACAGCCCATAGGGTTGCAAAGAGTCAGACAAAACTTAACCGACTTAGCATGCTTGCAGGAGCAACTATATACCAACAAAGTGGACAACCTAAAAGAAATGGACAAATTCTTAGAAAGGTACAATCTCCCAAGACTGAACCAGAAAGAAATAGAAGATATGAACAGACAAATTACAAATACTAAAATTGAATCTGTGATTTAAAAACTCCCTACAAGCAAAAGTCCAGGACCACGTGGCTTCACAGATGAATTCTATCAAACATTTAGAGATGAGTTAACACCTATCCTTCCAAAAAAATGACAGAGGGAGAAACACTTCTGAACTCATTCTATGAGGCCAGCATCACCCTGAAATCAAAACCAGATAAAGATATCACTAATCTCGAGAATATACAAGCAACTCCTACAGCTCAACTCCAGAAAAATAAATGACCCAATCAAAAAATGGGCCAAAGAACTAAATAGACATTTCTCCAAAGAAGACATACAGATGGCTAACAAACACATGAAAAGATGCTCAACATCACTCATTATCAGAGAAATGCAAATCAAAACCACTATGAGGTACCATTTCACACCAGTCAGAATGGCTGCGATCCAAAAGTCTACAAGTAATAAATGCTGGAGAGGGTGTGGAGAAAAGGGAACCCTCTTACACTGTTGGTGGGAATGCAAACTAGTACAGCCACTATGGAGAACAGTGTGGAGATTCCTTAAAAAACTGGAAATAGACATGCCTTATGATCCAGCAATCCCACTGCTGGGCATACACACTGAGAAAACCAGAAGGGAAAGAGACACGAGTACCCCAATGTTCATCGCAGCACTGTTTATAATAGCCAGGACATGGAAGCAACCTAGATGTCCATCAGCAGATGAATGGATAAGAAAGCTGTGGTACATATACACAATGGAGTATTATTCAGCCATTAAAAAGAATACATTTGAATCAGTTCTAATGAGGTGGATGAAACTGGAGCCTATTATACAGAGTGAAGTAAGCCAGAAAGAAAAACACCAATACAGTATACTAACGCATATATATGGAATTTAGAAAGATGGTAACAATAACCCTGTGTACGAGACAGCAAAAGAGACACTGATGTATAGAACAGTCTTATGGACTCTGTGGGAGAGGGAGAGGGTGGGAAGATTTGGGAGAATGGCATTGAAACATGTAAAATATCATGTATGAAATGAGTTGCCAGTCCAGGTTCGATGCACGATACTGGATGCTTGGGGCTGGTGCACTGGGACGACCTAGAGGGATGGAATGGGGAGGGAGGAGGGAGGAGGGTTCAGGATGGGGAACACATGTATACCTGTGGCGGATTCATTTTGATATTTGGCAAATCTAAAACAGTTATGTTAAGTTTAAAAATAAAATAAAATTTAAAAAAATTAAAAAAAAAAAAAAAAGAAAATTAAAGACCAATATCACTGATGAACATAGATGCAAAAATCCTTAACAAAATACTAGCAAACTGAATCCAACAATATTTTAAAAGGATTATATACCATGAACAAGTGGGGTTTATCCCAGGGACACAAGGATTTTTTAGTATCCACAAATCAGTCAGTGTGATTTTATTGTTGTTCAGTCACTGAGTTGTGTCTGACTCTTTGCGACCCCATAGACTGCAGCACACCAGGCTTCCCTGTCCTTCACCATCTCCCGGAGTTTGCTTAAACTCATGTCCGTTGAGTAGATGATGCCATCCAACCATCTCATCCTCTGTCAACCCCTTCTCCTCCTGCCCTCATCCTTTCCCAATATCAGGATATTTTCCAATGAGTTGACTTTTTGCATCAGGTAGACAAAATATTGAAGTTTCAACTTCAGCATCAGTCCTTCCATTGAATATTCAGGGTAGATTTCCTTTAGGATTGACTGGTTTGATCTCCTTGCTGTTCAAGGGACTCTCAAGAGTTTCCTCCATCACTACAGTTCGAAAGCATCAGTTCTTCTTTATGGTCCAGCTCTCACATCTGTACATGACTACTAGAAAAACCATAGCTTTGACTATACAGACCTTTGTTGGCCAAGTGGAACATCACACTTGTGAAAGGAATAGGAGAGACAGAAATATTGGTCAGCGGGATGTTGTACCACAGTGCTGACCTGACAAAGCCTCTGCTGGTCCACTGGAGTAATCTGGTAGGCCCTCGAATCACCACCCCCTTGCTCTGTCGTTGGCCTGTGCTGCTTGAAGGCCGGCAGGTGCTGAAGGAACTGCTAACTAGAGACTGCTGGTTTACCACACTCTTTCTTCCCAGGCAGCAAGTGTCCTTGAAGGGGGTGGCACAGCTCTGTGTCAGCCGTGTCAGTCCTCGCACCCTGCAAATCCACTCCATTGTACCCGTCCAGCTCAGGTCACCCTCCTCCTCTGCAGGGGGCCTCAGACGCCCACTAGTACTCATAGTCTCCCTTCTGCATCATCCATTCTAAATCCCTCTTGCCCCCAGCTACCAACTCCGCTGGTCTCGCCGGCTTACCTGGTGCTATGACCCAAACTTTCATTACCTAGGTATCTTAGCCCCCAGTAATCATATCCTTTTCAGGCTGGAGTTGCTTCACTTGTCTGTTCACAGTTACAATGATCAAAGGAGAATCAGGAACCAAGGAGCATCCAAGTGGGTCATCTGAGCTCCACATATATGCCTCCTGATTCCCCTTCTGGGCAACCAGCCTTATTTCCCACTGTCCACTAGACTTATTATCCCTGCCAAGATGGTCACTTTTCTCACATTCTGGTCCCTGTTCACAAGGCCCTCCAAGTGCCCAGAGAGCAGTCATCATTTACAATTCAAATGGACCCTCGCTGTGTCCTCTGGGGAGAATATGGCCACATTGACAACCGGAACCGCCAACCCTGTAGAGCCCAGAAGCATAACTTAGTAGGTCACGGGGAGTGATGGTCAGTGGGACCACTCCTGCTTCTACTTCTCAATTCCAGATCCATATATTCTTTTGACTGGAGACATAGCACCATAAAAAGAAAGATCTCTGATATAATGTATAATGCATTCTAGAGGATTAAATCTGACCTTCACAAAGTATTGTCTCCAACTTTGCACTTCAGCTATGCCTTCCTTCAGCAAGAATATATACATATATTTATATATTTCATATATATATGAAACTAGAGGTAAGAAGCATAACATATAGTATATAATAGCTTTTTAAAATAAGTACCATTTCATCCATCAAAAACAAATCCATAAAATATATGAGCATAAAACCCAAATCTCTCAAAGTCACATTCACAGAACATGAGATTATTATTAGTCCCTCTCTTCAAATAAAAATGAAGCATATATTGCAAAATCAAGACCAGGGCTCTGTAATAAAATACATGAAAGTGTCAAAAATGAGAGTTCATTTCCTGACAGAAGAACATTTTTATTCAAACTCTTGACACATCTGAAAAAGAAAAATGTCAGGGGTTTATATACAATGACCTAGAGCTTCTCATGTTCTTTGGCCAGGTCAAGCTTTAATCTTTTTCCTTTGCCACTAAGGGTATAGGATCCAAGAAGGAACATAAGAGAGGCAGACTATTTGTTTCTCCCAATGCCTGTTATCCCCTTGAGGCTGGGGGTCAAGAATAAAGACTACATTCTGCAGTGTCCCAGGGCCCTATCATGTCTATGTGGCCTGGTTCTGGCCAATGGGAACCAGTGTGCATGACTTTGAAAAAATATGTTAAAGGGAAGGGACATGCCCTTCTTCACCCTTTGCCTCTGTTGACTAGAATGTAGATGTAATGCCTGGAACTGGACCAGTCATCTTTAACCACAGATATTAAGGGACCAGAAGTCTGGACCTGTAATGATCGTGGAGAAAGCATACCTATCAGATCTCATACATCTAGATTTCATTTATGTCAGAAATAAACTATTTTTTAAGATTTACTTTTTAAAACTTTCTGTTTTATATTGAAGGATAGCTGATTAACAACACCATGGTACTCGCAGATGCACAGCGGAGCGATTCAGCCATACATACACATTTATCCATTCTCAGCTTCTACTTTTTATTTCTTTCCACGTATTATTATTTTTTGGCTGTACTGGGTCTTCATTGTGGTGCATAGTGAAAGTCGTTCAGTCATGGCCAACTCTTTGAGACCCCATAGACTATACAGTTCATGGAATTCTCTAGGCCAGAATAGTGGAGTGTGTAGCCTTTCCCTTCTCCAGGGGATTTTATTGTGGTGCATTGGCTTTGTCTAGTTGCAATGTGTGGGATTAGTTGCCCCAACACATGTGGGATCTTAGTTCTCTGACCAGAGATTGAACCCACTTCCCCTGCATTGGAAGGCAGATTCTTAACCAATGGACCACAAGGGAAGTTCCCTCAACTTCTAGTTTTTAAAGCTCTGATTATTGTAATTCCATTACAAACATGAAAATGTGTCTCAAACAGTCATGAAAGGAGGTAAGAGGGAAGGAAAATATTCTGAACAGAAGAAAGATTCAAAAGTCAAAGTGTTAGTTACTCAGCTGTGTCTAACTCTTTGGGACTCCATGAAATCCTACTTCTCCAGGGGATCTTCCCAACCCTGGGACTGAACCTGGGTCTCCTGCATTGCAGGCAGATTCTTTATCATCTGAACCACCAGGGAAGTCCAGAAGGAAGATTATACACAAGCAAAACAGAGTCTAAAATAACTTCTGATTTCACAATGGAGTGAAATACACAATTGAGAAAAGACCTTTCTATAACAAAATACCCCTGCCAGACTTGGAGTACCCAATTCCAACATGTGAGGGGTTTTCCCACGTCACCAAGCAGTTCGGGGACACCACCTTGTGTCCTACAAGTCAACTCAGTTCCTACACTGTCTACCTGGAGTCAGCAGCAGACTGGAGATGCTAAACCTCCCTCCACCCCCCATAATCACCCCCTGAGCGGGCTAGAGTGGTCCATGAAACTCTGAGTGATATTGTACTTAGTAGATTATCAGTTTATTATAATAGGATACAACTCAGGAAGAGCCAGGTGGAAGAGATGCATAGAGCAGGAAATAGGAAAAAAAACATGGAGCTTTCGTGCCCTCTCAGATTTTGTTACTCTCTCCAAATGTCTGTGTGTTCAGCAATCTGGAAGATGTCTGAAACCAGTTGATCTGGGTTTTCACGGAGGCTTCATTGCAAAGGCATAATTGGTTAAATCACCAGCTGTTAAAGTGCTGCATTCAATATGTCAGCGCTTTTGGAAAACTCAGCAGTGGCCACAGGACTGGAAAGGGTCAGTTTTCATTCCAATCCCAAAGAAGGGCAATGCCAAAGAATGTTCAAACTACCACACAATTGCACTCATTTCACATGCTAGCTAGGTAATGCTCAAAATCCTTCAAGCTAGGCTTCAGCAATACATGAACTGGGAACTTCCAGATGTCCAAGCTGGATTTAGAAAAGGCAGAGGAACCAGAAATCAAATTGTCAACATCCACTGGATCTAGAAAAAGCAAGAGAATTCCAGAAAAACATCTATTTCTGCTTTATTGACTAAGCTAAAGCCTTTAACTGTGTGGATCACAACAAACTGGAGAATTCTTCAAGAGATGGGAATACCAGACCACCTTACCTACATCCTGCATAACCTGTATGCAGGTCAAGAAGCAACAGTTAGAACCAGATATGGAACAACAGACTGGTTCCAAATTGGGAAAGGAGTACTTCAAGGCTGTATATTGTCACCCTGCTTATTTAACTTCTATATGGAGTACATCATGTGAAATGCTGGACTGGATGAAACACAAGCTGGAATCAAGATTGCCAGGAGAAATAGCAATAACCTCAGATATCCAGATGACACCACTCTTATGGCAGAAAGCAAAGAGGAACTAAAGAGCTTCTTGATGAAGGTGAAAGAGGAGAGTGAAAAAGCTGGCTTAAAACTCAACTTTCAGAAAACTTGGATCATGGCATCCTGTCCCATCATTATTTCATGGTAAATAGATGGGGAAACAATGGAAATAGTGAAAGACTTTATTTTCTTGGGCTCCAAAATCACTGCCATGGTGACTGCAGCCATGAAATTAAAAGACGCTTGCTCCTTGAAAGAAAAGCTATGACCAACCTAGACAGCATATTAAAAAGCAGAAACATTTCTTTGCCAACAAAGGTCCGTCTAGTCAAAGCTATGGTTTTTCCAGTAGTCATGTGTGGATGTGAAAGTTGGACAATGAAAAAGTTTGAGTGTGGAAGAATTGATGCCTTCAAACCGTGCTGTTGGAGAAGATGCTTGAGAGTCCCTTGAACAGCAAGCAGATCAAATCAGTCAATCCTAAAGGAAATCAACCCTGAATATTCATTGAAAGGAGTGGTGTTGAAGTGGAAGCTCCAAATCTTTGGCCACCTGATGTGAAGAGCTGACTCATTGAAAAGACCCTGATGCTGGCAAAGATTGAAGGTAGAAGCAGAAGGGGATGACAGAGGACAAGAAAGTTGGATGGCACCATCGAATCAATGGACATGAGTTTGAGCAAACTCCAGGGGATGATGAAGGACAGGGAAGCCTGGTGTGCTGCAGTCCATGGGGTCGCATAGAGTTGTACGTGACTGAACAACAATTGGTGACTGAACTCAGTCTCCAGGCCCTCTTCCCTCCCTGGTGGTCAGGGGTGGGATTGAATGTTCCAATCCTCAGGGCTGGCTCTATTGAGGACCAGCCCCCACATCTCCATGGGAGTCCAAAAGATGCCTCATTAGTGTAACAAAAGACATCTTTATCAGTTTCATCACAGGAAATTCCAAAGGTTTTAGGAGCTCCTGCTAAAAGTTGGATGAAGACCAAATATATATTTCTTATTATGAATTGCAATATCACTCCACTAATAAATTAAGGGAAATCTCCAAGGGCTAAAAATGAACAAGGAGCTATAACTAGAATGTTGATAATAGTTGACTCACATATGATACTATTTGAAGTGTTTTAAATATCTTAACTCACTTAATCCTAACCACAACCCCATGAGGTAACTACTACTTGTATTCTTATTTTCTAGGTGAGGAAGCTAAATCACATAAAGGTTATAGAAGATATAATGACAAGGTTCAATGGCTGCCCAACTGCAATTCTAAAAAGGAAAAGAATTAAGGAAAGACAACACTTGAAAATGACTCAAAATTATCCAGAACTAATAAAAATCAAGAATCTTTAGATTAATAAATTATACCAAATTCCAAGTAGGTCTCTAAAAACAATACCAATGCAAAAAATAATTGCTAACATTTATCCAGTACTTAAGAGTTAGCACTATTCTAAGTACATTATATATATTTTATCCTTTAACCTTCACAAGAATCTTAGGAGATAGTTCCTACCATTAGCCCCAATTTGCAGATACGGAAACTGAGGCACAGAGAGGTCAAGTAGCCCTTTTAAGAATGAAAGTGAAAGTCGCTCAGTTGTCTCCAACTCTTTGTGACCCCATGGACTGTAGCCTGCCTGGTTCCTCTGTCAATGGAATTCTCCAGGCCAGAATACTGGAGTGAGTAGCCATTCCCTTCTCCAGGGGATGTTCCTAACCCAGAGATCCAACCCAGGTCTCCTGCAGTGCAGGTGGATTCTTTACTGTCTGAACCACCAAGCAAGCCCTTTTAAGAATGAAGAGCCTACAAATGGTGAAGCCAGGATTGAAACTCAAACAATTTAATTCCAAGAATGCATTTTTCACATCGCTCCTTTGTGAAACCTTCTCTAGGGAAAGCAGTGACTCTTGGATATTTAAGTGGAGTGCGTCAGATGGCAGTGAAAGGAATGTGTCTTTCTGAAGTCCAGAAGACGTTGCTGTATGATGGCAATGGTCTCTATCTATGTTGTCTAATGCGGTAGTCCTGGGGGACACTACGGACACGTGAAATGTGACTAGTGCCACTTACAAAAGCTAGGACACGGAAGCAACCTCGATGTCCACCGGCAGATGAATGGATAAGGAAGTTGTGGTGCATATACACAATGGAATATTACTCAGCTATAGAAAGGAACACATTTGAGTCATTTCTAATGAGGTGGACGAACCTGGAGCCTATTATACAGAGTGAAGTAAATCAGAAAGAGAAAGACAGATACTGTATATTAACGCATACATATGGAATTTAGAAAGATGGTACTGATGATTCTACATGCAGGGCAGCAAAGGAGACACAGACATAAAGAACAGACTTCTGGACTCAGTGGGAGAAGGCGAGGGTGGAATGATTTGAGAGAATAGCATTGAAACATGTATATTCACATATGTAAAATAGATGACCAGTGGGAGTTCAATGCATGAAGCAGGGCACTCAAAGCCAGTGCTCAGGGACAACCCTGATGGGATTGTTCCTGGGGTGGGGATGGGGAGCTGGAAGGAGGGTTCAGGATGGGGGAGCCACATGTATACCTCTGGCTGATTCATGTTGATGTATGGCAAAACCCATCATACTATTATAAAGTAATTATCCTCCAATTAAAATAAACTAAGAAAAAAGAAATGTGACTAGTACCACTGAGAAACTAAATTTTAAATTTTAAATAATTTTAACTAATTAAATTTTAAATGTAAATCCCCACCTGCGGCTAATGCCTACTATCTTGGACACTGCAGGTTCAGAGTTAATGAAGAGATTGGATGTGAAGACAGGGTAATTCACTAATCCTCTTGACCTCATGCTGAAATGGCTGGGTGACTCTCAATTTTAGATAAGAAAAACCAATAGCGTGATCTTGTTTCTTGAGCAAAGGCTATTCAAAATTACCCCTGAATAGCTTTTAACTGCCTGTAGAGAACTGTTTATATGTTTTGGTTGATGCCACCATGTAAGGTAGGGTAATATGTATGTGTAATGTATTTAGGAATATTTACAGATAAGGAAGATGTAGCTGCTCCTGCTGCTAAGTCGCTTCAGTCGTGTCCGACTCTGTGCGACCCCATAGATGGCAGCCCACCAGGCTCCCCCGACCCTGGGATTCTCCAGGCAAGAACACTGGAGTGGGTTGCCATTTCCTTCTCCAATGCATGAAAGTGAAAAGTGAAAAGGAAGATGTAGAGAAACCTGCAAAAAATTGGCAAGAAGTCTCTAGTAGACTGGGAGGAGCCTGCTTATGAACGCCTTATGAACCTCCTCCTCCCCAGTGTGCATGCTGTTTCTCCTCTATTTGGCTCCCAGGCCACTTTCTATCTTCCCTTGGGAGCATTTCATGTTTGTAGATGCATCTCATTCACCCATAGAGCCCTACCAAGTGTTTTATACCCCAAGTAAAGAAAAAAATTTAATATTACTCTATGCCTTATATTTTAATATTACATCTTACTATCTTACATCCATTTTTTTTTTAAGATGTATGTATTTATTTTTGTCTGCGCTGGGTCTTCATAGCTGCACGTGGGCTTCCTCCAGTTGCAGTGAGCAGGGATGCCCGGGTTTCTCATCGCAGTGGCTCCTCTTGCTGAGAACAGGCTCTAGGTGCCCAGGCTTCAGTCGTGGCGGTGCACAGGCTTTAGCTGCTCTGTGGCATGTGGAATCTTCCTGGACCAGGGATTGAACCACTGTCCCCTGCATTGGCAGGCAGATTCTCAATGACTAGACCACAAGGGAAGCCCTATCTTACATCTTAATAGTCTATGCCCTTGCTATGAAGTGTGGTGCATAGACTGGTGGCATCAGCATGACCAAACAGCATATTTAAATACAGAATATCAGCTCCACGCCAGACCTACTGAATCAGATCTGTATTTTAATAAGATCTCCATATACTCACTAAGCCCAATCCTCTTGCAATGCAGTAATTAAAATGTCTAACCCTTTGACACAATTGCTTATAATTTTGGTGTTATTAATTAGACTGTAGACTCCATCAGAATGGGGATTGTGTCTACCTTGATTATGATTATATTCTTAGTACTTGACACCAAGGTGGGCACTTAATATATCCTCAATAACCAGCTTGGATAAATAAAAAAACAATCAGAAAACAGATTTTTTTTTTTTATGGGAACAAGAAAATATGGTAAAACGACCTCCATTGGTTTACTTTCGTCTAAGTCATACTTTAAAAAATCATTTGATTAGTAGGTATTAGTAATGTTCTTGAATTGTTCTGAATTGGAATTCAATGCTAATTTATTTCTGTTATATTAAAACCAATGCCAAATACATTATTAAAAATAACTTGGCAGAAATTAATTTTAATTTTCTCCCCAGAAGAGTACAAGTAGCATTTAGCTCTTTCAGTTTAAAGCATATGATGCTTTCAAAGGTATAATAGAGATCAAAGGTAAATTTTCTACTCATTTCGATTTCTCAAATAAAGAAGCTGTCGGAATATAAAAGGAAATGCCCCTACAGGTAAGCATTCCAATCACCTAGGGGAGAAAGCAGATGGGTCTTCTGTAAAGACTTGGACTCAGTCAATTTAAATTCCATTTCCTGAAGCTTTTCTTCAAATTGGTGTTTATTTGCAAAACCTGTTATGTGTGGAATCTTGATTTACTGTGCTTCCCTCTAATTTTGCTTTCAGAAGACAACAGTTCTTGCTTATCTTTGCTTATGTAGAGTCTCAGTAGCAATTGTCAGAACTCTCCCTGGGCACCAAACCCACGACACTGACCTCAGCAAGACCAAAAATGTCTTACAGAGAGCTAGCTTGTCTTACTCCAAATGGAATGCTCAGCTTCAGCAGTTCTCAGAGCTAAATATCATGAGCAAATGAGCAAGGCGGATGCATTTTACAGACTTCAGGACTTGGAAGCCCTTGGCAGCCTGACTGACCAGCTCCCCTGCCCACTGCTCCTGTCCCTGCCCTCCTGCTCCAGTCACACCCAACTTGTCACTGCTTCCAACACACCCTTCTCTTCATGTCTCTACCTTGGGATGTGAAGTCACTTCTGCCAGGATCACGTAGACAGGAGGAATACAGAGAGCACAAGGGCTTGGGGCAAACCCAGATTCACTTCCTTGTTTTGAAATTTTGAGCAAGTTAATTAATTACTTTGAATTATTTGCTGATCCGACAAACAAGAAATTGCAGTGTATAGGGGTTGGGACTGTTGTAAGGACAAAAACAACAAAAGAGTAAGGGAATAACAGTGGTGGAGGTTTAGTCACTAAGTCATGTCCGACTCTTACGGCCCCACGGACCACAGCCCACCTGGCTCCTCTGTCCATGGGATCTCCCAGGGAAGTAACAATAGTTAACCTTTAATGAACACCTACTGTGTGGCATTATTGTGACAAGTACCTACAGTATCTGAATGACTACTTGTATCAGCAGAATACCTACCCTTTTCGTAGCCCTTTCTGCACTGTGAACCAATGAGTTTTTTCATAAACCTGTCTTATACACTAAACTCTGAGTTCCTCAAGCACTAGGAAATAATCTTCTTATTGCTCTTAGAAGCAAGCAAACAGCACGCCTGACGCAAAAGCAAGGGCCCAATAAATGTTTATTTAATGAACTGATAGTTAAGGCATTATTGACATTTTGTCTCTCTGCACTGTAACCTTCCCTTTCAAGTCTCAGGTGTTCATCTACTACAATAGTATGTACCTCACAAATTTGCTTTGAAGATTAAAAATAATAATGTGCCACAAAAAGACAGGAAACTTAAATACATATTGCTAAGTGAAAGAAGCCAGTCTGAAAAGCCTATATCCTATATGATTCCAACTCTATGACATTCTGGAAAAGGCAAAATTATGGAGACAGTGAAAAGATCAGTGGTTTCTAGCAGTTTGAGGGAGGGAGCTAGAATGAGTAAGTGGAGCACAATGGATTTTTAGGTGAGTGAAACTATTTTGTCAGATACAGATGTAACTATTTGTCACAACCCATACAATATCTTGGGCTTCCCTGTTGACTCAGATAGTAAAGAATCTGCCTGCAATGCAAGAGACCTGGGTTTGACCCCTGGGTTGGGAAGATCCCCTGAAGAAGGGAATGGCTACCCCCTCCAGTATTCTGGCCTAGAGAATTCCATGGAAAGACAAGCCTGGTGTGCTACAGTCAATGGGGTCCCAAAGGGTCAGACATGACTGAGTGACTGACACACACATACAATAGTCTACATTTGTCAAAACCTATTATCTGTACAACATGCAATGGGAACCCTGACGTAAAGTATAGACTTTAGCTAATGATAATATATTAGCATTGCCTTCCCAGGTGTACCAGATGTACCATGTTAATGTAAGATGCTAATTACAGGAGCAACTGGGTGGGACAGGAAGGGGAATATAGGAGCTCTTTCTTTTCTGGCCAATTTTCCTATAAATCTAAAACAGTACTAAAACATTAAGTGTATTCATTATTTTTAAAGAAAACATTAAAAAATAATGTGAACATAACATTTCACTATATGATAGACTTTGTAAGAATTAAATTCAGCAACTGTTTATTGACTGCTAACTCCACACTAGACACAGGGCTAGGTACTGGAGTTGCAGAGATGGAAAATCTTGTTGCTGTCTTCAAGAGATATAATGTAATAAAGACACAGAGAAGCAAAGGGAGAATTTTCAGCACAGTGTGACGTGCAGAAGCATGCACAAAGGAAGCACACCTAAGCTAGTCTGGGGAAGAATGGTTGCTAGAGCAGGAGAGCTTTACCGGAGGAAGTTATGTCTGAACTGGGTCTTAAAAATAAGGAGGTATTAACTGGGCAAAGAAGGGAGGGTGTAAGAAGAAACGTCTTCTTAGTTGTGAACTAGTTGTGAACTAGTTCTAGTTGTGAACACCGTAGTCAGGGAATTAGAGGTAACTGGATATTTCTGTGGACGAGAGAAAAATGCTGTAAGGGTCCACAGGTGAGGCTGGCAAGCTAGGGAAAGGTGATATGAAAAGCCTTTGTGTGCTGTGCTGAGGGATCATGAATGGGACAATGGGGGTGGTGGGAAGAGTTCCAGCAGCAGAGTCTGGCAGTCAGGAGGAAGGTTGAGAAAGGCCCGTATTTTGCACTCAGCACTGTCTCCTGATCACATCCTTAGTTTCTCAGCAGCGTTGCTGCTACCACTTAGGTGTTTTGTTTTTCCTGGAAAGGTTCTAAGAGCTGGCAGCAGGGGAAGATCTGGAAGCCAAATGGAGATGACATGGGGCATGAAATGGAAGTAGAGAAGATGGATGCTTTCTCAACTGCTCAGGGCCCTTTGAGGCTGCTTTTCTGCAACACAAACTCTTTCCACTTTGATCCATCACTCATTGGCTCAGTCCGTGGGATTTCATCTCCAAAGTCCCAGGAGAGGAAGTCATCGAAATACGTAAGGAATATCACTATCAAATATCCCTTTTCCCCTCAAATATTTTATCAACTACCATATGTGGTTAATATAAAACTGAGCAGCAAGCAGAAAGCCAGCTATATAAGAAAAAGGGCAGGAAGGCTCTGTTAGATGACCTCCCAGAAGAAGAGCTAAACAGAATTTCTAGCCCATAATCTGGCTTGGGCTTCCACGAAAGTGTGTAACAGCCATTTCTGGAGAAATTGGAGAACCTGGGAAACCTAGGACTTACTACAGTTGGGACCACGGGCAGGCAGTCCAGGGACAGGACAACTGGTGAGACGTAGTGGAGAAGGCGCTCTGATTTCACCAAGGCCCGTCTCCAGCTCTGGAGTAGGCCTGCGGGACTTAGTGAGCTCCCTCGGATTGTGCAGGCAGGAGGTTATACAGTGGGGTAAGGAAAGGGCAAGTGGGCAGGAGAGTGAGACTCCATGAAAACGGGAACAAAAAACCAGCAAACAACCTGGATGAGTCATACCCAGGGTACAAAAACCAAAATACATAAAACAATCTGGATTAGCATATCCAGGAGCTCCATTTTCAGATTTTAAAAAGTAATGGCCGTTGACATGTTAATGATGACCGGCCTCAATGCGTCTGAGCCACAAGCCTCCTCTGCGTGCCTGTTGCCCTCTGTATCACACACCCAGTTCATACATCACCATTCTGAGTACTCACTTCACCTATTTCCTTCCTTGGATTTTCTGTTTTCCTATAATCCACACCTTCTTTCAAGGTTCTCTCTCTCTCTTTTTGATTTAGCACTTTGTCCCTAAACTTCTTGAGAAAGAGTGCATGGAAGGTAAGATTTTTGAGAATTTATGTAGATTCTACTTTTATTTTTGATGGACAGTTCATCTTGGTATAGAATTTTGCATAGAAAATCATTTTCCTTTAGACTTTTGGAAGTATCCTTAGAATTCAGGGTTCAGAGTTGTTGAGAAGTCTGATGCCATTCTGGTTTCCTACCTGTTTGTATATATGCTTCTTCTCTTTAGAAATATGGAGACTGTTGTCTCTGTGTCTAGTGTTCTAGAATTTCATAATAATACACTTGATATGGATCTGTTTCCATTCACTGAAGTGGGTACTTGTGCGTTCTTTTCATCTGGCAATGTAGGTCCTTCAGGTATCTTTCCTGTTAAAATTTCCTCCAGTGTAATCTTGGTTGTAATGCTGGTTGCCTGATTGTATTTAACGTTGTTATTTAGTCACTAGGTCATGTCTGACTCTTTTGCGACCCCATGGAGTATAGTCCACCAGACTCCCCTGTCCATGGGATTTCTCAGGCAAGAACACTGGAATGTTGCCATTTCCTTTCCCAGGGGATCTTTCCAACCCAGGGATCGAACCTGTGTCTCCCGCATTGGCAAGTGGATTCTTTACCACTGAGCCCCCTGGGAAGCCCTTGTGTTTAAGGATGGGATAGCAAAAAGCTGATGAGAAGCTCTGTGATTTTGGGAAGACTTATTGATCATAAACTTTACTGAAAGATGATATAAGTAACTTCTTTGTTAGGGAATTCCAGCCCTCACCCCATCCCACTCCATATCACTATCTTTAGGGATTTTTTTTCTACTTGGACTAGTCATGTTTCTTGGAGAAGTCTTCTCCAGTCTTTCCTCTGGAGGGTAAGGCTTGATTTCTAGCATTTCAGGAACCAGGAGAAGATCTGAGCATTTGATGTGCCTACATTAATTAACCCTCGTCTCCTTGTTACAGCCCCTAAGCCCCTTCAACATCAGAAATGAAGTGGATAAAGCTCCGCTTCTGTTAGAGTAGGGGAGGGGAAGTCACCCAGTGGAAAAGACTCAGGGCGAGGGTATAAAAGTAGTCACTTTACAAGTGGCTTCCATCCTCAAGTAGTTCCCTTATTTCATCTCTCTTGCATCTTCACTCCACATCCAGAGGATTTTACAGTGCCACTAACTTAGCATTTGGTTTTCTCAGGTCTGCCAAGTCCTTTACCACTGCTTTTTAGCCTCCAAAATTCTGTTGTTATGACTTCTTTTCCCTCTTCCCCCATCTTGATAAGTTTTAGTGGGGTTCTGGAAAGAGTGAAATTAGAAGCATTTGCTTAATCTGTCATTTCCTCTTGGAACCAACTGTCAAACAGTCTAAAAAAAACCCCTGAGATTCATTTGTCTTATAAGTACGAGTGCCACTGATATTTTGGGCACCTTGATAAATGCTGGAGATGTACTGTGATTTATCTGCCATCATGATGACCGATGCTCTAAGGTAATGGTTTGAAAAAAAAGATTTCTTTCTTTCTTCCACCTTGATGTCAGCAGTTTGTTCTATAGGGATTGCTCTGTGCTGGGTGTACTTGATCAGCACATATCTGATCCTGATTTGAAACCACATGTTGAAACCTTGAATCATTTCTGATGTCACCCAGTTATTCCCTTACCCTGACTGTGTTTCTGAGTTTGTAGGTTAATTGGCCTAATGCTTAATTCTAAGACTGCATGCGGTGTCAGGGCTGATTTGCCTTAAACATCATCTGTTCTAAATACTGCAGAAGTAAAGATCAGGTGCCTCAGGTGCTGACCGAAGGATGGATGTGTGGTCATCTTAAGAAACCGACATGCCTCTGCTGTGTCTCTGTTCCTGGAGGCACTTTATTCTAGACCTTGTCTTCAAAGTTTGGCAATAAAGCTTCAATAATTACAATGGTAGAAAGAGGTTTGGAGGGAGGTATGACATTCATTCACTCATTATTATTTTATTGAAATATAGTTGATGTACAATATTATGTCAGTTTCAGCTGTATTACACAGTGATTTGACATTTGCATACATTAGGAAATGATCACTGTAAATCTAGTAACCATATGTCCCTATACAAAGTTACTATGATATTATTAATATTATCTGTATTCCTTATGCTGTAATAAATCCCTGTGGCTCATTTATTTTATCATAAAGTTTTAGTATCTCTTAATCCCCTTCACTTATTTTTCCATCTTATTCCCCTTCCTCTCTGTCAACCACCCTTTTGTTCTGTGTATCTATGAGTCTGTTTTCATTTGTTTTATTTTGTTTAAGATTCCACATATAAGAGGGATCATATGGTATTTATCTTTCTCTGACTTTTCTTATTTAGCATAATACCTTCTAAATCCATGCATGTTGTCGTAAGTGGGAAAATTTTATTTTTATTATGACTAATATTCCACTGCATGTATACATCACATCTTTATCCATTCATCTGTTGATGGACTTGTCATGGTTGTCTCCATGTCTTGGCTTTAACAGTGCTGCAGTGAACATGGGAGTAAAATATCTTTTTGAATGTTGAAACGTTAAAAGGATGCACAGCCTTGTTTAAATGAATTGTGTCATTTGAAATTTCTGGGCTGGCTATTGCTCAGAGCCTAGAATGAATTGGAGAACTCTGCTTGTTACTGGTATCTTACATTGATAAGGAACAGGAAGACCTCTGGAGTTTTTTTGGTTTTTTTATTATCTTGTACATTGAGCCAGGAAAATCACATTTAGGACAATAATGATATTAAAAATAATATCTTATCTTTGCATTGTACTCAGAGGTTACAAAGCATTGTTATACACACGAGTGCCTCTAAATAACCTTGAACTGGGTTTTCATTGATTTACTACTGTGTGATTCAAAAAGTGCTTAAAATTTTATTAATGACTAATACAAATAAACATGCTTTAGCTGCTAGGAATTTCCTAATCTCAACTTAAAGGTGTGGTATATGTTGAAAATCCCCCCTCCTGCCCCACCCTTTGTGTTAACAGCACCTGAAAAAAATCTGTAGCACAAGTAAGTGTGGGTAACCAGTTTCTTGAACCTTAGAAATAGGACCTTAAGACAGAATCACAAAATCTCCGTAAGGGAAGAACATTAAAGGTCAGCTAGTTTAAACCTCTGTCTAATGCTGTTCTGCATTCAGTTCTCCTCCCCTAGGGGAAGGCTCTGTGTTCTCCTGGAAACACTATGCATTTCCTAGATAGATTGCTCCCCAGGGTCAGACGGCAAGTTATTGCAGGAGGTAGGAGAACAAGGGTCAGGGGATAAGAAGGTGGAGGAGGAGAGGAACAGAGAGAACTAGAAACTGCCTTAGGACAGAAGAGAGAATAGAGGTTATTTTTTTAAGAGGCATGGAACCCTCCCCATGGGCTAGAGCGGTTGGTGCTGTGCTGGGGGAAAAAAACCCACCTTCATGGAGTTTACAGCCTTATGAAGGAAGAGGAGTTTTCACATGTCACAGTTAAATGTGGGGTGTACCAATGAGTCATCCCTTGAATTCTAGAATTTGATTAATAAAATAAAGGCAAAGCAGATGATACTGGACACAGGTACTTTAAAGAAATTGAACAGATCACAGGCCAGGTGTGTGATTTATTTAGAGAAGAATTGGAGGTTTCACTTACCAGTTGGAAGAGGTTGCAAATTAGGACAAAAACATAATTCTGAGTGAGTCTTGGACTCATAATCCCATTCTGAGGAAGGGCCCACATTTAACCTCCAGAGTTCTCAACTGGGGCGAGGGTGTCACGGGGATCTAGAAGTGCCAGAGGCATGTGGGATCTTTGTTACCCAACCAGGAATTGAACCTGCAACCCCTACGGTGGAAGCACTGAGTCTTAACCACTGGACTGCCAGGGAAGTCCTGCCGAGAGTCCACTCTTAACAACACCCTTCTAGATGATACTTGGTTTTGAAGGCACATTTCCTCTGTGAAATTTTCCTGAACACAGTCCCTACCTCCCAGGAGCTACCCGCTCCCTCCTCTGTCTCTACCTGTACTGTGTACAGACTTCTTTTATGTACCAATTGTCCACACAGCATTTGTAGTCCTCAGGTTATACATCTTCTCTCCTACCATATTGGAAGACAAGGAATCAATCTCAGACACTTTTGTGTTCTTGGTGCCTCTGCAGAGCAGCTAGCAGTCAACAGATGCTCAGTGAATATCTGAGTGGCAGAATAAATGGGTGAGTGATTGAGTGAATGAATGGATATGTGACTAAGTAGATGAAAAGGTGCATGAAGAGTTAATGTGAGCAAAACTTGAAGTCAACAGAGTATACTCAAGGGACTAAGGCAAGACCCACTTCATTGAAGCAAGGTTAATAAGATTAGGCTAGATAATGGAGATCCTTGAGTGCCAATAAACATTCCTTTGTTTATTCACTTGATCCACAAAAAATTTATCATAAATTCCTTTAGGTTGTGTGGATAATGTGGGCTTCCCAGGTGGCACTAGCAGTAAAGGATCTACCTGCCAATGCAGGAAATGTAAGGGACGCACGTTCAATCCCTGGGACAAGACGATCCCCTGAGGGAGGGCATGGCAACCCACTCCAGTATTCTTGCCTGGAGAATCCCATGAAGAGAGGAGCCTGGCAGGCTATAGTCCATAGGACTGCAAAGAGCTCGGCATGACTGAAGCAGAATACCACACACACATGTGGATACTATAAAACTACAGTCTCTAGCCTAAGAGAGTGCAATCAAGGAGGAAAGGGAACCCTCACGAGAGCTACACAAAAAGCAAGGGCCTCCAGAGAGACACAACCAAGGAGCCCTAAGAATTCAAGGGTCAGTAAGTCACTTCTGATTGTGCCAACAGGAAAGCATCTGAGCTGGTCTTCACAGGTAAGAGTGCCACAGAAGCCATGATGTTAAGCAAGGAGGCAAAGATGGGACCATGCAGGGTGTGGATGGAAAGCTGAGAGTGGTTCCCCAGGGCTGAAGCAAATCTGGAAACAGTGGGGTGAGGTAGAAGAGAAGGTGTAAGAAGAGATTGAGTAGGGTATTATTTGTCAGGCTAAGGAGGTTACACTGTATTCCAAGGGAGTTAGGGAGCTCGTGGTGACTTGCCGCATGTTAGTGTAGGGCTAATTACCATGAGCACACCTTCATGTCAGCCCAGCCCCGGATAAAAAGGTGAGGTAAATCTTTCTGACAGGCCTATCTGAGGTTTTGAAAATGTTTTACTCCATAATTAAGCGTCAAATGCTGAGACAGTTGCTGAAGGTTTTACACGGTAGCTCATTCCTCCAGTGGTGCCCTTTCATTGCTCCAGATCCTGTCTTTATCACTGCTTTGTGTCCTAGGGCAGACCTCAGCTGAGACAGATAACCACAGACTGGGAACGTAGTAGATTATTGCCCTCCTAGTTATGATGTACTTGTTCATGGGGTCAAAAAAGTGGTAGCTAAAGTGCTACAGAAACTTTCCGTTTGGGTTGACAGTGCCTGGCACTTATTAAACCCTCAGTTACTGTTAGCCAGGTATATGTGTGCTAAGTCACTTCAGCTGTGTCAGACTTTGTGCGGCCCTCTGAACTACACAGCCTGCCAGGCTCCTCTGTCTATGGGATTCTCCAGGCAAGAACTGAGCGATTTCCCTTTCACTTTTCACTTTCATGCACTGGAGAAGGAAATGGCAACTCACTCCAGTGTTCTTGTCTGGAGAATCCCAGGGATGGTGGAGCCTGGTGGGCTGCCACCTATGGGGTCGCACAGAGTCGGACACGAATGAAATGACTTAGCAGCAGCAGCAGCAGCCATGCCCTTCTCCAGTGGATCTTCCTGACCCAGGGATTGAACCTACGTCTCTTACGTCTTCTGCTTTGGTAGGCAGGCTCTTTTCAATCATGGCAAAAATATTTCATTTTCTACAGTCTTAGAACAGAATCCAAGTGTATTTTTATAAGTAACAGAATGCCAAAGCCAGCTTAATCTCAAAGTTAGATTTATTGGCTAGATACTGGGGTAGCTCACAGAGCCGAAAGAAACACCAGAAACAACAAAGGATTATGGGAAGATGACAGAGCAGGGAACACCAGGAATCTGTCTCCCCACCTGGACAATAATTTTACTGGTAGAATCGATCTGATGTAAATATTTTTGGAACTCTGGAGTCTACTGAAGGCTTGCAACTGTCAGGGCAAGTTTGGATGGTAAAATTATGGTCAATTTCAGATCTCAGAACACTGGCAGTTCCAGTCCCAGGCAGGCAGCTGTTCATATGTTCTTGGAGCTGTTTGCACACAGCTTTGGGAGCCAATGTGGGCGAAAGGACCTTGTCCTCCAAATATCAAGGACCTGTGCTCTGATTGCTGCTGCTCCTCCTTATCGCAGAGTGGTCAGTGGCCATTGCTGCTGAACCTCTTCCCATTGTTTCCCTCTCTGCCAACTGAAGACTTCTAGGGAACTTAAAGGGCTGGTATCCTTCCTCCTTCATTGTTCTCTTTTCCCTCTTTAGGAGCCAGATACTAAAAGCTAGGACATTCAGAAGCAACTGCTTTTTTGTTTTTAATTTTATATTTTTGGCTATACTCTGTGGCATGTGGGCTTCCCTGGTGGCTCAGTGGTAAAGAATCTGCCTGCCAATGAAGGAGCAGCAGGAGACGTGGGTTCTATCCAGGGGGCAGGAAGATTCCCTGGAGGAGGAAATGGCAAGCCACTCCAGTATTCTTGCCGGGATAATCCCATGGACGGGGGAGCCTGGTGGGCTGCAGTCCATGGGGTCGCTAAGAGTCGAACACGACTTCACTTTCACTTTCACTTTTATGCATTGGAGAAGGAAATTGCAACCCACTCCAGTGTTCTTGCCTGGAGAATCTCAGGGACAGGGGAGCCTGGTGGGCTGCCGTCTATGGGGTCACACAGAGTCTGACACGACTGAAGCAACTTAGCAGCAGCAGCAGCAGAGGACGAGGACAGCAGTTGCTTTGCAAAAGCAGAATGACTCATGTAGATGCTCAGCTGACCTTGGCTACAACGTCTTTCTGATTCAAGATCCAAGGTGTGGGGTTTATGATTAGGTTCCACTCTACTGAGTGGGATTAACACTGTCCCTGTACTTCAGTGTGCCTTAATTATGTCTTAATTACTTCTGAGTCACTGACACACAGTCCTTCCAACTGTTTGATTTCAAAGGTGTCCCTTTTCACCTCTAGTATCTGTTTTATCTCGAAAGACATCTATTTCTTCACTTATGTAGCTCAGAATAGAAATTTCAATATCTAAGACCTAAGCTTAGGCTTCAAAAGACACCCGCCGTAGCTTCTGTGAGGTTTCCCCCTGAAGGGGAGGCAGTGGCTGGATGGTGACTCACCAGCTGCCATTCTGAGTGGCCCCTCGTCTCTGAAGCTGGACTGGGAGTTTGGTGTCACTCCTGCTGGGCCAGAGATGTAGAGGGAACAGAGACGGAGGGTTTTGCTATTCATTCTTAAGCATCCAACATTACTTGACTCCATTAATGAGTTGAATTGTCTCTCTCCAAAATCCGTATGTTGAAATTCTAATGCCCAATACCTTAGAATACGACCTCTCTCAGGGAGAGGGTTTTTGTAGAGGTAATCAAGTTAAAATGAGACCTTTGGGTGGACCCTAAGCCAATATGATTGGTGTCCTACTAAAAAGAGGAAATTTGGAGATAGACACACACACGGGGGGAACATCTTGTGAAGATGAAGGCAGAGCTCGGGGTGATGGTGCCACAGGCCAAGGAGCACCAGAGATTGGCAACAAACCAGCAGAAGCTAGGAGACAAGCGTGGACCAGCTTTTTCCTCATGGTCCCTGAGAAGGAATCGACTCTGCCAACACCTTGATCTCAGACTTGGCTCCACAGTTGTGAGAAAACTAATTTCTGTTCTGTAAGCCCCCCAGCCTGGAGTCCTTTGTTATGGCAGCCCGAGCAAACTAATAGATCTTTTGAAACCATTATGTAATCTAACACCCCCATGGGAGAGCGCGCCTGTCTTCTTCTCTCTTGCCCCATAAGCCTGTCTCTCTTTCCCTAGTTTGGATCACACATCTTTTTTTTTTTTTTTTTTTTTTTTTTATTTTATTTTTAAACTTTACATAACTGTATTAGATTTGCCAAATATCAAAATGAATCCGCCACAGGTTTACATGTGTTCCCCATCCTGAACCCTCCTCCCTCCTCCCTCCCCATTCCATCCCTCTGGGTCGTCCCAGTGCACCAGCCCCAAGCATCCAGTATCGTGCATCGAACCTGGACTGGCAACTCATTTCATACATGATATTTTACATGTTTCAATGCCATTTTTGGATCACACATCTTTACTTCCTTCCAGCGTTCTTCTCCTACCTCTCCTTCAGATCCTTATCCGCCTTTGCCGACCCCATGATCCCATCATTCTCAGCCTGTCTGACATCTGTTCTGGATCCCCTGTTCCCAGTCCCTGTAATAGCTCATCTGGCATCACCCTGTCCTGGATCAAACTCTGACTTGGGAGTTATCCTGTTTCTGCTGTGGGCTGAATGCAGGTGTCTTAAGGCACTTCCCTTAGGCACTCAGAAGACGCGCTCGTGCAAGGAGCAGTGACGGCTGACATTCCCGCGGCCAGAGTGTGCAAGAGTCAACTGTGGATGAGAGAGACTACGCCACAGCCCCCTTCACTCCTTTGCAACAACCACCGTGGGATCACCAAAGCGACCCTCTGGGATTGGGGATAATTTGTTTCTTCTCTTGGCTTTGGTTCCCTTGACGAGGGAGTAAATAGTTGAAAGAGGACTTGAGGCTGGAAAGCTCTGGGTTGTAGAGATCGTTTGGACATGAGGTCGTGTGGCCTTATGGACGTTCCTTCACTTCTCTGAGCCTCATCTGTAAAACAGGAATAATAATTTATACCTCGAAAAGTTGCTATGAGGATTAAATAAGATAATAATAACTATTCAGTTACTAAAAGCTATGTATGTGCAAGATACTATCTTGCAAGAAAGTGTGAAAGTGTTAGTTGCTCGGTTGTGTCCAACTCTTTGCGTCCCCATGACCTGTAGCCCGCCAGACTCTGTGGAACTCTCCAGGCAAGAATCCTGGGGTGGGTGTCATTCTCTTTGCCAGGGGTCTTTTTGACCCAGGGATCAAACCCAGGTCTCCTGAACTGCAGGCAGATTCTTTATCATCTGAGCCACCAGGGAAGCCCATGCTTTTGAGCTCTTAGGACAGGACCTGGGTATACAGTAAAAACTTGCAGGGCAGAAGAAGAGACAGGCAACTTACAGAAACGTTTTGTTTCTTATTCAGAGGTTTTGAATAAAAGCCTATGTATCAAATATACTTGATTAAGCATGACAAGTTGCAACAAAATTTAAGGGTCCATTCAATTTTTAATACTCTAGCTACGCTATATTTTATATTTTTTGAAATAAAAAAATCACTCTCAGTTGGAAATAGCTCTAAGGAATTTTATATGGTGGTACTTTGTTGTGGCTTATGTATATGCATGTATAGCTCATTGAGACCTTAATTCAAATAATCCAATCAACATTATAACACTCATCACTGCTTCTCAGACAGGGACAGTTGTCCCTGCTAGGGAACATTTGGCAATGTCTGGAGATGTTTTGGTTGTTATGACAGGACAGTTCCTAAAACAAAGAATTATCCAGCCCAAAACATTAACAGTGCTGAGGCTGAGAAATCCTGCCCTCTCTTTCTCTGTTTCTATCTCTCTTTGCATATATATACATATACATATTTGCTTTATATATATATACATACCTATTTTATACATATTTATGTAAATATACATATATGTTATGTCTAAAACAAATTCTGAGATTTACATATAATATACAGCATATAAATATACATGACACATAAATGGACAGTCATCATAGAAACACAATGAAAGCAAGCTACCTAGTTAAAAAAAACCCAAACTTTTCCAAGGAGAACTACTAATGGGGAAAGGAGGTGGTAAGACTGAGACTCAACAGCATGTCAGAGGAGTCTGTGGTGGGGGCTGGGGATGACCAGGATGTCAGGATTCTGAGCAAGTCGGCCAACTTTCCAATCTGTCTGCCAAGAGCGCAGCCCAGCTCTGCCTCGGCCGAGTCACCCATCTGTGAGCCCCGGCCGCTGGAGACAACAGTGTTGCTATCTCCACGTACAACTGCGCACAATGGCAGAGCAACGCACACTGGCATTTTTGTTCGCAGTTGGCAAGTTCACAATTAGAGCGATTGTTTCCGAAAGAGTGTTGAGTGCACGATTGCTTCGTGTCCTTAATGTCTGCAGTGTGCTGAGCATAAAAGGTTAGCTGGGGGAGGGGGCACAGAAGTTTGAAATATTCAAATGCATGCAGAATTATACAGGCTTAAAGACTCCATTTCGGAGGCTCCTTCCTGCATCGACACAATGTGTTAGATTCTACCAAGGACTCAAAATAATCCCTTGCTTGAAATTAGGAATTGAAAAGAGGTCCATTAATCCTTTCAGGCTACCAGGTGACCGTTTTGTTGTGGGCAAAAGGGAAAAAAAAATATCAGAAATGACACAGACTGGACTGGTGGAAGTCCCTCAGTCACCCGGCCACCTCTTTTTTTACACTGTGGCATCTCAGAGGCTGGCAGTCTTTCATCGTAAGTCCCACAGTTTATACAGGCATGTTTATTAATCGTGGTTGTATTCTAATATTTTTAGTTAAAATAAATATTTGGCATTCTCTTATCAAAAGACTCACTCTGTGCCAAGTGAGTGGCACATACAAATCCTTGTCTCTCCAGAGAACGGTATCAAGGTCCGGTCACCAAGACGCTGTTTTGTGTCAGGCTTCCAGGTCCAGGAGTGAATCAGAGTAGTAGGCTGCTCAGTCCATGTGATTAATCAACAAATAGCTGAGGATTCAGGATCAGCATGGAGCTAGGTGCTCTGAGATATACAGACATAGGTTATGGTTATCTACAAATAAAAAGGGAAGTATAGATATACAAAGGAAAATATCAGCTATTTTTATTTTAGTGGGTTCAGAGGCAGTATTTATAGTGAAAGGCTATTCCTTAGGGAGTGGATCAAAAGACTGCAGCGGCCAGAAAACAGAATTTCAGGCTTCCAGGATATCATAATCTAGTTAGGGAGACAAGTTGATAGTAGAGAATTAATGATTGCTAAATAGTTTGGCCTTAATTATCAGTGAAATGTAAATTTATACAAGGAGAAAGCAGATTGGCTTGAGTAAAAGGTTTACTTTGGGAAGCAGTTGAAAATAAGACGGGGTGAATAATTCATATTATGGAGAACTAGTCAAGAAGTCTGAAATTTACACTACATGAACCGAGACAGAAGCAACTCCCTTGAGCAAGGGAAGGACTGTCAATCAAGAGCCATAACAGCGCTGGGCACCGTGCCAGGGGCTGGGGGCACCAAGATGCTCCGTGTGCGGTACTCACTCTGATGGAACTCACAAGAGGCGTTTTAACAGCCTGGTTCAGCTGCCCTCCACAGGATAGCCAGGAGTGGGGAGAGTCCAGAGCTAAGAGACCAGCCATGAGGCTGGGCAGGGGGATGATGCAGGCCTGGGCCGGTTTGTCTCAGGACAGCAGAGGGAAAGTGAGTCTGGAAGGCGCTGAAGCACTCCTGGAAAGAGACTGAAGGAGCAGCAAGACAGCAGGGACGTGGGAAAAAGGGTGGAGGCCCCGATCGCAATGGGGCGCTTGTAGAGGCAGCCAACTGGAATGCGGAAGTTTTAAGATACTGAAAGGGAGATCGTGGCAGGACGTATATGTTGAAATAAACAGTAAGAAGATGGAGCAAGATCGATCAGAATGGTTGAATTGTACAGAAAGTGAGGGAAGAGAGGGATCAGAGCCAAGCCTTGGGAGCGTCATCCCTGGAGTCAGGAGCTGGGATGGGAGGGGCAGACCAAAAGTTGTTGAAAAGGTCAAGAAGAAGTAGGAAAATGTAGTGTCGCTAGACCTAAGGGTGGAAAGAATTTGAAGGAGTGGGTTGCCAGGGTGGTTAAATGCCACAGAGAGGCTGAAGAGAATGAAATCCAAGATAAAGCCGTTCATTGTGTAAGACTGCACTCTATAAAACAGCATGTGGGTTTTTTGTTGTAAAATGAAATGAAAAGTATCAGATATTAATAAGCTCTGAAATCAAACATATATGCAAATGAACAACGTCAAGGTTTTAGTAACCTGCAGGGCTGAGATAACAGTATCCTATAATCACACAGCATTTGTGTTTTTAGAGCATTTTCAAATACATTATTTCAACTGCCCTTTTACAACATTCCTGGGATGATTATATTAATAGCCTAAAAGGAATCTAATTTCCTCTTTTTCCTCATTTACTTGCTCAATTACAGTTTGCATTTGTACAGCTATCAGTACGACTGACAATGAGTAACTCTCCAGCAGCTTTTAAATTTTATTTTATTAAAAAAAAATTTTTTTTTTTTGGTTCTGCCACACGGCTTTCTGGATTTTAGTTCCCCTACCAGGGATGGAACCCGGGCCCATATTGGCAGTGTTGGACCCCCAGGAAATTCCCTCTCTAGCAACCTTGCTAACAAAATGAAATATGATGATAATGAGGATGAAGCCTCATGGGTAAAAATGCTGGCTAATAATACCCAACATTTATACAGTGTAAGGTGAGTTCACGTATGTTATTTTATTTTACCTTTAACAATTCTGTGAGATGAGTTTCATTATCTCCATTTTATTTGTGTGGGCAACTTTTAAAAGTCCATGCCCAAAACAAATGTGTTTAACAGGGGTTGTGTGCTTAGTCACTCAGTCATATCTGACTCTTTGAGACCCCATGGACCATAGCACACCAGGCTCCTCTGTCCATGGGATTCTCCAGGCAAGAATATTGGAACTGACTGCCACGCCCTCCTCTAGGGGATCTTTCCAACCCAGGGATCGAACCCAGGTCTCCCATTGCAGGCGAATTCTTTACCGTCTGAGCCACCAGGGAACAAGGGCTAACCTAGACCAAGAAAATGGGCTTTGCATAGCTAATAAACTTAAGCTCTGCTAAGAAAAATGAAGGCAATCTTATCAAAGAATAAGAAAAAAAATCTCAACATATCAGGACACATCAATTAATGTATCCCCTTTCTATAAGAAGGCAGAACATAGAGTGAAGTAAGCCAGAAAGAAAAACACCAATACAGTATACTAACGCATATATATGGAATTTAGAAAGATGGTAACAATAACCCTGTGTACGAGACAGCAAAAGAGACACTGATGTATAGAACAGTCTTATGGACTCTGTGAGAGAAGGAGAAGGTGGGAAGATTTGGGAGAATGGCATTGAAACATGTAAAATAGCATGTATGAAACGAGTTGCCAGTCCAGGTTCGATGCAAGATACTGGATGCTTGGGGCTGGTGCACTGGGACGACCCAGAGGGATGGTATGGGGAGGGAGGAGGGAGGAGGGTTCAGGATGGGGAACACATGTATACCTGTGGCGGATTCATTTTGATATTTGGCAAAACTAATACAATTATGTAAAGTTTAAAAATAAAATAAAATAAAATAAAAAAAAGAAGAAGGCAGAACATAAAGCTGCTTACCTCATTTGAAAGTCTTGTAAATTTCTGTTAGTTAGAAATTTTGTGATTGCAAGTGACAAGACCCACATTAAACTCATTTAGGGCAAAAAGTGGCAGGGGATTAATTGACTCAGTAATTGAAACGTTGAAGGGTAGAAGTTCAGTCTAAAGGTTCAGACGTGGCTGGATCCGTGTGCAATTCAAGTTGAAAAAGAGCAAACTCAGAGCTTGAATGGGCTGTGTGTGCAGGTACCACCTAGGAGTGTGCATATATGTTTGTGTTCGGAAGTAGTGGGGGTAGGGTGGGCAAGGATCAGCCCTATCTCGTGGCTGGGTCCCTTCACTGTTCACCTGAAACCATCACATTGTTAATCAGCCATATCCTAATATAAAACTAAAAAGCTCAAAAGAAAAAAAAAATGTTTTTAATTAAAAAAAAAAAAATCAGCCCTACCTCAACTGCAAGGACTTAGAGCAGGGAAGGGGTGGTTCTCCAGAGGAAAACCAAGGGGCCCCTAGCAGAAGAAAGAAGAATGGATCCTGGGTAGGCAGAACCAACAGATTTCCAAATTACTCCTGTTTTCAAATAACGTTGCACCAGCTTTCTTGAAATTCTCCCTGTGTTTTTCTCACTGTTGAAGACTTTGGGACTCAGGAGTTACCTACAAGGATACAGATACTCTGGGGCATTAGACTCATGGGGTGGCCAAAAAATGCTTTAAAAAATTCATGCCTGAGCCTAGCCTCTCAGGTGAGGTCCAGATATTGGACCTCAACATCTCAAGCTTTGTCCACACAGTAAATGTCTGAAAGGAAAAACAAACTATGCAGAGTTAAAAGCGGGAGATATCAGTTTATCATCTCATGGCTTTTCTTGCCTCCCTTCTCCGCTGCATGCTATCGAAGAGGCTCTCGGACAGGATGGGCTTCCCAGGTGGCTCAATGGTAAGGAGTCTGCCTGCTCATGCAAGAGATGCAGGAAACTTGGGTTCTATCTCCTGGAGGAGGAAATGGCAACCCACCCCAGTACTCTTGCCTGGAAAATTCCATGGACAGAGGAGCCTGGCGGGCTGCAATCTGTGGAGCCACAAAGAGCGGGACACAACTGAGCCCACACGCAGGCTTGGGCAGAGTAGTTTTCCCATCAATACTGTGGAACTGAATGCAGAGAATACAGCAGCCCCTACTGGTGGGAACCGGAGGCCCTTGCAGTGAAAGTGCCCGGTCCCAACCACTGGACGGCCAGGGAGTTCCCTCCTTGGAACAGATTCGATTCCTACTCTCTGTGACTTGCTGTCTCCAAGGGAACAAAAGTGGGAGAGGAAATGAGGAGTCACGTGTGTGCTCAAGGACACTCCAGTCCAATAAGGGAGAAAGACGAGTCTGAGTGAGCGAAGGGTGTGTGTGTGTGTGTGTGTGTGTGTGAGTCTGAGTGAGGGAAGGGTGTGTGTGTGTGTGTGTGTTTTGCTTAATAACTTTAAAATCTGGTAAGCAAAAAGAAGCCTGGCCCATTAGGAGACTTGAATGTAGTCCTTTAGGGCTAGACGATAGTGCCTAAGGGCAGACTGACCCGACTGAAGCTGGAGAAAAGAGCCAGGGGACATAAGGGCTAAGTTTATTTTCATTCAAGTGCTCTAAAGAAATGTTCTAAAGAGCATTTAAAGGGCTCCTCATGCGAAGAGTTGACTCATTGGAAAAGACGGATGCTGGGAGGGATTGGGGGCAGGAGGAGAAGGGGACGACAGAGGGTGAGATGGCTGGATGGCATCACCGACTCGATGGACGTGAGTCTGAGTAAACTCCGGGAGTTGGTGATGGACAGGGAGGCCTGGCGTGCTGCGATTCATGGGGTCGCAAAGAGTGGGACACGACTGAGCGACTGAACTGAACTGAAATGAAGAAATGTTTATTACAGACCGGAATCCCACGCATTCTCTCATTTTGAGCTTGTACATTTTCTATTTGTAAGTTGAAAAAAAAAATACATCTTTAAATTGTATTTTAAAAATCAGTCCGAAAAATAACCCCAAAGCCTCCCTAAACTCACTGGGATCCGGAGCTCCCGTGCTGCAGTGTCGCGGCTCGGCCACAGGGGTGCAGTGCAGCTCAGCGGACGGCGGAAGCCGGCTCTGACTGACGGATGGTCTGGGGGGCGGGGTCCCCGGGAATCCCTCCCCAGAGTAGCAAAGACGGTTCTTCTGGAATTGGGTGGAGCACGTTACCACCGTTTGTACCTTTACGGGCTTCCTTCCTCCACTATCTATCGACCTTCCCCGCCAAAAACAGAAACAAAATCAAAGCCTTTATAGCGTGTGGAGTACAAAAATGTCTGTAAATTAACGGTCCCTGCAGCGCTCGCTTGTATGGCCTCATCCCATACAAGCACTTGCCTTCTAAAAAAATTGGAAACAACCAAAATGTCCAACAGTCAGGCGCTGACGAAATGACTTGCAGTTTGTTTATACAAAGAAATAGAGCTCAGCCTTTAAAAGGTAGGGTAAATGATGAGAATTGTTAAGCGGAAAAAAAGAAAAAAGCAAAATCCAAACACTGTATAGTGATAGCCTAGTTTTACTAAAGTGCTTACATTATATGCATTAACATAGAATTAAAACCTGGAAGTTACCAGTGATAATCCTTGATGATAGAATTACTGTTGAGTTTTATTTTCTTCTTTATATTGTTTTATAATTTATAAAATTAAATAAACGATGCTTTTATGCTTAGAAGAAAATTAGCAAGGGAAATCCCAATACAAAAAAGTAAATATCCACCTCCAAAAAGAATAATTTAGTAATTCTATCAGTTACATGAGACTACGTTGGCTCATGGGACTGAGTCTGTGTTTGCTTATTAACATTAGTGGAGTTTCCACTGATAAAGGCCAGGTGTTGAGAAGCACACTCATAAATCCTTGAAAGAATAATGAAACACAGAACATATTAATAGTGATTATACGTAATTGTTTATTTTCTTCTGAATACTTTTCTGTATTTTTCAAATTTTGTGTAGAAAGCATATACAGATTTTATTTTAAAAAAGAAAAAAACAAGCACAGACTGACAAGTTGAAAAACACCGTTAAACGAGTAGGAAGGGAGAGACATATCTTCACTAGAGATAGATCTTCCTTTTCTTAACTTGTCCGGTGTCATTTAAGATAGCCGTCATTCTTTTCATGCTAAAATGACTTTTTTTAAAGATTTTTTTTTTTAATGTGGACCATTTAAAAAGGATTTATTGAGTTTGTTACAATATTGTTTCTGGTCTATATTTTGAAGTTTTGGCTGCAAGGCATGTGGAATCTTAGCTCTGTGACCAGGGTTTGAGCCCGTAATCCCTGCATTGGAAAACAGTCTCAACCACTGGACCACCAGGGAAGTCCCCTAAGATGACTATTTTAATAAACACATCTCCCCAATCATAAAAATTCAAAAAGTCAAAACTTAAAAACCTTTTCAAAATTACAAAAGCATAATGCAGTGTTTGTGAAAAAATAACTGGTTATTTCTTCACTTAGAACTGTATTTTGTTTTATACTCTTCCAAATATGAAAACAGAATTTTAAAAAAAATTTTAATTGGAGGCTAATTACTTTACAATATTGTGGTGATTTTTGCCATACATTCACATGAATCAGCCTGAAAACAGATATTTTTTTTAAACAAAGTAGGAACCTATTGCTTTCTGACCTGGTAAATTCGTGTAACTGCATATTGAACTTTCACAAATGTCATTGAATACATGATTTTTGAAGTCTGGGCTGCATACTTATTTTAACATAAATGTGTATAATAATGTATTTAACCAGTTTCCTTTTGATAAACATCTATTGATTTTCTAGTTTTTAACCATTAATAGTGATGAATTTAATATCTTTGTTCTTTTGTGTGTTTAACTATCTTTTCAGTAAAAATTGCTAGAACTGAACTACTAAGTCAAAGACTTTTCAGCCCTTTGCCATTTGACACAAAGAGAGTGTGCTCCAATCTATATTTCCCTAGGTAGTAATTATTTTACATATTATAGTGTTATAATAAGCCTTATTATACACCTTCCTCAGCGATCAATGCAAAGAAATAGAGGAAAACAACAGAATGGTAAAGACTAGAGATCTCTTCAAGAAAATTAGAGATACCAAGGGAACATTTCATGCAAAGATGGGCTCGATAAAGGACAGAAATGGTATGGACCTAACAAAATCAGAAGATATTAAGAAGAGGTGGCAAGAATACACAGAAGAACTGTACAAAAAAGATCTTCATGACCCAGATAATCATGGTGGTGTGATCACTCACCTAGAGCCAGACATCCTGGAATGTGAAGTCAAGTGGGCCTTAGAAAGCATCACTACAAACAAAGCTAGTGGAGGTGATGGAATTCCAGTTGAGCTATTTCAAATCCTGAAAGATGATGCTGTGAAAGTGCTACACTCAATATGCCAGCAAATTTGGAAAACTCAGCGGTGGCCACAGGACTGGAAAAGGTCAGTTTTCATTCCAGTCCCAAAGAAAGGCAATGCCAAAGAATGCTCAAACTACTGCACAATTGCACTCATCTCACACGCTAGTAAAGTAATGCTCAAAATTCTCCAAGCCAGGCTTTAGCAATACGTGAACCGTGAACTTCCAGATGTTCAAGCTGGTTTTAGAAAAGGCAGAGGAACCAGAGATCACATTGCCAACATCCGCTGGATCATAGAAAAAGCAAGAGAGTTCCAGAAAAACATCAATTTCTGCTTTATTGACTATGCCAAAGCCTTTGACTGTGTGGATCACAATAAACTGTGGAAAATTCTGAAAGAGATGGGTATACCAGACCACCTGACCTGCCTCTTGAGAAACCTATATGCAGGTCAGGAAGCAACAGTTAGAACTGGACATGGAACAACAGACTGGTTCCAAATAGGAAAAGGAGTACGTCAAGGCTGTATATTGTCACCCTGCTTATTTAACTTCCATGCAGAGTACATCATGAGAAACACTGGGCTGGAAGAAGCACAAGCTGGAATCAAGATTGCCGGGAGAAATATCAGTGACCTCAGATATGCAGATGACACCATTTTTTTTTTTTTTTTTTTTTGATGACACCATTTTTATGGCAGAAAGTTAAGGGGAACTAAAAAGCCTCTTGATGAAAGTTAAAGAGGAGAGTGTAAAAGTTGGCTTAAAGCTCAACATTCAGAAAACAAAGATCATGGCATCTGGTCCCATCACTTCATGGGAAATAGATGGGGAAACAATGGAAACAGTGTCAGACTTTATTTTTGGGGGCTCCAAAATCACTGTAGATGGTGACTGCAGTCATGATATGAAAAGACGCTTACTCCTTGGAAGGAAAGTTATGACCAACCTAGACAGCATGTTCAAAAGCAGAGACATTACCTTGCCAATAAAGGTCTGTCTAGTCAAGGCTATGGTTTTTCCAGTGGTCATGTATGCATGTGAGAGTTGGACTGTGAAGAAAGCTGAGCGCCAAAGAATTGATGCTTTTGAACTGTGGTGTTGGAGAAGACTCTTGAGAGTCCCTTGGACTGCAAGGAGATCCAACCAGTCCATCCTAAAGGAGATCAGTCCTGGGTGTTCTTTGGAAGGACTGATGATGAAGCTGAAACTCCAATACTTTGGCCACCTGATGTGAAGAGTTGACTCATTGGAAAAGACTCTGATGCTGGGAGGGATTGGGGGCAGGAGGAGAAGGGGACGACAGAGGATGAGGTGGCTGGATGGCATCACCGACTCGATGGACGTGAGTCTGAGTAAACTCCGGGGGTTGGTGATGGACAGGGAGGCCTGGCGTGCTGCGATTCATGCTGTTGCAAAGAGTCGGACATGACTGAGCGACTGAACTGAACTGAATAAACCTTAAAATCATATAGAGTTAGTCTTTCAACTTTGCTCTCCTTTTTCAAAGTTCTTTTGCATTTCCATGTAAATATTAGAACCATTCGTTAATTTCTACCCAAAAAATCTTCCGGTGTATCTAGAAATCAATTGAGGGAGAATCCTCAGTGGCTCAAGCAGTAAAGAATCTGCCAGCAGTGTGGGAGACCCGGGTTCGATCCCTGGGTTGGGAAGATCCCCTGGAGGAGGGCATGGCAACCCACTGCAGTGTTCTTGCCTGGAGAATCCCATGGACAGGGAAGCCTGACAGGCTACAGTTCATGGGGTCACACAGAGTTGGGCACAACTGAGCAACTAACACCCACTTTCACCAAAAAAAAATCTTCCAGGATTTTTACTGGGATGGCAGTGAATCTAGAAGTCAATTGAGGGAGAATTGGTATAATTTACTTGATTGTAAATTTATATGTTATTTTTTTTAATTATTAGTTTTTTAGAGCTTTATTAATTTTATAGGAAAATTGGTCAGAAAATATAGAGAATTCCCACATACTCTTTCCACTCCCCAGTTTCCCATGTTATTTACATTCCGGTACACTTGTTATAATTGATGAATCAATATTGAAACATTATTATTAACTTTATTAACTCAAGTTTACAGCTTCTGTTATATAGGATTCATTCTTTGTATTGGACATTCTTTGGTGATGGTTTAGTCACTAAGTTGGGTCTGACTCTTGGAACCCCATGGACTGTAGCCTGACAGGCTTCTCTGTCCATGGGATTTACCAGGCAAGAATACTGGAGTGGGTTGCCATTTCCTTCTCCTGGGGATCTTCCCATCCCAGGGATGGAATCCCAGTATCCTGCATTGCAGGTGGATTCTTTACTGAGCTACCAAGGAAGCACCACTGTACATTTTTTGAGTTTAACACATATATAATGATGTGTATCCCCCATTCTAGGATCATAGAGATTAGTCTCACACTGCTGGTTTTTGTGTATTGATCTCGTATCCTACAACCTTGCTAAAATCCTTGTTAGTACTAGTGAATTTTTGTAGATTCTGTTGGATTTTCTACATAGATGATCCCCTGGTCTGATAATAAGAGCAGTTTTATGTCTTCCCTTCCAGAATCTGTAGTGTGATGTTGGGAAGAAGTATTGATCCATGCCTGGATCCTGATTTTAAGGGATAATGCATTCAGTCTGTCACAGTTAAGTAAGATGTTAACTGTAGATTTTTTCGCAGATGCCCTCTGTGAAGCTGAGAAAGTTCCCTTGTTTACAGAAAAAATGGGTGTCTTATTTTGTCAAATGCCTTTCTGCATCTGGCCAAATGATCTTATTTTTTCTTTTTTCAGTTTAAGATGGTGAATTACACTGATTCATTTTCTGATGTTATGCTAATTATGCATTCCTGGGATAAACACACTTGGTCATGGATGATGCATTATCCTTTTTACTGCTGAATTTTTTTTGTTTAGAAGTTTTTGCATCTACGTATTTCTTAATTAATTAATTTATATATTAAAGTTTTTTTCACGGCATTTTTGCTGCACATGGATCTTTGTTGTGGTATATGGGCTTCTCTCTAGTTGTGGCGTGGGCTCAGAGCACGTGGGCTCTGTAGTCATGGGATGAGGGCTCAGTAGTTGTGGCCCAAGAACTCAGTTGTCCCATGGCAGATGGGATCTTAGTTCCCCAACCAGGGTTGAAACCTACATCCCTGGCACTGGAAGGTGGATTCTTAACCACTGGACCACCAGGGGCGGATTCCTAACCACTGGATCACCAGGGAAGTCCCTGCATCCATATTAATGGATGGAATTGAGCTACAGTTTCCTTGTTACGTGTTTGTTTGTCTTGTTTTGGTTTGAGGAGAATGCTGGCCTCATGGAATGAATCAGAAAGTAAATTTAAGTTTTCTGGAAAGTTTGTCTTCAGTTGATATTGTTTCTTCTTTACATGTTTGGTAGCTTTCACCAATAAAGCCATCTGGGCCTCCAGTTTCCTTTTGGGGAAGGTTCTTAGCTAGAAATTCAATTTTGGAAACAGATGTATAGGCTTGTTTACGTTGCCTCATAGTTCTTGTGGAGTGAGCTTTGGTAGTTTGTGCCTTTCGAATAATTTTTCTCTCATTCACGCAGTTTCCCCACATGCCTGCACTGCAGTGTTGCTGTTGTTTAGTCGCTCAGTCATGTCCAACTCTTTGTGACTCTATGGACTGGAGCCCGCCAGGCTCTTCTGTCCCTGGGGTTTCCCAGGCAAGAATACTGGAGCGGGTTGCCCTTTCCTTCTCCAGGGGATCTTTCCAACCCGAGGAACCCACATCTGAGTGTCCTGTATTGGCAGGCTGATTCTTTATCACTGAGCCACCAGGAAGCCCGCACTAATCAATACTCTCTTAGAAACTCTGCTGCGTCCCTGTGTGTATCTCCAGGGCTCTGCCTCTGCCCAGGTCTTTCTTCTCTGGTGCTCTGGCCAGTGACTGCTAACCTTGTTACTTTTCTTGGACGGTCAGTTCCATCTCAGTTCCGGGAGGCTGTTGAGCGGTGCTTGCGCCCACTGCCTCCTCCCCAGCCCTGTCCTCTGCTCCGCACAGTGGCCTAGAATCTCTTCCAAAGCTGTGCAGCACAGCAAGCGTGGGCTTCCATCCCTTGTTTTCTATGTTCCAAGGGCCATTTTACTTCATTGCCTAATGTCCATTGCCTTGGGAATTCATGTTAAATTTTACCTTTTTTCTTTCTTTGGGGACTTTTGGGTAAGAGAATAAATGAAGTCCCCTTTATTCCATCTTGTATGGAAACAGAAGCCCCTTGGGTGTTTTTTAGCATCTTCAAAGAAAACTTGCCCTTTAAAAAAAAACTTGGCTGCACCACATCTTACTTTCTGCACAAAGGGGATCTCCAATCTTTGTTGCAGCACCCAGGGTCTTCAGTTGTGGCATGTGGGATCTAGTTCCCTAACCAGGGGTTGAACCCAGGTCCCCTGCATTGAAAGGGCGAGTCTTAGCCACTGAGCCACCAGAGAAGTCCAAGTTTGCCCTTTTAATGGTCTTCAAATTCTTAATTTACATTTAGCAGAGGCTTCGTATCTTTGAACAACAATACATTCTTTGAGAATTGCTTTTTTCAAAAAAAAAAAGATAATTCCTAATTAGTCCTTATTACTCTGTGAAAGTTCTGTAAGCTGTAAAGCTCTAAACAGTTGTTAAGTATTTTTATTGTTTGGAAGTCCATGCTAGACAAAGCTGTATATGTATTTTAGGCTTAGATTGTTCTCTTGCTTTCACAGAAGATTTTGAGGCAACTAAGTAATGAAATTCAGGAAAACAGTATTATGGAATGCTTAATTTTGCTAACTTAATTATATTTAATAAGTTAAAATTTCTAGCTTAATGAGTCATTACACATGAGGATTCTGGAAAGGACTATTTCAAAAGTTTATATTGGGGAAGGCTTTCTCTTAATATCTTGACTTTACAAGTTCTAGAACTTTAGGAAATGTTTAAATGAAAGGAAAGATAGCAAAAATTATAGTAATTAATGAACATTAAGGACAAAAATTAAAATACCCATTCAGAGCTGCAAATATAAAACTGTACCTCTTATCATGACATGAATTGAATTTGCTCTAGTGAACATTGAAACCTATCAAGTTCAATTATTTTATAAATGATTAAATAATTATGCATTTCCAAAAATGATGGAATCTCAATAAGTGCTTTCGGAGCTTTGAACTCTACTCAGTTTTTTGAAATAACTGGTAATAGCTTAGTTTGGCAAACTCTTAAAACTTTTTTCACCCGTGGTGGATATTTTAAATGTATCATAAAAATGGGAAGAAGAATAAACATACGACAGCCTTAAGATAAAGGTTAAGCTAATGAGAAGACTTTCTGTTTCCAGAGAAATGCATTTGCCCATTCTGCTGCTATTTGGCAGACTAGCCAACCAATCAGTCAAAAAAAATTAACAATTACCTCTTTCAAGACCACCTTATTAGTATTCACGGGTATCTGTCTCCAAGGCTTTAGAGATAATTAAATTAGCTGTGAATCATCACTTGAGAAAAATTCTATTCTCTTCATGATAAAAGAGGAAATAAAACTAGCCATTTGATGGATGAACATTACTACAATGTATTCTAAAAGGGTAAGTTTGCAAGTCGTCATGAACAAACTCAATCAAATATGGTAAAGGAACTGAGACTCTGAATCAAATCCTATTCTGCATTTTGAGTCATCCAATTTTGATTCATGCAGGTACCGCGCCCTTTCAAATGCAGAAATCAGCGAGCAGGATCGCTAGGGCGCTTGACAGCTTTCTGGTTAAGAAGTTGCAGGCTCTTCCACTCCAACTATCAGGAACTTTCTACCTGACTTGAATAGAACTACAAGACTGAAGTTTCCTGTAAGAAAAAAGGTGATTACTGACTGCTCTGTCAATTTGGAGACTTCTGGGTTCAAAGGGAAGAAGCACAGTGTCTTTCTTCCGTGGGAAATCATCACATCAGGCGTCGAGATTATTCCAATCTTCTGCTTCTTCTAGATAACTGCGTCCTGCTGCAACTACAAGGATGCGAAGCACCGTGAACTAGTTTTTAGGAGGGAAACTTTAATCTTTCCTTTAAAAAATTCAGTCCTGAAAGCTCTATCACGTGATTGGGGCATGGATGAATCTGGACGATCTTACCCTGAGTGAAATAAGCCAGACACTATATGAGGTTCCTGGGATTCCCTGGTGGCTCAGTGGTAAAGAACCCGTCTTTAGGGTTCTTTAGGAGACTCGGATTCAATCCCTGTGTCGGGAAGATCCCCTGGAGGAGGGCATGGCAACCCACTCCAGTTTTCTTGCCTTGGAAATCCCATGGCCAGAGGAGCCTGGCAGCCTACAGTCCATGGGGTCACAAAGAGTCAGACATGACTTAGCGACTAAACAGCAATAACAACATATGAGGTTCCTAGAGAAGTAAAATCCATAGAGACTGAAAACAATACAGGTTGCCAGGGACTGGGGGAGGTAAGGATTGTTTTTTTAAACTAATACTGATTTTAATTTTGCGAGATGAAAGGAGTTTTGGTGATTGCTTGGACAACAATGTGAATATCTTTAACCCTATTGAGCTGTAAGCATAAAAATGGTTAAGATGGGAAATTGTACGTTGTGTGTTCTACCACAATTTAAAATCAAACAAAGAAGCAAACAAATCTTCAGTAACTTCTCATTGCCAATAACAACAATTCCCAGTATTTTTTTTTTTTATCAAGGCACATATAGAAATGATCATTAACACACTAAGGTGAATAAGACAAGTCATAAGGTTAGAGGTGAACAGCCGGGGTCTCTGGCGTTCTCAGGCTCCATTTGTTTGCCCAAAAGACTGAAAGGATCAATAGCCTGACACTTCAGTAACCCATTCACAGGCCCCTGCTGCTGCTAAGTCACTTCAGTCGTGTCCGACACTGTGTGACCCCATAGACGGCAGCCCACCAGGCTCCCTCGTCCCTGGGATTCTCCAGGCAAGAACACTGGAGTGGGTTGCCATTTCCTTCTCCAATGCAGGAAAGTGAAAAGTGAAAGTGAAGACGTTCAGTCGTATCTGACTCTTAGCAACCCCATGGACTGCAGCCTACCCCGCTCCTCTGTCCATGGGAGTTTCCAGGCAGGGGGTCTCCGAACAGACCCCTAGTTAAGAATATTTTAAAACAAAAAAAGCAGTGTATAGACATATATCTAGGTGTGTGTGTGTGTGTGTGTTAAGTCACTTCAGTCCTATCTGACTCTTTGCGACTCTATGGACAGTAGCCTGCCAGACTCCATTGTCCATGGGATTTTCTAGGTATGAATACTGGAGTGAGTTGCCATGCCCTCCTCCAGGGGACCTTCCTGACCCACGGATTGAACCCACATCTTTTACAACTCCTGCATTGGCAGACAGGCTCTTTGCCTCTAGCACCACTGAGAAGCCCCATATATCAAGGTATTGACTTATATATCCTATAGGCCAGATACTTTGAAGGGGTGCAGACAATTTTGTTGGACCTGTGCTCATCTACCATTTGACTCCACATCTCACTGGATATCAGCTCCATTTTTCAGAAATTCTGTCTCTTTAAGCTACAGATTTTCAATCAGAAGTAGAACTTTTAGCATCTCAAGTCTAGACATTTTTGTATCTACCTCCTGATAGAGTTTCTCTAGGGAAATTGTTCTCAGCTGGTGGTCCCATGCTCCTTCTCAAGCTTTCATGTGTTTACAAAACACCAGAATCTTGTTCAAATGTTTCAGGTTCCCTAGGTTTAGAGTGGGTCCAGCCTTTTACATCTCTAGCAATCTCTCCAATGTTGACGCTGCTGATCCAAAGGCCACACTTTGAGTATCAAGGCATTAGGGGATGTTCAGAAATGAATGGGAGCATTTTTGGTTGTCATGTGACTGGGAACACTCCTGGCAACACTCTCTGTTGGAGAGCAGGGATGTTCAGCTTATTGCAATGTGCAGGAGAGTTCTATGTAATGAAGAATTATCCCACCCAAGATACCAGTAGCTCCTTCTTTAAGGGGAGAAGCCATGCTTTCAGGCCTGATAGGATCCATGTCTAGTGGCATCCTAAATATTAATACTTAGGGTAAAAGTCACCAAAGGTCACATAACACATCAGAATCCAATGTGACACTCAAGAAAAGTTAAAACTACAGAAAAGATTTAAAAGTCATTAGTTTTTTTTTTTTTTTTTTTGGGGGGGTTTAAAAAACACCATTAAATTTTTAGCATCTATTTTTTCATATGCTTAGAGTGGAAGTCAACCTGATATTAAATCCTGGTTTTAATCTAAAAAAAGTGTTGAGGAGCCAGATTCCTCCTCCAGATTTTATGCTGTGGTTCACACTTGAGTGATACAAGCAAAAATGCCTGTATGTATGGCTAGAGCAGGTGCTATGAGGTATTTAGATAAGATGAGGATTCTCTACAGCTGGAAGCATGCCAACTGTAGATTAGATTCCATCTTCACTGCACCCTTTCTCTCATTCTCGCATCAACTTTTGTTAGATATTTGGATGCATGGGTCATTTTACTGGTTTCTGAACCTTAAGCCAGAATAGTGTCCTGTATGTTTCTGAGAGTAGTTGTAATATTAAGGAAAAAGGCTGTAGTCCTGGACAGACTGGATTCCAATCCTGGCTCAGCCACTTTGTTGTGTGACCTTGAACAATTTACTTAACTTCTTATATTCTCAGCTGTGAAATTGGATAAAACTGGCACCTACTTCCTGGGCTTTTATGCATAATTAATAGATGAAAAACATTTAAAATAATGCTGCAATCTGGTCAGCATTCAATAGATGTTTATTACTACTAAATTATCCATTTAAGCTTGTTAAAGGGTATGTTTTTCTGGCACAGTGTAGGAAGACAAAGGACCATCACAGTTCAGAGAATGAGTACAGGAATGTTATTGTGAAGTAGCTCCAAGATAAGTTAATCGAGGTGTTTCTACACGACTGAATGCTATTAAATAGTTTAGACCAGTGTTTCTCACTTTCGAGTGTATCAAAATCACCTGGAGGGTTTGTTAAACCATAGACGCTGGGTCTACCCTCTAAATTTCTGACTCACTAGGTGAGAGGTGAGGTCCTAGAATTTGCGTTGGAACAGGTTTCCAAGTGATGCTGGCATTGCTGGTCTGTGACCACACTTTGAGAATCACTGATTCAGATTAGGGTTTCTCAGCCTTGGCATTAGTGATGTGTTAGACCAGGTAGTTCCTCGTCATGGGTTGTCCCCTTGCATTGAAGGATGTCTAGCTGCATCCCTGGCCTCTAGCCACCTGATGCCTGTAGCTCTTCTTCCTCCTCCCTCATGTTTATGAAAACCAAAAACATCTCCCCAAATGTCCCTTGGGGAGGCAAAATTGCCTCCTGCTGAGAACCACTGGTTTAGAAGAGTGAACTAGTAACATGAACCAATTTTAAAGATCAGTCTATAGTTTAAAAAGCAGGTTGCAAAGAAGACTTCCAGAAGTATGCATTCATTAATATAAAATTTGGAGATACACAAAACAATATATTTTTTAAAATACAAAAGTATGTATTATAAGTATTGAAAACATGAAATGGAAGGACACAGCAAAATCATAAAATAGTCTCTGTGGGGAGAGAGGAAAGGACATGGGCCTGGGGCTGGGTGTTCTGTGATGGTCAAATGTTTTATTAAGTGTTAATTGTGAGCCATAGGTATGTGGATATTTATTATACTGGTCTCTGTAGTTTACTATATTTAGAACATTCTTTCCAAATAAAACACACATATTTAGTAAATAAAGGAACCATTTACATTACTATTTGTGTTACTCATGTACTGATTGAAGTATTGGTTTTATAGTCAGAAAGACTAGAGTTCAAATCCTAATTCTACCACTGATGAGTTTCTGATCTCTGGAAACTTCAATTTTCTCATTTATAAGGTAGAGATGACCCTGATATGATTGTCTTTATAAGCATTGACCGAAATAATGCATTTATTGTGTGAGGTCCTGCGAGAAGCAGGACTCAACATGCAAGGACTATTTTTTTAGTTTTCTTTCTATGAGAGAAGATAGAGAGGGAGCTGGGAAGGCTGGGGAGATCGGTCAGATATGATGCCCAGTCTGATGGTGAGTAAGGCAGAGAAGGAAGACGGGTTGATGGAAGCGTCCTAGACTACCATGCAGGCTACATAAGGTTTGGCAAGGCAGCTGGGGAGGCCTCCAGCCAGTTCGTTGCCTGTTGGGCTGCCGTTTCTGGGGCCGCCCAGAGTTGGACACGACTGAAGCGACTTAGCAGCAGCAGCAGCAGCAGCAGTAACAACAGTGCATGTGTGCTAAGTCACTTCAGTCGGGTCCGACTCTGAGACCCTATGGACTGTGGCCCGCCAGGCTCCTCTGTCCACGGGATTCTCCAGGCAAGAATACTGGAGTGGGTTTCTTTGCCCTCCTCTAGGGGATCTTTCTGACCCAGGAATCGAATCTGAGCCTCTTAAGTCTCCCACATTGGCCAGCGGGTTCTTAACCACTAATGCCACCTGGGAAGTCCATTAACAATACTAATATACTGCAGTGCTAATATACTAATAATGATATTCTTTTGAGTCTGCTGTGTACTCAAAACATAAATGAGCACCTTTCCCTGTTTATCCATTCATCAGATGATGGACATTTGAGTTGCTTCCAACCTTTTGGTGCTTTTGAACTGTGTTCCTGTGGCAATAGGCATACAAATATCTTTTTGAGAGCCTGCTTTCAATTCTTTTGAGTCTATACACAGATGTGGATTGCCAAATCATATGATTTTTAATTTTTTGAGGAACCACCAGACTTTTTCACAGCAGCCATACCATTTTACATTCTTATCAACAGTTTACGTGCTCCAATTTTTCCACATCCTTGCCAATATGTTATTTTCTTTAAAAAAATATTTTTATAGTAGCTGTCCTAATGAGGTGAGGTGGTATTTTGTTGTGGTTTTGATTTGCATTTCCCTAATGATTAGTGATGTTGAGCTTCTTTTTCATGTGCTTGTTGGCCACTTGAACATCTTTTTTGGAGAAATGTCTAATTAAGTTCTTGGCCCATTTTTTTAATAATCAGGTTGTTTTTCTGTTGTTAAGTTAGAGCAATTCTTTTTTTTTTTTTAATGATTTTATTTGTTTATGGCTGTGTAAGTTCCTCGTTGCTGCATGGGCTTTTCTCTAGTCGTGGTGAGCAGGGGCTACTCTCTAGTTGCGTCTGTGGGCTTCTTACTATGGTGGCTTCTCCTGTTGCAGAGCACAGGCTCTAGGGTGCTCGGGCTTCAGTAACTGCAGCATGTGGCTTGGTAGCTGTGTGCCTCCCGGGCTCTAGAGCACAGGCCCATGGGCTTAGCTGCTTCGAGGCATGTGGGATCTTCCTGGACCAGGGATCGAACCCAAGTCTCCTGCACTGGCAGGTGGATTCTTCACTAAGCCACCAGGGAAATGGTTTTTCCTTTTCCACATGCTTGTCTAGTGAGAGAGGCCAGGATCAAAAGGCCTGGGAGCTAGGAGTCCTCAGCCACAGTTCTGGCTCTGCCATCAAAAGCTCTGGGGCCTCTGGCCAGCACCTGCTGCTCCCTCAGTCGTGTCCAACTCTTTGTGACCCCGTGGACTGTAGCCCACCAGGCTCTTCTGTCCATGGGATTTCCCAGGCAAGAGTACTGGAGGGGGTTGCCATTTCCTTCTCCATAGAGCAGTTCTTTTTATAGTCTGGATATTAACCCTTTATCAGATATATAATTTGTAAATATTTTCTCTCATTCTGTAGGTTGCTTGTTTTTTGGGCTGTGTTGTGCCACTCGTGGGCTCTTAGTTCCCTGACCAGTGGTTGAACCTGGTCCCTCGGCAGTGAAAGTGTGGAGTCCTAATCCCTGGACCATCTGGGAATCCCCTGTAGGTTGCCTTTCACTCTGTTGATTGTGTCCTTTGATGCAGAGAAGTTTTAAATTTTGCTGTAGTCCAGCTTATCTATTTTCTCTTTGTTCCCTGTGCTTTTGGTGTCATATCCAAGAAATCATTGCCAAATCCAATATCATGAAGCCTTGGTCATATTTTTAAAATTAATTTTTATTGGACTATCATTGCTTTACAATGTTGTATTAGTTTCTACTGTACAGCAAAGTAAATCAGCTTTATGTATACATATAACTAGTTAATGTTAGTTGCTCAGTCCTGTCCAACTCTTTGTGACCCCATGGACAGTAGCCTACCAGGCTCCTCTGTCCATGGGATTCTCCAGGCAAGAGTACTGGAGTGGGTGGCCATTCCCTTCTCCAGGGGGTCTTCCTGACCCAGGGATCAAACCCAGGCCTCCTGCATTGCTGGCAGATTCTTTACTCTCTGAGCCGACAGGGAAGCCCCATGTATACATATATCCTCTCTTTTCTATGTTTCCTTCCCATTTAGATCACCACAGATCACTGAGTAGGGTTCCCTGAGCTATATGGTAGGTTCTCATTAGTTATCTATTTTATACATAGAATCAATAGTCTATATATGCTAATCCCAATCGTCCTATTTTTAAAAGTATTTTAGCTCTTATGTTTGGAGAAGGCAATGGCACCCACTCCAGTACTCTTGCCTGGAAAATCCCATGGACGGAGGAGCCTGGTGGGCTGCAGTCCATGGGGTCGCTAAGAGTCGGACACAACTGAGAGACTTCACTTTCGCTTTTCACTTGCATGCATTGGAGATGGAAATAGCAACCCATTCCAGTGTTCTTGCCTGGAGAATCCCAGGGACGGGGGACCCTGGTGGGCTGCCGTCTCTGGGGTCGCACAGAGTCGGAGACGACTGAAGAGACTTAGCAGCAGCAGCAGCTCTTATGTTTAGGTGGGCTTTTTTTTGGTTAGTTTTGAATTAATTTTTCATAACCCCCGAAGATTTTTGAATAAATGAAGTGATGTGAAATGGTTGTGAGCTAAGGATTTAGAAATGGATAATAATCATAAATTGGAACCTCATGCATGTCCTCAGATCCTATGTTTCATGTTAGTCACACTAAATATAATCCTTTCTGTAAAAAGGGCTTGATAAACTTGAGCAGTGGTTCTCAACCTTGACTGCCCTGGACTTAGGTGGAGAAGCTTTAAAAAATAGTGATATCTGGTTTCCACCCTAGAGATTTTTATTTAATTGTTCTGGAATACAGCCTGGGCATTCACTGTTAGTTTTAAAAGCTCCCCAGGTGATTCTAATATGCAACAAAGACCAGAATGACCGTGCTAGAGAGAGTTCCAACAGTACAAAATTAAGCAATAGTTCATTGTGTGATCATCACTGTTTATTTGCTTTACTCATTATAATAAAAGACAGCTTGTAGATTTAAGAAAAGGGAGAGAAAAGCATGCATCCCAATGTTTCTAAGTCAATGTATTGCCTTCTCCAATATTTAGTGAAGTTAGAAGGGAATCCAGCTTCGTGGATTTAAAAATTTTTAAAGAGCTCTTTAATGATGATTATGCTATTATTTTTATAATTGTATCTTATGCCTCTTTGATAAACAGTGGCAATTATTTTCTCCTAAAGGCATCATATGTTGACTCCATGAAACACATTCAAAAGGAAAAATAATTGCAAATATGCTGAAGAACTGTAAATAAGCCTAGAATAAAAAAATGGAACTCTTTATAGATTGTTGAACTGAATATTCAGGCTACAGATAAAAGCCCCTTATTTTTTTAAAAACTACTTAGCTTTGGAAATTCCACTGTTCATCAGTTATAGTTTCACAAATTCTGGGAAACTGAAACAAATCCATTGTCAAAGACTGTGGACACAGAGAAGTCTGGAGGGAGGTGTGGGGAAGCAGAGGAGGAAGGGAGGGATAAGAAGGGTTGCGTGTTTTTATGTCTTGGAATTAAGCCCTGATGACTGAGACATTGAGCAGTGAACAGAACATGCTTAGATCAAGGATTATTTTGATAACAGAGCATCATACATGCCTTTCTTTACACTCGATCTTATAGTTTTCACTTTGCAAAATCATAGCTAAACTGCAGGTGGCAAAATCCCATGGCTATTTAGAATTAGAGGAATGTAAATTAGGTATGATGAAGCATTGCCCTTTAACTATTTCCCCCTGTGTTTTACACCAGCAGTTCTCACACCTGAGTATGCATCAGAATCACCTGGCAGGCTTGTTAAAGCACAAACTGTGGGCCCTGACAACCTTCTAGTTGAGAGCTCTGCTGCTACTGCTGCTGCTAAGTCGCTTCAGTCGTGTCCGACTCTGTGCGACCCCATAGACGGCAGCCCACCAGGCTCCCCCGTCCCTGGGATTCTCCAGGCAAGAACACTGGAGTGGGTTGCCATTTCCTTCTCCAATGCATGAAAGTGAAAAGTGAAAGTGATGTCGCCCAGTAGTGTCCGACTCTTAGCGACCCCATGGACTGCAGCCTACCAGGCTTCTCCGTCCATGGGATTTTCCAGGCAAGAGTACTGGAGTGGGGTGCCATTGCCTTCTCCGGTTGAGAGCTCTAGGACAGGGCTAAATATTTCCATTTCTAACAGGTTCACAATGGTACTGATGCTGCTCTGGGAGGGGAGGACGCGCATCTTGTGAAGCACTGTTTTATACTGATGCTATCTGGGCACAGGGGTCTCCTACTGATCCTCATTCTTGAGTTTTCAATACATCTTTCAAACTGATGTTTGTATTTGACAAAAGGATTGCTTTAAAAAAAATGCTTTTCTGGGACTTCCCTGGTGGTCCTGTGGTTAAGACTCTGAACATCTAATGCAGGGGGCTGGGGTTTGATCCCTGGTTAGGGAACTATATCCCACATGCCACAGAGTACACCAAAAAATAAATAAATAAATACTTTTCTCTGAACATGGTTTCAATCTAATATCTGCTTTTATTTTTCAACTGAATTTAAAAAAGGTTACTGAATAATTCCCAGGATGCACATATTTGGATATATGGCTGGGTTCTAATGTGCATTCCCATAATTATTCATACAGATGCATTTGATTTGTAAACAATAATCCTTTTTCTAACTACAACAATGGATTTTACTGTCATGTCACCTTTCCAAAATCTGGATGATCAGAGGTTTGAATTACAGGAGAGGGAATTAAAGTAGGAAATAAGGGCTAATGGCACAGAAGGTCTGAATTTGTCCCTCCAAAATTCTTATGTTGAAACCTAATTCCTAGGGTGATGCTGTTAGGAGTGGAGCCTTTGAGAGCTGATTGCATCATGACCTGGTGACGGTGGAAACCCCCCACCCCGAGAATGGAGAGCACTCTTAAAAAAGGCCGGGGAGCACTCTCTTGCCTCCTCCACCACAAGAAGATGTGATGATGCATCTGCAACCCAGAAGCAGGCCCACCCACTACTATTCCACCCTGATCTCAAATTTGCAGCCTCCAGAACTGTGTGAAATAGATTTCTGTTGTTTTAAGCCCCTCAGTCTATGGTTATTTTGCTGCAGCAACCTGAATGGACTAAGAGCGAGGCAGATTGTATTAGAATAACTGGTGGATTTCAATTATTCATGCAATTTCATTCTATGAATAATCAAGAGTTCACTGCAGCTATAATTTTCTGTTGCAATTTTTCTTTTTAAAAGCTCCACATAGCAGCTTAATTATAATCTCTCTCTGCCTACTCAGAGAAAGTTCTTGAAACTGGCAGTAGGTTTCCTAAGTATCTGAGAGTTTACCACGTCATTTGGTTGCCTAGAACTGAGGATAAAACATCCAGTGTAAAATGGATGTAGTAGGGCTAAAGAGAATGCAGTTTGTGAGTGATCTAAAAGATAAATGGCAAGCATTCTCAAGACTGTAACAGTAGACAAATTTAAAAACAAGAGGGGTAGATGACTTGGAAAATGCTAGTTTTTCCTCTATTTTTTTTTTAATTTTATTTTATTTTAAAATTTTACATAATTGTATTAGTTTTGCCAAATATCAAAATGAATCCGCCACAGGTATCCATTGTAACTGGTAATAACCTCTATTTTTAAGAAAAAGGTTATTACCAGTTACAATGGGTAGCTCCTGTGGAGAGAGGAGAAAACAGCCCTTCAGATGTCATGAAAGGTTGAAGAATGTGTTTAAACAAAAGACTGGTGCTTGCTTCAGCAGCATATATACTAAAATTGGAACAATATAGAGATCAGCATGACCTCTGTGCAAGGATGACACACAAATTTGTGAAGTGTCCCACATTTTTCAGAAAGAGAAAGACATACCATGGGATATCACTTCTATGTGGAATCTAAAATAGGACACAGATGAACTTTATGAAACAGAAACAGGCTCACCGATAGAGAACAGAATTGTGGTTGCTAAGTGGGGGTAGGGGAGGAATGGGTTGGGAATTTGGGATTAACAGATGCAAACTCTTAGTGTAGGAGGGATAAAGCAACAAGGTCCTACTGTGCATAGCACAGGGAACTGTATTCAATAGCTGTGATGGAAAAGAGTATGAAAAAGAATGTATATGTGTGTGTGTAACTGAATCACTTTGCTATGCACCAGAAACTAACACAAGATTATAAATCAACTTTAATTCAGTTAAAAATACACATTATGTATTTATTTTAGAAGTGGGAATCTGCACCTTTTGACCCCTTTCACTCGTTTCTCCCACCTCCAACCCTCACCTCTAGTAACTCCCAATCTTTTCTCTGTAACTTTGAGTTCTGGTTTTTTTTTTTTTTTTTTTTGGTTTTGTTTTATATATTCTACACATAAATAAGAATCATACAGCATCTGTCTTTCTCTGTTTCACTTAGTATAATGCCCATAAGGTACATTAATGTTGCTACAGATAGCAAAATTTCATCTTTTATAGCTGAATAATACCCCACTGTGTGTATATACCATTTTCTTTATTCATTCATCTGTTGATGGACATTTAGGCTGTTTCCATGACTTTACTATTGTAAGAATGCTGCAATGAACATGGAATTGCCTGTCTTATTCTTTCAGGAAAAAAAATTACTTGTATCAAATTGAAAAATGAATCAATCTTCAAGTAAGATAAAATCATCAGTAACACAATTAACAGTTAAGACAGCGCATACAGATTAGACTACAGGTTTAGATACTTTTTTTAATTTTTAAAGATCTTATTGGCTTTATTCAACATATCATGAATCAAGCAACATCCCAAATAGCAAATAGAAATGAGCTCCAAGGAACTGAACAAAATGGGAGACTTTTACAGTCAGAGGGGAAGGGACAAGGAAAGAACAGATTACTTCAAAGGTTCAGATACTTTGAATTAAGTACATACACCAAAATCAAGAGAGTTGACAACTTTCACACTGATGGAAAGCACTGACTTATTGTAAACACAAGACTTCTGGGAAAATGGAGCTGACATTTCATGGGATAGGGAGGGCATGTATCTTTTCGAATTACTATTTTCATTTTGTTTGGATAAATATCTAGAAGTGGAATTGCTGGAATCTTAATACTTTTAATTAAAAATAATTTTCAGTTTTCTGAGGATGCTCCATATTGTTTTCTGTATTGGATAAACCAATTTAACATTCCCAGCAATAGTGCACAAGCGTTCCCTTTTCTCCACATCCTCTCCAACACTTATTTCTGATAGTCATTCTAGCACAGTGATATCTCACTGTGGTTTTTATTTGTATTTCTCTAATTAGTGACGTTGAGCACTCTTTCATATACCTGTTGGCCATCAGAGAGTCATCTTTGGAAAAATGTCTATTCAGATCCTTTGCCTATTTTTTTATTAATAGAGTTGTTTCTTTTTATTTGCGATTGAGTTGTAAGAGTTCTTTATGTACTTTGGGTATTAGCCTCTTCTCAGATAAATGATTTGCAACTATTTTCTCCGATTTATAGGCTACCTTTCGATTTTGTTGATGGTTTCCTTTGCTGTGTACAAGTTCTTTAGTTTTTTTTTAAGTTTTTTAGTTTGATGTAGTCCCACATGCTTATTTTTGCTTTTGGGATCAAATCTACAAAATTATTGACAAGCTGATGTCAACGAGCTTACTGTCTGTGTTTTCTTCTGGAAGTTTAATGGTTTCAGGTCTTACATTCAAGTCTTTGATCCATTTTTTGCTTGAGCTATTTCCAGGTATGGTATAAAGTGGTCCAATTTCATTCTTTTGCATGTGGCTGTCCAGTTTTCCCTGCAGCATTTCTTGAGGAGGCTGTCCTCTTCGCATTGTATACAATTGAAGATGTATGTATGTGTGGGCTTCCCAGGTGGTACTAGTGGTAAAGAACCCACCTGCCAACGCAGGAGACATTAGAGATGCAGATTCAATCCCTTTAGGCGGGCTTGGCAACCCACTCCATTATTCTTGCCTGGAGAATCCCATGGGCAGAGGAGCCTGGCAGGCTATAGTCCGTAGAGTTGTAAAAAGTTGGACACGACTGAAGTGACTTAGCACACAAGCATGCATATGTATGGGCATGTGTATTTCTCTGCACTATCTGTTCTGTTCCATTGACATGTGTGTCTGTTTTTATAATAATACTGTGTTGTTTTGATTACTACAGCTTTGTAACATATTTTGAAATCAGAAAGCATGATCCTCCAGCTTTTCTGTTCTTCCTCAAGACTGCTTTGACTGCTCAGGGTCATTTATGGTTTCCTTTGAGTTTTAGGATTATATATTCTATTTCTCTGAAAAATGCCACTGGAATTTTGATAGGGATTGCATTGAATCTGTAGATTGCGTTGGTAGTGTGGACATTTTAATGATATGAATTCTTCCAATCCATGAGCACAGAATATCTTTACACTTGTTTATGTCTTCAATTTCTTTCACCAATATCGTATAGTTTCCAGTATAAATGTCTTTTACATCCTTAGTTAAATTTATTCCTAGGTGTTTTATTCTTTTTGATTCAGTTGTAAATGGAATTATTTTCTTAATTTCTCTGATAGTTCATCATTAGTGTATAGAAATGAACAGTTTTTGTATATTGATTTTATATCCTACAACTTTACTGTACTTATTCTAACAGTTTAGTGATAAAGTTTTTAGGATTTATATATGTATATGTGTATAGGTTTCCCAGGTGGCATTAATGGTAAACAAACCACCTGTCAATGCAGGAGACATAAGAGAGATGGGTTTTATCCCTGGGTAGAGAAGATGCCTGGAGAAGGGCATGGCTACCCACTCCAGTATTCTTACCTGGAGAATCTTATGGACAGAGGAGGCTGGTGGGCTACATTGGAGAGGGTTGCAAAGAGTCAGACACGACTGAAATGATTTAGCACATATATGTGCTAAGCATATATGTTATATGTATATGATCATGTCATCTGCAGATCATGACAGTTTTAGTTTTTATTTCTTCCTTTCCAATTTGTACACCTTTTATTTTTCTTGCCTAAGTGCTCTGGCTAGAACTTCCAATACTAGAATAAAAGTGGTGAGAATAAGTATTCTTATCTTATTCCTGATCTTAGGGGAAAACTTTAGCTTTTTGTTATTAAGTATAATGTTAGCTGTGGGCTTGTCATACATAGCCTTTATTATATTGAGGTATGGTTTCCTCTAAATCCACTTTGTTGAGTTTTTTAATCATTAGATATTGAATTCTGACAATGCCTTTTCTGCATCTATCAATGATTATATGATTTTTATTCTTCATTGTGTTAATGTGGTATATCACATTGATTCTGTGAGTGTTGAACCATCCTTTAATTACTAGAATAAATCCCACTTGATAATGGTGTTGAATTTGGTTTGCTAATGTTTTGTTGAGAATGTGTATACTGATGTTCATCATGGGTATTAGCCTATAATTTTCTTTCCCTGTGGCATCCTTGTCTGATTTTGGTATCAGGGTGATGGAGACCTCATAGGATGAGTTTGGAGATGCTCCTTCCTCTGCAACTTTCAGGAATAGTTTCAGAAGGATAGACAATAACTCTTCACTTGTAATTTGATTACTATAAGTGCCATGTTTGACCCTAATTATAAAGGACACATTTCCTTGTTTTTGTGTGTGTGTATCTATTTTAGATTTTTGGTTTGCTGTTACCATGAGGTTTTTGTGTAGCAGTCTCTCTCTGAGAGAGAGAGATGATTGTATATGTGTATGTGTATGTGTGTGTGTGTGTGTGTGTATGTATATATATATATATATGTATATATATATATATATGTATATATATATATATATATATATATATATGGAAGAAGGCAATGGCACCCCACTCCAGTACTGTTGCCTGGAAAATCCCATGGATGGAGGAGCCTGGTAGGCTGCAGTCCACAGGGTCTCTAAGAGTCGGACACAACTGAGTGACTTCACTTTCACTTTCCACTTTCATGCATTGGAGAAGGAAATGGCAACCCACTCCAGTGTTCTTGCCTGGAGAATCCCATGGACGGAGAAGCCTGGTGGGCTGCAGTCCATGGGGTCACACAGAGTTGGACATGACTGAAGCGACTTAGCAGCAGCAACAGCATACATATACATATACTGAATGTTTTAAGTTGCTGATCTTTTAATTTCAAATGAATTTAAAAGCCCTGCATTTTCACTCTACCCCCCTCATGATTACTGTTTCTGATGTCATATTTTATATCTGATTGTTTTATGTATCCCTTAAGTGCTTGTTGATACAGATGATTTTACCATTTTGTCTTTTAATTTTCCTACTGGTTTTGTGTGTGGATGATTTCCTACCTTTACTGTATGTTTGCTTTACTGGTGAGCTTTTTCATTTTGTAGTTTCTTGTTTCTAGTTGTGGCCTTTTCTTTTTTGCCTAGAGAAGTTCCTTGAACATTTGTTGTAAAGCTGGTTTGGTGGTGCCGAAGTCTTCTAGATTTTGATGCCTATATAGCTTTTAATCTCTTCATCAGGTCTGAATCAGAGCCTTGCTGGCAGAGTATTCTTGTAGGTTTTTCCCTTTCATCAATTTAAATAGATGGTGCCACTCCCTTCTGGGCTGCAGAATTTCTGCTGAAAAATAAGCTGAGTTTTATGGGAGTTCCCTTGTATACTGTTGGCTGCTTTTCCCTTGCTGCTTTTAACTTCTCTCTTTCTCATTTTAATTACAATGTGTCTTGGTGTGTTCTTTTAGGATTAATCCTGAATGGGGCACTCTGTGCTTCCTGGATTCAGATGACTATTTCCTTTCCTGTGTCATGTAAGTTTTCAGCTGTTCTGTCTTCAGATGTGTTCTTGACAACTTTCTCCTTCTTGGACCCCTATAATGTGAATATTATTTTGCTTGATGTTACCCCAGGGGTCCCTTAAACTGTTCCCATTTCTTTTCATTCTTTGTTTCTGATCCACAGCAATGATTTTCACTATTCTGCCTTCAAGCTTGCTGGTTTGTTCTTCTGTGGATTTTAGTCTCCTGATGAATTTTTTATTTTAGTTATTGTATTGTTCATGTCTGCTTGGTTGTTCTTTATATTTTCTAACTCTTAAAAAAAAAACCCTATCTCATGGGAATTCCGTGGTAATCCAGTGATTAGGATGCTGCGTTCTTGTTACTGAGAGCCTGGATTTAATCCCTTGTTGGGGAACTAAAATCCCCCAGTCCACATGGTGTAGCCAAACAAACAAACAAAAAAACCCTAAAGAAAAAAAAAATCAAACCTTCTCTCTTCTTGCTCTGTACATCCATTCTTCTTCCAAGTCTTTGACCATCTTTATGATCATTAATCTGAACTCTTTCTTGGATAGGTTGCTTGTCTTTACTTAGTTTCTCTTCCAGAATTCCTTCATCTGAAACGTATTCCTATGCTGATTCGCTTTGTCCAAGTTGCCATTGATATTTTTATGTATTTGGTAAGTTACTTATGTTTCTTTACTTTGGAGAAGTGGCCCTCTGTAGGAGACACCCTATGCACCCTAGCAGTGCTCTCCTTTCTAGTCACCCAGGGTATATGCTCTAGGAATTCCCCCTAGGAGAGCTGTGTGGGTCCTTCAGTTGTGGTGGGCTTATTATGTGAGTGATCTGATAGGTTTGGTTGGCCCCTCAGTTCAGTTCATTTCAGTTCAGTCACTCAATCGTGTCTGACTCTTTGTGACCCATGAACTGCACATGCCAGGCTTCCCTGTCCATCACCAACTCCTGGAGTCCACCCAAACCCATCTCCATCGAGTCAGTGATGCCATCCAACCATCTCATCCTCTGTCGTCCCCTTCTCCTCCCACCTTCAATCTTTTCCAGCATCAGGGTCTTTTTCAAATGAATCAGCTCTTCGCATCAGGTAGCCAAAGTATTAGAGTCTCAGCTTCAACATCAGTCCTTCCAATGAACACCCAGGACTGATCTCCTTTAGGATGGACTGGTTGGATCTCCTTGCAGTCCAAGGGACCTCCAGAGTCTTCTCCAACACCACAGTTCAAAAGCAACAATTCTTCAGTGCTCAGCTTTGGAGAAGGAAATGGCAACCCACTCCAGTATTCTTGCCTGGAGAATCCCATGGACGGAGGAGCTTGGTGGGTTACAGTCCACGGGTCACAAAGAGTCGGACACAACTGAGCGACTTCACTTTCACTTCAATTTCACTTTCAGCTTTCTTTATAGTCCAACTCTCACATCCATACATGACCACTGGAAAAACCATAGCCTTGACTAGACGGACCTTTGTTGGCAAAGGAATGTCTCTGCTTTTGAATATGCTGTCTAGGTTGGTCATAACTTTCCTTCCAAGGAGTAAGTATCTTTTAATTTCATGGCTGCAATCACCATCTGCAGTGATTTTGGAGCCCCCAAAAATAAAGTCAGCCACTGTTTCCCCATCTATTTGCCATGAAGTGATGGGACCGGATGCCATGATCTTCGTTTTCTGAATGTTGAGCTGGAAGCCAACTTTTTCACTCTCCTCTTTCACTTTCATCAAGAGGCTCTTTAGTTCTTCTTCACTTTGTGCTATAAGGATGATGTCATCTGCATATCTGAGGTTATTGATATTTCTCCCGGCAATCTTGATTCCAGCTGTGCTTCCTCCAGCCCAGTGTTTCTCATAATGTACTCTGCATATAAGTTAAATAAGCAGGGTGACAATATACAGCCTTGATGTAATCCTTTTCCTATTTGGAACCAGTCTGTTGTTCTATGTCCAGTTCGAACTGTTGCTTCCTGACCTGCATACAGATTTCTCAGGTTGGCCCCTAGTCCAGTTGATTGCCAGGACCTTCCCTGAAGAGGTGTACTGGCTCTGTTTAGTGGGGTCTGGTCATGAGGTGCCTGGTTGGAGAGCTCTGGGGACCATAGTGCTAGCTAACTGGCATGCAGAGTCAGGGTCCCAAAGAATCTGGGGGTGTTGCCCACTCCCCCTGGCAGGTGAAGCCAGATCCTGGGATTAATGCCAGACTACTGTAATCAAGATGGCAGAGTAGAAGGACATATGCCCATTTTCTCCTTCAAGAACTCCAAAATTACAACTCGCTGCTGAACAACCATCGACAGAAGATGGTTGGATGCCACCAAAAAAGGATACCCCACATCCAAGGGCAAAGGAGAAGCCCCAGAAAGATGGTAGGAGGGGCAAAATTGTGTTTACACTCAAACTCCATACCCATCAGAGATGCTTGGAGGGCTCAAACAAAACCTTGTGTGCACAAGGACACAGAGACCCCACAGAAACTGAGCCAGACCTGCCTTTGAGTGTCTCCTGTGAAGGTACAGGTCAGCAGGGACCTGCCACAGGGGCTCTTGGTGCAGCAGACCTGGGTGTGGCATAAGCCTTCTTGGAGGAGGTCACCATTAATGCCACCATGCTGCTAAGTCGCTTCAGTCATGTCCGACTCTGTGCGACCCCATAGACGGCAGCCCACCAGGCTCCCCCGTCCCTGGGATTCTCCAGGCAAGAACACTGGAGTGGGTTGCCATTTCCTTCTCCAATACATGAAAGTGAAAAGTGAAAGTCAAGTCACTCAGTCGTGTCCAACTCTTAGTGACCCCATGGACTGCCATAGAGCTGCTAGAACTCACACAGGACTGGGAAAACAGACTCTTGGAGGGCACAAACAGAACCTTATGTGCACCACGACCCAGGAGAAAGGAGCAGTGACCCCACAAGAGACTGACCCAGACGTGCCTGTGAGTGTCCAGAAGTCTATGGTGAAGGCGTGGGCAGCCTGCTGCAGGGTCGGGGGCACTGAGGGCGGCAGTGCATGCAGGGGACCTTTGGAAGGAGGTCGCCGTTATCTTCATCACCTTCACCATAATTTGGTCTCAGGGCAAGCAACAGGTAGGGAACACAACCCTTCCCATTAATAGAAAATTGGATTAAAGATTTACTGAGCATGGCACCATCAGAACAAGACCCAGTTTCTCCAACAGTCAGTCTCTCCCATCAGGAAGCTTCCATAAGCTTCTTATCTTTATCCGTCAAAGTGCAGACAGAATGAAAACCACAATCACAGAAAACTAATCAAACTGATCACATGGAACACAGCCTTGTCTAGCTCAATGAAACTATGAGCCATGACGTGTTGGGCCACCCAAGACAGACAGGTCATGGTGGAGATTTCTGACAAAACATGATCCGCTGAAGAAGAGAATGGCAAACTGCTTCAGCATTCTTGCTTTGAGAACCCCATGAACAGTATGAAAAGGCCAAAAGATAGAACACTGAAAGATGAACTCCCCAGGTTGGTACATGTCCAATATGCTACTGGAGAAGAGTGGAGAAATAACTCCAGAAAGAATGAAGAGATGGAGCCAAAGCAAAAACAAAACCCATTTGTGGATGTGACTGGTGATGGAAGTAAAGTTCAGTGCTGTAAAGAGCAATATTGCATAGGAACCTGGAATGTTAGGTCCATGAATCAAGATAAACTGTAAGTGATCAAACAGGAGATGGCAAGAGTGAACATCAACATTTTAGGAATCAGTGAACTAAAATGGACTTCAATGGGTGAATTTAACTCAGATGACCATTATATCTACTATTGTGGGCAAAAATCCCTTAGAAGAAATGGAGTAGCCATCATAGTCAACAAAAGAGCCCAAAATGCAGTACTTGGACACAGTCTGAAAAATGACAGAATGATCTCTGTTTGTTTCCAAGGCAAACCATTCATTATCACAGTAATCCAAGTCTATGCCCCAACCAGTAATGCTGAAGAAGCTGAAGTTGAACAGTTCTATGAAGACCTAAAAGATCTTCTAGAAGTAACACCCAAAAAAGATGTCCTTTTCATTATAGGGGACTGGAATGCAAAAGTAGGAAGTCAAGAGATACCTGGAGTAACAGGCAAATTTGGCCTTGGAGCACAAAAGGAACCCAGGCAAAGGCTAACAGAGTTTTGCCAAGAGAACGCACTGGTCATAGCAAATGCCCTCTTCCAACATCACAAGAGACAACTCTATACAAGGACATCACCAGATGGTCAGTACCGACATCAGGTTGATTATATTCTTTGCAGCCAAACATGGAGAAGCTCTATGCAGTCAGTTGTATAGACAGGGAGCTGACTGTGGTTCAGATCATGAACTCCTTATGGCCAAATTCAGACTTAAATTGAAGAAAGTTGGGGAAAGCCACTAGACCACTCAGTTCAGTTCGGTTCAGTCGCTCAGTCGTGTCCAACTCTTTGCGACCCCATGAATCACAGCATGCCAGGCCTCCCTGTCCATCACCAACTCCTGGAGTTCACTCAAACTCATTTCCATCAAGTTGGTGATGCCATCCAGCCATCTCATCCTCTGTCATCCCTTTTTCCTCCTACACCCAATCCTTCCCAGTATCAGGGTCTATTCCAATCAGTCAACTCGTTGCATCAGGTGGCCAAAGTATTGGAGTTTCAGCTTCAGCATCTGGCCTTCCAAAGAACACCCAGCACTGATCTCCTTTAGAATGGACCTATTGGATCTCCTTGCAGTCCAAGGGACTCTCAAGAGTCTTCTCCAACACCACAATTCAAAAGCATCAATTCTTCAGCACTCAGCTTTCTTCACAGTCCAACTCGCACATCCATACATGACCACTGGAAAAACCATAGCCTTGACTAGACGGACTTTTGTTGGCAAAGTAATGTCTCTGCTTTTGAATATGCTATCTAGTTTGGTCATAACTTTCCTTTCAAGGAGTAAGTGTCTTTTAATTTAATGGCTGCAATCACCATCTACAGTGATTTTTGGAGCCCAGAAAAATAGTCTGCCACTGTTTGCACTGTTTCCCCATCTATTTCCCATGAAGTGATGGGAACAGATGCCATGATGTTAGTTTTCTGAATGTTGAGCTTTAAGCCAACTTTTTCATTCTCCTCTTTCACTTTCATCAGGAGGCTTTTTAGTTCCCCTTCACTTTCTGCCATAAGGGTGGTGTCATCTGCATATCTGAGGTTATTGATATTTCTCCAGGAAGTCTTGATTACAGCTTCTGCTTCATCCAGCCCAGTGTTTCTCATGATGTACTCTGCATATAAGTTAAATAAGCAGGGTGACAATATACAGCCTGACTACTGTACTCCTTTTCCTATTTGGAACCAGTCTGTTGTTCCATGTCCAGTTCTAGCTGTTGCTTCCTGACCTGCATATAGGTTTCTCAAGAGGCAGGTTAGGTGGTCTGGTATGCCCCAACCAGTAATGCTAAAAAAACTGAAGTTGAATGGTTCTATGAAGACTTACAAGATCTTTTAGAACTAACACCCAAAAAAGATGTTCTTTTCATTATAGGGGACTGGGATGCAAAAGTAGGAAGTCAAGAAACACCTGGGGTAACAGGCAAATTTGGCCTTGAAATATGGAATGAAGCAGGGCAAAGGCTAATAGAGTTTTGCCAAGAGAATGCACTGGTCATAGCAAACACCCTCTTCAAACAACACAAGAGAAGACTCTATACATGGACATCACCAGATGGTCAACACCTAAATCAGATTGATTATATTCTTTGCAGCCAAAGATGGAGAAGCTCTATACAGTCAGCAAAAACAAGACCAGGAGCTGACTGTGGCTCAGATCATGAACTCCTTATTGCCAAATTCAGACTTAAATTGAAGAAAGTAGGGAAAACCACTAGACCATTCAGATAAGACCTAAATCAAATCCCTTAAGATATACAGTAGAAGTGACAAATAGATTGAAAGGATTAGATCTGATAGAGTGCCTGAAGAAATATGGATGGAGGTTTGTGACATTGTACAGGAGGCAGTGATCAAGACCATCCCCAAGAAAAAGAAATGCAAAAAGGCAAAATGGTTGTCTAAGGAGGCTTTAGAAATAGCTGAGAAAAGAAGTGAAAGGCACAGGAGGAAAGGAAAGATATACCCATTTGAATGCAGAGTTCCAAAGAATAGCAAGGAAAGATAAGAAAGCCTTCCTCAGTGATCAATGCAAAGAAATAGAGGAAAACAACAGAATGGGAAAGACTAGAGACCTCTTTAAGAAAATGAGAGATACAAAGGGAATATTTCCTGCAAACATGGGCACAATAAAGGACAGAAATGGTGTGGACCTAACAAAAGCAGATGATATTAAGAAGAGGTGGCAAGAATAACCAAAAGAACTATACAAAAAAGATCTTCATGACCCAGATGACCATGATGGTGTGATCACTCACCTAGAACCAGGTGTCCTGGAATGTGAAGTCAAGTGGGCCTTAGGGAGCATCACTTTGAACAAAGCTAGTGGAGGTGATGGAATTCAGTTGAGCTATTTCAGATCCTAAAATGATGCTGTGAAAGTGCTGGACTCAATAAGCCAGCAAATTTGGAAAACTCAGCAGTGGCCACAGGACTGGAAAAGGTCAGTTTTCATTCCAATCCCAAAGAAAGGCAATGCCAAAGAATGCTCAAAGTACTGTACAATTGTACTCATCTCGCATGCTAGCATAGTAATGCTCAAAATTCTCCAAGACAGGCTTCAACAGTAAGTGAACTGAGAACTTCCAGATGTTCAAGCTGGATTTAGAAAAGGCAGAGGAACCAGAGATCAAATTGCCAATATCCCTTGGATCATAGAAAAAGCAAGAGAGTTCCAGAAAAACATCTACTTCTGCTTTACTGACTGTGCCTAAGCCTTTGACTGTGTGGATCACAACAGACTGTGGAAAATTCTTAAAGAGATGGGAATACCAGAACACCTACATACCTCCTGAGAAATCTGTATGCAGGTCAAGAAACAACAGTTAGAACTGGACATGGAACAACAGACTGATTCCAAATCAGGAAAGGAGTACGTCAAGGCTGTATATTGTCACCCTGCTTATTTAACTTCTATGCAGAGTACATCATGAGAAACGCTGGGCTGGAAGAAGCACAAGTTGGAATCAAGATTGCTGAGAGAAATATCAACAACCTCAGATATGCAGATGACACCACCCTTATGGCAGAAAATGAAGAGGAACTAAAGAGCCTCTTGATGAAAGTGAAAGAGGAGAGTGAAAAAGTTGGTTTAAAGCTCAACATTCAGAAAACGAAGATCATGGCATCTGGTCCCATCACTTCATGGCAAATAGATGGGGAAACAGTGGCTGACTTTATTTTTCTGGGCTCCAAGATAGCTGCAGATAGTGATTGCAGCCATGAAATGAAAAGACGCTTACTCCTTGGAAGGAAAGTTATGACCAACCTAGACAGCATATTGAAAAGCAGAGACATTACTTTGCCAACAAAGGTCTGTCTAGTCAAGGCTATGGTTTTTCCAGTGGTCATGTATGGATGTGTGAGTTGGACTGTGAAGAAGGCTGAGCACCGAAGAATTAATGCTTTTGAACAGTGGTGTTGGAGAAGACTCTTAAGAGTCCCTTGGACTGCAAGGAGATCCAACCAGTCCATCCTAAAGGAGATCAGTCCTGGTTGTTCATTGGAAGGCCTGATGCTGAAGCTGAAACTCCAATACTTTGGCCACCTGATGTGAAGAGCTGATTCATTTTAAAAGACCGTGATGCTGGAAAAGATTGAGGGCAGGAGGAGAAGGAGACGACAGAGGATACGATGGTTGGATGGCATCACCGACTCGATGAACATGGGTTTGGGTAGACTCCGAGAGTTGGTGATGGACAGGGAGGCCTGGCGTGCTCCTGTTCATGGGGTTGCAAAGAGTCGGACATGACTGAGCGACTGAACTGATACGGCTGGTCTAGCGTTATGAACTTTAAAATTTTTTCTGTCTGGAAATGTTTATTTCTCCTTCGATTCTGAATGATAATCTAGTTGGGTGGAGTATTCTTGATTGAAAAATTTTTTCTTTTTAGCATTTTGAATATATTGTGCCACTTCTTCTGGCCTACACAGTGTCTACTGAGAAGTCTAATAGTCTTATAGGGGTTCCCTTGAGTGTAAAAGGTTTTCTTATTTCTGCATTTAAGATTGTCTCCTAAAAAAAAAAAAAAAAAAAAAAATTATAAAAAAAAAAAAAGATTGTCTCCTTGTCTTTAACTTTTGACATTGTGGTTATATATCTTAGTGTAGGTCTCTTTGGGTTCATCTTATTTGCACCTTTATGGGCTTCTTGAATCTGGATGTCTGTTCCCTTCCTCCAGCGTAGTGAAGTTTTTGGGAAGTCATTATTTATTTAAGTAAGTTTTTCTGCCTCCTTTTGTCTTCTGGTATTTCTATTATGTGAATGTTGGTCTGCTTGATGTCATCCCACAAGTATATTAAACTACCTTCATTAAAAATTTTTTTTCTGCTGTGATTGGATGAGTTCTACTGACCTGTCCATCTCTTTCTTTGCCTCATCTAGTTGACTGTTGAGTGCCTCTATTGTATTTTTCAGTCCAGTTATTTATTCCAGCTCATCAACTTGTTTGGTACTTTCTTATGTTCTTCCATTTCTTTGCTGTAGTTCTCACTGTGTTCAGACGTTCTTCTTCTACATTCTGTGAGCATCTTTATGAACAATTTAAAAAACTATCAGGTAAATCACATGTCCATTTCATTAAGGATTTTCCCCCTTAAGATTATATCTTGTTCTTTCATTTGAAACAGGTTCCTCTATTTCTTCATTTTTCTTGATTCTGTGTTGGCTGTTTTATCTTATATGTAAAAACCAACTCTTTTTTAAAATTTAATTGAAGTATAGATGATTTATAATGTATTTATGCTGTACAATCAAGTGATTCAGTTACATTTATATAGACATATATATATATATATATATATATATACACATGTATATTCTTTTTTATATTCTTTTCCATTATGGCTTATCACAGGACATTGAATATAATTCTCTGTGTCATATAGTAGGATCTTGTTTATCCATTTTTTAAAATAACAGTTTGTATAAAATAGCCAGGCTTTGCTGGTGGCTCAGTGGTAAAGAATCTGCCTGCAATGGAGGAGACACAGGTTTGATCTCTGGGTTAGGAAGATCCCCTAGGAGAGGGCATGGAAACCCACTCTAGTACTATTACCTGAAGAATCCCATGGACAGAGGAGCCTGGCAGGCTGCAGTCCATGGCATAGCAGGAGTCGAACAAGACTGAAGCCACCTAGCACACACACATAAAACAGCCACCTCTTCAGTCTTAAAGGCATGACCTCGTGGTGAACATGAACCTTCTTGCTCAACACTGCTCTAGCTCTTGCTTGTCTCTCGAACTTCTGTGATTGTCCACACAACCTATTTTAGACTCCCAGGCATTGATGGTGTGCCAAGACCTGTCAATGTCCCAAAGGGGATGTTCTTAGTCACTGCCTAGTGTCAAGCTAATTGGAAACCAGACTCTCAGGTAGCAACTTTTAAAGTATGCAAATATATCTACTCCTGTGGGAACACAAGTGTTAAGTCCTGCTGGCCACCAGAGCCAAGTAATAAAGAGGTGATCCTGGTGGCAGCTACAAAAATTGGGGCACAAAAGTGTGTGCACTCTCCTTTCTGGGAGCTGCTGGTGAGTTGGAGAGTGGCTTAGGAGGAGAACGCAAAGATGTCAGTTTCCAGCCTCCATCTCTGGAGAGTACTCTGGTAGGTCCTTAGAAGTATGTTTAATTAGATGCTTGCCCCTTGGACCAAGGCTTTAATATAACCAAATGAACTCCTTTCATGTAGAATCTAGACTCCTCACAATTGGCTGCCTCTCTGCTGGTCCCTGGGGTGGGTGAGGCTGAATGCACTAACCCTTTAAGAGTTGTTTCCCAGTCCTTTGTAGCCTGGCCGGTTTCATGGTTGCAGCCCCACTGGTATTAAAAACTTAATGTTTAGGGGGGAGCTTGTGTGTCTCAGATGTAGGTTTTAAAATTTGGGTGCCCAATGTGGGGTTGAAACTCTTTGCTCTTCTGAGAGAAGCTCTACTTTTCGAGTCCCCTCCTGAACTGTGTGTTACAAAGCCAGGGTTGTTTTTAAGCCTGTCCTACCCACTTCAGTGGGGCTTCCCTGGTGGCTCAGTGATAAAGAATCTGCCTACCAATGCAGGAGATACAGGTTTGATCCCTGGGTGGGGAAGATCCCCTGCAGAAGGAAATGGCCACTCCCTCCAATGTTCTTGCCTGGAGAATCCCATGGACAGAGGAGCCTGGCAGGCTACAGTGCATGGGGTTGCAAAGAGTTGGACACGACTTAGCGAATGAACAACAACCTACTTCAGTGTGGGTTTTTTCCCCTCATTTCCTCATCTGTAGGAATTGCTTGCTAGTTCTTGCCCTGCCCCACCCCAGAAGAAGTTGTTTATATGTAGCTATACATTTAGTGTGTCTGAGGGAGGAGCTGAGTGTAGGATCTTCCCATGTCAAATTTGCCCTAGAATTTTCAAACACTAGTCTTTGAGATCTTTCCAGAGCTCCAACTACAATTACTACCCTTTAAAAAAACATCCTGTAACTCTAATCATGTTATACCTTGTTTATAGTAATTAAAGAATCTGCCTGCAATGCGGGAGACCTGGGTTCAATCCCTGGGTTGGGAAGATTTGCTGGAGAAGGGAAAGTACTCACTCCAGTATTCTGGCAACATAGTAATTAGGGTAAAAAGTTTATGGAATTGGGCATGTTTTCTTGCTTAAAAAATGTCACTTAAAATGTTGGTTGGTGATCAAAATAAAATAAAATATAAATTTTGATTCTTATTAAAATCTGGGAATGTAAGAATTCAAAAAGTGTTGACTTTATTTTGTTTGTGGAATAAACTTTATTTTAAATAAACAAAAAAAAGTTTATTTTCCATACTGGATTACAGTGGTAAAGATGGTGTTATGTTCATTTTTGTGGCCTCTTTAAGGACTAATGGAATGTTTGGAATTTGTTGGGTTCTTGAAGTTTCTTGAAATACATATAAAATATAGAAAGGAAGGAAAGGAAGGAAGAAAATAAATGTATGTAAAATATTCAAAGAAAGGAAGAAAATAAACATATTTGTGCACATACACACATTGTTATCTTCTTTATTCTTAAGGCATGTATTTATATTTAGAGAAATATATTTGCATTGATAGTTTGATGCATTGAACCAGGAACTTCTGATGTTAGATAAGATGGTAAGCTAAGAATGGCTGCTGGCTCTTTCTCATGCACAACAATTCCGGAGATGCCAGAAAGGAGATATCCAGAATGTGGAATATAAGAGAAGAATTTCAACCTGATTCAGAACATCAACCAACAATTTATGGCAAATATCACATTTAACAGAACTTAAATGTGATATTATCTAGGCCTGTGTTTGTTATATGTACATGAAACCCTGACAACAGTGGTATAAACATACAAATGTTGGCTTTTTCCTAATAATAAAAAGGAAGTCCAGCGGTGAGCAGCACAGCCCTGTACACGGCCTAAAAGCTTCAGTGTTCTAGGTCCCTCTAACTCCCCTCAATCCCTCACATTCAGCTTTTGTTCTCATGCTAAGGTGGTTTCTACCTCTGGCTCTAGGCAAGAAGAAGAAGACAGAGAAAAGGGTAGAGAGATGTGGACCAAGCCAGTTGGGCTTTCTGCAAGCTCACCCGGGCATGTCCTCCTAACATCCCATTGTCTTGGACTGCATTACACAACCACCTTTAGTTACAAAAGCAGTTGCATTTTGCCTCTATAAACAAAATTGATTTCTGGTAGAAAGCAAAAAAAAACATAGAGACTTGAAATTGGGTTGATAACTGGTGGTGTCTGCTTGAGTCTTCACTTTAAGTAGAGAAAAACACGGTGATCCCCGCTATGACCACTACTTTTGAGTTAATACTTGATTCTCGGTCATTGCAAAAAGAACAAAAATAAATGTTATATGTAACTGTCAGAGTTCTGTCACATACTGCAGAAAGTGTATCTAGCTGGTTTTAAAAGAAAATAACTTATTAAGCAATGTTAAGTAGCTTGTGCTTAGTCACCTAGTCGTGTCTGACTCTTTGTGACCCCATGAACAGTAGCCCACCAGGCTCCTCTGTCCATGGCATTTTTCAGGCAAGAATACTGGAGTGGGAAATTGCCATTTCCTTCTCCATGGGATCTTCCTGACCCAGGAATTGAACAAGGGTCTCCTGCATTGCAGGCAATTCCTTACTGCTGAGCCACCAGGGAAGCCCATATAATACAAAAAAATTAATCTAAAAAAAAGAAAATAATTATGGAAAAATTGTATGGCTTGATTAGTGAATATTTAGAACACCTAAATAAATGAAGCAACATACCATGCTAATAATGAGATAATTTAACTTTTTTTTTTAGATCAACAGCTTTATTGAAAAATGAGAGAAGGGGAGGTGGGAGGGAAGCTCAAGAGGGCAGGGGGATATAGTTATACATATAGCAAATTCACTTCTTTGTATAGCAGAAACTACCACGACACTGTAAAGCGATTATACTCCAATAAAAAAAAATAACAAGAGCAGATCCCCTTCCTTCCCACAGTTCTGGTGCTGTAGGACTCAAACTCTGAGCATCCAGGTGTCCTGTGGGTAGAAGACAGGTCAGGGGTCAGATACCAGAATTTAGAACACGCCAGCAGCTGCAGGCAGCCCAGAGCAGAGGTACATGTCAGAGCCTGGGTTTTACCCCCCAACAAGGAGGAGTGAACAGTGAGCTGAGGCCCTGGTGGTTCTGGGCAAGGAATCTCACCTGTGACCAAAGTCACAGGTAATTTTCAACCAATGCCAATAAGATGATTTAACACTTTAAAGATTTAATTCTTCCAAAATTAATCTGTAAGTGCAGTGTGATTTGAAAAACAATTCCAGAAGGATTTTTTGGAGGTAAATCAATAAAATAATTCTGGAATATATTCGGTGAGTTATAAAAAGACAATTTTGGAAAATAAGCCAAAGCAATTGAAACAGTGTCATAGGATCAACTCTTTAAGCCAAGAGGGCAGGGTAGAAAATCAAGAAACAGATCTGTATATAAACGAGAATTTCTTATATGATAGAGAAATAAAATCAGAAGAAACGATGGAGTATAAGTATTAATAAATGGCACTGAGAAATTTTCTCACTGCAAGGAGAGAAATACAATCAGATCCCCATATTATATAAAAGTAAACTCCAAATGTATTAAAAAAAAATCTAAAGATAAAATATAAAATGAAAAAAGAAACTGTAAGAGTATCTGGAAAGGATTTCTTGAATAAGAGTTGCAGGTCAGGCCCTCTGGGAAACAGACTCTAAAATAAGAGATTTGTGTGGGGGCTGTTTATTGGGGTGTTCCCTCCAGCTCAACATGGATAAAGGCAGTCTTGGCCTGATCCCATGAGGAACTCTGGAGCTGAGGGAGCCCTTCTGATTTGAACTCAAGCTTTACTCTTTGCATAGGCCAGTTGTTGGTTGCAGGTTGTCCCCAAGAAGTGGGCATGGCCCTGGGTGAGGCAGCAAGTCAAGGGCAACACCCAAGTTTCCCACCTCTTTCCCTTGGCTATTGAATATAATGTTGCTCAGAATGTTGGTGTGCAAATATCTCTTCCAGATCCTGCTTTTAATTCTTTTGGATATATACTCAGTAGTGGAATTGCTGGAGCATATGGTAATTCTCCCTGATGCTGGGAAAGATTGAAGGCAAAAGGAGAAGAGGGTAGGAGGGGATGAGATGGTTAGATAGCGTCACTGACCCAGTGGACATGAGTTTGAGCAAACTCTGGGAGATGGTGAAGGACAGGGAAGCCTGGCGTGCTGCGGTCCACTGGCTCGCAAAGAGCTGGACACGACGTAGTGACTGAACAGCACAACAACGTGGTCATTCTAGTTTCACGTTTTTTGTGGCACTTACTGTTTTCCACAGTGGCTGTGCCATTTCATATCCCTACTGACACTGCACAAGGCCTCCTATTTCTCTACATTCTCCCCAACACTTGTTATTTTCTGTTTTTTGCTTTTTATTGGCAGCCGTCCTAATGGGTATGAGGTGATATCCTAACTTTGATTTGCATTTTTAAACAAGTTTTATTTTTTTATTTTTAAACTTTACAAAATTGTATTAGTTTTGCCAAATTGGCCATACCCTGCCACATGTGAGATCTTAGTACCCTGACCAGGGATAGAACCCACAACCCCTGCACTGGAACCACTAAACCACAGTAGAAGTTCCTTGATTTGCATTTTTAAATCTAGCTTGTTTTTTAAAAGTCAAAGTTTTGTCTTATAATTATAAAAATAGTGCATATTCATTATGGAAAATTTGGAAAACATAGAAAATCACAGTGGAAAAAAAAAAAAACTCCCTCAGAATCCTGTTACTTTAACATAATCAGTGATAATACTTTGGTCTGTACCTTTCCAATCTTTTTTTTTCTGTCCGTATTTCCAGATGACTGGTGCTAAGTCATAATACCCCTTTGAGCAATTTAGAAAAAGACATCCTGTTCTCTAGGTGAATGCAACCCTGCACCAGGGTGTATGGCTTTTGACAAGCAGAGAACAGCTAGATTTCAGATCTCACTTGCCCCTAGGGGAGGTAAATTATGCAATGAAGAACTCCTGTAACCATATGTTGTAGTTCTGAATGTATCAAGAGATTTTTATATATATATATATATATTTTATAAATCTGAGATCATACTATTTGATAAACTATGTTTGGATAGGATAGAATTTTAGTTCATTCCTATTTATCAGTTAAATTATTTCCAAAGTTTTGATATTATAAAATCTTGCTAGTATGACAATACTTTTTTTTCCCTTCAAGAAAACTGTGTTTATTTGTATTCTTACCAACAATGTACAAACTTGTTGACCACTCTGCAACACTGTATATTAGTAAACTCTAAATCTTTTGGAGACTATAAATTATGTGTTCACCTTATTAATATTGAAGTTTGGTATATGTGGCCTTTTTCCTGTTACTTGCTGTACATTTGATATGACAATACCTGCACATGAATCTTTGTGTTTAGAATTATGTCTTTATGATAAAGTCCCTAGAAATTGCCTTGAAGACTAAATTAATGAGTGCTTATTATTATGTGCCTTAGACTTTACTTAGGGAAATATAAAGAGATAGAGATGTACAATTCTCATTCCAAACCAATTATCTAGGTACTGTGATTGTTATTTTTAGAGAGAAAGTTGAGGCACAACAAGAAATGAATGAGTACTTATTAAAGTTATCTGATGCAGGTCACAAAGCTGGGAAGCAGTTGAGCTGGGTTTTGAAGACATGACTGTCAGCTGCATCTGCTCTAGAGCCCCTAACATGCTAAAGTGATTCACTTTAAAAGAAAAGACAGATGGTTTTGAGAAGAGTTTTAATAATTAATAAGCCTCATATCATCAGTGGAGTAGACCCTGACCACTTGACAAATTTCCTTAGGAGAAAAGATCATTCAAAAGCAAAGTGTTTTTATTAAGATATTTGGTAGAAAAAAGAATTTGATGGGATGATTAATATTCTAATAGGATATACATTGTTCACTTTTGAGTTCTTTTTAAGGAAAACAACTTTAGAAACTAATTTAAATTTAGATTTAATTTGACTGCAAATGATAATGTCTTCATCCTTTTTTTAGTTTCCAAGGTTTCTGGGTTGATGAAGGGATCATTTTGATGTCCTCATCTCAGAGTGCTCACTTCCCTATGCTACACCTAAACTTCTGTTTTTTGTTAAAGGTGATATGCTTTGCCCATTTCCTCAACGAGATGTGACGATATGGACTACAGTCTCATGAGCTGTCTGAAAGAACAGTATGTGAAAGGATACTACTCTTCTTTTTTTCATATGATCATGGATTTTTGGTATTTTAAATATTTAATGATTTGAGAAATGTATAATACAATATAAGACATAATTACATTTTTAAGTGGGACTAAAGGAGGTGCAGAGAAGGCAATGGCACCCCACTCCAGTACTCTTGCCTGGAAAATCCCGTGGATGGAGGAGCCTGGAAGGCTGTAGTCCATGGGGTCGCTGAGGGTCGGACACGACTAAGTGACTTCCCTTTCACGTTTCACTTTCATGCATTGGAGAAGGAAATGGCAACCCACTCCAGTATTCTTGCCTGGAAAATCCCAGGGACGGGGGAGCCTGGTGGGCTGCCGTCGATGGGGTCGCACAGAGTCTGACACGACTGAAGTGACTTAGCAGCAGTAAAGGAGGTGCCCCTTGAGAAACCTGTATGCAGGTCAGGAAGCAACAGTTAGAACTGGACATGGAACAACAGACTGGTTCCAAATAGGAATAGGAGTTCATCAAGGCTGTATATTGTCACCCTGCTTATTTAACTTTTATGCAGAGGACATCATGAGAAATGCTGGGCTGGAGGAAGCACAAGCTGGAATCAAGATTGCTGGGAGAAATACCAATAACCTCAGATATGCAGATGACACCACCTTTATGGCAGAAAGTGAAGAAGGACTAAAGAGCCTCTTGATGAAAGTGAAAGAGGAGAATGAAAAGTTTGGCTTCAAGCTCAACATTCAGAAAACGAAGATCACGGCATCTGGTCCCATCACTTCATGGGAAATAGATGGGGAAACAGTGGAAACAGTGTCAGACTTTATTTTTTGGGGCTCCAAAATCACTGCAGATGGTGATTGCATCCATGAAATTAAAAGACACTTACTCCTTGGAAGGAAAGTTATGACCAACCTAGACAGCATATAAAAAGCAGAGACATTACTTTGCCAACAAAGGTCCATCTAGTCAAGGCTATGGTTTTTCCAGTGGTCATGTATGGATGTGAGAGTTGGACTGTGAAGAAAGCTGAGTGCTGAAGAATTCATGCTTTTGAACTGTGGTGTTGGAGAAGACTTTTGAGAGTCCCTTGGACAGCAAGGAGATCCAACCAGTCCATCCTAAAGGAGATCAGTCCTGGGTGTTCATTGGAAGGCCTGATGCTGAAGCTGAAACTCCAATACTTTGGCCACCTGATGCAAAGAGTTGACTCATTGGAAAAGACCCTGATGCTGGGAGGGATTGGGGGCAGGAGGAGAAGGGGACGACAGAGGATGAGATGGCTGGATGGCATCACCGACTCGATGAACATGAGTTTGGGTAAACTCCGGGAGTTGGTGATGGACAGGGAGGCCTGGCGTGCCGTGATTCATGGGGTCGCAAAGAGTCGGGCACGACTGAGTGACTCAACTGAACTGAACTGAACTGAAAGAAGATAAGAAAAAGAAGGAAATCTTGTCTAGCTCCTGTACTTAAGAAATCTAATTTTAGTTCTTTAACATATATAACACACCTAGAGAGTATAAAAATAAATAAAATGAGAGAAATTAATGAAAAGTACAAGTTAAAAATGGTTCCTATTATGTTACTAACATATGCATTCAAATCAATGTACTTATTTCTAACTTGTTAATTACTGTAACTTGTACAGTAGTAGGGTTCAAATCAATGGCTGTTTACTGGATGCATGTTGTTAAAAATGCATCTCTAAACCAGAACTCATATGTTGCCAGTGGGAGTATAAATTGGTATAGCTACTTTGGAAAACTGTTTGACAGTTTTAGCTAAATGTAGTTGATATATACAGCCTGTGTGTGGTGTGCATATGCACTCTCAGTCGTGCCCGACTCTGTGACTCCATGGACTATAGCTTGCCAGGCGCCTCTGTCTATGCAATTTTCCAGGCAAGAATCCTGGAGCAGGTTGCCACTTCCTTTTGCAGTGATCTTCCTGACCCAGGGATCGAACCTACGTATCTTGCATCTCCTGTATTGACAGGTGGGTTCTTTTCCATCTGAGTCACTGGGGAAGCCCCTGTATACAGTCTTAGTTCAGTTCAGTCGCTCAGTCATGTCCGACTCTTTGCGACCCCACGGACTGCAGCACGCCAGGCTTCCCTGTCCATCACCAATTCCCGGAGCCTACTCAACTCATGTCCATCACGTTGGTGATGCCATCCAACCATCTTATCCTCTGTCGTCCCCTTCTCCTCCTGCCTTTGATCTTTCCCAGCATCAGGGTCTTTTCCAGTGAGTTGGTTCTTTGTATCAAGTGGCCAAAGTATTGGAGTTTCAGCATCAGTCGTTCCAATGAATATTTAGGACTGATTTCCTTTAGGATGGACTGGTTGGATCTCCTTGCAGTCCAAGGGACTCTCAAGAGTCTTCTCCAACACCGCAGTTCAAAAGCATCAGTTCTTTGGCACTCAGCTTTCTTTATAGTCCAACTCTCACATCTATCATCTAGGAATTTCACTTCTAAGAGAACGGGATACCTGATTATGCCAGAAAACTTAGAGAAAAGCACAAAAAAGAGAATAAAAATAAACTGTTATCCTAGTATGGAGATAGCAATTGGTACAGATAACATTTTAAAGGAGAACCATATTTTACATACCATTTTGTAGCAGGCTTATTTTATACAATAATGGATTGTGAATGTATTTTCATTTACTAGGTATTTAACAATGTTTTAAAAAGTCTGCCTATAATATTATAACATGGCTAACCCATAACATATTGTGCTTATGTGCCGGGGACCAGCCCCGGCTGATCCAGGGTATTCGAAGGAGAGACGGCTAGGCGAGGGTCAGGGAATAACTGCTTAATTACACTTTAATTAAGGATACAAAGAGGAATAGAATAAGGATAGCTCAGTGAGGAAATTCAGTGGAGAAAAGAAGCTGAGTGGCTTGGTTTACGCGGAAAATCAATATAACCCGTGACACCAGGTTAGCTCTGACCACGGAGGCCGCAGGCGCCCTCTCGAATAGCGGAAGGTGCCCCACCTTAGACACCTTCTCGAGTGGGTCTTAGAAGCCCAGGCAAATAAATGGTCGCAGAGGACATCCGCGCTCCAGATGGACGCTCAGCTGGAATTTGGGAGAGAGAGTGACATGGGGAGACCAAGTTTCAGTGAACAAGGCCCGCACTTTATTTTCCAAAGTAGTTTTTATACCTTAAGGTATGCATAGAGGATAATGGGGGAAGGGGTAGAGTCATGCAGCAAGCCAGGCTTTCTTCCTGCAAACTTATCATATGCAAAAGTTCAGGTGATTGACATCATCTTCTGGCCCGGAGGCCTGTTAACATTTTAAGAAACTTATCTTTCTCTAAAGGTGATTATTCCAAAGTCAGGCGCCAGCCTTCCAAAAAGCATTGGACAAAGCGGCATTTTACATTTCTATACACCCATTATATCAATCAATACACTGCCAAAGACACAGTAGGTAAGGAGTATGGAGACTTAGCAGCAAACATTGGCCCAACAAGTGAAAAACCCTTCACCAATACATTTTCTAATCAATCTTTTAACTACTCAAAGGAATCTGTGTTTAGGCAGTTTAGAACATCTCCTGCCTCTCACAGTTGGGAGGCTCTGAACAATCACATGTGGCCAGAAAAACCTATTCAGGCAGGCTAGAGGATTTCCAAAGGAGTTTGTAGGTTAAACACTGTCACATCCAAGAATTATTAACTGGAGCTGTAAGCTAACTCTTTTTTCAGAGAGAGGTAGTGGGAGACAGCCCCCCGTAAAGTCAGAGGTGTAGGTGAAAGCACAAAGCAGAAAGTAGGCAGACTCTGGTTTTGGGGGTAGATGCTCGAGAATTTCCAGGGGGACTCCTGAGGCTCGATCCCGCCTTTGCGTATGCCGAGCCTCCTTCCTCATGACCTTTGTCATGGGTGGAGTGCCTCACGCTGGCTCTCAGCAGTGATAGAATTCCAGTTGAGCTATTCCAGATCCTCACTCAATATGCAATATGCCGGCTCCCAGCACTTATGCTTACTATAATTTTGTCTTTTGGGTATTTAGGCTATTTCTACTTTTTCACTACATTTAAATAACAGTGTAGTAGACATTCATATATGTGAATTTTTAGCAAATATTTGAATATTAGAATAACTTCTTAGAAGTGAAATTTCTGGTTCAAAAAGTATAAACATTTTAGTTATTTAGACACAAATTGCTTAAAATGATTGTGACTTATACTCCCTTCCACATGGCATGTTATTGTCCAACATCCATAATAGGCATACTTTTTTTTTAATCTTTGCCAAATTTATAAATAAAAGAAATAGTTGCCTCTCATTCTAGCTTTACTTAATATGATTTGACTTCTTAAAATTATTGACTTTTTAAAAAAAGAATTCTCTGTTTGTTTCCTTTGATTATTATTCTATTCTTATGTCTGTCTTGTTTGTAAGAATGGTTTATTAAGCAGTAGCAATCAAAATTCTTTGCTTAATACTTCTGTTGTGGATATTTTTTTGTTTTATTACCAACTTTTCATACTTGAAACTCTTTTCCCAAACTAGCAAGCTCGGACATTTCAGTTTTTTCCCTTTGAGAAAGCAGAATTTAGGGGAAACTATCATAACAGATAATTGGCATTAGGCACTTTTGCTGGACTTCATTTCTTATGTTTTTCATCTCATGTCCTTTCTCTCCTGTTTTCCGTCCCTTTTCTTTACTTTTAGGGCATAATGGATATATATGAATTTCGTATTTGCAGAGAGAGAACTAACATCCTTAAGTGGCTGCCAGGTGTCAGGTACTGTCCTAGATCCTTGACCACATTAATTCATGTGCATGTTGGGTGCATGTTAAGTCCCTTCCGTCGTGTCCAACTCTATGGACCGTAGCCTACCAGGCTCCTCTGTCCACTGGGATTCTCCAGGCAAGAATACTGAAGTGGGTTGCCATGCCCTCCTCCAGGGAATCTTCCCAACGCAGGAATTTAACCCACATCTCTTGAGTCATCTGCATTAGCAGGTGGATTTCTTTACCACTAGCACCAACAACAACCTTAACAAAGTATTATTTTCTTCATTTTATAAGCTGAAGAAATCAAAGATCATCCAAATCATTTGTCCTTTCTTTCTTGTCTTCCTTTTAACTTTCTTACCCTCAACCTACTCCTTTTGAAGTCTTTTCCATCCTTTTTTTAAAAAAAAGTATTTCTGTTTATTTATTTGGCTGCACTGGGTCTAAGTTGTGGTATGTGGGATCTTTTATCTTCATTGTGGCGTGCAGGGTCTTTAGTTGTGGCATGTGGGATCTAGTTCCCTGACCAGAGATGGACCTCTGGTCCCTTGCAGTGGAAGCTTGAGTCTTAGCCACTGGACCACCAGGGAAGTCCTAAGTCTTCTCCATCTTTGTTCTGGCAATTCCATCCTTCCAGCTGTTAGGCCAAACCGCTCAGCATCCTCCTTGTTTTCTTTTTTATAGCCAAACATATTTGATAGAAATATTAAAATAATCATTATAGTTCCTCTCACTGTGGAAGCCAGTGAGGGAAACCCCTTCTGTAATCAAAGTAATAATTTTTGATCATGCAACAATGCATTTTTGTTATTATAATTTGCTGGGAGCCGGCATATTGCATATTGAGTGAGGATCTGGAATAGCTCAACTGGAATTCTATCACTGCTGAGAGCCAGCGTGAGGCACTCCACCCATGACAAAGGTCATGAGGAAGGAGGCTCGGCATACGCAAAGGCGGGATCGAGCCTCAGGAGTCCCCCTGGAAATTCTCGAGCATCTACCCCCAAAACCAGAGTCTGCCTACTTTCTGCTTTGTGCTTTCACCTACACCTCTGACTTTACGGGGGGCTGTCTCCCACTACCTCTCTCTGAAAAAAGAGTTAGCTTACAGCTCCAGTTAATAATTCTTGGATGTGACAGTGTTTAACCTACAAACTCCTTTGGAAATCCTCTAGCCTGCCTGAATAGGTTTTTCTGGCCACATGTGATTGTTCAGAGCCTCCCAACTGTGAGAGGCAGGAGATGTTCTAAACTGCCTAAACACAGATTCCTTTGAGTAGTTAAAAGATTGATTAGAAAATGTATTGGTGAAGGGTTTTTCACTTGTTGGGCCAATGTTTGCTGCTAAGTCTCCATACTCCTTACCTACTGTGTCTTTGGCAGTGTATTGGTTGATATAATGGGTGTATAGAAATGTAAAATGCCGCTTTGTCCAATGCTTTTTGGAAGGCTGGCGCCTGACTTTGGAATAATCACCTTTAGAGAAAGATAAGTTTCTTAAAATGTTAACAGGCCTCCGGGCCAGAAGATGATGTCAATCACCTGAACTTTTGCATATGATAAGTTTGCAGGAAGAAAGCCTGGCTTGCTGCATGACTCTACCCCTTCCCCCATTATCCTCTATGCATACCTTAAGGTATAAAAACTACTTTGGAAAATAAAGTGCGGGCCTTGTTCACTGAAACTTGGTCTCCCCATGTCATTCTTCCCTTTAACTTCCGGCTGAGCGTCCATCTGGAGCGTGGATGTCCTCTGCGACCATTTATTTGCCTGGGCTTCTAAGACCCACTCGAGAAGGTGTCTAAGGTGGGGCACCTTCCGCTATTCGAGAGGGCGCCTGCGGCCTCCGTGGTCAGAGCTAACCTGGTGTCACGGGTTATATTGATTTTCCGCGTAAACCAAGCCACTCAGCTTCTTTTCTCCACTGAATTTTCTTACTGAGCTATCCTTATTTCAGCTTCTTTTCTCCACTGAATTTTCCTACTGAGCTATCCTTATTCTATTACTCTTTGTATCCTTAATTAAAGTGTAATTAAGCAGTTATTCCCTGACCCTCGCCTAGCCGTCTCTCCTTCGAATACCCTGGATCAGCCGGGGCTGGTCCCCGGCAATAATTGCCGGGGTCCAGCCCCGGCTGATCCAGGGTATTCGAAGCGGGGACGGCGTCGGCGAGGATAAGGATACAATAGCTTCAATTAGATATTAATTAAAGATATAAAGAGTAATAGAATGAGGATAGCTCAGTAGGAAAATTCAGTGGAGAAAAAAGAGGCTGAGTAGCTTGGTTTACGCGGGAGACCAATAAAACTTCAAGACAAGAAGTTTGCACCACTTACGTAGGCCGCAGGCGTCCTTCCGTTCTCCCGAAGGAGAGGAGACACTGAGGCCTCCCCGGTCGGATCTTAGAAGCCCAGGCATAATTAGCAAGCATGGCGGGTTCCGTGCTCCAGATGGAGACTCAGCCAGAATTTCAGAGAGAGAGCGACATAGGGAGACCAAGTTTCAGTGAACAAGGCCCGCACTTTATTTTCCAAAGTAGTTTTTATACCTTAAGTTGTGCATAGAGGATAATGGGGGAAGGGGTGGAGTCATGCAAGGACAGCAGTTCCTGGTCCTAATCGAAGCCAGGCTTTCAAACTTATCATATGCGAAAGTTCAGGTGAATTACATCATCTTCTGGCCCGGAGGCCTGTTAACGTTTTAAGAAACTTATTTTTCTCTAAAGGTGATTATTCCAAAGTCAGGCACCAGCCTCCAAAAAAGCATTGGACAAAGCTGCATTTTACATTTCTATACACCCATTATATCAATCAATACACTGCCAAGGACACAGTAGGTAAGGAGTATGGAGACTTAGCAGCAAACATTGGCCCAACAAGTGAAAAACCCTTCACCAATACAATTTCTAATCAATCTTTTAACTACTCAAAGGAATCTGTGTTTAGGCAGTTTAGAATATCTCCTACCTCTCACAGTTGGGAGGCTCTGAACAATCACATGCAGCCGGAAAAACCTATTCAGGCAGGCTAGAGGATTTCCAAAGGAGTTTGTAGGTTGAAACACTGTCACACCCAGGAATTATTAACTGGAGCTGTAAGCTAACTCTTTTTTCAGAGAGAGGTAGTGGGGGACAGCCCCCCGTAAAGTCAGAGGTGTAGGTGAAAGCACAAAGCAGAAAGTAGGCAGACTCTGGTTTTGGGGGGTAGATGCTCGAGAATTTCCAGGGGGACTCCTGAGGCTCGATCCCGCCTTTGCGTATGCCAAGCCTCCTTCCTCATGACCTTTGTCATGGGTGGAGCTCCTCACGCTGGCTCCCGGCAGTGATAGAATTCCAGTTGAGCTATTCCAGATCCTGAAAGATGATGCTGTGGAAAGTGCTGCACTCAATATGCAATATGCACTCAATATGCAATATGCTGGCTCCCGGCATATAATCATAGGTAGAAACTGTATTTCAAAGCAGATTGATATAGATTTAAAAGAGGCCTGGACTTACAGAGTACGTGAAATTTATTTAAATATAAAACAGCTACCTCATATGCTGCTGGCATACTCATTCACAGTTTATAAAGTAAAAAAACTAAACTGTTAAAGTCTGCTCTGAAATAGATGCATTTTCATTAATACATGCACTAGTTAGGTCTCTTCTTCTAAAACAGGGAGAAAGTCAGATACTTTTTAAGGAATAAACTCAACATGTCAGCAGCAAATTTCAGTTACTCCTTGTCCAGTTACTTCCACACTCCATATCCAGTCTTTGAGGATTCCCTGTCAACTCACTCCGTCCACTACCTCTGTCTCCCTGGCCCAGTCGCTCTCTTCTTGCTCCTGGGTTATTTCTGTAGCCTCTCACTGGTCTCTGCGTCAGCCCTCACCCACAACTGTCCTCAACCCAGCAGTCAAAGTGATCCTATTACAAGGTGTCAGAAGATGTCACTTTCCTACACAAACCCCTCCAGTGGCTTCCAGTTCACTCAGCGTGGGGGCCTCCTTTGATCCATGTCACCTCTCCTTCTTCTCTGACTTCTCTCCTTTCTGCCACAGTGGCCTCCCAGCACACTCAGGCATATTCCTGCCTCTGCCTCAGGGCTTTTGTACTTGCTGTGCTTTCTGCCTCAAAAGTTATCAGCTCAGATATCTTGTTTCCCACTTCCTTCAGGCCTTTGCCCAAATATCTCCAGCAGCTTTCTTTGATCGCCTATATAAGAGAACATTCCTCTTACTCCTTATGTTCTGTCCCTAATTTTTCTTCACAGCATTTCTAATCATATGGCGTGAATGTGTGCTCAGTCACTTCAGTCATGTCCGCCTCTCTGCGACCCCATGGACCATGGTCCACCAGGCTCCTCTGTCCATCGGATTCTCCAGGCAAGAATATTGGAGTGGGTTGCCAGTTCCTTCTCCAGTGATCAAGTATCAAGTGAGTTGAGTGAGTGAAGTGAAGTCGCTCAGTCGTGTCTGACTCTTTTCGACCCCGTGGGCTGTAGCCTACCAGGCTCCTCCGTCAGTGGGATTTTCCAGGCAAGAGTCCTGGAGTGGGTTGCCATTTCCTTCTCTGAATCATATGGCAGTCCACATATTTTCTTTATCATTTGTGTCTCCTGCCTGGAAGGTAGACTCCATGAGGGCTACAATTTTTGTTTTTGTTCTCTGCTGTGTCCCCAATCCCTAGGAGAATGCCTAGCATGGAAAAAACACTCTATAATGGTTGAATAAATGATTTCCCCACATCCCAATAGTTAGAACAGGCCCTGACCTGCTGGGCAGAACTTCCTGGCTCCTATGCTTTTATCTCCCTGTCCTTCCGCAGCTTTTAGTTGGCTACCTGTCTTGGACTTGTAATAGGTGGAAGGTTGGTGAATTCTGAGAGTTATTTGCAGCAGGTGCATCCCTGCTGCAGTCATCAAGAATACCAGTGGTGGTAGAGCCGGAAGTGTGGCCTTTTTGCATCCTCTGATTACCAAGGTTGCAAAAGAGAACCCGAAGCTAGGTAGACTAGATTTTCGTTGTCACTGGATGCCATTCATCGAGAATAGAGGGAGGAAGATATACTTCCTCCAAAGGAGAATCTGGTGAGGCGCCAGCAGGATGTTGCGGGTAGGAAAAACCCCACATCCGCCTTTGCAAGCCATAGTTCGGCCCAACCCGCTCTGATTGTGGCTCACCTCAAGTTTCAGCCACACCAACCACAGGGCTCTGGAAATGCCAAGAGAGCCTCTAACCAGGAATTTGATTCCTCCTCCTGGATTTAAAGTTCAGAAAGCAGATCCTCGACTTTACCATCCGAACAGGCAAGGAGCGTGGAAGGAGGAGAAATGGGGAGGACGAGGTGGCAGTGCTAGCAAGACAATGGGCAGGGTCTCCGATGATAAGCAGCCAGCAAACATGGAGTCCGGTCGTCCGTGGTCCGAGGTCTGGGTTCTGGAAAGGCAGTGCCAAAGGCCATCGCCATACCCTGGGCGATAGGGAAATGGATTCCCAACCTGCTCTCTCATTTTCCGAGGAGTTGTGAGATGGGAAAGTTTCTTTTTGCTGTTGAACTGTCCAATTAAAGAGCCCTCATATTTGGGGGAAAACTGCCAGTGAACTGTGACACGTACACCTATACTCACAGGGCGCGTGTCGCATGGAGGTGTCTCACTTTCTCCATTCAGCAGAACCCAAGTAATGAGCCTTTTGGCACGACTGTAAACGTAGTGTGTGTGTGTTCGTGAAGGGGTGTAGTTCCAGCGATAGACGAGTCCCCAAGGGCGAGGTGTCCTCCATTTCGCGGGGTTCAAGTTTCGGTGGAAACTTTCCCTCAGAGGCTCCGCCTCCTTCACCTTGGCAACGGGCGCCGGGGCCAAGTCGCAGCCGATTCCGCTCCTCTCCACCCTGCACCTGGCGGCCACGCGCTGGGGGCAGGGGCGGGGCCTGCGAGGGGCGGGGCCGGCGGGGCGGGGGCGGGGCCGGTGGGCGGGCCAGGCGAGCGCTCCCCGAGGCCGGCCTGGCAGGTTGGGCCCCTCCCCGGCCGAGCCCCGCCTGCGCTCCCGAGGGCGCGGGGTAGGGGGCGGGGGAGCCGGGGAGCGGCGCGACTCCGCCGCCCGCTGACGCACCGTCGGCGAGTTGCGCTCGGACCTTCTCCCGCCTCGTCCTTTCCCGGGGAGCAGCTGTACACTTGGAGCCGGGCGTGGGGGAGCTGAGAAGAGATCTGAGAGCCTCGGCCCGCCCGGGAGCGGAGCGGACTGTCCCGGACTCGGCGAGGAGCCCGGTCCCCCTTCCTCGCGGCGTGCGGCGCGGGCAGCGGCACAAACTTTCTGCACTGTCCCCCCACCGCGCCCTCGGGAGGAGGAGCCGCTGCCACTGACAGGTACGTGGCGCGCGGTTCTGAGAGTTGCGCTTGAGGGGGTCTCTTGCTTTAGGGGTTGTGGGAAGCGGGAGGGAAGAAGCGCCTCTTCCTGAGCTCTCCGACCGGACGGGAGGCGCAGGAATTGGGAGCGGGCCCTTGGGAATAGCCCAGACAAGGTCTCTGTGTCGGGCCAGGCGCGGCGGGAAGGAGGTTGGCTCCCCGAGCCGCGGGACCGGGCGTTACTCTGTGACTGATCCCGAGGGAGAGAGAGCTAGCTTGTTTTGGCGGAGAAGGATGACATTAGGGCTCTCCACCCTTTTCTTGGTCCCTGGGGCCGGAGAGCTGAGTCCTACGGGAGGAACTGGCAAAGGCGAAGAGGTCTGGGGCTCAGTTTTCCTCTCCAGACCTTGTCGCTTTTATACCAGAGGCGGAGGCGGTGCCACTCTGAAGTTTGCAGTACTTGCCAGGTGTGAGGACTTACTCGTTGGGTGGCTTTTGCTCAATTTCATCAAGTTCTCTAGTGAAACTGCTTTCAAGTCGTAGTTATTATTGACGGTGATGATGATGGTGTGTGTGTGTGTGTGTGTCCTGCTCCGACCTTAACAAAGGTCCTTTGTTATAATTCCACTTCTTCTCGGGAGTGGAACTGCTGTCCTATTTCAAGAGCCCAGCCAGAGCCAGGTGTTGATGGCAGGGGTAGCCTTGTTTCCTGGGGACTTTGGGAATCAAATGGGCAGGTCTAATGAATTAGCCCAGTTCTGTCCCACCCACTTGGATCCATCCATTCTTAATAGAGCCCGGTTTTGTTAATCCCAGACTCCTAATTTATCCTGCTCTGTTATGAATGGATGGATCCAACTGGGTGCACAGGGAACTCTATCCAATATTCTGTAATTACTAAAATGGGAAAAGAATCTGAAAAAAGAATGGATATATGAATGTGTATAACTGAATCACTTTGCTGTACACTTGAAACTAAGACAACATTGTAAATCAACTATATTCCAGTATAAAATAAAAATTAAACAAAAAATAGACCCAGCTTCCACCATTCAGCAGGTGCTGCAACCTTTGCCATCCAAGGTGAGGAATATTCCCAGTGGAAGAAAGGAGATCAAAACAGAGGAGAGTCCTGAGGAGGAGGAGTGAACAGTGCACACCACTTGTTGCTTCACAAGTTGCTTGTTGCTTCACTGGGCCTACTGCCTGCCTTCTCTGGAAGGGGCCTGCTATCAAATTCATCTCATTAGAAGTCAGCTGCTCTCTGCTAATAGCCACAGCAGCCCTGATGAAATTATGTAGGTCATTGAAAAATAATTCCTGCTTAATCACCTTTATCCTGTTGATTAGCGAGAGAAAAGATTTCCTCTCCTTAATGTACCATGTCTGGTTGGCAGGGTCACCTGCCTGACCTCAAATTCACTTGGACACCTGGCCCCGGACAGGATGTTTTCCCTGAAACTGCCCAAACGTAGCATACTACAGCCCAAGTCCACATTTGGAGAACTTTAGCTGTCCTCGCTGGACAGAAATCGAACAGGAGATTCAATCTGTACATTTACGGCTTAATGTGGCATACTTGTTGGATTTAGATAACCTTTTCACATAATTAAAAGCTGGTTTCTTTTAGTTCCAGTTAACCCCTCTCTGCCAGGTTCATAGAAATTGTTTCCATGTTTGTCTTGAAATAAAGTTTGGGGTCCCATTTGTCATTTGTCCTGTGGCTTTAGGAATAGGATTTAACTGTGTGGGGCAGATAGAAAAGACAAGAGAAACTGCCTATCACTGAACTAGATTCAGAGAGAGATTTAGAGTGGTTTCACAATGTAGGCACAACTGCCCAGCTAGCTTCCTACCTTCCCCTAAACAGAGTACGGTTGTATCACTTTATATAAAAGAAAAGATATTTGTTTGGCTGAGCTGGGTCTTAGTTTCAGCACGTGGGATCTTCAGTCTTCGTTATGGCATGTGAAATCTTTAGTTGTGGCATGCGGGATCTAGTTCTCTAACCAGGCATCCACCTGGGGCCCCTTGCTTTGGGAGTGTGGAGTCAGCCCCTGGACAACCAGGGGAGCCCAGGTTGTATCACTTTTAATGTGGGCCTTTGAAGATCAGAAATGAGAGGACTGTTTTACTACAGTGTCAGTAATGCACTGCTGGACAGTTCTTCGTGATAACTTCTCGAAATTGGTTCAAAACACTTTCTCTGCAGAGTTCTTTTCTGCCATAATAGGAAGTCAGTAGATTATGTCTTCAGGTCAGAAAGCAGATGTACAAATAATGTTGAAATATAGAGGTACATATTAGCAGAAGCCTGAGGTGTGACTTTGGAAATTATGTTCTTGTTGCACTTTTCGACAGAGAATTTGGTAAGAAAGCTCCTTCTCTCTGCAAATATAAAACAGAGCTGCTTTCTCTGATCCCTGCTTAGATGCCCGATGTTCTGTGCACATTTGTCTCATTGGGTGATACATAGGCCCTTGGGAGAGCTGGCCTCTCAGATTTTGACTGTGAAATATGATTTACTTCACCCTTCTCACACTTCTGTGAAGAGTGAACACCTTACTTCACTCTTACTCTCGATGACGTCTGCCTCTTAGTTTTTAGCCTACACAGGAGAACGGTGCTCAAGTGACCAGTAGCTTCAGGAACTTCATTTATAGGGATCTCTTAGTGAAGACAATAACAGAAAGTCACTTTTTTGTGGGTCTTGAGATGGCTGACTTAACCAAAAAGGCAGCTCTTGCCATCGCTTCTTGGCCATTTGGCTAAGATTAGATGTAGTATGGGGGCTTCCCTGGTGGCACAGTGTTAGAGAATCCTCCTGCCAGTACAGGAAATGCAAGAGATGCGAATTCCATCCCTGGGTCGGGGAAGATCCCCTGCAGAAGGAAATGGCAACCTACTCCAGTATTCTTGCCTGAAAAATCCCGTGGACAGAGGAGCCTGGCGGGCTACAGTCCCTGGGGTTGCAAAGAGTCGGAACATGACTGAGGGGCCGAGCACATACCATATTTGTGCTTTGTGATTCAACCATTTTGAAGTGCTATTATGTTCAGATTATACAGGAGGAAAACAGATGAGATTCAGAGAAAATAAGAAACTTTTAGGTGCATATTTTGTTCCTGTATGTGTTGAACTCAGACCCAAGTGCAGCGTTTCTGATTTAGAGGCCAGGCTTTTAATTTTTTCTCTGCTACATTTTGTGCAGTGTTTGGATGCAAAATGGGGTCTTATTTCTCCTTAACCAAAATGCGTGCTCATGGGGGACTATAGAAACACGTACTTACACGTGTGTGTACATGCATGTCATCTTTATATCCTTTGCATCTTAACAGTGTAGCTGCACCCCACAAGGTGGGGTAGGTAAATAAATACCCTACTAGTTGCCATAAGGAACTTTGACTAGGATCTACGGTTGGAAAAAATCAGAAAATAGAATTTAAGTGTGGGGTTTACAAATATGGAATTAATTACTAGAAGAAACATCTAAAAGAGTTGAAAGGGCTTCTTTTGGAGAGTGGAACTCAAGGGTGCGGAGGAGCCAGGCAGAACTCTGCTGTTTTTGGCCAAGTATCTTATAACCTTATACATTATATTTTATGCTGTGTACATGTGTATTGCTTTTTTAGGTCTTCTTTGGCAAGGAAAGAGTAAAGGTTTGTTTTTCGAATTTTAGAGTCAAAAGGGACGGCAGAGATTGGTTATTTCCAGCCCTTTCCTCTTGTAGGTGAGGAAATTGAAATATAGTTGAATTGTTTTGCTAAGGTCTCCCAGGTTCACACCCTTCCCCAGGCAGGTGGAACTTTCCTCCGTGCTTGTGATTCCTTAGTCACCTTTCCAGGCATTGGTCCCTTCTCCTTTCTGTCTACTTTTTACAGTGTTTGATTAGGTTGTTGGACTGTGGATTCAAAAATAGGTAATTATCTCTAATTCCTCATATTTCTATCACAAAAGTGCTTCAGAGTTTCAAAGTCTGCACAATCTGTACACTTTTGAGGTTAATTCTACAAAAACTTTTAATTAGGATTAGAGACACTTTTGCAGTCTGTCTGTAGCTATTCAGAAATTAACAGTGTTACTCAGTTGAGTTTGATAAATACTGGAGTTTGGCCTAAACTTTTATCCCGAGAAGCTATTACTAATGGGAGATGATGAGAAGGTCTTTCTGATATCTATGTGGGTTGTTTAATTTTGAAATTCTGAGAATAAGGGAACAACGGTCTTCCAAGAGAGAGGCTGAGGCAGGTGATATAGCAGAACTATAATAGAAAAGTTTTTAACACTCCAAGATTTCTCTTTTCTTTATACATGAGATTTTCTACTTTCCCTCTAAAATTATATGACCAACTTAAAAGAAAACTTTATTTTTTTCTGATTATACACACAATACATAATTATTCAACATTCAAACACTACAGAAATATATAATGTTGAAAATGAAAAGTGCACTGTGATGTTGTATTCTAGAGAAAGTTCCCCCAAATTTTCCTAAATTAAAATATATTTATAATTGTGATTTTAATAACAAGTGGGGGTAAACGAGTACAACTTTCAACTTAATTTTTAACTTAATATGCATTGAAAATGTTTCCATAGCCATACATACAGATCATACTGTGTAGTATTGCATCACAGGTAATTTAAACAGTTTCCTATTGTTGGAAATGTGGGGGGTTTCCCATTTTCCCATAGTAAAAATAATACTTTAGAAAAATCCTTGAAAGTATATCTTTGTACACTTGGGTAGGAGAGGTTTGTGAAAGAGTCAGACGGATGAAAAGTTAAATATCTCTAGTTTATACTTCCTCTAGTAGTGTCTCTACGTTTTAAACTATATTAGTGGCTTTTTTATTTTTGAATATATTGGACCAAAGATAGAAATTATTAATATATGAGCAGACTCTGAAACAAAAGGTCATTGTAACAAAAGGCGCTGAGCTTTTAGGTGAGGCTCACCTCATTTCAGATTTTTTTGGTTTTAACGTTTCCCCCAAGAGAATATAGTAATTGGTAACAGTTCTAAAAATACTCTGCAGTTGTTGGATGAGCTGCTAATTACTTTTTATGGAACATAGTTAAAAATTTTTTTTTTAAAGAACATTATTCTAGGACATGCCATTAAGGAGTTCAGGGAATCCACTAGGCTTTGCAGAATGCAGAGTGAGTGTGTGAAATATTGGTCATGGGTCAATTTTAAAATCTTTAGACCTGCAGAAAGTCCCAAGAACTAATTTTACTCATCTATGTGTGGCAAATGTGAAATATAATACTTTGGGTAAATTTTCATGACCTAGGCTCATTGAAGCAGGAACATTTCAGGAATTCCTGTGGCAAAGTTTTTATTGGTCATCTTAGAGAGCTGATTAATATTTTCATGGAGTCCAAGCTTTGTTCATAACCATTCAATTAGAGGATTATGTTTCATTCCTCAGGATGAATACCTTCTGTTTTGTTTGTCTTCATGGAACTTGTACTTGGAGTTCATTCATGATTTTCTTTGTAACATATTAGAATGAGCATAAAAACATCTTAACAAATATAAATGTACACACATGCACACTTATATATATATATACACACACACATACCCTATGTGTGTATATACACACACACGTGTGTAATACACATGTGTATTTATGCATAAGTAATATAAGCTATACTTTAAAAATATGATCATCAGTAGGTCATTTAGCATAAATATTTGGTGCACCCTTAAAATTAAGATGATGTCTGCCCATATTTATTTTATTAGGAAAAATGCTTCTTGAAGTCTTTTATATGAAAAATTTTTTAATAAATTAAGAATTTTTTAGGATACAGGTGAAACTTCATTGTTTGTATATAGTTCTTACATTTTGGGTTTTTTTTGTGGGAAGATGAAACATTTCTTGTGTATTAGTCTTGGTTATTGCCTGTTCTCTAACACTGTTACTTTTTTAATAAGTTGAATATTTAAAATCCCTCCTGTTTGTGATATATTTCAGAATGTTTACACTTTGCTTATTTTAAGCAAGATGCAGTAATGTTTATGAAAAAAGTGGCAACAGGACTTTCACTGGCCTTGATTTGCTTCAGGAAATACTAGACAATGTGCTATTTACTCGAGTTTTATTAAAAACTTAATGGTTAATGCTAATTTCTTATCAGCTTGATGAGGTTTGTCCTTCAGTTTCCTCCTTGTACTTCTCCACTGGGCTCATGTTGAGGACTTTGTGTGTCTGATTCGGAAAGTGGACCCTGCATACGCTCTTGATGAAATCAGCTTGTAAGCTGTGTTTTGGTTGTTTGGGGGCTGGTTGTGTTGCTCCTCCCTTTTTTCCTCCTAAAGTCATCCTACCTCTTGATCACGTTTTAGGATTAGTGTGCCACCTAGGCGTGGTCATTCCTCCACAGTGAATCACAAAACGAGTCGCTCTTGCGAGACTTTCTGACTCAAGCCTGACTGATTCAACCTGCTGTCCTTCGGACTTCTGTGTGTGTGGGGGGGGGGCGGGGCGGGGTGGGGGCAGGGCACTCCTGGAGCAAACTCGCGACTTGGCTCCCTCCCCTACAAGGGTGATCCCTAAATCTGCATCCTCATTGCTGACCTTTGAAATCCTAGGCTTGCTTCTCCAGTTCCTGCTGCATAGGTCTTTATTTGGATCCTGACATCCTGTTAAACTATAGGATGACAAGAGTAACTCCTCTTAGTCACCTAGCTGAGTACCTTATTGTGAACAGAATCCCATTCGTGTGTGTTGTTCACGGTCTGCGTCTTATCATCACGTGGGCAATTATAATGTGTTTTACCTTGTTTTCATTTCCAGTTTTTCTTTCTGTAATCCATTTTCATGCCATGATTGGTCTGATTCTATACAGTACAGCTTTGTTTATGTCACTGATCATGGTCCTTGTTGCTGAGTAATAAGTCAATTCAAGGTATAATGGCTAAATTTAGGTGCCAAATTTAATTCATTGGGTGACAGGTTGTCCTGGGATTTGATTAAACATTGTTTTGGGTGTGTCTGCGAGGGTGTTTCTGGATGAGCTTGACATTGGAATTTGGTAGACTGAGTAGAGCAGATGGCCTTTCTGTTGTGGATGGGCCTCAGTCAATCCACTGAAGACCTGAATTGAACAGAAAGGCTGAGGAAGGGAGAGTTCGCGCTCTCTGCCTGACAGGTTTTGAGCTAGGACATCCATCTTCTGTGCCTTTGGCCTTAAGCTTGGACTTGAACTGTATTATCAGCTGTTCCTCTCTGGCTTGCCAACTGCAGATCTTGGGACTTCTCAGCCTTTGTAATTGCATGAGCCAATTCCTTATAATAAACCTTTCTGTCTGTGTGTGTGTATGTATGTGTGTGTGTGTATATATATATATATATATATATATATAAATATACATCCTTTATTTTTAAAATTTTTGGTGGAGTATAGTTGCTTTATAATGTTGTGTCACTTTCTGCTGCACAGCAAAGTGAATCAGCTGTATGTATACATACATCCCTTCCTTTTTGTGTTTCTTTCCCATTTAGGTCACCACAGAGCACTGACTAGAGTTCCCTGTGCTGTCCAGCAGCTTCCCATTAGTTATATACTTTATACATGGGAGTGTAAATATGTCACTCCAGCGTCCCAGTTCATCCCACCCCCACCCCTTTCTCCCGCTGGCGTCCGTGTTTGTTCTCTCCGTCTGTCCACCTCCCTTATCTGTATGTCTTCGGTTGGTCTGTTTCCCTGGCGATCCCTAACATTCGAGGCGTCTGTGGTGTGCCCCATGCAGGCCCTCTTGCAGGCTGCCGTGCCGACCTGTTCTCCATTCCTGAGCACACCTACCTGTTCCTTTCCCACTCTCTCTGATGGGACTGGCCCTTCCTCTTTCCTATCTCAGTGATGTGAATTCTTCAAATCCAGTTCCGAGCCTGTGTCCTCCATTAAGCCTTTCTTGGCTATCTTTTCCTGTAGCAGTTTCCTGGCATCTGAGCCTCTGTACTGAAATTTTAGGAATTTAGTCACTAGACATTAGCTTTCTAGTGTTAAAAGATCTTTTATACAATTGTTCTTGTTCCTAGTTATATTATAAACTCCATGAGGACTCAGATCAAGCTCTATGCTGCAAATCCTCCACTGCTCTTGGTTTTGCTTCACATAGTAGGTGGTCAGTGTTTTCTGATTTTCTTTTAAAGCACTAAGCTCTACCGAGGAAGGAGAGGCAAGTGTGGGGCCTGTGTGCTCAGCCCCCCACCTTGTGCCCCGGGAAGAAATGTCTAGCTCATTGCCCACAGGACCCAGAACTCTTTATCAGAGCAGTGCTCCAGGGAGACTCTGCCAGTTGTTTGGAGTTGTTACTAGAAACAAAACTTATACATTGTCCTTGACCTAGAGCTAACTTTTCCTAAGAAAAAGTTGAGCCATATTTAAAGTTCTATTGAATTAGCCCTTTCATGAAGTACTGGTTCGCAGCTATTCTTGCTCTCATCTGCTTTGCTCTTGTCTCTTGTAATTCCCTTTGCTCTGCCTGTGGTGAAGTCATTTCGTATCTTCCTCCATAATTACGTTACATAGCATGTTGGTATCAATAATTTTGAGCAAGGGTCAAGAAGACGAAATATGGAAAAAGAGCTCTGTGTTCCTAGGCAATTTGGGTTTGTCCAATTTTATGCACATTTCATTCAAGCTCTGTTTGATTTTCCTCATTTCTCCTGCAGTTAAATGTAGTTTTTGAGGAACATCATTGCAAATCTGACCTCCTTATGCACTTTGGTATGTCTTTTAATCTCGGAGTATTTCAGATCCTCTGCACATTCCTTCTCCCTTCCCCTCTGTCCTGCACTTATTTTCTAACATATTACAATTTACGTATTTATTTTGTGTATTGTTTATCAGTTAACCCCCAAATAAGAACTTAAAGCTCCACGAAGGGCAGGGATCTCTGCTGAATTAGTTTTGACTCTCTTTGGCTGTGTCCCAAGATGTAGACCAATGCCTGCCATTCAGCAAAGTGTTTGTTGAATTGAATGAATGGGAGTTTGCTGTCTTTTTTTTTTTTCAAAGATTAAAAAAAACTATTTATGTATTTGGCTGCACTGTTTCTTCACTGCAGCACACAGGATTTTCAGTCATGTCAGACAGAATCTAGTTCTGTGCCCAGGGATCAAACCCAGGCCCCCTGCGTTGGGAGTGCAGAGTCTTAGCCACTGGTGGCTTAGCCAGTTAGCCAGCCACCACGGAGGTCCTTGGGAGATTGCCGTCTTGAAAACTCTTCACACCCTTGGTTGTCTGGGCTTTCTTTTAAATCCTGTTGGCCCCTCTTCCTTTTTCCCTTCTTGTTACTGAAGGTCCCTTCTATTCAGACCTGGGCTTCCCAGGTGGCACTTGTGGAAAAACACCTGCCTGCCCATGTAGGAGACATCAGAGACAAGGGTTCAATCCCTGGGTTGGGAAGATCCCCCAGAGGAGGGCATGACAGCCCACTCCAGTGTTCTTAGCTGGAAAATTCCACGGACAGAGGAGCCTGGCAGGCCACAGTCCATAGGGTCACAAAGAGTCGAGCATGACTGAAGCGACTTAACACCTCCAGACTGAGTCAGGCTCCAAACCACATACCCACCTGTCCCCCAGGTTGCTGCCTTCCTTGCAGCCGCTTCTATAGCAGGAGTGATTTAGAGTCTCCTGGTTGTTCGTGGCTTGAAGAGCACTGTCGCACATACAGTCTCATCTGAAGTCGTTGTGTGTCTGTGGCGGTGCTGAGTGCTTTAGGGCTCGTCTTTCACCAGAGCATGCAGGTTAGCAAAGTCCCGTGGCATCAAGGGGTACGCCATTCTCCAGTGTGTGCTGGGCACACTCTTCCCTTGGCTCTGCTCTTGCCAGCTTATAACTAAGGAGCGTGCCTCTTTGATAGCAGCTCTGGCCTTCTTAGGAACAATCACTGTCTTCCTCAGAAGAGTGTATGTATGGTATAAGGCCCCCAAGTAGAGTGGAAAAAGTGAGGAAGGGAAAAAAAAAGAGACAGACAACACCAGCACGTGTATGGGACGCTTCTCACTGGAAAGTCCTTGGGCAGATGCTGAAAACAGTAGTTGCCTCGAGGTTAGTTTAATAGGGTGGTTCCAGCAGCAATTAATAATTAATAATTAATAATAATAATTAATAATTAATAATAATAATTAATAATTAATTTAATAGGGTGGTTCCAGCAGCAATTGGACACAGAAGCATGGAATCGAAAACCTTTGCCTGAAGGATGCAGCTCGTGTAGAGATGGGAACTGGTGATTTTTGGGTTCTCTGTCAGTAAATTGCTGTTCCTGTCCTCCTGGCCTGTCGTCACTGAGCTAAGAAGATGGAGCCATTTTCTTCCTGAAGGGCTTCTGTTCTTGCCCCCAAGCCATGGGAGTGCTCAATAACTATTAGTGTCTAATGATGACACAGGAATGTTCCTCTGAGCAACTGCAGAGCTGAAGGCGTGTCTCACAGCAACAGGCTCTCACAAATCTCCTTTTGCTGTTTTGAAATATCACCACCAGGGGAGTTGTATACATCTTGTTCAGGCAGAGGGGTCTTAAATATTCATCCTTTTACCTCTTCCTTAAGAGGAATGCCAGCATTTCATCTTCAGGCTGCCAGTAGTAATTTTGGAGAAATTGTATTATAACTTTTTCAGGGTACTTATTTTCATATAGCTCATTTATTTATGCATCCATATATTAAGGTTATGCTTAATGACGAAGGGCATGTACTTTGAGGTCAATGGAGGTCAGGGGTTAAATGGAGGTCTTTGGTGAGTTATACTCTCTGGTAAGGTAATTAGCAAGTATCTATTGTTGTGGGAGGCAACCTGGGCATGGGAGAGAAGGTGCAGTTTGGACACAAATCTGGCTCAGACCTCTGCTTTGTTATTTAATAATTGTGTCTGTGGACCTGTTACTTTCCTGGGGTGAACCTTAGCTTCTTTATGTTTTTATGCTCAGTCATGTCTGACTCCACAGCCCCATGGACTGTAGCCACCAGGCTCCTCTGTCCATGGGATTCTCCAGGCAAGAATACTGCAGTGGGTTGCCATTCATCCTCCAGGGGATCTTCTGACCCCGGGATTAAACCTATATCTCCTGCGTCTCCTGTATTGGCAGGTGGATTCTTTACCACTTGGGCCATCGGGGAAGCCCAAGTTTATAATGCACCACTGCCCCCCACTGCAGGAATTTTCCTTGAGGGTTAAATAAGATAACACATCTGAAATGCTTACCATGTAAGTAATAATCAGTACATGGTAATTGTTATTTATGTACTAAATCTCTGTTAGCACTCTTCTAGGGATTGTTTGTGGGATTCTTTCAAAAGTTATGAGTTAATATGTCTGCAAGGCCACAAAAGATGTTGACAGACATGTATTTGACACACAAAAAATTAGGGCAGCTTGTGATTAAGTGTTATTTGTACATAAAGTAAGCATAAGAAACCAGAAATGTAGAGGTCACTGCAGTGGGGATTGTATTAGGATTCCTTTGGTTGTAAGTTATTAGAAATTTAAACTATATGGAAAGGGAATTTATTGACTCACATGGTCAAAGATATGAGAGAAGTGAAGGAGGTATTGGAAGCCAAAGCTGGAAACTCCTATACCACTGAGAGTCTCTGTGTCTTTTCCCTACTTCTCCCTACTTCTCTCTGGGTCAATTTTCTCCACGTGCCTGAGGGCATGGATGCCTGAAAGCCAAGGATCACCCAGAAAGAGGGCCTGAGCTTTTAATCTACACCTCGGAATCCCAGGGCTGCCTCTGGTTGACCCCCTTGGATGGTATCCTTTTCCCTGTGGCTGGTGGCACACGTTATTTGGTAATTGGCAGCCCCATCTAGAAACACATTGTTTGGGTGGGGAAAAGGAGCAGTCTCCTGAAAGAAGGATCGTGCCATTCTCAGAAGAAGGGTGGGTGCTGGATGCAGGAGCAGGAGCAGTGTTTACTGCTGAGGGCAAAGAGGACAGCTTGAGCTGGTTGCAGGGAGAGCGTCAGGTGTGCAGAGCACCGACCAAAGGCACCAAGTCCAGAATGAGAAGATGGGTTGTATCAGTGAAACAGGATCTGGTAGCTTCAGGCTGACTGGTTCGAAGGGGCTGGTTGAAGAGTTTGGACTGGTCTGATTGGGCGTAAATTCTGATTGACATCAAATTGACATAGTCATGTTGGGTCCTGTCTTTTATTCTTTAAAAATAGGTTTCATATTGTAAGTGGAGTATTTGAACTGGTAACTTGAGGACTAAGTGGAGTGCACTTGAGAAGTTACCCTCATTGAGTCAGACCAGGGTAGTCTTAATAGTCAAGAGGCAGATATCTGTCTGATACTACTTTAAAAAGGTGTTATCAAGGGCTTACCTTACTTTTCCTATTTTTTTAAAAAAATCAATGCTGTATTTCAGAGGAACCAACAAGTGGTTTGCACAAAAGCCTGATTTTTAGAATTCCAACTCATAAGTGCAGAAGGAATGACATAAAGAAAATACTATCATTTTATTACCTGTAATGAAATAACAGGAGAAGGCAGTGGCAACCCACTCCAGTGTTCTTGCCTGGAAAATCCTGTGGATGGAGGAGCCTGGTAGGCTGCAGTCCATGGGGTCGCTAAGAGTCGGACACGACTGAGCGACTTCCCTTTCACTTTTCACTTTCACGCATTGGAGAAGGAAATGGCAACCCACTCCAGTGTTCTTGCCTGGAGAATCCCAGGGACGGGGGAGCCTGGTGGGCTGCCGTCTCTGGGGTCGCACAGAGTCGGACACGACTGAAGCGACTTAGTAGCAGCAGCAGCAGCAGCAGCAGCAATGAAATAACAACCTAGGGAATGATGGTCAGTGACTCCTGAAACTTAGGTCAAAGGGCAATTGGGAACTTTATAATTGATAACATCAGACAGAGAATTCCTGTACCCACTGATCAGTGTTAACATTACAAAAAGAGAAAAAAGTAAATACGTGCCCCCTAATTGGATAAAATAGGAAATATATAGAACCATTTAACATTACTTATCAAAAACCTGAACATGATTCTAATTAAGACTTTGTCTCTAACTGCTAGTTTATAAGAAGCACAGGAAAAAGGGGACCATGTTTAAAAATATCATGGAGATGTGATCAGCCAAATCCAGAATGCAGATATATCTGCAGAACAAGTTATTTTGTTTGTTCAGTAAATAAATGGCAAGAAAAACAAATAAGGAATAACAATTATTTTTTTCCCCTAAGTCAGTGTCAGATAACTGTTTTTATTTATTATATTTGAAAAAGTTGCCTTGAGACTTAAGAGACATAAATATTTTTGTATCTTGGTTTGGCTAAATCACCACAAAGTTATAAATTATAAATATGAAATTAAGGCAATTTGGGAAATTTAAACTCTGGATTTAGACACATTAAAGGACTTTAACAAAGCGAATGATCATGGTATTATTTTAAAAAAGAGTATTTCTTAAATATACATAATGAAAAAATTTCCAGTTTATATAATTTTGTGTTAGTTTCCTATAACTATGGTAACATTACCACAGACTGGGTGGATCACACAACAGAAATTATTCTCATAGTTCTGGAGGCTCGAAGTCTAAAATCAAGGAGTAGGCAAGGCCATGGTCCCTGTGCGATGCTAGGGGAGAATTCTTTCTTCTTCTCTGGAAGCTGTCCTTGGTCTGTGACTGCATCTCTGTCCCATCTCACTTGGCTTTCTCCTCTTGGGATGTCTGTGTCTTGCATCCTCTACCTCTTTCCTATAAGGATACATGGGATTGCATTTAGGATTTACTTGGATAATCCAAGATGAATTCCTCCTTAAGACTGAAAGTTATAGCTATATTTTTTCCCCTATATAAATTAATATTCAGAGCATCTGGGGATTGGGAAGTGACATATCTTTGTGGGCCATTTTTTTCTTGTCTCAGATATGATGTATGATTTGGGCCATGCCTTGAGGCGTGTGAGATCTGAGCTTCCTGACCAGGGACTGAACCTGGGCCCCCTTCAGTGGAAGCACAGAGTCTTAACCACTGGACTACCATGGAAGTCCTAAAATTTGCTTTAAACAATCCAGCAGAGGCAAGAAGTGGGAATGGCAGGTTGTGAATAGCTATACATTGTTAATTGCTGACCTGAGTGATAGTAGCTCATCATACATAAAAACAAACAGAACAGGTAAATCAAAATGCCTTAGTGTCAGTTCCTTTCAGAATTTGGAATGTACGTATCAAGCCCTGATAAATAAAAACTTCATTTTTTTTCTGTTCATAAAACTTAGATATTAGGGAATTCCCTGATGGACCAGTGGTTCAGACTCTGCCCGTTCACTGCTGAGGGCCTGGGTTCGATCCCTGATTGGAGAGCTGAGATCCCACAAGCTGCAATGTGGGGCCAAAAAAAAAAAAAAAATTACATGTGAGATGTCTAATATCCTCGTTAATCCTTCAAGTTTTCACTACCTTTTTGGATGTACTTGTTTGCACTTCTTAAGAAAAGTAAGGGGTGAGTGAATATCCCTTCACTTGGAATACAGAAATTGTAAGACCTGAGTCTTAGATAAAAACCCACTTTACTCTTCCTCACTAAAATACTGGTGAGTGCATGAAGCAACAGTCAGCTTGGGAAACTCATGGGCCATGTGACTTATCATGACACCTTTGTCAAGCAGGTAAAATCACGAAAGGGTCAACCTTTTTACTGTAGGGCTCCCCTTTCAACTGTGTTTTAATGTGATCATAAAATGTCCAGGTGAGCAGCAAACTTGGCATATCGAGTACGTTGGCAGAGCTCAATAGTAATAAATATTTTTCTGTGAATTACTTTTTTAGTTTTGTAAGTCTTGAGATTTTAATTCTTAATTCTAATCTACTTTGTTTTTCCTGAAAAGTAAAAGATAATGAGATTTTTCATGATTTCTCTTCTTTACCTCTGTGCTGGAAAGATTTCAAGGCATACATTTAAAAACAACCACAAAGAGCTGTTATTGCATATCAGAAGTTATATTTCTGTGTGTCCAATTCAGCTTAAGTGTGTTATAAAGTATAGTGACTGTCAAGACTGTGTTTTAGGTGATTGAGGTTACTTCACATATACTTTAGTTGCTTAATGATTTTTTTTAAGGAAGAAAACAAATTCATATGCAGAGTCTGCAATCAAATAATGCCTGGGTTGTGACTTAAGTCGCCAAAAGCAGCATTTTAAAATGTGCATTTAGCCTTTAGAAATCAGTTTATCAACATGCTGTAGTTTTATATTCTTTCTTCAGTGATTTTTATATTGAATCTGTTTCTTTCCAAGTTGAAAACTGTATTTTCAAGGAGTGGTGTAGAATCTAGTTGCAAAATCTCAAAGTTAGACTGTCTTTTTTTTTTTTTAGCTCATGGCATTAGACTTTAGCTGGTACATTTGTTGTTGATGTATGAGACTACTAAAACCCAGATCCCCCTTTATGTTTGTTCTGAGTATGGCCCAGATTGGCTGTGTGCATCAAACACAAGAACAAGCGGCAAATTCAGTACAAAATTGGACTTTTTGTGTATTCACGGAGTTTATAAGGGTGACTGCATTTTGAACTTTATACCATCTTATTGGGGGCTTCCCGGGTGGCTCAGTGGTAATGAATTTGCTTGCAATGCAGGAGACTCAGGAGATACAGATTCGATCCCTGTGTTGGGAAGATCTCCTGGAGAAGGAAATGGCAACCCACTCCAGTATTCTTGCCTAGAAATTTCCATGGACAGAGGAGCCTGGCAGGCTACAGTCCATGGAGTTGCAAAGAGTCAGACACGACTGAGCATGCACCACCACACAGAAAAACCCGAGTGCACTTTTGGCTGACCTAGTACATTACTATGATATGGTAACTAACCCAGGCCTACTGGAAAGCTGCATTTCTTTGGAGGATATGGATTAGAAGTAGCATATCATAGTAAGATAGATATAAAAATGATTTTTCCATGTGGGTGAAATCATTCAGTTTAGTTCAGTTCAGTTGCTCAGTCGTGTCCGACCGTTGGTGACCCCATGGACTGCAGCACACCAGACTTTCCTGTCCATCAGGGAATTACCAGGGAACCAGTGAAATCATTGGTGAAAGAATAGATTTAAATCACTGCAAGCCTCTTGGGCATTCTGGTTGCTTACTAAATGGTTTATTATAAAACTTGATGGTGATTATTAAATCTCTCAGCCATTCCCTCCTTTTAGAGTTATAAAATCACCTGATTTATGTACCCTGTAATAAAAGAGAAATGATGTAAGGAAATCACTGAGATAATGGTTTACATTTCACTTGATATAGCATCATGAGAATCTGTTCTGCATTTTTTAGTGTGTTTTTGTGCAAGAAAAATATTTACTCAGTAATAAGGTATGGGTTTTTTTATTACTCAGGTGCAACTCCGTTTTTCAGGAACACACATTTTTACATAAAATGAAATACTTCTTAAGTCTTGTTTTTCTCTTTGTTATTTTTCCTTCTTTATATAAAAGATAAAATATGTGGGACCCGATTGAAAAAGAACTCTGACATTTGCATTGTGTGTTTTGGTTTGCAACTGATTAGCAAATAAGGAGGAGAAGGCAATGGCACCCCACTCCAGTACTCTTGCCTGGAAAATCCTATGGACGGAGGAGCCTGGTAGGCTGCAGTCCATGGGGTCGCTAAGAGTCGGACACGACTGAGCGACTTCCCTTTCACTTTTCACTTTCATGCATTGGAGAAGGAAATGGCAACCCACTCCAGTGTTCTTGCTGGAGAATCCCAGGGACGGGGGAGCCTGGTGGGCTGCCGTCTGTGGGGTCGCACAGAGTCGGACACGACTGAAGCAACTTAGCAGCAGCAGCAGCAGCAAATAAGGAATTCTTAGGCAAAATGAAAGTATTATCTTTGAGTAAATAACAAATACAGAATACCATCCTAATTTTTACTGCTTTTACATCCAGTGCCTCTCAAATCCACCCCTTTCTCTCATCTGTGTTATCTCCACCCTCTCTTGTAGATTATTACAATATCTTCTTAACTGGTCTTCCAGCTTCTCTTCTGTCCACTCTCCAGTTGGTTCTTTACTCCAGCCTTGGTGATATTAAATAATGTTGATTTTATGGTGTCTCTTTCCCATCCTCCTTCCCATTTGAAAGTCCAGTTGAGGCCTCTCCTCACTCTTAAGGTAAGTGAAGATCCTTACTGTGTGCCAGGCTCTGTGGAGTCCAGCTGACTACCTTGCCAGCCTCATCCTGGACCATTCTCTCACTAGTATTGAGACACTTCTTGATGCTAGTATTCTCACTAGTATTCATGCAAAACTAGTATTCCCACTAGTATTCACTCAATGATAGTGTTCTCACATGTATTCACTCAGTGCTAGTATTCTCACTAGTATTCACTCAGTGCTAGTATTCTCACTAGTATTTATTCAATACAGGCAATGGCACCCCACTCCAGTACTCTTGCCTGGAAAATCCCATGGGCGGAGGAGCCTGGTGGGCTGCAGTCCATGGGGTTACAAAGAGTTGGACATGACTGAGCGACTTCCCTTTCACTTTTCACTTTCATGCATTAGAGAAGGAAATGGCAACCCGCTCCAGTGTTCTTGCCTGGAGAATCCCAGGGATGGGGAAGCCTGGTGGGCTGCCATCTCTGGGGTCGCATAGAGTCGGACACGACTGAAGCGACTTAGCAGAAGCAGTATTCTCACTAGTATTCCCTCGGTGCTAGTATTCCCACTAGTATTCCCTCGGTGCTAGTATTCCCACTAGTATTCCCTCGGTGCTAGTATTCCCACTAGTATTCCCTCGGTGCTAGTATTCCCACTAGTATTCCCTCGGTGCTAGTATTCTCACTAGTATTCCCTCGGTGCTAGTATTCTCACTAGTATTCCCTCGGTGCTAGTATTCCCACTAGTATTCCCTCGGTGCTAGTATTCTCACTAGTATTCCCTCGGTGCTAGTATTCCCACTAGTATTCCCTCGGTGCTAGTATTCCCACTAGTATTCCCTCGGTGCTAGTATTCTCACTAGTATTCGCTCGGTGCTAGTATTCCCACTAGTATTCCCTCGGTGCTAGTATTCTCACTAGTTTTAAAGTAGTGCTTTAGCACTGCAATCTTTCTTTCATTTCTTAATGTGCCCATAGTCTTAAAAAAACCAAACCAAACCACAGAGCCTTTGCACATGCTGTTCATGCTACTTGAAACATTCTCTTCTACTCCACCCAGTTTCCATACCTTTCCCCTCATAGTGCTCTTTGTTTAATTAGTTAACTGCTGATTATCTTCAGTTCAGATGACATCTCTGGACCTCCATGGTGGTGCAGTGGATAAGAATCTGCCTGCCAGTGCAGGGGACACAGGTTTGATCCCTGGTCTGGAAAGTTCCCACATGCTGTGGTGGCGGTAAGCCTGTGTACCACGACTCCTGAATCCTGAACTCCTGGAGCCTGTGCTCTGCAAGAAGAGAAGTCACTGAAATGAGAAGCTGAGCACCACAACTGGAGAGTAGCCCCCTGCTTGCTGCAACTAGAAAAAGTCTATACACAGCAACAAAAAGAACTGGCACAGCCAAAACAAAAAACGACATCTTCTTAGAAAGCCTCTTTACACCAGCTGGTTCTCACTGTTACAGGCTTGTTAAAATAACAAGGCCCCCAGTGGAGCCGCTCCTGCCCAGGTGCTCCATCTGCAAACTGACACTCAGATGATTCCAGTGTCCCTTGCTCCTTGGACGAAAAGCTATGACAAACCTAAACAGTGTATTAAAAAGCAGAGACATCACTTTGCCAACAAAGGTCCATATAGTCAATGCTATGGTTTTCTCAGTAGTCATGTACAGATGTGAGAGTTGAACCAGAAAGAAGGCTGAGCGCTGAAGAATTGATGCTTTCTAATTGTGCTGCTGGAGAAGACCCTTGACAGCAAGAAGATCAAACCAGTCAATCCTAAAGGAAATCAATCCTGAATGTTCATTGGAAGGGCTGATGCTAAAGCTGATGCTCCAGTACATTGGCCAGCTGATGCGAAGAGTCAACTCATTGGAAAAGACCCTGAAGCTGGGAAAGATTGAGGGCGGGAAGAGGAGGGACCAGCAGAGGATGAGATGATTGGATGGCATCACGGACTCAGTGAACATGAGTTAGAGCCAACGCTAGGAGATAGTGAAGGACAAAGAGGCCTGGCGTGCTGCAGTCCAGGGGTCACAAAGGGTCGCACATGACTAGCCACTGAACAACAACAACTAAGTGTCCCTGAAACTGCTCTGTTTGACCAGGAACCCAGGGAGTATAACCAGTCCATCAGTCCACAAGCACCAGGTCAGCTCTGAGACTTCCCACTGCAGACGAGGGTCACTGCATGGCCCTGGGTGTCACTGATGTTTTCTGTTTTTCCCTTCCTTGTTCTTTATTCTCTATCCTGTGAAAGCTTCCAGTCTTCTGCCCCATTTTACAATTTCTGCAAGGAGACTGTCCACTTCATGAAGAGTTAAATAAAGTTTGTTTGTATCATCTCATTGTCTTCTTTAGTAATTTTTAATAGGTTTTTGCATCACCCTATGTCTTTTTTTTCTCCCATTGGATTGACTTAATGGTTATAATTTGTGTGCTTCTGTAAATCATCTTCATGAGGCAGGTAGAGAGGCCTGCTCACCATTATCTTCCTAGGACTTAGCACAGTACTTGGCAGATACTTAGGAGCGCTATAAATATTTGTTGAATGAATAAATAACGTGAAAAAATGGAATCAGAGATAGCTGTTACCTAATTAAGTAAATGTACAATCCCAATACTAAAGACATCCTAAAAAGTGAAACATGCTCTTCAAAGAAGTCATCTAGGGAGGTTGCCTGCTTATCCCATAGCTGCTGCTCTTAGAAGGGGAATTTAGAATAGTTTTAAAGAATTGTCTTTGGAAGTAATTTTCAAGCCACATAAAAAAATCACTTGTTCTTTTGATTAAAAATAATATCCAGCTCAGTGGTTCCCTTCATTTTTCAAATGTATTTCCAGCTCACAGATCTCAACTTCCACTTTTAAAGACCCAGATTTGTCACAGTTGAAGTTTTCAAAAAGGTGTTATATACGTAAAGGCAGCCTTAAAAGACTTGCTGCTAAGACATTTTGAGCATTGGTGGGCATTTTTGTGATGAGCATGTAGTCTTTGAAGGGACTAATATTCCTGTAGACGTGTGGACTTTGGTGTTCTTGTTAACTTTAATGAAGTTGCTCTTGATGCTGTGCGGATATCTCACTTTTGCTTCTGGCGGTGAGGAAGGGGGATACATTTTACTCTCAAGTCGTTCACTTCATCCTGGTGCCTCCCATCCTCCATGGGCAAAAGACGTCTTGCAATTTTTTTGTTTTATACCAGTAAGTATTATAATAGGGAATTGAATGAACTATCAAGTGTTTTAAATTCCTTAGATGTTGAGTTCTTTGTTTAGGAAAAGTCCCTGTTAGTGTGAACCATCTCAGAACTGTGACCACATTCTTCCACTGAAAAGTATCAGGGGTTCTTGCCAACTTCCGCTATTCAAGATTATTCAGTATTTTTGTTAATTTATCTTTTTAGCCCCTATGTGTGCACGCATGCTTAGTTGCTTCAGTCATGTCTGACTCTGTGACCCCATGGACTGTAGCTTGCCAGGCTCCTCTATAGGATTTTCCAAGCAAGAATACTGGAGTTGGTTGCCATGCCCTCCTCCAGGGGAATCTTCCTGATGCAGGGATCAAGCCTACATGTCCCGTATTGCAGGCAGATTCTTTACCACTAAGCCACTAGGGAAGACCTTAGCCACTATCACTTAGCTATTTTCAGGAGACTTGAGTTCAATGCCTAGGTCAGGAAGATCCCCCAGAGGAGGAAATGACAACCCACTGCAGTATTCTTGCCTGGGAAATCCCATGGACAGAGGAGCCTGGCAGTCCACGGGGTTGCAGAACAGTCGGGCACGATGGAGCGACTGAGCGCACATGCACTCATTGCCCCTTTACTTCCTGATTTTGGAAGGAAGTAGCTTTGTGTACTTTCTCTCTAACACTTTAAATCAGCGTGGATTTTTAAGTGGGAGTAACTGAGTTAAAATAACATGTCTGTGATTTGAATCTCTGGGAAGGCTTTTGGAGATACTGAACTGATAACTGCAGCTATTAAAGATTATCTTAAAGCAGGACATTTATCATAGCTCCATTTGGGTCACCATGAGCACTGTGTTTTTTAATTGTTCACTTTTGAGAAAATGCAGTCAACTCAGTGCGGTATAGGTGCTCTCAGAAGAGTGAACAGCTCTCCGAGCTCACGAGGTGGCAAGCCGTAGCTACGCAGCTGGGAACAAAAGTTCTATTGACCTTTTATTCTCAAGTGTTCTTGTTTTCCTCTGAGCACCAGAGATTTGGCTTTCATTTGCATTTTATTGGGTTTACTACTTGCCAGTAAGGGCTTCCATTTTCATATTGCTTCTGTGCTGGCAGCATTTATTTATGCAAATATAGTTTTGTGCCTCCAATACAAATATTTTCTTTGCCTGGCAATAGTATCAAGGTTTGTTAGAGAATACTCTTTTGAATTTGGTCTTTTAAAGGGTGATTCTATATTAACTGTCTTCTGTGGCAGTTCATTGCTTTTTATTAAATGAGGATCTTAGAAAGAGATCATTTAATGGTCGTACAGAAGACTCACTGTGTTCTCTGCCTGTCTCTGTGAATCTCAGTGAATCCCATCTTGACTGAGTCATAACCTCATACCTGATCAGTGACATTCATCTCTATGAGTGCTGGCTAACCACTCCCCACCTCCCAACAGATCTGCCCCCCCAGAGGGATTTGAGTGCATTTTGATTGCGATGCACTTACATTAGCATTAAGCTCTTTATTATTATTTTTAAAACTAAATCACCCCACCTTAAGCTGGGGTCATGGTACTGTGTACTGTGTTTAATGGGTACAGTTCTTGTTCTCATCACTTATCTGATTGCTGTGCTGTTTCCTGTGTGGGAAAGAGAATTGCCCTTCAGGTGAGGGAGTGCCATTCTGGGACATTATGATGCCATGGCTCTAGGAAGTCTTAGGAATGATGGCAGTCATGTGCTCAAGTCACCTGTGCTCACAGGATGAGTGCTGAAGGACTGTAAGGGTATGAAAAATTGGTGGAGAATTAATACCTTGTAAAGAACATCCCCTAGGGCCTCCCCAGTGGCTCAGAGGTAAAGAATTCACCTGCCAATGCAGGAGACATGGGTTTTATCTGTGGGTCGGGAAGATGCCCTGGAAGAGGAAATGGCAATCCACTCTAGTATTCTTGCCTGGAGAATTCCATGGATAGAGGAGCCTTCTGGGCTACAGTCTGTGGGGTCACAAAGAGTCGGACACGACTGAGCAACTGAGCACCTACACATGAACAAAGCCTGTACTGTTTTAAATAATGACCCACTCAAGCTCAGTGAATATATATTAAGATTTTCTAACATGAGTTAGAACCATTTAAGACTGATAAAGAAGGGATAATAGAGGACTTAGAACAGGCTGTTCATTTAGCTATGAAGTGAGTAGACTGCTTTGCATGAGAGGTCTTCCTGGCCTTTTAAGGAGGAAGCTGAAGTGAAGAGAGGTTCAACAGTGTGCTCCGAGTCACAGAAGTGAACAGAAACAGAGCCAGGACCCCAACCCAGACCATTCTGACAGACCACTGGTGATCTTCCCTCTGCAGTGCTGTCTTTCCCCTGGCATCCTGTGTCATAAGAAATAAAATGAGTTGTATTTTATTTATTTATTTTTTGGTTGCACCACACAGAATGTGGAATCTTTGTTCTCCAACCAGGGATCAAACCTGTGCCCCCTGCATTGGGAGCACAGAGACTTAACCACTGGATCACCAGGGAAGTCCCTGGATTCTCCTATATTGACAAGAGGAAACAAATTCAGATTTAGAACATACAAGCTCAAGTAATGTATTAATTTATTAAATCATTTGTTCAAAAATCTACCAAGGAGTTCATATGTGTAAAGTACCATGTGTGGTAGTTGCTCAGGTTGTGTCCGACTGTTCGGGACCCTATGGACTATAGCCCTCCAGGCTCCTCTGTCCGTGGAATTCTCCAGGCAAGAATACTAGCGTGTGTATCCATTCCCTTCTCCAGGGGATCTTCCTGACCCAGGGATCAAACCCAGATCTCCTGCATTGCACATGGATTCTTTACCATCTGAGCCAATGGGTTTCCTATAAAGCACCATGCTAGGAGCCAGAGTAGGATATCAAGATCACCCAACTGTCAGAGCTTGTACAATATGTTTAATAATAACTTTTATATACAAGACAGAATTCATTCAACAGTCTTTGGGGGAGAGTCACTATGGTGTTCTAGGACTGGCCTAGACACTTGGGATCTTTCAACTGTTTATCAATTCATGCTTAGCCTTGGATCACCTAGTCTGTGCTCGACTCTGTTGTAGATGCTGGGAAGAAAGATGAGATTAACGCAAGCGAACTCTGTGTTCTCACTTAGTACATTCTAGTGGGAGAGACACACAATAAATAAGCAAGAGAAGACTTGTTCAGCAGGGAGTGGAGCTCGGATGGTGTGCGGATAGCTGGCTATGTTAGATTGCAGAGATAGATAAGATTTGATCCTTGCCCTGAAGGGGGCAGATGCGTAAACAGTGAACTACAGTAGAATCAATATGTGCAGTGATTCACGTAGGAGCAGAACGCTGTGGGTGACTGGAGGGATGTGAAACCTGAGGGAGGATGGGGAGCTGCCCAAACCAGATGTGTGTTTGGGATGGCGACTGTGGAGCAGCCTCAAGCATAGGCTAGACAGGGAGGGACTGAGGATAGGACGTGCTAATTCCTCTCTGGGCTAAGAGCCGTAGACGAGTGCAGGAGGACGGAGAGGAGCAAGTGTTACTTCTCACAGAGAGAAGTACAGAAGGCTTCCTGAGCGAGGTGACATTTCAGCTTGATCCTTAAGTATACAGATGTGAAGGGAAGGGCGTCTCATGGGTATACAACCACGAACAAAAGGGAAGATCCAGCTTATAGCAGGAGTGGCTAGACTTAAGGGCCTATAGACTGGCTGGAGCAGAAAATATGTGAGAAAGAGGGCCATGGGGGCTTAGGTAGACAGATTTGCTTCAGGTAAGCAGAGGGAACCTGCTTCAGGTAACCTGTAACCGGTTACAGTTTCATTTTTTTAAGTGGACTGACATAGTCACAACCTTAGGAACATTCTTCTGCAGTAGCATATATGAGAAAGTGGAGTGGAGAGAGAGCTGGGAGATGATTCAGGAAGGCATGTGATCTGATGACCCTGAGGTATTGGGGATATGATCTAGAAAAGTGGGCCTGGGACTGGATTAGAGAACATGGACAGGTAGAATAGTAAGGCAGACTACTGATCGTACATGGGCAGTTAAGGAAAAGAAAGAGAAGACTGATTGCAAGGATGTAAGCCCAGATGACTAAGAGGATGGGATTTTTTTTTTTTTTGCGGTAGGGTGTGGGGGAGCGAGGGAGGGCACAGTATAAGGAATACAGAATCTTTGTTCCCCAACCAGAGATCAAACCTGTGCCCCCTGCAGTAGAAGCACAGAGTCCTAACCTCTGGACTGCCAGGGAAGTCCCGAGGATAGAGTTTTTATGACAAGCTGAGGATGGCAGAAGGAAAAATGTGTTTGAGAGGTCAGATAGCTAAGATTAGTTTGGGACTTGTGGAGTTGGTACTGGTGGGACCTTGAGGTAGGAATGTCAGATAAGTAAATGAAGATAGTACTTTAGCTCTGGGTTGGAAGGTGTAGGTTGGAGTGGTAATAGAAAGTGAAAGTGAAAAGTGGTTCCATTTGTGGGCTAGATCACAGTGGCCAGGGACTGACTTGTTCAAAGAAAGGAGGTGAGGATGGAAACTTAGGAGCATTGTAATTTTGGTGATTTATTTTAATTTTTGTTCTTGCACTTTAGTGCTAATAATCTCCTAAACTACACTGTTGGACTTCCAGCTTTTTACTCTCAGCTCAATCTACTGTATTGCTGGGAAAATTTGGGCTCCTGGGCTATATGATCTTGATTCCATTGTAGAATTTGGTTTTAATCTGGGACAACATAAAAAGAACAAATCAGCTTTGTGACCTTATTTGAGATATTGGGAAATTTTTCCATCATGTCTTTCTGTGTCTCCTAGAGCTGTTTTACAGCAAGTGTTTGGAAACAGCTTTGCTTCCCTGGAGGAGTAGAAATGTTTGTTCTTCATAGAAAATCATATAACTGATCACATTTACTTTTTCATCTTGACTGCTAGGAAGCACTCAGATTCCCTGCTTAGCTGTAGTCACTGTGTAGGACTCAAATAGCTCTCCATATCTGAGTTCTATACCAATATCTCTTATGCCAGGCACAGTCTTCATTTTCTTCTCTAAGCATTCCTTGGTCATGAATCTTTAAAAATATCATTGGTTCACAAATTTGTGTGGCATCCCTGTGCAGAGGTCATGCTAATCTTCTCTGGATTGTTCTAGTTTTAATGTATGTGTTTCCCAAGTGAGCTTTGCTTGGTCATGATTTTTAATTTTCTTCTGTAATACATGCATTTCTCAGACCGTAGAATGAGATGTGCAGGCATGCTAAGTCACTTTAATCGTGCCCAACTCTGTGTGACCCTATGGACTGTAGCCCACCAAGCTCCTCTGTCCGTGGGATTCTCTAGGCAAGAATACTGGAATGGGTTGCCATGCCCTCCTCCAGGGGATCTTCCTGAACCAGGGATCCAGTCTGCGTCTCTTAGATCTCATGCATTGGCAGGTGGATTCTTTATCACTGGCACCACCTGGGAAGAATGAGATGAGGACTAAATAAATAGTGCAACTATGCTGTTCACTATATGAATGAGTTATACGTAGGGTGTTATAGGTCAGTACGTAAATACAATGACTCATCACATTTTAAATTTATATGTTCTCTGTTTTCTATGAACTTTGTCTTAATTGATAGCTTTTTTAGGCAAATGATACATATAGTCGCAGACAATAAAACTGTCAGGCGAGTGTATGCTCCTTGGTTCTTTGTCTTGTCACAACGATGATTTGGAGCAACGGACATTAAAGCCCTCAGCACATCACAGCTCTCTCAGGACTTGAACAAACCGTGTCATAGCTCTTAGGCAAATCAGTGTTACAGTTCTATTTTATTTAGAAGATAGCAGGAGAATCCATCCTCAAAGAAGAGAAGAGAGTGGAGGAACGCTGGGGGAGGGGGCGTGGGGGCAGTGGGGAGAGAGAGAGCAAGAGCGCTTGGCTTCTCCTTTTATATGTTTTCTTCTCCCTGGGCCACCCTCTACAAATTGGGCTCAGCCAGTAATGCTGTTCTACCTGAAGTCCTCACTTTGGTCCTCGGACCTTTCTTTGACCTTCCTTTGTTCTATTTTTGCAGGCTTTCCCTTCTTTGTCTTTTGAAAGTGAAAGTGAAGTCGCTCAGTCGTGCCTGACTCTTTGCGACCCCATGGATAGTAGCCTGCACCAAGCTCCTCTGTCCATGGGATTTTCAAGGCAAGAGTACTAGAGTGGGTTGTCATTTCCTTCTCCAGGGAACCTTCCCAACCCAGGGAAGGTTTTAGCCACCGCCATTTTGGACTCTTTTTCCCTATTCTTATGACCAACCTAGATAGCATATTAAAAAGCAGAGACATTACTTTGCCAACAAAGGTCCGTCTAGTCAAGGCTATGGTTTTTCCGGTGGTCATGTATGGATGTGAGAGTTGGACTGTGAAGAAGGCTGAGCGCCGAAGAATTGATGCTTTTGAAGTGTGGTGTTGGAGAAGACTCTTGAGAGTCCCTTGGACTGCAAGGAGATCCAACCAGTCCATCCTAAAGGAGATCAGTCTTGGGTGTTCTTTGGAAGGACTGATGTTGAAGCTGAAACTCCAATACTTTGGCCACCTCATGCGAAGAGTTGACTCATTGGAAAACACTCTGAGGCTGGGAGGGATTGGGGGCAGGAGGAGAAGGGGATGACAGAGGATGAGATGGCTGGATGGCATCACCGACTCCATGGACGTTAGTTTGAGTGAACTCTGGGAGTTGGTGATGGACAGGGAGGCCTGGCATGCTGCAATTCATGGGGCTGCAAAGAGTCGGACACGACTGAGCGACTGAACGGAACTGAACCACCTGACAAAACTAAATGAAAAATGATGTAACAGCAGGAGCCAAGTTCATGTATAAATGTTTGCACACTGACCCTCCACTCTGCCTCTTGATGAGTTATTCATTTCCAGGTGAGTGAGTCTTTGTAAAATTGTTGGAAGTTTTGGTCAGTCTTTCATAAGTTGTAATAGTTGTTTCATTTGGAAACTTGGAGTTGATGTTATTAATGGCCTGGGACTAATCGTTGAAATTTGAGCTGACATGATCTAGTAACACTTTTATTTCCAATCAATGTGTGCAAATCCTGCCTCAGAAGACTGGATATTGTTCACTGTTGAGCAATGAGCAGGTCACTGGGTGGGTGAAAGGAATTGACTTCTTTCTGCCAATCATTCCTGAATTCTGTGCTCTGAAAAAAGGTCTTTTCTTTTCTTTTATAGGAGGAAACTTTTGCTTTCAGTCATTAGATCCTTTTTAACAAAAGTCTTTTAAATTAAAAAAGCCAAATAATTAAGGGGTATCTGTGATTATTAAATTTGCCCTGTGTAGCCTCCCGCAGAAATTCACCGCCCTGCTCAACCCCACACACCAATTTTAAACTTGACAAAGTCTCGTCCGTACCTCAAACAACCCTGTCCTTTCTTATAAAATGGGAAAGCTATGAACCTATGCTGAGATAAATTTAAGTGGTACAGAAAACGAGAAGTGAAGGGCAAAGGAGAAAAGGAAAGATATACCCATTTGAATGCAGAGTTCAAAAGAATAGCAAGGAGAGATAAGAAAGCCTTCCTTAGCGATCAGTGCAAAGAAATAGAGGAAAACAATAGAATGGGAAAGACTAGAGATCTCTTCAAGAAAATTAGAGATACCAAGGGAGCATTTCACGCAAAGATGGGTTCAATAAAGGACAGAAATGGTATGGACCTAACAGAAGCAGAAGATATCAAGAAGAGGTGGCAAGAATACACAGAAGAACCGTACAAAAAAGATCTTCACGACGCAGATAATCACGATGGTGTGATCACCAGCCTAGAGCCAGACATCCTGGAATGTGAAGTGAAGTGGGCCTTAGGAAGCATCACTACAAATAAAGCTAGTGGAGGTGATGGAATCCCAGTTGAGCTATTTCAGGTCTTTAAAAGATGATACTGTGAAAGTGCTGTACTCAGTATGCTAATACTTTTGGAAAACTCAGCAGTGGCTACAGGACTAGAAAAGGTCAGTTTTCATTCCAATCCCAAAGAAAGGCAATGCCAAAGAATGCTCAAACTACCGCACAATTGCACTCATCTCACACGCTAGTAAAGTAATGCTCAAAATTCTCCAAGCCAGGCTTCAGCAATATGTGAACCGTGAACTTCCTGATGTTCAAGCTGGTTTTAGAAAAGGCAGAGGAACCAGAGATCAAATTGCCAACATCTGCTGGATCACAGAAAAAGCAAGAGAGTTCCAGAAAAACATCTATTTCTGCTTTTTGACTATGCCAAAGCCTTTGACTGTGTAGATCACAACGAACTGTGGAAAAACCTTACCTGCCTCCTGAGAAATCTGTATGCAATTTAAAAAGTAACGGTTAGAACTAGACGTAGAACAACAAACTGGTTCCAAATTGGGAAAGGAAGTGTGTCAAGGTTGTATATTGTCACCCTGCTTATTTAACTTCTATGCAGAGTACATCATGTGAAATGCTGGGCTAGATGAAGCACAAGGTGGAATCAAGATTGCTGGGAGAAATATCAATAACTTCACATACACAGATGAAACCACCCTTATGGCAGAAAGCAAAGAACTAAAGAGCCTCTTGATGAAAGTGAAAGAGGAGAGTGAAAAAGTTGGCTTGAAATTCAACATTCAGAAAACTAAGATCATGGCATCCAGTCCCATCACTTCATGGCAAATAGATGGGCAAACAATGGAAGCAGTGAGAGCTTTTATTTTTTTAGGCTCCAAAATCACCGCAGATGATGACAGCAGCCATGAAATTAAAAGATGTTTACCCGTTGGAAGAAAAGCTATGACTAACCTAGACAACACATTATAAAGCAGAGACATTACTTTGCCAACAAAGATCCATCTAGTCAAAGCTATGGTTTTTCTAGTAGTCATGTATGGATGTGAGAGTTGGACTATAAAGAAAGCTGAGCGCCAAAGAATTGATGCTTTTGAACTGTGATGTTGGAGAAGACTCTTGAGAGTCCCTTGGACTGCAAGGATATCCAACCAGTGCATCCTAAAGGAAATCAGTCCTGAATGTTCGTTGTAAGCTTAAGCTGAAACTCCAATACTTTGGCCTCCTGATGGGAAGAAATGACTCATTGGAAAAGACCTGATGCTGGGCAAGATTGAAAGCAGGAGGAGAAGGGGACGACAGAGGATGAGATGGTTGGATGGCATCACCAACTCAGTGGGCATGGGTTTGAGTGGGCTGCAGGAGTTGGTGATGGACAGGGAGGCCTGGCGTCCATGGCTTCCCAAAGGGTCGGACATAAAAGAGTGACTGAACTAACTGAACTGAAAACTTTGCTCAGTTGCTTCAGTCGTGTCTGACTCTTTGTGACATTATGGACTGTAGCCAGCCAGGCTTCTTTGGCTATGGGATTCTTCAGGCAAAAATACTGAAGTGAGTTGCTGTTTCCTACTCCAGGGGGTCTTCCTGACCCAGGGATGCAATCTGCATCTCTTACATCTCCTGCATTGGCAGGCAGATTTTTTGCTACTAACACCACCTTGGAAGAAGTGGTACAAAAAACTCTGTAGAATTAAGGGAATATCAAATGAGATATTTTTAGGAACTTTGTCTTTTAAAATAGTGATTCTAAGAAATGTCACTTTTATCTGTTTCAGCTGATGACCTACTTTCTATTTACATGTCAAATGTTGACATCAGAATATCTTTGTGATTCTGTTTGCGTAAGAATAAATGAATTCAGTTAAATAACACAGTGGTTTTTACATATTTAGACCCCATGTCCAGGTGGTGCTAGTGGTAAAGAACCTGCCTGCCAACGCAGGGGATGTAAGAGACGTGGACTCAATCCCTGGGTCAGGAAGAGTCTCTGGAGGAGGGCGTGGGAACCCACTGCAGTGTTCTTGCTTGGAGAATCCCCATGGACAGAGGAGCCTGGCGGGCTACAGTCTATGGGGTCACACACAATCGGACACAACTGAAGCGACTTAGCACGCAGGCACTCATTCACCCCAGAGAAATGCAGTATTCTCAATGTGTCAGTCATGTTTCAGGATCTTCTGCTGGTGTGGAGTTTGCAGTCATGGTTGAGCTGAACCTGCTCTTCTGCAATGCATCAGTGTTTGATTTCTTAGTCTTCATTAGAGCTTCTCAGCCCTCTTCAAACTTACCCTTATTTATTGTAAAAATACATCCTTAGGATTTTTATTACATTGAACAGAATCCTCTCTCAGTAACCATAGGTTGAATTGCTTTTTAATCTCAGTAGCAAAAATAGTTGTTCTTTCCCTGAGCAGCTGGTTTATTTTTACCCCGGGGACACTGAATCTTATAAGAGATCATGTTTCCCTCTACATGTTGGCTGCAGCCAAGCTCAGAGTCCCTCCTCCGCCTTAAATGTCTATAGCACTTAATTCAGGCTCTCCTTATACCTTGTGGCTACAGTGCTGCCCACAAGTGGAATACTTACCTAATCCTACTGGCTTTAAAAGCTGTTTGAAGACAAGGATGCCGCGACTTTTGTTTATTTTCTTTACAGTGTTGTCCCAGTGTCTGGCACCATCTGGCACTCAAATAATAGCCATTAGTAGACCATTCAAAAATAGCTTCACGTTGGGCCCTCCGTGGTGGTAAAGATAAGGAGAAAGGAATACGTAGTGTGCAGATGGAGGTTCTGAAATACGCTGAGGAGCAGAGGGATTGTGTGTTTGAAAATATGGCGCAATGAAATAGGATCCTTGTAAGTATGAGAAAGGAAATGGCAATCCACTCCAGTATTCTTGCCTGGAGAATCCCAGGAACAGAGAAGCCTGGAGGGCTACAGTCCACGGGGTTGCCAAGACTCGGACACGACTGAGTGACTGTCACTCACTCACTCAAGTATGAGAAAAGAATGTTGAATTTAGGAACCAACATGTGCTGTTTTCCTCTTTGTGTTGCATCTGAATACACTGATGTATCAAAGTTGAGAGCCTGGCATCTCCCTTACCTTGCTCCAGTAAGAAAGGTCAGTTCTCTTCTCTCACAGGAAAAAGATAAGGAGTTAGGAGAGGGACAGTTTTATCAGTAAAGGATTAGAAGTTGCTCTGAGATCTATGCAGACAGATAGTGTAGATGTACCTACTGTGCTTTGCAGATTATATTACCTCTAAAATGGTTGTGAGCTGTAGCCAATGATCCATGTATTCAATTATTATTCTTGATTAAATTCCAGTACAACCAGAGAATGTAGACAGATCCATGCGGTGAATGGTAATAGTATGTGACATATAGTAAAAACTCGAATAAGAAAGTCCATTGAAATGAAAATGAACTGAGTAAACTGAAGGCAAAAAGATCATCAGCTTTGGATACAGCGTAACATTTTATTATATAATTGAATTTGCAAAATCTGTATTTGTATTGAGGAAGGGAAATTTTGTTTTTTAAAAATTTAAAAATGTGTTATATTCTATTACCATGTTATCACATATTGTTGGTAAGCATCATGATTCTAATTTTTCTAAAATCTAATCTAAAATTTTAAACATCACATGCTAAGGGAAAGAACTTTTTTCCATTGTATTTCTCTCTCCCTTCCCTTTCTCTGAAAAACCAAAGCATAAGTTTTGTTTAAGTGAAACAAAAACAGGAAAACCAGAATTTCATTTCTTAAAAACTTTACTTAAGGTCTTGAAGTAATTTCTTTGAAGTAGTATTTAGTTGAAAACATATTGTTGAGGACCCTTTTTTTGAATTACCAAAATACCAGTTTCTCAGCATAATATTGATTATATTATATAGTATATATATTATATTATATTTCAAATTTCCTTTACTTCTAAAGCACATTTACTTCAAAGGAAGTTTAAATAGTTGCATTGTGACATACAAATATAATCTAATTCTGCCAAGCCCCAGTGAAAAATCTTGTTTTCAGTTTTCTAATTAGTGGTAAGAATTATGCTCTATGAAGGTATGCATAAATAATTGAAGGGGTGGCGTGGTGTTAAAGCTACTTACTGTGGAGTCTGACTGCCTCACAGGGTTGTTGTGAGGATTAAATTAGTTTATTGTTCATGACAAGGATCTAGAAGAGTGTCTGGCATAAGTAAGTGCTCTCTTAAATGTTTGCTATTTTTGTTATTGCTATTATATAGCTAATAATATTATTATATTAGCTTTATATATATAACTATATAATATATAAATATAAAATATTATAGACATAAATATATTCTATAAAATATTGTATACTTATATACTATTAGCTATAAATAAATATTAATATTTATTTATGTAATAAAAATATTTTTCCTTGCCTCTGATAGGGTTTGAAGTACTTTTGAAGTGGCTGAAGTGGCTTCTGCTATTAAAGGTTACAAGAAGCTAGAGGGTTCTGGAACTCCCATTCTGCACCCTCCCCCTTAGTTAAATGCTGTGGGGCTCCATTTCCTCATGTGTTAGAGGACAGTTCCCTGGTGATGGGTTGCTGTTATTTAAGCCACAACAATTCTGTGTTGCTTTGATCTTACCTTCTGTGTAAACAAGAAGGTTGAGTTTATATGTGTCAAATTCCTTGATCTGGAGTGGTAGAATTTTAGAAGTGAAAAGGTCATTAACTAGATAGTCTGCTCTCTTAGGGAACTCGTCCCATCTCTTAGTTTCAATTAGTATATGAGTTTTTTTCTTCTTTAGATTTTTCTTTTCTTTTTCTCATACATCTTTTTTTCCCCAAACACTTTTTACATGCTTGTAGATATTGTATTTATTACGTTTGTTGTTTGTGTCTGTATCTCTCCTTGAATGTAAGCTTCACAGGGGCAGGGACCTTTATCCTTTTTTTGGTTGTCTGGCACGTCGTTGGTTGCCAAATAGGGGCCTCAATAAACGTTGTTGAATAAATGAATGAATCTTCAATTACATAGTGGGCATTTCTATTAATTGATCACTTCTGATTCTCTTCTAAAGTAGCACTCTTTCATTTTCTTATTTCCACCAATGAATACTTTCATGTTACCAAGAGCAAAATCCTAGAGGAGTTGGCAGCCATACCTGAGCTGCTGCTAAGTCGCTTCAGTCATGTCCGACTCTGTGCGACCCCATAGACGGCAGCCCACCAGGCTCCCCCGTCCCTGGGATTCTCCAGGCAAGAACACTTTCAGGGGTATTAAGACAGCCACTGCCCCCAAGGCTGTAGGTGCAGAAACAGTGGCAGTGCATTTCATAGAAGGTCGGTGGGCCTGGATTTTCTCAAAGAGAACCTTCTGGGCCAGAACTAGAGGTAACTGCTTAACTGCTCAGGAAAGTACTAAAGTTACCAAATCTTAATGCTAGACTCATAGATTCTGCTGGGTTAATATTGCTGATATGCTTCCTTTGTCATGCTAGTTCCATTGGAAATTCCTTGCTGCTTCTGAACAGAGTCCCAGCTCTGCAGCCGGGCATCCAGTGAACTTCCCAGAACTTCCCAGTTCCAGATCACAAGAGGGCCCCTCGTCAGTTCTCTCCACTGAGGCCTCTTCCTTGGCATCTTCTGCACCATTCCTGTTCTTGCTTTAATATCCCTCTGTTCACACTGAGCTGTGTTCATCATGTGCTCAGCTTTCCTCCTCCTTCATGTGTCCACACCTGTCTTCCTTACCCCTCCAGGGAAGCTTTTCAGCCCTTATGTATGTGAAGCCATCTGTGTCGTGTTTTGGCTCCCAAATGTTGCATTATCCTTGTGTTCCATTTGTGTATTTACTGCTTTCCCTACTTTATGATAACCTTTTTGAGATAAGGACTGATGGAATAATGGAGTTGGGGGATCATGGGGATTAGGGAATGTTTAAAAATCAGAGCTAAAGCAACACCTGAACAAAACTGAAAAAAAAATTGATGTAGTATAAGTGTATTTTCCTGTCTGTGATGATGTTCTCAAGGGCTTTAGAAATGCTAAGATCAAATCCTTCCTACTTTTTTTGGCATAAAAATGTCTTCTAAATAATTAGATAATGGTAGTAACACCTAGTGATAGTTATGGCCTCAAATTATATTTATTTGGAAATATAGGTAATTGGTGGGGGCTTCCCAGGTGGTGTGAGTGGTAAAGAACCCACCTGCCAATGCCAGAGATACGGGTTTGATCCCTAGGTTGGGAAGACCCCCGGAGAAGGGCATGGCAACCCACTCCAGTATTCTTGCTTGGAGAATTCCGTGGACAGAGGAGCCTTGTGAGCAGACTACAGTCCATGGGGTCACAGAGTCGGACACAACTGAAGTGACTTAGCACGCACGCATATGTATATAATTGACAGTTGAGTTGGCAGTGTGTGTGTGTGTGTGTGTATGTAATTTTACTGGTTTGTGAAATCAGCAAGTCTAGGAAAGACAAGTCTGGCTGGTAATCATGGGAACATACACACTCCATCCCTTTACCCTTCACATGGTGGCCTTTCTCTTCCCTGGTCAGGTGCACGGTACAGATCTTCCTTGACTTACGATAGGGTTACATCCCAGTAAGCCCATTGTAAGTTCAAAATATTCTAAGTTGAAAATGCATTTAATACACTGCACTTACTGAACATCATAGCTTAGCCTAGCCTACCTTAAATGTGTTCAGAATGCTCATATTAGCCTATATTGGGAAGAATCATCTAACACGAAGCCTATTTTATAATAAAGGTAATAACATCTCAGGTAATGTATTGAATGTGTTAGGTAGTTAGAATAGGAAAAAGGAGTCCAGAATGGCGGTGGCTAAAAGACAAAGAAGGGAAAAGCCCATGAAAATAGAACAAAGGAAGGTCCAAGGACCAGAGTGAGGACCTCAGGTGAAGCAAACAGCCTCCTGGCTAGCCCAGTTTACATAGGGCAGGCTCGGGAAGGAGAAAAAAAAAACATATAAAGAGAGGAAGCAAAATTGAGCCTCTGGCTTTCTTCTCTTCACGTGTTTTGGGTCTGCCTGCCCTCACGCCTTGAGGATGTATTTTCCTTTGCCTGCCAGATAAAACTGAGCTGTAACACTGGGTCCATCTGTCGCTTCAGATTTTTGCTGCAGTGAGACAGAACCGAGGAAATTGCACACTCCCCTGACAAATGCTATATTGATAGTGAAAAACAAAATGATTGATGGGTGTGAGTGGTAGTAAGTATATTGGTTGTTTACACTTCTGTGCCTGACTGGGAACTGCCCAGCATTGCGAGAGTGTCTGTACTGCCTATCACTATCATGGGACAAGATCAAAATTCAGAATTCCATGTACCATTTCTACTGAATGCATGTATGGCTTTCGCCCCATCATAAGGTATAAAAATCTTAAGTTGAACAATTCTAAGTTGGAAAATATCTGTATTCATTTTTCAAGGTCTCATATGGGCTTAAGATTTTCATGTTATGGTTTGACTCTGGTTATCCAGCCAGGAAATGCATGAAAGAATTTCCTTCTATTTCTTGAACTTTAAAGAATTTTTTTTTCTTGTTTGGTTCCGATTAATCTAGACAATGGCATTCTGCACTAAGTAAATCAGCTTTATTCATGTCATGAAAAGAGAATTTTTGCATGGCTATCTAATTTTTCAGGCTTATTGAAAAACTCAGTAGGGATACAAAACACATTGATTTGTTCTTTTTCTTCCAAATGTTACACCGTTTGTCCTCTTGTTCCATATCAGAAGACAAGTTAACATTCTCCTCCTTTTCCAGTTGTTCCACAATTTCAAGTTTTTGTTGAGTACACTGTATGTTTACTTCTAGACTCTGTCATTTTTAATTATTTGGAGCATTTGATCACATACAGTCGCCCTGATGTTCAGCAGCATGGCCTGGCTCCGTTTGTGTGGCCTGCTGACAGAATGACAGGCAGCGGGAGCCTGCGCTGTGCTCTGCAGCCTCGCGGTGGAGGGAGACTCAGGGTATCCCCATGGTACAGCACACAGTGTTGTGTCTCCTGGCTACCGGGTGGCTCCAGAAAGCAGATACATGCTGTTTTAGTCAGGGTTTATTCGTTGCAAAGAACAGAGGCCCTCCCAAATTAACTTAAATAAAATAGAAAAAGACTTAAAGATGTAGGAGGTAACAGCCCATCTCCGTGATGCCAATGGGCCCATTAGGAACTGTGGAATGGGCACCAAAAAGCCAGGAATCGTGGTCTCATAGCCTCCTCTCTCATTTAGCCTTTCCTGTGTCTATTTCCTTCTGATTCCCATGGGCTAACATACCTGCCAGCCTTGACATGAGCTTTTGGTTTTAGGCCCGTGTGAGAACCTATGTTTTTCCTAAGTCTTTTTCTCAAAAGAGAAAATTTGGTTGGTTTAAGTCAGCCTACAGTTCCATTCCCCTTGACCCAGGCAGCTACCATGGTTCTATGAATGTTGGGGCTGGCGTGGGGGCATTTAACATGGGACCAATCAGGGTTTCCCAGGTGGCACAGTGGTAAAGAACCTGCCTGCCCATGCAGGAGACGCCAGTTCAATCCCTGGATATGCTTGAGAAGGAAACAGCAACCCACTCCAGTATTTTGCCTGGAGAATCCAATGGACCGAGGAGCCTGGTGGGCTACAAAGAGTCCACGGGGTTGCAGAGAGTCAGACACTGCTGAGCACGCTGCAATCAGGCAGCGTTTAGTTGGATATCACACCCACTTGCACTGGTTCTTGTCTCTAATCTAGTCTTTCCTGTTTTCTGTCCTTTTGTCTTTTTTTTTTTTTAAAACATGTTTTGAGAAATTTCCTGTTATCTCACAGTACTTTTACAGAAATTTTATTTTGGTGATTATATTTTCAAAAATATTTTTAAAGTTCTTTATTTTTCTCCAGTCATTTTATTTTTGTGCATCTCATTCTTGTTCAATGGTTGTACTACCTTGAATCTGTTTGAATTGTATTAGAGCTAACTTCTTTTTAAAGGGCTCTTCTGTTTCCTGAATTAACTCCCTTTCTTCTCAGTGTCAGCTTTTCCCCCCTTAATGTTACTGATTTTCCTGGTTGACTTAGTTGCTATTCATAATTAACAATAAAGGTCTTTCTGTATTATCTTGCAAAGATCTGTAAGTAGAGTCTGTATCTGCTCTACCCCACCTCTCCCTTGAGCAAGAATTCAAAATAGAGCTCAGTGTGTGTGTATGAGTGTGTGACTTTGCTTTACCCCACAAATGCCCTGACAGGGAGGATTTACTCCGAGAAAGCAAAATTCACATCAGAAACCTCTGCAGGCCATCTCTCATTTCCTGCTGCCACAGTTGGCTCTATTCCTTTAGAAACGAACCCCCACATGCTTGTCTGTCCTTAAGCTTGGCGGTGCTGCCTGAAGGCTCTGTTAGAGGTTGGGGAGGTGGGGTGGGGAGCTTGCTGATACCCCTCCAACCCTGTTCGCCGCCCCCTGCCCTCCTCCCCGCTCTGTGATACCTGCTGACGCAGCCTTGAGTCTCCCTGGTGTTCTCTGGAACAAATCATCTCCTTGGTGGTCCTGGGTGGCAACTGTCCCTCACTGTTTCATTTGACAGCGCATCTCCATCTCCTGTTTTGTTTCCCAGAAGTTTGTTGAAATCTCTTGTCTATTTAAAGTTCTCTTCCAGCAAACTCTTTTTAATCTTATAGAATTCTTCTGTTTTATTTTTTGGTGCTTTCACTTCATTAGGGATTCAGGTAGGAGAACCAGGCTATCAGCCATCTTGAAACTGATACCTTAGGTTGTTTTTGAAAAAATAGCATTTGGCCTTTATGTTTTCAAATGAGAGATGTATCATATGCTGCTGCTGCTAAGTCTCTTCAGTCGTGTCCGACTCTGTGCGACCCCATAGACAGCAGTCCACCAGGCTCTGAGATCCCTGGGATTCTCCAGGCAAGAGCACTGGAGTGAGTTGCCATTTCCTTCTCCAGTGCATGAAAGTGGAAAGTGAAAGTGAAGTTGCTCAGTCGTGTCTGACTCTTCGAGACCCCATGGACTGCAGCCTACCAGGCTCCTCTGTCCGTGGGATTTTCCAGGCAAGAGTACTGGAGTGGGGTGCCATTGCCTTCTCCACATATATCATATACATCCATATAAAAGAATATATATCAGTATATGAATGATTTACAGAAAAATAGTAAAATTTTGTACCTACTATATAGCTTAAGAGATGGAACATCACATTTTCAGTATCTTGGAAACCTGTATGTCCTTCTTGATTGTATCATCTTCATCCTCTCTGCCTTCTGTGGTATCCATTTTCCTTCACTTTTTAAGTCACTGCCTTGCCTTTAAGAAAAATGGGTTTGTCTTATGTGTATTTATCTCCAAACAATATATTGTTTAATTTTAGCTGCTTTTACTCTTTATATAGAATCATATAACTTGTATTCTTCTCTCCCCTGCTGTTTTACTCAAGATTGTTTTTGAGATTCATCCATGTTTATTCATGAAGCTATATTTTATTTACCTTCTTGCCGTATAGCATTGCATTTTAAGAATATACCACATTTAATTCTCTTTTCTGCTGCCAATGAACATTTGTGTTGTTGTGTAACTTTTTGCACATAAAGAGAAAGATTGGTACGAACATAGGTCCTTTGCATTGCATTTATGCATTGCATTTCTGTTAGAGTTTCTCTAAATGTGTAACCCTAGAAGTGGAATTGCTGGGTCATAGAGTATATGTGCACATTTAATTTTACTAGGTGATGACAGCTCTTTTCCAGAGCAGTTGTATCAGGATAGACTACGCTGGTGTGTGAAGTCGCCTTTGGCTTGATGACCTTCGTGTGATAAGATTTCAAATAGTTTTGCCTGTTTGGTGGGTACGCAATCATATCTTACTGTGTGTTTTTAAAATTGAGGTATAATTTATGTGTGATATGATTTACCTTGCTGTGATTTTAATTGTCAGTTTCTTGATTGTTAATGAGGTTAACGATATATTGACTGGGCTTCCCTGGTGGCTCAGACGGTACAGAATCTGCCTGCAGGGCTGGAGACCTGGGTTCATCCTTTCACGTTTTCTCTTCTGTGAACGTCTGCTGTGTTTTCCCAGTTTTCTCTTACTGACTGGTGGGTGTTCCTTGTATATTCTGCATACATGAGAGAGAAAGAGAGAAGCTATGGTATGTGGTGGAATTTATTTTTTGTGGCAGTATCCATTGCACCAGGAGGAAAGGAAAAGGCCGTGCTCATATGATCAGCAGTCAGTGTTCTTGCAACTGTGATGAAAGCATGCTAACTTTTTCTCTATTTACTTGTGGTTAATCTTTGACAGAATTGAAAAAGTAAGTTTTGGCACTTTAAAAATTTTAGAATCTTTTTTTTCCAATCCCTCCTCCTAATCTACCCCTATTGTGAAACAATTTTGGTTGAAGAAATACCCTTGACATTCAGTAACTCGGAATGTTTTCTGTGGAGTGCGTGCTATTCAAGTTGAAGTACAAGCCTGTGATGCTTGATGCTCACAGACCTCAGTGTTTCAGTGGTGTCAGACTGCAGGGTGGCCAGCACCCGGGGAACAGAGGAGCTGGGCGGTGCATGCTGACCCAGGTCGCTAATTTGGGTATTTTTAACCCAAATCGCTAATGGTGTTCTTCCTGACTTCCTGGTTAACGCATTTCAGAAATTTAATAGAAAAGTCAGTGGGCTTTGTAAAATGATAGCATTACTTACAGCTGCTGCTGCTGCTGCTAAGTCGCTTCAGTCGTGTCCGACTCTGTGCGATCCCATAGACCGACAGCCCAACAGGCTCCCCTGTCCCTGGGATTCTCCAGGCAAGAACACTGGAGTGGGTTGCCGTTTCCTTCTCCAATGCATAAAAGTGAAAAGTGAAAGTGAAGTCACTCAGTCGTGTCCGACTCTTAGCGACCCTATGGACTGCAGCCTACCAGGCTCCTCCATCCATGGGATTTTCCAGGCAAGAGTACTGGAGTGGGGTGCCATTGCCTTCTCCGGCATTACTTACTAACCATTCTTTTCTCCATTTAACTGTGTACTCTGACTTAAGGGACATTTTCTTTTAAGTAGTGATGTATCTATAAAGAAAAACTGTACAAGTGGTTAAAATGGTAAATTTTATGTTATGTATATTTCACCAGAATAATATTTAAAAAAATAACTCAAGGCTGAAAAAAAGTTTTTAGAAGATTTAGGACTCTTAACAAAAATGCAGAGATGACACTCTGAAGTAGTGTATCTGTTTTTCAGCGCAGAGAAGTCTCCCCGAGCTAATTAGCAATACCTCTTTTACGAAAGTTGCTTGCTCTTTGTCATGATTATTCTTTTAAGAAGGTTTACTTGTTTTGAGTTTTTGTAAATTTTGGAATGCATTTTCAAGGACGGTATTTTTGTTTACCTTCTGTTTATCATCCTGGCAATCACTCCCCACTTTGCTGCAGCCTCCCCGGGCCTTCTTTTTTCTCCTCTGATCATATCCTTTCCCATCCTGAGAGCCTCCCTCAGATTGTTCTTTCCCCTCTGCCTGCTCTCATTTGTTTTATTGTGTTGTTATTTTAAAAATGTGATCAAATAGACCTTCTGTGGGCTGAGTTGTATCCCCCCAGCACAAGTCATATACTGAAACTCTAATCTCCAGTACCCCGGAATGTGAGTATAATTGGAGGTAGAGTCTTTAACGAGGTAAGCTAAAATGAGATCCCTGGGGTGGGCCCTAATCCAGTAAGATTGTGTCCTGATAAGTAGAAGAAATCTGGGCAGAGACAGTTACAGAGGGAAGACCGTGCTGGAGGCACAGGCAGAAGGCGGCCGTCGATGACCAAAGAGAAAGTCCTCAGAAGAAACCAACGCTGCTCACAGCTTGATCTTGCACATCTAGCTTCTGAAACTGTCAGAGAATAAATGTCTGTTTTTTAAGCTGCCCAGACTGGAACTTTATTATCATAGGCCTGCATGCTAAGTCGCTTCAGTCATATCCGACTCTATGCAACCCCTTGGGCTGTAGCCCGCCAGGCTCCTCTGTCCATGGGATTCTCCAGGCAAGAATACTGAAATGGATTGCCATGCCCCCCTCCAGGGGATCTTCCTGACCCAGGGATCGAACCTGTGTCTCCTGCATTGGCAGGGGGGGGTTCTTTACCACTGTTGCCACGTGGGAAGCCCAGTGCACACTAATATAATATATAACATAAAGCTTATGAGTTAACCATTTTTAAGCATACAGTTCAGTGGCTATATTCACATGACTGTGCAACCATCCTCACCCTCCATCTTCAGAACTTTTGTCTTCTTGCAAAACTGAAATTCTGTACCCCGTTCTCCCTGCGGACATGGCTTAGCGAGCGACTAAACAACAGCCCAGCCCCTGGCAGCCACCTTTTTACTTTCTGTGTCTATGAGTTTGAATACTCTGGGTCCCTCATATATGTGAAATCAGACAGTATTTGTTCTTTTACGACTGGCTTATTTCACTTTGTATTATGTCTCAAGATTCATCCAGGTGGTAGCATGTGTCAGAATTTCCTTCTTTTCTATGACTAATATTCCATTTTATGCACATATACCATATGTTATTTATTGGATGGTCATTTGGATTGCTTTCACCTTTTTGGCTATTGTGAAGGATGGTGCTATGAACATGGGAATGCAGATACCTCTCTGAGATTCTGCTCTCTTTGGGGTTTATGTCTAGAAGTAAAATTGCTGGGTCATATGGTATCTCTGTTAATTAATAATTAATATTTTGAGGAACCACTGTATTGTTTTCCATGGCACCATTTTATGTTCCCGTCAGCAGTACACAGTTTCAGTTTCTCCACATCCTTACCAAAATTTGTTATTTTCTGTTTTTTGGGTAGTAGAAATTGTATTACTGCATATCAGAACTTTCAGGTATAATGCCATGCCCTTTTAATTTTTTTGTGGGAAGGAAGTGATAAAATACGGCTTTTTAATTATCACTGAATTAATCAAAAAGAGTTGATTCTCAAAGGGTTGTGATGTGGCATCTATCTTCTTGCTTCAGGCAGGACACCTTGGAGGCTCACCAGGAAGCGTTGGAGTTATTGGTGTGAAGTCACCGACAGCCATTTTTTTTGCTATTCGGTCCAGGAACTTTGTTCTTGTAGTAACTTTGGATCTGCTTATGTGACATGATACCAGCTATGACAGAAATAGGCATTTCTCAGGACAGAGGCCCTGTGAAATAGCTCTTTTGCGGAACTAAAAAGGCTAGCGAGCTTGTTAGGTTTTCCCCCAGGGCAAATTTTCATTTTCCTAAGTGTTTACAGCTGTGTTTGTTTAAAACACTCATGTACCTAACAATTACAGTCCTGTGAAGAAAACAGAGCAAGTTAGACAAATTAGGCCTGAAAACATCTCAAGCAGAGGTTGTGGTAAAACACAGGAAGCTTGAAAGAGGCACAGGGCTTCCTCAGGGCATTTTGAAATCATGGAAGGGCTGTGTGTTCCACGGTAAACGCTGCACTGCCTTCACACTCAAAGAGGTTCTGAATATTTATAAACACACCCCTGATGACTGTGAAAATGGAAAGTTTTCTGTGGGTTAATTTTTTTTCTTTCCTTGTCCACTTGTGTGGATATCACTTAACAACTGCTGTTAAGTGTTCTTGGCTTAAGAGCAGCAAAACAGAAATCATTCTTTACTGTGGTTAGTGGCAGGTGGAGCCACCCAGTCTCATTGGGAGATCAGATACCAGCCTTCACCTCGCCTACACCGTGTCATTCTAAGCTGCAGTTTGTATAGGTGATTTTGACTAGGAAGCAGCTCGGTTTAACAATCCCAAGTACTAAGGCTTAACAGCAGCATCACAATACCCAGCAAAATTAATTTTATGCACGCAACTTATGTTTTTCTTTGTATGGTGTGTACACCCCCTGGTTTGAGAATTCACAGTAAAGACTGTGCTGGTGCTTCCCCTCTTATTAGCCTGTTCCTCAGTGTCACTGTAATAACAGTGCCGTGTCCAAGAACCCTGCAAACTCCGCCAGGGCCTCGCAGGCCGTGGAAGCGCAGATAAGCACTGCTGTCATTAAAGGTGGCAGGCTGTGCCCCACAGGGATCAGCTACCCCTGCCTCACGCTGTTTGCTCATTTAAGTTCTCTTTGGAATAATGAAGCTGGATGAGGAACCCACGGCTCAGGTCATGTGCCCTTGCATGGGAGTGATACAAGGAGCAGGAGTTGGTTGCCTTGCTTTCTTGAATTGTGCTGCACCCCAGGGCCCCCGGTCTGTTCCCCTTACTGTGTAAGTTCAGAGCCGACTCAGGGAGAAACCACTTCTTCCTTCATTGCTTCAGGTGTTTCCTGAAAGCCTTCTCATCAGTCCTGATCTGGTTTAGTGGGACCACTCCTCAGTCTTGGTTACTACACCTCTAGCGCGCTGCCTCTCAGGTCAGTCAGTTCAGTCGCGCAGTCGTGTCCAACTCTATGCGGCCCCGTGGACTGCAGCACGCCAGGCCTCCCTGTCCATCTCTAACTCCCGGAGTTTACTCAAACTCATGTCCATTGAGTAGGTGATGCCATCCAACCATCTCATCCTGTGTCATCCCCTTCTCCTGCATTCAATCTTTCCCAGCATCAGGGTTTTTTCAAGAGTCAGTTCTTCATATCAGGTGGCTAAAGTATTGGAGTTTCAGCTTCAACATCAGTCCTTCCAATGAATATTCAGGACTGATCTCCTTTAGGATGGTCTGGTTGGATCTCCTTGCAGTCCAAGGGACTCTCAAGAGTCTTCTCCAACACCACAGTTCAGAAGCATCAATTCTTCGGTGCTCAGCTTTCTTCACAGTCCAACTCTCACATCCGTACATGACTACTGGAAAAACCATAGCCTTGACTAGACGGACCTTTGTTGGCAAAGTAATATCTCTGCTTTTTAATAAGCTATCTAGGTTGGTCATAACTTTTCTTCCAAGGAGCAAGTGTCTTTTAATTTCATGGCTGCAGTCACCATCTGCAGTGATTTTGGAGCTCCCCAAAATAAAATCTGACACTGTTTCCACTGTTTCCCCATCTATTTCCCATGAAGTGATGGGACCAGATGCCATGATCTTAGTTTTCTGAATGTTGAGTTTTAAACCAACTTTTTCACTCTCCTCTTTCACCTTCATCAAGAGGCTTTTTAGTTCCTCTTAACTTTCTGCCATAAGGGTGGTGTCATCTGCATATCTGAGGTTGTTGATATTTCTCCCAGCAATCTTGATTCCAGCTTGTGCTTCTTCCAGCCCAGCGTTTCTCATGATGTACTCTGCATAGAAGTTAAATAAGCAGGGTGACAATATACAGCCTTGATGTACTCCTTTTCCTATTTGGAACCAGTCTGTTGTTCCATGTCCAGTTCGAACTCTTGCTTCCTAACCTGCATACAAATTTCTCAAGAGGGAGGTCAGGTGGTCTGGTATGCTCATCTCTTTAAGAATTTTTCAGAGCGCTGCCTCTAGAGGCTGAGAAACAGAGGGCTGGGTTTACTTTACCGTATTTACTTTAATTAATACATTAAGTAATCAATTTAATTATGATTTAATTATGTTAATCGATTAATGAGTTATTTCATTTTATGCTCAACAAATAGAGAAAGCCTGCACTGTGGAGAGAGAGAGCTGTGCTGAGCTCTGTTGAGGTCTGTAGAACAAATATAAAACAGTTATATGGCAAGGAGTCTGGAGTGTCAGGTAAGAAGCATTGAGCCATAGAGAACATGCCCAGGGCAGTTGAAAGGTCACTGTGTAGCCGGAGCGTCACTTCTCAGAAACTCTGGGGGGAGGGCTGGTCATTAATCCTCCCAGGAGATCAGATGGAGGCAGAGCAAATGAGGAACACGTGGGAGAAAGAAAGCTAATTTCTTCACATCAATTTCTGCCTCCTTGAGGGACCCGGCCTTTTAGAAAATGTACCCTGATCCTCTAATTGTAGTTAGGTACAGGAGTGTAAAATACAGAGAACATTCTTCATCTGATAATGAAAGTTATGGCTCTTTTTGTAGAACAGAAGACTTGGGAAACACGCATGTATACCACACAGAAGAAAAGCATATCACCCGAAATCCAGCCACCTAGGAAAAATCGTGGTCAGCATCGTGGAGTATGACCTTTTCCCCCTATGTAATTGACCTTAATGATCTATATACTTGGATTCTCAGCCCAGAGGGTGTACAGATTCTGTAAAGAATCAATATGAATTGGATTCATATAAGATCACTGTGTTGGTTATTGTGATGATAATTTTGACCCTGCATAGCTTTTAAAATCATGTTCTTACTGAAGTAATAGTTGGATTACCTGCTTATCTTTTACTTTATAGTTATTTTGAAAAATTTTTGTACACTTTGAAAAAAGCCCACTTGATTTCATTTTAGAGTATTTTAAAGCAGACTGCCTTATTTTAAAGAGAATGTTTTCAGTTGACATACTTTTGGGAATGCTAGAAGGAAATGGAGATTTTCTGATGAATTAAAGAGAATTATAGTGAAAGTGTTAGTCTCTCAGTCATGTCCAACTCCTTGCTACCCTATGGACGATAGCCAACCAGGCTCCTCTGTTCATGGAATTTTCCAGATAAGAATAACTAGAGTGGGTAACCATTCCCTTCTCCAGGGGATCTTCCTGACCCAGGGATCGAACCTGGGTCTCCTGCAATACAGGCAGTTTCTTTACCATTTGAGCCACCAGTGAAGCCCCCAAAAGAATTATGGTTGTTTAGTTTTGTGATAGTAACAAATCTCTGTAAATAGGTATCTTTGTATTCTTATAGTGTTCAGTTTTGGAGAAGGCAATGGCACCCTACTCCAGTACTTTTGCCTAGAAAATCCCATGGACAGAGGAGTCTGGTAGGCTGCAGTCCATGGGGTCGCTAGAGTCGGACATGACTGAGCAACTTCACTTTCACTTTTCACTTTGATGCATTGGAGAAGGAAATGGCAACCCACTCCAGTGTTCTTGCCTGGAGAATCCCAGGGACGGGGGAACCTGTTGGGCTGCCGTCTATGGGGTCGCACAGAGTTGGACATGACTGAAGCGACTTAGCAGCAGCAGCAGCAGTGTTCAGTTTTGGTCCTTTTCATAGTGATATTTTTTCCAGAAATGATGTATGTTGTTAAGAAGGTATGTGTTTCTTGTTATATCTTTTTATCATTCATGGAAAATTTATGTGGGTAAAGTTAGTAAGAAAACAACTGAATTTTTTAATGTGTGCAAAGCTATTAGTGTGGGTCAAACCTTGACATCTGACAGGAACTTTTGGAACAAGAAATTTCCTGGGTAGTGTGGCCTTCACACTTAAGGAGGAACAAAGCTTTTGAAGTATATTTTCTGCTCTGCCTTTATCATATTTGCTCTGTCCATTTTGTGCCAGAGCTGGACAGCTGCCAGTGGGATTACATGTTTTGGAAGTTGTTGCTGACTTCAGTCGTTGTTCCTCCTCCCTGCTCCCTGCCACGCCTGTGCCTTTTGACTGGTTGAGAGGTCTCAGTCTTCCTGGAGATTGGTGACTCCTTGTGCTGGGTTTTAAGAAGACATTGTTTTTAGTATAATGCCTGGCTGTCCTGTTCTCTAATATCATTATAAGTCTAAAAAATTCCTTGTAGTTCTGAGACTTTTTGTTTGAGGGGGGTAAAAGGTGTCACAAACTCAGGGACCAGACAGTTATATAACGAGAAAATGATTCTAAGGAATATGACTCAGTCATAAAAAAGAGTGAAATGAGGTCATTTGCAGCTGCCTGGATGGACCTAGAGATTGTCATACTAACTGAAGTAAATCAGAAAGACAAATGTCATATGCTGTCACTTATACGTGAGATCTAAAGCATGACACAAATGAACCTATCTGCAAAACAGAAGCAGACCCAGACATGGAGAAGAAAGTTACGGTTGCCAAGAGGGGAGGGAGAAGGATGGACTGTGAGTTTGGGGTTGCTGCTGCTAAGTCACTTCAGTTGTGTCCGACTCTGTGCGACCCCATAGACGGCAGCCCACCAGGCTCCCCCGTCCCTGGGATTCTCCAGGCAAGAACACTGGAGTGGGTTGCCATTTCCTTCTCCAATGCATGAAAAGTGAAAAGTCAAAGTGAAGTCGCTCAGTTGTGTCCGACTCTTAGCGACCCCATGGACTACAGCCTACCAGGCTCCTCCATCCATGGGATTTTCCAGGCAAGAGGACTTGAGTGGGGTGCCATTGCCTTCTCCAGAGTTTGGGGTTAGTAGATGCAAAATATTACATTTAGAATGGATGAGCAACAGAGTCCTACTGTATATTACAAGGAACTATAGTCTCCTGGGGGAAACCATAATGGAAAAAACTATATAAAAAGAATGCATACTTATATGTGTGTGTGTGTGTGTGTGTGTGTGTGTATAAAGTAGTCACTTTGTTGTACGGTAGAAATTAGCACCACATTGTAAATCAGTGATATTTCAATTGAAAAGATTCTGAGGAGGAGTGTGGGGACTGTGCCAGGCTGGAGGATGCTCACAGTCTCCAAAGGCAGTAAAACAAAACCACAGAATATTACAGCCAAATATAAAGTCTAAATTTGACCAGAAGCTTACCCGTTTATGGGCTTCCCAGATGGCGCTAGTGGTAAAGAGCTTGCTTGCCAATTGAGGCATAAGAGGTGTGGGTTTGATCCCTGGGTTGGGAAGATCCCTTGGAGGAGGGCATGGCAACCCACTCCAGTATTCTTGCCTGGAAAACTCTATGGACAGAGGAGCCTGGCGGGCTACAGTCCATGGGGTCACAAAGAGTCAGACACGACTGAAGCAACTTAGCACAGCACAACTACCCGTTTATGTCTGGTTATGCCAGGTACCACTGTAATATGCATTATCTTATCCTGGCTTCACAATAAAGGTAAATACTATTACTGTCCCCATCTTAGAGATAAAACTGAGGCTTAGAGAAGTTTTTTTTTTGCCCATGTCACAGAGATAGTACACAGTTCAGTTCAGTCGCTCAGTCGTGTCTGACTCTTTGCGACCCCATGAATCGCAGCACGCCAGGCCTCCCTGTCCATCACCAACTCCCGGAGTTCACTCAAACTCACATCCATCGAGTCGGTGATGCCATCCAGCCATGTCATCCTCTGTCGTCCCCTTCTCTTCCTGCCCCCAATCCCTCCCAGCATCAGAGTCTTTTCCAATGAGTCAACTCTTCACATGAGGTGGCCAAAGTACTGGAGTTTCAGCTTTAGCATCAGTCCTTCCACAGAACACCCAGGACTGATCTCCTTCAGAATGGACTGATTGGATCTCCTTGCAGTCCATGGGACTCACCAGAGTCAAAATCAGGTTTGTTTGACTTTGGGTCTTGAGCTCTGGGTTGTGTTTTGATTTTAGGCCACAGAACTTTGAATTGCATTCATTGGGTAGGAGAAAAGTTGTCAGTCAGCAGCTAAGCTACTCAGCAGGTTGATGGCGGCTAGCTTTGTGGTCCTGGAGCGGGCAGCCAGGCCTGGGACAAAGGGTGGTGTTCTTGGGCTTAGAGGAGGAAGAGACCTCAGGATCAGGTACGGACAGGCTCTGAAAGTCTTCCCCAGGTGCCCAGGGAGGCGAGGCCTTGGCTGGGGACATCAAGAAATTAATAGTTCCTGTGAGACACAGAAAATGTGTTGGGGGGTATGGCAACATGTAGGAGGGGAAAACCTGACTGATGTTTGGTGGGAGCTTTGGCAGATGTGAGTCAGCTCTGGGTGATTCTTTGTACCCTCGGCTTCCGAACTGTGAGTGAGGGAATAGCTAGAGCTGTGGAATAAAGAACTAAAACGTATGGGTTGAGGTTTAATCTAGGGCCTTCTGTCACAATACACTATTTTTTTTAATGTTATTAAAATTTTTTTTATTCTACTTTTCTTTATCCTACCACACAGCATGTGAGAATCTTAGTTCCCTGACCAGGGGTCAAACACATGCCCTCTGCAGTGAAAGTCCGGAGTCTTAAGCTCTGAACCACCAGGGAAGTTCCACAATACACTTTAAAATTAAGTGAGGTTTTTATCAGGTAGAAGGGACTGACTTCTCACACTTTTTTTTTTAATTAAAATTTTTTTAAATTTAATTTTTATTGGAGTATAGTTGCTTTACAATGTTGTATTAGTTTCTTACTGTGCAGTGAAGTAAATCAGTCATACGTATACCTAGATCCCCTTTCTTGTCTAACATCTTAGCAGCAAATACTCACACCTCAGAGTGGTTTTTCTGGGGCCAAGCGGATCTCTGTTGGACCACTGGCATTTCCCGTGGTATTTAGTGGAAAGAAAGTATCCTCACAAACCTTTGGTTGTTGAGTTCACCAAAAACTGAAGGTGTGTTAACACAGCACCTTTTAACAAACAAATCCTGAATCTCGTTGCACACTGTAGCTGTCAAAGCCTCTCTGTCCAAGCGCCTTTAGCTCAAGGAAGCGAGACGTCGAGCCCACTTCTTCCTGCCCAGATGCCCGCGAACGTGGACCCTGGGAAACACAGCTGCCTCTGTGAGAGGCCTGTCTGCATAAACCTTACAGAGCCCTACAGAGAGATGAACAAAAAAGTGCTCTCTCTCACACACAGGCACACACACACACGGAAAAATTAAAGGGCTGTATCTTCACATTTTTTCCCAATGTGAATAAATTACAGAAATACATTAAAGACGGGTTTAATGGAGTTTGCTTTCTGTAGCCTAAGACTTTTAAGTAAATACTGGAGGAGGAAGCAAACTCAGTGTCAAGAAACTTAATACTGTTAAAAGGAGGGCAGGGGTGGGACCCAAAATAGAGCACCCACAGGTCTTAGGAAAGCCCTTCTGTTGAATTGTCTGGTTTAAAATGATCACTTTCCTAGAAGCAACAAGAAAAACTGGTCCAGTTTGTTTTTAGAGTTGGAAGAAAATCCTTAATGTAAGCAACTTCTGGCTCTGCAGTGTTTCCATCTGGAACATCATTGAAGAATTTGGCCAGATCTCAAGTGATTTATGTTTAGTAAATAAGATTATCTTCAGCTTCCTATTGTGAAAGAGCAAATGGTTTGGGGTTTGGCTGCTGCTTTTTAGCCTCTTTAAATTGCTTGTTCAAGGTAATACTGCATTCATCTCCATTATTTATTTCTAGAGTTGGGTTTGCAACAGTGGTTTCTGAAGCGAGAAACCAGAACAGTGGTTGAAGCGAGAACAGCTTAAAGTATTAATACCCTTGTTGTAGAGTTACCGAAACGATAACTTGTTGTTGGTAGTGGTGTGGGGGTGGGATGGAAGGGCTTTTGCATACACCTGAAATTCAGCTTTTATGTTTTTCTACATTACGTGGCAATGCTCTTAATTTTATGAAACAAACGAAATAAAGGGAATCTCGCATCACTCGTGTCAGCTATTTTGAATGCTTTTTCATGTTTTAAGAGTTTCATGTCATAAGAATTCATAGGAAGACATTTCTTATTGAAATTGGGGACATCCAGTGAAAAATGACATTTCATTTTGGTGTTAGAGGATACATTAGTATGAAAAGTGAATTCTGATATACTGTTTTTTTAAATGTGCTTAAGATTTTAATGTTTCAAATTAAATAGTTTTTATAGGTCCCATGTTAAATTATCCTTATTAATAGATTTAAATATTTGTGTGAGAGAGGTAAGAATTTTTAGCAAAGAAATGATCATTTTATACTGCAAGATAGAAAAAAAAATTGAAGTGTTTCTGGGCATAAAATTTAGGAAAGCGGTACATTATCTATTTCATAATCACTGTAGATAAAAATAGTTACATCTAGTTAGTAAGTGTTCTGCTCTAGTAACCTCCTTCAGTACCTCTTCCTAAATCTCGGAAGTTTCTCCTTCAACTAGTATCTTAATATTTTGAGTTTCGTATCTTGTGCATTGTGCAAACCAAGCAAAAGATAAAATATATGGAGGTCACTCTGCTTTTCAGATTCTATCAGTTGTTTTGAATCTAATTCTTAAACTGTTCGTGATTCCTTGGCAGCAAGCCACGTGCGTGTCACTTTATCTCATTGCTGTTAAGTCTAGTCCTGTCAAGAACAGGTTCACTAGTCTTTTTTAATTGCCTGCTTAAAATTTTTCATTTCCAAAATCAGCTAAAGAATTTAAGATGGTGACAAGTGTGGACTGAGGGGCACTTGAAAGTTCTGAGTGAATCAGGAACTCACTGAAGCGGGGAATGCAGACATGAACAGTTTAAGGCTGGTGTGGAGCACTTGTATCCAGAAGAACGGAGCGGGGCTTAAATGCGTGTGATGTTGACTAGTATAACAGATTTCTTTCCTGTGTCTTTGCATTTAAGTGTGCCACCTGTTGTTTGAGGGAACTGGAGGCTAAGGATTAGACAGTTGGAAGGTTGAGACACAGATGAAGATGAGCCATCATCTGGAGGCGACAAAAGAGAGAAGGATGTCCACCCTAAAACCCGAAAATCATGATCACATGAAGGAGGGGAAACCATGGTTAGATATGGGCCCTGCTCAAGGGCAGTGCAGTGCAAAGAGAGGAAAGAAGTCATAAAAAAAAGTAAGGTGGAGAGATACGTAGGAGAAGGTAGGACAAAGTTCTTTGTTTCCTGAGAAAGCATAGTCTTTGACTGGAATAATGTCCCCCTCTGGGAGTAGAGAGGCCAGGTTTCCCAGCACATGGGGAGGCCGACTTTGGTGATGCTGCCCAGCAGAGTCTGAGGTGTGGTGGTGGGACCCTCGTTCTCACAACCCTGCGGGAATAGAGATGTAGGGACTGCGTTCCTTTCCAGGGATGTGCTTCGGAGCCAGAGTGGTGTGTGTGACCTTGAAAGGAATGATTGGTTGGGTGGGCCGCCTGGTTGGGTGGGCCGCCTGGCTGAGTCAGATCAGAGTAGCCTCCACTGTGCTGTCTCTTTTCCTTGAGTTACCCCTTACCTGGTAGACGTAGGAGTTGGGGTTACTTTGCAGTGTGCCGAGGGCAGGGCTGACTTTGTGTTGTTAGATCCCCCTCATGCTTCCCTCAGAGCTCTTCCTGGGGAGCATCACGGCTTCATGTTGTTCCCCAACAGGGCCCTGTTTACTGGAAATGTATTTCATATTCTGGACCTTTTCTGATTTTCTTATCATCTACCAAGCTTCATGTTCACTTTCTCATTTCTCTAAGCTCTCCAGATAACTGGAGCTAGTTGAATAAAAACACTCATTCACCTGTGTAGGGTCCGTACATAACTCATCCCTGTTACATGTGTGAATTCTAAAGGATTCACAGTACGCTGACACAAGGAAATGGTGGCATTTGGGGCGAGTCTGTGGGAAGGTATTAAAATGGTGATATTCCAGTGAGTCATACTATATGCATAGTTTATATATGGGAAGTAAACTTGAACAAAAGGAACAGAAAGGGTAAGAAATGACAATTGAAGTATGATGAGCGTAGTCCTAGGGCATATGTGAGATAGGGGCTACTAGCCTGTAGTTTGTAGGGAGATTTCATTTCCTCGAAGATAGTGAATGCTTGGGTTTAACAGCACGGCTCACGAAATACAAGCCTAACACATTATCTGGGTTGACCTGAAGAGTGAATAGTCTTTCCCAGAGGGCAGGAAAAACTGGTCCTCTTGGACTCAGGGAGAAACAGCAGTGTTGTATGTCATGAGGAATTTCAGGGAATTTTCGAGGGTGGTTTGGGCTATTTGTAATTGCTGCCTTGAGCTTGACTTTGAACTCTAACCCAGCTCCTGGTGCCATTAGGTATGACTTAACAGTGTTGGTCGGCTGAGGGAAGGGCTTGCAGGGCTACTGAGGGATCCTTGAGATTTGGGACTGTGCCATTCATTATTGCCAAGGGAGCTCAGAAAGTTTCTTGATTAATGAAATAATAAATACATAGCACCTCTGCCTGATGCCTTCCCCACCCCAAGATTGGCTGAAAGTAGGAAAGTGGTGTGTATATATGAGATCCCAATGGTTTTGAAAATGCTCTTAATGCCTAAAAGAATACCAAACCCATATCTTCCAGTCCCCGACAGGGCACCCTAGTCATTGCAGGCAGTTCTGGTATCCCAGGAGTAGACGACCTCCCCAGTTACAAGGTTCCATTTCCTCATTTGCCCCTCAAAGGTGGCGTTGAAAGCCTGGAATTGTGGGTGACTTACAAGTTCAGATTCTGTTCCTGGGTCGGGAAGATTCCCTGGAGAAGGCAATGGCAGCCCACTCCAGTATTCTTGCCTGGGAAATCTCATGGACAGAGGAGCCTGGTGGGCTACAGTAGTCCATGGGGTCACAAAGAGTTGGACACTTCTGAGCCACTAACAGTTTCACTAATACTACAAATTAAAGCATAATAGATAGAAGATATCTCCTTCTCCCCAAACCACCCTTCCCACTCCTCTTCCCATGCTTCTTTCTATCTTTCTGGCTGTGGTCCAGTTGTGGGCTGTGGTTCAGTTGTGGGCTGTGGTTATGATTCTTGTACTGAAAGGTTGTTGTTGAATCATGCAAAAACACTTGAGATTCTTGGCCCCCAGAGGAGAAGAATTCAATCCGGGGCCAGAGACGAGGCTTGATCGCTTAGAGCTTTTGTGTAATAAAGTTTTATTAAAGTATAAAGGAGATAGAGAAAGCTTCTGACATAGGCATCAGAAGGGGGCAGAAGAGTACGCCCCTGCTAGTCTTCAGCTGGATGTTATATAGTCACTAGCAGTCTGTTAATGAGAGAAAGGAAAGTCTTAAAACTCAGAATGGCACCAGGCCCCTCACCCATAAGATGCATTTTGGGATAATCTTGGCACCAAATGGTTTATCCTGGGCCATAAAATGATTAACTTGAATCTTGAAGAAGGGCAGATCACCATACAAATAGTTTCATTTACATATATTAGGGAAACAATATCTGAGTATAACATACTGGTTTGTCAAGCAGATTCTGAGCCAAGAGGCGGAACCGACTTGAAGACAGAGTTTGGGGTAAATGCATAGACATTAGCATAGCTTAAGACAAATATTTCCATAAGAAAAAGGCATTGGTTAACTTCAGGTGAAACCAGGTGTCATTATGGCAACACAGTATTTTAAGAGAAACCTCCTTTTAAATTTGTATAGAGAAGGAAAAAAATATCACTAGTTTCCTCCTGCCGCTTTAAGAGAGATAAAAATGTCTGGCACTTGCAGGCTTTTTCCTCCGTTTGGAGATCCCTGGCCTTCCTGCCTGTTACCCTCTCAGTACCTTATGAACAACTTGCCTAGAAGCTTAAAATATGTGTCACAAGTTTAGCCAGTTTAGTAGCTGGACTTGTTGATGACAGTCCTGAGCATGTGACTTCTTGCTCTGTCTCTCAGAGCAGCACCACGGCAGCTGCTGGCAAGACCCTGGTTTCTATAGGGTGTCTGCTTGATGGGGCAAGTTTAAGTTGTGATCGTCAGCAGTGGAGTTTGCGTGTTTTTTATATTGCATTTACAGAGGTTCAGTTCCTGCCTTCAGGGAGGTTGGACGCTCCTCTGTACGACATCGGACCTTCATAGCAGATGTAAATGTGGTCTGACTGCTAAGCACTCATTTGGATGCTAGTTTTAGCTTTTTGTCAGCCTCCTGGGCTGGTTTGATGTTTTTATTTTTGTAATGTGCCAGTCACTTTGTGTTGTGTTATAATAGAATTCCAGAAATGGAGGGACTCTTAGAGGTAATTAAATCTGGGGTACTTTAAACTTTTCCTTCCTTCAAAGGGACAGTAAAACCTCTAATTTAGACCTATCTATCTGTAAATGAGAGAAAAGCTGAATTTCTAGTTCCAGGAGGGATGGAAATGGGAGGCCCAAAGCCTCTAACATTTCTCTGCCCTCTTCCCGCCCTGCCCTCAAAGTACTGCAGTGTGCATCTGGGCCTCTGTGGAGCTTGGTCTGAAAACCACAGCTCTGGAGAAATGGGTATTTTGCTACTTCTTAAGTGAATCTTCCTGGCACCAATTTACAGTTTATTGCTTCCTGAGGGCAGAATTTTAAAACCGAACAGCTCAAAGTTCTTCCTTTGTGCTTATCTTAGTGTGAATTACCTTTGGTCACTTAGCAGTCATCAGGAAGCCTGTTGTATGTTATGAACCCTCAGTTCAGCCAAAGTGCACCATCCGGTAACACAGGTAAGAAGCTGACCTGAGGGCCGAGTGGTACTTTATTATTATTTTTTGAATTTGATGGCAAGTATGACATCCAGGTAAGAGTATGCATATGCTTAAGAAGTTGGGATGTCCTTCATGCTGCTTAGTCACTAAGTCATGTCCAACACTTTGCTACCCTTTGGGCTGACTGTAGCCCACCAGGCTCCTCTGTCCATGGGACTTTTCAGGCAAGAATACTGGAGGGGGTTGCCATTTCCTTCTCCAGGGATCTTCCCAACCCAGGTATCAAAGCCATGTCTCCTGTGTCTCCTGCTTTGCAGGCAGATTCTTTACCTGCTGAGCCATACTATATAGATCAAAGCAGAGTCCCCTGACCAGCTGCCCCTAAAACCTGTTAGAATGCAAATTCTTGGTTTCTACCCAGATCTGCTGAATCAGGAACTTTGAGGGTAGAGCCCGGAGTCCAGAAAGATAACAAGCCTTTGGGGCAATTCTGGGCTTCCCTGCTGGCTCAGATGGTAAAGAATCCACCTGCAGTGCAGGAGACCTGGCTTCAGTCCCCGGATTGGGAAGATCCCCTGGAGAAAGGAATGGCAACCCATGCTAGTATTCTTGCCTGGAGCATCCCATGGACGAGGAGCCTGGCAGGCCACAGTCCATAGGGGCACAAAGAGTTGGACACGACTGAGTGACTAACACTTTTTTGGGGTGATTCTGCAGCATGTTGATGTTTGAGAAGCACTGGTGTTGAAGAACACAGTTATAGTGGCAAAGGTCGGCTTGGGGTGTTGTAACACTGCTCCTCCCCAAGCTTCCTGTTCCTGTAAATTCTTCTTGCTTTGCTATGGAAATTTGATGTTTTCTCAGTCTTCCGTGAAGTCCTATAACAAACACCCTAGCTCTGACTTCCCACTATGTTACCACCCCACCTTGGTCCCTTTTATATGGAAATTCTGAGGCCACTAGTGGATGTATATAAACATGATTTTTAGGTGTTAGTTGGACGCTTGCTTGTTTGTGAAAGGAAGTGATTTTCTGCTTGGCCAGCCAGGGCCTCATTTGTCAGAATACTGCTAAGGTGACTCCAAACCGCAGCTCCTCCACCTTCCTGTCTCCAGTGAGGGTCTGATGGAGGCTTTCCCCAGGGCGGCTCTGCTGTAGCCACGATCACCTCACCCAGGGTAGCAGTATAAGCCTGTTCCTTTTCTCCTGTGTCTCTGATTAATCAGGCAATGGTTCAATACCCTATAGTTGAGAATTCCTACTCTGAGGTCTAGGAACCGACCCTGATATCAGACAAGCTTGGCTTGTGCGTAGGTGTGTGTGTTAGTTGCTCAATTGTGTCTTCCTCTCTGCGACCCCATGGACTGTAGCCCACCAGGCTCCTCTGTTCTTGGGGATTCTCCAGGCAAGAATACTGGAGTAGGTTGCCATGCTTTCCTCTGGGGAACTTCCTGACCCAGGAATAGAAGCCTGGTCTGCTGCATTGCAGGCAGATTCTTTACAGCCTGAGCTACCAGGGAAAATGCCTTTTTGTGGGTGGAGGGTCCATTGTTTCCATCAGACTGGAAAGGATCTGTGAGGCATCCACCCCCCCCCCCAAAAAAACCCCAAGTCGCTCTAGCTGTTTTTGAATAAAAGTTTTAAGAAATCCTTTTAAGATTTGCAGCCAACTGAGGTGGAAGACCTTTTGTGGGGTTGGCAGTCATACTTCAGCCTGCTGTGTAGGCTCCTCAGGTGTGCTGTGTACATAAGTGGAGGAAGACTGGTTCTCTTGGTCCAGTGGTTTCAGGGATCGTGTGTTTAAAAAAGTCGATCCTGTGAGGCATACAGAGCAAGAGGGGTATTATCCCCGCTTACATCAGTGACACTGAGAAAAGCATGAAACTGTCATCTCTGGGTTTACTGTCATCTGAAGGCACTGACCTCCCCTCCCCCCACTTCTGAATACACTTGGATGATGCCTACAGAAATCTCAGAAGTTCATTATGGATAAAGGGCCGATTGTTCACCTTGCACCCAGCATCATCATTCCTCTCCAAAGCGAATGGATCATGTTAAAACTGGATTTTGTTTTTGGCTATTCCTCATTTTAGCAATTTTGAAACGAAATTTTATGGATATAATCTCCCCACCTCACAGTCAAATAAATGCTGACCTCAGCCCCTCTTCTTTTCTCCTCCATGAGTATCACAGAGAATCCTACCCGATCATATTTTTCAGCATGTTGGATCAAGAGAGGGCAAGTCACTGTCAGCTTGTTAGCATCGCCTCATTTTCATTAGATTGTTCTCTGGGTTTCAAAGACTAGTGCCCTTGTAACTTATATTATACAGCCTTAAAATTGCACATAAAATTTGCTGTGGAAGAGTAGCAAATGTAAGATAGATGGAAAAGGTTAAGGGGAAAACGGTGCTAAGAGCTTCTCACAAATGAATTCTCATCATAAAAGCCCAGTGATATCTCCAAGTGACAAATTAACTTGAGACTGTGCTTTGCATTTTTAAGTAATGTGTGGCAGGATAATTCTATTTGTGTTCAAGCCAGAGGTCAATGCCTCACTTATTCCACTTGTGCTTTTTGTCTAATAGTGTAGAAAAGAGAGCTGGCTATGTGGGTGTTTAATTTACTTTGATTTTGCAAATGCGTTGTGTCATGATTCAGTCAGTACTGAGATTCTAGCAGTTAAGGCAGTCTGCCTTACAGAAGGTGTCTGTGCTGAGGGCTTGGGGCCAGCATATTTTCTGAAAGGAATATTGTGCTTAGAACACTTCTTAAAATGATTCTTGTTCTGGCTTGGACCATGCTTTCAGTTTAGTGGGGCCACTTGAAAGGACATCAAGATGTCAGTCATTTATATCACTTCCCTGTCGTTGAGTGGGTAGAAGACATTCATGAGTGGTATGTTGGTTCTTTCTGTCAGCAACTTAGAGGTTCTGTTACGAAAATTAACTTTGAGCAAGTGACTCTGTATTTCTATCAAGAATATGCATATTGATGTCATTTAGACTCTTTGAGAGAAATATAAAATACCTATATAAATTTTACCTTTGTACGTTTGTGATTTCTTGAACAGTTATGGGAATAAAGAGAAAAGAGTTCCTCCTCTGACTTCCTAGTCTGTTTACTGAAATCTTAGGGATCATGTGAAAACTTTTAATTCTTCAAGATGTTGGTGTCAGAATTAGAAGTTTATTTTATTTTACAAGCTTCCTTGTATGTTATTTAGTTTTTTCTTTTTGCTTTACTTAAGGATAGTTGAATTATAATATTACATTAGTTGCAGGTATACAACATACTGATTCAATGTTTTTATGTTACATACTATATGAAAAAAGGTTTAATTTCTAGCCCAAATCAGAAAAAAAGCACTCCAGAATGAAATTAATACAAAGCAGTCCGTTGATAGTTGACATTATTTAGGCAAGATGAAATGCGGCTGCTATATGTACACTAATAATAACATTTGAAGAGCAGTTCACAGATGTAAAGAGTTTTCATGTGTATCGCATCATTTCTAAACAATGGAGGTGGGTATGGCCATGCCATTTTACAAATGAAAACCAATAAGATTATGTACATCTTCCAAGGCTACTCAGCAGAGTCAGGACTCAAAAGCAGGTTGAAACATTTTGAATCTAGGCCTTCTTTTATGTTTGCATTTTTATTTTTTTTAATTGAAGTATAGTTGATATCGAACTGCAGATTGACTCAGTTATACACATATACACAGGTAGGCACACACACACACACACATTTTTTTTCCCAGATTTTTTCCATTATAGATTATTATAAGATATTGAATATAGCTCTCTGTGCTATACAGTAGATCCCTGTCATTTTATCTATTTTATAAATAGTAGTTTGTATCTGTTAATTGAAAACTCCTAATTTACTCCTCCCCCTTTCCTGTTTGGTTGCCGTAGTTTGTTTTCTATGTCTGTGTGTTTATTTCTGTTTTGTATCAGTTTTTAGATTCCCCACATAAAAGTGATATCATATGTTATTTGTCTTTCTCTGTCTGACTTACTTCAGTTAGTATGATAATCTCTCTGTCCATCCATGTTCTTGCAAATGGCATTATTTCATTCATTTTTTATGTGAGAATAAATTTCCCATTGTGTATGTGTACCACATCTTCTTTATCTGTTTATCTGTCAGTGGATAGTTAGGGTGTTTTCATGTCTTGGCTATTGTAAATAGTGCTGTTATGAACATTGGGGAGAATGCATCTTTTTGGATTAGAGTTTTCTCCTGATATATGCTCTGATATGGTATTTCTGGTTCATATAGTAATTCTATATGTAATTCTATATAGTAATTCTAATTAAAACAACGGAATGGGAAAGATTAGCGATCTCTTCAAGAAAATTAGAGATACCAAGGGAACATTTCATGCAAAGATGGGCTCAATAAAGGACAGAAATGGTATGGACCTAACAGAAGCAGAAGATATTAAGAAGAGGTGGCAAGAATACACAGAAGAACTGTACAAAAAAGAGCTTCACGACTCAGATAATCACAATGGTGTGATCACTCACCTGGAGCCAGACATCCTGGAATGTGAAGTCAAGTGGGCCTTAGAAAGCATCACTACAAAACAAAGCTAGCAGAGGTGATGGAATTCCAGTTGAGCTATTTCAAATCCTGAAAGATAATGCTGTGAAAGTGCTGCAGTCAATCTGCCAGCAAATTTGGAAAACTCAGTAGTGGCCACAGGACTGGAAAAGGTCAGTTTTTATTCCAGTCCCAAAGAAAGGCAATGCCAAAGAAGGCTCAAACTACCACACAGTTGCACTCATCTCACACGCTAGTAAAGTAATGCTCAAAGTTCTCCAAGCCAGGCTTCAGCAATACGTAAACCATGAACTACCAGAGGTTCAAGCTGGTTATAGAAAAGGAAGAGGAACCAGAGATCAAATTGCCAACATCTGCTGGATCATGGGAAAAGCAAGAGAGTTCCAGAAAAACATGTATTTCTGCTTTATTGACTATGCCAAAGCCTATGACTGTGTGGATCCCAAGGAACTGTGGAAAATTCTGAAAGAGATGGGCATACCAGACCACCTGACCTGCCTCTTGAGAAACCTGTATGCAGGTCAGGAAGCAACAGTTAGAACTGGACATGGAACAACAGACTGGTTTCAAATAGGAAAAGGAGTACGTCAAGTCTGTATATTGACAACCTGCTTGTTTAACTTCTATGCAGAGTACATCATGAGAAACACTGAGCTGGAAGAAGCACAAGCTGGAATCACGATTGCCAGAAGAAATATCACTAACCTCAGATATACAGATGACACTACCCTAATGGCAGAAAGTGAAGGTGAACTAAAAAGCTCTTGATAAAAGTGAAAGTGGAGAGTGAAAAAGTGGGCTTAAAGCTCAACATTCAGAAAATGAAGATCATGGCATCTGGTCCCATCACTTCATGGGAAATAGATGGGGAAACAGTGGAAACAGTGTCAGACTTTATTTTTCTGGGCTCCAAAATCACTGCAGATGGTGATTGCAGCCATGAAATGAAAAGACGCTTACTCCTTGGAAGGAAAGTTATGACCAACCTAGATAGCATATTCAAAAGCAGAGACATTAGTTTGCCAACAAAGGTCCGTCTAGTCAAGGCTGTGGTTTTTCCAGTGGTCATGTATGGATGTGAGAGTTGGACTGTGAAGAAAGCTGAGCACTGAAGAATTGATGCTTTTGAAGTGTGGTGTTGGAGAAGACTCTTGAGAGTCCCTTGGACTGCAAGGAGATCCAACCAGTCCATCCTAAAGGAGATCAGTCCTGGGTGTTCATTGGAAGGACTAATGCTGAAGTGAAACTCCAGTACTTTGGCCACCTCATGCGAAGAATTGACTCATTGGAAAAAACCCTGATGCTGGGAGGGATTGGGGTCAAGAGGAGAAGGGGACGACAGAGGATGAGATGGCTGGATGGTATCACCGACTTGATGGACATGAGTCTGAGTGAACTCTGGGAGTTGGTGATGGACAGGGAGGCCAGGCATGCTGGATGGCATCACCGACTTGATGGACATGAGTCTGAGTGAACTCTGGGAGTTGGTGTTGGACAGGGAGGCCAGGCGTGCTGTGATTCATGGGGTCGCAAAGAGTCGGACACGACTGAGTGACTGAACTGAAGTGATAATAATTCTATTTTTAGTTTTTTAAGGAAACTCCATAGTGTTCTCTATAGTGGCTGTACAAATTTACATTCTCACCAACAGTGTGTAAGGGTTCCCTTTTCTCCACACTCTCCAACATGTATTATTTGCAGAGTTTTTGATGATGCCATTATGACCTGTGTGAGGTGATACCTCATTGTGGTTTTGATTTGCATTTCTCTAACAGTTAGTGATGTTGAGCATCTTTTCATGTGCCCATTGGCCATCTGTATAATTTCTTTGGAGAAATGATTTTTTAAGTCTTCTGACTATTTTTTGATTGGGCTGTTTTTGCTGTTGTTGTTTTTGGGTTTTATGAGCTGTTTGTATGTTTTGGACATTAAGCCCCTGTCCATGGCATTCTTTGCAAATATTTTCTCCCATTCTATAGGTTGCCTTTTAGTTTTATCCCCAGGTCAGTAGGTGCCCAATATGCTACTGGAGATCAGTGGAGAAATAACTCCAGAAAGAATGAAGGGATGGAGCCAAAGCAAAAACAATACCCAGCTGTGGATGTGACTGGTGATAGAAGCAAGGTCCGATGCTGTAAAGAGCAATATTGCATAAGAACCTGGAATGTCAGGTCCATGAATCAGGGCAAATTGGAAGTGGTCAAACAAGAGATGGCAAGAGTGAATGTTGACATTCTAGGAATCAGCGAACTGAAATGGACTGGAATGGGTGAATTTAACTCAGATGACCGTTATATCTACTACTGCGGGCAGGAATCCCTCAGAAGAAATGGAGTGGCCATCATGGTCAACAAAAGAGTCCGAAATCCAGTACTTGGAGGCAGTCTCAAAAACGACAGAATGATCTCTGTTCGTTTCCAAAGCAAACCATTCAATATGACAGTAATCCAAGTCTATGCCCCAACCAGTAATGCTGAAGAAGCTGAAGTTGAACAGATCTATGAAGACCTACAAGACCTTTTAGAACTAACACCCAAAAAAGATGTCCTTTTCATTCTAGGGGACTGGAATGCAAAAGTAGGAAGTCAAGAAACACCTGGAGTAACAGGCAAATTTGGCCTGGGAATATGAAATGAAGCAGGGCAAAGACTAATAGAGTTTTGCCAAGAAAATGCACTGGTCATAGCAAACACCCTCTTCCAACAACACAAGAGAAGACTCTATACATGGACATCACCAGATGGTCAACACCGAAATCAGATTGATTATATCCTTTGCAGCCAAAGATGGAGAAGCTCTATACAGTCAGCAAAAACAAGACCAGGAGCTGACTGTGGCTCAGATCATGAACTCCTTATTGCCAAATTCAGACTTAAATTGAAGAAAGTAGGGAACACCACTAAACCATTCAGGTATGACCTAAATCGAATCCCTTATGATTATACAGTGGAAGTGAGAAATAGATTTAAGGGCCTAGATCTGATAGATAGAGTGCCTGATGAACTATGGAATGAGGTTTGTGACATTGTACAGGAGACAGGGATCAAAACCATTCCCATAGAAAAGAAATGCAAAAAAGCAAAATGGCTGTCTGGGGAGGCCTTACAAATAGCTGTGAAAAGAAGAGAATCGAAAAGCAAAGGAGAAAAGGAAAGATATAAGCATCTGAATGCAGAGTTCCAAAGAATAGCAAGGAGAGATAAGAAAGCCTTCTTCAGAGATCAATGCAAAGAAATAGAGGAAAACAACAGAATGGGAAAGACTAGGGATCTCTTCAAGAAAATCAGAGATACCAAAGGAACATTTCATGCAAAGATGAGCTCGATAAAGGACAGAAATGGTATGGACCTAACAGAAGCAGAAGATATTAAGAAGAGGTGGCAAGAATACACAGAAGAACTGTACAAAAAAGATCTTCATGACCCAGATAATCACGATGGTGTGATCACTGACCTAGAGCCAGACATCCTGGAATGTGAAGTCAAGTGGGCCTTAGAAGGCATCACTACGAACAAAGCTAGTGGAGGTGATGGAATTCCAGTTGAGCTATTCCAAATCCTGAAAGATGATGCTGTGAAAGTGCTGCACTCAATATGCCCGCAAATTTGGAAAACTCAGCAGTGGCCACTGGACTGGAAAAGGTTAGTTTTCATTCCAATCCCAAAGAAAGGCAATGCCAAAGAATGCTCAAACTACCGCACAATTGCACTCATCTCACACGCTAGTAAAGTAATGCTCAAAATTCTCCAAGCCAGGCTTCAGCAATATGTGAACCGTGAACTTCCTGATGTTCAAGCTGGTTTTAGAAAAGGCAGAGGAACCAGAGATCAAATTGCCAACATCCGCTGGATCATGGAAAAAGCAAGAGAGTTCCAGAAAAACATCTATTTCTGCTTTTTGACTATGCCAAAGCCTTTGACTGTGTGGATCACAACAAACTGTGGAAAATTCTGAAAGAGATGGGCATACCAGACCACCTGATCTGTCTCTTGAGAAATGTGTATGCAGGTCAGGAAGCAACAGTTAGAACTGGACATGGAACAACAGACTGGTTCCAAATAGGAAAAGGAGTTCGTCAAGGCTGTATATTGTCACCCTGTTTATTTAACTTATATGCAGAGTACATCATGAGAAATGCTGGACTGGAAGAAACACAAGCTGAAATCAAGATTGCCAGGAGAAATATCAATAACCTCAGATATGCAGATGATATCACCGTTATGGCAGAAAGTGAAGAGAAACTCAAAAGCCTCTTGATGAAAGTGAAAGTGGAGAGTGAAAAAGTGGGCTTAAAGCTCAACATTCAGAAAATGAAGAAGGCATCCGGTCCCACCACTTCATGGGAAATAGATGGGGAAACAGTGGAAACAGTGTCAGACTTTATTTTTCTGGGCTCCAAAATCACTGCAGATGGTGACTGCAGCCATGAAATTAAAAGACGCTTACTCCTTGGAAGGAAAGTTATGACCAACCTAGATAGCATATTCAAAAGCAGAGACATTACTTTGCCAACAAAGGTCCGTCTAGTCAAGGCTGTGGTTTTTCCAGTGGTCATGTATGGGTGTGAGAGTTGGACTGTGAAGAAGGCTGAGCGCCGAAGAATTGATGCTTTTGAAGTGTGGTGTTGGAGAAGACTCTTGAGAGTCCCTTGGACTGCAAGGAGATCCAACCAGTCCATTCTGAAGGAGATCAGCCCTGGGATTTCTTTGGAAGGAATGATGCTGAAGCTGAAACTGCAGTACTTTGGCCACCTCATGCGAAGTGTTGACTCATTGGAAAAGACTCTGATGCTGGGAGGGATTGGGGGCAGGAGGAGAAGGGGACGACAGAGGATGAGATGGCTGGATGGCATCACTGACTCGATGGACGTGAGTCTCAGTGAACTCTGGGAGTTAGTGAGGGACAATGAGGCCTGGCGCCCTGTGATTCATGGGGTTGCAAAGAGTCGGACATGACTGAGCGACTGATCTGATCTGATCTGATCTTGCCATTCAAGAGGCTGAAAGTTTAATTAGGTCCCATTTGTTTATTTTTGTTTCTGTTTCCATTACTCTAGGAGATGGTCCAAAAAATATTGCTGTGATTTATGTCAAAGAGTGTTCTTCCTATGGTTTCCTCCAGCAGTTTTGTAGTATCCATTCTTAACATTTAGGTCTTTAATCCATTTTAAATTTAGTTTTGTATATGGTATTAGATAATGTTCTAATTTCATTCTTTTACATGTGATTGTCTAGTTTTCCCAGAACCTCTTATTGAAGGGACCATCTTTTCTATATTTTATATTCTTGTCTCCTTTGTCATAGATTAATTAACCATAAGTGAGTGGGTTTATTTCTGGGCTTTCTATCTGATTCCATTAAACTATATGTCTTTTTTGGTTCCAGTACTATACTGTTTTGATTATAGTAACTTTGTAGTATAGTCTGAAGTTAGAGAGTGTGATTCCTCCAGCTCAGTTCTCCTTTCTCAAGATTGATTTGGCTTTTTGAGGCCTTTGTTTTTCCATACAAATAAAAAATTTTTTTGTTCCCATTCTGTGAAAAATGCCACTGGTAATTTGAGGAATTGCATTGAATCTGTAGACTGCTTGGGTAGTATAGTCATTTTAACAATTTTGATTCTTTCAGTTTAAGAAAAGTATATCTTTCCATCTGTGTTGGTCTTTAATTGAGATTTAAAAATTTAAATGTTTTCTTAATGTTTCTTTCTGATATTTAATTGTTAATATGTAGAAATGCAACAGGTTTCTCTCTATTAATTTTGTATCCTGAAACTTTACTGAATTCATTGATGAGATTTAGTATTTTCTAGTGGCAACTTTAGGATTTTCTGTGTATATCATACTGTAAATGGTGACAGTTTTTTTCTTCCTTTCCAATTTGGTTTCCTTTTATTTCCTTTTGTTCTCTTATTGCAGTGGTAGGACTTCCAAAACTATTATTATGTTGAATAAAAGTGGCAAGACTGGATAACCTCATCTTATTCCTGATCTTAGAGCAAATACTTTCAGCTTTTCACCATTGAGAGTGATGTTTGTTGTAGGTTTGTCATATATGGCTTTTATTATGTTGAGGTAGGTTCTCTCTATGCTCACTTTCTAGAGAGTTTTATCGTATGTGGATATTGAATACTATGGACAGAGAAGCCTGGTGGGCTATGGTCCATAGGGTCACAAAGAATTGGACATGACTGAAGTCACTTAGCACACATGCGTGCACATTGATTTGCAGATCTTGAAAAACCCTTGCATTCCTGGGATAAATTCTAATCAAGGATGGTGTATGAACTTTTTAATGCATTGTTGCAATAAGTTTGCTAGTATTTTATTGAGGATTTTTGTTTATTTGTTTGGTTGTGTTGGGTCTTAGTTTTGGCCCTTGGGATCTTTGATGTGTCCTGTGGGGTCTTTTGTTGTGGCACTGGGACTCTCTAGTTGTGGCATTTGGGCTCAATTGCTCCATGGCGTGTAGGAACTTGGGCTTCTATGGTGGCTCAGATGGTAAAGAATCTGCCTGTGATGCGAGAGACCTGGTTTCGATTCCTGGCTTGGGAAGATCCCCTGGAGGAGGCATGGGCACCCACTCCAGTATTCTTGCCTGGAGAATTCCATGGACAGAGGAGCCTGGCAGGCTACAGTCCATGGGGTCACAAGAGTTGGACACCTGAGGGACTAAGCACAGCACAGCATGTGGGATCTTAGTTCCCTAATCAAGGACTGAACCTGCATCCTCTGCATTGCAAGGCAGATTCTTAACCACTGAATTATCAGGAAAGTCCCTTTGTTGAGGAATTTTGCATCTATATTCATCAGTGATATTGGCCTGTAGTTTTCTTTTTTTGTGATCTCCTTGTCTGGTTTTGGTATCAGGGTGATGGTGGTCTCATAGAATGAGTTTGTAAGTGTTCCTTCTTCTGTGGATTTTTGGGATAGTTTCAGAAGGATGGGTGTTGACTGTTCTCTAAATGTTATAGAATTCACCTGTGAAGCCATCTGGTCCTGAACTTTTGTTTGTTGGGAGTTTTAAAATTACTGATTTAGTTTGAATACTGGTAATAAGTCTTCATATTTTCTGTTTCTCCCTGCTTTAAACCTGGGAAATTGTCCCTTTCTAAGAATTTGTCAGTTTCTTCCTGGATGTCCATTTCCTTGATGTATAATTGATTGTAATAGTATCTTCTGATCCTTCATGTTTCTGTGGTGTTGGTTATAACTTTTCCTTTTTTGTATTTGATTTTATTTATTTGAGCACTCTCCCTTTTATTCTAGATGAGTCAGGCTAAAGGTTTATCAGTTTTTTCTTTTCAAAGAACCAGGTTTTTGTTTCTTTGATATTTTCTGTTTTGTTTTTTTAAATTAATTTATTTATTTTAATTGGAGGCTAATTACTTTACCATATTGTGGTGGTTTTTGCCATACACTGACATGAATCAGCCACGGGTGTACATGTGTCCCCCTGTCCCAACCCCCGCCCCCCCGCCCCACCTCCCGCCCCCTCCCATCCCTCTAGGTGGTCCCAGTGCACCAGCTTTGAGTGCCCTGCTTCATGCATCGAACTTGGACTGCTCATCTATTTCACATATGGTCCTATACATGTTTCAATGCTATTCTCTCTTAAAGTCTCCTATTTCATTTATTTCTGTTCTGATCTTTATGCTTTCTTTCCTTTTACTAACTTTGGATTTTGTTTATTTCTTCTTTCCCTGGTTGCTGTAAGTGTAAGGTTAGGTTGTCTGAGATTGTTTCCTGAGGTCTATCGCTATGAACTTTCCTCTTAGAACTGCTTTTGCTGCATAGATTAATGGTAATATCTTTGTCTTCTGCATTCTTCTACTAAAGTTCTCTTTTTCTTCTTTGATCTGTTGCCCCTTTGCCCTTTTGCTTTAGGATTTTAATTTGTGAGGTGAAGACAGTGGGCTTGATTTTCTCCTGCATTGCAGGTGGATTCTTTACCAACTGAGCTATCAAGGAAGCCCTTTATTATAGATAATTGCCTCAAACACTGGCTAGTGTGGACTTGACCTTTCAAAATGCAAGGCCAACGATCACATTTTTACTTGTGTGGGATTTTTTGTTGCTTTGATCTCAGAGGACTCGATGGATGCAGGTGTGGAGAAGACTAAGGGAGATGAGGGCAGGTCCTTGGTCAGGAGCTCTGGGGCCATGTTCAGTCCCTCAACTTATGGTAGTGTCTTACATTTCTTGGAAGAAGCAGAATAGATTCAAATACCTGAGGCTAGGAGCAAAGCAGGCCTCCATACTTCCCCAAAGTTCAAGTTCCTTTTAACTCTGAATGTCTCCTGAGATCATTCTTTTAAAAAACACTACTGTATTTTTTTTCATAAGGATGAAACCCCAACACTCTAAATTCATGCTCCCTACTGTGGGACCTAGTATTATAGAATCTATTTGCCTCTAAATAAAGAAAGAAAGTAAGTTTCGACAGCATGTCCGTCAGCTGTCCCAGACACCACTCAGAAGTTGATGGGTGTTTTGAGGTTGTATATTCACCTGTCTGGAGAGTTGAGGACTCTGGACATATTTCGAGTTAGGAAATAAATACCTGTGTGATTACATGGCTTATTGTTTCTTGTAAAACATATCACCTTACGTTAGAGTCCAGTGACTCATGATCTGACTTCAGAATACTTTTACTTCAATAATTAAAAAAACCCCTTTTCCTGCCATTTGGCTTTTAACATGTGTTCAGGCCATACTTTTCTTTTGGTACCTTTCTAATTGAGATGAAATTTGCATAACACAACACTGTGAATATTTTTTGTCAAGAGAATTTAAGAAAGGTTAATAGACTCAGCACTTGGTTTATTTATTTGAATTCAGAAGCTGATAGGCCAGGATGATATATAAAACCAGGTCCGTGCCTTGAAGGAGACCACGGCCTCCAAGGGGGATAAACAGATAATAATAGAGACATGTATGGTGTGCCCTGGGACTGCCGAGGATGTTGCCTGCACGTTCCTTTTTGAGCCCACCTCTGAAAATGGTGGGTCTTTTCCTCTTGCTCAATATTTTTTTAGTGACTTCTCTCACTTCTTTGTCTTACTGTTTTCAGTTAGAGATTTCATATGAAAGTTAGAATTTGTCAGCTACTTCATGCTTCTCAACATTTCTTGCTTCTCTGATTCAAAGACAAAAATTATAGTGGTAATGCTTGATGTTAGTCTGTTTGTTAGAATGATAAAACATGCAGTTGATATAAAATTGGATATAAAAATGTATTTTTGAATGTTGGAGTAGGAATTTGGCATTCTACCAAGTGTGTTTTTCCTGCAAGTGTGTGGCAAGACTGTTGGCCAATAAAATCCAGGACTGTAAGCCTGAACTATATTGCGTATGTTTTAATTTTTATTGTATGTTTCACCCTCATTGCCTTAAAAAACCCAAGCTGAAAAAGTATACTTCCTGTTTGCTTTGCTTTGAAATATCCTGAAACTTCATATCTTTTCTCTCTTTTTTTTGTTTGTTACTTAAATCTCTTATGTGTTTGAAAATGATAATAGCAGTGCCTTTTTCTTTTATACTGGTAAATGGACAATATTTATAGAGATCCCTGAAGTCATAGAGAAAGGACTAAGTGAAATTTGAAATGGTATTATGCAATGTGAATATATTATGTTCTTATATTAAGCTGAGTTTTATTAAGGTGAATTTTTCTCAATACTAATCTTATTTTAAAAAGTTACTTATCATTTATTTCTTTGTTTGGCTGTGTTGGGTCTTGGCTGCTGCGTGCAGGCTTTTCCGGCTGTGAGCAGCGGCTGCTGTCTAGCTGCGGCACGTGGGCTTCTCGCCGCCGAGCACGGGCTGCGGGGCGTGCAGGCCGGTGGCTGTGGCAGGCAGCCGTTGGAGATGTCTTGGTACTTGTGGAATCTTCCCAGACCAGGCTCCCCTGCATTGGCAGATGGCTTCCTAACCACTGGACCGCCAGGGAAGTTCAATACTACTCTTTTTTAAATTTAAAGACTTTAGTCTCCTTTTAAAATAATTACGCTATTTAGACTCCCTCATTTCTCTATTTTTATAATACATTACACAAGTACACAAGGACTCAAACCAAGAAGCTGAATGCCAGTGTCTTTGAAAGTGAAAGTTGCTCAGTCATGTCCGACTCTTTGAGACCCCATCCATGGAATTCTCCAGGCCAGAATACTGGAGTGGGTAGTTGTTCCCTTCTCCAGGGGATCTACCCAACCCAGGGACTGAACCCCAGGTCTGGCATTGCAAGTGGACGCTTTACCAGCTGAACCTCCAGGGAAGCCAAATAGTTTAAAATAGTTATTCTGTTTAAATTCCCTCACTTCTCTATTTTCAGGCATTTCTAAACTGGTACACGGAGAAGGCAATGGCACCCCACTCCAGCACTCTTGCCTGGAAAATCCCATGGATGGAGGAGCCTGGTGGGCCGCAGTCCATGGGGTCGCTAGGAGTTGGACATGACTGAGCGACTTCACTTTCACTTTTCACTTTCATGCACTGGAGAAGGAAATGGCAACCCACTCCAGTGTTCTTGCCTGGAGAATCCCAGGGACGGGGCAGCCTCATGGGCTGCTGTCTATTGGGTCACACAGAGTCGGACACGACTGAGCGACTTAGCAAACTGGTACAACTGTCATTTTCTTTTTTATTTTATAGAGTATGGTATCTTTGAAATGTTAGTTAAAAAAAAAGTCACTCTAAAGTTTTTTCCTTGATCCATGAAAATGTAAGAACTGACTTCGGTTGACTTCACTTTAATACTCATATTTTAGTAAAATCTTGCAATATGTTGCTCAAGTGCTAGAAAATAATATTTTTAGCTCAATTTTAAACCTTACCTGAAGTTTTATTTAACCTTTCTCTGTGTGAATAGCTTAAAGGGCACACTTATAAGGTTACCATTTACAGTTTTACAGAAAGATCTTTTTCTTCCCTTCATTATCTTGACAGCCGAGCAAGTCAAGGGAACAGTCAGCAGACTGGTCTAATGGGCATTTGTTCCGTGTACTGGAATGTGCTTCCTCCTTGGTATGAGAGCTTGTGTTTGTGGCACACAAAGTGACGTTGTGTAAAAATGTGAAAGACAGGTGTTTACTCTGGCCTTGACCAAGGTGAGAGTTTGAAATAGAAGAACTGGGCTCTGCACAGGAGGGAACAGGGAACTTGACGGATCTGTCGGTTTCGTCCCCTGTCATTGAAACCAGAGACTCAGTGAAGGAGATATAATTTCCCAACTTAATACAGCCTTAAAATCTTTTTTCTTTTGGTTGATGTATTTTAAGCAGCTGAATACATTTTCCATAAATTTTACTGCCTTCCATTTATCTTTGAATAGAAGCCAGCAGAGAGATATTTAGAAGGTTATGCACAACAATAAAACGAACTGTTAGGAAAGTCCTTTTGTGGCATTCCTCAAGTGTGTGCCGGTAGAAAAATTACTGTCATTTGATAGTGGGATGTTGGAAATGATTTTATTTACTATTTAGAAATAACACAAATGAGCCTTGCTTTTTCAGTTCACAGGTTTAAAACATTTAGTTATGCCTCACTAGCTCAAATCTTTGTTCATTACACTGTACACGGATGGAATTAAATGTGACACATTGCAGTGTTGGATCAGCCCCACAGATTTTAAATACAGGGTTTGATTGAATGCTGGAAAAAAAAATAAAAAAGAAAGATACTGTTTAATGTCAGAAATGATTTCTGAAATGTTGTTTTTAGCTTAAAATTGGTTCAAGAAAATGTCCCAATGATGGCAGAGGGAAAAGATTGTGAAGAATATTTGATTATAGGTTGTCCTGTTGAAACCAAAAGAGAGTCTTAGGCTTTAAAGGAGCAAATAATTTTCTTTTTTTCAATTTTAAGTACATACACATTTATTAATTGAAAAAAAAAGTATCTATTTATTTATCTGTGCTGGATCTTAGTTGTGGGTACTTGGGATCTTTGATTTTCATTGTGGCATGGAGCTTCCCTTGTAGCTCAGTTGGTAAAGAATCTGCCTGCAATGCAGGAGACCTGGATTTGATTCCTGGGTCGGGGAAGATCCGACCCAGGATAAGGAAATGGCAACCCACTCCAGTATCCTTGACTGGAGAATTTTATGGACAGAGGAGCCTGGTGGGCTCTAGTCCATGGGGTTGCAAGAGGCGGATGCAACTTAGTGATTAAACCACAATCACTACGCAGGGTCTTTAGATTAGATATTTAGATTAGATTGCAACATGTGCAGTCTGATTCCTTGACGAGGGATTGAACCTGGACCCCCTGCATTGTAAGTGTGGCGTTTTAACCACTGAACCACCAGGGAAGTCACAAGCAAATAATTTTTCAAAGCCAGGCTCTTGGTATCTCTGTTGGCCATAACATGGCTAGTCCCTGGCAGAGTGTGCTTCCAGTACTTGTGTCTGCCGCTGCAGCAGTACACACATGTTCAATGACCGTGTGGCCTTGAAACATCACTTTTACCCTCTGGCTACCCAAGGACATGTGTGGATGAAGGTCAGAGCCTTGGGATGCTTGTTGTGAGGCTCATGAGTATTGGGAGAGGAGAGCTGCCTTAATATAATGACCATATTTTCCAGGGAATTCTTTAGAGGCTACCTTCTTCTTTTTTTTTTTTTTTTTTAATTTTCGTAATGTATTTTATTTAATCAAATCTGTCCAAAGTGTTGTTTTTCCAACATGTAATCAATATGGACATATTGTTGGTGACTTCCCTGGTGGTCCAATGGCTAAGAGTACACGTTTGCAATGCAGGGGGCCTGGGTTCCATGCCTGCTCAGAGAACTAGATCCCATAAGAAGTCGCATGCTGCAACTGAAGAACCTACAGGCTGTGATAAAAGATGCCATGTGCTGCGACCTGGCACAACCAAATACATATTTTTTAAAATGAACATATTATTAATGAGATCTTTTACATTCTCTTTTCATACTCTGTCTTTGAACTCTGGTGAGGATTTTATATTTAAAGCACCTCTAATATTTGAATGACCACTTTTCACCAGAAATGCTTGATCTCTGTTGAGATTGCATAAAATGTATAGTTGAAAAAGTAGTTTCACACCCAAGTTGTTCTAGTAACTGAATCAGTATCAATTTTAGACTTCAATTAACTAAAATGAAATAAACGTTGAGTCCCTTAGTCGCAGAAGCCACACTCCAAGTTTCAGTAACCTTGTGTGGCTAAAGGTGACCTTGTTGGGCAGTGTAGTGTTGGAGATTACCCCTTTGGGCTCCAGAACCAGTCTGTGGAGGCCATCTTCTAGTTCTTTTGGTTACTTAATTTACTTAGTACAGGGCCGTCTCTCAATGGTGTCTCTAACTTGCACTTCATTTTTATAATTACTATTTTTTTGGCCATACCCGCAGCAACTAGGATCCTAGTTCCTGACCAGAGATTAAACCCATGCCGCCTGCATGGGAAGCATGGAGTCTTAACCACTGGACTGCCAGGGAAGTCCCATGAATCGTACTTTAGTATTCATAAGATATAGGAGCATGTTCTGTGGCCTAAAATCGCCTGTCATTTGTTTCAAGGGTGAAAGGCAGGGAGTTGGATATTTGACTTGGATTTCAGTCCTAGCTCTGCCACTGTGTGATTTGACTTCATCTCTTTTAGCTTCGGCTTTCTTGTCTATAAAATGAGTGCTCATTTGTTCATTCATTTGTTTGTTCCTTCATTCAACAAACATTAATTTCTGTGTGCCAGGCTTATCCTTGGTGCTGGAAAATGAGCAGTGAGCAAAGCAGACAAAACTCCTGCTCTCAGTGGAGCTTGCATGCTACTGGGGAGATGGAATATAAAATAATAGAAGTGAAATATAATATGCTAGATGGTGACGGTTGCTACAGAGAAAAATAGAACAGGTTCAGGGATAGAGTGACAAGATAGGAAGGTGATTCCTGTCTGTTTTACATGGTCGACAGTAGACAGAGAGGGCCTCTGTGTGGAGGTGCCGTGTCGGCAGAGATGTACATAAAGAGCGGAAGGGTATCTGAGGATTCCTGGGGATAGATGATCTCAGGGAGCAGCAAGTCTGGCAGGCACCTCATAAGAGTCAGAGCAGCGGAGAGAATGGGGTTACAGGGGGTGAGGGCTAGTGCAGCCGTGGTGCCAGCGAATACCTCTTGGGGTGGCTTAGAGGATGGGGTGAGATGACCTTTGATATGCATTTTGCACTGAAAGATCAAAATGCCATAACAAGTGAGGACTGTTGTAGGAATGCAGAAAGGTTCAGTAGTATGAAGCTTATTAAATATATCATCTTGTTAAATATAAATAGAAAAAAATTGTATCATTTTTATAGAAAAGGCATGTGATAAAGTTCAATATTGATTATTGATTTCTTTTTTAAAACCCTCAAAATGTAGTAGGAAAATATCCTTAGTAAGCTATGTTCTTCTCAACCTAAAAACCATCTCAGGCTTAACAGTAAATTTGTGACCATTAAAATCAGAAACAAAATAAAGATATCTACTGTTTTCACTCTTTATTAATGGTATTTTGGAATCACAAGTTAATGCAGGTGAACAATAGAATGAAAAAGAAGTTAGAGAGGTTTGATGAATAGTAATATATGATTAGAATACTCCATGGAGTCAAATGAAAAATTAACTATAAAGAGTAATCATATTTATAAATGTGCCTGGATGTCAAAATAATATGTCAGCATTTTGGATATACTAGCAACTAGTTTAAATGTTCAGTTCAGTTCAGTCACTCAATCATGTCTGACTCTTTGCCACCCCATGGACTGCAGCACGCCAGGCTTCCCTGTTCATAACCAACTCCCGGAGCTTGCTCAGATTCATGTCCATCAAGTTGGTGATGCTATCCAACCAACCATGTCATCCATCCTCTGTTGTCCCCTTCTCCTTTTACCTCCCATCTTTTCCAGCGTCAGGGACTTTTCTATTGAGTCACTTCTTCATGTCAGGTAGCCAAAGTATTAGAGTTTCAGCTTCAGCATCAGTCCTTCCACTGAATATTCAGAACTGATTTCCTTTAGGATTGACTGGTTGGATCTCCTGGCAGTCCAAGGGACTCTCAAGAGTCTTTTCCAACACCACAGTTCAAAAGCATCAATTCTTTGGCTCTCAGCTTTCCTTACGGTCCAACTCTCACATCCATACATGACTACTAGAAGAACCATAGCTTTGACTCTATGGACCTGTGTCACCAAAGTGATATCTGTGCTTTTTAATATGCTGTCTAGGCTTGTCATACCTTTTCTTCCAAGGAGCAAGCGTCTTTTAATTTCATGGCTGCAGTCACCATCTGCAGTGATTTAGGAGCCCCCCAAAATAAAGTCTCTCACTGTTTCCATTGTTCCTCCATCTATTTGCCATGAAGTGATGGGACTGGATGCCATGATCTTCGTTTTTTGAATGTTGAGTTTTAAGCCAGCTTTTTCACTCTCCTCTTTGACTTTCATCAAGAGGCCCTTTAGTTCTTCACTTTCTGCCATAAGGGTGGTGTCATCTGCATATCTGAGGTTATTGATATTTCTCCTGGCAATCTTGATTCCAGCTTGTGCTTCATTCAGCCTGGTATCTTGCATGATATACTCTGCATATAAATTAAATAGAGTGACATTATACAGCCTTGATGTACTCCTTTCTCAATTTGGAACCAATCCATTGTTCCATGTCTGGTTCTAACAGTTGCTTCTTGATTTGCATACAGATTTCTTAGGAGGCAGGTGAGGTGGTCCGGTATTCCCATCTCTTTAAGAATTTTCCACAGTTTGTTGTGATCCACACAGTTCAAGGCTTTAGCGTAGTCAGTGAAGCAGAAGTAGATGTTTTTCTGGAATTCTCTTGCTTTTTCTTTGATCCAATGGATGTTGGCAGTTTGATCTCTGGTTTCTCTGCCTTTTCTAAATCGAGTTTATACATCTGAAAGTTCTCAGTTCAACATACTGTTGAAGCCTAGCTTGAAGGATTTTGAGCATACCTTGCTAGCATGTGAAATGAGTGCAGTTGTGCAGTAGTTTGAGCATTCTCTGGCATTGTCTTTCTTTGGAATTGGAATGAAAACTGACCTTTTCTAGTCCTGTGGCCACTGCCTAGTTTTCCAAATTTGCTAGTATGTTGAGTTCATCAGTTTAATAGCCTCATCTGCAATACCATCACCTCTACTAGCTTTGTTCGTAGTGATGCTTCCTAAGGCCACTTGACTTCACATTCCAGAATGTCTGGCTCTAGGTGAGTGATCACACCATCATGGTTATCTGGGTCATTAGGATCTTTTTTGTTTAGTTCTTCTGTGTATTCTTGCCACCTTTTCTTAATCTCTTCTGCTTCTGTTAGGTCCATACTGTTTCTGTCCTTTATTGTGCCCATCTTTGCATGAAATGTTCCCTTGGTATCTCTAATTTTCTTGAAGAGATCTTTGCTACTGCTACTGCTAAGTCACTTCAGTCGTGTCCGACTCTGTGTGACCCCATAGATGGCAGCCCACCAGGCTCTGCTGCCCTGGCATTCTCCAGGCAAGAACACTGGAGTGGGTTGCCATTTCCTTCTCCAATGCATGAAAGTGAAAAGTGAAAGTAAAGTCTCGCTCAGTCGTGTCCGACCCTCAGCGACCCCGTGGACTGCAGCCTACCAGGCTCCTCCATCCATGGGATTTTCCAGGCAGGAGTACTGGAGTGGGGTGCCATTCTATTATTTTCCTCTATTTGTTTGCATTGATCTTTGAAGAAGGCTTTCTTTTTTCTCTCTTGCTCTTCTTTGCAACTCTGCATTTCAATGGATATATCTTTCCTTTTCTCCTTTGCCTTTCACTTCTCTTTTCTTCCCAGCTATTTGTAAGCCCTCCTCAGACAACCATTTTGCCTTTTTGCATTTCTTTTTCTTGGGGATGGTCTTGATCACTGCCTCCTGTACAATGTCACCAACCTCTGTCCATAGTTCTCTAGGCACTCTATCAGAAATCTAATCCCTTGAATCTGTCTGTCACTTCCACTGTATAATCGTAAGGGATTTGATAAAGGTCATACCTGAATGGGCTAGTGGGTTTCACTACATTCTTCAGTTTAAGTCTGAATTTTGCAATAAGGAGTTCATGATCTGAGGTACAGTCTGCTTCAGGTCTTGTTTTTGCTGACTGGATAAAGCTTTTCCATCTTTGGCTGCAAAGAATATAATCAGTCTGATTTCGGTATTGACCATCTGGTGATGTCCATGTGTAGAGTTTAAATGTAGTGAAAGAAAAAACAATTACCATAAAAAAGTATTAAATAACCTAAGAATAAACTTAAGAAATATGTAAGATATGTATGAAGGTATTGAAAAATGCTCCTGAAGGGGATACATAAATGATATGAGGCCTGTCATATTCTGGAATATAGAAATGCTGGTTCTCCTTAAATTAATGTGTATGTTTAATGCAATTCCACTAAAAATAACAAGATTTTCAGGGGCTAAAAAACCTTATTCTGTGCTTATATGGAAAAATAAGTAAGCATGAACAGCTCGGCCATTTCTGAGAAGAGATTAAAACATGCTGTAAGATTATAATAATTGAAACATTTGTATTACTAAATGTCATGTTTAGTGTATGACAAAAGATGGCATTTCAAGTTAATTGGAGAAAGATGCTCTGTTCAATAAATAGTGGTCGGATAACCAGGTGGCCATCTGGAGTGGGGAAAGAAAAGGCTATTTAGAACAGTATCTCAAGTGTTAAGCAAAATTGATCTATGTTAAACAGAAATTTTAAAAATATTTTATGGAAGAAAGCATGGGAAAGTTATTTTATAATCTTGGAGTACATATGGCCTAAGTAAGAGAGAAAAAAGAGAAGCCGTAAAAGAGATTGATAAACTTGATTACTTTAGAAAACTAACAGAAAAAAATCCTGCATAAAAGAAGACTAAGAAAATTGGGAGAAAATTTTTGCTTTTCATCCTGCAAAGGGACTAATTTCCCTAATGAAGAGTTTCTACAGATCCATAAGAACAATCCCAACAACCCAGTAGAAAAATGGACAAAGGATACTAATAGTCTATAGGAAGAAAAATAATGGCGTCTTTCAAACATGTTGAGAAGATGCTGAACCTGCTCATTTTAAAAGATATGCACATTACAACTAAACTGAGGTACCATTTATCACTGATGGGCAGAGATTAAGAAATTGCATAACCTATTCTGTAGACAGAATGAGTACAAAACAATAGTGTATTTTGTGGGCAATTTGGCAAAATCTATAGGACTGATGCTAAAGCTGAAGCTCCAGTACTTTCGCCACCTCATGCAAAGAGTTGACTCATTGGAAAAGACCCTGATGCTGGGAGGGATTGGGGGCAGGAGGAGAAGGGGACGACAGAGGATGAGGTGGCTGGATGGCATCACCGACTTGATGGACATGAGTCTGAGTGAACTCCGGGAGTTGGTGATGGACAGGGAGGCCTGGCGTGCTGCGATTCATGGGGTCGCAAAGAGTCGGACACGACTGAGCAACTGAACTGAACTGAACTGATAGTATGAAAAGGGCTTCCCAGATGGTTCAGTGGTGAAGAATCCACCTGCCAAGCAGGAGATACTGGTTCAATCTCTGGGTTGGGAAGATCCCCTGGAAAAGGAAATGGTATCCCACTCCAGTATTCTTGCCTGGAAAATCCCATGGACCGAGGAGTCTGGTGGCCTTGAAAAAGTGTCGGATGGGACTTAGTAACGAAACAACAGTAGTATGAAAAAATTCATATTCCTTGACTCAGAACTCCAGTTCTAGAAATTTATCCTAGATAAGTGTACAAATACATTCCTATAGATAAACATACATTCATATATACTATGCATGTATCCTACATATACATACGTGTTACATGCATGATAAAGTGATTTATCTACAAAGATACTTATTGTAGTGTAGTGTTTATAAAATGGCTAAAGATTAGAAACAACCAAAATGTTCATCTGTGGGAGACTGAATTAAAACATTGCATTAACAGCTGCTGTTAGAAAACTGTGCTGTTTACATTAGAAACCTGTGTAGTCATATACAAACATAGCAGTGAATCTCTTTATGTATCATTTTGGAAACATTGCCAGTATATGCTGTTTGGTGAAAAATGCAAGGTGAAGAACAGTGTATATGATATGTTCATTTATTTGTTAAAAATGTTTTGCTCATTTATGAATAAGTACAGTCTCTGGGAGGTATAATTTGAATTTGAATATATCTTCAGTTCAGTTAAGTTCAGTCGCTCAGTCGTGTCTGACTCTTTGCGACCCCATGAATTGCAGCACCCCTGGCCTCCCTGTCCATCATCAACTCCTGGAATTCACTCAGACTCAGGTCCATCAAGTCGGTGATGCCATCCAGCCATCTCATCCTCTGTCATCCCCTTTTCCTCCTGCCCCCAATCCCTCCCTGCATCAGAGTCTTTTCCAATGAGTCAACTCTTCTCATGAGGTGGCCAAAGTACTGGAGTTTCAGCTTCAGCATCATTCCTTCCAAAGAAATCCCAGGGCTGATCTCCTTCAGAATGGACTGGTTGGATCTCCTTGCAATCCAAGAGTCTCTCAAGAGTCTTCTCCAACACCACAGTTCAAAAGCATCAATTCTTCAGTGCTCAGCTTTCTTTCACAGTCCAACTCTCACATCCATACATGACCACTGGAAAAACCATAGCCTTGGCTAGACGGACCTTTGTTGGCAAAGTAATGTCTCTGCTTTTCAATATGCTATCTAAGTTGGTTATAACTTTCCTTCCAAGGAGTAAGCGTCTTTTCATTTCATGGCTGCAGTCACCATCTGCAGTGATTTTGGAGCCCCCCAAAATAAAGTCTGACACTGTTTCCACTGTTTCCCCATCTATTTCCCATGAAGTGATGGGACCAGATGCCATGATCTTCGTTTTCTGAATGTTGAGCTTTAAGCCAACTTTTTCACTCTCCACTTTCACTTTCATCAAGAGGCTTTTGAGTTCCTCTTCACTTTCTGCCAGAAGGGTGGTGTCATCTGCATATCTGAGGTTATTGGTATTTCTCCCAGCAATCTTGATTCCAGCTTGTGCCTCTTCCAGCCCAGCATTTCTCATGATATACTCTGCATAGAAGTTAAATAAGCAGGGTGATAATATACAGCCTTGACGTACTCCTTTTCCTATTTGGAACCAGTCTGTTGTTCCATGTCCAGTTCTAATTGCTGCTTCCTGACCTGCATATAGGTTTCTCAAGAGGCAGGTCAGGTGGTCTGGTATGCCCATCTCTTTCAGAATTTTCCACAGTTTATTGTGATCCACACAGTCAAAGGCTTTGGCATAGTCAATAAAGCAGAAATTGATGTTTTTCTGGAACTCTCTTCCTTTTTCGATGATCCAGCGGATGTTGGCAATTTGATCTCTGGTTCCTCTGCCTTTTCTAAAACCAGCTTGAACATCTGGAAGTTCACGATTCACATATTGCTGAAGCCTGGCTTGGAGAATTTTGAGCATTACTTTACTAGTGTGTGAGATGAGTGCAATTGTGTGGTAGTTTGAGCATTCTTTGGCATTGCCTTTCAAATATTGCTTAATGAGTGTTATTGTTATTCATCAAAAATGATCTGTGTGCTCCTGAAGGGTGCTTCTTGGAGGATGTCAGTACAGGATCTGTAAACCAAAGATGGCAAATAAGATTGAGAAGCGTATGAAACAAAACTAAGTGAGCTTCTTTTTTTAGGCCTTCTTAGAGCCTTAATATTGGAGAAGGAAATGGCAACCCACTCCAGTGTTCCTGCCTGGAGAATCCCAGGGACAGGGGAGCCTGGTGGGCTGCTGTCTATGGGGTCACACAGAGTCAGACACGACTGAAGCGACTTAGCAGTAGCAGCAGTAGCAGAGCCTTAATACCACTCCCGTACTCTTGCCTGGAAAATCCCATGGATGGAGGAGCCTGGTGCACTGCAGCCCATGGGGTCGCTGAGAGTCAGACATGACTGAGCGACTTCACTTTCACTTTTCACTTTCATGCATTGGAAAAGGAAATGGCAACCCACTCCAGTGTTCTTGCCTGGAGAATCCCAGGGATGCGGAAGCCTGGTAGGCTGCCGTCCATGGGGTCACATGGAGTTGGACACGACTGAAGTGACTTAGCAGCAGCAGCAGCAGAGCCTTAATAAACTTAACAATAATGCACTGTGTGAATATTCCAAGAGGCATATTTCAGAATGTAAGTGAAGCAAGTGAAGTGAAAGTCATTCCATCGTGTCTGACTCTTTGTTACCCAATGTACTGTGGCCTGTGGACTGGGCTCCTCTCTCCATGAAGTTCTCCAGGCAAGAATACTGGAGTGAGTAGCCATTCTGTTCTCCAGGGGATCTTCCTGGCCCAGGGTTGAACTCATTGCAGGCAGATTCTTTACTATGTGAGCCACCAGGGAAGCCCAATATCAAGAGGGATATTTTAGAATGCAGCATTTTCCAAATCTACTTGAATACAACAACAACCACTACTTTTTTTTTTTTCTTTAAGAAGCAGGAGTAGTTGTTGCAGGAAATATCACTTTCATGCTTAGATTTCGACTTTGTTCACCTCTGTTCTTCATTTTGACCATTCTTCATTCATTTCTAAGAGGGCTGCAGTCTCTGCTCTTCCTCCTCTGTGATGTTCTGCAGTTCACTCATTCATTTTGTGATTGGGACCTTCCCAAGGCATTCAAATAACACTGCGTTTCTTGAGTGAAGAAGAGAATCTATAAAATTAATGTAAAATCTTAGGAATCAATTGGATGGAACTTGAAGATTAAAGCTTCATCTGATTGAGCTTTCCACAAAGCTTAAAAAATTTTGCTGTTTGGGAATGAAATGGACTTAATGGGTAGGTAGTTGAGGAATTGTGAGTTAACGTAGAGAAGATATGGGTTCTACCTCTGTCTTCACTGTTCACCAGCATTTAGTTTTGAACACGTCACCTACCTTGTGCATGCTAAGTCTCTTCAGTCATGTCCCCGTCTTTGTGATGCCATAGACTGTAGCCCACAAGTCTCCTCTGTCTATGGGATTCTCCAGGCAAGAATATTGGAGTGGGTTGCCATGCCGTCCTCCAGGGGATCTTCCAGACCCAGGGACTGAACCTGCATCTCTTATGTCTCCTGCATTGTCTGACAGCTTCTTTACCACTAGCACCACCTGGGAAGCCCTGTCCCGTACCTTTCCTCTGCTTTATTTTTGTCACCTATAAAATTCATGGATTGGGCTTAGGTCCATCCATTTTAAGACTCTTGAATTATTATTACTATGGTTGAGTGGAATCAGGGAAGACTGTGGGCCTCAGTAGAACATTTTGTTCTTATCTGCAAGTTTTCACATAACCTGTCTCAGTTCAGCTCTTTTGGAGAATGAAATTATTCAATAATCAGCTCATCGTCAACACTACGAATTTGAAAACTTCTTGAATTGTTTGAGGCTTGTACTTGATTGATTGATTTGTTAATTACTCTCCAGGAAAGCACTTGATTATAGCACGGGTCAATTAATCCAATGCTATGGAAAAATCCACACCTCCTATGAAAACGCCCCTCTGCATTCATTCTGCCGATACAGGGAGAAATCTGTGATGTGGCTGTTAATTATCTTCCCCTCTCCGCCCACAACCTGCACAGCATTCATCTGATGGTTTGCTGTGCTTTTTGTGCACTCCCCACCTATTAGCAGATTTCTGAACTCAGCACAGTAGAGGTCTGAATTCACTGAATTTATGCCATCTGCAAATGAGGTTTAAATTTGTCCCTGTTTTGAAATTAGGGAAATGACATAGCCATTGCATAGAAGGATTGTGAACCTGAATTTGATTTTGTTAAGTGGAGGTAGAATGTTTTGTTAGAAGGAAAGCACTTGCCTGGGCAGAGATTTGGGTGTGACTCAATTGTGAACTGCCAACTCCTCACCCCCTTATTAGCAGGAGATGTATTTTGTTTTTAAGGGAATTGACAAGGAGAGAATTATAAAGACCCAGTGAATTTTAAGAGAGTCCTTTCAATTTACTTTAATTCCGTTTAACCTTGCTTTCCATGTTATCCTGTGCATTACTCTCAAGGAACTCAGCTTCCTTTGAAGTCTCAAAGCGTGGCTGCTGGCGGAATCCTGCTGGTAAAATATTAGTGATTCCCAGTAAGCCCTTCCTGATACATAGGGATGCCTTGCTGCCCAAGTAAAAGCATGTGTGTGTGAGTGCCTATAAAGGAGTGAAAGGGCAGAATGTATGGTAATGGATACTGAAGTGGGAGGAGTGTTTCTCATGAATTAGAGATGCCCTTTCATAATTCAAGAGTCTCAGAATGAGAAAAGGCTTGACATCACCTGAAAAGCATCTGGAAGCAATCTGTAATTCTTAAGAGGCAGTAGGAGAGCCTGTCTCTCTCCAGTACATGATAATAAAACAGTTCATGTGGGATTATGGAAGAAGTAGAATTCTCTCTCACTTGTAAGTCATTGTAAAATTGCTTGAGATGAAATGCCCAGAGATTTGATTATGAATTACACTTTGAGGTCATAGGTGCTAAATATCGGAGTCAAGTGAAGAAGGCAGATTTGAAGGTACTGAAGAAATTTTAATGTGCATTTATTTGCATGTGAAGTGTTATCCCTTGCCTCTCAGGCCCCATACACACTTCTTCTGTGCCCAGGCATTACCACAACTGTATCCAGTTTTGAAGACTTTGGTCACATTAAGGTCCCTCTCTTCATCTTTATCCCTTTCACGAGACGAACATGTGTTATAAGAAACGACTTCCAAGCCTTTGAGTCATCTGTAGGTCAAACATACACACAAAACCTCTTATAGTGACTTCTTGGGAACCATCTTTTAATGTACTGGACTGTTACAGAAAAATTATGTTAATGAATGGTGCGTCCTTATTACACAGAGATTTTGAAAAGAGCTGGTATATTTGTTATACCAGTCAGTCCTAAAGGAAATCAACCCTGAATATTCATTGGAAGGACTGATGCTGAAACTCCAGTACTTTGACCACCTGATGCAAAGAGCTGACTCATTGGAAAAGACCCTGATGCTGGGAAAGATTGAAGGCAAGAGGAGAAGGGGATGACAAAGGATGAGATGGTTGGATAGCATCATCAACTGAATGGACATGGGTTTGCACAATCTCTGGGAGATAATGATGAACAGGGAAGCCTGGTGTGCTGAAGTCCATGGGGTTGCAAAGAGTCAGAAACAATTTAGTGACTGAACAACATTTGTTGTACTGAAACTGTGTAGTGTCATTTCAGGGCGGCCTCTGAAGGGCTCCAGTATAGCAGTCCTTTATATCTCAGTGTAGAAAAGAATTCAGCAAGAGACAAAGTGATAGATAAGGAAGTGATTTATTAGAATAGAACACTTGTGAGGTTTACAAGTGTGTGGGTAAGAAATGCCACACCCTAAGAACCTACTGGGCTACAGTTTTATAATAAAGGAAAAGTAGGGAGCGGCAGAAGAGCTCCTTTGTCTCTCTTGGGTAGACATCATGCTTCCATCATCAGCTCCTCTTCCAGGCTGGGCAGGAGAGTTTTCTTGTCTCTACATGGTCAAGCTAGGTCCACAAATTATTGTTTTTTTTTATGTGTGCAGAGAGTATGCCCTAGGGATCATTAACTTAATGAGCTCACTGGGGAGGATGTGAGGTTTATGCCACCATTGTTATCTTGTTTTGGGGCACGTCTCATGCTTCTGTTGCATGGTTGTGTGTTAAGCAAGCCTGCTTGGTTTTGTGGGTAAGCAGACCTTCTCTCTTGAGTAATCATTAACTTACAGGGGTCTCCTATATATTTTCTATTTATAGTCCCCTAGAGGGATTCTGTTTAATCACCTACTTTGTCCCTTTACTCTGTCCCTATCAGGAGTAGATTCTGACTTGAATTGCTCACCATAACCTGGAAAATCCCATGGATGGAGGAGCCTGGTAGGCTACAGTCCATGGGGTTGGTTGCAAAGAGTCAGACACGACCGAGCGACTTCACTTTTTTTTGGCCTTTTGCGGTCTCTATGCTTGGGGTTAGTCTGTGCTCTCTAGGACACCTCTAGGTTATGTTCTCTGTACTGTTTGTCCTAGGTGGGACAATTTCCCAGCTTCCTCTTTTTTGGGAACCCAGGCCTTGTACTAGAAGCACTGCATCTTAGCCACTTTATCACCAGGGAAGTCCCTTCTCAGCCTTCTTCAAGCTCACGTTTTTCTGAATGTATGGTCAGGAAGCCATGTAACTGTGCTGTGAAACATCTTCCCAGGTAGGCATGATCACATGAGATCTGTCTCTAAAACCAAAGTAAACTTTGCCTATGGGATGGCAAAAAATTGTGAACTTTCAACTGTCAATATTTGAATAGGTCAGAGGTGCCTGGGAATATTTGGCAAATATCACACCTTTAAAGAGAAGCAGCCTATGAAGTTTCTTGCTATTTTATATTTTGTTCTCATTATAATGTTATGTTGCTGATGCATGGATATGGGTTTATTTAGTTCCACATTTTTTTTTTCTCTTCTAAAAGAAGTATATAATTACTTACCGTCTCTTGGAGGACAGAAGAATCCTTCTCTCCTTTCTGCTGCCCAGTGGGAGTCTGTCATATTTGGCTAGCATTCAGACTTCTAAATAAAGATTCAATTTTTGCTTATAATTTTTTTTAAAAAATAAGTGCAATCTGAGGCAGAGCCATTCAGTGGACAACAAATGGCGGTAGCTGGGAGGGGAGAAAACCTGGAGAAAAATTGATTGGGTTTTTATAGTTTATTGATGACTGTGGGTCTTTTTTTTTCTTTAGTTGTTTTCTGTAGATTTTGGAAATATTCTTCTGGGAGTTGCCAGCAGTGCCAAGTGTTGGAAAAATCTTTTCTGCCCTTCCGATAGAGTGAAGTGAGCAAACATAATCTAGCAGAAGGCTGGTGAAGAGAGCAATCACAGGTAATGTCTTTTCTTGTTACTATTGATGTGTGTTCAGTAATGTTCAGTAACAAAAATAAGCCTACTTGAATTTACACATCCAAGTGCTGACAGAAGAAAAACACACAACTTGAGAGTTTTGAATTAAGTTTTATTTTGGGACTTTACTGAAGACTATAGCCCGGGAGACAGCCTCTCAGATACTTCTGAGGAGCTGCTCCAGTAGGTAAGGGAGGAGCCAGGATGTGTAGGCATGTTGAGCTTTAAAACAAAACAAAACAAAACGTGTAGTCAAACATCAAAAGATAACTGCTAATCACAGAAATAAATATTGCAAGTTAATGATTTTAGTGCCTTTTAACTTACGGGAAGATGCAAGAATCTGGGCTCAATGAAATTATTCGTTAGATATGCATCTTAATTATCTAGGGCCAGTATCCAGAGCACAGAGTGCTTCCTGTTTTTCTCTATCCTGAATTGCCCTTGGGGCGTACCGTCAGCGGGCGTGGGGGTGCTGCAGTGGCTGATGGCTTGGTCCTTGTTTACTGGAATGACAGGCAACATCCCTTGTCCACAGAGGTGAACATTATCTTGTTCAAAGCAATCTTTCTGCACTCTCTCCTCCACTCAAAACATTAAAAAAAATTATTTATTTGACTACGCAGGATCTTAGTTCCCGCATGTGAACTCTTGGTTACACCTGTGGGATCAAACCCAGCTCCCTGCATTAGGAGGGTGGCATCTTAGCCACTGGACCACTAGGGAAGTCCCAAAGATTTTTTTCTTTGGGAACTGCATCTAAATCCTCTGGTGGCATTCTTTTAAGCATCCTATTTTCTGTGGTGGCAAATGTAAACCCTCAGAGCATGTTTTGGGAAGTAGTCTAAATTTCTTCAGAGCTGCACTATGGGATCTGGGAAGTTCTAATTTTGATCAAAAACCAGAAGGAGGAATAATGTAATGAAACCAGTTTCTTTCTGTATAATTTGTATGTTTTTTTGAAGTCTTATACACTATATTGAAAGTTACTTCTAAAAAGTGGTGACTCTGAGTTTCAAACAGCCATATAATAGTATTGTTATTAGACTTGTAGCTTACAGAGAAGCATATGCTGTTTATTTGTATGTAAATATTGCTATTCTTTCTTATTAAAATTGATCAATTTGTCAATTGTTTATCAGGTTGAATAAGATGAGATTTAATTTCCTTATAAGATATATTTCTAAGGCTCTGTAATTTGCATCTTATTAGAGGTGTGTTTTACATTGTTTCTTAAAGTGTTGTTATGAAGTGAAGTCGCTCAGTCATATCCGACTCTTTGCGACCCCATGGACTGTAGCCTATCAGGCTCTTCCATCCATGGGACTTTGCAGGCAAGAGTGCTGGAGTGGATTTCCATTTCCTTCTCCAGGGGATCTTCCCAACCCAGGAATTGAACCCGGGTCTCCCACATTGCAGGCAGATGGTTTACCGTCTGAGCCACCAGGGAAGCAAACGTGTTGTTATAGTACTTGTTAAAAATGCACAATGAAAATTCAGATTAGTAAAACTAGGTGCCAAATCTAGTGTGTCATAATCTGAATCAGAGTGCTAGCGGGAAGGATTTGGGAATTTTTCAGTGACTATCACCCAAGATGGACACCGCCAATGCAATGAAAGCATACTTCCACCTAATCTTTGTATTTTTGGATTTAAAGGTATTATAATCACCTTGATTTTTGCTTTAAATAAAACAATGCTGGTATTTTTAGTATACTGTTTTGACACAAGATTATGTTCTCAAGTGGGCTTCCCTGATGGCTTAGCTGGTAAAGAATCAGCCTGCAGTGCAGGAGACTCGGGTTCCATTCCTGGGTTGGGAAGATCCCCTGGAGGAGGGAACAGCTACCCACTCCAGAATTCTTGCCTGGAGAATTCCATGGACTGTATAGTCCATGGGGTCACAAAGAGCCAGACAGGACTGAGCAACTTTCACTTATGTTCTCAAGTTACATGTTGTTAGATCAAATTACTGTTATTTGAACTTTATATCTCAATTTAAAATGAGTATATTTTTCCTTGGGTGCAGATGGATAAATTTGTTTTTGACAGCTAGTTGGCAGATACTAAGTTTTACGAAATAGCTTCTTGATTTGCTAGTAAGTGTGCCTCAGGTATCTTATTGAGCCCGTGGTGAAGAGTAGCGGGATAGGCCTTAGAGGCTCCTGGAGTCTGTGCTTTGCTGCTGTAGCGTCCAGGCCAGCATTACTCAGTGAACATCGTGAAGCTTTGCTGTGCAGTTTATGGTTCAGACAGACCAAATCTTTTCTTTATAGTACTCAGAGATTTTATGAAGTTCTTTGACTCCCCCAAATGAAAGAAAGTATTAATATTAAATACTAGACTTTGATAGGATATTTTCATTGCCATGTACATTCTTTAGTAATCCTTCCTACAAAGTTATTAATTTTACTGAAAGTAAGCTTTGTGTATAAAGTGTGTTATTTTTTAGATATTTTAAATCTAAAAAATTTATTTATAAGCATTATAAATAAATCATTTATTTATAGTATTTATTTATAAATAAACATTTTTTTATAAATTTATTCATTTTAATTGGAGGCTAATTACAATATTGTAGTGGTTTGCCATACATTGCCATGAATCAGCCACGGGTGTACATGTGTTCCCCATCCTGAAGCCCCCTCCCATCTCCCTCCCCATCCCATCCCTCTGGGTCGTCCCAGTGCACCAGCCCTGAGCATCCTGTCTCATGCATCAAACCTGGACTGGCGATCTGTTTCACCTATGATACTATACATGTTTCAATGCCATTCTCCCAAATCATCCCACCCTCGCCCTAATAAATTATTTATTTGTAGTTCAGTTGCTCAGTTGTGTCCGACTCTTTGTGACCCCATGAACCACAGCACACCAGGCCTCCCTGTCCATCACCAACCCCCAGAATCCACCCAAAACCATGTCCTTCGAGTCAGTGATGCCATCCAGCCATCTCATCCTCTGTCATCCCCTTCTCCTCCTGCCCTCAATCTTTTCCAGCATCAGGGTCTTTTCCAGTGAGTCAGCTCTTCGCATCAGGTGGCCAAAGTATTGGAGTTTCAGCTTCAGCATCAGTCCCTCCAATGAACACCCAGGACTGATCTCCTTTAGGATGGACTGGTTGGATCTCCTTGCAGTCCAAGGGACTCTGAAGAGTCTTCTCCAACACCGCAGTTCAAAAGCATCAATTCTTTTTATTTATCAATTTTTTGTAGTATTTATTTATAAATTGACAAATTTCATAAATTTATTGATATTATAAATAAATATTGAAATATTTTTAGGTATTTTATAATCAGATTATACTTTTACTTTAAAAGACACATACAGTATTATATCATTCTATGTATGTTAATATTAAGAGAAATATACTTTATGTAAGATAAGAAAATATTTCATTGTGTATACTTAAAAATTATGTTAAAACACACAACACAAAATTTACCATTTTAGCAATTTTCAAGCATATAGCTCCAGTATTATAAGTATATTCCCATTGTTGTGCAACCAGTTTCCATACTGAAACTCTGTAGCCATTAAACAACTGCTCATTCTCCCTGTCCCCTGCATCTGGCAACCACCGTTCTTTTTTTTGTGTCTGTGAATTTAACTGTTCTATGTACCTCATGGAAGTGGATTCATATGGTATTTGTCTTCTTGTGACAGGCTCATTTTACTTACAGTAATGTTCTCACAGTTCATCCATTTGTTAGAATTTCCTTCCTTTTTAAGGGTGAATAATATTTCTTATACACACACACACACACACACACACACACATTACATTTTGTTTATCCATTCATTCATTATTAACGGACATCTGGGTTGCTTCAGCCTTTTGAATGTTATGAATAAGCTACTTGTACATGGGTGTGTAAATAATCTGTTTGCATTCCTGCTTTCAGCTGTTTTGGATATATATCTTAAAGTGGAATAGCTGGGTCACATATTAATTCTGTTTTAAATTTTTTGAAGGACCACCTTACTGTTTTCCACATCAGCCAAGCCATTTTATATTTCTACCAGAAGTGCACAAGCATTCCAGTTTCTCTATATTCTCCCCAACGCTGGGTTTTAGTATTTTTTTGTTTTTGTTTTTGATGATGATAGCCATCCTGATGTGTATGAAGTGATGTTGCATGGTTTTGATTTGCATTTCAATAATGATTAGTGATGTTAAACATCTTTTCATATGCTTGTTAGCCATTCATATATGGATAAATGTTTAGTCAAGTCTTTTGCCCATGTTTTAATCAGGTTGTTTGTCTTTTTGTTATTGAGTTATAGGAGTTGTTTATTATGTTCTGAATATTAACTCTTTATCAGATATATGGTTTATAATTAAGATTTGGGGCTTCCCTAGTAGCTTAACTGGTAAAAAACCCACCTGCAACACAGGAGACCCCAGTTCGATTCCTGAGTCAGAATCTGCTGGAGAAGGGATAGGCTACCCATTCCAGTATTCTTGGGCTTCCCTGGTGGCTCAGCTGGTAAAGAATCCACCTGCAATGTGGGAGACCTGGGTTTGATCCCTGGGTTGGGAAGATCCCCTGGAGAAGGGAAAGGCTACCCACTCCAGTATTCTGGCCTGGAGAATGCCATGGACTGTATAGCTCATGGGGTCACAAAGAGTTGAACATGACTGAACGACTTTCACTTTCTTTAGACTAAGATTTAATAATTGACAGTAAGCATAGAGCCTGTGTTTAAATTTTAAGTTAGCTGTTTGGTGGGCAGTTACATTATATTTGGGATTTGATTATGGTAAACTCTGAATTTTGGTCTTCATGTAGGTGGGCTAGTGTGTGTGTGTGTCTTGTCACAGGGCTTGACAAAAGAGAGATCCTCTAATGTCTTCGGAAGCTGTAGTTTCAAGACCATAAGCAGAATCAACATTTTTATGGTGAAGGATAGCTAGTAATGAATCCTGGGAAAAAACTTAACGACAGTTCAAACCATTAACCTGTCTGGGTAGCCTGATTTTGCTTCTAAGCTCTAAAAAGTGGTATGTTTATTGACAGAAGGATACTTTGACTTTGAAAAGTTCAGAACCCAGACCTTGTGCCTTTAGAAGTGAGGTTATTTTGGGGAAGACAGGAAGGTGTTGGGAGTTGGGTGGGAGGAGTCCAAAAGCAAATATATGTAACAAAGAGGAAAGCCTGGGCAAAGATGCTCTGAAGGAAGAGGGAGCAGCTTAGCAAGAGGGAGCAGCTTAGCTGGATATAGGAGTCCCATGGATATTGAAAGGATCTAACCCTTGGATGTATTACTTTATTTGAAGGAAATGACAGCAGGTTCTAGAGCTAGCCCAGGAACAACCACAAGTGAGAAATTGGCTTGAAAAAGGGTGCAAACAATATGATATAAAATGTGCGTGACAGCCCCAAGGGGACGTTGCCAGTGGGATTCATTGTTACAGATTTTGGCGGTGTGCTCAGAACTGTGAGACAAATAGCAGGTAGACAGAGGCAATTACAGATCTTCTGATCTGGTGAGAGAATAATATATTTGAATGTAGTGTTTCAGGGCTAGGAGCTGTCTGCATAAGCAGAGAGGAGTGGTCAGAGCAGCGTTAGAATGCTGTTCTTTCTAATGTAATACCAGAAGGTCTGAGTCATGCAGAATTAAGGTGGCGGTGGTGAGGAGAGGATGTTTCTCTGTGGCTTCTCTGGCTTTGTGTGGAACCAATGGGAAACCATGTTTGAAAGTTGTTTTGAATAAAAATTTAGCCTCAAGACTATTTGGGGATTAGATTTCCTGAGTAAATAACACAAAAAGATACTTAAAAGTGACTTCTTACAGTCAAATACTTAAAACAGCTGCTTAATGCTGTCATTCTGATCATACCTTTTCATAATTTTGTAGATTTTAAAATTATGACCTGTCTCTACCCTGTTTTGTGAATGTAGTCTTTATTTATTCAGTCATTTGGTCTCTTCTCCCTGACCCTTGTAGTTTCATTCTAGCTTAGTTTAGTCTGGGTCTTTTCCAGCTTTCTGTGTTTTTTCCAATTGACCAGAAGGGCTTAGAATACATGTGTGAAGTTTATATTTCGTCATGTTTTCTGTTTCATTTTCAGCATCATTTCTGAAATGCGCTACCTTTTCTTTAAGGGTACAGGTCGCACTGAGTTGATGTACATAGAGTGTCAGTCGCTCAGTCGTGTCTGACTCTTTGTGACCCCATGGACTGCAGCCCCCCAGGCTCCTCTGTCCATGGGATTCTCCAGGCAAGAATACTGGAGTGGGTTGCCATTCCCTTTCTGGGATCCCTTTTGATCTCGACCTAGGGATCAAACCCGAGTTTCCCTCATTGCAGGCAGATTCTTTACCATCTGAGCCACCAGGGAAGCCCTTAGGAAACTCTCTAATGACTAGTCCACACCAGAGATTCTCAAAGTGTGGTCCCTAGGTGAGCAAGAGCAGCCTCACCTCACACTTGTTAGAAATGTGAATTCTTGGGCTGAATCAGAAACTCCTGCAGTAGTCTCAGTTTGTATTTAACAAGCTCTCTGGGTGATTCTGATACAAGTTAGAGTGTGAGGGCTGCTCCACATGTCTCGTTAGCTGTGTACAGTTGTCTAGGCTTTTCATTTTCTCTATCCCTTGGTCTTCTGATCAGAAAGATCAGGGTTTCCCAGATGTTGGTGTGCGCATGAATGGTCTGTTAAGTGTCTTTAACACATTGCAGAGAGCAGTACACTTTCCCTAACTGTCTACCCAGAGATTCGGATGCCGTGGTCTTAGATTCGGATACAGTTATCTGCTTTACAGCAGGCTTTCCAGAATACATCTCATATCTGGAATCTGGACCAGTGGCTATCTCTCTTTCCTCCAAGCCCCAAAGTGATGTGATTTAAAGTGGCTTTTCAGGTTCAGTAACTGAAAGCTTAGGGGCCAGTTGAACTTCATTTTCAAAATGCAGGTTGGATTATTTTTCAGTGAAGCCATTGTGTTCTGCTCTCTTTCCTTAAAAAATGTGATTCTTTCTTGGCCACTCAGGTTACTGTATGAGATTTTTCTCAGGCTTAGCCTCATTGATAAAGCAGTTTGCTTGGACCTCATCGATAAAGCAGTTTGCTCACTAAAAGAGCCCTCTGCCTCTTATCAACTTGGAGATTTCACTCTGGGGTTCTTATGATAATTTACGAACAGTTTTAATAAACTGTAAGTACTGGTTCTTAGGGAATGCTATTTTTCATTTGGATCTTTTTGTCCCTACTCTTGATTTCCAGTCTTTAAGCTGGTGCCCTGTGCATGATGGTATGCCTCCCTCATCTCACCGTCATTCATGTTTTTGTTTCTTTAGTTATTATGGTACAACTTTATTAGAATTGTTTTCTGTGAGTCTTCCTCTTGTCTCAGTGGCTGCTCCTTCCGTCTTTTCCCCTGTCTGTCCCTTGAGTGTCCGTGTTCCCTGGGAGCTGCCCGAGTTCTTTTCTCCGCATCTTACTACATCTTACTCCGTCCCCTCGGGGCTTGTTTCTTCCTGTCTGCCGGGGCCTGGCTCAGATGTCACCCTACACCACCCTTGATCAAGGAGCATCTGACTCTCACCGCTCTCCTCTGAGCTGCAGCCCGTATCCCCAACTGCCTCCTGCGTGTCCCACAGGCAGATAAGGTGAATGTATCTGAACTTGAACTCATCATTCTTCTTCCCCAGAACTTGTGCTTCCTCTCGTGTCCCCTATCTTGGTGAATGGCATCACCATCACTTTGCAAGTGGCTAGCATTTATTCAGCATCTTCTATATGCTATGCCCTGTTATGGGAACTTGCATGTAACTCCTCGCAAATCCTTTGAGATTATATTATTATTCCCATTATACAGATGTAGAAACTGAAACACGTGGGGTTTAAGTGAAGGTCACAAAACCACTCACTGATGGAGATGGAATCCTGGAGCATGGAGTCTTAATCGTGTTTCCTCTTCCAAGCTAGACCCCTCAGATCTCCCTTCCCCATGTCTTCTTAACTTGCACATCTTCTCAGTCCTCTCCAGTTCACCTGTTAATCTCTCTTCAAAGCACACGTCCTCTTCTCTGCATTCCATTGTAAGTACTCTAGTCACGACCTCCTTCATCTCTTGTCCCCCTATTATAGTATGTTCTCTTTCCAGCCATTTCTTTATGATTATTGCCAAAGTGTTATTCTTGTCAGCAGTAAGTCTCATTGTGACACTTTCCTGCATCTGTCAGCCTAACCCTTCTCAATCCGTCATTCAGTGTTGGGCAAAGCCTCTATTATCCTTTTCATTGTTGAGCAAGCCCCCCCCCAGTTTGGAGGAACAGGATGATTCTACCATTTAAAGAATCAAGGTAGAGAGCTGGAAGAGTTTTTGCCTCTTTTGGTCCTTAATTTCGATTTATTTTAATAAAGGAATGATTAAAAAACAACTCCAGAGTCTAGTCTGGCCAGAGAGGGACGGCCTCTGTGGTTTCGGTGGTGCCCAGGAAGAGTGGTCTCACGCTCCATGTGTGTGTTCCAGCTGGGGTAAACTGCTTGCACTGCCCGTAACGGGTCACATTCTCCCGGCTTCCTCTGGGTCTTTGCACATGCTGTTTCCTCTTCCACAGTACTCTTCCTTCATTGCCCTGGTGGGTAACACTGGCTAATACTTCCATCTCCATTTTCAGATCTCAACTTAGATTTCATTTCACCTGGGAAGCTTTCTCTGATCCCCTTTGCCTCCCAACCAAGAGGTTGGGGTAAATACTGCCATATGATGGCATAGCGTGCCATCCTTTCCTGCCATAGTGTGAGTAGCTCAGCTGTGTCTGACTCTCTGCTGCCACATGGACTGTAGGCCACCGGGCTCCTCTGTCCATGGGATTCGCCAGGCAAGAGTACTGGAGTGGGGAGCCATTCCCTCATGACTCATCAAACTTTGTTTTAATTGTTTGGTTGCTTCATTTTAACTATAAGCCACATCTTATGTATTTCTGTGCTTCTACCTCCAAGCATAGATGTTCAATAGAGATTGATTGTGTGGAATAATAAATGAGTATTTAAATGAACTAATTCATTTTAGCCAATTCTACCTGCTTCTTAACCTTTGTAAAATAACTCTGGCAGGTTATAATAACCTTTGTATAATAACTCCAGCAGATCAGTTAGGGTTCAGTTTACCCAAAAGTAACTATAGAAATCAATGGTTTAAACAAATTTGGGGATTTTTTTTCTTCACATAAAGTAAGTCTGGGACTAAGCTATCAAGGCTTAGTAGACTGGTTCCTTGGTTATCAGGGACCCCAGGTTCCTTCTGTCTTTATGCTCCACTCTCCTGAGTGGGATCCTTGCCCTCATGTTCTCATCTCAAATATGTGCCAGGAGTCTGGCATCTGCAGGCCCTCACTCCAGGAAAGAGGAGAAGGTCAAAAAAGCAAAAAGGAGCTTGCCAGCAGTGTGCCTCCAGCCTTTATACTTTTCAGGGACTTTCCTGAAAGGCCTTCCGAGGGTATTACTTTCTACCCCTTGATGAGACAGTTATCACAGCATCGCTTCTGCTGCAGGGGAGACTGGGAGATACTGCTTTTCTGCTTTTGGTCTTTGCTTCTTGCTACACAATTGGGGTTCTGTTAATAAAGAAGGAGAGGATAGGTACTGAGTGGTAACCAGAAGCTTCTATATAGCTTAGGATGATTTCCTCTTCAGTGGTCATAGACAGATTAGTAAGAAATTGGCAGAACAGTATGTCAGCATTTTAAAAAAGTATGTATATTAATGTAGCTTTGAAAAGAACCTTGCCTCTTTGTGATCCTAGCTATTTTATATAAAATCAGCAACTTTTTTGGGTATTTTAAGGAGATTTAATTGCAGGCACCTAAAAAATCTAAATAATTACTTTCATGAATCATTTTCTTCTAGATATTTGCACTTGTTGATTTAAGAGTATACCTTCTTAGTATATGGGTGTTAATTGTACTATTCCTTCATCTTTTACTGTTGTCTTGAAATTTTTCAAGATTTAAAAAGTGGGGAAATGTTAAAAGTAATAACAAAATAAATAATTGCCTCAAAAGGTAAAAATAAATGCATTAAAAAAGAGTGTACTAGACTTCCCTGGTGGTCCAGTGGTTGGGAATCTGCCTGCCAGCGCAGGGGACGCAGGTTTGGTCCCTGATCCGGGAAGACCCCACGTGCTGCAGGGCCGCTGAGCCCGTGTGATGCAACCGCTGATGCTTGTGCACTCTGGGGCCTGTGAGTGGGCTTTTTTTGGGGTGGGTGAGGTTTAAAAAACTTGTTTAATTAAATATCAGGATAAGACCAGGCAGGGCGGGTGGTGGGGGGGTCACTCGGAAGCACAAGTGCCCTTGGGGCCTTCCCCCTGCACCCTCCTTGAGAGGCTACAGCTCAGTGGCTGGAGCCAGGACCCCAGACACTGGGGCTCTGCAGCAAGACAAGCCACTGTGCCCCCCAACTGGAGAAAGCTTGTGAGCAGCAATGAAGACCCAGCACAGCCATAAATAAATAGATAAAAACTAAAAAAAAAAAAAAAAAAGATACCTTCTAAAGTCTCATTAAGATGTGCCCCCAGAGAACCCTGTTACACTGTTTGGTGGAAATGCAAACTAGTACAGCCACTATGGAGAACAGTGTGGAGATTCCTTAAAAAACTGGAAATAGAACTGCCATACGACCCAGCAGTCCCACTGTTGGGCATACACACCAAGGAAACCAGAATTGAAATAGACACGTGTACCCCAGTGTTCATTGCAGCACTGTTTACAATAGCCAGGACATAGAAGCAACCTAGATGTCCATCAGCAGACGACTGGATAAGAAAGCTGTGGTACAAACACACAATGGAATATTACTCCGCTATTAAAAAGAATGCATTTGAATTAGTTCTAATGAGGTGGATGAAACTGGAGCCTGTTATACAGAGTGAAGTAAGTCAGAGAGAAAAACACCAATATAGTATATTAATGCATATATATGGAATTTAGAAAGATGGTAACGAAGACCCTATATGTGAGACAGCAAAAGAGACACAGATGTAAAGAACAGACTTTTGGACTCTGTGGGAGAAGACAAGGGTGGGATGATTTGAGAGAATAGCATTGAAACATGTATAGTACCATTTGTGAAATAGATCGCCGGTCCAGGTTCGATGCATGATACAGGATGCTCGGGGCTGGTGCACTGGGATGACCCTGAGGGATGGGATGGGCAGGGAGGTGGGAGCGGGGTTCAGGATGGGGAACACATGTACACCCGTGGCTGATTCATGTTAATGTATGGCAAAACCACTACAATATTGTAAAGTAATTAGCCTCCAATTAAAATAAATAAATAATGAATCCGCCACAGGTATACATGTGTTCCCCATCCTGAATTGGCAAAACTAATAAAATTATGTAAAGTTTAAAAATAAAAAAAAATTAAAAAAAATTAAATAAAATTAAAAAAAATAATAAATAAATAAAAAATAAAAGCAAAAAAATAAAAATAAAGTTAAATTAAAAAAAAAAAAGATGTACCCAAGAATCTACTGGTGGGAATGTAGATTGCTGGAACAGTTTACAGTAGATATTAAGAAATCTAAGTTTTATAAATTAGATTTTTTTGAGAATTAAATGATTTGGGAAAATGCTCAGAATGTAAAATTTAATGAAAGGAGAAGGAATCAAGATTTAATTTTAATAAATTCCTCAAAAAAATCAAATTTTAATAGTTGTCTTTCATTCCATTATATGGATTTCCCTTATATATATGTTTAATCCTTCTGTTGGGCTACCCTGGTGGCTCAGTCAGTAAAGAATACGCCTGCAATGCAGGAGACCTGGGTTCAATCCCTGGGTTGGGAAGATCCCCTGGAGGAGGCATGGCAACCCACTCCAGTGTTCTTGCCTGGAGAATCCCCATGGACAGAGGAGCCTGGCGGGCTGCAGTCCCTGCGGTCTCAAAGAGTTGGACACGACTGAGCAACTAAGCACAGCACAATCCTTCTTTTATTACTGAACACTTTGCTCGTTCCAATTTTTCACTATTAGAAGTAATCTTCAATGAAAGACAGTATATTTTTATTTAATTTTGTTTAGATTTCTGGGTTTTTATGATAGATTTATAAAAGAATGAGCAGACAAGATTAAAGGTATAGATCTCTTATTTGTTGCAATCTGTTGCCAAATCTTTTGCGAAATGTGTGTATGACATTCACATATATTGTACTTCTGACTTTGTAAAATTTGTGAAATTACTAGAAAAAAGACTACCAAGAAATATATTAAAGCTTTAAAAATAGTTTTTCATGTGGTGGTGCTTTGAGTGATAATTATTTTCTTTATATTTTCTCTCTATATATTTTCTGCAATGATTATATATTGTTTTATAATTTAAAAATAAATTAAGTTGAAAATAAAGAATAGATCTTCTGGGAAATCCCTTGTGGTCCAACGGTCAGGACTCCTGAATTTCACTGTCAAGGGCACAGGTTAGATCCCTGGTCGGGGAACTGAAACCCCTGGAAGCCTTGTTTGGAGGCCAAAAAAAAAACAAAGAATATGCTAAGCTACTGCTTTGCTATTTAGAGTGTCAGCATCAAAGGAGACTTTTTTTTTTTTTTTCTTCCCACTATGCCATGCAGCTTATGGGATCTTAGTTCCCCACCCAGGGATTGAACCCTGGCTCTGGAAATGAAAGTGCTGAGTCCTAACCTCTGGACCTCCAGGGAATTCCCAAAGGAGAAATTTTAATGTTGCTTTTTTATCGAAGAAGAATAAGCACACAACAGATGGATCCTTTAAGGTTAGACGTGTTTTACTGAATTTGTTTAGAGGTATTTTCTCCATTTTTCCTAGTAATTTGAGTGAGTGAGTGAAAATCGCTCAGTTATGTCTGACTCTTTGCAACCCCATGGACTGTAGCCTACCAGGCTGTACTCTGTCCATGGGTTTCTCCAGGCAAGAATACTGGAGTGGGTTGCCATTCCCTTCTCTAGGGGATCTTCGCAAACCAGGGATCGAACCCAGCTCTCCTGTTTCAGCTTCTTTTAGTTTTGCTTCCTTTTGCTCTTTACCCTACTGGGGTCTTTGGGAACTGGTGTATGTGTAACAGCATCTACCATACCTCTTCATTTTAGCTTAGGCTGGATTTGAAGAGCCAAAGCAGGAAAACACTTAAGGAGACCTGAGACTCTCACAGAGAAATAAATTATAGCTGCTGTTTCTTTTAGCTTTGCTTTCCTGTTCTTTATTTTTTTTTTAAAATGTAATCTCTCCTTTTATCAACCTTTATCATTTCATACTGTAAGAAGTGAAATCACTTAAAGGCAGATAACCCTTATGAATCTGCCGAGTGTTAGACCTTGCATAATGGAATCTAGTAAACGGAAATAAAAATTCTGGGTCTTTTTTCCCCCCCCAGTGGTATTTATTGTAACTGTTAAAAACAAGAGCACCACATAGCTTCAATTCTCACATTCAATAGCTGGATTGTAGTATTAGATGGTTCTAGGGTCATTTTTAGCTTGTCATTGTTTCCAGGGTAATCCTCTTAAAATATGAGTACATATTTGTTTCTAGAGGCAAAAGTTGAAATGATTGTGGAGTGCATGGATGGGTTCATGAAACTGACCCTTGATCAGTATAAGGTGTCCCAGTAACCTATTTCATATTCATAGACTCTGTAGCCTGGGATAGATTAATTTTAGAGATGCATTGCAGAATGTTAGATAAGGCGAGAGAGTGTGGAAAACATGTTCTATAAACCAGTGTCGGTTACGAAACAGCAACAAAAGCAAACTCCTAAGTCAGCGATACACAGTTGGGGATTTGGAGACGTAGGGATGGGAATGAAGGGTTTGGGCTGCGTTCAGAAGCGAAAGGGCAGATTGGTGGGAGCTCTTTGAGCTGTTTTCCCCAGGCTCTTGTGAATCAGTGTACTTTTCAAACAAATGTAGAAACAAACGTGGTCTGCCACAAGATTCTGCCTCGGATTCTGTTCTTCCTCATTTGAGGAAATGATATTGTTAGACAGTTACCCACGACCCAAATCATAGTTTTAAGTAAATCTATATTTTGTTAAATATCTATCTGTGTACTATTTACAGCTACTTGAAAAGTGATACTCAGTCTGAAGTAGAGTTTGGCAAACTGATCAAATCTGGCCTGTTGTGTGGGTGGTTTTGTTTTGGTTTGGTTTGTTTGTTTTTTATAATCACCAGCTAAAAGTAGTTTAAACATTTTTATATGCTGGTTTTTATTTTTTCTTTGGCCGTGAAGCTTGTAGGATCTTAGATCCCTGACCAGGGATTGAACCCACACCCCCTGCACGGGAAGGTGAAGTCTTGAAGAAAGAGGAGGAAGAAGATGTACATGTATTCTTCAAAGCTGAGACTACTTACTGTCTGGCCCTTTACATGTGAAATTTGCCAACCCCTGATCTAAAGCAGTGGTTTCAGTGTCTCAAAATGTGTGTGCTCAGTCGTGACCGACTGTTCGTGACCCCATGGGCTGTAACCCCCCAGGCTCCTCTTTCCCTGGGATTTCCCCACCAGGAATACTGGAGTGGGTTGCCATTTCCTTCTCCAGGGATCTTCCCAGCCTGGGGACCAAACCTGTGTCTCCCGCAGCTCCTGCACTGGCGGGTGGTTCTTTACCACTGAGCCACCCGGGAAGCCCTCAGTTTCTCAAGGCACGTTTGATTGTCGCTCTTGGGGTGGAGGGGATAGGAGTGCCGCTGGGAGTCTGTAGGTGAGGCCAGAGATGCTGTTCAGCATCCTCAAAAGCACACCGTGACCTCTCAGGACAAAGGTTTAAGTGATCCAAGATGTTAAGAAAGACTGCTTCCTTCCCAAGCTGTAGTTGTGTGCCTCTAAGCTGCTTTCTCGGAGAAGGCAATGGCAGCCCACTCCAGTACTCTTGCATGGAAAATCCCATGGGCAGAGGAGCCTGGTAGGCTGCAGTCCATGGGGTTGCGAAGAGTCGGACACGACTGAGCGACTTCACTTTCACTTTTCACTTTCATGCATTGGAGAAGGAAATGGCAACCCACTCCAGTGTTCTTGCCTGGAGAATCCAGGGATGGGGGAGCCTGGTGGGCTGCCGTCTATGGGGTCGCACAGAGTTGGACACAACTGAAGTGACGCAGCAGCAGAAGCAGCAGCAGCAGCAGCAGCAGCAAGCTGCTTTCTAGATTGGGCTTTCACCTTGGCTCCCATCCTGTCTTTGGCCTGCCCGACCTAGTTGTAGCAAGAATTCTGTTGCATCAGTTTAGTGAAAATACCCACACTTTTCCTACCTGATCACCCTGATGTCTGATCAAAAGCCTTGTCCCCTACCCTTGATGTCTAATTACCCCTGGCCTGTGTTCAGCAAGTTAGGTCAGTCTAGTAAGAATCCCCCTACTCTTTAAAAATTAAAAAAAAAAAAAAATTATTTATTTGGCTGCCTTGGGTCTTGGTTGTGATGCGCGGCTTCTCTCTGTTTGTGGCCCTCAGGCTCCAGAGCACCTGGGCTCAGTAGTTGTGGCATGTAGCTTAGTTGCCCCCAGCGACACGTGGAATCTTAGTTCTTCAACCAGGGATGAAGCCCTTACTCCCTGCATTGGAAGGCAGATTCTTTTTTTTTTTTTTTTTTAATTTTATTTTATTTTTAAACTTTACATAACTGTATTAGTTTTGCCAAATATCAAAATGAATCTGCCACAGGTATACATGTGTTCCCCATCCTGAACCCTCCTCCCTCCTCCGTCCCCATTCCATCCCTCTGGGTCGTCCCTGTGCACCAGCCCCAAGCATCCAGTATCGTGCATCGAACCTGGACTGGCACCTCGTTTCATACATGATATTTTACATGTTTCAATGCCATTCTCCCAAATCTTCCCACCCTCTCCCTCTCTCACAGAGTCCATAAGACTGTTCTATACATCAGTGTCTCTTTTGCTGTCTCGTACACAGGGTTATTGTTACCATCTTTCTAAATTCCATATATATGCGTTAGTATACTGTATTGGTGTTTTTCTTTCTGGCTTACTTCACTCTGTATAATAGGCTCCAGTTTCATCCACCTCATCTTAACCACTGGACTACCAGGGAAGTCCCAAGAATCCCCCGACCCTGGATGTCTTAGTAATTTTCCATCTCCTGACTCCCTCATGCTTTTTATTAGTGTAAATTCCCAGCTCTTTGCTGTGTTTAGAGTTGAACCTAATCTCTCTCTCCTTTTTTCAATAGTCTACATCCATTGCAATAATCCTGAATAAAATCTTCCTTATTGGTTTAACAAGTGTTGGAATAGTTTTCCTTTAATAATATCAGTAGTGTAGAGGTTGAGAAACCCTGAGCTAAAACAGCATTGGGTAACATTTGGTACATACACGACTTCAGGGGCCACCTCTGCCGATGGACTCTGCAGCAGTCCCCTTCCCCTTGTGTTTGGCCCTGGCTCTGTTCCTTTATGAGTGAAATAAGGTTGACTCTGTCTGGGGGAATTTCATTTCAGCCTTCCTTCCTCTCCAACATTTTAAACATTGAATTATAGTTGACAAACAATATTGGTTTCAGGTGTACAATGTAGTGACTTGGTACTTTTACACATTTGCAAAATGACCAGTAGGATTAAGTCTAGTTACCATCTGTCAGATACAGAGTTGTTACCAAGTATTGTTGACTGTATTCCCTGTGCTTTACCTGATAGTCCTGTGACTCCCCAGTATTTTTCTGTCTGTTAGACTCTTCATTAAAAAATGAAACCTTTGCAATCTTCAAAGTAAAACAGTGAAAGGCAAATTGTATGAACTTGTTGAAACAGCTCAGGCCACACCGTAACTGCTGTCCAAGTAATAGCTATTAATAATAGTGTATGTTTTGGTCTTGGGTTAATGACCTAATCTAATCAAATATATTTTTTCAGGAATTCAAGAAAATATGTTAAGGCATTTCAGAAAGAAAAGTTTAAGCATGCCATTGCAGTCTTAAATCAGAGATGGCTAGATGATACCCACCGTAGATAGCCACCGCATCCCTTTATGTTTAAGGTATTTTTAGCTGACAAAAGTTGCCTTCGCACTGAAGAGTGCTGCTGCCTGGGAGCCTTATAACGGCACTCGGTTAAGTAAGTTTCACTGTGGAAAGACTGAATTGTTGAGGAGCTTAAGAATGACGCTCCCTATGGAGTTTAGCTTTGGAGAGGACAGAAAAACACGTGGTGTTTGAATTTTGGCGATACTAGCTCTAATGAGGGCAGTGCGAACACCCACATTTAGATAAGTTGGTTGAATAACTTGGCCATTTATGGAGGGGGCACTTTCCCTTCATTTCGTTCAACAGACATGAGTTCAGGTGATCAGACACTTTTTATAAGTATAGGTATGCTATATAGATGTATGGAAACATTTCTAAATGAAATTTGCTTTCCTAAATTATCAAAGGAAATTCCTAAAGCTTCATCTTCATATTTCATGTGTGTGTGCGCACTCAGTTGTGTCTGACTCTTTGCAGCCCCAAGGGCTGTAGCCCACCAGGCTCCTCTGTGCATGGGATTTTACTGGCAAGAATCCTGGAGTGGGTTGCCATTTACTCCTCCAGGGGATCTTCCCCACCCAGGGATCAACCTGAATTTTTCTGCATTGCAGCAGATTCTTTTACCACTGAGCCATTGGGGAAGCCCTTGTATTTTATGATACTAAACTAAATTTTTTATATGAGTATTTCTGATCAAGTGCACTTGTGTTAATGTGTGTGTACACATATAAAAGAATGTAATTATGGTATAGAAAACACATCGAGGAAAGAGATTATGGATTTCTCTTTCCAAATAAAAATACAACTCCTTTCTCTGAAAATAGTTTTCTTTAAGCACAGCAGAAAATCTGAGCAGCTTTCTGCCAGTAGCTTTTTTCAAGGGTTGAGACATATGGCTCCATTGATCCCTGATACGGTTATTTATGTGGCTGGTTTTCTACATGAGGGGAAGAAAGTTTGATTAAGTACCATTAACTGTGACATATCCCGTGGGTAATGATTTTTTTTGTGTTTTCTCCCCGTTTCAAATAAATTAGTGGCTATGTAATAGGTTCTGGTAAAGCGGTCTACCAGAACACTTAGTGGAAAATAAATGCAGCCTCTGCAAGAGCATCGGATGGCGGTGTTGTCAAGTACTTAGGTGGTGCCTCAGAAATGGGGTGTCCTGCCACTGTCTGCAGGATCTGAACCTAAACGTCATTTTCTTGGGGGAGTGTGTGTGGGTCCTGATGGTGTCTTTGCATTTCAGAGGTGGCTACTTAGGCTTGGAGCCACAGTCTGTTGCCATGAATATACTGTGCTGTGCTTAGTCGCTCAGTCGTGTCTGACTCTTTGCGACCCTATGGACTGTAACATGCCAGGCTCCTCTGTCCATGGGGATTCTCCAGACAAGAATACTGGAGTGGGTTGCCATGCCCTCCTCCAGGGGACCTTCAGAACCCAGGGATCAAACTTAGGTCTGCCCCACTGCAGGCAGATTCTTTACCATCTGAACCACCAGGGAAGCCCATGAATACCAGTGTGAATTTGAAGCCCATCCAAGATTAAACCTGTGGCTTTGATTTCATCAATTCCCTCTCTTTATTTATTTTTTTTTAAAATCAGTCAAATTAATATATTTTTAGAACCAACATTGAATCAAAATGTTCATTTCACTTTTTATGACACTTAAAACTTGATTCAGTATCATCTGTTTCTTTCATCTACATCTTCATACTCATACCCAACCTTTTAGAGTACTTTTTATGGTTTAAATTTATAGTTTTTATTCTACCTTTATTTAAACTTTTTTTTTTTTTTAATCAGCCATTCAATAGTAGAAGGACCTTGGTCAAAATCCACAGTGTGTATAATCAAGCAACAGTAGCCAGAATGTAATACTTTAAAAGGAATAAATAACTATGGAGAACAGTGTGGAGATTCCTTTAAAAACTGGAAACAGAACTGCCTTATGACCCAGCAATCCCACTGCTGGGCATACACACTGAGGAAACCAGAATTGAAAGAGACACGTGTACCCCACTGTTCATGCAATTCCCTCTCTTGATTCTTGTCAGTCAAGGTAACATTGCTGCTGTTCATTAAATTATTGCTTCCTCATTTGGAGTAACAATATATTTGATGTACTTCTGCACATTTTTTTTTTCTCATTTGATTCCTTTAAATCAGTAGGTAAATGAAATTGAAAGTCTCTCAATCGTGTCTGACTCTGCTACTCAATGGACATGGACTCTAGCCTGCCAGGCTCCCCTGTCGGTGGGATTCTCCAGACAAGAATATTGGGGTGGGTAGCCATTCCTTTCTCCAGGGGATCGTCTTGACCCAGGGATCAAACCTGGGTCTCCAGCATTACTTTACCATCTGAGCCACCAGGGAAGCCCCATACACTAGGTAGGCAGCTGTCAATTATGATAAAATAAGTTTTTAGTGACTTCCTCAAGGCCACTAAATAGTATATGACAGCCTGAAGCTCAGACCCAGGCCTTTTCAGCCCATGCTCTTGCTCATCCTCTGTACCACATGCTTTTTTATGCATTGTTGGACTTGATTTCCTAATATTTTGTTAAGGACTTTTGTGTCTTTGTCCAGGAAGACGTTGGTCTATAGCTTTCCTTTCTTACGGTGTCTTTGTATGGTTTTAATATTAGGGTAATGCTGGCTCCATGGAAGAAGTTAGAAAGTTTTCTCTCTGCTTCTGTCTTCTGGAAGAGATGGTAGAGAAATGGTATAGTTTCCTCCTTAAATGTTTGGTAGACTCTACCAATGAACCCCTCTGGGCCTGGTATTTCTGTTTTGGAAGGTAATACATTATTGATTCTATTTCTTTAATGGATATATGCCTATTTTTCCTTGTATGAGTTTTCATAGATTGTGTCTTTCAAGATAATGGTCCCTTTTATCTAGGTTATCAAATTTATGGGCTTTGAGTTGACCATAATATTCCTTTATTATCCATTTAAGTTCATGGGATCAGTAGTAATGGCCCCATTTTCATTTCTAATATTGTTAATTTGTGTCTTCTATCTTTTTTAATCTGGCTAAGAGTTCCTTAATTTTAGAGATATTTTCAAAGACCGTTTTTGGTTTCATTGATTTTTCTCTATTGATTTTCTGTTTTCAATTTCATTGATTTTTCACTCTAATTTTTATTATTTTTCACCACTGCTTATTTTGGATTTAATTTGCTCTTCTTTTTCTAGTTTCCTAAGGTAGAAGTGTATATTATTGATTTTAGATCCTTCTTTTCTAACATATGCATTCAGTGCTATAAATTTTTCTCTAATCACTGCATTCTCTGCATCTCACAAATTTTGTTAAGTTCTATTTTTGTTTTCATTTAAAGTATTTTAAAGTTTGTCTTGAGATTTCTTCTTTGACTTATGTTTTACTTAGAAGTGTTTAATTGGTCATATTATTCTTTGTTCATAAGTGCTATTGTACATTTTTTCAAGATACTACTAGAGAGGTTTGTGTTCACTGATGAAAATTGTATACCCTGGGCTTCTAATGGTAGAGGAAGGTGAAATGGGAGAAAGAAAGGAAGCAGTGACCATTGAGTTATTTTTTCATCCTCTGGTTAACTTTGCTTATTTTCAAAATGGATTTGAAGCTGACAATAAAGCATATGTATACAATGAACCATTGTTAAAAGGATAAAAGGAAAGAGGAGAGTGAAAAAAAACTGGCTTACAACTCAACATATAGAAAACTAGGATGATGGCATCTGGTCCCATCACCTCATGGCAAATAGAAGGGGGAAAAAGTGGAAACAGTGACAGATTTTATTTTTCTGGGCTCCGAAATCACTGTGGGCGGTGACTGCAGCTATGAAGTTAAAAGATGCTTGCTCCTTGGAAGGAAAGCTATGACAAACCTCAACAGCATATTAAAAAGCAGAGATATCACTTTGCCAACAAAGGTCATTATAGTCAAAGCTATGGTTTTTCCTGTAGTCTTGTGTGGATATGATAGTTGGACCATAAGGAAGGCTGAGCCCTAAAGAAGTGATGCTTTTGAATTGTGGAGAAGACTCTTGAAAGTCCCTTGGACTGCAAGGAGATCAAACCAGTCAATCCTAAAGGATATCAACCCTGAATATTCATTGGAAGGACTGATGCTGAAGCTGAAGCTCCAGTACTTTGGCCACCTGATGCAAAGAGCCAACTCATTGGAAAAGACCCTGATGCTGGGAAAGATTGAAGGCAGGAGGAGAAGGGTATGACAGAGGATGAGATGGTTGGATGGCATCTTCGACTCAGTGGACATGAGTTTGAGCAAGCTCTGGGAGATAGTGAAGGGCAGGGAAACCTGGTGTGCTGCAGTCCATGGGGTCACAAAGAGTCAGACACGTCTTAGTGGCTGAACAAAAACAAATAAAATGGAGGAAACAATTTTACCAAAAACTAGTTCTCTCAAGTATTAGTAATTTTCCCTGATCTAAGAAAGGAACTGAACAGTAGACAACTTTAGATTAAGGTTTCTTTTAAGTGCCATGATTTCAAATCATTGATTGAAAGCTGAGCTGATGATTTTGTAATGAAAACATTGCACAGAGGTGGACAGCAGTTATGTTTGTAGGCAGGTTGCTTATTTTCCATACAGATTGGTAATATGACACTTGTTTTTATTTTTCTTGTTATTTATATTCCATCTTGTCCTAAAAAAATGAGAGGTTAATAGAAATATAGGGGAAAAAATAAAATTGTGAAGGTGAAACTAAGGCAATAGAATAAGTTAAAGGCTGCAGAAATGAGTTAATAAGGTCTGTCCTTGTTATTGAATATGGGCCATACATTTGTACCTGAGCTTCAGAGAAACAACTGGCTCAAATTAAGGGATGCCACAGATTGAAACATCACACTGATCTAAGAGCAGGTCTCCTGAGGGAGAGCCTCCAAGAAACTGGAATTGGGGTCTGGGTTCATGGTGTTTGCAGACCTCAACTGCAGGAGTCTTAAGACCTTTACCTCAGTCTTCTGACATCAGTGTGACTCACTTTTGTTTACTTTTTCTTACTTCTCTTTTTATTCTCCCAGATCAGGTACTTGAGAAAGTCTAAAGACTTACTGCTCACACTGGAGATTTGGGAGAAGGTGGTGTGGGTGGAACATGTATGTGTGTGTTCAGTCACTCAGTCATGTCTGACGCTCTTTACCACGTGGACTATAGCCCACCAGGCTCCTCTGTCCATGGGATTTTCTAGGCAACAATGCTGGAGTGAGCAGTCATTCCCTTCTCCAGGGGATCTTTCCTACCCAGGGATCAAACCCACATCTCCTTCATTGGCAGGAGTATTCTTTACCACTGGTGCCAACTGGTTAGCCCATAGGTCCACCTGAACACCTCAGTGCAATCATTTGAAGTTATGTAGTGTCTTTAAGGTTTAAAAACATACTGTTCAGGGAATTCCCTGGTGGTCCAGTGGTTAGGACTCTGCCCTTTCAGTGCTGAGGGTCCTGACTCAGTCACTGGTTGGTAAACTCAGATTCCACAAGCCATGCAGCGTGGCCAAAAAAAGTACTGTTTATCTAGGAAGCTTTTTAGGAAATGAGGCCTGAGAGGAATTACTCCTACAGGTCCTTGTCAAGAGTGCACTGGGTAACAGGGAAGACAGCATTCTTTCAGTAACAGCCTTTTGATGGCTACAATAGTGATTTTCTTATGGCTGATACTTGTAATGCTACTCAGTTCAAGCCAAGCACATGATGCCAGAATACAGTTTAGTAGAAGTGATTTTTTTCAGGAGATAAAGCAGTGAAGTTGAAATATGAAGCGCTGAGGCTTAGGGTTGATTTAGAGGCATAATGTAAACCACAGTAGAAGTTTTTTTCTTTTTTAAATTGAGGTGAAATTCACACAACATACAGTTAACCATTTTAAAATGTGCAATTCAGAGGCATTTAGGATATTCACAGTGTGTGCAATTACCATCTCTTTTTAGTTTCAAAACGTTATCACTCCAAAACACCTCATATCCATTAAGTAATCACACTCGATTTCCCTCTTCTCCTCTTTCCCTGGTAACCATAAATCTGCCTACTATCTCTGTGGATTTACCTCTTCTGGCTATTTCAAATATAAAGCATACAATAAGTAGCTTTTTGTTTCTTGCTTCTTTCATCTAATGTTTTCAAAGTGCATCCAAATGATCAATATTTCTTTCCTTTTTATGGCTGAATAATAGTCCCTTGTATGTACATATCACAATTTGTTTATCCATTCCTCTGTTGGTAGACATTTGGAGTGTTCATAGCTTTTGGCTATTGTGAATAATGTTGCTATTAAAGCTCCACATTCAGAAAACTAAGATCATGGCATCTGGTCCCATCACTTCATGGGAAATAGATGGGGAAACAGTGGAAACAGTGTCAGACTTTATTTTTGGGGGCTCCAAAATCACTGCAGATGGTGATTGCAGCCATGAAATTAAAAGACGCTTACTCCTTGGAAGGAAAGTTATGACCAATCTTGATAGCATATTGAAAAGCAGAGACATTACTTTGCCAACAAAGGTCCATCTAGTCAAGGCTATGGTTTTTCCAGTAGTCATGTATGGATGTGAGAGTTGGACTGTGAAGAAAGCTGAGTGCCGAAGAATTGATGCTTTTGAACTGGGGTGTTGGAGAAGACTCTTGAGAGACTCTTGGATTGCAAGGACATCCACCCAGTCCATCCTTAAGGAGATCAGTCCTGCGTGTTCATTGGAAGGACTGATGCTGAAGCTGAAACTCCAATACTTTGGCCAGCTCATACAAAGAGTTGACTCATTGGAAAAGACTCTGATGCTGGGAGGGATTGGGGGCAGGAGGAGAAGGGGACGACAGAGGATGAGATGGCTGCATGGCATCACTGACTCGATGGACATGAGTTTGGGTGAACTCTGGGAGTTGGTGATGGACAGGGAGGCCTGGCGTGCTGCAATTCATGGGATTGCAAAGAGTCAGACACGACTGAGTGACTGAACTGAACTGAACTGAAAGATTTGTGAACAAGTATTTGAGTATTTTTTTTTTTCAGTTCTTTTGGATATATACCTAATAATTGAATTACTGGATTATATGATAATTCCATGTGTTACTTTTTGAGGAAGAAGCCTTTTTTCACAGTGGTTACATTGTTTAACATTTCCAGTGGAGTATATGAGAATTCCTACTTCTCCACATCTTAAACAACATTTGTTACTTTCTGTTTTCTTAAAAAAAATTTTTATTTTTGTTTTTTTATTACAACCATCCTACTGGGTAGAGAGTAGTATCTCACTGTGATTTCCATTTGTATTTCCTTGATAACTAATGATGCTAGATACCTTTTCTGCATTTCTGTTAGCCAACTGAATACCTATTCTGAAGAAATGTCTATTCTAGGTTCTTTCCCCATTTTGCAAAATTGGGTTGTTTGTTGTTGAATTGTAGGATCTCCTTATATTTTTGGAATGTGAAATCATTATTAGATTGTCCAGTTCTCAATAAAAAAATTACAAAGCATACAAAGAAACAGGAAAGTCTAACCCACCGATAAAGAAGAAAGAAACTGATAGGAGTCATCCATGAAGAAGCCCAGATATTTAAACTTAGTAGGTAAGTCTCTACATTTACTGTCTTAAATATTTTAAAAGAGCAAAAGGAAACCATGAATAAACAACTAAACGTAATCAGGAGAATGGTGTAAAATCAAGTAGGGAATATCAGTACAGAGATAGGAGCTATAACAAGGAACCAAGTTGATATGCTGGAGCTGAATGTTATAATAGCGGAAATTAAAAACAAGCAAATGAAAAACTAAAGGGCTTCAGCAGGTGATTTTAGTAGGCAGAAGAGAGAATCAACAATTGTGAAGCTAGGACAATTACAATTACTCAGTCTGAGGTGTAGAAAGCAAAAAGAGTGAAGTAAAAGGGGCAGAGCCTGAGTGACCTGTAGGACACCATCAAGTTTCACAGTGTATACATTATGGGAGTCTCAGATGGAGAAGAGAGAAAGGGTTAGAAAGATTATTTGAAGAAACAGGTCTGTTAACTTCCCAGACTTTATGGAAGATATTAATTTATATAACCGAGAAGCCTAACGAACTCCAAGTAGAATAAACACCAAGAAATCTACACCTAGATACATTATAATTAAGTTGTTGGACGCCAAAGAGAGAGCTTTGTAAATATCAACAATCAACTTGTCACATCCAAGGGCTTCTCAGTAAGATAAATTGCCAGTTTCTCATCAAGACCATGGAGGCCAGAAGTCAGCAGGTATGACCTAAATCAAATGCCTTATTATACAGCGGAAGTGAGAAATAGATTTAAGGGACTAGACTGATAGACAGAGTGCCTGATGAACTATGGACAGAGGTCTGTGACACTGTAGAGGAGACAGGGATCAAGACCATCCGCTAGAAAAAGAAATGCAAAAAGGCAAAATGGCTGTCTGAGGAGGCCTTACAAAGAGCTGTAAAAAGAAGGGAAGAGAAAAGCAAAGGAGACAAGGAAAGATACAAGCATCTAAATGCACAGTTCCAAAGAATAGCAAGGAGAGATAAGAAAGCCTTCCTCCATGATCAGTGCAAAGAAACAGAGGAAAGCAATAGAATGGGAAAGACGAGAGATCTCTTCAAGAAAATTAGAGATACCAAGGGAACACTTCATGCAAAGATGGGTTCAATAAAGGACAGAAATGGTATGGACCTAACAGAAGCAGAGATATAAAGAAGAGGTGGCAAGAATACACAGAAGAACTGTACAAAAAAGATCTTCATGACCCAGGTAACCACAAATGGTGTGATCACTCACCTGGAGCCAGACATCCTGGAATGTGAAGTCAAGTGGGCCTTAGGAAGCATCACTACGAACAAAGCTAGTGGAGGTGATGGAATTCCAGTTGAGCTATTTCAAATCCTAAAAGATGATGCTGTGAAAGTGCTGCCCTCAATATTTGAAATGCTGAAAGAAAAGAGTTGTCAGCCAAGAATTCCATATTTGGCAAAGCTATACTTCAAAAATAAGGGAGGAATAAAGATGTTTTTAGATAATTGAAAGCTAAAAGAGTTCATTGCTAGAGTTGCTAGACTTGCTCCACAAGAAATGCTAAAGAGAGTCCTTCAGCCTGAAACAAAGGAACACTCAGCAATAACTCAAAGCCATATGAAGAAATAAAGATCACTGGTAGGGACTTTGCTGTGGTCCAGTGGTTAAGAATGTACCTTGCAGTGCAGGGGACATGGGTTCAATCCTAGGTTGGGAAACTAAGATCCTACATGCCACAGAGCAAGTGTGTCACAACCGATGAGCCTGCATGCCACAACTAGAGTGTGTGCTGCAGTGAAAGATCCCACATGATGCAGTGAAGATCCTGTATGCTGCAGCGAAGACCTGATGCAGCCAGTACAGCAAAATAAATTAATTAAAACAAAATCACTGATAAAGGTAACTATAGATCAATACAAAATCAGTATCATTGTAATTTTGGCTTGTAACTCTTCTTTGTCTTTCTTACATGATTTAAAAGACAAATTTCTAAAACAATAATTTTAAATACATATTAATGTGTACACAATGTATAAAATGTAATTTTTGACAATAACAACATAAACTGGGATACAGAGCTGGGTAGGGACAGATTTATTGCAGGCTACTGAAGCTAAGCTGGTGTTAGTTCAAACTAGTTTGTTATAGACTTAGAATATTAACTATAACTCTGATGGAAACCACTTCAAAAATCAGTATAATAAACCACATTAATAGAACAAAGGGTGTAAAAATCCATATGAGCATCTCCATATATGTAGAAAGAACATTAGATAAAATTCAACACCATTCACAGCAAAATGACTCAGAAGACTAAGAATAGAAGCGCAAAAAGCATTTATGAAAAACCTACAACTAACATCATTTTCAATGGTAAAGTACTGGAAACTTTCTTTCTTAAAAGACCAGGAGCAAGACAAGGATGTCTGCTTTCATCATTACTATTCAACATTGTACTGAAAGGCCTATCCAGAGCAATTAGGCTAGGAAGAGAAATGAAAGGCATCTAAATTGGAAAGGAAGAAGTAAAGCTATCTCTGTTGTAAGTGACATAATTCTATATGTTAAAAAAATTCCTCAACTTTTTGCATACATGCAAAAACTACTAGAGCTAATTAAGCAAATTCAGCAAAGTTGCAGGGTGCAAGATCAAAACACAGAAAAAATCAGTTATGTTCCTATATACTTGTGATGAACAGTCCTAAATGGAAATTAAGAAAGCATCCAAAGAAATAAAATATCTAGAAGCACATTTAAGGATGTGAAAGACTTATGTACTGGAAACTGCAGAATACTGATGAAAGAAATTAAATGAGACCTAAATAAATGGAAAGACATCTGTATTCTTTGATTGGAAGACTTAATATTGTTAAAATGGCAATATTCCTTAAAGCAATCTACGGATTCATTGTAATACCTATTCAATTTCCCGTGGCCCCCTCCCCCTAAATTGGAAAAGCCAATCCTCAAATTCATGTAGGGCAAGAGGGTTTAATTAGTTAAAACAGTTTTGAAAAAGAAGAGCAAATTTTGAGGGCTTATACTTCCTGACTGAAAAAGTTACCACAAAGCCACAGTAATCAAAATAGTGTGGTACTACATAAGGATAGGTGTATAGACAGATGGGATAGAATTGAAGAATCAGAAATAAACCCAGACATCTCTGGCTAATTAATTTTCAACATGGGTCAAAAGACCGTTTAATGGGGAAAGAAAAGTTTCTTCAACAAATAATGCTGAGACAACTGGATAACCATATGCAAAGACTGAATAATGAGCTTAGTATACAAAAATTAAATCAAAAGGGATTGTACCTAAAGATAAGAATGAAAACTCTATATCTACTTTAAGAAACCATAGGTCTTCATGATCTTGGGTTTTGCAGTGGCTTCTTAGAATTGACATAGAAAGCATAAGTAACAAAAGGAAACAAATAGAGAAATTAGATTTCAAAATAATTTTTTTAAAGTCTGTTAAAGAGTAATATTAAGAAAGTGAAAATACAACCTACAGAATGGAAGAAAACATTCAGAAGTCATATGCCTGATAAGATACAAATGTGTAAGTTTTGTAAATTGACATTTGCATCACCAAATTTCCTGATTAATCCAGCTTCCACTTTCTCTGCAAAGTGTAGTGGCTGCCGGCCACAGTGTGCTGAGTTGCAGTAGCAGCTGTTGGCTACTTAGAAATAGTCTGTGCTTTTGTGTTTCCTTCAGCTGACTTTTATGTTTACCTTCAGTTAGCTGTGTGTATGTTTGTTTGTGCAAATTTTACTTAATATTGTAATTAATTTAGTTAGGTATTATATGGGCTTCCCTGGTGTCTCAGCTGGTAAAGAATCTGTCGGCAATGTGGGAGACCTGGGTTCCATCCCTGGGTTGGGAAGATCCCCTGGAGAAGGGAATGGCTACCTACTCCAGTATTCTGGCCTGGAGGATTCCATGGACTATATAGTCCATGGGGTCACAAAGAGTTGGACATGACTGAGCGACTTTCACTTCACTGAGTGTTATATAAAGCAGTTACATATGAGTGAAAAGATATTTTTGAGAAAATAAATCTTAATACTTAGGAAAAACTTGAGAATGAATCAACATTTAACCTACATTAAACCAAAACTGGAGAAGTGTAACAATGCACTGTGGGGGTGGTTTATGTAAGAAACAAGGTTGATAATACCAATCAACAGAGTCCTGTACACAGAGAAACACCTTGGTTTTACATCAAAAAATTGGTTTGCTTAAAAGTGCTTATTTAGTTTAGATGATTCCTTTTGCTGGACAGCTCTTTCATAATTAACTGTCCAGTGTTGGGTAAAGAGAAGTTTGTGCTCTATCTATTACTCCAGAGACAGAACACTGCAGCTCTTAAGTCAGTTTAACTGCAAGGCATTTTGTTATATTTCTGTGATAGATTTCAGGACTTGTTGACTTTGGTAGCTCTACAGTGTCATCAACGAGCGCTCTCCTTTCCACCATCTTTAATGTGTTTGCTTTTAGTCTGGCCCCTCTCTAAATTGCAAGGTAGCTACAATAATTGTCCAGAAGTAGAGAGTTCCAGTCATTATTCTACTTTCTTTGTAAGAACCAGGAAGCCTACCCCAGAGCCTCCAAAGCAGATTTCCCCCATGTCTCTTTGCTTAATGATGGGTCACCTACCTACCCTTAAACTAGTGCTAGCAAGGAGCATGGGACCATCATGACTGGCTTTGACCCTGAGAGGGTGTTAGCCCTGAGACCACAGAGCCAGCGGAGATACTCAAAATCAAGTTCTGCCCAGAAAAATTACGGGCATAGTGGTGTTGGGAAGGAACCAGTAGTTCTAGAGGGACAGCAAATCTTTCGTGTAGTCTTCCTTAAATATTATTGCCCCAAACTAAGCTTTTTATAACAACCAAGCAGTAGAGAATTCAAGGTTATTCTCCTTGTGATCATCCACAGTTCAGCTGCTCAAAACTGCTGGTCAAGAATGTATCCAGCGTATCATCTGAGTAGATGGCAGGTTGCTCTCCCTTTCTCAAAGCTTGTAAGGAGTCTGGGAATCACACCCAGATAGGTGGCCACCACGTCTGTGTGAAAGAGGGAAACTATTAGCTAAAGATATGGTTGCCCTGGATGTTTTTCTCTTGTTTTGATAATAACAGTGCCTTCTGTTTGGAGATTTCTTTCCTATTTCACATGATTTTTGATAAGGACAGTAGTCATGTTGATCTATGATCTCCTTGTTCCCTGCCTCCTATTCCTCGCTACAGAAGGAGGAATATGACTGAGGCTGACTAAGAGAGATCCTTGTCTCCTAGGCTACCCCATCTTCCTGGGGATGGCGATGCATTCAGGAGAAGGCGTAGATAGAATCAAACCAACGAGACTCCTTCCCAGGACTCTCATGTTAAAACTTGTGGACAAGACGATCAAGTTTTTGAGAGATAAGTGCAGGACAAACAATAGCCTGGAGTTTATTTCCCGGGTCACTTGAAAGACACACATGGAGTAGAGAGAGGGAGGCCATTAGGCAAACAGACATAGATAAACAGAGACTTGGTAAGGTGGGTGACAAGCGAGAGCAAACAAGTTTCCCGACAGTGTTGAGTCTTTATTTAGTTTTATTTTTGGCTGTGCTAGGTCTTTGTTGCTGTGTGAGCTCTTCTCTAGTTGTGGCAAGTGGGGGCTAGTCTTCCATTGTGGGTGTGTAGGCTTCTCATTGCAGCAACTCCTCTCATTGCAGACCCTGGGCTCTAGGGCACGTGTCTTCAGCAGCTGCAGCACGCAGCCTCAGCAGTTGCAGTTCCCGGGCTCTAGAGCACGTGCTAAGTAGCTGGGGCTCTGGGGCTTAGTTGCTCTTCGGCATGTGGGATCTTCCCAGGCCAAATGTCGAACCCATGCCTGCTGCATTGACAGTGGATTCTTTACGATGGAGCCACCAGGGAAGGCTGGTATTGAATCTTGACTCTAGTTTTCTTCTGTTCCGAGTGCTGTTCATCTGTATGAGCTAATATATCTTCTGTTTTGCCTAAGCAGATTCGAATTGGGTTTCTATCACCTGTAACTTCAAACATCCTGATTAATACACTATTTGAAGAGGTATCTAAGGACAGAGCCATGCTTTTTTTTGGTTTGTTTTAAAGTCACTCTAATATTTGCTTAATGAACCGCTGAGGCCCGAGTGTTCCGTGCTGAAGGGCACACTCACATTAACTTAAACCCAGCTTTGGAAAAGATAACTAATTGCTAATCATGACTGTAGAGGGAAAAATCTTACCTTGGAAATGGCCACTGGCCAATTTTAAATACTGTAGCTTGTTCCTGATAAATGTTTCAGAGTAAGTGAGTTGCAAAGATTTTCCCTAAGAGATCTTGCTCCAATTAAATGTGGGAAGGTATATACTTTAAAAAATACTTGGGCAGAAGCACTGAACTAAATGAAATAGTCTTAGAATAGTTGATATTGAGTTGCTTTTGATGAGGCTACTTTGACATCAGAAGCTAGGTCTTCCCATCTGTTCAGTTTCTGAAAACATAACCATAAAATGGGTGTGGGGATTACTTACCTTTAGGTTCTCAAGAGTTGGGATTGATGCACCCAGGGGTCATTCCTATTGTCTCACCTTCAAAGCCAACCTGAATGGAATTCTAATTAGGAAGGATAAAGGATGGGACCTGAATTGATTGTACATCTGAAGACAAAGGTCTGAGGTTATGATCTGTCTACCCAGTGGTAGACAAGGATGTGGAGAAAGTGTGGTGAACATCCAGAGTATCCTACTACACTTGGGGAGAAGCACAGAGCCTGGAAAGATCGAGGATGCCAGAAGAATCTAGCGTTTTTCTAGCTGCGGAATTGCACTAGAGTTCTAACTTGTACTTATTTCCTCAAACACAAATAAGGGACAAGTATAGAGAAGCTAAATGGGTGAAGTTAATGTAGTAAAACAAATGTCTAGTCATTTACATCCTTTAACGGTACTGAAACTGTGGGCTGACACCATCCCTGTACTGACTGGACGACACAGGGAGCTGACACGCCTCCAGCACCAGCTGATGCACACCCAGGAGTGTTTTTGTTGTCCTGGTGAGCTGTGACACACAACAAAATTGTGTGTTGTTCAAAGCCACAAACAGAAATCTTCTTCTGTACTTAATGGCTGGCTAGCAATGAATAATTTGGGGTTTCTAAAAATGTAGAACAGTTTAATAATTTGAACTCTGGACCACCTGCAAACCAATTCCATTTACCTAGAGCTAGATGTTGAGAGAATCACTTGTCAGACTTGAAGATTTCTTTCTCGCTTAAAATTGGAATGTCATTGCTTTACAATGTTGTATTAGTTTCTGCGGTGTGTGCATGAGTGTGTAGTCAGTCGCTTCAGTCATGTCCAACTCTTTGCAACTCCATGGACTGTAGCCCGCCAGGCTCCTCTGTCCTTGGGATTTTCCAGGCAAGAATACCATAGTGGATTGCCATGCCCTCCTCCAGGGGATCTTCCCCACCCAGGGATCTTCCCCACGTCTCCTGCATCGCCTGCATCGTCAGACGGATTCTTTACCACTAGCACTGCCTGGGAAGCCCTAGTTTCTCCTGTACAGTGAAGTAAATCAGTTATATGCATACATATATTCCTTCTCTCTTGGGCCTCCCTCCCACACCTCTAGGTCAGCACAGAGCACTGAACTGAGCTTCCTGTGATACAGCAGCTTCCCACTAGCTATCTATACCTGGCACTGTGTATATGTCAATCCCACACTCCCAGTTCGTCCCACCCTCCCTCTCCCCAACCCACATCTATGTCCACGTGTCCATTCTCTTTGTCTGTATCTCTATTCCTGCTTTGGAAATAGGTTTATCTGTTACCAGATTCCACATATATGTGACTGGAAAAGGTCAGTTTTCATTCCAATCCCAAAGAAAGGCAATGCCAAAGAATGCTCAAACTACCACACAATTGCACTCATCTCACACACTAGCAAAACAATGCTCAAAATTCTCCAAGCCAGGCTTCAGCAATACATGACCGTGAACTTCCAGATATTCAAGCTGGTTTTAGAAAAGGCAGAGGAACCAGAGATCAAATTGCCAACATTCCTTGGATCATCGAAAAAGCAAGAAAATTCCAGAAAAACATCTGTTTCTGCTTTATTGACTATGCCAAAGCCTTTGACTGTGTGGATCACAACAAACTGTGGAAAATTGTTCAAGAGATGGGAAAACCAGACCACCTGACTTGCCTCTTGAGAAACCTGTATGCAGGTCAGGAAGCAACAGTTAGAACTGGACATGAAACAACAGACTGGTTCCAAATAGGAAAAGGAGTACGTCAAGGCTGTATATTGTCACCCTGCTTATTTAACTTGTATGCAGAGTACATCATGAGAAACGCTGGGCTGGAAGAAACACAAGCTGGAATCAAGATTGCCAGGAGAAATATCAATAACCTCAGATATACAGATGACACCACCCTTATGGCAGAAAGTGAAGAAGGACTAAAGAGCCTCTTGATGAAAGTGAAAGAGGAGAGTGAAAAAGTTGGCTTAAAGCTCAACATTCAAAAAATGAAGATCATGGCATCCGGTCCCATCAGTTCATGGCAAATTGATGGGGAAACAGTGGCAGACTTTATTTTTGTGGGCTCCAAAATCACTGCAGATGGTGATTTCAGCCATGAAATTAAAAGACGCTTACTCCTTGGAAGGATAGTTATGACCAACCTAGACAGCGTATTCAAAAGCAGAGACATTACTTTGCCAACAAAGGTCCGTCTAGTCAAGGCTATGGTTTTTCCAGTGGTCATGTATGGATGTGAGAGCTGGACTATAAAGAAAGCTGAGCACCCAAGAATTGATGCTTTTGAACTGTGGTGTTGGAGAACACTCTTGAGAGTCCCTTGAACTGCGAGGAGATCCAACCAGTCCATCCTAAAGGATATCAGTCCTGAGTGTTCATTGGAAGGACTGATGTTGAAGTTGAGACTCCAATACTTTGGCCACCTGATGCGAAGAGCTGACTCATTTGAAAAGACCCTGATGCTGGGAAAGATTGAGGGCAGGAGAAGGGGATGACAGAGGATGAGATGGTTGGATGGCATCACCACCTCAATGGACATTAGTTTGGGTGAACTCCAGGAGTTGGTGATGGACAGGGAGGCCTGGCATGCTGTGGTTTGTGGGCTCTCAAAGAGTCGGACACTACTGAGCAACTGAACTGAAGTGATACGGTACTTGTTTCTCTTCTTTCTGATTTACTTCATTCTGTGTGACAGACTGTAGGTCTATCCATGTCTCTACATGTGACTGTATTTCATTCCTTTCAGTGGCTGAGTAATATTCCATTGTGCGTGCACCACATCTTCTTTGTCCATGCACCTGTCATTGGGCATTTAGGTTGTTTCCATGTCCTGGCTATTGTAAATAGTGCTGCAGTGAACAGTGGGGTACATGTGCCCTTTCAAATTAAGGTTTTCTCAGGGCATATGCCCAGTATTGATATTTCTGGATCATATAGTGGTTCTGTGTTTAGTTTTTTAAGGGACCTCCACACTATTCTCCATAGTGAATATATCAATTTACGTTCCCACCAATTGTGTAAGAGGGCTCCCTTTTCTCCATACCCTCTGCAAACCAGTTTCATTTACCTAGAGTGAAATGTTGAGAGAATCGGTCGTCAGACTTGAAGAAGCTTTCTTAATAAAGTAGGACAGATTATGCTATGTCCAAGAGACTGACAGTCTGCCAAGATTTGGTCAGTGACTTGTATTTAAAGGTGTTTTGCCATATGGCTTCTGCAGAAAGCTGAAGATCAGGTCTCAGATTCCAGCACGTTTGCATTAATAAGTCATGTTCTTGAACTAGAGCAGGTGCCACCTGTGTTTTCAGGGTGGAATCCGAATGGGCTTATGTGCAATGGGGAAAAGAACCGACCTGGGTGTTGAGTATGTAGAGAGGGATGATTTTTTGGACAGGATAGTTGATAAAATATTTACTGTGACTGCAAGGCTCTTCTGTGTTTTCTCTGGCCTTTGCCAAGGAAGTCTTTCCACTAAATTAAAAAAAAGAGAAACCCTAAAAGAGTGCTGAGTTTCAGAACATAAAAGTATGAATCCAGTTATGTAATGTGGGAAGAGATTTGTAACTGTGATAGTTATTTCTTAAATTTGTTTACACAGCAATTTGATACCTGGGACAGAGGACAGATCCTCCCACTTCATCTTAAAAGAGAAACCAAACATGACATTCCTTGGCAAAAACGAGATTCTCATAATCTCCAACAGGAAGTACTTGATTCTAGTGAGATTTCCTACCCAGAGGAGCCCTGCTTAATCCAGTGCCTTGTACCACTGTCTCTGTTTATGCTGTGAGAGCCGTATCTCATTTTTAAAAGGAGTGAGGTAGCAACTAGAAAATAAGAAAAAGTGTTTTTTTTTTTTTAACTTCAAATACATTAAGCATTATTTTTAACCCAAATTCTTCACTTACTACTTCCTTCTAGTCAATATATGCATTATCTAGTATTTGATAATTAAAGAGTAATCTAATGTATTTTTATTTTCATATCATTATACAATGTTAAATGGCATGACAGGTGATCTTAGATCCACATGATATTTTGTAGGAAATGTTTTCCTGGACTGTGAAATGTACAAGGAACAGCTATGATCTTTTTATTATTTATTGTCAAAATTATAGTGACCTAGAGAAAAGTCCCCCTTGCTCTTACCATCCCTCCCTCCCCACCTCCCGCATGATTTTAAACACCTTGAGAACCACATTTTTGACTCTGAGAGAGAGATGGAGACGTTAAGAGGGATAGACGCGATCAGGAAAAGGGAGGTATGGGATGGTGCTTACCAGAGAGATGACGTTATGTATTATTTAAACAGTGAAGGCAGATGTTGCTCCTGGAAGCCAAAGTAGCACTGAATTAAGAGTCTGTTTCCTGAGGCATTTTTTGAGTCTGAAAGATTCAGAAGGAGAAGACAGAGAATATAGAATGAAAGCTGAAGGGGCTATTTCAGGGCAAAGGCAAGAGGAGGTGCCAGAGGAATGCCGAGCAGTCAGGCAGGCTTTACCAGGCAGGTTTATGAACAGGTTTTGGAGAGGCACAGAGAGGGAACTAGGAAGAGAGAGTAGGGATTGTGTGACAGGATTGCCTAATTTATATGGTTCTGTGCTGTGGGGTAACTCACTTTTTATTTCATCTTTGACTATCTCAGAAGGTGCAACATTTACAATGAAAAACATCCTCTTAGGAACTTGAGATCCAGGAAAGACCAAGAAAGGCACAGTAATTGAGGGGAGAAAGACTCTGAAGACCCTCCTTCATGCACAGGATGGTAACATTAAGTGTGCTGAGGTCTGATTGCTGGCCAGTATTGTCTCCTTAGGTTATTGGCTCAGGAATTGTTAGCCTTTTACCTTAGGTGGGACCAGGAACCAGAAATAAATGAATGACTGGGTGTGGCCCCAGCTAGAGCTATGGGTCGAAGAATGAGGGGTGAGATAGAACAGGCGGTCTTCTACTTGCTCCCTAGGTTAACAGCAGCACGCCACTGATCCACGGTCATTGATTGGACCAGAACGTCAGCTGTGTACTTGTGCCTAAAGGCTCTCAGGATCAAAGTTTGACTTTATTACTCTTGCAAAGCTTAGAATTTGGGGGCTAGGAAGTCCACTGATGACATCGTGGTTAGGATTCTGGGCTTTCACTACTGTGGCCTGGGTTCAGTCCCTGGTTGGGGAACTGGGATCCTGCACTGTATGGTGCAGGCCAAAGGGAAGGAGGGGAGGATTTGAGGGCTAAACAAACATTGGGTCATTTGCCCAATCGAAAAATGGGCCAAAGAATAAACAGACATTTCTCCAAAGAAGATAACAGATGGCTAACAAACGCATGAAAAGATGCTCAACATTGCTCATTATCAGAGAAATGCAAATCAACACCACAATGAGGTACCATCTCACACCGGTCAGAATGGCTGCTATCAACAAGTCTACAAAATGCTGGAGAGGGTGTGGAGAAAAGGAAACCTGCTTATACTGTTGGTGGGAATGCAAACTAGTACAGCCACTATGGAGAACAGTGTGGAGATTCCTTAAAAATCTGGAATTAAAACTGCCATATGACCCAGCAATCCCACTGCTGGGCATACACACTGAGGAAACCAGAATTGAAAGAGACATGTGTACCCCAGTGTTCATCGCAGCAGTGTTTACAATAGCCAAAACATGGAAGCAACCTAGATGTCCATCAGGAGATGAATGGATAAGAAAGCTGTGGTACATATACATAATGGAGTATTACTTAGCCATTAAGAAGAATACATTTGAATCAGTTCTAATGAGGTGGATGAAACTGGAGCCTATTATACAGAGTGAAGTAAGCCAGAAAGAAAAACACCAATATAGCATATTAATGCATATATATGGAATTTAGAAAGATGGTAACAAAGACCCTATATGTGAGACAGCAAAAGAGACACAGATGTAAAGAACTGAACTTGATTGTAATTCCTCCCTATGGGCAGTGTCAGGCTTTCTTTGGAAGGCAATACAAAATAACACCTAGCATAAGGTTCAGTTCAGTTCAGTTCTTTACATCTTGCACTCTGTAGGAGAAGGCGAGGGTGGGATGATGTGAGAGAATAGCATTGAAACGTGTGTATTACCATATGTGAAAGAGATCCCCAGTCCAGGTTCGATGCATGAGACAGGGTGCTCGGGGCTGGTGTACTGGGATGACCCTGAGATGGGGTGGGAAGTGAGGAGGGAGTGGGGTTCAGAATTGGGAACACATGTACACCTGTGGCTGATTCATGTCAATGTATGGCAGAAACGACTACAATATTGTAAAGTAATTAGCCTCCAATTAAAATAAATAAATTAATTAAGAAAATAAAAATAAAAAAACCAAAAGTTAGGTTATTTGGAATTGGAACCTACTTTGAGTCTTGGAGAAGACAATGGCACTCCACTCCAGTACTCTTGCCTGGAAAATCCCATGGGCTGAAGAACCTGGTGCGCTGCAGTCCATGGTGTTGCTAAGAGTCGGACACGACTGAGCAACTTCACTTTCACTTTTCACTTTCATGCATTGGAGAAAGAAATGGCAACCCACTCCAGTGTTCTTGCCTGGAGAATCCCAGGGATGGGGGAGCCTGGTGGGCTGCTGTCTATGGGGTCACACAGAGTCAGACAAAACTGAAGTGACGTAGCTGTAGCCGTTGAGTCTTGAAACCATGTGACATCAGTCTCTTGTATTTTCTGGACCAGGAGGAGACAGAGTGAAATAAACAGGGAGCTCAAAAGCTGGAAAAGCCTATTTGCCCACTCTCAGCTGTTTCACACTTTCCCCTTCCGCAGGCAGCCTTCTTTAAAAACTGCCTGTAACTTTGAAGGAACACTTGTTTCAAAACTTCTGTCCCAAGGTAAACCACGGGAACCTCAAGCAAAAGCTTTTCTTCCTTTTGGGTTTGATTGTAATTCCTCCCTATGGGCAGTGTCAGGCTTTCTTTGGAAGGCAATACAAAATAGCACCTAGCATAAGGTTCAGTTCAGTTCAGTCGCTGAGTTGTGTCTGACTCTTTGCGACCCCATGAACCACACATGCCAGGACTCCCTGTCCATCACCAACCCGGAGTTTACTCAAATTCATGTCCATTGAGTTGGTGATGCCATCCAACAATCTCATCCTCTGTCGTCCCCTTCTCCTCCCACCTTCAGTCTTTTCCAACATCAGGGTCTTTTCAAAGGAGTCAGTTCTTCATATCAGGAGGCAAAAGTATTGGAGTTTCAGCTTCAACATCGGTCCTTCCAATGGACACTCAGGACTGATTTCCATTAGGATAGACTGGTTGGATGTCCTTGCAGTCCAAGGACTTTCAAGAGTATTCTCCAATGCCTAGTTCGAAAGCATCAATTCTTGGATGCTCAGCTTTCTTTCTTTTTTTTTTTTTTTTTTGGATGCTCAGCTTTCTTTATAGTCCAGCTCTCACATCCATACATGACTACTGGAAAAACCATAGCCTTGACTAGACGGACTTTTGTTGGCAAAGTAATGTCTCTGCTTTTGAATATGCTATCTAGGTTGGTCGTAACTTTTCTTCCAAGGAGTAAGCGTCTTTTAATTTCATGGCTGAAATCACCATCTGCAGTGATTTTTGGAGCTCCCCAAAAATAAAGTCTGCCACTGTTTCCCCATCGATTTGCCATGAAGTGATGGGACCGGATGCCATGATCTTCGTTTTCTGAATATTGAGCTTTAAGCCAACTTTTTCACTCTCCTCTTTCACTTTCATCAAGAGGCTCTTTAGTTCCTCTTCACTTTCTGCCATAAGGGTGGTGTCATCTACATATCTGAGGTTATTGATATTTTTCCTGGCAATCTTGATTCCAGTTTGTGCTTTTTCCAGCCCAGCGTTTCTCACCATGTACTCTGCATACAAGTTAAATAAGCAAGGTGACAATATACAACCTTGCCGTACTCCTTTTCCTATTTGGAACCAGTCTGTTGTTTCATGTCCAGTTCTAACTGTTGCTTCCTGACCTGCATACAGATTTCTCAAGAGGCCGGTCAGGTGGTCTGGTATTTCCATCTCTTGAAGAATTTTCCACAGTTTGTTGTGATCCACACAGTCAAAGGCTTTGGCATAGTCAATAAAGCAGAAATAGATGTTTCTCTGGAACTCTTGCTTTTTCAATGATCCAAGGGATGTTGGCAGTTTGATCTCTGGTTCCTCTGCCTTTTCTAAAACCAGCTTGAACATCTGGAAGTTCATGGTTCACTTACTGTTGAAGCCTGGCTTGGAGAACTTTGAGCATTACTTTAATAGCATGTGAGATGAGTGCAATTGTGCAGTAGTTTGAGCATTCTTTGGCATTGCCGTTCTTTGGGATTGGAATGAAAACTGACCTTTTCCAGTCCTGTGGCCACTGCTGAATTTTCCAAATTTGCTGGCATATTGAGGGCAGCACTTTCACAGCATCATCTTTTAGGATTTGAAATAGCTCAACTGGAATTCCATCACCTCCACTAGCTTTGTTCGTAGTGATGCTTCCTAAGGCCCACTTGACTTCACATTCCAGGATGTCTGGCTCCAGGTGAGTGATCACACCATTTGTGGTTACCTGGGTCATGAAGATCTTTTTTGTACAGTTCTTCTGTGTATTCTTGCCACCTCTTCTTTATATCTCTGCTTCTGTTAGGTCCATACCATTTCTGTCCTTTATTGAACCCATCTTTGCATGAAGTGTTCCCTTGGTATCTCTAATTTTCTTGAAGAGATCTCTAGTCTTTCCCATTCTATTGCTTTCCTCTGTTTCTTTGCACTGATCATGGAGGAAGGCTTTCTTATCTCTCCTTGCTATTCTTTGGAACTGTGCATTTAGATGCTTATAACTTTCCTTGTCTCCTTTGCTTTTCTCTTCCCTTCTTTTTACAGCTCTTTGTAAGGCCTCCTCAGACAGCCATTTTGCCTTTTTGCATTTCTTTTTCTAGCGGATGGTCTTGATCCCTGTCTCCTCTACAGTGTCACAGACCTCTGTCCATAGTTCATCAGGCACTCTATCAGTCTAGTCCCTTAAATCTATTTCTCACTTCCGCTGTATAATAAGGCATTTGATTTAGGTCATACCTGAATGGTCTAGTGATTTTCCTTACTTTCTTAAATTTACGTCTGAATTTGGCAATAAGGAGTTCATGATCTGAGCCACAGTCAGTTCCCAGTCTTATTTTTGCTGACTGTATAGAGCTTCTCCATCTTTGGCTTCAAAGAATATAATCAGTTTGATTTCGGTGTTGACCATCTGGTGATGTCCATGTGTAGAGTCTTCTCTTGTGTTGTTGGAAGAGGATGTTTACTATGACCAGTGTGTTCTCTTCGCAAAACTCTATTAGCCTTAGCCGTGCTTCATTCTGTACTCGAAGACCAAATTTGCCTGTTACTCCAGGTGTATCTTGACTCCTGCTTTTGCATTCCAGTCCCCAGTATTGAAAAAGACATCTTTTGGGGGTATTAGTTCTAAAAGGTCTTGTAGGTATTCATAGAACTGTTCAACTTCAGCTTCTTCAGCATTACTGTTTGAGACATAGACTTCGATGATCATGAAAATGAAAGTGGAGAGTGAAAAAGTTGGCTTAAAGCTCAACATTCAGAAAATGAAGATCATGGCATCCGGTCCCACCACTTCATGGGAAATAGATGGGGAAACAGTGGAAACAGTTTCAGACTTTATTTTTCTGGGCTCCAAAATCACTACAGATGGTGACTGCAGCCATGAAATTAAAAGACGCTTACTCCTTGGAAAGTTATGACCAACCTAGATAGCATATTCAAGAGCAGAGACATTACTTTGCCAACAAAGGTTCGTCTAGTCAAGGCTATGGTTTTTCCAGTGGTCATGTATGGATGTGAGAGTTGGACTGTGAAGAAGGCTGAGCACCGAAGAATTGATGCTTTTGAACTGTGGTGTTGGAGAAGACTCTTGAGAGTCCCCTGGACTGCAAGGAGATCCAACCAGTTCATTCTGAAGGAGATCAGCCCTGGGATTTCTTTGGAAGGAATGATGCTAAAGCTGTAACTCCAATACTTAGGCCACCTCATGCGAAGAGTTGACTCCTTGGAAAAGACTCTGATGCTGGGAGGGATTGGGGGCAAGAGGAGAAGGGGACGACAGAGGATGAGATGGCTGGATGGCATCATGGACTAGATGGTCGTGAGTCTGAATGAACTCCGGGAGTTGGTGATGGACAGGGAGGCCTGGCGTGCTGCGATTCATGGGGTCGCAAAGAGTCGGACACAACTGAGCGACTGATCTGATCTGATCTGATCTGATTGTGATATTGATTGGTTTGCCTTGGAAATGAACAGAGATCATTCTGTCATATTTGAGATTGCATCCAAGTACTGCATTTAGATTCTTGCCCATTGAAGTAGATATAATGGCCATCTGAGTTAAATTCACCCATTCCAGTCCATTTTAGTTCACTGATTCCTAAAATGCCACGGCAAGTGGCTGATAGGAGATGTCCAAGGTCAGAATGACTGATGTCCAAGGTCAGAAGGGTGGCCATGAGGAGATACCCCATGTCCAAGGTCAGAGAAACCGCAGTAAGACAGTAGGTGCTGAGAGGGCATCAGAGGGCAGACAGACTGAAACCACAACCAGAGAAAACTAACTAATCTAATCACATGGACCACAGTTCAGTTCAGTCGCTCAGTTGTGTCCGACTCTTTTCGACCCTATGAATAGCAGCATGCCAGGCTTGCCTGTCCATCACCAACTCCTGGAGTTCACTCAGACTCACGTCCATTGAGTCAGTGATGCGCTCCAGCCATCTCGTCTTCTGTCGTCCCCTTCTCCTCCTGCCCCCAATCCCTCCCAGCATCAGAGTCTTTTCCAAGGAGTCAACTCTTTGCATGAGGTGGCCAAAGTACTGGAGTTTCAGCTTCAGCATCATTCCCTCCAAAGAAATCCCAGGACTGATCTCCTTCAGAACGGACTGGTTGGATCTCCTTGCAATCCAAGGGACTCTCAAGAGTCTTCTCTAACACCACATTTCAGAAGCATCAATTCTTGGACGCTCAGCATTCTTCACAGTCCAACTCTCACATCCATACATGACCACAGGAAAAACCATAGCCTTGACTAGACGGACCTTTGTTGGCAAAGTAATGTCTCAGCTTTTGAATATGCTTTCCAGGTTGGTCATAACTTTCCTTCCAAGGAGTAAGCGTCTTTTAATTTCACGGTTGCAGTCACCATCTGCAGTGATTTTGGATCCCCCTCAAAATAAAGTCTGACACTGTTTCCACTGTTTCTCCATCTATTTCCTATGAAGTGACGGGACCGGATGCCATGATCGTCGTTTTCTGAATGTTGAGCTTTAAGCCAACTTTTTCACTCTCCACTTTCACTTTCATCAAGAGGCTTTTTAATTCCTCTTCACTTTCTGCCATAAGGGTTGTGTCATCTGCATATCTGAGATTATTGATATTTCTCCTGGCAATCTTGGTTCCAGCTTGTGTTTCTTCCAGTCCAGCATTTCTCATGATGTACTCTGCATATAAGTTAAATAAACAGGGTGACAATATACAGCCTTGACGTACAGACTTGTCTAACTCAATGAAAATATGAATCATTCCGTGTAGGGCCATCCAAGATTGACGGGTCATGGTGGGGAGTCGTCCACTGGAGAAGGGAATCGCAAACCACTTCAGTATTCTTGCCTTGAGATCCCCATGAACATTATGAAAAGGCAAAAAGATAGGATACTGAAAGAGGAACTCCCCAGGTCAGTAGGTGCCCAATATGTTGCTGGAGAGCAGTGGAGAAATAACTCTGTAAAGAATGAAGAGACAGAGCCAAAGTAAAAACAACACCCGGTTGTGGATGTGACTGGTGATGGAAGCAAGGTGTGATGCTTTAAAGAGCAGTATTGTTTAGGAACCTGGAGTTTTAGGTCCATGAATTAAGGCAAATTGGAAGTGGCAAACAGGAGATGGCAAGAGTGAACGTTGACATTTTAGGAATCAGCGAACTAAACTGGACTGGAATGGGTGAATTTAACTCAGCTGAGCATAGGGTTATCCTTGTCCAAATGAATATTTAATAAATATTACTTGAGCAGGGTAAATGAGATGGGAGGGAAAATCTCTCAGCCATTGGCACCACTGAAAGCATTTGTTAAACTCTTTACCTCCATGGGGCACGGAGCCAGGAATAGTACAGAATACATTAACAGACGTACCTTCTGCCCTTGGAGACCAAGAGCGCCATTTGTGAGCTTATTCATGTGTGAAATTTACCTCTGTTGTCATTCTCAGGTGATAAACGAGTAAACAGTGGTTGGGGGAAGGAATTAATAGTGGCGGCCAGTAGGAGGCCAGGGCTTCACCTTTGTTCTTGCCCTGCTTCTTTCTCATTGAGCTGCTGGAAGTGCTTTTTAAATACTGTGCTTGGTACAGTTGCTCCTTGTGTTTTGTGGAGGTATAAATGCATTTAAAGAGATTTTTTTTCCCCCCTGCCTCCTTTACCTGTCAGTTTTGACATATTGTGATCTGGATTGGAACACAGTTAGGTCAAAGATTGATTCATCTTCTTCTTGGGGGCAGGTGCCTTTTAGGAGGCCTAAATGTTTTTCTTATAACTGAAAGTATGAAAGTGTGGCTGGTCCTGGACTAGGTTGGGAAGCGGAAGGAGAGGTTTCGTTTTCTGGGCCCTGTACCCCTCCTGCTTCCTTAGCTGCCCCACTCAATGTGTTGCAGTCCACTCCCCACCCCGTCAACATTTTATTTATTTTTAAATAATTTTGGATTTACAGAAAAGCTTCAGAAGTAATATGGAGTATTTTCATATACTCTTCAGCCAGCTTCCCCTTGTGTTAACGACTTACTTATTTAACCCATCAGCTCATTGACATGTGATTTCTACTGAGCATGTTTTTTTAATCTCTCCTGTCCTAGAGACCTTGCCATTCTCGGGATCCAGCCATGGCATAATTTCTTTCTCTTACCGTGGAGAATCTGGCAATCTCTGAGTGGATTTTAGTGATTTAAAGTTTTTTTTTTAAAGACTTTTTAAAAATTAAAAAAAATTCTTTTATTTCTAATTGAAGGATAATTGCTTTACCATGTTATATTGGTTTCTACCGTACAGCAATGTGACTGATTTAAAGTTTTATCTTCTTATAAGAATTTTTACATTCTAAGACATTTTTTTCTGGTAACAGTAGTAGTGAATCCAACAATAACAGTTTCTAGTGACCTGTTCACATTTCAGAGTCAGTAGAATCTAGATGAAGGAGTCTTTCTGGATTGAGAGACTCTTGAAACTGCTGTTTGTTCATTTATTGACTCTTCCATTCAGTTAGCATTTATTGGCTGTCCCATATGTGCTAAATACTGTCCTAATCTCGGGAGATACTTGAACTTCAAGATGTAGCTCTTGCCTTTAAGGAATTTATGGTCTAGTGGAAAAGTACACGGTTGTAAGAAAATACAGAGTGGTGGAGAATCTGCCTGCAATACAGGAGACCCTGGCTCAATCCCTGGGTCAGGAAGAATCCTTGGAGGGAAATGGCAACCCACTCCAGTATTCTTGCCTGGAGAATCCCATGGACAGAGGAGCCTGGCAGGCTATGGTCCATAGTGTTGCAAGAATCAGATGCGATATATCTCTGTGGCAGAGATGTATTCAGGGTACTGGGAAACACATGAAAAGAGACTCAGAAGCCTAGCTTGATCTGACAGATCCTCACTGGCTGCCGCATCTGGAAGGAGCACTTCATTCACTGTGAAATACATATGTGCTGTTCAGTTCAGAATTGTAAATAAGGTGGCCTAGGTGAATCTGGGGGACTGTCGGTGCTTTGTTATCTTACAAGTGGAGGATACAGCGTCTCTCTGTGAAGTACAGTTAGAATATAGTTACCAGATGCACCAACCTGCAAATTGTGGTTATCTTTCCAGCCCTTTTTCTGTGCATATGTTTACCTTTAAAAAAACTAGAATACAGTAATTTTATAGATGCTATTTTATATCTAATTGTTTATATTTAACTATACGTGTGTGTATGTGTGTGTATACACACAATGTTTCCATGTCAATAAATATACTTTCAGAAGATCGCTGTGAGAAGTTGTTATACGTCACAGGGAGCCCAGCCTGGTGCTTTACAATGACCTAGAAGGGTGGGAAGGGGGATGGGAGGGAGACGCAAGAGGGAGGTGATAACTGTATAATTATGACTGATTTGTGTTGTATGACAAAAACCAACACAACATTGTAAAGCAATTTCCCCCCAACTAAAAATAAAAGCAAAAAAAAAAAAACTTTTAACATCATGTTTTTCAATATTATATTATGAAGAATTTTATCATGAAAAATTTATAGCACAAATGAAGTAATTTAACAGTTAGAACCTATGCTTTTTATTTAGGTTCTACTATTAACTGATAGAGTGCCTGATGAACTATGGACAGAGGTTCATGACATTGTAAAGGAGACAGGGATCAAGACCATCCCCAAGAAAAAGAAATGCAAAAAAGCAAAATGGCTGTCTGAGGAGGCCTTACAAATAGCTGTGAAAAGAAGAGAAGCCAAAAGCAAAGGGGAAAAGGAAAGATATACCCACTTAAATGCACAGTTCCAAAGAATAGCAAGGAGAGATAAGAAAGCCTTTCTCAGTGATCAGTGCAAAGAAATAGAAGAAAACAATAGAATGGGAAAGACTAGAGATCTCTTTAAGAAAATTAGAGATACCAAGGGAACATTTCACGCAAAGATGGGCTTGATAAAGGACAGAAATGGTAGGGACCTAACAGAAGCAGAAGATATTAATAAGAGGTCACAAGAATACACAGAAGAACTGTACAAAAAAGATCTTCACGACGCAGATAATCACGATGGTGTGATCACCAGCCTAGAGCCAGACATCCTGGAATGTGAAGTCAAGTGGGCCTTAGGAAGCATCACTACGAACAAAGCTTAGTGGAGGTGATGGAATTCCAGTTGAGCTATTTAAAATCCTAAAAGATGATGCTGTGAAAGCGCTGCCCTCAATATGCCAGCAAATTTGGAAAACTTAGCAGTGGCCACAGGACTGGGAAAGGTCAGTTTTCATTCCAATCCCAAAGGCAATGCCAAAGAATGTTCAAACTACCGCACAATTGCACTCATCTCACACGCTAGTAAAGTAATGCTCAAAGTTCTCCAAGCCAGGCTTCAGCAATACGTGAGCTTCCAGATGTTCAAGCTGGATTTAGAAAATGCAGAGGAACCAGAGATCAAACTGCCAACATCCCTTGAATCATTGAAAAACCAAGAGAGTTCCAGAAAAACATCAATTTCTGCTTTATTGACTATGCCAAAGCCTTTGACTGTGTGGATCACAGCAAACTGTGGAAAATTCTGAAAGAGATGGGACTACCAGACCACCTGACCTGCCTCTTGATAAACCTGTATGCAGGTTAGGAAGCAACAGTTAGAACTGGATATGGAACAGATTGATTCCAAATAGGAAAAGGAGTACGGTCAAGGCTGTATATTGTCACCCTGCTTATTTAACTTAAATGCAGAGTACATCATGAGAAATGCTGGGCTGGAAGAAGCACAATCTGGAATCAAGATTGCCGAGAGAAATATCAATAACCTTAGATATGCAGATGACACCACCCTTATGGCAGAAAGTGAAGAAGAACTAAAGAGCCTTGTGATGAAATTGAAAGAGGGGAATGAAAAAGTTGGCTTAAAACTCAACATTAAAAAAACTAAGATCACAGCATCTGGTCCCATTGCTGCATGGCAAATAGATGGGAAAACAATGGAAACAGTGACAGACTATTTTGTTGGGCTCCAAAATCACTGGAGTTGGTGACTGCAGCAATGAAATTAAAAGACACTTGCTCCTTGGTAAGAAAGCTATGAAAAATCTAGATAGTGTATTAAAAAGCAGAGAGGTCGCTTTTCCCACCAAGGTCCATATAGTCAAAGCTATGGTTTTTCCAGTAGTCATTTTCAGATGTGAGAGTTGGACCATAAAGAAGTCTGCATGCCAAAGAATTGATGCTTTTGAATTGTGCTGGAGAAGACTCTTGAGAGTCCCTTGGAGTGCACGGAGATCAAAGCATTCGATCGTAAAGGAGATCAATCCTGAATATTCATTGGGAGGACTGATGCTGAAGCTGAATCTCCAATATTTTGGCCACTTGGTATGAAGAGCTGACTCACTGGAAAAGATTGAAGGTAGGAGGAGAAGGGGGTGGCAGATGATGATGGTTGGATTGCATCACTGACTCAATGGACATGAAACTGAGCAAATTGTGGGAGACAGTGAAGAAGAAGGGAGCCTGGTGTGGTGTAATTCACGGTAGTCCAGAGTGGGACATGACTGAACAACAATTGGATTGCCTTGATGTGTTTGTTGACAATCTTGACTGTATTCGTGAGGGTGTGCTTCTCGGACCCTCTGTTCTGTTCCATTAATCTACTTTGATATCTCTTGTCTTGTACCACTTTTAATAGTTGTATATTGTATGAATGTCCATAATTATATAGAATCAGTTTGCTTTTGTTGGGCATTTTGAAGTTTATAATGTTTTACTATTTAAAATCGTTTTCTTGCTAAGTCAAAGAAGTCAGAGAAAGACAAATACTATATAATATTCGTTATATGTTGAATCTAAAAAAAATAAAACAAGCTAGTAAATATAACAGAAAAGAAACGGACTCACAGAACAAAACAGTAGTTATTAGTGGGGAGAGAGAAGGGTGAGGGACTATCTAGGGTAGTGGGGTAAGATATGCAAACTATTACATGTAAAATGAGCTACAAAGATATACAACACAGGGAATATAGACAATATTTTAAATAACTGTAACTAGAGGATAACCTTTAAAAATTATGACTCATTATACACCTGTAACTTATGTAATATTGTACATCAGCTAAACTTTAATTAAAAATGTGATGCATATTACTTCTGTTGTTTAATCTTTGATTATTTAAGTTGCAAGTGGCAGAAATAATTTATAAACAAAACTGAAGGCAAATGTGCACAAGTTCAACATTATTGTTAGCTTTCCATAGTGTATTCTGATTTTTCGTTCTGTGACAAGTGAGAGTGCTGCTGGCAAGAAGGTAAAGTGCTTACTGGGACCAGCAGCTGTGAAGTCCTCATAGCTGTGAAAAGAATGTCCACTTTGCTTCTAAATGTCATTTATGGGTCATCTCTCTTTTATTGTCAACCAAAATTGTTAGAGTAGAGAAGCAGAAAGACTAAAAGCTTAAAAAGGACTTTCTTAGAATGTACTGTTCTCCATGGGTCCCATAATATGTTGTAAACATGAATTTGCATGCGTGTCAAAATGAGAGGCAGATATTTGATCAGTTGTCTAAAGGCATTCACTCAATTACAGAGATGCAAGAGCGGTCATAACTCATGTCCTGTGTACTGTCAGATGTGAGAGGTTATCTACTTTACGCTTTTTTATATGGTAATCAGCAAGACATTTAGTTGTGTAAATTTAATGTGTGAACTCGCCTCAAGGCACGTGTTCTTATTTTATGTGGGTATATAAATAAAATTGGACCACTGTGTAAAGTGTCTCTAAATTCTTTGCTTCTTTACTTTATAATTTATACACTTACAGGAGCAATTTGTGGGGAATAGGCCACCCTAGACATCATTTTCAGTATCTGTGATGCTTTTCTTGGGGAAGATAGATTTTAAAGGGAAAAACAGTTATTTGGGGTGAATATTTGATTTTTTCCATGTTTTCAAAATTTTAGTTTTTTTCCGCAAGTGGACAGAGACGTAATTGTACATCATAATGTTTTAAGAGGTTTTCTTGTGTTTACAATAATAAAAGTTAATAACTGTGGTGGAAAGACTAATGTACTAGAAAACTAGAGTCTTCATAAATTATTAAGTCATCTCTGTAGTCTAGAATAAAAGTTTGCTAGCTGTAGCTCTCGGCAAGCTAGATCTTGGCAAAGCAGAAAAATAGTGGACTCTATTTAGGAGAGCATCATAGGAACTCTCTGTACAAATGGGTTCTTCAAACTTTTACATATGCTTTCTCATCTGTCAGTTATCAGAGATTTCCTTCCTGAGTCATGTCAGTTATTTTTAGCCAAATGTGAACTCTTGTTTGTGTGAAATTTTCATTATCAGAAAGTGAAGCTTCCGTGATAGCTCAGTTGGTAAAGAATCTGTCTGCAATGCAGGAGACCCCGGTTTGCTTTATGGGTCGGGAAGATCCGCTAGAGAAGGAAAAGTCTACCCGCATTCCAGTATTCTGGCCTGGAGATTCTGTGGACTGTATAGTCCACGGGGTTGCAAAGTGTCGGACACGAATGAGCGACTTTCACTTCATTATCAGACTATGGTTTAATATAAATGTGTTAGAATCTTCTCTCTTTCCTCTTCTTTCCAAGGAGTGACAAGAAAGACCATAACATAGTCAGTCAAAGCCATTTATCCTCCATTCCAACTGCAATACGAATTCTAGCTTTTAAGGACAACCTGTTCCCAGAGCATTGTGGACACAGGCACAGGGGCCACCCTAACCCAGCCCCTGTCTGGGTGAAACCTGCCAGATGGTATAAGGTAGATTGTTAGGTGTGGTTGTATTGGCCTTGAGGTTTCGGCGTGTGAGTTGCAGGAGTCCTGCATGAACTTAATCTCTGGTTATTCTTGATGAGAGACACATTCCTTTCCCACCGAGCCAGGGGGATGTGCTCAGTTTTCTGTTCAGGAATCTCCCTGGGGGCAGTCAGTAGAGGTGTTCCCAGGCTGGGTGAGAGGACGGTCCCAGCTGGCTTCTGGCTGCTGTGCACACCCTCCTTCAGTATCCAATTTGCCAGTCCCCTGCCTGTTTTCCTAACGAGAGATGAGCCAGAGCCTGGGCCAGAACAAAAACCAAAGCCAGAACCATACACTTGTAAGATAAATCTCATCCTTTGGCTCTCTGATCTTCTCATCTAATTATCCTGTTTTCAGCAGCTTTTGATAACATTGCTATAGTCATTTTATTTATGAAGTCATTTTATGCCTTTCTGTTTTTTAAGAAAAAAAAAAAGAACTGGGGGATTTGGGTGACCATATTTTTCTAAAGTGGAAGCTGAAATTTAAGAACATTTAGTTCTCCCTCTTCCCTTTGCACTGTGATCTCTGGCAGCACCGTCAAGGTGGGTTTGTGTGTGTGCGTGTGTTTGGTTTGTGACCAGTTTAGCTGTCTGATGTTTGTGGTTTTCCCCAGAGCTGACTCTTGCTGCTAATGAGCACGATCGTTTTATACAGTGTCACTGTAGTGCAGACATGTTAAATAATTGATCGGGTGTGGCAGGTAGAGAATGGCAAATGTGGCCCCTTTGTTGCTATGGTAATACATTTGTTTAAGGGAACTGTTTGTCGTTTGGACTGCATGGATCTTGCCCATGACAGTTGCCTATAGTTGAGGCAGTTGGAGAGGAAAATCAGCTTAAGAGGATGTGGCACTTTGAAGCAAATGAGTATATACAGTTGCCCCTCGGTACCATGAGGGACTGGTTCCATGACCCCCCGCTGATACCAGAACCCACAGATGCTTCAGTCCCTTTAATAAAATGGCCATTGTATAGTCCACTCTCCGAACCAGGGTTTCAGCATCCACAGATTCGACCAGCTGCGAACTGATGATGCAAAGGGCTGCCTGTGTATCAGGAGATTTGGGCTTCCCACTGTGGAGGGACTTATTCTTTTTTATCAAAAGGCTCATCTTTGGCTAATACGTCAGCGTAGACAATGAGACAAGTGACAGATTTGGTTACTTGTTAACATGGTGGGATTTGATCATTTATTGTATAAAATGGTTATTGTGTGAGGTTTATGTTCTTTTCTCTGTTATCCCTAGGAGGACTGTCTTTAAGTGAATTTGAGTCCATGTTTGTTAGAAATCCTGGGGAGGAAGGAGAACACAGTCTCTTTCTTTTATTCTCCGTTAAAAAAACATAAGCCCTTAAAGGTATGGGGTATATTTGTGTAATCCCTCGAAGGGTATTTGTTGAGTATTCAGCAAGGGGCCCTTAGGGTTTGGGAGTGCAGTGTGAGCAAAGCAGCTGTGGTCTCTGGTCTCAGCGGTTAGACGCCGTGGACTGCTTCCGCCCACTTCTGGGTTCCGCCTTTAACACTATCTTTTGCCTTTTAGGCACCTTTCTCAATAAGTGTTTGATAGATTTTTAGAATAGTTCCTTTCTCCCTCCTTCCCAGTGCAGTCTCTTTGTATGAGTTTTCCCTAAAGGTTAACACCATTTGTTAACACCATTTGTCAACAGCAGACATGAATGTAAGTGAAAGCTTAAGTGACGTAAGCACACATCCTTCTGTTGGTCCGGGACCTTCCTCACCTCATGGCTTAGCTCGTGTCCTACCTCTGCCACGGTGCCAGCCGAGCCAACAGCAACCTCTTTCTGGGTATTCTATTCAGTTAGTATGACATAGTTTATCTTGTTTTCATACATTATAATGTAATTTTTTTTTTGTATTCTTGCCTCATATCTTATATGAGTTAAAGCAGAAAAAAAACTAAAAGCCAGTGGTCAAGTCCCAGCCTCCTTATTATATACAGAAGGAGTCCGACCTATAGAAATTAAAAGATAGCTGGTATGAAGTGTTGTTTCCAAGAGGAAGCACTAGCGAGTGCCGTGCTTGCAACTTGGAGTGACCGTGGGATGATGAACACGAGAGCTGACTCTGGGGCCGGCTGTGAGTTGAGGCGTGATGGGTTTTGACAGTGGTTGGACAATGCAGAACTAATGGGCGCAACACTGTATTGGGTGTTTTAATTTGACACGTCAAGCAGTGGGAAGCCATGGCAGGCTTTTGAGGAAAAGCTTAACGTGAGCAAATTAACACTCAAGGGGAGACGCAAGAGATGCCGGCCGCTGCTGCGTGTCACTGCGGCTTGGGACAGGGAGGACAGCGAGGATTGACCTTGGAAGGGAGGTGTTTCCCACCTGACACATGGAAACTTGAGGCTCTTCGATTTTGAACCAGATGCTATAACAAATACATGACGGAAATAGGAATCAAATTCTCAAGTGACTTGTCAGCTCCATCTTTTTTGATCAAAGTCGGTTTTCAGACTCTGAATATTGATGATTATCTTATTTTATTTTCACTTGCTGAAGGATGACTCTAGTATTACTTATCCTGTGCTTCTGCTGCTGTAGCCCTAGCCCCGGTTGAAATAGTTGACAATCAAGAGAAACCTCTGCGTGCTAAGTTGCTTCAGTCGTGTCCGACTCTTTACAGCCCCGTGGGCTGTAACCCATCAAGCTCTTCTGTCCATGGGAATTCTCAGGCAAGAATACTGGAGTGGGTTGTCATTTCCTTCTCCAGGGGATCTTCCCAACCCAGGCATTGAACTTGGGTCTCTTATGTCTCCTGCATTGGCAGGCGGGTTCTTTACCACTTGTGCCACTTGGGAAGCCAGAGTAAATAAAAGGGGAAATTTATCTAAAGGTGTCTGGTACCTTAAGGAACTTAAGCTGAGCCTGCCCTCAGACCAGGAACAGGAATGCCTGCTCAGCACTTTATTTCTCTTCCTGAACTGGCTTTTGTTCCTTGTAGCTAAACTGAGCTACTTTATACCTCCTGAGTTTGTGTCCCAAGTAGAGAAACTCATCTAGCATTTTCTAGTCCTGATTTCAATTCCTAGAGGAGAAATGTGATGGGCTCAACCCAGTCAGCAAAGGTGAGCAGGGCAGCCAGGCTCACCTAAACACCAACTTGGCTGCAGGTTTCACCCTTGAACTGGAGGATTTGGGGTCAGAGGAGAGGGCCTAGGCAGATACTCCCAACAAATTGATAACCCCTGCTTAAAGTGACCCAGATCCCTGAAATGTTATGTACCATTTGTTGTGTAAATGTTTTGAAGTTTCTCTGTGGCATAATGAGGAATTAGATCTCTTCAACCCACTTTATCCACTTAATCATTTAAAAATAATTCAGAACCCAAGCTTTTCCTTGCAGCTGCGGTTTTGATGCTCACTTCTGTTACTTTCCAAACCCTGATAGAAAAAGGAACTTCGGGAGGGTAACATTAGGGAGTAAAAAGTTGGAGGTCTCCAGTACTTGAGTATAATGTCCCTGAGAATTAAAATGGGAGTTTTTAGGCTTTAAGAAATTTTGTTCATCATAAACCACCTGTCTTTTGACTGTGTGTTTATCCTTCCCAGAGTGGTTTAGAAATGAACAACCTTGAGATGTTCAGGCCTCAGAGATTCTGATTTTATTTATAGGCTGCAAGAGAACACTCAGTGAAGTTTGTTGTGATTCACTGCTCAGCACCTTGAGCTGTCGCCTTTCAGTGCCGGGAAGGCACTGAATCTTGTGCACTGAGAGAATACGCTGAAATCCACGGAGCTCGAAGCAGAGGCCTGAGTGTTATCCCAGGGATTTCTCATAGCATATTGGATGGACCCTTGCCAGTGGCTTCAGAGCTGGGTTTTTCTGTTCATTCCCACCCATGAGAAGTGAATCCTTTGTCAAAACAGCAGCTGCTTTGAACCTTGGTCTTTTGGTGGCTGAAAGAAAAGCGCCCAGGAACAACAGTTTTCAAGCTCAGCTGAGTAGTGGTCCGAGGAAAAGTGTGCTAGTCACTCAGTCGTGTCCAACTCTTTGTGACCCCATAGACAAAGAGGGTGTGTAGCCCGCCAGCCTCCTCTGTCCATGGGCTTTCCCAGGCAAGAACACTGGCGTGGATAGCCATTCCCTTCTCCAGGGGTTCTTCCCGACCCAAGGATTGAACCTGGGTCTCCCGCGTTACAGGCAGATTCTTTACCATCTGAGCCACCAGGGACGGAGAAAAAGTAAATCTGGATAAATTACATGTTGACCTGCTGGTGTACCCCTGTCTCCCTCCCCAAGTTTGATTTGTCAGAAGTGCTTGTCTGCTGCTGCTGCTGCTAAGTCACTTCAGTCGTGTCCGACTCTGTGCAACCCCATAGAGAATCCCCGTCCCTGGGATTCTCCAGGCAAGAACACTGGAGTGGGTTGCCATTTCCTTCTCCAATGCATGAAAGTGAAAAGGGAAAGTGAAGTCACTCAGTCGTGTCCTACTCTTCGCGACCCCATGGACTGCAGCCTACCAGGCTCCTCTGCCCATGGAATTTCCCAGGCAAGAGTACTGGAGTGGGGTGCCATTGCCTTCTCCGGTGCTTGTCTGCTGCCTCTCTTAAATATGCAGCAAACACCTCTGCTCTGTTACATGCGGAATGGAGAGAGGCCCTGTGGTGGGTTGCTGTGAAATGTGCATCAGGGTGTCTGCTGCAGCCCCTTGTCCATGCTGTTGAAATCTACAACTCACATAGTTAAAACAGAAACATGAAATGGAACAGATTGGCTTGCAAGCCAGATAATATAATAAATGATAAATGGAAAGGGACCCCGGAGGTGCTCCAGAGGGGCTGGCCTGGGGTTGGCGGCCAGGCTGGAAGAGGCGGGTGTCGGGAAAGGCCTCGTGCAGTGGCTCCTGTGTGATTTTTGCAGCGAGTTATTTGGAATGTCATTTTCTAAATTATGTGTTTAGGTGAAGAGAGGAGGGAGACTTTGCTTTGAGACTTTTTGGTCTTGTTTCCATTTCTGTCTTGAGGGGGCTTGCGTAGTCTGCTTTGTGTTTTTCAATGACATAATAAAAATTTATCACAAACAGAAAACCAGCAACCTTGCTCCTTATTTCAACCCTAAGAAGCATTGAAAGTATTATTTTCCTTCTCAGTGGTCGCAGAGGTATGAGGGCTTTAAGACGTGACTTGGTGTTTCTTGAAGGCATCATATACCTATCATAACAGGGGCGCCCTCCCTGGGGTTGTTTCCTTGCCTAGCCTGGATTTCTGAAAGGCATCTGAAGCCTTTCTTTGCCAGATGAATTGTGTCCTTTCTCTCAGTCTGCTCAGCGAGGCCCTATGAAGCTGTCTGGTGAATGGTTCTCCGTCTCTCTCTTACATGGATACAGGCTCCTAACCTGTTACCTCTGCTCACAAGGAACTTCAGGTCATGGAAAGTTTGTTGTTAGAGCCCAGGGAAAAAAGGAACAGCCTGCTGCAAGAAGGGCAGGGAACTGGGCACCTAGAGGCTGGAATTAGATGGTGTTTGGAACCCTACTGGTTCTGGAAGCCTCTGCTGAGGGGCTGTGGAGTGTCATTCTGGATGTCCCCCCTCACCGTTAACCCTGCTAGTCTCCAACTTACTCTTCTGTCTTGGGGTCTGTCTGCTTCACTCCCTGCTGACAGCAAGCTCTACTTTCAAGTTCAACTCTTCAAGAGAATTGGAGTGGCTGAACTAATTAACCATCATCTCTGAGATTAAACCATGGTTGAAGGCCAGCATGGGGATTAGTTGCATTTAGATCAAGTTCCCACTCCTGGTCCCATCAGATTCTCAGATTTTGGTGGATGGAGTGTGTGTGTGTGTGTGTACAGCAGTGTGTACCCATGTGTGTGCATGCGTGCAGAAAATCATTGCCAAGGCTGTCCCCAAACATTGGTTGGGAATATTACCAGTTTGCTTTAGAAGGAGCCGTAGGCAGGGCAAGCACTCCAATGGGGTAAAAAGTCTGTTCCCACCTAACACCCACAAGATTCTGATAAGATGGAGTTTATTATCCCTGTTGTGAAACTGAGGAAATTGGGGCCAAAAGAGGTTAAGTACTATGTTTAAAGTTATCGACTTAGTAGGTGGCAGAGCTGGGATTTGAAGCTAGATTTGTAAGACTCCACTAGGCCATGACGTGTTTTTTTAACTTCTGAGTTCTTCAAAGATGAGGCAAGGCCCTGTTGAAACTCGATGAATTGTGTCGGCCCTTTCTTGTTCTTGGAGGTACTGGGGCCATGCGTTTTTTTCCTCTCAAGGAAAAGAGCTGCTAAGAAAGATTGTGAGTTTTCTGTGTTGAAAAGAAATATTTGAAACTCAAAGTGTTTTGAAGCTGGTACTGTTCCCACTGTACCAGGCAGGAGGAGAAGAGCGTGACAGAGGATGAGATGGTTGAACGGCATCACCGACTCAAAGGACATGAGTTTGAACAAACTCTGTGAGACAGTGACGGACAGGGAAGCCTGATGTGCTACGGTCGCAAACAGCTGGACACGACCGAGCTAGCCAAGAGTCAGACACGGCTGAGTGAGCAAAGAGTCAGATGTGACCGAGCGAGTGAACAGCAATAACTGTTCCCACTGTAATCCAGCTAACCAGGGGCTGGGTTGGGAGGGCTGTCACACAGAGCAGTCTTTACTGAGTTGAGGAACCAGGAGGCAGATGTTCCTGGAGAAGATCTTGTCAGTCCTGCTCGTTTCCCCTTCACAGTGTGCAGGTTCTCGTCCTTGTTTAGGGGTTTGCCACTTATCTCTAGCACATGGAGGAACCTGGAGCCTGTGACCAGAGCAGGGGACAGCACACAGCAGGCAGTGTTCACTGGACAACTCATGGCTCTACCTCAGGGAGACACCTTCTTGTGTGTGTGTATGTGTACACAGTCTGTGTTCACTGGACAACTCACGGCTCTACCTCAGGGAGACACCTTCTCGTGTGTGTGTGTGTGTGTGTGTGTGTGTGTGTGTTTATTTGGCTGCATCAGGTCTTAGTTGTGGCATACAGGCTCTCTAGTTGTGGTTCCTGGACACCTTCTCGTGTGTGTGTATGTGTATTTATTTGGCTTCATTGGGTCTTAGTTGCGGCACACAGGCTCTCTAGTTGTGGTTCCTGGACACCTTCTCGTGTGTGTGTGTGTGTGTGTGTGTGTGTGTGTGTGTGTGTATTTATTTGGCTGCATCGGGTCTTAGTTGGGGCACACAGTCTCTCTAGTTGTGGTTCCTGGGCTCCAGAGTGCTCAGGCTCATAGTTGCCGTGCAGGCTGAGTGGCCCGAAAGCTTGTGGCTTCTTAGTTTCCTGACCAGGGACCAAACTTGCATCCCATACCTTGCAAGGTGGATTCTTAACCACTGGACCACCAGGGAAGTCCCTCAGAGACAGCTTTTTGATGAATCACTTTTTTCCTCATGCCATTTCGCTTTGTTCAGTTTTTACTGGCCTTGGATGAGAAGGCAGGTTCTCTGATACTTGTTTGGGGAATTCTTTGGAATTTTGCTTGGGCTTCTTTTGCTTCAACTTCTGTGGCTCTAATGATATTTAATCTCATAAACTGTGCTTTGGAAAAAGAAAGATGTTTGCAGTTGCCAGCTCCTTCTCTTTCCTGCCCCTGTCCCTTCCTTCAGCATTGCTCTTTAGTGGCAGTGTAGTGATGAATGGTATGAATTTTGGAGCCGGGAAGACTGGGGTTTGGTTCATACTCTGACACATCCTGTCTGGGTGACCTTTGACAAGTTACGCAGTCTCTCTGAGCTCGGGTCATGTAACAAAGCACTTAGTACAGGCATGGCACATGTAATGACTCAAAAAAAATTAGGTCCTGCTAATAGGTGTTGAATGATGCTAAGGCTGAAACTCCAGTACTTTGGCTACCTCATGCGAAGAGTTGACTCATTGGAAAAGACTCTGCTGCTGGGAGGGGTTGGGGACAGGAGGAGAAGGGGACAACAGAGGATGAGATGGCTGGATGGCATCACTGACTCGATGGACGTGAGTCTCAGTGAACTCCGGAGTTGGTGATGGACAGGGAGGCCTGGCATGCTGTGATTCATGCGGTCGCAAAGAGTTGGACACGACTGAGCGACTGAACTGAACTGAATATTATTGTAATGATAACCACGGGTTTTCTTCTGGGGACTGTTAATGCTCCCTGTTCCCAAAGCGGGGAGCTCTTAACTCTGAGCTGCATCAGCAGAGCCACAGACAGAGAAGCCTTATTATTAATCTCTGGTCTTTCTGTTTGTATTCTGTCGTCATCCCAGGATTTGAAGCATTTCAAGTGTTTTTATGAGGCACATTTCGCACGAGGATAATTACCATGTTTCTAATGTGGGTGGGAATGGAGGTGTTTTAATTACTGGTGTGCCAGGAACCCTTTCAGTGAGGTGAAGAGTGGTTTTTTTTTTTTTCAGGCCTTTATCTGCTTGGTCATAATTAGGGACACGTGTAATGCTCAGGCATAATATCTGCCGATGTGCACACTTTCATTAGGCAATCAGGATCGCATGACCAGACTTTCAGGGGTCGGTTCCGTCTGTGAGGAGCAGGAGCTTCTCTGTTGTTTGTCCCGGCCCCCCAGGCTGCCCGTAACCTTTACTCAGATCCTGGGTTCATCTAAGACAAGCTAGGGGTGCTACCATCTTTTGAGGCCTTGATTTTTATGGAATCCCTCTGCTGCATTTTCCTCCTTCTTGCCTTCTAAACCCATCTGGCTAAATCTCTGTGTCAGAAAATAAATTTTTCATGTGGCAATGACTGTTGTGGGGGCCATTAAAGGTCATGAATAATGGAAATGAAAAAGTTGAAGTTAGTGCCTTGGGAATCAGAGGGAGAGGAGTAGAGTCAAAAGTGTGTGAGAACTTCAAGGGATTGTTGGTTTCATATTGAAGCCTCATCTTTAAAGACTCCGCACACTTTAGGAACAGGGCCCATGGTTGACTTGTTCTCTAGTGTGTCCCTTATACTTAGCATTGAACCTGGTGCAGAGTAGAATTTGTTGAGTATATTGACTTGATGCTTTCAAACTGTGGTGCTGGAGAAGACTTGAGAGTCGCTTGGACTGTAAGGAGATCAAACCAATCAGTCCTAAAGGAATCAATCCTGAATATTCATTGGAAGGACTGATGCTGAAGCTGAAGCTCCAATACTTTGGCCACCTGATATGAAGAACTGACTCATTTGAAAAGACCCTGATGCTGGGAAAGATTGAAGGCAGGAGTAGAAGGGGACAACAGAAGATGAGATGGTTGGATGACATCACTGACTCAATGGACATGAGTTTGAGCAAGCTTCAGGAGGTGGTGAAGGACAGGGAAGCCTGGCATGCTGCAGTCCATGGGGTCACAAAGAATCGGACATGACTTAGCGACTGAGTAACAACAGTGAGAAAACAGAGGCCCACTGACACTTATGTAAATTACACTGATATCTACAGGGCCCGAGCTTGGGACTGAATCTGGATCGCCAGGGCCCAGTGAGAGATGTGTAAAGAAGGGAATGAAGTAAAACAAGAAGGAATTTAAAAAAAAAAAAATCAACATAGGAATATATTTAGGAGTGTATGAGAAAGTTACAAAATAGAAAATGTGAATATCACTTTCTGTGTTTCACGTGGAAGGAGCACAGAGTACATGAATGTGTGCCATTGGGTTCTTCAGTGCTGACTTTTGTTTGTTTTTCAAGAAGCAGAGGTTGAGCAGCTGCATAATAATCTTGGTACCGTTCGGTCTGTGTCTTTTCTTGGTTTTATTCTTTTATTGCTTAACCTAGGATGACTTTGCAAGCTCAGAGTCTCATTATTTATTCCCTTTTCCACCCTAGGTTTGTGGTTGCTGTGTTGAATTACCATTAATTTCAAAAGTCTTTTCCTTGCTATTAACGCAGATTATATAATTTTAAACCCATTTTCCTTTTTCCGGTTCATTGTACATCAAGCAGATCAAAAGCTACTAGGGCAAATATCTTCATCCAACAGGATTTTGGATTTTAAGCCAGTTCTCCACACATGCTGTCCTTTGTGCAGGTTCCATGGACCAGGTACCATTCCTTCTTGTACTCCCTTGGCTGCCCCCACTGTAGACGTGCAGAGGTGACCAGGGGCCTCCTGGAGGAAGATGGGTGAATGCTCCTCAAGTGCTTGGGTGTGTTTAGGTAGCATAATGGGTAGATTCTTGTACCCTCACATCCTGGAGCTTGGTAAGGATTCTAGCTCCTGAATCAGGTCAGAGAGGCAACTGGTGGTGGTGGCTTTCCTACACAGGGTGGGGAGAGAGAGAGAGTGGGAGTGTGTGTGTGTGTCTGCATTTGTGCGCGGTGGGGTAGGGGATGCTTGCTGAGCAGGCGGAGAGGGCAGGGTGGCCATCAGCCTCCTCCCTTCCTTCCCTTTTCAGCTCAGGGGCGTGACTGGCACGTGGGATGTGTCGTGAGTGGAGGTTTCCTTCTAGGACAGAAGCACCCACCTTGCCTTGGTATTAGAAAGCAGCTGTTGGTGCTCCACCTCGGTGGCGTTCCTCTGGGTGACTGCAGCGCTGCTGACTGTCAGATGAGAGCTGTGGCCCTGACGGGCTGGGGAGACACCAGTCCAAGCCCTCCCTGTAGGCCTGGGGAGCACATAAGAGGGAACCAGGGTCTGGAGTGCACAGAAAGGCTGTTTTTCGTGGCATATAGGATGCATTTCCTTTAGCTCACTGGAGCACACACTGTGACTTCCAATTATGTAGGCGTCTAGAAAAATGAGTATTGAAAATCCCTAAAGTATGCCCATAGACCTGTTTACCAATCTAGCTGTGATTATTTATTGATCGTGTGCCATGTGATTAGACCTGTCCAGCCCCTGCTCAGATAGAACAGTAAAATTTGGTCCAGGGATTTCAGACTCATTCTGTTTGTGATTTAGGTTTTTAGGGAAAGGCCATTTACCCTGAAATCGAGACAGATAGCCTCTGGGAGTTCTGAGTGGAAATTCATGTTTCCTCTGTCATCTTAGAGAAGGCAGCACGCTCGTACATCCAGCCGTGGATTATGCGTAATCAGCAGTGATGAATGCAGGAGCATTTTTAATTAGTCTTCATGCCCTCTGTCTAATGCAATCAGAAACCCTCGATCAGACTAGAGATTTATAATCAATCATTCCGCATTTTCTGAGGTGGGTATAAACCTATTTGTTTTTAGCCTGTAACTTAAAATACCTGCTTTAGAGAATTATTATTTAACCGGGCAGATATCTGTAAGCTGAGTATATTTTGAACATGTAGACTTAAATCTCAAATTGCTGATTGCTCTGATTAAGGGTAACTGTGTGAATTAAGGTGTCTCTAACCTTCACTGGAGAAAACCTGCCAACAGACAAAATAGTTTCAGAGAAAAATATCAGGTTGGCATCCAGGAGGCCTGAGTTCTAAGTCTAGCTTTGCGAACCCCAGTTTCTTCATTTATAAAAATAAGGATGAAAATAGTTGGAATTTAAATCTTCATTATGTCATGTGGAGTTGAGTTCAGTTCAGTCGCTCAGTCATGTCCGACTCTTTGTAACCCCATGAATCACAGCACACCAGGCCTCCCTGTCCATCACCAACTCCCGGAGTTCACTCAAACTCACGTCCATCGAGTCAGTGATGCCATCCAGCCATCTCATCCTCTGTCGTCCCCTTCTCCTCCTGCCCCCAATCGCTCCCAGCGTCAGAGTTGATTACTTATAGTAGAATCCTAATGGTAAACATTTTTGGACCATTGATGGGCCCTGGGCTACAGCATTGTGCCTTAAGCAGGTGCATGAACTCTGCATGATCTCATTTATTCCCACGTTATCCCTTGAGGTAGTTAGTATGAAATGAACACCTCTGTCTTAGTCTGTGAGTTCCTGGTGGGGAGGCTGATCTCTGTAGGGTACAGATTTGGAAATGTCAGATAAGAATTCACAATGGTAAATAAAGATCATTGAATTGAATACAGAGCCCTACAAAAATGATCTTACATTTGCCTTAGTGGGTCTAACAAAATTCTGCAATTAAAGTGAAATTGACAAAGTAAAATTTCTAATTTAACTGACAGTCAGATAATTCCTCTGTTTTGCTCTTCTGTTAAAATGACATTCTGCCCCCAAGGTGAAATTCTAGAGGAGTCCAAAAGCAAGTTGATTGTCACTGTTGGGCCACAGCATTAGTGAGCATGTGCACGCGTGCTCAGTCACGTTGACTCTCTGTGTCTCCTTGGACTGACGTGCACCAGACTCCTGTGTCCATGCGATTTTTCAGGCAAGAATACTAGGATGGGTTGCCATTTCCTCCTCCAGGGGATCTTCTGGAACCAGGAATCGGATCTGTGTCTCTTCCATCTCCTGCATTGGCCACTGCACCACCTGGGAAGCCCCATTAGTGAACACATGAACTAGCAAATATGCATATAAATATATTCGTTTAAAGTAGTATATCTAGGGCTTAAAGTGGTTATTTTTGTCTGGTTGAGTGATACTACATTTTTTTACACATCTGTATTTAAAGTATTTTTCTGAAGGAATCTGTATTATTTTATTATAAGAAAAAGAAATGAGCAAAAGGAAACAGTACAAACTTCCTGAAATAGAACAAAGGGCTCGAAACTGCTTTCAAATCTGAGTGTGTGAGGAAATGTAATTGTTACAAACAAACACAATTTTTATCCTGAGGTGATCCCGTTTGGTTAACTTGCCTTTATTCACACTGATAATTGAAGAGGTCTTTGAGTTCTTTGCATCAGGATTTATAAAAATTTCACTCTGATTATGCCTTATTAGAAATCAAAAGAAACCAAAAAAGAAAAAAAAAAAAAAAACATAAAAAGCTGCCGGGGTCCAGCCCCAGCTGATCCAGGGTATTCGAAGGAGAGACGGCATAGGCGAGGGTCAGGAAACAACTGCTTAATTACACGTTAATTAAGGATACAAAGAGTAATAGAATGAGGATAGCTCAGTAGGAAAATTCAGTGGAGAAAAGAGGCTGAGTAGCTTGGTTTACGCGGGAGACCAATAAAACTTCAAGACAAGAAGTTTGCACCACTTACGTAGGCCGCAGGCATCCTTCCGTTCTCCCGAAGGAGAGGAGACACTGAGGCCTCCCCGGTCGGATCTTAGAAGCCCAGGCATAATTAGCAAGCATGGTGGGTTCCGCGCTCCAGATGGAGACTCAGCTAGAATTTGGGAGAGAGAGTGACATGGGGAGACCAAGTTTCAGTGAACAAGGCCCGCACTTTATTTTCCAAAGTAGTTTTTATACCTTAAGTTATGCATAGAGGATAATGGGGGAAGGGGGTGGAGTCATGCAAGGACAGCAGTTCCTGGTCCTAATCGAAGCCAGGCTTTCAAACTTATCATATGCAAAAGTTCAGGTGATTGACATCATCTTCTGGCCCGGAGGCCTGTTAACGTTTTAAGAAACTTATTTTTCTCTAAAGGTGATTATTCCAAAGTCAGGCACCAGCCTCCAAAAAAGCATTGGACAAAGCTGCATTTTACATTTCTATACACCCATTATATCAATCAATACACTGCCAAGGACACAGTAGGTAAGGAGTATGGAGACTTAGCAGCAAACATTGGCCCAACAAGTGAAAAACCCTTCACCAATACAATTTCTAATCAATCTTTTAACTACTCAAAGGAATCTGTGTTTAGGCAGTTTAGAACATCTCATGCCTCTCACAGTTGGGAGGCTCTGAACAATCACATGTGGCCGGAAAAACCCATTCAGGCAGGCTAGAGGATTTCCAAAGGAGTTTGTAGGTTGAAATACTGTCACACCCAGGAATTATTAACTGGAGCTGTAAGCTAACTCTTTTTTTCAGAGAGAGGTAGTGGGGGACAGCCCCCATAAAGTCAGAGGTGTAGGTGAAAGCACAAAGCAGAAAGTAGGCAGACTCTGGTTTGGGAGGTAGATGCTTGAGAATTTCCAGGGGGACTCCTGAGGCTCGATCCCGCCTTTGCGTATGCCGAGCCTCCTTCCTCATGACCTTTGTCATGGGTGGAGCTCCTCACGCTGGCTCCCAGCAGTGATAGAATTCCAGTTGAGCTATTCCAGATCCTGAAAGATGATGCTGTGGAAAGTGCTGCACTCAATATGCAATATGCACTCAATATGCAATATGCCGGCTCCCGGCAAAAAGCACTCTGGGAACCAGCCTTTTTCCTCCCAGTAGTTAAAATTAATACCAGTAAAACTTGTTAATTGTAGAATTTTAGAATACATACAGGTTCAGTTCAGTTCAGTCACTCAGTCGTGTCCGACTCTTTGTGACTCCATGAACCACAGCATGCCAGGCCTCCTGTCCATCACTAACTCCTGGAGTCCACCCAAACCCATGTCCATTGAGTCGGTGATGCCATCCAACCATCTCATCCTCTGTTGTCCCCTTCTCCTCCTGCCCTCAATCTTTCCCAGCATCAGGGTCTTTTCAAATGAGTCAGCTCTTCGCATCAGGTGGCCAAAGTATTGGAGTGTCAGCTTCAACATCAGTCCTTCCAATGAACACCCAGGACTGATCTCCTTTAGGATGGACTGGTTGGATCTCCTTGCAGTCCAAGGGACTCTCAAGAGTCTTCTCCAACACCACAGTTCAAAAGCATCATTTCTTTGGCGCTCAGCTTTCTTTATAGTCCAACTCTCACATCCACACATGACCACTGGAAAAACCATAGCCTTGACTAGATGGACCTTTGTTGGCAAAGTAATGTCTCTGCTTTTTAATATGCTGTCTAGATTTGTCATAGCTTTCCTTCCAAGGAGTAGTATCTTTTAATTTCATGGCTGCAATCACCATCTGCAGCTATCTTGGAGCACAGAAAAATAAAGTCAGCCACTGTTTTCCACTGTTTCCCCATCTATTTGCCATGAAGTGATGGGACCGGATGCCATGATCTTCGTTTTCTGGATGTTGAGCTTTAAGCCAACTTTTTCACTCTCCTCTTTCACTTTCATCAAGAGGCTCTTTAGTTCTTCTTCACTTTCTGCCATAAGGATGTTGTCATCTGCATATCTGGGGTTATTGATATTTCTCCTGGCAATCTCGATTCCAGCTTGTGCTTCCTCCAGCCCAGCATTTCTCATGATGTACTCTGCATACAAGTTAAATAAGCAGGGTGACAATATACAGTCTTGACGTACTCCTTTTCCTATTTGGAACCAGTCTGTTGTTCCATGTCCAGTTCTAACTGTTGCTTCCTGACCTGCATACAGATTTCTCAAGAGGCAGGTCAGGTGGTCTGGTATTCCCATCTCTTGAAGAATTTTCCACAGTTTGTTGTGATCCACATAGTCAAAGGCTTTGGTATAGTCAATAAAGCAGAAATAGGTGTTTTTCTGGAACTCTCTTGCTCTTTCGATCATCCAGTGGATGTTGGCAATTTGGTCTCTGGTTCCTCTGCCTTTTCTAAAACCAGCTGGAACATCTGGAAGTTCACGGTCATGTATTGCTGAAGCCTGGCGTGGAGAATTTTGAGCATTACTTTACTAGCATGTGAGATGAGTGCAATTGTGCAGTAGTTTGAGCATTCTTTGGCATTGCCTTTCTTAAACAAATAAATTTAAATAAAACATACACACACAATCCCACTTGCCAGAAATAACCACTCTTGACATTTTAGGTTATATCCTTCCAGAATTTATATTATATATACACATAAGTGCGTGCATATGTATGTATGTGTGTATTTGTAATCACACACAGAGATATATGTATAGTGCTTTGTCACCTGTTTCCTTACAATAGAGGGCAGTCCTTCAGACTGTATAGTTTAATGAATGCAGGGACTGTGCCATTGGGCCTGTCTGCTTTCCTAGGACAGCAACAGTGCCTGACACAGAGCAGGAATTGAATAAATATTCATAGAGAATCAACATCTATCTTACCTGTCTTTCCAGGTCAGCTGTTTTACTCCCAAGGATTATTTTGTTGACTTGATAGAATTTCATGGTATGGACATACCACATTTGCTTGTTTCTAAGTCTTTAACTATTAAAAATGCACTGCTGAAATGAAGTGTTCTCGTAGCCAAATGTTGACACGTTGTAAATTATTTATTACAGTTAATAACCTAAAAACTGAATTATTGGATCAAGATATGTATGTGTTTCTCACTTTTCTTAGCATTTCCCAATGTCCCCCAGAGAGGTGGTGCCATCTTGTATTCTTAGTGGACGAATTTAGTGCCTAATTTCACCTAACACTTGGGCATGGCATGGACCCTTTTTTTGTTTAATTGAAAATTTTATTGAGAGCATTGTAAATTCTTACGCTGTTGGAAGAAATAATAGAGTCATTCCTTGTACACTTTACCCACGTTCCCCTATTGGAAACATTCTTGCAAAAGTGTACTATAGCATCATAAGCAGAATGTTGACATTGACACAGTCCTCAGATCCTCCCTGGTTTACTTGTACTCATTCGTGTGTCCCCGTATTACTGTACTGAGTTTTGTTCAGGTTTACCACCAGTGTGGGTTTGTGGGTCCACCACCACCGTCAAGACACTGAGCAGTTCCAGCACCACAAGGGGTCCTCCTATTGCCCTTTTATAACCATGCCCCCTCCCGTTGCCCTCCCAGCCCCCGTCTTCCCATACCTAAGTGCTGGTAACTAATTAATCTTCCATTCATAAATATTGTCATTTTATTGTGACCATCAAGGGCTTAATTTCAAAATACACAAACAGTTCATAAAACTCAATAACAAAAAAACAACCCAATCAAAAAATGGGCAGAAGACCTAAATAAATATTTCTCCAAAGAAGATATACAGATGTCCAGCAGGCGCATGAAAAGATGTTCAATGTCTCTAATTATTAGAGAAATGCAAATCGAAACTACAATGAGGTACCACCTCACTCCAGTCAAAATGGCCATCTTCAAAAAGTCTACAAATAACAAATGCTGAAGAGGGTGTGGAGAAAAGGGTGTGGTACACTGTTGTGGGAATGTAAGTTGGTGTAGTCACTATGGAAAACAGTGTGGAGGTTTCTCAAAAAACTAAAGTCAAAGTTGCCATATGATCCAGCAATCCTACTCCCAGGCATATATCTGGAGTAAAATATAATTCAAAAAGATACATGGACCCCAATGTTCATTGCAGTGCTATTCACAATAGCCAAGACAGGGAAGCAATCTAAATGTCCATCAGCAGTTCAATGGATAAAGAAGATGTGATACATATCTTAATGGAATACTACTTGCCATAAAAAGAATGAAATAATGCCATTTGCAGTGACATGGAAATGCAGTGAAAATTCTTAGAGATGGGAATACCAGACTACCTCACCTACCTCCGGAGAAATTTGTATGTAAGTCAAGAAGCAACAGTTAGAACTGGACATGAAACAACGGACTGGTTTATATTTGGAAAAGGAGTACATCAAGGCTGAATATTGTCACCCTGCTTATTTAACTTATATGCAGAGTACATCTTGGCAAATGCTGGGCTGGAAGAAGTGCAAGCTGGAATCAAGATTGCTGGGAGAAGTATCAATAACCACAGATATGCAGATGACACCACCCTTATGGGAGAAAGTGAAGAGGAGCTAAAGAGCATCTTGATGAAGGTGAAAGAGGAAAGTGAAAAAGTTGGCTTAAAACTCAACATTCAATAAATAAAGGTCATGGCATCTGGTTCCATCACTTCATGGCAAATAGATGTAAAAACAGTGGAAACAGTGAGAGACTTTATTTTTTGGGGTTCCAAAATCACTGCAGATGGTGACTGCAGCCATGAAATTAAAAGATGCTTGCTCCTTGAAAGAAAAACTATGACAAACCTTGACATTACTTTGTCAACAAAGGTCCACGTAGCCAAAGCTATGGGTTTTCCAGTTTGAATGTGAGGATATATGGATGTGAGAGTTGGACCATAGAGAAGGCTGAACACCAACAAATTGATGCATTTGAATTGTGGTGTTGGGGAAGACTCTTGAGAGTCCCTTGGACTGCAAGGAGATCAAACCAGTCAATCCTAAAGAAAATTAATCTTGAATATTTATTGGAAGGACTGATGCTGAAGTTGAAGCTCCAGTACTTTGGCCACCTGATGTGAAGAGCTGACTCATTTGAAAAGACCCTGATGCTGGGAAAGATTGAAGGCAGGAGAAGGGCATGACAGAGGATGAGATGGTTGGATGGCATCACTGATTCGATGGACATGAGTTTGAGCAAATTCCGGGAGATGGTGAAGGACTGGGAAGCCTGGGGTGCTGCAGTCCATGGGGTTGCAAAGAGTCAGACATGACTGAGTGACTGAACAAGTGACATGGATGGATCTATAGATTATCATACTAAGTGAAGTAAGTCAGAGAAATGCAAATGCCACATGCCATCACTTATGTGTGAAATCTAAAATATGACACAAACGGACTTATCTGTGCAACAGACTCACGGATACAGGGAACAGACTTGTGCTTGCCAAGGAAGGATGGGAGCTTGGGATTAGCAGTTGCAAACTATTATATATAGAATGGATAAACAGCAAGATCCTACTGTACAGCATAAGGAACTGAATTCAAGATCATGTGATAAACCATAATGGAAAGGAATATGAAAAAAATGTGTGTGTGTATATATACATGTATAACTGAATCACTTTGCTGTATAGCAAAAATTAATCAACACTGTAATTCAACTGTACTTCAATAAAATAAAAAAAATTTGTCATTTCAGAAGTGCTATGTAAGAGAAATCATCCAGTATATAACCATTTGGAATTGGAGTTTTTCAGTCAGTGGAATTCTCTGGTCATTTATCCAAGTTGTTGGTATCAATAGTTCGTTCATTTTTATAGCCGAGTAATACTCTATGGTATGGATGGACCACAGCTTGTTTAACCATTTGCCTATTGAAGGAAATATGGGCTGATTCCAGTTTTTGGCTGTGAGCATTTGTGTATGAGTTTTTGTGTGAAAGCTCTGATGCTGGGAGGGATTGGGGGCAGGAGGAGAAGGGGACCGCAGAGGATGAGATGGCTGGATGGCATCACTGACTCGATGGACGTGAGTCTGAGTGAACTCCGGGAGTTGGCGATGGACAGGGAGGCCTGGCGTGCTGCGATTCATGGGGTCGCAAAGAGTCGGACACGACTGAGCGACTGAACTGAACTGAACTGAAGTTTCATGTCTCTGAGACCAGTCCCTACTAGGTCACTTGCTGGATTGTGTGGTAATTCAGTGTGTAGTCTTTAAAGAACCTGCCAAACTATTCCTCAGAGAGGCAGTACCATTTTACATTCTCACAGCAGTGGATGGATGAGCCAGTTTCTCTCTGCATTCCATCAACATTTAGCCTTGTTACTGTTTTGTTTTAGTTTATTCTGATAGGTGTGTGGTAATATGTCACTGTGGCTTTCATTTATATTTCCCTAATAACTAATGATGTTGAACATCTTTCCATGTGCTTGTTTGCCTTTTGTATTTCCTTTTTGGTGAAATCTCTGCTTGTGTCTTTTACCATTTTCTAATTGAATTATTTGGTTTTGTTACTGTTGAGTTTCTGAGTGTTAGGGCTTCCATTGTGGCTCAGCTGGTAACTAATCTGCCTACAATGTGGGAGACCTGGGTTCGATCCCTGGGTTGGGAAGATGCCCTGGAGAAGGGAAAGGCTACCCACTCCAGTATTCTGGCCTGGAGAATTCCATGGACTGTGTAGGCCCTGCGATTGCAAAGAGTCGGACACGACTGAGCAACTTTCACTTTCACTTTAATAGTCTAGATCACATACGTAGTTTGCAGATACTATGGAAGCAGTCTTTAATTTGTCTTTACATCTTCTTCATGTAGTCCTTTATAGAGCAAAAGTTTTAAAAATTTTGATGAGGTTCAGTTTGTCCGTTTTTTCTTGTATGGACTGTGCCTTTGGCATCAAATCTCAGGTCCCTTTTGCCTCGCTGCCATGGACATGTTCCTCAGAGACCTTCTCATCCTGATTCTTCCCTGTACTAGCTGAGTAAGCAGACTCATGTTTCTTAATCTCTCTCTTCTTCAGTTTTCTCATTCATGAAATGGAGATAAGAATAGTATATACCTCATATGGCTGTTTCCAGGATTAATCCATTATATGTAAGGTGCTTGGAGTAGGACCTGGTTGGTGTTTATATTTTTATTATCACACCTCTTGCATCATATCACCTTGGGTGCTTGCTGGGGTTAGGGCTCTCAGAGTCTGCAGGTCAGCACGAGTCCCACCTGGTTCTTAAGGACATTTCTGTTTCCTGTGCGAAGTGAACTCCCTGGTCTTTCTTTGGTAGTGTGGTTGGGCACTTCTGCCAACGCCTTTTCTCTAAGACGCCTTTTCTAAGAAAATGCCTTTCTCTAAGAGTACGCTGAGTGTTGCCAGAGACTAACCAAAGTTTCTGTAGAGTCGAGTTTTGGTGGAACTCTATAGCCAACTTAATTCCGTGGCACCGCTAGGGTGAGGCAGGTGTGAGACCACAGGGAGGGTGGGGGTCTGTGGTAAACTGGAGACCGAAAGGGCGCTGGATGAAAATAGTAGGAATAGTAAGAGTCGGTCTGTGACGGGATTCAGCATTCTGACTGCTTGGTCCCTTACAGGATTCAGCATTCTGACAGTGATGGTCTCTTACAGGAAGGATGCCTCCTGTGGTGGTGGGGGCCGTGAGAGGCTTTGTTTGCTGATGTGTGTGTCAGTTTTCTTGTAAATGGGCTGCTCCAGGCCAGCAGGTTTTCTACCAGCTTGTCTATTACGGATTATCATCCAGTGTAAATACTGGAAATTAAACTCGGGAGATAACCTCAGGCTATAGAGACAGCTGTGTGTACTTCCTTTCTCACAAGGGATGACTCTATAGGATTTTTTCCCATAAGGGATGTCACAGAAAGCACAGACGTTCTTCCCGGGGAGACTTCACTGACATTTCCTCTAAACAAGACATAATGTTGCCTGGAGATACTGTTTTAAGGTAGAAGCCAGCTCTTGACAACACAGCTGGCTTCTTACTGTAATACAATGGGCGTTCTCTCCAGCAGTCAGAGGGGTGCTGTGGATTGTCAGTTCTTTCCCCTCTCTCTGATTTCTGCCTGCACCCTGCCGAGTGCTCTGTCTGGCTGGCTAATTTCAGGATCTTTGAAAGGCCAGACTTCTCTGCCCACTGCTTAGTGTGTGCGCTGTTACAGTAATTACATACTTTCATCAAGTAATATATAGTCTGATGAAAATGTGCCTGTGAAAAGAAAGCTGTTTGTTTCCACCAAGTTGAATTCTTTGCAAAGACTACATAAAGACAAGTTGTTACCAGACATTGCTGTCAAATTGCATGTGGAAGAGGTAACTAGAAGATTGGGAAGATGTTTAAAATAGAGAATGATTCTACACGGAGATTGATTCACACTGAGATTCTTCTCAGCTTCAAGTAGACAAACCGGAAATTGTATATTATACATCATGAGTGGTTTGTGCGGGAGAGGCCGCTCTCAACTTCTGTCAGTAGACTTGTACTTGAAGAAGTAGCTTTGGCCTATGTGAAAATGTTGGCAAATGAATTTGCCTTTTTTATGGTTCATGATGAAATAAGGTATTTAAAATGTGTGTAGCTGTCATTTTTAGTGATTCCCTGCCTTCAGTGACATTTCCTATTAATCTGCCAACCACTGCCTCGTTACAACCAGGATTTTGGCGGTCATTGGTCCCACCGGGCTATATTCTGACTACTGAGTAGCTGAAACCTGACTGAGACTAGTCTATAGTCAAGGGATGGAGGAGGTTCTCTTTTCAGAGAAAACAGTGCTCCAAAAGCAATGTATTTATAAAATACTTAAAAAAAATTCTTACTGAAATTTAAAGTTTGACTCTTTTTTATTTTATACTGTAGCTCTGTCTAGCTTTAGTTTTTAGAATACTAATCAGTAATTACACATTTGGTAAAAATCAACATTTTGTTTTCTTTTCCTGTGAAAAATTTATCATATAAAGCATGCTCATGATTTAATACAAGGTGATACAAAGTGATTCATTTGTCAAGTTCAAGGGTGTTTGAGATACTTTATGGCAGTGAAATTGGGCATAATAAATTATCTTTACTCAGGCATGAGCTGATTCATTGTTTTCTATAAGATCTTAGTGATAAAAATAAGAAGTCTATGAAGTAAAGAGTATCCCTCATCTGCTTATGCAGTGACTCAGTTCTGCCTCCCGGTCCCCTCTGGGTGTGTCCAGATGGCCCATGCCAGCCCGGCCGCTCAGCCACTCCAGTCAGCTCACCTGACCCACAGCTCTAGGAGCGTCGCCTGTGCTGGCTTTCTGGGCCAGGGATCCTTCTAAGCAGTGCTTTTGAAGGCAAAAGAGGCAATACAAGTTGGATAAACAACTACTTAAATTTTTCCTCATGCAGACTGACTTTGGTCTGAGTCCATGAGAGAGACTATTGAACATCACCGTCCTCGAAGAAGAAGGTTTGCTTTTTGGATAGCTACGTAGTGGGAACCAGTGAGGCAGCTGCCCTGGTGATCTGCAGCTGTCATCTTTCTTTTCTCTAGGTTGTTCCTCTCTAACCTCTAAGGGTTTTTTAGGGCACCAAACTGGTATTTAGACTCTTTCTCGCCTTAGCAGCAAAAGGCTGGACAGAGATAATCACATATTAACCTGCACACAGTGTGGGCTCAAGAGTATTTGTTGAATGGATGGATGACTTTGCCGGTCTCAACAGACATGACTTGTACTTGCTAATCACCCCAAGTGAAGACGGGCGTTGCCAGCCCGGCTGTTACAGCATGAAGCTGAGAGTGGGAATGTTAACGCAGGCGTAATGTGGTCCGGTTGCCCAGCCTGAGCTGCTAATTGGACTTTCGCCACAGCGCATACATTTTCGCAGTCCTTTATGATCCTTCCTCTTTTCCACCACGAGAGCTCATTCTTTTGAAGCTCATGTCTGTGTCATCACCATCCAATAACATTCATTAAGCTCCTCCACGCTGAGTACTGCCGGGTTCGTCCCTGTTAATGAGCATGAGCGTTTAAGTTGGACGATAGGATTTTATGTGACATGGCTTTGTCCTGGGAGGGCTAATCTGCGAGTACATATGATTTTGGCATGCCATTTCCTCAGTTCAGTAAGCTAATTAGATTAATCACATATTTTTGTTGACACACTCTGGCTGCCACTTTAAAACTAATACAGTTACGTAAAGTTTAAAAATAAAATAAAATTTAAAACAAAAAACAAAAAACAAGGGGGTAAATCAGCTTGTCTTCGTGCCGGGAGATGTTATCAGTCCTGGGCTCCTTGTCAGTATTAGGCATGAGCGAGCTCTTTATCTTGAGTTTCTAAATAGCCACTTAGGTTACACAAAGGATGTTCACGCTCTGTGATTTCTTGCTAAGCACTTCTGTCGTTTGCTGCAGTAGACCTTTTCAGTCAGCGCTGGTTGTAGAGACTATAGTGTCGTATGATGCTTTATTTTGTGCTGCTGTTGGTTAGGCTTTTTAAAAAAATGCATTATGAAAATGTAATTACCCTAAACATTTTGCGATCAAAATAAAAGGAAGCATTTCTGGTCCAGCCCTCAACAGGTTGTGAGATAATGGCGTTTCTCCCTTCTGTTTGCTTCCAGTATTCAGTGTTTCTGAGTCCCCTCTTGGTTTTCACTTCAGACCATTCTTTCGGCTTCCGGCTCTTCTGTGTCTGGGTGCTGTCACTGGCCCAGCCCTCCAGCACCACACCGCCTGCTCTATCTGTGGCCTCTCTTTCTCCCTGTGTTTGTCAACAGTCTCCTTGTGCCCCATTCTCTGTTTAGCTGCTGCACAAAATTCCTCGCCATCCCTCTTCTGTCCTCTAACCAGTTTGCTCAGAGATCTTTTTCACAGTTGCCCAGGGCACTGGAGCTTGACTCCTTGCCTGGCTTCATTATGGGGTTCCACACCCGCTTTCAGGGGCTGTTCCTGTGCTTTTGGGGGCTTTCCTGGTGGCTCAGCTGGTAAAGAATCCACCTGCAACGCAGGAGACCTCGGTTCAATTCCTGGGTTGGGAAGATCTGCTGGAGAAGGGAATGGCTACCCACTCCAGTATTCTGGCCTGGAGGATTCCATGGACTGTACAGTCCATGGTGTCACCAAGAGTCAGATGCAAAATTTTCCTGTGCTTTTTAGAAGTAGTCATCTGTCCGCCCAGGGTAAGCTTGTTTTCCCTATAGGATGGTGCCATGGTTAAGAGCCTGAGCACTGGGGTTAGATTAGTCTGGGGTTAGAGGCTGGTTCCACCACTTGCCTTGGGCTATCAACCTCTCTGCCCCAGATTTCTCATCTATAAACTGGGCATAATAATGTTCCTTTCTTCATAGAGGTGTGAAGTGTGACTTGTGTGTGTGTGATATGTAATAAGGATTCAGCAAAAGGGTGAACTATTGGGACTTCTGTGGTGCTTCAGTGCTTAGGACTTCGAGCTTCCAAAGGAGAGGGAGTCCCTGTATTGGATACTTCGTCAAGGAACCAAGATCCCACATGCCATGAAGTGTGGCCAAAATACAAAAAAAGGAAGAAAAGATAAAGGGTGAACTATTAGCATATTATGCTCACGTAGTCTAAAATGCCCCTCCAATAATTATGCTGTTTCTTGTGTAGTGCTTGCTGTGTGTCAGGCACTGTCCTAGAGCGCGTGCTCACATGAATTTGTTTAGTCCTCACTGGACGTCTGTGAGGAAAGAACTGGTACCAGGCCCATCTTATAGGTGAGAAAACTGAGGCTGAGAGTTTGGAGTGACTCTCCTAAACTCACACAGTCGGCTAGGGTTTGAACTCGAGAAAAGCAGCTCTAGAATCAGTGCTATTAAGCACTATTCTGTAAATTTAAATTCTCCTTGGGAGTCCCCTCCAGAAATCTCTTCAGCCTTGCCGCCTATCGTGATGCCTCTCTGCTGAATCCCTAATGCATGTATTCAGCAGAGTAAGTTCGTAATTGCTTACGTCCTCATTGTTTTATATTTTTCAGTCCTGTATATATTCTAGAAATTCCTTTGGCTGCAAAGTTACTACATGTTAAAATGGGGAATCTCAAATACGGAAGCATCAAAGAAGAAAATAAACCTGGAGATAACTGCTAGTCACATGTTATCTGTCCTCCTAGTGTTATTTATAAATATTATACACATGACAATGTAGGACATACATACACATTATATATTATAATAGCCATGTCATATGTATAATTTTATGCCCTGCTTTTCTTGCTTAACATTATAGTGTGACCATTTGCCTGTATCATTAAATATTATTCTAAGTCACCAGAGTGCAAACAGCTTAATTGTGTAGTTAGTTTTTGTCTGTGGTGGACATATTGTTTACTCTCTGTTTTTCAGTGACTAATAAGCATTTCTACTATTAGATGGGTCATAGGTCATGGCTTTAAAAAACATTTCTGGTCTGTATGCAAAATTGCCTTGCAGAGATTGCACCAGTTTATTGCCTCCACTGTAATAAAACAGTTTTATTAAAACTCCAGGTGTTTCACAGTCCTTGTTGACTACTTGTTCACTGTTCTTATTGACCAATAATGTTTTGACTCATCGTTGCTGATGTGATAGCTGATTAGGGTGAGGGTTATGATTCAGGTTTCACTGAACACAAAGCACTTTTAGTAACAAGCACTTGGAGTTCCGTGAATACTGACTTGGTCGGCTTTTCAGGAGAGATGTGATAGGCTCTGTAGAATTCTAGGATTTAGGAACTGGAGGAGACGGTACAAACCATTTAATATAGCCCTGTGTTTTGAAGATAAAGAAAGTAAGACACAGGTTAAGTAACCTGTCCAAGTTCTTAAAACTGGTTAGGAACAGAATGAGTATTAGCTTGCTGGTTTTCAAGCTCATTGATTTTTCACCGTTTCACACTGCTTTTCATTTACCTCAATTATTCATCTTACATCTCTCCATCTGGCTTCCCTGACATGCCTGACCAGATGTGAGAGTACTGTGTGTGACCAGAGAACAAGGAAATCAATGCTTGCCCCTCTGGGACTGAGGTAAAGGATTCTGATTAACCTCATCAGACACTCCAGCTTTGTCACCATTTAATTCCTCCTTCCCCACTTAGAATGCTCTTCCCTGGTAGCTCAGATGGTAAAGAATGTGTCTGCAGTGTAGGAGACCCAGGTTCGATCCCTGGTTGGGGAAGGTGCCCTGTAGAAGGAAATGGCAACCCACTCCAGTACTCTTGCCTGGAGAATTCCATGGACAGAGGAGCCTGGCAGGTTACAGTCCATGGGGTCGCAAAGAGTCGGGCACGACTGAGTGACTAACACTTTCACTTTTCTTTCCCCCACTTAGAGCTTCTCAGGTGCTAATGTTTAACTCAGATAAAACGGAAAGGGTGTGAAGAAGATAGGGACCAGAAATGTGGCCTGACGGACAGACAGAGGCCTCAGAATCCATGAGGTTATGCCGAGTGCTTGGTGCTTGGAGACAGCTTTCCTTAGGGGTTATGGACTCTGGTGTGACTGCAGGGTCTGGCTGTGCGGCCCTTCTCATCTTCTCCCATGGTGTTGAGGAAAGCTGGGTGTGCAGCCGACCCACGGGAGCTGGCTCAGCCAGACTGGCCCTTGCCTTGGAAACTGGTCCTGGGAGCCTTCATCTTAACGCAGTTTTATTCTGTAGGTTTGGAAGTGTGGAAGTCTCTCTTGCCCTCAATCTTTTTGCGTTTCTCGTAAGAGCATTTGGTTCCCCAGGAGGATCTGGGTAGCGTGGATTACTTTCTGTATATCGATGCTGTGGGATGGAAAGTAAATGCAACGAATTTTTGCAGTTCACATCTTTTTTTTTTTTTTTTTTAATTGTGATAATGAAGCTGTAAAAAGGTTAGGAAATTCAAGGCTGGAAACACACGTTAAATACTTATCTCACCTTTATTGCTGATCGTATTGACTGAAATTACCAAGGCAAAATGGTTTCTTACTTTCTTAGTCTCAGAACAACCTACCTTTATCAACTTGTCCTTAACAAAGAACAAAAGATATTATCGACATATTATAAGAATTTATCTTGATAGGTTAAAATTTTCATTAAAAACAATAAAAAAAGAACCCTGCTTTGAAAGCCTCCAGCCTTTGGGGGAAGGTGAATGTCTTAATTCTCTTTAATATGCTTGTGGATGAGAAGCACAGAAAAGGAACTTTTAAAAGATGATTCTGTCCCATTTATCTTTTAGGAATGTATTTTAATTTTTTAAACATCATTGAAATGATAGTAAATGTGGACTTAAATTTGTGACACAAGAACCCACTTTGCCTTTCTTTTGCTTGTTCATTCACTTACTCATTCATTATTTTATCCAACAAATATTTCTTACAGGCCTACTATGTGACAGGCACTGTGTAAGGCACTGGGGATAAAGCAGTGAACAAAATGTAGATTTTGCTTTCACGGAGTTTATAAAAGTCTTGTGGGCAAGAAGCTAAGTCTTTCTGGGAAGACTTCCTGTTACTGGAGCCACGTAAGTCGAGACCTGAGGAGTGAGAAGAAATCTGAAGACAGTGCCTACTATAAACAGATCTGGAGGTGCGAGGGGAAGTGGGGCTGCACGGACACTGTGTTGAAGAAGGCGGGCCGTGGAAGTATTCAGGTTTAATGACAGTCTTCATCTCAGAAACAAAACCCTTTGCTATTACTGGGTTAATCGAAAAGTTCATTCGGGTTTCTTCGGTAAGATGTTATGGAAAAACCCAAACAAACTTTTTGGCCAACCCAATAGTTTAAAACTGAAGCATTGTTTAAAGCTTAAGTTGTGGCCAGATTTCACCGGCCTGGGGGAGTAGATTCCAAGGCTTGGCTTACGGTCACAAAAATATTCTTTTTGGTCCCCTCTTCATCAGCTCTGGCGGCTCCAGCTGCTCTGTGCCTCGCCAGTTGTTCCTTTAGTTTGAAAACTGCATGGCGATTCTTTCTCTAGGTTGGCAGTTCTGAGTAGAGTAGATTATTTTGACTCAAAAACCAGGAGGAAATAATCGAGAGCTGCTTTGTGGCACGGTGCCATAGACTGGCTGTGTCTTGTCCCCTGGAGGGTTGTCATGAGCGACTGCCGGCCACCAATTGCACCCTACGTGGTGTGAGAGGTGGCAGAACTGCCTGCAGATGTGTTGGAAAGAAGGGCTTCTGAAACAGGATGCTCTTACTGTCCTGTGAAGGTAGCTCTCAGAGAAAAGCCGCCCGCCGGAGCAGGGTGTGGACTCACAGAAAGAAAAGGTAGAGTTCAAGGTCATCTAGTCAGTGTTCTCTGAACTTTCTTAGACACTTTTTTTTCCCTCCCAACAAAATCTTCTTTGGAAATCTAGGCTGGTAAATCTGATAAAAGCAATGAATTGACACCTTAGAGAGTTTTAATATTCATTATTTTCAAATGCCTGAAGCAGTGCTTTTTCCTAAAGCTCCTGGGTTCTGGACAAGCAGAGCCTGAAGAAGAGCTGATAGTAGCAGCTTGCTGTTATTAGAGTTTGCCGCAAGAGCCACTGTGCAGTAGGTACCATGTCTCGTCTCCCTTGTAGCCCTCTGAGGTAGGCATGGTGTTGGTCATCTCTGTCTTACAGATGAGGCATTAGGCTTAATCTGCTCAAGATCACATAGCTAGTAAGTGATGGGAGCTGGACTTGAACCGAGGTCTTTCTGATCTCCTTCAACCAGGTCTTCTTAAACCAGGCAGGTTTAAGCTGGCTTAAAACTCAACATTCAGAAAACTAGGATCATGGCATGAGATCCCATCACTTCAAAGTGACAAACTTTGTCTTCTTGGGCTGCAGAATCACTCAGATGGTGACTGCAGCCGTGAAATTAAAAGACGCTTGCTCCTTGGAAGAAAAGCTATGACAGTGTATGAAAAAGCAGAGACATCACTTTGCCAACAAAGTTCGATATAGTCAAGGCTATGGTGTTTCCAGTAGTCATGTGGATGTGAGAGTTGGACCATAAAGAAGGCTGAGTGCCAAAGAATTGATGCTTTTGAACTGTGGTGTTGGAGAAGACTCTTGAGAGTCCCTGAGACAGCAAGGAGATGCAGTCAATCCTAAAAGAAATCAATCCTCAATATTCATTGGAAGGACTGGTTCGGAAGCTGGAGCTTCAATACTTTGGCCACCTGATGGACTCTTTGGAAAAGACCCTGATGCTGGGAAGGGTTGAGGCAGGTGGAGAAGGGAGTGACAGATGGTTGGATAGGATCATCGACTCAATGGAGATGAGTTTGAGCAAACTCTGGGAGATAGTAAAGGACAGGAAGCCTGGCATACTGCAGTCCATGGGGTCGCAAAGAGTTGGACATGACTGAGCGACTGAACAACTCTGTGACTAACCAGCCAAGGCCCTTAGTCACAAATCTAATGGGATCTCAGCACTTGATGCTACAACATGTAGTCTTAACCTTACTGAGATCACATTTGTGGTCAGTGCCCGTCCTGGGCTTGGGACCAGGAATTCTGACCCCTGGCCTGGTGTTCTTGGTGTGTACCATCGTGACAACTGCTCTGGAAGTACCAGAGTGATGGTTGCTGGATGAGCTAGTTTCCTGGAAACACAGTTCCTTTAAAACAAAAGGTAGTAGTTCTAGGACACACGTCTTTGTTTTCCTTAAGAACAGTGTTTTTGAAAGGGAGATGAGCCTGCATTAAAGCAGAGGGGGGAAATCTCTATTTCTGTCTCTTCCCTTACTCTTTTGCTGTAATCAGACAACTCAAAAACTCTTTGCAAAGGGTATACGTTTGAATCAGTTCTAATGAGGTGGATGAAACTGGAGCCTATTATACAGAGTGAAGTAAGCCAGAAAGAAGAACACCAATACAGTATACTAATGCAAAAATATGGAATTTAGAAAGATGGTAACAATAACCCTGTATACGAGACAGCAAAAGAGACACCGATGTATAGAACAGTCTTTTGGACTCTGTGGGAGAGGGAGAGGGTGGGATGATTTGGGAGAATGGCATTGAAACATGTATAATATCATATGTGAAACTGGTCGCCAGTCCAGGTTTGATGCATGATGCTGGATGCTTGGGGCTGGTGCACTGGGACGACCCGGGGGGATGGTGTGGGGGAGGGGGGGAGGAGGGCTTGGGATGGGGAGCACATGTGTGCCTGTGGCGGATTCATTTTGGTGTGTGGCAGAACCAATACAATATTGTAAAGTTAAAAAATAAAAAATAAAAAAAATGCAAAAAAAAGGGTTTATTTTTAAAGTGAAAATATTAGTAGCTAGGTTAATTTGTTTTATTCTACAGGCTGTTGGTATGTGTTTATGTATATGTGTATTTAAAATTACCCAAATTTATTTTTATGTAATATTTTTATATATTAATTTTATCTAATATTTTATATAATTTTAAATATATAATATTTTAGATAATAAATTACCTAAATTTATTAAGTAGTGTCAAGCTAAATACATTGATTTTGCTGGTGGTGCAGTGGTAAAAAAATCCACCTGCCAACACAGGAGATATAAGTTCGATCCCTAGGCTGGGAAGATCCCCCGGAGGCAGGCATGGCAACCCACTCCAGAATTCTTGCCGGAGAATCCCATGGACAGAAGAGCCTGGTGGGCTGCAGTACATGGGGTTGCTGAAGGGTCAGATGCGACTTAGGGACTAAACAACACAATCTAAGCACATAAGTAAAAGCCAGTTTTGTATTAATTCTTTTTTTAAAGATTTTTTTTGACATGGACCATTTGTAAAGTCTTTATTGAGTCTGTTACAGTATTACTTCTGTTTTATGTTTTGTTTTTTTTGGCAGCGAGGCATGTGGGATCTTAACTCCCCCACCCAGGGATCAAACCTATACCCCCTGTGCATTAGAACGTGAAGTCTTAACCACCAGATCACCAGGAATGTCCCTGAGTTAATTATCAACATTCATTTGGGAGTCATTTAGAACCATAAAAGACTGAATATTGGAAAACGTTGCTTTAAATAATTGAATATTTTTTTGTTAGTTTGCCTAGCTTACAAAAGTGATGTTCGTTCTCTGTTTGAAGTCTTGTAACATCTTAAAATTTTTTTATTTTATAAAAATCTTTTTTTCTAAGTGTCTTTAGTGGCTCAGCGGTTAAAAGCGTCTGCCTGCAATGCGGTAGACCTGGTTCGATCCCTGGGTCGGGAAGATCCCCTGGAGAAGGAAATGGTAACCCACTCCAGTATTCTTGCCTGGAGAATCCCATGGACGAGGAGCCTGGTGGGCTACAGTCCACGGGATCGCAAAGAGTCGGACAGGAGTGAGTGACTTAACTAACTTATTAACCCTAGGTAGGTAGTTTGCTGTAGTTGACCGACAGCGGTGGTGTTTGCTGCAGGTCATCCTAGGGTCATGCTCTGACATGGAGCAGTTTGTTGGGCTGTGCTCTACACCCTGGGTGGGGGGAGGAGGTGGCGCCGGCAGAGGGAGATGGCAGGAGGAAGGTTTCCGTGATGTCTGCACAAAGGCCTGGGCTGACCCTGCAGAGGCCTCCAGCTGTCCTGATTTGGGGGCAAGGGGGTCGCACCTTCTCTAAGTCCAGGCATGAATGTGGGCTGCCTTCAAGGGGAGGGCATAACCTTGGGCAAAGTGGCTGTCTTCAGCAGAGAACGATTTCTGGAGAGGGCTGACAGCCAGTAGCACTCCTAGCGGATGAAAGCACAAATCTTTCAGGCCTGGAGAGACTGGGTGGACATCACAGCATCTAGCACCGTGCTGTTAACTGTTCAAATTCACTAAAAGGGTAGGGAAGGCAGAGCAAAGCTCATCACATAATCTCTGTGTGGCGAATATGGATTTAAGGTAGATGGGTAGTTGTACGAGATGTAAGCTGTTAGCAAATCCAGTTTTCCCCTGTGTGTGTGTGTGTGTGTGTGAAGAAAGTTTGATACTTAAGCCTGTAAAAATAGAACCGCTTTAAAAATACAATTTACCTAATTTATGGTGTGATTTATTCTAGTATTAAATTCTAAATCTGGCTAAGTCACAGATCCTTAAACTGCTCACAGAAGAATGTGCTTTGTATTATAATTATCCGAGGAAAAGTCTGGGAGCATGCTGCATGGGGAAGATGAGCACGGTCTACAAAGATTTTATAAAACCAGGAGCCAAATTGCAGAGTCTAGTCCGTAGGGGAATTTCATGTGAAGATTAATGACCTGAGTTTTTCATTTAAAATATTGCATGGTTTTATATTTCATAAACAGTTACAGAAAAAAACATGCAGTTACATTTTAATTTGCTAATTTAAATTGTGTACAGAAAGTTACTGTAGACATCCAACTGAATTTATGAGCTATTCCTTGCAATATTGATCGGTATACACCATATGAAAAAGAAAACACAAAAAGTATTTGGAATCAGCATTCTTGGTAATGCATCTTTCAGTAGGTAACATAGCCCCTCTCTTAGAACTAGTGATGAATTGGGATATTTTAAATGGCTTGTGTTTAGTGGGGTTTTCTTTCTTTTTAAGGGATTCCCTGGTGGTTCAGATGGTAAAAGTGTCTGCCTGCAATGCGGGAGACCTGGGTTTGATCCCCGGGTCAGGAAGATCCCCTGGAGAAGGAAAGGGCAACCCATTCCAGTACTCTTGCCTAGAAAATTCTATGGTTGGAGGAGCCTGGTGGGCTACAGTCCATGGGGTTGCAAAGAGTCAGACATGACCGAGTGACTTCACTTTCACTTTTCTTTCTTTTTACAGGCAGGATAATCAGTATTGTTAATCTTTCTGGTGTATGTTGGAATTACTAACCAGTTGAACTTCACTTGCATAAACTAGAGCTTGTGTCAGCAGGACGTGTCACCGAGTCTCCAGTGACTGAAACCCCAGGTTTCTAGGCCCTTGGATGCATTGCAGTGGAGCTAGTGGTCAAGGCTCCACCTGCCAGTGCAGGAGGCGTAAGAGCCCTGGGCTGGACCCCTGGGTTGGGAAGATCCCCGGAGGAGGGCACGGCAACCCACTCCAGTATTCTTGCCTGGAGAATCCCCATGGACAGAGGAGCCTGGTAGGCTACAGTCCATAGGGTTGCATAGAGTCGGACATGACTGAAGCGACTTAGCATGCATGCACGCAGCCATGACCTGTGGTTTCAGCTTCTTCAAGCCATCATGTTGCCTAGTCCCAAGCTTTAACCTCCCTTGAAGTTGGATTTGGGATTGGTACAAGTTCCACGACACTGTTCTGTGGGCCTTATGGTAAAACAAGCAACTGGAGATGTTTCATTAGGGGCTGGAATGCAGGGAATCACACCCTGTTTTTAATCCACACACACTTCTCTATTTGCTCAGGTGACCTGTTTCCCCATGTGACCCTCAGATACATTCCTGTATAACTGCGGTATCAGTGAAGGAGCCTGTCCTTGGTGCAGCCCCTCCTGACCATGGTTCCCTCTCTGGACCACAGCTGTGAGTTGACTCCTCCTCTCTTCCATCCAGTATTTCCAGTCCTGCCAGAGTCCTCCACACTCTGCCTCTTGTTAATGCCACTGTTGACTTTTCTTTAAGCGCCAGTTTCTTCATCAGTAAAGCGAGTGTGGCAGTCACTACCTCACTGGGTGGTTGTGAGAATTACACAGTCTAATGTGGTGCCGGCCCAGATAGGTGCCCAGCAGATGACAGCCCTCTGTGGGGTCACAGAATCTGACACAGCTGAGCACGCTGCAGCCCAGCTGGTGGCTGGTATGTTCTTTGCCAACACAAACGTGGCCCTTCACAGTAAGCTGCTCATCCCCCAAGGCTTGGGGCTGGATCTTATCAGATGCTGTACACTGCACATCTTGGGCAGTGGATAAATGCTTCTTGAATAACCATGAATAACATCAGATGCCATCCCTACCCTCAAGGAGACCAGAGTCTGGTTCTGAAATAACTACAGCACAAGGCAGAAACTGTATCATCACAGGGAGATATAATGAAATGAAGAGGTTCAGAGCAGAAAGATACGAATCAGAGAGGTTGAAGGCAGGTGCTTAGTAGGCATTCAGCATAATGCTTTTGATCCTGGCAACCAAAGGTTTGGGGGATGCTGAAAGTTTTTGCTAGATTCTTCTGGGCATGTTATATTTCTACTGTGAATTCTACCCTTCGATTTTTAATGACAACTTGTTCTTTGAACTGTGCATGTAACTGGGATGGACAGAGTGCTCTTTTTTTAGCCCAAGCAGATGGAATTAGATCTGAGGGCATCTGTTTGAGCCATCTAAGTCCTTCTGACACTTTTGTAGCTGTTTACTACATGTATCTATTGTTTACATTGGGTGTGTGGTTATGCTGAGCATATGCTAATTTCGTGTGCTTGGTTGTGGTTAGTGGGTAGGTAATTTGAACATTTTTGCTTTTTAAAATTTTTTCATTATGTAGTTATTCTCCTTAGTGGCTTTGAAAAGATTCTTTCTCCAGAGAGAGAGCCAGATGAGAGTTAACTTATTTTTAATCACATCTTGGGGGCTGGCATGTTCCATGTGGTGGTCCCCCCACGTCCGTCCTATCAGTGGGATTTGGGAGAGGAGTCAGAGGGGCTGTGCTCAGACCGTGGCTTGTTTGATTCCCCCAGAGGCGCCGGTTCTTTGATCTTCTACTAGTGTAGCTCCTCTGATCTCTTATTCTGTGAAGTGCTTGTGTCTCTGTATGATGGATGTTTCACTGACCCAAGTAAATGGAAGAAAATTTTCTCCAGCCTTTAAATGTATTGCTTTCCTTGTTCTTTCAAACACACACACACACACACACACACGGTAAGAACATTTCAGAGGCATTTGGCCTTTAATGGAATCTGAAGCACTGACAGGTGGTTTCACTGGTGAGAATCCATCTTTGTTTCTCCTTGACTCTACTCCTCTCACACAAGAAGGGAGCAATCCGCCTCCTCCTCGTTTTTTTGAAATGAGTATCTGATTTCACTGAATTTTGCACTCTGGCTCTTATTGTCACTTTCCTTTTTTCCCGTTGAAGGAGAAGAAAAACTCTCAACTGTGTACAGAGTAAATTAAATTATGAGGAAAATAGTCTGTGGAGTTAAACAAGGTGGACGGAGCCTTTGGCCCAGAATCGAAGCATTGCCCTGATGTGGTTGGTAGTGTAACCCTGACTCACAAACACATTAGTCACTCTGATACACTGCTGCTTTGACTCGTTGCCCCAGGGCTGGCTGGTGGACTGAGTTGCTCAAGTCAGCTAGTAATTTTGACCAAATCAATGAATAATTATAGTTTTGTGCAGGCAACAAATATAGAATACTGATTCTGTTAGACCAAAGGAGATGTTATTGTGACATAATCATGTAAAAGATTTAACTCCAGCATTAGAGCAGTGCTTTACTTTGTTCTTACTTTGGGGCTTCAGTTCTCAGAACGCATGATAGAAAAAGATGGTGGCAACATTTCTTGTTTTGTTTTTGTTGGTTTGTTTTGGCCACGTGGCGCATGGAATCCTAGTTCCCTGACCAGGGATCGAACCTGCACCCCTTGCATTGGAGGCTCGAAATCTTAACCAGCTGGACCACCAGGGAAGTCCTGTGGCAACTTTTTATTCTCTCAATAATCAATATATGAACATGTGAAAGATTCTCTGGTGCTAAAATAAATACATATATTTTAAATGCATTTTAATAATAATAAGGAGCATATCTTTATAAGCCCTCAGAACTAAATATGATCAGATTTAAAGCTTCAACTTTTCACAGAAAGATTTCTCACAGGAAGAACCTGGGCATGAGCAATTCATATGGCAGAGCCAGAAGTCAGTGCCACTAATTCTTCTATCAGTTTATTAGAGAAATACTCATATTAGCAAGACCAGGTCTCTCTGAAATGCAAATATTTACATTTGTTTGCTTCCTATTTGCTCATCCTCTTTTTCTTCACATTTAAGGCATCTTTTTCCAGAGTATGTTTATTACCAGATTGCTAATTGACAGTGTTTGTATGCTATATTTGTGGGTGTAAATTTTAAATATTTTAGAAACAGAGCGTGTCTCTAAACATGTTTACTTAATTGAAAAAAAAATCTGGTCTTAATTTTACTTGAGTTGCCTCCTGGATGCTTTACCTGTTAGGTTCTTTTTCTGTGAAAGCAGGGAGTATAATTTACTTGGAACTTAGGGCACATTTGCTCTGTGGTTGATAATTGTGAAGCTCCTCCGGGGTCGTTACTCTGAAGAAGGCTCCAGTATTGCGTGGTAACGTCAGCCACTGTATATATCCTTGACCAAAAAATGAAATAAACTCAGAAAGAGAAAGAGAGGACGGTAGTTTGGAAGGTTTGGGTGCGTTTTGAGTTTAATGTTGGGGAGCTGTAGAGGGGGATATGTGCGTACCTGCTGGTTCCTTGCTCGCTCCCAGTTTCCACCTGCCTCTCACGGTGTGAGGCTCACACTGTGCTGAAAGCAATTCTTCCAACTGAGGGTACGTGTTACTGTTTATACAGCCTGAGCCCAAATGCCTCCCGCTTGTTGGGTGCTCAGCTATGTCTCCAACTTAATGAGGAAAGTAGGTTGATTTCTAATGAGTGCCTTGCTAAAGGGGTGTTCAAGAGGAATTTTGAGTCTTTGTATGTCTTTCTTTATATACTGACATTAGAGCTTAATCGACAGATAAGTTCTATTCCAGTAGTACAGAATCAGTTTATCAATTTTTGATAATCCTGCAGGGCATAGAATGGGAATGAATTATTATGTGTATATGTTAATAGTATATATAGCATTATTCTTGCCAAAACAAAAAAAGTGGCCAAATTCTTCTTTTGCTTCCATACCCTCTTCTCAACATCTTTGAGTTTAAGTGGTTAATTAGCTCTTGAGTGCAGGATGCTTTTCAGGGGAACGTGGGAACTCTGTCTACGACTCTCTTGGTCCCAGGTTTCTACTGGAAGCGCCACCTCTAGGGAGAAATAGTGCCAAATGCAAAGTTTATCTGAAGCAAAACTCAATTTAAAACACTGTCTTCAATTTCTCTTCTCTTGCTTTTGCTTTCTCTTTCTTTCCCCTCCGTACACAAGACATGGATACACACACATTAATTGAGCAGAGAAGAGTTTTAATTAAAGAAGTATGGATATCCTGAAACCATTCAAATCTGTGCCAGTCACTCTAGAGGCAAGTGGAGATAAATTGAAGCAGAATATGGGAGAGTTGTGATCTACCCAGTGGAGGCTTATAGGTGAATCAGTGCCCTTCCTCCCCGTGAAGACCGCCTCTCTGCATTCTGCTCAGGGGGCTGGCAGCCATCCAGTCACTATAAGCCACCCTCGTTGTGACAGAGGAACTGCTTGATGTAAGTTGTTATCATTTTTACTTTTATTTCTTGGAAGGGCATTGCAGTAAGATGAAATGCTGTACCCCAAGCAGAAATTAGAGCCTTCATTACCCTTTGTTAATTGCAAATGACACATGACTTTTCTATTGTGGAGTCTCTGAAAAAACAGCAACTAATGATTAGCATTTACATCTTTGCGCAGAGCTACACGTTTATAAACGTGTGCCTCTCGGTCCATGAGAGGGAGAGAGAGTAGGTACCCGTCATGGAGGTAAAGCAGTGCTTCACTCAGGGGTAACCAGTCTCTTACCAGGTTCTGTCTCAGCACTCCACCGAGTGATGCTTGTGGCGAAATGAGGCTTCAGAACAGTGAGATCTGCTGTCAATGAGTTGTTGTTATTGTTTAATGGCTAAGTCATGTCCAGTTCTTTGCGATTCCCTGGACTGTAGCCTGCCGGGTGCCTGTGTCCATGGGATTTCCGAGGTGAGAATATTGAAGTGGATTGCCATTTTCTTCTCCAGGGGATCTTCCAGATCCAGGAATTGAACCAGCATCTACTGCATTGGCAGGTGGATTATTTACCAATGAGACCCGTGGAAGCCATGGTGTCAATGAGCATCATACTTTAAAAAGAGGAAGTTTAAGAAGCTTACTTATAGGTGTATAATAATTTTTGGTTTTCAGGGAAAATGATAGTTTGAAAGGTTTTGTACAAGTAGAAACAAATGCTATAAAAAGGCCAAATACTTGGAAAAAGCTGCTGTGAATGGTGGTGGCGCCGCCCCAGTATAGCTTAGCAAATCGCAGTGCCGGAGGGTTTTGAGTAAGAGAAGTCTTGATAGTGAGCTATATTTACTTTGACTGATTTTGTTTTTTCTCAGAAAGAGGTTCTCAAAAATATCGAAAACCTTATTTATGCTTCTCTAACATGTCATTTTCATCCATATTTATTTCATCGGCGTTAACAACTTACATGCTATGAATTGAGTTCGTTTTCCTTTGTGTGTTTTCTGTTAAAACTTTTCAGACATTTTGTGGTCACTGTAATTGATTCAAATGGCATATTACATTAATGTACTCTTTTATTGCTACTCATACCCACCAGGCTATATATAATCATTGTGTAGGCTTTTCGCTTTCCCAGAAAGACGGAGACTTCAAGTCCACTGTAACTGCTACACTCAAGCTGAACTTATGTACTTCCCTTTTTGTTTTCGATGTTCTTTTGCTTTTGTTAGTTAAATATGTTTTCGCGAAGTAGTACATAATCAGGGTACCAAATTCCGAAAGTAAAGAAGGGTGCACGGTGAAAAGCAGGTCTCCCTGCCTCTCTGTCCCCAGCCCCCAGTGCCCTCTGCTGAGGAAGCCGCCTTGGGGTCTTTGTGTGTCTTCACAGAGATGGGCTGTGCCTTTGCGAGCATTTAGAGCGACACATGCCTTTTTTTCTTACACAAATGGTGACGTAATACACCTGCTGCTCTGTATATATCCTGGCAGCCATTCCGTATCAGTGCATTCAGAACTGCAGCCTTTTTAAAAATTTTAAAACAATTTTTAATTGAATTATATATGTTATAGGTATACAACATAGAGATTAACAGTTTTAAAGGTTACATTCCATTTATAGCTGTTATAAAATACTGGCTATATTCCCCATGTTGTACAATATAGCCTTGTGGCTTATTTTATATGTAACAGTTTGTACCTCTTAATCCTTTGCCCCATATTGCCCCTGCCCCCGTCCGTCTCCTCACTGACAACCACAAGTTTGTTCTCTGTATCTGTGAGTGTGCTTCTTTTTTGTTATATTCATTAGTTTGTTTCCACATACAAGTGATATATTTAACACAGTATTAGTATTTCAGATTCCACATACAAGTGATTCCACATACAAGTGATATATTTAATACAGTATTAGTCTTTCTCTTTCTGACTTCCCTGAGCATAATACCCTTCAAGTCCATCCATGTTGCTGCAAATGGCAAAATTTCATTCTTTTTAATGGCTGAGTAGTATTCCATTGTGTATAGATACCCATCTTCTTCATCCATTCATCTGTTGATGGACTCTCAGGTTGCTTCCATTCTTGGGCCGTTTTTTTGATGTTGAGTTGTATGAGCTGCTGATATATTTTGAAAATTAACCCCTTTACATATCATTTGCAAATGTTTTCTCTCATTCAGTAGGTTGTCTTTTCGTTTTGTTGCTGGTTTTTGCTCTGTGAAAGCTTTTAGCCTTTATTAGGCCCCATTTGTTTATTTTTGCTTGTATTTCCTTTGCTTTAGGAGCCAGATCCAAAATAATATGATTTATGATTCATGTGATTTATGCCAAAGAGTGTTCTGCCTATGTTTTCCTCTAGGAGCTTTATGGTTTCTGGTCTTACACTTAGGTCTAGAGTCCATTTTTAGTTTATTTTGTATATGGTGTTACAGAATGTTCTAATTTTGTTCTTTTGTGTGTAGCTGTCTGGTTTTCCCAGCACCACTTATTGAAGAGACTGTCCTTTTTCCACCATATATTCTTGCCTCCTTAATCACAGATTAATTGACCATACTGCCTAGGTTTATTTCTGAACTTTCTGTTTGTTCCATTGATCAGTGTTTCTGTTTTTGTGCTGTTACACATACTGTTTTGATTACTGTAAGTTTTGTGGTATAGTCTAAAGTCAAGGAGTGTGATTTCTCCAGCTCTATTCTTTCTAAAGATTGTTTTGGCTATTCAGGGCCTTTTGTTTCCACAAAAAAATTTAAGCTTATTTGTTCTAGTTCTGTGAAAAATGCCACTGGTATTTTTGATAGATATTGCATTGAATCTGTAGATTGTCTTGAGTAATATGGTTATTTAAATTATTAACTTAATATATTAAATTAATTTAATATATTAATTAATGATAATTACATTAATTCTCCCAATCCAAGAACACCTTTCCATCTATTAGTGTTGTCAGTTTCTTTCATCAGTGTCTTATAGTTTTCTGAGTATTGGTCTTATACCTCCTTAGGTAGATTTATTCTTAGATAGTTTATTCTTTTTGACGCAGTGGTAAATGAGATTGTTCCCTTAAATTTTCTCTTTTTATATTTCATTGTTTTTGTGTACAAATGCAACAGATATCTGTATATTAATTTTGTATTCTGCAGCTTTACCGGCTGAGCTCTAATGGTTTTCTGGTGGCATCTTTAGAATTTTCTGTGTGTAGTATCACGTCATATGAAAACAATGGCACTTTTCCTTCTTCATTTCCAATTTGAATTCCTTTTATTTCTTGTGTGATTGCTGTGGCTCAGATTGCCAAAACTATGTTAAATAAAACTGGTGAGATTGGACAATTTTGTCTTATTCCTCATTTAGAGAAAATACTTTCAGTTTTTCACCATTGAGTATGGTATATTACCTGTGGGTTTGTCATATATGACCTTTCTTATGTTGAGGAATGTTCCCTCTATGCCCACTTTCTGGAGAGTTTTTTTTTTTTTTTAAACATAAATGAATTTTAAATTTTGTTGAAAGCTTTTTCTGCATCTACTGATATGATGATATGGTTTTTATTCTTCACTTCATTAATATGGTGTATCCCATTGATTGATTTGCAGGTACTGAAAAAATCATTGCCTCCTAGGGATGAATCCCACTTAATCATTGTTATGATCCCCTTAATGAATTGTTGAACTCAGTTTGCTGATATTTTGCTGAGGGTTTTTGCACCTGTGTTCATCAGTGATATTAACCTATAGTTTGTGTGTGTGTGATATCTTTGTCTGTTTTTGGAATGAGGGTGTTATCTCATAGAAAAAGTTTGAAAGTGTTCCTCTGCAATTTTTCGGCAGAGTTTCAAAAGCATGTGTTATCTCTTCTCTGAATGTTTGGTAGAATTCTCCTGTGAAGCCACCTGGTCCTGGATTTTGTTTGTTGGGGGTTGTTCCTTATTCAGTTTCATTACTGGAAATTAGTTTGTTCATATTTTCCTTTCTTCCTTGTTCAGTCTCAGGAGATGGTACCTTTCTAAGAATTTGTCCATGTCTTCTAGGTTATCTCTTTCATTGGCTTCAGTTGTTTGTAGCATTCTTTTATGATCCTTTATATTTCTGTGGTGTTGGCTGTAGCTTCATCTTTTTCATTTCTGATTTTATTCACTTGGGCCCTCTCCCTTTTTTTCTTCATGAGTCTGGCTAAAGGTTTATTAATTTTGTTTATCTTTTCAAAGAACCAGCTTTTAGCTTCATTGATCTTTTATATGTTGGTCTTTATTTCACTTATTTCGCTTCTGATCTTTATGCTTTCTTTCCCTTTGCTAACTTTGGAATTAGTTTGCTCTTTTTTATCAAGTCCAGTTAAGTGTAAGGTTAGGTTGTTTATTTGAGATTTTTCTTGTTTCCTGAGGTAAAGTATCACTGTAAACTTCCCTCTTAGAACTGCTTTTACTGCATCCCAAAGGTTTTGGAGTGTAATGTTTTCATTTTATTGAAGTGAAATGCCTCTAGATATTTTTTTATTTCTTCTTTGATTTTTTCATTGATTTATTGGTTGTTTAGTAGCATACTGTTTAGCCAACACGTTTGTGGTTTTTGCAGTATTTTTTTTGTTTTTTTGTAGTTTATTTCTAGCCTTGTTGTCAGAAGAGATGCTTAATATGATTTCAGTTTTCTTAAATTTATTGAGACTGTTTTGTTCCTAATATGTGATGATCCTGGAGAGTTTTTCATGTAGTTGAAAAGAATGTGTATTCTGCTGCTTTTGGGTGGAATACCCTCTATTTATCAGTTAATGTGCCATTTGGGGTCAGAGTTTCCTTACTGATTTTCTGTCTGGATGATCTGTCCATTGATGTAAGGGGGCTTTAAGTCAAGTCTTCTACTATTATTGTGTTACCGTCAGGTTCCCCTTTTATGTCTATTCTTTGCCTTATATATTGAGGTTGGTTGTGTGTATGTTTAGTTTTTATATCTTCCTCTTGGGTTGACCCCTGAACATTATGCAGTGTTTTTCTTTGTCTCTTGTTACAGCCTTTATTTTCAAGTCTATTTTGTCTAAGTATTGCTACTCTGGCTTTCTTTTGCGTTCCATTTGTGTGGAATAGTTTTCTATCCTCTCACTTTCAGTCTGTGTTTTTAGATCTAGTGAGTCTTTTGTAGGCAGCATAGATATGGGTCTTGTTTTGCTTTATCCATTCGGCCACTCTCTCTGTGTTGAATGGAGCATGTAGTTCATTTACATTTATGGTGATTATCGATGTGTCTTCTTATTGCCAGTTTGTTAATTGTTTTGGTGGTGTTTTGTATATCTCTGCCCCCCTCCTTTTTTTGTTCTCTTCTCTTGTGATTTGATGACTCTCTTTAGTGTTACGTTGGATTCCTTTTTCTTTTTTGAGTGTATATCTATTATAGATCTCTGGTTTGTTGTTGCCATGTGTTTTTTGTATAGAAATCTCTCTATATACATGATAGCTTTAAATTGCAATTAATTAAAATCACAGTTTCAGTTGCATGCATTTGTATTCCCTTCCCCTTGTGATTACTGTTTTTGATACCATGCTTTACAGCTGTTTTGAGTGTCTCTAACTGCTGATTGTGGTTATAGATTATTTTACTACTTTGGTCCCTTTACCTGTCTACTAGCTTTGTATGTGGATGATTACCTACCTTTACCGTATGTTTGCCTTTACTGATGAGCTTTTTCACTTCATAATTTTACTGTTTCTAGTTGTAGCCTTCTTCTTTTTTTTTTTTTTTTTTTTTGGCCTAGAGAAGTTTCTTTAGCATTTGTTGTAAAGCTGTTTTGGTGGTGCTGAACTGTTAGCTTTTGCTTGTCTCTAAAGCTTGATTTTTCCATCAAATCTGAATGAAAGCCTTGCTGGGTAGAGTATTCTTGGTTGTAGACTTTTTCCTTTAAATGTATCATGCCATCCTTTCTGGCCTGCAGAGTTTCTACTAAAAAATCAACTATAGCTATAAAAGAGTTCCCTTATATGTTACTTTTTGCTTTTTACTTTGCTGCTTTTACTATTCTTTTATCTTTGCTTTTATCTTTTTCTCATTTTAATTACTGTGTGTCTTGATGTGTTACTCTTTGGCTAATCCTGTGTGGGACTCTTTGTGCTTCTTAGACTTAGGTGACTACTTCCTTTCCAGTGTTATAGAAATTTTAAGTTATTATGTCTTCACATATGTTCTCAACCCTTCTCTCTTCTACTTCTGGAACCCCTATAATATTATTTCACTTGACCTTACCCCAGAGATCTTTTATACTGTGTTCATTTCTTTTAATTCTTTTCTCTTTTTTTTCTGTTCAGCAGCAGTGATTTCCACTACTCTGTCTTCCAACTCACTGATCCATTCCTTTGTATCATTTATTCTGCTGTTGAATCCTTCCAGTATATTTTTTCATTTCAGTTATTTTATTTTTCATCTCTGTTTGGTTTTTCTTTATATTTTCTAACTCTGTTAAAAACTTCTAGTTTCTCATTCTGTGCATCCATTCTTCTCCTGAGTCATTTGACCATCTTTATGACCATTGCCCTGAACTATTTCTAGGGCAGATTTCCTGTTTCAGGTTTACTTAGTTCTTCTTCTGGGGTTTTATTTAGCCTCTTCATTTGGAACATATTTCTCTGCCACCTTATTTTGTCTAAGTTACTATTTGCACCTTTATGTGTGTGGTAGGTTAGGTACCTTTTCAGCCTTGGAGACGTGACCCTCTATAGGAGACATTCCGCGTGTCCCAGCAGTGCACACACGTAGAGCTTGTGCCCCAAGCTCTGTGCTCTAGGGGTTCCCCCTCCCGAGGGCTGCATGGGCTCTTTCTCTTGGGGCAGGTTGATTGTGTGGGCAGTCTGCTAGGCTTGCTTGACTCCTGGCCCAGTTGTTTGCCAAGCCCTGCCTTTTGTGGAGGCTGTTGACTGTAGTTGGTAGGACCCGGTTAAGACACAACTTTCTGCAGAATCCCAGGGTGCCCCAGGGCTAGTGCTGGCCCCATGGGGGGTGGACTCAGGGCTCGGAAGACTTTGGGTTTGTTTCCTCCCCACTGTTGGGTGACGCCAGGTCCTGGGGTTAGTGCTGGACTTCTGGCAGGCAGAACCGGGTCCTAGAGTCTGGCAGCAATGCCTGGGCATCCCAGAGCTGGTGTTAGGTTGCTGGTGATGAGAGAATGGTTCCTGACACCATTGGTGTAGGGCCAGGGGTGTCTCAGAGCTTTTGTGGGCCTGCTGGTGGGCAGAAGCGGACTCAGATGGTCTCAAATGCATGGCCTGCAGTGGGCTGTCAGGGACTGCAGGCTGCGGGTATGTGGTTTCTTAATGTCTGCTGTCTGCCCCCTGGTATGTGGAATTGAGTCTTCCCCCTTTAGTGGACAGGGATGTTTCTAGAGGCATGTCTAGATGGGGCTGTGGGCTCAGGAAGTCTTTAGGCAGTCTGCTGATGGCTGGGGCTGTATCTGCCCAGTTAGTCACTTGGCCTGAGGCCTCTCTACCAGCACTTGTACCTATAGAATGTTGAGTGGTGCCAAGAGGAAGGACACCACACTGATGCCCATCCATGTGGTAGAAGGGGCTCCCAAGAGTGACTGTCACCAATATCAATGCCCCTGGGTGAGCTGCAGTCGCCCTTTGGCACTCTTGGGAGACCTTTCAACACTAGCACATAGGTCTGGCTCTGCCTCTTATCAAATTACTGCTTTACTCTGGGTCCCAGTGCCTGTGAGATTGTGTGTCCTCCCTTTACAAGTGAAATGTCTATTTCCACTAGTCCTTTGGGACTCCTGAAGTTAAGCCCTGCTGGCCTTCAAAGCCGAATGCTCCAGGAGCCGTGTTCCTGGTACAGGACTCCTGGGCAGGGGAGCCCAGCGCGTGGGCCTGTGACTGACACGTGGCAGAACTTCTGTAATACAGTTCTTCTCCAGTTTGTGTGTTGCCCACCCCGACTGATTGTACCATGAGTTTGCCTCTTCTGCCCATCTTGCTGTGGTTCCCTCTTTATGTCTTTGATGGTGAAAGATCTTTTCTGCTTGGTTTAGGTCTTTTTCATCAATGGTTGTTCTGCAAATAGTTGTGATTTTGGTGTGCTGGGAGAGCAGGTGAGCTCAGGGTCTTTCTATTCCACCATCTTGGCCGATCTGCATCCTTTTTAAAATTGTGATGTAGTATTTCATTATATTTATTTATATAACCTGACTGTTGCTGATGGATATTTGGGGTCTTTCCAGTTGTCTACTATCTAAGCAGTGCCTCAAAGGGTATCTCTGTAGTTTGAGAGGTACTAATGGTTAGACCCTAGGATATCTGTGGACCTTTACTTCTCCATGCCTGTTTCTGTATCGTGTTGAAGAGGGAAGTGTAGTTCACAGGATTGCTGAGAAGATTTAATGAGTTAATGGTATAATGTCTTCAGAGTAGTGCCTGGCACAGTAAGTGTCAGCTCTTTGCTGTTATTTAATATGTCATTTTGTAATGTGGAAGTAATTTATAGGATGTAAATGTACTTCAAAAAAAATTTTTTTAAGCCACTTTAAAGATGCATTCATGGTAAAACTATGAAGAGTCCCCAAACAGAGGCTAATAGCCAACTCAGATTCTAAAGTTACTACTGAAGAGACAATCATGGGACTTTTGTGACTTCAGTGATACAAGAAGTTCCATTTCAGCAGCTTAGGAGTTGTTCTAGCCTGTGAATAACAGTGATCTTGCGTAATAATCAGGGCAAGACTCTGTGTGTTAAAAAATTTCATGGCTGGTTAGATACTTACACTCCGACTCAAAACACTGCAAGGTGTGGTGTCTGAGGTACAAGGTGATTAGCATTTATTCTAATGTTGGAATAGAATAGAAGTGATTTTGCTGTTCAAATTCAGTTTTAAAGGCTGTTGCCAAATTGCTCTTTGCAGGTAGAACAGCAGTATAATTTCTCACCTGAGGTGTATGAGATGGACCCATTTTTACTTTTCCTAAGTCCCCTCTTGAAATATGTAAATCTGGACATTGATAATATACGACTGAGGCCCATGTGGTTGTTACTGAGCAAGAACTTTCAAGTTAAATTTTTTTGCCTCTGAAATTTTTCGGTGATCCTAAATCGTGCTTTTTATTTTTTATTAGTATGAGATCTTGATGATAAACTGATCATAGCAATAATATATATGTGAGTGGTTAACTACTTTAAACCATAGATTTTTATTATGAACTTCTAGAATCTTTTGCCTACTCTTGGATGAAAAAATAGTCTTTTAAATTTTGGTTCAGCAGTGATACCATTTGTTCAGTTCAGTTCAGTTCAGTCGCTCAGTCATGTCCGACTCTTTGCGACCCCGTGAATCGCAGCACGCCAGGCCTCCCTGTCCATCACCAACTCCCGGAGTTCACTCAGACTCACGTCCATTGAGTCAGTGATGCCATCCAGCCATCTCATCCTCTGTCGTCCCTTCTCCTCCTGCCTCCAATCCCTCCCAGCTTCAGAGTCTTTTCCAATGAGTCAACTCTTCGCATGAGGTGGCCAAAGTACTGCAGTTTCAGCTTTAGCATCATTCCTTCCAAAGAAATCCCAGGGCTGATCTCCTTCAGAATGGACTGGTTGGATCTCCTTGCAGTCCAAGGGACTCTCAAGAGTCTTCTCCAACACCACAGTTCAAAAGCATCAATTCTTCGGCGCTCAGCCTTCTTCACAGTCCAACTCTCACAGCCATACATGACCACAGGAAAAACCATAGCCTTGACTAGATGGACCTTTGTTGGCAAAGTAATGTCTCTGCTTTTGAATATGCTATCTAGGTTGGTCATAACTTTCCTTCCAAGGAGTAAGCGTCTTTTAATTTCATGGCTGCAGTCACCATCTGCAGTGATTTTGGGGCCCCCAGAAATAAAGTCTGACACTGTTTCCACTGTTTCCCCATCTATTTCCCATGAAGTGATGGGACCGGATGCCATGATCTTAGTTTTCTGAATGTTGAGCTTTAAGCCAACTTTTTCACTCTCCACTTTCACTTTCATCAAGAGGCTTTTTAGTTCCTCTTCACTTTCTGCCATTTGTTAGTTTATTATATTTGCATGTAAGGAAGTCTTTCATTAATTTTATGATCAAAAAAAGTTAAGAAATAAGGAATTATTAGGTTACCATATAAGTGCTATGCACAGTTGCTCAGTCGTATCTGACTGTTTGTGACCCCATAGACTGTAGCCCGCCAGCCTCCTCTGTCCATGGGATTTTTGGGGCAAAAATACTGGAGTAGGTTGCCATTTCCTCCTCCAGGGTATAAGTGCTCTAAGTGCTAACATTATTCTGCCTATGTGAAGTCAGGATAGCTGTTTTGGATATTTCAAGTACTGCTGACTAACTCCACTTCTATGATGTTTACGTGCACAGAAGGCACCCAGACTCTTCACGGCCCATTTCGTAGACTGGTGAAGAAAGGTCCTTTGTCCTCATTGGCATAGGACCATGTTCTTTGAGCCTGTTGCTAATATTAGAAAGATGCTAATCACTTTGTGCCTCTGACGCCACACCTTGCAGTGCTTTGGAGTTGGGGTGTAAGTATCTAACCAGCCATGAAATTTGTGAGGCTCTGGGGCTTGCCCTGACTGTTACTCAGGATCATAGTTACTCACAGGCTGGAACAATCCCTAAGCTGCTGAAATGGAAGTTTTTGTATTTCCAAAGTCACAAAAGTTCCATGACTGTCTCTTCAGTAATACTTTTAGAATTTGAACTGGGTGTTAGCCTCTGTTTTGGGACTCGATATGAATGCAATTTAAAATGGCTTATAAACGTTTTTGAAGGTGGGCAATTCATGGACCCTTTTTAGAACTGGCTGAAAACTGTAGCCACCTCTCTCCAGGGAAATATGGCCACAATTTGTGAGATTTGTGAATATATATGGAATTTTATTGTTAGTACACTTATTGCACATAGTACATCTTAAACTACTAATGGATGAAGGACATTTTTGAAAAGGAGATTTTTTTTCCTGTTGTTCCAAAAGGTAATCAGCACATCAGCTTAATTACGCTGCAGGTTGCATATTTGAAATTTTTTGCATAAAAGCATTTGAAAGACTGCTGATATGGAACTAATTCTGATTGATAGAGCTGCAAAGACAGGTATTAAATTAAGCAGCATAACTTCCCAAAGCTACCTCCTTTTCCAGGGAAAATGACCAAGACATGTCGGTCAAAAACTTGAGGTTTTTTTTTTTTTTTTTTTTCCAGGAGAATTTCTTGAGAAGAACTTCATTAGTATGAGAGAGTTCTTAGAAATTCAGAGCATCTACTTCAAATCCCTGCTTTAAAATACTTCCCTGTGGAATTTGTCAGATAAATTTATCTCTGAATTTACCTTAGCTAAATTTTAGAGTTTTACAGCAGATATTATAACTGAGTTACCCTTTTAATAGGTTTCAACAAAACAGTTATGTGACTGGATGGTGCACACTACCAAAATCATAGTGATTGATTGGGTTGTTTGGGAGACTGCCCAAGAATGGTCTGGTTTTCACATTCTGACAAATCATTCCATGTGTGGAAGAGACTTTCCTGTTCAGTCACCAATGAGCTGATGTCTCAACATTTGCTATAATTTTCAAAAGCTATTATTTTTGCTGTCCAAATCTTTGCCACTAGGGGTTTAGTTTCTTAAGCAGCCTTAAAAATTAAGTCCCATAACACATTTTTGGTATGTTTTAGATAATAACTTTCATTTTTCTTCTTCATTCATTCTGCTTATCAGTCACTTGCATGGTGCTTCGGTTTGACCCAGTTGGCTGGCAACTTGTTCTAGTGAAATTAAGATGTAAAACATGGTAGAATTATTTCCTGGCATTATTAACAGTTTTCTGAAATCTGGTTACTATTTTGAGGCATGCATTTATCAAAGCCTGAAACCATTTGGAATGCACGCATTGCAAGCATTTTCTCTGTTTTCGCCCTATGTGTTAACAGGTTACCTGCAACTCAGGGGAGCAAAACAATGTGTGCTTTGCTGAAATGATGGATAGTGAACTGAGTGAGCCAACAAGTTGAGGGAGGCTTAGGTCAAGGTCCAGGAGTCAGGGGCTATTGGATGCTGGCTTTATTTTCCACAGCCCAGCATTCCCATGTGATACAGTAGCAAGAGAGAAAAGGAAACTGGGCCAGAGATTAGAGCGCACGGAGGATGTCCTCTTAATAGATTTTTATAAGGCTCTACAGAGAGGTTGTCTGAGGCAGTTTGACCCAAAATGAATCCTCTGCCATCGCTATTAGTTATAATTGAGGGCACACAGCTCCCCTCTCTTCAGGCTTTCCCAATATTTGAGGAGTCTTCACCCTTAGATGGAATTTTATTTGATTAGCACATTTATATTAATAGACTATGTATTTAATAGCAGCCAATTCAGAGCCATCTAAAGTACATTCTAAAACAATGAGGTTTTTTTTTTTTTTTTTTTTTTCTACTGGCAGTTGCTCAGGGAAAAAACCCAACAAACCAACTATAGGTTATATTTTGAGATGGTTGATTTCTGTGCTCTGGGTTCCTTAAGTGAAATATGCTTTACTCATAAAAAAGATTACAGATAGAATCCGATTTACAACTGGAATTCTTACAGAGATTTTTGTACCATGGCTGTCATCCTCTTTTAATAATTATCTGATTGCGTACTGCACTCAGTCGTGTCTGACTCTGTGCAACCCCAAGGACTGTAGCCCACCAGGCTCCTCTGTCCATGGGATTTCCCAGGCAAGAATACTGGAGTGGGTTGCCATTTCCTTCTCCAGATTATCTGGTTACTCCTCCACAATTAGTATAATGGTTGCAATAAAGGATAGAAAATAATGACTTTTGAGCTGGGAGAGACCTGAGAAATAATCATTTAATCCTAATTACTCCCTCAAGCAAGGTTTCAAACCAAGAGCCTCCTGCTGCCTTAGACGCCATCTCCCAGTCAAAGCTTAAGTCTCTGAGTAGGGACCTTATGTTTTCTGCCTTCCATGCTTGGAGAACTGAGCTAAAAACTCTTAGTGCTGATACTTTGTTGCCCGCTTTAAATCCACCTAAACTCTGATCATCTCCAGAAACCAGCCAGAGTTATATCAGGAGGGAAGGAGAAGGGAAGATGGAAAGGGAACCTGCCATGTTTGTCCGTCAAGTTCAAGATTTGGTGACTTGCTGTGAAAAGAGCCTGGCGTGCTGCATCCATGGGGTCGCAAAGAGTTGGACATGACTGAGCGACTGAACTGGACTGTGAAGTCGGCCTTGCTTCTCATATCTCTAGGTCTCTCCTACCTGTGCTCTTGACCTCACCTTTCTCCTGATCCTCTTGCTCCATCAGAATCTTTTTGTGTGTGTGGGTGGTGGGAGGAGGGGGCGGTCGGGTGGCAGGTATCTTCAAATTCTCCATGATAGTTGATTCCTTCTCGTTAGATCTGCAAACAGGATCAGTTTTCCCTTAACAAAAATGTTCCCTAGGCTATGTCTCTCCTTAAGGTCACCATCCATTTCTTTCTCTATAGGATTTTAAAAAATAATCCGTTATTAGAAGATGTTATATTTAAATAGTGTATGATATTACTTACATGCAATTTAAAAGCAATATGAATGAATGCTCATGCAAAACAGAAGCAAGCAGATGAGGGCTTTGTTGGTGGCTCACCGATGCAGAGCCTGCCTGCCAGTGTGGGGGTGCGGCTCCAGTCCTTGGGTCAGGGCGATGCTCTGGCGGAGGGCATGGCAGCCCACCCCAGTATTCTTGCCCGGAGAATCGCATGGACAGGGGAACCTGGCAGGCTACAGTCCAAGGGGTCACGAAGAGGCGAACACAACTTAGAACTACACAGATACTTAAATATGGAGAAGGATATTTAAATATGTTAAATTGAAGGATGGTATGAGCTCAGTTCAGTTCAGTTGCTCAGTCGTGTCCCACTCTTTGTGACCCCATGGCCTGCAGCACACCAGGGTCCCCTGTCCATCACTAACTCTCAGAGCTTGCTCAGACTCGTGTCCATCGAGTTGGTGATGCCATCCAACCATCTCATCCTATGTCATCCCCTTCTCCTGCCGCCTTCAATCTTTCCCGGCACCAGGGTCTTTTCCAGTGAGTCAGTTCTTCGCATCAGGTGGCCAAAGTATCAGAGCTTCAGCTTCAGCATCAGTCCTTCCAATAAATATTCAGAACTGATTTCCTTTAGGATTCACTAGTTGGATCTCCTTGCAGTCCAAGGGACTCTCAAAAGTCTTCTTCAACAGCACAGTTCAAAAGCATCAGTTCTTCAGCACTCAGCTTTCTTTATAGTCCAACTCTAACATCCATACATGACTACCGGAAAAACCATATCTTTGACTAGATGGACCTTTGTTGGCAAAGTAATGTCCCTGCTTTTTAACATGCTGTCTAGGTTGATCATAGCTTTTCTTCCAAGGAGCAAGTGACTTTTAATTCCATGGCTGCAGTCACCATTTGCAGTAATTTTGGAGCCCCCCAAAATAAAGTCTGTCACTGTTTCCACTATTTACCCATCTATTTGCCATAAAGTAATGGGACTGGATGCCATGATCTTAGTTTTCTGAATGTTGCCTCTTGATGAAAGTGAAAGTGGAGAGTGAAAAAGTTGGCTTAAAGCTCAAAATTCAGAAAATGAAGATCATGGCATCTGGTCCCATCACTTCATGGCAAATAGATGGGGAAACAGTGGAAACAGTGTCAGACTTTATATTTTGGGGCTTCAGAATCACTGCAGATGATGACTGCAGCCATGAAATTAAAAGGCGCTTACTCCTTGGAAGAAAAGTTATCACCAACGTAGATAGCGTATTCAAAAGCAGAGAATTACTTTGCCAGCAAAGGTCTGTCTAGTCAAGGCTATGGTTTTTCCAGTGGTCATGTATGGAGGTGAGAGTTGGACTGTGAAGAAAGCTGAGCGCTGAAGAATTGATGCTTTTGAACTGTGGTGTTGGAGAAGACTCTTGAGAGTCCCTTGGACTGTAAGGAGAGCCAACCAGTCCATTCTGAAGGAGATCAGCCCTGGGATTTCTTTGGAAGGAATGATGCTAAAGCTGAAACTCCAGTACTTTGGCCACCTCATGTGAAGAGTTGACTCATTGGAAAAGACTCTGATGCTGGGACGGATTGGGGGCAGGAGGAGAAGGGACGACAGAGGATGAGATGGCTGGATGGCATCACTGACTCAATGGACGTGAGTCTGAGTGAACTCCGGGAGTTGGTGATGGACAGGGAGGCCTGGCGTGCTGCGATTCACGGGGTCGCAAAGAGTCGGACATGACTGAGCGACTGAACTGAACTGAACTGAATGGGACTGGATGCCATGATCTTAGTTTTCTGAATGTTGAGTTTTAAGCCAACTTTTTCACTCTCCTCTTTCACTTTCATCAAGGAGGCTCTTTAGTTCTTTGCTTTCTGCCATAAGGGTGGTGTCATCTGAGTATCTGAGGTTATTGATATTTCTCCCGGCAATCTTGATTTCAGCCCAGCATTTTGCATGATATATTCTGCATATAAGTTAAATAAGCAGGGTGACAATATACAGCCTTAATGTACCCCTTTCCCTTTGGAACCAGTCAGTTGTTCCATGTCCAGTTCTAACTGTTGCTTCTTGACCTGCATACCGATTCTCAGAGGCAGGTAAGTTGGTCTGGTATTCCCATCTCTTTCAGAATTTTCTACAATTTGTTGTGATCCACAGAGTCAAAGGCTTTGGCATAGTCAATAAAACAAAAGTAGATTTTTTTTGGAACTTTCTTGCTTTCTTGATGACAGTATGAGATAATGTTTTATTAAATACAAAAATGTGTACATTGTAAGTTCATCCTGATAGTGAAAGATATTAAAATATAGTCACTGGTAGTTCAGGGAAAAAATGTGATTTTGACACATTTATAGCTCTCGTAAGTATTGTAGTTTTTGAGAGAGACTGAAATTAGAGGTCTGTTTGGGAGTGACATTGAAGGAATTTTTACATTGGAAAGAAGTATGATCTATATGACTAGAATTAGGCTTTTATGATTATGTGGTATATTTTATAATTCTGTGATATGGAAACATTTTTTTTGCTTTTTTCAAAATCAAAAATATGTACTTTCAGAAAAGGGCAAATAAAGACACAGGTAATTCTTATGTCAGTTATTCTGTCTTCAACAACATTTAATAGAATTTTCCCCTCATTTTTGATGGAAAATATTTCTGTATATAATATTAATGATATATATAAATATGACTACTCAGTAGTGTCTTTGGAAATAATACAGTCAGTTCCGTCTTTGCAGTATAGAACCTGTGTTGATATCTCAGCATACATACATACAGACAGGCAGACATGTATTTTAACAGCTCATTTCTCCACTCCAAGACCAAAAACCTCAACTACCATACCACAATACCACTCTCAACCACTGTGGGAAAAAAAGAGTCATTTGGCTATTTTTTATTGGTGGTGGTTTGTCTGAGGAACGGAAAAACATCAGTCCTTTAAGAGCTGAATGATTTCTAGAGCTTTTTCTTGGGCATGAAATTCGAGTTGATGTACACGTTTGCATTTATGGGGAGAACGGGTGGCCTGTGGGCCGGGGGCAGCGAGCCTGGCTCTGAGCTTGGCTCTGTCTGGTCCCAGCTCCTGACGCCTGCGGCTGAAGAGCGCAGAGGGCCAGCGGGGGTGATGTGCAGTGATGGAGCGTGACACGCATGCGTGACCTAACACATGTCGCCTCTCCTGTCTGCCCACCGCCTTTTGCTTTGTTTTGTCCTGTCTGCACTTGGGATTTTTAGCTGTTATCTGAGAGTTAAAGAAAAAGCTTGGAATTGGAAAAAGGAAAGGCTGATAACGGGAAAATGCAGAGATAGGTTGAAAACCGCGATGCTTGAGGAAATGTGTCCTTACACATCACTCACAAATATGGAACCATTGCTTTCAGTTCTGCTCTGTCCTGGGGCCACGCCAGCGCTTCGCCACTCTGGCCTGGGAATGAGAGAGTGTGGCAGGGACCAGCTGGCCTCTGGGTGCTGGGGTGGTGTTTTCATTGGCAGGGTCTCCTGATACAGCCTTTCCTTCCCAAACGTGACTTTCTGGACCTGCCTCCCCTTCTCCTTTCTCTCCCAAGTTCTCTCGATGTTGTGGTTTCTACAATCATGGCATATTGATATTTTCCAGGCATCTGCCTCCAGAGTATGATTGGATAAGCATCAACCAAGTGAAATGTGTTTTTGTCAGAGAAGATACAGTTTCCTTAAGGGACTAGGGTCAGGGATTACAAGTGTTACAAAGGAGAATATAGTTTCTAGAAAGACCACTGGACTGGGAGTCAAGAGACATTTCTATCTCTGTCAGAGCAAACCTGCAGGACTTCCCTGCTGGTCCAGCGGCTGAGACCCTGCGCTCCCAGTGCAGGGGCCCCAGATTCGATCCATGATCAGGGAGCTAGATCCCGTATGCTGCATCTAGGACTTGGCACAAATAAATAAATACTTAAAAAGAAGAAGCAGTTGTAATAGTCTGGTTAGAGATCAGGGATGTTTGGGCTAAGGTGGTAGCAGTGGAGATGAAGAAATATTTTTTTAAAAAGAACTAACTAGTAAGATTGTGGCCGTGGCTACGATATTTGTCCTGTCTGTACTATGGCCTCACTATCTGAAAAAACGGCATGTGGAGTCCCTTTGAGAACTAATGTAAAGCATCTTAGAAAGCACGTTTCTATTTTTGGTTTAGAGGCAGTTGGCATGATTTATGTTCCCTAATGCCTTCGAAGAAGAATCTGAGAATCCTGGAGCTGGAGGGCATCTGAGAGACTCTTCTACTTTTTCAGCCTCTGGAATAAACCCAGGCACTCTGATTTTCCCTGTTGTTACCATCTAAATAAGAGACCTCGACATTTTCAAAGAGATACAGTGTTTAGGACAACAAAGAAGTTGAATCAGAATTTCTTTTCTCTTTTATCACTTGAAACAAGGTTGCACACTGAGATGTTGTCTAGAAGGGCTAGCCTGCTAATCAGAGTGAGGCGGGAGGATCAGGGAGTGTGCGTGCATGCATGTGTGTGTGTGTGAGTTTGAACACGTACCTGGGTGTGAGTGGACGGCCACTCCTGACTTTAAACACCAGTTGGGCCCATTGAAATATGCCTCTCAGTGGCAGAGAGTCATGGTTGTCATTGGACAGTGTCTCATTGAAAGCACATTTGTTTTATTAAGAATTTACAGAATAAAACATAGTCACGGAAGATAGAATTTGACTGTTCCTTTCAGGTGTATCAGGTATACAGTCCTCCTTCCAAGAGGCCGCCCTCTTTCTGCATACCTGTTCCTGACATTCTCCTTAAAAAGCATTTCTTTCCTCAGATGACTAATTCTTACCGGTTTTCTATTCTTATGTACTAAAATTTATTTTAAAGCTCTTTTAACTTGGCTGGCACGCCCTCTACACCCCCCAGCAGAAACATTGCATTAACCAAAACATTCATTTGGTTCCATGAGGGCTTGTGGAAAAACCTGGATGAACATTTTGATCAACCCAATACTTGTTTGGCATACTCCTTGAACTGTCTTCCAGTGTTTCGCTCTGCTTCCCACAAAGAACTTGACCCATAAGTCTAACCTGAATCATCACTTTAAGTCCACCTCTCACATTTCATTGTTTATAGGAGGAATAGTTGATCAGTTTGATCAGTGTTCTTCTTGTAATACCTTTCATATTACTCAGGTGAAAATAATGTCTTGGGACTTCACTGGTGGTCCAGTGGCAGATACCCTGAGCTCCCAATGCAAGGGAGCTGGGTTCCATCCCTGGTCAGGGGACTAGATCCCGCATGCTGCATTTAGGGTTTGCATGGCACAACTAAAAATCCCACATGCCGCAACTGAGGCCCAGTGCAGCCACAAAAGTAAATACTGAAAAAGAAAGAAAGAACACAGTCTCTTAAAAAAAAAACAACAAAACAAAACTCTTTTGTCACTGTACATCTGGAAGTTTTATCATGGACTTTGTTTTTCAGTGCTCTGATAATTATAACTCCTTTCCTCTGTACTCTCTCTAGTCTGTACACTAAAAAAAATAAAATAAAATAACATTTTGTACTGTTGTTGTTGTTCAGTTGCTCTGTCATGTCTGACTCTGCGACCCCATGGACTGCAGCACACCAGGCTTTTCCGTCCTTCACTATCTCCTGGAGTTTGCTCAAATTCATGTGCATTGAGTTGGTTATGCCATCCAACCATCTCATCCTCTGCTGGCCCCTTCTCCTTTTCCCTTCAGTCTTTCTCAGCATCAGAGGCTTTTCCAGAGAATCGGCTCTTTGTATCAGGTGGCCAAAGTATTGGCGTTTCAGCTTCAGCATCAATGAATATTCAGGGTTGATTTCCTTTAGGATTGACTGGTTTAATCTCCTTGCAGTCCAGAGGACTGTCAAGAGTCTTTTCCAGCACCACAGTTCAAAAGCATCAGTTCTTTGGTGCTCAGCCTTCTTTATGATCCAGCTCTCACATCCATACATGACTACTGGAAAAACCATAGCTTTGAGTATTCAGACCTTTGTTGGCAAAATGATATGTCTACTTTTTAATACACTGTCTTGGTTTGTCATAGCTTTCCTTCCAAGGAGCATCTTTTAATTTCATGACTGCAGTGATTTTGGAACCCAAGAAAATAAAATCTGTCACTGCTTCTACTTTGCTCCCTTACATGTGCCATGCAGTGATGGGACCAGATGCCATGCTGCTGCTGCTGCTGCTAAGTCGCTTCAGTCGTGTCCGACTCTGTGCGACCCCATAGACGGCAGCCCACCAGGGCCCACCGTCCCTGGGATTCTCCAGGCAAGAACACTGGAGTGGGTTGCCATTTCCTTCTCCAATGCATGAAAGTGAAAAGTGAAAGTGAAGTCGCCCAGTCGTGTCTGACTCTTAGCGACCCCAGGGACTGCAGCCTACCAGGCTCCTCCATCCATGGGATTTTCCAGGCAAGAGTACTGGAGTGGGTTGCCATGCCATGATCATAGTTTTTTGAGTGTTGAGTTTCAAGCCAGCTTTTTCACACTCTCCTCTTTCACCCTCATCAAGAGGCTTTTTAGTTCCTCTTCACTTCTACCATTATAGTGGTCTCATCTGCATATCTGAAGTTATTGATATTTCTCCCAGCAATCTTGATTCCAGCTTGTGCTTCATCCAGCCTGGTATTTCGCATGATGTATTTGGCATGTAAGTCAAATAAGCAGGCTAACAATATATAGCCTTAATGTATACTCCTTTCCCAGTTTTGAACCAGTCAGTTGTTGCATGCCCAGTTCCAACTGTTACTTCTTGACTCACAAGTTTTTCAGGAGACAGGTAAGGTGGTCTGGTACTCCCATCTCTGTACTCACGCCTTTTTTGGGCTGATGAAACTGAGGAAATAATACTGATATCTTACTGCGTTTGTCAGAGTTAGCTCCACACAACTTGATACTATTCTCTGTGTGTTCTGTGACCTCAGTATCTTTTTTCTCCTCAGTGACTCTGTTGGAATCTGACTTTCTTTGTATTTTATCCACATAATTCATTTTTCATTGATAAATAATACTGCTACTTTTCATTGATAAGTGTGCTGTGCTTTACTTACACTAAGTAAACACTATCTTGTTTTTGATGGATTGTTTCTATCTGATTTGTCAAGGTTACTTGGAATTCTATTTTTATATTTATTTTTCAGGGAAGTTAGAAACCTTAACTTAGTTTGTAGCCACGAAATGACTGAGAATGTTTTAAATTCCATGATGACAGTCACTGACTTAAAAAAACTGTTATTATTGGACCCGGCAGTCTGGGTGCTGTGTTATTACTCCTGTAAGTTATGTCAAGCTATTTATTTTAGTCACTATTAACTAAAGATTTTTCTGTTTCTTGGTGTTTTTAAACACCACCAACATTGATAATTGTAGTTCATTGCTTGAAACTAGATTTGAATGGTTTAGAATAATAATCTAGGGGGTTGTGGTTGGTGGTGGTAGAATAAACTCAATAATTTTTGAATTTATTCATGTAGCTTTGGTAGAGTCATTTTATATTTTTAGTAGCAAAGTGAGAGAAAAATATGAGAAAGGCTTTGGATTGAGCTTAAATGTCTATTTTGTAGATATTTTGCTCAGTGCTGGACTTTGAGAATGTCTATGCTTTGATTTTATTATTTTTTTATTTTGATATTTTATTTATTTATTTATTATATTTTTCTTTTATTATTTTATTATTTTTTATTTTTATTTTTTATTTTATCATATCCTATTTAATATATGAATGTAATGGAATGTGGGTTTTTTGTTATTGTCATTACAGATTTCAGAAGGTGACAATGAAATGTGAAGAAGTTACCTGCTGCGATACTTGAAAATTAGTGGCTGCCTACCAAATTTTCATGAAAATTAAATATGACTTAGGAGCATTTGATTTATGAAGGCTTATGATGTCATCCGTTGCGACAGAGAGCAAAATCCAGAGGGCGGTGAGCCTGCAGGGAGTTGACCCAGAAACATGCATGATTGTATTTAAAAACCACTGGGCGCAGGTAATGTGTGAGTTTCACCCTCTCTGCTGGTTAGGTCGTCTTAGAGGCTTCTGTTGGGTTGATCCATGGGTCCCTACCTGTGTGACAAGTAACTAGGCTTCCAGAAACATAGGGAGGAAACCTTTTTAGGTAGGAAGAAAAGCAAATTTCTCTTCTTGCTTTCCTAGAATAGGTAGCTGGTTAAAAACCTTGCTTTTCATGAAAGCAATTACAGGACGTGAATGTTCCCCAGGTATTTTTAGAGGAGCAGCAGTTGGCCCTCAAGTGACTTGTCTATCACTTTGCAATATACGTGACCATGAGTACATCCTCTTTCTTCCCCTTCTCCTGCTGATTTTAACTCAGTCCTTAAACTCTAACAATACTGAAAGACATATTTATTAAGTATTTGCCAAGTGCTGTCCTGAATACTACAGATACCTTGTGTCATTTAATCTTCTCCACAAACTGGTAAGGCAGTTAGTTTTAGCTTCCTCATTTTACAGATGAGGGAATGGAAAATTGTTAGCTTGCCTGAGGTTATATGACTAGTGACTTTCCATTCAAGTACTTAGACCTTGGTCCCATGACTCCAAGACTAGTGTATTTGACCTCTGTGCTCTACCATTTTTCAAGCTTGTGGTCCCTCTGTCATTTAAGGAAGGAAGGTAGCTAGAAGTATCTGAATTCATTACAAAGCTGTTTATAAAAGGTTTTTTTAAATTATTATTATTCATTTTGACTTCTCTGTGACTCTTCTTGGATCTACTTGTATGAATAATTAAGGTATGAATGGTCAGGAAATTTACCAGCTTGCCCCTTCCCTCAGACAGTTTACAAGGAGAAAAGTAAATAAAATTGGCATTCTTGTCCACCATTACACTCCCCAGGTGAGCTGGTAAGTGGCTATTTATGTGACAGTTTTTTAATGACTACCCAGTTCCTTCCTTTGGCTGGAAATAGCACATAAGTTAAAGCACTGAGCCTGTAGATTATAGCAGTTACAGGGACACAGTTTAGATCAAAACCAAAATCAATTCTGCTTCTGGGTCATTAACACTTTGTAGCTTCTTGTCACTATTCAGTGTAAAGCTTCTAAAATTCTTTTTATGCATTTCCCTTTCTCTGACTTTTAACTGTTAAAATCTTAATGGGTTTGCCCTGGATATTAAAGGCACATCTGCTTTAGCAATGGGAAGAAAGTAATCCAGGAGTTTTCCAGATAATTTGCGTAGCTACCTTTGGCTTTGCACTTGAGTGCTGACGCATAGCACCTTTTGTTTGGCGGTGCCCGTTTAGTCGCTAAGTTGTGTCCAACTCTTGCAACCCCTTGGACTGTAGCCTGCCAGACTCCCCTGTCCATGGGATTCTCCAGCTAAGAATACTGGAGTGGGTGGCCATTTCCTTCTCCGGGGGGTCTTCCTGACCCAGGGATCCAACCCTGGTGTCCTGCAGTGCAGGCAGATTGTTAACTGACTAAGCTACAAGGGAACTCCACTTCGTTTAGTGCAGAAAAGTACTGAGTTGAGGGTAAGGGCAAGTTTGTCAGAGGGACTGGAGTCTAGTGATTAAACATTTTCTTTTGTAAAGTGAGTGCACTCTTGGTCCAACTGTGTTTCAGCCATTTTTTTTAACTTTGGCCAAATTTCTTACCATTAGTCTCGACTTTCTTTTTAAATCAATCTGGAAAATGCCCTCAGCCTCTCTCTATTTCCCAAGGCTCTTGAGGGCCCAGCTGTTACCTTTATAAATAAAAATACTGGTTAAATCAATTCATGTAGACATCAATGTAATTACAGTCATCGTTTGGTATCTGTGGGGTATTGGTTCCAAGATACCAGCAGATAACAAAATATGGGATGCTCAAGTCCCTTATACAAAATGATGTTTCCGTATCACCTAGGCACATCTGCACATCCTCCAAATCATCTCTAGATTACTTATGATAACTAATACGATATAAACACTATGTGAATAATTGTAAATACAATGTAAATAGCTGCCAGTGTGCAGCAAATACAAGTTACGCATTTTGGAACTTTCTGAAATTTTTCTCCAAATATGTCCATCCGTGATTGGTTGAATTTGCAGAGGTGGGACCCACAGATACAGAGCACTGACTATATTGTTAAATGGAGATTTAGTGAGCCCAAACTTCAGCTACCTCACTATGGGCATCACAGGTGGGACACAGCAAAGTATAAGCCCTGGTCTGGGCTTTTCTTTTAAATTTATTAACTGGAGGATAATTGCTTTACAACGTTGTATTGCTTTCGGCTGCACGACAATGTGAATCAGCCATAAGTTGACATATGTCCCCTTCTTCTTGCGCCTCCCTGCCACCCCTCACCCTGTCCCACCATTTAGATCATCACAGAGCTCTGGGTCATGCTCCCTGTATTACGTAGGAGCTTCCTGCTAGCTGTCTGTTTCACATATGGTAACGGATATGTTTCAGTGCTACTCTCTCAGTTCGTCCCACCCTTTCCTTCCGCTTTACCATGTCTATAAGTCTCTTCTCTATGACTGCATCTCTATTCCTGCCCTGCAAATAGGTTCATCAGTACAATTTTTCTAGATTCCATATGTATGCATTAATATATGCTATTTATTTTTCTCTTTCTGACTTACTTCATTCTGTGCAATAGGCTTTAGGTTCATCCACCTCACTAGAACTGACTCAGATTAGTTCCTTTTTATGGCTGAGTAATACTCCATTTTGTGTGTGTGTGTGTGTGTGTGTGTGTGTGTGTGTGTGTGTGTGTATAGCACTACTTTTTTATCCATTCATCTGTTGATGTACATCTAGGTTGCTTCCATGTCCTGGCTATTGTAAATAGAGCTGTAATGACCATTTGGGGTACCTGTGTCTTTTTGAATTATGGTTTTCTTAGGGTATATGCCCAGTATTGGGATCCTTGGATCATATAGTAGTTTTATTCCTAGTTTTATTTTTTAAAGTAATTTCCATGCTATTCTCCATAGTGATCAATTCACATTCCAGTGCAGTAGGGTTCCCTTTTCTCCACATCCTCTGCAGCATTTATTGTTTGTAGATTTTTTTTGATGCTAGCCATTCAGATTGGTATGAGGTGATAGCTCATTGTAGTTTTGATTTGCATTTCTCTCATAATTAATGTTGAGCATTTGTGTGTGTGTGTGTTTATTGGTCATCTGTATGTCTTCTTTGGATGTCTTTTTAGGTCTTCTGCTCATTTTTGGATTGGGTTCTTTGTTTTTCTGATATTAAGCTGCATGAGTTGCTTGTAGAGATTAATCGCTTGTCAGTTGCTTCGTTTACAATTATTTTCTCCCATTCTGAAGGTTGTCTTTTCATCTTGTTTATGGGTTTCTTTGCTATGCAAAAGCTTCCAAGTTTAATTAGGTCCCATTTGTTTTTTTTTTGTTTTTATTTCCATTACTCTAGGAGGTGGGTCATAGAGAATCTTGCTGCAACGTATGTCAACGAGTGTACTGCCCATTTTCCTCTAAGAGTTTTATACTTTCTGGTCTTACAGTTAGGTCTTTAATCCATTTTGAGTTTATTTTAGTGTATGGTGTTAGGAAGTGTTCTAATTTTGTTCTTTTACACGTAAGTGTCCAATTTTCCCAGTACCACTTATTGAAGGGATTGTCTTTTCTCCATTATATTTTCTTGCCATCTTTGTCAAAGATAAGGTACCCATAGGTGCTTGGGTTAATCTCTGGGCTTTCTGTCTTGTTCCATTGATCTGTATTTCTCTTTTGTGCCAGTACCATCCTGTCTTGATGATTGTTGCTTTGTAGTATAACGTGAAGTCAGAAAGGTTGATTCCTCCAGCTCTAGTTTTCTTTCTCAAGATTGCTTTGGCTTTTCAGGATCTTTTGTGTTTCCATAAAAATTGTGATTTTTTTTGTTTTGGTTCTGTGAAAAATGCCATTGGTAACTTGATAGGGGTTGTATTGAACCTGTAGATTGGGGTAGTTTAATCATTTTCACAATATTGATTCTTTCAATCCAATGAACATGGTATCTTTCTCCATCTGTTTCTGTCATCTTTGATTTCTTTCATGAATGTCTTATAGCTTTCTGTATACAGATCTTTTGTGTCCTTAATTAGGTTTATTCCTAGGTATTTTATTCTTTTTGTTGCAATGGTGAATGGGATTGATTCCTTAATCTCTCTTTCTGATTTCTTGTTGTTAGTGTAGAGGAATACAAAGGTTTTCTGTGTATTGATTTTGTATCCTGTGACTTTACTAAATTCATTGATGGGCTCTAGTAATTTTCTGATAGTATCTTTAGGATTTTCTATGTCTACTGTTAGTTCATCTGCAAACAGAGTTTTATTTCTTTTCCAATCTGTATTTCTTTTATTTCTTTTTCTTCTCTGATCAACATGGCTAGGACTTCAAAAACTGTGTTGAATAATAGTGGGGAGAGTGGGCATCCTTGTCTTGCTTCTGATCTTAGAGCAAATGCTTTCATTTTTTCACCCCAGGTGGCACTGGGGGTAAAGAACCCACTTTCCAATGCAGGAGATGTAAGAGAGAGATGCAGGCTTGATTCCTGGGTTGGGAGGATCCCCTAGAGGAGGGCATGGCAACCCACTCGAGTATTCTTGCCTGGAGAATACCATGGATAGAGGAGCCTGGTGAGCTACAGTTTATTGGGTTACAAAGAGTCAGACATGACTGAAGCGACTTAGCATGCACATATAGGAAAAATGATTGTTGTGGGTTGTCCTGTATAGCCTTTCTTATGTTGAGGTAGGTTTCTTCTCTACCCATTTTCTGAAGAGGTTTTTTTTTAAAATCATAAATTGGTGTTTAATTTTGTCAAAAGTTTTTTCTGCATCTTTTGAGATTATCGTATGATTTTTATGTTTCAGTTTCTTGGTATAGTGTGTCACATTGATTTGCATACATTGAGGAATACTTGCATCCCTGGGATAAACCCCACTTGATCATGGTGTATGTGTTGCTGGATTCTGTTTGCTAGTATTTTTTTGAGGCTTTTTTGCATTTGTGTTCATCAGTGATACTGGCTGATAATTTTACTTTTCTGTGATATCTTTGTCTGGTTTTGGTATCAGGGTGCCAGTGACCTCATGGAATGAATTTGGAAGTGTTTCTCCCTCTACAATTTTTTGGAAGAGTTTGGGAAGGACAGGTGTTAGCTCTTTGCTAAACATTTTGATAGAATTCACCTGTGAAGCCATTTGACCCTGGGATTTTTTTTTTTTTTTTTTTTTTTTTGGTGGGGGGAGATTTTTGATCACAGTTTTGAATTCAGTGCTTGTGACTGGTTTGTTCATAGTTTCTATTTTCCTTTTTCAACCTTGAAAGATTGTACTTTTCTAAGAATTTGTCCCTTTCTTCCAGGTTGTTCATTTTATGGGCATATAGTTGCTTACAGTAGTCTCTTATGATCCTTGGTATTTCTGCATTGTCTGTTGTAACCTTTCTTTTTTCATTTATAATTTTGTTGATTTGAGTCCCCTTATTTTTTTACTTGATGAGTTTGGCTAATGATTTGTCAATTTTTTTTTCTTCTCAAAGAACCAGTTTGTAATTTTATTGATTTTTGATATTGTTTCTTTCATTTCTTTTTCATTTATTTCTGCTCTGACATTTATAATTTCTTTCCTTCTTCCTTTCTTTTCCTTCTTTCCTAACTTTGGGGTTTTTTGGTTGTTCTTTTTCTAGTTGCTTTAGGTATAATGTTAGATTGTATATTTGATGTTTTTCTTGTTTCTTGAGGTAGGACTGTATTGCTATAGACTTCCCTCTTAGAACTGCTTTTGCTGCATTCTATAGGTTTTGGGTCATTGTGTTTTCATTGTCATTTGTTTCCAGGTATTTTTTTATTTTCTCTTTGATTTTTTCAGTGACCTCTTGGTTATTCAGAAGCATATTGTTTAGCCTCCATATGTTTGTGTTTTTTACAGATTTTTCCCTGTAATTGATATCTAATCTCATAGTGTTATGTTGATGTGATTTCAATTTTCTTAAATTTACCAAGTCTTGATTTGTGACCCAAGTTGTGATCTATCCTGGAGAATGATCTATATGCCTTTGAGAAAAAAGTATATTCTTCTGTATTTGGTGGAATGTGCTAAAGCTTTGTTAGGTCCATCTATCCTAATATGTCATTTAAGACTTGTGTTTCCTTATTAATTTTCTGTCCATTAGTGTAAACGGGGTATTAAAATCCCCTACTATTGTTGTGTAAAATCCCCTACTATTTTTGATTCCCTCTTTTATGTCTGCTAGTGTTTGTCTTATGTATCGAGGTGCTTCTCTGTTGGATGCATAAATATTTGCAGTTGTTACGTCTTCTTGGATTGATTCTTTGATTGTTAGGTAGTGTCCTTTATTGTCTCTTGTAATATTTTTTATTTTAAAGTCTGTTTTGTCTGATATGAGGATTGATACCCTGGCTTTCTTTTGATCTCCAGTTGCTTGGAATATCTTTTTCCATCCCCTCACTCATAGTCTGTGTGCGTCTCTCTGTCTGAAGTGGGTCTCTTGTAGACAGCATATATATGAGTCTTGTTTTTGTATCTATTCAACCATTCTGTGTCTTTTGGTCAGAGCATTTAATCTATTTAAATTTAAAGTAATTATTGATATATATGTTCCTGTTGACATTTTCTTAATGTTTGGGGTTTGTGTTTGGAAGCCTTCCTTCTCTTGGGTTTCCTGCCTAGTGAAGTCCCTTTGGCATTTGTTGTAAAGCTGGTTTAGTGGTGCTGAGTTCTCTTAACTTAGCTTTTCTGTAGAGTGTTTGATTTCTTCATCAATTTTGAATAAGATCCTTGCTGGACAGAGTAATCTTGGTTGAGTTTTTTCCCTTTCATTGCTTCAGATATATCCTGTCACTCCCTACTGGGCTGCAGACTTGCTTCTGAAACATCAACTGTTAATTTTATGGGGTTTCCCTCGTATGTTACTTGTTGCTTTTCTCTTGCTGCTTTTAATATTTTTTCATTGTGTTTAATTTTGTTAGTTTGATTTATATGTGTCTTAGCATGTTTTTCCTTGGGTTTATTCTGTATGGGATTCTCTGTGCTTCTTGGGCTTGATTATTTCCTTTTCCATGATAGGAAGTTTTTGACTATAATTTCTTTAAAAATTTTCTCAGACCCTCTACTTTTCTCTTTTTCTTCTGGAACTCCTATAATTCAAATGTTGCCGCAGTTAATATTACCCCAGAGATCTCTGCAATTATCCTCAAGTTTTTGTCATTCTTTTTTCTTTATTCTGCTCTTCTGTAGTTATTTCCACTATTCTCTCTTCCAGCTCACCTATCCATTCTTCAGCCTCAATTATTCTGCTATTGATTTCTTCTAGAATATTTGTAAATTCAGTAATTGTGTTGTTTGTCACTGTTTGCTTATTCTCTGTTTCTTTTAGGTCCTTTTTAATGTATCATATGATTCTTATATTTTCTCCCTTGTGTTATTGAGATTTTGTATCTTTACTATCATTACTCTGAATTCTTTTTCAGGTAGTTTGCCTATTTTCTCTTTGTATATTTTGCCTTGTGAGTTTTTGTTCTTCATCTGCATAGTATTTCTCTGTCTTTTCATTTTGTCTGTTTTGGGTTTCCTTTCCCCAGGCTATGGGGTCATAGTTCCTCTTGCTTTTGGTCTCTGCCCCTGGTGGATAAGGTTGGTCCGTGGCTTGTGTAGGCTTCATGTTGGAAGGGACTTGTGCTCGTGTTCTGGTGGGAGGGGGTGAGTTTTTCCCTCAGATGGACAGGGTTGTTTGAGGTGGTGTGTTTTGGGGTGTCTGTGGGCAGCCTCTCTGCTTATGTTTATGTTCTTGTCTTGCTTGTTGTTCGGGTGAGGCGTCCAGTGCTGGGTGCTGCAGGCAGTTGGGTGGTGCTGGGTCTTGGGTTCAGGTGGGGGCCTTCGCAGGAGTGCTCACGGATTAATACTCCCTGGGGTCAGGAGTTCTCAGGTGGTCTAGTGTCCTGGACTCAGACACCCCTTCCAGAGACTCAGACCCGACTTCTGGAACCAAGATCCCACAAACTGATTTGGCAATAAAGGGTATTAAAACAAACAAGCAAACAAACAAACAAACCAAAAAAACTCTGAGAAGACCAAAAAAAACAAAAAAACAAATGAAAAAGAAACCCCCCAAACCAACTAAACACCAAAAACCCTTCTCCAAGAAACAGAAAAATGATGCTGAAACAAATGGTAAAAGCAAATTCAAACAAATAGAAACAAAAACAAATGAACATGTACAGACACACACACAAAGGAAAGCAAAACAGTCTAAAGAAAACAAAGTACAAGAGGGTGATCAGGTGAGTCAAGGAAACCAAAAATGACATCAACCAATTGAAAATAAAATTAACAACACAAAACAAAACTAACTAAAACAGAAAACAGAAAACGAGACCAAAGCAGAGTGCCAACTGAGGAATAAAGCAAAGATAGCAAACAGACAAACATGGTGGAAAAAAAGAAAAAAAATAGGAAAGCAAAGTTAAATAGAAATATGTAAAAGAAGGTCTACATAAATTAAGTGTGCTTCCCTGGTGGCTCAGATGGTAAAGCGTCTGTCTGCGATGCGGGAGACTCGGGTTTAATCCCTGGGTTGGGACGATCCCCTGGAGAAGGAAATGGCAACCCACTCCAGTACTCTTGCCTGGAAAATTCCATGGACTGAGGAGCCTGGTAGGCTATAGTCCATGGGGTCACAAAGAGTCGGACATGACTGAGTGACTTCACTCACAATCAGAAAGGGCTTCCCGGGTGGCTCAGGGGTAGAGAATCCCTCTGCCAAGCAGGACATGGAGGTTCAATCTCTGGGTCAGGAAGATCCCCTGAAGAAGGAAATGGCAACCCACTCCAGTATTCTTGCCTGGGAAATCCCACGGACAGAGAAGCCTGGCGGGCTATAGTCCATGGGGTCACGAAGAGTTGGACACAACTTAGCAATTGAACAACAAGCAACAATAAGAAAAGAACCCCCCGAAAACCCCACACAAATCCATAGAAAGCCAAAGTAGAAATATACAAAAGAAATTTAAAAAGTGTTATTAAAAAGTTTCCAACAGCCTAAATAGAGATAATAATAATAAAAAGAACAAATACAGAGAAAAAGAAAGTGAAGAACATCTAGAATCAACTGCAGAATGAATCAAAATAAGAATTTTTTCTCAGATCTCAGCTGCCAGTGATCCGTCCTCTGCTGTGAGTCACAGTCCATCTCTGCCTCCCTAGGAAGCCTTCCAGTACTGGAGAGGGCTAATCTCTGGACCTTCTGTGGGGTCAGCTCTGACTCCAATCTGACCCTACTCTGGCCCTACTCCTGCATGTGCTTGCCTCCACTGTCCACAGCTACCAGAGCTAGAGCGTTTTCTTTAGTGGGAACAGTCATTGTTCTTTTATATATTCCATAGACACAGAGTCTACCTAGTTGATCATGTGGATTTAATCTGTAACTTGTACAGCTAGTGGAAAGATTTTGATCCTCTTCCTTAGGCAGTCCACCCTTGGAGCTCAATCGTGGTTTTATCCCTTCCTCACCATGTGGGTCATCCACAGGAGTCTGCTCCTGAGGCTGCCCTAGAGGACTTCGGTCTGCCCAGTGAGGATCAGGCATAGAGGTGGTGTGGCGGCCTGGATCGCGGGGACCCTGGCTGTGTCAGGTGTGCAGGGAAGCCGTTGGCCACTGATGGAGGAGATATGGTTCTATTCTAGTTCCTGGCAGCTGCTGCTCAAAGGACCTCCCTGGCTGGTCCTTCTATGTGGCTCAGCCCAGCAGGCACTCAAAGGGCAGCCCTGGCTGGGGTCCTTCTGTGTTGCTGAGCCCAGCAGGCGCTCAAAGGACTACGCTCTCTGGAGTCTTTCTCCATTGGTCAGCTGCGTGCTGACCACTGTCAGGCGTGTGTGGAAAGAGAGGCGTCAGTGATGGCTCCTCCCCCTGCGTGTGACTCAGCAGTAGCGCTTTATCTTCATGGCTGCCCGGCGTTCCTCCAAAGGCACTCCCCGCCATGGATTTCTTTTCTCCCATCCCTTCCGGCTGTCTCCCCGCAGTCAACAGCAGCCCTCGCCCCCGGATTGCCCTCCAATCCCCACTCTCCAGCTCACACCCGCTGCTCCTTCCGGTGGATTCCCATTCCTGTCCGGGGTATGTAGGGCCGCGGCGTGGATCAGCTGTGTGGTTCTCACTCCACTGATACTATCACAGATTGGCTGCCTTACTCTCTGATAGCTTCAAATGCTTCCCTTCTGTTCCAATGGAATGTCCTGGATTCAGGGATCTCCCCCCTGCTTCAGCTCCCCCATCCCTGGCTGCAGATTGGTCCTGCTCTCTCTCATCCTCCTCCTTCCTTCGTTTGTCCTACCGAGTTTGCATGGATCGGTATATTCCTTTAGGGTGGTCAGGGACTTCTGCTCAGTGAGAAATTCTGCATCTGAAGATATATTCCCAATGCATCCATAGGGAGAGATGTACTCTACCATCTTGTCGACCTACTCCCCCACTGTATTGTCGACCACCAGTCTAGGCTTTTAAAGAACAGTTAAGCTAGTTTGGATGACAACATGAGATACATTATTATAAAATGAAAAATATTGATCATAGGAAGTAAGGGAAGGGACTATTATGGATGGCAATGGCCTGTGGAATCCAGGAAGTGAGATTTTGTTAGCTTGACTGTGGGAAAAGAAGGTTTTGATGACAGAAAGGATAAGGATATATATTTTTTTTCCTTTCTGAAGGGAGGGGTATTAGGAGCAAATGATCAGCTTTGGCTTTTTTCAATGGTTTAAAAAAAATGGTGAGGAAATCAGGGCAAGGCAGAGCTGTGGTGCTAAGTCTGAGATAAGGAATGAGACCTTCAGTTGATAAAAATAAATGCTGTCTATTTATTGTTTTTGGAGTTTCATGCTAACACTTTGCTGTGAGTTGTTCAGGCTGGAGACTAATTAAATGAAGAGCAGTTGCAGAGGACTGGGAAATGAGCTACAATCTGACATAAACTTCTGTGACTAGTGTGATGTAGCCCCCAGGTTCCCCTGAGGCAACCCAAGGAAACCTGTAAGGCCGGGAGGAAATGTGATATAGATAGAATGGTGTGACTGCATTCTGTTTACTGGAGTGTTCCATTAGCCAGCAAGTCCCATGCTTTTGCAGATGTTCGATTAGGGAAGATGAGGGCAACAAAAGTCAGTGGTGTCCAAAGTTCTGTTTGTTAGGATACTTGAGTACAAATTCAGCATAACTAACATATATGTGACAGATTCTGTTCTCCTGTTTACCAGGATCTTCTACTTCAGGGGTATCCACTTACTCACCAGCACTTTCTAATCCGTCAGGGGCTGCTAGTTACACAACCGCCCATCACCCAAGGCTGTCCGTGATCACAGGGGCCTCCAAAGGAGGGGCCTTGAGTGCCACTGCTGCACTTGAGTTTCCTAACGGGTTCCAGGCTCCAGTGACCTCAGGGAACCCTCAGGATAGTTCTACAGTGGACATCCCAGAGTAGTGGACACTGGAGAATCCAGGCTGCAGGAAGTCGCCTCTGGCCTGGACATCCTATCATGTTCTGAGATGTCGTTTTCTGCCATGGTAGCCAGGGCAATGAATCTAGGACCCAGGTCTGTCCAGGGCATTCCTGTAATTGGACACTTCAGTGGCTTCTGGCCACCTACATGCCGGGCTGGGAGATAGGGTTCTTTATGTCATGGCCTCTTTCACTCCTCATCTCTCATTTAATGTCCAAAAATGCAAAATCACTTGGAGTTCCTAGCCATCCCTTCTCCTGGCATCACACCTTTCCATGCCTCTCTGCCCCAGGCACTTCCTCTTCTTTCCGCCTGGAATATACCTTCCTCTGGTTAGTGCCTTCCACAAGCCCCATTTAGAACATCATTTCCTCCAGGAAACCTTCTCTCCCTTCTTTTGTGTTCCCACTCTGTGCTCTGACAGCATCTTGAGTGTTCTTTCACAGTTAAACCCACCACCTTTTATGAAAAGTACATGTATAACATCTTCTTCCCAGTCTCATTACAAGCTCCTCATGATCAGAAACCATTTATTTGTAGTTCACAAAATCTCCAGTGCCAAGAATATTGTAGGCATATGTAGATGTTTAATAAATTATTGAACTGAAAGACAGGAAATATGAAATATAACTTTAGAAGAGTTAAGAGACTTGGAAAACGGATACCAGTATTAAAACATTTCCTATATTTTTCTACTGGTAAGATCTTAAGACTTGAGAGAGAAAGAGTCAGAATATGTTTAGTTTTTATAGTCGTCTAGAAGAACAGGTTATAGTCTAGCAGATTATTGTTTTTATCTCTTGTCTTTGCTTCTTCTGAATGGAAGAGAGAGCAGGACATAAGAAGCATTGGTCCATCAGATAATGAACTGTCCAACTGTATTGCCATATGAACTAACGCCCTCCCCTCTCAGTTATTCCTAATGGCACATTTTTGTTTGTAAAGCTTTATGGCCTTTGCTCTATTCTTTCTCTTTTCCTTTCGCATGTTGAATCATTATTAGTTATATACTAAATGATGTCTGCTCTTAAAACCAGGAGACCAGAGGTTAAACAAACTCAATTAGAAATGAGAAATGCACATTTCTTTGTGCTTCTTAATAGTACAGAGCTTCTCCTTACTACTCTCAGCCTCCAGAAGATAAGCTGTTATATAATTTTTTAAGCCAAGAACATATCAGAGCTCAGATCGTGTAGTGGTGATGATAAAGAAACGCTGGTGGATTTAGTAGCCATTTTCTTCTTGGAGGGGCTGGGGCTGAGAAAAAAACTGAATATGGCTTGAGTAAGTGAAGTGTCTTCCTATAATAATGAAGAATAGATAATATGTTCTAAATAGGGTGACCTGTGCAGAGCCCCAAGTGGCCTGACTCCATTGAAGAAGCACAGAGATCACAGTGAAGATGGCTTTGAGATCAGCATTCCCTGATTTCACCGCCAGGGAATTTCAGTCTGTTCCCTGTGAAATTCATTCTCTTGCTCTGTTCATTCTCACTCTTCTGGTCTGTGCCTCATCACAGACTAAACAACAGAGGGAAATTACTTGAAGTCTTTAAGAGATGAAAGACCTGAAAATGTTAGAGAACTCTGTGATCAGTCTTCTCAATACCTTTCTCAGTAAAGTGATGTTGGTTAATATTTAAAAATTATATGTCTCTCTCCTCAGCTTTTCAGGTAGCTCTAGATTTGACAGTAGAAAGTAAAGCAGAACAAAAGCTGCACTTCCTCAGAGGGCCAAGGCATTGAATTGAGCCTCTGTTAGACTCCAGTGTTGTTGAGTATGTTGAAATCTCAGAAGCTCGCCTACTGTATGCTTGGTGATAGTCTGTTTTTGCTGTGCTTGGAATTACAGGGGTCTCTGGAGTATTATTACACAGATCATTACTCTTAAGTCTCTCCTCTAATACTGAAACTTTAGAAAAAAAAATTATATACTTAAGGGTTAGTTTACATATTATCTTATTGGCTGATGCTCCTACTGTGTTTCTGTATTATAGTGATTACTATACTACTCTGGTCCCAAGGAGGTATGGCATGTAGATATAGTTTCTGCTTTATCCTGTTTAATTCTAGATTTAGACACATCTCTATAGTTCGGAATTGAAGCCGACATTAACCAAGTTCTGCAAGTACACATATATTATTAGGCTGTTACCTTAATATAAGAAGAAATGATTGTGTAAAGGTCTCCCATGGGAATAGGTGTGTACGAAATACCCTAAATTGCAGGACACAGCTGCTTAGCAATAAATAAGGACTGAATGGAAATTTGCTTCTGTTGTAGTTAATTTGGTACATTAAATGGAATTTGGCTTTAAGATTACTAAATCCTGGCCTCCTCCTTTGTGATGGAAAATGTTGCTTAGTAACTTGGTTTTTTTTTCCACAATGCCACTTTAAATTAGTATTAAAAGGGTTTGGAAGTATGGATTGTATTCATGTGAGTTTCTTGAAATAACGAGGCTCTAAACAAAGTAGCATAAATAGTCATCTATTGTTACCTGAGTGTATATAAGACATAGAATGATAGTAAGGTGGAGTCAAAGCTAATCTTCTGTCAGAGAAATGTTCATTTTTATCATGAAGAGTTTGTTGTCGTGTGGTGAGATTGTGTGATTTATGTATATCTTTCATTCTGAAAGCATTTGAGCTTCCTATTTAGAATTTGTGCATGTTTGAAATTCAGACCCATTTTCGCTGAGTCATAGGACCCATCATTAAAGCTAAGGATAGGAGTAGCTGATATTCCTTAATGGAAGAATATGCTATTTGTTCATCTTATTGAGCTCTAATAATCCTCATAGTTACAGGTCAAATAACTTTGAAGTTAGGTTAAAAATTTAGCTGTGTTGGTCAGATGATAATCTGTATACCATTGCTCACATTGTTGATTTTTTTTGTATTTGTTTCTTTTTAGAATCTTGATACATGATTTGGGCTTTTGATCCTTTTATATTTATATCCTTATGTATATAAATTTACATATATATTTTTATTATATTTACATTAGACATATATATAACTTATATGTATTAAATTTATATGTGTAAATTTACAGGTATGTAAATTTAATATATGTGAATTTGCACATAAATGTAAAATTTATACAAATATATAAATGACTCCATATTTATATGTATGCATGTGTGTATATATAGTGTATATACAAAAGCTTGTATATGTTACAGTTGGTAGATCAACACATGCCTGGCTGTAATTGGAAAATCATTTATAGTGCTGTATTTCATCTTAAGAAAAGAAAGAAAGGGAAGTCGCTCAGTCGTGTCCGACTCTTTGCGCCCCCATAGACTGTAGCCTACCAGGCTCCTCTGTCCATGGGATTTTCCAGGCAAGAGTACTGGAGTGGGTTGCCATTTCCGTCTCCAGAGGATCTTCCCAACCCAGGGATCGAACCTGGGTCTCCAGCATTGTAGGCAGACGCCTTACTGTCTGAGCCACCAGGGAAGCCTTTGATGTTAGCTGGCTTATATAGTGAGCATGGGCTTTATCAGGGGTTGATTAGGTTTGTTCAGTGGTATTTGGCCTAACAAAAGTGAAAGTGAAGTGAAAGTTGCTCAGTCGTGTCCAACTCTTTGCAATCCCATGGACTATACAGTCCATGGAATTCTCCAGGCCAGAATACTGGAGTGGGTAGCTATTCCCTTCTCCAGGGGATCTTCCCAATCCAGGGATCGAACCTAGGTCTCCCACATTGCAGGCGGATTCTTAACTAGCTGAGTCACAAGGGAAGCTGCCTAACAAAAGGAACTTGTTTAGTAAAGGAAATATTTGTAAATTATATTTTCCGACTTGGATCTCTCCTCCCCCATAATTGTGTTTTCTTCCCGTAAACTGAATCCTTGAGACTAAGCACATATGGCTGAGAAAGAGCCAGGGCTGGGGAGTTGGAGGCAAGGTTAAGAGTGTAAGAGGGTAGTCAGGGGAGTGGGTCAGGCCACTGTGAGCAGCAGGGATCCTCAGTAGGTGAGTGAAACTGGGCAGCAGGCAGAAATCAGGGGCCCGGGAATGTTGGAGTTTGGTGGGAGTGATGTAAGAAGAGGGCACATGAGGGAAAGATTAAAAAGTCAAGGTCACATCGGGAATCAGCCGACAGAACCCGTAAGGGCTCAGCGCCCACCTGGCCGGCTGACGTTGGCCATCGGAACAGAAGCTCCTGGCTGTTTCTGTGCCAGTTGTGCTCTGGCTGGGAAGCTTCCTGGGCATTCCCTGTCAGGGTGGGAACCAGGCGCGGGGCGTGGCCCGCAGAGCCCACTTGTAAAAGCAGGTCAAGGGTGTGTCTACCTGAAAGGGAAAGGGAGGTGGCCTGGAGCGTCCTGACACCTCCAAGAGGGAGGCTAAGGAGTGGCAACACAGGCAGAACCAGCACTTTGCTGACCTTGTGTTTCCGTGACTCACGGCCCTGGTTGTAACACACCAGTCTTTCGGGCAGTAAAGCTGCCAGGCCAGACTGGGGAATGAGTCAAGGGCCCTGTCCAGAGGACCAGCAAACCTCTTCCTTCTTGGTGGGGTATCACAGCTCTGTTCTCATGTTCCTCTGCCCATGAACCCAGAAGGTGGTGTAGAAGAGCTTCTATAAAGGGGATACAGAGAGAGCTTTCAATGTAGAAGCTGCTGTGTAGTTTACATTCTGTATAAAAATCTCAGTTCTCTTTTGTGGGTTTTTCGTGGCCCCCTCCCCACCAAAAGTAGGTCTGTTTGCAGAGGAGTGTCTTGGAATAAATAATATAAATGAAGATTAACCCATGAGAAAAGTGTGGCTTTTGATCGTGTAAATCGTTTTGCTTTATATTTACATATATACATTTAGATATTTTATAAATATTTAAAGGCATGCATATAGAATAAACACATATGCCTATATGAAAATTTATACTGGGTAGGAGTTTCTGTTAATTACTGTTTTAACTCAGCGTTTGGTCCTTTTTTTAGACATAAGAACAAAATTGCTTTGTTTTTATTTTTACTTATATTATGAAATTAGATCAATTTATAGGAAAGAAGAACTAATTAACCTTACAATCTCATTTTATCTTCAAACTCATTTCTAACTGTGGGTCTATTTGTCAATATATTTAGTTTTTAACGAATTATTTTTCCTTATATATTGGATGTAATGATATGATTCACTTCGTATTTATTTTTAATAGCATTAGTATATGGTGATGTAACATTGTGATTATAACTCTCTTATTCTTGACCATTTGGGTCAAGAATATTTTTATTTTTCATTATTGAAAATATAGCCTGGGTAAACATTTTAAAACAAATTATCTTTGTGTTGTTTCCTTGAGGCATTTTCCCCAAAGTGAGATTAACAAGCCAAAGGGCAGGAACACCTTTATAGCTTCTGCTACGTGTTGCCAGAGTGTTTGCTAGGGAGATGGAGCTCATTTGCAGCGCCACTCGCAGTGTATGATGCACACTGCCAGTTTCAGATAGCTTACACAGTCTAAGCACACATGAGGAGCATAATTACATTTCTACCCCGAGGCCTTGCTGTATAGATAGCTCTCATAAGTAAACTCAATATGTGAACTTTGAAATTATCGAATTAATATAAGTATAGAGCTAATTTGCTCTTTAGAGTGTGGAGCCCTGAAGGGGGCTTTGGGGCTGGAGAGCATGCTGTATCGAGGTGGTGCCCCCTTTTGGATGAGTATGGTACTGCGATCCCACACTGTGAGACTGTCAAGGCCAGAACCAAAGGGGGACCACAGACCCCAGTGTCTCTCACAGTGAAGTCCTCAGGCTTGTGAGGAGGCCTGCAGGGCTTCGTGGAGGCTGGGGGAGGGGGACACTCTGCAGTCCATGCAGCCAAGAAGAGGGGGTGGCCATTGGGAAGGCCTAGGTCACGAGTCCCTGAGCATGTCCCAGGTAACTGCTAACCACAGCCTTCCTCATTGACACTGTCAACTCAGGGGTGTTGGGGGCGATGTTTTTGGCGTCACTCTGGCAGTATTTTTAATTTTATAATGGAAGCCAATGGAGATTACAGATTCTGTAGAAATTTATTCATCCACAAGGATAACTAGCCTAGTCTATAAATGTTCTTTTACTCTGCTTCAGAAAGGGGAAAATCTTAGACTTTTCCCTGAGAAATAAATTTCCCTCATTGCTCACACCTGCTGACATAGCCTTGTGCTTTTGCCAGTTTCTGCAGTGACTTGCAGAAATTCTATAACCTAAATACCAGAACACGTAACAGCATGTCCTAGAACTGGGCCGGGAGGGTAAGACCAAAGTGAAACATATTCCACAGAGCGTGTGGTTCAGAAAGGCTGAAAGGAACAACTTAGAGCCATTGATAAAATGCTTGAGAATTAACGTGTATACATTTTAAAGGAAGTGAATTGAATGGATATTTATCTTAGAAATTCCAAGTCATAAAGTTTAATGGAAGCTGAGACATAAAATTGTTTTAATTTTCAGGTACCAAAGTAGAAGTTAAGTATTGATGAGTGGAGAGAGGTGGTAAGCGTTAAAAGGCCAGCAGTTAGGGAGAGATACACCTAGACTGTCACATGAGATTGTTTACTTTTTAATTTTCAATGCTTTTTTTCCTCTTTTGGTGGTACATATAAATATATAAAACAAACTCTACCATCTTTATCATTTTTAGTCAGTGGCATTAACTACATTCACAATGTTGTGCACCCATCACTATTATTTTCAAAACTTTTTCATTACCCCAAACAGAAGCCCTGTGCTTTAGGGATTTATTTTGTAATTGGTTATCTCAAAAATTTTTTTCTGGATTAAATAAATACACAATTCAACTCTTCATGCTTAAAATTTCAGCATATGCCATATGTTAGGGGATTCTTCTAGATATGTGTCTCATGGTCATCAGTTTCCTCTCCTCCTTCCTACTGATGCATGCTTTGCTGAAGATGGTGCCAATCAAGGAGGGCAGGGAGGGCTGTTGTTCTGTCGGGGCGTGTGAGGAGCTGCATTCTGCGGCTGAAAGCTTCAAATCAATGCTATTTGTAGGAGAACAATGGTAGTCCTGCTTATTTAATGTATTTTAAAATTTAAAAGCCCTATTATGTTCTGACAGCTTAAAAAAAATTCAGAACTTGTCATTACTTTGAACACAACAGGTATTACTATTTTTGTGTCTTATTTTTAGTCTTTTTTCACTTTCATGTTTTTGACGTAGTTGATCATGATGAGTCTAATTGTATACAATTAACTTATTTTTTCATTTAACATATCATTTAACAGTTTTTTTTTTAAATTTTTGTTCAATAGTCTTCATAATAATAGGCCCAGGAATGTATGTAGCTTAATTTACACAACCATGTTACTTTCTTTGACATTTAGGTTGCCAACATGTGTAGCTATGATAAACAACAACTTCAAACATCTTCCTTCTGTAGTTTTTAACCCCTTCATTTTATTCTCATGAGAGGGAGATGCAGAAGGCTCACATATCTTTTTTTCCCAAACTTTAAGCTTTTTATTTTGTACTGGGATGCAGCCGATTAACAATGTTGTTGTTTCAGGTGAACAGTGAAGGGACTCAACTGCACACATACATATATCCATTCTCCCCTACACCTCCCTCCCCTCCAGGCTGCCACATGACACTGAGCAGAGTTCCACGTGCTATACAGTAGGTCCTTGTTGGTTATCCCTTTTGAATATAGCAGTTGCTCACATATATTTTGTTAGGGGTTGTGGCTCTTGCATTTTCCATGAAGATTTGGTGCAATCAGCAGTGGTATGTTTTTGTAAGCTATGATAAACATCAGATGGATGACACATACTTGATTTGGTTACAGGTTGTGAAAATCTTAGAGAAGCATGACCCCCTGAAGAACACCCAGGCAAAATACGGGTCCATCCCTCCAGATGAGGCCAGTGCTGTCCAGAACTATGTAGAGCACATGCTCTTTTTGCTGATTGAGGAGCAAGCCAGGGATGCTGCCATGGGGCCAATCCTGGAATTTGTGGTCTCTGAGAACATCATGGAGAAACTCTTCCTTTGGAGCTTGAGGCGGGAGTTTACCGATGAGACAAAAATGGAGCAGCTCAAGATGTATGAGATGCTGATCACCCAGTCCCACCAGCCTCTGCTGCACCACAAGCCCATTCTGAAGCCCCTGATGATGTTGCTGAGCTCTTGTTCGGGAACAACCACCCCCACCGTGGAGGGGAAGCTGGTGGTCCTGCTCAATCAGCTCTGTTCCATTCTTGCCAAAGATCCATCCATCCTGGAACTCTTCTTCCACACTAGTGAGGACCAAGGGGCTGCGAACTTCCTCATCTTCTCCCTTCTGATCCCCTTCATTCACCGGGAGGGGACCGTGGGCCAGCAGGCCCGGGACGCCTTGCTCTTCATCATGTCTCTCTCTGCCGAGAACAGTGTGGTGGCCCATCACATCGTGGAGAACACCTACTTTTGTCCAGTAAGTCCTTCTTGTTGGCCCACCGTCCTCCCGCTCTTCTCCTCTCTTGGGCTGATGATAAATACTTTTTTTTAAAGCTTCTTTAGATTGTTATTTGCATCTCTTTTGTGCTGAAAATCGTGTTTCTTGTTTTTTTATTTTTGTTATTGTTATTTGTTCATTTTTGGCTGTGCTATGTGGCATGTGGTATCATAGTTCTCCAACCAGGAATCAAACCCTTGCATTGGAAGCGCAGAGGCTTAATGGATATTTTCCCTTTTTTTTCCAGCACACTGTTCTTGACACCTTCTATGGAAGGATGTCTAGAGGATATATTGTGGAGGGAGGAGAGGAATTTAAGTTGAGATGCTCTATGGCTGAGCAATGTCAGCTTGAAATAAGCCAATAGAGGAAACTATATGTGTTACTGTTTCTTGGTTCATTTCTATTGGGTTAGGAGCTGTTTTGTTTTTTCTAAGAGCATCTCCTGAGCAATTGGTAAAACCTGCTCATCTTATATTCTTAGCTTTTTAGGTTGGTTTTGAGCCAATGAGTCATGGCATATGGTCAGACGCCTCACAGCAGGCTTCACAAATTAATTTGTTTCCCAGCAAGATAATGACCAAAATTGTAAATCCAAAGCACTGATTCTATTTTAAAAGGAGAAATACATATTTACAGTTTGAAGTAGCAAGAAGTCCTCTACTCTGTATCGTTTCTTAAGCGTAGGTTGCTGAGCAATAGAGAGTAAGGCCTTATGTGGATGCCTGAGGAGTCAGGCCCAGTTATAGGCCTGGAAAATAATAGGGACTGTCTGAGGCTCTCACAAAGCTGTACGACTCTGATTGCTTTCTGCTATTAGGGTCACCTTGGGAAGGGGTATTTAAACAGATTTATAGGTTTGTAGAGTTCCATAGAATAGCAAGGAGAAATACAAAAGCCTTCTTAAGTAAATAACGCAAAGAAATAGAGGAAAACAATAGAATGGGAAAGACTAGAGACCTCTTCAAGAAAATTAGAGATACCAAGGGGACATTTCTTGCAAAGATGGGCTCAATAAAGGACAGAAATGGTAGGGACCTAACAGAAGCAGAAGATATTAAGAAGAGGTGGCAAGAATACACAGAAGAACTGTATAAGAAAGATCTTAATGACCTGGATAACCACGATGATGTGGTCACTTACCTAGAGCTGGACATCCTGGAATGTGAAGTCAAGTGGACCTTTGGAAGCATCACTATGAACAGAGCTAGTGGAGGTGATGAAATTCCAGCTGAGTTATTTCAAATCCTACAAGATGATGCTGTGAAAGTGCTGCACTCAGTATGCCAGCAAATTTGGAAAACTCAGCAGTGGTCACAGGCTTGGAAAAGTTCAGTTTTCATTGCAGTTCCAAAGAAGGGCAATGCCAAAGAATGTTCAAACTACCATACAGTTGCACTCATTTCACATGTTAGTAAGGTTATGCTCAAAATCCTTCAAGCTAGGCTTCAGCAGAATGCGAACTGAGAACTTCCATATGTACAAGTTGGATTTAGAAAAGGCAGTGGAACCAGAGATTAAGTGGCCAAAATCTACTGGATCATAGAAAAAGCAAGGGAATTCCAGAAAAACATCTACTTCTGCTTTATTGACTGTGCTAAAGCCTTTGACCTTGTCGATCGCAACAAACTGTGGAAAATTCTTAAAGACATGGAAATAGCAGACCACCTTACTTGCCTCCTACAAAACCTGTGTGCAGGTCAAGAAGCAACAGTTAGAACCAGACATGGAACAATGGACTGGTTCAAAATTGAGAAAGGAGTATGTCAAGACTATATATTGTCACACTGCTTATTTAACTTATATGCAGGGTACATTATGTGAAATACCAGGCTGGATGAATTGCAGGCTGGAATCAAGATTTCCGGGAGACATATCAACAACCTCAGGTATGCAGATGATAGTACCCTAATGGCAGAAAGAGAAAAGGAACTAAAGAGCCTCTTGATGAAGGTGAAAGAGGAGAGTGAAAAAGCTGGCTTAAAACTCAACATTCAAAAAAAACTAAGATCACGGCATCTGGTTCCATTACTTCCTGGCAAATAGATGGGGAGACATTGGAAACAGTGGCAGATTTTCTCTTCTTGGGCTTCAAAATCCCTGCAGATGATGACCACTGCCATGAAATTAAAAGACACTTGTTCCTCGGAAGAAAAGCTATGATCAACCTAGACGGCATATTAAAAAGCAGAGACGTCACTTTGTTGACAAAGGTCCATATTGTCAAAGCTATGGTTTTTCCAGTAGTCACGTACAGATGTGAGAGTTGGACCATAAAGAAGGCTGAGTGCCAAAGAATTGATGCTTTTGAACTGTGGTGTTGGAGAAGACTTGAGAGTCCCTAGGATAGCAAGGAGATCCAACCAGTCAACCCTGTCAACCCTAAAGGAAATCAGTGCTGAATGTTCATTGGAAGGACTGATGCTGAAGCTGAAGCTCCAATACTTTGGCCATCTGATGTAAAGAGCCGACTCATTGGAAAAGACCCTGATGTTGGGAAAGATTGAGGGCAAGAGGAGAAGGGGGCAACAGAGGATGAGATGGTTGGATGGCATCACCGATTCAACGGACATGAGTTTGGGTGAACTCTGGGAGGTAGTGAAGAATAGGTATAGCACTGGTGTGCTGCAGTCGATGGGGGTCACAAAGAGTAGGACATGACTTAGAGACTGAACAACAGATCTCCTGTTTTGTAAGATGTTGAGCAATGGCTATTTTTATTTTCCTAACTCAGTGAACATCTCCAGTTTATTTCCATTATAGCATATTCAAAAGCAGAGACATTACTTTGCCAACAAAGGTCCTTCTAGTCAAGGCTATGGTTTTTCCAGTGGTCATGTATGGGGTTGGACTGTGAAGAAGGCTGAGTGCCGAAGAATTGATGCTTTTGAACTGTGGTGTTGCAGAAGACTCTTGAGAGTCCCTTGGACTGCAAGGAGATCCAACCAGTCCATTCTGAAGGAGATCAGCCCTGGGATTTCTTTGGAGGGAATGATGCTCAAGCTGAAACTCAAGTACTTTGGCCACCTCATGCGAAGAGTGGACTCATTGGAAAAGACTCTGATGCTGGGAGGGATTGAGGGCAGGAGGAGAAGGGGACGACAGAGGATGAGATGGCTGGATGATATCACTGACTCGATGGATGTGAGTCTGAGTGAACTCCGGGAGTTGATGATGGACAGGGAGGCCTGGCATGCTGCGATTCACGGGGTTGCAAAGAGTCGGACACGACTGAGTGACTGAACTGAACCCAGTGAACATCTCCACTTTATTTCCATTATGTGTTCTTTTTACTGATCATCTCATTGTGTTTCTTTATAAACTGTATTGCCTTGAACATGCCTGATTTTGCCAGAATAGTGTGTAAGACCATTAATGAGCTTTATAGGAACAGGCCAGGTAAATTGCCTTAAGTAGATTAGATTCACTGTTAATGAACACCATGTGAGTGGTTCTTGACCCAAAGTGAGGGTATTTAGAAATGTATGTGGGGCATGTTGGTTGTCGGGCAACATAGGGGACCTGGAAGGGAGGTCATACGGCATTTAGTGTGCAGGGGCCAGGGATGCTTAAGGTCCAGTAGTTTGTGGAATGGTCACATACAGGAAAGAATCGCCTTGCCCCAGGTGCTAATAGTCATGCTAGTGATTGACATGCTGCATTTGGCTTTGAGGTTCAAGAGTAGTAATCTTCTTTATAATACTAAATTCCTGTCTTTATTAATAAACCAAACAAACTGAGGTCACCGAAGTGTCTGGTGAATATTTATTTTAGGAGGAAGAAATGAGTAAAAATTTTGAGAAATAGAGTTGAGTTCAGACACCATATGTCTCTTTGCTTCTGGCTTCTTACCAACAGAATCAGAAATTGCAGAAAGCGTGTGTGTATGCTCAGTCACTCAGTCATGTCCAGCTCTTTGTGGCCCCATGGACTGTAGCCCGCCAGGCTTCTCTGTCCATGAGATTTTCTAGGCAATAATAGTGGAGTGGGTTGCCATTTCCCCCAAAGATTGAGAGTCAGATGGGAAGTAAAGAACTGATTCCATTCATCTGTGCCAGCGTATTAAATCTCCTTTCCTTATTTTCTTCAAGAGAATTATAAGTTAGATTATAAATTCTTTTAAAAGAACATATATTTAGGCAAAAGTGTAACTTCTCACCCGGAATCTGAATGTCTGTATTAGTTTTCTTTAAAACAACAACAACAACAAAAAGCCAATTGATTAGAGTATAATTATTCACAATGTTGTGTTAGTTTCTGCTGTTCAGTAAAGTGAGTCAGCTACATGTGTACATATATCGCCTCCCTCTTGAGCCTGCCTTGCACCTCCACCCTCATCCCACCCTTCTAGGTCACACAGAGCACTGAGCTGAGCTTCTTGTAGCTGTATTATTGAGCTTCTATGTACAGCAGCTTCCTAGTAGCTGTGTTAGTTTTCTATTGCTGCTGTAACAAATTCCCAAAGCTATGGCTTTAAATAACACTGATGATTATCTTACAGTAGCATCATCTTACTATAGGTTAGAAGTCCAACAGGTCTTACTGGGCTAAGCTTAGGATGTTGACAGGGCTTGCTCCTTTTTGGATACTCTCACGGTGAGTCCTTTTCCTCACCTTCTCCAGCTTCCAGAGGTCACCCACATCCCTCCCCTCATGGCTCGCTCCTTCCTTTCCACGGTCAGCAGTATTACATCTCTTTCACTATCCTTTTGGAGTCATGGCTCCCCCTGACTCTATTCCTCTGCCTCCCTCTTCCACTTCCACAAGAACCCTTGTAATTATATTATGTTTACCTGGATCATCCAGAATTTAAAGATTTTTAAGATCATCCCTGCTTAAAGATTAGCTAGTTAGCACCCCTAATTCCATCTGCATCCTTAATTTTCCTTTGCCACGGAACCTAATTTGTTCATGGACTCCGGAATTAGGATGTAGACAGCTTTGTGGGGGTTAATCTGCTTCCCACAACTACCATATTCATTCAGTTTGGAGAGATCTTGGAGAAGTTTGAAGAAGGTAGCATAGTCAGGATTCTTGTAGTTTAATCTGACCGTGTATGTTCGGGAGTTGTTGAGGAAGCAGGGACACACATTATGGTCTAGAAACAAGAGTGAAAGGAATGAGAGTATAAGAGAGGCGCTGGGTCTGAGCAGTGATGTGAAGGCAGAGGCTGACTAAACAGTGGACTTTTTCATGAGGGGGCTGTGCAGAGGTTTGGAGTTTGGCTTACTTGAATTGTTTTGGGTAGTTCTGCTGTCCAAGAAGGAGTGCAGGTATTGAAACAAATCACAATATTTGGGTAGATCACTCGGTCAGTATCTACAGGGCAATTTCAAAAAGGTACTGTTTTCAAAAGCATCACAAATCTAAAGTATCTTGAAGAAATCTAACAAATATGTAAAAGGCTTTTATAAGGAAAATTATGGAACTTTATTGAAGGGCATAAAATAAGACAGAAATAGATGGAAAGCCCTGCAGTTCGTAGATATTGTGTAGATAATGCTTTTCTGCAAATCAATCTGTGAAGTTAACACAATTTATGTTTTACAACTTTTTATTGTGGAAAAAAGCAAAATACAGAAATGGAACAAATACAGAGATTTGAAAGCATACTAAAAGGAACACCATATATATATTGCTTAAATTCAAAGTTGTTAATATGTGTCATACTTTGGTATACTTTATTTGTATACCAAATATATTTGTATATTTGTTTTGTATCTTTATTTGTTTTTGCTGTTCCATTTGAAATTAAATTATAGATATCAATTATTTTAATATGTATCTCCTACAAATAAGGACATGCTCCTATGCAATCACAATACTGTTATTATACCTAAGAAAATTGTACAGTAGTTCTATAATGTGATCTAATAACCAGTTTCCCACTTATGCCCCAAATTACTTTTACAGATTCCCCCCCACCCTAAACCAGAGTCCAGTGCAAGGTGCATTTCTGACTGTTGTGTATCTCTATGCTATGCTAAGTCACTTCAGTTGTGTCCGACTCTGTGTGACCCCATAGATGGCAGCCCACCAGGCTCCCCCATCCCTGGGATTCTCCAGGCAAGAACACTGGAGTGGGTTGCCATTTCCTTCTCCAGTCTCTAGTCTCTGTTAATTCTCAACAGGTTGCTGCTTTTATCCTCGTGGCAGTGACTTTGTAAGAGTTCAGCCATTATCTTTAGAACACCCCACGTTCCGGGTTTGTTTCTTTGTGTAGTTTGGTCCCTATCACTGGTGTTTCCTGAAAATCGGGAGTTGGGTCTAACTGCCTGGTTAAATTCAGGTTAAGTACATTTCGTAAGAATACTTTATAGGTGATGCTGTACACGACAAGAAGCACATGTTAGGTTGCACCACTGTTCGTGAGACCAGAGGTTGTCACTCGGTCGTTTAAGGCGGTGATCCTTTGATCCCTGTGTTGTAAAGATAAAACTTCCCCTTTGTAAATTGTAAGGTATAATTGGTGAGATGTTAACGTGACTTAAAATCCCAGTAGAGTTTTCGAAGGAACATGGCAAATTGATGCTAAATATCATATGCATGCATGCTAAGTTGCTTCAGTCATGTCCGACTCTTTGCGACCCAGTGAATAGTAGCCCACCAGGCTCCTCTGTCCTTGGTTTTCTCCAGGCAAGAATAGTGGAGTGGGTGTCCATTCCCTCCTCCAGGGGGTCTTCCTGACCCAGGGATTGAACCCAAGTCTCTTATGTCTCCTGCATTGGCAGGCGGGTTCTTTACCACTTGTGCTACCTGGGAATAGCTGAAATAATTCTACGAATAATGATAACAGTAATATATTTGTTGAGAGCTAACTATATGCCAGCCACTATTCTTAGTGCTTTATATGTATTAATTCACTGAATTCTCACAATTATTGGAACCACTGTTATTCTCCTTTAATAGATGAAGAAACCTGATGTAAATTCATACAAGGCCACGTGGCTAGTAAGAGAGCAGGTTAGGATTTGAACTGGGGCAGTCTGACTCAGTGACCCATATGCTTAACCCCTATCTTGTACATAAGTGATAAAATATTAAGACTTTCTATAAAGCAGTAATCATAAAGAAAAGATGAAAGAACAAAAACAACACCCACAGGTCAAGTCTGCACCTCTTACGTCTCCTGCGTTGGCAGGTGGGTCCTTTACCACTAGTGCCACCGGGGAAGCCCATTTGCTACACACGTATTTGCAGGTGGTTGGTACCCAAAATATATAAAAATATTTGTAATATTACACATTAGTAAGAAAATGATGAAACGTGTGTGAAGGATATGAACCAACAGTTCCCAGAAGACCCCAAACCTGATACATATGAAAATATGCTCATTTTCCTTCTGTGTGTAGCATCAAATAAATACAGATGAACTTACAGTGAGACAGTAGGTAACAGCATCAGAGTGGCTAATCATTAGACATCCAATAACACCACGTTGGTACAATAACTCAAGAAAGCACAATGGCAGTATTGCCCTGAGAGCTCAGCTGGTAAAGAATCCTCCTGCAATGCAGGAGACCTGGATTCGATTCCTGGGTTGGGAAGATCCTCTGGAAAAGGGAAAGGCTATGACCTGGGTTGGATTCCTGGGTTGGGAAGATCCTCTGGAGAAGGGAAAGGCTACCCACTCCAGTATTCTGGCCTAGAGAATTCCATGGACTGTATAGTCCGCGTGGTCACAAAGAGTCAGACACGACTGAGCGACTTTCACTTTCAATGAAATTGAGTGTTTGCGTGCCGTGTAGCCCTGCATCTTCACTTCTAGATATCTCCCCTAGGGAAGCCTGCCACATATTTACAAGGGTACATATACAGAGGTATTCTGTGGAATAGTGATTTGAAGAAGAGAGAAAGAGAAAGAAGAAAAAGATAAATAAAATGGTACATATGATGTCGATGGAATACTCCTCAGCATTCAGAATGAATAAATCACTGAGCGTTATTCCTCTGCATCTATATTCATCTGTCTACCACACTTTTTTACCTGTTCAATTCTTGAAGGACACTTAGGCTGCTCCCATAGCTTGGCTATTATAAGTAGTGCTGCAGTGAACATTGGGTGTATCTTTTTGAATTAGTGTTTTGTTTTCCTTGTATAAAAATGGAGTGAAATTTTGCCATTTGAAATAGCATGGAGGGACCTGGGTGGTATTAGGGTTAGGAAATAAATAAGAGACAGACACCTGCTGTATGTAGTCACTTGTGTGTGGAACCTAAATGTGACAAACGAGAAACAGACTCACAGATGTGGAGAACAAGCTAGTGTTCATCAGAGGGGAGAGGGGCTAGGACCAGGGCAAAGCAGGGTGAAAGTCACAGTCTACTCGGTGTAAAATAAGTTACAAGGGTGTTATGCACAGCATAGGAAATACAGTCAGTATTTTATAATAATTTTGAATGGAGTCTAATGTATAAAAATATCAAATTACTATGTTGAGTTATGTTGAAACTAATAATAAGTCAGCTGTGCACGTGTGCTAAGGCACTTCAGTCATGTCTGACTCTTTGCAACCGTGTGGACTGTAGCCTGCCAGGCTCCTCTGTCCTTGGAATTCTCCAGGCAGGAATCCTGGAGCGAGTTGCCACGGCCTCCTCGAGGGGGTCCTCCCGAGCAGAGATCGCACCTGCGCCTCCCGTGGCTCCCGCACTGCAGGCGGGTTCTTGAACCGCTGAGCCACTGCGCAAGGCAAGTCAACTGTACTTCAATAAAAACAATTACATTTCACATTTATTAGCATGTAACTGCACCTACATGTGTGAACACCAATGAACCTAGAAACAAAAAGCATAAAATCTAAAAACACAAAAAAGTAACTAGCCAAATGTTCCATGTAGTATGTTAACATTTACATAAAATTTATGTAACCTTTTAAGACAACATCTTAGTGTGTACTGTTTTTTTGATACATATGAATATAGTAGAAGTACAGAAACACTCACAGAAATAATACATATTAAGCTCAGGACTGTGGTTACTTTTGGGTGCAAAGGAAAGGGAAGATATGATAATGAGATTGGAATAGGGTTTAGCTCTACTTGTAATGTTTTGTTTTTTGAAAAATAAAGAGCACTCTGAAGAAATTATGACAAAACAAAATCTGTTAAATCTTGGGAATGATTTTCTGTTTTTTTTTTTACATGTTTGTAATATGTCATATTTAAAAAATTTAAGCATGTTGGGACTAGAATGGAGCATATTTTTAGTGTTTACATTTCCACTAAGTTCTAGGTAGATTTCACTGCGTAGTTGTTGCTTTTATAAAACACGTCTTAAAACACTGTATACAGTTCATTAAAATTGGAGGAAAAGCATCTCCAGCTGACCTTATTTGCTAGAATGGAAAACAGAGCTTTGTTGTGTTAAGTTGCCCCTTACGATAGAGCCCATAATCTCATTTGTTCCCAGTTTTCTATAATTACATCTGACAACATAATTAAAAAAAAAAAAGACCTCTTTATGTTGAAGATAAAAGCATACTCTATTAACCACCTGGCTAAGGACCACAATCGACAAAAAGCTTTTTCTAATTAGTATGATTGTCAAAGTGTGTTAGTATCAGGCTTTGGGAAGAGTAATGGCTCTTTAAGGAAACTGGACCACTTTTGGAAACTTTTGTTCTGTGGTTTATAGGAAGAGCTTGCTGGTTCTGCCTTTTGTCTTAGGATGTGTTTTCCCAAGAAAAGAAAGATAATAAGGATACTCTAGGGAAGAATTTAGTGCCCACAAATGGCTGGGGACTCTGTGACCCTTGCTTCTTATGATTTTTAAAAACCAAGTATTGATGATTAAGCCCTTGTCTCTTGTTGGCAGAAATTGAAAACAGCCTATACATACATTTGGAAATGCACTTTGAAATAAGCAAGCTTTAGGTACACAGCCGCAGGTAGAAAGTTATTTATCCCATATCTAAAATTTATGAGGCTTTTTATTTTGGCATGTTGTCGCAAATGGTCCCTACCAGGTGACTTGCTGCTAGCTTCAGACTAAAGCCATCTGCCGACAGTCTTCTCTGCTTCTGCTGAAATTAGCTGGGTACTATTAGATGTTTAAAGTTAAAGGGGAACCTTTCCTGATGACTCACTGCTGTGTGCTCGTCATTTTTCCCCCTCCATTGGAAACATTGCTGTGTATAAACCATGATGTCCACTTCTTTACATGCATGATTTCTTCTAATTGTTGCAACAACTCAGGGAAGAAACTGAACTTTGGAGGGCTTTAACAACTACCTGTAAGTGGCAAAGTCAGAGCCGTGTTAGTCTGATACTGAAACCCAGGGTCTCGGCAGTTACCATGCTATACTGTACTGCTGTCAGGGAAGTAGTTTGCTTTTCTAATTGTTGGTCATCTTTAGGGTTTTACATGGTCGTTCATTTTTTTTAAGACTTGAGAAAAGATAAATTAAAACTATTGGGTTATAGGACTTCGCTGGTGATCCAGTGCAGGGGATCGGGTTTGATCCCTGGTCAGGGAGCTAAGATCGTGCATACCACACAGCACAACCAAAAAAAAAGGGGGTGGGGTGGGGTGGTGGTGTTCATATGTTGGGGATAAGTATAATGTTTGACAGTTACTTTTTGGTGGTCAGGATTAATAAAAGGCTAAAAGAATGGATGAGCATTTAAAAATATTAACTGTTGAATGTCAACATATATTTTGAATTTTGAAGTTAAAATTGTCTTAGATTGTACCATGAAACTCTTGGAAAAATTATCTGCAAACCTGTTGTTGCCTCTCCTTTCTCTTCTTCCTGTTCTGGTAATATTCCCTGCATTGCTTCTTTGAATGAGGGAGTGAATAAAGGTCAGCAGGAAGTAGTCACCAGTAGTAACAGTCCTTCTTGCATTTGTGGTTGATCACCTGTCTCCTCCATCGTACCTGGTCAGACTTGTTCAGCGTTTGTTCCCCAGTCCCGACACTGTGCCTGGCCTGTTGTTGGTGTTCTCGAAACGCATGTGGACTGGATGAAGGAATCTGAAATCTGAGCAAAGTCTTGGAAAGGACAAATATTTAGCAGAAAGGATTTTCATCTTGCTCTTAAGACCATGTAGTCCTCTTCATCCTGCAGACTCTCTCTTAAGACCATGTAGTCCTCTTCATCCTGCAGACTCTCTCTTAAGACCATGTAGCCCTCTTCATCCTGCAGACTCTCTGTTAAGACCATGTAGCCCTCTTCATCCTGCAGACTCTCTGTTAAGACCATGTAGCCCTCTTCATCCTGCAGACTCTCTGTTAAGACCATGTAGCCCTCTTCATCCTGCAGACTCGTCCTCGTGTTTCTTTGCCGTGCTGGAGACGATTGCACGTCTGCTCACCGCAGCTGTCGGTGTCCGGGGGACACACCGCACTGTCCTCCTGTGCAGGCGGGCTGAGTTCCCGTCCCAGCCATGCCCTTTTCAGGACACTCTGTAAAAAAAGTGAATATTAGGTATGTGTTATTTTTAATTACTGTCACTGATGTATGTAATTTGAAAATTAATGTTGCTGTAATTATATTGATATACTGAATAGTTATTCCCAGCTTCTTAGTCAGACAAATTAAGCCTGTCTTTATGAATTCATCTTCAAAGGCTCAAAGTGGTTAAGGAATTGGGAGTATGCAGAATTAAAGCCTTTGTTCTGCAGTTAATTTAGCATGAGTTAGCAAATGTAATTGATTTTAAAAATGTGGCATCAAGATTAGATTTCCCTTCAAGGAGAACTTTTGGTCTCTGTTCTCTCTTTCCAGAGGTTTCTGATTTATAACAAGGAGCTCACTGGGGTCACATTCAAAACAGGAATTAAAGTGATTTGTTTGGGTTTGCTGACAAGGAGTTAAATGCTTTAAATGGGGGACATTCTTTCTTGGGACTGCAGATGCCCTGATTTTGAAAAAGAGATACACTCTGTGTCTTGTTGACTGCTGTATATCCTGTGCTTAACATCATGCCTGTCCTGAGGGTGCTCAGCGACTTTTTTTTAAATAAGAGATTGAATGAGTGAATAAAGGTCACTAGGAAACAGAGCAGAGAAATGTATATGATCTTTTGATTTTTCCAATGTTGAAACAGTTCATCTCTTTCCCTTGCTGCCCTCACACACTCAGCCGTGGCTACTATTCCCCACCCTGCCCGCTCCGAGCCTTGCACCCACTCCCTCCCGTGGCGTCAGTCATCCAGTTTCTCTGCACCAAGACCTCCAGGTGCCCTTATTGACGGATGTATTACCCAGGGAAAGTACTGCTGGGGTCTGACCGGACAGATCACCCCAATCTGCAGTGTGGACGGGAGTGAACTGTTCAGGCCGGGTGAGATGGAGAAGACAGACCTTAAACTAACAAATGCAAGGAAGGCGGTTGCTGTACAGAGGGCTGCAGGGGGCGCTGTGGGAGCAAGCCAGGGGAGAGGGAGAGGTGACAGCTGGTAGATACTTCTTCCAAGCATGGCATACCTGGAGCCACACTGCCTGGCTTTCCATGGCTGATGTCAGGCACTATGGATTGTCATAGCTCAGCATCTGAACCTCCCTTCCCTTCTCTCTCTGGTCTGTATAAAGCCTGAGGTCTCATCTTTTTGTCTTTTCATACCATTCATGGGCTTCTCAAGGCAACAATACTGAAGTGGTTTGCCATTCCCTTCTCCAGTAGACCATGTTTTGTCAGAACTCTCCATCCATGCCCTACCTGCATGGCTCATAATTTCACTGTTAGACAATGCTGTGGTCCATGTGATCAGTTTGATCAGTTTTCTGTGGTTGTGTTTTTCATTCTGTCTACTCTCTTACGATTATACAGTGGAAGTGACAAATAGATTCAAGGGATTAGATCTGATAGAGTGCCTGAAGAACTATGGACAGAGGTTCATGACATTGTACACGAGGAAGTGATCAAGACCATCCCCAAGAAAAAGAAATGCAAAAAGGCAAAATGGTTGTCTGATGAGGCCTTACAAATGGCTGAGAAAAGAAGAGAAGCGAAAGGTAAAGGAGAAAAGGAAAGATATACCCATTTGAATGCAAAGTTCCAAAGAACAGCAAGGAGAGATAAGAAAGCCTTCCTTAGTGATTAATGCAAAGAAATAGAGGAAAACAATAGAATGGGAAAGACTAGAGATCTCTTCAAGAAAATTAGAGATACCAAGGGAACATTTCATGCAAAGTTGGGCACAATAAAGGACTGAAATGGTACAGACCTAACAGAAGCAGAAGATATTAAGAAGAGTTGGCAAGAATACACGGAAGAACTATACAAAAACAATCTTCATGACCCAGATAACCATGTTGGTGTGATCACTCACCTAGAGCGAGACATCCTGGAATGAGAAGTCAAGTGGGCCTTAGGAAGCATCAGTACGAACAAAGCTAGTGGAGGTGATGGAATTCCAGTTGAGCTATTTCAGATCCTGAAAGATGATGCTGTGAAAGTGCTGCACTCAATCTGCCAGCAAATTCGACAAACTCAGCAGTGGCCACAGGGCTGGAAAAGGTCAATTTTCATTCCAATCCCAAAGAAAGGCAATGCCAAAGAATGTTCAAGCTACCGCACAATTGCACTCATCTCACATGCTAGCAAAGTAATGCTCAAAATTCTCCAAGCCAGGCTTCCACAGTATGTGAACCAAGAACTTCCAGGTGTTCAAGCTGGTTTTAGAAAAAGCAGAGGAACCAGAGATCACATTGCCAACGTCCGTTGGATCATCAAAAAAGCAAGAGAGTTCCAGAAAAACATCTATTTCTGCTTTATTGACTATGCCAAAGCCTTTGACTGTGTGGATCACAACAAAGTGTGGAAAATTCTGAAAGAGATGGGAATACCAGACCACCTTACCTGCCTCCTGAGAAATCTGTATGCAGGTGAAGAAGCAACAGTCAGAACCAGACATGAAACAACAGACTGGTTCCAGATAGGGAAAGGAGTACATCAAGGCTGTGTATATTGTATAAATTAAATAAGTATTGCTTATTTAACTTATATGCAAAGTAGATCATGCGAAATGCCATACTGGATGAAGCACAAGCTGGAATCAGGATTGCCAGGAGAAATATTAATAATCTCATATATGCAGATGACACCACCTTTATGGCAGAAAGCGAAGAAGAACTAAAGAGCCTTTTGATGAGGGTGAAAGAGGAGAGTGAAAAAGTTGACTTAAAACTCAACATTGAAAAAACTAAGATCATGGCATCCAGTCCCATCACTTCATGGCAAATAGATGGGGGAAAAGTGGAAACAGTGAAAGGTTTTCTTTTCTTGGGCTCCAAAATCACTGCAGATGGTGACTGCAGCCATGAAATTAAAAGACACTTACTCTTTGGAAGAAAAGCTATGCCCAGTCTAGACAGCATAATAAAAAGCAGAGACAGTACTTTTCTGACAAAGGTCCATCTAGTCAAGGCTATGGTTTTTCCAGTGGTCATGTACAGATGTGAGAGTTGGACCATAAAGAAAGTTGAGTACCAAAGAATTGATGCTTTTGAACTGTGGTGTTGGAGAAGACTCTTAGGAGTCACTTGGACTGCAAGGAGATCCAACCACTACATCCTAAAGGAAATCAACCTGAATATTCATTGGAAGGACAGATGCTAAAGCTGAGACTCCAATACTTTGGCCACTTGATGCAAAGAACTGACTAATTGGAAAAGACCCTGATGCTGGGAGGGATTGAAGGCAGGAGGAGAAGGGGACGACAGAGGATGAGATGGTTGGATGACGTCATCACCTCAATAGCATGAATTTGAGCAAGCTCCAGGAATTGGTGATGGACAGGGAGTCCTGGTGTGCTGCATCCATGGGATTGCAAAGAGCAGGACACGACTGTGCAACTGAACTGTATTGAACTGAACTGAGGTCTCGTCTCCATGCGATGGCTCCAGAAGTCTGTCTACTGGGCTCTCCACTGGTTTGTCCCTTCAGTTCTGCAGTCTGTCCTGCAGAACACTGCAGAGTCTGATTCAGCCATGCCTCGCCAAGCTCCTTCCTCCTCTAACTCTACACTCCAGTAATATTGCACTTCTCTTCATTCCTGGAAGGTACCATCTTTTTTTGCTCCTTTATGCTTTTTACATCCTCTGCTTGAAATATTCTTGCTTCCAACAATATAAGAGCTTTTTTAAAATAATGAAGCTCAATAAGAACTTTTTCTGGCTCTTACTCATTCTTCAGCAGCTCTTGGATATCACTTCTTCTGAGAACATTTCATGCTCCTAACACTCCAAGTCTGGGTTGATCCATGGTGACATATTTTCTATGGTGTAGTCTGAGCATTTATGTACACTCCTGTAATTGCCTGTTCATCTTTTATTAGTCTGTGGGATTGGTGAATACTTCGCTATTTCTTCTCTGGGCCTAACTCAGAAAGGGCTGTTTTCTTGAATGCTTCTGTCCCATTTGAGCTCCTTATAACCTTAGGTTTACCTAGAGCAACACCTTTCACAGGTCACTCCCTTATTTCTGTTCTGGGCACTTCCTGTCCATCCTCTGCACATCTGCCCGGTCAGCATCCCTAAGGTGCTGGCTCACATCACTTCCCTGTACCATGAAATTCATTGTTTCCCTTGGTTCTGTATTCCACAAGGTAAAACTAGCAGGCACTCAGCATAAATGAGTGTCTGCTAGTTTTTTCTACATTTTCTACATTTCTGTCTTGGTTTAAGGCATCAGCATTTTCTTAACGACCAAGTTGGAAAACGCGACAGTTTGGGGTTCTCCCTGATCCTCAGTGACTGAGCCCGAGCGCTGTCAGCGTCACACAGGGACAGAGCAGGCGGAGGAGGCGGACCCCGTGACTTTGGGTTAAGACTGGGTTGGGGGGTACTTCAGTCAGAGCACACTCCCCTCCACCCGACCTGTGAGCCTGCACTTCCTTCCTCCTTTCTCCCCGCTGCTGATGCTTCAGTTTAGACCGCTTTAGCTCAGCTTGAAATGTCATCTCATCTAACTTTCTCCTAGACTGTGGAGATGAGATGAAAGTGCCTTCTAATTTTATTTTATTTTTAAATTTTACATAATTGTATTAGTTTTGCCAAATATCAAAATGAATCCGCCACAGGTATACATGTGTTCCCCATCCTGAACCCTCCTCCCTCCTCCCTCCCCATACCATCCCTCTGGGTTGTCCCAGTGCACCAGCCCCAAGCATCCAGTATCGTGCATCGAACCTGGACTGGCAACTCATTTCCTACATGATATTTTACATGTTTCAATGCCATTCTCCCAAATCTTCCCACCCTCTCCCTCTCCCACAGAGTCCATAAAACTGTTCTATATATCAGTGTCTCTTTTGCTGTCTCGTACACAGGGTTATTGTTACCATCTTTCTAAATTCCATATATATGCGTTAGTATACTGTATTGCACATGCGTGTGTCAGTCATGACCTTGAACACGGCTGCCGGGATCTTTCTCATCCAGCTGCTCATGGTTCTCCCGTGACGTCTTCTGTCCCGGGCGCCTCAGTCCCAGGTGCTCCCCGTGGGCAGGGGTGTGGGCCGTGTTGGGTGTGCACTCAGCGCACTGTGATAGAACACGTTGTTGCTGAGTTCGCTCCTCTCCTGCACACACGTGGGGGCTGTAACCACGTTTCCTTCATCTTGCGTCTGTCTTCCTCCCTCCCCCACCCCAGCCCAGCGTCGGCCCGACACAGAAGAGGTCAGCAACCCCTAGTATCTGTGGACCCGGTGCTTCTGTTCCTCCTCCCGCCTCCTTCCAGGAACTTTCCGGGTTCCCTCCAGGCCGACAGCCTCTAATGCGGGAATCCGGCGCTACCTGAAGTGCCGTCTGGGCCAGCGGCCGAGGCGTCGAGTGGGAGCCACAGTTGCAGGTGAAGAGCTCAGGGAAAGTACTGATTACACTTTTGTTTCTGAACCAGGTGCTTGCGACGGGGCTCAGTGGCCTGTACTCCTCCCTGCCTACCAAGCTGGAGGAGAAGGGCGAGGGGTGGCACTGCCTGCTGAGGGACGACTGGCTCCTCCTCCCGCCGCTCGTCCAGTTCATGAACTCGCTGGAGTTCTGCAACGCCGTCATCCAGGTGAGAGCGGCCTGGGGTCTGCCGCGGCCCACTCAGGGTACAGAGGATATGCTGAGTCAGCTGATCACATCAGCGTTCCTTCTCTTATTGCAGTCAACGTTTGCGGGACACTGATGCTTTACTTCAAGCCTATTGAATGTCCTGGAATGAGTAAAAATGTTAGTTTATAGGTTTGGGGAAAGTTTTAATTGAGAAAAAAAATGAGTAGATTTTCTTTATCTTCCTTATAAAAAGTGTTAATTCTGTTTTGATTATCCATTTAACCATCAAAAATAAGTTCAATGCCGGACTCATTAAATAGATATTTTTAGGCTTCTAAGTACTCCAAATTATACCATTTTTACTTCAAGGTCTTCTTGGGAGTCTACAAAGCAAAACACTTTATTTTGCTTAATTGTGCATAGTACATAAAGGATATTGTTATCTCAATTGAATTTAGAAGACGTTAAGCATCTTCTTAGCAACACAAATTAAATTTGCTTTGAAATTGGCCTGCTTCGGGGGAAAAACAGCCACTGAACTCAAGTATATTTGGCTTTTTGATTAGATTTTTACCTTCAAATTTCTTGTTACTGTTTTCAATAAAAAATCAGATCATATATATACTTAAGGGTGTAGTAGGTTTTCATTGAAAAATGTTTTATTTCTATATAGGACAAATATTACCTTAATACTAGATTTATTAAGAAATAAAATTTATTTATGGTGATTGTAAGGGGAAAAATGTTAGTTATAATCTGTTTATCTACCAAATGAAAAAATACCTTCTGGAAGAAAATGCAAGTAAATTACTTCAGTTTCCATCTCATTTTTATTTCTAAGTCAAAGGAGATTTTATTTATGTATAAGATAAATGGATTACGTCTTAAGTTATTTTTTCCTTTAATATTACAGTCTGTCAACATTTTCTTGCAGAAGTTTGTGGAAATAAAAAAGATGGAACTATTAGTTTCTCCCCAAATGTACACAGAGAGTGAGATTATCAGTAATTTAAAGATCTAGCCGCACTTCCCTAGAAATTGCTTTTTACTTTATTGTTTGACTCTGTTTTTATTTTTTTAAAGAAAGAGAAAGCTAACAGGCATGGTTGAGAGCAGAGATATAGTTTATATCATATTCTGAGACTGAAGCCATATACTTTTAAGATTTTTTGTTTGGGGGTACTACTGAAAAGATTACAGTTGACCTTTGCACCTGCAGGTTTCACAGCTGTGGATTCCACCAACAGCAGATCTGAAAGTATTTCCAGAAGAATCCAGAAAGTTCCAAAGGGCAAAACTTGAATTTACTGTATGCCAGCAACTGTTTACTTAGCATTTATATTGTAGTTACTATTTGTATTGTATTAGGCATTATAAAGTAATTTAGAGATGATTTATACTATATGGGAAGACGTGTGTAGATTATATGAAAACACTATGCCATTTTTATTTATAAGAGACTTAAGCATCCACAGATTTTGGTACTGTGGCAGTGGGGGCTGGTCATCCCAGAACCAATTCCCCACAGATACCGGGGATGATTGTATTTATAAAAGATGTCAGTAAAGCTTATCCAAACTAAATATATTTTGAAAGTTAAATGTAGGAAATGTTGTACCTCTGATGTTTTCTGCTTTTTAGCATAATCTGTTTTTTATGAAAAGATTTTCTAAATGCCTTCCTCCCCAATATAAATGATTTTATGAGAGAATGCATTTCAAAATGAGAATTTTTTTTCTGCTGACAAAATGAATGGTTTTAATTGTCTGTTTTGACAGTTATTTTTTTTAAATTAGTCACAAATTGAGATAGGACATAGATGAAGTTATGGAGCAAAAATTATCCATTCCAGTTTGTTGACTTTTATTTATGAGCCCATGTACATATTCAGTCTATTTATTATGGTTTTCATTTTTTTTCCAAATAGAAATTTAAAATTACTGGTTTTAAAATTTGAAAGTCCTGGCTATTTATTTATACTGGGATAAACCATCTGGAAGAATTACATGGTGGTTTGAAGTGTCAATTATTCTTTAGCCATGAAATAAGTGGCCAACATTTGGATTTCCTTTTTGAATTCAGGTTTGATTTTAAGAAGATCTAACGATTGTCTTTTTCATGACTGTTTGTTTCTCTCTTAGGTGGCTCACCCTTTGATTCGTAATCAGCTTGTCAATTATATTTACAATGGATTCTTGGTACCGGTCTTGGCTCCAGCTCTCCATAAGGTCAGTGATTGGCTGATGTCATCTCTTGTCTGTTTCTTGTACAACTGATAGAAGCCAAGGAAGGAAGACACAGTATCATTGACTTGGTGGTGACTTTGCTTTATTTTCCTTCTCATTTCATCTATGTTCCTTACCAGTGTCAATTACAGATCTTAATGACGGTGACAGCTTAAGTCCAACGGGATCCATTGGATGTGTCGAGTAGGGCCCTGTGAATATCAAGTAAGCTGGTGTAAATGAACATTGGCACCTGGACTGACTCTTCTGTCTACTTGAGTTCATAGCTGGTAGCCACTTGAAACTCTGTTAAGCTCTCCTCTGAGCTAACATGGCTCATAGTTTCATTGAGTTTGACAAGACTTTGGTCCATGTGATCAGTTTGGTTAATTTTCTGTGATTGTGGTTTTCATTCTGTCTGCCCTGTGATGGATAAGGATAAGAGGCTTATGGAAGCTTCCTGATGGGAGAGACTGACAGAGGGGGAAACTGGGTCTTGTTCTGATGGGCAGGGCCATGTTCAGTTCGGTTCAGTCGCTCAGTTGTGTCCGACTCTTTGCGATCCCTTGGACTGCAGCACACGAGGCCTCCCTGTCCATCACCAACTCCCAGAGTTTATCTAAACTCATGTCCATTGAGTTGGTGATGCCGTCCAACCATCTCATCCTCTGTCATCCCCTTCTCCTGCCTTCAATCTTTCCCAGCATCAGGGTCTTTTCTAGTTAGTCAGTTCTTTGCATCAGGTGGCCAAAGTATTGGAGTCTTGGCTTTAACATCTGTCCTTCCAATGAATATTCAGGGTTGATTTCCTTTAGAATGAATCTCCTTGGTTGGACCTCCTTGCAGTCCAAGTGACTCTTAAGAGTCTTCTCCAACACCACAGTTCAAAAGCATCAATTCTTTGGTACTCAACTTTCTTTATGGTCCAACTCTCACATCAATACATGACCACTGGAAAAACCATAGCTTTGACTAGATGGACCTTTGTCAGAAAAATAATGTCTTTGCTTTTTAATATGCTGTCTAGGTTGGTCATAGCTTTTCTTCCAAGGAGTAAGCGTCTTTTAATTTCATGGCTGCAGTCACCATCTGCAGTGATTCTGGAGCCCCAAAAAATAAAAGTCTCTCACTGTTTCCATTCTTTCTCCATCCATTTGCCATGAAGTGATGGGACCAGATGCCATGATCTTTGTTTCCTGAATGTTGAGCTTTAAGCCAATTTTCTTACTCTCCTCTTTCACCCTCATCAAGAGGCTCTTTAGATCTTCTTCGCTTTCTGCCATAAAGGTGGTGTCATCTGCATATCTGAGGTTATTGGTATTTCTCCCAGCAATCTTGATTTCAGCTTGTGCTTCATCCAGCCCAGCATTTCTCATGATGTACTCTGCATATAAGTTAAATAAGCAGGGTGACAATATACCGCCTTGACATACTCCTTTTCCTATTTGGAACCAGTCTGTTGTTCCATGTCCAGTTCTAACTGTTGCTTCCTGACCTGCATACATGTTTCTCAAGAGGCAGGTCAGGTGGTCTGGTATTCCCATCTCTTGAAGAATTTTCCACAGTTTGTTGTGATCCACACAGTCAAAAGCTTTGATGTAGTCAATAAAGCAGAAATAGATGTTTTTCTGGAACTCTCTTGCTTTTTTGATGATCCAGCAGATTTGGCAGTTTGATCTCTGGTTCCTCTGCCTTTTCTAAATCCAGCTTGAACATCTAGAAGTTCATGGTTCATGTATCGTTGAAGCCTGGCTTGGAGAATTTTGAGCATTACTTTGCTAGCGTGTGAGATGAGTGTAATTGTATGGTAGTTTGAGCATTCTTTGGCATTGCCTTTCTTTGGGATTGGAATGAAAATTGACCTTTTCCAGTCCTGTGGCCACTGCTGAGTTTCAAATTTGCTGGCATATTGAGTACAGCACTTTCACAGCATCATTTTTGAGGATTTGAAATAGCTCAACTGGGATTCCATCACCTCTACTAGCTTTGTTTGTAGTGATGCTTCCTAAGGCCCACTTGACTTCATATTCCGGGATGTCTGGCTCTAGGTGAGTGTTCACACCATCGTGATTATCTGGGTCATGAAGATCTCTTTTGTATAGTTGTCCTGTGTATTCCTGCCACCTCTTCTTAATATCTTCTGCTTCTGTTAGGTCCATACCATTTCTGTCCTTTATTGAGCCCAACTTTGCATGAAATGTTCCCTTGGTATCTCTAATTTTCTTGAAGAGATCTCTAGTCTTTCCCATTCTATTGTTTTCCTGTATTTCTCTGCACTGATCACTGAGGAAGGCTTTCTTATCTCTTCTTGCTATTTTTTGGAACTCTGCATTCAAATGGGTATATCTTTCCTTTTCTCCTTTGCTTTTGGCTTCTCTTCTTTTCTCAGCTATTTGTAAGGCCTCCTCAGACAGCCAGTTTGCTTTTTTGCATTTCTTTTTCTTGGGGATGGTCTTGATCCCTGTCTCCTGTACAATGTCACAAACCTCTGTCCATAGTTCATCAGGCACTCTGTCTATCAGATCTAGTCCCTTAAATGTGTTTCTCACTTCTACTGTACAATTGTTAAGATTTGAATTAGGGCATACCTGAATGGTCTAGTGGTTTTCCCTACTTTCTTCAATTTAAGTCTGAATTCGGCAATAAGGAGTTCATAAGTTCATAATAAGGGGCCATGTTCAGTAAATCTTTAGTCCAATTTTCTATTGGTGGGTGGGGCTGTGTTCCCTCCCTGATGCTTGACCTGAGGCCACACTATGTGGAGGTAATGAAGATAATATCGACCTCCTTCACACGTTCCCCTGCAGGCACACTGCACTCAGTGCCCTGTCCCTGGAGCAGGCCACCTCTGACCCGTGCCTCTGCCAGAGACTCCCAGACACTCGTGGGCTTGTCTCGGTCAGTCTCTTGTGGGGTCACTGCTCCTTATCCTGGTGTGCACAAGGTTATTTTTTGTGCACTCCAAGAGTCTGTTTCCCAGTCCTGTGTAAGTTCTGGCGGCTCCAAGAGGGCTTATGCCATACCCAGGTCTGCCACACCCAGACCACTGCTGACCCGTATCTCCACAAGAGACACTCAGAGTTCTGGCTCCGTCTCTGAGGATTGGGCCTGTGTTCTGTGCTCTTCCCAGGTCTGAGCAGCTCAGGTGACCAGATGCTTGGCGAGCACTGTCCCAGGTGGACCCTGTGTCTTACTCACCTCCCCAGTCCTGCCGCTGGGTTTCCCTGGGGTGCCGCGAGAGTGCCGTCTCAGGTGTGCAGTCTGTCTCCTCTGGGGAGCTGATGAGATTGCAGCAGCCCTGTGCCTTGGACTCTGGCGGTCCCAAGCCTGCCTCTCTGCCTCCGGGTGGGGAGGGGCCTGTACGCAGCCAGCTCTGCTTGCTCTCCTTTGGTATTCGCACAATCATTTGTTCTGTGAGCGGGCCAGGCTGCAGGTTAGGTTGTTAGGCTAGAGCCTTTGGCAGGAAAGTTCTCTTTTCCGCAGTTGTAGTTAGATGTATATTAATTTCTTTTTTATTTTTCTCCTGGTTATGTTGCCTTCAGAGATTCTAAAACTCCACAGACCCACCTGTGAGAGGGTTTCCTACTGTGTGGAAACTCCTCCTCCTTCACAACCCCCTCCCCAGGACAGGTCTCTGTCCATAACTCTTTTGTCCTTCCTTTTATGTTTTATATTTTGTCCTATCTCCTTTCAAAGAGAATGGGCTGCCTTTCTGGATGCCTGGTGTCTTCCACCAGGGTTCAGAAGTTGTTTTGTGGAAGTTGCTCAGCGTTCAAATGATCTTTTGGTGAATTTGTTGGGGAGAAAGTGGTCTCCCCATCCTACTCCTCCACCATCTTGTTTAACAAATAGATTCAAGGCATTAGATCTGATAGACAGAGTGCCTGAAGAACCATGGATGGAGGTTCTTGACATTGTAAAGGAGGCAGTGATTAAAACCATCCTCAAGAAAAAGAAAAGCAAAAAGGCAAAATGATTGTCTGAGGAGGCCTTACAAATAGCTGAGAAATGAAGAGAAGCGAAAGGCAAAGGAGAAAAGGAAAGATATACCCATTTGAACGCAGAGTTCCGAAGTATAGAAAGGAGAGATAAGAAAGCCTTTCTCAGTGATCAATGCAAAGAAATAGAGGAGAACAACAGGATGGGAAAGACTAGAGATCTTTTCAAGAAAATTAGAGATACCAAGGGAACATTTCATGCAAAGATGGGCTCGATATAGGACAGAAATGGTATGGACCTAACAGAAGCAGAAGATATTAAGAAGAGGTGACAAGAATACACAGAAGAACTGTACAAAAAAGATCTTCATGACCCAGATAATCACGATGCTGTGATCACTCACCGAGAGCTAGACATCCTGGAATGTAAAGTCAAGTGGGCCTTAGGAAGCATCACTATGAACAAAGCTAGTGGAGGTGATGGAATTCCAGTTGAGCTATTTCAAATCCTGAAGGATGATGCTGTGAAAGCGCTCAATATGCCAGCAAATTTGAAAAAGTCAGCAGTGGCCACAGGACTAGAAGAGGTCAGTTTTCATTCTAATCCTAAAGAAAGGCAATGCCAAAGAATGTTCAAAGTACCACACAATTGCACTCATCTCACATATTAGCAGAGTAATGCTCAAAATTCTCCAAGCCAGGCTTCAACAATATGTGAACCATGAACTGCCAGATGTTCAAGCTGAAATTAGAAAAGGCAATTTTTCTAATTTGCCTTTTAGAGGTAAAGTTGCCATCATTCACTGGATCATCGAAAAAGCGAGAGTATTAGAGCTTCAGCTTCAGTCCTTCCAGTGAATATCCAGGATTGATTTCCTTTAGGATTGACTGGTTTGATCTCCTTGCTGTCCAAGGGACTCTCAAGAGTGTTCTCCCACACCATAATCCGAAAGCATCAATTCTTAGGCACTCAGCCTTCTTTAGCATCACTCTGAATTTCTTATGATTCTCTCGTTTTGTGTAATGAATCAATGGATATATTTTCTATTGTGAGATGTCAAGAGATATCCATGGACCTAGAATTCTAATTTTAAAGAGTTTTGCCTTACTAAGTAAAGAGACATATACAGTATTTAATTTGGAGGATCTTTGTCAAGTTATTTAATTACCAGCCCTGGCAGGGAGAGAAGCAAGAAGCAACCTACTGCGTGCATTTTGATGGCATGCTCACTCTTGTGGGTCTGATAGTCCGTTTTGAAGAACACCTGCGCATGGTGACTTTGAAACTTGGCTGTGATGCTGGTGGTCATTCTTGTTTAGAGCTTTAGGTCTCGATGGAAGATGTTCCCCTTTCTCACCGTTTAGTGGCAATGGCAACCCACTCCAGTACTCTTGCCTGGAAAATCCCATGGACAGAGGAGCCTGGTGGGCTGCAGTCCATGGGGTCGCTGAGGGTCGGACACGACTGAGCGACTTCACTTTCACTTTTCACTTTCATGCATTGGAGAAGGAAATGGCAACCCACTCCAGTGTTCTTGCCTGGAGAATCCCAGGGACGGTGGAGCCTGGTAGGCTGCCGTCTATGGGGTCGCACAGAGTCAGACACGACTGAAGTGACTTAGCCTAGCCTAGTGCCTTTTGAGCACAGTGAGTGTTTTCTAAAACAAACAGTGTACCTAGTTTGACTAGGGTTTTTGTGTTACTTCTGTGTTCAGGAAGTATTGTATTATAGAAATAAACTTTGTATCTGTTTCCGTGTTATCTTTCTGTTAAATAACTTGCTTTTCTCTTGGAGGGCTGGGTTTCCTGTATTGAAGGTCTGCTGCTACTGCTGCTAAGTCACTTCAGTTGTGTCCGACTCTGTGCGACCCCATAGACGGCAGCCCACCAGGCTCCTCCATCCCTGGGATTCTCCAGGCAAGAACACTGGAGTGGGTTGCCATTTCCTTCTCCAATGCATGAAAGTGAAAAGTGAAAGTGAAGTCTCTCAGTCATGTCTGACTCTTCGCGACTCCATGGACTGCAGCCTACCAGGCTCCTCTGCCCATGGGATTTTCCAGGCAAGAGTACTGGAATGGGTTGCCATTGCCTTCTCCAGGATTGAAGGTCTATAAGCCTCTAAATAGAAGAATTTTCCTTTATGGGAGAATAGAATGGTGCCCTGAAAATTCTTTGGCAGTAATTATCCACAGTATACTGCCCGGTAATTCCCACAGACAGAGGAGCCTAGCAGCCTACAATCCATGACACTGTAGATTCGTACGCGACTTAGCAACTAAACAACAGTTATTCACATACTGTCTTGCACATTTAGACTTTCTTCCTCATTTATTCTCATCTTTTTTCTCATTGGCTGATACTAAATAAATTCCCAAGTCATTATTATAATACAGTAAATCCTCTATGTATGAAGCTTCAGTTGCAATCTTTCAAAGATGAAAATGCACCGCTGTGTGTTGCCCTGTACTGCTGTACTGTACTGCAAGATAAAAAATGTTTACTTTTTGTGTTTGTTTTTTATGTTCTGTTTGTGCAAAAATATTATAAGGCTGTTAGAGTACAGCACTATATAACTGTTGTGTTTGTTGGGTACCTAGGCTGACTTTGTTGGATTTACCAACAAATTGAACTTAACGAACGTGCTCTTGGAACAGAACTTGTGCTTAGATAGGGGACTTACTGTAGTTATAATCGTAATTGTTATCTGTTCAGGATATTTTATGTTATTTTAATTAGCATACCTTAAAATTACAGATATTAATGATAGCTCTTTATCCACAATCGAGGTTGAGATCCGCCTCAGAGAGCTGTTAGGAAGCTCTGACTGGTCTCTGAGTGCCTTCCCTTCATGGCACAAGTGGAATTAAATTATTCAAAGTGCAGACCTTGGGTGACGTCTCCACAGGGCTCTGCCTGCTTCTGGAGGGTAGCTTTCACCCCTGCTTTGTTTACTGGGGAATCTCCAGTGCTGAGCACAGAACCTTAGACCTGGGAGGCTGAGTAAACAGCACACGTACGGAATGATGTTTGTTAAAATGTTGAACACTCAGTACATTTCCAGACAGTGGTTCATAGGGGAAAATTATAGCACTTACACATATGAACTAATATTGTTCTCAATTATGCCCATAATTAAACTATGGGACGTAAAAATCATCAAGTTATTAATCCATGCTTATTGTGTAAAGAAGCAGTCAGTGCTGAATATGTAAAATACAAAGAGAACATGACTATATTAGGCTGAATTTCTGTCCCTAAAAAATTCCTTAACATTTATCCATTGCAGACTGTTTCTCCCAGGGCTGTTTAGTGACTAGGGAGAGTGTTTCCGTCTTAATTTATTTTCCTCCCTGCTCTCCATTTTTCATTGTGTTTTTATAGTGTAGAATGAGAAGTTTTAGGAAGAAGCAGGGTGCAGGGGGAGGTGAAGGGCCCCTCCGCTGGCTCTCAGCTCCCTGTGTGGTGGCTGATGCCTCTCAGGGGCAGCAGGACAGGCTCGGAGCGGGGCAGGGAGACCGGAGCTCGGTGTTTCTGAGGGGGTCCCCGTGGGAGCACACACAGCCCGTGTCCTTGCCTTTGACACAGCAGGGGACACCTGGAAGTCTCAGGTCTCCTGGACGGACTCCGTCTGTATCTTTCATATTCTGTGTCCCTCACTTTGAGCCTTCTTTAATATCCTAAATAAATTTCGCCCGTGGACTCTCTCAGCTCCCAATTTATGTCTAACATTTTAGTTTCCTCCCTCAATGGTGGCAGTTTGCAGGGGTGAACTTACTCCCACTGTCTCATAAATAGTCTCATAAATAGTATAAATACATTTAGGCTTAAAAATTTTCCTGCCTCACAGTCAGTACTCACAGTGTTTCTACAGCATTTCTTAACCAGAGATGAAGTCATTACAAAGGGTGAAGTGAGTGACGTTGCTCAGTCGTGTCCGACTCTTTGTGACCCCATGGACTGTAGCCCACCAGGCTCCTCCATCCATGGAGTTTTCTAAGCAAGAGTACTGGAGTGGGTTGCCATTTCCTTCCCATGGGATCTTCCCGACTCAGGGATCAAACCCAGGTCTCCTACATTGCGGGCAGACGCTTTGTAGAGGGTAGCAAAAGGTGGCGGGGGCGGCGGGGTTTGTCGGGAATCTTGACAAGTGAAGAGCATCTCCTCCTGTCTTCTCCCCACTCTGCACACGTGTAAAATGCCTTTGCATATGCTGTCTCTGTGCTGTCTTTATCTTGTGCTGTGGGGTGGCCGCTTACTCTTCTGTGTTGGTGCAAAGGAGTATCTGCATAGTTTCCTGTAGTGTGTGTGTGTGTGTGTGTGTGTGTGTGTGTGTAGGCCCATAATCTCTTATTCACTCTCCATTCCGAAAGCTCCATATGGTGTTACAATAGATAGCTTACGGTGAACGGTGTCAGATTCACGCTCTCGGAAGGAGAGGGTTTTGCTTGCTTTGGGACCAGAGACGTGGCTACAGGCACTCGAAGCTTCATGTGACAAAAGTTTTATTGCAGTGCAGAAGGAATAGAGAAAACTTCTGACACAGATGTCAGAAGGGGGCAGAGAGTGCCCTACTCGGTAGTTCCGGTCGGGCTTTATATACTTTTCAATTGGTTATTAACAATAGAAAGGTCTTACCAGACCTACTCCCACAACATATATCCTAAGATGACAGGATTAGTCAGAAGGTTCTTGTTAAGAAGGAGAAACATGTCCTCAAGCAAGATGCATTGTTGTTCTATAATCATTAGCACAGAATTTAAGGAAAAGCATACCCTTGAGCAAGATGAGTTATTTTGTTGTGTAATCATTAGCTCCGGGCTTAAAGAAAGTTAGTCTTAAAGTGAAAGTGAAGTCGCTCAGTCATGTCCGACTCTTTGCTACCCCATGGACTGTAGCCTACGAGGCTCCTCTGTCCATGGGATTTTCCAGGCAATAGTACTGGAGTGGATTGCCATTTCCTTCTCCAGCAGATCTTCCCAACCCAGGGATCAAAGCCGGGTCTCCCGCATTGTAGACAGACACTTTAAAGATTGTTGTCATAACAACTCAGAGTTTAAGAAAAAAACATCTAATGTGACTAAGGGGAAGGAATGTAGGGAAAAAAGTTCGTCCCTTTCTCCTTCTTGAGAGCCCTGAGCTCCTTATTAACCTACCTAAGAATTAACTCTCAGAATCTGACCTTTGCTGAACTCATTTGGTGGCAAACCCATACCTGATCTGTCTCAAGGTTATTAATTTTTATATCACTTGTGTTATATACAAACATTAGCTTGTATGTTTCATGGAAGACATATTAACATATGATTATAGAGTTTTGCCCTGGACCTGCTGGTTTGTTATGTCAGATATGACAGATGTCTGTATATATTACTTTTTGAAAAGTTTTGAATTACAAAATACACATGGTTTCCAGGGTTTTGGATAAGGGATTCGAACCTATTTTGGACATTTGGGAAAGGACCCATTTCTGGAGATGGGTAAAAATCATACTTTGTAAAAATCGTATTAAAGAAAATGACACCATGTTAATACGGTTCATTTAGGAATTAGATCCAGCCACAGATACCGACATCACATTGTCTAAAGCTGGTTAGTCATGACCTTTGATTAATGGGACCACCCTTATTCAGCAAGAGCAAGTTCTGTTGTTTCTGTCTGTATGTTTAATATATCAAAGCTCAGTTTTCAAGCCTAAACATTTATTGGGATGGTCATATTAGTCTGGGTCCTCAGAGAAGAGGATGCCACAATGGGATTACATGTTCAAGGGTTTTATTAGGGGAAATGCTTGTGAGAGAGAAAGCAGGAAGAGAAATGGGGAGGGCTGGGGGAGTTGTCAGGCTGCAGATCTGAGCCTGGGTGAAGGGAGGAGGCAGAGGTTGGCTGGAGTGTCCGCGACTTCTGTGCGGCATGAGAAAAGCCGTGAGGAGGCCTGCAGCTCCCGGGGACCGGTCCGCCTCCGCATCCCTCAGTAGAAGCAGCCAGTCCGGACTCTGTAGCGGTGTCACTTCTGCCTATTGTATTGTTCACAGTAGTCGCCACGTCTGCCCACTTTCAATGGGAGATGATAAGAATGTCGAAGAATTTGTGGCCGTATTCTGGGCATTTCCATGGTTACCGCCCTGGGACTGAAGGTTTGGAGGATCGGAGGGCTGAATGGAGAGGGCCCCTTGATGAGAACCAGGATCCTGGGACGTGGGTTACAACCAGTCTAGGACGGAGTTGGGAGATAAATAGTCAAACTGCACTCTCCTTCCTCCCTCTCATCGCCTGGTCTCCACTGGGTGAACCCAAGTGGAATCCAGGTGGCAAGGGAATCCTGGAGAAAAAAGTGGCGCATACAGAGCAGGGTGAAAAAGACGGAGAGTAGGTACAGATGGGAACATGGAAGTGGTCAGCACACATCTATACTCGCCTCAGCATCGCTACTCCCCAGGTGCAACCGCTGGTGTTCCCCTTGCCAGATAATTGTGCTTAGTCACTCAGTCGTGCCTGACCCTTTGCAACTCCTGGGACTGTAGCCCACCAGGCTGCTCTGTCCATGAAATTTTCCAGGCCAGACTAATACAGTGGGTTGCCATTTCCTCCTCCAGGGGATCTTCCCAACCCGGGGATCGAACCCACCTCTCCTGCATCTCCTGCATTGCAGACAGATTCTTTACCTGCTAAGCCTTCAGGGAAGCCAAGTCATTAAATGCATTCTAAACATTTGTTTAAAATATTGGAATTTTAAAGAATCACTTTATTTACAAACCTGAGGCTTCTGACTCCTAGACCAGAGCTGTCTGCTTTCCCTCTGACCTCCACCCTTCAGAGCCTCCTGTTCTCCTTTAGTCTGTCTGACTCCTCTCCTTTTCTGCCCTACATGGGGGCGTGCCCAGGGCCTGGGCTCTGCTGATCAGCCAGGATCAACTACCAGCTGATTCTCTGCCTGAGTGACCTGCTGTGCCCTCAGACTTAGACTGTCAAAGCCACGCTCATATGATCTGTTTCTCCCTGGCCACCTTAGGACAGCCTCTGAGTGTCTCCTTGGTGGGAGTGACACCATTTCCTCCTGGTTGCCAGCCTTATCCCATAAGGTTCTTTTTGTTGTTGTTTTTTATTGGAGGATACCTGCTTTACGATACTGTGTTGGTTTCTGTGTTGGTACATCAACATGAATCAGCCAAGGGTATGCATAGGACCCCTCCCTCCTGACCCGCCCTTCCGCCTCCCTCCCCTCTGGGTTGTCACAGAGGCCTGGGTTGAGCTCCCTGAGTCACACAGAAGATTCCCACCTGCTGTCTATTTCCAGTTGGTGCTGTGTTTGTTTCTGTCCCTCCCTCAGTCCGTCCTTCCCCCGCTGCATCCACACATCTGCCCTCCGTGTCTGTGTTTCCACTGCTGCCCTGCAGATGCGTCCATCAGTGCCATCTCCCTAGATCCCATATGCTTGTGTTAGCCTGCTCACTTCTGCGTCTTCTCCCGGCAGCGTCCCTGGGGGTCACCCTCTGCACACACCTCCATGTGGGTCTCATCGCAGCCACTTCTTTCTGTGGGTTGTCACACACATAACTGCTGGATTAAATTTAATGAAACACATCTTTTTTTAGAAAAAAAATTGTGTATTCATTTGGCTGTTTGTTTATTGTTCATGCAGGCTCTCTCACTGTGGTGGCGCGCAGACTCTCGTTGCAGTGCTTGGCCTTAGTTGTCTCGCAGCATGTGGGAGCCTCGTTCCCCCAGCGGGGATCGAACCCGCATCTCGTGCATTGCATGGCAGATTCTTAATCATTGGACCACCAGGGAAGTCCCTGAAGACCCTTTAAATGTCCACTTTCCTCTCAGCCTTGAGTGACTGATCCCCTAGGTCTCATCAGTCTGCACGCAGCTCCAGGTCCCCGCTTCACACCCTCCTTGTTCTGGCTTCGGGGCGTCTCCTGTACTCACTCTTCTCTGGAGTCTCACTCTGTCTGCAAGGGGCAGCTTAGACCCCACCCCTTCCTCAGCTGCCCCTGACTTGGGGGCTCTGGGCTCTCTCTAGCACCTGTGGCTGTGTCTGTGTGGTCATTGGACACTCCTGTCTCTTGTTCAGCATGTTCTTTGGATTTAATCCTGCTTCCCTGCCTCTATCTAAAACCCCTAGGACAGTCTCTATCTGCAGTTCTCCAACAGTGTTTCGAGGAACCCTGGGCCTTGGTGGAGGGGGAGCCCAGTGTAAATTGCCTACTTTATGAGGGAAACACAGTGACGCCTGTCAGACACCATGTGGATTAACTAACTTGAAATAAGTTAGCTCCAGCATTAGATATACATACCTTTCAATCCGAGCCTAATTTTGCCAAACCGAGTTTTTGTCAGATGCTGTGATTAAAAGCAAGTATCATGTGAAAATCTTGGTGGGATTTCTGAGGTTGACAGTGTTGAGTCTGATTCTAAGGTTTGAGTGCCCAACACGAGTTAAGCTGTTAGGATTTAACAACATATTAAGTTGTTTGGATGTAAATTGAAGGAAGTAGGGAAACCACTGGACCATACAGGTATGACCTAAATCAAATCCCTTATGATTATACAGTGGAAATGAGAAATAGATTTAAGGGCCTACATCTGATAGATAGAGTGCCTGATGAACTATGGAATGAGGTCCGTGACATTGTACAGGAGACAGGGATCAAGACCATCCCCATGGAAAAGAAATGCGAAAAAGCAAAATGGCTGTCTGAGAAGGTCTTACAAATAGCTGTGAAATGAAGAGAAGCGAAAAGCAAAGGAGCAAAGGAAAGATATAAGCATCTGAATGCAGAGTTCCAAAGAATAGCAAGAAGGGATAAGAAAGCCTTCTTCAGTGATCAATGCAAAGAAATAGAGGAAAACAACAGAACGGGAAAGACTAGAGATCTCTTCAAGAAGATTAGAGATACCAAGGGAACATTTCATGCAAAGATGGGCACAATAAAGGACAGAAATGGTATGAACCTAACAGAAGCAGAAGATATTAAGAAGAGATGGCAAGAATACACAGAAGAACTGTACAAAAAAGATCTTCATGACCCAGATAATCATGATGGTGTGATCACTGACCTAGAGCCAGACATCCTGGAATGTGAAGTCAAGTGGGCCTTAGAAAGCATCACTATGAACAAAGCTAGTGGAGGTGATGGAATTGCAGTTGAGCTATTTCAAATCCTGAAAGATGATGCTGTGAAAGTGCTGCACTCAATATGCCAACAAACTTGGAAAACTCAGCAGTGGCCATGGGACTGGAAAAGGTCAGTTTTCATTCCAATCCCAAAGGAAGGCAATGCCAAAGAATGCTCAAACTACCACACAATTGCACTCATCTCACACACTAGTAAAGTAATGCTCAAAATTCTCCAAGCCAGGCTTCAGCAATATGTGAACCGTGAACTTCCTGATGTTCAAGCTGGTTTTAGAAAAGGCAGAGGAACCAGAGATCAAATTGCCAACATCTGCTGGATCATGGAAAAAGCAAGAGAGTTTCAGAAAAGCATCTATTTCTGCTTTATTGACTATGCCAAAGCCTTTGACTGTGTGGATCACAATCAACTGTGGAAAATTCTGAAAGAGATGGGAATACCAGACCACCTGACCTGCCCCTTGAGAAATCTGTATGCAGGTCAGGAAGCAACAGTTAGAACTGGACATGGAACAACAGACTGGTTCCAAATAGGAAAAGGAGTTCGTCAAGGCTGTATATTGTCACCCTGCTTATTTAACTTATATGCAGAGTACATCATGAGAAACGCTGGACTGAAAGAAACACAAGTTGGAATCAAGATTGCCAGGAGAAATATCAATAACCTCAGATATGCAGATGACACCACGCTTATGGCAGAAAGTGAAGAGGAACTCAAAAGCCTCTTGATGAAAGTGACAGTGGAGAGTGAAAAAGTTGGCTTAAAGCTCAACATTCAGAAAACAAAGATCATGGCATCTGGTCCCATCACTTCATGGGAAATAGGTGGGGAAACAGTGGAAACAGTGTCAGACTTTATTTTTCTGGGCTCCAAAATCACTGCAGATGGTGACTGCAGCCATGAAATTAAAAGACGCTTACTCCTTGGAAGGAAAGTTATGACCAACCTAGATAGCATGTTGAAAAGCAGAGACATTCTTTTGCCAACAAAGGTCCATCTAGTCAAGGCTATGGTTTTTCCTGTGGTCATGTATGGATGTGAGAGTTGGACTGTGAAGAAAGCTGAGTGCCGAAGAATTGATGCTTTTGAACTGTGGTGTTGGAGAAGACTCTTGAGAGTCCCTTGGACTGCAGGGAGATCCAACCAGTCCATTCTGAAGGAGATCAGCCCTGGGATTTCTTTGGAAGGAATGATGCTAAAGCTGAAAGTCCAGTACTTTGGTCACCTCATGAGAAGAGTTGACTCACTGGAAAAGACTGATGCTGGGAGGGATTGGGGGCAGGAGGAGAAGGGGACGACAGAGGATGAGATGGCTGGATGGCATTACCGACTCGATGGACGTGAGTCTGAGTGAACTCCGGGAGTTGGTGATGGACAGGGAGGCCTGGCGTGCTGTGATTCATGGGGTCGCAAAGAGTCGGACACGACTGAGCGACTGAACTGAACTGAAATACTTAATAGATGGGATGGTTGGGTATTTCTCTTGGCTTCGCGGTGCTGTGAATAAATGATGGATGTATTGAAGATGCCAGAGACTAAGAAAATTTCAGAACCTCTGGCCTGTGTTGTGGGTTTTGGTGTCTCTACAGCAGGGTTTGCCAACTACGACCTGTGGGCCAGGTCTGGGCTGTGGCCTGTTTTTATTTATCCTGAAAGTATGGTTTTTACATTCCTCTACTGGTGGTTAATTAGCCAAAAAACATGGTATATACACACAGTGGAATATTACTTAGCTTTAAAGAGGAAGGAAATTCTAGCACATTGTTATACAGCATGGATGAACCCAGAGGACATTATGCTAGGTGCAGTAAGTCAGTCATAAAAAGACAAATACTGTATGATTCTAGAACAGTTATGTTCATAGAGACAGCAGAATGGTGGTTGCCAGGGCAGGGGGAGGGGAGAATGGGCAATTGTTTATTGGATACAAAGTTTCAGTTTTGTAAGATGGAGAGAGTTCTGGAGATGGCTGGCGATGTTGGTTGCATAGCAATATGAATATACTTAATACTATTGGACTGTACACTTAGTATGGCAGATTTTATGTATACTTGACCACAATTTAAAAAAGGAACTTTTTATGCTTTTCAAAGTTTTTTTTTTTTTAAGGAGTATATGACAGACACTATATATGACTATGAAACATGAAATACTTACTTTCAGGCCCTTTGCAGAAAGTGTGGTAACCCCGACTCTAGGGGTTAGCATGGTGCCCTGTATATTGTAGGTGATTCATATACGTTTAAGGAGGATAACAATAGTGAAAGAACGTCCGCAGGTAGAGAGAGATTCCTGCCTCCCCCCCTCCCCCCATTTTTTCCGGAATGTAGTGATCAGACTGAGGAGCCCCAGACGAGAGCGGAAGCGGAGCAGGCTGGTTGGCTTTGTCAGCAGCTTAGAGGAGTCTGTCCAGGTGTGTGGTTTGGGGGCCCAGGGCTGGCGAGAGAGAGGCCAGTGGACTGTCGGCAGGAGCAGCCAAAGGTGGGTTTAGCGCCACCCGGCAGGGTTAGAAAAGAGGAAGGGCTGAACAAAGAGCCTGCTGGGCTCCGCGTTGTCATTTTCGTCAAGTGTCTCGTGAACTTGGATATTCTGTTCTGAGGGTTATTTTGGCTCTTTTATTTGGAGACTGTGAGGGAATTAGGGCAGGAGTTTGGGCTCGCCGCGATGGTTGGAGGCTGAGACCTTGAGAGGAGTGTGCTGAAGTAAAGGATGGATGGAAGGAAAAGTAATGACACACCATCTTTTTCCACAGGCAGCTCACAGGAGCTGGCTGCAATAACCGTGACCTCAGAGAGCGTCCGCACCTTTGGATTTTACAGAGAACAGCAGCAATGTTTTGTTCAGCAAATTATTCCATGCAAGTGCACTTGGAAAAGCAGAAGCAAAAAACCCACCAGAAACACTGATTTTTCCACCATCTCTTGTGTGCTGAAACCCTGTCTGAGCAGTAGACATGCAGAGACTGACTTCAGCCATTCCCTTAAAGACCCTTGCCGGTTTCTTGAAAACGGCTGCGGAGCCCATTTGTTTGAGAATCTCGTCTTCCAAACATGTGCATACATATTCATGATCCGTATTCCGTGAGCTCAGTAATTCATGGCTTATTGACTTGGGCTGATGGATAGACGTTTTTTGGGGATTGGAGAAGATGGAGATTTTGAGAGTCTGGGAGCAGCCACACGTGAGTCACTACCTGCTCTTAGTGCGTCTGTGGTGAGCTGGGCCAGCGGGGCTCTTACCAGCCAGGTTTGCTTTTGACTCTCATGCCCAGTGAAACTAGTGACTGAAGGTTTTAAGCGCAATTACATGCCATCTTCAAATTATCATCATTAATAAATGTGAATGAGCTGTGATCGGGTGCCCAGTGGAGAGGAGGTTTATATCGACCTCTTCTGCCGGCGTTTTCAGTCTCCAGTGAGGAGCAGGCTGAGCAGGCTGTCACTTAATGTCACTTATGTGTCTTCCTTCATGTATCTCTAGGTGACAGTGGAGGGGGCTGGGGTGATGAGGGTAGAGACGGTCCCATACTCTTCTGGAGACTTCCTGTCACGTTTCTGGAAGCCTGGCGAGGCAGTATCCCGTGCACTCGTCTGTCATCTACCCGCGTCACCTCCCGAAGACAGACACCTGGACATTCTATGTCTGGTTTCCAATAATGCTGTAAAACCTCATCAATCAGGTCGTTCCTTTCCGTGGGAAATTGATGAGAGGAGGAAATTAGGGCACCATCTTGGCCTGAAATTTGAGATTTCATTTTCCATATGTGGTGGTTCTTTGTTAAATCTTGCAGTTTTCCCTTGAGTTGTGGAGGTCCACACTAGACTCCAGCTTTGGCAGGGGTGGGGGGTCCATACCCAGAACTCAAGCGGGATCGTATTTTTGTCTTTCCCTTGGGTATTTCTATTTGTGCATTTCAACAATTTGCTTTTTCAAATGTGCTCCCTACCTTACAGACCCAGCCTCCCCAGTCACAGAAGGCTTGTCCTGCTCCTCTCTGCTAGCCCCTTACTCCTTTCCTGGAGTGATGTTGAACTCTCCCCGTGCGTGTGGAACTTGGTTTCTCACCATGCCCGGAGGAGAGCAGTTACTTGGTACGGTTCTGTCCTCTGCCGTGCTGAAAGCAGCAGGCATGGCCGAGGGCTGGGAGGGGTGAGCTTAGGGCGCCAGTTGCCACCTCAGACTTCTGCACAGCCTCGTAGTCCTGTCCAGTGCTGGGAGTCCAGGGGTGACGGAGGATCCGGGACGCGGGGGCAGAGCCCCAGCAGTCGTTCTGTCCTCGTTCACCCTGGGCCTCGAGGAAGACTTGTGTGGCAGCAGAGAGGCCGGAAGTGACTGTCCCTGGCGCCCATCAGCATGAGGTAATTAAAAGGCCAGCTCTGTCGTGGGCCTGCAGCTATGGGGCGTGGGTTGACAGCACACTGGTAAACTTGGATTGAAGGTTCATATTAAGGGGCCAGCTCCAGACAGCCTAAATTAATAATTGCTGTAGCCAGCGGGCACCAGCCATTAAACAGACCTAGGAGATTCCAGTGACACTTATAAGACGCTTTGACTTGGAAATACTTGACTTATTAATTGAAAACTGAAAGCGTGTGCCATTTAATACATTCCGTTAATGCATTGTATTTGATTAGTACAATTTGGGGAAGCAGTCTAGTTTAATATTGCAAAAAAAATGGCTTTTGAGGTGAACCTTAGTTGGACTTCTGACCCTTTGGTGTTTAACTAGCAGCGTGACTGTGGCAAGTACCCTCATCTGTGTGTATATATTATCTGTGGATAATGATACCTACCTTATTGGGCTCTTGTGAAGAGCAAATGAGGTGCTGCATTGAACAAGCTTTTTGTCTCTGACACTTAGTACTAAATACATATATTACCTGCTAACCAGCTGAATCTCTAAATGAGATGTCCTTCCCATGACACTGTATGTTACTGGACAGTGAATTTTTTTTTAACCCATTTTCATGGCTCAAACAATAAAGAATGTGCCTGCAGTGCAGGAGACCTGGGTTTGATCCCTGGGTCGGGAAGATCCTCTGGAAGAGGGAATGGCACCCCACACCAGTATTCTCTCCTGGAGAATTCCATGGACAGAGGAGCCTGGCAGACTATAGGCCATAAAGTTGCAAATAGTTGGACACGACTGAGCCACTAACACACACACACACACACACACACACACACTATTGGGTTGGCCATAAAGTTCCTTTGGTACGCTGTTACAGAAAAACCTAAACAAACTTTTTGGCCAACCCAGTACTGTAGTGTTTTGATTTTAGATGATCTACTTACTGTTCCTTATTGCTTTTTTATGTTATTTCATGACAGCATGACTCTGGGTTTACTTTTGACTCATTCCCTCAGAACGTGGTATCTATTCAGTTATCAGTAGAGGTAGTTCCCTATTTGTCCTAATTCTCGGTGTCAGAGCCTCTTGGACTTCAGTGTGTAGAGACGACTCCCTGGGAGCATCCTGCCCGCAGCCTCCCACGGGCTGGGGTTTGGGTCACACAGGCTGGGCTGCAGCCCTGGCATCTGCACATCTGCCAGCTCCCAGGTGTGCCAGGGGCCGCTCTCGGGTGACCCTGCTGCTCTGCAACCTTCTGTGGGCACGCGGCTTCTCGTGCTCTTTTACTGACTTAGGATCGGAAGACACGGGCCCTAGTGTGATGCATGATTATGAGGATCGTAACTTTCTTAAGAATTCAGGTTTTCATGCGTAGTATTCACCACTGTCAGTTTCCCAAGGCTGTGGGAAGCATCAGATAAGAAGGCAGGTGACACCTGGGGAAGCCGTGCGCCTCTTCCACATGAGCAAGGTATTAACAGGGACATGAGGTCTGCTTTGCCCCATGCTCAGGCCGTTTTAGCCAACAAAGCAGATGACATAGGTGAGAATGTTTTGCATAATGTAAAGACTTAGTAGGCAGAGTGTCTAAAGGTGAGTAGTGCAAGAGGACTGTTGGGTGGTGAGGGTGTGTTCTGCCCCTGGTGTGCGGATGGTGTTTGACTGAGGGACGTACCCCCTCATAGTTCAGGATGCTGTGCGAGCGCCATTACTCATCACCCTGATATCACCGCTGCTCCTCTCCCGTGTGACGCTGTTCGGGTGCGAGGACAGTAATGTCAGGACCGTAAAAGCTCCTTTCCAGTGCAAGTGCTGTCAGCTCGGCAGTGGGATTACTGGCCGCTCGCTGACGTCATGCATACCCCAGGGTATTACAAAGGCACTGCCACTCCACTCCGCTGGTCTGCTGGCGTCTGGGTGCTATGGGCAGAAGGGAAAAGGGGGTTGTAGCTGGGGATTGCACAACAAAGGGGGGAGAGGCTGGTTTTGCAGGGTTGACTGCCACAATGATTACTTTTGCACTTCCCACATTCTTCATATGAAGTGGAAAGATGATGTGTACAGATATTTACACCCGTATACAAATGCACTTTTTATTAATGTGTAGAAGCACCTAAGAGAGTCCATTGTGTATCCCAGAACTGTTAACTTGTGGGCCAACTATGGAGCAAAATGAAATGTCTAATACTCATTGTGGAAAGCATCTGGGAATGTGGAGGTAGATGGTATTAGGGGCTATTGGAACATCTACCTGTTTTTTTGTTTGTTTGAATATCTAAGGTCTTGCACTAGGTCTCCAGCCTGCTTAAGCAGGCTGTTTGGATGTTTTGTCTTTGGATGTTTTGTAGATATGGGCTTCCAGGTAAGGCATGTGGGGTGTGTGTGTGCAGCTAAGGCCTGGCCATATTGTTATATGAATGAAAATCTAAATCTTTCCCCTCATTTTGCGTATTCACAGAAGAGATAGTGAGCTAACTGGCCATAGGATTCATGGTGGCATCACCTTGGTGTTGATAGCTTCGTGGTGTCTTGGGGGCGTTCCTGTCTCTACAGTGTCGTATCTAATGCTGTGCCAAAACAAACAAAAACAAAAACCGTAAAGCGTTGCCTGTAGTAAATAGAATAGAGAGCAGAGAGCAAGGCAGGCTTATTCGCTCATTGACATAAACCCAGATGCAGTGGTGTTCAGTGAAGAAGGTCTCTGAAGAGGATTGAGTCTGATGTGGACTTGAGAGTCAGGGGGCCAGGGTCAGGATCCAGGCTCTGCCGCTTGTCGCTGAGTGCCCTTGGGCAGAACCTTTAACCTCTCTGAGCCAGTTTTCTCCTTTCCATTTGTAAAGTGGGGCCCCTGATAGTAGTGCCTACCGTGTAGATTCATGAGGATTGCCTGACTTTAAAACGGTGTCTGGCACAGCGTAAGTGCTATGCGCCTGTTAGCTCTGTTGTAACTCTCTCTGTGTTCACTGCTACCTGTTGGAAGATCATAGTTGTAGACGACCCAGCAGTGCTCTCTTTGATTTGTGGCGCTGTACTATAATACTGTTGTTATTAACTGTACAAGTATGGCGTTTGGCGCACTGCTGGAGGAATTGGGTAGACAGCTGTAGGCATCCAGGTACTGGAGAAATAACCCAGACGTATACCTGATAGAGCCCAACTCGGACTCTTTCGCAGGCCGATCCCACATGTCGTCTTCCTGCCTTCTGCATAGACTCTTCTCCAGTTCTCCCAGGCCACTGCTGTACACTGAGTATGAAATAGCCTTCTGGTTAAAAGCCTGTGCCTCCCGCTCCGTGAGCGGCCCTGTCTCCTGCAACTGGACTTTTCCAGATCCTTCTCATCCTCCAGTGTCCAGACCATATGCCACCTCTTTCTGAAAGTCTTCATGATCAAGCCAGAAGTAGGCAATCGCTCCTCACTTCTTTATTTAGATTTTTTTTTTAATGTGGACCATTTTTAAAGTCTTTGTTGAATTTGTTACAATATTGCTTCTGTTTTAAGTTTTGGGTTTTTGGCCATGAGGCATGTGGGATCTTAGCTCTCCAACCAGGGAACAAACCCATGTCCCCCTGCACTGAAGGGGAAGTAGTTTTAAGCACTGGACTACCAGGAAGGTCCCCACTCCTCACTTCTTTAGAGTTTGGCTGGGGTCACTCATGTGGCACTTACAGATCTTGTGTGATCATTATGGGATTAACTTGTCTCACCTGTCCAACCAGGGGGTAAACGCCACGAGTGTAGAGACCGTACATGTGCATGCGTGTACCCTTTATTGAACATACACTATGACAGCACGTCTAGCACACTGCCGTGTGGTCAGTAGTTACTGTGCCCTATTGTGGCTTCCCGGAGAAGGCAATGGCACCCCACTCCAGTACTCTTGCCTGGAAAGCCCCATGGGCGGAGGAGCCTGGTGGGCTGCACTCCATGGGGTCGCTAAGAGTCAGACATGACTGAGCGACTTCCCTTTCCCTTTTCACGTTCATGCATTGGAGAAGGAAATGGCAACCCACTCCAGTGTTCTTGCCTGGAATAATCCCAGGGATAGGGGAGCCTGTGGGGTCGCACAGAGTCGGGCACGACTGAAGCGACTTAGCAGCAGCAGCATTGTGGCTTCCCAGGTGGTGCTAGTGGTCAAGAATCCACCTGCCAAGCTGGAGACCCGGGTTCAATCCATGGATCAGGAAGATCCCATGGAGAAGGAAATGACAATCCACTCCAGTACTCTTGCCTGGAAGATCCCATGGACAGGGGAGCCTGGTGAGCTACAGCCCATGGGGTTGCAAAGAGTCGGACATAACTGGGTGACTGAGCAGGAACCAACGATCGTGCTGTCTTTTGAATAAATGAGTGAATGTGTGACCAGAGGTGTGGTGAGTAGGTCAGGGGGTGTGTGTGGAGCACAGGTGAGGGAGTGAGTAGAGACAGCTGAGGAGAGATTGAGTAGTTCAGAGCTGTTGTGGTCCATCTGGTTGGTGAGCTGATGTTTCCCTGACAGCTGTTGGGAAAGTGAGGAGCTTGAGGAAAAGGGGTGTTTCAGATTGGCTAGAGCTGTCCTTTGCTGAAAGCGAGATGATGCTTATTTGTTGTGAAGGTCCGGAAGGAAAATGACTGCCTTCAAGATGAATGTTGCTGGAAAAGTATGAAGGAAGATATATTTTATAGAAGGAGGTGGAAGGAACCTGAACAAAAAATATTAGTGAAGAATTGGTGATGGATTATGTCTAAAATATGCCCTCCATATCCAGAAGTGAAATTCTATGAAGTGGGCAAGCTTCTCCTTATTGTTTTTGGCTTCAGTTGCCTACAAGATATCAACTTTAAAATATTGACAATATATCGTCGCCATGGTTATTTATCAAGACATCAAACTATCTGGGTAAGATGTATGATATTGATATTTGTGTTACATGCTTTAATAGAACTAGTAGATTTGGCTGGGCAGTTTTTTCTTAGCATTTTGAAGCTGAGAACTTCAAAGTCCGTTAGATTTTGATTTCATGGAGGAGCCATGTGGGAGCAGAGGTGAGGGGCTCTCTCATTTGTCTCCATGTCTTTATTCCCTGACACAGTGTAGACCCAATGCTTGGCATCCAAAAGGTGCTCTATGAATGTTTTTCAGTAAATGAATGAATAACACCTCCGTTTTTCAGTAAGCAAGCTAATATCTAGTTTAAACAAATTTCAGACTGAATAGATTTCATGAAACTTACCCTTTGTGTTTAAAGTTCTCACCGCATCTAAAATGCAGAGATTGAACTGGAGATAGAAACATAATGCGTTACGTGCACTCATGAGTTCAGTGCTGGACCTAGAGATGGTTTAGCCTCAGCTTCTCATTATTCGGATAACACTGAGGACTAGAGAGGTTAGGTGACTTCTCAGGCTCACACAGCTGCTTGTGGCCAAGTTTGGACCCAACTGAGATCTGCAGAATATGAGGCTTCAGTACCATTTCTCCCCTTTACCCTCCTCAGAGTAAATCTTAGTTACATGAATCCTTCCATGGCATAACTTAATTCCTGAGCTCCTAATGCAGACTTGAGAAACATTCTCCTTATGCTTTTGTTAATAGCAAAATGGACAGATGTTTTAGGGAGCAGATCCCTTCCCATCCGGGCGCCTTTGCAGTGCCGGGGACTGCTTGGGTGCGCCCATAGTCATTTTTTGGTGTCCTGCTTGAGTTTCTCCTCCTGGTAAGTCTGTTCCAAAAGGAGAGCTTGCACCATCTAGTGGATCTAAGAAGAGGCTCTTGGGTTTAATTTTTTGGTAGCCCGGTTTTAAAAAGAAGAGAGAAACAATTTTTTACTTAATTAATCTGCAGAGTCTCACATGGAACTCTGTTTATATCATGAGAGTGAAGGTGAGAGCCCAGGATGAGGGTAAGGTCACTTTGGACCTCACTCTGCTCAGAACACTGTGCTCAGAATATCACTTCATGCGAAATAGATGGGGAAATAGTGTCAGACTTTATTTTTTTGGGCTCCCAAATCACTGCAGATGGTGACTGAAGCCATGAAATTAAGACACTCCTTGGAAGGAAAGTTATGACCAACCTAGATAGCATATTCAAAAGCAGAGACATTATTTTGCCAACAAAGGTCCGTCTAGTCAAGGCTATGGTTTTTCCAGTGGTCATGTATGGATGTGAGAGTTGGACTGTGAAGAAAGCTGAGTGCTGAAGAATTGATGCTTTTGAACTGTGGTGTTGGAGAAGACTCTTGAGAGTCCCTTGGACTGCAAGGAGATCCAGCCAGTCCATTCTGAAGATCAGCCCTGGGATTTCTTTGGAAGGAATGATGCTAAAGCTGAAACTCCAGTACCTTGGCCACCTCATGTGAAGAGTTGACTCATTGGAAAAGACTCTGATGCTTGGAGGGATTGGGGGCAGGAGGAGAAGGGGACGACAGAGGAAGAGATTGGCTGGATGGCATCACCAACTCGATGGATGTGAGTCTGAGTGATCTCCAGGAGTTGGTGATGGATAGGGAGGCCTGGCGTGCTGTGATTCATGGGGTCGCAAAGAGTCGGACACAACTGAGCGACTGAACTGAACTGAACTGAACTGTGCTCAGAACAAGGCACCTCCATGACCAGGCTGTTGCCGCAGCTCTTTTAATGGTGGAAGGGGGATTAGGAGGTAGGTAGTATATCAGCCTATATTTTCTAGCAGTGCTTGGATTGTTTTGCTCATTAATTCAAAACATTAACTCTTCTGTAATGGGTCTTCCCATAATAGTTGGGAATTAGTCAAATCCTGCTATTATTCCTGGGAAATCCACTAGTACTAATTTGGCCAATTAACTTTTTCAGTAAATGTGCAGTATTTTTCTACCCAGTTGGATAAATGAAGTTTTAGGATGCTTCCAAATTATTCTTTTGTTTCCTTCAATAGAGATTTAAATCTTTTCTCAAGTTCTGCAAAATACTTATCTCACGTGATCGGTGGCAGAAGATGGAGTTTTTGAAGCAGGGTAACTTGATGACTGAGTTAGCAACACAGTGTGGAGGTCTCTTCACTGACTTTGCCCTGAGATCTGAAATGCTCACTACCTTCTGCAGCTGAGTTTTCTTTTTAAAAGATGTGGTGATCCTCTTTATATTTATAGACTATGCTCCACAAAAGCTGGACTTCTTTCTTTTTTTTTGCCTTTGTTACTCCAGCAGCTGAAATGTGATGTCTCAGGTGCCCCTTTAGCTCCTGTGTGGTGTCAGCATCCTTTCTGACGGTGGTTCTCACCTTGTTGCATGTCGGAATCAACAAGGGAAGCCTGGCCCCACCTCTGAAGAGTCTGATTTACCTGGGTCTGGGTGGGATGTGAGCCCGGTGTGTTTAAAATGCTCCCCAAGTGATTCTAGCATGGAGCTGGGGTTCAGAACCACTGCTCTATGATGTCTTTGAAAGTGTGTTGTGAACCATTGGGTTCCAAATCCAGTTTGAACATTGGAGATCCATATTTGAAAGCCAGTATTCTCTTTGGGACCAGCAGTGGTTATACTGTAGTGTGATTGGAGTAAGGACATCGTCACGATGTCTAGTGACTCCATGCTCACTGCTCTCTCTGGTGCTGGTGGAGGTGGTTATGGTATATGATCTGGGTCGCCAGGGGCAGTGAGGCCAGAAGGGAATGCTTTTTCCTCCCAGTTTTATTGACGCATAAGCAGTTTATTCTTGTAATTGTCCTCATCTGAGGCCATTGACTCTATATTGTTGGCGTTTGTCCTGGTGGCAGTGGGAACGTTGGTGTCCAGGAGTAGGGTGCTCAGAGAGCTCTTTGGAGAGAGTGTTTTCTGGAGTAAGTCCTGCTCTGTTGCCGGAAGCAGGTCGCTTCTGAGAAGCAAAGCTGAATCAGAGGAAGGGTGAGGTGGGAAAAGGGCAGGGAGGGCATGGGTCCTCCGAGATGCCATCGTTTGAACTCTTTCGATGGGAAACAGTGTCTTTGACCGTGATCAGTCCACATAGTTGATGCAGCTGTTCAGTTTCAAAGTATTTCTGCTATGTCTTCAGAGGGCAAAGGGATCAGAATGTCAAGGAATTGTTAGAATTCTTGTCTTGGGTTTTGCAAGACAGACCTGTTGTGTGAAGAACATGAAATTTGGTATTGAGCAGATCTGGTCTCTCATGAATCTGGTCTCTGCCACTTGCTGTGTACTTTGGGGGGCAAGTTCGTGAGGCTCAGTTTTTTTTTTTAATCTGTAAGATGAGAACCCTAATACCTATACCCTCAGGGCCAAGGTGAATTAACTCCTGTGTGAAGCACCTAACACAATGCTTGCCACAGAGCGGGGTCTCCACACGTGGCAGCTGTTTCTGGAATAATTGATACTGTTAATAATAGTGATAGTTAATGATAATGATAGTAATAAATGACTTTTTCCCTCTCCTTTGGAAATGGTCCCTGAAATACAAGTAGCCTCATGGTCCGTGTGTCCAGCTGTCATGCCTGTGGACTGTGAATGGGGGTGGAAAAGCAGTGTTAACAGGGGTTCCACCTGGGAAACTTAGAATTTTCATCCTCACATAACCAACGTGTCATAATTTAGTCTCATCACATATTAATGCCTTCAAGTGTAGTTGCTCCCTAGAAGAGTTAATTCCATTGGTGACTCATCTTGTGTATATTTTGTTTGTTTACCTCAAAGGCGCTAGAATAGAGATTTTTATTTGCACAGTGTAGAGTGGGGGTTAGCAGGGAAGAAGGGGAAATGTGACTTGTGGGGATTACTTTAATATAAGGCATGACTGAGGCCATGGTGCTGCAGGAAGGGCCGCCTTCCAGGGCCCAAAAGTCAGCTCTTGTCTGACACCAGGAACTGAACTGTCCAAGGAGACAGGTGTGCTAACAAAGCAAGAGACTATTGGGAAGGGGCACCGGGGCGGAGAGCAGTAGGGTGAGGGAGCCCGGAGGACTGCTCTGACACAGGGCTCGCAGTCTCGGGCTTTATGGTGATGGGCTTAGTTTCCAAGTTGTCCCTGGCTTGGCCAATCTTTGGTCTGACTCAGGGGCCTTCTCTGTGGATTCCAGTGCAGAGGAGTCTGGAAGGTTGACAGGACATACTGTGGGGTGGTGTCTCCTCCCTCTTTTTGAGGTGCAAAGTGAAAGTGTTAGTCGATTAGCGGTGTCTGACTGGTTGCCACCCCATGGACTGTAGCCCGCCAGGCTTCTTTGTCCGTGGGACTCTCTAGGCAGAAAAACTGGAGTGGTAGCCGTTCCCTTGTCCAAAGGGTCTTCCCGACCCAGGGATCGAGCCTGGGTCTCCGGTGTTGCAGGTGGATTCATTACCATCTGAGCCACCAGGGTAGCCTAAATTCTTCTAGCTAGCTTTATGAGGCACGTTTTGGGCCAGCATCTGCTTCCCCCTTTTGGTTCCTTCTGAATTCTCCCGGTTAGTTTTCAACAGCGGCACCACATTCCTTACCAGGACCTCCTGTTGTGAGACAACTCCTGCAGGTGGTCATCATCTGCCTGGCCGAGGGGTACGGTTTCAGTCAGTGGTTCCCTAACAGCGGGGTAGTCTGGACCGGAGAAGAGACGGTGCCAGGATTGGGACTGGTGGGGGCCTGAACCAGGCAGCTGTTCCGAGTGGCTGTCCCAAGGTCGCTGTTAGCGCTGCCTGAGCGTCCCCGTAGAGCTGTCTCGGTGCTATCTCGGTCCTTTGCCGTAAGTTGCCAGTGTCTGGAGGACAGTGCTGTTCACTGAAGCTCTGAGCCTAGAGTCGAAGGCATTTACGTGAATCAGGGTAAACTGTGCAGCTGAGGGACCTGTAATGCAGTTTCAGAACAATCAGTATATTCTAATTGGGTATAAAGGGATTTCTTCTCCATCTGGGTTCTGACAAGTTGAGAAAAAAATGAGTGAGGCAGATGGAGGAGCAAAAGAGCAGCTTTATTATCAGTAACACGGGTGCTAGAGAATAGGGTTTACACCTGTACATAAGAATTCCAAATACTGAGCCCAGAATTAGACAGACTCTTCCAGATGCAGAGAAGAATGTGTCCTTCCTGCTGGCAGCCTGGCTCCTGGAAGGAGAGAGAGAGGAAGGGACAGGTTCATCAAAATGACAAGTTACCCCCTCGCCAGGGGAAGAGTTACTGAGGAAGGCAGAGAAAGCCCAGAAGTGCTTTGTTAGGAGATCCTGTGTTGGAAAAGAAGTCTTAGGATTGGAGATATTGGTTTTTCTATCAGGTCTACAAAAATCCAGCCTTTTAAAATTCTAGCAAATTGGAAGTAGTAAATCATATTTTTAAAAAACAGTAGTAGTAGTTTAAATGTCCTTCCAGTGCTCAAGAACCTAAAATGGGTCCCTGTTGCCTGCAGAAGATAATTGAGACTCTTTCACTTGACTTTGAGACATGCCCCACCCTGCACCCCGAGTCTGACCCCTTCCTACCTATGGACCTCACTTCCCCTGTGATTTTCTTTTCTTGAAATTTAATTTTATGTGTTTATTTGGCTGCACTGGGTCTTAGTTGCAGCATGCAGGATCTAGTTCCCTGACTGGGATCCTACTCCAGCCCCCCGCATTGGGAGCACAGAATATTAGCCACCAGGGAAGTCCTACCCCTCGCTTTTCAAATGTAAATCTGAAGTCAGAGCCGTGCCCACATGGTCCTCTCTTATCCCCATGTTGCTGCTGGAGTATTCTTCCTCTTTTCTGTCTGTTAAGTCCCAGCACAGTCCTGATATTGGGCTAAGGCCTTGCACTTAAGCACGCACTGCTTTCTCTCCACCCGGGACCACACAGTTGAGCGCTCGGCTCATTACATGAGTTTCACCAGCCAGCTGCTGTGGGTACCATGAGGGACAGGATGTCTCTTATGCTGCTTTTATGTTTCCTCAGCTGCACATGAGAAGCCCTCAGTGAATATGCAGTTGGTTAAATAAATATATAAAAAACCAGTGGCTCGCACCCTTATCACTACGCTAGAATAAAGTCAGGTGTTGGTTATGCTGGAAGGTAAAATCACCAGACGAAGACCCAGAACTGGCTCGTGTCTCATGCCACGATACGGACTCAAAGAATCTCAGGTTTTAGAAACTGAGAAGATGGATCAGCTAGTTCAACACCATCATTTTACAGCTGAGAACACGAGGAAGATTGCGAAAGAAATATCCAGAGTCCGTGAGCCTAATGTTTGTGAGAGGAACAGAGGATATGGAATTGATGGTGTTTCAGTTCTTCAGCATTAGCTTATCCTCAGAAGGTTGACATGGCGGCTTTATATTTACATTTTGGCATCCTCTAAGTGTTCCAAAGTGCTTTTTTATTATCTTGGAGAGCCTCCCTCCTTTATGTTCTTACCAAAATCTGTGGAGGAAGGCACTTTTCACAGAAGCTGTCACTGCATCTCATGGTTGACCTTCGTTGATAAACGTTAACTTCCTGCCCGAGCTGATGCGGCAGGTCAGAGGCTCCAGGCTCTGTGTGCAGCCCCAGCAAGCTGACATGCCCGGAGGTTGCTTGACTTGCCCAAGGCCCCCAGCTACTAAGGGTCAACATGCAAGTGTTTTGCATTCCACTGCAGTCCATTTTCAACTATGCTCTGATGCCTTAAAAAAAATTTTTTTTCTTAAATTATTATCTCTAGATTCTGAGAATTCCAGCTTAGAAGGAAATACATTTTTAATTTGCTGCTCAGCAAAGAGAAAGAACAGCTAACACAAGTACTTACCCACCCTGGATAGAAGTTTAGGAACCACACTTGGGGCAGAGACAGCCTGCTTTGCTGAATGCAGAGAGACAGTGCTGCCCGTTGCCAGGGAGGAGCTGAAAGCAGGAGTTGAGACTGGAGAAGGATGGGTCACCTAGCCAGCTCTCTGCTCCTCTGAAGTCCCAGGCAGGTCTTCCCAGTGAAGATTCAATATTTGTCTTATGTTGTAGGGGCCCCAAGACATCAGTGCTTGTATTTAACTATATAAAAATGTCAAACAAAATAAGAACAATGTTTTGGTTATTTCTACCACTTTCTTTCCATTTAATTTCACATTAAAAATTATACTGTAGTGCTTATTCATTTGTTAGTGGACAGAAAATTTAACAGGGAAGTAAATATATATTTTTTAAACAGAGTTTTGAATGCTGAGTCTTGTCACACTAATGAGCCACAAAATCAGTCTTTGCTTTGCTTTGCTAAGTCTCTTCAGTCGTGTCCGACTCTGTGGGACCCCATAGACGGCAGCCCACCAGGCTCCCCCATCCCTGGGATTCTCCAGGCAAGAACACTGGAGTGGGTTGCCATTTCCTTCTCCAATGCAGGAAAGTGAAAGTGAAAGTGAAGTCGCTCAGTCGTGTCCGACTCTTAGCGACCCCATGGACTGCAGCCCACCAGGCTCCTCCATCCATAGGATTTTCCAGGCACGAATACTGGAGTGGGGTGCCATTGCCTTCTCTGCAAAATCAGTCTGGTAGGTCACAAACAGCACTTCAAAACAGAATCAAATAGAAAATATTGGAGTGCACTGTGTTTAGTGATGGTAAGTATCATATTGTTGTAAATTCTTGTGATGTGCCATGGCTTTAAAAAGCTTCAGAAAGGGCTGTCGTGGTGTTTTGGAGGATTACTTGCAGAACGGGCTATGCCATTGGTCTCCACGCCACACTCTGCTCTGTCATGGGCTGCAGTAGTCGCAGTTGGTCTTCCAGGAAAATTCGTTTCTGTTCTGAGTGCCTGGTATACAGGAAGCACTGTTCTCAATGCTGTGGATGAGATCTCTCTAGCAGTTTACTTACCAAGCAAGTCATCTTATTTCCAGAGAACACACTGGATCAGTTTGCATAGGGTTTAACTGTAACTAACAGAAAATGCCCTTCGATAATCTTGCCTCATCCCATCCACGAATTCTGTTTATACATCACTGGCCAAGGCATATACTGAGGTACTTACATGCAAAGGAAGAAGGGAAATGTGGTTTTTAGCTATAAAGTTAGGATTTGTTCCCGGGAAGAAATGGAGACTGAGTACTGGGGGACATTTAGAAGTCCCCATTCTAAACCTCAGGATTTCTTCCATGTTAACATTGATGGGCAGTGGGAAGTTGCAGTTACTGTAATTCTTGTAAAAGTGCTGGCTGGGCAGGGATAGGCTTGTGCGGGTTGTTGGCTGCACCAGGGATGCCCTGCTGAGCGGGCAGAGAGGAAGATGAAGGGTGTCTCCTGCTTGACTCATGAGCACTATGGTCTCGTGGGCAGAAGGCACTTTCTGCTCTGGTAGAGCTGTCTGCTTTCCAGGCTATGGCCCTGGGGCTGTTCTGCTGGGTGACGCTGCAGGGTTGGAGGGTGATTTACTGCTTCACAGACTTGTACTATACAGGCTGGTTTTTGGTTTGTTTTTTAATTTTTAATTTTATATTGGATTACAGCCTATTAGCAGTGTTGTGATAGTTTCAGGTGGATAACAGAAGGACTCGGCCATATGTATGCATGTATCCATTCTCCCCCAACCCCGCTCCATCCAGGCTGTCACATAACACTGAGCAGAGTTCCCTGTGCTAGACAGTAGGCCCTTGGTTATCCATCTTATTTTTGGAAATAATTGTATTTATCTGTGGCTGTGCTGAGTCTTTGTAGCCATGTGGGTTTCTTCTCTAGCTGTGGCTGCTCTTGGTTGTGGTGTACAGGCTTCTCGTGGCGGGCTCCTCTGGGTGTGGAGCACAGGCTCTTGGATGCTCGGGCTTCAGTACTTGTGGTGCGTGGGCTCAGTGGTTGCAGCTCCTGGCTCTAGAGCACGGGCTCAGTGGTCACAGCACATGGGCTTAAATGCTCCACGGCACGTGGGATCCTGCCTCACCAGGGACCGAACCCATGTCTCCTGCATTGGCAGGTGGATCTTTTACCACCGAGACACCAAGGAAGCCCTGGGTAGTCATTTTAAACATAGCAGTGTGTACATATTCATCCCAAACTTCCTGGTTCTGCCCCTTTTCCTTGGACAGCTCTTCTCCCCTAGATTTGCTGCTTTAAAAATTACAGAAGTTAGTAAGCAGCAAGGGTTTACTGCAGAGCACAGGGAATTATTCCCATTATTTTGTAATAATCCATATTGGACTATAATCTGCAAAAAAGTGAATCAATATACTAAAATGAGCACAATATTGTAAATCATCTATACTTCAAAAAAAAACACAAAACTATAGAAGGTGGGAGACCAACCTGTCTGTAGTCACTGCCTTATACACACCCACCCACCCCGTTTTGGAGTTTGAGCGGGTCCCAGGTACCGTGAAGCCTCCCCATCTCTGACCTCCCATAGTTCTTCACGTCACTTCTGTCCTGCTGCAGGGGAAGAAAATTAGGGCTATAAATTAAGCTTTTGTTTAGTTTTTGATTTGAAAAGAAAAATTAGATTTCTTTCTTTTTCAACAAGTGCAGAAGGGAGATAATGCAGAATCACAGGATTCTGCTCTTAAGCATCAGGATCATGGAAAGATAGGAAGGGTCCCACCCACTCTACATGGAGAAACACAAAAAACAGCTCACACAAACCCCACCTTATCTAAGGCAGGCAGGTGGTATTCGTCTTGGAAACAAAAGTGGAGAAGGTAGGGAGAATCTGGTCTGAAAGTTGGTGTTAATCTTTTATTCTTTCCCTGCATGCTCCTAAGAGATCTTTAAAGATTTATCAGCAACAAATGCCCTGCAAGCTTTTCTTCAGGTAGTCATAAGAAAACCAAAAAACAAGGAGAACAGAAAGGAAGCTTATAGCCTGCTTATTTCACGTTCTTGGTATACTTTTCTTTTGCCCCACGCTAACTTTTTAAAGCATTATGTATTTTATTCATTTCCTTATTCTAACAGTGATTTAGTTAACCTGCTTGAGGTATTTAGGGATGTTGACTCTGAACTTTTCCAGTAAATGCAGAAGATTATGTAATAACATAGAAAATTGTAGGGGGCTTTCCCGGTGGCTCAGACGGTAAAGAATCCACCTGCAATGCAGGAGGTTCGAGTTTGATCCCTGGGTCAGGAAGATCCCCTGGAGCAGGGCACGGCAACCCGCTCCAGTGTTGTTGCCTGGAGAATCCCACGGACAGAGGAACCTGGCAGGCTACAGTCCATAGAATCACAAAAAGTCGGGCACGACTGATCGACTAACACTTTCTAACATTTACATTCTTAAAAGAAGTGAGCTTCTTTTAAGAGTCCCCCTCTCCGGTCACTTTTATGACTGACTTGCATTTTAAGTGAGACAGAAAGAATAACTGACAGGCTGCCCCTCTGTGCCTCACCCTGTGGTTAGTGAGTACCTGATGATGAACAAGTTTGGGATAACAGAGAAAACCACCAGGAAGACTAGAATTCCTGAATTTGTTGGAGGAAACACCTGTGTATTTTCTCGGTCTTCCATTGCATTGAGGTCTTCTCTAGTGGATAAGAAGCCAGGAGTGAAACCTGCCCTTCATCATCAGAACTTGTCTTTGTTACAGTTTTGGTGTCTAGGAAAACTGTCCATGTGTAAAATTCCACTCCCAAACAACACATGGAACCCAGCAAGCAGACTGAATGGGGATTGGGGTGACAGGCATTAGAGGCCACCACGTGACAGTTGTTCTCAAATAAAACTCCATTCTAAAGAAGCTGCCTGAAACCACCCTCTGAACCATTTCCCCTGCACCACCGGGTTTAATGTTTGCTCATCAGAATTCAGTAGTATTGTCTTGTTAATCAAGAAGAGAAATTAGGAGGAAGCCCAAGGAAGCATTTCCTTTTTCCCAACGGATCACTTTTCTCAGTTGCCATAATCAAGAGCGTGGCATGAGTCAGGCTCTTTGTTTCCTATGAAGTGTTCACCAAGAGTCGGACATGACTGAGTGACTTAGCACACACAGAAAAGGAAGATTGCCTCTGCGGGTCACATATTGTCAAATGAATCTAACTACCTTGCTCATGAAGGCATCCCCAACATAGACTTTGAAAACCATATTTGTTTGTTTGTTTTATTAGTAACAGGGTACCTGATTTCCATCCTGACATGTTTATTGATTATCCTTTGGGTACCTGCTGGCGTACAAATTGTTTTGAGAATTCACACTGTAGGTCAGACATAGTCATTTCTGCAGTAAGTTTGCAATCTTAAAAAATGGAAAAATGCATTAAGAAGATTGAGAAAGGGAATGGACTTAGTCTAGCAAAGAGGAAGCTGAGGGCTTTCGTAAGAACTCCAGAACAGGAAGGGAAGTGGAGTTTGGGGGGACAGCATTTCCCCACCACCACTTAACCTGAGGGCAGTGAGTGTAAGGCGCACTTTATGTTACAGCAGGCGGAATTTTACTTCACCTTGAGTTGTGCTTTCTTGATTGCAGAGACCTCCTGAGCTGTGCTGCCAAAGGAAGCTGTGCAATCCCTGTTTGGTTGTCTCTGGCTTTCCACCCTCAGACCTCCCTTCTTCTCTAAGCTTGCTCTTCAGGCTTCTGGCGATCCTGTTAGCTTACCCTAGGCTTCTTCCAATAAGTATCTTTTCTGCTTAGGCCCTCTCAGTTCCCCTGAGATGGTGTGGACTTAGAGAGCTGAAACAAGATGCTGAGAATGGTCTTCAGTTATGCACAGGTGCCCCAAAGCAGATCGGTGATGTTGTTTTTATAGTTCTTCATATTGCAACTAAGAAGAACCTTTCTGGAAGAATTAGTAAACAGAAAGGGATGGGTGAAATGACCTTCGGAATACTCTTCAGATCCTTGCTACTGAGATAAAACTTACTTTGCTCCAGAATTTCCTTGTTGTTTCTGACCACAGAGCTGCCACACTGTGAAATAACTTTCTTAGTGATACTTGGAGTATTTCAGCAATGAAATTCTATACTGGATATAGTTCAAATATAGTGGATCATATATTGAATTATACTCTGATAAGTTACATTATAATGAAGTAGTATTGTAGACATTATATACACATAGAATAGGAAGGAAGGCTTTATAAATAATTGGCCGACTTCTCCAGGGAGAGGTTTATCATAGGCAAGGAGAAGTATCTTCTGTTTAATTAGTCAGTCAATTAATATTTAATTGATTTAATTAGTTCATATATTTGATGTATTATAGATACATCAAGAAAATACTGGGGGAAGAGGCAGAGACTGGTTTTACTTTTAACTTCTTTTCCTTAAAATATGTTGCAGAAATCACTGCAGCCGTCACTGTGATCTCTTCCCTCAGTTACTAGGAATGAATAGCCACACCTATTGACTCATGGCAGAGAGCAAAGAGGAACTAAAGAGCCTCTTGATGAAAGTGGAAGAGGAGAGTGAAAAGGTGGGGGGTTCAGGATGGGGAACACATGTACACCCATGGCTGATTCATGTCGATGTATGGCAAAAACCACTACAATATTATAAAGTAATTAGCCTCCAATTAAAATAAATAAATTAATTTTTTTTTAAAGTTGGCTTATTCATTCAAAAAACATTCAAAAAACTAAGATCATGGCATCCGGTCCCATCACTTCATGGCAAATAGATGGGGAAACAATGAAAACAGTGGGAGAATTTATTTTCTTTGGTTCCAAAATCACTGCAGATGGTGACTGCAGCCATGAAAGTAAAAGACGGTTGCTCCTTGGAAGAAAAGCTATGACCAACCTAGACAGCTTATTAAAAGCAGAAACATTACTTTACCAGCAAAGGTCCATCTAGTCAAAGCTATGGTTTTTCCAGTTGTCATGTATGGATGTGAGAGTTGGACTATAAAGAAAGCTGAGTGCCAAAGAATTGATGCTTTTGAACTGTGGTGTTGGAGAAGACTCTTGTGTCCCTTGGACTGCAAGGAGATCCAACCAGTCCATCCTAAAGGAAATCATCCTGAATATTCATTGGAAGGACTGATGCTGAAGCTGAAGCTCCAATACTTTGGCCACCTGATGTGAAGAATCAACTAATTGGAAAAGACCCTGGGGCTGGGAAAGACTGAAGGCAGGAGGAGAAGGGGATGACAGAGGATGAGATGGTTGGTTGGCATCACCAACGCGATGGACATGAGTTTGAGTAGGCTCTAGGAGTTGGTGAAGGACAGGGAAGCCTGGCATACTGCAGTCCATGGCGTCACAAAGAGTCGGACGTGACTGAGCCACTGAATTGAACTGAATTGACTTCGGATGTCACCTCCTCTCACATCCCCACCTGCCTCTGGTGGTGGGGTAGAGGCAGTGAGTGCTTGGAGGCCAAGGAGCAGGAGGGGCCAGGAGGGAAGGAGCCTGAATCTTCAGTGCAGCCTTTTTGCAGACTGGGAATAATTGAATGTTTTCAGTCCTGAATTTTTGGCTGAAACAGTGGTGCCGCTCCCTGAGAACTGGGATGTCTGTGTCTCCGCTTCTGTTCCTGAGTGTTGCTCGTGCTCTGTGTCCTGGGAGGGAAGGAGAAGGCTGGGAAGAGTCCAGCTGCAGCGGCGGCTGCCCTGGGGTGGACACGCCCTGCCTGTCCCTCAGCGGCTCTCCCTCTGGCAGCAGCAGCCTGTGTTCCCTGGGAAAACCCCTTCATGTCTGTTTCACGTGATCCAGCCTCATCTTTGCTTCCCCGTACTGATTTCAGTGGTCCAGGGGCCCCTGGTCTCCTTGTTTCCTGCCCCTGGGTGGAGCCACTGGGGCTGAGGCCTCATGGAGGACCCAGAAGAACCTTGCTGGGCTAGTTGTCTCCTCTACACCAAAGGGGATGCCAAAGAAGGGCGCCTTCTAACATGGAGAGGGCGCAGCAGCCACCTGATCCCGCCGCCCGCCACCTGCCTGGGCGACAGAAGGTAGAAACCATCTGTTTGTCCCAGTGTGACCAGATCTCACACAAAACACAGTAAGCAGGCGGGGATGTATCGTTCAGGACACACATAAGCCTGCCATTCCAGGGAGGATTCTGGCTAATTTAGATGTGAATGGAATTGCCCGGCTAGAGCTGATCACGGAAAGGTCGGGGTGTCTATATGCTCAGTGTCCTTCCCGCGCTGTGCATGCCGCTGCTGCGATTATGGGCATGAGGCTGGGCTGGGTTTTAGCTTCACTTTGGGGAGAGCTTTGACTTTGCCCAAGTGGAAAGTGTCAATTCCTCCCTTCCCTCTCATCCGCTTTTTCAAAGAAAACAAAATCTTTATTTTGTCCATTTCTGAGAAACTTGACATTTTAATTAAAATGCAAATGCACTGTTGGAGCTCTTAGGCTAAGGTAAAAAGGAGTGGACTGACAGTAAATTCAGTTGCCCCCCTGTCCACAGAACCGACCTCAACTCTCCATGCAGTTCACCCAGATCCAGGCCTTGCTGGGAGATGGCCTGGAGTGCAGGGCGCTGGTGGGGAAAGGCTGTGAGTTGGTTGGGTTTTTGCACTGCTACTTTAGTGTTTTTTTCAAATGTTTTAACTATTAATATAAGGCACAGCCAGAAACTTATTTTCTACATTTCTGTTTATGCATTTTCTTAATTGAATGTAACGAGACATATACATGCAAAATATATTGTATTACATATAGTTGGAACAAAATATTTATATAAAAGTTTGGCAAAACAGGACTTATTTTTACTACATGCAGTCTATTCCAGTACTTTCTGTTTGAACCTGGTCTAACCATGAGTGGACCAAGGCATTGATTGTTTTACCTACTTTGGGTCTCAAACTATGGTTTGAAAGACATGTTTAAGCAGTTGGTGAAGGGCACTTGGCGTGAAGGACAACTCAGGTAGGGGCCAGTGGAGGTGGAAAGGGTGGTGAAGACGTTTCAAAAATAGACTAAACTGGACTGCATAGCAGGAAAAATAAGTACCTGTGTTGGGGTCTCATTCTAGAACTTGGGCTGAGAAGTAGGCATGTGAAAGTGCCTAGGCAAATATCTTGTTTGGGTTCATGGTTGTACCTTCTTGTAAAGGATGATGATTTGTCTGTAGGACCTGAGTTTTCCTTAAGTCATTGCAGCCATTGTGGTCTGCCTTTAGTAAGAAAGAACATTCCCAAGCTTTATTATTGTGTATTATATGGCAGAACCTCAGCTACCCTTTCTGCTGGAATTTCTATGTCAGTTTGTAGCTGCAGTTCTTTATAGAACAAGGTCAGTAAATACTGACACACAACCCTGAGGCAGAAAGGTCCTCCTTACATCAGCAGCCGACTGCCCTTCACGACTGGCCCACGAGGAGGCGGCTGCTCTCCCGTTTTGCTGGTCCTTGCTCTTTGGGGCATTGGCAGAACCTGAATTTTACAGTCCGCACAGCCCAGCCGCCCGCCCCTGGTGGCTCATCATTAGCTTTCAAGTGATCACACTTAGGCTCTGGTCTCATCCTCCTTTAAGGAGGTTTCCTATTTGGAGGATTAGAGGAAGTTTCTGAGAAGTCAAGATAATGGGGCGGGAGAAGATTTTCTAGGATAAAAGGCTTCTAAGGGCTCTGAGAATATGGAGGAGGGAAGAGGGGGAAAGAGAAGGGAACCAGATTTTCTTGGTTTGGGTATTCATTTAAGGTGAGGATGACCTCGATTCATAAAGACTTTGCAACCTGATGCTTAATAGAGTTGGGCTTTAATATTTATAGCACGTTATGTAAATGCTGCCCCTCCAAGTGCTTCCTTAAATCCTCTTAGCTTATAAATGACAGCTTTGATTTCTAAAAAGAAAAACAGAAATCTTTTCATTTATCCAGCTTAAGAGTAGTAAACAATAGATGCTTAATGCCCGCCTTTCATGCCAGGTCCCAAAGGCTGAGACTTAGATTCTCGCGTGTATGGCTGTGCTTTGGAGCTGATCACAGCCGTGCATAACTAAGAGGGGAAAGTGGGTGCTGCACTATTGGTGGAAAGGCAGCTCCTGCAGTCGTGTGTAGCATGTCAGCTCAGCACTGCTCCAAGGTAAGTGGAAAACACAGAAACTACTTTGGAATGATTGTTGTTGTCATTTAGTCGCTTGGTCGTGTCCAACTTTTTTGTGATCCCATGGACTGTAATCTGCCAGGCTCCTCTGTCCCTGGGATTTCCCAGGCGAGAATACTCAAGTTGCCATTTCCTTCTCCAGAGGATCTCCCTACCCAGGAATCGATTAATGCTACTTCTTTTTTCTTCTAGTAATCAAGATTGTTAGGGAATTCAAATTTTGTGTTGATGATTTTAGGTTAAATGTCTACTCTAGGGAGATTGCAGTCATGCAATGGGTGTGAGCTAATGGAACTATGTGTTTGGTGGTGGTGTCAGTCCTTTCCCCTTAATTGTTCTGGGTGACATCAGTTATTTTGTAATTTTTATTTTTAAAAAAGTCCCCACTCACTGGGGCCTTCAGATCTCATGCAGAGAAGAGGGAAGAATTAAAAAACTTAAGCTCAGCTTTGGCAAATGTAAATTGCCAGGTCCTTGGAGGCTGTCATTTGCTCAGGAAATGTTTATTAAGTACCGTCTGTGCGCCGGGCTCTTTCCATTGCCCTGCGGTAATAAAGAAAAAGACGCAGCTTGCGTCCCAGGACAGCACTGTCAGTGCCGTGAGCCTGGGGCTAGAGAACGCAGGAGAACACAGGGATAGAAGCTGTTTGTTCAGAAGCAGGGCAGCCCACCAGGAGGACTCTTCTTCAAATAATTTGTCTGCCAAGTGGTTGGTGCTTACCTGTTTCCTGTGCTTTATTTGGACGCAGAGAGCTTTTACATCTGGTCAGATGACACAGGGGTGTGTTGGGTGAGGAGTCATAAGATTGACACTGAGTGGGGAATGGAAGGGCCGGACGCAGTGCTCAGGCCACTCAGGGTACTGTCAGTGGGCTCTGAGAGTGCATTCAGATATACTGTAGGGGCCTTGCTTAGAATAAAGAAAACAGACAGAACTGATTTGGTAATATCTATGTGGATTCAGACGCTTACTCCTTGGAAGAAAAGTTATGACCAACCTAGATAGCATATTCAAAAGCAGAGACATTACTTTGCCAACAAAGGTCCGTCTAGTCAAGGCTATGGTTTTTCCAGTGGTCATGTATGGATGTGAGAGTTGGACTGTGAAGAAGGCTGAGCGCTGAAGAATGATGCTTTTGAACTGTGGTGTTGGAGAAGACTCTTGAGAGTCCCTTGGACTGCAAGGAGATCCAACCAGTCCATTCTAAACGAGATCAGCCCTGGGATTTCTTTGGAAGGAATGATGCTAAAGCTGAAACTCCAGTACTTTGGCCACCTCATGTGAAGAGTTGATTCATTGGAAAAGACTCTGATGCTGGGAGGGATTGGGGGCAGGAGGAGAAGGGGACGACAGAGGATGAGATGGCTGGATGGCATCACTGACTCGATGGACTTGAGTCTGGGTGAACTCCGGGAGTTGGTGATGGACAGGGAGGCCTGGCGTGCTGCGATTCATGGGGTTGCAAAGAGTCAGACACGACTGAGCAACTGAACTGAACTGAACTGATGTGGACTCATCTATCTAGCACATCCCTAAGAATCAAGAAATTCATAAAAGTAATTCAAGCCTTTCTGTGCAGATGCATCCTTGCGAGAGCTGTCCACACTTACATAGCAGGTCTGAAGATCTGGTTTCTAAACTGAGTTGTGGAATTTGAAGGCAGAAAAGGAGAAGAGGGAAGCATTTTTAAAGGAATGGCCCAGTAACAGTATGATAAAATGACAGCTAACACTTTTAAAGTGAGGAGAAAAGAAGATCGACGACTGGAAAAGAAAAGATGTGATCACTCAAAATTTATCACCATCTGTTTCGTTTAGCATCAAGTGTGTTTGACTCATGGCAGGGGAGATATCTAAGCTTTCTAGGGTATAAGATTGAAATCTGAAATTTTGAACCGTTTCCCTGGTAATTCTCATGCAACCTTGTTTGAGTCTTTCTGTATTACAGACAGTATGGCAATTGATGGCCCCTGTTCTGCCTTTAGGTCTTCCCAGATGGCTCAGTGGTAAAGAATCCGCCTGCCAGTGCCTGCAATTGCAGGAGACATGGGTTTAATCCCCTGGAGAAGGAAATGACAACCCACTGCAGTATTCTTGCCTGGAAAACCCCACGGACAGAGGACCCTGGCGGGCTACAGTCTATAGGGTCGCAAAGAGTCGGACATGACTTAGCACAATTCTGCCTTTAGGAAGACAAAGCAATGTATACTCACTCTTAAAATATTCCCAGTCAAAATGTTTAAAATAAAAATTTGTTGCTTTAAGCATCAAATCCTCAGTTCTTTGAAAAACTTGACTCTTTAGAGGAGTCTGTTTCCTGAAAGATTGATGTTTTACTGCATGGGAAAATCACAGCACATAGAAAATAGTAATCTGTATTATTTAAAAAGTCACAGTTACTTTATAAGCAGTAAACTCTTACAGCAGTTTATAAATAATACTTTATGTATATTATTCAGTTATAAAATTTTGACTTGCAACTTGACTGAAACGTATCTGAACTTCTGCAGTGTTTTGTCTCTGCACCTGTCATTTGCTGTTTATTATATTTACTGTGCTAGATCGTAAATAGAACCCATCTTCCTGGACAGGAAATGTGTTGTTTCTAGCTTCTTGTTCATAAGAAATCCCAATAAAGGTTTATTGAATGACTAGTAAGGGAACAAGTTATACTGAGCTTTCTAATTAATCATTTTTACGGACCATGAACATACTTTCTATTATCTTTTCCCTCTTTGTGATTACACACTAAAATCTTGATGGTATTTGAACTGCATCTGGTGTATCAGGGTTGTCGGAACACTTGAATTGCTTCTTTCTGCCTTTGCTTTTCCCTTACTGAATTAAAAGGTGGAATCAGCATGAGATTTTGAGGAATGTGAATAGGTTAGGGGCTTCAAATGAAGCTCTGAAGTGTGTTCTCGTGGCAGGCGTGTTCTTGCCTTGATGGGGTCACTACGGTGAGGCTGGGGGCCATTGGAGAGGCATGTATCGCAGCATCGAGGGGAGGCTCACCTGTGTTCACTCTGTCGTTGGGCCCAGGTGACTGTGGAGGAGGTCATGACCACAACCGCCTACCTGGACCTTTTTCTGCGCAGCATCTCCGAGCCAGCACTGCTCGAGATCTTCCTGCGCTTTATCCTGTTGCACCGGCACGAGAATGTCCACATCTTGGATACGCTCACGAGCCGAATCAACACCCCATTCCGGGTAAGGAGAGCCCCAGTGGAAGGGAAGCTATGACTCAGGACGGAGTTCAGGAGAGTTTGTTTTGGGGATAAAACTGTGAATATTCTCTTCTTTTTATTTACCCTCCTTTTATTTTCCTTTCAGCCTTTACTTTTCTGTCTTGGAAGAGATGAGCTAGATTGTTTTGCTGTCTGGAGCCCTTCTGTCTGGGAGGTGGAAGTTCCTGCCTTTTCTAGACAGTTTTTTCAGTTTCTCTGGGTTGACACTTTCTTACATAGAACCGGCAGAATGTGCTTCTGAGGAGACAAGGAACAGGGGATGGGGCTGAAGCTCAAGTAAAGCCAAAGAACTGAAGTCTATCAAGTCTGGGTATTAGAGATCATATTTCTGTCCATAAGTGGTTTGAAATGCAAGTCTGGGCACGTGTGAATTGAGGTAGTCATTCTTTGTTTGGTGCTCTGATTAACTTTGAAAATCCTCTCATACCTTTAGTGTAATCCTTTGCAGCCCTCTCCCCATAGGCTGCCTCTGTTTAATTGCAATTATTATTTTAAAAGCAAAGGTATATTGGAAGAAAACGAAAACACTAGATTGCAAAGATCCATATACCCTAATGGTTATATATAAGCAGCATTATTGTAAGGAGCAGCGGCTGCGCTTTGTTGGAGCACCAAGGTAAGAGAAACCCAAGAAAGACGGTAGGTGTTGCAAGAGGGCATCAGAGGGCAAACACACTGAAACCATACTCACAGAAAACTAGTCAATCTAATCACACTAGGACCACAGCCTTGTCTAACTCAATGAAACTAAGCCATGCCCGTGAGGCCACCCAAGATGGGCGGGTCATGGTGGAGAGGGCTGACAGAATGTGGTCCACTGGAGAAGGGAATGGCAAACCACTTCAGTATTCTTGCCTTGAGAACCCCATGAACAGTATGAAAAGGCAAAATGATAGGATACTGAAAGAGGAACTCCCCAGGTCAGTAGGTGCCCAATATGCTACTGGAGATCAGCAGAGAAATAACTCCAGAAAGAATGAAGGGATGGAGCCAAAGCAAAAACAATACCCAGCTGTGGATGTGACTGGTGATAGAAGCAAGGTCTGATGCTGTAAAGAGCAATATTGCATAGGAACCTGGAATGTCAGGTCCATGAATCAAGGCAAATTGGAAGTGGTCAAACAAGAGATGGCAAGAGTGAATGTCGACATTCTAGGAATCAGCGAACTGAAATAGACCGGAATGGGTGAATTTGAACTCAGATGACCATTATATCTACTACTGCGGGCAGGAATCCCTCAGAAGAAATGGAGTAGCCATCATGGTCAACAAAAGAGTCTGAAATGCAGTACTTGGATGCAGTCTCAAAAACGACAGAATGATCTCTGATCGTTTCCAAGGCAAACCATTCAATATCACAGTAATCCAAGTCTGTGCACCAACCAGTAATGCTGAAGAAGCTGAAGTTGAATGCTTCTACGAAGACCTACAAGACCTTTTAGAACTAACACCCAAAAAAGATGTCCTTTTCATTATAGGGGACTGGAATGCAAAAGTAGGAAGTCAAGAAACACCTGGAGTGACAGGCAAATTCGGCCTTGGAATACGGAATGAAGCAGGGCAAAGACTAATAGAGTTTTGCCAAGAAAATGCACTGGTCATAACAAACACCGTCTTCCGACAACACAAGAGAAGACTCTACACATGGACATCACCAGATGGTCAACACCGAAATCAGATTGATTATATCCTTTGCAGCCAAAGATGGAGAAGCTCTATACAGTCAGCAAAAACAAGACCAGGAGCTGACTGTGGCTCAGATCATGAACTCCTTATTGCCAAATTCAGACTTAAATTGAAGAAAGTAGGGAAAACCACTAGACCATTCAGGTATGACCTAAATCGAATCCCTTATGATTATACAGTGGAAGTGAGAACTAGATTTAAGGGACTAGATCTGATAGAGTGCCTGATGAACTATGGACGGAGGTTCGTGACGTTGTACAGGAGACAGGGATCAAGACCATCCCCAAGAAAAAGAAATGCAAAAAAGCAAAATGGCTGTCTGGGGAGGCCTTACAAATAGCTGTGAAAAGAAGAGAAGTGAAAAGCAAAGGAGAAAAGGAAAGATATAAGCATCTGAATGCAGAGTTCCAAAGAATAGCAAGAAGGGATAAGAAAGCCTTCTTCAGCGATCAATGCAAAGAAATAGAGGAAAACAACAGAATGGGAAAGACTAGAGATCTTTTCAAGAAAATTAAAGGGAACATTTCATGCATAGATGGGCTCAATAAAGGACAGAAATGGTATGGACCTAACAGAAGCAGAAGATATTAAGAAGAGGTGGCAAGAATACACAGAAGAACTGTACAAAAAAGATCTTCACGACCCAGATAATCACGATGGTGTGATCACTGACCTAGAGCCAGACATCCTGGAATGTGAAGTCAAGCGGGCCTTAGAAAGCATCACTATGAACAAAGCTAGTGGAGGTGATGGAATTCCAGTTGAGCTATTCCAAATCTTGAAAGATGATGCTGTGAAAGTGCTGCACTCAATCTGCCAGCAAATTTGGAAAACTCAGCAGTGGCCACAGGACTGGAAAAGGCCAGTTTTCATTGTAATCCCAAAGAAAGGCAATGCCAAAGAATGCTCAAACTACCACACAATTGCACTCATCTCATACGCTAGCAAAGTAATGCTCAAAATTCTGCAAGCCAGGCTTCAGCAATACATGAACCATGAACTTCCTGATGTTCAAGCTGGTTTTAGAAAAGGCAGAGGAACCAGGGATCAAATTGCCAACATCCGCCGGATCATTGAAAAAGCAAGAGAGTTCCAGAAAAACATCTATTTCTGCTTTATTGACTATGCCAAAGCCTTTGACTATGTGGATCACAATAAACTGTGGAGAATTCTTAGAGAGATGGGAATACCATACCACTGACCTGCCTCTTGAGAAATCTGTATGCAGGTCAGGAAGCAACAGTTAGAACTGGACATGGAACAACAGACTGGTTCCAAATAGGAAAAGGAGTACATCAAGGCTGTATATTATCACCCTGCTTATTTAACTCATATGCAGAGTACATCATGAGAAATGCTGGGCTGGAAGAAGCACAAACTGGAATCAAGATTGCCAGGAGAAATATCAATAACCTCAGATATGCAGATGACACCACCCTTATGGCAGAAAGTGAAGAGGAACTAAAAAACCTCTTGATGAAAGTGAAAGTGGAGAGTGAAAAAGTTGGCTTAAAGCTCAACATTCAGAAAATGAAGATCATGGCATCCAGTCCCATCACTTCATGGGAAATAGATGGGGAAACAGTGGAAACAGTGTCAGACTTCATTTTTTTGGGCTCCAAAATCACTGCAGAGGGTGACTGCAGCCATGAAATTAAAAGACACTTACTCCTTGGAAGGAAAGTTATGACCAACCTCGATAGCATATTCAAAAGCAGAGACATTACTTTGCCAACAAAGGTCCGTCTAGTCAAGGCTATGGTTTTTCCTGTGGTCATATATGGCTGTGAGAGTTGGACTGTGAAGAAGGCTGAGCACTGAAGAATTGATGCTTTTGAAGTGTGGTGCTGGAGAAGACTCTTGAGAGTCTCTTGGACTGCAAGGAGATCCAACCAGTCCACTCTGAAGGAGATCAGCCCTGGGATTTCTTTGGAAGGAATGATGCTAAAGCTGAAACTCCAGTACTTTGGCCACCTCATGTGAAGAGTTGACTCATTGGAAAAGACTGATGCTGGGAGGGATTGGGGGCAGGAGGAGAAGGGGACGACAGAGGATGAGATGGCTGGATGGCATCACTGACTTGATGGACATGAGTCTGAGTGAACTCGGGAGTTTGTGATGGACAGGGAGGCCTGGCGTGCTGTTATTCATGGGATCGTGAAGAGTCGGACATGACTGAGCAACTGAACTGAACTGAACTGAAGCAGCATTATTTGCAATTTGCAAAGTGTCCAAGTTATAGAAGCAACCAAACTGTCGATCAACAAATGAATGGATAAAGAATATGTGGTGGGACTTCCCTGGTGGTCCAGTGGCTAAGAATCCACCTTCCAGTGCGGGGGACACAGGTTCGACCCCAGGTTCAGGAAGATTCTACATGCACAGGACAACTAATTCCGTGCCTCACAACTGATGAACCATCGGCGCTCTAGAGCCTGTGCTCTGCAACAGGAGAAACCTGTGCACTGGAGCTAGAGAGTAACCCCAACTAGAGAAAGTCCTTGGATGACAGTGATACCTAGTGCAGCCAAAAGAAGGAAAAAAAAAAAAAGAAAAAAAAAGGGAATGAAATTTTGCCATTTGCAAGAACTTGGATGGACTTGGAGGGCTTTATGCTAAATGAAGTAAGTCAGACAGAGAAACACATACTGTATAATACTGCTTATATGTAGAATTTAGAAAATACAACAAACTAGTAAGTAAAACAGACAAGAAGCTGACTCACAGCTATAGATAACGAATGTGGTTACCAGTGGTGAGCTGGAATGCGTAGGGGGAAAAAGGGATATTATGAAATCATGTGTGAAACTTTCGAAAACTGTAAAGCACTATAGAATTTAAAGAATTTTTCATTCAATAAAAACAAATCAAAAGCCTCAAAAAAAGTTGGTTTTTTGAAAAGATTGACAAAATTGACAAACTTTTAGCTAGACTACTAAGGAAGAAAGTAAGAAGAGTCAAATTAATAAAACCAAGATGAAAGAAGGGATATTACTATTGACCTTACAGAGCTAAAAAGGATTATGAGGGATACTGTGAACAACTATATGCCAAAATATTGGATACTTTAGATGAAACAGGCAAGTTCTAGAAAGATACAGTCTTCTGGGGCTGATTCAGGAAGAAATCGAAAATGTATAAACAAGTAAGAACTCTTGTGTTTCAAAGAACACCGTTAAGAAACTGAAAAGACAGCTGACACAATAGGAAGAAATCTGTGCAAGTCATGTCTCTGATAAGATACTTGTATGTAGAATTACAAACTCCTGGGACTCAATAATAAAAAGACAGATACAGGGTGCTGAGCACCTTGACAGTGATTTGCCCAGGTTACTATGGTGACATATAGAAAGGACTCAGAATGGGGAAAGGAGATGCTGAGGGGTAATCCTGGGAGAAAGAGAAGATTTCCTAGGAAAGGTGATGCCTAGGGTCAGTCTTAGAGAATAAGGAGGCTTTATCCTGCGGAAGAGACAGAGGAAGGCATTCCAGGCAGAGGAACGGAATGTGCAGAGGCATGGAGTGAGTGGAATGAAGTGCGTTGCTTCTGCCCAACTGTAAGGGGTGGCCTGTCCTGAGTCCAAGAGATGTTTTGGGGCACACCAAGTACAGTTCTTTCTCTGCAGCACTGTTACGAATTTCATTAACCAGGTTGTAAACTGGTCCTGGCTAGAAGACGGACTAGCATTTATTTTCCTGTACAAACAGTAAGAGCCTCAATTACTTATGTGGCTGGATAGAACAATAAATCCTTACTCCCCAAAGGGCACAGTGATTTTAGAATGCACCTTTGGGAACCTTCTCTGTTGGGCTCTTTATCCTTCCTTTTTGGAAGTTAGAGATGGCAAGAATTCTTTTTCTTTTTTTTTTAATGAAAAAAGTACTTAATGAAATACTTCAGGAAAGTATATCATCACTCCCTCAGCACTATGGGAAATGGAACTCAGGAAAATCTTTGCCCCAAAGCCAAGAAACAAATCAAAAGGAGTTGAGGTTTGGGGCTGGGGACTCTAGGTAGAGAGTTGGCCGGGGTATATGCAATTTTCTTTTAGCCCTATCTTGTGAAAAATCAATGTCATATTTGAAAATAACTAGAAGGGTCTTCTCTGGCACTCCAGTGGTTAAGACTCTGGGCTCCCAGTGCTGGGGATCCAGGATTTGACCCCTGGGGGTCAGGGAACTAGATCCCACATGTTGCAACTAAGACTCTGCATGCCTATTAATACAAGCTCCTGCATGCCATAACAAAGACTCCTCACAGCCAAATAAATAAATAAAATATTTAAAAAAGAAAATAGGAAAACAAATGACATAAATAGATCGTGTGTGTGTGTGTGTGTGTGTGTGTGTGTGTGTGTGTGTGTTGGGGAGTTGTAGGGGGCATGTTTATCTGGATCTTATATGAGCATAGGCATTTTTGTAGGAGAGTGATTCTGCATAGTGGCATAATCCCAGGGATAGATTGTCGAATCAAATCCTACAGGAGAACTGGTGGTCTGAATATACATTTTCTCTGGCAGCAGCATCTTTAAAAAAAATAAATAAATAAAACTACTTAAAAATGAAGGCCATTTTATTTTGTCATTCTGATTTATTTACCATCTTTGGGGTTACAGAGGTCCCTTCAGTGTCTGAAACAGAGTGTGTGTTTGTTGCTTCCAGCTTTGTGTGGTGTCCCTGGCATTATTTAGAACTCTCATCGGTTTACATTGTGAAGATGTGATGTTACAACTAATTCTAAGGTGAGTTGCCACCTTTTGTCTCCTTTAAAGAACAACCCTACACTATTGCTGTTTATTTTCCTTTGGTAATATGAGCTGAGTAAGGGCCATGCTTCTAAGAAAGAAAATAATCAAGAAAATCAGCTTAACTTCTGCATTATTTCCCAAGGTTAAAAGTATTTAGGGGGGCAAAGGCATTATATTATACATGTGCTCCTGGAAAAAAGAAATAGAACGTTTGGAAACTTTCAGAAGTATTATGAAAGCTCTTCTGGTCTGTAACTGAATGTCTTTCTCCCAAAGTACATTTTTAGGAGACTCATGTTATTGAGAACAACTTTTCTCAATATGAAATGCTGTTGGTGTATAGAAATTATTCTGTGACTTTTGCTTTAGTAATGGTATGGCTACAGTGCTCACTGCCTGGCTTGCAAGTATTTTTCAATTAAATTCGGTAAATATTTAATGAGTACTTCCTGTGTACAGTTCAGAAGGGCGTGGGTGGAGGGACGAACTGAAAAGGGCATCCGTGTACACAGGGCAGAGAAGGTCTATCCTTCAGATGTCCAGGTGGGAACGGTGTCATGAAGGGGCTGGGGTCTGGAGATGGGTGTCCGGAGTCAAAGTGGGCTGCCAGCAAGACGACATCAGTTTGGTCATTGGGCAGGAGACTCAGGGACACCGAATCCTGCCTCAGCCCAGCCTGTCCTCTCAGGGTCGCTGAGAGGAGCATCTGCTTTTGTGAAGGAAGAGAGCTGACGAGGGCCTGTGCTCCCGCACTCCCCTCCGTGGTCTGGACGCAGTAAGGAAAGAGCCAGCCAGCTCACCGGGTGCCTGCTCCACCCCCACCATCCATAGACCCTGCTGCTGACCCCTCCTGGGACAGAGGGTGCTGAGAGCAAGACAAGAGGGAGGAGACCTGCGCTGCCCCTGGTCCCACTGCAGTTTAGACATGGTGTGAGCAGGATTACTGAGGAGCTGGCGTTCCAAGAGGTGTCTGGCCCTGGAGAAGTTTCAGGGCATGGCCAAGTGTGGTCCTGGAAACAGCAGCAGAGACGTCATCCAGGAACTCATGAAAACACACATCCTTGGCCGTCTTCTCCCAGACAAGCTGAATCAGGAACTGGTGGTGGGTGGGGCCTGGCAAGCGGTGTTTTGTTTAGCTCCAGGGGATTCTGATGCCAGGCTAAGTTTGAGAACTACTGGTTTGAGGAAGGTGCAGTATAGACATGTCACCCTGCAAAAGGGAGCGATAGAAGCACCACAGGGGAGTCAGTGGGCGGCCTTGCAGAGTCACTGTTTTATAGGAGAATATCGCCTATTAATTTTGGGCTTCTGGAGGGTTTCAATCAGGCCATCAGTAACTGATCTTAGGGACTTAGCAAAGAACGAATCTGCTCATAAGTACATACCCTGGGTCGTTCAGGAGAGCATTCGTTTTCTGTCCTAAAAGGGTTACGTCCGCCTTGCATCAGGTCTCTCCTGATGTGACAGTGCATTAGCGCCTGGATGAAAGCCGTCAGAGCAGCTTGTTAAAGCCTTTTTGTTTGGTGTCAAAGCCAAAGTTCGCTTCCAACAAGGGTAAATCCTGGTTATATTTGAACGTTAGATCCTTGAATGTCGCTTCTTTGACAGCAGGGAAAGCAGCTGTCCTCTGCAGTGGGCCTGGAAGCCTGGCCCCATGTCCCAGCCCTGGTCACCAGGGGAGGCTGAGCCCGGGGGGCAGACGCCTCTGCCCAATGGCGTTGTCTACTCACAGGGCGGTGCTTGTGGTAAAAACTGTCCTCAGAGGTCGTATTTGTCAAAGCTTCTTTTGAGAGCCAGCTCTGTGCCTTATGAAGGTGAAGGAATCAGCTCGTGATTGAAATGCGCGTCCAAGTCAGTGCTTGGCATTTCCATGGAGAGTAAGGGCCTGTTGTTGCCCAGGAAAGTGTGTGGTTGCAGGTGCTGAATGGAGTCATGGAGAAAGCGCTGGGTGTAGCCTCTGATCCACCCCACTCCAGTACTCTTGCCTGGAAAATCCCATGGACGGAGGAGCCTGGTAGGCTCCAGTCCATGGGGTCGCTAAGAGTTGGGCACGACTGAGCGACTTCACTTTCACTTTTCACTTTCATGCATCGGAGAAGGAAATGGCAACCCACTCCAGTATTCTTGCCTGGAGAATCCCAGGGACAGAGGAGCCTAGTGGGCTGCCGTCTATGGGGTCGCATAGAGTCGGACACGACTGAAGCGACTTAGCAGCAGCAGCCTCTGATCCCAGTGCTCCCAGCCCGAGTTTCTTCTTTGTTTCCTTATTGAGGAGGATGATGAGAATATAATAGTAGTTGCCCTTTATTTACTACTTTCTGTATTTCTGATTCTGCCACATTGCCTGGGGAATCTGAGAAGAATGAGTTGGGACAGGTGTAGAGGTCAGCACGTGGTAGACACGCAGGAAACCTCTGCTTCCTATCTTTGTCACCTGAATGGCTGACCCACCTCCCACCCCTCATCCCCATTTAACAAGTACTTTTTCTGTTTTTTTTAAACTTTTTAGTTTGTATTAGAGTATAGCTGATTAACAATGTTGTGATAATTTCAGGCAGAGCAAGTATTTTTAATTGTAGTCAAATACACTCAACATTCAAAACACTAAGGTCATGGCATCCGGTCCCATCACTTCTTGGCAGATAGATGGGGAAACAGTGGAAACGGTGAGAGACTTGATTTTCTGGGGCTCCAAAATCACTGCAGATGGTGACTGTAGCCATGAAATTAAAAGACTCTTGCTCCTTGGAAGAAAAGCTATGAAAGCAAAGACATTACTTTGCCAATAAAGGTCCGTCTAGTCAAAGCTATGGTTTTTCCAGTGGTCATGTATGGATGTGAGAATTGGACTATAAAGAAAGCTGAGTGCTGAAAAATTGATGCTTTTGAACTGTGGTGTTGGAGAAGACTCTTGAGAGTCCCTTGGACTGCAAGGAGATCCAACCTGTCCATCCTAAAGGAGATCAGTCCTGGGTGTTCATTGGAAGGTCTGACATTGAAGCTGAAACTCCAATACTTTTGCCACCTGATGCCAAGAATTGACTCATTAGAAAAGACCCTGTTGCTGGGAAAGATTGAAGGCGGGAGGAGAAGGGGACGACAGAGGATGAGATGGTTGGATGACATCACTGACTCAATGGACATGAGTTTGAGTAAACTCCAGGAGTTGGTGATGGACAGGGAAGCCTGGCGTGCTGCAGTCCATAGGGTTGCAAAGAGTTGGACACGACTGGGCAGCTGAACTGAGTCAAATACATAGAACCTAACCACACAGCTCAGTGACGTGCATTCACGCTACTGTGCAGCCGTTGCCACCATCCATCTCCAGAATTGTTCTCACCTCACAAAGAAAACCCCTTCTGTACCCCTTAAATCCTCACTCCCTGCCTGCCCCCCAACCCTCCCCAGCCCATGGCAGCACTATCCCGCCTTCTGTTGCTCTGAATTCTCCTCTTCTAGGTACCTCATGTAAGGACTCATGTAGTATTTGTCTTTTGGTGCCTGATTTATTTCACTTAGCACAGTGTCTTCAAGAGTCTTTCATGTTGTAGCGGGTGTCAGAATTTCCATCCTTTTGAAGCCCGAATAATACACCATCATTTACACCACATTTGTTACTCACTTATCTGTCACTGGACATTTTGGATTGCTTCCCGTTTTAGCTGCAGTGAATAACCCTGCTGTGGCCGCAGATACTCAGATATGTCTCTTCAGAACTCTGCTCTCACTTCTTGTGTGTAGATATCCAGAAGTGAAGTTGCTGGATCATTCTGTGAAAAATTTTTTTTCTACAATAGCTGCACATTTTATAAGTCCACTGACAATGCACAGAGTTCTGGTTGCTCCACATCCTTGCCAATACTTATTATTTTCTGTTAAACTAAAAACTTTTTTTTTTAGAAATTTACTTTTGTTTATTTGGCTGCATTGAGTCTTAGCTGTGGCACACAGGCTTAGCTGCCCTGCAGCATGTGGGATCTTAGTTCCTTTACCAGGGATCAAACCCGAGTCCCCTGCCCTGGAAGCAGATTCTCAGTGACTGGACCATTAGGGAAGTTCCCTAAAAATGGTATTTTGGCAATCAAGTAAAAATGACACGCAGATTTAAAGAACCAGCTGGGGATTTTAGAAGTGGAAACTGTAATTATTAAAATGAAAAAACTGAGTGTTTAGGGTAGATAACATTTAAGATACAGATTAAGAGAGAATTAATGCGATTGAAGAAGTTACTACTAAGTTTGCAGCAGAAAGAGATAAGGAGATTTACAATTGTGAGAACAAGGCTGTGAACAGTGGAGGCTGTAATGATAAGATATGTATCCAGTTAGGTCCATCTAGTCAAAGCTGAGTCATGTATGGACGTGAGAGTTGGACCATAAAGAAAGCTGAGTGCCAAAGAATTGATGCTTTTGAACTGTGGTATTGGAGAAGGCTCTTTGAAAGTCTTGAACTGCACGAAGATCAAACCAGTTAATCCTAAAGGAAATCAGTCCTGAATTGGAAGAACTGATGCTGAAGCTGAAACTCCAATACTTGGGCCACCTGATGCGAAGAATTGACTCATTGGAAAAGACCCTGATGCTGGGAAAGCTTGAAGGCAGGAGAAGGGGACGACAGAGGATGAGATGGTTGGATGGCATCACTGACTCGATGGACATGAGTTTGAGCAAGCTTAGGGAGTTGGTGATGGACACGGAGGCCTGGCGTGCTGCAGTCCATGGGGTTGCAAAGAGTTGGACACAACTGAGCAACTGAACCAAACTGAGTCCCTCTTATCTTTGGTTCTGTTTTCCAACGTTTCAGTTACCTATGGTCAACTGTGGTCCAGAAATATTAAGTGGAAACTTCTGGAAATAAACAGTTCATAGGTTTTAAATTGTGTGCTGTTCTGAGTAGTGTGATGGAATCTCAGGCCTCCCCTGCCAGGATCCCCAGTTATCGACAGAGTCTGCCCCTGATATCCAGCCATCAACATCTTCATGGCTCAGTGATCCAGGGTCACCTTAAGTACACGTTCGTCCTTTGTATTACGTCAGAAGATCAGTGGCAGCCTGAGCCTGCATCCCAAGGCTGACATTATTCACCTGCCTTCATGCCATCATGTAGGCATTTCATGGTCTCAGATCATCACAGGAAGGGAGAGAACAGCACAGTAAGACACTTTGAGAGACAGACTGCATTCACATAACTTTCATTACAGTATATGGTTATAATTGCTATATTTTATTACTGGATACTCCAAAAATGGATCCATGAGCTAACGCGTTGTGTACTCTAGGGTGAAAACTGAATAGGCCAGACCCTATTATCACTGGATAAATGAGCTGGATGTGATTTTTTTGTCATTCTGCAGTACCATTTTGTAAATTAAAATGTTGATGTTATCATGTCTGTCCATTTTCTAATACTAAAACTTTTCTAAAGTTGGGGAAAAATAGCTATTACTGGCTGTTGTTGCTATTCTCTTCCTGAGCCTAATCTATAAACTAAACTTTATCATAGGTTTGTATGTATAGAAAAAAGCACAGTATTTATAGGGTTCAGTACCATCCGCTGTTTTGGGCATCACTGGGGGTCTTGGAGTGTATGTCCTGCAGATAAGAGGGGCTTACTGTAATGAGAACAGTGTCTTTTCTGACTTAGAATCTGTACCAAAAGCAAAGGCAATGAAAAGTCCTTATTTTTCTAGCCATTTAGACGTTAAGGGACCTGCGAGATGTGTTTATGCCCTTTTCTGTTGCTGCTGTAGTCGCTCGAGTGTGCGTGACAGACTGTAGATCTGAGAGGCAATAGAGCAGTGACGGTTATGTGACTCCTTTTAGTGAGGTCAGTTGTTACGTGATAAAACTACATCAATTTTTGTTGCAACCCAAACACTCTTAACTATTGACATTTCAAAGTGATAATCTGTTTGTAACTGATTTTTTTTTCCTTTAGCAAGATAATCAGTAGTAAGTTGGAATAAGGTACCGAGAAGGCAATGGCACCCCACTCCAGTACTCTTGCCTGGAAAATCCCATGGACGGAGGAGCCCGGTAGGCTGCAGTCCATGGAGTCACGAAGAGTCGGACACCACTGAGCGACTTCACTTTCACTTGTCCCTTTCATGCATTGGAGAAGGAAATGGCAAGCCACTCCAGTGTTCTTGCCTGGAGAATCCCAGGGGTAGGGGAGCCTGGTGGGCTGCCGTCTGTGGGGTCGCACAGAGTCAGACACGACTGAAACGACTTAGCAGCAACAGCAGATAGGCTATTTAGGGGCACAGAAAATGTAAGGAAAATTGTCCACCTCGTAGGATGTGACCTGTGATGGGCCAAAGGCAGGCAGGGACTGCTGACAGGCAGACTGCTGCTGCTAAGTCACTTCAGTCGTGTCTGACTCTGTGCGACCCCATAGACGGCAGCCCACCAGGCTCCCCCGTCCCTGGGATTCTCCAGGCAAGAACACTGGAGTGGGTTGCCATTTCCTTCTCCGATGCATGAAAGGGACAACTGGAAGTGAAGTCGCTCAGTCATGTCTGACTCTTAGCAACCCCATGGACTGCAGCCTACCAGGCTCCTCCATCCATGGGATGTTCCAGGCAAGAGTACTGGAGTGGGGTGCCATCCCCTGACAGGCACACACCTGACAGATTACATGCCCCCCCCGCCCCTCCCCCTGTACCCTCTCTCCCAGTCCTCCCCCCCTCCCAGCCCGCGCCCCCACCCCCCGCCCCTCTGTGCCCCACCCCCCTGCCCCCACCGTGTTCATGACACTTCCCAGTTTAGGCACCATTGGGTTGCTTAATACCCTGAATGCCACTTCTGAATATTCTGGTTGGGGTTTTTCTTTCACAAGGGCTGGTCCTTTGTCGGGTTTATGAACTGCATCACCTTTTGTGTTCAGGTAGAAACTATTTTGCTCAAAGAGAAGCTGTCTGTTCACTTCAGGAACGTTCCCCTCTTCTGTGAGCATTAGGTTTCTGGAGGAGAGGGGAAAAGAAGCCAACTTAGGGTACAGTGAATAGGAGAAATACGGCCAAAACGTCTTTGAAAAACAAAGGAGCTTTTTGAAATTCACTCACATTGCTTTTAAGATTTTGGCCCGTTGGTGCATACTGAGATCGCTATCACCTCCTCAGAAGCGTCGCGCGTGCCCGTCACACCTGACCGCGCTGTTTGTTTTTATACTCAGTGTAGCAGCAGGCAGTGTGTACGCTCTGTTATTGATTGGTTGTCACTGAATTGTTTCAGAAGTGATGATGATTTATTTTAACGAGCGATATCCAATAACATAGAACATGGACCCAGGGTTGCAGAGGGCCAGGGAGATAATGAAAAAAGCGAGGACAATGTAGGAAAGAGTTTTTTTTCCTGCTGTATTGGGATGGCTTTGAGTAACCTGAGCCTCTAAAGCCATTTGTTAGTTTCCGATTATGTAATATTTACTGCTTCCTGAACTTAAATAAAATCCCACCCCAGGCAAATATCGTTGAAATGAAAAGATAGTTTGATGCCAGACATCTGTACGAAGTTTCCTAAGTGATTCTCCTGCTGTCATCAGCCACTTAATCCCGATGGGCGACGTTTGGGGAACGTCTGAGTCCACTCTGTTTCTCATCTCTCTCTGTAACTGAGGGCAGATGGGGGTTATTGTGTGGTCCCCCCACGCTTCTCTCTGGGTTAGTCGTTCATTATAGAAGCACAGTAGTAGAAGTCCTGCTTTAAATGCAGGGGTGTTATTCATTTGGGTTGACTCTCCAATTTCTAATTGTATAGAACCCTCTCCTTCAACCACTGGGGGATCCCTTTATTTGATTTACTCAGAAGAAAATTCTTAGTTTCTACGGAAAGTGTGTATTTGCAAAGTTGCAAATTCCCAATCACTATTTATTCTAATATAATGCCAAGCTACCCACCGGTGATATTTGATAAATAGCACTATTAAGTTTGGTCCACTGTTCCATTTTTTTTTTTATTCTTTGAATAAAGAGTAGAAATCTATGTATATCAACTTAAGTCATGAAATATGCTTGGTTTGAGCTGTAAGTAGTCATCAAGTTCCTGGAGTATATAAAAGCATTGAAGCAGGTTGTTTCTTAAATAATTAATGATGAGAATAAGGATACAATATAAATCCTGTATAATGTGAATTTCCCCGGGCCTCTCTCGCCTGTGACGGCAGAAGAGTTCGCATCGGCAACCACAGGACAGGCTTCCCTGGCTCTTGCCCGCCCCCCTGCCCCTTGTCTGAGACCGTGGCCCCTGTGGGAGCCCAAGGGTGGGGTCTTGCACGGGCTCCGCACACGTCTGTGCCCCGGTGCAGTTGCCACAGGAGCGTCTCTGCTGAGCCCTTGATCCGTGCTGCCTCCCTCGGTCCCTGCCATGTCCCCGCTCCTGAGAGGGCTCGGGGGTGATGGAGGGCACGAGGGCTGGACCAGCACGGCCTCCCTGTGTGTCCTTGGGGCCAGAACCGTGCAGGCCAGAGAAGGCTTCTCTCCTTTGCATCACTCTTGGTCCACAAAGCGACTCCTCTCACCGAGATCCTCGTGAAAAGAGCTCTTCCATTTCCTGCCTATAGGATCTGTTTCCTCTCCAGTAGGACTCAGGCACACATCCCCTGAGGATGAGGATAATAGACCGGGCCCGTTTCCCACACTGCCTCTCCTGTCTTTGCTGTTTGTTCTTAGACCCTCTGAGTTCCATGAACCTGCACTTGCAAGTCAATACTGCTGCGTCAGACGCGCGGGGTGTGTCTGGATCTTAGAGATGGGGTCTAGGCTCAGGTGTCTGTGTGTGTCGTGTGCATATGAGTGTGGGAGGGCAGACTGCGTCTGCCTTACTTGGCCATCTAGCTAAGGTTTGGGTTGAATGAGGCATGATTTGATTTACTGATTAAAGGTAGTAGCACTAGCGGTAAAGAACCCACCTCCTCTTATATGCTCCGCCAGTGTAGGAAACGCAAGAGGCATGGGTTCGATCTCTGGGTCGGGAAGATTCCCCGGAGGAGGGCATGGTAACCCGCTCCAGTATTCTTGCTGGGGAATCCCATGGACAGAGGAGCCTGGCGACAGTCCATACGGTCACAAAGAGTCGGACATGACTGAAGTGACTTAGCACAATTTAAGTATTTATTTATATATCTTTATTTGTATTTATGTTACTTATTTGATTGCCTGTGGCATGTGGAATCTAGTTCCCTGACCAAAGAACGAATCCAGGGCCCCTGCATTGGGAACCTGGAGTCTTAGCCTCTGGACCACCCGGGAAGTCCTTGATTTATTTTTTGAGAACTGAAGGTTCAGTGGCAAGCTTGTCATTTCATACCATGAATGTTACAAAGACCAATGTGTAAGGTGCTATGAAGAGAATGAAATCTCTTTTCCTCCTTGACCCAGGCACTTGCAGCAGGTCAGTCATTAATGCAAACATAGGTTTTCCTCTTGTGGATCCGCAGGAGCTGTGGAAGATGGCTCAATGTTTACTGGCCTCGGGACATACCCTGGAAGTTGTACTTTTATCTTTTTCTCTGAATCCTTAATCATCGCTTGTTTTCCTCTGTACTGCCTCTCTCTTGAAAGCTAAATACAGAAACAAAAACATGCAGGTTTATTGAAGATTGCAGTTGTCCGCCTCAGGGCTCGGGGTCTCTGGAATTGGCTCCTGCACAAACGTGGGGCACTTGGCTCTGGCCATGAGGCTTCCGTCCTGTTTGTTCCATCTTTGTTTAAACAAACAGCGTGATCTTTCTCCCTGTTAGGAAAGGAAGCCACTGAAACGCTCTTGATTCCAGCCTCTCAGCCTGCCGGTGTGCTCCGAGTGTGTCAGAAATGGCTGCCCACATGCTCTTGTCCCCAGCTGTGTGATGATCCTGAGATGCTCTTGTCCCCAGCTGTGTGATGGTCCTGAGGTGCTCTTGTCCCCAGCTGTGTGATGGTTCTGAGGTGCTTTGTCACCCACTCCCAAGAGTGCTTGGTGTGAAACGGGGCCCAGTGCTCCATGCTGAGCCCTGCGCCACTGTGATGTTGTGGTTCGTGAGAAGAAATACATGTTTGGTCTTTGTCCTTTTTCTTCTGAGCCCCTGATACCCGGGGAGAGGAGAAGGCTGAATTAAGTGCCAATGGTCAGTGATTCAAAATTAGCCATGACCGCAGTGAAACCTCCATAAACCCCCACAACCGCTGGCTTTGGAGAGCCTCCCGTTGGTGGAGGTGCTGGCAGAGAGGGGCCAGGAGATGACATGGAACCTCCATAGCCTCCCCCACCGCTGACCCCCTGCATCTCTCCATCAGACTGTTCCTGAGTTACAGCCTTTCCTAAAAACCAGTGACCTAGTAAGTAATGTGTCTCTGAGTTCTTTATTTACAAAAGAGAAACAGACTCACAGATTTAGAGAAGAAACTTAGGTGGTGGGGGAATAGTTAGGGAGTTTGGGATGGACAGGTACACACTGCTGTATTTTAAGTGGGTCCATCCTAAAGGAGATCAGGCCTGGGTGTTCATTGGAAGGACTGATGTTGAGGCTGAAACTTCAACATTTTGGCCATCTGATGCGAAGAGCTGACTCATTTGAAAAGACCCTGATGTTGGGAAAGATTGAAGGCAGGAGGATCAGGGGACAACAGAGGATGAGATGGTTGGATGGCATCACCAACTCGATGGACATGGGTTTGGGTGGACTCCTGGAGTTGGTGATGGACAGGGATGCCTGACGTGCTGCGGTTCATGGGGTTGTAAAGAATCGGGCATGACTGAGCGACTGAACTGAACTGAACCAGCCAGGACCTACTGTATAGCACAGGGCACTCTGCTCAATGTTACGTAGCAGCCTGGATGGGAGGGGAATTGGGGGAAAATGGACACATGCATGTATCTGGCTGAGTCCTTTTGCTGTCCACTGGAAACTGCCACAAGATTGTTAGCTGGCTGTGCTCCGATATAAAATTAATAAGTTAAAAAAAAAGCCTCTGAGTTCTGTGCACTGCTCTAGCAAATTGATCAAACCAAGAGGGGGTTGTTGGAACCTCAGGAGCACAGGTGACAGCCTGGACTTGTGACTGGCATCTGAAGTGTGTGTGTGTGTGTGTGTGTGTGTGTTGGGAAGTCTTATAGGACCAAACCCTCAGCCAGTGGGCTCCACGGCCACCTCCGAGTAGACAGTGCCAGACTTGAGTTGAACCGAAGGACACCTTCAGCCTGGAGCACTGCTTGCTTGGCGGTGTGGGGACACCACCCACCTTACATACAGCTCCTTCAGAACTGGTGCCAGAACGCTGTGGCACAATATTCTCATGGCCCCACGGGAGAGCAGGAGAGCAGGCTGGCGCTCTGGCAGGGCCTTTGCCCTTCTGTGCAGCTTCTGTCATCCGGCGCCCACTCTGAGCACTGCCCACGGGATCATGAGGCAGAACTCTTGAAGGAGGTTCTGCTTCTGGGAGCACGTCATGTTGAGAAGGCAGACGCCAAAACAGTTGTGATTCTGATAGCAGTGCCTTAGCAGAGGGCCACGAGCGTAGTGGAGGCAGAGGGTGTCTCCACCTTGGAGTGGGAAGCCCGGATGCCTTCCTGGAGAAAGCGACACTGAAGCTGGAGTTTGCAGGACGACAAGGCAGGTGTCTGGCAGGGGCAGGGGAAGCATGCTGCAGAGAGAGGTTACAGCAGAGGTGAAGGCCCGGGGCGCAGAGGGGCAGCGCATCCATTAAGAGTGGGGAAGTTTGGGGACGCTAAACTGTGAGGGCCCTTAGATCTGCTGTCGGAAAAAGGCAGCCCTTGACAGGCTTGAAGCTCAGGAGTGAGCCCAGGGGGCTGGAGTGAAGGTGCAGAAAGGATGAGCCCCCAGATCACGGGAATGGATCTGCAGACACTGAACGCGGCCCTTTTTGTCTTCCAGGTATCTGATCCCTTGCAATCACATGATGCTGAGTCAGAGGTGGGCTGTGAAGGAGAGAGACTGTTACTCTGTGTCTGCGGCCAAGCTGCTCGCCCTGACCCCCGCCTGTTGCTCCAGCGGGATCACCCTGACACTTGGGAACCAGGAGAGGGATTATATTCTCTGGTCACAGTGCAGGCGTGACAGCCCAGGTAGGGGTGTGGCCGGCCTGCATCACTGACCCTTTAGCGATAGAAAGTGACAAGAGGCCAGGGGAGGAATTCAGCAGGGCTTTCCGGGCCTCTTGCTGCAGCCCAAGAACAAGAAACAGATGCCCTTGCTTGCTCCCCAAGCCGGGGGCCAAGCTGGTCCCTTAAATGGGGTGAGGGTGGGGTCAGGGGGTGGCTTGGGTGGTCTGCCGACCCCCTGGTGGTGCTGTGCCCCGGGACCGTGCTCAGCGCCCTGCTTTTGCTTCTGGCGCCGGAGGGGGGGGGGGGGGGTGGCAGTTCAGTTCAGGCCTTTTTGTGTGCTGTTTTTCATAATTTGCCCCATCTGTGCATGCATGAAGTTATTTTTAGTTCCTTATAGCTTCTTTGTATTCTGTTGCTGGAGGGGAAGAGGAGATGCACGTCCAGGTGTAAGCACTGAAGCGTGGGGTCCCAGGTCCCAGCCTGCCAGGCAGCCCTCTCTAGTGATAGTCTTTATAAACAAAAGGATACCGGATTCCATCTCTCCCTGGATGTGTGTCTCTCTCAGTAGACAGGGTATGCTGCAGTGAGTCCTGTTTCTTTTATGACTGACTAGCTAAGGCTCCTTTTCTGCTTCTTACAGCTGTAATAAGTATTCACTGACGTGCCCAGCTCTCACCCCGTCAGTGTCCCCACACCTCAGTTTCCACTAGGCTTTCTAGCAGCATCCTCAGTGTACAAGTATGAGATGTGTTGTATTCACACGTCTTTTTAAACAGCATGGGGCTGGGGGTTGGAGTCGGCTATAGCTAAGGTAGAGTTAGCCCTTATTTTAGATAATGAAGAGGCTGGAACGAAGTAAGGAGAGAGGTTGATGTGAGATGACCTTGACTTGGGGAGGTGGGGAGTAGGATTGTGGCCTGACCTGTGGCTCTGCCCCTGGCTCTCGGGTGAACTTTGTCTCTGAGCCTCAGTTTCTTCATCTGTAAATGGAGAAAACAGTGTCTCCACATAGGCCTGTGAGGATTAAATTCGACAGCACCAATAAAGCGCCTGCCGGCTGGTAGACTCTTAAAGAAACGGTAGAATTTGTGTTTGCCCTTGTCTGAGTCCATTTTTTTCCTAAAGGAAATGTAAACTTCAGTGCAGATGTTTGCATAGCTGTTTCAGTTACATGGTTGAGAGCTTGTAACATCAAAGGTAGTCAGTGTATCATTCTCAGGTTAAAGGGGCTATTTTGGTAGTGAATATGAAAATTTATCACAAGACACTACTTGGAACATAAAACTCCCAGTAATTCTCAGGATGGCAGAATGAATTAACAGGCTTCTCAAAAGCCCAGGGTTTTCTAGAGAAAATCCGTTTTCCAAGTTCATGGATTATATAGGCTTTCTACTTTAGAGTCAAAGGAAAATCTTTTTAATTATTACCTGCTCTATGGCAGGTGCCATATTGGAAATATTACTTCACTTAATCCTCCCGACAGCTTGAGAGGTTGCTCACATTTCTCTAAAGGCTGACACCCAGTAACAGACTTCCGCTGGTGATGGCCAGATTGGTTTTGTATCTTCTATGAGGGTAGAGTTTCTGGTTTTATTTTTTCTTCCTAAAACTGTAACCATTTTTTGTTCTTTGAGAATCATGGTCAGAAGTCTTTAGAACCACAGTGGCCGGGGGGACAGGGTCTCGGCGGCCCCGCAGGGCCGCACCCGTTCTGACTGGTGTGTCTCCTGGGGCAGGGCCCGCAGAGCAGCCGCTGCCCGAGGCCTTGCCGCCGTCGGCCTGCATCGTGGAGTACGGCAAAGCCCTGGACATCAGCTACCTGCAGTACCTCTGGGAGGCCCACTCCAACATCCTCCGCTGCATGCGGGACTGCCGCGTGTGGTCCGCCCTGTACGACGGAGACTCCCCCGACCCCGAGGCATTCTGCCTGGGCCCGCCGGAGGAGAGGGTCCCGGGCTCCGCCTCCCCTGTGCTCCGGCTTCCACAGCAGGTCCCTGGGACGACCGGGCCCCCGCTGGCTCCCGGGAAGGAGAAGAGCCACCCGGAGCTGGAATGGGACGACAGCTACGACACGGGGATCTCCTCGGGGACCGGCGGCGGCTCCCCCGGGCCGTACGAGGATGCCGAGAACGCCAGCCCCCCGGCCCCTGTGGACCCCCCCACACACATCCAGGAGATGAAGAAGAACGCCATCCTGCTCTTCAAAGGGGCCTACATCGAGGAGTCTGACTTCCAGGACGATGTGATGGTGTACAGGCTGTGTGCTGAGAAGGATGCTGAAGACGTGCGTGGTTCACAGGAGGACTCCGCGAGGCCCCCAGCCCAGACCCAGGTCCAGGGTGCCCCCCTGAACAACGGCCCCCTGCTTGGCCCTGAGCCAGAGACGGAGTCGGAGGAGGAGCATGGCAGGGACGATTCGGCCGTGCTTCACAGTGTGTCCAGGGACCCAGCACCAGCCAATGAGCCTGAGGTCACCCCAGAACCAGCCCCCGAGTCAGTAGCCCCCAGCCCCGAGGCAGAGCCCGGTGCCCAGCCGACAGCGGCAGTCCCCGAGGGTGAAGACTTCATGGCGCAGTACGACCAGATCATTAAAGAGCTGGGTTCCAGCACCGAGGGCCTGATGGAGCAGGATCTCTCCTTACCAGACGCCTTGCTGGTCACAAAGGAGCCAGAGGGGGAGAAAGACGAGAGCCAAGGGGGAGCGGAGGAGGAGGGGAAGAAGGACCCAGAGGAGGAGGACGACGACGACTTTGACCCTTTCATAGCTGAGGCTCCCCCCGCGGAGACCCCGCCATCCCCGTTTGGAGCGCGAGATGATGCCGCCTTTGCCAGTCACCGTCCTGCAAGGACGCAGAGCACCCCGTTCACAGGTGACGCCCTCAGATTGCTTTGTGGTTTCTGCTTTTGAAAGTGCTTGTACGTATTGCATCAGAGGAGTGAGGTAGGTGCAGGTAAGGAGCATCATCGGTTTACCTACCAGAGGGGAAGGATTTTTGTAAGGAGCAGGGAGGGGTGGTTTCATTTTTATCTTATTTTATCATCTTGTAATGATTGTCTTTTTCCCCGCCCGCCCCCCCTCCCCAAGCAAATTAGAGGTTATATTTTGCCATTGAGTAACTTCTCTTGAGAGGCCAATAGGACTCACTAAACCACACAAGAAGTCTAGTCTCATTATTTAGTAGCCTCATTTCTTCTTTTTTGGTGTTCAGTCACCAAGTTGTCCCTGACTCTTTGTGACCCCATGAATCGCAGCACGCCAGGCCTCCCTGTCCATCACCAACTCCTGGAGTTCACTCAGACTCACATCCATCAAGTCGGTGATGCCATCCAGCCATCTCATCCTCTGTCGTCCCCTTCTCCTCCTGCCCCCAATCCCTCCCAGCATCAGAGTCTTGTCCAATGAGTTAACTCTTCGCATGAGGTAGCCAAAGTACTGGAGTTTCAGCTTTAGCATCATTCCTTCCAAAGAACATCCAGGACTGATCTCCTTTAGGATGGACTGGTTGGATCTCCTTGCAGTCCAAGGGACTCTCAAGAGTCTTCTCCAGCACCACACTTCAAAAGCATCAATTCTTCCCCAATAGGACTCACTAAACCACAAAAGAAGTCTAGTCTCATTATTTAATAGCCTCATTTCTTCTTTTTTGGTGTTCAGTCACTAAGTTGTGCCTGACTCTTTGCGACCCTATGGCCTGCAGCACGCCAGGCTTCACTGTCCTTCACAATCTCCTGGAGTTTGCTCAAACTCACGTCCATCGAGTCAGTGATGCCATCCAACCATCTCATCCTCTGTTATCCCCTTCTCCTCCTCTAGTCTTAATTTATTTTTCCCCTTAGCATTTGTTTTTATATGTATTGTATGTTAATTGTTTTAAAAAACAATTCCGGTTTCCTCCACTGGCTTGTGTGCTTCATGAGGGCACAGCTGTTGGCTTGGTCTCTGCGCTGTCTGGTCCTGAGCAGTGGACAGAGCATACAGCAGGTGATCAGAACATCCCTTGAATCAGTGTGGCTGTGTACAGACAGCGCAGGCCGCTGGAGTTAGTCATGCCTTTGCCTGGGAACTCATTTCAATTAATCACAAAATCTTCATCCAAACATGAGTAGAGTTTAGATCCACATAAACGCATCACTCTAATAAAAGAATGGGTGTGTTCCAGTGATATACCCCTAACAGTGGGTAGAGATCATGGAACAGGCAAAGGACTAGGCTAGGGTATCACATAAGTGGCTTGAGGAGAGGAATTATGGTAGAATTATTATTATTAAATTATTAGCCAAGTAAAATTATTACCAAAGTCAGATTTGGCTGCTCACTGGTTGAAAGCTAACACTTGAGAGACACGTGTTGGTGGGAAAAGAAAGATGCTTTATTCAGGAGGCGGGCAACCTGGGGAGAAGGCGGACTCATGTCCAAAAGCCACCTCCCCACTGCTGATCGGGGGCAAGAGCTTTTCAAGGGGAGCTTCAGGTGTGCACAGGTGGAGGGAGGGGACCTCAGGTGGGACAGGCGCTGTCAGCTCTGACAGTCTTCTTGAACTTAGTCTCGCAGCAGTCTGACCAACATCGGCCTGGTTGTTTGCAGTACAGTTGATCTTCAGTTCCAGGGCTGGTTTGTTCCTGTTACTTTGAGGCCAGTTCTCAGAATTGTGGCAGCTTAGGTCATGGCCAGAGTCTGGTCATCATGTGGTTAACTTTTTCTATCTTGTGGGGGTTTGAAAAACAGTTGCAAAACATCTGCAGAACAGCTCACAGGACATCACTTAGAATATTGTCTATAGCCTTTGAAGAGGAACAAAAGGTCCTTGATGTTGTTTAACAGATAAAGTATTATTTGTCTTGCTTGACTATTTTCCTTTGCTTTTGCAGTTTTCTGATTAATTTTTTTCTTTGGCTAAAGTTTCTCTGCAGATAAGAGGCAGGCGGGAGACATGGGGGAGGTCTGTCCTGGGAAGGCCCCACAGGGTCCTGCTTTTACAGTCTGAATCTGGAAATCATGGCACAGAGGGAACCAGCACAGAGGGAGGTTCCTCAGGCCTGGGGGCAGCTGAGGTGGGACCCCTGAGAGGCGTTCAGTTAGAGGAGAGGGTCCTGAAGGAGCCAGCATCCCAGAGCGACAGACCGGCCTTGGAGTCAGGCCTCTGGGGACTCCTGACTCGGGCACTTCAGCCAGGTGGCCGTGGCGTCCTAACCCGGGACAACTGAATGTGACCTGCGGGTGGAGGGGGCGTCGTTACTGTCGCCGCAGGCAGCCTCCAGCAGCCTCAGCTGAGGCTCGGCCTTCCCCGGCCAGGAGGGGACAGCTTGGTGGGGAAGGACCGCGCCCCCTTCCCACCTGCTTGGATCACCCAGATTACCTGAAGTCACAGCATCTTTGGGTCCAACCAGGTTGGCTGACATGATCTCAGCACTCTCTGCCACCTCCTCCAACATTTCTTCATCTATTTACTGATGGCTGAAAATTTGTTCAAACAGGGAGAGGGCTTTTAATTCCACAATTAAAAGGCTTTAAGTTCTAGCTCAGATAACATTTCAGTGTAAATGAGTTTTAATTAAAATTCAATCAGTCAATCCTAAGTAAAAAGGATTAGGTAATCTGGCTTTTCCCAGTTGATAAGGGGAGGGTGGGGAGCATGAGGGCCCTGGCCCACTGAGGGCGAGGCGGATTTTGCTGGGAGGAAGGACACAGCTAACATCAGCTCTGCCCTCCGGGTACCCCATCTGCTCTCATTCAGCAGGACTTCCAATTTGCCTGCTGTGTTCTCCAGGACAGCAGGACTACCCACTGCTAGTGAAGATTGCTCTTTAGAATACTAGTCTTCTGACAAAGGAGCTTCATCCCTGGGCTCTAAGTAAATTGAAGAAACAAAGTATTGTTGTTCCATCCCTGAGTCGTGTCCAACTCTTTGCGACCCCATGGATTGTAACACACCAGGCTCCCCTGTCCTTCCCCATCTCCTGGAGCTTACTCAAACTCATGTCCATTAAGTCAGTGATGCCAGCCAACCATCTCATCCTCTGTCATCCCCTTCTCCTCCTGCCTTCAATCTTTCCCAGCATCAGGGTCTTTTCCAGTGAGTCGGCTCTTCGAATCAGGTGCCCAAAGTATTGGAGTTTCAGCTTCAGCATCAGTCCTTCCAGTGAATACTCAGGACTGATTTCCTTTAGGATTGACTGGTTTGATCTCCTTGCAGTCTCAAGAGTCTCTTCCAGCACCATAGTTAGAAAGCATCAATTCTTCAGTGCTCAGCCTTCTTTATGGTCCAACTTTTACATCCATACATGACTTCTGGAAAAACCATAGCTTTGACTAGACAGACCTTTGTCGGTAAAGTAGTGTCTCTGCTTTTTAACATACTATCTAGGGTGTCATAGCTTTTCTCCCAAGGAGCAAGCATCTTGATTTCATGGCTGTAGTCACTCAGTGCAGTGGTTTTGGAGCCAAGAAAATAAAGTCTGTCACTGTTGCCGTTGTTTCTCCATCTATTTCTCATGAAGTGATGGGACCGGACGCCACGATCTTAGTTTTCTGGATGTTGAGTTTTAAGCCAGCTTTTTCACTCTACTCTTTCACTTTCATCAGGAGGCCTTTTAATTCCTCTTTGCTTTCTGCCATAAGGGTGGTATCATCTGTGTACCTGATTATTGATATTTCTTTCTCCCGATAATCTTGATTCCAACTTGTGCTTCATTGAGCCTGACATTTCACATGTTGTACTCTGCATAGAAGTTAAACAAGCAGGGTGACGCTATACAGCCTTGACATACTCCTTTCTCAATTTTGAACCAGTCCATTGTTTCACGTCTGGTTCTAACTGTTGCTTCTTGAGCTGCATATAGGTTTCTCAGGAGGCAGGTGAGGTGGTCTGGTAGTCCTATCTCTTTCAGAATTTTCCACAGTTTGTTGTGATCCACATAGTTAGCTTAGGACCAAAAAAAATCTAATAAATCACATATTAAGTAACATCAATATTTTGAATATGGTACACCTGAAAATCAACAAACCAGAATCTGAGATTTGGATACATATAGGTAATTTTAACTAAAACCTCGCCTGTTTCCTCCTTTGAACCTTGTATAGCTTCTTTCCTCTCTCCATGTATGTGAACTTTGTCATGTCCAAACTTCTGAGTTTGTTCTGCAACATTTGGTTTAACTTCCCTCTCTCCATGGAGGGCTTCCCTGGTGGCTCAGTGATAAAGAATCTGCCTGCATTACGGAGCCGCAGGTGATAACGGGTTCAACCCCTGGGTTGGGAAGATCTCCTGGAGGAGGAAATGGCAACTCACTCCAGTATTCTTGCCTGGAGAATCCCATGGGCAGAGGAGACTGGAGAGCTACAGTCCATGGGGTCATAAAAAGTCGGACATGACTGAAGTGACTTACCATGCACTCTCCATGGGATCCTAATTTCTGCAGAAATGAACTTAGTACTCAGCTAAATCAAAGCATTCCATTTCATTTATCTAATTTATTTTATTTATTCGTGCATTCAGCAATCTTTTATCAGTCCCCTGATACTCTGTGCTAAGGACTCAGAAATGAAGGGATTTGTAGACTTTCAGAGGAGACATCAGCAAAGAACTGTATGCTCTTCGTGAGAAATGTATTATTAGTCATAGTATCCAGATCCTATGGAGGCCCAGTGCGGGGAGTGGGAAAGGCTTCACAGAGCGGGGCCATAGAGAAGAGAAGCTTCTGGGTACAAGCAGCTGAGAATGACAGTCAGGCAGGGGAAACAGCAGGTGAAGAGAAGGAGCCTGCCGCCACACGGCGGGTGACAAGGCCTGGATCTCGGGAGTAGAGAGGAAGCCACAGGACTGGTGTACGCTGACTCAGGGAGCCCTCAGGCCACGCTGAGGAGTGGGAGCTTGTGCTCCAGGCCCTGAAGATTCCCTGTCAGAGTGGGTGAGTGATGTGACCAGATTCCTGTTTGGAAAGGCCAGTCTTGAAGACTGTGGAGGGAGCACTGGAGTGAGGAGAGACTGGTGCCAGGAAGATCCAACTAAGAGACTTGTCATTGTATCTGGGTTCAGAATGCAGGAGTAATAGTGTTTCCAGAAGCATTTTCACAGCTGTGGTCACACGATGGGCTGAGGTGCGTACACAGAGATGCTCATTGTAGCATTACTTATAATAGAAGTCACCCAAGCGTCCACCAGTAGGGGACTATTTTGTTCATGTCACACCCCTGGCAACCAGATGTCTTGTGAATGAACAGGATGGCTCTGTGCATGGTGACACGGCATAGTCTCTGGGGGAGACACTGCAGCGCAAAAAGGAGAGGCTGAACAGTGTGTGGACGGTACTGTCATGTTATCATTTATTTAAAAAAGCACCAGGAGGTACACACACACACACACACAGACTCTCGCCCTGGGAAGCAGGACCGTGTGTTGGTTAAGAGTATCGACGCTGGAAACAGATGGCCTGAATGAAGATTGTGACCCCGTTTACTCACGGTGCACGTGACATTCTGCATCGTCTTTGGTGGTGGTGGTTTAGCTGCCAAGTTGTATCCAAGTCTTGCGACCCATGGACTGCAGCCTGGGGATAACTGTTGGGTTGGCCAAAAAGTTCGATTGAGTCACATCTTATGGAAAAACCCAGGTGAACTTTTTTGGCCAACTCAACCATAAACACACTTTGTAGGGTTGTTGTGAATATTTAAGTAAGTCAATACATGAAAAGTGGTTACTACACTGCCTGGCACATAATAAGTGATTCATGTTTTTAATGATAACTCAATTATTATAGTTTATTATATACATGAAACATTGCTGGAAGAATGCACTTGGATCTGTTAACAGGAGTTGCCTCTGGCAAGAGGCCTATTCTTTATTTTATACCCCTGTACTCTTAGAAGAAGAAAAATTTTTAATCATTTTAATCTTTATTAAAATAAAAAAACTGTTGCTGAACACCAGACAAGTGAGGAGACCGACCTCAGGCAGTGCTGGCAGGGGAGGTGGAGGTGACGGTCTGCGTTCGGGAGGTGGTTCCCAGGGGGAGTTGGCGGAGCTGAGGCTCAGAATGATGGTGGCAGCCCTTGGAGTTAGGAAGCACCGGTCAGGGTGGGGGTCGCTGAAGCAGGGGAAGAGGCCTGAGGGGAGAGAAGGGGGTGGCTTATCATTTGTTGTTCTGAAAATTCAGTATGTTATGAGTGTGAACTTAATCTGTCTTCTAGAAGGGGAAAAATACACCCTCATTTCCGCAGTGGCTCATTCCCACATTCCCAGTGGCTTTCTGAACTGTAACCGAGTTTTCTCATTTTCAGCTGCTTGCCCGTTTCCCCTTCCTCCTGCATTTCACTCAGGAGGTTTTTTGAAAGTGCTAGAATCAAACAGGAACTTGAAAGGGTTTAATATATGTTTCTTATTGCACATGCCTAAGAAGCTGTAGTTACTGGGGTTAGTGGATTATAATGACAGTCTGCTGACCTTGGCCTGATGCTCTGTTGTTGAAGTGAGACAGTGATGACGGACTCTCCCAGGCGTGGCGGCAGGCTGGGGTTCCTCCCTGACAGGAGTGCTGGGCCATGCGGCCTTTGTGTTTGTAGGATGGCCGGGAGGTTGAGGGCTCTCGTTAAGGAGATGTTTTTAAATTATTTTGGCTGCACTGGGTCTCTGTTGCTGCGCAGGCTTTCTCTCATTGCAGTGAGCAGGGCCTCCTCTTCGTTGTGCTGCACAGACTTCTCATTGTGGTGTCTTCTCTTGCTTTGCAGCATGGGCTCTAGGCACACGGGCTCCAGTAGCTGCAGCCTGTATCGTGGTTCCGGAGCTCTAGAGCACAGGCTCAGCTGCCCTAGAGCATATAGGATCTGCCCGGACCAAGGCTCAAACGCGTGTCCCTTGGGTTTACCCTCTCCACTACCAAGGCTTCTGAATGAAGCATCTTGTGATGAAGTATGTTTTGTTAAACTGTATTAATGTTCGTGAAATCTTCATAAGGCACGTTTATTCATGGCGTGTGGATTCCTATTGACTGTACCACCAGGGAAGTCCAAGGAGATACGTTTTATAGGAGACGCTTCCCACCCAAGTGTCACCTGAGTCACCTGTCTCTGTTCCTCTGGAAGGAAACAGATGCTGAGTCCCAGGGACTGCAGGGGAGCGGGGCCGGGGTGGGCGTGAGCCCAGGTTGGGGTTGGGGAGTGAGGACAGTGGCTCCCCTGGCAGATTGTCTGGAAGACTAGAATTAAGTAGAGCTGCTGGTGACATTTTGGGGGTTCTTGGTGGAACCCCATCAAGATGCTGTCATAGTGGTATTGCAATCCAGAATTTCTGAATGTGTTTGGCAATCTCTCCCAGCTTTGTTTTATAAGCAGGGGCTCTCTATTCGAAGAATTCATTGACCTCCCTGTGCCATGAAAAGTGACTCAGGAGCTCTGCCCCCTCCCGGGGAAGTTGGGGCCAGTCTTGACACTCAGATGCAAGGTGTCTCTCCTGGCTCTAAGGTGCCTTAGAGACAGCATCTGTGTTTGTAGTGGCAGAAACTACAATTGCGAGTACTTTTTCACAGACAGTGTCTGCCTTCTTACAAAGGTTTACCCTCTCCCTTACCCGCTCCCACTGCCAAGGCTTCTGAACGAAGCACCTTGTGATGGAGTATTTGTTAAACCCATATTGATGTTGGTGAAATCTTCACAAGGCATGTTTATTCATCAGGGGTTATGTGCTTTTGTCAAAAACATGCCATGGTTTAGAGGCATCATCAATAGCTCCACTGGGGGAAATAGAAAATTCTCATTGATTTTGCTTAATGGACCACTTTTTTGGTGAAAATGGAAAATATCTTCAAGTAATTTTATTAATGCCAGATTTATTTTCTGGATTTTCCTTGTCTTCAATCAACTCAAATGGAAATCATATTATTTTTCTAGTGACCCAAGTTAGTTGAAGCTTCCTTTTGTCTATTTTTTTTTTTTTTTTAAATGAACTGCTTTTATGGTCTTAGGGAATTTCTTGTTTAAGGAAACTTGGATACACCAGACTCCAGTTCTCCAAACTGAGCACTCAGTCCCTCCCCTCCACAACTTAAAGTTGTGGCTCTAAAATTATAGCCAAGGCCTCCTTCACCTCTAATCTTCTTTTTTTTTAAAAAAAAATTTATTTGGCTGCGCTGGGTCTTTATTATGGTAGGAGGGGTCTAGTTCCCTGATCAGGGATAGAACCTGGGCCCTCTACATTGGGAGTACAGAGTCTTTTCCATCGGTTCTTCCATATAGTGATATTGGCAAGAGTCTTTCTCTGGTGCCTGTGGGGGATGGACAGCCCCACCCCTTCTCAATGCTGCTGTTGGTAAACATAGTTTGTAGGTGTTTGCTATTCTTTAACAACAGGAAGACTTTGTTACTTAAACTTTTGATGGCTGCTAATGTTTGCATATTGAAAAGCAGAGACATTACTTTGCCAACAAAGGTTCGTCTAGTCAAGGCTATGGTTTTTCCAGTGGTCATGTGTGGATGTGAGAGTTGGACTGTGAAGAAAGTTGAGCACCGAAGAATTGATGCTTTTGAACTGTGGTGTTGGAGAAGACTCTTGAGAGTCCCTTGGACTGCAAGGAGATCCAACCAGTCCATTCTGAAGGAGATCAGCCCTGGGATTTCTTTGGAAGGAATGATGCTAAAGCTGAAACTCCAGTACTTTGGCCACCTCATGCTAAGAGTTGACTCACTGGAAAAGACTCTGATGCTGGGAGGGATTGGGGGCAGGAGGAGAAGGGGACGACAGAGGATGAGATGGCTGGACGGCGTCACTGACTCAATGGACGTGAGTCTGAGTGAACTCTGGGAGTTGGGATGGACAGGGAGGCCTGGCGTGCTGTGATTCTTGGGGTCGCAAAGAGTCGGACACGACTGAGCGACTGAACTGAACTGAACTGACTGAATGTTTGCATGACAGCCTATATAGCATGAGGGCTTCTCTGATGGCTCAGTGGGTAAAGAATCTGCCTGCAATGCAGAAGACACAGGAGAAATGGGTTGAATCCCTGGGTGGGGAAGATCTGCTGCAGAAGGGAATGGCAACCCACTCCAGTATTCTTGCCTGGAGAATTCCATGGACAGAGGAGCCTGGCGGGTTTCAGTCTTGGCACTGTTGGCTATAGCCTGCACCATTAGGGAATGAAGAGTGCCATGTTTTAAAGCATTGGCAGCCCCAAGAGATACAGAAATAGGATGAAAAGTACATTTTGGTTTTAAAAATTAAATCACTGGTCATTTTGTCTAAGGTCCATGATAATTTTCAAAGTATTAAAACTGCTCACAGAGTCAAAATACTAGCTCCCAAACCACGGGTTTCTGCTTTGTTTTTGTGGCGGTGGTATGTCTTGTGGTTTGCTTTTGAGGCACCAGGCGACCTGGTCACCTCAGCCGCACTTGTCTGAACTTGATTTGCCCCCAGTGGCCCCGCGGTGTTCCCCCCTGACTCCTTGGTCTTCAGGAGAGACGGCCCCTGCGCCCAGCCGGCCCTGAGCCTCGTATCATTCCACAGGCCCGTTCATCAGCGTCGTCTTATCCAAACTGGAGAACATGCTGGAGAACTCGCTGCACGTGAACTTGCTGCTCATTGGCATCATCACACAGCTGGCCAGCTACCCGCAGCCCCTCCTGCGCTCCTTCCTGCTCAACACCAACATGGTCTTCCAGCCCAGCGTACGCTCCCTGTACCAGGTACCGCCTTGCCCCTGCCCTGCCCACACCTGCTGCCAGAGGCGTGGCTGATGCACAGGCCCCGCCCCCCCCACCCTGTGTGCCTGCGCACACCTGCTGCGGAGGCACGGCAGATGCAAGGCCCCGGCCCGCCCCTGGTCCCCGGTCCCGCCCCTCTCCCCTGTTCTCATTTGCTCTCCAGTCCAGTCCTTTCACGCTGTTTGTGTGGATCATTCTAGACAAACTGAAGATTCGAAGCTTGTTTGATTTGATGTTTTGAGAGCACCACTCCCCCCAGAACACGCAGGCAGTTAAAACCCCATCGTTCCTGCAGTGGGGGCTGTGCCTGACAGATGTCCCGATAACTCAGAGCAGAACTCTGTGCTGAAGTATTAGCGTCATTAGTGCTGGTTTTGACAGGTCCTCGCGTCTGTGAAGAATAAGATTGAACAGTTCGCCTCTGTGGAGAGAGACTTCCCTGGCCTCCTCATACAGGCCCAGCAATACCTGCTTTTCCGCGTGGACCTCTCCGATCCGAGCCCCGAGACACCCACCAAAGGTCAGCGGGGTCCTCCCCTGTCCCTCCCTGTCAGCGGCTCCTGTTCCCCCAGCTTCCCGACTTGGGGTCCTGGGTGCTGCACCAGCTCCTGGATGCTAAAAGCATCTCAAAAGAAAAAAAAAATCTCAGAAAAGATTTCCGTTTTCACCCTGAGTGTCCTTAAACCAAAAGGAAGGTCTGCTCCACCCATACGCAGCCTGGTCCCACTTTGGAGGCTCTAGCAAGGCATTTGTTTTCCTAACGTAGGGTAGTTCAGGGCAGGACTGATGTGGGAGCTGTTTCTAGAATGAATGACTTGGCACACGTAGGCCAGAAAGAAGCCTTATGTGCATATTGTTTGGTTGGTGCTACCCCAAGGAAGGCATCCATTTTATTTATTATGTTTTCAGAGACTTTTGAGCCCCAAATAAATGTGCTTCAGGGCTCCAGAAGGTGAAAGCCATTCATCTGGAGCAAGAGAAGTAAAATTTATGTGCACCTTAAACCTTCCAAGATGCCTTTCCATGGGCTCTGGAGGGCTGGCCGATCAGGTGGCACAGGAACCCGAGGACCCCTGCTGGCCACGGGGCCTGGGGAAAGGGCTGCCCAGCCTCTATTAAGCTCTGGTCACACAGATTTGACAACAGCTGTCTCTCTCACTGAGCTGGTTTCTGCTCATCTCCCTTGAGACAAGTCAGGCTTCTCTGTGGCTGGTGGACAAGAGAGAGAGCAGGGTTGTTGGTCTGGGCTAAAGCAAGTGATGGGAAACAAGATGTGGAGCGTGAAGCAGGAATGTAATTCAGAGCAGTGTTACACCACTGAGGGAAGCTGGGAAGGCCCGGCCCTCTGACGGCATGCCCTGGTGTAGCTGTCTGTTCTTGGTTACTTGTCTTCACAGGACTTAGGCCTCGACTCTCCAGTGAAGGTTTGTCTTCTGTCTCTCGAGTTCTTTCTGACTACAGAATTCAGGGTGTGAAAGGTGATTAGAACACTGCAAGACAGACTCTGAGAGAAAGGGAGCCCTGTGTCACTGGTGAAGTGAGGGGGAGGCTTCAAGCACGGGCCGTGGAGACGAGCAGGTGGCCAGTCTTGGATGGAGGGGAGCCCCCCTGTGGGAAGGTGGGCTGCAGGTTCCCTGCAGCCTCTGCTAGCCTCATGCCCGTCAGCCTGGTGGCTTGTCCCTCCTGGCAGGGGGCACGCTGCTGTGACTCACCCTGCGGGAGCGGTGTGCCAGTTAGCTTTTGTGCATAATAAACCACCGCAAAAGACCCCAGATACAGTGATCCCACATGCTCACGAGTCTGTGGTTGCCAGGTTGATCTGCTGCCCTGGGTGAGCATGGCTGATGCTGGCAGCACTTGCTCAGCGTGGCTGGGCATCTGGGATGGCCTGGCACACCGGTGGCTGCTGGCCGGGGTGATGGGGTGATGAGGGTCTGTGTTACTCATCATCCAGTGGGTTTGCCCTGGCTTGGCAGCTTCATGGCTGTCGGGTAGCGGGAGCAGAAGACGCAGTCTCTTGAGGCCCCAGATGGGGACCCCCCCACCTAACAGGTTGATTCTGCTGCATTCTGTCGGCCAAGCCACTGGGTCAGCCCAGTTGCAGGAGTGGAGCAGAGCCCCCAGCCCCCCGGATGGGGAGAGCTACGCGGGGTCATGGCCATGTGCAGCCTCCTTGAGCTGCGCTCCGACTTGGTCTTTATTTGTACTTCACAGTTTACGAGGTGCCTTCAGTTTTCCTTTTCAGACAGCAGTGTGCAGTGGACATGCAGGGTACTGTTAGCTCGTTTTCATAGGAGGCTGAAGGTATTGGCCCAGAGAGGTCGGCCAGGTGCCTGGTTCAGAGAGCCTGAGGGCTCATGCCCTGACCGGCCTCCTGGACCCACACAATCCTGGTGACGGTGGTGGGCTTGGGGTGGAGGGGTCCCTGAAACCCTGTGCTCCGTCCTGGCTTCAGACTGTGTGACGCGCTGGCTGCTGGATACATGCCCAGGGGCTCTTGTTCCCGCCTCATAAGGTGGTCAGTTAGGCAGCTGTGGTGGATGATTTCTAAGGCCTGTGACTCTCAGGGGACATTGACTTGTAGGAAGCATCTCTTGGGATAGAAGACTCCCCTTTGATGGAGTTTTTCAGATTAACCTCCTAATTAACCTCTTTCAGGTTAGCAAAGTGACAGCTCCCCTCAACTTTAAAAAGCTTTCAACTCACAGAATGACCAAGGTCTCTGTCCCTTGGACAAACTGACTCGTGTGTGATATGATTGCTTATAGACGAGACGGGCCTGGGAGCCTGGTTCTCACAGGGCCGCAGAACAGCGCGCGATCAGAATCCCGTGAGAGGCGCATACTGGGGAGTCTAGCGTCTGGGCTCCTTGTCTGACGCCATTGCAGAGGTGCAGGGTAACTCACTTCTCTAACTTCTCCAGTCTTCCAGCAGTATCCTGACAACCGTTTGCTGTGGCCTTTCAGACCCAGGGCAACAGTTTAGGAAGCCACTCCCGGTTCTGGCATTTACACTTCCTTTCCTTCCTACTTCTCCTCTGGGTGCTGTGCCCGCACACTGGGCCCTTTTCCAAGGGGTGTATGGTTCATGGACCCGCAGCCTGAGCTGCCCCATCACACAGGCCCAGGTGAAACCAGCCTCCTCACTAACGCTTTGATCAGTCTGGGTGGACTTCTGTGCGGAAACAGTGTCACTCTTGAGACCCTTGGTCTGTGAGGCCCAGCCACTTGCCAGGCATTTCAGGTTTCCCTCAAATACAAATTCCAAACCACAAAGGTGGTATTTTCTGTTATTTACGTATAGAGTCCTTTCACTGACTGCTAGTTCTGGAAGGGGTCAGGTAGGTATTATTTCCATTTTATGGAAAAGGAAACCGAGCCATTATGTGACTAGCTGGTTGCCAGGTAGGGACCATAACTCGAGTCTCCTTGTTTTTGAGTTGAGTTTGACTCAAGGAAAGAACTGTGAGTTCTCTATGCTGCTGGGACAGAATCACCGCCAGGACTTCTGCTGAGCTTCTGCCTCCCTCACTGGGCATGTCCCCGCCTTCATCGGTGAAGACAGTGTTAATTCTTGGATTGAAGCTGGGTAAATGAGGCTTAGCGATGACACTTTTAAAATTCATGGCTCAAGCTGGATAAATGATCCACAAAAGCCCTTTGCGGGGAAAGAGTGAATTTGAAAGAGAAAGATGGAGATGAGGGAGTGAACCAGCTCCAGGGAGCTGAGGTGCAGGGAGCAGCTGACAATGGCGGGTTCCTCCCCTCATTCATTCAGCAAATGTCTGTTAGCTGTTCTGTAGATGAGTGTGTGTGTGTGTTGGGGGGGGTGGGGGGTCATGAAGGACACAGTGTTTAGGGGCTCAGCTCTTAGGAACTTCAAAGTCTTAACAGAGGACAAAGAACAGAAACAGCACCACCAGGCTGAAGGGCCCTGCAGACCCCAGCTGGTAAATAAAATGAGTGGGAGGCTCCAACAGGGGGTCACTTCCAAGGGCAGGAAGCGCAAGTGGTTTATAGAGTCAGTGGCAACTGAATTGATGGCAGTGTGATGGCTGACACTTACCAAGAGGTCCTTGTGAGCATTATACCTGTTGACTCCATCTTGCTGTGAGTCTGTGAGAAATGAGGACAGTAAAGTACAGAGAGGTAAACTACCTCGCCTGATGTCCCTCAGCCAGGACGTGGCCGAGTCTGTGCCCTTAACCACGATTCTGGTACCTCTTAAACCTGGTGAGCCTTAGGTGTGCGGACACGGGAGGGAGTGCTAGGTGGGGCCCAGCACACGCAGTGTGGGTCAGTCTGCTGCCCGGGTCCCATCTCCCTGGGAATCCTGGCCGGCCTCCCGGCTGGGCCCCGCCGCATCCCTGAGAGCTGGGTGCTGTGGCCCTGGGGGCGGGTGTTGCTCGGGCGTGGCCCCAGGGTGGGGGCTGGCTGTGTCCCCAGGGACGTCAGCGCTCTGTCCTCACTCTCTTGTCAAGGCACAGTGTGAGTTTCTGCTGAAAAGCAGCAGCAGATTCTCAACAACCTCCCCAGTTCTTTATGGCATGAGCTGTGATAAGCTTTAATCTAAGAGGATATTTAAAGCAGTAGAGTGGAGGATTTTTTTTTAACACTAAAGACGATAGTAGTGAGATGTGGAAAGTACTATAAATGTCAGGAATTTTTAGTACCATAGTTAAGCAACACTCTGAGAAGAATGTTGAGAAATGGGGCTGAATTCTAAAAAGCAGCCAAAATAATGAAGAGCTTGCATATAATGATTTATAAGGAGTAATGAGTCTGTTGGAGAGGGGCGCGGAGGAAGACATAAATAATTCCTATCGATAGGAAGGCTGGAGATCTTCAGGAATTAAATAGGTAAGTTGAACCATTTTAATTGGTAAACTGATGCGATATGAAAATGCAAATCACTTGGATATACAAAATTTGGTTCATATCATCTTGGACAAACATTATTGAAACTGAGATTGAAACTCCTGGAAACCTTGCTTGAATGGAAGGTCCAAGCCACCTGCTGCTGCGAGATGCCCGTAGTAGTGGAGAGCTCCCAGTCTGGTCTTATGAGCATTCAGCTTCCTCTCCATCGTTCCAACCTCGAAAAGGCTTCATCCATTCTGGCCCTGGAGGCCGGAGCCCTGTGCCCAGGCCGTGGGCAGCATGGTGTATGTGACTCAGGCCGCCTTGCACAACCCTGCGAGGTGGTCAGGGCTCAGCTGGCAAAGGGAGGGTGGTCACCCCGACTCCGGGAGGCATGGAGGGTCGGTGTCCCTGTTGTCCTGAGTCTTCACTTGGCTGACTCGGAGGGAGGAGACGCCTTTTCCCTTTGTCTCGCCCCAGGCGCAGAGGGTTCCTGATGAACCTATATTCTTGCCACAATTCCTGCTTGTAGAGCCTCATATGGGAATTAGGATAAAACTCTCATTACATGCCTGATGCTGGAGCTGATCTGCTGGGTGGATCTGAGTGTCTCAGAGGGAAGTAGAGGGGGGCTCTTCAGATTGCAGTCAGAGTGGGAACTGAACATCTGCACCGCCCCCCCCCCCCCCACCCCGGTTCTAGCACACACACGTCACTTAAGGGTGGACAGAAGGGCTCCCGGAGGCTCTTCACCATGGCTGCCTGCCTTCTGGTTTCAGATCCCGTTCAGGATGCCTCCAGGACAGGAAGCGGCAAGAACTTTTTGGATGGCCCCCCAAAAGTGCTTCAGCCTTTCCTGACGAACAGAGCCAAGGTGGCGGGGGCGCCCCCCAGCCTGCCCCCAGCGGTGCGGGACACCATGCTGGCAGCCGCCCTCTTCCCTGAGTTCCTGAAGGAGCTGGCTGCCCTGGCCCAGGAACACTCCATCCTCTGCTGCAGGATCCTGGGCGACCCGGACGACGCGTGCTGGTAGTCTGGTTCTGGTTTTCTGCGGTGTTAGTCTTGACTGAATGTTGAATGCAAAGCTGCTTATAGACATCTCTACTTAGAGACTTCCTGACGATACTTGATTTTGGGGGAGGGGGGCCTTCTCTGCACCTCCTCTCTCTCCAGCCACCAGGCTTCCCCACCTCGTCTTCCCACTAACGTGGTTGCTCCTTTGGCAGGCTTTCTGGGCTCCATTTTTTTTCCTTCTCAAGAGGTCTTGGTCCTTATCCTCCCATTCTTTAGAGTAGGAGCGTAGGTCCTGCCTTGCAGCAGTAGGTCACACCCAGCGATCCCCAGGGGTCAGTGACTTCTGAAGGTGCCCGTGCCAGAGGGCTGGCCCTCCAGCGGCATGCGAACACATGCCTGCCCCGGCTGCCTTCCGCATCGTGGCCCCCCTTACAAAGGGAGGAGTAAAGACGGAGCCCCTCTTGCCCCCAACACGAGCCCGGATCATCCGTCCTTTTGCGTTTTGCTTCCAACACTTGTATTCCGTCCAACACATGTTGCCTTACGGTGCAGGCAAATCCGCTGGTCTCCGCTCTCTGCCTAGGAAGTCAGGTACAGCTGGAGAGAATGTGGAATGCAGGGAAATGTCTTGTTGCTTGAGAGCTTTCTTTACTCACTGTATCACCACCTAAAACACTGAAAATAGCCTTATTTTAGTAAGATTTGCACACAATGAACTCTGCCTATGCAAACTGTTACTTTGGTTTTTAGGACTCTGATCAACCCTATGAACAAAGCGTGGTATCTGATGCTTATGTAAGAAGACAAGCATTGTTATTTTTTTAAGTGTTTTATGAAAAACTGATTCATTTGTGAAACTATCTCATGGTGGGTATTTTTGGGGAGTATGGAGTGGGGGAAAGGATAAAGGTAAACTAAATACAATCGGTACAAACCTTGGTAATTATTTAAAAATCTGCTTTTTCTAATGTGTTGCACTTTGTAGAGAAACAGGGACTGCACAGCCTCTTTGGGAACTGGGATTTAAGGGCCAGCAGGTCATAGGGAGCCCCGCCAAGCCAAGTGCCTGCTGGGGCCTCGCTCTGCACAGAAACGCTGCCTTCTGAGTAATGGGGCTCATTAGACGGCCCCATCATGATGTACTAGCGCATCTCTGCTCTGCAGCCCACTCCGCCAGGCGTAATTATACTCAGAGCCTCGGTCTACTCCCACGGAGAGGGAGACGCACACAAAATAATTGTGGGCTAAAAAAAACAAGACCATAAACAACCGATATTCATGGATGTTATCAGGTTCCACTGCCCTGTTCTGTGTGCAGGCGAGAAGCGTGGACCAGGATGAGCTCTGTTTGGAAGGAAATTGGCAGCCCCGGGCCTCTGCTCCTTGTGGGTGTCTTGCTGAGACCCTGGCGGCAGCGCCTCAGGAGCGCTGGTGTGGTTTTAATCAGGCCCTAGTTCAGCAGGGGCATGAAGGAGAAAAGCGCATGAGATGCTGCAGAGCTGAGGCTGCCATTGTGTTCAGGGACCTTGAAGCAGCTCTGTATCCAAAGCGGGCAAGCCCCCCGGGATGAGGCCCCTGGAGCGCTGGCTGGGGCCGGGTGGCTCCTCGGAGCCAGCCTCACAGTCCTCCGGGTCCAGGCAAGGAACCAGAGATACCGATTCGCTGTGCACTGACTTCCGGTTTGCCTGCCCGGCTGAAGGGCACACTGGCCTGCTCTTGGCTTCCCAGCGCTGACAAGTATTTGCACAAGTTTCCACTGGAAAAGAAAGCGTCTCGGAGGCGGGGAGAGAGGAGCGGAAAGATGGAGTTTCGGTTGTAATTTATTACCTTCCAGCTTTGCTTTGCATAAGTTATTTATCTTCCAGTTTGGACTCACTGGGTATATAAGATGCTCAAGTTGCCTCCGGAAGCCATATCCTTTAGCTTTCTGGTGTGATTTACACTTCTCTCCATCATCTGGTGATGGTGTGGAGTCTTTTTCTTGCTTTATTACAGAAAACTACAGTCCCCTATGTGGAAGGCGCCCCCTGGGGAAGAGTATGTATTTAAAATAGGTACTGAAGTAGACTTCGAGGAGGACGGAGGTGACCCAAGTCTGAGTGAGAGGCAGGAGGATTAACTCCCGTGGTGGGTGCTGGTAGCAACATGCCAGCCCTGTCTCTCTGGAGGCAGACACCAGTTTGGGTTTCTGGATCCACTGCAGCCCTCGACCGAGTGTTATGTCCAGGGTTTCTCAAAACAAAGTCAGAAAATGAACCTGGAAATACATTCGTGGGAACGGGTGAACTTCTGCAGTCGAGGGGGAACAGCCAGGTGGGCTGGGCAAGGATGTTTGGGGGTGGGGTGGCCGTGTGTGAGGGCACACGAGGCCGGAAGCTGAAGCAGAAGAGCAGCCCTGAGGAGTCTGGAGACACGAACACTGTCCAGGCAGACAGGGATGAATGGCAGCGGGTGGCGATGGGAATCCTTGCTGGGAAAAATCTTGGTACTGAAGTAGATGGACTTCCCGGGTGGCATTAGTGTTAAAGAACCTGCCTGCCAATGGAGGAGATGTTGAGACGCAGGTTTGATCCCTGGGTCAGGAAGATCCCCTGGAGAAAGGCATGGCAACCCACTGCAGTATTCTTGCCTGGAGAATCCCATGGACGAAGGAGCCTGGTGGGCTACAGTCCATGGGGTTGCAAAGAGACATGACTGAGTGACTGACCTCACACAATGAAGTAGAATATTCTAGTCATAAAGTAGCAGGTGGGATGTTTAGAAATCTCCTTTGCAATGAGATTGGGGAAGAATTTTGAATGATACTGGGCATGCTGTAAAATGTTTCCGCGTGGACGCTTTACCACGTGGCGGGCCCCCAAGTCAGCTGCTGTGCTGCGGGCTGGAAGGCTCAGTGGGCACGGGCTTCGGTGCTGCCCAGGTTGGGGTCGCTGTGTCAGGCCCGGTGTCCCGGGCAGCAGAGGTGAGTCAAGTTCCTGCAGTAGCACGTCCTTCACTGAGATTCATATTCAGAGTCTGATCTGAAGTTCTAGATGAACTGGGTTTTGTGGTTCAAAGTATATGAGAGTGCTGGGATATTTTAAAATTGATTTTTGGAACTAGCCAAGTAAACGTTTATAAAATTTTAAAGCAATTCCAGGTTGAGTTTAGCCTAAAATACAATTTTACGGACTCAAGTACAGAGTCCCAGACATGAAATGGCAGTGCTGGAGTAACCAATCAGAGATGTGTGGTTTTTTTGTAGGTATTTCCTTTTCCTGATATTTAGAGGAAATGGTCCCCATTTTACTTAGTAAAATACTTTGAGGTGCTAGGATTGGAATCAGTGTCTCCGTAACATGTAGGAAGGGGCTGTTTATTCCCTCGTGGGTCCTCAGGGGTACCTTTTCCTCAGCAAGTGGCTTTTCTTGAGGCCTGCCGCAGTGGTTGATTTCAAGCCATTAAGACATCCTGGGGCCAGGGTAATGGGGGAGCGCGTCCTCCTAGGTACAGAATCTAGAAACAGGACACGGTGCTCGGGGCCGAGGGTTGTTTTTTATGTCTCTGGCTCAGCCTGGTCGCGCAGTCCACGAGGCTGGGCTCCCAGCTGGGTTCAGAGGTTTGGGACTGCGGGTGGGCTGCCTGACCCGAACGTGGGTCAGTGTGCCTCGGCCGCTCTCCTACAGGAAGTGCGGCTGGGGCGGGGGTGGGACGTGCCACAGACGGAAGGGTGAACGTCTGCAGTGCACGCCCAACCTCACGTGGGGGCGGGCGGGTCAGTGTGGTCACTAATCGTCAGCCACGCATTTACTGAATGGCTGGCACACTCAGCCATTTAAATGAAGGACATTATTGCAGGTCAGCTATTACTGCACCTGAAGTGAACAGCCCACTCAGTGGAAAAGACTCTGATGCTGCAAAGACTGATGGCAGGTGAAGGGGGCGGCAGAGGATGAGACGATTAGCTAGCATCACCAACTCAATGGACGTGAACTTGAGTTCAGTGGACACCAAACTCTGGGAGATGGTGATGGACAGGGAAGCCTGGTGTGCTGCAGTCCAGGGGTCGCAAAGAGTGAGATGTGACTCAGTGACCAGACAAAACAGCGCTACTGCAGGTGCTGCCTGAAGGCACTGGCCCGCTGGGTGTAATCTGGCTCGCCCACACCCCAGCCAGCTGAGTAGTATTAGCTCTTCCTGAACAGCAGGCCTCTGTGGCCCAGGCTTCCGGTCATTGAAGATATTCTCGACCCCTTGCTTCAGCCATCAGTCTGTAAATCACACAACACTAATTCTCCATCTAAAACAGCCTAAGATAGAACACTGTCAAACAAGTTTATACTCTACTCTTAAATCACATCACGGAGGAAACATTTTAAGAAAATGGAGCTGGCTTTTCCCCCCACTTTTGAATGACCATCATAAACCTAAATGCTTTAGAAAGAGCTCTCGAAATACTAAGAATTGTTTCAGGATAACTTTGCCTCAGTAAATCCTCTCTCTATTCAGGCTTTTAATTAGGCCATTCCTTGTTCTGGAGAACAGATAATCCTGGCAGCTCATTAACAGGATAAACAGGGCTCCGGTAAAAAATCTTCCTTGAGGCTTTGCGGGGAAAGTTCTTTGGCTTTGTACTTGCAGTCCTGAGATGGGGACCGGTTTTAGCTGAGCCTGCCCCTCCCTGCCCCCACGTCACTGTGTATTTTTTTCCCTACCGTCCCCCACAAGGAACAAGGCTGCCAGCAGCGCCCCCACACCCCTCAGGCATCTGGGGGGGACCTGCGGTTCACTGTGTCCTTTCCCAGCCTGACAAGGGTGGCGGCAGCTCTTGGGCCAGATTACGCATTTCACGGAGCCGAGGCTGCAGAAGTAGATTACGCGTTTCACGGAGCCGAGGCCGCAGAAGTAGATTACGCGTTTCACGGAGCCGAGGCTGCAGAAGTAGATTACGTGTTTCACGGAGCCGAGGCTGCAGAAGTAGATTACGCGTTTCATGGAGCCTAGGCTGCAGAAGTCTGTGCTGCTTGGGGTGGCAGCTGGCTTTTATTGGGACACGTCTAGAAAAGGCCCACCTGTAACAAGGCCCCATTCTGCCCTGCAGAGATATTTATAAGAGGGAATTTGGGGTTGAAGATGCTATTTAAATGATCTTGGCTAAGATGCTTGACTAAGGGAGGCAGAGAGAAGATTTCAATCAGATGCTTTCCATCTGACCACCAGGGATCAGCTCTGCTCACAAATACTCTGTGAATGCATTTGTCTAAAATCTGCTGAAGAGACATGGCAGCGATCTACGTGCTACTTTTGGGGGTGGAAAATGATGGCCTTTCCGTTAGATTTAGTGTTCTTTTTCCCCCAAATAGCCACTACGTAGGATCCTTGAAATGATGCTGCTGAACTCAACAGACATGAAAAATACAATTTAGGTGGGTCCTGGTCATATGCTATGTACTGAATGAGCCAACTCAAAGCTTTAGGAGGGTGTTTACCTGAAAAAAATTCATAGTCTTCTTCCAGGTTCTCACTAATTATAAAAAAGGAGGGGGGAGCTCAGCTAAAACATCCTTGCTGCTGCTACTGCTAAGTCGCTTCAGTCGTGTCTGACTCTGTGCGACCCCATAGACGGCAGCCCACTAGGCTCCTCTGTCCCTGGGATTCTCCAGGCAAGAATACTGGAGTGGGTTGCAACTTTTTTCCCTCAGGGTTGCCTACATCTTAAAAGATGGGAACAGAAGTTTACCTAGAGGCAGAACCCTGGACAGAGTTAAGAAGCTCCTTCCTTGTCCTAGAATTTAAAAGCCCAGAGGTTGGAGGCACCCATCTCTCATACGAAAGGGCCCCCACAAAAGGCAATCTTTCTTGGTTCTTTCTTCTGGCTGTGAGATGTGGGGGATCTTAGTTCCCTGACCAGGGATCAAACCCACACCCCCTGCAGTGGAAGCACGGAGTCTTAACCCCTGGACTGCTAGGGAAGTCCCTGTCCATTAATTTAGTTTTAGAAATCTAGTGAACTTTTACTAAAAACGTACTCTGTGCCTGGTAGCATGCTAAGCCCTCCCCTCCCACCTGAACCAGCCAGCCAACCTGCTCCTCAGCCAGAGCACACACCTGGTACCTGAGCAGGTCCGCCGGGAAGCCAGTCTCCCAGCACGGCCCTCTCCCGGCCCACAGGTATGTGCATTCCAGTGAGAGACAGCGATCGCGGCACCTGTGGCGCCGACTCATCCATTTAATGAGATTTCCCCCAGAAAAGCGGACCACCAGACTAAACTCACACTCATGCAAAAATGCATTTAACACTGTATTTCGTTGAAGCCCCTTTTACAAGTAGAGCCACACGTTGTGAATTTCTTAGGGTATTACATAAAGACGTACTTCTAATCTCGTCAGGCTCCAAGTAAGATATCAGCTGTGCTTTTTTTTTTTCCTATTAACAGTTGTAACAACATAATCTGATTTTTTGGATTTTGGAAGTGAGCATTCAAGATAACGGGCAGTTGTCAGAGCTGGACAATAATCAGCAGAGATTCAGAGCTCCGTGTTAAACTGAGGCAACCGGTTTATAACACTGTATGTTTCATGTGGACGACACATTTCTGCTTCACTGTACCTTACAGTGTGCTCACCACCAAGGGCTGTTTCTGCCGCCGCCAGACAGCTGACCCCCTTTTACCCATTTCCTTCTCTCTGCCCCCACCCTCACCCCAGCAATGGCATTTTTCTCCAAAATGATCAGTCCATAATACAGTTTACATATGACACGATATTATTGGTAAATGGTCTTCATTGAACTGTCCCCGCCACTCCCCAGTCCCATTCAAGTCAGCCCTTGATTTAAAATGATCTGCAAAGGTTGGCTAGTGCTTTCTGTAAAGTCTGATGACCAAGAAGCCAGATTTCTGGTGAAAATGGAGTTTGGAAAACAAAACTGAACTCTTACTGTTTCTTACAAAATCATGCTGCTGCCAGATTCCAGTCTCAGGAGCAAAGGGGTTGGGGGTCAGGGTTTGGGGACTGGCTCTGACTTTCTGTCTCGAAAAGTGGCTTGATGAGCAGTTTACTGTCAGGCCCAGTGGTTTTCAGAACCGTTAACAGGACCTGCAAGGGGCACACGGCTTCCCAGGTGATGTCACATATTCTCAACACGCATTTTTTACAAAGTAAAACCTTACCTCTTCATGCCTGTCTGAAATAAACCAGATGGCTCGTTTCCTTCCTGCCCCTGCTCTTCTGGCTGGGAAGGACAGTCCTCCCAATACTCCCAGTTAGGGAAATCCTGAGCCAGCGTCCACAACCAGAAGCGTGAACAGCTGAGGCGCTGGTGGGGGACGGTCTGCTCTTCTCTGGGTCCCTGCTGCCTCGGGAGCACCGCTCATGATGAAGACATTTGTCCTCTTCTCAGCACAGACAGAACTCAGTGTAAAGTCGGGGCTGCCAAAGATTTTGTGCTTTTAAAAATCAGAACTTGCAAACGTGGTCTTTCGCGCTGAGTCAGAGGTAACAAAGGCACGCGGGGAACACAGGGGCCCCCCCGGGCTGCAGAGAAACACTATTACTGTCCCGGGAATTGCGGTGGGGGGGGGGCGTGGAGGGCAACCCTGGGAGGTGCTCTTATCTGGACCACAGAGACCTCTAAAGGTCACAATTTCCATTTACTAGTTTGTCCTCTTATTCTTCCCAGGCAAAACAAATCAGTTTAATGTTACAGCTTTTTTATCTCCTTATCAAACTTTTTGGCCTGAGGGTGGGGAGGGGGAGTTATCAATCAACTGCACAACTTTTGACATATAAGTTAATTTTTTATGTGATATTTCAGTATATTTTATTCATTAAATCTATTTGAAAACTGATGTTGTCTTTTTTATGGAGGAAAAAAATCCCTTATGCTCAGATCTCTGCTTTCTGGGATCCCAGAGCACTGAGTGAGCAACAACAGTTTTACTCAGTGGATGGGAGAATGCCACTACTTCATGGTATTAACTAAGGCTCACACCCTCCTCCCCAACCATGAGAGGTCCCCAAACAAAATACTGCATCCAGATCACCGTCTCTCTCCATCACTGCCCATCCCCAGCGCCTAGAATGATGCTGGGCCCAGAGGACGTGCTTACAAATGGATGAGGGCCCTGCAGAATGAGATGTCGTCCTAGGAGGTACAGCATCTGAGAGTGTGCGCGCTCAGCGTCACTGCGTTTCTCACCGTCGCCGCACCTCTCCTGGAACCCTGTGATGTCCATGAAGCCTTCGTGGAGGCGGCATCTCCAGGCGCAGGTGGGCAGGGCCCCGGACATCAGCTTGCACAGGCTTTGGCCGGGCCTTGGCAGGGGGACCCGAACCCGTCAGGATGAAGCTGCCTCTCCAGCACCTCCTTGATCGCTGTCGGGTCTGCTCGGCCCAGAGTCGCTTTTCGGACCAACCCGATCAGTTTGTTTATAGCTCTGGGGTTTCCCCTCTTTAGATCCATTACCTTTAAAAACAGAAATTGTTTTAGAGGGGAAAACAGAGACTCTTGCCTAAAAAAAATCCTTAATCAAGTTTGGGCTTACTGAAACAAATTTAGTTTCTTTTTTCTGTATTAGATATAAAATGAGAAGAGGACAAAGGGGAGAGGGTGACCTTTGGAGGCGGCTTCTGTGCTCCCAGCAAAGGAGGTACCTGATCCCTGGCCTCCTGATTAAAAGGCGCCGAGGGCTGCGCACCCAGTGCCGGATCGTGAGCGCCCCTCTCCCCAAACCCTTCAGGCTCAGTGGGCCCTCCTCCCCCAGCTTCCTGCCAAGAAGCTTGTTTGCTAGAAGGCAAATCCAGGAGATGGCAACGCTCCCCAAGCATCAGCCACCGCGTCAGGGTCGCCCGCCCGACCTCCTGCCCTGATCAGCACCGGCGCCTGCGCGGAGCTGCGCGCAGTGCCGCAGACTGAGTCTGAAATGAGAAGTGTCTTTATCAGCCACTCCAGATGAGGCTGGGAGATGGAGACTGCCGAGACCGCGTGCAAGCTCCTTTTCCTTATCGAGAGCTCTTCACAGAGCTGTTAGTGTCCCTGCAAGCTGATGAGTGGGTGGCATCGTTCTGAAAGGGAGGGTAGAAGTTTTTCCCCCACTGAAAAGAATCTCTGCACAATGATTAGATTTTGGAGGGGGGGGGGGAAATGCACCTCATTTTAGTTTTTTTCTATTTTGTTCTCTGCTCACAACACAAAATGACTTGATTTCCAGCTCTGTTCCCGTGAAGGACTTCTCCATAATTTACAAATGATTTTCAAACCTTCTGTCTTTCCTCCCACTGCTCCAAGGCAGAGAACTGAGGTGTCTGCCCTGTGCACGCAGTCCCACCTGCTGCTTTCTGATACAGAGGTCTCCTTACAGAGCAGAGCTCGGGGACCCTCTGAGAGTGCCCTCGTCTAGGGAGGTCGCGAGTCCCCCTTCCACCGGGATGCCATGGGACTCAACTGCAGGGGTGGATCTTCCTCCTAGGAAAAGCTGTATTTTTCCAGTGTTCACCTAACTGCATCTCTTGACTTTAGCTGAAAACTGACAAAATTAATTGGGGGATCACGGATGAACCCGGGCCAACCATTGTCAAGAAGCTCCGCTGGACTGCGGGGGGAGAGCAGCAGAGGCGCCCCTCTGCCCGAAGCCACTGTGCCTGCGTGACCACCCCTCCCTGTGGGGATGCGTACCACGTCGGGGTGCGCCTCCAGCGTGGAGCGGCAGAGCTGCTCCAGGGCCTCTGGGTCCTGCAGCAGTTCAAGCTTCTTTTCTGCAACGATCTGTGTTGGGGTCTTGCCTTCATTCCTCCACAGTTCCTCAAACACCTGTTGGGGGAAGGAGGGTGGAGAGAGGAGGGGTCAGTGAGATCCAGCCACGTGCAGACACACTGGGGCCTCTCCACACTGAGCCCAAGACCATGCTGGTGGAGATGGAGATGGCTTATCTGCGCTGGTGGACTCCAAGGGCACAATGGGGAGGGCGGGGAGTGTGAGGTAATTCCTCACGGGTCCCGGCTGACGCGAGTTCCACTGGATGAATGAGCTGACGTGTGGGCTCATAACAGAAATCACCCGCAAGGCCTTCTTTTAAGCGTCTCTGCAGCAACCCTTTCCCGGGAAGCAGGCATGGATACTGCCTGCAGCTGGGGCCTGGAAGCTGAACGCCTGGCAGCCACGGGCCGCTGCAGCCACTGTGGCTCCAAGTGCGGAGCCAGCCTACGCTGACCGCCCAGACTCAGCCTTTGCCTGGCACCCAATACTGCAGGGACCCAACAGGCCCCAACATTGGCTGGATCTGCCTGGGCCAAAATAACCAGGATAGAGGCAGTTCAGGGATCATGGCCAAAATACAGCATTCAGAAGGAAACGCAGGACAAGGCTGGGACGATACTTTTAAATGCAGAGAGGCTGGCTGCTCCCTGAGCATGTGTGTTGGGCTGGATGTGGGGTGAGGACCAAGTGACCCAGGGAAGCGCACCCCTCGTGGGCCTCCAGGAACAATGCCGGGGGACCGCAGTATTCTCCACTCCAGAGTTAAGAATGCATCAGCTTATTAACTTTCCAAATCAGTCAAGCGCAGCCCAGCCCCAGCCCCCCGGGCTGACACAGTGGGTTCCAGAATCCAGTCCTCTGCTCCTTCCTGTTTAAGACACAGACTGCCCTCCTGGCTTCAGTCAGCAGGGCGGGAGCCTCTGAAGGCGGCCTAGGCCGGACTCTGCGGGCTCCCTGGCCCCCTTGCTGCAGTCATCCTGGCTCTGGGGTTGCCAGCCTCATGCTGCGGCATAAATCCTCAGCTTTTGCCCGTGTCTGATCTCCACCCTGGGAAGCACTGCTGCTGCTGCTAAGTCGCTTCAGTCGTGTCCGACTCTCTTCGACCCCATAGACGGCAGCCCACCAGGCTCCCCCATCCCTGGGATTCTCCAGGCAAGAACACTGGAATGGGTTGCCATTTCCTTCTCCAATGCAGGAAAGTGAAAAGTGAAAGTGAAGTCGCTCAGTTGTGTCCGACTCTTCCCGACCCCATGGACTGCAGCCCACCAGGCTCCCCCGTCCCTGGGATTCTCCAGGCAAGAGTACTGGAGTGGGGTGCCATCGCCTTCTCCCTGGGAAGCACTATGGAAGTGCAATTGTTTCTGGCAGGGTGTGCAGCTCCCAGGCCTGCTGCTGCAAGACAAACCCATGTCACAAGGGGTTCCTACCAGCAGAGTGGGGAATGCAAGCTGGGGACCCTGAGCACACCCTGCCCACCAGAGCTGGCTCTGACACATGGGGCAGAAACTCAGCCTTCAGTTCCTGCGGGTCAAGCACACATCCTTTTAACTACCACCCGACTGTGTCTTTAGTTTTAAAGGATCTGCAGGGGAAGGACAGGAGAGCACACAGCCCCCTGGCCTGCCCCACCTGTTTGGGGCTTCCAGGGTCAGAATGCGGGCAGGGGGGAGACCTGTTCCGGGGGGTGCAGAGACAGACAAGACAGAGAGGGTGCCCCTCTGGGCAGAGGTAAGCGTCATCAAAGGTCTTTCTTCCAGACATCAGTCCAGGCCTCCATGAGAAGCAGGCCCACGAAAACATCCAAAGAATTGACCCACCAAAAAGGGAGAAAGAGACATCAAATCATTTGAAAGTTTTACTGCACGACATAATATTTTCTGCATTAAAAGGTTTCTGGTGATTTGTTTAAAAGCAGACCTCTGAGAAGACAAGTGGAAACTGCTTACACGGCATGCTAAGGAGACAACCCCTGGGGACAGCGGGCCATGTGCACCTCCTTCAGGCTTGCATGGCGGAGACACGCAGGCATCTGGGATGCTCGCTCTCGGGGCCTGGCTGGCCAGCAGTCTATACGACACTGAGGGCCGCTGAGTCCCGGAGGCTCGGGACCTTGGTCTGCCAGCTGCAGTGGGCTTGTGGCTCTGCAGGTGGGGGTTTGGTGGGCCCTGGGTTCTGTCAGAAATGGATCCTGTGAGAGGAGAGCCTGGGTGCTTTTGTCTGCAGCTACCAGAAGTTGCTCAGGGTGATAAATAACCTTTGAGTTTCTGTTGCCCTCCTAACTCTTCTGTGCCCAGAGAGCTAAGCAGATGAGGTTTGTTAAGTCTCAGAAGCACTGTTGGGGCACCTGGGGGGAAGGGGCAGTAGAATGTGTCAGGGATGAAAATAATGGGTGATGACGGAAGGGAGAGCCAGGTGGCAAAAGATGGATTAATAATAAATTCGACATAAAGTGGGAGTCTTTGGAGTTCAGAATATTCTCAAGGCAGGATGATTCCTTCTGCTTATCTGTCATTCTGAGGGGTCATCCTGAGTCAACTTTTTTTCCCCGTCTCCTAGTTATCCAATCCAACTCTGTTATCCAATAACCCGTGGAACCAGAGTCTTTCTGCTTCACAGGCTTTCTAAAACCTAAGGCCTCCTTGGATTCCTCTATTAAATTCAGTAAAAATTAACTGTAACACATTTTTCCACTGTAAAATGTAACACATTTTATAGTACACCATAAAAATAAGACACAAAAAGACGCTTGATGTAATTAGTCAAAAGGGAAATGCAAATCAAACCCACCCTGAGCTACTGCTTTACACCTACTAGGAAGGATAACCAGTCAGAGGTCAGTTACAACTGCTGGTGGGGACATGGAAGGACTGGAATCACCCCACGCTGCTGACCGGACTGTGAAATGGGGCGGCCCGTCGGAAAACGGTCTGGCAGGTCCTCAAGATGTTAAACATACAATTACCACGTGACCCAGAGATTCCATTCCTATAGGTATAGCCCCAAGAAATTTGAAGATGTGTACCAATCAAATCCTGTACGCGCGTTGACAGCAGCATTATTCAAAGAGCCCCAGTGGGAAACGAGCGTCCGCCAACTGAGGCAGACAAAATGTGGTCTGTCCACACAACGGAATACTCCTTAGTCATAAAAAGGCACGGAGGGACCTTCCCAGTGGCCCAGTGGCCAAGATACTGTGCGCCCAAGGGAGGAGGCCTGGGTTCAGTCCCTGGTCAGGGAATTCAATCCCTCCTGCCACAACCAAAGTTCCCATATGCCACAACCAAGACTTGGCCCAGCCAGATAAATAAATAAAAATAAACATTTGTCAAAAACCTAAGAAAGGCATGAAGTACAGACACGATGTAGATGGTTTGGAAAACATCATACTAGGTGAAAGCCAGACACCAGAGGTCATACATATACTGTCAGAGTCCATTCACCGTACATGTCCAGAACAGGAAAATCCAGACAGAGAGCAGATCCGCAGTTGCCTAGAGGGAGGGGTTAATGCGGAGAGACTGCAGACTGAGCACAGTCTGTTTGTTTTGGGGGTGATGAAAATCTTCTGAAATTAGACAGTGGTGATGGTTATCCATCCTTGTGACTAGACTAAAAACCAATGAACTGCACGCCTCTTCAAAAATAAAGCTGGACTTCCCCAGCAGCCCAGTGTTGGGAGTCTGCTGGCCGGTGCAGGGGCCGTGGGTTCCATCCCTGGGAAGGGAAGGTCCACACGCCGCGGGGCAGCTGGCCCTGTGCTCTGCATCGAGAGCCACACACAGCGAGGAAGACCCAACACAACCAAGAATAAACAAACAGGACTGAGGAACAGCACACGAAGCCTCTCATTGTCAAAAGTCTTAATTTTTTAACCCACCATCTACACATCCCAATTGCCCATCCTTCCAATAGTCTCTCTGCACGGAAATCTGCCTGGGACGACGTTCACCCAATACTGCTGCTGCTAAGTCGCTTCAGTCGTGTCCGACTCTGTGCGACCCCATAGACGGCAGCCCACCAGGCTTCCCCATCCCTGGGATTCTCCAGGCAAGAACACTGGAGTGGGTTGCCATTTCCTTCTACCCAATACTAACGGTAGTTAATTCAAGGTGGTAGAACTGGAAAATCTTTCTATTTTTCTGCATTACTTCTTTATAACGAAAAAGAATACCATTTTTCCCACCAGAAAAATCGGTTATTTTTTAAAAATCGTAAAGTAGAGCAATGTAAAGGCAAACCCCCCAAGGCAAGTGTAAGGGAGAGTCCCTCATGCGACACTGATGCCTTGCCAAACAGACTTTTATTTTGATTCTGTGGTTGCCTCACAGAAGCCAGGATCCAACCCTACCTCCTTTAAACACACCGGAAGCCAACAGAATCCAAAACTGCCTCTATCTGTATCTGCCCCCAGCGGTCGCAGCCCCTGCGGTCCCCAGCTCTGCCCTCTGAAACTCACACTCACTGCACCCGGCTTTCCTCACTGGCGCAGGCGGAGTGGAAAGGGGAAGGTCTTTTCCTCTTCGGTTTCAAACGCTACAATTCATCTGCTCTTACATGTATATATAGTTTCTTTCTGCCCTCAGGCCATCTACTCTTTCTGCTACTGCCGAGTGCTGTCATAAACATTTGTATTCCTCTGACATCCAGGCAACCAAAAGCCTGCCCTAAATGTGTCACGGTTCCTGTACTTGACAGCCTCACTTGGTGGTGGGGAAACAGAGTCTTTATTAGCTCCTGTCCCTGGCTTCACAGTACAGAGCGGGGTGTATGCTTCATGGTGCCTTGTAATTAGCCCAAAGCAGCAGCTTTGCCAAAGCCTCACAAAACCTGCCACTACTGAGGATGTGTATAAATATTAGATGCAAAGGCACCGTTAAAGTAACATTAAGTTTCTGGCTGAAGCGCTTGACAGCTGTGAGATCTGAAGGTGAGACCAGGCAGCCGCCTTGGTGCTCTTTATCCTTCTGGGTGCTTATTTGTAAGCGTTTTCTGAGTTCCAGAACGTTGGGCCTACCTGAGACTGTCCGGCGGGGGTGGAGATGAGGCGGAAGGCCTCCTCTGACAGTGAGGCTGTTTTTTTCTGGGTCTTCACACAGTAGGCATGTGCGTAAACTTTGATTTATGTAGTGGGAAGTGGTGTTCTGACCTCGCCCTTCTCGCAGGAAGACTGGCTTTCAGGGGTAACCATGTGAGCCCTGGTCCCGGGTGGGAGGACGGGAGAGGGGGGACTAGGGCCAGGGAACAGTGCCAGCCACCCCGGGCACAGGGAACGCGCACCGTCCAAGCCCCAGGAGCTGCAGGGCCCCACCGCTCATATAAACACATGTTTGGGAAATAGTCCAGGCAAAGCCAGACAACTACTCTCTCTGGTCAACAAAGATGAGAAGCAAGTTACCTGTGTCGTACATGGGATAGGCTTTATTTCATTTGCTACATAAAGTGTTTCTACCTCTCAGTATAAAAACCGCACTTAGCAACTTCTCTAAAAATAGCACTTAGAGACTTCCCTGGTGGTCCAGCGGTTAAAAGTCCTCCTGCCCAAAGGAATCCATAAAGAACATGAAAAGACAACCTTTAGAATGGGAGAAAATAACTGCAAATGAAGCAATGGACAAAGGATTAACCTCCAAAATATAGAGCAGCTCACGTAGCTCAATATCAGAAAACAAACAACCCGATCAAACAATGGGCAGAAGACCGGAACAGACATTTCTCCAAAGACATACAGATGGCTAATCAACACATGAAAAAACGCTCAACATCGTTTATTACTAGAGACTGTATATCAAAACTAAAACAAGCTATCACCTCACACCAGTGTGAATGGCCACCATCGAAAAATCTACAGACAATAAATGCTGGCGAGTGTGTGGAGAAAAGGGAACCCTCTTGCCAACTGTTGGTAGGAATGCGAACTGATAGAGTCACTATGGAGAACAGTATGGAGATTCCTCTAAAAATTAGGAAAAAAACTACCATATGACCCAGCAATCCCACTACTACTATCAGTTCAGTTCAGTCGCTCAGTCGTGTCCCACTCTTTGTGACCCCGTGAACTGCACCACGCCAGGCCTTCCTGTCCAACACCAACTCCCGGAATTTACCCAAACTCATGTCCATTGAGTTGGTGAGCAATCCAACCATCTCATCATCTGTCATCCCCTTCTCCTCCTGCCCTCAATCCCTCCTAGCATCAGGGTCTTTTCTAATGAGTCAGCTCTTCACATGAGGTGGCCAAAGTATTGGAGTTTCAGCTTCAAAATCAGTCCTTCCAATTAACACCCAGGGCTGATCTCCTTAAGGATGGACTGGCTGGATCTCTTTGCAGTCCAAGGGACTCTCAAGAGTCTTCTCCAACACCACAGTTCAAAAGCATCAATTCTTCAGCCCTCAGCTTTCTTCACAGTCCAACTCTCACATCCATACATGACCACAGGAAAAACCATAGCCTTGACGAGACCGACCTCTGTTGGCAAAGGAATGTCTCTGCTTTTGAATATGCTGTCTAGGTTGGGCATAACTTTTCAACCAAGGAGTAAGTGTCTTTTAATTTCATGGCTTCAGTCACCATCTGCAGTGATTTTGGAGTCCAAAAAATAAAGTCTGACACTGTTTCCACTGTTTCCCCATCTATTTGCCATGAACTGATGGGACTGGATGCCAGGATCTTTGTTTTCTGAATGTTGAGCTTTAAGCCAACTCTTTCACTCTCCTCTTTCACCTTCATCAAGAGGCTCTTTAGTTCTTCTTCACTTCCTGCCATAAAGGTGGTATCATGTGCATATCTGAGGTTATTGATATTTCTCCTGGCAATCTTGATTCCAGTTTGTGCTTCTTCCAGCCCAGAGTTTCTCATGATGTAGTCTGCACATACGTTAAATAAGCAGGTTGACAATATATAGCCTTGACGTACTCCTTTTCCTATTTGGAACCAGTCTGTTGTTCCACGTTCAGTTCTAACTGTTGCTTCCTAACCTGCATACAGATTTCTCAAGAGGGAGGTCAGGTGGTCTGGTATTCCCATCTCTTTCAGAATTTTCCGTAGTTTATTGTGATCCACACAGTCAAAGGCTTTAGCATAGTCAATAAAGCAGAAATAGATGTTTTTCTGGAACTCTCTTGCTTTTTTGATGATCCAGTGGATGTTGGCATTTTGACCTATGGTTCCTCTGCCTTTTCTGAAACCAGCTTGAACATCTGGAAGTTTACAGTTCATGTATTGTTGAAGCCTGGCTTGGAGAATTTTGAGCATTACTTTACTAGCTTGTGAGATGAGTGCAATTGTGCAGTAGGAACAAAAAAGCCTCTTGTTGAAAGTGAAAGAGGAGAATGAAAAAGTTGGCTTAAAGCTCAACATTCAGAAAACGAAGATCATGGCATCTGGTCCCATCACATCATGGCAAATAGATGGGGAAACAGTAGAAACAGTGTCAGAATTTATTTTGGGGGGCTCCAAAATCACTGCAGATGGTGACTGCAGCCATGAAATTAAAAGGCGCTTACTCCTTGGAAAGAAAGGTATGACAAACCTAAATAGCATATTCAAAAGCAGAGACATTCCTTTGCCAACAAAGGTCCGTCTAGTCAAGGCTATGGTTTTTCCTGTGGTCATGTATGGATGTGAGAGTTGGACTGTGAAGAAGGCTGAGCGCCAAAGAATTGATGCTTTTGAACTGTGGTGTTGGAGAAGACTCTTGAGAGTCCCTTGGACTGCAAGGAGATCCAACCAGTCCTTTCTAAAGGAGATCAGCCCTGGGATTTCTTTGGAGGGAATGATGCTGAAGCTGAAACTCCAGTACTTTGGCCACCTCATGAGAAGAGTTGACTCATTGGAAAAGACTCTGATGCTGGGAGGAATTAGGGGCAGGAGGAGAAGGGGACGACAGAGGATGAGATGGCTGGATGGCATCACTGACTCGATGGATGTGAGTCTGAGTGAACTCTGGGAGTTGGTGATGGACAGGGAGGCCTGGCGTGCTGCAATTCATGGGGTCGCAAAGAGTCAGACACGACTGAGCGACTGAACTGAACTGAACTGAACCTGAACATTCTTTGGCATTGCCTTTCTTTGGGATTTCCCTAGTGGCTCAGACAGTAAAGCGTCTGCCTACAATGCAAGAGACCCAGGTTCGATCCCTGGGTTGGGAAGATCCTCTGGAGAAGGAAATGGCAACCCACTCCAATACTCTTGTCTGGAAAATCCCATGGATGGAGGAGCATGGTAGGCTACAGTCCATGGGGTCACAGAGTTGGACACGATTAAGCGACTTCACTTTCACTTTCTTTGGGATTGGCATGAAAACTGACTTTTTCCAGTCCTGTGGCCACTGCTGAGCTTTCCAAATTTGCTGGCATATTGAGTGCAGCACTTTCACAGCATCATCTTTCAGGGTTGGAAATAGCTCAACTGGACTTCCATCACCTCTACTAAGCTTTGTTTGTAGTGATGCTTCCTAAGGCCCACTTGACTTTACATTCCAGGATGTCTGGGTCTAGGTGAGTGATTACACCATCATGATTATCTGGGTTGTGAAGATCTTTTTTGTACAGTTCTTCTGTGTATTCTTGTCACCTCTTCTTAATATCTTCTGCTTCTGTTAGATCCATACCATTTCTGTCCTTTATTGAGCCCATCTATGCATGAAATGTCCCCTTGGTATCTCTAATTTTCTTGAAAAGATCTCTAGTCTTTCCCATTCTATTGTTTTCCTCTATTTTTGCATTGATCACTGAGGAAGGCTTTCTTATCTCTCCTTGCTTTTCTTTGGAACTCTGCATTCAGATGCTTATATCTTTCCTTTTCTCCTTTGCTTCTGGCTTCTCTTCTTTTCTCAGCTATTTGTAAGGGCTCCTCAAACAGCCATTTTGCTTTTTTGCATTTCTTTTTCTTGGGGATGGTCTTGATCCCTGTCTCCTGTACAACGTCATGAACCTCCGTCCATAGTTCATCAGGCACTCTGTCTATCAGATCTAGTCCCTTAAATCTAGTTCTCACTTCCACTGTATAATCATAAGGGATTTGATTTAGGTCATACCTTAATGGTCTAGTGGTTTTCTCTACTTTCTTCAATTTCAGTCTGAATTTGGCAATAAGGAGTTCATGATCTGAGCCACAGTCAGCTCCTGGTCTTGTTTTTGCTGACTGTATAGAGCTTCTCCATCTTTGGCTGCAAAGAATATAACCAATCTGATTTCGGTGTTGACCATCTGGTGATGTCCATGTGTAGAACCTTTTCTTGTGTTGTTGGAAGAGGGTGTTTGCTATGACCAGTGCATTCTCCTGGCAAAACTCTATTATTAGCCTTTGCCCAGCTTCATTCTGTACTCCAAGGCCAAATTTGCCTGTTATTCCAGGTGTTTCTTGACTTCCTACTTTTGCATTCCAGTCCCCTATAATGAAAAGGACAATTTTTTGGGGTGTTCGTTCTAAAAGGTCTTGTAGGTCTTCGTAGAAGCATTCAACTTCAGCTTCTTCAGCGTTACTGGTTGGGGCATAGACTTGGATTACCGTCATATTGAATGGATTGCCTTGGAAACGAACAGAGATCATTCTGTAGTTTTTGAGATTGCATCCAAGTACCGCATTTCGGACTTTTTTGTTGACTATGATGGCTACTCCATTTCTTCTAAGGAATTCCTGCCTACAGTAGTAGATATAATGGTCATCTGAGTTAAATTCACCCATTTCAGTCCATTTTAGTTTGCCGATTCCTAGAATGTCGACATTCACTCTTGCCATCTCCTGTTTGACCACTTCCAATTTGCCTTGATTCATGGACCTGACATTCCAGGTTCCTATGCAATATTGCCCTTTACGGCATCGGACCTTGCTTCCATCACCAGTCACATCCACAACTGGGTGTAGTTTTTGCTTTGGCTCCATCCCTTTGTTCTTTCTGGAGTTATTTCTCCACTGATCTCCAGTAGCATATTGGGCACCTACTGACCTGGGGAGTTCCTCTTTCAGTGTCCTATCTTTTTGCCTTTTCCACTGTACTACTAGTATATACTCTGAGAAAACCACAATTCTAAAAAACACAGGTACCCCAATGTTCACTGCAGCACAGTTTACGACAGACAGGACATGGAAGCATCGCAGATGCTCGATGTGCATTGACGGATGAATTGATTAAAGAAGGTGTGTACATATACACAACGGAATGTGACTCAGCTACAAAAAGGAACGAATGTGAGTTAGTTCTAATAAGGTAGATAACTGTAGAGCCCATTACATACAGTGAAGTCAGAAAGAGGAAAAACAAATATTGTATATTAAGGCATATATATGAAATCTAGAAAGATGGTACGATGAACCTATCTGGAGGCAGCAAAGGAGACACAGACATACAGAACAGACTTGTGGACACAGTGAGGGCAGCAGAGGGTGGGATGATCTGACGGAATAGCACTGAAAGCCATACGTCACCATGTGGAGAACAAACAGCCAGTGGGAATGTGCTCTACGATGCAAGGAAACCAAACCGGTGCTCTAGAGGCGCTCTAGACAACCTAGAGGGGTGGGATGGGGGCGGGGGTTCAAGAGGGAGGGGACATATGTATACCTATGGCTGATCCATGCTGATGTATGGCAGAAACCAACACAATATTGTAAAGCAATTATCCCTCAATTAAAAAGAAATAGATTGAACGAAAGAGAGCCCGCCTGCTAATGCAGGGGACACAGGTTCACTCCCTGGTGTGGAAAGATCCCACATGCCGTGGGGCACCTAAGCCTGTGGGCCACAACTACTGAAACGGCACCCAGAGCCGGGGCTCTGCCACAAAGAGACGCCCTGCTCGCTGCAGCTGGAGACCCAGCACAGCCAAAATAACACACAAAAATCAACAAAAAGAGTGCTGAGGACATTACCTCTAAAAACAAAGCAACAAACGAAGAAACAAAAACAACCCCCTCCTCCAACAGCACTTGGAAGCGTTTATTACAAGACTCCCACGATGAAATTCACTTAGTGCAGAGCTTCCCATAACACCTGTATTGGGCCGGCAGGGTGGCTGGACTCAGGACTCAAGAGGTGTGGACCTACCTGCTTGGCTGCGGACGAAGAGATGGCCTTCCTGTCCAGCAGGTCCAGCAGCTCAGCCAGGGCAGAGGGTGTGACAGGACTGGCACCCCAAAAGGAGAGAAGAAAACGTGTCACTTCCCTTTGTCAGCATACGCGTTCACGGTTATTCAAGATCAAAGCACGTGCCTTTGCAGGCTTGAACCCGCGCCTCCCCAGCCAGGAACGACAGTAACAGGCTGGCTGGGCCCCGCGTTATTTATTCTTTTGTATTTCAGGCTAGAACACATTTTTGTGACTAGTGTTGTTTTTCTTTATTTTACTACCCAACAGTAACCGCTGTTTGGCAGAAGTTGTAGCAACAGACAACTGCTCAGTTTAATTAGTCAAGAAAAGGAGGTGGCTGCAAAATTCACGAACCATGGTGAGAAGAGAAAAAAGTAAAAAAAAAAACAGTAATTAAATATTTTCGACTGAAAGATCAGCCTAAAAATTACTTCAAACAAAACAGCTAACAAAACTGGTTTTTGGAGTGTTTTTGTGCAAATATAAATTCTTTTTTTACTGTAAGAGTTTTCCTTTCGGGGTGCAGTGGCTGCCAGAGACACCATCCGGTGTCCGCATGGGCACCCACACACTCTGCTCCTGCAGGCTTTCTAGAGCTTTCTGGACACACCAGGGTCCGAAGTCATTATATCTACACTTCCAGGAAGTGACTTATTTCCAAGGAGCCCGTGATGTAAAAGGCCAACTGGACATGTGATGTGTCATCAAGGCACATTTAGAGGTGGGGGGAGGTGAGCGCCTCGGTTAGTAGAAATATTGAATTACAGACTATTTTAAAATACATGGTCTTGCTACGTTTAAACACACACAGCACCTAGGCTAATGAAACGCTGTCTGTCTGAGGTCACAAGGGCACCAGTTTTAAATAGACTGAAATGCCTTATAAATAGCACATTACTGTGAGTGCATAAACAAAAGCTTCTGGAGCGCTTAGAGAGACTTGATAACACCTGTTTAAGTCTCAGCTCCCATCACTCAATGTTAATTTCTTTGTTATGCTCTTGGCTATTTCCTGGGACTCCAGGCCAACCGAGCACAAGTTCACCAGGTCCAGCTCAGGTACCATGAGACCCCACAGCATCGTTCACACTAGACACGGAGACCCCCACTGTTCTGCCAGTGTCCGCTTATTCCAAAGAAAGGAGAAGAGAAAACTCCTAGCGGATGTGTGGCTTGGAGGGAGTCTGGTACCGGGAGCAGCTGTAACCCCCTAAGCAGATCTCAGCGGGACGAGAGGGAGAGGGCTGGGAGAGCAACAGTTACCTCTTCTCTAACCTCCCACCCTTACTGACAAGTAAGAAAGAATCAGGTTGCTTTAAAAATTCGGGTTTCTTGGATGTTCCACCACCCTAGTCGACATAAAGGCCAATTATTGTGTATAATAAGCACTGAGGCTGAACTAGATTTCTCGAGCCTTCAACAGAAAGGGTGCCCATTCCCATGTGAGCTGGTGATAAAGGATGTGCGGATGGTGGAGGACAGAAATAGAACAAGCATAACTTAAAATACTTCGCCTTTCATCCAATGACCTTAATATACTATAAAATATCTCCACCGACTTGGGATTTCTCAGTCACCCTTTTATACCCACAGTAGGTCAACAGTGTCTGTGTCTTGGGCTCCTTCCCTGACAAGGAGGGCTGGGACACTGTGTCAATTCATTCCAGCTGTGCCAGGGCTGACCTCCAGAAAGACGATGGCAAAGATTGGGACCTGTTACCCTAATCCTCAAAGGCCCCCTCCTCAGTCACATAAACAAGCCGTCGGACTTGGAACATAATGGCAGAAGCACACGCTACTGAGTGGCTGCTGTCAGAGCGTGCTGGTTTCTGGGCCACGAGTGTGTCTCCGCTGAAGGAAACTCTAACGTGAAAGACAGAGGCCGTGTGTGCTAGTCTCCCACCCCCAGCCCAGCCCACCTACGAGGTGGAGGGGAGAGCCACCTTGAGCCTTCCAACTTCACCTGGTCCCTTAGATCTCTTCCGGGATCACAACTCCACTCCATCTGCAGCCTGGATCCTGGAAGCAGACACTCCAACACAGCCATAGCCACCGTGGCTCCTGTGAAATGCACTGCCCATCGCAATCCACAGGCTCATTTCAGGCCCAAGCCTGTGAGACACAGAGGCTCGTGGAGGAAGACAGGGAGGCCTGGACCCCCAGGTGCTGCTCAGCAGTCCTGCTCATCTCGCTGATTCCCAGCACCCTGCCTGGTGTGCCCCCAGCTGAGTGTCTGTTCTAGAGTCTCCTTTCTATACTCCTTCTCAGCACGCACCCCAACCTCCCACATCATCAGGCCCCCAGCTGATGGAAGGCCCAGAATCTTCTAGGGTGCCCTCCGCCTCCTCTTCCACCTAACAGCCCCTCAAGCCCATGCTCCTGATCCTGTCACTTGGCACTCCGACAAATCCTCCTCGGATGCCAGGCTCCCGTCTCCTGTGGCTTTGCTCCCACGCCTTCACGATGCTCAGATCTTCCCTATCTTAAACGCCTCCAAGTCATCTTGCCGTCACTCGCTCTGCCTGGCTTCTTACCTTATTTCTTACCAATACAGAGCATCAGTGGTTACTGTCTGCCTCCCGAGCACATGTCATCTGGATGCAGACTCTATCCTTCTTAAAAATTCACCTCCCCTCACCTGTTACCAAACACAACAGCTTCTCCGCACTGCTGCACCCTGCCTCTGGACCACCTTCACACCCTGGGAAAGCCCCTTCTCCTGGGGCCTCCACATTCCCTAGTGAGGAGTGGCCAGGGCTCGTTTCTGCATCCTCTGCCTTCACCTGAGTCTGGCAAAGGAGGAGAGCATGTCTGTCTCCAGGGTGGCCACTGCTTTCAGGGCAATGGTCTCCTGCCAACATGGTCAGCTACCTCTCAGGGGTCCTGTCTCCCCACATGACACATCTAAGCCAGGGCTCAGGAAACTTCTTCCAGAAGGAGCCAGGGACCAAATACTTAAGGCTCTGTGGGACACACCAGGTCTCTGTCACACGCTTCCGGTTTGGTTTCTGTGAGAGATGGCAAGCATCCTCAGCTCGCAGGCTGTACACAGACAGGCTCCCGCCTCCTGCATCCCTTTCTTGGACGTGGCCCCGCACATCACACTGTGGGACTAACCCTCCTGCCGGCGTCAGTCCCTCCTCGGCTCTAAAGCCTTCGCTGGTTTCCCAGGGTCTCGGGGGCTGCTGCCTGCAGCTGACCTGCAGGTTCAGGGCCTCAGCTGGAGTGAACAACTGGAGAGTTACACTGGCCTGATCCTACCAGGGAATGCTGCATCAGAGGACCAGTAATGTCCACCTTCGTAACTAAATCAAACCTGGTATTAATGGAGTTATCATCCAAAAGAGCTATATACTCAAAATAACGTAAGGGCCAAGTTCAACAAGCACTTCTCTGGTGGCTCAGACAGTAAGAAATCTGTCTGCAATGCAGGAGGCCATGGTTCTATTCTTGGGTTGGGAAGATATCTTGGAGAAGGGCATGGCAACCCACTCCAGTCTTCCTGCCTGGAGAATTCCACGGACAAAGGAGCCTGGTAGGCTACAGTCCATGGGGTCGCAAAGTGTCAGACATGACGGAGCAACTTTCACTTTCTTTTCGGGTTTCCCTGGTGACTCAGATGGTAAACAATCTGCCTGTAATGCGGGAGACCTGGTTTCCATCCCTGGGTTGGGAAGATCCCCTGGAGAAGGGAATGGCTATCCACTCCATATTCTTGCCTGAAAAATCCCATAGACAGAGAAGCCTGGTGGGTTACAGTCCATGGGCTCACAAAGAGTCAGACATGACTAAGTGACTAATACTTTTCTGGTCGGACCCTTTAAACACCAGTCTTCTGGGAGGTCTTTAAAAATGAAGGCTCATTTGCAAAATGAGTTCCAGCCAGCATGATCTCTGGTGTCCCTTGCCTGGCATCATCATGAGACCCTTGCCAGCTTTGCAGCTACTGCCCTTCCAGGCTTTGGAAACGCTAGCCCAGCTGCTGAGGTTGCTCACTGGTTAACGTCTGCTCCAAGCTCCTGTTCTACCTAAACTGCAAGACAGAACTTGCTTCACTTCATCCTTACTTGACTTTGGAACAACCAAATATACTTTTATTTAGAGTTAGGATCCCTTGGGGTTCTTAAGTCTGTAATGCTTCCAAACTGTTTGGATAAATACCAGGGGCTCTAGGTTCCCTTAACAGGTTTTTATCAACCTCAGGTCCTGCAATGGTTGTTAGCAAACCCCTCCTTTCCCACATCAACATATCAAGAAACTGATCTGAAAGTCAGGGGATGGGCTTCCGGTCTGAGCATCGGTGCACATTACTTCTTGGGGCCTGGGTTTCCTTCTCCACTAAACGTGAAGGAGCCGAACCAGAAAGTAGCTAAGGGCTCTGCCAAGACTGAGATTCAGGGACTCTAGTAGTCAGCCAACAACACAGAATGCCTTATTTAAGGCTAAGAGTTAGATCTCCTCCAACGCCTCAAAGCACACCTTCCTGGAGCCTCTTGGGCCAACGTGGTCTCACCCTCTCTGCTCCCACCACGTTGCTTGTGCTTCTAAGCAGGAAGCACCCTGTCCGCCTTGGACTACAGCGCTGCTGTGCAGGGCCATCCTCCCCAGGACACAGAGCTCCCCTAGGGCTGGGCCCTGCTCCTCTCTCCACAGCTGGCACTTCACGGCTCAGCTCCCGTGACCTTGCACCCTCTCCGTGCACTGGCTGAGCCCCAAACACACGGTCAACTGGCATTTCCTGCCATTTTCCGCCCTGTGTTCCTCTTGGCTATGCTCCCCGTGGTCCCCAAAGCTGCTGGCTCTCATGCCCGGTTTGGTACTTGAGGGGGTTGGTATTTGACACGGCAGCATGAAAAGCGAAGGACGCCAACGCTGAGGGCTCGCAGGCACTGCGCCTCCTCCTCTCCAGAACCCTGGGAGGCGGGTGCCGCGTTTATAGCTAGACACCAAGGGTGACTCGCCGAGGTCACGGCTGGTACGGGGCTGCGTGGCCTCGCTGGTGCTGCGCACACACACTGCAAGCCAGAGGCTGAATGCGCATGGGGCAACTTCTCTGAACACACAACTGTTCCGACTCATGTATCAACACACGCCTGTCTCCCCTGCTCCGCTCCCGCAACCCACGGCTGTGGGTGCTCCCGCGGCAATGACACCCACCCAGATGGGCTCTGCTTCCCCGGGGTCCTGCTGGGTCCCTGCCACCCACCTGTGTGTCCCCGATGAGCCCCCGCACTGCTCCTTCTCTCCCTGTCGACCCTTTCCTTTCCTCCTCTGACACCCGCGCTCCCGGTTCTCCCCTTCTTGCCTGCCCATGCTCCACGGGTAAAGTCCAGGCCGTCTCAGGCTACTTCCGCGGCCATGGTCAGGCCATGTCCTCCCTGACAGCTCTCCTCTGCTCCAGCGGCTTCCAGTTCCATCTACACGCTCCACACCCACGATCCACTTATCCCAGACTGTGCATGGCCTTCCCCAAGGTGCTGCACCGGGGACCCCCTTGAGCCGTCTACGCACGCTGGCCCCCACGCCCGGGCACCCTGACCTCTGGGCGTGGAGTCTGGCCCCAGTCACCCCCTACTCGGGCCAGCTCAGCTGTCCCTCCCCCTTCTCAGGGGGTGTCCTGCCCCTTCCTCTTGGCCACTCCCACTGCTTCCCCAGGGCCTGGCCTCTGAGGGAGCCTCGTTCCACCTCCTGAGGGTGATGCCCTGGGCTTGGTCCCTTTTTGTGCATTCACGGGTGGCCGGGCACAGCTGTGGTGCAGCAGGATCACACTGAGCCGACTGCTTTCTTACAGTCGAGACCAACTCTTCATTGTTTTCATCTCAGGCCCCCAGCCTAGCACAGCACACAGGCCAGGGTGGGTGGTCAGAGACCCAAACACACCAACAAGCTTTCAGATGTGCAGGTGAAGGCGGACTACCCTGACATTCACAGGGAAGGTCGGTGTCTCGTCAGCAGATCGGGGCACGGGGTGGGGGTGGGCAGGGGCAGGGGACACGGTCAACTGGCATTTCCTGCCATTTTCCGCCCTGTGTTCCTCTTGGCTATGCTCCCCGTGGTCCCCAAAGCTGCTGGCTCTCATGCCCTGAGAGCCTTTGAGAGCTCAGGGCTCTCAAAGCCCTGAACTATTTCAGCTGCTTCTGGACACAGAGATCATAACAAAAGAAAATGCCCTCCCCAGACCCCACTCACCTCTCACTGACGGCAAGGTTCTGTTGCTTTAAAAAGCCCAGAAAAGTGTTGAGGACCCAACTAGTCACTTTTTTGGGCTCTGCCCTAGTTTCTTTGATCACATTTTGGAAGAACTCCAGTAGGCCAACTTCATTCTGTCAAGGAAGAAAAAAATAAAATGATATAAAACCTCCCCCAAATGGAAGATCAGCATTCTGAAACTGCCACCCTCTGCCGCCTCTGAGACGTCTCCTGGTACTTCCCAAACACAGAGGTGTCAGCAGAGAATTCTGACAAAGCGCTTTAAGCAGACAGCAAGGGCGCTACTCCTACGGCTGCCACCCTGCCTTCACGCAGCACCGGCAAAGGATGCCCGGGCTCTGCGGTCCACGGCAGCGGAATCCACCACCCCAAACCTGCTGCCCTCGCCGTGTCGGCCGCGTGCACCACAGCCTTCATCCTGGAGCAGTATGTCCGGCCTGAGTTTACTGTCCTCTTTCCAGGCCCATCTCCTCTCGAAAGTCCTAGCAACTGCTGGAATAAGAAGGTAAGAAAAGAAGCAGACCAAAAAGGAACAGAAAGGATATTCTACTTCTGAAAAGTCAAAAGTGGATCATAACTGCACTCCTCTGCGTATCCTCTCCAGAAGCGACGGAAGTGATTTTCAACATGTTCTCAAACTGAGAAAGGACATGGGCATGTGACCCACTTAGGCCATGAGACTGGCCGGGCCACGCCCGGCTGACCCCAGCTCTCGCTGTGCTCCAGGAAAATGACCGCGGCTTGGCTCATCATGGACACGTGTTGGCAGAGGCCCCTCCCACTCGGGACTACCAGTTCTGCGAGCCAAGGGCCACGCCGCCCTCTCTCTCTGTGACCAGAGCTATGTCAGTGCCAGATCACGGCAGCTGCCTGGTCAGCATCAGTGGATGAATCAAGTCTCCCACTGCCTTGTATTAAAAAAAAAAACAAAAAACCACACACGAATGTTCATCCTTTATCATGCCACGTTCACCTTTAAATATTGGAATTGCTACAGTTTATTTACTTGGCTGCATTAGGTCTTAGCTGTGGCACGAGGGCTCTCTGCTGCAGCATGTGGGGTCCAGCTCCCCAACCAGTGAGTGAACCCAGGCCCCCTGCACTGGGAGCTCGGAGTCTCAGCTGCTAGACCACCAGGGGAAGCGCCATGGAATTGCTACAGTGATGCCTAAGATGAGCCCCCAAGTCACTCATCAAGTCGTTCACTGCGGCTAACTATCCACCCCGATGGGTCTGGCAGAACTGGGAAATCCGGCTAAGCCTACCTCTTATTTTTCAATAAGGAAAATAAAATCATCTTCTACACACATCTGGGAGACTGAAGTTTCCAAATGCAGAGGAAACACAATTTAAGTAGCAAGTTTCCCCTACCTGCTGAAATTCAAACCAAACCACACTTTTGAAATATCCTTTTTTAACCTTATATGGCAGGTAAGGCTTTCACCCTCATCCCTTTCAGAGAGCCTTCATTAATCAAAAGAACATTCTAGAAAAATACAATACTGGGAAGAAGCAAGACACACTAGCAGAAGTGCTCTCAATGTTTTGCTGTTGTAGCTGCTATAATATACACTCAAGCACACAGTGGCTAAAATAGAAAATCCATTAAAAAACAACAACACACCCCACTACGTGCCCTTCAAAACAGACGCATTCTCTGCTGACAAGCCTACTGAATGATCCCATAATCACCTCCTGAATCTCTTTTCAAGCCGATGCTATTATTCTGCTCATGCTAAACCAGGGCAAAGGCCACCCTGGCAGCCAAAGTTTGACTACAGATGAAGGCAAATCCAGACAGCGTGAAGAGGAAAGTTCTGCTTAACTTATGGAAAAGTATTCAAACTTCCACAACGGCACACAGACCACTGGGGAGGGAGGAAACCACTATCTGGCCCCAGTCAGACAAGCAGGATTCCCTTTGTTCTAACTCCGACAGGCTGGCCCGCTGGTGAAAAGAGCTGTCAGGAGGGGGACTCTGCTTTGCCAAGGAAAGGTTTTTCCTAAACCCACCCAGAAATATTGCACTTGAACTCACAGGCCTGGCTGAGTTGCTGGGACGTGATGAGTATCTATTTCTCTACCCTTGGGTGGTTTTTTATTGGCTGGATAACGCAGCAAGTCAGATTTCTGTTTGTCTTTTCCTGTCAGTGCTGTGAAGCAGCGTCTCGGAGCTGGAGCAGGGCTTCACTGGGGATGCGTGGGTTCAGTTCATGATCTGCAGGCAATGGGGAAGGCTGCGACCGTGGCGGGGTGAGCTGTGGGTGGTGGGGCTGTGGGAGGCTGAGCTGCTGCCGCCAGAGTGACAGGTGCACGCAAAGTCACACGTGGGCTGCCCACTTGCACTCTTTACAGCAGAAGCTCTCTTTTCGGGGGAAAAAAAAAAGCCACACAGCATTCTAGGTAAGGCCTTGTTTTTCTGTGAGATTGGCAGATGCTAATAAGCTTGGCAGGGATCTCAGAAGTCCCTGTGAATGCAGCCATGAAGCCATCTGGTTTTTGCAGGAAAACAGCAGACCAGTAATTCCTTGACATGAAAATCATATTAAGAGCAAAGCAGAAAGGCCAGTGCATTAGGGGCCCCTTAACATCCTTCTTAGAGGCAACAAGCCAGCACGAATCATCTACCCCACATCAGATGGAGCTGAAACTCAGCTGCACAGGGCATCAAGCCTGCTGGCTGACTGCAGCTGGAACTTCCTTCAGAGAAAGCCCAGGTGGCAGAGACGACTGGTCCTGGCTTTTGTGTCATGCCAGGCGCTCTCTACAGCTTTGCGACTGAGAAGCATCTTTTCCACATTTTAATCAAATTTCCCAAAGCATTCCATTCTATCCAGAGCCAGTGCCAAGCCAGCCTCTCCGTCACAGACGGGAACCCTCCACTGCCAGGGAATCTGTCTGCTGGTCACTGCTGGGATGCGGCAAGGCAGTGGGGTCCCCTCGCCTTCTCTGCTGCTTTGGAAAGGGACCCCATCCACCTCTGCAAGGTGCCCGAAAGCCAACTTTTCAGTCTACCTTCAGAGATGACAAGATGCCAGGAGTCTATCCTGTTGGAACAGGATAAAGGCAGATTTTGCAACTGCCCTTCCTGTCCTCAGTCACACACCCTGGGCACCTGATGACGGGGCAGGACGAGGCTGGACTATATTTAGAAGGGGAATGCAACCCGAGAGAGACGGCTGGCTGGTGGCAGAGGCGGGGAAGAGACAGGACACAGAACACGTACCATGGAGCAGCTGGTTGTGTGGCAGGGAGTGCCCAAAGCCAGCCTCACCGCCTGAATGCCTGCTCCATGGCCAGCCACGCGAGGGGGCTGCCGCGGCTGCCACTGATGCTCACAGTAGCCCCCACTGCAACCATTACAGGAGCCTTCTCTACACTAACTCATCCCACCCCAACACCGACACAAGGAAACAGCAGGCCTGGGGCTCTGTACTCGTCCCCCAGGTTCCGACGCTGCTCCTGGAGGACACTCACACCCCGTCTTCCTGGGGACTGAAGCTGAGCACCCACTAGGGCTGGGTATGACACACAGCAAATTGCCCATCCAAAGAACATGTTTCCCTATCATTTTCATTATTCTATTTGAGGGTTGCCAGCTGTTCAAAGGTTCTTAGCATAGTAAAAATGCCGCAAAGGCCCTTAGCAAGCAGCCTAGAAACCAGGAGCAGAAAACGGCAGGTTCGAGTGCTGCTGTTGCCAAGATCGTCTAAACCCCGCGGCGCTCTCTGCTGGGCCTGACACACGCTGGTTCCCAGACTGGGGGGACAACAGTGGCACCCCCTTCCTAGTCAGGGCTTCCGCGGCTGGGAAGACGACTGGCGTGCCTCCACGCCCTCCCCAGAGAAGTAGGGAGCATGCTCTCATGGACGCTGCCTGCTTCAGCAGCATCCCAAGCTACAGAACAAACCCCGTGGTCACTCACAGAGGTTTGGTGAGAAGCACCTCCTATTTCCCTGCGTTCTAACTACTTCGATGTGGGTGACCAAGGCACAAGTTTATACCTAACTGGGCAGGCAGGGCATCTCAGACTCTTGTTGACTATGATGGCTACTCCATTTCTTCTCAGGGATTCTTGCCCACAGAAGTAGATATATGGTCATGTGAGTTAAAATCGCCCACTCCCATCCATTTTAGTTCTCTGATTCCTAAAATGTCAACGTTCACTCTTGCCATCTCCTGTTTGACCACTTCCAATTTACCTTGATTCATGGACCTAACAATCGAGGTTCCTATGCAATATTGCTCTTTACAGCATTGGACTTTACTTCCATCACCAGTCACATCTACAACTGGGTATAGTTTTTGCTTTGGCTCTATCTCTTCATTCTTTCTGGAGTTATTTCTCCACTGATCTCCAGCAGCATACTGGGCACCTACAGACCTGGGGAGTTCATCTTTCAGTGTCATATACTTTTGCCTTTTCATACTGTTCATGGGGTTCTCAAGGCAGGAATGCTGAAGTGGTTTGCCATTCCCTTCTCCAGTGGACCACATTCTGTCTGAAGTCTCCACCATGATCTGTCTGTCAGGTGGCCCCACATGGTGTGGCTCATAGTTTCATTGAGTTAGACAAGGCTGTGGTCCATGTGATCAGTTTGATTAGTCTTCTGGGATTGTGGTTTTCATTCTGTTGGCCCTCTGAAGGATAGGAATAAGAGGCTTATGGAACCTTCCTGATGGGAGAGACTGACTGTGGGGGAAACTGGGTCTTTTTCTGATGGGTGTGGCCATGCTCAGTAAATCTTTAATCCAATTTTCTGTCGATCGGCGGGGCTGGGTTCCCTCCCTGTTGTTTGACCTGAGACCAAACTATGATGCTGTTAAAGTGCTGCACTCAATATGCCAGCAAATTTGGAAAACTCAGCAGTGGCCACAGAACTGAAAATGGTCAATTTTCATTCCAATCCCAAAGAAGGGCAATGCCAAAGCAAGTTCAAACCACCACACAATTGCACTCATCTCACATGCTAGTAAAGTAATGCTCAAAATTCTCCAAGCCAGGCTTCAACAGTACACGAACCATGAAATTGCAGATGTTCAAGCTGGATTTAGAAAAGGCAGAGGAACCAGAGATCAAATTGCCAACATCCACTGGATCATCAAAAAAAGCAAAAGAATTCAAGAAAAACATCTACTTCTGCTTTATTGACTATGCCAAAGCCTTTGAGTGTGTAGATCAAAACAAACTGTGGAAAATTCTGAAAGAGATGGGAATACCAGACCACCTGACCTGCCTCCTGAGAAATCTATATGCAGATCGAGAAGCAACAGTTAGAACCAGACATGGAATAACAGATAGGTTCCAAACTGGGAAAGGAGTACATCAAAGTTGTATGTTGTCACCCTGCTTATAACTTATACGCAGGGTACATAATGCGAAACGCCAGGCTGGATGAAGTGCAAGCTAGAATCAAGATTGCCGGGAGAAACATCAATAACCTTGGATATGCAGTTGACACCACCCTTATGGCAGAAAGTGAAGAACTAAAGAGCTTCTTGATGAAAGTGAAAGAGGAGAGTGAAAAAGTTGGCTTAAAACTCAACATTCAAAAAATGAAGATCATGGCATCCAGTCCCATCACTTCATGGCAAATAGATGGAGAAACAGTGGAAACAGTGAGAGACTTTATTTTCTTGGGCTCCAAAATCACTGCAGATGGTGATTGCAGCCATGAAATTAAAAGATGCTTACTCCTTGGAAGAAAAGCTATGACCAACCTAGACAGCATATTAAAAAACAGAGACATTCCTTTGTCAACAAAAGTCCATCTAGTCAAAGTTGTATGGATGTGAGAGTTGGACTGTGAAGAAAGCTGAGCGCTGAAGAATTGATGCTTTTGAACTGTGGTGTTGGAGAAGACTCTTGAGAGTCCCTTGGACTGCAAGGAGATTCAACCAGTCCATCTTAAAGGAGACCAGTCCTGGGTGTTCACTGGAAGGATTGATGCTAAAGCTGAAGCTCCAATACTCTGGCTGCCTGATGTGAAGAACTGACTCATTGGAAAAGACCCTGATGCTGGCAAAGACTGAAGGCAGGAGGAGAAGGGGACAAGAGAGGATGAGATGGCTGGATGGCATCACTGACTCAATGGACATGAGTTTGAGCAAGCTCTGGGAGTTAGTGATGGACGGGGAGGGTCGCAAAGAGTTGGACATGACTGAGTGGCTGAACTGAACTGGGCGGGTCATGAAGCTGTGGTGGGAGCGGCTGACAGCCTGGGGACCCCAATCTGCGACTAAATGACAGCAGCTCTCACCGGGCTGGGCTCTCGCCTGTCACCGTGCAGAGGGGTGTTCCTACGGAGAAGATGGTCCTGAATCTGCACATGAACTCTGTGCTTCCCCATCATTCCTGCGAGTCCAGTCGCTCTTCCAAAGTGAGAAAAACAGAACACAGACCCAACAACTTAGTGAAAAATGGCCCTGAAAAGCACATCAGTGCTAGTTCTGGAACAAGATGGACAGCAGGCAAGCATGCCCCGAGACAGTGGTGGTTCCCGGGCAAAAAGCACAAGGCACAGCCCCAGGGAGGACAGGAATGTGCAGTGGGGAAGGGCCCGAGTCTAGATGTGAACGGACCTCCCCCTGCTTCTCATGGAAACAAGCAGTGGCTGTGGAAATCCTTCAGGGGGTGAGGAAAAAAAAAAAGGACTCATTCAGAGGCGTCGTCAGTGGTGAAAATGAAAAGGTGGTAATGGGTGGTGTGCAGCTGGCACAGGAGCACCGCTCTCCACTGAGAGGAGGGAGGGAGCCGGAATCCTGAACCACCACCACCCCTTTCAAGAACATGGGCGTCTGCAGCTCTGAAAGTGACCCCAAACACCAACGGTGTGCCCTCTGGTATGACTCGGAGACTACATGCTTTCAGGGGTTGGGGCGGTCTATAGTCCTATTGTGGTCTCCACAATTTCCACCTCTGGATCACATTCCCAGAGGGCTTGAGGACCCTTAAAATCTGAATAAAACCCTGGTCCCAACAATTTCACCTGTGCTCTGTTTGTAGCAAAGCCAGAAAGTGCACACATCTGAGCTGGACTCCTCTCACCCACGGACAGTCGGCTGTGAAGTTCCATTGTCTGTGACGCACTCACTCTGGGAGGGACGCGGAGGGAAACCAACTGGGGAACCGGACTTTCCCTTGGACAATCAAAATCAAATAACTCAGGTAATAAAAGCTGACAGCAGACAAGCATAATCAAATACTGGGAGAATGGGGCGCAAAAAGGATGTTGTCAAGAAATCAATTCTGATGATAATCAACCTTCAGTGGGCCTAAAGTCAGTGCTGCCAAAATGCTCGTGACACGGAGGAAACCTGTGTAACTCAGCAGCGGTCTTCTGTTAACTGTCCCAGAAAGGAAAGCGGCCCACAGACAAGACACGAGGCTTCAGGATGGGCTTGGGGACAGAGCCCCGACAGTCCCCAAGCTGGGCGCTCAGACGGCTCTGCGCCTGGTGGATCCACCTCTGAAAGCCCCTTGGTGCCTGCACTTGAAATGAATGAAATAACCGTGGGTTTTGCAGGAGTCAAGCTGGAAGACGTGTCTTTTGATTCGACTTGACCGGAACAAAATATCGGTTATTTTTTCTGTGCACAGACTGTGAAAGCACCCTTAAGTTGGCAAGCACTGGATGTGATTTCATAAAATGAAGAATAAAATCAATTCTGAAAATTGCATGGAGCTCAAAAATGCCGAGCGACAATGTTGACCAAATGGATTTTCCTTCAGCTGTGGTCCGACGGTGAGTCTTCTAAGTCTGGGCGGTCTAAAACTAGTCAATAAGGTTGCAGATGCTTTTTTAGTTATTAGCTTTAAAGTAGTATTACCTATGGGATATACAGATATTTGTCATGGGAAATTATTTTATAGGCAATTCATCCAGACAGAAAACCAGGCCATTTCAAGCTAACAAGAGACCCGGAGCAAAACTCAGAAAACAATCCATCTGACAACCAGCCTTCGTCATGGTATCTCCTGTCTCTCTGTTCTTAGAGACACTTACCCTTTCCCATGACACCAGAAACAAAAGATTATGGCTTTAAACGGGGACTAACTGGCTGGGCAAGGAGGTTGTTCAAATAAACCACGCATCTTGAGACTGCACACAGACGGACAGACTCGAGGCGGCAGAAGTCACTGACTTGGAGGGTCACAGCTGTATCTCCCTACAGTCTCGCTGGGCCTTGAGTAGGCTGTCCCCCGAACTCCGCCCTGTGCGGCTCTGGACATGTCAGCAGCTGTCTGTGGCCCTTTCCCTGGGAGCAGCATGTTCCTGGTTGTCTGCTTGGCTGCAGACAGGTATTGGAGGCTCGGTGAAGGCACTACTGTGCCTGCCATCTTTGGGGCCAAGTGTCCCATTCCCCTCCTCTTTCCTTTGGGGAAGGAACAGCTTCAGGAACCTTCTCAGTGCCCCCGGGCCTGCAACCATCAGAAGTGAGATCTGGAGTCAAGAGTGTCTGTCTTGACATGTGGTTGCCGAAGGGGAGGAGGGAGCCAGGGAGGGCTGGACTGGGCGTCTGGGGTCAGCAGACGACAACTATCACACACAGGACAGATGGACGACAAGGCCCTGCTGAAGGAATAGCACAGGGTGCTACAGTCAATGTCCTGGGATAAATCTTAATGGAAAAGATGGACGACAAGGCCCTGCTGAAGGAATAGCACAGGGTGCTACAGTCCATGTCCTGGGATAAATCTTAATGGAAAAGAATATAAAAAAGAAGGTATACATGTGTACAACTTTGTCAAACTGACAGTCACTTTGCTGTACAGAAGTGAGCAGAACATTGTAAATCAACTATATTAAAAAAGAAAAAGCATCTGTCTCAGTGTGTTAATCTTTCCTGTAGGGCTACTCAAGAGAGTTAAACATAACACAGAAAAGATGAAAGTCTTACATCTGAAAACAGCAGGGTACTGGAGGAGGAAATGGCAACCCACTCCAGTACTCTTGCTGGGAAAATCCCATGGGCAGAGGAGTCTGGCGGGCTACAGTCTACAGGGTCGCAAAGAGTTGGGACACAGCTGAGCACACACACAGGGCACTGTGGTGAGTACAGCAGGCTGTCAGGAGACGCTGAATTGGGGCTGCTAGGCCCATTCCTCCACTGAAATCTCTCATAACAGAGGACACCGAAATCTGCCACCAGAGAGCTCAGATGCGTTCTCACCAACTGCATCAGGCAAAACTGTCCCACAAACCCCATATACTATGTGGAGGCCCTTCTCAAATGTTCCGTCAGATTGGGACAAGTAGCTAAGGCACAAAGTCTAAGAAACAAAATAAACAGAACTGTGGGAGAGCTTACATTGCTTTTCTTTCTACTTGGAAAATGAACAAAATTTCTGCTTTCCACTGGAGTTGACTGATTTTCACTAAATTTAGCAGATAGCACTTATGTTTATTTATAGGGCAGGCTGGCATCTTAAAAACCGCGAGGGGTGGGAAAAAGGTTTAAATGGACTGACATTCTATGACTTTGTTTCATGAAGCCTCAGTGGGGCTGGATAAAGTATTAATACCCACACAAGTAAACAACTGTTTTCTCTATTCCGTGACTCAAAACAGCAATGAGCTTGAAACAGGACTCCAGCGGGCCTTGGGGCCCACTTCTGTCCAAGCAGACAGGAGCTCAGAAGCGGAGTGCCTGGGCCCTGGAGTCAGCTCCCCTCAGGCCTGACGGAGTCACTAAGTGGCTCACTCTCAACCTCAGAGGTGGCGCTTCCTCACCAGAAAAACGGGGAGACGGACGGCCCCACTGCAGGGGGTGCTGGGAGGACGGACTGGATTAGAAAGTGGTCCACTGTGAGCCACAGAACCCGCTGTTAGCTATCGGCCTCGACTGACCCTGAGCTGCCTATGGGGCCAATGACAACTCATCTGGATTCCCTGTTCAGCAAAGCAGGGTTTAGGAAGAGACATCCCCACAGAAATCACCTTTTATCATCTGCTAAAAAAAACCTCACCTGCATATATGACCGTTCTCACAGTTACTCCTGGACACACTGACTCAGAGAAGGACTCGCTACACTACTAGGACCTCTCAATTCCTCTAGAACCCTAATGACTCGACCTCACCTCCATACGTCCATTCCTCACTCCTGACAAATGAGGTCAGAAATCTGGGAGGCTGACACAGAGAGGGAAAAAAGGGGAGCTCACTAGGCTGAAGCTCCAATGGGACATGATACGCTTCATGAGGAAGAAACACTCACACAGGCTACGGTGGGAGGGGATTATCAGGTGGGCTTAAGAGGTGACGTGAGAATGCATGCTTGATTCCAAGGTCCTGAAGAAACAAGTTCTTCAGGAGGCAGGGACACGGTCACGGCACATGGCCTGACTGAGGCGGAAACCCCAGGCTTCTCCCCGCCAAGCTCGGCAACACAGGTACCACCCTGATTTGTTGGGCTGTCAAAAGGGTGCGTTATATACCTGACTTTGGGAAACAGGGACGCTTTATCAGGAACTGCTTTCCCCAGGGCTTCGTGAGCACTGTGACAGAATCCCATTCATCCACTCATCTGTCCATCTGTTCACCGAGGCCTACTGCGTGCCAGACTTTGTGGTGGAGGCTAAGACAGACTGTATTAGAGTTTTGTAAATGCCAAGGAGGAATTATTACCACACAATTCAGTGCTCAACACACAGGACAGCGACAAGGGCAGAGCTGTATAACACAGGGAAGACGGCCACTGTTACAGCAACCACGGACCGAATGCACCCTTGAGAAACCGCCAATCGCTATATCGTACATATGTAACTTAAATACCATTGTATATCAGCTATACTTCAATTAAAAAAAATTAAAGATAACAGTTAAGCTCTGAAGTTGTTTTTCTTTCTTTTTTTTTTTTTAACCATTCATGGGTAAAGGATTGCGTTACCAGTAAGGACTGTATGCTTAATGTTTAATTTAATCAGTGACCCAAAGGCAGGAGCGTGGAGTCAGAGCTCTGCAGAGCACACCTCCACCACACTACTGATTTAATGAATACTCCCAGGCACTCTTTAAACTGAAAGATGGTTCATTAGATTGGTGCATCTGCCCTTCTCGGCAATCTGTTGTGTTTCTGAGGAAGTCAGGAAAAAAACATGAACATACCGCTTTCGGGTATGTTATGAGTAACTCAGCTTCCAATGATTACTAAGTCATCAGGAGCTCAGGGTGCCTGATTTCAGGAAAAAAAATCGTCTGAATCATCCTCCTTCCGTATTACTAGTTCTCTTCTCATTTGTCTTGAAAATTTCAAGTATTAGCCATTAAAAAAAAAAAACACATACTGCAAAATGAATCACCTAATACATTATCTGCAAGCTACAAAAATAAGCACAGTTTTAATATATCAAAAAAATAAAAAATAAAGCTCTTATAAAACTGGCTTAAAAGCCAGCACCTCCTTGCGAGTTTTCCCCACTTGTCCCATCAAAGTCATCACTACCTCCTCTGGGCTCCTGGCCTGCGTCATACATCTACTGTCCACTGCAATCTGCTCTGGGGGCTGTTAGCTGAGGTGTCATATATACATGTTCTTGGAAAGCAAAGAAAACAAATCCAAAAAGTGTCTCTGTCCCCATCTCAGTACCTGCTGCATAGAAGATGCTAATAAAAGTGCTGAAGTGAATAGACAAAAATAAGTTTCTATAATCAGGGCTTATACATCTGGAAGCTCACTCTAATGGCAGAAAATGAAAAGGAACTAAAGAGCCTCTTGATGAGGGTGAAAGAGGAGAGTGAAAAAGCTGATGTGAAACTCAACATTCAAAAAACTAAGATCATAGCATCTGGTCCCATCACTTCATGGCAAATAGAAGGGGAAAACGTAGAAGCAGTGACAGATTTTATTTTCGTGGGCTCCAAAAATCATTGTGGACAGTGACCGCAGCCATGAAATTAAAAGACACTTGCTCCTTGGAAGGAAAGGTATCATAAACCAAAAGAGGGTATTAAAAAGCAGAGACATCACTTTGCCGACAAAGGTCCATATAGTCAAAGCTATGGTTTTTCCAGTAGTCATGTGTGGATGTGAGATAAAGAAGGCTGAGCACCAAAAAACTGATGCTTTTGAACTGTGGTACTGGAGAAGACTCTTGAGAGTCAAGGAGATCAAACCAGTCCATCCTAAAGGAAATCAGTCCTGAATATTCATTGGAAGGACTGATGCTGAAGCTCCAATAATTTGACCACCTGATGTGAAGAACTGACTCACTAGAAAAGACCCTGATGCTGGAAAAGATCGAAGGCGGGAGGAGAAGGGGACCACAGAGGATGAGATGGTTGGATGGTATCACCGACTCAATGGACATGAGTTTGAGTAAGCTCTGAGAGTTGGTGATGGACAGGGAGGCCTGGCGTGCTGCAGTCCATGGGCTCACAAAGAGTCAGACATGACTGAAGCGAGGAGCCAACTCAGTGGAAAAGCCCCTGATGCTGGGAAAGACTGAGGCAAAAGGAGAAGAGCGTGGCAGAGGATGAAATGGTCAGATAGGATCACCAACTCAGTGGCCATGAATCTGAGCAAACTCTGGGAGACAGTGGAGGACAAAGGAGCCTGGTGTGCTGCCCATGTGGTCACAAAGAGTTGGACACAACTTAGCGACTTAATAACAACAAGCAACAACAAAACAGGGCCTTAAACTATGAAAAAACCAGAAACTCACTCACTTGCCACCCTCCGCAAACATTTCTCCAAGGCCTCTGCGGCTGAGGCGCTTGAAGGACACAGAAGTGGAGCCTGGGACATAGACATGAACATGTGTCTGCTTCAGAGAACTTGCTGGAGGTGAGAGGCCTCCGTTTGTGCCCTCTCTCATCCTTACAGAATTTGGCAAATACATTACAAAATTCAGGACTAGAATTTAGCATTCAGCGTTCAGTCTGAAGTTGATTTCAAGTGGGCTGGAAATTCAAGATGGTGGGGAAGGTGTGTGAGACTAAAATTTGGGTTTGTTAAATCAACTTGGGAACAGTGTGTGAATTCTAAGAGGTTTCAGGTTAAAAGGTGTTCTGAGCAAGCGGCTCGCTGGTTCACACACAGGCCTGGCGTTCAGCAGTGCTGACCGGCACCGAGTAACACGGCGAGCGGATGAGACAGTCCTTGCCGGAACAAAACACACCAATTAATAAAGAATTAGAATACACCAACACAGTCTCCACAGAGGTGTGGGCAAGATACAGCAGCAGTCCACGGGAGGCGGCGAGCCGCCCAGCCTGCAGTGTGAGAGAAGAACCTACTGTGTCTGACGCGGTGAACAAGGCTGCCTGTGAGTCGCATACACACGCCTACTGACCTAAGACTCTTGGCACACATGTGTTTTCTCCAGGTCGATCTGACAAAACTGAGTTTTCTATACTCTCTGATTCTTTTCAAATGAGCTGATTTAGGGATGATAAACAGACTCATTCAATAAGCATTCGCTCGTCTACCATGTACCAGAAATGGCAGGGTTTTGACACTTAAGTGTATAAATATATACACAAACATGAACATCCTAACATCCCCGCAGCTACCGCTCAATCACAATGCAACAGCCCAGACTTCCCAGAGATTCTGTGCTCCACGCGATGAGTGCAGCAGACAGCCTGTCCCTGAGAGACGCTGTGGAGAAACTCCGCACAGCCTCCCTGACAGACAAGCAGAAGACAAGTGTGATGCCACGCCACTCTCACGGGTGCCGGGCCACTTTAATGCGGCCGTGGCCCACGGAACTGCAGAGCCCCGCAGCCCTAGACAGGATGGAAAATCCCTGAGCACATCTCCACGGTGTCAGGTTCTTAATGGCCCCTTCAGAGGTATCCTCCAAGGACCGAGGCGTTTAGTCAGAGTTTGCAGCATTTCGTGTGGAATAAACGTTTCTTCTATAGTCGGTAAAACAACTGTCTGCTTTGTGAGAACCCAACTTCCTGCCGGACCCTGGCACAGTTCAACACCGCCAGACATCCAGAAAGCCTATATATTGATTTCCTTTTGTCCTGCACAGAGACAAGTGAACAGTCATCCAGAACATCTGGACTGTCCTCAAGAAGCCTCCACGGCTGCTGTGAGCAGCTCTGCAAGTCCACACGCAAGAAATGACTGAGAGGAGCCCACCTGGTGGGTCTTCAGAGGCGTATCCATCCTCGAGGCTGGTGAGGAAGGTGAGCACGCCTGATTCCGGGCACACTGCAGCCGTCGCACTCCACCCGGAGCCCCCCACCCGCCCAGCGGGCCGACCACAGCCTCTGGAGAGGACCCACCAGCAGGACACAGCTGTGCTCCGGCAGCATCCCGTACTGTTGCACGAGCCTCTGGCGGGTCACGTGGGGCAGCTCGGGGAGCCGCTCCCGCAGCTGGTCGATGTTGATCACCTGCTGCGGGTCTGCGCCGGAGGGGAGGGACCCTGAGTCGTAGAGCAGCAGCGGGGGCAGGTTGGGCTCCGGCATGAACCTGGGTGCAGAGAGGAGACGGCCTGACTCTCCGTAACGGGTTCAGTTGGAAGAGACAAACCTACAGTCAATGTGAAAGTTTGTCTACAGATGTTGTGCTACAAATATTTTTTGAAGTCCCACATGAAGTCTCCTACTCTTCCAGGAACTAGTCCTTGTACAAATGTAAGGTCAAAACCACCACATCCAGCGCTCTCTGTGCTCATAAACGAGCACTGCGTGAAAAGGGCGCAGCACAAGGTTGATGCCGCCCTGCCGTTTATAATCATGGATCAAGTGCATATTCACAAGACACAGACTGGAAAAAACAGAACCAAATACGAGCAACTTACTTCTTAGGAAGAAAGATGACTTCACCCACTAAAATTTTCAGTATTTTCAGCAGTTTTTATGAAAAGGAAACCTTCTTTCTTGAGAATTGGAATAAATAAATGGACTTTGCGTAATATTGGGTTAGCCACAAAGTTTGTTCAAGTTTTCCCATAACATCTGATGGAAGAACCCAAAAGACCTTTTGGCCCAACCCAATAAAATGTAGAAGGTAGGAGAGGGAGGGATGAACAGGGGAGCACAGCGGGGTTTCAGGGCAGTGAAAGCATTCTGTGTGACACTGTAATGGTGCACACGCGTCATCACACATCTGCTAAACCCGGAGAACAGACGACATAAGGGTGAACCCTAAGGTAAACTATGGACTTCAGTTACTAGGAAGGTATCATACTGGTTCATCATTTTAACAAATTTACCACATTATACACTAATGCAAGATGTTATAAGAGGAAACCCGCGTGCACGCGCGCGCGCGCGCGCGTGTGTGTGTGTGTGTGTGTGTGTGTGCCAGGGCGGGGAGGGGGTATATAGCATACAACAAGAAGTATATGGGAACTCTAATTTCTACTCAATTCTGCTGGAAAACTAAAACTGCAATAAAAAAAGTCAATTAAAAAAAAATGCGGACGCTGCATCACCGCATCAGCTCTTGTCAAACTAAGGTGTCCTTCCCTTTTGTCTATTCTAGCATCTAACGTCTTTCCCTCTGCCCATGCTTGTCAGAGGGCTTATGCAGAAGCAGGGTTACACAGAATAAATGGTGGCTCCCAGGTGATACATCAGAAATGCAAGCAACCCATCACCTCAATGCCAAATCTGTGCTATGAATCAGCCTGACTTCTGAAGGCAAGAGGAAAGCAAAGGGAGGCTGCCCAAACCTCATCTATTAACCTGGGGGAGCAACCTGAAGCCACTGACTCTGCTAAAAGCCAATGCCGTGCTCAGCGAGAGAGCAGCACCAACGCAGCGGGGGCCACACGGGAAAACAAAGGAGTTTCTTGGGAAGAACAGACTGAGCCTAGGGAGATCACTGTAATGAGAACAAGGGTGACTGAGACAGACACACGAGAGGCGTCCTTGAGGTGACGCCCACTCTTGGGGTTTACGAGCGGCTTCCTTCCTAAATCAGGACGCTGTATTTGTTCCTTGTCGACAGCAATGGCTACTCTATCTTTCTGCACTTCACAAAGCAAAGTGCCAACCTCTACCACTTTGTCGCTTCAACTTTTCACTTTTGCAGTCTGATAAACAAGGAAGAAATAAGAGGCTAAATTTACCCTACGCTATTCCTTTCTTTTTTTTAATGTGGAATATTTTAAAAATCTTTATTGAAATTGTTAAAATATTGCTTCTGCTTTATGTTTTTTGGCTGTTGAGACACATGGGATCTTGGTCGCCAATCAGGGGATCATCATTTCGATGTTTCCTCCTCCCTGCACAGGAAGGTGAGATCTTAGCCACTGGATACCACCAGCGAAGTCCTCAAAGCTATTCTTCTCATTTGCCTTATTTCTGGATCTCACAGTAAGTCTAACTTGTTAAACGGTATTACCTGAGATGTGACGGGAACTGCCATTAACATATACAGCTCTTTTTTCTACCTTCTTACAGTCCTTGCATTGCTGAATTTGTCCCTGAAAGTAGCATGAGAACAGCCCGGGCCCCCTCAACGGCCATCCTCTCAGCGCAGTTATGACGGCTCTGGCGAGGTGAGTGCCTAAGTGCTTCCAACCACTGAATCCTGTCAAATAAGGCCTCCAAGGCTCCCACATCAAAATACTCTTCCTCTCAGTACACACATAAACCAGGAACCCTGGATCTCCCACCGTGCAATGGCGACAGCAGAAAGTGCTTCCTAGAAGCCACCCAGGATCACTGTGTTGGTCTGTAAGTGGGCCTGGAATACAAGCCAAACAGAGAACGGTATTCTGACAAGAGGAGTAAGCACCTGTAGTCTTGTTTTCCTTCTTTGTCTCTCATCGGCACGGTGCACCTGTGACAGTTAAACGAGAGAACATTTTAAAAAGCACTGCAGCAAAGGCTGGTGTGTATGCAGACAGGGGCTCACTACCAACAGGGGAACCAGGGCACTCAAGCTCCTCTGCTTCTGTGGGACACACTTTCCTGAATACGCTGCAGAAATGATATTAAAGAAAGACACATGTGTAGCATGATAATTCAAAAAAAGAAAAAGAAACTGCTTCAATGTTTCCAACATTTAACCAGCTCAAACTCCAGGATTTTGAAATCTTTCCCCTGCTGCTGCTGCTGCTGCTAAGTCGCTTTAGTCGTGTCCAACTCTGTGCGACCCCATAGACAGCAGCCCACCAGGCTCCCCCATCTCTGGGATTCTCCAGGCAAGAACGCTGGAGTGGGTTGCCATTTCCTTCTCCAATGCATGAAAGTGAAAAGTGAAAGTGAAGTCAAAAGCTCAGTCGTGTCTGACTCCTAGCGACCCCATGGACTGCAGCCCATCAGGCCCCTCTGTCCATGGGATTTTCCAGGCAAGAGTACTGGAGTGGGGTGCCATTTCCTACTCCAGGGGATGTTTCTGACCCAGGGACTGACCCAGGTCTCCTGCATTGCAGGCAGACTCTCTACTGTCTGAGCCACCGGGGAACAAAGAATCAGAAAGTTAAGACTCAGAGATATCTGAACAGATAAACACACCTCTACAGCCAGCTCTAAGCTTTCTTCCACTTCTAAGCTGAAACTGGCAGGTCTGAAAGAATTTAAGGAAGTCAAAATTCTTGGCACAAAGGAGGTAAGCTGGAATCCAGGGAGGGGCCAGGATCTAGGACTCCAAGTCTGTTCAGCCAAGTGAAATCTGTCACCAGCCCTGGACGGTGTATCACATCCCTGTGGGGCACGGCATTTTCCTAATGAGGAAACCAGACTGCAGAGAAGCTAGGTACCTTCTTCATGGTGATACGGCTGGTCTGCGGAGCCCCACCGACCTGTATTCAAGATGCTGTCATGCAAACTCACCCAAGCTTGTAATCAAACGAGCGCGTTTCATTCAGAATTTCACCTCCATTCTCAAGTTCATTGATTTGCCTCTGAATTTCATAGTCTAAAAAATAAATAGTTTAGTATCATATTTGATTCCTTTATCCAGTTAAGCAATAATTGGAACTCTTTCAATTTTTAGGTCAAAAAATAATCAAGGGAGTTGTTTATAATTATTCTTTCCACAGATGCTGTATTTCTTCTTCTTGCTGCCATCACAGAGTAACATTGGTGGGAAGGGTCTTTTAGGAAGCTCTGCTCTCTCACTTTTTGAGCAAACCTAGGTTTAGAGCAATTAACGTGACCCAGTACAGAACACAAGCACACAGCTTGGCAGAAGGGCTAGGGCCAATGCTGACGACAAGCAACTCTGCATCTAGGACCTTGCTTATCAAAGAGTGTTTATCCCAGGACCCAAGGGCAGGATTCAGGGGGTTCTGGTATCTCCTGGGATTATATACAAATGTGGCTGTGTGCCTATGTACGGATTTTGGAGAAATGATCCAGAATGTCCACTGTATATTCCAAGGGATCTATGGCCCCCAAAGATGAAGAGCCACTGCTCTACGCCTTGCTCCCTCACCACGGAAAAAGGCAGCAGTGGTGAGCGGAACACAGCCTCCGCTGCCACGCTTCCTTATGAAAACAGCCTCAGCCTTGCCTCCCCCTCCTTGCTGCTGCTGCTGCTAAGTCACTTCAGTCGTGTCCAACTCTGTGCGACCCCATGGATGGCAGCCTACCAGGCTCCCCAGTCCCTGGAATTCTCCAGGCAAGAACACTGGAGTGGCTTGCCATTTCCTTCTCCAATGCATGAAAGTGAAAAGTGAAAGGGAAGTCACTCAATCGTGTCCGACTCTTAGCGACCCCATGGACCGCAGCCCACCAGGCTCCTCCATCCATGGGATTTTCCAGGCAAGAGTACTGGAGTGGGGTGCCATTGCCTTCTCCCCCTCCCTCCTTAACTCCCCACTTAAACATACTCCTCTTGCCCTCACCCAAATCCTGACTCTTATCTGAGCTGACAAAAAGCAACAAACCCCAAGAGGATGGCTAAAAGGTCTGATGTAAGGAGAAAATTGGAGTGGAAAAATTACAGGCTTGGGGACTTAAGCCCGTAACAGGAAAGCTCGGGTTCTTCCAGCCCCAGCCCGACCACAGGTAGAGTTCTGTCTCAGACTGCCACTCCACAGGGTACTTCATAGGACAACAGAAGGCTAGGGGCAGCCAAAGCCTTCAAACTCATCTGGGATGAATCTACCTAAAATCTTGTTGCTTGTTTAAGTTCCAATCACCACCTCTTACACTAATGAGCTCCAGGACACTCACCTACAAGGCGAAGTGGAACTTTTTTCGATTCATTCCAAGCTTCACCTTCACCAACCTGAGCTGGAAGGGTTTCTCCTGGCCCAGAACTTTCGCAGCCTCAGACACACGGACAGTGTCTCCTCTCACAAGCAGAAGAGTCTGTCCTCATTAGCTGTCTTTATGCGGGAAGCTCCCCCTATACATCCTATATGTCATCCCCTTGACCATCAGTTCAGTGCAGTCCCTCAGTCGTGTCCGACTCTTTGCAACCCCGTGGGCTGCAGCACACTGGGCTTCCCTGTTCATCACCAGCTCCTGGAGCTGCTCAAACTCATGTCCATCGAGTCGGTGATGCCATCCAACCATCTCATCCTCTGTTGTCCCCTTCTCCTCCCGCCATCAATCTTTCCCAGCATCAGGGTCTTTCCCAATGAGTAAGTTGTTCACATCAGGTGGTCAAAGTATTGGAGTTTCAGCTTCAGCATCAGGCCTTCCAATGAATATTCAGGCTTGATTTCCTTTAGGATGGACTGGTTTGATCTCCTTGCTGTCCAAGGGACTCTCAAGAGTCTTCTCCAACACCACAGTTCAAAAGCATCAATTCTTCAGTACTCAGCTTTCTTTATGGTCCAATTCTCACATCCATACATGACTACTGGAAAAGGCATAGCTTTGACTAGATGGACCTTTGTCGGCAAAATAACGTCTCTGCTTTTTAATATGCTGTCTAAGTTGGTCATAGCTTTACTTACAAGGAGCAAGTGTCTTTTAATTTCATGGCTGCAGTCCCCATCTGCAGTGATTTTGGAGCCAAAGAAAATAAAGTCTTTCACTGTTTCCATTTTTTCCCCATCTCTTTGCCATGAAGTGATGGGACTGGATGCCATGAGCTTCACTTTTTGAATGTTGAATTTTAAGCCTGCTTTTTCACTCTCCTCTTTCACTTTCATCAAGAGGCTCTTTAGTTCCTCTTCACTTTCTGCCATAAGGGTGGTGTCATCTGCATATCTGAGGTTACTGACACAGCTGCATATCTGAGGCCCTTGACCATGTTAATGCCTTTTTCCTGAAAATGTATACAGTCACAGTGTCTTCATTAAGGCTGGTTGATTATTTCAGGTTCAGGATAATAAAGTTTTATACAAGACTAGAAAATCTGTCTTCCTTCTAATACTCAGCATACTACTGAACCTTTGGTGAACCTTTGGGCTGGGATGCCACTTTCATCCATCCCTTGCTCTGTGCACCTTGAAGGACGTACCTTAACCTCCACCCCCCACCTCCTCCCTTCTGTCTCTCTTCCTCTTAGATACCTTTGCTTTTAAAGAGTACTTTCATCCTTCTGAGATGTCATCCCCTCACATTCAGTCATCATCTTCTATGGACCACTCCAGCTTCTGAGCTTGCTCAGTTCTTCTATTGTATTACTAACATACATCTGTCCACATTGAAAGATCCACAGCATGTGCTCCAGTAAGATCACTACTTGATTACACAGGCCTAGGCAACCTATTCTCTGGTGGCTCAGCTGGTAAAGAACCCATGTGCAGTGCAGGAGACCCAGGTTCAATCCCTGGGTTGGGAAGATCCCCTGGAGAAGGGAATGGCAACCCACTCCAGTATTCTTGCCTAGAAAATTCTATGGACACAGGAGCCTGGCAGGCTACAGTCCACAGGGTAGCAAAGAGTCGGACATGACTGAGTGACTAGCACTTTCACTTTCAAGCAATCTGTTAGTTAAAACAGTTAAAAGCAGAAAAACATAATGACCAATTAGGTCAAATTGTGGCTAATCTACAACAAATATGACGTTATACAGTTCAGGCTGGTTGTGGTACGTGCAGTTACAGAATTTTGCAAATCCTCCCATAGAAGTGAAGTCTATTTCCTCCCCCTTCCCTTGAACCTGTTTTGAATAGAATGTACTGGAAGAAATGTTGTGCAAGTTCTAGAACTAAAGACTGAAGAGGACTTGAGGGATCTGCCTTCATCCTCCTAGGATGCCACCTCTGCCAAATAAGAAAGCTGGGCTAAGCAAGTGAATGCAGAAAGCCCACATGGGTAAAGAAGCCCAGCAGATGTCTGGCACCAAGGTCCCAGCATGTAAGGTCCTCCTGGACTCTCTATCTCAGCAGAGTGCCGGCTCCCCAGAGTCAAATGAAAGAGCCGAGGCAGGACCAGCCGAAAACCACCCAACCCACAAAACCGTGAAGCTGAGATGGTATCATGTAAGTCATTAAGTTGGGTTGGGGGAATGATTATTACACAGAAACAGAGAGCTGCTACAAAGAAGTACATGAGGAGTAACAGCTGACATTCACCTATAGCTTTGGCCAGAAATCGGGCACTGTTGAGATTCTTCACTTCAGTTCGAATGCCCAAAGGCTCCCCAGGGCGATGCACAGATATATTGGCATCCACTCTTAACTGGCCCTCTGGAAGGAGAGAAAAAAAGACAACTCTTTAGAAATTCTCTGAGAGAACGTGGTCTTTTTAAGGCAAGAGAGTGCAAGCAATATCTGACTCTAGCTGATGTCCATGGTGCCAGTGGTAAAGAATCTGCCTGCCAATGCAGGAGATGAGACATGGGTTCGATCCTTGGGTCGGGAAGATCCCCTGGAATAGGACATGGCAACCCGCTCCAGTATTCCTGCCTGGAGAATCCCATGGACAGAGGAGCCTGGTGAGCTACAGTCCATGGGGTCACAAAGAGTCGGACACAACTGAGCGTGCACAAGCGTGCGTGGCGCGCACACGTGCGCACACACACACACACACACACACTCAAAGGAGGTAAGGTTGGTCCTGAAGTTCACGGCTGGTACTTCTGCCCACTTACAAGACTGACAGTCCTCAGGCATCTGCGGGGTGTGTGCGCACGTGTGCAGGGATATTTCTGTGCACTTGTACACAGGTAGAAGACAGAAGAAATTCTGGATATACCATCTGGGGAAATCTAATTTCTTTCGTGCCAAGTAAGAAAAACAACACTGTTAAAATGGAGGTTTACTCTGAAGTTTTATCCTGAAGTTTTTTTCAAAGCGTCAGAGCTGCGTTAGGGGGAAGGCCTCAGAAATTGTTATGTGATAGTCCTACACTGCTCTCTGAGGGAATGTGGATTTCCAACAGCGATTCCGGGAGATTTATAAGAGAGTCCTTGAGAATTTACAGCTCAAGGGCACAAGCCAGAAACGTGGGCTTTTTTCCCTCCTCCTTCCTCCAGGTACTGTAATAATTTCTTTCTTCTGCAAACAGGACTTGAATCCTTCCTGGCGGCTGTAGGGGTTTGCCACAGCAGACAGTGCTGTGGGGGGGACCAGAGACAGCAGCCTTCATTCTAGGAGAACTTTCTTTGACCCTGAACCTTGCCCCTATCCCCGCCCACTTTGGAAACAGTAACCCCTAAGGAAATAGGTAGTTTGTGAGATGACTAACAGGCTCTTGAGGAGGAAAGGGAAGCAAAATCCCAAGAGGAAAAGGGACAAAGAGAAGAAATCATCACATTTCACACCCTGCCAAGTACAGCTAGAATTCTCCATTCTCTAGTTTTATTTACAATATTTAAAACAGAACAAAAACAGACGACAAAATGCTGGATTTTTATTTTCTTAGGCAAGTCTTTAAACTTAAAAAGGATCTGTCAAACCTGAATGTGCTGATGAGTTAAGAAAAAAAATTTCTTTTCTAAGGTTTCATAAAAGTAAAAGCATATTAAAATAATAAAATAGCATGAATAAATTCCATGCCTAGAGAAAGAGACCCTTGTAAGGGCTCTCTACCATTCCCACTCTGCCACTCCCCAAGGGCCACCCATGCTGACAGGCAGGGAAAAGCCGCCTTTTAGCCCAGAAATGACTCTGTGTCTCTATTACTTCTCCCATTTCTCCAAAAACCTCTTAGCCCCTGTGGACACTGTGTGCTTCCTTGAGCCTCAAGAGTCCCCAGTGACTTCTGATACCGTCAGACTCTCTATGGGGACCCTGCTTCATCCTCTGACTACATCCCGTCAGCTCCTCCCACAAACGTCCCTGGCAGTCGATCCCTGCCTCCGCATCCCCCTGCTGCCATCCCTGCCTGAGGGCTCGCATCCCACCCTGCCATCGGAGCGGAGACCCCTCCTCCTCCAGCCACCCGCCTCCCTTCGTTCTGGCCGTGTCCTCCCACAGGACTGCGGCATCTATCAGCGCTGGACCAGGCGCACAGCCGGCTCCCAGCGGTACCCCACCTCCGCCCAGCACTCACCAGCCCTCCCCTGGCCTTGGCCGCCGCGCCCCAGCGCTTTCCACCGCTCACTCCCTGCCTGCCGCTGGTCCCCACGTGCCCTGGTCATCACTGGTACTGTCCCTCCTTGAACCTCGGCTCAGCCTTCAAGGTCCCACATGAGTGGGACTTTCTCTTCCCCACCTCTACTGGTGCTCCTCTGAGTTACCGGAATACACGCTCAGGACCGCAGCCTATTCGGAATTCATCTTATCTTTAAGACCAGACGGAAGGCCTTTGAGAATGGGGCCCAAGTGTAGAATCCCCACCCCTTTTTCCTTCCAAGGACACCATTCCTTCCGTTCTCGCCTCTCTCCATACCAGTTGCTAATTTTCTTCCTTATGGCCCCTGTATGTATACGTATGCAACAGTATTTTTCACTAAAAACAGAACCTGAAGACCTGCTCCCTTGAATGCAATTCTCTCTCCATCATCCGGCTAGTCTCTGCTTTCCTTTTCAGCAAATCCTCTCAAACAAATACTGTTTGCTTGCTGCCACACAGTCTCCATGATCTCACCCTTCAGTCACTCCTGAACCTGTCAGCCTGGCTTCTGCCCCCACCTCCCAGAAAACACCTTACCAAAGTCACCAACAGGCCCTGGCCGTCGAATCCCTCGGACACACGGACACCGGACATGCTGTGCCTTCACCTCGCTAGATACACCAGCAGCACGTAACATGCCAACCCCCTCAGCGGCTGGCACCATCACTCTCTAGGTGTCCTCTGGGCTCCTGAGCTCGTTTCCACGTCTCTGTCATCTGTTCCCATCCTTGCGCGCTCTCTGTAAAGGAGTGTGGCTTTAAACACCACCGCTGCTCTGACAAGCCCTAGACTTCTCACTTCAGCCCAGACCCCTGCTCTGACCTCTGACATCTCCTTCAGCTCGCCGTGGGGGCGGTCGGGGCGCGTCAGTTTCCCCAACTGAAGGATCTGCCCATCCGCAGAGCCTCCCGGTGACGGCAAACAGCGCCACCACCTCGTGCCTCAAGTGAGACCTCTTCCTGCCTCTTGCCTTCTACGTCCGCCTGTTAACAAATCCTGTTGTTTCTAAAAACCCCCTCGAAGCCACCTATCTTGACCTCTCCATCCTCACGAACACCAGCTCTGCCCACACCAGCACCACCTCCACTGAACTACTGGGAAGGCTTCTTACCCGGGCTCTGCCTCCACTCGTACCCTGAAACCCGTGGTCCAGAGCAGCCACAGTGGTTTCCTAAAACATTCATCTGACTCTGTCTTTCAATGGCTTAAAACCCTTCTGTGACCTCCCACTGTGGAACGAAATCCAAACTTATCTTGGTCTTCTCACTGTGGTTTAGCCCTCTGACCTTTTCAGTCTTACCTGAGGCACAGCCCCCTGCTCCTGGCCCTCTCCCTGCCCCCCTGGTGTTAATACCTGCAGGCACATTCTACACTTTCCCTCACCTCCAGGACGTGGCCTGGGCTCCTGGCTGGGTGCTCACCCTCTAGCTGACGCTGGCTGGAGCCTTGGAGTGTTCTCCTGAAGTCCTCGCCTTCCAACAGTATCCTTTATCACGGTACCTTCTGTGCTTGCTTAACGCACTTCTCACTACGTGCTGTGAGCTAAGTCGCTTCGGTCATGTCCAGCTCTTTGCGACCCTATGGACTGTAACAGCCCGCCAAGCTCCTCTGTCCATGGGGTTTTCAGACAAGAAGACTGAAGTGGGCTGCCATGCCCTCCTCTTCCAGGGGATCTTCCTGACCCAGGGATTGAACCCTCATCTCTTATGTCTCCTGTGCCAGCAGGTGGATGCTTTACCACTGCACCACCCGGGAAGCCCCACTTATCGCTGTAACTATTAAACTACTTCGTTTTATTTGTTAATGTATATGTCTGTCTCGTGAATACATACTCTCTTCCTCACTGCTCTATTCAGAACCTAGAGCTGGCTCTGGCACAAGGTAACTGTTGGATGAATTCACACCCTGGTACTTGCCTGAGAAATCAGTAAGCAGACTGGTCTCACAGTAGGTTCCTGACAAGTTCTAAAGTTCTGTCTGAACAGGACTAGTCTACTGAATCATCTGAAAGGCCCATTCAGCTCAAAGGAAAACTTGCCAAGTATGCTGAGCTCTGCCCAACCCCATTTCAGTATTTGGGAGAGAACTTTTTTTGAGCTCTGAGAACCTTGAATAGGACCTCACTTGCTTTTAAAATAAAACCATCTCTCACAATTTAGACTTTTAATTTGGAAGAGGAACAAAAGCACGAGTTTCAGTGTCTCCCAGGGAAGATCACGCTCTGCAGATGCCTGAGGGACTCATTTAGTGTCCTGCAGTGTTGAAAGCGTTCACTTGCCTGGACTCAAATACAGTGCCCAACACGCACAAAAGGCGTTTTACCCAGTGAAGACGAAATGCCTTTTAAACAAATTAAGTTAAATTGCCTCAGGTCCACAAAAGCCTCACCAGCCAGGTTGGCTTCAACGCATTCTGCAACACCAGGGGAGGGCCTTCATGAGGACATTATCAAGCTCAATTTCCACCCTCTAGAAGCAGACATGTGTAACAGCAAAATGAAAAACCCCACCACTGAGCACAATGATATGGTGCAGTTACGTGCTATTTTTTTCTCCCCAAACACATCCACACATGAGAAATACAACACCAGGGCAGAAAACGGCTTCAGTCAACAGAAGCAGCCTGAGGATTTAGTGAAGGTCTGTTAAGCCATCTCATTCTGGTCATTCATTTCTGGTTTACTCTCCAGAACGCAGATAACAGGGTTTGACAAAAAGTAAGATAAAATAGTGTGACCCAACTTTACTGAAAATATTTCATATAGCTTATTTATCTACAATGAGTGGTATTTCTGTAAACGTAATACTACTTATTAGTATTAATAAGCACATAACATTTAATGAGCACAGGCTATTTGTCAAGACTTGTGATATGTTTTGTGTATATTATCACATTCACTCCCTACAATACAGCATTAATGACAAAGCCACTTAGATGTCCTTGAGGTGATTCACACTTGACAGTCCCCAAACGGAGTTCCAGGCTTCCTCCCACAAGGCTGTTGCTGGCTCGCTCAGCCCACTCTGCTGCCCAGCTCTTATCTGATACTCACCCAGCTTCTACAGCTGGAAGCAGAGGACAGGACTCCACCCCAGGTCTGGGACCATGGTGTCTGAAGCACCTACTCTGCTACCCCAGGTCTCCAGGCTGTTTGGCCCCCCTGTCGCGGCTGGCACCAGGAAGCAGGGGCACGCAGTGCTTAAATAGGAGGGCTCCGATCCCAGCTCAGTCACTTCCTGTGTGCCCTGGCCACACCACCCAACCTGTAAGCCTCCACTCCTCATGTACAACAGGCACAGCAGTAACAGTCTCCGGGGAAAGTAATGGGATTTAAATGTGAAGAAAAATTAATTTTAAAGAACGCTTTCTGAACAGATGAGCATGTTTAAACCAGCAGGCAGTACGGCCCTGGAAACATTTAGTGTATCGACGTGGGTACACGCTCCCCTCAGCAGACTGCTCCAAGGATCTCAACAGTAATGGCCACTGAGAAGGAAATGACTTCTGGAACCCAGGCCGAGCCAGCCCACGCTCATTAGCAAAACTATCGGGAACTCACTGAATCACAGCCCGGAGCAACTGAAGCTTCACTGCAAAAGCACGCAGGGGTCCACTGGCGCCCTCCGGGGTGGCCCTCGGTTCCGAGACCTGTCTCCACTGCGGTGGGGGCACGTAAGGACGAGCAAGGGGGCTGGGCTGACAGCTGAGGGCACCAACAGCGGGACCCCTGCAGACTCCAGGCGGACCTTAGCTCCCCACAGCACTCAGGACTCCCTCACACACGCTGCCGCTGTGCCAGGGGCAACGCTGTTGGATTCATATTTAGAAGCAACAAAAAGCATCATGACGAATGAGATTTAATAAACCCTCTCTGCCGTCACCGCCTGATGAGTCCTTGCTGCTCTGGTTTATCTCTTGGCAAGGACCTGATGGACTATTTCTCAGCTAACAGGTGGCCTGTTTATTATCCCATAGGTTTGGTAGGAACCACAGTTATTTTGAAAAAGAATGGAAAAATAAAAAGAATTTTTTAACAGCAAGAGTGCAAAAATGGATAACCATTCAGCCTGCCCATATTTCATTTCTGTTCTATGTGTAAAAAGGCAGCAGGAGTCATAAATCTAGCATGGAGAGGTCTCTTATTCTAACACGGACCCTCTTTTCTATACACAGACTTGCAGGCAAGCTAACCTTTACGCCACTCAAACTCCTGTGGCTCTGTTTGTCCAGCCTGTAGCTTAAAGAAGACAGCAAATCAGCAAGTTCTGTCTCCAGATTCAACCCAGACCATGGCTTTGATGTTACAATTTGTTGCCCATAAAATGTCCTATGTGACAAAGATGACGTTACAGCTTCTGAAGTCCCTTTGTAACATGCAAATAAATGTGTGACAAAATGGTCAATAAATGGTATTATAACCTAACAGGCAGATGGATCATCTGCGTCGACAGTACTTAATGGCACCCCTTGTGACTACCTGAGATGGTTAATTGTGTGAACAGGACTGAGCCAAGGGGAGCCTGGATATTTGGTTAAATGTTATTTTGGATGTGTCCTTAGGGTGTTTCTGAAGGAGATTAACATTTGAACTGATAGTGAGTAAAGCAGACTACCTGTCCATGAGGGTGGGCCTCATTCAATCCACTGAAAACAAGAACAAAGGGCCCAGTGGGGGTGAAACCAAAGAAGATGCTATGGGGCTCCTGGACAACGAAGCCTTCTGTGTCCCCCATTTCTTGCTTGTAGGGAACAGACTCCAGCCTCTGCGCCCTCCCCTGAGTTCCAAAGGGCAGATTCAAACATGCTAATCAGGGAAGGAAGGAGATGCATACACAAGGGAGGGGCAGGCAAGAAACACTAGTGCAGCCCTGGGGCGGGGTCCTGGTTCCGCCCCAGGAGATTCACACAACAAGCTCTTTATAAGAACTAAGATCAGATCAGATCAGTCACGTGTCCGACTCTTTGTGACCCCATGAATCGCAACACGCCAGGTCCATCACCAACTCCCGGACTTCATCAGAGTCAACTCTTTTCCAATGAGTCAACTCTTCGCATCAGGTGGCCAAAGTACTGGAGTTTCAGCTTTAGCATCATTCCTTCCAAAGAAATCCCAGGGCTGATCTCCTTTAGAATGGACTGGTTGGATCTCCTTGTAGTCCAAGGGACTCTCAAGAGTCTTCTCCAACACCACAGTTCAAAAGCATCAATTCTTCGGCACTCAGCCTTCTTTACAGTCCCACTCTCACATCCATACATGACCACAGGAAAAACCAGAACTAAAGTCCGCAACAAATGGAAGATGTTAACTGTTTGAAGAAGCACTCTTCACTCCAGAGAAAAGATGACAGTTTGATAACCTTCAGTTCAGTCCTTCAGTCCTCTTGCGACCCCATCGACTGCAGCACGCCAGGCCTCCCTGTCCATCACCAACTCCCAGAGTCCACCCAAACCCATGTCCATTGAGTTGGTGATGCCATCCAACCATCTCATCCTCTGTCGTCCCCTTCTCCTCCTGCCCCCAATCCCTCCCAGCATTAGAGTCTTTTCCAATGAGTCAGCTCTTTGCATGAGGTGGCCAAAGTACTGGAGTTTCAGCTAGAGCATCAGTCCTTCCAATGTACATTCAGGACTGATTTCCTTTAGGATGGACTGGTTTGATAGCCTTGTAGTCCAAGGGACTCTCAAGAGTATTCTCCAACACCACAGTTCAAAAGCATCAATTCTTCGGTGCTCAGTTTTCTTTATAGTCCAACTCTCACATCCATATACGACTATTGGAAAAACCATAGCCTTGACTAGACGGACCTTTGTTGGCAAAGTAACGTCTCTGCTTTTTAATATGCTGTCTAGGTTGGTCATAACTTTTCTTCCATGGAGTATCATTTTATTTCATGGCTGCAGTCATCATCTGCAGTGATTTTGGAGCCCCCAAAAATAAATTTTGCCACTGTTTACACTGTTTCTCCATCTATTTGCCATGAAGTGATGGGATCAGATGCCATGATCTTAGTTTTCTGAATGTTGAGCTTTAAGCCAACTTTTTCACTCTCCTCTTTAACTTTCATCAAGAGGCTCTTTAGTCCTTCTTTACTTTCTGCCATAAACATGGTGTCATCTGCATATCTGAGGTTATTGATACTTCTCCCAGCAACCTTGATTCTAGCTTGTGTTTCCTCCAGCCCAGTGTTTCTCATGATGTACTCTGCATAGAAGTTAAATAAGCAGGGTGACAATATATAGCCTTGACGTATTCCTTTTCCTATTTGGAACCAGTCTGCTGTTCCAGATCCAGTTCTAACTGTTGCTTCCTGACCTGCATATAGGTTTCTCAAGAGGCTGATCAGGTGGTCTGGTATTCCCATCTCTTTCAGAATTTTCCACACTTTGTTGTGATCCACACAGTCAAAGGCTTTGGCATAGTCAATAAAGCAGAAATAGATGTTTTTCTGGAACTCTCTTGCTTTTTCAATGATCCAGCGGATGTTGGCAATTTAATCTCTGGTTCTTCTGCCTTTTCTAAATCCAGCATGAACACCTGGAAATTCACTGTTCACATATTGCTGAAGCCTGGCTTGGAGAATTTTGAGCATTACTTTACTAGCGTGTGAGAGGAGTGCAATTGTGCAGTAGTTTGAGCATTCTTTGGCATTGCCTTTCTTTGGGATTGGAATGAAAACTGACCTTTTCCAGTCCTGTGGCCATTGCCGAAGTTTTCCAAATTTGCTGGCATATTGAGTACAGCACTTTCACAGCATTATCTTTCAGGATTTGAAAGAGCTCAACTGGAATTCCATCACCTCCACTAGCTTTGCTCATAGTGATGCTTTCTAAGGCCCACTTGACTTCATATTCCAGGAGCCCTGGCTCTAGGTGAGTGATCACACCATTGTGATTATCTGGGTCACGAAGATCTTTTTTGTACAGGTTTGTGTATTCCTGCCATCTCTTCTTAATATCTTCTGCTTCTGTTAGGTCCCTACCATTTCTGTCCTTTATTGAGCCCATCTTTGCATGAAATGTTCCCTTGGTATCTCTAATTTTCTCGAAGAGATCTCTAGCCTTTCCCATTCTATTGTTATCCTCTATTTCTCTGCACTGATCACTTAGGAAGGCTTTCTTATCTCTCTTTGCTATTCTTTGGGATTCTGCATTCAAATGGGTATATCTTTCCTTTTCTCCTTTGCTTTTGGCTTCCCTTGTTTTCTCAGCTATTTGTAAAGCCTCCTCAGATAGCCACGTTGCTTTTTTGCATTTCTTTTTCTTGGGGATGGTCTTGATCCCTGTCTCCTGTACAATGTTAGGAACCTCTGTCTATAGTTCATCAGGCACTCTGTCTATCAGATCTATTCCTTTAAATCTATGTCTCACTTCCACTGTATAGTCATAAAGGATTTGATTTAGGTCATACCTGAATGGTCTAGTGATTTTCCCTACTTTCTTCAATTCAAGTCTGAATTTGGCAATAAGAAGTTCATGATTTGAGTCACAGTCAGCTCCCAGTCTTGTTTTGCTTACCGTATACACCCTCTCCATCTTTGGCTGCAAAGGATATAATCAATCTGATTTTGGTGTTGACCATCTGGTGGTGTCCACGTGTAGAGTATTTTCTTGTGTTGTTGGAAGAGGGTGTTTGCTATGACCAGTGCCTTCTCTTGGCAGAACTCTATTAGTCTTTGTTTGCCCTGCTTCATTCTGTACTCCAAGGCCAAATTTGCCTGTTACTCCAGGTGTTCCCTGACTTCCTACTTTTGCATTCCAGTCCTCTATAATGAAAAGGACATCTTTTTTGGGTGTTAGTTCTAGAAGGTCTTGTAGGTCTTCATAGAACCGTTCAACTTCAGCTTCTTCAGTGTTACTGGTTGGGGCATAGACTTGGATTACCATGATATTGAATGGTTTGCCTTGGAGATGAACAAAGATCATTCTGTCGGTTTTGAGACTGCATCCAATTACTGCATTTTGGACCGTTTTGTTGACTATGATGGCTACTCCATTTCTTCTAAGGTATTCTTGCCCACAGTTGTAGATATAATGGCTATCTGAATTATGTTCACCCATTCCAGTCCATCTTAGTTCACTGATTCCTAGAATGTCAATGTTCACTCTTGCCATCTCCTGTTTGACCACTTCCAATTTGCCTTGATTCATGGACCTAGCATTCCAGGTTCCTATGCAGTACTGCTCTTTACAGCATCGAACCTTGCTTCTATCACCAGTCAATCCACAAGTGGGTGTTGTTTTTGCTTTGGCTCCATCTCTTCATTCTTTCTGGAGTTATTTCTCCACTGATCTCCGGTAGCATATTGGGCACCTACCAACTGGGGGAGTTCATCTTTCAGTGTCCTATCTTTTGCCTTTTCATACTGTTTATGGGGTTCTCAAGGCAGGAATACTGAAGTGGTTTACCATTTCCTTCTCCAGTGGACCACATTTTGTCAGAACTCTCCAGTATGACCTGTCCATCTTGGGCAGCCCTACAGTGCATGGCTCATAGTTTCACTGAGTCAGACAAGGATGTGGTCCACATGATGAGACTGATAACCTTGAGAACCACAGAAGCTCATCAGGAGATCACCTGAGGCTAGATTCAAGGAGCAAGGCCCTGCACACACCCAGCTCCTTGCCAGCAACCCCACCCTTCAATCACTGGTGTAAAACTCTTCACCAAATCCTCCCAGGTTGGGACACACAGTGTTGAGGGGCATGGATCCACCTGAAACAGGGTGGGTACAACCCTTGAAAGAGTGAGTAGCCTGAGAAGTCAACATAAACTGATTAGAACCAAATAGGTCCAAGATGGTGGGCAAGCTGACTTCCAGTATCCCTGAGCCTCAGTGTATGCTCACTGTAAAACATGAGCAAGCTAAATTACACAACCACAGGTGCCAGGACAGTTCCCAGGCTCATCATCAAAGACCAAAAAGTGAGCAGTGCCCCAATTCCTGGAAATCTCCATCCCTTCCCCAAAACAGTTGGAATAATCCTCCCAATCATTAGCCTATGAAATTACCCAGCTCATAAAAGCTAACTATGCCATATTTCAAGGCCCCTCTCACCTCATGAGATGGTCTACAGCCTGTCTGTGGAATGTGTTTCTCTCTAAATAAATCCGCTTCTCACCTATCACTTTATCTCTCACGGAATTCTTTCTGCAACGAGACATCAAGAACCTAAATCTTAATCTTCATTGGGCTTCCCTGGTGGCTCAGATGGTAAAGAATCCGCCTGCAATGTGGGAGACCTGGGTTCAAACCCTGGGTTGGGAAGAGCCCTGGAGGAGGGCATGGCAACCCGCTCCAGTATTTTTGCCTGGAGAATCCCTGTTGACAGAGGAGCCTGGTAGGCTACAATCCATGGGGTCACAAAGAGTCAGACATGATTGAGCGACTTAGAACAGGTAACCTTCATTAAGTACTAAAACAAGGTGTGTGATCTTAGTTGGAACACTGTGGGTTTTCGCCAGATTTTGAGTCCCTGGCTGCGTGGGTTCAAGTCGCAGTCAGGGTTATAGCCAGGTTGTGGGCACAAGTCCCAGTCTGAATTACACAGTTTCACCTGTTTGCCTGGCAAAAAAAAATCAAGCTATTCTTTTCTATTTCACCCAAAACTCTTTCTCTGAGATTTGATTTAGCACTGGTGCAGAGGCTGAGTTTTCAGCATCAGGGGAAATCTGCTGTCTCTGCTTGACTGCCTTGGAGCTGGGATAGCAGTCTTGCCTTGGACTCGGGCTCAGATTGGAATGTACACCCCTGGTTGTCCTGATTCTCAGGCCTTCAGTCTCAAGCTGGAACAATAATACTATTGGCTCTCCTGCTGCTTGCTGACTGTAAATCTTGATGACATCTCAGCCTCCACAATCACATGAGCTAATTCCTTATAGTTAATCTCTTTATCTCTCTCTCTCACACACATACACATATTTATTCTGTTTCTCTGAAAAATCTAGACTAACACACCAACGTACAGACCAGTGGATTAACCCATTGCAGACGAAGAACTTGCTCCCTTTCTCTACACTGTCAGGGAGTGCTCTGTGAGTGGCAGTTTTTTAAAAGACCCTGGGAACAGAAAATAGGGGGAAACCACAGAAGAGATGAGCATGGGGATATAAGGATGGGCAGAGCAGTGACAGGAGGGGCAATAAAGAAACTGACCGAAACTTGTGACCTTTATATCCAATCGGCAAACACTTAAAATGTATAGTTTCCTTGATCCCAAATTTGCACAGTTTCTTCTGTTTAACTCCCTATTACATTTCTATTATGTATATCTAAGAAATATAATTTAAATTATAAATGCATTTAACTTTATCTCACAGTTAAAGTTTTGTGAAATCATAGTCTTGGTTTGCAGTTGATACAATTTGGCTTCAGTTTTACCTGGATGAAAACTTTGTATAAAAGGCAGAAAAGAAAAAGACCCAAAGGAAAAGCATTAACTGGCAATTAAGCACTGTCCACACAGAACTCACAAGCTAAGGGCTACTCTGGATAAATACGCTGTCTTCTCTCTGAGGCTGATGAAGCTATTCAAACACATTATTTTATTAATTCTCACAGCATCCTGATGCAAGAAGCAGGAGGACGCCTCTGGTCCCTCAACTTCTAATCTCACACTCTGGGGCTCAGCTGCCTCTGTAGGGCTGCTGTTTGTGTGTTTATTTTTGGTCAGGGGCTCAGAAAAGAATCCATGGGAATTCTAAGGGGGAGAAAACACCCTGAGGGAGAAAAGGCTGAGAAAGGATACAAACAATCCCACTATAGCTAATGTAGAGGATACACTCCAGTGAGAAGAGAGCACAGAAGCAGAGAGGGAGAAGGGGGAGAGGAGCGAGCTTCTTCTGCGGCTTTTACCTGCCATGTTCGCCTGGCTGGTCCCCAAGGCCTGAAGAATCAGCTGCAGCTCCCTGACAGCTGTGGCTGCCTCTTCTCCACAGGACATGTCCGGCTCCAGGACCACTTCCAGAAGGCCGATCCCTACCAGAAAGACAGGGTCAGCCTGACCGGACCTCTCTAGTTTCGGTCCCCAGGCACATCAGGCTAGAGTTTTAGGAAAACCCTGTGCCACTGACGGGCTTCCCGAGTGGCTCAGTGGTACAGAATCTGCCTGCAATGCAGGAGACGTCAGGTCTGATCCCGGGGTCAGGAAAGTCCCCTAGAGGAGGGCGTGGCTACCCACTCCAGGATTCTTGCCTGTCGAATTCCATGGACAGAGGAGCCCGGCGGGCCACAGTCCGTGGGGCTGCAGAGTGGGACACTGAGCGACTGAGCGTGCACACTCATTGATGGGCTCCGACTCACTTCTCTTTACCCTCACTTCTGAATTTTTAACTTCGGTTCTTTTAATGTCTGCTTCCGACACCAAGCTGTTTGGTCCCTGACTAGGTAGTGACATGGATCTCAGTTTAGTCGTGGGTTAGAAGCCAGTCCACAGAAAGCATAGTCCCCACCTGGCTCGCTAATCAGCTCCGTCAACACCAATGTTGATATCCTGACCCATCTGTCAACCTCCCTCCGGGGCCTGTTTCCTCACCTGGTTTGGGAAAACCCTGGAGGGGATGGGCGGTGGCAGGAAAGAAGACGAGCATCCCCAAGCCTACCTGCCCTGTTCAGGTCAATGAGCGTCTGGGACCGCAGGTCGTCGTGCAGGCTTTTGCCACTGTCCTGCTCCAGCTGGATCTGCTTCACCCTCACGGTCCTGGTGACCACCTGACTTGGCTTCCTCCCCACACAGACGCTGTACGCCAAGCTCCCGTTCACAGCGATCGGTAGCCTCTGCTGGGTAATCTGGTAGCCCGCCTGCAGGCAAATGGGGGCCAGAGTCACTAGTCTGTAAGTCAAAGCTGGGAACCAGTTGATCACTCCTTTTAATGTCCTAAAACTACAAGCTTACTTAAAAACACAATATGACAACAACAAAAAAAGGAAAACGAGCCGAAAGATTAGTCTATGTGCTGCAGCCATAATCTAGCCTGGCCTCTCCTGACTTCTCTGAGTCCCCCGTCCCCACGCCCCCAATAATGAAGCAGTAAAGCACACAGATCCTCGCTCTTCCCTGCGGAGTACCATTCTGGGGACTAACAGTCATCTCTCTGTCTGCAGCCTCTGAGAAAAGAGCCTGCTGTTTCCACTTAGCTCATTAGCTCAGCCCTGCATCTGCTTACTGGGCTCCTGACAGACCCTCTTACTGGGAGCGCTGGCTAAGCACCCTGCCACCGCGTCTCAGCGCAGCCGCCAGCAGCTGCCAGCGCTGCGAGGCTGGTTTTGCTCCTGCGCTCTGAGCTAACCGATCATGTCAGATGCCCTCCCTGAAAAAACTTCCCTTGTTCCTCGAGCCAGAACATGCGGTGACACTCACGCTCCCCTAACAGGAAGCATGGAGTGCTGAAACACGGATGGGTGTCGCCAGCGCTCCCTCACCACCTTCTGAGTGGGCAGGAAGGGCTCCTTTCAGATGCACATACACTGAAGAGAGGGCAGGTTAGACTCGGCGAAGAACCGGGGATGACACTGGCGCAGCACCCCCACTGTTCCCGGCGCTCCACACCGTTTAGTTCTCAGGAGCCCCAGGAACAGAGCACAGGGATGGAGAGACTAAGGCCCCATGGCCAAAGCCACAGAGCCAGTAAGCTTCAACATTAGGATCTGAACTCGGGTGACCTGGCTCCACAGTCTATGTTCCTGGCTTCCTGGCCAGCCCTGTTCAAGCTTAAGCTGTATCAGAATCACCTGGCAGGGCGGTCAAACCACAGACCTTCTGACCCCACCTGAAGCGTTTCTGACTCTGCAGGTCTGGGGTGGTGCCTGAGAATCTGTATTTCTGACACGTTCCTAGGAGACGCTGATGCTCGTGGCCTGGGGAACATACTTTGAGAACCTCTGCATTAGGCCACCTTGTTTTCTGTGCTAAGACAGCAAGTCTTAATCTGTAAAAATTAAACTCTGGGAATGGTTGCCAACTAAAATACAGATGCTCTGTGAAACTGTGATAATATGAATAAACTGTGTAGATAAAAACGAACACTTTTTTAGTATAAGCATGTCCCGTGTAATATTTGGCAACACTAACTCCAGATTATGTGAGCTACCTGGGCCCGAAAGATCAGAAAGCCAGAAAAAATAAAGCATCTCATTTTTCACTTGCTTACTGCTACATCTCCCACCTTAACCAAACTCGTTATCGCTCTTAAAAGATGAATAATGCAGTTTAATTATTTCTTCCCCACCAGGCAGTGGAACTTGCTAAAAAGCTGGCAGTCAGAGGGGAAAAATAGCAGCAACTAGAGAATTCAGGTTCCTGTTGCACTTTTTATTTAATTCCACTCCTGCGTGCACCTGCTGAAAGCAGCTCACCCCCGCCTTCAGTTCCGGGAGAATAACGTGAAACAGAATCAGCACTGCCGACGGCCTGAACCTCAAGCGGGGCCACACTCGCCACCAGAGGCTCAGAGCAAATCAAACATCATTTGGGAAACCCACTCAACATTACAGTTTTGGTTCAGTTCAATACTATGAAAAATTGGCTCCAGTTCACACTAGCTTTTCTCATAAAGAAAAAAAACTTTCTAATTTTAAGGAGAAGGCAGGTTAATATCGGGTTTACTGCTTTGCCAATTACTGTCATCCATCCAGGCTTCTGGTTCATGTTTCCGCTTACTACTGTCCACTTACACGGCCCTTGGGGACGGCAGGCATGTCTGCAGAGGAGATGGTCCTATTACTGGGAATCCCAACTTGACAGAGGGATGCTCTCCCTGTCCTCCGAGCCACAGAATGCATTGACCACTGCACGGAGGTGGCTTCTGTCCTACATGGCGATTAGCACCAAACCCCACAGCTGGGCTGAGCCTGAGAACGCAGGCTGCCTCCCCTCTGTGGTCAATTACAAACGAGCCCCCAGAAGCACGAGGCTCCTGGTTGGAGCTGGCAATCAGGACCCCGTGTCCGATCTGGTCTACGTTGCGGGGAACTGGCTTCATCAGCCAGGCAGGGCCCTCCGCAGGGCTGGACTGAGCTCTGGCTGAGGATGCACGCAGCACCCCCCACAGCCAAGTCCTGGCTCTGGGTACAGGGATGGACAGACAGACAGCGTACTCACAGGGAGGTCTGCATAGAAGTAGTGCTTCCGGTCAAACAAGGACTTCCTGTTGATGTGACAGTCCAGGGCCAGGCCGGTCATCACGGCTGCTTCCACGCACCGCCTGTTGAGGACCTGCGGGGACAGGACACTCACCGTCTGAGCAATTATGCTTCCCTGTGGACATCCTCCCTGGACCTGCGATCTCACCCTTCAACAGGTATGAGCTCTGGTTCTTCTTATGGGCAGCTCAGCTCACAAGCCAACTCAGTGTGTCTGGAATTGGGGAAGTGAGTGAAAGTTGTGTCGGACTCTCTGTGACCCTATGGCCTGTAGCCCGCCAGGCTCCTCTGTCCATGTGATTCTCTAGGCAAGAATACTGCAGCGGGTAGCTGTTCCCTTTTCCAGGGGATCTTCCCAACCCAGGGACTGAACCCAGGTCTCCCTCACTGCAGGTGGATTCTTTACCATCTGAGCCACCAGCGAAGCCCAAATTGGGCAAAGTTGATTAAAAAGTCATGGTGGTGGTGGGCACTTAATAACTGCCTCATCTGGAGTCCTTTCCCCTGACACCTGACACGACATCAAAGTTAACACAGAGGGTCCCAGCAAAGCTCAGGAGAGAGATAACTATAAGGAATACCTTAGTCTCATCCCACTGCTAGCAGAACAAGAAGCTGCTCAGAACACACAGAGGCACTGACTCCTGGAGGAGGATTGGAGAAGCAGCCCTCCAAACAACCTCGGTGAGGCTGGGAAACACCGAGACAAAGAGAGAATGCGCTTCTGGAACCGACAGGGCTGCAGCCATCTCCCCCAGGGCTGGGAAGTGCCGCGCGCCTGCCTCCTGCTTCGGGTCCAGGCCCAGCTGAGCCCCCAGAAGGCGGGCCTGGGCACGTTTCCCCTTCACCTGCTGCCCCTGGGGCTCCCGAGTTCCTTTTGGATCCCACCCTGTTCAGCTTTTAGGAGCATAAGACCAAGGAAGGGCTAGCATATTTTCCAGCTCCAAAGGAAGCAAACAGCTTTCGGAAATCTGGGTGGGTAAGTGGCCGGATTAAGGTGGACAACTAGAGATAAGGAAAAAATGTATTGAGATGTGGAGTCAGACAGGCCCTCACCCCTCTTGCGCTGTGTGTCTGTACAGCTGCAGGCCTGGAAGCCACAGTTCCCCATCTCAGGGAGAGAGAGAGAGTTACGGTCCACCATGCAGAGTGGGCAGTCACAGCTGGCTACAATCACAGCCCCTCTAGGGCAGGAATTCAATAAACAGTCCCTTTTCCCCACTCTGCTTCAGGGGAAGTTTTGAGGACTGCGCTTGCTCTGCAATATGTTTCTGTTTTTCATTAGAATATTTATGAGGTTCTTTAGTGCATTTAGTATGTTTTTATCTGTGTAAGGCTTTCCGGCTAAGGTTTTTCACAATCGCCATTTTATTTCCACCTCACAGCAACTCTGTAAAGAAGCAATTTGTACTATTTCAACGTATCAGAAAAAGAATAAAGACCCAGAAAGACCAAGAGACTCGCCCAGACCTCAGAGCAGGCAAATGATAAAGCCAGCTCGAGTCCACACGTGCCCGAGCCCAGAGGGTGACAGACAGAATCCCCGTGGTGTGGGGACCAGGCACCCAGACACGGGTGGGACTTGTTGATCAGACAGAGTCTAAATGCAAACCTGTGTAAGAAAACGTGAGAGGTATCTCTGCTTGCTGCAACATACAACCCCCCTCAGCCCCCCCCCCACCCCAAAGAAAAAGCCAACAGCAAACCTCCCTCCTAAAAACATCCTCCCAGGCCTGGTTTTGGAAGCCAGGTTACAAAATGGAGCTGTCTCACAGCTTCTATTCAGAGCTCTTCATTTTGGGCCAAGTAATATTGTCAGCTCTTAAGTAATAATGGTTTTCATGAAAAGATGTGTGTGTGCTGGGGGCGCTGGGGTGGGGAGACACAGGATGCTCTAATTATCGATGTTTTTACTTGCTAATGTTTGGCGTTTTACTGAACAGTTGTTACCACAATATAAATAGAGCTGGTGGAGAATCCTGCCAAATTCAAGCCTGCAGATCTGATCTGGGCCAAGGCGCACGAGAACCTGAAGCTGGGGTCCTGCCCCAAGGCTCGCCCCTCTGGGGCTGGGCAGCAGCGTGGCGTGCCTGGAGACTGCTGGACTGGCCGCCTGTCAGTTCTTGCTTTTCCACCCCACTCTTCTCTAACCACCGCTTTTTCTCTCGTCTCTGCCCAGTCTGCCCCTTTGGGACCAACCTGCTCCCTCTTTCTAGGCCTGGAGAGCACCCAGGTCTGTTTTGCTTGCTTCTTTCTGAGCATGTGTTGCTAATAAACACCCCGTGCCTGGTGCTGTGGGGGAGTGGAGAGCCACGGGTGATCACAGACTCACTCTCCCCGTGTGCGCACGAGTACCTGGGCACTTGATAAACCATCATCAATTTCCAAAGGATAAGAATGCGGTAAAACACATAAACATTACAGCAGTATTGAATATACTTTAATCTTTTCTTGATGATTTAGAAGGCCTGGAGCACTTCAGGGTCAGGGTTATAAGCATCCATCATCACCACACTACAGTTGCACAGAGGGGCTAGTAAACAGAGAGAGCCAGTTAAAAGAATGCCAAGAAAAAAGAATTTATTACAATCCACTCAAGCTGCTTGTGACAGATGGAGGTCCAGGTCAGCATGTTCTGAGGAGAGGATGCAGAATTGGAAACTTCAGCTGGGGCTGTCTTTATCTCACACGGTGCCTTCAGTGTCTATACAGACAGTTCTAGGCTTGAGGGGTGCCGAGCCACACAGGACGCTGCCGCTGGCCTCAAGGAACGTGCGCTGGGGACGTGAGCCTGCCGGCATGGCCTCCACCCTCTGCAAGTGCGTCATCCCCATGAGCACGGTCCTGATAAAGGCTCAAACCCTACAGCGTCCTGCGGCCTAAAATCACTTGGTGACCGCCATGTCTACACGGGAAAGGCCAGCCTCTGCCACGGTCTAGCGCTGGCCTCCATCTTCAGTTCCATCTCCTAACACACACACACACACACACACACACACACGCACACACACGCACACAGGAAAGGCCAGCCTCTGCCAGGGTCTAGCACTGGCCTCCATCTTCAGTTCCATCTCCTAACACACACACACACACACACACACACACGGGAAAGGCCAGCCCCTGCCACGGTCTAGCGCTGGCCTCCATCTTCAATTCCATCCCCTAACACACACACACACACACACACACACCCTGTCCTCTGCTGCATGGTCTAGCGCTGGCCTCCATCTTCAATTCCATCTCCTAACACACACACACACACACGGGAAAGGCCAGCCTCTGCCACATTCTAGCGCTGGCCTCCATCTTCAATTCCATCCCCTAACACACACACACACACACACACACACACACACACACCCCCACCCCGCACCCCGTCCTCTGCTGCATGGTCTAGCGCTGGCTTCCATCTTCAATTCCATCTCCTATCTCTCTCACACACACACACAACCCGCCCTCGGCTCCCCGGTCCAGTTCTCCTATACAAACAATGCTGACTGCTGACTGCCCTATTCTTATTCACAATCTACAGAGATGTCACCAAGTCTGGGCAACTTTCCTTACTCTTCTTCCCATGTGCCTTGCTGACCTTCCACAAGCGTCCATTTGTGCTTGCACCACGGTGGGTCAGATGTGTGTGCATGTATTGCCCCGAACTAGGTTCCATGAGAATGGGCACTGCCTGTTCCCCCTTGGACCTGGAGCCGCACAGAGAACGAAAGGCAGTGGTGCTCAGGAATGTGCGCTGAGCTCCAGTGAAGAGGGAGGGGATGGGCATCCAGGGTGGGTCTCAGAGAGGCCGAAACACCTCTCCTCTAGGCTGTTACCTCCACCCACTGGCCTTCAGATGTATTTCTGGAAGTGCCCTGAAGCCATGACCAATCACATGTGACAAGATCAAAGAGGAATGAAAAAACTCCGAAGACTAACGTGTCCTGAAGATGCAAGTTTCAGAATTTTCTTTGCAATTCACATAAAGTAGACTACAGAAGGGCTCATGGGTAACCACAGCAGCTTCCCTATGGAAGGAAACCAATGCTCCTTGGCACTCACAAAGCACAGCTCTCTCCACGGAGCCTGAGCACAGCTCACTCTGGCTTCGGGAACCATCGATGGCAAGTGCTGGCTGCATGCTCTTTATGTCAGGAGGTGGGCTGGGCACACCACACGCACGTGCCAGGCAATCCCCTCGGCAGTCCTAGGGCAGGTACCACCGTGATTGTCATCTTACAGATAAGGAAGGAAAGCACAGAGGTTACGTAACTTGCCACAGGTGACTAAGTAGCAGGACATCAGACCCCAGAGCCCAGACTCTCAACTACACTCTTACCGTAAATCTTCAAAGAAGGAGGCGCATGAGTGTGGGCACTCAAGCCCGCTAACACTGAGCCATAATTCTCTAGCAGCAGCTCAAACCAAACCCTTCCAGAGAGGCAGATACTGTTTCTAGCAATTTTCTTCCTGCCAGTTTTTCTACGTGCACAGGCTTGTTTTCAGATGTCTAACTCTAAAAAGGTGAGCACTGTATTCTCTGAATTTTGTAAAACACTCCGTACACATGTGTTTTACACAGTGGCTTTGGCATGTGGCGGCTGGAGAGGGAGTGGACCTAGAGTTTTTCTCAAGCAGCATATGTTATCATTGGACTTTCAAAACCTTTAGACACAAGTACCCATGAAACGATTTATCACATAAGTAAAAAGCTGATTCTTTAATTGGCAGTTAAGAAACCCATGAGAGGTGGACGGAGGAGATGAGACAGTCAATATGTCATGTCCAGAAGAGAGAGACAGGGCATGTCACAGCCAGGAAAAGGATACAGGCTGAGGAGACAGTGAATGGCTTTTAAAGGGATTATCACTTGTTTCACTTGTTTGCAAAATAAGCAGAGCTGCAACCGTAACTTGCGTGCAATCTAAAACACATCCAGCGCAGAAGGCAGCAGAAGCATCATGAGACTTCCAAGGACAGGCTGAGAGCCCAATGTGAGAAGCAGGCTTCCAGTCTTGAGACTTACTTGGCCTAACCAGACATCTCCTGACCCGTGAGTGTCAGGGAAGCACACTGACTGGAGCCGCCCGCCCGGCCAGGCGCCGCTTAAGACTTACTTGGCCTAACCAGACATCTCCTGACCCGTGAGTGTTAGGGAAGCACACTGACTGGAGCTGCCCGCCTGGCCAGGCGCCGCTTAAGACTTACTTGGCCTAACCAGACATCTCCTGACCCGTGAGTGTTAGGGAAGCACACTGACTGGAGCCGCCCGCCCGGCCAGGCACCGCTTAAGACTTACTTGGCCTAACCAGACATCTCCTGACCCCTGAGTGTTAGGGGAGCACACCGACTGGAACCGCCCGCCCGGCCAGGCACCGCTTAAGACTTACTTGGCCTAACCAGACATCTCCTGACCCCTGAGTGTTAGGGGAGCACACCGACTGGAACCGCCCGCCCGGCCAGGCGCCGCAGTGACCACTGGCATGAGCTGCTTTATGACAGGAGGTCCTGATAAGGAACGCGGAACTCATAAGCCACCACCAACACGAAGAGTCCAGGAAAGGTGGTAAGGAGACACCGCGTGTCCGTCCACTTCCCAAAATCCCCCTCGCCAGCATCCATCTTGGCTGAGTGATGCGTGGTCCACCAGGAAAGACTCTGAATTAGAATGATCGGCCAAAGACCACCGGGAAACTAATCCCATCACCATAAAACCTGAGACTGTGAGCCACACAGCAGAGCAGTTCTCCTGGGTTCCCTTACCCTACTGCTCTCCACCCGGGTGCCCTTTCCCAATAAAATCTCTTGCTTTGTCAGCACATGTGTCTCCTCGGACAATTCATTTCCAAGTGTTAGACAAGAGCCCAGTTTCGGGCCCTGTAAGGGGTCCGCCTTCCTGCAACAAATGGTGACTCTGGTGGGACTCTTCTTCGCTGAGACTGACATCCTGACCACTCAGGGTACTCAGGGGCCAGCTTGCCTGCCAATGGACCAGACCCAGGGGCCGCAACTGGGACCGTTTTGTCCCTGGTCTCCTCCTGACGTGGACAACTGGCCAGAGTGCCCCAACTGGTTAGGAACAAGAGACTTTATTGACCTCTCTCCCCTACCCTCTCTCTTTCCTCTCCTTAACCCTTCCTATCCTTCCCCGTTTTTCTAGTCCCCTGGTCCTGGACGCAGGAATCCGGTCAAAGGCCCTCAGCCTGAGCTGAGGATTGGAGGCTGATTACCTCCTCTTGGCAGAGAACTCGAATTCTGGTTCTGGTCTGGTCTAATTTCTGGTAGGGCTGAGTTCCAGTCTTCCCTTCTCTAGAGGCCCAGGGTAAAGTCCCATAACGCCTGGGTGTCTGTAGGTGGCAGGAGACATCTGTAAGGCCACCCCTTTTGCCCCCTTCTCCTGCCTCCTCCCCCTTCTTCTTTCAACCTGGCTTCCTTTCCTCCCTTTGAAATCTTTGATGTTAGTACTTGGATCCGAAGTTCTCTGTCTCTATAGGAGGTTTTCTGAGAGACTGTATTCTTGTATTTAAGGAGTGTCTGATGAGGACTGCCAGGTTTATATGTGTGTGTTTTAACTCTGTGTTCTGTGTTGCGATTTTTGATGGCCATTTTGCTTTTTGGCCACCATTTGGTTTAGACCTGCCGCCATTTTGTTAGAACTTGATTTTCTTTCCCTGTGCCTTGAGACCAGGGCTCTCAGGAACACTTATCTAGACCATCTCTAACTCCTGAGACTGATGGAAAAGACTTTAAAATTTTTATTGTTTTATTTATTTCAACTGTTTTTTTATAAACTAGTAAATTTTATATTGTAATATCTAATTCATGACTAAACTTAGAAAATGAAGCTAGATCTTGCACTGTGTCTGTCTAAATATGTCTTGGTATGTCTTTGTCTCTGGGTAATATTTTTGAGGTTAATTTGTAAATGAGCTCTATTTATTTGGCTTAAAAAAAGGTAAGCACTTACAAATCAAATAATTCTAAATTAAACAATAAATTCCAGGTTCATGTGAACTGGGAAATATTCAGTATTAAATACCTGATATTAATGTTTGTTTGTTGACCTAATACAGACATGTCTTAGAGTAATTAACATTAAGTAGAATATTTTCATTGTACCTAGGTTTAATATAAGCTAAATATTATATCTGTTACAAGATTGTCAATAAGGAAATTACCTTGAGTGAAGAAACTTCTAAAAAATGTAAATGAGATATGAGCTTTTACATAAACTCTATTAAGAATAATTATTCTTTAGAAATATCTGTCTAAAATAGTCTCTCCAGATTGGTGTAACTTAAATTTCTAAGGGTTGTGCCAAGTGTGCTAAATGTTGGAAGTCTACTGAATAGTTAGGTCATTTCCAAATAAAATAAGATTTTGAAATATTTACTACTAAACACTAATTTCCTTTTACAGAGAAACTAAAGAGATTTGGGACTATAAATGAACAATGTTTGGTGCCATCCTAAAATGTTCTAAGAAAGCAAGGGTTTTGGAAATTATCACTGGTTATTTATACTCACCAATCTATAAAATGCTAATATAAAAGTTAGTTCTTGGTTGCTAAAGGAAAGTAGGAAGTGTTTTCAGTTAAAAAAAAAAAAAAAAAAGAAAGAGGTATGAAAAAATACTAAAAAGAGTTATGCATGATCAGGATTTTCTAAAACTGGATTACAATTAGTTAGATAAATGGATTTTGTTAGGAATGACACAGCCATAAGAAAACTGGCTAGAGTCAACTAGGTCCAAGATGGCGGCGCTGACCTTCACTAGACCTTGAGCCTGGGTATTTACGCCCATTGTGACATATCAACAAGCTAAGTGATGCACCCACCAACACTGACTAAATCAGACCAAATGTTCTAAACCCTTTTAATTGATCTTTTCGAGAAAACTTCCTAAATAGAATCCTTTGAAGTTCTTTTGACCTCTAGCTAACTTTGGGGTGCTTCAGAGGGCACCTGAAACATCCCAAAGAGAGATATTAAACTGTGTTTATTTGGTTGGTTAAATTACATGAAAAAGATGATCAAATGAGTAATAAATCTGCTCTGGTTATAATGTATGGTAAAATTACTAATACAGATATCCTAGAAGTTATATGGAGTTCTTAACATTCTGATATGTCCTGGTATTCTAATGGAAAACCTGATGACTTCACAAAAGTTAACAGAAGGACTAAATGAACCAGCGAATATGCTTATAACTTTTATGGTTTCTACCTGAAAAATTATGGGTTTTCAGGGAGTAGGGAAAACCTTCCTCTCAAACTAATTATGACAATACTTTGGTAAAATTAAACATTATAAACAAAACAATTATATTTTCTATCTGACTCCTCCAAAAATTGGAAATTCTTAGGTTTCCAGTAAGTTTATCAAATGAGTTAGAAAGGTTATCTCACAGGTACAAAAATCTCAAGAAATTTTTGAGACCTTAAAAATGGAAGAATTCACCTAGATTTGTTAGGCAATATCTGTGATAAGCCTTTGGTGAGAGTTTCCCAGCTCTGTTTTATTTTAAAAGTGCAGTCTGAGACTCTAAATGTTTCAGCAAAATGAAAAGTCTATAATCAATTATGGTTATATAAATCATCAGACCAAAATTAGTGAGAACAGATCTATTTTGCAAACAAACTAGCCTTAATTTGGTTATATTTTATAAAAATGAGGGTAACTTTAGGGAGGAAAAGATATTTCAAAAAATGTTAAATCCCAGTTTGTTAATGGAGGTCTGCATCTAGTAAGACTCATCTCTTAGTTCTTTGCTGTTACATGATATTAATGTAAAATTTAATTGAATTCTTAAAGAACACCCTAAGTTTGTTTCTGAAGCTTCTCTCAGTAATCTATCTTTGGATGAAGATCAGATGCCTCATGACCTGCAACCAGGACTGGAAAAAGACGTAATTTAAGGGACTGTCTCCAACCTGGATGGAAGGACTTTTTTATCAGGTACTCTTAACTAGCTCATGCACAATGAAACTGAAGGGAAATTAACTCTTAGATTAATTCCCACTTACAAAGGCCCCTACACTGGATTGGTCTATAGAAAAGACAGCTGACCTGATCTCACCTTAAAATGATGCTCAAGCAGGAAAAACTACACTAAACCAGGATGAGAAGACAATGACATCAGAGGTAGACAGCTTGCCCAAGATGCTGGACCTAATTCCTATGATCATTTATGTTTTCTTGACTTCTTACACCTTTGCATATAAATCAAATGCTTTTCTATTATAGGCCTGATTCTATGCTAGTTTTAGAAATCAATTCAATTGTTGGGTTCGTGGCCAATTACCTGTGTCTAGTTCTGGGTTACCTTGGTAAATTTCTCTATTAAAAGACTCTAACTGGTTGGCCCTGAGAAAATTTACTTAAAAAAAAAATTATAGTCATATTCAGGTCACTGTGATATTACTAGATGGGATCCCCACACCAGGCCAATTAATAATGCCTGCCCTGACTCTGGCCATAAATTTGAGCTTTTTTCTATCAATAACCTCAGATATGCAGATGACACCACCCTTACAGCAGAAAGTGAAGAGGAACTAAAAAGCCTCTTGATGAAAGTGAAAGTGGAGAGTGAAAAAGTTGGCTTAAAGCTCAACATTCAGAAAACGAAGATCATGGGATCCGGTCCCATCACTTCATGGGAAATAGATGGGGAAACAGTGGAAACAGTGTCAGACTTTATTTTTTGGGGGGCTCCAAAATCACTGCAGATGGTGACTGCAGCCATGAAATTAAAAGACACTTGCTCCTTGGAAAAAAAGTTATGACCAACCTAGATAGCATATTCAAAAGCAGAGACATTACTTTGCCAACAAAGGTCCGTCTAGTCAAGGCTATGGTTTTTCCAGTGGTCATGTATGGATGTGAGAGTTGGACTGTGAAGAAAGTTGAGCACCGAAGAATCGATGCTTTTGAACTGTGGTATTGGAGAAGACTCTTGAGAGTCCCTTGGACTGCAAGGAAATCCAACCAGTCCATTCTAAAGGAGATCAGCCCTGGGTGTTCTTTGGAAGGAATGATGCTGGGGCTGAAACTCCAGTACTTTGGCCACCTGATGCAAAGAGTTGACTCATTGGAAAAGACTCTGGGAGGGATTGGGGGCAGGAGGAAAAGGGGACGACGGAGGACGAGATAGCTGGATGGCATCACCAACTCAATGGACATGAGTTTGAGTGAACTCTGGGAGTTGGTGATGGACAGACAGGGAGGCCTGGCGTGCTACAATTCATGGGGTCGCAGACAGTCGGACATGACTGAGTGACTGAACTGAACTGAACTATTACTCAAGCTCAATCAGAGCAACAAGAAAAGTTTCAGCAAAGGAGGAAAAAATTTCCAACAATTATGGGATGGATATATAGATAACACCAGCTATGGTAATTTAGGCTTAAAGTCTCCTCTGTGTTGGAAACAATTAAATCATACTAAGGACAATCAATCTAGTAACACTAGAAAATGGGGCTATGTGCCTTATAGACGGTGTCAATATATAATTTCCCTGGAAGATAAAGACTCTACAGAGCAGACTAAGTCAGATGACCTGAGATTTACTGGGCTACATCTAATGGAAGCTCTTAACTTAAGTCTTACTTGTGACTTTACTAATAGTGCTGGCTATGTTATTTGTATTTCACCTGTTTTACAAAATTGCTATCTCTTACACTGTCAAATGTGTGTCTGAGGCCTCTAATAGAATAATATATAGTCCCATATGAGATCGATGATGGTAACAGTGTTAACTCTAGATACAGGAAGAAGCAACAAGAGGGAATATTTTCCTGGACCAAGAGGCTAGTAAGAGGTGGTCCAGAGAATTTTGGATACTGTTTTATGGCCTAGTCCAGTAACAGCATATTGAGTGGCCTGTCAACAAACTCTCTGCCAAACCTGAGAATGGACATTCTCAGCACCATGGGATAAAATAGTCATGAAATGCCCCCCTCAAAATCAGGGTCAAGTTTATGAGCAAAAAGGGGCTCTGCCAACTGAAGACTGACACTTGCCATCTACATCTACAAAAATTAAATCATGGCCGTTGCAACTGCTGACCTTCAATTCCTCTGAAAGGGGTTCAGGGTGAAAATCACGAATGAGGCACTCTGTGCTCTGGGAAAAACTGGCAGAACAGGCCTTCAGACAGTTAGATCTTTTCCAGAGAAGATTTTATGAGTCCCAATTCTTGCATCTTCTCACACCTAGAGAAACACTGACATCATTAATGGTGAAATCTGCTTTGACTGTTAAGGAAAAGTTTACAATTAAAAGTCAAAATAGAGTAGCTATGGCACCCCACTCCAGTACTCTTGCCTGGAGAATCCCATGGACAGAGGAGCCTGGTGGGCTGCCATCCATGGGGTCGCTAGGAGTCGGATACGACTGAGCGACTTCACTTTCATGCACTGGAGAAGGAAATGGCAACCCACTCCAGTGTTCTTGCCTGGAGAATCCCAGGGACGGGGGAGCCTGGTGGGCTGCCGTCTATGGGGTCACATAGACTCGGACACAACTGAAGCGACTTAGCAGCAGCAGCAGAGTAGCTATGGTTCAGATATCCTGGGAAATAACTAGGTGATGCTATGGGTGTACTTTCAGATTAGACCTTACATTGCTAAATACTTGAGTTTTCTGAGTCGTGTCAGGCTTGGATGCCACCATTCTCAAAACAATGTCTGCTGGAAGCTAGTAACTGCAACCTTACTTTTTATAAAACTAGGCAACTGGCTACCTGGCTACAAGTCTCCTTGAAGTGCCAGGTCCAGACTGGGTTTCAGGCCTAATCTTCTAAAAAGAAATGAGATTTATTTTGTCTACAAAATTCCAGATATCCCTCCTCCAGCTACTTCTAATTGGGTCTGTTACACCAAAATAGCAGACCAAGGGATTGAGATTTTAATCATACAAGGCTCAGATCTAGGACTTGGAACTCAGGAATACTTCCAATTCAGTGTCTATTCTCCAAGCTGAGGCAGTCCTATGCCCCATTTTGACAGGAACTTATCACAGTCATAGTTGCCTAGTTCCCTAAATTAAAACTGGGCAGGACTCTGTGGGGCTCTGGAGTAGAGATCTGTTCTGTGTTCTCCATTTCTTATCTGTAGGATATAGGCTTCATTCAGCCTCCTTGACCTTCCCTGAGTTCCAAAGGGTGGATTCAAACAATTGCTAAAGTCACAAACCCTGCAACCCTCACCCCAAATGTTGCCTTCCGTTTCCGGGACCAGAGATGACCATCCTGTTAGGTCTCCTGTTTGGCCCTTGTCTATTTCATCTCTGAGAGGAGCCAACAGTTTCCAACTAAATTGCTGTTACTACAAAGGTGGAAGCTAGTTTCAGATGTGGAACACCCCAACTTAGATCAGGTAGAGAGAGACTTCTGTTCTGCTAGGCAGGCCTACGCCCATGCACAGCAGGAAGAAGTTACAGAAGAAAGAGACCTCCGCCCCAATTCCCAAGAAGTATCTTGAGTATGAAGTCTCTCAGCGGGGAGTTGTTAGGGGAAGCACACTGACTGGAACCGCCCACCCTGGCCAGGCACCATAGTAACCATTTGCATGAGTTGTTATGACAGGAGGTCCTGATAAGGAATACAGAACTAATAAGCCACCACCAACCGGAGGAGTTCGGGAAAGATGGAAAGGAGACACCGCGTGTCCGTCCACTTCCCAGCATCCCTCTCGCTAGCATCCATCTTGGCTGAGCGATGTGTGCGCCACCAGGAAAGACTCTGAATTAGAATGATTGACCAAAGACCACGGGGAAACTAATCCCATCATCATTAAACCCGAGACTGCGAGCCATGTGGCAGAGCAGTTCTCCTGGGTTCCCTTACCCTACTGCTCTCCACCCGGGCGCCCTTTCCCAATAAAATCTCTTGCTTTGTCAGCACATGTGTCTCCTCGGACAATTCATTTCCAAGTGTTAGACAAGAGCCCAGTTTCGGGCCCTGGAAGGGGTCGCCTTCCTGCAACATGAGTATAACAATCCTTCTTTTAACCACAACTCCCAATACACCTAAAATAAACGATCAAGGAATTCACATCCTACTTTTTAGTATGTCTTGATTACTTCCCTCCTCCTAAATCCTCCAATTTAATTCAGGCTTCCATTCAAACATGCTCCCCTCCAAGCAAGACTTCTGCACTAATCACCTGGCCACGTTTCTCCATCTCCACAATTAGCTCTGGACTCTTGCCTCTGTACCAACTGATTCTTCTAAAGGATAAATCCGTTCACGTAACTCCCCTGTTAAAACCTTTCTCCTGCCTCCCCATCACCAAAAGGATAAACACCAAGTGCTTGATGGAGCCTTCAAGGCTCTTCGAGGTTCGGACCCGATCACCTTTCTGGCTTAGCTCTAACCCAAGAGACGCTCATACAGCCAGACACATGACATGCTTTTGCACAAGCTGCTGCTTCTGCTGGGAACACCCTTCCTCCTCATCCACTTGAGCAAGATCCTGGCACCTGGCAAGACTCCCCTGTAGGCATCCCTCCTTTTCAGGTCCCTGCCCTCTGGAAAAGCACTGGCTCCCCAGCCAGACTGAGCTCCCTGAGGGCAGTCAAGTCACTTTATCTTCTTTGCCCTATTATCTAAACGCCATGCCAGCTGATTAAACATTAACTGAGGTAGTGAATAATTTAGCATCCCTTTTATCAACATCCCAAACTCCATAAGCTAGGAAATAAAAGCAAAACTGTTTTAGAAAATATGTGTTAGGAAAAAAGAAACCACTCAGTATGTAGAACAGACGCGATTTAATGCAGAGACTTTATTACACAGATGACAGACGGGCTAGGATGTCAAAGAGGCAACTGAGAAGATTCTCAGCGGCAAGAAGCCGCTCATGCCCCAGGGAGGGAGGGGCGGGGTTGGCAGGGGGCAGCGTTACTGGCAGCAGGGGGAGGGCACCAAGGATGCTGGAAACCCAGTGGACCCGTCTCCATGGCAGGAGCCACGGGCGTGACCCCTGCACTACCAGAGATGCTGCCGGAGGGAAAAGGGAAGGAGAGGCTCTCTGTTGCTGCTTTCCTCCCAGCGCCAGTCTCTCATCCAAGCCTCCCGCCTAACCAGTCAAAAGCCAGCTAGCAGGGGAGGCATGAGGGGACACCAGGAAGACCAGCCTGTGGGAGCAGCATGCCCCCCACCCCAGGACGCCCTAAAGAGCAGGGGAATGGTGAGCGGAGGCTCTCGGGAACGCGGGCTGTGACCACACAGCGAGCCACATCCATGTCTGATTCACTTCTGTGTCTTCTTCTTTTGATAAATATCTAACTGATCAAATGATGTCACTCTCAAGTCTGCCCAATCAACAACAAAAAAGAAGGTCTTGTTGACTCCTTTTTCACATACTGGGAGCCAATAATTATGAAATGTCACTAATGCGTAAGGAGCATCTGTGATAACTCAACGTGGGCTGGACAGAACTCTAAGGTGACATTAACCATTAGGAAAGGATTTGCTATGAAGATAACGGAACAAAAAAGACTGCATACCTTACTCAAATCGATAAAAATACTGCCTAGGATTTTAGCACATTTATGTGAAATTCCACTGATTACAAAGAAATCTACTCACTGAAGTCAGTCTTGGGGACCTACGCCAGGAAATATTTGTGATGCACTTCAAAGGGGTAAAACTCCACTCTTCAAAAGAGCCTGCAGTTCACGCCATCTCTCTCCTTCCTCTCTTAACCCTCAACGGGTGAGCCCACGGCGCTGTGATACGCAAAGTCAGTCCAATGGTTACCAGGACCTCCTAAAAAACTGCAGCAACATGCAAAACTAGCATAACTCACTGAAAATTCGGTTGGCCGCTCCTCTGGCGCATTCAAACAAAGACTCTGAGGTGACGCCTTATGAAAAGCCCAAGCGGCAATTATTCTATGAAATTAATGTTACATGTGACAAACCTGATGGATGATTAAGATATAGCACCGTAAATGCTTTAATTTATAGAGAGAAAGTAATTAAGATTTACTAAGTAAAAATAAGGCACTAAAACGGGTCTTTATTTTACTGCTAACCATAAATTTGTCTCAAAGCACGAACTCTCTCTGATTCATATTCAAAGCAAAAGTTCCCACACAGATAAATTTTCATTACGGTAGAGAAAGCTGCTCCCCACTGCCTCACCCCCACATTCTTTCTCACCACTGAGCTCTTCTATCATCACCCAAAACAAACACTTCAAGGTCTGATGACTAAGCATGCTGAAACTGCTAAGAAATTTTTTTTAAAAAGTGGACTTTTACCATCAAAAGATACCAGCTTTGGGAATTCCTTTGTAGTCTAGTGGTTAGGACTCATCGCTCTCAGTGCCAAGGGCCTGGGTTCAACATCTGGTTGGGAAACTAAAACCCCCCAGGCCACACAGAATGGCCAAAAATAAAAGAAAGAGTTACCAGCTTTATGCAGATACTAAATATTTATCTAAATATACCCACATAAACATATATGTTCTTTACACATAAGGGGTGTTGCCTCAGGAAAAGGATAAAGAGAATGCTACAATTTCTCTTTTATTTAAATCCCTCTTTCACAAAAGAGGAAGAAAAACAATCAAACACTCATCCCAGGAAACAATTCTTGTTCAAAGAGGAGGGGTGTGGTCTGACAAGTCGGTCCCTCAGCTCCAGGGCACCTCTCTATTCTCTTGCCCTCCAAAGCAGTTCCGCAACCCAGGACTGGTCAGGATAGAGGGCAAGGACAGACCTCCTGAGTGTCCACTCTCCTCACTTGGGATCCCATTCTCCGCCAGCTTCCGCCCCCTGGCACGGTCAGGTGGCCTCGGGCTGGTGCCCACCTCTACCACTAGTGAGTGGGGCTGGGGAGGGCAGCCTCGACCAGCCTGGCCTCTGACACTGGAGGACTCTCTCCCTGCTGTGCCTCGGACCACTGGGTACTAGGACCCGACACTCACCTCTGCGCTGGTAGGAAAGAGGAAAACTCCAGGGCTACCTCCAGCCTAGGGGAAAAAGACCTCTCATGGGACGCAGCCTCGGGTCCTTGGGCCTCACTCTAGGGTGAAGACCTGAAGACTTGGTTAGAGAGGAGGTTTGAGAACGCTTGACAGCCAGTGAAAAACAAGACTGGGTGTGCAGGTTAACCAGCCTCCATTCCTTGCTCCCACAACAGTCTCAACAGTTACTAGTTGGCAATTAACCTCATCTTGAGAAGGCATTTACTGATTGACAAGTTGGGCAAAACTGAGTCAGAAAGACCTTCGCCGAAATCTTCCCTACTCAGCTGAAATCTACTCAGCAGCTCTGTCACCTTGCACCGATCATCTAACCTCTCTCAGCCTCAGCTTCCTCATCTGTGAGGGGAAAAAACAGTATTTTGCAGGACTGCTTGGTGAATTAAATGAAATTACTCGACATATGGGAGACATTTTAGTAAACCCTAGTTTCAGAATGGAAGCGTTATTAAATGCAAAATGCCCCAATCAACTAAATCTTTCATATTCAAGCTTTTGTAAGAGACAATGGGATCTAATAAGGAAAGGTCTAAACAGTTCCACAGGCCCATTAGTCTAGATTTACAATCCAAAGTAAGGTACAACAGATGCTGAAATTATGTATTATGTCAACATAATATTTCCCCCTTAAATGATAACCAACACCTTTTGTGATAATTAGTGTGTTATCTGCAGAGGAATAGAGACCATATTTCTTAACGTCTCAGGAAGCTTATATGACTTCATTTTCTCTGTTTTATTGTGAGGCAAAATTTCCTTGGATAAATCGTATGCTTGCCTGTGGCTGGAAAAAGCTCCCATTCTTAAGTGAAAGAAACTACCTTCTGACAAGTTGAAGAGCTACACACCAGATAACTGAGTCCATTTTTACTGCCATCTCATTGCTGCCCACTGCTATCTGTGACTTCCTGTCTTCTAAGGTAGCAGCTACTTTTGAAATTTAAAGACAGTCTGTGGAGAAGAGATGTCTGCAGGCATGAAGCAGACATGGCAGTCACGTTTTAAAACAATCACTGTCCTTTAGCAACATGGATGGATCTGGAGATTTATCATGTAAGTCAGAAAGAGGACACACACCACATGGTATCACTTACATGTGGACTCTAAAATAAGACAGTGAACTTAGCTACAAAACAGAAACATGAGGAACAGACCTGTGGCTGCTGAAGGGCAGAGGACTGGGAGTCTGGGATCAGCAGATGCAGACTACTATATATAAATGTATAAACAGCACAGGGAACTACACTCAATATCCTGTGATAAACCACAGTGGAAAAGACTATGAAAACAGAAAGATATATATATGTAACTATGTGTGTGTGTGTGTGTGGGGGGGATCCGGCGAGGATCTTGACAGGAGAAAGATTTCCCCCTAATTTTAACTCTGAATATGTCTTTCTCTTGTTTATAGCTTTTAAGAAAAGTATATTAATATTGCTAAAGCTCCAATACTTTGGCCACCTGATACGAAGAGCCAGTTCATTGAAAAAGACTCTGATGCTGGGAAAGATTGAAGGCAGGAGGAGAAGGGGACAACAGAGGATGAGATGGCTGCATGGCATCACTAATTCAATGGATATGAGTTTAAGCAAACTCCAGAAGATAGTGAAGGTCGGGAAAGCCTGGTGTGCTGCAGTCCATGGGACTGCAAACAGTTAGATAATACTCAGTGACTGAACAACAACAAATATTAATGTTAAAAGGCTAAAGCATATAAATCTATTCATTTTAGACCACTGTCCCCATACTGAAACTCGGTCTTTTCTAACCTATCCTAAAATTTACTCCCAAGACAAGAGAGATTACATGGAATGCCAAACTTTTTCATATTACTGAAACCTTAAGAGTAATCAGTGATAGTGATAAAAAAACATTAATTTCATGAGTGAACAGCTCCTATGACCCCAAAAGAGATCTACTAATTTCTTTATGTAAAAGATTAGTTCTTACTTGAAAGCTCTGTTGCTGAGAAACAAAGCAACTGGCCTGAACCAACAAAACTCTAGGAAATGCCAGCTAGGCATTCATTATTGGTATGGACAGGTAATTTGGTGGAATAAGGCTTGTGAATATCAAAAGCAATTCCTAGAGACACATGTCATTCTATTTAAAGTGCATGCATGCTAAGTCACTTTAGCCGTGTCCAACTCTGCAAACTTACGGACGTTAGCCTGCCAGGTTCCTCTAACTATGGAATTCTCCAGGCAGTAATACTGGAGTGGGTTGCCATGCCCTCCTCCAGGGGATCTTCCCGACCTAGGGACTGAACCCATGTCTTACATCTTCTGCATTGGCAGGTGGGTTCTTTACCACTAGCACCTCCTCTAGCTCTATTTATCAGTCCCAGGAATGCCCCAAGGAGTAAACCTTTGGGAGAATCTATCAGGACAAAGATTTTCAGGAAAAAAAAAATCCTGAATTTTATGCATCCTAGAAGTATACAGCATCTTATTATAGGCTTCCTGGCAAACTATGAAATCATGGAGGCTAATAGGAAAAAAAAAAAGAAAAGCTAAACGTTCATAGGCAACCCCCCTATTCCATTAGCTATGTTTGCTGTCAGAGCAGATAACAGAAGAACTAGCCAGGATCTAAGAATATGTCAATGTCGTGAAAAGGGAAAAAAGGGAAAGAGAGAGTGGAGAGAGAGAAAAGGAAAGGAAAAAGAAACAAAAAAATGAGACTAGAGTCATGCCAACTAAATCAGTGTGTGGTCTCTGACTGGATCATGAGCCAGGGAGAAGTAAATAAAGGATGATACTACTCGACGGTGAACCCTGTCCTGGATACCGGCTTGTAACCAGGCTGGCTTTCCTGAGTGTGATCATTACACAGCCATCAGTAAGAGAATGTTTTTGCTCCTGGCAGAAAAGACGCTGAAATATTTGCGAACGAAGGGTCATGGTGTCTGCAACTCACCCTCCCATGCCTAATTCAAAAGGAAAAAACAACCTAGACATTGGCGGGATGTTCAGTGTACTCTTCTGTATGTCTGAATTATTTCAGAATAGAAGGTCTGGGGGACGAAGAAAAGAGTAGACAATTCTCCTACCTAAGAGGCTGGGGAGATGCTACAAGCCTTGAGTGGGAAGAGAGCCTAGAGGAGGCAGGAGCTGCTTACACTGATGCGAACTGATGAACCACACACATGCGTCAGAAGCCCCGTTCAAAGCTGCTGAAAATTAGTCGTAGAAAAGAAAATATTCTACATACTATAATCTGTCTAAACTTCCCTATCCCATAGTTCAGTGATGTGATGCCAAGTGACACGAAGCTCCTCGTGCAGATGATGAAGCATGGTGTTAACACTCATAGGACTGTTAAGGATTTCATTTTACAGGTGAAAAATCTGTTAAAGGGAATTCTGTTCCATCTGTATATAAGTATATAAATCCTGCATATAGACAACTTTTATATAAACAAGAATACAAAGGAAAGATGTGTGTGCTCTTTTACCTGGTAGGAAGATAATTTTCCCCAGTTGTATCTTTTCTAGTTGAAAATACTTTTAACTTCCCCCAAACTTGAACAGGTATCCAATTTGCTGTTAATGTTTCTCTTCTGTTGTCTCACTATGTAAACACACATGTAACTTCTCAATTTTTGCTTCTCTGAAAAAAATCTATAATGGAAAACTCTGTATTGTCATTCACGTGTGCTGTGCCATTTTAAGTGCCGAACCCTACCGGCCACTGTAAAACGGAAGGAAGCATGTCTGTATTGATATTCTAATGCTGTAATGTTAAAAGAGTATGAGCACCACAATAACATCAGGTAACATTTACATGCCACTCGCAAGTTACGAGGTGCTTTCATATACAGTAGCTTCTCTGCATAGAAATAAAAATGTAAGAGAACAAGAAATACGTAAATAAGAGGGCTAGCTAGCTGTGATAAGTAAAAACAAGTTATGAGTGATGACAGGCATCTTAAATGTTTACAACCAGCTATAAAGGAAAAATTCCCTGTTGTGTTTCTTGGGAAATGAACAATTAGCAAATTCTGCAGAAGGGAATGCAGTCTGGTGCTTTATGCTAAGAATGGGAACCAGGCAATTCTCTCTTCTATTTTTAACTGGGCTTCTGACCTCCTCGTATCCTTGGGTAAGTCCAAAAGGCCCTCACTTTCTTCTCTTATCAATTGGGGTTGGAGCCTCTGACCTCACTCACTGGGGTGGCCTATGAGTTGGCAAACAACACTGAAAATTTGAGACGCAATTGACGATCACATATTACTGTCTGTCTGTATTGCCTAAGAAAGCTGCAGAGCATGACAAAGACTCTTGATTGATTATGCTTCCTGCTTCTCTACTTGTGAAAAGAGATCCACGCATCAATATTTGGAAGAGAGTACTTTAAGCCTCCTGGGAACACTAACATTTTCCTGATTCCTACTTTTTCTCCCTGCCCCAGCATCAGGCCTTATTTTAAGGACTCAGCGAGCGGCAGAAGCCTGGGAAACAGGAAGGCTCACTAGCAAGAACCCTCTGCCACGAGTAAGAGACCCCCTTGGGAGGAGCCCCGCCTGACCGCACTGACACCGCCGCATCGCCAAGCCTACACTAGGCACACTGGGATGCCAACGGCCAAGCCTACACTAGGCACACTGGGATGCCAGCGGCCAAGCCTACACTAGGCACACTGGGATGCCAGCAGCCAAGCCTACACTAGGCACACTGGGATGCCAGCGGCCAAGCCTACACTTGGCACACTGGGATGCCAGCGGCAAACGACTTCCTCACTTGGCCAAGGTCTTTCAAAGAGCAAAGGAAAAAAATTCCCCAAGATGCTGCAGTGCCGAGAGTCACCAACTCCTCCTCCCAAACTAAATATGAAGCTGAAGATACACTGAAAAATGAACACAATTTATTCAAACAACAGACGTATATTCCTGTAGTGTGGAGAAGGAATTCCAAAGAAAACCACCCCACAAAAAAAGAGTACCTCACGTCTCCTCCCAGAAACTGGCTCAGGCTTTTGAGGGCAGAACTGAGCATCCTCCAGTCTCCTGCCCCCCTGCTTCCTCGTGGATTCTGCTCTCTAGTCCATATTCTTTTGTCCTCAAAAAAGGAGTGACTTTTGTAATGAGCAACTTTGGGAAAAGGAATTGAGCATATATGGCCAGCTCCTTATGGCCCAGCATTTTTATTACAGGCTCTGGTATAAATCACCAGGACACAGCCTGTGTGAGCTCTTTCTGATCAGCACGCCCACCAAGATGGCATATTCTGGTCTGCTCTGGCCATGTGATAAGCTTTCTACAAGTGAAAGGTCTATGCTTCAGGGGGATGCAAAAAGTACTAGAAGCCATTTGGATGTATCGTTACATTTTTCAATCAAGCTATTATTGGTAATGAAACCAGCAGGTTCATCTCCATTTGTCTGAACACTATGCTGATATCTCAACTGGTTCTGACTCAAGAGGCTTCCCTCGCGACGGTAAAGTGTCTGCCTGCAATGTGGGTGACCCGGGTTCGATCCCTGGGTTGGGAAGATGCCCTGGAGAAGGAAATGGCAACCCACTCCAGCATTCTTGTCTGGAGAATCCCATGGACAAAGGAGCCTGGTAGGTTACAGTCCATGGGGTCGCAAAGAGTCGGACACGACTGAGCGACTTCACTTTCTTTCACTTTTCTGACTCAAGATGGGAGGACAGTATTATTTTTATTGACACCCTAAAACCACACATCTTCCTGCAAACACTTTTCTAGTACTCATGAAGCCAACCCAGAAACCACTCCCCCGCGACCACCACCAGCATCACCAATGGCTCCAAGGAGCAGAGGAAGCTGGAGGCAGCTGGCTGCCGCGGCCAGGGCTGCCTCCCTGGGAGGGCAGAGCCTGGACAGGTCTGCTGCAGTGTTTTAAAGCTCTGGACCTGTCCGGGGAAGAAAAATGAATGGTATCCAGTTGCATGATTTCAGGCTGCATTTTTATTATCGGCTTCTAGAATAAATCACCAGAACAAAGCCTATATGAACTGCCTGAATGGCAGAGACAAAAACTGTCACAGAACACAGTTAGGTAATTTTTTTAAACTACTGTATATTTATTTCAAGAAAACACCTCTGAGCTTGCATACCCCTGGGCACCTTCGGTAATGTGTTCGTGGTTTATTTTTCACACATTCTCACCTTGTTTTCTCGTATACAGACTTGTGGGCGGAGTAGTGCACCAAATTCATTTTGAACAGTTAAGAGTTATAAACAGAGCACTAGCTCCTCTAACAAGGGCTTGCTGCTGCTGTACTCAATGTCTCATCCAAGGGCATATTTTGAAGGGAAAATAAACCTGCATGATGGGATGTGGAAATTGGTAAATAGGTAAAAAGCCCTTTTTAAGCTCAACACTGAAGGTTTCTTGCTCAAGGATGAATCTCTGGGGAGATGAGGATGCTGCCTGGAGGTGGTCCCTTCCCAGAAAGGAACATGAGGCTGTATCAGAAACAGTCACTTGGGGAGAAGGCCAGACAAAGTCCCGTGGGTTCCCAGAGATTGCGGTGGAGAGGAAAACAAACCCTCAGCTTCCTCGTGGGCTGCCTTTGCCAAAACCTGCTGTTTTTAAATTGGGGGATAACTGCTTAAACGTTGAGCTGCTTTCTGCCATACAACATGAGTCAGCTGTAAGGATATATAAATATCCCTTCCCTCTTGAGCCTCCTTTCTACCCAACCCCTCTGGGTCATCACAGAGCACCAGGCTGAGCTCCCTGTGCTATACGGCCGCTTCCCCCTGCTAGCTATTTAACACATGGACGGAGGAGCCTGGTGGGCTGCAGTCCAGGGGGTTGCGAAGAGTCGGACACGACTGAGTGACTTAGCAGCAGCAGCAGCAGCAGCAGCAGGGTATATATGTCCAAACTACTCTCTATTTGTCCCACTCTCTCCTTCCCCTGGTATGTCCACAAGTCTATGCTCTACATCTGCATCTCTCTATTCCTGCCCTGCAAATAGGTGCATCAGTACCATTTTCTAGATTTTATACACACACACACACGTACATGTATTAAATTTTTTTTTCTTTCTGACTTACTTCACTTTCTATAACAAGCACCCATATCAGTTCAACTGACTCAGATGCATTCCTTTTTATGGCTGAGTAATACTCCATTGTGTACATGTACCACAACTTCTTTATCCATTTATCTGTTGGTGGACATCTAGGTTGCTTCCATGTCCTGGCTACTATAAATAGTGCTGTGGTGGGAATGTAAACTGATACAGTCACGATGGAGAAGAGCATGGAGATTCCTTTAAAAACTAGGACTAAAACTACCACATGACCCAGCAGTCCCCCAACTGGGCATACACCCATCATTCAACAAGACAGATGTACCCTGCTGTTCCTCTGAATTGTACTATCTTGCTTTTTTGTTGTTCCTTGAGAGGAACGAGATGGCATCATCACTTCCACACACAAAAAAACAATTCATTAAGGATGAACTGCTTTTGGAAAGTGGGAACTTTTAAAGGAAATGGGTAAGAGGGTACATTCTTGCCCAACTAGGGGGAATTTGGAAAGAGCTTGCAGCCAAAGATGGAGAAGCTCTATACAGTCAGCAAAAACAAGACCAGGAGCTGACTGTGGCTCAGACCATGAACTCCTTATTGCCAAATTCAGACTGAAATTGAACAAAGTAGGGAAAACCACTAGACCATTCAGGTATGACCTAAATCAAATCCCTTATGATTAAACAGTGGAAGTGAGAAATAGATTTAAGGGCCTAGATCTGATAGATAGAGTGCCTGATGAACTATGAAATGAGATTCATGACAATGTACAGGAGACAGGGATCAAGACCATCCCCATGGAAAAGAAATGCAAAAAAGCAAAATGGCTGTCTGGGGAGGCCTTACAAATAGCTGTGAAAAGAAGAGAAGCGAAAAGCAAAGGAGAAAAGGAAAGATATAAGCATCTGAATGCAGAGTTCCAAAGAATAGCAAGGAGAGATAAGAAAGCCTTCTTCAGCGATCAATGCAAAGAAATAGAGGAAAACAACAGAATGGGAAAGACTAGGGATCTCTTCAAGAAAATCAAAGATACCAAGGGAACATTTCATGCAAAGATGGGCTTGATAAAGGACAGAAATGGTATGGACCTAACAGAAGCAGAAGATATTAAGAAGAGATGGCAAGAATACACAGAAGAACTGTACAAAAAAGAGCTTCACGACCCAGATAATCACGATGGTGTGATCACTCACCTAGAGCCAGACATCCTGGAATGTGAAGTCAAGTGGGCTTTAGAAAGCATCACTACGAACAAAGCTAGTGGAGGTGATGGAATTCCAGTTGAGCTATTTCAAATCCTGAAAGATGATGCTGTGAAAGTGCTGCACTCAATATGCCAGCACATTTGGAAAACTCAGCAGTGGCCACAGGACTGGAAAAGGTCAGTTTTCATTCCAATCTCAAAGAAAGGCAATGCCAAAGAATGCTCAAACTACCGCACAATTGCACTCATCTCACACGCTAGTAAAGTAATGCTCAAAATTCTCCAAGCCAGGCTTCAGCAATATGTGAACCATGAACTTCCTGATGTTCAAGCTGGTTTTAGAAAAGGCAGAGGAACCAGAGATCAAATTGCCAACATCCGCTGGATCATGGAAAAAGCAAGAGAGTTCCAGAAAAACATCTATTTCTGCTTTATTGACTATGCCAAAGCCTTTGACTGTGTGGATCACAATCAACTGTGGAAAATTCTGAAAGAGATGGGAATACCAGACCACCTGATCTGCCTCTTGAGAAATTTGTATGCAGGTCAGGAAGCAACAGTTAGAACTGGACATGGAACAACACACTGGTTCCAAATAGGAAAAGGAGTTCGTCAAGGCCGTATATTGTCACCCTGTTTATTTAACTTATATGCAGAGTACATCATGAGAAACGCTGGACTGGAAGAAACACAAGCTGGAATCAAGATTGCCGAGAGAAATATCAATAACCTCAGATATGCAGATGACACCACCCTTATGGCAGAAAGTGAAGAGGAACTCAAAAGCCTCTTGATGAAATGAAAGCGGAGAGTGAAAAAGTTGGCTTAAAGCTCAACATTCAGAAAACGAAGATCATGGCATCCGGTCCCACCACTTCATGGGAAATAGATGGGGAAACAGTGCAAACAGTGTCAGGCTTTATTTTTCTGGGCTCCAAAATCACTGCAGATGGTGACTGCAGCCATGAAATTAAAAGACACTTACTCCTTGGAAGGAAAGTTATGACCAACCTAGATAGCATATTCAAAAGCAGAGACATTACTTTGCCAACAAAGGTCCGTCTAGTCAAGGCTATGGTTTTTCCTGTGGTCATGTATGGATGTGAGAGTTGGACTGTAAAGAAGGCTGAGTGCCGAAGAACTGATGCTTTTGAACTGCGGTGTTGGAGAAGACTCTTGAGAGTTCCTTGGACTGCAAGGAGATCCAACCAGTCCATTCTGAAGGAGATCAGCCCTGGGATTTCTTTGGAAGGACTGATGCTAAAGCTGAAACTCCAGTACTTTGGCCACCTCATGTGAAGAGTTGACTCATTAGAAAAGACTCTGATGCTGGGAGGGATTGGGGGCAGGAGGAGAAGGGGACGACAGAGGATGAGATGGCTGGATGGCATCACTGACTCAATGGACGTGAGTCTGAGTGAACTCCGGGAGTTGGTGATGGACAGGGAGGCCTGGTGTGCTGCGATTCATGGGGTCACAAAGAGTCAGACACGACCGAGTGACTGATCTGATCTGATCTGATCAATTACTTCATCTGTGTCTGTGACAGCAGGGCAGAGAAGATGAGCAGGAAGGTGTACACATCTCCGCTTCAGCTGCGATGTGAAGGGAGGCACAGCTTGGAGGCAGGAGGAAAGAGAGAGAGTCGTTAAAGATGTCTTTCGTGCCCCATTCGAAGTCTTGAATCACCCACCTTCATACCCTGGGCTGCAGTCCCAGCTACATGGTCATGCTCACTTTTCCCTCCTGAAACGTTTCCATCTTAGTAAAGTCTCAGCCCAGACTTAGGTTAAAATGAAGCATAAAAGTCTGTTCTGAAAATTGATTGCCACAACCTGCTCTCAGGCAAACCTGGCGTTCAAATTTATTAACTGTGTGGTCTAGGAACCCCAAGCTAAGAGATAAACATGAAAAAAAGGCTTAGACCTGGGGTATCTGGCAAAAGCCAAAGTACAAGCTCTTTGGAGAGTTGCTCTCAACCCAGCCAGAAGATTCCCTCTAATGAAGTCCTGTCAAACCTGACTTCGTAATCCAAAATTACAAAATACACAAGAACATCATCTACCGTTAGCCGGAATCAGGAGACATGTAAAAAGCAGAACAAGAAATCCCAAGAACCTCATGTAATAGAATTTCTGAACACAGAATAAGTAGATTTAAAATTACCAAAGAAATAAAGAACTGAATACATGATAAAAGAACAAGGTATTTTCAAAAAGATAGGCGAGATTTAAGAGAACAGAATTTCTATAAACGAAAGATACTCAGTGAAATTAACAACAACAAAAAAAACTCAATGGCTATATTAAAGAACAGAGCATACATAACAGAAATAATTAGTGAACTAGAAGAAAATGTAGAGAAAATTTCCTAGAATAAGCACAGATAGAAGATCCTAAAAGAATATTTCCTTATGGCCACTATCTGCCTAGTGAGATGTACAGCTGGGAGCTGCCCACAGTCAGAGTTGCTCTCAGAGCAGGAGGTCGCCCTAGGGCACTGAATTGGTAGCTTGTTAGGTTAGATCTCCTTTCACCCATTTCTTCTTCTGAAGCAGCACTCTTTTCCTTCTTCTCTCTCCCCAGATTTAGATCTCTCACCTAGTGGACACTGTAATAAACAGCACATACAATCAGCTTCCCTGATGGCTCAGCGGGTAAAGCATCTGCCTGCAATGCAGGAGACCCCAGTTCAATTCCTGGGTTAGGAAGATCCCCTGGAGAAGGGACAGGCCACCCACTCCAGTATTCCTGGGCTTCCTTTGTGGCTCAGCTGGTAAAGAATCTGCATGCAATGTGGGAGACATGAGTTCAGTCCCTGGGTTGGGAAGACCCCCTGGAGGAGGGAAAGGCTACCCACTCCAGTATTCTGGCCTGGAGAGTTCTATGGACCGTATAGTCCATGGGGTCGCAAAGACTTGGACACGACTGAGCGACTTTCACAATGAGCATCATTGCTGAACAGTCAATGCCTGTGTTTGTGTAGCATGTGGACAGGTATCTAGTAACATTATCATATATACACCTGTTAATGGTGTGCGTGTTCTGAAATATACCATGCCTACATAAATCAGAATTCCAGAAATTATGGTAGAACAGAGACTGAAGGCTGAACATTAAACAGACCAGAAACACGAGTTCAAACCTGACTGGGACAAGAAGTAACTGAGTAACTGCCAGGCAGTTCTCTCATCTAAGTTAAAAGGACTGAATGGCATATTTCTGGGATCTTTTCCTATTCTAATTCTCATACTGCGTACAACATTGAGAAGCTAACTAGTTTCATATTATTCATGTAGTTTATTTTGTAGGACAGGTCTCTACTCAGAGCCTACTCCTACTTACATTAAGAAATGCAGTCATCTAGCTTTCTGGACTGGAGCAGATCAGAATAACCAAGAAGTGAAAAATGGGCAAGAAGGGGTTCCTAGAATCAAATATATTGACAGTAGCTTAACAAAGGAGGTGAGAGGTATATGACTGCATTAACAAGGAAAAAGACTGTACTACGAAGCCTAAAAAGAATGGCTATCTTTAGCCGTTTCCTGATAACGGATCAGATAATTTTACACACCTCAGTAGACCTTGAAGGCACCATTATATTACAACAATATATTGCTGATAACCTTGAGCAATCAAGAAAAGGTTAGCTTATGTTCAGTACACTCTATTTAAAAACAGAAAAGTAGAAAATGCATTTAGAAAGATTCCCATAAAGAAGTTAAAACATATCAAAAGGGTTTTAGATATCTGGAAAATTCTTTCCTATGGACTCATGCATGTACTCATATGTGTCTGCGATTATACAAAGAAATATTTATTATATACATGTTCTGTGCAAGGTACAGTCAGGTGCCTTGAAAAAGATCCATGAACTGCTTTTTAGAACCTTAAATCAAACACAGAAATCCTCATAAACAACACACATAAAGGATGTTCAATCAGCTGTGAAATACGTATTGACAGAACACAGAAGCACTGGTTTTCACAGTTAGATTTCCCGTGGGGGATTCTGCGTGCGAGAAGGGCAGCGGGGAGGGAAGGGAGATGGCTGTGAAGGGAAGCTTTCAAGCACCACTGAGAGGGACTTCTGTGAGGGTTGAGAATCCGCCTTGCAGTGCAGAGGATACGATGCAATCCCTGGTCAGGGAACTAAAATCCCACAGGCCACGGAGCAACTAAGGCCCCGTGCCGCAACCACCGAGCCTGCGTGCCACAAGAAAGGGTCCCGCGAGATGCAGCAAAGACCCTGCCTGCTGCAACCGAGATCTGGTGCAGCCAAAAAGAAAAGTAATAAGACATTAATAAAATTAAAAACAGAAACACCGAATGCTGGCAAAGTATCCAAAACAGGAAAGGAGTTAAATGCTTCCCTGCGGGAGGAGAGGCCATGCCGCCCACTGGACGTGAAAGTCCTTCGTTGTCATGGGTCGTCCAAGTCCACGGGGGACATCCAGTTAGTGAGACAGAGGGCAAGTCAGGACCGTCAGAGGGTTCAAGAGCTGAAAGGGAGCCTCTCCACACTTGCGTGCATGAACTCACAGATACACCTCTTTTGCAGAGGGCAAAAGAGGCCACGGGGCAAAACACTGCACCCCTGGAACACTGCCCTGCACAGAGGAAAGAGGGAAAAGTGTAACAATGGCTCAGACAGTGGCAAGATTAGCGTGTGAAAACACAATGTAATTATAAATTCTACAGATTACATTAAAGCAAGTCATTGAAATGGAAAAACATTTTAATAGAAAACTGTCTCATCTTGTCTTCTTAGTCAAATAACCAACCATCATTTAAGTGTGAATGGACAGAGAAGCAAATATAGATCTGATTATAAATGTATGAATTTAAACACTTTTTTCCGAATGCTGCTTTCTTGCATTTCTATTCCATTTAGAAGTTTTGAAGTAAAAAATGTTTATAATTACACTTTGAATTAAGAGTCAGAAAAGTGCTTAAGCCTAATGCTCACTAGAACTAGCTAAGTATTTCTAAGTCTATTAGGCCCTTTAAAACAAAAGTTATTACCAATATCTGCTATGTTCAGAGAGCTAGGATATTGCAGATTTACCCAGATAATACATCTTCCATAAGAAATTTAAAAAATAAACTAATGTTAAAAAGGCATTCATATTATCATTTCTTAAAGGGGCAGGATCCCTTTCAGAGTGATCTGCATACACGTTCAAGACGGAATCACCAGATTAAGGCATGATAATCACATTGTCTGTTAGACCCCAGAAGGCAGCATCACATCAGATCTTCCCTCTTCATTCCCCTTCTGCTTGCTAATCGTAAGTAACATTCTTGTGAATAAAAGAAAGTTTTGTAAAATGGGGTAAACAATATTCCAGTTCCAGTTTTCATGCCATAGCTACCATCCCCAGTGTTTTTTCAGAGAGCAAAATCCTGATCCTGAAAAAAGCGGAGCCTGTTCTTGCAGGCTTCCATAGCCCTTTCCCCAGTTCTAGAAGCAAGAGACAGAGTTACTAGGAGGTTCCATGCTGTGCACACCTAAGCACTTTCAAACAAGCAAACCAAGATCAGAGTTATTAGTTAGAAATTTTTTTAATGAAATTGACCAGCTCTGTTTATCAATGTGTTAGATGTCCTGGCCTCTCATCAGTGGAATGCCGCTCAGCCTGGTAAGCAGCAGCAGGTACCTCCTGGCCCCAGTCACCCAGCAGCCGGCACTAGCAAAGCAACAACATTCTCTTTGCTTTGCCTTCTCCTGCTTGGGGATCGACACCACGAGGGGGCGAGCACATCAAACAACAAAGTGAGCATGTGAGCACACGCGCGCGTGCATGCGCTTGTGGTGTGCACAGGCATATATTTCAAGCACACTTGATGGTTTGCTGAAATCCCGCCATTGCTGGAAACATTAGCAAATTATGAAAGAAACAGAGCTGTAAATCTCTAGACATTTTATCAAACATATATTTCCTTTCCTATTTTTCTTCCCATTTTCATCTCACATACAAAATATTATGAGAGTTGGAATGACATTGATAAATAGGAAATAACTGACTCGAAGAAATAACCTAAGATTCTGTCTATAATTCTATACACAAAGAATGATTTAATAAATTAAGGAAAATTCTGTATCACAGTAAGGGGTTTTACTAGGTCAAGGTAATGAATGAAGCTGAATGCTGGCTAATAAAAACAAAGAATGCTGTTTTTAGCTTAGCTGTAATCCTGCCTACCAGCAGGAAAATAGGCCGAGTGACCTTTCCAGTCTGAAGATTTATGATGGGATTCCACATAATTCTAAAACTAAAGGTAAAATGAGAAGATAAAAATGCCTGGAGTCCTAAGAAACATTCAGAGGAAGGGTCACTAATCAGAATGGCAGGCAGGGAAGAGGCTGTAACCGCTGCAAAGACAGCAGCCTAAGTGAGGCAGAGCCAGCGGGACAGACACGCCGGGCGGGGCGGGGAGCGGAGACGGGGACGAGAACAAGTGTTGTGTCTGCACACACAGACACGTACACAGAGGAATGTGTCAATACACACACTCAAGCTCAAAAGTAAGAAGGAAAGCCCCTGGGGTCCCCATCACCCAGGGGTAGCTGCACGAGGCAGAAGGGCAATGGTATGAATTTGGAAGTCGGATTACGGTGCTTCAATCTGACTTCTCCAGTCAGTCAGTCAGTTCAGTCGCCTCAGACGTGTCCGACTCTTTGCAACCCCATGAACTGCAGCACGCCAGGCCTCCCTGTCCATCACCAACTCCCGGAGTTCACGCAAACTCATGTCCATTGAGTCAGTGATGCCATCCAGCCATCTCTTCCTCTGTCGTCTCCTCCTCCTCCTGCTTCAATCTTTCTCAGCATCAGGGTCTTTTCCAATGAGTCAGTTCTTCACATCAGGTGGCCAAAGTATTAGAGTTTCAGCTTCAGCATCACTCCATCCAATGAATATTCACGACTAATTTCCTTTAGGATGAACTGGTTGGATCTCCCTGCAGTCCAAGGGACTCTCAAGAGTCTTCTCCAACACCACAGTTCAAAAGCATCAATTCTTGCGCTCAGCTTTCTTTATAGTCCAACTCTTACATCCATACATGACCAATGGAAAAACCATAGCTTTGACTAGACGTACTTTTGCTGGTAAAGTAATGTCTCTGCTTTTTAATAAGCTGTCTAGGTTGGTCATAACTTTTCTTCCAAGGAGCAAGCATCCTTTAATTTCATGGCTGCAGTCACCATCTGCAGTGATTCTGAAGCCCAAAAAATAAAGTCAGCCACTGTCTTCACTGTTTCACCATCTATTTGCCATGATTTGATGGGACCAGATGCCACAATCTTAGTTGTTTCAAAGTTGAGTTTTAAGCCAACTTTTCCACTCTCCTCTTTCACTTTCATTAAGAGGCTTTTTAGTTCTTCTTTGCTTTCTGCCATAAAGGTGGTGTTATCTGCATATCTGAGGTTATTGATATTTCTCCCGGCAATCTTGATTCCAGTGTGTGCTTCATCCAGTCCAGCATTTCTCATGATAAACTCTGCATATAAGTTAAATAAGCAGGGTGAAAATATACAGCCTTGACATACTCCTTTCCAAGTAGACTCAAGGGATTAGACTTGATAGACTGCCTGAAGCACTATGGACGGAAGTTCGTGACATTGTACAGGAGACAGGGATCAAGACCATCCCCATGGAAAAGAAATGCAAAAACGCAAAATGGTTGTCTGAGGAGGCCTTACAAATAGCTGTGAAAAGAAGAGAAGCGAAAAGCAAAGGAGCAAAGGAAAGATATATTCATTAGAATGCAGAGTTCCAAAGAATAGCAAGAAGAGATAAGAAAGTCTTCCTCAATGATCAGTGCAAAGGAATAGAGGAAAACAACAGAATGGGAAAGACTAGAGATCTCTTCAAGAAAATTAGAGATACCAAGGGAACATTTCATGCAAAGATGGGCTCAATAAATGACAGAAATGGTATGGACCTAACAGAAGCAGAAGATATTAAGAAGAGGTGGCAAGAATACACAGAACAACTGTACAAAAAAGATCTTCACAACCCAGATAATCATGATGGTGTGATCACTCACCTAGAGCCAGACCTCCTGGAACATGAAGTCAAGTGGGCCTTAGGAAGTATCAATATGAACAAAGCTAGTGGAGGTGATGGAAGTCTAGTTGAGCTCTTTCAAATCCTCAACGATGATGCTGTGAAATTGCTGCACTCAATATCCCAGCAAATTTGGAAAACTCAGCAGTGGCCACAGGACTGGAAAAGGTCAGTTTTCATTCCAATCCCAAAGAAAGGCAATGCCAAAGAATGCTCAAACTACCGCACAATTGCACTCATCTCACACATGAGTAAAGTAATGCTCAAAATTCTCCAAGCCAGGCTTCAGCAATACATGAACTGTGAACTTCCAGATGTTCAAGCTGGATTTAGAAAAGGCAGAGGAACCAGAGATCAAATAGCCAACATCTGTTGGATCATGGAAAAAGCAAGAGAGTTCCAAAAAAACATCTATTTCTGCTTTATTGACTATGCCAAAGCCTTTGACTGTGTGGATCACAACAAAGTGTGGAAAATTCTGAAAGAGATGGGAATACCAGACCACCTCACCTGCCTCTTGAGAAATCTGTATGCAATTCAAGAAGTTACAGTTAGAACTGGACATGGAACAACAGACTGACTTCTCCACTTACTACCTAACTGGGATATTGACAGAAACTGCCCCAAGGGGTTGACAAGGTTAAAACAAGTACACACACATAAAGAAAGCACTCGGGAAATGTGAGTGGACCTTATTACCACTAACCTTGTTAACCAGGCTGAAGAGATACCAGATGCTGGCGATTTCAAGCACCTAAGGCAAAGAAGTCAAGGCTGGGATTCCACTGGGGCCGGGAGCTGACAGGAGCCACGAAATCCTGGTCCAGCCAGAAAATCTCGTGCCACCAAATGAGGGGTTCACATGGAAGAGGCAACCACCTCAGGCCTCGGGTGAAAAGACAGTCTTGAGCAATGAGAGCCCCTGGCCCTGTGCCGGCATAGACGTGGGGCTTGAAGGGCTCATCGCCCCGGCAGTGTGGCAGCTGGGGGCCCAAAAACGAATGGAGAAACCGTCCCTTAAGCCCAAAGGAGGCCGGCAGAGCCACTGTGAGTCCCGCCAGTGACGCGGCCCCAGTCCTGGGCTGAGTCTGTAAGCGGAGAAATCACACAGAGCACCGAGCAGGACAAATAAAAACACTTCCATTCCTGGACGCATCCTGGCCAGAGCCATCAGAGAGGGATCACGAAAAGGAGCAGACTTCTCGCAGGAACGAATGCCTGAAGACAAGGAAATCGAGTCTTCTGTGTGCTGAGCAGACAGACCTGTCAGCTTGGGATTCTCTACTGTCACTCAAGAGCCAGGGAGAAACAGGAATGATGGGAGGCACAGACAAGCTGAAAGAGCATCTCACCCACAAACCCCAAATCCAAACACACTAACACAGGCACGAAAGAGCACCGACGAGGAGCGTGAGATCCAAGAGACAGTGTTAGCTAGAGAAGGAGAAATCAGAAGGGAGCTGGGAACGTCCCTCAGTCGTGTCCTACTCTTTGTGATCTCGTGGACTGTAGCCTGCCAGGCTCCTCAGTCCATGGGATTCTCCAGGCAAGAATACTGGAGTGGGTTGCCATTTCCTTCTCCAGGGGATCTTCCCAACTCAGGGATCGAATCCGGGTCTCCTGCACTGCAGGCAGATTCTTTACTGTCTGAGCCACCAGGGAAGCCTCCCAAGCTTCCGCAACCCACCCCGAAAGTTGCCTCCAGTCATGACTGGAGGGCTACCTTCCCTGAGGTTGCAGGGCAAGAGCTGTCTTCTTCAGCTCCAGGGACAGCCCCCGCTTTCTCAGGAACCCAATTCTATCAATGACTCTCTCCCCGATACGTCACTCCTTTAAATCTAAGTTTCAACTGTTTAACAAAATATTACGTGAATGTATAAATTTCCTTATAACTTATAAGGAAAATCAGCAGTTCCTGCCACCCACCCGCACCCCCCGACAGTCCTGAACCACCTTCAGATCTCTGAGCTGTTGTGTCTGGTATTTATCTTCCTATTTTTAAGTAATAAGCTGTGCCAGGGGACCTTGGGACAAGGCATCACTTTCTGGGCATGGCTCTTGGCCATTTGCCGCAAGACAATCCTGCCTTAACCTGGGAAGAAGACAGATTTGATGAACTGTCCCCATAACCCAACATGGTTGTTTTTGGAATATGAAGCCACCAGACTTTGGCCCATGCCATTCCCAAGAGATAATTTATGTAAATTACAAGGTGAGATGTTTTGCAACACTTTTATATCTTACTCTGTCCCATGGAATTTACCCATGCTTATCACTTATCCATTTAAGACCAAAATAAGCCACCCCTAAGTGCAAGCCCATGATGACCTGAATGGCATTCAAGTGGAAAGCCAGGTTGGTAGTCAGCAGGCCACCCCACCCGTGGGGAAGTAGGGACACCTCCATGTGCTTGAGCCTGGGCGTGAAGGGTCTAGAACGTGAACGAGCCTTTCCCCGTAATAGGGAGTAATAGGGAATGGGTGGGGTGCGGTCACTGTTTCAACTTCAGGGGAAAAAAAGAGAAAATTTCACCATCAGAAGGCCGAGAAATCAGCAGAGGTAATATCTGATTATTTTACTTAATATTATCTTGATACAAAAACCTTGCTGAAAAACTTTTTACCTCATAATCCATCCGTCTCTTGGGAGCTCTAAATCTTTCATTCATTGCCTTATTTAAAAAAACAAAAAGCCAAAAGAAATAACAACAGCCAACTAAACAAAAACAAAAACCAATCAATCAAGTTAGGGCCTGAAAAGGAGAAAGAGGCTGCTCCTAACGGTGGCTCCAAAATATTCCTAAAGCGTAGCCTTAGGTTACTTTTTTTCTTACTTTATCAATTTAGGACATGACTTCCGATTATGGTAGATAACAGTTTAGTTCTTTGACTTGCCAATATCCCAATTACATCACAGGTTTTGTTAAATGAATGGTCGGTGTTTGTTATTATCATGTAAATATGTGTCTGCTGAGCTGCTCAGTACATTCCAATCACGTTTCCTTTCTTGAATGTTTTGCTTCTTCTTGGAGTTTGTAGGCTTTTCATTTTATTGCCTATTCTGATTATTTTCTAAGACTCCAGTTTCTCAGACTCACAGACATAGAGAACAGACTTGTAGTTGCCAAGGCGGGGCAAGGTGGAGGAGAAATAGGCTGGCAATTTGGGATTCAGTTCAGTCGCTCAGTCGTGTCCGACTCTTTGCGACCGCATCAACCGCAGCACGCCAGGCCTCCCTGTCCATCACCAACTCCCAGAGTTCACTCAAACTTACGTCCATCGAGTCGGTGATGCAGCAGATACAAACTATTACATATAGAATGGATGAACAAGGTCTTCCCAGGTGGCACTTGGTGGTAAAGAACCCACCTGCCAATGCAGGAGACATAAGAGACTCAGGTTTGATCCCTGGGTCAGGAAGATCCCCTGGAGGAGGGCATGGCAATCCACTCCAGTATTCTGGCCTGGAGAATGCCATGGACAGAGGACCCTGGTGACCTACAGTCCATAGGGTTGCAAAGAGTTGGACATGACTGAAGTGACTTAGCACATGCACACACATACACTTTATAGACAGGGAACTATACTCAAAATCCTATGATAAACTATAATGGAAAGGAATATGAAAAAGAACGTGTGTGTGTGTGTGTGTGTGTGTGTGTGTGTATACACACACACATAGAACTGGGTCCCTTTGCTGTAGAGTAGAAATTAACACAACATTGTAAATCAACTACAAGTCAATAAAATCAATGAAAGACTCTGGTTTCCTTGTAAAAATCTCTTATCTACACAGCATTAGATACCTGCTGTTCCCTCCGCCCTCGCTTTCTTTCTGGAAGCCTCTCTGTTCCACAGCCGTCCCCTCCTCTCCTGCTAGGCGAGGTCTCTAGGTGTCTAGTACAGCCAGCAAGCCAGAACCTCTCCATGCCTCCAGCAGGTTCCTTTTTATTGGAAAGATGATTTGTCGAGAACCTGCCTGTCTGAAAATATAATTATTCTACGGCTACACTTGATTTGTAGTGGTGGACACAGAATTCCAGGTTAGAATGACTTTTTCCCTACGATTTTAAAAGGCACTATTTAATCCATCGTCTTCCAGCTCTAAGTGCTGCTTTGAGAAGTCCAACAGGACTGATTCCCAGGCCTTTGCTCTTAGTTCTAGTCTCTTCTCTTTTGGAGTCGTTGTCAGATTTTTTAAAATTGGAGGATAACTGCTTTACAATGTTGTGTTGGTCTCTGCCTTACAACAGCTGAAATCAGTCATATGTACATGTATCTCCCCTCCCTCCCACCCCACCACGCTAGCTGGTCGCAGAGTGCCAGGCTGGGCTCCCTGTGTTACACAGCAGCTTCCCGTCAGTCATCCGTTTTCACTGGTGTTGTGTTCCCTTGGTTCCTGATGGCGGGCCTGCCCTGGGAGGCTATTTTTATTCCTTGTATTGGGTCACTGGCAGGCCCTTCTGATTTGGAGACTCGTGTCCTGCAGTTCTGAGAGATTCATCTGTGTCATCTGTTTGACAATTTTCTCTTGTCTACTTCCTCTCTTTTGGAACTCCTATTAATCAGAGGTTGGACGTCCTGGATTGATTTTCTCAATTTCCTATTTTTTCCCCCCTACTGTCCAATTCATTGTATGTGTGTTACTCTTTCTGAAAGATCTGATTTTATATTCTGACTCTTCTGGACTTTTTTTTTTCCATCCTAATTTTAAAGCTTCTGTTCTGATTGTTTATTTTAACAAGGTGGTATCATATTCCTGTTTCAAAGATACAGCTACCTTCTCTTATCTTTCTGAGGATATTTATAAAAGCTTTTAAAGTATTTTTACCCTATGCGTTATCTGTTGCCTCTGATTTTATTCAATTTTCCTTTTATTTTGGGCCCTGTCTGCTATGTTGGAGAATTTCTTCAAATGTCTGGTGATCTGGGGCTGTCAATTTCTATTTTAAAGTAAGGTACCAAAATGCTGATTAAAAGTTCTATGTAAATATCCAGGCCTTGTTGATTGGTGGCCTCACACTAGGACAATCAGTGAGGTGGCTGGGGAGGTTTTCTTTTTTACTGTTGTTGTTCAGTCCCTCAGTCATGTCTGTCTCTTTGTGACCTCGTGGCCTGCAGCACACCAGGCTTCCCTGTCCTTCACCATCTCCCAGAGCTTGCTCAGACTCATGTCCACTGAGTCAGTGATGGGCTTTTTTTAACTGAGATTCCCCCTAAATGTCAAGTTCTGTCAGGTTCCTGTGGATTGCTGCTTAAGGAGTAGGGGGCGAGAAAGAGGAGAGATGGTCATGCTGGGAAGGGCGCGGGCAGAGTGAGGACAGTCTGACCCCAGAGCCTGGATCTCTGGGGGAGTGTGTCAGCAGCTGAATTTCTCCCCAGACTGCACATCCCTGTGGGGCTAGAGCAGCCGTAAAAGGGCAGGGAGAGGACCTCAGGTCTAACTGCTCTGAATCTAGACGATGAATTAACCCCTCTGTCTTCACCTGCCCCTGGCCCTCCACAATACCTGCGGATCTCACATTGGGACCCTTCCTGAGGCTGCCCAGGGCACACAGCTCCTTCCTGACCAGTGCTCTTTCTGCAGGCTTTCTGTCCCTCTCCTGGCTCACACTTAACTCCCTTCTGCTAAGTCAGGCCCTCCTGCATCCACTTTCTCTCCTGCAATCTGGTCTCCTCTCCCATTCTCTCACAGGTTGACAACATTTGAATTCTTTGGCTGTCATTTCTGTGGGGTTTCTCTGGGGCTGGGAGACAGGCAGATTAACATGTATATGTTCAACTTGCCACATTAATCAAAAACCTCTTTAATTGCCCCTTTGTCATTGGCTCCTTCTCATCAGCATCAAAAAGTGTTTTGTTGCAGTATTTTGTATTTTATTGCAGTAAAAATATTTAACATGAGATCTACCTTCTTAACATATTTTTAAGGGGATGTTACCTTACTGTTGACTATAATTCATCATCATTAAAACCATCTCAAGTTTCTCCAACATTAAGGAAACTGAGAAGTTTTTTTTTTTTTAATTAAACCTCTTATTTTATTTGGGAGCATAGCCAATTAACAATGCTGTGACAGTTTCAGGCGGACAGTGAAGGGACTCGGCCATACATATACATGCATCTATTCTTCCCCCAACCCCGCTCCCATCCAGGCTGCCACGTAACACTGAGCAGACTGCACTGTGCTATACAGTAGATCTTTGTTGGTTGTCCATTTTAAATATAGTGTGTATACATAAATTCCAAACTCCCTAACTATCCCTTTCCCTATCTTTTTTAAAAAAATCACCTCTCTGTATTTATTTATCTGGCCAACTAGATCAAACCCAGGCCTTGGCAGTGACAGCTCAATGGTCCTAACCACTGAACTACTGAGGAATTCCACTCCCTTTTTTAAATACAATAATATCATCAGTGGGAAGTCATGTTTTTTGGTCTCCTTTCTTTTTGCCACACTGCACAGCTCGCGGGATCTTCGTTTCCTGGCCAGAGATCAAACCCAGGCGCTGGCGGTGGCAGCGCTGAGCCCCACCACCACACCACCAGGGAATCCTCTCCCGCATCCTCTTTCCCTCCTGAGCCAAACTTCTTGGAATAGCTGCTCAGCTCTCACCTCTCCCTCAACACCCCTGAGCTTATCTTCCGTCACCTTCCTCCTACCCCCATCAATGTACTGGAGCCATTCTTGCAAAGGATACCCCATTAATAGCCAATGGCCCCTGCCCAGGCCTCACCTCACTTGACTCTTAGTAAGTCTGACACTGTATATACTGACTCCTTTTCAGAACGCTCCATCCCTTGGAGCTTTTGACCCTGGACCTCTCTGCAGTGGGATGCACACTGCTTAGCGAAGCTTGTGTGGTACAGACTACGCTTTCCACGCCAGCTTCACCTCTTGCCACGCCATATTCAAGTTCTAGGCTACAATGCATGTGTGTGTGCATGCGTGCTAAGTCACTTCAGTAGTGTGCAACTCCGTGTGACCCCATGGACTGCTAGGATTCTCTGTCCGTAGAGTCTCCAGGCAAGGATACTGGAGTGGGTGGCCATGTTCTTCTCCAGGGCTACAACGAATCAGATTTCTTTCAGCTTCTAGATCAAGCCATGTCCTGTTTTTCTTCTGGTCTCTGTACTTCCCATTCACTTTTATCTGGCCAAATTCTGCCAATTCCTCATGTCTGTGTTAAATGTCTCTCCTTGTATTCCCGCTACCAGCAAGTTCACTGAACGGTACTGCGACTGCCTGCTCACGTGTCAAGCTCACGAGGACGAAACTCTCCTCTATCCTTTACCTTCTTCAAAGCTTGTGTCACTAGAGATTCCACGATGGCTAGTGCATGGGAGGCATCCAATAAATGTCAGTTGAGCAAATGAATAAAGACACAATCGCGAGAGGGGAAGCATCACATACCTACCGAAAGACACTTTCTTGTATTTTCTCTGTAATGGGCCAGCAGCAAATGAATTTGGTCTACAGAAAAAGACTTGACACTCTAACCTAAATTCTTTCGGCTGCCCTTTCTTCCTATCCAGTCAGCGTATCTGACAAATGGTCACCATTTTTGGTGCAAAAATCACCAAATGCAGTCAGAATATCAGAGCATCAATAAACCAGCTCCACAGGCTTACCAAAGGCCAACTGTCTCAATGTTTCAGTGTATTTAAAACTTCTATATAGATACACTGCTGGGTTTTGAAGTGCTGTGAGAGTGACAACATCTTATTCTGGTAGTTCTGGTATAACCTGGGTCACATACTAAAACATGTCTTTTTAAAAGACAGAAGCATTTCTGAAAAAGAGGCAGATGAGCTCTGTTGAGAGAATCCATTAGGCTGCTCAAACCATGAGTGTGGTAGACTCCAAAAAAGGAAAAATAAATCCCACCTCAAGCAAACTGGATTTCTAGCCTTCAACTGTCATTTAATAACTGTAAGTCAAGCTCTCAACACCTCAATGTCCCAAACACCTTCACCGTCACGCTGATAATGCTTATACCTGGGAAAGTATCTTCTTCTGTAGGGCACAATGAGACATCTTTCAGGGCATGCTGACATTTAGTTACTTTGAATTGTCTCTAACATTTGACCACATTTAGCCTGGAGAATCACATGGACTGAGGAGTCTGGCAGACTACAGTCAAAAGGTCACAAAGAGTTGGACACAACTGAAGAGACTTAGCACACACACAGCCACAACTACAAAAAACCTGCTTAGCTGCAAAGAGATGTTAAAGCTATGACCAACCTAGACAGCATATTGAAAAGCAGAGACATTACTTTGTCAACAAAGGTCTCTCTAGTCAAGGCTATGGTTTTTCCAGTGGTCATGTATGGATGTGAGAGTTGGACTGTGAAGAAAGCTGAGTGCCGAAGAATTGATGCTTTTGAACTGTGGTGTTGGAGAAGACTCTTGAGAGTCCCTTGGACCGCAAGGAGATCCCCAGTCCATTGTAAAGGAGATGAGTCCTGAGTGTTCACTGGAAGGACTGATGTTGAAGCTGAAACTCCAATACTTTGGCCACCCGATGTGAAGAGCTGACTCATTTGAAAAGACCCTGATGCTGGTAAAGACTGAGGGCAGGAGAAGGGGACGACAGAGGATGAGATGGATGGATGGCATCACCAACACAATGGACATGGGTTTGGGTGAACTCTGGGAGTTGGTGATGGACAGGGAGGCCTGGCGTGCTGCGGTTCATGGGGTTGTAAAGAGTTGGACATCACTAAGCGACTGAACTGAACTGATGCTACATTCCCAGCTGGAAAAACCTAGAAAGAACTCTGCAGTTAAGTCTAGTCTCTTGATAATGAACCACCATGTGGGAAAAAAAAATTCTGAGCTTAGAAGGACGAAAAGGAAAGGTGTAGTGATGAATTGTTTGTCTAAATAGATATTTATTTCTACTATATTTGACTCTGTGCCCGCAAAGAGAATTTATACATTTATAACTGAAAAATGTAAACTATAACTCTTCACAAACAAAAACAATCTCTCCATAAACAGATGCTCTAAGGCAGAGGAAGGGAGTGAGAAAAGAGGGTAAGACACTCCTGTGCTTGTCTTCTCCCAGAAAGACCCAACAGCAATTCAAAGACGACCTTACACAGGGTTTCAGAGAAGGTGATGGCACCCCACTCCAGTGCTCTTGCCTGGAGAATCCCACGGATGGAGGAGTCTGGTGGGCTGCAGTCCATGGGGTCACTAAAAGTCGGACATGACTGAGAGACTTCACTTGCACTTTTCACTTTCATGCACTGGAGAAGGAAATGGCAACCCACTCCAGTATTCTTGCCTGGAGAATCCCAGGGACGGCGGAGCCTGGTGGGGTGCCGTCTATGGGGTCACAGAGTCGGACACAACTGAAGCGACTTAGCAGCAGCAGCAGCAGCTAGATATGGTTTACAAGCATAGGGGTGGTCCAGGACTAAGTGCAAGTAAGGAACTATTCCAAGACACACACGCTGCCCCAGTACAACCGAAACCCTGAGTTCAGCAGGTACACTGAAGCAGCTGCCCATGACCTTCTCCTCTGGGCCATGACTCTGGGAAAAGTAAACTTCTGCCCCTGCACTCCTGCCAGAGTTCGGTTTAACCAGTTTTCATGTGTATTTAAATGTTAGAGAGCATGGAATTCACTCAGGACAACCACTCCCTCCTCCCATCACCATCAGATACACTTTCCCTGAAAGGCTGGCAGGAAACCCCACATCCAGCTGATAATGTGTGTCCTGGACAGACTATGAGCCAAGTATTAACCCAAATATTCACACTGTTCCTTCCATCCTTTTCTTCAAAAATTAAACCACCTATACGGAAATACATGTTAAAAATCTTGCTGATGAGTACCCTGGACCCAGTCATTCCTTGGGTTTTAGTGAAAAGGAGCAGACAGATCAGTGATTAACTCAAAGCATCATATGGTTGACTTTTTCTGTGTTACTGAGCCCTTCTTAACTTTCAAAACCACAATCATTATGAACCTTACACTGTAACATCACGTGACATATGCTGCTTCCATTGGCCAGACTTCTCCTCCTTCCCCAGGTACCTGCCTGACTCCGACCTGGCTTCTCAGCTAGCTGGGACACCACCTCCCCCAACGACCTTTCCTTAACGAACCACACCCCTTCCCTAATTTCTCACAACAGTCCTCATACTGAATTAGGTATCCCTCCTCGGGGATCCAAAGCTAAACTGTGCTTATGACCTTCACAGGAATAACCACACAGTACTCACACAAGACACATCTCCCCAACGCACCTTTGAACTTCTCAAAGACAAAAATAGTTGCTCATCTTTCTATTTCAGTTCATAGCACAGACATTCTAGTATTCAGCAGACATTCTAAACTGTGTGTGAGATGAGTGCATGAATGTATGAACAAACGGATGACGTTTACGCTTAGAATTCAGAGATGAGTCTTTAGAAAACATTTAGTCCATCCCACTCCATTCAAAGTTTCCTAAACAAGTATTTCCTAAGAGTTATCAGTGAAGGATGACCATTTTGCAAATGAAAACAGCATTAAATAAAAACCTTACCGGCAAAGTTCCAGGTAGAGATGCATCAAAAAAAGATACCAAAGAATTGGGAGGAGCTGCAAAGCAGACTTGAGATCCAGAAAAGAGTTTGGAGTTGGAGGCAATCTGGGCATGAATTTCCAATCCTACCACCGCGGCCCATTCTCGTTCACTAAGGAGGAGAACATAATGGTTAAGAAGTCATTAGGTTCGATCTATTACCATGAGTGAGTTTCTATGAACTTAACCTGCAAATGTTACTAATACTTCCTACTTGTGCTTTTAACTTATTAAAACTGTATATTCTACTTTAAAAAATGTGTTACATTGTATTGGGTGACTAAATTAAAAGCAATGCAAAATGAACACCAAGAAGACTGGCAAAGCAAGATTCATTTATAACATGGCATAAGAAGAGTTCACTGTGCAAACCAGGTAACAGAAAGGAACGATATGGCATCTGAAAACAATTGAGAAATGGTTATCAGGTGGAGACTGCTTGGCTGACTTGAATGAGAAGCACCATTTTCTAAATTAACTGTCCTTTGTCAGTTAATCAGTACATAGAGAAAGCTGATTTTGTGAACATTTTTAGAATTAATGGAAACAGGATTTTACTACTAGAGAATTAATGGTAAATAAATAGTTGTACATCTCATTATTTAAAAAGGAAGGGAAATTATCAGTCATGTTTTGAATTCATTTTCTAACAATGGTTTGCAAGTAAAGTAACCATGGTGATACAGATAAAATGGATTACTACTAAATGATGATCTTCGGAATTCTGCACAAAGGAAAACATTAAATCATCACAAGTGGCTTTTTTTTTTTTCCCTGGTTCCCCAAATCACTTTAAATTCCAGACATTTAGTGTCAGGTTCCTTTACATGTTTTAAACTTAATTGCTACCAAACCCAAGAAGCTGCAATAGTGCAGTTTAAATGCTACAATAATCTCTTATCTGGTCACTCCTACTCTGCTGGGTCTGTATGAACATCCCATACACAGGTCTCCCTAGGTTCATCTAAGTGTGCTTATTCCATGGGTTATTATCAACCCCATGTATCCTGGGCAATCTGCAGATGGTCTGGTATACACATGCGCTCTCCATATTCTGTCTGTTCCTATTCTGCTCTTCTCTCAAGCAATTTTCTCTATTATCAAAATTTTTATTTACATGCATTTGGTTTTGTTTCAATCATTTCAACACATGAAGTTCTGTACTTATAGTACTGGTGAATTCCTTATTTTTAAGGAATTTTAAAGCTTGCAATCACAAACTATAATTGAGAGGAATTAAACTAAGAAGTCATCAGAAATCTGCATTCACTAAAACCTTACTCAATGTTTTTTTGCAGTTTCATTACATAAGCGAAAAAACTTTTCATTCACTTTTCACAGTGAAACAACCTAATTTAATGAAAAGAACAGAACCAGTGCTTCTGGACATTTCCCCCTCTGTTAAAAAAGAAAAGCAAAAATAACAGCAACCTATCTCAAAGGAAAAAATGAATATTTGACACATGCCTTATGTTTCTGCTCTTAAAAAGAAATCATTTAGGTCTTATATAGTGAAATATAAGCAGCTGTTCAGAGGACATTGAGCAAAATAACCAACAGTCTCTACACAACCAAAGGGAAGATCTCATACCGGCTGCATCTTCCTAGGTCTACACACACACACACACACACGTTCAACGTGAAAGGCCTCCACAGATAGGTGGTGTTTTCTAACTCTAAGCCACCCATCCAGAACTTGTAGGTAAAGGCTCCTTTTTACTATTAAAACACTGCTGGCCCGTAGTTGTGCTAAATACATGTCAGCTAAATAAGATCCCACTTCTATTGATACCGGGCTGACTACTAGTTAAGGTGACTGAACCACTCTTCTGTCTGTGAAGCATCTAAAAAAAATTTGCTATTTTACACTCTCAAATTACCCAAATAAGGCTATCTGAAGACAGTGGTTTACATGTGGGGTAGGGACTGATAAGACCGCCAGTTTCCTGTCTTTATTTAGGTTTCAGGGCTGCAACATACAGCCCCATACAGCCCAACACGTTCCCGCCCACCAAAACGTCCAGACTTAAGGCTGGGCTTTAAATTGAAATTTCTCAGTCGTGTCCGACTCTTTGCGACCCCATGGACTGCAGCCCACCAGGCTCCTCTATCCATGGGAATCTCCAGGCAAGAATACTGGAGTGGGTTGCCATTTCCTTCTCCAGGGGATCTTCCCGCCCCAGGGATCGAACCCGGGACTCCCGCATTGTAGGCAGACGGTTCACCGTCTGAGCCACCAGGGAAGTCTGTAGTGGCCATCATCTCCCAAGTTCCGCAGTTCTACCTCAACTTAAGTGGGCAATACTGGTATGAAATAGTATACCCTTTTCTCGGCTTCTGGGCTGTGATGTGGGGCTGCTGAGCCACTGAGCTCTGCCCTCTTTTCCCGTTGGACGTGGACCCAGTCGGAGGCCCTCTTCTGTGGCAAGAACCGCAGCCAACCCGGGCGAAAGCAAAACGCCTTCCAGGACAGCACCAGCGCAACATGGGCGCCGCCATTGTCTCTCCAGAGTCCTGGTCAGGTGACACAGCCTCCCTCTGCTGCATGGCTCTCTGGGAAACGTAGTTCTAAGAAATTAGATAAACCACTCTAGACTCGGACCGGAACACTACTATTACCAGAGAGCACTGCGACCGGAAGGCTTCGGGAACCGGGCGAAGAGGGGGCGGGAAGCAGAAATAGCCGGGAGAATGGCAGGGTTTCTGGGTCGGAAGGTGTGACTCCTCCTAGCGGGGAGTTGGGGAGGTTTGTAGCTGTAAGCACGTGTGAGAGAGAGCAGGCGGTGCCAGAGATCTAAAGCTGAGAAACCTGGCTGGGATTTTATATACCAGTTAACCTGTCGGGCTGCAGTAAATGACCTTGACATCTCCGTAAAGACTTTCTGAACCGCCTAACTCAGTTCTTTTTTCTGCTTCCTTTTCCACTTCAGACACCAGTGTATGCATAACTGCAAGAAATAATTATTTGCATGCCAATATGCTCGGCATGATTCTTAGACACGGGGGATTCAGCAATGATCAAGGCAGATAAAGCCACTATGTTCACGGAACTTACGTTCTTGGTAGACTAGACATACAGATAAGTTAAAAATAGGATGCTTTCACATAGACCATAAGGACAATATTTCAGCAGAGGTTCTTGGGAGATAGACAGACCTACATTGAAACCTCAGGAACATTAAAAATTTTTCTTTTTAATCTTGGCCAGTGTTTGAAAATACTTTCCTTACGGAAGCCTTGATAGCAGATACCATCATCCCAGTGGACTTCTTTTTTTTTTTTTTTTTTTTTTTTCCTTCTTCAAAATGCATCCCCTTCTTGAAACGCCTACTGATTTCTTGTATTTGAACATACAGTTTAGAATAGCTATTTCACCATTCTCTGTTAGATCACCCTATATTAATACTCCATATAGTGCTCGTGACTATCTGATGTTTATCTTCCATCTCCACAAGCTCCTTGAGAATGGGAAATTGGTCTGCCTTATTCAACACAGTATTACCAAAGTAAAAAGTAGGTCTTTCAGAAATGCTTGTTGATTGAAGGAGTGGTGTGTGAAGAATGCATTTGACAAAAGACTGGAGTACATGCCCTTCAGAGTAGTAGTTGTGTGGGAAGGAGATGATGAAATAGTGTGATGGAGGAGGCAGAGAGAAATTGACCTCTGTGAGATAGATTAGGAAAATAAGATTGGAGGACTTGGTATTGGATTAAATATAATGGTGGAAGCCTAGGGGAGAGTCAAGTACCTTCTGAATTTCTGGCTTTATACAACTGGATGGCTGATGAAGTTACTCACTGAGATAAAGAAATCAGAAAAGAAACAGGTTTGTCAGAAAATATGACTTTGGTTGCCTTGGAGACGTATAAGAGGAGAAATCAAGTAAGCATCATTGATGCCTAACTGAATATTGAGCAGGGGGAAAAGCTGCATACTTCATATATGTCACATGGATAGATTTGCAGTTATTGATCAATAACCTGTTGATTGTGTACGTGTGAGCTCAGTAGTGTCCGACTCTTTTCGACCCCATAGACTATAACCCACCAGACTCATCTGTCCATGGAATTTTCCAGGCAAGAATTCTGGAGTGAGTTGCCATTTTCTACTCCAGGGGATCTTCCCCACCCAGGGATTAAATCTGAGTCTCTCACGTTGGCAGGAGAATTCCTTACCACTGCGTCACCTGGGAGGCCCAACCTGTTGATTAGACATCTGTAACCTATGGTCTATTTCCATTAATACTATTGTACAGTTATAATAGTATGCAATTTATTCCAACCAGGTAGGCAGCTTTAATTATTTTCATTAAAATTATTTAATTTTTCTATCCTTTTTATTTTTTCATCTGCTATCACTGATCCAAGTTGCTATACCAGAAGTATTTTCATATGACCGAAAAGGAGAGAAATGACAGAAACTGTAAAGTAGAAGTAGAGATTGGTTCCAGAATTTACCTCTAGTCAATTATGGCTCTATCAGGTTCAGATCACTCTTTAGAGCCTTTACTAGTATGTCTCCTCTGAGTTTCCCACCTTGCTGTGGGTAAGCTTGCCTTCTCTTTCTTACTCAGCCATCAGGTTTACCTGGCCCAGCCTCAGGGTCAAGGGAGTTGTCTCTGGTCACATCGTGGCTCCATCTTTGATAGGACTGCAGAGGAGAGGGAGCATCCTGTATCTCAGAAGAGAGAATGGGCATCCTTTAGCCAGAAGGAGCGGGAGACCATTGCCACCTTCCCACTGGAAATTAGCCTGCTTAGGAGGCAATTCATTCCCAAGGGTGAAAGGTTTGGGGGTGTTTGGAAACCTCTGTAAGAGAGCAACACACCTAATAAAAATCCTTATTTCATGGGCAAAATGTGCTCTAATGGAAATTCATCTTTGTTTATGAGGTAATATTGTGCAGTAATAGCATATTCTGCCCCACCATTCAGTCAGTTCAGTTGCTCAGTCGTGTCCGACTCTTTGCAACCCCATGGACTGCAGCACATCAGGCCTCCCTGTCCATCACCAACTCCTGGAGCTTACTCAAACTCATGTTCATCGTGTCGGTGATGCCATCCAACCATCTCATCATCTGTCATCCCTTTCTCCTCCCACCTTCAATCTTTCCCAGCATCAGGGTGTTTTCCAATGAGTCAGTTCTTCACGTCAGGTGGCCATAGTATTGGAGTTTCCGCTTCAGCATCAGTCCTTCCAATGAATATTCAGGACTGATTTCCTTTAGGATAGACTGGTTGGATCTCCTTGCAGTCCAAGAGACTCTCAAGAGTCTTCTCCAACACCACAGCTCAAAAGCATCAGTGTTTTGGTGCTCAGCTTTCTTTATAGTCCAACTCATGCATACATGACCCCTGGAAAAACCATAACTTTGACTAGATGGACATTTTTGGCTAATGTCTCTGCTTTTTAATATGCTGTCTAGGTTGGTCACAGCTTTTCTTCCAAGGAGCAAGCCCCACCACTAGAGGGAGAGAAAATCCTAGGCACATATTTGATCCCTTCAACAAATGGAGACCTTCCAGCTTGATGTGTAAGACGCAGCCCTTTGAAAATGCCGCAGGAGCTGATGGCTCCCTTCTCCCCGCAGATTATCATCACCAGCAGCGCCCCTGGTGCCCTTGTGCGTGGTCTGGTGCCTAGGAGTGCATTGTTTTTCCTCCTGTCTAGTCAGGGGCTCCCACCAAACTTCCTACTATGGGACCGTTTCTCATGTGTTCCTCCTGCATGCCAACTCTGATATCTGTCAGAACTCTTACTGACAGCTCTCAAGCTGAGAGAGCTATTTTGGTTTCACCGAAAAGGTGGCTGTCATCTGGAAGACATGGAGGTTTTCATTTTCAAGAAGCTCAGAAGGTTCCTAGGACAGGGTTCCTAGCAAAAACCTTTTCTTTGGGAGAGCCTCTCAGCTTATTTTATTCACATAATTGACACAGTACAAATAAATTTAAAACAGGTTCTTGAAAAGACATGTAAGCCAGGACAGGATTTCAAGTTGTTACTTCTAAACGGCAATGGTTAGGAAATATATCTAAAATAACATGCTTGGTTTTGTTTAGTATTCTTGAGAGAGTCTGAACATCAGAGTTGGAACAGACTGGCTTACCTCTGTGCTTGCCTCAAAATCCTCAGGTATCTGTAGAAAACACATTGATTTCCAAACACAAATAATTTCTCCCTCAAATCTAAGTGGTATTTAATTGCACTTTCCTTCTCCTTCTTTCGCTGGATTGAAATGGAGGAAATGATGTATAGAAACAATATTCTAGGGTTTATAACTTCTTCAGCAACATGGGTACAATGTGAGGGAATGACACAGATGGCTGTTTCCATTTTTTTAAAAACGAAGTAAACAATTTTAATGGAAACATTGAAATTTCAAGTAAAATTAAAAGGATTCATTTGAATAATGTATCATGGCAGTCTACCTCAAAATTGACTTGAATATAATTCTGAATCTGAAAATTGTGTTAACTCACCTTTTATTCAGAGAAGGCAATGGCACTCCACTCTAGTTCTCTTGCCTGGAAAATCCCATGGACGGAGGGGCCTGGTAGGCTGCAGTCCATGGGGTCGCTAAGAGTTGGACACGACAGAGGGACTTCACTTTCACTTTTCGCTTTCATGCATTGGAGAAGGAGAGGACAACCCACTCCAGTGTTCTTGCCTGGAGAATCATCCCAGGGACAGCGGAGCCTGGTGGGCTTCCGTCTATGGGGTCGCACAGAGTCGGACACGACTGAAGCGACTTAGCAGCAGCAGCACCTTTTATTTGACTAATGACTTTTGTGGAAACAAAGGCAGCATTTTAAAGGTATCTAGCAGACTGAAAAACAAAATGCCCCTTGCAGCCTAACAGACTGGGCGTGGATGGCTATCTGAGTATTTTTAAACACGGTTGTGCATTTAGTTCCTCTGTGCAACTGCTAGTTTCTATCTGTTCTACAGTTATAACAGCCAGCCTACTGTCTTGAATGTTACATCATGTAGGGAGGCAGGAAGGTCAGGATAAATTCTCTAAGGAATAAAAGGTATGCTGCAGATGACGTACAGATGAGAAAATCTGACAGCATCATTTTCATGTTGGAAGTACGTGGGCACTAGAGGAAGTCCAGTTTTTTTTTTAAGCATTTTGAAAACAAAATTTCTTTTTAGAAAAACCACCTTATAGGTCCCAGTTGAGTGTCATTAGGGGGAGAAAAATGCTGAGAACACGTGCATGCTGGGAAATTGAGAGAACAGGATTTGTTTCCCCTTATTTTTACCCTTAAGTCTTGATTCTGGTGATGTGGAGGGAACAATTGCTTTTTCTGGAAGATTGCTCTGAGCAAAGAAATCTATAACTTTTTCTTCCTTCCAAAGAAGGGAAATAGAACATCCTGTCCAGTGTCTTAGTAGAAATGAAGTATTGTCTGGGGAAGATGGGACCAGGGCATCACCACCATGAGCCACGTCTGGTCCATGAACTGTCATCTCTCCACGCCCCTCCTTCTTCTAGATGGTCTCAAGGGATGGTGTGCTGTTTTCTCAGGCTTTTGCTTTTCTAGAAATCTGACTAATCTTAGAAGCAGTCAGGAATTATATGTAAGAAAGAAACTCCCCCTTTCGACATGCCCCTGACACAGCTTGCTTGAAAGAAGATACTCCTGAGCTGCTAGTAATGGGCAGTAGAACCTGTGAAACTCAGCATGCCTGGAAGCTATGTGCTCAGATTCCCGCTATGCACTGAGAAGCTCTGTCTGTTGTGTTTTGAAATTGGGTATTTGGTCTTTAAAATTATAGAGTTTGTACACACACACTTCTAAGCAGTATCTTATTTTAGGATCATGCACATATAATGATCAAAAGCTTTTAGGTTTCAAACAGATGATGTTTTTGGATGAGAGCTGGGTCTCTCAATTTTAAGTCCAAAGATTTCGAGGAGTACAATTATGGAACAGAGCTATGCCACCAAGATGCACAAACTCTGATGACACTTTTCCCTCGGTAGGTGAACCCCTACTTGATAGGAAGGGAGGATGTATCAGAATCCGCAAGGCGGTACAGAAGAGAACAGGTTTATCTTGCCCATCCTGCCAGGTAACCGGTGTCATTGCCTGTGAGTATCCGGGCTGGAATCTCAGTATCTAGGCTGCCCTTGAACCAAGAGTGGATGGGCTGCACGAAGCAGTAAAGGCTGAAACCTTCTTGGTGGCGGAGCTTTCAGGGATCCCTGCAGTTCAACGTATGGCCGTTGAAAGGAAATTTAGTACTCCATGAAGAGGTGCCAGATTGAATTAAAATCAAGCGGCTCAATTCAAACACATTAGCAATCAAATGATACAATGACTGAGATAAATGCAAAGAGAGAGACAGCAAAAAATGCCCAGCAATTCATGAATACTAATTAGAGAGGGAAAGACCAGCACAGACGTTATTCATGCCTCGTTGGAGTCCGACTCTAGATTCTAATTCACAAATAAGATTTGATAACTTGACTCAACAATGATTTCATGTTGATGTTGATTCTACACTTAGACCAGTTTTCCTGCTGAAAGGCATTTTCACCCCCTTTCGCACGTAGTAATAATGGAAAGAAATGATGTTAAGAAAAGGACTGGATACTGTATTTTTCAAAAGACATGGAAAAGTAAGATTATATAAAATGCCATGCTTGCAAATAACAAGGGCCCATCTAGCCCAATATTCTCTAAGGCTTTCGTCTTTATTTGGGCTGCCATAGTACATCGGAAAAGTGTCTCTGGGAAATATTTTGCCATGATTCAGAGCCTGTGACTTTTAAAATTTTATATAGATTTATTAACGAAATGCATTCCCTTCTACTTGCCACACTGAAACACACAATCCATGAAGTGTCCTCACAATTTATGAGGGTTGGTTTGACATTGCACAATCTCTCTGAGTTTTGTGTCCAGAGCAGATGTCAAAATGAAGAAGCGTGAGTTTAGGAAAGAAATACTTCATCTTGCTCAGTTCTCAAGCTCAGCGACCATTTTAGATGCCTGGGGCCTTTTGCTTGGGGTCTATGACAGGAGGACACGAGCAGCTATATAACCGCCTCTCTGACAGCAATTCTGTTTACTGGAATAGTAGCTCGCTTCCCCAAAGGAAGACCAAGAGTATTTTGCTGTTGGCTTACATTGTTTATTATGTCTTTCTAGAAATTCCATCTAGCCTTAGCCTTACACCCTTCTGTTCTCTTTGCCCAAGAGAGATCTAAGGTGCCACTTATTTCGAAGTGATAATATCCCTTTGCATGGGTTCTATTGTGTAACAGACCACACGAACTGTGTTTCTCACTGTGTCAGTTAATACTTGTTGTCCATGGAATTGAAAAATAAAATTGAGTCTGTATTTTTGTTGGATTTCTATGGCACCATTGAATCAAACGTGTTTATTCTCTCTTCTTTCAAAAAAAAAAAATGTTGCTATTTATTTTCCATTGTCAAGAAACAACAAGCTTGGAAGTTGTAATCTTCACTCTGTCTGAAGTGTAATGTGGCAAGACAGGCCAAATTAAGGAAATCAGCTTCTGTGACATGAGTCATGGAACTGAGGTCCTGTCCTGCCTCTGGTGACTTTGGCTGATGTCTACTTCTCTTCAAAGGGATTCCTAGGAGAAAACCACCCATGGATTGTTTATCTAGGGAAAAACACAGATACGGCATAGACATTTAATCTTTGTTAATCAAGACAGAGGCAGAAATACCTTTCTTCCTATACCCATTCTAAGCCCATTTTCTTGAAAGAGCAGTTAACGTTTATTTTCTGAGGTCTAAAATTTTCAAATTCTACAACTTCTATATTATACTATCTATGTCTTTTTTAAGAAAGGTGTATTTGCTCGCTCTTGGCCATGCCGGGTCTTCGTTGCTGTACACGGCTTGCTCTAGTTATGGTAAGTGGGGCTACTCTCCAGCTGTGGATGGGCTTCTCCCTGCGGTGGTTTCTGTTGTTGCAGAGCAGGGACTGTAGTCTGGGCTTTAGTAGTCGTGGTGCATGGGCTTAGTCGTTCCTCAGCATGTGGGATCTTCACAGACCAGAGATTGAACCCATGTCCCCTGCATTGGCAGGTGGATTCTTAACCACTGGACCACTAGGGAAGCCCTGTCTATGCCTTTTGATGTAAGATAAAGACTATAATATTTCCCAGGCATTTGGTTTCATCAAAGTAGCCTCTATGTCAAGAACTCTTCTCTGTTATCCTCTGATGTGGAATCGATTAACGAGTTCAATTGGAGGAATATATTTAGGCCAAAAGTTTTCATTATTTAATAATGCTATTTCTTCAAAAGTTTACAGTTGAACACGCCTTCCTGCCAAAATGAACATTGCTTCAAAATTTTCCTTGCTTTTCTCTTGTATGTTTTTAAGGGAACAACTTTTGTATCAATGATTCATTTTGGTATCAGACAGCTCCTTATTTTACACCAGGAAACCAAGGAGATCTAAAAACAGGAACGCCAAGTGTATGTATATATATATATATATATTTATATTTATATATATATTTATGTATGTATGTGTATTTAAAGGTAAACAGCATTGTTTACTGATTTCAGAATATCAGTGATCCCAATTTTCCTGCTGTAGAAGAGGACAAGCATAATCAATGAAATCTTCAAGTAATATTAATGTGCCCTTAAAATAAAGCACAGATGTAGAAGAATTGTTTTAAAGACTGTTAAGCAACATAAAACTTGTAGTAAGCCAAATTCTAACTCCTGTGTTATCTAGGGTCTATAATTAATTTTTAAAAATCAAAACACTTTTAAAAATAGCCTTGTGTATTGAATTCCAGCATGCTGCTGCTTTTTGTAGAGGCATTCCTGTAAAATACAAGTTTATTTATAGATTGCAAGTGACTCAAAGATGTTACAATATAAAAGGAAATGACACTCCAGAGTCTTTGTTCAGGGCTGTTTGGGGCTCTCTTAGAATTCTCAATTCACTCAGAGGATTGCTTTTAATTTTCAGAAGCAAAAGGAATTTCATAAATTAAAATTGTTGGCCAGATGGAATTTTCTGATTAAATTTTTAATGTTTGGTGTTAAACAGAATAATGAAAGGAAGAGTTCTGAGAGTAAAACCCAATTAACATTTCACACAATTTATTGCTCTAGGTATGGCTTGTGTTTTATTTTTATGGTTTCCACCCATCATCTTCCTGGACAACCTGTCTACCTTGAAAACCACAGCATGGCCAAATCACTTCCCTCCTTCCTTCATTCCTTCCTTTTATTCTTCAACTACCTTCTATTTATATCCACCTAAGTTCCCTGGTAGCTCAGCTGGTAAAGAATCCACCTGCAATGCAGGAGACCAGGGTTCGGTCCCTGTGTTGGGAAGATCCCCTTTAGGAGAGAATAGCTACCGACTCCAGTATTCTGGCCTGAAGAGTTCCATGGACTGTGTAGTCCATGGGATCACAAAAAGTCGGACATAGCCGAGTGACTTTCACTTTCACTTCATTCATCTATAGCCTTACTAGGCAACAGGCACCATTCCAGGTCTTACTTTGTCCTATTCTTCATGGATCTTGGTATAAAGAATTTTTTCAGATTGTTTTCCATTATAGTTTATTACAAAATATTGAATATAGTTCCTTGTGCTGTACACGAAGTCCTTGTTGTTTATCTATATATTAGTGTATATCTGTTAATCCCACTAATCCCAAACTCCTAATTTATCCCTCCATGCCCCTATCCCCTTTGGTAACTGTATGTTTGTTATCTATGTCTTTAAGACTGTTTCTGTCTTGCAAATAAGTTTATTTTGATTTGATTTGTATCATTTTTCTACATTTGTATCATTCCACATATGAGTTATATCATATGATATTTGTCTTTCTCTGACTTACTTCACTTAGCATGATAATCTTCAGGTCTGTGTCTAGCTGCAAATGATACTATTTCATTCTTTTTTATGGCTAAGTAGTATTTCACTGTATATAAAAAAACCTACCACATTGTCTTTATCTATTCATTTGTTAATGGACATTTAGGTTGCTTCCATGTCTCTGCTACTATAAATATCATATTCCTGCTATGAACACTAGGGTGCATATATATTTGGTAGAGAAAATATTTTTAACAGACTATAATAATGACTGTTGCTAGAATGGTATCACTCATTGTACAAGAGACTCTTTATTTCCATCTGTAGTCACAGACTAGCTTACAGTTTTATAAAAATTATTCTTTGTGATATTGAAGGCAAAGATGGGCATTCTCCATATATTTTCTTTACTTACATTTTTTTAGCTTTATTGAGGTATAATTGACAAGTAAAATTATAAGATATTTAAAGGGTACAATATGATGATTTCCAAGTGGCTCAGTGGTAAAGAATCCGCCTGCCAATGCAAAAGATGAAGGTTTGATCCCTTGGCCAGAAAGATACCTTGCAGTAGGAAATGACAACCCACCCCTGTATTCTTGCCTGGAAAATTCCATGGACAGAAAAGTGTGGAAGGCTACAGTCCAGAGGGTCACAGAGAGTTGGATACAACTGAGTTGACTGAGCACACTGCTGCTGCTGCTGCTGCTGCTAAGTCGCTTCAGTTGTGTCCAACTCTGTGCGACCCAATAGACGGCAGCCCACCAGGCTCCCCTGTCCCTGGGATTCTCCAGGCAAGAATACTGGAGTGGGTTGCCATTTCCTTCTCCAATGCATGAAAGTGAAAAGTGAAAGTGAAGTCGCTCCGTCCTGTCCGACTCTTAGCGACCTCATGGACTGCAGCCTACCAGACTCCTCCGTCCATGGGATTTTCCAGGCAAGAGTACTGGAGTGGGGTGCCATTGACTGAGCACACACATACACACAAACACACACGCACAAACGATGATGTGGTATACAGATACATTGTGAAGGAATTCTCATAACTGAGTTCATTAACATGTGTATCATCTCACATATTTACCTTTTTTTGGGAGGGGTGAGAACATTTAAGTTCTACACTCTTAGCAGATTTTGATTACACAGAACAGTGTTGTCAACTAGAGTTTCCAGGCTATACATTAGATCCTCAGACTTTATTCATCTTACAACTGAAAGTTTGTACCCTTTTTCCTACTTCTTCTATTTCCTCCACCCCCAATGACCTTGACAACCACCTCTTTACTCTTTGTTTCTGAGTTCAACCTTTTTTTTTTTTTTTTTTAAGATTCCACATATAAGTGATACTGTGCAGTATTTGTCTTTCTCTATCCTTCAGTTTCACCCATATGGTCACAAATGACAGGATTTTCTTTTTAAAAAGTAATAATATTCCATCTAGTATTATTCATATATAAACTCTCTCTATATATATGTGTGTGTGTATGTGTGTTTGTGTGTGTGTGTATACACACATACATGCTTAGGTTGTTTCTATACATTGGCTATTGTGTGCTGCAATAGACATAGAACAGATATCTTTTCAAGATAGCAATTTTGTTTCCTTTGGCTATGTACCCAGAAGTGGAATTACTGGATCATATGGTAGTTCTATTTTAATTTCTTGAGACGCCTCCACTTTCCTACAGCATTTAGATGTTCCCATTAGCACTCAAGATAAATATATTCATTTGGCTATGTGGATATTGCAGAAACAACTTTTCAAAAAGAGAATCTGTCTTACTAGACTGAGATTTTTGAGGGCAAGGACCTTGTCTTTCATGTTTCATGTCCTTTCAGTTCTTGGAACTGTGCTAGCTGTACGGGCCACCATCTACCCACTGATCCTAGGAATTGTTTCCTCTTCACCCATACCATCCCTGTGACCTGGTTCAGTATTTACAAGTTGAGCCAGGACTCCATGCTATAGTTGGCTACATAATTGATGGGGTCCAGTGCAAAATTAAAATTCAGAATCCACTGTCTAAATATTACTGAGGATTTCTAGGTGGCAATAGCAAAACTTTTAGCCAAGCATGAGATCTTTCTAGGCAAAAGTCCCTATGGCACTGTACAAGTTACATACCCATCAAGCCAGGGTTATTGTGTACATACACACATGAGCACCTGCGCGCGCACACACACACACACACAGAGCTATGGTTTCTTGGGTCCTGAAGGAAGGAAATATCTGACTAAAGTAAGATCAATCAGAGCCCTTTCCTGATTTATTTGTTTGGACCAGAACAAAGAAAACAAGTTTGTCCTACTTGGATAAAACTAAGGACCCATTGGCCGTCTTGTTTCCAGCCACAAAAAGAAAGCTATAGACATGTTGAACACATATCCCTCCATTCTTTCTCAGATGTGGGTGGGGGGGGATTTTGTTCATGCATTCCCAAACATCATCTGAAGTCCTGATAGCCAGCTGGTGTCCCAGCATCCCTGCAATATGCTATTCACAAACCTTGAGCATCAGGAGGCTGGACCAGGTGACTTCTTGAGACTTTTTAAGATCTATAAGTCTCTGGATCTATCATCAGATTCTATAAGACTGACTTCACATATAACCATGATGAGAAGGAATACAGGAGAGTTTGTGGTCACTCATTTTTCTCAGCCAAGGTTCATAGAACAGTCATTTACTTAGATCTTGATAGTGTAGTGACCACTGAAACAAAACAAAACAAACAAAAAAACCCACCAAAAACCTGTCCTTTAAAGCTGGCCATTAGCCAAGTCAATTTTTTTTAGCAAGGTGATTCTGAGTGTTTCCTTGGGGGAAAACCATGGAGCAAAGGAGACCTCATACCCCAGGGAGTGTCTGTCTCTGCAGTTTGTCTCTTTCTCCTTTTCCCAGTAGTACAACTCCGAAGAATTTTCTCAAAGGGGATTCACAAAACACTAGTAAATGAATAAAAATTGGCTCCCAGCAGACCTCTTAACTGGCATTCTTCTGGGAGCTAGTTTTAAGGGGTGACTTTTGGGGCAGGTGTGGTCATTTTCCATAGGGCTGAGCTTTGATATTTTCTGAGTTTCTTCTATCACCGCATTAGACTTATCAAGGAAAAAAAGGACTAGTATTAAATGAAGGCCATAAATGAAGTTTAAATTGAGTAAGTGGCTACTTTCTAAACCCACACAGAAACTTAGGGGAAACTTAGCTGGATTTATTATGCTATCTCATCTATTTTAAAATAAAAATGTATATAGATTGAAATCTGTTCCAGTGAGAAATAAATATATTAATATAATATATGAATAAATATACCTTAAATATACCTGGTATGTAGGGTCCTAGATTTTCAGAATAGCTTGTTACAGAATAACATTTAAGCACATTTTCATTCCTAAGAAGACATTTTTGTTCGTCACCTCTCTATGAGTTTATAGCTGAAGATGCTGGCTCCCAGCATGGTGAAAACTCATATTTTCACAGTGTGTGCTGAGATCCACCAGACCTCTTTTCTCCTAATCATGGCTGGGTTATTATCCAGGGCCCTGCTTCTGTGTACCGCCTCAGAGGTGAGAAATTGATATGTGTCATAATGATGACTTGCTCTTACATTAATATTTTTAGTTCTTCCAATGGAATACAATTTAGCTTTTTATCTCTTAAGTAGAAACAGACCCAAGCTAAAGTGAGTGCCATAGGTCTTAAAGTGAACCCAAGCCTGCAAAGACACTTCTCAAGGGAAGGTTCTACAAATGTCCCAAAGATTATGTCCATATGTCTTTCTGGAACTGGTGCCAAGATCATTGCAGGATCAAAATTACTTCTTCATGGCTGTTATGTGGTGTCCCATCTTCCAGAGCAAAAGGAATAAATTTCAGATGTGCAGAACACACATCTCTTCAGCCTCTCGCAAGCAGGCTGTCAACTCCACAGCATTAATGCACAAATCAAAAAGGGCAGCCAGAGCCTCAAGACTTTTCCTGCGAACCTTTTCCTTACTGTCTGCCTTCCTAATGCAGCAGAGTGAAAATTCTACAGCCAGACTGTTGTCTTCCACGCCGCCTTCTCCCACAGAGGGCTCCAGGCTAGCAAAATAGGATAGGACAGGGAATAGGGAGAGAGGGAAGAGATTTCGTCAGGCAGAGAAGGAGAAAGAAGTCCTGTTGTGAAGAACTGCTAGTAAAGGATCTACCACAAAAACTGTGTCTGGTGCTGCCTGGCCTTTTACTGGCCAGAGAAGCATTCTCCAAATGCCATGCCCCCTCCTCCTCGATTCTCTCTTTCCCTTCCTCCCTGTGGTCTATCCTCCACAGGCGAATGCTCCTGAGTGTTTTCCCTCTTAGAAACAGTATGATTCCTGTCAAACCACAGTTTAAACTCTTCAGAAAAGCTCTTGAGCTTTCATTTCTGTAACCAAGAGCAGCAATCTGTCATGTACAGTGGTATTTCCAACTGACTGCTAGAAATCTCCACCTGGATGCCCTGCCAGCACCTTGAAATCAACATGTCCACAATCTCAGCATCTTCCAACCTGAACGTATGTTCCATCTCTGAACCTTTTTTTTTCTTTTCTTTTCACTGTTAACAAGAAATCATTCTCTCAGTCATTCCAGCTACAGACATTGAAATTATAACTGCATCATCATGGGCATTGGATGATCAACAGGTTTCTGGCATGGGTGACTCAGTAGAGAGCTCCACAGAAAAATGAGCATATGTATGGGAGAGTCATAATAACTGCATGGGTTCCTCACATCCCATTCTCCCAATTCAGGGCCGTGTGATAGCCAGATGTCACTCTGCATGGACAAAAGAGATCTTGCATTAAAGAAGAGAAACTCCAAAATTATGAATCTGGGAACCAGTCATGGTTTTGTTGGTTCTTCTTTTTCTAGCTCCTTTAGACATAAGGTTAGGTTCTTTGAGAGTTTTCTTATTTCCCGAGGTGAACTTGTTTTGCTATGAACTTCCCACTTAGCTCTGCTTTTGCTGCATTGCAAGAGTCTGTGCTTTGATTTCATTTGTCTCAGGGTAGAATTCTAGGTTGACAATTGTTGGTTTTCTCCTTTTACTTTGTAGATATTATTCCAATGTGTTCTCACTTCTATAGTGTCCAATAAGAAATCGTCTGTAATCTTTGCTGTTCTTTTGTATCTAGCATGTTTCCCTTCCCCCAACACACACACTGATTTTAAAATTTTCTTTTTATCACTGGATTTGAGCGATTTAATACATTTTTTAAATTTAATAAAATTTTATTTTATTTTAAAATAAAGGATATATAGGTTTCACCAGATATGGAAAACTTTTAGCCATTATTTCTTCAATTTTTTTTTTATCCATCTCTTCCTTCCTCCTTCTTCAGGGACTCCAATTTCATCGATATTAGGCTTCTTAAAGATATCCCACAGCTTACTGAGGGCCTTTTCATTTTTCTCTGTGCATTTTTATTAGGACAGTTTCTGTTACTTTATCTTCAAGTCTTTTTTTTCCCGTAACGTCTCATCTACCATAAGTTTCATCCAGTATATATTTTATCTCAGACAAGTAATTCATCAGTAGATATTCAGAGTCCTAAAGAACTTTTCCAAAAGTAGGTATTTGGTAATTCTTTTCTTTATGCATTTGCATCCCTTCTTTCAATTTTAATTTTTGTACAAGGTACACATACACAGGTTAATAAGCCAGCTACATACTTTTAGTATATAGATTGCTTAGAATTAGATTCAGCTGCATTTAACAGGAACTTCCAAATGGTAGTATTTTAAATTTATAAGGCTTTTCTTTTTTTCCCTCATAGTATAAGCTATTTAGTGCTCGCTAGTCCAGGCCTTGTTTGGCAGCTCCCAGTGTTATCAGGAACGTCAGCTCCTTCCAGCTTCCTGCTTCTCTGTCTTTAGGGACGGTAACCCCCAGCCGTTTTCCTGTTTGCAGTCCAGGAGATAGAAAGAAGAAAAGGGAAAGAACAATAGCTTCTGCGTGCATCTCACGGGCCAGCAGGAAGTCCATTTTGCTACATCTAGTTGCAGGAGTACAGAAGAACCTGGTATTTTACCGTGGCATATTGCTCTCCTGAGTAAAATTGGGATTCTATGATCAAGGAAAAAGAGAAGGAGGGCAGAAACATTTCTGTCATAATCTCTAAAAAACTGTCTGTGCCATCTTCCTTCTCCTGATTCCTAGAGGTGACTATTTTCAATTCTCCTTTCTCCTAACATTTACCTTCATTTTCAGACAAAAACAGTATTGCGCTGCTAATTATTTTCTTGTTTTACATTTACTGCTGTTGTTTAGTCACTAGGTTGCATCCAACTCTCATGACCCCATGGACTGTAGCCCACCGGGCTCCTCTGTCCATGGGTTTTTCCAGGCAAGGATACTGGAGTGGGTTGCTGTTCCCTTCCCCAGGGGATTTTCTTGTCCCAGGGATAGAACCTGCATCTCCTGTATTGGCAGGTGGATTCTTTACCGCTGAGCCACCAGAGAAGCCCCTTCGTCATGCACAGTATCTGTTTATTTTACTATGGAAAATGGAAGTTTACCTCTCTTAGACGTTTATGCCTATATCACGCCCAGGTCTTTTTATCCATTCTTCTAGCACAATTACGTCATAATTTTATTCACTCAGTACTCAAGATTTATAATAACATTATTATGTTAACTCATTATTGACCAGAGGATTTTTGCAGAAACTAATGCCTGTGGCTGGCAATTTATTATCTAAGCGAAACTGACACATCTCTAGTCAAGAACTTTTGGGTAACAAAATACATCTCTGGTCAATAATGAGTTGTTTTTGTTGTTCAGTCACTAAGTCATGTCCACTTCTTTGTAACGCCATGGACTGCAGCACACCAGGCTTCCCTGTCCTTCACCATCTCCTGGAGCCTACTCAAACTCATGTCCATTGAGTCAGTGATGCCATCCAACCACCTCATCCTCTGTTACCCACTTCTCTTCCTGCCCTCAGTCTTTCCCGGTATCAGGGTCTTTTTCAATGATTCTGCTCTTCATATCAGGTGGCCAAAGTATTGAAGCTTCAGCTTCAGCATTAGTCCTTCCAAGAAATATTCAGGGTTAATGTGATTCAAAGCTGGGTTATGTAGTATATTGTAGTTATATATATATATATATATTTTTTTTTTTTTTAATTTTACTGAATTATTTTTTCTTGCTTACATTTGCACATCCCTAATTTATTCCCAAGCTTTTAATTTAAGTATAAATTGCATCTCAGGACAGCCAAACATCTTTTTGTCTATCAATTTCATCTTTGTTTTAGAGACATGCTCCTGGTACCTTCTGTCTCCTCTTGTTCTCTGGTTGCTCCCTGGTCTGATACACAGATGTCTTCCTGAATAATCCTATCATCATCCTCCTGGGGATTCCATTCACTTTGTGAATATGGACTTTCTCCTTCTTCATTCTTCTTTCCTGCTTTATTTCCTTGTTTTGACAAAGCACATTTTCTAGTAGCTTCTTGAGAAAGGACATATTGGCAGTGAATAATTTTGAAATACATATCTGACAGCATCTTCATTCTAACCTCCTACTTGATTGATGATTTGGATGAAATTGAAATTCAAGTATAATTTTTAATAAATAATTTTCCCCAGAATTTTTTTCCTCCTTCCCTAGACTTCTTAAAGGCATTGTTCTATTCTAGTTCTCAATGCTACTGTTGAGAATTGCCATACCATTTGCTTCTCAGTCTTTTTATGTCCCCTGTTTTTTTCTCTGGATGCTTTTTGGATATTCTCTTTATGCCTAGCATTCTGAAATTTCATAACATTGTGGGTCTTTTCTTATCTGTTGAGCTGGGCATTCCACTGATCATCTCAGTCTGAAAATGTCTTTTGTTTGTGTATAAAAATTTTGAATTATTTTTTTCTGGTAATCCTCCTCTGTCTATTCTCTCTTCCCAGGGCTCTTCCTCTTCGGATACTGGGCCTCCTAGATTGATCATCTTCTCTCTCAATATCTTTATTATTGTGGGTTAACATTCTGTTTTTATATTTTCTGTCATTTTTATATAATTTCAAACAGTAATGGTAAATACAAGTGGCCAGTCCCCTGTATTTAACTAAAACCCTTTGGTATCTTTTTAAAAATTTACTTCTTTATGACTTTGCTGGGTCTTGGTTGGTGCTCAGCGGCTTTCTCTAGTTATGGTGCATGGGGGCCACCCTTGAGTTGCAGTGGGCAAGCTCCTTGTTAAGATGACTTCTGTTTGTGTAGAGCACAGGCTCCAGGCACACAGGCTTGTAAATGAATATTATTGGAAATATATATGGTGGTATATTAGTGTGAAAGATTATGGCTCTCTGAAAGAAACACAGGACCTCCTAATGAACACTTAATTAGAACTTGTTGCTATTTTTGACTAGGCATAGACAAAACAACACTTGGGTAAGATAGTATTCAAGGTCAATGGAAAGAAAGGTCACAGAAGCTCTGAGCAGTGGATGGAGCAGAAGCCTTTGAGACAGACAGACAGGGTTCACACCCTGATTTCAGAACTTTTGGGGCTATCCATGGTATCTTTGAAAAATAAGAAAAAGAATGCTTACCTTGCGGTGTTGCTGTCTGAAATAGACTTATGAGGTAAAATTAAATATAAAGCCCCTGGCACTTAGCTGGTGTTCAAAAAATGGTAGCAGTTTTCAGTGGTTAGGGGTTTGCTGGTTCTGGAGCCAGGTGGGTGCTCTCTGTCACATCCTATCATTTATGAGTTGTGTGATTTGGGGCAAACTATTTAACCTTGTGAGAAGACTCTTGAGAGTCCCTTGGACTGCAAGGAGATCTAACCAGTCCATTCTGAAGGAGATCAGCCCTGGGATTTCTTTGGAAGGAATGATGCTAAAGCTGAAACTCCAGTACTTTGGCCAGCTCATGCAAAGAGTTGACTCATAGGAAAAGACTCTGATGCTGGGAGGGATTGGGGGCAGGAGGAGAAGGGGACGACAGAGGATGAGATGGCTGGATGGCATCACTGACTCGATGGACGTGAGTCTGAGTGAACTCCGGGAGTTGGTGATGGACAGGGAGGCCTGGCGTGCTGCAAAGAGTCACAAAGAGTCGGACACGACTGAGCGACTGAACTGAACTGAACTGAACTTAACCTCTCTGGGTCTGTTTGCTCATCTGTAAGATGGGATATTAACAGTAGCCATGCTATAGGGTGATTTTGAACGTTAAACTGGTCAGTCAGTTGAAAGTGTCTAGAAGGGAGCCCTGGCACATGATCACCACTCAATGAATATTAGCTACTATTATCATTATTAACTGCTAACCAACAAAGCAACTGTATCAACTGTGCATTGAGTCATCATTTGGAGTCCAACTCAAGTCACAGATGTAATTTCATTAAATTTGCACATAATAAATAAATAGAAGAGATGACTTGTCCTGGTACCAGGTGGCTCATTATCTAAAGGACCTCTAGTCCTGTGTCTCTGATCCCCCAGGTTCTTAAGCTAGGGGTGGATGGAATGAGAACATTTGAAGACATTCTGATGTCAGGGCTCTGAGCCAAGTTCGGCTTCTGTCCTAAAAAGTAGAAGCCTGAAACTGGGAAACAACCAGGGGAAGAGGGATAAATTATCTCCTAGTCAGTCTTCCTGACTTCATGGGCATCCTGAATAGCTCCAGACATCATGGCCTTTCCATTTGATTCAAAAGCTAAAGAAATTACTAATTCTGCCCCCTCCTGACTTTCAAATATTCCAATACTAGTTGCCCGCCTCAGCCGATGATTAGATTGGCTGAGCCTCTCATCGGCCCCAGCTTTACCCTGGCTTGCCTTTGACTCTAAGCTGCCTCTGCCCTGGGACTGCCAGCTTCATGCTCTGACTTGATTCTAAATTATAAGGATGGTAGCATTGCCCAAGTACCCAGTGACTATTTATTGAATAATCAGTGGCTCAGACGGTAAAGAATCTACCTGCAATGCGGGAGACCTGGGTTTGATCCCTGGGTTGGGAAGATCCTCTGGAGGCGGGCATGGCAACGCTTCTTGCCTGGAGAATGCCCGTGGACAGAGGCGCCTGGTGGGCTACAGTCCATGGGGTCACAAAGAGTCGGACATGACCGAGTAATTAAGCACAGCACAATCAGTGGTGGGTAACATAATGGCTATGTCCATGTTCATACAATAGTACATATATGATATTTGAAAACAATACATAGCTTATATTTTCTAAAGTCATATTTAGTGTTTGCTGCCTTCCCCGAGGCTCGTGTACTTGTATTGTAGTCATTAGGTGTTTGTGTCTCCTCTGAAAGACTGAATTTCTCGAAGGCAGAGGTTTCATTTTTCTCATTTATAAGACCTGGGGAGTGGATGGGTGAATGAATCTATCCATTCAACAAATATTTGTTAAGCTCCACTCGGTGATCTGAAGACATAGTAGGGCTCAAGAAGACGAGGTCTTACAGAACTTCCATTTTACAGGAGGAGACAACTCATAAATGAGTGGATGGACAAGGTAATTTCAGATAGCGAATGCCATGAGCCCCTCATAAATTCCATCAACACACATTTCTTTGGCATTTTCTTATAAGGAAAATGTGTGAAATTTGGCCCTGAGTGGCTACTCCACAGGTCTCAACAGAGGGAAGGAGTATAGACTGCAGGATTTATCTAAATTACTAAACTGTAATGATCTAGTTCTCAAAATTAAGGCAAGTAGTAGCATTGCTTAAGTGTTTTAGCTTGGCCTGCAATTTACAAATCAAAGGCTGGAGGTGACATGCCATCAGACTACACAAGCGTTTAACTGATAGGTTTACAGAAGGTTCAGCAGCAAAACTGTGCTCTTTAATTGGAAGTTTAAAGGCACAAGTCTCAGGTCATTTAAATAAAAACTCAGTATTCCTTGCACCTTCTCTGTCTAAAAAATTGAAAAAAAAAATCTGTATCAGAAATAATTTGAAAAACATCTGTAACTCCCATGGAAGAAAAAAATTATAGTTATTGACAATTAAGTCCTTTCCTATAGCACTTTCAACTTATAAGTGTATGTAAAAAAAAAAGTCTTTCTTAAAAATACAATAAATGTATTTTGGGAATACCGCTTTACATATGTAAATGATAAAAGGAAAACAAATTTAATTAGCTTAGACCAAATTTCACCTTTTGATACAGACAGATAACTCCCGCTGGGATAATTATACAAAAGCCAAGGCTGTATTTGAATCTCAGAATAATATGTGTATTTCCAAGAGCAAAAGTTGATCTCTATCATGTGCCAACTGGAAAAAAAAAAAAAAAAGCACAGCGTGAGGGTTGCAAATTAAGGTAAAACGAGAACCATACCCCGGAGACAGCATCTCAGATAGTTCTGAGCAGCTGCTCCAAAGAAGTAGAGGGGAAGGACAGTATATACGTGATTTTGGTGAAGGGGGAGTTGATATTTTTTGCAGAAGGTTTCTGCTAGTCTGGTGAGGGTTACTGCTAGTCACAAGGAGCAGATGTCGCCATGAAGGATTTTAGTGCTCTTCTAGGTACGAGGAGATACAAGAATTGGGCTTATAAAATCATCTCCTAAAAATACCTAACTACTGAAGACCTGTCCTGCCAGTTTCTCCCAGAACATAGAGCGCCTCATTTCTGTTCCCTGCCCCAAACTCCTTTCAGGGGTTGTTGAAAGTCAGCAGCTGCAGTAGCTTGTGATTTGGTCCTTGTAGAGGTAGATGGCAAGTGGCAGTTTGTAGCTGACACGTGTGCGCTGTGTCCCGTGTCCACATGTGGTGTTTTTGTGTGTGCGTAGTGCTTCTGTGTCTATCTACTGCTTGTGAAGAGAAAGGTTGTGAGAACTGAAGGACCAGGTTAAGAGGGCCAACAGGATGAGCATTCATCTTCCTTCTTTGTTAAGTGATCTCTACTTGTGCTTTTCAGAAAAACTTATATTTAAGGGGTTTGTGTGTATGCATACACACATACACACACATGTGGAGACACTTTCTGATCCTCTGTGATTAGCTGATAGTCTCTAGCTGGAAAAAAATAGGATAAATAGGAAATGGGACCATGAAACAGAAATGTTACCAACCAGGGTACGATTCCCCCAGTGTTCTCCTCTGCTAGTGTTGTGTGGGTTTCTTTCCAGCCCTGTCTTATGGACCCCGGAGTCAACAAGGGGACACAGGACAGCAAGGAGTGCAACTCCTTTTCCTTCATAGCCATGTTCCTCATGTTTAACACAAAGCTTCAGAATCTTGGAATGAAAAGCATGGACCTTGTGGGAAGGGATGTGCCTTTAAGTTTGTATTACGTCAAATTCTATGATAAAAATAAATTACCTGGGACTTCCATGGTGGGGCAGTGGATAAGAATCTGCCTGCCAATGCAGGGGGCATGGGTTCAATCCCTGGTCCAGGAAAATTCCACATGCCACTGAGCAACTTAGCCTGTGTACCACAACTACTGAGCCCACACTCTAGAGCCTGAAAGCTACAACTAAGACCTAGCCTGGTCATAAATAAACAAATGTAAATAAAAAATTATCTATTTCATTCTAAGCATCCATGAAAGCAGTGAGATAAATTATTCCCAAAAGATTATTCCTTAGAAAAGAGCTATTATATAATTTCTACTCTTGCTCTAATGTTTCACTTAGATTTATGTTCAGAATGTTATCAGAACACATTAATCCAAGCAAGATACTTCCCAAGACATTCAGTTATTATCGACCCTGTTCCATATGTACACATGCATTTATGGAGCTGGAGGAAGCACATGCATGCGACTAGGCCGACAGACGAATACATCATGCTTCTCTCACACGGTGCAGTCATTATTGACAGACTCATTTCTAGTAGGTGCCCACTCACTCAGTTTCACAGCTTAGCTATTCATCGTCAGACAGGGCGTCTGTGTTTCCCCCATATATTTCCAGTTTGCAAAATAGTGCCAGACTGGCATCTTGTTTTGTGACTCGATAACAGATTCCACTAACAGCACATCCAGTGGGACTAACATCCAGTCCCTTTCAGCTGGGGGGCATCTGGCAATTAGTGCCAGCCTGAGGAGTTGCACGGGCTGGGGTATGTGCCAGGTCATGCAAAAGAGGGCGCCTGTGAATTCACACCCTCTGCATGCCCAAGGACTTGCAAAAAGGGAGCTTTGAAATTAAAAGGATGAGGGGGGATAATGGGTAGAGACTGTCCTGCTATCTGCCATCCTTACTTTGTGAAATCTGGGTTGAAACAAAATCACCATTGTCTCGCTACGTTGGGACCATGCCTGGCTCTGTGCTCTATTCATTCCCCAACACATTGCTGGCTCTTAATGATTATCATTATCATTATTAATGATGGTAATAATTGACAACAGGGTAAATAACTTGAAAAGAGCTAGTTTCCTGGAGGAAAAAAAAGTCACTGTAATAATGGCTCTTTTACACAGTAATAAATAGCCCATTTGTGTCTCAGTATTTTAAATTATGTCTTTGTTTGCCGAAGCTGGAGGGCATAGGGTACAATTTTGAAATCCAATAAGTGAACCAATGAATTAGCATGAGGAAAAGGGTACATGTTAATCAAAATCAGCCATTTGGATTTGGGGTCTTTAATTGCATCGAAATTTTTGGTTTGCTTCTTTGTCTAATATCACGTACGTCTGGATTTGCAGAACTGACCTCGTCCATAAGAGGAGGAGAATCTTGCTTACTGGGTGCTGAAATTCTAGGCTATGCCACATAAAATAGATGCCACCCTTTCATGTAGGTAAAGCTTAAATTGCAAACATACCAGAAACAGGAGCCAGGAAAGGCCTGGGGAGCTTCTGACTCATTCAACCTCTTCTCCTTGACTTTAATCAGTCAATAGTGGGAGGGAGTAGACAGACGTGGGTTATCAGTCTCTGAAACACAGAAGGTTAATACGTTTTTTCCTGAGAAAACTGGCCAAGGATGTTGCTCAGTTGTCTGAGAAAAATGCACGTGTTTCCTTCTACCTGTATTTTGAAACATTTCCTTGCAAAGTAAATAATTTCAATTAAGCTGGAATTAGAAAAAAAAATAACATTTCCTGCAATGTGAAACAATATCTCAAGCTATTTCACCTCGACTCTTTCTGTGATTTACAGTGACATCTAATATGGGAATAAAAACGCAGGAATTATCTGTGGAACCTGATGTGTATTTCTTTGACAAATGGTTTGCCATGAATGTATTTGTGCAACTGATCTCATATGTTTTAAAGATGGCAGAGTAGATTTTACCTAGAATACCCCTTAGAATTCCAAATACATGTTCTTTGAGGTATGCATTTATTCTTAGAATCTGGTAGAAAAAGACAAGAATTCATTCCAATGAAGAAATCCTTTCTGGAAATACCAGTTCGGTAGATAAAGTGTCAACTTGGTGGAAATAATAATCATAAAGATGATAATATCTCATTGAGAAAGAGATTGAGCATCTTTTCATCCCATTTTTTCCACAGAGCATCAGTGGCCAGCTGTCTGCATCTGCAGATTATAAATCTCCATTGCTCCCTTGATGCCTCATTTCCTAGGGCTCCTCCACTTAAGGCACTAGAGCAACTCACACAGATTTGCAGAATCATTCTCCCATCTCCTGTGTTCGAGCTTTGTCATAAATTCCTCATTTCCTTTGCTCTACGATTAGAAATGTCTTTGCCCTACATGCTGAGACTGGCTTCCATCTTGGTCCACCATAGGCCTGGTTTCTTCTGGGAATGACAATAGAGCTTCTGTGTATGGAGAAGTCTCTTTTTTAGGTTTCCTGCACCTTTCTGGCTGAGCTGGCCACTTTGTGTAGCTGTTGCCTGCAGTCAGTCACTTCTATACCACGCCCATGAGACAGAGCATCCTGCTTTTCATGGAAAAGATTCCCCTTTCACTGTGCTTCCCAGCCCTATGCTAATGCTCTGTTGAAGCCACCCCTCACATAGTACCTGTGCTGGTCTCCTAAGGCTGCTGTAAAAAAAAAACAAAACAAACAAACAAAAAACCCACCACAAACAGTGATTTAGCACAACAGAAATTTATCCTTGTATAGTTCTGGAGGCTAGAAGTCCCAGATCAAAGTGTCTGCAGTGTTGGTTCAAACTGGAGGTTCTGAGAGAATCGTTTCGACTTCTCTCTCCCAGGTCCTGAGGGCTGCCCGCAATCCTTGGTCTTCCTCCGCATATGGTATCCCGACTGTCAGGATTCTCGGTTCTCAACTCAGAAATCCTGTCCAATGGGAACAAGAGTGGCTCAGAGCCTTCTCTGCCCAATGACACTGCAGGGCCAATTTGCAGGAGCCAAGTTTGAAGTTGGGTGGTCTCTTCCAGGACCCTAACAGAAGACGGGAGCAAGAGACCATCCTTGCCCTTGGTGCTCTCCTCACGCCCTCTTTTATTTAGAGTAACCACCTTTGTCGGGTTCAAAGCTGGTCTTGACTCGCTCTCCTTCTCGCTCTCCACTCCCCAGTCTTCTCCAGGCTCTTCCGGTTTGTTTGTGTTCTTTGACTTCTCTTTTGTTACATCCTCCCCGTATTGAGCAATAAGGTTCACCAGCTTTCTTGTCTTAAGGGGAAAGGGACAGCTTCTCATCACAATAGAAGTGTCCCTCCCCCAATAGCCTTTCATGAAGGCTATTAGAGAACTTTGGAAAGTCCTCTCAACACAAATGCCTGGCTAGTAAAGCTATTGTTTTGTGCATAATCCTATTTTGCATGTTACAAGTGAAAATCACCCTTATCCTTCTTCTTTGTTACTTCAGCAGCACATTCTAATCTTCTCCGCGGCAGATGGACACCTTGGGCCTGCTGGTACAAAAGTAAATAGGAAAAACTAATTTAATAATTTTCAAAATATCGCTTCTAATATACTAAGTAATTACAAGTTACTCAGTGATAAGTGCCAAAGAAATCAGCTGGGTGATGACACAGAGAGAGTAACTTTGTGTGGAGGACACAGAGGAGTCTGTGTCCACCCCATCAGAAAGCCTTGAAGGGGTGGAGGAGTTTAGAATATTCTACTCCAAAATATGCCATTCTGACATAAGGATTTTTTTGAGCTGAAGGCAATTGAAAATAAAGAGTACACAAGAAAGGGACTTCCTTGGTGGTCCAGTGGTTAAGACTCCGTGTTGAACATGAGTTCAATCTATGTTTGGGGAACTAAGATCCCTCATGCCATGTGGCACAGTCAAAAAAAAAAAAAAGAGGCAGCCAAGAAAAACTCTCTGCCCTCTGTCTTTCTACCAGGAAGGGTATGACAATTGTTCATCACAGGAGATAACTCTAAACCCTTATTAGCCCAGAGATGGCCGTGCCAGAGGACCCTACAGAACCAACCCTGCCAAAACCATCTTTATCTTCCATTAGTTTCCCCCATATATTTACCCTCCCAGAGTTTGCTGCCCCTAAAAGCCCAAGGGCTTCCCTCATAGCTCAGTTGGTAAAGAATCTGCTTGCAATGCAGGAGACCCTGGTTTGACTCTTGGGTCCAGAAGATCCCCTGGAGAAGGGATAGGTTACTCATTCCAGTATTCTTGCGCTTCCCTGGTGGCTCAGCTGGTAAAGAATCCACCTGCAATATGGGAGACCTGGGTTTGATCCCTGGGTTGGGAAGATCCCCTGGAGAAGGGAAAGGCTACCCACTCCAGTATTCTGGCCTAGAGAATTCCATGGACTGAATATTCTTTGCAGCCAAACATGGAGAAGCTCTATACAGTCAGCAAAAACAAGACCAGGAGCTGACTGTGGCTCAGATCATGAACTCCTTATTGCCAAATTCAGACTGAAATTGAAGAAAGTAGGGAAAACCACTAGACCATTCAGGTATGATCTAAATCAAATCCCTTATGATTATACAGTGGAAGTGAGAAATAGATTTAAGGGCCTAGATCTGATAGATAGAGTGCCTGATGAACTATGGAATGAGGTTCGTGACATTGTACAGGAGACAGGGATCAAGACCATCCCCATAGCAAAGAAACGCAAAAAAGCAAAATGGCTGCCTGGGGAGGCCTTACAAATAGCTGTGAAAAGAAGAGAAGCGAAAAGCAAAGGAGAAAAGGAAAGATATAAACATCTGAATGCAGATTTCCAAAGAATAGCAAGAAGAAATAAGAAAGCCTTCTTCAGCGATCAGTGCAAAGAAATAGAGGAAAACAACAGAATGGGAAAGACTAGGGATCTTTTCAAGAAAATCAGAGATACCAGAGGAACATTTCATGCAAAGATGAGCTCGATAAAGGACAGAAATGGTATGGACCTAACAGAAGCAGAAGATATTAAGAAGAGATGGCAAGAATACACAACACAGAAGAATTGTACAAAAAAGATCTTCACGACCCAGATAATCACGATGGTGTGATCACTGACCTAGAGCCAGACATCCTGGAATGTGAAGTCAAGTGGGCCTTAGAAAGCATCATGAAGAACAAAGCTAGTGGAGGTGATGGCATTCCAGTTGAGCTATTCCAAATCCTGAAAGATGATGCTGTGAAAGTGCTGCACTCAATATGCCAGCAAATTTGGAAAACTCAGCAGTGGCCACAGGACTGGAAAAGGTCAGTTTTCACTCCAATCCCAAAGAAAGGCAATGCCAAACAATGCTCAAACTACCGCACAATTGCACTCATCTCACACGCTAGTAAAGTAATGCTCAAAATTCTCCAAGCCAGGCTTCAGCAATATGTGAACCGTGAACTTCCTGATGTTCAAGCTGGTTTTACAAAAGGCAGAGGAACCAGAGATCAAATTGCCAACATCCACTGGATCATGGAAAAAGCAAGAGAGTTCCAGAAAAACATCTATTTCTGCCTTATTGACTATGCCAAAGCCTTTGACTGTGTGGATCACAATCAACTGTGGAAAATTCTGAAAGAGATGGGAATACCAGACCACCTGATCTGCCTCTTGAGAAATTTGTATGCAGCTCAGGAAGCAACAGTTAGAACTGGACATGAAACAACAGACTGGTTCCAAATAGGAAAAGAGGTTCATCAAGGCTGTATATTGTCACCCTGTTTATTTAACTTATATGCAGAGTACATCATGAGAGACGCTGGACTGGAAGAAACACAAGCTGGAATCAGATTGCCGGCAGAAATATCAATAACCTCAGATATGCAGATGACACCACCCTTATGGCAGAAAGTGAAGAGGAACTCAAAAGCCTCTTGATGAAAGTGAAAGTGGAGAGTGAAAAAGTTGGCTTAAAGCTCAACATTCAGAAAATGAAGATCATGGCATCTGGTCCCATCACTTCATGGGAAATAGATGGGGAAACAGTGGAAACAGTGTCAGACTTTATTTTTTTGGGCTCCAAAATAACTGCAGATGGTGACTGCAGCCATGAAATTTAAAGACGCTTACTCCTTGGAAGGAAAGTTATGACCAACCTAGATAGCATATTCAAAAGCAGAGACATTACTTTGCCAACAAAGGTTCGTCTAGTCAAGGCTATGGTTTTTCCTGTGGTCATGTATGGATGTTCGAGTTGGACTGTGAAGAAGGCTGAGCACCGAAGAATTGATGCTTTTGAAGTGTGGTGTTGGAGAAGACTCTTGAGAGTCCCTTGGACTGTAAGGAGATCCAACCAGTCCATTCTGAAGGAGATCAGCCCTGGGATTTCTATGGAAGGAATGATGCTAAAGCTGAAACTCCAGTACTTTGGCCACCTCATGCGAAGAGTTGACTCATTGGAAAAGACTCTGATGCTGGGAGGGATTGGGGGCAGGAGGAGAAGGGGATGACAGAGGATGAGATGGCTGGATGGCATCACTGACTGGATGGACATGAGTCTGAGTGAACCCCAGGAGTTGGTGATGGATAGGGAGGCCTGGCGTGCTGCGATTCATGGGTCGCAAAGAGTCGGACATGACTGAGCGACTGATCTGATCTGATCTGAATAGTCCATGGGGTCACAAAAAGTCAGACAAGGCTGAGTGACTTTCACTTTCAAAGCCCAAAGTCCCTTTCCTTTGTCTCGTCACTTCTCTACAAAATTTATTGTTTTGTTAAGATGCTATATCAGCCCAAGTTCTAACCATTCTTTTGAGTTACTTATTGCTGAGTGCTCCTGGGTCTGTGCAACGCATGTGTGAATAAACTTCTGTTTGTTTTTCTTTTGTTGATCTGTTTGTTTGTTTTTTTTCTGCCATAAGGGTGGTGTCATCTGCATATCTGAGGTTATTGATATTTCTCCCAGCAATCTTGATTCCAGCTTGCATTTCATCCAAGTCCAGCATTTCTCATGATGTGCTCTGCATATAAGCTAAATAAGCAGGGTGACAATATACAGCCTTGATGTATTCCTTTCCCTATTTGGAACCAGTCTGTTGTTCCATGTCCAGTTCTAACTCTTGCTTCCTGACCTGCATACAGATTTCTCAACAGGTAGGTCAGGTGGTCTGGTATTCCCATCTCTTTAAGAACTTTCCACAGTTTGTTGTGATTCACACAGTCAAAGGCTTTGCTATAGTCAATAAAGCCGAAATAAATGTTTTTCTGGAAGTCTATTGCTTTTTCCATGATCCAACGGATGTTGGCAATTTGATCTCTGGTTCCTCTGCCTTTTCTAAAACCAGCTTGAACATCTGGAAGTTCACAGTCCACATACTGTTGAAGCCTGGCTTGGAGAATTTTGAGCTTTACTTTGCTAGCATGTGAGATGAGTGCAATTTGTGGTGGGTTGAACCTTCTTTCACATTGCCTTTCTTTGGGATTGAAATGAAAACTGACTTTTCCAGTCCTGTGGCCACTGCTGAGTTTTCCAAATTTGCTGGCATATTGAGTGCAGCACTTTCACAGCATTGTCTTTTAGGATTTGAAATAGCTCAACTGGAATTCTATCACCTCCACTAGCTTTGTTCTTCATGATGCTTCCTAAGGCCCACTTGACTTCGCATTCCAGGAGGTCTGGCTCTAGGTCAGTGATCACACCATCATGATTATCTGGGTCATGATTATCTTTTTTGTACAGTTCTTCTGTGTATTCTTGTCACCTCTTCTTAATATCTTCTGCTTCTGTTAGGTCCATATGATTTCTGTCCTTTACTGTGCCCACCTTTGCATGAAATGTTCTCTTGGTATCTCTCATTTTCTTGAAGAGATCTCTGCTGCTGCTGCTGCTGCTGCTAAGTCGCTTCAGTCGTGTCTGACTCTGTGCGACCCCATAGACGGCAGCCCACTAGGCTCCTCTGTCCCTGGGATTCTCCAGGCAAGAAAACTGAAGAGATCTCTAGTCTTTCCCATTCTGTTGTTTTCCTCTATTTCTTTGCACTGATCACTGAGGAAGGCTTTCTCATCTCTCCTTGCTATTCTTTGGAACTCAGCATTCAAATGGGTATATCTTTCCTTTTCTCCTTTGTTTTTCGCTTCTTTTCTTTTCACAGTTATGTGTGTGTGTGTGTATATATATATATATATAGTGTGTGTGTATATATATATATAGTGTGTGTGTATATACATATATATTGTGTGTGTGTGTGTGTGTATTTATTTATACATCTAGATGTAAGAGTTTATTATTACCTAAACTCTGGTTTCTGGGACAGCATTGATCAGGCACTGAATTCTGGAAGAATTCCTTTTGTATTTCTGTAGCTAAGTTGGGTTCATGATACTTCTGTTCTGGCTATTGGCATGGGCATGCATTTGGGTGACACTCTTCAGTCTTTGGTATACTTCTCTTCTCAATCCTTGGCATCCCATATTTGTGAGCTTGTGCTACATCATGGAGAAGGCAATGGCACCCCACTCCAGTACTCTTGCCTGGAAAATCCCATGGATGGAGGAGCCTGGTGGGCTGCAGTCCATGGGGTCCCTAAGTCGGATACGACTGAGCGACTTCACTTTCACTTTTCACTTTCATGCATTGGAGAAGGAAATGGCAGCCCACTCCAGTGTTCTTGCCTGGAGAATCCCAGGGACGGGGGAGCCTGGTGGGCTGCCGTCTATGGGGTCGCACAGAGTCGGACACGACTGAAGTGACTTAGCAGCAGCAGCAATGCTACATCATTAGACTGCTAGGGCAGCTGAGTCACGGCCTGCAATGTCATCCCACCCAGCGTCAAGGACACCTGGGATCATACTGTGCAGAGTTCATGTCTTATTATAGCATAAATTGTGGGGCTGAGCCCGAGGGCTCAGGTTAGGGGCACTTCTCTCTCTGAGACACTAGAATTATCTAATGAAGACATCTGCTCTGTCTGTGGTATCTGGTAATGTAACACCTCTATTTCCATTCTGCCCATGAGTGATGGAATTAAGAATAAAATCATTAATCTTATTTCTTGGAATTCTACAGCTAGCCTTTATTCAGATTCTTGAAAATTAATAGATCAGATTCACTTGGGGTCACTTGGCTGGTAAGGCCCATGAGAGTTTGAAGTCATAGTGATTGGGATTTAAGAGTCCTCATTAATGAGGAGGTGAGAAAGAGCCCAACAGGAGCCAAGGATAAGGAAGTACCTAGAAGAGGGCTGCAGGTGCTGAAGAACATGTGGACTTTCTGAAGCACTGACTTGATCATTCACTGTTTTCTCCTTTGTTTATTGGTTAGAAACAACTTATTGCACATTGTTGAGGTGGATAGGCTCTGTGAGTTGCCCAGCTCATAACAGGCACACCTCCAGTGTTTGTGCAAAGAGCAGACAGGAAAACAGTTTGTCAAACAAACTTATGGTTACCAACGGGGATAGCCGGGGTGGGGGGAGAGATAAATTTAGAGTGGGATTAACAGATATTTACTACTATATATAAAATATATAAAATAGGTAAGCAACAAAGGCCTCCTGGGAACTATATTCAATGTCTTGCAATAACTTATAATGAAAAGAATCTGAAAAAGAATATATATATAAATATATATATATATCTGAATCACTTTGCTCTAGACTTGAAACTAACACAACATATCAACTAATTATACTTCAATAAAAAAAAATGATAGAAAGGAAACAGCTTGTAGAAGGAGTTCCTCATGACCAGCCCCAACTTCCCGATCCTAGGATCTGGGGCTCCCGTGGCCTAGGCTTCCTGATGGGCCGCGTTAGCAGTGAATGTGAGTCTGACGCTCACCGGTTTCTCCAGCTGCCTGTCCTCCTGGCTATTTGTGGGATGGATATCATTTCTGTGTTACTCCTACATCCTCTCCACATATGCCTTTGGCTTGTCAGTCATGCCATTCCCATTTATAAATCCATTTTTATAGCTCTTCATCTGCTAGGAAAAATTGAAGTTAACTTCAATATTGTTTGCAAGTGAATTATACTCTGCTTTTCTGCCCGTGTCTTAATTTCCTAAATACTTGGCTTTTGCTTGCTACCTAGTTTCTGTTCTTTCTCCATCTTCCCCCAGCTGCTATTTTCTTGTTCATACAGAGATCAGGATTAAAAACGAGAGCTAGTGAAAAATTCTATTTTCAAGAAGAATTGTGATAAGGGTATACATACATACTAAGGGAGTTTTTTCCTTTTTATTAATTCTAATTTATGCTCTGCATTTTGCTGGAGTGATAAAAAGAAACACTGGAACTAGCTGTCTTATTATCAGGATCCCGGTCAGTCCCTCAACCCTGGTCTATTTCTTCTGGACGCTCTCTTTAGGGCCTGGCATAGAGGGAGCCCTTCACAAATGTTTATTTAATGACCAGCAAGGAAACCAAGAGGCTTTTTAAAACCCAAATTTGTTCAATAAAGAGATTGAAATGGAAATGGGGGAAGAGATTGAACAGAAATGAGATTTTAGAATTCTCTGTGGATCGTTTCTCATTTCTGCCTTTTCTCCATTAGCATTGATTATTGAAAATTGACTGCATTTAATTTTGAATTTATTAATTGGTGTCAATTTATTTTTCCTGAAAAATCAGTGTTGTTTGACTGCTTATCAAATTGATTTACTCAATTAACTTTCAAACTTTTGACTCATTTTTAATCTCACAAGCCTGTTCTATCCTTTCGAATGGTTCAAATAAATTACCCCTGTAAAACTACTGGAAAGTTAATAGTAAAGCTTAATGTAACAAAAATCTCAATTCATGGAACCCAATTTTCCAGAGACGTAGGCTTTATGAAATGAAAATGACTGTTCCAATCTGAACTGTAAAATCTTGCCTTCCTCTCAAGGTGATGGCAGAGGCACCCTGTATTATTGTCGGGCAATTCCCTTCAATGAATTGTCCTTTAAACACCCTCCATTACGTGCATTACTGGGGATTTCTGTTTTGTGAGCCTGTCCGTTTCGTGTGGTTTTCCTGTTCTCTCCGGTTGGCTTCTTTCTTCCTCACATCATCAGATCTGAGATTTACTTCTCCACTCAAGTTTCCCGGTTACCTACCCCTTCCTCAGTTAACAAGAACTGCTCAGCTTTTCTCTGGAGGTATCTTTTCCCCTGTAGCTCCCTTTTCTTATTTTCTAGGTTAGGCATTTGTTGATGGGTTTCCTTGGTGGTCAGCATTTGTTACCCATGGAAAATGCCTACACCTGCAAGTTTCTTCGCAGATATCCCATTCCCCGAGAACAATGGGCTGATTTCCATATTTATAGAGTTTTATTTTTAATGGGAGCGCCCTTGACCCTGACCTTCTGTAAAAATGAAATTTCGTATTATGGTCTCTCGTTTTTGTGCTGGGTCTTGGACCCAATATTTTTATAGTTGAAAGCTGTGTTTTCTAGCTTTCCCCGCTCTGATTCATATTGGCAGTTTTTACTTGACTCTCTGGTTAATTTTGGCATGAAAAGTAGCATGGCAGGGTGTAACCAGTTGGCTAAGAGGACGCCACAAGTTCTCATGGATTGTTAACTGTACAATCAATGAGTTTCCTTCAGGTTGTGTGCCCTAATGTAAAAGATAAAATCTCATTGCTTTGAAGTCTGGAATTCATCTTTTGGATGGTGGTTGTTACTTATAAATACATGAAATAGTTACTTAAAATGATGAAAGGAATAGAGGGAAATCATCAGGGGTAGAGATGGAAAAACCATTGCAGGATCGTGATTGCCCTTAAATATTGATAATAAGACTCATATGCAGCTTCTTCGAGTAGCAATCAGTGAGCTACGTCTTAGCTAGGTTTTTTCCTAAATGTTCCAGTGAAGTTTGAGCATCTCTCTCTTTCCCTTGTCTTCCACAGCCCAGGAAAGGGGAATTTAATAACAATTTAATACAACAGATTTTCTTCATCCCCTGCTGAGAGAGATGAGATTTCAGGTCTGTTTCATAGTCCACTGCCATTTCTACCTCTCAAGAAACAATGATTGTGTCTTCATTTTCTCTAAGTCCATCTCTCAGAATGTTAAAAATGTTGTATGCAATCGAAAATGGATGTCTACACTGACTGTACTAAAAAGGAAAAGAAACAAACAACTCTCTGCCTGAGCTGTCAGCGTGAACATTGGTCCCCGACATCTGCAGTGACAAGGCAGCCCCTGGCTAGTCCTAACCACTCTGCGTCCCAGATGGAAATCTTGGCCCCAGTGTGATGCAAGGTCATCTCAGAGGACAAAAGACAAGCGAATGCATCTCACACCATTTTCTTGTTGCGGAAGTGAAATTTTTTTCAAGGAGGCCACACTGCCCCTCTTTAAACCACTAGTTTCCCTGAGGTTCCTTCATGAGAGTATACCATGGTCACAAGGGAGTGCCACGTATTGGGGCTGACCCGATAGCTGTCAGCCAGTGCTGGATCCCAATGAGTGACTTTTTACTGCTCCTTTTCTTGGATTTAAATCGTGCATTTTTCTTCTGCTTAGCACTACGGGCTTTTAATGGATTTTCAATATCAACTCAATAACCTAGTCTCTCCGGTGAGAATGAACAAAAACAAGCCCCCTCCCTCCCACCACACACATCCATAGAAAAGAGATCGGGAGGAAATGCATTAAAATCCTCTAAGTGCTAACTGGAAATAGTAGCACCCTCTTTTCTTTTTTAACACCAATAATGTATATTCTAGAATTTCTACAAAGTACATACAATTATTAAAAATTAAACATCATTTTTGTCTTTTAACACTGAAGTTGGTTTTGAGGGCACTAAAAAAGAAAAAAAAAAAACCCAACTTTCCAGAACCCCAGGAAATTAAACGAGATCAGAAGCGTAGAGTCAGATGGGCAGCCAGAGTGGGTCAATCCCATGCGCGTCCCCTCCCCGAAGCCCCCTTGCAAAGAGTGGCCGTGACAGCCCCTGCAGCTCAGATAACAAACCAGAGAGGGAGAGTCTTTTATGCGAATTGTCAGCCTCAGCCTTGAGATAGAGCACAAGTGGTCTTAACAGCCGAATCACATCTTGGCGAACAATGTCACAAAGATAGAAAAGGAGCATTATATTTTTTATCTCACAGATGTCCTGAAGAAAGTACACTTGGTTCCAATTTCATCTTGATAGCGCATCACAGATCACAATGACAGCCTCACTGGAAAATCGCTGATACCAGCTTCAGCTTAGTTTTTTCCACTGAATGGAGAAGCTCTGAATTTTCATTAGCACAGATCCATTGCTATTACTGACCATTTGACAATGTTGTCCTGGTTTTGATGGATTTCTTAGGACAGGTACGAGAATGTCCCAGCTTCTCGAGTGAGTAGGTGGGACAAGCGGTTGTTAGCTGGGAGCTCATCTAACTGAATACATTGCTGTATCACCTACCATCTGCCATGGCATATGCTGAAAAGACGTGGTTTACAAACTAAGTGGACAGTAAAACTCTGGTTTCCTAGGCCCACGTGATCCCCAGTACAAAACCTTAGATTTCTTTTCAAAGGCATCAGGAACCCAAACAGTAATGACTTTTTGTTGGTCTCCATCACTGGGAGGACTCATATAATGAAAGGTCCAAGTAACCTGGAAGATGGACCATAGCTGTTCAGAAAGGAATGCTCTGCTCTCCCTTATTCCTGGCAAGAGCAGATCTGTGAGCAGCATAGTTAAAGGCCCCATGGAAGGTCACATTGTCTTTCACCTTAGGTTGATCCTGGAATTTATGGGATCACATCTTATTTCATTTGGGGCTTTACTCTATTAACTAGGAGGTAAAGAAAAAAAAGGGGGGGCTTCCCTGGTGGCTCAGATGGTAAAGAATCTGCTTGCAATGAAGGAGACTTGGGTTTGATCCCCAGGTTGGGAAGATCCCCTGGAGAAGTGAATGGCTACCCACTCCAGTATACTTGCCTGGAGAATTCCATGGACAGAGGAGCCTGGTGGACTACAGTCCATGGGTTCACAAAGAGTTCGACACGACTGAGTGACTAACACACACACACAAAGAAAAAAGTAGAAGGAAGCCAGAGACAGGGCTATCCCTCTTATAAGCTGTATGTAAGTGGACATTGGGCGGCAGACAAGAACGCAGAAGCAAACAGGAGCTGCTTCCATGGAGTTCACACTTGTCGGGAGCAGCAGCTCTTTGCATCTTGTGGCCTCAAGGGCCCCAGGGAGCCCCAGCAGAGGCAAAGGGAAGGAGAAGAAAAGAGAAGGAGAGGAGAGGAGGAGGTAACTGATGCCTCCCCTCCCAGACTGGGACTTGAGCATGGATATATTACCCTGAGGCTCTGCTGGCCGCAGCTTCCAACACGGGAATGGCTCAGCCTGACCGCCCCTCTCCAACCTCTCAAACTGAGACGTGACGCCTTGTGTTGACTCAGGAACTCGAATTCTAATGCAGTCTTCAATCTTCCAAAAGAACCCACTTTTCTGAACTGTTCTTCAGAATCGTCATTAACATCAGAGATTTTTTAATGGGTGTGCCCTTGACCTGGTTGGAAGACGATCAGATCCACTTACAGTGATCACACGAGTCTGTGGGAATGGCCCATGTTGTTCCATTCCTGTGGTTCATACCTTCAAAATACATTCAGAATCCGACAGCCTTGTATCATCCACACTCACTACTCCGGTCCCAGCATGGTAGCCATCTTCTCTGCCCACATCAGTGCCATAGCTTTCTCACTGGTATCCCTGCTTCTACTTTTGCCCTCATCTCCCGCCCAGCCCCCTGCCCCGCAACAGCCATTCTCAACAAAGTAGCCAGAGTGATGCTTTCAAAATACTGGTCACAGGTTGCTACCCTGCTCCATGGTTCCCAAACGGGGGGAAAAGCTAGCGTCGTTATCAAATATGGCGCCCACTACTTCCCTGACCTCATCCACTGCTCTCCTCTTGCTCACTCTGCCCCAGTCACGTGCCAGACAAGCTTGCACCCCAGGACTTTAGCACTCACAGTTTTCTCTGCTTGGAAGGCGCTTCTCCTAGGTATTGGCCTCCATCAAGTCTTTGCTTAAATATCTCCTTCCTACTAATGTGTGTGTGTTCTAAGTCGTATCTGACTCTTTGCAAACCTATGGACCGTCGCTCACCAGGCTCCTCTGCCTGTCCCAGTTCTACCTGGAAGCTTAGTGGTTATCACCTTCAAAATATAGAATCGACTTATTTTGTTTACTGCCTGTGCGCCCCTCCTCCACTCCACCAGACACGCTAGAGTAGAAGCTTCATCAAGGCAGGGGTTCATCTTGTTTGTATCCTCAATGCCTAGAATGGTGTTTCACACATAGTAGGTATTCCAAAGTATTGGTGAATTGAATTTGCTGAATTTTTCTAGAAGTCTTGTGGGCAGTTCTCTTGTGTGCACTTTTATATATTGGAAAGGTCATGTCTGATTGTAACAAGAAAAACATTTGTAAAGTCTTATGCACACCATCTGGAGGCTGCTCGGCATCCTATATGTGAAATGAATCGTAAGTGGCAGACAAATGCCCTGTGGATAGAAATCAACACCATTGGAACCTGCGAGGTCCTCTGTGTTCCTTCTCCGGTGAGGTTGGAGCTCACTGGTTGGAAAAGGTGTATCTGTCTTATCTTTATCTAGGTTGTGTCTGGTGCATGGAAAATGCCATTTCCCCAATATTTCTTTGTAACAAACTCCCCCTGTCCACACCCCAGCATTTCTTTTTACTTGCAAATTTCTACAGCCAGTATTCTAAATTTCCCAATTGCCTCTTTTTTTTTTTTTTTTTTTTTTGCAATTGGTTTACATAGGATCTCAATAAGGTACATATATTCCAGTGGGTTGATATGACATTTAAATCTCCTTTAATTTATAGATTTCTCTCTTTTTTCTTCCTGCCATTTGTTTGTTGATAAAACAAATTAGCTCTTTCTGGCTGGATATTGAGGACTGACTTCCTGCACCTTGTTCTCAGGAATTTCTCCAAACATACAGCATAACAAACCATTTTTGATTGCCTTAAATGGTTTTAAAACTAAACAAACAAACAAAGAGGCATATTTGATCCCAGACCTCTCCAAACCCATGTGTACACTGATGTCTTTTTCATGACGTTAGTTTCATTAGAAACTGCGACATAAATGATGAAGGTTTATTGGATTGTGTTTGGTTGTATAGTTGAACAATAACTTTAGAGGCCTTTCAAGGATCTCATCTAGTCCTTTTGCTGATCTTGTTCATATCCGTGAGTCCTATTGGCTAAGAAGATGTCATTATTCTCTTGACTTTTCTTTCTGAATTGATATTGCTATTGAGAATAACATCCCTGAAGACAGAGCTAGGTAATATTCATTCTTTTAAAAAGCTATTGTATTATGTTTACCTTGCTGTGAAGCATATTTTATATTTCGTCTAGAAGTGCTGTAGGGTGGCAAGATATTGTATCTTACATAATGATTGTAATTTAAACATGAAAACCACTAGCTTTTCTTTTCTTCTTTACTTTGGTTTTGCTGAGTGATTTTGGGGGGCTCTATCTGTAAACATACATAAAGCTAATAACAGTAAGTGAATTATAGAGGTAACATTTCATTGAGGGTTTCTGGAAACAGCTTTTAGCCTCAAGAGCCAAGCTCTTACGCTCTGTGTTGGATCAGACTTGCAAGACAGAATTATAGCTCCATTCCTCGGGGTTTGCTTGTTGTTAATTTTATGGAGGACATAAAAGCTAATGTAAAGCATCTGTTCCATCCTTGACCCCTTTAAGAAACCTGTATCCATGGCAGCCAATACAGGTAGGAGGAGGCGGAGGTTCCAAATCTTCACAGGGCATTTCAACAGAAAGAAATGTCTGTCCCTTGAATGCAGCATTGATGTTAAATCTGTGTGGTGGTAAGATTGGGGTAAATTTCATTCTATTCGGTTAACATGCTTATGGAGCTCATACTGTGTGGCAGACCATGTTCTAGATGCTGAGCTTCCAGCAGTAAACAAATCAGGCAGGAAACTCTCCTGCCGTCTTAGTGCTTACTTACACTGGAGTTAAGCAAGTAGAATACAAAATATGCTACATGTAATGAGTCATTTCACACAACATTGGTTAAAGAAAGATAGCTGAGGGGGAGAGGGCTTTAGGGGCTGGGAACAAGGTCGCTGTTTTAAATAGTTATAGTGTCAGTCACTCAGTCATGTCCAACTCTTTGTGACCCCCATGGACTGTAACCCACCAGGCTCCTCTGTCCATGGAATTCTCCAGGCAGGAATACTGGAGTTAGTAACCATTAGATATCACTGATATGGTATTTGAGCAGGGACCCTCAAGGAGGCCTGGGAGCCAGGCCTGATGCCGATCACTGAGAGAAGGGCCTTCCAGGCAGAAAGGAGAGTCTGTACAAAGGCCCTGAGATGGAAGGCTTGGCAGAGAAGCAGCGATGCTGGTATGACTAAAGCTGAATGGTTGAGGAAGGGGTGATGGGGCGTGAGGTACCATAAGATTCAGAGGACTGTATCCTGCAGGGCTTTCTAAGGCAGGGGAAAGCCTCGGGGTCCTCTGAGTGGATTGGGAAGACAAGGAGTTCTCACTGAGCAGAGAAATGATTATTCAAGAGGATTATTCTGGATGTTTCATAGAAAATAGACATCCAGGAGGCAAAAGTTTAAATAAGAGACCAGTTAGGAAGCTACAGCTACAAAAATCCAGGCATCAGAATAGAGTGGCTTGGCGGAAGATGGCAGGCGGTGGTGGCAACATGTACTCTCCTTTTGGTCATGTGCTGAAGGAAGAGCCCACAGAATTGGCTCTCAGGTGGGATGTGGTGCCACGCCACAGGTCTGCTTTCCGGGAGCTGCTGCCTGGGTGCATAGACATCTCTGTCATTGCCGCCCTGCCCCTTCTTGTCCTGATAATAAGTTCTCAACACCACTCTATGGATTGTACTTGGGTTTGCTTTTGCCTAGGCTGGCTTTGCCCTGGGCACATAGATAGCATTTGCTGGGGCACAAGAGCATTATTTTGCTTCCCTTCTGTTTACTGAGACTCAACTTCTTGCTGCCCTTGTCTGGAGTTCCTGCTGGTGTCCAGCTGCTCTCCTGGATCCAGGAACAGCAAGGGTCTGTATCTCCCCACACCACCATCTCACCATGTCCATGATTCCTCCACCAGAGCCTCAGATTCTGAGATCATGTATCACTTTCCTCCCAATGCTTCTCCAGATGCTTCATATTAGACTCCAGTTATAATTTTCATACTGGCATTTTTGTTTTCTTGCTTCCAGAAAACAAGCAGCCGACAGCAAAAATTATCCTTGTCTGAGTACATTTTGGGGGCTTCCCAGATGGTGTTAGTGGTAAAGAACCTGTCTGCCAGTGGAGGAGACATAAGACATGTGAGTTCGATCCCTGGGTTGGGAAGATCCCCTGGAGGAGGGCACAGCAACCCACTCCAGTTTTCTTGCCTGGAGAATCTCATGGACAGAGGAGCCTGGAGGGCTACAGTCTGTAGGGCTGCACAGAGTTGGACATGACTGAAGTGACTTAGCACGCATCCAGGTTCATTTTCATCATGGCACCATCCCTTTCAGATTCCTGCTTGTCTTTCAGTTCTTCCTACCCTGATTTCCTTAAGTTCTCACCACATCCTTTGTCATCATCAGCAGGTGTTTATATAATTTTTGATTCACTCTGGCAAACCACTTTGAGAACTAGCACATACCCTAAGACTAGATGCCTTGTCGCTGGTCCTGATTGGTCAGGAGAGGACTGCCATACATATGATGACAAGAAGGCAAATCATACAAATATGAAGTCTGAATTGAGAGGCTTCCCTTGTTCCCATCATCTGATTGCCCATGTCCAGCACTGGAGATTTGATCATCATAAGCATCATCATACCAGTGAGTATCAGTGGGAGAGGTAACTCTGTGAATCTTCACCTTCTTTCTTAGTGATCACTCATGAATTGGTGTGTTAATCATTTATGCAATGCACCAAATATCTCTATACTTCGGATACACAGAAAAAGATTGTACTTCCTGCTTTCTTTCTGGTTGGATGGAGCAATATGGTTAATTCTGGTCAATGACTTGAGAGTAGAAGTAATATTGATAATTTTTGAGCCAGTGCATTTAATTACCAGGAAAACACTTAGAGCCTTCTTTCCTTTCATGATGATTTCAACTTTTGAGATGGTGGCCTGGGTCACTCAACTCAGTGGAGCAGAGTCCTTTAGCAACCTGTGATGGATGGGCAACAGAATTGAGAAACCCTTGTTTTAGCCACTGAAATGTTGGGATTGTTTATTACTGCAGCATCACTTACCTTATCCTGCCTAATGTCTTCAGGTCAACTCTCCATGATAGTTACTTGAGAACAGGACCTCGGGCAAATGAAGGTTTGGCTAGGCGTAAAGGACAAACCTAAATTAGATCATGGTCACTGGGTTCTAAGAATGATGGTCCTAGCAAAGAGAACGAGGTTACACGTGGAGAAAAGAGGACTCAAGGCAGAGCAGAGCAATATCTAGGGTTTGTCTAAGATTGGTGACAGAAAAAAGATGTAGTGATCTCTGCCTAAACACATGCCCTAATGCTAGGTGCCTTGCAGTCAGCATTGCATTTGGTCAGGAGGGGACTTCCACACACGTGATGACAAGAAGGCAAGGTCAGGGGTCTGGCTGCCTCCGTCTCATCACCTCCAAAGAGGATGGCTACCCCATTCACTCTGGTCCACGGTGGCCGTTCAGATGAGTGATCATGAACAACATCTGGGAGGAGGCCCTGCCAGGCCAGAGGACCTCAACAGAGCCTGATGCTGTGTAAGAGCCTCAGCGTGTCACAGCAATGATTTCTGGCTTCCTGTAGTTACCATTAGTGAAATTGCAGTGTCTGCTTCTAGGACCGCCCTTGCCAGGATCAGCGTTTCCCTGGGTTGAACTCTGCAGGGAGGAGGAGCTTGGGGAAGTAGTTGCCCTGTGCCTTCCTCCCTTGTGTGTGGAGCCTGAAAAAGAAGCCTGCTGTTTAGAAAGGTGCTTTGGTTTTAATTGGCAGGAGGAGGCTTGTGAGGATCTCCAGTTTTCTCCTTGTGTTATGATTTTGTGACAGTGTGAAGTCAATCTTACAGCAGTTACAGCTCTCTTGAGCTGTCAGCAGCTCAGAGACTTCAACTCTGATTAAAATACATGACTAAAAAAATTACCATAATCCAGAGACAGGAGTGAAGAAAAAGCCGTAATAATACTGACAACAATGTGCCAATTAAGAGGCTATTTAGTGCCTTCCTGCAACACAGGACAGTCTCCTCAGAGGTGCCCCTGATAGAGCCAGGGCCTTGTTAATGCATGTGACAGGGCAGATACACCTGGAGAAGGAAGGGGTAAGCTGAGTGCCCACTGGATAATTTGTTTGCTAGAAGTTCTGTGAGTGGCACCAAGTAGAAGCCATAGATGTGATCTCTGCTCTGAACCAGCATGATTAAGAGACCAGCCAGGAATGGAACTCTAGATCTTAGTCCAATGATCCAACATGTCCAGTGACTTGCCTAGCCCCAATGAACACTGCTCTTGAAGCCTCTCACCACCTCAGAAATCACCCTATGTTGTCCCTTTTGCCACCAGAGCCATCCTCTGCCTCCAAATCATCCAGGACATTTCCTCTACCCACTCTACCCTTTGCCTTCTGTATAACACTGCATACTCAGGTCTCCTTTGCTTGGGGCCTCTCTAGGTGACCCCAGCTACTTGAGAAGCTAGCTTGTTAATACTCCTAATGGTTTAAGATGTTAGCCTTTCCAGCTCTGTCTATTTGCATCTTAACAGGGACCTTTCAGCTTGCAACCAACGGTGTTACTGCTTAGAATTTAGGGCATACAACAAAAGGCTGGGGTGGGGGGGTGGCATTTGGAAGCAGAAAGCTGTCTGGGGGACACTTTAATCACACCCAGTAAGTAGTTCTTTCCTTTGCCTAGGCATGCAGGCAAGCAATTCAGCCCCCTATTTGCAGTTTGGGACTCTGCACTGCTCCAGTTCTTTACAGTCAGATACAATTGTACCACTTTCAGTCACTCTTTCTTTACTGAAGTCTACGCATTGCACTGCTTGTTGGCTTTCTCTCTCCAGACTTACTGTACACAGGTTCCTCACAGTATATTTGAAAATGTTTGTGGGACACACAGAAACCTGTCATTTAAGCAATACAGGTGGTCATGTGAAAGCTTCCCTAACATGGGAAAGGAAACAGTCACCCAAGTCCAGGAAGCACCGAGTCCTGTACAGGGTCAACTCAAGGAGAAACACACCAAGACACATAGGAGTCAAACTGACAGAAGTTAAAGACCAAGAGAAAATATTAGAAGCAACAAGGGAAAAGCAATAAGTGACATACAAGGGAATCCCCGTAAGACTGTCAGCTGATTTTTCAGCAGGAACTCTCCAGGCCAGAAGGTAGTGATGGAAGGGAATACAACCAAGAATACCCAGCAAAGCTTGTATTTCAGATTTGATGAGGAAATCAAAAGCTTTACAGAAAAGCAAAACCTAAAAAGAATTCAGGACCTCCAAGCCACCTTTACAACAAATACTAAAGGAATCCCTGTAAGCAGAAAAGAAAAGGCCACTACTAGAAAGAAGAAAATTATAAAACAGGAAAGCTTGTTGGGAAAGGCAAATGTACAGTAAAGATATGAAGTCATCCATATGTAAATATGATATCAAAGTCAGTAAAGAGGAGGAGAGTAAAAACGCAGGATATTTTAAATGCATTTGAAATTCAGATATCAACAACTTAAAACATAATTATATATATATATAATATAGTATATATATATATATATTGCTATACCAAAGCCTCTTGGTAATCACAAACCAAAAATCTATAATAGATATACACTCAAAAAAGAAAAAAGAGGGACTTCCCTGGTGGTCCAGGGGTTAAGACTTCATGCTTCCACCACAGGGAGCAAGTTTTCATCCTTTGAACTAAGGTCACATGTCACATGGTGTGACCAAAAAAAGAAAAAAGAAAATGAACCCAAACAGAACACCAAGACTGTCATCAAAGAGAAGAGAAAAAATACAAAAGGAAAAAAAAAATCTAAAAACAAATCCAGAACAGTAAAATGGCAATAAGAAGACATATCAATGATTGTGTTAAATGTAAAGGGATTAAATGTGCCGATCAAAAGACACAGACTGGCTGAATGGATACAAAAACAAGGCCTGTATGGATGCTGTCTACCAGAGATCTGCTTCAGGTCTGGAGACACATACAGACTGAAAGGGAAGGGGTAGAAAAAAGTATTCCATGCAAATGAAAATCAAAAGAAAGCTGGAGTAGCAATACTTAAATCAGACAAAATAGACTTTAAAATACCTATTGCTACAAGAGACAAAGAAGGACACTACATAATAATCAGGGGGTCCATCCTAGAAGAAGATAGAGCAATTGCAAATTTTTATGCACCCAACATAGGAGCACCTTAATATATAAGGGAAATGTTAACAGATATAAAAAGAGAAACTGACAGTAACGCAGTAACAGTGGGTGACTTTAAACTCTACTTATATCAATGCACAGATCATCCAGACAGAAAATCAATAAGGAGACATAGGCCTTAAATGACACATTAGACCAATGGATTCTATTGATATTTATAGAGCATCCCATCAAAAAATAGCAGAATATGCATTCTTTTCAAGTGCCCATGGAACATTCTCTAGGATAAATAACATGCTGGGTCATAAAAGAGGCCTTGGTAAATTTAAGAGAACTGAAATCATTTTAAGCATCTTTTCCAAAAATACTGCTATCAGATTAGAAATCAACTATAAGAAAAAGAACTGCAAAAGACACAATCATGTAGAGGCTAAACAATATGCTACCAAGCAATCAACGGAAAATTAAATTAAATTTTCAAAAAGAAAAAAAAAAAAAAAAAAACTAGAGACAAGTGAAAATGAAAACATGATGATCCAAAACCTGTGGGATGCAGCAAAAGGAGTTCTAAGAGAGAAGCTTATAGTGATACAGCTTACCTCAGGAAATAAGAAAAGTCTCAAATGAAAGACCTGACATTATAACTAAAGCACGGAGAGAAAGAAGAACAAACAAAACCTAAAGTTGGTAGAGGGAAAGAAATTACAAAGATTAGAGCAGAAAGAAATGAAACAGATGAAGAAAACAATAGAAAAAGATCCATGAAACTAAAAGCTGCTTCTTTGAAAAGATAAGCAAAATTGATAGATCTTTAGCCAGACTCATCAAGAAAAAAATGAAGAGGGCCCAAATTAATAAAACTAGAAATGAAAAAGAAGTTACAGTTTACCCCACAGAAATACAAACTACCATAAAAGACTATTTCAAGGCCAATAAAAGGAAAAACCTAGATGAAACGGATAAATTCTTTGAAAGATACAATCTCCCAAGACTTAGCTGGAAGAAATAGAAAATATGAACAGACCAGTTTCAAGTACTTTCAATACTTTAATTGAATCTGTGGTTTTACAACTCCCAACAAAAGTTCAAGAGCAGATGACTTCACAGGCAAACTCTACCAAACATTTAGATTACAGTTAACAGCTATTCTTTTGAAACTATTCCAAAAAATTGCAAAGGAAGAAACACATCCAAACTCATTCTGTGAGACAACCACCATCACTTTGATACCAAAACCAGACAAAGATACTACAAAAGAGAAAATTATAGGACAACATCACTGATGAACATAGGTGCAAAAATTCTCAACAAATATTAACAAACCAAATTCAACAACAGTACATTAAAAGGATGCAAACACCATGGCCAAGTGGGATTTATCCTAGGAATGAAAAGATTTTTCAATATCCACAAAATCAAACAATCACATCAACGAATTGAACAATAAAAAGCATGATTATATCAATAGATGCAGAAAAAGCTTTTGATAAAATTCAACATCCATTTATGATAAAAAAAGAGCTCTTCATAAAATGGACATAAAAGGAACATTCCTCAACATAATAAAGGCCATGTGAAAAACCTGCAATTAAAATCATACTTAATGGTGAAAAGCTGAAAGCACTTCCTCCAGGATCAGGAACAAGACAAGGATGTCCACTCTCACAACTTTTATTAGACATAGTTTTGGCAATCCTAGCCACAGCAATCAGAGAAGAAAAATAAAAAAGTAAAAGGATCCAACTTTGAAAGAAGTAAAAATGTCACTGTTTGCAAATAACATGGTACTATGTATAGAAAAATCCTAAAGACACTTCTAGAAAACCACTGCAGTTCATCAATGAATTCAATAAAGTTGTAGTATACAAAATTAATACACAGAAATCTATTGCATTTCTATATACTAACAACAAAATATCAGAAAGAGAAATTAATAATCCCATTTATTATCACAATGAAAAAAAAATACCTAGGAATAAACCTACCTAAGGAGGCAAAAACCTGTACTCTGAAAACTATAAGATGCTGATGAAAGAAACTGAAGACCACAAAAACCAATGGAAAGATATGCCATGTTCTTGGATTGGAAGAGTCATTATTGTTAAATTGACTATATTATCCGAGACAATCAACAGATTTAATGCAACCTCTATGAAATTACCATTGGCATTTTTCACAGAACTAGAACACAATTTTTTAAAACTTGTGTAGAAACACAAAAGACCCCAAAGAGCCAAAACAACCTTGAGGAAAAATACTGAAGCTGGAGGATTCAGGCTCCTTGGCTTCAGACTGTACTACAAAGCTGCAGTAATCAAGACAGTATGGCGCCGCCACAATCGCAGACAAACAGATCAGTGTAACAGGATAGAAGGTCCAGAAATAAACCCACATATCTATGGCCAATTATCTACAAAAAAGAAGCAAGAACATACAACGGAGAAAAGAAAATCTATTCAATAAGTGGTGTTGGGAAAACTGGATAGCTACATGTAAAAGAATGAGATTAGAACATTCTCTAACACCATATACAAAAATAAACTGCAAGTAGATTAAAGACCTAAATGTAAGACTGGATACTATAAAACTCCTAGAGGAAAACAGGCAGAACAATCTTTGACATAAATTACGTCAATATCTTTTTGGATCTGTCTCCTAGAGTAATGGAGATAAAAACAAAAATAAACAAAAGGGACCCAATTAAATTCAAAAGACTTTGTTCAGCAAAGGAAACTATATATAAAACAAAAAGACAACCTACAGAATGAGAGAAAAGGATAAGACTGATGGATTTATTTTCAAAATACACAAATAACTCATACAGCTCCATATTTAACTTAAAAAAAATGGCAATTAGAAAATAAGCAGAATATCTAAATAGACATTTCTCCAAAGAAGACACACAAATGGCCAACAGGCACATAAAAAAGTGCTCATTCAACATCACTAATTATTAGAGAAATGCAAATAAAAACTACAATGAGATATCACTTCACTTAGGCCAGAAAGTCCATCATTGAAAAGTCTACATTTGGAGAGCGCGTAGAGGAAAAGGAATCATCCCATACTCTTGATTGGAATGTAAAGTGGGTACAGTCACTATGGAGGATGTATAGAGGTCCCTTAAAAAAACTAAAAATAGAATTAACATATGATCCTGCAATCCTATTCCTGAGCATATATCTGGAGAAAACTATAATCTGAAAAGATACACGCAGTACAATTTACAATAGTCAAGACAGGGAAGCGACTTCAGTCTCCACTGACAGAAGAATGGCTAAAGATGGTATAGTATATACATACAATGGAATACTGCTGCTGCTGCTAAGTCGCTTCAGTCGTGTCCGACTCTGTGCGACCCCATGGCCTGCAGCCTACCAGGCTCCTCCGTCCATGGGATTTTCCAAGCAAGAGTATTGGAGTGGGGTGCCATTGCCTTCTCTGACAATGGAATACTACTCAGCCATAATAAAGAATGAAATAATGCCACATGTAGCAACATGGCTACACTAGAGATTATCATACTAAATGAAATAAGCCCCACAAAGAAAAACAAATATGGCATGATATTGCTTATATGTGAAATCTAAAAAAAAAAAAGATGCAAATAAACTTATTCTCAAAACAGAAGTAGACTCACAGATACAGAAAACAAACATGGATACCAAAGGGGGGAGTAAATTAGGAGTTGGAATTAGCATGCAGTATATATAAAGTAGGTAACTAACAAGATGTACTATATAACACAAGGGAAAAGAATCTGAAAAATGAATATATATACTTATAGTTTTATTGATTTAGGTCCTCTCCATTTTTTTTTCTTGAAGGGTCTGGCTAAAGGTTTATTTAAAAAAAAAAAAAACCCAAAACATAAACAAAAAAATTCACAAAGGGCTCTGTGATAAGTGGGAAATTTTTGCAGAGAAATTTGATAAATGAGTGTCAAAAGTTACAGACATAGCAAAAAAAGTAATGATAAACAGCAGGGAGAGGGGTGGGGAATGGGCAAAGATAGGAGTGTGGGATAAAGAGATATAAATCATTAGGTATAAAATAGCTATGAGGATGTATTGTATAACACAGGGAATATAGCCAGTATTTTGTAGTACCTATTAATGGAATATAACATGTGAAGATTGTGAATCACTATGTTGTACACCTGTAATTTATGTAATATTGTCATCAACTATACTTCAATAAAATTTTCTAAGTATGAGAAGTCTTAAAAATGTGCATGTTCTTTGACTCAGCAATTTACATCTAGGAATTTATTCTAAGATATCAGAGCTGTTCATAAAAGTAATGACTAAGTAAATATGAGGATATTAATCAGAGAATTTTCATAGAAAAGTATTAGAAATAATTCACAGGGACTACCCTCATGGCCCAGGGGCTAAGACTCTGTGCTCCCAATGCAGGAGACCCAGGTTTGATCCCTGGTCAAGGAACTAGATCCCACACGCTGCAACGAAGAGTTTGCATGCCATTAACTAAGACGTGGTGCAGCCAAATAAACAAATAAATACTAAAAAAATGAAACAATTCACATAATGGAGGGTTAATAAATGGGTATTATATATAAATGGGTAATTATAAACTAGAAAACCAGAAATTAGCCATTTAAAATTCAGTGGAAGTGAGAAATAGATTTAGGGGCCTAGATCTGATAGATAGAGTGCCTGATGAACTATGGAATGAGGTTCGTGACATTGTACAGGAGACAGGGATCAAGACCATCCCCATAGAAAAGAAATGCAAAAAAGCAAAATGGCTGTCTGGGGAGGCCTTACAAATAGCTGTGAAAAGAAGAGAAGCGAAAAGCAAAGGAGAAAAGGAAAGATATAAACATCTGAATGCAGATTTCCAAAGAATAGCAAGAAGAGGTAAGAAAGCCTTCCTCAGCGATCAATGCAAAGAAATAGAGAAAAACAACAGAATGGGAAAGACTAGAGATCTCTTCAAGAAAATCAGAGATACCAAAGGAACATTTCATGCAAAGATGGGCTCAATAAAGGACAGAAATGGTATGGACCTAACAGAAGCAGAAGATATTAAGAAGAGGTGGCAAGAATACACAGAAGAACTGTACAAAAAAGATCTTCACGACCCAGATAATCACGATGGTGTGATCACTGACCTAGAGCCAGACATCCTGGAATGTGAAGTCAAGTGGGCCTTAGAAAGCATCACTACAAACAAAGCTAGTGGAGGTAATGGAATTCCAGTTGAGCTATTCCAAATCCTGAAAGATGATGCTGTGAAAGTGCTGCACTCAATATGCCAGCAAATTTGGAAACCTCAGCAGTGGCCACAGGACTGGAAAAGTCAGTTTTCATTCCAATCCCAAAGAAAGGCAATGCCAAAGAATGCTCGAACTACCGCACAATTGCACTCATCTCACACGCTAGTAAAGTAATGCTCAAAATTCTCCAAGCCAGGCTTCAGCAATATGTGAACCGTGAACTTCCTGATGTTCAAGCTGGTTTTAGAAAAGGCAGAGGAACCAGAGATCAAATTGCCAACATCCGCTGGATCATGGAAAAAGCAAGAGAATTCCAGAAAAGCATCTATTTCTGCTTTATTGACTATGCCAAAGCCTTTGACTGTGTGGATCACAATCAACTGTGGAAAATTCTGAAAGAGATGGGAATACCAGACCACCTGATCTGCCTCTTGAGAAATTTGTATGCAGGTCAGGAAGCAACAGTTAGAACTGGACATGGAACAACAGACTGGTTCCAAATAGGAAAAGGAGTTCGTCAAGGCTGTATATTGTCACCCTGTTTATTTAACTTATATGCAGAGTACATCATGAGAAACGCTGGACTGGAAGAAACACAAGCTGGAATCAGATTGCCGGGAGAAATATCAATAACCTCAGATATGCAGATGACACCACCCTTATGGCAGAAAGTGAAGAGGAACTCAAAAGCCTCTTGATGAAAGTGAAAATGGAGAGTGAAAAAGTTGGCTTAAAGCTCAACATTCAGAAAATGAAGATCATGGCATCCAGTCCCACCACTTCATGGGAAATAGATGGGAAAACAGTGGAAACAGTGTCAGGCTTTATTTTTCTGGGCTCCAAAATCACTGCAGATGGTGACTGCAGCCATGAAATAAAAAGACGCTTACTCCTTGGAAGGAAAGTTATGACCAACCTAGATAGCATATTCAAAAGCAGGGACATTACTTTGCCAACAAATGTTCATCTAGTCAAAGCTATGGTTTATCCTGTGGTCATGTATGGATGTGAGAGTTGGACTGTGAAGAAGGCTGAGCGCCGAAGAATTGATGCTTTTGAAGTGTGGTGTTGGAGAAGACTCTTGAGAGTCCCTTGGACTGCAAGGAGATCCAACCAGTCCATTCTGAAGGAGATCAGCCCTGGGATTTCTTTGGAAGGACTGATGCTAAAGCTGAAACTCCAGTACTTTGGCCACCTCATGCGAAGAGTTGACTCATTGGAAAAGACTCTGATGCTGGGAGGGATTGGGGGCAGGAGGAGAAGGGGATGACAGAGGATGAGATGGCTGGATGGCATCACTGACTCGATGGACATGAGTCTGAGTGAACTCTGGGAGTTGGTGATGGACAGGGAGGCCTGGCGTGCTGCGATTCATGGGGTTGCAAAGAGTCGGACACGACTGAGTGACTAATCTGATCTGATCTGATCTTAGTAGAATAATTAATGTCACAGTAAAATGCTCACAATATATTTTGCTTAAAATGAAGGTAGGTTATAAGATATAGTGAGTTTAATACAAATTTTGGAAAACATACAATATCAGTTATAGGTATGGAAAAAGATCATAAGGACATACACCAAAATGTTAACAGTGGTTATCTCTGAGTACTTGTAGGAGTGATTTAAAATTTCTTCCTTACATTTCAAATTGTCAGTGAGTTATTATTTTATAATCAGAAAAAGGTAATTAAAGAAGATAAAACTCATTTGTTCAAAAATTCAGTATGATAAGCCTACTAAGTCATATGACATGTAGGAAGGCTTGGTAAACTATGACGACCCTTGGGGAAGACTATTGGGACAGCATAGGAGAATGTTGTTGTTTAGTTGCTAAGTTGTGTCCAACTCGTTTATGACCCCATGGACTGTAGCCTGCCGGGATCCACTATCCATGGAATTTCCCAGGCAAGAATACTGGAGTGGGTTGCCATTTCCTTCTCCAGGGGGATCTTCCTGACCCAGGGATTGAACCCAATTCTGCGCATCTCCTGCATTGCAGGTGGATTCTTTACTACTGAGTCACCGGGGGAGCCATAGGAGAATAGTTCTGGTCTCCAAATCCAGCAAGACTGAGTTGGACTCCTAGTTCTGCCACTTCACTTGTGGCATGTTATTTAATCTAAGCTTTGATTTTCACTTCTGGATAAAGGAAACAGTAAAACCCACCTTTTAGACTTATCTTGAAGATTAATGAGGAGCATTCAAAAATACTAGTTACTGTTTTTTTGTGGCACAGTGTTACAGGGTGGTCCTTTGCAATCACCTCTGCTTTATCCATTTTTGCTTCCTACGAGAGCAACTGCTGCTGCTGCTAAGTCGCTTCAGTCATGTCCGACTCTGTGCGACCCCATAGACGGCAGCCCACCAGGTTCCTCTGTCCCTTGGATTCTCCAGGCAAGAACACTGGAGTGGGTTGCCATTTCCTTCTCCAATGCATGAAAGTGAAAAGTGAAAGTGAAGTCACTCAGTCATGTCCGACTCTTAGCGACCCCATGGACTGCAGCCCACCAGGCTCCTCCATCCATGGGATTTTCCAGGCAAGAGTGCTGGAGTGGGGTGCCATTGCCTTCTCCATGTGAAAGCTACACTGGCCATATTTATCCTCTCACCTATACTCACAAGCCTCTGCCTTATTATATAGGTTTTATTATTTAGCTGCAGCAAGGCTGATAGATTAGGCTATGATTGCCATTGAAAATAGTTTGTTGTACTCACATATTCCTAGAGGAGGGGACATCCATGCTCCAGGGGCTGTGCAGGGAGGCGCTAGAGTTAGTCAGGAAGGAGAAGGGGAAAACTTGGACAAGAGTCTTTTCTGGTATGCATGAAAGAATTGGTGAAGTAGGGTAGTTCGACTTAGAATTGGGTAGTTTGAATGATTTCAGTGGGTCCTGAGGCATAGCGGCTGCCCCTAGTTTTCTAATTCTCGGCTCTGGTGTGATTAGGGCAGGTGTATAGTGGCCCAGCGCATGAGCCCTGAGTATGAGCACCCTCTAAAGGAGGTGGTTGGGAGTTTGGGCTCTGGATTAGTTGGTTTCCATATGAAAGGTGTGGAGCCCTTTATAATCCCTAAGAATTGGCTATTCCAGGGAGGGGCAGTCTTTCTGTCATCAGCATCAAAAATGCAGAATAAAAAGACAAGATTAATATGTTGGGTAAATGAGCAGTTCTAACTTTTATCACCTCTATAAGGAAAAGGGTCAGATCCTTGGCATATCACACAATCCTTGCCAACCTCTGTTTTATAGAATCATAGTTGTATTTGTTTTTTGGTTATCTACTCCTATACGACAAACTGCTCCCCCCCAACCCCCCCGCCAACTTAGTGATTAAGAACATCAATCACTTTACTTGCTTATGATTTTGCCATTAGGCTATATTCAACTGGGTGCTTCTTTTGCTGTCCTCATGTAACTTCATTGAGTGAGCCAGGCAGCTCTGGGTTGGCAAAGTTGGGATGCTGGAATGGCTGGGTTTCTCTCTTTTTCTTTCTTCCTCTCCTTGAGAGCTCAGGACCTCATGTTTTCCAAATGAACCCTCCAGCAGAGAAGCCAGACATCTTACCTAGCACCTCAGGCTTCCCACGACTGCAGAAACGGGAGTTGCCCGGCCTTTGTAAGGCTTGGTCCTGAAACAGAACCTCACCTCTTCCGCCACATTCTCTTGATGAAAGCAAGCCGCAGGTTTTGCCCAGATTCAACTGGAGGGGAGTAGACAGGGCATGAATTCCAGGACATGGGCTCATGAGGAGGGATGTTCTATAGGCCCATCAGTGTAATGAACTGTCAGGAGAGGTGAGACAGAGCATCCATTCTGGCAGTCCTTTTGAGACTCCAGAATCTTAGAGTCATTGAACCCCGGCCATTGAGGACACAGTGATCCCAGTGATCACACCATCCACAAGGGCTGTCTGAATGTTCTGGGCTCTCTCCTAAAGAAGGGGCAAGATAAGGAACCACACTTGTTTTATAACGAAAGGAAACTTTGAAAAGGTAGACACCAATTTTCAATGAGCAGGCCTCAGAAAATGAGGTTTTGCTGTATTTTTAGACAAAGTATACTGGGTCGTGACTGATCAAAGAGTCAATGGAAAGCCTTGATGGGATGACCAGACAGCTACTTATTTGAATTCACTTCAGCTGACGGAAAGGTGTTTCTTTTGCTTTATAGGCTTTTAATAGAAGAAAGCGTTTTGTGAAACTGAATAATCTCTCTCTAAAGAAATGAAAGAAATCCTGGGAAGCAGCAAGATTCATGAGTTTTGCTAAATGCCAAATTTCTTCTTAGATATTACTTTTCTTCAAAAAAAAAAAAAAGAAGAAGTCTCTGGACTACCATGATTGCTCTAAATCCCTAGGTTGGAATTTAGACGCAAAGGGTAGTTTGCTCAGCTGAATTTTCTGAGCACTTTCTCAGAAATGGGTCTGATTTCTTCAAGAAGAACCAGCTCAGACTCTCCCAACACAGCGACTCTAATGGCAAAGGAAAAGAACGCAGGACCCAAATCCTTTTTAGTTCTAAACGTACCCGCAAACACATTTCCTGGCATTCTCCTTTTAATCTTTAAAATGTATGCTAATTTTCCCTTCTGTTTCATTATATATTCATTGTTGATTTAAAATGAAAGGTAACATTTTAGATTATTCATTACTTGCCCCAGGGATGACCAAGGTTATCTCTTCTCTGATTTCCCTCTACTTACTGGATAATTGTCTTTTTTGTTTTATATTAGATTATTATTTAGCAAATATTAAATCCTTCCTTTTGACTTCCAGGGGAAGGATAGATGTTCCTACCTCCATCTTCTTCAATATTTTCTGAATTCTAAGTTTATTCCCTTCTTGCACACTCTTCCTCAGTTTTAGGGTAAACACTGGAGTTCTCCGTCTTTATCATCCCATTGACTAGCTCTGAAACATGCAAAAAGAAAAAAAAAACCCTCTGTTTTTCTTGAGTCTGGGGTCATGCCATATCTTGCTTGGAATTTTTCTTAGTTTGGGCTGCTATAAAAAAGTACCAAAGATTGGGTGGTTGGAACAGCAGACATTTATTTCTCATAGTTTTACAGGTTAGGAAGGCCCTGGTGGAAGCCCCCTTCCTGTCTTACAGATGGCCGCCTTCTTGCTGCATCTGAACACGGTAGGGAGCGAGTGCTCTGGTGTGGCTTCCTCCGCTTACAAGGGCACTAGTTCAACCAGAGGGGCCCCACCCTCGTCGCTGCCGGAAACCAGCCTCAGCAGAAAACTCCTTTGTCCTGTCTCTCTAGCAGAGCCATGTAGTAACTAATCTTAAACGAGGCACCCCCATGTTCTACTCATCTCTGGCCCTGGCGCACCTTTCAAATCTTTTGATCACACAATACCTTGTCTAACCTGTTGGCTCTTTCCATAGATCAAATAAGTAGAAACAAAGAATTAACAGATGACCAGATCTCTTCCCTAACTTCTCCCTTCAGGAATCCTGCAAACCATGTGAACACAATAATATCTAAAGAAAGACCACAAGAAATTGATGAGTCCACATGCGGTGGGAAATGGCAACCAGTCTGACCCCCTGTGTCAATGATTAACTAAAATTAGTTCCCCCTTTCCCTCTAAAACTTTCCTGGCTGAGCAGAATCCTGGGAGTTGGTTTTTGGGGGATATGAGTCCATCTTCTCCCTAGATTGCCAGCATTCTAATTAAAAACAACTTTCCTTTTACCTAAAACTGCCTCCCAGGTATGGATTTTTGTGTTGAGGAGCCAGACTGAGTTCAGTAGCATCGTGAACTCATGGAAATCTAATTATCTCCCAAAGGCCTCACCTCCTAATATCACCATTTGGGGGATAGGGTTTCAAGATATGAATTTGACACAAACATTCAGTCCATAGCAGGCTTTTAACACTGCCTGCTATGGACTGCTATAACACTGTCTTAATTGGTCCCCCTCACTTTCAGTCTCTTTTACATAGTTTTCAGATTTGTCTTCCTAAAATGCAGAAACGGCACATTACTTGCTAATGTAATATGTTTCAATATTCTCTGATTTACTGAGTCATGCTACTGATATTTGCAGCAGGTCAGAATCAGGTCCCTCCCAACTCTTCCATTTTAGCTTCATCTCCAATTATTCCTCCTCCTTTCCACCCTTTCTTCTTTGCTTCCTTTGCTAAAACTCTTTCCTCTAACCCCATCTGCTTGGCAAGGCAAATACTGCTCATTCTTTCTGGCCCAGCTCAAATGTGATAGCTTTTATGAAGTCTCCTCCCCAGGCAGAATCAATCATTCCTTTGTCTTGTTATTTATAGGTTAAGTGTCTCTTAACGCTGGTTGCATATTAAGATCACCTGGTTCTCCAAAGGATCTACACACACACACACACACATAAATATACACATATAGATACACACCGGAGAAGGCAATGGCACCCCACTCCAGTACTTTTGCCTAGAAAATCCCATGGATGGAGGAGCCTGCAGAAGGCTGCAGTCCATGGGGTCGCTAGAGTCGGACATGACTAAGCGACTTCACTTTCACTTTTCACTTTCATGCATTGGAGAAGGCAATGGCAGCCCACTCCAGTGTTCTTGCCTGGAGAATCCCAGTGATGGGGGAGCCTGGTGGGCTGCCGTCTATGGGGTCACACAGAGTCGGACACGACTGAAGTGACTTAGCAGCAGTAGCATAGATACACACACCTAAAACAAGACATTCAGCCACAGGATTATGAGGGCTGACAAGTCTGAATCAATGTGGTCAGCAAGCTGGAGACCCAGGAGAGTCAATGGTGTGGTTCAGGTCCAAAGGGCAGCAGACTCAAGATCGGGAAAGAGCTGATGTTTCAGTTCAAGTTTAAAGACAGGGGAAAAAAATGTCCTAGCATGAGGAACTAGGCTGGAGGAATTTTCTCTTATTCAGGAGAGGGTCAGAATTTTTGTTTTATTCAGACCTTCAACCCTCAGAGAAACACCAGGATGATGTTTGACCAAATATCCAGGTACCCTGTGGCCCAGTCATGTCAGTATGTAAAATTGACCATCATACCTGGGGAACTATTAAAAAATACAAATATTGCTGGCCCCATCCCCGGGACTTTAGTTTCACTGGTCAGGGGTAGAACCTAGGCATCAATGTATTCAATGTTTTAAACTTCTTTCTTGCGTGAGTGAAGAAATCCAAGTAAGTTACTCATATATACGCTTGTTATAGACAGTGGGACCTTTGAGGGCAGGAAAGGTCCTTACTCCTGGTTACCTCAAAACCTGCCTCCATGGCAGATAATACTAGATACTGAATTATTGTTTTTGTTTAGTTGCTAAGTCGTCTCTGACTCTTTGTGACCCCATGGACTGCAGCGTTCCAGGCTCCTCTGTCCTCCACTAACTCCTAGAGTTTGCTCAAATTCATGTCCCACTGAATCTGCTATCTAACCATCTCATTCTCTGCTGCCCCCTTCTTTGGCCTTCAGCCTTTCCTAACTGAATTGATGCTTCATGTTTAATTGGACCACAATGTGGTATTACTAGTGTATTATCACTACAGTTATAGGTTGAATCACTGCTTAGTCACTTGATCTTGTCTGACTCTCTGTCACTCCATGGACTATAGCCAGCTAGTCTCCTCTGTCCATGGAATTTTCCAGGCAAGAATAAATACTCTACTTCAGGGGATCCTCCCAACCCAGGGGTTGAACCCGAGTCTCTTGTGTCTCCTGCACTGGCAGGTGGGATTCTTTATCACTGGCACCACCTGAGAAGCCTGCAGGTTGAATTATGTCCCCCCAAAAGATTTGAGACCTTCGAAATCCAAGTGATTTTGTGATATATATTGCAAATCTCTTGAACAATTTTCTAGAATGGATCATCTGAACTGGTGTCATTCAGAAGCTACCCATAGATCCACTAGAAATTAATAAGCAGGCACCTGGATTATCAATTCATCCTTTCTTCCCCAGAGCTTGATCAACTCAGAATCTGCTGGAGGAAGTTCAGGATGAACGTGTGGGCTTGGGTGTCCCATCAAGGTCACCGAGAGGCTCGGCTGGCTCAGCCATCTGCCCCTCACTCTTTGACGTCTCTTCAAATTAAACACCACGCCCTGTGGTAAAATTGCTCCTGCTTTATAAATAGCAGACTTGGCTGGAGCTGCACTGAAAATGCTACAGAGGAAGGGTGTCAGAGAGAAGAAAAAGGAAAGGCCACAGACACAAGGGCAAATTTCTTGGTCAGAGGACTCCAGTCTCTAAGGAATCTAAGCGCTCTCTGTGTAAGGGAGGTGTCCCCTGGAGGCTCTCCCCTCACAGCTCTTATGACTGTTTTCTTTTTAGATTTTTTTTGATGTGGACCATTTAAAAAATCTTTATTGAGTTTGTTACAATATTGCTTTTATTTTATCTTTTGGTTTTTTGGCTCCAAGGCATGTGGGATCTTAGCTCTCTGACCAGGGATTGAACCCGCATACCCTGCAATGGAAGGTGAAATCTTAACCATGGGGTCACCAGGGAAGTCCCTGTGACTTAAAATCTCATCCACCCAAGCAAACGTCCCCCACTTTCCTCCGCCACTTTTTCACCCCTTGACTTTACTTTGGGTCAGGAAATTGCTCCGAGGTTACTTTAAGAACAGGCCCCTTTCTGTGGCCTCATGGCACGCTTCTAATTTCAGTCACATCACTGCGGAATTAAAATGGAAACTGGCCACAGGCAACACATTGTCACTGACGCTTTCTGCAGCCACGTTGTTGTAATATCATAATATAGTTTTATGACTGGCTGGCCTACGATTTTATGGGGCTGCTACAAACCTCGCATCTGCTCGCAGAGATGGGTGCTGAGTCTAACTTCACTTTCTCTACTCTCTGCCTCTTTAGTCCCGTCCCCGATGGGCACTGCTTCCTCCTGCGGGCTGACTCTTCATGGCTGTCACCTCACCACCGTCAGTCCTGCCGAAGCTCCTCAGCCAATTTTGTTTTAATATTTGACCTTTGCCCATTGCCTGCCACTCCCATTGCTCACATTCTCTCCATACACACACACACACACACACACACACACGCCTGCTGCCTGCTCCCTGCCCCTCCCTGCAGGGCACGTGCTATACCAGCCTTTAAATCCAGGTCCTCTCTGTGCACTGTGGTGCCAAGTCAGACAGGGAGGCTGTGCCCAAGGACAAGGGCTCTCAGCACCACTGAGAGGCTCACCTGGTCCCCGATCCTTCCATCTCTGGAAAAGCCGCACGTCACTGGTGGCCCGGGGCATCCCTGGGGGCTCCATCTACCAGGCAGGCGCAGGATACAGAGAACCCAGGGGTGGAGATACTGCTGGGCTCATCTTTCTCAGAGGCTGGTTCTTTTTCTTTTTTTAATCTCTGCTCCTCTCCATAGAAGGTGAGGCTTCCAGCATCTGGGGTGACTCTGAGGGTCACTTTGGCGTCTGCGTAATTTACTGCTTGCTTATTTCTCCTCGTCCATAGTTCTCTGGCTGTAAAGCAGGGCAGGAAGGCCAGAGCGTTAGGAGTACACAGGATGGCTTGACTTGCTCTCCCTGCCCCTAATCTGGGCCATCCCCCCTCGGACTGCGGAGGGCTTCTGTACAACCATGTTCCTTCTCTGAGTGATGTCTGGAGGGCAGCAGCCTCGCCACCACCAGGGAGCTTGATCCATCTGCAGAATTTCAAGCCCTACCCCAGACTTCCCGAATCAGAATCTCGTTTTAGTAGGATCCCCAGGTGGTTCAGCGTGCCGAGTGGTGGGCCCCAGGGCTGGGTTCTGGCTGAGTGGTGTTACACTCAGGTGTGAGCAGTCCTGGGGCGGGAGGGTCCAGGGCCCGTGGTGATGTGGAAGGCAAGCCCTTGAGAATGTTCGCAGGCTCAGTGTATTTACGGGATATCCATGTGTCAGCGCAGCAACCTCTTTATGGGGATAGTTTAATTAACGCTAATTGCTCTTGGCCTATTGTGTGGCTGGAGCAGGATTTACAGAACATCACCATAATCTAAAACCCTATAAAAGAGTCATTGTCTTTAGAGGCCTTGTAACTCATGCCTGGAAACATCTTTGGATCTTTGATGCATCACCCTGATTGTGAATGCTGCTTGCATTTGCATAATTCTCAGAGGTATCCAGGCACTTCCTTTTTAGGGGGTCAGTTGCATCCGGGTGAAGAGCGATGCTCTGTTATGGGGGTGGCAGTTGGTGAGAATTTGCTTTACAAAGAGAGATGGATGGCTAATGCAGTTTTACTACCCCATTCTGTGCTTTCATGGATTACATAAATTCTGTTGTTGCTATTGCCTTCAGGCCAGTGGATGTATAAAGTTGTTTCCACATTGCTAGGACCCCCATCGCTCCTCCTCTGAGTGCCTGCAGGTTAGGGAGAGGAAGGGGCAGGCTTGAGATCATGGTGACCATGATCCATGAAGAACCCTGGCACCATCAGAGGAAGCTCACGGGACACTTGGCAGTGACAGGGACCTCTGCAGCCACCGCTGACAGGGGAGGAAGGAAGGCAGCATTGAGCGGGGGGCCTGCCTGCCTGTGCCAAACCCACGTCTGAGATCACAAGCATTGGAGAAAACGAACACGTCTGTCTTGTCAACATTGACCTTTGGCCGCCTTGTCCCCTTGCTCACCACCCGCCTTGACCTTTTTTCTCTTAATCTCTCCATTTCCTTTCGTTTGAAAGGGATGTAGGTGTGTTTTGAGCTCATTCTCATTCTGCTTCAATTAACTTCAACAATAATTTGCTCCCCGCAGTTACTACCCTCCTAGAGGAGTTGGGCCTCTGAAATGTTCACACCTCAAAATATAGAAAATCATTCCTCAAGGTTTCTTTTCCTCAATGAATCTTCTCTTACTTTGAACTTTGGAAATAATCTCTTGCATGGTTCATGCCTTCCATCTCCTCCCCAATCATGGGGCAACATTGCCTTGCTCAAGATCAAATACTACCCATCTTCCCTGAGTTGGGTTTATTTTTACTCTTGTTGTTTCTTGCAATCTCACTAAATTCCTGTGACGTTAAGTAGGATGGGTATCCTAATGCCTGCATCACAGGTAAAGGAACCACGGTCAGGGAGCCTCTTTCAGGAAGCAGAACTGGGTTGAGATGAGGACCTCTGGCTCCCTGTCCCCAGCCTTTGTGGGCGCCAAGGGCTGGGTCTTGCTTTCGGGCATGGTGGGAGCAGCGGCGCTGGCCCTCTGCTCAGCCTCGCCCTCAGTCTACCCAGGGAAGGCCAAGATCAAGAGCCTCACTGACACTGCACCCCCTCTTGAGCTTGGTTTGCCATCCTGCTGAGAGCTCGTGCCCCCATGTGTCAGGGGAGTCCCTGCTCTTCCACGATCAGCCCGCAACACAAAGGCTCTGCTCCTCTCAGGACTCTGAGTCTGCGTAGTGGTTGGTCTGGTAGGCATGACCCATTTTTCTACACTAAGCAGGCATCTGCCATCTGCAGGCTCTCTCACCCAGATGATTCAAATTCTCTTAAATCCAGTTACACTGTCACTTGTCATTTGTTCTGCGTCCCAGCTTTGCCTCATCTGCTAATCTAGAGATCTGAATTTCTGTCATTTCAGTCCTTGCAATCTGTGGATGAATTGACAGAGATTCAGTGATTCCCAGAAAAGAGAGAGAGAAACATGCCTCCCTTCCTCCCACATTTATTAGCGAGCCTTTGCCTCGCCTCAAGCCCAGTGCTGGATGCTGGGGGACAAAGCTGCCCAAGCAGAGATGATTCCTGACCTCCGGGAGGAAACATGCCAGTGGGCTCATCCCTTAGAGGAACAACACAAAACAGCAAGAAGGACGTAGCATTGAATGTGAAATCCCTTCCATATCCCACGAGAATTAAGCTCCTGGATGGCTGGGGCTGGGGGGAAGGCCAGTCTGGTTTGCTGATAGATCCCGGCACAGAGCCTGGCATATGCTGGTGCTCAGTTCGAAGTGAACTGAGTCTCAGTTTGCATTACTGGCCCCAGTTCCCCCTCTTCCCTGTTCACATCCTTACCACAAGACGAGGCAGCTCCTCTAAGGGAGGAGACTAGCTCCCTGCTGCTTGGCTGTGACCCACGGCGGGGCCAGGGAAGTACGTGACGACGCGTGAGTTCCCAATGGGGGCTCCTAAGAGCTGCTTACACATTTCCACTCACTTTTGGCCTCTGTCACTGCCATGAGAGGAGCATATCCTGGCTAGCCCCCTGGTCTAAGGAAGCAGAGAAACAGCAGTGCATATCCAGACCTGCAGCATAGAGCGACAGCCCCAGCCTAGCCTTGCCTGTGTTGGCTCAGCCCACCCCCACCCCACAGATGCCCAAAAGTCCAGCCAAGACTAGCAGAGTGGCCGCAGCTGAGCCTGGCTCACCCATAGATGGGCAAACCACACTACTGCTGTTTCATCCATGGAGATTTGGGATGGTTTGTTATGCGGCATTATTGTGAAAATAGCAAACTGGCGGGCTTCCCTGAGAGCTCAGTTGGTAAAGAATCCACCTGCAATGCAGGAGACCCCAGTTTGATTCCTGGCTCGGGCAGATCTGCTGGAAAAGGGAGAGGCTACCCACTCCAGTATTCTTGGACTTTCCTTGTGGCTCAGCTGGTAAAGAATCTGCCCACAATGCTGGAAACCTGGGTTTGATCCCTGGGTTGGAAAGATCCCCTGGAGAAGGGAAAGGCTACCCACTCTGTTATTCTGGCCTGGAGAATTCCATGGAGTCCGTGGGGTCACAAAGAGTCAGACACAACTGAGCGACTTACTTCACTTCACTTCAGCTAACCGATGACCCTCTCAGCCTGTTACCTGATTTCTTTCAGGGCCTGGACCTCCAAGTTGTTATTCACCCTTTTGGTTGTTCTAAAACCAGGGGTTGGCAAACTTGTTCATAACGGTTCAGATAGTAAGTGTTTCCAGCTTCGAGGGCCCACACCATGGTCTCTGTTGCATACTCCCTCCCTCCCTCACTCCCTTCCTCTCCAGGCACATTTTATAAGAGGGCCTTTAGTTGATGAAAGGAGCTCTGGGAATCGTTGAGTCTCTATCAGTTCATCTACAGATTGTAATAGGTAGAACAACAGAAATTCAGATCTCCAGATCAGCAGGCGATGTAAAACTGGGATGCAGAACAAATGACCAGTGACAAGGAAAATGAATTTAAGAGAATTCAAATTTGAATCATTTGGGCCAGAATCTTAATTTGGACCCTTGCTCTGGGCCCCTTTTAATTTGAAGGATATTAAGTACTAGCTTCAGAATCCCTCTAGTCATTGCTTTCAACATTTAAAATCAAAACAGAATTAATGTATTATTTAAAAAATAGGTTCATTTGAATATTAACCAGCCATAAAAAATAAGATGTTGCCATTTGCAGCAACATGGATGGACTTGGAGGGCACTATAAATAAATCAGAGAGAGAAAGACAAATACTGTATGATATCATTTATATGTGGTATCTAGAAAATACAACAACCTAATGAATAGGAGAAAAAAGAAGCAGGCTCAGATATAGAGAACAAACTAGTGGTTACCACTGTAGGGATAGGGCAGTGGGGAGTACAAACCAGTGGGTGTAAGATAGGCTCAAGGATGCATTATACAACCTGGGGAAGAGACTCAATATTTTGTAATAACTGTAAATGGAAAATAACCTTTAAAATTGCATAAATTAAAAAAAATGAAAAGTAGGTTCAATTAAATGGCACAAAAGCCAAAAGGTACAAAATGGTATACAGTGAAAATTAAGTCACCTGCTCACTCTTTTTAAAAAAAAATTTTTGCCACTTTATTTTTTTAATTGAAGGATATTTGCTTTACAAAATGCTGTGGTTTTCTGTCATACATCAACAATAATCAGCCATGTCCCCTCCCTCCTGAAACTCCCCTTCCATCTCCCTTCCCGTCCCACCCTTCTAGATTATCACAGGGACCCTGGTTGAGTTCCCTGAGTCATACAGTAAACTGGCTATCTATTTTACATATGGTACTATAAATTTCCTCGTTACACACTTCATACATCTTACCCTCTCCCTCCTCCCCTTCCCCCGTGTCCATAGGCCTGTTCTCCATGTCTGTTTCTCCACTGCTGCCCTGAGGATAAATTCATCAGTACCATCTTTCTAATTCCATATATATGTGTCAGTATATGATATTTATATTTCTCTTTCTGACTTACTTCACTCTTTATAATAGGCTCTATGTTCGTCTACCTCATGAGAACTGACTCAAATGCACTCCTTTTTATGGCTAAGTAGTATTCCATTGTTGGAGAAGGCAATGGCACCCCACTCCAGTACTCTTGCCTGGAAAATCCCATGCACGGAGGAGCCTGGTGGGCTGCAGTCCATGGGGTCGCTAAGAGTCGGACACGACTGAGTGACTTCACTTTCACTTTTCACTTTCATGCATTGGAGAAGGAAATGGCAACCCACTCCAGTGTTCTTGCCTGGAGAATCTCAGGGATGGGGAGCCTAGTGGGCTGCCGTCTATGGGGTCGCACAGAGTCAGACACGACTGAAGTGACTCAGCAGCAGCAGCAGCAGTATTCCATGGTATATATGCACCACAGCCTCTTTATCCCTTTATCTGTTGATGGACATCTAGGTTGCTTCCATGTTCTAGCTATTGTAAACAGTGCTGCAAGGAACAATGGGATACATATTTTCCCAAAAAAACTCTATTTCAGTTTTGGTTTCCTCAGGGTATATGCCTAGTAGTGGGATTACTGGGTCATATGGTGATTTTATTCCTAGTTTTTAAAAGAATCTGGCATGCCATGGGGGATGGAGTTGGGGAGGACTCCCACACCCCAGCCTCCCTGACTTCTCCACATCGGTCTGGTCCCACCATGTAGAGGATGGAGGTGGTCAGTGGTCCTGCAGCTCTGGAAACCAGCGAGATCTGGGCTCTAAAGCAGTGTCTGCTGCTCCGCAACAACAGCTGGGAACAACATGGCATGGTGGCCTCTTGCCTCAAGGAGCTGAGGATCAAGGCTTGTGACATTCTGGCCGTTGATAAGTCCCTGGCACCTGTCACTCTGGTCCTGGCAAAGGATGGTACCATAATGGATGATGAGGATTACTTCCTGTGTCTTCCTGCCAATACTAAGTTTGTGGCATTGGCTGGGAATGAGAAGTGGACACACAATTCAGATGGAGGTACAGCTTGGATCACCCAACAGTTCTTCGACAGAGATGAAATGGATAGGGGCAGGGTTGAAGTGGAAGAACGTGGCCAGACAGCTGAAGGAAGACCTATCCAGCATCATCCTGCTGTCCAAGGAGGAGCTCCAGGTGCTCACTGATGTCCTGTGTTTGGAGCTGGCTCAGAAACTCGGCCAAAGTCATGAGGCAGTCCAGGGGCTCCAGAACACCCTCCAGTAGGTGCTTGACCAGAGAGAAGAAGCCTATCAGTCCAGGAAGCTCCTGGAACTTTACCTCCAGGCTTTGAAGAAGGAAGGCAGCATCTTGTCGAAGCAGCAAGAATCCAGAGCTGACCTCGGGGACAAGAGGGACACTGTTGACACCAGCGTTAGAGAGAGCTCCTCCAAAGTTACACCTGTGAGCCAGATCCTCTTGGTGCTGAAGGAGAAATCTGCCCCAGAGTGAGTTTGTCTAGTCAGGATCTGGAGGCGGGAGAGCACCAGGGACCCTGACCTTTGCAGGGAGACACTTGTATCAGGGCTTTTCACCTCTGCAGACCCTGAATCATAGCTGCCAATTTGCCTATTATTACATGCAAAGTTTCCCTTGTAGCTCAGTTGGTAAAGAATCTACCTACAATGCAGGAGACCTGGGTTCGATTCCTGGGTTGGAAAGATCCACTGGAGAAGGAAATGGCAACCCACTCCAGTATTCTTGCCTGGAGAGTCCCATGGACTGTAGCCTATCAGGCTCCTCTGTCCACGGGGGTCACAAGAGTTGGACATGACTTACCAACTAAACCACCACCATACAGTCTTCCATAGTGGCTGCATCAATTTACATTCCCACCAGAAATGCAAGAGGGTTCCCTTTTCTCCACACCGTCTCCGGCATTTATTGCTTGTAGACTTTTTGTTGATGGCCATTCTGACTGGTGTAAGGTGGTATCTCATTGTAGTTTTGATTTGCATTTCTCTAATAATGAGTGATGTTGAGCATCTTTTCATGTCTTTGTTAGCCATCTGTATGCCTTCTTTGGAGAAATGTCTGTTTAGGTTTGATTCCTACTTTTTGATTGGGTTGTGTGTTTTTCTGATGTTGAGTTGTATGAGCTGCTTGTATATTTTGGAAATTGATTATTTGTCAGTTGCTTCCTTTGTTATTATTATCTCCCATTCTGAGAGTTGTCTTTTCACCTTGTTTGTAGTTTCCTTTGCTGTGCAAAAGCTTTTAAGTTTAATTAGGTCACACTTACTTATTTTTGCTTTTATTTCTGTTACTCTAGGATGTGGGTCACAGAAGATCTTGCTTTGATTTATGTCATTGAGTGTTCTGCCTATGTTTTCCTCTAAGAGTTTTATAATTTCTGGTCTTACATTTAGGTCTTTAATTCGCTTTGGATTTATTTTTGTGTATGGCATTAGAAAGTGTTCTAATTTCATTCTTTTGCATGTAGCTATCGGAGAATGGGACGACAGAGGATGAGATGGCTGGATGGCATCACTGACTTGATGGACGTGAGTCTCAGTGAACTCCGGGAGTTGGTGATGGACAGGGAGGCCTGGCGTGCTGCGATTCATGGGGTCACAAAGAGTCGGACACGACTGAGCGACTGATCTGATCTGATCTGATCTGATCTAGTTTTTCCAGCACCACTTATTGAAGAAGCTATCTTTGCCTCATTGTACATTTTTTCCTCCTTTGTCAAAAAATAAGGTACCCATAGGTACATAGGTTTATCTCTGGGCTTTCTTGTTCCATTGGTTGATATTTCTGTTTTTGTGCCAGTACCATACTGTCTTGATGACTGTAGCTTTGTAGTATAGTCTGAAGTCAGGAAGGTTGATTCCTCTAGCTCCATTCTTCTTTCTCAAGACTGCTTTGGCTATTGAGGGTCTCTTGTGTTTCCATATTAATTGTGAATTTTTTTGTTCTGGTTCTGTGAAAAATGCCATTGGTAATTTGATAGGGATCACATTGTATCCATAGGTTGTATTTGGTAGTATAGTCATTTTTATAATATTGATTCTTCCTATCCAGGAGCATGGAATGTCTCTCCATCTGTTTACGTCATCTTTGATTTCTTGTAATTTTCTGTATACAGTTCTTTTGTCTCCTCAGGTAGATTTATTCCTAGATATTTTATTCTTTTTGTTACACTGGTGAATGGGATTGATTTCTTAATTTCTTTTTCTGATTTAAGTGATTTCTATATATTGACCTTGTATCCCACTACTTTGCTGAATTCACTGATTATCTCTAGTAATTTTCTGATAGTTTCCTTTGGGTTTTCTATGTATAGTATCAAGTCATCTGCTAACAGTGAGAGTTTTACTTCTTTTCTGATCTGGATTCCTTTTATCTCTTTTTCTTCTCTAATTGCCATAGCTAGGACTTCCAAAACTATTTTGAATAGTAATGGTGGGAGTGTACACCCTTGTCTTGTTCCTGATCTTAGAGGGAATGCTTTTAGTTTTTCACCATTGAGAATAATGTTTGCTGTGGGCTTATCGTATATAGCCTTTACTGTGTTGAGACAGGTTTCTTCTATGCCCATTTTTTGAAGCATTTTTATCATAAATGGATGCTGAATTTTGTCAAAGGCTTTTTCTGCATCTATTAAGATGATCATATGGTTATCTTTGTTAATATGGTATATCACATGTTACACTGTATTAATTTGCTAGTATGGTGTATCACATTGATTGATTTGTGTATATTGAAGAATCCTTGCATCCCTGGAATAAACCTGACTTGATCATGGTGTGTGAGCTTTATACTGTGTTTTTGAATTCTGTTTGCTAGAATTTTGTTGAGGATTTTTGCATCTATGTTATCAGTGATAATCATCACCTGTAATTTTCTTTTTTTGTATTGTCTTTGTTTGGTTTTGGTATCAGGGCGATTGTGGCCTTGTAGAACAAGTTTGGAAGTACTTCTTCCTCTGCAATTTTTTGAAAGAGTTTCAGAAAAATAGGCATTCAGTTCAGTTCAGTCACTCAGTCGTGTCCAACTCTTTGTGACCCCATGAATCGCAGCACGCCAGGCCTCCCTGTCCATCACCAATTCTCGGAGTTCACTCAAACTCATGTCCATCTAGTCGGTGAAGCCATCCAGCCATCTCATCCTCTGTCATCCCCTTCTCCTCCTGCCCCCAATCCCTTCCAGCATCAAGATCTTTTCCAATGAGTCAACTCCTTGCATGAAGTGGCCAGAGTATTGGAGTTTCAGCCTCAGCATCAGTCCTTCTTCTCTAAATGTTTGATAGAATTCCCCTGTGAAACCATCTGGCCCTGGGCTTTTGTTTTTTGGGTGAGTTTTGATCACAGTTTCAATTTCAATGTTTGTAATTGCCTTGTTCATAATTTCTATTTCTTCGTGGTTTAGTCTCGGGAGGTCGAGCTTTCCTAAGAATCTGTCCATTTCCTCTAGGTTATCCATTTTATTAGCATATAGTTGCTCATATTATTCTCTTATGATCCTTTGTATTTCTGTGTTGTCTGTTGTAATCTCTCCTTTTTCATTTCTAATTTTGTTGATTTGATTTTCTCCCTTTTTTTCTTGATGACATTGGCTAGTGGTTTGTCAATTTTGTTTATCTTGTCAAAGAACCATCTTTTAGTTTTATTAACCTTTGTTATTATTTCCTTCATTTCTTTCTGCTCTGATCTTTATGATTTGACTTTGGGTTTTTGTTGTTGTTGTTGTTCTTTTTTTCCCCAGCTGCTTCAGATGTAGAGTTAGGTTGTCTATTTGATGCTTCTGTTATTTCTTGAGGTAGGATTGTATAGCTACACTTCTCTCTTAGAACTGCTTTTGCAGAATCCCATAGGTTTTGGGTCATTGTATTTTCATTGTCCTTTGTTTCTAGGAATCTTTTGATTTCTGTTCTTATTTCTTCAGTAATGTCTCATTATTTAGCAATGTATTGTTTGATTTCCATGAGTATGTGTTTTTTACCCTGTAGTTGATATCTAGTCTCATAGTGTTGTGGTCAGAGAAGATACTTGATATGACCCCAATTTTCTTAAATTTACTGAGGCTTGATTTGTGGCCCAGGATGTGGTCTATCTGGGAGAATGTTCCATGTGCACTCAAGAAGGTGTATTCTTCTGCATTTGGATGAAAAGTCCTGAAGATATCAATTAGGTCCATTTGGCCTAATGTTTCATTTAATGTTTGTGTTTCCTTATTGAGTCTCAGTTTTGATGATCTGTCCATTGGGGTTAGTGGGGGGTTAAAGTCACCTACTATTATTGTGATGCTGTCAATTTCCCTTCTTATGCCTGTTAACGTTTACCTTATGTGTTGAGGTGCTCCTGTGCTGGGTGCATAAATATTTACAATTGTTATGTCTTCCTGGCTTGAGCCCTTGATCGATCATTATGTATTGTCCTTCTTTGTCTCATAATATTCTTTATTTTAAGGTCTATTTTGTCTGAAATAAGGATTGCCACTTGGCTTTCTTTTGGTTTCCATTTGCATGGACTATCTTTTCCATTCTTTTATTTTCAGTCTGTATGTGTCTCTAGGTCTGAAGTACGTGTCTTGTAAGCAGCATATATATGGGTCTTGTTTTTGTATCCATTCAGTCAGTCTGTATCTTTTGGTTGGTGTATTTAGTTTGCTTATATTTAAGGTAATTATTGATATTTTCCTATTGGCATTTTCTTGATTGTTTTGGGTTTGTTTTTGTAGGTCTTTCCTTTCTCTTATATTTACTGGCTATGAGAGTCCCTTTAGTATTTGTTGTAAGGCTGGTTTGGTGATGCTAAATTCTTTGAACTTTTGCTTGCCTGTAAAGCTTTTGATTTCTCCATCAATTTTGAATGTGATATTTGCTGAGTATAGTAATCTTGGTTGTAGATTTTTATCTTTCAGTACTTTAAATATATTCTGCCGTTCCCTTCTGGCCTGCAGAGTTTCTGCTGAAAGTTTCGCTCTTAATTGTATGATTTTTTCCCTTGTATGTGACATGTTGCTTTTCCCTAGATACTTTTAATATTCTTTCTTTGTGCTTAATCTCTGTTAGCTTGATTAATGTGTGTCTTAATGTGTTTCTCCTTGGGTTTATTCTGTAAGGGATTCTCTGCACTTCTTGGACTTGATTGACTGTTTCCTTTCCCACGTTGGGGAAGTTTTCAACTATAATTCCTTCAAAAATTTTCTCAGTGCCTTTCTTTTTTCTTCTTCCTCTGGGACCCCCATAACTCAAATGTTGGTGAGTTTAATATGGTCCCAATAGTCTCTGAGGCTATCCTCAATTCTTTTCATTCTTTTCCCTTTATTCTTCTCTTTAGCAGTCATTTCCCCCATTCTATCTTCCAGTTCACATATCTGCTCCTCTACCTCAGTTATTCTGCTATTGGTTCCTTCTAGAGTATTTTTAATTTCAGTAATTGTGTTTTTCATATCTGCTTACTCTTTGTTTCTCCTATGTCCTTGGTGATTGTACTAACTGTGTTAAACGTCTCTTGTATTTTCTCCATTCTATTTTCAAGTTTTTGGAGCAACTTTACTACCACTATTCTGAATTCTCTTTCAGATAGATTGCTTATTTCCTCTTCATTTGTTTGGTTTTGTGATTTTCCACCTTGTTCTTTTATTTGTGCTGTATTTCTCTGTCTTTTCATTTTTTTTTTAAACTTGCTCCCCTTGAGATCTCCTTTTTGCAGGCTTTAGGGTTGTATTCCTTCTTCCTTTTGGTTTGAGTGGTCTGTGTTGAGTTCTTGTTAGGGGTGACTTGTGCCTGTGTTCTAGTGGGAGGAGATCAAGCAGACCAAGCAGGTAATTACAGAAATAATGGGACATATACACACACTTCCACACACACAGTTATAACCAAAGTATTCTAAAGAAAAGAGTACAGGAGATTGACTTGGTGAACAAGGGAAACCAAAATTCAGTTCAGTTCAGTCACTCAGTCATGTCCGACTCTTTGCAACCCCATGGACTGCAGCACACCAGGCTTCCCTGTCCATCACCAACTCCTGGAGTCCACCCAAACCCATGTCCATCGAGTCAGTGATGCCATCCAACCATCTCATCCTCTGTCATCCCCTTCTCATCCTGCCTTCAAGCTTTCCCAGCATCAGGGTCTTTTCAAATGAGTCAGCTCTTTGCATCAGGTGGCCAAAGTACTGGAGCTTCAGCTTCAACATCAGTCCTTCCAATGAACACCCAGGACTGATCTTCTTTAGGATGGACTGGTTGGATCTCCTTGCAGTCCAAGGGACTCTCAAGAGTCTTCTCCAACACCACAGTTCAAAAACATCAATTCTTGGGCTCTCTGCTTTCTTTACAGTCCAACTCTCATATCCATACATGACTGCTGGAAAAACCATAGCCTTGACTAGACAGACCTTTGTTGACAAAGTAATGTCTCTGCTTTTTAATATGCTATCTAGGTTGGTCATAACTTTCCTTCCAAAGAGTAAGCGTATTTTAATTTCATGGCTGCAATCACCATCTGAAGTGATTTTAGAGCCCAGAAAAATAAAGTCAGCCATTGTTTCCCCATCTATTTCCCATGGAGTGATGGGACCAGATGCCATGATCTTAGTTTTCTGAATGTTGAGCTTTAAGCCAACTTTTTCACTCTCCTTTTTCACTTTCATCAAGAGGCTCTTTAGTTCTTCTTTACTTTCTGCCATAAGGGTGGTATCATCTGCATATCTGAGGTTATTGATATTTCTTCTGGCAATCTTGATTCCAGCTTGTGCTTCTTCCAGCCCAGCATTTCTCATGATGTACTCTGCATATAAGTTAAATAAGTAGGGTGACAATATACAGCCTTGACATACTCCTTTTCCTATTTGGAACCAATCTGTTGTTCCATGTCCAGTTCTAACTGTTGCTCCTGACCTGCATACAGGTTTCTCAAGAGGCAGGTCAGGTGGTCTGGTATTCCAATCTCTTTCAGAATTTTCCACAGATATTGACCAATTAAAAGCAGAGCTAGCTAATGCCAATCTGGACAACTGAATATGAGCAGAGTGCCAACTGGTGAATATAGCAGAGAGCTCAACAATTTAACTTACTTGGTGAAGAAAAAGTGAAGGAAAAAAAGGGATAAGAAAAAGAGAGAGAGAAAAAGAGGAGAAGGGAGGGAAAAGAGAAGAGGGAGTGGAAAAGAGGGTTAAAAAAGAGAGAGAGAAAAGAAAAAATAGAAAAGTAAAGGTAAATAGACATATGTGAAAAAGATTTATATTTATTCAGGAATAGCTGCAGCTGGTAAAGAACTATAAGAAAAGCAATTGAATATATCAAAAGCAAAATCAGAAAAATCACACACACACACACACACACACAAAGGGTGAAAAGGTAACAAGAAAATAAAAAAAATCTTAAAATGAATTTTTTTTAACAAGAAAAACAAAGAGAAAAATCCCATAGCACCACAAAAGGCTAATGTGAAGGCAGAAGTATGTAGGGGGAATATACAGTGTGATTTATAAGGAACAAAGTTCTCAAGATCGTAGCTCTTCTTGGTTGTGGAGTCTGCCCCCAAGGATGGGGTTAGGTTAGTGTCCTGTGATGTTTTCCTGGTTGGGGAGCTTGTGCCTGTCTTCTGGCTGATGGAACTGGATCTCCTCTCTCTGAAGGGCAGTGCAGGGTCCCGTAGTAGGTTTTGGGGGTGTCTATGGGTTCAGTATGTCTTTGGGCAGTCCTCTGGCTTTGGCTGTGTTAGACATGTCTATTTCTGCAGCCGCTTCAGAGGCCCTCGCAGCATATCTTCACTGCCACCTGCCCCTACTTGTCCCTGGGATCACTACCGGTGCTTCTGTTACCAGACCTGCCTTTCACTGCTGGCCGAAGCTTGCTAGGCAGGGGCTTGTGTGGATCTTTTCTTGGCCCCCCGGCCGTACCCTCTGCGTTGCGGAGACTTGTGTGGGCTTCCCTCAGCCCCCCAGGGCCCTCCCTCTGTGTCGCGGGGTTTGTGTGCACTTGTTTCATCTCACCTGCCCTCTGCGAGGCTTCTGTGCTCTTTCAGCCCCCGAGACCTGCCCCTGCGCGTTGTACGCGCTAGAGAGGTTCGTATGCGCCGGAGAGGTTCGTATGCCTCCCCGGCTCTTGGCTACCCGAGCCCGCCCTCTGTGCCGTGGGGTTTCTATGGGCTTCTTTCTCTCAGTCCCCTGAGCCCGCCATCTGGTTGGGGCCATAGTTTGGAAGCTGTTCACGGGCTGAGAAGTGCAACTTGCTCTGTTTTCTGCCCTCTAATTCCCTACTTTGCCCAGTTTTCCAAGACTCCACAGCTCCCCGTTGGGCCCGCCTGCAAGGAAGCTCCCCTGTGCACAGGAATGCCTCTTGTTTCAGGATGCCTTCCCTGCCTCAGGGCACAAGCTCCCATCCAGAAGTTCTCAGTCTTTTCCCTTTTTATGTCTCTATCCTCTCTCCTACCTCATTTCAGGGAGCTTAGCCTGTCCCTCTGGAGCCCAGAGATCTTCTGCTGTGGCCTAGAGGTTGCTTTGTAGGAGCTGTTCCATACCTTGATGAGTTTTTGATGTATTTGTGGGGAGGCGGGCGATCTCCCTGTTTTACTCTCCCACCATCTTCTGCCTGCTCGTGGTCGTCCCTTGTCATCTAATTCCCCTCAATGGAGGCAACTATTGTTACAAATTCCTGGTGTATCCTTCATGAAGTCTTCTTTGCATATGGAGACATACATGTGTATATAGTTTCCCTTTTTAAGCATAAATGAGAGCCTAGTCTGCTTGTGTGCCTGGGAGAACATTAAAGGTCAAAACGCACAGCTGCAGCCTTCTTTTATTATTAGCTGTGGCATGCGGGGTCTTCGGTCTTCATTGTGGCATTCAGGATCTAGTTCCCTGACCAGGGATCAACCTAGGTCTCCTGCACTGGGAGCAGAAACCCTTGGCCGCTGGACCAGCAGGGAAGTCTTGCACATCGTTCTTTTAAATAAATGTATAGGATGTATGTATACACACTACTGCATATAAAATAGATCGCTAATAAGAACCTACTGTGCAGCACAGGGAATGCTACTCAGCACTCTGTAATGGCCTATATGGGAAAATAATCTAAAAAAGAGTGGATATATGTATATGTATAAACTGATTCACTTGGCTGGATGGCAGAAACTGACACAACATTTTAAATCAATTATATTCCAATAAAATTTTAAAAAAAGAATGCATAGCATGAATTGAAAATTTGGACTTGAATTATGCGAGATATGGCAAAGCTTGGGCTTTGGGCATCAATAAAAGTGAAAACATCTCAAGAATTTCATCCCCAAGGGGGGAGGGGTGACAGAGGGGTAGTTAGAGAGTTGGGATTGACATGCACATATTGCTGTATAAAATGGGTAGCAACAAAGACCTACTGTGTGACACAGGGAACTCTGCTCAGTTATATATATATGTTATATGTATATAACATGTTATATATAACATGAATGTTCTTTAACATTCTAAATGGGAAAGAATTTGAAAAAGAAGAGATACACGTGTATTATAACTGAAACAATCACAACATCATTAGTCAGTTATACTCTAATATAAAATAAAAGTTAAAAGTGCAGAAAAACTGTAAAATGCACTAATTTAAAATGTATAGTTTAAAAAGCATGTATACATCAGTAAACCTATTAATACTACTCACATCAAATGTTCAGGTAAATATTGAACATACGAATGCCATGGTATTTACCGCATAAAGTCTCTTAAGTGTTGCAGCCTGTGCTCAGTTTTTTAATTGTTCTTGAAATGTAGCTGATTTATAATGTTGTGTTAGTTTCAGGTGTATGTAAGTTTTATCAGTATGTTATAACTTGATCTGCTTAATACAAGTGTTGCTTCCTATTTCTAAAAAAAAGAATTTAACCCCCAGTTCACCTTAAGTGGGGTCAGCAACTATGGCCTGCTACCTCACCATCTGTTCTTTTTTTTTTAATTAAAATTAACTAATTTATTTTAATTGGAAGATAATTATTTTACAATATTGTGGTGATTTTTGCCATACACGGACATGGATCAGCCACGGGTGTACATGTGTCCCCCATCCAGAACCCCCTCCCACCTCCCTCCCTGTCCCATCCCTCTTGGTTGTCCCAGTGTACTGGCTCTGAGTGCCCTGTCTCATGCATTGAACTTGGACTGGCGATCTGTTTCACATATGGTAATATACATGTTTCAATGCTATTCTCTCAAACCATCCCACCCTTGCCTTCTCCCACAGAGTCCAGAAGTCGGTTCTTAATATCATCTGTGTCTCTTTTGCTGTCTTGCATATAGGGTCATCATTACCATCTTTCTAAATTCCACATATATGCATTAATATATTGTATTGGTGTTTTTCTTTCTGACTTACTTCACTCTGTATAATAGGCTCTAGTTTCATCCACCTCATTCCTTAAAAAACTGAAAATAGATCTGCCATACGACCTAGTGATCCCACTGCTGGACATACACACTAAGAAAACCAGAATTGAAAGAGATGTGTGTACCCCAGTGTTCATTGCAGCACTGTTTACAAGAGCTAGGACATGGAAGCAACCTAGATGTCCGTCGGCAGATGAATGAATGGATAAGAAAGTTGTGGTACATATACACAATGGAATATCACCATCTGTTTTTATATTACCCATGAGCTAAGAATGTTGTTTGCTTCCTGAAAAAAAACAAAAGAAGAATCATATTTCATGTCACATGAAAATTATATGAAACTCAAATTTCAGTGTTAATAAATTAAGTTTTATTGAGACATAGCTACACTCATTAATACATTGTCTATGGCTGCTTTTGCACTACAATGACAATGTTGAGAGATTCTAACAGAGACCATATGACCACAAAGCTTAAAAGATTTACTGTCTGGATATTTACAGAAAAAGTTGGCTGACCTCTGACCTAATCACAAATATACTTCAAGATTTTGACCATTTAAACTTTGGTGATGGGCATATATCATCAGCATGCATTTTTCCTGTAAGAGCTAAAGAATTCTTTGGGAGAAACTCCGAAATCTTTTTACTGGGCTGAATCTACTGTAATTTTAAATAAAAAAGAAAAGAGATTCTTTCATCCTATTTGAAATCCAAAAGCCAAGATGCAATAATTATCAAACATTAGTTAAAAATTCAATCAAAACCAGACTTACTAATGGATGGGAATGAATAGCTTCCTAACCTTTCCTTTAAGCATGCTCTTAATTTAGAAATTAGCTGTACATTAGCAAATAAAATATGAAAGAGAGTTTGTACTGAAGGGAACTGACTTTTGGTTCTTTTCATTCTCAGAGATAAATCAAACAGGACAGCAAATGACCTTTTTCAGGCCTGGAGCTGAAGATTTTTAAGAGATGGTAAGTCCTTATTCATGTGTTATTTAGGGATGTGTCATGGCTAACAGGGTTTTCCTGGCGGCTCAGGTGGTAAAGAATCTGCCTGCAATGCAGGAGACCTAGGTTTGATCCCTGGGTCAGGAAGATCCACTGCAGAAGGGAACAGCAACCCACTCCAGTATTCTTGCCTGGAGAATTCTATGGACAGAGGAGCCTGGCGGGCTACAGTCCATGAGGTCTCAAAGAGTCAGGCACGACTGACGTGACTTAGCATGCACATACAAAGGTCTTAAAGTAATTTCTCAACTTGAATAAATGACATCAGAAGCTTTTAGAAAGTCAAAGGAAAAGCAAAAATCAATTCAATCATGAGGAAAGTATGTCAGATCCCATAACTATTCTAACAGAGAAAAGAAGTAAATTACAAAGAAAACTGTAACCAAAAAGATATACAGCTAGAAAAGAAATATTTCTGTCACCCTTACTCACATTGCCTAGTCTTTCAGGACTGAATATAGGAGTGGAAGATGGAAGTCTACAGTGTGGACTGTAGATAAGGGAGGTAAAAAGAGTGGTGAGCCTTCTGGAAAGCCGTCCATCTGTGAGAGCTTCAGAGCTGTCACCTGTGACTTGTTTTGTTGCGCCTGAAATAATCCGTATTTGATGTTTTGTGAAGGTAGGGGGCAGCAGGCCATGTAATGGTACTCATTCTTCTAAAAAAACAAAAAAGGAAATCGAGGAACAGAGAGATTAAATTAGCACTCAAAGCTGAAACCATTACCAGACATTTCAAAACAGTTAACCGGCAATTCAAGTTTCTTCCTCAATCATGAGGAATTTCGATAGCCTGCTATGTTCAAAGCACTGATCCAGGCATGAAAGCGAAAGCGTTAGTCGCTCAGTCCTGTCCGACTCTGCGAGTGCATGGACGGTAGGCTGTCAAGCTCCTCTGTCCATAGAATTCTCCAGGCAAGAGTACTGGAGTGCGTACCTGTTCCCATCTCCAGGGGATCTTCCCATCCCAGGGATCAAACCCAGGTCTCCCACATTGCAGTGGATTCTTTACTGTCTGAGCCACCAGGAAGCCCAAGAATACTGAAGTGGGTAGCCTATCCCTTCTCCAATAGATCTTCCCAACCCAGGAATCGAACTGGGGTCTCCTGCATTGCAGGTGGATTCTTCACCAGCTGAACTACCAGAGAAGCCTTAATCCAGGCCTAGTAGGGCCCAAAGGCATGTAAAACAAGGCCCTTGTCTGTCTGGAAAAAAGTTGTATAAGTTAGGCATGTGATAAGTTATCTTAACATTTTATTTTTAGTAAATAAAAGAGGAAGCTTTCCAATTGGGGTCAAATGCAACATTAAGAGTGGAGCATGTGGGTCTGGTTCTAAGAGGTAGGGGGTTAAGGCTCCCTCTCCCCTATTTTCGTTGGAAAACTCACTTCCTTTGTATGAACCTCTTTCAGGGTAGGTCAGGCCTACACTGATGGACACAGTAGGGTGCATAATTTTTTGTAGATTGAGTTCTCTTTTTAATCTTTGATCCTATTGGACTTTATTTTGGTGAACTGTACATTTTTTTCCTGCAAACAACTAACAATCTCTGCACCATTTATTGAATAATGGGTTGTTCCCTTTTCTCACTGGTTCAGGATAATGTTCATAGTCACCATGTACATAATACCTCTTATGTGTCAGGAGTTTTGATATCTTTTGTAATGGACCTGAACATCTCAGTGATTCAGACTCTTAAGTTCTTTCCTTTGTTTGGTAAATTCTCCATGTTATGCCTCTTGCTGAGAAAGAGAGCTTGCCTTGACTAAAACTTGAAAATGCCAAGAGCTTGTCCCCCATGCTCCTCTGCACTTAGGCGAAGAACACGTTATTTAGGCTCAAACAACCAACAGACCTATTTAATCTTCACAACTGGAATTATTGAGCTCAGGAAGGTGACTGAGCAGAGGTCATTCTGCTGTTATATCAACAATTTCTACTTCTCAGGAGCACGTAGGACCTGGCTAGCTGTGGCAGCCAAGCGTTCAGTGGTGGGGCTGGGAGTCTCTGCATGCTCTTTGGTGTCATGAATTTCTGTCGTCCTGATGCCCACGTGGTCTTCCTGAATCCTTCTTTCCCCATGTCTGATTCTCCAACCTTCTGAGAAATTTCATAAGCAACATGATAGTCTTGAATATATTCCTCTTCTGCCTCAATTAGCCAGAGTACGTCTCTGTTACTCGGAACTAAAACCTTGATTGATACATGCAAGATATCATTTGATTCTCAAGTCTTCGCACCTCTCAAGACACATATCATTACCCCTGTTAGGTTTAGATAATTTGTATTCAGTAAGAGTATTAACTTGCTTAAGAGCACACAGCTATGAAGTGATCGAACTAGAATTTAAATCCAAATTGCACCACAAATATTCTCTCTCTTTATAAGTATATCTGATAGTGGTTTAGTCACTAAGTTGTGTTTGGCTCTTGCAACCCCATAGACAGTAGCCCTCCAGGCTCCTCTGACCATGGAATTTCTCAGGCAAGAATACTGGAGTGGTTTGCCATTTCTTCCCCCTATGTGTGTATATACATATATGTGTGTGTGTGTGTGTGTGTGTATACACATACACATGCGTGTGTGCTAAGTTGTTTCAGTTGTGTCCAACTCTTGCAACACCATGGACTCACCATGCTCACCAGGCTCCTCTGTCCGTGGAATTTCCCAGGCAAGAATACTGGAGTGGGTTGCCATTTTCTTCTCCAGGGGATCTTCCTGACCCAGGGACTGAGACTGAGTCTCTTGGGTCTCCTGCATTGGTAGGCCAGTTCTTTACCTCTAGCGCCACCTGGGAAGCCCAATGTATATATGTGTGCATATACACACATGCACACCCCCACACACAAACATATACAGCAGACCATAGGTATAGTTTTATTTCTTACCTCTTATTCTCTTACCTTACCTCTTTTTGAATGTTTCTTTGTCTAGAAAAGCAATTGGACACTTTTGTAAAGTTTTTCAAAATCACGGAGGGACAAATTATGAGCTGTGATTTAAGATGCTTCATTTTTTGTGGAGAAAAAAGGAACTCTTGTACACTGTTGGTGGGTAAGAAACTGGTGCGGTCACTATGTAAAACAGTATAAATTTCCTTAAAAAACTAAAACTAGATGTACCATATGATTCAGCAATTCCATTCCTGGGCATATATATATCTGGAAAAAATGAACCCCCTAATTTGAAAAGACATATGCATCCCAGTGTTCACAGCAGCACTATTTACAATAGCCAAGACACAGAAGCAACCCAACTGTCCATCAACAGATGAATGACTTAAGAAGATGTGCTGTGAATATACAATGGAGTATTACTCAGCCACAAAAGAGAGGGAAATTCTGCCATTTGAAACAACATGCATGGACCTAGAGAAGATCAGGCTTAGTGAAATAAATCAGAGAAGGAAAAATATTAGATGATATCATATGTGGAATCAAAAAATAATTCAAATGAATCTACGTACAAAACAGAACAGACTCACAAACACAGAAAAACAATTTACGGTTCCTGGGGGGAGGGACAAATTAGGAGTATGGGATTAACAGATACAAAGTACTTATATAAAGTAGATAAGAAGCAAAGATTTACTGTATGACACAGGAAATTTCCCCAGTATTTTATAACAATGTCTAATGCAATATAATCTGCAAAATCACTATGCGGTACATCTGAAACTAACACAATATTATAAATCAACTATAGTTTTAAAAGTGAAAGTTGCTCAGTCGTGTCCGACTCTTTGCAACCCCATGGACTATACAGTCCATGGAATTCTCCAGGCCAGAATACTGGAGTGGGTTGCCTTCCCCTTCTCCAGGGGATCTTCCCAACCCAGGGATCAAGCCCAGGTCTCCTGCCTTGCAGGTGGATTCTTCACCAGCTGAGCCACCAGGGAAGCCCAATGTTTAAAGAGATGACTCATCTTGAGTATGATCTCCACGTAACGGGGTTATGTGAGGTATTCCTAGCTCCTGTGTGTGCATGTGCACACCCACACACACCCGCCCACAAATACATACTTATGTGAAGAGTTTTGGTTCCTATATAAAGATTTTTTGTTTGTTCGCTTCAGCATATTTTAAAACTCTCCAGACACAGAAACTGCAGCAGGGTTGGCCCGAGAAGCTCTTTCACGTTCAGGCTGGTCCACAAACCAAAAGAAGATGCCTCTGATAAGAGAGAAGCTGTAAAGGGGAGAAATAGTTGGTCACAGGCTTTATTTATTTATTTATTTGGGCGTTGCTTTGTTTCTGCAAAAAGCATCATGGTTCACTTTGAGGATTCTGTTTTGTTTGTTTTTTTTTCCTCCAAGCAAAATTTTGATGCTGCAGGGATTCTTACCAAGAAAATGCTCAGCAAGTAAGTCCCAGGAGACTATCTGATTTGTGTTTGCACATAATTTTCCTGGTGTGGATCCTAGGTAACAGACAGGCTAAATAATAAACATGGTCCTGGAAGAATTTCTTCAATTATGGAGCTGGTGAAGCTCTGTTAAGAACTGTGGAACTGATAGTCCCCGCCTGGTCCAATAAGCCAAGAGGGTAATTTCCACCTCTTTAAGAGGATGTGGATTTGATACAGGTATATTCATCTTGAGTGAATAAAAGCCCATGGTTTTGATTCAAGAGGATACAAGGTTCTTCTTTCTCTCTTGCAGAAAAACATTCAAGTAAAAACACCTTTGTGAGAATTTCCCATAGGAAATTCCAGGAATCTGCTCAGATTAAAAAGGCATCCAGTTATTGATTTCCTCTGATAGAGAGGACCTTCTCTGCACACTGAGTTCTCTCTTGGAAGGTCAGTGACTTGGTTCTGGGAATGGTGAGATGCTGGAAGGTGGAATGATGCTCTTCACAGGAGATTCTGGGCGTGTACGGATGCTGACAGCCACGCGTCAACTGCGCTGCAGAATCCAGCTGCCTCTGTTGCAGGCACAGACTCAGCAGTGCTAGGACATTTCCGAGACTGCACTTTTATTCCAGATTCAGGGTTATTCTTTGGTACCCCCATTCACACAGGTATTTCTAGCCCATCTTGGTTAGCATTGTAGATAACATCAGAAATGGAGCTTGGCCTGTAGCAAGCAGGAGAGCTGACTTCTTCCGAAATTAAATTCGGATTAGCCATAGTACCTCCTCTCTCTGAAAGCTGTGCTGAATAATAAGGTGAAACTCAATGCTGTTCCCAGAAAATTTATGCCACATTTGCGGCGACATTTCCAATAAAAATTGAATTGATGAGCAGAGAGTTAATCATGTTGTAACTGTGTATAATCTCATGAACCACTCTCCACTGGAGTCATAATGAACTGGTGGTGGGCCCCGTGCTAGCCAGGGATGTTTCCTGCCTTGGCTTTCTGCGAGCAAGCATCAGGCAAGCAGGCACAATGCCTTCTGTGGAGAGCCAGTTAAGAAACTGTAGTTGCCCATAAAAATCTCACACTTTTAGTTTGTCCTGATCTGGAGCAGATTTAGCTGTTTTTCTAGCTAAAGGTGTGGTGATGATGACTCAAAAAGAATTTCTTATCTAGGCGCATTCTGAAAGGTCCGTAAAGAAAATACTCCTAGGTGAACCGAAAGGGACCAAACAACAGTTACTTTAGTACTGCTGTCTTTAAGCAGTGACCTGTAAGCCTGGATGATTATGTATTAATAGTCCTTTCTCTATTGCAGTGAAAAAAGAACTTGCTTAAGCTTCAGATAAACCTGATTTTAGCATTCATCCAAACAAATGAAAATTACATTTGTGATCTCCTTTCACCTCTTTGAAATTCCAATACTGAGTATTTTGTAACCAGTATACATTTGATCCCTCCAGTGATCATGAACTCTGCTATTAATATGTATACACAACGCCTTAAAAATCCGCTCTTGGTGCAATCTGCTATTGTGTTTTGAGTGAATGACTCATGACTGCAGATTTAAATGGTACCTACAGAGAAAGCTTATTTGAATTTTTTAAAAATGATGTTCCCTTTCCAGGTAAAGTGTCAAAAGAATTCTTCCAGCTAATTTTTCTGAAATCCATTGAAAATGTATGACTCCATTTTCCTCCTTCCTCAAGGGAACAATTAACCAATGCTCAAGGATTAATAAAACAGGCTGAAATTTTTATCCATTAAAACTATCCTCCCTATCAAATTTTGATATAAATCTCAAATTTAAAAGATTGACATTTAAATGGCTTTTGATGTTGCTCACCAAAGTGAGAAAAAAGTCCAAGTGACTACAAGTTGTCTAGTTCATAAATAAATCATATTTGTGGCTTCGCAGTTTTGACGAGAGCCAAGTAGTGTTGTAAATTATGGTTCTCCCAGCATGGTGAGCTTTGTACCGGGGGTCAGTCTCTCATGGAAAGAAGTCATTTTCTATCAAATGCGTGCTGTCATTCTGACCACTGCCCTGGGTTCTGAAAAAGTATCCAAATGTTGACAGTCTACTATGACAGTGCAAACTGGTCATCCCAGAATATGTGATTTACAAAAAGAGAAGAAATGTACGTGTCAATCCTAGATGTGGAAGAACCCAGAACAGTTATTGGGAGCTCTCTTAAAATGTGTTAGTTTTGTAATCCTCCATTTGGCACTTCTAAAACCCATGAAGCCTCTTTGATCTGTTCTGTCCAATATAGTAGCCACACATGGCTATTTAAATTTAAGTTAATTAAAAACTATAAGAATTAAAAATTCAGCTCCTCAGTCGCCTTTGTCCCATTTCAAACGCTCAGTATCCATGTGTGGCTGGTGGCCACTGTGTCAGGCGGGGCAGATACTGAACATTTTCATCATTGCAGAATATTGTATTGGATATTGCTGCCTTCAATGGAGAAGGAAAAAAGAGAAATATGTATTGAGAAGTTACCATGTGGTAGGCATCATATTTGCTCTTGATTCTTCCCATTTCACAGTGAAGAAGTTTAGCTTCAGAGAGTTTAAGTCACTTGCTCAAGTCACATAACTGATACAGAGTGGTTAGGACTCTAACCAATTACACTTGATTCCAAGCCCAGTGTCATTTCCAATGTGTGGCCACATGCTGGCTCATCCATTTATCTCTCTAACACAGACTTAATGAGGGAGAGACTGTATGTTTTAATAATTATTTCAAGACAGCAGGTGAAAACGGATACTGAACACACTGGTCCCTCTGCTTTCTGAGGACCTGTGCTAGCAACCGGGGCTATCAGTTTAAGGGGATGAGTATATTTCCTGGCTTCACAGCACTAGTGGGGGAGTCAAACCCTCAACATTTAATCAAAAACTAATTATCAGCTACAATTGTGGTAAGTATCAACAAGGAGAGCCCATCTGTTTTGGGGGAGTCTTCCAAATTCCATTAAATAACAACCACAATAATAATTAGCACGTGAAGCTTTAGTTTCCGATGCCTGCAAAGTTCAAGTTAGTAAGACAAAGCTGTGATACCCTGGGCTTCCTGACAGATGAGCCCACTGTAATCTTTATGCCTGGTAAACAGAGAGATCCATTTCATTCAAGGTCATCCTAGGTTAGCGTGAGCAACTTCAATTTCATCTGATTCTCCTTGGGTAGAGGTGCTTCTGAAATGAAGAGCTGAGATCGGCTAATTTGTCAACATTACAAAGCAGGAGCCTTATTGTCGTAACTCTTCCCCCTCATCAGGGCTTCCCGCGGCAGCAGCTGACATATGATCCTCGCAGATGAAGATGCCAGCGCCTGGCTATTTCTCGACCACACTGCTGAGGGTCAGATAATAGGGAAATGCTTCTTCTTAGCCATTTCTTTGTAATTTTTAACAGGTTTAAGCTCAAATATTCATGAAAGGAGATTGAGAACCAATACACGATAGCATGAAATTCAAAACTCTAGGAAAAAAAAACAAACCCAAGCCATAAACTGTTATCATTTTGAGTGTTTTATTCCTTTTAATGCTACTCTATTAGTTTCAATAAAAGGACAACAGAATGTCCATTAAACCATAACGTGACACGCTTATTATGCCAATAAGATTAGTTTTTGTGAAGCACTCATGTACCGGTTATAGTTTATAGAAAAATTGATTTCACAGAATCAGAGAAATTAGAATTGGAAACATTCTATTAGGTCACTAGATACATCCCCTGAGACTATAATAGAATTGATCCCTAGTTTGCAATGTGTTATCCAATGCATTTTTCTATCCAGTTTTGATAGGCTTGTATATTTATTATAGGCTGGCAATATGTACCACTAAAAATTATACCAATTCATCTAAGAAATAAAACTCTAGAAAATAAGCATTTGTTGAGCACTAATTTTACTTTGGTGGATACATTTTTAATATACTAGTGTTTATAGCCTCTGTCTTGTAAGAGACAAGGAAGCAGCAGTGGATCGTGGGTTAGCATTACAATCAAATAGTGAATTTGCATATCTTAAGTTGCAGAAATTTCCCCAGACATCATTTCCCATCAGACTCCTACAAAATGTAGTATGAATTTTTGATTCTCAAGAAGGGCTTTTTTTTTTTGGTACAGGAAATTGAGCCTTGTACCCCATGCAAGTGCCTGCAATTAAACACTTGGCTGGACTGACATTTTCTTATTTGGGAGCAGTGCGTACAAAACTGTGACTCTTGGAGACATATTTGCAAGGAAGTGGCAAATGAAGCTGGAGAGCTGGGGAGGGTTGCGGCCAGGGAATGAGCTGGTGTTACATAAACTTTCCGTGTTCTTTCTTCCTTCTTTCTTAGCAGCAACTCAGAGAGGGAAAAAGGAGAGCAGAAGGAGATGGCTTCACCAGGAAAATTTACATAAAATACAATCAGCCTTTAAACTCCTGGGATCTCCCAGGTCAAATGCGTGGGATTTCTTCTCTTGGCTCCAACACAAGCAATTCAGGAATTCTCTTCCTCTATAAAACCAGCCTTGAAGTTCATTTGCATCCGATTTCATTGATTAAAGATGAAAAGAAGGGACTTCCCTGGTGGTCCAGTGGTTAAGACTCCATCTTGCAATGCAGGGGACACCGGTTTGATCCTTAGTCAGGGAACTAAGATCCCACACGCCATGGAGAGTGCCGCATGCACTACTGAGCCCAAGGGCCTCAGCTACGTAACCCGATGAGGTAAATAAGTAAAAGTAAATATTGTAAAAAAAGATGAAGGGAAGTTCACAATATGAGTTTTTTTTTCAGGCATACCAGGTTGTCCTTTACCTCTTGCTCCTTCATGGAGATGGAAGAGAGTTGGTTGTGGGCTGGGTTGGTAGGTCAAGGAGGGTGATCAAGGCTATGTGTGGAAAAAAACAGACAGGAAGGCACCACAATGTAGCATTTGGCTAAATAATGCCTGATTTCCCCTGGGGGTTCACATTCTTATGTCCCTGTTCAAAAGCCCAGATGAAATTCTTGTTTGTTCAGGATGCAGCTGATGGGTATTTTGTCTGGAGAGCGTCCCAGAGAAGGCCGTATGCATCTCTTGTACACCTGCACATTAAATGAGCAAGAATGCCAGGTGCTAACTAAGACTTCTGAATTCATGGTAAATTACTCAAACAGGTGATTTTGCTTGTCCAGAAGGGAGTGTGATCAGTGGTACAGTCTTCCTCAGCTCCCCATCACTTAGGAGAATGCGAACTGAAAGGCAGTCAAGCTGCAATGAGAGCTGCTTGCTCAGCGTGGCGTATCTGCTTTGACAGATGCCAGTCACAGACAAGGAGACCTGCCCACCGGGCATCTTCACACCCAAGGTAGAAGCTAGTAAAACTGAGTCAGGAGATTCACCAAGGCAGGGGCCTTGGCCATGTTAACCCCTGAATGGCAGCAGTAAAGACAGGTTTATCCAGGGGACCCAAGGCTATGCCCAGGTGAATACAGCAAACCATCTCTGAAGAGAGACAGGGAACTGCGCTCTCAGCGTCAAACAGACTTCCTGTGGTGGTGGAGAGCCTACCCTTGTTGCTCAAAGTGTGCTCCAGGGACCAGCTGAGTCAGCATAACCTAGGAATCTGTTGTACCTGCAGAGTCCTGGACCCCACCCCTGACCTGAGTTAGTATTTATTTCAACAAAACGCTAGTCATTTTCCATAGTAGCTGTCTGGACCAGCTAAGAAGGGACACAGTTTGTTCGATGCCGGGAGCCGGCATATTGCATACTGAGTGCATATTGCATATTGAGTGCAGCACTTTCCACAGCATCATCTTTCAGGATCTGGAATAGCTCAACTGGAATTCTATCACTGCCGGGAGCCAGCGTGAGGAGCTCCACCCATGACAAATGTCATGAGGAAGGAGGCTCGGCATACGCAAAGGTGGGATCGAGCCTCAGGAGTCCCCCTGGAAATTCTCGAGCATCTACCCCCCAAAACCAGAGTCTGCCTACTTTCTGCTTTGTGCTTTCACCTACACCTCTGACTTTACGGGGGGCTGTCCCCCACTACCTCTCTCTGAAAAAAGAGTTAACTTACAGCTACAGTTAATAAAGTTCCTGGGTGTGATAGTGTTTCAACCTACAAATTCCTTTGGAAGTCCTCTAGCCTGCCTGAATAGGTTTTTCCGGCCACATGTGATTGCTCAGAGCCTCCCAACTGTGAGAGGCATGAGATGTTCTAAACTGTCTAAATACAGATTCCTTTGAGCAGTTAAAAGATTGATTAGAAATTGTATTGGTGAAGGGATTTTCACTTGTTGGGCCAATGTTTGCTGCTAAGTTTCCATATCCCTTACCTGCTGTGTCCCTGGCAGTGTATTGATTAATATAATTGGTGTAAGTAGTAGCTTTAATGATGGTAACATGGGACCCTTGAGTTAATTCTTTTTCTTGTTATAGCCCACCACACCTTTGCTCTGTAGGAATGCAACTTTATCTAATGCTTTTGGAGGGTGGCTCCTGACCAATCACCTTTAGAGAAAAATAAGTTTTCTGAAGAAAGGGTCTTAAAATGTTAACAGGCCTCCGGGCCAGAAGATGATGCAAATCACCTAAGCTTTTGCATATGATAAGTTTGCAGGGAGAAAGCCTGGCTTGCTGCATGACTCTACCCCTTCCCCCATTATCCTCTATGCATAACTTAAGGTATAAAACTACTTTGGAAAATAAAGTGCGGGCCTTGTACACCGAAACTTGGTCTCCCCATGTCGTTCTTTCTCTCACCTTCTGGCTGAATTATTCAGCCTCTCTTCTCCACTGAATTTCCTCACTGAGCTATCCTTATTCTATTACTCTTTATATCCTTAATTAACGTTTAATTAAGCAGTTGTTTCCTGATCCTCGCCGACGCCGTCCCCGCTTCGAATTCCCTGGATCCACCGGGGCTGGACCCCGGCAGTTCAGTCCAGTGGCAAGTTGATTCCATCTTCATCTCAGCAATAGCCAATAAGTAATCACCCTCTTCATGATTATACACATTCCTTTTCTAGGTCTTCTTCCACTGTTTCCTTTGGGAACTAGTTTTTCCTAACTGCATGTGATTTTGGGAAGGCTGTCACCAGGCAGGCTGGGTACCTGACTGAAGCTGGCCAGGAACAACCCCTTTCTGGAGCTTGCTATAGCCGGGGGTGGAGGGGTGCTTTATTCTTCTCAGACTATAAGGCGCAAGGACAAGACGGGGACTGGTAGGGGTCTCTTGCCACTGCAGGAGGGTATCTGCTTGAGATGGAAACCAGGAGAGTCAAGCAGAGCAGAAATAAGGAAGGAAAGAAATCATCTGAATCTATAGCTCACTTGTCCCAGAACTCAGGTAACCCCAGGTACTTCTGAATCGCATGAGCCAATAAATTCACAATTTCACATAAGCGGATTTAGATTAGTTTTCTGTCTTTTGTAACTGAGAGAGGGTTCCTGATCAATACGTTCCTGAAACGGGATTATTGGTTTTCCCCAAATGGAAACTTCTGCATCTGGCCATGGGAACACATTCATGGTAAAGTTCACAATCTCTAATTTGACAACAGTGTGAGTTTTTGTGAGTATGTTTATTAAGTATAATCTGAATATAATTAAACATAGAAGGTTTAAAACGTTTAGGCACTTTAAATACGGGTTATCTGTACAACTGCAGCAGGCTGTATTTATGTTCTAGATTTAGAGGCAATGCCTATTGAAATTAATATTCTAATTTATGCCAACCAATATGCAAATCAGCACAGCTTTGGTGCTTTAGAAAACAAGAGGATAGGATTGCAGCTCTGGTGTTTCGAGGCTGCTGATGCTCTGATGGAAGAAGACAAAGAGCCTTAGAATGCAGATGAAACATGTTCCCTTGGTAAGCCCAATGCAAATGGAAATTTATGGCTCTGTAAACTGTTTTAAAGCAGAAAACAATCTCTCAATTTAATATAGGCCATTTAACCATTCATTAATTTACTAGATGCAAACTCTGCAGCGTTTTAGAAACGATACCACCCTAAATAGAATCTACGACCACAGAAGAAGATATATACTCTACTGCTGCCAGACGTCCCAAATTAAATATTTGCTCCAATTGAAACCATGAAGTCTGCCTCTCTTCCATGACCAATTAATGCTCATATATATTTCACTATTACGTATCTCTGTAAATGTTACATAGGGTATGTGTATATGTATTTTTAAATTATCAGCTAGGGTTAGGTTATGAATAACAGAAACCTGGAAAGTAGTTTAAATAAAGTGGAAATTTCATTCTTTTTAGGCAGAAGGAGTTTGGAGGAGGATAGTCCAGAGCTGGTATGGGACCTCCATAGTTATCGAGATCTAGAGATTTTTTCTAGCTTCCCAAACACAGTGCCTAGGATGTGACTCTAATCCTTTAGGTTCAAGATGGCTGCTGGGTCCCTAGCCATCACATCCAGTTTCCCAGCAGTAGGATGGGGGAAAAGAGAAAGAAAGATTTGCCCTCTCTCTTTTAAGGAAACTTCCTGAAAGTTCCACAAAGTGTATCTGCTTACATATCCTTGATCAGAACTTAGTGTGATACTACATCTAACTAAGAGATAGGTTGGGAAATATGGTCGTTTATTTGGGAGACCATGTGTCCAGAGAAAGATCATTATTCTGTTAATTTTAGAGAGAAGCAAAAAGTCGGTACTTAGAAGGCAACTGTCAAATTCTGCTCCAAATATTAAATAAACATTTGTTTATTGATTTATTGTGTTTCCCTTACAAGAAGCTAGCTCCATGAGGACATGAAGCTAGTACATGATTGTACCCTTAACGCTATTCTGTATGTGTCTTCCCTGATTTTTTTCTATCAATTTAAGATCCTTGGTCAAACCAGAAGGCTGTGTTGAGAAGAAGGCAGAAACTGCATCCATATGTGTAAGAGAGTGCTGTGATCAACTAATAATGTCTACAGTGGCCAGTCCCTATGTGCCAGGCTTAAAGCATTCCCACCAACGCCTAGCTTTCAACTAAAATGTTTGAAATGTATGGCTACTGTGACTCATTTAATTGTATGTGCCCAAAGGCTTTGTTTAAATTTGTTGTTTAAAATGATTTATTCTGAGTAGTGACGTGAGTATTCTCTGTACCTTTTTTCTCCTTTATGTGGAGCTCTCTTGTGCAGTTGTAAATTTTTCTGGTTTCCAGAGAGTTGCTAAAGGAATTATATGCAAATTCCAAGTTACCCTGAGTTGGCAAATTCTAACTAAAAGTTGCTGGAAAGGGGATTTTTGCTGTTCTTTAAAGAATAAAATGGAAAAACAGGTCAGGAGTTTTGAGCTGTCAAAGGAGATTTTCTGTGACATGTTCATCTCCTGAGTCACTGAGAAGGCAAGAGGGGCCTAGAGGAGTGCTAAGGACTATCCAAGTTCAACATAAATGCTAGAAAGAAAAGCTCAGGCTTATTCTTTATTTAGCTCCAAGAATCTCAGCACAGGGACAAGAAGACCAGAGTTAAATTAAACTACAATTAAAAATAGCTAAGACTATTGAGTAATGTACTGAATTGCATCTGAACAATTTTGTCTTTAAAAAGCTGTCAGTGCACCAAACTCCTTTTGCTGCCCCACACAACACATTTTCTCATCAGCAATGGTGACAAGACGGTGACTGGATGCGGCTGTGATTCTGAGGGAGGGATTATGCAATACTCCATAAAGATAGACCAAAATTTCAAGAATGTAGCTTGAAAAGCCCCCTAGATGACTTTTATCCACTTCTCCTGGGGCACATACATGTCCCTCTTTCTACCCACTTGCCTACTTGTAGGCAAGAATTACTGCCTTATTGGCATGGCCTGCTTTGTTATTTAAATTTTAAGGCTATTTTCATGGAGAAGGGCATGTTTGTAAATAACATCTGAGACCTCCATGCCTTAGTTTGGATTCCTTCTAAAGCAGAGTCTGAGTGTCTTCAGAGCAGGTATTTCATTAGGGAGATGGTCCCAGGAAGCAGGAATGAGTAAACAGGGAGAGTGAGACAGAGAAGAAGAAAAAGCCAATAGCTGAGTGTGTTATTGAGGTTATCCTATGGGAAGTGACGGCTCGATTCTATCAGAATCATCGGAAAAGTGTACCTGTGTGTCCCAGGATGGGCCCCTGAAGGATGGAAGACTGTAGCATTTACCTGCTGACTCCCATTCCTACTGGTCACAGGCTGCCCCTGGGGCATCAACAAACGTCACCCTTCACCACGCCCAGGATGCACTTGTGTGCGTGGTATCAGAGGACCTACCCACCTCTGCCCAGCAGAAAGGCCCACGTGACGCACACTGACAGAGCAAGGGCAGTCTGAGATTACCCGGTGCTGCCCATGGCAGTGGCAGCTGAAGGCAGAGGGAGACTGAGGGGAATGATGTGGGTGGGGTGGTGCTCCAGGTATCCGTAGCTGTGGCCCTTGACTGTGATGTGAAAACCAGCATCTTGAGAGACAGACTTCACGGTCATAATCAATGCACTTGAGCATGCATTCTAATTGAATAATCAGGGATAAATTAAAGTGACAAAGTGAAGACTAACATCCCAATACCCTCTTATGCATATATGGATGTCATTCAAAGTCCTGATTCTCTTCTTTCTCTTCTTGCTGTTGAACTCGCAAATATGGTTGAAAGACAACGTGGTGAAAATAGAATCTGTCAAACATTCTTGCTAGAAACTCTTCTAAAAGTCCTTGTGAAATGTTGGCTAAAATGAGATTTGAGGATTACACATGATTTTAATTTCTCCATGCTATCAAATTTCTAGTGAACTGGGAGATGACTCATAACCCTTACTCATGGGCACAAAGCACAGAAGAGAAAGACAGATCAAATGCTTATTACTGTTGCAACTGCATTTCCTGGTGCCATGGGCATGGCGGGCAAAGGGCACAGAGTCAGTGTGGCATGTGACAACCGCAGAGGCTTCCTGAGTCTGAGTTTGTGCCTGGCTAGCCATGAAACCATGCTCAACCTCAGTTTTCTCAACCATCAGAGGAGAGCCATCATAGCTCGCTCGCAGGGCTATCACAAAGATTATGCATTATTATGCAAAGTATTTGATATATTCAATTGCCATTTGTTAGAAGTCAATACATGAAAAATCTGTGTTTCATTTTGAATCCCACTTTGACTTTGTTTCTGGGTAGAGCTTACATTTTCTGAAATGAATGGCTTTGACTCATTTAGACTAAGTCTTTGAAAATAAAATTAGAAAATCCTTGGATTCATGTTGAGCTGAGGTGCCAAGAGGCAAGCATACTCCCCATTTTACCGATCCCGGCAAGGAGCAGTCTCCAAGGGACCAGAGCAGCTGGTCCCATACGAGCAGCATGCAGTAGTGAATAGCCCTCCTTACTCCCGCAGCCCCTGCTCTCATTCTGGTGAGACGACACACAGGGGTGGGGTAGACCCTCCATGGTCCCTCATCATCCTTAGCTGTTTGGATTCATCACTGTGGGGATTTGATTCAGCCTGTAGCCCAAGTTAGACCTCTCCCAAGAGCAACAGGGCAGGTTCAAATCTGGGGATATGCAAAGACTTTACAAGAGATACACAGGTATGCCTAGATTTAAAGGAATTCATTCCCAGATCCTCTACTTTCATATATATGCTTTCTAAAATTGAGTGGAGGAGCTCTGAAAACAAGACTGTGTTTCTCTTCCACTTTCCCTTTCATAGTCTTCCTTCTCCCTCTTTAGAGAACTATTGATTTCTCACACAACTATACTATGATGCATTGCATGCGTGCTCAGTTGCTCAGTCATGTCCAAATCTTTGCAATCCTGTGGACTGTAGCCCACCAGGCTCATCTGTCCATGGAATTTTCCAGGCAAGAATAGTGGAATGGGTTGCTATTTCCTCCTCCAGGGGATCTTCCTGACCCAGGGATCAAACCCACGGCTCCTGTGTTTCCTAAATTGGCAGGCAGATTCTTTACCGCTGAGCCAGCTGGGAAGCCCACGATACATTGTTCAAGATGTAAAAAACCTCTGTGATGTCAAACAAAGGGAGACTTAGGAAAAAAGAACATTTTTAAAGGACCTTGTCTTTTCCATACTCCAGAAACTGCCAAAGAAACATTTTCTGCAGAGGGAGATCCCTGTGTCTTTTGATAGGGCAAAGTGAAGGCAGAGTCTTATTCCATGGGAAGGTTGGGAGTATAATCTATTGGTAGTGGATGACGTTCAATGAGACACGTCTTAAGATGTTTATTTAGTTTAATAAATGAAGTCAGATATATTCTGACAGAAACTAAGCCTGATTTGGCTGATTGGTTTGACAACAAGGATAGCTTATATGCCAGACATTTTCCATTAAGAAATGAGTTTGATGTATAGCTCCAAAGTTGTATTAAAATATATTTAAAGCATGTACTATTAATAAAGCATTTAACAAAAAACATTATATTGGAAAAGGAATAATGAAATAGCCAATCATTGATTTTCCCAACCCTTTTTGTGTGTATCAGGTTAAATGAGATGCCCTTAGGTGGAAGAGTGAAATGTGCAAGTGTGAGTCATTTGAAAAGTCTTGGTGGAGACACTATGACATACTTCTCAGCATTTGAGAGCGGGCAGCTGACTGGGTAACAAATCCTTTTGCAAGTTGGGTGGCTTTCAACTCTTTGCTTTCAATAAAATTGAAGGAAGACCTAATTGAGTTGTCAGCTCTCAGACATTAAAAATAATTTGTGGTGATAGATCACTTTGTTATTTTTGATGGAAGAATCAGAAAAAATTCAAAGATATGAGTAGTGCCTCTAAAACAGACTTATTTGCTTTCCATGAAAGCCCATCCATGTGTTTATGTGAGCATCGTATCTCAGCAATTACATTTTAAAACAAGACTGAGTAGAAATAGAACTGTTGCTGAAGTCATCTTATTCTAGCAAAAAGTAATGTTTATTCATGGAGCAACAACTAATTGAAAACAGAAGGTTCATCTTTCCCATTGAATGATGCATCTTTAATAAAATTTGAATTTTTTGTTTATTATTTATAAAGATTTATAATATACTGATATTTTATTGCCAAGAAGTTTGTATCAGTATGAAATTCCATGAACAGTGTTAATATTAATAGAATGAAAACAAGAGTTCAAAGAGAAAAAGGAATGAAACTTTGCAGCTGTAAATATGATAATTTAAATGTTAAAAATGTGTTGAGGGGGTACATTAGCTTTCAAAATTTTATTAGAGGAGAAGCGAGTGGAAAAACCCACTGTTGCAACAGGCAGCCGCCTAAAGTCCTTGGGAGTAGTAAATACGCACTTTGCTGGCACGGGAAGAGGCAGGGAGGATAGCAGCGCCACGCGCCTCGGGGGGACTCCGTCTAGTATCTACTTCTGTGGGCTTTTGATTTGAGGTCTAGTGTCCCTTTGAAGATAACTTGAAATTCTGGATTCACTTTGGATCCAGCCTTAGGCCTTAACCTGAACTGGGTTAACCTTCTTTGTCATTTCTGACCCTCTCCAGTTCAGATCTGTATTGTCTTACGCATATCTTCCTCTTTGAAGTTATCCTTGACATATATTTCACTTGGGTGGGTTCTCACAGCCTTCACTTTAATGAAGCCTCTGAAGCCTTTGTTTTATTCATTCATTCACTCACTTATTCATTCAGCAAATATGTATGTGCCAGGCATGGTGTAAGGTGCTGGATATGCCATTGTGAACAAAACAGGCATGGGTCCTACCCTCATGGAAGTGATATCTCAGTGGAGGTAGATGAACAATATAAAAGGAAATAATGATACAAATAGATGACTAAAGACCGTAAGTGCTATGAATGAAAATAACATGGTGTTGATGACAAGAATAACAATCAGATCAGATCAGATCAGTCGCTCAGTCGTGTCCAATTCTTTGAGACCCCATGAATCGCAGCACGCCAGGCCTCCCAGTCCAACACCAACTTCTGGAGTTCACTGAGACTCACATCCATCGAGTCAGTGATGCCATCCAGCCATCTCATCCTCTGTCATCCCCTTCTCCTCCTGCCCCCAATCCCTCCCAGCATCAGAGTCTTTTCCAATGAGTCAACTCTTCTCATGAGGTGGCCAAAGTACTAGAGTTTCAGCTTTAGCATCATTCCTTCCAAAGAAATCCTGGGGCTGATCTCCTTTAGAATGGACTGGTTGGATCTCCTTGTAGTCCGAGGGACTCTCAAGAGTCTTCTCCAACACCACAGTTCAAAAGCATCAATTCTTCGGCGCTCAGCCTTCTTCACAGTCCAACTCTCACATCCATACATGACCATAGGAAAAACCATAGCCTTGACTAGATGGACCTTTGTTGGCAAAGTAATGTCTCTGCTTTTGAATATGCTATTGAGGTTGGTCATAACTTTTCTTCCAAGGAGTAAGCGTCTTTAAATTTCATGGCTGCAGTCACCATCTGCGGTGATTTTACAGCCCAGAAAAATAAAGTCTGACACTGTTTCCACTGTTTCCCCATCTATTTCCCATGAAGTGGTGGGACCGGATGCCATGATCTTCGTTTTCTGAATGTTGAGCTTTAAGCCAACTTTTTCACTCTCCACTTTCACTTTCATCAAGAGGCTTTTGAGTTCCTCTTCACTTTCTGCCATAAGGGTGGTGTCATCTGCATATCTGAGGTTATTGATATTTCTGCCGGCAATCTGATTCCAGCTTGTGTTTCTTCCAGTCCAGCGTTTCTCATGATGTACTCTGCATATAAGTTAAACAAGCAGGGTGACAATATACAGCCTTGACATACTCCTTTTCCTATTTGGAACCAGTCTGTTGTTCCATGTCCAGTTCTAACTGTTGCTTCCTGACCTGCATACAGATTTCTCAAGAGGCCGGTCAGGTGGCCTGGTATTCCCATCTCTTTCAGAATTTCCCACAGTTTATTGTGATCCACACAGTCAAAGGCTTTGGCATAGTCAATAAAGCAGAAATAGATGTTTTTCTGGAACTCTCTTGCTTTTTCTATGATCCAGCGGATGTTGGCAGTTTGATCTCTGGTTCCTCTGCCTTTTCTAAAACCAGCTTGAACATCAGGAAGTTCACGGTTCACATATTGCTGAAGCCTGGCTTGGAGAATTTTGAGCATTACTTTACCAGTGTGTGAGGTGAGTGCAATTGTGTGGTAGTTTGAGCATTCTTTGGCATTGCCTTTCTTTGGGACTGGAATGAAAACTGACCTTTTCCAGTCCTGTGGCCACTGCTGAGGTTTCCAAATGTGCTGGCATATTGAGTGCAGCACTTTCACAGCATCATCTTTCAGGATTTGGAATAGCTCAACTGGAATTCCATCACCTCCACTAGCTTTGTTTGTAGTGATGCTTTCTAAGGCCCACTTGACTTCACATTCCAGGATGTCTGGCTCTAGGTCAGTGATCACACCATCATGATTATCTGGGTCATGAAGCTCTTTTTTGTACAGTTCTTCTGTGTATTCTTGCCATCTCTTCTTAATATCTTCTGCTTCTGTTAGGTCCATACCATTTCTGTCCTTTATTGAGCCCATCTTTGCATGAAATGTTCCTTTGGTATCTCTGATTTTCTTGAAGAGATCTCTAGTCTTTCCCATTCTGTTGTTTTCCTCTATTTCTTTGCATTGATCACTGAAGAAGGCTTTCTTATCTCTTCTTGCTATTCTTTGGAACTCTGCATTCAGATGCTTATCTCTTTCCTTTTCTCCTTTGCTTTTCACTTCTCTTCTTTTCACAGCTATTTGTAAGGCCTCCCCAGACAGCCATTTTCCTTTTTTGCATTTTTTTTCCTATGGGGATGGTCTTGATCCCTGTCTCCTGTACAATGTCATGAACCTCATTCCATAGTTCGTCAGGCACTCTATCTATCAGATCTAGGCCCTTAAATCTATTTCTCACTTCCACTGTATAATCATAAGGGATTTGATTTAGGTCATACCTGAATGGTCTAGTGGTTTTCCCTACTTTCTTCAATTTCAGTCTGAATTTGGCAATAAGGAGTTAATGGTCTGAGCCACAGTCAGCTCCTGGTCTTGTTTTTGCTGACTTTATAGAGCTTCTCCATCTATGGCTGCAAAGAATATAATCAATCTGATTTCGGTGTTGACCATCTGGTGATGTCCATGTATAGAGTCTTCTCTTGTGTTGTTGGAAGAGGGTGTTTGTTGTGACCAGTGCATTTTCTTGGCAAAACTCTATTAGTCTTTGCCCTACTTCATTCCGTATTCCACGGCCAAATTTGCCTGTTACTCCAGGTGTTTCTTGACTTCCTACTTTTGCATTCCAGTCCCCTATAATGAAAACGACATCTTTTTTGGGTGTTAGTTCTAAAAGGTCTTATAGGTCTTCATAGAACCGTTCAACTTCAGCTTCTTCAGCATTACTGGTTGGGGCATAGACTTGGATTACTGTGATATTGAATGGTTTGCCTTGGAAACGAACAGAGATCATTCTGTCGTTTTTGAGATTGCATCCAAGTACTGCATTTCGGACTCTTTTGTTGACCATGATGGCTACTCCATTTCTTCTGAGGGATTCCTGCCCGCAGTAGTAGATATAATGGTCATGTGAGTTAAATTCACCCATTCCAGTCCGGGTACTTAATTTTAATTGAAAAAAAAAATAGGGCAAACCTTTTTGAGGAGATGACAGTTAAACTGAAATCAGAAGTATGAGAAGCAACCTTCCATAAGAAAAATGATGACACAGTGTTTCAGTTAGTGGGAAAACATATGGAAAGGCCCAGAATCAAGGAGCCTGGCCTGTTAGGAGCATTAGAAGGTCGGTGCTGCTGAAACACCTGTGCAGAGAGGCAAGTCGGTGCTGTTGGGAGAACAGCTAGTGATGTAAAAGAAGGACAGAAAAAACAAGGGCCAAAACATGTGAGGGAGCTCAGATTTTACTCCACGTGCCATGGAAACCCAGCAAAGTCTTCCAGCAAGCTTGGTTTATTTTTAAAAGATAATTTTGGCTTCTGTTTGAAGATTGGATTGGCACAGGGCAAGATAGAAACAGGGGAATGATATAGGAGGTGTATCAGCTAGAATAGGCTGGGTAAAGCAATGACAAACAACTCCTAAATCCCTGTGGCTTATGTCAGCAAAAACCTTGCACTCAGGCTACATAACCGTCGCAGGTCAGCTGGGAGCTGTCTCCATAACCACTCACTCCAGGATCTGGGCACCCACCGTCTCGAACGCTGATGGTCACGATAGCAGGAAAGGGAGCACAGCAAGCCGTGGCTCTTAGAACCTCTGCCTACATGTGTCACTGTTGCTTACACTTGCATTTTATTGTCAGAATAGAGTCACATGGTCCCTCCTGAGTGCAGAAGGGAAGGAATGTACTGCCTTGAAGGAAGGGCACTGCAAGAAAACAAAGCAAACTATTTGGTGACAGTCATACCGTGTCACCCTTCTGGAGGTTACCATTGTAGTCCAAAGAGGTGATGGTAGCTTTAATGGGAGTGATGCTGGTGAAGAGACATGGACAGATTTGAGGTTAATCTTAGAGTTTCTTTTTGGATGTGATGTCCCATCACTTCATGGCAAAGATGGGGAAACAGTGGAAACAGTGGCTGACTTTATTTTTTTGGTCTCCAGAATCACTGCAGATGATGATTGCAGCCATGAAATTAAAAGACGCTTACTCCTTGGAAGGAAAGTTATGATCAACCTAGACCGTATTTGAAAAGCAGAGACATTACTTTGTCAACAAAGGTCCGTCTAGTCAAGGCAATGGTTTTTCCAGTGGTCATGTATGGATGTGAGAGTTGGACTGTAAAGAAAGCTGAGCACAGAAGAATCAATGCTTTTGAACTGTGGTGTTGGAGAAGACTTTTGAGAGTCCCTTGGACTGCAAGGAGATCCAACCAGTTCATCCTAAAGGAGACCAGTCCTGGTTTTTCATTGATAGGACTGATTTTGAAGCTGAAACCCCAATACTTTGTGACCTGATGCGAAGAGCTGACTCATTTGAAAAGATCATGATGCTGGGAAAGATTGAGGGCAGGAGGAGAAGGGGATGACACAGGATGAGATGGTTGGATGGCATCACCGATTCAATGAACACAGGTTTGGGTGAACTCTGGGAGTTGGTGATGAACAGAGAGACCTAGTGTGCTGCGGTTCATGGGGTTGCAAAGAGTTGGAGACGACTGAGCAACTAAACTGAAACTGATGGCTTGAATATGATTATGAATATGATTTTTCATTCAGTCACCCTCATTAGACTGTGACCCCTGTGAGGCAAGCCATAATATAATATTCATCTCCAGATCTCCTGGACCAAACATGAAATGGCTTACTGAATGAATGAGTAAGATTCCACAAATCAAAAATTTGCTTTCTGGATGGAAGCATGGTTTGGAAGTTTTCACAAATAGGCTGAACCTGTTAGGCAAAGAGCAGAAGGAGGAGATTTAAACAATCATTTAGCCATAAGAGACGAACCTAGACAATGTATTAAAAAGCAGAGAAATTTATTTGCCAACAAAGGTCCGTCTAGTCAAGGCTATGGTTTTTCCAGTAGTCATGTATGGAGAGTTGGACTGTAAAGAAGGCCGAGCCCTGAAGAACTGATCCTTTCAAACTGTGGTGTTGGCAAAGACTCTTGACAGTCCCTTGGACTGCAAGGAGATCAAACCAGTCCATCCTAAAGGAAATCAGTCCTGAATATTCATTGGAAGGACTGATGCTGAAGTTGAAGCTCCAGTACTTTGGTCACCTGATGTGAAGAGTTAACTCATTAGAAAAGACCCTGATGCTGGGAAAGATTAAAGTCAAGAGGAGAAGCTGATGACAGAAGACAAGATTGTTGGATGGCATCACTGACTCGATGGACACGAGTTTGCGCAAGCTTGGGGAGATGGTGAAAGACTGGGAAGCCTGGCGTGCTGTAGTCCATGGGGTCGCAAAGAGTCAGAAACAACTGAGCAACTGAACGACAGCAACAACTGTAAGAGAGAGCTTATGCAGGTTTTCTGCAGGATTGCAAAGAAAATTGATTAAAAAAATCTTTATTTCTGCCACAGTGCTGTTCCTTTCATAGGAAGATCGGACTTAGAACTCAAATGTTGCGCACTGTCCTGCTCCATTCCCTCTTGGGCTTTAAATTTCTTCCATTTCTTGTCAGTTTCAGATCTCTTTACATCCCAGGATAGAATGAAAGTGTAGGCATTTGCAGCAATGTCTTTGGAGAATATAAATTCCAGATATAGCCAATAAATCCAGCACAGTCATTCCCTGAAACAAAGAGAATAACTGGCAGAGCAGAGAAAAATCCTGCAGAAAACAAACCATCGAAAATACGGCAGAGAAGCTGGCCTGCCATGCTCCTGAGAGCCCACAGGAGGGGGCTGTTCACCCCTTTGCCCTGGGGTCCTCGTGTTGCAGGAAGGAGACCCCTTCCAGGGCCTGAGAATGAGTTCTTGTCTAACTCTCTGCAGTGGATTATTGAGGAGACACACGTGCTGACAAAGCAAGTGACTTTATTGGGAAGGGGCCCCAGGGCAGAGAGCAGCAGGTAAGGGAACGGGAGGACTGCTGTGTCACATGGCTCGCAGTCTCACGTTTTATGATTACGGGGTTAGTTTCCAGGTTGTCTCTGGCCAATCATTCTGACTCAGGGTCCTTCCTGGTGGCGCACGCATTGCTCAGCCAAGACGGATTCCAATGAGAATTCTAGGAGGTTGGATAGAACATGTGGCATCTGGTTTCGACCTTTCCTGAATGCCTCTGGTTGATGGTAGCTTGTTAATTTCATGTTCCTTACCAGGGCCTCCTGTTGTAAAGTAACTCACGCACATGATTACTGTGATGCCTGGCCAGGTTGGGTAGTTTCAGTCCCTGTTTCCCTAACATTTGTGGAGCTCCAGCCTGGGTGGGAGGCTGAGTAAGAAGAATGACCACCCCATGGTGGCTGTCCAGAGTGGGTGTGGGCTAACCTGACTGGGGCCCTGAGATTCAGTGTGGGCCACTCCTGTCTCCACCTAGGGTGGATATTACTGGCTCCCGTCAATACAAATCGCCAATACAAGAGTGCCTGCTATGAACAGAGCATATGTGCTCAAGTCCATGTATATATTACACCGGGGACCAGATTCTTCTTTAAAACTTGTTTAGTAGAACCACCTTTCGGGTTCATCTCTGTTCTCAGCACATCCTTATCCAACTGATGTGATGTAGTTAAACAACAGGGGTGATGGTATCATCAGCGCGTTCTGTTCAGTTCAGTCGCTCAGTCGTGTCTGACTCTTCACAACCCCATGGACCACAGCACGCCAGGCCTCCCTGTCCATCACCAACTCCTGGAGTTTACCCAAACTCAGGTCCACTATGTCGGTGATGTCATCCAACCATCTCATCCTCTGTCGTCCCCGTCTCTTCCTGCCCTCAGTCTTTCCCAGCATCAGGGTCTTTTCCAATGAGTCAGCTCTCCGCATCAGGTGGCCAAAGTATTGGAGTTTCAGCTTCAACATCAGTCCTACCAATGAACACACAGGCCTGATTTCCTTTAGGGTGGACTGGTTGGATCTCCTTGCAGTCCAAGGGACTCTCAAGAGTCTTCTCCAACATCACAGTTCAAAAGCATCAATTCTTCAGTGCTCAGCTTTCTTTATCAGCATGTTACTTCCTTTCTTTGCCCCACTATGCCATGCACCCCCCGACCCCTGCCATCATCCTTCACCTCAGCCTCTGTCACTCCCTCCCCTCACTGCACCTGATTCCCCCCACCCCTGACCCCCATAACAAGCTAGGCTTGGAGTAACCACCAATGAGAGAAAAGTTCTCGACCACGAGGACATCAGTAGAGTAGACTATCTGGGAGAAGCGAGTGGGCATAGCTCCCACCACATGGCCCCTCTGAGTCCTCCGCTGGCCACTGAAATTCAAGGTCACAGGCAAGGTCCAGGGCAAGCTTCAGAGCAGCACAGTGCCACCACTGCAGCCCCCTCCCCTCACCGCCCGCCCCAGGTCTTCTAGCCTTACTTTGCAACTGAACCAGCAGCAATCGTATGCATAACAAATCGAGGACCTGTCTCTGGTTCCATTTTAGCCATTCCCACTCTAAAAGATTTCCCTTGGCCCATCTCTGGAGGCTGAAATTCCACGGTTTGTGGTTTGTTCCTTAGGGGTAAGCAGGACCATCCTCTTGAGGTCTCTTAAAAAAATGTGAATCTTCCCCAGAGGCAGGATTCCTTGAACCAGTCTCAGCTTCCAGTAAATAAATGAGGTCTCCACCAAATGCCTCAGGCTTGGAGTGGGAATAGAATAGAACAAAAGGGGATTGGGGTATCTGAGGGAGGAGGGGCCCTGAAGCAAGGAATAAAGAGAAGGGAGGTGGGGGCTGTAGAGCTTGGGGGGCTGGAGCAGGGAGAGATTCCCCAGGCCCTGCAGTGAGGTTTCTAATGGTGGGAACTGGAGCGCAGCCCGAACAGCACCTGAAGAGCAGAAAGGACCCGGGGGCCCCAAGGGTGAGGATTAGCACTTTGGATACGCACTGTGCCGATTTCTCCAACCACTCTGACCTTGACCTGCGTAGATCATTCTAGCACATGTCCCAGGAACTGATTTTTAGCAGAAAGGGCTGGTTCTGGGATTCAGAAACACTGTTGTTCTCCCCGGTAAGATGGGGCACAGAAAAGAAGAGAAGGAAGGGGAAGAGAAGGAAGGGCTCCCAGCATCAGGATATGGCCAGGGACTCTTCTTCTCAGCAGGCCTCAAGCCCAAATGCCCAGCCAAGCCCCCATTTGCCAGCGATCCCGAGGTTCAGAGAGCTGAGGGAACCACGTGCCCCCAAAAGGCAGCCTGCCTCACCCCTCCATCTGCTACTCTGAATGGACAGCCCTCACAGGGAGGCCTCCTGGCCAGGAACTCGTGCCTGATTCTCCCTCTGCAGCTGTGGAGTGGATGCAGAGGGCGCTGGTGTTGGTCCTGAATTGTGTTCTGAGGCAGCGGATATTGTCCGCTTATTCCAGGCAGGGCACAGACGCTGCCAAGGAGGCCAGCGTGCAGCCGTCCCCTGGCTCTCTGAGAGGCCCTGAGCTGGTTGCCAGGTGCGTGGCCAGTTGGGTCTGATGGCGGTTGCTGAGTGATGTCCTGTTTGCTGCCGAGGCAATCATAATGCGAAACTTTCCACTTACTGCGATGTGCGGTAAGATTAAAGTCAGTATTCTGTTGGAGAAAAAAGCAAACAAAACTGGTTTCCAGAATAATCCCCTGCCTCCTGCTATCATTATTACACCATTGTTATTCATGATCCGTCAAAAAGGAGTAGGGATCCACCGACATGCCAATCAACAGCCTCCTCTATCATCATCAGACCAGGGAGCGACACAGGTCCTCTCATGCTGTGATAGGTGTATAGTTACACAGTATTAGGAGCCCAGTATTAAGGTGGAAGCAGTGACAGATTTTTTCCTCTTGATCTCTAAAAATCACTGCAGATGGTGACCACAGCCATAAAATTAGAAGATGATTCCTTCTTGAAGGAAAGCTATGACAAACCTAGACAGTGTATTTAAAAGCAAAGACATCACTTTGCCGACAAAGGTCCGTATAGTTAAAGCTATGGTCTTTTCAGCAGTCACGTACAGATGTGAGAGTTGGACCATAAAGAAAGCTGAGCATGGACGAATTGATGCTTTCAAATTGTGGTATTGGAGAAGACTCTTGAGGGTCCCTTGGGCAGCAAGTAGATCAAACCAGCCAATCCTAAAGGAAATCAACCTTGAATACTCATTGGAAGGACTGATGCTGAAGCTGAAACTCCAATACTTTGGCTACCTGATGCAAAGAGCCAACCTATTGGAAAAGACCCTTAATGCTGGGAAAGATTGAAGGCAGAAGGAGAAGGGGATGACAGAGGTTGATGGTTGCATGGCATCACTGATTCAATGGACATGAACTTAGACAAACTCCAGGAGATATTGAAGGAAAAGGAGGCCTAGAGTGCTGTAGTCTAGGGTCACGAGGAGTTGGACATGACTTAGCGACTTAACAACAACAGCATTGCTGCTGCTGCCGCTGCTGCTGAGTCGCTTCAGTCGTGTCCGACTCTGTGCGACCCCAGAGACGGCAGCCCACCAGGCTCCCCCGTCCCCGGGATTCTCCAGGCAAGAACGCTGGAGTGGGTTGCCATTTCCTTCTCCAATGCATGAAAGTGAAAAGTGAAAGTGAAGTCGCTCAGTCATGTCTGACTCTTAGCGATCCCCTGGACTGCAGCCTCCTGCAGGCTCCTCCATCCATGGGATTTTCCAGGCAAGAGTACTGGAGTGGGTTGCCATTGCCTTCTCCGGGGATTCTCCTTATGAGCCCATAAACGCAAAATCCACAGCTTCCTTTGCTCCCTCCCTCTCCCTGGGACAGGACCTGGCACAGAGCAGAACTAAATTAATGAATTAATCATTGGTGTCAACCAATGGGGTTGACTTCTCAAAAGCCAGTTCCAGAAAAATCAAGAGGGAATTGTCCCCTTACTGATCTCAGATGAACATTTGATAAACTATTGATTCTTTTGGTTATGTATTACTTGTGGCATGCATATAAGTGAGCATATATTTATGACCTCATGGTTGGTACATACATTGCATTTTATCTATATAAAACATGCATTTTATTCGACAGGTAGCTAACCTGGGTTAAAAATGAGGTTCTAAAGTGCGGTTTGAATTTGTGTTCTTAAAGACCTATCTGCCACATGAAAGGATGGTCCTTCCTACTATCGGCTCTAGCTTTGCTGAACTCATCAAACCATGTCTTTTCATAGATGAGTAAACAGAGGCCCAGCCCAGCAAGTATCCTGTGTATTGATGCCCAGCATGAGATGGTAGGGAACACCAGTGTCCAGACTTCATGGGCTGCCAGTCTCTTCCAAGCTCTTTCTCTGCCACGCTTCATAGGATCAGCCTTTCTAAGAGCCTCTCAAGCCAGGGAAGGACTTTTTGTCACTCTCTTTAAAGCACGCCATAATTAACAACCTGCTTTTCCTCTTCTCTCTAATCCACACGGGGCTTATAGGACATCCTGTGTTACTCTGGAGCTGGATCATGCTGGCTTCTTATTATGTTGAAATGTTTCCATTAAGTATATTGGACTCACATAGTATTTATTTTAAACAAGCCTCTAGGAGATGAGCTAGTTCCTAGATTAGGGGCTCAGACATTTTAAATGAGGACAAAGACCCCGGGGAAACCTGCAAAGCAGGCCAGCATGCGTGGTGTGCAGGTGAGGGAACTTATTACAAGGTGTCAATAGACTCATGTGTACTGATTATAGACTAAATGAACAGTATTTCTAGCACGTATATCTCCTACAGCTCCACAAACATCTATTTCAAACCTTGGGGCCAAATGTGTCTTGGAAGTCAGATATTTCAGGTAATAGGAGGTATCTACCAGATATTAATAACATCCCCAGCAGAGTCTGGGGCAACACCCTATAATCAAGCACTTTGATCATTCTGCAGTTAAGTATGGGAATGTTCACTACTAATGGGTTAAAGAAAGACTATAAATAGTCCTAGGCCAGTGCAGGTCACGTTTTGCCCTCAAATTAGTTTGTCACAAACTTACCAAAAAAAAAAAAAGAACCCACAATAAAAAACCTGAAGCCTATCTTCAGTGCTTTATGAAGTTCAGGGATAAGGGACTGTAGAACTATCACAATTTAAATATAAAAATACACTGATCAATAAGATATATTTTTTAAACAAGTCCCAATATTTAATGTACCTTGATGCTGTTACATATTTTCATATTTTCTTATATTTTCCTAAAGAGTGCCTATATACAAAGATAACCCCAAAAATCATGCCAGAAGTCACATTTTATGGGCTCTTGACTATACTTGGTGGAGTCCCAGTACCTGGAACCCGGCCTGTGGGACCATTTCCCTCCCTAGCGCACAGCCTGAGTAGTGGGAGGACCAGCTAAGACCTAAGGCAAGACCTTATCCTTGAGGGTAAGGGTTCCAATCTTATTAAGTAGAGGACCACTTTTTAACCGTACAGGATCTGGAACTAGATTCCAGGGTTAAAATATTCACTTTGCTAAATACATTTTTTTTTTCTTTATAGTTGGCCGCACTGGGCCTTCATTGTGCTTTCTCTAGTTGCGGTGAGTGGAGGCTGCTGGCCATTGCGGCGGCTTCTCTTGTGCAGAGCATGGGCCCTCGGCACACAGGCTTCAGTAGTTGAAGCACGTGGGCTTTGTTGCCCCAAGGCCTGTGGAATCTTCTTGGACCAGGGATTAAACCCATGTCCCCAGCATTGGCTGGTGGATTCTTAACCGCTGGACCACTAGGGAAGTCCTTTTGTGAGACCTCAGCCAAGTCATTTTACCTCTTCTTGCTTCAGCATCTTGCTCATTCATAGACGAGAGTAATGATAGTCTTATCTCATAGGGATATTGTAGGGACTAAATAAGTTAATTCAGATAAAACTCTTAGCACATAGTAATTTCTGAGGAAATGTTGGCCATTATCATTATTATCACTATTGGCTTATTCATCTATGGTAGACAGAAAAATGCTGCCCTCCAAAGATGTCCAGACCATAGTCCCCATAACTTGTTACAGAATATACTGAAACATACCCCCAAATATGAGTTCGTAGATGTGGTTAAGCTTAGGATCTTTGAATGAGTTGTTATCTTGGGTTACCCATTCTAATCACATGACTAGATTAGATTAAAGGGCAAAACTTTTCTGGCTGAGAAGAGAAAGAGATGTGATAACTGAAACAGAGACAGAAGCCACACTGATAACTTTGAAGAGGAGGGAAGCGGCCACAAACAAACTAGTGTATCCGTAGAATCAAAGGTTATTGGGCCACAGTCAAGGGTTATTGGTATGAAAATCTGACACCCACTACCATAAGGAAGCTCTGTTCCAGGCTTCCCTGGTGGCTCAGAGGTTAAAGCATCTGTCTCCTATGCGGGAGACCCGGGATTGATCCCTGGGTTCGATCCCTGGGTTGGGAAGTTCCCCTGGAGAAGGAAATGGCAACCCACTCCAGTATTCTTGCCTGGAGTATCCCATGGTCGGAGGACACTGGTAGGCTACAGTCCACAGGGTCACAAAGAGTCGGACACGACTGAACGACTTCAGTTTCACCATAAGGATGAACCTTGGAAATGTTAAGTGAAAGAAGCCCGACACAAAAGGATACCTATTGCATGATGGCGTGTGTGTGTGAAATGTCTGGAATAGGCAAATCTGTGGGGACAGAAAGCAGACAGGTGGTTGCAAGGGGCTGGCTTGAGGGCGGAAGTGGGAGTGACTGCTCAAAGGGCATGGGGAATTTTCTTTTGAGAGAGAGACTGAGTGCCATTGACTAGCACTAAACAAGGGAAGAGGAACAACTTCGTGCTGCAAACATTGCCAAGTGAGATCAACAAAAAGAAAAAGAAGTTGCTGTTGGAACTGAGTGGGCTCTCTAACTTGCATCATCCATTTCTATTCCCCTAAGGCCATGGAAAGGAGAAATGGCCAAACAATGAAATCCTGTGGCTTCTCATTAATACACTCCAGCTTTAAGAGGAACTGACTGGGGGGAGGAGGAGAGTAAGCAATTACAGGAAAAGTTCTTGAGAGAAGAGGCCCCAGTCCTTGAGCCTGGGGCTTTGACTGAGGCAGGAAGAGCTTCCAGGTCAGCACATTGAGCTGCAGGAACAAGCTGAAGCCCAGCGGAATACTCTACACTATTGGTTCGGTGGACTGGGCTTTGATTAAAGATCGTTTGCTGCATCTCTGAAAGGAGCGAGACTGTGGGCCCTAAGCAAGGGCTCCACCCAGGCCCAGCTGAATTGTCCCCCTTCCTCATCCATACCTTTAAGCTACAAAAAAGGACTTGAAAATAACACCCAGTCCTCAAATTGTGGTTCCGAGTGGAGAAGACAGAACTGCCTTCTGTATGAGGCAAGGAGGATGTCGAGGAAAACTCACGTGTACTGTATTCCATTAAAGCAACAGACAGTCAGAATCACTCATATTAGGCATAGATAAGATGGAAAGAAATGGCATAGTCAAATAAACTAAAGGAAAATAATAAACAAAGGGAAATGTGATAAACTATGGAAAAATACATGTTAAAGACAGATGAATAACGCTGTCTGGAAGAACCCAAAACCAAAACGCAAACAGATTTCTTGAAAGCACACTGCACTATGTATTATAGTAACTTAATAAGAGCAGAGATGAAATAAAATGAGATCAAAATAACATGACAAAACAGCAAAATTCTATGAAATGGGATATTGAAGAGCTGAAAGGGATGAAATAAAATTTCAAGTATCCGTTACAAAGAGGTTGTACAAATAGTTAAAAATCATATTAATAACATGTGACAACTTGAAATAATTACAACTAATGCAGAGGGAAAAATTAGGTAAAGTTAAGGAATTCAAAGACAATTCAGTATAAAGATCTTTGATATTCTTGGTAAGAATCCAACAAGTGAAACAAAAAAATATTGGAAAACATACTACAGGAAAATTTTCCTGAAGTGAGGGAGGAGATGAATCAGCTATCTGAAAGATCATAGTGTGTATACAAGGTGAACTTGATATAGAAGGAACAGTATTGAGTCATATAATGATAAATAGATTCAACGTCAAAGATAAAGCATTTTTCAGATATCCAACAGAAAAAGCAAAAGGGAAAAAAAATCCAGGGGTCCTTAGACTTCTCTTCATCTCTTCCCAATGCCAGAGAAAAGTAGGAAACCATCTACAGAGGAAAAGAGCAATGAGCTAGAATTTTTTATTCAGTCGAATCATCATTCACGGATAAAAGCAAAAGAGCTCAGAGAATAAAACATCCATGAAGCTTCTTGAAGAAAGCCTTCCAGGACATAGACTCTGAAGGCAGACTACCTGGGTTTGAATCCTGGCCTTGCCACTTACTGGTTGTGTAATTCATGCACATTACTTCTTGTGCCTTAGTCTCTTCATCTGTAATTTGGGGATAGCAATGGTCACCATGTCACTGGGTTGTTTTTGTGGATTTAATACATTAACATGTAATATACAAGGGAATATTACTCAGCCATTAAAAAGAATGAAATAATGCCATTTGCAGTTACATGGATGGACCTAGAGAGTGTCATGCTGAGTGAAATAATTCAGACAGAGAAGGAGAAATATCATATGACATCCCTTATATGAACAATCTGTAAAGAAATGATACAGAGGAACTTACAAAGCAGAAAGAGACTCACAGACTTAGAAAATGAATGTATGGCTGCCGAGGGAAAGGGATAGTTAAGGAGTCTGGGTAGGTCATGTACACTGCTATATTCAAAATGGATCACAAACGAGGACATGGAATAGCGTGGACATGTAGATCACACGGAAATCTACTCAATGCTGTGTGGCAGTCTGGATGGGAGGGGGTTTAGGGGAGAATGGACACACATATATGTATGGCTGAGGCCTTCACTGTTCACCTAAAACTTCTACAACATTGTTAATTGGATATACCCCAACACAAAATGGACTTCCCTGGTGGCTCAGATGGTAAAGCGTCTGCCTACAATGTGAGAGACCCGGGTTCAATCCCTGGGTCGGGAAGATCTCCTGGAGAAGGAAATGGCAACCCACTCCAGTATTCTTGCCTGGAAAATCCCATAGATGGAGGAATCTGGTAGGCTACAGTCCATGGGGTCGCAAAGAGTCGGACATGACTGAGAGACTTCACTCAACACAAAATAGAAAGTTTAAAGTTTGAAAAAAAATTAATATGCACACAGTGTTGGGAATAGTGCCTGGCTCGTAGGAAAGCTGTATATACACACGTTTGCTGTAATCAATGTTATATATCATGATGATGAAGAAATGTATTCCACCACGAGATAAACCACTGGTGAGGATTTAATTAGTTTAAAAGCAGAGCCAAAATTAAACAAAAAACAGCAACAACCAAGGAAAGAATGACTGCAGAACAGAATGTATATGTATATATCTTGACTAAGCAAACAAAATTAAAGCTCCCAAAAAATCGAGAGGTGGAGTGAAGAAAAGTGGAAGAGAGTCAAAGTATGCTGGTCACTTAATCTTTTATGGCAAAGTTTTTCAAAAATGTCTGAAATTGAAACAAGTAATTATAAGATAGCCTTTTAATAATATTCATGGTCTTTTTTCTTATCCTCAGAGCAATCTCTTATGAATGAGGAAAGATCTATGAGTTTCACTATTTCTTTTATTTTTGCTTCAGTTTCTTTTATTTTTGCTTCAGTTTCTTTTGCCTTCTATTCAATCCATGGAAAATGTATTTTTATTTTAAAAGGAAATATAACATGATTCCATTATTATGAGGTTATTTTGTCCATTCATCTATTCCTTCATCCAATTATAATTTGTAAATAGAGATATTTGAATTGAGGTTCATGATATATTAATACTAGTTATTGTTGAGTAAGAGAATTTGAGTAAAAAACTGTTTTTTGGTGTGTTTCTTGAATTTTTATAATATACATGTACAAAGCCAGTAAAGGTATTATTTTATTTTATTTATTTATTTTTAATATAAATTTATTTATTTTAATTGGAGGCTAATTACTTTACAATACTGTATTGGTTTTTCCATATATTAACAAAGGTATTATTTTAAAACATATCAATCTTGGATTTCAGCACCCAAAAAAATCAATTAAAAAAACAACAACTGCATAAATAAATCAATCATCTTACAACCCTGTAGAAATGACTCATGCCTATTCAAACACATTTTGTTCCTAAGAGAAGAGATTCTATGTATAATCAAAATCAACCTTTTCATTTTTTGTCAACTATTTTCCACTCAATTACTTAAGCATTAGGGAACAGTTTTGTCTTATCAACACCCAGCAGGAAATCAAAGCTTATATGTGATGAAAAACAGTGGCTGTGGGGTGTGGAGTGATTCATAGGAGCATGATTTTCCGTGTGAGGGAGACATGATCTCCATCAAGTAGGAGGGTTTTCTTTTAATGTTGAGCAAAGATGTAGGGATTAGAGGAGCCACAGGCAACTTTATTTGCCTTCCACTCAAACCACTGTGATAATGATGCAGTCCTTTGACTAGAGATAATGCTATTGACCTGACATGGAATCTGCCATAGCGCCTGGAGCCCAGGGTTCAGGAGTTGGCTGGACCCCTGAGCTACCCAGGCAGTGTTCGCTGTTTCTTCCCTTCAGGCCCACTGCGTCCTGATTGCGCTCTGCTCGCACTTTGTGCTGATAGTTGGCCCGGCACCCGCAAGCCTGTGAGCTCCCTGAGGGCACAAACTGCCCGGGTCAGTGCTCCTCTCTAACCCCTGTGCTGGCGCACACCTCTCTGACGGCGGGTGCTCCGTGGGTACTTGCTGAGTGGATGAGTTTAGAATGAATTATGTATCCTTCTGACCCCATCCCTTCTGTCATCAAGTATATACATGTGTCAGGACAAATGGCTGGGATGGAAAATCTGTGATCTCACAAGATCATGTGAGGCTGAAAACTTGGAGCTTGATCAGCCCTGTTACTCAGCTCATCACTGGATGTAGGCATGGCTCCCTACTATCTAAGTAAGTTCATTTTCCCTCTTCTTTTTTAGAGGAAATAGAGAAAGCAAAAAAGGCTTGATTAAAGAGTATTCAGTCTTGAATCATCCCCTTCCTCTACTGAGAGACTTTATAAACCAGTAGAATAATACCTTGCTCTAATTACTACCATGGTACCAAGGGTACTGGACTTCCCATGTGGAACAGTGGTAAAGAATCTGCCTGCCAATGTAGGAAATGCAGGGGACATGGGTTCTATCCTTAGGTTGGGAAGATCCCCTGGAGAAGAAAATGGCAACCTGCTCTAGTATTCTTTCCTGGGAAATCCCATGGGCAGAGGAGCCTGGCCGGCTACAGTCCATGGGGTCACAAAGAGTCAGACAGACTTAGTGACTGAACAACACCAAAGAGCACTCCTACCGTTCCTGCCCTTAGAGAAAGGGTACCTCCTCTGCCCATTATTAGACAGTCTTCACCAGCTGAAACACTGCTGTCCTGTCTTCTTTGACTGCCTTTAAACAAATCTGCAGTGAATTAAAAAAACCTGTTGCGAATTGACTAGACATCCTCCCAAGTTCACATGTAGAACTCAGTTAACATGCAGAGTCCTGGGCCCCCCTCTGCTGAGATCTGGGGTGGGGCCCAGGACTCGGCAGTTTTACCAGCTTGACAGATGTCCCCACTGTGAGCAGCACAACTGGGGAGGCTGAGCTTAAAGGCTTATACAAATTCCCCTTGAGCCACTGATGGATGGGTCATTATTAATACCTGTGAGGAAACGTGAAGAAACACAAAGAAGCAGAGGCTCTTTTGAAAGCCTGGTGATGTATTATGTTACTTCAAGGACGTTCATAATGACTCGAGATGTCATTCATTTGAGATGCTACTCTGTGTGGGGCTTGGTGCCAGGTCTTCATGTGGCATCACTAATTCTCACAGTCATGGACAGGAGATGATCCCCATTTTGCAGAAGAGGAAGCAGAAACCCAGAGAAATTAGGAAAATTTCCCCAGGCCCTGCAGGTCCTAAGGGCCAGAACTGAAATACAAGCCCAGGTCTGCACACCCTCAAAGCCCCCCAGCGAGCTCCACCCTGCTGAGTTGGCTGCGGGACCATCAGGTACTCACTGAAAGCAGCTCTAAACAGGATACCCTCTTCCTTTCACCTGAATTCAGGTCCCCCAGCATCTCTCAGGGTCAAAGGCATTTACTTCGAAACTGTTTCTTATTCTGTTTCCCCCCAGCAGCAGATGTCACAGGGAGACTTACCCCTCATTTTAATTTGGGTGCTAAGAAACCCATAAAGCTTCTATCAGCGTCAAGAAAAAAAGAAAAGGTCCATCTAGAAAGATTTAGCCTCCCTTACAGAGTTTCTTCTGCAACTGCTAACTCTCTCTGCCCCAGGTGATGGGTGACGGTGCTCCAGCCTCCACAGAGGCGTCAGAGCCTCAGTCACGAAGGATGCTGAGCTGTGACAGAGGCTGGATAGCACTGAGGGGCTCATGCAGTAAACCTACCTGTGGAGTGACAAGCGAGGAAGCCACGTGTTTATATTCTAGGGATGACATGCAGGTATCTTTTTCCTTCCCAAAGGAAGAGACTTACGGAGGAGTTAGGGGAACAGCCAAGTGAGCCCCTGGGGACCGGTACCCCTGTCCCTGGTAACGGGGCTGCATGTCATCTTCAAAGCAACCCTTGCAGAAAAAGAAATCCATAGACATACTTTTTATTTTCCAGGATGACATACGTTAAAAGTGGCTGATGAGAGACATGATTTTTTTTTTTTTCGTATATTCAATCTGTCATGAGGATTTGCACTTTGAGGGAAATGCTATCTGAATATTTAGCAAACTAACTATTTGATCACTGCCAGCGCTCTATTCTCCTGCAAGTCTCTGTTCTCTGAATTGTCCATGCAATGGCCAGGGTGCCTTCATTTGGGTTCATCTCTCAATTATACCCAGTTACCAGCCCCACGTGTCACCGGGTTAGGTTGGGACGATGGCTTTTTGAAGAGTCAGCATTTCACACAATTTAGCTCACCATTTGGACTTCTTCCTTGGTTCTGGCTCAGAGTCTCTGTTCACTCAGAGAAAATGTGACTTCAGTTCTCCTGGTGAAAGCTTTGCTTTTCTCTCCGGTTGTCCCTTGAGTGGGGGCGCTGTTCCTCTCTCTGTCCACATTGTTATTAGTACTGGCTGGGTTCCTGTAGTGGGACTCACCCACCCCGCCATGACCATATAGTTCCTGAGGCCACGGAGGGCACGTTGCTAAGCTGACCCCGAGTCTCCTCCCTGTAAACGTGGACTTGGAGGACTGTTTCCTCCTGGCTGGTGGAATCAGTAACACGTGACTTAGAGGGTTCTCTACAGTCATGTTTTTCTACCATGTGAGCCAGAAAAGCAGAGGCTGCACGTTACAGAGAGGAAGTGAAGAACGGGGAAGAAATGAAAAGAAGAGGAGGAAACAGAGACGTGGAAAGCATCAGGGGTGTTCAGTCCCTGGGTGAGTCACTCTTTGGTCCAGCCGCATTTATCAGTTCAACTTAAGTAGTCCCACTGAGTCCCAGGAGCTGCCATTCAGAGGAGTTCTCTCCATGTGACTCATCTTCTTTTCCTCCAAGCACTGCAGCATGGGAGTTGTCACGGTCAATCAGGTTGTCCACGTGGTATTCCCAGCGTTGGTTCAGAGACAGCCATTGGCATTTTCCTAAAACATCTTAGTTTGCTTTAGAATTCATGTCATAACAACTGCAATAAATATTTATGAAGCATCTGTTTACAACGTTGACTTGATTTACTGGTGGTAAAAATGAGGCTCAGTGAGCATAAGCAGGGTGTTTCAGGTGGGACAGCTAGCAAGTAAGTGACTGAGTGAGGATTCCAGAACTCTTATTTGTTCTGCTCTGTGTAGATTCAGCTGACACAGATGGAAACATCATCTACTCAGTGGCTTGAAAACTAGTTTGATCATCACAATCAACTAACCCCTGCTTAAAAACTGCTTAGAGATTTGGAGTGGGGAAAGTAACAAGGTATGTTTTGAAAAAGTTTTTGAAAGTTGAAAATTTAAAAGAAAGACACATGTACATTTATCCACTGTATATATTGTAAATATATACAATATATTTATGTATATGTATACTGCACACCCATATATCAGAATTAGATTTGGCTACAATTAAAAAATGGGGCTTCACTGGTGGCTCAGCAGTAAAGGAACCACCTGCCAATGCAGGAGACATAAGAAACATGGTTTCAGCCCTTGGATCAGGAAAATCCTCTGGAGGAGGGCATGACAACCCACTCCAGTATTCTTGCCAGGAAAATCCCATGGACAGAGGAGTCTGGAGGGCTATAGTCCATAGAGTCACAAAGAGTCAGACATGACTGAAGCAGCTGAGCACGCAAACACACAATGAAAACGTAACACTAATCATAGAGCTTAAACAAGGTTGAGGCTTATTTTTCTCTCCAGAGGTAGGCAGTCTAGACCTGGTACCAAAGACACAGGTCCTTCCTAGAGTGGTTCCTGCAGATAAGTTTATATTGTGGACACAATCCTGGCAGTTGTAGCTCCAGCCATTGCATTCATGTTCCAAGCAGCAGGAATGAGGATGGCCCAAGGGCAAAAGGGCATGCTTTTTTAATGGAGTAAGCTTTCTTCAAAATGTTTTCCAAGAAGCTCCGTCTCAGGACTTGACCACTTCTATTGACAAGGGAGTCTACAGGTGAACCTTTATAGCTGGCAATACAGGGACTCTGATACTGAGAAAGAAGGAAAACGTGGATGTTAGATGAGAAATGAGCAGCCTTAGCAACACCCATTTTGTTCCAGGCACTGTTCTAGGCCTAGAGGATGCAGCAATGAAAAGCCAAAGTCCCCGGCCACTCTTCAGTGCAGTCAGTTCAGTTGCTCAGTCATGTCCGACTCTTTGCGACTCAATGGACTGCAGCACACCGGGCTTCCTGGGATTTCTTTGGAAGGACTGATGCTAAAGCTGAAACTCCAATACTTTGGCCACCTCATGCGAACAGTTGGCTCATTGGAAAAGACCCTGATGCTGGGAGGGATTGGGGGCAGGAGGAGAAGGGGACGGCAGAGGATGAGATGGCTGGATGGCATCACTGACTCGATGGACATGAATTTGAGTGAACTCCGGGAGTTGGTGATGGACAGGGAGGCCTGGTGTGCTGTGATTCATGGGGTCGCAAAGAGTCAGACACAACTGAGTGACTGAACTGAACTGGCACAGCATTATCTTTGATGCTCTTGCCCTGCATTGGCCTTAAAGTTCTCAGGGAAGCAAATAATTCCCAAGGTCTCCTGTTGGGTTTACAGTTAATTCCCAGGCTGTTGTTCTACAAGGGTTTGTTTTTAAGGTACTTTAATTTAAACTTACCAGCACTGAATTTCCTGTACTAATATCTGCCTAGCTTCAAAAAGTCTCTATCCCATTGATTTGCTGTTTTACTCCTTAGAAGGGCTTCCCAGCAGGCACAAATTCCTTAGAACATCTTGGGCTCATCCACAACCATGAAAGTTTCCCTGTGTGCACAGTTCTTCAAATCTCTTTATAAGATTTCTCACCAAGATCAGCCCCTCCTGGGCTCTGAGAACTCCTACTTTTTGCAAAAGAATAACTCTATTTTTTATTGCTTGGCTTTCTTCTATTGAAATTCAATTCTTTATCCATTTCAAGTAGTCCCTTAATCTTATAGAGACTCAAAAGCTTTTTGTCTGTGTAAAATTTTTTCATTCATTTGGCTGTTTGGGGTCTTAGTTGCAGGATCTTCATTGTATCCTGGGGCTCTTTCGTTGCTGTGCTTGGTCTAGTTGTGGTGCCTGGGCTTTGGAGCACGTGGGCTTCAGTGGTTGTGGCGTGCAGACTTAGCTGCCCTATGACATGTGGGATCTTAGTTTCCCGACTAGGAATTGACCCCAGCTTCCTGCATTGCGGAAGGCCGATTCTTAACCACTGGACGACCATGGAATCCCCTCAACTGTTCTTTACTTGCCTACAGTAGGGCTTTGGTGTGGACACTTGCCAAAGGTAACTCCAAAGCCTGAAGAGTGACTCTCTCCTCTTTCCCCGGACCCTCAAAGAACTCTGATAATCAGAGCTGGCTCCTGGTGTAGAATCCATCTTGCCTTTACCTCCGTATGTTGTGCAGATTTGAGCTTTCTGCCATTCCGTGCTTCATTTGACGATTCCGCCAGCTTGCTGAGTAGGGAAGGGAGCAACGACCGGTGAGCGGTATCCTCGAGTCCCCTCTGAGTCTTGGAAGGAGCCTGGTCTGAGCGACCTGACGGCTCTGAATCTAACACAGCGGCTGTTACGACAACTAGTTTCGCATCGTGGTCAACAGCTCCACAATCCTGCCCGTGAATTTGCTCGAAACTCTTGGGTGGGTTCCATCCTGTCTGGGTGGTTTATTGATATCTGTTTTGTCAGTTAAGACTAGAACATTCTGTGCACTGACCGCAATTTTATTGAACGCTCCGACCTCTCCATTTGAAGCGTGCTCATTTCCCAGGTAGAGGGCATGACCCAGGGCTAGTACAATTTCTAGTCCTTAGTGCATTCCACCCAGGTCTTCAGTTCCTTGGCTTTAGTTTTGACATTTTTTGGGATTTCTTGCAAGGTGTATTTTAATGAATCATAGAATTTCAGAACTAAAAGGGAAGTTAAAATGTGACTTGGATCGAATGCCACAGCCTAAAGATGAAAAACTTAATTCGAAAGAAGTTATGCGCCGGGATCTGACCCATTTAGTAGCTTTATACTTCCTTTCTGGTTATATGTGCTTAGTTCTTGCTATTTGTGTTCCTATGAACTTTTGAATAGGAGAAATTTCCTTTTAGGTCTTTAATCACTGTCCTTTTGTAAACTTCCCCGGTGCTATGAAGACGGTATCTGAGCCAAGCTGTCAGGTACCCCGCTGACAGCTGGTTACTTTCATTCTGTTATCTGGGATCCAGAGGTGCCTCCAGTCACCCTGCAGGATAGCAAGCCCTCCGCCCAGCCCTGCCCAGCTCAGGAACCCCTCTGCCTGTTGCCTGCAGTGTCTGCTTGACACGCTCTGACAACTTGTTCACTTCTCCACAGACGGGAATTCCTGGTTACGCTGTGTTCCTTTATAAAACAGACTGCTTTCCCAAAGGCTGCTTTCTCGGAGCATCTCATTTTGCTGTTGCTGTCGGGAGATCTGAGACGTGACACCCGCAGGGTTTAAGTGGGATGGGAAGAGGTGGGTTGCCCGTTCCTTTCTTCCTGAAGGGTGTGAAGCCAGCCAGCTTCCTTTGACTCATCATCCGGCTGCCTTATTTTTACAGCTTCAGTGAGGCACAGATTGCCCGCCTCCCTCCCAGCCCCTGCTCTGAACACCACGTGGGCGTGTAGTACTGTCAGGGAGCTCTCTGTCCACACCTGGTCCAAGTGGCCATTCCCACTCCTGTGATGTCCCCAGTGGCCGTCCCCGGGGCCAGAGGCTCCTGCTCTCTCTCTCCGCCCCTCCTGCAGTCCATGCACACGAGTGCGTGGAGAACCACAGGGCTGAAACCGAGCATGCCTTGCCATTCCTCCAGGCTGTCAGAGCGGAGACCATGGCTCCATGTTGGGGGGCCCCGAGGCAGGGCTTAAGTGTTTCGGCTTCTCTGGTGTTCCAGCTGCCCGGCACACAGCAGGCTTCAGTGAGCCCATGGTCCTCATTGGATATATTTTGGCCGGGGCTTTCTGCCTCCATTTCAGCCCTCAGCTAGAGAGAGAACTCCTCACACCTCCACTCAAGCCTCTCTGCCCGCCACCTGCTGGCTGCCCCATCCCGCTTGCTGACTGTCCCTGCTCGCGTTTCCCTCCCTGCCGTGTGGTGGTAGAACACCCAGGCCCTTTTGCCACAGCCTGCCCGAGGCCGTCGAGTCCTCCCTCCCTGTGATGCTGACTTCTTCGCAGATGTGCCCTGGCCGTGGGGTGGCAGCAGACCTGACTCTAGGTGGTCAGGTTTGCCCTCCTGCCCCTCCCCTGTCACAGGGACAAGGATGGGCCCAGGGGCTGTGTGGCTGGGCCCCAGAGGGACACCATGGGGGAGGGCTGCCCCGGCGGACCCCCAGATGTGCAGAGAAATGGGTGCTCACTGCTGGGCACCCCTTGGCTGGGGTAGATGCCTCGGGGTCCCTGGGGTCCTCTCCGTGGGCCTTTCTGGACACGCAGCCCCATTCACTGCATTCTGGCAGCTCCGCTGACCTCAGGGCCTTGCATGTGCAGTGTCTTCCACTTCCGAGGTTTTTTCTTCAGCTGTCTGGTGGGATTTCTGGAGGCGATGAGTGCGATGAAGCAGGGTGAGAGGGAGGTGAGCCTGGCAGGTGCAGAAGGAGGCTGTTTTCAACAGAGTGGACTGAGGGGGGTCCGCTGAGTGGAGACTTGAAGGAGGGGCATGAACAAGGCAAACAGCATCTCCTCCACACTCCACTCCTCCTCCTGCCTTGGGGGCTTGGTCCAGCTCTTCTCTTAACCTGCAAAGTTGCTACTCCCTCCTCGTCCTGCCTGTACCCTTGTCCTCCTAACCCGAGGCCACATCCTTTCCCAATTCCGTGGCTCATCGGAGGAGGCTGGCATCTGCTGTGGCAGATGGCCCCGTGTCCTATGGCAACCCAGCAGCTTCCCAGGTGTTCGTTGGGGAGAGCCATCTTGGTTTTATAGCCACCTGGTATCCTAAGAAGTTAGACTGAGAGAAATGATATTTAGCAAGAATTTAGAAGTCACATGCAATCTGCTATTTTTCCAGTTTTTCTGAAAACAACTCCTGGATCCAGTCAGGTTGGCAGGAGCTGCCTACATGGGTGTCATGTTAGCCTCCTGGCCACCATTCTGCTACAGTTGAACTGTCCTTTCTTGCAACGCCACCAGCCAGGGCTGCAAGTTCATAGAAGACACAGTGACATCCAATGTTCTCTGGAGCCTCCTACTCACAGAGTGGTCTGAGGATCAGCAGCGTGGTGGCCTTGCCAATACTGGGGAGCTTGTTGGGCATGCAGAGACTCAGGTCCACTGCAGCCTGTCTGGATCAGCTCCCCCAGTGAGCTGGGGGCACCTCAAAGTCTGAGAAGAACCAATCAATTCCTCATTGATGCCATCACTCACAGGCCTTTTGCTTTGCTGGTGAATTCCTGTCTACTTCAAGTGGAAGTCAAAGTGTTAGTCGCTCAGTGGTGACTGACTCTTTGTGATCCCATGGGCTGTAGCCCACCAGGCTTCTCTGTCCATGCAATTCTCCAGCTAGAAGACTGCAGAGGGTAGCCATTGCCTCCTCCAGGGGATCTTCCAAACCCAGATCTCCTGCATAGCAGGCACATTCTTTACCATCTGAGTCACCAGGGAAGTCCCACTGTTTAGTTAGTCCCAACACATATGGCTCTTCTGAGCATTTTCTTTGCTTTGCTTTTCTTACAGACATTGTAAATTGTGCCCAGTTTCTTTCTTCCTGATGACTGCTACATCTGTATCTTCTGCCCACCTAGCATTGTGACTCGTACAGAGTGAAGTATTTGATGCATGAATGAATTAATCCATCTCCTGTATTACTAAACTAGTGTCCAAGGCCTACAGTGGCATGGCATGCTTGTTCCCTTGGCATCGGAGTGGTGGAGGAGTTGGCAAGTGGCCTGAGGGCATGGGCCTGCAGGCTGAGTGGGTGCGACCGTGAAAGAGGAGAGCTGCTTCTGCTCGTGAGGATGAGGAAGAAGCCCAGTTTTCAGCGCTGCCTTTCACACAACCAGAAGCTCTGCCCATTACACGTAGAGCCCTGTGGGCGCCTCACACGTGCCGTTTGGGCTTCGGTGTTGTCATTTGCATGACGATGCCCGACAGGTGGGCCAGGTGAAGGTGCCCCCTCCGAAGGCAGGGCCGTGCCCTGGCTCCCTTCCTCCTCCATGCTGCAGGGGCTGCCTCTGGACTGCCAGGCACTGGGACTCCTCTCACCACTTTCTGGGAGGGAGAATGTTCCAGGTCCCAACTCCCCTCCCAAACCATAGCCTCCCTGGGAGTCCTCACTCGTCTTCTGCAGGGTCGGGCTTGGGGAGCAAAGGGAGCTGGGCTGGTGGAGGCCCTCTCTAGCCCAGGCTGTGTGAGGCTGGGTGCAGGTCGTTTCTCCCTCCTGTTTCCAGAAACCAGCACCTCTCTGAGCAGGCTTGCAGATTTGGGGCAGATGGGCTCTTGCCCCAACCTGTCTGGAGGAGGGTCAGGTGGCTAAGACAAAGGTATGGCTGATAGGCCTGTGCCAGCCTCTTCCTGCCGTGTATAGAATGGTGCTTCTAGACTGCCAGGAATATTGCTTCCTTGTCTACTGGGTTTTTGAGTCAGGTGGAGAAAGACCTACAAGAATCATAATTAGCAAGTGTGTGTGTGAGTGTGTGTGTATGTATACATACGTGTATACATATATATATATGTATGTATTTGTTGTGTGTATGCATATGCATGCATGTGTGCATGCTAAGTCACTTCAATTGTGTCCAACTCTTTTGTGACCCCATGAACTGTAGCCTACCAGGCTCCTCTGTCCCTGGGACTCTCCAGGCCAGAATACTGGAGTTGGTTGCCATTCTCTACTCTAGGGGATCTTCCAGATCCAGGGATTGAGCCCAGATCTCTTATGTCTCTGCGCTGGCCAGTGGGCTCTATACCACTAACACAGCCTGGTGGGCCCATACATATATTTATGATGTCTACATATATGCCTATATATCCCCCTTTACCCTGGAATTAAATTCTATTTTATATGTCATATACATAAGATATTAAAATGCAGATTTTGGGGTCATTTTTATATAAGAAAGTGGAGAAGTGACTGAGATGGGGTGGGACAGGAGTGGGTGCTGCTATAATTGGAAAGCTAGTCCCTCATCTAAATGTGATCCTGGGGGTTTAAGAGCAGATACAGATAACCTAACACCTTCTGGGTCTTGGTGCAGAAGTGGCCAAGAGGGGCATATACCGACCTGCCCTTTTCCACGTCAGGAAGGCCACCACGCCCTGCCAGCCTCCCCTGCCTCTGGAAGCCACTCCTCAGTGTCTTCCCACATGAGATCACAGGGAGTGAGGGGCTGGAATCTGCACTGACGCAAGCACGCCTTTCAGTCTGGGTCACAGAGTCTGCACAAAATGAGATCCAGTTTTCCTTGTTAATGGGTCATGACCCTGGGCCACTTTTTGGCTGCTCTGCCCACTTCATCCGTTATGAAGTACTCCCAAATCTCCTCCATGGAGACGGCTGCCAATTTGGAGCATACAGATGTGTGCTCATGTCTTAGAGTACCTGTGCCAATGCACATTACCTTCTGTTTATTTGTGTTAAGTTTCAGCTGCCTTCAGGCTCCCCTATCCCCCAAAGTGTTCAAATGCATCTGGAGTTTCTTGCAAATCTCCTTAGTTTTTATTAGCCAAAACAACAGAGAGCCAGCTGAAATCTCTGGGAAGAGATTAAACAACAATTAGGTGAAAATTGCTCGTGTCATCTCTGACCAGGGAGTGGAGGTGGGGATGGCTAGGGTGCCAGGTAGGGCGGTGCTCAGATCAACTTGTGCCTCTGTTGATCTCAGCCCTGGAGAGGAGCCAGGGACCCCATCGAGGTGTTTGCTTCTGTAAGTGGAATACGTAGATGTCTGTGCTTCAAGAGGCTTGGAAGCCTCCCCTTGTTGGGGGTGTCGGGGAGGCGTGTTACATAAGGCATTTCTGTCTGAGCAAGTTGGTTATCAGAGAAGAGAGAGCAGAAGAGCTGGCAGGAAGTGAGCTGGGGAGGAGAAGGAAGTGTGTGCAACAGCCTGCTCAGATATATAAAAATACCAGCAACGTTTCATCCAGGGTGGGAGGGAAGCAGGCGTGTGCCTCAAAGGGCTTGCCCGAAGAAGCCAAGCTGTGAACTTGACTGAACCTGGAGCGGGAGTGAGGGGCTGGCTAGCATGGAGCGGCAGCCCTCAAGACCAGCAGCAAAGAAGATGATGAGCAGCCCAAACTGATGGGAGAGGGGAACAGGACTGTTTGTAAGAATCAGATCTCATTGAGCTTGGCAGGTGCCAGGCTCCTCTGTGTGGGTAGATCGGAGCAGGTCCCAGGGCCTGTCGATGAGTTAAGTGTGTCAGCTGTTCCAAGCTGTTCCACAGACAGTAGGTGTGAAGCCCAAGTCATCTCAGACATTCAGCTGTATACTATTTCTCTTAAAAAAATATTGAGAAAGCACCAGACCCAAAGGAGTCCTTTCTCTTCGGGCTGGTTACCTGTGTAGAAATTGGGCCATCTGAAAGACGCAAGTCTGGGTGGATGACTTGCAGGCTCCCCGTCCCTTTTGGCAGCAGGCTAGAAGAGCTTTTCCCCTTCAGACTCAGAGATATGTACCATTTTGTTTTTCTGTTCCATTTGTGGGAGCAGAAGCCAGCAGCACACAACCCCCTCCCTTCCCCAGACAACTCTATTCTCTTTCTTGGTCCTTCTGTTTCCAAACTGGGTTTATCAATTGCATGGCCTGAGCACCCCATGTCTAGCAGTCAGAACTTGATCAAGCTCAGGCATCCAGGAGAGTGGGCACCATCACCTGCGCAGCCCTGCTCACAAATCACCCCCGACCCTCCCGTCTGCTGCACCTGGGGCTTGCTTCATATCCCTCGTGACTGTGGCGAAGACCCACTGTTAAGAAAGAGAAGCGAAGGCTACCAGTGTTTGGAGGATCAAATGCAGAGCTAAGGACTGGGTCAACTTGGCTGACCCTGTGGGTCAACCAGTTGGGGAAGAGTGGGTCCAGGAGAAAGCCTCCCACAAAATCTCCCCTGCTTGGTGGGTTTCTTTCCTCCTCTTCCTCCTTGTCCTCCTCCCGCTTCTCCTCCCCCTTCTCCTCTTTCTTTTAAAGAATGCCGACTGGTTGTATGAGTTTGCTAGCACTGCTGTAGCCAAATACCACAGATCAGGGTGCTTAAACAACAGGGGTGTATCTTCTCACAGTTCTGGATGCTAGAAGTCCAAGATCAAGGTGTCAACAGGGTTGGTTCCTCGTGAGGGCCTTGAGGGAAGGATCTGTTTCAGGCCTCTCTCCTCGCTTGTAGGTGCCTGTCTTCTCCCTGAGTCTTCACAGAGTCTTCCCTCTGTGTAGGTGTGTGTTCAGACTTCTCTTGTTATAAGGACACCAGCAATACCGGCTTAGGGCCCATCTTTATGGTCTCATTTAACCTTAAATAAGGGCCAGTAAAGTAATGCTCAAAATTCTCCAAGCCAGGCTTCAGCAATACGTGAACTGTGAATTTCCAGATGTTCAAGCTGGTTTTAGAAAAGGCAGAAGAACCAGAGATCAAATTGCCAACATCTGCTGGATCATCAAAAAAGCAAGAGAGTTCCAGAAAAACATCCATTTCTGCTTTATTGACTATGCCAAAGCCTTTGTGTAGATCACAATAAACTGTGGAAAATTCTGAAAGAGATGGGAATACCAGACCACCTGACCTGCCTCTTGAGAAATCTGTATGCAGGTCAGGAAGCAACACTTAGAACTGGACGTGGAACAACAGACTGGTTCCAAATAGGAAAAGGAGTACATCAAGGCTGTATATTGTCACCCTGCTTATTTAACTTATATGCAGAGTACATCATGAGAAACACTGGGCTGGATGAAGCACAAGCTGGAATCAAGATTGCCAGGAGAAATATCAATAACCTCGGAGATGCAGAGGACACCACCCTTATGGCAGAAAGTGAGGAAGAATTAAAGAGCCTCTTGATGAGAGTGAAAGAGGAGAGTGAAAAAGTTGGCTTAAAGATCAACATTCAGAAAACGAAGATCATGGCATCTGGTCCCATCACTTCATGGCAAATAGATGGGGAAACAGTGGAAAGTGGCTGACTTTATATTTTTGGGGCTCCAAAATCACTGCAGATGGTGACTGCAGCCATGAAATTAAAAGACACTTAATCCTTGGAAGGAAAGTTATGACCAACCTATTTAGCATATTAAAAAGCAGAGACATTACTTTGCCAACAAAGGTCCATCTAGTCAAAGCTATGGTTTTTCCAGTAGTCATGTATGGATGTGAGAGTTGGACTATAAAGAAAGTGAGCACCGAAGAATTGATGCTTTTGAACTGTGGTGTTGGAGAAGATTCTTGAGAGTCCCTTGGACAGCAAGGGGATCCCACCAGTCTATCCTAAAGGAGATTAGTCCTGAATGTTCATTGGAAGGACTGATGTTGAAGCTGAAACTCCAATACTTTGGTCACCTGATGTGAAGAGCTGACTCATTTAAAAAGACCCTGATGCTGGGAAAGATTGAGGGCTGGAGGAGAAGGAGATGACAGAGGATGAGATAGCTGGATTGCATCACCGATTCAATGGACATGAATCTGAGTAAATTCAAGGAGTTGGTGATGGACAGGGAGGCCTGGTGTGCTGCAGTTCATGGGGTCTCAAAGAGTCAGATATGACTGAGCAACTGAACTGAACTGATGGGCTTCCCTGGTGGCTCAGACAGTAAAGAAACTGCCTGCAATGCAGAAAATGTAGGTTCGATCCCTGGGTTGGGAAGATCCCCTGGATAATGGCATGGCAACTCACTCTAGTATTCTTGCCTGGAGAATTCCATGGGCCCAGGGAGCCTCGTGAGATACAGTCCATGACATTGCAAAGAGTTGGATATAACAGCGACTAACACTTTCATTTTCAACTTAATTATCTCTTTGAAAACCATATCTCCAAGTATGGTCATATTCTGAGGCACATATGAATGTTTGGGGTCCATACCTGTGGACCAAGAGGATTTTCTTTCCTAAGTTTAGCTGTGAGGAACACCCATCCATAACTGTTTACAATAGTTCTGAAGGACGAATTCCAACTCCTCATCTTTAGTAGCTAATTGTTGGCTGAGCTACAGTCAGATTCCATTTGCTTCCATGAATGTGAGGAGACGTGGAGGCTGAATAAGACCCAGGGCTTTACCAGGTTCTTGACCAAAGGCAGGAGGAGAAGGGGATGACAGAGGATGAGATGGCTGGATGGCATCACTGACTCGATGGACGTGAGTCTGAGTGAACTCCAGGAGTTGGTGATGGACAGGGAGGCCTGGCGTGCTGCGATTCATGGGGTTGCAAAGAGTCAGCCACGACTGAGAGACTGAACTGAACTGAACTGAACCGACCAAACCACTGGGGATGTCCCAGAGTGGGCTGACAATTCCTAGCATATGAGTTTCCCAGGGGCTTTGAGTCTTGGGTGCATATCTGACCATAACTTGGCCTGGGTAGCCAAGTCACATGAAAAATGGCCCAGGTTTTCATTCACTGAGGTCACATAACAGGGGTGCAGGCTTCAGGGCATCAGTCAAGGAAATAGGACCATTTCCAGGTGTTGCATAAAGCCACTGTTGCTCTGAGTCATACACTCAACATGAAGGAAACTATCTAGACTAACTAAAGGATCTGACCCAATGCCAAGGCCTAGTTCAAGGTGGAGGGATGCTACGGGAACCCCTCAGCCACCTGATACCATGGCTGGCCTTGGGAAACGGTGAGTGTCACCTGAAATCAAGAATGCTCAGAGCTGTGCCCTCGGGATGCAGACGGGTTTGCTGTGCGTGCTTCACCCCCAGCGCTGGCTGGACCTGGAGAGAAGGAGCATTTGTGTGGGGTGCTCCTAGGGGGTGGCTAGCGCTCCAGTGAGACTGTCCACAACCCCAAGCCCTCACTTAGCCTCGGGACTTAGCCGATCCTGGCCTTTGGTGGCATAGTCCAGTCTCGGGGGGACGTCTCAGCTCATGCTGAGTGACAGCAGGGAAGCAGCAAGGGGAACTGGTTCATAAGATGTGAAGGTGATTCTCTGGGATTCTTGAGAGGGAAAATACCACCACCAAAAAAAAAAAAAAAAAAAAAGCCAGATCTCATACGGCATCTCATCAGGCAGCGACTTTGGCCAACTTGCTTTGGATTGAGATGGGAATTGTGGTTTTCTTTGCAATGGCAGCTGGGGTGATGTGAGAGATTTACATTGCAAGGATGGAGAGGACTGAGAGGTGACAGGCACAGAAGGGCACAGGCCGTGCATAAAGAGGGTTCATTCAACATGCTTAACAGCATGCAGTGAACGTACCAGCTGTGTTTGGAGAGCCGCAGCTCAAACCTGATTTTAACTGCAGACAGGAGAACATTTCTACATCACTTCACAGTTAATCAGGAGTCTTCACATCGTTTATCTCATTAAACCTTCACAATGATCCTAGGAAATACCAACATTTTATATGAACCTTTTACAATAGAGGGGACTGAGGCTCAGAGACGTGAAGTAACTTGCCAAGTTCACAGAACTAGTAAATGTCAAGCTTAGGATTCTAACCAGGGTGCCTGACTTCAGAAACTCACCTTCTTGACCACCATTTGCTATGAGGCTTCTGGTACAGAAGCATGTTCCACCCTGTCAAGGATGAGTGTTTGACCCTGACATTGTTTGGAATTGCTGGTTGGATGATGATAATATGTGTGTGCCAAGTTGTTCAGTCGAGTCCGATGCTTTGCAACCCTATGGACTGTAGCCCGCCAGTCTTCCCTGTCCATGGGGTTCTCCAGGCAAGAAAACTGGAGTGGGTAGTCATCCCCTTCTCCAGGAGATCTCCCCGACCCAGGGGTCAAGCCCAAGTTTCCCACCTCTCTTGCATTGCAGGTGGATTCTTAGGCCACTGAGCCATTGGGGAAGCCCTATGATAATACAAAGCAGGCCCAACTTTTAGCTGGTTCTATTAGTGTAAAATCTCTACAGACAATTCTCGCCCTTACTGTCTGCAGCCAGGCAAACCTTGCTCTCTGCCTTCTTTGGGTACCCAGTGCAATGACCCTTACTATCGGTCTCCAGACTGCCTGGAGCAAGGCTCTGCCAAGGCTCTCTCCTGTTTGTAGCCTGTGGCTTCCCAGGACTTTGAGGAGAAACAATAGGGTGCCTGCCCTGGTTTCTGGAGGGATGTACAGAACCTTTCAGAAAGTATTTCACTCGGGGGTTGAGAAGCCGATCCCACTTGCAACTCAGAAGCTGGAGGAGAGCAGAGACTGGTCCTGCCATAGCTCAGGCCAATTCTTCATGGAGAAGCAGAAACTTCAGACTCAGCCCAGAGACAGCAGGCAGGGAGAGCTGAGGTGGAGAGATGGTGTGGGTGGCAAGATTGACAGGTACACACTAGAGGACCGGCAATCAGAATTTCCACCAGCACTGGATATGGGGGAGAAATAGACACATGCTGTAAGATTGGCATTTTCTGCACATTTGATGAAAAACCCACAGCATTTTAAGTGAAATTACAATTTCTGTGATAACCTCCCTCTCCTGCTCCTTGAAAAAACAATCTTAAAGCAAGATCCTTAGTCAGGTAACTATGCAAATGTGTGTGTTTATCCAGGTGCCACAGCAGGACGTGCAAAATATTTTCATTCCTTGGCTCTCAGGGTGAATTCTATTAGGAGGAACAGTTGGAGTATGGAATTTCAGGCAGATACAGTACCGGCAAGTCCTTGGGGGCTTAGCTGGAATTTTCTCTCCAGATTAGCATAGGGAGCCCTTCCTGTGGGCACAGTGGAGGCACAGATGTTATAGGCAAGTGCTCAACTTACCTGAGCCTCCCGCATCCCTAGTCACCAGCCTGGGGCACCGACCACTGTGCCACAATGCAAACTGCCTGATTATTTGGGGACCATAGTCTTGATGGGGGAATATCTTTGTGTTTTTGCCAAAAAAAAAAAAAAAGGATTACAAAATTAATGCATGTTCCTTGTAAACCTAAAGCAATCAGTAGAGAAGTAAACAGAAGTGAAGGCGCTCAGTTGTGTCCAGCTCTTTGCGACCCCATGGACTGTAGCCTGCCAGGCTCCTCTGTCTATGGCATTTTCCAGGCAAGAGTACTGGAGTGGGTTGCCATTTCCTTCTCCAGGGGATCTTCCCGACCTGGGGATTGAACCCAGGTATCCCACGTTGTGGGCAGATGCTTTACCCTCTGAGCCACCAGGGAAGCCCACAGAAGTAAACAGAATAAACAATGAAAACCCCCCTTAACCCCCTCTTCCCATGATTTCACTCCCTTCTCATCCATCAGCCCTGTTGAGAGTTTGGTAGGAATCTATCCCGATCTTTTCCACATATTATCATGTACATATTTTACATATAGACCTGGCTAAATGAGTAGGTACATGCATATATTAATGGGATCCTTCATACTACCTACATTATTCAGTGACTTGCTCTTTTCAATGGAGAATTTTCCATGTCAGTACTTACAGATCTAACTTACTCTGTTGATCGATGCATACTATTTAATCATTCCTCTCATATGGACATTTAGATTATGGGAAGGTCGTACCCAAGTAGCCCATGCTCCTTTCACCCTTTTATTGATCCCATTCATTAACAATTCTCAAAAGGTTTGGAGTTCCTGCCTTCTGGCAACTTGAGGAGAGCCAAAAGCTACCCCTGACTCCTATCGAGGCCCTATCCCTAATCATTGCTCCCCTGGAGCCTGGAAAATTTAAACTTCATGTCTTAATCCTTTATTTTTTTCTATTCTCTACCACCAAGATCATCTTCCAAAATGCAGCGAGACTGAGAGTTGAGAGGGGTGGGGATGCAACCTAAAGAAGAGCCTCTATGCTGCCGAGACAAGAGGGCTTTGCAAAGTGTAGAGATGATTCTCACACAGCTGCTGCTCTAAATTCTTGTACAGGACTTCACAGACCATATCACCCGGTCATGCCACTTCCATACCTAACCTCCACGTCCAGGCTCTTCTCCAGGAGACACAGAGAGGCCTGGAAGGATGAAGAGGATGGAGTGTTTGAGTCAAAGAGGTACTGAAAGATGATGGGGAGACAAGAGAGGAAAAGATAGAGACCTGAGACGCTGACAGCTCACGTTACCCAGCTCACAACATCGCCTGGGGCCGACCTGCCGTCAGCCAGCATCTCTGCCTGCTGACTGGGCATGAAAGTTAAAACTGGGTTCTTGTGGATACTGGCCAATGACTTCTTTGCCATGGGAGCAATTGTTTTTTTGCTGTGCTTGCAAGATGTGAATTCATTCTTTTTTAATATCAGTAATACACAGTAAAGAGCTTAATCCAATTTACAAAGAAATAGGATCAGACAAGCCCTGAAAATACAATGTGCCTTTATGGCTGAGATGGCAGGGTGGGAGGAGAGTGAGCAGTATAGCAGCAAGGAAACCCTCTCCATCGCGAGCATCCTCCTCCTTGGCATCAGGGCACAGGAGCGACAGGGCTGTCAAGGGCTTGGAGCTTTGGGGGTACCTTTGGAGCTTTTATTTCTGTGACGCGAGAAAATCGGAACCTACTTATCCAGCGAGATGCCATATTAATGTGGTACCACTCATGTATGTAAATGAGACTTCTGATCTCCTCTCAGGAGGTAAAATCTGTATTAAAGTTGTTGTTCATGCAGAGAGCACGTACAACCACCAGCACTGCCTTTCTGGTCCTATGAGAACAGTGCTGCTTGCTTGCTAGATGTGTGACTCTGGCCAGAGGTGCCATCTTCCTGGCCTGAGTGGAGGATGTGGCACAGAGTCATGCTGGGCTTGTTTTATGGGCAGGAACTGATGGGGAGGAAAGGCTGGCAGTGAACCAGCCAAGAAGCTGCTGCAGAACATAAAGCTTTGGTCTATGCTCTACGTGCAAGGAGAGGCACCAGCCTGATTGGCTTTGACACCTGGTATACTGATTTGGTGAGTGGGTGGCTGGAAGTTTCCAGAAGACTAGGATCTTGATGGTCAGGCAGGCAGGAGGGAAGCCGGGCTCCCCAGTAAGTGGTTGGCTTCCCACCAGGCTTCATTGCCGTCAGGTTCATACATTTTTGAATGTTAATTCTGTGGCCGGTGTGGTGCTAGGCTCAGCTGTGAATAAAACTTGGCCCCGCCCTTGGGGAATTTACAAGCTGATGTCAACAAAATCTGCTGAGGTTGCTCTGAGGGCGTGGAGGAGAGATATTCAAGCTGAAGTGGGGACTGAGGGGAGACTTTCTGCAGAAGGTGAACTAAAGTTTGGGGGATGAGTCAAATGTTGGGGGGGGACCATCTAGGCAGAGTGAAAAGCAGGAACATCAAAAACATGTGGAAACAGCATGGCTTGCTCCGCGTGACTAGAGTTGCCAGAAATGGGACCAGAGAAACAGGTAGGAGCCAGGTCATGGAAGGGGGGATGTAACCCTCTAAGGAGCTGGGACTCCAATTGGTAGGTGACAGGGACCCCTTCAGAGGTTTAAAACAAAGCTTAACATGTGCTTTCCTAGATCATGCTGGGAGATGTCTGGGAGATGGAGCAATTCTTCAAGCCAGAAGACCACCTGGATATCTAGGACTGCAAACCAAGGGAAACCCAATGAGGTCTGCACATGCATGGAATCTGATAGGGAAGAAATGGGTAGAGAGGGGCATGGACATGGGCTGGAGAGCTCAGGAAAGGGAATTAACAAGGCCTAGGCTGGTTGTCTATGGGGTCACACAGAGTCGGACATGACTGAAGTGACTTAGCAGCAACAGGCTGGTTGTCAGGGGATTCAGCTAAAGGAGACAAAAATTCCAGGGATGGGTCCGGGAGAAGTTGGATCCTATACACAGGTCCTTCCTCCCTGGGCCTGGGAAGAAAACAGACAGAACGGGGAGAGTCCAGCTCTGTAAACATGTGCATGGTTGGAGCTACTCTGGGTACCACAGAGTTCTAACTCAGGGCAGTGTGACATATTCCAAAAACCACCTTCTGATGGAGATGGAGTCAGGATGGGCCAGGAGGGGACGAACAGAGGAGGGCTGGCAGGCGGAGGCCTTTGATTACTGCAGGAAGCTGAAACCCGGAAAGGCAGTCACTGGCCCAGTTGGAACCTGCCATGACTGGCCCACCAGCCATTCTGCAGGAGTGTGCAACAGGCAGGTCCTTGGTTCCAAGCAGATCTGAACTCTAGTCTTTTCTTAGACACTTTTTGGCAAATTGAGGAACTTATTTAACTTCTCAGAATGTCAGTGCATACACCCATCTGTAAAGCAAAGTTGAAAATATTTGCTTCACACTATTTACGATAGCTAGAACATGGAAACAACCTAGATGTCTGTTGACAGATGAACAGATAAAGAAGTTGTGGTACATATACACAATGGAATATTACTCAGCCATAAAAAGGAATGAATCTGAGTCTGTCGAACTCAGGTGGATGAACCTAGAACCTGTTATACAGAGTGAAGTAAGTCAGAAAGAGAAAGACACATATTGTATATTAATGCATGTATATGGAATCTAGAAAAATGGTACTGATGAACCCATTTGCAGGGCAGGAATAGAGATAAGGATGTAGAGAACGGGCTTGCCACAGCTGGGGAAGAAGCTGGAGGAATGAATGGAGAGAGTAGCATTGACATATATACTTTGTTGTTATTTAGTTGCTAAGTTGTTTCTAACACTTTTCAGACCCCCATGGACTGTAGTCTGCCAGGCTCCTCTGTCCAAAGGATTTCCCAGGCAAGAATACTGGAGAGGGTTGCCATTTAGACCCTCAGAGCATCTTCCTGACCCAGGGTTGGAACCCGCATCTCCTGCATCGCAGGTGGATTCTTTACCATGTGTGAAACAGCTAGCTAGTGGGAAGCTGCTGTGTGACACAGGGAGCTCAGCCCGATGCTCTGTGATGACCTAGAGGGGTGGCATGGGGGGAGTGGTAGGGAAGCTCAAGAAGGAGGGGTATATGTATACATATAACTCATTCATGTTATTGTAGAGCAGAAAACAAGACAACATTGTAAAGCAATTAGCCTCCAATTAAAAATAAATAATTTTTAAAAAGAGAGTACCTGCTTCACTTGGGTTTTGTAAGGGATAGGTTAAATGAATGCTGCTGCTGCTAAGTTGCTTCAGTCGTGTCCGACTCTGTGCGACCCCATAGACAGCAGTCCATTAGGCTCCTCTGTCCCTGGGATTCTCCAGGCAAGAACACTGGAGTGGGTTGCCATTTCCTTCTCCAATGCATGAAAGTAAAAAGTGAAAGTGAAGTTGCTCAGTCGTGTCCGACTCTTAGCAACCCCATGGACTGCAGCCTTCCAGGCTCCTCCGTCCATGGGATTTTCCAGGCAAGAGTACTGGAGTGGGGTGTCATTGCCTCTCAGCTAGAGTAGGTTCACTTCTCAGCGACTTTTCATTCACTGTCTCCTCAGGACCATGCAAAAAGCTAGAGATCGACTGAGAACTTGACCAACAAAGTCCTTATTCTTCTGGTGCTTCCATATCAAATACTTAGTACCAGTATCAGTAATGAGGTTCTCTTCTTTCTCTCCAAGTGACTGCATAGTTTGGAGTGGACACCACTGCGTGTGAAGTGGTGCTTTGCTCAGCTTTCTGGAAATAAATCTCTAAGGCTCTTGTTCCTACCAGCAGCACCTAGGGAGCTTCTCCAGGGAGAAGATCCCAGGCCTCATCACTTGTACATGGAATCAGAGCTTCCATATTCTCCTCATTCATGGAAACTCCCAGTTCAGTTCATTTCAGCTCAGTTGCTCAGTTGTGTCTGACTCTTTGCAACCCCATGGACTGCAGCACGCCAGACTTCCCTGTCCATCACCAACTCCTGGAGTTTACCCAAACTCATGTCCATTAAGTTGGTGATGCCATCCAACCATCTCATCCTCTGTCATCTCCTTCTCCTCCTGGCCTCAATCTTTCCCAGCATCAGGGTCTTTTCAAATGAATCTGCTCTTTGCATCAGGTGGCCAAAGTATTGGAGTTTCAGCTTCAGCATCAGTCCTTCCAATGAACACTCAGGACTAATCTCCTTTAGGATGGACTGGTTGGACCTCCTTGCAGTCCAAGGGACTCTCAAGAGTCTTCTCCAACACCACAGTTCAAAGCATCAATTCTTCAGCGCTCAGCTTTCTTTATAGTCCAACTCTCACATGCATACATGACTACTGGAAAAACCATAGCTTCGACTAGATGGACCTTTGTTGGCAAAGTAATGTCTCTGCTTTTTAATATGCTGTCTAGATTGGTCAAAACTTTCCTTCCAAGGAGCAAGCGTCTTTTAATTTCATGGCTGCAGTCACCATCTGCAGTGATTTTGAAGCCCAAAAACATAAAGTCAGCCACTGTTTCCCCATCTATTTGCCATGAAGTGATGGGACTGGGTGCCATGATCTTAGTTTTCTGAATGTTGATCTTTAAGCCAACTTTTTCACTCTCCTCTTTCACTTTCATCAAGAGGCTCTTTAGTTCTTCTTCACTTTCTGCCATAAGAGAGGTGTCCTCTGCATATTGAGGTTATTTATGTTTCTCCTGGCAATCTTGATTCCAGCTTGTGCTTCCTCCAGCCTAGCGTTTCTCATGATGTACTCTGCATATAAGTTAAATAAGCAGGGTGACAATATACAGCCTTGATGTACTCCTTTTCCTATTTGGAACCAGTCTGTTGTTCCATGTCCAGTTCTAACTGTTGCTTCCTGATCTGCTTACAGATTTCTCAGGAGGCAGGTCAGGTGGTTTGGTATTTCCATCTGTTTCAGAATTTTCCACAGTTTATTGTGATCCACACAGTCAAAGGCTTTGGCATAGTCAATAAAACAGAAAGAGATGTTTTTCTGGAGCTCTCTTGCTTTTTCGAAGGCTCCCAGGGTGACCTAGTGATGCCCTGGGCTCGGCAGTGGCTGCCCCAGGTCCCTGAGTGAAGAGGACAGCACAGGGCTTAGTGCGTGCACACACCGGAGGAGAGAGACGGCACAGGACCTATACAGAGAACTGAAAAGAGTGGTGAGAACGTCTTGTGTTTTGGGGTGGGCTTGTTTCCTACAGGAGAATTTTATGGATATTTAATTAAAACTTTCCACTTTGATCAAAGGTGTTGCTTTGACTTCCTTGACTTTTTCAGCATGAAATATGAGGCTTGGGAGAGTCGAAAACATGTTAAATGCAAACAATTTACCAAGCGCCCAAAACAAAATGAAGCATAATAAATAGTAAGCCTTCGAAATTAAGTGTCTCTGTCCGAGGAGGAACTAATTGCTCATCTTCTTCTGAACCTTAACCCACATGCAGTTTTCAGGGTATGCTGGACCAACGATGTTCCCTGTCAGCCAATTCTGACTACGAAGAAAAGTGTAGGCAGGATTCTGTTTATACGTGCCTGCCGGGGTTTGCGGTGCTCCGTGGTCTCTTGGTGGGAGGTTCAGAAGCCTCAAGTCTGCATTCTGCGTAGAAGGGAGAGGACCGGAGCTGTCCTGACATGGGTGTGAGACATGTTGCATTTGTAACAGAATCGAAGGGCTCGGATAGCACATGGAGGCACGGACAGAGCACAGAGGTCTCTTCTCAGAGAGGGGGCTGGAAGGACAGAAACAGAGGAGTCACGCCTGAATTCTGCCCCAGAAGTGGACCTGGGGCTGGGGAGTGGCAGCTGTGCCCCGACGGGCCTGAGGAGAGAGGAGCACAAAGACTTTGGGGTCCTGTCAGCTCCAAAGCCATCCATCCCTTCAACCAGGGTTTAGCAAGCACCAAGGCAATGGCACCCTACTCCAGTACTCTTGCCTGGAAAATCCCATGGGCGGAGGAGCGTGGTAGGCTGCAGTCCATGGGGTCACTAAGAGTCGGACACAACTGAGCGACTTCGCTTTCACTTTTCACTTTCATGCACTGGAGAAGGAAATGGCAACCCACTCCAGTGTTCTTGCCTGGAGAATCCCAGGGACGGGGGAGCCTGATGGGCTGCCGTCTATGGGGTCGCACAGAGTCGGACACGACTGAAGCGACTTAGCAGCAGCAGCAACTATGCAGCAGGCAGTGTTCTGGGCCCTTGGGATACATTCAGTTTTGGGTCAGTCTGTGACTGTAGCAGAGCAAGGAGTCCTGCGGCGGGAATCCAGGAGGTGCAGAAATACAATGAGGGTGACTCTCAGACCACGATGGCAGCAGAGGAGAGACTGAGCCTGGGTCTGGTTCCAGCAAGATTTCCCAGAGGACTGTATGCAGGCTGTGAGATGAAACAAAAGAAAGCAAAGCACCAGAGCTAGATAATTGGGATGATTGAAAAAGAGAATCATAAGTAAAGCAATGCTACTCATGTTCTAACACTGGCCCACACCGGGCGTGCTAAGGCTGTGAGAGGGGCACCACACCACGCGGGCAGCTCTGGGTAACTTGCTGGGCGCCGTGGTGCTGTGGGGAGACGCTGGGCTTCCACCACCCCCCTGCCTCCTCACTGCAGCAGTGGGTTGAATCCACAGGCGCTGAATTCTGGGATATTCAGGGCCAACTGTACTGTTCTATGATTTTGAGAAAGTGGTTTGATCTCTCAGCACCTCAGTTTTTTAAAAAGCATTTTATTGAAGTACCATTGAGTTGAAAGTGAAAGTGAAGTTGCTCAGTCGTGTCCGACTCTTTGCGATCCCATGGACTGTAATCTACCAGGCTTCTCTGTCCATGGGATTTTCCAGGCAAGAGTACTGGAGTGGGGTGCCATTTCCTTCTCCAGGGAATCTTCCTGACCCAGGGATCGAACCCAGGTCTCCTGCACTGCAGGCAGACGCTTTACCCTCTGAGCCACCAGGGAAGGCCTAATTTCTGGTGTACAGCAAAGTGATTTGGTTATGCATATACATATTAAGGCATTCTTTTTCATATTCTTTTCCATTACAATCTGTCACAGGATACTGAGTATAATTCCCTGTGCTATACATTAGGACCTTGTTGTTTATCCACCTTACACATACTAGCTTGCATCTGCTAATCCCATACTTCCACTCTATCCCTCCCCCTGTACCCCTTCTCCTTGGCAACCAGCCTTGTTCTCTGTGTCCGCAAGTCTGTGTCTGTCTGTCTCATTGATAAGTTCATTTGTGTTTTAGCTTAGATTCCACATATGTGATATCCTATGGTATTTGTCTTTCTCTTTCTGACTTCACTTAGTATAATAATCTCTAGTTTCCCATGGTGTTACAAATGGAATTATTTCATTCCTTTCATGGCTGAGTAATATTTTGTTGCATATATGTACCACATCTTTATCCATTCCTCTGCCAATGGCCACTTAGGTTGCTTCTGTGTCTTGGCTACTGTGAATAGTGCTGCAATCAACAAGGTGCTGTGCTGTGCTGTGCTTAGTCGCTCAGTCATGTCCAGCTCTTTGTGACCCCATGAACTGCAGCCCGCCAGGCTCCTCTGTCCATGGAATTCTCCAGGCAAGAATCCTGGAGTGGGTTGCCATGCTCTTCTCCTGGACTTGGGAAAGCCAATAAACTCTGAGGAGTCAGGGCAGGGCCTGGGTTCTGCCCCACGTGTGTTTGCACGGCTCGGGGGCAGCCTCTGCACTGGTTAATTGCTGATTTTGAACTAATAGAAGTGAGAGCAGATTGAGAAAACCCAGTCTGAGTTGCCATTCCCATCAGAGTCAGCGCTGGCCTAGCTCCTCCCACTCTCACTCATTTCTTACTCCTTTTCTGTATTAGTCAGCTCAGGCTTCCGTAACAAGATTCTACAGACTGGGTGACTTAAACCACGGAAATCAGTTTTCTCACAGCTCTGGAGGCTGAAAGCGCCCGATCACGGTGCTGGCGGGGCTGCTTTGCTCTGTGGCCTCCCTGTGCGCTGCAGGTGGCCTCCGTCTCTCTCTTCCCGAGTCATCCCTCTCTGCTTGCACCCCTGGTGTCTTTCCTCTTCCTGCCATAAGCGCCCCAGTCACACTGGATTAGGGCCCATCCTAATGGCCTCATTTTAACTTAATCTCTTCTCTTATGACCTGATCTCCATATATGGGCACATTCTCAAGTACTGGGGCTGAGACTTCACATATGAATTTTACAGGGACATGATACAGCCCTTTACACTCCCTCTAGCTCTAGCTCCTAGGCTTTATGACTGTTATTATTTTTTTTTATGACTGTTATTATTATTGTTTGCAATGATTTGGACTAGGCTCCAGGCTTGCTGAATATTCCCTGTTTCTGTCTCCATCAGCCACTTCCCTGCCTGAGCGTCAATCCTGCCCTAGAGAAGGCCTAGCAAAGCCTAAAGAAGAATCTTGTCTGGAGACCGAGAATCTGGTTCCTTGGCTGTCCTGAATGTCCTGGGGCAGAGTCCTCTGTTCAGTGTCTAAAAGCATTCTGGAGGCGGTGCTCAGTGCCACAGGCCCGAGGCCCTCAGGCCGGGCGCTGTTCAGGGAACATTTCCACCTTATCCCTTGCCAAAACTCTGACCCAAATTTTGCCTGGCGTGTGTCAGTCATAAGTTTCCATATCCAAATTAAAACTTTAAGTTCACTGGACTCCTACTCACTTCCAGACATTGCACCAGCTGCTTCCCCATACATTAACTATAGTAACTCATTCAATTTTGATTTAATTCAGGAAGGCTGATGAAATTTGGCCCTACATATTTTAAAAGTACAAGCCATAATACAAATTGTAAGATGTCTTCCCCAGCTCTCATATAAATCTATTAGGAAACAAAACACCAACATTTGAATATTTTTAGTGTTAATGTGGTGGATATGTTTGCTGGATTCTTTCACATTGCTGTGGTGGGTTTCTCTTTAGTTAAGAGGGCAGGCTCTGGGGATTCAGGAGAAAATAAGGAAGACAGAAACTTCAAATGGCCCTGAGGCTGCTTAGCAAGGGCCCACAATGTAACTGTAAGAACATTCCAGAACTTCACCCCCGTGGCAGCTCGTTTACAATGTAGCCACAGAAGCAGCAGGCGGGCCCGAGCTCTAATTCTTTGCCTTTACCATCCTCAGTGAAGCGGTCCCTGCTTCCTCAATTTCTGCAGCTCTTGTGGAAAACCGAGCCTCTCTCTGTGGATTCTGAGTTCAAACTCTCCTAGAAAAGATCTGATGGACTCAGTTTATTTGGCACGGTTTTCACACCTCCAAGGTCCCCAGGCCAGTCTTGAGGGCGGGGACCTGGTCCCCCCTGTGGTGAGATCCAAGGTGCTCTGCGGAGTCTCAGCAGGGGCAGGATGCCTGGCCTGCCTGGTATAATCGATGAAAGTGACCTGGTGGCAGAGGGCTGTGGGTACAGTGCCCGAGCAAACCTCAGAAAGTCATTGGCTTGTTTCTGCCCTGGGTTTTTTTTTTTCCTGTGAAGTGCCCTTGTTTCTTCGTCTCCAAATAGAAGAGTGGGGAGAAATGTCTCACCTTGACTTAGGAGCTCTGTAATGATTAGGTAGAAAGACAGAAAAGCAGCAGGCATCCCCTAATTGCAGTACAGCCCGGGTATTAGCAAGCCAGCCAATAGACCTAATCAATTCAGCAGAAGATACCATTAGCACTTAGCTACAAGGCTACCCGTGAGAAAACAAGCTGGTAGTTTTTATTGTATTATCTCTGAACTGCTGATGCTCTCCCCCTGGTAGGAGCCTGGGCCGGAGTTGTGCAGAATTATTTTGTCAAGCTTGGCTCTTTGGAGGATGGGAGGGACAAAGGATCTGGGGGCATTCTCTGCTGTGAATAACCATAAAATCCACCTTGAACAGCCGTGCAAAGTTGCAACAGAGATACGGTGGCTGGAATTGGCTTCGGTTTGCTCAGAAAAAATAAAGAGAAGGAAGATTCCATCCCAGGAGGCTGAGTAGCAGGAACCTCTCTTAGGAAGTTAAGTACTGTTCCCAGCAGGTGCCGCCACAGGGACCGGGCAGACTGGCAGGAAGGAGAGAGTAGGTGCCAGGCTGCGCTGCTCAGTGCTTCTTCCTGTTGAGATTCAGGGAAAGGACAGTGTTGCAGAAGTGCACTTGGAAACATGCACCAAGCCCGGCTATCCACATGGCCAAGGTCAAGGGTGATGATGAGACTCATGCTTCAAGGAGACCAGAAGCATGGGGTGTGTATGTGTGTGTGTGTGTGTGTGTGTTGGTGGTGGGTGGGAGGGGGCAGGAAGGGATCAAAGGCAGAATTCAAGGGAAGAAACTGACCAGAACAACAGAAGGCATCAATACCTTAGATATACAGCCTTAGAAGACTAGGGACAAATAAGAAATCCAAAACCTCCAAAGTGAGCCATCCAAGGACCTAAGAACATGTCATGTAGGGGGTTAGAAGGACTCAGGTCAGGTCTGCACTAAAGGACTTTGGCTCTGGCTGCAGGAAAGGGACCTGGGAGGGGCAGGAGCAGTTGTTCTGGGACCTGGCTTGAGAATTATCGAAAGTCCAGGCTCCACTCAAGAAAAGTAATGAGCAGGCCAGGTTTACCTTTCTTGGAGTTAAGGGCAGAGCGCTCCTTCCAGGGAGACAAGGAGGCAGGCAGGGAGAGAGAGCATGTGATGAGATCCACTGGATGTCTGTGAGCGTCTTGGCCATCCTTGGACCAACGGTGCCCTGGATGCAGTCCTCGGAGCAGGACATCCAGAAGCTGTAGCATGAATATGATTAAAGCAGTCGGTTCTTTTGATGGATCCCAAGTTTAAGAAACAGACCCAAACAGTGCAGCATGAAGTTATATGAAAGAAGCAGAGCCCTGGGAACTGTTTTCTCTTCTGTCCTTTGCCACTCACTTTTCAAACATTTTTTCCTTAATCAGTGTGGGGGTCTCTGCAGGCCTGGTGGAAACAGGCTCCCCAGCTAAGGCAGCCAATTGCAAACTCAGGACGGCCCTGGGTGCTATCCATCATTCAGGGTTTCCAGGAAGATTCTATTCAGAAGCTGGGTTCTTAACAGGCAAGAAACAGTGTTAATAAAAGTTCTTTTTACTTGAAAGGGCACAGAAAAAAATCCAATAAAGCTGAGCCCAGCTCTTTAGGAAAAAAAAAGTTGATAAAACCGACAAAAAATAAAGAAGTAGTTTATCGTGGTTCTGAAGCAAAGACGAGGGTTTTTCTTTCCCTTTTTAAAGACAGAATTAATTAATCCACCACCACCAGCAGCTTGAGCTCTGAATGGAATGTTAGCTTTGACTCTGGGGAGTGGGTAAGTCCTCTGGACCTTGGATAAGTTTTCATTAAAGCAACTGTGTTTAAAATAGTGAATTTAAATTCATCTACCAGATGCAACAGGGCACTCGAAGTGGAGAAGAAAGTGAAATGATGAGAGTGCTGTTAGGAAGCAACTCTTGAGAGAGGAAATGCAATTCCTCAAGCCTCCCTTAGAGACAAGATGATAAAAATATTAGAGCGATCAGAGTGCTGTCGGTGGCCCTGGCTCATGCTCCCTCCTCGGCCTTTCCCAGCTCCTTCCAGCTACATCTGTGCGGTGTCTGCATCCCTTAAGCTCAGGCTGATTTTACTTCCTGAGCAACCACGACAAAGGAGGCCATCACCTCTCACTCTAACCGGTGGGGCAACCAGTTAGGTTACACCTAACTCACAAGTTAGGACAGCTGCGCCTGCCCCTCCCTCCAGGCCCTTCACTGCAGCCAGAGCCAAGCTTCCCTAGTGCAGGCCTGAGACCCTCTGAGTTTCCCTCCCCTCCAGAGTGACATGTCCCCTAGGCCTAGGATGGATCACTTTGGAGGTCTTGATATCTTCTCTGTTCCTATACTTCCAGGACCGCGTAGCTAAGGTCTTGATACCTTCCATCCTTCTGGTCACTAACCTCCTAGAGACTGAATTCCATGCTTGACCCCCGGGTTATGGTCCTCTCAAATGCAGACAGATTTTGTGGCATTAGGACCACAGCCCGCCTGAGCATCTGACTGACATCAGGATTTCTTGCTGCTGTGCCCAGATCCTGTCTGGATGCCCGGGAGGGCTGAGGACTCTGTACCTTGGATGCTTCTTGCTCTGTATTTTCCCCACCCTTTCAATCATCCAGGCCCATCTTCCTCTTGGGCCTTCTCACCATGAGTTTTTGAGAGTTTAGTTTCCCATCTGGTGCATTTGATGACCAGCAACCTGGAAGAAGTCGTGGAACCCTGTAGAAAGTCTGGAAGGAGGAGAGGAAACACTTTGCCAACACAGTGAAGATAGTACAATGTGTACAGATATGTTTAGATCTCAGATTTAGGCAAGTTTTGCATTAGTTAAGTTCATTCACTGATTCATTCATGTGTTCATTCATTCAATAAAAAAAAAAATCAAGAGCTTATTAGGTACCAGGCATATTCTAGGTGTCAGGGATATAGCAGTAAACACACAAAAAATGCAAACCCTATGAAAATTAGGAGCTACTAGGGAGGACAGATAATGAACAAGATCAAGTGAGACAAAGTATACATGCTAGGGAGAGAATAAGGTAGATAGGGAGACAGACACTGTGGGTGACTGTGGCTGTTTTAGATGGAGTGAGGGGATGATGTTGAATAAAGACCTGAGGGATGTTAGGGAGTCACCCAAGCCACATGGGCACCCGGAGGACAGCATTCCAGGTGAGGGAACAGCCAGTGCTGAGGCCCTGCGATAGGAGTAAGCCTGGAGTGTGCTGGGGGCTGATGGGCTGGGACAGAGGAAAGGAGCAGGAGGCTGAGGAGGGAGGTCTTTTGGAGTCTGTGAAATGAGTGTCTGGTCAGCTCTGTCTGCTACAATGAAATACTGTAGATGTGGGTGGGGGGCCTTAAACCACAGACACTGATTTCTCACAGTTCTGGAGCCTGAAAGTCCAAGATCAGGGTGCCAGCATGGTTGGGTTCTGGTAGGGGCCCTCCCCTGGAGAAGGCAGTGGCACCCCACTCCAGTACTCTTGTCTGGAAAATCCCATGGATGGAGGAGCCTGGTGGGCTGCAGTCCATGGAGTCGCTAAGAGTTGGACATGACTGAGCGACTTCACTTTTCACTTTCATGCATTGGAGAAGGAAATGGCAAGCCACTCCAGTGTTCTTGCCTGGAGAGTCCCAGGGACAGGGGAGCCTGGTGGGCTGCCATCTATGGGGTTGCACAGAGTCGGACATGACTGAAGCAACTTAGCAGCAGCAGCAGCAGCAGGGGCCCTCCCCTGGCTTGCAGGTTCTGCAAATCCTTATGAAGTTTAGGATCTACTAAGGAGGGTAGGGGGCTTCCCAGGTGGTGCTGGTGGTAAAGAACCCACATGCTAATGCAGGAGACTTAAGAGATGTGGGTTCAAACACTCTTGTATTCCTGCCTGGAGAATTCCATGGACAGAGGAGCCTGGAAGGCTACAGTCCAAGGGGTCACACAGAGTCGGACATGACTGAAGTGACTCAGCTCAGCATGGCATGACGGGGAGTGTAGATAATGAACCAGATTAAGTGAGAACAAAATATACATGCTAGGGAGAGAATAAAGCAGAAAAGGAGACAGACACTATGGGTGACCGTGGGGATTTTAGATGGTGTGCGGGGGACCTCTGTGAGAGGGTGACGTTGAGGCTGCCTTCTTGCTACGTCCTTGCATGATGGGAAGATGCTCTTCTGTTTCTTCTTATAAGGGCACTAATCCCACATTGGGGCTCATCCTCATGACCTCATCTAACCCCAGTTCCCTCCCAGAGGCCCCACTTCCTAACACCATTATGTTGGGGGTTCAGATTACAGTGTATGAATTTGGGGGTGGAGGACACAATTCGGTCCCTAGCAGGAAGCTTCTGTAGGGTTTTAAATACTAAGAAAATTTATTTCAAAGTATTTTACCCTCCATTAAGTCAACAGCTACCTGTCTTAATTTTTTCAAATTCCATCCTGGACATTTCAAGAGGCTCTTGAAGGGATGCTCTTCAAGGAGCTGGAATGAGTCTCCCTTAAGGACCCGTGGGTCTCTGCTGGGTGATGCTTTGCCAGTTCATGCAAATCTCTGTTTATTCCATGCAGCAGAGAGAGGTGATTTTCAGCTTATAAAGTTCAACGTCGTCAGCTTTAAAGTTTTCCTTTGGTCGTACTTCTGCGAATTAAAGGAAAAAAGTCAGCAGTGGGCCACATGAAAAGATGTTTGGGTACCCCTTTGACTATAGATTAGACCAAGAGGCACTGGCTTCAGACAATGTTAATCTTAACCCAGGCTGGATTTATTAGACCGCCTGGCATCTAAGATCGCAGATAAGCACATTTTCCACTTTCGCCTTTGCTGTATTAAGCCTCACAGGGAAAATTTCTAAAGGTTCAGAAGAGAAATGCTCCAACTGTAAACCACATAAGCCTTTCTTTTCAGTCTTGTCTCTTTTTTTGCACCTTTTTAAAAAAGTACAATAATGAAACCATCTTCAATGCCCAATAGATTCATCTGGAAGCCTGATCAGTGAACTGAATTATCTTCACTTTTTAAAAAGCAAGAGGAACTATTTATCCAGAACCAGAAACTGTACAGCGTGATGACATCTTGCAACACACAGAGAGGATGTAGCACCATGGCAGGGAGCTGAGTGGGGCTCTGGGGTACACACTGAACAGTTAATGAGCGCAGTCGCATGGTCCCAGCTCCAGGAAACCGGTAGGCTTCTGGACCAGCCACAGGTGCCCACCTCCGAGTGGGGCTTGTCAGATCTGAACTCGGTCCAGCTGATGTGTGTGGCCGGGCTCCAGGCCCAAGCTCAGGCTCAGCTGCAGCACCACCCTTCTCCCAAGGCTGTCTCTCCTGGGGCCATCATTCATTCATTTAGCAAACATTTGCTGTGCCTTTGTGTGACAGCTTTGTCCTAGGCACTGGGGCTGCAGTCAGGAATCAACACATAGCCCTGCATCCCCAGAGCGTACCTTCTACTGGGAGTAACAGACAATACCCAAGTTTTGATCCTGGCCTTGACTTCCAGGGTTCCTGTGGGTCAGAAATGAGAACAGGTCCTCTCTCCACAATCTCCTCTCTCCACTCTCACCTGAGAGTGGAAACGGACTGGGCCAGGCTCTGGGCCCTGGGAGCCATGACGGGTCAGCCAGGCCAGCCCCAGAACTCCCTGGTCTATAGATGGATTTGCCTCCATGAAGTCCTCTGGCTGGGAACACTTTCTAGAAGCTTCTAGTTATAGCTAGGCATCCAACCTGCAGAGCTGAAGACATTGTCCACTCGTGGAACCCAGGATTAGAAGAACTCAGATGGCTGTGATGCTGCAGAAGGAGAATCTGAGGCTGATGGGCCCCTGAAGGGGGAACTGCGGGGAGACAGCAGCGGAGGATGAGGAAAGGAGCTGGAAGACGCAGGCTTTGAGGACGGAAAGGCTCCCTGAGCAGCTGCTCTCTGTGCCTGCCAAAACTGCACCCGCCTTACATCCCCAAGGCCCTCAGAACTCCCGCAGTCCTTATGCCTTAAACAAAATGCACGATGCTGGAAAAAACAAGCTTGATATTTTACCGTGACATGGATGATTTTATTTCCCCAGATAATAACTTATTACCCCCAAGTTTTCAGAAGGCTAGAAGCAATGAGCCTCAAAGCCCAACAACTGTTTCAAAGCCATGAACTAACTGGATTTTAACCACACAGCTAATCCTTCTGACGGAGACAGCGCGTGTGTGCATTTATATCCGATGCCTCAGTCATTATAAATATTTGTGAAAAATACAACAGGGCTTGAAGATTGGAATAGTGGGTACAATTCTGCTTCAGTTTCCAATACATAGGGTTTTTTCCACACCACCAAGCAATTCTCTGACACCAACTGGGTGCCCTACGTTTCACCTCAATACTGACACTACCCACCTGGTAGTTGGTGGGCTTGCCAACCTTGCCTTAAATAAGCAGAAGTGTCAGATCTGATAGGTTAAGGGCTCCTCCCACAAAGCTGCTCCCACCGACCTTCAGAGTCCTGGTTGTCCCCTGTGCTTCTGACCAACTGGCTGTTTATTTTTTATTTATTTGGCTGCACTGGCTCTTAGTTGCAACACATGGGATTTAGTCCCCTGACCAAGGATCAAACGTAGTCCGACTGTACTGGAAATGCATAGTCTTAGCCACTGGACCACCAGGGAGATCCCCCAACTGGCTGCTAATTGGAGGTTCCCACAACCCCTTCTTTGGGTTTGATTAATTTGCTAAAGTGGCCCGCAGAATTTAGAGAAACATTTTACTTACTAGATCACCAGTTTATTACAAAAGAATATAACTCAGGAATGGGCCTGGTGGCTCAGTGGTAAAGAATCAGCCTGCTAATGCAGGAGATGTGGGGTTCGATCCCTGGGTCAAAAAATCCCCTAGAGAAGGAAATGGCAATAACGGTATTCTTGCCCGGGAAATCCCATGGAATGAGGAGCCTAGCAGGCTACTGTCCGTGGGGTCGCAAAAGAGTAGGACACGAGTTAGTGACTAAGCAACAGTAACAAATAACTCAGGAAGAGCCAGATGGACAGATGACAGGGCGAGGGGTTGGGGAAGGCCACGGCGCTTCTCTGCCATCAGAGCAGACTGCTCTCACCAAACTTCCACGTGTTCACCAACCTGGAAGCTCTCTCAACCCCATCATTTTGGGGTTTTCTGGAGGCTTCATTACATAGGAATGATTGATTAAATCATTGGCCACTGGCTAACAATTTGACCTCCAGCTCCTCCCCTTCCTTGGAGGTCAATGGGGTGGGACTGAAAGTGCCAAACCTCCAATCACAAGGTTGTCTCCCCTGGCAACCAACCCCATCCTTAGGTGCTGTCCCACAGTCACCTCAATAGGGTAAACTCCTCTGTGGTTGAAAGGGGTTTATTATGAGTATCAAGACAGCTCAATTTTTTTTTTAATCACGTAGGAAATTCCCAGGCTTTTAGGAGCTTTGTGCCCAAAACAGGATGAAGACTAAATGTATATTTCTCATCATAAATCACAATATATCACAGAATGTGAACCTCAGAACTGCTCCATTAGGGAGAGTGAGGGGAGCAAATGGGAAGCCTGGAGAAATCTGACACAAGGGGTGGGTAGGTTGGGAGCCAAGGGGGATGTTGTCACTCTAGAATTTTATCTGAAACCAAAGACAGGGAGTAAAAGGCTCTAAATCAATGACAAGTTCAGGAAAGCACAGTGAGAGTGGCCAGTCACAGCTGTGCCACCACCATCCATCCATCAGGAGGACCTGGGCAGATAGGGAAGTTCAGTGTTTGAGAGGGGAGAGGAGCGCCTCCCTAGGTGTTTCGGCTTCAAGATTGGGCTCATCAATTGAGGTTGATTAAATTGTTTGCTGATGACTGAGCCTCCAGAAGGGCTGGCAGTGCTGGGGCTTGGGAAGGAGGTAAGAGAGAGATGACTGGGTGGCCAGGTAGAGAGTGGAGCAAGAACATTCTCTGGTCTCTAGACTCTAAACATGTCAGGAGTCTCCAGAGGTGGGGGCAGTAGAGTGGGGATAAGCTGGTAAGTTACAAATTTGCAGGATATTTGTGGATATTCCTCCTTTGTGGAGGAATACTTCAAAGTCATAAGCTGGTGGTTCACTGGAAAATGTCTTGATTCTTGCAAAGAATTATGTGGTAGAGACTGTTTTTTGTCTACTATGAGTTAGTCTCAACTTCCTCCTTGCTAAGAAAACTTCAATACTTTTGGAAACTTCAATACCTGGCTAAAAACAACATTGCCTAGCTTCTCTTGCAGCTCACATTGTTCAAGTAAGACAGGCCTGGCCAATGACTGGAAGCCTGCTGGGGTTTTCTGGGAAGGCTCTGCTTTCCTGTTGTAGGCAAACTCCTTTCTTCTTTTTGCTCTTTCTTGTTTCTTGGAACTTAGATGAGATGGCTGGAGCTCCAGCAGTTGTTTTGTGAGAATGAAATAAATCACACCCTCAGGGTGGCAGAATAGCAAGTTAGAAAGAGTTTGAGTCACTGACAACATTGTGGAGCTACTGTACTAGCCCTGGACTATCTACTCTTAGACTTCTGACTATCCTTCTCTTTCTTAAGCCACTCTTACTTGGATTTTCTGTCACCTGTAACATCATTTGATTTTCAAAAACACAGACCCCCACTGGTAAGAGAACTGCCACCAGCTCTCTACATAGAGCTCACAAGTAGTGAGCCAGATGCAGTGAATGATTGACCCCAGAGAAGGACTACGGCTCCTCCATGGCAGCAGCATAAGGAGAAATCCTGCCCCCAGTTCCTTGTTCTTGCCCCAACATCCAATGGAAAGGGGAAGAGTGTGAGTATAGATGCCTAGGCCCCACTACCAGATAACTGGTCCCCTGTAGCCTCTAGGGACTCAAATCCACTGACTATTTTAATAACCAGAAGTTATTGTCAAGTTTCCAAATCAAGTTGAAATGTTGTTAAAAGGGCTTCTGGCTCAGATGGTAAAGAATCTGTCTGCAATGCAGGAGATGCCAGGTTTGATCCCTGAGCTGAGAAGATCCCCTGGAAAAGAGAATGGCAACCCACTCCAGCATTCTTGCCTGGAGAATCCCATGGACAGAGAAGCCTGGCAGGCTACAGTCCATGGTGTCACAGAGAGTTAGACATGACTGAGTGACTAACACTTTCACTCTCTTTTCCAGTAAGAAAAAGCAGTTTGAGTTAGCAGAGTTGGAGACAATTAAGAAAAATTAAGATAACTTCATTTTTGTACCTACATAGAGTTAAAACATATTAACAAATTGTTTACAGAATAAATCTGCTTAATTTCCATTGCCTTAAATCCATGCCACATCTCTATGTACTGATGTGGAAAATTTTCCAGGGTAGAAAATAAATGCAAGAGAGAGAGGGAGGAGAAGAGAGAAAGCAAGATACAAAATAGAGTATAAAGTAAGCTACTTTTGGATAATATTAATAGAAAGAGACATATAAGAATTTATACTTATATTTACATAAAGAAACCCTGGAAGCATACACCAGATTCTCTACAGGGTAGATGGGAATGGACTGGGAACAGGACTTCTCAGAATACATATCTTTGTGTAGATTTGATTCTTGAATCATGTATGAGTGTATTAAAATTTTAAATTAGAAATGTTAGTGCCACAGAGTATTCAATGTTCTTATAGAAAAGACATTTAGAAGGTCAGGAGACTAAAATAGGAGACTCTTAAACTCCCCTCCACTTTAAATAACGAAGTTAAAGTGTTTGCTACGTTTTTAGGAAGTAGCTCTACGCCCTGGTTTTATGAGAGGGGAGGTTTTAGTGAGCTGTGAGTTAGTGGCAACATCAGGAACCAAATAAGAGCCTTAGCTTTTGTTTGAGGGGAAAAAAATGGTTTGTGATGATAATTGGAAGAAATAATCAATATATTATTAGATATAATTTATTATTACATATAGCAAATTATATGTTTTATATAATTATAATAAACTATATATTATCATATAATTTATATATTATATTGACATATCTATTATGTATTAACATGATGGTTAATAAGTACATTAATATACATTATATTATATATTTAATATATATGCTTGTGTGCATGAAGTCACTTCAGTCATATCCAACTCTGTGCGACCCCATGGACTGTAGCCCTCCAGGCTCCTCTGTCCATGGGATTCCCCAGGCAAGAATACTGGAGTAGGTTGTCATGCCCTACTTCAGGGCATCTTCCTGACCCAGGGATCAAAGCTGAGTCTCTTAGGTTTCCTGCATTGGTAGGTGGGTTCTTTACCACCAATACCACTTGGGAAGCCCAATATATAATATATTACTGCAAATAACTTGTACTTATTAACTAATTTTTTTAAACTTCCTATGATCAGATTTTCTGTACCTAAGACAAAGTTTCTGCAGTTAAGAGATTTTTTTCTTGCAGAAATATAACACTAGTGAGAAATCTAAAAATTTTGCTTATTTAAAGCAATGGTTGGCAAACTATGGCCTGTGGGCCAGATGCATCCAGTTGCCTATTTTGTTATGGCCGGTTAGCTAAGAATAGTTTGCACATTTTTTGCTTGTTTTTTTGTACATTTTTGAATGGCCACATTTTACATGGTTATATAAATGCCTAGTTAATAGCCTTGCTTTTGCCTCTTGGCCTACAAAGACTAAATTATTTATTATCTAACCCTTCAGGAAAACTTTTTGCCACCCTAGATTTAAGACCTCTTGAGAGTCATTTTCCAAATTCTGTTTTAAAGTGCGTAGTGACAACTGAGACCAACTTCTATCCAAATACATCCCAACAAAGACACAAAGGCCATTGAGTATGGATGAAGCAAGGCTAGTCAGGACATGCAGCTCTCCCTGCATGGGCAGCAGTAGGCAGGATACATGCACACTTCCCATGTTGGAAATGGGGAAATACTGCTCTCAGCTAGGTTTTTATACTGTAAAAACTTCCCATTTGGTATCCAAAGCCCCGAAGCCTCAAGATAGAGTTGGGTCTCATTCCAGCTGCCAGACACAGAAGGCCTCGCATGCACAGCTCAGTGTGCGCTGACCCGTGAATGTGGCCCTTAAATACAGAAACGCAACACGTATCAGCCGCTGAAATAGGGTACTGTGACATTAAAGAGACCTCGGTATTGTGTGTGCATCTAAGTAATTGGGACTCGACTCGTCACATCTTTTTTAGCAATGACATTGAACAGCATGGACCCATCCATCATTGTGTCATCCTTACGAAAATGGTTTTCAGTGGTCAACTTGCCATAGTTAATTAGTCTTCTGATGTATGAATAGTCAGAAGCAGAGCAATGTTGAGAGCCAGGTTTTCAGATACCTTTAGTGGTGAACTCTACAGATATCTGATCTTTCCTGCCTTTTAATTAGAGCCCTTTCAACTAAGAAGGAGAGTGTCATTGTGGTTAGAGATACAGCTAGCCTGGTTCTGTCTTCTGTTCTGTGGTGCTAATTCATAGCAACCACAAGCAAGCCAGTCTTCAAGGCTCAAATATTAATATGCTAAATCCAGGAAGTTCTGCAGCGAAATATGGTAGCTGATAGCTGTTCAAATGCAGGTATCACAAAGTTTTAGTGTGAAAGGGAGGATATCAGTTAGATACTGCTAGAAGACCCCCAAACCTGCTGCTGCTAAGTCACTTCAGTCGTGTCTGACTCTGTGCGACCCCATAGACGGCAGCCCACCAGGCTCCCTTGTCCCTGGGATTCTCCAGGCAAGAACACTGGAGTGAGTTGCCATTTCCTTCTCCAATGCATGAAAGTGAAAGTGAAAGTGAAGTCGCTCAGTCGTGTCCAACTCTTCGCGACCCCATGGACTGCAGCCCACCAGGCTCCTCCATCCGGAGTTTAAAAAAAGAAAAGCAGCTATCTGTTTAGCTCAAGATTCTGCAAGTCACCAGTTTAGTCTGGGTTCTGCAGAGGTTGCTCAGGCAAACAGTCAGTGGTGTGTTTGTGTGTTGGGTACATCGTGGTTTTGCTGATCTTGGCTGGGCTCCCTCACTTGTCTTAGAACTTGGCTTGCTCAAAGGGGCCATCAAACTCCCGTCCATGTGGTTTCTCATCATCCAGGAGGCTCACTCAAGCTGTTCAAATAGCAGAGACAGGGGTCTCTAAAGATGTAGTGGATACATGCAAGACCTCTTGAAGCCTGGGCCTGGACTGGCAAAAATATCACTTTTATCACATTCTAGTGATCAAAGCAAGTCACAAGGTCAACACAGATCCCGGCAGTGAAATACCCTATCTCTTGATGGAAAAAGTTTCAAAGTCACACAGGAAGGTCATGGGTACAGGAAGGAGAGGAATTGTGGCCATTTTCACCATCTGTCACTGGGAGCCAAGACATTAAGGACATGAGAAAGGTGTCCTAGCAGCTGTCTGCTGATGGAGCAAGTGAGAAGGGACAAGGTCTAGAGGCTAACCCTGTAATCAAGGGTTGGAGATTACACCACGCTCGCTGTCCCCAGGCCTCATGTCCAAGGAGAAGTAGGATCTGCCGTGGATGAAGGAGTGTGTGAGCAGTGCCCATCTGGGTTTTGGGTTAATTCAGAAAAGAAAAGAAAGGGGGTATTTTCCCATATACATTGGAAACTCAAGAATGCATAAGGGCTCTGAGTATGATAACTTCATGGAGAAGAAAGCATCTAAGTGTCTGCACCCAGGGGAGGACCCCCAGCCCCACTCCCGACCAAGAGGCAGTGCCGTTTGATGCTAGAAGCACAGCCTTACTTGAGAGACATAACCAACTAACGTGGTTTCACACCTTAGAAACTGCGTGACTCTGGGTGAATCACTTCTTTGAGCCTCAGCTTTGTCATCTGTCAAATGAAGAGAGCAATATATACCTCTGAGTATAGTTGGGGCGATTAAAGTAGCTAAAGTAAAAGTGAAAGTCGCTCAGTCGTGTCTGACTTTTTTCAACCCCATGGACTATACTGTCCATGGGATCCTCTAGGCCAGAATACTGGAGTGGGTAGCCATTCCCTTCTCCAATGGATCTCCCCAACCCAGGGATTGAACCCAGGTCTCCTGCATTGCAGCAGATTCTTTACCAGCTGAGCCACAAGGGAAGCCCAAGAATACTGGAGTGGGTAGCCTATCCCTTCTCCAGCAGTTCTTCCCAGCCCAGGAATCGAACCAGGGTCTCCTGCATTGCAGGTGGATTCTTTACCAACTATCAGCTATCAGGGAAGCCCTAAAGAAGATAACACATGTGTTAATAAAAAGTCTAAGGCAATGCTTGGCATAATAATCTCTCTTCGTTAGTCCATACTGTTAACTATTCTCCTAACCTTTATGACTGCTGATTCGTCACTGATGATCCACAGTCTCCTCTTGCTATCCTGGCTACACCTCTGAGCTCTGCTCCTGGCATTTTAGACCATCAGTTTCACATGACTGTCTCACAATCAATTCACACGCAGCACGCATTAAAGCTACACACATCTGCCCCTTTAAATTCCTTTCCTTTTCTAGCTTTTCATATCTGTTCATTCAAAGCCATCATTTAGCCACCTGGATTTGTCACTGTGGACTTATACCTTTGATTTCTTTATTTCCTCTAGTCCTCTTATCCAGTGGTTGAACAGTGTGAAATGACTCTCCCATTCCATTTTCCCGACTAACTGCAGAATCCCAGGTCCTCTCTTGATGTTTTGAGGACTGCTATTGGATTCTTACAGCTCTAGAGTCTCTGCCTTCAGGCTCTTGACACTTTAATCCATTCTGCACACCTTTGCAAGACTCATCTTCCAAAAGACCATCTCTTGCTCAAAACCACCAGTGATGCCTCTCAGAGCATAGCATCCAAATGCTGAGCCTGGCATCCAGAGCCCCCCACAACTTGACCCCAGTTCCCTAAGACCCCAGGGAGTTTCATCTTGCATTGTAATTATGTCCATAGCCACCTCATATTCCTGTTGGCAGTGCAAGTCGCTCCAAGAAGGGTCAGGACCCCATGGTCCATGGACAAATTCCACACGGCCCACACAGCCTAAAATATTGACCACAGTTTGCTGACCCCTGATCTAGAGGGTGGAAGCGTGTCTTATGCTATTTCATTTGCCTTTCAGAGCTGTGTACTCTTCAGTAAACATTTATTGAATAAATGTTCCATGTACTGACCCCTAAGCGCCCCTCTCCTTTTTTGCTCCTATAAATTTGTTTCTGTACAAGAGGGCTTTCCCCTCTTTTGTCTACCTGAATAAATCTCTCTAGACTCTAGGGCCCATATCACATCCCGCCTTTCTGATGGCTTCTGCTGAGTTCTGCCTTCTACTCATGCTAACCTCTTCCACCTGACATTTGGCTTTCTGGTTCTAGTGAGTCAGTTTTTTTGCATCCAAGAGGGTCATGAACCTGATGGACACCCACTCCCACCCATGACCAGCTAGCCTCTCCCCTTCAGAACTCAGCACATCACATGGCCTGGGAAGTTTCCTCTGCCTTCCTCTGCCCACCCAGCTGAGTCAGGGGCCCCTTCCTCGTGCTCCCATAGCTTCCTGAAATTTCCCACCACAGCACTTATCTTTGTTTATTATAATCATTGATTTCCTTCTCAGATTCTCCAACTATGCTGTGTGCCCCCTTACATTAGGTCTGTGTCTTACTCATTGATATATTCCCAGTGCCTGGCCTGGGGCCTGGCCCATGGAGATACCTATTAATATTTTGGAATAAATGGTTGTTCAATCAATGTATGTTTATTGATTACATGGTTGATTAAAATGCCTGGCCCTGCTCCTCACATTCCCCTGCTTGCATACTTCAGTTTTCTCTTCCCTATGTGAAGAGGCATTTTTCTTACTTACATATCTATGGGTAGCTTGTATTTCTGAATATTAGTAAATAACTGTTAAACTTTATATGACTGAGGTTACCAGGCTAAAATGGGGGCAGCCTGGGACACATCAGGCCTGGAGGTCCCGAAATCTTTGCTGGGAATGCGAAGTGCCTTTTTCTCAGGCCATAGTTGTCCTGGACAGTGGGTTACTAAACCCACAGCAGCTCCTCCTCCTCATGAGGTAAGCATTCCAAGGGCAGCCTGACGGCTGAATAAAAAGCCCCATAAGCAAGTGACACACACACGCAGCCACCTTTGTGGATCCAGCCTGAGCCTGCTCAGAGCTCCACGCTCACCCAGTATAAGGCGATACCAAATGTTTGGACTTGCACACCCTTTCCCAAATGTTGGGATATCACAGCAAAGCACATACGGATTCGGGAAAGGAAGATGGCATCCTGGAGACTGTTCAGGTGCTGCACCTGAGAAGTAGAAGCCTCATTCAGCAAGTGACTCCCTTTCCACGGTTGGGCCCCCTCCTCCCACCCCCAGCTGTGCTGCTGGGGCCCTCCCCTTCCCGAATCTTCTTCTCTGAGCTCATCGTACTGGAACCTCAGTCCTCTTAGCTGTCCGTGATTGGTTTCTTTCCCAGGGGATGGGGGTGGGGGATGGACTACTCCACTATTAACAGGGAAATCATCAACAGTATATCTAAGAATCATTTAAAATCATTAACTTGTGAAGTCTACAATGGTTTATAATGTACTTATACACACATTGCTTCATTAGAGTCTCAAAACTGAGTAGCCTAATTGATATATATATATATTTTCCATTTAAAAATATGGAAATTCAAGTTTTTAAAGGCTTAGCTAGCTCTGATGAAAAATTCATCAATACTCCAATATATATAACTAACAAAAATGTTGATGGAATGGATTGGATCACAGTAAGTTTCTTAAATGCAGGTAAATTAGAGACAGGTTGCTAATAGTTCAGCTTCACTGGCCCAGATCGTCTTGCCATAGAACTTGGTGCAAAATAAGCAAGTTTCCACTCTCTATCCCCTGTGAGAGTGGTCAAGCCCTCCCCTACAGAGTTAAAGTGGAAACGAGGTGCAGAAGCTCACCCAATCAGACAGCGAACAGACAGTTGGCATTTTAAAAATGCCTTTCAAATGTCTAGATAGATGGTATATTACCCTGTAGCCTTTTCAAAATCAGGGAGATGCGCCATGAATGCTGTTGCCTAAAAAAGCCATACCTGGAATCACCCCTGACGTTCAGTTCAGTTCAGTATAATTGAGTCGTTCAGTCGAGTCCAACTCTTCACAACCCCATGGACCACAACACGCCAGGCCCCCCTGTCCATCACCAACTCCCAGAGTTCACCCAAACTCATCTCCATGGAGTCGGTGATGCCATCCAACCATCTCAGCCTCTGTCATCCCCTTCTCCTCTTGCCCTCAATCTTTCCCAGCATCAGGGTCTTTTCCAATGAGTCAGCTCTTCACATCAGGTGGCCAAAGGATTGGAGTTTCAGCTTCAACATCAGTCCTTCCAATGAATATTCAGGACTGATCTCCTTTAGGATGGACTGGTTGGATCTCCATGCAATCCAAGGGACTCTCAAGAGTCCATGCCCAGATGACAAGGGCAGCAGCCCACACGCCTTGGGAGCAAAACATCCCCACTAAAGCACAGGGTTCCTGTTTCTGCAAGTTGGGAAGAGCTAGTGAAATGCTTTGTTCATAACGTTTGTTTGGTCAGTCATGCCACTAAGACAGTACACAAGGAGGGGACTCACTGCATCAAGGGCAGGCACCCTCGCTGCTTCAAGTAAGTGGCCGGGATCGAAGGTTCAGTTGGAACGGGAACTTTCATATAGAATCCAATGGCCTGAGACAGCCTCTAATTCCTTCCTCCACTGCCACCTGCATATCCCCAGGGGACCAAGCAGAGCAAGAGGCGGGTCTGGTGTCAGCTGGGGCTTCCCCAAAGGAGAATGACCACGAGGCATGTGGTGGTTGTGATACTAACCAGGGTTCTTGGGCTCCTTAATCAATAGAAATTGACTAGAGACCAGACAAGAAATTCAGGCTAGACTTTACTGGGGCTCCTGCTGCAGTAGTGGGGAATGAGAACAAAACAGCAGGTTCCCTTGCTTGCTAGCTTCCTGGGGTGGGGTAGGTTGGTTCCTTATATGAGGTGAGGGCAGGTAGGGCCGTGTCTAGGAGTCAGGACAGAGGAACAGATTAGGTGTTTTGCCCACCCCTCCGATGACGTTGTGCAGTGGCCTGCTTTTGCTCCTGGCTCTTCAGAAGTGGCAGTTGAGTTTTTTTGGGTTTTTTTGGTACCATTTTGTCTATAATTTCCCCCAACTGTGCATGCAAGCAGTTATTTTTAGCCCTTGTAATTTCTTTATATTTTGTAGCTGGAGGAGACGTTTGTCCAGGTGCGAGCACTGCAGCAAAGCATCGCAGGTCCCAGCCTGTCTCAGCTGGATCAAAAGTCTGCTGAAACCTTGGCTTTTGCTTTTCCCTCCCAAAGTTTACACCCAAGCCTCACTTGTTAGCACTCTCTTGTGAGAAAAGGCCAATCCACACCCCATAAGCCACGGATGAGAGTCAGAATAAAAAGAGACTGTGCCCCAGTGACTCGAATAAAGATGGTCTGTATGGCAACCTCAAGCTGGCAGAGACCAAGGTCTCTTTGGCAGTCGTAAACCTGTCTAACCCCGTGTGTGCTTAATCACTCAAGTCATGCTTGACTCTGCAACCCCGTGGCCTGTAGCCCACCAGGCTCCTCTGTCCAGGGGATTCTCCAGGCAGGAATACTGGAGTGGGTTGCCATGCCTTCCTCCAGGGATCTTCCCGACCCAGGGATCGTACCCATGTCTGTTGCATCTCCTGCATTGGCAGGCAGGTTCTTTACCACCAGTGCCCCCTGGGAAGCCCAAGGCAGTACCTCAGTGGTTCTCAGACCACAAGCCCCAGGCCCCAGGCTTCCCTGGGAATCCTGCCCTGAAGCTTCCCGTTCATCCTCCTGGAGACTCAGCACTTCCAGCGGCCACACTGCAAAAAGAAGAGAAAGCAACAGCTTTTACTGCCCATAAACGTTGGTGTGCAAAGCAATTCCACCCAACCTGGGGTGTCACACAGATTCCCAAGCAAAGCAAGAGCAGATGAAGGAGGGAGCTGCGAGTAGGGGGAGCAGGAGGGGCAGGTGATCCATTGCTTCCTCACCTCCTCACCTCCTCACCTCCCTGGAGGCTCTCAGGAGGAAGCCTTCTCTCTCTTTGGTTTTCTGATGAATAGGTGAGGATTCTTAGCTGGCCACCTTAGAGTGAAAAAGATGATGCTTCTTCACACCTATATAGCATTTCACAGTTTTAAGAGATGTTTTTATCCACTTACTGAAACTGAGTGCACTTAAAAGGCATAGGATAGAGATGAGGCAGGAAGAACCACAAAAGTTTGTTACTTCTATTTTGACTACAGAGTTGATCTTGTCCTGTTGCTCTCTCTGTTAACATATTTTGGATCTGATTCCAGTGCACTTTTCGTTCATTCATTCTTTCTGTGCTGTTAGCGTGGTTCAACTGTCTCTTTGCTCCCCACTCCACCCCCCCATGCCAGTAATGAATGCCAGGACCAATTCCCATCTTGCTGCTGATTCCACTCAATTCCACATCCAGCTGTAGCACACCACCACCGTTTCCTCCCCCTCCCCCACCCTCCCCGCACCTGCTAGATATCTGTGATGTCATCAGCGTCCCAATCTCTTCAATACTTGCCCTCTATCTCAGAGGGTGCACCTGGAAACCATACATCCCAGTCTCCTCGCGTCCAGGTGAGAAGCACTCCAGGGAGATTTGAAAGCAAGAGAGGGGCTCCTCCTCTGGCACGTGTGTTTTGGCTGTGGGCTCCGTGTCCCACAGTCAGTCACAGCATCAGGTCCAGGGGCGGCTGTGAAGTCAGCGGTGGTTTCCTGCCCCCGGATCTGAGGACCATCATGGTGATCTCTGGAGCCAGGCTGCTGTAGTGTAGCCTGAAAACTCAGGGCAGCGCCACTAAATTCTCTCTTCTGCACAGCTAACAATTTTGCTCACACCTGATTTTCTTCCTGCTTGCAATACCCCTTTCTGCTTGAAAAGAAACCTCTTTCTACTTGAAATACCTTCAGCAGTGGTTCTTACTGGTCCTGGACCAGTAGCATCGCCATTATTTGAGATTCCATTAGAAACATAAATTCCTAGGTCCAGCCCGGACCTCCTGAATCAAAAACTCTGCCATTTGTGTTTCTACATGCCCTGCAAGTGATTCCAAGGCACCCTCAAGGGTGAGAACCATTGATCTATCACATGTTTATTTTACTGTCATAAATCATGATCGATACACACACACCTGCACAACTATGTGTTGCTTTCTTTATAACACAAAAATATAAAGTACTGTGTTTATGTAGAAAATTTGGAAGGATACAAAAAATGGGAATAAGGGGGGAAAATGACCCAGAATTCCATTATTGGAGTTAATTGCATTAACCTCTCTATTTCTCACTTTCGGTCATCTCTTGTGTACACATTTATGTGTGCGGTTATATAAGTGGTCTGTTTTGCATCTGTTTTTTTATTCATACATCGTTACATAAGGAGCATTTCTCTGAGCTATTAAATATGCTTATTTAAAGCCTACTTAGTGTTCCATGTTATGGAAGTACTATAATTAATTAGCCATTTTCCTACTGAAGAATGTTTATGTTGTTTCTGGGCTTTGCTATTAAAAACGAATGCTACATTGGATATTCTTATATAAAATGTCATCCTGTTCCTGGCTATCTCGTTGGCATGAGAGGATAAATTAGGATATGGCTGAGAAAAAGAGATGTAGTCAGGGCAGTGCTGGCCCCTCCCAGAGCAATGGCTCCTTGTATGCGGGGATAATACAGAGAAGTTATGGAATTTACTGGGTAGGTAAGGTGTCAAAGGGGCTTCTCTGGTGGCTCAGATGGTAAAGAATCTGCCTGCAATGTAGGAGACCTGGGTTTGATCCCTGGGTTGGGAAGATCCTCTGGAGAAGGGAATGGCTGCCCACTCCAGTATTCTTGCCTAGAGAATTCCATGGACAGAAGAGGCTGGTGGGCTACAGTCCATGGGGTCACAAAGAGTCGGACAAGACTGAGCGACTAAGCACATATACAAGGTATCAAAATGGAAAAGAAGAGAGGAATTTAAGAAAGTTTCTTTTTCCTGTGTTTGAGCTTCAGTGATGGTTGTGAGAACCAAACTATTTTAGAGGAAAGTAGAAGAAAAATGAAGTAAAGTTAAGTGATGATCCTTTCACTCTAAGAATCCACTGCAGAAGGTGATGCGTGCGTGTGCTTGGCTATTTATGAGGACACAGGACTTAGCCCAAACTTGTTTCTCACCCTGATCCAGAGCATGAGCCTGGGGAGGCTGGTGGGTCCTTGCAGAGGCTGGTGGGTCCTTGCAGAGGCTGATGGGTCCATTCACATACTGCCCTGGGGATTGTATCTCTGCTGGATGGGCTGAGGGCTTCCTCAGAAAGTTGGCCTGATGTCTGAGCACATTTATAGGCATTTCAGTGATAACTGCTGACTGAATAAAAGTGAATAAAATAGATGAATAGGGTATTTCTAAAAGCCCAGATGTGTAATATTACCTCAATGTCACATGATTTAAGATTCCCTGTAAAATCCCAAGCTTACAAATGGATCTGCTTTGCAACATGCATGGAACAAGTGGGTAGTCTTGTCTCTTTTTTCTGCTGCAGGTTTCTCTACAAATATTTACTGGAGACCTACTAGATTCCTGGTATTATTTTTAGGCAGCAAATAAAACAAAGCTCTTCCTGTCTTCAAGGAGGTTTTGTTTTATTTTATGAAAAGACAATAAATATTCAAATAAATTAATAGTGTTATGAGGGAATTAAGAGCTTAGCTTTACAGCATGGTGACTATAGTTAACACTGCTATATGGTATCTTTTTCAAAAATTTTTAGTGGTATATAGTTGATTGACAACATTGTGTTAGTTTCAGGTGTATAGCAAAGTGATTCAGATAAATATATATATATATATATATAATATTCTTTTTTAGATTTTTCTCCATTATAGATTATTGCAATATATTGAATATAATTCCCTGCACTATATACAGTAGGTCCTTACTGGTTGTATGGTATATTTGAAAGTTGCTATGAGAGTAGATTCTAAAAGACCTCTTTATAAGGAAAACACCTTTTTTTCTTTGTAACTATATGAGGAGATAGATGAATGTTAACTGGACTTATTGTGGTGATCAGTTTGCAGTAAATGTAAGTTGTCATTATGCTGTACATTTTAAGCTTGTACAGAGCTGTACGTCAATTATATCTCAAGAAGAGCTTAATTTGATCCATAATGACCAGGATGGGGAGAAATGTTATGTGCTTTTGTCATTTCAAAGTTCCAGCTGGAGCAGAAGCATGTCTGTCAGGGGAGGTAGCTGTCCTGTCATCAGTTCACTTGCAAACTGATGCACTAGGCATCTTAGGGTGTCTTTCACCTCGGACCTTCCGATGGGTTTGTAGTTTGGATAGAGCTGCAGGTTTTATGCCCTAGAAGGCTTCATGTGTTAGTGCCCTGGAGCTAGCAATGTGAGGTGTGGCTAGGTCTTGGCATGCCTTGCTTAGAAATGACACATCGTCAATGTCTAAATAATCAATCCAGTCAAGAACAATACATTTAAGCACACAGCTGTGGCGGCAACTAGGTGTTCTCCCAGGCTGATTCTTGTCAATCAGTGGCGATGGTTTAAACACTGTTTCGTATTCCAGTTTCCAAAGCAAGTAGAAGGTGAAGCAAGTGAGTGATTACTCTTTTGACACCATAAGGAGCATGCTACCCTTTGGTAGTATGTTTTGAGGCCAATCCATACTGTGGTTTATGAGGACACAGGAGTTAGTCCAGCTTCTTTTTCTGTCTGATCCAAGACATCAGCCAACGTGAAAGGATGGTGATTGATGCTGTCTGCCAGCAGCCCAGGAGTAAGTATGGTGGTCCATCTACCCACTCGCATCTCATCAGTGATGGTGCTGAGTCCTATTGAAGCCCTAGACTACAAAGGGACATAGCTTTTCAGTAACTGCACAGGCTTAGGAAATTAAGTATTATGCCAAAATGTTAAAAATGTGGTATGACCCTTTAAGTGGATGTGTGTGCAGGCTCAGTCATGATAACAAAGCCTTACTGGCTTACGGGGTAGCATATGAGGAAGGCATTGGACTCTTTGATGTTGTAATTCCTAGAGTCTAGGTTTGGGGCAACACTTACCAACTGCCTGGTAAAGAATCCTCCTGCAGTGCTGGAGACCTGGGTTCAATCCCTGGGTTGGGAAGATGCCCTGGAGAAGGGAATGGCAACCCACTCCAGTATTCTTGCATGGAGAATTCCATGGACAGAGGAGTCTGCTGGGCTACAGTCCATGGAGTTGCAAAGAGTCAGACGTGACTGAGCGATTAACACTTCCACTTTCACTACAAACTGCATGAACTTGAGAAGGTCAATTTATTGTGCTAAATATCAGCTTCTTTATATATATGTAAAATTTTACATAAATATTATTGTTTTGAACAATTATACATAATTTATGTTAACATGAATTGTATTATCATGTCAATATTTTACATAACTATATATTTCAGCCTAATAATCCCTGTTCTTCCTACTTTAGAGGGGTTTGATGAAGATCAAATGAGATCGTGCCGGGTGAGCACATCCTGAAGTGCGGGGCAAAAACAAGCTATTGCCATTAGTGTGCTGGGTGCAATGCAAGCTGCTTCTTTTCTCCCCTACCTTCCTTTCTTTTCTCAAAGAGGAAGCCATTCATGCACCAGAAAGAGCAGTTAAATTTCTAGGCTGCATGCTACTCTTGGTGAAATGATTTAAATCCATGTGTAAACAGAACATACATTTATTATGACTTGGGTCTAAACTGGGGAGGTTCTATATCCACACATGTGCAATCTCTTCTCAGCATTGAACAGCGAAAAACACTGCAGCCTTGTAAAAAACCAAGCCACCTTCTTCCCAACTCCTGACAGCTTGAATGTCCTTAAAATAAATGGGAAAGGTCCACTCTACACACCTGTGCAGTGGAGTTTTTATGAATCAGACAAATCTTGAGTCTCTCTGGTAACGTCAGCCGGGAGAGTAATGGTCTTTCTAAGCCTGACTGCTTCCTGGTAATTTACCCAGGCAGCTCTCCGGGCACCAGGGTGTGGAATCTCTATTTATTCACGCCAAGCAAACAAACAAACAAAAGTTAGCCCTGAGACCAAGTTAATCAAAATGTTTTTAATGGAATACTTGCAGGACTGGAGGCGAGAACTTGGAGCCATAACCAGGGGGCACAAATCATTTTTAGCCTTGTTAGAAGCATACAGAGCATGCTGCTGCTGGAGATTATTTCCTGCATAATTAATCTGCATGTCACCACCCCCACATTTACTCATTTGGGGGTTTGGAGTCCCATCTGTGGGGCCAGTTGTTAGGACTGGTGAGAGAAGACGCCCTTCTTTCCTTATTTTGAGAGTGCCCTGTGGTTATAGTTCAGGTGGAAGCAAATCACATAATCCTCAAGGCCTTTAGTTATTTGAAAGAGGCCAAATGGCTGATGCGGGAGGGCCTGTTACTTTCACGTTCGTGAAAGAAAGGCTGTGTGTATGTGTGTGAACATCTAGGGTGGTGGAGCTTTCAGGTCGTGAAGATACTGTCTAAGTGTGGAGGGAGAGGTCGGGAAGCAATGATGCCTTCGGCCAGTCGGGCAGTGCTGCATCGGTCCATACTGTGCCTTGCGGGTTAGAAAAGGCACCACTTGCTCAAGACATCTTGCTTCCATCTGCTGGAAAACTGTCATAGGAAGCTGAGTATGTTAGAACAAGACAGTTTCCCGCCACTTGCCAGAAAGCCGTCATAACAAAAATGCAAATCTATGCTGTCTTCAATGTAAAAGCCACCTCCTCAGAAGGGCTGCTCTTAAGTATCAGGTGACCTAAGCAATCGTGCATAACAGCACCGCCATCCGTGCAACATGTAGCAAGTTACAGGGGAACACTCACACAGAACCAGCTCATAGCATGTGCAAAAATAATTTCCTCGTGGCTTTAATAGCTGAATTTTTAAAATAGCAATACATATTTAATTAAATATTTGCATAGAAAGGGATTTTTAACCATAAAATTAATTTTAAATTACTGAGGAAAGTAGATAGATATGATGCTGAAAAGTTTAAAACCTCACTAAGTATGTAAAACAAAATAAACTAAAAGTCAAGTTTATTTTTATTTATTTATTTTTTTGAAAGTAAAATATTTATTTATTTATTTATTTTAATTTAAATTTATTTATTTTAATTAGAGGCTAATTACTTTACAATATTGTATTGGTTTTGCCATACATCAACATGAATCCGCCACGGGTATAGTCAAGTTTAAAACACAACTGAGAAAAAATATCTTCCACAAATATGACAAAGGATTAATCATAAACTGATACACTTTGATTAGGGAAAAAAAGGCAACAAGACCTAAAAACAATAGGAAAATTTGTCTATATTATTTACAAAAGAACCAATAAAATGGCTAATAAAATGTTTAGTTTTATTAGAGATAAATGAAGGAAAAATGAAAATGCCTTCTAAATACTCTTTTCCACTTATTAAATTAAAAATATATAAAGCGGTCACCTGGATGTTACAACACTTCTGCAAAGCAATATGGTATCTTGTATTAAGAATCTTTCAACTGGGACTTCCCTGGTGGTCCAGTGGCTAACACTGCGTTCTCAATGCAGGGGACTTGGGTTCTATCTCTGGTCAGGGAACTAGACACCACATGCTGCAGCTAACAGCCCCATGCCCACAACTAAGTTCACAACTAAGAACTCGTGTGTCACAACTGAAAGATTCTCAGATCAGATCAGTCGCTCAGTCGTGTCCGACTCTTTGCGACCCCATGAATCGCAGCACACCAGGCCTCCCTGTCCATCACCAACTCCCGGAATTTACTCAGACTCACGTCCATCAAGTCAGTGATGCCATCCAGCCATCTCATCCTCTGTCGTCCCCTTCTCCTCCTGCCCCCAATCCCTCCCAGCATCAGAGTCTTTTCCAATGAGTCAACTCTTCGCATGAAGTGGCCAAAGTACTGGAGTTTCAGCTTCAGCATCATTCCTTCCAAAGAAATCCCAGGGCTGATCTCCTTCAGAATGGACTGGTTGGATCTCCTTGCAGTCCAAGGGACTCTCAAGGGTCTTCTCCAACACCACAGTTCAAAAGCATCAATTCTTCGGCGCTCAGCCTTCTTCACAGTCCAACTCTCACATCCATACATGACTACAGGAAAAACCATAGCCTTGACTAGACGAACCTTTGTTGGCAAAGTAATGTCTCTGCTTTTGAATATGCTATTTAGGTTGGTCATAACTTTCCTTCCAAGGAGTAAGCGTCTTTTAATTTCATGGCTGCAGTCACCATCTGCAGTGATTTTGGAGCCCAGAAAAATAAAGTCTGACACTGTTTCCACTGTTTCCCCATCTATTTCCCATGAAGTGGTGGGACCGGATGCCATGATCTTCGTTTTCTGAATGTTGAGCTTTAAGCCAATTTTTTCACTCTCCACTTTCACTTTCATGAAGAGGCTTTTGAGTTCCTCTTCACTTTCTGCCATAAGGGTGGTGTCATCTGCATATCTGAGGTTATTGATATTTCTCCCGGCAATCTTGATTCCAGCTTGTGTTTCTTCCAGCCCAGCGTTTCTCATGATGTACTCTGCATATAAGTTAAATAAACAGGGTGACAATATACAGCTACATGCTGCAAATAAAGGGTTTCGTATACTGCAGTTAGAGATCTCCCACGATGCAGCAAAGATTGAAGATCCCACATGCTGAACCTCAGAAACCTGATACATCCAACTAAATATATATATATATATATATATACACATATTAAAAAAGAACTTTTCAACCAATAATATTATCCTTAGAATTCCAGACTCAGATCATCAGAAATATGCACATATATCAGGACAAAGTTTAAGTACATAATGATAAATTTGTATAATTATGTATTTGTAACTCTCAGAAGTGATGCCTAGGGAAAAATTCACGTCATGGAGAAATGCCCTTAAAAATGTCATTTGAAAAAAATAAAATGTGAAATTGCAGGTTCTGGGGATTCTCAAAGTTGAGGTTGGTGGATGGGCTTCAAGGAGTCTGAAACTTTCGGTGTACATGCATTTGCTTCTGAGGCAGTGCCCTGTGGTTTGCACCAGGTCATCCAAGACATTCGTGATCCAAAGGAGACAAGACGCTTCGGTACAGTGAAATCAAGCCAAAGCCGTCGACTCCTGGCATGAACACCTTCTCATCCCCTCACCTCTCTCCTGGTGAGCGAGGCTTGTTGTGCCAAGAATTGTCTGACTCTTTGCAACCCCATGGACCATAGCCAACCAGGCTTTTCTGTCCATGGGATTCTCCAGGCAAGAATACTGGAGTGTGTTCCCATGCTCTCCTCCAGGGGATCTTCCCAACCCAGGGATCGAACCCGTGTCTCTAATATCTCCTGCATTTGTAGGAGGATTCTTTACTGCTAGTGCATACAGACCCAGTGATGGGCAAGAACTGATATGGTTCATATTCTCAGGCAACTCAGTCTAGTTGAGAACATAGGTGTTAAAATAATCATTACACACACACACACACACACACACACACACAATGGAGTATTACTCAGCCATAAAAAGGATGAAATAATGCCATTTGTAACAACATGGATGGATCTGGAGATTATTATACTAAGCAAAGTGAGTCAGAAAAAGAAAGAGAAATACAATTCCACTTATATGTGGAATCTAAAATATGGTCCAAATAAACTTTTCTACAAAACAGAAACAGACACAGAGAACAGAGGGAGGGAGGGAGTGGGAGTTTGGGATTAGCAGATGCAAACTAGTATATATAGAATGGATCAACAAGAAAGTTCTGCTCTGTTGCACAGGGAACTCTACAGTACTCTGTAATGACCTGTATGGGAAAAGACACTAAAGAAAGAGTAGATACATGTGTGACATGTATACGTATAACTGATTCCTTTTGCTGTACACCAGAAACTGTCACAACACTGTAAAACAACTCTAATCTGAGTAAAAAAGGAAAAAAATAAATATTCAAATCCATGCATGATGGGGTTATAAATGGGCAAGAGCTTTGAAGCAAAATTCCAGGGTGCACGGGCACTTCTTAAACAAGATGATGAATGTGCGTCTAAAGCTTAAAATAGTACCTGGTAACACAAAAAGTGCACATCGGATGTCTCACAGGCTGGAGTTTAGTCAGCAAGGCAACTCGTGTTCACGGTCAGGACAGCTTTTCCTTTGACGGGGATGGCGTCCGAGAGCTCTAGGCTGGGGGCGCCTCAGAATCCGCATCTGGAGCTGGGGACCGGAGCCCCAGGGCTGAGCCATTACCCTGTCTGACCATCTCCAACAGGCCGGTGGCAGTGGTCTGGGGCCATTCCCGTCTCCTCTCCCAGGTCCGGAAGAGAGCTCTCGTGGGTCACCAAACAAGGGTAGAAAAAGGTGAAAAAGGTCCACCTCTCAAGTAGGAAAATCTCTAGCAATAGCATGGGGTAGCCAGCCAAAGCAGTGGCGTTGTCTCTGTGCTGACGGGCTCCTTTTTGTTTGCTAGAATCCCAGCCTCCTGAGGAGGGTAGAGGGAGGAGGGTGGCAGGGAGGAGGGAGGAGCCTTACGTCCGAGGGGCTTCTACCAGGGAAGCCCGGCTAACCAAGTCCTGGCCCCACCTATGACCAACGTAAAGCTTCCTGAGGCCCCCTGTGAAGAGGGCAGAGAGAAGGTGGGATTGCAGACACCCTGTAAAAAGGCAAAGTTCATCCTAGGCAGGGGACAAACAGATACTGAGGGCAGATATTCATCCACAGGGCTTGGCCGAGATGGGCGCAGGTCAGGGCTGTGGAGGCTGAGAGGCTGTCTGGGGTCTAGGCGAGGACGGCTCCACTATTAGCCTTCGCTTCCCCTCTCATTTTCCCCTTCCTCTCCTGTTTGATCTGCTAGTACCTCTGTGAGTAGTCTGCTTCTCCTCCTATCCTGGCTTTTTCACCCTTGTAGAGGCACTCAAAGGAGTTACTCAGCAGGTGAAGGGAAGGCAGAGGCTACGAGAGAGAGTGAGGCGGCAGGTAGGCGGGTGGTCCTGCAGTGGAGCCAGAGGTCAGATGCTCAGGGCTCAGCGTCTCTCCTAGGAGGGATCACAACTTTGCCGGAGATATAAAGACACAGACTAATTTTGAAAATCTTTTTTTTTTTTTTATGTCCTCCAAAGCTCTTTGATTTTGTTGAAAACAAAAAGGAGCAAACTCCCAGGGAAGAAAAATAATGTCACTTCCCTAGTTTTTGGTTTTGCTGTGGACTTGCCTTCTTTCTTGAAGTGAAGATGAGACGGCAGGGCGGGGATGCAGACGTGGGAGTCGAGGCAGTAGCCGAGCAGCATCAAGATAGAACATGCCATGTAGGAAGCAGTAATCTCTGACGAGAGTAAAACGGGACAAAAAACAAATCAAGGTAATTCTGATCAATACTACTGACTGAGGCAACTTAACACATTGATTTTGAATCCCATATAAAGGGCTTCTACCCGTCGTCTCACTGTGAGTTAACTCTCTCAATGACTTTATCACCCCTGAAATGGAGAGAGGCACGGGAAAGGGCCAACAAGTCAACATGTGCCTCAAGAGAGAGAAAAATCAGAAAAGAAATGTGGCTGGTACAGGAAGGTGAAATCGTGCAACACCTCTCATCTTTGTTCACATATGACGAGCATGTGGCTTCCCAGGTGGCACTAATTGTAAAAAACTCACCTGCCAATGCAAGAGATGTAAGAGATGTGGGTTTGGTCCCTGGGTTGGGAAGATCCCCTGGAGAAGGGCATGCAACCCACTGCAGTAGTCTTGCCTCAAGAGTCCCATGGACAGGAGCCTGACGGGCTATAGTCCATAGGGTCGCACAGAGACGGATACAATCGAAACAACTTAGCATGCATACATGATAAGCACATGAGCCCATCACCAACCCTATTTATCTATCAATGTATTTATTTTTACATTGAAGTATAGTTGGTTTACAGTGTTGTGTTAGTTTCAGGTGTACAACAAAGTGATTCCATTGCACACAGATATAGTCTATGGGGTTGCACAGAGTCAGACACGACTGAAGCGACTTAGCATAGCTATTTTTATTCAGATTATTTTCCCTTACAGGTTATTACAAAATATTGAGTATATTTCCTTGTGCAATACAGTAGGTCCTTGTTATCTATTTTATATATCAGATCAGATGAGATCAGATCAGTTCCTCAGTCATGTCCAATTCTTTGAGACCCCATGAATCGCAGCACACCAGGCCTCCCTGTCCATCACCAACTCCCGGAGTTCACTCAGACTCACGTCCATCAAGTCAGTGATGCCATCCAGCCATCTCATCCTCTGTCATCCCCTTCTCCTCCTGCCCCCAATCCCTCCCAGCATCAGAGTCTTTTCCAATGAGTCAACTCTTCGCATGAGGTGGCCAAAGTACTGCAGTTTCAGCTTTAGCATCATTCCTTCCAAAGAAATCCCAGGGCTGATCTCCTTCAGAATGGACTGGTTGGATCTCCTTGCAGTCCAAGAGACTCTCAAGAGTCTTCTCCAACACCACAGTTCAAAAGCATCAATTCTTCGGCACTCAGCCTTCTTCACAGTCCAACTCTCACATCCATACATGACCACAGGAAAAACCATAGCCTTGACTAGACGAATCTTTGTTGGCAAAGTAATGTCTCTGCTTTTGAATATGCTATCTAGGTTGGTCATAACTTTCCTTCCAAGGAATAAGTGTCTTTTAATTTCATGGCTGCAGTCACCATCTGTAGTGATTTTGGAGCCCAGAAAAATAAAGTCTGACACTGTTTCCACTGTTTCCCCATCTATTTCCCATGAAGTGGTGGGACCAGATGCCATGATCTTTGTTTTCTGAATGTTGGGCTTTAAGCCAACTTTTTCACTCTCCACTTTCACTTTCATCAAGAGGCTTTTGAGTTCCTCTTCACTTTCTACCATAAGGGTGGTGTCATCTGCATATCTGAGGTTATTGATATTTCTCCCGGCAATCTTGATTCCAGCTTGTGTTTCTTCCAGTCCAGCGTTTCTCATGATGTACTCTGCATACAAGTTAAATAAACAGGGTGACAATATACAGCCTTCATGAACTCCTTTTCCTATTTGGAACCAGTCTGTTGTTCCATGTCCAGTTCTAACTGTTGCTTCCTGACCTGCATACAAATTTCTCAAGAGGCAGATCAGGTGGTCTGGTATTCCCATCTCTTGAAGAATTTTCCACAGTTTATTGTGATCCACACAGTCAAAGGCTTTGGCATAGTCAATAAAGCAGAAATAGATGCTTTTCTGGAACTCTCTTGCTTTTTTGATGATCCAGCAGATGTTGGCAATTTGATCTCTGGTTCTGCTGCCTTTTCTAAAACCAGCTTGAACATCAGGAAGTTCACGGTTCACATATTGCTGAAGCCTGGCTTGGAGAATTTTGAGCATTACTTTACTAGCCTGTGAGATGAGTGCAATTGTGCGGTAGTTTGAGCATTCTTTGGCATTGCCTTTCTTTGGGATTGGAATGAAAACTGACCTTTTCCAGCCCTGTGGCCACTGCTGAGGTTTCCAAATTTGCTGGCATGTTGAGTGCAGCACTTTCACAGCATCATCTTTCAGGATTTGGAATAGCTCAACTGGAATTCCATCACCTCCACTAGCTTTGTTCATAGTGATGCTTTCTAAGGCCCACTTGACTTCACATTCCAGGATGTCTGGCTCTAGGTCAGTGATCACACCATCGTGATTATGTGGGTCATGAAGATCTTTTTTGTACAGTTCTTCTGTGTATTCTTGCCACCTCTTCTTAATATCTTCTGCTTCTGTTAGGTCCATACCATTTCTGTCCTTTATGGAGCCCATCTTTGCATGAAATGTTCCTTTGATATCTCTGATTTTCTTGAAGAGATCCCTAGTCTTTACCATTCTGTTGTTTTCCTCTATTTCTTTGCATTGATCACTGAAGAAGGCTTTCTTATCTCTCCTTGCTATTCTTTGGAACTCTGCATTCAGATGTTTATATCTTTCCTTTTCTACTTTGCTTTTCGCTTCTCTTCTTTTCACAGCTATTTGTAAGGCCTCCCCAGACAGCCATTTTGCTTTTTTGCATTTCTTTTCTATGGGGATGGTCTTGATCCCTGTCTCCTGTACAATGTCACAAACCTCATTCCATAGTTCATCAGGCACTCTATTTATCAGACTTAGGCCTTTAAATCTATTTCTCACTTCTACTGTATAATCATAAGGGATTTGATTTAGGTCATAGCTGAATGGTCTAGTGGTTTTCCCTACTTTCTTCAATTTAAGTCTGAATTTGGCAATAAGGAGTTCATGGTCTGAGCCACAGTCAGCTCCTGGTCTTGTTTTTGCTGACTGTATAGAGCTTCTCCATCTTTGGCTGCAAAGAATATAATCAATCTGATTTCGGTGTTGACCATCTGGTGATGTCCATGTATAGAGTCTTCTCTTGTGTTGTTGGAAGAGGGTGTTTGTTATGACCAGTGCATTTTCTTGGCAAAACTCTATTAGTCTTTGCCCTGCTTCATTCCGTATTCCAAGGCCAAATTTGCCTGTTACTCCAGGTGTTTCTTGACTTCCTACTTTTGCATTCCAGTCCCGTATAATGAAAAGGACATCTTTTTTGGGTAATAGTGTGTATATGTTAATACCAACCTCCTAATTTATCCCTCCCCCACGTTCCCCTTTGGTACCGTAAGTTTATTTTCTTTGTCTGTGAGTCTGTCTCTGTTTTGTAAATAAGTGCATTTGTATCATTTTTTTTTATTTCATGTGTAAGCAATAGCCTATATTTGTCTCTGTCTGGATTACTTCATTTAGCATGATTATCCCTAGGTCTGTCCAATCACTTTCGTATTTGAGGAAGAGGTCTGTGAGTCACTGGAGGGCGTGGGCTTGCTGAGGAACTGCTGCTCCATGCCCGCTGCTCTCTCCCTGACGGTGACTTCCCACAGACTCTGCCGCCTCTGGATCTCGGCTCCCGTGGTGATCCCTCAGTTGCTCCCCTGCTCCCGCTGTGTTCCAGCCCAGTGTGGACTCACCAGTGACTGCCACCTCGAGGGGCACTTCTTCATGAGCACCACCCTACAGGCTATCTCCTCGAAACGCTCTCAGAACCAGCAACTTCCCTCTGAAATCCCCTGAAGAACAGCACACCACACACCAGGCCTCCCTTTTTCAGCGCCGCCCACACCCTTGAGAGGCCCTTGCTGTGGCCATGTCCTCTGCCGCCACGTGACGGGGGCTTTGTGGTTGGGGTGACCCTCAGCGTCAGCTGGCTGCGGACAGGGGAGGGAAGAACTGGAGAGTTAAGGCCCAGTCAGAGTGGATGACATTTTTCTTGAATCACATCTTCCGGGAGCAACAGTGTCATTTTTCCTGTCCCAGTTCTGTGTTGAATAACAAAAGCCACAACTTATTGAGCAACTGCTCTGTGCCCAGTACTTTACCTATGCTATTTCTTTCTTTCTAACAGTTTTTGACTGTGCCGTGCAGCATGCAGGATCTTAGTTCCCTGACCAGGGATGGAACCCACACACCCGCGGTGGAGGGGCAGAATCTGAACCACTAGACCGGCAGGGAAGTCCCCACGTACGCCGTTTCTAGTCCTGTTAACAGCGTGGCAGAGGAGCTACGTGGGGCCAGAGTTGCTGCCGCTGTGGGGGTGCTGTCAGCAAGCAGCCTCTGCCTGTGGGCTCCCCTGGGGTCTCCCTCAGCTGCAGCGCTGCCTGCTGGGGGTGGCGGTGGGCTTGCTGCCTGCATCTAGCTACTGAGGGTGGGAGGATCTAGGGCTGGCCACTTCAGCCCAACTTGGGCCATAATTCACATTTGTCCAGTCCTGCTCCCAGTTTTCTTCCACAGGAGCTGATGCCCTAATCAGCACCTTGCTCCCCAAACTTCATCTCAGAACTTGCTTCAAAGCCTCAATTTCCTATCCTTCTAAAAATACAGCAATTCCTATACTTGTTAAGACCACTATTAAGATGAAATGGGATGACCCATGTGCTTTGTTCAGTGCTAGAACATGCTGCATGCATGCTGGCTGGTCCATCATCCCAAGCCACCCAGCTAGGAAGAGTCAGACCCAGGATTCCAACTCGTCTGCCTAACCCTGGAGCAGAGCACAGAGCTGGTGTGGAACTCTCTCGTGAGACTTTCTTTTGATGGTTTGTTTCATGGTTGTTCGCCAGTTGTCATACTTCAGCCTTCTAAACATTTATGGCCTGGGAACAGGAATTATTCTGTGTCCACCCCCAACTCTCAAGGCCTAGCTGGGACCTTACATATGAGGGGATGCTCGAGTGTAGTTTAATGATTGAATGACTATGTGACTGACAAAACTCCAATTATTTTAAACTTCCTGTGGGACCTGAGAAAACAAATTCAAATTACCCAAAATGGCCAGATTTTACCCAGTTTCTGGGTTTCTCCAGCTTTTCTATGCCTGTTAATGGGAATCTCAAGGCAAATAAACCTAAATAACAACCTGAATGGGTCTAGGCAGTAGCCACATGGGACCAAGCTGCAGGGCTTGAGTGAGAGGCTAGAGCGGGAACACCGGTGGACCCCCAGACTGCAGTGGACACAGCCCAGATCCCTCCAGGTGCTGGGTGTGCAGAAGGCCCTGGGCTGGCCCTGCCACCGCCCCCAGGTATGGGCTTCTTGCTCTAGGGTGAGGGGGACGCTGGAAGCTCCCCTCCCCCAGCACTTCCCACCTAGCAAAAAAATATTTTGATGTGTTCTCTCACTCACTTTTATGAGCCAATTACATAGATATAAGACTGGGTGGATTTGTCCAAATTCTGAAAAAGTTGGATTGTAGTAGTATCCATAGAACAGACTCTGGCAGAATAATCCAAGAAAGTCTTTCTTAGGAGAAAGTCACACCAGAATATCATGAGACAAGTCGACTTTGGGGAGCCAGTCTCTTTCCGATCTTCCCAGGATCCTTCCTGCCAGTTAGAGATGGGAACTTACAATTAGGTGGCTCTAGTCCAGATTCTGAGAAACTGCATTTTTCCTTCGGTCTACCTTTACTCGCTTCTACTTACAAGGGAGATTTTAAACAGGTGGAGGTTTAACGTCTCAGCCACTTTCAGCACAATTAAGTCTCGAAAAAGGAGCCAAGAGAGACCAGTGCTTAACCTAAAGGTTTTAGTGCTGAAATTTTAGACACTCTGATATCTTCTCACCCCTGCAATTGTCTACACTGTGTCTTACAATCAGGCACTGCTCACTGCTTCTTTGCCAGGCTGTCTATCAGACTGTGCCAGTGTGAGCTGCTGCATTTTCAGGTAAAGGTATTATTATGATCTAGGTTCTTCTGGGTCAAAGAACATCACATGATTTGATGATACAGTTAAAGGAAGCAGTGTAGAAGAAATTAAGGCATATACTACTAACAAATGAAAAAGATGTTATGATTTAACTGTAGCTGTTTACAGTATTGGGTTTATTTCTGGTGTACAGCCTTAGATTTTTTTTTCCATTATAGGTTATTACAAGAACTTGAATATAGTTCCCTAAGCTATATAGTAAATCCTTGTTCTTTATCTGTTTTATATATGGTAATGCGTGTCTGTTAATCGAATACTCCTAATTTATCCCTCTCTTTCCCCTTAAAAATTTTTATTTTCAGATGAGATGGAAGTAATGTGGCAGAAAGCAGTTTGGATTGGTAAGAACTCTCTGGATTAGAATACCTCCTTAGGGAGGTCATGAGGGTAAGATACAGATGCTGTATTGGTTTGGATCCAATGCCTTTCTTTTTTATTAAAAACAAAAACAAAAAACTGTCCCCCCAGATTATAAAATCCACGTGTGCTCAGTTGTGTCCAACTCTTTTCCGACCCTATGGACTGTAGCCCACCAGGCTCCTCTATCCATGGGATTCTCTAGGCAAGAATACTGGAGTGGGTTGCCATTTCCTCCTCCAGGGGATCTTCCTGACTCAGGGATCAAACCTGCATCTCCAGTGTCATTTTGCAGGTGGACTCTTTACTCTGAGCCATTGGGGAAGCTTATTGCAGAAATTTTGTAAAACAGATAATTATAGAGATGAATTAAAAGTCATCCAAAGACTTCTCTAGTAGTCTAGTGGCTAGTAGCTAAGATTGCATGCCCCCAATGTGGGGAACTGGGTTTCGATCCCTCGTCAAGAAGCTACATCCTGCATGCTGCAACTAAGATCCCATGTACCACAGCTAAGACTTGGCACAGCCAAATAAATAAGCAAAAAATTTTGTTAAAGTCATCCAAAAAAATTCTATTTCCCAGAGTCAGCCACTCTTGACACTTTGGAATGTTCCCTAATGATCTTTAGAACTTGTATACACATATGCTGATTTTTTTCCAGAAAGACTAAGATGTCCATAAAGTTTGTAAATGATAGTGAATATCATATGTACTATCTTGTGATTTCCAGACCTGTTTTAACACTGTAACACAGATTTATCCCTCTAGACATGGGTAATATAGTGATGATACCTTAGTTTGTATGGTGGTTGTATTTGGCATGTTTACTGAAATCTCTACTAATTATAATAGTTCATGTAAAGTTTTTCTTGGATCTTCCATATCAAAAAAGCATATTATTTATGAATGATGACAATGTGGTTTCTTCCTTTTTAATCCATTTTTCTCTGATTTCCTTTTTCTTATTTCACTCTGTTGGATTAGATCTCCTATAGAACAATGCTTAGTAGAAGCTGGGATGAAGGATAAGGTGTCATACAAAGAGTCTAATGCTTTAAAAGTATAAAATTAAAGTGTCACTCATAATGAAAGCTATTCATGGGCTACAAATGGAAGATACTTTCCTTAACTTGAAAAATACTATCTACCAAAAGTCTACTAAGAATATTCTACTTCTGAAACAGTCCCAAGTCTAAGAGGATAAATACATGCCATATTGTTGGAGGAGGCCTACCTAGAAATAAAAAAGTAATGGACATTGATATTATTAATATATTAAAATGGACACTTTATAAATCAAAGCCTTTCTGGAAAATAAGTAACGTATATTTATATAATTTCTAAAGACCATTAGCAAACATTCTAAAATATCAAGAATAGTTGACTCAAGATAGAGGAATTTGTATTTATATCAGACGAGCAAATTTAAAGGCAAAACATTTTGCAGAGATAAAGATGAAATGTTAAATAACTATGGAAAAAAATTTATTAGGAACATAAAGTGAAGTCGAAAGTGAAAGTGAAGTCGCTCAGTCGTGTCCGACTCTTTGCGACCCCATGGACTGTAGCCCACCAGACTCCTCCATCCATGGGATTCTCCAGGCAAGAATACTGGAGTGGGTTGCCATTTCCTTCTAATCTCTATCTTTTAATGACTTAATTCAAACTACCGCACAGTTGCACTTATCTCACATGCTAGCAAAGTAATTCTCAAAATTCTCCAATCTAGTCTTCAACAGCATGTGAACCAAGAACCTCCAGATGTTCAAGCTTAGAAAAGGCAGAGGGACCAGAAATCAAATTGCTAACACCCATTGGATCATAGAAAAAGCGAGAGAATTCCAGAAAAACATCTACTCTGCTTTATTGAATATGCCAAAGCCTTTGACTATGTGGATTACAACAAACTGGAAAATTCGGAAAGAGATGGAAATACAAGACCACCTTACCTGCCTCCTGAGAAATCTGTATGCAGATCAAGAAGCACCAGTTAGCACCAGACATAGAACAACAGACTGGTTCCAAATTTGGAAGGAGTACATCAAGGCTGTATATTGTTACCCTGCTTATTTAACTTATATGCATAGTGTGAAATGCTGGGCTGGGTGAAGCACAAGCTGGAATCAAGACTGCTGGGAGAAATATCAATAACCTCAGATATGCAGATGACACCACCCTTATGGCAGAAAGTGAAGAAGAACTAAAGAGCCTCTTGATGAAAGTGAAAGAGGAGAGAGAAAAAGTTGACTTAAAACTCAAAAAACAAAGATCATGGCATTTGGTCCTATCACTTCATGGCAAGTAGCTGGGGAAACAATGGAAACAGTGACAGACTATTTTCTTGGGCTCCAAAATCACTGAAGATGGTGACTACAGCCATGAAATTAAAAGACACTTGCTCCTTGAAAGAAAAGCTATGACCAGCCTAGACAGTATGTTAAAAAGCAGAGACATTACTTTGCCAACAAAGGTCCATCTATTCAAAGCTATGGTTTTTCCAGTGGTCATGTATGGATGTGAGAGTTGGACCATAAAGAAAGCTGAACACTGAAGAATTGATCCTTTTGAACTGTGGTATTGAGAAAGACTCTTGAGAGTCCCTTGAACTGAAAGGATATCAAACCAGTCCATCCTAAAGGAAATCAGTCCTGAATATTCATTGAAAGGACTGATGCTGAAGCTGAAGCTCCAAGACTTTGGCCACCTGATGCAAAGAAATGACTTGTTAGAAAGGACCCTGATGCTGGGCAAGATTGAAGGTGGGAGGAGAAGGGGACAACAGAGGATGAGATGGTTGGATGGCATCACCGACTCAATGGACATGAGTTTGAGCAAGTGCCAGGAGTTGGTGATGGACAGGGAAGCCTGGCGTGCTGCAGTCCATGGTGTCACAGAGTCAGACACGACTGAGTGACTGAACGGAACTGATACTTATTTTGAATATTTCTATATTTTTAAGTAAGTATCTATTTTTATTCTGCCAGTAGTCACCCTTAAACTTTATTCTGCACACCTGATTTAAGAAAGCTAATATTAAATCAACATGTCTATTCTCCTTGGAACAAAAATAAGGAACTTAGTGTGCTTTAACTTTGATGATTGTCTTCCATATCATTATTGAATATTTGGGCTTGGTTTTTAGGAGTCTGATGCTCTGCCTACCATGCTAAGGAGGCAGGCTAGGTTTTGTTTTTAAACTCTATAAAATTAGTCATTTTTGCTATGCATAATGCTGAGGTTTCTGCAGATGATGCTTATTTAGATTTACTCTCGCATTTACCAGTTTATTTTGGTCAACACTGTAGTGTTTAACGTGCTCCCCCCTTATTTTCTCACTTCAGTTTATTTCTAAATAGTTCTCTCAACAAGGGTCTGTGAGGGATAAACTCTCTTCAACTTCGTTTGCATTGTCTTGCCTTCACTCTGAGCAGTAGTTTCTCTGGATACGATCCTTTGTTGACAATTGTATTTCCTGAATACTTTGAGGATGTCATTCTGTTGTATTTGGTGTCTACTTTTGCTGATGAGACATCGTCTCTTTGTTGATCCTTTTTAGATATTGTTTTTCAATCCTTTAAATTCTTAACATTTCTGTGTTATTTTCCTTCTCTTTATTTTTTGTGTTGTGTTCTAAGTAAGTTCTTTATATTTGTTTTCCAGTTTACTAATTTTTTATTTGGCTGATTGTAATCTCTTTTTTTTTAATTCAATTCTTACTTTCAGTGACTATATTTTCAATATTACAGTATCTAATTCTTTTAGTATGAGCTCTTCTTTATTTTATCTGATAATTTAAAACATTTACCATATTATTTCTCTAAAACTGTTCTTTTTTTTTCAATTTGGGGTATGAGTTTTTTTCTATTATTGTATCTGCTTTTATTCCTTAGATTGTCTACATATCTTTACAGGTTTTTGTTTTTGTGGCAATCTGTGACAACGTCCTTCTAAACTGCATTTTGCTTGTGATTTTTTCCAAGTTTCACCAATCTGAGACCAATTTTTCATTAGTTTTTCAGCCTGGGATTACTACCCTAGAGTAAAATATGTTTAGACATTACATTTCTGTGTGTAGGAGGCTCAGGAGGATTTTGGAGGCTCCCCTCTTACCATCAGGGGAAGAGACACGTTTCATTGATGCTTTTCTGGGTCAGTGGGTTCTATCCCTGCCATTCATGGAGGAAGGTTCTGGTTTCATGAGGAGATTTCAGCTTTAACCACTCACCGTACCCAGTCTCAGTGCTCTACCTTCTGTCTCAGCATGGCGTAGGAGCTCCAGCTCATAGCCATCAAATTATGTATCTGGATCTGATGGTCTCCTGAACTTCTATGGTATGATTTAAAGCAATCACTCCTCTGGCTTTCAATATTTGATTTTTTGCTTGTTTTTTATTGTCACCTGGAAGTTCCCTTTGTCCTTTCTTCTTCTCCTTCCTTTCTCCTTTACTCACTTTCCTTTGCTTAGCTATATATTTAAATTTGTTTTAAAAATTTAATGTAACATCTCTATTTTTTGTAGTGGAAAGGGGTTGTATTAGTCAAATTTACTGTTTGGTCAGAAACTAGACACCCATACTCAATTTTGCTTTCTATTTTTTAAGTTAACATTAAAAGCATTTTTTTTTCATTTTATCACAAACTCTTTGTAAACATAATTTTAATTTCAGTAATTTAAGTTGATGACTAACATAATTTATTCAATTATTCCCCGAACACTTGCATTTCTTCAGATTTTAAATTTGGCTATTAATAATGCTGCAGTTGACATTGAGCAAAATATGTTTTCTATATTTGGGGCTAGTTAAATTATTACCCCTTTTCTTCCATAAAGAAGTTCAGATCAGATCAGATCAGATCAGTCACTCAGTCATGTCCGACTCTTTGCGACCCCATGAATCGCAGCACGCCAGTCCTCCCTGTCCATCACCAACTCCCGGAGTTCACTCAGACTCATGTCCATAGAGTCAGTGATGCCATCCAGCCATCTCATCCTCTGTCATCCCCTTCTCCTCTTGCCCCCAATCCCTCCCAGCATCAGAGTCTTTTCCAATGAGTCAACTCTTCAAATGAGGTGGCCAAAGTACTGGACTTTCAGCTTTAGCATCATTCCTTCCAAAGAAATCCCAGGGCTGATCTCCTTCAGAATGGACTGGTTGGATTTCCTTGCAGTCCAAGGGACTCTCAAGGGTCTTCTCCAACACCACAGTTCAAAAGCATCAATTCTTTGGCACTCAGCCTTCTTCACAGTCCAACTCTCACATCCATACATGACTACAGGAAAAACCATAGACTTGACTAGACGAACCTTTGTTGGCAAAGTAATGTCTCTGCTTTTCAGTATGCTATCTAGGTTGGTCATAACTTTCCTTCCAAGGAGTAAGCGTCTTTTAATTTCATGGCTGCAGTCAGCATCTGCAGTGATTTTGGAGCCCAGAAAAATAAAGTCTGACACTGTTTCTGCTGTTTCCCCGTCTATTTCCCATGAAGTGATGGGACCAGATGCCATGATCTTCGTTTTCTGAATGTTGAGCTTTGAGCCAACTTTTTCACTCTCCACTTTCACTTTCATCAAGAGGCTTTTCAGTTCCTCTTCACTTTCTGCCATAAGGGTGGCATCATCTGCATATCTGAGGTTATTGATATTGCAAATTTACATACAATACAAAGGATTAATTGAGCTAGGAGGAAGAAAAACTATTGACAGGAAAACAACAAACAAGCTTAGGGTTGGCACAGAACAATTGATTCTACCTTTTCCTTGAATTAAGCCATAAACCTAAGGTGACTAAAGACATAAGGGGAGAATCATGGTTAAATATGTGTTTCTCATTGTCTGTAAACTAAAGTCAAATGAGTTGTTCTGGAGAGGCATAAGTTTTCCCTAACATTATTATGGGGAGCAGGAAGATACCCATAGCATAATGCTGGCATGCAATTCAGTAAATGGTTCTAAGAGGGAGCAAAATAACATCTTTCACATATGCAACTTCCTGAAGTCTGTTTTCATCCATGGATAATCTTTCATGTAGACTGTCTACCATAGGGGTCTTACTCTGGAGACTGAAACTTCTGAAATTGTCTGACAAATAGGCGTGTTGCATTATGGTGCATAGCGATTTGAAGCTGTTGCTATTGGTCTTCTCTTTTAGAGAACTCTGGTTTTCTACAGGTAACCCCTCCACCCTCAGCCCCAAGAAGGGCTCCTGATGGCATTGATTGCCCTGGAAACTGGTAGTGGCCCCACGTGGGGAGGGTGTAAGACTTGAGTTGGCTCAAATATAACATATGAGTGTGACCCTGTGGACTGTAGCCCACCAGTCTCCTCTGTCCATAGGATTCTCCAGACAAGAATACTGGAGTGGGTTGCCATTTCCTCCTCCCAGGGATCTTCCTAACCCATAACAAGGAGGAGCCTATTTATTCCCTATCTCTTCCAGATCTGAGCAGGAAACATAAAGCTCTGGTTGCCATGGGAAGCCATCTGCTCCCACAAGCCAGTGTTAGGCTGAGTCTGATGCTAAGATGACAGAAAGAAATAACAGAGAGAGGCGGGTTATTGATGACATCATTCACTGGTGACTGCACATGCCTCGGACTTGCTCTCTTCTAGATTTCTGCTATTTTCAGACATTTCCTTCTAGCTTAAGGCAGTTTGAGTCACGGTTTTGATACATCAGAAAGTATCTTAACTGATATAGAGATCCATAAATGTCACCAAGGCATCCATGACCAAAATAATGTTAAAATCATTGAGCTACAGAAATGGTTAACAGTCATAAGAACCATTGAGTATAATATGATTTTCAAGCACTCTGCACTACGCTTAGCACTCTGCTGCTGCTGCTACTGCAAAGTCGCTTCAGTCGTGTCCGACTCCATGCGACCCCATAGACGGCAACCCACCAGGCTCCCCAGTCCCTGGGATTCTCCAGGCAAGAACACTATGTGCATTCATTTACTTTATCTTCACCAGAACTCAGTGAGATTGGTATCATCATTATAATCACTCCCATTTTACGGAAACAGAAACTGAACCATTAAGGGTAAGGGCCTTGGCTGAGGTCCCTCAGTTGCTGAATCCATGCAGCCTAATCTACACAGACCTAGGGCAGGATCACTCTGCTGCACTGTTTCTGAGCAACGTGCATACTGTTGTTGTTTTTCAGCTGCTAAGTCATGTCTGACTGTTTTGAGACCCTGTGGACTGTATCCTGCCAGGTTCCTCTGTCTATGGCAATTTCCCAGGCAAGACTACTGGAGTGGGTTGTCATTTCCTTCCCCAGGGTATCTTTCCAATCCAGGGGTCAAACCCACATCTCTTGCATTGGCAGGCGGATTCTTCACCACTGAGCCACCAGAGAAGCCCAAAGGTCATGTACCTCCTACATAAAGAACATGCTCCCAACCTTGGGTTTCTGTAAAGATTGAACAACACAGAGCAGGATATTAATCCTTGGAGGACAGCTATTCTGCATTGCCAGGTTTTGGCAGACTACAACTTCGATGGTCAGTGGGGCATGGAGAGGACATCACGGTTAAGAGGACGGACTGGTATGCAAGGAACCCGAGTTGAACCCTGGCTTTGCTGCTCACTAGCTCCATGATCTAATCTGTGGGAGCCTCATTTTCCTCAACTAGAAAGTGGAGGAGCTCACATGTAGCTTGCTAGGTTTTATAAGGACTTTGTAAAGTGGTGTACAGAGGGTAATGTCTTATTGAAAGACCACAGTTTAGAATGGATGGCTTCTGGTCTCTGTATGAGAGTGTGGCGGGGAGGTTCAGTGCACAATTTTGAGAGTAGATTGAAAAGCAGGGGGTGTATTTATGTGAGGTGCTTCTAGGCAAATTCATAGACACACAAAGTAGAATAGAGATGACTAGGAGTTAGGAGGACGGGATGATTTTTGATTATGGAACAGTGCCTGCTAAGTCACTTCAGTCACATCCGACTCTGCAACCTTATGGACCATAGACCCCCCAAGCTTCTCTGTCCATGGGATTCTCCAGGAAAGAATACTGGAGTGGGGTGCCATGGCCCTTTACAGGGCATCTTTCTGACCCAGGGATCGAACCTGCATCTCTTACGTCTCCTGCATTGGCAGGCAGGTTCTTTACCACTAGCACCACCTGGGAAGCCCTAAGGGACAATAGGAATGATAATAATGGTGCTTTTGAATGTCACAAGCAGAAGATCTGTTAGGAAAATTTAAAACCCATAAAAATAGTGAGATTATATTTTTAGAGCACATTTAATACATATTATCTACTTGATCATAATTGTTAGCTGCATAATAAAAAAAAGTCAAAGGAATGATGAAAGAGAAAGGATATCAAAGGGTTATTTTCTCATTGCTTTGCCTTTTGGAGAAAGTATTCCTGGACCCCTGCAGTGGGATTGTCCTGCAGTGGAAGGGATTGTGACCTGCACGTATTATTAGGAGACAGAACTCACAGTGTCCCCTGGATGAATAGAGTGGAAGCTTTCCCCAGAAGACCTGCTCACTCTCTGAGTCTTCATTGCACATGTGGTAAAGTTTCAGGCTTAAAACTAAAAAGCATCCTAATAGTAATAAAAAAAAAAAGTCACATGACCCTCTGTGACTAAAGAAGAGGAAAAAAAGCTCTAAACTTTTAAAAGAAAGTGCATCTTTATAATAACAATAAAATCCTCCCAATCAAGCCTTTAAGAGGCAGACTGCATCCCTATCTTTGCCTGGGGCCCATAACTATCCTTGGCTAATCTTCCTTTGACAGATAAAGAGCAGCTATATCCATTCTTATAGCTCAATTTTAAACTTTATTCAGAGAAGTGTGGAGAGGGAGCCCTGGATGGGAATAAAAAATGAGTATTTGAGACCAACAGGGGAAGAGGGAGATGGGATCACTGATTTGTAGAATAGATGCTTCCAAAAAAAAAAAAAAAAAGGCACATCCACAGCCGTCTGATTTGTTCAGAGCTGGTTTGGACACACCCCTGAGACTGCAGGGTCATGTCCGGGTCAGTCAGGTACAGAAATCCACATCCACTCCCATCCAGCTTTTCTTGAGCTGTGCCATGTGTGTGCTAAGTCACTTCAGTCATGTCCGACTCTTTGCGACACTATGGACTGTAGCCCTCCAAGCTCCTCTGTCCACGAGATTCTCCAGGCAAGAATATTGAGTGGGTTGCCATTTCCTTTTCCAGAGGATCTTCCTGACCCAGGGATCAAACCCCCATCTCCTGCATTGGCAGGAAGGTTCTTTACCACTAGCGCCACCTGGGAAGCCCGAGAGGTACCATAGCTGAGGGTTATTCTGAGTGGTAGAATTGATGATCATTTGGCCCCTTATTACTGAGGAGAAAACAAGAAGAGTTTTTTCACATGCTGTGGTAAGCAACATAGACTAGAGAATAGAAAAGAGTGTCTGTAAGCACTGTGAGTCCTCGACAGTGGTCCCCAAGGGAGGCACCTTCTATGCAAGGTAACTTTAAAAAGAAGAAAGCTATCTGGAGGCTCAAGAGGACTTCAGTTTAGCTCTGTATTAGAAATGGATGCTTCCAATGGGGCTTTTGAGCCCTGCGGCACTGGGTCTTCATGGAACTGAGTTTTGTGTTCCACATGGATTTGTTAGAAAGGCACTTTGAGGGGCTGTAAGCCCTTTTCTCTTGACCTGCCCTTTCCACAGGGATGGGTTTGGTCTTGTTCTCCTGACTGCAGTTGATAGCATCCCTACCCCAATCACGTCTAGTTAAATTCTCACTCCTAAACTCCTAGGGTTTAGGATTGAGACAGAATGCCTACATTGCTTTAGTATATTTGCTAGAAGTACTAGAAACCCTGAAGCCATGGAAACACCATCTTTTATTAAATGTATGGAAGAGCAGACAAAGTGGTCTATTTAGGGATAAAGAGCTAACAGTATTGTCTGTTTCTGTCATCCTTCTAGACCTCAGTTCTAGTTTTGTGCTGTTTTATTTTTCAAGGACTATACTTGGGTTCTGTGAGCTAATTTAGCTCTTAAACTAGCCAGAGTTGGTTTCCGTTGCTTGCAACTAAAATAACCTGAAGGATTTTCAGCTCGGGTGGGTTTCTACCAATTCTTGGACTGACAATGGTGGTGTGGGTTGTCTCCAAGTTTGCTATTTCAGGGGCAGCTCCAACCAGAGATGCCCACAGAAGAGATGTTTCAGTGACCTGTTGGTGGGGTCCGTCTTCTATTGTCTTCAGATCCCATCAGGATGGGAGAGTCACCAAAGGACTCCACACTAGGAGTTACCTTGATTGTTCTTTCCTCAGTTTCCCTCCCAATGATCTAATCCAGCTCCAGATCTTTTTAGTTCCGCTTCCAAAATGTATCCCGTATCTATTTGTTCACTTCTGTCTGTGTGCAGAGGGACTACCCTATCTGAAGCCATCAGTATTCTTAATTTCAGTTACTGCAGTGGTCTCTTAGATGGCCTCTGGTCTTACTGCATCCACTATTCCACCCCAGAACTGTATCCACATGGAAACTAGATGGATCTCTTGGAAACATAAATCAAGTCACTTTTCTATTTCAAACACTCAAATGGAAATTTGTGTTAGGATGCAAACTAAAACTGAGGTAGCATAAACCCAAAGTACAAAGAATGGTTCAAACAAAGGAAGTAAGCTGGTTCAGGGCAGGTGGGTGGCCAAGCTGCATGTAGTCATGCAGGGACCCAGGCTCCTTCGCCCTTGTTCACCATGCCATATGGTGTTGCCTTCATGTTCCAAAGTTAAAACTGGCTCTATAGCTATTTCTGTTCCAGTCACTGGAATGGGAGAAAAAGAAAGGAGAGTAATGTCCGAATCATTTTAAGAGTGAGGTCCAGAAGTTGCATCCATTACTTTTGTTCACATCATGGACAAGAATTTAATCAGATAGCTGTGTATTTACACAAAATACAGCTGGAAAATGTACTTTCAAACTGTGTGGCATCTTCTGGTTAAAAATCAAAGATTCCAGAACTAAAAAGAAAGGGAGAATGAATATGAGGGCAACTAGCAGTCTTTTCTGTAGTACCTCTCATAGCTGCCCATGCTCGCAGAATGAAATCCAGGACTTGACCTAATCCAAGCCTTGGAGGTGATCTGGCACCATCTGCTTCTCTTGTCACATTCCCAGCATCCCCTGCCGCTCACTTGGCCCAATTAGGACCTCCTGCTTTCTGCTCCTGGAACATGCCATGCATGTTTTGGCCTCAGGGTATTTGCACTTGCTATTTCGTTTGCCCTCAAAGCTCTAGTCAGATCTCTCTAGTTCTCTCTGCTTCTCATTCTTTGGGTCTCAGCTCAAATGCTACCTCCTTCCAGGAGCCTTCATCACTCACCCTTATCAGAACTGTCTAGGATCCCAGAAGCCTACTTTTTCCAGTCACTTTTCATCACAGTTTTGTTGACTACCATTTTTTTGCCAACCTGAGTTTATCTCTTTGTTTGTTTTCTTATCTGCTTATCTCCCCCACACCACAGCTTAGAATTTGAGCTTCCAGAGAGCAGGGACTTTACCCGTCCCACCCAGACTGGTACAGAGAGTGGGCCCTGACACATGACACAAACTCAAATATTTGTTGGGTGAACCAGTGGTCAGCCTCGGAACTGGCACGAGCGTCCCCAAATAGAAGCACTTCCATTAAATGCTGGGACTCATCTACGATCCCTGTCCTCTGCCTGCTGATGGGGTCCCGTCTGGTTAGAGAAAAGGCCCCTGTGTGAGGGATTCTGGTTTCCACTCTGTGGCAGGTCAATGTCATTGTTCTAAAGTTTCACATCCCACTGGGCCGACTCAGTCTGTTTTCATTCCTGAAACAGGTCTATAAACCACTCCCTGGAGACTTGGAGAATGAATGAATTACCTGAAATAGGGAATAATTTGTTATAGCTTATTTAACCATGTGCAAAATGACTCTCAAACTGACTTCAATGAATGGATCTTCCAAATGACGTCCTCTTCCAACCCCAACTTGGCCCTCCACTGCTTCATCCCCTGTGTGCTTGGGGGAAGGTGAAGGATACAGTATTTATAATGAGCAAGTATGAGCAGTAGAATTCCCAGACGGTGACACAGGATGAGAACCTAGCCCCATAATAATAATCCTAAACGTTATTTATATGTCATTTCTCTGCCAGAGTCATTTAGGTAGCTCCCCAAAGGACCGTGCAGGAAAAATTCCACTGTCAGCATGTGCCAGAAGTCTTAATAAGTAAGGTTCAGGGGGTTTTAATTAAAAAGAGTTCATTTAGTGGCCTTTCCTCAGCCAGAATAAAGTCCATTCCAGAGAAGAGGGCTGCAGCCATCACCCTGGGCCAGCATCATCTCCCCAGGACATTTCTCGAGGCCATTGATCTGAGGGAGGCAGATTCCTACGCATCCTGAGACGTTGCTCTGCCCCAAATGGAATTCCAGTGTCGAGAGCCAACTTTGCTAAAATGTTGTCAGCTCCCGTGGAGGAGGATGGCAAAGACCCTGAACACCGAGGGGAAAGCCACACAAGGACTGTTACTTTTCAAACAGCGCTTAATGCAGTTTTAAGCAAAGATTTCTCTGGAGCACGAACAAGTGTGGCCGTCAGCATAACTGTCACCTGTGAGTGAATTGGAACATCAGAAAGAGCATTTTAAAAACCTAGTAATCATTTTTACCCATTACTCTACAAATACATTTCTACTTACTGATTCCCATGGGAATCAAAATGCTGCAAGGGGGGAAAAAAAAGAAAACAAGCCTCTTCTTTCAAGTCACACTGGAAGGCGGGCTTGCCAGAATGCCCAGGAAAAGGATTCAGGCTTCCAGATCCATCTAAAGTTTGCAGTCTGCTGTCTGATGGGCCTGGGTCTCATCCACTAGACATAGCAGGTACTTTTCAGCTGGTCCCTGATTGGCAGCCAGACTGCTGAGTTGGAAAAGGAAACGTTATATGTTACCTGCCAGTCCTGGTGGATCATACACCTGGCATCTGTAGATTCTGCATGTTAAGCTGTTGGCCTGGTGACCCACAGAGTCCCAGGGAGTCCGTTTCCACTCAGAGAAAACAGCTCTGATTGGCAATAGCAGCTAATGAATTCTTACTTGGAGACAAACATTGACTTCACCTTTGAGTCCCAAGGAGCCTTGGGAAAGATCAGGCTACTCAGAGCTTTTTGAGGAATTTTAACTTAGAAAGGTGAATTTGAGCAAGATCTTGTCAGTGGGAGGATCAGGGGTCGGCATCCTACAGGCAGAGGGCTTCACAGATGGTGGGATCCAGCCACCTGCTCCCCAAGCAGGTCACTGTCTGAATCAGCTGCTAATCCCACCTAGAGGAATCTCCAGCACAGAGGGCTCATGTGACCTTGTAGAGGCACTCGATGTCAAAATCAAGGGTGGGGAGGGGAGGCTTGTGACCATCTCCCCTCCTTTTACAGAGGAAGAAGTCAAGGATCAGGGAGGTGTCAAGGTTGCTAAACTCGTTAACAGCACAGCTCAAATGTTTCCTGGACAGAAATTTCAAAGACTGGATTTGGTGATGTGATAGATAAATATAGCCTAACATTTTGTTGTGAAAATGCTCCGGAGTTCTGAAAGCCAGGAGCAGATGCAGCTCCACAAGAAGCATGATAAGAATGCCCCCGCACACCTGCTGCGGAACGCAGGGGCGGGCGCATTCCTCAGCTCCCACGGCAGCGTCTGCCCCGAGCCCTCGCGGGTCCAAGTGGACCCAAGCCCTTACTGCTGCCGTGTCTTGGCCTGAACTCCCGAGCCTCGACAGGGAGGCTGATGACCCCACAGGGAATGAAAAGCAATGCCAGCTGTAGATTGCAGGCTGATCAATGAGGACAGAATGGCTTCTATTCCAGTGCCCCTGCGGCCAGACGCGGAGAAATAAAGAGGGAAACCAGGCGACAGGAAGCACGTGAAGATCTGCCCCAGTCACAGCGACGGGGGCCAAGTCCAGAGGGGCCTGCTCAGATCTCCAGCCTTTGTCCCTCTGTAGGTTTATAGTCCCTTGTTTCTGAGAGTTCATACTGTGTGCTTATATATTTCTGGTTACTAGGTTAGTGGAGTAAGCATTTCCTGGGGTTCGATCTTGCCCAAGGCACTAGGCTAGATCAATGAACAAGACACAGTCCCAACCTGGAGAATTCCGTGCAGGAAGCCCAGACCACGGAGAGCATGCCTGGGGAGAGTGCTGCGGAAGCAGGCTCGAAGAGCCAGGAAGGAGAGTGGGGAGGGAGCCCCAAAGCCTGATTGTCTGAACAGAGAACCACTGTAGGAAAAGAAGGTAACACCAACACTGAGTCTTCTATTTCTGATGGATAAAGAAGAGAGCTCTTGTGTTCTGAGCCAGGGGTTTGTCAGCAAACCTTCTCCATAAAGGTCCAGAGACTCAATACTTCAGGCTTTGAAGGCCGTGAGACCTATTTCAGCCCCTCAACTCTGCCCTGTAGTGTGAAGGCAGTTGTGGGCAATGCACCCACGAATGGGTGTGCCTGGGTTCCAATAAAACTTTATGCGTAAAAACAGGCATTGGGTCAGATTGACCACAGGCTTTAGTTTGGCCACTTTATTTTAACCCATCAATAGGTCAAAACCCACTTCATGCTCACCACAGGCTCTGTGGTAGGTACAGATGGGAGAATGTAGACACCATGCTCAGAATAATACAGCCAGGAACAGGCAGAAGCAGAACCTGAGTTCCGGCTACCTGCCTCCACTGTGAAAACCCTGCACCACGCCCATTTACCTCATCCTTAAGACGCCTGCAAATCACCATCACATTCTTTCCCCTCTCCTTCCTCTCTCTTTGTCCTTGGTTTCTGGGTTCTTTGTCCTGAAGATGTCTTTGAACATCCATCATACATCCAGCACAGTACCCGGCACTTTGGAGAAAGTATCAAAATAAGATAACACATACTCCCTGTGTTCCATCAGTTTATACTTCACTCAGGAAGACAAGACATACACAGAAGAGGAAGAAGAAGGAGCTGGGGGAGACAGGGAGACTTCCTTCCCACTCCGGAGGGCGTCCATCCCTGTAACCTTGCTATCGTTCCCCACCTTGGCCCTCCTGAGCATTCTAACTGGAGAGCCAGGAGACACTGGGTCCATGAAACTCTCTCCTTTGCCTCCCCACCTCCCAGGGTCAGGCTGCCCCCAGAGGCACTTGCTCTGCTCTGCTCCTCTGTGATATAGATAATTTGAGAGCAGTCTCTGTCCTACGGTGAATCACCCTCCCCAGTGCTGCCTGTGACGGGGGCTGGGCTGGACTGTGCTGTGGATTTTGCTATTCTGGTAGCAGATTTATCAACCATGAGGATGCTGTTTTGGTCTCCATATGCCCTTTTCTTTGGTCTGATTTCTCAATTAGTTTGTAGCTTGCTGGGCCGGCATTCTTAGTTGAGTCTGTTGAATCTTCTGACAAATGATGCTAAGACAACACAGGAGACACCCCCTCTGCTCCCCTGGCCCCATTTTTAAAAGGCCCGTGAGATATTTGGTTCTGTAGAGTTCAGAGTGGGCAGAAGAGGTGCTAGGACCCCAGGAGGAGTGGACACCTTCACCCAGGAGATGGGCAGGACTTCAGGGATGAATATGTTGACAGGCTAGGCTTTACACACGTGTCATTGCTGCTTGGAATCAAGACATTGAGGATCCCATATTTTGAAAGACTTTCCCTCTTCTCCGGGAAAAGAGAGGAGTCTGTCCCCAAAGATTTTTGTAGGACACAAAGGATAATTTCAAATATCCAGGGTATTTACTGAATCATAGAAACTTGGAACTATAGAGATAATTAATTGAGTCCAATTCTACAGCAACAAACGCCAAACACAGGCTGCCTCAGAATTGCCTGGGAAATTGAAAAAAATACAGATGTCAGTTGCCACTCCGTGGAAATTCTGATTCAGTAGTTCTAGGCCAGGAGTGGGAGTGGGGCGGGGGTAGGGGGGGTTGGGTATTTTAACAAGTGTCTTAGGCCATTAGGCAGCAAGGTTTGATCAGCCAACATTCCTCTGAACCCTGCCAGTGACTGGAGCTCACCACCTCCCAAGACAGCCCTTCTGATTCTTCATTTGAATATGGGGCCCAGTAAGCTCTGTTGCCTGGATCTGCCCATAGCCCCTTTTAAGTGCTGGGGGCAGGCAGCAACCTGTAGAACAACCTGTGAGGCGAAAGCACTGCACTCTGTCCTCACTGTGAGACACACTCATCTTGCTCCCCCAGCTCTGTCTCCCTCAGGGTTCGACCTCACATCAGAGCACCCAATCACGTCTACACATTCCCATTTGCATGCAGGTCTGGCAACTCCAGTCTCACATTGGAATTGATCACTGACTTCCAGGCACCCGACCCAAAGCTAGTTACTCTGACATCTCTGACAAGGCTTAATTTATTCTTTATTTCTTCTTTTCCTTTTTTCTCCTCTCTTATCTACTTCTCTCCACCTTCACTGAGGTGCTTAAGTGATGTACATAAGCTGCCAAAAAAAAAAAATAGTGTCAACAGCACTGATGCGTTTTGGAGGCTCTGAGGAGAGAGTCTGTTTCCTTGTTTCTTGCAGTTTCTTGAAGCTACTTGTATTCGTTGACTCATGATCCCTTCCTCACTTGGAAAATGTGAGGAAAAATCTCCTTTTTCCAGGTGGCACTAGTGGTAAAAGAACCAGCCTGCCAATGCAGGAGATGCAGGAGATGTGGGTTTGATTCCTGGGTCAGGAAGATCCCCTGGAGAAGAAATGGGAACCCACTCCAGTATTCTTGCATGAAGAATTGCATGGACAAAGGAGCCTGGTGGGCCACAGTCCAGGGGGTCGCAAAGAGTCAGACACGATTGAGCACTCCTGCACGTACCATGAAACAATGGCCACAATAAAAATTGTGAATATATCTATCATTCCCCCAAGTTTTCCCTCACCCCTTAGTCATCCCTTCCTCCCACTTCTCGTCTCTAAGGTGACCACTGAGCTGCGTTTTGCTTGGCTGTTTTTGGACCAGGAGCTCTCCCCTGGTCTTGTCCCAGGCCAGTTACCCACCTGAGATTGATATCACTGACCAGTGCTGGAGGGTTCCAACCTCAGACTTTTCCCAGCCCTGCACCCTCCTTAGCCCTTCAGCTGGGGCTTGAAAAGCTCTCCTAGCCTCTAGATGATACTGGATGCATTTAACTCATCTTACACATGATAAGTCTTCACTGTTCATGGCTAATATAGTTATTATTATAATAATAATGATCACATATAGAATAGCTATTCTGCACCAGAAACTGAATCCTATAATAATACATGATAATAATTATTTTTTTCTATGTTACCCTCACTCTAGCTATATAAAGAAGGTCTTCATTTCTCCCTGTTGTCCATGAGGGGACATCATGACTGAGTCAAACATCTTGCTGAAATCTACTATTCTGTAGATTCTTCTGCTATAATAATTTGAATCTTCACCATAACAGATTTGTTTCCTCTGAAAAGCACTATTTCTCTCACTAGAGACTTGACTGGTGTATGTACTGTACCCTCAATAAAATAAAGGACTCTCCAGATTCAGAGTCACTCATAATATACTATTATTCTGTATTGATCTTGTTTCTAGTCAACAAGCACTTTTAGATATTTTTTAGGCAGTCTGGATTTCAAATAAATGTTGCTTGACTGTTGTAAAAGCCTTTTGCTATGGCTGATTTCCAAAATGATCATAAAGATACTCCTGTTTGCCTTGGCAGAGGATGTAAAAGGCAGGATAACCCCTCCTAATCCCACCATGACCAAGTGCACAGTGAATTCTGCTATTGGGAATTTATTTATATCAGCCTGGAATCTCTAGAACATTTGATGCGGTTTTAGCATTTTTCTCTCAGGAAAGGTGATTTTCTGGGTAAAATGTAACTGGAACATTACAGAACCACGAGGATTAAAAAAATAACAGCAAAGATGTCATCTAAATTCACAGCATACTTTATTGCCAAATGTGAAATAATACACATTGTCCCTTGGACAGCAAAGGGATCCAACCAATCTTTCCTAAAGGAAATCAGTCCTGAATATTCATTGGAAGGACTGATGTACTTTGGCCACTTGATGTGAAGACCTAACTCATTGGAAAAGACCCTGATGCTGGGAAAGATTGAAGGTGGGAGGAGAAGGGGGTGACAGAGGATGAGAGGGTTGGATGGCATCACCGACTCAATGGACATGAGTTTGAGTGAACTCCAGGAGTTGGTGATGACAGGGAGGCCTGGCGTGCTGCAGTCCATGGGGTTGCCAAGAGTCAGACACAACTAAGCGACTGAACTGAACTGAACTGAAACAATACAAATTTGATTTATATTAAACATGTGGAAAATATCAACAACAGTAAAGCTTATTTCTTTCAAGATTCTTTGTTTTAAGGTGCAGGAAGCTAACTTATTCAGTTTCACAGACATAAACCATGAGTGAATCTAGTGTCACTTCATTGTAGGGACCCCTACACCTGTCTACCCACTAAGACATGGAATAACCAGTCTGTTACTGAGGTCCAAGGCTTTCACAGCAGACTTGGATCCAAAGCACTGTCCTGGTTCAGTTTTGTCTTCAGGAAGCTGTCTCTTCTCAGTGGCTACATATAAAGTTGATTTTCCAAAGTTCTTTAGATCAGGCTTCTTTTCATTCTCATTCACTCATTCATTCAACAAATATTTATTGAGCACCTACTATATTTTGGGGCTTCCCTGGTGGCTCAGAGGGTAAAGTGTCTGCCTGCAATGTGGGAGACCCGGGTTCGATCCCTGGGTTGGGAAGATCCCTGGAGAAGGAAATGGCAACCCACTTCAGTACTCTTGCCTGGAAAATTCCATGGACTGAGGAGCCTGGTAGGCTACAGTCCATGGGGTCACAAAGAGTCAGACATGACTGAGCAACTTCACTTTCACTTTACTATATTTTAGACACTTGTGATGTAACAGTAAACAAAATAGAAAAAGTCATGGAGATTGTATTCCAAGACAGTAAACAGAATAAATCAGTAAATATATATGGTATAGTATACAATGATAGGTGCTGAGATGAAAAATAAAGAAGGAAAAAGGATAGGAAGTCATGTGTGTGTGTATGTGTATGTGTGTGTGTGTGTGTGTGTGTGTGTGTGTGTGTATATGTGTGTGTCTTGTTGGCAGAAAGCTTACAGTTTTGGAAACTGAGTTTCACAGAACATAGTGCCTAAAACTGAAGCTTGTGTGCATTTACTCTTAATTAATTAGTTAATTAATTGATTGATATATAGTTCAGTTCAGTTGCTCAGTTGTGTCTGACTTCTTGCAACCCCATGGACTGAAGCATGCCAGGCCTCCCTGTCCATCACCAACTCCTGGAGTTTACTCAGACTCATGTCCATTGAGTCAGTGATGCCATCCAACCATCTCATCCTCTGTCATCCCCTTCTCCTCCTGCCCTCAATCTTTCCCAGCATCATGGTCTTTTCCAATGAGTCAGCTCTTCGCATCAGGTGGCCAAAGGATTGGAGTTTCAGCTTCAACATCAGTCCTTCCAATGAATATTCAGGACTGATTTCCTTTAGGAAGGACTGGTTGGATCTCCTTGCAGTCCAAGGGACTCTCAAAGAGTCTTCTCCAACACCACAGTTCAAAAGCATCAGTTCTTCGATGCTCAGCTTTCTTTATAGTCCAACTCTCACATCCATACATGACTATTGGAAAAACCATAGTTTTGACTAGATGGACCATTGTTGGCAAAATAATGTCTCTGCTTTTTAATATGTTGTCTAGGTTGGTCATAGCTTTTCTTCCAAAGAGCAAGTGTCTTTTAATTTCAGGGCTGCAGTCACCAGCCAGAGAAGGCAATGGCACCCAACTCCAGTACTCTTGCTTGGAAAATCCCATGGGCGGAGGAGCCTGTTAGGCTGCAGTCCTTGGGGTTGCTAAAAGTCAGACACAACTGAGCAACTTCACTTTCACTTTTCACTTTCCTGCATTGGAGAAGGACATGGAAACCCACTCCAGTGTTCTTGCCTGGAGAATCCCGGGGACGGGGGAGTCTGGTGGGCTGCCGTCTTTGGGGTCGCGCAGAGCTGGACGCGACTGAAGCGACTTAGCAGCAGCAGCAGCAGTCACCAGCAGTGATTGCAGTGATTTTGGAGCCCCAAAAATAAAGTCTCTCACTGTTTCCACTGTTCCCCTATCTATTTGCCATGAAGTGATAGGACCAGATGTATAGTTGGTTCACGATATTATATTAATTCAGGTGTACAACATACTGATTCAAGAATTTTATAGATTATACTTCACTTAAAGTGATTATAAAGTATTGGCTATATGCCCTGTGCTATACTATATAACTTTGTAGGTTATTTATTTTATATATATAGTAGTTTTTACCTCTTAATCTTCCAGCCATGTTTGCCCTCCCCCTTTCTCGATCCACACTGTTAACTACTAAGTGTCCATCAACAGATGAATGAATAAAGAAGATGTGGTATATATATATATATATATATATATATATATATATATATATACTCACTGTGGAATTCTGCTGCTGCTGCTGAGTCGCTTCAGTGGTACCCGACTCTGTGCGACCCCATAGACAGCAGCCCACCAGGCTCCCCCATCCCTGGGATTCTCCAGGCAAGAACACTGGAGTGGCTTGCCATTTCCTTCTCCAATGCAGGAAAGTGAAAAGTGAAAGTGAAGCCACTCAGTTGTGTCCAATTCTTAGCGACCCCATGGACTGCAGCCCACCAGGCTCCTCCGTCCATGGGATTTTCCAGGCAAGAGTACTGGAGTGGGGTTCCATCGCCTTCCCCTCATTTGTGGGCATCTCTGCAAGTCATGGCTTGCCTTGTAGCTCAGTTGGTAAAGAATCTGCCTACAGTACAAGAGACCCAGGTTTGATTCCCGGGTCGGGAATATCCCGTGGAGAAGGAAGTGGCAACCCACTCCAGTATTCTTGCCTGGAGAATCCCATGGAGAGGAGTCTGGCTGGCTAGAGTCCATAGGGTTGCAAGAGTCGGACATGACTTGGCCACTAAACCACCACCACCTGCAAGTCAGGCTGCTATGAGGTTCTCATCATTTCCTCATCTGTTAACTTTCTCATCTGTAGAACAGTGACAGTACCATCTAGAAGATGCTAGAAGATTCTACAAACAGCCTTCACAAACTGTGATGATACACACCAACTGTGATGATAAACCGTGTGATACAAACAGGAGGCCTTCACATCATGTGTTACACCAATGGACTCAGTCTGATCCTTCTCGCTCTCTCTCCGTCTTTTTTCTCTTTCTTTCACTTTCACTTTCGCTGCTTCTTTTTGCCTCTTTCTCTTTCTTTTTGCCCTTCTCTCTCATTATTCCTTCCTTCCTGTATTCTGTTTTCCTGGAGGACAGAGTTATGTTTTTGAGCTTAGTATTTCTAACATGTATAATAAGAGGTCAAATGTGACTTTTTATGTTCTTTCTGCCTTCTCAGTTTCAATTAAGGTCCCCAAAGCCTGAGAATAGTAGATGTTAGATCATGCCTAGAAGAAATGCTAAGAGATGGTGAAGCTGATTTTGACTCTTACGGCCCACCCTGGGGTATAAAAATAAACCCTTGAAAGAGGAAAAAGGCAGAGTATGAGGAATTCTTTAGAGAGCTATCAGCACTGGGAGTTCCCCTCATGTGAAGCCAAGGGAACCACAAGCACCTTTCAGGGGGTGGGACATGCATCCCTGGACATGTGGGGACTCCCAGATCTGCTTCCTCTCGTACATCGGGGGATCTAAAGACTGGAGGCTGGCTAAGGAGCTGGCCAGCGGCGGGTAGAAGTGAAGCCGAGCAGGGCTCTGTGGGTCTCCTGAGTACCGAAGCCTTCCTGTGTTCCCTGTTTCTTGTTTGTAGGGAACAGACTCCAGCCTCCATGACCTTCCCTGAGTTCCAAAGGGCAGATTCAAACAGTTGCTAATCAGGGAAGGGAGGGGATGCAGAGACAAGGGAGAAACAGTCAAGAAACAGTAGTACAGCCCTGGGGCGGTTCTGCCCCAAGGGATACGTATAACAATATCTTCATGCTATGTATAAAACTAAAACCCCCAAGAAATGCAAGATGGCAGCAGTTCATTCCAGAGAAGACCATCTGAGGCCAGATTAAAGGAGTGCAGGCCCTCACACACCCTAAACTTATTAGCCCTTGAACTACTGCTATAAAGATTTTTACCAAATCCCTCCAGACTGAGACATGCAGTTTTTCAGGGGCATAAGCCCTCTGTATCCCCCTTTGCCTGGCAAAGCAAAAAAGCTATTCTTTTCTACTTCACCCAAAAATCTGTCTCCCAGATTCAACTGGGCACCAGAGCATGGTGACTGAGTTTTTGGCATCAGAAGGACAGGACTGCTCAATGAGGAGTCAAATGCCCAGAGCTGTGTTGTCCCAAGTGCCAGTGTAATGGGAGAAACCCAACTAGGAGTCATCTTGGGAGGGACCCTGGCCAAAAGGACCATGGGCACAGTGGGGCAGCCCCGGTGGAGGTACGTGGTGTGAGGTAGGGACTGCCTGATGCCGGGGCAGATCTTAAGGAGCAACATGAGGCATCACTCATGGCAAGGGTAATGGAGTCTTCAGAGCTGGGTTGCCCAGGTCAAATCCATGCTCTGCCATTGTCTAATTATGGGCAAGTGAGGTTACCATCTTGTTCTTTAATTTCCCTATTGCGCTATTTATTCCCAGGAAGCCCCAACACTAGCTTACATCCCTGCAGGTCTGTCAAACTTTCTCCTCTAACCCTTTCTGCCCTGCACTCAAGCCTGAGGCTCTTGAACCAGATGCAGTAAGTTGGAGGCAAAGTTAAGGAGAGAGAAGTCTTCCCCCTCTCCTGACTAAGAGGCTCAAGTCTCTTCCTCCCCCTCCCCCAATAAATTCCCACCCTTAGCCAGGCCCAAGTGGGGGGAAAGGGAAGAACTTTAAATAAATAAAAGGAAAAGAAATGATAAAAAGATGGGTAAGAGATTGCATTGATGTGGCGTGGAGCTCTTTGGATCTGGAGCTATAAGGTCTGTTTGGGGTGTTACTCAGGGTGGGGAGGACCAAGACCACAGGGGGCTCTTACAGAGGACTTATAGGAAGCAGTCAAGGCACCTTCTGCTGGTAGCCAGTCTGTCCAATAAACTCATTCAATAAATGAAAGTTTAGAGGCCATTTTCAAACTGGCTTTTCCAGCCAATACTTCCAATCCCAGCTACCCTCTGACTCCAGGGTTTATATAAGTGATGGTATTATTTCTGAGGGGTGGTCACTTCCCTTCCCTGACATCCGAATATAGCCTGAAATACTGAAGTTTCTGATTTCTCTAGGCGAATCCTGGATACATTCTGAGATGACCAAAGGTGGAGCATTTGGCCTCAAGGCAAATCATCCGTGAAGACTTTAGAAACGTTTTGTGTGGTTTTGATTTTTGACAGAAGTGTGGGCTTCCCTGGTGGCTCAGATGGTAAAGAATCCACCTGCAATGCAGGAGACCTAGGTTCAGTCCCTGGGTCAGGAATATCTCCTGGAGAAGCAAATGCCTACCCATTCCAGTATTCTTGTCTGGAGAATTCCATGGACAGAGGAGCTTGGTGGGTTACAGTCCATGGAGTTGCAAAGAGTCAGACACAACTGAGTGACTAACACTTTGCCGACTTATTCTCCAAGGTTTAGGAATCTTTCTCAGTTTTTCTAAGTGTCTTAATAATTCCTTATTCTTGAGTAATTTTCTAATTTCCTTTTTTTAAATTTTTTGTTATCAGATTTTCTGAGACATCCTCCCATGCCTTGAAACTTCTAGTTCACATTTCAGATTGTCCCTGAGTTACATGCCTTCCTGGTCTGACTGTGCAGGTATCTTTCATTTTGGCAAATAACAGTTACCAGCTGTGATGAAAATATGGAATCAGTGCTTGAGGACTGACTCAGAAGATGGTCTTCCTGCCGGACAGATGGTACCTCCGGCATTACTCAGACCTGCCATCTAAGCCCGTGTGGTCTTGGATGTGTGCCTGAGGTCAAGGGTCAAGCCAACTTGTCAGTGGGCCAGCCTAGCAGATGGGTGAGGATGGGGAGAGTCAGCAGGCCTAAAGAGGAGGCTGTGTGCAGGGAGAGAGGGTAGCGTTTCACCACCTTCCCAAAGAGGCCCTTGTACTTAGACACAAAAACTATGGTTTACTGTGGGAGGGGGTCATTTCAAGAGAGATTTCTAAACATCCTCAGTCAAGTGCCCTCAAGTGTGAGATCAATGAGAGAGCTCTGAATCTCAGCCTTTATCCGAATTGACCAAAACAAGGCCTTTGGGACAGAAAACTGGGACTTTCCATAGACTGATCATTTTCTCTCTCTTGGCAAACCCTGAGAGTGGAGTGAGCTCTCCTTGGTGTGGCCCCGGATGACCTGGACCCTGGAGCCCCTGATGGCGATGGGGCAGGATGGGGTGGGGGTAGGTAGTCTGGTCCTGCAGAGAAAATGGGTTTTTATGACTCTCTGTCTCTTCTTTTTTTAATGGTATTTCCCCCTCTCCCTTTCTTCTGCAAAGCGTTTGTGCCATAAATACACTGTCTCTGTCCAGCTGACATTCTGAAATCACCTCTATTTGTGGCAGGTGGCCGGCTCTGGGTCCTGCCAGCCAAGTGTCATGAATGCCTTGCAGGGGACAGGGCTGGGGCAATAAAGAACATCACGTGCTGCTCTGCAGATCTGCATTCATTTCAGTTCAACAGGCAACATGCTTACCTGGCCAGGAAGGTTGGAAATACCAGGCTTCCAGCGTGCGCATTCTGGGACTCACTAAAATTTCTAGGGAAAGCTGGAGGCAGCTTAGCAAGGTAGTGCCACTTGGGGTTTTACAGATGAAGAGGGAAGGGTAGTGGCCCCCATGCAGACAGGGGAGCCCTGCTGATGGCATGTGACTGTTCTAATTCCAGGGGATAGTAAAGGCAAGCTTTGCAACTCAGCTTTCCCTTAGGCTGGGGATATGAGTTTGAAAGATCTGATTCCCAAACAAAGGGAGAAAAATCAAATCAATAAAATTAGAAATGAAAATGGAGAGATCATAACAGACAACACAGAAATACAAAGGATCATAAGAGACTACTATCAACAATTATATGCCAATAAAATGGACAACGTGGAAGAAATGGACAAATTCTTAGAAAAGTACAACTTTCCAAAACTGGACCAGGAAGAAATAGAAAATCTTAACAGACCCATCACAAGCACAGAAATTGAAACTGTAATCAAAAATCTTCCAGCAAACAAAAGTCCAGGTCCAGACGGTTTCACAGCTGAATTCTACCAAAAATTTAGAGAGGAGCTAACACCTATCCTGCTCAAACTCTTCCAGAAAATTGCAGAGGAAGGTAAACTTCCAAACTCATTCTATGAGGCCACCATCACCCTAATACCAAAACCTGACAAAGATCCCACAAAAAAAGAAAACTACAGGCCAATATCACTGATGAACATAGATGCAAAAATCCTTAACAAAATTCTAGCAATCAGAATCCAACAACACATGAAAAAGATCATACACCATGACCAAGTGGGCTTTATCCCAGGGATGCAAGGATTCTTCAATATTCGCAAATCAATCAATGTAATACACCACATTAACAAATTGAAAAATAAAAACCATATGATCATCTCAATAGATGCAGAGAAAGCCTTTGACAAAATTCAACATCCATTTATGATAAAAACTCTCCAGAAAGCAGGAATAGAAGGGACATACCTCAACATAATAAAAGCTATATATGACAAACCCACAGCAAACATTATCCTCAATGGTGAAAAATTGAAAGCATTTCCTCTAAGTCAGGAACAAGACAAGGGTGCCCACTTTCACCATTACTACTCAACATAGTTTTGGCCACAGCAATCAGAGCAGAAAAAGAAATAAAAGGAATCCAAATTGGAAAAGAAGAAGTAAAACTCTCACTATTTGCAGATGACATGATCCTCTACATAGAAAACCCTAAAGACTCCACCAGAAAATTATTAGAACTAATCAATGATTATAGTAAAGTTGCAGGATATAAAATCAACACACAGAAATCCCTTGCATTCCTATACACTAATAATGAGAAAACAGAAAGAGAAATTGAGGAAACAATTCCATTCACCATTGCAACGGAAAGAATAAAATACTTAGGAGTATATCTACCTAAAGAAACTAAAGACCTATATATAGAAAACTATAAAACACTGGTGAAAGAAATCAAAGAGGACACTAACAGATGGAGAAATATACCATGTTCATGGATTGGAAGAATCAATATAGTGAAAATGAGTATACTACCCAAAGCAATTTATAGATTCAATGCAATCCCTATCAAGCTACCAACGGTATTCTTCACAGAGCTAGAACAAATAATTTCACAATTTGTACGGAAATACAAAAAACCTCGAATAGCCAAAGCTATCTTGAGAAAGAAGAATGGAACTGGAGGAATCAACCTACCTGACTTCAGGCTCTACTACAAAGCCACAGTTATCAAGACAGTATGGTACTGGCACAAAGACAGAAATATAGATCAATGGAACAAAATAGAAAGCCCAGAGATAAATCCATGCACATATGGACACCTTATCTTTGACAAAGGAGGCAAGAATATACAATGGATTAAAGACAATCTCTTTAACAAGTGGTGCTGGGAAATCTGGTCAACCACTTGTAAAAGAATGAAACTAGAACACTTTCTAACACCATACACAAAAATAAACTCAAAATGGATTAAAGATCTAAACGTAAGACCAGAAACTATAAAACTCCTAGAGGAGAACATAGGCAAAACACTCTCTGACATACATCACAGCAGGATCCTCTATGACCCACCTCCCAGAATATTGGAAATAAAAGCAAAAATAAACAAATGGGACCTAATTAACCTTAAAAGCTTCTGCACATCAAAGGAAACTATTAGCAAGGTGAAAAGACAGCCTTCAGAATGGGAGAAAATAATAGCAAATGAAGCAACTGACAAACAACTAATCTCAAAAATATACAAGCAACTCCTACAGCTCAACTCCAGAAAAATAAATGACCCAATCAAAAAATGGGCTAAAGAACTAAATAGGCATTTCTCCAAAGAAGACATACAGATGGCTAACAAACACATGAAAAGATGCTCAACATCACTCATTATCAGAGAAATGCAAATCAAAACCACTATGAGGTACCATTTCACACCAGTCAGAACGGCTGCGATCCAAAAGTCTACAAGCAATAAATGCTGAAGAGGGTGTGGAGAAAAAGGAACCCTCTTACACTGTTGGTGGGAATGCAAACTAGTACAGCCACTATGGAGAACAGTGTGGAGATTCCTTAAAAAACTGAAAATAGAACTGCCTTATGATCCAGCAATCCCACTGCTGGGCGTACACACTGAGGAAACCAGAAGGGAAAGAGACACGGGTACCCCAATGTTCATCGCAGCACTGTTTATAATAGCCAGGACATGGAAGCAACCTAGATGTCCATCAGCAGATGAATGGATAAGGAAGCTGTGGTACATATACACAATGGAGTACTACTCAGCCATTAAAAAGAGCACATTTGAATCAGTTCTAATGAGGTGGATGAAACTGGAGCCTATGATACAGAGTGAAGTAAGCCAGAAAGAAAAACACCAATACAGTATACTAATGCATATATACGGAATTTAGAAAGATGGTAACAATAACCCTGTGTATGAGACAGCAAAAGAGACACTGATGTATAGAACAGTCTTATGGACTCTGTGGGAGAGGGAGAGGGTGGGATGATTTGGGAGAATGGCATTGAAACATGTGTAATATCATGTATGAAACAAGTTGCCAGTCCAGGTTCGATGCACGATACTGGATGCTTGGGGCTGGTGCACTGGGACAACCCAGAGGGATGGTGTGGGGAGGGAGGAGGGAGGAGGGTTCAGGATGGGGAGCACATGTATACCTGTGGCGGATTTGTTTTGATGTTTGGCAAAACTAATACAGTGTTTGAGGTTTAAAAAAAAAAAAGAAAAAAAAGATCTGATTCCCTTCACCCAGAGAAGGTGTCTTTCAATGGCATATAGTGTTAAGTATTATAATTAAAGAACCATATAATTGAGAAGGAGACGTGTCCCAGCATCTCAGCTGGACCTACGCCAAATGCCACCTTTATACAAGGATGTGCGTATCAAAGGGGACTTATGCCACATTCAGCACCGCACTCCTAGCTTTGGTTCCTTGCCTCTGTGTGTGTGTGCATGCTCAGCTGTATCCGACTCTTTGTGACCCCATGGACTGTAGCCTGCCAGGCTCCTCTGTCCATAGAGTTTTCCAGGGAAGAATGCTGGCATAGGTTGCAATTTCCTTTTCCAGGGGATCTTCTCAAACCTAGGGATTGAACCCGTGTCCCTTGTGTCTCCTTTCTTGGCAGGTGGATTCTTTCCCACTGTGCCACCTGGGTGGAGCAGGCAATGGCACCCCACTCCAGTACTCTTGCCTGGAAAATCCCATGGACGAAGGAGCCTGGTGGGCTGCGGTCCATGGGGTCGCTAAGAGTCGGACACGACTGAGTGACTTCACTTTCACTTTTCGCTTTCATGCATTGGAGAGGGAAATGGCAACCCACTCCAGTGTTCTTGCCTGGAGAATCCCAGGGATGGCGGAACCTGGTGGGCTGCCGTCTATGGGGTCACACAGAGTCGGACACGACTGAAGTGACTTAGCGGTAGCAGCAGTGCCATCTGGGAAGCCTTCCTTACCTGTATCCAGAACTTATTTAACAAACCTCACTATTAGTTACACATTATCCTCAGCACCTGGCAATTGTCAACACACTTTGTTCTCATAGCAACCGTATGACATAGGTACTCTTACATTTGTGTTTTACAGATGAGACAGTAAGTAACTTCTGCAAGGTCTCAGCGAGCACGATGCAGACTGGGATTTGAAACCTACTCCAGAGTTTATCCTCTCAAGGCTTCAGCTTCGTTTTATACCCCATGTACGTGCATGTGTGCCGAGTCACTTCAGTCGTGTTCAACTCTTTGTGACCTTATGGATGGTAGCCGTCCAGGCTCCTCTGTCCACGGGATTCTTTAGGCAAGAATACTGGAGTAGGTTGCCATTCCCTTCTCAGGGGGATCTTACCAAGCCAGGGATCCAACCCAAGCCTCTTACATCTCCTGCACTGGCAGACAGGTTCTTTACCTCTAGCATCGCCTGGGAAGCCCTTTTATACCCCATGTGCTGTGCTTTGTCATTCAGTCGTGCCTGACTCTTTGAGACCCCGTGGACTGTAGCCCACCAGGCTCCTCTGTCCATGGGGATTCTCCAGGCAAGAATACTGGAGTGGGTTACCATGACCTCCTCCAGGGATCTTCCCGACTCAGGGATCAAACCCAAGTCTCCCGCATTGCAGGTGGATTCTTTACCAGCTGAGCCACAAGGGAAGCCCAAGCATAATGGAGAGGGTAGCTTATCCCTTCCCAGGAGATCCTCCCCACCCAGGAACTGAACCAGGGTATTCTGCATTGCAGCAGATTCTTCACCAGCTGAGTTACCAGGGAAGCCCTTTATAACCCTTAACTATAGCTAATTAGCAACACATGTATTTTGTGTCTTTCTCCCCAGCCAGATGGGGAACTGCCCATGGACAAGGATCATGTCTGGTTTACCTTTGTGTCTTCCCAGCAAGTAACACAGCATCTGGTTGGCGTTTGGTGAATGTGTTTTTAACCACAACCCTTTGCACCAGCGGCCATGCCATTATCTCCTCTCCACTTGTAGAATAAGCAGCTTTCATTTTGGTATTGCACCCCAGCTGCCATTCAGACTGCTTCCTGCACTCCTCCTGGAGCTCTGTGCCCCTGATACTTCCTGAATGCTTATTGTTGCAGGAAGTAGCTCGGGATGAACAGCCGGCTGCCAACTAGGTGTGACCAGCCTCTTGGGTCTGTTTGTTCTGGCCAGAGATAGCCACTCACGGCACAAAGGTACACTTTTGAGAGTGCCTCCTCCCTCAAGATTTCTCTCCTCTGCCCCGGGAAGTTGCCTAGCAACTTCCCTTCTTCCCTCTCTCCCTGCTTCCTGTGGAGCACCATTTCTATTTTCATTACCCCATCACCAAGCCCCCAAACTCGCTGCCATGCTGTTAATCTCTTGCATTTCTCTGCCTCAATATTCCATCATCAAACTTCACATGGACTCCACTTTCCAAACAATCTCACCCTGACCAAGAAAGCATCCCTCATTTTCTCATCCTTTACATCTCTGCAGAAGTCTTTAACATCCTTTCGATATTTAGCCTCAAGATCACACTTCCAAAAAAAAAAGAGGGGAAAAAACCCCAAAACAAACCAAACTATGGAATTTCCTAAGAGGTAGATTCAAGCTTCAGGTAAGTGAGATATTTTCACTTATTGTGGCACCATGAAATGTTTTTGCTTGTTGCCCCACTAGAGACCCTAGAAGAAAGGGAATCCCCCTTTCTGTCTCTGGAAGGCCACTGGCACTAATGGCATGGTGACTGCGGGAGCATTTGCCATCATTTTCCCTGCTGGTGGCTGAAGGCACAGCCCTGAGACAGGCAACAGAGGGCACATCTCCATCCCAACTCCTCCACAGAGAAAGGCAGGCTCCTTGGACAGCAGAGACGGGGGTCACCCTGGGAGTGATGTTGGGTCAAGACATTTACTTGATCCCAGCTCTGAGTTTTCACAAGCATGTGTCTCTAACCTACTCACTCTAGACTATGTTTCATCTACTAGAGAAAGACACAACATACCACCTCAGTCCTGGCAGAAGATGAGCGGTTGGAGCCCATGGCTTTATTTCACCAAAAACACAAAACCAGCAACCCTCTGTCTTCTATAGCACATAAGCAGCACCCCCAAAGTGACAAGTTGCCGATATGATGCTGTGCTTACTTGCTCAGTAGTGGCTAACATTTTGTGACCCTATGGACTGTAGCCCACCAGGCTCCTCTGTCCATGGGGATTCTCCAGGCAAGAATACTGGAGTGGGCTGCCATGCCCTCCAATCTTCCCCACCCAGGGATTGAACCCAAGTCTCCCGCATTGCAGGTGGATTCTTTACCATCTGAGCCACCAGGAAAGCCCAAGAATACTGGAGTGGGTAGCCTATCCCTTTTCCAAGGGGTCTTCCCAACCCAGGAATCAAGCCAGGGTCTCCTGCATTGCAGGTAGAGTCTTTACCAACTGACCTACCAGGAAAGCCCTGCTGATTAGATACTAGGACTCAAAAGCACCTAGATACTGTGGTGGTCTCCAACATTGGCTATGGTTCAGAACCACTCTCAAACACAGATTCCCAACTCTGCACGGCTCACAGGGACCCCTGCCACCTGACCAGAGCAGCCTGCGAGAGGGGCCTGGGTAAGTTCAAGAACAGCACAGTTGGGTGTGCCTTTGCCATTGGTCAAAGAGGAGGGGGTTTCAGGCCCCTTCAGGATCACCACGTACAGTTGTTGAGGTTGCACACCACACACCCTGCACAGCCACGTGGGACAGCTCATTATTATTCAGTTGTAGGGAGTGTCCTTTCCTCTTAGCTTCATCCTCCCATTTTTCCTATCCCTATTTCTATTCTACCTGAACAAATAGCCTTTTGTATACTGCACGTATTATCACATTGGACTTCAAATTCAATTAAAAAAATTCCAATCTACAGCTCTTCTTTTTACTGATGACTGGTTTCCCAGGACAGGGGCAGTAAGGGGGGTGGAAGCAGGGGTGGGATCGGATCTGAGCCCAACCTCACCTTTCCCTGGCTGAATCCAGACTTGCGAGCTCTCCTTCTCTGAGTGCTCAGCCCCCGGTCTAAATCTAGGTCTGACAGCAGGAATGTAGGAGTGGGCAGGTGGGAGAAGCTGGCTCCCAGGTCTGCAAGGATCTGCACAGTCTAGTAATAAAAGTCTTTATCGAAACTCCCTGTTTTTTATGGCAGTTGCACCAGGATTGTGATTTCTTCTTTATCTCTTAGGCTCAGCAGACTAGGTTCTGTTAAAATTACTGCCACAATCCAGGGCCAGAGAACTGGAGGACACAGACATGGCGGGTGGAGCACACAGATTTATGTCACAGAATTAATTCTGCTCCACAGTTTCTCCTTCCTGCAGAATTTCTTTCAAGGTGTTAAGTGCTGAGCTTTGGGGACAACTTTGCTAAATGGAGCAAGACTTGGGGGAAAATGCCTTGTCACCCTCAAGTAGGTATGTTAATATGTTATCACAGTACTGTTATGTTAATAATAGCACTGCTATTATTAACTGAGTGCTTGCTCAATGCCAGGCACTTAGATAATAAATGCTTTATGTCAATTGTCCCACTAGATATTTTTCTTAACAACCCTGTGAAGTAGGTATCAGTAACCTTTCCCATTTTGCAGATGAGAAAACTGAGGATCACAGAGACTAAGTAACGTCTGATAGCTGAGTATCATCTGGATGTCAGAGCCCAGATGCCTCCTTCCAAATGACCTACAGTTAACTTTAATGATTCATTCTGCTGGGATTAATTTCTTTCCTACATCAAAAAATCCACATCCAACCAAAGGAAAATCGAGAAACACTGTTAATTATTAATACTGCAGCGGCAGCTGGGAATTATGCCTCTCTGGACCCCTCGAGCCCTCTGGTGACTGTTAGTTTTTAACACTACCCCTCCCCTCTCTGCTCAGGCTCCTCCTAATGCACTTGGGCACAAATATCTGTTTGATTCACTGGAAGGACGTTTCAGTGAACCTGCTTGCCCTGCATTTCTTGGTCTAGTTTGCAGAAAAAAGGAGGAATAATGTGGCTTCCAGATCAAGGGAGAACGATGAGGGATGGCTTGGCTGTATTGGCCATAGCCTCTGCCCCCAGCTCTGTCCATGGAGCCAGCACATGCTTTCCTCCCCACTTGTCTGAGGTCTGTAATCTCAGAGCCAATGCATTTCTGGGAAAAGCAAGATGAACTATGGGTTTCCCTGGTGGCTCAGCGGGTAAAGAATCTGCCTGCAATGCAGGAGACCTGGGTTTGATCCCTGGTTCAGAAAGACCCCCTGGAGAAGAGAATGGTTACCCGCTCCAGTATTCTTACCCAGAGAATTCCATGGACAGAGCAGCCTGACGGGCTGCAGTCCTTGGGGTCACAGAGAGTCGGACATGACTCAGTGACCAACACACACACACACACACGTGAACTACGTGGTCACAATTGCTACTCCTGAAAAATGAGTTCACACACCAAGGAATGGAAACCAAGAGAAACAATAAACCATCCTCTCCTTCTCGAGTTATCCATCAGCAGGTTTTGACCAAATCAGGGGGACAGAGAACCACCAAACTCTCACAAGAAACAAGAGTCCTTCAGGAACCAAGACTCAGCAGTACAGATAAAACAATTTAAAACTTGAATCAGACCCTCCTTGATAATCTACTGTTGCCCCAACACAACATTGCACAATTGTGCAGGTTGAACACTGAACAGCCTAGGGAGCACCATCTCAAACATTACAGACAGAGAATTCTGTATTGATTGCAAGTTATTACAGGTAGAATGTGACAAAGTATCTTGATGAAGGGATGCCATTTTCTAATTCATACCAAGGTGCCATATGGGCGAGCAGTGATTCCTGGTGAAGAAGGCAGATGGCTCAGCGGCAGGGGAACCCTGAAATGGGGACAGCAATGGATAGGAAGTCTGTGTGGAGAGGTGAAGAGCACCTGAGTTTTAAGTCTACTTTGCCACAACATTGACTCTGCATAAGTTCCATCAGTTCTGAGTCTCAGTTCTTATATACATCATGGGCATTAAAGATGGCTTACCAATATTACAGATTCATTGTTTGGATTAAGAAAATATATAATAAGCTATAATGGAAAAGAATCAAAGAAAAGAATATATCAGATAAGATCAGTCACTCAGTTGTGTCCGACTCTTTGCCACCCCATGAATCGCAGCACGCCAGGCCTCCCTGTCCATCACCAACTCCCAGAGTTCACTCAGACTCACGTCCATCGAGTCAGTGATGCCATCCAGCCATCTCATCCTCTGTCATCCCCTTCTCCTTCTGCCCCCAATCCCTCCCAGCATCAGAGTCTTTTCCAATGAGTCAACTCTTCACATGAGGTGGCCAAAGTACTGGAGTTTCAGCTTTATCATTCCTTCCAAAGAAATCCTGGGGCTGATCTCCTTCAGAATGGACTGGTTGGATCTCCTTGCAGTCCAAGAGACTCTCAAGAGTCTTCTCCAACACCACAGTTCAAAAGCATCAATTCTTCGGCACTCAGCCTTCTTCACAGTCCAACTCTCACATCCATACATGACCACAGGAAAAACCATAGCCTTGACTAGACAGACCTTTGTTGGCAAAGTAATGTCTCTGCTTTTGAACATGCTATCTAGGTTGGTCATAACTTTCCTTCCAAGGAGTAAGCGTCTTTTAATTTCATGGCTGCAGTGACCATCTGCAGTGATTTTGGAGCCCAGAAAAATAGTCTGACACTGTTTCCACTGTTTCCCCATCTATTTCCCATGAAGTGGTGGGACCGGATGCCATGATCTTCGTTTTCTGAATGTTGAGCTTTAAGCCAACTTTTTCACTCTCCACTTTCACTTTCATCAAGAGGCTTTTGAGTTCCTCTTCACTTTCTGCCATAAGGGTGGTGTCATCTGCATATCTGAGGTTATTGATATTTCTCCCGGCAATCTTGATTCCAGCTTGTGTTTCTTCCAGTCCAGTGTTTCTCATGATGTACTCTGCATATAAGTTAAATAAACAGGGTGACAATATACAGCCTTGACAAACTCCTTTTCCTATTTGGAACCAATCTGTTGTTCCTTGTCCAGTTCTAACTGTTGCTTCCTGACCTGCATACAAATTTCTCAAGAGGCAGATCAGGTGGTCTGGTATTCCCATCTCTTTCAGAATTTTCCACAGTTGATTGTGATCCACAGAGTCAAAGGCTTTGGCATAGTCAATAAAGCAGAAATAGATGTTTTTCTGGAACTCTCTTGCTTTTTCTATGATCCAGCGGATGTTGACAATTTGATCTCTGGTTCCTCTGCCTTTTCTAAAACCAGCTTGAACATCAGGAAGTTCACGGTTCACATATTGCTGAAGCCTGGCTTGGAGAATTTTGAGCATTACTTTACTAGTGTGTGAGATGAGTGCAATTGTGCAGTAGTTTGAGCATTCTTTGGCATTGCCTTTCTTTGGGATTGGAATGAAAACTGACGTTTTCCAGTCCTGTTGCCACTGCTGAGTTTTGCAAATTTGCTGGCATATTGAGTGCAGCACTTTCACAGCATCATCTTTCAGGATTTGGAATAGCTCAACTGGAATTCCATCACCTCCACTAGCTTTGTTTGTAGTGATGCTTTCTAAGGCCCACTTGACTTCACATTCCAGGATGTCTGGCTCTAGGAATATGTATATATATACATATATATATGTATATATATACACACACACATATATATGTGTAACCAAATTACTTTGCTGTACATGTGAAACTAACACATTATTTTAACACAAATAAAAGTGAAGAACCGACTCATAGGAAAAGACCCTGATGTTGGGAAGGATTGAAGGCAGGAGGAGAAGGGGACGACAGAGGGTGACACAGTTGGATGGCATCACCGACGAATGGACATGAGTTTGAGTGGACTCCAGGAGTTGGTGGTGGACAGGGAAGCCTGGCATGTTGCAGTCCATGGGGTCGCAAACAGCTGGACATGACTGAGCGACTGAACTGAATGCATTATTGTAAGTCAACTATAGTTCAGTAAAAAAAGAATATACATGTATGATAGAAAAGCATTGGGAAATGAAATAAAATAAAAATGTGTAACCCCTCCGCCACACACCTATAGACACACACAAACACAAAGAGAATAACACGTGTGTATGCAGTGTGTGTGCGTGTATGCCAGGTTGTCTATCTATCACTGGGCCTATGTTAGGCACTCAAAAAAATTATAGCTGTTCTCATTATAAACCAGAAGAGTCCAAGTTGAAACCAAGATTTTGGTTGGCAGCATGACTTAGCAGTTCTGCTCATGTCTGCCAGCCAGCCTCCAAATAGGAAAATGACTTTCAGATGGTGAAACTGTTTAAGAAATTCAGTGTAACATCGATGCTATCTATGGTCAATACCCAGATCGTTAAAGATCAACACAAAAAGTTTCAGAGCGCTCCTTGTTTGCCGTGATGAAATGATGTCGGGTTGCAAGAAGAGAATGTATAGGAAATGGTAGGATTCTGAACTGGCGCAAATATTCACTCATTTATTCTTTGACCAATTGCTTCCTCTCTGATTGAGCACTGGGCTGGGAGCCATGGGAGAAAGCTCAGACTGGAGAGAGATTCTCCAGCTGGATTTGAAGAAGCAGGAAGTCATGCTGGGAGAGGAAGGCCTCTACGAGCTTAGACTGACCTGTGATTATTAGCCAGCAAAAATACAGGAACCTCAGCCCTACTACTGTAAGGAATGGAACTCTGCCACCAACTGTGTGACTTCAGAAGACAGCCTCAAGCCCAGCATGAGATGGCAGCCTCTGCCAGCACCTTGACTTCAGAGCAGAGGATGCAGCCCTCTTGCTCTTAACACACACTTTGATATAGTAGATTTGTGATGTTTTAAGCCACTAAGTCTGTACTAATTTATTACACAGTAATGGAACACTGATAGAGAGTACTTGGGTACTTGGTTAAGTCACTTAATTTTTTCAAACGTCTTTGTCTTTTTTTGGGGTTGATCTCTAGAACAGGTGTTCCTTTTAGATTTATTGTAAGAATCACATGAGATAAGGTATCTAAAAGTGTTAATAAAGTATCAAGTTACCAAGACTGATAAAAAGGATTATTAATAACAGGCAGGAATGCCATAAATTAACATTGAGGGGAAAAACAAGGAAGTAAGCTTTGTCTTTAAAATGTATATCTAATTAGGATTTATTTTTAGAAATCATTCTGGTCTTCCCTGCTATTTAATGATCTATTTTTTCCTCCTTAGCAATCTGAGTTAGTGAGGCCTTCTGGCAGGAGATTCAGTGTGATTCTGGGGAAGCAAAGCAAAACGTTTCCAAGGTGGCTTGCATTATGCACTTTATTCCTATTTAAGAAGTAGCTGCAAGAAGGTTCTGAACATATCTGCCCTGCAGTTGATGCAAATTCCACGTCACGCTGGAGTTGCCTTCACAGCGAAAATAAGAATTGGCCCAAAGACCTAAGAGCAAGGCAAAATCAACAGAATCTATCACTGTCATTGTCATATATTATTTGAATGCCTTTTAATTTGTCAAATCCTGTAAGGCTATGTCTATTTGACTGACCTTGGGAAGCCCCAGGGCTCTACAGATCCCACTTTGAGAAACTACTGCCCTGCAGAGTCCAATGCCACAAGAGACTGGGAATCAAGTAGGAATGATCTGGAGTCCTCTTTTTTTCAACTTTCAATTTTATATTGGAGTATAGCCAATTAACAATGTTGTGACAATATCAAATGAATAGCACAGGGATTTAGCCATATACATATCATATCCATTCTCCCCCAAACTCCCCTCCTCTTCATGCTGCTACATAACATTGAACAGAGCCCTGTGCTATATAGTAGGTCCTCACTGCTTATCCATTTTATTTGTTTAAGTTTATTTTTAATTGGAGGATAATTGCTTACTCCTTGGAAGGAAAGTTATGACCAAACTAGACAGCATATTAAAAAGCAGAGACATTGCTTTGTCAACAAAGGTCTGTCTAGTCAAGGCTATGGTTTTTCCAGTAGTCATGTATGGATCTGAGAGTTGGACTGTGAAGAAAGCTGAGCGCCGAAGAATTGATGCTTTTGAACTGTGGTGTTGGAGAAGACTCTTGAGAGTCCCTTGGACTGCAAGGAGATCCAACCAGTCCATTCTGAAGGAGATCAGCCCTGGGATTTCTTTGGAAGGAATGATGCTGAAGCTGAAACTGCAGTACTTTGGCCACCTCATGCGAAGAGTTGACTCATTGGAAAAGACTCTGATGCTGGGAGGGACTGGAGGCAGGAGAAGGGGACGACAGAGGATGAGATGGCTGTATGGCATCACTGACTCGATGGATGTGAGTCTGAGTGAACTCCGGGAATTGGTGATGGACAGGGAGGCCTGGCGTGCTGCAATTCATGGGGTCGCAAAGAGCTGGACATGACTGAGCAACTGAACTGAACTGAACTGAACAATGCAAGAGGGTTCCCTTTCTCCACACCCTCTCCAGCATTGATTGTTTGTGGATTTTTTTGATGATGGCCATTCCAATTTGTGTGAGGTGATACCTCACTGCAGTTTTAATTTGCATTTCTCTGATAATGAGCAAAGTTGATCATCTTTTCATGTGTTTGTTGGCCATCTGTATGTCTTCTTTGTAGAAATGCCTGTTCAGGTCTTATGCTTATTTTTTGATTGAGTTGTTTGTTTTTCTGGTATTGAACTGCTTGTAAGTGACTGTACTACCCAAAGCCATCTACAGATTCAATGAAATATCAAATTACCAATGGCATTTTTCACAGAACTAGAACAAAATTTTTATGATTTGTATGGAAACACAAAAGACCCTAAAAGCCAAAGCAATCTTGAAAAAGAAAAATGGAGCTGGAGGAATCAATCTTCCTGACTTCAGACTATACTACAAAGCTACACTCATCAAGACGGTATGTCACTGGCACACAAAAAAGAAATATAGATCAATGGAACACGATAGAAAGCCCAGAGGTAAACCTGCATACCTATGGGCAACTTATTTTTGACATAGGTTGCAAGAATAAACAATGGATAAAAGGCAGCCTCTTCAATAAGTGGTACTGGGAAAACTGGACAGCTGCATATAAAAGAATTAAATTAGAATATGTCCTAACACCACACACAAAGGTAAACTCAAAATGGGTTAAAGACCTAAATGTAAGGCCAGAAACTATAAAACTCTTAGAGGAAAACATAGGCAGAACACTCTTTGACATAAGTTACAGCAAGATCCTCTTTGACCTACTTTCTAGAGTAATGGAAATAAAAACAAAAATAGACAATGGGACCTAATTAAACTTAAAATCATCTGCACAGCAAAGAAAGCTATAAACAAGATGAATGGATAACTTCCAGAATGGGAGAAAATAATTGCAAATGAAACAACTGACAAAGGACTTATCTCCAAGATATGCAAGCAACTCATGCAGCTCAATGTCCATTTTTAATATAATAGTGTGCACATATCAATCCCAGCCTCCCTAACTATCCCTTCCCCTATTCTTCTCCCAGTAACCATAAGTTCATTCTGTAAGTCTGTGAGTCTATTTCTGTTTTGTAAATAAACTCACTTGTATCATTTCTTTTTAGATTCTGCATATAAGGGATGTCATATGATACTTTCATCTCAAGCCTTTTTGATTGTTAAATATCACAGAAGCAGCTCCAGAGAGTAAGCACATTCTTGGAATAGAGGAGACCTTTTAGGGAGTCTGTTTATATCAAAATAATTAGACTAATATATCTGCCTTTGTCTTGTCTGGACATTTGCCCTGATGCTGCAAAGAGAATTGTGGGTAAAGCTGTTAATTCCTTAGCACCAATTAAGGTGGTGGTATCAAACTGCCAGGAAATCACAGTAAAATAAAAAAATATATATTAAAACCACTATAAAATCAAAGCCATTTTCATTTAAGAAAGTTCTTGATGAAACAATAAAAATTATGAATTTTATTCATTCTCAACTTTTGAGTATATTCCTATTTAATATTCTGTGTGATTAAGTGGGAAGCATGCAAAGCTCTTGTGTTGCATATCAATTTGTGATGATTTTCTCAAGGAAAAACACTTATTTGAATTGTGAGTTAACTAGCCACTCCTCCCACCCCACGGATTATCTTTTTTTTTTTTTTTTTAACAGAAGAACTAACTATGGTTATTCAGTCCTGATATTAGGCAGACATTATTTTCCAAAATGAATTAAGTGAGCCTGTTACTTCAAGGTAAACATCTGACGATATTTGCTGCCTTGAAAATTATTAATAGAAAAGTTGGAATTTTGGAAAAACCTGTTGATGGCTTCCCAATTCTTAAGGACTTTTCTGATAAACCCATGATGATGCAATGACTGATTTTTCAATATTGTATAACAAAATGTGTTCATATGTGAAAGACTAGAATGATGTAGTGGGCCAACGTTTTCCAATTATAATACCATGTTCTAAAATCTGGCCTGGGTAAAAGAGCCATTCAAGTAGATTCAAAGTAGACTGATGGGTCTACTATAATGGTAGGAAAAGTTCATGGGTTGCCATACAGGAACAGTTATAGATGCAGAACACAAACAGATGGTTGCCAGAGAGGAGAGAATGGGGTGAGGATAAAAATAGGTGAAGAAGACTGAGAAGTACACACTTATAGTTGCAAAACAAATGAGTCATGGGTATGAAATGTACAGTGTATAGAATATAGTCAATAACTATGTAGTGTCTTTGTATGGTGACATGTTATAACTAGATTTATTGTGGGTATCATTTTGAAATGTGAATAAATATTGAATCACTATGTTGTGTAACAAAAACTAATGTAGTGTTGTAGGTCAATTATACTTTAAAACAAAAAACAGATTCATAGAAAAGGTGTTCGGATTTGTGGTTACTAAAGGCAGAGGTAACTGAATGAAAGCAGTCAAAAGGTACAAACTTCCAGGTGTAAGTACTAAGGATCTAATGCACAACATGATAAATGTAATTAACACTGCTGTATGTTGCATACGAAAGCTGTTATGAGAATAATTCCTAAGAATTCTCCTCTTAGGATAAAAAAGCTTTTAATCTCTAATTCTTTAATTTGGTGTCTGTATAAGACAATAGGTGTTCACTAAACTTATTGTGTAAGTCAAGTCATTATGCAGTACATTTCAAACTTATATAATTCTGTATGTAAATTATATCTCAATTAAACTGTAAGAAAAATTGTACTGTGAGAAAAACATGTCTCTAAAAATATAATTTTTAGTAATTATGTAAAAAGTTCATGGATATGTTTTCATCCTCTACAGCACAACTTTTAAGATACTACCTCTTGTTGAGTTTTGGTGTAGTATCAAAGAAGAATACCCATAATTACATGGAAAGGTTATTGAAATAGTCTTTTCTTTTCCAACTACATATCTCTGTGAGGTTAAATTTTCTTTGTATACATCAACCAAAATAGTTATCACAACAGATAAGACAATCCAGCTGTCTTGTTAACCTGGACATGAAGGAGAGTTATAAAAATGTGATATAATGGCACTCTTATTACTGTCTTTTCATTTTCTTTTGGAAGGTAAAATTATTTTTCATTAAAATATGTTCTTTATATTAACCTATAGTGGGTTTGTTACTGTTATTTTTTAGTTTAGCTCTTTTTTAGTGGGTTAATAAATGAATAGTGTTTAAATCTCTATTTTAATTCCTATCATGACAGACATTGATAGATATAATCCACATAAACAAAGCCTCTTTGAGATCTGTGGTAAGCTGAATCATAGCTCCCTAAACTTGTCAACATCCTTAGATGGTTATTAGACATGGTGATCATTTCATAATGCATGTAAATGCTGACTCATTATGCTCTACAACTGAAACTAATGTAATATTGTGCGCCCAGTATACTTAAAGTAAGAAAATAAGAGAGTGGGACGGGTTGCAAGAGTAGCATTGACATACATACGCTGCCCTGTGTAAGACTGACGGCTAGTGGGAAGCTGCTGTGCACCAGGGAGCTTAGCCTGGTGCTCTGCAATGGCCTGGATGGTGAGACAGGCGGGTGGCGGTGGGAGGGAGGTTCCAGAGGGAGGAGACATATGTATAATATAGCTGATTCATGCTGTACAGGAGAAACCAGCACAACATTGGAAAGCAAGAATCCTCCAAGTAAAAAATGTTTTAAAGTCTGCAAAAAAGAAAATACAATGTAAAAACTTATTCACATCCTAATTCTTAGAACCCACAAACATTACTTTATATGACAAAGAGAACGTTACAAATGTGATTAAATCAAGGACCTTGCAATAATTTCTATTGTCCTAATTAGCTGGATAAGGCTGATGTAATCATGTAGATCCTTATGAAAGAGAGTTGCTCAGAGGAAGCACTAGGAGATGATGACAAAGTGGAGATTTTCCCTCGCATTTTCCATGTGAGGAAGGGGTCATGAGTCAAGGAATATAAGTGGTTTCAAGAAACTGCAAGAAACAAGGAAACAGACTCTCCTCAGAGCCTTTAGAAGGCATCAGCGCTGTTGACTCTTTAACCCGGTAAGACCAATTTTGGGTTTCCAACCTTCAAAACTGTAAGGTAATAAAATTTCAGGGTCTTATACCACTAAATTTGTGGTAATTTGTTACAGCAGAAATAAGGAAATGGAGTCCTCAGTAATTTTTAAGTGTTGTCCTGAGACCAAAGTTTGAGAACCACTACCCTAAGGCCTGAATATTCATTGGAAGGACTGATGGTGAAGCTGAAACTCCAATACTTTGGCCACTTAATGTAAAGAACTGACTCATGGAAAAGACCCTGATGCTTGGAAAGATTGAAGGCAGGAGGAGAAGGGGATGACAGAGGATGAGGCAACTCACTGGAATAAAAGCCTGGGCAGTGTGGAGTAGCTGAACACTTCCCCAGGTCCAGAAGGGTCTTCATGTGAGACCAAACCCATATAACCTTCAGTTCAGGGCAGTCTCTCAGTTGTGTCTGACTCTCTGTAATCCCATGGACTGCAGCACACCAGCCTTCCCTGTCCATCACCAACTCCCAGAGCTTGCTCAAACTCATGTCCTTCAAGTTGGTGATGCCATCCAACCATTTCATCTTCTATCATCCCCTTTTCCTCCTGCCTTCAATCTTTCCCAGCATCAGGGTCTTTTCCAATGAGTCAGTTCTTTGCAACAGGTAGCCAAAATATTGGAGCTTCAGCATCAGCCCTTCCAATGAATATTCAGGACTGATTTCCTTTAGGATGGACTGGTTGGATCTCCTTGCAGTCCAAGGGACTCTCAAGAGTCTTCTCCAACACCACAGTTCAAAAGCATCAATTCTTCAGCGCTCAGCCTTCTTCACAGTCCAACTCTCAGATCCATACATGACTACTGGAAAAACCAAAGCTTTGACTAGATGGAACTTTGTTGCTAAAGTAATGTCTCTGTTTTTTAATATGCTGTCTAGGTTGGTCATAGCTTTTTTTCCAAGGAATAAGTCTTTTAATTTCATGGCTGTAGTCACCATCTTCAGTGATTTTGGAGCCCAAGAAAATAAAGTCTGTCACTGTTTCCATTGTTTCCCCATCTATTTGGCATGAAGTGATGGGGCCAGATGACATGATCTTCATTATTTGAATGTTGAGTTCTAAGCCAGCTCTTTCACTCTTCTATTTCACTTTCATCAAGAGGCTCTTTAGTTCCTCTTCACTTTCTGCCATAAGGGTGGTGTCATCTGCATATCAGAGGTTATATTTCTCCCTGCAATCTTGATTCCAGCTTGTGCTTCATCCAGTCCAGCATTTCGCATTTAAATTAAATAAGCGAAGTGACAGTGTACAGCCTTGATGTATTCCTTTTCCTGTTTGGAACCAGTCTGTTGTTCCATGTCCAGTTCTAACTGTTGCTTCTTGACCTGTATACAGATTTCTCAGGAGGCAGATAAGGTGATCTGGTATTCTCACCTCTTGAAGAATTTTCCACAGTTTGTTGTGACCCACACAGTCAAAGGTTTTAGCATAGTCAATGAAGCAGAAGTACTTGTTTTTCTGGAATTCTCTTGCTTTTTCTATGATCCAACAGATGTTGGCAATTTGATCTCTGGTTCTTCTGCCTTTTCTAAATCCAGCTAGAACATCTGGAAGTTCTTGGTTCATGAACTGTTGAATACCAGGCTTGGAGATTTTTGATAACCTTGGGCTCCTTCAGAACTGGGAACAGAAGAATGTGCTTCATAATTATATGCAGATAAAGGAATTAGTAAGTCAATGGGTTCCTTACTCTTTGTCACTTAAACCTAATATGATTTATGAAGTTCCTGCTCAATGCCAAACACTGTGAGGCCATTCAGCACCATCGCCTCTATCACACATAACTGCATTGCAAGGCAGGTCCAGAAGGATCAAGGAACTGACCTGAGGCACACAGCTATTAGGTTGGTGCAAATGTAATTGTGGTTTTGGATGATGAATTTTAAATCATAACTAGGCTTAAACACATCTTTAGTAATCAGATAGGAACCATTACAGTCAACACATTTTTGCCAATGAAAAATAAATTTGTTTATTCCTGTAGCATAAAAATCTGTGCCTCAGGATTCAATGAAACATTGGAAAGCATTTTCTGCCCCATGCTGGTTGTGGAAGCATTTTCCTGGCAAAAAGTTGTGATGCTTGAAGAAGTGGTAGTCAGTTGACAAGAGGTCAAGTTAATACGGTGGATGAGGCAAGACCTCACTCATCCCACTGGGCTTTTGAAGCATTGCTCGTGGGACATGCGGTCAGGCGTTGTAGTTCAGTCCTTTCTGTTGACCGATGCTGGCTGCAGGCGTTGCAGTTTTTGGTGCATCTCATCAATCTGCAAAGCATACTTCTCAGATGTAATGGTTTCTCCAGGATTCAGAAAACGCTAGTTGATCAGACTGACAGCAGACCACCAAACAGTGATCATGACATTTTTTTTGGTGTATATGTGGCTTTAGGAAGTGCTTTGGAGTTTCTTATCAGTCCAACCAATGAGCTGGTCATTGCCTGTTGTCATAGAAAATCTACTTTTCATCATATGTCACAATCTGATCAAGAAATGATTCATTCTTGTTGCATAGAATGAGAAGATGACATTTCAAAATGACGATTTTTTTTTTGATTTGCAGTCAGCTTATGAGGCACCCACTTATCAAGCTTTTTCACCGTTCTAATTTGCTTCAAATGCCAAATGACCATAGAATGTCATCGCTGAGTTCTTAAGCAACTTCTTGATCAGTTCTGATGACGCTCTCAGCTGGTCTTTGCCAACCTCTGATGGCCAGCCACTATGCCCCTCATCTTCAGGGCTCTTGTCTCCTCTGCAAGACTTTTTGGACCGCCACTGCACTGTGCACTTGTTAGCAGTTCCTGGGCCAAATGTACTGTTGTCTCCACTGCTCTATGACCCGTTTTGAACTCAAATTAAAAAATCCCTTGAATTTGTTTTCTGTCTAACATCATTTCCATAGTCTAAAATAAATGTCAAATGCACAGGAAGTAATAAGTCATTAGTGAAAAAAAACATAAACTGAGAAATAAACTTTAAAATGATGTATCATAAAACCACATTTATTTAAGAATGTATTCCAGTATTAAATGGCCAAGTTCAACAAGGCAAAGCCACAATACTTTTGCACCAACCTAATAGTAGGTGGCAGAGTCATGTTTTGAGTCTGTATCAGTCTGGCCTCAAACCCATGTCCTTTCTTCCATGGGTTTGGACGAAATTCCTCAATGTCAAATAGGCAGTAACCTACAGGTGGTATTTATGTATTCCATCACCACTATTTTTTTCCGGCCCCCAAGTAAGGATGAATCTAGCCATCAGATAAGATTTGGTCAATAGTGCTGGGTGGGGATGGGTAGATGCAAAGGTGAACGGGGAGTTAACATTTCTCTACACTTACTGTGATCATCAGTGTTTTCATTTCTCCGGGCATTATGTTTTCTGCGTTGGCAAAAAACTCTAAGGCAATTGATCCATAAAGCGACTAGTGTTCACGTGGATGCGTTTCTTTCCCTCAGATTTTAAATGAAAGGAAGAGATAAGTTCATAGTAAGGAAACAATGGCTCAGTTGCTTGTGTCTCTGTGACAAGCATTATCTAATACAATTTACCAGAAATTGTTATCATTATCACTTGTCTTCTGGCCGCAGAATACTTCAGAATAGAGTGTTACCATGGTGCCTCTGATCCTGAGCAATTTTTCCATGTGTTCTGTTTCATTGGTAAATATTTTCTTGCTTTGTCCTTAACCTAAAATAAAACAGCAGAGGACTGACCTTTGGCAGTTTCTCTACTGTTGGGTGGCTGATAAGTTCATTAAGCTTCCTATTAATTAACTTTAATAATCAGCTTTGATATGGCCCTACCCAATGGTTATTACCTTGGCTACAGACTGTTAACTCAGCCTGTCAATCGGAAAACGTACCCACACTGCCAAGGGGCAACTTGACCCTGTTGGGAAGGAAATAGAGAACCTCTCCAACTGCCTTTGTCTTAGGGACAGCAGAGCTCCAGAAACAGAGGGATGCTGTGTGTCCAACCTCTTCACGTCCAAACTTATGGCCTTCTTAAGGTATGTCTGTTTTTAATGAACCATGGGCAGACTGAGTCATCTTGTCTTAATTTAAGTCATATTCCAAAAGACAGATCTGATTTTTTAAAAAATTTGACAGATTTCAGAGATCTTTTTTTTTTTTTCTTTTAAAGGAACCATTCCTTTTTCAGAAAGAAGGATTCATGAGAGCCGTGAGTGGTAAATCAGTGTCTGTGCTAGAATCGCCTTTCAAGGAAAATGTTTGCAACCCCACACTCACTGGGGTCGCTCACATCCAGAGACTCTGACCTCCCTGTGAGGGCGCAGGCAGAACCAGCCCACAAGTAATGAGCATGGGCTTGAAAGCAGCACGGAGTTCTCTCCAGCCACAATGCCTCGCTAATAAGTTTTAGAGCTGCTGGACGTCACATGCAGGGGAGATGATACTTGTCAGCTAATTTGGCTTTTAATACGCAAACACCCTGACTGCTCTGAGGTTTTTCTGTAGCCAAATTGTCTCACCTGTTAAATCTGTAATGTATTTAGGAAGTTTCATTTTACATGTTTAGAAAGATGGCCTTGAAGACTGCTTGAGCAGGAGAGCCATGGAGGAGCATCCAGGAGCCAGGGGCTAACCCTGAGGCTGTGTGCCGGGGGGTGGGGAGGTCGTGTGCCAATGGCCAGGGAGCCAGATCCCCTCCCTCAGAGGACTGGATGAATTTCTGTTCAGGGCTTCAGAATTAAAAAAAAAAAAAAAAAAATCCAAAATGCTGATATTTTTAGTTCCCACTCATTCCTTGACTATGAATACGAATGTGATTGAAATTTCCACCAGTCTTCAAAGCAGACTTACCTTTAAAGCAAATGCCAAGGGTTTGAAAACTCACTCAAGATGGAATAATATTCATAAAAACAGGGAAGGCCTTAAAACACAAAAACCTTCGTGCTTCAGCAGAGTTGGATTAAGGTCCCATGGTCCCCCTGCTTGTGACCTTGGGACCCCAGGGCTCAGCTCCCTTCTGGGTAATTGGAGCGGTTGTAAAACCCACGTGGCCCTCCAGGAGATGACCTCCAGGGATGTGCTGTGGGGGATTCAGGCATATTCTTGTCATCTTTCAGCACTAGGGACTGGAGGAGGCAGGGACAGAGAAGGGCAGGAAGATGGGGGGAAAGGAGGAGAAAAACTCAGAGGATGAAAAAAGAAAAACCAAAACATGACTGCAGAGCAAAGCCTTGCCAATGGAGTGCTAAATAGGAAGGGTGGCTCAGAGCCCTTTTGGCTTTTATACGCCCGTCATTTCCAGAACAGCTGAGTACCAACATTGGGCAGCCAAGTCAAGACACACCCTGCAAACTTTCATTACCTCAGCCCTTCTGAAGAAGTCACTCAAGAGCTCATCTTTAATGCCTGAGAAGCCAGCTAGGGACTTCTGGTCAATGCCATTTGAAAAAAAAAGAAAATCGGAGGGTGGGGGAGATTATAAATAATGAATCTCACCAACATCAGATACAGTACTTTTCTTTTTTGAGTTACAGACAGGAGAAATTATCATATTACATATATTTAGGAATATAGATGATGCTAGTGGTAAAGACCCCACCTGCCAATGCAGGAGACACTAGGGACCTGGGTATGATCCCTGGGTCGAGAAGATCCCCTGGAGGAGGAAATGGCAACCCACTGCAGTATTATTGCCTGGGGAAGCCCATGGACAGAGGAGCCTGGTCGGCTGCAGTCCATAGCATCACAAAGAGTCAGACACGACTGAGAGATTTCACTCCAGAATCTGGAGCATATGAAAAAGTTGCAAACATCATCCAAAAGAACCCCTCCTAAAAAATGTAATAAATGGTCTAGGGTTTCTCATACTCTTTTCATCTCTTTATTTTTCTCTGTCCTTCCAGAACCACACAACGAAATCCCAAGCTGGGATCAGATCTGCTGCCAACATGACTGGTTCCTACATCTGGTTTGCATAAACTGTCGACATCCCGCAGTGTGGGGGCCACTGTGATGTGTAATTTACAGCCTTGCACGTCAACTGGACAGTTGTTGGCACTTTGCGGTCCCTCCCCTAAGCCTTGGTCTCCATTACTGCCAGATTCCGCCCTGATTTTCAGCCCTCCCCAGGCTTCTCGGGTCCCGTCCTCCTCCTCCACCCAGTCCATGGTTTACCTGCTACCCAGGTAGCCAGGGGAGAACCCAGGGAAGAAGCCTCAGTCTTGGTGCCTTTGTCTCTCTTCACCACATCTAGTCTGCAAGGCCCTCTCTGAATCTGTCACCGTCCCCGCAGATAAAGTCTGAAGTCAGGTCCCTGTCACCTCTGGCTGCTGCTGCTGCTAAGTCGCTTCAGTCGTGTCCGACTCTGTGAGACCCCATAGAGAGTAGCCCGGCAGGCTCCTCTGTCCCTGGGATTCTCCAGGCAAGAACACTGGAGTGGGGTGCCATTGCCTTCTCCAGTCACCTCCGGCTAGATGACTGCGAAAGTAACGGCTGTGAACTGTTGTCTCACCCTCTCCTCTGGTCACTGTCTGGTCACCTCCAGGCCTTGTCTCACGGCCTTTGTTCACCTTTTCAGTGAGTCACCACCAGAGCCATTAGCCTCCCCCACCCCCGGCCTCACCTCTCTTCCTTGGCGCGTCTGGTGCCTGCCCCAGAGTCCCGCACGGATGCACTTCCCATGGGACCTAGAAAGGTAGACTCTTGGCCAGTGAGGGGTAAAAGCCCCAAAACGCACACTCCCCCTTACCCAGGGGCTGCCACCTTAAGATCCCTGTGTTCATTTCTTGTTCTTCGTCTCCATTTCTGCCACATCCCTATTGTGGGATCTCGTGCCAAAGGAAAACATCTATAGTCTGCACCCACAAGGGAGGTGCCCTCTGCCGGCTTGGCACATGGATGGTGTGGGGTGGGGAGGTGGCCCCAGGGGGTGGGGTTCATGTGCAGTTAAGTTTGATTGAATGAACAAATGGAATATCCTTAGGCATCTGGATTTCTTAATACAGAAAAAAAGCTCTAAGCCACATGCTTTAATCCATGATATACTCCCTGGCTCATCCATATTTTAGGCTAGTTAATTCCCACATGACAAGGATGTTACACACCTCACGGAGCTGGTTACTTAGCTGGTGCGTATTGGAGTATTTTATGGCAATTTTGCAAGAGCAAAGATGACTTAAAGGAGAAGAAAACCCGAGTATCTTGTGAATCGACCTCAGCACTAGCTGTTCGCTCTCAAAGGCGAGCAGAGTAAGATGAATTAGAAAGCGTCCCTGCCTTCCATTCGCCTCTTTCACTATGAGGGGGCAATCTCTAGACTAATGAAACGCTAACTGCATCTGCGACATGGATCCAGAACAGCAGGGAGACACACTGGGCCGAGTGGAGTTACTGGATTTCTCCTGGCGACATCGATTACATTTCTAGCTGTGATTAACCCTTCCGCCTCCCTCTCACCAGCATCCCTCATCACCTCCAGAGATGAACTCAGCTCTTATCACCAGCCTTGCTTTCTGAGTCACCACTCGTTTTTCCCACCTGGGGTCTAACTAGACGGCTTGACAAAAGATGAAGTAATTTATAGATACATTAGACCTTATCACCCTGGCTTTGGTCTTCCCTTCTGGTCTCAAGTGAGGCTGACTTTTCAGATTGGCTAGAAATGTAGTGCTTTTTCTTCCCTTTTGCAATGTCTAGTGTCTCTCTCTTATTCCCTCTCCATTTGGGGACATGTTCTCTCTCCCACGTATGCCTGTGTTTGGAACTTCTTTGGAGCCTTGCCTTTGCAGGATGCTTGCCAGCAGCACATACATTGAGGAAAAGCGTTTTCTTTTTCAAGCTTTTTTTCTGTCCTGGTTTGCATCTAGGTGAAGGCAGGTTGGATACCAAGCTGTGCCTTGGTACATGTATGTACTTTTTTAAAAATGAAAATAGCTTTATATTCTGAGCAGTGTTTTAAAAGTATGTCCCTCGATTTTCTGATACTCCCCCCATCCTACAGGGTGCTGGTCCTCTCTCTGGAGTGTGGTTGGTCTGTACTCACTAGTGACTCACTTCTAGTGAATAGAAAGTGGTAGAAGTGATGCCTTCTGTCCAGTGTGACCCCTGAGACTAGGACATAAAAGGCAGGAGGCTTAGCCTTGCTTTCTCTCTTGGATCACTGGCTGGCATTGGGTTTGGGGGTGGATAGGACAGCCTCTCTCAAAACTGACCCTCCAGCCTCAGTCAAGCCTTCAGCTGACTGCAGCCCCAGGCAGCATTTCGGTTGAAATCTCAAGAGAGCCTCTAGTCCAGAGCCTCCCAGTTTGGCTGCTCCCATGTTCCTGACTCACAGTAACTGTGTGAGATAATAAATGTTGGTTGTTTTAAGCTGCTAAACTCTTTTAAGTGTAGCAATAGATAAATAATGCACTCTGCCTTCACGTTATTTCCTGTGGAGGCTAGAGGTGCTAAGACAATGTCTCTTTGTCACATCAGAGTGACTAAGGCTACTAAAACCATGACCAAGGACAGGAGTTATTTAGGAATTCTTAGTTTGAGAAATTCAGTTCAAAGATGTATAACAGAATTGCATTTTAAAAATTTATACTCTCTTTTCCCAAAGAAGGCACAGTAATTCCAAGAAAAATAAATGCACAGAGCCATAAGTACAAATATGAAATAGAAAATCAGGACCAAACCAAGGGAACGGTAATTATAAGCATAGAAAGAAAGTGAAGTCGCTCAGTCGTGTCTGACTCTTTGCGACCCCATGGATTGTAGCCCACCAGGCTCCTCTGTCCATGGGATTCTCCAGGCAAGAACACTGGAGTGGGTTGCCATTTCCTTCTCCAGGGGATCTTCCCAACCCAGGGATCAAACCTGGGTCTCCTGCATTGCAGGCAGACGCTTTATCCTCAGAGCCACCAGGGAAGGGTTATAAGCATAAGGACCAACATAATTGCCACAGTTGAATCTTAACCATGATCTGAGCTTCTTGGTAGTCATGTGAAAGGGGGAACTTAGTAAGTTCTGTAGTTTTGTTTTTTTTTTTTAATATGGAACACTTCATTAATTTTTGTGTCAGCCTTGTGCAGGGTCCATGCTAATCTTCTCTGTATCATTCCAGTGTAGTTTTTTTTATTGGAAAGGAAACAAAGCTTTTCCTAGAATCAAAATTTAAAACAAAGTTCTCATGTACACTTAAATATGAATGCTGAACTAGGTAGAGGATAAGACTCCCAGTCCTTCAGAGATATTGTGTTAGCTAAATTCATTTAGCTGTTACTTGTGTTCTTTAGTAAAAGAGGGAGGCAAGAGTCAGAGCTCAGAGCAATGGTGAATTATAGAAAATAAAAGGAATTTCTTTGACCTCATGCTGCTGGGCCTTTTGAAAGTGGCATGTAAATGTCTGTGGAAATATTTTTGATCTGAGTTGAAGCCCTTGCTTTTCTTTCTCTTTTTCTTTCATATATATATAGCATGAAAGCACTTCTTGGGCAGCAATTGAAAATAGCCCAGTTTATCTCTCTGCATATATTCCCGGTCTTGGTTTCAGTCTATAAATTCTTTCTGCTATCTTGGACTTTGCCTGAGAATGTGAATCCTGCAGCACATCCCATCACATTCCTCTGGTTTCCTGACCCCCTGTTATTTTCACCAGTCCTCCTAGACTTTGTTCACAATCCTGCAGGGAGGCTGCAAAGGCGATGGAATGTGGTAGCTGGGCTGCAGGGAAGGTCCAGGGACCTAATTGGTTGTGTGCGGCAAGCTTTCCAAGAGCACTGCTGGGCTGATGCCCTGCTTTTGAGAGTGAGCTGCAGGGGTCTTGCCAAGGTGTGCCAGGCCACAGTGGTCTGGGAAAACCCCAGTGTCCATGGAGCTGCAGAGCCGGAGTCAACGCCAGGCATGAAATGGAAGGAGATCGCTCTCCCAGGGTCAGACAGGGCACCTCTCCTGCCTCCCCCTTGTCCCGCGAAGCTGTGTCTGTGACAGCTGAAAATACAGGCTGCACTGTATGAAGACGCCAAGCACACTGCCTGGCTTGTGGATTTCAATTTCTATTCGTTTTCTCCTTCCCTTCTCCTCTGTCTCCTCTCCTCCCCTTCTTGTTTCCTCCTTTGCCATCTCTCCTTCCTCCATTCTGCAAGCAATGAGGAGCAGAGCTGGTGTGTGAGTCCATTTTATTGAAACGTTGCCCTGGCTGTTTCCTCTGCCTGGAATCCTAGGTCTTCTCTTTGCTTAGTTAACTCCTGCACACCTTGTCAGCCTGAGCCTTTTCTGCTCCCTCTTCCAAAGTCAGCTGTCCCTGTCAACTCTTCTCTTAGAACTGTGCTGTGTGCTCAGTCCCTAGAATCGTGTCTGGCTCTTTGGGACCCCAGGGACTGTAGCCCACCAGGCTCCTCCACCCATGGGATTTTCCAGGCAAGGATACTGGAGCGTGTAGCCACTTTGTTCTCCAGAGCATCTTCTCAACTCAGGGATCAAATCCACATCTCCTGCGTCTCCTGCATTGGCAGAAAGATTCTTTACCACCGAGCCATCTGGGAAGCCCATTTCATCCTTTTAATTCTTATCATATAGATTATTTTAATTTCATTAGCATGATGACCTGATTAAATAAATTTTACATTTTTTATATGCTACTTCCCTGAAACTATCTGGTCACCTTTATATTCCCAGAACAGTGCCTGAGCCATAATAGTTATCAATATCATTAGTTGAGTGGTCAGTGAATCAGCGGATGGAAAAGTCTAGTTCCATGAATTGTGCCTGGCGTCTGCCAGGGCGTCACAGTTTTTGTGTGATAAAGATGAATACTTCTGGTTACTAGGATGTGTTCAGAACTGCGGACACCAGGTGTTCAGAGGACCAGAACTGTCCCCCAGTGATGGCAAGGCCAGAGTGGCAGGCTCATAAGTGAAGCCGAGTCTTCAGATCTTTCAATACTCATTAAGTCCCTGTATTCACATGCCAGGGCTGCCACAACAAAGGATCACAGCTGGATGGCTAAACAGCCACTCTCTCCCGGCACCTTCACAGGGTCTTCCCTCTGTAACTTTCTGTGTCCAAACGTCTCTTCTCAGGAGGACACCAGTTATAGCGGATTAGGCCTTGTCCTAACGATCTCAGCGACCTCACAGAGAAGGCAATGCACCCCACTCCAGTACTCTTGCCTGGAAAATCCCATGGGCGGAGGAGCCTGGTGGGCTGCAGTCCATGGGGTCGGTACGAGTCGGACATGACTGAGCGACTTCACTTTCACTTTTCACTTACATGCATTGGAGAAGGAGATGGCAACCCACTCCAGTGTTCTTGCCTGGAGAATCCCAGGGATGGGGGAGCCTGGTGGGCTGCCGTCTATGGGGTCGCGCAGAGTCGGACACAACTGAAGCGACTTAGTAGTAGCAGCAACAACCTCAGCTAACTTAATTGCGTATTTAAAGACCCTTTCTGCAAATGCACTCACATTCTAGGGCCCCAGGGTTAGGACTTCATTGTTCAAACACATAGATTTTGAAAGGGCCCAATTCAGGGGCATAACAGCATTTCTAAAGCTAAACCGCCACTTACTACCGCCTGTGATGTAGTTAACCTCTCTGTGCCTTTACTACCTCCTCTGGAGATAATAAAAGCACCACCTTGTGGCGTGGTATGAAGTTTGTGAGGTGACACCCATGAGGACTTGGGACAACAGCCTGTGATGAGCTCCCAGTACACGTCAGCTGTTATTGTGATATCTCATTCATCAGAAGATGGTTGTGGGCAATTGGACTATAAGAATTCGTCTCCAGCGCCACTGACAATAGCCAAGATACAGAAGCCACTTAAATATCTATCAACAGAGGAATGGATAAAGAAGATGTGGTACATATACACGATGGAATACTGCTCAGCCACGAAAAAGAATGTAATAAAGCCATTTGCAGCAACATGGATGAACCTAGAGATTATCACACTAAGTGAAGTCAAAAAGAGCAAGACAAATACCATATGATATCATTTATACGTGGAATCTGAAAATATATATAGAAATGAACTTACTTACAAAACAGAAACAGACTCACAGACATAAAAAACAAATTTATGATTACTAAAGGGGAAAGGGGGAAGAGATAAATTATGAATTTGAAATTAACAGATACACACTGCTGCTGCTGCTAAGTCGCTTCAGACGTGTCCGACTCTGTGCGACCCCATAGACGGCAGCCCACCAGGCTCCCCCGTCTCTGGGATTCTCCAGGCAAGAACATTGGAGTGGGTTGCCATTTCCTTCTCCAATGCAGGAAAGTGAAAAGTGAAAGTGAAGTCGCTCAGTCATGTCCGACTCTTAGCGACCCCATGGACTGCAGCCCACCAGGCTCCTCCGCCCATGGGATTTTCCAGGCAAGAGTACTGGAGTGGGGTGCCATTGCCTTCTCCGAGATACGCACTACTAAATATAAAATAGATAAATGAGGATTTATGGTATAGCACAGAGAACTATATTCAACTTCTTGTAATAGCCTATAACAGAAAAGGATCTGAAAAAGAATATCTATGTATAGTGAAGTGAAGTTGCTCAGTTGTGTCCGACTCTTTGCGACCCCCTTGACTGTAGCCTATCAGGCTCCTCCATCCATGGGATTTTCCAGGCAAGAGTGCTGGAGTGGATTGCCATTTCCTTCTCCATCTATGTATAACATATCATATAACATGTAAAATTAAATCACTTTTCTGTACACCTAAAACTAACACAACATTGTGACTCAACTATTTGTGTGTGCTCAGTCACTCAGCCACGTCCGACTCTGCAACCCCATGGACTGTAGCCAGGCAGGCTAGTCTGTTCATGAGATTCTCCAGGCAAGAATACTAGGGTGGGTAGCCATTCCCTTCTCCAGGGGATCTTCTGACCCAGGAATGGAACCCGCATATCCTGCATTGCAGGCAGATTCTTTACCCTCTGAGCCACCAGGGAAGCCTGTAAATCAACTATACTTCAATTAAAAAATTTTTTTAAAAAAAGAACTGTTCTCTGCCCTCAAGATGCTTACAGACCCCTTTGAATGAAGATAAAACTAATCAGTAAAACCAACCAGGCATTGTCCTTAACCCATTTTCTCTATTAGAACATAAGCTCCATGAGGGTAGCTTTGTTCATGACTCTGTATTTCCCTCCTTACTAGGCATTTCCTGGGCACTGACTAAATATCTATTCTGTGAGCAAATGAATGAATGAACCATGGCTCTGTGAGCTCCTGATCCCAAAGAGCAGACTCAGGGTCGGGGACGTGAGCCTTCTGGCCCCTTTACAGGCTTTTGCTGATTGCAGCAGCCAGACATGAATGGATCTCCCCCTCCCAGGGCATTTTCAATCTGGCTCCATCACTCAGGAAGTTAGTGAACCTCTCCCCCAGGATGATCCAGCCCAGCTGCAAGGCTAGTAGTTGTCATAATTGACATTTATCTTGCTTAGACAGTTTATAATTATAATCAGCTCATTCAAAAACCCTATAAGGTTCCTTCCTTTGCTCTGTCAGTCATGTCCAACTCTTTGCGACCACATGGACTGCAGCCCACCAGGCTCCTCTGTCCATGGGATTCTCCAGGCAAGAATATTGGAGTGTGTTGCCATTTCCTTCTCCAAGGGGATCTTCCCCACCCAGAGATCAAGAGACAGAGATGTCTCTTGCATCTCCTGCATTGGCAGGCAGATTCTTTACCACTAGGGACACCTGGGAAGTCCCTCCTATAAGGCAAATATTACTATTATTTCCAGAATGAAAGCATGAAGAGGTTAAGTAACCACTCCCCAGCTACACAACTAGGGAGCAGCAGATCGAGAAATTGAATTCGGATCTGTCTGACTCCCAAGTCCTTGCTTTCACTGTGAGCTGGCTTCTCTTTTTGTTTTTGTGGATATTTTAAGCTGTGTCAGGGACTGCTCGCCAGATGGCTTTTTAATCTCTATCCTGTTGCTTCATTATTAATCTCTAAATTGTTTAGAGGAGAGAGAACTTGGTACAGAAAGCAGGCATCTGCATGGGAGAGGTTTCTGGAAGAGCTGCTGGCATTTCACGTGGAGGGTGGGCTAGGTCTGGGTAGAGGAGGGACACAGAAACACACTTACAACTGGGGGGGACAGCCATGGGATCCATCTGTCTGGCTGCTGCCGCGAGGAGGCTCAAAATGACCGTGTCACCAGCAACGCAAAGCTATGAACCAGGGTCAGTCGAATATTTAGCTGGTGGTTGCTTCCTGCTTTGGTCTACTTGGAAAGGGATAAAGAACTCCTTGCATTCTTTGCATATACTGGAAACCCACACTGCACTGGAGTTAGGGGTCTTTCTGGAAGATGGCTGATGCTTCAGGTAGAGTTCTGCATGTTGCAAAGCCCCACATCCTGAAGTTTTCCCTAGGCAGGCGGGCTCCTTAGAACACGTCATGCTCAGCTGGGCCGGGCAGCGCCCAGCCCTTTGTCTAGGCTGTGCCGAGGAGGACTGGAGAGTCTGGTGTGCCTTCAGTGGTAGCTAACTCCCAGGAACCTCTCTGGTCCTTACATCTCCACAGGATGGAGGGGAAAGTGCTCTCAGATGAGAAAAGTAGGCGGAGGCTGGAAATCAGCAAAGCGCATTTATTCCGCCAAGTATACAGCATTCTGAACTTGCTCCACCCTTCTTATTTTCCATCTGTCTCATTATTCATCCCAGTAATATCTGGGCACTTTGAAAACAGTGATATTTTAATGTGAAGCTATTCCAAGGAGAAAGGAAAATATCCTCATTTGGCATAAACCCGCCATGCAAATTAGCCTAAATAAAAATGAGACTAAAGGCAACTTGGAATATTATGGTACTTTCTCAGGCTCCTGCCAGTCTCTGCTGTCAGCTGTAGCATTGCTCCATCCTGGTGACAGTGCTGAGAAGCAGGGGCTTGTGTTCTGGAAATGTTGGACACCAAAGATCCTGCCCTTGGGCTGTGTTGGACCAAGCCCTTGAAGGCCACACCAGAGGCCACAACAGGACTTTCTCAGAAGGTATTCCCATGTTTGGCTCATCAGAGATCAGCCTCTCATCAAAGGACTCTGGCATCCACTCTGTTGGTTTTGTTTCTGGGTGACTATTTAAGTTGTGGGTGTTTGTGTGTATGCTTGTATATGTGTATGTTAAGGGTCAATGCTACGCAAGTTGACATTAAAGAAAAGTCACAGAAAGTCTTGAGATCAGGATTAACAAATCATCATGCTCCTGCCACTGATGGCAATGAAGCAATTTCTTTCCTTTCTCTCCATCTGCATCATGTTTTCTTTGCCTTCTCTTCTCCCACTTGTCTCCTTGAATTCTCTCCTTCCTTCTCTTCTGGGTGTACCTTATGTTTGCTCTGGGTTGGGGGTCATCCTAGCTTGAAGCAATACACAAATCCAGAATGGAGGGCAGATGCTGTGGCCAACCAAAGCAATGGGTGATCATCATTATCATTAATTTCCTCAAGTCACGGTTGAAATGGCCTCCTTGGAAACATTCTCAGAATCCTTCCCATGTTTGTGAACCGTTCTGAAAGGAGAATGTCAGCTGGCTATATTTATTCCGAGGTTCTATTTCAATCAGACATTAAGACAACTGGGACAACACCCTTATCAGACTTGTCGCAAAGGAGTCAGACATGTCACTACATTCATTTCACGTCTCTAATTTCAAAGGTCATAAGGCTGGAGGTGGTTAGATACCCTTCTGCAGCTTTGCTTTGTTGGGGGGAATTTGAAATGATACATGAAATCAACAAGGCTGACTTCTGAACTTTTTTTTTAAAACTGTCAAGCCCATGATCCTGCAATCTGTTTTATTCTAAGAAATAATTCACTGAACAAGCATGCTAACGTGGATAAGTGCTGAAATGTCTAATCTGAAATGTTAGTTTTCCACGTAAGTTGGGGAGGAAATGAATAAGATTTCTGAAGTGTCCTATGAACCTTCTTCCTCTAGATATTTTTATTTATAAGCTTAACTTCAAATCCCTTACTTCTTTATCTGAATGTTTTAAAGTCTTCCTCACCGTTGATACTCGTCATATTCTTCTCAAATAGCCTCATTTTCTCCTTATCTTTCCACGTATCTCAAATTCTCGGTCTTTCCAACAGATAAGATTCCAAAGCTCAGCCATGTGGCCGAGCTGTATCAAAATCCTCCATATTTTGCATGCTCTTTGATCTTGAAGTTCAACTCAGTTATTTCTCCATATTGGCATGTACAAATATTTAGGCATTAAGATGGCCACGAGAACATCAGTAATGAGAAGAAAATTGGAAACAAGATATTCATTGAATAAATCATGAACACTGATGGAGTGGAATATTATGCAGTCATTTCAAATGATGTAAAAGAATAGCAACATGAAAAAATATCCCTAATGCGTTATTTAGAAGAGATAAAAGGAGAGTTCTAAATAGTATTGTCCCAGCTTATTAAAAATGTGGCCAATGTTTTCCCCCAAAGACTGTTGGTATAGACATTAAATGTAAACAATGGTTTTCTCTGAATGATAGAGGTGATTTTTATCTTAAAATTTTTTTTTAAATCTATTTCATGTTTAAATTTTTCTGGCTTTTATCTATCTCCATGTACATTTTTCCTGTCTGGACCACAGGAAATTACCAGAGACCACTGCCAGGAAATCACTCTGGGAATAAACAGAATTATCCAAAGAAAATCCACATAAGCAAGTTACAATCCTCTTTCTAGGTTGCAGACATCAGTGTTTTATGACCTATGTGTCCCTGTGACCTACCCTGAACCAGAGCATCAAGGGGGTGCAGATCAATGGTTTTCAAGACTAGAAGAGATTCAGAGGAGTCTGTTGAAGAGCCCTCAGACTGAAAACCACCTCACCAAGGAACTTAAATTATACACAGTTTAAGAGACAGTTTCAAGTATCCCATTTAAAGAAATATTTGAGCAAAGAAAATAACACTACCTAACCCTTACCTGGTTGATGTAAAAGAGGAAAAAAATCTATTGAAGTGCAATAGAAAAAATAAATTTTGGAGACTTAATGTAATAAAGAGAGTTAAGTCATTTTGGGAAACTGGGAAAGTACCAGAACACAATTTAAAACATGAGAATGGCAAAAAAAAATTTTTTAGCGAAGATGTAAAATCTCTACTCTCTGGAACCTAACAAGCCCATCCCTACATCAATTAGAGAGTTCATGCTTAAGGAAAGGGGTAGGACATTCAGCCCTACTAGAGAATTCTTGGCAGGATAAACCACTAGTCTGACGTGGTGTGGCAATTCCCACACCACGTGCTTATTTATTTGTGTTTAAAACCTTGAGTGTCTTGAAAGTCAGCCCCACTGCCCACGCCTACAATTTAGAATGACATCCTGAGTGTTGCTACATTCTCAGTCATCAAAGACATATTCCTTCATGCTTAATATAATCCTCTTAGAATGGTGGGGACAGCCAATGTTATACTTTAGGAAGAATTTTCAATCATGTGAGTAGAAGATCAAAGAGGTTTCCTGGGACTGCATTTTTTTCTTTCTTTTTTTCTGGATCGTGCTTCCTTTGACAAGAGAAGAACATAAAATAGAACATACATCTTTAATTTATTCAAAGTAATGAATAATAACTCCATCATTCAATAAATATTTATAGTTGTTGGACATGTATGATGTGCCAGGAACAGTGCCAGTTGTTAAGGATAAAGAACAAAGCATAAAGCCCTCAGGAAGCCCACAGTGTAACTAAAGGTTCTTGCTGATAGAGTGTTTTTATGACATGAAATGTACCAGGTGGCTCAGACGGTAAAAGAATCTTCCTGTAATGCAGGAGACCAGGGTTCGATCCCCAGGTTAGGAGGATCCCCTAGAGAAGGGAAGGACTACCCACTCTAGTATTCTTGCCTGGAGAATTCCATGGACAGAGGCGCCTGGCAGGCTACAGTCCACGGGATTGTAAGGAGTCGGACACAACTGAGCAACTAACAATACACCACCAATATTAAGCATGGTAAAGAGTCAAATGGGGTTGATTTCATCAATTTCTCATGAATATTTGCATTCAGTTTGCAATGTCTCCGCGGTGACTTTCTCAATAAGAATTAATTTTCCAATGAAGATGTGCTTCTATTTGCATCCTCCAGGTCTTCTGTCCACCCTTCTCCATCCTACTATGCCCTGGAGGCTGGCCTGTGTGCTCTTTGACTTTTGATTGGGTTCAGCCAGTGAGACATTTCGCAGGAGTTGAGCAGGTGGGGACAGTTCGACTGGAGTGTTGATTTTCTCAGCTCCCCACCCGCTGCAATTCTCTACACAGACGAGTGGAGAAGTTTCTCTGTTCACTGTCCTTCATGCCTGAGGGTGGACTGGCTCCCTACTACCGACAGTCTGCAGCACTGCACTATTCTTGTTGGTTTCCTAAATCTAGCCCACGTTTCTGTAAACAGTTCCTGTAATAAAACTCTCTTTGAATTACCTAGCTTCAGGGTGCCGTTTCATGCCTTCCTGACACAGAGGGAGAAGGACCTCATTAAAGGATAACACGAGATATCTATTCTAGATTATTTCTGGGACCAGTATTAATGGGATGTTTTGAGGAAACCTTAATTCAAATCAACCCTCTTCATAATTATTCCTTTGCTGATATGTAAATCAGTAGTACTTTATGAGAGGCTAGTAGGTCATAGATTTGAAAGCCTTTCTTGTTTCTTTCACCATCTAGGAAACTATAAACACGTTAAATCCGTGGCATCGTCTATTGTCAGCCTTAGTGTATTTGTACAGCTAGGGACAGTGGTCTCCCACCTTCAGGTTCAATCTGATGTGAGTTCCCATAGCAGACTCTGACCTCAAATATCAGGAGTTGGCAGCAGGCTTGCCACCTTCCAGACTGGCTGTGACCTTTCGCTCCTCTTCTTATTCCTGTACCTCTCCATCTACTCTCTCTGGCACTTGAAATCCTACCATGGCCAGTACCCCTCCCAGGAACCCTGTAGCCCATAGGTGGCTGTTCCCAACCGGGATGCAGTGAATGGGGTGTGGCTCTCTGTTTACCACCGGTGCCGACCCAATGTGCAACTATGTCTCTGAAAAGGGTCTGGTCGCTGCTACCAGATCCTGCCCCATGATGGACCACACCCATCCCATGCCTAAAGAGATAGCACACTTCTGTAAATGCCAACTAGCTTGTTTATTAAGTGGGTTGTTCTGTCCTAGGCACCATTCTAGGTCCTGGGGAGACTGGTTTTCTATTGCATTTGGAAAGTGGGAATAAATGATTGAATTCTACTTTTGGTAACAAAAGGAAGAGAGATAACTTACATATTTAAGCCTTAGCTGTAATTCATCATGTTGGTTTCTTCTCTTTTCCTTTGATATACATCTACCACATTCCTTCTTGCCTTTTCTTTTAAAGATAATTTGCTTTCCCTTAATAGATAAAAAAAGCAATTATATTTTGTGATCGTATCCAAGGATCTGATTCTACTATAATCCTACAACGAGGGTTTCCTTTCAAAGACCATAGGTCTAAAATATCAAAAAATGACTTTTCAAACTCTCATAATGTAGATTGTGAGATAAATTCAGTTTTGCTCACTTCCATAGAATAAGGCTATTCCTGTCTTGCAACCAACTGCACAAACTGGCCTTGATTTGCTGACATTGGTTTTAACCAATCCTTTTGAACAAAAAAACCTCATTCAATAGCTTTATTAACAAGTCATATCCATTTTAACAGATTTTAAGTTTTATTTAATTAAATGGTTCAAGAAAATTTTTAAGTATGGTTTGGGTGACTTGCTTTTGTTTTTTAATGGCACAACTGATGATTTGGCTTTTATAACAACTTATTTCATTGTGGAAGCTCAAGAGGGTCTTCAGCAAAGGGTTCTCAAGTTGGGGGTGGGAAGGGCAACAAGGCCAGAGTTTCCGTCTGAAGAGTCCACAGGCTATTAAAACTGTTAACAAGGCTTTACTGCATCCTCTAGGATGGAAAGAATGGCTTTGTAAAGGGGAACTGAGCTAAGCATGAACACGTCAAGGGTATCCACTCTGAAACTAGAGGAGAGAGAAACTACAACTCCCAATTCCTTTTCCATGGCTTTAATGGCTAAACACCACTTAGTTTAAGCTAACGGGATATAATGGTGCCTTTGACAGATGCCTTCACATCAAGATCTGATAGGAGCCCTGAAAGTCTAACGTTGAATCCTCTTCTCTTCTGCCAAGGATGTCATTCCACATCTCAGTTCCTCTTCTCTGACTGATTATGAAATTTTGAGCCATTTCTACGGCAGCCCACCACTCTCCCTGGGTGAAACCTGCTTCACACCTAACACCTGTGTGTAAATAACATGGTAATAACTCACATTGCTTTCTCAGTGTACCACAGGGATCTCACTCTTGAAAGGAACTCTGAAACATATGCTTTGTAAGGCAGAATACCTCTTTTGTAATGTAAACAATATAAACCGTAGACAAAGCTTCCAATTTACCTAAGTTTAGGTTTTTACATATGGGGTTTCATTAAAGCAGAGCATATCTGTAAATGAAAATATTTTAAGCCTCAGCCCTTTGCCCATCATAATGGTTTTAAAAAACCTCATTACAATAAAACCCATTAGCTTGAATAATTAAATTAAAAAATGCTTTCTGCATGCATTGAAATTTCTGATTTTAATAGGAAAAAAGCACAACTGAATGCCTTGTTTTTAAACCTGTTTCAATCAAGTTTGAAAATAGCAAATAGTATAATGACTTGCAGGATGCAGAAAGTACACTGCAGACTGTGTGTGTTGGGGGTGGGGAGGTGAGGAAAGGCAGACTACGCTGAGGACAGAAGAGGCAGACAGAACCTAGGAGAACGTGACCAACACATACAACCTTATTTCAATCTTTACAACTACACAGATTTTGTCATTCCCAATTCGACGGAGAAATTGAAGCCTGGAAGTGTTACATAACTTGTCTCATATCACACAGGTTTCTAAGCAGAGGTCAGAATTCAAACTCCCATCTCTGCCTCTCAAATAAATACTCTTAACCCCTCTGCCTACTATTCAATTGAAACTTCAATTGTCAGGAATTTTTGACCTACAAAAATGAAATTTCATATGGTTCAACTAAGGCCTCTCTACCACACAGAAATCCAAGTAGGAAAAGATAGAGATGATCCAAGGTGACTTTAGTCCATTTTGTAGGATGGGAAGAGCCCAGATTGCTGCTGTTGCTCACTCACAGTCCTATTAGCTTCATGTCCCTCCCACCCACTTTGGGATGCATCTGTCCCTCCCTTTTTTACCAGGTCACGGGCAAAGTGCTAGAGACACTAACCTGAGTATGACTTTGTCCTTGACCCGAGAAGTCTGCATGCATGCTAAGTTGCTTCAGTCATGTCTGACTCTTTGCAACCCTGTGTACTGTAGCCCACCAGGCTCCTCTGTCCATGGGATTCTTCAGTTAAGAATACTAGAATGGGTAGCCATTCCCTTCTTCAGGGGATCTTCCTGACCCTGGGATCGAACTTGCGTCTCCTGCATTCCAAAAGGATTCTTTACTGCTGAGCCACCAGGGAAGCCCTAAGTCTGCGGCCTTACTCTAGAAGGAACAAATCAAGAGTCTATATATTGCCTGAGCAGAAATCATTTCAGAGGGTGGGTCCAGCTGCCTTTGTCCATGTGGGAATGGCCATGCTGGCCAGCACACCCCTTACAGATGGGCACGAGGAGGGCCACCCAGACCTCTAAAGGGGGTCTTTAGGATCTGCATCTTTTTATCCAGGGGAAAAACAGTAGCAAGTGACACATGGAGGAAAGAAATCAAGAGTTTAGAATCCAGGATGGGATGTTGCTCCTTTCTCCTCTCATTCATCACTCTCAAAGCCCCATAAAGTTCATGGCTCAACTGAAGACATATCTCACTGCATTTATTTCCTTGGAAGCTGTAGCCCCATGATCTGGCTTCTATTTCATACACTGTATTTAACTTTACCAAAATCCCAGCAAAAAAAATAAATTGGAAAAATTTGGAAGTTAATGAGATTTATCTTATGTATGGCACCCTACTCCAGTACTCTTGCCTGGAGAATCCCATGGACGGAGGACCCTGGTAGGCTGCAGTCCATGGGGTCGCTAGGAGTCGGACACAACTGAGCGACTTCACTTTCACTTTTCACTTTCACGCATTGGAGGAGGAAATGGCAACCCACTCCAGTGTTCTTGCCTGGAGAATCCCAGGGACGGGGGAGCCTGGTGGGCTGCCGTCTGTGGGGTCGCACAGAGTCGGACACGACTGAAGCGACTTAGCAGCAGCAGCAGCAGCAGCTTATGTATATCCATATACTCATGTATTCACTATGCAGAGTATACTAAAGTATACTACATGAGCTGAAATTTCATGTGGGCTTTAAACAAGCAAACAAATTAGTTAACTAGCTAACTAACCAACTAACTCAGTTATTTCTTCTGGAACATTGCCTCAAAAAACAGTGGATGGAAGATGGCAGAGTAGAAGGATGTGTGGTCATCTCCTCCAGTGAGCACCAAAATTGCAACTAGCTGTTGAACAACCATTGACAGGAGGATGCTGGAACACACCAAAAAAAGATACTCCACATCCAAAGACAAAGAAGAAGCCACCGCGAGATGATTGAAGCGGGGGCAGTCATGATCAAATCAAACCCCATACCTGCTGGTGCGTGACCCACAGACTGGAGAACAGTAATACCAAAGAAGTTCTCGCACTATTGTGAAGGTTCTAAACCCCATGTCAGGCTTCCCAGCCTGGGGACCCAACAAAGGGACGGGGAATCCCAAGGGAGTCTGGCCTTGAGGGACAGTGGGATTTGATTATAGGCCTTCCAGAGGACTGAGCGAAACAGAAACTCCAGTTTTGGAGGGCACACACAAAATTTTGTGCTTGCCAAGACCCGGAGGAGCAAAGCAGTGACCCTACAGGAGACTGAACCAAAATTACCTGCTAGTGTTGGAGGGCCTCCTGTGGAGGCAGGTCAGCAGGGGCTCACAGCACTGGAAGATCCCCCTTGGCATAAACCCTCTTGGAGTTCACCATTAACCCTACCATAGAGCCCAGGGCTAGGTTGCCTCAGGCCAAATATCTACAAGGGAAGGAGTGCAACCCCACCCATCAGCAGATAACTGGATTAAAGCTTTACTGAGCAAGGCCCTGACCACCAGAGCAAGACCTAGTTTTATCCACCACCAGCCCTCCCATCAAGAAGCCTACACAATTCTCTTAGCCTCATCCATCAGAAGAAAGAAAGAGCAAGAAGCACAGTCTCACAGCAGCTGAAACAAAAACCATATTACAGAAAGTTAATCATGATGAAAAAACAGAAAGTTATGTCCCAGATGAAGGGACAAGAAAAAAGCCCCAGAAAAACAACTAAATGAATTGGATATAGGCAACCTTCCAGAAAAAGAATTCAGAATAATTATAGTGAATTAATTTCCCAGGATCTTGGGAAAAGAATGTAGGCAAAGATTGAGAAGATGCAAGAAATGTTTACTGAAGACCTAGAAGAACTGAAGAACAAACAAACAGGGATGCATAATGCACTAGAGGGAATCAACAGCAGAATAACTGAGCCAGAAAAACAGATAAATGACCTGGAGACAGAACAGTGGAAACCACTGCCATAGAACAGAATGTAGAAAGAAGAACAACAAGAAATGAAGAAAGCCTAAGAGACCTCTGGGACAACATTAAACACACCAACATTTGCATTATAGGGGTCCCAGAAGGAGAAGAGAGAGAAAGGACCAGAGAAAATATTTGAAGAGATAATAGCTGAAAACCTACTGCACATGGGAAAGGAAATAGTCAGCCAAGTCCAGGAAGTGCAGAGAGACCCAGGAAGGATAAACCCAAGGAGAAACACACTGAGACACATAGTAATCAAACTGACAAAAATTAAAGACAGGGATAAAGTATTAAAAGCAACAAGGAAAATGACAACATATAAGGGAACTCCCATCAGGCTATGAACTGATCTCTCAATAGAAACTACAAGCAAAACCAATACAATATTGTAAAGTAATTAACCTCCAATTAAAATAAATAAATTTATATTAAAAAAAAAAAAGAAAGAAAGAAACTACAAGCCAGAAGGGAATGGCTGAATATGTTTAAAGTGATGAAAGGGAAGAACCTAAAACCAAGAATACTCTACCTAGAAAGACTCTCCTTCAGATTTGATGGAGAAATCAAAAGCTTCCCAGACAAGCAAAAGTTAAGAGAATTAAGCACCACCAAATCAGCTTTAGAACAAATGCTAAAGGAACTTCTCTAGGCAGGAAACAAAAGAGAAGGAAAAGACCTACAGAAAACAAACCCAAAACAATTAAGAAATCGGTAATATACATATCGATAATGTATGTGTGTATGTATTAATGTAAAATTACATTTACCTTAAATGTAAATGGATTAAATTTATCAACCAAAAGTCATAGACTGCCTGGATGGATTAAAACATATGCATGTATGAACTTACACTTACCACATCACTCTGCTTGACCCCCTCCCCCCAAAACTATATGTAATTATTTTATATTGTTAAGTTAATCATGTTCCCATTGTGACTTGCAATTGAAATTATCTTTTATTTTTGTCTGGCTACTGCAAGAAGATCTAACCAGTCCATTCTAAAGGAGATTAGCCCTGGGTGTTCTTTGGAAGGAATGATGCTAAAGCTGAAACTGCAGTACTTTGGCCACCTCATGCAAAGAGTTGACTCATTGGAAAAGACTCTGATGCTGGGAGGGATTGAGGGCAGGAGGAGAAGGGGGTGACAGAGGATGAGATGGCTGGATGGCATCACCGACCCGATGGACGTGGGTTTCGGTGGGAGTTGGTGGTGGGCAGGGAGGCCTGGCGTGCTGCGATTCATGGGGTTGCAAATAGTTGGACATGACTGAGCGACTGAACTGACTGACTAACTGGTTGATTGTGGAAATTGATAAACATCTTTTACTACTGTGATTATGTAACTATTACTCACTTAATTGGAGAAGGGCATGGCAACCCACTCCAGTATTCTTGCCTGGAGAATCCCATGGACAGAGGAGCCTGGTGGGCTACAGTCCATGGGGTCGCAAAGAGTCGGACACTACTGAAGCGACTTAGCACTCACTTAATACCACTGTATCATGATTGGCCAACAGAAAAATAATAGAACTCTATATATCACCAAAACTAGGTTCTAATAGAAAAACCTGTAATCATTTTTTAAAATCCAAATGCATATCAGAATTATCTCGAAATTTTTTGAAAACTATGAATGCTTAGGTATTGCTTTTGTTCTCCAGAGCTCCAGATATGTTTCTAATGAGCAGTCGTGTTTAAAAACAACTGGACTATATGATAGTTTTTTACTTTTATCTAGTTTGTTTCACTTTTTCTATTTCATATTCAGTGCTCCCATTTCATTTAGTTTATGTTCTCCAATTTCCAACTTCTCCATCTCTCCCTGTTTTTTTTTAATGTTCTTTCTCAAGCCTTTATCAAGTGTAGTAGAAAAGATTTTGTATACATATACATATAAATATGTATAAATATATATTTTAGAAAACTTATGAATTTTTCCCCAACTAAAAAAATTATGACATTTTGATTCTACTTGTTTGACTTAGTATGAATAGAATGCTAGATTTCTAATTAAAAAATAGATATGCAGTAAGCATCAAAGGTTTACTGTATAGCATAGGGAACCATAGTCAATATCTTGTAATAAACTATGATGGAAAATAATTTCAAAAATAATATATGTGTATTTGTATAACTGAATCACCTTGCTGTGCACCTGAAAAGTTGTAAGTCCACTATACTTTGATAAAATATGTATATATTATTAAAAAAAAAAGTGGATGGTGTATTCCTGTCCAGCGCACATGGTTTTACACACAGCCCATAGCCTTCAAGTGTCTTGCTTCAGAACATGGTCTTTTCAGATGCTTCAGGTCAGACAAGAAATTTAGTCAGTTATTGTGCTTAGTTCAGAGCAGAAGGGCTTCCCTTGTGGCTTAGCTGGTAAGGAAACTGCCTGCAATGCGGGAGACCTGGGTTCGATCCCTGGGTTGCGAAGATCCCCTGGAGAATGGAAAGGCTACCCACTCCAGTATTCTGGCCTAGGGAATTCCATGGACTGTACAGTCCATGGGGTCACAGAGAGTTGGTCACGACTGAGCGACTTTCACTTGCGGCTTCACTCAGAGCAGAAAATGAACTCACTTTAAACATTCTGAGGGATTTTTGCTTGTTTGTTTGATGGAGACAAACCCCTCGCTTGTGGCTGGCCCTTAGGACTCATAAAACAAACCCTCATTTATCCTGAACACTTGAGTGGGATGTCATGGAGTTGGTAATTATTAATGACAACTAATGGCTGGTGGTTATTGATGACATTTGTGAGAGCAGGATAAAAATAATAATTATAATAATGTGAGATGTCATGAACAAGCAGTAATTGCAATAATGATTGCTATTATAATAATGAGTGAGAAAAGGATTTTAGGTTATTAAATCAATAAGGATAACAGAAGCCTGGATGTGTACATATATACAACTGTGGAGGGTTGCCAGATAAAAAGAATAGTCACTGTTTCTTTAAAATTTAAATATAGTTAGTTTACAATCTTGTGTTTCAAGTGTACAGCAAAGTGCTTCATTTATGCATGTGTGTGTTAAATTGCTTCAGTTGTGTCCAACTCTTCGTGACCCTATGACTGTGACCTACCAGGCTTCTGTGTCCATGGGATTCTCCAGGCAAGCATATTGGCGTGGATTGCCATGCTCTGCTTCCAAGTAGGTTGCTTCCGTGTCTTGGCTGTTGTACATTGGGGTACACATATCTTTGTGAATTAGCATTTTCTCCATATATATGTCCAGAAAAATGGTAATTCTAAATTTAGTTTCGTAAGGAAAACTAAAGTTTTGTTCTTTATAATAGCTGCAAATTACATTCCCACCAACAGGGTAGGAGGGTTCCTTTTTCTCTACACCCTCTCCAACATTTACTATTTGTACACTTTTTAATGATGGCCGTTCTGACTCGTGTGAAGTGATACCTCATTGTAGTTTTGATTTGCATTTCTGTAATCATTAGCAATATTGAGCATCTTTTCGTGTGCCTGTTTGCTATCTGTATGTCAAGAATAGTCATTATTGATTGAAGACACTATGTGCCCATGTGCCAAGCACTGTGCCCATGGCATAACATACGTGATCTCCTTTAATTCACAGCATCTCTGCAAGTAGATATCCTTGGTAGCATGATTATCCTTGTTATGTTAAAGAGAAAAATGGAGGTTTAGAGCAGTTATACAATTTGACTATGGTAACTTGAACAAGTGATAAGTGAAAAGTGTCAGTCACTCAGTCATGTCCAATTCTTTGTGACCCCATGGACTGTAGCCCACCAGGCTTCTCTGTCCATGGAATTCTCCAGGCGAGAATACTGGAGTGGGGGCAAATGGCAAAAAGAGAATTTAAATCTGGTCTAGCTATGCCAAAGTATTACACTTAATACATTTAAGTACTAAATTGGTACACTTAACCAGTATTCTGTGGTTACTGAAAATCAACCCAAAAAACAACTGGTATACTCTGTTATCCAGGACAACCCTGACACGAGTTGAATTTCAAGGGACCCCAAATACTGACAAGTCGTCTCAGACCCCATGGTCCTAGCTGGCATTAGGACCATTGTGGTGATGACCCTATACAGGCTGTCCTGTAGAACTGCCCAGTAAAGAAGAGTGTTTCTATAAAGAGGAGGGACTTGGATTACTGGGTTGAGGACAAAGCCTCATAAATATGTGCCTCTTTGGGGTGTTTGGATCAGAGTTGTGGTCTAAGCCATCCTTTGAGTTTCTCCGTATGAACAAATCTTGAGTTCACTGAGCTCCAGTGACCATGACTCGAGTGCTCAGAAAAGCTCTTGTGTTTGTACAAGTCTGTGTTGCCTTAAGAGCGTGGGTGGGGCTGTGACTTCATGGTAACTACAATAAAAAGCAAACCTCACAGTCCTTTGGTGATTTGTTTGACTAGTGGCTCTCCTGGCTTCTAACTTTGAAAGATGTAAGGTTTTTTTTTTTCCTTATTTGACAAAAAGGATAATAGGATTGTTGGTAAATATTTTATCTAACCTGGAGTGACCTATTTATCAACAAAAGCTATCTATTTTGCAGTGAATTATAACAAAATCATAAACCTGACCCTCAGTCTATGGCGAGTATGATTTAGTCTTTGATGGCTCCAAAGGCATGGGAGCTCCTGGTACTTGGAATCATCACTAATAGCCTCACCTGTCACTGCACAGGGGGAATATGGCCATTTGAGCACTGTACCAGGGCATATGGATAAATGGGCCCTCACTACTGACTTTGAAAAATGATACATAGAAGCTAAGAAGAGCTCAGAAAAATGCTTGAGAATTCAGCATAATGCAGATGAAATGTAAACCTTTTTACTGAGGACTCAATAGTGTACCTGTTCCCCTCTTGAAAGCATGGTTACATTCCACTGCTAACAGGCCTGAATAGGAGTGACATTTATTTCAGGGCTTCAGGGTCTGGCCCATTATTAGTTGTGCAGACTATTCTGGTCTGCCAGAGTCACATGGTTGCAGTGTAGAGTAGAATTCTTTTCCTTAGAGTTGATTTCCAAGCCAAAGCCAAGGGGATAATCACAATGGTTTTTGGCTGGAGCCATGGTGAGTCATAAGGAAAGGGGATCCTGGGACTGTCACTCACTCCTTTGCAGAGTGAATTAACTCTGAGAGCCAAATGGGAGAAGGCAGCTCCTTCCACTGAGTAAAGAAGAGCACAGTTTTCAAGCACAGTTCCCGGAAGGCACAGTTCAGGTTCTGAACAGTCATGAACAGCTAAAGTTAACTTCCTGAGTTGTCGGTCAGTGTGCTCTGGTTATAAACCTACAGCTTGCACAAAAAATTAAATTGAAAGACACTGGATGATCAACATTATGAATCTTGCAATTTACCCACCTCTTGGCATCCTGGGTTAAATTCTGTAGGTAATATTTCATGAGTGTTATTTCAGTTGGGTTTGGGTACACGTTTAAATAAAACGGTGCTTGAGTAGAACCATGTGCATTAGCAGCACTCAGGAACGTAGAAATGATTCATGCTGTGGACTTTCTCTTTTGTGGGGTGACCTTCTTGCAGATGTGTAGTGTTTTCTGGCAAAACTCCTTTTGTCATTTGTTCTTCACTGCAACTTCTGAGGTAGGCTGGCCAGGGATTGTGCTTTTGGTAAGTGTGATATGATAAAAATAATGGGAACAGAGAGTTTCATAAAATCAGCAAAGCTCAGTGATAACCAGGATGCCCCAGAACACAGGGCAGAAATCCACTGCAATGCACAATCAATAAAATGATAGGCCCCATTTGGATTAAAGTTCTCATTTACAATTCTCCCACTTAAAACAACTTCATAGGTTTTACTGTTCCTTCTCTCATTCATCGCCAGTAGGAACATTTTCATCAAAACTGGGTATTTGGTGCTTAAGAGTTCTCCTGACACTGCTTCTTACCCACCGAATAGAGTCATAATCCTTAGTATGTAACTTCAAAATCCTTTACACAATAACCAATTGCTTCCCCAAAGAGGATTGTGACTTCAGATGGTGAATAAGCTGCTGAAGGAAATTAACTCTCGAGAAATGAAAGTCCTGTTTCTGTGCTCTTAGAGGCACAGAAAAGAAAAAAATTTAGAGGCTATCACACAAATGTCAAAGCATCCTTTATCCTGCCTACAGAATGTCAGGACCAGACAGGTCGCTCACAAGGTTACTCTGCCCTCTTATTCAAAGCTGAGCACTGGGAGAGAATGTGGGGGCACTTGTTTCCTGGAATCTCCTGCCCTTTTCAGCAAACTTGCCCGAGAGGCCAAGACTTCCTTAATTTCTATGATATCCAAATCATTCCACTGACTCTCTCCTTCTAGATTTTTACGCACTAGCTGAATCCTAAAAGATTTTCTGCCTTCTGCGCTTGAAAAAGAAGGGAAATCTCATAGGTGAAAGGAAACCAGTACACATCATTTAGTTTGAAAAAAAGAAAACCCAGACCCATGCTCTCAAGAGCGTGTGCATGATATACTTGCTTGCTCTCAAGGTCAAATTAGCAAAGATTATGAAAGCAGACCCACAAAAGCATAAAAATGCCACATCAAGCCAGGCGAATCCTCCATCTTGTGCTGCACTCCATCTTCCTGGGGGCACCAGTCATCAGGGGGCTGTGTGGAAGTGAAAGATCTTGGTGACCAGAGTCGCAGCTCTGAGTCCTGGCAACACTAATGAAGGAACTTGAGCTGACCACTTCACCTCTCCAAGTCCTGCTTTCCTCATCTAGATGAATCTCTTTTACCTAACGGGTAGTTTTGAGAACCAAATTAGACAATGGATGTGAATGTACTTTGTAAAGACTGTGGTTAACATCTTTGCACGAAATGAGAGACTCAAGGGTCTGGAGGAGAGATGTGAGTGGCGTTCCCAGCATGCCCCACGCCAGCACCGTGGACGCCCCGCCCACTGCCTGGCCTCTGCACAGCCAGGCAGAGATGGCTCCCACCGGGATTGTTCTAGTGCCTCCAGATCCTTTCACAGCACCTCCTGCCTGTCCTTGGAGGCGCTTATCAAAATTGTAATTTAGATAGCTATTTCTGCAATCCTTGATTTGTTATACGCCTTCTCCTCTAGACTGTAAACTCTTTGAGGGCAGGGACCACTAATGTCTCACTTACTGTTAGAACCTGTGTAGCTCAGTGCTGGCACATAGTAGGTGTCTGGCAAATATTTCTCCAATGAACAGTGGAACACAGCTAGTAGGAGGGTTTACAAGCAGGTCTCTAGTGTCTCAAAACCACATTCTTTCTCTGCTCTGCCTTTGAGCATACAAAAGTCTTGTTTATTTATATTTAATGTTTGGACAGTTCTGGAATTTGTGTCTAGAAGTCAGTTTTCTGCTGTTTTTGTATTTACATTTATGCCATACCTGGCGCCCGTAAGGAAGCTGCTATCGGAAATAGCACTTCGGCTCTGTGTCTTCAAATCACCTCTTTCAGGTTTTGGGATGTGCCCCTTTGCACAGTTTTGCAAGTGCCCATGAGCTGGACTCAGGAAAGGGCTGGAAAGCCTAGCATGCTGCAGTTCACGGGGCCGCAAAGAGGCGGATGCGACTGAGCAATGGAACAGTAACAGCGGCCTTAGCCGGACCCTCTCCTCCTTTCTCCCGTCCCCTTTGTGACATGAACCCTTTGATCACATCCTTCTTAGCCATTGCTTCCAGCTGAAGAACTCCAATTACTTTAGCTTATTTTCCTACAAAAACTACACTTTCTTGATTATTTCAGATCTTTTCTTCTGGACATTTCCCAGCTCTGTCTAGCTTTCCCAGGGAAAGATCCAACTTTAGCTGGACTCTAAGCAATCCCTTTGCTGATCCCCCATTGATTCTCTAATTAAGGCAGGAGGTGGCAGTTGTCTCACACCCTGCAGTTTCCCCTCCAGCCCCAAACTCCCCCCACCCAGCAAACTTGGTGGTTAACAGCCTTTCACCCTTTGCTTGCCAAGAAGATCAGATCTTCCTAAGGAGGCCCTCAGTCCCGGCCCCATCCTCTCATCCTTGTGCTTCCAAGAGAAGAATTGTTCTCCTTTCAAAACTTTCCTAAATCCTACAAATGCTGTTCCCAGACTTATCCTTTCCCTGTCTTATCTCATCCTTTCCTTAGTGAGAATAATAGACATTAGCTGTTGTACCAGACAACAACCTAAATTTCAGAGGCTCAACACAGCACAAACAGATGTCTCACTTCCACAAAGCCCAGTAACAGTTGACCAATAATCTCTAGGTCCATCCTTGTTACTGCAAATGTCATTATTTTGTTCTTTTTAATGGTTGAGTAGTATTCCATTGTGTATATAAATATATCTTCTTCTCAGCTCTTCTGAAGCAATGCTATCTGGAACATGTGGCCCCCAGGGATGCCAAGTGGGAGAAAGCATGGTGGAGAAGGCTCATCAGCTATTGCTATTGTTTAGACTATTAGCTTTAGCTAATCAAATGAATCATCATGTTAGTGAAATATTTTAAAATACTGTTTTTTTTGTCTTTATCCTCTATTTAGTTAATTATTGAAGGATAGTTGCTTTACAATGTTGTGTTAATTTCTGCTGTACAACTAAGTGATTCAGTTACACACACATAAGTGTGTGTGTGTATGTATGTATATATATATATATCTTTTTAATATCCTTTTCCATTCAGTCTATCACAAGGTATTAAATATAGCTCCCTTTGCTATAGAGTAGGACCTTGTTTATCTGTTCCGTCTGTAGTGGTCTGACTTGCTAATCCCAAATTCCTAATCGAGCTCTCCTCCATCTTTCTTCTCCTCGGCGACCACAAGTCTGTTCTTTGTGTCTGTGAGTCTGTTTCTGTTTTGTGTATAAGTTCATTTGTACCATATTTTAGAATTCCATATATAAATGATATTATATGGTATTTGTATTTCTCTTTCTGACTTATTTCACTTAGTATGATAATCTTTTAAGTCCATCCATGTTGCTGTAAATGGCATTATTTCATTCTTTTTTATGGCCGAGTAGTATTCATTTTTAATTTCAATTTTATCTATGGTTTGTAAAGTATCTATTATGTGTAGTAGTATATGCTACATAATTTAAAAATAAATAAATAATAAATAATGGAAAAACTGGGGGCTGACAAGGTTGTGTGATGAAAATATTTGAGGACGCCTCTAGACCCAGCCTAGTTGCAGCTCCATGGCCCAGCATTTTGGTATCAATATCCTAAAGCCACTCTGAACCCAAGAAGTTCAAGATGGAATACATATTCTCCCACTAAGAGAACATACTTTTGACAGCCCATTTTCCCTCACTGATACTCCGATTTCCAAGTTTAAGGCTTTTAAGAGAATTCTGACTTTGTCTTTTTAAAGACTACTCCCCTCAGTACCCATTTATTCTGCAGGCTTCTTCCACCTTCATTTCCCTCCATCCTTTCCATTTCCCTGGCACTGTCTCCCTCCCGCCTCTCATCACATCCCTCCACACTTATTGCAATAACTTCCCAACAGTGCTCCCTCCCTCCAGCACCCCTCTCCTCCACACACTCAGTTACTGCATTTGCCTTTCCAGACTGCTGGTGTCCTTCTGCCCTTTTCCCAGCCTTAACTCAAAAAGCACAATAGTCAGTCTCTCATATCTTTGAATCTGAAGATTCTTGCAAGTCTTGAAGAAGAATTGCAAGAACTTCTATAATCTGAGCCTTCCCTTTCATTGATTTATTTGGTCAAAACAATATTGATCAGGTATCTCCCTTATTCCAAGCCCTGTATGGATCACTAGATATATGTTAGTGAATAATAGAACAATAATGATTTATTAAGTGTCTCCTGTGTGACACATAGTACTGAACTGAACACATAACCGAATATGACACATGCTATGCTGTGAACAAGATAACAAAGTCCCTTCTCACAAGGATTCATGCTTTCTATTAGATCTTATATTTTACTCCCCACCCCCATTTAAATCCTTCATCTAAAACTTGTTATTCTTTACAAACATGCTAGATTGATTTCCTAGTTCTGAGCCAGCTCCACCACTCCCCTGCTATGCCCCGCCGCTGATCTGTGTTTGACCACTCTTTAAAGTACTACCCATTCCCCTTGACCTTTGTGGGGTTCTCCCTGACTGCTAACCTTATTCATTTCTTCCCTCTAAAGATCTATGCCAAATACAAACCATACCATGCACAGTCCCATTCTACCCCTTCCATTTCTTGAGTTATGCACACATGTAGGGTCTTCCCACCTAGTATGTGAGGCTCCGACTTCATGCTTTCATTGCTATGGCTGTCTCCATGCTGCCTCTGATACTGTTGATGCTCCTTAAATATTGTTCAGTTACACCAAGATCGATCTTGTGAGGGCAGGGGATTATGGGAATTTTTTCCCAATATATTTTTCATATTCTCTATAATGTGGCTATATTATTTTCATAATGAAAAAATTGCAAATAAAAGCAAATAAAATACTTCTTTAATTCAATTTAATTGAAATCCAGAAATAATTGTTCTCATTAGGTAGCTAGACCTTGGCAAGTACTAAAGCTAATTTAGACCAGATTGGAAAAATTCAAAAGTGGTTATTAGCATTCACCAGTTCCTACTAGTGTAAATTGCTCTTTTCCAATGACAGACCAGCTTTTCTGGGTCACAGCTAATTTTCCCCTAGTTCTGGATTTCCTAGAACACCCTCCAGGGTCAGGCAGGAGTGTCTGTCAAAAATGCCTAATATCAGGACTTGCTTATAGCCTGTTAAGCCTATAAAAACACATTCATATAGGTTTCTAGAGGTTGTCAGATGAATCTTGAAGGATTCTCACTTTCAGTGTCTCCTAAAATGGTAGCTGGGAAAATGAAAGAAACTCAAATTATTAGCCATAGCTGGGTTGGATGCAATGCTGGTTTCTCCCTCTGCCATCAAAACAGAGAGGCATGATTTGCATAGGATGATGGATGTCCTTGGTTTAACTGGCTAATATCTTAAAGTAACAGAAGTGGGGGTTGAGATAGGTAGACCTCCTATAAAATTAACCACCAGCCTGAATTTTGCAGCTGAGCCAAGCCGGTTGGGATGACAATGTGAAATGAATAGGATCCCTGCAGAGCAGATACACACTCTTCCTCAACCACCAGTCCCCTCTATCTCCTCTCTCTCCCAGGGACTAATTGAGCAGTGAGTTTTATTGCTTGGATCATTTATGTCATCTCTTTTTATCTCTCTCCCACTTAACTCTCCCTGGTCTGTGAAGGGCAGTTTTGATACCTAGTCCTGTTGAAATTTGCCAGACTGATTCATGCATCATGTACGTGGAGCATGAACTTGGTGGAGCCTCGGCCCATCTTGGTTTGCTGAAAAGCAAAACACATTTTCACCCTACTTTTTCAATAAAGAAAGCCCACAATATGCAGCTGTTTGGGGATGTAGATAATAAATAGGGGAGACAGAGAAACTAAGAGGATGTAAAGACTGGCTATATCTCTGCTCAGATGTACTTTGCTTTAAGTTCACATCGTTACGGGGCAGATGGAGGGTTAGGAATTGAAAACTTCTGGGTAGTGCAACCTAAGTGCTCTAAATGCTCTGTTTCTCTGAAGAGGTATAATGATCACATTTGGGAGGGAAGCTGTCCCAGATGATAAATGTTCATTCTGTTCCAGCTTCCAGCTCTTCTTACTCCCACGGAAGAGGAAATGTTAGCCATACTATACTGTGCAACCCTATAAACACCTCTCTGCAGTTAGTTCCAATTGCGGAGTAAATGATGGTGAGAACACGATAATACAAGGAAATCGGACGTCCAAGGACTGATGACTTCAACATCTTCCCAGTGCCATCTGAGCAACAGGGCTTCCAGTGAGCAGAGAGGACTCCAAGTGTGAATCTGATTCAGGACAAACAAGGCAAGCTGCCAATGGCCTCGCCTCTCCCAACAGGGTTACATAAGCACCTTCCCACTTTTTCAAATATTAGAAACTCTATTGATTTAGTGCTCACCAAGCCTCTGTGTGATTTATGACCCAGAAGATGTCTGACGGGATTCAGGCAGATTTGTGAGGTTCCAGGCCAAAAACAAAATGAAGAAATGTAGAAGATACTTTGCTCACTTACAGATAAGCCTCTGAAAATCATCCCTATCTCTGAAAACCCCTCTGCTTTGCTTAAGGCCCCCTTTCGATAAATCACGGGAGAAATTAAACTTCAAATTTGACCACTTTCTCTGCAAATGTTTATCTCTTTGGAACTGAAATACCATGACAGCTGCCTTATTCTGTTTTCTGATGGTCTCTTCAACTCTTTCCAGCCTTCTGGTTGAGATATTTAAGTTTTGATATACTATAGCTTATTTCAACCAACATTTATTGAACATCTGTTTCATGCCAGCATCATGGTATATTTATGAGGCTAACAAAAATGAATGCATTACAACGTATAGTCCTTCCTTCAAAGAGGTATCAATACAGTAGATGTATAACAGAAATGGATAGCATAGCTATTCAAAAGATTTCATGCAATCCTTGCATATTGTAGAATGTCATTGGGGGGTCCAAAGAGTAAAGTGAGTTTCTAGTTCTAAGTGTGAGCAGCAGTACTGGTTGTCTTCCAGCCCTGGCCCATAACCTGCACACCCAACCCCACCCGAACACACACACGTGTGTATATAGGCATATATGTTTCTCCATGTTCTCTTCCTCGGCCGTCTGAGAAGAATGGAGATGAGTCCAAGGGAAGCCTTGAAAACCATCATAGAAGCTGAAGTCCTTACTGCAGTTTACAGGACCTTACAGGAACCACCTCTGCCTTTTCTCCTACTTTACCTCATGCCGCAATTAGGAGTTCGGACACTGGATGACTTGTTTATCACTGTATCCCAGCACTTCAGAAATAAATTTTGAAAGTATTCCCCAAACTTACTTGATCAAGGAATTCTAATCTGAAGAGGATCTTGGAAACCAGTAGCCTATAGAACACATTTTAGAAAATGCTGGTTTAGAGAAAGCCCTAAAGCTTTCCCTGTAACTTCCTATGAAGTCAGATATACATACAAACAGAGGGAAGAACTGTACTTCATCTTATCAGGCACTGGGGATAAAGAAGGATCCTTTGCTGCCATGTGGAAGACTTTGGAAGCAACTTGACAGACACTTTTATCAAGTGAAGGGGAAGTGGAGAGCTAGACACTCCATGCCTTCGTTGCTTCTCTCCTCAACTGCCAAGATACAGATGAGGGGAGTTTTTGCCAAGTCAAGGAATTCCCACTGCGCTCAGTGGCCAAATGTCAACAGCACTTAGCTGATTTAATCTCCAGTAATTCATCAAAGATCAGACCTACTGGTTGATTTGGAACCAATTTAGTTCTTATCACTGGCTTTACTATGGTGAAGTCGGGTAGGTTCAACTTTGGCGAAGTCGCACTTTCCTTTTCCACTTTTACAGCTTTCTCCCACACGCCACAGTAGATAGGGCTCACCTTCCCTGTGTATTCTCCTGCAGGGAGTTTGGCATTTGCTCAGAAGTCAAGTGAGTTTCATCAGCAGCACGATCATCCACTGAGTGTTTGCCGCTCACTTCTTCTGAGGCTCTGCAGGCTATACGTCTCCACATAGCAACCCCTCATGAAGCTGGCATCTTAAGGTCAAGGAAATGAGGGAACAGAGCAGTTAATCATGTGCAACTCCCATCTGTTAATAAACAGTGTAAATGGGACAGAATTCATCATTTGTTTTTGGAGACACAAAGGTTAAGTGCTTTGTCCCACGCTACAAATCAAGACACTGTCAGAGCCCAGAATGGTCTAGGGAGAATTGACAGGGCTCTTTTTAACCCACCAACACTTCCTCCCTCCACAAGAGTGTTACTTGGTTAAAACATCTCCATGGTGGAAATCAGCAAACAGCAGCTACAGGAAAACCTAAAGCACCCAGAGCAATTGATGAATGTTTGTGGCAAAACTGTGAGAGAGAGTCCAAGCAGAAATGTTCAGTCAACAGATTCCGATGGAAAGGCAAGTTTAATTTGCTAAATTTCATCCCATCCAGCCTATAAAACAAATGAGTGCCATTTAAAGAAAGGGTTTCAAAATTCTCCAATAGTATAGACTCATTTACTTCTCGTTTCCAGGCTTGTTAAATAAGGCAGAATGCCATCTCATCACATCTGAAAGTAGTTTGGGCAAGAGCTAGAGAAAAATATTTCCTGGACATTATTCTTTATATGACTTTTTTCTTAAAGTGCCAAGGAACAGAGGGAAATATAAAAAAACAGTATATTAGTTGGCTCTCTGCCCACTCCTTTACCCCTAGTTTCTGTCTTACATGTTGCATATTGTGTGGTTTAGGCACTTTCCTAAGAGAGAGATGTACTCTAGGTTTATGGGTTTCCAATGTAGGAACCTCAAGTCTCTGAGGTTAGAAAGATACTGACCTACTCTCCCCACCAGACTTTGTATTTCAAGCTTCTAACTTGGAACCGATGTCTTATCTGATTCATTTTACCTGATAAGGGCCCTTCTTTCCCTGGTGGCTCAGATGGTAAAGAATCTGCCTGCAATGCAGGAGACCCAGGTTCAACCCCTGGGTCAGGAAGATCCCCTGGAGAAGGAAATGGCAACCCACTCCAGTATTTTTGCCTGGAAAACCCCACGGACAGAGGAGCCTGGTGGGCTACAGTCCATGGGGTCCCAAAGAGTCAGACACAACTGAGCAACTAACACTTTCACCTTTCCTTTCCTAGACCACTACATTATTTCCCAAGTCAAAGAAACTGCTGCAGGCATGGATACATAGGCCAGCGTCAAGGACAAGCCTTCATCCTCCGATACCTTAGCTTCCACCTTGTCTGGGAACAGCGTGTGCCATCTTGGAGTCCCATTAATGGAGTGAGCAAAGGTGAGTGAATGAGAAAAAAGGGAAATTCCTCCAAAGCCTGCTTGTTATCTTTCACAGTAAACCCAAATCCCCCAGTGTAGCTGACAAGATATACCATGGCCTGGCCTTAGTCAATATTTCCAGCCTCATCTTTTGTCAGTCTCTCATAAAACCCACATAGCTCCAGCCTTGTTAACAGGCTTACAGTTGCCAGACTGTTCCATGCTGTGTCTTCCCCCTCTGACTTTTACATATGCTGTTTGCAGTTTCTGGGAATTCCTCAAGGAATGTACAAACGTCCTTTCCTCTGGGAAGCATGTGCCAGGCAGGGTTCCAACTTTGTGCACTCATGGTGCCTTGAGATATACTTCTTTGCAGCTTAGTCTATTTTACGGGATTCTGTGTCTGCATGTTTCTTTTCCAGGAAATTGGGAACTCCTGGAGGGGACTGGGTTTAGTAAAATACAGGTGTTCAACAAATGTTTGCTAAATAAGGGATTTGATTGCTAGAAATGCAACGTAAGTGCATTCCCTAAGGATAGAAGGCTGAAAGTTTTATCTTTCTGGCATAATTTTAACAGTGAGTCTTAGATGTTGGTGTTGTCCATCCTTCAATCATAAGTCTGAGAGTATGCTAATGACTCTTTGGAATGATGTGATACAGTCTTATAAATTTAATAAAGAAAAAAACTGTTAAAAATTCCTATGCAACAGTGTTTCAAATTACTGTATATGTGCACTCAGTATATCTTATTAGCAAAATTGCACCAAATTACTGCAATCCCAGTTTGTTTCCGTCCAGCAACCAGAGGTCTTAGGTGAGGAATTCACCAAGAAGAGTGGTAAGGGAAGCTGATGCTATTGCATACTTTTTTAAAGCTGCAAATGTGGAAGAAAGAATGTTCCTCGATGTGTTATTGCATGATTTATAATCCTCTCCGTCCTTAAAGAGCAAATTAAAGTCTAGCAGATGGTTCTCTGAAGCCCTGTAATGCAGTTTGTCTGTAGCCATAGTTACATGTTTCAAGAGTCAGAAACATCTTAGCCAATTGTTACTGAATTGTAGAGCTTCTCCAAGACGTGGAAAGGCTTCTCCACCCAGAAGTGCTGGGCAGAGAAAGTGTGACTCTGAGGCAGCCATCCCCGCCAGCTCATTTCCTGACAAATATTTTCCCAGCCCTTCGCAGGCAGCTCTAGTCTCAAGGAACAAACCACATAACTAGCCTTGGTCTCCTTTGATGGATGAGGCTCAATGTGGAGTGAGGGATCCTCCTAGAATGTACTGATAGGTTCCATGAGGAGATAGGTTTTGTTGGTTTTATTTAGTGAAGTGCCACAGACCCTGGAACAGTGTTGGCACACAGCAGGCATATAATAAGTGCTTGCGGAGTGAGTTGGGGAATAAAAGCGTCTGAGAGTCTGACCTCTGGGGATGCCTCTGTGTGACATTGTACTCCCCTGAGTTCCCCAAGCAATGCGGAGCCCTTGTCAGACAGCAAGTTTCCTTGATCCTGGGGGCTCCTCCTCTCTCCCCACTCAGTGCTCAACCTGGCTCTTGCCTGGATTCCCAGTCACGTTTCATTCACCTGATGGACATCTCTGTGCTGTGCTTAGTCACTCAGCTGTGTCTGACTCTTTGCGACCCTGGACTGTAGCCCACCATATTCCTCTGTCCATGGGGATTCTCCATGCAAGAATACTGGAGTGGGTTGCCATGCCCTCCTCCAGGGAATCATCTATACATCGTTTTTAACTCCCTGAGAAAGTCATTTGCTTCTCAGTGGCTGGGGGTGGTGCTGTTTGCTTTGTCTACTCACTTGACTTCCTTAGTCTACCATCCACACCTCTGCTATGCACTGTAATGGCAAGTCCTGGTTCTTCCTCAAAGTTCTGCCTCCCTAAGAGTAAACAGCCCTACCTCTCCAATAAGTCCTGAGCTCTAAAAAGTTCTGAGAGAAAAAAAGAGCCCACTGACGCCCAGAACTGAAGCAAATGAGGTCATCTCAAAGATTTATGGATGCATCTATAGTTGGACACTTGAGCTATATCTTTACATCGGTTGGTATATTTTTTCTGATTCAAGCCTCCTTGCTTGAAGCATAAAATCTCAAGCCTCAGAAGATTCAACTTCTTCTCAATGGTGCTTTTCAGACAAGAACCTTTGGAGATTACCAAGGGTCATTTTCATCAAAATGAAAGACATATCTGATTATGATGGCTTTGCTGACAAATAATTAAGATGAATCACCAGCATATACTTGTCCCAGCTGCCTCATTGGTGTCCATTTGGAGTTCGCATGGGAAGCTCATAGTCCATGTCTCAGCTCTTTAAAAGCAATTTATAACCTAACTCACCATCCTAACTACCTGAGAAGATTTTAATCCTAAACCTGTCACCACCCATTATTTTCACTGGGTCCTGACAGTTCTACATTAAAACAGTTTATAAGTAGAAGTTAACAAGGCCTAGAGAGAGTGATTTATGTTTCAGTCTGTGGAACAGTCAACATTCTTCCCCTGGTCAAAGAGAGCCCAGAGCTCTCTGTGGACTGAGAGAAGAAAATGATCTCGCCAAGATGGATGGCTCCTGCCTTTGGGCAGGTGGCTGACGTGTGATGCTGGGCCTGAGGCCCAGACACCAAGCAAAGCTCGTGCATACAAGGAACAGAGTGCAGTCCTGTTTCCCCCGCTCCCTCACCCTTTCTGGCATCACCACCCTCCTGGGCCCTTCTCAGGGATTGGGCAGTTTGAAGGAAGCATGAGTTTTTGTCTTTACAAAATGTTGATGACTCAGAAAGTATCCTTGACTCATTGAAGCTAATGGCGAGGCACTGCAAAGCTGTCCCACTTGCCATGGGCAAGTGTGGATGGCTGAATCAGAGGAGGCAGAAGAGGTATCTGTGAAGGAAACGCCTTTCCCTCCCACTGACACCCTCCACTTCAGGGAAGGTACAACAACTGCTGCTTCTTCAAGCCTGACCTCCTTCCCCCATGAGCTGCATTTTCTGAGAAGTTGTCCTAAAATGTAAGCGGATGGCCACTCCCACCCCAGTTGCATGGGTTTTCCAGGGCTGCCATGATATTCTACCACAGCCTGGGTGGCTTACACAGCAGAAATGAATTTTCTCGCAGTTCTAGAGGCTGGAATTCTGAGAGCAAGGTGTCTGCAGTTTTGGTTTCTCCCGAGGCCTCTACCCTTGGCTTGCAGATGGCTGCCTTCTCGCTGTGTGCTCACACTGTCTTCCCTCTGCGTAGGCACACCCAGGTGTCTCTATGAGTCCACAGTTTCTCTTCGTATAAGGACACCAGTCAGATTGGATTATGGCTGACTCTAGCAGCCTCATTTTAACTTAATCACTTCCTTAAAGGCCCTTTTCCCAAAGTAAGTCACATTCTGAGGTATGGGGGTAGGCCTTCAACATGTGAATTATTTTTTCGGGGGGAGTGGTGGGAACACAGCTCAGACCATAACACAAGTCAATTCCAAAAGCCCTCCAGCTGCAAATACCTTCAGCGGAAGTACAGTGAGGTTTCTCTGACTCAGCAGGGCTGAAATAATCCCATCCTGGGCAAGAAAGGACAACCCATCTCACCAACGGAAATGGAAATGCCATCTCAAGGAAGCTATCAAAGGAAGTGTAGCAAAATGAACTCCTCCCCAAGACATTAATGTTTCCTTCCTTTGATGCATCATTGATCAAATCTCTCTTTTTCTCTTTTTAAAGAAGGGGACTTGCCCTTTCTGATTTTCTTCAAGTATATCATTAGAGCAACATCTTCTCTTTGCCACAGCTGCATTCCATTTTCAGTACCCGAGTTCTAAATGTGACCAGACACTGATTTACAGTGCTCCGTCTGAGGATGGTATGGTGGGTATTTCTCCATCCCGTATGTCAAGTTATAAGAAGTTGGTGTGATTGGAGCTGCTCCCCAGATAAGTGGGCCATAACATTTTCACACTTACCATGAGCACAGGCTGAGATAAGAGGCACATGTGCTATATTTACTCCCTATTTTTTTACTCCTGGTGTTAAATACAAGGAGAACCAGTGAAAACCAAACCTCCTAAGCCACTGCAGCAGAATACAACACATTCAATCCTCAACACATTCAATCCTCCTCTCTTTTTTTCAAGTAGGCTGGAATGTTCCTCCAGGATGGCAGAGATCCTATTGAGGTGATTTGGTGCTGAGGAGATGCTTCTTAATTGTGTTTGCAGCCCAGAGCAGAAAGCATGCCCATTCGAAGTACTTGTATCATTTTTAAATCAAGGCCATCTTTTTCTCAGTGGTAAACGTGAAATGTTTTTAAAGGCCAGACTTAGCATAAAATCTATTGGTTGCCATGGATACCACTTACCACACAGGACTGCGCTCTGTGTTCAACTGTGTGATTTTCTCTATTCAAAGGTTCAGCATTGTCAAAAAACAAATTACTTTTTCTGTTGTTTATCTCTAAGTTCATTATGGGGAAGGCAATAAATAAGAAGATATTCATGTATGTAGGGGAGCGATGTGGGGAGTCACTTGGGCTCTATGCTTTCAAATTCAGTATTTTACAATAATTATAGCCAAATTGGCTATTGTTAGGAAATAAAATGCATTTTGATCTTTTTTGTGTGTGTGAATATAAAGTAAAGCAGGTACTTGGAAGTCTGCTCCCAACAAAATTACATGGTAATAAGGCTTTTCACACCTACACAGCACTTAGTAAGAAGCTCTGAAAGAGGGAGATTTAGCTCTGATAGGCTTCAAACTTGGTACCTCAGGCTCCTGGCTTTCCTCTTTATGAGAGAAAACGTGGGTTCAGGACCTCGTGCTCACTGAATTATTCATGCCTTCTTTCCACCGTGTATCTCGAGGGTTGAGACCTGTTAGGCTGCTATTATGAAGCGTACTGGTCCACCCTGCTCCCACCCCGCCCAGACATCCTCACCGCCCTGCAGCCCGGAGCCCTGCTAATTAGCTTGAATGTTTGCAGCTGGCAACTCCTTACAAGCCCCACCTCTTCTTTCACGTCGAAACTCCTCTCCTCAAGGAAAAGTGGGAAAAAGACTTGACAGAAATAGCAAGCGGGAGTTTCTCACGTTACTAGAGGGTATTCAAAGATGATTTGGTGTCAGCAAGTTCCCATTGGCTGAAGCCTGTGGTATTTTGCTCTGACCCCCAATTAATCAAGGAATGCCCTGAACATTGACTTGTTACTTACTTAAGATGCTCTCCAGTCACCTCACCAGCACTTTTTAGACTCCTTGATTTGGGCTATTTGCATGACAATGAGGTAAAGGGGAGACCTAATGAAGGGATCCTTTTTCAAATGTGCTCCTTGGTGTTGGATGCCTGTAATAATAGCCTGAGGGGAGGTGGAATTCTCCTTTGGGTTCTCTGGAGAGCGGCACACTGATGCCCGCTAATATGCAAATTCTAACTTGTCACCAACCTTCGGCCTGTAGCTGGTGGAGATGTCGAGGCTGCAGCCTAATTGTCAAATCGCTGCCCAGAAAAAACTCACGTGTAAGATGCACCGCAATTCATTTACATGCTGCAAACACAGCCACAAGCAACACAAAAGTGAGACCACCCGAGGACAGCAGCAGTGGTGTTGAAACAGCAAGTCCCCTACGTAGGATAGGGACCCTCAAGCTGCAAACTTTCAGAGATGTGAGTGTGCATTCGCACAAGTTAGTGCATGGGTCTGGCACACACTGCCACGTGCATGCATCCTCAACAAGCGGCCGTGCTTTTGTGTACTTTACTGTATAGTACTGTACGGAGCACAGGAGTGCAGTATCTTTACTTCAAGCCCAGGATGTCTGGAAGCAAGTGTGAAAGCTGTGGTTTGACACATCTGGCACTGCTAAGAAGTGCCAAGTGCCAAGAAAGGATGGAGAGAGGCGAGAGGAAGAAGCAGGAGCGGAGGAATCAGAGATCTGCGACCCAGGAAGTGGCGGGGGGATGCTCTTTACCTGAAGAAGCACTGGTTAGCTTTTGGGGCACAGGACCGGAACGTAGGATGGTACGTGGAGATTGCAGCCATTCAAGGGGATAGATGGGATCGAATCCAGCCAGGAACCAGGGAAGGAAAGAGGGAAATTGCGGCTTGCTTATCTCCTATTGCTGACAGTCCTTTAGCTCTACCATCTCCCACCTCCTCTCCCTCCTCCAATCAGCAACCCTTTCTGCCTGTTCCCTTGATGCCAGCCCCTGCCTGTCAGCTGTTATACTGTACTACCATACTTTTTAAGGATTTTTAAAAATTTATTTTTTGTGTTCATTTGTTTTTATGTATTATTTGTGTGAAAAGTACTGTCAACCTATTTTAGTACAGTACTATATAGCCAATTGTGTTAATTGGGTACCTAGGATAACTTTTGGAGAAGGCAATGGCATCCCACTCCAGTACTCTTGCCTGGAAAATCCCGTGGATGGGGGAGCCTGGTAGGCTGCAGTCCATGGGATCACTTAGAGTTGGACATGACTGAGCGACTTCACTTTCACTCTTCACTTTCATGCATTGGAGAAGGAAATGGCAACCCACCCCAGTGTTCTTGCCTGGAGAATCCCAGGGACGGGGGAGCCTGGTGGGCTGCCGTCTGTGGGGTCACACAGAGTCGGACACGACTGAAGCGACTTAGCAGCAGCAGCAGCAGCAAGATAACTTTGGTGGGCTTGTGAATAAATTGAACTTATGAATGCACTCTCAAAACAGACCTCATCCATGTGTAGGGTTCTTACTGTAATCTTATTGTGCATTTGTCTTGGGGGGAAACCTGCTGAGTCACAACTGGAGTTTCAGGCTCCCACCCAAGAAACAGAGAAGAGAGCCCCAAAGCCAAGAGCTTTGCTTTCAGGAAATCAGAAGAGGCGGCTCAGTGAGGGCCGGGTCCTGGTCTGTTTCACTCATCGATGTATCCTACTGCCTAGAACATTGTCTAGCACACAGTAGATGCACAAGAGAGCTTTGTTATTTCGTCAAGCTGTAGGTGATTCCAAGGGAGAAGGCAATGACACCCCACTCCAGTACTCTTGCCTGGAAAATCCCATGGATGGAGGAGCCTGGTAGGCTGCAGTCCGTGGGGTCGCTAAGAGTCAGGCACGACTGAGCGACTTCACTTTCCCTTTTCACTTTTCTGCATTGGAGAAGGAAATGGCAACCCACTCCAGTGTTCTTGCCTGGAGAATCTCAGGGACGGGGGAGCCTGGTGGGCTGCTGTCTATGGGGTTGCACAGAGTTGGACACGACTGAAGCGACTTAGCAGCAGGTGGTTGCAAGAGGTAGTTGTATCAGTTGCATCTTTCTTGCAAATAATGAACACTATCTCTGGTTAGCCATAAGCAGAGACAATGCTTACAGGGGTGCCAGAGGGAGATGTGAAAAACCGGTCAGGAATTCGGGCAGTCCAGGAGTCTAGCTGGTAGAAATTGTTACCAAACCAAACTTGGATCTGCTCACATGCATGCAGAAAAGCCAATCTACTGACACTGGGTTGTGCTGAAGGAAAGTGCAGCATTTATTGTAAAGCTGACAATACAAGGAGAATGGATGGCTCATGCTCTAAAACCCCAAGCTCTCCAAAGGGTTTCATCGAGGCAGTTTTAAAGGACAGGTGAGGAAGTGGGGGTGGTCACAGGGTATGTGATCAGTTTGTTCACAATTCTCTGATTGGTTGATGGTGAGGTAAGAGGGTTGTTAACATTATCAGTCTTTACGTGCCAGTGGGTCTGGGATGATCATCAGGTAGTTAATTTCTTCCATTTGGTGATGGTTTTAGCATCTGTAAAACAACTCAGAGGGTGTGCATCAGATTCTGCTATCTGGGTACTTCAGAAAGGAGCTATAGCAGAGGATATGGGGAAGGAGGTCTGTCCTGGGAAGGCCCCACAGGGTCCTTCCCAGTTACAAAGTCAATGCAATGGTACGCGGAGGTTGTGGCCATTCAAGGGGATAGATGGGATTGAATCCAGCCAGGAACCAGGGAAGGAAAGAGGGAAATTGCAGCTTGCTTATCTCCTATTGCTGACGATCCTTTAGGTCTACCATCTCCACCTCCTCCCCCTCCTCCAATCAGCAACTCTGCCATTGAGATGGATTGGCTTCAACCATTTGCATTCTTCTTGCTATTCTGCTCAATATTAAAATTTCTATGCTTGGGAGAGTGTTCTTTACCAAGGTTGGATTATGTGCTCGCCTTTTGGCTGATAGTTCAATTGGTAAAGAATCCACCTGCAATGCAGGAGACCCTGGTTCGATTCCTGGGTCGGGAAGATCCCCTGGAAAAGGGATAGGTTACCCACTCCAGTATTCTTGGGCTTCCCTGTGGCTCAGCTGGTAAAGAATCCGCCTGCAATGTGGGAGACCTGGGTTCGATCCCTGGGTTGGGAAGATCCCTTGAAGAAGGGAAAGGCAACCCACTCCAGTATTCTGGCCTGGAGAATTCCATGGACTGTATAGTCCATGGGGTCGCAAAGACTTGGACACGACTGAGCGACTTTCACTTTTGGCTAGAGTAATGGCTAGAACACATGGAGCCTGGCTAGAAACGTACTAGTCCCAGCCTCGCTGGCAGCCAAGTGTAGCCAAGTTAGCTCCAATGGAATATGACTCCATAGACATATAGCCACTCACAGGGCCACACTTCTCCAGGCTCCCTTTCCTTTCTGCTGGGTAGACATGGCAAAAGACGGGGGCAGCCTTGGAAACCACACACTGAGAGTGGATGATCTACCCTGCTGGCCTCGGTCCCTGGATGACAGAGGAGTGGATCCTGACTGCTGGCTCTGGATTGTTCTGTGAGAGAGAACTTAACTTCCATCTTGTTTGAGGTTTGAGATGTGACATCTGGAGTCTCTTTGTTACGACTTATAAAGCTTGCACTTTATTATCAGAGATGGGAAGGGAAGCATCATCCTCTCCAAAGCAATCTGTAAGGTCAGTTTCATCAGAAGCAGGAGAAATGGTCACATGCTCATTGCAATTGTTGCTATTATTGGCATATGATCATGTGCAGAAGCTACATTCAGGACAAACATTCACAGCTCCTGCGTAGACTAGACTGTCTGGTTTGAGATTCCTAACCAGTAAGTACCTCTTTTTTTGTCCCTCAAACCCATGATTTGCCCCAAGTAAGCAGCGCTTCTCCAATCATAGAATTGAAATGCCAATTCAATCACAACCCACTGTAAAAAGAAAAGGATTGAGGTTTTGTGCCTGCCATCTTATCTCTGTGGCTGTACCACTCAAGATAGAGACTGATCTCTAACACAGATTAGTTTAGGCCCAGCCTCAACAAGCACTGTTTTGTACTAACAATCCCTAATGAGAAGCCATCACTAGAGAAGTAAACAACTCGTTAGTCTGGGGAGAGAATGGTCAGCAGAGGCTGGGCTCCTAATTTGTATTTTTATTTTGTGATTTACTTTCAATCAGTCAGCAAGTACATATTGATTGCTGACTATGTGTCCATCACTGCTTTCATTTTGAGTAGAAAAATGTATTGTTTTCAACATGAGTATTGACATTAGTGTTTAATAAAGAAAAGTTATTGGATTTTTTCCCTAGTTAAAATAGACACACACACACTTTAACTCTTGCTGCATTGCTAAGGGTAACTTTCCAATTCTATGTTGAACATCAAATGGAAAATGGGATTTATTTAAAATAATTCCATTCCAGAATAAACTTTTTTCTGAAATGTACATATTTCATTTGTAAAGCCTTAGTTTTTTTCTCGTGTTTCCATTTGCTTGTAGCCCATTCCTGGGTCAATCTCTCTGCCCACACTCAGGCATCACACAGATTTCAGGCCTTTCCTCACTAACTGGGCTGGTTGTTTCACCAGCTCAGAGTTTTCCTCAAAATAGGGAGTTGGACTCACCGACTACTCTGTTCACTAAAGTAAGTAAGTGCCCAAGTACTCAGTTCTGATTAGCCCAGTTCAGATCATCAGTGTCTGACATCTTGTCCAACCCTCAGATTCTGTGTAGATGGAGATGGCTCCATTCAATGAAGATGGCCACACTGTCTTGCTGGCCCCCGTGGGAGCTAGCTTGCTCTTCTTCCCCCAAAGAAAAGGGCAAATTACTCCAGTGCTCCAGCTCCCCATGCTGCTGCTAAGTCACTTCAGTCGTGTCTGACTCTGTGCGACCCCACAGACGGCAGCCCACCAGGCTCCCACGTCCCTGGGATTCTCCAGGCAAGAACACTGGAGTGGGTTGCCATTTCCTTCTCCAATGCATGAAAGTGAAAAGTGAAAGTGAAGTTGCTCGGTCATATCCGACTCTTAGCGACCCCATGGACTGCAGCCTACCAGGCTCTGCCATCCATGGGATTTTCCAGGCAAGAGTACTGGAGTGGGGTGCCATCGCCTTCTCCACAGCTCCCCATGGAGAGAGGCAATTCTGATCAGAGGGGGAGAGCTGGTCTTCGGCGTAGGGAAAACCTTTGAAGGAGCTTTCCTTATGTAGAGATATGTGGAGTCCCATCTAGGGAGAGGTCTAGACAAAAATAAATTGTGGGCTTTTGTGTGCTATAAAGGAATGGTACTATGGAGGGAGGAGAGTTTGGAGCTATAAGAGTCAGAATAGAAAGTCTAGACTAGAAATGTCTGCGGTGATAGAACTCTTTCATCTCTCTACTCTCCAACACGGTGGTCACAAGCCACAAGTAGCTACTGAACACTTCCAGTTTTATCTAATTTTAATTTGTTTATATTTAAATAGTCACATATGTGGCTGGTGATCACCTTGTTGGACAGCATCCGTCTAGATGGAGAAGTCTTAGCAAATTCAAGTTAAAGTGTTGGAAACAACCAATGAGCAATCACCTATGGTGAAGATGGCTGAAGATCTTTGGATTTCTGTCCTGTGTTGTGATAGTCTCCAGTGCAGGATTGTCTTGCGGGGCGGGGTGGGGGGTGGATTATGAGACAATGGAAGACGAAGACAGAAGGTTGGTGTAGCACATGGGAGGGTGAACAAGGAGACTCAGGCTGACAGCTCTCCCCCCATGTGGCACCTCATTTTACCTCATTTCTCCGGGCCCCTGATGCTTGCGAGGCACCTGTAACCCATCGCTGCCCTCGGCTCGTCTGTGACCAGGTGGGGCTGGGAAGGGATCCAGTGCTCTCGGCAGCCCATGGGCAACAGGGACTGGATGAGGAGATCAGAGGCAGAGTTTGATGTGCTTTTTACCCTCCGCCCTAGGACCTGTGCTTCCAGCTAGCCTGGTGCTATCTGATCATGAAAGAGAGCAGAAGAACGCAAGACGATACAGAAGCACTAGCTTTGCTCTGCTGTTTGGTCCTCTCTCAGTACAGATCTTGAGTGGACACCAGAGGTGAGACTCTGTGGGTTCCCTTTCCACCCTTGCCAGTGTAGGCCAACAAAATTTGACACCCCAATCACTGTCTTTGGCATGCAGATTAGTTTGAGTTGAAAACAACCAAGGCCCCAAAGATTGCTGCCTAAAGAATGTAGACAGAGAATCTGTCCTAGGAAAGGAGCTAGCCTTGTAGGTCACTGTAGTATGAACTACAGCAAAGTCTGTTTGTTTAAGCTCCCCTCTGAGTCCTGGTGGGTTGCCGTCTATGGGGTCGCACAGAGTCAGACAGAACTGAAGCGACTTAGCAGCAGCAGCAGCAGCAGCATCTGAGTCCCATTTTCTCTGCAGGGCCCAGCAAACACTTAGGTGCCAAAATTCGCTTTTCCATCTCCCTGTCAATTGCCTTCCCTCCCTTGAAAGCCCACAACCACTACCCTAACATCTTCTTTTGTCTTAAGTTGAAGATGGTATTTAAGGTGAGGGATTTGGCTATTTGGCATGTTACTCAATTTTCCTGGATCTTTCCCATATATCCATGCTATTAATTTTTTGTGTGATTTTCCCCTGTTAATCTGCCCCATGCCAATTTAACTCTTAATCCATCCAAAAGAACCTAGAAGTGGGGAGAAAATGTTCTTCCTCCCCAATACCAGTCATCATCAAAGCTCATCCTAGGGACTTCCCTTGTCTAGTGATTGAGAATCTGCCTTTCAGTTCAGGGAATATGGGTTCAGTCCCTAGTCAGGGAACTAAGATCCCACATGCAGTGCAGCAACTAAGCCTTCATATCAAAATCACAGAGCCCAGATGCTCTGCAGCCTACCCACTACAACTAGAGAGAAGCCAGCACACTGCAACAGAAGATCCTACGTGCTTCAAGGGAAATCCTAAGTACTGCAACTAAAACCCAGCATAGCCAATAATAATAAATAAATAAGTAAGAAGGACTGATGCTGAAGCTGAAGCACCAGTACTTTGACCACCTGATGCGAAGAGCCGACTAATTGGAAAAGACCCTGATGCTGGGAAAGATTAAAGGCAAAAGGAGAAGGGGGCAGCAGAGGATGAGAAGGTTTGATAGCATCACTGACCCAGTGGACATGAATTTGAGCAAACTCCAGGAGGTAGTGGAGGACAGAGGAGCCTGGTGTGCTGCAGTCCATGGGGTTGCAAAGAGTCAGACATGATTTAGTGACTGAACAACAACAACAAATAGTTTTAAAAAATAGCTCATCCTAATGTGAACCCTCACGTTCATAAATGCCATCTGGTTCCAGAGACACAGGGCCTCAAAGAGGGGGCACTTGGAGGTGGGAGGGGCTGTAGAAAAAAAGATTTAGCTGCAAGTACAGATGAAGCAAAATCTTTAACTTTTCACCACTTTTGGGGGCAGAAGCATTACCCTGAGCTGGGAGTAACAGTGAAAGCAGCTCTTTTGCCCTTTTCCTGTTTGCCTATTTCTGTTCTCCTCTAACCTTAAAAAATCTAATTATAGGCATGAGATCATTAGGTAATTTAACCGAACTCCTGAATTATGCTCTCTCCTGAGTGCACACTATGTCTTGCCTAACCTGCTGATTCTTTTCCCAGATTACTATAAGAATGAAAAATTAAGCAGTAAAGGAATGACCAGCTCTCCACTCCCAATAGCCCCCTTAGCAATCCTGCAGGCAGACCACAAAGGGATGAGATGCCATCTGAAGAAAGATCACAAGGAGTCAGCCAGCCAGCACACGATAGAAATTGATGTGGAGCTTGACCTCCTGCCTTGATGATTCATTAAGATCCTTCTCCCCTTTTCCCTTTAAAAACTGCCACGGCTGACATTAAAAAGAATGAAGTAATGCCATTTGCAGCAACATAGATGGACCTACAGATTGTCATACTAAGTGAAGTAAGTCAGACAGAGAAGGAGAAGTATCATATGACATCCTGGAATCTAGAAAGAATTGATACAAATGTACTTAACAAAACAGAAACAGACTCACAGACTTAGGAACAAACTTATGGTTGCTGATGGGGGAAGAATGGGGGGAAGAGATAATCAGGAAGTTTGGGATGGACACGTACACACCGCTGTGTTTAAAATGGATAACCAACAAGCACCTGCTGTACAGCACGGGGAGCTCTGCTCATGGTCCTGTGGCCACCTGGATAGGAGGGGAGTCTGGGGGAGAATGGATACATGTATATGTGTGGCTCAGTCCCTTCACTGTTCACCTGAAACTATCACAATATTGTTAATTGACTATACTCCAATACAGAATAAAAAGTTAAAAACAACTCACGGCTGAGCAGAATCTTAGGCCTTGGTCTCAGGACATGAGTCCGCCTTCTCCTCAGATTGCCGACTTTTCTGTTTGAAGCAGCTTTCCTTTCTACCAACACTTGCCCCTTGAGTATTGGCTTTTGAGTGGCGAGTAGCCAAACCTGAGTCTGGTAACAGCAGATGCAGCTGAAAGTTGTTGAATCCAGATAAAGAAATAAGCATGTCATTTAGAGTTATGACGGTAACTGCAATAATACTGAGAATCTTTGCTGCGAGGAGGCAATGGGAAAATGGAGAGAAAATGTTCCTTTTCATCTTGTATCTTTTTACACAGTTGGAACCTGAATAATTTTTTCAAGAATAGTGTGGCCATGTTTGTAATCATGGTGATAATGAGGAGAGGCAACAGTTCAGAAAATAGATCATTTGTGAAGCCTCTTTGGGTTAGAATGGATAGTTGGAAGTCTAAGATGGTTTTTCTTGTCTAAAAATGAAGGTCATGAGCCAATGTTTCATTGAAACTGTGGATTCCAGTGTGAGGAGGAATTCAGTTGGGGGCAGTCTGGGAATAAGATTCCTCAGAGCCTCCAAGACGGTTTTAGAAGAGATATCTTCAGATGCGTTCTCTGAACTTTAGTATCCAAAGGGGTGTGACTCACATGCAGCCAATTCAGAAAGAGGGTGGGGAAAGTTAGTAGTGGACCTGGCCGGGACTCTGAACATTTAATCTGAAGGTTAATGTGGTGAAGATAGGCGGGCTCAAGTAATGAGACTGAATTCATACCCTATTAATAGAGCGTATGGCACAGAAGCACCACACAGCAGGCCATGGCTGAGCTTTGGAGGGTGTGATGGGGAGAGGAGGGCCTTCTTGACACCCACAGGGCAGAAGCACCCCACACACAGCAGTGGGGGCTGGAGTTATCCCAGCAGAAGTTGAGGAGTCTTCCCTTCAGACGTTGCCAAGCTTTGCTATCATCCCAAAGGTCCTCTCCTCATTTGCGTTTCATTCCTCCTCCTCCTCCCCTTCCTTCTCCTCCCTTCTCACATCCTAAACGCTTACAGAGAGGAGATGAGCAGCCTTATTCACCTACAGGTTGAACTTGCAGCTACAGTGCTTGCCTGAGAAGTCTGGAGGCAAATCAACGTGAACATCCAGTGATAAGGGACCGAAGGCCTGAATGTAGCTCAGAGCAATGTGAGCCACCCAGGTGCTCCCTGAGTGGCTGGACAATCCAGACACAACACTCTTTCACAGGAGGCCAAGGTCAACCTGCAAGACAAGGGCCTCAGCTCATCCTCCTCTCGTTGGGAAAATACATGTTCTCACCCTGAATCTACAAGATACTCATGCTCGATTCAGAATGCTTACATAGCTTACTTCCTCCTGGGCCCTGATGCCAATGGACAGAGGGCTCTGCTCTCCCAGACTTCCTTCTACAGAACACTCCATTGGCTTGATTATTTTAATTAAAAAAAAAAAAAAAAGGCAACTAATAAGGGCGTCTCTCCTGCTGCTGCTGCTAAGTCACTTCAGTGGTCTCCGACTCTGTGTGACCCCATAGATGGCAGCCCACCAGGATCTTCCATCCCTGGGATTCTCCAGGCAAGAACACTGGAGTGGGTCACCATATCCTTCTCCAGCGTCTCTCTTAGCTGATACATAATGAAACCACAAAGCTAAAGGATCTGAAGTCCACTCTGAGTTTTTCAAGGCTTGCTGCTTCAGAACGGCTCTCATACTTAACTTGGAGCAGGGAATTCCTAGTCCTTTGGGGAGGACTCCTTAACATAGTCAGTGTCAATTCATTACTTCTTCTTTTTGTGGAAAACCCACCCCACAGCTCTGCCTGAGTCAACGGGGCTCTGGAGTGCCTATGAGTTCTTGCTCAAGAAAAAGAATAGCTTTTTGCATAATTCTGAGAGCAAACCACATGACTCTACCACATCCTGGAAAATTCCGCGACACACGATGCATAAAATGAATAGAGGTCCCAGCACGCAAGCCGTGGTAAGGAGGTGTGTGGCATTCCATAGCCAGTCTCCTGCCTGTGAAGCCACATAAAAGCCCAGTTAGTGCTGTGTAACAGCTGTATTTTTCTTGTCTACAAATTTCAGTTGTAGGAGAGTAGCATGCAAAGAGGAAACACCGTGTCTGCCAATAATGGAAATTGTTTGAGATTTCTGAGGAACTGGTGGCGGGCAGAGGTGGCTTTGGGAGTTCATATCTTGGCTTGAGATTTTGGGTACTGGCATGTTCCTCTTAATTTAGCAGCCCCAAAGAGGGGTGAGAGGAAAGTCAGTATGAACGTGGAGTAGGGGATGTTTGGGCAAGGAAAGTGGCATCTGAGGGTCTATAGAGGCCAGAATTGCAATGTGAGGAAAGATATAGAAGATGGACATCAGGCCTAACCAAGGATCAGGACACCCCGCAGCAGAGTCTCCCCACCTCTGTCTAATGGTCACCACGGCCTGAGCACTTCTGCTCAGAGGGCCGTAGAAGGGCCAGAACAGGGACACGTAAGTAAGAAGCGTCTGGATCAAGCTGTCCCCCAGTTAGTTGTTCTATCACCTGCAGCTCTAGGGCCTCCTCGATCTCAGGTTTGTGGTGACGAGAGACACATGGCACAGTGTCTCACAGCCATCTGTGAGATGCCATGGGAGGAGGGGTGATAGCTCTATGCTCAGCTCTTCAGATGAAGAAGCAGGGACTTAAGTGCTTTAGGTGCCCACATCTGTGCACCTAGCCCAACAACAGGGCAACCAGAATCAAATCCAAGCTCTTTGAAGTCAAGCTTGTTTCTCTTTATTATTTGTACTGCCTCTTCTGTGAGTATGTTAATTTCTGACCATCAAGCCACTTTTTCGGCCCCTACCTTACCCTGCCTTTCAATGTGTCCATTTGGCTCCTTACAGCGTGCTCACCTCAGCATCCATATCCACCCATGCTCCTGTTTCTGCTCACACGACTGGCTTCAGAGAGCTTGCTGGTTTCCCCTGCTGCCAAGTTCCCGAGAATCTATCTGCCTGTTTTCTGACCCCTATTTCAGCCTGCTTCATGTTTAACAGTCCCAGAGTTTTGCTCTGTGTATGCTTCATTGGTCAGGTTTTCTGGAGGATGGTCCATGAAGCTGGGCTGTATTTGATGGGAGCTGGGCCAGATGAGCAGGTCATTAGCCAATGACTGCTCCATCGATATGCTGGACCAGATGTGAGAGGCCAAGTCACCTCAGCCATGAAGTGGAGCTGAAGTGCATCAGGTGCAAGCCCTGTGGGGAGAGGCAGCAGACAGCATCCACCCTGTGACCACTGGGCGTCTATCCATGGGGTGTTTCTGGAAAACATGGACAGACAAGTTTTACTAGTATTTCAACCATATTAACCATGGTGGGGCCAGATGCACATCAAGAGAGGAAAGCTGGGAAAGAGTTTTACAGTTGGTTATACTCAGAGCAGAGTTCCCTGGGAAGAACACAGTGCCCCATGCAGGACCACCCAGGAAAGCACCATGGTCAGTCACAGGAAGAGAAAGAAAGTGGAACTGTGGGCCAGAGCCATTATTCTCATTTCCTTGGGAAGGAATAGGAGTCATGAAAAGCAGACCTAGCGTTGGCTTGTTTGAGTAATTTCACCAGGAGCCTAGAGGCTGTCCCTAGTTGTCTGGTACCTGGCCCTGGGGTGACTAGGGGAGGTGAATAGCAGCCTAGAGTTGTGAGAGCCCCATAAAGAGGTGGCTGTGGGTGTGAAATTAATTGGCTGTTCAAGAAGGGAAACTGACCAGCCTCTAGCCAGGACCTCAAAACTAGGTCAAGGCAGGATTTGTAGAAACCAGATTACAGCCAGGTTGGGAAGCATTCTTAAGGAGACTTTTGTTTGCTTATAATTATAAAAGTACTACACAGAGATTGAAAATTTCTTTTTTTTTTTTTTAACATTCTTTTTTTTTTAATTTTATTTTATTTTTTATTTTTTTTTAAACTTTACATAACTGTATTAGTTTCAACAATACACTGAAAACTTTTTTTTAAAAGTGACTCTCCAACATCACAAGAGAAATTTAATAGATAAATATGCATTTTTCCAGAATGTTGGCTATTCCTATATAAAATGTTTCTCCATGAATATATGCACATATACTAAACTCAGGTATATACAAATGTTTTGTAATTTATAATAAAGAAAAAACAGAATTATACTGTGGCATAAATTTATTTTTTTAAGTGCAGTATTATAACATGGACCTTCTTCTATGTCAATATATGCAAAGGAACACCAGTATTTTTAATGACTGCATAGTATTCCACAGCACAAGTCAATTGTAATGTATTTTGAATCGTTCTACTATTAATATTTGTGTTGTTATCAGATTTTTTTCCTATTGTATTGACTCAGTAAACATTGTACACACTTGCAAGACTTCTCTGTGGAATAAATTTCTATAAGTGAATTTTCTGGGTCAAAAATCATATGCAGTTTGAATTAGGTGCTAGAGAATTTCTCTCTGAAAATATTACATCAGTTTATATTCCCACAACAGTTTATGACTAGACATTAGACATCATTGATCTTCATTTCTCTAATCTATTTGTTGAGAAATGTATTTCTGTTTTAGTTTTTATGTATCTGATCACTAGGGAGGTTTGTGGGTTTTCTTAATTATTTATTGCTGTTTGAATCTACCTCTATAAATAAACTCTTCAGGTCTTTTCCCAATGTTTAAACTTTATTTTTGTATTTTAAGAATATTAACTTTTACTATATAGATTATAAATATTTTTATGTTTATCATTTGTTTTTAATTTTGTTTATAGTGTTTTTACTGTGTAAAAACTTTTCTGTTTTACATCATAAAATCTGTCTATATTTTCTTTTATGAACTCTGGGTTTCCTGTTTTGCTTAGGAAGTCTTTCCCACTGAGGGTAGACTTTCAAGGAGACTAGGCTGCACTGGGCAATATTCCTACCACTGATATTATCCTGATGTGGAGTTAGTTCAGCTTTCCCAGAAGTTTCCTGGTTGCTAGGGTCTGGGGAGGGATGCCACACACACAAGTCACTGATTAAGTGGTTATTTTTTTTTTAATATAAATTTATTTATTTTAATTGGAGGCTAATTACTTTACAATATTGTATTGGTTTTGCCATGCATCAACATGAATCCGCCACGGGTGTACACGTGCTTCCCATCCTGAACCCCCCTCTCTCCTCCCTCCGCGTACCATCCCTAATGATTAAGTGGTTCTTAACCTTCCAAGTGCCACTGATACCTCTTTATTGTTATTGTTTAGTTGCTAAGCTGTGTTGACCCTTGCCACCCCATGAACTGTAGCCTGCCAGGCTTCTGTGTCCCTGGGACTTCCCGAACAAGAATACTGGAGTGAATTTCCATTTCCTTCTCCAGGAGATCTTCCTGACCCAGGGATCGAGACTGCATCGCCTGCATTGGCGGGCAGGTTCTTTACCACTGAGCCATCTGGGAAGCCCAATATCTCTTTGAGATTCTAATAACAGCTATGGACCACATCTATGATTTTGACAATGATTTCAGAGGTTTTATAGACTATCTAAAGTCTATCGTGAAGCCCTGTTTATTCCTGCTCATTTTAAGAGCCCAGCCCTACTGCATTTGTTAATATCTGATCCAGGGAATTCCCTGGTGGTCTGGAGGTTAGGACTTGGCTCTGTCACTGCCTAGGTTCAATCCCTGCTCAAGGAACAAAGATCCCACAAGTCATGTGGAATGGCCAATAAATAAATAAATCATACAATGTTAAAAATAAATAAATATCTGATCTAGGAAAACATTTCAAATGATTTCTGCCATCTAACATATGGTCCTGATTGTCTCCTCCTCTGAAATTTTACCTAGGAAACTCTTTATGCAACCCCCTCTTGTCCACTCTGGATATCATGCCATCCTCATGGCCCCAAAAGGGCAAGTGTCACCCCTGCTCAGGACTAGTGTCCCAGTCCCTTCCCTGGAGAGCATCCTCCTCACTCTTCCCTTGGGTCACTCTGATTTCACACCTGAGTTTAGACCCGTGCAGGTGACAGTGGGGGCTTCTACACAGGACACACTCTTTGATGGTCGTGGGCAGGGGTGGGGGGTGAGGTTTTCAGGGAAGAATGCCAAGGACTCCAAGAGAGTCCTTGAGAAGATTAGATTCTACCTATCCTCAGAAAGCCCATGATGAAGAACGAACAAGTTAGCAGCAGGCTCTTACAAGGACTCTGCAGGGGAGAAGAAAGGAACTTGGAGGTTCAGGGCCTCTTCTGGGAAAACCAATAAATTGTCATTGAGGAAAAAGTTTCAAGGACCTCTCCAGAGAGTTGGGTCTCCCCAAGTGCCAGGGAGGAAAGGAGATCCATTACGGAGACCTCAAGTCCTTGCACATCTAGGAACTTATAAATAGATGCAAACATCCTCTGCAATTGTCTCTCCCTCTGATAGGAAACTTCCCTGGGCAAATCTAATCAATACTTCAACAGGAGCACAAAGGAGCTGCTCTCAGCTTGAGAAATGTCAGTTTTAAGTGGTTCTGATTACTTTCCATGGGGCTTTGGTGGCAGGAGTGTCAGCTCAGAGCATAAAGATCAACTCTTGAATTAAAATCATCTGGATGCCTGCAACAGGAATTCAAATCCCATTAGAAGCTGGCCCCAGCTCTCTACTACTCTGTTTCTCCTGGACTCCCCTTGTCTGGGATTCCCGGTAGCTCAGTGGTAAAGAATCTGCCTGCCAATGCAGGAGATAGGAGTTTGATACCTGGGTTGGGAAGATTCCCCTGGAAAGGGAAATGGCAGCCCACTCCATTATTGCTGGAAATTCCATGGACAGAGGAGCCTGGAGGTCTACAGTCCAAGAGGCCACAAAGAGTCAGACCCGACTAAGCATGCACACACGCCCCTTCTCTACCTTGACTTTCCTTTCAGTATCTATATGCAATGAATAAAATGTTTGTTTGGCTGTTTGTGCCTCCAAATGTAACTCCTCTTGATCATAATCCTCCCAGAGAAATAATTAGCCAAGATTCAACTCTTAGAGAAACATGGAGAACAAATCACCCAACTCAAAGGAATGCAGGTCAATCCAATTTCAGCCATAGGCTTTATTTCTCCCAATGGGCTGTATTTGTTTAAACTTCCATTTCTCATAAAGCATTTCAAGTGAAGAGGAGGAAGATTACTACCCACAAAGGAGATCTGGATGAAGTGGAGAAGAGCTGCTCAGGCATCAAGAGGTGGTTGCTAGAGTGTGTTGTGCTAGTCGCTTCAGGGTGTCTGACTCTTTGCATAGAAAAGCCTGCTGCTGCTGCTGCTAAGTCGCTTCAGACCTGTCCGACTCTGTGCGACACCATAGACAGGAGCCCACCAGGCTCTCCTGTCCCTGGGACTCTCCAGGCAAGAACACTGGAGTGGGTTGCCATTTCCTTCTCCAATGCATGAAAGTGAAAAGTGAAAGTGAAGTCACTCAGTCATGTCCGACTCTTAGGGACCTCATGAGCTGAGCCTAATTCCTGCCCTCCAGGAACTTTCAGTTTAAGAAGTCTCTATTGACAGAAACATATGGGTAAAATACTGGCTAAGTGCTATTCAGTGCACTTTGAGATCAAGTTTTGCTCCTGCCCCCATCTACCACAAAGCGGCTGGTACACACGTTAGCCCTGTTGGGGACGTGGTCTGGAAGGACTTCTGCTTTCCTGTTTCTCTGGGCACTGAATCTTGACCATTGACCATTGACCATAATGGTCTGAATGTAATCAGTAATTTGAGTCTACATATTCATAATCAGTAGCACAGGTGGGGTTTATTTTTAGAGATTTTTTTTTTTAATATGGACCATTTTTAAAGTTTTTATTGAATTTGTTACAACATTCTGTTTTCTGTTTTGGTTTTTTGGCTAGAAGGCATGTGGGATCTTGCCTCCCTGACTAGGTATCAAACCCACACCCCCTGCACTGGAAGATAAAGTCTTAACCCCTGGACCAGAGTAGTCCCCTGAGGTGTTTTTTTTTTTAATCTTGAGATTTTATCCAAAGATGAGAAGACAATCACTGGACCTACATTCTAGAATGAGAACATTCTAGAAATACAAGTTTTACTCCAGTGTTTATTAATAGGCAGCTCTGTATATCATATCTTGGAGATCTAATAGCAATTTCCAGCTTCACCTTCTCAGCGAATTCAGGTTCTGAATACACATTCAGACGTGTAGTCTGAAGGTCAAAGAGAATCATCTGTTCCAGTCTGAATTTGGTTCCTCTTTGAGGAGATGTTGCCTGTTCCCCTTTCATAAGTCCTAAGATACTATCATTTTGTAGGGACCGAAGATAGTCCTTCTTGTTCATTTGCAGGAAACTTTCTTTTCAGTTTACATTCTTTATCAACTATTATAATTCCTTCAAAGCTAGTGTTTCTAAAATCCCTTCAAAAGGCTGTTTGCCTGCAGCTCATACATCTCTCTTTCTGTCTCTCCAGCTCTGTCTCTCTCTGCCCCTTGGTATCTGCCTATATTGTCATTTCATTCTCTGCTGCGAACAGTGTTCTCCATACTGTGAAGATGGAAGGGGAATTTTACATTTCTTTTGTTGGAAAGAGTCACTTTCTACCCGAGATACAAAATAACAATTAATTTTCAGCTTCCTTTCCTCTTGGGGCAGAAATAAGAACACTTGGTAAGTCCAGTGTAACACAATTCAACACACCCGCCTCCAAACACACACAATTACATAAAACTACTGTTCTCTAAGAAGAGTTCCTCCTTAACATTTTACACCTTGTTGTATAAGCCAAGGGGCAAACCTGGCGGGCAGTGATTTTAGCAGCACAGATTCCTGAGCCCACCCTGGACCTTCAGAGTTAGAGCCTTTGGGGTAAAAGCCCTAAGAGTCCTTATGTCTAGCTAACCCCTTTGGTGAGTCGCTTGGCACAGATGTAAAAACTGGAGTTTTATAACAGTGAAGAGTAAGTATATAGAGGATGTTGCATAATTGTGCAAAGTAAGAAAAGCAGCGAAAACCCCCCTTTCTTGAAATTGGGGAGCAATTCATGAAAGAGTGGGCATTTCAGATCAGCCCGAATGAAGACAGCTCTTGGAGGCACGGGGCATTCTAGGCAGAAATGCAGGGAGGGAGAGTTTCAGAAGTGGGCTGGGAATAAAGGGGAATTTAGTCTTCTGGGAGGAATAACGAGGCCAGACTGAATGACTCCAGGATTTGGGACCCTCAGTCTTTGAGGGGGAAGTATTTTCATCCCCAAAGCCATGAGTCTAGGTAGAAGGCTGTTAACAGTGATGAAATCCCCAAGCCCATACATCCCCCACCACCCAGGGAAGTCTGCACCTCCTGCCTGAGCAGCCCGGCACCCGGGTCTCCAAGCCCCCCTAACCATCATTGCAACCACATGGGAGCTTTTGCAAATACCAATGCCTGCTCCCTTTCCCAGCAATCTGACATGATGGTTCTGGAGTGGGATCCCAGCATAGGTATTTGTCAGAGTTCCTGGGGGACACCAACATGCAGCCAGGGATGAGAACCACTGAGCTGGCCAATAACAACTGAGCCACCAGTTGGGAAGTTCTTGTTTGGCCTGGTGCCTCAGTTTCCTCATCTGTCCTGAGGGAGGCGCCAAGGGGCCACTCGTCCTCAGAGCTGCTCCGCCTCTAGAGGTCCTGCTCTCATCACAGGCCTCAGGTTCTCTCCGCTACTCTGTTCCTCCCAGGGGTGTCTGCCTCCCATCTCTCCCCCTTCCCGTCTTATCTGTTCTGCTTAGCTTCCTCTGGACCCCTGCTCTCTGCTAAGTGACAAAGAGTGCTGATTGCTTAATCAGAGAACTAATTGCTGTTAACAGTACCTGGCTAAAGCGTTCTCCAAGCCAGTTAGAATTCATTCCCCGAGGGAGCTGTCCCTACAGAAAGAACTTCAGGCAAGGCCAGCAGTAAAGGACACGGCTTCTTGGTGCCTCCATTCCTACCCCAGTGGGGCCATATCTGTGCAGAGAGGAAAGAACAAGCTGTGTGAAACTGGGCCATGATTGAGGCTCTTCTCTCTCTCTCTTCTTTTAAAAGATGAATTTTTATTGGAGTATAGTTGCTCTATAATGTTGTGTTCATTTCTACTGTACAGCAAAGTGAACCAGCTGTACGTATACATGTGTGTGCATGTGTGCTGAGTTGCTCAGTTGTGTCCAACTCTTTGCAACCTTATGTACTATAGCCCACCGGGCTCCTCATGGGATTCTCCAGGCAAGTTCATGGGATTCTCCAGGCAAGAATACTGGGGTGGGTTGCCGTTTCCTTCTCCAGAGGATCTTCCCAACCCAGGGATCAAACCCAAGCCTCCTGTGTCTCCTGCATTGCAGGCAGATTCTTTACCACGGCAACACCAGGGGAAGCCCACATATACATATATCCCCTCTCTTTTAGGTCACCACAGAGCACTGAGCAGAGCTTCCTGTGCTATAGAGTAGGTTCTCATCAGTTATCTATTTTACACATAGTGTACATATGTCAATCCCCATCTCCCAATTCTTCCCATCCCGCCCCCCACTTCTTCCTTGGTATCCATACATTTGTTCTCTCTGTCTTTGTCTCTATTTCTGTTGTGATTCAAGGGATAGTAACACTTATCTTCTAGAATCACCATAAGGGCTCATCAAAGGGTATGGCATATTGCAGGTGTTCTATAAATATTAGCTTCCTTTTCCTTCCTGTCAAAGGCCAGATCCAATTACATCTTCTCTGAGTCACTTCTTACTTTTAACACGTGGAGATTAAATCTGCAGCTAAGCCATGGCTCTTTCATCCTGTACTTGTATAGTTTGCTTTTTAGATCTAAGTATTGAATTTAAAGTTTTTCCTGCTAAATTTTCTCTTGTTATTTCTGCCCACTATCTTCGCCTTTCCAGAGCTTCTGGTTCCTAATTCATGGTAGCTAAACTTCCTGGTCTGTGCCATCAGTAGAGATGGGCAGAGGATTCTCAAAGTCTTCATCTGGATTATGGATAACATTACTGAACAGAATGGAACAAAAGATAAAGCCCTTTTACACCCCCAAGTTCCTAGCTTGGTGCCGGCAGATTAACCCTATCTTTAGCTTTAATGTTGGTTTCAAATGAACCAAACTGTATCTTCATTCAGTTCACATGTCCACACTTCTCCACTATTGCATTTGTGGCAGAAACTATTTTCTTGACCCAATATCCAAGCTTTCCTTCCTCCTTAGCAACAGAATCCTATATATGTTATAGCTGCACTGAGCCCAGCCTCCCTTGTAGCTAGGTATGGCCATGGGTCTCCATTCTAATCGATGAGTTTAAGTAGAATTGCTCTGTGGAACTTCAGGCAAATCTCCTTAAAAGTGATTCAGCAGGAAGAAGCTAGTCCTTCTTCCTGGCGCTTGAATGTAATGGCTCTTGAATGTAATGAATCTCCAGCAGCCATTCTGGGATGTGAGATTAAGGATGACAGATAGACAGAATTTGGTCTTTGCTGAACAGGGAACCATGACAGCAACCCACGACTGCCTAAAGATTTTCTAATAGGAGAGAGAAATAAACTTGTATTTTGTTTTTAAACTGTTGAATCTATTCCAAAGGAATATGCCTTGTTAAAATCCAAATACTCTGTGTCAAGAAGCAAGAAAGAAATTCTAAGTGTTCTGATGAGAATCTGGGGTATCTTCCATATCTGGAAGAGTTCTACACATCCACAGCCTTTCCAATCTTTGGAAAATTGCTTGAGAGGTCATTATAAAAGGGAGAAAAAACAAAAAGGGAAAAATTGTCAGCATGCGTTTGAGTAGATCTCCTAATGTTAAGAGCTAGAAAAGGCTTTCTTTAGAGACCTGGGCCATTTCTAACAGCTTCCTTTGAAATCACTAATTATGCTCTAAAAGAGAAGGCATCACTGGAGCCAGAACCAGCAGCCAATTACCCACAAGAAATCACTCACTGTGTGGGCTGCTTTCTCTCTCTGTTCGCATAATTTCAAAATGTAATTTCTAGAATCATGCTAAATACTTGTAAACAGAGATTGGTTTAATTGCAAGGAGGAACAATTTCAGGGGATAAAAATGAGAGTTGTTTCTCATTTGGCAGATAACAGAGCAGTCCTCTTTGGGTCCGACGTGCAGTTCCCATCTGTCTTCCCACCCAAGTCAGGTCCCTCTGTAACTCCCATGAGAGGTGCTGACTTCAGCAGAAGGTAGAGGTTGCTATGGAAAGGGTGTAACACGTGGACTCAGAAGGTATGAGTTCAGATCCCAGCCACAGCACCTACTAGGTTGTTATCATCAGCAAGCAAATTGACTTTCTTGAGTCTCTATTTCCTCATCCCCAAAATGGGACTGCCCCCTGGGCTTAGGAGCGCAAAGCAGGTGATACACACATGTGAAGTGCTCTATCAGAACGTTGGTTCCATGAGAGTTGTGGCTCAGTTTTATTTCCTTTTACTTTCTCCAGGGTTCTGAACAGTTCTTAGAAGATAGTTGGGGTGTGTATCATCTGTACTGCCACAAAATTGTGGCATAACAAACCTTGCCTGTGTGCTCAATGGTGTCTGACTCTCTGTAATCCCATGGACTGTAGGCCATCAGGCTCCTCTGTCCAGGACATTTTCCAAGCAAGCATACTGGAGTGGGTTGCCATTTCCTACTCCAGGGGAACTTCCCAACCCAGGGACTGAACCCACTCTTCTTGTATATCTTGCATTGGCAGGCAGATCCTTTACCACTTATGCCACCTGGGAAGCCCATAACAAAACGTAAACAGTGGTAATGGCTATCACCATCAACATGGGCTCTTCACAGGTCTGCAGGGTCTAGTTGATTTGGGCTGGGCCGGGTTTGTCTTCACTGGACTGGTTCATGCTTCTGCCTCAGCTGGGGCAAGCCTGATCCATGGTTTCGCATTCACCTCTGGGTCCTAAGGGCTGGTCCTTCTCATGGTGATGGCAGAAGCATAAGATGAAGCAAGATGGTATGCCTGTGCCTTGTCTGCTGTTGTCCCATTGGTCAAGGACAAAAGCCTACACCCAAGGGTGGGAATTTCACTCTGCCCTCACAACAGGAAGAGACTGCAGAGTTACATGCCAAAGGTCATGGATGGATGGAGGGCAAAGAATTGGACCATTAATGCAATCTGCCACAAGATGCGATCAACTATTGGGTTAGCAAAAAAGTTCATTTGGGTTTTTCCATAAGACGTTGCTTACGAATGAACACTTTGGCCAACCCAGTATCTACCGCTGACATGAATATATAGGTTTTTTGAATGTAGGAAGACAAAGGTGAGATAGTTGAGGTTCTTAAAGCAGACCCTCTCCTTGCCCATCAAGGGTCTCCTTCTCCCATGCTCATAATCCTTTAATTAATGGTAGGAAAACCAGCTACATGACCTGACAAAGCCATGCAGAAAAAGAAATTCACTGCAATCCTTCTCTCTTGGAGTTCCCTCTTTTCTCTCTAGTCTTTCCTGTTTGCTCCTCCAAGTACCCAATCTAAGTGTTTTCAGCTCAGTCTTGACTAATTGTTGCTAAGATTGCAATTCACTCCAATGTGCTACCTAGAGACCTTGCACCAAGGGTAGAGGGACAACCAAAGTGGAAAAACCTTTCTGTCTTTCCATCACAGGCAGTCCTTAGATAGCTTCTTGAGTTGAAACAAAGAATCATTTAAAATCATAGTAATTATTTTTAAAAAACCAAAACTGAAGCTCTTCATGGTGGCTCCCTTGAGAAGTTAGAAAAGAGGTAGTCAAGGGGTAAGAAACCTACTTTGAGCTTCCCAGGTGGCTCAGTGGTAAAGAATCCACCTGCCAATGAAGAAGACACAGGTGACGCATGTTTGATCCCTGGGTGGGAAAGATCCCCTGGAGAAGGAAATGGCTCTGTTCAGTTCAATTCAATTCAGTTGCTCAGTCGTGTCCCACTCTTTGCAACCCCATGCACTGCAGCACGCCAGGCCTGCCTATCCATCACCAACTCCTGGAGTTTACTCAAACTCATCTCCATTGAGTCAGTGATGCCATCCAAATATCTCATCCTCTGCTGTCCCCTTCTCCTCCTGCCTTCAATCTTTCCCAGCATCAGGGTCTTTTCCAATGAGTCAACTCTTTGCATCAGGTGGCCAAAGTATTGGAGTTTCAGCTTCAGCATCAGTCCTTCCAATGAACACCCAGGACTGATCTCCTTTAGGATGGACTGGTTGGATCTCCTTGCAGTCCAAGGGACTCTCAAGAGTCTTCTCCAACACCACAATTCAAAAGCATCAATTCTTCAGTGCTCAGCTTTCTTCACAGTCCAACTCTCACATCCATACATGACCACTGGAAAAACCATAGCCTTGACTAGATGGACCTTTGTTGGCAAAGTAATGTCTCTGCTTTTGAATACAGTATCTAGGTTGGTCATAACTTTCCTTCCAAGGAGTAAGCATCTTTTAATTTCATGGCTGCTGTCACCATCTGCTGTGATTTTGGAGCCCCCAAAAATAAAGTCTGCCACTGTTTCCACTGTTTCCCCATCTATTTTCCATGAAGTGATGGGACCGGATGCCATGATCTTTGTTTTATGAATGTTGAGCTTTAAGCCAACTTTTTCACTCTCCTCTTTCACTTTCATCAAGAGGTTCTTTAGTTCTTCCTCACTTTCCACCATAAGGGTGCTACCCACTTCAATATTCTTGCCCGGAGAATCCCATAGACAGCCTGGTGGATTACAATCCATGGGGTCTCAAAGAGTCAGAAAAGACTTAGCAACTGAGTTGGTGAAGGAGTGGGGAAGCTGGGTGTGCTGCAGTCCATGGGGTCGCAAAGAGTCGGACATGACCGAGCAACTGAACTGATATATATATATATATATATATATATATATATATATATATAAACTGATGGGTTTCCCTGTAGCTCAGCTGGTGAAGAATCTGCCTGCAATGCAGGAGACCCCAGCTTGATTCCTGGGTCAGGAAGATCCCCTGGAGAAGGGATAGGCTACACACTCCAGTATTCTTGGGCTTCTCTGGTAGCTCAGACAGTAAAGAATCTGCCTGCAATGCAGGAGACCTGGGTTCGATCCCTATGTTGGGAAGAGCCCCTGGAGGAGGAAATGGCTACCCACTCCAGTATCCCTCGGCCTGAGCCACTATGGCTCAGAGGTTAAAGTGTCTGCCTACAATGTGGGAGACTGGGGTTCGATCCCTGGGTCGGGAAGATCCCCTGGAGAAGGAAATGGCAACCCACTCCAGTATTCTTGCCTGGAGAATCCCATGAACGGAGGAGCTTGGTGGACTACCGTCCATGGGGTCGCAAAGAGTCAGACATGACTGAGCAACTTCACTTTCACTTTCCAGTATCCCTGCCTGAAGAATCCCCACAGACAGAGAAGCCTGGCAGGCTACAATCTATGGGGTTGCAAAGAGTCAGACATGACGGAGTGACTAAGCACATATAAGATGATGGAGGAGATACTCCCTTTGTGTTTTATGCCTTCCCCTGCTGTTGGAGGTGGGGAGGAAGTCTAACATGTTATTTTTATAATACCTTTTTTTAAAGAGGCTTGAAGAAGCAGTTTGTGAAACGCCCTTCTTGGATGTGTGTTTTCAAGCCCCGGAGAGATGAAGCAAGTGCTGCAGGAAGCAAATCCTGTGTTGAATGGAGGCTTGCCTCCCCTCCTCACAGAGCCGTCTATTTTGAACAAGAAAAAGAGCCATTCACCCTATTCCATAATAATATGGAAGAGAGCATGAACGGAATTAATATTCTCATCTGCTCACCTAGAATGGAATGTCACCGAGTGAGTAACAGAGCAGTGACTACCAACGCTGAATGAGCAAACCAGTTAGGCAGATGGGGAAGTCTCGTTGTACTACTGATTTTGGGGCTCTTTCGCTTGTCTTTTCCATTTCTTCCTGCCTCCTTCAGGCTTCCTGTGGGCCTGGGTTTGTATAAAGAGTATGTTTGGAGGAACATATTCTGGGAAGGCACAGGCCTCTTTTTAGAATTTGCAATTTAGTTTTTAAATGTTGCCATCCAGCAGGAAGGCACAGTAGGAAAAGGCATAGGAGATAAGAGAGATTTTTTTTGGAAAATGCTGTTCATGGCTCTCATTTGGGTAAGGCTTGGATGGCTCTGTTCTCAAGGTTTATTTCTGCTGCAGAGTTTAAGACTGTGGACAACCTGCTCAGAGTTTTACTTTGCATAATGGCTGGATAGGGTCTTTCGACTACTGATCCAGCTCTGACATCACAGCTGATCTGAAAGCTGCTGACTTTCTCCTGGGGGGAGACCAGGCCCAGCCTCCTCTGAAATGATGAGAGAACAGACCTCAGGAGTCTGAGTTCCTCACAAAAACCTGCTGAGTGTGTGCACGTAGTTGTGTGTGCTGGAGTGGAGGCACTTGGGCAGAGAAAATTCCAGAGAAAAATGACTTTTCTGAAGAATCTGCCTTGCGTTCTCGTCGCTCAGGCCAGAGTGAACAGAGAAAACCATAAAAAGGAAAGCTCCAGCCCCCAATAAACCAAGACAAATTGACACAGGCTGGGAAATGGGCTGGTTTGCGGCACTCACATGGGCACACACCTTTCCTCCAGCAACAAAATACTAAGAAACGATATGGGACTAAAAATAACTGCGTGCTTGGTAGTTGGGGCAAAAGTATGGACAAAAGATACAGAGACCAAAAAACCCAACTGCTACTTTTGAGGAGCCAGGAGGAAAACAGGGTACTGCGCATGCCGCTTGCTCACAACACCACCAGAGGGATGGGCAAAGCATCTAAGCTATCCCTCCTGCCAGACCCCTGGACACACACCTACCCTTACCCCATATAAGGAACAAGCTCCCTGCCCCCTACTTCCTCAGAGATTTTGCTCCTTGCTGCTGCCCTGGACGGGAGGTGGGCCGAGGGGGTGCGGGGTGGGAAGGGGTTGGGAGGTTGTAAAAACCTTGCCTGAATTTCTTGTCTGGCCTCTAGTCAATTTCTATTGATTGCAGAAGGCCAAGAACCCTGGTTAGTATCAAAATGACCACATGCCTCAAAGTCACTCTGACCTTGCAGCCACTCATAATGGGCCCGGAGTGCCAGGTGATCTTGAAACTCACAACTTGGCCAAAATCGTTTGTTAACTGGGAGCCACAAGTGTTGGGTTGGTTGTCAGTTGGCTCAGGGCCTGGGAAGGAGAAAAGGGTTTGCTTGAGCCCAGGTCACAGTCCCGGGTCCTCCCCACCGGCCTTGCTTGCTTTGCCTTTGCGGAGATTTTCAGTCTATTGCAGCATCTCCCCATTAAAGTAAATAGTGCTTTCCCAAGAGCACATCTTCGCTATTTCTGCAATTGTGCCATAGCCAGCTAATGTGTGATGCTGTAGTTTAATAGTCTATTAAAACTCAGCACTGCACATTAAAATCTCTACTGTATCACTACGGATCTACTTAACAAAGGCGAGGTCCCCAGAAAGCACTCTACACTTGCTGAGAGTTGCTGCAACAGAACAGAGGAAGTCTCTTAGGGCAGAAAAATTTAAAGGGGAAATGGGGTGGATATAGACCAATAAACATCTTCCCTCTGCTCCCTCCCCTTGCAGAGCAACCCCTATGCCTGCCTGGAAGGACACAGTCTGCTGGTACTCTGGAGGCTGGAAATTCTTAAGAGTTTACCACCAAATCCCTTCAGATCAAATCTCATCACTCAGATCTTTATTTGGAAGCACTTCAGTTTCCCGTCTCTCCTTCTCAGAAAGAGACAGGGTTCAGGAAATCTGCCCCCAGCTGGGAAATTGCACCAGCCGTTCCTCCCTCCAGAACAATTGCTGGGGCGGAGGAATTCTTCAAACAGCTGTAAATCCTCCCACCAACAACTCCCTCCTTCAGAAACGACAACAGAGCCCCACATCAAAGCCTCCCTCAGCTGCCAAGAGGAAGAATCAATAGTTTAACAGAAAGGAAGCAACGTGGTTACTGGGTGTGTGGTGTAAACACCTGTATTGCAAATAACCCAAATGCCACCTAAGAGACAGGAGAAGCAAATTCCTGGTGCTTTGGATTCTGAGGAGCCCCAGGGAGGAATTCCCACATGTGAGCAGTCAGAAGACCAGCAGCGGCTTTGCTGCAGAGGTGGGAAAGCAAAGGAAGATGGAGAGAAGAGAATGTGTGTTGAGAGTAGCATGTTCAGAGCCAAAGGCCTGGGGAGAGAAAAAAAGTGGAGATGTGGTGAAACCACACGACTCAGATGGGACTTAAACCCACAGTCTTTTAATTGAGATCACATGCCCCGTTCTCAGGACTTAATGAAGCCTTCATTCTTCACGTCTCATCACAGAAAAAAATTCAGTGAGAGACAAAGTGATAGGTAAGAAGTGCTTTCATTTAGAGTGATACACATTCCATAGACAGAAGACAGCCTGTCTCAAAGAGGCAAGAATGCCCTGAGAGAAACACACTTCACAGAAGGGCATGGGCCGTCTCAGGAGGCGAGAGGCCCTAAATATGAGGTGGTTAGTTTTTATGGGCTGGGTAATTTCATCAAACCAGTCAATCCTAAAGGAAATCAGCCCTTAATATTCATTGGAAGGACTGAGGCTGAAGCTGGAGCTCCAATACTCTGGCCATCTGATGCAAAGAGCAGACTCATTGGAAAAAACCCTGATGCTGGGAAAGATTGAGGGCGGGAGGAGAAGTGGGCGACAGAGGATAAGATGGTTGGATGGCATCATTGACTCAAAGGACCTTGAGTTTGATCAAACCCCGGGAGACAGTGAAGGACAAGGAAGCCTCACGTGCTGCAGTCTTTGGGGTCACAAAGAGTTGGACATGACTGAGCAACTGAACTGAGTGGGAGGATTATTCCAACAATGTTGGGAAAGGGGCAGCTATTTCCAGGAATTGGGCCACTGCCCACTTTTTGGCTTTTTGTGGTCAGCCTTGGAATTGTCATAGCACTCGTGGGTGTGTCATTTAGCAGCTAGTGTATTACATGAGCTTACAATGAGTCTCAAGATCTACTGCAAGTTGAATCTTCTGTCATTTTGGATCTAGTTGATTCTAACGAGTTTATGTTGTATCCTCAAGGGCTATGCCATTCTTTAAGAGGTTATGCCCTGCCCACTTCCCTCCTGCTTCAGTGAGAGACATACATATTGGAGTGGACATCAGGAGCTGTGCCAAGCTCCATGCCATCACCAGCCACTGATGGCTCAATCTGATAACCTTGGGACCTTCATCCACCAGAGAAAACCAGACTATGTCAACCCAAAGTATGTCCCTTGGGATCTTCATCCACCGGAGAAAACCAGACTATGTCAACCCAAAGTATGTCCCTTGGGACCTTCATCCACCGGAGAAAACCAGACTATGTCAACCCAAAGTATGTCCCTGGGGATCTTCATCCACCGGAGAAAACCAGACTATGTCAACCCAAAGTATGTCCCTTGGGATCTTCATCCACCGGAGAAAACCAGACTATGTCAACCCAAAGTATGTCCCTTTGACATAAAAATTATTTTGAGCTGAAAGTAACTCAAAAAAAGCAGTAAATGCAGATAAATCTTCCCCTTTTCTGCTTAAAGGCAGGAAATAAATTCTCCTGGAGACAGACTCTTATCATTCCAGGGAAGTCACCAGAGGAATCTGCAGACAGACCTTGATAAACTAACCCTTATCTTCTTTCTAAGAAGGAAGATAAGGGCTCCTTAGCCTTAACTGGACCACCCCCAACTGAAACTCCTTTGTCTTGTCAATTCTTTACAAATGTATCATTTCTTGGCCTAAAAGGCATAAAAGCTTCCTACTCTGGTCACTTCTGGTCTTCATTTTTTCATGAAGGCTCCCATGTACATGCACAAATTCAATAAAATGTATATGCTTTTCTCCTGTTAATTTGATTTGTCAGTTGCATTTTCAGACCCATCCAGAGTCTGAGAGTTGAGGGACATTTCCTTCCCTATAAAGGATGCTCTCAAAGTTTCTCTCCAGCTCTTTCACCTACATAGCAGATGAGAGAGGGAGAGGGAGGGAGAGAGGGAGACAGAACGTAGGGGTGTCCATCTTTGATCATAGTGTTTTTTTAATTCTTAGTGCCACCTAATTTATTAGACTACTATGACTGTGTGGATCACAATAAACTGTGGAAAATTCTGAAAGAGATGGGAATACCAGACCACCTGACCTGCCTCTTGAGAAATCTGTATGCAGGTCAGGAAGCAACAGTTAGAACTGGACATGGAACAACAGACTGGTTCCAAATAGGAAAAGAAGTATGTCAAGGCTGTATATTGTCACCCTGCTTATTTAACTTATATGCAGAGTACATCATGAGAAACGCTGGACTGGAAGAAACACAAGCTGGAATCAAGATTGCTGGGAGAAATATCAATAAGCTCAGATATGCAGATGACACCACCCTTATGGCAGAAAGTGAAGAGGAACTCAAAAGCCTCTTGATGAAAGTGAAAGTGGAGAGTGAAAAAGTTGGCTTAAAGCTCAACATTCAGAAAACGAAGATCATGGCATCCGGTCCCATCACTTCATGGGAAATAGATGGGGAAACAGTGGAAACAGTGTCAGACTTTGCTTTTTTGGGCTCCAAAATCACTGCAGATTGTGACTGCAGCCATGAAATTAAAAGATGCTTACTCCTTGGAAGGAAAGTTATGACCAACCTAGATAGCATATTCAAAAGCAGAGACATTACTTTGCCAACAAAGGTGCATTTAGTCAAGGCTATGGTTTTTCCTGTGGTCATGTATGGATGTGAGAGTTGGACTGTGAAGAAAGCTGAGTGCCGAAGAATTGATGCTTTTGAACTGTGGTGTTGGAGAAGACTCTTGAGAGTCCCTTGGACTGCAAGGAGATCCAACCAGTCCATTCTGAAGGAGATCAGCCCTGGGATTTCTTTGGAAGGAATGATGCTAAAGGTGAAACTCCAGTACTTTGGCCATCTGATGCGAAGAGTTGACTCATTGGAAAAGACTCTGATGCTGGGAGGGATTGGGGGCAGGAGGAGAAAGGGACAACAGAGGATGAGATGGCTGGATGGCATCACTGACTCGATGGACGTGAGTCTGAGTGAACTCCGGGAGTTGGTGATGGACAGGGAGGCCTGGAGAGCTGCAATTCATGGGGTCACAAACAGTCAGACACGACTGAGCGACTGAACTGAACTAAACTGATGATGTCTATAGTGGTTCCATGTCAAAAAGTCACAGCTAGGTTCAACTTGTGATAAAACTGTGTTTCTGGAGCAAAGCACCAAGCTATCTAGGTTTGGTAATGTCGGGGGAGTGTGTAATTTCCTCGGTTCTGTCTCGTCAAAACAAAAATTTGAAGCGACGCACCAGTGTTACAGCTCTGTGTTACAGCTCAGTTTTATTTAGAAAATAAAGGAAAATACATCCTTGAGGCATGAGGGCATGCCGACCCAAAAGACGCCGAGAGAAGAGAGAGAGCCCCGCCCCCCCGCCCTTTGGCTCCTCTTTTTATATGTTTTCTCCTCCCCCTGGGCCTGCCCTATGTAAACTGGGCTAGCCAGGAGTGCTGTTTGTTCTACCTGAGGTCCTCACTCCAGTCCTCAGACCTTCCTTTGTTCTATTTTCAAGGGCTTTTCCCTTCCTTGTCTTTTAGCCACTGCCATTCTGGACTCCTGTTTCCTATTCTAACTACCTAACAGTAATTTAAACCAAGTGTGTTTTCTCCCTGAATGCAAACACTTGACCCACCGTTGACAAGTGATGATCCAGAAAGCAACCATGGTTCCACCTCCTCCTGACTCCACGTGGAGACTTCAGTGGCCCCAGAGCTTGCCAAGATCATCATTTTCTGTGGCTTTCTCTTCAGATATTTCCCCCAAGATGCCAGCTGGGGCAGGGAGAGCAAGTTGCTGGAGTTTGACCAATCATCCGGTTCTTCTCAGATCTCACTAACTGACATGGTTTTGTGTGTTGACTCTACTCTTGGCTTCCTCTTACCTCTCGAACAGCTGGTCTCCAAGGCCCTCACCTGCTTACCTTTAATTTCCTCTAAGTTTGTATCTTATTGTAGCATACAGTTGGAATTACTTGAAATCCTATTGAGGATAAGGTGGATACAAACACATGAACAACCCCTTGAGCTCTTCCTCCCCCAGTTGTACACGCAGGTGTATGAAACAGGGGGATTAGGACGATAAGAAAAGATGGCTAACGTACAATTGCCTTGAGGGACTTTGCTGGTGATCCAGTGGTTAAGATTTTGCCTTCCAAGGCAGAGGTACAGGTTTGAACCCTGCTCAGGAAGCTAAGCGGAAAAGGCAATGGCATCCCACTCCAGTACTCTTGCCAGGAAAATCCCATGGACAGAGGAGCCTGATAGGCTTCCGTCTGTGAGGTTGCTAAGAATCAGACACGACTGAGTGGCTTCACTTTCACTTTTCACTTTCATGCATTGGAGAAGGAAATGGCAACCCACTCCAGTGTTCTTGCCTGGAGAATCCCAGGGACTGAAGAGCCTGGTGGGCTGCCGTCTATGGGGTCACACAGAGTCAGACACGACTGAAACGACTTAGCATTAGCAGGAAGCTAAGATCACAGATGCCTCACGACCAAAAAACCAAAACATAAAATAGAAGCAATATTGTAACAAATTCAATAAAGACTTTAAAAATGGTTCACATTAAAATAAATTCTTAAAAAAAAATTGCCTTGGTGAATTGGGATAGGAATGAGGCAAACTTTAAACTTAGAGTTGAAGTGAAATGAGGTGGGCAACAGTGATAGAATAACTGTGATGTCTTTGTATGCATGACAATGTGTTTATAGGAGGAGAAATAAAGAGCCATAAGGACAAAGTGATTTCCAAAGGGAAGGGTGATATATTCTCTTGGTTCTCAATTCAGTGCAAAGGCACTGAGCCTCTGCTCAGGAAGACCCTGTGTCCGGGAGGGGCCCTCAGCTTCGCTGAGCCCTTAAGTGGGGGCAACAGCTTCCCATGTGTTAATTCACTGAGTCCTTACAATGATCCTCCCAGACAGGACTTGTTTCTATGTTATAGATGGAGAAACTAAGGCAGAAATGGGTTAAGTAACAGGCTGCAGGATGCAGAGTTGATGCTTTTGAACTGTGGTGTTGGAGAAGACTCTTGAGAGTCCCTTGGATTGCAAGGAGATCAAACCAGTCAATCCTAAAGGACATCAACCCTGAATATTCAGTGGAAGGACTGATGCTGAAGCTGAGGTTCCAATACTTTGGCCACCAGATGCAAAGAGCTGACTCACTGGAAAAGACCCTGATGCTGGGAAAGATTGAAGGCAGGAGAAGAGGATGACAGATGGTTGGATGGCATCACCAACTCGCTGGACACAAGTTTGAGCGAGCTCTGGGAGATGGTGAAAGACAGGGAAGCCTGGCATGCTACAGTCTACGGGGTCACAAAGAGCCGGACATGACTGAGCCCCAACTGAACAACAACAAAATGGGCTGCAGGATGCACGCCAGCAAGGGACAAAAATTAATATTTCAATTTCTGATCATTTTCTTACATTACATTATGAGGCCACTTAGTCCATTAAAAACTATAAAATCATGAATAAGCCAGTGTCTTCTCCCTCAAGCCATGTAAAATTTGGAAGGCAGAGGAAGAAAGTCCAGGAATGTCTACTGCATAAATAAGGGACAAGGAAGGACAAAACAAGTTGTCTTCAGGAAGCTGTTTCCTCTGAAGTTTCTGAGGTTGGAGGGAGGTAGAAAGCAGGCCCTACTCCCTGCTCTGGGACCCACCACAGTCTTAAGTCTAAAAATGTCCCAGATAGTCAAACAGGGCTACCCTGTGTCCTCAAGAAGGCCTCAGATAATTGTAATACTATCTGTTTGTCTTTAGGTGAAGGCTGACAAATGGAAGAAGTGAGGGCTCTACCCACAAACCCAGGGAAAGGGCATTCAAAGAGGAATGCCCTTATCTCTGCCCCCAGCTGTGAGGCTGATTGATGCTGTTAAAATTCCCAGGAGTCTGTGCTATCAGCATTTCTGATGGTGTTGGAGTTGGGGATGTGCACGGAGGGAGGGAGGGATGGGGGAAGTGGAAAGTGAGAGAAGCTGCCTGGGAAATGCTTGGAGATTCCCTTCTTGAAATAGTCCAGGTGGGAGAGGTGATAACCAGGAATGAAAATGCATGATACAAAGGATATTACGGCTGGTGCCCACGATAGTGTGGGGTAGGTGAGGTCCAAAGACCAACGTCTGAAAAATACTTTGCTTGCTAACTTAGATGCAAGAACTATGCACCAAGTCTCTAAATAAGAATAATCAAATTAAATGCAAAAGTCTCATTCCTCAGGCTCCTCTTTAGGTTGCCAGCCCAGAATTGGAGGAGAATTGAGGAATAAAAGACCTGCGCTCAAGTCTATCACCTGTGTGACCTTGGGAAATTGTCTTAATAACCTCTTTCATCTAGATTGCTCATCATCAACTTTAGTCTTATTATTAAAACAGAAGCCAGGGAGGTGAAGGCACTGTGCATGCTGTGGAGTGCATGGTGGAAAATGCCTGTTTATCACAAGCCGGGTTTAGCTGTGAGAGGTCCATACTTTGGGCCATTTTCAATAGATATCCTGTGATCTTGCCCAGCTGCTGTGGCTCCCTTGGAACTCACTTCATGGGGATCCATATAGCATGTGGTCCAGGAGTTCTCAGATGCCCTCGGCAACTTGCACAGGGCTCTGCCAGGGAAAAGTTAATGAACTTACTCCCAAGAGATCTACATGCCATCAACAGAGGGACCCCCCCCCCAAACTCTGCTCTCTGAATGAATTCTTTGTCAGCAAGTCCATGCAGGGATGAGGCCTGGAAGAGAAACTGCAGTGTGGTGTAGTTTGTCCTTTGTCCAGGCAAATGGAATGGATCAGGGAACATTTTTAAAGGGGACCCTGGTTTCCTCTCTGCCAAGTCAGTTCAGTTCAGTTTAGTTGCTCAGTCTTGTCTGACGCTTTGTGACCCCATGGACTGCAGCACTCCAGGCTTCCCTGCCCATCACCAACTCCCAGAGCTTGCTCAAATTCATATCCATTGAGTCGGAGATGCCATCCAACCATCTCATCCTCTGTCATCCCCTTCTCTTCCTGCTTTCGATCTTTCCCAGCATCAGGGTCTATTCCAATGAGTCAGTTTTTTGCAATAGGTGGCCAAAGTATTGGAGCTTTAGTTTCAGCATCAGTCCTTCCAATGACTATTCAGGACTGATTTCCTTTAGGATTGACTGATTTGATATCCTTGCAGTCCAAGGGACTCTAAAGGGTCTTCTCCAACAACATAGTTCAAAAGCATCAATTCTTCAGTGCTCAGCTTTCTTTATGATCCAACTCTCACATCCATATATGACTACTGAGAAAACCATGGCTTTGACTAGACAAACCTTTGTCAGTAATGTCTCTGTTGTCTAGGTTCGTCATAGCTTTTCTTCCAAGGAGCAAGTGTCTTTTAATTTCATGGCTGTGATTTTAGAGCCCCCCAAAATAAAGTCTGTCACTGTTTCCCGTTTCCCCATCTATTTGCCATGAAGTGATGGGACCAGATGCCCTGATCTTTGTTTTTTGAATGTTGAGTTTTAAGCCAACTATTTCTCTCTCCTCTTTCACTTTCATCAATAGGCTTTTTAGTTCCTCTTTGCTTTCTACATAAGGGTGGTGTCATCTGCATATCTGAGGTTATTGATATTTCTCCCAGCAATCTTGATTCCAGCTTGTGCTTCATCCAGCCTGGCATTTTGCATGATGCACTCCGCATGTAAGTTAAGTGACAATATACAGCCTTGATGTACTCCTTTCCCAATTTGAAACCAGCCTGTTGTTTCATGTCCAGTTCTAACTGTTTTTTCTTGACCTGCATAAAGATTTCTCAGGAGGCAGGTCAGGTGGTCTGATAGTCTGATCTCTTGAAGAATTTTCCAGTTTGTTGTGATCCACACAAAGACTTTAGCATAGACAATAAAGCAGAAGTAGATGTTTTTCTGGAACTCTTGCTTTTTCGATGATCCAACAGATGTTGGCAATTTGATCTCTGGTTCCTCTACCTTTTCTAAATCCAACTTGAACATCTGGAAGTTCTCTGTTCATGTACTGTTGAAGGCTGGTTTGGAGAATTTTGAGCATTACTTTGCTAGTGTGTGAGATGAGTGCAATTGTGCAGCATTTAGAACATTCTTTGGCATTGCCTTTCTTTGGGATTGGAATGAAAACTGAACTCTTCCAGTCCTGTAGCCACTGTTGAGTTTTCTAAATTTGCTGGCATATTGAGCACAGCACTTTCACAGCATCATCTTTTAGGATTTGAAATAGCTCAGCTTGAATTCCATCACCTCCACTGTGTTCGTAGTGATGCTTCCTAAGGCCCACTTGACTTTGCAGTCCAGGATGTCTGACTCTAGATGAGTGATCACACCATTGAGGTTATCTGGGTTAAGATCTTTTTTGTACAGTTCTTCTGTGTATTCTTGCCACCTCTTCTGTTTCTGTTACATCCATAGGAGCTCAATTTGACATCATCCATTCTCACCAGGGATGCAAAATAGTCTATCCTTTGGACTAGCTGGATAGACAGTGCAGCATCAGATGCCATCTCTCCTTGGGCCTTTTTAGGCAGGTAATTCAGGGTACAGACCAGCATTTCTCATCACCAGTCACTGTGATTGGTCTTATGAGCTCTTCTCTGTGAGCAAGCGCCTAGGTGCCTCTCTGAGTCCTTTATTCCAAAGTGAAGAGCCTGGCCCTTGTTCCCTACTCAGTTTTCCTCACTGCTGTCTGCTCCAGGTTTCTGACCCACGGAATACGCAGGTATAACCAGCCTAACCCCCTCAGTCCTTTTGGTACTGAACTAAACTTGGGTCTACTTGCCCACACATTGTAAAGCCAATCTACCAACACCAGGTTGTGGTGGAGGAAAGTGTAGCATTTATCACAGGAACCCAGCAGGAATCCAGGGCAGCTAGTGCTTAAAATACCAGAACTCCCTGATGGGTTTCAGAAAGGCATTTTTGACTGTCAGGTGAGGGAGGGAGGGTCCCAGGATCTGGGATCAGCTTGTGTACAGTTCTCTGATTGGCTGATGGTAAGAACATGGCAGAACCGTGTCACAGGGGTTAACATTTGATCTTTAGGTTCCAGTGAGCCTAGGGGCTTTGTGGTGGGGGTGGGGGGTGGGGGGTTGCAGTTTCTTACTCAGTTTCCTGAGTAAGAAAACTCAGGAAGTGAGCATCAGATTCTGTTATCTGGGTACTTCGGAGAGGAGCTACAGCGGAGGATAAGTGGAGGGGCTGTCCTGGGAAGGCCCCATAGTGTTCTGCTGGGTTCCTTTCCTTCTGGGAACCTTCAGTATGCCCCTTCTGCTGCTGCTGCTGCTGCTAAGTCACTTCAGTCGTGTCTGACTCTGTGCGACCCCATAGACGACAGCCCACCAGGCCCCACCGTCCCTGGGATTCTCCAGGCAAGAACACTGGAGTGGGTTGCCATTTCCTTCTCCAATGCATGAAAGTGAAAAGTGAAAGTGAAGTTGCTCAGTCGTGTCTGACTTTTCGCGACCCCATGGACTGCAGCCCACCAGGCTCCTCCGTCCATGGGATTCTTCAGGCAAGAGTACTGGAGTGGGGTGCCATTGTCTTCTCCGAGCCACCTTGGGGAAGCCCCAGAAGCACATCCTGGAGACTGTCTTCTCAACTGACCCACCCCACCTGCCTTGGATCTTCACTCACTCCCCACCTGCACCTCTCACTGTTTTGCCCCTATCTCTGCTTTTCTAGAGAAGAAGACCAAGATACGCCTCTTATTTTACTGTGAGTGAAGTTGCTCATTTACTTCTTCTCAGAGGGATTTGAAATATCGCGAGAATTGCGGCCTCTATATTTGTTCAGTAAGTAGGTTTGTGAGGAGGTGGACCCCTGTGTGGCGGGGTCACTTTCCTGCTCCTAAAAGCCCACTGCAGACCCTCTTCTATCCTGAGCTGGTATTGGCTGTTCTGTATACAGAGTTTCAATCATTTTAGAAACCTTGGGGGGGCGGTGGGATTCAGGGAGAACAGTTTGGCTTTTCCAGACCGGAAGAGGCTCTTCTCTGTTCATTGACTAAAAACTTGCTCAGAAAGAAGAAATCCGAGCAGGCGCAGTTCAGCCTCTGTGAGGACTCCTTTTCTCTTTCTCTCTTCCCTTTTTCACTCTCTCAAGACAATATCATCAATAGCAAAACTTATAAAAAATGAACTGCAGAGAGCAGTGAGAAGTCTGGAGACAGGCTTTTTATCTGCATTGCTCCTCTTGTGGAGGTTTACTGTTATATCCATTTGGAAGATGGACTGTGTTGGTAGCAGCCCATCACCCCATTATGGGCGGGGCTAACAGGCAGAGTTCGCAGAGGCAGACAGGTAGGTGGCCTTCCCTCCTGCTCCTGACTCTGGAATTCCCCTGGACGCTGCTGGGAGTCAGGGCTCAGCTCTGCAGCCCGTAAACAAGAACATCCCAGAACATCAGTTGCAGACACTGCTTTCTCTTCTGCCCTTCTGCCAGTAGGTGAAGACTGAGCAGAGGAGGAACACTGCATGTTCTCGAGTGTTCACTGAGGCGCGCTCTTTCTGTCTCACTGTCTCTAGGGTCTGTGCTCCATGGACACAGGGAAGACAGCAGGAGGGACCCGACTGAATGCTGAGTGCTGAGTGTTGACGTGGTCCAGCCACATGGCATAGGGAAGGCAGCTTCAGCCACTAAATGGGAAACATGTCACATGGAGGTTCTGCATCTCCTTGCTCTTGCAGACCTAAACTCCACCATCCCCCAAAGTGAACAAACCATCTTCCGTCCCACCCTTGGCACTGTTGCCAACCCTGTCTCAGTGGAGTGCTAGGAGCTTGGGTCCTCCCCAGCCCCTCTCTGCTCTATTCCCATGTTTCATCATCAAACCACCTTGATTTTGTTTAATAAGATTATAGAGTCTCTGGAATCGTCCATGCTCCCATCTCCACTTTTCCATCCTAGTCCAACCCCCAGCGCCCTTCACCTGGAGGATCACAACGGCATCCTTCTCATTATCTTCATACCCATTCCTGACCCTGCCGCAAAATTAACTTGTTCACAAATACAAATCATATTATTATCCCGCATTCTGTAAAGCTCTCAAATGTCTCCCCATTCCCTTTAAGCTCCCCTTAAGCACCTGTAAGTTTGAGTTCAAGTCCCCAAGGTCCTAAACCAGGGTTTCCTGGGCCTTCATTTCTCAGTCCATTCCTGCCCCTGCTAACCTGCCCATCCCCACTTCTCTCCACTCCTGGGTCTTTTCACGCCCCATACTTACCCTAGAGCCTTTGAATATGTTGTTCTCTTACCCCAGAAGCCTTTCCCCACCCTATTCCTCCTCATAGCTCTCCTCAAGCTTGGTGGGATTTATTTTTCTAATGTTGTACTCTCAGTTCCATGGAAGAAGGCACTAAATCTGCTTTACTTACCACTGTCCTTGGCACGCAACACAGTGCCTGACACCTAATAGATGCTCAAAAACATATAGACTTATTATATTATCTATATGTATAAAAATGAGATTTTAGTAAAACTGCCTTAGAACTATAAAGTCTGTATAAGACTGGTGATTTTTATTTCTTCTCTCTAGCTCAGAACAAGCGGGATAGAATAGTCTATTATCATTTCGTCTTGAAGGGAATTTATTTATATCTCTGTGTTAAGGCTTCCAGGCATTTGCATCTTAAGCTTTTTATTTCTACCTGCAGAATGAAAGGGTTTGTGCTTCTTTAAAGGAATTTCTGGCAATAGCCAGCAGGTGGGTTCATTAAGGAAGAAACGGAACACTCTTATGCTATTTTTATTTCTTTTTTTATAGTTTGGAAACTGGAAAACAAAGAGACAAGCTGAGGCCAAGGAAAGAACGTGTGTGTGTGTGTGTGTGTGTGTGTGTGTGTGTGTGTGTAGGGGACTATACTCAAGATTTGGAATTCTCTTCTCACCCTCTTTATAAGGAAGTACCCCTAAGCTCCCCTTCTGAATGGGATGGGGCTGCTGGGAAAGCAGCCTGGGGAGTAGGAAACACCAGAACTACCCTGACACCACGGGTAAAAGCTTCTATTAACCCTGGGACTTTGAACAACCACTTAACCTCAGTGTCTTCATTTGTAAAGCAGAGATCAAATCCTGGACATCAGGATTATTGTGATGATTAAAATAAATTGTGTTTTAGAAAGCACATTGTAAGTTGCAAATATAAATTAAAGGTGACATGATGAGACCACTAAACCAAACACCTCAAATACAGAAATACAAGCTGACATTTCTCTCCATGAGCCAGCCTTACCTGTGCAGCCCCATGGACATGGTCATGTGTCAGCAGCCTCAAGAACAGTGGTGAGTATGTGCATTGACCCCTCTTCCAGTGGTCAGTAAGCTCAGAGACGGGCCCTAGTCATCTCACATCCCTAGTAAAGAGCAACGGCAGACACCTAGTACCTGTTGAATGAATGAAGAGATGGTGAGAAGCAAGAAGAAAGAAGGTCTGAAAAAAAGTGAGTGGGGGAGGGGTGAGCTGGACCCCTGGAGAGGTTTATACTTTCTTAGAAGTCCAGGAGAGGCCTTCCCTGGTGGCTCGGTGGTGAACAGTCTGCCTGCCAATGCAGGAGACATGGGTTCACTCCTTGGTCTGGGAAGATCCACATGTCATGGAGCAACTAATCCCAGACATCACAGCTACTGAGCCCACATGCCCTACAGCCCGTGCTCTGCAAAAGGAGAAGCCACTGCAGTGAGAAACCTGGGCACCGCAGCTGGAAAGGAGCCCCGCTCGCCTCAACTATAGAAAAGTCTGAGCAGCAATAAAGACACAGCAAAGCAAAAGAAAAAGTCCAGAAGAACAACTGAAGGCACCTAATTCACGGGGCGTGCCCTCTTAACTCCCTTGGCTCATACCCCAACTCCTAGCTCTCCTGGCCTATGGCCAGCTTCGGGGATGGGATGGGGCAGGAACTCTTTGTCTAGGCTTCATTTGACTGCAGGGGCCTCTCCTTGGGGTCCTTGCTGAGCGGCCAGAGCAGTGGTACAAGAAGAATGCTCAGATTTCTACATTTGGAAGCCTTTCAAGAGATGCATGCCCTGGTCTCACCCTCAAACAAAGGGGACAGAAACAAATACAAAGAAATGCTTTTTCCCAGTCCCCTGGCACCAACTAAATATCATCCATCCATCCATTAAATAGCTGTGAAGCCCCTGCTGTGTGCTGCACTGGGTGCTGGAATGACATAAAATGAATTGCACCCTCATCTCAAGCAAGGAAAACTTAGCTACTTTTCCACAGGGAAGACTCAGTGGGGAGGGAGCAAGAGCCAGGCCCTGGAGGGGGAGGAACACAACCCCCGCACCTTGACAAGCCTGACCCTGTCATCTCTCTCTCCATTGCTCTTACGTCACCCTGGGCCTGGGTGCCAAAGGTCCATGGTGCCACGCACCAAGGGGATACCCTCAAACCCTCCACCTCCTGGGAAACTTGCAAATCACCTACCAGTATGTTCGCCAGACTTCGGGAATTACTCAAAAGTTTTCTGCACCAAATTCTTTCCGGAGCTGACAAATAAGGAATGATGATTCCTTTTGGATCAAATATATGTTTTTAAAGGGAAACAGCTTTCTATTGTGAATAGAAAGTAGGTCTCACCTCAGAATGGAGCCCATTTGTCAGTGCTCCCGGAGGCCTGGGAGATGATGATCTAGATGTCTCCAGGGTCAGGGAAGAATGGTCTGAGGACCCATCTCCCCCACTGGCTGCCCCCTTACTAAACAGCTTCCAAGTTTTAGGTGGTGAGGTTGGAGTCAGAAAGAGAATGGCCTCGAACTTGACACCTGAGTGTCCTCCAGCTGATAGAAGATCACTTCAGTGCAGATGGAGCCATCCCAAAAGAAAAAAAAATTGCAATTACTCAGCAGGTCCTGTGCCCCGTATTGAATCCATCCTGCTCTATTCCTCACACACAAAGCAAGAGGCCCTTAGTCATTTGAAGAGATGGCCCACAGCACCAGTGTTGACTGAGGGCTCTGTCGGAACTACTTTCTCAATTCGGTTAACAAGCAGGGGTTGCCAAGGGCCCCTGGCCAGTGGCACGCAGCCCCGGATGGCACCTGAGGGAGGTATTGCCGTGATTCTAGCCACGTCCTTCATGCTCCACCTGTGGACGCAGCACAGCCAGCTAGCTTTTGGCGAGGAGCCCCCTCCACCCCCAAAGAGGGACTGCAAGGTCTTTCTTCCCAGGCCCTGAGCACAGGACCAGAGGACGCTGCCTCTGCTCATGCGAGCGGAGCCTCTGAACAAAGGGGCCTGTGTGAGCCGCCGCAACAGCATCTGTGGGTGCAGAGCCGAGTCTGGCTGGAGTGCTTGCAGTGCGGCAGTGGGCGTGCTGTGGAATACAGATTGCCCCCGAGCCTTGGGGGCTTTGCTTGTCAAGTGGCGGGGCCTGGCTCGGGCAGCCCAACATCCGGCTGTCAACAGCCCACAGGCCTGTTTGCAGCATGGCCAGAGTCCTGTTTGGTGATTTGACAAGAGTCCCAGGCTCTCCTGGCACATCAGAATTCAGGGTTTGGTGCTGCCAGCGTGGGCTGGGGTGTTCTCCGCCATGGATCAGCTGCTGGCGGAGCCCAGGAGAGGCAGCTGGAAGGTCCCTGAAATGCCTCCGCTTCCTGCCCTCCATCCTCAGGCCCTCCCTCCATTACTCACAGGAAGACACGACGAGATGTTCCAAGATACTGTCTTGGAGAAGGGCTGAAACACACGCCAGATTCTGACAAAGATAAGAAAAACAAGAGCTTATAGAAAATAGATTCATCTGATTTTTTGAACAATCACATCTCTTTAATAATAATTAGTCACATCGTTGTGGGACCCAGTCTAAAAAACACTGAGTCAGCTGAGATGCCTCATATATTTCCCCTTTGATCCAGCTCCCATGCTTCTGTGTGAGAAATTTGTGAGAGGAGGCACATGGACTCAGTGTGAAGGGCTGCTGTTCATTTGCATCCCACTCAGTAAAATCATAAGCAGGGGAAGTGCCTCTCCTCCTTGATCCCATCGCTCTCCTGTGTCCTTATTCTGCTAACACCTCCATCTTCTCTCCATTCACCTGGCTCATCCTGCCCCCTCTTCCTTCACCTTCCTTCCTAGGTCAGATCCCTCCGTGCCCCTCAGCTCACACCAGGCAAAATCCCAACCTGGGCACACAGAATCCCTCACAACCTTGGCCTTTGTTCTAGTTTGGAGACTGAGCACTTGGGGAAATGGACATTCCTGGGTAGGCGGGGCCAGCCCAAGTTCATGGTCCCCCACCTCCCCTGGGCCCTCAGTCACTTTTACTTGTCCTTGAACAGTTCCCACCTCTGTGCCCCAGGTGACCACTCTGAGCTTCCAACTCTCTCATCAAGGTTCCTGCTCAACCTTGAGTGTCTCAAACTTGACTGCAACTTCAAGGTCATCAGGTTCATTGTCTCTCAAATTCCCACCTCCCTCCTATGAACACCTCCATCTGCACGGCCATCTACACCTTCAGTCTCAGAGACATGGCCCTCTTTCTGTGCTATTTCTTCTCCACCTTGATGACCACTGACAGACTGTGAGAGTTATCCCCTCTGCTTCATTTTTGTCAAATCTCTTTCTTCAAATCCCTTGAAGCTTCTACATATGCAGGAGGCAGACTTCATTTTATTGGGCTTCACTTTAGTGTACTTCGCAGATAATCACATCTTTACAAATGAAAGGTCTGTGACAATCTGGCAGCCAGCAAGTCTGTGGGCACCATTTTTCCAACAGCTTTTGCTCACTTCCTGTCTCTGGGTCACATGTTGGCAATTCTCAAAATATTTCAAACCTTCTCATTCTCAGTACCTGAGTCTCGTGGGCCATGTCTTCCTCTAGTTCTCAATATCCCTTCTGCCCTTCTCTTGCAAACATCTTGCTATCTACACATCCATTCATTCCCAGCTCTTTGTACTCTGCTTCTGTCCAGAGCCCACTACCAAACTCAAGTCCTTTCCTTACTAGAACTTTCTGAGGCCTTTGAGAATACGGGTTATCCTTTGAAGCTTTGTGATCCCTTACATCTGTTCTCCCCTTCCTCTGACAAGGGTTCCTCTCCCACTGCCTGTCCCAGGTACCTGGCTATTCTCTGGGAATCTGTTTTGAATACCCCTTGCCTTCCATACACACCTCTGTCGAAGCTCATCCTCTCTTGTGGGATGTGCAGATAACTTTCATTCCCTCTTTCTAACCCAGACCTTTATCCCCAGCTTCTCCCATAGGCACAATATTAATCCAGCATTTCCAAAAGGGCAATTGGGACACTTCCTTGCACCTGAGCTTCTGCTCAAAGTCATCAGGGCTGTCTCTAACTTTCCCCTCTTGCCCTGTCTTCCTACTTCACTGCCCACTCATCTCTTCACTTGGCTGTCTGTTACTCATTCTTTAAGACCAAATATGTTGCCTTCTCTTCATTCACCTTCCACAACCATCTTGTATGTGTCCCCATAATACCCTGAGTCTGTCCCCACTGCTGTGGAGTAGAAGTCTGTCCCCCAAATTGACACTTAAAGTCCTAACTCCCAGTACTTTGGAATGTGATCTTTGGATCATTACACATGTGATTAGTTAAGGTGAAGTCATACTAATCCAATATAACTAGTGACCTTATAAAAAGGGGAACTTTGGACGCACACACACATACCCATGGAGTATCCGACCATGAAGGTCGGAGTTGGGATGACGCTTCTAGAAGCCAAGGAAAGCCATAGATGGCCAGCAAACCACCAGAAGCTAAGGGAGGGGTATGGAGCAGATTCTCACAGGTTCAGAAGGAAGCAACCCTGTCAACACCTGGATCTCACGCTTCTAGCCTCCAGAACTTTGAGACTGTAAATTTCTATTGTCTAAGCCACCCAGTTTTTGGTACTTTACTATGGAGCCCTAAGAAACTAACATGCCCACTGTCACACTGCTGTGAGCATGTTCTCAGTCACTCAGTCGCGTCTGACTCTTTGCGACCCCATGGACTGTAGCCCTCCAGGCTCCTCTGTCTGTGGGATTTCCCAAGCAAGAATACTGGAGTGGGTTGCCATCTTCCTTCTAGGGATTGAACCTGAGTTTCCTGCGTCTCCTGCATTGGCAGGTGGATTCTTCACTGCTGTGCGCTTGTACTGTGGTTATTACCTTTTGGGGTCTTCCAGTCCTCCCTGTATCCTTTTATCTCCAGAACCAAAACCACTGTCTCCAAGCATAAAAAGCTTCGAGTAGTTAATGAATAAACTAATGAAAGTTCAGCCTTCCAAAAAAGTCAAGCTGCAGACTAAGCAGCTTCACTGATTTGCCGAGTTTTAGCACACTACGGTTCTTTCTTCCATGGCTTGTTGTGGAATCTGTCCACGTCTTCCTATGCCTTTGGGTGGACGTGCTGCTGGTTTTCTAGTTGGCCTTAGAGGAACATTAGGCCCTTTTCTGCCCATCTCATCCTGTGGCTACAGATCCTGCTGGGCTGCCTCCTCTAGGTTCCAGCTCCCTGGCCACCTTGACTCTGTCCTTTGGTCTCTTTGGGCCCAGGGATGGCCAGGACATCACACTGGGGCTAGTCTCAGGTTCATTCCTTGGTATCCTCTTCATTCTACCCACCGCCTGGAAACGGCTTCTCCATTTGACTCTGATGAGCTGTCTGTTTCCTGCTGGGACCCTGAGAAATACAGTCAGTGGGCAGGTAGGTAGGGAATGAGATAATAAACATGGTGCAAAAATAATTTGCTTGAGTTTGTTTGTTTTTAAATAGTCTTTTAAACCCCAGTGATTAAGTCCCTCCCAGTTTTGTTTTCAAAGTACCACCCAGCATTTTTACATAAAGCCTGCTGTTTGACCTTATCTGGGCTTCGCTTGTGGCTCAGCTGGTAAAGAATCCGCCTGCAATACAGGAGGACCTGTGTTCGATCCCTGGGTTGGGAAGATCCTCTGCAGAAGGGAAAGGCTACCCACTCCAGTATTCTGGCCTGGAGAATTCCAGGGACTGTACAGTCCATGGGGTCGCAAAGAGTCGGGCACGACTGAGCGACTTTCACTTCACTTTGACCTTATGTATGCATTTGGCTAAATATAGAAACTAACACTGAATACACCTAAAATTTGCAGGCAGAGTGATAGGCACTGGGGATCCAAAGAGGAAAAGACCCTATTTCTGCTTGAGAAGACCCAGGGGTTAGTGGGGGAGACAGACGCGGGGAGGGCACGGCACTTGACCCTGGGATCGGTCCCACATCCACACTGACACTGGAAGGTGGGTAATTGCCTGCCGGTCTAGACGTCTACAGCAACACTGGTCCTTCGACTTAAGCTGTTTTTCACAGAATCATTCTTAGACTTTTTTCTTCAGATAAATGCCTTCTGACAGCCAAATACACACAAGATGATTATGTAACACATTTTGGAGTCAAACTTCATCTCATATTTTCTCTTTTCCTCACATTATAGGTTCCTTGTGTTGGCAATAACTTTAAATAATCAGCTGGACTGGCAGTTGCCAATTCTAGATGATCCTAAGACTGGCTCTATAAAAACAGGTTCCTGAGCTTTATAGTCATCTGAGGAATCAAAACGTCTGGGGAGAACAAGTGCACAGGGAAAAGTGAGGCCTCGAGATCAAGATTTTTCCTTTTGAAACCCTTATGAGGATTCTGATGTTCGGTCTGTTTGGAAATTGCTGGTTTGGATTAATTCTTATTTACAGCGAATATAATTTAGGCTAAGTTTTTTCCAAACATGGCTCCTTGGCCATCTGGGTGTGTTATATTGGCATAGGGATAGACATGTAGATCAATAGGATATAACTGAGAGTCTCGAAATAAACTTTATATTTATGGGCAATTGATTTTCTTCAAGGGCATCAAAACCACTCAATAGGGGAAAGAATGGACCTTTCAACAAATGGTGCTGGGGAAACTGGACATCCACATACACAAACATGAGGTTGGACCATTGCCTTGTCTCATACACAAAAGTTAATTCAAAATGGATCAATGACCTAAATGTAAGAGCTCAAACTACAAAACTCATAGAAGAAAATAAGCACAAATTTTCATGACTTTAGATTAGGCAGTAGTTTCTTAAATATGACACAAAATGCTCAAGAAATTAAAAAAAAATAATTAGATATGTATTTTATTTATTTTTTGATAAATTTGACTTTGCAAATATTAAAATCTCTTGTACATCAAAAGACTGTCAAGACAATGAAAAGATGATAACTCACAGAATAAGAGAAAATCATATATCTGATAAGGGATTAATATCCAGAATATATAAAGAACTCCTACAATTCAACAATAACAACAACAAAATATCCAAACAATACCTACTCAGCACTAGGTAATCTGCCTGAAAGACCTCTGCCATCCCCCAAAGAAAGGTGACCTTGCCTGAAGCAATTCATTCTCTGCCACAATAACTTCCTTGCTTCAGCTCCTTCTGTCTATAAAAATCTTCAATTTGTATAGCTCTTAGGCACTCCTGTCTGCTATGCTGGAATGATGACTAGGTCATGACCCATTCAGTAAAGTCAATTATATCTTTAAGTTAAAAAAAAAAAAAAAAAAAAACTCCAATAGCCCAATTAAAAAAATGGGCAAAGTACTTGAATAGACTTTTCTCTAAAGAAAATCTACAAACAGTCAATGAGCACATGAAAAGATGCTCCACATCCTTAGTCATTCAGTTAAGCTCAGTTCAGTTCAGTCGCTCAGTCATGTTCGACTCTTTGCGACCCCATGAATTGCAGCACACCAGGCCTCCCTGTCCATCACCAACTCCCGGAGTTTACTCAAACTCATGTCCATCGAGTCAGTGATGTCATCCAGCCATCTCATCCTCTGTTGTCCCCTTCTCCTCCTGCCCCCAATCCCTCCCAGCATCAGGGTCTTTTCCAATGAGTCAACTCTTCGCATGAGGTGGCCAAAGTATTGGAGTTTCAGCCTCAGCATCAGTCCTTCCAATGGACACCCAGGACTGATCTCCTTTAGAATGGACTGGTTTGATATCCTTGCAGTCCCAAGGGACTCTCAAGAGTCTTCTCCAACACCACACTTCAAAAGCATCAATTCTTTGGCACTCAGCTTTCTTCACAGTCCAACTCTCACATCCATACATGACCACTGGAAAAACCATAACCTTGACTAGACGGACCTTTGTTGACAAAGTAATGTCTCTGCTTTTGAATATCTATCTAGGTTGTCATAACTTTCCTTCCAAGGAGTAAGTGTCTTTTAATTTCATGGCTGCAGTCACCATCTGCAGTGATTTTGGAGCCCAGAAAAATAAAGTCTGACACTGTTTCCACTGTTTGCCCATCTATTTCCCATGAAGTGATGGGACCGGATCCATGATCTTCGTTTTCTGAATGTTGAGCTTTAAGTCAACTTGTTCACTCTCCGCTTTCACTTTCATCAAGAGGCTTTTGAGTTCCTCTTCACTTTCTGCCATATGGGTGGTGTCATCTGCATATCTGAGGTTATTGATATTTCTCTTAGTCATTAGGAAATGCAAATCAAAACCACTGAGAGCTATCACTTCACACCCACTAGGAAAGCTGGGTTTCCCAAGTGACTCCGGAGGTAAAGAACCTGCCTGCCAATGCAGGAGACATAAGAGTTTGATTCCTGTCAAGATCCCCTGCGAAGATCCCCTGGAGGAGGCCATGGCAACCCACTCCAGTATTTGTGCCTAGAGAATCCTATGGACAGAGGAGTCTGGCAGGCTATGGTCCATAGGGTTGCAAGAAATTGGACATGACTAATATGACTTAGCATACACAGAATAGCTATGATTAAAAAAAGAAAAAAAGATGAACAATAAAAAAAAGATGAACAAGTGTTGCTGAGGAGATGGAGAAATTGGAACCCTCAAACATAGCTGGTGGGAATGTAGTCATTCAGCTTCTGTGGAAAACAACTGTGCCAGTTCCTCATGATCTAGAAATTACACTATCTTGGGCATATATCCACAAGAATTTGAAACATACGTCCATACAAAAACTTGTACACAAATGTTCATATTGGCGTATTCATAATATCCAAAAAGTGGAAATAATCCAAATGACTATCAACTGATAAATGGATAAATAAAATGTGGTATATGTCCACACAATGAAAAATTATTCAGCTATAAAAAGGAACAAAATAGTGATACGTGCTATGATATGGATGAACTTTGAAAACATTATGTTAAGTGAATGAAGCCAGTCACAGAAGAATTTATGTATGATTCTATATATTCTATATATTGTATAACTCTATATTCAGAGTAGACAAAGCCAGAGAGATCAGAAAGCAGTGATTGCCAAAGGCTGGGGGATAGGGGTACATGGAGAGTGACTGCTAATGAATATGCGTTTCTTTTTTGGGGGATAAAAATGTCCTGGAATTAGATAGTGGTGATGATTGTACAACTTAGTGAAAGTACAAAAAACAAACAAACAAAAAAACCCTGTGTATTTGAGGCCTGGGACTGTGCATTTGAAACAAGTCCTCAAGATGATTTTTAGGCCACTGAGATTTGAAAACTGCAGCGTTTCATTTGTAATCACTTTATCCCCTGAAATTTTGAAGAATTTAAAATCTGTTTTAGGAAAAAAAAAAAAAAAGGCAAAAAGCAGACAACCAGAGCATGGAAAGCAATCATTCAGTGAACAACTATTTAGCTGCTGCCTGCTATGTAGCAGGTAGCATGCTGGGCCCAGTGAACTAATCCCAAACCCTGTCTTATAGGAGGTTAGAGCTTGGGAGGGACACAGCATGCAAACACATAGCTCCGGCACCAAAACAGTCATGACATCTGCATTAATGGAGGTTTGTACAAAGTACGGCAAGTCAACAAAGGAGCCTCAAGCTGGGCCTGGAGGAGCCAAACAATGAGGTAATATCGGAGCTGGGGCTCAAGATCTGCACACTTGGGAAGGTAGAAGAGAGTATGAATGAGGGAAGGGGGGATGCTTCCAATCAGAAGAAGTGAAAGTGTTAGTTGCTCAGTCGTGTCCGACTCTTTGAGATCCCATCGACTGTAACCCTCCAGGCTCCTCTGTCCATGGGATTCTCCAGACAAGAATACTGGAGTGAGTAGCCATTTCCTTCTCCAGGGGATCTTCCCAACCCAGGGATCAAACCGGGGTCTCCTGCATTGCAGACAGATTCTTTACCATCTGAGTCACCAGGGAAGCCAATCAGAGGAATAGCATGTGTAAAATGCACAGAGAACTTGGAGAACTTGGCATATTAAAGCATCTGTAACAAGTTGGAATCTCTCCCAAGGGAGGACAGTCAGGAGAGGAAGCAGAGAGCTGGCTTATTGTGCAGCAAGGCGCCATTGGAGAGTTTAGAAAACAAAGACACCAGTCCTAGATTGGGAAGAGCCATCTGATGGCAGGATGGGAGACTGGGGCAGAGAGAACAGAGGAGCTGGAAGGCTGGAGGGAAGAGGGCTTGAATGATACACTGAAGGTCTAAACTAAGGCAATAGAAGGACAAGGGGGAGACAGAGTCAGGCTATACACATTTAGAGTCCCTGGGGACTGAGAGAATGCTTTGTAGGACCCTTAGCAGCCTCACTGACCTCTACCTACTAGATGCTAGCTAGTTGTGCATCTAGTAAACAGAAGAATCTCCAGAAATTGCAAGGTGCTTTTGAGTGCCTACCTGAGAGGCAGCTGAGACTCCAATAAGCTTAGACTCCATTGATCTGGTTGTAGGACCATTTTTGTGTTGTTTGCTAATAAACATCTGAGGGGAGGCAGAATCCATTCTGAGTTGTGCTGTGATTGTGAGGGAGTTAGGGAGCAGACTTGTAGCCTCAACTTCCTCTCACAAACAGGAAACCCCCCTGGTTACCAAAGAGAGGGTGACCGTGACCAACCAGGTGGCACTAGAAGTGAAGAACCCGTCTGCAGATGCAGGAGGCATAAGAGACGCAGGTTAGAGATGCAGGTTTGAACCCTGGATCAGGACGTTCCACTGGAGGAGTGAATGGCAACCCTCTCTAGTATTCTTGCCTGGAGAATCCCATGGACAGTGGAGGCTAATAGGTTACAGTTCATAGAGTCGCAAAGAGCTGGACACGACTGAAGCGACTTAGCACACACACGTGAACAATCAACTTGACTGAGGTCGGTTGGCCCCGGGGCAGTTTTGTTGTTTTCTGGATGGAGAAGGGTTGACATCCCTTGTTTTAAATTAAACAAGGAGGTCGTTAGACTGAAGTCAATTTTAATATCTTGGTAGCAAACTAATACTTAAGCCTAAAATCCCTCGAGGTTAAGAAATCAGAATTTAAGGACAACCAATCACAACCAACCAACCAGGCTTTCTCAAGTAAGGCAACTACTTACGCTACAGCCAATCGAATCACTTCCTTGCTTTCCTTCCTCCTCTTCTTTATAGAAGTTCACCCCTCCCATCTACTTCTGTCAGCGGAGTGTTCCTAAATCACTTCTGGTTTGTGACTAGAATTGATTTTTGCTCCAATGAACTCTTAAAATTTTTAATGTGCTTCAGTTTATCTTTTAATGCTCGAAATAGAGAATCCCTGACAGAGAGCTCCTGGCCAAGAGAAAGAGGAGAGACACAAACAGAGTGAGCTCCAAGACCAGGAACTTCAGAATGCAGAGAATGGATTTCGTCTGGGCTTCTCAAGTAATTGTTTACAGGAATTCTCACCCCAAACTCTTGGATCTGTGATGATGACCACAGCAGGGCCCAAGGATAGCTCTGCCCAGCTTTGAGACAAAGCAGACCTCGTCAGCAGAGAGCTCACCGTGATAGTTACGGCACCAGGTAAGAGTCACAGACTGTCTGAGTGGGAAAGGACCCCTTGCCTGTTATCACTCCTAAGAGTCCTGTGTCCACATCTGTGCTAGGTCCGGAATCCATCCATACCTGTCTGTTCCCTCTACCACCACCCTGGTCCATGCCAGCATCATCTCCCACCTGGAGGGCTGCCATTGCTTCCTAACTAGAATTCTAGTTTCTTTCTTCTTCTCTATACAATCTCCAGAATGATGATTGTAAGTAAATCTATCTTGTCCTTTCCTGATGAAATCCCTTCAGTGGGCTTACATGATATTTAGAATAATTCCACAATCCTTATTTGTTTTTGCAAAGCTCTGCAAGTAAGCATCCCAATTTCATCCAACCCTTAGCTCTTCACTGAACTCCAGCCACAGTGGCCTCCTTTTGTTTCTGAAATGTGCTTAGATCTTTCCCATCTGAGGGCCTTGGACTCTGATGGACTCTCTTCCAGGAGTAGTTTCCTCCGAGTCTTTTTGTGGCTGCCTCCTCCTCCATGGGGCTCAGCTCAAATGAGACCCTCCCAGGGAGGTCTCCCTAGCCTCCCCTAGCTAGCAAAGCTCCCGATGTCCCCGCCCTCCCAGTCATACCACCCCTTACTCCTGTGCTGTCCTTTTCACTGTAGGGAATTCTCTTGCTTGTTGGTTGGTTGACCCTTTACTCCTCCCTCTAAAATGCAAGATCCTCCCAAGCAAAGGATTGCTCAGACCTAGCACATGGTCTGGTGTGTCCCAGGCACTCTATGGATATTTCATGAAGAGATGAATGACTTTAAGATTGGCGCCAGAGTAAATCCATTTAACATGTTATGTGCACAATGATGACCAAGACCAGATCCCTTGATATCCTTGTCTTCGCTAGAAATTAAGAGCTGTCTTTACCGACTACTGTGAAGGCCTACCTGCAGGTCTCTAAATGCTTTGGATCTCCCGCTCACCCTCCCCACTGCAAAAGAGTGGGGAGGTCCTTGTTGACAGTAGACCGTTGCTCCCTCCTCTTCTTTCCCTCCCTCTCTTCCTTTCTCTGGCTTGTTCCTGAAAAATTGCTCGTTAGCTGAATAGCTTAACATCAAATCCTTCTTCCTGTTAACATACAGAAGCCCCGTGATTCAGTTCGCAAGACTCCAATTGGCTGCACTTTAGCTTTTGGCCTCTTTTTTCAAATGATTAATGATCTATAAACAAACACGGAGAATGGTTAAAGCACCTGCTATTTAGAGGCCCCCTGTGGTGAATCCTTTTTGTAAATGGAAGGACTGACTGGTTTATCTTCTGTGTAAATATGGATTTTCTAATTTTGGATGCTGTGTTGGTTACACCTGCACCATTGATGTGAATCCATCATGCCCTGCTGTCACTTGTCTCTTTTCACCTGATCACTCCATTTAGTCACTCAACACACCTTTGTGGAGCACCTGCTATGTGCCAAAGAGACAAACGAGGAAGGCCCTGTCCTCAGTGATGCCCTATCCGTCAGGGGAAATGGACAAGAGAATGATCAAATAGAGCCTGCAGGAGAAGAGCCCCTCGCCAAGCCCCAGGTGATCAGGGAGGACTTGTGCTGTCTGGGGGGAGATGAGTGGCAGGTTGTCAAACAGATGGAAGGCAAGGCACCCAGAAGGGCAAAGGGCCTTCATGTTCAAAGACAAAGAGGTGTGAATGAGCTTTGCAGAAGCACTCCAGCCATGTGTGGATGTGGAATGCTAAAGGGCTAAATCTGAGGAATAAGCAGAACCATGAAACTACATGCAGGACTTGGGATTTTATTCTTAAAGTGATGGGGGACCACTGATGGACAGTATAGGGAACACACGAAAGGCCATGGACAAACTGCACTACTAAGAGATGACTTAAGCAGCTCTGTGGAGCTTAAGAGGGGAGGATCGGTGTCAGAACATCTGTTAAGAGACATCGTCTTAGTCCATCCAGGCTGTTGTAACAGAACACCATAAATTTTTAATTTAATTTTTAATTTCACTTTTTAGTGAAAGTAGAGTGAAATTCACTCAGTTGTGTCTGACTCTTTGTGACCCCATGGACTGTACAAGTCCATGGAATTCTCCAGGCCAGAATACTGGATTGGGTAGCCTTTCACTTCTCCAGTGGAGAAGGAAATGGCAACTCACTCCAGTACTCTTGCCTGGAAAATCCCATGGATGGAGGAGCCTGGTAGGCTACAGTCCATGGGGTCGCAAAGGGTCGGACACGACTGAGCAACTTCACGTCATGTCACGTCACTTCTCCAGGGGATCTTGCCAACCCAGGGATCGAACCCAGGTCTCCCACACTGCAGGTGGTTTCTTTACCAGCTGAGCCACAAGGGAAATCCAAGAATATTGGAGTGGGTAGCCTATCCCTTCTCCAGTGGATCTTCCCAACCCAGGAATCGAACCAGGGTCTCCTACATTGCAGGCAGATTCTTTACCAGTTGAGCTACCAGAGGTGGGAGGCGGTGATTTATAAATAACAAACATTTATTAGTCACAGTTCTAGAAGCAAGGATGTCAAGGATCAAGATGCTGGTGGGTCTGGCATCTGATGAGAACCTGTTCCCCGCTGATGACTATCTTCTTGACACAGCCTTGCATGCAGGCAGGCACAAGCAAGCTTTCCAGAGTCTCTTTTTATAAGGGCACTAATCCCATTCACAGGGGCTCAGCATTCAAGATCTAATCATCTCTCACAAGCCCCACCTCCAAATACCATTACACCAGAGGGTTATGATTTCCACATAGGTGTTTGAGGAGGATACATTCAGATCACAGCAGACATCAGAGTTATCTAGGTGAGAAACAAGAAGTCTTTGAACCTGAGATTTTTATCCTTGGACACAGTGGTGCCCAGGGAGGGTTGTCCTCACTGAGCTTTGGAGAATCTAGAAACTCTTTTGTTGAAAATGTGGTATCTGTGTGCATAAAGAGGACCCACAGGTTTCATGAAAAGTGCAAAGGGATCTAAGACACTCGATCAAGGTCGTGCAGTGAGGACAGAGAAATAAAACTCCACAGAAGAGAGATTTAGATTTACTGGGATGTGTGATAGGTAGGAGAAGGGTGGAGAGAATAGGAGGGGGTGAAGCCAAAGGTGATGTTTCTGACCTGGGATATGATTTAGAAAATTGTGTATCTTTCTAGAATCCTGGCAAAAGCATAGTTTTGGAGCAGGGGGTAGGAGAAGGGGAGGAGATAAATTACTCATTCATTCATCAATTATTGAGTTCTTACTTTGTCTTCAGTACTCTCCTTGGTGCTGAGGATTCAGCTAAATAAAGAAACTTGCATTGTAGTGAGGGTAAACAGATAAAGACATTCATAGTAGGTGGTGATCACTGGTGGAATGGACAGTGCGCTTGCTACTTTGGGATGGACAAAGGGTTGCTACTTTGGCAGGCTGGTCAGAGACACTTCTGTGAACAGCTCATATTTCAGCAGCAACCTGAGTTAGGTGAGAGAGAGAGGTTTGTGGCTATCCGAACTGGGGCTGTCATACTCTAGGCAGAGGGAATAACCAGGACAAATGCCCTGTGATAAGTACATCCTTGGCTTACTGGAGGAAGATCATGGAAGATAGCTTGGGTTGAGCAGAGTGAATCATGAGAAAAGATCAGGTGATGAGGTGGAGCATGGTGATAGAGGCTGGATCATTCGGACCTCGGCCCTGGAGGATTATAGTAATAATCATGGATTTTTTTTTTTTTTTCCCTAGGTGAAATGGCAAACCATTGGCAAATGCTAAGTAGAGAGAAGGACCCAACTTCACTTTGGGACATGTTGATTTTGGAAGAGTGTGTAATCTGATGCTGGGAGGGATTGGGGGCAGGAGGAGAAGGGGACGACAGAGGATGAGACAGCTGGATGGCATCACCGACTCGATGGACATGAGTTTGAGTGAACTCCGGGAGTGGGTGATGGACAGGGAGGCTGGCGTGCTGCAATTTATGGGGTCCCAAAGAGTCAGACATGACTGAGCAACTGAACTGAACTGTGACTTCACCCAGGTGAAGGGGTGCAGCAGGCATTGGATATGAACCAACAAAGGGCTGAGGTTTGGGTGTATTTGTGAGAGTCATCATCACATAGATGGTAGCGGAGATCATGGTTGTGAACGGGTTTCTCTTGAATATTGTAGAGTATGATGAGAAGGGGAGGAAGCTGAGGAAACCAGGAGAGAAGGAGTTTATAAAGAAGCTTGAAAAAGAGGAGCAAGAGAGGAAAGAGAAGAATTAGGAAAGAGGGAGTAGTCAAAGTAATGGGGAACAGATTTTGAAGATTAACAGTCTCAGATGTTGCAGAGAGTAATACAAGTTTCAAAGAGTATGCTTTGCATTTCTCAGACTGTAAGATAGTGCAGAGGGATTGGAAGTGGGAAGATTACAGTGGGCTAAGGAATCAATGAGCAGTGAAGTGAGTCATTGTGGACATCATCCCACATTGATAAGCCTGGTCCAGATACTTTACTGTCTATGCTTCTGGGCCATGACCATTGTCTCATGGCCAAACTGCAGGCTCAGTTATAGTCAGGAGGACAGAATCAAAATATCTCATGTCAAGTGGTGGGATGGCAGACAGATCAGGAGGTTGTGGTCATGGGCTTTATGTGGATTGGGGAGCAAGCAAAACCAGGTAGATTCTGATAAAGGGGAGCTAATTGAAGAGTAAGTGTCCAAAGCTACTGATAAGCTTGAAGTATCAGTAGAGTGAGTATAACAGGGTTGGGGGCTGGAAGAGTAGGGGACTGAGATTCAAGGAGATACTGGAATTATGATTTGAAATGTGAAATAGAGAAAAGTCCAGGGTGTAGTTGCAGGAAAATTGGGGTAAAGTGGAATGGAGGTGAAGTTCACTGGCTTCAAAGAGAGAAAAAATAATTCTGTTAATGTAAGCTAGTAATTAGGGAAGCTGCTAATAGTAGATTACAGCTATGCCAATCTAGGAAAGACGGTTTGCCTAAACAATTTAGTGGCTCCGTTCAAGCTGGTTTTAGAAAAGGCAGAGGAACCAGAGATCAAATTGCCAACATCTGCTGTATCATCGAAAAAGCAAGAGAGTTCCAGAAAAAGACCTATTTCTGCTTTATTGACTATGCCAAAGCCTTGACTGTGTGGATCACAATAAACTGTGGAAAATCCTGAAAGAGATGGGAATACCAGACCACCTGATCTGCCTCTTGAGAAACCTGTATGCAGGTCAGGAAGCAACAGTTAGAACTGGACATGGAACAACAGACTGGTTCCAAATAGGAAAAGGAGTTCATCAAGGCTATATATTGTCACCCTGTTTATTTAACTTATATGCAGAGTACATCATGAGAAACGCTGGGCTGGGGGAAACACAAGCTGGAATCAAGATTGCCGGGAGAAATATCAATAACCTCAGATATGCAGATGACACCACCCTTATGGCAGAAAGTGAAGAGGAACTCAAAAGCCTCTTGATGAAAGTGAAAGTGGAGAGTGAAAAAGTTGGCTTAAAGCTCAACATTCAGAAAATGAAGATCATGGCACCCAGTCCCATCACTTCATGGGAAATAGATGGGGAAACAGTGGAAACAGTGTCAGACTTTATTTTGGGGGGCTCCAAAATCACTGCAGATGGTGACTGCAGCCATGAAATTAAAAGACACTTACTCCTTGGAAGAAAAGTTATGACCAACCTAGATAGCATATTCAAAAGCAGAGACATTGCTTTGCCAACAAAGGTCCGTCTAGTCAAGGCTATGGTTTTTCCTGTGGTCATGTATGGATGTGAGAGTTGGACTGTGAAGAAAGCTGAGTGCTGAAGAATTGATGCTTTTGAAGTGTGGTGTTGGAGAAGACTCTTGAGAGTCCCTTGGGACTGCAAGGAGATCCAACCAGTCCATTCTGAAGGAGATCAGCCCCAGGATTTCTTTGGAAGGAATGATGCTAAAGCTGAAACTCCAGTACTTTGGCCACCTCATGTGAAGAGTTGACTCATTGGAAAAGACTCTGATGCTGGGAGGGATTGGGGGCAGAAGGAGAAGGGGACGACAGAGGATGAGATGGCTGGATGGCATCACTGACTTGATGGACGTGAGTATGAGTGAACTCCGGGAGATGTTGATGGACAGGGAGGCCTGGCGTGCTGCGATTCATGGGGTCGCAAAGAGTAGGACACGACTGACCAACTGAACTGAACTGAACTGAAGCAGCATTTCAGAGAAAGCAATGGCACCCCACTCCAGTACTCTTGCCTGGAAAATCCCATGGATGGAGGAGCCTAGAAGGCTGCAGTCCATGGGGTTGCTGAGGGTCAGACACGACTGAGCAACTTCACTTTCATGCATTGGAGAAGGAAATGGCAACCCACTCCAGTACTCTTGCCTGGAGAATCCCAGGGACGGGGGAGCCTGGTTTGCCGCCGTCTATGGGGTCGCACAGAGTCGGACAGGACTGAAGCGACTGAGCAGCAGCAGCAGCAAGCAGCATTTGGGCTTCCTGGGTGGGCACTAGTGATAAAGAACCCTCTTAACAATGCAGGAGACATGAGAGAAGTAGGTTGGATTCTTGGGTTGGGAAGATTCCCCTGGAGGAATTCATGGCAACCCACTCCAGTACTCTTGCCTGGAAAGTCCCATGGGCAGAGGAGCCTGGCAGGCTACAGTCCATAGGGTTGCAAAGAGTCAGACATAACTGAAGTAACTTAGCGTGCACAAAAGCAGCTTTTATTTATTTTTCCAGTGGAATAAAACAGAAATTATCAGAAAGCATCATTCTTAATTTTAAAAGAATATTTCGAGAAAATTACTGTGTGTGTGTGTGTGTGTGTGTCTACACACAGTTCTGGACGAAAATGTAAAATGTATTTCTAATTGTGCATTGTGATGAAAAAAGATGAAGTTAAGATGACATGAACTCCAGAGCAGGATTTCTGCAGGAAGATGGAAAAGGGTGGAACATGAGAGGGGGAGCTACAGTCTGAGCTTCTTTTGGCTTGAGCTACATGGACCCCAAAATGGCCCAGTGGCAGACCCACAGGAGTAAAGGGTAGCTGGTTTAGAGCTGCTGATAAAGGAAGCCATTCCACTGGGGTGCAGAATTGCTAATACCTGAGCTCACCCAGAACAAGGTATGATCATTACAAATGATATGATTTGGGGGTGTAGGCTCGAGTCACAATATCCAGGAACCATAACACAGTAACAATCAAATACCCTTGTTTTGAGAAAGAAGCGCCGCCTGGCTTAAATTTAGCGGATGCAGCTTTGTGAATGCCGCCTTGGTTTCTCAGAAGTTTCATCCTCAAGAGTCTTGTGTAAGCAGAGAGGGTGAATGTTGATTTTTCCCTCTCAGTGTAAATTTCACTCGACTTTTCCCTTTCAGAGTTCGTATTACCTTTTTTTCACTTTTATTATCCTGTCTATTTTGTTACTGTGCTCTGTGAACTTTGCCTGTGGTACTATAAACCTGGGAACTAAATACTTGGCTTTAGCTGCAAGAATGAAGACATTAAAGAAACAGGTCTTAGGCTTCTCAAACAGGTTTTTGTGTCCTTGGAGTTTGCACTGTGCCCTTTGTGGCAGAGACCAATTGCTATTCTGAAAACTCATCTCCATTTCCTCCTGAGGAAACAGAGACTGTTTTCCCAGCCTCCCTTGCAATTATGATACGGCCACGTGACTAAATTTTAGCCAATGGAGTGTGGAGACAGAGCGGGCAGGCGTGGCTTCCAGGCCCCTCCCCTAGAAACAGGCTGCATTCAGTCTTGTCCCACTTCCCCCATCTGCAGGCTGAGCCTCTGTGTAGTGGCACAACTGGGAGCTTTCTGCTGAAAAGAGTAGAGACTCAAGAATGAAACTAGAACACTTTCTAACACCATACACAAAAATAAACTCAAAATGGATTAAAGATCTAAACGTAAGACCAGAAACTATAAAACTCCTAGAGGAGACCATAGGCAAAACACTCTCTGACATACATCACAGCAGGATCCTCTATGACCCACCTCCCAGAATATTGGAAATAAAAGCAAAAATAAACAAATGGGACCTAATTAACCTTAAAAGCTTCTGCACATCAAAGGAAACTATTAGCAAGGTGAAAAGACAGCCTTCAGAATGGGAGAAGATAATAGCAAATGAAGCAACTGACAAACAACTAATCTCGAGAATATACAAGCAACTCCTACAGCTCAACTCCAGAAAAATAAATGACCCAATCAAAAAATGGGCCAAAGAACTAAATAGACATTTCTCCAAAGAAGACATACAGATGGCTAACAAACACATGAAAAGATGCTCAACATCACTCATTATCAGAGAAATGCAAATCAAAACCACTATGAGGTACCATTTCACACCAGTCAGAATGGCTGCAATCCAAAAGTCTACAAGTAATAAATGCTGGAGAGGGTGTGGAGAAAAGGGAACCCTCTTACACTGTTGGTGGGAATGCAAACTAGTACAGCCACTATGGAGAACAGTGTGGAGATTCCTTAAAAAACTGGAAATAGACATGCCTTATGATCCAGCAATCCCACTGCTGGGCATACACACTGAGGAATCCAGAAGGGAAAGAGACACATGTACCCCAATGTTCATCGCAGCACTGTTTATAATAGCCAGGACATGGAAGCAACCTAGATGTCCATCAGCAGATGAATGGATAAGAAAGCAGTGGTACATATACACAATGGAGTATTACTCAGCCATTAAAAAGAATACATTTGAATCAGTTCTAATGAGGTGGATGAAACTGGAGCCTATTATACAGAGTGAAGTAAGCCAGAAAGAAAAACACCAATACAGTATACTAACACATATATATGGAATTTAGCAAGATGGTAACAATAACCCTGTGTACGAGACAGCAAAAGAGACACTGATGTATAGAACAGTCTTATGGACTCTGTGGGAGAGGGAGAGGGTGGGAAGATTTGGGAGAATGGCATTGAAACATGTAAAATATCATGTATGAAATGAGTTGCCAGTCCAGGTTCGATGCACGATACTGGATGCTTGGGGCTGGTGCACTGGGACCGACCCAGAGGGATGGAATGGGGAGGGAGGAGGGAGGAGGGTTCAGGATGGGGAACACATGTATACCTGTGGCGGATTCATTTTTATATTTGGCAAAACTAATACAGTTATGTAAAGTTTAAAAATAAAATAAAATTTAAATAAAGATTAAAAAAAAAAAAAGAAAAAAAAAATGAACTTTTTTAAAAAGTGAAAAAAAAAAAAAAAAAGAAGAGTAGAGACTCAGCCAGCCTGGACCCTGGACTGCATGGAGCAGAAGCTCCTTCCACACCCCTCCCATCCCTGGTTTGTAGGACTTTATTAGAAGGAGAAAGATACATTGTTTCAGTTCAGTTCAGTTCAGTCGCTCAGTCTTGTCGGACTCTTTGTGACCCCATGCACGCCAGGCCTCCTTGTCCACCACCAACTCCCGGAGTTTACTCAAACTCACGTCCATCGAGTCGGTGATGCCATCCAGCCATCTCATCCTCTGTCGTCCCCTTCTCCTCCTGCCCTCAATCCAGCATCAGAGTCTTTTCCACTGAGTCAACTCTTCGCATGAGGTGGCTTTGGAGCTTTGGTGGTATTGGAGCTTCAGCATCAGTCCCTCCAATAAACACCCAGGACTGATCTCCTTTAGAATGGACTGGTTGGATCTCCTTGCAGTCCAAGGGACTCTCAAGAGTCTTCTCCAAAACCACAGTTGAAAGGCATCAATTCTTCAGCGCTCAGCTTTCTTCACAGTCCAACTCTCACATCCATACATGACCACTGGAAAAACCATAGCCTTGACTAGACGGACCTTTGTTGGCAAAGTAATGTCTCTGCTTTTGAATATGCTATCTAGGTTGGTCATAGCTTTCCTTCCAAGGAGTAAGCTACATTGTTTACTGGAGTTTGTCTGTGATAGCAGTCCTCATTGCTTTCACTGCTACACCTGCGCCTACATAGATGCTCAACCAGGGGTGCCAAGTGGATCTCCGTATTCATTTAGAGTTTGCCTTTGAAACTGAAATAAATTGGTGATTTCATTTTATCTCTCCACAGAGTCATCGCTTAGTGTTTTGAAAAGAAACTTTCTTAGTTGCTTTCATTTTCACTTACATTTATATTTTCTTGCCATGGTTAAAAAAAGCAAGCAGTGGATCACTCCCTGCTTTCCTGGCCCCACTGAAGTCGAGAAAGTCGGTATCTACCCAGCAGGTGCTCCTTAAATGTTGCTCAGCTGCTGCTTGAGTTTGCTTTAAGAAATTATTTTTCCTCGCTTTTGTAAGTCCTCGACTGAATGTACAACGAAGACAAACCAAGTATTAGTGGAAATTCCCGGTGATTGTTATTTACAATCACGGTGACACGCACATGGGGCAGCGCAAGATGCCAGCATGGTTCTATACATTTTACACACATTATCAGCAATCTAAAACCCTGCAAGGTAGGTATCAGTACTTTTTTTTTTTTTTTTTTTTTTGCTATTTTGAAACAGAAACTGAGAACAGCTACAGGACTCATCAAGGTCACACAGCTAGTGATTGATTTGAGCCAAGATTCTGAATTAGATGTGAACAGCTCTAAAAACCAATCCTGACGCACCTGCATTCCAAATGTGTGCTTTTAGCTTGCTCACCTAATGCCTGCTCATTCCTTTCTTCTACTTTCCATTGATACCAGTTTTCCTAGTTCTGCTCATTGACTGGTCAACACAGTGTACCCTGAATTCAGCCAGGGTCACTTAGTTTTAACAGACAGAACTCAGGCCAGTCAGTGCAGGGAGCCTCAGTCCTGCTTTGATGGGTATTAGAATTTATAAATATTTGCATAATCCCTCCAGCAGATATATGAGTATGCATTGCTCACTATTAGCAACAACGAGGGCTCCTTTTAATCGCCTTGTTCCAAGTTAAAAAAAAAAAAAATGCTGGTGGATGTTAAAATTCTGGAGGTCACATATCACATTTTAGAAAAGAACTGGCACCCCATCCTCCTTCAAGCCTTGCACAGGCCTAGAAGGAGGACTGTGTTTACTAAACTCATTTACATTTGAATATGCTGCTGCTACTGCTAAGTCACTTCAGTCGTGTCCGACTCTGTGCGACCCCATGGACTGCAGCATGCCAGGCTTCCCTGTCCTTTACCATCCCCTGATGTTTGATCAAACTCATGCCCATTGAATCACGTCCATTAAGGCTTACTAGCTTGCTAAAAAAATGATCCTGGCATGTCTCAGGACGACAGATGTTTGGCGCACAAGTCCAGTAGCTCTCTTAACTCGGTTGTATTTCTCAACTCTCCAGGAATAAAAACTTGTCCATGGACATGAGCTGATGCTGAGTCCCTTCCAACTCTAAGAGTTAAGAGGACTGGCTCTGAAAGCACGCAGCCCAGGTCAAAATTCTGACCCAGTCAACCTGGGGCGACGGGCTCAGCCTACCTGAGCCTCCTTCTCTTCAGCACTGCAATACCTTTGATGCTGTGACCTCACCACAGGGTTGCTTTTGGGGCTAAATCGCCCCTGCAAAGCATTTACCATAGTGCTTGGCACAGAGAAACTGCATAGTGGGTGTGAGTGGTGGAGCCTGGCTTTCATTTTGTCCTGTCACTGAAATCTTAACTCATCTCGTACAGGAAGGAGTCAGCTCTGGGTGCTGGGACTGGCCCAGACCTGGAAGAGCCTGGTCTTTGTGCCGTGGAGAGTTTATATTCAGGATTTTACTAGTAAGACTCACAAGATCTCGAGCAGGAGATGTTACCTGTCTGGGCCTGAGCTTCTGTGTGTGGAAGGAGAGAATGGACGGGAGGGAGCCTTCCAACACAATGTGTTCCCAAGCCTGGATGTTGGCTGGAACTCAACTGCGGACAGAAGGAAAGAACGGTTAGTCATTCCCTTGGCAAACATGGCAGAGTGATCATCTCCTTTTATTAATAGACCAGGCTGTACGAGCCATAAAAACAGGGTGGCTTCAAAATTGAAGTTCTTTGAATTTGAGTTTTTGTTACACCCGATGGAATGTGAAAAGAGAATTGTGTTATACATGGACTTTGTATAATGATCTCCTATCTCATGCTGCAAATCAATTACTTATTAGCTTTCATTGCCAAGGAAAGGAAAATATATTACTATTCATTTTAGCCTTTTCCTTATTGATTTTATGAGAACAGTGCTAGCTCTTGAAGAAAGATTATATTCATTCTTTCATTACAAAAGACCTAGGCCACATTACACAATATTAACATGCGAGAAAAGCAGAAATAAAATAAGCTTATCATACTCCTCTGTGGTGAAGTCTTCAGCTTCCATTTTTCTTCTGCATATTTCACATTGAGGATTGCATTTTTCACTCAGTGCTATGTAAGGACCAATTACCATGTTACTCCATAGAGTTTATAATAGTTTAATTGTAACATAATATCCCCAGAAGCATACTCTGGTTCATTTTACCATTTCCCCTATCCTTGTCAGAAGGTAGCAGAGAGGGAACATGGGACTTGGTGTCACATTTCTTAGCAGTGCGACCTTGATCAAGTCACTTAAACTCTTCAGCCTTCAGTGGCCTCAGCTACAAAAATTCAAGCTGCCTAGTGCCACTCTCACTGGGCCGTTGTGAAGACTAAATGAGATCGTGTTTGCAGAAGGTTCACCGCTGTCTGGAACGTAGTAGGGTTCACTGATGCCAGTGGTACTTGCAACTTTGTGACCTACATTCCAATCTGATGAATGATCTGATTCTTGTAAACACCCCACCAGAAAACGCATGTAACATATCAGACCTCGTCACTCCCTCTCTCTGGGCCTGCCTCATCATTTGCAAAGTGAGGTGGTCAGACTATAAAGTGTGACCTCAGAGGCCCCTTCCACCGTGGTCCTCGGCTGTTACTAAATGCAGCTGCAACCATCTCGGGGAAATGACCTCTGGAAAGGTTCAGCCTTACTGACAAAGAGAGCGCCCTGCGAAAGCCTGAGGGCTTGTGGACACTAGCTTCTCTTTTTTCCCAGATAAACATTTGACATTCCTCTGAGACGGCTCTCCTGGCTCAGGCTGTGTGCCCTTCACATCTCCATTTTTCAGACGGGTTCAGCAGCCAGCATGCTCACCCAAGGTTTTATTTATCCATTTCACATTTCTAATGTTGCGTCGCTGTGGTGATCATTTTCCAATGTGGTCATTTAAGGAAGATAAATTGGACTGCAAATCTCAGGAGAGCAAGCATTCCTTTCAGTCAGTCCTCAAGGAACAAAGATTTTTTCCCCACTCAACACCACCTGCTTTTGCCCTCCCTAAAACCTCCCACAAAGACTTTCTGACTGGGGAAAAAAAAAGAAAATTTTGGCCTCAGAGTAGTTGGATAGGCCCCTCCCTGGTACATGCACTGTTACCCCTAACACTAAGATTTCTCAGATTCCCCAAACCAAGGGCAAAAAACAAACCAAAACACCTACTGTTAGAATCAGAGGTGCCACTGCAAGGAAATAAGTGTTATTAGCAGAGAACTACCACCTGCCCCTCTGATAGCCTGTTCTCAGGAAATTTCAGTGGAGACAGCCCCCCCGACCTCATCCACTCACAGTGCCTGGGGGTGGGGTGGGGACCCACACTATGGCCTGAGTGGGGAACTCACACTGTGGAAACACAGGATGTAAAGAGGCCTGGCACACATGGGCACCCACTGGCAGCTGGTACAGCATGAGGTCAAGCAGGTAGGCTCTGAACCCTTGCATTTTTGCTTACTGTGTGATCTCAGGTACGTTATTTAACATCTCTCTGCCTCATTTCCGAAATGAGATGAATAGAAGAGCCTCTCCTAAGGTATGAGAGAAATAAAGAAGTTCAGGCATGTAAAAGCTATAGAACGTGCCAGGCACATGTTTCATAAGTAGCACCTTTTGAGCTAAATGGACAAATCCGATCATCATTTTGAGGGACAGTCAATAGTATTGGAAAGAGGATGGAATGGGTTTTAGAGACAGACCTGAGTTTGAATCCCAGCTCCAGCTTGTGTTTCAGTTCAGTTCAGTCCCTCAGTTGTGTCCGACTCTCTGCAACCCCATGGACTGCAGCACACTAGGACTCTCTGTCCATCACCAACTCCTGGAGTTTACTCAAACTCATGTCTGTTGAGTCAGTGATGCCATCCAACCATCTCATCCTCTGTTGTCTCCTTCTCCTCCTGCCCTCAATCTTTCCCACCATCAGTGTCTTTTCAAATGAGTCAGCTCTTCACATCAGGTGGCCAAAGTACTGGAGTTTCGGCTTCAGCATCAGTCTTTCCAATGAACATTCAGGACTGATTTCCTTTAGGATGGACTGGTTTGATATCCTTGCAGTCCAAGGGACTCTCAAGAGTCTTTTCCAACACCACAGTTCAAAAGCATCAATTCTTCAGTGCTCAGCTTTCTTTATAGTCCAACTCTCACATCCATACATGACCACTGGAAAAACCATAGCCTTGACTAGACGGACCTTTGTTGACAAAGTAATGTCTCTGCTTTTTAATATGCTGTCTAGGTTGGTCATAATTTTCTTCCAAAGCATCTTTTAATTTCATGACTGCAGTCACCATCTGCAGTGATTTTGGAGCCCCCAAAAAATAAAGTCTGCCACTTTTTTCACTGTTTCTCCATCTATTTGCCATGAAGTGAAGGGGCCAGATGCCATGATCTTTGTTTTCTGAATGTTGAGCTTTAAGCCAACTTTTTCACTCTCCTCTTTCACTTTCATCAAAAGGCTCTTCAGTTCTTCTTCGCTTTCTGCCATAAGGGTGGTGTCATCTGCATATCTGAGGTTATTGATATTTCTCCCAGCAATCTTGATTCCAGCTTGTGCTTCTTCCAGCCCAGTGTTTCTCAAGATATACTCTGCATATAAGTTAAATAAGCATGGTGACAATACACAGCCTTGACGTACTCCTTTTCCTATTTGGAACCAGTCTGTTGTTCCATGTCCAGTTCTAACTGTTGCTTCCTGACCTGTATATAGATTTCTCAAGAGGCAGGTAAGGTGGTCTGCAATTCCCATCTCTTGAAGAATTTTCCACAGTTTATTGTGATCCACACAGTCAAGGCTTTGGCATAGTCGATAAAACAGAAATAGATATTTTTCTGGAACTCTTTTGCTTTTTCAATGATCCAGCAGATGTTGGTAATTTGATCTCTGGTTCCTCTGCATTTTCTAAATCCAGCTTGAACATCTGGAAGTTCATGGTTTACGTATTGTTGAAGCCTGGCTTGGAGAATTTTGAGCATTACTTTACTAGCCTGTGAGATGAGTGCAATTGTGCGGTAGTTTGAACATTCTTTGGCATTGCCTTTCTTTGGGATTGGAATGAAAACTGACCTTTTCCAGTCCTGTGGCCACTGCTGAGTTTTCCAGATTTGCTGGCATATTGAGTGCAGCACTTTCACAGCATCATCTTTCAGGATTTGGAATAGCTCAACTGGAATTCCATCACCTCCACTAGTTTTGTTCGTAGTGATGCTTTCTAAGGCCCACTTGACTTCACATTCCAGGATGTCTGGCTCTAGGTGAGTGATCACACCATCGTGATTATCTGGGTCATGAAGATCTTTTTTGTACAGTTCTTTGTGTATTCTTGCCACCTCTTCTTAATATCTTCTGCTTCTGTTAGGTCCATACCATTTCTGTCCTTTATCGAGCCCATCTTTGCATGAAATGTTCCCTTGGTATCTCTAATTGTCTTGAAGAGATCTCTAGTCTTTCCCATTCTGTTGTTTTCCTCTATTTCTTTGCATTGATCACTGAGGAAGGCTTTCTTATCTCTCCTTGCTATTCTTTGGAACTCTGCATTCAAAGGGGTATATCTTTCCTTTTCTCCTTTGCTTTTGGCTTCTCTTCTTTTCACAGCTATTTGTAAGGCCTCCTCAGACAGCCATTTTTCTTTTTTTGCATTTCTTTTCCATGGGGATGGTCTTGATCCTTGTCTCCTGTACAATGTCACGAACCTCTGTCCATAGCTCAACAGGAACTCTGTCTATCAGATCTAGTCCCTTAAATCTATTTCTCACTTCCACTGTATAATCGTTAGGGATTTGATTTAGGTCATAGCTAAATGGTCATACCCACCACAGAGCTGCCAGAACTTACATAGAACTGGGAAACAGAGTCTTAGAGGGCACAACAGAGCCTTGTGCACCAGGACCAAGGAGGAAGGAGCAGTGACCCCACAGGAGACTTGCCTGTGGGTGTCCGGGAGTCTCTGGTGAAGGCATGGGTGGCCTGCTGCAGGGTTGGGGCACAGACCATAGTTTGGGTTTAAGGTTTAGTAAATCACAGGATCACGGGTCTCCCCCCACCCTCCGTGTCCTCATTTATTCAGTGGGAGTGTTTTATCTGTCTTGGAGGCTGACCAGGAGGACTAAACAGGGGAAGGTATGTTAAGTGTGCAACACAATGCCTGGTGTGTAATTGACCTTGGAGAAGGTGAGTTCCTGCTGCAGCCCAACCCAAGGGGCAGAATCCCACCAGCCTCACCCCATCTCACCTCTTGGAGAGCCTCAGTCGTGCCAGGGTTTGGCTTTCTTGCTGCCACCCTGGCTGTGGCAGTTCCTGGGGTCTGGTTCCTCAGAGCCATTTTGAGTCTCTGTTTTCCCCCAGCATCTTCCTCCTGGTGGAGGGAAGATTGCCCCCAGCTGGGTAGCCCCCATGTCTGGGGTCGTACTATTCTGGTGGCTGAGCTGCTCTGCTCTTTTTGAAACCAATCAGCAAGAACACTTCTCTGCAGGCACACGCACTTCCTTCCTCCCACTGCCTCGGGAGGCCCCCGGGCTCCTGTTCTCTGTGCTGCTCCTGCTCAACTCGTAGCGGGCTGGGACCTTCCAACAGCTTTTCCTTCCTGGGCTTGTTCTTTCTGGTAGTTTCTCCTCCTCCTCCTCCTACTGCTTTGCTGCATTCTCTTTTTCCCCAAACCTGGCCATCTCCCCAGCCCGTAATGTTCTGCCTGTGAATCCCCATCCACGCCCTTCTGTGGGTAAGCCTTCAGGACCCAGCTAAAGTTCATCTTTACCCCAAAGACTTCTAGACCTTTCCAGGTTCTAGAGAGCTCTCTCCGAATTGGCTCAGTAAGCCCTTGGAGGGATGGACGCTATGTGAATTTTCCTGTGTGTGGTGTTTCTTGGTTCTTCTGGTTTGTAAGCTTCTTGAGAACAGGGAACCTTCTACATGAGACAGAACTTTGTCAATACTGATTGTTTAGTTGAGATACTATGAATAGCTCCTGTTTATTTAGTGAGACCAGGGTGTGTGTTTGTGTATGTATGTATGTATGTGTCTTCCTCTCTTTAATCTCTATCTTCTCTGTCTTATTTGGTCATCGCATGTCCCTATGATGTGGCTATTGCTGTTTATTTTGCACTTGAATTAACTGAAGTTCAGAGAAAAAAAGAACTGACCAAGACCAAACAGCTCGAAAGGAAGAGGGCCCAGTATCATAATTCAAGCACATTTCCCAGGCACCAAACATGTGGTCTCTAAATTTTCCTTACTGAGTATCCCTTTCAGGAAATATTTGTATCTTTGTGTGTTTGTTTGCCATTTATAAGTAATATGTATCTACCATAGTGTACACATTATGTACATTATGAAGCATCTATTACAGAAATATAAAGCAAAGCATAATATGAACTTAATAGATTGTGACCTCTGAATACCATTTCCCACTAAAAGAAACCAGCTCCTTGGAGAAGTTTGGAAAGTGAGCTTGGAATATTTTGTCATATCAGAAAGCAAGGAAGAGATCAATTATTATTGGGGTCACGTCAAAAACATCAAGAGTCAACTTGAATAGCTTCCATTGGCCAAAAATGGGTTGCTTGGAGCCACTGCAGTAGATTAAACCACATTAAATACACTGAAATCCACGTGTTTATAATAATACTAAAAAAAAAAAAGGGGGTGTGGGGTGGGGTGGGGTGGGGGTAAGAGAAGTGTTTATCTTACCTTTCCTGAAAGAACCAGGAGTCAGATTAACAAATAGCTAATGAGAAGATTCTCTCTACAGAAGTACTCCAGCAAATAAATGAAGACAGAATTAGAACACGACACTTTGTAACCCCCGGTGAATTAAAGGATTTGGCAATGATCATCAAAAATTGCAGATATCCCCCCCGTAAAAAGAGATGACCAGATATTATGTTCTCCTAATGATGTTATATGTCTATAACACCACCTACAGAATGTTCTTGCCAAAATATTTAATTTGAACCTGATGAAACTTCTTGATTTTTCATTTATGGGAAACACTAGGCATGGAGGCATATGATAAAATGATACTAAGGGAACATAATCGGCAAAATCCAGCCTGCAGAAGATTTGTTAGGAAAAACAATCCAAGTTCTTTAGCCAAAAATTGCAAAGATAGAGAATGAGAGGTTGAGAGGGAGATCAATGGATTAAAAAGAATGGACTTCAGGTTATCCATCACAATGTATGGAGCTTGTTTGGTTCCCAGTTAAAACGATAAAAACTATTTATAGAAAAATTGAGGAAATGTTAACACTGGATATGCAATTATACTGAGGAACTCTTGATGTTTCGGAGTACAATGACGGCATTGTGGTTGTTTTTAAAGAGGGAAGACTTGGTCTTTATAGGCTTGTTTTCAGATCCATGTGTTGGAATATTTATAGCTGTAATGACAAGTGTCCAGCGGAACATGGAGTGCTGATTGTCAATCCGCCGGAGCAGAACACGGTGTACCAGTCACCAAGCCCCAGGGGAGGACTGCAAACACTCTGCCCACTGCACCTTGGTATCGGAGTTGCCAGGAAAAACACTGGGTGGAACAACACTTTCCTTACACAGAGGAGAAACAGTAATAGCGGCTTCAATACTGGGCATGGGTCTCCACGGCCATCAGGTCTCTCCCAGGAGACAGTGGAGGGGCACGCATGGCATGCACGCACCCTTCTTGGGATTAAAGAATCCCAACCCCTCTTTCATGGAGTCTGAAATATGAAGGTCGGGGGCATCTTTGGGGGAGCCATTAATATACAGACAAGCAGAACAAAGGAAGAGTCACTGACCCTGAAATAGGGAAAGCTAGTCCCACAGGAGGCAATAAGCCCCATGGGCTCTTTATCTCTTGATAAGGAAGTGCTCCAAGGGCGTTGAAAGTCTGCAGGCACAGGATGGCCTTTGCAGCATATAGTGTCTGGGATTTGCTTCAAAGAATGTGGAAGGAGGAGCAGGCAAGGTGAGTAGGAGGCTGCATAGAGGAGAAAAGACTAGCCAGGAATCACCCATTTTTGAAGCTGGATGGTTACATGGGCACATGGCAAGCTCAGGATCTTATTCTACCTTTATATATATTTGAATTTTAAATAGCAAAAGTGGCTTTGTAATGATAGTATAAAATATAAAAAGGTCTTAATATTTTCTTCCTTTACTCCCAGTGGATTGCCTGGGGGAGCATCCTCTGGGTGTGATCCCTACTTGGGAGACCACCCGATTGGGAGTCTGTTGTGCAGCGTCGCCTCTCAACCCTGGGCCCACGGGAAGCATGGCTGTCAGAGGGGCCTCTTTCAGGAGGAAACCAAGGTCTGCACCCCATCTAAAGGCCTTCAGGGACAGAGACCTGACAGCCCACCTTGCCAAATCAGCAGTACTTAGAGCCTTGTCATCAGAATTCGTTCACTCTGTGGGACATCAGTCCCTTTCGTAAAAGTAGAAGATTTTCAAGATCCCTTCAGAAGGAAAGATTGGCATTGTTTAAACAACAACAAAAAAAATTCAATGTTTAAGAAAAAAGACAAAGTTCTCCTTCAAGAAATAACCACCCTGCTAGCTTACTCCGGGTGTGAAATAATGTTTTTGGCAATGAGATTGGGGTGTTCTATTTCTGTCTCAATAAACTTTCTCTCCCCTGGGTAGTATTTTATAGTTACTGCTTCTACCCTCCATTGGCATAGGCATACTTTATTATGTGTTTACATGTTTCACTTCACTCTGCTAAGGTGGGAGCCCAGTGATACATTATTACTGTGCGTGCCTCTGTGTGTGCACGTGTCTGTGTGTGCACACTTGCACAAATATTGACAGGCTACTCAGACACCTGACAGGTGATGGGCTTTTCACTTTTCACAGCACCAGTCACCCCCCACCCCCACCCCGGCCGCCCCAGGACGACAGGCACCTCCATGGGCTCTTGGCTTAGATCAAATGTGTCCTGAGTCCCCATATAGTCCCTTCTTCTCTGAAAAGGAGCAGGACAACCCCCAATGCTGTCTCCCTGTCACTGCTCAGCTTCTGTATTTCCTACTTTGACTTGCTTTCCTGTATGAAGATGAAATTCCTCCTATTTCTGGGTGGAATGTCAGCTTGCACAACACTTTTCTCAACAGAGTCATGTGAAGGAAATAAAGCAGATGTTATTATTTGCCCTTTTTCTCCACTGGAGACCCAGCAAGGGCAATGGTATTTGCAGGTCAAACAACAAGGGAGGAATCCGGCCCCGGGCCAGCTCTGATGGGAGAGCCTCAATCACTTGCCCTCTCGCAGCCTCTCTGACCTGGGGGAAGTCACTAAATGCTCAGGTTCTTCACTGTTAAAAGATGGAGATGATGGTAATTACCGCACAGAGCTGTTTCTGAAATGATACATTATTTAAAACGCTCAGCAGAATGACTGGCATGTCAGAAAGTGCGGTAAATGTTACCAATGTTAGTGCTCTTTTCTAAGTATTGTGTTCTGAGACCTTGTAATAACAACAACAATTGGTACTCTTAAGATAATAGTAACAATAATAAAATAGGTGACTTACTACATACTGGCATTGTTTGAAGCCCTTTTTGTGAACAGACTCATTTACTTGTCACAACAGACCTACGTAGTAGGCATTATTATTGTTGTTATTTTGTTGCTAATTTGTGTCCCACTCTTTTGCGACACCATGGACTATATGTAGCCTGCCAGGCTCCTCTGTCCATAGGATTTCCCAGTCAAGAAAACTGGAGAGGGTTTCCATTCCCTTCTCCACAGCATCTTCCAAACCCATGTCACCTGCATTAGCAGGCGGACTCTTTACTATTGATCCACCAGGGAAGCCCATGAGCATTATTATTAATCCTGTATTATGGATAAGGGACACAGAGATTGTTAGGTTGAAGTAACCTGGTAATTCCCTTGTCTTTTAAAATAGAATTAGCCCATACTTGGAGTATTTCCGCCTTACCACATCTTTTCTAGCATCATTCCTGACCGGTGACTGCCGTGGGGTTTCTAAACTCCCCATCAGCCCTTGCTCGCAGGTCACCACCTCCGTAGCATCCACTCCCCGGCTCCCCTCTTTGTATGTGATATTCCTTTATCTTATGTCTCAAGGGTTCCTTTGGTGAGGAATCTGAGCCTCGGAGTGGGCAGCGAACCACCCAGACCTACAGCGTGAGCTCCGAAGGTCCAATCTGTCCTTGCCCTCCCCGCTGTCCCCCTGGATGCTGTAAGAGCGCAAAGGGCCGGGCTGCCTGCAGCCCCCGGAGTCCTCAGGAGGCCTGTACCACTGCACCAGCCGCGGCCTGGCCGGCATCCGAGCCGAAGGGACAAGGACACTCAGTAGGGGGCACCCGAGAGCCCACATGGCCTCCAACTCCCCTCCCTCCGGCCACACCGCCGGGAAGGGCTTGGAATTTAATCCTCCGCATTCCATTCTGGGTTCCTGTGACATAATAAGGCCCAAGGAGGGATCTCGAGTGACTGGTCAGCAGAAGCCTCAGCGGGATTTTCTATAGATAGCCAGGGCGTGTCTCGGGCTCGGTCCTTTCTGCGGGAGGAAAGTGCTTCCCCGCCGGGCTGGGCAGCGCCCTGTGCGGCAGGTGGGCGAGGTGGGGGACCGGCTAGGCCTCGGGTTCGGGGGGACTTTGTCCGGCAGCAGGGGAAGGGACGCCAGGGATCCCGGGCCGGGAGAGGGAATTCCAACTATGGCGTTTTGGAGAAAACTCTTTAGTTATTTGCCCTCACCGACCTCACCCCGAGATGGGACTGCGGCTGCGATGAGATGTCCCAGATACTGAGCCTCCAGCAGCCTTTGACGCCGGCTCTGCAAATATTCTGCGGTCTAAGCCGGGCTGTCCTTGGCGAGAGAGGCGTGTTTGGAATGTCGGTGCGGCCGCCGCTCTGATTGGAGGTTTGGGGTTTCAGAGTTCCTTAATTTGCATGACCATGCGGCATGCTTATTACAGTCCACAATAGAGGGTTGGAATTTGAAACTCTGTTTACCTTCCAGATTCCAAACAAGCAGCATTCCTATCAATAATGTCACATAAAGACCGGCATGATGGTATAGAATCCTAACATGACTAATATATTTTATTTTATCCTGTCTAGCGGTGGAAAGGACTTCTCAGGAGGCACGTATCTCTTTTACATAAAATAATAGCTACGCTGCCAAGGGCTTTAATGACATAATTTCATCATGGGATTCTAGATTCTTTGGTTTATGCGACCATCAAGAACCCTGAGACGAAATTAATTAATGTAACTGGGACAAGCCCAAGTGTTGTGTTTCCATTCCCCTTATAAGTGAACACAACTATTTTAATTGCCCAAACATTTGGTGGGTAGGGAGGTGGAGAAAAGCCTGTCTGATGTATTCATTAGCTGCAGAATAAATTCCTTAGAGGCAATATACTGTTAAAAATATGAGCAGTTGAGTCAGACAGCCTGGGTTTGAATCCTGACTTGGCCTGAAATCTGTGAAAACTTGAGTGAGTTATTGATGTTTTCCAAGCATATTACTCATCTGTGAGATGAGGTTACTGATACCTGCCTCTCAGGGTTAAGAGGATTAAACGAAGTCAGAACTGATGGGCTGGATGAATACAATACCTCTGAAAGGCCATGGGTCCAGTGCTTGGAGCACAGTAACTGCTGATAGAAGGCTGCTGTATTATTAATCCCACAGCAAAAGCAAAACATTCCTGAAATGGGTCCCTGACACCATGGAGGTCCAGGAATCTTAGCCGCTTCCAGCCAGGAGCTTCTCTTTTTAGCCCCTGAATTCCTTAAATGCCCCACATTTGTGAGTTGTATTATTCGAAGCCCGAGAGAGCAGGATGGCGGCCCCCACCCTGTCTGGAATCCCAGAGCACCTCTGAGATTCTGACCTAGCACAGCTGCCTGTTGCAAATAATTTAGGAAACATGAAACAGAACATATTGCAGTTCCACAGAAAGGTCTGAAGGGTGAACTTCATGTGTCTGTCATGTATCTGCTTTCTCCTGCAGAGGACTGAAAGCAGGGTCTGCCTGGAAGAATATCCCCCTCCTGCCCCACCAGGAGAGGAAGAGGAGTTCCTCAAACTCGAAAGACGGGGTCCATGCAGGTCCCATTTTCCCCTAAAATCTGTTATCGTGCTACTTTGTCCCTGGCATCGAGAAGGGCTTCTTGGTAGATGTAAACAGAGCGCCTGCCTGTAAGTGGACCTTAGCTTTGTAATTCAAAATTATGTCACACCTTTCCTATATTATAGCTTGGTGACCTTGGCACAAAACTGCATGTTTCTGCACCTGTTTGCTCTTCTTTTTAGACATTTTGATGTGGACCATTCTTAAAGTGTTTATTGATTTGGTTACAATATTACTTCTGTTTTATGTTTTGGGTTTTTTTTGGCCTCAAGGCTTGTGAGATCCTACCTCCCCGACCTAACCAGGGATCGAACCCTGCACTAAAAAGTGAAGTCTTAACCGCTGGGCCTCCAGGGAAGCCCCTGTTTGTTCTTAAAACCTTCAGGATGAAAGGAATGGAAAGCCCTTCTCTGGGTGATTGGGTAGATTCAATGGCTTATTGCATGGCAAGTGCCCAGTACAGCTCCTGGCATATGGTAGACAGCCTGCGAACCTTGTTTTTCTTCCAAAGGGCCATGAAGCCTGAAGCAGAGAGGCAGTGCCCACTCAGCTCCCTCCTATTCTTTCCCAAGGAAGATGACCATAGGCAGAGAGAGAATGCTGTCTCAGAGAGGAACGCGTGGCGATGTGATGTCACATGCTGGGTGGTGGGGATGTGAAGGGTGACAGCCCACACCTGACCAACCTGCAGGGCCCTTGTCATCAGCAGGAACCCATATATTGATACACTTCCTATACTGAGGCCTTCTCTGAGTACACCAACCTAAATGACCTGAGAACAGGGATTTTTAAGGATTCAGATATTGCTGTTAACTATCAAAGAGAAAGGATGTTTTACTTCAAAAATGTTTATTCTTTTCTGCTTGAAATCCAGTCACTCTTTCCTATCTGTGATCTCTAGAACTGGGAGTCTCACTTCCTCCAGAATAGAGTTTAGAGTCTTTAAATATGCCCACCCATTTTCCTGGTCAAGCAATGGCAGCAGACAGTCATTAAATCGTGTGTGTGTGGGGGCAGGGGTGTGACATGTCCACAGGCTGTTGGCAGCGGCCTCTATAGGATGCATGTTCAGATTTGTCTCTGTAACTGGACTGACCGCTCCTTTTTAATAGCTAAGAATTTGTGTTCGATGTATGCACTCTCAAGCCTTTCCCACTTATTGTATGTGAGTTTTTCCTACATGCCTCTGCTCTCTCTGAAAATATTTTCTTCTCACCTATGTGAGTGAGCTGGTCACAGTCATTCTTAGGAACTGTGAATGGAGCTGAATTTATTCGCAGGTCAACTCTGCAGCTGCCAATTCCTTGCAACAGATATTTGGAAAGAAAGAACCCTAGCTGCAAATAAGTAAATAAATGTAGACGTGCTGGTTTTCACCTCTAAAGCAAGTACCATGCCTGTTAAGTCTTGTGTATTTCCCCAGGGCACCTAGCATAGTTCTTTCTAGTGGTTGGCATTCCATAAATGCTATAGTCTGTTTACCTTCCAGATTCCAAACGAGCAGCATTCCAGTCAAGAGGAAGAGTCTCAGAGGCAACTGGAGTGGGAAAGGGGCTGCAGAAAATGGATTCCCCTCTTTTTAGTGACCCATTGTTTGTGATTGACACCATTATACACCCCAGAAGGTCAAGTACGGACTTTACATGAAATTATTCCAAAAACATACCAATATAAAAGATGCTACATAAAATAGCCACTGGACACTCTAAGATTGTAATCACTAAAGAGGCTGAATCTTTGCTTGGTCTGCTTTGTATCACGCCTAGTGCCATGTTACACAGAAATAAATGTATAATTTTATAAAGAATAAATGCTGGGGCTTTCCTGGTGGCTCGGTGGTAAAGAGTCCACCTGCCAATGCAGGAGACGTGGGTTTGATCCCTGATCCGGGAAGATCTCTCATGCCACGGAGCAACTAAACTGATGCGCCACAACTACTGAGCGTGTGCTCTAGAGCCCGTGAGCCACAACTACTGAGACTGTTGCAGGAAGGCGACCCCTTCCAGGGCCCGAAACTGGGCTCTTGTCTAACACTCGGAAATGAATTGTCCGAGGAGACACATGTGCTGACAAAGCAAGAGATTTTATTGGGAAAGGGCGCCCGGGTGGAGAGCAGTAGGGTAAGGGAACCCAGGAGAACTGCTCTGCCGCGTGGCTCGCAGTCTCGGGTTTGATGGTAATGGGATTAGTTTCCGGGTGGTCTTTGGCCAATCATTCTAATTCAGAGTCTTTCCTGGTGGCGCTCGCATCACTCAGCCAAGATGGATGCTAGCGAGAGGGATTCTGGGAAGTGGACGGACACGGTGTGTCTCCTTTCCACCTTTCCCGAACTCTTGCAGTTGGTGGTGGCTTATTAGTTCCGCCTTCCTTATCAGGACCTCCTGTCATAAAACCACTCATGCACATGGTTACTATGGTGCCTGGCCAGGGTGGGCAGTTCCAGTCAGTGTGCTTCCCCTAACAAGACCACGTGGTGCAACTACCGAAGCCCACTTGCTTTGCAACAAGAGAAGGCCTCGCACTGCAACTAGTAAGTGGCTACTGCTTACAACTAGAGAAAAGCCTGCACAGCAACAAAGGCCCAGCACAGCCAAAAATAAACAAATAAAATTAAGAATAATAAATGCTATTGGAAACTGACAAGAACGCTGAAAAGATCAGTGGGTGGAGTTGCCTCCATATTTCCCTTGAAGTAACATGTCTCTTCCGTAAATGTCTTGGTTGGGCTGGGCCTCAGTTATATTTGTAAAATGACCAGATTGTTGCCTCCTAAACTTTTTATCCATCAAAAACAATTCTAGGACACCCTCTCTCAGCCCCACCACCTCATTCATTTGCTTCACAAATATTTACTGAGCACTTTTGAACTGTGGTGTTGGAGAAGACTCTTGAGAGTCCCTTGGACTGCAAGGAGATCCAACCAGTACATTCTGAAGGATATCAGCCCTAGGATTTCTTTGGAAGGAATGATGCTAAAGCTGAAACTCCAGTACTTTGGCCACCTCATGCGAAGAGTTGACTCATTGGAAAAGACTCTGATGCTGGGAGGGGTTGGGGGCAGGAGGAGAAGGGGGCGACAGAGGATGAGATAGCTGGATGGCATCACTGACTCGATGGACGTGAGTCTGAGTGAACTCCGGGAGTTGGTGATGGACAGGGAGGCCTGGCGTGCTGTGATTCACGGGGTCGCAAAGAGTCGGACATGACTGAGCGACTGATCTGATCTGATCTGATCTGATATAGCATGTGCCAGGCACTCTACTAGGAGTTGGAAATACAATTTGTGAGGAAAAACAAAAGCATTCCTTGCCCTCATGGAGCTTATAGTCTAGTGGGAGAGACAGACACAAAATAAATGGCCATGCAAATAAAAATGCAATTCAAAATTGTGTTGAGTGCTCTGAAGGAAAACATAGAGATTATGAATCTAACATGGAAACCTGATTAGAGCTTGGGGGATCATAAAAAAGGCCTGTGATTGTATTTTTAATGCCCTTTGAGAAACCACATACTAATAAAAAGTTACTGCCAATTGAATAAGGCTTTAAAACTATTTGTATTTTATTAGACACTACAGTGGGTGACTGAGGATGAGATGGTTGGATGACGTCACTGACTCAACAGACCCTGAGTTTAGGGTCTGAGATAGTGAAGGACAGGGAAGCCTGGTGTGCTGCAGTCCATGGGGTCACAAAGAGTCAGACACGACTTAGCAACTGTAAAAAACAAGCACAGCAACATATATATATATATATATATATATATATATATATATATATACACATGTGGGAAAAACATAGTTTACATGTCTAAGGCAGCTAGAATCCATGAGTGCTTTGTAGTCACCGAGGACACTTACCCAGAATATACCTCATCTCCAGCTGCCTCTAATGGCGATTTGTGCATGCTAAGTTTATTCAGTTGTGTCTGACTCTTTGTGACCCCATGGACTGTAGCCTGTCAGGCTCCTCTGTCCATGGGATTCTCCAGGCAAGAATACTGGAGTGAGTTGCCATTTCCTTTTCCAGGGAATCTTCCCAGAGATAGAACCCCTGTCATGTCTCCTGCATTGGCAGGTGAGTTCTTTAGCACTAGCCCCACCTCAGCCAGTTTAGTTGCTCAGTCATGTCCGACTCTTTGCAACCCCATGGACTGCAGCACTCCAGGCTTCCCTGTCCATCACCAACTCTGGGCACTTGCTCAAACTCATGTCCATCGCATTGGTGATGCCATCCAACCATCTCATCCTCTTTCATCCCCTTCTCCTCCTGCCTTCAATCTTTCCCAGCATCAGGGTCTTTTCCAGTGAGTCAGTTCTTCACATCAGGTGGCCAAAGAATTGAAGTTTCAGCTTCAGCATCAGTCCTTCCAATGAATATTCAGGACTGATTTCCTTTAGGATGGACTGGTTGGATCTCCTTGCAGTCCAAGGGACTCTCAAGAGTCTTCTCCAACACCACAGTTCAAAAGCATCAATTCTTCGGTGCTCAGCTTTCTTTATAGTCCAAGTTTCACATCCATACATGACTACTGGAAAAACCATAGCTTTGACTAGACAGACCTTTGTTGGTAAAGTAGTGTGTCTGCTTTTTAATATGCTATCTAGGTTTGTAATAGTTTTTCTTCCAAGGAGCGAGTGTCTTTTAATTTCATAGCTGCAGTCACCATCTGCAGTGATTTTGGAGCCCCAAAATATAAAGTCTCTCACTGTTTCCATTGTTTCCCCATCTATTTGTCATGAAGTGATGGGAGCGGATGCCATAATCTTAGTTTTCTGAATGTTAAGTTTTAAGCCAACTTCTTCACTCTCCTCTTTCACTTTCATCAAGAGGCTCTTTAGTTCCTCTTCACTTTCTGCCATAAGGGTAGTGTCATCTGCGTATCTGAGGTTATTGATATTTCTCCTGGCAGTCTTGATTCCAGCTTGTGCTTCTTCCAGCCTGGCATTTTGCATGATGTGCTCTGCATATAAGTTAAATAAGCAGGGTGACAATACACAGCCTTGACGTACTCCTTTCCCGATTTGGAACCAGTCTGTTGTTCCATATCCAGTTTTACCTGTTGCTGCTTGACTTGCATACAGACTTCTCTGGAGGCAGGTAAGGTGATCTGGTATTCCTCTTGAAGAATATTCCACAGTTTGTTGTGGTCCACACAGACAAAGGCTTTGGCATAGTCAGTAAAGCAAAAGTAGATGTTTTTCTAGAAGTCTCTTGCTTTTTTTGATGATCCAATGGATGTTGGCAATTTGATCTCTGGTTCCTCTGCCTTTTCTAAATCCAGCTTGAACATCTGGAAGTTCACGGTTCACGTACTGCTGAAGCCTGGCTTGGAGAATTTTGAGCATTACTTTGCTAGCGTGTGAGATGAGTGCAATTGTTTGGTAGTTTGTACATTTTTTTGGCATTGCCTTTCTTTGGGATTGGAATGAAAACTGACCTTTTCCAGTCCTGTGGCTATGTTTTCCAGATTTGCTGGCATATTGAGTGCAGCACTTTCACAGCATCATCTTTTAGGATTTGAAATAGCTCAACTGGAATTCCATCACCTCCACTAGCTTTGTTCATAGTGATGCTTCCTAAGGCCCATTTACCTCACATTCCAGGATGTCTGTCTCTAGGTGAGTGATCACACCATTGTGGTTTTCTGGGTCATGAAGATCTTTTTGGTACAGTTCTTCTGTGTATTCCTGCCACCTCTTTTTAATATCTTCTGCTTCTGTTAGGTCCATACCATTTCTGTCCTTTATTGTGCCCATTTTTACATGAAATATTTCCTTGGTATCTGTAATTTTCTTGAAGAGATCTCTAGTCTTTCCCATTCTAATATTTCCCTCTATTTCTTTGCATGGATCACTGAAGAAGGCTTTCTTATATCTCCTTGCTATTCTTTGGAACTCTGCATTCAGATGGGTATATCTTTCGTTTTCTCCTTTGCATTTAGCTTCTCTTCTTGATTATTTCTAAGGCCTCCTCAGACAACCATTTTGCCTTTTTGCTTTTCTTTTTCTTGGGGATGGTCTTGATCGCTGCCTCCTGTACAATGTCACGAACCTCCATCCATACTTCTTCAGACACTTTATCAGGTCTAATTCCTTGAATTTATTTGTCACTTCCACTGTATAATTGTAACGGATTTGATTTAGGTCATACCTGAATGGTCTAGTGGTTTCCCTATTTTCTTCAATTTATGTCTGAATTTGGCAATAAGGAGTTCATGATCTGAGCCACGGTCAGCCCAATTTGCTTTAAAGATCTAAGAAAAGTAGCTGGTTTTCTGACCAGGATTCATATGAACACTCAATGAAGGCTGAGTCAGGGGCCTGCTCCCCAGAAGCCAACATACCCATCAGCTGATGGCCGCAAATGTGTGTTCTAACCGGAAGTGCAGGACATCTCCCCACCACCTGGCAGAGTTTGTTTACCTTCAGGCAGGTCTGATCTAGATCATCAGTTCAGTTCAGTTCAGTCACTCAGTCGTGTCCGACTCTTTGCAACCCCATGGACTGCAGCATGCCGGGCTTCCCTGTCCATCATAAACTCCCAGAGCTTGCTGAAACTTACGTCCATCGAGTCACCAAAAGTCCTTTTGCCATTCAGTCCTTAGCTCACCAAGTGGAGGCAGCAAGGGCCTCTTCAGCATCCCTCACCTAACCCCAATGTTGTCCATTTATATTTTATTTCCCAGGGCTCGACTGGGTGATTGTATGTTACGTCCCAGAAACAAACGTGTTTCTGTCATGTCAGCCTCCTAGCTATGGAAATGGCTATACATCCTGGATTTATGTCTGGGTGGGGCAAGCTTCCATCAAAAGTAGACAATTTCAATATTATAATCCCCCTGGGATAAGCAGGGAGTAACAAGTTCAGATAAGAAACTAGGTCCAGGATGGGAACAATCCCCTTGAATAGGCAAAACCAGCGAAGGATGGATGAGGAATTTACATTCAGCTTTCTGGCTGCCTGTCCTTTCCAGGAGGAGGAAGAGAGGAGTTTGAAATCTATGCACGGTCCAGAGCTGAAGTTGAGGCAGTTCCATCCCTCACCTAGAACAGATGTGCAGAAAAGGAAGGTCCTTGCAGTGTTGGTGACCTTACTTATATCCTAATCCCTGGATGGCAGAGATGTCAGTGGTGGCCAGCCCAAAGGGCATATAGTCACTATTTGTTCAAAGAGTGAAGGGTCTGGAAACGTGTTGGGGTAAGGGCACTGAGCCAGGTGTGGACTAAACTAAACCTTAGATATACTAGAAGTGAGGCCGAGAAGCAAAGGAGCGCCTGCCAGGGAAGTCAAGCAGGGGACAAGGGGAAGCACTGGGTCAACACTGTTCCCCTGAACCAGGCCGGGTGATGGAAGGAGATGCATTCACAGCAAACCCAGTGCAAGCTGCTTCGGGTCTCCACACACCCAGCGCAGTGCTCCTGTTGCAAAAGGAGTGTTCCCCTTGCAGAAAGTCTGACCTCACCATCTCTTCTGGTAGGAAGTGCCTCACATTTGTTTGAAATACGATTGCATTTAGAATTTACTTTTTAGAGACAGCACCTGAGGACATTCCCAATATGTAAAATGCACATCTATCTGTCACTTGGGCCATTTCTGTTTTTATTTAGGTCCCATCAAAGTCTAAAATGGGATTGGAGGTGACGAAGTACTCACAGATAGCTGCCGAGGGCAGCCAAATGGAACCATGGAAACCCTGTTCTACCAAACACATCCTTGCTCGGCTCTGCTCCATGCGCACCGTGCCCTGTGAGTCCGGCTCCGCGCTTGGTTCAGAACCTACGAGCTGGTGTGAGTTGGGATAAGTCATGTAACCTCTCTGAGCTTCTCTGCTTTCTCTCTTTTCACTGTGATTATTTCACTTATTTTCGTAATCATTTTTTGTATGACATGAAAGTGAACAGGCTTCCAGGACTTAAATTCAGACTTTCCCAGAGTGACTCATGTGCATGATTAAAATATCAAATAATCCAAAAGGTTTTGGAAAGTAAAGAAACAGTGCCCTGGCCCACCTCTCTCCACCCTCCCTCTGCTTCCCATAGACAACAGTCTCCAACATGTTTCTATTTTTAGCTCTGCCTGTGGTTTCTCTTTTCATCTCCAAATGGTATGTTTACACTGCTCTGTCTTGATCAACAACCTTAGTAGACATTGTCTATCCACTTCCTTCTAGGGTAGGTAAAGTTTTAATTCTTATCCCCCACTCCCTCCCATGTTTTGAAAGTTTTAGCTATTTTGGTTTCTCTGTTACTACTCAAACTGAATACAAACCCCTAATTCTTGTTCCACCAGCAGTCAATGATACCTCTGACTGCTCATTCAGGAAGATGATGATAAAAGCGGAAAGTCTTTCTTCTACCTCTCTACCCACTTCTGCCTCCCAAATTCTATCTATTCTGTAACCACAATCAAGTTTCCCCCGCCTTGTTTATAGGTTGATTCCAAAAACTGAAAACCAGAAAACAGTCTTTTCATTATGACTATGTAAATATCGTTACCAAGCTAAGCAGTGTGCCATGATTACATTTCTTCTCCCTGGTTCCAATGTCATGACCCCAGTGCCATTCAATGCAAAATGTCTCAAATATCAAGAACAAATAGCCTTCTTTTTCATACTCATCCAGCTGCTCAAAATATGGCCACCTTTTAGTTGAGTTCCTATTTGGACTATGACTTATGTGTATGTTTTGTTTTTGTACACATCTGTACACATTTTGTACACATCTGTTGTTTTGAATTTGAAATCTAATGGTAGTCAGATTCTCTTTCCTTCAGTTCAGTTCAGCTCAGTCCCTCAGTCGTGTCCGACTCTTTGCGACCCCATGAATCGCAGCACGCCAGGCCTCCCTGTTCAACACCAACTCCCGGAGTTCACTCAGACTCACGTCCATCGAGTCAGTGATGCCATCCAGCCATCTCATCCTCTGGCATCCCCTTCTCCTCCTGCCCTCAGTCCCTCCCAGCATCAGAGACTTTTCCAATTAGTCAGCTCTTCGCATGAGGTGGCCAAAGTACTGGAGTTTTAGCTTCAGCATCATTCTCTCCAAAGAAATCCCAGGGCTAATCGCCTTCAGAATGGACTGGTTGGATCTCCTTGCAGTCCAAGGGACTCTCAAGAGTCTTCTCCAACACCACAGTTTAAAAGCATCAATTCTTTGGCACTCAGCCTTCTTCACAGTCCAACTCTCACATCCATACATGACCATAGGAAAAACTATAGCCTTGACTAGATGGACCTTTGTTGGCTCTTTAGAAACTCAGAATTTTTCTGATCCCGGGTGTTCTGACATTTCACAGTGAGAGTGTCTAAGGAGAAGAATTGTTTCTTTGTTTCTTTCTGGGCATTTGGGAGCCCTTTTGTTTAGAAAACTCTGAGCCTTTTCTTTGTATATTTACTAGGTTACTTATCCTTTGCATTTTCCTTGTTCTCTGTTGTGAACACCTAATAGGCAGATGCTAGATTCTGCCTAGAATTGATCTTCTATATCTTTTTTCTTCATATTTTCCATCTTATTTTCTTTATCCTATATGCTCTAGAAGATTTCCTCATCTTTATATTCTATCATTTCTATTAAACATTTAATTTGGCAATCACGTTTTCTAATTTTTGAGAATTTTTTCTTGGTTTCTGATTTGTCCTTTTTCTTAGCATTCTGTTCCTATATATATATATATATGTAATATCTACCCAAATCTTCCTGGAGTAGAGTAATTACCTTAGTTTAGCCATAAGGCTTCCCAGGTGGCACAGTGGTAAAGAATCTGCCTGCCAATGCAAAAGATGGGGGTTTGAGCCCTGGGTTGGGAAGATCCCCTGGAGATGGACATGGCAACCCATTTTAGTATTCTTGCCTGGAAAATTCCATGGACAGAGGAGCCTGGCGGGTTACAGCCCATGGGGTTACAAGGAGTTGGACACGACTGAGCACACACTGCACTTCAGACTCCTGTAACAAAGATGCTGTAGACTGGAGGCTTAAACAACACACCCTCTGGAGGCTGGGATGTCCAGGGTCAAGGTGCTTGTAGAGGCAGCATCTGGTTAGAGCTCCACCCTCATGACTTTCCAGAGGTCCCTTCTCCTAGTACCATTACATTGTGGCTTACGAGTCAACATAAGAATTTTGAGGGGACACAAACATTCAGTCCATAACAATGATTGTATATCCTGATCGTATGTCAGGGATAGCCATGGCTTATACCTGTTGTCCTGGCATAATTATTAACATCTCCTCCACATTGCTTTCAAAATTGTCCCAGGTTGGATGATAAATTACACAGTCTCTTTACTGTAAAGATATTGAGAATTAGTTTAAAAATCCTCTTCTGTTCTTGAATTATTTGTTTCTTCAGGGTGACATTTTTAGGTTGCTATTTTTTAATCTTGATTGTCCATTGATATTTAAGAATGAGTTAGGGATTCGAAGCTCTGGGTCCATAGAGCTAGAAGTAGAGTAGAAGTCAATATAGTTGTTTCTTAAATACATTCTTTCAATAGTTATTGCATTTTAAAAGTTATTTCAAAACCATAAAAAGACAAAAGAAAAATGTTAAGATACTTTCAGCTCATTAATTTCCCTAGAGAAGAAAGTGCTTTTGAAAATAGAGAAAAAAGACCAAGGAGATTAAAAATCAATAGAAAAAAAAAGCCCAGGACATGACACTGAAGACAAAATACAAATTATCCTGAAATAGAGAAAAAGATGTTCAACCTCACTCATGACAAGACATACATACAAATGAAAAAACCATATAAAAATGCAATTTCTCACTAATCAGAATAGCATTGTTGGCAGGGATACAGCACAATACTGACCTGTGATGGACAACAAGCCACAGCTACCAAAATGTAGAAAATTTATCCATTCACTTAGCCCTTCTTCTCCTGGGGCTCTAGTCTACACATCTGACATCAGTACAAGGTTATTTATTACAGCAACAGAATAGCAAAGGATAGAAAACAGCCCAAATATTCATTGAAGGGATAATTTCAAAGAAATTAAGATATTGTGTACCAAGGAATACTATACAACAATAAAAGAAAAAAGGAGGAAGATCCCCAACTGCTAACATGGGGAGATTCTTAGGATGCTTTCTAAAGTGAGAAAAACAAACAAGCTACATATATACACACACATACATGTATATACACATATGTATGTACATAATGCTGCTGGGCTTCCCTGGTGGCTCAGATGGTAAAGAATCTGCTTGACATGCAGGAGACCTGGGTTCGATCCCTCGGTTGGGAAGATCCTCTGGGGAAGGGAATGGCTACCCAATCAAGTATTCTTGCCTGGAGAATCCCATGGACAGAGGAACTTATAGTCCTATAGTCCCAATAGTGGGCTATAGTGCATGGGGTCACAAAGAGTCGGACATGACTGAAGCAACCCAGCAACCACATGTATATAAAGTTACCTTTTGCATCAGGAAAGGAAGAAATTTAACGTATTAATCAGTATTAGCATAAAGAAACATTAGAAAAATAAGTTAATACTAATAGGACAGAGATTAATAGAGATTGATGTGAGATGTCTCAGTTTTATTTTTGAATCATGTAGCTAAAATATATATTTGAAAGAATGGAGTTAAAAATAAATATGCATGAAGTTTAAAAAATTATAATTTCCTATTACATAGTGTCCAAAGGATTGCAGGCCCCACTAGAATTCCCAGACATAGAAACACATTTTCTGTACTTGCTTGATTTGTGTAGTGTTTCGGACTTAAATAATCAAAGACTATTCAAATTGGCAAAGACCTAGGGGTCTGCTTGTTCCAATCCCCTCATTTTGTGGATGAGTAAACTGAGGCCCAGAGAGATTTACTGACTTATTCATGGTCACGTCGTAGTTCAGAGGAGAGTCAGATTTCACTCTAGTTGGCTTTCAGCTCAGTATTCTTTCCATGGCCTTGTGCTCCCCAGGTACTCAAGAAATGAGTTAAGTGATACACAAATTCATACCATATTGCTTTCACTGGAATGCAATGCCACTGACCAATTTGTTCACTGAATATTTTATTATACCTCTCTTATACCCTAGACCCTATGTAGGGGCTGGAGCTACAACCAAGTCAAGGAGATCTTCACTCCCTCTTACCTGCACTCTGCCTCCCACAGAACTGCATCCCCCAGTGAGAGTTAGCCCGTTAGTCATGGCATGTTCTTTCCTGGTCTCTCTCTGCTACCTCCTAGGCGATGTCAGGACCTGCCTCCCCTCCAGATCCTTTAACTCTTAGACTCGACCATGGCCAGCCAGGCAGAGGGCAGATACTGAAAGTCTGGCTGGGCATGGTGACATCAGCAAACACATCGAGACCGCGTTCACTGGTTTTCTAAGGGTTGGAGATGTAAGGTGAAGAAGAACTGAAATGTAGATCCAAAGTTGAGAAGCAGTCAAGAAAACAGGCAAAGCAAGACTGCAGAGGATGGAGTGGACAGTGGGTTTGGAGCTGCTGCAGAGGTGGCTTTGTATTGGGACAGCCTGTGGAACAAAGAACCCCCCGAATCTCAGTTGCTTATTACAACGAAAGTTTTTCTTGCTTGTGAAACATCTTCTTTAACTTTATTGCCTGTCCAGAGCAGCTCTCCTCTCTGTAGTGCTTGATGGGACCCAGGCTTTTGCATTGGCATCCTGAAATCTTGGCTTAAAGTCCACGTGGCTGGAGAGATGGGGCAAAGAGAACTGGGGGAAAGGGTAGAACGGAAGCAGGGAAATGCCTCAGCCCAGAGTAATGTCCATCACTTCGGTTCATAGTCTGTTGGCCAAAGACCCCACTCTGACTACAAAGGGGCTGAGAAACTGCACGTGGGTGATTTGGTGAGCAATCCCGTTCGCCACAGGAAGGACCACTGCGCCTGCTTTCATGCTGTCTCCGTGGCACTAGGCGGGGCTCTTCAGGTGCGTAGGAACGAGGCTAAAATGGGGCTGAATGGATCCTTCCTTTTTTCCTACATGCTCACACATTACTTTCTTAACAATCCATTTTTTTAAGAGGAGGAAATTTGAAAAAATTTTAAAAGATTTATTTATTCACCACTTCTTTTTGGCCGTACTGGGTCTCTGTTCCTGTACCCGGGCTCTCCCTGGTTGCAGCGAGCAGGGGCTCCTCCCGAGTTGCGATGCTGTGGCTTCTCACTGCAGCGGTCTGCCCTGGTGCATGGCACAGGCTCTGGGCATGCAAACTTCAGTCGCTGTGGCGTGTGGGCTCAGCCGCCCCACAGCATGTGGGACCTTCCCCGACCAGGGATCAAACCTGTGTCCCCTGCACTGGCAGAAGGATTCCTAACCACTGGAGCACCAAGGAAGTTCCTTAACATCCATTTTAAAAGGCTTTATTAAACATTTGAGAGTGTTAGCCACCCAGTCGTGTCTGACTTTTCGACACCCCGTGGACTGTAGCCCATCAGGCTCCTCTGTCTTAACATTTATTTATAGTTGTGCCAGGGCAAATTCTGCTTCTTTAAAATAACAAAGCTGTAGAAATTTCCTGCCTCTGAGAAATTTAGACCCAGGAAGAGTTTTTCTGTTGTCCTTTTAGATTTCAACCGCAAACAATATTTGGGTGTCGTCTACACAATTTACAACCTCTTCTGGTGAGATTTGTTCTTCCTTTTTTTGTTTTCAGAAGTCCGAGTAGTCCTGGAGTCCCCATTTTCTGAGGGAGCAGACACAGAGCATTTTGCTCACAGAAAGGAAACTGAATGGACCACATTTTTTACAACGTTTTTGGGGCCGAGAAAGTCAGTTCCATGTTCTTTACTACAAAATTAAGTGTGGTAGGCACCTACATATGAACAAGTTCCCTTCTGAGAGCGCACTCATAAGTCCAGGTTGTTTGTAAATCCAACAAAGTTAGCCTGGGCACCCAACTAACACAACTGACTACATAGTACTGTATTATAATAGGCTTATAATAGTTTTTGCACAAAATAATACATAGAAAACAAACACAAAATAAAACCCAAAGTAGAAAACCCATTTTTAATCTTCTAGTACAATACCTTGAAAAGTATAGTCATACAGTACAATGGCTGGCATCGAGTGAGCAGGCAAGAAGAGTTACTGAGTGGAGGAGGGAGAGGAGGGGGAGATGGCAGAGCAGAAGGGTGGTCGAGAATAGAAGACGGAGAGCAGGCTGAGACACCACTCATGACTGGTGTTGACGGAACGTAAGTTCACAACTTTGAGAGTCTGCAACTTGAAGGTTTGTATGGAGGGGACTTTCTGGAAGCACAACATAATTTTGGACACAGAGGATCTCACTTCCTATATTCCCCTGTGTGCCCCTGAAGTCAGAACACACACATAGACACACACATTCTTCACGGTGCTCAGTCAGTACGCATCTTGAATGGGCGCACGTGCTCCCCAGGGTCTGGGATGCATTTGCAGCCCCATAGGCAGGAGACTGGCCTCTGACAGCCCAGCCCCCAGCACGCCTCCTGCCTCCTCTAACGGCTCCCCTTCTCCAGGCTGGTTCTCCCACCTTGTTTCAACAGTACAGATTCTTACTCTCCCTTGCGAGTCATTATACAACTCTCTTCCCCACATGGTTTTCCCAAACCAGCCCACTGGGGCCCAACTCTCCTCCAAACTTGACAGTCAGTCTTGAATGGCTTTAAGACATCTATCTCCCTGTTGATTTGTTGTTCAGCCACACTTTTATTGCTTATTATTCCTCATTTAGCCAGATCTTTTTGTAAGCATGAGACCCTTTCTGAAAATGTATATATTCAGCTATTTTAACCACATATGCCACATACCATCCTAAGTACTCCACAAATATAAACTCATTTAATTCTCATGACAACCCTATGATGCATTTGACAACATGTAACTGAAGCTCTGTTTTGCTCACTGAGGCACAGAGGCGTTAAGTAGTTTACCCAAGGTCACACAGCTAGTGAGTGGCAGGGTTAGGATTTGAACCAAAGCAGTTATTACTTCGGAGAAGGCAATGGCACCCCACTCCAGTACTCTTGCCTGGAAAATCCCATGGACGGAGGAGCCTGGTGGGCTGCAGTCCATGGGGTCGCGAAGAGTCGGACACGACTGAGACACTTCCCTTTCACTTTTCACTTTCATGCATTGGAGAAGGAAATGACAACCCACTCCAGTGTTCTTGCCTGGAGAATCCCAGGAACAGGGAGCCTGGTGGGCTGCCGTCTAGGGGGTCGCACAGAGTCGGACACGACTGAAGCGACTTAGCAGCAGCAGTAGCAGTTACTACTTAACCCCTAATAAAATGCCTGCTGCAAAGTGTTTTGATATGTGATGGCATTTAGTGATCTTTTTACTTGGATACTTTTAACCAGATAATGACTTCAAGTTTTTAAGCAGAACTACTCTCCAAGGCATTAGCTTCAAATAATCAGACAATGCAATAGCAACTGAGCTTCCATTGCTATTTGTTTGTGAGTTTAACAGAGGCGAACCTCTTACAAAATGTTTGCCATGTAAATTACAACTATACTAACCCTCGGGCCTGGGTTGTAGGACTCAAAACCATTGCAATTCCCTGTTGTCCTCTCAAAACTTAGCTCCCCGCACCATGCTCCATATCTTTCCCAAGTGGGCAGTATGCTGAATGGAGTGATCTGAGGGGAAGTTCATGCTAGAATACTGTGGTTCTCAGTGGGACTGGTGCTGTCCCCTCAGGGACATTTGGAAATTTGAGGGGAGGCAGTGTTTTTGGTCCGTCACAGTGACTGGGTGTCTGTTGGCACTGAGTGGACCATTGTCCAGAGCTGCTCTCACAATGAAGAGTGTCTGCCTCCCACATGACTCTATCTGCCCTACTGGGCAATTATGTAGGTGAAAAACCTGTTACCAATCATACGAGCTTAGAAGCATAACACAGTGTTTTAGGGTTTTTAAGTTTTGTTTACTGTTTAGAGTACAGTTGATTTCCAAAGAATGCAGCCACTGTGTAAATCAGGGGATGACTGTTCTTTGTTTTGTTAGGAACTTTATCAAAGGACTATTGTGCCATTGACAGTGATTCTGCTTGTCATTTTGGGGCCATCCATGTAAGGTACACTCGATCTACATTGGTAGCTGGTGTGTCCATGGGAATTTCTCATGGGTACAAGCATCTGATCACTCCTTCATGATTAGCAGTGTGGTCGTTTGCATGTTGAGATATGTGTCATTGTATTGTATGTTACCTTTCTTGTATATTATATATATATATCACCTACTTTTCTGGATTTGGGGCATGCTAGTGAAATTCTACACCTCTGGATTGATTTTCCAACCACAGAGATGCTCCTGGTCAAACACATCATCATGCTCATCATCAACAAACAATTTTCCTGAGTGTATAGATACTACCACTGGACAAAGTATTGATTTATTTGAAATTATCTATGCATATATGTTCTATAATCTGTGAATTTCACTTCAGGAAGGCATAAAGGCATGAAACAGTCTTTTTAAGAGGGGCCATTGTGTCTGGTGGGCCAGAGATGCCTCTCCAGCACCCCATAGCAGGAGGCGGTGTGTGCACAGCAAACCCACAAATGCACAGTGCGCTAGGGAGTGAGCAGGGACGACACCTGTCCCAGTCACAGCCCAGCTTAATCACCATGCTGCACGTAATGATCAGGTTGCTGCCATGCTCCACAAGCAGGTGCGGGAAATCAGAGTGGCTGAGGGCACGCTCTTCTCTGAGTTGCTGGCATCAACTTTGGCTTTGATTTACAAGAGCTAGCAATTGCGCTAAGCAGATGACAGATCAACAGAAGTCTTTTCATTTGCAAGCACCTGGGAAAACCTCCTAATAGGCCTACTACACTCTTGGCACTTAATGAATATGGAACAGAAGTTCATTTTGATTGAAGTAGGAGATACTGGTCTATTTTTTTCTGGATTTTGGAAGGAATGCTGATGAAATTCTACTCTTCTGGCTTGATTTTCTAACCATAGTGATTTTCCTGGTCAAACACATCATCATCATCACCATCATCGCCACCATCATCATCGACACTTTTGCTGAGAGTTTAATTACCGTTCATAGCTGCAGTGCAGAGACAGCTCATGTTAATAGCACTGAGGATGATCACTACAATTTATATTATCCAGCTCACTTTTTCAACATTCCACAGATGTCTACTGAATTCTACTCTGAGCTAGTCTGTGCCAGGTACAACTCAGAAGATGTAGGCACCTCAATAATGAAGTTCACAGATTCAGGAAAGAATGGATATTAACAAATGATTACACAATTATGTGTGTAGCTGATTTAATTATTAAAAAGAGGAAAGGTTTTTACTGAATTTCCCATAGGTACCTGAAGTCATCTTCTTACCTTCAAACCTGCTTATCCCTTGAAAGTCCTGATCTTAGTTATCTGGACTTCTCCCCAACTGATTCTTCAGAAAACTGAGTCATCTTAGCTATCAATTCTTTCTCACTTCCCTCTCCTGACACCCAGTTAATCACCAAAGACTGCTAATTTTACCTCCCAAATGTTGTTCCAATGTGTCCCTTCCTCCATGTGCCCACACCTCCCTTCTCATCAGCCTGGACACTTGTAACAGCTGTGTGACATGTCTTCCCGGCCTTCAGTCCTTCCTGGGTATCAGTCAGGATTCAGGTGCAGAGAACGGCATCCACTGCATCCGGTCTGGAGAGAAGGTAATTTGTTGGAGGGCAGTAAATGGTTTACAGAATTGCTGGAAAAGCTGGAGAAACACGTTGAGCTTTTGAAAACGGCTTTGGAGCCACATTGCAGAACCTGGATACCAAGGGAACTACAGCCTCTTTTATGATCGGGAAGCTGCTTGCCAAATAGAGAAGCTTGTGCTTCAGCTGCCAGTTCCAGAACCATGGCTCCGCTGCCATCACAGGGATGCCAGTGTGATCAGGAAGCCATGACAATTAGCAAACAGCCATAATTAGAAGCAATCTTGATAGAGAAACCCCTGCAGAAAACCCCACTATCTCCATGCACAGCATAACCAGCAGAAACCCAGCCCCTTCTTGGTTTCCACTTTCTAGACCTTGGACAGGTATTTCCGACTGATAAAAACCTAAATCGGATCCAGGGTTCTCGTCATGATGGAGTCTCAGGAGTGTAGCTTGCATCTTTCCAGCCCCTGCAGAGCTGCAGTAGGGGAAGCCTGTCCAGGGGAGGGTTAGAACAGATGTGCAAAGTCCCCAGGCCCATCACACTGCTTTTAAAGTCACCAGTTATGAGTCTACATAGAAATCTGACCACGTGGCCCTACTGCTGAAACCCTTTCAATGGCTGCCCCTAAAACCAAGTCCAAGGGTCTTTGTCTATCTTTTCTCTCATATCATAACAGCCATTCACACTTGACTATCTGACAGCACCGGGGGTGTTCTTTGTGCTCAGAGGGGTCCCCGTCTTTGTTCCTGCTGTGCCCTCTGTCTGGAGTGTACTCCACACCTCACCTGACTAACTTTTACTCGTCCTTCCAGATTCAGTTCAGGGGTACCAGGAAACCCTTCTTGAACTTTAGGGGCTCCCAATGCAGCTCCCTGGGCAGGCCTAGATCTTGAAACTATCTGCTCATATATCTGCCAATGCCATTATATGTATCTTCTCTCGGAGCAGCAACTGAGTCTGAGACACCATGAACTGTAGTCCGCCAGGCTCCTCTGTCCATGGAATTCTCCAGGCAAGAACACTGGAGAAGGCTGCCATTCCCATCTCCAGGGATCTTCCCAACCCGGGATCGAACTGGGATCTCCTGCATTGCGGGCAGATTCATTACCATCTGAGCTACCAGGGAAGTCCCAAATAAAAATCTGTTAGCCTGAAAGGAGTGGTACCGAAGTAAGCATGTCTTCATTTGGGGTGCCCAGGAATCAGACTTTGAGACCAAGTTTGCATACAGGATGTTTTTTTTCTTTTTAAAAAATTTTTAAATTGTGAAAGTATGATAACACATTTACAGAAGACTTGGAAAATACAGAACAGAGTTACATATAGTTCCAGTATATATTATAATTATTTTTAAGTAGATAAATTAATATTTTTAGTTGGAGTTTCAATATCAAACTCTCAAAAATTAATAGAATGAATATACAGAAAGGTAGAAGGATATAGTAGACCTGAAAAGCACTATGAACCAATTCAACATAATTAAGATTTATACAATTTTCACACAACAGTAGGATACAAATTCTATTCAAGTTCCCATAGACTATAAACTAGGAGACCCTGGAACATATCCAGGGTCATAAAACAAGGTTGCATGCAGGAAATGTATTGGAAACGTCCTGGGCATCAGTTTCTGCAGTGAAGGGTGTGTGAGTGTGAGTGTGTGTGTGTGTGTGTTGAGGGGGGGTGGTGATTGAAGCAAAATTGGGCAAAGGGAGATGCTGGAGTGTGGTGTTAGACCTCAGCCAGTCCCACAGTGCTCTCAAGAGCTAGAAGCCCCTTTAGTGTTGTCCCCCTTTGAAGCAACAGGACTGGGCCTCTATGTCCCCACGTCAGGCAGTCATTAATGGTGGGGAGAGGGTGTCACAGCGGGCTCAGCAGCTCCCTTCAGCTGAGGGCAATCCTAGAAGGTGACTAGAGTAAGTCCACTACACGCAATCAAGTTCCATTCTGAGAACACGTTCATAAGTCCTATTTGTTTGTAAGTTTGTTTATAAATTGTAAACAAATTTAGTCTAGGTATGCAACTAACACAATCAGCTGCATCACTGCTGCTTTTATGCTCGCTTCTGGACATCCTGGGCATGAAATAAAGATACTGTACTACTCTAATCTGTGTGGTACTGTACAGTATAGTACTTTTACTTTATTGACTATGCCAAAGCCTTTGACCGTGTGGATCACAAGAAACTGTGGAAAATTCTTCAAGAGATGGGATCACTAGACTTCCTGACCTGCCTCCTGAGAAATCTGTATGCAGGTCAAGAAGCAACAGTTAGAACTGCACATGGAAGAGAAGACTGGTTCCAAAGCAGTAAAGGAGTACATCAAGGCTGTGTATTGTCACTCTGCTTATTTAACTTATACACAGAGTACATCATGCAGAATACTGGGCTGCATGAAGCACAAGCTGGAATCAAGCTTGTGGGAGAAATATCAATAATCTCAGATACACAGATGACACCACTCTTATGGCAGAAAGTGAAGAAGAACTAAAGAGCCTCTTGATGAAAGTGAAAGAGGAGAGTGAAGAAGTTGGCTTAAAACTCAACATTCAGAAAAGTAAGATCATGGCATCCGGTGCCATCACGTCATGGCAAATAGATGGGGAAACAATGGAAACAGTGAGAGACTTTATATTTTTGGGTTCAAAAATCACTGCAGATGGTGAATGCAGCCATGAGATAAAAAGACGCTTGCTCCTTGGAAGAAAAGCTATAACCAACCTAGACAGCATATTAAAAAGCAGAGACATTACTTTACCAACAAAAGTCCGTCTAGTCAAGGCTATGGCTTTTTCAGTAGTCATGTATGGTTGTGAGAGTTGGACTATAAAGAAAGCTGGGCACCAAAGAATTGATGCTTTTGAACTGTGGTGTTGGAGAAGACTCTTGAGAGTCTCTTGGACTGCAAGGAGATCCAACCAGTCCATCCTAAAGGAAATCAGTCCTGAATATTCATTAGAAGGACTGATGCTGAAGCTGAAACTTCAATACTTTGGCCACATGATGCAAAGAACTGACTCATTGGAAAAGACCATGATGCTGGGAAAGATTGAAGGCAGGAGAAGTGTACAACAGAGGATGAGAGGGTTGGATGGCATCACCGACTTGATGGACATGAGTTTGAGTAAACTCCCGGAGTTGGTGATGGACAGGGAAGCCTGGCATGGCTGCAGTCCACGGGGTCACAAAGAGTCGGACATGACTGAGCGACTGAACTGAAGTATAGTACACAAAAGCACAGCTGCTTAGAGGATGCACATATGTGACAGTGTACACCAGGCATGTGAACTAGCTTACATGACTGGACATGCAAACACACGTTAGCGTCTTTGGAAGCTCGTAACTTGAAGGCTTATATGTAGGCAACTTACTGTACGTGACTACGTTAACCAGAGTTTGATCACAGAAGATGAAGCTCTAGGATGGATACGTGGATAGAAGGAGGGAGGATGGATTGATAGACACATAGATAACATTTATAGTTGAGGTAATTAAAAAGAAGGAGCTAGCTAGATAAGACATTTATTAAAGGCATTTGAGCTTATGCTATTGCGGAGACCTTTACATAGTTCATGTGAGATTGTCATTTCTGTTTGATGCTGGAGCCTGAAGTTCGAAAGACAGACATTCAAGAGAGCAGATGGAAGTGAAACGGGGAAAGCAGGACAAATTGGAACCTGAGAGGTTGAGCTGGAACCCACCTCAGTTTCTCTATCCAAGCTGCCATCTTAACTAACGGGTGGTGAGAGAAAATGGCGCCCTTCATCACGGAGGTAAGAGCTGTAAGCCATGAACTCTCCCAGCACCTGGAGCAATGAATATCTCAGGGCTGAAAGCTGGAACCTGGGCAGACAGCCACAGTTGCCACTCCTGGGTGCTGTACAAAATATACTACCTATATACTACTCAGTATCCAAGGATGACAGAATCTGGGCTGCAGGAAAAATACAAAGAAACAAATTACAAAAAATGTGTGATGTGTTGTTACTGTCATGGGGAATATGGAAAGTGGGGTTTGGAGGATGAAAGCCTGGGAAGCACTAATTTGAAAACAGCATCTTCTGCTGGTTAGTTGTACATTTCTAGGGGAACGCGGAGAAATCCATTCACTCCTCTTCCAGTCCTTGCTACTCCTCGCCTTTGTCAAAGATGGCGCGGTGTGGCTTCCTCTCACTCTTTGTCCATGGTAGACATTACTAATCAATCCTAGCATTCTTGCCCTGAGGTACCTGAAGAAGATGTCAGAGTCCTTCTTAACACAGCTTTCCAGATAGGCATACCAATTGATTGGCTAGAACTTAATAGTCATCCCTCTGCATAATCAATTCCAGTCATTTATTCCTAACTTGTTTCCCTTAAAAATTTGTTTTTCACACCATCTTTACCTACTACCACAGAGCTAAACACCCAGGATCCTAGTCTCTGTTGTGTATCCCCGGCCTTAAAATCAGGTACAGCGAAAGGATGGAGACTTTCAATCCTGTTATTCCAGCTACTTCACTATTGCACAGTCCTGCTTCCTGGGGACCTGGATTTAGGACCCAAGATAAAAGCTAATGAGAACAAAGGCAAGTGTGAGGGGGGTAAGCTCACCTGCCATTTCTGGAATAGAAACTGTTCTTAAAAAGCAGGCATTGTAAAGAAATTAGGGGAAAGGAAGGGTAAAATTAAAATGTATGCAAAAATAACAGGGAAACTTCAGCCTCCATTAATAACAGTTCTGAGGAAGATATCTTTAGAGGTATGCCTTGCTTTCAGCATGGATGGATAGGTAGTGAATTTTAAAATTCAACCTGCTGGCTTAGATGATCATTTCAGAAACCTTGATCTCGGGTTTATTACCTTAATATTTTAACAATGCATTAATAGTGTGGTCCTCTGGCCTTATTCCCCAATTAATTTTCTGTAAGCAAGCATTTACATGTTAAGAAATCTCTTTGTAAGGCAAATGACTCCTTTGTAGTGTAAATAACCCCTCAGTTTATCTAATATTGATATCACCTGCTGCTCTAATAGAAATTTACATTTTTCAAAGCACGACCATGCTTAAACGCATTTGATCACCTAAAAGACTCTGTAAGGTAAGTGTAGGACCACTGCAGCTTCCAGGCTCTTAAGAAGAAACAGGAAGTGTGTCGTGAAGGTACTTTGTTCAACCAAGTTCACATGGCTAGTTAGTCACAGTTAAGACTAGATTCCATGTCATCCGACTTGTGGCCAAAACTAACTGTGTTTCCATTGGTGTGTACTATGTCAAGTTACGTGTCTGCTCATTTATTTTTTGACGTGACATCAGCTGTATCGAGTTTTCTGAATTCAAGCCTATTCTAAAATGATCTGCTTGCAGAGGAATTAAGTAGTAGTAGTTTAGTCGCTAAGTCATGTCCGACTCTTGCAACCCCATGGACTACAGACTCCTCTGTCCATGGGATTTCCCAGGCAAGAATACTGGAGTAGGTAGCCATCTCCTTCTCTAGGGGATCTTCCCAACCCAGGGATCAGATACGCAGATGACACCATCCTTACGGCAGAAAATGAAGAGGAACTAAAGAGTCTCTTGATGAAAGTGAAAGAGGAGAGTGAAAAAGCTGGCTTGAAACTCAACATTTAAAAAGCAAAGTTTATGGCATCCAGTCCCATCACTTCATGGCAGATAGATGGGGAAACAATGGAAGCAGTGACAGATTTTACTTTTTGGGGCTCCAAAAATCACTGCAGATGGTGACTGCAGCCACGAAATTAAAAGATGCTTGCCCTTGGAAGAAAGGCTACCACCAACCTAGACAGCATATTAAAAAGCAGAGACATCACTTTACCAACAAAGGTCTGTCTAGTCAAGGTTTTTCCAGTGGTCATGTATGGATGTGAGAGTTGGACTATAAAGAAAGTTGAGTACCAAAGAATTGATGCTTTGAACTGTGGTGTTGGAGAAGACTCTAGAGTCCCTTGGACTGCAAGGAGATCCAACCAGTCCATCCTAAAGGAGATCAGTCCTGAATATTCATTGGAAGGACTGATGCTGAAGCTGAAGCTCCAATACTTTGGTCACCTGATGCAAGGAACTGACTCGTTGGAGAAGACCCTAATGCTGGGAAAGATTGAAGGCAAGAGGAGATGGGGATGACAGAGGATGAGATGGTTGGATGATATCACCGACTGGATGAACATGAGTTTGAGCAAGCTCTGGGAGTCGATGATGGGCAGGGAAGCCTGGCATGATGCAGTCCATGGTGTTACAAAGAGCCGGACACAACTGAGTGACTGAACTGAACTGAATTGAATCCTAATGGGGAAGCTAGATGAAAGCCTGTGTGTTGAAACTCACCTATTTAGGGGACCCATTTTCCAGGGCTGCTTTCTCATGCTCCGGTCCCATCCTCATCCCCAGGTGGTCTGAAAGGAAGACTCCAGAGGCCAAGGATCCATCATCAACTGGTGGTAGAAACCGCATTTGGGAAGGTTGTTCTTGTGCGAATCCCAGTCATTGTCTTCTCTGGAGCTCTTGGTATGCTGACCTTGGTGGGCAGAGAGGGCAGGGAGAGATGCCTCAGGCTCCACCACCTAAGAGCTGTGTGGCCTCGAGTGTGTTAATCAGCCTTTCTGGGCTTCAGTTGCTGCATCTATCAGGGGCTGTGTTAGCTCCTGCCTCACAGGTCTGTTGTGAGAATTCAGTGAAATCATGCCCACAAAAGGCTCAATGCTCGAACACCTAGCAAGTACCAAAACATGTTAGCTATGGTGGTAACTTGGCCTGGGGCCGTCATATCATCTGAGCTCCTTCCACTTCTGTTTTTGATGGCCGTCCAGTCTGCTCTACAGGAAGACTTTGTCCCCAGCAACAGCAGATCTATAACTTTGTAGATGTTTAGAGATAGAAGGGACCTTGGGGAAACCCCTTATACAGGAAAGGTACCCATGGGTGGTGAAGGGGTGCCTCAGTGATGCCACAGTGTTGGCAACACTCTTCCGGTCACCTCACCCTTCCATGGGGTGTTTCCTACGACCCTCAGGCTCTGACACCAGATTTCTGGGTTTGAGTCCTGCTGCTTCTACCGCTAACAGCACAGTCACAGGGAGATCCTCAGTCTCATCATGGACTAGCAGAGCCTCTTCTGCAAAGTGGGGAGAGTGGCTTGCTCCTCATGCAGCTTTGAAGAGAACTGACGGGAGCCATCTCTTGTTCATGGAAAGGCCTCAGGGAGTGTAAATTGTGCTTAGCGATCCAAGCGCATGGGACACAGGCTGAGCTGCCTACAAGGGCCCCGAGTACTTCAGAAAGCCCCAGGCCCCAGCTCTGCTGACTTGTCACGCTCCACGGCCACAGCTGACCCATCGCCCTAAAGTCTTTAACGGTTCTAGCAAGTCCTCCCCAGCAGCTCCACTGAGTGGCACAGCCTAACCCTGTCTGCTAGCTTCACAAAATCAATCTAAAACGACTCCACGAGGGTGGCCGGCCAAAATTAGCAGTTGTTTCTGAAGGACAAGAAAACAGAGAGCCAGACAAAGTAAACCCCGTGTTGCCTGTGTGTGCCGCGTCAGCGACAAAAGGCAGTCAGGGTTAAGCTGTCCCTGGGGTCTGCTCGGGACCCAGGAGCTGTTTGTCTGAACCCCACCTCCACCCCCAACACCCCTGCCCTCACACTTCTGACCCGAGACACCCCTGATGAGCTCGGGCCCAGAGTTCTGAGCTGGAATTCCCAGGACTTCACGTCGCTTTGATGTGTCACAGACAGAATGCCCTGAAGTTAAAAAAGCGTAACAGAGTCCCCAGAACTCCCCAATAGCAGAAGGGGAGGAACCGGTGGCCAGAGATGAGCGGAGGAGAGGGAAGAATCCTTCCAGAAACACTCCTAAACTGTACTTGGCGATCAAAGGAGGAATCACAGTAGTGGTAAGGTACTTGAGTTAGAGTCCCAGAAGGTGGATTTGATCCTGGTCAAGGCAGACTGGATGGGTGGGTTGAGCCTCCTGGACTCCATCATAACAGCGATCACCCGAGACCACTGAGCAGGAATTTTCTTAGAGGAAATCATCGACCCCATGTCTCAGTGCCCTCGTCTCAGCCGTTTTCCAGGCTCCTCCTCTCCCAGGAGCCAGCTGCTCATCATTTCCACTCCCGTCACATCATGCTGGTGTGACCCCTTCAGAAAAAGCCTGCAGGCCTGCAGAATTGCGAGCAATTCCTCTGTTCCAGGTTTCTCTCTCTCCCTCCCTGACTCTCCAACTTCTGAAGTGGATCGGCCTTCTCTTTCAGTGGCTAAGTGACAGAAGTTCTTCCTGGGCCCCCATCCCCACCCAGTCTGCACTATGCCAAGCTGAGCAGACCTCATCTAGTGGAGAGACTTGTGGCCCCTGTCAAGGCAGAATCATCAAAGGCTCTGATGATAGCACCAGGGAGCACATCTTGGGGCCCCTGCGTGCTGAGATCAGACTGTGGAGCTGAAAGAACAGAAATGGAAAACTTGCCACTTTCGACCTCATCGTATGCAAATTTCATCTCCCCATTCTGAGGTCACTGCCTCCGGCTCTCCCTGCCCTGGAAGCAGTGCGTGCGTGTCCTAGGCTGAGATCAGGAAGGGTATTTTCAAGGTGTGGAGATGTCCCTTGAATGTGTACATGCTGTACAGCTCCTCCCCTTCCCTCACCCTGCTCTTTTAAATCAGTGATTCAGGATTATGATTCTGGTTAGAAATGATGTTAAGTCACGTGGCCAGCATATCAAAGTAATCCCAAGGCTTCGAGAGCAAGTAAAAAGCAGTCTCTGAGGAGGCCTTGAATCAGCAGGCTGGGATGTGATCCTCAGTATGAGCTCCTGCTGGGGCACCTCTCCACGGCACGCATTGTGGGTGCTTTGTAAAACAGAAGGGGAGAGAAGCCCAGGACAACTCCAGGATTGTCTCGGTTTTGTTAGCAAAGACGAGATAAGCGAAACATCCTCTCTATAAAATTCAATTAGTTTTTTTTTTCCTGGCTAATTCGTTTATCCTTGTTTATCATGGAGGCTGAGACATCAGCTCTCAATGGGCGGTGCTCCCCCAGCGCGATACTGTTGCACTGCGAAGAAACAAGCCTCCCGACCAAGGTCACCCGTCAGTCATGTGGTGCCACCAGACCTGCATCTCCTGGAGTCCTGTGCAGAAGCAGTTGGAGCGGGCTCACAGGTAAGCCTCACCTTCCAGGTTTGGGGAGCTCACTGCTCACCATGGCTGCAAGCTTCCTTCTCCAGGGCCCCTGCTCTGCCATCTGATAGAATAGAAGGAGATCTCTCGCTCCATCACCTGGCCCTCAGTTTAATGAAGGATGTTGGCAATTAAAAAGCTACAGCAACCGTTCATAGACTATTTGGAGAATACTGTAGCATATAATGGAGAAGGCAATGGCACCCACTCCAGTCCTCTTGCCTGGAAAATCCCACGGGTGGAGGAGCCTGGTGGGCTGCAGTCCATGGGGTCGCTAAGAGTCGGACATGACTGAGCGACTTCACTTTCACTTTTCACTTTCACGCCTTGGAGAAGGAAATGGCAACCCACTCCAGTGTTCTTGCCTGGAGAATCCCAGGGACGGGGGAGCCTGGTGGGCTGCCGTCTATGGGGTCGCACAGAGTCGGACATGACTGAAGCAACTCAGCAGCAGCAGCAGCAGTAGCATGTAACCTTTGCCTGGGGCATTCCAGTGTTAAAGACATTAGTTAGTTACATCTGGGAACACTCTCATCACTCTCCTCTGCTGGCTTAGAGACTGTAGAATAAGATACATCTAGTCAACGCCAAAGGAAAAGGCAATGGAGGATGAGATTCCTCTGATCCCAGCATTCAGCTTCCTAGGTCTTCTTGGAAAAGGCTGGATTTCAGATTTAGGTGTCTGAGAGTGGGGTGCCGTGGTGGGAAGTGGACTGTATCCTGGACGCAATTCAGAAGAACTGCAAACATGGGGCTCTGCCCCTTCCCAGTTGTGTGGCTTTGGGCAAGCTTCCCAGTTTCCCTGAGCCTCAGTTTCTGCACCTGAAAAATGTAACTCATAATAAATGCTGCATAGGGTTTCTGGAAGAACCACATATAGAAATATATACGAAAGTTTGCGTGAGTGCATGCTCAGTCATGTCCAACTCTTCATGACCCCATGGACTAAAGCCCAACAAACTCCTCTGCCCATGGGATTCTCCAGGCAAGAATACTGGAGTTGGTTGCCATGCCCTCCTCCAGGAGATCTTCCTGACCCAGAATCGAACCCATCTTTTCTGCATTTCCTGCGTTGCAGGTGGATTCTCTACTGCTGAGCCAAGGGGGAAGTCGTATGAAAGTTTAGAATAATAGAAATGGTTGTACCCACTGAGTCACCTGGGCCTCAGGGATGCAGGTAACTTCTTTTTTTTTTTTCCATCATTTCTTTTAAAAAATTATTTCTTTTAATTGGAGGATAATTGCTTTACAATATTGTGATGGTTTTAACCATACAACCATACATGAATTGGCCATAGGTATACAGGTGGTCCCCCATCCTGAAGCTCCCTCCCACCTCCCTCCCACACCCTCTCCCAGAGCACTGGCTTTGGGTGCCCTGCTTCACGCAACAAACTCGCACTGTTTATCTACTTTACATATGGTAATATACATGTTTCAATGCTGTTCTCTCAATGCAAGTAACTTCTGAAGCTGCCTTCAGATTTCCTGGGTACATACAGCTAAGAAGTCAACTGAAAACTCCAGAACAGGTCAGAGCTAAAGTCTTCACCCTTAGATGGAGACGTGCAAACTTTTGGTCTCTTCCCAAAACTCTTTTTAATGCATCTTAAAAAAATAATAATGACTTTCTAAGATGTATTCACGTGAGTTTCCAAACTCATTTCTCAGCATTCAGGTTTTTAAAGTTGAGTTTCGGAAGCCGATTTCTCTCCTGGGAGTCTGCCGGGCATGCTGAAGCATCTACTTTTGCTGCTGTGACGTGCCTCCATGGAGCCATCCCGGGCTTACACAGACGGTCTGCTCACGACTGTGACCAAGTGACATAGCAGTCTTTCAAGGTATGCTAAATGAGAAACGTGCTATTTAGGCAAAGCATTCACATATTTGAACGAAAGACGGGAACTGTGGAAGCTGCAGCCATGACAGGAAATTGATGTCTGCATTGCTATTTACCTAACAGAAATTAGTTCTCCAAGATCAGCCTTAGTGAAGGGGACAGGAGGGCACATGATTGGAGGAAGAATTCTCTGTTTCCCTCATCGTTTGCACTCTCCAGCTTCATCCCTTCTAGCAGGGTGCTTCATGAGTCTTTGCTGGGTAAATCTGATCCAGACTCCCAGTGCAGAGCATAAAGCAGCAGAAACGTTAGCAATGGAGGTCAAGGGACATCCAGCAGAGAGCCAGATCTCTCATGAGAATCTGAGGTCTAAGAATAGTACAATTATAAACGTACCTTAGGCAGAAGGCTCAGTGGGAAGAGACAGCCTGTTGACATTTGGCAGGGCTTATCCCGTTGGCTACAGCTGCAGTTGGGAGAGAAGGAAGGGGGTCACTGGGGGTGGAGGGAGCCCCTTGGCATGGTCCAGCGCCCCCTGCTTCTCATAGTCCCCATCCTGGGACACAGGAGGGGCCAATGGCCCAGTGAATTTGGGGGCTCCCGCCTCCTGGGAGGCTGACTGCCGAGTCCAAGTGTGTCTAGGACACAGCAAAGCTGGCAGGCACCTGGTTGAGACCTCTCAATCAGCCCTCGGGGAAGCAGTAAAGCAGACATGCTTTACTTTGCTGCGATTATCAAGCTTGAAACCCTGTCTGTCCCCTCTCTGTGTCAACAGCAAAAGAATGCTCAGCCACCAGTCCTGGCCGCGTGCTTTTAGTGCATTCCGGATCCCTGTGCACTGACGTTCTGGTGGTGACAGTCACATCTGTCCCTCACATGCCAGATTCAGGCACCCAGACGAGAGGAGCCTTACGGAAAAGCGACCCCCATGGTCTCCTTCCGGCATTCAGTCATCGCACCCCCTGGCTGTATGTCGATTCTCGGTGTTGTTGTTGTGTAGTCCCTAAGTCCTATCTGACTCTTTGTGACCCCATGGACTGTAGCCCTCCAAGCTCCTCTGCCCATGGGATTTCCCAGGCAAGAATATTGGAGGGGGTTGCCATTTCCTTCTCCAGGGAATCTTCCCCACTCAGGGACTGAACCCACATCTCCTGCATTGGCAGGCAGATTCTTTACCACTGAGCCACCAGGGACGCCCTGTCCATTCTCAATAGCTCTTGGCTTTTGGTGGCGGGTGTAGGGTAGGTGATGAACAGTGGGTGAGTGACATTGTTCAGAGTCCCCGTTGGGAGTCTGCTGATGCCAGCTGTGGAAAAATGAACACATGTGTTAAAATGTGTATACAATATAAAGGGGTTCACACATTCTTTGGATTTCAGATTAAGAACCTCTACTTCAGTTGTTTTCAAATTTAGGGAGGTGAGAAGACCTCTCTCACCTGTCCTTTTGGACCAGGACATCTGTACAGCATTTTGGTAAAGCTAGTGATTATCCATACACACAATCCCCATCACGTGGTCAGACTGAATGATGTTTGATGCTGGCCCTCTGCTATTTAGGGAAACACACTTTTATGGGTAACAGGAGCCTCATCTATAAATGAATGGAGCCAGAAAGAATACACAGATCTGTAGAGAGACCAGAGGCAAAGTGCCAGGTGGAGAGAGGGGAAGGAGAGCAGCCTCAGTGCCCACGGCCGGCAGGGCAGAGTCTCTGCAAAGGCCAAGTCAGCTCCTCCCGCCTCACACTCTCCATGCGTGGTGGGGACTGCCTCTCCATCAGGAGGTGGGGTCTGTTTGCCTTCCCCTGGAATTCCAGCTGACCTCTGACTCGCTTTTCAAGTCTGACCAGCACGCCTGGAGAGTGGTGCTGTGTGATGTGATGTCTAGGACAGGCCTTCCTTCAGCAGCCCTACAGCTTCTGTTTCCACCCCGGGGAAGCCAATGACCATGTCAAGATGCAAGAGCTAGGTTACGGAATGAGGAGAGACCACAAGCTGGAGAGAATATATGTGATGGGGAGCTGAGGGGCCTCGGCCCACTGCCACCTGAAGCCCCAGACACGTATGTGAGGCCATTTTGGATCCTCCAGCCCTGGTCCAGACACCCTGGGTGATAAGAAGGAAGAGTCAGCTCATTTTTAAGCCATTCCAGCTGAAGCCCCTGGTGGCTCAGTGGGTAAAGAATGTGCCTAAAATGCAGGAGACCCAGATTTGATCCGTGGATCAGGAAGATCCTCTGGAGAAGGAAATGACAATGCACTCCATTATTCTCGCCTGGAAAATCCCATGGACAGAGGATCCTGGTGGGCTGTAGTCCATGGGGTCGCAAAAAGTCAGACACGACTTAGGAACTAAACTACCGCCACAGCTGAGGCCCCAGACATTGCAAGACTGAGATAAACCATTCATCCTAAGCCCTGCCCCCACAGGGTCATGAAAAAAAAAAGAGGTGATTATTTTAAATCATAAGATTTGGGGTAAATTGTTATACATCAAGAGATTGGAGATAACTAGTACACAGTAACCCTTGATCTATCTTCGTCACCAGTTGCTATCAGACTACACTCTAGGTAGCCATATGTCCACTAAAAAAATAGTTTCTTCATCTTCCTCTCCACTGACCTTTCTCTCATCTTTCTTTCCAGTGACCTTGTGACTACATTCTTAGCAGAGAAGTCATCAGGCAGAGCCTCTAGGAGAGCTTTCCAAAAAGTTAGCTGTGTCCAAACTCCCTCTTCACTTTAAGTTAAACCCTTTGTCCCTGGTTTGGTGGTGTCCAACTCTTTGTGACCTCATGGGCCATAGCCTGCCAGGCTCCTCTGTCCATGGGATTCTCCAGATAAGAATACTGGAGTCGGTTGCCATTCCCTTCTCCAGGGGATCTTCCAGACCCAAGGGTCAGACCCACATCTCCTGCATTGCAGGCAGATTCTTTACCACTGAGCCACCAAGACCCTCATCTCCCTCCCCCTCCACCTTCTTCTAGACTGGGACACAGACTCTGTGCTTGGATGGGCAGCAGCCACCTTGCAAACATGAGGACAGAAATCTCACCTCTGGATTCCTAATGACGTGGATGATGGCCTACTTTTGAAATTATTTCATGAGAAAAATAAGCCTTTTAATCATTTAAGGCAATATTACTAGTTTTTTTTTTGTTTTTTTTTGCGGTTTTGCCATTGCTTTGCTGGTCTGTTGATGTTATCTATTCTGTTTACTCACATCAAACACATTTGTAATTTACATGTCACAAGACTTCATGAGATCTAGCTGCATTTCTGCTCTTACATTCTGTGAGATGCCTCTGGTGCCTAACATTTAAAATTTTTTTCCTTCCCCTAACATTTGTAGATGCTTACTCCTTGGAAGGAAAGTTATGACCAACCTAGACAGCATATTAAAAAGCAGAGACATTACTTTGTCAACAAAGGTCCGTCTAGTCAAGGCTATGGTTTTTCCAGGAGTCATGTATGGATGTGAGATTTGGACTATAAAGAAAGCTGAGCTCCAAAGAATTGATGCTTTTGAACTGTGGTGTTGGAGAAGACTCTTAAGAGTCCCTTGGACTGCAAGGAGATCCAACAAGTCCATCCTAAAGGAGATCAGTCCTGGGTGTTCACTGGAAGGACTGATATTGAAGCTGAAACTCCAGTGCTTTGGCCACCTGATGCGAAGAGTTGACTCATTGGAAAAGACCTTGATGCTGGGAAAGATTGAGGGCAGGAGGAGAAGGGGACGACAGAGGATGAGATGGTTGGATGGCATCACCGACTCAATGCACATGGGTTTGGGTAGACTCCGGGAGTTGGTGATGGACAGGGAGGCCTGGCATGCTGAGGTTCATGGGGTCTCAAAGAGCTGGACACAACTGAGCAACTGAACTGAACTGAACATGAGTAGATTACTGTTGCCACTTTACCAGCAATAAAGCAATCCCTGACCAAGACAAGGATGGTACCAAGGCAGAGTTTTGCAAAGAGAGCATTCTTTTACACTGAAAACGAGGCCAGAGATCATCTTCCAGTAGCATAGGGTTAGGGCTATGACTTACTCAGGTCATGAGCCACTGGAAAGGTTGCCAGGGGTCTTTGAACAACCTCCTTCCTAAGAAATCACTTAAGCAGGGGAGTCAGCTGCCTTAGGGCCTGGGTTCATTGCATGTGGCCCTCCCTGTAGGCAGGGGCATCAAAATGTTCACCTTGGATGTAAGATGTCGTACCTCTGTGAAGTCAACAGGCAGGTCAGGCAGACCTAAAGGCATACTTTGGGGCTCCATCTGCACTCTGGTGAGTCTTCAAAGGAGAAGTCGTCAGTTAAAGGGAAGGCTCTGTGACCCCAGGCTTCAGTGCTCTGTTCAATGGCCAAGAATGGGTTCAGTCCACTGACCTTGACCATTCTGGCTTCCTGGAAGCATTTTTCTCCAGAAAACCCACCAGTGTCAGTTTCCTCTTTCCCGCCTTACGGAAGCAGTGTTCTAAGAGTTGTAGATCTGACTGTTCTTGTCACCTCCAGGGAAAATGGTCTGGGGGTCAGACTCTGTCAGCGGTGCTGCAGAAAATGCAGAGACTCCGGGAGCCCTGGGTCTGTCTCCACGTGGTCTCCAAACTGCACCAATTAAGGCTTCTGCTGTGGGGAGGGGCAGCCTTTCCAAAATCCAGGGCCAACCCTACTCCTAAGAAGCTGGTGCACCCCAAACTGCTGCTATTCCACTGACAAGAGGACACCGCTCTCTGCTTTCCTCCTTCAAGATTTCTCCTCCCCCTTCCCAAAACCTCCAGAACACCTTCACAGAACAATTGAAAGCCTCCTTTTTTCCACACAATCTCAAACTTCCTACCAATAAAACCATTGATATTTAAATGTCATCTCAATGGTAGCAGACATTTTTAACTTCTCGGTTATTTGAGGGGAGGAGGAGCGGTGAAGATGAGAAACAGTGGCTAGCTCTTTTTAAAATGCCTTATGTGAAAGCATTTTCTGAAAGATGTTGATTTGTTACCATCTAGCATTTGACCCGAAGAGAAAATTGCATCCTGATGGAAAACTAGAAACTCATTTTTGAGCACTAGATTGTATACATTTATCTGGAAAGATGCTCAGCATGAATTTTTAAGTGAAAAAATGTAGGTTATGAAACTGCATTGAGTGACACTAATTTTGCTTAAATAGAGGAAAGAAAGAAAAAAGGAAGGGAGCGAAGAAGGAAGGAATAAAAAAAGGAAGGAAGGAAAAGAAATTATTGTAAAGGTACATTTATGTATTTCCAAAAATGACAGGAAATTTCAGATATTAAAAATCATGATAGTATGTATTGGGGACAGAACGATTTATGATTTAAATTACTTTTACTTAGTTTATTTATCAGATTTCCTACTATGAACAATTGTTCCTTTCATGTTGTTAAAATGTTATTTTAGTTGATATAAACTAGCCTCATGCAATTTCTCAAAACTGTACATTGTTGATTTCTTAGACTACTAACATGCAGTTGGGTTGCCGGCTTATTTTCTAAGTTTAGCTAGTTATGCTTTTGCTAAGGAGTGGGGCAAAGAATGAAACCGATAAACTAAAGCACCTCTAAGTTTCAAAAATATTTTGAGCAACTCTTATGTGTGGAGAACTAGAGAGAAACTAGCTAGGCTGTCTGGGGTCTACTCTGCATGGATAGTAAGTTCCATCCTGAAAGACAGCTTCTCCTGCTGCTCAGAGGTTTAGGAGCACTTGGAGGGAAATGCTCTGAGACCATGTGTGAGGGGGAAAGAGTGACGGGACCTGCAAGGAGGGACCTGTGTGCCCCGCGTGGCTGTCAGGAGAGATGTGAGGATGAGCATGCTGGAAATGGACCGCTCCTGGTCCATGCTCAAGATCAGGGAAAGAAAGAAAAGCAGAGGAGGAGCAAGGAGGAGTGAAAAATCTGAGTAAGCTCTGTGAGAAATAATCTGCCTTTGCCTGAGAGATGGGCTGCTCTGCCCCACGCCCCCTCTCCCTGCGCTGCTGTGGGTCTCCATGTGCTCGTCTCCTTTCCTGCGGGTCTACACGAGGAGTCGAAAGCCGCAACTGCTCAAGCGTCTTCCCTTCCCGCTCCTTTCTCCCTTGTCCACATGCACAGGGAGTACCTTCAGACACACGATCGATTGCTCCAGGACCTGGACACGCTGCATCCCCATAGCATCCTATCTGTAGCTAGGAAAGTACGGACACCCATTGGAATCTTGTTTCCATTCAAGAAAGCAAAGATCAAGGTTAGGTACTCCATTTTGACAAAAATAAAACAAATTCGAAAACACTGGAGATATGTGGTTTGCTGTTTCCCACCTCGACAGCCACAGCCATTTACAAATCTTTGTAATGTTCTGTCAGGTTCCGGATCCAATACCTTGCAGTCATGCAGAGATGCACATAATGGTTATTTATGTGCTTGTGAGTTTATTTCTCCCATTCTGCTACGGTCATTTGTTTCCACGGGAGGGTGATACATACATTATTGGTTTTCCTTTAAGACGCTGCACTGACATTTTTGTGCTCCAGGAGGGATGGGAGCTGGGAGACAGGCCGAGTTCAAGGGTACTCAGCTCAGGAACGGATCGGAGCTGAGGAGTCTGAGCATTTCCCTCCTTCCTTTATCCATGTCTTCTCCTTACATTGGTGGCACACTCTAAGCATTGTGTTTTTGTGCTTCTCGAGTGGGGTTCCAGAAGTGCAAATTTAGGAAGGAACTGCCCTTACGTCATCTCAGCCCTCAAACGCTTCAAAGTCTGGAGTGATGGAGTTTCAGCAAAGGAAATCCCGTAGACAAATTAACTCAGTGACCTCAAGAATTCCTTAGGAAAAGAGTGAAAGCCAAGGGACTCAGAATTCAGACAGGCAAAACCTCTCTCCAGTCTGGGACACACCCAGTGGGATGGAGTCTACGTCAGTCTGCTTCTTTAAAAGCTGGGGTGCCTGAGAGAAAGGAACATTTTTCTTTCCCAGAGAAAATACACAGTGGAGGTTAGGGTTGGATGGTCTTCACTGGTGGCTCAGATGGTAAAGACCCTGCCTGCAATGCAGGAGACCTGGGTTCGATCCCTGGGTCAGGAAGATCCCTTGGAGAAGGGAATGGCAACCCACTCTGGTATACTTGCCTGGAGAATTCCATGGACAGAGAAGCCTGGCGGATGTGTTCTGTGAAATTACCAGAAGTCTCAGGGCATTAAATAGCACAATAGATTAAAGGACACCAATTACCATTATATTACCATGAGAGAAGGATTAAAGTGTAAACCATCACAAGGAATTTGCATGATCTACACAACTCAATCAGCAAGACAACCATGCCATTTTCGAGGTGCCCCCCCCGCATGCCAAGTAGCAAGACACTCAGGTTATGACTCAGCCTCCCCAGGAACAAGGGTACCCTCCAGCCCCTGACACAAATATTAATATATATCATAAATTAATGCTATAGTATCTCAATAACTTACATTGGAATAGCTTTTTGCAGACACTCCACATAGTAGTTCTCATTAAAATGTTGACACATATTATTGCAAAGCATTTCTCCTCCAACGACAATTCATCATGAGAATAGAAAACCCACAACAGAGAACCATTATTAATAAGCATTTATTAGGTCCCCACCTCTTGCAACTTGCTGAAGAAGATATAGGCAGAGAGGGGAGTTATACACCCAACTAAATTAAAATCTAAATAAAGGAATATTAATAAAAACAATAGGTGAGGCTGGTTGTGTGGGTACATGGAGCAAGGTGCTGGTTATGGAAAGTCCAGAGGCTTTCCACTCAGTGCAGGGGGATGCACCTGAAAATGCGTCTTCAGTTAATAATGACCGTGAACGAGAGGACATTCTCTCTAGCTTATTTCCTTTCCATCCCAGTCCTGTAGGAATAGAATTGGAAATGCAACAACACATAGAATTTTTTCCATGTTAGCAGTTATTTCTGAGATGGGCTGTGTGTGCCAGCGTGTCCTGGTGACATTTCATATCAGAACTGTGAATGTCGCTGGCTCGATGGAGGGCTGTGATATTACCCAGGTGAACAGAAACGCGGTGGCATCATTGCGTTCTTTCCATCTTACTTTAATTTCCTCCGCCCAACACAGCACCAGCATACCCCAGCTCCTCTGACCTACTTTGACCAAATGAAATAACATCCGTATTTGAAGTGGCTTTTTTCCCCTGATCAGGCAAATCCTCTTCAGAGGAGATGCTAATGTGCAATCCAATCTTTCCAGATTTCTCATGCCATAACCTGAGGTTTGGCTTGCAAATTAAGAATGATTTGGTCTAGGTGAAAGATATCCTCTGGGCCATTTTTCCCATTCAGCCTGAGTTTACCCTCTCCTGTTCCTCTGCTCCTCAGATGTCTCAGATAGTTCCTCACAAGGCAAATGGCTTGGGGCATGGATTTTGAAGGCCAGTGGCTGGAGGTGTAAGTCTTATAAATCACGTTCTGCTGCTTCCCAGCTGTGTGGCCTTGGGCAAGTGACTTGACCTCTCTGAATCTAGTAAAATAAGCACAATAATCCCTCCTTCAAAGAGCAGTTACAAGGATCACATGAGATAATACGTGTGAAGTTTGGGACATGGAGTTGACGATCAGTATCAATGACCAATGTCTTGCTTCCATAGTAATCCTGGGGGCCCAGGACCTGTTTGGCTCATGCTCACTTAGCTTCAGTGCACTCAGTTACTCAAGGTTGTCTTTGTCTGTTTGCTTTTGTGCATGACTTTAAATCAAGAATGCAAGTTTAAAGTATATGAAGAATAAGTGCACAAAACGCGAACATTTTTCTCCATTTCAAAATACTGGTATATTTTGTTTAACTATATATTAGAAAAGCTGAGTTTTGATGTGGGCTGTGAATTTAATGACTACAACAATTTTTTTAAACAAAATGTTTTTTGGATACTGAGACTAGGCCAAAAAAAGTGAAATTGTCCAATATTACAAAGAAAAGAACGTTTTTGGTGGTGTATATGTGGACAACTGGGGTGATCAGAATGATTTTTAACAAGATTAGTCAAGCTTTAGTGTGTACGGGAATCAGCTCAATATTCCCAGTGCGGACTGAACAGCAACGTGCATTTTGGACAAGCCCATCACGTGAGTCTCAGGCAGGAGAACCCCACTAGCTCTGAAGCCCATGGTTAGAAAAGATCAGCAACATACCCCAGCTGCAGAAGTGTTCCTTGGCTCCCGCCTCCCTCTCCCTCCTCGTCTTCCTTTCGTTTCTCTCCGTCTCTCAGTATGGCTTCACCACGAGGCTAGAAGAAATGGATGTGGAACTTTCCCCCTCCGTATAAATAGTTGAGATAGGACTAGAGAGCTGGGGAGAAGTATTATAGAGCTGAATGAGAATATCCGTGACAATCAAAGGATTCTTCTCCTGGGTAAAGTTAAAATCTGCAGCATCAGAAAAGCTACAAAAGTTAACTATTTGGTGAAACTCCAGAAACTTCTAAAGTCCCAGACGAGTGTAAAGGGTGAACATCTAAGAGAAAGAAAAGATGAGTAAACCCTAGCTCAACGTAAGGCCACAGAAAGCAAGACTTGATTAAGCAAAGTTTAGATGTGTTAAAGATTAGTGAAAAGGTGCCTGGATCGACCTAAGCATTTCTATATTCCCCCAAAAATGGTTTTCACACTTTTAAAAAGCTATGTGTATCGGTCAGGACAGGCCAGTTACGCTGCAGTAACAAATCGACTCTCAACTTTCAGTGGCTTAAAGCAACATAGTTTTATTTCACCCTGTTCTGAAGGCTGGGGAGTTCAAGATCAAGGTGCTGGCAGACTCAGTGTCTGATGATAGAATTCTTCCTGGCTCATAGACGGTTGTCTCCTTGCTGTCTCCTCACATAACCTGGAGCAGAGGGAAGCAAGATTTCTCTTGTCTCTGCTTAGAAGAGCATCAGTTCCATCGCAAGAACTCCCATAGTTCTCATCTCCAAATATCATCACACTGAGGACTGGGGTTTCAGCATATGAATGTGGGGAGGACATAGCATGCAGTCCATAACAGCGTGGCGAAAGGAAACAGCAGGGGTGAGGGTGATCTGGAGGGGATTTCAGTGGGAATTAAATGCTCCAGACCACAATGACACCCTCGTTGGCCAGAATCAGTCCCGTGGCTTTTCCCAACCATCAGGAATTCAGGAAGCAGAACTCTCCAACGTCTCTAGAGGTAAGGAGGGCCAGACTATTTGATGGATAGCACTTATGACACCTCAGTACAGAAACTTCTTATCCAAAGAAAATATTATGCAGAAGGCCACAATGTGAGACAGACGACTGGAGCTGCTCTGACTAAAGGCCTAGGTGGGTGAGATGGGCATTTCACTCGCCCAATCCCCTCCTCGGTGGCCCCTGACATGTCTCTGAGGAGTTGAGGGCAGTTTCACAACCACTACTCCAAAACACACAGGGCACAGTCCATCTTAGTTAAATATTGTTCTTTATTTATTGATGATTAATTGTCTTAATAAATGATTTTATTTTAATGGAAAAAGTATAATTAAATGGAAAACCACTGCTCTGTGGTAAGCCCCACTGTTTGAACAGGGTGGTTATAAGGAAAGCATTCTTTTTTACATATTATAAATGCAGACAAAATGCTCATGAAAAAATCAAGCATCTCTAAAAATAGGCCCTGGATTTTAGGCTCAGCCCAATCAAACAAAGCCTATACAGAAGTGGGTCTGAAAAAAATGTGTCCATTCGGCAACATGGATGAACTTTGAGAAAATGATGCTGAGTGAAATAAGGCAGACACAGAAAGGATGATTCCACTCTTTGAGGCATCTATAGTCAAATTCACAGAAACAGGAACTAGAATGGTGGTTTCCAGGGGCTGGGAGGAGGGGAGAAGGGAAAGATGTTCAGTGGGTACCGAGTTTCAGTTTCATGAGATGGAAAAGTTCTGGAGATCTGTTGTACAACAATGTGTATATACTTGACACTACTCAACTGTACATGTAAAAATGGTCAAGATGGAGATTTTCCTGGTGGTTCAGTGGTTAAGAATCGCCTTGCAATGCTTGGGATGCAGGTTCCATCCCTGGGTGAGGAGTTAAGATTCCACATGCCACAGAGCAATTAAGCTCATACAGCACAACCGCCGAGCCTGCGTGCTACTAGAGATTCCGTGTGTGCTGCAAGGAAAGATCCCACATGATACAATGAAGGTCTGATGCAGCCAAATGAATAAATAGATAGATAGATAGATAAATGGTTAAGATGGTCAATTTTATTTGATGTCTATTTTACCATAGTTAAAAAAAAAACTTTAAAAAAATGTACCAGTACGTCCAAATTCATTCTTTAAAAAGAAAAGGGTTTCTTTTTTTAACCTGACCATTAGCTAATATTTGAAACACTTTTCTTTCTGTTCTATATCTCTTTTCAAAATTAAACTTGAGTGAGTGAAGTCGCTCAGTCGTGTCCAACTCTTTGTGACCCCATGGACTGTAGCCTACCAGGCTTCTCTGTCCATGGGATTCTCCAGGCATGAATACTGGAGTGGGTTACCATTTCCTTCTCCAGGGGATCTTCCTGACCCAGGGATCGAACCCAGGTCTCCTGCATTGGAGGCAGAAGCTTTAACCTCTGAGCCACCAGGGAAGCCCAAAATTAAACTTAAAGCTTAATGTCTTGACCATAACAATGAGAAATCTGCTAAAAGCCCAACCTTTATTTGCCAGAATCTTCACCCTCCATTGTAAGTCAAAATAACAGGTTGAGCTTGTTATCACAGCTCTGTTGGGCAGAAAGATGGCTTACCCTACTGTCCACCAACCCAGGATGCAATGCGCTTGCACCCAGAGTTCATGCAGAATCTGTACTTTCTGAGCTTTTCTGGCTGAAACGGGAAGGAGATGCTGCCATTTCAGACGTTACACCCTCCATCGTCTGGCGTCTTAGGGATTTGGTGATTGTGCTTTTGCGGGAGTTGGCCATGCTCTGGAAGTCCTCTGCCTGAAGACACAAGGGGGCCATGGAGGAGGGGCAGCATCATGACTGGAGCAACTCTGTGGAGGGAACAGTCCTTGTCATGTGGGGGTGAGCACGTGTTGGGAAGAAGCACATGGGGACCAGCTGTGTGATCTCAGGAAAGAGGCTTCCCCCTTCAGTTTCCACACCTGTAAACAGGAATGAAGCATGATCTGAGGACATATGCAAATGCTTGTTGAGTACCTTATCATGTGCCAGCCACAGTGCTAGGCACTGGGAAAAACTGGTAAAGGAAACTGACAAAATTCCCTATCTATATGGAGCTTAGATTCTTTCTTGGGAGGTACTGATATACTAGCAAACAAATAAGTAAAATATACGACCTGCTAATGGTGGCAAGTATAAAGGAAACAAATAGTGTACGTGTATGTGTGTGTACGATTGATTTTAAATAGAGCGGATGGGCAGCCCTCACAGGGAAAGTGATACTTGAATAAAAAAAGACTTGAAGGAGGCAAGCGAGCCATGTGACTAGCTGGCAGAGAGAACCCAGTGCAAAGGCCCTGGGGCCGGCACAGCTGGATGAGGGCGAGGAGGGCTGTATGACAAGGGTTGTGGTTAAGAAGTGACCCAGGGCATGAGGGCAGATCATTCAGGTCAGGGGTTCCCAAGCTCTGGCATCTAGTTTCTGATGATCTGAGGCGGAGCTGATGTAATAACAACGGAAATACAGTGCAGAATAAACGAAATGTGCTTGAATCATCTTGAAACCATCCCCTCCTCTCCACCTCCCACCCCAGCTGTGGAAAAATTGTCTTTCATGAAGTCAGTCCCTGTTGCTGAAAAGACTGGGGACCGCTGGCTTACGGTATTATAGCTCGCTGTAGAGACTTTGACCTTGACTCCGAATCCACAGAGGCCAATGAGGAATAATGTCATCTCACTCATGTTTTGAAGCATCTTTCTGGCCGCTCGGTTGGGAGTTGGCTCAAGGGGGCAAGGACAGAAGGAAGGAGGCCTGTTAGGGGGTTTTCCAGTGGTCCGGGGTGACAGTGACGTGGAACAAGTGTTAGCTGTGGCAGCGGTGAGATTACGTTTACGTGACACCTGTGAGGCGCCCACTTCTGCTTCTGGTACACGGTAAGAGCTCAGTGAAGGGTGACGGTGGTTATTATTTTTAACAAAGAACATGGGTGAACGTGTCAAATTAGGGGCAAAGCTGACACAGTGTTGTGCGTGCCAGACGTTATCTGGAGAAGCAGAAGCAGGGCCAGAACCCCGGGATGCCGACAGCAGGCAGCAGGGGTAATCAGAGCGGCACTATTTTAGGACCAGAAAAAAGATTGTTCTAAGCTTCAAAGGCCCCATGCGGGCTCTTCAGGGAGGAACTGGTCCCCATGCCAAAGCCTCCAGAGAAGCAGAGAATTACGAAAAGTCAAGGTCAGCTGGATTCAGGCACACAGAGAGACAATGGTGAGAGCGTGTCATTGGTTTCTTTATATGCACTGAGATGTGTGAGGCAGAAACCTCCCTGGGAAGTTAGAGACTACATAAGAAGCACCCAATACCCTAGTGGACACTTTAATTTCTCTAAATCAACATAAAAGGGAGCAAAGTTGGAACAATTCTGGCCTTTCAGAAGCCATGATCCTTTTCTTGGGGGTAGGTATTGGGACTTCGTGCCATGGGCTCTGCTGGAAAGAGCTCCACTTGGAAAGTAAATGCTTTCAGGGCAACACTTCCAATTTGAGATGGTGAGTGGGTGGCTTGCAGCCCTGAACACACATGCACACGTATTTGGACTCAAGGACAGTTGCCAGTTATCCCCAGGGCTCTGTAACTGCACGCAAGGCCCCAGTGCAGAACATGAAGGCACCCAAACAGGTAGGCCCAAGGGTGGGTCACCGCCGAGAACCCCTGTCACAGAGCCCCTGCTCCAGAAAGAAGACTTACTTCGGAGTCGTCAGGAGGAGTGGGCATGCCATGATGTCACTGTTCTATGTCAAGCCCCCCGGAAGTAGAAAACGGCTCTAGAAAGCGTTGTTGAGTGGTTCTGTCTGTGATGATAAAAATTTCCACCTTCTACCCCTGCACTGCACAAGGTGGGTCCCCCCAGCCACGTGTGGCTGCTGAGCTTTTGAATAGTGGCTGGAGAAATGAAGGAACAGAATTTTTAATTTTTTTTCCTCTCAATTAACAAAAACATAAATTTAGAGAGACACACGGGGCTGGTGATGACCATATTGGATAACACCACTCTGGAAGGCTTCCTAACTTTCACTTCAGCTCTCCTCCTCTCAGCTCAGTAAAGAAAGTGTCTCTGGATTTGGGTCTTAGTTTTAACAGTTTCAGGGGCCTGGAACATGAGGACTGCCATGGCCCTGCAGAACTTGGGCCGCTCTAGTGGCCCCGGGACCAGGACACGCCCTGCTGTCTCTGGGAGACTTAGGTCCTTCCCCATCTTCATCTCAAGTTGTGAGAATCAAACTGTCCTCAAAATTGAAGTTTCTTTTTTCAAAGGGATTATAGCGTTTTGTTTTTTAAACTTTTTCAGGGCCTTTGGGCTTCTAAACAAATGGGAAACCATTTAGTGAAAAAGACATGTTTTTCACTAAAAAACCATTTAGTGAAAAAGAATATCCATAATACTGGATATGCTTCATGGGGTTTCTAAATTCGTACCATCCTAAGGCGGAGGAACACCAAGTAGCCTTTTCTGGCCATATTCCATATATTTACAACGTGAAATGTCAAGGCCAACCAGGAGCCTAAGAGGCAGCGGTGCGGACGCTGCCAAGAGCTCCAAATAGCACCCACGACGGCCAATCAAAGGGGCTCAAGTGAAGGGTCATGATGCTCTTTACAGAACCTACCTCTGGAAAGAACGTCCCAGGAATGGAACAACCTGCAAAGAATTTGAAAATGAATATATACATGTACATATAACTTAAAATGAATATATGCATGTACATACACATATATATAACTACATATAACTGTTACATATAACCTATAACAGTACATACGTACACAGCTGTACTGTGCTGTACCGCTGAAGTAAATCAACTATAGTTCATTTTTTTTTAAGAAAAAAAGGAAAGAAAAAATCACAGGAACAGAGAATTTCAACTTCCCATCAGTTACATTACCTTTAAAACTATCTATGTTAAAATGTAAAATTGTTAGTATTACTGAAAAGTGGCCAATATTAGTCAGAGTAAATACCAAACTGGGCTTTATAAATGATGCCAAGCATTGAAACAAGAAATATATGTATGTACATATAGCAGGAAATATCCCAGACAGACAGAAAGGTGCCTTTACTGACATATCACTTCTTTTTTTTTTTTTTTAATTGTGTTGGAGTTTTGGAGATGGTAATGGCAACCCACTCCAGTACTCTTGCCTGGCAAATCCCACGGACGGAGGAGCCTGGTGGGTTGCTGTCTCTGGGGTTGCACAGAGTCGGACACGACTGAAGCAACTTAGCGGCATAGTTGATTTTGGAGAAGACTCTTGAGAGTCCCTTGGACTGCAAGGAGATCCAACCAGTCCATTCTGAAGGAGATCAGTCCTGGGATTTCGTTGGAAGGAATGATGCTAAAGCTGAAACTCCAGTACTTTGGCCACCTCATGCAAAGAGTTGACTCATTGGAAAAGACTTTGATGCTGGGAGGGATTGGGGGCAAGAGGAGAAGGGGACGACAGAGTATGAGGTGGCTGGATGGCATCACCGACTCAATGAATGTGAGTTTGGGTGAACTCCGGGAGTTGGTGATGGACAGGGAGGCCTGGCGTGCTGCGATTCATTGGGTCACAAAGAGTCAGACATGACTGAGCGACTGATCTAATCTAATCTAATAGTTGATTTAGGAAATGGCAACCCAGTCCAGTATTCTTGCCTGGAAAATCCCATGGATGGAGGAACCTGGGTGACTTACAGTCCATAAGATCACAAAGAGGCAGACACGACTGAGTGACTTCACTTTCACACAGTTGGTTTACAATGTTGTGTGAACTTCAGGTGTACAACAAAGTGAATCAGCTTGACATGTACATATATACCCACTCTTTGTAGTTTTAGCTTCTTTTCCTATGTAGGCCATTACAGAGGATCGAGTAGGGTTCCCTGTGCTCCACAGTAGGTCCTTGTTTGTTATCTACTTTATATATAGAAATGTGTATATGCCAATCCCAATCTCCCAATTTATCCCTTCCTTCCGTATCCCCTGGTAACCATAAGTTTATTTTCTACATCTGTGACACTACCTCTGTTTTGTAAATAAGTTCATTTGTACCTTTTTTTTTTTTTAATTCCACCTATAAGTTATGTCACATGATATTTGTCTTTCTGTGTCTAACTTATCAGTTCTTATTTGATCTTACCAACAATGTCCTGCAGTAGGTCTTATTATTCCAGGAGAGGTTTAATAGCAAGCCTCAGGGTACATGGATGATAGAGGAGAGCTAGAATTTTAACCAGGGGGCCCCGCCCCCTGAATCCTGGTCCTCTGGGCGCACAAGGAGAATATGGCTCGAAATGACATTGAGATGTTGTTTTCTTATTTCTTTTTTTTTAGTGAGGAAATTTATCTACTTATTTCGCAAAGTCTTGAGGCAGCTTAAAGATTAAAACACAGTGCAAGAGAAGGCATTTAAGGATAACACTCCTGCTAAAGAAAGCAAAAGAAATAGATAGTTTCAGACACCTGAGCTGAGCAGATTCTAACACTTGGATATTGAATTTGGTTCTAACTTACCTGACAGCTAAGCCCAAAAGAGAAGCATATTGGGTCGCAGAGATTGTTGTTTTCTTGACAATAGATAGCATACACATGCATCTATGGAGACAAAAGTGTTTCCTGGAATTAAACTTAGGTAGGAATTCATCATGTAGGTCCTTGGATAAAGGGCATGAAATAATACGGAGAAACTTACTCTCATCATTTGCAAGCTGAAGGGCTGCAATCAAAGTCGCCTTCTTCCCTGGTGGCTCAGATGATAAAGAATCCACCTGCAATGTGGGAGACCTGGGTTCGAGCCCTGGGTTGGAAAGATCCCCTGGAGGAGGGCATGACAACCCACTCCAGTATTCTTGTCTGGAGAATCCCACGGACAGAGGAACCAGGCGGGCTGCAGTCCACGGGGTCGTAAAGAGTCGGACACAACTGAGCAACTGAGCACAGCCCAGTGCCGTGTGAAATGGTACCAAAGAAAGTCCCACAGAGGAGGCAGGAGGCCTGCTCAATGGAGCCCGCCTTATGTTGACCCTCTGTAAAGACAACGGGCTAAAGCATAGTTTAGTGAAGGAGTTTCTATAGGGAGTGGAGAAGAAATGGTCTGAGACTTTGTGGGGTCCTTTGAAGCAGGGGGGGACCCAGAGAACATCAATGATGAAGGGTCCCATGGCCATCAGCTCTCCTAGCAATTACATGTGGTCACCAATATTAAGAGGAGCACGCGAGGCATCTCCGTATAGACTCCAAACAAGATATGCACATGTATATTAAATATTTATAGCTATTCATTTCAAATAGTTGAACAAGCTTCTATCTCAAAGCTGAGTACTCTGGAGAACAAAAAGAATAGGAATTTTGTTTCAGCCTTCAGAAGGCTTATAACTGAACACAGGGTGTCCCAGCCCTGGACTATTAGCATCTTGGACTGGATAATTCCATGTTGTGGGGGGCTGCCCTGGTTTTGTGGGGTGTCTGTCAGCCTCCCTAGCCTCCGTTCTGAGACCAGTGGCACCCTCATAGCATGACAACCAAGAACGTCTGCCAAATACACCTGGGATAGAGACGGGGCATCACCCCCTGGTTGAGAACCATTGATTTCTTACGTAAGAGAAAGAGGAAGAAATCATCCATGAAGCAGGAAATCATTCTTGTGCAATGAATATAAATTGTTACAGTGATCCAAATGCAAGAAAGTTCTTGCCCAGTGAGCAAAGCAGAGGCCGAAGGAAACTGAGGAGGCATTGAAGCTGCACCTTGATGGATTCGATCAGATTCTTTGGGGTGCTGAAGCATCTCCAAAAGAGAGGAGCATTCTTCAGGGTGAAGAATCACTGGAAGAGAGAACAGCCTAAGAAAGGCCATGGGAAGGAGTGCATGGTTTGGAGAATCATTTCCTTCGTGTGTCCAAGGAGATCCAGATCAGGCTGTACACTTGAAGGCAGTGGGAAAGGCTTGAAAATATCAGGCCACAGACTGGGGGCCTGATTCAGTGGTGCAGGGGGAGCTTTGAAAGTCCTGGGTAGAGAGGATTGTCTATCCTGCTAAAGACAGTAACAGACGGCTATGTGGAGACTGGCTCAGAGGGAGAAATGCAAAACGAGAAGGCAGGGAGGAGGCAGCTGTGTGGACTTAGAGGGCGCGAGGCTGAAAAAGCAAGAGCACGCAAGCAATGCGATTGGCAGGAAGAAGCCAGGGCAGAAGGGGCGGCCCAGGACGCCTGCGGTGTGAAGCTTCCACCACACACGCACAAGCACTCTCCCAAGGACGTGACATAACCCCACAACTGCCGCCCTCAGTATGCGGGCTCTCCCACGGTATGCCCTGGTCCGAGAAGGACGAGCGGCCCTGGGGACACGGGGACGGTCTGCGTTTGACATGAGCCGCCACGAGGGCAGGGTGCAGCTGCGTCCGGAGCTTGTGTCCGCGGGCCTGACCTGGTCCCCGTGCGGTCCTGGTCCTCCTCCGCCAGATCGACCGAGCCCCCGCTTTGCTCTCCAGGGGGACTGAGGCTCAGCTGTGCCAAGCACTGTTTGGCAGCAAGAGAACAAAGAAGCCCCTTCCCTCCAGCAAGGGCTTCAGCACAGGAGACATTTTACAGTCTCTCTGCGCCTCTCCAGGCTCCACCACTGCTCTGCCGGGAATGAATAAATATTGATTAGCCCACAAAACCCAAGGCCTTTGATTTATATGCCCTCCTGCTCTGAGCGCTATGCTGGAGCCTGGCTTCAGACAGCACCGTGTGTGTGTGTGTGTGTGTGTGTGTGTGTGTGTGTGTGGGTTGGGGTGGAGGGCTGGGGCCACCACTGCCAGGCAACCAGCGCCCACTGCTGTGGGGCAGGGGCTGCCTTTTCTGGGGGGCAGCCCGCAGGGCAGGTGTGAGGGCTGGGCAGGCCCCGATGAGGCAGCCGTGACTGTATCATTCAGAAATGGTGTTACTTTTGTTGTAACAACAAAATACCAGACTACGACTATGGAAGATCCCCTGGAGGAGGACATGGCAACCCACCCACTCCAGTATTCTTGCATGAAGAATCCCATGGACAGAGAGGCCTGGCGGGCTACAGTCCATGAGGTCCCAAAGAGTCAGACACTACTTAGCAACTAAACAACAAAATACATCACGAAGGTAGCAACTTTAGGAAGTGGCTGCACTACCCCCTCCCTGCCCCGGGCTAGGGAACTAACAGAATTAGGAGCCTCTAGAAGTTTGGAGAAGAGGCCCTATGGAGCTCAGGTTCAGATCTGGGAGAAGGGGAGCGGCTTGGCAAGCGCTGGGGAAGGAATGCGTTGCGTCTGCTTCTGCGGACGTTGGAAAAACCACAAACCAGATTTAACCACTGCTGCAAATAGCAACCACTAAGCAGAAGGCAATGGCACCCCACTCCAGTACTCTTGCCTGGAAAATCCCATGGACAGAGGGGCCTGGTGGGCTGCAGTCCATGGGGTTGCTAGGAGTTGGACACGACTGAGCAACTTCACTTTCACTTTTCACTTTCCTGCATTGGAGAAGGAAATGGCAACCCACTCCAGTGTTCTTGCCTGGAGAATCCCAGGGATGGGGGAGCCTGGTGGGCTGCCGTCTATGGGGTCGCACCGAGTCGGACACGACTGAAGCAACTTAGCAGCAGCAGCAGCAAGCAGAAGAAGCAAGGAAATCCTCAGAAGGCACTCAGGAGGGTGCAAGTAAGTTCTTTCTCTGCTCCAGTTCCCAGCTCTCTCTGCTGCTGCTGCTGCTGCTAAGTTACTTCAGTCATGTCCGACTCTGTGCGACCCCATAGACTGCAGCCCACCAGGCTTCCCCATCCCTGGGATTCTCCAGGCAAGAACACTGGAGTGGGTTGCCATTTCCTTCTCCAATGCAGGAAAGTGAAAAGTGAAAGTGAAGTTGTTCAGTCGTGTCCAACTCATAGCGACCCCATGGACTGCAGCCCACCAGGCTCCTCTGTCCATGGGATTTTCCAGGCAGGGGCAGTTGCCAAAGGCAAAATAAACACGGCTTCCTAAGTCCTGCTCTAGTATCATAAATCATGGTCCCCTGGGGTGGCTGAGATAACAGAAAGTGACTTAACTACAGACAATCATGGCAAGTACTTCCCACGTCATAACTTAAGTTCACAAAATTGAATGACCTTGGCTGTAGAACGGAGACAATATTCTCCATCTAGCTATAAGTTCCTTGAGGAGGGCACATTTGTTTCCATGCCCACCACTGTTTTTCTAGCCGCTAGAACAGTGCCTGACCCATCATGGGCATCTGAGGATAATGGTAGTATTTGTCATGCTATATTATTACTAACAAATGTGAGTTCTAAAGCCTAGATTTTTTAAACAGGGCTTCCTTGGTAGCTCAGCTGGTAAAGAATCTACCTGCAATGCAGGAGACCCCAGTTCAATTTCTGGGTTGGGAAAATACGCTGGAGAAGGGATAGGCTACCCACTCCAGTATTCTCGGGCTTCTCTGGTGGCTCAGCTGGTAAAGAATCCGCCTACAATGTGGGAGACCTGGGTTTGATCTCTGGGTTGGGGAGATCCCCTGTCTACCCACTCCAGTATTCTGTCCTGGAGAATGCCATGGACAGAGGAGCCTGGCAGGCTACAGTCCATTGGGTTACAAACAATTGTACACAACTGAGCTTGGATACAACTGAGAGACTTTCACTTTCATTTTCAGATTTTAAAGCATTCAGTTCTATTCAGTCGCTCAGCCGTGTCCAACTCTTTGCGACCCCATGAATCACAGCATGCCAGATCTCCCTGTCCATCACCAACTCCCAGAATTCACTCAAACCCACGTCCATCGAGTCGGTGATGCCATCCAGCCATCTCATCCTCCGTCATCCCCTTCTCCTCCTGTCCCCAATCCCTCCCAGCATCAGAGTCTTTTCCAGTGAGTCAACTCTTCGCATGAGGTGGCCAAAGTACTGGAGCTTCAGCTTCAGCATCATTCCTTCCAAAGAACACCCAGGGCTGATCTCCTTCAGAATGGACAGGTTGGATCTCTTTGCAGTCCAAGGGACTCTCAAGAGTCTTCTCCAACACCACAGTTCAAAAGCAGCATTATTTTTAATTTTTTAAAAAAAGTGAATGGATCTGCTCAAGATTTGTAAGTTACCAAACTAAGTAGGTGTCGGGGTCAAGAACGGAGCCTGAGGCCCGCACTCTGATGAGGACACTCCTCACTGGCAACGGGTTTATTCTTTGGAATAGTGCCTGGGATGTTGTGAAACAGTGTAGCCATGCAGGCGAGAGGCGTTATCTGCTCTCCTAAGAGGATGTTTGTTCATCCATTGCCCCCACTGCTGGTGCTGAGACTGAAGGTGTGTGGCCCCACAGCCCTTTGCGGGGAAAGGGTGGGCTTCCTGGGCTGGATGTGTGGCCCTTGCGGTGCCAGGGAAGGGATTTGTCCTTTCAGTCTGGCTCCCAGGCATGGATGTGCTCTGTTGGGCTCAGCTCCTGTTGCTCTGCATCCTTCATAGACATTCCTGCCTCCAGGCCAACAACAGGCTGCAGAAGGATCCAGGTCTGGCCTCCTCAGACTGTGCAATGAGCTCCCTGGCCCATGGGATGGGTCCAGACTGTCTCAGAGGCTGCTGGACATTGGCTGGGTTGACTGTGGGTAACTTTCCCTGCTTGCTTTGTGAAAGAACTTCAGGGGAGGAAAGATGGCTGAATAATCCTGGGACCCCTTCCTAGGGGCTGGGCAGCAGAATTTGTTCCGGCTGATTTGGAGGAAGTGAAATCTAAGCTGTAGCCACTCTAACAGCCAGTGCTGACTGAGGCCGCCCCTGGCTCACCTTCTCTGGGGCCCTGAGGGCCTTGCCGAGCAGGATTCAGCCAGCACACCCAGCCACATCCCCTCCTGGGTTCAGGAAGGAGCCTTCCCAGCAATATTCAAGTCAAACTCAGCATGCTTCTGCCCAGGCTAGGAGTCAGGAGATCTAAAGCTGGTTCTTCTGTCTCTGTCAAAAATAAATAATTAGAGAGGTGAAAATCAGTCAGATTTGGGAGTAACTGGGGAATGGACCAGCAGAGGACAATGGAAATGGAAGGTGCGGATGAAACCATCTCCTTCACCTTCTTTGTCCTAGAAGCGGTCTTTCCACGCTTGAGGCGATGGCACATTGAACATTCTGCAGAATTCCAACACTGGCCAGAGGGAAAGAGACTCTAAAGGCCTAGGAGAAAATAAGTTGTCACCCAAGTCCTGTGTCCCCAGGGTCCACGGCCTCCTGAGCCTTCTACAGGAACAAGGCACTAACTCCAGGGAAGGGCCAAGTAGGATCCCTTGTTGCAAAAAGGGAACCCCTGAGCTGGGATTCCAGAGTCTCAGGTGAGCCCTCCCGCCCCAGATCTCACAGGAGTTTCTCTGTCCCCAGTGTCTTCTCCACTTCCCTCGTGTCAGGCATCAGGGAGATGGACCATTTCTCTTTTCTTTCCCATCCTCCTGGCTTCTTTTCCCAGAGCAAGTGTGGGCTTGTTGCCCCAGCTGCATGGGCTAAAGGGCCTGCCAGGCCAAGGCTTGACTTGAGGGGACATAGTGAAGGGCTTCTTAGTAGGGGAGCCAGGCTGTGAATCTCATTTTTCTGGTTCACAAATCATCTCAGCCCTAAGGAATGGTGAGGTGCCTCCGATTCTTCTCAAGTGATGGGGTGGTGGGAATGGAGGTTGGCGTAGACCTTTCCATCCTCCCCCCACCCCCCCAACTTCAAAAAGGCAGTTTCACTTGTATCTATGATAGATACTGGGGCTATGGTCATTCATTCATTCAGTAAATAATTATTGAACACTAGGCATGTTGCAAAACATCCTGGTAGAATACAGAAGTGAAACAGACAATATCCCCACTATGGAATTCTCTAGGCAAGAATACTTCTCCAGGGGATCTTCCTGACCCAGGAATCAAATCCAGGTCTCCTGCATTGCAGGCAGATTCTTTACCAGCTGAGCCCCCAGAGAAGACACAAGTCTTAGTTGGGGAAATAGAAAAGAAACGAGTGAGTTAACAAACACATAATTTTAGGTGGTGGCCCACAGGTCAGGTTCTATAGGAAGTCGACTCTGAGACAGAGATTTGCAGGCGTTTTGGGGGGAGCACTCCCAGCTGTGACACATGCGAGGGGTGCGGGATGGGCAGGGGGAGAGTTGATTGGTGATACGCTTGGAGAAGTCTCACCCCGTCCTGCAGGGCTGGCTCCGGAGCATGAGACAGTCAGCGGAGTAGGCTCAGCTGAGACCAGAGGATTGGGCATTTGTACCCGCATAGGACCAGCCACTGAATATAGGCTTCTCCAAGGAGTGGGCATAAAACGTGGGTGAAGCTGCGTCTTCGGGCAAAGGTCAGAGTCTGGAAAGCGCTCAGTGTGAGAGCCGTTGGCAGCTGACTAGGGGCTAAATCAACGAGTGCCTCCCAGTCCTGACTGGGGAGCCAGCAGCACACCCCAGCACCCACTACAGGAGGCGCCCCAAAGTGCCAGAGAGCAGGAGCGAGGCAAGGGTGAGGGAAGTCTCTCTGAGGGGTCATTTGGGCAATGACTCAATGGGTGTGAGGAAGTGAGCCATCTGAAGTCAAGGGCACCCATGGTTGTAAGCAGGGCCCACAGGGAATGCAAAGCAGAGAACAAGCTTGGCATGTTTGAGGGGCAACAATAAGTCCAGTGTGTCTGGAGCCAAGAGAGTGAGGGGGAGAAGGGCTCAGTGAGCGAGGTGCCAGGAAACCGGATGGTAGACCCCAGTAAGGGGTCTGGATTTTACTCAAAATCTGGCAGGAAACACTAGAGCCCTGTGAACAGAGGAAATCATGATCCAGCCACATTTTCACACATGTTACTTCACTGCAGAGAGAATGAACATACAGACACAGGAGTGGGGGCAGGAAGACCATGACAAGGCAGTGATCCAGGTAACAGAGGATGCCAGTCGTAAGCAAGCTTTCAGGGGAGGGGTCCCTGGCGTGGAAGTGACGGGTCTTTAGATGGATTTCATTGGCGGAAGCAGGCATTTGAGAAGAGAGAGCCAGAGAACGATTTTAGGTTTGAGGCCTGAACAGGCGAGGAGGAGCAGGTGTAGACAAGGGCAGGGCATTAAGAATTCCATTTGGACCTTTTATATTTGAGGGGTTCATCTCATACCCACACAGAGAAGCTGGTATATGGATGTGTTTACCTGGAGCTTGGAGAACTTTGTGAGATTTTATTTGAAAATAAATTTAGTATTACTAAAATCACAGAGGACGAGATGGTTGGATGGCCTCATTGACTCCATGGACATGAGTTTGCACGAACTCTGGGAGATAGTGAAGGACAGAGAAGCCTGGCATGCTGCAGTTCGTGGGGTTGCAAAGAGTTAGGAAGAACTGAGGGACTGAACAAAAATCACACACACACAAACAGAGAAAACCACTATATCACACTGACCAGTCTCCAGTTAAATGCTTACATGTTGTAGAAATTCAGCCAGAGATTCTATAGGAAAATATTAACGGTTCTCTTGGACCACTGAATCTAAGTTGGGAAGAGGGGTTGGTGGATAAACAACAAAGTCTTTCCGTACAGCACAGGGGACTATATTAAGTAACTTGTGGTAAACCGTAATGGAAAAAAGAATATGCGTATGTATAACTCACTTTTCTGTGCAGCAGAAATGAACACAACACTGTAAATCAGCTAACCTTCAATAAAACTTTAGAAAAAAGAAAGAGGGGGCTGGCCAGCTACTTCCAAGAAGTATTTCCGTGAGGCGAGTGTGGGCTTTTTGTCAAAACTGAAGCATAGTTGATTTATAATATTATACTAACTTTAAGTGTACAACATAGCGGTCCAAAATTTTTATGGATTATCGCCATTTAAAGTTATAAAGTTTCAGCTGTATTCCTCATGTTGAACAATCCATCCTTGTAGCTTGTTTTGTACATAATATCCTGCACCTCTTCATCATCTGCCCTATATTGCTCCTCCCTGCTTCTCTCTCCACACTGGTAGACGCTACTTTGTTCTCTACATCTGTGAGTCTGTTTCTCTTACTTTCATTCATTTTTTCCTTTGTTAGATTTCACATGGAAGTAATAAGGGACAATATTTGTCTTTCTCTGTCTGACTTGTTTCACTTAGCATAATGCCCCGCAAGTCCATCCGTTTTGCTGCAAATGGCAGAACTTCATTTTTTATAGCTGGATAATATTCCACTTTATGTCTACACCACATCTTCTTTATCAATTCATCGGCTGGCAGACACTTAGGTCGCTGCCATATCTTAGCTACTGTACATAATACTGTTATGAACATTGGGGTGCGTGTGTTCTTTTCAAATGAACACTTGGCTTCCTTGGGTCAGGAGGATCCCCTGGATATTCCACCCAGCAGTGGAATTGCTAGATGTTGCTTGCTCTATTTTTGCTTCTTTTAAAATCTCCATACTGTTTTCCACAACGGCTGCACCAGTTTACATTCCCACCAACAGTGTCCTAGGGCTTTCTTTTTTCCACATCCTCAAACCAACATTTGTTATTTGTGTTCTTTTTGATGACGGCCATTCTGACGGGTGTGAGGTGAAACCTCATTGTGGTTTTGATGTGCGTTTCTCTGATGATTAGTGATGTGCCTTTTCATATGCCTGCTGGCCGCGTGCATGTTTTCTTTGGAATAATGTCTATTCAGGTCCTCTTCCCATTTTTAAATTGGGTTGTTTGTTTGTTTGTTTAATTGAGGCAGTCGACTTTGTCAGCAAGCCAACAGTGGATTTCCCTGATAGAGGTGAATTCACGTGATCAATTGGATCAGGCTCCCAAGAGACTGACAAAACAGAAAGCCTGTGCTCACTTCAGCAGCATGTATACTAAAATTGGAACAATACAGAGAAGATTACCGTGGCCCCTGTGCAAGGATGACATGCAAATTCATGAAGCGTTCCATATTTTTAGCCTATTAAACAGAGTAAAGTAAGTCAGAAAGAGAAAAACAAATACCGTATACTAACACATATATATGGAGAAGACAATGGCACCCCACTCCAGTACTCTTGCCTGGAAAATCCCATGGACGGAGGAACCTGGTGGGATGCAGTCCATGGGGTCACTAAGAGTCGGACACAACTGAAGCGACTTACCAGCAGCAGCAGCAAGGCATATATATGGAATCTAGAAAGATGGTACTAATGGACCTATCTGCAGAGCAGCAACAGAGAGGCAGACATGGAGAACAGACTTGTGGACACAGGGGTAAGGAAAGGGTAGGACGAACTGAGAGAGCATCATGGAAACAAATATTACCACATGTCAGACAGACAACCAGTGGGAGTTTACTGTATGACAAAGGAAGCTCAAACCAGTGCTCTTCGACAACCTAGGAGGGTGGGGTGGGGTGGGAGGTATGAAGGAGGTTAAAGAGGGAGGGGACATATGTATACCTATGGCTGCTTCATGTTGATGTGTGGCAGAAACTAACACCATATTGTAGAGCAATTATCCTCCAATTAAAAATAAATACATTTTAAAAATCAGGAAACCTATTTGTTTACCTTGAAAAATACATTCATCTTACAATCATGTAAACAGTCATATGCATTCTTTCCCTTACAGATCAGATCAGATCAGTTGCTCAGTCGTGTCTGACTCTTTGCGACCCCATGAATTGCAGCACACCAGGCCTCCCTGTCTATCACCAACTCCCGGAGTTCACTGAGACCCACGTCCATCAAGTCAGTGATGCCATCCAGCCATCTCATCCTCTGTCGTCCCCTTCTCCTCCTGCCCCCAATCCCTCCCAGCATCAGAGTCTTTTCCAATGAGTCAACTCTTCGCATGAGGTGGCCAAAGGACTGCAGTTTCAGCTTTAGCATCATTCCTTCCAAAGAAATCCCAGGGCTGATCTCCTTCAGAATGGACTGATTGGATCTCCTTGCAGTCCAAGGGACTCTCAAGAGTCTTCTCCAGCACCACAGTTCAAAAGCATCAATTCTTCGGCGCTCAGCCTTCTTCACAGTCCAACTCTCACATCCATACATGACCACTGGAAAAACCATAGCCTTGACTAGTCGAACCTTTGTTGGCAAAGTAATGTCTCTGCTTTTGAATATGCTGTCTAGCTTGGTCATAACTTTCCTTCCAAGGAGTAAGCGTCTTTTAATTTCATGGCTGCAATCACCATCTGCAGTGATTTTGGAGCCCCCAAAAATAAAGTCTGACACTGTTTCCACTGTTTCCCCGTCTATTTCCCATGAAGTGATGGGACCGGATGCCATGATCCTTTTCTGAATGTTGAGCTTTAAGCCAACTTTTTCACTCTCCACTTTCACTTTCATCAAGAGGCTTTTGAGTTCCTCTTCACTTTCTGCCATAAGGGTGGTGTCATCTGCATATCTGAGGTTATTGATATTTCTCCCGGCAATCTTGATTCCAGCTTGTGTTTCTTCCAGTCCAGCGTTTCTCATGATGTACTCTGCATATAAGTTAAATAAACAGGGTGACAATATACAGCCTTGACGTACTCCTTTTCCTAATTGGAACCAGTCTGTTGTTCCATGTCCAGTTCTAACTGTTGCTTCCTGACCTGCATACAAATTTCTCAAGAGGCAGATCAGGTGGTCTGGTATGCCCATCTCTTTCAGAATTTTCCACAGTTTATTGTGATCCACACAGTCAAAGGCTTTGGCATAGTCAATAAAGCAGAAATAGATGTTTTTCTGGAACTCTCTTGCTTTTTCCATGATCCAGCAGATGTTGGCAATTTGATCTCTGGTTCCTCTGCCTTTTCTAAAACCAGCTTGAACATCAGGAAGTTCACGGTTCACATATTGCTGAAGCCTGGCTTGGAGAATTTTGAGCATTACTTTACTAGCATGTGAGATGGGAAACGACAATCAAAGCAAGGGATTGCTCGATGAATTGCAATCAGAGAAAAAGAATGAATTGAATGATATGAACGTGAAAGTTATTAAACTAATTCTGAGCTGATCAGTAAATAGCTTTTGCCCTGAGCCTCTTATGAGCTCGTGCTCACAGCCCTTCTCACACCAGGGACTCCAGGATGCCCCGGGCACTAGAGGATGCGAGTTGGGCATAATGAGGATCCTAGGTCCCTGTTCCAGCTGTAGGTGAAGCCCTTTGTGTTTGGTTGGTGCCTGTACAATACGGGTTTTAACAACATAAACTATCATCTCTGCTGAGGGGTCCGGTCACAATGGCCTGAAGCCCCTCCCCATCACCTCCACAGAGCCTTCTAATGTGTGGGTACCCAGCCCCTTCTACCCCAGCCTTGTCTTGGCCAAATCAGAACTCAATCCTGATGTGCTCACGATCTCAGCCTCCTTTTTCTGAATGTCCATGATGCTCTGTCTCGCCCCAACAGGCCATGCTCTCCCTGGGGATGCTCCTGCTGTCAATCCAGACTGCTCTGATCTCAAATCCATCATGTTCATTTAAGGAGATGTTGAATATATCTCCTTTGATCTAGTGCCGGTTGGCTTTGTAATCCTTCTCTCAGAGGGAAATTACATTTCCCATTTCCAACTTCTTGGGGGATGCCCCACAGTCAAGATCCACAGACTACCTACCCCAAGGAGTTTAATTTTCATAGAATTCAACAGAGCTGGAGCTGAAAGAAACCTTAATACTCATTGAGTTCAACTCTCCTGTTTTGTAGACAAGGTAGCTGAGGACCAAAGAAATAATGGTGTGTTGAATGATTGTTTATAATGAATATATTATTTACTACCAGCCCAAATCACAAAGAAGAGATTAATAAATTGAGCCTTACCAGAGAACCGTCGCCTGCTTTTTTATAGCCATGTAAGTCTGATGACCTTCCTGAACACACAGAGGCCGGCACCTCCGCAGTGGGAGATGCCAGGGAGCTGTCCAAGACCAGTGAGGCTTCACAGCCAATAAAGAGCCAGGAGTGGGAGTCCCAGCGCCTAACGACAAAGGAAGGGGAGGAACTCAACAAAGTAGTGGCAGGGAGCCACTTTAGTAAATGTTCAATGAAGACAAAGGAGCTTCCCCAGTGGCTCAGTGTGTAAAGAATCTGCCTGCCATGCAGGAGACACAGGAGACATGAGTTCGATTCCTGGGTCAGGGAAGATCCCCTGGAGAAGGAAATGGGAACCCACTCCAGTATTCTTGCCTGAAAAATCCCATGGACAGAGGAGCCTGGCTGGCCACAGTCCAAAGTGTTGCAGAGTCGGACACAACTGAGTGACATGTGGTAGAGCATATGGATCATCCTATGTAACCCCTTTATTCAAGTGAGGAAATAAGTGATCTGGTAGATGATTGTATTGTTTTAGTCTGCCAGCGTCCATTCTCTCTTGACAGCTGCTAAGGCACTCTGCTAAGGCACACTTCCTCCAGCCTGACCTGTGAACCCTGGTCCCTCACTCCCATCGCTGAGACCAAAGCTCTAGATCCCTCCTCCTCCTTCTACCCCAGCCAGCGGTGAACCCAATAGGGCAGCTGTCCTCCTCCTCTTCTGGGACTCAGCCCACCAGAGCCCCCTCGCCCTGATTGGAGTGTTCCCAGCACAGCACAGTTTCTGGGCTCCTGCTCCCTGCCCCCCCCACCCCCCACCCGCAAAGTGCTAGGGTGACTGCCTGGGTCCTCAGGCTTCCCATCTTGTTGGTGTTGACTAAGAAAATGTTGAGAAGGCTTCCCAGGTGGCACAAGTGGTAAAGAATGCTAATGCAGGCGATGTAAGAGACGTGGGTCAGGAAGATCCCCCGGAGAAAAGAATGGCTACCCACTCCAGTATTCTTGCCTTGAGAATCCCATGGACAGAGGAGCCTGGCGGGCTACAGTTCATGGGGTCACACAGAGTCAGACATGACTGAAGCGACTTAGCACGCATGCAAAAGTTGAGAATTATATTTTATTTGGTGGACTTGATGGGCCTCAAGCCCAGGAACCAGCCTGTCAGGTAGCGCTGAGGGACTGCTCCTAAGGGGTAAGGGAGGAGCCAGGGTTTAGAGGAGTTTTTGCAACAAAAACCAGGTAGTCAGAACATCAAACAGATCACTGTTAAGTATAGAAAGCCAGGCTTCTCAAGGTAATGAAATTAGTGCTTTTCTACATATGGAGAAGGAGAGTCTGGCCTCACTGACATCGTTCCTTTGGGATGCACCTTAACTGCTGAGTTCAGCTCAGCCGCGCAGGCGTGTCCAGCTCTTTGTGACCCCATGGGCTGCAGCACGCCAGGCCTCCCTGTCCATCACCAGCTCTCTAGGGCCAGTATCTTGCTCTTTTCCATCCTAAACCTTCCCAGCGTGCATTGTTTGTTGGGGGCCGCGTGGGGCGGCTATAGCAGCTGATGGCCTGATGGCCACAGAATCCTTCATTTACTCATATGAACATTTTCCATCTACATCGGTGTTCTCTCCACAGCCTCTCATTCAGTTCCCACGTTGCTCAAGTGAGCCTGCATGGCTTCTGTGGCTGACAACCAAAAACCTCCAGCTGATACACTCCCCAGTCCCTCACCCAGGGGCAGAGTCGAACCCAAGTTTTCCCTGAATCTCAGACAGGGCACTGTTACTGGCTAAACCAAGTCCTCCCGAGTCCATGTATTGAAATCCTAATCCCCAGAATCTCAGAATGTGACTGTGTGGGGACAAGGTCTTTTCAGAGGTGGTGAAGGTTAAATGAGGTCATATCATTGGTCTGTTTATAAGAGACGGTGTGAACGAAGACTGTCACCTGCCCTATTGATAAGCAAAGTACGGTGCCGCCATCAAGCCATCAGCCGCAGCAGCCACAGGCCAGCACACTCAAGGGAGTACAGCATCCAGAAAAGTGAGACGGACCAATAAGGTGACTATCAAAGGAACGATTTCAATGAGCCCAGATTCTTGCATCTTCCCATACATAGTGAAGTGGAGAATGGGTTAGTTGCTCAGCTGTGTCTGACTCTTTGCTACTCAATGGACTGTAACCTTCCGGGCTGCTCTGTCCATGGAATTCTCCAGGCATGAATACCAGAGTGGATAGCCATTCCCTTGTCCAGGGGATCTTCCTGAGCCAAGGATCGAACCCCGGTTTCCTGCACTGCAGTCTGGTTCTTTACTGGCTGAGCCACCAAGGAAGCCCTGTCGTACATAGACAAGTGCTAAATTCATTAACTCAAGTTCTCTGTTTTTCTGTAATTAACAGTGATCTTTACCTGATGTTTGTTGCCCTAACTCCTATGTATCTTGGCTCCTCCCTTGCCTCTTCAGGGGCGTCCCTCAGAGCTATCCAAAAGGCTGGCTACCAGATTTAGGTCCTCAGCTAGTCCACCAAATAAAACATTATTCTCAACTTTTAGGTTGAGCTTTTTTTTTTTCAGCTGACAGCGGAGGCACTATGACTTAGGACATAGTCACAAAGAAGAAGGCAGACCACGTGAGGGCATCGTAAGAAGGCAGCCACCCCTGAGGCAAGGAGAGAGGCCTCAGGAGAACCCAGCTCTGCCAACACCGTGATCGTAAACCAGCCCTCTGAGGTTAGAGTCACTAGGTCTGTGGTGCTTGACAAGGCAACCCTGGCAGACCGAGGAAAGACTTGCCACCATGCTGGGGCCACTCTCTTTGGCCATCATGCCAGCTCCTTCACACCCGCTAGTCCTGAAGAAGCTCAGATTAGCAGGCTGTTCTTAGAACGAAATTTCCTGGACTGGCTTCAAAAAAACATTCTCCCTGGTTATACAGACACTGAGAGCTAACAACAGCAAAGAAAACCACCCTGGACTCCAAGTGGGTCTTTTTCTGCCTTCAGCTCGTTAGTAATGGACAGTACCTAAGCAAGCAGGAGAGATGGCTGCTTGGAGAAAACTGTATCATTTCCTAACAAACAAATGAGAATTTAGAGCCCAAGCTGACAAGGAAATTTATCTTGTTCTCCCAACATCTGCATGGAGGAAGGGAAGCAAGCAGATTCTTATCTTGAATTAGAAGAGGGATGGGGATGATCTCTAGGAAAGACTCCCTTTCTCCCTTCCACACTCCCTTCCTTGTGCCCACTCTAAGCAGAGCATCACCAGTCCCCTACTGCAGGCAGATACTTGCCGAAGTCTTTCTTCAAAGAGAAGAGCTCTGCTGTTCCCTCTGGAGGGTCAGAGGGGAGTGCAGAGGGCTGAGCTGATGGAGGCCAAAGGGCTGAATATTAATGCTGGCTATCATCTCCCGCTCTTCACATTATGGGAGAAACTTTGCAGGGCCAGGCTGGGGCTGCCTCCCACAGCAATGCAATCTCCCGGAAAACAGAGTAGGCGGTGACAGGTGGTTTAGCTTCCATTACCCCAAGGCCTTAAATCATTATCCATCCATAGTCAGCAGAGGAACCAGACCACTGACTCCGATTAGGAGCTGCCTTTGTGGCAAATGCAAATACACACCACTGGTAGGCCCTGTGCTCTGAGCTGATTTGGGCCCCCCCTCCTTAAGACAGATATGTTGGAATCCTAACACTCCAGACGTCAGATTACACCTTATTTGGATATCAGGTCTTTACACAGGTAATCAAGTTAAAAACGCGGTCCTTAGCGTAGACCCTAATCCAACATGACTTGTGTCCATATGAAAAGGGGACATTGGGACATAGAGACACACATAAGGAAATGGGGATGAAGGCAGAGATGGGAGTGAGGCTTCCACAGATAAGGAATGCTAAAGATTTCCAGCAAAGACCAGAAGCTAGGCAGTGGCCTAGAAGATTCTCCGTCACAGGACAGAGAAGGAACCAACTCTGCCAAGGTCTTGTTCTCAGACTTCCAGCCTCCACAACTGGGAGACAAGACATTTCTATTAAGCCTCCCAGTTTGCAGTGCTTGCTAGGGCAGCCCTAGCAAACTGATACCTGCAGGAAAACCCCAGCCCATTGAGGGCAGAAAGAGTGGTCCCATCTCATCATGGAAGAGTCATCCACCAAGGAATGGAGAAGAGGGAGGCCGAGTCCTTCCTTCCATCACGGGTTTGCTGCAACCTGTCAGGCTCCTCTGTCCATGGAATTCTCCAGGCAAGAATACTGGAGTTGTTTGCCATTCCCTTCTCCAGGGGATCTTCCCAACCCGGGGATCAAACCTGGGTCTCCTGCATTGCAGGCAGATTCTCTACTGTCTAAGCCACCAAGGAAGCCCTTGCTTGGTCATATGACCTCAACAAGGTGGGATTAAGAATAACTTAACAAATAACGTTATTTTCCAAAGAGGGGTTTCCTCTTTTGAAAAAAGCCTTCCAGTGTCAGCTCACAGGAGCAGCCTCTGTGGCCGAATGGGATTCTATGTGGTGACATAAAGTAAGGAGGCTGCTTCCTAAGGTGGCCATGGCCTTCCTGGAAGGATTATCTGATTTAGAAAATAAATATAATAAGTGTGTGTGCACTTAGTCACTCAGTCATGTCTGACACTCTGCAATCCCTTGCCCTGTAGCCCACCAGGCACCTCTGTCCATGGGATTCTCCAGGCAAGAATACTGGAGTGGGTTTCCATTTCCTTCTCCAGGGGATTTTCCCCACCTAGGGACTGAACCCCTGTCTCTTGCATCTCCTGCATTGGCAGGCAGTTTCTTTACTATAAGCCACCTGGGAAGCCCAAACATACAAGATACTCAGTTAAACATGAATCTCAGACCAGTGAAGAATAACTTTTTTTATTGTAAGTACATCTCAAATATGTGGATAAAATATCCTTCCTGACAGCCCTACCACAGTCCCCCTGGTTCAGTCTCTGTGTCTGTTCTCCCTGCATCCCTAGTGGGGGAGGGTGGTCCTTGGGACATCAGGGCATCAGGTGAAGGCGGTGAGAGGAAGTGTCAGCAGGAAGCAAGTTGCTGTGTCTCCTGGGTGCTGCCCAACAGAGGGATGTTCTCTGCCTCCTTTTGGGGGAAGAGGGATGAGGTCAAGGCTACACCCTGTGAGGATTCACCAGCAAGCCGAGTGAAAACAGCCTTCATGCTTTGATGAGATGGGGCTCCAGCCCGGGGCTGAGCAGAGGGTCAGGAGAGAAAAAAGAAAACAAGACTAGAAGGAAGGAGTTCCGGGCACCCATCTAATGACTCTGTGGGGGTCCCAAGCTCACCTTATGAGCCACAGACTCCAGGCTCACGAGTTTGCATGATTACATAGTATTTTTAAGTGTGTGACCTTCCTGGGGAGCTCTGCATTTGTGCATTTGGGGTGCCAAAACATAGCTTCGTTTGTTCCTGAGCATGAATCTGGCAGCCCCCCGGTGAACTCTGCCCTGTGCTCTGTCTGGCACACATGGTGATGGTCAGTGAACATCCGTCAGGTCACAAAGGGATGATGATCACTGCAAGAGAGAACTCAGCCACTCTGATCCTGGAAATAAAAAGCTAGAAGGTCAACCTCATGGTATCCCTTATCCTGGGGACGTTGGAATCAACAGCCTGCTGAGTGCCAAGAGCCTGGCTTGCAGAGGGTGCAAACACCCTCTAGGGACGCAAGCTGCAGGTGTGAGCAAGGCTTGGCGTGGGAAGTGGGCCTTTTTCATGGGTAAGTGAGGTTTGCGTGGACATCAGTATCAGTGTGGCTGGAAGAGAGTCTTATTTGGAAGCCCAAATGTCCAAGACTTTTCTCATAGGCCGGAGAGAGCAAACTGGTGGGCCTCCAGTGGCCTGCCAAACCCGGAGAGATTTAAAATCTGAACACACTGCACCTAGGTGATCATTTCTCTTGTGATTTTTTAACAAGTTGAACTTGGAGCAATTGATCTGGTGCCCATTGCCCATGACCAAGAATGTCATCCTGCTTCAGAAAAATGTACACACTGGGAACAAAAATTAGGAAGGAAGGAGGGAGGGGAAAGCGAGGAAAGAAGGAAGGAAAGAAGGAAGAAAAGAAGCAAGGAAAAGAGAACTGAATGGAAATTTAATCTGGTCAGTAACCAAATCTGGTTTCTTCCATGAAGTGCCCTGATTGGACAAGGAACTCAATACAAGCCTTTTCAACTGGCTGGTTTTTTTTCAAAGGACAAGTGTGCCCTTGATGAGTTGCCTTTTAAAACATAGAGAAGAGGCTGGCTGAGGAAGGGGATAGGACAACTGAGCTGGTAAAATGCGATGACTTCCCTTCTGAGGCTCACAGACCTCCTTGAACCCATTATTGACCTGTTGACAAATCCCAGTGTCGTGGAAACACCTTTAATTACTAAATCCACGTTGACTATGAGTGGATGGACTGTTCAGATATTTGTGGACCACCTATTAGGTGTGAGCAGGCACCCTGCTAGGCCTCAGAAACACAGAGGCAAGTGCTGTAGAGATCCTCCCAGCCCCAGAGGCAGGTTGCAACCTGAGATGTGCATGTCTCATAAGACGGCGTGTTAGCTGTGGACGAGGACAGCTCCACAGGCATATGAAAGGCATCTGATGCAGCCTAGCGACAGGGCAGAGAGGCTGTGACGGCCCAGAGGACCCACATCTCTTCACCGCTGTGGCATCTACAGTACAGATGTCAGCACCACAGGATCTTTCCAGCTAAGACTGCTGTTCCGGTCATGCCAGTGGTAAGGGACCAACTGGGTTTCCCAGATGGCTCAGATGGTAAAGAATCTGCCTGTAATGCAGGAGACCTGGGTTCGATCCCTGGGTCAGGAAGATCCCCTGGAGAAGGAAATGGCAACCCACTCCAGTATTCTTGCCTGGAGATTTCTAGCACAGAGGAATGTGGCAGGCTGTAGTCCATGGATCACAAAGTCAGACATGACTGAGCAACTAACACTTTCGCACTTCAAGGGGCCAATAGTATTTAATGGGCATGAGGTTCCTCTTCACTCGTGCGTGTTATTACACCACACCCCTGTGTCCTCTATGTGCTTGACCCTGCTAACAATATGCAGTGCGTGAGGTTCCTGACTTCCCCTCACTTCCCATTCCCTTGACCACTGTCACTGGTGAATGAGGGGGGACCCTTTTTGCTTTTTGTTTTCATAAAATCCTGTAACATGTCTCCTGAAAATTCATTCATTCACTCATTCAGCCATCATCCACCTGAAGCGTTCATGATCCCCCACAGTGTCAGTCCGAGGGGCGTGATGATGGGAGAGGTGGGTGTGGGCCTGCTCCCAGGGTTGATAGTAGTTCTCAAACTCTGCTGGGCACACAGTTCCCTAAGTAAGGAACTTACTTAAAAATGCACATATTCTTATTTAAAGTTGTCAAGACATGGAAACTATCTATTGACAGATGAATGGATAAAGATGTGGTACAATATATCACTCAGTCATAAAAGAAAAAACTTTGCCATTTGTAGCCACATGGATGGAATTGGAGGCCATTATGCTGAGTGAATAGCATATTCAAAAGCAGAGACATTACTTTGCCAACAAAGGTCCGACTAGTCAAGGCTGTGGTTTTTCCTGTGGTGATGTATGGATGCAAGAGTTGAACTGTGAAGAAAGCTGAGCGCAGAAGAATTGATGCTTTTGAACTGTGGTGTTGGAGAAGACTCTTGAGAGTCCCTTGGACTGCAAAGAGATCCAACCAGTTCATTCTGAACGAGACCAGTCCTGGGTGTTCTTTGGGAAGAATAATGCTAAAGCTGAAACTCCAGTACTTTGGCCACCTGATGTGAAGAGTTGACTCGTTGGAAAAGACTGATGCTGGGAGGGATTGGGGGCAGGAAGAAAAGGGGACGACAGAGGATGAGATGGCTGGATGGCATCAGTGACTCAATGGACGTGAGTTTGAGTGAACTCCGGGAGTTAGTGATGGACTGGGAGGCCTGGCGTGCTGCGATTCATGGGGTCGCAGAGTCGGACACGACTGAGTGACTGAATTGAATTGAATGAATGCTGACTGAAATCAGACATACAGAGAAAGATAAATACTGTACGACATCACTTTGATGTGGAATCTAAAAAAATACAACAAACCAGTGAATATTACAAAAAAGGAGACTCACAGATAGAAAGAACGAACCAGTGGCTACTACAGTGGGGGGAGGGGCAATATAGGGGTGCAGGAATGGAAGGTACAGACATTGGGTGTAAGATAGACCCCGTGATGTCTTCTACAGAATGACACGGGAAATAGAGCCAATATTTTGTAATAACTGCAAATGGGAAGTGACCTTTAAAGTTGTAGGAAAATAAAAAGCTTAAAACAGATAAAAAAAATGCACATGCGCAGCCTAATCTTAAGGGAAATTTGAAAAAATATACTAAACCAGGAGACAGACCATTGCATAGAGGGAGGGTGATGAGCCCCTGCCGTCTGGCAAGGGTTGTGTGAAGATCCAGCAGCTGATTCCCAAGAACTCAGATCTTCAGGAATGTGGGGATGGGTAAGGGGCTTCCGATGACAGACACATTGTCCCAGCAGGAATGCCCAGAAAGGGAAAGGAGCGTGAGAAAGACGGCCACTTACGTGAAAACTCCTCAGTGCATTTGCCTGATTATTATTCCATTTCGTCTAATTGCATTTTAAAATGCTCAGTGGGGAAAAAAATGCCAAGTCTTTTAATAAATTAAAAGCAAGTCTGCTTTTTAACTTGCGGCAGGTTTTTAAAAAGTCCTGCTGAGGGCACCCTGCTCAGAGAGACGTGGGTTTTGCAGATGAAGGTAATTGGTGCACACCTTCACCTCTGGATCTGGGAGGGGGAATGCAGGCCCTCTGTTTCTGGAGTAACCTCTCCCTGATCAAGAGGCCACTGTGCCTTACAAAGGATGCTGAAAGAGTCAGACACTATTTCCTCTGGCAGCCAATCAGGAGGTAGAGTGTTTTCAGGAACCAAAAGCTCATGGGACCACAGGATGCAGCTCTTCTAGGCTCTGAGACTGAAACACTGTGTCTGATGAGCATGACCAGTGACACTTGGATGCCCAGCGAAGCGGGATTTGGGACAGAAGAGCTGGGCAGTGGTTCCAGTTACCAATCCATGAAACGCGTTAAAAAGAGCACATAAATCAATCAGAAACACTGAGCCAGTTAGCTTCTGCTTCCACGCATGACTTGATATAAATGTCAAAATGCAAACTTCAGTCAAAGTATACCTCATCCTGAGGGAGACGGAAAATACATTCCTATATATATATTTATGTGTGTGTGCGTACTAGGTTGTTTCAGTTGTGTCCGAGTCTTTGTGACCCTAGGGACTGTAGCCTGTCAGGCTCCTCTGTCCATGGGATTCTCCAGGCAAGAATACTGAAATGGGTTGCCATGGCCTCCTCCAGGGGATCTTCCCAACCCAGGGATCGAACCCACAGTTCTTACCTTTCCTGCATTGACAAGTGGGTTCTTTACCACTAACACCACCTAGGAAGCCCTATATGCATGTTTATATATGTGTAACTGTGTACGTATATATATATATAAAAAACTGACTCACTTCACTGTACATCTGAAACTAGTGCAACATTATAAATCAACTATATTTCAGCAAAAGTTTTAAAAATGCGTTCCTGAAGGCACAGAGAGGTTTGATAGCTTCAGAGCCTGTGGTCTGGAGCCAACCTGAGTTCGAATCCAGAGTCTACTGCTACGTGTGCGAGACCCTAGACAATTTGTCTGTGTTCCTGTTCCTCATCTATAAGGTAAGGATTGCAGCAGTGTCAGTTTTGAGGGCACACGTGAAGCATTTAGAATCCAGCCTGGCATGTAGCAGTCACTATATAAGGATTGTGAGTTGCTCAGTTGTGTTCGACTCTTCGTGACTCCATGGACTGTAGCCTGCCAGCCTCCTCTATCCATGGAATCTTCTAGGCAAAAATACTGGAGTGGGTTGCCATTGCTTTCTCCAGGGGATCTTTCTGACCCAGGGATTGAACCCAGGTCTCCTGCATTGCAGGTAGATTCTTTATTGTCTGAGTCACCAGGGTTAACTATTTCTTATTTTTATAACTAGCTCAAGCAAGTTGCCTGGTGCTATTTGAGCCTGCACTTCTTAATCTGAGACCAGCCAGCTGAATGCTTCCTCAAGGCCAAGGCTCCATTAGCTGAAACTCTAAAAGTAAGTCCTGCAAGAGGAATCTTTCCTATGTACAAGCAATTAATTTAACTTCCTTAAAAATGTAACCCCCATAACATGTTTCTAAAGAAACCATCTGATTTAGAAACTAGGAAAGAAATCTGAACAAAATCAAGCATTACTGAAAAGTTTTGCCAATATGAAATTCCCATTCTACTACCACCCTTTACAAAAAAAAACAAAAATCGACTTTTGAAAATGTTGAACGAGTTATGGTAACCATATCTCTGTATGTGTTACTTCTATCCAGTTGTTATGTTGCTTAGTTGCTAAGTCAAGTCCAACTCTTTTGTGACCCCATGGACTCTAGCCCGCCAGGCTCCTCTGTCCCTGTGATTTCCAGGCATGAATACTGGAGTGAGTTGCCACTTCCTTCTCCAGGGGATCTTCCCGACCCAGGGATAAACCCGCATCTCCTGCATTGCCAGGCAGATTCTTCACCGCTGAGCCACCTGGGAAGCCCAAGTAGAAAAGCTGCTAAACTCTTCTTAGTTAGGAGTGCTGGAGAAACTGGGAAAGGAAGACCATTTCAAATAAGCCAAAATGTAATGCTGTGTTTGGTGTTAAATAAATCCCTTACTTGGAACGTGGAGGCATATGAGTTTTACTAATAGAAAATCGGAATTTCTCCCTTCTAAATGAATGTGGAACAACATTTAAGGAAACATTTTGGGATGTGCCAAAGTATTAACTTGTTCTGATCTCCTCTTCAGCTTGATCCTGGGGCCTCCCCCAGACCTCCTCAGCCACCCCCAACACCGAGGGAGGCAAGGCCGAGGGCAGAGCCAGAACAGGGTAGGTGGAAGAGTCCAACCCCAGCAAGGAGCTATGTTAACCAGGACCACAGCTCAGCATCAGGCAAGAATCTCAGCATTAGACAAGGTGGGATTGAAAACAGTCAAGGCCTAGTTTCAATTCACCCCGAGATGTTTACATTTCTTTTAAATTACATTATTGTACATTTAATTAAAATCTATTGTCTTCTGTATACTTGTAGGTAACTGACCAGCCATTATACTGCTAGCAACTAGTTAATTCTTCTACTTTATCTCAATTTAGTTTTATTTTTTATAATGTTTTAAAATCTCAGTCTTTTAAAAAAAATATGTACTTTTAAAATTTATTTGGCTGTACTGGTCTTAGTTGGAGTGTGCAGAATCTTAAGTCTTAGTTGCATGTGGGATCTACTTTCCTGACCCAGGATCGAACCTTGGCCTCCTGCACTGGGAGCACAGAGTCTTAGACATTGAACCACCAGGGAAGTCTCGGTTTTGTTTTTAAATATAGGTCAACTCAACATTTTTTCCGCTTAAATGGTGATACATGAATATTTTCAAGAGTGTACAAAATACAGAATTGTATACGTAAGATCAGAAAAATCGCCTACAATCTCACCACCAGAGGTGAAGACAGTTAATCATCGGTATACTTCCTTCCAGTCCTTTATTCCCTGCTAAGCACAGACGCGGTTTCCTTTTCTGAACACATTTGTTTATGTACAGAGCTGGGGCTGTGCTGCTTTCTGACCTGACTCAGCTCCTTAACCTCTTGTTGTCACATCTTCTTTTCTGCCCTGTACCAGTGCGGGTCCTCCAGGAAACAGGTTTCCCTCTGACCTCCCGAGGATTGATGAAGGGTCTCGGAGGCATGCTGACCTAGACGGAGCGCCAGGAAGAGGTCCTCCGGATAAGGCTGCAGGAGGGGCAGTCAGGGACCTGGAGGAGAGAGGGCAGGAGGGGTGGCAGGAACCCCCCGACACGGTGGAAGCTGCCCAGGAATCAAAGACCTGCCTTCACTCTCCTCCTACTGTGCCCACACTGGACAAACCCAGAGGGAGGGCAAGGGCAGGCCGCCTGGAGGGTGCAGAGTGATCCGGAGGGCAAAAGGAGAGAATCAGGAAAAAAAGGAGAGAAGCCACAATTCGTATCATCATATATGCTGTAAGTACACTTTCAAAATAAGAATGCGTAGTATTCCTCTATAGGAAAGTATCATAAATTATTTATCGCAGTCCTGTGGATTCTTTCTGAATTTTTTTTTTTAACTATTATAACTAGAACCACAGTGACCATTCTTATACATACATTTCTGGCTGCATCTCTGAGCATTTTCTCAGGATAAACTCCCAGGGGTGGAATTACTGAGTCAGGGGAATCTATATGTTTAAGGCTTTTTATATATATTGCCAAATAGCCCTCCCAAAGGCTATTACACCGATTTAAATGCCCACATGCAATGCATATAGAGTCCTCATCAGGGGAGAACCTGCCAGTTAATCTAGCATGTGCCATCTAAACGCACCACTTCTGCCTGGAGACCTGGCTCTAGCTGCCTGGTTGAAGCAGACTCTAGAGGAAGAAGGAGCTCCCCTGAGCCTGCCCCGGGGATCATGTTTGTGAAAGGTCGCACCTCCTGGGCCTGGAAAACCTACCGGTTGTCAAGACAGGGGAAGGCTTCAGAGTCGGTTCACTCAAGGGTCAGCGGGGGTGTCTGACAGCGGGAAAGGAGGTGATGGACATTGACTGGGAGTTTCGTTTCATTTGACCTCATTTCCCTCTGGCCGAATGTGTAGTAAACAAGGTGGGCTGTCATACAAGGTGCCGGCTGGAGATTTCTCCTTGGGGAATAGTTTCACAGGCCAAGAGAAGGTCACGGCAGGGGCCAGGTGCAAATGAGAAGCCCAGACATTTAGGACATGAGGGAGAGAGGTGGAGCGGAGGGGGACCCAGAGCTGGAGCCATGAACCCACCTCCATGCCTGTGATCACTGCCCCCATCTGAGTCCCTAACTTTAATGGATTGGGGCATGGAGATGGGGCAGGTCCCTCACTGAGGAAGCTTCATGGTGGATTCTATTTCCCTTCCCCCAAAGGAATCCACAAGTGCCTGGGTGGCCATAGACCACCCCCTTAATCATGCGCCAAGGAAAGGGGGATCAAGATAAGGCTCCCGCCAGATAAACCGCAGGGTAATGGTATCGTAGGCTTCCCTCGTGGCTCCGTGGTAAAGAATCCACCTGCCAATGCAGGAGATGCAGAATACACAGGTTTGATCCCTGAATTGGCAAGATCCCCTGGAGGAGGAAATGGCTACCCACTCCAGTATCCTTGCCTGGGAAATCCCACAGACAGAGCAGCCTGGCAGGCTACAGTCCATGGGGTCGCTAAAGAGTCAGACACGACTTAGCGACTAAACAACGATAACAGTAGTCTCGTAAATGAGGCTGCCTGTAATTGCTCCCTGGCAGATAAATAACATGAATATTTGATCAGCAATTTATAAATTCAATACAAAGAAACAATAGACCGAGTCCAAGAGGCCATAGACACATAGGTTTATGATTTATTATTGATTGGGAAGAGGAGTCATATTAATAATAGCCAACTTTTAGAGCACACTCTGCCCGTGGTGCTGAGAAATGTACAGACGGTCAGTAATTTCATCCTCCTGACACCCGGAGATGACTAAGGTAACCCATCCTGTCCCCGCCAGGTGGCCCTTGTCCTGAAGCTGCTCCCAACTGTCTCTGCCGCTCTGACCCCTCCCTGGGAGGCTCAGCGGAAGGGCTGCAATGACTAGCCAGACCCTGACTGACTGCCAGTCGGATGCCCGCTCATTCTCCATTCAACTAGCAAATACTCACAAGCCCAGACGTGTTCTGGAAACAGTGGGTATAGCCACGAACAAAACAGATAGACTCCCTGCTCTCGGGAAGCTATGCGGGGGAGGGAGAGAGAGATGACCCTTTGTCTTTTGGCCTCAGGCCCTTTGTGCTTGGGGTTCCCTTGACTGCAAGGCTTTTCTCCGGGCATCCAACTCAGCAGCTCGCTTGCCGCACTCAGGTCTCCGGTCAACGCTGCCTCCTCCAACCAGGCTTCCTTCCCCTCCTTGTCTGAAAAAGAGCCCTTTCAACTTTCTCTCTTTTGCTGTACTTTATTTTTCTCCTCTCACCATCTGATATATATACACATGTGTTTCTGTGTAAACATTTGTTTGTTTCTTCGCTGTCTCTCCCACTAAAAGGTTGACATTCTGAGATTCTGGCAGGAGGGTGACTTTCACTCAGTGTTGGCCTCTTGGGTCCAGTGGAGCCCACTTCCTGGGTCCCGATTATCTCTTAACTGTACCACACTGGGTCAAGGTTCTTGGTTGCAAGCAACAGAAACTTTGTTTGTTGGGTGGAAGACTGGGAACACTTCACTGGGAGATAGAAGGGCCTGGGAAATATACGGAAAGCAAGGACCCAGAACTGGAGCTGAGGTCACAGGGGAAAGAAGTGGTTAGAACACTGCAGGGAGGCATCACTGCTCTGGATATTTGATGCTGCCACCTCTCGACTTTCAGGAAGTGCCTGAAACTGCACTTGCTTATTTCTGCCTCTCCTGCCAGATTCAGGATCCCCGGTGATGGACCGAGCCGGAGTCAAAGTGCTACCCTTGCTTCCCCGCCCCTGCCAGCTGTGTCTTTGGTAGTGGGCGGCAGTGCATTGAGACCCTCTAAGGTAACACACGTGGAGAATTCCTGCAGATTTAAAGAGGTGCTGGCTGCGGGACTCTATAAATAGCTACAACGTGTAACAGTGGAAGAGACCTCCTTCCCAAAACGGTGATGGAGATGCACTAACCTCCCTTGGTAACAAGTGACTTATCCACAGGCCCCAATTCCAGACTCTGGTCGTTTCTCCTGCCAGGAGCTAGTCAAAGTCAGGGTATATGATTTTAAACCTCACACAAGCCGGTCTGGCAGTGTCCTGGGGGCTCGGCTGTCATGGGGGGGTCAGGGAGAGCATTCTGGAGGTGTGTGGCTAGACCGGTCCAGGGAGATGTTCCCATGGCAGGCAGTGACATTCCTGCTCTCCCCAAACCAAGATATTCAGGCATCCTAGGGCAAGGTCCCACACTTGGGTTTTTTCTGACAGCTTCTCCTGAGTGAAGATCAATGAACCTCATCTATCTTCAAAAGGACAGAATTTTTCCTCCTGAGGAACATAAAAGGGATGGTGGAAGCTGACACATCCCTTTGTTTATTTTCCATGCACCTCTATCAGAGACCCTGTAGAACAGAGCTTCCTGGTCACCCCAGGTTGGTCCCTAAAGCCAGGCTCGGGAACAGTCTAGAAGCCATCAAGCCAGTGTTCACCCTTTGGGGTAAGACACACTGGATGCCATGAAGGAGGGCCTCCTGATGTACAAACGGCAACTCCTCCCTGCCTCCAGTGATCGAACACGCCAGTTTCTGGCTTTAGAGGAAAATCATATCACAAACACCCACAAGAGATCTCAGTTTGGGGTTCCTCTTGGCCTCTGGCATCCATCTCCTGGGTCCCAGACAGGAGGCCTTCTCCAGCACCAAACAAGGGGCCTCTGTCCTATTTTTAAAAGCTCTCCAGGAAATACCCTTGTGCCTACATTTCCTCACCACCCACTCACCTTCACCAGCTTCTGATCTGCCTTCCGCCCCACCTCTCTCTCCACCCGCTGGAGCCTCAGGAAGGACCCGGGGACCACCTCCTCAGCAGCCCCGGCCCGGTCCTCATCCTTGACCAGTTCAGCATTTGTCAGGAAATCTCTTGGCTTCTGGGACAGGAAACTCAGGATTTCCTATACTTTTTTTTTTTTTTTAATTAATTTGGCCACAAGGGGTGTTAGTTGCAGCGTGAGAGATCTGTTTCAGTTGTGGCACGTGAGATCTGAGTCACTGACTAGGGATGGAACCCAGGCTCCTGCATTGGGAGTGCAGTCTTAGCCACTGGACCACAAGGGAAGTCTCTTTCCTATCTTGGTCATATGGCCATTTCCCCAGAGACCTGAGCTTCTGAGCTTGGCTGCCCATTCCCCGCCGTCCCTCCCTAACCCCCATTGCTGAGCCTCACCTGGCGCCTCCCCACTGATGGTCCTCACTTCACAGCTCTCTTGTCAATGCCCACCCTGATGCCATGCTCTAAGGACATCTCTTCCCAGGCGCCTTTCCTGCGTGTCTGAATACCCCAGGCTGGACCAGTCATTTGCTACTCTAGAGCTGATCCTCCCTTCATACAGCCCTCTCTGAATGGCACCACCAGCCTTCCAGTAACCACTCTCCAATCTCAGCATCATCTCTAGTTCACACATTGGGCTCACCTCCTGAATCCAACCAGTTGCCAGAGTCTCTCTTTGCAATGTCTCTTTCCAGTCCCATCAAGTGCTTATTTTCTACTCTTTTCCAAACCTCCTCACTGAGCCATCTCTACCCTCTCCTCTGTCACCCCCCTCACAATCTCCACAGTACACTTCTACAAGGGTACTTTTTAAAAAGTCCAACAAAAAGACACAATCCTCTCACTTCTCTGTTCTAAGACCTTCAGTGGCTCCCATTGCAATTGGCAGAAACTCCCATATCCTAAGCCTGACACTATATGCTTCAAAATTCAGTCTTTCCAGACCCACTTCTCATTTACTTTTGCAATTTAACTCAAATTCTCGCTCATCTCTGAATACCCTATGTCCGCTTATCTATGGGCTTCTGCTTAAGCTGAACATTTCTCATATAAAGCCTTTCCTCTTCTCTGTGTTCATCAAAAATCCTACCTTCCTTCAAGGCTCGCCTCAAATGTCACTTCTTCCCGGAAGCCTTTCTGGGTTTCCCCAGCCTGTGGGGAAGGGTTTCCCTTCCCTGTGCTCCCTGGGTTTCCTGTGTCTCTCTCACCACACTCAGCACACACAACCTCATGTCACATCAGTTTGAGTATATGCCTCACTGCCACACTAGTGCCCTTTGGGCAAAGATTTTATCCTTCCAGAAGAGTAATTTGTTCATGGCTGATATTTGCTGAATTAAGTCATTGGGCTAGATAACCGTATACTTATTTACTTTTCACTGTTTGAAAATGTCCTAAGTAGATGAGCACAGAGTTGACATCAAAGGCAGGAATATAGAAGTATGTTCTGCTCACATCCATATTCTTGTCTGCAAATCAAAAAAGTAGATCAAAACCCAGTTCTTGAGTGACTGGGACCATTACTGGCTAGACCTTAATTAATCTCATGGAAAATATTCAAGGGACTTAACAAGCCTGGGAAGGAGGAGGGGGCAGGTGAGAGGGAGCCAGGGCCGCTGCTGTCAAGAAATGCTTTCTTCCTGTAACCGTATCCCCCGGGGCCGGGCCAGGAGCTCTGCTTAATCTCCCTCTCTGTGGTCACTCAGGATATGATTACTGGCATCAGATGCAAGCACATGTTTCTGTTCCATTAATCTGAGAGAGGCTGGAAAGGGAGCCACAAGGGCATTGCTGTGTTAGTTAGTTACCACCTCAAAGAGGAGCGTGAGAGAGGGGGAGGAAGGCTCTGGCAGATGGGCCGGGAGAGAGGCCTGGCGGAAGCAGAGGGAGATGAGAAAACCATGCGGAGAACAAGTTCCTGTAGCTGGGAGCCCGATCCCTCTCAGCTGTTACACCATGGGGCCTGGAGGAGGGATGCACACGCCTACACACACACACACCCCCGAAGGAACTGACAGGCACTGAGTTTCTACACCTTAGGGGTCTTGCAGTTGGCCTGACACCCCTTGGTGAGCATCATTGCTTGGGGTGTGTGGTAACCCAGGGGACCCAAATCTGTCTCACACACAGTAGCCGCCTCAGTGGGTCCCGCAGCTCAGTAATAAAGATGTGAACAGCTGACATGCAGTGTCACATGGCACTGGTGCCTTCTGAAAGCCACACTTTGCCGCTCAGCATATTTTGTTCCAGGTACCAGAGATGCACAAACGCTCATTGCCTTGTCTCGGCTACGCAGCATCTCCGCTCAGCTTGGCAGGTGGCCAGGTGATCTCTGCCTTGCCAATAGGTTTCTGCTGTAGAAAACTCAGGAAGACATTCCTCTGTCATCTGATGGGGAAAGTGGAGGACCAGAGGAGCTTGGAACACACACCTTATTCCTGCAGGGTCTGCTTTTAAAGGAGCCCTTCCCCCTCTGTCTTATCAAGATGTTGTGGCTGGGAAGGGGCACACTGCTTTAGCCAAGTCAGGACTTAAGGGCAGTTGGAAAGATTACTCCTTATGGCGACAGAAGCCCTGATTCTGTCTGCTCCATCCTATTCTCTCTCCTCCTATGCCTCATTACTACCCTCCTAGAACCTCAGCAGTGCAAACACACAATTTCTCAAAGCACAGGCCTTCAAATCGCAGATCACGCTTTCAGTTCTGGCTGGTTACATAGTGATCAAATGGAATCGGTGCATGAGGAAAGGTTGATAAAGGCAAAGGAAGAGGGGCTTCACAGAGCAAGCAAGGTTATGCTTGACCCCAAGAAAATGGGGCCATTCAGCGCTGTGGGCAGACTGGCCTTCACACTGCATCTTTCTATCTGCTGGGCCTCAGCCCAGCCGCTGTGTGCATCTGTTGCCCGCTGCTCCTCCTGCCTTCCTGCCAGGCTCCGCAGAGTGGGCGGAGAGGATAAAGTGACTGTTAACAGCAGGGTCTTAACTCCTGGCCTGGTCCCTGAAAGTACAGGCTGCAAAGCAGTTTACACTGATCAAAACATCCCACTGGCGTCTTTGGGACCCTTTCACGTCCCTGATGGCTTGCCTCCAGGAGCTACGAGGAGCTACCTTGAACTTCACTTCAGTTTAGAGACTGGTGGGGTTGTGGTGCCCACACTGGCAGGCCAGAGGTAACGAGCACATCAGGAGGCTGCTACAAATTCCCTAGATCTGGGGGCCCCAGGAGCGGGTTGGGGGAAACTCACCTCTCACTGGACGCCGGTCAGGGGCAACCAGCTGGTTGGTGAGAGGAGCCGGGCTGGGCCCAGAGCCTGCCCACCCATCCCCAAGAAGCCTGTCCAGTGTCTGCTCAGGCAGAGCGGTTATCTGACCCTGAGCCCTGTGGGTCCCAAACATCTTCCGACAGAAAACAGCACGCAGCCTTCATCAGCAGTAGATGCCAGATCACTTGGGGAACAAGTGTGGTTAACCATTTAGATTTCTTTCAGATTTACATTTACTATCACCACAATCAAGATATAGAACTTTCCCATCACCCCCAAAAGTTCCCTCAGGCTCCTTTGTAGTCCACCCTGACGGCTCTGCCCCAGACCCTGACAACCACCAGTGTGGTGGGTCTCCATGGTTTTGCCTTTCCAGAATGTCACAGTGTTGGAATTACACAGTTTGTAGCCTTTGGAGTCTGGCTTCTCTCACTTGGCATGACTCACTTCAGATATACACAAGCTGCACACACGCGTAGCTTACTTCTTTGTGTTGCTGAGAAATATTCCAATGCATGGATGTGCCACAGTTTACTTATCCATTAAATAAATGTTGAAAGACATCTGGGTTAATTCCAATTTTTTGGTGATTATGAATAAAGTTGCTATAAACATGCAAATGCTGGTTTTTCTGTGACCATGAATTTTCATTCTTCTCTGATTAATACTCAAGAGTGAGATTCTTGAATCCTTTAGTGACTGTATGTTTACCTTTTTAAGAAACCACCAGACTGATTTCCCAAATGGCTCAACCATTTCACTCCTACCGCCCTATACAGAGTTCCAGGCTTACACACACACAGACACACACACACACACACATACACACACACCAGTGTTTATTATCACTGGGTTTTCTTTTCTTTCAGACGTTCTGATAGATATGTAGTGGTAGCTCATTGTGGTTTTAATTTGCATAACTGTAATGACCAATGATTTCGTATATTTTTCATGTGTCTATTGGCCATCCATATAGCTTCTTTGGTGAAACATCTATTAAAATTTTTCCCATGTTTTATAAAGTTATTTGTGTTCTTATAATTGACTCACGAGAATTCTATGTATTGCTTTTTTGATTGAAATATAATTGACATATAAAATTAGTTTCAGGGGCATGGCATAATGACTCAAAATATGTATATATTGCAAAATGATCACCACAATAAGTCTATTGATATTCACATTGTATATGTTCTACATATAAGTCATTTATCAGATGGGTGCTTTGCAAATACTTTCTACCCTGTCTGTGTTTTTTTAATTTTCATAACACTGTCTTCCAAAGAGCAAAGTTTTCAATTTTGATAAAGTTCAGTTAATTAACTGGATTGTTTTTGGTTTTTATACCTTAGAATTCAGTGTTTAACTCAAGGTTACAAAGATTTTTCTCCTGTGCTTTTTTCTTGAAGTTTTATAGAAATATGGATTAATGTTATTATTAATATTATGATACATCTCCAGTTGTTGTTATAGAGTGTCTAATTCTTCCAGCACTATTTATTAAAGTCATCCTTTCTCCATTGGATTGCCTTTGTAATTTTGTTGAAAATCAGCCTAAAAACATATATGTGTGGTTCTATTTTTAGACTCTCTATTCTGTTTAGTTGATCTATATGTTCATCCTTTCACAGTACAAGAATATCTTGATTATTGAAGCTTCATAATAAGCCTTGAAATAGATAACATAGCTTTTCAAGACTTTTTTTTAATTGACTTGACTATTCTAGTCTTCATAAACATTTTAGAAGCAACCTGTTGATTTCTGCTAAAAAATCTTACTGGGATTTACTTGAAATTGCATTCAATCAATGGGTACGTTTGAGGAGAATCACTGTCTTCAGTTCAGTTCAGTCACTCAGTCGTGTCCAACTCTTTGCAACCCCATGGACTGCTGCACGCCAGGCCTCCCTGTCCATCAGCAACTCCTGGAGTTTACTCAAACTCATGTCCATTGAGTCAGTGATGCCATCCAACCATCTCATCCTCTGTTGCCCCTTTCACCTCCTGCCTTCGATCTTGCCCAGCATCAGGGTCTTTTCCAACGAGTCAGTTGTTCACATCAGGTGGCCAGAGTATTGAAGTTTCAGCTTGAGCATCAGTCCTTCCAATGAATATTCAGGACTGATTTCCTTTAAGATTTACTGGTTGGATCTCCTTGCAGTCCAAGGGACTTTCAAGAGTCTTCTCCAATACCACAGTTCAAAAGCATCAATTCTTTGGTGCTCAGCTTTCTTTATAGTCCAGCTCTCATATCCATACATGACTACTGGAAAAACCATAGCCTTGACTAGATGGATTTTTGTCGGCAAAGTAATGTCTCTGCTTTTTAATAAGTTGTCTAGGTTAGTCATAACTTTTCTCCCAAGGAGCAAGCGTCTTTTAATTTCATGGCTGCAGTCACCATCTGCAGTGATTTTGGAGCCCCCAAAAATAAAGTCAGCCACTGTTTCCACTGTTTCCCATCTATTTGCCATGAAGTGATGGGACCAGATGCCATGATCTTAATTTTCTTAATGTTGAGTTTTAAACCAAAGTTTTCACCCTCCTCTTTCACTTTCAATAAGAGACTTTTTAGTTCTTCGCTTTCTGCCATAAGGGTGATGTCATCTGCATATCTGAGGTTATTGATATTTCTCCTGGCTATCTTGATTCCAACTTGTGCTTCATCCAGCCCAGCATTTCTCATGATGTACTCTGCATTTAAGTTAAATAATCAGGGTGACAAGATACAGCCTTGACGTACTCTTAACAATCTTAACAATCACTGTCTCAACAATATTGAAACTTCCAACCCATAAGCATAGTATATCTTTCCCTTTATTTAGGTCTTATTTGATTCTTTCCTCAGTTTAATAGTGTTCAGAATATCGATCTTGCACGTGCTTTGTTAGATGTTAACCTGTGTCATGTTCTTAGGTGCTGCTGTAAAGAGCACCTCATGTATTTAATTTTTATTGGAGTATAGTTGATTCGCAATGTTGTATTCCTTTCTGCTGTACAGCAAAGTGAAGCAGTTACACATATACATATATCCACTCTTTTTTATATTCTTTTTCCCACATAGATCATTACAGAGTACTGAGTAGTCTTCTATGCTATACAGCAGGGTCTTATCAGTTATCTGTTTTATATATGTGCTCAGTCACTAAGCCAAACAACTTAGTCCCAGGGACATAGCCCGCCAGGATCCTCTGTACATGGGAATTCCCAGGTAAGACTCCTAGAGTGGGTTGCCATTTCCTTCTCCAGGGGAATCTTCCTAACCCAGGGATTGAACCTGCATCTCCTGCATTAGCAGGCAGATTCTTTACCACTGAGCCACCAGGGAAACCCCATTTTGTATGCAATAGTGTGTATAGGTCGATCCCAATCTCCCAATTTATCCCTCCTTCCCTTTCCCCCATGGTAACTATAAGTTTATTTTTTCATATCTGTGACTCTATTTCTGTTTGCAAATATTAATAAGTTCATTTGTACCATTTTTTCCCACATACAAGCGATGTCATGTGATGTTTCTCTGTCTGACTTACTTCACTTAGTGTGATAATCTCCAGGTCCATCCACGTTGCTGTGAATGGAGTTATTTTGTTCTTTGTTATGACTGGTAACATTCCATTGTACACATGCATCACATTTTCCTTACCCATTCATCTGTCAATGGACATTTAGACTGCTTCCATGTTGCGCTTTATTTTAAATGGTATATATTTAATTTTTTGGCCAATGATGTTTAGATGCTTTATAAAGCTTTTTATTTTGTACTGGAGTATAACTGATTAACAATGTAGTGATAGCCTCAGGTAAACAGAGAAGGGACTCAGCCATACACATATGTGTATAACGGTGTATATTATATTTCAGTTACAAACATTCATTGCTGGTGTATAGAAATAGAATCACTTTTGGCATATTGGTGGTGTGGCCTTCATCCCAGCTGACCTCACTTACTAATTCTAGTAGCTGTTTTGTGGATTTCTTAGGATTTTCCATATCAACTATGATAATATTTACAAGTGGAAGCAATTTTATTTCTTCCTTTCTAACATGTATGCCTTTTTTTTTTTTTTTCTTGCCTTACTGCACCATCTAGGACTTTCAGGACAGTTTTGAATACAAGTGTGAGAATGGAAATTCTTACCTTGTTCCCAGTTTTAGGGGGAAATTATTCAATCCTTTATCAAGTGTGATGTCAGTTGTAGGATTTGTGTAGAAGCCATTTATCAAATTAAGGAGTCTATTCTTACTTTTCTTAGAATAGATAGATAGATAGATAGATAGATCATGATCAGACTTTGAATTTCATCCAATGCTTTTTCTTGTATCTACTGAGGTGGTCATATAGCTTTTCTTCTTTAATCTGTTTATATGGTAAATTATAATGAAAAGTTTTTAAAGCATTGAATGTATTTGCATTCCTGGAATAAGCTTCACTTGATCATAATGTATTAATATTATCTTTTTTATATATTTCTGATATTCAGTTGACAAATTCTATATTTATATTCATGAGGGATATTGGTTTGTAGTTTTCTCTGCATACAATATCTTTGTCTACTAATCTCATAAAATGACTTAAGAAACGGTTGCTTCTCATCTATTTTCAGAAAAAGGTTGTGTAATATTGACATTATTTTTAACCAAAATCATCTGGTGGAATTTTGCAGTAAAGCCATCATAGGCTTGATTTTTATTTATAGAAAAGCTTTTAACTATAAATTAAGTTTCTTTGACAAGAATAATAGTGATTCAGGTTATCTGTGGCTTCTTAAATATACCTTTTAAGAAATTTGCCCTTTGATCCAAGTTGTTAAATTAATGAATATAAAGTTTTTAATAGTATTCCCTTATTAGTTTTTTAATGTCTGTGTGATGTGTAGTGATGCATCCTCTTTCAATCCTTATATTGATATTTGGAGTTTCCCAGATAGGTCAGTGGTAAAGAATCTGTCTGCCAATGCAGGGGATGCAGGTTCAATCCCTGAGTTGGGAAGATCCCCTGGAGAAGGAAATGGCAACCCGCTCCAGAATTCTTGCCTGGAAATTCCCATAGACAGAGAAGCCTGGCAGGCTACAGTTCATGGGGTCACAAAGAGTCAGACATGACTTAGCAACTAAATAACAACAACAATTGGTATTTGAGATTTTTTTTTCCCTTAATTAATCTGGGTAGAGGCTTATCAACTTTACTGATCTTAAAGAAGCAACTTTTTGTCTCATTTCCTGTCTGTATTATTTTTCTGTTTGCAATGCTATTGATTTTTGCTCTTTATTATTTCTTTTATCTGCTTATTCTTTGTTTAATTTAGCTTTTTCTTTTTTTTTAATAGTTTCTTAAGGTGATAGCTTAGATTGATTTGATTGATTTAAAGATCTTCTATTCTAATTAGGTATTTAGAGCTATACATTCCTTCTAAGCCCTGTTTCAGCTCTACCCCACATATTTTGATATGCTGTGTTTTCATTCTATTCAAATATTTTTATAATCTTCCTTGTGACTTTGACTACAGGTTAAGTCAGTTTAGTTCAGTTGCTCAGTCATGTCCAACTCTTTGTGACCCCTTGGACTGCAGCACACCAGGGTTCCCTATCCACCACCAACTCCCAAATCTCGTTCAAACTCAAGTCCATTGAGTCAGTGATGCCATCCTACCACCTCATCCTCTGTCATCCCCTTCTCCTCCTGCCTTCAATCATGCCAAGCATCAGGGTCTTTTCCAGTGAATCAGTTCTTTGCACCAGGTGGCCAAAGTACTGGAGCTTCAGCTTCAGCATCAGTCCTTCCAATGAATATTCAGGACTGATTTCCTTTAGGATGGACTGGTTGGATCTCCTTGCAGTCCAAGGGACTCTTAAGAGTCTTCTCCAACACCACAGTTCAAAAGCATCAATTCTTTGGAGCTCACCTTTCTTTATAGTCCAACTCTCACATCCATACATGACAACTGGAAAAACCATAGCCTTGACTAAATGGACCTTTGTCAGCAAAGTAATGTCTCTGCTTTTTAATATGCTGTCTAGGTTTGTCATAGCTTTTCTTCCAAGGAGCAAGCATCTTTTTATTTCATGGCTGCAGTCACCAGCTGCAGTGATTTTGGAGCCCAAGAAAATAAAGTCTGTCACTGTTTCCATTGTTTCCCCATCTATTTGTCATGAAGTGATGGGACCACATGCCATGATCTTAGTTTTTTTAATGTTGAGCTCTAAGTCATCTTTTTCACTCTCTTCTTTCACTATCAACAAGAGGCTCTTTAGTTCCTGTTATGGCTCTCTGCCATAAGGGTGGTGTCATCTGCATATCTGAGGTTATTGATATTTCTCTCAGCAATCTTGATCCCAGCTTGTGCTTCATCCAGTCTGGCATTTCGCATGATGTGCTCTGCATATAAGTTAAATAAGCAGGGTGACAGTATACAGGCTTGACATACTCCTTTCCCTATTTGGTACCAGTCTGTTGTTCCAGACTAAATGTCCAGTTCTAAATGTTGCTTCTTGACCTGCATACAGAGTTCTCAGAAGGCACGTAAGGTGGTCTGGTATTCACATCTCTTGAAGAATTTTCCACAGTTTGTTGTGATCCACACAGTCAAAGGCTTTGGCATAGTCAATAAAGCAGAAATAGATGTTTTTCTGGAACTGTCTCACTTTTTTGATGATCCAACGAATGTTGGCAATTTGATCTCTGGTTCCTCTGCCTCTTCTAAAACCAGCTTGAACATCTCGAAGTTCACAGTTCATGTATTGTTGAAGCCTGGCTTGTAGAATTTGGAGCATTACTTTGCTAGCGTGTGAGATGAGTGCAATTGTGCAGTAGTTTGAACATTCTTTGGCATTGCCCTTCTTTGGGATTGGAATGAAAACTGACCTTTTCCAGTCCTGTGGCCACTGCTGAGTTTTCCACATTTGCTGGTATATTGAGTGCAGCACTTTCACAGCATCATCTTTCAGGATTTGAAATAGCTCAACTGGAATTCCATCACCTCCACTAGCTTTGTTCATAGTGATGCTTCCTAAGGCCCGCTTGACTTCACATTCCAGGATGTCTGACTCTAGGTGAGTGATCACACCATTGTGGTTATCTGGGTCATGAAGATCTTTTTTTGTATAGTTCTTCTGTATATTCTTGCCATCTCTTCTTAATATCTTCTGCTTCTGTTAGGTCCATACCATTTCTGTCCTTTATTGAGCCCATCTTTGCATGAAATGTTCCCTTGGTATCTCTAATTTTCTTGAAGAGATCTCTGGTCTTTCCCATTCTAATGTTTTCTTCTATTTCTTTGCATTGATCACTGAGGAAGGCTTTCTTATCTCTCCTTGCTATTCTTTGGAACTCTGCATTCAGCTGGGTATATCTTTCGTTTTCTCCTTTGCCTTTAGCTTCTCTTCTTTTTTGGTTATTTCTAAGGTCTCCTCAGATAAACGTTTTGCCTTTTTGCATTTGTTTTTCTTGGAGATGGTCTTGATCACTGCCTCCTGTACAGTGTCACAAACCTCCATCCATAGTTCTTCAGGGACTCTATCAGATTTAATCCCTTGAATCTATTTGTCACTTCTACTGTACAGTCATAGGGGATTTGATTTAAATCATACCTTACTGATCTAGTGGTTTTCCCTATTATTTTCAATGTAAGTCTGAATTTTGCAACAAGGAGTTCATGGTCTGAGCCACAGTCAGCTCTTGGTCTTGTTTTTGCTGACTGTATAGAGTTTCTCCATCTTTCGGTACAAAGAATAGAATCAATCTGATTTCTGTATTGACCATCTGGTGAGGTGCATGTGTAGAGTCTTCTCTTGTGTTGTTGGAAGATGGTGTTTGCTATGACCAGTGCGTTCTCTTGGCAAAACTCTGTTAGCCTTTGCCTGGGTTCCATTTGTGCTCCAAGGCCAAATTTGCCTGTTACTCCAGGTATCTCTTGACTTCCCACTTTTGCATTCCAGTCCCCTGTGATGAAAAGGACATCTTTTTTCTGTGTTAGTTCTAGAAGGTCTTGTAAGTCATCATAGAACTGTTCAACTTCAACTTCTTCAGCATTAGTGGTTGGAGCATAGACTTGGATTACTGTGATATTGAATTGTTTGCCTTGGAAATGAACAGAGATCATTCTGTCATTTTTGAGATTGCACTTAAGTACTGCATTTCAGACTGTATTGTTGACTATGAGGACTATTTAATTTCTTCTAAGGGATTCTTGCCCACAGTGGTAGATATAATGGTCATCTGAATTAAATTCACACATTCCAGTCCATTTCACCTTGCTGATTCCTAAAATGTCAATGGTCACTCTTGCCATCTCCTGTTTGACCACTTCCAATTTACCCTGATTCATGGACCTAACATTCCAGGTTTCCATGCAATATTGCTCTTTGCTGCATTGGACTTTACTTCCATCATCAGTCACACCCACCAATGGGCATTGTTTTCACTGTGGCTCTGTCTCTCCATTCTTTCTGTAGTTGTTTCTCCACTCTTCTCCAGTAGCATACTGGGCATCTACCAACATGGGAGTTCATCTTTCAATGTCATATCTTTTTGTCTTTTCATACCATTCATGGGGTTCTCAAGGCAAGAATACTGAAGTGGTTTGCCATTTCCTTCTCCAGTGGACCACGTTTTGTCAGAACTCTCCACCATGACTTGTCCATCTTGGGTGGCCCTACATGGCATGGCTCTTAGTTTCATTGAGTTAAACAAGGCTGTGATCCATTTGATCAGTTTGATTGGTCAACTGTGACTGTGGTTTTCATTCTGTCTGCCCTCTGATGGATAAGGATAAGAGGCTTATGGAAGCTTCCTGATGGGAAAGGCTGACTGTGGGGGAAACTGGGTCTTGTTTTGGTGGGCAGGGCCATGCTCGGTAAATCTTTAAACCAATTTTCTGTTGATGGATGGGGCTGTGTTCCCTGCCTGTTGTTTGGCCTGAGGCCAAACTATGGTAGGGGTAATGGTAGTAATGGTGACCAGGCTTCCCTGGTGGCTCAGAGGTTAAAGCGTCTGCCTCCAATGCAGGAGACCCGGGTTCGATCCCTGGGTTGGGAAGATCCCCTGGAGAAGGAAATGGTAACCCACTCCAGTATTCTTGCCTGGAGAATCCCATGGATGGATAAGCCTGGTAGGCTACAGTCCACAGGGTCGCAAAGAGTCGGACACGACTGAGCAACTTCACACACACACCTTCAAAAGGACTTGTGCAAGCACTGTTATATTCAGTGTTCCTGACCCCACAGCAGGCCACTGTTGACCCACACCTCCGCTGGAGACTCCTGGACACTCACAGGTTAAATAGAATTGTATTATTTAGTTTCTAAATGCTTGTGACCTACTGAACTAATATATATATATATATATATATACACATACATACACACACATATATATATTTATTTATATATATATATTTATATATATATATCCATTTTAAGGCAACAAGACATGTCTATAGATACACAATATATATTTTATGACTCAATAAAATTACTTTTAATATGATGATTCCTTTGGATCTCAATCAATACAGACTTTTTAAAAATCTTTCACGTGGATCCAAGAGTTGGTGATCTGAGTAGCACTAGACTCTGATGTAACAGAGGCTCTGTCATATAGTGGATAAAATTATGAACTCTGAGGCCAAACTGAACTAGCTTACGACATTGACAAGGATCCTACCATATGCTATGAGACCTTCAAAGAGTTTAAGTGTCTTTATCTGTAAACATATTGCTGTTTAATCACTCAGTCATGTCTGACTTTGTGACCCCATGGACTACAGCACACCAGACTTCTGTGTCTTTCACCACCTCTCGGAGTTTGCTCGAACTCATTTCCATTAAGTCAGTGATGCCATCCAACCATCTCACCTTTTGTCATCTCCTTCTCCTCTGGCCTTCGGTCTTTTCCAGCATCGGGATCTCTTCCAATGAGCTGGCTCTTCAAATCTTGTGGCCAAAGTGTTGGAGTTTCTGCCTCAGCATCAGTCCTTCCAATGAATATTCAGAGTTGATTTCCTTTAGGATTGACTGGTTTGATCCCCTTGGTGTCCAAAGGGGATCTCAATAATCTCCAGCACACAGTTCAAAACCATCAATTTTTCACCACTCAACCTTTTTCATTGTCCAACTCTCACATCTGTACATAACTATCGGGAAAACTATAGCTTTGACTATATGGACCTTTGTAGGCAAAAAAAAAAAACCACAACTCTGCTTTTTAATATGCTGTCTAGGTTTGCCTTTGCAGTCCATGAATTGAGGTATATTGGAAGTCCTGGTCACCTCTATCTCCCTCCTCCCTCTTCTCTTCTCCGTGTAACTCCGTGAACCTCTCTGGGTGTCCCTCACTGTGGAGAAACTTTTCATCTTTAACCTAGATGTTTTATCAACGGTGCTGTATAGAAGGAGAAGTCTTAAGACTACTGTAAAAATAAGACTGAAAACCAGAAGCAGGAGGCTTAAGTCCATATCCTGAGAACACCAGAGAACTCCTGACTTCAGGGAACATTAATTGACAGGAGCTCATCAAACGCCTCCATACCTACACTGAAACCAAGCACCACCCAAGGGCCAACAAGTTTCAGAGCAAGACATACCACACAAATTCTCCACCAACACAGGAACACAGCCCTGAGCTTCAATATACAGGCTGCCCAAAGTCACACCAAACCCACTGACATCTCATAACTCATTACTGGACACTTCATTGCACTCCAGAGAGAAGAAATCCAGCTCCACCCACCAGAACACCGACACAAGCTTCCCTAACCAGGAAACCTTGATAAGACACCCGTTCAACCCCACTCACAGTGAGGAAACTCCACAATAAAGAAAACTCCACAAACTGCCAGAATACAGAAAGGCCACCCCAAACTCTGCAACATAAACAAGATGAAGAGACAGAGGAATACCCAGCAGGTAAAGGAACAGGATAAATGCCCACCAAACCAAACAAAAGAGGAAGAGATAGGGAATCTACTTGATAAAGAATTCTGAATAATGATAGTGAAAATGATCCAAAATCTTGAAAACAAAATGGAATCACAGATAAATAGCCTGGAGACAAGGATTGAGAAGATGCAAGAAAGGTTTAACAAGGACCTAGAAAAAATAAAAAGGAGTCAATATATAATGAATAATGCAATAAATGATATCAAAAACACTCTGGAGGGAACAAATAGTATAAAAACAGAGGTAGAAGATAGGATTAGTGAGGTAGAAGGTAGAATGGTAGAAATAAATCAGAGAGGAAAAAAGAAAAACGAATTAAAAGAAATGAGGACAATCTCAGAGACCTCTGGGACAATGTTAAATGCCCCAACATTTGAATCATAGGAGTCCCAGAAGAAGAAGACAAAAAGAAAGACCATGAGAAAATACTTGAGGAGATAATAGTTGAAAACTTCCCTAAAATGGAGAAGGAAATAATCACCCAAGTCCAAGAAACCCAGAGAGTCCCAAACAGGATAAACCCAAGGCAAAACACCCCAAGACACATATTAATCAAATTAACAAAGATCAAGCACAAAGAACAAATATTAAAAGCAGCAAGGGAAAAACAACAAATAACACACAAGGGAATTCCCATAAGGATAACAGCTGATCTTTCAATAGAAACTCTTCAAGCCAGGAGAGCATGTCAGGACATACTTAAAGGGATGAAGGAAAATAACCTACAGCCCAGATTACTGTATCCAGCAAAGATCTCATTCAAATATGAAGGAGAAATCAAAAGCTTTATAGACAAGCAAAAGCTGAGAGAATTCAGCACCACCAAACCAGCTCTCCAACAAATGCTAAAGGATATTCTTTAGAAAGGAGACAAAAAAACAGTGTATAAACTTGAACCCAAAACAATAAAGTAAATGGCAATAGGATCATACTTATCAATAATTACCTTAAACGTAAATGGGTTGAATGCCCCAACCAAAAGACAAAGACTGGCTGAATGGATACAAAAACAAGACCCCTATATATGTTGTCTACAAGAAACCCACCTCAAAACAAGGGACACATACAGACTGAAAGTGAAGGGCTGGAAAAAGATATTCCATGCAAATAGAGATCAAAAGAGCAGGAGTAGCAATACTCATATCAGATAAAATAGACTTTAAAACAAAGACTGTGAAAAGAGACAAAGAAGGACACTACATAATGATCAAAGGATCAATCCAAGAAGAAGATATAACAATTACAAATATATATGCACCCAACATAGGAGCACCGCAATATGTAAGACAAATGCTAACAAGTATGAAAGGGGAAATTAACATCTCTTTAAGATTGTCATGTGCTCTTGATGAATGAACCCTTTTATTTATTATGTTTTCATTCTGTAATCTTGGTAATAGTCTTTGTTCTAAAGTCTACTCTGTGTTGTATTAATACAGTCACTTTAGCTTTTTTTGATTAGCATTTACATAGTATGTCCTTTTCCATCCTTTTACTTTTAAGTTCCTTAAATAAATGTTCATATTTAAAGCTGATTTCTTATAAAAGCATCTAATTTGAATCTTGCTTTTTCAATCCAGTTTAATAATTTTTGTTTTTTAATTGATGTATTTATTCATTTATATTTAATACAATTATTGTTATATTTGGACTTAAATCTGTCATTTTAATACTTGGTTTTTATTTGTTCTGTATGTCGCTTTGCTCCTTTCTTCATCTGATTTTAAATTGAATAAATTTTTATTCAATTTTATCTCTAGTATTGGCTTTCTATTTAGACTTCTTTAAAAGATATTTAGTAGATACCCTTAAGTTTACAATATACATCTTTATTTATTACATGCTACCTTCAAATAATATTATAAGGCTTCATGTATATGTAAACCTCCAATTCCTCCTTCCCATCTTTTGTTCTGCTATTGTCACACATTTTACTTTTACACATGCAATAATACCACAATGCTTTCCTACTATTTCTGTTTTAGAGAGTTAATTATACCTTGTTTTAGAGAATATTTGGTTTTCAGTGTTTGCATATGATGGCTCATCTCTCTACTCAAATTCTCCACCTGTTTATGCATGTTGCTCACTAACCCACTACAGCTTTTAAATATTAATCATAATCATTTCCTCCCTGAGAGTAACAACATCAAAATTGTCTCTGAGTTTGATTCTGTTGATAACTTTGGCTCTTAACACTGAGCTGGTTTTTCTTGCTTTTTTTGTCTGTCTCATAATTTTTTTGTTGAGTGCTAGACATCATGTGGAAGATAATAGAAACTAAATTAAATACCATATAGGTCTGGAAAAAAGGTATGCCTTTTCTTCCAAGCCTTTACTGTGACGTTGAGTCAATTGACTTAACTTAGTAATAAGTTAAGGTGAGTTGAGTTTTATTATGGTTATGTCCATCTTCAGTACATTACTAACTTCAAATTTCTCTAACACAATGGTTCTCAACAAGGAGTTATTTTTGCCTCCAGGGAAATTTTAACAATGTCTAGAGATGTTTCTGATTGTCACAACTAGAGGAAGTGGATGATACTGAAATCTAGTGGGTGGAGGCCAAGTTCAGTTCAGTTCAGTTCAGTCGCTCAGTCGTGTCCGACTCTTTGCAACCCCATGAATCGCAGCACACCAGGCCTCCCTGTCCATCACCAACTCCCGGAGTTCACTCAGACTCAAGTCCATCGAGTCAGTGATGCCATCCAGCCATCTCATCCTCTGTCGTCCCCTTCTCCTCCTGCCCCCAACCCCTCCCAGCATCAGAGTCTTTTCCAATGAGTCAACTCTTCTCATGAGGTGGCCAAAGTACTGGAGTTTCAGCTTCAGCATCATTCCCTCCAAAGAAATCCCAGGGCTGATCTCCTTCAGAATGGACTGGTTGGATCTCCTTGCAGGCCAAGGGACTCTCAAGAGTCTTCTCCAACACCAGAGTTCAAAAGCATCAATTCTTCAGTGCTCAGCCTTCTTCACAGTCCAACTCTCACATCCATACATGACCACAGGAAAAACCATAGCCTTGACTAGACGGACCTTTGTTGACAAAGTACTGTCTCTGCTTTTGAATATGCTATCTAGGTTGGTCATAACTTTCCTTCCAAGGAGTAAGCGTCTTTTAATTTCATGGCTGCAATCACTATCTGCAGTGATTTTGAAGCCCCAAAAAATAAAGTCTGACATTGTTTCCACTGTTTCCCCACCTATACGGAATGAAGCAGGGCAAAGACTAATAGAGTTTTGCCAAGAAAATGCACTGGTCATAGCAAACACCCTCTTCCAACAACACAAGAGAAGACCCTACACATGGACATCACCAGATGGTCAACACCGAAATCAGATTGATTATGTGCTTTGCAGCCAAAGATGGAGAAGCTCTATACAGTCAACAAAAACAAGACTGGGAGCTGACTGTGGCTCAGATCATGAACTCCTTATTACCAAATTCAGACTTAAATTGAAGAAAGTAGGGAAAATCACTAGACCATTCAGGTATGACCTAAATCAAATCCTTTATGATTATACAGTAGAAGTGAGAAATAGATTTAAGGGCCTAGATCTGATAGATAGAGTGCCTGATGAACTATGGAATGAGGTTCGTGACATTGTACAGGAGACAGGGATCAAGACCATCCCCGTGGAAAAGAAATGCAGAAAAGCAAAATGGCTGTCTGGGGAGGCCTTACAAATAGCTGTGAAAAGAAGAGAAGTGAAAAGCAAAGGAGAAAAGGAAAAATATAAGCATCTGAATGCAGAATTCCAAAGAATGGCAAGAAGAGATAGGAAAGCCTTCCTCAGTGATAAATGCAAAGAAATAGAGGAAAACAACAGAATGGGAAAGACTAGAGATCTCTTCAAGAAAATTAGAGATACCAAGGGAACATTTCATGCAAAGATGGGCTCGATAAAGGACAGAAATGGTATGGACCTAACAGAAGCAGAAGATATTAAGAAGAGGTGGCAAGAATACACAGAAGAACTGTACAAAAAAGATCTTCACGACCCAGATAATCACGATGGTGTGATCACTGACCTAGAGCCAGACATCCTGGAATTCAAAGTCCAGTGGGCCTTAGAAAGAGCATCACTACGAACAAGGCTAGTGGAGGTGGAGGCCAAGGATGTTGCTAAATATCCTGCGATGCATAGGACAGGGCTTCCCAGATGGCTCAGTGGGTAAAGAATCCACCTGCAGTGCAGGAGATGCAAGCAGATGCTGGCTGGATCCCTGGGTTGGGAAGATCCTCTGAGGGAGGCCAAGGCAACCCACTCCAGTATTCTTGCCTGGAGAATCCCATGGACAGAGGAGCCTGGTGGGCTACAGTCCATAGCGTTGCAAAGAGTCAGACACGACTTAAATGACTACACACACATGCACAGAAGGGCCAAGAATTATGTGGCCCAAATGTCAACAGTGACACTGTTAAGAAACTCTGGTCTAACTTTGCCTTAAGCTTAGGGTGTCAGGTAACCTACCCTTATTTTTCATCCTTCCTTATTTGTCTGTGCCTCCCAAAGGATCCCTTTCAATGCTCTTGACTCTCATCCGAAAGAAGATAAATGTTGCTTGTCACTTGGGGTTTGCTACCCTGGTGGTGGGAGATGGGCAGATAGGTGCGGGTGGTTTCTTCATTCTCCTGGCTCACCGTCGGCCTAGGAAAGTCCTGGATTTTGGGTTTCAGTTTGGGGATTCTTTCAGTGATCCTCTTCCCCCTTCCTGGCAGCCAAACTCTACCTTGTATCTTTGAAAGGTCCGTGTAGACAGGATTTCCCCACCCTCCTCCTGCAGTAGGAGAATTCTCCTGGTGTTGGTGTAGGATACTGGACCCAGGAGAGCCTCCTGACCAGAGGTAGAGGCGTGCCTTCTTAACTCCTTCCTCACGTGCTGAGGGTGTCGGGGTTTGCTGCCCACCTTCAGGAACTCATGGCTCTTGCTCCACAGGAATTGCTCCTTCTTCCAGGTCTTCGACCCCCAATCTTACCCATAAGATGAGCTTCCAGAGCTCATGGAGACGTGGAATCAATGTCCCTAATGTGTGTGCCCCCGCCTCCACCCCAGTTCTATACTTTCACACTAACCCATCTTGTTTTCAGTAATTCTTTAACTTTTTAGCTAATCTTTTCTTATTTATGAGGACAGCGTATGAGATTTCCCTTTCCTGTGCTCTGCCACAGGTGAACCAGTGTTCATGTTTATCCTTTGGGAAAAGAAGCCCATCTTTCCTTAGCTTCTTGGTTTCTTGCCTTCCCATGGTTGAAGATAAATTTTAACTTTTAGCTTATCCAGATTTTTCTTCTTGTTTCTCTTTTCAGCTCTCTACAGTCTAGGCACTACAATGGCGGGGCCTAGAATTTTTAAAAACTCTGCTCTGAGGCCATGCATATTCCTTTCATATAAATCAGCTCACAGCTGAGCAACAAGGAGGGGATGAGGTCAGTATAATGCAGAAATAGCATTTTCTTGTGCAATTCCCCTTGGCGTATTAACACATTGAAGCAACCTGAGGGAGGCCTTCTCAAAAATTAAAGTCTTACAAATGTATGCCAGAATTCAGGGAGAAACTGGAACTCTCCAGTCTTGACTTCTGCACGTGTTGTCTGGTTCAGCAACTTACCGTATACCCTGTGCTTCCTCTATCTTAAGCTGTTCTGAGCAGACTGAAAGTGAAGATAAAGACATTGCCAAGATATTATACTCTATGTCAAAACAATGAATTCATGAAGAAGGCTACATCCTAAATCCAGATATTGATGAAAATGTTCTCTATCAGAAATGAATGCCCACCAAGACATATATTGCAAAAGAGGAAATATATGGATCCCAAGCTTCATGTATTTATCTATGCTATTATTTTTATTAGAATTGCTATTGATTTCTATCAATACTTTGGTTTCAAATTTCCATAGGTTTAAGTGATCTGCTCCAGTCCTGGTTTCCCCATAAAATCTGTTATTTTGGGGTGCATTATTTTGTAGGATGAGAATTTTTAAGAATGCAAGATTATATAGCCAAAAATGTCTGTAATATGTGTATTTTGTCTGATTATGGAAGCTGTACACACTTATTACTGAAAAATTGGAAACTACAGGGAAAAAAGAAAAAAATTCAATAACCAACAATTATCCCATTTAGAGATAATTTTTAATTCACATATACTTACTTTAAACATAATTGTAATCAAGATGCTTTATTTTTCAAAACTGAAGAAGGCAAATCATTTTAAAAAATAATTTCTGCACCAATGAGGGAGAGAATATATGTAGAGAAACTCAACATATACACATATGTACTAAAAAAAAAACCCCTCTCCCCAAGAAAATAACTGGCAGAGAATAGGCATATTCATGCTTTCGATCGGATTGAACTTAGATAAAATCTAGTTTATGATCATTTCAAAACACGGCTCTGTTCTCCTAACCAATAACCTTGAGATTTTGGACCTTTAAACTTTAAAAGATATTTTTCTGATCAGAGGGTATTAATTTTTATGATTTATTCAAAATCAATAAAAAAAACCTTTTGGCACGTATGCTATGGAAAGTGATCCACACTGCCATTTTACAGCACAACTCAAACACTAATCATATGATTGTGTATTAACATGGACCATCTTGCCGAATCTGCTTCAGGAATGATCTTCTGCAATACCCGCTCCTCTCTAGTCTTATACTTGGGAATTCTGCAAAGGACCAGGAAGAAACAAACAGGGCAAAACATCTTGGGTAATTCAACAGGAATGTAATGTGCAGACCACATAATGGCATGGACAGGGCAAACAGGCCTCTGAAAACTGTTTTTGCCCGTAAGGAAAGAATCCCCATTTCCGTTCCCTCCCCCAACCAAGAGAGAGGTCTCACAAAACAGAAGTAAATACTCTGAGAGATTCCCTGGCCTCCAGATGAAGGCTGGTGAGCATTTCATTTCTTGATAGCAAAAAGCCTTCAATCAATTCGTTCATTTGCATGGACAAGCATAGGCATATACAGTTATCACTAGAAGAAGGAAAGTTGTCATTGTGTGTGAAAACAGACACACCAACCACTAACCCAGAGGGCATTGCTGTGGGAGGTAAGTGAACACAACCCCTGAGCTTAGAGAGTCTATTTTTGATTGCTTTCCTAATTTGCTTTGATTTACTAGAACTAATTTGCAATAGTGACTGGCAGTCAGCCCTTGGAAAGGGTGTTTCTAAATTTAAAATTCAATTTTACTTCATTTCCAGAAATGCTTATTAAGCCCTTTCTAAGTGCCAGGTAATATGCTAGGTCCTGGGGATAAAGATGGGAACAAAAAGCATGGTGGCCCTGCCTGCAGTCTAGCAGAATGTCAGAATGAAGTTTATCTACTCATTTCCCTCACAGAACATTGACTTTAAAACACTTTCTGGGATTCCATCTCATGCCCTCCACTTGGCCAGTCATCTGGGGCTTCCTCACAGGCCTCTGGTAGTGGGGGGGTTTGCAGAGAACGAGCTGCTGGGCTGGCAGTGTTCATGCTGGTGGCATGGGTGGGAATAGCCACCTCATTGTGGACTCAGTAGCATCGGTGCCCTGGCCAGGCAGGTTCTGCAGCCTGAGTGGGGATATTGTTCAGAATGTACAGGCCCTGCAGTGCCTTGGCAACTCTGTGAGCTCAGCATTACCCTTTTTATTTTTTTATTAAATTAATTAATTTATTTTAACTGAAGGCTAATTACTTTACAATATTGTCGTTTTTGCCATACATTGACATGAATCTGCCATGGGTGTACATGTGTTCCCCATCCTGACCACCCCCCAACCCTTTTTATGTTTCTTTTCTACTTAAGTCAACCAGAATCTGTTTCTGTCTCTTGCAACTCAGAATCCTGACCAAGACACATAGGTTAGACTTCTGCTCCCTGCAAGCATTCTGTCCCATTTCAAATCACACAGGGAAAAACACCCGAAGAAAAGTTGTGTTCTGTTCTATGTGCCTGACATACTTTATCTAAGTAAGGAGGTCCTCTCAGCCAATGGTTCTCAGCTGCAGTCCTGGTTCACACAGTACCAGCATCAACTGTAGGTTGTGCTTCTATGAGTCTCTTACAAATAAAGCTTAGGGATTTTATTTATTTATTTTTTGGTATCAAATTAGAGCACATGTCACGACACCACTGTCACTCACTTGCGTTCACGTGCTCTTTCTTGAGCTGGAGAAAAAGAGTGGAAATTAGGGTGCTAGAAATGTTTTCAGAAACTGTAGTTCATTCCACGTGGGCTGCAGCTTGAGAAGTGTGTTAGCTGTGGGTGACAGCCGCGTTAACTCTGCAGTCTTCCCCAGACTGGGGGGGACTGAACAACTTCATCTTGAAGAGGCTGTACTTGCAGAACTGGGTCCACCAAGTGCTCTTGCCTGTGCCCACCACCAGCTTTGTGGTCATGGTATCAACCCTTCTGTCAGCAGCCTTTCATATAAATTTACAGAACACATATCACAAGGGCCCGATTTAACTCGAGGACAAGGAAATGTTTAAGTTCTAGGGCTGCTCCGAGTCATAGGAGACTGGTCACGTTGTGTAACCTTTTTTGACTATTTCTAGGGGCGTCCCATGCACAGCTGTTGCAAGGTACGCTGTTACAGTTTGCCCAGACTCTAGCACCTGTTAGGTAATTTGAAATAAAAACAGGTTGGTGGGGAACATGATAAGGTATCTGAGAACACATTTCTTTCAATTGGAATACCCTTGAGGACTATTCCATTTCAGTAAACTCTGCAAGCATTCTTCCTTGTCATTATTTGCCAAGAGAAGAGGGAGAAAATGTATCTTTTTATAGGAAACAAACCTGCATTCCGCAGGTCCAGGGGCCACAGACACAGTCTCCTCTTGCTTATTCTCCTGCAGCCTTTCTCCTCTCCCTTGTTTAGGCTAGTATCTCCTCCACCCTTTTAATTTGTCCCAGTTGTCCTTTCCCAAAGAGCTCTCATTTCCTCTTGTTCCCCAGATCTGCACTTCCTGGCCCCTCGCCTCTTATGAGAGGACATCACCCGAGGAGACCAGGTAAGGGAAATGAATGAATGTCACGACGTCCTCAGGGCGGACCCATCTGACTTCATGAAAAGAAGAGGCCTGGCAACTGCATCCACTTGGGTAACCCTGAGTCCTGCCCTGGAGCTCACCCTCCCACCTTGAAATTGTCTCCTTGACTAGGAGACTGCTCAGGACTGCTTAGAGAAACAGCTTGGAGGTCAGCAATATCTAACCCCACTAGAGTCTTCCCGATTCCTTAGGTGATGCCCAGACTGCTTTTTGGTCTTTTTGTTTCTGTTCTGAAAATGGGAGTGCTTCCCCTAAACTCTTTATCAGCTAATGTCATCTTTTACATGTTAGGAGGCGGAGATGTGGGGGCAGACAAAACCCGAGAGCACAGAAAGAAAAAAAAACCCAAAGACAAAACAGAAAGAAGAGATACAAGACAGGCAGATGGCATCTGACAGAAAGTGGCCCAGGAACGGTGGTGGTCAGCCAGGGAAGAAAGAGAACTGGGTTTTGAGCTGGACCCACAGAAGTTCAAGTCCCGGCAGCTCTACTTGCTAAGTATATGGTCTTGGGTGAGAGGAGTGGTCACTCTGTTTCTTTAACCTTTAATTTTCCCATCTGTAAAATGGGGATCACAATAACTTCCTTGCAGGATGGGTATATGGATTAAATACATAATGTGTCTAAGATGCCTAGCTCAATGCCTGACTAGTCATAGCTGCCCCATAAATTACAGAAAATATATTCAATATATATAATATCATTGAAGTCACAGCCAATGGCAAGAGTGATTCAGGAGGCTGAAATTTCTCATGTCCTTGAGCACCAACATCTGCCTGCTGTTAGGGTATCAATTGATAAGCCTTCACCCTAACCCCACATTCTAAGTAGGTGTCTGCATTGAGCGGGATTGTTCCTGAGGATCTGAGTATCATTATCACAAACACCACGGTGATGTCTGTGAATGGAAAATGCAGACAAGCAAAGATGCGGAGGAGGAGGGGGCCCCAGGGACCTCACCTCCACAAACCTTGCATCCCAGGGGCCCACAACAGGCAGCAAGGGCCCCTTCTCTCCGCAGACTGCCCTGGTCTCACCCTTCCCTGCTCTGATTTCTCTTTCTGCTTCTCTTTGGGGGAAGGCATTTGGTCTCTGAGCAGGGCTTCTGCCCAGGGGAGCCCGTCTCCTCCCAGCATCTGCACTCCTGCTCAGCATCTCCAGGCACACAGTTGCCGCTTGCTCCATCGGACCTTCCAGAGCACAGAGGAGAGAAAGCGCAGCTGGAGAGGGGCCAGGCACAGAGGGAGGCTCCCGCCTCCAGCGCAGGCTGAGGTTGAAATCCTTCAGAACCTCCAGGAGCTGCAAATAGGACTAGGCAAAACAGAAGAGACTAATTTCACATCTTCACCAACCTGTGTCTCTAAAGCCTTCTTATGCCCAAGCATCTGGTAAATAGAAACGACCTGCTGACATGACTTGTGGGGTTAATATGGAAACTTACACCTGCAAAAATAGCTATAAAATTATAAAGAAAAACTTCCCTCGAGAATGACGATTAGTCATCTTGTGTTGAAAACTTTCAGTTGAGAATGTTCACTCTCTCTATTCCTCCCATTGCTTTTCTTTTTATAGCTTTATTTATGTAGAACTGAGGCATAATAAACTGTGCACACTTTAAGTATACATTTGATGGTGTTTGACATATGTATACACTTGTGAAACTCTCACCACCTTCAAGATTCCCAGTGGGTCCATCACCCCTGAACGTTGCCTTGTACTCCTAGTACTTTGTTCTTCCCTTCATCATCTCTAGACACCACCACATATTTTCTCATAGAGTACTTTGCATTTTACAAAATTTTATTAATAATGAAGTCATGTACTGTATGGTCCAGCTTCTTTTATTTAATTAAAAAAATTTTTAAAGGAAGTTTTACAATGTTGTGCTGGTTTCTGCCATACAACAATAGCAAATCAGCCATAATTATACATACATCTCCTCCCCTGCCCCCCATCATCACAGAGTGCCAGACTGGGCTCCCTGTGCTACACAGCAACTTCTCACCAGCCACCCATCTTACACCTAGAGCCTGGTATACAGTGTGAAGTAAGTCAGAAAGAGAAAAACAAATACAGTATAGTAACGCATACACATGGAATCTAGAAAAATGATACTGATGAACCTATCTGTAGGGAAGGAAAGAAGACGCAGATGTAGAGAATGGACTTCTGGACACAGTGGGCGAGGGAGAGTGGGACGATGAATGGAGAAAGTAGCATCAACATACATACACGATTGGGTCTGGCTTTTTTAAAAAATTAATTAATTTATTTTAATTGGAGGCTAATTGCTTTACAATATTGTGGTGGTTTTTGCCATACATTGACATGACTCAGCCACGGGTGCACTGGGACAACCCAGAGGGATAGGATGGGGAGGGAGGTGGGAGGCGGATTACAGATGGGGATACATGTACACCCATGGGTGTGGCTTCTTTTACTCAACAAAGTTACTCTGAAATTCATCCGTGTATTTGCATGGTGCTGCTGCTGAGTAAAATTCCATTGGATAGAGATGCCACTTTTTAAAAACTATTTCAAATCCTTTTTAAAATTTATTTTCTTGAAGTATAAAGCCTTTGACTGTGTGGATCACAATAAATTATGGAAAATTCTTCAAGAGATGGGAATACCAGACTACCTGACCTGCCTCTTGAGAAATTTGTATGCAGGTCAGGAAGCAACAGTTAGAACTGGACATGAAACAACAGATTGGTTCCAAATAGGAAAAGGAGTAGGTCAAGGCTGTATATTATCACCCTGCTTTTTAACTTATATGCAGAGTACATCATGAGAAACGCTGGGCTGGAGGAAGCACAAGCTGGAATCAAGATTGCTGGGAGAAATATCAATAACCTCAGATATGCAGATGACACCACCCTTATGGCAGAAAGTGAAGAAGAACTAAAGAGCCTCTTGATGAAAGTGAAAGAGGAGAGTGAATAAGTTGGCTTAAAGCTCAACATTCAGAAAACAAGATCATGGAATCTGGTCCCATCACTTCATGGCAAATAGATGGGGAAACAGTGGAAACAGTGTCAGACTTTATTTTGTTGGGCTCCAAAATGACTGCAGATGGTGACTGCAGCCATGAAATTAAAAGACGCTTACTCCTTGGAAGGAAAGTTATGACCAACCTAGATAGCATATTAAAAAGCAGAGACATTACTTTGCCAACAAAGGTCTGTCTCGTTAACGCTATGGTTTTTCCAGTAGTCATGTATGGATGTGAGAGTTGGACTGTGAAGAAAGCTGAGCGCCAAAGAATTGATGCTTTTGAACTGTGGTGTTGGAGAAGACTCTTGAGAGTCCCTTGGACTGCAAGGAGATCCAACCAGTCCATCCTAAAGGAGATCAGTCTTGAGTGTTCATTGGAAGGACTGATGCTGAAGCTGAAACTCCCATACTTTGGCCACCTGATGGGAAAGCTGACTCATTGGAAAAGACCCTGATGCTGGGAAAGATTGAAGGCAGGAGGAGAAGGGGATGAGAGAGCATGAGATGGTTGGATGGCATCACCAATTCAAAGGACATGAGTTTGAGTAAGCTCTGGGAGTTGGTGATGGACAGGGAGGCCTGGTGTGCTGCAATTCATGTGGTTGCAAAGAGTCGGACACAACTGAGCAACTGAACTGAACTGAACTGGTAGTTGATTTACAGTGTTGTGGTTTCAGCTATACAGCAAAGTGCCTCAGTTATACACACGTATACATTCTTTTTCCTATTATTTTCCACCGTGGTTTATCATCGAATACTGACTCTGTCCCTCTGCCATACAGTAAGACCTTGTTCACCCACTCTACCACATAACAGTTCACATCTGCTGATCCCAGACTCCCAGTCCATCCCTCCCGGGACCTCTTGGGCAAACACAAGTCTGTTCTCAATGTCTGTGTGTCTGTTTCATAGATAAGTTCATTTGTGTCATATTTTCAATCCCACATGTGTGATATCATGTGATATTCGTCCTTTTAGACTTACTTCACTTAGCATGATAATCTCTAGGTCTGTCCATGTTGCTGCAAATGGCATTATTTCACCAAACCTCTGTTTCTTCTCCAACATTGTTTCCACTTGCTCTTCAGTGAATGACCCAGTGGACCTGAAGTTATGAGAATTCTTCACCCTATTATACATGAACTGACTCCCTCTAATGTGTTCTATTTTAGTGGCCAAGAAGTGGGCTTCCTGAGTTCATCCAGGATGTCAGCAACTGAACAAGCCAGGTTTCCAGAGAGTGAAGCAATGAACGGGATGTGTAGGGACTTCCTTATGTGGAGGAGAGAAACAGAACAGGACTCAGCCTAGAGATTTTGGCAAGAACAGAAGGGGTCAGATTGGAGATGGTGCTCATAAAACATTGCCTTTAAAAACAAGGTAAATTTGCCTAGCTCTTCCTAGGTGTTTGTTTTTTTTTCTTATAAAAGTGTTTCATACATTCCCACTATTTGTGAAATTCAAGGATTTTCATTTTACCCTTCCTGCTGTTCATTCATAGTTTCCATCAGTGTTTCAGCAAAACATTAAAATTCATTTTATCTAGAACACAATGGAATAAAATGAATAGAAAGAGACAAGAGTACAATTTGAAAATTTCAAATATCTTCTGGTTTAGTCCAGGCTCTTTAGTATGCATTTTTCTTTATTTTCTTTATTTAAACATTAATGATTTGGCTTGTGAAGTTGCTCAGTCGTGTCCGACTCTTTGTGACACCATGTAGCTTTCCAGGCTCCTCTGTCTATGGGCTTTTCCAGACAAGAATACTGGAGTGGGTTGCTGTGTCCTTCTCTAGGGGATCGTCTCAACCCAGGGATCAAACCCTGGTCTCCTGCATTGCAGACAGACTCTTTACTCTCTGAGCCACTAAGGAACTTCATTAATGATTTATTTAAATCAAATCAGCCCCACATAGCCCTTCTCCTTGCTTACACTGTAGATGGATGTTTCTTCTTCAGCTGACATGAAATGGATTTATTCCTTTTTCCTGCAGAAAAAAACTATGATGTGTAAGTTCAGTGGAAGCCTGGTTGTTTATGGTTGTTCTCTTGTGGTTAGGGATTAGTGGTCAGGTATGGGCAGAAGGGAGGGTTAGGACACATCAGCACAGGCAATGCTAGGACTTTCAGCCTTAGGAGAGACAGCTGGATTGTAAAGTTGCCTTCCTTGGCAGAAAGTCAGTGACAGAGAAAAGAGGTCTGTTGAGACAGAACCTCCACGCTAGACACTGGGTAGCTACTTCAGGTCTTTATCCTAATTCCATTAAAAGCCAAGTCCTAGGAACCCTCTTACACTGTTGGTGGAAATGTAAGTTGGTACAGCCACTATGGAAAACAGTCTAGAGGTTTCTTAGAAAACTAAAAATAGAATTACCATATTGCCAGCAATCCTACTCCTTGGCATTTATCCAGACAAAATTATAATTTAAAAGGATACACTCACCCTCTGTGGGCTTCCCTGGTGGCTCAGATGGTAAAGAACCTGCCTGCAATGCAAGAGACCCAGGTTCAATCCCTGGGTTGGGAAAATCCCCTGGAGACAGGAATGGCAACCCACTCCAGTATTCTTGTGTGGAGAATTTCCATGACAGAGGTCCTGGTGGGCTATAGTCCATGGGGTTGCAAAGAGTGACACGACTGAGTGACTAACACACACACACACACACACACACACACTCCCCTATGTTCATGGCAACACTATTCACAATAGCCAAGACATGGAAACAACCTAAATGTCCGTTAATAAATGGATAAAGAAGATGTGGTGCATATATACAGTGGAATACTACTCAGCCACAGAAAAGAATGAAATAAGGCCATTTGCAGCAATATCGATGCAACTGGGCTTATCATACTAAGTGAAGTAAGTCCGAAAGAGAAGACAAATACCATATGATATCACTTGTATGTGGAATCTAAACTATGACACTAACAATCCTTTCTACAAAACAGAAACAGACTCAGAGACACAGAGAACAGACTTGTGCTAGCCAGTGGGGAGGTGGTTGGGGGAAGGATGGCATGGGAAGCTGGAATTAGCAAATGTAATCTGCTAGTTCTTTTATATATAGAATGCATATACACCAAGGTTGTATTGTATAACACAGGGAACTGTATTCAATATCCCATCCTACAAACCATCATGGAAAAGAATATTAGAAAAAGAATGTATACATATATACAACTGAATCATTTTGCTATACAGCAGAAATTAGCACATTGTAAACAACCCTGTAAATCAACTATACTTCAGTTTTTAAAAATTAAAAAAAAAAAAGAAGCCAAGCCCTATTGACTGTGTATCCTTAGCCTCTTCTTGGGCCATCTTCTCTTCTCGCCCTGACTTTGCTTTGGCTTAACGCCCGTCACCTGTCAGCCATGTCTCACCTGATGATGACTGCATGGGTGCTCACCTGATGTCCCACAGGACAAAGGTCAAGTCCCTGCTTCACCTGACCACCACTGACATCTGCAGCCTCTTGTCCAGCTACACCAACTCTCCAGCCACGTCAAACCCCTCGCAGTTTCCAGTAAGCACTTTTTGAGAAAAATTAATTCCCAAGCCCTACCTTGGGATATTCTGATTCAGTAGGTCCACAGTTAGAATGATGACTCTCATTAGCTCAAGATGCTCCCCCATGTGATGACGATGATGGGGTGGTCAATTAGGTTTTGGAGCCCCTGGACTACATCATCCTTTGGGAATTAACTGGGTCAATATCCACAAAAGCACCTTGTAAACTGTCACTCCCCATGAAGATATCATGCAGTGTGACTGCAGACAGGACTGATGCAGAAAAGTAGGCTGCAAGCCCCGAGGTTAATGCAGGCGGGAGCTCTCCCTTCTCTCCCAGCAAAACTGGGGCAGGATCAGCAAAGCTGACCTTCGGCAAAAACAGCCACAAGGCCAATCCAAGAAAAGTTCTCAGTAATCCTGGTTCTCCAACTGATTTTTTTTTTTAATGGCAAAATTATTTTATCAAATAATTCATACAATGAACCCAAGTCCTAGCATACACTGTTAGTAGGGTTCCAACAGCTTTTCTTTCCTGTGATCATGCTGGCTGAGCCCAGGTTTGTTTTAGGGTCTGTGATTCAGGAAAAGCCAATGATGGTGGGCTTTCTCCTTCTAAACCTGGTTTAGACAGGCTCTAGGCAATTAGATACCAGGGGGAGACCTGCTCAGGGGCTTCTGGGAAAGAGTGCTTGGTCCTAAGAGGAGACTCTTTCTCCTTTCTGCCCATTGACTATTTGGGGATGTGTGTGCATAGGATGCTTGAAACTGACAACCATGTGAGCATGGGACAATTGAAACTGACAACCATCTTGCCATTTTGAAGGGAATTAACCCCAAGTCAACACCCTGAGGAAGGCAGAATAGAAAATGGGAAGAACCTAGGTCCTCCACAATGTTGCTGAGCCATCAAATCCACCAACCCCAGAATTTCTTTATATGCAAGGTAACAACTCCCATCACTTTAAGCCGTTTTGAGTTGGGTTTTCTCTAATTTGCAACAGCAAGTATTCTGCTGTACTAACATAGGAAACAGATTAAAATGGGCAAATTATTATTAAACATTTATTTTATAGGCGTTCACTCAAAAATTTTATTTATTAGAAGCCAATCAAGGAGATAATGAAAAATCTTTGTGACACGTAATTTAAAACAGGGACTTAGGGCCATAAATTGAAGTTACATCAGCCTAAACATCCAATTTATTTTAGCATTTTTTTGATTGTATAATTGTGAGGGAAGACTGATTCCCACAGATGAGGAGCTGCAAATGGTAACAGATTATGAAAAACCTATTTGCTTTGTGAATTCCAGACATTTTATAGTTCATAGTGATAGGAGGAAAAGCTTTATTCCAATATCTGGGCTCAGACACTCAAAGTTAGGTTGGCAGGCACAAGCGTATGTGCTGATTGTTAAAAGTTGGTATATAATATATTATTTGTTTACAATTAAAAACATATGGTATTTAAAATTGTTCAATAAAGCATTTGCAAAATTCCCTAAAGATCTTCACAGAATCTTAGGTTCCTTAGAACATACTTTGAGAACTTCTGTCCTAAGTGTAATTAAATTATGCTAATTATGTATAATTAATTTAAAATCAAGGTTTCAAATGTTGTAGGCAAGATCCTTCCCTCCTGCTCTAATTCCAATTTCCAAGAGCTCAAAGCCAGACCTTGTATAATGTCATTCAAGTCTGGCAATGAGACAAACACTCCATTAGCATAATAGGAGATGAGCTCCTGGGAGATTATGATTCATGGAGGAAACAGACTGAGTGAGGGACCAGACCACAGAGAGGACTTCTCTTCTCTTACCTCTCCTCCCTCTTGGTCAACAGCATCCCCAGCCCCATGACCACCCCCAGCAGCAGAACCACACTGAGAAGAGACTGACAATTCACACCAAGGCCAGACAAGAGAAAGCAGAACCGAAACGGATACCTGTGGGGTTTCTGGGGAAAATGAGTCAAGGACCAGAACAAAACAGAGAGAAGGCAGAAGTAAGGAAGCTGGCCCAGGGGATACAGTCTCCCTCCCAGCTGTGCATTTGGTGTCGTGGTGCATCTCCGGAACCCAGGATGAAGGCCTCCATCTGGGGAAAAAAGAGGAATAAAATGAGGAAAGCCACTAATCTCCAGTACCACTGTGATGGTTTTGACATATGTTCATGAATTCTTTGTTCTTTCTCCCTCTAAATGGTGGAATCTAATTTCCCAGTTCCTAACTGTGGGCTGTGTTTAATGGCTTGTTGTAGTTGTTGAGTCACTAAGTCATGCCCAACTGTTTGTGAACCCATGGACTGCAGCACACTAGGCTTCCCTGTCCTTCCCTGTCTCCCGGAGTTTGCTCAAACTCATGTCCATCCACTTGATGATGCCATCCAACCATCTCATCTTCTGTTAGCCCCTTCTCCTCCTGCCCTCAATCTTTCCCAGAATCAGGATCTCTTCCAATGAGTTGGCTCTTCACATCAGGTAGCTAAAGTATTGGAGCTTCAGCATCAGTCCTTCCTATGAATATTCAGGATTGATTTCCTTTTGGATTGACTGGTTTGATTTCCTTGCTGTCCAAGGGACTCTCAAGAGTCTTCTCCAGCACCACAGTTTGAAAGCATCAATTCTTTGGGTCTCAGCCTTTTTTGTGGTCCAACTCTCACATCCATACATGACTACTGGAAAAACCATAGCCCTTACTATACAGATCTTTGTAGGCAAAATAAGGTCTCTGCTACACCGTCTAGGTTTGTCATAGCTTTTCTTCCAAGGAGCAAGCGTCTTTTAATTTCATGGTTTCAGTAACCATCTGCAGAGATTTTGGAGCCCAGGAAAATCAAACCTGCCACTTTCCACTTTTTCTCCACCTATTTGCATGAAGTAATGGGACCAGATTCCATGATCATAGTTTTTTGAATGTTGAGTGTTAAGCCAGCTTTTTCACTCTCCTCTTTCACCTTCATCAAGAGGCTCTTTAGATCCTCTTTGCTTTTTGCACAGGTGGTATCATCTGCACATCTGAGGTTATTGATATTTCTCCCGGTAATCTTGATTCCAGCTTGTGCTTCATCCAGCCCAGCATTTCCCATGATGTACTCTGCATATACATTAAATAACCAGGGTGACAATACACAGCCTTGAAATACTTCTTCCTCAATTTTGAACCAGTGCATTGTTCCATATCCAGTTCTAGTGTTGATTCTTGACCTGCATACAGGTTTCTCAGTAGGCAGGTCAGGTGGTCTGGTATTCCCATCTCTTTAAGAATTTTCCACAGTTTGCTGTGATCCACACAGTCAAGGGTTTTGTATAGTCAATGAAGCAGAAGCAGATGTTTTTTTGGAACTCCCTTGTTTTTTCTGAGATCTAACTGATGTTGGCAATTTGATCTCTGGTTCCTATGCCTTTTCTAAATCCAGCTTGTACATCTGGAAGTTCTCTATACCATAGAATGTGGTGAAGTGATGGCATATGATGACTAAGATGAAGACCTAAAAGGCATGGTGCCTTTCTCCTTGTTTTGGCTCTTGAGTCACTCACTCTAGAGGAAGCCAGCTACCATTTCAGGAGGACACTCAAGCAGCCTTGTTGGAGGCCTACATGGTGAGGAACTGAGGCCTCCTGCCTATTGCCATCTGTAGGAATCATCTTGCTGGGGGATCCTGCAGCCCCAGTTGACATCTTGGCTATAACCTAATGAGAGATTCTAAGCCAGAATCACCCAGCTAAGCTGCCTCCACACTCCTGACCCACAGGAACTACAAGATAATAAATGTCAGTTGTTCTGAGTCAGTAAGTATGGGGTAATTTGTTAAGCAGTAACAGATAACTAGCTCACCATGAATATCAGTTGTCACTGAAAGTCAAAGTAAAGGACTCCCGGAACCCACTTTGGGGTTCATGTGTGAGCTTGCTGGTAGAACCATTTTCTGATAGAAGCCCACACCCCAGTTCCATAACAAGGTCTGGGCTGGAGTTACACATGTCTTTTGTGTTAAAAAAAAAAAAAAAGAAGAAGAAGAAGGACTGCCATGCAACAAGCAGAAGCCTACAGTAGAATTACATGGGAGCCTTTAAAAGGTGTGCAGTTGGGGTCCGTATCGCAGAGATTCTGCTTTACTGTTTCTGGGAGTGGCCTGAGATTTGTGAGGCTTAAAATCTCTCAGGTGTTCAATCTCTTGGTGCTGCCAAGGGCCGCAGGTGCCCAGTGACCTTTTCTGCAGGTACCCCACCCCACTGGTCCCCCTTCCCCTGCCGCCTTAACTCCCCTCATCTAGCTCAGGTACCTCATCTCTCACACAGTGGCCATGTCACCTGACAAGGTTTGGACAAAGTTTTACGAACTCTTCTTTGAAAGATGCCCAGAACATTAAAAGAACCATTAATGTGGTTTTTGTCGTAGAATGTTTTCTTCAATAAAGAAAATAGGGAGGGAGAGAACAGAATGAAAGCCCCAGCGCTCCTTTTAGTAGTGGGTATTTTTCAGTGTCAGACAAATCAATAACCGGCAGATATTCAGTGTGCAAAATAAGACGTAGACTCTTGGGTGACAGACCGCTGGGCTTAAGAGACAAGGTGAGGAAGAATCGTGCTTCTTAGCAGCAGAAGCACGACTCCTGCTGAGGAGTCCAGGTTCACCCCCCACCAGCACCACCCCCAAAGATATGTGACATCTGAAGATCGTCTCTCCTCCCAACTCAGTAAATAAAGATGCCAGTGGCTGTATCTGAGCACCAGTAAAGAGACCCAGGGGTCCAGGAGGAGATATTTCTGGTCTCGTGCCTGCATGCTAAGTCACTTCAGTCATGTCTGACTCTTTGCAACCCTATGGGCTGTAGCCCACCAGGCTCCTCTGTCTGGGATTCTCCAGACAAGGATACTGGAGTGGGTTGCCATGCTCTCCTCCAGGGGATCTCCCCGATCCAGGGATTGAACTCACATCTCTTACATCTCCTGCATGGGCAGAAAGGTTATTTACCATTAGCACCATCTGGAAAGCCCATTTCTGTTCTCAGTGATCCCTAATAAAACTCTTGCTGCAAAGTCACTTCAGTTGTGTCCGACTCTGTGCGACCCCATAGAGGGCAGCACACCAGGCTCCCCCGTCCCTGGGATTCTCTAGGCAAGAACACTGGAGTGGGTTGCCATTTCCTTCTCCAATGCAGGAAAGTGAAATGTGAAAGTGTAGTTGCTCAGTCGTGTCCAACTCCTAGAGACCCCATGGACTGCAGCCCACCAGGCTCCTCTGTCCATGGGATTTTCCAGGCAAGAGTACTGGAGTGGGGTGCCAGTGCCTTCTAAGCAAACAATTTATTTGAAAGTGGCAAGGCGGGCTCATGCCATGGGTTAGGGCTCAGGCTCCAGAGTTGGACTCCTTAGGTTCAAATTCCTGTTCTCTTATGTCCTGTTGACCTCGACTCTGCCTTAGTTTCCTCATCTGTACAATGCAGGGCGGGGGGTGGGGGTGTAAAATGACAGCTACCTCATAGGCTGGCTGTTAAAGGAGGTCATTTTCCCCACTGGTAGCAGCAGAAGACGGTGTGTAGTGCAGGAGGTCACGAAGCCCAGCCTGGCCTGTGTCCTAGGTAGAGAACTGTGGCTAGCACTCAGGGAGAAGAGCTTTGCATAGCTAGGCTCACGCTTGCCTAATTTCTGATCATCATGAAGTCAGTGGGCCATATCTGCTTCCTAGATCTGATTAGAGGCTTCCTCCTATTGTGTTACTGAGGAAACAAACTGCAGGGCATGCCAAGGGCATGTTCCCCACCACGCTCACCTCTCAGCTCTTCTCTGAGTGCCCCTGCTCTCACCGCCTCCTACCCCTCAGTATGCCCAGCCCCCACCCTGTTCCGACTCTTTCAGAGGAGACGTTTTTTGAAACCACTGATTCTGACTGGTGAAAAGGGCTCTTTAATCTCCCTGCCGGAGATCCCATGTTCAGGTGGGAAAGTTCTGGCTTTGGGCAGAGCCACCAAGAATGAAGTTTACCCCAAGGAAGGAAACGGATGTCTCTGTGACATCTCCTCCTTCACCATCAAAGGGCTTTCAGTTCCAGTCACACTCCATGGGCTTGGGATGCCTGTCCAGAGGAGACAGCAAGAGCCTCCGTGGCAAGTGCCACGTGGTGAGACCAGACCTGCCTGGAGCTGTGGCTCCCTCTGAGCACCTTTCAACCACTGAACCATGACTAGTAAAGACAGGGGACAAAACACAGTCTCACTTTGTATATCGGATTCAAGGCTACATATTGTCACCTTGCTTATTTAACTTCTATGCAGAATACATCATGGGAAATGCCAGGCTGGACGACTCAGACTGGAATCATGACTGTGGGGAGAAATATCAACCTCAGATATGCCGATGATACCACCCTAAAGGCAGAAAGCGAAGAGGAACTAAAGAGCCTCTTGATGAAGGTGAAAGAGGAGAGTGAAAAAGCTGGCTTAAAAACTCAACATTCAAAAAATGAAGATCATGGCATCTGGTCCCATCACTCCATGGTAAATAGGTGGGGAAAAAGTGGAAGTAGTGACAGATTTTATTTTCTTGTGCTCCAAAATCACTGCAGACAGTGACTGCCTCCACAAAATTAAAAGATGCTTGCTACTTGGAAGGAAAGCTACTACAAACCTAGACAGCTTATTAAAAAGCAGGGACATTACTTTGCTGACAAATGTCCATATAGTCAGAGCTGTTATTTTTCCAGTAGTCATTTATGGATGTAAGAGTTGAACCGTAAAGAAGGCTGAGAGCCAAATAATTGATGCCTCAAACTGTGGTGCTGGTGAAGACCCTTGAAAGTCCTTTGGACTGCAAGGGGATCAAACCAGTCAATCCGAAAGGAAATCAAGCCTGAATATTCATTAAAAGGACTGATGCTGAAACTCCAATACTTTAGCTACCTGATGTGAAGAACCAACTCATTGGAAAAGACCTTGATTCTGGGGAAGAATGAGGGCAGGAGGAGAAGGAGGCCACAGAAGATGAGACGGTTGGATGGCATCACCGATTCAATGGACATGAGTTTCTCTCACAAACTCCAGGAGATGGTGAAGGACAGGGAAGCCTAGTGTGCTGCGGTCCATGGGTCGCAATAGTGGGACATGACTTAATGACTGAACAGCAACAACAATTAAAGGTGTGAAAAGGTTTTAAGGAGCTGTGTTGCTGCGATCATAGTTAGAATAGGATAAACCAACCTCAGAGGAAGCACTGAGCATTGTGAGATGAAGATCACCCTAGTCGGTCAGACCACCAGACAAGTGAAAAAGCTCTTCAGATGGGAGCTTTTTCTGTGCCGGTTACCCTAGCAACCCTCCTCCCCCTCAGCACAGCCCTACCCTCAGAGCTGAACTGCCCCCAGCCTTAGCCTCTTTCCCTTCGTGGCTGAAACCTGGCTGCCCCTCTGGATCCCCTGTGTGCATTCTCTCACTTTCTACCCAGGTGGGCCTGGCCACTTACTGAGGGAGATTTCCTTGGGCTCTAATCTATTTTCTTTGCAACTTTTCCCACCTTCATCCCACTCCTCTTTCCGTCCACTGTAGGCATTATGATTTCCTCCTCTCTAGTCTACAAGGAGAAGGCGATGGCACCCCACTCCAGTACTCTTGCCTGGCAAATCCCATGGACGGAGGAGCCTGGTAGGCTGCAGTCCATGGGGTCCCGAAGAGTCGGGCATGACTGAGTGACTTCCCTTTCACTTTTCACTTTCATGCATTGGAGAAGGAAATGGCAACCCACTCCAGTGTTCTTGCCTGGAGAATCCCAGGGACAGAGGAGCCTGGTGGGCTGCCGTCTATGGGGTCACACAGAGTCAGACACGACTGAAATGACTTAGCAGCAGCAGCAGCAGTCTCTACAAATGATCCCAACAGGAAAAGATCAGGTCTCAATACTATTCTCAAATTAAAACACACCAAAGTATTTATTTATGGAGGGAATGAAAGATCAAGATGTCTATTGGGGGAGACTGAGACATGAGCCACAGACAGGGAGACTTGAGGGGACACAGGGAAGACCTCTGGTCCTGGAAAGCATGTTACATTCGAGAACTCACATCGTTTTAGAGCCCTGGAGTCAGGTGGAAAAGGAACAGAGGAAGCTCTGAGATGACCCTTTTCCTAAGCCCCAACCTTGCCATCTTTCCACTCAGAGGGCAGAGATCCAGAGCTGTGAGTCCCAGTGCACAGGCGTGCAGTGTACAAGGTAATCAGCCTGACAGCACTCTTTCCACGGCGCAGTCTCAATGCCCTGTGGCATCATTCTCATTCAGCAAACCCCTTTTAAGTGTCTACTCTGTGCCAGGCACTGTGCTTGGCATAGCACACATCAAGAGAAACAAAATTTACCCTTCAGAGTCCACAGTCTTGTGAAGAAGACAGAGGCCTGGAGATAAATATCCAGTGCTAATAAAGTTATACATAAAGCAACATAGAGGCAAAGAAAGAAGATTTAATGTTACCAAAAAAATATCAGAAAACTTCAAAAAGAAGATGACAGTCGGGGCAGAATCTTGAAGGAAGAGCAAGAACCCTCTAGACTGACAAGAACATTCTAGACTTAAAGCACAGGCAAGGCCAAGATAAGGAGACATGAGGCAGGGTGATGTTTGCAGAACAGTTTGAGTTGACTTCTACCCTAGATCTCCCCACCATACCTGGAGTCCCGTTAGCTCTTTTTCCCCTAGATCTTCTCTCCACACCTAGAGTCCCCATAGTTCCTCTTCCCTCACAGCTTCTCAGGGAACTATGCCTCCCTGAGAGAGAAGCAAAAGACCTTCATCTCAAGGTCTTTTCTCTCCAGATCTTGGAAGTCAAAGAAGTGATTCCTCAAGTATATGTAGAGCTGGGGCAGGAGTGGGCAGGGGAGTCCCAGAAGAGAAGAGTTATTTGCTTGCCTGGGGCAGGAGTGGGCAGGGGAGTCCCAGAAGAGAAGAGTTATTTGCTTGCCTGAACGAGTCCAGTGATGTAGAGGAGCAGTAAGCCCTCGGTCTTTGCAACAGACTTTCTCTAACTATAGCCACTCATTCCATTAACAAACACTGGGTATACTTTCCATTCCAGGGGCTGTGGGAGAAGATACACAGATAAACCAGGCAAATCCCAGCTGCCCACAGGGAGCTTATTGGCTTGTCTCCTGGTATGTTTACCATCTCTTCCATTTCCCTGGACTCAGAACAGTAACTGGCCTTGCTGAGTCTGCAAAGAAGGAAAACCATTCTGTCCTGATCCAGGAGAAAACTCACCTTCTCCACCAGCTCTAAAACCTTGAGAGCACCTCCTGAAACTCTGGGATGTGGATTAGAGACCCTGATGCATTTGGGGAAGTCCTGATAGAACATCAGAGATAAAAAGATGTGAGGAGAGATGGGAGGAAAGGAAGAATAATCACCACGTTGCATGACTCTACCCAGGATCTGCTAAGGAGACAAATAGGGTTGACTTTGCAGCCTCTCTTTTCAGCCATACACAGACCAGTTCATGTCTTTTGACACTGACTTTTCTTTTTGCCCATTTCTCCACTTCTCTTTATTATGCTTTTTCTCTTTGACTTTAAAAATAGTCTCTTCTCTTAGGAAAGAAAAATATACCCTAATTCTTACAAATCATATCTGATACATAGTTATCCAAAGTTTGTATTTTATTCAAATAATAGATATCAGTAAGTTCTAGGTCAATAAAAAGGGAAGTGAAGTAAAATTCTCCCAGTCATGTCTGACTCTTTGCAACCCCATGGACTACAGAGTCCATGGAATTCTCCAGGCCAGAATACTGGAGTGGGTAGCCTTTCCCTTCTCCAGGGGATCTTCCCAGCCTTGGGCTTGAATCCAGGTCTCCTTCATTGGAGGTGGATTCTTTACCAGCTGAACCACAAGGGAAGCCTAAGAATACTGGAGTGGGTAGCCTATCCCTTCTCCAGCGGATCTTCCCAACCAAGGAATTGAACCGGGGTCTCCTGCACTGCAGGCAGATCCTTTACCAACTAAGCTATCAGGGAAGCCCAATACAGAGGGAAGATATGATTTATTCAAATAAATACTTTTAGAATATGAAGGTTTCCTCTAGATGATGTCATAGACAGGCACCCTACAGACCTGTAGCAATTTAAATAAGGGTTCAAGTCAGTCCCAAGTGAAACAGTATTTGAAAAGCATTCACTGTTGGAAGGAAGGGGAGAAGTAGGAGAAGGAGGGAGAGGGAAAAAAAATAAAAAGGAGGGAGAGGGGGAGGCGGAGAAGAAGAGAAGGAGGGGAACTGGGAAGGGGAGAGGAGGAGAGGAAGGAGAAGCAGTAGCAATTGCCAAGAGACAGTTGTTCAATCCAATAAAGTAATGATCTGTGTGAACTCTAATTATTGTATTTGCAAAACAGTACGTGTATAATTTGTGGGCATCCCCCGTTCCAACATAATAAAAGAGTCATTTCATGAAAACCTTTTGTGTTTTCTTCAGAAGATTTGGACAAAAACAATGCATCTTTAACTCTGAAAGCAGAATAATGGATTCTTGAAAGATTTATCTGGAATCCAATGCAGATGTCATTCTGTATTGATTATCTTGGCTATTCATTATCATACTCAGCCTATCATTTATATGCAGATGACACGATCATTTATGGTAGTAGGTTATGCTGGGAGAAAGCTTAATATTATCTTCAAGCTGATTTAAATGAGCTTTAAGATCATCTGGCACAATCTAAATTACTCTTAAATATTAATGAAACAAAGATCTCGTTATTCGGCTCAAAACAAAAAGTTGGAAAACTAAAAAACTGGTCTAGCAGCATGACCTTGGACAGAGCAGACAAATGTTGAAGATTCAAGATCTGAGTCTGCCCTGTCTTCACCTGTGACTGATGATATAACTGATCAGCAGGGAAGGAGAGAAACATCCCAACCCCTTATTCTCATACATATCATTCTTTTATTTATAATAAAAAAAAATAAGATTGTTTTCCATCTCTCCAATGTTGCAATTATGTGCCTTGGGTTTGGTTGGTTTTATTTATCTGAATGCAGCTCAACATTTGTTAGCCAAGTTAAAGATGCTGTATCCTCTCTATCTGGACAGATTTGCCTTGAATTATACATCTCATAAACATTACCATCTGTCGTCTTTTAAACAATTGGCTAAAAATTAGAAGACTCTCAACATTTTGTTGACATAATAGCTTCCCTCACACTCTACTCCCCAACATCAGACCACTTAACTCTTCTTTCTCAGGCATGCACATTTTCTCAGCAAAATTCACTGCATGGAGAGAATAAGCAACAGCTGAGAGAAGGCATCGTCTGACAGCCCCTAGTATTTCCGCTCTGCGTGTATGCATGTGGGGATCTGTGCCCGTGTGTGCACGTAAGGGGGAAAATGTCTTAAATTATGTAGATGATCTTTCTGAACCCCTTTGGCTCTCAGATGTCTCACTAAATGGATGGGAAATCCCTCAGCTGCCAACCCAAGGTGTGATGGGGCTTATGAGATGCCACAGTTGAAGCAAGAGCGTGGCCATATCCTTGGCTGCTTTCCCTGAAGAGGAGGTAGATGAGCCCCAGGCAGAGACAACTCAGCCCCTTACCAGCGATGGGATAGAACCATCTTCAAGGAAGAAGCAGGGCTGCTCAAGAAGAAAATAGTGAGAGATGGGGCAGACCGCCATCTTGGCTGTTATTAATGCTAATAGTTTTCCTTTACTATAATACAACATGCCTGACTTAAAAAAAAATATCCATTCATCAGTGTCATTAAGATCCATCTCTGGAACTTCCCTGATGATCCAATGGTTAATACTTCACCTTCTAATGCAGGGGGGCGAGGCCTAGAAGCAACATTGTAACAAATTCAATAAATACTTTTTTTAAAAAATAGTCAACATTTTAAAAAAATCTTAAAAAGAAAAAGATCCATCTCTATGGCCTCATCATACCCACTGCCAGGAGCCTCCTAAAGGTGTGTGTACGTGTGTCCCAGGTTACATGCTTATTCTGTACACCACTTCTCACTTGCCAGTTTTCTCCATCTGATCTTCCAAGAGAAGGAAGTTGACTCAAAGAAAGGCTGGGTGTGAGGGAAGGTGGATGAATGGAAGGCGAGATGGTGACTACACGGAGCAAGAAATTAGGGATCACTTTCACCACTGGCTCAAGAGACTTCCTTTTCCTTTCTTTAGAGAAAAATGAAATGAGAGCAAGCAGAAGAATAACTCGAGAAAGCCACTGGATGATGCCAGCATTATTGGGAAGAGCTTCACATATCCAAGAGAAGTGTGGACCACCCCTCACCTACCGGCAGAGCTTAGCTAGGCCATGCTTGTGGCAAGTGACTATTTTTAATCTTATCTTTCAGGGCTCGGTTAAGAAGTGATCTTCTCTAAATCTCCTGGGAAGGCTTTACCACTCCTTTCTCTGTGCTCCCATAGCCCTTTATTCCTACATCATTTATAGCCTTTATCTTTTGTGTGTGTTAGAATTGCATACCTGTTGGAGTCTCCACTGAGTCAGTTCTGGTGGTTATCCACCGACAGCCCTTCCCACGCCTGCTCAGTGTCAGAGCCCAGCAGCAGCCCAGCCTCAAGAGGCACCCTGCTGCTTCCATCCAGTGATGGAGATCAGTCATGTATCCATCACGCACACACGTGTGATAGATCTCATCAGTGAGACCAGAGGGGAGATGCTGGGGCAGCCGCAGTGGGGGCTTCTGAGAAGTGTTTCTCCTTAGCAAGAGAAACAGGAAGAAAGCTCTCACACTGATGCCGTGGGCAGAGATACGGTAACGATCTTATGACCATGAGGGAAAAAACTGAAGTCAAAGTCAACGTGCTGAGGAAGGCAGGATGGAGACATGGGAGGAATCGGAATCCTTAATGATGTTTGCATTGAATCAACCCAAGGACCATCTCATCTATATAGACTCTGTCAATTCTGAGCTGCATCTACTGTGATTCACAGCCAAAAATATCTTCATTGATTTCTCCTCTAAACCTGCTCTGTTCAATAAGGTAGCCATTCATAAGTGCCTATTTAAATTTAAATTTGAATTAATTAAACTTAAATAAAAATTAAAATTCAGTGTCTCAGGTGCATTAGCCCTCTATTGAGTGCTCAATAGCCCACACGTGGCAAATGGCTACCCTACTGGATAGCACAGAGAGGATATTTCAGCATGCGTGCTAAGTCACTTCAGTCATGTGGACTGAGCCTGCCAAGCTCCTCTGCCCACGGGATTCTCCAGGCAAGAATATTGGAGTGGGTTGCCATGCCCTCCCCCAGGGAATCTTCCAGACCCAGGTATTGAACCCTTGTCTCTTACCACCTCCTGCGTTTGCAGGTGGATTCTCTATCACTGAGCCCCCCTGGGAAACTCAAGAACATTTCTAGCACCTCAGAAAGGTGTGTTGGTCAGCACTGCTCTGATTGCAAACTAGAAGGCAGAAACTATATTATAGATGTCTCTATTCCCAGTTCCTAATGGATCATCGGCAGAAAGTGAAGAGGAACTAAAAAGCCTCTTGATGAAAGTGAAAGAGGAAAGTGAAAAAGTTGGCTTAAAGCTCAACATTCAGAAAACTAAGATCATGGTATCCCGTCCCATCACTTCATGGGAAATAGATGGGGAAGCAGTGGAAACAGTGTCAGACTTTATTTTTTGGGCTCCAAAATCACTGCAGATGGTGATTGCAGCCATGAAATTAAAAGACGCTTACTCCTTGGAAGGAAAGTTATGACCAACCTAGATAGCATGTTCAAAAGCAGAGACATTACTTTGCCAACAAAGGTCCGTCTAGTCAAGGCTATGGTTTTTCCAGTGGTCATGTATGGATGTGAGAATTGGACTGTGAAGAAAGCTGAGCGCCGAAGAATTGATGCTTTGAAATGTGGTGTTGGAGAAGACTCTTGAGAGTCCAGTGGACTGCAAGGAGATCCAACCAGTCCATTCTGAAGGAGATCAGCCCTGGGCTTTCTTTGGAAGGAATGATGCTGAAGCTGAAACTCCAATACTTTGGCCACCTCATGCGAAGAGTTGACTCATTGGAAAAGACTCTGATGCTGGGAGGCATTGGGGGCAGGAGGAGAAGGGGACGACAGAGGATGAGATGGCTGGATGGCATCACTGACTCAATGGGTGTGAGTTTGAGTGAACTCCGGGAGTTGGTGATGGACAGGGAGGCCTGGCGTGCTGCAATTCATGGGGTCTCAAAGAGTTGGACACGACTGAGCGACTGAACTGAACTGAATGGATCATCATGCAAAATAAATAAAATTGCTGAATAAAAAAATGAATGGTCTAACTAGCATCTTTTCTGAAGAAGCAGGTCCTACTGGGTTCTGACTAAATTTTGCCCCAGTGACTCTTCAGTTCACACAGGTGGCAAACATCTGTGGTCCACTCACCATCCCCACTCCCCACGCCCAAACAGCAGCTCCCTTCAAGGTCCCACATCTGCTTCTTCTGCTCCAGGAGTCCACTTTCTCCAGCCTCGCTCACAGACTGCCAAGCCCTCACCACCTGCTGCCTCTGAGAGATGCAGCTGCAAATACAACAGTCATTGGCTCCAGGTTTGCTCCACTCTTCAGGGTAGTATAGACACGGGAAGTGTGCCTGTGTAGACAGAAGCTGCCTGTCCACTGGCCAGACAGGATGATATTCCAGTCAAGCCTGTCAGGAGCCAGAGGCTCCAACAGGGGCAGCACTCCTGCCCGCTAAGCCTAGCTGATATTTGTCCTGTGGCCAAATGCTTCCCTCTGGTAAGAATGTTCTTGGGATGAACAAGAACACCGAATGAAGGTCAGTGAAGGTCAAGGTCACAACTAACACTGAAAACTCCACAGACGTGTCCTGCTGCTCTGGTGGAGTTCCAGGGTGGCTCTTGGCTTGGTGGCCTTGGTCAGTGACTGCCCTCTCCTTCAGACTTGCATTCAGGGAAGTCTCTGGCCTGGAGAGGTCCACCTTCTCTTGTTTGAATGGCCCTGGAAAGAGTCTCACCCAAGCCTGACAGAGTTTCTCCTGCTCCATCCACTCCCACTCCAAGTAGGTGCTCCAGCTCTGCACCCAGTTCCAGTATGTATGAGTGTGTGTGTGTGTGCAATTTAACACACCAAGCAATGCTCTGGGTACAGTTAGGTGTCTGATCCTGTCTCCTTGGAGATGGCACTGGATCTCCCAGGTTAAGAGCTCTGCCCTACAACACCACCCCTCCCCACTTCAGACACCAGTCACAAGTTCAGGTCGTGACTTTCTAACCAGTCAGCTACATATCAGAGCTTCCCATGCTTGAGTTCAATTGGTTTGCTTTGGCGGCTCATAGAACTCAGAGAAACTTTTTACTTACTAGATCACCTGTTTGTTGTGAAAAGATAAAAACTCAGGAACAAACAGTTGGAAAAGAAGCACAGGGCAAGGGGTGGGGAAAGGGTAAAAAGGCTCCATGTCCTCTCCAGGTGCATCGCTCTCCCCGAATCTACATGTGTTCCCCAACTCAGAAACGCACAGAACCCCATCCTTCTGGGTTTCTATGGAGGCTTCATCACATAGGCACCATTTATTAAATCATCAGCCACTGGCATCTGAATCAGCTTCCAATCCCTCTCCCCTTCCCATCTCAGGTTACCAGGGTGCTTTCCAAAAGTAGCCTTATTAGCATAGCAAAAGACATCTTCATTGTTCTCACTACTTAGAAAATTCCAGTGGTTTTAGGAACTCAGTACCAGAAATGGGAACAAAGACCAAATATGTATATCTTATTATAAATCACGATGTCACTTTAAATAGTAATGATGTTTCAGAGCTTTTGCTCTTGGGGTGCAGAGTTGCCCATCAGAGGAGGCGGCAAAAAGAAGCCCTTTGGCTTTGCCACAGCTCTCTTAGCTCCTCTCCACACCTTCCCCAGCACAACTGCGTTTGTGTGTGTGTGTGTGTGTTTATCTTAACCCTTTGCATTAACTCTCTCGTCCTTTACTTGACACACCCACCTCACAGACACACACATCTGGCTCTACATGGGCCAGGTGTTGCTCAGTTGACCGTGTCTTAGGCTCTGACCAATTTAAGCCACTTGGAGCAGGATGCTGGGGTACTATGAGAATCTGAGGGGTACCCAGAGATTTATGATGTGCTGTTTGGAGAAGGAAATGGCAACCCACTCCAGTGTTCTTGCCTGGAGAATCCCAGGGACGGGGGAGCCTGGTGGGCTGCCGTCTATGGGGTCACACAGAGTCGGACATGACTGAAGTGACTTAGCAGCAGCAGTTTGGTTTGCAGTGCCAAGGAGGGCTGCCTGCCAAACTGGGCAGGTCAGACAGGAATAAGGTGGGGCCTCACTATCGATCTGTAGGTTTGAAGGGGTATTTTATAAGCAATATTCACATGCTTGGTTTCAATCAGTGTCTTTATAACGTACTGATTTCATGGGCTGGAGTTGATCAGTATGAACTTTGAACCGCAATGAGTCACGTGTGAAGGAGAAATTTAAATTTAGCCAAGCAGGGGTGAAATGTCCTTCGTGCTGAGGTTGGGTCTCATTTTCGCTTCGGGCGTCGTGCTCTCCAGAATGTGGCCAAGCGGGTGGCCGGGGCCGGAAGTCCAATGGGGCCATGACAGTGTCCACAGGCACAGTGAGGTGGTTGTGGGCTCTTGCTTCAGAGTCAGGAAGCCAGGGCTCCACCAGCTCCCGTGACGTCTCAGTTGTCTAAGGGCATGTTTCTCAGTTCTCTAGTCTGTTTCCTCACTTCTTCAAGTTTAGATGATAATAATAGATTCTTTCCCCAAAAGTTGCTGTGAAGATCAGAAGAATAGTGCATGTAGAGTGTTTAACATAATTTCTGGCATCATCCCAAGTGTTCAATAAATTAGAAGTGCACTTTTTTCAAAATATAAGTCAAATGACATTATTTATCTGTTCAAAGCTGGCCACGGCTCCCCATCTTACCCAGAGTAAATGTCAAAGTACTTAGAAAGCCTACCATTCCCATGATGCTCCGTGACCAGGACCCCACCATCCCTTTCTGACTGCTCTCCTCTCATGCATTCTGCTGCGGCCACACTGACTTCTTTGCTATCCTTGAATGCCACAGGCCTTTGCACTGGCCCGTCTAGAACCATCTGCCTAAAGCGCTCCAATATTTGCATAAATTCTCCCTCACTTCCCTTAAGGTTCAAATGTCACCTTCTCTTTGAGGCCTTTACTGAATTCTCTGTCTCTAAGAACCCAAGTTGTAGGCTCCCTGGGGTGCCTTAATGCCCTTTCCTGCCTTCTGGATTCTCATCAGCACCTATGACCTTCCATTTGTTAATTAATTTGCTACTTTATCATATTTAGTGTCTGCAGACACTAAACATTCTCAGTAGAATGGAAACACCACGAGGATGGAGATTTTCCTGTTTATCCATATACCCCCAGAGTCTAGATGTCATAGTACCCAATGAGTCGGTGCTCACTAGGTATTTATTCAGTGGAAGAGCGTTATTTGTTATAGATATGAATGAGGTCACAGAAGCTCAAACAGCCTTGTTTGCCTTTGCATGGTCTTTCCTGCATTTCTTCCCTTTCTAACTAGTTTAACTATTTTTTTTTTTTTTTACTGGAATGATGATGTTTGTTTACTATACAAAGAACATAGCAAGAAGCATCTAATAACATGGTTTCTGTACAATGTCCCTTCCAGATCTTCAAGAGTTCAAGGCTGTGTTCAACAGTGTTCCAGGAGCACGCACCAGAGCTTAGGATAATTTTCGACAGCAGAGTCTTCCAGAGTGTCAAGATCACAGGCCAGAGTAATGAGCATGGACCAGACTGTCATGTCCAAGAGAGCCAGAGGAGAAAGCTTCTGGCAGAAAGAGGCAAGACTAAAGGATCGGGGGCCACTGGGAACTGGTGGCAGGGAGCAGCGATGAAGGCAGATGAAGCCTGGGGGTCCTGGGGTTCTGGGGCTGCAGGAAGGGGTGTGACCCCAAATCACTGTGCAGACAGAATGGAATAGTTATACTCGAAAGCAACATCTGAGTGCAACGTTCATTTGCCTTGAACCCTACCCAAAGAGGGGACGTGGCTGCCAAATGGATCGCATAATGATGCCAGTTTTTTAATCAATAATGTAGCTGAGGGTGGAGGGGAGGGGTGGGGGCATTGAGGCGAGGTGGAACTCACTGTCATCCAGTAACAGCTCATCTCCTGTGGACTGGAAGGACTGGCTGCAGCACAGCCGGGATGGCTGCCGGCCAGAGCTTTCAAGTTGACCATTCTTTGGTTTTCTCCTTTTTCTTTCCCTTTCTCTTCCTTCCTACCTCCCTCCCTTTTTTATTTCTTTCCTTTCTCCCATTCTTTCCTTTTTTGGTTTCATTTTCTGTTTTTGGTTCCTATGTATATTAGTGGGGTTTTGTGTGTGTGTATGTGTGTATGTGTGTGTGTTTTTCTTGGTACATTTCCTATTGATTTCTCTTATTTTGAAGTTGATTTCCCTTTGAAAATTCTGGCTTGCCTGGCTTGAGTGAAAACACACAAGGAAAAAAGACGGTGGTTTTGTCCATGTTGGACCCTAGAGAGTGGTCCTCCAGGGCCAGGAGCAGTGGGGTCAGGGCCTCCCTCAGAGAGACCGTCTTCAGGGGCAGGGACTAGCAGGCTCACTCACACCACAGATCTCCGCCACCAGGAGACCCTTCCTCACCTCAGAGGGCTTCTGAAAGTGTAGCCAATTCCCTGGGACCAACCTCTGTTTTAAAATATAAGATATAAAAAGAATTTTTCAGGAAACAACTGCCAATGAAGATCAGAGCTTGTTATACTCACAGATCCCAAGAGGAGGGGGCTACGTGGGGAAGCATCAGGGTCACCAGCAGAGGCAGGGAGGAAATCTGAAGCTGGAGACACTTTCCATGGGGAAGAATGGATTAGACAGGTAAGCAAGCCTAGGATGGGCTGTTTGAATAATTTCAGCAGGTTCTGGGGCACAGGGGTGTCCCTAGGTGCCTGGGACCTCTGTGGGATATTAGAAATGTGGATAGTGGCCTGGAGTGTGAGAGTCTGATCTAGGAGGTGATTGGTTTACAAGGCATGTTTGCAAGACAGGTAAGCTGTTTGCTATCTCTAGGAATTAGCTGGGAGAGGCAGTCTCACTGGGTTATCAAGGCCCCAAGTGTCAAAGCATCAAAAACACAGAATAAAAAGTCTTGATTAATACAGTCCTGGGAGCAGCTTAGTTCAAGGAGGGAAAGGACTAGCCTGGCAGTTGGAAGCCATGAACATAGCATTCACCCTTCTTCTTCCTCCTGAACAATGAAGATAATGTGGATCAGCATGAGGACCCCTCACATCGCAAATATTCTATTATCTTCATCTAAACCGTATCAGTGACCTTCCAAACTCATCTGAGAAAGGAGGGAATGAGGAGGAGGAGATCAGGCATAAAGAGCTGGGACCCACACTGGGTGGGCTGGAGGACACAACAGATGGACAGAAAAGTCACAAGTTTGGGGACTGAGGAAACACAATGAAGGAATAAACTGGGAAGTTGGAGAGGTGAGGTGGCTCAGGATCCACATCTTCCCCATCGGTCCCTTCCAGTTCACCTCTTTTACACAACCTTCCAGGCCAAGTCCAGGCAGACTGTTAGGACGAGATGGAAAAGAAGAGGCAGTGAGTGCGGAGGGTCTTCAGGAGGGAAAAAACCCAAGTGCTTGGAAACTAATTGGTCTAATTATCACTAAAGTGATTGTGACTTGATATATATTTCCTTTCAGAATTACTTGTTTGAAATTGAAGTATAGGTAATTTACAATGCTGTGTTAATTTTTGCTGTACTGCAATAGAATTCATCACACACATATATATGCTTTTCCATAAAGTTTATCACAGGATAGTGAATATAGTTCTCTGTGTTATACAAGAGGACTTTGTTGTTTATCTATCCTGTATGTAATAGCTAGCGTCTGCTAATCCCAGACTCCCCACCGATTCCGTCCCCTGCCTCCCCTTTGGCAAGCACGAGTCTGCTTTCTGTCTGTGAGTCTGCTTCTGTTTTGTAGATAAATTAATTTGCATCATATTTTAGACTCCACATACAAGTGATATCATATGGCATTTTTATTTAGGGAGAAGACACCTAGAAAGAGAAAGGGACAAAGACAGAGATCACAAGAAAAAGTCAGCCCCTGACACTGCAACACTTTTCAGTCTCAAGCACTACTTCTCCAAAATGAGCTGACGATGACAGGGTATTGGAGCACTGCTTCCTACTTCCTTTCTTGGAAGTTCACAGTTAACATCAACAGCTTAACAGCTCAGGGAAGATTTGAGGTGAAGGGAACCTGTCTAACCATGTTAACCCAGTACTTCCTAAATGATTTCACCATAAAACCCTTTCCCTTCTCCTATTACCATCCCAAGCCCTATACCCTAGGCTAAAGCAATGTATCTTTAATGGTAAGATGTTAGTGACCTTCAAATAAACAAGGAAGACCATCTCTGTCAGGGTACCTGCCTAGGTGTTCGTGTGTGTGTGTGTGTGTGTGTGTGTGTGTGTGTGTAAGTCAGTCGTGTCTGACTCTTTGCAACCCCATAAACTGTAGCCCGCCAGGCTCTTCTGTCCATGGAATTCTCCAGGGAAGAATACTGAAGTGGGCTGCCATTCCAACCTCTCCAGGTACATCCCCACATTAATTGACCCAAGCAGAGTGACTACACAGAGCCAGAACATGGGAAAGCGTGGGTCCGAGGTGAGAGCATCCAATCTGGGGCAAAGCAGCGGGTGATGTGAAGGAGGTGCCCGCTGTTCAGGCCAGCGTGAAATCTGAAGTCCAAGGACAGCAGCTGGATATGGGGTCAGGCAGAAGCCATAGGACCAAGAGCAGGAGATAAATTTTGAGAGCTCGCTCACAGTCAGAGGCAGGTGTTATTGCCCAGGCCCACGGGTAGCATCCTTCCCTTAAAAAGACCACTTGGCTTCAGAGACAAGTGTCTCTCAAGGGGAACCATGGAGCCAGCTGGCATGTAACCACACCTTTGGTTACCTGCCCACAGTCACCAAGAGTAGTAGCAAGGCACTCAGTAATGACTGCTCCAGTATTGTTCATAAGTACAGAACCACGGCTCGATTCCAACCAGACAGAAGATTCAGCTCCCAGACACCAGGGGAGTTGACTTCATCACACGGGCAGAGCCACACTGCTTTCGAGTAGGAGGCGGAAAGGAGCCTGAATGGACCCATTCTCCCCACAAGCTTTACAAAGAGGATGAAGTCTCTAACCGGCCAGTAAAGATCAAAGTGTATCTGACGTGGAATTTGAGTATCACAGACCTGTCAGAATGAGGGAATGGGTCATCACATGTGTGCACAGCAATCAGGATCATAAGGAGGGAGAGAGTGGAGGAAGGAAGTGCACGAATTCTCCAGTCATGGAGACCAACACATTGACTGTGCACCTGTGACCAGCCCTGGGCTAATCACTACCTGGATTATCTCATTTAATCCTCACTAGCTCTGTGCAGCTCGCAGCTCGGGAAGGTTAAGAAGCTCGCCCCAGGTCAGGGGCACCCTCAGGGCTAGAACCTGGCTTTAGTTCTGGCAGTTGATCTCCAGAGCCCACATTAAAACACTGCTTTCTTTCTGTCCTCTCACTGCACCCAGTGACACTTCTCACCTCACAGCGTTTGCTGGGTCCTCCTTCCTTCTCCTGGAGTATCCTCTCCCCACGATATGGCCTCATCTCTCTTTGCTGGCAGTTAGGTCCCTAACCAACACTGCCTGATGGACCTTACACCCAGTGGGCTCTAATTAAGCTGAGATTTGATTTCCCATCTTGAAGGGCTGGGGGTGGGACCAGATACCTTGGGCTGGTAGCCCTTGGTGCCAACTATAGCCATCCCCTCCAGATTCCAGAGCCACCCTCCGCACTCTGCTCCGTGATGAGATACTGGGTGCTGGGGAGCTGCAAGTATGGAGCCATCACAGATGTCTCCATGGGAAGCTCTACCCACAAGTGTGAGAGGGAGACCAGAAGGCAAGAGGAGGAAGAGGACTCTCTCCTGCTGATCTGCTGGCTGTTCGGTCAGCAATGACCTTGCCTTAGCTCTGCCCTCCACCCTGAACCCAGCTTATGGCTTGTGCACCCTCCTGCCCCTCGGAAGGATCGGCAGCAGCCAGGCCGGGCCCCTCCAGGAGGCAGATCCCCAGTGCCCAGGGCTCCCCTTCCGAGTTTCTTGGCTGCCAGCAGCGGCTGGTCAGCACCCCCATTCTGCAAGGACTGGGCCCAGCACTCCGAGACCCTCCTCCAAGCTCCAGGTCTGAGCATCGCAGCGTCTCTCCTCTTTCCCCCAGCCTGGAGGTGCCAAAGTTCATTCCTCCATGTGGGTTCTCACCTCAGTCCTAATGCCAGTTTTTAACCAATCCCCTGTGCTGTAACAGAGTAACTCTTCGATACAATAAATAGAGCAGTTTCTGATTTCCTGAACTGGAACCTGATTCACATCCTGGATATCTCAGGATGATCCTGGGTAGCCCTACAAGCTTGGTTCTCTGTGTGTCGTGATAGTGAAAAGTTGGTTAAAGCACTACTCCCAAACCCCCAGTCCCGACCCCCGATCCAGGCCCAAGCGGCCAGCAGACAGCATCAGAGTTCATCCTCTCGTAGACACACCCAAGAAAGTATTTCCAAAATCAGAGTCAAAATGGATGCTCTTGAGCATTTACTTGTTCTAGACACACGTGAGTCCTCCCAGGACTGGATGTACCGACCAACCGTGTGCCGTGCTTAGTCGCTCAGTGTCCAGCTCTTTGTGACGCCATGGACTGTAGCCCGCCAGGCTCCCCTGTCCATGGGGATTCTCCAGGCAAGAATACTGCAGTGGGTTGCCATGCTCTCCTCCAGACTAACCATGATTGTCATTAACTCTGTCTGAGTCCACAGGCTTTCCTGAGTGCTAGGGCCGCAGGCGGGGGTAGGGGTAAGCGGTCTTTCCTTTCTTGCTCTAAAATCAAGCTATTATGACACAGGAAGGTGTAAATTCAGACTCCTTTAAATGTGAAAAGCGAAAAGTCGGATTGCAGCCCAGTATCCAGCTTATCTTTTTCTATTAATCAATCACCCAGGATTTATCGAGCACAGTAGGTGCCCCCAAGGCACTCGCAGATGCCGGCAGAAGGTAATCTCTCCACATGCACTTACTTCCCTTCACAGCCCCTCTGGGCTCTCAGTGAGGACTCAAGAGACACGTCTCATAATTTCCCCATTGTTGCTGGTCTATTTTTATCCTTCCTGTGTGAATCAAAGTGTGACGTACTGTCCCACTGTTCAAAGCCTGACTGGTAAAGCTTTTGATATCATTTGATATCTTCAAGAAAAATATATGACTTGTTCCCTGACCTCAAAATCAGATTTAAATGATTTCATCATGAAATACCTTATGCTGAGCGGACAGGTGGATGATATCAGTGCGTGGAGAATTTACAAAACCAGCAACTTGCAAAGCCAGGTCTGCACACTCTAGGAGCTGGACTCCTCCTAGAAGAGAGGTGCCGACCTGCTGTCCACACCAGGCTTGGGCCAGAATTGGCCAGTTCTGTCCTGGAGACCTAGCGATCATTCCAGATGGACAGATTAGGAATTAATCATTTAGGGCAAAATGCATCCTAATAATGGCAACTTAATTACAGTAATAATAAATATAATAATAAGGATAATGCTTAATAATTCTTTAGTACAACTCAAAGTTCTGTATTTATGTTAACCCATTAATATGGGCTGAATCGTGTTCCCCTAAAATGCATATATTTAAGCCCTAACTGTTCATGTATTGAAGCCCTAACATCCAGTACCTCCTAATGTAACTGTGTATTTGGATCATGGGTCTTTAGAGAAATAAGTAAGTTAAACGGGGTCACTAGGGTGTGCCCTAGTCCAATCTGATTGATGTCCTTTTAAAAAGTGGAGATTAGGACATAGAGAGAGGGACCTCATGGGAACACAGCCACAAAGGCCTTCTGCCAGCCGAGGAGAGAGGTTCTAGGAAAAAACAACCAAATTTATGCCTTGATCTTTGTCCTCTTGCTACCAGAACTATGAGAAAATAAATTTTTTGTTCTTTAAGCCACTGAGTTTGTGGTCCTTTTTTAGGGCAGCTCTAGCAGAATAATACACCCATGAACTTAAAAAAAAAAAACTTCCTATGGAGAAAAACATACTTTGAAAAGATACACGTACCTTAGTGCTCATTGCAGCACTATTTACAATAGCCAGGACATGGAAGCAAACTAAATATCCATCAACAGAGAAACGGATAAAGATGTGGCATGTACATATACATATATAATGGAATATTGCTGCTGCTGCTGCTAAGTCACTTCAGTCGTGTCCAACTCTGTGCGACCCCATAGACGGCAGCCCACCAGGCTTTCCGTCCCTGGGATTCTCCAGGCAAGAACACTGGGGTGGGTTGCCATTTCCTTCTCCAATGCATGAAAGTGAAAAGTGAAAGGGAAGTCGCTCAGTCGTGTCTGACTCTTAGCGACCCCATGGACTGCAGCCCACCAGGCTCCTCCGTCCATGGGATTTTCTAGGCAAAAGTACTGGAGTGGGGTGCCATTGCCTTCTCCTACTCAGCCATAAAAAACAACAAAATAATAATACCATTTGCAGCAACATGGATGGACCCAGAGACTGTCACACTAAGTGAAGTAAGTCAGATAAAGAAAGACATACATCACTTTTATATGGAATCTTAAAAAAAAATGGTATAAATGAACTTATTTACAAAACAGAAATAGAGTCACAGATGTGGAAAACAAACTTATGGTTACCAAGGGGGAGAGGAGGGGAAGGGATAAATTGGGAGATTGGGATTAACCTGTACATGCTGCTATATGTACAATAGATAACTAATAAGGATCTATTGTATAGTACAGGGAAATCTACTCAATACTCTGTAATGACCTATTTGGGAAAAGAATCTTTAAAAGAGTGGCTATATGTATATGTACGACTGATTCACTTTGTTATATACCTGAAACTATCACAACACTGTAAATCAACTATTGCTCAAAAAAAAAAAACCTCCCTGACACAAAGGAAGGTTTACTCGGCTGCACGTTTCCTCATTTTCAGCTGGTAAAAATGAGGCACGAAGACCAGTGGGCTTTGCCTGGCCCCCAGTTCTCCTGTGGATGGATGGGGTTTCACCTGACTCTCTTTCTTGTCTGTTGGCTGCAGCTCTGTTCTTCAGTTGGAGTGATTGGGAACATCAGTATTAAGCAGATATTTTCAAAAAGCAATCAACTCCAGATTTTCCATTATTAATGTGGAATAGAGCTTATACAGAAAATGAAAACACACATATATTTCAAAACCCAATATTAGCCATTAATGTCAACCCAGTCAAACACTCCAGATTTCATCAACTCCTGCTGTTTCCCTTTGAGGAAAATCCTAGCAGTGTTATGAATTCATCTATTATCTTTAACTCTTCATAAAGTATCGAGGTTGACAAAGCCCAAACTTCTCTCTGATAGAAGCATTCTAAAGTTTATCTGTATTCTTGTGGGAGAAATGGAACTTCTAGAGCCTTGGCTTATTTTTAAATGACAAATGCTAAATTAACATTTTGTAAGATGAATCTGACATGTGAAATGGTTGGTATAGTTTTTCTTAATCCTCTGTTTCAAAGAGAAGAAGCTGTATTTTCTTAGATCAACCAACTAAAACCCAGGATTGTATGGATCATCTAGCCTAATAATTTGCTTTTTCTTTTAAGCAGAAGACTTCTTTTTTCAAAAACGACATTTTTGAGGAAGTGCGATGTAGAACAAGATGAAATCTCAGCTTCTCTGGTGGAAGAGAAGATCTTGACCTCTAACACTCAGCCTGCTTCTTGCACCTTCATCTTTCTTGACTCTGAGGAAAATAGTATGAAAACCACAGACCTATTCCAATCCTCACATTTTACAGATACGGAAACTGAGGCCCTGGTGGAAAACATGGCTGTGGCCAAGACTGAGCATCTGACAACAACACAGCCAGACCAGGAACACACATCTCCTGATTCCTGGGTCATGGTCTTTGTTTGTATCACAGTGTGTTGGTAAGACTGCTGCAGAAAAGGGGGCTCCCTTCCAGGGCCCGAGGGTGGACTCTTGTTTAACACCAGGAGATGAATTATTGGGGGAGACACACACAGTGACAAAGAAAAGACTTTATTGGGCAGGGGTGCCTGAGTAGAGACCAGCAGGACTGCTCTGCCATGTGGCAGTCTCAGGTTTTATGGAGATAGGGGTACTTTCTGGGCTGTCTCTGGCCGGTCATCTTGCTTGGCCCGTATTTAGTCTGACACCAGGTCCTTGCTGGTGGTGCGCACATCTCTCAGCCAAGATGAATTTCGGCTCTAAAGATTCTGGGAAGCTGGCAGGACATACTGGAGGCTGGTGTCTCCTCCCTCCTTTCAGCCCCTCCTGAATTTTCCCATTTCGGTTTCAGTGGCGGCACCACGTGCCTTACTGAGGCCTCCTGTTGTGAGACAGCTCAAGGGCTTATCATCATGCCTGGCCAAGGCAGACGGATTCAGCCCATGGTTTCCTAACAATACCAACTTCGTTTGACAGTCTAGCTCCCGGGACCGCCTCAGTGCTTCAACCAGATGCAACTTTCACTGCTAGGACTCACATTGTGGTGAGATACATATGTCCGCGTCAGTTACATCAAGCAAGTCTCTTAAGTACCCAGAATTTGGAGGCAGATTTCCAAACACAGGGTCTCAAATGCTCAGGTCAGGCTTCTCTGCTTGAAGAAATATTCCTATACTCCAACTCAGTGGTTCTCCAACTTTAGTGTACCTTTAGAATAACCTGTGAGTGGGAGAAGAGTGTTAAAAAATAAAGATGCCAGAAATTCTGACTCAGTAGGTTCAGGGTATAACCTGAAGGATCCACAGACAGAGCTTCGAGATCAGATGCCTGACCTTGATTAGTCTTTGTCCTTCAAGCCTTCACTGGATAACTAAAATTTGCTCAAATTTCAGGAACTACTAAATTTTCAACACATTTTCCATGTGACAAGAGCATTATCCTCCTCCCCAGATTCAGAACATCAAACCCCAGGAGGTATCTCTCTTCCACCATAGTGTCCTGGTGAATCCACAGCAACAGGTCGCCAGCTCTGGTGGTCCCCCTGGGAGAAGCAGCAGGAGCAGAGGTAAGGAACAGAGCTCTGTTTGCATGCAGATCGTTTCCATAGAAAATTAAACAAGCAATAATGGCCTGCAGAAAGTATTGTGTATAACCACCACAACAAAAAAATTGTACTTTAAGGGATAGCTCATCTAAATTCGAAAGTAATATTAGCTCTCAAAGGTCCTGCACTCAGATAGGATAGAGGTCAACTTAAGGAGCTGAGGAACCAGAAAGGTTAAGAGTTCATGGTAAAGATCAAATCTTGCACTGAGAAATTCCTGTGTTGAACTGTGCCAAAACCGGATGCTTTTATTGGTAATTATGATGATGATAATTCATTTAACTAGGAATAAAATAGGGCATGATTGTTTACTTCTGCCCATTTCCCCAGACAGGCAGAGAAATGAGAAGAAAAATCTCAGAGGTTTTACTCTTGGCTAAATGATATAATTTCCTCAATTAACCAAGAATAAACATAGCAACAAAATAATTTGCCTTTACATTATACAATAGTCGTAAATAGACTTCTTACACCTTGCTTGGAAAAGTCAAAGTGGAGACAGGCTGCCAAAGAATTGGAAACATCTTGAGTTTGGTTTCCATCTGAAAAGACACAGTCCTTGGAAACCTGCTCACATTTTCAGGCTTGGCATGAGACTTTCAAAAGCTAATCTTGGTTTCTCTCCTTCCTACTGAACCCATTCCAAGGCCAAGAGATTGTGGGTTGAATTGTGGTGAGATAAAAGATGCTTCTGAGTGCTTGAGGGGAAAGGCGCAGAGATACAGGGGAGAGCAGAGTGCATGTCTGAGAGGAGGTAGACAGTTTGGCTGGGTTTTTTGGAGAATCCTTAATATAAACTAGGAATTGCTGGTGGTCCATGAACATTCTCATGATTACAGCAAAACATACCCTCAGGAAGGGAGTTACTATCACTGAATCAGGCTGCTGGGGGTCCAGGACTGGAGTGCACTAGCGTGTGACTCCTCACTCACATCCCAGAGGAAAAACTTTATAACGGTCAAATTTACACAAAATCACCCAGGTATTATACAATCTTATAAAGCATAAGCTGCAGCCATGTTTCTTCAATAGCGGAGCAGAAACTGATTTTGTTTTAAATCCTTTAAAGAGAATGTTTTGTAAAGAAATTACCAAGACTTTTGTTCAAATGAAACCTCTGCTTATCACCATAAATAAAAATCCTTTTTCCCACTGCATAGTTAAATCTCTTTGATGCCCTCTCTCATTCTATGCTGCCACAGCCTCTTCCTCAGCCTCACACAGACTTTCTAGAAGAGGATGCACAGGAGACATTAGCATCTCCAGGTTGTGAAATGTGACCATGCCCTAAAGTGGCATGAGGCTCATGTTCAGGACCAAGGACAGTGGTCCACGGACTGGCTGCTCCCCTGCTTCTAGCCCCCTTTCCTCTCCTCCCCACTCTAATATCTAGTCACATCACATCCCTGAGCAGAGGAATATGGACCACATGGTTGAGATTAGAAACCAAACTAGGGTTGAACTGCCTTATAAAAATAGAAGCTGCCCCCACCCAAGTTCCACTTTGATCAGTCAACAGATACCTCCAAGTTCAAGGATGGAACCTGTAAAATTCAAAGGATTTACTCACTGTTGCCTCGGGTAAGTCTCCACTGCTGACTTAGTTCTGAAGACGGCAGTTGCTGCCGTGGGGGATGCCGTGGCTGAGAACCTTTGTTTGAACCCCAGAGCCGCAGTGGCTGCTGCATGCTCCCCTGGGTCCTCACACGCTGCTGGGCCAACTCTGCCCTGCTTCCATGTGTCTTTGAGATCATAATGGCATTAGAGAAGCTCAGTCTGAGGCATATGGGTCCAACAGACCAAATCTGGGCCCACAGTGTCGTGAAGTGAGATGCTCAACTCTCAAGAACATGTAGTAAGACATTTGCTCATTTTTGCACCTTCTGGAGCAAGGTCAGAACACAAGCATTTCTGGGAATAATGTGTTTTTGCAAGATAAAACAGAAGGTGAAGAGGATATAACTACATTACAATTCTGTTAAATACCTTTATTTATAGAGATGAAAGTTAGGAAGCAGGATTAATTGCTGCAATATGAGGAAAGTAGAAACTAATTAAAAATGAACATTTTAGCATGCTATCAAAGGGCTGGGTTCTCTTTGAAGGTGCCCTTTACAAACAGAAAGAGTTTACAGCCTGGAGGAACTATCCTTCTCCTGATTTGGTTACAGATTCTCTCTCTCTCTCCTTCTTTCTCATACACACACACACCATATACCTCAGTAAACTTAGAAACTGATATCAGAGGAGGAAGATAAAACGATGGCAAACCCTAGTTAACCCTGGCTTGATAACTCCAGTCTCTCCATTTCAAGGATGAAATGAAACACGAGAGCCTTGAAGTGAGTTATAGAACCTACAACAAACCCAGCAGGGCATCCGGTGCGAACGGTCACGTTCCTGGTCTTGACAGGATCAAACAAAGCCAACAGCAAATAGCCAGCGCCCAGAAGCTTGCAGGGAAGAGGGGCCCATTTGAAGGGGCTGAGGGAAGGGAGAGACAATCAGAGCAGCCTGGGAATTAGATCATCTGATTGAGCTCAGCCTTCCCTCCACTTGAACCCATCCAGGGTAACTGCTTCTTGGAAATCCTCCCAGTGAAGAATAAAGCAGTTATTTTGCACTTCTATGTCCTATGCACCCTTGACACACAGGTTATAGTGATAAATAGGACTGGAGATAATAGGAAAGGAGCCAGACCCTAACCCTAACCCTGACTCTGACCTTAAACCTTAACCTGCATGCCAGTATCCTTTATTACTTTAATAAGGACAACATTAATTTGAATAACAAAGATAAAACTTTCTACACACAAAGCCCATGATGTATGGCTATTTTCATTATTAATAATAAAAATTGACCCATTATTTTATATCACTGCAAGATCCCCTTCTGTGATACCTAATTGCTCTTAAACTTACTTCTGCATCTTCCCAGGTGACTATATTCACTGTCCTCTTGGGTTTGCTCTGTTGGATAGTCCAGCCTCTTGGGTTGAGAAACATTGACATTCAATGTGCTCCCAAACACAAAACATCTCGCACATTTTTCCTACCCCTGTTGCCCCAAATCTCTCATGAATACTACATATCTCTCCCCCACTGTCATCCTCCTTGAGAAGACTACCCTCTAGCTGAGCAAGACACTACACAGTCTGCTTGGGGGAAGTTGCCAGTTCTTTGCTTTTTCCAAGACTTATTAACTTGGGCAGGACCCTAGGAAGGGGAGAAAGGCGTGGGGCCAGGAATGAATATGCTCTGGGGGTGGTGGGTCTCGAGAGGGGGTCTGATGCTTGGTGTGTTTAAACTCCTGCTTTTTCCACTCCTCAGAGGCTCTGTTACTCTGGCCAAATCAATCATACCAGACAGAATTTTGGCAACATGGTGCTTGCATCTAGGGTATCGTTCTGCGTGATAAGCAATTTTGCTATCAGTTTCCCCCAGTACCTGGTGCATAATGTCAGTTGGATTTCAATGTTGTCATGATAAGCTATGGTCTTCTACAAATGCTATGTAGATATGCCTGCCTAATGGATCTTAGTTATTCCCACAGAGGAGACTGACTTCATCCCCTAGGATTTGCTCTGAGTAATTTCTCTTCAGCTCTCTCCTTGGGAACTCAGCTCCCAGGGATGGAGTGAATCAATGCCCAACCATAATCACTGCTCCTTCCAAGGGAAACTGCCCCCCTTGGGGCTCAGAGGCACAGCTAACAGGTGTCTTTTACAGAGGAGAGACTTGATTTCAGATGGCCATCTTTTTTCTCAGAAATGCAAAGCTGTTTCCAGCCTCTCCGAAGTGTTATAAATAAACAAATAGGGACTTCCCTGGTGGCCCAGTGGTTAAGACCTTAGCTTCCAACGTGGGGGCGTCGGTTCCATTCCTGGTCAGGGAGCTGAGACTCTACATGCTACAAGCCAAAACATGAAACAGAAGCAATATTGCACCAAATTCAATGAAGACTTTAAAATGGTCCACATCAAAAAAAAATCTTTAAAAAATAAAATAATAAATAAACACATACACACACACAGGTATGTGTGTGTGTGTGTATATATATATATATATATATATATATATATGTGCATGTATGTGTGTAAAGCTTAAAATCAGGTCAGGAGAGGCTCTCTGATCTTTGCTAACATAAGACAATGATGCTGCTGGGGGGAGAAATCACAGAGAGGCACAAAGGCTTTCCCCCTTGGACAAGGCCCCCATCTGACCGCTCACAAAATCCATTTCCCTGAAGGCCCAGAATTCCCACTCAAGGCTTCTTCTCTGTCCTAGGAGCCCTCCTCTCCACAGCGGCATGCTTCCTTCATGTGGAATTGGAGATGAATCATCATCTTGGAGAAATGACTTTCCGTGGGGCCAGCTAAGCCCACTGAGGCTCTCAGTTGGGTGGCAGCCGCCCCCCGCCCCCCGCCCCGCCCAGCCCCAGACGGAGTTATATGAGGACCTGTGGAAAAAAATTAAAATCCTGGATGGAAGCTGTGGGGGCTGAAATGAACCAGCCTATTACCCAGTGCCTCTCTGACGGTGTGGGTTAATTTATCACAGGGAATCCAATCACTTCTTATAAAATCGGAGCAGGTTTCATTTAGTTTGATGAGGTATATTGCAAGATTTCAGAAAATCAATTTTACTGAGAGCCATATTAAGCCCCAGGGAATATAACACTACATGTACCTCACATAAGTTTTTGTTATTACTCAGAGGATCGCTGGGGAAATTATATACTTAGTCCAATGAAGGGTAATGGCTACCTTCATTGTCTTGGGCAGCTCTCACCCTGCTTACCTCTGTGAAATAACAAATAAAAATGGTAGGGCTCCAAACTGGTACTTATCTAAGCTCTGCAGAGCCAGATGCATGATAAGAGTGAGTAAATGTGACTTGATTTCCCAGAGATGCTAACCCCTTACCGTATGGGATGATAAGAACCCACGCTCAGCTGTTATGGCTACTATGTATTTTGACCAAAGCCCTATTCTGATGGAGTCCTCTAATTTGAGTTCTCAGAGCAGTGTTTGCAAAGGAAGCCACGGTGGGCTAAAATTGCTTTCAACCAATCTGCCAGGTTAATATTTCCTGAGAGGTATATTTCTTAGTGAGAAACTTTTCCTCCAGTGGCTAAGGAACATTTCTATCTATAGTCATCTGGTCTCTTGGAGACTTTGGCTTGTAAAGCAATAAACCAACCTAGCTTTTTATGGGGCCCCCAACTTGAAGCTGGTGGCAGGGAGTGCACACTCCACTGGACTTTGGTGATAACTTCCTTCTCCAAAGGCCATTGGAACCGAAAGCAGTGGGTATAGGGAGTGTGTGTTGGGAAGAAGCGGGAGCTTGTGGTGCTTCAATCCAGCTGCATCCCACAAACACCACAGCTGCTCTTATGTATCCTCGGTCTAGGACTGTGTTGTGCAATGTGACAGTGATTATCCCCATGTGGCTATTTAAACTAGATCACTTAAAGTTAACATAATTAAAAATTAAATTCCTTAGCTGCACTTGCCACATTTCGAATGCTTGGTAGATATGGTGGTTAGTGGCTACCATCATTGGACAGCACACATCTAGAGCATTTACATCCATCGCAGAAAGTTCTAGTGGACTTCGCTGGGTGGCCATTTAGTTCTTGAGATTTGATAGCTATTACATGGATCTGAGAGTTTAGTTCAGGCTAAAGTCACTGCCCATATGATACAAGGGTCCTTCATTTCCAGATCCTCTTTCACCAGCGTAAACTGGGGCTATACATGACCTCTAGATGGTCTTTGGGTCAGAGAACCTCTCTTCCACCATAGCAGAAACAGCCACAGGAAAAACTCAGAACTGGTTTTAGAAATTAAGAAATAAGGATGAAAACTGTACATTGTAGGACAAAGCTGGTATTTAGGAATCTATGGGGAAAAGGTTTTCATTAGTTCTGTATGCAAGTCAAGAACAGTTAGAACCAGACATGGAATAATGGACTGGTTCCAAATTGGGAAAAGTGTACGTCAAGGCTATATATTGTCACCCTGCTTATTTAACTTCTATGTAGAATACATCATGAGAAATGCCAGGTTGGAAGAAGCTCAAGCTGGAATCAAGATTGCAGGGAGAAATATCAATAACCTCAGATATGCAGATGACACCACTCTAATGGAAGAAAGCGAAGAGGAACTAAAGAGCCTCTTGATGAAAGTGAAGGAGAGTGGAAAAGCTGGCTTAAAACGCAACTTTCAAAAAAAATAAGATCATGGCATCACTTCATGGCAAATTGATGGGGAGAATAAGGAAACTGTGACAGACTTTATTTTCTTGGACTGCAAAATCACTGCAGACTGTGACTACAGCCATGAAATTAATAAATACTTGCTCGACAGTGTATTAAAAAACAAAGACATCACTTTACTGACAAAGGTCCATATTGTCAGAGCTATGGTTTTTCCAGAAGTCATGTGCGGATGTGAGAGTTGAACCATAAAGAAGGATGAGTGCCCCAGAATTGATGCATTTGAACTATGGTGTTGGAGAAGACTCTTGAGAGTTTCTTGGACTGCAAGGAGATCAAAACAATCAATCCTAAAGGAAATCAACCCTGAATATTCATCGGAAAGACTGATGCTGAGGTTGAAGCTCCAATACTCTGGCCACTGGATGCAAACAACTGACTCATCAGAAAATACCCTGATGGTGGGGAAGATTGAGGGCAAGAGGAGAAAGGGGCGACAGAGGATGAGATGGTTGGATGGCATCATCAACTCAATGGACATGAGTTGGAGCCAACTCTGGGAGATAGTGAAGGACATGGAAGCCTGGTATGCTGCAGTCCATGGGGTTGCAAAGAGGCAGACATGACTGAACGACTAAATAACAACGTCAGTTCTTGCCCTGTACCAAGACCAAACTTTTCTACTGTCCCTTTGTGTCCTATTTTATATTTCACATATACATAATGTTATACAATATTTGTCTTCTCTTTGACTTGCTTCACTTAGTATGATAATCTCTAGATCTATCCATGTTGCTGCAAATGACATTATTTCATTCTTTTTCAGGCCTAAGTAGTATTCCATTGTGTATATGCACCACATCTTTATCCATGTATTTAAGTTGTTTCCACATCTCGGCTATTGTAAATAGTGCTGCAATGAACACTGAGGTTTTCATGTATCTTTTCAAATTAAAGTTTTATCTGGATATATGACTAACAGTGGGATTGCTGGACCACAGGGCAACTTTATTTTTAGTTTTTAAAGGAACCTATCTATGAAACAGAGACAGACTCAGACATAGCGGGCAGACTTATGGATGCTAAGGGGTGGAGGAGAGGGGAGGATTGGAAGTTAGGAGTTAGCATATGTAAATTATTATACATAGATGGATAAACAACAAGGTCCTAGTATAATAGAACAGGGAACTATGTTAAATATCCTGTAATAAATCATAATGGAAAAGAATATAAAAAAGAATATATGTATATATATGAATCACTTTGCTGTACAGCAGAAATTAACACAACATTGTAAATCAACTATGCTTTAATAAACTTAAAAAAATCTCCAGTGTCATGAGAGGAACTGATTCCTCCTGAATTCACATGTTAAAGTCCTAAACTCCAGTATCTCAGAATGTGACAGTTTCTGGAGATAGGATGTTGGAAGAGATAATCAAAGTGAAATGAGGCCATTAGGGTGAATCCTAATCAGATGTGATCGGTATCCTTATAGGAAGAGATGAATGGGACGCTGACACCCAGAAGGAGCCATGAAGCGTAGACAGATGATGGCCATCAGCAGGCCAGTGAGAGAGGCCGTGGAAGAAACCCATCCTGCCAACACCTTCATCTCAGACTTCTGACCTCCACGGACTGAGTGGTTTGAACAACAGAAGTGCATTTTCTCAAAGTTGTGGAGGCAGCCCTAGCAAAAGAATGTACCTATCATGCAGATTCTTCCTAGAGCAAACCAGAGGCCTCTGCAACAGCTACCATGAGATTTTTTTCAAATCGTTGGGAATTCCCGGGCAGTCTACTGGCTGGGACTCTGTGCTTTCATTGTGGGTTCTGGTTGAGGAGCTAAGATACTGTAAACTGTGGCACAGGCAAAAAAAAATTCTTTAAATCAAGCTGGAGATATTTTGAGGATACATTGCCCATCATCACAGTTTTCCCCTCAAGCCTAACAAAGTAGCTATTTGCACAGAGGATTATTATGCCTTTTCCTGTAGGGCAATTCAAGCTTTGATGCTACTCACAGAGCCAGTGGGGAACTGGAACTCAGAAGTGACAGACAAATTACACATGAGAAAGGGCAGAACATTTCAGAAGAGTGTTTAAAAAATCATTTTACCTTCACTGATATTTTGCTGTGACATCCTTTATTGATTTCTACATGTCAACTCTAAATTACATCTGTGTGTGTGTTTACACACATTGGGTAGAGTTAATCACATTCACAATATATAGATTTAGCAGCTATTCATATATCACTCCTTTTCAAGGTGTTTAACAACAATTAATTAATGTAACATGCAACCAACCGCATGTTCAACATAACAGCCCACAGGGAATGGGATGCAAACTTTAAAACCCAGTGAAGTTCTGATGCTAATATTTTTCGTTTGGTAGGATTCCTGGGGGAAATGCCCAGTTGTCAACTCCTGAAGAGAGATCGGAATATCTAGATAAGAGAAGGTCTTGGATATGGATGTGGGCGCGCTCAGTCATGTCTGACTCTTTGAGACCCCATGAACTGTAACCCACCAGGCTCCTCTGTCCATAGGATTTTTCAGGCAAGAAAACTGGAATGAGTTGCCATTTCCTACTCCAGGGGATCTTCCTGACTCAGGGATCAAACCCTCGTTTCTTGTGTCTCTTTCATTGGCAGGAAGATTCTTTACCACTGAGCCACCTGTGAAGGGCTTAATATTATCCAATTAGTTATCTGTGTATCTTAACCTTTTCTGTAATAGAAATTTTTTCGATTTTTTTTTCTGGCAGCATTGCAATCTTGCATTTAAAAAAATTTTTTTTTCTGTCAGATTGAACAAAAGAAACATCATTCAAGTAATAGTTTGAAACAAAACATTTGCATGACATTTGAGAATTACAAGATGTTTTTAGAGCCAAAATTTTCATTGGATACCCACCACACTTTTTAAAGTTAGGTTATTTCTCCCATTTTGCAGATAAGGTAACTAAAGATTGGAAAGCTTAAGTGACCTTCCAAAACTTTCACAGCTAGTTCCATAGGGAGCCAAGACAAAACTTTACATTTGGGATTTTAACCAGTCTGTTACATGTCTCAGAGGGAATGATGCTGAAACTGAAACTCCAGTACTTTGGCCACCTCATGCGAAGAGTTGAATCGTTGGAAAAGACTCTGATGCTGGGAGGGATTGAGGGCAGGAGGAGAAGGGGACGACAGAGGATGAGATGGCTGGATGGCATCACTGACTTGATGGACGTGAGTCTGAGTGAACTCCAGGAGTTGGTGATGGACAGGGAGGCCTGGTGTGCTGCAATTCATGGGGTCGCAAGAGTCGGACACGACTGAGCGACTGAGCTGAACTGAACTGAACATGTCTTCATATGCCTTTGTCCTTCCACCATGGCACACCATCCCAGGAGAATGTCCCCGGGGTGCTCTCCATGAAGCTGCCCTTACCCTTCATCGGCACTGCCCACTGTGGGCTTCTCCTGCCTGAGAAGATGGTTCTACAGACAGACAGGTAATTCCAGGGGAGACACGGATGAGACCCACGGCATCTCCACAGAGGCCACGGTGAATCCATTCCCTCAGTCTCTTCTGTCTCATCCCACTGACTTTTGCCTACTGAGTGAGGTGGAGTTAGGAACAAGGGATCTAGAGTGGGGAGTGGGCTTCCAGAAGCCATAGATAGGAACAGAGTGACCAAGGTGTGAAAAGCTGAGATGAGCTTCCTTCCCTAGCATCCCCTGCAGTCTTTACCACCTGCCTCACTTGTCTGGAGTTAGCCCTGACATGCCTTCCATGATGCGCAACCACCCTGTACTGGGGAAAATCGCAGAGGTATTCTGGCGCTGGTCTGTGATACAGTAAGGACCTGCCCTTGCCCTCAGCCCCCTTCTCAAGAATGCTTTTCTAGCACAACCTTCCTGGGTTCCCAGATTGGTCCTTGCACTTAGTGGACCAATCATGCTACCTGGACCACATCTGATGCTATGATATTTGGTGTCCCAACCAATGCAGGCAGGTCACCAGGGTGGCCAATGAGCTCTGAGGAGGCTTGGCACAGACTCGTCCCAGTAGAGCTGCTCTGTATTAGATGATGACGAGTGGACCTAATCAGACATCTCTCTTAGCAAACATGAATGCTGTGTGTGCACTCAAACTATAACCCAAAGAACTCAGGTTCTCTCCTCTCTGGACCTGAGAGAGCCGAGGACCTGAGCATCTGTGGCTAATGAAAAACAGGAATCCTATTCTGTTCCTTTCCCTTGTGTCCTGGAATCAGCCCCCATCACCCAAGGAGGTCCAGGTAAGTCTCTTCTGGGCAAGTTTAATAACCCCCTTGATGGAGTATGGTTCTAGGTCTCTGAGAAGTTCTGGGAGACTACAGAGAAATACAAGACACACAAAAATAACCTCACTAGCTCACCAGAGAGACACTGGCCAAGATGCCAATTTTTCTTTAAGATGCCCATATTTAAGTTATTCTTTCCCAAGTTTTTATTGTCTGCTTCCTTGCATCGTTGGGCTAAGAAGGTATTGAATATTCTCCCCAAAAGACTCCTGTGGAAAGTAGCTGAAAACTGTCAGAACAGATAAAGCAGAGATTACTGCTTTCTTTCAGGTCTGTTTCCTGATTTCCCTGCTGTGGACAGTAGTGATCTGCCTAGAAACCAGGCATGTGTTAATTTGCATGATTGTGTTAACTAACTAGCAGCCACTCCATCCCAGCCCCAGTATAACCTAAATTAGTTCAACAGGAGTAGGTGGTTTAATTCGTACATTATTTACATTTGCTAATAAACAAGCAATTTGAGTTTTAGCTCAAATTTTCTCTTGGGGACAGAGCCAGATCTCTGCTGAGAATTTGACCTGGAGAAATTCACCCTGTATATTCCTCTCATCCCAGATATCAACTCTGACCCACTCTTCGAGTTTTCATACAGAGAAAGTCTAGGTGGAACTTCTCTCCAGCAGCTCCACGCCCCAATTCATTGGAAGGACTGATGCTAAAGCCAAAGCTCCAATACTTTGGCCACCTGATGGGAAGAGCCAACTCACTGGGAAAGACCCCGATGCTGGGAAGGCAGATGATGAGATGGTTAGATAGCATCACCGACTCAATGACATGAACTTGAGCAAACTCTGGGAGATACTGGGACAGGGAAGCCTGGCATGCTGCAGCCCATGGTCACAAAGAGTCAGACACAATTGAGTGACCGAATAACAACAGTCCTCAGCCTCAGTCCAGACTGCGGAGGTAAACAGCCCTGTCTAACCCAGGTTCCAATTAGGGCTCACCCTGGCTACCAAAGGGCCCTGGCTGCCCCCACCCTGGGAGACCTGGGCTTCCACTGAGCTGAGACCCAGAGCTCTGGAGTACCCATTCTCAGATGGGTTTTCTTTCTGGGTGTCTAATTCTTCTTGGTTTCTTTCTGGCTACCTGCCTAGTTGGTCATGTCTCTTCCTAAAATTGTGCCTGTCTACTCCAGCCCTGAGAGCCCCTCTTTCTGAGACTAACATCTCATCATGAACTTAGGAGCTGCCAGATGTAGTCACCCCTAAAAGGACCCCAAACAAAGAACCCTTGGAGTCTCCACCACTGAGTTTTGTCCACCTATTAAGTGTGACCACAATCAAAATGCTAGTAATAACACATTAAAAATACTAGTAATAATAGCCAGCATTGATTGTGCTATTTCTTTGTGTCAGGAATTTTGCAGAAGCTAATGTTCACATAATTGGATGGTGGAGGAGACAAGCTCAGGAAAGTTAAGCATCTTGCCCTAAGTCACACAGAAAGTCATGAAGAGCTGGAATTTAGTCTGTCTGGATTCAGGCCCCCCATGAAACCATGCTTGTGTCACTCACCTCCCACACCTGTTTAATTATCGCCCACTGCTGCCTCCTAAGCTCACTTCAGGGCAGGGAGAGCTGGTACCGCTGGATGGCTTAGTTTGGGTGTTAAGGACCAGGGATGGGTGTCAGGAAGCCCCCAGATGTGACTAAAACTGTGTGGGACCCAAGCATCAATACTGAGACCAGTCAGAGAGAGGCCTGAGCCTCACAGCCAGAGACATGTGCTGACTGGACAAAATACTTTGCAGAGATTCCCCACCCTATATGAAAAGAGTATAAACATATATGCCCCGGAATATTACTCAGCCATAAAAAGGAATGAAATTGTGCCATTTGCACAATTTTGAATGGACCCAGAGACTATCATTCAGAGTGAAGTTAAGTCAGGAAAGAGAAAAACAAATATGGTTTATTAATGCATATATGTGGAATCTAGAAAAATGGTATAGATGAACTGATGTGCAAAGTAGAAATAGAGTCACAGATGTAGAGAACAAATATATGGACACCAAGAGGGGAAAAGTGGGGTGGGATGAATTGGAAGATTGGAATCGATATATATACAAAATATACATAAAATAGGTAACTATTTTATGAGAATAAATGAGAACCTACCATATAGCACAGGCGATTCTGCTCAGTGCTCTGTGGGGACCTGAATGGGAAGGAAATCAAAAACAGGTGGGGTATATGTATACATACAGCTGATTCGCTTTGCTGTACAGCAGAAACTAACACAGCATTGTAAAGCAACCATACTCCAATAAAAATTTATTTAAAAACCCAGTGAGGTCTGTAGCTCTCCTCTTAGAGATGGCACCCAAGGCACTTTCCCCAAGTGGCCATAACTGCTGTTGAGTCAGGGGATCTGGCTGCCTGATGCCAAGTAGAAAGACAGCAGCATCGTACCTCCAGATGACTGTCACGCTGCCTCAAATGAACTACAGTCGAAGGTGGTGGTGGAAGCACTGAAGGGGATTAATTCTGGGCTATCATTCAGCGTTCAGAAAAGGTTGTTTGTTTCATGCTGGTTGCTACTAAATGCAGTGATGTCATGAGGTATTATGAGTCTTACCCACCCCAAACTGCTTTTCTCCACCAAAGGGAACCCAAGAGTGGCGTGTGACTCTCTGGGTCCCTTCCCTACATGGCTCCTTTGCAGTACCTGAGGTTGGTCCCTGGGCTCTAACCACTTTCCTTGGGCATATTCATAAGAGAAAAGAGACCAGCCCCATCAGTGAAGCTCCGTGAGCAGCTCTTCTTTCCCAATACCTCTTCTCTCTAAAAGGACATGGCACTTCTATTTTACAACAGTTTCAGCCCTGCTCTTCACTACAGTTCCTGGGGCTTGCAATGGGCTCCTGACCCAGAGGAAAAGTCAGTGACAAGAAGAAGGGCGCTACTAAGGACTGAATGTTTGTGCTCTCTGAAAATTCACATGTTGAAACTCAAACCTCCAAGGTGATGGTAATTGGAAATGAGGATTTGGGATTAATCATATCATGAGGCTGGGCCCTTGTCTGATGGGATTAGTGCCCTTATAAAAAGAGACACAGAGCTCTCTCCCCCTCTACATGCCCCCCTCCTCCCCATTTCCCCATGTCAGGACACAGACAGAAGAGAGCTGTCTGCAAGATGGAAGGAGAGTCCTCACTAGAAGCTGAATTGGACAACATCTTGATCTTGGATTTCCAGCATTCAGAACCATGAGAAAATAAATTTCTGTTGTTTAAATGCCCCAGTCTATGCTGTTTTGTTATGGCAGCCCAAGCAGACAGAGACCCGCAGACAGAAGCCGCAGAATGAGAGAGAACCCGGTAGGCAGCATTAGTCTAGATGCTGAGGCAGCCAGCCTGCTCGTGAAAAGGCAGAGCTCTGCAAGCCCTTCTTCCAGCCGTCCTTGCCTGTTTACAGGCAGAAGCAGCAGCTGCCTTCAGCTGGAGGCGTGAAGTGCTCTGAGAGTTCCACCTGCCACACACACCTCTGTGCCACAGTGCTGGGGCTCCCTGCCCCTCACCTGGCAAGAAGTCTCCCTGCCGAATGAGCTAATGGGTTTGGAGAAAAGAAGACTCTGGGGTACTCACCATCTCAGTTGTTAACAGGGTTTCTCACTTGGTTTTTTGTGGCTGCAAGGACTTTTCTTCGGAGTAATTTAAGTGAGGCAGGAACTCAATGGCTGGTACCTTGACAAGATCACCAAGGTCTTCAGATCTTAGGGTTCAGGAGCGCAACTTGTGAGTTCATGGGAGTTCTGGATGATTGGTTCAGGCTAATCAAACTCATGAAACTGGCTGACAGCTGCTGAGTACATTTTTTTTCCCAAATGGAAAGTATTTTTGAAAAACGAAATTACTAACTCAAGGCAAGGTCACAGAGCGAGGCATAGGAAGATTTTTAATGGTTGATGTCATCAAGCTCTAATGAGCCTCTGCCTTAATGAGGAGCACCTCCCAGTGGGCCAGAAGACCTGGGACCAATCAAAGCACCCACCCCTCTGGCCAGGGCCAGAGACAAATAGGAGCTCTTCAACTTGTTCTTCATCTTTATGCTTTTAAATATCCCAAGTAGAGCAACTACTCGTTTTTATCATTAATGTGGTACTGTTTCCATGATTAGTATTTTAATCAGTTCAGTTCAGTTGCTAAGTCGTGTCCAACTCTTTGTGACCCCATGGACTGTGCCCACCAGGCTTCCCTGTCCATCACCAACTCCCAGAACTTGCTCAAACTCATGTCCATCAAGTTGGTGATACCATCCAACCATCTCATCCTCTTCTCCTCCTGCCTTCAATCTTTCCCAGCATCAGGGTCTTTTCCAATGCTATTTACTATTTATATCATTTACTATTACAATGCTACTTACTATTTATCTCAGATCAATGACATTCAGATGCCTCTGGGGAGTCTCTCTCAGCTAATCTGAGCACACTCCAAGTCATCTCTTCAGCAGATGGCTAGTCTCATCCGTGGGATGGTAGGTCTTTGGAGCTTCAATTTCAGTTAGTGGCATTCCCCAACTCCCTCCCCATGCCATCCTCTTTGGGATACAGTGATGAAATAATGCAAAGTTTAATAAATATGAGATTGACAGGAAAGAAAATAATTGGAGAGGTTCTGGTTGGACTTGAAGTAGGTCGACTCAACTTCCTCTTATCTCAGTTTAGAACTGGGTGCCAAGGTCTCTCATCAGTCAAGGCTGGGTCTTCTTTTTTTAATTCTTATTTTATTCTTCCTTTTTGGCCACACCAAATGGCATGTAGGATCTTAGTTCCCCCAACCAGGGATCAAACCCTAGCCCTTTGCAATGGAAATTTAGACCAGTCTTAATCACTGGACCACCAGGGAAATCCCAAGATTGGGTCTTATTACTGATTGGTCCTGCAAAACTACACCTATTTTCACATGCACCATTCCCCCCACAGCTGGCAGAGAGAAATGAAGCACATACACAGAGATGAAGAAACAAGAAACTGCACATTGCTTGTAGAGAGACGGCTACCCTCTGTGTGCCTGCATGCACAGCCCAAGGCGGTGGGCAGGGGAGCAAGGGATGAAAAGGTGACGTGTCTTGCAGGTGGTCCTGCTCTAGTTTCAGCATTGTTAGGCTTCCCATGTGGCTCAGCTGGTAAAGAATCCACCTACAATGAGGGAGACCTGGGTTTGATCCCTAGGCTGGAAAGATGCCCTGGAGAAGGGAAAGGCTACCCACTCCAGTATTCTGGCCTGGAGAATTCCATGGACTGCATGGGGTCACAAAGAGTTGGACATGACTGAGCAACTTCCACTAAATAAGATCATTAAGGACACTGAAAGCACCGACTATTTTACCCTCAAGGACTGGCAATTCCAGAAAAGTTTGGCGTTTTGGAGACTGATCTAAACTGGTCATGACCTTTGCCCAGGCCCCTGCTTCCTGTACCTTGTAGATTGCTTAATGCTATGCTATGCTAAGTCGCTTCAGTCGTGTCCGACTCTGTGCGACCCCACAGACAGCAGCCCACCAGGCTCCACCGTCCCTGGGATTCTCCAGGCAAGAACACTGGAGTGGGTTGCCATTTCCTTCTCCAATGCATGAAAGAGAAAAGTGAAAGTGAAGTCGCTCAGTCATGTCCGACTCTTAGCGACCCCATGGACTGCAGCCTACCAGGCTCCTCCGTCCAGGGGATTTTCCAGGCAAGAGTACTGGAGTGGGGTGCCATTGCCTTGGAGATGCTCAAATGTCCATCCTTCTGCCACTCCTGTATTGAATGAGAGCCAAAATGATTTCTTTGCCCTTCAGTCCTCCTTTCCAGTAAATGCCTGTCCATTCTCTGAAACTATAAGTGGATTCGGGGATTTTTTGACCCACCATAACTCTAAGAAAAACTCAGTATTTGTTATTCTCAGTCTTAATGCCTGCTCATGGTGATTTTAACTCTGCATTTTAAAATGGCTGTGGTATTTTAATAATACAACCCTCTTTCTGGTATTGTGGAAACATTACATTATTCAATGTATCCAATTGCAATGCATTTTTCTTTGCCCTTGTGGTGCATTATTACTGTGTACTCTTCAGAGAAGTATAATTTGGGGAGCAATTTTCCAGCAAACCGTTGAAGGCGTCGTGTTACAAATGGAGTTGATGTGTTGCTCTGCTCATGGAACTGCACTGAAAGGCCGAGAGCCTTTTTCAGGGTGAACACTGTCGTAGTGAAGTGATCCCAGTGGAACCCCAACCTCCCACCTTGCTCTCTCCAGTCAGCCCTGCTCCACCTCAGGGCTCTGACTTCCAAAGTCAGCTTCTGGTACCCAAGATGCACAGCCACATACAGGGCCCTGGCTGACTGTCTTCCTGAAGCTATTTTGTCTTTAGCGTGGGGTTTCTCTTTGGCAAGGTCAACTTTGTCATCTCCTACAACTGGGTTTGGCTTTCTCAAATACAGAACTCATGCACGTGGTCAACAGATTGCTTTCGACCCACAATTGTGGGGTTTTTATTTTTTTAATTACAAAATTTCAAAACCATAAAAAAAAATTATTGTCCAAGTTTGAAACTCAGGAGTTTGCACTTCCAGGACTCCCAGATTATCTCAGCAGTTATGCCACTAAATGAAGGTTTTCCTCTTCGAGGAAGAAGCATCTTCTCCAGGTCCTCATAGACCACACTAGTCCCTCCTAACAAACTCTGAGATCTTCACAGGTAATTATGCCTGACTATTTTTGCAAGCATTTAAGACTGCAACCTCAGCTTTTATCGCTGTGATAGGTAGAATTCTAAGAGCCATCCACCAAATTCCAGCTATCTTGGGTACATACCTATCCCCTTATAGAATCCTCTTTCTTGGAGTGTACGTAGCACCTGTGAACAGCAAGATCAAACCAGTCAAGCCTAAAGGAAATCAACACTGACTATTCATTGGAAGGACTGATGCTGAAGCTGAAGCTCCAATACTTTGGCCATCTGATGCGAAGAGCTGACTCACTAGAAAAGACCCTGATGCTGGGAAGATTGAGGTCAGGAGGAAAAGGGGGCAGAAGAGCATGAGATTTCTGGATGACATCAATGACTCAATAGATGTGAGTTTGAACAAACTCTGGGAGAGTGAAGGACAGGGAAGCCTGGTGTGCTGTAGTCCATGGAGTTGTAGAGTCAGACACACCTGAGTGACTAAACAACAACAGCCCCCTCTGATTGGTGGCAATGTGTTTTGCTGATATAATTAAGATTCCTAGTCAGTTGACTTTGAGTTAATTAAAAGGGAGATTATTCTAGGTGAGCCCACCCTAATTAGGTGAGCCCTTAAAAGAGACAAGTTCAGTTCAGTTCATTCGCTCGGTCGTGTCCGACTCTTTGTGACCCCATGAACCGCAGCATGCAAGGCCTCCCTGTCCATCACCAACTCCCGGAGTCCACCCAAACCCATGTCCATTGAGTCGGTGATGCCATCCAACCATCTCATCCTCTGTCATCCCCTTCTCCTGCCCTCAATCTTTCCCAGCATCAGGGTCTTTTCCAATGAGTCAGCTCTTCACATCAGGTGGCCAAAGTATTGGAGTTTCAGCTTCAACATCAGTCCTTCCAATAAACATTCAGGACTGATCTCCTTTAGGATGGACTTGTTGGATCTCCTTGCAGTCCAAGGGACTCTCAAGAGTCTTCTCCAACACCACAGTTCAAAAGCATCAATTCTTCAGTGCTCAGCTTTCTTTATAGTCCAACTCTCACATCCATACATGACTACTGGAAAAACCATAGCTTTGATTAGACAGACCTTTGTTGGCAAAGTAATGTCTCTACTTTTTTAATATGCTATCTAGGTTGGTCATAACTTTTCTTCCAAGGAGTAAGTGTCTTTTTATTTCATGGCTGAAGTCACCATCTGCAGTGATTTTGGAGACCAAAAAAATAAAGTCCACCACTGTTTCCACTGTTTCTCCAACTATTTGCCATGAAATGATGGGACCAGATGCAATGATCTTTGTTTTCTGAGTATTGAGCTTTAAGCCAACTTTTTCACTCTCCTCTTTCACTTTCATCAAGAGGCTTTTGAGTTCCTCTTCACTTTCTGCCATAAGGGTGGTGTCATCTGCATATCTGAGGTTATTGATATTTCTCCTGGCAATCTTGATTCCAGCTTGTGCTTCTTCCAACCCAGCGTTTTTCATGATGTACTCTGCAAATAAGTTAAATAAACAGGGTGACAATATACTGCCTTGACGTACTCCTTTTCCTATTTGGAACCAGTCTGTTGTTCCGTGTCCAGTTCTAACTGTTGCTTCCTGACCTGCATACAGGTTTCTCAAGAGCCAGGTCAGACGGTCTGGTATTCCCATCTCTTGAAGAATTTTCCACAGTTTATTGTGATCCACACAGTCAAAGGCTTTGGCATAGTCAATAAAGCAGAAATAGATCTTTTTCTGGAACTCTCTTGCTTTTTCCATGATCCAGCAGATGTTGGCAATTTGATCTATGGTTCCTCTGCCTTTTCTAAAACCAGCTTAAACATTTGGAAGTTCACGGTTTACATATTATTGACCTGGCTTGGAAAATTTTGAGCATTACTTTACTAGCATGTGGGATGAGTGCAATTGTGTGGTAGTTTGAGCATTCTTTGGCATTGCCTTTCTTAGGGACTGGAATGAAAACTGACCTTTTCCAGTCCTGTGGCCACTGCTGAGTTTTCCAAATTTGCTGGCATATTGAATGCAGCACTTTGACAGCATAATCTTTTAGGATTTGAAATAGCTCAACTGGAGTTCCATCACCTCCACTAGCTTTGTTCATAGTGATGCTTCCTAAGGCCCACTTGACTTCACATTCCAGGATGTCTGGCTCTAGATGAGTGATCACACCATCGTGATTATCTGGGTCATGCAGATCTTTTTTGTATAGTTCCTCTGTGTATTCTTGCCACCTCTTCTTAATATCTTCTGCTTCTGTTAGGTCCATACCATTTCTGCCCTTTATTGAGCCCATCTTTGCAAGAAATGTCCCCTTGGTATCTCTAATTTTCTTGAAGAGAGCTCTAGTCCTTCCCATTCTATCGTTTTCCTCTATTTCTTTGCATTGATCACTGAGGAAGGTTTTCTTATCTCTCCTTGCTATTCTTTGGAACTCTGCATTCAGCTGGGTATATGTTTCCTTTTCTCCTTTGCTTTTCGCTTCTCTTCTTTTCACAGCTATTTGTAAGGCCTCCCCAGACAGCCATTTTGCTTTTTTGCATTTCTTCTCTATGGGGATGATCTTGATCCCTGTCTCCTGTACAATGTCATGAACCTCCGTCCATAGTTCATCAGGCACTCTGTCTCTCAGATCTAGCCCCTTAAATCTATTTCTCACTTCCACTGTATAATCGTTAGGGATTTGATTTAGGTCATACCTGAGTGGTCTAGCAGTTTTCCCTACTTTCTTCAGTTTAAGTTTGAGTTTGGCAATAAGGAGTTCATGATCTGAGCAACAGTCAGCTGGAGAAGGGAATGGCAAACCACTTCAGTATTCCTGCCTTGAGGAACCCCACGAACAGTATGAAAAGGGACAAGAAATGTCAGCAAATGCTCTCCTACTGGCCTTGAAGAAATAAGTACCTGAGGACAGCCTTGAGGGGAGTGACTCCCAGATAAGAGCCAGTAAGAAAACGGGGCCACAATCCCACAACCACAAAGGACTAAATACTGACAGTAGCCTGACTTAGCTTAGAAGAGGACCCTGAGCCTCATATGAGATCACAAGCCCAGCTGACAGATGGACTCCAGTGGATGGGACCCCAAGCAGAGGATCTAGCCGACCTACCCGAGGCTCCCAACCCACAGGATTGTGTGATTTGCATTGCTGTAAACTACTAACTTTGTGGCAAGTGGTTATGCAGCAAAGAAAAACTAATTCAAAAACTTACCTGTTAGAGCATTGCTTTCATACTTGTACTCATACCCCTGCTGCTGCTGCTGCTAAGTCGCTTCAGTCGTGTCCGACTCTGTGTGACCCCATAGACAGCAGCCCACCAGGCTCCGTCGTCCCTGGGATTCTCCAGGCAAGAACATTGGAGTGGGTTGCCATTTCCTTCTCCAATGCATGAAAGTGAAAAGTGAAAGTGAAGTCGCTCAGTCGTGTCTGACTTTTCACGACCCCATGGACTGCAGCCCACCAGGCTCCTCTGACCATGGGATTTTCCAGGCAAGAGTACTGGAGTGGGGTGCCATTGCCTTCTCTGACTCATACCCCTAGCCACGCCTGAATTACAGGAACTGCTTTCACTTAAGACCAAGAAACACATGACAGAGAATACTCTGTTACCTCCAAAGATAAGTGGAGGAGGTGCAAATGCCTGACGGACAAGCTTGGTCTAAGAGAGAATCATGATATCAGTGCTGTGAAATGTTCTTAGCTATCACCTGGTCTAGCTGTCGCTCCCATTTTCAAATGAAGAAACTGAGGCCCAGAAGTTAAGTGATGTAGCCAAGGTCACATGCCTTGATAACTTTTACTCACATTTCCTATAGTTGGCATAAACCTTATAAATTCTTGATTTATCAAAACTCCTGCATCTGGTGGTGGCTAAATACAGGGAGGCCTGAGGAGGTTGATTACAGAAAGTTACTCTTTGCTTGAGGAATCAGTAGGTAAATGGTTGATACTGTATTAGATCTAAATGGTTATTAATTGAACAAATATCTGTATCTCAAGTATTGTCAGAAGCAGCTGAGAAAACAACGAAGTAGGACATGTGGTCACTGCCTTTAAGGCTTTTCTCATCTTCTCCATGATAAAGCTTACTGCTTTCAATTTAGATAACACAGGGGCTGAACAAAGAGCAAGGCAGGACAGGCAACAATCATTTGACACACGTTTTCTGGTCGTTCTGCTAAAGACTGGAGCCCCCCCAGTCACCCTGACTCTCAAACTCCTTCAGTCAGTGCTGTGCCTAACCATCAAACATACTTCTGAATCTGCATTCTGCTATCATTCTTTCAAATGCAGGATACAGCTCAGTAGTGAGCACAAAGTGGATTGTGCTGGAGATATGAGCAGCAGGGATTCAGCAAAGGGTAAGCTGTGGTTTGTGCTACAGAAAAGGCAGTGATAAGCCTGTAGTGGATCCTCTTCAGATGTCCGTGGCCTGTGGAGAGAGCTGAGACGTGGCCCCCATGCCAGGAGCCTTGATGGTGAGAGAGAGCCTCACCGCTCTCAGCCACCAGCTCCTGCTTGGTTTTACCTTCGAAACGCTCAATCTTGTGTTTAAGGAAAAACTGTTTCCCTCAGCTCCTTGGTTTCAGGCAGGGTCACGCCCTAAACAACAGGGACAGCTGCCTCCTCTATTATTAACCGTCTCTAAGGATAGAGACTCTGAGTCTTCCTTGGCCATCTCTTGTGCCCGCCCCACCCCACACCAGCTGTGTTGGTTGCCCCATGTCCATCCCGGCCCCACTGTTTGCTGACCTACCATCTCCAACCACTTGGAACCAATAACCAATTGCAACTCACTATAGTTCTGTCCTTAGGTCCAAACAGTGACACAGCTGGGTGAGTTCTGTCCCTTAAAGACTGGCATTTGCCCTTTTGAATCACAGCTATCATGACCATTGGTTCCTATGATCACCCTGGGGGTGGAGGTGCCCCAAGTCTTTCCAGCATCATCCTCCAAACTGCAGTGGGGTTTGAAACTCCACTCTCTGGAGTTTCAGCTGGCCACATGTCTTTTCAGCTCAGATCTCTATTCCTCTATCTTTTCTGTCACTTTGTGACCCAGTCTGGGCCTGTGGCATATGAGTAGAAGTGATGTGCCCAATTCCAAGTCGGCTTCCACCTGAGGATGGGCCGCTTGCACTGGGTTTCCCCCACCGTCGTCCCCCTTACTAAGCAGCCAAGACGGAGTCACATGTTCAGGATGGCTGAGCCAACTGACCAGTAAACAAAACTGAACTATCCACCTGTGGACTATGATGTGAAAGAGAAATGAGTGTCTATTTGTTTTCAACTGAGGTATAATTGTTGTTCAGTCACTAAGTAGCGTCTGATTCTTTGCGACCCCATGGACTGCAGCATGCCAGACTCCCATGTCCTTTACTATCTCCCAGAGTCTGCTCAAACTTATGTCCATTGAGTCGGTGATGTCATCCTATCATCTCATCCTCTGCCATCCCCTTCTCCTCCTGCCCTCAATCTTTCCTAACATCAGGGTCTTTTCCAATGAGTCAGCCATTCTCATCAGGTGGCCAAAGTATTGGAGCTTCAGCTTCAGCATCACTCCTTCCAATGAGTATTCAGGGTTGTTTAGGATTGACTGGTTTGATCTCCTTGCAGCCCAAGAGACTCTCAAGAGTTTTCTCTAGCACCATGCTTCACAAGCATCAGTTCTTCAGCACTCAGCCTTCTTTATGGTCCAACTCTCTCAAACACACATGACTACTGGAAAAACCATAGCTTTGTCTGTACAGACCTTTGTCAGCTAACTGATGTTCTTGCTATTAAATATGCTGTCTAGGTTTGTCATTGCTTTTCTTCCAAGGAGCAAAGTGTGTTAGCCCCTCAGTCGTGTCTGACTCTGCAACCCCATGGACTGTAGCCTGCCAGGCTCCTTTGTCCATGGAATTCTACAAGCAAGATTATTGGAGTGCATAGCCATTCCCTTCTCCAGGGGATCTTCCCGACTCAGGGATTGAACCTGAGTCCCCTGTATTGCAGGCAGATTTTTTTACTGTCTGAGACACAAGCAAGCATCTTTTAATTTTGTGGCTATAGTCAGTGTCTGCAGTGATTTTGGAGCCCAAGAAAAGAAAATCTGTCACTGCTTCTACCCACCCCCCCATTTGGCATGAAGTGATGGGCCCAGATGTCATGATCTTAGTTTTTTGAATGTTGAGTTTTAAACCAGTTTTTTCACTCTCCTCTTTCACCCTCATCAAGAGGCTCTTAAGTTCGTCTTCACTTCCTGCCATTAGAGTGTTATCATCTGCCTATCTGAGGTTGTTGATATTTCTCCCAGCAGACTTGATTCCAGTTTGAGATTCATTCAGCCTGGCATTTCACATGATGTACTCTGCATGGCAGTTAAATAAGCAGGGTGACAGTATACAGTCTTGCCATATTCCTTTCCCAATTTCGAACCAGTCAGTTGTTTCATATTTGGTTCTAACTGTTGCTCCTTGACCTGCATACAGGTTTCTCAGGAGACAGGTAAGGTGATCTGGTATTCCACCTTATATAGGTATAATTAAGGCCCCCCAGATGCACAGAACTTAGGGATTCTCTTCACTGAATTTTGGCATTTGTATGTGGCCATGATACCAAACAGGATATAGAATATTAACATCCGTGTTATTTAAACCACTGTGTTTGGGGGTTTCTTTGTTACAGCAGCTAACGAGTGGCCTAACACCTCATACATGGTCTCTGCTTCCAGTTCTCTGATGTGTATTTAAGTAGATCTTGCTTGACAGCCAAGTTAGATATTTTGACTCCTGCTGCAAAGCCTTATTGCCACTGTCATAAAATCAACCCCCTGACATTTAATAGAATTAGCCCTTTTTTTCTCTTAGCTAGGAACTGTCCTTTCTTATGCTAGACAGGATGGCTTCTAACTTGATGCCATCTGCAGTCAGATTTTGATAGCATTCCAGGAAGTCTGTGATCAATTATTCAAAGTGGTCCTGACACTCCCTTGATACCATACATTTTAATTCTTTTTTGGAAAAAGATGGAAGTAACTGATAAAAACTTTTAACTACTATTTTAGAGCCACACCAAAATTTGTAGGCACTATCTCTAAGGGCTAAATTTTATTTTACTGTAATAAATGGTCTATACTGTGCTTACAAATTTGATGTGAGAAATCACAGTTGGAAAATTGCTTGCTTTTTAATGTTGTTATAGAAGAACAGGGAGTTACCTGCCCAGGAAACCCTTAATTGAAGTAATGGCTTGTGATCAAATGCCACACCCACCAATTATTCCTGCCCTAAAGAAGATAAAGACAGTCAGATACTTTGAAGCCAATGTCCCAGAATGACCTGAGCCTATGTGTCCACCTCCCAAAAAGAAGAGGAGGGGTTAACATTTGCTGAGACCCATGGGAAAAAATTAATTCATAAGCAGAGGGCTGAAACAAATAAAATATTTTATTGTTTTGCCCAGAGAATAAAGGAGCAGAAAGTCTGTTCTATACAAGTCTCCTGGAGTCTTGAAATTTCTTAATCATGGTTTATTACAAAAAGAACCAACTACTAGACCTGATGCAGAAGAGAGTCGCCCCTGATTTCAGGAAGTGCCTCTTCCAGTGGGGCTAAGGCCACCAACAGGGTGAATGTGTTCCAGCTCTCTGGTCCTGCCTAGCTCCTGGCCCAGGGCTTTATCCCATACCTGCCTCTGCTCACTATAAAGCAAACTCCACACCTCAACTGTGACCAGAGCTGGTAACGGTTACAGTGTTCCTGGATGGATCTGTCCCAGCCCTGCTTCTCTGCCAGGCTGGCACTCAGAGGTGGGCAGATGCCTTGCTCCTGGCCTAGGAGGAGGAAGGGAGCTACTGTATGCCCAGATGTCCACTGAGACCAGCCAGGTTCACCGCCGGCTATTCACGGGGAAGAAACCTACTCCACTGTTTTGCCTGGGAAATCCCGTGGACACAGGAGACTGGAGGGCTACAGTCCATGGATTGCAAAAGAGTCGAACATGACTGAGCCACTAAGCAACAACTCCAAGGGCAGAACTTGGGCATCTGGATGGATGGTTCCCAAAACACCTTTCAGTTTAATATGAAAAAATTTCCCATCATTCTGAGTGATGAGTGAATGAATGAGTTCCTCATCCCTGGTCATGTCCAAGTAGATGTTGCATGATCTTCCACCAAGAGATTTAGACAAGGGAGCCTCACGGTGGATGGGAAGATGGATTGTGATTTCTAAAACCTCTTCTTGCTGGGGGTAGGCTGCCTCTCTGTTCTGAGAACTCTCCCCTCAGTCCTGCAGTGCTTTGACTCTCATTGAGGCACCCACCCTAGGCTTGATGTTGGCCCAGATTCAGGACAAACTATGACCTCAGCCCTGTGATCACTCAGGAGCTGGATCCTACCACACAGAGATTTGGAGTGAAGAAGCAGAACCCCTGGTCCAAGCTGGGCATTGCAGCTGTGAGATCTGGGATGCACACTTGTTTCTGAAATCAGTCCATCCTTGTGAACTCTGGTCCTACGATGGAGTCCTGGTCTTATCGCTGTCTGATTTCTGGTGGGCTAGGAGGGGAGCCTGTGCAGGAAAGGGGTGGGGGTAGGTACCTTCAATCTATTAATACCTGTACACTCCAGGCCAGGGGCAGATAAGAACGAACACTGAGTCCCCAAGCCTGCTTGTACACACACATATACAGAATCCATCCAAGTCCAGGCCCTGACTCATCACAACCTTGAAGAGGTTCCATGAATCCACCATGATCATACTCACCGACTCACAGGTCCAACACTGAGCCCAGAAGCCAGAGAGAGGTAGGCAGACAGAGCAAGATGAGTCCCAGCGAGCCCCGGTCATAGAACTGGGGTCCCCTCAGGATCCACAACAGGACACCAGCCAGGGTCCATCTAGAACCTGTGGCTGACCACGACCAGAGCCTCTCCCGGCAGGAAGATCCTGTTCCAGCCACTAAAGGCCCAGCAGGGAGCAGACATGTTCCTGACTGCTCTCAGGCCCTTGCTGTAATCAACTGTCTGTGATCCCAGGATCCTAGGGATGAAAACTAAACACAGGATGAGGGGTGAGACCAGGCTACTCCTGACAACAAACGGATAAAGAGGCAAAATTTTATGTTCACTAATGTACATGTGCACAGGCAAAAAAAAAAAAAAAAACCTAGAGGCTTAACTACATCAGTGTGGTTATTTTAGGTGGTGGGATTATGGCTAATTTTTATTTTTTGTCTGCTTTTCTGCACATCTCAAATTTGCTGCAATGAATATGTATTATGGCTATAATCTGTAAAAGGTTAGTTTTAAAATTCATATGGAATTACAATTTTATGGTCGTCATTTTGCAATCAAAGCTATTTTGCTTACATGTGGAAGTTTCGTTTTCACTGTTCCTCCTTTGTGCTTTTTCCCATGTCTATTTTTACCTCCCTGCTTTCAACGCTCTAACAGGACAGCTATCTTCTCCAGTCAGGCACTCTGGGTGTGTGGGTTTAAGTGGCACATGTGCAGAGAAAACGATTCCAACATCTCAGGACATGCAGGTTCTGCTTCCTGATCCCACGCATACTCTGTTCCTCCGTCTCTTCATGCTGTTCCCGCAGGCAGGACCACCTTCGCCACTTACCTCTGCAAACCTAATCCTACATGTTCTTCCATTCTCTGTCAAAAATTCTGCTCCTGTAGAAACTGTACACAACTTAGTGCATCCATTCATTCATAAAATAATTCTGGGGCACTGTCCACATCCCAGACACTGCTGTGCTCAGGTTGGGACACATAGTCACAAATACACCCAGCCCCGACCTTCCCCTTTAGAACAGAATCCTACAAACAGCAGGCTATGGGGGTTACAGACAAGCCCTTGGGATTGGCTACTGCAGCTTGCTCTGTGAGGGAGCAGGGCTCTACAGCGTTGAGAGGGATCAGTTGAGTTCAGTTCAGTTCAGTCGCTCAGTCGTGTCCGACTCTTTGCAACCCCATGAATTGCAGCACCCCAGGCCTCCCTGTCCATCACCAACTCCCGGAGTTCACTCAAAGTCAAGTCAGTGATGCCATCCAGCCATCTCATCCTCTGTCGTCCCCTTCTCCTCCTGCCCCCAATCCCTCCCAGCATCAGAGTCTTTTCCAATGAGTCGACTCTTCACATGAGGTGGCCAGAGTACTGGAGTTTCAGTTTTAGCATCAGTCCTTCCAATGAACACCCAGGATTGATCTCCTTTAGAATGGACTGGTTGGATCTCCTTGCAGTCCAAGGGACTCTCAAGAGTCTTCTCCAACACCACAGTTCAAAAGCTTCAAATCTTCGGTGCTCAGCTTTCTTCACAGTCCAACTCTCACGTCCAATCATGACCACTGGAAAAACCATAGCCTTACACTAGACAGACCTTTGTGGACAAAGTAATGTCTCTGCTTTTGAATATGCTATCTAGGCGGGTCATAACTTTCCTTCCAAGGAGTAAGCGTCTTTTAATTTCATGGCTGCAATCACCATCTGCAGTGATTTTGGAGCCCAAAAAAATAAAGACTCTCACTGTTTCCACTGTTTTCCCATCTATTTGCCATGAAGTGATGGGACCAGATGCCATGATCTTTGTTTTCTGAGTGTTGAGCTTTAAGCCAACTTTTTCACTCCCTTCTTTCAAACCAGTCTGTTGTTCCATGTCCAGTTCTAACTGTTGCTTCCTGAGCTGCATATAGGTTTCTCAAGAGGCAGGTCAGGTGGTCTGGTATTCCCATCTGTTTCAGAATTTTCCACAGTTTATTGTGATCCCCACAGTCAAAAGACTTTGGCATGGTCAATAAAGCAGAAATAGATCTTTTTCTGGAACTCTCTTGCTTTTTCATTTTTTTGTTGAGAGGGATACAAACCAGTGATTGTCACGGCAACAGCCAAGATCATTAGATCACACAACATCCTCTTACAGGCATGTGTGTAGACACATGTCGCTGTATGTACATGTATATAAACATACTACAAATCATTGCAGTTACCTTAAAAGCGTTATCCTAGCACAGCTAACAGTTACTGAAGACGAAGCATGTGCCAAGCCCAGTGTAAGTACTTTTACATGTACAACCTCATTTGCTCTCACAATAACCCTGCACTGTATGTTGAAAAGGCCTAGACCACAGACAGGGAGATGGGGCACCCCCGTCACAGCGTGGGAGCGCGGCCCGGGCAGGGCAACGAGGGTCCAGCGAACAGTCACCTTCTCGCACTGCCTTTCCTCTGCATCTTGCTGTGAGGGCTCTGCGCTCCTTATATAATAGTTGCTTAGGCAATGCCTGCGAGCGGCTTGTTCTCTGCTTGTTCCTGTTTGCGTATCTTGTCCCAGCTAGGCTGTGAGCTCCCGGGGTGGCAGGGACCACTTCTGACAGTTACGATGGTCAGTGCTCAGCGCAGCGCTGGATACAGAGGTTGATTTGCAGTGCTCTGAAGAAATCAATTATCATGTTTGTTTCCATGCTGGCTTTATAATCAAGGGACTTTATAATCTAAATGTACCTTGCTGAAATCGAAGGCTAGTTCTGTGGCTCTTCCCTTCGGGTTGATAGGCAATCAGATGCAGTGGAGAACTAGGCGACTATACACATGAAACGCCTGATTAATGAGGATCAGTAGGAAGACTTATAGGCATAGAAATACACAGATGGGGTGTGTGTGTGTGTGTGTGTGTGTGTGTGTATTGAGTACCCAGGGTGCTACAGGACACGTTCGCCTTATCTATATTTGTATCAAAGCTGGAGTTAGCTTCCTGAAGTCCATTTCCCTCTTCTTTAGGCCTTCTGAAGGATTCATCCACCAAATAACTAAATTATGTCTTGGTAGCTAAACAAATTATGCAAAATTATACGCCATGAATATTTTATCATACTAAACCCTGAAGCCAGACTCCAGACATTTTTATGTCTGCAGCAACCCGTATCATACCCAGATGAATTCAGCTAAAGACAAATGACTTCTTTCAAAAACTTAACTTTCTTTTCCTTGTTGCATTTCTCCTTAAGGATGTCTCAAAGGTTTTATAGTACATAGGTCCCGAGAGTAAATGAACTCCATCTTCCTCTTAGCTGGCTAAAGCCTGGGATTGTGCCTAGCAAAACTCTTGAAATATGCACTAAATTGATCAAGGTTAGCAGTGGTCTACGTTGGGTGTGCACTGAACAGCTATAATACGAATAAACAGCTGACGATGGTCCCAGGTCCAACTGGTTCCATGCTCTTCTTTTAGTCTTAGAATGTTGAAATTGCCTAAAAAATACATTTTTCTAAATAATGAGGCTTTAGTTACCCAGGAATAAGAACAGCAGCTGGATGTGATGTCTGTGTGAAGGAAAATCATAACTGCTTGGCACTTTTCTTCTTGTTCTCATTTACCTTTGCTAGTTTTGATCTGCCTCTTCTGGTTTTAAAAGAAAGAGCTACCTCAGGAAGGTTCATGGCTGTGTTCTCGAAGAGATCGGCAGAAGAAAAGGAGGAAGCTGTAAGTTAATAAGGCTCTGCTGGTCCCTCTCCTTGACCCCTGGGATGCGGAGCCTTGCAGGTTAATGCTTCAGGTTGAGCAACTTGACTGGGCATTGGAGGAGGGAGGGGGGCAGATCTGTCTCTCCCCACTTCCCTCCAACTGTTTTATGCTCAGAGAGGAACCAAACAGCACAGGAAAACGAGAACATGCCTCCAGCCAGGGGCTGACAAAGAATGCAAAAAAGAAAAAATGGAGGCAGTTGATTTTGTTGGGGTGATGGAATTCTGGGGGCTGCCTTCTTTTAGTCTTACAATTTCATTCGTGCAAGAAACAATTTCTTTTTCAGAATATGACTGACTCAGGGGAGCACCCTGGAAGTCTTAAACATCTTTTCTATCTAATCAGCAGGCTGGGTTTCCAGAGATAGCATTCCCTTCTGCTTTCCCAGGAAAGGACCAAAAAAACCCCACCACAGGCTTGTTACTCAGAGGCCAATGGCAGATCCCTGACTGCCCTCTGAGACAACCTAGCTCTGGGCACAAGCCCCAGAATGTGTCCAGGAACAGGTCACATGGAAATGGGAGAGCACCCGTGGGGGTACCACTTCTCATCTCCTGTGTCAAACCCGCCCAAAGCTCAAAGGAAAAGAGGATGCGGGCAGCCCCTATGGGTGAGTCGAAGGAACAGAGGGGCCAGGCATGAGGGCAGGAATCCTCATGGCTGCTTTTATGAGCCACATGACCTTTAACCAGTTACTTGAGCCTGGCTGAGCCTCAGTGTTTTTATCTTTAAAACGGCCAAACGTTCTACTCACTTCCCAGGATTGATATAAGCGTGAAACAAAATAATTGCTTGAAAATGCTGAATAGGGTGTCCATAGCACAGGAGATGCTTCACAGCTGAGGGGCTCTCAGGATGAGCACCATGGTAACTGATTCTGTCCTTATAGTGACCCCACGTCCCCTGAATATGAAATGTACACAACTGCCCATGTATTCTTTTCACCCACATCCCTCTCCCCTCCCCCACATTCAGAAACTGGCTCAGAAAGGGACTTCATAAAGGCATTAATACCCAGGAATAAAGATCTGACAAGTTTACCTTTTCCTAGGAATATTTGCATTTTAATTGGGAATTAAAACAACATCATTTCTAGCAGTGCCATTTTAGGTCTCAGCAAGCTAATAGGAGAGGCATGTTGCTTTGGTTTGTTTTGTTTGTTTGCAGAATGGGTGATAAAGAATTCTTCAGTGACCTCTCAAAATTATGCAAATTGATATCTCTTTAAATGGCTGCTTGAGCCTCTAAATTTAACTACCAGCTTATACACACACACACACACACACACACACACACACACATACACACACATACACACAGAGGATAGAAGAACATAATGAATGACACTGAGAGAATGTCACCCGCAAAATCCAGACTGTGAGAGCTTCCATGGGACAAGTAATATTTTTAAAAAATTAATTGCAAGGAAGAGAGAGAAATGTTAGGAAAACATGTAGATTAAGAGATGTAAAACACACATTTAACCAGTCACAAGGTGTGGACCTTCACTGCATGCATGCATGCATGCTAAGTCAATTTAGTCGAGTCCAACTCTTTGTGACCCCATAGACTGTAGCCCGCAAGGCTCCTCTGTCTGGGATTTTCCAAGCAAGAATACTGGAGTAGGTTGCCATGCCCTCCTCTGGCGAGCTTCCCGACGTAGGGATCGAACCTGAGTCTCCTGCATTGGAGGGCAGATTCTTTACCACTAGTGCCACCTGGGAAGCTCAATATCTTGTTTAAAACATAGAGTTCTTATTTTTGATACACATACTGACATAGTTATTAATAAAAAAGTTTGTGATAATAAATTTCATGTGTCAATTTAGCTAGGTTATGATGCCCAGTAGTCTGGTCAAATATCAGTCTAGATGTTGCTGTGAAAGTAATTCTTTACAGGTGATTAACATTTCAATTAGTAGACTTTGAGTAAAGCTGATTGCCCTCTGTAATGTGAGGGCTTGATCTAATCAGTTGACACCCTTAAAACCAAATACTGAGATTTCCAGAAGAAGAAATTCTGCCTCAAGGCTCTAATAGAAGAAACCCTGCCTGACTTTACAGCCTGCAGACTTTAAATTCAAGATTGCAAACAAATATAATTTTCATAGATATAAGATACTGATAACACAAAGTAGGAGCAAACAGTTATGTAAAATATCCAAGTGGAAATAGAATGAAAAATAAAATTGCTTAAAAGTTTATCAGAGAAGATGAAGAGTCAAATAATTAATTACTGGGCTAGAATTTCAGATTGCATAACTTTTCCAGAAAACATCACAATTAATAAAGAATTTAAAATTGTAAGTGCTAAAAAAAAAAAAAAAAAAAAAAGATTGCAATGTCAACTCTTACCTGAAGTTCCAGCCCCAACAACTGGATGAGCCAATTTCTTAAAATAAATCCAGATAGATTATAGGTGGGCTTCCCTGGTGGCTCAGATGGTAAAGAATCCGCCTGCAATCCAGAAGACCTGGGTTCTATCCCTGGGTTGGGAAGATCCCCTGGAGAAGGGAAAGGCTACCACTGCAGTATTCTTGCCTGGAGAATCCCAGGGACAGAGAAGCCGGGCGGGCTACAGTTCATGGGGTCACAAAGAGTCAGACATGACTGAGCAACTGCGCACAGCACAGATGATAGGCAGACATATAGATAGGTAAAGATACCAGACTTAGATACCTTCTTGGTTCTGTTTCTCTAGAGAACTCTGACTAATACCAGGTCTTTTGTCTGAGATTTGTTTCCAAATGGGTCAGCAGACAGTTGCGGCAAGACTGATCATCAGTTTATGGCTTTGGGTGTTGGGGAGTAGCTGGGCTGTTGTTGCTATTACTGTTGTTCACTTGCTAAGTTGTGTCTGACTCTTGCCACCCCATGGACTGCAGCTGGAGATGGAGAAGTTCTCTATACAGTCAGCAAAAATAAGACATGGAGTTGACTGTGGCTCAGATCGTGAGCTCCTTAATGCAAAATTCAGGCTTAAATTGAAGAAAGTAGGAAAACCACTACACCATACCTATAACCTAAATCAAATCTTTTATGATTGTACAAAGGAGGTGATGAATAGATAGTAGGTAGGGTAGTAATATCTAATATTATGTGTGTTTAAAATTCTCTAAAATAAAAGTAGAAACAAAGTAAAACAAAACAAACAAACAAAAAAAACTCTCTCATGATTCATGTAATTATTCCCCAGGGTTGTTTGCAAGGCACAAAGGGTTATGTAAGCAAATTATTAACTCAACCCTATCCAGCATTTATAAGCCCATTCTCCCCACCCCCACCCCCTCACTGTATCTCCACCCGCCGGTATCAGCGGGATCGACTCCCTGACAAAGCTGCCTCACAGGGCTCCGGGGATGGCTTTCACCAGCCAAAGACAGCTAGAATTGACAAGATCCACTTCAAAGGAGGGACCTGCGGTAGGCAAGAGCTCACAGCCCATCCCTTAGCTCATGAGAGGGGCAGAACTGGCTCCAGAATCTTATTCTCTGCACTTCCATCAGAGCTTCCCACAAACACTGTTGTTTCCCTGAAGGAGTGCATGTGTGCATGCTAAGTCGCTTCAGGCACGTCTGACTCTTTGTGACCCAATGGACTATAGCCCACCAGGCTCCTCTGTTCACGTATCACAGCTCAGCGAGAAGAGAAGTCACAGGCTCTCCTCTCCTGGAATGTTTCCTATCTCCCCAACTCATCCCCAACAAACAGTAGCCCCAGCTTTCCTTTGAGACTCCCTGCATTTTTATGAATGATTCCAGGAACACTGAAGAGTGTAGCTGATAATACCATGGGAACTGTCCATGAATTTACCCCCCAGCTGTAAAAAGCAAACACTACAGACTCAACCGTAGGCTGTGAGCCTGCCCAGACTGACTCCCTTATCCCCTTCCTGAGGTCCACTCTCCTGACATAGCATGTGGCCTTATCATGCATTTTCTTTCTTTCCTTTAAAAAGAAAAAAAATGGATCTGTTGATTTTTTTTTTTAATTTGATATATGGATTTTTTAAAATGCTGGTCAGGAGATGCCAGGGACATGGGTTCTATCCCTTGGTCAGGAAGATCCCCAGGAGTAGGAAATGGCAACCCTCTCCAGGATTCTTGCCTAGAAAATTCCATGGACAGAGGAGACTGGAGGGTTACAGTCCATGGGACTGTCAAGACTCGGACACAACTGAGCACGCACGCATGCACATGCATGTACATATAAGCTATTCACAAATAATACACAATAACAATTGTCACTGATGCTTTAAAATTTTACAAATGTTTTCATATAGCAGGTATTTCATAAAGCAGTTGCTTTTTGTACTCTGCAGTACTTTTTTGAGATCTACCCACATCTACACGCATAACTCTAATGCATTCATTTTCACACCCCTGAATTGTACTCCCTTGTATGAATAAATGTACTTCCATGGATAGAGTCATTCTCCTGTGATAGATGCTCAGGCTATTTTCAATTTTTCTCTTTCACAAACACAAGTGGGATGAGCATTCTTGCAGCTTCCTCCTGTACAGCTAAGAGCCTTCCTCTGGGCCTCTTTTTCACACCCTTGTTTTCCATCTCTCCTCCATCTGCCAAGGTCACTGGTGAGACCTTGATACAGCAGGCCTGTATTCCTCTGCAGGTGAAGTGTTTGCTCTCTGCCTCCCTTGGGAAAAGTGACGGCACGCACAAAACTAATGAATTTGCCAAAGAATCACTGGACAAGGTCCGTTTCCTCAGTGTCTTACTTTAAGAATCGGGTTTGGGGAACTTAGTTATCTGGATAACTGGCCTGTCTAGACGCAACGGCCACGTCTCTCAAGTTCTTGGCAGTATCTAAAAGGGGTCAGTGCACACAGAGCACAGTTAAATATAGACATCTAGGAATAAAAGGCCTAATTAAGAACCAGGAAGTTGCTCTTGGGAAATTTAAAAAGTTTGCCAAGGCACCCTTAGCTTTGCCAAAGCCTAATTTGGCAGGAAAATGCTGATGAGAGCCCCAGGTTGAGGAGAGAAATGCAGATTTACCCCCTAAATCGCCAGGGCTTGCTGGCTAGCTGTGTTTTTGTCCCTCCCCTCTGCCCGCCCGTGCCGCCCGCACCCCCCCCCCCCCCCCCCCCGCCCCAACCAACTTCTAGAACAGCAAGGAGGGAAAACCACCACCAGGCAACTGGATTAGATTTCCTCCCGTGTCAGAGATGCTCCCCCAATTGCTCTAAATTACGAATTTACCAGAAGGAAGAAATCTTTCTAATTCAAAACGCGTTTCTGACCCTTCAGACTTGGGAAGGACATGTACCCTATGTCACCTATGAGGCCAAACTTCACCTCCCCATGTGAGGTCACAGAGCGGAAACACCTCTTTCATCCTGATCTATGGGAGCAGGTGAAGACCAGGTCTCTAGCTTGTCAGCGTTTAATGAACTCTTGCGATGCTTCATTAACAGAGTTGAATGGACTCTGTGCGCATCTGGGTATACAGCCATGTCTCTAGTAGATTCTCAGGGATTAAAAACAAGCATGAGTTAGGAATGTTTATTCTTCATACAAATAGATGTGAGATTCTTACAACTCCATAAAAGCTTTTGCACAGCAAAGGAAACTATAACCAAGGTGAAAAGACAACCCTCAGAATGGGAAAAAATAGTAGCAAATGAAACAATTGGCAAAGGATTAATTTCCAAAATATACAAGCAACTCATACAACTCAATGCCAGAAAAATAAACAACTCAAGCAAAAAGTGAGAAAAAGACCTAAACAGACATTTCTCCAAAGAAGACATACAGATGGCTAACAAAATGAAAAGATGCTCAACATCGCTCATTATTAGAGAATGCAAATCAAAACCACAATGAGATATCACCTCACACTGGTCAGAATGGCCATCATTAAAAAGTCTGCAAACAGTAAATGCTGGAGAAGTTGTGGAGAAAAGGGAACACTCTTGTACTGTTGGTGGGAATGTAAATTCATACAGCCACTATGGAAGACTTAAAAAACTAGGAATAAAACCACCATATGACCTGGCATCCCACTCCTAGGCATATACCCTGAGGAAACCAAAATTGAAAGAGACACATGTATCCCATCGTTCATTGCAGTACTATTTACAATAGCTAGAACATGGAAGCTACTTTAGATGTCCACACTCTCGATATATAAAGTTTTTTGTCACTTTTATGTCTCCAACAACAGGCTGATGGAGGCTATACAGAGCCGTACAGACCTGGATCTGAAACATCTCAGAGCCGTCTGACCTCGCCTGTAAAATGGGGTTGTCCGTCTCCTAGGGTTCCTGGGTAGATCAATGGAGATAATGTACTGGAAGGCACTTTGAAAAATACAAAGTGCAATTCAAATGGATTATTGACAGCCCTTTGTTAAGTGTTCGTTTGATTGCTGAATGTCCTTGAATGCAATGAGGCATCATTCCTTATAAACTGTTTTATAACTCAGACCTTTCCACTAATTCAGAATGACCTTCCCTCCAATCAGTTAGGCTCCTGTGGTTTTACTTCAAAGCCCAGGAAGCTGCTGCTAAGAATTTTGTAGAGAAGAGGAAAGGGCTTTTAGAGGTCATCTTGCATCCCACCTCCTGCCCCAGTCCCCCAGCAGGGGTTTCCTCTGCATCCCCCACCCCCACCCCCTGCCCCGGATAATCCCCAGAGATCTTCTTGGAAATGGTCCATGAGAGCAGCTTCCCAGGACACGAGTAGCAGCTCCTTTCTATTGAGGGCAGTGAGATCAACATGAACTCCATGGAGTCAAAACTCACTTCTACCACTGGCTCCAGGAATGGTTTTAACATTTTTAAACAGTTTCTTAAGAAACTTTTAAGTATTTTATGACACGTGAAAATTTTATGAAATTCAAACATCAATGTCCACAGATAAAGTTTTATTGCAATACATGCATTCATTTTCATATTTTCCATGGCTGCTTCCACACTATACGGCAAAGTTGAGTGGCTGCTACAGAAACCTCACAGCCTGCAAAGCCTAAGATATTTACTTTCTGTCTCTTTAAAGAGAAATTTTGCTGACCCCCTACTTTAGGGTTACATTAGCAATCCCAACCTCTCTTAAAATGGGTGGAAAATGTTTTCATGTCACTGACTCACCCTAGCAAACCCTTTTAAGGGCTTCTGATGGTTCAGGTGCTTGCTGGGCACTAGGAAGATGTTTTCAAATTGTTAATAAGAGTCTAGATCTTAAATGTTCTCACCACCAAACAACAATAAAAAATACAGAGAGACACAATAGGAATTCAGAGGAAGGGAAGGGAGCATTTCAGAAAGATTTCACAAAAGGAAATTTGAACTTGAACTTAAAGAATGAGATAGGTTTGGGAGTGTTGGAAAGAATTAAGAGGGTTTTTTTTTTTTTTTTCCAAGCGTAACTCTCAGGTTCTATCCCTTGGTCAGGAAGATCCCCTGGAGAAGGGAATGACTACACAGTCCTATATTCTTGCCTAGAGAATTCCATGGACAGAGGAGCCTGGTGGGCTACAGTCCACAGGGTTGCAAAAGAGTTGGATGTAACTTGGTGACTAACACTTAACTTTATTTAAAGCATGATTCCTATTTGAAGCCCTGGCATCAGGAAAGCTTACAGTATGTTCAGAAAGATCAGTGGTTCATCCAATACTTAGACGATGCAACAGGCTGATTTCAGTTACTGGGATAAAGCAAGGACAAAGCAAGCATAAAGTGGACAAAGCAAGGACCCCCAGGGACTTCCCTAATGGACCAGTGCCTGAAATTTTGCCTTTCCATACAGGGAGTACAGGTTTGATCCCTGGTCAGGGAGCTAAGATCCCACATGCCTCATGGCCAGAAAACCAAAACATAAAACAGAAGCAATATTGTAACAAATTCAAAAAGACTTTAAAAATGCTCCACATCAAAACAAAACAAAAGCAAGGATCCCCACCTTGATGTAGATTATGTTCCAGTGCCCACATGCCTGCAGTAAAAGGTTCAGAGAAGGATAAGAAGGGACCCCAGGATGGGGGCAGTTTCCAGGCAGAGTGGAATGCCCACCTGAGGAGCCCCCTGCCCCTGGCCAGTGCCATTCACTCAAGGGCACTGGAATTAGGATTAGAAACAGGTGACACCTGGCCCTGCCCTTCAGCATTGCTGCACACTCAAGCTTGGGCATTTCATCCTGAATGCGTGCCTCTGTCTCCTCATCTTTAAAACTAGGGGGTGGGACCAGATTCCCAAAGAAGGACAATGCCAGTGAATGGTCAAACTACCATATAATTGTGCTCATTTCACATGCTAGCAAGGTAATGCTCAAAATCCTTCAAGCTAGGCTTCAGCAGTACCTGAACCAAGAAATTCCAGAAGTACAAGCTGGATTTAGAAAAGGCAAAGGAACCAGAGATCAGATTTCCAATATCCACTGGATCATAGGAAAAGCAAGGGAATTCCAGAAAATCTACTTCTGCTTCATTGACTACACTAAAGCCTTTGACTGTGTGGATCACAACAAACAGTGGAAAATACTTAAAGAGATAGAAATATCAGACCACCTTACCTGTCTCTTGAGAAACCTGTATCCAGGTCAAGAAGCAAGAGTTAGAACAAAACATGGAAGAATGGACTGGTTCAAAGTTGGGAAAGGAGTACCACAAGGCTGTGTATCATCACCTTGCTTATTTAACTTCAACGTAGAGTACATCATGCAAAATGCCGGGCTGGATGAATCACAAGCTGGAATCAAGATTGCCAGGAGAAATGTGAACAATCTCAGATATGCAGATGACACCACCACTCTAATGGCAGAAAGTGAAGAGGAAGTAAAAAGCCTCTTGATGTGAGTGAAAGAAGAGAGTGAAAAAGCTGATTTAAAACTCAACATTCAAAAAACAAAGATCATGGCATCTAGTCCCACCTTCATGGCAAATAGAAGGGGAAAAAGTGGAAGTAGTGACAGATTTTCTATTTTTGGGTTCCAAAATCACTGCAGATGGTGATGGCAGCCATGAAATTAGAAGATACTTGCTCCTTGGAAAGAAAGCTATGACACACCTAGACAGCATATTAAAAAGCAGAGACATCACTTTGCTAACAAAGGTCCATATAGTAAAGCTATGATGTTTCCAGTAGTCATGTACAGGTGTGAGAGTTGGACCACCAAGAAGGCTGAGTGCTGAAGAATTGATGCTTTTGCACTGTGGTGCTGGAGAAGACTCTTGAGAGTTCTTTGAACTGCAAGGGGATCAAACCAGTCAACCCTAAAGGAAATCAACCCTGAATATTCACTGGAAGGAGTGATACTGAAGCTGAAGCTTCAATACATTGGCCACCTGTTGAGAAGAGCCAGTTCACTGGAAAAGACCATGATGATGGGAAAGAGTGAAGGCAAAAGGAAAAGGGGGCAGCAGAGGATGAAATGGTTGGATGGCATCACCGGTTCAGTGGACATAAGTTTGAGCAAATTCCAGGAGATAGTGGAGGACAGAGGAGCCTGGTGTGCTACAGTCCATGGGATTGCAAACAGTCAGATGTGACTTAGCAGCTAAAAAACAACAAGGATCAGATCTAACTCAAGAATTTGGTGATGGTGCATGAGCGCATGCCAAGTCACTTCAATCGTGTCAGATTCTTTGCAAGTCTGTGGATTGTAGCCCGCCAGGCTCCTCTGTCCATGGGATTTTCCAGACAAGAACACAGGAGGGGGTTGCCATGTCTGTCTCCAGGGGATCTTTCAGACCCAGGGATTGAACCCTGTGCCTCCTGAGGCTCCTGCATTGCAGACAGATTCTTTACCACTGAACCACTAGGGAAGCCTCCATGATGGTAGTTACATTTTGATTTTCAAACAAAACTCCTGGAATTCGTAGCGGAAAAAGATCTAGATAACTGCTCATTTTGTTTTGTTTACATGTTGCAATTGTGTTTATTTTTCTTACTTTGCTGATTTAAGTTCTCAAACTGTGTTTCTTTTTTAAAAAAGTACTAGGCATGGTTCTGAGCTTCAAGGATCTACAATCCAGTGAGAAAGAGGGAGGACACAGTGGTTAAGAGCATGGACCCAGAAGGCAGATTACCAGTAGTGCCCCGCCCACCAGGGAAGTCACCTGACCTGCGGAGCCCGTTCCCAGTGAGCTGGGGGAGTGACCGCACTAACCGCAAAGGTGTGGTGAGGATTAAACGGCAGGTGTGAGGCAGAGCCTGGCTGGCAGGCTGCTCACGGATACTCTTATTCTTTTAGGCAAATAATAAGCATATGTGACAAAGGCAACACAAATAAGTGGGATGCAGTGTGGCTGAGGCAGTGAGCAAAGTCTGCATGGGAAGAACTGTGCTACCAAGTGAGGAGTGTGTCTGTTTGGCAAAGATGAAGCTTCGTGGGTATTGGAGGAGAAGCAGGTGTCTTCCCAGCAGTCAAGTGGGATGGTGGTATTTTAAGGAGCTGAAGCTCCATGAGCAAAGATGTCCCCAACTGACCCCTTCTTCCCCCAGCCATGGCTCCATTTCCTCCGCTCATCTCCCTGAATAGGACTCCTTCCCTTTCCCACCCAACCAGCTGGGCAAGACAGAAGCACTGGGGTCTTCCTTGCCTCCTGCCTCCAGGATATCCCCCACCTGGTCATCTGATTTACATCCCACACATCTCTCAAATCCATCATCCCTCTCTCTCTTTCTCTATTCCTCCATCTCTCCATTTATACTTCTAGATCTCTCTGTATCTTTGTGTCCATCTGCATCTCTACAGGGTTCCCAGGTGGCTCAGCAGGTAAAGAATACACCTGCAGTTCAGGAGACACAGGAGACACGGGTTCGATTCCTGGGCTGAGACGATCCCCTGGAGGAGGGCATGGCAACCCACTCCAGGACTCTTGCCTGGAGAATCCCATGGACAGAGGAGCCTGGTGGGCTACAGTCTATGGGGTCACAAAGAGTTGAACATGACTGAGCACGCACACACATGCCTCTACACCTCTCTCAAGGCTTCCCCTTGCTCCCAAGATCAAATCCCATTTCTTGACCTTGTGGGCTCAGTTCCCTCTTTGCACCCTGCATTCCAGCAGGCTAGATTTTTTTCATGTCTCCAAATGCCTCCTGTTTCCTTTGTCTGGAATGTTCCTTCCCAATTGCCTCTCCTGCTCTCCTTGTAACTAGCAATACTCACCCTTCAAGTGACGGTTTTAATGTCACCTCCTCAGGGACACATCCCTAACTCCTGCACTTGGCTGACACTCTCTCTAGCTTCTACATACTTACCACAATCAGAATAAATTGATTATTTGTATACTTCTTGTGTATAATCTTAAATTCCACTAGGGCAGGGATTTTTTTTTTAGCATCTTTTGCACTGATGCACTGATACAACCCCAGCCCCTAAAGCAGTGACTGACAGATAGGTAGGCACTCAAAAAACATGTATTGAATGATCATCTTTTTCTCACTATACAGTGAGCTCCTTTAGTCTGGGGCTTTGTCAGTCTTACATTCCCAGAGCCTTGTTCAATGCTTGGGCTGTACTAGACATACCATAAACATCTCTTGGACAAATGAACACATGAGTGAATAATTTCAAAAAATACATCTCCCAATGTGTTCCCAGACTGGTTCCTGATACTCTGGTTTGTGGTCTGAATAGCAGGGAGCAGTGCCTCCTTGACCTTCCAGGAGATGTACACCATGCTTCTGTTAATGTGGCCTAAAACGTCAGGAATGCTTTAGCAGTCAGTTCCACTGATCCAACCAGAGCATCTTAGAAACAAAAAGGACCTTGGGGCTGAGTTAATTCAGTCTCCGTTTGATATTTGAATCCTTTCTGCATCACTCTCATCAGGCCTTCATTCGGCCTGAGCTTGAAGAGTGGAAGAAGCAAGAATTCACTGCTCCAGGGGAAACCAACATCATCTTTTGTCACCTCCGCCCATAGACGTTGTGATCCTGAAGCAGTAATTAGCATCTGTGCGTCCCAAATCTAGTCCCTAAGACACAGACTTTTAAACTATGAATTTCAACCCTTTAATAAGTCAGGAAATCAATTTAATAGGCTCAACAAGCATTTTGTTATGAAAAAGAGTAGACTTGACTAGACTAGAAAATATCAAAGTAAAGATGAACATGATAAGAGTATTGATGTTTTCTGGAATGATTATCTCAGTTACATACCTGTGTTTATGTATATTCTGGGTTGAGCTATAAAATGTCATTCTTACTATAGGTAACAGCCAGGTAAATTGGAAAGTCACAATCCTGGAGAGTGAGTAGACAGATGCTCTGGCCTGACGGCCCTTCCAGCCCACGGAGACCAGGCACAGTGGCCGCTAATACTGTATCTTCCCAGCCAAACATCCCCAGCATATTCCTTCCCGTTCCCCATGTGACAGGGTTGTTAGCTGGTGCCCTTGGCATCTTGTCTGCATCACAATTATCAAGTGACTTCAGGAAATGACAGCGACATACCAGCTGCCACATTTCTTTCTCACCAGTTGACTTCTCAGGACTTTGGCCCAAGAATATCAAAGGCAAATGGAGGAAGACAAAGAGGAGGCTGGGGCAGGGGGGAGTTCCTTCTTCCCACCTTGCTCCAGGGCTCACTACATTGTCCTCAAGGTGCTCACAGATTAACCCTTCCATGACCAACTCTTGTCCAACATGCGCAACACGCTGACCTGTCCATAGCCTGTAAAATCAACTTCCTCTCCAATTTGAAAAATAAACACATGGCCTAGCCAGCACTTTTCTCTTAACACGTCTTCCTTTCTCTAAGATTCTTCTAATTACAACCAGTTATAACTTCAGAATCTTGTCTTCAAGTTGCCCCAGTAATTTGCAGCATCATTCATTTAGTGCTGAGGTCTGAATTCAGAGTAGCTGCAGGACTCTTACATGCTCCCCAGCTTCCACCATCACTTAGCGGTGCTCCTTCTTTCTCTGCATTGTTCCATCATCCTCTTTGTCAGAGAAAACAGAAGTAGGTCTCTCTCAACTCGGCCTTCTCTAGGCCCATCGAGCTTGGATTTCACCATCACTCCAAGCTCTGGGCCTGTCACTCTCTCCCTGATCTCACCCGGGACTTCTGTAAGGACTTTTTGTAGTTATCAAAGTGTTTGGCGTGCCTCCTACCCTCCCCTCCCCAACAGGACTGTTGTCGTCTTTCTGGTTGTTGTCGTTCAGTTGCTCAGTCATGTCCAACTCTTTGTGACCCCATGCACTGCAGCATGCCAAGCTTCCCTGTCCCTCACTATTTCCCAGAGCTTGCTCAAACTCATGTCCTTTGAGTCAATGATGCCATTCAACCCTCTCATCCTCTGTCAATGATGCCATTCAACCCTCTCATCCTCTGTCACCCTCTTCTCCTCTTGCCTTCAGTCTTTCCCAGCATCAGAGTCTTTTCCAATGAGTGGGCTCTTGGCATCAGGTGGCCAAAGTATTGGAGCTTCAGAATCCGTCTTTCCAACTCAAGGTTGATTTCCCTTAGGATTGACTGGTGTGATCTCCTTGCTGTCCAAAGGGCCCTCAAGAGTCTTCTCCAGCATCACAATTTGAACACATCAATTCTTTGGCACTCAGCCTTATTTATGGTCCAACTCTCATATCCGCACATGACTACTGGAAAAACCATAGCTTTGACTACACGGACCTTTGTTGGCAAAGTGATATCTCTGGGGAGTGTGCTTTTTCTCAGTTTTCTGCAAAAGTCCTTTTAAAGCTTGAGTCATGCAGTCCATCATGGCTACCTTAGAATCTCTAAATATTTCCCCGCTTAGAACCTGCTATGAAGACAGAGTGGAGTTTGTTTCTGAGAGCCTCTCCTGATACTCCAATACTTTGGCCATCTGATGTGAAGAGCTGACTCATTGGAAAAGACCCTGATGCTGGGAAAGATTGAGGGCAGGAGGAGAAGGGGACGACAGAGGATGAGATGGTTGGATGGCATCACCGACTCAATGGACGTGAGTTTGAGTGAACTCCGGAAGTTGGTGATGGACAGGGAGGCCTGGCGTGCTGCGATTCATGGGGCCACAAAGAGTCGAACACGACTGAGCGACTGAACAGAACTGAACACTGTCAGGAGTGGTCCTTCCTGGAAAGGTCACACATCACAGAAACACACAGTGGGCTGTTTTCTTTCCAGGCTTCCTGACCTGTGGTATGTGTCCAATCAGATCCAAGTTTTCACTTCTTGTTGATAAAGAACCCTGGGAAGACACAACCCCTTTCTTTTTTTGGACAGAATATCAGGTCTAGAAGTAATGATTTAACCTTGTTCCCTCTATCCCTCTGGGAGACCAGTATGCAATCCAGTGAGCTTATCAGAAAATCACTGATTGCAGCTGGGCAGGCTGAAAAACAAAAGTTGAAGATTTCTCTTTTCTGCTTTTTCTAAAAGAGCCCTTTATGAGTAATAATAATAGTCGTTAAATCTTACTGAGTGCTGGTTTTTTGCCAGCCAAGTTTCTAAGCACTTGAAATGTGTGATTTCATTTAATTCTCCAACAGCGTTTTGGGACAGGACCCATTATTACTTCCATTTCACAGATGAGGACACTGAAGCAGAGAGGTGCAATTTGTCCATGATCATAGAAGAAGTAAATGCTGGAGACATGATCGGAACACAGGCCACCCAGCTCATAGTCTGTGCCTTAGCCACCATGTCATATCAACAAACACCCTTGATCTTGAAATTATTCCATCAGTCGTTTTAAGCCTATTCTGGGCCATATATTTATATCCATTCCATATTCTTCCTACTAGTTTCATTTGGAGCATACAAATGTCTTCTGGAATTTTGATGATAAACTCATGAACGCTTCTACTTTTACGCCAGAAATGTCTGCTTTCTCTATTTGCCTCTATAATGTTTCTTATGGCCCCCCTTGCACCGCAGTAATTTGCTTACATTTCAATGAATTCCTGCGTATTAGGGGCCATTACTTATTCATTTGTGAGTCTGTTGAATGAATGAATGAACAAATGAATTCTGTGTATTCATTCACATTAGCAACTTTAAACATGTTGGGTAAGCTGACTCTAAGAGAGAAACAAAAGCACCTGTGTTTTTTTCAAGAATGATCTACCTTTTCCAGGAGGGGTTGACCTTTCCAAGTAGGCTGCCTGGTAGAATGCTGTCAAATTCCCTTCTCCCACAAATTCTATGCAGTTTCATAATTACAGATTCACTCCTTTGACCTACACTTACCAGCCATCTGTATGGTAGTGAGACCCCTCCAAAGAAAGATTTCATAGAGCCTGGAGGAGAGAGCATGAAGGCCATGAAATCTAAACAAAGGAACACACACAGCCTCCGAGAAGGGCAAAGAGCCAGCTGATGTACCAGGGTTGGAAGCCCTGCGTTCCACGAGCAGAAGACCCTTGAATAACAGAAGAAAGGACCCAGAAGGGCCCTGTTAGGTGACTCTCAAAACACTTTTCAGTAAGATGTAGGCTCCTACTTTTGAAGCAGAGAAGAAACTCAAACCAAATCAGCTTCTTTAAAAATGAAAGCAGTTGATCAAAGCAGTTCTTTAAGAAAATAGCCTCAAAGGCCTGGGTTAAAAATCTGAGGAATTAGACCAAATGAGGTCAATTTCAAACATGCTGTGTGTATCTATAAAGACGAGGCCCAAATTGCCTTGTACTTACCAGGAAAGTCCTGAGCTGGCTGAAGAGGACGGCTGCACCCCAAGTGCCACTTAGAGGGCCTGGCCCCGGGTTTATCTTGGCCCAGTGCCCACTCCTCTTCTCAGCACATTTCTGACTTTCCTGCAATTCACACCTGGTGCTGGTTTAGAAATAAAAGTTTGCTGTTATCTTGAGTGATTTAGCCCTTCTCTCCAAGTTGCCTTTAAACAAAACGAAACAACTCCATCAGCTTGTTCGGCAACAGCCTTCCATCCCACTCCCCCCACCCCCACCCTCACCCCACACCCCCAGCCCACCCCAGGTCTTGCTTCTGCCTCTCATTCTCTCTGGGGTTTGTGGCCAGCAATTTCAGCTCCCTCGGCCTCAGTTTCTGAGTCTGGGCTTAGGGATTTAGGGGTGGGGGCAAAGGAAGTGATTATTTCATTAGTAAAGTGCTTTGTAACATTTCATTATCCATTAGCATCTGTCTTCCCTTCTTCCTCCCTGGGATATTTTGAAAACTAATGAGATAATGGTCTGCAAGTGGTTGGAGCCCCTCAGAGGGAATCAGATGGTACCCAGGATACTGGCCCCACTTCCTCTGAAAGTACTTCTGGTCATTAAGGATGCTCACGTGCTTAGATCCACAGAGTGTCCTCACGCAGCAGCGGCAAGCGGCAGGCATTGCCTCCCCGTCAATTACCACAAGAAACATCCACGTTAGTTGCTGGTTTCATTCTGATCATCAAGGCAAATGGAAATGGCAACCCATTCCAGTATTCTTGCCTGAGAAATCCCATGGACAGAGGAGCCTGGCAGGCTACAGTCCCTGGGATCACAAAAGAGTTGGATACGACTTAGCAACTAAACAACAATAAACATATATGCATAATAAAACAGTGTATATACACTAAAGTATATATAACTAATTATACATAAATATCACATATATATGTATACGGACAAAAAATAGATATATAGTCAATCACAGTTCTTGTCTCAATAAATGGTAATTGGTATAATTAAAAAAAAAACAAAACAGCAAATGGATAAAGCAAATCTATGGTAATCCTGCATGAGACCAACAATTTCACATTTTTAAATGACAAATAGCAAATAAATAAGAAACAGAAACCCACTCCATTCTAACCCATAAGAGGTGGCACAATGTACTTGCAGTAAGAATGCTAAATAATAAATCCAAATTATTCTTTGAATAAAATCCATTTGTGTGCAGGGTTAGGGGTGCTCGTCTTCCTGGATGTCTCTGAGAAGCACGCCACAGAAAGCGAGCTCACTGGGGCCACAGAACATGAAAAGACAAGACGGGGTTCTCTAACAAGCTCACAGAGATCAACCTAATTACTGATCGATTTGGAGTGGTGGCAAATTAGGAAATCTTTTCCAGCATCGCTGATAAAATTGACAGGCAAGTTTGGCGCAAATAAGTGGGTAGAAAGGGAGGCTGGGATGGGAGACACAGAGAGAGATGAATCTCAAGCAAGGAACTCTTTCCATATCTCTGGTTGGTAGATTTTTGAGGACAGCCCAGTCTCCACTTTCACAGCTTTGCAAAATCTGTCTTCCACTGAAATACTTCATTTCAGAATCCCACAAAATGATTTTGTCTCCTGCTCATTTGTGTTAGGAGTTTAGAGCCTGACATCCATCCAAGCGGTGCAGGCTATGGGAACTATTGAAATAATGTTAGAGAGCTATTTAGATTTCTGCTTTTCACTGTACAAATATAAGGGGAAGATTTTAAATATTAATGGAAGAAATAAAATATGGATAAAAAGGTATTCACACTCAGTTTTTATGGAATAATCATTGCAAACCTTTTCCAAATCTTTCTCTTAATTTTGCTTCAAATATTGTAGTAGCCTCTCTTTAGTTTTTATGGCTACATACATTCACTCTATAGCATTATGTTGGGCAAAGAATTTGAACACAAACAGCTCCCATTACTTCGGCTCTCAGCTCTTGCATTCTGACAGTTGGGAAGTAGGTAGCAAGTAATCTATTACAAATAATGAAGAATTGAAGTTTATCAATGGTTTATTATACAGCATGTAAACAGAGTATTTCAAGCTTATTGCCATAAAGGATATCAGTCACTCATCCAAATTCCAATTTGATTTTATTGCTGTTTCTTCTCCTTTGGATCAAAGAGTTGAATTAATTCTACTCTTAAGTTTGTGATGCACTCATCAACCCACAAAATATTCCTCTTTTATCTTATAATGGTTTTCTCTCCTACTTCCTGATCCCCACTCCAATCTCCCCCACTCCAAATACCCTCACTCCTATTTTTATATCTACTTGGTGGGGCTTCCCAGGTGGCTCAGTGGTAAAGGATCCTCCTGCCATTGCAGGAGATTCAGGAGACACGGGTTTGGTCCCTGGGTTGGGAAGATCCCCTGGAGGAGGAAATGACAACCCACTCCAGTACTCTTGCCTGAAAAATCCCATGAACAGAGGAACCTGGTGGGCTACAGTCCATGGGGTCATAAAGAGTCAGACAAGACTAAGTGACTTGGGCATGCACACATGCAAATTGTTGTTGTTGAGTTGCTCAGTCAGGTCTAACTCTGTGCGACCCCATGGACTGCAGCACGCCAGGCTTCCCTCTCCTTCACTGTCTCCTGGAGCTTGCTCAGACTCATGTCCATTGAGCCGGTGATGCCATCCAACCACCTCATCCTCTGTCACCCTCTTCTCCTCCTGCTCTCAATCTTTCCCAGCATCAGGGTCTTTTCCAATGGGTGGGCTCTTCGGAACAGATGGCCAAAGTACTGGAGCTTCAGCTTCAGCATCAGTCCTTCCAGTGAATATTTAGGGTTGACTGGTTTGATCTCTTTGCTGTCCAAGGAACTCTCAAGAATCTTTTCCAGCACCACAATTTGAAAGCTTCAATTCTTCGGCTCTCAGCCTTATTTATGGTCCAATTCTCATATCCATACATGACTACCAGAAAAACCAAAGCTTTGACTAGACAAACCTTTGTTGGCAAAGTGATGTCTCTGCTTTTTAAAATGCTGTCTAGGTTGGTCACAGCTTTTCTTCCAAGGAGCAAGCATCTTTTAATAATGGCAAACCACTTCTTGCCTTGAGAACCCCACGAACAGAATGCACACATATACCTCCTTGAATAATACATGGTATTGCTTTGTGTGCGTGTTTACTTTAAAAAGGCAACGTGCTAAAAATCTGATTCTTTTTCTTTTTTTCTTTTATCCAATGCTATGCTTTTGCATTCCATCCTGTTCTTGTATGTGAATCTAAGTATGACAGCCAAAGGCTTACATACTACCACATCTGCCCTGTCCCTGTGATGGGCTCATGGCCAACTCCAATTCTTTCCTGCAGGGAGTATTCTCAGAGCTGTCCCCTCACAGATTTGTGCCAGGCTGGCTCTGGGGCCTACACCAGGAGCAGACTGCTAAGGCAAAGGATATGATCCTTCCTCCAGTAGTTCAGGAGGATTCCCATTTCCCTGCATCCCTTTCAGTACTTACCAACTTTTGACAACCTGATGATTTTGAAGTGGATCACACTGTTACTGAAATTTGCATTTCTCTGATTACTAGTGAAATGGCATCTCTTCGTATGCTTCTTAGCAATTTGGATTTCTCCTCTGAACTGCCTATATCCTTTGTCTGTATTTTTCTTATGTAGGTTTCCTCTATTTTTCTTGCCAACCTGCAGGATTTTCTTGGGGCATTAATTCGTTATTGATTTTTGGACACTGCAAACATCTTTCCCCAGTGCCATCTGTCATGTAGGTTAACTGTTCTGAGTTGAAATCTTTACTTTTGATGTAGTCATACTCATCAATTTTCCTCTTATGGTTTATGTTGTTTTGGTCTTGGTTAAGAAATTCCTTACAAATCTCAGAGCCACAAATATATTCTTCTACATGGTCTTCTATAAAACGTGCATCTTTCCCCTACATTCTTAGGTCGTTAATCCATTTGGAATTTTTTTTTGTATATGTTGTAAGATAGGAACCCCGCCCCCTCCATTATGAGTCAGTTTTCCCAACCGCATCCATTAAATGACCCATCTTCTCCCCACTGGTTTGGAAAGAAGTTCTATTGTATACAACTTTCCTGTGGAAGCATGGGTCAATGAATAAGCTCTCTATTTAAGCTCTTTGGCCAGTTTTCATGTTCCTACAGTGCTACCCCACGGTTTTATTGTGGTAGTTCTGAAATACATCTTCATCAATACGTTTTCTTCAATGGGAGAGAAGCTAGGGCAGCAGTTAATAGATCAAGAAATATATGTAATCCCACAGTCTCTCTTATTCTTGTCCTAGCCCATCACGTTCACACTGGGTCACTCATGGGAGAGTACCCTACATGTGAATGTTATCCTTAATGTATGCCAAAATGGGGGGAAAAAAGAGTAAAACATCTAAGTGATCACATGTTTGCCCCACACAATTCTTTGGAATTAAAATTGCATGTCTTTCAAGATAAGAAAGTCAACATTTTTTACTCTTAATCTTGAAAGTTATTACCTTGGAAACCCATAAAACAATTCTTCTATGGAAATGAAAGATCTTCAGGGATGACTTTACTGGGTCTCCAAGATTCACAAAGAGGGTAATATGGATGAAGCCACTGAGGGACCAAGTGCTTAGTAATCTGCTCATTCCAACAAGCAACCTATAGTGGAACTGAATGCAACCCAGATCTCCTGAGACTTCCTTGTCAACATTACAAATAGGCATCCAACATCTCCTGTGTGCTAGATATCACTGCATGGAGCAGAGAAATGAATAAACAAATATGGTCTCTGCCAAATATTAATCAATCGGTGACTTGTCTGGATCCTGGGATGAATACTCATTCATAAAAGGATGAGCCTATTATGAAGTTGGACAGTTTTTAGCCCATCCTATCTACCAGAGGCCAATTCAAATACATTTTACACAGACCAGCTGGATATCACTAAAAATTCTGACTAGCTATTGCCATGTTGGATTCACTGGCCAAATATAGACCTTGTCTCTAACTCAGATGAGACAAAATAGCATGCCAAAAATGTCCTTCCAGAACAGGAATGAGCCTAAAACTGCACTAGAGTTTCAGGATACTTGCAGCTGAAGAATTTCCAAATAAAGGAAAGCACAGAAAATTCAGGTACAGAGGGGAAAAAAAGGAAGGAAAGAAAGGAGGGAGAGAGGAATGTGGGGAGAGGAAGGAAGGAAGGGAAATAAAAGAAAATAGAAAGAAAAGGAAAAGGAAAAGCTGGGACTCAGTTGGGAATAAGACCTAGGGAAAAAGACCGGAGAAGGCAATGGCACCCCACTCCAGTACTCTTGCCTGGAAAATCCCATGGATGGAGGAGCCTGGTGGGCTGCAGTCCATGGGGTCTCGAAAAGTCGGACATGACTGAGCGATTGCACTTTCACTTTTCACTTTCATGCATTGGAGAAGGAAATGGCAACCCACTCCAGTGTTCTTGCCTGGAGAATCCCAGGGACAGCAGAGCCTGGTGGGCTGCTGACTATAGGGTCGCACAGAGTCAGGCATGACTGAATCGACTCAGCAGCAGCAGCAGCAGCAGGGAAAAAGACAGCATGTAACAGAGACACCACAAAAGAGCCTTGTCTCTTCAACATCCCTGATTTCACCAGAACCCAAATTATGTCAGCTAAATGCCAGCACTCAAACAGCATAGATAGGCTGACACATAGACAGCATTCAATAATTATTAGTATTTTTTAAAGTAATTATTGCTTTGAAATAATAGAACCAAGGAGTGAGTCAAACTATTACCTACAAGTATGAAATAAACTGAATATTGTTCATATTGCTTATTTTTTGTTTTTCCTTAAGTCCTATTCCTGAAGGAATTATCCCATTTAAAAATAATCCATGTAATGTAGATCAAAGCAAAAATAAATAAATAAATAACAAAACTAAAGCTAAGGAAAGGAAAAACAGTTTAATGTTTGGCTTTTAAAAGTTCAGCATATTCGTCTTATGAATTCTAATTGTCTTCAAAATTATTCAAAATCATCTGGTGGAGCAAGAGTAACATGAAAAGATATTGAGAGTTTATTAAAAGCAGGTTAAATAATGGTGTAACATATTTAAGAGTTCAGAGCCTAGTGCCAGTCCGCTTGGTTCAAATCCCACCTCTTCCACTGAAATAGCTATGAAGCTTTGGGCAATATTTTTAACCACTCCGGGCTTCAGTTTCCCCTCAATTGCAAAATGGGAATAGAAATTAAGCCTCATAGGATTCTTGAAATTATTCAGGGAATTAATACATGGAAAATCAATCTGAACAAATAAGAAGTCAACAAACAGTCATTATTAACAGCACAACAGTATCATCCCATGTCTATCTATCTGCCGAGAAAGTGAGTGAAAGTGAAGTCACTCAGTCGTGTCTGACTCTTAGCGACCCCATGGACTGCAGCCTACCAGGCTCCTCCATCCATGGGATTTTCCAGGCAAGAGTACTGGAGTGGGGTGCCATTGCCTTCTCCAGGGGATCTTCCCAACCCAGGGATCGAACCCAGGACTCCCACATTGTAGGCAGACACTTTACCGTCTGAGTCAGCAGGAAAGTCTGTAAAAACGGACCATAAAATTATAACAGTCTTTATCTCTGGAAGATGAGATTATGGATTTTTCTTCTTCTTTCTGCTTATCAGCATGTCTCTAATTTTTCTAACCATGAAAATATGTTGATTTCATAATAAAGAGGAACAAGTTCTTTTTAATTTTTGACAACAGATCTATGAGATGGGTAGGGGCTGGGGAGAATGGGCCATACCTATAATCAAGAGTTACCTGCAAATGAACACTCTAGCAAAGAGGCAAAGTTTTGAGTTCTAGCGCCAAATAAATAGGGAATTAGGGGGCTGATGAGGGGAGAAAAAAAAATGGTGAGTGACATTCTTCTCGGAAATTTTGTTTTGTGCTCAAGGTTAAGGTTCAATACAGCAGCAAAATGAACAAAGAAATGAAGTACCGTGAGGGGTCACAGGCGCAAGCATCAACTGGCTCTGGAGTTTTGAAAGGACTGGATAATTTCATGACCATTAATAACATCTGCAGTCCTGCTAGGCAGACTAATGGCAGAGGTAATTAGAGCCTGTGCTCCAGGACAGATGACTGCATGTCAGAGAAGAAGAGCAGGGCCAGGAGGGGCGGGGCCTTGCCTGAAAGGACTCTACCTAATCACAGCAAAGGGCTGTCCTGGACTGGCCTCTGTGGGCAGATTCTTATCTCACAAAGGAAGCAGTGGGTGTGGCTTGGATACGGATATAAAGCTGTCCTGCACTAATATCCTGCAGTGAAATACTTCACACCTCACATACCCAGGATTTAGGCTTTTACAAAAATACATTCAGCTCAAAGAATTTGTAAAATCCATCAATTATTAACCCAGCAGTTACCCAGCGGTGATTATTCAATTAGAGGGACGATTTTCCAGTCACCCAAATTAAGAAGTGATCATTTCAAAACATTATCTTCCTTCAAAGACAAAGAGAACAATGGGTTTCTTGTGAATATTTTGGTATCTCCTTGTCTCTAAACCAGCTTGCGTTGTTCAGTTCTTTAATCAAGATGACTATATTACAAAATGAAAACATATGTTCTCAAAGTGAAGGTTTCCATCTAGATAAGTTTCAGAAATGAATCTTTCCATCCACAAGGTGTTTCACCATAGAGAATGCTAAAGGAGAACACTTGTAATGCCACTTAGAAGTTTGTCCCAATAATTTCACCTAAGCAAAAACTAAATTAAATGACTATATCAGGAGACTTCTTTTCTTTTTCAAAGAAAGTTAGACCTCCTAGAGTAATGGAAATGAAAACAAAAATAAACAAATGGGACCTAATTAAACTTAAATGCTTTTGCACAGCAATGAAAACCACAAACAAAATGAAAAGACAACCTACAGAACAAGGGAAAATATTTGCAAATGATGTGACTAACAAGGGATTAATCCTCAAAATATACAAAAAGCTCACCAAGCTTAATATCAAAACAACAAACAACCCAATCAAAAATGGTGGGTGGAAGATCTAAATAGACATCTCTCCAAAGAAGACAGACAGATGGCCAAAGACACGTGAAAAGATGCTCAACATCACTAATTATTAGAGAAATGCAAATCTAAATCACAATGAGGTATTACCTTACTCCAGTCAGAATGGCTATCATCGAAAAAATCTATGAACAATAAATGTTGGAGAGGTTGTGGGAAAAAGAGAACCCTCCTACACTGTTGGTAGGAATGTAAATTGATATATTCACTATGGAAAACTGTATGGAGATTTTTTTAAATAACTAAAAATAGAGCTACTGTATGATCCTGCAATTTCACTCCTGGGCATATATCAGGAGGAAAACATAATTTGAAAAGATACATGCACCCCAATGTTTATAGCAAAACTATTTATAATTGCCAAGATATGGAAGCAACCTAAGTGTCCATGGACAGATGAATGGATAAAGAAGACGTAATATAAATATACAGTGGAATATTACTCAGCCATAAAAATGAAATAACATGGATGGACCCAGAGATTATCATACTAAGTGAAGTAAACCACAAGATAAATACCATATGATACCACTTATTTGTGTAATCTTAAAAAATAATACAAATAAACTTATTTGCAAAACAGAAATAGACTCATAGACATAGAAAACAAACTTATGGTTGCCAAAGACGGGGGTAGTGGGACAAATTAGGAGCTTGGTTTTAAAATATATACACTATATACTGATAACAAACAAGGACCTACTGTATAACACAGGGAACTATACTCAATATCTTGTAATCTAAAATGTAAGAGAATGTAAAAGAATATATGAAGTCATGAAGTGAAGCCGCTCAGTCGTGTCCGACTCTTTGCAACCCCCTGGACTGTAGCCAACCAGGCTCCTCAGTCCATGGAATTTTCTAGGCACGAATAATGGAGTGGCTTGCCGTTTCTTTCTCCAGGGGATCTTCCTACCCAGGGATCGAACCCGGGTCTCCTGCATTATAGGCAGATGCTTTACCATCTGAGCCATCAGGGAAGCCCCAAAAGAATATATACATGTATATATATACAGATACAGAAATATATATATGAATCCCTTTACTGCATACCTGAAACTAACCCAATGTTGTAAATCAACTACATTTCAATAAAAATTAAAAAAAAAAAGAATTTTGGATTCCTGATGCAGTGCTACACAATTTTAAAAAAAGAATCCTACCAATTTCAATTTAAACACTTTAGACTGAAAAAAAGTGTTTATCTCAAATTTCTCCTGGAATTCCTCTGAATTGACAGAAAGGGAATTGAAAATGTTAAAAATCATAAAAGCAAAAAACCAGAAAAGTTTTTGACAGCCGACCAGTGATGTCAATGAACCATTACAAGAAAGAAAGCATATGGATGGGATTTGGGACTTCCTTTTCTAGCAATATGACAGACTAGACATTCTGACAAACTCTGTTGCCAAAATACACTGAGGTAAATTACATGCAAGAAAGACAGGAGATGGAAAATATGAGGAGAGGTTAAGAAAAATGGAAGATGACGTGAGAAAAAAAGAAAAAGTAGAGCAGAGGAAATGCAAATGTTATTGAACAGATTTCATAAAGAGAATTAATGAATGAATCTATGATTCAGAAAACAATCCATCTCAGAAGAAATTCACCAGTGTTAACAATCTCCTACCTTTTGTGGTTAGATGGTAAATCCATAAGTTCATTGCATTATTATGCTTTTATTATATGTTTATGTTAAATATATTCTTCAAAATGTGTTCATAATGGCATAATTTAGTAAGAAAGTATTTTGAGAGCCATGGACTGCTTAGGCCTCAGTTTCCAGTCTTTGCTAGGTTCCTGTAGAAGAACCTAGCAAAGAGAAGGAAATGGCAATCTACTCCAGTACTCTTGCCTGGAAAATCCCATGGATAGAGGAGCCTGGTAGGCTACAGTCCATGGGGTCGCAAAGAGTCGAACACGACTGAGCAACTTCACTTCCTGTAGAAGAACAAGGAAGGCTGGAGAACCAACAAGTCAGTCTACAGATATGCAAGCCCCTGGAAAGCCTCAGAGACTGGAGGTACAACATACATGTGAACACAGGGGTGGAGGATGAGAACAAATACTAGAATTTTACTGGTTAAAATCTGTGCAATGAATAATTAGACCCAGATTCCATCTCTCAACATACTCAGCCAGAAAGCTATCCTTTTTTTATCCCAGAAGATTGGAAGGTTTCCCTCTGGAGAAATGGAGTCAAAAGGATCTGGCCTTGGAGACACAAAACTTAGCTGAAAACCTCCTTGTTTAAGTGAGTTCCTTCTTCCTCCCCAATAACCTCTCGCCTTGTTTAGCTCCTACAATTCTAGCTTCCGGAGTTGGAAGAGTTGTAATCACTCCCACTCCAACTCCCAGTCCAGAGTCCTCTAATGACTGGTGTCTGAAGAAATGAAATGACCCAAAAAAGAACATCTACAACTTTAATTTCAATAGAAAGGATTGAAAACAAAGTTGAGGAACTCTTTCAAAAAGTAGAACAAAAAAGGTAGAAAGTTGCAGAGAAAAAATAAGAAAATGTGAATATCAACCAACATATGAGTAGCAGAAGTTCCAAAAGGAGAAAAAAATAGAGAAAAAAACAGAAAAGGGAGAAGTTATTAAAGAAATAACACAAAAAACTCCCCAAATTAGGGAACACAAGTGTATGGTTTGACAGGGCCCACTGAGTACCCAATAAAATGAGTAATAAAAATCCATCCTCAGTCATTATGGGTGAAATTTCAATAGAGTAAGAATAAAAAGAAGATCCTAACAGCTTTGGTGCAGGGAGCAGGAAGAAGAGGTACATATAAAAGAATCAAGAATATCATCATACTTTTCAATGGCCCCAGTGAAACTTCACTGACAGTGGAGCAATGCTTTCAAACATGCTGAAGAAACAATCTCCTAGGTAGAGTTTTCTACCCAGCCAAATTATCAATCAAATGTGAGTACAGAATGAAAGTTTATTGATGCACACAAGTTCATTTTGCATGCACTCTTTGTTAAAGTTCTAGGAGGCTGTGCTCCAGTAAAACAAGGAAGCAAACCAATATGGGAGCCAAGGGAAAGTGGAATCTAACATAGGAGAGAGATCCAAGGAACTCTTAAAGTGATGGAAAAATCAAGAAATAAAGTCCTGTTATCTAGAAATTTGGAGATGAATACCAAAAGAAAAAAAGGCCAAAACCTGAAGTGATTGCCTCAGGAGAATGGAACCTGGAATTGAGTAAGTGCAGGGCATTTTGGATCTTTCTCAACATGTTCTTAAGTACTATTTGATTTTTGAAAATCTATATATTAAATGCAATTTTTAAATATTTAAGTGAAAAAAAATCTAACTCAAATCTATTCTAGGACACCCAGAAATTTAGTCTTTTTTTTAATTTTTTAAAGCATCAGCTGTAATTTATTTTATACAGTTTTGCCACTTAAGCAAAGAAGCACATTAGAGAAAAACTGGAAATGCTAAAGAAATGGAAAAAAAGAAATCATATTACCCAGAACCCCATAGTCCCATTCTAATCATTCCTGTACAGGCTTTTCTCATGTAAATTTACAGTTTCCACTGTGGCTTCGATACATCTGTCCTGCTCTCCTCTCCCCACCACATTATACCATCATCAATTTCCAGCTTGCTGCATAGACTTATGACTTTGGCTTGACAACTTTTTGATCTAAGTGTCCCACTCAATAACATGGATTACCCCCTCCCTTCCCTCCTCACACTGCTCTTTTCCCTGTTCTTTAGGCTCTCCAAGCCCGTGTTTCTCTAAGGACCTCAGCCCTGGGATGCTCTTCCTCAGGATGGCCCCCTGATTGTCCTTCTTTGAGAAGCTTCTTATATGCAGCTCCCACAAGACCCTCCTTTAACCTTAAACTAAAATAGGCCTCATTTTTTTTTGCACATCCTGTTTTCATCATAGCAGTTTTCACTCCCTGATCCTTTCCTTTTCTTTTAACCAATCTGTTTGTTTGGTTTGTTTATTTATTTATGGCCTGTCTCCTCAATAGATGGTAAGGTCCACAGAAGCAGGAATCCCACCTATCTTTTTTCTTGCCCCACAACCAGCACAGAGGGCAGAGAATGGCACAAAGGAAGTACTCAGCTCATATCTAGGGGGATGAATGAGTGAGTTAACAAGTGACTGACTGATGTATAACTGCTTCAGGCCCCAGAGAGAACCCTGAGGCCAAACAGGAATAATCAGTGAGTCCGGAGATCTGTTTCCAGACCTGGCCACCACCAACCAGGCCATGACTTGGAAGAAGGCACACTTAACCTGTTTCTGGTTTTCTCACCTGTGAAAGGAGAAGGTTGGAGTAGGTGACCTCCAACCTCAGAGGACTGTACCTTTGCAAGTCACTTACTAAAGATTTCTGTCCTGAGTTTTGGCAAATAATCTTTTGGTTCCAGTTCGAAGGATGGAAACCACGTATCACCACTATTTGAGTTGTCTGCTGTTGCTTTATTGTTGCTTGATCTAAGTCTGTTTCTTCATTCATTCACTCAATGAATATTTACCAGGTACTTCTGAAGAAGCATCATCTTACTTTATTAACTTAGGATGAAGCTTCTGATTCCCAATTATATTGCCATTAGCCTGAAGCAGTTCCCCATTTCTCGGCACCAGGGACCGGTTTCATAGAAGACCATTTTTCACACAGACCAAGGTTGGGGAGATGGTTTAGGGATGGTTCAAGCACATTACATTTATTGGCACTGATTTCTAATCTAATGCCACCACTGATCTGACAGGAGGTACTGGTCCGAGGCCTGGAGGTTGGGGACTCCTGGCCTATAGAACTGGAGTCAGAAATGCTAACCTCTCTTGCAATAGTTGTCAAACATGCCCCCAGCAGTACACTTAGGGGAGAATTGCCTCTTGAGTGCACTGGTCACTCCTAGAAGCACATTTCACCGCCACTCTGCAGCATCCCCACCCCTCCATCATCTGATCAGCCCACTCTGTGCTCAAGATCAAATCTTCTGGTTCCCATATGGGCCAGAACCAGCAGGGGAGATAAATGATAGAGAGAAGGGAGACAGAAGCTCAAAGGTGAGAAGATAATCAGATATGCAGAGAAAGAGACAGGTGGGTGATAAGGTACCAAAAGATATGAATTTGGGATCTGACTTTCATCTCAACTTTCATTTTCTCTGTTAATTTCCTCACTTCCACTTCTAATCATGTGACAATACTTCTGGAACAGGGACTTGGATCAAGAATTAATGACCAGTGACTGAAACATAAAATATTTAGGCTTTCCTGATGGCTCAGGTGGTAAGCAATCTGCCTGCAATGCAGGAGACCCAGGTTCGATCCCTGGGTCCAGAAGATCCCCTAGAGGAGGAAATGGCAACTCACTCCTATATCTTGCCTGGAGAATTCCATGGACAGAGGAGCCTGACAGGCTATGGTCCATAGGGTCGCAAAGAATCAGACACAACAGAGAAACTAATACTTTAACTTTCAGAAGTAAAAATGGCAAATTTATAAGGAAAATAGTATAAAAGTTGCTAGATCAGATCAGATCAGATCAGTCGATCAGTCATGTCCGACTCTTTGCGACCCCATGAATCGCAGCATGCCAGGCCTCCCTGTCCATTACCAACTCCCGGAGTTCACCCAGACTCACGTCCATCGTGTCTGTAATGCCATCCAGCCATCTCATCCTCTGTCGTCCCCTTCTCCTCCTGCCCCCCATCCCTCCCAGCATCAGAGTCTTTTCCAATGAGTCAACTCTTCGCATGAGGTGGCCAAAGTACTGGAGTTTCAGCTTTAGTATCATTCCTTCCAAAGAAAGCCCAGGGCTGATCTCCTTCAGAATGGACTGGTTAGATCTCCTTGCAGTCCAAGGGACCCTCAAGAGTCTTCTCCAACACCACAGTTCAAAAGCATCAATTCTTCAGTGCTCAGCCTCCTTCACAGTCCAACTCTCACATCCATACATGACCACAGGAAAAACCATAGACTTGACTAGACAAACCTTTGTTGGCAAAGTAATGTCTCTGCTTTTGAATATGCTGTCTAGGTTGGTCATAATTTTCCTTCCAAGGAGTAAGTGTCTTTGCTAAGAGTATATTTATTCACTTGCTCACAGAAGAATTAAAGTTTTAAGCTCATAATTAAAATAGAGCTTGAGATTATAGCCACTGAATAATTCTTGGATCAATAACTAAAATTTATCCTGTGGACTATTTCTATTTCTCCTATTCTGTATTCAAAATTAACATCAATAATTATGTTTTGTCCAACTGTTTGAAGAAGGGCTTCAAACTTCAAATAGAACTCATAATTTTCTCCCGTAGACCTGGTATTTCTCCATGTTTCCCATCCCCATCTAAATAAGTTATAAAACCTAGAAGTTATTCTTCACACTTCAGCAAATCCTATCACTCTCAGCATACAAATCTCTTTCAAATAGGTTGATGTTTTTCTTAGTTCAAAATAGTTGTGTTTAGGATATTAAAAGAAATAAAAAGTAAAATCTATGAAAATTAAGAAGAAATCACTAAACAAAAACTATAGGCAATGCTATAATAAGAATAGGTAGATAGGGAAAAGAATCAATTAGAAATCTCAAAAATTTTAAAAGTCACTAAAATTTTTTAAAAAATATGTCATTGCTAAGTCATGTCTGACTGTTTGCAAACCCATGGACTGCAGCATGCCAGGCTTCTCTGTCCTTCACTATCTCCCAGAGTTTGCTCAAATTAATGTTCACTGAGTCAGTGATGCCATCCAACTATTTCATCCTCCGTTGCCCCCTTCTCCTCTTGTCCTCAATCTTTCTCAGCATCTGGGTCTTTTCCAAAGAGTTCACTCTTTGCATCAGGTGGCCAAAATACTGGAGCTTTGGCTTCAGCATGAGTCCTTCCAATGAATATTCAAGGTTGATTTCCTTTAGGATTGACTGGTTTGATCTCCTTGCTGTCCAAGGGACTCTCAAGCACCACAATTCAAAAGCATCAACTCTTCATCCCTCAGCCTTCTTTACTGCCCAGCTCTCATGACTACTGTAAAAATCACAGTTTTGACTAGATGGACCTTTGTCAGCCAAGTGATGTCTCTGCTTCTTAACAGATACAATTTAACTTAGATTGGATGTAGTCACAAAGATATTTAGTTATTTAGTGAGAAGGAAGATAGTCCTGCAGAAATCACTCAGAATGCAATAGAATTAAAGAAACAAACAAAGAAATCAAACAAATAAACAAAGAAATACTGAAAGAGGAGTTGAGAGATGAGGTGGTATGGTAGCCTCTCTCCAAAGGGGGACACCATTGATGTCTTCTCCCCCTGGAGGCACACGCTACTCTCTTACCATGAGGTGGGTTTTCCCCTGCCCTGGAATAACAACTTTTTACTGCTTTAAAAACATAAAAGATCTCAAGCAAGACAGTAAAACGTTGACATTTTGCTCAAATTTGAATGGTGAGTTCTTTTGTGTTTTATTTGAACATTTCAAATGTTAACAAAATGAAATTTTTTCACCAATAATTTATGGAAATCATTTCTCTTATTTTCCCTTACAGTCACAGCGCATACGTAACTCTGCCTGTGTGTGTGTGTCAGTGACAGTCCTTGTTTGGCTTGGCCCTGTGGGAGGAGAAGTGAGATTCCCATCAATCCCTGAATGTATTCATCTGCATTTGGGTCTCTGATGCGGTCAGATGGAGCTGGGCTGTGCCTCCCACCTCACTCTCAAATTTACACAGGACTGAAGAAGAGATTCCCAAGTAACTGATCATGTTTGATGAAAGTGAAAGTGAAGTCGCTCAGTCATGTCCGACTCTTTGCGACCCCATGGACTGTAGCCTACCAGGCTCCTCTGTCCATGGAATTTTCCAGGCAACAGTACTGGAGTGGATTGCCATTTCCTTCTCCAGGGGATCTTCCCAACCCAGGGCTCGAACCCGGGTCTCCCGCATTGTAGACAGATGCTTTACCCTCTGAAACAAGTTCCCAAATGAAACCAAACTGTATTAAAAAGAAAAAGTCCTGAGAGGAAATTTACTTAAGCAGAGTGACCCATACCTGGAAGCTGAAAGGAAGTGCTTGCCAGACCAGAGGAAGCTAATGCTAAGGAAAATGGGCAGAGATCAGTAGGAGTGACAGGGAGCAATGTGGAAATGAACGTGAATCCAGCTTCTCCAGGGCTTCTCCTGACCATCAGCTGGACCTCAGCACCAGCTGCCTGCTAGGCCAGGTGAAGGCCAAGCAGGTTTGGATGTCCCCAGCCTCCATGGACCCGTGCTGATCCCCTCTCCTGGTGGATGGCCACAGGCAGGCAAAACAGGGGCTGACTGATAGACAAGTCTAATCCTTCCAGTGATTCTCAGGAATATTTTGGGAGGAAAACTCAAGAAAATTCTGAGCTTTCTGCTGATTTGACAGGTCAGGCTTGGGCTTTTGTGATTTGGGGATGTGAGAGTATTCACGTCTTATTTTGGAGATACAGATAGATGACGGCCGAGTTTTGGGCTATTGACTTAATCTCCATCATCCGTACACTTGGTGAAGGGGAAGCAGAGCTGGAAATATTGCAACACAGGGACTTCCAGTGCAGTCAGTGAGGCCTCGCCAACCCACCCTGTTTAATACTGACCCCTTCAACCTAGTGCCCCTCATCACCCTCCCCACTGTATTTTCTCAATAGAACTCCTGCCTTAATTTTTTCTTAATTGGAATCTTTGCTTTTATTTTTTAATTGAAAGGTAATTGTTATTGTTTTACAGAATTTTGTTGTTTGTGCACCTATGGTTGATTCATGTTCATGCCTTAATTTTTTAAAGTACTTACTTTTTTTTTTCTCTCTCCAACTAGAACAGCAACTCCATGAAGTCCAAAATTAACTGCTTTTCTCACTTCTTGTTCATAAGTTTAAAGCAGAGCCCAGTACAAGGTATGAGCTCAGTAAACATTGGAATGAATGATTGAAACTGTGCTAGGTTTAGGAGAGTCAGACATCACGTATGTCAGAAACACATCTCACATACACATATATACAAATATATACACACATATACACATATATCGGAGAAGGCAATGACACCCCACTCCAGTACTCTTGCCTGAAGAATCCCATGGGCAAAGGAGCCTGGTAGGCTGCAGTCCATCGGGTCGGTAAGAGTCAGACACAACTGAGAGACTTCACTTTCACTTTTCACTTTCATGCATTGGAGAAGGAAATGGCAACCCACTCCAGTGTTCTTGCCTGGAGAATCCCAGGCACGGGGGAGCCTGGTGGGCTGCAGTCTATGGGGTTGCACGGAGTCAGACATGACTGAAGCGACTTAGCAGCAGCAGCAGCATACACATATATACACACTCAGGCTTCCCAGGTGGTGCTAGTGGTACAGAACCTACCTGCCAATGCAGGAGACATAAGAGACACAACTTCAATCCCCGGGTCGGGAAGATCCCCTGGAGAAGGGAATGGCAACCCACTCCAGTATTCTTGCCTGGAGAATTCCATGGACAGAGGAGTCTGGAGAGCTATAGTCCATGGGGTTGCAAAGAGCTGGACACATCTGAAGTGACTTAGCATGCACATAAACACACACACACTCACATACACAATCACATATACACACACATGTACATGCATGTATACACATACATACACACATGTGCATACATATATACGTACACACACATAAACACACTTCTTCCCCATGGCTCAGGTTCTTGGAAAGGAGGATGTTCAATCATGGGTCATGGAAAATTGACCATAAATAGTCATGTCAAGGCGGCCTAGGTGAGAGTAAAAACCTGCACAGCAGCCTCCCAAGCTGACCCATCCCAGCATCGCTGAATTTTAGGGCCTCCAGAAAGCAGGAGTGACCTGAAGCAGTGAGAACTGAACATCAACTTTTGGGTTTTAGCAACAAGCTGTAACCCTGAGAGGGCTGGAGCGAAGCAGGCCCCGCTCTCACGCGCAGTTTCCCACCTGCCGGAAGTGAGCCGAGCCCAGGTCAGGAGCAGAGGTGGCAACGGAGCAGGGGCTGGTTGACTCTACGCTTCGCTCTCTGTTGCCCTGGAAAAGTAGTCTCCCTTCATGTCCAAATCCCAAACTTCTAGCAGTCTCTCTAGCTCCTTCCACCAGGCCAAGGGAGAAAAAGAGCTTGAGGAGGAAGCAAAGAGGGCCAAAGTAGTGGGATCCAGGGGAGCACCTTCCGGGGCGTGGACGGGAAGGGGCGGGGCCCGAGCGCTGACGCCCGGGAGAGGCAAGGCCCTGTCCAGCCCTGTGAGCGGCGGCAGGGGCCGCCCAGAACAGGGGCCATGGTGGACTTCTGAAGCCTGGCTGGGCCCCGCTTCTGAAAGGAAGCACTTGGTGGGTTTTCACAGGGACCCCTGAACCGTCTTATCGCACTGTCTGACCTGCAGGAGGCCGAGCCAGGTGACTTGTTCACCGCCTCTCGCCTTCCCTGGCAGGCCTGGGTTCTCCGGAGAGGCTCCGCGGGGAGGGGTTCCTACCCTTTTGCTATTTCCTACCGTACACGGTGCCGGAGGCGATTACACCTCTGCAAACTAATAACTCCATGTATAAGCTTCTCATTCCGGTACAACAAACACAGGTTATGAGTTTCTCTTCCTATTTTAATCCTTGCTTAAAGTCTTTTCCCCGCCTGTGCAATTCGGCACTCACCCTGCTAAAGGCCTCTGCCTTGTGTTCAGGCCGAGGCACAAACGCAAGGCCCATTCCCACTTCAGGCCTGCTTTCTCGTGCTTTCTGTTTCTCCTTCCCTCTCCCTCTCCCCATTTCCATTCTCACCACCCCGCCTGCTGCCCCCAATCCACTTTATTCCTCTTAAATCACCAACCCAGCCTTTCCCACTGGCAGCCTGAGTTTCCAAGCCACAGCCCAAACCAGGCACAGTGTTTAGTCTATGTGCCTCTTTAGGCAGAACAGGCGGCAAGAAATCCTAAGTAAAATGCAAGTTTGCAGCAGTGAGCTCAACTTCTGCACAGACAGACCCACATGATGAAGTACGTGTATACCTTCCCTCCTTTAGGGACCACATTCAAGGCTAGCAGAGGGCAGGGAGGCTAGGAGGGCTGGCCAGGCATCCAGGTATAGTTGATTTATCATGATGTATTAGTTTCAGGTATATAACAAAGTGCTTCAGATACATGTATCTGAAAACATATATATTCGTTCATATATATATATTCTTTTCCAGATTCTTTTCCATTATAGGTTATAACAAGATATTGAATATAGTTCTCTGTGCTATACACAGGTCCTTGTTGTTTATCTATATTATATGCAATAGTGTGTATCTGTGGTATATGTATGTGTGTGTGTGTGAATAAATACATACAATGGAATATTCAGTTCACTTCAGTTCAGTCGCTCAGTCGTGTCCGACTCTTTGCAACCCCATGAATCGCAGCACGCCAGCATACCATCCAGCCATCTCATCCTCTGTCATCCCCTTTTCCTCCTGCCCCCAATCCCTCCCAGCATGAGAGTCTTTTCCAATGAGTCAACTCTTTGTATGAGGTGGCCAAAGTACTGGAGTTTCAGCTTCAGCATCATTCCTTCCAAAGAAAGCCCAGGGCTGATCTCCTTCAGAATGGACTGGTTGGATCTCCTTGCAGTCCAAGGGACTCTCAAGAGTCTTCTCCAACACCACACTTCAAAAGCATCAATTCTTCAGCACTCAGCTTTCTTCACAGTCCAACTCTCATGTCCATATATGACCACTGGAAAAACCATAGCCTTGACTAGACGGACCTTTGTTGGCAAAGTAATGTCTCTGCTTTTCAATATGCTATCTAGGTTGGTCATAACTTTCCTTCCAAGGAGTAAGCGTCTTTTAATTTCATGGCTGCAATCACCATCTGCAGTGATTTTGGAGCCCAACAAAATAAAGTCTGACACTGTTTCCACTGTTTCCCCATCTATTTCCCATGAAGTGATGGGACCAGATGCCATGATCTCCATTTTCTGAATGTTGAGCTTTAAGCCAACTTTTTCACTCTCCACTTTCACTTTCATCAAGAGGCTTTTTAGTTCCTCTTCACTTTCTGCCATAAGGGTGGTGTCATCTGCATATCTGAGGTTATTGATATTTCTCCCAGCAATCTTGATTCCAGCTTGTGTTTCTTCCAGCCCAGCGTTTCTCATGATGTACTCTGCATATAAGTTAAATAAGCAGGGTGACAATATACAGCCTTGACATACTCCTTTTCCTATTTGGAACCAATCTGTTGTTCCATGTCCAGTTCTAACTGTTGCTTCCTGACATGCATATAGGTTTCTCAAGAGGCAGGTCAGGTGGTCTGGTATTCCCATCTCTTTCAGAATTTTCCACAGTTTATTGTGATCCACACAGTCAAAGGCTTTGGCATAGTCCATAAAGCCGAAATAGATGTTTTTCTGGAACTCTCTTGCTTTTTCCATGATCCAGTGGGTGTTGGCAATTTGATCTCTGGTTCCTCTGCCTTTTCTAAAACCATCCTGAACATCTGGAATTTCACGGTTCACATACTGCTGAAGCCTGGCTTGGAGAATTTTGAGCATTACTTTGCTAGCGTATGAGATGAGTGCAATTGTGTGGTAGTTTGAGCATTCTTTGGCATTGCCTTTCTTTGGGATTGGAATGAAAACTGACCTTTTCCAGTCCTGTGGCCACTGCTGAGTTTTCCAAATTTGCTGGCATATTGAGGGCAGCACTTTCACAGCATCATCTTTCAGGATTTGGAATAGCTCAACTGGAATTCCATCACCTCCACTAGCTTTGTTTGCAATGATACTTCCTAAGGCCCACTTGACTTCACATTCCAGGATGTCTGGCTCTAGGTGAGTGATCACACCATCGTGATTATCTTGGTCATGAAGATCTTTTTTGTACAGTTCTTCTGTGTATTCTTGCCACCTCTTCTTAATATCTTCTGCTTCTGTTAGGTCCATATCATTTCTGTCCTTTATCAAGCCCATCTTTGCATGAAATGTTCCCTTGGTATCTCTAATTTTCTTGAAGAGATGTCTAGTCTTTCCCTTTCTATTGTTTTCCTGTATTTCTTTGCATTGATTGCTGAGGAAGGCTTTCTTATCTCTTCTTGCTATTCTTTGGAACTCTGCATTCAGATGCTTATATCTTTCCTTTTCTCCTTTGCTTTTAGCTTCTCTTCTTTTCACAGATATTTGTAAGGCCTCTCCAGACAGCCATTTTGCTTTTTTGCATTTCTTTTCCACGGGGATGGTCTTGATCCTTGTCTCCTGTACAATGTCAAGAACCTCAGTCTATAGTTCATCAGGCACTCTATCTATCAGATCTAGTCCCTTAAATCTATTTCTCACTTCCACTGTATATTACTCAGTCATAAAAAAGAATGAAATAATGCTATTTGCAGCAACATGGATGGAATTAGAGATTATTGTACTAAGTGAAGTAAAACAGAGAAAGACGAATATCATATGATGTCATTTGTATGTGGAATCTAAGAAAATTGTATAAATGAACTTATTTAAAAAAGAGAAACGAACTCATAGACATAGAAAATAAACTTACAGTGAAGGTAAGTGGGTAGGGATAAATTAGGAGTTTGGGATTAATAGATAAAAAGAAAATTTTAATTAAAATATAACATACATACAGGAAAGTGCACCTAAGTGTAGAGGTTGATGAATTTTTCCCAGACTGAATATACCTGTGTGACCAGCTTCCTGATGGAGACAGAACCTGACCAGCTCCCATAGAAACCTGGCTTACGCCCTGTTCCACTCTCAGGGTCTCTTCTAGTGCTTCACAAGTAATATACTTTTTACTCCACAAGTAATCTGCCAAACAAAAATCTGTTTGTTGTTCAGTCGCTAAGTCATGTCTGATTCTTTGTGACCCCATATATTACATGCCAGGCTTCCCTGTCCTTCACTACCTCTTGGAGTTTGTTCAAACTCATGTCCATTGAGTCAGTGATGGTATCTAACCATCTCATCCTCTGCTGCCCCCTTCTTCTCTTGCCCTCAATCTTTCCCAGCATCTGGGTCTTTTCCAATGAGTCAGCTCTTTGCATCAGCTGGCCTTCAGCTTCAGCATCAGTCTTTCCAATGAATAGTCAGGATTGATTTCCTTTAGGATTGACTGGTTTGATCTCCATGCTGTCAAGATACTCTCAAGAATCTTCTCAAACACAATTCAAAAGCATCATTTCTTCAGTGCTCAGCCTTATTTATGGTCCAACTTTCACATCCGTACATGACTGTTGGAAAAACCATAGCTTTGACTATACGGACATTTGTCAGCAAAGTGATGTCTCTGCTTTTAATATACTATCTAGGTTTTTCATAGCTTTTCTTCCAAGAAGTATGCATCTTTTAATTTCATGGCTACAACCACAGTCCACAGTGATTTTGGAGCCCAAGAAAAGAAAATCTGTCACTACTTCCACTTTTCCCCCTTGTTTGCCATGAAGTGATGGGATTGGATACCATGATCTTAGTTTTTTGAATGTTGAGTTTCAAGGAAGCTTTTCACTCTCCTCTTTCACCTTCATCAAGAGGCTCTTTAGTTCCTCTTCACCTTCTGTCATTAGAGTGGTATCATCTGCATATCTGAGGTTGTCAATATTTCTCCTGGCAATCTTGATTCTAGCTTGTGATTCCTATATCATCATCCTGCTTATTTAACTTATATGCAGAGTACATCATGCGAAATGCTGGGCTGGAAATATCACACATACCCATAAACACATATATAATTATACACACATATACACATACACAATACACACTTACATACACATACATACACATACACAAAAATGCGTGCACACACACACACACATACACATTGGCATGGTTCATTTCAGTCACTGAATTTAACTCCTTCTTTTAGAGAAACATGAAGCTTTATGGCCTTAAGAGTCATGCAGACTCACGCAGCACTACAAACACATTATAACTTCTACAAAAATGTGTTTGTAATTTCTGTATCAGCTTAAGGGGTGATGGTGGAATCCGCCGTATTTTCACGGACTGTGACAGCACGTGTTGAGCCTGACTCCACGCTGGGGAAAGGCTCAGAGGTGGGGAAGGGAGGGGACAGCCTGTTTCTGGAGGGGCTGGGCAGGGCTGGAGGGAGGACCAGAGTTTCTGAGATGGAAGGAGCCTTTGGAAAACAGGCAGCACAAAACCTCCAAACACAGATGAGGAAACTGGGCCCAGGGGCTGCTCACCATGCCCTTCCAGAGTGCCCAAAGCAGGGAAGACAGAGGAAGCTGGTTCTGTGCCCACGGTGCTCCCCCAGCGCAGCCTGGGCTTGGCGTGTGGGATCTAGTGCCCTGAGCAGTAATCCAACCCGGGCTCCTTGCATTGCAAGCTCAGAGTCTAAGTCCCTGGGACACCAGGGAAGTCCTCTAAAGACAGCCTTTTTAAAGAAAAGAAGAGAGAAAAGCAAAGAAAAGAAAAACTTTCTGTATGGGAAATAACAGAACTCTCAACACCCAGAATCAGCTTGCGCTGAGGTGGTCTTACTTACCCAGGTTCTACATTCTTTTTAAAGCAAATCCAAAACATATCATATTTATTGGGAAATATTTCAATATGTATCTTTAAAGGACAAGGAGTCTCTTTTTTTAAACATAACTACATTACCACCATCACATCTAGAAACTAATAATATAAGGACCAGTTTTCTATACTTCAGTGTCCAGACCTGTAAACAATACATAAAAGACTGGCAAGGAATTTCAGTAGATGAGGATAAAGGATTCACCAACAAAAAATGTTATTTCACAGACTTCCCTGGTGGTCCAGTGGTTAAGACTCTGTACTTTCACTGCAGAGGCATGGGTTCAATCCCTGGTCCAGTGACTAAGCTCCCACATACAGCTCACCATGGCAAGAAAATAAAAGGTAAATAAAATTAATATATAGAATTATAAAAAAATGAAAAAATATTATTTCAGTTAGTTTACTAGTCTTGGAATAAAGCCTTTAAGGAAATCTCATGACTAAGGTTTTAAATGTGGAAAAGGAATCTGTTAAAAATTAATCTGATTCAGGGGTCACAATGGCAATTTGATAAACTGTCAATGAAAGACAGAATTTTCCTCCAAACAGCATATTAGAATTTTCTCCTTAAAGGGCCCATCTAATACTACGTTTTCGAGGATCTTGTAAGAAGTGAAGAACACGCCACCACTGGCTATCGCCTCTAGCTCACACTTCTGCACTGTGGAAGTTCCTGTAATCAGTCTAGAGCAGCCAACTCAAGTGTGGTGGACAGCGATGCATATTCCTTTCATTTCTCTTAGCCCCGGGTAGCTGAAAAAGCTGTGTTGAAAAAGACTTCCTATCGTGGTTGTATTACCATTCTCCCAGATGGGCACTTATTTTAGGGGGTGGGAAAAAAAAATCTTTACTTTCTTGTACCTTTTTAAAATGTAAAGTTGAAGAGCTACTCATCTTTATTTCCTATTCCCAGGAAGCCTGCTTTATAAACTTGGGGGTTTCACGTTCTTTTCTGTTAAAAAGGGTATTACTTTGCCTTGAAATAATTTTCTGAAAAATCATTTGGGATTTTTATACAGCAATGCTATACTTCTCATTTCTTAATTTCCTTCTCGAACATGTACCTGTTTTGATCTTTGATTTTTTTTAAACTTACCATGAGGCAAATGTACTCTCCAACCACCACCTTTGATGTATCTCAAATTATACCCCTTGGAATTGCTTCAGTATTATTCATTTCAAAATGGTTTCTCAACATTTCTTGAATTTCATTTATACAGGTAAAGTCTTTAAGCAAAAGGTTATTTGGGGGCCAGCGCTCACAGAATCCCAAGCTTACTCAGCCTCCTGAGATGAGTTCCTTTGGAAACAGCCCAGGAAAGAATTCAGGTTGAAAGCTACAAAGCACAGAAAAATGGGCAGAGAATTAAATATATATCTGAACATATTTGCACTTAAGAAAATTTAGAGTAGAATGCCCGATTCTTTCCAAAGACCTATTAGACTGATATGTTTGTTTATTTCATAATTTAATCTTTCCATTGCAGATGTAATCTCCAATTAAATTCCCCCTTAAAAACAACGTTCACTTCAGAGAGCAATTAGCATTTTAAGAAAAGAGGTTTGCTCGTGATTTGGGTTCTGCATAGAACTCAAGCAACTGCAGTCGACCTCACTAAAAAGATGATTTCCAGGAGCCAAGTAGATGATTGGTGAAGTAATTATGTTATTTAAGGCCATTCTCTAGCGCTGAAAGATGAATCACATTTGCATAGGTGAAAACAAAGCCTCATATGGGAAAAAATAAAGCAAAGTTGTTTTGCAGAAACAAAAAACAAAGCTTCTGTGGCTTCTCTTTCTGAAACATTTTCCTGTTACTGCCAATCTCTGCAGGCTAGAAACCAAATCTTGGGTGAAGCACTGAGGTGACCCAGGGAAGGTCCCTGTGATCCAGGTCCCCACAGAGCCTCTGCAGCATCACTGCAATCCTGTGTGCAGGTTTATTCAGTGATAAAGGAACCAAGTCTAAGAAGACGATGCATGATGCACTCACCTCCCAGCAACATCATTCATAATATCTAAAATACAGAAGCAACCCAAATGGCCATCACCAGATGACTGGAGAAACACAGTGTGGGCTATACCCACAGGGGACTAGGACTCAGATTTTCAAAGGAAGGGGATTTTGACACATGTTACAATACGGATGAACCTTGAGAACATTATGCTACGTGAAATCAGCCAGTCACAAAAGGGCAAATACTGCATGATTCCACTTAAAACAAGGTACCTGGAGTAGTCAAATTCGTAGAGGCAGAAAACAGACTGGTGTTGCCAGGGGCTGTGGAAGAGTGGAAGGTGGGGAGTTGTCACCTAATAGGTACAGAGTTTGTTTCACAGATGAAAAAGCTCCAGAGATGGATGATGGTGACGGTTCTATAGTATGAATTTACCTAAGGTCACTGAATCGGGCAGTACTTAAAGATGCTGACACTGGTAAATTGTTTTTGTAGAGGCTTTTATTTTTTTAATTAATTTGTTGGAGTATAGTTGTTTTACAGTGTTGTGTTAGTTTCTGCTGTACAGCACAGTGTATCAGCTATACGTATACGTATGTCCCCTCTTCAGTAAATGTTATATTATGTATATTTTACCACAACAAAAAATGCATGTTAACAAAAGACCCCAAAACTTGTAGGTTCTAAACAGATGGACATCCCCTCTAAGGTGTCTTTAAAAGGTAGCACACATCTTTAGGGCTCTTCAAAATATTTATACCTCCACCTATTCCCTTCAAGTTGCAATGTTGACAGACACTCCCCAGCATCATTATCATTAGTTGAGAGCAGGACCAATGTCAACCGTGTGCAAGCCCTGAACTTGGGATTTAATGCACTGCCATCCTGTCTTAATAGTCTTATTCACTTTATCTTTGGATTTGTGTTTTTTAAGTGAAATTTCCTGGGTTAGTGGAGCGTGCGTTGGGGACCCTCGGCCGGCACACTGGTCTGCCCTCCAGCTCCCCTCCCACACCTCCCGGGGACCGGTTCTCAGCACCCAATCCCCTACCTACCCGGCGACTGCTGCCCAACGCCCAGCAAGCTGGCAGCCCCACATTGCGATGCCTTAGAGGGTGACTCTGCACAGGTAACTTACCCACGCTGGCCCAGCGGCTGTGGGTGGGGCAGTGGACAAGCCCCGTGTGCCCTGAAGTGTTCTCAGGCCCTCCCTGAGGTCTGTACTTGTCCCTCAAGCACACCCCAGCCATGAGGGACCCTGTTTTCCTCCTTCCTACCTTTCTGAATCTGGTTAGTGTTTGCCACCTCTGGCCAATTGAAAGCACCCTCCACAGATTAGCCAGGAAATACGAATTGTATAATCTCAGTAAGTTTGCACACAAGTTAAATGCTCTTATATTTGGATTTAAAAGAGATACTGTACAATGTGAAGAAAAGTAAAATTCATGCTAATATTTTTCATTTTTGTTTTCTTAGAAAACTAACATATAAAAATAATATGGAAAATTGAGAGAGAAATGCAAAAAGAGAAGCCTTATCTCTGAGTTCTCTTTGCAACACTTTTTTCCAGCTTTTTGAATGCAGGGTCTGAACTTCCATTTTGCACTGGGCCCTGCAAATTATGTACCAGGTCCCGTTGGGCCCTCGCAGTATCTCTAGAAGACCTGTTAGGATGCCAATGTGTTATCTGAAGGCGAGGGTCTGTGGACTTTTTCTGTAAAGGGACAGATATAGTATTTTAATATTTCAGGCATTGCCAGTCATACAGTCTTTATCACCATGACTCAGCTCTCCCACTGTAACGTGACAGCACCCATAGACAACATGGGTATATTTCAACCAAACATTATTTACAGATAAATGGGGTGGTGGGCTGTAGTGTGCCAGTTCCTGTCTTAAGGGGTCCATCCATGCCTTCCTTCAATCCCATTTACTAAATCAGCCTTCTTAGAAAAACAGGCTGAGGACCCTGATAGGAGAAATAGAGATAGATACTCACTCAAAAGTTTTGTTTTAGCCAAAATAGCCAAGAAAACCCTGAAAACGAAGGATGGATTGGAGAGCTTCTATAATTCAAACAGTACAGTATTGGCACATGAATATACAGAAAGATCAATGGTATAGGAATAGGCCCAATCGTATGTTGAAATTTAATATACAACAAAGGTGCCATCTCATATCCAGGGGGGAAAGGTGGACATTTTAATAAGGAATGTTGGACTAAATGGAAATTCATGTGGAAAAAGATAAAATCGGATCTTTTCTTCATCCAAACACAGTAAGATAAATTTTACATGAATTAGAAATTTAAATGTAAATAAAAATGGAATCACACATATGTCCGAATAAAAGATGGATGAATTCTTTTATAACATGGGAGTAGGGGACAATGACTCAAAACTCAGGTGCAGTAAGGAAAAGACTAACAAATCTGACTACTTAATAATTTAAAATAAAATACTTTTGTAAGGCAAAAAGCACCATAAGCAAAATAAAAAAGGAAAGAAGAAAAGAAATAAAAGACCAACTGAAAAAAATTATTTGCAATGAAATCACAGATAAAAATATATGATTAAGTAAAAATCCTATAGTCTTGAATTTTAATTGGAAGCATCAGTATCAACTTACAATATATTTTATCTTTAAAAAAATACTTATTTACCCTGAAAAAGCTCAGAAATGAAAACCAATTCTGTACCATAAACATCCCTAGTGCCTAGACTACGGTCTTTAAATGTATTTTCTGTTGAAAGTAACCAGGAGAAAAAGCTGACCCAGGTAGGGTAAGATCTGTGCAAGATGATCCTGGAACATCTTATAATATGGGCAGAAGGGAAGACCTCAAAGACCATGGGAGTCAAATCCAAAAACTCTGGAGCCAACTTCAAGAAGTTCCCAGGATACAAAGAACATTACAATCATTCATAAGAATAATAACTGCAGTGGATCACCTCAAATATATTTAAAACCACATGTTCAGAATAACCCTTGACAAAGAAACTCATTGGTCATGTCTTACAGATGCTAGGGAGCACAAACATTGATCTTGCCTTTCCTTTGAACTGTGCATGCGTGCTAAGTGGCTCAGTCGTGTCCGACTCTGTGCAACCCTGTGGGCTGTATCCTGCCAGGCTCCTCAGTCCACAGGATTCTCCAGGCAAAAATACTGAGCCGGTTGCCATTTCCTTTTCCAGAGGACCTTCCTGACCCAGGGATCAAACGCCCGTCTCTTACATCTCCTGCATTAACAGGCGGGTTCTTTACCACTAGCGCCACCTCAGGGTAAACAACTAGCTGATGAGAACTGAGAAGCAGTCTTGTTGGGAAGATCCCCTGGAGAAGGGAACGGCTACCCACTCCAGTATTCTGGCCTAGAGAATTCCATGGACTGTACAGTCCATGGGGTCGCAAACAGTCAGACACGACTGAGCGACCTTCATTTTCACTTTCACTTGTTAATAAGTGAGGGAAGAACGACAAAATTAGGACATTGCCACTTTGCAACCCCGAATGGTCTAATGGATTTAGGCAATGATCACCAATGGCTCCTGATGTCAGGAAAACAGAGACAAAAAGGCCTGATGCGGCATTTGGCGGTGGTACACAATATTGCCTTTACGGTAGGGCCAAAAAGTTGAACCTGAGACTGAGTGTGTGTCCAGTCTAGAACTAAACAGCAATTTAAGGACAATAGCGTGAATCAAAGAACGCTGTAAATAAGAGCGCAAGAAAAGTGGTCAGCAAAATCTAGACTGTGGAAAACTACAGAACAATGACTCTCTTTCTTCAACAGATAAATTGCAAAAGAGAAAGGAAATGAGAGGGAGAAGAGGGCAAAAAAAAGAAGGGAGAGGAGGATGGGAGGGAAAAACTTAATTGAAAGTGACTTAACACACGTGTCAATCATGATAAGGTATTAAGCTTATTAAACATGATTCATATAAGGACACAAGGAAAAGAAGGAAATTTGAACAGTGACTAGATTCTTGACATTGTTAAAGAGTAATTATTATTTTAACTTAGTTATGATCATGGTATTTTGGTTACATTAAAATTTTTTCTTTTGGAAATATGCATAGCAATATTTATGAGGAAAATAATGGGATATTTTAGACTTGTTTCAAAATCAGTTTGAGAAAAGAGGAGACAGGAGGAATATGCAAATACAGAGATGAAACAGAATTGGTCCTGAGTTGATTACTGCTGAATCTATGCTATGGATATATGGGAATTCATTATATTATTCTCTCTACTTTTTGTGTTTGGAATTTTCTGTAATAAAATACACAGATATTTTTTAAGTTGTGTTTTCTTGGGTGAGGAAATGGCTTTGGGGACTTCTGGTTAGTCCAGGTGCAACAGAAACATCCTACAAAGCACTTAATCAGTGCTAACTGGTTACACGACATGGTGAGACCACCTCGGAGGGCACTGCAGCGGTTCAGGTGAAAGACAAGGTCTAATTACAGGGGTGACAGTGAAAACACAGAAATGCACAGAAAGTTGTTCTTTATTAGGAAAAAATGTTAGCTGCTGTGAAATCTATGCAGATGGCAACAAAGGAACATTCATGTGTTTTATTTAACGTCCTTGGAAGGACCCAATGAACAAGCCAATTGTCTAAAAAGATAATAGATTTCTCTATTTGAATGGAAGTTTAAGTCCTTTGAATTTCATTAGAATTAAATACCTTGAGAATTTACATCTTTTTTATTCATTTATGTTCAGTAACCAAACATTCTATTATAATTTACAAGGTCTGCACTGTTATCTGAAAAATAAATGGATGACAAGACTCCTTCTAGAATAATGAACAATGCTCAATATTGTTGCTACAATTTATCAATCCTGACCTTTCTTTCACCTATTTATTTCACCCTCTGCTTTCTTACAGCAACCCACGCTGGGCTTGAGGTGGTCTCTTCTAAGTGCCTAGGAAGAATCAATCTTCAAGTACCTTCAGGGAACAGGGGGTCTGTTGAAATATGTGGAGACTGTGTCTAGAACTAGAAAACTATCATCTGACCCTGCTGTCTGTGCAGAGACCCTCTTCTCTACTCCCAACAGCTTCCTCTTCTTTCTCTTAGTTTCTGTGGTATCTTAACTAGGTCTTATACAAGGCCCATTAAAGCCTTCAGCCTCATGCCTTTACAGCTTCCCCACTCATTTTCGTTTCAATGACTGAGTGAAGAAATATCACTGGCCAAACCTAGCTTGCCCTGGAGGTTGGGCAGCCTGAAGACTGCTCTGGACCAAGGCCCTGTGCCCACCTTATCAGTGGTGGCCTGAGCAGGGTACTGGCTGAGTCGCAGGGCATAGCATGTGGTCTCCTGAGGCTGACCCCTGGGCATGCCTATGATAGGGTAGAGTTTCTTAGAAGGAACCTTGGGAAAAGTAGCACTACACAGATTTCTAATACATTCTGCCAACCCTGAGTCTATGACTGCTAAGTTTTTTTAAATTTTTATTTTATACTGGTTATAGTTGATTAACAATAATGTGCTAGTTACAGGTGTACAGCAAAGTGATTCAGTTACACCCAAACAAGTATCCACTCTTCTTCAAATTCTTTTCCCATTTACATTATTTCAGAATATTGAGGGGACTTCCCTGATGATCCAGTGGCTAAGAGTCCATGCTCCCAATGCAGGGGGCCCAGGTTCCTTCCCTGGCTAGGGAACTAAATCCCACATGACACAGCTGGGGGTTAGAGTGGTGCAGCTAGAAGTTTCCACATACCGCCACAAAGATCGAAGGTCTCACGTGCAGCAGTCAAGGCCCAGTATAGCCAAACAAATAGATAAATATAAATATACAAAAAAAGAACATTGTGCTATGGCTGCTAATTTTGATACGAGTCTCAAAAACAATTTGGGCCTCCATTTATGAAACTCTGAATTCTAACTCATCTCAAGTGAAAGACCATTCATTCAGGATTCAGCAGCCTACTCAGTACAATTCATCAAGAAATAAACTTGGGTTCCAAGAACAGAACTATTGTCAACTCCTGCCACTCTCTCAGAAACTTAGAAGATACAAATGGAGCAAACTACCATCTTGGTCACTGGAGAAAATGCTTGGGTGGGGTGAGGGTCAGTTTTGCCACTGACATTTATCAGTGTTTAGAGCTACCAATAATTATTTGATTAACTGCAGTTTGTTGTCCATTTGTTGTGTGCCAGGCAGTGTGCCTGGGGCTTTACATATGCCACTTCATCTCATTCTCCCAACAACAGGCACTGTTTCCATTTAACAGATGAGTAAACTGAGGCTCAGAGAGGCTGAGCAGTTTGCCTAAGGTCACACAGCTGCTTAAGCGGCACATCCAGAGTGCGGACACAGAACTGACTCACTCAGTCTGTTACATCGTCTTCTGTGAATTCATTGCTACCCTGTGACCACTGGTCATGTCACTTAACTCATTGGTTCTTCAATGAAGAGGAACCAAATTTTGATCATTGAGTGTTTTCCCACAGATGGTTTGGACATTGCTAGGTGCCCAAGCTGGAGTGTCAGAGAGTGACCAGGCTCATTCCAGGGACAAATGTCCCCGATTTGACAAACTCATTGAATGGCTATAAAGTTTTCTGAGAAGGGTGTCTTGTCCTGCTCAGCATGCAAATGCATTTCAAAATGAAAGCTTTTATGATCGCATTAGGAAAAACTCCAACATAATGAGTTTCTGTGGCCTTGTTTATGAAAAGGGAACGTTTAGACTCTGCAATTACCCAAAGCAGTAAAGCAGCAAAGAAAGCCAGCATGTTAAATAATAATTGCAAATGTTATATAAATGAGAGTGGTTTGATTGAATTTATTAGATATGTGTTGCTGGCATTTTAAGATATAAAGCATTTATCACAAAACGATGATTTCTTCACTTAAGCTCATTAGGAAATCACACATCAATTCACGCATAATTACAGAGGGAATTTCTGCTGCTCCCCACGAATCATTACCACGTTAGCTAAACTTGAATTGGTTTTTACATGATTTGGAAAGAAAGGGTTCTTAACAAGAACCTATGAAGGGTATACACCTCAATGGGAGCCCCATCTCCATGAATCAAGGACTCTGAGACATCCTTAGGCAAGACCTGAGCCTTCCTCTCTTCCCATCATAATCTCATCACATGGATCATCCTGCTCCAGGTACTTATGAAAAATCTAGACATAACTACTTAGTGGACCAAAAATTTTGCTCAGGTTTTTCTGTAACATCTTATGGAAAAATCTGAATGAACATTCTGGCCAATTCAATTGGAATAAATTGGAAGGAAGAGTTAGAAGAAAACCAAAAAATAAGAGAGTAAGTTTGAGAAGTTTGTTAAATCTGAGCATTAATTTATGGTCAGTGAGCAAGATATAAGGTTACCAATGTCCGTCAATCAACCAAGAGGAAGAGCAATCTCTTTTTATTTATCCTTCCTATTTTTAATTGGAGTATAGTTGATTGGTGGCTCAGACAGTAAAGAATCTGCCTGCAGTGTGAAGACCTGGGTTTGATCCCTGGGTTGGGAAGATTCCCTGGAGGAAGGCACGGCAACCCACTCCACTATTCTTCCCTGGAGAATCCCTATGGACAGAAGAGCCAGTGGGCTATGGTCCATGGGGTCACAAAGAGTTGGACACGACTGAGTGACTACACACACACACACAAAGTTGATTTAAAACTCTGTTTAGTTTCAGGAGTACAGCAAAGTGATTCAGTTATTCAGAGTATATCTATCTATTCTTTTTCAAATTATTTTGCCTTGTAGGTTATTACAAAATATTGAGTATAGTTCCCTGTGTTATACAGTAGGTCCTTGTTGGTTATTTTATATATAGTAGTGTATATATCTTAATATCAACCTCTGAATTTATCCCTTTCCTCTCTAGTAACCATAAGTTTGCTTTCTCAGTTGTGGATCTATTTCAGAGCAATCTTTCAATACTAATGTAGTTGCCAAGTAACGGGCCCTCTGGGGCTTCCCAAGTGGTGCTGGTGGTAAAGAACCTGCTTGTCAATGCAGGAGATGTAAGAGACGCAGTCTCGATCCCTGGGTCAGGAAGATTCCCTGGAGGAAGGCATGGCAACCCACTCCAGTATTCTTGCCTGGAAAATCCCGTGGACAGAGGAGCCTGGCGGGCTGCGGTCCATAGGGAGGGTCACAAAGAGTCAGATACAGCTAAAGCAACTAAGCACGCATACAAAGGGCCTTTCTGGCTTCAGATATTGTTAAATATATACTCTCTGGATAGTAGCCTGCACCAAGCTCCTCCGTCCACTGGATTTTCATGACAAGAAGTACTGGAGTGGGTTGCCATTTCATTTCCCAAGGAATCTTCCCAACCCAGGGATCGAACCCAGGTCTCTCACATTGTAGACAGATGCTTACCGTCTGAGCCACAGGGAAGTCCAGGATATTCAAAGTATACTTCCTCACAAGCCTGATTCTCATCTTTCTTTTTAATCCACATAAACAAGATAAAATAAACATACAAGAAAGTAACAGAAGAGACAGGTGGGAGAGAGAGTGAGGAAGGTGATATATAAGAGGAGTAACTGATTGTTAGAGACAGAAGAAAGAGCCTTAGAGGGCAGGAGTCACTGGTCCGGGTCCTCAATATATAAAAGACTGCTATGAATCAATAAGAAAATAACCAAGAGTTCAATGGGAAAATGGGCAAAGACCATGAACAGTAGCCCACAAAGAAAGAAATGCAAATGGTTTTCCAACACATGGAAGATGCCCACTCTCATTTGAAATTAAATAACTGTAAATTGAAACAATAAAGAAACACAACTTTTAATTATCAGGTTGACAGAGATCAAAAAGTTTAAAACACAACATAGTGATAAGGATGCCAAGAAATACTCATGTAATTGGTGAAGTTTAATGTGATACAGCTTCTTTGGGGAACAAAATTTGTCAAAATTTTAAAAATAAATTTTTCAAAATGCACATATTCTTTGACCCAGCAGCTCCACTTTTACAAATTTATTCCATAAGTATATTTAAACATATTGACAATTTGTATAGGACTATCCATCATTGCATTATAATGGCAAAATAGTCAAAATGCTAAATTGTCCAACGATTAAGAACTAAAGAATGTGCCATGCAATAACTAAAGAAGAGTGAGATGGGCTTGTTTCTACGTGTTGAAACATAAACTTTTATGCACTGATATAAATTCAAGAACTATCACAATGTTTTAAAAGGAAAATAAACTAATCTGCTAACATTTACATAAAAACAAAAAAATATGTATATATGTGAATTGAGGACATATTTATATAAAGAATATATGAAAATAGAAATATCACTTTGCCCACTTAGAATGAGTAATAGAGTTTGTTATCATTGTCCATGCCAAATTAGCAATAAAAATTTGAGAATTTATTCAATATACCTCTGAAGGTTTTTTTCCCCCCTCTGTGGGAAAAGTAATCTTTAAAATGTAGATCTGTGTGTGTGTGCATGTGTGTACATACAAACACATATGCTTGGGAACAGGATATTTCTAGAAGGACACTAAGGAAACTGTAGTAGCTTCTGGGAAAGGATGGGTCTGGGGTATTCAGATTGAGTATTTTTATAGTAAATTCATTCACAGAATTTTTTAAACCAAGTTCCTATGTTACATTTTTTATTAAAAACCAGACTTATGCAGGAAGTACCTTGTGGTACAAATAGAAATGGCACCTATAAGAATGATTTAAACCAAGGAAAATCACAAGTTGGGTTCTCGGGAGCGGAGGATCCTCATCTTGAGAACACAGACAAAGTCAGACGGAGGGGCCACCCGAGGCGGGACACCTCTGGTCATCAGTGGACACACGGGGGTTTTTCTGCTGCTTTATAGGAGTGAGTTGTGGAAGAGGAATATACTCTCAGCTGCAACCCCGACCTCTGAGATGTTTCCAGGGTGAAGGAACCATTATACCGAGTGCTTCTTATGGCTTTTCTACAATACACCTTCTCAGAAAAGATGTGGGAAATAAATGACAGACATCAATATGAAAATATGAAAACCACCCTTAGGAGGGAAATTACTTTGGAAAGTGAATGAACATCTTCAGGGAATTAATGTGAGTCTAAAATCTTCAAAGAGAATCACTTAATTGAACCCCCAAGACCTTTTCCCATGAGTGGTTCTGGAAGCTAGAATTTCTCTTCAACTCACCTTGATCCTCATGAGGAGACATTGGTGCCCAAGATCTCATCTATCCACCAGCACAGCAGAAATAGTGGCTGAAAGAGAATGGCCCATTGCCACTGTTCTCTCTGAAAAGTCACAGATGGGACATTGCAGTGCTCTGAAGATACACTCTGAATCAGAGCATCCCTCTTCCTGGACCCTACCTCGTTCCTAGGAATCGGGACTGAGTCTCTCCCAGACTTCCTGGAAGCATCAAGGTTTTGAATGATCTTCCACCAATACCAGGCTTCCCTGGTGGCCCAGTGGTAAAGAACCCGCCTGCCAGTGCAGGAGACTCGGGTTCTATCACTAGGTTGGGAAGATCCCCTGGAGAAGGAAATGGAAACCACTCCAGTATTCTTGCCTGGGAAATCCCATGGACAGAGGCGCCTGGCAGGCTACAGTCCATGGGGCCACAAAGAGTTGGGCACGACTTAGCGACTGAGCATGCACTCCAATACCTGTGGGGCAAATGCTGACTGGAACATTCTGTTTCAGAGCTGCAGACAGCCAGTTAAGAAAACAGAACCAGGGGCGGAATGGGGAGGGAGGTGGGAGGGATGTTCATATGGGAGGGGAATGGCTGATTCATGTTGATGTGTGATAGAAACCAACACAATACTATAAAGCAATTACCCTTCACTTAAAAATAAATAAAAATTTAAAAAAGAATAGACTAACAAAATGCAAGGTTATTTATGAAAATCATAAAGGATATTATTGAAATCAGTTCTTCGTGAGCTTAGGAATTCAAATGTCACAAAGAAAAGACACATAACCATCTAAAATGAAAGAAAGAAAACAGAACCAGGCTTTTGGAAATACTCTGTCTGTGCTGAGACACAGGCAACTGGAGGCATTTTCTCCTATGAGTGACCTTTACATAATGAACTTAGCATGCTGCTAGTTTGGGATCTAAGCTACTCAAATCCAAAGTTTGCTAACCTAATAGTCAATAAAAATGAACGAAAAGAGAGACAGGGGAAAAACAAAAACAAGACCACCAACACCTTGAAAGATTAGTTGAAGAATCATACGCTCCTTCTTTCAACTGAAGTATAGCTGGTTTACAATGTTGCGCCAATCTCTGCTGTACAGCAAACTGACTCAGTTATACACATATAGACATTCTTTTTTATATTCTCTTTCATTGTGGTTTATCGCAGGATTTTGAATATAGTTCGCTGGGTCATGCAACAGGACCTTGTTGTTTATCCCTTCTACATGTAATAGTTTACATCAGCTAATTCCAAACTCCTCTGGCTTCCCTGGTGGCTCAGAGGTTAAAGCATCTGCCTGGAATGCAGGAGACCCGGGTTCGATCCCTGGGTCGGGAAGATCCCCTGGAGAAGGAAATGGCAACGCACTCCAGTCCTCTTGCCTGGAGAATCCCATGGAGGGAGGAGCCTGGTAGGCTACAGTCCATGGAGTTGCAAAGAGTCGGACACGACCATGCAACTTCACTCTATAAGCTTATTGCCCAACAAGTGAGAGTAGGAAAGAGATTCTCTTTCCTTTTCCTTCTTACTCTTCATATGAATGAAGAGTAGAGGGAGGAATTCACCTCTCTTTTCAGCTGTTGAAGGAGAAAAGCCATGAATAGAGAAGTGAGATGGCTTTCTCCTTTTGGGGAAAGAAGAGTTTTAACCTTCAAGTCACTGCAGAGGTTGTTGGAGCTTAAACAAGGAAACTCTTCAGAAAGACAGGGACATGAATCATGGGTCGTTTTATCTCCACTTTAAAGCACTCGAACATTCAAATTCCCTAAAGAAAAGAGGGCTGGTGGTGCGAACGATCCACTCCAACGGATTTATTAATATCCCCGGCACCAGCCCAGGAGGCTCCTTACTTTCTCCTGGTGACATCAGCTGTGTTTCTTCCTGCATCTGAGTCACAGTTTCCCTGGTCGGGGGACTGAGGTCACTACAGAGGGGAAGTAAGTGTGCTTTTTACTTTTAATGTACTAACGAGAAGCCGGCAGGACCTGGTTACCGGAAGTCATGTGCTGGAACAGCGCTGCTTGATGCCCGGAGTTTGATGAACGTCAAAAGAACGTTCTGTTAGCAGTATGAAAGCTGCAGATGGAAAGGAGCAATCCAACCAAGTGCATTGCAAAGGGCCGTGTGCAGATTGCCCGGTAGAATATCAGGCTCCTCGAGGTCAGCACAGAAATAAGAATGGATGGCAAGTGGCTGGCTTGCCTTGCCCGGTGATATATGAAGGATTACAGGGCAGAGGTCTTATGATAGGAATTTATTTGCTCTGGGAAAAGGCTGATGCATTTCCTTCTCTAGCAACATACATCAGGGCCTGACATTTATTTGACACTCTTTCATCAGATATTCATGAGCACACACTCTGAGCTGAGGCTGGTACTTTGAATAATATGGCAACAATGAGTGAGACACCCTTCCCTCCAGAAGCTTGCAGGTTTCTGGATGGTACCCTTGGGAATGAGGCAGTGTGTGAAGATCATGATAAAGGTAACTATGGATACCCAGGACACATAGGAGTGGGGTTTGGGGGTTAGAAAAGGTGCCTTGGAAATAGAGACAATCGGTTCTAGCAAAGTGTGACAAAATGGAAAATGCATATAATATATGTATATATTATATATATATATATATATATATATATATATATATATATATATATATATGGCTTCCCTGGTGGCTCAGACAGTAAAGAATTCACCTGCAATGCAGGAGGCCTAGGTTTGATCCTTGGGTCGGGAAGATCCCCTGGAGTAGGAAATGACAACCCACTCCAGTATTCTTGCCTGGAGAATTCCATGAACAGAGGAGCCAGGCAGGCTACAGTCCATGGGGTTGCAAACTAACATGTATATATACATATATATACATATACTGCTTTCTGCCCTCAGTTTCTGGTACAGAGCTCTCAACTCTTATGATTTCCTAAGTGATCAAAGCAGTAGGAGCATCTTTTGTTTAATATTTGGTCTTTGATTCTGGTTCCTGACTTCCCTGGAATTTCCTGGATGATAGTGTCTTTTGTTCTAAAGAGGTGACTCCTGGATGGCTCCCGGAATGAGGCTAGTCACCAGGAAGATCAAGCCAGGATGAGAAGCCTGAAGCAATTGAGTTAATGATCAACCAAACCTATGTGATGAAGACACCATAAAAATTCCCGAAGTCCAGGGTTCTGAGAGCTCCTGGCTTGGTGAACACATCTACGTTGGGCCTAGGTGATGCACCTGTTTCCCAGGGACAGAAGCCGTTGTACTCAGGACTCTTCTGGGGTCCCATGTTTCTCTCCATCTGGCTGTTTGTCTGTACCCTTTATCACATCCTTTATTACATAATAAACTGTTAAAATGTAAGTGTTTCCCTGAGTTCTATGAGCCTTTCTAGCAAATAATTGGCTCTAAGAGGAGGTTCACAGGAACCCCCGGTTTGTAGACAAGTCAGAGAGAGAGGTCACCTGGGAGACTACTCCCTACAGTTTGCGTCTGAAGTGAGGGGCAGTCTCCTGGGACTGAGCCCGAAACCTATGGGATCGTCACTAATTCCGGTTAGCATCAAATTGGGTTAGGGCATGGAGCTGGTGTTGCAGAGAATTCCCCAGTGTGGGAGAAAACCCATACATCTGGTGGCAGAAACGTTGTGAGTGTGACAGGGGTGGGAACACAAAGGAGACACACAGGAGGAGTGCAGGAGTGTAGGTTTCTCTTTACACAAAACAAAGAGGAAAGTGGCCCAGAGACAGCAGAATGTGTAAGGACCAGCACCAAGAGGGCGCAGAGGCCCCTCCACTCCCTTCACTTCCTCTGGCTTCTTCCTTCAGAACCAACTCCTGCCCGTCTCTGCCCACACCTCGCCCCCCTGCTGTACGTACAGCATACCACCGGACTCCTGGTCCAGCCGTTCCTTCTGCAAGCAGCCCAGACCTGCCACTCCATCCCCACACCTAATGCCAGTTCAGCTCAGCCTTGCTTGTGGTCCTAGCTTTTTGAACTCCAGCTGCAGCTGCTATTCAAAGCTTTCTCCATCTCCCTCCACCTTCCCCTTCCTTCTCTCACTCGATGATAATAATGGAGAAGAAAGTGAGGAACACAACCAGCTGCAGCTACTATTCAAAGCTTTCTCCATCTCCCTCCACCTTCCCCTTCCTTCTCTCACTCGATGATAATAATGGAGAAGAAAGTGAGGAACACAAAGTAGAAAAAGAAGAAGTGAAATGGAATCCACGAATGGTTTATACCAAGAATAAAACCAACAACAGCAAAACAAACAAACAAACAAAAAAACCTTCAATCAACTAAGTCCCTCACAGAGAAACATCTTGCCTTACCCCACCCTACTGAGCCCTACTGGGTGAGACCCCATGGACCTGACAGAAAAGAAGAAAATTCAATCTGACAACTAATTTTTCCACATATTGTTAAATGTCCCTTTGGAATGACTTTTCATTTGATTGTCCAAATATCTCTGTTTTCCATTATGGACCCTTGGACATGCGTGATATTTTTAACAGAACCCTAGTAGACTTTCATAATAGTTTTACAACTTTTTTTTTATTCTCATAGTGCCTAAGCTATTCAATAAATTAATTTTGAGCAATAAATGATTTAAATTGTCCTCAGGTTAAGTTTGAAGTTGCTCAAAGGCAAAACCCGAAAAGGAAAGCTCTCTCATCAGCCAAGGTTAACTTACTTTGTAGAAATCATAAGCGGTTCCCAGCACTCAGGAGGTGGAAGAAGGGTGAGTCTTCATTTTTCTAGCTCTCAGCTAATCAGATCAACACCCAGCTGCTCACTATGAACAGAATGCATCCAATATCAGTAAAGCAAACTCTGCCCAGAGGTATTTCATCTGTTTAAAATTTCGAGGTCTTGTTTATATGTCGGAAACAGAACCGTGGGAGAGAAAGAGAGAGATACTTTCTGGAGCAAATGTCTGAGCTAATAATGTAGAATCATCTCACAGCTCACTCTTGGGACTTCACCCCCTCTCTCTGCCTCCTGTCTAACAGGCCCATCACTTTGCTCAGATTTATAAATCAATCCACTGGATTCTCCCTACAGCCTGATTCGCCATAATGTATATTTAATAGAATTTGGTTCTGGGGCCCCATCCAAAATCATTACCAGAGGACCAGAAAAATCTCATTAGGACATTTGCACCCATGACACAAGCCCATGTCAAGTGCCCCAAAACTCCCAGTATTTTATATTCAAGACCTCACGGTCCTTTGGCTGTGGGTTGGGTTTGGAGGGTTTGGTTGCTGATTTTACCCTTCCATACTTTTTGCAAAATTTGAAAAACAATAAAGTTGTATGTTATGAGACCTTTAGGAATCCCCAATTCATAATCTTTCCCCAGATATCAGTAAATAAACGACCGAACAGGGTGCCATGTGGCTGCCGGGTAGCTGGGTGGACTTGCCACCCACATGAGTGCCTCCGGGAAATTTGGATTCTAAGTTCAGTGAAATGGCAGACTCTGAATGCAATGGACTTTGAGTTGGAAAACAGACAAACCAATCCTGAAAATGAGAATGTTCATCTGTGGAAACCAAGACTGCCGTAAAATAACCTCAGAGGTTGAGGTGCCTCCCAGTTCAACAGGACTTCACATCATCTTCCCTGATGAATAAGGATTGGAGACAGAAACATTCTGATGAGTCTGGAGGAGCGAGATCTTTCACTGCATGAGTACTTAGAGAAAGAGACCAAACCATCACTCAAAGACCTACCAGGCATAGGATAGGCTGGTGTATTGCTGATCCTGTTCAGGATGCCAGTTGTCTCGCTGTGTCTCACTGCGTGTGCTTTTCGCTGAACTCAGGGTAAGGAAGGTGTGAGCTAAGAGGCAAGAGAACTGCAGACGCGTTTATTCTCTCCTGGCTGGTGCAGCACCTGTTGCAGCAGACAGAGCACAACATAACCGCACACAGCCCTTCGGGGCTTTTCCAGGTGAAGCTTATGTATACTTACTGTACAAAGTAGCTGGTGACCAAGCAATTACCTCGCGACGGGCACGTGCGGTGCGACAAGTGATCTCAGTTGTTGCACAGTTGTTAATTACAAAACGTGGGGCAAAAGCGAGAGGTCGTGGGGCGAGAGAGCCTGATGGCGCCATCTTGGCTAATCTGCTCTTTCCCTACAGTAGGTTATCTTTTTCTACCCTTCTCTGAGTTTTCCACCTGGAGAAGGAAAGGATGCACAACGGAAGTGACATCACAGGAAGTGCCTCTCGGCCTTGCTGGAGACAGAGTGTTTCCACTGGCATCGTGGGTTGGCACCTCACCAGACACATGGCCTTCCCCAGAGGGGCCTCTGCATTTCACACATAGAGGGCTAGGAAGCATAGCAAATGCCAGGGGCCTACGCAGTGCAGGAACTTGGGGCCCCTGGCCAAAGCCCCCAGGTCAGCCAGGCCAGCTTGGAGCGGGGGATGCCCAGCCCCACTTCTCTGAAACCAGAGCCACAAGGAGAGGGGGGGCCCAGATTTGACCTCTGCTGCCTCTGGGTTAGTTCATCCAGCAGCCTTTCCAAAACCCCTCTTCAGCAAGGCAGCTCAGAACATGGAAACTAGCCATTCACCTGCTGCCAAGGCCCCCACAGCCACAGCCCCGGGAGCAGCCCGTGAGCTGGAGTAGAAACTGCTCGGACGGGCAGCATCTTTCCTGCCACCTGAGCCTGGACCCAGAACCTCTTTGCAGGGGCAGTAGACACTCTCCCCGGGCCCTGGTGCTCAGCAGGATGAAGCCCTGTCTAGGACCTGGGCCCTTCAGGACTAGGGGCTCCCTTTCTCGCTGAATGAGGAAGGATCAAATGGGCCTCTGTTCCTCGGGCCGTGCAGGAAGGGAGTTTCCATCCAGTATCTTCCCCCAAGGTGCCCAAGGTGCTCGTGCCTGTGATGGGGAGTGGAGCTCTGAGGGTCCCAGGTCTCAGCCAGGATTTCCTTCTGGCCTCTGGGGCCAGTTCCTGGAAGCTTGCCGTGCATAGCTCACATCACAGAGGGCTGTGATCTCCCACAAGGACCAGCACTTTCAGAGGAAGGAGAACAAAGAGACAGAGAAGTTTAAAAAAAAAAAAAACCACTTAAATCAGGAACTATGTACATCTTAATGTATGAAAGTAAAAGTCGCTAAGTCACATCCAACTCTTTCTGACCCCATGGACTGTAGCCCGCCAGGCTCCTCTGTCCATGGAATTTTTCAGGCAAAAATACTGGAATGGGTTGCCATTCCCTTTTCCAGGGGATCTTCCTGACCCAGGGATCGAACCCAGGTCTCCTGCACTGCAGACAGATTCTTTACCAGCTGAGCCACCTTATATAACGGAAGTGGTCTGTTTGACAGATCCTCATTCACTGCTTCATGGATAGTTTTCATAAAGTGCCAGACCCTGCTCTGATTATGTCCCAGGTGATGGATGTCACATTGGAAGTCAGGGCTTGGTGGGCACCTCTGGGACACTCCTGTGAGCCTGGATCACATTGCCACCACCTTGCTGTGCCCATGGAATCCCTCCGTGGAGGCGCCGTGTCTCCTACAAAAGCCACAGGGGTCACAATTGGGTGGTAGAGGGGCCTGTGTTAGGCCAGGGGCTGAGAGCAAGTCCTGAAAGTTCTCTCAGTCCTCCTCAAGCGCTAGGTCAAGTGCTCCGTTTCCTCCAGGCAAGTCATCAAATCCCCCTGAATCAACAGGGCCTGAGGCAAAGAACACGCTTTGAGCAATAGGCCCTACTAGCAGGTAACTTCTGGCAGCTTTGTGAAGACAGCTGAGGGAGAGCAGAACTTGTGCAGATGAAAGTGAAGGGATTTCATAATTCAATAACATTTGCTGATATATTAAGGTGTTTTTAGAGGGCCGTCTGTGCTGTTACTCATAAAGAATATTAACTGATTTTATAGATATTTGAAGAGTAGGTGTAAAACAACCATTAACCATCATTTTCTTATTAACACAAATAAGGTTCTGTGTGTACAGTGTTAGTGTTAGTCATTCAATCGTGTCCAACTCTTTGTGACCCCATGGACTGTAGCCCACCAGGCTCCTCTGTCCATGGAATTTCCCAGGCAAGAATACTGGAGTGGGTTGCCATTCCTTCTCCAAAGAAGGTGTTCTATTTAGCTCTTACAGATGTTCCTGCCTCTTTTGACTCCCAACCCCACTTAGCTACCCATACCTTACAGGTGAACACTGAGGATTTCTCTGTGGGGTGGCTTGGGTCAGGAGAAGACGCTCTTAAAGGGGGATAATGAGGAGGATATTGCCAGCGGCGATGGTAGTTCTGAGGAGGTGATGGCGGAAACTGCGGCGGAGGTGATGCTGCTGGTGTAATAGAACCATGGGAGAAGGTAAAGAAGTTGCAATGGTTGCCTATTTTAATATTTTAAGACAATATCCTATAGATAGTTTTAGGCTCTCAATCAAAGATTAAATTCCACCAACTGGTCTCAGTCCTTCCAAGTTTTTTGCACCTAGGATAGCCGTTCTCCCAAAGGTCAATTCACAAAGGTCAATTATTTTATTTCTCCAGGTGCCATGATCATTTCAGGATTTAAACTAAGACATTCTGTTATGAGAACAGGAGATTGCTCCCTTGTTCTTTGAGGTTTCACCCAGGAAAGCAACTTCTAATTTATTTATAAGCCTCCTACATCCTTGTTAAAGACACTCTCCTAATGATCTTGGCATTTTCCCTTTCTTCTGGCCCTCAGGGTACTAAGTCACCAAGACCCAAAGCAAACCAAATACATACAAAAAAGAAAGGGGTAAACAGAGGTAGAAGGAGAGTCTAAGAATTATGCCTTTGTTCCTTTGCACCTTTGACAAGAGAGTTTCCAGAACATTCATTCATTCCTTTATTAAAGCATTTACTCCTGGAATCTAGAGGGGAAATGAAAAACAAAACTTTCTGTCTATGATCTTAGAGATACAATACACAGAATATTCCACCTTGGAAAACAGCCAAGGATGGAAGGGTTCTAAATACCCAAAGAATTTGGGAAGAAAAGCCGAAGCAGTCTTTGAAATATGACTTTCTAAATGGCCTGTGGCAATCTTTAAAATCCCCCTGAAGGACTCTAGGACTCCATAACAACCAAGAAGCTAAAAAAAATATTCCTTAAAATTAGCCTAAGAACAAATAGCACTATGTCCACAAGGGCTGTTAAAACGCAGGTTCTCATGTCCCATGGTTAGCCTTCTAAATCAGAACTTCTGGAAAATGACATCAGGGAACCTGCCTCATAGTGATTCTCATGCACACAAAATGATTTAGCAAAACATTGGGTTGGCCAAAAAGTTTGCTCAGGTTTTTGGACTTCCCTGGTGGCTGAGACATTAAAGCATTCACCTGCAATGTGGAAGACCTGGGTTCAATCCCTGGGTTGGAAAGATCCCCTGGAGAAGGGCATGGCAACCCACTCTAGTATTTGTGCCTGGAGAATCCTCATGGACAGAGGAGACTGGTGGGCTACAGTCCAAGGGATCTCAAAGAGTCAGACATAACTGAGTGACTAAGCACAGCACAGCACAGCCCATAGGATGTTACGGGAAAAGCCAAACAGACTTTTTGGCCAATACAATATAAGAAGAGGGATTGAAAAGCTGAGCTTAGTGTGGACTTTTCATGACCATGGTATAAGATGCCAAGGAACAGTGAAATGGACTTTGCTGTCCAACAGTGAAATGGACAATGGAACAGCAGAACATTCTAGAAATTCTTTGGACAGAGAGCCAATCTTCAGGGTGACAGCCAAATAGTGTTTGCTATTTCATGTCTTTCCTTCCATTATTCAGCCCCCTCATCTGTGAACTGGAGGACATGGTCTAGATCTGCACGGTAGCCACTAGACATGTGAAACTATTGAGCCCTTGAAATGTGACCATTCTGAACTGAGATATGCTTCAAGGGTGAAATACACTGGGTTTGAAATGTTTAGTACAAAATAAAGAATGTAAAATGCCCCAATATTTTTTGTGTTGTCTACATGTTGAATTGATGGTATTTGGTACATATTGGGTAAATAAAATTAGGTTCGATTAGGTGGCTCAGACAGGAAAGAATCTGCCTGCAAGGCAGGAGACCCAGGTTTAATCCCTGGGTCAGGAAGATCCCCTGGAGAAGGGAACAGCTACCCACTCCAGTATTCTTGCCTGGAGAATTCCATGGAGAGAGGAAGCTGGCAGACTACAGCCCCCGGCCGTCACAAAGAGTTGGACACAACGGAGCAACTGACATTTCCACTTTTTTCAAAATTAATTTTACCAGTTTCTTTCAGTTTTTTAATGGTGCCTACTAGAAAATTTAAATTACATATGTGACTTGTCCGTGTGGCTTGTTGGAGATTTAAACGTGAAATGTGACCTAAATTTGGACCACACTGAGCACCATGATCTCTAATCCAGCATTGATATTCTGTGTAATTTTTAGATGGATTAATGGGGAATTGGGTGGCACTTGAGGTGGTGCTGGGTCGAGGATTTGTCCCCAGTCAGAAGCTAGCCAGACTCTAGCCTGAAGACCTGCCCACCCAGAGTAGGAGAAAGCTGCCAAGAGAGGTAAAGCACGAGAAGCTGGGCTACAGCACAACCGCAGACACTGTCTGTGGCAAAGTCAGGCCATGCTTAGCTATTGCTTCATCTCCATTTACCATCCCTGGGGCTTGTGTTAGAGCTTCTCTGATCCCTGGCCAACACACACAAACTGAAGGTTTTCTGGGCGATTTAACATTCCTAGAATGATCCATTTGAAGTGAGATTTCTTTCTTCCTTGCAGACTTTATCTTGGAGACCATGTTTGATGATATCAAGTATTGAGGACCTTCTTCTGACATGCCAATATTGAAAATAAAGTCTATTTTTCTCTCTTCCATAATACTGAAAATACTTTTTCTTAAAAAAAAAAAAATCAGCTCTAGGGGCTTGCCTGGTGAATCAGTGGTTAAGAATCCACCTGCCAGCATTCCCTGATCTAGGAATTTTCCACATACCACAGAACAACTAAACCCCTGTGCAAAAATTATTGAGCCGGTGCCCTGGATCCCATGCTCCACACCAAGAGAAGCCACCACAATGAGAAACCCAAGCAACACAACTAAAGAATAGCCCACGATTTCTGCAACTAGAGAAAAGCCCCACAGCAACAAAAACCCAGCACAGTCAAAGATAAAACAAATAAATAAAATTTTTTTAAAAATTTAAAGCTGTAAGTTTTGTACTGTGTTCAGTTCAGTTCATTTCAGTCACTCAGTCGTGTCCGACTCTTTGCGACCCCATGGATTGCAGCATGCCAGGCCTCCTTGTCCATCACCAAGTCACAGAGCTGGCTCACTCATGTCCATCAAGTCAGTGATGCCATCCAACCATCTCATCCTCTGTTATCCCCTTCTCCTCCCGCCTTCAATCTTTCCCAGCATCAGGGTCTTTTCTAATGAATCAGTTTTTTTTGTATCAGGTGGCCAAAGTATTGGAGTTTCAACTTCAGTATCAGTCCTTCCAAAGAATATTCAGGATTGATCTCCTTTAGGATGGACTGGTTCGATCTCCTTGCTGTCCAAGGGACTCTCAAGAGTCTTCTCCAACACCACAGTTCAAAAGCATCAATTCTTCAGTACTCAGCTTTCTTTATGGTCCAACTCTCATATCCACACATGACTACTGGAAAAACCATAGCTTTGGCTAGATGGACCTTTGCTGGCAAAGTAATGTCTCTGCTTTTTAATATGCTGTCTAGGTTGGTCATAGCTTTTCTTCCAAGGAGCAAGCATCTTTTAATTTCATGGCTGCAGTTACCATCTGCAGTGATTTTGAAGCCCCCCCAAAATAAAGAGTGTCACTGTTTCCATTGTTTTCCCATCTATTTGCCATGAAGTGATGGGATCAGGTGCCATGATCTTAGTTTTCTGAATGTTGAGTTTTAAACCAGCTGTTCCACTCTCCTCTTTCACTTTCATCAAGAGGCTTTTCAGTTCCTCTTCACTTTCTTCCATAAGGGTGGTGTTATCTGCATATCTGAGGTTATTGATATTTCTCCCGGCAATCTTGATTCCAGCTTGTGCTTCATCCAACCCAGCATTTCTCATGATGTACCCTGCATGTAAGTTAAATAAGCAGGGTGACAACATACAGCCTTGACGTACTCCTTTTCCTATTTGGAAACAGTCTGTTGTTCCATGTCCAGTTCTAACTGTTGCTTCTTGACCTGCATACAGGTTTCTCAAGAGGCAGGTCAGGTGGTCTGGTATTCCCATCTCTTGAAGAATTTTCCAGTTTGTTGTGATCCACATAGTCAAAGGCTTTGGCGTAGTCAATAAAGAAGAAGTAGATGTTTTTTCAGGAACTCTCTTGCTTTTTCCATGATCCAGTGGATGTTGGCAATTTGATCTCTGGTTCCTCTGCCTTTTCTAAATCCAGCTTGAACATCTGGAAGTTCTTGGTTCATGTACTGTTGAAGCCTGGCTTAGAGAATTTTAAGCATTACTTTGCTAGCGTGTGAGATCCAACCAGTCCATTCTAAAGGAGATCAGTCCTGGGTGTTCTTTGGAAGGAATGATGCTAAAGCTGAAATTCCAGTACTTTGGCCACCTCATGTGAAGAGTTGACTCATTGGAAAAGACTCTGATGCTGGGAGGGATTGGGGGCAGGAGGAGAAGGGGATGATAGAGGATGAGATGGCTGGATGGCATCACTGACTCGATGGACGTGAGTTTGAGTGAACTCCGGGAGTTCGTGATGGACAGGGAAGCCTGGCGTGCTGCAATTCATGGGGTCGCAAAGAGTCAGACATGACTGAGGAACTGAACTGAACTGAACTGAGATGAGTGCAATTGTGCAGTAGTTTGAGCATTCTTTGCCATTGCCTTTCTTTGGGATTGGAATGAAAACTGACCTTTTCCAGTCCTGTGGCCACTGCTGCATTTTCCAAATTTGCTGGTATATTGAATGCAGCACCTTCACAGCATCATCTTTTAGGATCTGAAATAGCTCAACTGGAATTCCATCACCTCCACTACCTTTGTTCATAGTGATGCTCCCTAAGGCCCACTTGACTTCGCATTTCAGGATGTCTGGGTCCAGTACTGTATTAAGTATGCTTAAAACAAATAGATCAGCTTCCTAGAAAGTTCTCATACACTCCTAAGTCTCCATGATTTTGCTTTCATTTCCAATACTGATATTTGTCAGGTCCCTGCATTCATCTTGACATTTCTCTCCCTCCTTCTAATCCCTGATTATCACCTTGTTGGTCCTCCTGTGACCTCACTGGCTGCTCCTTCTCCATCTCCTGTGCTCTGTTTTGCGCCTTTTCCCAAGGTCCTCCTGTTGCAATACCCCAAGCCCAAGACGGGCCTCACCACTTCTGTGCCAGCTTGTCTCCACTCAGGTGTATCAGTGTTACCAAACTCTCATCTCCAGCCTGAGTGTCTCCCCTCAGCTCCCCACTTATCTCTCTCACTGCCAACTCACCGTGTCACTTTCACAGCTAACATGTATCTCAAATTGAACACAGTCCAAACTCCTGGTCTTCCCACTGATCTGCTCACCCCAGAGTCTTTCCCTCTCAGTTGGTGCTAACTCCATTCTTCTGGTTGTTGAGGTCAAAATCCTCAGTCATCTCTGCCTCCTTTCTCTCACACATCCCAATTTCCTATCCATTAGCAAAGCCTGTTGGTGTTCCCACCCAATATTGGATTGGCCAAAAAATTTGTTTGAACCTTTCCATACACTGTTATGCAAAACTTGAACGAATTTTTTGGCCAACCCAGTACATCAAGAATCTCACCATTTTCCACTGTCCCCACAGCTACATCCTGGTGCAAGATGCCATCATCCCTTATCTCTTGACTGCTCTTCTGCTTCCACCTATCCCTTCACGAATTCTGCTCAATACAACAGCCAAACAGAGCTTTTAATTTGTTTTTTTTATTCATTTATATGTATATTTCCCCCATGATTAACTTTTAATTATGATTTTTAAGATGCAAAACAAATCTTTTTAAAAGGTGTACATAGTTGCTTTTTAATGATATTATTAGCTTCAGATGCACAACATAGTGATTTGATATTTTTGAACATTACAACATGATCACAATGATAAGTCTAGTTACCATCTGTCACCATACAGAGATATTACAGTATTAGTGACTATATTTTCTCTGTTGTATGTTACATTCCCCTGACTTACGTATTTTATAACTGGAAGTTTGTGCTTCTAAATCTCCCTCACCTATTTTACTCATCCCTTCAGCCCCTCCCTTCCGGTGACCAACAGTTTGTTTTCTGTATCTATGGCTGAGTAATATTCCAGTGTGTGTGTGTGTGTGTGTGTGTGTGTGTGTGTGTGTGTGTATCATGTCTTCTTTATCCAATCATCTATCAGTGAACACTTAAGTTGATCCCATTTCTTGGTTCTTGTAAATAATGCTACAATGAACATTTTTGTTGTTGAGCCGCTAAGTTGTGTCTGACTCTTCTGTGGCCCTATGGGCTGTAGTTCACCAGGCTCCTCTGTCCATGGGATTTCCCAGCAAGAATACTGGAGTGGGTTGCCATTTCCTCCTCCATAATAATGCTGCAATGAACATAGGGTTGCATAATGTTTCTAATTATTCCTTTTGCTTTCTGTGGGAAAAGTACCCAGAAGTAGAATTGCTGGATCACAGAGTAAGTACCTCTATTTTTAATGTTTTAAAGACTCTCCGTACTGTTTTCCATAGTAGCTGCACCAACTTACATTCCCACCAACAGTGCACAAGGGTTTTCTTTCTCCACCTCCTTTCCAAGACTTATTATTTGTTGTCTTCTTGATGATAGACATTCTGATAGATGTGAAGGGATCTATCTCATTGTGATTTTGATCTGCATTTCCCTGATGATTAGTGATGTTGAGCATCTTTTCACATGAAAAGATTGGCCATCTGTGTGTCTTCTCTGTAAAAAGGTCTATTCAAGGCCTCTGCCCATTTTTAATCCAGTTGTGCCTTTTTGATATTGAGTTCTATGAGTTATTTTGATATTAATCCCTTATCAAATATATCATCTGTAAATATTTCTCCCCTCGGTAGCTTGTCTTTTCATTTTGTTGATGGTTTTCTTTACGAAAAAGCTTTTGTTTGAAAGCTTTTCAGGTTTATATAGTTCCATTTGTTTATTTTAACTTTGTTTCCCTTGCCTGAGGAGATACATCCCCAAAAATATTGCTAAGACTGATGTCAAAGACATGCTGACTGTTTTCTCCTAAAAATTTTGTCACTTCAGATCTTAAGTGTCTAATCCACTTTGAATTTATTTTCATGTATGATGGGAGGAAGTAGTCCAGTTTGATTTTTTTTCCCATATAGTTGTCCAGTTATTAATAAACACCATTTATTGAAGAACCTACTTTTCCCAATATTTTTATGTCCTTTGTCATGGATTAATTGACCATATAAGTGGGTTTATTTTGGGGTTCTCTATTCTGTTCCATTGATCTATATATATGTCTGTTTTTGTGCCAGTGTTGTGGTGTTTTGATGACTATAACTTTGCAATATAGTTTGAAATCAGGGCACATGATACAAAGTGAGATTTTTAAATGTAAAAGAGATGAGGTCATTCATCTCCTCACTCAGAGGCCACAGTGCCAACCTAAGACGCCTTATGATCTGGCCCATGACCTTGTGCTGTTTTTCTTTCAACAAATGTATTTCAAAATTTGACTAGCAAATTTCCTTTATTGTCTGTTTCTTCCTTTTGTCTATTTTTTCAAGCTGAATTCTCAACAGCTAAGACAATGCAAATCATTTTGATAAATTAATGAGTGAATAGCAGTTGTTCTATAAGGACATGTCAGAAGATGAGTGAATGATGAAATTAATTAGCACATGCATTCTTGGAGTTATATTTACAACCTTGGGAACCCCAGGCTAATGATGGGGGAGGCATTTATGAAAGTATAGCACGATCACTCCTCTCCTGTTTTCTCTCACCTAGGCATATATTCATTCAATTGGCATTCACTGATGTGAGTTTATGCCACACTACATATAGGGCATATACTTAAGGGCTTCCATGAGCTTTCATTTGTTCAGGAGACATGCAAACACGTGACATTAGGAATCAGACAGAGCTAATGTAGAGGGGCAGTGACATCACACAGGGAAGCAATAAAGGCTTCTCCAAGGAGAAGCAATGGAACTATTTCTTGAAGGATAAAGAGGAATTCTTCATATGGACAAGGGAAGACTTGTTTCAGGAAATATCATTTCAGGAAGCAGAAATAAAAGCCAGGGGACAGTGTGGCACTTTGAGGAACTACAAGTTGTTGGGCATGCCCAACATCCAGACCACAAATCAGAAAGTTATGAGACACAAAGCAAGAGATGTCAGCAAGGTTACATGGTGAAGGGCTTGTTTGGACACTGAGACTTTATTCTCCAACAACATGAAGGCTTGTAAATACAGATTAACACAATGAGGAGGCAAGAAAACAGCGATACGGCATACAGCATGAGTGCAAACTCTGAGCTCTGTGGAGAGTTCTGTGGGCTACAGGGAGAACCTCAGTCAACAGTTCGGAGGATTGGGGCAGGAAGGAGGAAGGGAGGGACAAAGCATCCCCCAGGAGAGGACACTGAGCCAACGCTGACAGAACAAGGAGGAGTAAGGCAGGCAGGAAGGATGAGGTGTGAGAGTGTGAAGCACAGCTGAACACCCACGTTAATACTTACTCCTTCTCAAACCTAAAACGGGCGCCTAAATCCCGTTAGAATCCACACAGTGCCTAATCCTCCTTCTCCTTGATCTTCATCATGAAACCGAAGAATCAAAATGTTAAGGAGCCAGAGGGCATCTCAGAGCACATCTAATCCAATGCAATCCAACCCTCTCCACCCAAGGACCCTGAATAATAAGGGAAAGAACATGAACCAATTTTTGCTTGTTGTATCCTTTTTGATGTATAAATTTTGCATTCTGAGCCAAAACATCCATACTTGTTTTAATATAAGAATAACATTTTTTGCCTCAGAAAGATTGAACCTCTACAGGACACTGCATCATCTTTATTCACAGGCCTCCCTCCCCACATCTGCCAACCGTGTGGATGTCCTTGGGAAAGCCCTCATTTACAGACTGGGATGCAGAGGCCAACAGAGAGGTCATGGCATCTGCCTGAGGTCACACAGCAGGTTAGCTACAGCGAAGCCTGGAACCAGCACCAGAGCTCGCCTTGGATCCACTTCCCACGAGGACTCCGCATTTGACCCTGCAAACTCCTCTTCCTTCCTCCACCCCATGTTCCACTGATTGACCCTTCTTTAGCCTGCCATGCCTCTCCCCGCTCAGAGGGCTCAGAGGAAAGAGGGCTGAGGGAAAGCCCCATCAGGAGAGGAGCTCACAGAACACAGTGCCCTGAGCAGTCCTGGCCTGACCCTCATCTGCTACAGCTTCTCAGAGTCCTCCACGATCAAAGGGTTAGGAAGGCTGCTCAGGCTGCTCTTGATTAATTATACCTTTGTTTCCTAGAGGCGCTTAGAACATATTTCTGCAACTTGGCTTAGAGCATGGAAAGGGAAACAGTCTCCATGTCTGTCCCAGAAAGCCTCCCGCCAGCCTTTCCCACTTGTGTTGAAAGTTTTATGAGCATCTCCAGAAGAACAGCACCCAGATGCCCTCCTGCAAAGGCAGAGAACAGAGAAAAGGCTAGAAAGCTATATGGTTTTTCTTCAAACACAAGTCTGATCTGGTCACTCCCTCTGCCTAAACCATGTCGGCAGCTCTGTCCCCAGGATAAGGCTGCCTTCCTGAGTGGTCTATAAGGACCCCAGTCTGTCCATTCCTGATTGTCCCAGCCTCTCCCTGAACCCCTTTCTTCCTTCTCTCTGACACCCCATCCACGCCCATCTCCCCACCACGGGGCTTTGGACCTGGTGTTTTCTGCCACAGGGCCTTTGCCCTTGCCAGTGTCCTCGTCCCGGAAGACTGTTTCACCCACTCTGTGCCTGCTTTGTTCCTCGTCATCGTTCAGCAATCAGCTCGAAATTTTCTTCCTCTGATAAGCCTACTTTGACCTCCCAGCAGTCAAACCTCCTACTCTAGGCCTTCAGAGCACCAGGCACCTTTCTTCAGAGCTCTTATCACAACTACGCATTTACACTGACTTGTGGGACTGACTACTTGATTGCTATCTGTTCTCCCACGAGGCTGTCTGATCCACAAGGGCAGAGTCCCTGTAAGGATTTGCCCATTTCACACCCTCACCACTTAACATTATGCCCAACACAAAGCAGATGCTTTAAAAATCTGTTTAAATAATAATTAAATAATGAACAAATAACAAACAGATTTATTAAGTCCAAAACACGAATTGATGAGTGAGTGAATACCTGAAATTGTTTACAAAGGTCTTAGGGACTCAGGATTTTTAGTCCTCAGACCTACACGTCTATCAAGCAGCATTTATTGTAGTCTGAGGCAGTACCCCTCATGGTTTCCCACTACAGCATCTCTAAGTGTCTTTTGTGTGCCTGTAAGGGGAGTGTTCTGCTAGAATCTCTCCTGACCACCCTCTTTCCCTTATTCTCACCCTCTATTCCAGCCATCTGCAAATCCTGCTGACTCCATTCCAAGGTATATCAAATTCCATCAGATGTACAAAAGCTGAGTGTATCATCAACAAACTATGACAAAAGGAACTTTAAAAGATATGCTTTGGGAAGAAAGAAAATTATCTCTGAAGGGAGATCTAAAATGCAAGAAGAAATGTAAGCCAATAAGAGGCAAACATGCAAATAAACGTAAATGAATAGTTACTATACAGAGCTGCAATAATATGTAATATAATAATAATAGTACATAGTCTAGAGATTTTTTAAAAACCAGTCAACAATAATGTCTAAGATGTCTAATCTTATTTAATCTAAAGTCTAATGTCTAAGATGTGAGGAAGTGGTCAGATTTAAACGTGCTGAAAGTTTAAGAAATGAGTAAAAGATTCTATACCATGTTAAGCTTTGTTAACTACAGCTGACCCTTGAACTCTGCTGGGGTTAATCCATGTATAACTTATAGTCACTCCTCCACATTCGAGGTTTCTCTGCATGCACGGATTTGATCAATCACAGACCATGTAGTACTGTAGCATTTACTACTGAAAAATATCCAAGCATAAGTGGACTCGTGTAGTTCAAACTCATATTGTTCAAAGGTCAACTGTACAATTCAACTTTTAAGGATAACCATTAAAATAATGAAAATAGAGTTTATAATTTCCAAAAAATAACAGAAAAATATTTCATTAAAAAATTATCAATTAATCAATAAAAAGGCACAAAATAAAAAAGGTATCCAAAAAAATTAACTAGCACAGGATGGTACAAGTAAGTGTAAATATATAAACAGTCACAATAAGTATAAATGGACTAAAGTTGCCAAATAAAGATAGAGATTATAAGATTATATTTTTGATATCCAATTATATGTTATTTATAAGAGACATATCTAAAATATAAGGAATGGAAAGTAACAACTAAATAGGAATATTACACAAATACTACCCAAAAGAACTCATATATAGTTATATTAATATAATAAAATATATTTTAAGTCTTTTAAATATGAGGGAGCTGCTTCATAATGATAAAATGTTAAATTCACTAGGAAAACAAACAATTTTAATTTTGTATGAACTAATCACTAGCACCAAATACATAAATCATATTTGATAGAATTATAAGGAGCCAGTGATAAATCCATAAAAAATGATGGGAGAGTTTAACATACCTCTCTTTGATATATCTAGCAGGCAAAAAAATTAAAGTATTAAAGATTTACCACGCAATTAAAGCTTGATTTAAGACCTATGTACAAAGTCTTGAATTAGAAATCAGAAAGCACAGATATGAATAAAAGTCAATAAATAAGTCTCAACATATTTCAAAGAACCTATTCTATTTATAGACCATATTTTATAACCAAGTGAAATTAGCTTAAAAATGAATAATAAAAAGATAAACTTTCTAAAGCATTCATTTTAAACTAAAGATTTATTTCTAGGTTATTAGCATGTCAAAAATAAAATAATAATGAAACTAATGAAATCACTATGAATTGTAGCAATAATACTACATGTTAAAACTTATGGAATGTAGATAGTGGTACTTGGAATTTTGTGGCCTTAGGGTTTAGCAAAGCTTTCCTTCATTTGTCCAATTATGCAGTTCATTGATTTATATATTTGTTCAATAAATGCTTAATCTGGCATTGTGAAAGCCATTCAGATGGAGGCTGCAGAGCCCTGGGCTCCTGTGAATAGCTGTAGTTGCTAATAACTCCAAAATGGAAATCCTGAGTGAGCCTGGCCTGTTCTCTAGTTGCTGATCTTCAAGAGCTGCTGAGAACTTAGCTTCTCCTGTGATCAGGACATGGCAGGCTTTCCATGTCCCATGGCCGTTCTGCTCATAGACAGAGGCCCTGGGATAGTCTTATGCTCAGAGGGACAACAGACACTGGGATTCTTCAAACCAAAAGGTGACACAGAGCATCACAGGGTATCTTCTTGTGTTCTTGACTTTCTGCCTCCTATACTGTATTTCCCATTCTCTCTTTTAACAGGAAAGATCTCTTTTCTCTCCACTCAAAAGTGAAAAGTTTCATAGGACTAAAGAATAGATATTTCTTCTTGTCTAGAAGATATTTCAAAGATTGCGTGGGAGACATAAGAGGAGACCAACAACATCTACGGGTTTCCTAGAAACTAATTTCAAGTGGAAATGTAAGAACAATAGCCATCAAAGTTTCCTCAGAACTGCAGGGACAAAACAATATAATATTATAGAATTAGCAAGAGTCGTAAAGTTGACTGAAAAGAGCTAAGCAAAATATGTTTGATTTGATTTGGATTTTATTTTATTTTTATGTTGATGGATCGCTGTTTTTTTTTTTTAATGTAAGGACTATTTTCTTTTGTATTGTGGTCTAGCCGATTATTCTGAAGGAGATCAGCCCTGGGATTTCTTTGGAAGGAATGATGCTGAAGCTGAAACTCCAGTACTTTGGCCACCTCATGCGAAGAGTTGACTCATTGGAAAAGACTCTGATGCTGGAGGGATTGGGGGCAGGAGGAGAAGGGGATGACAGAGGATAAGATGGCTGGATGGCATTACTGACTCGATGGACATGAGTCTCAGTGAACTCCAGGAGTTTGTGATGGACAGGGAGGCCTGGCATGCTGCGATTCATGGGGTCGCAAAGAGTCGGATATGACTGAGCGACTGCTTTGCTCTGAATAGCCGATTAACAATGTTGTTCATGAGAGTTTCAGGAGAACAGGAAAGGGACTCAGCCATACATATACATGTATCCATTCTTCCACAACTCCGTTCCCATGCAAGCTGCCATGTAACACTAAGCAGAGCTTCATGTGCTATATAGTAGGTCCTATACAATTGACTCAGAGACATTACTTTGCCAACAAAGTTTCGTCTAGTCAAGGGTATGGTTTTTCCAGTTGGACTGTGAAGAAAGCTGAGTGCCCAAGAATTGATGCTTTTGAACTATGGTGTTGGAGAAGACTCTTGAGAGTCCCCTGGACTGCAAGGAGATCCAACCAGTCCATCCTAAAGGAGATCAGTCTTGAGTGTTCATTGGAAGGCCTGATACTGAAGCTGAAACTCCAATACTTTGGCCACCTCATGTGAAGATATGACTCATTGGAAAAGATCCTGATCCTGGGAGGGATTGGGGGCAGGAGGAGAAGGGGTTGACAGAGGATGAGATGGCTGGATGGCATCACCGACTCAATGGACATGAGTTTGGGTAAACTTTGGGAGTTGGTGATGGACAGGGAGGCCTGGCATGCTGCGATTCATGGGGTCAAAAAGAGTCGGACACGACTGAGCAACTGAACTGAACTGATAGCCATTGGATCTTCCTGACCCATGGATCAAACCCAGGTCTCCTGCATTACAGGCAGATGATTTAACCTCTGAGCCACCAGGGAAGCCCACTGATAGCCATTATCAGATTCTAAAGTAGAATAATCAGGATAGATTCAATCTCTAATGCATTTCTTTTCATCTTTCCAAGCTGTCTCAGATGACCAGTTTTTGTCAAGTAAATTGTGTTCTCTATATTTCTCTTCAACAGTTGTCTAAATCCCATGTTGAAAAGGTTGTCCCTAATCTTGTTTTCTCTGCTATTAAAGGCTGATCCTCATTTCTCAATTGCTGGGACAAGTTTTGAGACTATATAGTAGTTACTGGGTTTTAAGGCTGCCTAAATTCCAGCATTTATTTGTTCTGAAACATAATACTTGCTCTGCTTTGTTTATTAGATGTCCTCATTATGCAGGCCTTTTTAATTACAGTGCTATCATGGACTACATTAGATATGGCTCCTCTTCGTATAGTTAAAAATAGTGAGCATGATGCAGCTGCCTTTGTAGAAGCCGTATCTAGGCGCACAACACTGTGTCCCTGTAACTGCAAACCAAGAAAGATAAATTCCGCTGCTAATCATCAGAGCCCGCCGTGCAGCTATTACAGTTTGTTCAAGTTAAAACAGTGACTATGAGTCAGACTGTTCCTCCCTCAGGCTTCAGAAAGCTCATGTCTTTAACCAAGATGAGCTTACAAGGAGGTTGTGCATGAGGAAACGCACATGAGCGGGGGCCAGGTTCCAAGACAGGGGACCGGCAAGCGGGAGGATGTAAGCAAAAGCTGGGTCCACAGTCCTCCTCCTCAAAAACTTCCTCTCCCAAAAGCTTTTCTGCTATTTACTTAAAGCTGAGATTCCGAACATTGGTCTTCGTTCATCGGCAAACCTGATAGATGACCAACCTTGGGCAACACACAATTTATGGATGTGAAAAGCGCATGCGCTGCCTTAACATGCCAGTTCTTTATAGACGGCTTTAGGGCAAGTTCAAGAAGGAAATGGCAACCCACTCCAGTATTCTTGTCTGGAGAATCCCATGGATGGAGGAGCCTGGTAGGTTACAGTCCACGGGGTCACAAAGAGTCGTACACGACTGAGCGACTTCACTTTCACTTTCAGGGCAAGTTCGAGATGCCTGGGTAACGTACAAACCAGCATTAATAAATATCTACAGAGAAGACACCACCTTCCTTCCTTTTGAGATTAAATTAAAAGCAATCTTTTAAATGTCTACTTTAAAGACCATGACTGTACACTTCCTCTTTTCCCTTTGGTCATCTCTCACAGCAGATGCCCTGAGCTAGCATTTAATATAAACTTCAGATACCAAGTCCCACCTGGAAACAACCAAAAGGACTATTCTTCAAAATAGTATATATATTTTTAGATACAAAAGTAATAAATGTTCATTGTAGAAATCTTTAAAAAACAAAAAAGCAGAAAGAGAAAATAAGTCACTCATGATCTTCACACTGAGAAATTACTCACCGCACACTTTCAATCTTTTTTCCTAGGCATGCATGTTTGCAAGGGTAGATCATATATGTGTATATATATGTGTTTGATCTGCAGGTTTTCACTTAATATATCACAACCACTTTCTAATAGTATTAACTATTATCCTGAAGTATACTATTTGATAGCTACAGAGTATTACATCACACCACTGCAGGATAATTTTCTAGACAAGCCTGCTACTGTCAAACATATAGATTGTTTTCAAGTATTCACTATTATGTGTGTGCTAAGTTGCTTCAGTTGTGTCCGACTCTATGCAACCATATGGACTGTAGCTCACCAACATCCTCTGTCCATGGGATTCTCCAGGCTAGAATACTGGAGTGGGTTGCCATGCCCTCCTCCAGGGTAGCTTCCTGACTAAGGGAGTGAACCCAGGTCTCCTGTGGCTCCTGAATTGCAGGCTAATCCTTTACCACTGAGCCACCAGGGAGGCCCATTCACCCATTTGCTATTATAAATTTTTTTAATTTTAATTTTTTATTGAAATATAGTTGATTTATGTTTCAGGTATATGGCAGAGTGATTCAGTTATATATACTTTTTTCCAGATTCTTTTTCATTATATAACATATTGAGTATATTTCTCTGTGCTGTACAGTTGGTCCTTGTTGTTTATCTATTACATATATATTAGTGTATATCTGTTAATCCCAAACTCCTAATATATTCCTCCCCATTCCCTTTCCCTTCTGGTACCATAAAAGTTTGTTTTCTATGTCTGTGAGTCTATTTCCATTTGGAAATAAGTTCATTTGTATCATTTTCTTTTAAGATTCCACATATAAATAATATGTATTTGTCTTTCTCTGACTCACTTCACTTGCTATGATAATCTCTAGGTCCATACATGATGCTGCAAATGGCATTAATTATTCTTCTTATAGCTGAGTAATATTCCATTTTATACATACACCACCTCTTCCTTACCCATTCATCCGTTGATGGACACGTGCCTTGTTTCCATATCTTGACTACTCTAAGTACTGCTGCCATGAATTTTGAGGTACCTGTGTCTTTTTAAATTAGAACTTTCTCCAGATATATGCCCAGAAATGAGATTGCAGGGTTATATGATAACTCTATTTTTAGTTTTTTTTTTAAAGACGTTTTGAAGTGGATTATTTTTAAAGTCTTTATTTAATTTGTTACACTATTGTTTCTGTTTTATGCTTTAGTTTTTTGGCAGCAAGTCATATGAGCTCTTAGCTCCCCGACCAGGGATGCAACAAGCACCCCCTGTACTGGAAGGCGAAATCTTAACCACTAGACCATCAGGGAAGCTCCCTATTTTTAGTTTTTTAAGGAAGTTTCATATCGTTTTCCGTAGTGACGGCACCAATTTACATTCTTACCAACAGTGTAGGAGGGTTCCCTTTTCTCCACACCCTCTTCAGCATTTATTATTTGTAGAATTTTTAGTGATGGCCATTCTGACTGGTGTGAAGTGATACCTCATTGTGGTTTTGATTTGCATTTTTCTAATAATTAGTGATGTTGAGCATTTTTTCATGTGCCTATTGGCCCTCTGTAAGTCTTCTTTGGAGAAATATCTATTTAGGTCTTCTGCCCAGTTTTTATTAAGTTATTTGTTTTGTTTTGTTGATATTGAGCTGTATGAGCAGTTTGTGTATTTTGGAAATTAATTCTTTGTCAGTGCATCATTTGCAAATATTTTCTCCCATTCTGTAGGTTGTCTTTTCGTTTTTGTTTATGGTTTCCTTTGCTGCGCACTACTATAAATTCTAAAATCATGAATATTCTTTTACATAAGAACCATCTTTGCATTCTTGGCCATGGGTATTAATATCCTGTTAAATTACATTTTCCAGTGCTGTATTTTATTTAGAAGTTTTGCATCTATGAATGGACTGTTCCTAAAACCTGTGGAATGCATGCAAACACCATCGCTGTGTCCCATGTTTCAGAGAGAACTGTCTTGGTGAAGGGGGTCAGGATGGGTGGCCCCTGATGCTCCATGGGAACCATCTTGGTCCCACAGCTGTTTAACCCTGTGTTTGCTATAGGTGCACCAAAGAATGCAAAGCCAAACTAATTCAATCGGCCTTGGAATTAGAGCAACTGCTCTATTATTGTTAGCACATTCCTGCTATAAATAACCTGACGGTATCCATCTGCATGGGATGCAGAAAAACAAGAAACATGCAAAGCAAAGACCAAAATAGACCTGGGGTCCATCTGGTACACCCTCTCTATGGGCCCCAAGCAGATGGTACAAATTCCCAAGATATACCTACCCAATGGCACTGTCCTGTCTTGGGGAAGAAGGGGGATTCCTTGCAGCAAATGGCCCAGCCAAAAAAAAGGGGAAATCAGCCACTGAGATTCATCCCTTGATTCAGTAAATAATTTTTGGAATACCTGACCTGTTCCAGACATTGTTCTCAAACTTAGAAATACAATGAGCCCTCTCCCCAGTTCTCCCAGTTGGATGACCCAGGCTGAGTGTCCACTTTCTACTGAGTTTTTTCTCTTAACCAATTTGCAGCAACTGGTACCAGTTCGGCCATTTTCAATGTCTTCAGCTTGAGTCCTCATCCACTAAACTTGCTGGCCAGTCCTGGAGGCCAGAGGCTATGACCCATTCATCTCTGGACCTCTGGCCCATCACAATACCCACCATCTAAACAGTACTCTGTAAGTAATGAACTTCAGAAGAGTTTAGCATTTCAGAAGAAGAAGCTCTCCAGAAACGGGCATCATCTTCTTTCCCTGATCTCTTGTCAAGGAGTAGGAAAGATAATAATCGTTTTCTGAGTTGTGGCAGAGGATCCAATGTGGGTTCAAATCTGCATAGAAATAGATTTACTGTGCATTAAAATGGGAGGGACTTTTTCGTTACAGGTCTCTCTGGCATTTGTCAACTCTGAGCATAGAGATGGAGATATATATAGAGACAGACAGGTAGATATATATAGCCAGGCCAGTAGATAGAGATAGATGGATAAGAGAGAAAGTGGGAGCTGGCAGGGAACACCATGTGTTACAGACAGGAAAGAGATGAAAGGTGAAAAGTAAGACTGATTATAGCCCAAAGCACCAAAGCTCTGAATGATCCACAAAGAGGTGAGAAACATCAGGACAGTCAGGAATTAGCACTTTCTAGTAGACAGTGTCAGGGCTTTAAAGGCTTTTAAATAGCAAGGCCTCTTCACTTTTACTGCTTGCAGCTGGAGGGAAAAAAAGAAAAGATGACAGTCTCTGAATGCCTTCAGCAAAAGGAAACAGAGACACACACCCATATACCCAGGCATTTGAGTCACATGTACTAAAATAAAGGGATGACTGCAGGTCTCATCCATTTCCAACCAAATTCAAGTTCTGGATGCATCTCAGGATGTGTTTCTTGCAACAAAGTTGCCTTGCTTCCTGCTGGAGAAAGAGAGCAAATCTGTGAAGGCTGGGGCCTGGGGTTCTGTGAGGAAGCTTTGGGGAGTGATGACATTGGCTTCTGTCCCTACTGATTCACCGTCTGGGCCCAAGTGGCATTTTCCCACAGTGAGGGGATGCTACTGGCAATGGGGAAGTTGCTCCATGACCTTCAAAGAGGTAAACGAACGAGAAAATGAGGGCAGACCCAATAGGCCATCTGCTTGGACCAGTATCTCTGAGCTTCCTGGCAAGACATGACTCATGAGAAATCAAGCCAAGTAACTGAGAATGAACTCAGGTCCGAATATGGCCCTTAATCCAACCCAACTGTCAGTGCCAAGAGGGATAAAATTAAGTAGAAATGCTTCCCACCTGCCAGCAGGAAAAAAAATTGCAAGAAATGTCCAGTTTGGCCTCCTGTAAAACAGCTTGGCGTGGGCTTTCTGCTCGGCTACTTCTGCTTCCCCACACTGCTTTTATGAAGGCCACACTTGAATATTCTGCACCTGATGGGAGTGAGAATCAGGGGCATGTGTGGAGTTGACTCCATCCCAAACACCCACCTAGTAATTTCTATTCCTAGGAAACTCTCTGGCCAACCACTGGGTCCATGGAAATCTCAAGCCAAAGCGAAAGCCCCCACTGGATTCTGAGTTCCTCCCCCTCCTCTTTTCTTTCTGAGATAATAAGAGCCATGTCCTGCCATCAAAAGAAGAATAAGCCACTAAATGAGCCCAGAGAGACAGGCACAAAATGCTTATTAAATGTGATCCATGGTCACCGTGTACAGAAGACATCAGAACCACTTCCGTTCACCCCTCCATGAACACCGTTTCAATGGCCTTATTGTGGGGAATCTCCACAACTGTCAATCCTGCTGTTTCACCTAAGAAATTAACAAGGCTTTCTGGAGGCTGCCTCCCCTCACCTGTCAAAACTCTGCCGAGCACAGAACCCGAAGGCGCCGTGGTGAACGAGCCCTTCTCAGGTGGCAAAGCGATAGTGTCAGACCCAGGCCCCTTTTCTCGGCAAATTCTGGGACTCGCTGTCAGGTCTAAATATATTCTTTCAGGAAAATAGCTTAGTCCTTTCCTTGGCAAGTAGATATTGGCCTATATTTTTAATCTATGTGGGGGTGTGTAGATCATATTTATGCATTTTCTGGCTGCGAGTTGAGCCTGCTGGCAGTATGACTGTGTGTGCACAAGTGTGAACACAGAATTCGCTAAGTCCCTTGGCTGTTCCCCACAGTTATTTGAGAGAGCTCTCACGTGGGCAGCATGGCTGGCCTCTCATGGAATATGTGGCCCCAGACTAGCAGTCTTTGAGGTCGACTTTATGGGTTCAATCAGTGTCTGCCAACAAGGGGCTCAGCAACTCATGGAGAATGGGGAGGAGAGATACAGACCCTACCCACAGGGTTAAACCAGGATGACTTGTCTGGAGGCAATGATGAATTGTACTCTGTCCTACAAGATTTGTGAATGTGATTAAGATGTATTGATTGAGTGCCAGGTGTATTCATGTACAGCCTCTCACTTATTCTTCACATGTCAACCCCAGAGGAGGTACAAATTACTAGTTCCCCCTTTGTGGATGAGAGAACTCAAGCTTGGAGAGGCTACGTGCCTTGTGCAAAGCCACCCAGAGAGTAGATGGCATAGTTGGAATCTTAAACCCAACATTCTAGGGCTCCTTATCACTGCTGGTCATTGATTTCTGCACAGCTCCAGTCACGCAGTGTTCTGAGAACTTCCGCTGATGAAAAGGAAGCAAGCTATGGTCAGGCAGGTGGCCGGTGTGGGGCAATGGCTACAGGAAGTTGACTGGGGCAGCGGGTCAGTCCTCTCAGGAAGGAAGCTGCAGTGCCCTACAGCGAGTACAGGTCAAGGACCCATGACGTCCAGGGTTGACGGCACAGGGCCCAGGGTAAGGACTGCTAGACAGTGTGGTTCTCCATGAACAAGGGGATCCTGGGTCCTCGGCAAGGTGGAGTCTGTTCAAGCTTGACACAAGGATAGCAGAAGTCAGGGCTAGCTCCGGGGGGTGCAGCGCACAGGAGCCAGGACGTGCCTCTCAGTGTGTGGTTGGGGCTCACACTGGCTCGGCTCCCTGAGAGGGGATGGAGAGAGACAAAGCTCCGTGCGTTTAAGCCCTGGGGTCCTGTTTATTCTTTCCCAGGCGCACCCTAGCCCACCTGCGCCTGGCACCTGAAGTAAACAGCAGTAAAATACCAGCTCCAGGCAATTGCTCTTGATGGTTTCCCCGACGTATTTGCTCCATGGTCCCTGCTTTTCTGTCCTGATTTCCCCACCCCAGTGGCATCCTTGGCCCCTTCACATCAGAACCCACTAGACTCCTTTCTTCTGCTTCTTAGAGCTGAGATTCTCCCATGTGGTTTCTTGCTCTCTACACCTCCTGACTTCAATCTTGCATTGTAATCATCCATTTTGAGCTGGAGTCACTTAGAAGCAAACATGGGAAAGAGAAAAATTATTTTCCCAGCCTGGTGTGAAAATATTACTAAAACTGCAGCCAGTGGGAATATTTGCGATTGCATGTCCCGTGGGAAATTCACCTGGATTGGAATATGGGGACTTGGTAATAATGATGAGAGTTCTTCCAGGGGGTTTAAATGTTTGAGAGGATGGAGTTGGTTATTATAACTTAGAATGTATGTTTCAATTTCTGGGACAAAGCAAAATGACATGGTGGGTATATTTTTGTAGGGAGTTAAATTGAAGTTGATGGAATGAGGCTTGAGGTGAGGGTGCATGGTGTCAAACGTTTCTTGATTGCTTGATTCTAGAATGAGGTATTTAAACGCTTGATTGCCTAAGGCTTCACACTGTTCTTTTCGACTCTTTGTATTAGAACTACAGCTAAGTCAACTGAGACAGATGTGTCAAAAGGAGGTGGGGACCTCTCCATTCAGAATAAGGAAGTCTTGATTTACAGACACTCCTGGGTAAGAAAGCCTAGAAGAGGTGCAGCAGTCAGTGAGGCCCTCCTGGAGACAACTGGAGATGGAGGCACAGAATCCTCTCTTCCTGGGAGAGGCTACTCCAGCTCATTCTGTAAGGAGGCAATGATCAGGCACACGATATGCAGAGACCAGACGAGGGGAGCACTGAGACAGCCCTTGGAGAGGGGCCTTTTAGGGGAAGGGACACAGGAGGGGACATAACTGCTTGCACAGAACCTTATAACCTCTAGCTCCATCCTGTACCAGTCCCAGACTGAATATCAGGGCCAAAATCCAGAAGAACATTCATGAACCTGTCTTGTCCCTGTCTTCCCTGAGCTCCCAATGCTTCCTGGGATGAAAGACCAGACCCAGGCACTTGCTGTTTGAGTCTTCCTGCTGTCTTAAACAAAGGGGAGAGATATAGGAAGCTATACACAGGAAGTGCATAGCTTCATTTTTGGTGGCTCAGACGGTAAAGAATCTGCCTACAAGGCGGGATACCTGGGTTCAATCCCTGGGTCAGGAAGACCCCCTGGAGGAGGGCATGGCAACTCACTCCAGTATTCTTGCCGGAGAATTCCAGGACAGAGGAGCCTGGTAGGCTACAGTCCATAGTGTGGCAGAGTCAGACATGAAGAGCAACTAACACTTTCCTTTTCCCTTCCAGGCACTAGGGATTTAGCAGTAAGCAAGACCCCCTCTTTCCTACCTTCAGGATATAGTCTAATGGAGAAGCTTAAAGTCTAGAAGGAAAGAGACACTTAAGCAATAATTGGTAATTCCAATAAATAAAATAAGTACGGGGTGCTCAGAAAGCACACATCAGGGATCTGGAAAGCCCTTTCTGAGGGCAGAATGCCTACAGTTCCATCTGATTAATAGGTGGTAACCTAACAAAACTCCACAGAGAAGGAAGGCCAAACACTTTGCCTGTCCTTTGTATTTTTCAGAATGAATATTCCAAGTATACAGAAACATTATTGAATATCATTGATTTTTGTATTCTCTTCTTTTGCCTGATCTCTTTATAAATTATTTGATTAATTCTAGTATCTTTTTAGTTAATTTCTGTGGATTGCCCTAGTAAATAATCATACTATATGCAAACCTACAATCTTCTTAAAGACTATTTATAACTTTAATTTTTCTAGCACTTGGGGCAAGGAGTTTGAAAAGTTTATTTTCTGATGGACTGTATGATATTTCCTTCATTTGTCCTGATGTATTCAACACAAGCTTCATAAGGTACCACCTATCTGGTGTTCCAGAATGTGATGAACTGGCCCCTGGTCACCCCACGTCTAGCTCTCATGAAAGAAACAGCGCATTCATAGACTAAGAACAAAAATGCATGGGATGAAATAAACTGGAAACCCTCCCCCTTCTTCTTTCATCTGGGGCATCCGAAAGACTATCATGCCAGCAGGGCCGTCCCTCCTGGGTACCGCGGAGAGAGCCATTTCACTGTCAATGTGAGGCTCTTGTAACATAATACAATAGCAGATTCAAGAAAAAGCCCAATGCTTCTTAGTACAATATTGGCAGGGGCTGATGTTACGGAAAGAGTGAGAACCAAGCTTTTCTAATAGGAGCAACGCAACTGACTTCACACAAGTTAACACTGGGTAGTCTCCAAGAAAAGTTAAACCTTGGGTAGGGGAGGTGGGCTTATTTGTTAGTCAAACCGCCACTGAGCAAGCAGTCCCTGCAGACTGAATTAGCATCAACACACACTCCCTCCACCACTCTCACTGGTGCTGCTGGAAGCTATTGTCTCCCCTGCGTGGGTCAGCAAGACTTAGGAAGGGATGGGGGTGAACCTCTTCCTCCTCTGAGGAGGCCGGGAGTGTCCCAGGGAAGGGAAGGAAGATGAAAAACCATGTGACTTGAAAGAGGGGGCTTCATGGGCAAGGGGGTGCCAAAGAGAGAGTTGGATGAGAAGGAACACCCATGGTAGAAACCCTTTTTCCATGATTCAGGTCTGCTTCCTTTATGCTAGGCAAGGGTATTGACTGAGTTAATGAAGTTTCCAACTTCTGGTCCCCCATACTGCTTACTCATCTGAGAGCTTCCTGACAGTTTAGGAGAGAACTTCTTTTTCGTTCCTGGTGTTCCTGTCTGTTTTGTCTGGGGGGTGAGGATGTGGAGTGGTTCCAAGAGGGCATGGCCTTTGCCTGCTTCACTCTTCCTAAGAATCATAATGCAGACTCGACACCAGAATCAGAGATGAGCCCCATTTGCACCTTTCACTGGCTGGAGATACCCTCTGAGACAGAAAACAGGGGCCCTGCTGTATTCCAGTTACAGGAGTCATGAGCATATTAGAAAAAGCAGAAGTCAGACCACAGAAGGCAGGCCTCCAGGCCACCTGGAGGACTCACCAGGGCCAGCCACACATCTGGTAGGAGACTCAGCACCACGTTCCATCATTAATGGAAGTCTGATTCTCTGGCCTTCTTGGGACTGAATAAGAAGAACACCCATATCTACCAATGAGCCTCTTTGGGAGAAGCAGCTGGCAACCCCACTTCAGCATTCCATCCTGCTAACATACATCTTCAAAATCACTGCAGGTGGTGACTGCAGCCATGAAATTAAAAGACGCTTGCTCCTTGGAAGAAAAGGTATGACTAACCTAGATCACATATTAAAAAGCAGAGACATTACTTTGTCAACAAAGGTCCATATAGTTGGCTATATAGTCGGAAAAACCAAAGCTATGGTTTCTCCAGTAGTCATGTATGGATGTGAGAGTTGGACCATAAAGAAGGCTGAGCATCAAAGAATTGATGCTTTTGAACTGTGGTGTTGGAGAAGACTCTTGAGAGTCCCTTGGACTGCAAGGAGATCAAACCAGTCCATCCTAAAGGACATCAGTCCTGAGTGTTCATTGAAAGGACTGATGCTGAAGCTGAAGCTTCAATACTTTGGCCACCTGATGCAAAGGGCTGACTCACTAGTAAAGACCTGATGCTGGGAAAGGTTGAAAGCAGGAGGAGAAGGGGATGACAGAGGATGAGATGGTTGGATGGCATCACTGACTCAATGGGCATGAGTTTGATCAAGCTCCAGGAGATGGTGAAGGACAGGGAAGCCTGGTATGCTGCAGTCCATGGGGCTGTAAAGAGTCAGACACGACTGAGTGACTGAACAGTAACAACATACTGCCTATGACTGAAAAGTTTGATGTATTATTCCTCTCTTTGAATTCCCACAACAAGTTTCCTAAGGTAAATATTTATAACCCTACTTTTATAAATGAAGAAGCAGGGTCAGGGAGGTTGTGGCAGATGCCATCAGTTGCCCACTTAACAACCTTTCACTTCTCATTTTCCTTTCTAATAGAACCCTGGTATTAACCCCTGATGGAGAAGGCACTGGCACCCCACTCCAGTACTCTTGCCTGTAAAATCCCATGGGTGGAAGAGCCTGGTGGGCTGCAATCCGTGGGGTTGCAAAGAGTCAGACACAACTGAGTGACTTCACTTTCACTTTTCACTTTCATGCATTGGAGAAGGAAATGGCAACCCACTCCAGTGTTCTTGCCTGGAGAATCCCAGGGACAGGGGAGCCTGGTGGGCTGCCGTCTATGGGGTTGCACAGAGTCGGACATGACTGAAGTGACTTAGCATCTACCCCTGAAGTTATCCCTCCTTCTCCATGTGGCAGGCACTTCAGGGGTCCAATCACTCACACAGCAAGGAAGAAGTGGAAACTCTGATTCACCTCAGCCAACGTTAATAATCCCCTTTCTCCCCTTTGTCATTGGTTGGTTTAGACGTGGCATGAGACACAGTTCTGGCCAATAGGATGTCAGGCTGTGTCTCCTAGAAAGTTTCTAGGAAGTGCTTTCTTTCTGATGAAAGAGACAGGCCCTCGGCTACTGCTACACATTGTCTACATGGGATTCCTAGAAATGAGGCAGTCATCTTGCAATTGTAGGACAAGGCTAGGAGCCCAGGTCGATGGGCAGAGGACGACATTGGAAAGAATCTGGGCCTTTCATTTATATTGATAAGCTGCTGAATTCAACATCCTTCAGATCAGATCAGATGAGTTGCTCAGTGGTGTCCGACTCTTTGCGACCCCATGAATCGCAGCACGCCAGGCCTCCCTGTCCATCACAAACTCCCAGAGTTCACTGAGACTCACATCCATCGAGTCAGTGATGCCGTCCAGCCATCTCATCCTCTGTCGTCCCCTTCTCCTCCTGCCCCCAATCCCTCCCAGCGTCAGAGTCTTTTCCAATGAGTCAACTCTTCGCATGAGGTGGCCAAAGTACTGGAGTTTCAGCTTTAGCATCATTCCTTCCAAAGAAATCCCAGGGCCTTAAACCAGAATTCATTATAACATACTAAACATTTTCTTTAATGATTCAGTCATTTTGGAAAGGGATTTTTCTTATTTGCAGCCAAAAGCACCCTGATATTCAGAAGTGAGTGACTGGCCTGAGGTCCAACAGCTAAGCTGTGGAGCTTAGGTAAAATTCCAGGTCTGCAGGATTACAAATGCCACACACTTTCTACTCTGCTGGGGTGATCAACAAAGTGAAGAACAGTTTCACAGGATGCTCTAGAATCCTTTCTCGCACAAGGATCTCACTGTTAGTCAAGCATCTGTCAACTAGTTAGTCCTAAAAAAAGACTCCATGAAAATGATTTTTTAAAAAATACAAAACAAATCTCTCCCTCCACAGTGTCTTTCCTCTCTGAAGCATCACAACTGTTTCTTAAATGCCCATCGTGTCGAGATAACAGGATTTGATTACCAAAAGTATACACCACCAGCGTGGCATAAATGCACTGGCCTGAGCTCAAATGAATGCAGTTATTAAAAGAAAGAAAGGAGATGCCACATCCACACAGTGACAGCAGACACAGAGACGGCAGTTTTATTTACTTCATCTCCTTGCAGGAAGCAGTTAAGCCATTTCAAAGTGATTATTGGGTTTTAATGATCCAGGACATTAAAAGACATTTCTCCCAGCAACAGTGACACTATACCTCAGGTAAAGGAGGTGATAAATTCAAGAAATAGTGACCTGTTTGGGGCAACCCCTCCCCCCTTGTTCGTGATGGGCCCCTTGGTGGCCGTTCTCCAGCTAGTGTGGACCGCCGCTGTGGACGGCCTGGGAGAACGCTGGTGGGTCTTCCCAGTAGGGCTGGAAGGTCTTTCCAGATGAAGACTTAGTAGCAGCTTTTAGGCTCCACAATGAAAATCTGCCGCCAGGTGCCCAAGGGAGTAGGAAAAGAAGAACTGGGAAAGTGGGAGCAAGGGTGAAAGGAAAGAAAGGGAAAAGACCACCAAACGAGGTGCTGTAGAGCTCTATTCACAGTGCAGCTCCAGCTGCCTCGCCCAGCCCGGGGCCAAGTCCAAGTTTTCCAGGCTCAGTTCAAGCTCCAGGAACCAGAGCCTCCTTTCATCTCCCTAGACCTGATGGGCACTTAGCCCTCAATTTAGGGAGTGGTTCCCAGGCTGACCTGTCAAGATTTCCTAGGGTCATCCCCAGTTGCTTTTTGATCTGTCTTAGACTTTGGAATTTCACAAGAGATTTTTTCTTTTTTTAAGAGAAGCCACCAAAGTGTTAAAAGTTGGGAAACTGAAGATCTAGGCTGACCTTTTTTTTTTGGCTGCAGTGCCTGGCATGCGGGATCTTATTTCCCCAACCAGGGATTGAACCCAGGACCCACAGTGAAAGCGCTGAATCCTGACCACTGGACCACCAGGGAAGTCCCGAGGCTGACCTCTTTATTTTGCAGAGACTGAGGACCAGAGGGGGAAGTTGAAGAGAGAGATGGAGCTGGAAGCAGATCTCCATCACTCCCAGGCTGCTACTGCATTCCTTCGGATGGAATATGGATCGCACTTGAACGAGAGATTTTTGAACTTCTAATCTGCCCACCAGCAACCTTACTGGCCAGTAGTAACTCCCTGTGAATATGTGGCCTCCTCTTCCCAGATGCTGGCTCTTGGATTCCCAAAGAAAAATTCAGTCATTCCTTGAGTTCTCCCAATACAGTCAGAGTCAACTGAGCCTCCTAGTATGTCACAGACTCCTAACATTTTGGGCAAGAACCCTACTCTGGAGCTGTTTCCCTGGAGATGTAAAAAACTTTGTTCACCATTTTCCTAAAGGTGTTTTTTTCCCTAAGCATGATGGTACATCACTAAGTTTTGCAGAAATTTCTGGACTCTTCTGCTGAGCTTAGTGAGAATATCATATTTGGATGCAGTTCTAATAAGATCATGGTCATCAAAGGTGATTTTACAACTTAAGTGGGGCCTTGGTTCTTTGCCTAGGGGAAAAAATTCACAGACTGCCTAGCCCAGAGTGCTCTCCGGAAATTGCATTTCTCGGGGAGGTCAGGACCCCAACAGCTGGACTGCTGAAAGGGGACCTGGGGTGGAGTCTATGTGAGCAGGTTTTATGATGGTACCATGGAAGGAAGGGGAGAAATCTGGGTTGCAGCTTATGAGAGAGGAATTGGTATGCCCTTGGCTCAGAGGTGCTGAGGCGCCTTGAGGGTGGGGGGTGTTGAGTAGCCATCCCTACGGATAAGGGCATCCCAAGGTCAACTCAAAGCCTCAGATCTATAAGGGAGGCCAAAATAAATAAAGACCATTTCTCACTATATACCCAAACAGTACTGACAACATGGATATGAAGACTGATTCTAGAATGATTCATATCTTGAACCATTGACCTCTTACAGAAGAAAAGGAACAGAAAACCCAGCTGTGAGAAAACTACCTTCAGAGAAGTGGTCCAGCAGCAGATAACAGCCAGTCCCTGGTTGTGACCCAGTCAACATAAAAGCTGGGGAAATTCTTTAGCTTCTCTAAGCTTCAGTTTCCACAACTGTGAAATGGAACTTCCGGCACCCCCTTCTTGGAGAAGCTGAAGTGAAGTGACGTTGCTCACTCATGTCCGACTCTTTGCAACCCCATGGACTGTAGCCTACCGCACTCCTCCATCCATGGGATTTTCCAGGCAAGAGTACTGGAGTGGGTTGCCATTTCCTTCTCCAGAGAATCTTCCTGACCCAGGGATTGAACCCGGGTCTTCCGCATTGTAGGCAGACGCTTTATCGTCTGAACTACCAGGGAAGTCTTGGAGAAGCTATGAGGATTCAAAGAGCGCATGCATTTCAAGCACTCAGCAGAGAGCCTGCACACTGAGCCACGCAGCCACCGTCAGCCAGAGGCAGGCTGCTCTCCACGTTTCCCAGGAGGACTCTACAGACCCTCTCTGGCGCTGAAGTAGAAAACCTCCAAGAGCCCAGTCAGCAGCTCACTGTGCCCCACCTTGTCCTGGGGCAAGAGGTCTAAGCCACTTGGGCTGAGAAGGCGCAAGAAGGGAGCTCACCATGAAATCTTTCCTGGGCTCCCGGGGAGAAGGGGCGCTGCGGGCAGCACCACTCCAGACCAGACTGAGTCCACTTGCAGGGAGCTGGGAGGCGTCCGAGGGAAGTCCTTTCTCGCAAGAGAGCTCAAGCAGGGAGGTGCTGCCTGGAAAAGCTCCCAGAGCCCCTCTAAGCCTCCTTTAGTGTGGTCATTGTGTGCGTCAAAACAGCCCTCAGGAGCACAGGGGTGAGATTCTGTCTCAGGGAATGTGAGAGCGGAAGCCGGGTGATGCAGTGCTGGCATGGATGCCCCGCACCAGGCAGGGCTGGGGCCAGGTGACCCACACCTGGAATGTGATGTCTGTGACTCAGTGACGCGGAGCACAGTCTGTGTGCTGGAGGCCAGGGCTGCACATGCGGTCGCTGGCTTCCTCCTCACCCCACAGTGAGGCAGGCCCTCTGGGTCACTCTGGGCCACAGAGAGGACCCTGAGACACATGGGTGGGCAGTCACTTGCCTGGAGTTACAGAGTTACTAGAACACAGACCCAGGATCCGAATCTAGTACGGTCAGCCTCGGAGCCTATGAGCCGGGCTCCACCCGAGGCAGGCTGGCTCTTTCCCTGTCTCCACGCAGTGCTGCTGCCGGGGCCTAGGGTGACAGAGTGGACAGGAGCCTGCAGATCTGGGAAAGCGGAGGGGTGGGCAGGCTGGCAGGCAGTTGTGGAACTGCCCCTCAGCGTGGACCCAGGAGGAGTCTGGGGTTTCTCCAGCATCACTGTCTGCGTAGCTGCTCTCACGTGGTGGCTGCCCCAACCACGGATCAGACCCGAGTCATTGACACCAAGTGCGTGAGAAGAAAGAGAGGAAGCAGAACCAAGAAATTAAAACCCGAAGAGCAGCAACAATTAATATTTAACTTGAAAATTGCCTGGGAACAGAAAGTGCAGGCTATTCATGTGCAAATTGTATGCAAATCATATGCACACAGGCTCCACACCTTCACACCAGGCCCCTGTAATTATTCTGTAAACCTGTCTGGCCAGCTCTAAGGGCAGCTCCTCCCCTGTCCTGCCCTAGCTGCAGGAGGGCTCCCAAGCCTCCAGGTCAAGGCCCCTTCGGATTCTGAGGGCTCCCTCCCATCAGGGAGTTCCTGGCCCTGCACCCCAGCTCCCCTCACCCCATTCCAGAAGGCATCGCCAAGGTTGCCCCAGACTTCAAACCCCTGTCTCTGCTCCCCCTCCCTGTCCAGACGAGAACTCCCCACCCCGCCACCCCCCACACACAGCTGAGACCTGAGCTGGCCCCTCTGTGAGCTTGCCCCTCAGCTTTCCCCTCCTGCCCACCCCTCTCCACACACCCCCCCCACCTGCACCCCCACCCAGCCCCCCGCCCGGCCCTGTCTATACTCATTCCAGGGTCAGGGTGAGCCTGGGTAGCCCCATCCCAGTCCAGCTCTGATATGAGCTGGGTGGGGAAGACACTCTCCCGACCATACTAGCAGGGCCTTCCTGAACTTTCCATGGTTCTCCAGGAAAACACTGCAGCTCACCCAGGGCCCGCCCCCAGCGGGGTAACCAGGAGCCTAGAGTTCACCTGCAGGGTGGAAAGACCCGGGGCCTCCAGGCCTGAGACCACAGGCTTCAAGTGAGGGGCAGGAAACAGCCTCCCAGGCCCGTGCTCCCCACTGCCCCCGGGTCCTGCAGTCGTGACAAGAGAGGAAAGCGCCTCAGACCAAGTCTCCCCAGCCCGCTGGCCCTGCAGTAGACCACTCCGGTACCTGCCCTGGCCTCCGTCTCTCCTGCATCCCTCTCTCTAACTTTTCAGGTCATAGGGAGGCTGGAACCGGTCGGTCTGATGGATTCTCATCCCCAGCCTCCACCACGGCAGAACCTGCCTCTGCAGTTGGAGAGAAGAGCCTTGGAGGAGTTCACCTGACGTGCAACTCCTTGTCTGTCGGTGCCGACTGCCCTTGACAGTAAGGACGTGTCTAGTCCTCCGATGGACTCCAGAGCCTGGAGCAGTGTGTGGGGAGGCGGAGGCCACGCCGGGCCTTCACCACCGTCACAGTGCCTGGAGATGGGGCACGACCTGCATGCCCTGCTGGATAGCCTAGACACATCCTTTTATTTTTATTAAAATATAGTTGATTAACAACGTTCTGTTAATTTCTGCTGTACAGCAAAGTGATTCAATTACACACATATATGCATTCTTTTTCATATTCTTTTCCATTGTGGTTTATCATAGAATATGAAATATAGTTCCCCCCACTATACAAGAGGACCTTGTTGTCTATCTATCCTATATATAATAGTTTGCATCTGCCAGTCCCACCTCCCAATCCATCCCTCTCCCCACTTCCCCTTGGCAACCACAAGTCTGTTCTCCATGTCTGTGAGTCTGTTTCTGTTTCATAAAAGTTCATTTGTGTCCTATTTTAGATTCACAGATAAGTGATATCATCTGGTATTTGTCTTTTTCTGACTTACTTCACTTAGATTGATAATCTCTAGTTCCATCCATGTTGCTGCAAGTGGCATTTTTTCATTATGAAATATTTCATTATTTCAATAATTATTTCATTATTTTTCATTATTTATATGACTAATATTCCATATATATACTTTATACTTAAAGTATATATATATATACTTTATATATACATAACTTCCTTATCCATTCATCTATTGATGGACATTTAGGTTTTTTCATGTCTTAACTATTGTGAGGAGAAAGCAATGGCACCCCACTCCAGTACTCTTGCCTGGAAAATCCCATGGACGGAGGAGCCTGGTAGGCTGCAGTCCATGGGGTCGCTGAGAGTCGGACACGATTGAGCGACTTCACTTTCACTTTTCACTTTCATGCACTGGAGAAGGAAATGGCAACTCACTCCAGTGTTCTTGCCTGGAGAATCCCAGGGACGGGGGAGCCTGGTGGGCTGCCGTCTATGGGGTCGCACAGAGTCGGACACGACTGGAGCGACTTAGGAGCAGCAGCAGCAGCAGCAACTATTGTGAATGGTGCTGCTATGAATATATGGGTGTATGTATCATTTTGAATTACATTTTTGTCTGGATAAATGTCCAAGAGTGGGTTTGCTGGATCATAAGGTAATTCTATTTTTAGTTGTTTGAGGAAGATCATGCTGTTCTCCACAGTAGCTGCACCAACTTACATTCCCAACAACAGTTCAGGAGGATTCCCTTTTCTCCAGACACATCCAGCATCTGTTACTTGCAGACTTTTTGATGATGGCCATTCTGACCAGTGTGAGGCGATACCTTGTTGTAGGTTTGATTTGCATTTCTCTAATAATTAGAGATGCTGAGTATCTTTTCACGGGCATCTTGGCCATCTGCATGCCAAGACAAGTCCTGATTCTGCCCCAGAGGGACTGATGGTCCAGCTGGTAAGATGCGCAAGGACTGCCCTTCCTGTGGGTGATGCCATGCCTACAGGGTGAGGGCAGTGGTGATGTTCAGGCATGAAGGGTGGGTTTGTCTGATAAAGCCCCGGGAGCAGGGAGAGTAGAGCGGAGATTTAAGCATTGGAGTGAGAGTTTAGAATAAAGGGAGAGAGAAGGGAGAAAGTGCTCAGGGTTTGGAAAGAGCTTGGGCCAAAATACCCATGTGGCTGCTGAAAGTATGAGTTCAGGTCTGGAGAGGAGCGAGCTGGGGCTTGGGGAATGTGTCCTGGGCAGCCAGGTCCCCTCGTGGCTCCTATGTGATCAGTCCTTGACCCAACAGCACCCAGAACTAACTGGGCCCTTTGCACAACTGGACATTCACTGAGCATCTGTGTGCCCAGCACTGTTCTGGCCCTAAAAGAAAACCCTGCCCTTGGGCACTCTCCACACCAGTACATGAGAGTGGTCACCAAAACCCTGGTGGAACACCCACTTTGAGAGGAAAAAAAAATCTACCATCCTAAACATAATGAGGTCAAAAGCGAGGTAAATCACGTCCCATATTTTCAGAAATATTAAATTGTTGGGGAGAAATGTGCATCTGAGATCTGAAGAACTATGATAACATAATTTATATTACTATAGTAGTAGTAATGTAAAGTAATAGATATAGCCATGTTATAATAAAGGGTACTTCATTTTCATTACAACTCACCTGGTTACAAGGAAGGGACAGTCAGAGCAGTGGAAGGACACGGGGCGAGGGTGTGACACCGACCAGCAGGAGACTCCAGGGCCCTGAAAAAGCTGCGCCAGGGCCCGGGGTCCCCTCCAGAGGGGCAGGAGCTCCCTCTCCACCATCTGCCTCCTCTGCTCTTTCCACGCTGCCCCTGGCTTCCCATTTCCTCTGCTTACCCGGGGTCTCTGTTTGGGCTGGCCATGCTTCCGATGGTGACCGTGACCTTTGGACCCTCCCACAGCTGCTTCCCGGGGTGTTCATTCCAGATTCCCAGGGAAGAACCTTCACGGGTTCAGCGCATTTGTCTGGGTATCAGCAGAACCACTAAACTGAGGAGATCCCAAATCCCAGTTGACTTAAGAGTACCTATTTCTCCCTTCTGAGAGTCTGTCTGCTATGGCAGCTCTCCTCTGCAAAGTCCCCAGAGATTGAGGCCTCTTTGCATCTTGTTGCTCTGTCATCTGAAGGTAGACTTTGCCTGAATAATCCAAGATGCCCACCACCACACCCACCCCGCAGGAGCCCTGAAATGGCCCGCATCGCCTCCACCCCCAGAGCCAGAATTTATCCACATGACAGAATTTATCCTGGCTTCAAAGTTGCCCAGAAGTTCCTCTTTGCTGGGCAGAGGGCAAGCAGCCGTCTTCCCTACACGGTACACGCAGGGCACTTAGTCGTGATGGCAGGAGGGAGGGGAGGCATAGGTGCCCACGCAGTGGGAACAGAGCAGGCTGGGCTCTCCCTGAAGCAGAGCCCAGTGATGAGAGCTGGTATCCATGGCTCAACCAAGACGAGTCCACACTTTGCTGAATCCATATGATACCGACCAGGGTTCTCGGCCTTCCCCAGTCAATACAAATTGACTAGAGGCCAAATAAGACCTTCAGGCAAGGCTTTATAGGGGCCCTGGCTACAACAGGGAGGGGAGAGAGGACAAGCGACAGCTTCCTTGCTCACTCACTCCTGGAGGAGGATCAAGCCTCCTCCTTATGGGGTGAGGGCAGGGCTGTGTCGAGGGCCTGGGCCGGAGGGATGGCTTCGGTGTTTTACCCACCCCTCTGGTGGTGGTGTGTGGGAGAGGTATGCTCAGCACCCTGCTTTTGCTCCTGACTCTTTAGAAGTGGCAGTGGGGCTTTTTTGGTCTTTTTGTATCTTTTATCTATAATTTGCCCCAACTGCCCATGCACGCAGTTATTTTTAGTCCCATACAGTTTCTTTGTGTTTTTGCTGCCCGAGGAGACATTTGTCCAGATGCAAGCATTGCACACCGCAGCGAGGGTCCCAGGCCCCACCCTGTCTCACAGAGGCCACCCAGTTCAGCTCTGCAGCCGGGCCTCCCACTTGTGAAAGCCCTGAGGGCAAACGTTTGGGGAAGGGGCTCAAGACAGGACAACCTCGAGGCCTGGGCTGAGGGAGAGTCTTGGGAGCCTCATCCCAGAGGAAACACTTCGTTTACTTGAGCAAAGGAGAGTGTATTAGGCTTAGGTTTGAGAATTAGAGACAAGGAAACAGAAGAGAGAGACGAGGGACAGTTTACAGGAAAGGAAAGGAAAGCAAAGTCACTCAGTCGTGTCTGACTCTTTGCGACCCCGTGGACTGTAGCCTATCCAGCTCCTCCATCCATGGGGTTTTCCAGGCAAGGGTACTGGAGTGGGTTTCCTTCTCCAGGGGATCTTCCCAACTCAGGGATTCAACCCAGGTCTCCCACAATGCAGGCAGATGCTTTATCATCTGAGCCACCAGGGAAGCAAGAGTCAAGTTCAAATAAAAGGACTTCTATGTGGGTTCCAGTAAACTCCCTCATTCTCGGTTTTCTCATTGAGATAAAAAGCGTCCTAAAACGGTGGTAGAGAATGTTACTTGAGATAATGGATATAAAGCACCCGGAGTATGCCTCGCATACAGTAGGTACTAAATAGACGGCAACTGTTTTAGGCTGGAGTGCACAAAGATGCGGCACCCAGGCCAGGGGAAGTGTTCCTCTGTGCTGTTTAGTCCCAACTCTCAGGCATTTTTCTCCCTTGTTTCCAGGTCTTGGGGAAGTGGTTCTCCAATTCTAGGGCACATAGCATTGCCTCCCACTCTCAGAGGTCCTAACTGTGTTTGGCCTGGGGCAGACCCAGGAATGTGCACTTTCTAGGCAGGACATTTGGGATCAGATGGTTGAAGAGCTGAACTTTAAGAAATCCTGCAGAAAGCGAACATCCATCCTTAGGCTGAGTTTTCTCATCAGCAGCGTTCTAGGCTTTTTTAAATTGGTTGCTTGGCTGCATCAAGTCTTAGTTGCAGCACCTGGGGTCTTCTGTTGGGTGCACAGACTCTCTGCTTGGGGCACACAGCCTCTAGAGCTCTGGGCTCAGTTGCTCCACACATGAGGGATCTTAGTTCTCTGATCAGGGATCGAACCCACATCCCCTGCCTTGCGAGGTGGACTCTTAGCCACTGGACCACCAGGAAAGTCCCCCTTCATCATCTTCCAAGATCGTCCATGTTGCACTCCTAGGGATGCAGCTTCTCTGGTTACCTTTTAAGTGACATTCCTGGGGCCCAAGAGACAGAAAGGGAGTGTGGGAGAGGGTGAGGTGATGATGGGGGCTTATCTGGTCATAAAACTTTATGTGAAGCTTCCATAAGCCCAATAAAGCACCCCCCGCCCCTCCCACAACATGCACACACGAACTTCCATGAAAACACTGGCTCTTGTTCAGGCAGCATCTGCCGTCGTCTCTGGGACCAGAATGTGCAGACCAGTTGGAGACACTGAACCACTATTATTAGTGGGGCTGGGTGAAGCCAAGCTCACTAAGTGTGAAATGCTTCTTCACCGAGCCGCCAGATCCTTTGAGAGACCAGGTCATCCCAGACTTAACCTAGTCATTGTGGCTGCTACCTTAGCTGTGAGCCCTGGTGCCCTGTGTGAGGCGGGTACCTGGCCACGGATGACCGGAGTGCAGCCTGCTCGCCACCAAAGTCCTTCTTTCTCATGCACCGGATACGGAGCAGGCCCTTGGCTGGCTGTATATAACATTTGCTGGCTTTTCCCCCTAATTACTGAAGAAATATACAGTCATCATAAAAAGTGTTTTTTGAAGATAGAGAATGGCACAAAAGACAACAAAAAGCCACCTGTAATCCTATCATCCTGAAATAACCATTAACATTTTAGAGTGACACACTGCTAGTTCTTCCTATGCATATATTTGCATAAAGTTGCATACATCAAATTCAGATTTTATCAAACCCCTGCTCTGCAACCTGCTTGCTTCACTTAACAATATATAATAATTTTCCACATCATCAAATAGTCTTTGACCACCTCATTTTTAATAGTTCATCATATGGATGAACATCACATAAGGATGCCCAAGGATTTAATTTATACATTTAACTGAGTTCTTTTTTTTTTTCTATAATTTTGCTATTATAAATCTGATTGCCTGTCAGTGATGGCTTTTCTCAGGATGATTACGGGAAGCTAAACTCTTAGATCAAAGTTGTAGGGGTTTTTTACATTTTAGACACCATTGCTAAATTGCAAATATTCAAGTAGTGCTTAAAGATGAGACAGTAAAGGCCAGGGATCCACACCAGGCTTCAGCGGCTGGAGGAGGCAGGATCAGCTGAGGACTGTCTCACCTCGCGTCCATCTGACACTGCGAAGGGGCGTTTCGTCACATTCAGAAGGTTAGGTGGACCCCATCTCCCTCAAACCCACCAGATCCTAAGAGTCCCTTAAGGATCTATAGAAGATTTCTCTTCTGTGACTAGACTCAACCCATTTTAGGGATTCTATGCAAATCTCTACCTGGCCTACAGCAATTATTTCTGAAAACCAGACTTTTGACAGAAGTACATTTAACTTTTTTAAAAATAGCGTTTTTTAGTGCATGCTATTATCATTGTTACTTATTCGAATGTGTTGATGGGGGAGTGGGTGGAAGGGTGATGTTTGCATTGGCATGGCAACCAGTGACTAACAGAACTCCCTTCACAGCCCATGATGGCTTCCCTGACTTGCCAGGGCCAGAAATGGATGTTTTTCTCTATGTGTCATTGGCTTATGGCAGAGAAAAGGTTACCCACTCCTGAACTAACCCTTTTCCATTTTATTCATATTTTCAGTTTGTGCTGCCTTTGGGGCTAATGAGTTTAGCAAGTTTACGTCCCACCTGTGAAGTAAGCTTTCTTTTAATCTACAGTTGCCTCTTTCAGACTCTACAACATGCTCCCTAATTATTATAATAGCTAGTACCATGGTACTATGGCACCAGGCACACTAAGAAACCCTATGATGTGGTACTGCCATTACCACCCTTTCTTAAACAGATGAGGCAGCAGGCAGCGATCAAAGGGCTCAAGTTGCAGAGTTCACAAGCAGAGGATGTGACCCTGAGCAGTTGGAGTCCGGAGCCTGAGGGTCTCCCACCCTGGTATCCAGGGTAGACGGGGTCTTCTCTTTCTGTTGTGGGGTCCAGGATTGCGTGGACCAGTCCACAATCAAGTGTAAGCCTCTGTTTCATGCTCTAGTCCTTGAACACACTCTTTCAGAGTTTCTAGGCTGGAAAGTGTAAGCGTATCAGCCTGTCTTCATGTAAAAGTTGATTTCTTTATTTGCCTGGTTTAACAATCCCTGGAAATTAAACAAGATTTTCTTCTCCTTTCTTTCTTTTTCTCTTTTTTTAGTCACACAAACAGTACCCAAACCTCATCAACTCTCAGTTTCTTCAACAATAAAATGCTAAACCTAAAAGCTGGCTCACATGAGAACCATGAAGATGACATGGGAAGGGCCAGTACACAGTAGATGCTCAGTAAAGCTTACTTCCCTGCCTCCCTTGTCAGACTTCTAGTAGTAACCTGCTTCCATTGCTTCTGGCATCTCTGTGCTCCTCCTGATGGCAAAGGGCAGAGCTGATAGTCCTCTCTTGAAGGCTCCACCCAGGCCCATCAGGACCCGTGGTGGTATGGATCCTGGCCTGGTTCTTGGTGAGGCAAAGGTGGACCCTGAGGCTGGAGGGTGCCAGGTGCCGAGCAAGGAGCTCAGGCCCAAGAGAGAAGTGGACATGGGCTTGTACTGGCTTGAGGAGCACTTCAGGGACTATTGAAAGAGCAACTCTAAGTCCCGGACAATGGTCTGTTAGTCACTTGCTGGATTTGTAGGTGTCAAAACAAAGAACACCAGTGACAAGTATCTGATGAAACCCTTGAGGAGAACTGTACACACACCAGGTAGGAAATGACTGGACAAGAACAGTTACGAGTAAAGGGAAGATGGATCTGAATGAGGGACTTCCCTGGAGGTCCAGTGGCTAAGACTCCACACTCCCAATGCAGAGGCCTGAGTTCGATTCCTGGTCAGGGAACTAGATCCCACATGCTGTGACTAAGAGTCTGCATGCTCCAACTAAAGATCCCTCATGATGCAATGCAGATCAAAGACCCACAACTAAGGCGTGGCTCAGCCAGATAACTATAAAGAGGAAGTCTGAAGGAACCATGACCTGTACCTGGGCTGGCACAGCGTGCAATTCCACCAAAGCTATGAGCGACACAAAACAGAAAGGATACGTACCAAAATCTGATAATGTCTTCCTCTGGGAGGTTCCACTGTGGGCTGTTTTTTACTTCTGTGTTTGAAAATAAAATTTTATCCAATGAATATTTTCTTATTTTGTAATCATAAAAAAAAATAGCCTACTTTTTAAAGGTCACAGTCATTTTAGTGGGATTATAAGGCTAGCAAGATCATTTTTCCACCTGAGCTGGTAGCTTAGATTCTCTCAAGAACGCTGGACCATATATTCATTCAGCAGATTCATTGAGAACATATTAGGGATTGTTTTACGTGAGAGTTGGACTGTGAAGAAGGCTGAGCGCCGAAGAATTGATGCTTTTGAACTGTGGTGTTGGAGAAGATTCCTGAGAGTCCCTTGGACTGCAAGGAGATCCAACCAGTCCATTCTGAAGGACATCAGCCCTGGGATTTCTTTGGAGGGGATGATGCTGAAGCTGAAACTCCAGTACTTTGGCCACCTCATGTGAAGAGTTGACTTATTGGAAAAGACTCTGATGCTGGGAGGGATTGGGGGCAGGAGGAGAAGGGGACAACAGAGGATGTGATGGCTGGATGGCATCACTGACTCGATGGACATGAGTCTGGGTGAACTCCGGGAGTTGGTGATGGACAGGGAGGCCTGGTGTGCTGTGATTCATGGGGTCGCAAAGAGTCGGACACGACTGAGCGACTGAACTGAACTGAACTGATAGATCCTGTGATAAAAGGGACATGAACAAGTTGGGGAAGTTTGAGAGAAGGGTCACTGGAGAATCAGAGTTTTATCAAAGAAGATAAACCAGATTAGTGCTACTCTCTTCATGGTCCTAGATGAGCCACATCAGGATAAATTGTTAGACATGCAAATTTTCAGTCCCCTTCTCCCCAAAAGTGCTGAATCAGAATCTCTGGGGCAGGGCTCTGAAATCTGTATTTTAACAAGCTTTTTAGATGATTCCAGAGCAAGCCACAGAATCGGAGGGGTGTGGGGGCTAGGATGTGCTATAGTAACAAGTAAGCCTCGCATCTCAGTGGCTCATGGGGACAGATGGCTTTCTTGCTCACACTCCCTGTCCACCGTGGGCTGGTTGTGCTCTTCTCCAAGACCCAGGCTGGCCCAGCCAGCCACCTCTGTCTGGAAAGCCGCCAGTCATCAAGGCAGAGGGACATGAGAAGGCAAACCATGATCTCGCTGTGAAAGCTTCAGAAGTTCAGCACTGTCTTTATTCACATTTCACTGGCTAAAGTAAGATATGACCAAATCTGCTATCAATGAAATTGGGAAATGTGACTTTTTCCCAGAAAAGGACAATGCATTTCCTTTGAAATTTTTATTTGGAGATAATTGTAGTTGCACAGGTACTGTAAGAAATAATACAAAGAGATTCTGTGAACCCTTCGTGCAGTTTCCCTCAATGATAATATCTTATACAGCCATCGATCCATAACCAGGAAATCGACATTGAGACCAGCCTTATTCTGATGAAACCAGTTTTACACGCTGTCTCTGTGTTTATGTGTGTGTTTAACTGTATGCAATTTTATTACACAGCAAATATTTTTGAAGAGTAATCCAGTCAACCCCACCAGGTAAAGAGTTAGGACAATTTAACTGGAAAAGTAAGGCCGACGATCTCTTCACTTAGTATCAGTAGGATTCCTGTCTTTGAAAATTTTGTTTAGGGAGAACAATGGGACTAACCAGAGAAAACAAGAAGCTTTTCATCTGTCCCGAGGAGTCCATGAACACAGCAGGCATTTGTAGATTTGGCCTCCCAGCAGCCATCTCATCTTCTGGTGGCAGAACTTGTATTTTGCTCGGCGCAACCTTCCCCGCCGGCTACTCTCAGGCCACAAGTGCGAGTGGCTGGTCCCCTTCTGAGCTTTGAGGGGCAGCACTTGGCTCAGACTTGGCCTTTTTATCAACACTGGTTCAGGGATGGACACAGTAGGGGCAGGCCACCCAAGGTGACTGTTCTCTTCCTTTCTGTCCACTCCCTGCCTGACCAGTGCCTGTATCCCCTACACCCTAACTCACATGGCTGACCTTCCTCAGGACTTGCCCCAGGCAAGTACTCCTCTACTGGTTTCCCTGGTAACCAAGGAGCCAACCAGATGTCAATTCCTCCCTCTATAACTTGTAACATCCCTCTAAACCCAAAAACAAGGCCTGCCTACCTCATCCTATCTGCTGTCCACCACACACTGGGGTGTCACTCCAGGACCTTGCTTTAGACTTGTAAGTTCCCCTATCCATGAAACCATTGATATCTCTCTCTGTTGCTGACTCTGAGCTCTTTCTTTGAACTTGAAGCTAGGCAAGCACAGGCCTTGTAAGCCTTGGGGTTCAGCCCAACAGACAGAGGCCAAGCTGAACCCAGGACTTTTTACTAAATCTATTGAAAATGACACTCTCCTTTTACTGGAGTGACTGAGCTGTAAGTGACTACGCTAAGACCTTCTGGGAGCCACCAGGTAAAGAAAGTCTGGCTGAGGATGAAATCAACACCCAAAGACCAAGAAAGATGACCAAGCCTTGTGGTATTGTATGATTATGATCTCCTGTCTACCCTTGCCTGAAACTTCACAACGTTTAGACTCTTCAGTTAAAAGAGCCAAAGAGGTATGACTTTTTCTTTTCATTGTTGTTTACACTGGTTTGAATTGGGTTTCGTAACACGTGTTCCTAAAGTCTTTGAATCCTGGCTTACCATAATTCCCATTGCTAGAGAGGTGTGTGCTTATTGCTCAGTCATGTCCAGCTCTTTGTGAACCCAGGGACTGTAGCCCTCCAGGCTCCTCTGTCCAGGGCTTTTTTTTCCAGGCAAGAATACTGGAGTGGGTTGCCATTTTCTCCTCCAGGGGATCTTCCAACCCAGGAATTGAACCTGTGTCTCCTGGGGCTCCTGCATTTCCAGCAAATTCTTTACTGCTGCGCCATCAGTGAAGCCCGGACACCCAAAGGAGGGTAGGGGTAGTTCTCCTCTTCCAGAGTGTTCAGATAGGTGCATAGACAGGGACGCACATGTGCATATACACACGTATTTGTGTGCATATGTATTTTTCCCACCTACCTAAGCCCTGTTCAGAAACTACCTAAAAAAATCAGACAACACTCCCAAGAAAATGGAATAACCCCTCTTCTTACCCTTTTCTTTGTTTGGTTTCCCCATACCTGTAAAAGAACTTTCAGATCTGAAAAAAAAAAAAAATGTGTAGAGGGACTGCTGCTGCTGCTGCTAAGTCACTTTGGTCGTTACTAGGCTCAAAATTTGCCCAGTAAAATCAGCTGTCTCATGACTATAATGCTTAAGATGATAGAGCTGATTTTACTGGGCAAATTTTGAGCCTAGTAACTAGGAAGGCTATAGAGAAGGCTCAAAAATAAACTTCATTCTCCGTTTTGCAGTGTTATTTTGTCTCCAAGAGGTTTCCAAAGCAACCTAAGTTTTCACACGGTGACACAGGCCAGACTGATATTTTTTCTTTCTTGAAAGAAAACCCATACGTGTGTGGGATTGATAAAATATGCAAACAAAGCCTCAAACTTTGGAGCATGTAGATGCCATGTTTTAACTTCCCTTGACGTGACAAATGCAGCTCTGAGAGTTTCTTTGGGAGTTTTGTTGAGGGTTGTTTGCAGAGAGTAGGAAATTGGGCAGGAATTATCCCAGGAGAGGGGAGTATCAGCCACCAGCCCACAAAGACCCTTCCTCGGAGTTCAAGGAGGCTGCAGAGTGCTGGGAAGAGTCAGCATCAGCCACCTCCAAGCACACACAGATCCTCCCAGAAAGCTACTTGAGAAATGTAAAAAGTGAGGTCTGAATCGTGAAAGTACACTTTGTTCTTCCACTTGCTCTAAAGAGCAGCTATTTGGCTGCTATTGTGTTTTTGAAACTCACTGTAAGGAACGTTTATGCCACTGTAAACTTAATTGTGGCCTGTTTTGAAGACACCTCCTTTTGTGGGAAATTACAGCTGCGCTTTCTGAGTCCTGCCTTCGATGCTCTGTTACTTCGGCAGGGTTTTTCTCCTCAGCTGAGCCATCGGAGTGGAGGCAGCCGCGCTGTCGTGGCAGGTGTTCGAGGCCCATGGCCTGAGGATGCCCAGGCCCAGCCTGGCTTTGCCACTTTAAGCTGTGTGATCATGACACACTGCTTATCCTTGTTTTCCTTCTATCTTTTTCTTCAATATCTGTGCCAGGACATTGCAAGGATTTGTTTTTAATTTATTTATTCTTAATTGAGGGATAATTGCTTTACAATATTGTGTTGGTTTCTGCCATACACCAACAGGAATCAGCCATATTTTTCGAGGCTTTCATTTTTCGAGACTTGATTTTCTTATGTGTAAAATATGTTAATAATATTAATACCTATCGCATAGTTTTATGGTAAAGATTAAGAATAGCAAATGGATTCATGATCCTTTTGTAAACAAAAAAGCACCATAGACACATGAGATATTATTTTGCAGACCCCTAAGGTCATGTTGTAGAAGGTGCCTAGTAGATTTTCATACACACACACACACACACACACACACACACCATGAAACCAGCCATATGTGGGGAGCATGTGACTTTCTATTATGGAGTAAACTGACTAAAAATGTAATGGATAGGGACTTTCCTAATGGTCCAGTGGCTAAGACTCTGGGTTCCCAATCAGGGGGCCTGGGTTCGATCCCACATGTGGCAACTTAAAAAAAAAAAAAAGGATCCATGTACCACAACTAAAGCACAATACAGCCAAAATAAATATTTTAAAAGATACATATATAGTAGACTTTCATATACCTTGCTGCTGCTACTAAGTCGCTTCAGTCGTGTCCAACTCTGTGCGACCCCATAGACGGCAGCCCACTAGGCTCCCCCGTCCCTGGGATTCTCCAGGCAAGAATACTGGAGTGGGTTGCCATTTCCTTCTCCAATGCATGAAAGTGAAAAGGGAAAGTGAAGTCGCTCAGTCGTGTCCGACTCTTAGCGATCCCATGGACTGCAGCCTACCAGGCTCCTCTGTCCATGGGATTTTCCAGGCAAGAGTACTGGAGTGGGGTGCATTGCCTTCTCTGTCATATACGTTAGGGCTTATCTATTGAAAATAATCCAAAAAGGACTCAATTTAAAGGAGCAGAAGGATGCAAAGGGCTTCCCTGGTGGCTCAGATGGTAAAGAATCTGCCTGCAAAGGATGCAAACGATTTTGAATTCTTCCAAATGCTGAAAAGGACTAGAGGAAGTTTGGGAACTTACTCTTGTGTTCCTTGTTGCTGGCTAGCTGTAGAACAGTTGTGAGTGCACAGTTTTTGGACCCAGAACAACCAGAGCTTGAATGCTTGCCTGTGTGGTCTTAGCACATTTCCTTCTATACTGACTCTAAGCTGTTTTCTCATCTGTAACGCTGGAATTCAAATACATACCAGTGAGGGTCAGTGTGAGTATTAAGTGAGATAATGCAGGGAAAGCTTTTAGCTCAGTGTTTGGCAAGAAGTAAATGCCAAGAATGGATATTATGTGAGGAAACTTGGGATTTCAGGAGAGTTAAAGAAAAGTAGTTTTTCCAAGGCAATGGAGAAAATAGAGACACATAAAATCTATCCAAAGGTTGTCAGCAGATTAAGCTCTATCTTTTCTGCTTTTGAGCTACTGATTATTTTCTCTCTCCTTCGTTGTCCCCTCAGCTGCATGTTGCTCTGATTTTCTATAAACGCTGGATCCCAACAGGGGCGCCCTGTGGAAACGAAGCACTTAATGATATGTCCTACTTTCAGAAGGACTTCAGTGAGGGCGGCTCTGTTCTGAGTGATGCTCTGCGTTAATCTGCTGGATGAAGAGTCTATTCCCAGCATTGAGATTGTTAGAGGAAAGATGTGAACAGAGGAGCAGGCTAGGGAAACTGGATGGATTCCCAGATTCAACCGAGTCAAGTTTTTCCAGTTCTGCTTCATCATGTTGTTTGAAATAAATTCCCAGAACATAAGATGCTGCCACACTTTTAAAAAAAGTCTCAGAGTCCCATATAAATGTTACTTGACTGATCAGCTTCTTGAAGACGGTCAGAGCTTTTTTCCTTGCAATCAGGGAGGAAATAATCAAGAGTTGATGCTGGTTAAATGGGGAATATTTTAGAAATTCCATAAACAGGATTTCTAGCGTTCAATCTATCCCATTTTAGGACAGCCAAATATCATCTCACTTGCTTTCTTTCTCACGCCATGAACGAGCTAGACATCCAATTTATATAGTAAGATTACAGGTCTCCCCAGTGGTTTGAGGAGGAATGAAGACTGCATCTTATTCTACCTGATATGAATAGCCCAGCACAGTTGCTTGGATGGATAATAATCTGTGTAAGCAGATAAAAGAATGGTTTTACCTTCAACAAAAATACTATTTAGAAAGAGTTGTATACATGTAAGCATGTATAGATGACTAAAAGAGTTCCTCAAGCATTTATTGAAAACCTGCTTACTATGCGCTACAAGTGTGCCAAGCGTTGCATGCATGCATGCTAAGTCACTTCAGTCATGCCCAACTCTTTACGACCCCTTGGATTGTAGCCCACCAGGCTCCTCTGTCCATGGGATTCTCCAGGCAAGATTACTGAAGTGGACCGCCAAGCCCTCCTCCAGGGGATCTTCGCAACCCAGGGATAGAACCCACTCTCCTGCATTGGCAGTTGAGTTCTTTACCACTGTTGCCACCTGCGAAGCCTGTGCTAAGTATTAGGGATACAGAAACAGATCTGGCGTGGTTCCTGCCTTCATGAGGTTCAGTCTGATAGAAAAAAGGTCAAGGATCTTGGTTGCAGACAATATGATCCACTGTAGATAGTTTAAGCCGAAAGGGGTTAATTAAGGTTTATAAATATCACACAGAATCATTGGAAAGAAACAAGCTCCGGGGTGGTATTCCAAGACTCCACCAAAATAGCTTCTGCTAAAAGACAAGCTATCATTGACACAGACAAGAACCTCTGAATTGGAAAACCATGGCCACCACTGCTGGCTGTCTCACCACGTCCCATCTGTCATTATTCGAAGCAGTAGAATGAATGGCCCATGTTCTGCTTCTTGTCCCACGAAAGTTAGATCCGAATCCAAGTCTTGCAGGAGCGTATCTGACTGGCAGGTTATAAATCAGTAGCTGTACTCTAGTGCAAGAGCTGGGGAAATGTAAGACATCCTTTAATGAGACATTGAGATTTATACCATGGGGAAATCAGCAGAATATGGAGAAGCAGTTCAAAAGATCTGAGGTCATTGTAAACGACAGTTGCTCACTACAAGGACTAAATAAACCACGACAGTACCAGGGGCGCACATGTGATTGATGCACACCCACAATGCACTGGGGCTCCAGAGAAGTTGAGATGACCTTCTCAAGTTGAGATAATGATGGAGGCAGCACGGAAGTTTATCTGCTGAACTGGGTTTTGACTGAGCAGGACTTAGCCAAGCACAGAAGCACAGGGAAAAAAAACCTTTCAGTGGTGTTCAATATTCCAAAAAATATTTCCGTGAATGCAAACCAATGGGTTTTGTTCTATAAAATAAGGAAAGTTGGAGGACCCACGCCTGGTCCTCATGGACCTCAGTCTCGCATCTCGCTAGAAAACTTGAGTGTTCCTGACATGGACCTGACTAATATCTGGGACCTGACTAATGGTGCTGGGCTTAGGGAGATGCCAAAGATGGCTTTGTTGTCTTCTGACCTAACTTTGGAGTGGGTGCTGGCCCAAGAATGGCTAATCCATATGTTGACCTGTAACCTCTGAGCTGGCCCAGAGCACAATATGTCCCAGGCCAGGCAGAGACTAGTGACCAGCTGCTGAAATCTGAATATCTCTTTGCCAGGATTCAAATGGGGGAAATGAGATAATTCATCAGTGGAGAAATGAACTGATGCCAAATCCAGCCTCTTTACCCTGACATCGAATTAAATCTCAGAGACAGAGTTTTGGGGTGCCTCAAAGGTGGTAAAGAATTTGGGGTGGTAAAGAATTCATCTGCCAACGCAGGAGATGCAGGTTCAATCTCTGGGCCGGGAAGATCCCCTGGAAAGGAAATGGCAACCCACTCCAGTATTCTTGCCTGGGAAATCCCATGGACAGAGAAGCCTAGCGGGCTACAGCCCACAGGGTCACAAGAGAGTTGGACATGACTTAGAGACTAAACAACAACAATAAGAAAAGAATAGCATTATTGCTTTGTCAAGTAAAGGTGGCCACAGCAGGCTAATGCTCTCAAAACTGTGTATCCCAACCTGGAAGGGGTAGCGAGGAGTTTTATTATAATGGTTCAAAGAGGAGGCTGTGATCAGCTCGTGGACATTTTTCTGATGGATTGGCGGTGAGGTTAGTGGAAGACAGCATCATCAACCTTCTGGTTCCAACTGGTCTGAAGTCCACATGCTGATGGGCAGCACACAGTTAACTTCTTCCACCTGGTGGGAGTTTCAGTATCTGCTGCTGCTGCTGCTGCTAAGTCGCTTCAGTTGTGTCCAACTCTGTGCGACCCCATGGACGGCAGTGCACCAGGCTCCCCTGTCCCTGGGATTCTCCAGGCAAGAACACTGGAGGGGGTTGCCATGTCCTTCTCCAATGCATGAAAGTGAAAAGTGAAAGTGAAGTCGCTCAGTTGTGTCCGACTCCTAGCGACCCCATGGACTGCAGCGTACCAGGCTCCTCCTGCAGAACAGCTCCAAGATACTGTTACGTGTCCCTTGAGGGGGAAAGAGGACCGCACCCCAAGGCTGCACTACAGTTTCTTGACTGCTTCTCCCTAGTCTCTGCATCCCCTCCCTCCCTCTATAGCAACTGTTTGAACCTGCCCACTGGAACTCAGGGAAGGTCATGGAGGCTGAAGGAAGCCTATCTTCTGCAATCAAGAGACGGAGGAACACAGAAAGTCTTTGTGCCTAGGAGCCCCACAGTCTCAGAATCAGAAGCAGAAAAGATTGATCTGCACATCACATAGCTGGGACTGAAAGGCCCAGGGAAAACCCAAATTAGCATAAAGAAAAGACACAAAATATGCAAGGTATCGGCTCTCCTGGCCAGAGGGCATGGGAATTCAAGGGAAAGGCAGGAATAACAGACACCGAGGCAGAATCGGGCTGTCAGTAACGGCAGAGAATCAGGAAACTCCTGTTGAGTAAGTGGCAAGAAGACCCAGTCTCAAGAGCTGTGCTGGACCCTTCATGTCCTGAGCTGCCTTCCAGCGTCTGCAAGGCTTGGCTGTGTGGCTTCGCCTGAGCTACTGGGAGGTCCTGTCTCTCTAATTCCCACCTGCGTCCTTTCCTGGCCATCCTGGGAGGTCGCTTTCCAGCATCTCTGTTCCTTTCATCAACGAACACAGTGGAAGTTGAAAGGTCTGGAACATGGCCCATGCAGCACGGAAGGGTGAAAAGATTTTTTTCAAGTGAAAAAGGAAGTCAGAGTTAAATATTAATATTACATTTAGTTTTAACTATGTTGAATTGGCACCCCTGTGTTTATCTGTACCAAAATGCTGTATCATGTTTATTGAGTTGATATGAAAATGTTACTAACCAGGAGTCGAATAATGTGTGCTGTGATCTCATTCTCCACTCCATTATCTTTAGACCCCTTGCTTTTTCTGGAAAGGATATTCAAGTGTATAAGGGAGCTGGGGTCACCAGTAGAGTAGAGAGCAGGAAGGCATGTTTTATTCTAAAATTGTAAGGGAAACCTTCTTGATATTCACAACAAAACAGTCCATCTTTCTTACCCTCGGCCTTCAATGAAATGCTGAACACACATCTGGTGCTTTTAAATGCACATTGTTTGATAATGTTTAAAACCAAAGGACTTTTGGATAGAAGTTTTTTGCTTCTGTGTGAAGTTAGATGGAGAAGGAAAGGCTCCGGGTTGCTGTTCTAAACAATGCGGCCTTACTCCACACCCGGCCCTTTTTCCTTGGCAGAGAGTGTGCATTGATCCTCTGCCATGACTGAGCTCAGTCTGGCTGCCTGGCTCCCACTGTTCCCCAAAACGGAGGGTGTGCAGGTCCCAGTGGAAAGCTGGGAGGTGCACATGGGCAAGCAAGAGAGATGAGGCCCCCTCTCCCTGAAGGAATCAGAGCCCAAGGGACAGAGGAGAATGGAGCAAGCGGGGACCCAGCAGGAGTTAGAATGTGGAGCTGGGCAGAGTTACTTTTTGCATTCATTCATTCATTCAGCAGGAACTAAAAGACATCATCTGTTTCAAGTTGTTAAAAAACAGGGATCTGACCATCAGGCTGATCTATATGAGGGGACAGAGAGGAAGAGTCTGGCCTCAAGAAAAGGTGGGGGGATTGTGCTATGAGATGATGCCTGGCGGTTTTGATGTGTTTGTGAACAGGCTTCAGCATATCTGACAGCAGCCAGTGAGAGAGAGCTGAGTGGCAAACAAGACAGCAAACAGGTACCAAGGATCCCAGACGGAAGGCAGTCAGGACGTGTCAGTTACCGTCATCATTATTAGCTATCAGTTCAGTTCAGTCAGTTCAGTTCAGTTCAGTTGCTCAGTCATGTCTGACTCTTCACCACCCCATGAATTGCAGCACCCAGGCCTTCCTGTCCATCACCCACGCCCTGAGTTCACTCAGACTCATGTCCATCGAGTCAGTGATGCCATCCAGCCATCTCATCCTCTGTCGTCCCCTTCTCCTCCTGCCCTCAATCCCTTCCAGCATCAGGGTCTTTTCCAATGAGTCAAATCTTCGCATGAGGTGGCCAAAGGACTGCAGTTTCAGCTTTAACATCAGTCCTTCCAATGAACACCCAGGACTGATCTCCTTTAGGATGGACTGGTTGGATCTCCTTGCAGTCCAAGGGACTCTCAAGAGTCTTCTCCAACACCACAGTTCAAAAGCATCAATTCTTCAGTGCTCAGCTTTCTTCACAGTCCAACTCTCACATCCACACATGACCACTGGAAAAACTATAGCCTTGACTAGATGGACCTTTGTTGGCAAAGTAATGTCTCTGCTTTTCAATATGCTATCTAGGTTGGTCATAACTTTCCTTCCAAGGAGTAAGTGTCTTTTAATTTCATAGCTGCAGTCACCATCTGCAGTGATTTTGGAGCCCAAAGAAATAAAGTCTGACACTGTTTCCACTGTTTCCCCATCTATTTCCCATGAAGTGATGGGACCAGATGCCATGATCTTCATTTTCTGGATGTTGAGCTTTAAGCCAGCTTTTTCACTCTCCTCTTTCACTTTCACCAAGAGGCTTTTTAGTTCCTCTTCACTTCCTGCCATAAGGGTGGTGTCATCTGCATATCTGAGGTTATTGATATTTCTCCCGGCAATCTTGATTCCAGCTTGTGCTTCCTCCAGCCCAGCGTTTTTCATGATGTACTCTGCATATAATAAGTTAAATAAGCAGGGTGACAATATACAGCCTTGACGTACTCCTTTTCCTATTTGGAACCAGTCTATTGTTCCATATCCAGTTCTAACTGTTGCTTCCTGACATGCATATAGATTTCTCAAGAGGCAGATCAGGTGGTCTGGTATTCCCATCTCTTTCAGAATTTTCCACAGTTTATTGTGATCCACACAGTCAAAGGCTTTGGCATAGTCAATAAAGCAGAAATAGATGTTTTTCTGGAACTCTCTTGCTTTTTTCATGATCTAGCGGATATTGGCAATTTGATCTCTGGTTCCTCTGCCTTTTCTAAAACCAGCTTGAACATATGGAAGTTCACAGTTCACATATTGCTGAAGCCTGGCTTGGGGAATTTTGAGCATTACTTTACTAGCATGTGAGATGAGTGCAATTGTGCGGTAGTTTGAGCATTCTTTGGCATTGCCTTTCTTTGGGATTGGAATGAAAACTGACCTTTTCCAGTCCTGTGGCCACTGCTGAGTTTTCCAAATTTGCTGGCATATTGAGTGCAGCACTTTCACAGCATCATCTTTCAGGATTTGAAATAGCTCAACTGGAATTCCATCACCTCCACTAGCTTTGTTCATAGTGATGCTTTCTAAGGCCCACTTGACTTCACATTCCAGGATGTCTGGCTCTAGGTCAGTGATCACACCATCGTGATTATCTGGGTCTTGAAGCTCTTTTTTGTACAGTTCTTCTGTGTATTCTTGCCACCTCTTCTTAATATCTTCTGCTTCTGTTAGGTCCATACCATTTCTGTCCTTTATCGAGCTCATCTTTGCATGAAATGTTCCCTTGGTATCTCTAATTTTCTTGAAGAGATCTCTAGTCTTTTCCATTCTGTTGTTTTCCTCTATTTCTTTGCATTGATCACTGAGGAAGGCTTTCTTATCTCTCCTTGCTATTCTTTGGAACTCTGCATTCAGATGCTTATCTCTTTCCTTTTCTCCTTTGCTTTTCACTTCTCTTCTTTTCACAGCTATTTTTAAGGCCTCCCCAGACAGCCATTTTGGTTTTTTGCATTTCTTTTCCATGGGGATGATCTTGATCCCTGTCTCCTGTACAATGTCACGAACCTCAGTCCATAGTTCTTCAGGCACTCTGTCTATCAGATCTAGGCCCTTAAATCTAGTTCTCACTTCCACTGTATAGTCATAAGGGATTTGATTTAGGTCATACCTGAATTGTCTAGTGGTTTTCCCTACTTTCTTCAATTTCAGTCTGAATTTGGCAATAAGGAGTTCATGATCTGAGCCACAGTCAGCTCCCAGTCTTGTTTTTGTTGACTGTATAGAGCTTCTCCATCTTTGGCTGCAAAGAATATAATCAATCTGATTTCGGTGTTGACCATCTGGTGATGTCCATGTGTAGAGTCTTCTCTTATGTTGTTGGAAGAGGGTGTTTGTTATGACCAGTGCATTTTCTTGGCAAAACTCTATTAGTCTTTGCCCTGCTTCATTCCGTATTCCAGGGCCAAATTTGCCTGTTACTCCAGGTGTTTCTTGACTTCCCACTTTTGCATTCCAGTCCCCTATAATGAAAAGGACATCTTTTTTGGGTGTTAGTTCTAAAAGGTCTTGTAGGTCTTCATAGAACCGTTCAACTTCAGCTTCTTCAGTATTACTGGTTGGGGCATAGACTTGAATTACCGTGATATTGAATGGTTTGCCTTGGAAACGAACAGAGATCATTCTGTCATTTTTGAGATTGCCTCCAAGTACTGCATTTCGGACTCTTGTTGACCATGATGGCTACTCCATTTCTTCTAAGGGATTCCTGCCCACAGTAGTAGATATAATGGTCATCTGAGTTAAATTCACCCATTCCAGTCCATCTTAGTTCGCTGATTTCTAGAATGTCGACATTCACTCTTGCCATCTCCTGTTTGACCACGTCCAATTTGCCTTGATTCATGGACCTAGCATTCCAGGGTCCTTTGCAATATTGCTCTTTACAGCATCGGACCTTGCTTCTATTACCAGTCATATCCACAACTGGGTGTAGTTTTTGCTTTGGCTCCATCCCTTCATTCTTTCTGGAGTTATTTTTCCACTGATTTCCAGTAGCATATTGGGCACCTACCAACCTGGGGAGTTCCTCTTTCAGTATCCTATCATTTTGCCTTTTCATACTGTTCATGGGGTTCTCAAGGCAAGAATACTGAAGTGGTTTGCCATTCCCTTCTCCAGTGGACCACATTCTGTCAGACCTCTCCACCTTGACGCACCCGTCTTGGGTGGCCCCACACGGCATGGCTTAGTTTCACTGAGTTAGACAGGCTGTGGTCCGTGTGATCAGATATAGGCCATGTTTATTGGGCCCTTTCTCTGTGCTGGTCACTGTGCCAAGTACTCTCTGTGCTTTTCTCACCACCACCCTGTGAGGTGGGGATTTAACCGGGGGGGGGGGGGGGGGGGCGGGGGGGGAGGACCCTGCGCCCAGGCAGGTGAGGTCACAAGTCAGTGGCAGACAGCCTGCCAATGCTCAGGCAGGAGTCTCCAGGTCAGGCAGGCTCCCGTTGCACCCCCAGGCCCATGGGCCTTTAGAAGCACAGCTGGTTCTGATCCCCACTATCTGGTGAAAACAGCTACAGTTTGAATATGCTGTGGTTACAGATGGGCTTCCCTGATTGTCACAGAGCCTGGGATCAAGGGCAGCAGCAACTGGGCTGGACAGGAAGCATGGGGCAGTTTTCTGAGGTCTTAGCTCCTATCGTCAGTCTGTGCAAGATGTTCTGAATGTTGTGGCTTTGAACTGCATTCAGCTGGTCAACGCAAAGCAGGGGGTTGAGGAGGAGACTAAAACAAGAAAAGTTGTTCTAACTTCTCAGGATTCAGAGGCTGCCTTTCAAAAGTTCCATTCCTGAAATGAAAGATCAAAGTGACAGAGAAGGCTGGGGAAATACAGACTCATGTTGCTGAACAGCACATGGTCAAGCAGCAGAAAATTAAAGGGCTCAGTGTTAATTACACCAGAGTCCCCAACCTTTTTGGCACCAGGGACAGATTTAGTGGAAGATACTTTTTCCGTGGACCATGGGGTGGTGGTGGGGGGTGGGGAGAGATGGTTTTGGGATGATTCAAGCTCTTTACATTATCATGCACTTTATTTCTGATCTATTGCCACTGCTGATCTGATGGAAGTATCAGTCTGTGGAGGCTGGGGACCCTGGATTACACAAAGGAGCATCCTGCATGGGTAGCAGAAGGAAGCAGGGGGATGACCCCCTTGGAGGGACACAAGTCTTAGAGACGTGCATGGATGCAGTTGGTTTTGCCCTTAGCGATGACCATCTTCACTGAACTTTCCTTCTTTTCTGCCATATTCTACTTCATCGGGATATTTTATTGAATGCCCACTGTGAAGAAACAGGCATATTTAAATAAAATTTAACATTAATGTGACAATTGATCTTTAAACTGGGAACTCAAGGGCCAGTTTATCTTGGTTGGTCATGTCGGCATTCAGATGCTAACTTATTTCTGTGCTTTTACATTCTCCTTCTCTCCAACTCCAGTCTAACTAACGCTCTTTGCTAGGATTTCTTATCAGCTGCTCCTGCATCCCAGCTGTGTTCATCCTTTCTGTGGCAGGTTCCATTGCGGGGCTGACAAAGGTGACTCCCGCCAGATCTCCTTTCCTAGAAGTCCAAGAGCTTGGAACAGGATTAAGACAGAATGTCGTGGGCATTGGGCAAAGGGATGGTCAGGGCGGACTTCCTGGAGGGGGAGCTGATCGTGCAGGAGATTCTCCAGGGCAAGAAAGTCAAAAGTAAGGGCAGGAGGAGAGGAAGGGAGAAGAGTGGGGAGCTTGGTGGGAGGGAGAGGGGGGCGAGAGTTCAGGGACATGAGTGTTTCAGGGCTGCCACTCGCTCTGGCCATTGGATTTTTTTGTTTTTTGGCTGCACCACACAGCTCGCAGGCTCTTAGCTCCCCCACCAGGGATCAAACCCATGGCTCCTGCAGTGGAAGTGCTGAGTCCTAACCACTGCACCCCCAGGGAATTCCCTTGGCCATTGTGTTCTGAGTGTGCACTTGGGCCTCTGAGGACAGAGGGGTCAACAAGGTCTTTCTCCCAAGTCTTTCCCAAATGGAGCTCCATCAGAATGCTTCTTGCTTTTTTTGGTCACTCCTAGTCGCATCCACACATTTGTTTTCTAAAGCTCTTAGCAATTCGCGGTAGACTGCAGGCCACGCAGCACATCTGATTTTCAGACTCAGCAGGTCTGAGGGAGCCGTGACGTGCTCTTCTGACAAGTTGATCCTGCTCGTCTGGGACACACTTGGAGAAGCACTGCTCTGAAGTCTCCTTAAAGAGGATAAGGATCAACAAAGGGTCCGAAGAAAAATTATCTTTGTTTTGTCAAGATAATAAATGTATTAGTCTTTTTAAAGAAATCTCATGGAATTAGACGAGCCAACTGAAGTTCCAGGACTTCCTAATCCCACCTCCAAATTCTCAGACTTCAGATGACAAAGCTGGACCTAGAGCTCCTCCGCCAAGTGGAGAGGAACACCTATTGGCGGGAGCCTTTGAGCCAAGCAGGGCAGGATGCAGGTGCCCTGGAATGCAGCCGTGCTCGGCAGCCTCTATACTGGGACACCCCCATCCGCCCACAGGGAGTCAGCAGTAAACTTGGACTTAAACACCTCCAGGACCCAGGAGGCAGGGGCAGGGGCACCAAAGAAGTTGCCAGAAGCAGTGTTGTGTCTGGGCCGCAAGGCCACGCTAGGTCCTGAGCAGGGCCGACGCAGGCCCTGTGAGCCCGTCTGGAAACTTGCCTGCTGTCCACCAAGGGGGAACCCCTGCCCTCTGTCGCCTTACTCTGCTCATGTGCACACATTCTCCCCAGATCCCTCAGCCTCCGGGACTATTCCTGCAGATCTGATTTTCCTTCTACGGTTGTTCAAGACAAGAAAGAATCCTTTCACAAAAACCTCCCAGAAGCATGGAAGCGACGGCCATCTGACAAGTCGTATCTGACAAGTCACATGATAAAAGGAAATCTCTGAAATGTCTGATAAGGTGGTCACTTCCTTCATGTTTATCACAGAGAACGTTCTCTAAAGCAGTCAGGTTCTCTCTTTCTCCAGTAAGTTCATGAATCTTCTACACGCGTTTTATTTGGAGCAAATGAGTAAAGGAGGTAGATGGGGAGGGCTTGGGAAGAAAGTTCCTTTAGAAATCATATTTTGAAAAGATGACATATGTATATACCAAGGAAAACCACTAAGTATGTAGATTATCATGTTAGTCGTCCTTATCTCTGGTGGTGGAATTCTGTGTGTTTTTTAATTTCTTCCTGGCTCTGTGCTTGTGTGTATTTTGCAGTCAGTTAAAAATAAAAAATCATGTTTTTAAAGTCAGTCTTAGGCCCCAGTGTCTTTGGGGTACAGTGCATGAGGCAGCCCAAACCCACAGGCAAGAAGTGGTGAGAAAAGAAATTTCAAATAGGAAAAGAGCGCCCAGGGCAGAGTCATCCAGAAGAAATGCGTGCCTGCAGGTTCCTTAGACGAAGCACAAAGTATGTCCAATTCTACTTCTGAAATGAGAACTGGCCTTTATCCCAGGAGAGGCAGGTGTGGAGTGTGAAGTTTGGGGGGCTTGGGGGTGGTGGGCTGGAGGTGCCCTCTGACCCCCAAGCTGCCCTCTTCTCCTCTGGAAAGGATTGGCTTTCTTTTCTTTCTCTCATCTTCTTTGTCTGTCCTTTTGGGTCTCTCCACAAGGAGGAAATGCACCATTCAGTAAAGCCTGCCCTCCTTCGTGTCCTGCCCTTTCCTCTTGGGCTCCTCCCTTGCATGTCCCAGACCCGGTTCCACAGCTCTGGAAGATGATGCTCTTACCTGACTCCCCTTCTCGGCTCGCAGGCACCCCCTTGCCAGCCAGGCTCCAGGGTTGGGCTCCTCTTCTGCTGGGTGTGTATTTGTTGCTAGTGTCCTTTCCTAATTCGTGGACTGCTGCTGCTGCTGCTAAGTCCTTCAGTCATGTCCAACTCTGTGTGACCCCGTAGATGGCAGCCAACCAGGCTCCCCTGTCCCTGGGATTCTCCAGGCAAGAACACTGGAGTGGGTTGCCATTTCCTTCTCCAATGCATGAAAGTGAAAGTGAAGTCGCTCAGTTGTGTCCGACCCTCAGTGACCCCATGGACTGCAGCCTTCTAGGCTCCTCCATCCATGGGATTTTCCAGGCAAGAGTACTGGAGTGGGGTGCCATTGCCTTCTCCAAATTCGTGGACTAGAGGTAACCTATAAAGTTAATGGTGGCCAATCAATAACAAAGTAACGGCACATTAGAACAGTTAGATCCTATTTCCTACCTATCGATTGACAAATATTTTTTTAAATTTATTTTATTGACATATAGTTGACTGGCAAAGATTTTTAAATGATCAAGTGTGAATTCGTGGGCAACCCTCTTTTCATGGGCGTGTAAATTAATGCAATGTTCTTGGAGGGCAATTGGCACTGGTGTTTAAAGCTTTAAGACAACATCATACCACCTGACCTAGCAATTCCATTTCTGGTTATTAATCATAAGAAAATAAGCAGAGATGGACACAGACAATTATGCACAAGATGTTCATCATACCATTATTTATAATTATTTTTAAAAAGGACAAAAATAGGGCACTGATTAAGTAAATCAACATTAAATGCATACAATGGAATACTATGCAGTGATTATAAATCATGCTGTGAAAGCATATTTGATGACAAAGGAAATCATTCTTGTTAAATTGTCAAAGAAAATGCTGACTCCTGCCAGGCTGACAGGTCACAAGCCTGTCCTGAGCAAGCTGTCACCAGACATCAGCAGCCGCTTGCACATGTGACATGTGATACTTCCTCCCTCCCCTACTATTCTGGTCCAGAAGATTGTGGTCTAGAAAACTAAGACAAAAATCAGTTTCCCCCCAAGTTGGCTCTTTAAAAAATTGCTGGAGAAAGAGAATCCAAACCAAACAGGCTTAGGAACAAAACATATTTAATTGGCTAATCAGCCAGTCAATCAATGTGTCAACAATGTCATCTGGTTTCTTTCTAGGGAAATTATCTTCTCTCCTCCTAGTTTTCCTTTTGAATGGCCTCTGAGTTGGTCATTGACAGGGACAATTGCCACTTTTAATCTCTGCTGGGAACCTGCGGAGTCATCCAATATTTCATTACCCTTGGATGGGGTAGGACATAGAGGCTTTCTTTTCTGCCCTTGTGGGAGCGGATGGTACAGTTAGGCTGATTTTCACTTCATGGCTGCAGTAATTGTGTCTTTACTTCTCTCTTCTGGTGGAGGAGAGAGGAGCGAGAACACCTTTGGTGAGCTTTGGACAGGTTCTGGAATCAATGTCCTCCTTAGCCCCAGTTCTGTCACGAGACCACCCCTGACCCAACCACTGACTTCAAGGAGATGGAAAGGGGCACCCCAGCTGGCTGGAGCCAGGCTGCCAGAGGGAAAAGGAAGATTCTAGGCGGAAAAGGGGTCCACCAAACATGTTATATAAAGGAAAAATAATCAAGTGAACATGGAACATATCAAATAAAGTTACTTAGATTGGAACTTCCCTGGCCATCCAGGGGTTGAGACTTTGCCCTCCATTGCAGGGGGTGCAGGTTCGATCTCTGGTCAAAGTGCAGGTTCCATCCCTGGTCGGAGAGCAAAAATTCCACATGCCTCATGGCCAAAAAAACAAAATATAAAACAGAAGCAATACTGTAACAAATTCAATAAAGACCTTAAAACTGGCTCACATCAAAAAAATCTTTTGAAAAGTTACTTGGATTTCTTCTCAGCCTTTAATATGCTAATGTGACTGTAAACCACCAAGAAAAATGTAGGAAGGCAAGGATATAAAATGTAGTGTTTAGAACTAATCAATGACTATAGTAAAGTTGCAGGATATAAAATCAACACACAGAAATCCCTTGCATTCCTATACACTAATAATGAGAAAGCAGAAAGAGAAATTAAGGAAACAATTCCATTCACCATTGCAACGGAAAGAATAAAATACTTAGGAATATATCTACCTAAAGAAACTAAAGACCTATATATAGAAAACTATAAAACACTGGTGAAAGAAATCAAAGAGGACACTAATAGATGGAGAAATATACCATGTTCATGGATTGGAAGAATCAATATAGTGAAAATGACTATACTACCCAAAGCAATCTATAGATTCAATGCAATCCCTATCAAGCTACCAACAGTATTCTTCACAGAGCTAGAACAAATAATTTCACAATTTGTATGGAAATACAAAAAACCTCGAATAGCCAAAGCGATCTTGAGAAAGAAGAATGGAACTGGAGGAATCAACCTACCTGACTTCAGGCTCTACTACAAAGCCACAGTCATCAAGACAGCATGGTACTGGCACAAAGACAGAAATATTGATCAATGGAACAAAATAGAAAGCCCAGAGATAAATCCACGCACATATGGACACCTTATCTTTGACAAAGGAGGCAAGAATATACAATGGATTAAAGACAATCTCTTTAACAAGTGGTGCTGGGAAATCTGGTCAACCACTTGTAAAAGAATGAAACTAGAACACTTTCTAACACCATACACAAAAATAAACTCAAAATGGATTAAAGATCTAAACGTAAGACCAGAAACTATAAAACTCCTAGAGGAGAACATAGGCAAAACACTCTCTGACATACATCACAGCAGGATCCTCTATGACCCACCTCCCAGAATATTGGAAATAAAAGCAAAAATAAACAAATGGGATCTAATTAAACTTAAAAGCTTCTGCACATCAAAGGAAACTATTAGCAAGGTGAAAAGACAGCCTTCAGAATGGGAGAAAATAATAGCAAATGAAGCAACTGACAAACAACTAATCTCAAAAATATACAAGCAACTCCTACAGCTCAACTCCAGAAAAATAAATGACCCAATCAAAAAATGGGCCAAAGAACTAAATAGACATTTCGTCAAAGAAGACATACAGATGGCTAACAAACACATGAAAAGATGCTCAATATCACTTATTATCAGAGAAATACAAATCAAAACCACTATGAGGTACCATTTCACGCCAGTCAGAATGGCTGCAATCCAAAAGTCTACAAGTAATAAATGCTGGAGAGGGTGTGGAGAAAAGGGAACCCTCTTACACTGTTGGTGGGAATGCAAACTAGTACAGCCACTATGGAGAACAGTGTGGAGATTCCTTAAAAAACTGGAAATAGAACTGCCTTATGACCCAGCAATCCCACTGCTGGGCATACACACTGAGGAAACCAGAAGGGAAAGAGACACGTGTACCCCAATGTTCATCGCAGCACTGTTTATAATAGCCAGGACATGGAAGCAACCTAGATGTCCATCAGCAGATGAATGGATAAGAAAGCTGTGGTACATATACACAATGGAGTATTACTCAGCCATTAAAAAGAATACATTTGAATCAGTTCTAATGAGGTGGATGAAACTGGAGCCTATTATACAGAGTGAAGTAAGCCAGAAAGAAAAACACCAATATAGTATACTAACGCATATATATGGAATTTAGAAAGATGGTAACAATAACCCTGTGTATGAGACAGCAAAAGAGACACTAATGTATAGAACAGTCTTATGGACTCTGTGGGAGAGGGAGAGGGTGGGAAGATTTGGGAGAATGGCATTGAAACATGTAAAATATCATGTATGAAATGAGTTGCCAGTCCAGGTTCGATGCATGATACTGGATGCTTGGGGCTAGTGCACTGGGACGACCCAGAGGGATGGTATGGGGAGGGAGGAGGGAGGAGGGTTCAGGATGGGGAACACATGTATACCTGTGGCGGATTCATTTTGATATTTGGCAAAACTAATACAATTTTGTAAAGTTTAAAAAAAAAAACAAAAACACTTGGCTAAGTGAAGAGAGCGGTCAAAAATAAATAAATAAAATGTAGTGTTTCACACACACAGCACATTTGGAAAATGCTAGAGTAAATCTAAGGAAAATCAGTAGCCCATAAGTAGGGTGACCATGCAGCCTAGTCTGTCCGGCACAGTCTTGATTTACACCCGTTACTCTGGCTCCATTACAGTCAGCCCTCATATTCACTCTCAAGAGGGTCCCAACTGGGATGCCAAATTATATGGTCACCTCCAGTGAGCTGGATGGAAGATTCCATGTTGCTTCATGTTGAATGGTGAAACACCAATCAGATCTTCTCTTGGAGGGTTGTGATTTTGAGACCTAGGAAAAGAGACATCGGGAAAAAAGCAAACAGAAGCATAAGCAGTCATGGCAGAGATGGCGAGAGGCTGAGTCATGAGTCCGGTGGGCCACTAGAGGAGGAACAGCAGAGGCGTGCTTTCCTAAGACTGATAGGGGCTGGAGGGTGGCGGTGCGTGAGGAAGACCCGGCACTCCACATGCCCTGACTCCCCTGACAACTGGGCTGCCGGGATGCCTTCCAGGAGAACTTACTTCCTGGGATGCTTGCACAAGTCTCATCCTCAGAGCTCATGTGAGCACATCTGAACAGACCATGATGGCCTTTCTCGGTGTGGTTCTCAACTCTGGCTGCACATGAGTTTTTGAAACTCATGAAATCCCCTGCCCCTGGTTTTTGATTTACAAGAAAAAATGTCTCAAAACTATTTTGAAATCAGGTTTCAAAAATCTGGTTTACTCTAGATGAAGAGATTATAGCATGTTTTAACATATTCTTTTTTGTTGTTTATCATCTTTTCCAAAACTTCTGTGGTGAGCAAATATTTCTTATGTAACAAGAAAGTAACAGTTATCTTAAAATGAGGAAGTAGAAATAAACCCTTACATTTATGGTCTGTTGATCATCAATGAGAGTGGCAAAATAACTCAATAGAGGGAAAGAATAGTCCTTTCAACAACAGACGCTGGGGCAACTGGATATCCACAAGCACTGGAATGAAGTTAGATCCCTACCTCACACCATACACAAAAATGCATTTAACTTAAAATGGATCATAGATCTAAATGTAACAGCTAAAATTACAAAACTCTTAGCAGAACACATAAACAGAAACTTTTATTGTTGTTGTTCAGTCACTAAGTCATGTCTGACTCTTTCAAACCTATGGACTGCAACATCCCAGGCTTTCCTGTCCTTCACTATGGCCCAGAGTTTGCTAAAACTCATGTCCACTGAGTTAATGATGACATCCTACCATCTCATCCTCTATTACCACCTTCTCTTCCTGCCCTCAATCTCTCCCAGCATTGGGTCTTTTCCGATGAGTTGGTTCTTCACATCTCGTGGCCAAAGGATTGGCGCTTCAAATTCAGCATCAGTCCTTCCAATAAATTTTCAGGGTTGATTTCCTTTAGGATTGACTGGTTTGATCTCCTTGCTGTCCAAGTGACTCTCAAGAGTCTTCTTTAGCATCACAGTTGGAAAGCATCAATTCTTTGGTGTGAGCCTTCTTTATGGTCTAACTCTCACATCTGCACAAGACTACTGAAAAAAACATAGCTTTAATCATACAGAGATTTGTGGGCAAAGTAATATCTCTGCTTTTTAACATGCTGTCTAGGTCTGTCATAGCTTTTCTTCCAAGGAGCAAGCATCTTTTCATTTCATGACTGCAGTCACTGTCTACAATTATTCTGGAGCCCAAGAAGATAAAATCTGTCACTGTTGCCACTTTTTCCCCATCTGTTTGCCATGAAGTGATGCAACTGGATGCCATAATCTTAGATTTGGAAGTTGAGCTTTAAGACAGCTTTTTCACTTTCCTCTTTAACCCTCATCAAAAGATTTTTTAGTTCCTCTTCACTTTCTGCCATTAGAATGATATCATCTGCATATCTGAGGTTGTTGATACTTCTCTCAGCAATCTTGATTCCAGCTTGTGATCCATCCAGGATTTTGTATGATATACTCTACAGAGAAGTTAAACACACAGAGTGACAATATACAGCCTTGACGTACTCCTTTCCCAATTTGGAACCAGTCCATTTTTCCATGTCTTCTAACGTTTTTCCTTCTAACTGTTGCTTCTTGACCTGCATACAGATTTCTCAGGAAGCAGGTCAAGTGGTCTGGTATTCCCATCTCCTTAAGAATTTTCCAGTTTGTTGTGATCCACACAGTCAAAGGCTTTAGCATAGTCAATGAAGCAGAGGTAGATGTTTTTCTGGAATTCCTTTGCTTTTTTAATGAACTGATGAAAGCTGGCAATTTGACCTCTGGTTTATCCGCCTTTTCTAAAGCCATCTTGTACATCTGGAAGTTCTCAGTTCACATACTACTGAAGCCTAGCTTGAAGAATTTTGAGCATTTCCTTGCTAGCATGTGTAGTTGTATGGTAGTTTGAACATTCTTTGTCATTGCCCTTCTTTGGGATTGGAATGAAAACTCAGCTTTTATAGTCCTGTGGCCATTGCTGAGTTTTGCAAATTTGCTGGCATATTGAGTGAAGCACTTTAACAGCATCATCCTTTAGGATTTTAAATAGCTCAGCTGGAATTCCATCACTTTGTTCATAGTAATACTTCCTGAGACCCACTTGACTTCACACTCCATTTTAAATTTGCCAACTTTATTTCCTTTTTAAAACTGTGGCTTCAGATAAGACTATTCAACTGCACAGATATGTGGTTTTTTCTTCTGCAGAGGTATAAATCCTTCATCCAGAGTAGTGTAGGTATGAAATGTAAATCATTTAGTGTAGGTATGTAAAGGTAAGTTATTCTACTTTCTTTAGAAAGTTAACTTTAGTCCTGTTTCTATCACAGAATGATTTTCATGAACCATAAAACTATTCTAAAAAAAAGCTATTTCTGGTCTTTGTGCTTTACTAATGGGTAAAATTACCACAGAATTTTAATCAGAAGCAAATCATATAACAAGTTTGTCTTTTTAATATAATGTTATGACTTTAATTATTATTTGAGTGTTCTAAGTGAGTGGCTCTAGGTGAGTGACCACATCATTGTGGTTATTCGGGTCATTAAGACCTTTTTTGTATAGTTCCTTTGTGTATTCTTGCCACATCTTCTTGATATCTTCTGCTTCTGTTAGTTCCTTGCTGTTTCTGTCCTTTACTGTGCCCATCTTTGCATGAAATATTTCCTTGTTATCACCAATTTTCTTGAAGAGATCACTAGTCTTTCTCCTTCTTTTGTTTTCCTTTATTTCTTTGCACTGTTCACTAGGAAGGCTTTCTTAACTCTCCTTGCTGTTCTTTGGAACTCTGCATTCAGTTGGGTATATCTTTCCCTTTGCCTTTCACTTCTCTTTCTCAGCTATTTGTAAGGCCTCCTCAGACACCATTTCTGTGACGTTGGGTTCACCAGTGATTTATTACATACAACACGTATAGTATGTGTGCATACTAAGTCACTTCAGTTGTGTCTAACTTTTTGAGACCTCCTAGACTGTAGCCTGCCAGGCTCCTCTGTCCATGGGATTCTCCAGGCAAGAATACTGGAGTGGGTTGCCATGCCCTCCTCCAGGGGATCTCCCGACCCAGGGTTAGAACCCTTGTGTCTTATGTCTCCTTTATTGGCAGACACGTTCTTTACCACTAGTGCCACCTGGGATCCCAAGTACATAAATGAAAGTTCAGTTGGTAAAGAATCCGCCTGCAATGCAGGAGACCCCGGTTTGATTCCTGGGTCAGCGCTGGAGAAGGGATAGGCTATCCATTCCAGGATTCTTGGGCTTCCCTTGCAACTCACCTGGTAAAGAATCTGCCTGCAGTGCAAGAGACCTGGGTTCAATCCCTGGGTTGGGAAGATCCCCTGGAGAAGGGAAAGGCTACCCATTCTAGTATTTTGGCCTGGAGAATTCCATGGACTGTATAGTCAGACACTGCAAAGAGTCGGACAAAACTGAGCAACTTTCACTTTCATCAAAATTGAAAACTTTTGTGCTTCAAAGGACACTATTAAAAAAGTGAAAAGATAACCCATGGAAATGGAGAAAATATTTGCAAATTGTATATCTGATAAGGGACATTTATATCCAGAATATATAAAGAACTTTTATCACTCATCAATAAAAAGACAATACAATTTTTAAATGGATTTTTAAATGGATTTAAAAGGTTTTAATAGACATTTCTATAAAAAAGAAGAACAAATATCCAATAAGCCCATGAAAAGATGCTCAACATCTGGTATGATGGAGCTGTAATTGGCTTGGTTGTGATCATTATTTCATCATTTTTATATATAAATTAAAACATTGTTATACATGTTACATATATATAAGTTTATTTGTCAATTATACTATGATAAAGTTGGGGGAAAGAAGGTATTCAACATTAATAGTTAATAAAGAAATATTAATCAGAATCACAATATGATTCATACCCACTAGGATGGGTAAAGTAAAAAAGACAGACACTAACAAGTGTTGGAGAGGAGAAATTGGGACCCTAATATATTCCCAATGCAAAGTCAAGTGGGCCTTAGGAAGCATCACTACAAACAAAGCTAGTGGAGGTGATGGAATTCCAGTTGAGTTATTTCAAATCCTGAAAGATGATGCTGTGAAAGTGCTGCACTCAATATGCCAGCAAATTTGGAAAACTCAACAGTGGCCACAGGACTGGAAAAGGTCAGCGTTCATTCCAATCCCAAAGAAAGGCAATGCCAAAGAATGTTCAAACTACCACACAATTGCACTCATCTCACATGCTAGCAAAGTAATGCTCAAAATTCTCCAAGCCAGGCTTCAACAGTACATGAACCGTGACCTTCCAGACGTTCAAGCTGGATTTAGAAGAGGCAGAAGAACCAGAGATCAAATTGCCACCATCCATTGGATCATCAAAAAAGCAAGAGAGTGCCAGAAAAACATTTACTTCTGCTTTATTGACTATGCCAAAGCCTTTGACTATGTGAATTACAACAAACTGGAAAATTCTTCAAGAGATGGGAATACCAGACCACCTGACCTCCCTCCTGAGAAATCTGTATGCAGATCAAGAAGCAACAGTTAGAACTGGACATGGAACAACAGACTGGCTCCAAATTGGGAAAGGAGTACGTCAAGGCTGTATATTGTCACCCTGCTTATTTAACTTATATGCAGAGTACATCATGTGAAATGCTGGGCTGGATGAAGCACAAGCTGGAATCAAGACTGCCAGGAGAAATATCAATAACCTCAGATATTCAGATGACACCACCCTTATGGCAAAAAACAAAGAACCGAAGAGCCTCTTGATGAAAGTGGAAGAGGAGAGTGAAGAAGTTGGCTTAAAGCTCAACATTCAGAAAACTAAGATCATGGCATCCAGTCCCATTTCTTTATGGCAAATAGATGGGGAAACAATGGAAACAGTGAGAGACTTTATTTTGGGGGGCTCCAAAATCACTGCAGATGGTGACTGAAGCCATGAAATTAAAAGATGCTTGCTACTTGGAAGAAAAGCTATGACCAACCTAGACAGCATATTAAAAAGCAGAGACATTACTTTGGTGACAAAGGTCCATCTAGTCAAAGCTATGGTTTTTCCAGTGATCATATATGGACATGAGAGTTGGACTATAAAGAAAGCTGAGTGCCGAAAAATTGATGCTTTTGAACTGTAGTGTTGTAGAAGACTCTTGAGAGTCCCTTGGACTGTAAGGAGATCAAACCAGTCAGTCCTAAAGGAAATCAGTCCTGAATATTCATTGGAAGGACTGATGCTGAAGCTGAAGGTCCAGTACTTACTTTGGCCACCTGATTTGAAGAACTGACTCATTGGAAAAGACCCTAATTATGGGAAAGACTGAAGGTAGGAGGAGAAGGGGATGACAGAGGATGAGATGGTTGGATGACATCATCAACTCAATGGACATGAGTTTGAGCAAGTTGCATGAATTGGTGACGGACAGGGAAGCGTGGCATGCTGCAGTCCATGGGGTCACAAAGAGTCGGACAGGACTGAGCGACTGAAGTGAACTGAACTAAATATATTCCTGATTGGATGATAAAACAATGCAACTACTTTGGAAAACACTTTGCAGCTTCTCAAAATGTTAAACACAGAACTACTGCATGACCCAGTAATTTCATTCTTAGGTATATACACAAGAGAAATGAAAACATATCTTACACATAATTTGCACATGAATGCTCAAGTAATATTATTCACAATAGCCCCACAGTGGGAACAACCCAAACATCCATCAGCTGATGAATGGATACACAAAATATGATATATCCATACAATAATATACTATTTAGCCATAAACAGGGAAGCAGTCCTGATGCATGCTATGTCACAATTGGACCTTGAGAACTTTATGCTACGTTAATCGAGTCAGTCACAAAAGATCATATATGGTATGAGTCTGTGTTTATGAAATGTTCAGAATAGTCAAATTCATGGAGTCAGAAAGTAGATTAGTGGTTGCCACAGGATGGGGGTTGGAGGGAGTGACTATTGATAGGTATGGGATTCTCTTTGAAGTGACGGTAATGTTTTAAAATTAGTAGTGATGGTTATGCAACTCTGAGAATATATTAAAAATAACTGAGTTGTATACTTTAAAGTAGTGAATTTTGAGGTACATGGATTATGTAGCAATAAAGCCATTATTTAAAAAACAAAAAAAACCCATGAATCAAAGAAGCTAGTGGTAAAAGAATGAACCGAGGGCATTTCCAGCGTTGCTGAAGTCTCAAGCGTGGGAAGGGCTGGAAGCAGATCACGCTGAATGGAGGTGGAAGCGTGGGGGTCGAGTCCTGCCTTGTTGATCCACTGGCCTGAATTCCTTTAACTGTCGTGGTGCTCTGGGACAGCTTGCGAAATCAAAAGATAATTGAGGGACCAATTATATTTTGCTAACTCATCTGCTCTATTTTTTAAAAATAAACTATTGTTTTTAAAAAGTTTTAGATTTACAGAAGAGTTATGAAGATGGTACAGAGAGCTCCTCTCTACCCTGCACATCTTAGTAACAGATTAGTATGGTACATTTGTCACAATTATTAAGCCAATATTGATACATTGTCATTGACTCAAGTCTACTTTATTCAGGTGTCCTTATCTAATGTCCTTTTTCCAATCCAGGATCCTTCTAGGATCCCACAGTTCATTTTACCATTGTCTCAATTTCTCAGGCTTCCCTTGTTTTTGATGACTGAGACAGTTGTAAAGATTACTGGTCAGGTGTTTTGTAGAATGTCCCTCCATTGGGATTTTCCCAATGTTTCTCTCGTAATTGGACCGTCATTATAGGATTCTTGAGCAAGATCACAGAGGTGAATGCCATTTTTATCACATATCAAGGGTACACATTATCCACACGACTTCTCACTGTTGGTGTTGACCTTAATCGCCATCAGGACGATGTATTACGCATCAGTTTCTCCCCGTGTAAAGTATTCCTTTCCCCCTTTCCCTACTGTTCTCTTTGGAAGAAAGTACTTCGAGCAGCTGGCACCAAGCTGGGGCGGTGGGGTTATGCTCCACTCCTGGAGGACAGAGTAGACATTAACACGTATCAGAATCCTTCTGCTGGAATATTTATCTCTTCTCCTCATTTATTTATGCATTCAAACATTTTAAAATATCAGTATAGACTTAGGGAAATTTATTTTATACTTTCAATTATAATCTAATGTTACTTTTCTTTTTCTCAAATTGTTCCAACTTTGGCCACTGGGAACTCTTTCAGTTAGCCTGATCCCATAATTGATAGTGGTTTGTTTTGTTTTTCTGAGCCCTTCTTTACTTTCTGACAGTATAAGATGAAATTTCATTTTTTTATTATTACCAAAAAAACTCAAACAGAAGAGTGAATATTTATAGTATAAAGAAACTTCACATACTCACATTTTAGACTAAAAAACTATTAACGGTTTTGACATATCTACCCCACCTGTTTTGTTTTTATTTTTAAATCTAATAAAGACTGAAAAAACATAAACATAATATCACTATCACACCCAACAAAAATGAATACTGATGCCTGAATATCACCTCTTACAAGTCAGCGTTTACTTTTCTCTGTTTAAACAAACAAACAAAAAAGCATTTTTACAGTTAGTTTGTTCAAACCACTGGATTTGGTTAATTGTATCTTCATGTATTTAAAGATGACCCGTACATGTATCTTCAGTGTTTCTTATAGAGTTAGATCTAGGAACTTGATTATATTTCCCCCAAAGATGAAAGCACTATTAAGGACGAGTTTGCCTTCAATCAGACTTTTCGTGTTGATAGAACTTACCTCCAGTGGGAGCAGACACCCTCTAGGACCTGTGTTTAGAAGAAGGAAGTGAACACCCCAGAGGAGGGCTCGAAGGCTCGCTTTGAGGAGTCACAGCTGGGGATGCTGTGTAAATGCCAGGAGACCCACAGCCAGGTGCGTATTTTATGAGGGTTGTGATTGTTTCTGCTAGTGGTCTGGTTACCAAGTTCCACAGGTTTTTTCGGACTGCTCCAACTCTATTTTTTCCGTAAGACTTATCATTCTTTTAGCTTGCCGTCTTGTAGCACTCAGGGTTTTTAGCAATGCATACATGACGATAGAGCAGAAATGTCGGTGCATTTTACTGAAAAGAATAATAGGGAATTGGGACAGTCCTGAGAATCTCAGAACACTTGCCATCCCTATGACCAAGATGCCTCTGGTTTTTTTCCTTCTCTATAGCTCCTGACTGTCTTCTTGAGGGTCTCCTGGGCCAGTGGTTTCCTGGCTGGTCCCCAGGGAGGGGTTCAGGCCGGTGATGTGCCTCAGGCCCTACTCAGGGTCCCTATCCCAGCTTCTCTGGCCTCTCCTGGTTCTACAGGCCCCCCGTCCTCAACTAGAGCTGCAGGACTGGTTTCTTGTACAAAACACACGATGAGTCAGCTGCCTGTCCTGATTCTGTCCTGATGCCCAGGACAGCAAACTGAGCACCCTTATCTGGTACGAAAGGGCCTTTCAGAAATGATGCGATGAGGCAGACCCAGCCCGAGAAGCGCTCGGGCATGATAGGTGCCGCTGGTCCCAGGCCAAACAGCAGGTACGCGGCTGCCTTGGGAATTGTCTTAATGATTCATTTACAGAACTGGGAGACAGGACGTTTCCTTTGTCTTTTCCTTTGTCTCTTCTCTACTTCATTCCCCTGCCTCCCTGCTTACCCCCATCAGCATTTCAACAAGTGATTCCAAACTCTGGGTGCAAGGCTCTTGAGAGTCACTGAGAAGATGAAATTTAAAATATACACTTTAAATGAGGCTTCCCTGGAGGTTCAGTGTTAGGATTCTGTGTTTCCACTGCAGAGAGTGTAGGTTGGGGAACTAAGATTCTGCACAGCTTGGCCAAATATACACACACACACACTTGTATATATATATATACTTTATAAAACAAACAAAAAGAGTTTATGATGCTCTTAGGTAGAGGAACTTTGGTTGGAATCAAACCACCATTAATAGACAGAGCTCCTCTTTCTGTGGTCTGGCCCTGGCGGATCCATTTCCTCTCTGTTCCTAAGGCTGGCATGGCCCTATCCCAGGGCCTTCTTTAGAGCATAGAGTCAGGTCCACAGCCCCTGGGCATCAGGACGGCTGCCTGGGGCTGTGAGGCAGCGTCAGCAGGGAGCGCCCTCCTGTCCTTCCGGGGAGGGGAAATTTGGAGGAGGGCGTCTCAGGCTCCAGCTGGGGTTTAGTTGCCAGGCCAGTGGCTGCCCCACTGTCCTGTGTACCATGGTGGAGGAATTTTTTCCTGGTTTGTGCCGTGTCCCTTCAGATTCCAACAAGGCCATGGTCCCCATACTCAAATCTCCAGAAGGTTTCTGAAGTTCTTGACTCAGGCAAGATCAGGAGTAGAAGCAGAACTTGGGAGCATGAATTTCGTTCCCCTCCTGACAGCCCATGCTCTCCTTGAGAGCCTTCCTTCTTTTCATTCCTTCCTCACTTTGCTGAATCTCCACTTCTTCCATTTTTCCTCACATTCTGCTGCCTCCCTCAGAGATCATGTCCCAAGTTTCTTCTTGTATCTTGAAAGTGAAAGTGTTAGTCGCTCAGTCGTGTCCGACTCTTTGGGACCCCATGGACTGCAGCCCACCAGGCTCCTCTGTTCATGGACTTCTCCAGGCAAGAGCACTGGAGTGGGTTACCATTCCTTTCTCCAGGGATCTTCCTGATCCAGGGATCAAACCTGGGTCTCCTGCACTGCAGGCCACTTCGTAACTGTCCGAGCCACAGTGTTTCTCAGGTTTCAGAACTTTCCAGAACTCTGCAGGGGTGGGGGGAGTCAGCTTTAGTTTCCTGGGTGGGAGGCTATCCTCCAAGCTCTACCACCCTCTGTTTGGGAGACTTTAGGCAAATGGAAGGCATGCACTTTGCTTCTGTTCACTCATTGGTGAAACAGAGATGAAACCCACCCACTTAAACTCACTGTAAAAAGAAGGTCTTGGAGAGGTAGCTATGATGCCTGGCATTATTTTAGTTCCCATTCCTGGCTCATTCAGTCACAGCAGCATCTTTCCTACCAAGTCAGATCTGGAGGCTGCAGGTCAGGGGTGATCTGGGTGAGTCAGCGCCCACTCCCCAGCCCGCTCAGGCTCCTCTCTCAGCCCCTCCAGGGAGCCACTATGCTGCTGCTTCTCTTCCAAGGATCCATTTGTTGCATCCAGTTTTCCCTTTCAGTCCAGACCACCAGGTGCCCTTTTCCACTCAGCAGACCCAAGGAATTGGGGTCCCAGTCCACGGCCTGCCCCCCTGGCCTTCTGATCTACCACTGCCTTCCAGCTCCAAGGGAGGGACTTTCCCAAGCCCTTTCAACTCCCAGTGCCTGGAAAGACCTGATGGGGGAGGATGGTAGATTGGGGCATGTTCTATCGGTGCAAACACGACTCAAAATTTCTAGTTCAGCTGCCTGAAAATGAAGTTTTACAGGGTAGCAGGAGAACTGAGTATTTCATTCCTTATAAAACTCTTGGAGCTGCAGGGTTGGTGCTACAATATGTCTCTTTGTGACCCCATGGACTATAACCCACAAGGCTCCTCTGTCCACATAATTCTCTGGGCAAAGATACTGGAGTGGGTAGGCATTTTCTTCTCCAGGGGATATTCCTGCTCCAGGAAGCAAAACCAGGTCTCCCACATTGGAGGCAGATTCTTTACCCTCTGAGCCACCAGGGAAGCCCTACAATGCGTTCCATGTTATTGATCTTCCTCTGTGAGCTCAATTCCCTTGTCTGTTTCCCTCAAGTTGTGCCAGGAATCCAGGGCAGCCCACACGGTGTGTCAGGATTCACTGAGAACCACGTTACTGCAGGGTGGCTGGGTGCAGGGGACAGGGAGCAATGTTTTTTTTCCAGCCAAATTGATTTTGCTTGAAGGATAACATCCCTTCCCATCCTCTGATTTCCAGTAAGGCTCTATTGTGGGCTGCAGCAATTTAGTGTCCACTTGATAAAAATAGCTTTTTAATATATTGACTGGCAAAATACTCTATTTATCAACCCATTCCGGGTTCCTCTAAAGATAAAATGGAGGTAAAACCCAAAAGGAAAATTAAAGCTTTAATGCCGCCTTGCCGGCTTCTGCTTCATTTCATTGTAAATTGAGTGCGATAAAACACAGCATCGGCAGCCTGCATAAAAGCAGCTATATAATTTTCTTTTGTGGAAGGAACTAATTCCGAAGTATAAGACTCTCACCTAAAAGAAGTCAAACGATGGTGAATGGCTCCCGTGCACTAATTATGTCTTCCTTTATATCTTTGACTTGAACTCTAATTTGCTTACAGTTTAATGAACATCAGTTTCCCGCAGCGAAATATCTAAGGCCCTCTGAGATTGAACACTTGGGCAGTCAAATGCTCTCATTGCCAACACTAATCTTCAAACTCTTTACATTCTCAACAGACTTCTAAAGGAGTGTGGCTCTTCAAAGGCTGGCGACTCACTTTTGAGCAGTAACCGCACACTTAAATTAAAAGCCATGATCGGACAGGAGAGTTGGGCTGTGCTGAAGAAAATAATCATCATTTTTGCAAACCACTTTACTACTTTAGGTGCTGGCAATTCTTGCCAGCTTCCATCATTGTGGCATGCAAAAGCTGCATGTTTTATGACCATTTGTTTCCCCAACTTTGCTTCCCTCAGAAAGTCTTCATTACTTTCTTCAGGGGTTTTCTCTTCATCATTGAGAGTTTAGAAAATGAGGAACAATAGAGGCAGGGGAGAGGGTTCCTGCCTGGACCTTGTGGCTCATTTCCAAGATCTAACACTTTCCCCCTGGAAGCATGATGCTGGAGCCACTTGGATGGCAGACGATCTGACTTAGATAATTATCACTAACGGTGATCGTGTGTTTCACTTCTCACTTTTCAGACTTCAGTATCTCTCATGAAGGACCTTTCAGGTGAGTGCCCCCAAGGTCATTCGGGTGCTGATCCGCGGGTGTGGGGTGGAGCCCAAGGCCTGCATCTCGGAGCGGCTCACTGGCCACGCCGCTCCTGCTGGCCCGAGAACGCCACTCTAAGTCTCTTCACAGTGATTCCTCGACATCATCTTCATCAGAACCTTTGAGGTAGATACCCTTTTACAGATGAGGCCTTTCAGCACAAGGAGTTTAAGGAATATACCCAAGCTCACCTGGCTGTAGACAGCAGAGCCCAGTTCAGTCACCATCTGAAGCCTGAACTCACAGTTGCTGAACACACTCCCTCTCTTTTTCAGCGGGTGTGCTCATGAAGAGAAAGATAGGAAGTGAAAGTGATACCTTGATTTTCATCCAGAGAGTTCTGCGGTGAGCCCTTGTTACAGAAGCCACGACGTCGTCTCTGCGTCATCGACACTGGCAGTCAGCGTCTGCCTCCATCCAGCCCTGGCCGTGATGCCCCGAGGCCACACGCCAGCCGCCAGCTCCGGGCAAGGCAGGAAGAATCAGCGGACATCAGACAGCTCCGGTCACGTCTCAGTGACGCTTTCAGCAGCCCCCACAGAAACCGATGGTCTTTTGGGGTCAGATTAGTCAGAAGTGATGGCTAACAAGAGGTCAGCTTTTGCACGTCAATTTAAAGGTGTCAAACGGCACAGTATACCTACTAGATGTTGCTTCTCCATTTTGTGGAAATAACCCACCATCCTCTATTGAGTTGAGCCCAGTGGAAAAATGACATGTGGCAGTGAAGTCCTGCCGGGTTGCCTCAGTTCAAATTCTGACTTAACTAGTTGTTAGGGGCTCAGCCAGTTTACCTAATCTCTCAGTGCTTCACCTTGCAGAGGAGAAGTGATGATGTCCACTGTCTGGGAGGAAGACTTATTCCTCTACCCTCCTAGCATCTTCTGGCTGATCTAACAATTAAACTGATACAAGACAGATGAATAGGAGAAAATCACACCAAAGTTTAATAATATGTATACATGGGAGAGACCCAGAGAAACAGAATCTCATCAAAACAGCTGAAGCCCTCACATCAAATACCATCTTCAGCTAAAGACAAAAGAGAACGTTGGGGCTACAGGCTTGAGACTTCAAAAGAGGGAGGCAATTCACATGGAGATGGAAAAGAAACGATTTGGTAAATAAATGTTTGCTGGGGCCTGCAGAGAAAATGGGACACAGAGTGGATCCCGATTTCTAGGTCACGCCCAAGATTTTGTACCGCTGCTGCTGCTGCTGCTGCTGCTGCTGCTAAGTCGCTTCAGTCGTGTCCGACTCTGTGCGACCCCATAGACGGCAGCCCACCAGGCTCCCCCATCCCTGGGATTCTCCAGGCAAGAGTACTGGAGTGGGGTGCCATTGCTTTCTCTGATTTTGCACCACACCTCACCCATATTCTTGGCAGAGCTCTCAAGAAATAGTTCTATCCCAAGATGGCCCTCTGTCTAGATTTCTTTAGACAGTTAAGGGAAAGGTCAAAATTTCTTCCTGAGTCTTTGGACCTTGATTGTTTTAAACTTGAAATAATCTGCATGCCCAAGGGACATTTTAGGGTGGCAAGTTTTGCTCCCTACACTGCCTCCTAGGCTTATTGTAAAGACTACACAAACTGCAAAGCAGGAGACCACCGTTCAATTCCTGGGTCGGGAAGATCCCCTGGAGAAGGGATAGGCTACCCACTCCAGCATTCATGGGCTTCCCTGGTGGCTCAGATGGTAAAAAATCCACCTGCAATGAGGGAGACCTGGGTTTGATCCCTGAGTTGGGAAGATCCCCTGGAGGAGGGCATGGCAACCCACTCCAGTATTCTTGCCTGGAGAATCCCCATGGACAGAGGAGCCTGGTGGGCTACAGTCCAGGGGGTCACAAAGAGTTGGACATGACTGAGCAACTAAGCACACACATGCAAACTAGGGATTCAGGGATTCCCTGGTGGCTCAGACAGTAAAGAATCTGACTGCAGTGAGAAGAACTGGGTTTAATCCCTGGGTTGGAAAGATCCCCTGGAGGAAGGCATGGAAACCCACTCCAGTATTCTTACCTGGAGAAGTCCATGGACAGAGAAGCCTGGCAGGCCACAGTCCATGGGATCGGAAAGAGTCAGACACAACTGAAGGACTAACATGTAAACTAATTAATTGGAGGTGTCTGCCATGGGCATGGGAGAAGGCAATAGCACCCCACTCCAGTACTTTTGCCTGGGAAATCCCATGGACGGAGGAGCCTGGTAGGCTGCAGTCCATGCGATCACGAAGAGCCGGACACGACTTCACTTTCACTTTTCACTTTCATGCATTAGAGAAGGAAATGGCAGCCCACTCCAGTGTTCTTGCCTGGAGAATCCCAGGGTCAGAGGAGCGTGGTAGGAGGCCATCTATGAGGTTGCACGGAGTCGGACACGACTGAAGCGACTTAGCAGCAGCAGCAGCTAATTTTACTGATTCTTCTCAACAGGGAATTAAGGGGAAAGACCTGCCGCTCGACACTGTCCAATCTACAACATCTGAAAAGAACTGACAATACAAATAGTCCAAAGCAGAGAGAGTGGAAAATGTATAGATGGATGCTAGTACTTGTATGAATTATACTTCTGTTTACACACTGAGTCTTGAGTCCAAGACCGTGTTAGAAAACAAAATTCAACTGAGTAAATTTCAAAGATCTTACTGGATTTAATCAACAATTCATGAATCGGGCAGCAACCCAGCTAGCAAATAGAAAGCAGCTTTGAGGAGCTGTGTGAACGGAGACATTTATAGGCAGAAGGAGGCGGTCAAGGAAGTTTTCTAGCAGACTGGATTGTTCCAGGCAGGGTCCCAGGGGCGGCAGGGGTCTATCAAGTGAATTACCTCACTAGAGCCGACCAGGAAATTCCAGACTGACTTGGTTAAGATTACTTTGCTGCCAGAGGCTGAAACTGCAATTAGATTAGGTGTTAAGTCTCAGTTTGGTAGGCTTAGCACAAGTGACTCCATTTAGGACCTGTTGTCTGTTTTTTTAACAGCCTTCTCCTCTGACTACAGCTGTGTAGAGGTAGTACTTACTAAGTTCAGCTCCTGTGCTCTCAGTGCAGGACCAACATGCAAACATGCTTGTAAAGTGGAAACACACTTTTATTTCCTGAGGGCCCTGTAATCAAGGCAAAAGCTATTACTTGATCGCATAATTAACCTTAGGAATAGAAGTGTAAACAGCACAATTCATGAATTTGTTAATTGGTCTTTCCTGCTACTGATATTAGCCCAAGTTGATCTGTTATTCTCCTCCGTTGATTATCTTAAATGGGAAGTTTTCTAATTTGGATTTCTCCGGGATAAGCGAGGGGAAAGAGTGAAATAAGCTTTGCAACAGTCTGCGTCTGTCCTGTTGGTATTGTTTTTTTTCTTAGAGATGGATACAACTTGAATTGTTGAGTGCCACCCTCCACCTTGGCAGATTTGGACCTCTCTCCAGATTTCTGTTCTGTGTGCTGATTAGCCAGATTGCTGGTTACTGATGTGGGAGGCCAACCCCCGGGCAGTGGAGACATAAAACAACCAGTAATGCTCATCGGCAGTCATGCTTCCAGGACTCTGAATCTCTGTCTCATTTACTTCTAATTTATTTTCCCCATTGCAGTGACTCCTTAGCTGAGTGGAAATAAATAGGAGCACTAGGGTGTGTGGAGGAGACTCAGGCCCTGTGGATAGAGTGTGTGTGTGTGTCTGTGTGTGTGTGGGTTGTATGTGTGTGTGTGGGTGTGTGTGGGGGGGGGTGTGTGTGTATGTGTGTGTGTGTGTATGTGGGTGTGAATGTGAGTGTGTGTGAGTGTGTGTGTGGGGGGGGTGTGTGGGTGGGTGGATGAGTGTGAGTATGTGTGGGTGTGTATGTGTGGGTGTGTGTGGGTGGGTGGATGAGTGTGGGTATGTGTGGGTGTGGATGTGGGTGTGTGTGTGGGGGGTGTGGGTGTGGGTATGTGTGTGTGTGGGCAGGTGGATGAGTGTGGGGGTGTGTGTGTGTGTGTGTGGATGTGGGTGTGTGTGTATGTGTGAGTGTGGGGCTGTGTGTGTGTGTGGGTGTGTGTGGGCGGGTGGATGAGTGTGGGTATGTGTGTGTGTGTGTGGGTGGGTGGATGGGTGTGTGGGTGTGTGTGGGCGGGTAGATGAATGTGGGTATGTGTGTGTGTGTCTGTGTGTGGGGGGGGGTTGTGTGTGTGTGTGTGTGGGTGTGGGTATGTGTGTGTGTGTGTGTGTGCGTGTGTGGTGTGTGTGTATGTGTGTGTATGTGGGTATGCATATGTGTGTGTGTGTATGTATGTGTGGGTGTGCCTGTGTGTGGGTGTGTGTGGGTGTGTGTGGGTGTGTGTGTGTGGGTGGATGAGTGTGGGGGTATGTGTGTGTGGGGGGGTGTGTGTGGGTGTGTGTGGGGGGGTGTGGGCAGGTGGATGAGTGTGGGTATGTGTGTGTATGGATGTGGGTGTGTGTATGTGTGAGTGTGTGTGTGTGTATGTGTGTGTGTGTGAGTGTGTGTGTGGATGTGGGTGTGTGTACGTGTGTGTGTGTATGTGTGTGTGTGGGTGGGTGGATGGGTGTGTGGGTGTGTGTGGGCTGGTAGATGAATGTGGGTGTGTGTGTGTGGATGTGTGGATGTGTGTGTGGATGTGTGTGTGTGTGTGGATGTGGGTGTGTGTGTGTGAGTGTGTGTGTGTGTGGATGTGTGAGTGTGTGTGTGTGGATGTGGGTGTGTGTGTATGTGTGAGTGTGTGTGTGTATGTGTGTGTGTGTATGTGTGTGTGTGTGTATGTGTGAGTGTTTGTGTCTGTGTGTGTGTGTGTATTTGTGTGTGTGTGTGTGGATGTGTGTGTGTGTGTGTGGATGTGTGAGTGTGTGTGTGTGTATGTGTGTGTGTGGGGTGTGTGTGTGTGTGTGTGTGTGAGTGTGTGTGTGTATGTGTGTGTGGATGTGTGAGTGTGTGTGTGTGTGGATGTGTGTGTGTGGATGTGTGAGGGGGTGTGTGTGTGTGTGGATGTGTGTGTGTGTATGTGTGTGTGGATGTGGATGTGTGTGTGAGTGTGTGTGTGTGTGTGTGTGTATGTGTGTGTGTGTGTGTGTAATCAGGGATGCGAAGGCTTTTGCCAGCACAGTACCAGGATCCACTCCCTAGGAGTTTTGAAGACTTGTCCTCTCCAAAGCCAAGGAACTGCTTTCTAAGAGAAGCAGAAACATCACCGTGTCTCTCACTGTGGTTGTTTCTTTCCTAACTAGCCACACCTGTGTGGGAAGTGGGACTAATTTCCAGAAGCAGCAAGTCAAAACTGAATAGAGCCTTTCACTGGAGCCTGGTTATGAAGCAGAGTTGCTTAATTAAATTATACCCCAGGCCTCTGATTACAGTGTTCATTTAAAATAAAAAGCCAAAATCTTCACTGAGGGTAGTAATAGTAGGCCCTATCTGTTCACATATCCTTAACATTTGAGGATGCAGCCTATGAAGCCCCTGATGACTTCAGAAAAGGAAGGAGTCACCCACTGCAGCTGACAGCTGGCTTCAGTTGTCAGTTGATGTCACAGCTCTCAGAAAAGAAAAGCTTGCTAATGGTTGAGTTGCTTTGAAATCTCCCAGAATCTTGTGGGGTGAGAGTCTAGATCACCAACCAGAAAGCCACCATAAAATGTACCCCAGTGACTAGCCTGGAGCTCAGGGTCTGGGTACCACAAGCCACCAAGTGCGGACATGCAGTTGCGAGGCTTTCTGACCATCTGTGACGTGCTCAAAAGGATCAGGTGGCCACAGTCTGTCACGTGAATCTTAGGACTTAGCCTGAAGAGGTGAGCTGACAGGAGCCAGCCCATACCCCCGAGTCTCAGCCCCCCCAATCCTGTGCTTCTCTGAGACTTCCACTAGTTCTAGAATCTTTAGAGAGAGCCTCCAGGGCTGACGAAGAACTCAGGGCACTGCTGCTGTCTGATCCGGGCAGGCTTGGGAGGCCAGGAGTGGCTCCCAGTGACCACACACCCGTCACAGCTGTGCTGGGCCCAATACACACCCAGACTGATTCCCGCTGCACACTACCAAGGGAGGAAAAAGCCTCTGGGCTTGGGGGAATCACACTCATCCTCAGTTCTCCATTTAGCAGGACATAGCTCAGTTGGTAAAGAATCCGCCTGCAATGCAGGAGACCCCAGAGACCCTGGTTCAATTCCTGGGTTGGGAAGATCCCCTGGAGAAGGGAAAAGCTAACTACTCCAATATTCTGGCCTGGAGAATTCCATGGACTATATAGTCATGGGGTCACAAAAAGTTAGACACGACTGAGCGACTTTCACTTCACTTCACTTCAATACAGACACGAAGTCCTTCTGAATATTCATTGCAAAGACTGATGCTGAAGCTGAAGCTCCAATACTTCAGCCACCTGATGCAAAGAGCCAACTCACTGGAGAAGACTGAAGGCAAAAGGAGAAGTGGGTGGCAGAGGATGAGATGGTATTAGATAGCATTACAGACTCAACAGACATGAATTTGAGCAAACCCTGGGAAATAGCAGAGGTCAGAGGAGCCTGGCATGCTGCAGTCCGTGAGGTCGCAGAGTCAGACACAACAGAGCGACTGAACAACAAATCCTTCCAACTCAACCTTTCTGCTTTTTTTCTGGTCCCTCTCAGGCCTTTTTGAAACTTTGATCTAGAATTTTAAGGGAAGGGCAAAGTTTCCAAAAGAGATACTCTGGACTTCACATTACAAAAAGTTTAGTCATTTTTGTTAAGAGTATTTCCAAGTAGAGAAAACGCTTCAGATACCTGAATGGGAGAATTTGGAAGTAAAACCCAATGCAAGTTAAAAAGAGACGATGGAAAAGCAGGTTGGGGAGGGAAAGAAGGCTATGTACTTGGGGCTCCAGAAGGGGCCAGTCCTCCTGATATAAGTAAGATACAGGGGGTCTCAACTCAGTTTACCCATCCATCCTGCTCAAAATTCAAAAGCGCTGGATCCCACTAGTCCCAGATCTTAATGGAAGTTAGTTTTCACCTTGAAACAGAGGTCAGGTGATAAAAATAAATCCTCTTTAATAAGAACTCATGAGCCTTGGACTGCCCTGTGGTCCATGGCTAAGAGTTCCCCTTCCAATGCAGCGGGTGCAGGTTTGATCTCTGGTCAGGGAACTACAATCCCACATGCCTCATGGCCAAAACTCCAGAGCAGAAAACAACGGAAGCAATACTGTAATAAATTCAATAAAGACTCTTAAAATGGCCCACATGAAAAAAAAAAGAATCTTCAAAACAACTCTGAGCCAGAGACTCTGCTGGACAAATGACATGTATCATGTCTTCAGTCCTCCAGCAGCCTAACAGTTGGGCCCCTCACTCCAACAGCCTTATCACTGGGCCCCTTTTACAGATGAAAAACGGGGACAGAGAACCTAGGTCATTTGTACCTTCATAGTTCTCACCCTGTGAACCTCCTCCAGAGGAGCCCCTTACACCCCTCTTTGTGCCATTAAACTAGTAATTCATGGTGACCAGCTTGATCAGTCCCTTGTCAATGGATGCTGACTGATATGAGTAAAAATTTAGATGGGTTCTGAAATCTGCCCTACACATTTTTTTTTTAGCATTCTGTTAAAAATATATATTTTTAGCAAAATAATGCAAGAAAGTAAAGCGTATCAAAATGCTGCACTCACCTCCTTTCTCTGTGAGCACAAAAGCAAACATCTGTAACTCTTTTAGCTAATTCTTCTGGTGGCCATCTCTTATTTTTTCATCATATGCTTATCTTCTTATTTCTTAGGGGTTTCCCCCCCATTTTACACATTGCTACTGCTGCTGCTGCTAAGTCGCTTCAGTCGTGTCCAACTCTGTGTGACCCCATAGACGGCAGCCCACCAGGCTCCCCCGTCCCTGGGATTCTCCAGGCAAGAACACTGGAATGGGTTGCCATTTCCTTCTCTGATACATGAAAGTGAAAAGTGAAAGGGAAGTTGCTCAGTCGTGTCCAACTCTTCCCGACCTCATGGACTGCAGCCTACCAGGCTCCTCTGTCCATGGGATTTTCCAGGCAAGAGTTGCTAGAGTGGGGTGCCATTGCCTTCTCCGAACTATGACAGAGGATTTAACAATCTTTCCCTCCATCCCACTTCCCTCCCCTCCCCCACATGCATTTTATCAGAGTCATCAATCAATATTTACATTTTTATAGCTGTGTGAATATGGTTTACTGCAGGGCTCTGCAGTGTTCTAACTAGGCTTCAGCTTTTTCACATACTATTTTGAACTAATAATTGCCTCATCTTGATGTGTTGCACAGCTTTTAATGTAAGAACCTTTACAATTTTTTTCTGAATTTATCATTCATTGTCCTGAATTCTGACAAGTGTTTCTTGCTAAACACTCCATCATAATAGTGAGATGATCTATCATTTCCTTTTGTATTCCTGGGGCATTTCTCCTAACTCCATCCCTGCTCACACTTCAACTGGTAGTTCTTGAGCCCAAATGTCCATCTTTCATCCTGAACTCCCTCTCCCGTGTGGAAATCCTGATTCTCTGTGTACTGTGTTTTCCTCTTTTGTGGTTTATTTCATTGTTCTGTTGGACCATATTGTCCACAGCTTCTTAAGAAAGAATTTGTCAGAGGTAGTGTTGAGTCCTTTGTCTGGAAGTGTCTTTATTCTTTCTCTCTCTCATTTGGTCAATACTTTGGTTGGGTGTACACTGAAAATAATTTGCCTGTAGAATTTCAAAGATCTTTGTCTTCTAGCGTCTGACATTGCTGTTCGTTACTGTTGTTCGGTTGCTAAGTCATGTCTGACTCTTTTGTCCCCGTGGACTGCAGCACACCAGGCTCCTCTGTCTTTATCTCCCAGGCTTTGCTCAAATTCATGTCCATTGAGTCGGTGATGCCATCCAACCATCTCATCCTCTGTGGCCCACTTCTCCTCCAGCCCTCAATCTTTCCCAGCATCAGGATCTTTTCCGATGAGTCAGCTCCTTGCATCAGGTGGACAAAGTATTGGAGCTTCAGCATCAGGCCTTCCAATGAATATTCAGGGTTAATTTCCTTTAGGATTGACTGGTTTGATCTCCTTGCTGTTCAAGGGGCTCTCAAGAGTCTGCTCGAGCACCACACTTTGAAGGCATCAATTCTTCAGTGCTCAGTCTTCTTTATGGTCCAACTCTCATATCCATACATGACCACTCAAAAAACCATAGCTTTGACTAGATGGACTTTTGTCAGCTAAGTGATGTCTCTGCTTATTAATACACTGTCTAGGTTTGTCATAGCTTTCCTTCCAAGGAGCAAGTGTGTTTTAATTTCATGGCTGCAGTCAACATCTGCAGTGATTTTGGAGCCCCCCAAAAAGAAAAACTGTCACTGCTTCCACTTTTTCCCCTTTCATTTGCCATAAAGTAGAGGAACCAGATTCCACGATCTTAGTTTTTGGAATGTTGAGTTTTAAGCCAGCTTTTAAACTTCTCTCTTTCACCCTTGTCAAAAGGTTCTTTAGTTCCTCTTCACTTTCTGCCATGAGAATGGTATCATCTGTAAATCTGCTGCTGTTGTTATTTCTCCCAGAAATCTTGATTCCAGCTTGTGATTCATCCAGTCCAGGATTTTGCATGATGTACTCTGCATAGAAGTTAGATAAGCAGTGTTGCTTTTGAAAAGTCCAAAATTCTGATTCTCATTCTTTGTAACTCTGATTTTTCCATGATTTTTAAAAAATGTTTAATTAATTACTTATTTATTGACCACGCTGTACCACACATAGGATCTTAGTTTGCCAACCAACACTGAACCCACGTCCACTGCAGTGGAAGGCCAAAGTCTTAACCGCTGGACTGCCAGGGAAATCCCTCCCTTCACAGATTTCTAGGGCCTTCTGTTTGGCCCAGGTGTTCCAAACTTTCATAATGATGAAAAGTATATATTATTTCATAATAATGATGGTATGGAGTTTTTTTCATTCATTTATTCAAAGGCCCTTTCAATCTAGGGGTTTTTGGTCCTTTAATTCTGATATTTCTTTCTTACATCAATTTTTGAATAATTTATTCTGTGCTATTTTCTTTTTTGAAAAAAGAATAATATTTATATGTTAGGTGTCTCAGATTGATTCTGTCTTTTATGTTTCGCTCTTTTCCATCTTTTCTTTTAACTTCTATTTGATTTGCTCAATTTTATTTTCATTGAAGTTTTTCTTTTTGAATTTCCATCACATTTTAATTTTCACGAGGCCTTTAAAATATTACATCCTCTTCCTGTATCATAAGATGCAGTATTTTATCTTTCTGAGGGTATTAATTACTATTCCAAGTTTATTTCATAGGTTTTGGGCATCATTTTTCAAATTGGAGTTCTCCAGTGTTTGGTGATTCTTGACCATCTGCTCATATTTAAGAGACAGACAATGAGAATTGTTGAGGAGGCTCTCTGCTGGTTGGGGTCACTAAAAGAGGAGTTTCTCCTTTAATTGGGTGGGGAGTCAAATTTCATTGGAGGAACTCTTGTCTCTACTGCCAGTGCCGGTACACGGAGACCTTTTCCCCTGTTGCTCACTTTTCTGGGAAAGCATCCTCTGGTATATGCCAGACTGTTGGCCTTCTGAAAGAAGGTGGGGGAGAACTGCAGACTGTAACTTAGTCTCCATTTTCATTTCTGGGCCTCACCCCTGCTGCCTCTGCCTCGGTCTGGGTACTCAGTCTGGGTCATCTCCCTTTATGTGCTGTGCTCAGCTGATACAGTTGTGTCCAACTCTTTGGAACCCCATGGACTAGAGCCCTCAAGGCTCCTCTGTCCAAGGGATTTTCCAGGCAACAATACTGGAGTGGGTTGCCATGCCCTCCTCCAGGGGATCTTCCCAACCCAGGAATTGAGCCCATGTCACTTACATCTCCTGCATTGGCAGGCAGGTTCTTTACCACTAGCGCCACCTGGGAAGCCCATATCCCTTCATAGTTCTTATAAATGGTGTGTATGTTGGTGAGGAACTTTTGAGTGAAACCTTTGATTTACTTGGCTCTCCTCTCCTGCTCCCATTTTAGGATTACGCTTGTGTAATTTCTATACTATTATTTATTAAATAGGTCTTTCGAAAGAAAAAGAGAATCGTCATCCTAAACTGGATTACTTTATAACAGGGGAGATGCTCTCTTAGGTACCTGGTGTATTTTGGATGGTAGTTGGGGCATAGTGTTCTAGAAGACTTAGAGGTCTGCTCTTTCAAGATTAAGCTTGAAATGATGCTCTGAAACGCAGTCACCATTATCTACACTTAGAGGTAGAGATGAATCTAAAGATAACTGGTGTTCATTGAGTATATAATTACCCAAGACTGTAGTTTTCAGTCACTAAGTTGTGTCCGACTCTTTGTAGCCCCATGGACTGCAGCACACCAAGCTTTCCTGTCCCTCACTGTCTCCCAGAATTTGCTCAAACTCATGTCCACTGAGGTGGTGATGCCATCCAGACATCTCATCCTCTGTCATCCCCTTCTCCTCCTGCCCTCAATCTTTCCCAGCATCAGGGTCTTTTCCAATGAGTCAGCTCTTCACATCAGGTGGCCAAAGTACTGGAGCTTCAGCTTCAGTCTAAGTTCTTCCAGTGAATATTCAGGGTTGATTTTCTTTAGGATGGACTGGTTTTATCACCTTGCTGTCCAAGGGACTCTCAAGAGTCTTCTTCAGCATCACAGTTTGAAAACATCAGTTCTTTGGCACTCAGCTTTCTTTATGGTCCAAATCTAAAATCTGTACATGACTACTGGGAAAACCATAACTTTGACCATATGGACTTTTGTGGGCAAAGTAATGTCTCTGTTTTTTAATAGGCTATCTAGGTTTGTCATAGTTTTTCTCCCAAGGAGCAAGCCTGTTTTAATTTCATGACTATGGTCACTGTCCACAGTGATTTTGGAGCCCAAGAATATAAAATCTGCCACTGTTTCAATTTTTTTCCTTTCTATTTGCCATGAAGCCAAGACTGTACCAGGTGCTTTATGAGTTATCTCCTGTAACCTTTACAACTTTTTTCTCTATAGAAGATGACAGAGGTTCAGAAAGATTAAAATCTTTCAGAGTCACACAGTGGCTAAGATGGAATTTGACTACAATTGTCTTTCTTGATAACAACAACAACTGCTAACATTTGTTGAGGATTTACATTGTATCAATCCTGAGAGCCAGTCCATAGTTCTTAGTTCTGGCACTTGTCTATCAGATATAATCCCGGGGATCTATTGTCACTTCAACTATATAAAGGATTTGATTTAGGTCAAACCTGGATGGTCTAGTGGTTTTCCCTGCTTCCTTCAATTTAAGTCTGAATTTGGCAATAGGTAGTTCATGATCTGAGCCACAGTCAGCTCCTGGTCTTGTTTTTGCTGGCTATATAGAGCTTCTCCGTCTTCAGCTGCAAAGAATATATTGATCAATCTGATTTCGGTGTTGACCGTCTGGTGATGTCCATATGTAGAGTCGTCTCTTGTGTTGTTGGAAGAGGGTGTTTGCTATGGCCAATGAGTTCTGTTGTCAAAACTCTGTTAGCCTTTGCCCTGCTTCATTCTGTACTCCAAGGCCAGACTTGCCTATTACTCCAGGTGTTTCTTGACTTCCTACTCTCACATTCCAGTCCCCTATAATGAAAAAGGTATCTTTGGGGGGTGTTAGTTCTAAAAGGTCTTTAGGTCATCATAGAACCATTCATCTTCACCTTCTTCAGCATTAGTGGTTGGGGCATAGACTTGGATTACCGCAACATTGAATGCTTTGCCTTGGAAATGAACCAAGATCATCCTGTCCTTTTTGAGACTGCACTCAAGTACTGCCTTTTGGACACTTTTGTTGATTATGAGGGCTACTACATTTCTTCTAAAGGATACTTGCCCACAGTAGTAGATATAATGGTCATCTGAATTAAATTTGCCCATTGGAATTGGCTGTGGGGAGAACTGGGTCTTGCTCTGGTGGGCAAGGCCATGCTCAGTAGATCTTTAATCCAATTTTCTGCTGATGGATGGGGCTGTGTTCCCTCCTTGCAGTTTGGCCTGAGGCCAAACTTTTATAAGGGTAATGGCACCCTTCTCCAAAAGGACTTATGCCAGCAGGCCACGCCTCCCGGGACTGCTGCTATCAGATTAGATCTGACAGACAGAGTGCCAAAAGAAATGTGGGTGGAAGTTGGTAACATTATGCAGAAGATGGTGATCCAAACCATCCCCAAGAAAAAGAAATGCAAAAAGCCAATGTGGTTGCCTTACAAATAGCTGGGAAAGGCAAAGGAGCAAAGGAAAAGCATACCCATCTGAATGCAGAATTTCAAGAATAGCAAGGAGAGATAAGAAAGCCTTCCTAAGTGACCAAAGAAATAAATAGAGGAAAACAATAGAATAGGAAAGACAGAGATCTCTTCAATAAAATTAAAGATTACAAGGTAATATTTCATGCAAAGATGGGCACAATAAAGGACATAAATGGTATGGATCTAACGGAAGCAGAAGATATGAAGAAGAGGTGGCAAGAATACACAGAAGAACTATACAAAAAAAGGTTTTAATGACACAGATAACCACCATAGTTGATCACTCACCTAGAGCCAGACATCCTGGAGTGTGAAGTCAAGTGGGCTTTAGGAAGCATTACCACGAACAAAGCTAGTGGAGGTATGGAATTCCTGCTGAGCTATTTCAAATCCTAAAAGATGATGCTGTGGAAGTACTGCACTCAATAGGCCAGCAAATTTGGAAAACTTAGCAGTGGCCACAGGACTAGAAAAGGTCAGTTTTCATCCCAATTCCAAAGAAGGGCAATGCCAAAGAATATTCAAACTATTGCACTCATTTTACATGCTAGCAAGGTAATGCTCAAAATCCTTGAAGCCAGGCTTCACAGTACATGAACCAAGACCTTCCATATGCATACACTGGATTTAGAAAAGGCAGAGGTACCAGAGGTCAAATTGCCAACATCCATTAGATCATAGAAAAAGCAAGAGAGTTCCAGAAAAACATCTACTTCCACTTCATTGACTACACTAAAGCCTCTGACTGTGTGGATCAGAATCAACTGCAGAAAATTTTTAAAGAGGTAGGAATACCAGAACACCTTACCTGCCTCCTGAGAAGTCTGTATGCAGGTCAAGAAGCAACAGTTAGAAATGGACATGGAACAATGAACTGGTTCCAAATTAGGTAAGGAGTACATCAAGGATGTATATTGTCACCCTGCTTATTTAACTTATATGCAAAATACATCATGTGACATGCCAGCCTGGATGAAGCTCAAGCTGGAATCAAGTGTGCTGGGAGAAATATCAATAACCTCAGGTATGCAGGTCACACCACATTAATGGCATAAGGCAAAGAGGAACAAAAGAGCCTCTTGATGAAGGTGAAAGAGGAGAGTGAAAAAGCTGGCTTAAAACTCAACATCTAAAAAACCATGATCATGGCAACCAGTCCCATCACTTTATGGCAAATAGATGAGAAAAAAAAAATGGAAATAGTGACAGACTTTATTTTCTTGGGCTCCAAAATCACTGTGGACAGTGACTGTAGCCATGAAATTAAAAGATGCTTGCTCCTTGGAAGAAAAGCTATGACAAACCTAGACAGCATATTAAAAAGCAGAGACATCACTTTGCCCACAAAGGTCTATATGGTCAAAGCTATGGTTTTTCCAGTAGTCATGTACCGATGTGAGAGTTGGACCATAAAGAAAGCTGAGCACTGCAGAACTGATGCTTTTGAAGTGGAAAATTTTTAAAGAGGTAGGAATTCTTGGTGCTGAAGAAGGCTCTTGAGGGTCCCTTGGACTGCAATGAGATCAAACCAGTCAATCCTAAAGGAAATCAACCCTGAATATCCATTGGAAGGCTTGATACCGAAGCTCCAATACTTTGGCCACCTGATGTGAAGAGCTGACTCATTGGAAAAGACCCTGATGCTGGGAAAGATTGAGGGCAGGAGGAGAAGGGGATGACAGAGGATGAGATGGTTGGATGGCATCACTGATTCAGGGGACATGAGTTTGAGAAAACTGTGGGAGATAGTGAAGTACAGGGAAGCCTGACATGCTGTAGTCCGTGGGGTTCAAAAGAGTCACACACAACTGAGCAGCTGAACTATAGCAACAACAAAAATCCTGAGAGTCCAAAAGCTTGCTTCTCATTTGCCTGGTTGTTCTGGGGCATATCAATGGTGAGTCATAAAAAAAATTCCTGTATAACTAAAGTGTCCATCTTTTGTAGAAACAACATATTTTTCCCCTAAATGATCTGGAAACAATGTATTTTTTTTAATAATACACTATTTTACCCACTTTTCCTATATTCATTATATGACTCTCTTATACAAAGTCTTTTCTTTTCAGACAACTCACTCTCTTTCGACTCTGCAGTTGGAAAAAGTGACTCTAATTTTCCAACAAGAAGGTATTGGTTATAGCCAAACCATAGCAGGAATATACTATGCACTGTTCTTCAGGTCTCCCTCGGTGAAATCCGGGCTCATGCCTGCTTCTGTGGCTTTGTCGGTTCCCAGGTCAACAGGCTGGGACTGAGACTGCATCATTTTCTGGTTTGATCTATGACATATTACATGTTCCCAAACTTGCAGGGCAGTTGTGGGTCAATACATAATAACGTGGTTAAGAGCTTGGCCTCTGTGGCCACAAGCCTACCTCTGAACCCCAGTTTCTCCAAGTTTTTTTTCTTCTTCTTGACTTTGTGGCCATGAACAAGTTCCTTGACATATCTGTACCTATTTCCTCCTCTATAAATTAGGGCTAATGATAAGATATCATGGGGCCATTGAGAAGATTGTTGTTCTACTGTTGTTCTTGTCCTTTTAGCCCTTGTTTGTTTAACCTTTTGGTTAAGTTCATGTCTGTTAGGCCCCAACAGTTTGAAGTAAGGCTCACGATGACCAAGGAATTAAGCCCATTCCAGGAGAAAGTGGCCCAGGTCCCTACAGGTCCTTGGACCAGTCAGCGAGGGACTTCTGTACCTTGAGGGTAGCTCAGGTCTGCAGTCCTTGTCCACAAGGAAGGGCCTCAGAAGAAGAGAACTCAGGCCGCTCACCCTTTAAGAATAAGGCTGCAGAGTCTCTCAGGGGGCATGAGACAGGCTGGGACCTGGGTCCTCCACTGCAGTGCTGCAATGCTTGGACACAGCTCTCCTCAAGCAACAAAATTCAAAGAAACTATACGGGACTGAAAATAACATGCCCGCACAGTTGGACAAATTCTGGACAAAAGAAACGGAGATACCGAAAAACCCAACTGCCACTGCTGCAGAGCCTAGAGCTAAACCAGGGTACTGCACACGCTCCCTGAACACAGCACCACCTAAGCTATCCCTGGACACATCCCCTCCTTTTACCCCATATGAGGAACCAGCTTGTCCGTCCCCTCCTTGGGGAGCGAGCAAGTGAGGGAAACTGTGGTATGTTCTCCCTCTTATGCAGCAGGGGTCCCTATAAAGCCTTGCCTGAAAAAAAAAAAAAAAGAATAGTAAATTATTTTTAATACACGTCACCATGCTGAATTTTAATAAGTGCATGACAGCAGCGAGCTCTCATGATCACTGGTGATACCTAAAGCCCTTTAATGAATCCTTACTGCAGACCAGGTACGGTGCCAAATGCTCAACATGCAATGTCTCCTGTAATCCCCATGACATGTTACCCCATTTCCAGATGAGGGGATTAGAGTTGGGGGAGCTGAAGAGGATTTTCCCTGAAACTGATGAGGCTGAGCTTCAGGCCTCCTACCTGAACAGATCCCTGAGAGCTGGGGGTGCTGGGAGATGCAGGGTGGTGGGGGTGGACAGAAGCCAGGCTACAGTCAGAAGCACTTCCATTAAGCGATTCTGGTAACTTCCTAGAGTTCTCACAAAAAAGGGGTCCCCTTTACCAAGTCCTCAGTGAGTTGTTACAATGTTTATCATGCTAAATGTTCATTTTGGGATCTAATTATGTGAGATGTTTCTTTTCTTTAAGAAGGTCCTTAAGTTTATGAGCTTCAGTCCCCCAAACCCAGATTTGATGCTCAAAAGAGGTGCGTTTGGTTTTAATTTGTTTCACATTGTATTCTTGCCAGATTGATTTAAACTACACAAAGTCACTTTACAGGAATGGAGAGAATCCTCAAATTGAAAGGCTCATGGTAGCACGGAATTAGACTGTCTAGCTGCCTACATTTAGTAAGGCATAGGGTTTGGTGAAGTCTTAATGGGCTTCATCAATACAAGTTTAAAAAGTCTTGCAAGTAACCTTCCTCTTATGGTGAGTAGTGGTTTGATGTCTCTTTTATAATCTATGAATCTCCTAGAAAAGTGGTAAATTGGCAATATATTTCTGTGCTGTTTGAACATTTGATTTGCAAGAGCGATTTCAACATAATTTTCCTTTTGCAGAGCATGACTGCTGAAGCAAAACAAAACCCAAAGACAAACAGCCTTCATAGGTTTGACCATGATAGATTTTCCAAAGCAAAGAATAAAACATCAAAATGTCCGCTCAGTGGTTCCTTGTCCTTAAGAATCCTGGGGAGAATCAGATCATCCGAAATAGAAACGCTGCTATTTTTACACCCAATTGCAAACTGGGAAGTTGCCAGGCTTTGGTCTCAGCAATGAGTCTTCCCAGGAACTGGGTCTAGAATTTATTTATACTTACACTTTGGAGAAAGGTACACTCTGACTCGTTTCAGCTTTTGGTACTTTTACTTATTTTGAAGAATCTTTGAAATTAGTTTTTGATATTTCTGGTCTCCTCCACCTAGAAAGAGAAGGCAGCAGAGGAGTGAAAGTGGCCAGAACCTCCCTTGGCGGGGCATCACCAGGATTAATGAATGGACAGTGGTGTGCGTGGGCCAGTCAACAGTGCCACAGTATGCTTGATGGCAACTCAGATCGACGGCTGGCGTGCCCCCAAAAGCGGAGCTGGGTGCAGGCCCTTTAGATCTAACTTAAAAATCCATCTCCTGGGCAGTAGACAATGCCAAAATGTAAAACTGTGCACCACCTTTTCAAATTACCATATGCTATTTAATGCAGGACTCCAGGAACACTGTGTGGACACGCTCCCTTCACGCGGAGGTCACTGAGCCATCACAGAAGTCTTAGCACATCTTCTCTTGGCCACTAACATCTTCCCTTCATATGGCCCATTCTTTTTTTTTTCCCATGGATGAACAAGAGAAAGGCTTAACAGAAATATAAGTATGCATCACTGAGAATAAGGGCCTCTTCCCAGGTTCCAATATAATCTTTTTTTTTTTGCCATGGTGCATGTGATCCTAGTTCCCTGACCAGGGATCAAATCTGGGCCCTGGGCCGTCTGCAGTGGGATCATGGAATCTTAACCACTAGACTGCCAGGGAAATCCCTCCAGTATATTCTTGTATGTTGTCTACACACACACACACACACACACACACACACACACACACCTCTCTAGACTGCCAGGGAAGTCCCTCCAGTATATTCTTGTATGTTGTCTACACACACACACCTCTCTATCTCCAAAACACAGTGAGGCAGGTGACATGAACACAACTTGCGTCAGAAGCATTTATTCACATTCAATCGCCAGCAACACTAACCCACTTTCACTATCGGTAGATTTCCAGATGGCTTTATAAACCAGTAGGTTCTCTGAAAATTGCTGCAAGGGACAGGTTGAATCCTCTGTTGCCAATGAAGCTGATGGAGTAGAGGTTACAATGTGGACTAGTTATACTGGGGGTGGGCATGACTAACAGAAGGAAAGTGAATGAAGCTGTGTCTGAGGGAAGGCATCAGTCATTGTGATGTGAATCTAATCTCCTCGAGCTCGGCCAGTAACTTGTTTCTGGTTTCTATTAATACGGGTTGTTAGGAGTTACAGGAGCCGGGATGACGCCGGGCGGGCGCTGCCAGCCAGCTTCTCCGTCCACCTTAGTATCTTCATTTCACAGAGTGCAGGGATTGCATTAGTGAAAGTGTGTGGAAAACACGGCCCAGCCTGGATCTAGGGACGCCTTCCCGGATCCCGGTTCACTTCCAGGAAGGGATAGGCACAGAGGTCTTCATTGTTGTTATTTGATTGTAGCCTCCAATCAATTCAGAGAGGAAAGAAAGGAGACTGAACAGGTTAGCTCAAAAGGCAGAGAGAAAATGGCTTAAACGTTAATACAATGAACTAAATGTCCATTACCTTTTGAAATTAAACAAGTAGGTAGGTTGAAATATTTACTTCACCAATTGGTGTGTACTAGCTGTTGCAAATTAATGAAATAGCTTATGGTTCTTAAAAAGCGATAAGGGAGCTTCCAAGTGTCAAAATTATAAGCAATTCAAAAAAAAATAATAAAATAATAAGCCATTCTAAAGGAGATGAGCCCTGGGTGTTCTTTGGAAGGAATGATGCTAAAGCTGAAACTCCAGTACTTTGGCCACCTCATGCGAAGAGCTGATTCATTGGAAAAGACTCTGATGCTGGGAGGGATTGGGGGCAGGAGGAGAAGGGGATGACAGAGGATGAGATGGCTGGATGGCATCACCAACTCGATGGACCTGAGTCTCAGTGAACTTCGGGAGTTGGTGATGGACAGGGAGGCCTGGCGTGGTGCGATTCATGGGGTCGCAGAGTCAGACACGACTGAGCGACTGAACTGAACTGAACTGAAGCCCTCTTTGCTCAGTTCCACAAACATTTACTGAGCACCTGCTCTGGGCTTTTATGGGTTACTCTGTGTCCTAATTTTAGTTTTAGTTTCAGGCATTGTTTGATCTTTGGGAACTTGTCACATCTAAATTTGGGGGCTGCCTCTCTTCTGGTATAAACAACTGAAAATTCAGTTATATAAGGTGGTGAATTTCTTCATTAAGGAGGCCACAAGCAGGGCTCCCTTTATGACCTTTCTTATTTTAATTCCTTTAGGATGAGGTTAAGATTTTCCCTTTCCTGCAACAGATTCACTGTAATGAAGATTATTCATTTATTCATAAATAACATTTAATGAACATCTAAGTATATACAAGAGCTCCATATTTGCCTTTTACAAGGTTTCTGTAAGACTCAATGAGAAATTTATGTGACTCCACTTTAAAAAAAAAGTAAATTGCTATATAGAGAGAAATGCTATTTTTATTACATACCTGAAGGAGTCACAAATACATTCAACTGCTCCCAAATATAGCAAGTTAGAGTTATCGGGGTCTATTTTCTTCAAGTTGTAAGAGTAGCTACCACTTAGTGCGATTGGTACGCTTTATAACATTTCATTTAATCCCTACAATAACCTTGGGAGGTAGGAGTCTCTGCCTCCTAGAAGATGAGGAGACATGAGGTCAAGTGATCTGATGAAGGTCCTGTATTTAGACAGACCTGGGCTTTGGATTGAGACCTATTTGTGAACTCAGTCTGTCTATAATGCACATTCATTTTTATAGATGATGCTGTGCTTCAAGTGTATTAGAGTCAAGCCACATTTACATTATGAAAAATCAAGCAGTTTCAGGACTACCCAGCAGTCACAGCCTCTTCTTGATCGCGGAGCTGTCTGTGTGAACCGCGGCTGTGGTGCTGGGCTAGGCCACGCTCGCCCTGCAGCAGGCTGGGCCGCTCACCTGCACTTCACAGCCTAACATGATTTTTGCCTTGGGTTTTAACCATGTGGTTTTCCTGTCTTTTCCCTTATCCTGTCACTTCTCTCTGCTGCTCCTGGGCCTGTGATGTGCTGGGGACTAACACACCAAATAACTAGAGCAGCGGTTCTCAAAGTTGTGTCCACAACCTACCTCGTGAGCTAGTTTACATGCAGATGCTTGGGTCCCCTTCATTCCCAGATGTTCTGATTCAGCAGCTTTGGGCAAGTGAGGCCCAAGAACTGCTGCCCTAGGAGTAAAGAACACATAGTTTGCGACTGTGAGAAATGTATTCTCTAAGTAGCCTCTGCATCTGTCACCTTCCCCATGTTCATCTGAGGCCTGGCTAGATGGGATTCCTGGAGAGACACCCACGGCAGAAACCTGCCATCGGAGAGGCTACGTAATTGCAGTGACTGAACTTCATTTTTCTTCACTTACTGTAAAAAATGCTAGGCTTATTAAATAAAAGTCACAAAAGAGCCTGAAAGTACCACAAAAATGCACCCTCATCCCTAAAACCTCGCTTCAGTCTGTCTTAAACTCTAGGTTTGTTTTTCCTTAAAGGGCATGGGTGTGAGTCCTGGTGCTCGGCCCAGTACCTGGCTCCTGAAACACCCCTGCCCCGTGTGAGCCACAGCTGTGCCCTCATCTGTGGAGTGGGGAGAGAGCTGCCTACTTCTCAGGGCTGTGGGAGCTTCCGAGAGATGTATGTGCAAAGTTCCTGCTAAGCAGTCGACATGCGGCTGAACTTTAACAATGAACTTTCCATAGGACTTCTAGTTGTAACCAGCACGCAGGCGTCTGGGGGCTCTGTGAGGGGCCCGGCTTCACGCGTGCTCGGCCCAGCGCACTAGAGGTGAGCGTGGGCGCGTCTTTCCGGGCAATCTGTCTGCGAGAGAGACAATTTGCACCTTGTGGGCCGTTCCCACTCTGGCTGCAGAAAACACAACACAGGGGATTAAAGAAATCAGGGCTCTGCTCTTTCATCTATTAGAGACAAACCCTAACTATTGATAATGAAGTGCTATTACCTCAGTAGAAGAAACAGGCATACTAACATGAAAAAACACATTTTATTGCACTTAAGTTATAAGAAAATAAAATTTCTAAGTGAATCAAACCATAGACACAATCCCTTTAAAGGTTGTTTTCCTCCATCATGTCAGGTTGTTACATAACTAAAATTAACCCACTTGAATCTGATTGTTTTAAATCAGACTATAAATAAAACAAACAAAAAATAAACAGGAGGAGGAAAAAAAAAAAAGATCACTAGGATACAGTGTTAAACCACTTTCACAGTTCAGCTTGAGTTGTGGCTCCTGGAAAATGAGGCAAACCATTTGACTTATCCATTCATTTCGCTTGTTTGCACGTGATGCCTTTACTACAAAAACTGGATGGTTTCTGCTTTGTCAGTTACTCAGAGCAATCAAACTGTAACAGTTGTTTTCCCAAATACTGTAAAACACTAAGACTGACCAGCAACTTTATTTTAATTTTGTGTTTTATATATTTTTAAAATATTTTGTCAGTTTTACTATGCACGTTCATCCATTCACCACAGCCCTCAAAAAGAAAAGTTTCTCCGCAGAACAGGCGGCAACAGCTCTGTTCCAAGGAATGTGTTTTAATTTTTGCCCAGATAAAAGAAAATAAGCTTTGCACACACTCTCAATTCTTTACTTGCAGGCAAACTTCACTCTTTATTTTCTGAAACTCTCCCATTCTCAGCCTCTTAGAGGCACAGATGGTTCAAGTTTCAGTGGCAAAAAGTCTTTTTTTTTTTTTTTTTTTCCGTAACCAAACTAGAGCAAATTTGGAATTCAGTCTGGGACTAAAACGTCACAGCAGAAAAAAAATAAAAAAAAATAATTTGCTTTTTTTTCTTTCTTTCATTTAGCAGCATAAATAAGTTTGGCCACTGGGAGTACAGTACAGGGGTGGGACACGATCCCATATTTGAAGACCTACTTCTAGCACCAGCATCAAGAATTAGATCCATCTCGGGACTCACAGAACCCAGGACAACTTGCCACCTTTGAGCAACATAGGCATTAAAGAGTGTATGTGGAAGCGACAGGAATAGATTAACAGAGGCTAATACTGTGATTGATTGACATTGGCAATGGTTTGGCAAAAAAAAAAAAAAAAAGCTTTTCATGATAACTGTACAAAAACAATTCACAGTAATTTTTTTCCTTTTTAGCTTTTCCACTCCAGAAAAATAACTTTTTTTGTTTCAGATGCTCTCTGGTGAGACAGTCCACCGGTACTGTGTGGGTGTTATTGCAGCTTCTTTCTAGGTCTCAGTGGTAAAAGAACAGGCCAGCGGAATCTGTAACGACGTCTCAGCAGTAACGCTGCCCAGCGACCACTGGAGAAGAAAATAAAGAAATAATTGCACCTGGTTTGATTTCGAAAGTCTCGTGTTGCAAAGCTGCCCTCAGTCCAACGTGAAGCCTCTTCCGGGAAGAGCCGGCAGGCGCCTCTCCTGTCAGCTGCGGTCTGTCATGGCCTCCTCTTTTCCTTCTGCGTCTGTAGGTCTTTTCGCTCTGTTGCCCCAAGCCAACATCCTGCACCACTGAGAACAAGGGATATTTTTTCTTTTTCTTTTTTCTTTTTTTTTCTTTTGCAGGGGGAAGGGCAGGGAGTCTGTCGCCTACGCGTGGGGACAATGCCCCTTTCCTGCTCCTCACTTCATGTCCACATCAAAATCCAGCACCAGCAGCTTGGTTTCCTCCGTCCCGTTGCGACTCCCGACAGCACACACCAGCTTTGTGTTCGAGGCTCTGATCCGCCACACAACTCCCCCGCTCCCCCCACTCTCCAATGTGACTAGGTTGCGAATAAATTCACCCGTTTTCAAGTCCCATAGTTTTACAGTTCCATCATCTGAGCTGGTAATTACAAAGTTCTTGTTGAACTGTAAACAGGTCACAGCACTCTGATGCTTGTTGGGACCTAGGCAAAACCAAAGGAATTTCATTACTGGTTAGAAATCATGGTTTCAGGTCAGTTAGATTGTAATTTGTGGAATCTACAATGGAACACACAATAAATGAAATATTTTAAACACTGCACATTTAGAAACTGCGTTCTGAGTATTTTAGAATCAGCAAGGATGTAGGAAAATCTGGTAGCTATTTGTAACTGAAATGTTAGTCTTGGAGGGTTCTGTCTTTCAGGAAGAGGGGTTCACTGCCAGGCACACATCATGTGTTCTGGGTGTTGAGGAAGCCCATATTCTGCTTGTGGACCATCTACTATACTACCCTACCACTCTGAACTGACCAATCAAGGGCAAAGGCTGAATGGACCCTATTCCAAGACTCTGAGAAAGAGACAAAAATTGTCAATGAGAAAAATGCTGCAGTACCACCTACCAAATGGCCTCACTGAAAACTACCACTTTCTAAGGGCTCTGACCAACAAAAAGCCGTTAGTCATGAGAGAAGAAGTTAACAGCGTCGTGCCTCATTGAGTGCTAGTGGCTTTCAGACGTGTCCTCCTCTAGTTGAGTGGGCGCTGTGATTCCCTCCCATCCTACTTAAGCAGATGGTAAGGGTCAAGTCAAGGCCAAAGCAATTTCCTATCAGATTAGAGAGGCTCCCCCACCCCCCACCCCCAGTAAGGCAGCTCTTTAATTTAAAATTGGACTACAAATTCAAAATAAATGATCACTCAACAAATACTCAACAAACAAGCATGCTGCTTCTGTGATACAGCTAAGATCTCTCTTCACATTGTTCTTTCAGGTTAGGTCGAGTTAACCATACCTGTAGGAAGTGATTAAACACTTTTATATTAAAAACACAGTTTAAAACACTTTCTTAGGGCAGCCTAGTTCTGTCAGTTCAGAATGGAAATGCTCAAAAACTTATCCAAAATCAGTTTTCATTTTGTATGAGGTTAATCATTCTGTGACACAGAAGTTCCGCACTTCTCTTTTGACCAACCATCGCATTTCTAAGGGATGCAGCTAAAGGTGGGGAGCCAGTACTTACCTTGCAATGTTTGTAAACACTGTCCTGTTTTGATATCCCAGATTTTAACTGTAGAATCTGCATTCCCAGAGACAAGAATGTTGTCTTTGAGTTCCATTCCACTTGTTAACGACTGGTGTCCTGTTAACGTGTGAATGCAGTTCCCTGTCTCCACATCCCAAACACGGATTGATGTATCAAGGGATCCACTGACCACATGGATGCCATCAAACTACAACAGACACAGTTTATTAGACTAGAAGTGTAGATATTCTTGATATTATCTATTGACCTTAATCCTAAAAAGGGAGGGGAGCAAAGCATGAGAAACAGATAATGCCAGGAACAAAATGAGGTACCAGGATAAACTGTATGCAACCAACAACTCTCCAGTGCATGTTCTCAGAAGCTTCTATCAGAAATGTGAATTTTTTATGACCAGTGGCTTCAAACTAGATGCAAGAAACAATTTTTAAAGAAGCACAATGAACATATTATTGTCAGACCACCTGGCCACACTGAGCAGCTACATATTATGAATGATTCAATATGGACCACCATTTGAGTTTCACTTCCCAAGAGGAAGGTAACACTACTGATGTGGTTTATGATACGGGGTGTGCTCATCAACATCCAGGGCACGAAAAGAACTAGACTTCAAAGCAAGTTCCATTAAACTGTATGTAAAATAAAAATTTCATTTACAGGAACTTAATGCTAGGTAGGAACTGTGCCAACAGATGATTAGAATTAGAAGTGGTGGCATTTTGATAACCAAACTATCTATAGTATTCTTCTCCAGCTTCCCAGCTGGACCAGAAGTCAACAAAATCTACCAATTCCCAGATTGATAATAAAGTTCCTACCTATTTTCTCAATCTAAGGGTTTATTTAAACGAGGCTACACATCACAAAACATACAGACAACTGCAGCCAATTCCCTCTCCTCCAAATTAATAACCTTTTCTAAGTTAACAGACATCTTTTGGGCAGTAATTGGTAAACAAGCTATGTAAGTATTAATAATAGGAAGTACAGCTGACCCTTGCACAACATGGGTTTGAACTGGGAGGGTCCACTACACTTACAAATTTCTTTTGCTCAGTATCTACTATGTTTCTACACAGTCCCAGGTTGGCTGAACTCTTGGATGTGGGCCTGCAGACATCAGGGCCAACTGTAAAGTTATGTGAGGGTTTTTGACTGGAGTGGAGGTGGTGGGTAGTGCCTCTGACTCCTACACTGTTCAAGAGTCAACTGTATTTTTTAATGGAAAATGCTGTCTTTTCAGGAAACAAAGCAAGACCTATTTTTTAAACCTGCTAATAATCTAGTTACTTATGTCAAAATGTGGCAATCTACTCTAGGATATCAGGTTCAAACAAAAACAAACCAAAAATGTTTAAGACAAATTTCCTCCTTCATGACCACAACCCAGCAGCCCTGTAACAGCTTTGTGCCGAAAGCTCCACTCCCACTTTGAATTGGGACAGAATCACAATTACATGGTCCATCAACTTCCAGCTATCAAGGCAAAGGGGCAGCTTCTGGCCAAATTAATCCTGTGCTAAGGAGTTTATTAAAATCCAGGTTATTTTCCTATGAGACTATCTCCCCATTAACTAACACAGGAAAATTCAGAGCCCCAAAATCTCAGGTTCCAAGACCAATATTTGTATTTTAGAGGAAGATGAATCACAGAAAAATGGAAACATCATTTAAATAATTTCAAAATGTATGCTTTCTTTGTGCCAATTTTAAAGTAAATGTAAACAGCAGAATAATTAATCTGTTTCTGGACTGTACTGGATCAGCAGTTTGACAGTGATTACGGAATAAGACAGTATTGTAACTCGTTACGAGAGCACCGCAAGGGCGAGAGCGTGGTCTCTTACCTGTAGTGAGTAGACCCTGTTGGTGTGGCCCTGCAGCGTATGCAGACAGGTCTCTGTCTCTGGGTCCCACACCTTCACCATGAAGTCATATGCTCCGCTCACAACCCTCCTGCCATCATACTGAACACAGCGGACTGCTGCTACGTGACCCATCAGCACATGTAAACACTGGCCTGTCTCAATGTCCCAAACCCTAAGGGTGGCATCTCGAGAACCGCTAACAACTCTGTGGGTGTAACAGGAAAAAATGTATGAGAACTTAAAATCATGGGAAAACAATATATACAAAGTCAGTGGTCATTAAAACTTCTTTTCTTTTTCTTAAACAGAAACCAGCTGTTTTCAAAATAAATACATGCTATGTCAAACCTCGATATATAAACACATGCAAGTTGAGTTACTTTGCTTGGGACGGGAAGTTGGAAAGCCTTGAATTCTGCCTGTTTGGTTCCCCCACCTATGAGGGACCCAGGAGCACCTTGGCTTCCTGCGGTTTGAAAACTACTGTATTATAGCTAGATACAATGAAGATGAAGCAGAGGAAGATGAAGATAAAAAATTAGTATAACACATGACAAACTCTAAATACATACAACAAGATCTTGATTTTAGAAGATGCCAGTGTGGGCAGTATGTATAAAATGTTAATAGGTAGTAACATTAATATTTTGAAAATTTAAAATTTTTTCTTCTTTCTGCCATTTCCCCAAATTCTAATATGAACATACATTCCCTTTTTGACTATGGAAAAAATTCAATAGAAGTGTCTCAACAAAACAAGCCAGAATTTGGAATTTAAACTGCTAAAGATATGAGCTTTATACCATATACTCTGGTTAAATTAACCAGTTTCAAATAGGTCCTCAAACAAAGGTTGCTTATGCTTATATTTTAAAATATTCAATAGGCTATGAGGGCGTTAAGATATAGAGATTTTAGAAGATACACATGTAGAAGCAACAGAAATCCCTTAAAATTTTGACCCAAGATTATTAAAGTGATACTCTTCTGAAAACAAAGAGTGATACAAACACTGTAATCACCTTTGGATTACAAAGGAGAGCTGAAAACTCAGGTGTCTTTAATGTTATTCCTAAGAGATAAAGAAAGACCACTTTCCATGTTTGGAAGAGTAGAAAATGGAAGCATTGAGACATTTAAGTCAGCACATACTGAAAACTGAAATGCAAGGTCTCTTGACACTAACTCCTCCAGTTTTAGTAGTAGAGCACTGCTCAAAGTAGATTCAAATCACAAGTGAAAAGGGTACTTTTCTTCACGTATTACAAATCTAGAGTGAAATATGCCTAATGTAATGGTTCTTAATGAAGAATGCCATGGACAGAATGAACAGTACAAACTGGAGTGGATTCACTGTAAGGACCCTTCAGAGAGACTTTTTCTGACAAAATAGGTAGAAATTACATCTGTTTAACAGGAGTACCATGAAGACACGCCAATGCAAAACAAAAAGGACTTTTAATAGGAAGGCTCTGTAGCAGGAATTAAAAGCAACAGCAAACATGCTAAGAAGAAAAAGGCTAGCATTGGCTGAAACTATTCTGAAAACTGGATTTCTTCCTTAATTCAGTGAGCAAAGGCTCCCAAAGGCTTGTGGTCCTACCACAATCAGAGGAGGTTCTCTGCCAGCTGTGTGCAAGGTGACCAAATATGAAAGCTCAGTCACCAGTTCAGGTGCCAGGTAATGACAATGAGTTAAAACCCACAGCCTCATTCAGCTTTTGCCTGGACACAGGGGAGACAGTGGAGAGGGGGAAGGGTGGTGGGTGGGTAACTAGAGAGACTCAGAGGCTTGAAGCCCGAATAACTGAATTTTTCCTCCCAACAAAAATATATCCTCCCACCCCAAATATTTTTTTTAACATGATGAGTCATCAAAGATTTAGAACAATAAAGTCTAAGGTATCAGTCAAGATCACAGAACAAGGCGTTTCAAAGTGGAAGCCAACACCACCATTAAATGAGGAAGGAGACTTAATGACAACTGCCCGATTTTAAGGCAATACCCCACTGCTTTCCTAGCAGAGAAGCATCTGAAGCTGAATAATTAAAGTCTAATTTAAAAGCACATTAGCACTCACCCTCTACTAGACACAGTAAGTATTGTACAACCGAACTCCGCACAACAGGCCCCAAGTTGACAAGTGACAGAGGAAGAACTCCCAAGCTCTACAGGACTTCCCTACCTTTTTTCATGGAGATGCATACAACGCACAGTGGAAGTATGACCATACAAGGTGTGTATACATTCTCCCGTCTCTGCATTCCACACTTTGAGAGTCCGATCTGTGGATCCACTAATGATGATATTGTCTCTCATCTGTGATGACCATACTCCACCTGTGTGCCCCACTAATGTCCTCAGACACTGCAAAAACACTTGAGATGATTACTTTGAGGTAGAAAGAAAAACAATGTAAATGACATTTTAGTAGCTCATTAAAATCTGGATTAAAGTTATTTACTCAACTGGAATGTCTAGCACATCAGAAAATAATTTTCGCACCAGAATAACATGATCCCATCACGATTTTGTTTGCTTTCTTTACTCGGCAGCACTGCGTTTTACACGCGCACATAATTGAGGAGCACGGATGTAGAAAGCAAGCCTTTCTGACTCAAGCCTGACAGCTCTGGCCTGGCCTCTTTGATAATAATATTAAAATTGCAACTTGGTTTCTTCCATGGGAATGGATTCAATGAAAGAATGCCAACAGGGCTGGGTGTGGCTACATACCACATTTCATCTGAATCTGCCCCAAGGCAGTAGTTAGGAGCCAGGCAAGGTACTTCTAGACAAGTAAAGACAGACATGAAAACTCTGAAATAAATCCAAGACTAATATTACACTACGGAAATATGAAACTGTTTTAAAAAATTGTAACATCTGACTTTGAATATTTAGATTTTTGCCCAAGAATCAACATTTTAAAACACAGGTTTTCCCCCTGCCAACACTTTTCTTTTATTATTTTTTAGGTGGTCAATTACTTAATTCACGAAAATATTTTCCACTGGACAGATAAAAATAAGTGTTCAGAAGAGAATCTTTAAAGAGTAACATTATATGCAGTGAGCCTGGACTGCTTTGTTTTCTTCAAGCTCTTATTTAACTAAACAGCCCGCTTTAACTTCTAACTTAGGGTTTGAGATAAATCAAAATTAACATGATTTATTTAACTTTTAAACTATAGTTAGGTTATCAACAAAGTTTCAAAGGAAAAATACCCCTCAATCATATTTTAGGAAAAGATTAAAAAGGAAGGAGATATAACTTAGATGGTTAATAAAAGTGGGAAAAATTAGGCCAAAAAAAAAAAAAAATCCCACACCACCACATCTGTAAAATCTTAACCTAAGTTACAAACATAGAACAACTATTTAAATGAAGAAGAAACTAACGACATCCCTACTTGGAGAAATATCATTTTTATGCCAAGGAAAAAGCTAAATTAGAAGCTCTGATCAGTTCAGTTCAGTTCAGTCGCTCAGTCGTGTCCGACTCTTTGCAACCCCACGAATTGCAGCACGCCAGGCCTCCCTGTCCATCACCAACTCCCGGAGTTCACTCAGACTCACGTCCATCGAGTCGGTGATGCCATCCAGCCATCTCATCCTCTGTCATCCCCTTCTCCTCCTGCCCCCAATCCCTCCTGCTATCAAACTAAGCTAGAGTCAAAAACGAATCTTTGTTTTCATCTCACTGGTTGATCACTGCAAAGAATATGTACCAGAGCGACTTTATGATGCGCAGAAAGAAGGAAGCTTACCTTGCCCGTGACTGCTGACCAGACTTTCAAAGTGTTGTCATCAGAGCCACTAACGACTCGGTTACCACAAAACTGCAGGCACGTGATCACGTGATCATCATGTCCCTTCAGCACCTACAACACAGATGTGCATCAGAAACACGGGAAACACCGGGGAAGGACAAACGAGGCCCTGAATAGCAACAGGAATGCACAGGCTACTTCTAGAATAAAAATTTATACAAAATGCGAAGTATCCTTCCAGGCAGATGAATCAAGTGTTAAACATTTTGTTTCCATTTTCTACTACCTATACATGAGACATCAACTACTAAAATCAGTCAAAACCTCATGAAGATGGTTTGAATGCAAATGTCTTTTATACCATCTATTTTATCTTTTCAAACCAAAAGAATATGCACTTCAACTGTGCAATTTTGACACACAGAAATAAAAATACCTACTAAGCAGAAAGACAATACTCACCAACCTTTTCAACTTAAAAAGTCTGTCATAGTGTGTATGTATTAATACAAAATGTCTCCCCAAATTGCTTTTATTCCAGTTAAAAAGTACAGCCAAGAATTTCAAGCATTTTTGCCATTCTTTATATACTTGAAATGTTATAAGGCAGAAAATCAGAATTAGGCTAAAATTTATAAAATTAAAACACACAAAAGCTACCAAACAAGCCCCCCAAACATGCTGCTGCCGCTGCTAAGTTGCTTCAAGCATTCCTCAAAAAATCATGCTTGGTCAGAGAGGGAACAAATTCTTAGGTATAAGTATGACACAAAATTCAACAGGATATTCAGAAATTTTCATTTACATGCAATAGATAGAACAGGTAAATCAACTCATCTTTTATTCAAGTACAATTAATCGTCAATTTTATTCAAGTACCAAGTACAATTAGTTGTCAGACTAGAGAAAAATTAGTAAAGAGGAACACTGTCAGTTACATTTTCTGTTATTTTAAAAAATATATTGTTTTCCTTGTACAGAAGATGGGCTGTCAAATTACACGGCTTGCCAGGGAAAGAGCACACTGTGTACCAACAGCACGATTAACGGTTTCTGTTACAGACGGCACTGCGTTCAGTTACCTTAGGAGACTTGAGTTCTCCTCGCCTCCAGTTCGTATCAATTCTGTGCTGTCTGATGTATGCACTTTTCCAAGGACTATGTATGAAACCTGGTTTTATTACTTTTCTTCTCTTGATGTGCAATGGTTCATCAATACCTAAAATTTGGAACATTTAAAGAGTATAATTGCCTTTACCAATAATACAAATTACACATTTTATAATGTATCTCATTTTCTCCTATGCTCAAAACCACCGAAATGCAGAACACGAACACTGTTATGACAAAACAATCATGTAAATTTTGCATTCTATATGGCATGTTGTATATTAACTATTTAATTTCTCTCTTAGAATAATTCTATAAAATGTTGGTGAGGATGTGCATAAATTGGAACCCTTGGGCAATGCTTGTGGGAATGTAAAATGATATAGCTGCTATGAAAAACAGTATAGCGATTCCTCAAAATAAACATAAAATTACCACATGACCCAGCAATTCCACCCTGGATACAAAACCCAAAAGAACTGGAAGTAGGGACTTGAACGGTTATTTGTCTACCCACGTTCACACCATCGTTCTTTATAACAGCCAAGAGGTGGAAGCAACCCAGTGTCCACTGATGTATAAATGGAGGGAAGAAGCGGTATATACATACAATGGAATGTTTAGCCTGAAGAAAGGAGGAAATTCTGACACATCTGGATAAATCTTTAAGACATTATGCTAAGTGAAATAAGACAGTCACAAAAAGACAACTATTGTATGATTATATTTACATGAGGTCCCTAGGGCAGTCAAATTTATAGAGACAGAAAACAAACAATGGTGGTTTCCAGGGCCGTGGGGAGGAGGAATAAGGAGCTACTGTTAAATGGGCATGGAGCTGCAGCTGACGGCTGCAGGACAAAGCGCAATGTCAGTGGACTTAACGCCATTGCAACGCACACTTAAAAATGGTGGAAGTGATAAATTCTATTTTGCGTGTAAATTATCACAATTTTTAAAAAGGTCATTAAAACAGTGATTCTATGAGAGAAAGTAAAGCAACCATAATTAATCCTACTTTATGATGACTTGAGAAGGAAGGGTTTCCTGGGAAGTCCAAGCCACAGACAGGGCAGAGGCAGGATGAGAAACCAAGGACTCTGGATCTTCACCTCCCAGCTTTACTAACCATCGGTGTTGCCCACTCCACTATGATCTCCGTGAAGTGGAAGAGAACCGACAGCGCATCTGTCTTACCCTCTATGATTCTTTCTTAAAAAGTTTGCTTGCCAAAGGCAAATAATATTTTAGCATAGTTTTTTTCAAAAATAATATTTTTCTAGATGCCTGCTGGAAAAAACATGCTTTCTTGAATTAATATGGATGATACCTACACCATTAGTAAGAGAGGGGATTTTTTTTTTTAACAAGTCTCAGAACACAAGCCCCATGGTGGGAAGATTATGGGAGTGATCTACCACTTAAGAGGTGTTTAATAGATATTTGTGGAAGAAATGAATAGACTACAATTTGAGTATTTAATTGCTAATTTAATTTGGGGGTTATGTTTATATTGTCTTCATCTTGACTTTCTCACTGTTTATTATTCTATTGGAGACCGGGAAGCAAATCTGATATATTTCACTGTTAGTTACAGTGCTCATTAAAGGGGTTAGTGCCAAGATTTGGCTCATCTGAACATGTGGAATAACCTGTGGGTTTTATATATGTAGGTGAATGTAAATGAAGATGCAGTCTTGATTCCTTGATAGGCTGCCAAAGTTCTTTTTTAAAATTGATTCACCACTTTATTCTACAAGCACAAAAAACTTATTATTTTTTTGTTGTGTTTTGTTTTCAGAATCACTCTGCTTTTTCGAACCACAAACATTTTCTCTCTGTGATTTTGAACCTTACCCTCTTCTTTGCATTTTTCTCTCCAGAGAAGGTTGTCTTCAGCCAAAATTCTCCAGTAGCGGCACGTCTGAGCCGCCTGCAGCAGGTCTTTGGGTTCCAGGAATGAGAGCACGTAAAGTGCCAGCTACGGAAAGAAAAAGCACAGCGTACCCGGCGCCTCTTTTTAATTAGGAAACACTCTCTGTAGGGCAAAGTGCCTATAGATAAACGTAATGTAATTTTACATTCTAGTTACTAGTACTATGGAAAGGCAGTACCTCCTAATATTCAATTTTAACAAACACACACCAGATTTTAAAATATCCTATTGATTTTTATGAACTTGACCCTAGTAACTCCTCACCTCTTCAAGGAATACTTATTAAACCCCTCTGCCTTTTCTCCTCCCTTTGCTCTGTGAGCCCCGACTCAGGAATTTTATCAAATCTATTTATATATATTTTTACTTTATTAGTTCTTTAAATGTTAACTTTTTCTGTCCTTACTAAAATATAATTTCACTTAAAATGAGATTCCTATATACTTTGTGTGGCATGATTTCAGAATCCTTTGAAAAGACATAATTCATAGTTCTTTATCATATCAAAGTGTTTATATCAGAATGATGAACTTTTCAAACATTTACACCCTTTACTTGTAAATGACAAAGGCTTATAAAAGTGGTTGGGTTCTAATTCCTTTATATTGCTTATGGGGACTTTCTTGATGGGCCAAATAGGGTTGTGTATTTGAGCTAGGTCTTTGACATATCATTGATTTAAAAATTTTGTTTACAATACTTGCAAACCATCAATTTATTTCCAGTGTGTAAAGTCAAGTCGAATAAATAAAAGAGCAGGAAAAGGGGAATGACAGCTTCTGACTATGCTCCTTCAATCAGCCTCACAAATCACATAAAAATTCAAATTACAATATTAGGACAGAATGAACTAAACAGAACAAAAAAGCTGGCTTTTCATGTAAACTAACTTATAGATTAAGATAAATTATCATTTAAAGGGCCTAGGCTCATATAGAGAGTAATAACATATTCTGAATAATTTTTTGATGTTAAAGAGGAATTACATAAAATAAATTATGCTTTCCCAATGACTTTTTATATATAGAGTTCATCGTTAATCACATATTTATTGAGTACATTCTTTATAGAAAGTATTTCAACCAGTCAGTATTCAATTTAATACTCCAAATGACAAATGACAGTGAAAAAATTTTTGTGGAATAATTATTTTTGGCCTATCGAAAAAGACCATTCAGTATTATATATGGAAGTTCATTTAAAATAAAAAGGCATAACTATATTCAACAATCTATATATATGTGCATGTTCATATATATATACTGCTGCTGCTACTGCTGCTAAGTCGCTTCAATTGTGTCCGACTCTGTGCGACCCCATAGACGGCAGCCCACCAGGCTCCCCCGTCCCTGGGATTCTCCAGGCAAGAACACTGGATTGGGTTGCTATTTCCTTCTCCAATGCATGAAAGTGAAAAGTGAAAGTGAAGTCGCTTAGTCGTGTCCGACTCTTAGCGACCCCATGGACTGCAGCCCACCAGGCTCCTCCGCCCATGGGATTTTCCAGGCAAGAGTACTGGAGTGGAGTGCCATCGCCTTCTCCAATATATATATATATACACACATATACAAATACACACATATATAATTTGACAACATATTTTTAATGGATACTCCATAAACCACTTAATTTTGAAATTATAATCAATCAAAGCCTAGGCAAGTTTCTTAGTGTCAGTCTAATATCATACTATTAGTCTTCTATGTGAAATTGACATTTAACACAGAAATTATCAGGTACAAAGTTATATCTGTGGAAAAGAAATGCTTAATGCTCAAGATATTTAGAATAGTCAAATGAAACAGTCTATACTTTAGTAATCCAGCTGAAGCTGAAAACAGGCATTTTACAGAAACATTCAATGGATCTTAAATGCTAAGAAACAAATCCAGAGTGGCTCAGATTTCAAAAGTTTATCTGCAAATTAACAGACAAAATTTCCTTTATTACTGGTGATTAAGATATCATCTAGTCCAGTGTCTGAATGCATTAAAAAGAAATGTAAAGAAACACTCAAGTGCTAAAGAAAGTTGAAGTGCTAACTCCATAGGTAACTGGCACCCATTCCTTTTAAAACAGCAAAGGCCCCAATTCAACAATGAACTTCAACTTATTAAATGCTTGTCTATTCCACCAAAACATCCTGATGTTATAGAAAACACACATAGCCAAATAGAAAAATATTAATAAGAAAATCAGAATCAGGAAAATATAAATCAGAAAAGGTTTAAACTACAGAAGAAGAACACAAAATATATTGGCAACAATATTCTACATGGTTTTTTAATTAGGCTGCCAAGCAAAAACAAAGCAATAATTAGTTATACCAGTTCCTCAAAGAACACAAGGTTTTGGGTTCCTTATGGGAACAGATAGTGGGCAGTGTCCCAAACTACTTCTCTACAACACTGAAGAGGAGGGGTTACAGGCTTCTGGGAGTCATATCAAATGGTCTAGCGAATGCAATTTTCTATTCATTTGTATTAAAGGTAAACTCTGGAACAGTAATTCTTCCTCAGGACTACTTCCACGCAAGAGAAGCTCTTAAACTGAAGATTTATTTCAGGTAATTTTATTTTCCTTGCCCAAACTTGTCATTTCAATTAGAGTTGCTAATTTTTGTTTTTTGCTATAACTTATATAAAAGACCACCATGTTATATTTAAAAAGTGGATAATACTTTCTCAGAATTGCTATATTTCAGTGAATTAAATTAATGAAAAAAAAAAAGGAACAAACAAAATGTTGGCCGATTCTATATTAAGAATTTAGGTTTTGTTGTAGATCATCAACTGTTGCCATTATGCTCTTTTTGGCATTTACTTATAAACTAAGGATAATGGTCTTTATCACAAGTCTCCCATGTGAGACTAGTGAGATATTTTGTCAAGGTTTTTGAGAGTAGTAAGTAAGTGTCGGTAAAGGACTTTGAGATCTGTTGAAAGGAATTATAAAAAATTATTATAAGTTCACTTCCTGACATTATTATTATTAAATAATAATAGTACTTAGTCTCCAATAAGATGTTAGTCTCCTTGATGACTTTAGATCTATACCATTATTTCTTTATATATAAAATAAAGCATTTTTAAAAATAGAAAGTGTTTTTTTTTTTTAGCAGTTAAAATTATACTCAACATCCTGTGATAAGCCATAATGGAAAATAATATGAAAAATAATGTGTATGTATGTTTAACTGAGTCGGTTTTCTGTATAACAGTAATTATCACAATGTAATTCAACCACACCTCAATAAGAAATAAATTAAAGAGGGCGGGGGGCGGGGGGAGACAGGTGTCATGCTAAGCCAGGCTCACTCATTCTCCTGTCTAGCAACACTTCTTTGCCCTCAGGCAATCTCTCAAAGGAACACTTAATCCAAGAAAATCTTTATTGCCATGGTTATCAATAAATTATACTTTTTAGATTCTTAGCAATTTTTATAAATCATATTTTTTGTGTGTGTTACAAAGCTACTATAGAAATCCAAATAAAACAAAAAGCTCACAATCTTTAGAGATAAGAGGACAAACTAGACTCAGAGAGAAGTCTATATTAACAAAAATACTACCTTCTAAAATATGGAGGATTATCAAGGAAAACTATGACAAATATATCAAAGGTGAATAAATTCACTTTCAGTCAAATACATATAAAAGAGTTTCCTATTATTAGCACCCTTCTGGAAGTAAAGAGAGCTTATGTCACTTTCATAAGCCAAATCTGTCCAAAGGGTTCAGTTTTAGAATGAGCCAACAAGAATACAAAATTTTTTTCTGGAACAATGTCATTTAAAAAAATCACTCCAAAGTAGCAACATTTCAGGAAAATGATGTTTTCCACTTTGATTTTTCCTGGAGTTATACTTAATTTCATCCATTAACTATGATGAAACCAATTTTATAAATATCCAATGTGAAATTATCATCAGGAGTATCTTTAATACCCTTAAGATATGTAGAATGGTTATCTGAAAAAGAAATCAACTTCCTTTCTCTTCAAATTTGAAGTTTCAGGACTGTTTGCATTTTTATTTATATGAACATAAATGGTATTTTATATTGTCTTCTTGGCTGATCTATAATTGCTGCTGCTGCTGCTAAGTCGCTTCAGTCGTGTCAGACTCTGCGCGACCCCATAGACGGCAGCCCACCAGGCTCCTCAGTCCATGGGATTTTCCAGGCAAGAGTACTGGAGTGGGGTGCCATTGCCTTCTCCAGCTGATCTATATAAAAATTTTGTGAAAATATAAATCTTGGTAGCATTGATTAATGTTATTTCTGTTTGCTGACAAAAATGAACTATGATGCCTACAACCTCAATGAAAGAACTACATCTAAACGATGCCTTATTTATGTAGTCAGGAATACACATATGATCATAGTCTATGATACAGAAACAAAGATGCTTTATATTATACAAAGATATTAAAACAAATAGGTATAAGTAATTCTAAAAGAAATGCTCTAAGAAATGTAGTTGGTATGGGAAATCTGTGATTTTGCATGTGTGTGTGTGATGGGGTGAAAAGTGAGATGAGTAACAGAAGATACACATGTGAAATTTTATATACTTCAAAATAATCACATAATGCAACTCACAGAGAAGTACAATCCAAAAGAATTATGAAACTATTACTCTTAAAGAGAATTAGGATAAACAAACAACAGAATAAGAAAAAATACTGCTGTTTTAATAAAATAAGAATTTAAAAAAAAAAATCTGCTAATGTAATGAATACACCAAGACAATTAAAGGTAGGACTTCAAATCAGCTGGGAAAAAAATCTTGGTAAAGGAACAATCAAATTAATGAAACTCAATAGCTTGGTCTCATGTATGACTTCTTCCAGTGGTGGAGAGAAGATACTTACTCCGTAAGTATACTTTAATCTGAAAATTATGCTAAACTATGGCAGCTTATCATTTACAGCCCCCTTTAACACTAATTAAGTGTTAAACTGACAATACTGAATACTGTAATTAACACAACGTCTAAAGAGGGTAGCTGTTGATTTATATTTTCGAATAGCACCAATGAAGAAGATAACTGATAATCCTTACCTCTTTAGGGAGCAAGGAAATGAAGTCTCGTTGAAACTGGGGTTCTATCACTTGCATCATGTGTTTTACCTGGGTTGGTTCACAACTATCAATAAGTTCATCTAAAGCAAGCAATTTCTCTGGTCCACTCCAGCTCTATCAAAGAAGAATTAGAAATTCTTATTATTATTATTTTATTTTTAAACTTTACAATATTGTATTAGTTTTGCCAAACATCGAAATGAATCCACCACAGGTAATTCTTATTATTTTAATAAATGTCTCAAATTATAAACTCATAAAGGAAAATCAACATCTACACAAAATATAAAAAGTGGTTACTTAAAAGACACTGAAGTGATAATCACTGAGCCTCTTCAAATTTACTAGCTATCTTTATTTTGTAAAAGCTTTGAGCCTGACAGAAAAATACTTTTGCATATTATTATAACTGTGATATGTTAATCTACCACCAAGATACTGGTTGAGAAATCAAAATTTTATTCAGAAACATTGGTTTGGGCTATTGAGTAAAGAGAGAATTTTGAGAGATGATTTTCCTTTCTTCCCTTCCTTTCCAGTGGGCACCATAAAACTTCATGGTTTTAGTAAGGCACTCATCTGAGAGCAGACTAATAGCATCGACTAGAGAAAAATTAATAACTGGCTAGAATGCCCATCTGACACATATTTTCCACAAATTAAAAGGGCTTTGATTTGCTATGTGAAAATAATTTCAAATAAAAAACAGCAAATAACAGTAAATGGCAGCTAACTTAACAGTAAAATCAGAATATGAAGAAAGGTTAAAATGAAAAAGAATAAGAAATAAAGTATATATTATGGAAAAACAAAAACAATTATACCTCAAAAATATGAGCTCCATTAACCTATACTAAGGGGGTTGCTTTAATTTTTCTTTCCCCTCAGTGAGGAACACCTGCCCAGAAATGCCATGATTCTTAAAAGGAAAACCCAGACAGACATGTGAATCATTTAAAATGTCAGGGCTCTCACGCACAAAAGTCAAAGAAAACATTTAAGTAACTCTGAAACACTTAAATGAAAAAACATTCTTGAGCAAGTTGATATAGTACCTTTATGAATTATTATATCCATTTTGGAAATGGGAGAAGAGAGAACAATATGTGAGGTTTGGAGCTAGAAAAATCTGGATTTTGACATTCCATTTTTTGCTCAAACTAGGAACCTGGATTTTGTCATATATGAAATAGACAGCAGTTGAAAACTGAGATATTCTGAGGTCACTGAACACCTTTTTAAAGTATTTTTTAAAATATTTACCCCTTCAGAATCTGCAATGAATCCTCTGTCTTCCATCTTAAAGTGTAGACTTAACTAATAACTAGCAAACACTTCAGTAGTGCTTCCATAGTACTACTACATAATGTCACAAACATTATCTCACTTAATCATAAAAACTCTGGGGAGTATCTCCATTTTTACCTTCAAATATGAGGAAGCAGAGGCTCTAATAAGCTGTATTTTTTCCTTTTACCTTGACACACACACCCAGAACATTCTCCTGAGTACTCACTGTGTATCCTTTTTGGTTAAAAAATATCCATATATGTGTATATGCACATACATGACCAATTAAAGGCTTCCCTGGTGGTTCAGCTGGGAATGAATCCCCCTGTAAGGCGGGAGACCTGGGTTCGATCCCAGGGTTGGGAAAATCCCCTGGAGAAGGGAAAGGCTACCCACTCCAGTATCCTGGCCTGGAGAATTCCAAAGAGTCGGACACGACTGAGTGACTTTTACTTTCTTTCTTCCATTTGACCAGTTAAAAGTAGTTAATTTGAAGTTTATTTCACTCTGTTTTCCTCACACAGCTTCAAATCCTGGCTCAAAATTTACCTTTTTGACAAAACTTATGCTGATCAATTGCCACTCATCCGTGACTTAGTAACAGTACTACAAACTCTGAGTTATTGATTTACATTCCTCATGGGAAGAGGTCGGTTCTTATAATATGCTGTTCTTGTCTATCTACATGATTAGGATTCATGGACACTAGTATAAAAACATGCCTTTTTTGGGTAATAGATAACTGCTGACTTGTTAATATACTATGCATGTTTAATATTTTTCTTTTCTTCAGTTAATGTATTATTTACTGTTTGTAAAAAAGGAACAGAAGAGCGGTATGAACACACAATATAGAAGTGCTGTGTGCGCATGTGCACGCTCCGTCGTGTCCAACTCTCTGCACCCCCATGGACTGCAGCCCGCCAGGCTCTTCTGTCCATGTAATTTTCCAGGCAAGAATACTGAAGAGGGTTGCCATTTCCTTCTCGAGGGGATCTTCCCGACTCAGGGATTGAACACTCATCTCCTGCAAAGTTCTTTACCACTGAGCCACCAGGGAAGCCTCTAACAGGGAAAAAAAAAAAAAAAAAAAATATATATATATATATATATATATCTTTTCAAGGATTTTAGGGGCTGCAGTATACAATGAAAAAAGCTAGATTAGAAGATAAATAACTAATTCAGATCTTAGGTAAATGTTAGAAACTGTGCCACGATCTTAAATATATATTTAAAGCAAAGGCCATGGTGAAAATAATGCCCATATAGCAAAATGCTTCTAAGACTTAAAACAATATTTTTTTGTTTTAAAATATTTGATAAATTATACAAAATTTAAATTATATTTCAATTTGAATTACATATACATTCAGCAGATGTTACTTTATGACATTTTACTGAAACGGATACTACTAACAAAGAATTAGTAACATAACCTATAAACTATAAATAAATGAGACTGTTTTCAAGGACCATACATATTCAACCTTCCAATTACTTAAGTCACATCTCTTAGACAGTTCCAACAAAGGTCTGGACTACACAGGCCCCAGATTTCCTCTCTCTAGCCTGGGTTTCTTTCCTGAATTCTAGACCTGTATATAAAACTGCTTATTCAACATATATTCTTGGGTATGTAACAGAAACTATATCCATGATCTTGCTCTTCAAATATGCAAGACCACAATCCTCCCCATTTCAGTAAAATGTTGTTATTAAATTAGTTTGGCCCAAAACTCTGGAGTCATCCTCAACTCCCTCACTCTCACCGTCAGACAGCTGTGATCCATCAGTTTATTCTACGGCCATAAAATGCACAATGCACCCGGAACCTGACTATTGCTCCAGCGGTGCCTGGGTTATCCCGCTCTGCCCGCCTAGTTCCCTTCTCCACAGAACAGCTGGAGTGACAGTGCTGAGAGCCAACTCCCTCTCCGGCTCGAAGCCCTCCCACTTCACTCACAGTAAAAACCAAAGTCCTTAGGGTGGTCCACGAGGCTCTAATTTTCTCTTTCCTTCCCACGTGTGCTCTGCCTTAGCCAGAGATCCTCTTTCTGTGCCTCAAATAGACCCAGCATGCCCTGCTTCAGAGCCTTTTCACTTGCTGATTCCTAGACTATTCTTTCCCTAAGCACCCACATGTTTTCCTTCTATAACACCTTCTCTGTGCAATTTCCAAAAATTGCAAACCATTTCGAAACCCCCTCCCTTTCCTGACTAAAGTTTTTCAGAAAAGGGTTTTTATTTATTTTGTTCATTATTGTATCCCAGATTCAAATTAGGGCCTAGCATCTGACAGTTATTCTGTAAATATTTGTTGAATAAATGAATGAATCCCCAAAGAGTCAGGAAACACTGCACCAATGCTATCTCAAAACTCTTTCCACAGAAAGCTTCTATTCTGTATACCGGATTGTATCACTGGGACTTGCTTGTTTAGTCTGCTTCCAAGATTGGTTCCCAATTTTGACACATATGTGGTTTACTAGCAAGGGAAGGATTAGAACTTTGCAGTTAATGAATATATTAAAAAAATAACAACAACCCATATGGATCTCTAATGAGGTCTAGAGAAAAAAACACGATATTGGGATCAGGAAACTGTAATTTTGGAGAAAATATTGCCACTAATTAGGCATCCAGTCACATCACTTGATGGCAAATAGATGGGGAAATAGTGGAAACAGTGGCTGACTATATTTTTTGGGGGCTCCAAAATCATTGCGAATGGTGACTGCAGCCATTAAATTAAAAGATGCTTATTGTGTTGGAGAAGACTCTTGAGAGTCCCTTGGACTGCAAGGAGATCCAACCAGTCCATACTGAAGGAGATCAGCCCTGGGATTTCTTTGGAAGGAATGATGATAAAGCTGAAACTCCAGTACTTTGGCCACCTCATGCGAAGAGTTGACTCATTGGAAAAGACTCTGATGCTGGGAGGGATTGGGGGCAAGAGGAGAAGGGGACAACAGAGGATGAGATGGCTGGATGGCATCACTGACTCGATGGATGTGAGTCTGGGTGAACTCTGGGAGTTGGTGATGGACAGGGAGGCCTGGCGTGCTGCGATTCATGGGGTCTCAGAGTCAGATACGACTGAGCGACTGATCTGATCTGATCTGATTCCTTGGAAGGAAAGTTATGACCAATCTAGACTGCATATTAAAAAGCAGAGACATTATTTTGCCAACAAAGGTCCATCTAGTCAAGGCTATGGTTTTTCCAGTAGTCATGTATGGATATGAGAGATGGACAATAAAGAAAGCTGAATGCCAAAGAACTGATGCTTTCAAACTGGTATTGGAGAAGACTTGAGAGTCCCTTGGATAGCAAGGAGATCCAACCAGTCCATCCTAAAGGAGATCAGTCCTGAGTGTTCATTGGATGAAGGACTGATATTGAAGCTGAAACTCCAATATTTTGGCCACCTGATGCGAAGAGCTGACTCATTTGAAAAGACGCTGAAGCTGGGAAAGATTGAAGGCAGGAGGAGAAGGGGATGACAGAGGATGAGATGGTTGGATGGCATCACCGACTCAATGGACATAAGTTTGAGTAAACTCCAGGAGCTGGTGATGGACAGGGAGGCCTGGCGTGCTGCGGTCCATGGGGTTGCAAAGAGTTGGACATGACCCAGCAACTGAACTGACTGAATTGAATTAGGTTATAATGTACCTCTGCTAGAGCTTTGCCAAGAGAACTCACTGGTCATAGCAAACACCCTCTTCCAACAACACAAAAGAAGATTCTACACACTGACATCACCAGATGGTCAACACAGAAATCAGATTGATTATATTCTTTGCAGCCAAAAATGGAGAGCTCTATACAGTCAGCAAAAACAAGACCAGGAGCTGACTGTGGCTCACATCATGAACTCCTTATTGTCAAATTCAGACTTAAATTGAAGAAAGTAGGGAAAACCACTAGATCATTCAGGTATGACCTAAATCAAATCCCTTATGATTATACAGTGGAAGTGACAAATAGATTCAAGGAATTAGATCTGATAGACACAGTGCCTGAAGAACTCTGGATGGAGGTTCGTGACATTGTATAGGAGGCAGGAATCAAGACCATCCCCAAGGAAAAGATATGCAAAAAGGCAAAATGGTTGTCTGAGGAGGCCTTACAAATAGCTGTGAAAAGAAGAGAAGCAAAAGGTAAAGGAGAAAAGTAAAGATATACCCATTTGAATGCAGAGTTCCAAAGAATAGCAAGGAGAGATAAGAAAGCCTTCTTCAGTGATCAATGCAAAGAAATAGAGGAAAACAACAGAATGGGAAATACTAGAGATCTCTTCAAGAAAATTACAGATGCCATGGGAACATTTCATGCAAGATGGGCACAATAAGGGACAGAAATGGTATGGACCTAACAGAAGCAGAAGATATGAAGAAGAGGTGGCAAGAATACACAGAAGAACTACACAGAAAAGATCTTCATGACCCAGATAATCACAATGGTGTGATCACTCACCTAGAGCCAGATATCCCGGAACTGCAAACAAAAGCTAGTGGAGGTGATGGAATTCCAATTGAGCTATTTCAAATCCTAAAAGATGATGCTCTTAAAGTGCTGCACTCAATATGCTAGCAAATTTGAAACACTCAGCAGTGGCCACAGGACTGGAAAAGGTCAGTTTTCATTCCAATCCCAAAGAAGAACCATGCCAACGGATATTCAAACTACCGCACAATTGCACTCATCTCACATGCTAGCAAAGCAATGCTCAAAATTCTCTAAGCCAGGATTCTACAGTATGTGAACCATGAACTTCCAGATGTTCAAGGTGGATTTAGAAGAGGCAGAGGAACCAGAGGTCAAATTGCCAACATCCGTTGGATCATTGAAAAAGCAAGAGAGTTCCAGAAAAACATCTATTTCTGCTTTATTGACTACGCCAAAGCCTTTGACTGTGTGGACCAGAACAAACTGTGGAAATTCTTCAAAAGACGGGAATATCAGACCACTTGACCTGCCTCCTGAGAAAACTTTATGCAGGTCAAGAAGCAACAATTAGAACTGGACATGGAACAACAAACTGGTTCCAAATTGGGAAAGGAATACGTCAAGGCTGTATATTGTCACCCTGCTTATTTAACTTATATGCAGAATAAATCATGAGAAACGCTGGGCTGGATGAAGCACAAGCTGGAATCAAGACTATGAGGAGAAATACCTCAGATATGCAGATGATATCACACTTATGGCAGAAAGCAAAGAAGAACTAAAGAGCCTCTTGATGAAAGTGAAAGAGGAGCGTGAAAAAATTGGCTTAAAACTCAACATTCAGAAAACTGAGATCATGGCATCTGGTCCCATCACTTCATGGCAAATAGATGGGAAACAGTGACAGACTTTATTTTTGGGGTTCCAAAATCACTGCAGATGGTGACTGCAACCATGAAATTAAAGACGCTTGTTACTTGGAAGAAAAGTTATGACCAACCTAGACAGCATATTAAAAAGTAGAGCTGTTACTTTGCTGACAAAGGTCCTTCTAGTCAAAGCTATGGTTCTTCCAGTGGTCATGTGGATGTGAGAGCTGGACTATAAAGAAAGCTGAGCGCCAAAGAATTGATGCTTTTGAACTGTGGTGTTGGAGAAGACTCTTGAGAGTCCCTTGGCCTGCAAGGAGATCCAATGCATCAATCCTAAAGGAAATCAGTCCTGAATATTCATTGAAAGGACTGATGCTGAAGCTGAAACTCCAATACTTTGACCACCTGATGCGAAGAGCTGACTCATTTGAAAAGACCCTGATGCTGGGAAAAATTGAAGGCAGGAGGAGAAGGGGACGACAGAGGATGAGATGGTTGGATGGCATCACTGACTCGATGGACATGAGTTTGGGTGGACTCCAGGAGTTGGTGATGGACAGGGAGGCCTGGTGTGCTGCAGGGTAGTTGCAAAGAGTTGGACATGACTGAGCGACTGAACTGAACTGAATTTACTTCTGTAGGCCTTAGTTCTGATAATTAATTTATTTCTGCTCTGAAAAGTAGCTGTTCTTATAGAGAAAAAAGCATTTTCCTTTGGTCTCACATGGCAAAATTAGTGGAAACATATTGAAAGGGATAGGAAAAACATTCCAAATTCAGAAAGGATCAAGATAAACACAATTTAATTTGTGTACGAAATAAAAATGCAGACTTGAAAATTCCCCATGAAAGTATTATTTGATTTCAGGTAATTAGAGAGTACATGAAAGTAGTAGAGAAGAGTAGAAGGAGCCCTGAACTGTAATCAGGGGCTTAGATTCAGGGAAGCCCCTTAATTAGTCTGCGTCTCAGAGACCGCACCTTATGTATAATGAAGGGCTTGGCCAGACCAGTGGTTCCCAGGTGCTGGCTGAGTGGTGCAAGAATCAGGGAGTCCTCCAATGCACCATCCAAGAAGTGGTCAAGGTGGGGCTGAGGGCATGTTATGTTTTAAATAACCAACGTCTCCAGTAGTGATGCGGGTGATTCACAAGCGAGCAGTGGTTATCAGTGGGGATGATCCTTGGCAGTATCTCATTAAGATATACATATTCTATGCTTTTAGGCAGTCCAGTGCCTGAATTTCACGTGATGAAGAACTCACTTCTCTAGTACCTCCAGAAGATGGCTATCTAGTCTGTTTGAACAGTTTCAGGACTAGAATACTTAGTATCTCCATTCTTCTCTGGGTCAGTTCTAATTGTTAAGTTCAAATTTATATCAAAATCCAACTCAAAGAATATGATCCAGGTTTTGTTTGCTGAAGAAACCAATAATCAGTCTGATTCTACTTTTACATAGAAGTCTTCAAGATGTTAGACAGAAACATTTTCCCTTAGTCCTCTCTGGCTACATACATGACCTTCTTCCACTCTTTCTCACCTAACAGGGCTTCTTGATCGGACAGTTTCAAATACAACAGCAAAGCAGTTCTGAATTCATTTACTTCTGGCACTATTCTGTTTTAATATTTTGTTGATTAGCAAATAAAAGAGATCCAAGTAAGTTAGAAAACATGTACAATTTCTAAGTGTTACCATAAAACCTAAGTCCTCCAAAAGAGTAGTTTTTACTCCACTTTTAATTTCAAAACACAGAAGTATTTTCTGTTTTATTATTGAAAACATATTAAGGAGTGTAACAGGTATTTTCAAAGTACATATAGCTTTAATACAATACAAATATGCTTTGACTAAAATAATGCTGATACTGTTAATCTGATGACATGGGTGTGAAGCTCGTGTTAACAGCCTCTTCTTAGGCCTGAGAAAACTGAGGCTCACAAAGGATACTTCTCTTATTTTCAAGTATAGCTTTAAGCACATTTACACGTTTTCTCTCCTTTGACAACTTTTTAGTGTTGTATCTGTTTCACGGAGGATAAGAACAATGGCAAGAGTGGTTACATAATATCAATGAAATTACCCAGTTATTAAGAGGCAAAGCCAGAATTGGTACTAAAAGCTTCTCCTTCTAAGTCAAAGTGCTTCTCATTATATCAGAATACTTCTGAATATCAATTTCAGAGAATGTTAATATACCTTTACCTAGTCTAACATCTGCAACTGAAAAACTATATATTAACACTCAAATGACATAAACAAAACAAAAAATGACCAATCCTCTGCTCCCAAATTAACAATCTGAAAGCATCAACCTGGTGTTGCCCAAAAAAAAGAATCAATGGCAACTGAAAATTCAAACAGTACAAAATTTTTGGACTTTTTTAGTTTTGTTTCTAATTGGCACTTCTATTTTAGAGTGGCATTCTGTTTCAATTTCCTTTTATCTATAATGGTGTATCATTTGTTCTTATTCAATGTATAAATTGAGTACAGAGTACTTTGTCAGAATAGATGGAGCTGGACCAAAACAATGCTGTATCACTGTCTTAGGAGCAATAGCAGAACAGTAAGGGGACAATTTCTCCCATTTTGCTTGTTATGCCACGGAAAAGGCCTCATTAAATGCCCCACAGCACATCTGTAGAAATCAAGCCAGTTTAATTATCCCTCAACTATACTACATAGGTCAACTCACGACTCCCCCACTTTACTATGAAATTATCTCTCTCCAAGTTAAGCATTAAAGCTTTGCAAGCCTTTAGGCAAGTGATTCATTCCTAGTTACTCTGGCACCAGCCCTGAAAATAAAGGGCATGAGGCACCACAATGAGGCCATGGGTGTGTGTCAGGCAGACAACGTACTCAAAGGATTAAGGTCTTGATCTATCTATCTAGCTGACCTTCTGTTGCTAGTAAATTTTTTTACTACAGAATAGTTATGTGAAAAAAATATAGTATTAAGCCTTCAGGGATAATTCTATATGTTAGTTTACTAAATATCATTCATTCTAAACAAGCTTTTTTTTTTAAATTTACAATTAACATTTCTGAAGTTGGGATGCATCTAATAATCTATGGTATCTCAGATCTGATGACCTCATGGTAACATGAGGACATTTCATTAAGAAAAGCATGAATGAGCTAAATAAGCAAACACTGAACAAAGGATTCCCTAAAACACCCTCAGTGCAAAATAGAGCAGAAAAGCTCCCTACTATATAGATGTTCTCTTAAAATTGGTAAAAACTAAATAGCTAGCAAAGAATATTCTGGAACTCTGAAACACTGGGGGGAAAAAAGGCCCATACTACATACAAAATAAGTTACAGTCTAGACTCCCTTCTGATAAGGTTTGCATATAAAATAAGTATTCTGGAGGGCGTCTACACTGATGATGAAACTGTTACTGATAGTGTAATCTCCCATCGTGTTGGGACTTTCCTATAAAATCACATGAACACTTCATGTTCTCGAGTGCTGTGCTGCTCACACTGTATGTGAGTGTAAGCACGACAATGCACACTCATGTTCTGTCTCCTGGGCTCAATCAGAGATGCTACAACCGTTAAAGCATTTCTTTAAGGCGTTATAAGTGTCTGAGTTCTTTTTCACCTCTAATGGTGGGGGGGATACACCTCTTTTTAAAAGAATGAGACAAAAAAATTTAGAATTCTGAGGGCATGTTTAGGAAAAGATTAAAATAAAATAAAATAAATCATGAACCTAAGTAAAAGAACTTGGATGAGGGGAGAGAATAATTCTTATGAAAGGTAAGTTTAATAACGAATGACTATGAAAACGAAACAAAAAGCTTTGTAATTGTAGTGGTTCATAATGTCTTAACAGTGAAGTGCAGCTTTCATGCCTCGAAGCCATAGATTCTCAAGTTCAGTAGCTGCTATTCTGGGCTAGATTAGTCTGTGTTGAGGGTGGCTGTCCTTCACACTGACCCCACCCATCAGATGCCAGCCGTGTCCTGCACCCCAACCTCGGCTGCAACGGCTAAAAATGTTTCAAGCACAGGAAAATTTGCCCCCTGTTGAGAAGTGCTGTTCTAACCTTTCAGTTGTCAACTGGAATAAAAAAAGGTTATTCTAGTTTCTCTGAAATTACCTGAAGAGTAGAAAACAATTTTAAAAATCCATTTTAAAGAAACATTGCTTCAAGTACGTATTCCAGCTACAGAAGAAAAAAACGGGGACATTTAGTATTTGCTCAAGTATTTAAAATACTGGGATTTATATAAATAAATGGGCACTTAAAAATCAGAAATAAATAAAATCCATAAAGTATCTTCTTTTTCAACCATTATTCCCCTAGGATTCAGAAAACGCCATCAGTCGAACAGTCAGACGTAAGGAAATCCATTCATTTACACTAGTATGCTGACTATAATCAGGGATGCCTTCACTTACATACTTTATATTATTTACCATTTACAAAGAATGTTTAATCCATGCCAACTACTTGGCTAAATACTTGATTTCTATGCATTATCTCACTAGAAGAAGAGATAAATTAACTTAATATCACTATCATGAGTTAAAAAATTCCTAAGATTCAAGGTTTGGTTGTAACCAATCTTCCTGGTAAACTTCCCCAAACTTTATATGCTAGTAAAATATAGTAATCAGAATTCTGAGCACAATAAGCTATATACAAGCATGGCATCTATGGAAAAAAGCTGCATCAACTCTTGGAGGCTATGAGGGTAATGGTGATGGGTAAAGTTACTACCAGTGACTAATACTCCTAAATGCTTAACTTCCAAACCATGCAGTTTAGAAAACAAGTACATTCACTAACACCAGAAATCCAAACATAAAAGAGAAATGAAATACCTTATTATCTAAAAAGCAATGAACAGTGCAAATGGACACTTGACACAAAATAAGGATTGAACCCTCTTGATTAACACAGTTAAAATTTAAAGTGAGTTCCTTTGTATTTAATAGCATATTTTAATTGAGATATACTTCACAAACATAAAATTCACTATTTAAATGTACACTTCAATAGCTCCCCACACATCCATCTTGCTGTGTAACCATCACCACTGTCCAATTCCAGATCACTTCCATCATCCCTGCAAGAAGCCCAGTGCCTACTGGCAGTCTACCCTCCAAACATCACCTAGCGATCACTCACTAATCTACCTTCTGTCTCCCATGGATCTGTCTGTTCTAGATACTTCATATAATCACACATCGTGTGGCCTTTTGTGTCTGACTTCCTTCACCTCGCGTATGGTTTTGAGGGTCATCCATGGTGCAGCATGTTCCTTTTCATGGCTGAATAATCCCTTACTGTCACAGCAACTAAGTGAAGCATTTCAAGCACTGTGTTTAGACATGTCACCTGAAACATTTTCAGCCATTCCTGGAGGCCTGTAGGTGGTTGCACAGATGTAATTCGGCGTCGTTGTTGCCCTTGACCATTGGCTGCTCTCAGGTCTCCAAAAGTTGTTGGTGTTGCTGAACATGGTACAAGCCCAGTGGTACTACAAAAATACAAGGGTGGAAGCAAAGACAGATGTTTATTAAGAATTATGGGCTCAAATAAGAATGAGATGATACAGTATATTTCAAACATCAAATTATTATTTTTACTTGCTTATTCCCAGAAAGCAAGGATACACAAAACCTATTCTGCTATTCTTAGGTAAGTTTCCTCCCTCCTACATAACCAGCTGTTTTTATCCCAGCACAGCTAATTGCAACCAAATGGTAGAATCTCTACGGCAAAACTTCAAGTTGTTGATAACATACAAATAATGTTAAAATACTTTCTTAGAAGATTCAGGTTCCACTTGTCTTATGACTGGTCTTTAGAACATTATTAAACAAAAGTTTAAATGTCTTTCATAAAAAGGTGTGTAAGACTTATTAATGCTTTAAAATATGGTTAAGTAGTAGTACGTTCAAAGGCTTTAGACATTTCACTGGTCACATTATTCCTTAAGTTTGCCCCTGATGCCTTCTAAATTATTTTGTATTTGTCTATGCTTCTCTAATTTTCTATTGTTATTATTAAGCTTAGTCTAGATAGTATAAGGAGAAGGAAATGGCAACCCACTCCAGTGTTCTTGCCTGGAGAATCCCAGGGACGGGGGTACCTGGTGGGCTGCCGTCTATGGGGTCACACAGAGTTGGACACGACTGAAGTGACTTAGCAGTAGCAGCAGCAGGTAGTATAAGAGTGAGCCTTGATTAGAAATGTATTTACTCAAACAGGTAGGTAGTGAGCACATATTATATTATAAGCAAAATTAAGTGAAATGAGATCATCAAAATACTTTTATCCAATAATTTAAATTCTGAGACAGTAAACACACACACACACACCACAAATCTGAAATTCAATTAATTCTGCCAACTAATAAAATAAGTAAATACTCTATTTTAGAGACGTGTGGAAAAAAGGAGCAGGAAGATTCAATTAACAAAATTACATTTGCAAAGTAATCTTCAGTTTATTGAGCTAAGACAGTACAGTGTTTAAAATCCAAAGAACATATAAATTGTATCCTGATAGTTAACTACTAAGGTCTGAAAAATTACTAATGAAGTAACCCCAATTCTTTTCTATCTAGCATAGCTCATTATTTTGCTTAAAAATGCATCTGTCACCAGAAAAATACAGAAAAATCTTCATATCTACCACTTTTAAATCTTTTAACCTTATTCATCGAAGATGGTCTCTTACATAAAACAATTAAATCTATTTTTTCTTCTATCAAATTTTAAAGGTGAGCTCTATTTTCTCCTCTGAAATGAAATAGAATGTGATTATAACTTAAATTTTCTAATAAAAATAATGAAAAATCATAGTCTCATTATTAGAAAATCTTTCAACAAAATTAAAGAACATCAAATATACACTGACCAAGTCTCTAAAAAGACATGGCAATCAATATGCTGTCTGGTTTTCTTTAGTAAGACTGTTAAACTTTCTCCTTTGCAGGTACTTTCTTAATAGAAAAAAGTGAGCAACGGAAGAAAAACTTTACTAAAACATGTTCTATGGTAAAAATTCAGCATTCATTTATAAATGGCCTTAAAAACAACTGAACCATTTAATACTTTTGCCCCGGTATTGGTCTTATTAATAGAAGACCAAAATTATATGGTTAACTGAAATCTATACACTAAAAAAATAGCTTACTTTAAACATTTAAACTCAGCATTCTCATCCAAGAAACAGTTTACCAAGACCAATAGAAAAAAGCAAAAATGAAGTGAACAGTTTCACCTATCACTCCGCACCCTCTGGTGAAAGTGCCAAAACACAGTGACATTGTCAGAAGGCAAAGCATAAGTAAGAGAGGGGGACAGTTAACATGGGAAAATCACAACAAAAAGCATTTTCTGAATAAGCAAGAAATAGCCTTATTGTTCTCTTCTGTATCATTTTTGCATTTTTGGTATATAAAACTGTTCTAATTATCATGATTTCTAAATTTCAACAAAAGGCATCTGAAAGGAATATTTTCCAGAACTGAATGAAATAAAAGTATAAACTGTTCCCTGGAAGAAAAGAGATGCAATCTGTAACAATGTTCAATCACAAGTCTGAGTAATGTTAATTTTATTGCATTTTAAAGAATAACTCTAAATAAAAATTTTGAGGGGAAAAAAAAGAAATGTCACCATCATGAAGTTCTTATGGTTTCTATATCTAATTTTCAATCATTTGAAGTGACAAATATGAGCCAACAAGACTCATAAAAAGCCCTTAAGATGCTTTTGTCATTTAAATTTTAAAACACCACATTCCAAATGACATCCAAAGCCATTTTTAATTGGCTGAGTAATAGATACTGTGCTTAAGTTAGCCTAATTAGTGTGAGAGAGGGAAAAGTTTTATACTGATGCAAAATCCAAAAATGATGGAATGGTGCAGGAAACAAGACTACAATTGTATTTAGTTGTTATGGAAACTATTCTACTGGTGTAGAAATGTATGTGTTAAAAACATAAGGCTTACGAAGCAAATAAAGGGCGGTTTCTAACATAGTAATCTCATGAAGTAAGATTTAGTTAGTAATTGTGAGGTCAACTTCACTGCTACTAAATGTATCTTCAGTTACCCATATATAACTATCTACCCTTGAACAGCTGTTGCTATAGAAACAAGATACATTTGCTCATATCCATATATCAGGACTTACTTTTTAAGAATTTCTTCAAAATTATAATTTAAAACTTTTGTGGATAAGAGAACTGCTGCGTGTGTCTTACTTCAATGTATTAGTAACAAAATGTATACCCACAGTGGTAGTCATTCTTCTCCTTATTTAAAATGTATGTTTCCCAATTTTCAGTGATGAGAAAATGTGCTAAATAGTCAACAGTACTAGTGACATTATAACTCTATGAGAATAAAGTGAATGAAAGCTTTTCAGAATCATCAACTCTTTAAAGAAACATGAGAATAGGGAGAGAATCAAATTATACTTAATATTACCTTGTATATTCTGAGACTTTGCATGGTTTCTTTCCCAAAGAAAAAGAGCGGACCTCAGAACCATGGTCCAACTTTCTTTTCATCTATAAGGTAAAACAAATGAGATATGTTAAAAAAAAAAATCACCTGTCCAATTATTAAATCTTAATGTTAGCATCAGTAATACTGAAAAGAAAAAGCCCTTAAATTTTCATATGTCTGCAAAATTAATTAGGCATAGCTAATTCACATAGAAAATAAATGTTTCTTCTATTATTTCTACTTTGTTTTACTCTTTACAAGACTGGAGAAGTGAATTTCTCCTCCTAATATTTGTGCAGAATAGGGTACGGTGATTTAAAAATTGAAACCCATCGTACATATTCCTTGAGAGTAATATACCTTTCATATTTTCTGGTTTAAGGACCAATACACGGGAATATGTCAAGTTAACCCACACAGAAAAGAACCATATTCAACATGCTGTTCTTAGTGATTTTCATTTTCCTTTAAAAGACATATTTAATTTCGAAATTAGAATGGAAGTAACAGTCAGTGATTTAAAACACATTATTACAGAAGGGGAAAGAGAATAATGTAAATAGAATGCTCTTGAAAAGTAATTATGATAAGGCATAAAAAATGACTGTGGGCAATGAGGACAGTACAGAAAGTAAATCCATAGTAAGAGGGAAATCTAGAGATCATACAGGAAAGGTAGGAAAAACCATCCGTTGATATTCACACAGAATACACAGCTCTACTGACTATGTATTATAGATACTCAGGACAAAACAATCTAACTTGAAAACCAACAAGAAAAACAGAAAGATTTTAAAAGAATGAGTTATGCATCTTTGTAAGATATATCCAACATTTGTAGTTTTAAAGTATTTCATTATGCTACATAGATATGTAATACTGTAAATATATTCAGAATTACATTTTGTCATCAATATTGAAATATCTACTTTTTATATTTTCCTGTTGGTTAATGGAGGTCATCTTACTATAGATATGTTATAAAACTATATAAAATAGGATCTGATGAGATTGAACAACTTATATTTTAGTAATCCTAAGATTTGTGCTTGCTAATTAATTACTATACTACTGAAAATGACGGGAAGCGGGGGATCCCCAGAGTGATAGAAAGTTATCCTCAATTTTATAATAAGGTGAAAACCCCTGCTTTGCAGTAGCCTTATTTTCTTACCTACTGCTTCACATGGGAACATCATAACACAGCATGCTACACTGTAAATACTAAAAAGAACCAATAAGACTCTAAAAATCTTTTTGAATCATATTCTAGATAATAAAAACTGTGTTTTTATCATCATGAAGAAAGTCTTCTAGAACACAGGGATTATTTTACAATGTTAGAGGCAAGACATGAGGGTATGACAAGCTCATCCACAATTTATACCTCAGTTCACAAAAATACCGACTGAAAGAAATGGAACTGGTCTTATTTCAGCCCTTCAGAAGTTTCTGTACTTCTAACATTGCTCTAAAGTGACTCCTCTCAAAACCCATTATTTTCTTTCTCCAAATAATTTTAATAAAAAGCAAAAATAAATGCTTCAATACATAGGGTAGCCACGTGTTTACACGTATATAAATTATAGACATACACACATACACAAAAATTTATTCATCAGGAAGGTCAGCACAGATTACCTTAAAAATCTATTTTTTATAACTTCTATGGATCCTCATTTTCAAAATTATGTTGATAAATTTTGATATTCATTGTAATTAAGTTAGGAATACTGGCTTTCAGAACTTCCGGGATATCTTGTAAATACATTGGTGCAAATGCCATTTGCCACTAAAGGCAAACTTTATTTCCATCTTAGAAATCCTTCAGTGAATAAAAATGCCCGAAATTCATTTCAAGGGAACCACTGAGAAACGATTTTCAAATTTAGAATATTTGATAAAATAAAGCACTTTCTGTATGACTATGTACGTCTTTTTTATTATATTGTTTACTAAAAATACTGACTTTAGAACCAAAAATTAATTCTGCAATTTTGAAGGGATGCAGAAAGTCAGTAAAATCTCTTTAAACATAAATCCCTAATATTCTAGTAAGAGAAGCAACCAAAGGAAAAAAAAAACCCACCCTAGATATAAGGCATAGAAAAATTAAAGGCAAAAAGGTTCACTGAAAGCTAGCTAAGGGTAGAGTATTTCCAGGTCAGCATTTAACAGAGCCACGTTTCTAAAGTACGAATATATTTTTAGAGGAAAAATTCTCAGATTAAAATACTCATTTTATTTTAAATGTAAAGCTTTTTTCAGCTCACGTTGTCTTTCCATTATTTGCTTACATTCATGATATAAAACAGAATACCAGACATCCAGCCACCCACCAAAATTAGAGGATACTGCAGCCATCTCTGATGATACAGATTTTCCTTCTCAGGCAGGCATACACACACACACACAAAATCATACAACACAGGAAGAAAACAGCTTACTTACTTTGTAAAAAATCATTTTTAGTGTGCCGTAGAAACCCATATTTTCTGGATTTTTCCCCTTCAGTGATTCTGTGCCCCCGTGTGTCCGGCTGCTTGGCAGTCTCTGACAATATAAACCTTTTTCAGGTAGGTATGTCACAGATTCTAATGTGGACATGCTCAGGCACGTCAGAAAAGGAAGATTAGGGAGCAGAACCGGCAACAAAACTCCACAGTAGAGGCAAATGCAGCTCAGTATCAAACCGCTTCTCGGGACACACATACATACATGCAGCTTGACTGAGGAGAACTCGAGGGAATAATGAGCGAGAACCGAGAAGATTATTGGAGGAGACTCTGCCCTGTCAAAGCCTGGACTGGAGAGATTCCTCCCTCAGCAGCAGAGGGATCAGATTACATCTTCCCTTGAACACAGAATGGTGCAGCCCAGGATTCAGCAATGCAGACTGCACATCAATTATATGGTGATCCGCTCCAGGGAACCCGTAAGCACACTGCGCGCTGAGCAGAGGGAGGAGGTGGGCAGTCAGGGAGACCGCCCCCACGCCACAGCCCCCCTCTCCCCTTTCAAACTTTCAGGAGGTTATTTCTACATTTTGTGAAACCTGCATATTTGAAGTTTTAAATGGCAAGCATCATTTCTGCAAATGAATCCTTTCAGAAACATTTTGAAAATGGAATGTATTTTCATCTGGTCCTCCCAACAGAAGCCAAGCAGTCTATGTTCACTAACTGCTGCCCTATCGCAGTCCTGGCATAGGCTGATCAGATTTGTCAAGTAGCTTGGACAGTCCAAGATGGGCAGTTGCAGAGGGAAGAATGAGAGAGTCTTTGAGGGCGATTTACAGAAAGGTAAACCAGTTTGGAACATACCAGCATTTGCAGAAATTATGTAATAAGTTATATTTCAACCTGCATATTTCTTATATTAACATTTAATATAAATATTCCCTATGCTTTTCCATCCCATTCATTTAAAACACAGTCTTTAAAAAAAATTACCATACACTGTCAGTCCTTAGTAATCCTGAGAGTATCTTTCTATGATTAACAAACTAAGTATATAAAGTCTGGCTAAACAGTTCTATTTCTCCAAAGAAAACAAAAACTCTGCTCATTGGAGAGTCTTATAATTACGTGTTCATTTAATTTTGAGTAAACAGGAGGCACTGGACTTCCACTTCCAAACTTATCTTTACAGTGTATACTGCTTGTCATTAAAAACGTATTTTATATAACAAAAGGCATCAAAGTTTGCCTGAAGGCAACATTTTTCTTAGAATGACTACTACACACAAGTCTAGATATTTCATCTTGCAACTTGCTACAAAACTAGCTTCCGAGGCAATTATGAGATTCTTTGGAGTAGAAAGGCCCATTATTAAGGGTCTAGTTAATTAACTCCTACCCTCCCCATTAATGTTCTTTATTACAAGTAAACTGTGTCCCTTGAGTTATTTAAGCACTTAGAAAGTTTCTTCAGGAAAAAGGAAATAACATCCTGACTTACTACATTTTAATACTTTCTGCTATGGTAATAAATGACTTTTGTTAGAAAAATGATTCTAAATGATACATAAAGTAGTATCATTTTTTAAATAAATATTTACCTTTTTAATTAAGACATTAAGTCAGAAAAAAAAGGAAATTAAGTCAGCATAAGGTCTTTCTCTTTAAAACATAAATAAGATAACCTAAAATTTTATGAAAATGTGTATCTTGGGTCTTTTCTTGGAAGTTATATTCTACATATTATTATTTTTTTTTAATCTCCTTACTGGCTCTTAAACTAATTCTTACCCTCAGAAACAATATGTACATGTACTCAACAAAAGTTGGTCTTCTAAATAAACAATTAACTTACTTCAAAGGAAACTTCCTTTTAAAAAGAGATGTTACTCTTGTCAAAAAAAATTCCAACTATTAAGAATGGACTCATGAACCCTTTTTTTTTTTTTTTAAAGCTTCAGAGCACTCAGGATTTGAAAAAGAAAAAGAACCTCTCCCCATTCTGGGCTATCTGAAGGAACTAACTGTAAAAGGAACACCTGAAATGTCCTCTGAAAGCCTGTCAGAGGACAAAAAGACTACCTATCAGTCACGGAACAGTGTACTCCTGGACTACTGTTAAAATCATGTCCTATCTCTAGCTGAACTAACCTTTTCAAATAAAGTCTACTCAACTGAGAACACAGACCAACTTTAATAAACCAGGAACACTGTCTCAAAATCTTGGACAGTTAAAGAAGAAAACATCTTAACTTTGTATATTCAATGGAATGCTCTTCTGGTTTTATGACTCTATGTATGGCTATGAAGTTACAGGAAAACCTGATTCCCACAAATGTATGTTTATATGTAGGTACGTATATTCACTTTTTAAATTTTTGAATAAGCAAAATATTTATATAGCTCAAAAATCAAAATGAAATACAAAAATAAACACTGAAAAGACTTTCCAACACTCCCAACCATCTATCTACCATGGTTCCCATTTGGAAATGATTTTTATTAGTTTGTTTATCCTTTAAGTGAGAATTAAATGTTTTTAAGTACTCATGAAGACTTAACATTTCCAAATATTTAAACAGTTCTCCCTAATATCTTGTTTACAATGCTGATTTGAACTACAAAGAAAGAATTTGTCAAACGAAAGCTAGTCAACGAGGTCTTCAACTAGATTTCAAATTAACAGAATAAAAATGAATGATTTTCAATATTCTTTGAAGTACTAGTAATAGGGCTTCCCAGGTGGCTCAATGGGAATCTGTCTGCAATGGAGGAGACTCAGAAGACGCAGATTCGATCCCTGGGTCAGGAAGATTCCGGAGGAGGGCATGGCAATCCACTCCAGTATTCTTGCCTGGAGAATCCCATGAACAGAGCCTGGTAGGCTGCAGTGCAAAGGGTCACCAAGACTCAGACATGACTGAAGTGGCTACGTACACATTCACTGAAGTACTAGTAATGAAAATTGTGATCTATTACATTATTTTCATCAAAACCTATTTATGAACAAAGCAAATGAAATCATTCTCAAATTCCTATTTCTGAGAATTTTGGCTAAAATACAAAAGTTTAAAACTTCATCCAGAGATTTTTTAGTAATACTAGTTTAACTAATAAGTGAAATTAACTAGTAAGTGAATTAGTAGTAGTAATTAACTAGTAAGTGAAAAAGCCAGAAAAAACTTGTGTTTGTCACTCACATTTTTAGAATATCTCAAAGTAGTCAATAATTATTTTTTACTACAATAAACTAAATCTTCATATAATATCAGCTAAGCAATAAATTCCCCAATCTATAAAATATTATTTCTTGTGCTGACTGACAAGTTATAAACCTTACTGAAAATCTATTAGCAAGGGGAATGACTGACACTGAAGCCCTAGATTATAGCCTATCTGCTAATTCAGATCCAGTGCTCATCTCAACACAGATCCAAGGAACTAGGTGTATGAGGAGTGCACGAGAGCAGCAGTAAACACTAAAAACCAGCATAAAGTTATGAAAATGTTCTGCCCCAGAGTATAAGCCTCTGGGGAAACAGTGGTAGAAGAACGATTAACCTCTGAGCTACTGCAAGAGAAATGGCTCTTTCCAAGCAATTGGTGGTGATGACTAAGTTTTCAGAAGGGCAAGTTGCGGCTATCGCCAGAAACAAAAACTGACCTAGGGGTATACAGTGTGAAAAACACAGACAGCAAAACAGTCTTCACAGTATCACGTATCTTCAGAGAAAAACGTACCTATATACAGGATGCCAACAGAGGAAAGAGTAGTTAAAAGGTTACTTTTCCTCACCTTGACTCTCAGAGCTCATTATTTTCATTTAAAATACTTTCTTCCATTGGACTTTTATCATACCTCATTGTAAGTATTTTTATACTTCTCTCTCCCCTACCATTTGAAGGTTCACAGTTTTCTAAGACATAGTACAAAGATGATACAAAACAAATAAATAATAATTTTGAATAAATGGCCATTTAAGCAAACCATTAGAATAAAAACTTTCTAAAGCATATATATATACAAGCATATATATACATACCTAATACTAAATTATACTTAGTGCTAAAAAGTCCAACTGTTATAATTAGTTGATGATACTATAAATACTATTGGTACTTTGCATTACTTTGCCAACATTTAAAATTTCATTTTCATTTTATAATAGTAGGATAACGTATTTATATAGATATATCAGTGATTTTCTTTATGACAACATTCTTCACTCTGATGTTACATTAGGAATACCACCTACCACAGTTAGCTGTCTTGCCCAAGCACAGAATTTAGATTAGAGAGAGTTTGGGATTTCAACATCAAAGAAAGGAATGCCAAGCATGTTGAGGTTGAAACCAACTTTGGAAATCTCACTAACCCACTATCATTAGGTTTCTGGGGTACAAGTTCCTATTAAAACATTCACAACTGATACTGGGAAGTTAATAACCCTGTTCTATCACAGGTATATTATCTATTAAAATAGGATGTATCCTTAGTACCTACATTTTCCCCAATACAAGCAGGTGGCAGTGCTGATCAATAAGCTATTTTTCACATTTATTCATTCATTAAGCATTTACACCTACTGTGTGTCAGGCACAGGATAGCACATAATTTAAAGAACTTATTTTCCCCTCCATTGAATTTATGGTCAATTTAAGATAGAGAATAGGGTTAGTTCCAAAAATTTTTTGAGAATATGTAAAATGAAACAAGGTAAGCCAGATTTAGTTTGAAATTACCATCCAAGGAAGCATATATTAAAATACTACTACATTAAAAATATCCAAAACACTATATACTGTAATATATAACAACTTGGTTTAAAATAACACTTGTTGGGAAGTGAGGGGATGCTTATATAAAAAATCTTAACCTCAGTAAATCAAAGTATCATAGCTCAAATTATGTTAAAAAATTTTAACATAATTACAATTGTATAACTGGTACTTAATTTTTTTCTTTTCCCTTTAGTTTAAAATATTTATAACTTTCTTTATAAAAATGCAGCCCCTGAGGCTCTGACAAATAAATTACAATAGAGATTCAAGATAAAGGTTTTTTTTAATCTCTTCAGTTCAGTCGCTCAGTTGTGTCCGAGCTTTGCAACCCCATGAATCGCAGCACGCCAGGCCTCCCTGTCCATCACCAACTCCCGGAGTTCACGCAAACTCATGTCCATCAAGCCAGTGATGCCATCCAGCCATCTCATCCTTTGCCGTCCCCTTCTCTTCCTGCCCCCAATCCCTCCCAGCATCAGGGTCTTTTCCAATGAGTCAAATCTTCGCATGAGGTAGCCAAAGTATTGTAGTTTCAGCTTCAGCATCAGTCCTTCCAATGAACACCTGATCTCCTTTAGGATGGACTGGTTGGATCTCCTTGCAGTCCAAGGGACTCTCAAGAGTCTTCTCCAACACCACAGTTCAAGAGCATTAATTCTTCAGTGCTCAGCTTTCTTCACAGTCCAAATCTCACATCCATACATGACCACTGGAAAAACCATAGCCTTGACGAGACGGACCTTTGTTGGCAAAGTAATGTCTCTGCTTTTGAATATGCTATCTAGGTTGGTCATAACTTTCCTTCCAAGTAGTAAGCGTCTTTTCATTTCATGGCTGCAATCACCATCTGCAGTGATTTTGGAGCCCAACAAAATAAAGTCTGACACTGTTTCCACTGTTTTCCCATCTACTGCCCATGAAGTGATGGGACCGGATGCCATGATCTTCATTTTCTGAATGTTGAGCTTTAAGCCAACTTTTTCACTCTCCACTTTCACTTTCATCAAGAGGCTTTTTAGTTCCTCTTTACTTTCTGCCATAAGGGTGCTGTCATCTGCATATCTGAGGTTATTGATATTTCTCCTGGCAATCTTGATTCCAGCTTGTGCTTCTTCCAGCCCAGCGTTTCTCATGATGTACTCTGCATATAAGTTAAATAAGCAGGGTGGTTTGGGCCAAATTACTGATCTGACAAACATATACACAAAATATATGTATCTACCAATATATGAATATACACACATACAGAATTTCACACAATAATGCAAGTTAAGAGTTCTATTTATAACAGCCACAGAAGAGAACAATGAAAATGGCAGCTTTGCCTATTTGCTCTTTTAAATTTTATATTGTCATAGAGCTGGCAGAGACAGTATGCGTACTAAAACATTACTTACAATACTCCTTTGTAGACAAGCAACATCTGTAATAACTTGACAAACTTGTAAGTCACTCTGAAGTTTATCCTGAATTATCTAGAAAGCAATTAGTCTTTAAATCTCATGTTCTAAACCCAAAATAAACTACCAGTAAGCATCTTGAATTCATATCAAAATTTCCTCTCAAATTTTCATTATAAATTTTTTTGTAGCAATCCCTTCAGTAAAGTAAGAAAAATATCATGGGAAATTATTTTTAAAAGGTTCCAGGAAAATACAACAGCAAATATGATCCAGGAATGAATTTAATTAACATGGAGAAAGAATGAAATCAATTTTCCTTCCATGTGCTGCTTAGAACCACATTCACTCTACTTTCTTTATCTAAGTTAATATTTACTGCTGCTATTTGTAAGGTTCAAATGTATTTACATGGCTTGAGAAAAGTTTCCTATAGATATGGTATATCAATCTTGCATTTTACTATTAAGATAACTTTTCATTTTAAGGACTGCTTAAAATTCTGAAACTAATTTCTTTTATTAGCTATTAGTCCTCACTGAAAAGCTTTGAGAAAAGATATAAAGACTAAGAAGTAAAAAAGTTATATCCATTGAATCAACGAAAAACCATTAATAGCAGGAAGCCATACAGTGCAGAACTAGAAGGGAGCCTGGAAATCATCTAATTCTCCTTCATCTGTGGAATGAACCTAGGTTTTGGAATCAGAGTAATCTGAGTTTAAACATCAGCTATGTCATTATTAGAGTGTAACCTTGGTAGGAGTTATCTGACCACCATGACTTGTAGTTTTCTTTTATTTGTGCAAATGTAGTTGTAATACCATTCACCTTACCAACCTAAGTGTCACTGTGTAGACACCGAGGTGCCTGGCACAAAACACACTATAAAATAAGAACTATTATTTATAGGTGAGAAAGGTAAGGTAGAGTCAAGTGTCGTGTTCAGGGTTATACAGCTATTTTAGAGCCACAGACTCCAGTCCCAAGTTCACTACTTTTAAGTGATTTCCATTATATATGTGATGGCTCAAGTTGAGCTAAAAAAAATTAGACATTACCAAAGAAGGAAAAAAGTACTATATTTTGCAAATAGCAATTAAATATGCAAACCACAACTAAATCTTGATTTATTCAATTCATGGAATGATTATCTAGGTCTATATAACTATGCTTCTGCTACACATGGCAAACGGGGGGCAAAAAGATGGTAACTGGGGAAAAAGTAACAGAAACAGAAAGATTTAGGTTAAATGGAATCAATCAATTAAGAAATAATCAAGATCTGCAAGGTGCTACTGAAGTCTAATAAAAACATTACAATAACCCTCCACCCTTAAGATATTTAATATCCAACTGTCAAGACAAGAAGCTAATAAAGAAGGGTATTTGAATATCAAGGGCCAAACTGGGTAGTGTAAGAAGTCAGAAAAGGGAGAAATCATTTAAATAGTCATTTAAATAGATACGGTATTGCTTCTAAGTTTAAAAGACTGAATCTGACAGACGTTGAAGAGATAGACGGGAATTATCATCTGTGGACCTATGATACCAGTGGAAATGCCACCACCATTAACTTGAAGTGCTGATAATATCTCTAACACTTCTAGCAGTCACTAGTCTTTATAAGGCCTATTTAGTATTATTATCTCCTAATTCAAATACTTAATACTACAGTTAAAGTAGTCTTTAACTTACTAGTAAGGGTTTCTTCAAAAGTACTTCCTGCCATGATACATACTTCCATTTTAGGGCTCCATTTTAGGGCTAATATATGTCTTTCTGTACAAGAAGAACCTTACTGTGTGGGTGTGAAAACTTTAGACTTTTTATTTTAGTTACAAACACTAAGAAGGGGTCCTTCTGTTTCCAAAGGTACTTACCCGAAATCCTACATAAAAGCAGGTCATACTCTTGAATGGGGGGTGGGGTGGCGGAGGGCAGGTGCATAGTAAAGAAACAAGAGAGTTCTTAAACATTCAAATGTTATATTCACCAAAAAACTTTATGAAAAGACAATAAAAAATGTAACTCAGGGCCAAAGTGGATACTTGACTCACTGATTCTCATCAACATGTAGACTCTACTATTGAAAAATGCAGCTCCCTTGGAAAACGAGATACTTCACTGGTCTTGTTCCACACCCAGTCCCTCCTTCCCATGACCTGCCCCTCCAACCTCTAAACTTGAAGCCTCCTTCTAAAGAATAGATTTCAGTATAGAGCATTTTCAAGTCAAAGAAACTGTTCATCATGTAAGAACTAAGAGAAGGGTTATTATAAAGCAGGGGATGGGAGATTCAAACACATGGTAAAAAGTACGATCCTTTTGAAAATGTATACATACATACATATACATACACACATAAGTGTGTGTGTGTCTGTGCACTCATGCATGTGTATGGATGGGAAAAGTCTACATAAATATATAAAAATGTGCACAGTGGTTATCTTAGTGGCTTAATAAGAGATTTTTTTCTTTTTCTATTATCCTGTTAATAAACAAGCATTTCTTACTATGTGCTAATAACTATTCTAGGCACTGGGTATAAGACAGCAAACACTGCAGATGAGGTCCCTGGTCTCATACACTTGACATTCTAGAGTGGGGAAGAAATAAACCTGCTGTTCAGTAGCTCAGTTGTGTTCGACTCTTTGTGAATCCATGGAATGCAGCACGCCAGGCTTCCCTGTCCTTCACTATCTCCTGCAATTTGCTCAAATTCATGTTCCTTGAATTGGTGATGCGTACTAATAAATGAGCTAATAAATGAACAAGATAATTTCACGTAATTCTAAGCTCTACAAGAAGGCTGAATGCCAAAGAATTGATGCTTTTGAATTGTGGTGCTGGGGAAGACTCTTGAGAGTCCCTTGGACTGCAAGGAGATCAAACCACTCAATCCTAAAGGAAATCAACCCTGAATATGTATTGAAAGGACTGATGCTGAAGCTAAAGCTCTAATACTCTGGCCACCTAATGTGCAGAGCTGAGACCCTGATGCTGAGAAAGACTGAGGGCAGGAGGAGAAGAGTGTGACAGAGGATGAGACGGTTGGATGACATCACTGACTCAATGGACGTGAGTCTGAGCAAACTCAGGGAGATAGTGAAGGGAAGCCAGGCGTGCTGCAGTCCATGGGGTCACAGTGAGTCAGACACGACTTAGCAACTAACAACAGATGTGCAAATGAACTGCAAAAGGACATTCTCAAGTGGCTCTATGTTATTTTTTATATTTTCAAAAATGTATATAAAATTGAAGACCACTCAAAGTAATTCTCACATGTTGAAATTTGATATACAGAGAAAATGAATAAAAATCTTTTCAATTCTTTCATGTACAATTACTTTTCTATTTCCCTTATCACCCATCACCTCAAACTAATTCTCAGATGTAGCACCCATTCCAAAAGATTCCTAAGGTTGGAAAAGAAGAGGATTGGAATTGTAGGTAATAATTATTCTGTGCCATGCACCAAGCACTACTCTAACACCTTTATATCTCGTAACTCAGTCCTGTAAGAATGAAAGGGCATCTACCATATCATCCCTCTATTTCCTTGCTCTTGCACTTTCTATGCCCTGATTCTATCTTTCCATTTGATAATTTACTGTTTTTGAGAAAGAGATAGATTCTGGCCTCAGATCTCTACAGATTGTTAATGTATCTGCCAGCCTTACTTTAGCAAATGTCTACCATGGTGAAAGATGTGGTTACCCTTAGTTATTAGAGGCAAAATGATTTTACCCATGGTACACTTTTAAAGACTGCTTCCTCATGATCATAAAGAAATTCAGAACATGATCACAGCATCTCAAGGTTGGAAAAAGTCTTCAAATAAATTTTACTACAGCCTCGGGTATGTTCTTAGGTAAACTTTCACTAAAACTCACTGTAGTTATCCAGGATCTTTAACCTAAAACACATGTTATTCTGAACTCTGTGATCCTGGATCACTCATTTTGATAACTAAGTTCAATTATAAATATTTGACTAGCAGATACATAAAATCCAGATTCAAACTTATTGTACTTTTTAAAACATAACATCTCTTCTCAAGTACCTTAAATATTTTACAGAAGAATTCAAAATGAGAAGGGAGAGCTTAAACCAATCTTTTAAAACTCTAGTTATGAATCAAGTTTATGAACTTGAACTTATTTCCCTTATTTAAAAACATTTATTAAGTATCTCTTCCATATCGGTGCTAGGCCAGGAAGAAACATAAAACACACTGCATTCTTCCTCTAGAAACTGTACATCATACTGATCTTTAATCAATTCTTTACTTATTTTAGAGTAGCTTGCCTGCTCTTTAAGTATTCAAGTGTTTGATGTAGCTGTCAAGTGAGTAGGGAAGAACCTAGTAATCATGCCCCCACTACATTTAAAAAGGAGGATTCAAAATATTCATTTTAGAAACATCAATTTACATTTTAAAGCAATTACTGTATATATAATTTAACAAACTGCATTCTTTGCTTTGAAACTATCAGGAATTATATGACTAGCATAACACGTACATGATCCCTTACCATTTCAGGAGATTCCAAAAGGCTTGAAGAGTCAGTAAATAAAATCTGAGTACAAAGAAATACTGCTGGAAGTAGTCACGAGTGGGGTTTGACAGATTCTGCCTGTCGTGGAAACATTTTCAAAATAACTATTAATCTGAAAAGGTGTCTGATCTACAGCATCCTTGACTGGCAGTGAACTATAGGGTTGATGTTTAGGAGCACTTTGATATCTTGGCAACACTACCGTAATAGAAATATTTTACTTATAAGTTTATTTTCTTTATTAAAAAGTTCTTTAATATTTAGCACATAACTTAAAAAAATATTTATCTATAAATACTCAAGGGCTCCAAATGTTTACAAATTAACTTTCAAAGTTTGTCGCACTCGATACATGACTCTATAAACACTTCTTTTTGTAGAATGGATACCATTAGTTTCCCGCCAGTTATAAGGAAGCATGGCATGCAATGATGGCACGATGACTCTGAAACAAACCTGCACACAACAGTTATGAACCGCTCTATGCCCACGACTTGCCTGTTGAAAACTGCTACATGGTGGTAGGAGAACATTTAAAAAAAAAACTAAATCTAAATTTTATTTTTATTGAGTCAATGCATGTTCACATGTCTACAACATGGAAAAAAAAATCCTGTAAGGAATAACTTAAGTCTTCCAAAGGATATAAAGTCAAAGATAGCAAAAAGATGCTGAACTTTAGAATATTCTTAAAATTGTAGTATTTTTTTAGCTCTTGTGATAATGAGACACACACAACCCTCTTCATTTTAAACTTTTCCTTTAAAGTTATTCTATCAGGACACAAAATAGCAAATCAAGAACTTAAAATATTTTTCAAGAAATGTTAAATGAAGACATATTTATCATCATGATCACAATATAAAAAAGCAAAGATTAAAATTAGATGGCCTTTTCTAATACTTTTACTCAACTAGCTTTTATTAAGCAATTATAATAAATAGATTTCATTAGGCCAAGATATAATTTACTCCTCACCAATTAATTTATTTCAAAGACCTTAACTTTGTGACGTTCACTATATTTGTTTATACAAAAGTAACAAAGGAAAAGGAAATTACTGTGAGGAAAATTTATGGTGATCTTCTAACCCCAAATTTCATTTTAACATTATCAGTGTCATCCAAACGAATCCTGAGTTGTAGAATGGTTCTCTATTTTCTAAACAATGAAATAAGAGGGAGAGAAAACTAAATAGTGACTTCAACATTTTATTTTTATAGATCTAGACTACCACATTCTAGAAATAGTTATCCAGAGATACTGAAAGCCAGACTCTAAGCAAAAAGTATACAAAATTGAACAAGATGCAGTCCCTATCCTGGAGAACTTCCCAACTGAGGAGGACAGACAAGCCAATAAAAAAATGACAAATCAATGTACCTGATAAATAAAACTGCCCAATTTCTATGACAACACATAGACCTAGAGAGAGACAAAAAGTTTGCACCCATGGCAATATTTTAAACCAAAAGAAAGAAAAAATAAACACTAGAGTTTAATCTGACTTGAGTGCTCCTTCAGTGCTATCAAAAATATTCAACTTTGAATAAGCAATGTAAAAAAAAAAAAAAAAAAAATTCTCCTAAGAAAATGAAGTATACAGGGAAGAAAACTTATTATATTCCAGGCACTCTTCTCGGTACTTTACTTATATTAACCCAGTGAAACTGTGCAACAACCCTATGAAGTAGGTATGATTATGACTTCATTTTACAGATACGGAATAGGAACAGTGAATTTAAGTAACATTCCCAAGGTCACACAACTATCAAACTGGTAACTGAGATTTAACCACAGGCAGAGCTTGGTCTCCAGTTTACATAGGGTTTAATATATATATATATATATATATATATATATGAAGAAGTATTATTAGTTAAGAAATCTTTAGGATGCTTCACAGGCTATCTCAGTGTGCAAACACGTGATATGTAGATGAAGTTTATGTTAAGACTCACAGTGGGCACAGAGAAAGAAAAGACAAACTACACAACTAACCATGACTCTGGATATACTTTACTGTGGGAATTTACTAACAGCAGCTAGCGAAAGAGTTAACATTCTACTGCTGATACTTCCTTGGCGGAGAACTGCTCCCATCGTCTTGGACGCTGTACTGAGGCTCCACAGCCATCAACAGGCAGACAGGCAGAAAGTCTAATGGAAGGTGCTCACAACAATACATGAGTTTTGCCTCCTTTTCCCAAATCCCTTAAGAACTTCTAGCTCCTGACCCTATTTCTTCATGTTCCATGCTTTATTTCCTCCAAATGTGAAACAATGAAAAAGAGCTGAGAACAGAATATGCTAAAGTATCTCCACTGGAAGGTCGTTTCAAAGAGACTACTGGGTTTTTCACCATTACCATAAAGATGTGAACACTATAGCAAAACAGGCAAAAGTTATATATCATAGTACTTACTGAAAAAACTGCTTCAAGTGGTCTTTACTATTTACTCTAACCCAAATACACTTAACAGGGAATTATGACTTTTTCATTTTTAATTTTTTAGTTCAGTAGACAGCTTAAAAACACTTATTAACCAAGTAATGTATATGTGTGTGTGTGTATACATACAGATGTACATATGCATATACATGTGCATATGTACACACGCACACAAACACAGCACTTTTCCATCTGAGTACATGAGAACATACTCTTCAATACGTGATTATCACTCTGGCCGTGTTTCTTTATTTCATCACACGTGACCTTTTTCTAAGAGCCAGTCCATCTTCAATAACTATCAGTTTGATCCGTGTGTGGTTGTCGCTTTCTAGCAGTAAACATCATTGGGGACACATGCATATCTCTATGAGTCTATCCTACATTTTATTCTTTCGACTGGCTCTAATTATCTATATTAGATATACTAGGATACATAATTATATTATCTATACTAGGATATGTAATTACAACAAATTTAGATTTATATGGTTATTTTAATGACCAGAGACACTCATTCATCCAGCATTCACTTGGTTGCCTATTCTCCATAAGCTAAATTAAGTACAGTCTCTGCTTCATGACTGGCGTTCACAATGTAGCAGGGGAGAAAGATGATAAAACAGAGCAGAACGGAAACCAGTAAGTAGGGTTTTGACTTAGTTTGGAGTTCAGAGAAGGCTTCTCTTCTTTAAAGGAACGACTATGCTGTGTGGTGGGAAGGGGCACGCATAGAGCTGTGGTGCACAGAATAAGGATACCATGGCAGGTGCAAGATGAAGCTAGAGAAGTCGAGAATGACCACATTGTGTAAGACCTCATACAGGATTCTGGTCTCTGTAATAAGAGTAATGAAAAGTACAGTTAGTCAAGATAAACCTGCAATACCATTCTGAATGTAATGTTAAGACAGAATGGGGAAGTGAGTGAGGGTGGATGTGGAGAGACTGAGAGGAAGCTATTCCATCAGGCCATGCAAGAGGAAATGCTGGCCTGGACTAGAGAGATGGATAGAAGTGAACAGTGAAGGTTTCTTACACAATCGGATGGAAGATGACACAGGACGCTGAACATGGTTAGTGTTCACTTCTGTTTTCTAGGGCAGGGAGGATCACAAGTTCTACTTTCAGTCTTATTTGGTTTGAGGTGTCTTTGCGACATCCAGGTCTCAAGTCATTATCACACTCCAACCAGCTCTGGAGCTCAGAAAAAAGGTCCACAGAGAAGATACAATGTGGGAATTACCTGTGTATAGGTCGTCTCTACTTTCCTTCACAGAGCCACCTCCTCCCCATTGTAAGGCTATGAATCACAGGGCTTGAATCCAACACCCTGTCACAGTGTGGACACAGTAACTGTCTCTCTTCCCCATTAGACGGTAAGTTCCATAAAAGCACTGACCATATTTATTTTGACTCCTATTGTACCTCAGCTTTTCACACACTTCCTGCACATATCAGAATATCAATAAGTAATATTTATATGAAGATATCTAATCTAAGATGGCAGAACTACAGAGATTAATAATTGAAAAAGATTAATTTTCAGCATAATTTGAAAAACTCATAATTCAGAATAAGGCAAGATGATGTATAAAACATGTCATATATTTATCATTTACTTAGTATTGTATTATACATATTATTACTTATAATATTTTATATGTTTCTCCTCTCAGGAAAAATAAAAATTTCTACGTATTTATCAGTTACACAATTCAAGTATAAATTAAATTGGAAGAAAATAATACGGTTTGATATGAGATGAAAATGTAGTTATCTTTATTGCCTATGTTTAAAAGGCAACCTGGTTTAGAACTCCCTGTACCTTTAAAAATGCGCAATAGAATATAAACTTTTACCTGTAAAGGCATCATACAGTTTTAACAATATTTAACGTACACCATTTATGACAGATCTCACCTATCAAGCATTCTATTGATTCACAGGTATTAACCTAACAGATCGCATTTTTGTGTGTCTATTTTACTGACAGGAAATCTATAGCATGAAAGTTTTTGAGAGTTACCAAAAGCATTATAACTAATATATGCTTAAAAATAAAACCTTTGGCAATATGTATCTTAATCTCTATGAACAGAACAACAGGCTTTTCATTAAATTTAATTAATTTTAATTTTTCATTAAAATTAAATCGAAAACCGAATATCTTACATATAATTGCCTAGCCTTACGTGGCTCTACCTGCTTTTTATCACCATCTCCCATTGAGACAGGATGTATCAAGAAGCAGTATATTTAATGAAAGGGGTCAAAACACTGAGATCCTACTGAAATATCCTTTAAAGACTACTGATATTTTTTCAATTACTACTTTATTCATTATGGTTTTGTGAATATTAAAAATATACAAGTAATAATTTTAACAAAAGATACATGTGGGGCATTCCACCACTTAATTTTGAATGCAGAGAGAATATAACTCATCTCAATCTTCAATGTGGTCAACACTACAAACATGGATTTTGAAATCCTCTTTCGTTTTCTTCTTCTAATCAAATTCTCATGTATCAAAACTGAAGAATGTCATCACATTGCTTAGAGAATGTTTACATGTTCAGAGCACATGTATCAAAACAGTTGTGTATATAAACATGCTCTGGGAACATTAAATATATTTGAAGACTACAAAATAAAGTGCAAGATGATGAAAAACACCAGCTAACAGTACTAGTGCATTTTAAATCAGATTAAAAAGAAACAAAATACATTCAAATTTTAAAAAGGAAAACCGATAAAGAAAATTTTGGAAGAGGTTGTGGTTGGCCATTTATTACTTTTTTGCATTAGAGTTAATTAATATTCTAAAAAGGTCTAGGAAAAGCTGAACAACCTCTCAAGCTCTGAATTCATGGCACTGACCTTAGACTTTCTCAGAATGATTTTTAATGCATTCTGTTATTAGTAAAACCTGTTCAAACACATGCCCCATCTGCCAGCACCCCATCTGCAAGACAGCTTCTTATTCTTGTAGACAGTACAACTTCTGCTTGCTTCCTTCTCGTTTCTACATACCAGCTGTATGGTAATGAGCATGAGCAGCTGAAAATCCTGCATGATAACAAAGCCAATATGAAAACGGCAGAACAACAACTTCCCCTCAATGAAGCAGTTGTCGCATGAACAGAGCAGATAAGCTATTAAACAGGGAGGTGGTGGTGATGAGAATTTTACTTCTATGTATTTGGGGGATATGTATTTGTGCCTGTGTATGCACATGTGTGTTAAACGTGGGGTTTCCACATAACTGAAAAATAAAAAGAAATAAGAGCAGCACAGGATACCAAAGATAGATCTAAAATTTCTAAGTACTTTTGTTAAGACCTGTGAACCCATTCTTTAACTTTTTAAATCTCAATTCTTATATAGTAATAATATACCAGATGTCATTTGGAAAAGCCAGTTTTCAAAGATTTTAACAAGTTATGTTCCATTTCTTAATTAACATATTTTGGGGCCTTAAGGGAAAGAAAGAGAGACAGAACTTAAAAACCATTATGGAAACTATTTCTTAGACATTCTAGCCACTAACATGTGAACCAACAAACTATGTTTTTAATTTTTATATAGAAATTTAATTTTTAAAAAGTTTATGATATTTGAAGCAACACATTTGAAACTCTAAACAAAATACTAAGATGGCACATGTTACCTTCTTAATTCAGGAAGGCATATTGGGTTAAGTTTTATATACATGAGAGTCACACTGAATGAATCTATGGAATGTAAGTAGATACAGAGCATATTAATTTTTTATGTGCAGTATCTTTCCATTTAGAGATTAACAGTCACTCAGGAAACTGTTTAAGAAAAATGACCATTTAAAATTGGTGTTATGAATTTTCTCTCACAATCTAAAGAAACTAAAAATGAAACATATTCAAAATACAAACCATAGTGAAAGAAGTGCTATTACATGAGAATTAATTATAATTTTTACCAGCACATCTAAATATCTCTTATGTGGACTTCATAACTGTTACTAAGTTCTTATCGTATAACTATACTTTCTATACATTATTTCATTTAACCCTTAAAACAATCCTATGAAGTAGGTACTATTATTATCTCCATCCTACAGAGGCATAATAAATGATGAAGCTAAAAACTTCAGCCCAGTCTAAATGACTATCTCTATGCTCTTAAACAGTCTACCACTCTGATATTATCTCCACAAGGCCAAGGATTTGAGTCTGCTTCATTCATTGTTGTACTCCAAACGCCTAAAGAAGTTCTTGGCTTGTAAAAGTTGTTGAATAGATGGAATAAATAAATGGAATGGATAGAAGAGATAACTACTCAGTTGTTGCTTTTTAATTATTAAATGTAGACTGCCTTAAGTGGAAAAAAAAAAGCTACTATAAATTTTATAACAGCTCTTAATCATTTTGTTATTGAAAAATTATTTACATATTAAGGAATCTTAAAGTAAGTGTTTAGGAGTTTTAAGTTTTGTTTACTTATCAGGTTGAAAAATTAAGACTTAACTTTTAAAATTCTCATGATTAACCATTAATTTTGAAAGGCTGGTACAGAATGAATAAGAACAAAATTGCACTGATTTTAGTATTTCTGTGAATCTACTTGTCCTCTATTTTATTGTCTAACCATAAAAATGCATTTTCCCTGTTAACTAGCTTAACATAAGTCTTTGACTTCAAATATAAATCAAGGCCATGAGCTTATATAATATGAAAGCTTTTGTATAGAATAGTGTGTGTGTATATATACATATAAAAGAACCCAAATTGAAAGAATAGTCCCAACTTAATAAAACAGTACCAATTATCCTTTAAAAAATAAGATATGAAGTTGTACTTCCTCAAAGAAAAAGCTTCTAACAACACTTAAAAGATTTTTTAAAAACTCACAAATTCAGACAAGATTTATAAGAACAGTACTATACTGCCCCTACATGTTCAAACTAGTAGTAACAATGACATTTTAAAATCTGAACTGATAATGTAGAGATATCTGTGGATTACTGAAAAGCTGTTTAAGCTGTTTGAATTGCTCCCAAGTGAATAATCTGAGATCATCCACACATAAAAATGTAATTAAATACAGGAATAAGCCACAGATTTCAATTTTCATTTTCAAGACTAGTAAGGAGAACAAGTTTAAGAGAATTTCATCCAACATTATCATATATATTTTTTTCTCTCAAAATAGATTTCCCCAACATTACATGTAGTGTTAGTTGCCCAGTCATGTCCAACTCTTTGTGACCCCATGGACTGCAGCCCGCCAGGCTCCTCTGTCCATGGAGCTCTCTTGGCAAGAATACTGGAGTGGATTGCCATTTCCTTCTCCAGGCAATCTTTCCGACCCAGGGATTAAACCCAGGTCTCCTGCACTGTAACTAGATTCTTTACTGTCTGAGCTACAGAGAAGCCACAACATTACATGATCAATAAAAAACATAAGTAAATAAACAAATGGCTAATAAGCTATGTGCATTTGAGGTCAATATTTGTATATTAACGTCTGAGAAATACTGTTGAATTGTTTCCCCCAGATCTAAAAAAATTTCAATAAAGTTCATAAATGTATACATAAACACTTACACACATAGACATTACCAAAACCACAAGAAAAACTTTTATTAATCTAATCTTAGATTTACTTTTAAAAAACCTACTATAATTATTTTACCTTTTACCCACTGTAGGAATAAAGCTCTATATATGCAAATAAAGAGATGTGTTGCATTGATAAGTTCTTATAAAAGAAACTAAGAATGTCATTGGTTTTACCACAAATGGTAGTCCTTTCTAATATTACTCCTATAGAAAAACATACCACATCTTTAAAAAATCCTACATTATAGTATCATTATTTACATCTACCACAATTATATCTACCATTATTTAACTGATTTATATGTGAGACACATTAATTTATGCAAGTTTCCATTAAAAGGTCAGGGATAGGGTCAAGAACTCTAATTCTGACTTAGGAACAATCCAGGAAGAAATCACTGTGGTGAGCCTGATATTAAAGACTACAGTTTTCCGGCAAAAACATGAAAAATGAAATAGTATGGCATCATATTTAATTTTTCAGAGCCTCAAGATAATATTCTATGCTGTATACTACCCAGCAGTATTTGAAAACTTATAGATCATAATATTTTTCAATTAAGTTACCAACATAATGCTATCAAGTAAGGCAGAGTGTGTGCATATGTATTAATATGTATGTGTATGGAGGCATCCTTATATACATATGGAGAAACCATAACACAAATAAATGATCACCAACCCTCTTGGAAATGTGAAGTACTGATGCTGCTGCTGCTAAGTCACTTCAGTCATGTCCGACTCTGTGCGACCCCATAGATGGCAGCCCACCAGTCTCCCCAGTCCCTGGGATTCTCCAGGCAAGAACACTGGAGTGGGTTGCCATTTCCTTCTCCAGTGCATGCAAGTGAAAAGTGAAAGTGAAGTCGCTCAGTCCTGTCTGACTCTTAGCGACTCCATAGGATTTTCCAGGCAAGAGTGCTGGAGAGGGTTGCCACTGCCTTCTCCGAAAGAGAAGTACACAACTGAATAAAAGTGTCTGGTGACACACTCTATACTGAAGCAGACCAAACATGATGTCCATGTGTGTGCCTGTGTGCTCAGTCATGTCCAGCTCTTTATGACTCTATGGACTGGAGCCCACCAGGCTATCTCCCATGCAAGAATACTGAAGTGGGTTGCCACTTCTTCCTCTAGGGATCTTCCTGATCCAGGGATCAAACCCACATCTGTTGCATTGGCAGGCGGATTCTTTACCACTGAGTCACCTGGAAAGCCCATCCTGTCCACACTGAGGTGGAAATCTCAGGGTCTGAAATACTAAATTATAAAAACTGTATGTCTTTCTTATTTCTGTTTTGTTCAATACTGTATCTAGAACTGTGCCTGTAAACTAACAGATGCTTATTTACTGAATAGATTAATTAATCTGTGTTCCTCTAATTTTGATATGTGACCATGGAAAGGAGAAAATAAGGTAAGTCTTTCAGAGACAGAAAAGCTTCAGTGGCCTTCTTAAGGGAAGGTCTTTGCTGCCTCATTCATCTTTGTTACATTAGCATCACACGCAAGGAGGATGTATATGCCTAATATGCATTAGCAGAATGAAAATTAATTTAGTGGTGTTAATATTTAGCAGAAAACTGAGAAAAATAAGTGGCTGACGTACTCCTTCCTCACTTAAAGTCTGCTAGTATAAGCTGCATTTAATCACTGAAGAAAAATAATATATAAGCTCTGAACTATCATCATACTATATGGAGCTGCCCATAATTGGGTTAATAAAATTTAGGTATTAATGTAAAGCATTTAAATATGAATGTAGACAGACTTAAGATAAGGCTTAGGTTACTTCGACATTTCAAAGTATATTCCATTTTTTATATGTGGATGATAGCTGTCTGTAGTTAGTGCCACAATTTTGGAGAAAGCTGTGTTCCTGATTTCAAAACTTTCTGGAGTTTAGAAGGTAACATGGGACATATGCTGTGCATGGCAGAACACTTCTAGTATATCACATATGAACATTTCTGTAGCAAAATATACAAATATTCAGATAAACAATAAACATGAGTGTCTTATGTTAGTCAGGGTTAGATTTGGATAACTTGTTAAAGCATTTTGTTTTCAGGGCTTACTGGACTCTTGGTCTGCAGACAAGGGACCACAGTTTTATTTCATACCTGTTTACCCAGCCAGAAGCTTCGTAACCTGTTTATTTCTAGCATATTTTTCATCTGTCTCCCATACTCCACATCTTAACTTAAACTAAGTTAGTTTCTGTAAAATATGACCTACAAGTTGAAATAGGCTTGCCCTGATTGTTATCAACAAAAGGGGGTAACAATTCATGGCAGTTATTTCTATGCTGTAGTTGTAGATTTACAAACAATAATTTTCTTTGCATTAATATCTGACAACTGAGGCGCAACATAATACTTTGACATCACAAGATGACAAAAACATCTAGAAAGCAATGTGATTGAGGTCATCATAAATTGTGAAAACAAAATATGAATTCAGTTCAGTTCAGTCGCTCAGTCGTGTCCGACTCTGCGACCCCATGAATCGCAGCACGCCAGGCCTCCCTGCCCATCACCAACTCCAGGAGTTCACCCAAACTCCTGTGCATCGAGTCGGTGATGCCATCCAGCCATCTCATCCTCTGTCGTATTTTAAAATCTAGGATTACATGGCAAAAGTTAACCCTTGAAACCATTCCTTCAACAAATCACTATCCAGTCAATATACCATAGTTTTTAACGATGCTGTAGCTAGATACCCAGGTTAGAATCTTAGCTCCATCATCTACTAGCTCTAGGGCAAGTCAGCTAAACTTCCTACACCTCTGGATCCTATATCTACAAAACAGGGAGAACATAATGCAGTCTGTTACTTCATGAGGTAACTGTAAGGATTAAATGAGTTCATATGTGGAAAGTACTTAGACCAGTGTCTTCCCTGCATCCCATTAGACCCTATTATACTGTTACCCTGTTTTAGCAACATCCAACATTAGCATTACTTTCCTGCTTCCCTGAAATAGAATCTAAGCTCCATGAGGGCATGGCCTTTGTCCATCTACTTCACTGTTACATCTACAGATTCTAGAAAAGTTTCCAACCTTGTTCTAAGTTAATACATATTTCAGGACTCTTATTACTATTAATAAATCTCATATCCAGAAATAAGTGAATAATTTGCAGTATAATTAATGTGAAAAAAAAAACAATATGTGAGACCAAACAATAACACAAGTTTCTTCTGTCCACTTCTCTGATCATCTGCTTAGCAAACAATATCCTTCCCATTTTAAAGGTGCTGTGAAGCCTTTCCTGAGCCATTGCATTGAGACCAAGGTGGCCCTCTCATGCTCCTACATTGCTCCTATTTGCTATAGGAATCCATTTAAGCAACTACCCTTTTGTACTATAAGGGTTTATTTATGGTTTAACCACTAACTATAAAACGCTCAAGAGAACTGTGATTTTCACTTTTGCATATCCACAGGAAGAAGGGAAGAATCATCTTTTTATTTACAGCTACTGCCTTGCACAATACAAAAAAATAAGACCACAAGAAAATTTAAGTTTATATTCTGCTTACTCATCTTTTGCATGATGTAGGAAACATTCTTAAGAAATTGACAGGATTTAAAACAAAATCTCCTGATATGTGGTAACCAGTTAATTCTTTTATTGATGAAATACAGTGACAATAAAAGATATCAGATGATCTGGAAATGCCAGTTTTTCCCCAAGTTCCAATGGAATACATGTGTGGACAAAACTTTAGAAAGCTCCATTTTAGTTTATGCACTTAAAAAAAAAAAATCAGAGAATCTATTAAAATCACTCTCCAAACTTGCTCACAGCACCACTCTGTTCTTTCTTTCCAAAGTTTTGTAATAGTTTTCATATTTTCTGACTTTTTTGGCTATGGCAGACTCTCATAAGTGCCATCTAAATGAGTATACCCTATGTTTGTTTCTCCTTCATTTTCAAAACTGCTAAGTAGTAATTACTTTTAAGATTAAGCATCAAACTGTATCTGAGTTTAGTTATATTTAGAAAATGAAATATTCAACATCACAGCTGCACAGTCATTTGAAAGTATTTAGTAAACAAAAACATGTCATATTCTAACAGTATCAAAACCCCTTTAAGAATTTTCTAGACTTAACAAAAACTTCAACAAATTGGTCATACATAAAAAGATATTAAAGATAATTTCTGAAGTCTAAGAGTTTATAGCCTCAAGTGAGGAGACAAGATAACTAAAGGAAGCTGTCAAATATCACCACTAGACAGTCCATGTAAGTTCAGGAGCCAAAGGTAATGGCCACAACTACGGTACGCGCCACTCGTGGGTGAGGACGGTGGAAGCGTCAGTGCTGGGGGGAAGGTTCCATCCAGAGAGAGAAGCCTGGCTGTGAGGTCATGGAAAGGATTTGGAGAAAGTGGCACAAATGTAACGGCAGATACAGAATACACCAGTATGGGGGAGGGGAACATGATGCTGGCTTTTTAAAGGTTTCATTATTTCTGTAGGTTAAGGAAATATCCAACTATTTCCTCTTGACTAAGAGTTCCATGAAACAAATGTTGAGTCTCGTGAAATCTCTTTTGGGCATCAAGACATTTTAGAAGAGCAGATTTGCTACAACTACTTTAAAAAAGAATTAATCATAGCTAGACTAGAATTAAAAAATAAAAATAAAAGGTAAACCTGGATTGGGGCAAAAGGCAAAGCTATGTCAGAAATGTAAGACCAAGTTGTAGTGCTTTAAGAAACAGGCAAGTATTTCTGGCAGCTGCGTTTGCTAGCATGAAAAGTACTCCTGTAGTAGAGATTATTAATAGCAATATACTTTGGGAGAGGCTGTCATTTAAACTGTACAAACATCACACTAAAACTCAGAAATATAAACGTATAAACTAAGATGACAAAAACTGAGATAACCATAAGACAGTAAAAATATATAAATCAATGATAAATTATAAAACTACACATATGGATCATCTGTGCAGATAAAAAAAGACGACAGCTTTAAAACTATGGGAAGAGTAGAAGAAAATTATAGCTACAAATAATATACATGGCAGGTCAATGGAAAATATTATTTTCCAGAAAGAAGTTTTTAAAATCACATTAGCAACAAATAATTTCTTGTTCTATTTGTATATTTTCCTATTGAAGTTTTAAGTATAACATATATAATTATTTTCTCAAAATGAAAAAACATTCCTTCGATAGAAAACTTAGAACAATAAACACTGAAATATATTATCAAGTAAGTAAAATCCATAAAACTTGGTCATACTAGAAATAAATTTGCTTAAAATATGATTTCTTTCTCTTGTTAAACAACATTGGAAGTCCCTCATGTTGGTTTTGATTTGATACAGTCTTTCTGGAAAACAATTTAGTAGTATTTATCAACAATCTAAAAAAAATTTCATACTCCTTGACCCAATAATTCTACTTCCAGAAAAAAGTGTATAGGGACATTAAAGATTTATATATAAAAAAGTTCAAAGCAGGTCACTGACCAAATTAGCAACAGTAGGAAAATGATGATACATCCACTTGACAGATTATAATACACTTTTGAATAACTACAGCCATAGAGAACTACCAGTGATACCTTAAAAATGAATTAAAGTATCAATTAAAAAATTATTTCCTTATAATTTTTATTGTGGTTATTTGTGAACAGTGGAATTACTGATAATTTAGGAAAATGAAAAGAAACACTTCTGTATTTTACATACTGAGCATATCTAATTTTTATAAAGAGAAGTAGAAAATATTAACTATTCCAAGAAAATAAAAATTCTCTATATCATCACTCAACTCAGAGGATTTAGGAGATTATCAAACTTCTCAGGAAGGTAGTACTTCACAAGTTTGCTTGAACAACAGAACTTATAATGGCTTACAAAATCTTCATACAAGTGAAAATTATACTGTAGAGTAAATAATTAGAGAGGTTGTTTTCTGAAACAAAGGCAATACAACTGTCTGATAAAACTGGCAGATATTTGCTGAAAAGTCTATTAAAGGAGCCTAAAAAAGTATAGATAGCTTGAACTAACTGAAGATTATACATATAAAACAACAAAATAGATTATGCCTAAATGAGAATAAAATTTTGAATACAGGGTATTCTTAAAAATTAGTATCATCAATAATTCAACAATGAAGAAAAAAACTTGAATCCAAGAGAATACAAAAGCTAAGAGACATATAATGTTATTTTGAATTTTTGTCATCACAGGCAAAAGTGTTACTTGAACAAACTGATGAGAATGGAACTGCACTGCAGTGTGAAGATGGTTAATCTGTCAGACACGCTGTTCTGACTGGTTGCCTACCAAACACAGACCCGGCAGTATGACAAAGGTTCTCTCCTTAACCAAACTCTAATCAGGCTCCTTTGAGCTCTTTTTCAACTAGGCCCTGCCCTTGGGCATGTTCTCAAGAACCAAATTTTAGCAAGAATCCTGCTACATCACATTAACCAGAATTCCCCACCCTTGATATTGATCACATTCGGGACCCGAACCTCCCCCTCATATCTGCTGGGTCCGCCAGTCTCCCATCCCCCAGGTGATGTTTGACCACCTTGATTAGTTCATTTAACCAGTGTCATCCTGTTAGCCTTGATATTTCTTAGTAATTATCTACCATCAGACTTTCTAACCTGCTTTATGGCTGTAAATTTGTACTTTTAAGAGTTGAGCCCAATCTGCCTCCCCTACTGCGAGCCTCCCTAGTGGAAGTCCCTTCCCAGGTGGCACTAGTAGTAAAGAATCTGCCTGCCAATGCAGGAGATGTAAAGAGATGTGGGTTCAATCCCTGGGTTGGGAATCCACTCCAGTATTCTTGCCTGGAGAATCCCATGGACAGAGGAGCCTGTGAGGCTATAGTCCATAGGATCGCACATAGTCGGACATGACTGAAGCAACGTAGCATGCACAGAATAGTAATAGTCCCTACATGTACCACGACAGTCCTCCTGAACGTCTGTCTTGATTTTAACAAGGGTTATGAATAACTTTTTCTTTACCAGGTACCACCCCTCAGCTTATAAAGACAATAAATGTATATACTCTTTGAATATTTCTAGTTTTTTATGACTATAATCACTGCATCATCTGTGGGATAACTTTACAAATGAAACATTTTAAAAAGAGAGTACACAAAAAATACTCAATCTATAAATATAATATGCTACCAAAGTTATCTTTAGGTCAATTATTTGAAGCTTTGAATGAATTATTGTCAAAGAAACAATGTCAACATTGATATGTTCCCAGGCTTACCCTTCAAAATATAAACAGTGGTTGAAAAAAGTTTAAGTTCATTTTAAAAAGGTCAAAAAACATAGTAGAAAGAAAATAGCTACTACCTGTAGCACTGGAGAGTCCTGAGGTTAAACACCAGCTTTACTCTTTACCAAGAAAATTGGGGATAGGTAACTTGTTTGAGGCCTGGCTTTCAAGTATACCAAGTGGAGATAATACCTAACTTACAATATTAACAAACATTTAAAAATTAATTAAAATACATAAAATGGCTGGAGAATGCACAGTATATTTAGTAGGTTATTATACAATGATAGCAAGGGTTTCCTGGGGCTCAGTGGTAATGAACCCTCCTGCCAATATAAGAGATGCAGTCTGATCCCTGGGTTGGGAAGTTCCCCTAGAGAAGGAAATGGCAAGCTCTCCAGTATTCTTGCCTGGGAAATCCCATGGACAGAGGAGCCTGGCAAGTTATAGTCCATGGGATCACAAAAAATTCAGACACAACTCAGCGATTAACCAACAACTGTATATTGAGAAGGTAAATTAATAAGCAGTATGTAAAAATTCTAGTGATTAGGCACATAAACATTTTTCTCTACATAGCTACAAAAGAATTAGAAGAGAGAATCAAGATTTCTAAAGGAATGAAAGGCTTATGGCTCTAACAATCTTTCTAAAACTTAACTGTTAACTGAAACTTACATTCAAACAAAAAGATGTATGCACAAGAAGATTTACTATGGTAGTATTGTAATCCTAAAAACCTATGTCTCTGTTTCATGAATAAAGTTTTATTAAAACACAATCATGTCCATTTTCAAACAATGGCAGCTACTTTCAAATAATGGCAGAGCTCAGTAGTTCTATATGACTATCTGGTCCACAGAGCCCAAAATAGTTGCCGGCCCTCTGCAAAAAAAGGACCCTTGTGGACCCTTGACTTAAACTAATGCTAAAGAATCTGCCTGCAATGCAGGAGACATAGGTTTGATTCCTGGGTCACAAAAGTCCCCTGGAGGAGGGCATGGCAACACACTCCAGCATTCTTGCCTGGAGAATCCCAAGGACAGAGGAGCCTGGTAGGTTACAGTCCATAGGGTCACAAAGAGTCAGACGCGACTGAGCATGCATGTACGCAATGGTAACAATACACAGAGTGATATTAACTCAAATATTTTCTCAAATGACACAAATGTTCTATTTTAATTTTATCTCCATTTTCATTTTAAAGCAAAGCATTTATTTTTAAACATGGACATGGTACTTTAAACAGAACTTGGTATAGAATATAACTACTACAAAATTATTTTCAACTATCAGAAAACTAGTCATATATCTCATCGTTGCCTGAGCTCCGGGTTTCAGGGGAACAAGTTCTGCACCATACTGCCTGCCGCTCACCTCCCTACAGCGTCCACCAGCAGTTTGACCCCATTCCCTTACTCAGCTCTGCTGCTGCTGCTTATGCTACACAACTGGCATGTGGTTCAAATCCAAGAATATAAACGCTCTCTACAAACACATTTTTCTATAAACCAACAGTCAACCAGGTATCTTTAAAAGCCCGGATATAAACCATGAATTTCATGTCATTTGGAAATTTCTACCAAAAAGTAACACTGAAGAATAACCTCATGAGAATATTGTAAATGCTTAAAAGTCTCCAAACAAAAACAAAAAGAGTTCAAGATTTAAGCCTTAAAGTGAATTTTCTTTCAACATACTATTATTAATTGCAAGATACTATTATTTCTCTTATCATCAGAAAGCAAAAAATGGTGCCAGATAAGCTATGAAATTCCAACAAGACATATCCTAATTTCATATATGTTTAAAATGTAGAAAAATAATGTATCTTAGGATTTGGAAATATAGTATTACCATATAGGCATTCCAATTTCAAAGAAAAATAAAACAATTTTCCAGTGATTTTATAAACTAAGTTTTTCCTGTAAATTTTCTCTCCCTTTAAAGGATGGTCAGTTATTTTAGAAACCAAAATCATTTACATTATAGTAAATTAGACTAGCAGTACTGATAGTACTTAATGATGGAGTAAATTAATTCCGTGAAAGCATTTCAAGAGCTATAAATTGAAGTTGTAGTTATGAAAACTATTCCAAAGAATTTTTCACAATTTAAAAAATTATTTTATTGTGCAAACATTCAATAGATCAACACCTATGATGAATGGAGGGGCAATATCATATTTTTCAACTTTTAACAGGTCAAACCTACAGAGTCTTGTAAGAGGTCACACAGTATTATCTCACTACTTAGAAGAAAAAAATGGCCTACAAAACAGAGAAATCTACACACATGTGGTCAGTGTATAATAATCTGATTAAAAATGAAAGATATACTGGATGTTAGGTACAAAATATGATTAATTACATATAACACCAGAAGTCTTTTCAAAATCTTTGATAAAAAATACATTTAAAGTGTCTATCATTAACATTACTAAGGGAAAATAAGTAAGTTAAACAACAAAGAACATGTGAATCAATTTAAAGCTACTTTAAACCAGTTGCAAAAAGGAGGGGATAGGGATATAATTACACTAGCCCTCTAATATTTCTAGTAGTCAGAGTCAATGAGTTATGCAATAGTAAATTATTGGCAGGCAGTCTAAAAATGAGTGTGTTAATTCTGTTTTCTAACTATCTTCCCCTAATTTAGAATGATGTTCTAGTTTGAATTCTACTTTTCAAATTTAGTACTCTTCTGTAATAACAAATGCCAGGCTATAATTTAACGTTAACAGTAGCCTAGAAAAGTCGAACTGAATAGTGACCCTAGGAAACCCCCAAGGAAAGCCTTCAAGTTGTCTATTAAATTTTCTTAATAGAATCTGCTCCTGATTCTTTTAAGTTTCATGTAAAGATGAAGACAGAAAACATGCATTGTGACATAATGAAGTAATCCGTCATACACTGTACTTAAGTTTATTAGAAATATTCAACAAGAAAAAAATTATCTTGATTGTCAATATCTTAACCCCTCAATTAAAAAATTCCAATTTATTTTCCTTAATTTGATGGTTTACTTGTATTGATATTTTTTTACAGAAGTATTAAAATAAAAAATAATTTATTAATGACCTTAGAGAGGCTACTAGAGGCCTCTGTGTAAATGCTTAAATCAGAGCAGTGACCTCATTCAGAAGTTATAAAAGTGACAAAGCGAAAGAAGAAAAGATTTAAAGAAAACAAGAAACACTTTCTGAAAACATAGTAAAGAAGAAAATGAGGGGACAGAAAGATTTATATTTTATATTCAATGTTTAATTTGTATTACATTTAAAACCTACTTAAAATGCTTTTCAACATGGCTACCACTTATTTGGAGTAGAAGTAGAAACAGTTCAAAAACTAAAGTAATTAGAAAACGTATTTTTACAAAGGCTATTTAAGTCCCAGCAAATAAAGAGGAAAAATACTTTTCAGGTATTATAAGTTAACCTATTTGTTTAATAGAATATTTGTCTTTCAATTAAAAGAAAAGAGGAGAGAGTTAAAAAGGACTAAAACACTAATAGTACGGATATGTGCATCTCTGACAGGTATTTTTCGGTTTAATGTGTTCAGGATCCTAAACATATACTAGATCTAAAAATATATTACTCTAGTTAATAATTCAAAATGGCAATATGAAGTAACTCAAAAAATACAACAAAACCATTAATATAAACAGGGTCAAAACTTGGAGGGGAAGAGAATGTTATCCTGAAGAACATACAGAAAATCATAACCTGATTATAGATTAGTACAAATTCTACAAAATGTTTGTTACTTCAGGATTGTCTATATATAAACTATATCGTAACTGCCACACAACGGCACACTAGTTTTATTTTACATAACAGCAAAAAGTAATGTCACTATTATGTTAAGTTTAATTTAAAAAATAGTGATTTAAAAATAATCTAGCTTCAAGTGCCAGATAAACTCTTTATAAGAGCTAGATACTGTAATTCCCATGTTAAAGGACAGTCCCACCAGCTCTTTACTTTTCCCACAAAATAAAAACAATAAATTTGGGTTTTCAGTATTTGCCAACATATTTCAAAACATGGTTTTTAAATTTACCAATTTTAAGTAAGTTTAAACAATTCTAACACCATAAAAATAAATGAGAGAGACAAAAAGGTAAATTAGGTAACCTAGCCCTCAAGACTCTCTATCATGTTACTAAAACTGTCACTTACAGAAGTTTTCAGGGGCGACATAATGCTCCGATAGTTTTAGTTATAAATATCAATTGAAATTTGAAGCATGTTTTCACCAAAAGAGGCAGAAGTAGTTCATTTAAACAAATATTCCTGTTTTTCAAATGTGTGAGACTTACCCGTCTTCGACAAAAGGGGAGGCCTTGGGCAATGATGCTAATGCTAAATATCTTCATCACGGTTTGATGTGGTAGAGGCTCTTTTGCACTTTTAAGATCAACAGGAACCAAGCCATGGTTTAGAGTAGCCTTTCCCGGTTTTGACATTTTAAAACTCCTCTTGGCTGATGAACACTCTCTACATGTAATACAGGCACATTACTAAAAATTCTAGCCACCAAACTAAAATACAACTTTCTAATTAAAAAAAAAAAGGCTGAGAACCCAAGGCCTGCTGCTTTTGTCTTTCAACCTTCTCCTACCAAATGTCCTGACCTGTCTGAGGCTTGGTGAAGTGCAAACTATCCTAGAATAGCCAGGAATTATAAACTACTGAAGTGAAAGCTCCTGCTCCTGCCAGTCAAACAGCTGGTGAACCTCCCTTACAAAGTCAGTAAGACAACCAGAGCAGGGCTATGCTACAGGGTCCCTTTGAAAACTTCTCCAGTGACTAACCTAGGTATACTCCCTAGAAAGTGAAAGTAAACTTTTCTCTATAAAAATCCAAAAGTTAATCACTGTATTTTCTTTTGAATATTTATTGCCTTTCTTAAGCAAATATCAGCATTATTATTTTAGGAGTGTTTTGAACTGTGCTTCAAATTTAAGGGCAGTATTTATGCATGCTCAAAAACTATAAACATACATTTGTCCTATCTTAGAACGTCCTCATTCAGAATGAGCACTGTATCTTCAAGTGTTTGTCTTCAGTAAGCTCTTTTCCTCTTCCATACGTACCATTCTTTATCTCATACTCACTAAGACATTAAATCGACTCTAGTTCTGGATAGTTAATAATAAACACTTCAGGTTAGTCTTAACACGTGACATTTTAGTTGTTTGCAAATTTCAGTTCAAGCTCTATAATTCTGAAATACTTAGCAATTCCACTTGAAAGTATAACAGTCCCGTGACTGATTAAATATATTTTAAAACCCAAATATTTATAAATATAACCTGTGGTGTAACTAAAGTAAGATGAATACTGACTAACCAGCTCATCACAAATCCTTAGGGCCTAATTTCTCTGATATACCACAGTCAGATATATCTTTCTAAAACATGGAGATGGAATGTGCTATACAATCCACTTCTCAAGAACTCTGAATGGTTCCCCAATGCCTAAGATAAAGTTTGGAGATGAAAACTCTCCTCCAAGTGGCCCCAAACTCATCTTTCTAGCATTATCCCAAATAGTTTCCTAAATTAACCACTTATGCCACATTAATCTTTATGCTACATTTCATATGCAAGCCCACAAACTAGAACATTATGAAGATTTTAAAAAATCTTAGTGTGAGAATGGGTAGTAGTTTTGAAACAGATGATAGATAAAAGACGTGAACTATCCATTCACAATGCTCAGCCACTTAGCCTGTCCTCTCTTTCCGTTCTATTTTCTTCTTCCAATAGCCAGTCATCTCACTTCTCGCTCTTTTCAGCTGTATTTATAGATTTTTAGAATGTGATATGGAGAGAATTAGAAAAGAGAAATGTCAGAAATGGGTGATTTCTTCTTTGATTCTGGAGAGACCTATCTTACTAAATATTACGAAGTGGGTTGCTGGGAAGGCAATCCACACACAAGAAATACCCCTAGTCCAGCCATGATGCTATTTTCTTAAAGTACACCCTTCTCTGACATCACAATTTAAAATGAATTAATACTTGAAAATGCAAAATCATTAGCAGAGGTGACATTTTTAGTTATACAAAAGTAAACAACTGCATTCATCCAAGTAGATGGATATATATATCCATATATATATATATATATATTGGAGAAGGCAATGGTAACCCACTCCAGTACTCTTGCCTGGAAAATCCCATGGACAGAGGAGCCTGGTAGGCTGCAGTCCATGGGTCGCTAAGAGTCGGATATGACTGAGCGACTTTACCTTCACTTTTCACTTTCATGCATTGGAGAAGGAAATGGCAACCCACTGCAGTGTTCTTGCCTGGAGAATCCCAGGGACGAGGGAGCCTGGTGGGCTGCCATCTACGGGGTTGCACAGAGTCGGACACGACTGAAGTGACTTAGTGTGTGTATATATATATATATATATATATATATATATATAGACCAATAAGCACATGTAAAGATGCTCAATATCACTAAAAAAATCATTAGGGAAATGCAAATCAAAATTTCCCCATTAGGGAAATGCAAATCAAAACCTGAACCACACTGCACATCCATTAATATGGTTATTACTTATACACACACACAGAAAAATAAGAGTTAGCAATGATGTGGAGAAACTGGGACCCTTGTGTGCTGTTGGTGGGAATGTAAGACAGACATAGCTACTGCGGAAAATAGAGAGATTCCTCAAAAAATTACTATATGATCCAGCAATTCCACTTTTGGATGTACACCCAGAAGAACTAAAACCAGGGCTCACACAGATACTTGTCCACCCGTGTTCATAGCAGCGTTATTCACGAAAGCCGAGAGGTGGGGAAACAACCTAAGGAGCCACTGATGGACGAACGGGTGCAAACAAAGAACATCATTCAGCCTGAAGAGCAAGAAAATTCAGACATAACATAGGTACATTTTGAAGATAAGTGAAATAACTCAGTCAAAAAGGAAAAATATTGTATGATTCCACTTATATGCGGAATGAGGAGCTAGTGTTCAAAGGGCACAGAATTTCTGTTGGAAAAGATAACAAGTTCTGGAGATGACAGTGCTAACGGTGCAGAACACTGTGAATGCGCTTAAAGCCAACGAACTGTACACTTAAGCATGGCAAATTTTATGTTATAGGTGTTTAATCACAACAAAAACAATGCTTTAATAAAAAAGGATATGACTAAGAATACTACTATAATCACTGGGGGGAAAAACCAATAGAGATCTAGGGATAGGAGAGAAGGTACTAGAAAACTGTAAGTTGATACGAGAGAAAAAGCTGAGACTGATATCTAAGAAAAACACGTCTACGGCCCCACTGAACTATTTACTACCTTGCAGAACGAATGTCTCTAGCCTCATTCTAGTCTTGGCATTTCATCCGGTTCTCACTTTATTTCTTAACACAAGTATAATCTTTTAAAAAAAAAAAAAAATAACCTTCAGTTGTCTAGTGTTTTTTTCTCCTTATTAGGAAAATCCCTTTGTTGAAGCTGCTCATGCAGAATGCCCTCCTCCAAGTTACTATCAGTGTCTACTTTGTTAATACAGCTTTATGCAGACTGACATTATTCTTTAAAAAAAAAAAAAAATCTCTCTCAGTGATAGCTCTGAAATTAGTTAGTTAATTAACCCCTCAAAATTCATTTCTTAGAACCACATAGAAGATATACTTTAAACTATGGTGTTATTTCAATCCAGAAAAATTAGAAGAGTGTACTATATTCCACTCGTTTAACTGTTCTGTAGAGAAAAACGAATCAGATCAACTCCAATTTCAACTTGCACTTAATAAAGATACCATACTGAAAATCAGCTTTCCCTTTTCTATCCAAAAACTTTGTAATCACATGCATTTACAGGTAGATAGCTTGAAGGTAAGGATGACATGAAGTTCTCTAATCTTCTTGGATTCTGACCCTAAAGCCGGGAAAGAGGAGGAGATTTGGAATTGTAAAGAATTTGGACTGGGGAAATTAAAACTAAAATAAACAGGGCTCATTTTACTGCTTTTAAGAGGGCAAAATTATTAAAAATGAAAAACTAGTTTTACTTCCTCAGAAATTATTTGTGGTAATAATAGAAATGAGCATTAAAGCAGTTTTGACCATTAAATGTTGTGTTTTACACTAGATATCAAGTTTTGGTACACACAAAGCGGTGACATTCTAATTTAACTCATTTTTAAAATCAGTAAGTAGCTGCCCTCAACTGGATAGTATGGAGCATTGCAACTCAAGCAAACACTTAAATTACGTGTCTACAATACACGTCTGTGAAAAATAGACAATATTAGTGATTGAGCAAAGTGAGTACCAATTCCCAAACTACTGTTTCATCTTTTTTCTGAGCAATCAGGTTAACAGTACTTGTAAAGCAACGTTCTAAATCAGCACGTGTGTGTGCTCAGTCGTATCCGACTCTGCAACCCCATGGACTGTACCCTGCCAGGCTCCTCTGTCCATGGGATTCTCCAGGCAATAATACTGTAGTGGGCTGCCATTTCCTTCTTCACTAAATCAGCATGGAAATGACCAAAATACAAAATCTTCAAATACAGAAGAAAACCCTAGTCAATGAAGGACTGTACACAACATGTAGGAAAACCCCAATGGCTAATATTTTAAAATGCAGCTAGTTCCATGTGTTCAAGAAAAAGAATTTTTGGTCTAAATTATGCTTTTAGAAACATTAAAGATAACCTTAATTATGAACCCCCATCCAAACTGGGATTTTTCAAAACAGACAAGCTCTTTTTAAAATGGTATCAACAAATATTACTGAAGTATCATAAGTCAGTCGAAATATTGATACTGGAGTCAAACTGCCATAGTTCAAAGCCGGGTTCCATCATTTGTTAGTGCTATGTCCTTAAATTAATGCCTCTATGCTTCAATTTCATCTCTACAGAACTTACCTCACAGGACAGTTATCAAGATTGCATCAGTTAATGTAAGCGAGACACAGAACAATGCTTTACATTAGTAAGTGCTCAACACTGCTAGCTGCCATTGCTACTAGGATAAAAAAAACCATAGAGCTTTGTAGATTACATTTCAACCTTAACAATCACCAAGAAAGCAAAGATGCAAAATCCAGCTATGATAATTTTGGACTAGAATGTTTTAAAACACAATCCTCAACAATTTTTACAAAGACTTCTTAAATTCTTTCAAAATTTTATTTAAAAATTAAGCTGGAACATTTTAGTAGTTGTGTTGTAGCATTTTAAGATTCCAGATATCACTATCCATCCAAAAAGAACTCAATATTGGGGAAGCTATGATAGAGAGAAGATTCTCTATTCAAGATATTTTACCTGCTTATCACTCTCTGATTTTCTTTCTTCTAAACATTTGCATTAGCCACAGATTATTAAAATATAAATGCTACATGTAACAAAATACCAATGATATGGTATTTCTAAAATGTATTACACTTCCATACATTCCAATTCTCTTACAACAATGATAAGATTTACAGCAGCGTATTCTGGATTTTGACTGCTTCTTTCATTCATTATTATATAGAAGGCCTGTGATTTAACTGCTCCAGACCAAAGTCCACAGCATATGAGCAGCATAAAGATTTTCTATTTTTCATAAACTATTCTTGAATCAGCTAAAACAAATCACTTGGGAAGATACAAATTAACCTGTAAGTATTTCTAATTTTGTACCGTAAGTTTTCAAAGTCTCATATCAAAAACTTTTGACAGGGAAACTATCATTTATTAATGTCTGTGAATTTAAGCAACAAGTGACTTACTCTTTTGTATTAACAGAAAAAGAAAATTTCCAGATTCCAAAAATTATACTACCACTGAGCACCGAAGAATTGATGCTTTTGAACTGTGGTGTTGGAGAAGACTCGTGAGAGTCCCTTGGACTGCAAAAAGATCCAACCAGTCCATCCTAAAGGAGATCAGTGCTGGGTGTTCATTGGAAGGACTGATGCTGAAGCTGAAACTCCAATACTTTGGCCACCTCATGTGAAGAGTGGACTCACTGGAAAAGACCCTGATCCTGGGAGGGATTGAGGGCGGGAGGAGAAGGGGACGACAGAGGATGAGATGGCTGGATGGCATCACAGACTCGATGGACATGACTTTGGGTAAATTCTGGCAGTTGGTGATGGACAGGGAGGCCTGGCGTGCTGCGATTCATGGGGTCGCAAAGAGTCGGACACGACTGAGCGACTGAACTCAACTGAAAGAGGAATAAATCAGAATCAATATCCTTTTGAGATGAAAATATGGTATTATAAAGCATATTCGTTTCTTCTGGGATACAGAGTGAGGCAGATTACTCTCTGTATCTAAGTCATTATTTTTTAGTCTTTCCTAACCGTAGGTTGTTCTTGTTCAATCACTATGTCATGTTCGACACTTTGCGACTGAAACATCAGGCTCCTCTGTCCTTCACTATCTCCCAGAGTTTGCTCAAATTCATGTACACTGAATCAGTCATGCTATCTAACCATCTTATCCTCTGCCACCCTCTTCTCCTTTTGCCTTCAATCTTTCCCAGGATAGGGTCTTTTCAAATGAGTTGGCTCTTGGCATCCAAGCCAAAGTCCTGGAGCTTCAGCTTCAGCATCAGCCCTTCCAACAAATATTCAGAGTTGATTTCCTTTAGGATTGACTGGCTTAATCTCCTTGCTGTCCAAGGGACTCTCAAAAGTCTTCTTCAGCACCACAGTTCAAAAGCATCAATTCTTTGGTGCTCAGCCTTCTTTAAGGTCCAAACTCTCAAGTCCATACATGAATACTGGAAAAACAATAGCTTCGACCATATTGACCTTTGTCAGCAAAATGATGATTCTGCTTTTTAACACGCTATCTAGGTTTCTCACAGTTTTCCTTCCAAGGAGCAAGCATCTCTTAATTTCATGTTTACCAAACTGGCATAAATGGTGACATTTGGAGTGCATTTGACTTTTTTAAATGAGTAACTGACTTTGGATTTTGTTCCCATATTTTGCCTTAGAACTTTAGTTGTTAATATCAAGATGATACTTTTCCTCACTATTTTCATTAAACGTTTAAAGAAATATTTGTGATAAAACAAAAACCCAACTCTTGGGTTGCATTAAGTATTTCAGAAATGTCTAGTATGAAGTTCTCAGTGACTATAACATACCTTGCCTCAAGATCAAGTCCAACTCTTACAGTCTGTGCTGGGTTACCCCAGCTGTTAAAACTGGTCTTACACAGCTGCTCTCCAAGAATTTAGCAGATGATTATTATAGCTACACCTTTAAGTCAACAATGACAAAAATGACATAGTAATTACAGGTATTTCAATCATGCAAAAACTTCATGTGATGATAGAATAATTTAAAAGCAACTTAATTTTCTCCCATTCACAAATAAAACTTTAGTACAAGAAAGAAGACAAAAACTTCTTTAATTTCAGGTTTTTAAGGTTCATAATTTAACTTACTTTCATGAGCAAGTTTAAGCACAAAATTTCATTAATCTTTCAGTTAAACTAAAGACATTTTATCAACCATTTATTTCTCTCATAAAAACTCTGAAAAATGCTAAAGACCAGGGATTAATAAATAAGGACATAATACTATACTTCTTTAAAGTACCATAAGTAATATAGGGTTTTGTTTTTTTCTATACCTTAAAAAAATTAAACTGAGCTATAATGCAGAAGTTCACCAAATTGATGACTTAATACATTGTAGGAATTTATCCTATGAAAAATAAATATAAGGTATCTGACAGTGTTAACAATTTAAGAAATTAAATAGTAAGGAGGGGGAGATAATTATATTTCCTACACTGTTGAATTTTTGATGCAATTGTAAGTAAAAATCAGTTATTTTGAGTGAGGTAAACATAGTTCTATGACGTCAGTTATACAATTTACAGTAATATACTATCACAGCATCTGAGATTTAACAATATTCACTGAATAATTTATTCATTATAAATATTCACTTATCAATATTCACCTCAAATTTAAGTGCAGAATTATTTTGAGTATAGAAAATATTTTAATATCTTGAATGGGTTGACAGCTGATTCCATCAGCCCCTTTACACTGTCAAAATACATAGTCAACAAAATACATCATCTGATAACATCAACATTAATTTTATAGCTGAAGTTAAACTAAACTGAAAGTTCAAGTTTTCATTCTTCCCAATAAATAAAACACTGTTTATCAAGAAAGATTAAAAGCAAAGAAAACGACAAAATTCGGTCCCTATAGTAATGATTATGCCTGAAACAGAAAGCTCTCAGGATGGAGGGGGGGCAGTCTAGGGATGCTAGGAGACTCTGAGATCAACAGGAGATCTAAAGGAAGTTTGCAGCTACAGAGCCTAGAAAAAAATATACGTATTATTTCAGAGTGGTACAATGACGTGAGGGAAGGATAAAACACTGACTTGAGTTCCTTCCTAGTAGGCCATGATTTCTTTCACTTAATATCATGACAAGACTGTGAGGTAGCATTCACCTACATCTTAAGGAATTACACAAAATACAGATATTACATATGAAATCTGTTTTAGTGAGTCTGATTTTTATGAAGTACAAATGAAAAACATAAACAATAAGTTATAAGAGCAAAGAAATGACCTCCCATAGCACACTGGGCTTCTCAAAGATGGTCACAGCAACGCCCCCCATCTTTGCAATCTGTTCTGACAGCACACTGCGACACTCCTTCCATTGAGAAGTGAGTCTGTTTCAACCAAGACAGAATGTGACTTCCTAGGATAAGCTGTAAGCAGGAGACTCCATACCCCTCTCACTTGCTGGAATACTCACAAGGTGGCTCTGCTGTAAGCAGTCTGACTGCCCTGAGGCACAATACCATGAAGCAGCCCAAACCAACCCAGGTGAGAAGACTGCATCTGGGTAAGTCCCGAGACCACACGAGGAGGAAAAGACTCTTGGCTAGCCTCCAGCTGTTCCAGACACCTGGGATTTCATCCCCAGCTACCATCTGACCTCAACCCTAAATCGACAATGCCCAACTGAGCCCTTTCTAAATTCATAACCTACAAAAACAATGAGAAATAATAAAATAAATGTTATTTGCAAAACTTTGGGGTGCCAGTTAGGTGGCAATAGATAACTGAAACATCTTACCGAACAAGGAGCTCCAAGAACACTGGTTTACTGTTGTAACACGATAAACAGTCATCCTAGTAGAACTTTCATTTCAAAATTTAATGAGAATGGAAAAGATAACACGTGAGCTAGAATGAAAATTTAAATGAGTAAGTATTTGGAGATTGGTAAAAACTTTGGTGACAAATTCCCACCTTGATAATGCCCATTAGAAATGTGGCATTTAGCAAGTCTCTGGTTATTTTAATAATAAATTTGACAAACTGTTACATACTGGAGAAGGCAATGGCACCCCACTCCAGCACTCTTGCCTGGAAAATCCCATGGACGGAGGAGCCTGGTGGGCTGCAGTCCATGGGGTTGCTTCGAGTCGGACACGACTGAGCGACTTCCCTTTCACTTTTCACTTTCACGCATTGGAGAAGGAAATGGCAACCCAGTCCAGTGTTCTTGCCTGGAGAATCCCAGGGACGGCGGAGCCTGGTGGGCTGCCGTCTATGAGGTCGCTTCGAGTCGGACACGACTGAGCAACTGCACTTTCACTTTTCACTTTCATGCATTGGAGAAGGAAATGGCAACCCACTCCACTGTTCTTGCCTGGAGAATCCCAGGGATGGCGGAGCCTGGTGGGCTGCCATCTATGGGGTCGCACAGAGTTGGCCACGACTGAAGCGACTTAGCAGCAGCAGTTACATATTACTTTGACTTGGATTTATATCCAAACTAGTTTAATATGTGACTAAGAAAGGAAAAATCAACTCACTTTTTCTGTTTCCTACAATCACGCCTTTGTCTTCATTCTAAGCAAAATTCAAATGCCTAGAGAGGCGTGCAGGTAAAATAAAGGAGAGAAACAGGTCAGGGTTAAGGACTAGAAAGGCCACTTAAAAGGTATTTTAACTGCTGTCATGTAAACACATGAACCTAGTGAGGCCAGACAGTCTACATTTGCAAAAGAAGGTGAAGGATCAATATTTTTTATGTGAACTTTACAGATTTTCATGTATTTGCAACATATTTAAATTTGTTTTAAAAAATCACTACATAAAGATATTAATTTGCAATCTCTGCTCTGTTCTTTTCTAAGGAAACATAAAAATATAATAAAGATTAAATATAAGATTACTGATTTCTAAATGATAAAGAATAATGATTCTAAATGTTTTAATCTTCTTTTCTATAAAAGGTAACAGAGAGAAACAAGAAATAAGCCAGAAAACTGAAAATTTAAGTAATAAACATTATAGATGCACCTCAGCATATTTAAATTTTTTACCCATTAGACCCTAAAACAGATGGTGGTATATTGGTAAAGTACAAACAATTCATTCCTGACAATTAAATTTATAATGTTGACATATAAAACCAACATCTATAGCTAACCAAATGAATGACTCTTGGCACTTAGTTCTTAAAATTGACCAGTATTCTCTTCATATGTCCATTTTTCATTTGCATCTGATTTCAAAACCTAGAAATTGCCATTTAAGGCCAATCAGAAACATTGGGGGGGGGGGGGCATTTTTCACTTTGAAAGTACAGCATCTTCTAAAAGCAACTGTTATTCTAAAGCACAGAAGTCATCTTTAATAGGAGCATTAGCAAAGACCACTGAACAGAAGAACATGGTACATTTCAATGAAATATCCTTTTCTGGAACCATCCCGCCCAATCTTATACATTATTTTTATCCCTGGTGACCTATAAATATAATCATCATTCTTCTATTTATACTTCATATAATTAGAGGTTAAAGTTTACAGGCAAAGTGCTACTCTGACAATAATTCTTATCATTAGGAGGAATCGAGTCTATGTTCTACACCAGACACATCTAGCAGCTTACACCAACACTTTAAAAAATGTGTTTGCTAAAATAGATTCTAAGGAGACACCATTTTTACTTAAATTATTCTTCCATTAGTAAAGACCACTTTACAAAATGTGTTCACTAAAATAGATTCTAAGGAGAGACCATTTTTACTTAAATTATTCTTCCATTAGTAAAGACTGCTTTTGTTTGTTTATAATAATCTAACTATGAAAAATAAAGATATTTCCATAGTATCAAGCAGTAATTCTAGAATTTCTACAGAAGTACCAAAGAGAATTTTCTCTTGCATATATTCCAGTTCCAGCTATTCAATTCAGAAACTTGCATTACTGAATACAACTAGTCCTCATGTGAGGACTCAAAGCCCCAGGATTACGAAAAGTACTTTTGGGTTTTCTTTCAAATCCCTTCCAAGTTTAACATTAACAACCAAATTAGGAAAACAAATACCTGTCAGGGAGAAAAACCACTTTACAGTTAGTACTAACAAAATTTACCATATCAAACAGCTGAACTCTATGCTAAAAGTCAAAATAACTTAGACAAAAATTAGTGGAATAGTTTCAACCCACCTAAGACAGCTGATATCTTTGAAACTAAAAATATTTTGCATAATATTTTCTAGCCTGTACTAGTCTATTAAGCTAGCCTTAGCACAATCTTTTTACATTACAATAGATCTTATGAAATATAATACTTAACACTTCATTAAGGATTTATTATCTTCCAGTTACTTTCTAAGTACTTTACAAACATTATCTCATTGAATCCTCTTAATAATACTGACAATTATTATTATTATCAGTATCATAATAGTAATTATGATACTGCTACTGCTAAGTCACTTCAGTCGTGTCCGACTCTGTGCGACCCCATAGACGGCAGCCCACCAGGCTCCCCCATCCCTGGGATTCTCCAGGCAAGAACACTGGAGTGGATTGCCATTTCCTTCTCCAATGCATGAAAGTGAAAACTGAAAGTGAAGTCATGCAATCTGTCCGACTCTTTGAGACCCCATGGACTGCAGCCCACCAGGCTCCTCCGTCCATGGGATTTTCCAGGCAAGAGTACTGGAGTGGAGTGCCACTGCCTTCTCCAAATTATGATACTACTATCATCCTTAACACTGTATAAAAAAGGTTAACAGTTTGCCCAAGGTCAAAGTGCCATGAAATGACAGACCTAGTACTTAAAACCTTCACAGTCTTGACTTCAGAGATCACAATCTTGTGCTCAGTTGCTGAGTCCTGTCCGACTCTTTGCAGCCCCATGGACTGTAGCCCACCAGGCTTCTCTGTCCATGGGATTTTCCATGCAAAAACACTGGAGTGGGTTGCCATTTCCTTCTCCAGGGGATCTTCCTGATCCAGGGACTGAACCTGCATCTTTTGTATCCCCTGCACTGGCAGGCAGATTCTTTACCACTTTACTTACCAGTATTTAAAAGCATTGATGTGTTTGTTACAGATGTTATGCTATTGAGGGCACTGCCTACTGAATCACTCACGAAGCCCCATGTGAGTAATTCTTTTTATATATTATTAGGGAAGGGGGTTTGTGTGTGTGAGAGAGACCGACATACTTTCCCTTGAGAGGACTCAGCACTTTCTCCTCTTAATTTTATCATAAGGAAGCACACAGACTGTCCAAGGTTACACAAACTTTAATCTACATTAAAATCATGTAGGAGTTTGTTAAAAATACATATTCCTTGGTTAAGTAGTTCTGGAGTGTAACCCAGCAAGTTGCACTTTTAGTAAGCATTCCAGATGTTTCTGATGGGTCACACTTGAAGGAATACTAGTCCTTATGAGTGGCCAGTTTAGTTCAGTTTAATTGCTCAGTTGTGTCTGACTCTTTGTGACCCCAAAGACCAACCTGTAACAGCTTAGTCCAACTCATCATAACCCACTCCTTACCTCTTCTCACAGCTTTGTCTTTATAGTCTACTCCGCTATTTTCCCTGGTTCTGATCGTCATGTACACTTGATTATTTTATGTGTTTATATATATATGCCACATAAAATTCCTTGTGAAAGTTAGGATACAATTTCTTTTAAACAGGGCTAATTCATTTGGCAGTTCACTACCTAAAAAGGTCCTTGGGTTCCTGCTAAGACCCTGTGCTCTCTATACGGTGCTCTTCTGCTCCAGCCAACTCAAAATGTCCTTAACGGATGAAAACTATTTTAATTTTGCAATGACTGATTAACAGCACACTCTTCTTCCACATATCATGTCCACTGGAAATGGGTGTCTATGGGTCAAACCAGCTCACAGAAATGCTTCTGAAAAATGTGGATGCCAACATACAAAAAATTGCGAAATTATCATTGAAAAATCTGGAATTACAGTGCAACTTGAAAAACTGGAAAATAGGCAATATTAAGATCCCAAGTTTTAGTCACCCCCTTTATTTAAAGATGTTTTGGCTCCCCAGGTAGTATACTTAGGCTATTTCATTAATTTCATTCATTTAAATTACCTTTCTGGCCCCTATGCCTCAAGTCTGTGCCTCCTATAAACTGTGATGGGAGAAATGAGGTTAAAAAGATTTTTTGGAAGAAAATCATTTCAGCGTAGTCAAGGAATCACTGCTGGAAATTAGTTACAAGACAAGTGAATATTATTCTAGAAACATTTCTAGTAATCATACTAACCTGATTTTCCCAAACCTTCTGACTTTTTAGAAAATCAGAGTAATCTTAACTTTACACCCTCAACCCCAGACTTGTCCCACCCCACCACCCTTTTTGAAATATAATGCCCTTATAGCAGATGCAAGCACTTGCCACAGCAATGCGCCCCCATGCCTTCCTCTCCCTACTCCCTTAAAAGCCAGTGTTAAACTGTGGCACATCTTAGAAGAAAAATGGCAATTCTTCTGGGGCTCAATAATATTGCTAAATTGAGCCAAATTTTAACTATAAGCTAATGTTTTCTCCAGATACATGTTAAAAAGTTTTAATGTCTTCATTCTATCAATAGAATTTAATATCTCTCATTCTCTAGGAAGGAGATCATTTCCCACTGTATCGAGACTGATCTGTGTTTCTTTTTCTTTTTTTTACACTACTGACCAATTAACAGTCACCAAAATATTAGCATAATTTATTTGGTAAATGTAGCTAATTTCATAATCGGAGAAAAAGATCAGAAATCTAGCTCAGTGTTCAATCACTGAGGCTAGTGTCAGCCTGTTAAAATACAGCATTAAGTGTAATTTTCAAAACATGGTAACGATCCAAAAAACAGCAAACATTACACAAAATCTAACTTTATCAGAGAACACTATCAGAGCAGTGACTAAGTTGAGAAGTTCATGAGGATTCAAGAGGACTAACTCCTCAGTATAATTTAAAACTAAAGATCAAAGTATTATCACTTTTTAATAGTAACTAATTTGAGGAAATAACTTGACACTAAAACTAACAAAGATAAGGAAGAGAAACTAAAAAGATAAAGTTATTTGAAGACTTGAACTGTATGGTTGCTCCTTCTCTGTCACATGATCAGACTCTCCTCTAGGGGTGTGTGTGAAAGTCACTCAGTCGTGTCTGACTCTTTGTTGACCCCATGGACTGTATCAGATCAGATCAGATCAGTCACTCAGTCGTGTCTGACTCTTTGCGACCCCATGAATCACAGCACGCCAGGCCTCCCTGTCCATCACCAACTCCCGGACTTCACTGAGACTCACGTCCATTGAGTCAGTGATGCCATCCAGCCATCTCATCCTCTGTCGTCCCCTTCTCCTCCTGCCCCCAATCCCTCCCAGCATCAAGGTCTTTTCCAATGAGTCAACTCTTCGCATGAGGTGGCCAAAGTATTGGAGTTTCAGCTTTAGCATCATTCCTTCCAAAGAAATCCCAGGACTGATCTCCTTCAGAATGGACTGGTTGGATCTCCTTGCAGTCCAAGGGACTCTCAAGAGTCTTCTCCAACACCACAGTTCAAAAGCATCAATTCTTCGGTGCTCAGCCTTCTTCACAGTCCAACTTTCACATTCATACATGACCACAGGAAAAACCATAGCCTTGACTAGACGAAACTTTGTTGGCAAAGTAATGTCTCTGCTTTTGAATATGCTTTTTAGGTTGGTCATAACTTTCCTTCCAAGGAGTAAGCGTCTTTCAATTTCATGGCTGCCGTCACCATCTGTAGTGATTTTGGAGCCCAGAAAAATAAAGTCTGACACTGTTTCCACTGTTTCCCCATCTATTTCCCATGAAGTGGTGGGACCAGATGCCATGATCTTCGTTTTCTGAATGTTGAGCTTTAAGCCAACTTTTTCACTCTCCACTTTCACTTTCATCAAGAGGCTTTTGAGTTCCTCTTCACTTTCTGCCATAAGGGTGGTGTTATCTGCATATCTGAGGTTATTGATATTTCTCTCGGCAATCTTGATTCCAGCTTGTGCTTCTTCCAGCCCAGCGTTTCTCATGATGTACTCTGCATATAAGTTAAATAAATAGGGTGACAATATACAGCCTTGACGAACTCCTTTTCCTATTTGGAACCAGTCTGCTGTTCCATGTCCAGTTCTAACTGTTGCTTCCTGACCTGCATACAAATTTCTCAAGAGGCAGATCAGGTGGTCTGGTATTCCCATCTCTTTCAGAATTTTCCACAGTTGATTGTGATCCACACAAAGGCTTTGGCATAGTCAATAAAGCAGAAATAGATGTTTTTCTGGAACTCTCTTGCTTTTTCCATGATCCAGCGGATGTTGGCAATTTGATCTCTGGTTCCTCTGCCTTTTCTAAAACCAGCTTGAACATCAGGAAGTTCACGGTTCACATATTGCTGAAGCCTGGCTTGGAGAATTTTGAGCATTACTTTACTAGCGTGTGAGATGAGTGCAATTGTGCAGTAGTTTGAGCATTCTTTGGCATTGCCTTTCTTTGGGATTGGAATGAAAACTGACCTTTTCCAGTCCTGTGGCCACTACTGAGTTTTCCAAATTTGCTGGCATGTTGAGTGCAGCACTTTCACAGCATCATCTTTCAGGATTTGGAATAGCTCAACTGGAATTCCATCACCTCCACTAGCTTTGTTCATAGTGATGCTTTCTAAAGCCCACTTGACTTCACATTCCAGGATGTCTGGCTCTAGGTCAGTGATCACACCATCGTGATTATCTGGGTCGTGAAGCTCTTTTTTGTACAGTTCTTCTGTGTATTCTTGCCATCTCTTCTTAATATCTTCTGCTTCTGTTAGGTCCATACCATTTCTGTCCTTTATTGAGCTCATCTTTGCATGAAATGTTCCTTTGGTATCTCTGATTTTCTTGAAGAGATCCCAAGTCTTTCCCATTCTGTTGTTTTCCTCTATTTCTTTGCATTGATCGCGGAGGAAGGCTTTCTTATCTCTTCTTGCTATTCTTTGGAACTCTGCATTCAGATGTTTATAACTTTCCTTTTCTCCTTTGCTGTTCGCTTCTCTTCTTTTCACAGCTATTTTTAAGGCCTCCCCAGACAGCCATTTTGCTTTTTTGCATTTCTCTTCTATGGGAATGGTCTTGATCCCTGTCTCCTGTACAATGTCACGAACTGTATAGTCTGTATAGTCTAATGGACTGTATAGTCCCCGAAATTCTCCAGACCAGAATACTGGAGTGGGTAGCCTTTCTCTTCTCCAGGGGATCTTCCCAACCCAGGGATAGAACCCAGGTCTCCCTCACTGCAGGCGGATTCTTTACCACCTAGGCCACAAGGGAAGCCCGAGAATACTGGAGTGGGTAGTCTATCCCTTCTCCAGATGATCTTCCTGACCCAGGAATCGAACCAGGGTCTCCTGCATTGCAGGCAGACTCCTTACCAATGGAGCTATGAGGAGGTAAACACTGTATTTTCCCTGAGTTCACACTAATCTTCCAATACAAAAAGGGAAGCATCAATAGTAGCTGAAGAGAAAATACTCTTATTTTTCACTCCAAATATAATATAGAAATTAATAGTGACAGTTCAGTTCAGTCATTCAGTCGTGTCCGACTCTGCGACCCCATGGACTGCAGCACGCAAGGCCTCCCTGTCCATCACCAACTCCCAGAGATGACTCAAACTCATGTCCATTGAGCTGGTGATGCCATCCAACCATCTTATTCTCTTTCGTCCCCTTCTCCTCCTGCCTTCAATCTTTCCCAGCATCAGGGTCTTTTCTAATGAGTCAGTTCTTGGCATCAGGTGGCCAAAGTATTGGAATTTCAGCTTCAGCATCATTCCTTCCAATGAACATTTAGGACTGATTTCCTTTAGGATGGACTGGTTAGATCTCCTTGCACTCGAAGGGACTTTCAAGAGTCTTCTCCAACACCACAGTTCAAAAGCATCAATTCTTCAGCGCTCAGCTTTCTTCACAGTCCAACTCTCACATCCATACATGACCACTGGAAACACGATAGTCTTGACTAGATGGACCTCTGTTGGCAAAGGAATGTCTCTGCTTTTCAATACTCTGTCTAGGTTGGTCATAACTTTCCTTCCAAGGATTAAGCATCTTTTTATTTCATGGCTGCAGTTACCATCTGCAGTGACTTTGGAGCCCCAAAAATAAAGTCTGTCACTGTTTCCCCATCTATTTGCCATGAAGTGATGGGACCAGATGCCATGATCTTAGTTTTCTGAATGTTGAGTTTTAAGCCAACTTTTTCACTCTCCTCTTTGACTTTCATCAAGAGGCTCTTTAGTTCTTCTTCACTTTCTGCCATAAGGGTGGTGTCATCTGCATATCTGAGGTTATTGATGTTTCTCCCAGCAATCTTGATTCCAGCTTGTGCTTCTTCCAGCCAAGCATTTCTCATGATGTACTCTGCATACAAGTTAACTAAGCAGGGTGACAATATACAGCCTTGAAGTACTCCTTTTCCTATTTGGAAGCAGTCTGTTGTTCCATGTCCAGTTCTAACTGTTGCTTCCTGACCTGCACACAGATTTCTCAAGAGGCAGGTCAGGTGGTCTGGTATTCCCATCTCTTTCAGAATTTTCCACAGTTTATTGTGATCCACATACTCAAAGGCTTTGGCATAGTCAATAAAGCAGATATAGATGTTTCTGGAACTCTCTTGACTTTTTGATGATCCAGCGGATGTTGGCAATTTGATCTCTGGTTCCTCTGCCTTTTCCAAAACCAGCTTGAACATCTGGAAGTTCACAGTTCATGTATTGTTGAAGCCTGGCTTGGAGAATTTCGACCATTACTTTGCTATGACTTTGGTCACAGCAAACACCGTCTTCCAACGACACAAGAGAAGACTCTACATGTGGACATCACCAGATGGTCAACACCGAAATCAGACTGATTATATTCTTTGCAGCCAAAGATGGAGAATCTCTATGCAGTCAGCAAACACAAGACCGGGAGCAGACTGTGGCTCACATCATGAACTCCTTATTGCCAAATTCAGATTTAAATTGAAGAAAGTAGGGAAAACCACTAGACCATTTAGTGAAGTTGCTCAGTCGTGTCCGACTGTTTGCAACTCCATGGACCATTCAAGTATGACCTTAATCAAATCCCTTATGATTATACACTGGAAGTGAGAAATAGACTTAAGAGATTAGATCTGATTGACAGAGTGCCTGATGAACTATGGACGGAGGTTTGTGACATTGTATAGGAGACAGGGAGCAAGACCATCCCCAAGAAAAAGAAACGCAAAACAGCAAAATGGCCGTATGAGGAGGTCTTACAAATAGCTGTGAAAAGAAGAGACACGAAAGTCAAAGGGGAAAAGTAAAGATATACCCATTTGAATGCAGAGTTCCAAAGAATAGCAAGGAGAGATTAAAAAAAGCCTTCCTCAGTGATCAACGCAAAGAAATAGAGGAAAACAATAGAATGGGAAGGACTAGAGATCTCTTCAAGAAAATCAGAGATACCAAGGGAACATTTCATGAAAGATGGGCTCGATAAATGACAGAAATGGTATGGACCTAACAGAAGCAGAAGATATTAAGAAGAGGTAGCAAGAACACACAGAAGAACTGTACAAAAAATATCTCCACGACCCAGATAATCACAATGGTGTGATCACTCACCTAGAGCCAGACATCCTGGAATACAAAGTCAAGTGGACCTTAGGAAGCATCACTACAAACAAAGCTAGTGGAGTGATGGAATTCCAGGTGAGCTATTTTAAATCCTAAAAGATGATGCTGTGAAAGTGCTGCACCCAGTATGCCAGCAAATTTGTAAAACTCAGTAGTGGCCACAGGACTGGAAAAGGTCAGTTTTCATTCCAATCCCTAAGAAAGGCAATGCCAAAGAATAGTTTAAAGTGTTCTCTAAAGTATGTCTGAGGGAGCAATAAAAATTTAACCAAGTCTATACTTTACATTTAAGATGTTGAATTTCCTTTTTAAAAGCTATCAAAGGTAATAGCAATTTGGAGGTCAAATGTGACTCAAGGTCAGTGTTTTTTGGAGCCCACAATGCTTTTCTTTTCTAACTGAAATGCTAGTACCTTTTAGGGCAGGCACGTGTCCTGCAGTTCATAAGAACATGAACAATCCTACAGGCTCAGTCAGGACTTTGTTCACTCATTCATACCACCTGTCTAGGAACTGCAGATCATATTTCTTATTTCTTCACCCCAAGTGACTAAAAGAAATTAAGGAAGAAGAATCATCTGCTCAAATATTCTTTAGTTCAGGATGATCAGGCTATGTGCAAGAATATTACCTTCTATGTTAACAAAAGAGGAAATCTGAACAAGAAAGATAGCCTTTCAGAGGGATCATTCTTTTCTCACATCTACAGTGAGGATGCCCTGAGCAACAGTGATAGGACTTTTGTTGTTAATACACTTAACTGCAGGTATTTGAGAGCTTTTCAAAAAACATACACAGATTCCCAAAGCACAGTAAGTTTGGGCACATATGTATTGTCATCCCAAGGCTCACTCTCTGTTCACTTTTTGTTATCACTGTTGTTTTAAAATAGCAAAATGAATATATGATAGCTTCTGGTTAAAAAAAGAAAGGGAACACTAGGTATCTCACATATTATATGACACTGCACACAACTACTCCAAATATTAATTTCTAATTCTGAGCAAGAAATAGTGTACTAGAACACAAAGTGTAAGATAAAAAGCACCTGCTAAGTATTTAAACACATTAAAAGCAGTAATAAGGTACCATATGGCCCTCTAGTGTTCAATGAAGAAACAGATGAATTCTTAACTCTTATATATGACATTTCATAGTAAAAAAAAAATACTTTCTCTGATTTACTAAGTATACTAAACATGTTAATGTATGACTTCTACAAAAATCCAAACAGGTTTTATTTTCTGTGGCTTTATTTCTACATGCTTTCTTTTGAACTATCATTTATGTTTAGACTATCCAAAAGATTCTGAAAGAACTGTGAAATGTTTTCAAAGATTTTTCCATAAATCAGACATAAAAATAGCCCCTTTCCTCCCAAAAATTCCAATCTTAAACAGAGAAGAAACAATGCCTCTCAATTAAAACTAAACAGTATTAAATTTAAGGACATTTTCAAAGAAGAATCAAAATAATAGTGTCATGACTACAAATTAGGTAGGTATTTAGAACACAACTAATCCAAATTCTCTAATAGCATTTTCTTTTCTCTGTATTCTACTTCTATAATTCATCCAACTTGGTTTTCTCTTATCATAATTTACGGATGGCAGACATTCATCACAGCAGCCGAGGCCAACGACACACATGGAAACTGTCTTCCCCAGAAGACCTGTCACAGATGGGACCGAGATTCAGGACAAGAGTCAGAGTAAAGCAGCAGACTCACAGGGGATTAAGACTGCGTATTAATCAGTTTGAAGAAATGAGGCACTGGGAATAGGAGAGGGGAGGAAAAGCACCGGTGACTTCCTGAGAAAGCAGTTTAGCATTGTATTTTAAAAGACAGTCTCTGAAATTGCTTCATCTTAAATGCAAGATGAGATGCATGCTTCAGGGAGAACCAAACGTGCTGTCAAGGGGTATTCTAAGTAACTCTCTGAAGAAACCATATATTAAACAAATGTCTTAAAAACAAAGATACCATCATCCTAACTGCTAAGTCACTTCAGTCATTTCCGACTCTGCGTGACCTCATAGACAGCAGACCACAGGCTCCCCCATCCCTGGGATTCTCCAGGCAAGAACACTGGAGTGGGTTGCCATTTCCTTCTCCAATGCGTGAAAGTGAAGCCACTCAGTCGTGTACGACCCTTAGCGACCCCATGGACTTCAGCCCACCAGGCTCCTCTGTCCATGGGATTTTCCAGGCAAGAGTACTGGAGTGGGGTGCCATTTATCATCCTAACTACTACTCCTCTAATAATGTGATAAGATGACCATAGCGAATTGCCAACGTAGCAGCTGAGTCCTAGAGATGTGAAGAATTAGTTTGAAATCAGGGTGTGTGACATTTCCACCTCTGTTCTTCTTTCTCAAGATTGCTTTGACTATTCAGTGTCTCTTGTGGTTCTATACAAATTTTAGGATTGTTTGTTCTATTTCTGTGGATAATGCCATTTGAATTTTGTTAGGAATTGCACTGAATTAGTAGATTGCTTCCAATAGTTCGGACACTTTAACAATATTCTTCCAACTCATTAGCACAGAGTACCTTTGTATTTGTCTTCAATTTCTTTCATTAACATTTTGTACTTTTCAGTATTCACGTCTTTCACTTCCTTGGTTAATTCCTAGGTATTTTATTCTTTTTGATACAACTGCAAAAAATGATGGTTTACTTCACTACTCTGATATTTCAGTATTAGCACATAAAAATGCAAGAGATTTTGTGCAGTGATCCTCTATTCTGCAATGTTACTGAATTCATTTATTCTAAACGTTTTTTTAGTCGAGTCTCAAGGGTTTTCTACATAACATGTCGTCTGAAACTAGTGGCAGTTTTAGTTTTCCTCCCCACTATATTCAGCTGCATTTTCATGAATAAACTACATAATGTCCTTCCTTGTGAGAGATGTCTTTCCATCCAGTCTTCCATTGGCGCATTATACATTATGGAAGCTATCTGAAAAAACTAAGTAGAACAACAACTGGTTTCTAGTAGATATAGTTTTTCTCCCAATAAATAATAGTAATATATGTCTGTTGTAAGAAGCTTGGGAAATTCTGAAAACTATATAAGGAAAAATAAAAATAATTCAACCACATTCAGAGATAATTTCTAACATTTGATTTAATTCTTTCTGACCTTTTCCCATGCATATATAGATTACTATATGTTTGTTTCACAGTTAGAATCATGTTATATACATAGCTTTGAGTTCTATATTTTAGTAAATATATTTATAAAGTTTCCTGTTATTTAATTTCCTTTAAAAACACGATTTTTAATGACTGTATGAGTTACCATCAATTGATTTCTATAAAGTTTCCTGTTATTTAATTTCCTTTAAAAACATGATTTTTAATGACTGTATGAGTTACCTTCAATTGATTTCTGCATCTTTGCAACATGGTTCTTAAATTCTCAGGGGACTCAATTGCTAATTGCAATATTAGTTAACTGCTAAATGTAATTGAAAACTACAATATTCTTCAATGTAACTATCTTCATATTGAATATCTGAGTCTTAAGCTAAACTTAAATGGCATGCTTATTTATAATTTATACTTTAATTTGGGTACATCTTAAGAGGTGAAATGAGAATTGCTCAAATTACAATTTATGAAATTTCAATGTTCAACATGAATCAGCACTAGAGACAAATATATCAAATTTCTACTGTTCAAAAAATAAAAGAAGCAAATGTCAACTCAAGACAACACTGACCCCAAAAGTTGCAAGATAATAACACCAAATGAACTGCATAATGTAGAGAGCAAATAATGGGTTCAAGGAATTGAATTTTCTAGTTCTAGAAAGGTGTAAAGATAGAGACAGAATTCGGCCTGGATTCTGAAAATCTGGCTAGAGTTCATTAAAGGCAAGGGGAGAAATGGAGATGTAATCAAGTAGAAAAAAATTGGTAAGATTGCGAAAATCTTCAAATGTTCACCTATGGATTTGGCTTCATCAGTGGGAAACCGAGAACCAGATATTTAGATTGAGGTTACTGATCCATACAGAACTAAAAACTGATTTTTGAAAATTCACCCAGTCAGGACTTCCCTGGGGGCTCAGTGGTAAAGAGACAGCCTGCCAGTGCAGAAGACACGGGTTCGATCCCTGATCTGGGAAGATCCCAAATGCCACACAGCAACTAACTAGGCTCATGTGCCACAACTGTTGAGCCTGTGCTCCCAAGCCTGAGGCTGCAGCTACCAAGCCCGCGTGCCTTAGAGCCCACGCTCTGCAACAAGAGAAGCCACCATAGCAAAAAGCCCATGCACCACAATGAAGAGAAGCCCCTGTCACCGCAACTACAGAAAGATCCATGCATCAATGAAGACCAGCACAGCCAAAAAGAAAATTATTTTTTTTTAATTCATCCAATCATTCATATTGCCAAAACACTTGTCAAGGACATGGCATTATAGCTTGGTGGCAAACAGAAACATTAAGTAAAGATGCTTTTGAGATTTTTAAACCTGATTCTTCAATTTTTATCCTACAAATGCCTGGGGGTAAGAAAAAGGAAGATCAAGTGTTCAAATGTCTTAAACTCTTCACAGATCCACAGAATTAGATAATAAGAAAAAGTCAAACAATTTTTTCACCCAAACCTAACCCTATGAATAGAAGGCTGGGATGTTAAGAGACCAGAAAATCTGAAGAGGAAAATAAGAAGTTGGTAGGAAGAAAGAAATAGTAGTTTTAGTTTTCAGAGGACCGCTCAGGTGACAGTGTCCAACACGCAGCTAGAAATGCAGGACTGAGGCCTAGGTGAATAATGGGCCCTTGAGACATAATTTTGGAGTTACCTACCAAAGTAAAAACAGAATCCCGTTAACCTCTTCATACCGTCTTCCCTATCACCAACAAAAACATTAATAAAGATCATTCATTTTAATTAAATACATATAAAATAACCTGCCTCAGGAATATTTTAAGTATAACTATCTGTGGTATTTGTGCATACCTCAGAGAAGTTTCAGAGAAGGCAATGGCACCCCACTCCAGTACTTTTGCCTAGAAAATCCCATGGACGGAGGAGCCTGGTGGGCTGCAGTCCATGGGGTCACTAGAGTCGGACACAACTGAGTGACTTCACTTTCGCTTTTCACTTTCATGCATTGGAGAAGGAAATGACAACCCGCTCCAGTGTTCTTGCCTGGAGAATCCCAGGGACAGGGGAGCCTGGTGGGCTGCCGTCTATGGGGTCGCACAGAGTCGGACACGACTGAAGTGACTTAGCAGCAGCAGCAGCAGAGAAGTTTATCATTTGCATAAAGTACAAATCAATGGAACACTATCAAAAGTCTTTTAAATTCTCCATTCTGTGGGGAGATTCATTTTGGTCTACAATTAAAATCAATAATTAATTAATTATTTTCAGCAAATAGGATACAGATTTAAATATAATCAGCATTTAGAGCTATTATAGTTTAAAACAATGTTAACAAGTATTTTTAAAATTGCACAAAGAGGAGAAGGCAATGGCACCCCACTCCAGTACTCTTGCCTGGAAAATTCCATGGATGGAGGAGCCTGGAAGGCTGCAGTCCATGGGGTTGCTGAGGGTCGGACACGACTGAGCGACTTCACTTTCACTTTTCCCTTCCATGCATTGGAGAAGGAAATGGCAACCCATTCCAGTGTCCTTGCCTGGAGAATCCCAGGGACGGGGGAGCCTAGTGGGCTGCCATCTCTGGGGTCGCACAGAGTCGGACACGACTGAAGTGACTTAGCATAGCACAGCATAGCATAGCAAGAGGAATTAGTCAGAAACTGACCATAAAGTTCATTTTGGCATCCAGTTGTAAAATTCACGAAGCATTTAAGTATACAGATGGTTGAGAAGAAGAAAATTTAGAGAAACTGACAAATTCTAGTAGAAGGAAATGATACATACTTATCAATTAGGAAGAGCTGTGAAAAGCATCCACTGAGAAATGGGTTCTATTTTTATTAGAGATGGGCCCAGCTTATAGTATGTTCCCACTCTTCCTGCATATCCTTTTAAAAGCATTTATCTGTTTCTCTATTAATAACTTTTTCCACTAGAGGGTGATATGATAACTGAATACTAAAGGTCATAAAAAGCACACAGATTGGTATCTTGCGTGGCAGAATGAAGTGTATTCTGAGAGATCAGGGATGAGGGATGACAGACAGACGGACAAAATGAGGTTGCAGGCTTACATCTGCAAATGACCTGCGTGTCCCAGGCACTACACTGCTTGCCTCACGTAAATCATTTCACTCAGTCCTTACAAAAACACATGTGAAGTAGGTGTTATAGTCTTGTTTTGCAGATAAAGCAAACAGTTCAATGAGATTGCATATTTAAGGCCATATAATGAGTAGCAAAACCAGAACTGCAGCTCAAGTCTGAAAAGCTCTTTTCACTCCACTATGGTAGGGGAAACTCAGCTCCTCCGGTGTGCCCCCTTCTGTCCGCTTTCACCATCCTCTCCACACATTCAAAACTGGATTATAAACCGGGCTGAGTGAATGTTTTCCAGTCTGTCATCCTGCACAAATGGAGGAGGCATGGCTATTTGCTGGGCTGTTTCCCAGTATATGTTATTCAATATACCTGTCCTCTGGACCTCTCTCCAACGAACAGAATTTGAAATTCGGTTCTTTGTCTTACATGAAGACAAGGTCAGGGACTTCCTGATGTGGTCATTGTTTTCTAGAACTCTCCCTAAATACAGGAGAATTCAGAGCCCTATTAGATTTCAGGTGTTAGCCACACTGTCCTACAAAGTTTGCCACTTACTCTGGCTCAAGGGAGTAGTTGGAAGATGCTGGACTAGAAACAAAACTGTAATTCTGATTCCCTGACTGGCTAGTGATCCTTGTGCCTAGCTCCCTACTGTTTAGAACCTCGAGACAAGAAAATTCTCAGGCCCCTAGACACTAGACATACTGCTTCTTTGAAGATAGATAGATAGATAGATGTAGATATATATGTATTCAAAACAGTTACATCTTATTTGAGGGGGAAAGAACTGAAAAATAATCTGCTTAGAGACTTCCCTGGTGGTCCAGTGGTTAAGACTCTGGGATTCCATTGCAGGGCACGACTCAGGTTTGATCCCTGGTTGGGGAGTTAAGATCCCACATGCCACATGGAGGGGGCAACACAGACACACACACTACTGCTTCACTACCAGGAGAAATCTAACAATCAGGACGGGGAAAAGGCAGATTAGAGGTGAGAACAAACAGAAGGCACTATGACAGGCATGGGAGAAGCATGAAGCAGTGCTCAAACGTAGCTCTCTTCACAAAAGGTCAGGAGGGTACGAGACCTGGTCTGATGGTAATCTTATTTGCTTTTCATTTTAGTAGAAAATGACTTGATACTCTACCTTAAATATGGGAAAGGAGTCTTTTGTATGGGCTAGACATCTCTTCAGAAAATGAGTTCTTGTTTTTTAAAAATATGGTAAGGCTGTTGACCCAGGGAAGAGTTGGGCATTCCTACCTGGCATTCCTATTCCTACCAAGTTGAATTTAGAATTTACAAGTAGACTAACAAAATTTACAGAAATAGCACACAACCCCTAATTAAGAAGCACATTTGATGGACTCCAGAGAGACTGGTATGTTATCAGCTTCAAACTGTCACTTCTTCCTGTTACAAATTTAGCCTTGAGTCCTCCTAAGTTTAATACTCATTAAATATCACAAAGGAAAGCACCTACCTAAGCAATCTGCACTCTCTAAAGGACAGCTCTGTTGATTTAAAATGTGATATGGTATTAGAAAGTTACCACACTCCAGAGTCTAGAACCTGAACAGATTTGTATTCTGAAAATCTTGTTTCATAATGTTTGCCAAATTCTACCATAGGAGTCAGCATAGCACATGGAAAGAAAAGGGCTTTTTTTTTAATTAGGCAAATCCGACTTAAAATCTCTTGCCACTTACACAGTGAAATTTTGACATAACTGTCATAGAAACTTGCACACAATATGGACATAATAAACACCAATTCTTGACTGCTACTACCCTTGACTTTTAACATTACGAAAGTCTGGAATTTTTAACTTATATTATGGATATAGGGCCCCATTAGAATAAATCTTTGGTGACTAGGCAGAAAACAGATTGTCCTAGGAGTTTTGATAGTTTCCATCATGCTTTCAAAAAATCAATGCAATGAAGCACCAAAAATGGCTTTTCTCATTATTATCATATTTGTATACATATAGCATGTTCAGGTATGACAAATAAGTTAGTCTAGTGGTCCAAAGGTTATGTTTAAGAAACTGCTCCCCAACACACACACACAAAAAAACATTTGAAAGATACGCTGGGTAAAACTGTAATGGAATTCTTAAAATAACTATTACATCTCTTCTCTGAAGTCATGGTTTAAGAAGATTTCAAAGAAACCGTGGCTTAGGGTAATATCTGTAAAAGTGTCTTGTGTTACAATGTGTTTAAAGTGTCATGTTTATAATAATCAGTAATTAAGAGCTGCTCAAAAATAATTTTGAAATAATGAGAGTTTTCCCCTATTTACTATATTTAAAGGATTTATACACATGGGTGACTGATATTTTCTTTTGAAGCAACATAGTACTAGGTGATGCTTTTAAAATGTTGTTTAAAAAAAAAGTGTTGGGAATGATCTTGAAGAAGTGTTTCAAGAACAAACAAAATGGGAAAGAAGCTAATTTCAGACTGACATCCTACTTTGTAGAAGGGTACCTCTGTCTTGGCAATCAAATAGTTTTACATTTTTCTTGCCATATTTATGAAGGCAAATGACCTAAAAATGAATGGCATATCAAAAGCGTGTTACACACACACAGACACACTCTCTCTCATATACACACAATCACATCTAGCCCTACTGCTGTCACTCCTGTGGCCCTGTGCGTACAACACAATGATTTGTATTCACAACTCAAGAGTTATAAGGGGAAACAGACTTGAGTTCTGTATGAGACATATCTCGAGCTCTGTTTACCGTTTTATCTTGAAGGGAGGGAGAGATAAAGCGCCCATCAGATCTGTGTGCTGCAAGCTCTCCTATTGAACATTATGATGGCTTCTCCTTTGGGACAAGGGTATGTTTCGTCCAGCTGCTTTTCTAGTTTTTCATTTAAAATGCAGCAGAACTCATTGATAGCTGTGCACTGTTGACAAAGGCTTAGCTTTGATTAAACTTCTTTCTTAAATAAGATAATGCAATTAAATACTAAACCCCTCTTCCTCCAACTGAATCCTCAGAAGGTGATGTACATAAACTCCCTCTTTTAAGACAGTAACCTCAAGGAAGAGAGATCCAGAGATGGGGACATGAACTGAGCAAACTGCACTCTGAAAGATCTGGGCCTTACCAGCAAGGTGGAGCTGCGTTAGCAGTGTTCAAGCCAAAGCCCCACTCCAACACCTTGAGACAGGGGTGGTAAGAGGCATGAAAACCACCAGCTGAAGCCAGTTCCTTCTTAGGTCAAACCAACTAAACAGAATGTAAACCTGCAGACGAGCTAGGGAAATTAGGGATAAACATATTTTAGAAAGAGTTTAAAATTCACAAGGCGAAGCAAAAATGATATAGCAATGAAAGCATTTACGTGTCTAAGCTACTTCATTGCTGGTCAAGTCAGGTTAAAGAGAATGATGTTAAATCTGTTTGCATGTTGTTTATGGGCGAAATAAAATTTAAAAGTAAGCAAGTAAGAGTGTGAGAATAAACTACTTCAGTCAATATTTATTTTTAATGTCTGTAAAATAAGTACAATATTGAGTTAAAATGCTCCTTTCCAAAGATATGTTTAACTCACAGTCTATTCTATATGGATATTCATGATTTTTATCTAATTTTTAAATAATAAAGAACCAGAAAGCATGCAAACATAAAGATCTATAAGCAAAGAAGCCTGAGGGGAAAAACAGGATAGAAGTTATGCTACATACCTCATTCATTCTGAGTATAATTCTTCTTAGTTTCTCTCCTCTTTATATAGACCATTAGATAGCAACACTGCCTAAAATATTGATTAAGATAAATTCTAACTCCAGCAAAATGCACATGATGTCTTATTGAATTTCCTGTAAATTCAATAGCACCAAAATATAGAGAAAATAAAATTCAATGCAGAAGAGAAGTCAGCACTTCTGACTTAGTTGACTTAGGAGCTAGTCAATAAGACCAAGGTACGTAAAGAAAACTTCTATTTTCAACTTTGGGTGTGTATGTATTCATAGTCTTTACAACTTAATTTTTATTACCGAAAACTTTAAACATACTTTGTAAACTACGTAGAACAGCCACGAACTCCATGTCCCTGTAAACCAGCTTCAACAATTAGCCACTCATGGCCAATCTATACCCTCCTTTTTCTTCCCTTTGGTATTATTTTGAAGCAAAGCCCAAACACTGTATCATTTCATTTTGACTATAATTTGATGGGGGAAAGGGAATATAACAGAAAGACTGGGAAGTGAGAGAAATGCTGCTTTCTCTCCACAGTCCCTGCCCGCAATTTTAAGTGATATACCCAGGAATGTTTTGAGGAAATAAGTCCATATGCCATGGCAAAGAATTGGCACTGGCAATTCCTGATTTACTGCAGCTTCCCAAACACTTGCCCCTTGCCCTCAGACAGCAGCTCCCTGCCTATGCAGCAAGGATAACGCTGGGAAGCAGCGATAGTTGTGGATAGTAGGAGTGTATCCAGTCTCTAACTGGCACAGCCTCCAAGGACTGTATAAAATGGAATTGTTCTCCTCAGCACTAGATTAGTTAAGTCCCTGAATTGATAGGATTCCTCCAGTTTAGACAGGAGTATAAATGTCCACCTTATAAAACATGTCTATGATTAATTTCATGAGCTACCACCAACTAAGTGGGATAAGGAGGCAGATACAACAGAGCTATCTCCCAGAAAAGGAAAGGAAAACTATAAGCAAGGGAAACTGGCAGAAACTTGACAGAAAGTTGGGAATCTAAGTGTATCTTCATATTATCTCCTATTTTTCACAGTCAAATGCCAACCAAAATGGTGTAGTTACCCTATGGTTAGTATTCAAACTGTGTGGAGAAGCAAATGGAGTGCTCAACTAACATGGAGTCAAGAAAAAACCCAATTCCTCTGGGGTTCCGAAATGTTTTCATTTTAATAAAATAACTAGAAGAAGAAGAGTAGCGAAGATAGCACCATACATTCTTACTGTTTTATAATGCAGAAAACACGTTTCATAATCTTAAACATGCTGATATCTAAAGTATTTTAACTTTTGAAAATACTCAGATTTCCTCAATAACCAAATACTAATATTCAAACAGCAATTTCATCTTGTTTACATAACAAAGAGAAAACTGTTTACAAAGAATATACCTTAATAATCACCATAATAAGAAAACTAATTTGACGTAACTTCTGGTAACTTGTGCCGTGGGGTAAGGCCTGTGAGTACACAGCCCATCAGACCAGCTGCACTTGGTAAATGAGACCTTCACTACTTGATCCACACAAATCATGTTTCACTCCAACCCTCTCCACTGCACACACCCTATTAACCCCTGTCCCAGGGACAAAGTTGATGATGAAATTTGGTATTAATGATTTTTCATAGTAATAGGAGCCTTCTCTCCATTTAATAATACCATCCCATTACCAGGATTTCTAATATCTTCTGTTAAAAAAAAAAAAGAAAAACTGGTTCATTTTATTACTACACAACCGAATATTAATTTTGCAAAGATACAAAGACTGTGAGGAAAGTTTCACCACAATTAACACGGATATGTAAAACTTCTCAGGCGAAGAGCAGACTGAAGGTACTCACTTTTGCTGTCTTTGTATAGAACGGGGAGGAGAGCTGGTGAGTAGGCAGGTCCACGATACTATTAGAGTTTGTGACACTGTTCCTATGTGTGTGTTCATCTTCCCTGCTGCTGTCATCAGACTGATCAAAGTCATCGCTCTCCTGGTCCATTTCCTCTTCCTCTTCATCCTCCTCATCTTGTTCACCAGCATGTTCTTCATCTTCCTCTTGCTCTTCCTGGTTTCCAGAGGAGTCCTCATCTACGGAAATAAACCGGTTGTTGTTCTCTTCCAGCTGCCCTTGCTGGGGATCGTTCTGGTCTCCAGGCCTAGGCTCCGCTCCCACGACTTCCCCATTCCTCGCCGCGTGCTCCTCCTCCTGGTGTCTGGGCTGCTCCTCCTCCAGCACACGGTTCATCTGCTCCTCATCGGCCTGGCTTGAGGAAGGGTTACCTCTCAGAGAGCCTCCAGTGCGTCGTCTTTTGCTGCCCACAGAGAGCAGTTCCTGATTCATTTCCAAAAGCCAGCTTGCTACTTCTTGGACCTTGGCTAGGCTATCAGAAGATGCAAAGGTTTTCACATTCTGTAGAGAAAAATGAGGGGGGAAGAAAGGTTTTTAAATCTACATGATCTTCTACTTTCATGTTGTATGTCTGTACTCCAAATTTTAATACAGATTGTAAAAAGATTAGATGCCATGCAGACATTAAGATGTTCTTTTGAAATCAATAGAAACTTTAAAAAGTTATGAGACTTTATAAAGATACACAAGAGTCATATAGTAAATAGCTTTATTTTAATCTCCTTTTAAAAATAATTTTAGAACGAAGGTTTATAGTTTATTTGCTTTGACCAACACAACACAATCTAACCAACAAAATATTCTTAAATTTTAGATCAGTAGCTCATAAACTATACCCTTCACCAAACTTCCACAAAATGTTAAAAAGTATATCAGAAAAAACCTATTCAATGCTCAGTTAAGAACAGGAAATGCTGAGATAAACCAAGATTAAAAGGCTTTTTTTTTTTTTTTTTAAACCTTAGGAATTTCCCAAACTTTTCTGATCACAGAAGTTTGCCTTTAGACAGTTTTCTGAGTTACCAAATATAATCACTATGATTTTTGTTTTTCATAATGAATATAAATCAACCAGACAGCAGATAAATTAAAAAGTTTATTTCAAAGAAAAGAAAAGAAAAAAAAAATTCATAAGTTCATACCCTCTGACCCAGTCACTCCACTTCTGGCAATCTATCCTAAGGAAGTATTCCTAAAACAGAAAAAAAAAGTGATGCAGAGGATACTCACTGCAGCTTTATCCACAAAAAACAAAAATAAACATAAATGCAAATTAAAAGAATCAAAACCCAAATGTTCAAGACAAAGGAGCCCATGAGATGGGATATGTTTAGTATATCTAAACTAAATACCTCTAAACATGTTGCTCATAAAAAAAGTTGTGAAAACATGGATGTTATACTATGTGAAGGGCAAAACGCAGGACACTATACGATCACAGAATGATTTTTAAACTGCATAATGACTAGATTGAAAACAATATTTCAAAATATAAACTGCATTTAGGCAGTGGTAAGATAGGTGCTTTAACTCAATTTTTACTGTATTTCTCAAATTTTATGTATCAAGCATGTTCACTTTTATGCTTTAAACAGTGGCTTTAAAATTTGACCTGATATAGAATCTTTTCATAACGTTCCTTCTTAGATTTCATCCTTTGCAAATATCTACATGGACATAATTGAGGTTACAGAAAATAATGCCAGCACGCTACACAAGTTCATATACAATTCCTTTAAAAAATATCTTTAAGGATTTCAAGAGAAGGAAATACAATATTCATTTTCTATCATGTCCCAAGAGTAACTACTTTATGTTACAATGATATTGAAATAAAACAGCCTTATCCACTTTCCCAGTCCTTGCCAATAGATGGTCACTTCCCCAAAGCTCCACAGGTCTCACTGCAAGCTTTAAGATGGGGTCAAGAAAGTCCAAAAGATAGTTTTAAAACAGCAGTATTTCATTTTCTTTTCTATAATCATTTCTAAGAAATAAGCTACAGTTGGGGGAAAAATTCTTGAATTTTAATTACACTAGAAGTTCAAATAAAGAAAGAGCTTTAAAGATGGACCCCTGAGACACTCCATCATCCTAAAAGAAGAGGAATAGCCAGCAAAGATGACTAAGTAGGAAAACCAAGAAAGAGTGGTACTGGTGAAGCCAAGTTGAGAAAGCTTACCCAGCAGGAGGAAGTAAATGATGACAAGAATGGCTGATGGATGAAGTAGGACGACGACAAAGAACTGACCACTGCATTCAGTAACACGCAAGTCACTACTATAGAAGCAGTTTCTATTAGTTGAAGTCTGATACTGATAAAAGTAGAATTAAGAGACTGGGAAAGCAAAATAGTATTAATTAAATACTTTAAATTTATCTCTTTCACCATATTTCTTAATGTGGGAACAGTTGGAAGGAAGTCAGATTAAAAATAACATAAAAATGAAAAATACACGCACACATTCACCTGCACGCACACATGCAGTACCTCTGTGTATTAACGGTAAATCTGCTATACACAGGTTTTCTTCAAAGCTAGAATCAAACTCTTGCTCTAGTAACTGTGTCTAAAGTTTAGCTCTCCTAACACTAACAAGAACATTTTTTACTTGGATACTGATGCACAGAACAACGTGAGGTAAGCGACGCTGCCTGGTGTAACACAAGTTCCAAAAAGTCGCTCTTTGTGCACCCAACCTAACAGGCGTATTTTCACAAGATTGAAACAGGTTAAATGACGTATTAAGAACAACTTACCAAAATAAAAAAAGAGAGAGAGAGAACAAAGGTCATAAAACAAATCATAAAGAATGTGTGTAAAGAAGAGAGGAGACTGTTGGTAAGCAGTTTACCTATCAACAAATAGAAAGTTTATAACTGGCATTTCTCAAATAGTATCAGTATTGGTCAACAAAGAACACTTCTCAATTATGAACGACAACACAAACGACTATCGTCGTATAACTTGAGTGTTATATTGAGAACAGAGAATAAACGTGTTAAGCCAGTAAAAATTACTGCCGCATATTTACACTGAGGCATGTAAACAGATTTCAAAGTAATACCAATTCTTATAGATCAATAATGGTATATCCAAGTAGAAGAATCAGATTTAAAGAAAAGTCAATAAAAAATATGTAATAACAAAGTGGAAAGTCAAATTACAAGAATTCTAGAATATCTAAAGAGACTGAAAATATCCAATTAATAGATTTACATAAAAATTTTTATGCATCAAATTTTATTGGGTTGGATTTTTCTGACTCATTTTGAGAGTAGAAAACAGTAATAAATATACAGAAATTAAGAGAAAAAAATTTCACTTTCTGTTGGTATTAATTTTAAAAAACAGTATTTTAGGAAATTCATTCTTTCTAATAATAATCTATTAAATAAACCAATGACCAAATTAAAATAATAAATATCTAATAACTAATAGGAAATCAGAATCAACTATTAAACACTTTTAAGGGGGAAAAATTTTAAAGATAGTTAAAATAGTTTATTAAAAAAAAACAAAATTAAGCACCCATAATCTAAAACTTGAAAACTGCCATACAGGAAATGTTCATAAATGGGGTATTAATAAAAGCATGTTTTTGCTTTTCAAAATTCTAATTTTAAACTTTTTTAGAGAAAACTTCTGTATGATTTAGGACACTTGTGTCATATGTAACACAACCACCAACAAACAGAATCCTATGCCCTAAAAAAAAAATATGTAAACTTTAAGAGTGTTCTTTTATTTCTGAATCTTACCAGTATATGATGTCAAGATATATCAAATACATGACTTACATTTTTACCAATAACCAGTGAGACTGAACTTGAGGTCGATAAAACAAACTCTGATGGCTAATGTATTTTGACATTAAATTGCATGATTTTTTTTGACAACTGAGCATGATGAGACTGGAAATGATTTAAGGTCAAGAATAATACTGATAAAAGAAAATCATGGAAATTTTAAATTGAAAACGCTCCTCACTTCACAGACAAAGTGAAAAAGTTCAAAGAGATTCAGTATTTTTCAAGTTTGCTAGCTTCAAGCTGCTGCTGCTGCCAAGTCGCTTCGGTCGTGTCCGAGTCTGTGCGACCCCAGCAAAGCAGGAACCAGAAGGTGACATTCAACTGGGCTTTCTTTCATGTGCCTCAGTCTGCATAACTAAATATGCCCAAGTCCTGACACTGACACTGGCCTCTTCTCCAAAACCGGAATCACTACAGTGCTAGAAGATTATCACTCTAAAACACTCACTGAGCACTCAGTATATATATTCCAGGCACAGATTAATTTTCTAGAGCATGTGTGCTCAGTCGTGTCCAACTCTTTGCAACTCGATGGACTGTAGTCTGCCAGACTCCTCTGTCCAGGGAACTTTCCAGTCAAGAATACTGGAGTCGGTTCTCATTACTTTCTCCAGGGGATCTTCCCAACCCAGGGATTAAATGTGCATCTCTTGCATCTCCTGTACTGGCGGGTGCAATTTTTACCACTGAGTGACCTGGGAAGCCCCTAATTTTCTAGAGGATAATGTTTAAAAATGTCAATCAATGACTTTTAACCTGAACCTATGGTAAAATTAAATTTTACAATACAACTCTTTATGCATGTATTTAAACAAATCTAAAACAATGGTTTCAGAGAGAAGGAATGATGAAATGGTTAAACCTGAAGTCTCTATAAATCACTATGCTTAATTAAATTTTATTATTCACAGTAATTGTGTTCTATAAAGTTGTCATAAATACCAAACAAGTGTTTCCAACAGAAATACAAGACTAAGTTCCTGCAAGCCTCTAGTCACGTTTTTGCCAACTGATCAATACATAATCTTTTCCTATGTGTATTTCTCAAGTCATGCTATTCATTAATAATATATAATACATTCATTAACACTGAAGTCAGTCAACAGGACTATGAACTCAAGCCTGAATGAAGCTTATCTAACAGGTATGCTCTCCATAAGGCACATCACAACACTAGGCAGGACCTCAAAGCAGCGTAGGGATCATCTTAAACAGCAAAGTCACCATAACAAGCACGGCAAGCTTGTAGTGAAAAATATTTCACTAAACAGACCATGAAATGGACACTTGTTTAGGATATGAAAGCTGAAACAAGAAAGCAGAATGTCACCTTGTTCAACCTCAGATGGGAAAGTCCATGAAGGTGACTCAAATACTTTGCCACTCTATGCATGCAAACATCTACAAATTCCTGTGAAAGTACCATAAGTACTGAATTTTGGTGCTACAAATAAATTTTAATGAGTAGGCAAATTCACAAATGAAGAACCTTCAAATAATGAGGCTGGATTTACGTACTGTATCTAAATCCTGTAGATAGTACACCGATTGTGATTCAAGAGCCACATAGTATTCTGAGATATCTACCTGTGAAGAAGCCACAGCATTACTTATTTCTTGCTACGGTTCTGGTAAACTACAAAGGATAAATGACCAAAGAAATTAAAAGCTCAATATAGGTATTCATCACTAAATTTTTCACATAGGAATCAAAAGAGCAGATAGCCCATATTAAGACTTTGTGTAAAATAATGGCTGGAGACAGAAAAGGGAGCAGGGGTACCACTTCTCCTCCTATCAAATGGGGAGCACAGGCTTCTCCTGGCAACAGGAAAGTCCAGAGAGGCCTGAACTAAGGGCATCTAAAGGAAGTGATGCTCGTCAAAGCTACCGTTTTTCCAGCAGTCATGTATGGATGCGAGAGTTGGACTATAAAGAAAGCTGAGCACTGAAAAATTGATGCTTTTGAACTGTGGTGTTGGAGAAGACTCTTGAGAATCCCTTGGACTGCAAGGAGATCCAACCAGTCAATCCTAAAGGAGATCAGTCCTGAATATTCATTGGAAGGACTGATGCTGAAGCTGAAACTCTAATACTTTGGCCACCTGATGCGAAGAAATGACTCACTGGAAAAGACCCTGATGCTGGGAAAGATTGAAGGCGGGAAGAGAAGGGGATGACAAAGGATGAGATGGTTGGATGGCATCACGGACTTAATGGACATGAGTTTGAGCAAGCTCCGGGAGTTGGTGATGGACAAGGAAGCCTGGTATTTTTCAGTCCATGGGGTTGCAAAGAGTCGGACGTGACTGAGCGACTGAACTGAACCGATTATGATAACTGCTATTCAAAAAAATTCAATAATTAGGTTACTGAGATAAAAGAGAAATACTCTGACTTTCCCCAAGTTCCAAAAAATATAGGTGACTTTTAGTCATTATAGCTGGTTAATTTAACAGCACTTCAGACCTAATTTCAGTGTTTTTTGTTTTTAAAGTTTCTCATGAACTTTTAACAGTTGCTTATGAACATTGTTTCACAAAAGACGTTTGATTATTCATAACCATTTGAACTGTTTATATTAGGCTGCCTAAAGGAGTTATAAAGCAGACACAGTATAGCTGTTAAAGTGAGCTCTGAGAGCCTATCTCAGAGGGAATTAGAGTTGTGAGCCTCCAAAGAAGATTCCCAGGCAAAGACTAACTTTGAAATCACAGGAGTCACTGAGGAATACTGGTTACCTGACGTACAGTGGGTGATCTAAGAAATTTGCCAACGTCTCCAAACGACTGTGCAATGCTAACATTTTCAGAAACCACTATGATTGATCTGCAGTCATTTAAGAAGTTTTAAGACATAGATGGCAGGAAAATCAACCAAATTGTACTCATCATCAAAGCTTGGAATCGCTTTCTGTAAGCAGGTTTGGTTTGTCCCTGAATCCTAAAAGAGACTCCCTAATCACCAAGATTTCTTCTCTGACCACACCACTTAGTAAAACTCCAACTTCATATTTTGAACTCTCTATATGACAAATTAATATTTATTATTAATCACTATGCTCAAACTGATTAAAAGTAAGTATCTGGAAAACATACTAAATACCACTTACTTAGTATCACTCTGCTACTCAAAATCCACCAAGAGCTTCCCATCTCACTCACAATGAAAGTTATTTTTAATTGTTGCCTGTATGATATATGCCATCCCATCACTCTGAGCTCATATTCTGCTATTCTCTTTTTCACTTTGCTGCACTCTTTCTGTCCCTGCTCTTTCTTAAAGAGGAAAATATGCTGCTACCTCAGAGTTTCTGCACTGGATAAAGCTTCTGCCTGAATGCTCTCCCTGACATATCTGCATGGTTCTTTCCATTATTTTCTTTAGGACTCTTTTCAAACAACCTTTAATAAACTCACTTTTCCTAATAATCTTATTTTAAATACTCATTTCCTTCGGTTCAGTTGCTAAGTCGTGCCCAACTCTTTGCAACCCCATGGACTGCAGCACGCCAGGTTTCCCTGTCCATCACCAACTCCCATTACTCAAATTCATGTCCATCAAGTCAGTGATGTCATCCAACCATTTCACCCTCTGTCAGCCCCATCTCCTGCCTTCAATCTTGCCCAGCCTCAGAGTCTTTTCCAATGAGTCAGTTCTTCACATCAGGTGGCCAAAGTATTGGAGTTTCAGCTTCAGCATCAGTCCTTCCAATGAACACTCAAGACTGATTTCCCTTAGGATGGACTGGTTGGATTTCCTTGCAGTCCAAGGGACTCGAAAGAGTCTTCTCCAACACCACAGTTCAAAAGCATCAATTCTTCAGCACTCAACTTTCTTTACAGTCCAACTCTCACAACCATACATGACTACTGAAAAACCATAGCCGGACCTTTGTTGGCAAAGTAATGTCTTTACTTTTTAATATTCTATCTAGGTTGGTCATAGCTTTTTTTCCAAGGAGCAAGTGCCTTTTAATTTCATGACTGCAGTCACCATCTGCAGTGATTTTGGAGCCCAAAACAATAAAGTGTCTTATACATTCCATTGTTTCCCCATCTATTTGCCATGAAGTGATTGGACTGGATGCCATGATCTTCGCTTTCTGATGTTGAGTTTTAAGCCAACTTTTTCACTCTCCTCTTTCACTTTCATCAAGAGGCCCTTTAGTTCTTCTTCGCTTTCTGCCATAAGGGTGGTGTCATCTGCATATCTGAGGTTATTGATATTTCTCCCAGCAATCTTGATTCCAGCTTGTGCTTCATCCAGGCTGGCATTTCTCATGATGTACTCTGTATATAGGTTAAATTAGTAGGGTGACAATATACCGCCTTGACATACTCCTTTCCTGATTTGGAACCAGTCTGTTGTTCCATGTCCAGTTCTAACTGTTGCTTCCTGACCTGCATACAGGTTTCTCAAGAGCAGGTCAGGTGGTCTGGTATTCCCATCTCTTTCAGAATTTTCCACAGTTTGTTGTGATCCCACAGTCAAAGGCTTTGATGTAGTCAATAAAGCAGAAGTAGATGTTTTCTGGAACTCTCTTGCTTTTTTGAAGATCCAAAGGATGTTGGTAATTTGATCTCTGGTTCCTCTGCCTTTTCTAAATCCAGCTTGAACATCTGGAAGTTCACGGTTCGCGTATCGTTGAAGCCTGGCTTGGAGAATTTTGAGCATTACTTTGCTAGTATTTTTCACTCCCTTGCATCACATTATTCCCCCTTCCCCTTTGCCCTGCTTCATTCTTCTCCACAGTACTGTATCAACACACTGGAATATTGTCTGTTATATACAGTGCCCATCTATCTATCCATTAATTTCTTCCTATATTATCTGTCTCCTCCCACTAGAATTTAAGCTACATAAGGAAAGAGACTTGCCTTTTTCACCAGTATTTTCAGGACCTACAAAAATGCTTGGCTTAGTAGGTCCTCAACACATTTATTGAGTAAATAGTTATTAAATCTTGTTAAAGCCAGCCATGTGCTGAGCAATTTTTCCTCATTAAAGAAGACCTACAAGCCAGATACCAAAAAGTACCAATTATTTAAAACACAGTTTTTAAAGTTGTGATCTGTACTGAACAAGCGCTTACAGTACTCTTGAAATTGAGAGGATATAAATCTAAAACCTTAATATTTTTTATAAATTATCATCCTCTAAGTCATAAAAATAATTTTTACCTTTATCAATTTTTTTGCTCTTTTCAGCACATGCTATAAAAAATGTGTGACTAAAAAGATTACTACTTCAAAAACACATAATTTGTTGAGTATTTCTAGTTCCACATCTCACATAGTGCAGCCAACTGGGAAATCATATGTGCAGCTTAAAAGTGAAAGTGTTTTAGGGACTGCAAAATGGGCTGAACAGATTCTCAGTGCTGTAGATTAACAACACAGGGCAAATCATACAAGTATTCATATAAGCAGCCAGTATTCGTTAAGTTTTAGGATTCTGAACTGAACATTTTAAATTCACACGCCTCATCAATCACATGCATCTTTACTAGAAAGGATGCCTAACTATTTCTCAGTTCACATGACAATATCTACTTTTTGTATGTTATTTAACTTACAGTACATAGTTTTGTTTGGCCACATTTAATTCCTCATCCCCTTTCAACTCCACTACATCTGCAATCTGGGTTTACTAAACTGAAACTGAATTTCAAACTTGTTGCCAAATCCCACTGGGTCTTTTACCCTTTTTGTAGCTTTTTACATGACTGTCAATGACTTCCCCTCTCTTTACAACTCTCATGCCTCTTAGTTTCCCTTGAGATCATCCTTTCCTTGGTATTGTTCCCCAGGCAGCACCTTTGTTCTCCACTGCCAGGTCCTACCTTCTCTGAAATTTCTTTGCAACCTTGGGTTTTAAGTATCACACAGAAGTTAATGACAACCAACTCCACTCTCTCCAGCCAAACTCCTACACTGAGTCCACTAGCTATATCAAGATATCCCACAGTTGCCCCAAATTCATTATTTTAAAACCCAAATTCCTGTACACTCTCAGAATTCTTAGATCCTCTTCCTGTTTTCTCTCAGTGAATGGAACTGTATTCTAGTCAGTTGCAGATTTAGAAAATCTGAATGGCTTGCCCTCTCAACTTCCTTCTACTATCCTCTCCCCTGAGCAATTCAATTCTAAAGCCATAAAGTGGAGTCAGGTGTGTGTGGGGGATGGTGGGAGGAAAGAGCCTGACCAAGAAGGCTGAGGAGGGATCCATACAGTGGAAAAGAAGGCAGGAAGGTGTCAGAGCCCACACGGATATTCAGGGTGTGGGGGCCACTGCTCAGATACCCCTTCAACAGAATCTGCTATGGGAGCAGAGCTGCTCCACAGCCCTCAGCTACTTCATCCTGGAATCCACTCTAACAGTAATACCTGCCATGCTTCCTCTAGGCTTCCCCAGCAAACAAACGACGGCGCATGGCAGGAATGCCCCAACAGCTAACTCTGTCTGGATGAGACTCCCTGCACATCTGTTTCTCTGGGGAACCTGACCTCACACAGAAGGTATTCATGTACTGTTGTCAAAAACACTTAGGATGATATAAAAATGTTCTGGAAGACACCACAAAATGGTTATCTTCATTAAACAAAGGCCATTTCACTCTAGAATATTTAAAGAATATCATCTGCTATGTGAAGAAATCCAGTGGCTTAGCTAAGGAAAAGTTCTCAACAGGGTATGTGAGCTGAAAGGAGTCCTTTTAAGACAACAGAAGAATAGAGTTTGCTTTATAGTAATACTCTGAAGATGAAGAATGGCTGCAGATTTCACACTCTTCAGTCTCTAATGGTTTTGACTTCAAGGGACAAGATTTTTGGATTTAAAAGGAAAATACCCTTCTGGAAAACACTGTGTTACAAAAAAGAAAACTTGAAATGTTTCCACTGCTGCTGGAGCTCCAGTGAAGAAGATACCAGCAAGTCTCAAGTCTCATGAGAAACCACCTGGGGAAGCCACAGGACACACTGAACTCAGGTTTGTTCCCTTTCAAAACAAGTATATCAATGAACAGGTTCTCTTTTCCTGAATCATCTGATTGCGAGAAGCTGACTTGAAAACAAACAAAAAAAGCAACAGCAGTCTAATACATTCAAGATGAGTTTTACTGATCTGCACAGAAAAGTTCTGGACTTCTGCGAAGAAAAGAATATCCTGCTATTCATAGGAAACAATGAACATTATGCTGCAGTTTCAACTTCTCATACATTTGAACAATCTTTTATTTATTCAGTGAACATTTAAAATAGTAAGCTAAAAAACTGCTCTCATTTCAGTTGAAAGAAAAATTTGTATGCGCTTGCTTATCTCATGTTTGACCCTGAATGGTATTTCTAAAGCAAAAACCAAGCACATGAGATAAATACAATTTTTACATTAAAAAGGTAAATTTATAATAAAGAGGTAAATATAATTTTTAAGATTCAAAAACAATACTTTCAGCATATATGAGCCTATAAAAGAAGTAATTTTCTAACTGTTTGGCCTATATTTGAAATAAAAGAAGTAATTTTCTAACTGGTTGGCCTATATTTGAACTTGACCATGTCACTGAATAAGCAAATGCTTTTTCAAAGTTTTATATAAAATTGTGTCTAGACAATATTTTTATTCATATTACTTTGGCTTATGGTTTTGGTTGCTTTACTATTCAGCACTGTCAATAAATTTTCATGTTGTTAAAATTAATTTACAACCTTTATTTAAATTAAATCTGCTGAGTCTACATTAAGAAAAATTAAGTCCCATTTTGGTTTAAGCTAGTTACATGAAATGTATTACATTTCTTATGAGTTCTCAAAATTCATGGAATGATAAGAGATTAACCTCTTTTCTTTTTTTGGCCACACTGTGTGGCTTGTGGGATCTTGGTTCTCTGACCAGGGATTGAACCCAGGCCCTCAACAGTGAAAGCAACAAGTCCTAACCACTGGACCACAGGGGAATTCCCTAAAATAGATTAAGTCAAAGTAAGCGAAGCTTAATTACCAGGGCGTTGTATTTTTCCCAAGAAAAGTTGGCTAAAATGTTTAGTCCTGAATACTGGGGCGGAAAGGAGGAATGCTCTTACATGTATGGTATTTCATGTGGATTTCAAATAGCAAAAATCTGTGATAAGGCCTATTTGGACAAGGTTAAGAAGGTAAAGTTTAAAAAAAAGAAAAAACGAATTTCCTCTGTCTGCTCAATTAACTTGAATTGGAGCTGACATCCTTTGTAGGAAGGAAGAAACTACACAAAAAGAAGAGGTTAATAAATTTGCCAAATATAAACATGTTCACAGGGGGGAAAGCATTCTATACTCAAAAGAGCACTGACAATTACCAATGAATCACTGTATCTACATCCTAACTATTCAAGCTACCGCGAATCATTGATAAAATAAATTTTAAGTGTTTCCCCAGTGTAAGAATACAGAGGAAGGCTGGAAGTGAATATCAGTATTAGGACAAACTGAAATTACGCTTACTTAATAGGAAGCAATGAGAGCAACACAGCATCACTCCTGGGATATTCCTGTCAACAAATCCATGAACTGAATCCACAAATGAGGAAACAGGAAACAAACTCAAATTAAGGGTCCTAGTTCAAAATGGCCTGCAATCTTCAGGAGTTAAAGGGATGGGGGAAAAAAAAAAAACAGATCAGGGACTATTCTGGATACATGATAATAAATGCAACACATGATATTGAATGGAATCTTGTCCTTATACGAGATACTGTTTGAACAACTGGTGAAACTCAAATGGGGTCTAAAGAACAGACAATCTAATATACCAACATCCTGATTTTAATGGTTATATTGTGGTTATTCAGAAGAATGTCCCTGTTTATAAGAAATACATACTCAAGTGTCTGAGGGTGACAACATCATTCTGACGACTTATCAAACGGTTCTGGGGCAAAATAAATTCTTAGTACTGTACTTGGAACTTTTCTGAATGTTAAATAAGGGGGAAAAGGAGAAATCTGGATATTATCCTGCTTCCCATCATCTGTTACAAACTACCCTTGCCTGTCCCCACATCTCTGTCACCCACTTACTTCATCCCTAAGTCTACCTGAGTCCACCTCTTAAATAGCCTTACACTGGATCCCACCTTTCTAGTACTGTTTAATAAGCACATGCTCTCTGCTTCTTGCCCAAACGATTTGAATAGCGTCCCTAATAATCTCCCTGTCATTGTCTCCTGCCCCTCTCATCTACCCTCTATACTGCTGCCAGAACAGGAAATGTCAACAACTTAGCAGCAGTTGCTAAACTTTTTACATGCTGAACGCTTTGTTCAAATGAGAGAAAAGCATTGAACAGGTAAAGAGAGAGCAGGGGAGAAGAGAAACAGCGTGCACAGAGAGAATCAGCAACCCTCGGGTGACTCTGCAGAACTTCTGAAAACTACTGCTCTGTAGGATAAACCTAAACTCCTAAGCACAGTACATAAGACACACCTAATCTGGTCTCACTTCCATCCAGCTTCAGTACACACTGGTCTGCCTTTATATTCAATAACTTTTCTCACAGTCTATAAACTAAAAAGCTTGGTGATTACAGATTTTTAAAACATAAAACTATAAGTGTCCATCTAAAGTTGTTAGTAGATATTTCTATTTCTTTGTGATAGTTTAAGACTGAAGTCTACTGAAAAATCTCGACGACTGTGCAGAATATCTCCTACAAGTCTTTCGGTGCTTCCCTTGTGGCTCAGTTGGTAAAGAATCCATCTATGATACGAGGAACCTGGGTTCAATCTCTGGGTTGGGAAGATCCCCTGGAGAAGGGAATGGCCACCCACTCCACTATTCTGGCCTGGAGAACTTCATGGACAGTATAGTCCATGGGGTTGCAAAGAACTGGACACGACTGAGTGACTTGCACTTCACTTCCACAAGTCTTTTAGGTAGAGTGGTTATCATCACTGCTTGGAGCAAGAAGGGTGTCAGGTTTGGATATGAAAGCTGAAATCTGGGTTAGAAAGGTAAATGATCACAGAATTCAGTCAATATTGTAATTCAGCTGTTCACCATTCAAATATTTAAAAAGTGGAAAAAATGGGTAAAACACAAATAGTTGACTATTTACCCTCTAATAGGTGACTATTAGACAGTTGATAAACATATGAAAATGTACTCAATAACCTCAGCCATCAAGGAAATGCAAATTAAATCACATGCAAAAACAACTTCTCATTCACAAGAATTACTAAAATTAAAAGCAACCAAACACCACCAAATGTTGGGGAAACAGGAAACAACTGAAACTCTTGTACTTGGCTCCTGGGCTTATAAAACAGTCTCACCGCCGGAGAAAACCCCTTGGTGGTTTCTTATAAAAACACACACCGTTTGGGCTAGCACATACACTCCTAGGTACCTAACCAAGACAGACGTCTACCAGAAAGGTCAGTACAAGAATGCTTGTATTATAGCAGCTTTATTCAGAACAGCAAAAACTGAAGACAACTCAAATATTCACCAGCAGAAGAATGGATATACTGAATTGTATCTGTACAATGAAATAGTACACAGAGACAAAAAAGAATGCACTCTGATACATGCAACAACACGGATGACACAGTATGTTGAACAAAAGAAGTCAAACAGAAAAAGCAACACTATGTACTTCTACTTATATGACATTTACAAATACACAGAACTAATCTACAGTGATAATAATCACAACAGTAGCTGCCTAAGTGTGGACTGAATGGAATGAGCATGAGGGAAATATGGGGAGTGATAGAAATATTCTATGTCAAAAGAGGTACTGGTTATGGTTACATATACATAAGTATATACATTTGTCAAAATTCATCTGTACATTTCACTTTAGATAAAAGCACCTCAATTAAAAATGTACAATTAACTGAAGACAATGCAAAAACCTTTCTGCCTTCCTTGACTCCCAATATAAGACTGTTAGAGGCTGAAGAAGGCTTAGGTCTTTGCTCTGGGCCCATAGGTGATAAGATAGCAACAAATCCTGAAACATCCTGTGGCAAGTAGAGAGAATTTGGATGAAGAATACGATGTGGCCACATAAGCAACCACACTAGAGGAAACATCTGAAGCCACCACCTACAGAGCCAGTGATCACAGGATGAAAGAAAGCCAGAATCTGCTAATTTCAGAAATAAATCAGCATCTTTAAGAAAAGTCTCAACACCATCACAGTGAGCAAGCACCGACTCAAATCTTTTACCTTTGGCCTCTACTCTGCCTCACTATCATTTTTACAAGGTTTTAAACTTCAGAAAAAGCATACCACTATAATATAGAAAATGGATTGTCTATAGAAAACTGGTGAGTCTGTTTTTTAAACAGGGTTCCCATCTTGGAGAGCATATTTTTAGCATGGCAACTGTAGTAAACCACACGTGGTAAAGAATGTCATCCTGTTATTTGCTTTTTATAAATTTAGGGATCCTGCTCTCATCTGCTGTTGCTTGATCTCCCGCCTGGGTCCCTGGGAAGTTCCAGTCAGTATCCATACAATTAGAACCCAGGTAACTCTTGCCTGGATTTCTTTTCTTGCTCTCAGGCAAAACAATGACCTCCTTTAGATAAATTTGCCAGAGAAACACTGTTCACAGGTAGACTCTCAGAAACAATCACTCCATCTTCCTCTTCAAATTCCTGGCAGGAAGGCTAAGTGGACACAGTGGGGGAAGATACTGCCTGAATGCACTGCACACAAGGTGTCTTCACAAAATGTGTATTTGAATTGAAAAAACACAAGATTTAAACTCTAACATGTGCCAGGCACTGGGGACACAATGCTGACCAAAGACATAAACCATGCATCTAAACAACAGAGTTAAAAAGATACTGTTTATAAAAAATGAGATAAACATCTGCTCTAGCTAGACCTTTGTAAGGTATGTGGATTAAAAATAAATAAATAAACTTCTAAAAGTTACATAATTATAGTTGAAACCAGGTAAAATAAACTTCAGTCTAGCCTGTTTGTATCACTGCTCACCAATGTCTATGCTGCTGCTGCTAAGTCACTTCAGTTGTGTCCGACTCTGTGCGACCCCATAGACGGCAGCCCACCAGGCTCCCCCGTCCCTGGGATTCTCCAAGCAAGAACACTGGAGTGGGTTGCCATTTCCTTCTCCAATGCAGGAAAGTGAAAAGTGAAAGTGAAGTCGCTCAGTCGTGTCCGACTCTCAGCCACCCCATGGACTGTAGCCCACCAGGCTCCTCCATCCATGGAATTTTCCAGGCAAGAGTACTGGAGTGGGGTGCCATTGCCTTCTCCGCACCAATGTCTATAGTGACTGAAAAAGCAAAAAAAAAAAAAAAAAAAAGCAAAAACCATCACCACTACTAATACCAAGAAACAAAGAAACAACAGTGAAAGTGAAAGTCACTCAGTTTTGTACAACTCTTTGCGACCCCATGGACTACACAGCCCATGGAATTCTCCAGGCCAGAATACCAGAGTGGGTAGCTTTTCCTTTCTCCAGGGGATCTTCCCAACCCAGGGATTGAATCCAGGTCTCCTGCATTGCAGTGGATTCTTTACCAGGTACGCCACCTTAATTATAAGAAGCAGCCCAATCATAAATTCAAGAAGAAACAAATATAATTCACTCAAAACCATTCTTCCTTTTTTAGTAATGACTAAGCTATTATTTTTTAAACAGTAAGAAGTATGATTTTCTTACAAAGACCTTTTCTGTGTACATGAAAATAAAGCAACACTGTAATAATGATTAAATCAGTAAACTAGATCCTTACGTAATGACCTGTAATTTTTCAGATGAGAAATTTTTAAAATTTTTCAGGTTATAGAACAGCATTTCTGGGCAAACCTAACAAGGCAGTAGTTGTACAACATTCTCAAACTTCCAAACACCCTCAATTTCAGTACAAACAATGCTGTGTTGTACACTCAATCTAAAACTAAGAGGCAGCCTTGTGGGTTAGTCACAACTTGAATTCCTTATCACAGTGACGACGGAATAAGGATTTTACCACTAAACTCAGCCATTCAAATAACTGGGAAGTCAATAACAATGGTTATCACTGCTCTCCAGAACTAATGATTTTCAGATTTATTTGAAGGAATGTTTCTTAGAACTTCCAAGTTCCTGGATAGGAATCCTTCACACTGAAGTTATTCCTTTCCCCTAGACAAAAGTAGAGGGTTAAGTCAAAAGGATAGTAATAATTAATTGAAAGCCATAAAATATGTCTTTGTTTTTCTACTACAGCAATTCAATTACTCCAGATATAAAAAATAAAATATTAGTAGGGAATCTTACAGGTTTCTCAGAAGCCTGTTTTGTTATTTTTTTAAAATATTCAAATTAGTAAAGATACTTCCACTACATTCATGTCATCAGCAAACATTCCCAGAGTGTTTGCTGCTGCTGCTGCTGCTAAGTCACTTCAGTCGTGTCCAACTCTGTGCGACCCCACAGACAGCAGCCCACTAGGCTCCTCTGTCCCTGGGATTCTCCAGGCAAGAATACTGGAGTGGGTTGCCATTTCCTTCTCCAATGCACGAAAGTGAAAGTGAAGTCACTCAGTTGTACCCGATTCTTAGCAACCTCGTGGACTGCAGCCTACCAGGCTCCTCCGTCCATGGGATTTTCCAGGCAAGAGTACTGGAGTGCGTTGCCATTGCCTTTTCCCCCAGAGTGTCTACTAGGAGCTAACACTATGCTATGTACAACACATTCATTTAATCTACAATCCTGACATCATTATTCCCATTTTATAAAACAGGAAACAGCCTTGGATTAAGGTCATTTGCCTGAATGTTTACAGTCAGTAAGATTTAGTAACATGTTTGAAATTCAGCTATGTCTGAGCCAAGGTTTATGTTCATTCCACTAGACCGACCTCCAACATAATAAAAATCCTGAAGCACCAAGAAAAACAAAAAGGTCACAAGTGACAGTAACACAACACATTACAACTATCTCCTCAATATAAAAGCCCTTCTTGTGCTCACTTCAGCAACACGTGTACTAAAATTTGAACAATACAGAGAAGATTAGCATGGCCCCAGTGCAAGGATGGCACGCAAACTTGTGAAGTATTCCATATTTTTAAACCCCAAAGTTAGCAGAAGTAAAGACATCATAAATATCAGAGCAGAAATAAATGAAAAAGAAATGAAAGAAACAATAGTAAAGATTAATAAAACTAAAAGCTGGTTCTTTGAGAAGATAAACAAAATTGACAAACCATTACCAGATTCATCAAGAAACAAGAAAAAGAGAAGAATCAAATCAACAAAATTAGAAATGAAACAGGAGAGGCTATAACAGACAGTGCAGAAATACAAAGGATCATAAGAAACTATTATGAGCAACTACATGCCAATAAAATGAACAACCTGGAAGAAACGCACATATTCTTAGAAAAATTCCACCTGCCAAGACTGAACCAGGAAGAAACAGTAGCTATGAAGAAGCCAATCACAAGCACTGACACCGAAACTCTGATTTAAACAATCTCTCAGAAAGCAAAAGGTCAGTACCAGCTGGCTTCACAGGTGAATTTCACCAAACATTTAGAAAAGAGCTAATGCCTATCTTTCTCAAACTCTTCCAAAAAATTTCAGAGGAAGAAACATTTCCAATCTCATTCTACATGGTCACCATCACCCCGATACCAAAACCAGATAAAGACTTCACAAAAAAAGAAAATTATAGGCCAGTATCACTGATGAAAATAGACACAGAAATCCTTAGCAAACAATTCAACAACACTAAAACGATCAAGTTGGGTTTATCTCAGGTATGCAAAGATTCCTCAATACATGCAAATCAATCAATATGATACACCATATTAACAACTGAAAGATAAAAGCCATATGATCATTTCAATAGATGTAGAAAAGCTGTCGACAAAATTCAGCATCCATTTATGATAAAAGCTCTTCAAAAGATGGGCATAGAAGGAACCTACCTCAACATAATAAAGGCTATATATGATAAACCCACAGCAAACATTCTCAATGGTGAAAAACTGAAAGCATTCCCTCTAAGATCAGGAACAAGACAAGGGTGCCCACTCTCTCCACTATTATTCAACATAATAAACTACTATTATTGTAGTTTCATAAGTCCTAACTACAACAATCAGAGAAAAAAAAGAAATAAAAGGAATCCAGATTGGAAAAAAGAAGTAAAACTCATTTGCAGATGACGTGATACTATACATGGAAAATCCTAAGGATTCTATCAAAGATTACTAGAGCAAATCAATGAATTTAGCAAAGTTGCAGGACACAAAATCAATACACAGAAATAAGAACTTGCATTCTTATACACTAACAACAAAAAATCAGAAAGAGAAAGTAAGGAAACAACCCCATTTACCACTGCAACAAAAAGAATAAAATATCTAGGAATAAACCTACCTAAGGACACAAAAGAACTGTATACCAAAAATTGTAAGACACTGATGAAATAAATCAAAGACAACATAAACAGATGGAGAGATACTCCATGTTCCCGGATTGGAAGAATCAATATTGTGAAAATGACTATACTACCAAATGCAATCTACACATTCGATGAGATCCCTATCAAATTACCAATGGCATTTTTCACAGAACTAGAACAAAAAATTTCACAATTCGTATGGAAACACAAATGATCCTGAATAGCCAAAGCAATCTTGAGAAAGAAGAATGGAGCTGGAAGAAATCAAGCTTCCTCACTTCAGACCATACTACAAAGTTACAGTCATCAAGACAGCACAAAACTGGCACAAAAACAGAAATATAGACCAATGGAACAAGACAGAAAGCCCAGAGATAAACCCACACCCTATGGACACCTTATCTTTGACAAAGAGGCAAGACTATACAATGGAGAAATGATACTCTCTTCAATAGTGGTGCTGGGAAAACTGGACAGCTACATGTAAAAGAAGGAAATCAGAACACTTCCTAACACCATACACAAAGATAAACTCAAAATGGATAACAGACTTAAATGTAAGACCAGAAACTATAAAACGCTTAGAGGAAAATATAGCAGAATACTCTATGACATAAATCACAGCAAGATCATCTATGGCCCACCTTCTAGAGTAATGGAAATAAAAACAAAAATAAACAAGTGGAACCTAATTAAACTTAAAAGGACAGTAAAGGAAACTATAAACAAGGTGAAAAGACAGCTCTCAGAATGGGAGAAAATAAGAGCAAATGAAACAACTGACAAAGGATTTATCTCCAAAATACACAAGCAGCTCATGCAAATCAATACCAGAAAAACAAACAACCCAAACAAAACGTGGGCAAAAGACCTAAACAGACGTTTCTGCAAAGAAGACGTACAGATGGCTAATAAACACATGAAAAGATGCTCAACATCACTCATTATCAGAGAAATGCAAATCAAAACTACAATGAGATATCACCTCACATCAGTTAGGACAGCCATCGTCAAAAAAAATCTACAAACAACAAATGCTGGAGAGGGTGTGGAGCAAAAAGAACCCTCTTGCACTGTTGGTGGGAATGTAAATTGATACAGCCACTATGAAGAACAGTATGGAGAGTCCTTAAAAAACTAGGAATAAAATCACCATATGACCCAGCAATCCCACTACTGGGCATACACCCTGAGAAAACCATAAACAAACAAGACACATGTACCTCAATGTTCACTGCAGCACTATTACAATAGCTGGGATATGGAAGCAACCTAGAAGCCCATCAACAGATGGATGCATAAAGAAGCAGTGGTACATACATGCAATGGAATATTACTCACCCGTATTTAGAATGCATTTGAGAGAGTTCTAATGAGGTAGATGAACCTAGAGCCTGTTAGACAGAGTGATGTAAGTCAGAAAGAGAAAAACAAGTATCATCTAGTAAAGCATATATATGGAATCTAGAGAAACGGCAGTGATGAATCAATCTGCAGGGCAGGAACAGAGATGAAGACAGAGAACAGAGCGGTGGGCATGGTGTGAGGAGTGGGGGATGCGCCGAGACAGCAGCATGGAATCGCACACACTACCATGTGTGAAACAGACAGCCAGTGGGGATCTGCTGCACGATGCAGACAGCTCAAGCCCAGGCCCTGTGACCCCCTAGATGGCTGGGATGGGGTGGGAGGTAGGTTCAAGAGGCAGAGGACATATGCATACCTATGGTTGATTCATGTTGAAATACGGCAAAAACCAACACAGTATCTGTGAACCAATTACCCTTCAATTAAAAATAATTAAAATGTTTTTAAAACAAAAAAGCCCCTTCTTAAGATAAGGCCCATTCTCCTTTCTCATATTTCTTCCAATTAGGAACAGGAATAGTGAGTGGGTCAGCTGTCCATTTGGTCAAAGCCAAATCGACAGTGAAAACAGCTGCATAAAACTGACGTCATAAAACCCAGTGGTTAAGAGCCCATGTTCAGCAGTAGATGACAATACAGATTTTACTTCTAGCACTATTAAGCTATATAAACTTGGACATATCACCCAGTGCCTTTAATCTCAGTTATCTCATTTGCAAAAGGGAATTTAAAATGGCACCTCTACCTCACAGAGTTATTTTGAGGATTAGCGAGATAATGCATGTAAAATGTTTTAAGATGTGCCTGACACATGGTGAGCACTTAATATGTTATTCTTATTAGCTAATAAATAACCTTCTGTTATCAACTTTTAGAACATGTCAAAATAGGTTACTTCATCATGAGTTAGGTATGACATAGAAGATTAGCATCTTTCTTAGAGATATGCAATTCAATTCTTAACTCAATTTGGGTATACTACTTACAAGGTTAGGGTGAGTCTCTTCAAAACCAAAGCAGTTCAAAGGTTACAACAGGAGTGTTGGGGCGGGGCGGTGGGGGTGGGGGTGAAGAACAGATCTATTGTACACTACTGGTGGGAATGCAAACTGGTACAGCTCCTGTGGAAAGCAGCACCATATGCTCCAGAAATCCCACTTCTGGGTACACATCCAAAAGAGATGAAAACGGGATACTGAAGAGATATCTGCATCCTAGGTCCATTATTCACCAACGCTAAGATAGGGGATCAACCTAAGCGTCCACCAATGGATGAATGGGTAAAAATGTGGAACCTTAAACAAAAAAAACCAAACTCACAGAAACAGAGAAGAAACGTGAATGCCAAGCAAGGCTGGTAAGAAGAAAGCAGCTTTCAGCTGTAAGATTAATGATGTCTGCAGATTTAACGTAAATCAGGATGACTAAAGTAGACAACACTGTATTAGAGAATTGAAATTTGCTGATGGAGTAGAACTTAAATGTTCTCATGGAAAAAAGAGAGAGAAATAAGTGAGGTGAGGTATCGTTGTTGTTTAGTCTCTAAGTCATGTCCGACTCTTTTGTAACCGAATGGACTATAGCTCACCAGACTCCTCTGTCCATGGGATCTCCCAGGCAAGAATACTAAAGGAGTTGCCATTTCCTCCTCCAGGGGATCTTCCCGATCCAGCCATCAAACCCATGTCTCTTGCACTGGCAGGCGGATTATTTACCATTGAGCCACCAGGAACACCTTCGATGTGTTAATTAACTATATGGGGAAATTCATTCACAATGAATATATATTAATATATAAAATCACCACTATACACAGTTTAAATCTTATAATTTTAGATGTCAACTATAGCTTCCCTGGCAATTCAGATGGTAAAGAATCTGCCTGCAATACAGGAGACCCTGGTTCGATCCCTGGGTCAAGAAGATGCCCTGGATAAAAGAATGGCTACCCAGTTTAGTATTCTTGCCTGGAGAACCCCATGAACAGAGAGGCCTGGTGGGCTATAGTCCATGGGGTCGCAAAGAGTCAGACACGAGTGACTAACACTTTTCACTTTTTCTCAGACCTCAATAAAGCTAAAATTAATTTCTAAAAAAGAACATTCTAACACCCTAGAAGTCCCTCTTGGGAATCCATTATGTACTTAAATCTATCTTCACCCACAAGAGGAACTATGACTTTTAACACCATTGATTAATTTTGCCTGTTTCTGAAATCTATATAAATCACATAATATAGTTTATACTCTTATATAACTTGTGTCTCTTTGGAGGGTTTGTTTCTGTCTGCTTTTTCAGCTGAGCATGATGTACTTATATCTGTCTATATTGTTATCTATGGGCTTCCCTGGTGGTTCAGCAGTAAAGAATCTGCCTGTCAATGCAGGAGGCTAGGGTTCGATCTCTGGGTCAGGAAGATTTCCTAGAGAAAGAAACAGCAACCCATGCCAGTATTCTTGCCTGGGAAATTTTGTGGACGGGGAACCTGGTGGGCTACAGTTCATGGGGTCACAAAAGTCGGACACAACTTAGCAACTAAACAACAACATATTGCTCTCTATAATCCTGAACATTCACTGGGAGGACAGATGCTGAATCTGTAATACTCTGGCCCCCTGATGTGAAGAGCTGACTCATTGGAAAAGACTCTGATGCTGGACAAGACTGAAGGCAGGAGGAGAAGCGGGCAACACACGGGATGAGACGACTGGATGGCATCAATGATTCCATGGACATGAGTTTGGGCAAACTCCAGAAGATACATTTTTATTCTCCCTCTAATTAAAAATATTTAATTACAATTATTTAACTACCACTCACAATTTATAGGGTTTTGGCTTTCAAATATGGTCCTTATAGCTAAACCAGTATATGCTGGAATAATACACCATTACTACCTTTCTAAATGAACCAGAGCACTAAGGAATCAAACAGTAAATCAGGGAAAGTATTCCTTTATAAAATTATGTTAGTAAATGAAAAAGAAATGAGAGAATTAGAATGCTAACATTTTAATTTCAATAAATTAATGGACGGAGCCCTGAATATCAACAGCTGCTAACATCATAAAAGGAAGGACATTAGACACTAGGTGACTCCTACGGAAATAACTCACCATGCCATCACAGAGGGATCAAACCAAGCCTAATAAAGCCTCTGAATCCAGCTGCCAATTTGAAGAAATTAAAAAGGATACAATTAGTCAAATCCAGACTATGAAAAACAGATCAAACAGATACATTTTAAGAAAGGTATAGCATATAAATCTGTAGATTGAAATAGATTTAAAGAAACAGTAACTTTTTTTAAATGGTCAAGATTAAACAATATCTTTACTGTTTATTTTTATTAAAAGTATTTCAATAATTTAAATATTTAAATGTTAATTAAATAATTACTTTATAATATTTAAAAATAAGAAACAGTAATTCCTTTTTTAAATGGTCAAGATTAAACAACAGTATCTAGGGAGACATATGGAGAAGGAAATGGCAACCCACTCCAGTGTTCTTGCCTGGAGAATCCCATGGATGGAGAAGCCTGGTAGGCTGCAGTCCATGGGGTCGCACAGAGTTGGACACAACTGAAGCAACTTAGCAGCAGCAGGGAGACATAATTGAGTGAGAGTATCATAAACAAAAGGAGCTGATCTCTGTAAGAGTAACTTAGAGGAAAGTTAATGTGAAAGTCATTCAGTCACGTCAGACTCTGCAATCCCATTGACTGTACCGTCCGTGGAATTCTCCAGGCCAGAATACTGGAGTGGGTAGCCTTTCCCTTCTCCAGGGGATCTTCCCAACCTAGGTCTCCCGCACTGCAGGTGGATTCTTTACCAGCTGAGCCACAAGGGAAGATCAACTCAGAGGAAAAGAGTTACTTAAAAGAAGGGATGGAGCTATGACTGAGTCAGGGCACATGGAGGTGCTTCTGGGATAGTTGACAAACTTCCGTGTATTGCGCACAGAGTCGGACACGACTGAAGTGACTTAGCAGCAGTAACATGCATATAAAAAGATGCTCAACATCACTAATGCTCAACCAGCTTTACACCCTTCAGGAAAAATCCTTTGTGATTGGATGTTTAATGTCTGCCAGGAAACTGGTTACCAAGATGTTGAAGCTACAGTTATTTTATGATAGCACATTTCCCTTATCTGCTTCTTTTTATTTCATCACTGTTTACCCTTATTTTAAAATATTTTATAGCCATACTTATGATGCTCTTGATTTCTTGATTCCACAAATCAATTTCATTCAAATCCAAAGAGTGCCAAGTCCTTATGTATATTTTGTACCAAATTAAATTAGAAGACAAAAAAATTGAGCTTTCATAATTGCTACAAAGATAAATAATGGAGAAATTTGGTGCTAAACAACATAATACAAAAAATATATATTTATTAGCAATATACAGTATAACTAATAAAACTACCTGAGGAGTGTAATGCTTATTTATTTTTTGTGTATGTTTGCAATCTATTTTATACATATTGACAAAAGAGACTGTGAAATATTTAGCCATGCAGAATATATGCCCAGACCACAGCACGTGTAGGAAGGCATTTTGGTCATCATTAACTGCCCTGAAATGATGGACTACAAGTTATGATGTGTGTCATCTGCACTTCAATCATGAATATTAGCAAATCTCCAAATGTTAGCCACATTGGTTTGTTTCCCTTGTACATTCTTTATTCATGATATTTCAATGCTGTAACTGGGTAGTCCTTTTTAAACAAAACATTTGCAAAACAGAGGGATTATTTGTTTTTAAAGCTTTTGTAAATAAAGGCTTCAGAAATGTTTTCTTACCAAAAAAAAAAAAAAAAAAAAAATCAGACAAATGCAAATCAAAACTACAATGAGTTAACACCTCACATCTGTTAGAATGGCCATCACCAAAATTCTACAAATAGTAAAACACTGGCAAGGATGCGGGGAAAGGGGACCCTAGCACACTGCTAGTGAGAATGTAAACTGGTGCAGTCAACTACGGAGACAGTATGGAGGGCCCTCAAAACTAAAAATAGCAGCACCATGTGACCCAGCAATTCTAGACCTGGGTATATATCAAAAAGAAAAAAAAAAAAAAAAAAACAGACTAATTTGAAAAGATATATGCACCAGCATTATTTATAATTGCAAAGATATGGAAGCAAGCTAAGTGTTTATCAACAAATGAATGCATAAAGAAGATACGGAATATTACTCAGCCATAAAAAAGAAATTCTGCCACTTGCAACATCATAGATGGGCCTATTTAACACTTAGTGAAATAAGACAAACACTGGATATACATGGAATCTAAAAAATAAAACAAATGAATGAATATAACAGAACAGAAACAGATTCACAGATGAAGAGAACAAACTACAGGGGAAAGAAGCAAGACAGGGATGGGAGATTAAGAGATACAAACCACTAACTATTAAATGCATGAACAACAATGAAATATTGTATAGCACAAATATGTTATTTTATAATAATTTTAAGTGGAGTATACTGTATAAAAATATTGAATCACTATGTTGCAGACCTAAAACTAAAACTATAAATCAAATATACTTCAACAAAAAAGTATATATCATCTTAATGCACTGCTGCTGCTGCTGCTAAGTCGCTTCAGTCATGTCCAACTCTGTGCAACCCCAGAGACGGGCAGCCCACCAGGCTCCTATGTCCCTGGGATTCTCCAGGCAAGAACACTGGAGTGGGTTGCCATTTCCTTCTCCAATGTATGAAAGTGAAAAGTGAAAGTGAAGTTGCTCAGTCGTGCCCAACTCTTAGCGACCCCATGGACTGGAGCCTACTAGGCTCCTCTGTCCATGGGATTTTCCAGGCAAGAGTACTGGAGTGGGATGCCATTGCCTTCTCCATCTTAATGCACTAAAGTATATATTTGTTTTATATAGTTACCTGTATCTATAATTTATTTTACAATAAAAAGAACAGCTTAAAAACTAGAAGATTATAGATAAGATCTGTTTATTTAATAAAATTCATCAGCAATGGTCCAGTGTCATCTCAATTATTTTCAACAATTTTCATTCCAAACTCTTAGAGTAAACATCATTTCAAAATAAAAAGAAAATTTGACAAAGTGTGTTAAAATGCCTGTGATTTAGTTGCTAAGTTGTGTCCAACTCTTGTGACCCCATGGACTGTAGCCTGCCGCACTCCTCTGTCCATGGTATTCTCCAGGCAAGAATATTGGACTGGGTTGCCATTTCCTTCTCCAGAGGATCTTCCTGACCCAGGAATCGAACCCGGGTCTCCTGCACTGCAGGCAGATTCTTTACTGACTGAACTATGAGGAAAGCCCTAAAATGCCTGACACATATCTTAATAATTCTAAAAGAAACTACTCAGTACAATATCCATTCATTGCTCCTGTAGCAGTATAACAGCTGCCAAATTTGGCAAATTTAACAAATTTGGGGATGCAGCACATAGCTTGAAGCCAGTTAATTTACTCCTAGATACCTCTTAATTTCACGATTACACAAGCAGTATTCAAAACAGTAATTCACTTATGTAGCTGGGTAACAAGCTACAGCTGCCAGACTGTTGGGCTTTTCCAGATTTCTTCTACTCTCAAAAAATCTAGAAAAGTCACCTAGATTTCAGATAGTAATTTGAAGAAACCTTTGGTATATCATTTTAGAGTTACAAACTTTGATCATATTCCTCTAAAATTCAAAACTCCTGATTACATTAAACCATAATCATATAGATACTCTTTTGAGGTGGATGTGCTACTCCTTTTTTCCTGCCATTCTAAACTAGCTTGAATTAATCAAGAAATTACAATACATTACGAAGTATCTGATAGGAAATGAAGCAGATGTGACACATAAAGAAGCAATCTAGCCCTCAGATAGCTTGAATCTAGTTGTCGATATAAGTATGTATTACTGTGTGAAAGTGAAAGTGTTAGTCTCTCAGTCCTGCCGACTCCTTGCAAACCCATGGACTGTAGCCCACCAAACTGCTCTGTCCACAGAATTCTCCAGGCAAGAATACTAAAGTGGTTAGCCAATCCCTTCTCTAGAGGATCTTCCCGATGCAGGGACTGAACCAAGATCTCCTGCATTCAGTTCAGTCCACTCGCTCAGTCATGTCTGACTCTGCAACCATATGGACCGCAGCACACCAGGTCTCCAGGTCCATCACCAACTCCAGAGTTTACTCAAACTCATGTCCAGCCAGTCGGTGATGCCATCCAACTATCTCATCTTCTGTCATCCCCCTCTCCTCTCGCCTTCAACCTTTGCGAGGATCAGGATCTTTTAGAATGAGTCAGCTCTTCCCATCAGCTGAGCAAAGAACTGGAGTTTCAGCTTCAGCATCAGTCCTTCCAGTGAATACTCAGGACTGATTTCCTTTAGGATGGACTGGTTAGATCTCCTTGCAGCCCAAGGGACTCTCAAGAGTCTTCTCCAACACCACAGTTCAAAAGCATCAATTCTTCAGTGCTCAGCTTTCTTTATAGTCCAGCTCTCACATCCATACACGATTACTGGAAAAACCATAGCTTTGACTAGATGGACCTTTGTTGGCAAAGTAACATCTCTGCTTATTAATATGCTGTCTAGGTTGGTCATAACTTTCCTTCCAATGAGCTAGCGTCTTTTCATTTCATGGCTGCAATCACCATCTGCAGTGATTTTGGAGCCCTCAAAAATGAAGTCTGTCACTGTTTCCATTATTGCCCCATCTTCTTGCCATGAAGTGATGGGACCGGATGACATGATCGTAGTGTTTTGAATGTTGAATTTTAAGCCAACGTTTCACTCTCCTCTTTCACTTTCATCAAGAGGCTCTTTAGTTCTTCTTTGCTTTCTGCCATGAAGGTGGTGTAACTAGCTAACCTGATCACACAGACCACAGTTTGTCTAACTCAATGAAGCCATGCCATGTGGAGCCACCCAAGACAGAGGGATCATGGTGGAGAGGGCTGACAGAATGTGGTCCACTGAAGTAGGCAATGGCAAACCACTTCAGTATTCTTGCCTTGAGAACCCCATGAACAGTATGAAAAGGCAAAAAATAGGACACTGGAAGATGAACTCCCCAGGTCAGTAGGTGCCCAATATGCTACTGGAGATCAGTGGAGAAATAGCTCCAGAAAGAATGAAGGGAGGGAACAAAAGCAAAAAGAACATCCAGTTGTGGATGTGACTGGTGATAGAAGCAAGGTCTGATGCTGTAAAGAGCAACGATGCATAGGAACCTGGAATGTTAGGCCCATGAATCAAGGCAAATTGGAGGTAGTCAAACAGGAGATGGCAAGAGTGAACGTCGACATTCTAGCAATCAGTGAACTAAGATGGACTGGAATGGGTGAATTTAACTCAGATGACCATTATATCTACTACTGTGGGCAGGAACCCCTTAGAAGAAACTAGGTAGTCATCATAGTCAACAAGAGTCCAAAATGCAGTACTTGGATGCAATCTCAAAAATGACAGAATGATCTCTGTTCGTTTCCAAGGCAAACCATTCAATATCACAGTAATCTAAGTCTATGCCCCAACCAGTAACACTGAAGAAGCTGAAGTTGAATGGTTCTATGAAGACCTACAAGACCTTTTAGAACTAACACCTAAAAAAGATGTCCTTTTCGTTATAGGGGACTGGAATGCAAAAGTAGGAAGGCAAGAAACACCTGGAGTGACAGGTACATTTGGCCTTGAAGTACAGAATGAAGCAGGGCAAAGGCTAATAGGGTTTTGCCAGGACAACGCACTAGTCATAGCAAACACCCTCTTCCAACAACACAAGAGAAGACTCTACACATGAACATCACCAGATGGTCAATACAGAAATCAGATTGATTACATTCTTTGCAGTCAAAGATAGAGAAGCTCTATACAGTCAGCAAAAACAAGACTGGGAGCTGACTGTGGCTCAGATCATGAACTCCTTATTGCCTATTCAGACTTAAATTGAAGAAACTGGGGGAAACCACTAGACCATTCAGGTATGACCTAAATCAAATCCCTTATGACTATACAGTGGAAGTGAGAAATAGATTGAAAGGACTAGATCTGATAGATAGAGTACCTGATGAACTATGGATGGAGGTTCATGACATTGTATAGGAGACAGGGAGCAAGACCATCCCCAAGAAAAAGAAATGCAAAAAACCAAAAAGGCTGTCTGGGGAGGCCTTACAAATAGCTGAAAAGAAGCGAAGCGAAAAGCAAAGGAGAAATGGAAAGATATACCCATTTGAATGCAGAGTTCCAAAGAATAGCAAGGAGAGATAACAAAGCCTTCCTCAGTGATCACTGCAAAGAAATAGAGGAAAACAACAGAATGGGAAAGACTAGAGATCTCTTCAAGAAAATCAGAGATACCAAGGGAACATTTCATGCAAAGATGGGCTCAATAAAGGACAGAAATGGAATGGACCTAACAGAAAAAGATATTAAGAAGAGGTGGCAAGAATACACAGAAGAACTGGACAAAAAAGATCTTCACAACCCCGATAATCACAACACTGTGATCACTCACCCAGAGCCAGACATCCTGGAATGTGAAGTCAAGTGGGCCTTAGGAAGTATTACTACAAACAAAGCTAGTGGAGGTGATGGAATTCCAGTTGAGCTCTTTCAAATCCTAAAAGATGATGCTGTGAAAGTGCTGCACTCTGTATGTCAGCATATTTGGAAAACTCAGCAGCGGCCACAGGACTGGAAAAGGTCAGTTTTCATTCCAATCCCAAAGCAATGCCAAAGAATGCTCAAACTACCGCACAATTGCACTCATGTCACACACTAGTAAAGTAATGCTCAAAATTCTCCAAGCCAGGCTTCAGCAATACATGAACCATAAACTTCCAGAATTTCAAGCTGGTTTTAGAAAAGACAGAGGAACCAGAGATCAAATTGTCAACATCTGTTGGATCATCGAAAAAGTGAGACAGTTCTACAAAACATCTATTTCTGCTTTATTGACTATGCCAAAGCCTTTGACTGTGTGGATCACAACAAACTGTGGAAAATTCTGAAAGAGATGGGAATACCAGACCACCTGACCTGGCTCTTGAGAAACCTGTATGCAGGTCAGGAAGCAACAGTTAGAACTGGACATGGAACAACAGACTGGTTCCAAATAGGAAAAGGAGTCCATCAAGGCTGTATATTGTCACCTTGCTTATTTAACTTGTATGCAGAGTACATCATGAGAAATGCTGAGCTGGAAGAAGCACAAGCTGGAATCAAGATTGCCAAGAGAAATATCAATAACCTCAGATATGCAGATGACACCAGCCTTATGGCAGAAAGTGAAGAAGAACTAAAGAGCCTCTTGATGAAAGTGAAAGAGTGAAAACGTTGGCTTAAAGCTCAACATTCAGAAAACGAAGATCATGGCATCCGGTCCCATCACTTCATGGCAAGTAGATGGGGAAACAGTCGAAATAGTGGCTGACTTTATTTATTAGGGCTCCAAAATCACTGCAGATCGTGACTGCAGCCATGAAATTAAAAACGCTTGCTCCTTGGATGGAAAGTTATGGCCAACCTAGACAACATATTAAAAAGCAGAGACATTACTGTGTTGACAAAGGTCTAGTCAAGGCTATGGTTTTTCCAGTGGTCATGTATGGATGTGAAAGCTGGGCTATAAAGAAAGCTGAGTGCTGAAGAATTGATGCTTTTGAATTGTGGTGTTGGAGAACACTTTTGAGAGTCCTTTGAACTGCAAAGAGATCCAACCAGTCCATCCTAAAGGAGATCAGTCCTGGGTGTTCATTGGAAGGACTGATGCTGAAGCTGAAACTCCAATACTATGGCCACCTGATGTGAAGAGCTGACTCATTTGAAAAGACCCTGATGCTGAGAAAGATTGAAGTTGTGAGGAGAAGGGGACGACAGAGGATGAGATGGTTGGATGGCATCACCGACCTGAGTTTGGGTAAACTCCGGAAGTTGGTGATCAAAAGGGAGGCCTGGAGTGCTGCGGTTCATGGGGTCGCAAAGAGTCAGACACGACTGAGCAATAGAACTGAACTAATAAGGGTGGTGTCATCTGTATATCTGAGGTTATTGATATTTCTCCCAGCAATCTTGATTCCAGCTTGAGCTTCATCCAGCCTAGCATTTCTCATGATGTACTCTGCATATAAGTTAAATAAACAGGATGACAATATACAGCCTTGATGTACTCCTTTCCTGATTGGAACCAGTCTGTTGTTCCATGTCCAGTTCTAACTGTTGCTTCCTGATCTGCAGATTTCTCAAGAGGCATGTCAGGTGGTCTGGTATTCCCATCTCTCTTAAGAATTTTCCACACTTTGTCGTGATCCACACAGTCAAAGGCTTTGGCCTAGTCAATAAAACAGATGTAGATGTTTTTCTGGAACTGTCTCACTTTTTCGATGATCCAACAGATGTTGACAATTTGATCTCTGGCTCCTCTGCCTTTTCTAAATCCAGTTTGAAAATCTGGAAGTTCACGGTTCATGTATTGTTGAAGCCTGGTATGGAGAATTTTGAGCATTACTTTGCTACATGTGAGATGAGTGCAAGTGTTCGGTAGTTTGAACATTCTTTGGCATTGCCTTTCTTTGGAATTAGAATGAAAACTGACCTTTTCCAGTCCTGTGGCCACTGCTGAGTTTTCCAAAGTTGCTGACATACAGAGTGCAGCACTTTCACAGCATCATCTTTCAGGATTTGAAAGAGCTCAACTGGAATTCCATCACCTCCACTAGCTTTGTTCGTAGTGATGTTTCCTAAGGCCCACTTGACTTCACATTCCAGGATGTCTGGGTCTAGGTGAGTGATCACACCATTGTAATTATCTGGGTTGTGAAGAGCTTTTTTGTATAGTTCTTCTGTGTATTGTTGCCAACTCTTCTTAATATCTTCTGCTTCTGTTAGGTCCATACCATTTCTGTCCTTTATTGTGCCCATCTTTGCATGAAAGATATGCCCATCTCCCGCATTGCAGGCAGATTCTTTACTATCTGAGTCACCAGTGAAGTCCCTTTAATTTACTTAATTTTTTTTAATGCTCTGGAAGTTAGACATGACTGAGCATGCAGGTACTTTGTATATAATAGAAACTCCAAGGAGGAACAAATTTTATGCGACCTGGAAAGTGACACAGGTCTGCACACAAAAAACATTCAATAAATACCAAAGGAAGCAAACAAATCAACACAAAGAACTGATGAAGTTGTATATAGAGAGAGAATTGCATAGGGTCTCAACAACCAGCAACATAAAATTTGCTCCTCACCAAAAAAGAGCCCTAAAATCTGAAAACACACACACTGAACATTTCATAGATTCAAAATGTCACATTTTTTTCATATCTTAGCTTCTCTGAAATTGATAGCATGTCGTAGTTTAAATGGTAGCATTTTTTCTTCTCTAATAGCTAAAGTAATTGTGAACCTCAAGCTTCTTAGATTTGATCAAATATATAAATCGGTTCTAAGCAAAAATATGTACCATGACCTCAAAATTACTTACTTACTTCATGCAAATTTATATATAGAATTATAATTTTATTATAAATAACAATTTTAAAAAGTAATGAAAGCCAGATACTTTTTACTCTCAGGTCAAATCCTATGAGTTCTGATTCTTAAAATTTCAAAACATAAAAAAACATAATAATGGCCACTATAAACTCATATAGCACATATTCCATAAAATATACAGCATGTATATTCTCTAAGATCACTGCAAATGGTACTGTGAGGTAAGCAACTTCAGGTGAAGTTTCTCAGTTACAGAAATATTGAAGACATTCTTTCTTTTTTACACTAAAAGGCAGCAAGCTTGGGAAAAGAAAATAATCTTTGAAACTATATTTTTATCTATAAATGGAAGAGTAAAGTAATGACCATATTAAAGAATAGAAATTTTACTGAAAAATAAACAGAAAGGTAACAAAAGAGGGGTTATTTTCATATTAATCAAATTAACTTCATATTCACTTATAAATTACTCCAAAAGAAAACTCATAGGATTAACATAATGCAGTAGCATAAAACAAGCAATCTGGTGTATTTTGTTTTGACTGGGGGAAGATTCCATGTTTTTTTAAAAAGTAAGCAATGCCTTACTTTTAAAAAGTACCCAATGCCTCTCACCGTGTAGCTAGGGAAACAGTTTACAGTCTACTGGAAAAGTGCAAACAGGCATGAGTAAAACTGCTGACACAGAGGCTTAAGCACAGCATCCTTCACGTGAAAGCATCACCAGTCTAATTGGAATATGAACTTACATCAAGTAAAGACCTTCCCTACCAATCTTTTACCATTATTGGCATCAATATCTAACTAGGAAAGATTGAAACTAATGAGGTATTAATCAATCAAGGGAAGAATAAGCCTTGAATCAGTAGGAGAATCTGTATGTATGAGTGCACTCACAAGTATGTATATATGCTTGCAGAGGAACTATGAGAGTCAGGGTAGGAATTAAGAATTGGAATTACAGTAGTCAATGAATCTGACCTTTGCTACAGAGGTAACCTCAGAAAAGTCTTTGCAGCCTCATGTTGCCTCATTAGAAAAGGACATAACATTTGTTATTGCTTTATGCCGGTCACCGTGCTAGTTGTTTTATGTGAATTCTTTCACTCTTCAAAAATATCCTATCAGATTAATCAGTAATATCCTCACATAATCAAAACTCAGTCACCCAAACTTGACTTAATTTAACAAGTCAACCTAACTCCAAAGCCCCTTTCCTTCGCTGTACATGGTAATATACAAATATAAACTTGAATGTACACAAATACAGTTCAATACATGACTGATGACAAAGCAATGAAACAACTAGAGACTACTGTCTATTTTTCTACAAAACATGTTTTTGTAGTTGAGAATTACTTCATTCATTTATCATTAAGGGATGAGGTCAGTATAATGTGAAAATCACATTGGTCCAGAAAGAATTTTCTCCAGCACAGTAATGTTTTAAAGCCATTAGGGACAGGCATTCGCACAGAGAGAGCCTTAGCAATAGCAATATATGATGACCCAAAGGAGAAAAAACTGTAGTAGAGGACAGGCAGAGGCCAGTTAATGACTTCAAGAACTGCCAGGAATTCTGCAACGTTAAACTATATGGCCAAGCTGTGAGTACAGATAGATAAACCATGATAATATTTTTCCCCATGTTTAATTTTTGTGAAGAAAAAGGGGGTTAGGTAGAGAGGACTGAAAAAGAAGGCTACATCTTGGATCAGAATTTTTAATTTGTCTTAAACAGAATTGAATGCCCTTGTGGACCTACATTTCAAAGGTGAAGACTGATGTAGCAATGTTAAGCTATATTAATAATTTTATTAGACTTGTTACCAATAAAGACAAAACGTGTTTTTCCTTACTTTATATAAAGGTCAAGACCTAGTAAAAATTTTAAAAATCGAGGCATGTAAAGAAATATTTAACATTATCTATAGTCTCATCATCCAGAGATAATCACTTTATAAATTTGTTGTATTTGCTTCCAGTCTCCCTCACTACAATATGTAACAAATACGTATTTTCAAAACTGATGTCATGGTAGGTTAAACTCCATGAAAATGCTGACATTAAACCAACAGATCTACAAAAATGGCAGTTTCATACAGTTCAACAATATCATATGAACTATATATATATGGACATATAAATACAATTTTATATTCTTTTTTTGAGACTTTATATTAAATCATGATTATTTTTTACATCTTCAATATTCTTCCCAAATATGCCATTTTAAGGCTGGAAAGTAGCCCAAACAAATAGATGTAATAAATACTTTTAACCATTTCCCTGATATTTGAAATTCAATTATTTCCAGTTTTTCACCATTACAAATGATGCCGCTATAAATATCCTTGTGCCTAAATAAGTCTCTGACTTATTTCCTTAAAATAAATTCCTAGAAGCAGGCTTACTAAAGAATCAAGTTCATGAACAATTTAACAAGTTCCTAAAAAGCCTACCGACAGAGAATGTACATTACCCATTTATATTTCACCACTAGTGTATGAGATCGCTCATTCCATCTCAAAACTGTTTTTAACACTCTGAGAAATGATTTTACAAATGACCTATAGTTTGCAAACCAACTTTTAGAGAAAGGAAAGCTGACAGGCAATGCACAGAGGCAGAGTAAAATCGGAGCACATTTCCAATGTTCTCAAGACTTGGTATACATACAAATCATCTGAGCGGACTGTATAAAAAGGAAAATCCCTAGACCCCATTTTAGTGATTCTGTCAGTGGGTCTGATGTGTATTTGTGCTTTTAACTACCATCCTGAATGACACAGATGCAACTGATCTCTGAAGCACGCTCTGAGAAACATTACTGCAAACTGACCACAGATGCGTTAAATGAATAATTACTGCAACAATGAAAAGTATATTCCAAATAACTGAATAAGAGGGTAGTATACATCACTTTCTTCTTATTCAAGACACAAATATTAAGTAATCATATAATGTCTTTAGACAAAAACTTGGCTTAATCTCTGCAGTCACTGTTTAACTCAAAGTGCAAATACTTTGAAAACATATCAAAGTATGGTATTTTAATTATCACCAAAACCAAAAATATGTAGGTATAAGTTTAAACATTGATTCTGCTATTTTCTAGCTGTATGATTTAAGTTACATAACCTCTGAGTCTCAGTTTCCTCATCTTTAAAAATGACAATAAAAATATCTATCTCATAATGACATAATTAACATAAGGCTGCTTAGCATAGCATCTGCTCCAAGTTAAAGGTTCCATAAATGTTTGTCATAATTATTATGATATGATCACCACTTCAAATGTACCTAATTCAATCAACCCACAAATCACTTTGCCCAGGCAACAAAGAGGACTGTGTTCAACTTATCTGATAGGCCATACATGGAAAAAGAAATAGCAACATAAAGGCTACCTTTAAAATAAAAATGATGAATAAAAAATATGCTAGGAACTGAAACAAACTCTTTAACAACATTACTTTTGAGAGGATAAGAAAAACTGGCCGCTCTAGAAATGAATCCCAAATTTGTTTTTTTAAAAATGAGGGTAATTATCTAGAATACTGAATTTCAAGAAGATAAAAGTGTTCTTAGAAAAGGAAGTACCTCTCCTCATGCTTCCCCCCATCAAAAAAACATGAAAAACATCAATATCACCTAAAACCTGATTAAGAAATTTCATCCCTCCTCCTAACTTCAATTTGCTTCCAGGTCAAGTATTATAATACCTCACACTGGAATGAGTAAATTGATTTCTTTTTAGTGGACATTTTAGAAGCATGCTTAAGGAACCTTAAAAATGTTCGAGTATAAATTGATTAAGGTCATCAAGTAGATCAGTGACAGGAGCCTGACTAAATCCAAGTCTTTTAATGCTTGATCTAGAGCTCTAATAAAAGGTAGTTCCACTAGGGTTAGAACTTCACCAACTGAATTACCTATTTATTTTACATGAAATACTGTTGAATTACAAAGCACACTTATCTCCTATCTTTTATAACCAATCTTCTAAAAAAGTAGTCAACACTTTGGGTATTCACTGCCTTTCCTCCTATTTGCTCACCCCATTGCAAAAAAAAAGCTTTAATGTACACCGCTTTAGTGAAACTTACATCAATGATTGATTTGTTGGTAATCCACCATTCAACATTTCAATATATATGAAATTGCAACATATCTTTGACGAAATCTCATATGATATTCACATATTTATCTTCATGTTATCAGTGTTCATAGAGGTTTTTGGGGGGCAGGAGGCAATAAACTTGTTACCATTGAATAATAAAAGATTATAAACTCTAGTGTTTAAATTATATTACCATCTTCCATAATTAAACTTTTAAGTATCTGGATTTAGGATAAAGTACAGAATGATACTGGAAATATTTTCATCTTTCAAGGGCAAGTATTTAAGTACATTACAAAGAAAAGCTGCCTTCCCAGGGAGATTTGACTGTAATATACAATGGCAATTTTATGCTCAATTTCTTCTATAGCAAATTACTAACATTGATTAATTAATGTAAATGTTTTAGATGTGGTTGAAAGAAATAGCATCTCTATCATGGCAAGAACAAAAACATGGTTAAATAATGTAAATTAGGGAAGGAAAGAGAATTCAGCACTTTTATATATCAAGTTCTGTACAAAACACTTCGTATGTCAGATAGTTAGACAGGTAGAGGAGTTGTTGAGGAATGGAGAGAGGGGAGATAATTTTCTTTCCTCATGTAAAGCCCTAAGCAGAACTCTAAAGTCGTCAAAATCTTAGGCACCAGTTTCTGAAAGTCTTTTACAGAGCACTAGTTCTATTTTAAGCTTTAGTCTTATACTTCTATATTTATAATCAATTGTTTAAAATGCATAAAAGATGAAAATAAAGATTATTAAACTATAATCACTAAAAATTCATAATTGTGGATAACAGGTTTTTAAATGCGTATATCCTTAAACACTACTTTAAAATAGCTACTATGTTTCCATCAACATTCCTTAGAATTGGTCCAACTCAGATTTTCTAAATGGTGTTACATCTATGAGAACACTAAGAAAGCAAAAGACCAGAAAAGAATAGACAACTCTAACAAAGCAGGAGTACAAGAATTACCACAATGCCATTATCATAATTATAGCTAGAGTTTAAAACTGATGAAATTTACAAATATGAAGAATATACTGTTTCACTTAGATGACACAGGTTAACATAAATTGTTATATTTTGAGATGTGTTCTCCTGATCAATACAAAGTATGTTGATACATATGTTGAGGCTCAACTAGGAGTAGGGAGCAGAGATTATATTTCATTATATTCAAGGCTGCTTTTGATGAATTGATGGATGAAATAACACCTAATCTCTAAAATTTCATGAGGGCACTCAAACTAAGTATAAAATTTGCTGAGGTCACCCAAAACTTAAAGCAAAGGAAACAAAAAGAAAAACTCACTATTCATTTTAAAAAGACATGCTGCTGCTTTAAGTGGCCAGCAGTCTCACAGCAACTCCGGCTGCAATCACAACATCCATTAGAGTGCTCCACTGCTCAGAGCGAGCAAGCAAGTGGTTGTCAGTGCAGCTAGTAAATCACCTGATCCTATTACAAAATCAATTACTGCAGTGCATTCCCATTGCTACACAATCTGATGATGACACAATGATATTGGATAGCTACTGCAAGGTCAAGAAAACTGCTAAGAACATCTTTAATTGATCTTTTATTTTTAATTATTTGGTCCTAGTTATAAGGCATCCATTTTAATTGCATATTTTTATTTGAAATAAATCTATGTAGTTACCTTTGGTTGTCTAGGACATTCGGTGGATAATCTCTGCAACTGGTCTGATGTATGGCTACCAGAGAACAGATCGGAGCAGCAGGTCGAACGGCTCAACCTCTTCATTAAGGAAGAAACAACACTGCAGCCACAGCCACACATTGACTTGTTCATCAGACAAGAATTTAACTTAAAAAATCAGAACTAGTAATGTCCCATGTATGCTCAAAACTGGCTAACTGCCTCATTCTGCAGCCCTCTGGCTGAAAGAAACACTGTTAAAAAAAAATAAAACAATAGCTTCCCTACAGAAGATACCAGCCACAAACTCATTGTCAAGAAGAACTCAAAATTAAAAACAGAAGTCTCCCGGCTACTCCTCAGAAAGAAGGTAAGGTGCTTTAATATTTCAAACTGTTTTATATTAAAGCCCAAGTACTTAATAAAGGAGCAAACTCAAGATAAAATACCCCCAAATTATACTAACCACTCTTTCTGTCTTCCATCAGTTTAGATCTGTTTGCCTACTCCTCCGGCTCAGCCTATCCAACCTGTTCCCTCTGTGAATGCCCACTGTCTCAACAACCAACAGGAATGAGCCCCACCCCTGCTTGTCCCCATACACTCGGTTCAAGAACCGCTCAATACCTGGAAAAGAACTGCTGCTGCATTGCTTTGAGAAACAACAGGGAGCAAATTACTGGACAGATTCTTTAACTTACCAATCAGAACTGCTGACCCTTTCTGACTCTACGATTCAGGAAGCCTGCCAAACGCTCAAAGTAAGAATAACAGCTGATTTTACTTCTATATTGTAATTTATAGGATTGTTTTCAATCTTGTTATTCAATCTAAAATAAAAAAGACATAGGAATAACTTTTTAAACAAAATTTATTTTTTTAAACAAAATTTAGACAGTAGCTAATAATAATCTTTGAGTATGGCTTGAAGAGGGCAGGATGGTGGTTGATAGGCAAAGTAAAAAAATTCCTTCTGAATACTGCACTTAAACTTGAGAATTATGGAGCAATAAAATACTATATCAAAGACAGTGGTGTTGATAATGATAGAACAACTAAGAGAATCCAAGGAAGCCCCTGCTATCATAAATGTTAGAAGAGTTAAAATGAGAAGGAAGGAAAGGGTGTGTGACTTTATAGACAGGTATTGATAATAGATGATAAGCCACCAAAAACCTGGTTGCTTTGATACTGAATCTTCTCCCACCTGTTTATCTGCATCTCATTAAAAAGATTCAAAAAACACAAACCACCCTGAAAACATAAACACTATTAAGTATGTTAGCCATCCTCTAGGATCTTTTGCCAATAATATATAAAGATATATACATATATACACAGCATGTTATTATAATCCACATTATAAATTCCAGGACAAGAGAGGGTTACATTAATAAAAAATCCTTATAGTTTCTTCCCAATCAGACTTCAAAACAAATGTAACTTCATGAACATTCATAGACCCACAATTATCAGTCTTTGTTAACAGCATCCTTTTTGAGGAAGAAGTCTAAGAACTAAAAAAAAAATCTTGTATTAAAAATGTATTTAAAAATTGTAAAATTATTTAAAATTTTTTTAAATGTAAAAAAAAAAAGCATTAAAAAACTTCCTACTTTCTGTAGGTTCTTTATTTGCGTATGTCTCATGCTCAATTTCTTCTTTGGTTTAAATCTAAAAAGAGCTAGTATCGCCTTTCACCTTGCACTGCCCTTTTGAAATTCATGTAAACTTAAATCAATTTCCAGAATGTCTAAAAACGGGCATGCACTTCACACTGCATCTTTACAAAACCTTTTGTAGATAAAGGCTATGAAAACAAACAGGCAAATAATGCAGTAACCTTTTACTCGCCTGCTGGAGGTACTGTCTGCTGCACAGAATTTTAAATCCTCATCTGCAGATGCAATTGAGCTGGGATTGCCAAGAACCCTGCTTTTCCCGTGCTGCTGCTACACAGCTATTCATCGAAAGAGCATGTTACATGGAAAATGTGAAGTACTATCAGTTTAAGTTTCTTATATGATTTAACAAAAGAACTTCTAAAATCTAGCTAAAGCTCTGCTCTATCGCATTTTCAGAGGCATGTCAGACACGCTGGGGAAAAAGGTCTTACTGCTGTTAATGCACTCCTCCTAGCAAACATGTGAGATTGGGAAGCTTAGAGAGGTAATGAAAAAAATTAATACATATCCTAATGTAAGAACAATATATTGAGTGTTAAAACCTCATGCAATTTATATCATCAACAAATATATAGCATGCCCATAACAAACCGAGGTTTTTCATTAACTTTATAATTAACAAAGACTTTAAATAAATCATTGTGACTAATATTACAGACAAGCATGAATAAAAATCCCCACCAAATGATGCTAATGAAAGTAAGTTATTTTACTAACTACTCAGCATCAGTGTTGTTTCTAAACAAAACCATGAAACAAAAGATGCCAAAGTATAAATTACTACTTGTGAAATAACTTGACGTGCAGTGCTCCATTTCCCTCATTCCCCATCGATACCCTCTGGATCTTACACTATTTATAACTAAAAGAGAACGTAAGCAATAAGCGCTATTTTCATTATCTATTATTTTTCCTTCCAGGTCAGCTAATTTAATGCACTATTGATTCTCAGGTTGCATAATGACGGAGGCAAAAGGCAAACCAACAAAGAGAAAGCTTTACAAACTGTCAGAAAAGAAACACAATTTATGGGGAAAAAAGTTAATAATTATCTTTGGCCATAGTTCTATTTACCAAGAGGTAGAGAAACAACATTAATATTTGCTCACTAATGACACTGAGCATCACAACTACTTTTTAATAAATTGACTGCATTTCAAAATTGTGCTTTCCCCCTTAATTGCAAGTAACTCTGAATATCAAAAACTTGTTTTAAAAATTTTAACCATCTATTACCACTGAATTAATTTCTAATTCTCTAAGAAATAAGGTGACCATTCTACTACATGGTAGGCTATAACATGAAATCTATAAATAACCCTCCAAGTCAGGGCTGCTGCTACTGCTGCTAAGTCGCTTCAGTCGTGTCCGACTCTGCGCGACCCCATAGACGGCAGCCACCAGGCTCCCCTGTCCCTGGGATTCTCCAGGCAGGAACACTGGAGTGGGTTGCCATTTCCTTCTCCAATGCATGAAAGTGAAAAGTGAAAGTGAAGTCGCTCAGTCGTGTCCGACCCTCAGCGACTCCACGGACTGCAGCCTTCCAGGCTCTTCCATCCATGGGATTTTCCAGGCAAGAGTACTGGAGTGGGGTGCCATTCACACTTCCTCAATGCCCAAACATATTGATATATATATATGTAAGCACCAGCTAACTTCAATAGCTCCCCTAAAGTAAAACATATGGAATAGAAACACTCAATTGATCCTATCATATTTTTAAAAATTTTTCTTTCATTTAAAAGACTGTATTGCCATGTATAGTAGCCCAGTGAGAAATTATTCCAGCAGTTCTCAAAATATGGACTTAGGGGTGGTCTTCGAGACTCTCACATGGTCTGTCAAAATTATTTTCATAATACTAAGATGTTATTTGTTTCTTTCACTCTCAATCTGTCATGAGTATATGATGGAAGTTTTCCTTAGACTACATGGTTTGTAATATTTTAACAGACTGAATGCAGAAGCAGGTAAGAGACTTCAACTGTCTTTCATTAAGTCAGATGTATTTGCAGAAATGTAAAACAATGTCATATTTCTTATTAACTTTTTTTGCTTGGAGAAAATATAGATAATTCCCTCAAAATGTATTAATTCCATGAACATGCCAACTAACAATTACCAATTATTTTTAAGTGAATTTAAAGAGCTAATACAGTACTTTTAAAACTTCTCAGTTTTACGTTCTAATAGGATAAATATTGAGAAATATAACCCAAATAAATCAAAGCTCTTTGGGGTCCTAAATAATTTCTAAGAGTGCAATGTGGTTCTGAATCCAAAAAAGTTGAGACTCCTTGCTCACATTTTTCCTTCAGTCAAAGCTTATAGTTTGGGGTTACAAAAATGACTTCATCAATTTTAAAAACAAGTCATTTTTAAAACACTCATTCTAGAATATCAAATATAAAAAGTTTCTGAATTTTCACTGTTGTCATTTTTAATACTCAACTTGAATTATTTAATTTATACTTTAATTAATTATTAATTAAATAATTATTTAATACTCAACTTGAATTATTCATCTTAATTATTAAGTACAATTATTATCACCTGTGTCTCATAGTAATGTTAAAAACTAAAACATATTTTTAAACATAGTAGATAACTGATCATTATGATGCTCATACAAGATATTAAAATCTAGTTTGAAGCACATATACATAGAAAAAAGGAGAAAATCAGTTATTAGAAAAAGGAGAAATGTACGATTATATATTTTTAACACAAAAAGAAACTGTAAGAACAGTTTCTAAAATTCATCTAGCCCATATAAAATTACAAGTTTTAAATAATTTTTTTTTCCGGAGAAGAAATACATAACCCTCACATAAAACACAGTCAGTCCCCACATGGACAGAAGCGGAACCCACAGATACAGAGGGCCGACTGCATTACATCATTTACGTGAGGGACTCAGCATCGTGACCTTTGGTGTCTGAAACAAATCCTGCAGACACCAAGGGACAGCAGTCCATCTCAAGACGTAATAATAAATCGATGACTGGCGGAGGGGAAACTTTAAAGACTATATGAAAGACAATTACAGTAAGACAGCAATTGCTTTACTACAGAAATTAATTCTAAGGTAACAATTTTACTGCTGTTACACAGTAAGGTAACAATTACTTTATAGCAACTTTCATTGCTGAGAAGATGTTGGATATTTGATACATTAAGGCTTTACAGTCAAACACGGAAGAGATGGCTTATCACCTTAAATTTTAATGTACTAGGCCACATTTTCCCCTGTTAAGTCCCATAAGATTAATTTTCAAAAGTTCTCTTCAGTTCTGTCTTTGGCCAAACCCCATGTCCCTAGTATTCAAGAGTTTTAGTTCCCGTTCGTTCATTCAGTCATTCAACTATATACTAAGCACCAGCCATATGCTAGGCAGGGGTAGGTAATGAAGAAGATGCAATGCACAAAACAGATAAAAATCCCCCCTACCCTCATTAAACTCATATTTCAGCAGAAGACACACAACAACTACACATATTTACTAAAGGAGATGGTGTAACTCATAAGAAGAGGGGGGAAAAAAGAATGAAATGGTCAGAAAAGCCTCATTTTTCTTACCAGAAATATAAATACTTTGAAAGATTTAGGAATATTATTCCAGATATTATTAATATTGCTATATTTGTTATTCTTTTTATCAGGTAAATTCCAGATATCATGTCACTCTCTTCCCCCACACACACACGTATCTTTAATTTTATCCCTGCCTTATATAATCATAAAATCACCATATCACATATCAAATCAAATTTCCAAGGTATTAACTAATATTAGTCAATACTCAAATTTCCAAGACTGCCTCAAAATGTCTATTTTAGGTAATGTGATCTAAACAGAATCCAAAAAGAGCTACTCTTGATAAGTGGTTCTAGGTTTCACACATCTCTTTGACTTGAGAGCAACTCCCCTGCTTATTTTCACGCCACTGACTTGCAGAAACCTTTTTAGTTTCCCTATATCCTGAAACAGTCTGTATGCTATGTCATTTACTTTCTCCCCCAATCTTTCCTATTTCCCACAAATAATATTTGATAATGACTATTCCAAATTCCAAACTCAACAGAAATATGATTTAGGTGGCAGACATTCTAATTCCAGTAATTTTTAAACACTGTTGAAATTAATTTGAAACATTTAACATGGTGCAGTAACTCTGAAAAGACAGAAGAGGGAACTATAATATTTAGTAATTCTACATTTAAATAGCACTAACTTTTGTTTTAAACTTAAACGCTGAGTTTCAACTTGGCAATGGTTAAAAATATAGTAGTGATAATTGCTTTATACATCCTCCTTCCAAAAACAAAACTAACACAAACAAAAAATCCTAGATTACAGAAGAAATAGATTTGGAAGAATAAAGACTGAATGCACACAGATATTTATAAGTTGTATCACACTAATAAATAACAACCATTAACAGAAGCTACCATTTAAAATTACTCTATCAAACAATACATTTCCATTTTCTAAATTATTTTCTTAATAATAAATGAGCACATAGAGTAAAACCAATGTATGTTTTATAATAATAGTTCAGTTCAGTCACTCAGTTGTGACCGACTCCTTGCGACTCCACGGACTGCAGTAGGCCAGGCCTCTCTGTTCATCACCAACTCCCAGAGTCTACTCAAACTCATGTTCATCGAGTTGGTGATGCCATCCAACCATCTCATCTTCTGTCGTCCCCTTCTCCTCCTGCCTTCAATCTTTCCCAGCATCAGGACTTCCCTTGTGGCTCAGATGGTAAAGAATCTCTGCCTGCAATGTGGGAGACCTGGGTTTGATCCCTGGGCATTCTGGTCTAGAGAATTCCATGGACTGTATAGTCCATGGGGTTGCAAAGAGTTGGACATGACGGAGCGACTTTTACTTTCACTTTGTAATAATAAGTTTAGTTAAATATGTTTTTAAAAATAGTTTTCTTGAAGTCATAAGGAAAATCCAGAAATTAAGGGTTTTACAGCAAGTTATTTTTACATATCCATTTAGTCACAGGGAAACAGCAAAAATACTTTAGTAATAATGACATTTCAAGAATAAGCATATTCTACTAAAATGTTTGCTCTGAAAAATACTAATATTTTATTAAAATGTAAATTTCATTTATATAAAAATACAATCTGTCACTTTAATTAAAACTGAAGTCCTTTATGCAAGTACATAAAAGAGCAAAATTTACACACACACGACTGCTACTCTACTAAGACAAGACACAACAGAGTTAGCCAGGTAACTACAAGGCAAAATTCAGGCAAGCCTTCTGTTTCAATCTAACAAGGATCTCCTTTCCTCCAGTTTCCAATAATACATTCATTTCCTTTGAAACCCCCACCAGCAGCATCATTAACGTTCATATTTCCACCAAAATTCTTTTTATGACAACTTAGATATTTCTTTAAGAAGCTACAGGCTTTCTTTACCACTCTCTTTTCTTTCTCCTGAGTCCTCATCTTCAGCATCTTTAATGTCTATATTTCTGTCAACTGTTCGTTCAAGGCAATCTAGGCTTTTCCTATCATGCTCCACAAAATTCTCCTCGCCACAATTTCAAAGCCACTTCTGTATTCTTAGGTACTGGTTACAGCAGCACCCCCACTTCTGTACTAGCTTCCCACGTCCGCTACAGCACATTACCACAAACGTGGGGGCATATAACAGAGTGAAGTTTATCATCCTGAGGTCAGAAGACCAAACTCAGTTTCACTGGGCTAAATATCAAGCTGTTAGCAGGGGTGCTCCTTCTAAAGGCTCTAAAAGAGAATCTGTTTCTTTGCCTTTACTAACTTTTAGAAAGCTACCTGACTCCTTGTTCCTGGTCCTTTTCTCAATCTTCAGAGTGTACCACTCTAACCTCTCCTTCAGTCTCCCAACTTTCTTCAGCCCTCACCTTCTTACCTCCCTCTTGTAAGGAGTCTGTTATTATACGAGGCCCACCTGAGTAATCGAGCACCTGAACAACAACCTGGGTAACTGAGGATCCTTAACCACATAAGAAAAGTTCCTTTAGCCACCTAAGAGAATATTGTCACAGGTTTTGGAATTAGGACATGGATATCTTCGGGAATACTACTCAGACTCCCAGAATGTATCACAAGCATGAAATACAAAAGAAAATTCGGGCTTTCTGGGTAGCTCAAATGGTAAAGAATCTGCCTGTAATGCAGGAGACCTGGGTTCAACCCCTGGGTCGGGAAGATCCCCTGGAGAAGGGCATGGCAACCCACTCCCGTATTCTTGCCTGGAGATTTCCACAGACAGAGGAGCCTGTGAGGTCTCCAGTCCACAGGGTCACAAAGAGTTGGACATGACTGAGCGACTAACCCAACATAAAAGAAAAAGATATAAACTCAGCTTCTTTAAAAAAAAAAAAAACTTCTGAACTTCAAAGACACTGATTTAAAAAAAAAAATGAAAAGGCAAGCCACAAACTGGAAAAAACCCGTGAACAGTTATCCAAAGAATTTGTTTCTTATAAAGATTAACATACACCTATTTTTTGAATCCACTATTCCACTAGCAGGAAACACAAAAGTGCATGTCCACATAAAAAACTGCATGCAAATATTTATAGCCAATTTGCAACAGCCAAAACCATTAACAATACAATGCAGCAACAGGTAAGTGGAAAACAATTTGTGATATTAAAAAATATACACAGTATTTCATAATAAAAAGGGACAAATTATTGCTAGTCCATCCAAAAATATGGATAAATCTCCGATTTATTAAGCTAGGGGAAAGAAGTCAGATAAAAAAGGAAACATTATATAATTCCACTTATACATAAAAATGTTCCAGAAAATTCAAACTAATCTGTGTAATGACAGAAAGGAAAATCAGTTTGTCTGGAAAGTGGGGGAGGTGAGGAAGGAATTGACCGAATTATAAAGAGGGTTTGGGGGTGACATATTCATTATCTTGAATGTGGTGATGGCTTCACGAGTACATACATGTGTCAAAACTCATCAAATTATGTGTTTACCTAAATAAAACTAAATTTTTTTTTTTTTTTTTAATTTAAAAATCAGGACATGGAAATGAAGAAGAGAAATTAAAACCTGAAGACCATTTTCCTTGTAGAATCTTAATAAACTGTCTGGAGACAAAGTAAAGAATCCCAAAGACAACGTGAAAGATAAAACGAGGTAACACCGACACTACAGTATAATTCAACTTACACACAGTGTAGGAGAAGGCAATGGCACCCCACTCCAGTACTCTTGCCTGGAAAATCCCATGGACGGAGGAGCCTGGTGGGCTGCAGTCCATGGGGTCGCTGAGGGTCGGTCGTACACGACTGAGCGACTTCACTTTCACTTTTCACTTTCATGCATTGGAGGAGGAAATGGCAACCCACTTCAGTGTTCTTGCCTGGAGAATCCTAGGGACGGGGGTGCCTGGTGAGCTGCCGTCTCAGGGGTCGCACAGAGTCAGACACGACTGAAGTGACTTAGCAGCAGCAGCAGCAGCACACACAGTATATATACTTGTCTTTGGCTCCAGTTCCTGGCAAAAGTCCTTAACTTTCCTAAGTGACAGAAATGTCTTTTGTTACTCATTCTCTGACACCAACCAGATGTCCTACAATTCAATTCTGATAACCAGAGTTAGCTTCGGAATGCGCAAATTAAACGTACAAACCTTCAATTTTGACACTAACTCTGCCAAAGTCCCTTTTCAACCAGGAGTGACTCAAAGTGGTATGTACATAGCTTCAGGATGGGGGCTGGTCACCAGAAAACCTTTCCATTCCACCTCTCAATCTCCAGGGAGGGGAGAGGGGCTATAGACCACGTTTAATCACACAAGCCAAAAGTTTAATCAATTACCCGTAACTACTGAGATGCTAATAGAAACACTAAACTCTGAGGTCCACAGATGCACCAATATGGTAGGAGGCGTCATGCTCAGACAGCATGAGGAGAGGGCATGGAAGGTCTGTGTGGTCCCTACCCCCACCCCAGACCCTGCCTATTCCTCTCTTCCATTTGGCTGTGTCTGAGTTGTATGCTTTATAATAAAAGTGTAAGTACAGAGGTCTCAGTGAGTTCTGTGAATCATTCTAGGGAATTATCCAATAGTCCAGTTGTAGAAACCTCTGAATTTGTAACCAGTTCAGACAAAAGGGCAGGTAGCCTGGTGATCACACCTGTGGCTGGTGTCTCAAGTAAAGGCAGTTTTGTTGGGAACCTTGCCATTTAACTCGTGGGGCATAATACTAACTATAGTTAGTGTCCAAACTGAATTAAACTGAACTGTAGGTGACCAGAAAACTGGTGCTGGAATATAGACATTCAGTTCAGTTCCGTTCAGTTGCTCAGGCGTGTCCGACTCTTTGTGACCCCATGGACTGCAGCACGCCAGGCCTCCCTGTCCATCACCAACTCCATCGAGTTGGTGACGCCATCCAACCACCTCATCCTCTGTAGTCCCCTTCTCCTCCCGCCTTCAATTTAGACATTAAATGTGGAATTTAGAAAGATTTCTGATGAGAGAATAAAGGGAAAGGGTAGTGGCACTCAGTTTCCACTAAACTTCACCACCACTCCTATCCTCCCCAACACACAAAGAAAGAAAGTTCAGGAGATTTTCTTGTAATTTGATACTTAAAATAAACTTTCTAAGCAGACTGACAGAGTAGTCAAAAAAACTTTACTAGTTTATGAAGTGCATTTATTTTCACCTTCTAAAAGAGTGTCTAATGAATTTCTGACCTTAAAAAAAAAACCTTTTAACTCTCAGATGGTAAGATATACACCAACTTAGTCAGCCAAAAAGAATGATCCAGATGTGCACGATCCATCAGAACACTGAGACACTATCAGGAAATCAACACGTCTGGACTCTAGGTCAGACAAACCTCAGTAGGCAACACTATCTTCGGCAAATCACCTTCTCACTAACAGCCATTTACTCATTTTAAAATGACAGCATAATAATCTGCTCTCATGCTGGATGGCTACCCTAGTCCCATCTCTGAGTAAACTAGCTCCAGTAAGTGTCAACTGACTTGTAGCTGGAAAGAACTGCTTACAGTGTGGATATGACAAGAAACCAGGCCAAAGAGAAGGGAGAGATGTAGAGAAAGACAGAGAGGCAGAGGAAGGTGGGAGCTTGTAACTGGAAAACTACCCCAGTTCTGTTTGGTTTGCTACGTCACTTCTATGGGTCACAGCAAAGTATTAGCATGTGGTGACAGATAAGAAATTCAGTCTTTTCCACTTTTTGGCACAGCCAAAAGCAAAACCAACACAGCCTGAACATAACTAGCCAACCACAATTAAAATGTTCCCCAACTAGTGCAATCAGATTATGGAAATTAGGATCTAGTTACTCCTCTGCATGTTCACCCCAAGGTGAAGTGAAGTAGCCCCAAAAGAGAGGCGAGAAGCCCCTTCTAGGAAAGTGATATTCTCCACTAAGTCACTAGTCAAAATAGTACAACCAGTTCAGGCTACAATACAACTTTACTACCTAAAATAGCAAACAATATATCATCAATGCCATAAGAAAAATAGTCAAGCCAGAAAGATGTCTGCAGGATTGTCATATTCTCAAAACCATCAGCACATCCACTTATTCCAATCAAGCGTTGGGGCAAATCTCTTTGAGGCAAATGAGGTGATACAACACCATAGCCAAATTATCTAAAAGAGTATCCAAAACATGCAAAGGGAAAACCCAAGAGTCATTCCTAAGATTCTTTTTATAGACAGCAGTTAATTCAGTTAACCCTGGTGACAAGTGGGAAATCATATCACAGGCCTCCTGAAGTGAAGAGCCAACTCATTGGAAGAGACCCTGATGTTGGGAAAGACTGAAGGCAAAAGGAGAAGAGGGTGGCAGAGGGTGAGATGGTTAGATAGCATTACCCACTCAACAGACACGAATTGGAGCAAACTCCAGGAATGGAGTCGCAAAGAATTGGAAACGATTTGGCCCTTTAACAACACCACAGTCATTCCAAACCATGGGAGGGGCAGGGCAGGAAATGTAGTTTGAAAACACACAGTCAATACTATAGTAAAAACACCAATTTTCTTCGTACTACAAAGTTCAATATGTAATACTTATAAATCCCTAATACTACCACCTTCCAACTGCCTGTGGATAATAACAGGCATAGGTAGGGTAGGGGTGGAAACTTCTGCCATAGCTATAAAATGGAGTGTAACAATGGTTTTGCTAAGTATTAAAGGAGGGGAAAGGAGGGTACGTGGAAAGAACAGCCTAGGGAATGACATGTCTATTTCAAAAAGTCAGAGAGGAGTTAAACTGCAAACTCTCTCCAATGGTATTCCTGTTTAATAACCGTGATTCAACTGGGAAACCCTACGTTATCAAAAAATAAACTATGATTATGATATGCTACCTTTTAAAAAGCAAAGTATATGATATATTAAAACAGTCATATCAAAAATATTGAAAAAATTTTCTTACTCTTCAGAATATATTCTGTGAAATTTATATATTTATTTTGTATTTATAATAAATAAGGTTTTAATTATATTGGAGCTAAAATTGCTAATTTCTATAACAAATATATTCAGAAAAGTTAGAAATACTTAAAAGCAAGATCTGGGGTGTAATATAGATAAATATACATTATTATATAAATACATACTATGCCTAACTTGCCTTGAGAATCCCATGAACAGCATGAAAAGGCAAAAAGATACGACACTGAAAGATGAACTTCCCAGGTCGGTAGGTGCCCAATATGCTACTGGTGATCAGTGGAAAAATAACTCCAGAAAGAATGAAGCGATGGACCCAAAGTAAAAACAACACCCAGTTGTGGATGTGACTAGTGATGGAAGTAAAGTCCAAAGCTGTAAAGAGCAATATTGCATAGGAACCAGGAATGTTCGGTTCATGAATCAAGGCAAATTGGAAGTAGTCAAACAGGAGATGGCAAGAGTGAATGTTGACATTCTGGGAATCAGAGAACCAAACTGGAGTCAGACACAACTGAGTCGGACACAACTGAGCGACTTCACTTTCATTTTTCACTCTCATGCACTGGAGAAGGCAATGGCAACCCACTCCAGTATTCTTGCCTGGAGAATCCCAGGGACAGAGGAGCCTGGTGGGCTGCCGTCTACGGGGTCGCACAGAGTCGGACATGACTGAAGCGACTTAGCAGCCAGCAGCCAAGTATCACCCACAAGTTACCATAAACAGTAACGGAGAAGTACCTTAACAATGAAGAAATCTGACCATCACCACCTTGAGAAAATGATCAAACTTATCATGAATAATAATGAACCAAACTGGCATGTGTGATACATGTGAAAAATATACTAAATACTGATACACTGAAAAGTATACTCTATCAACTATGTTGTAGTACTGTCAAAATGTTTTAACCTGAATCCAGTCATGAGGAAATATTCAGAAAAATCTGAGAATGTGAAACTGTCTACAAGGCAACTAGCTGGATGCTTTAAATAAAAAGTCAGTGTCATAAAATACAAAATAAAGGGAAGACAGTGTTTCAAATTAAGAGAGACTAAAAAAAAAACCATTATAGCTAACTATAATGAGTGATCCCAGATTAGATCCTAGACTGGGCAGGCAGCAGATGGGGGTGGGGATTATTAAAAAAAAACCTTTAGAAAGCAATTAGGAAAATTTGAAAATGGACAGTATTATTAGATTTTTATCAAATCAAGGCTAATCTTCATGGGTATAATGATGATACTATTGTGATACATTTAAAAAAATTTTATTTTTACATCATACATGCTCAGTATTTGGAAGTTAAGTGTTAAAATATTTAAAACTTTTTTCCTTCCAGTTTTGAGATATAGTTGACATTTTTATCATAAACACCATAGAAGTTTAAGATGCACAGCAAAATGATTTGAGTTACATACATCATGAGATGCTTACCACAATAAGTTTCGTGACCATATACCATCTTCTACAGTTGCAAAATTAAAGAAACAGGAAAAAAAATTTCCTTCTGATGAGAACTCTTAGGATTTACTCTCTTAACAATTTCCATATGTAACACACAGTGACGTGTTAATTATATTTATGTTATACCCTATACCCTTAGTACTTGGTTATCTTATAACTGGAAGTTTATATCTTTTGACTGCCTTCATCCAATTAGCCTCCCCACCTCTGGTAACCACAAGTCTGATCTTTTCTATGTATGTATGTTTATTTTTGAAGTGTGATTGAACTACAGTACCATGAACATTCCTTTTAATACATGAATCAATATTTCTATACATTTCAGAATGGTCACCATGTCAGCCTAGTTACAATATGTCACTATACCAAGATATGACATAGTCACTGACTATATTCCCCACAGCGTTCACTTCACACCCATAACTCATTTACTTTACAACTGGAAACTGTACTTCTTAATCTCTTTCACCTAGTTCTTTCCTCCAACCCACTCCCCTTCTGGCACCCAACTGTGTGCTCAAAATTTACTTTCTAAATGTGTAACCAAAAGAAGATTATATGTATATATGTAAATGTAGATATGGATATGAAGAGAAAAAGAGATACAGGCTAGAAAAAAATGTGGCAAAATGTTAACAATCGGTTGAGTCTATGTGAAGGGTATACAGGTTTCATTATAATAGTTTCTCAACTGTAGGTTTGAAAACAATTATTTTAAATGAGAAAATAAATGAACATCAAAATTTTTTTATCTAGAAAACTTTAGTCTATAGAATCTATACTTTTGCTTCCACAGGGTAGTTTGGAAACCAGTAATATAATTTATCAAAAGTTTCCATTTCTATATTGAACAATATTAAACACCATATACAATATAAAATACCATTTAAAAAGAATTTAACTGGCAACAAACTGGGACAGTGTTTTTGAAAGTGACATAAAATCCAAAGTATTAAAATGATAACCAGATTATATTTTTGAAAGACAATTTTAATAGAAAAATAAGAATATATAGACAGTTAACAGTAGAAAAAATTACCAAAAATTTACAAAAAGATACCCAAAACTTACCCCAAAAATTTATCTATCACATTTTTTTAAAGGCTTGTTATACTTTTTGTTAGCTACCCTAATACTGAAGTAAATCTAACAAAGTTGCTTATTGCAGGCTTGTTTATGATACTAAGAACTTCAAAATTAATCTAGCAATAAGAGGATGGATAAACGTCAAATTATAGTACAGCCTTCATATGGAATACGAAGTACAAGTCAGAATAAATCAGATCCTAGATCCTTAATACCTCAGTATTAATGTGGTAGTGACACCAGCTTTTCTAACCAAAATTCACCCTCACCTTCCATAGTAAAAGCAACATAGTAGGGCGCATTGATCTCTTACAATTACACCTGAAATTCTCATCAAAGGAAAATGAGTTTTAGAAACAACGTGTGCCCTTCTACACTGGGCCTTTTAAGAGGGTGGGTACGCAGATTATTTCTCCTTCCTAATACAGTTGGGACATGAAAACAAAGTACAAGGATGAAGAACTGAAAAGATGAAAGCAAACAGGTCCTAGGTAAGCACTTTGAAAAGTTTCACTGCCAATTTGAAAATGTGAAAACTTCTCCAATCAATATCTAAATTCCTTAAATTTTTATCCAAACCATTTATAATTGCTTTCAGTATATAACTGCTTTCCTTTTCAATATCATTTCCAATCACTGGGCTCCAACCTCACAGCCTTCTCTTAATAAGCATAAGACTTATCTCCACAAAAGGCTTTAAACCTATGGTGCGCTTCCTTGAACTGCTCTCTCCACCAAACACTCACAGGGCTCTCTCCATGCCTTTCATCAGGTCTTTGTTCAAGAGCCACCTCTTCAGAAACAGTCTCTCAAAACCATTCCCCACCAAGCCCATCAGACCCTTGCATCTGAGCTCTACCCGCTTAATATGAGCATATCTAAGTTTCAAGGGTCTTGAAGCTTCTAAAACTTAGAGGATTGAAAAGAAAGGATACAGAATTATAAGTATAAAATTAGAAATGAACATGAATACATATTAGAAATCTGAAAAAATTACAAAATATTAAAAGGACTGACAAATTCCATAAATAAATCCAGAAAAACCGCATTTTAATTAAATGCCTAACAACTCTGTTATGCCATAGTTCCTATATTTTTTGGTTGAGTACTCTTTCCTCGGGGCTTCCCTGGTAGCTCAGTTGGTAAAGAATCCACCTGCAATGCAGGAGATCCCGGTTCAATTCTTTGGTCAGGAAGATCCCCTGGAGAAGGGAGAGGCTACCAGAGAGTAAGAGGGAGACCTGGGTTTGATCCCTGGGTTGGGAAGATCCCCTGGAGAAAGACATGGGAACCCACTTCATTATTCTTGCCTGGAGAATCCCCACAAACAGAGGAGCCTGGCAGGCTACAGTCCATGGGGTCACAAACAGTCGGATATGACTGAGTGATTAGACACAGCACAGCACTCTTTGCTTGGCTTTTCACGTGACAACAGCTTATAATGTTTCCTATACAGACATTAGGAGGATATAATTTAGTCTTTTCTCTAGCCCAGTTGATCAAAATTTATTTTTTATTATTCAGGCTTATAAACTTCAAGTTTCACAACCTGTTACTGGGAATGTCAAGTAAATTTTTGAGAGAGCCAACAAATAGGAGGAAACTCTATTAATCCTCTTTCATATATAAACTTGAGATTTTAATTCAAGTTTTCTTGTGCAGTAACTAATCTTACATACCCTAAATTTAAGGCATTCAGAGATGATGAAACAATCATCAATGTCATTTTTGGTGGGTTATGAGTTTCATGCTATATTCACTGATCAGAGAATTTTGTTTCAAATAAGTAAAGTCATTTAAATATTTTTCCAGTATTTTCATATGATTGTCTTTTTCATTAATTGAATTATCAAAAAACCAAAAGCCTATTACTTCTGTTTATAATTTAGTTTTTCCTCTTAAATGAATTACTACTTTTGCATGATCAGAACATTTTTATGTCACAATTCACTTTACAATGTCAGAATAACTTTTTAATTATTCATGGCACATCTTTAACCATTTTTGTTTCATATTCCATTAATTTAATCTGAATTTTATCTTAACTCTTAAATAAATGTAAATATAACAAAAGAATACACCTTTAACTTTACTTTCAAATCAGAAGTTTATCATTTCACACTTGCTTTACTAAAGTGCTCCAATAAGCAGATGAAATCACATATTTTAATTTTATTAAATACGCTATTTCAACTAAAATAGGAAAAGCATTTGGTGATTATACAATCATACATATTATATTATCAATTATTTGCTATACAGAAGCACCAACATACTGAATGCATAGGATGAAAATGTAATCTTACAGTTTTAGATAGGTATAATCTGCAAACGGTTCCATAGACTTGATTCCAACTCTGTACATCTTAAATCTCAAACCTGGTGTCTCCTTTGCTACTCCTAGTACTAGTGTACTCATACTTTTAGCAGCGGCCATCAAGCACACCTTCATACTGTATATGCCCTCTATGTATATTTCAGACTGTATATGCCCTTTATGTATATTCCTGTCATGATGCCCAGAGCCACTGGAGATAAGGACACCTGCCTACAATGGGAAAGTTAGCAGTAATTTAACAGGGGCATGTTAAATTTAACATGATCATGACTGATCTCCATATAAGTATATACCACTACACTCATATTAAATGAAATATACCCGCAACTCAGACTATTTTAGCCAAAACCAACAAATTATCTGCTAATTATACCTACAAAAATCTTTAAATTTGTGTTAAAACATCTTTTCAGACATTTGCCAGGCAATAACTACATAATTGAATAAGAGAAAGAAGTGGTAATATTAAAAGAATTACCCACTATTGCCACAGTTTTGTCCCAGGAATTCAAATCTTATGTGACATTAGGAGAAGGGAAAAAAAAAAAAAAATTACTAACAAATTTCAAGAAGTGTAACAGCACATAAAGAAGAGATCTAAAGATTTAAGCTTTCAAAAAAAGGTTTTAAAAAGTTTTTAATTTCAATTAGAAAATTGAAATTTCAAAATAGGTAGTAACAGGAATTTTTTAAACTTATTAAACTACTGAGAACATATACTAAATAATTATTTTTTAATGTTCTGGGTATTTTTCAAATTTCCCTACTGTGTATACTGTGAGTTAGGTTAAAACTATTACAGATCATCATAAGTTCACATTACAGTTTACAGAAGAAACACATTTTGATCAGAAATGAGGCTGTGCTGGGGTCACAGTAAACGTAGTGGGCAGGGGCGGGGAGAGGGGGTGTCTGGCACCCACCGACCTTAAATCAAACAAAATCAAGTGTTTTCTGACAAGACTATACTACAACATAGGACCCCCCCCCCCCCCACCACCACCACACACACACAGAAAGCTACTATAAGGATTCTATAGTACAAAACGACAATAAACTAAAGTCCTCCTTAGCATTGAAACCAAAATATTAAAACATACTTTATTTTTAATCTGAATCTCAAAATTCAAAGAAATTCAAAAGAAATTCAAAATCTAGGTGACGTATGTGTGAACAGAAGACAATTTATATACATATATATATACTTTAAAAAAAAAATCACTAAAGCTTAAGATGTAGCTCTCTTCATTAGTTTAACCCAATGAAACTAAATGAGTAAAATTACTATTTTAAAAGAGAGAAAAAAATCCAATCCAGTAACCAGATTACATAACAGAAAAATGGATTAACTATGAAAGCATCAGTTACTAAAACAGCTGACTTACCTATAAAAAAATCAAACCATTAAGAATTTAAAAATCCATAAATCTAAAACCTCCCATCAAAAAATACTCTTGACCAAGATTTTTCACTGGTGAATTCTACCAAACAGTTAAGGAAAACATATACCAGATTTATACAAACTATTTGGCATACAAATATTCTAGTATTACACAAAATAGAGGAAAAGAGGACAATTTTCAGTTCTGACAAAATTTTCAGCAAATCAAATTCAGTGATATATAAAAACAATAATATATTCTGACAAAGTAAAGTTTATCTAGGAATATAGGGTTAATATGAAAAATAATTAATGTAATTCAACCACATTAATAGTTTAAGAGAAAACCTATATGATTGTGGCAACAGATGCAAGAGTCAGTAATAAAACCAAATACCATTAATGATTTAAAATAGACAAAACCAGTCAACAAAGAACTTTTTCAGCCAGACAAAGAGTATCTATGAAAGTCCTAACTATGATTATCAAAAAAAAAAAAAAAAAGACTGGAAGGAAGTAAAACTGTCTCTGTTCACATGGCTGTTTCTGTTTATGTAGAAAATCCTAAGGAATCTGCCCCTCAAAGGTACTACAGACAGGAAATAGCGAGCACTGATGAGGGTGTGGAGAAACTATAACCCTTGCAAATCACTGATGGTAATGTAAAACGGGGAAGCCGCCAGGCAAATCAGTTTGGCAGCTTCTCAAAAAGCTAAACAAAGACGACCCAGGTACTTGTAACACCAGAGTTCACTGCAGCATTATTCACAACAACCAAAAAGTGAAGTCAAGTGTCCAACAACAGATGAACAGATAAATAAAATGTGGAATATTGCAATGGAATATTATTCAGCCATAAAAAGGAAGGAAATTCTAACACATGTTCCAACATAGTTGTACTTCGAAAACATTATGCCAAGTGAAATAAGCCCGACACAAAACAACAAATACTGGAGGAGATTCCACATGTATGAAATATCTAAAATAGGCAAATTTATACAGACGGAAAGGGCAGTATCCTTTAGTTTTCTGTGGTTTACTTGCTTCCAGGATTTCCTTCAATAAATTTCCAGCTGCTTGGCTAGGTCTAACTTCTGTCCTGTGCAACTGGAACTACACAGGAGGCTGGGACGCAGCCAAAAGCAAGGAAGCCACAAACATACAACTCAGACACACTTTCAGGCTTTAAAGTATAACTTCTCTTCTGACTTTTACTTACTTTCAGTCATTTTCTGCTGCTTTTAAATAGAGTTTTTCTTTCAATATTTTATCAGGATTTGATCATTGCTATCTGAGGTTTTCTATGAAAACCATAAGACATGTGATGACATCACTTTAATTTTCAATTTCACCATTACCTGTGAAATTATAAGCAGATCACAGCCTCTGTGATCCTTACTTCTACCATCTGCCTCATTAGTTAAGCTTAGGACCGAAGTATGATAACTAATAACAGGTACAGACAAGAGTTGATCAAAGACGTTAATACTGAATGGTTAAAACTGTTGTCTAAAAAAAAAAAAAAAAAAATAGACTAAACAGATTGGGAAACTTAATAAGAATTTCATTTACTATTTCAACAACTATTTACATGCATATATCAATGCAGTATTGCAGAAGACAACAGAGAAGTGACTGGTAAGAAGAAGCAAAATACCAAATAATGGAAAAGGCAGGACAGATGAGAAAAGGAAAGACACAGATTAGCGACTCGAACTTAGTCATATCTTGGGGATGATAGAGAACACTCTCATCAGCCTAACCAATGTCTACCTACCTGGGTAAGGTAAGAAAACTAGGTAATTTCATTTGAGGAAGCAGAACTCTAACAGAAACAATTGTCAAACTGCAAGGTAAGTTGAAAGAAACTGAGAAACTGGATACCTGGAGTCAATTATAAATCAAACAAGTTCAGCAAGAATGGGAAGGACAGAGAAAGGGAAGACATTTTTCAAGGTAAGTGTGATAAGGCAGAGAACCTGTCATGAAGTAAGTTCTGAAGGAAAAAGCTTTTAGGAAAACGTCTCTGCATAATGTGGTTACTACAGTAACTGTATTGGGAGAAAAAAACAGTCAATACTACTGTGTGATAGCTTTCAGACATTTGTGCAAAAAACAGTGTGACATTTAGAATAATTCAAGTCCAGCTGAGCTTTCCTGAGTAAGACTAGAGAGCAGTGAAAGGCCCTTCTGATGAAGAACACTTTATACCCATATAACCCTGACCAATATCTCCAAGGTGCTATTAGAGAGCAGCGGAGGGGCAAACTCTAGCACATGTGCTGAGAAGCTGCCCCCTGTAGAATAAGGCTGCCCCTACTGACTTCAGAGACAAATTAATGGATTAACTAAAGGGCAATTCTTAAAACCCTTGTAAGAATAAGATGTCTCTATGAATATTAGAACCTCATTTCAAGTATACATACTAAAAGAGAATTAATATGTATTCAATGATCATGCTAGTAAGCTTACAGAACAAGAGAAGGGAAGGGGGAAAGAAGAGTGCACAAAGGCCATTTTGCCTTAATTCAGTCATAAAAGAGGTCATCAAAATCCTCTTAATCACCATATTTGACATACAACCATAGGAGGAGGTAACTCTCTCAGCTAAATCTTTTTTCTTATTTTTTGTCACAATTGAAAATTTAACACCACTCTGAATGAGATGTCAGTTTTGTATTTCCTTTTCCATTGCAACATGTCAGTGGATAGTACAACACAAACTATAAACGTAAAGAAGAGAATCACCCATCCAATGGGCACTTAAGTGACTGTTCACCAATGAACACTATGATTTAAAATCAACTAACAAAAAAATATAAACAATCTTAGCTCTATAAAATTTCATTAAAATAGACTTTTATTTGCAGTTAACATAAGTAAGTAAGTAAGTGTTAGTCGCTCAGTCGTGCCCAACTCTTTGCGACCCCATGGGCTACAGCGCACCAGGCTCCTGTGTCCATGAGATTTTCCAGGCAGGGATACTGGAGTGGGTTGCCATTTCCTTCTCCAGGAGATCTTCCCAACCCAGGGATCGAACCTGGGTCTCCTGCACTGCAGGCAGATTCTTTACCGACTGAGCTACAAGGGAAGCCCTTGCAGTTAACATAGAATAGTACTAAATAATAAGGAAGATACAAAAGTAAATTCCCCAAATAAAAATTATTTGTTAACACTGTATTACAATCTTGCCATTACACAGAAAGCCAATCTACTAAGAGTAGTGACACTCCACTGTTACATGCATTTCTCTAAAAAACTAAATTAGACAACATTATAGGCTAATACATTTTGAAATATGCATTCAATTGATTTAAAAAAAAAACCCATAATGTAAAAAAGTAAAAAACTAAAATGGTTCCATAAAAATTAAAAAGGCACATACTCCATAAAGCAGAAGAAAAATATACATGTTCCATTTGTAGATTTACAAAAACATCCAAATATCCCTGCTACAAATAACTTGCACAAGATTAAAATCAATAAGATTCTCAAAATCTACTTTCTCCTCATAGGAAAGATTAAAATAACCCTGATAATACTCTTAGCCTAAAAAGCAGTAATTTATTAAGGTATGAAATCAAATGTGCAATAAATACCATGATAAACTATTTAGTTCTCCAATCCAAAATACTAACTATGAATTCATGAGACTTTTATCAATATACATATCACACACAGCTAACGTTTTCATGGCAACGTATGAGATCAAAACACAATGTTTTGCTTAAAACAATTAGCTGAGGAACTGAAGCACAAACACAAGGCTAATTGCTTCCTTTGGGATTTGGTTGTCAGACACAAGAAATGCCAATGCTTTAAGGTCCTAGGATAATTAAAACCTTGTCACAAACCTATACTATCAAATGAATATTTAAATATAAACTTGAAATATGAAACCAAAAGCATAACCAACTAAAAAAAAAAAAAAAAAAGATAAATTAAACGTCATCAAAATTAAAAATTTTTGTGCTTCAAAGGACACCAGAAAGAAAATGAAAAGACAATCCACAGACGGGGAAGAAAGTATTGAAAAATCATATTATCTCATAAAAGGCTAGTTTCTAGAATATATAAAGAATGTGTATAGTTTAACAATACAAAGACAACCTAACTAAAAAATGGACCAAGGATTTGGACAGACATTTCTCTAAAAAATACATGTAAATGGCCAATAAGCACATGAAATAATGCTCATCATTAGTCATTATGGAAATGAAAATCAAAAGCACAATGAAATGCCATTTCATATCCAACAGGATGGCTAAAATACAAACCAGATTGACAGCATAACAATCAATGTCTGCGAGAGTGTGCAGAAATCGGCACCCTCACACACTGCGGTGAGACTAACTTCCATTTTAACAGTTCCTCAGTTACACACAGAGTTACCACACCAACTTGTACTTCTGTCCCTTATAAGCATACACCCAAGGGAAATGAAACTCTAGTGCACATAAAACCTACATAAGAATGTTCACTGCAGAAGCACTCCTAATAGCCTAAACACAGATACAGTTCATCAACTGATAGGTGGATAAACAAAAGGAGGTATATAATGGAGTATTTTTTGGCAATAAAAATGAAGGATACACACTACCACGTGGGTGAACTCTGAAAATATTAAGTGAAAGAAACCAGACACAAAGACAGACACCGTATGATTCCATTTACAAGAAATGTCCAGGGACGTCCCTGGCAGTCCAGTGGTAAAAGGCCCAGCGCTCCCAATGCAGGGGGCCAGGTTCAATCCCTGGTCAGGGACCCGGATCCCACATGCCGCAAATAAAAAAGAGAGTTCTCGTTCAGCAACTAAAGATCTTGCACACCACAATTAAGACTTGGTGGGAGGGAGAGAGAGAGAGACAAAGAAAGAAAGAAAAGTCCAAAATAGGCAATTCATAGAAAAAGTATATTACTTGTTGCCTAAGGTGTTAGAGGAGTGGACATGCTTCTAAAACTAGACAGCAATGATGATTACACAACTCTGAAACTCTGAATATACTAAAAATTTGCTAAAATAAAATATATGCCAAAAATACATACAATACAAAGACTGCTTCACTCAAACTAACTCAAATTATTTACATCAATGGGGGGGAAAATGGCCATAAATTACTTGTTCTACTTAATGGGAAAGTGTTAGTTGTTCAGTGGTGTCCAACTCTTTGTGACAAAGGACTGTAGCCCACCAGGCTCCTCTGTCCATGGAATTCTCCAGGTAAGAATAATGCAGTGGGTTCTTCTCCCTTCTCCAGGGGATCTTCCTGACCCAAGGCTCAAACCCAGGTCTCCCACATTGTAGGCACATTCTTTACTATCTGGGCCACCAGGAATTCTTTTTTTCTACTTAATACATCTCTAGAAATCAATTACCACATTTTAAGTAGCAAAATTTTGTATAAGAGATTTTTGTAGCATCATTTGCTCCTAACAATGTTACATTTATTATAAATATTCAACAGAGTAGTATAATTTGTTGAATACTTATATCAGAGTAGTATAATTTGTTGAATACTTATATCAACTATGATTATTATTGAAATTTTAAAATATAATTTGGTTGAAAATTTATTTTTTCAAACACATTAGAAAGTATAATAAAAGAAATCAATGCTTATCATTAAATATACCTTCATGTATCTAGGAAATTTTCTTAATCAAGATACTAATTTTCTTAGTATTCATTCTTAAAAATATTTTATTGACTATATTAAAATAATCAAAAACTACATATGCCACTTGATTAGCAACCAATGCCTCAATACTTCCCTCTCATTGTTGACGTATATCTAATAATTTTTAAATCTATCATCAGTAACCAAAGCATTGTTAAACGTCTATATAGTCACCATAGCACAAAAATCTAAAATATTATACAATGAAGTAAAACACATTCTGAGATTAATTCTACTTTCACTCAAAAATAAAAAATGTAAAGCACCATCTCGTGAAATCAAAAGTTTATGATTTGATTTACAGGCACCTATCAAATATTCATACTAAAATGTTATCACTAAGAAACAGTGTAAGGTCTGATCAGAGTCTTCACACTGACTTATTGTGATTAACTGGACCTAAGGTAAAGAGTAAAGTAAGGTATAGCTAAAGAATCTTGGTGTTTGTACTAGTATCAACAGCTACTAACAGCTATTACAAAAATCTTATAAGAGGAAAATCCTGTTTCATTCACAAAATATATTAGTATGTCTTTCCATGAAGACTATCAATTTCTTTGAATTCTTTTAATATTCAGCCTGCACACTAGAAGAATTTTCTTGATACAAAGAAAGAATCAGAAGACGATCAGAATAAGTATAAAGAGAAGAAATTCAAGTACCAGGTAAAAATTAAAAGAAATGTTATAATTTACACAGGCTATTATTATAAATGTCATTAATGTAATATACATGTAAACTTAAGTAACATGCAAAGTATTTAACATGGAGAATACAGACTTACCAAATATTTGATAGCCTTTTAAAAATCTCACTGATGGTTGAGACTCCCTAAAATAATAAAAAAATAAACAAATACATGAGGAGTAATTTCTCAACTTCAAAAGTTACCCCTGATCTATAAAGTCTACCCGGGAATCCCATTTACATAATAGCAATTTGTTTTTCCACACTGCTTTAAAATCCAAAGCACCTGCTGAACTTTGCCAAATGATTAACAAAATTTTTCCTAAACTTATAAATAATTCAAGGTTTAAATGGAGAACCTAATGAATTATCAGGATATTGACAGCTCTCTAACAAATCAGATCTTAAAAATTACAGACCAAGACAACAGCATACTAACAATTTCTTAGAAAAGCATTCATATGTTAAATGGTCCCTAATTATCACATACAATGTCAGCTCTACATTCTAGTATCTAGTTACCAACACCTTTTTAAGTAGCAGCTGCTGCTGCTGCTGCTAAGTCACTTCAGTCGTGTCAGACTCTGAGCGACCCCATAGACGGCAGCCCACCAGGCTCTCCCGTCCCTGGGATTCTCCAGGCAAGAACACTGGAGTGGGTTGCCATTTCCTTCTCCAATGCATAAAAGTGAAAAGTGAAAGGGAAGTCGCTCAGTCGTGTCTAACTCTTAGCGACCCCAGGGACTGCAGCCTACCCAGGCTTCTCCGTCCATGGGATCTTCCAGGCAAGAGTACTGAAGTGGGGTGCCATTGCCTTCTCCGAGTAACAGCTAGAAAATGTAACTCTAGCACCTACAGAATTGGGGACAATAAAATAGAAGGGGCTTCCCTGATAGCTCAGTGGTTAAGAATCCACCTGAAAATGTAGGAGACAGAGGTTCCACCCCTGGGTCAGGAAGACCCCCTGGAGAAGAAAGTGGCAACCCACACTAGTATTTTTGCCTGGGAAAACCCACCGACAGAGGAGCCTGGCAGGCTACAATCCACGGAGGTTGCAAAAGAGTCAGACACGACTTAGTGACTAAACGAGATAGAAAGATACTTTTTAAAGTATTAAATTTTATTTTAAAAAATTAGCATAAGGAAGTATTTTAAAATCTACCCTATGTTGATACTAAAAAAAATTAAAAGATTTCAAAGAAAGGCATAAACTTACAAATTAATTTTACGACTTACGAAAGTTGTAAATAATTTTATAATGAACATAGTATGTATCTTTTCTGTCAAATTTCGAGTCAAAATAATTTTCAAAACAAAGTTCAAAAATTCAAGATTAAGCACTAAATATTATAGTGCTCTTGTTATTTGCCATCGCTCAAGATTTGAAAAAGGTTATATATTTCTTTTTTAATCACCTTATTCACTCTCCATTTCACAGATTACAAAACCAAGCTTTACAGAGATTCATTCACCTGCTTATATACGGTAGCTGTCATTGACTGCACAACCCAACGTCTTTAAAGCATCAAACAGAAAACATAAGACAGAAAATGAAACAGTATACACTAAAACTGATTGCCTCTTTTAGAATTAGATTTTTAAAAAGATGTTTTGAAATTCCTTTTAAAAGAACCAACAGAATAAAAAAATCATCTACTTTAACTAGCAGAAAATGTTACCATTCAAAAACTACAATACCATTTTCTATCACCATTTCTATCATTTGTTTTCTATCACCACTACTGTTAAAATCAAAATCAATCAATCACATCCATCCACAAGCCATGGAAAAGAAGGAAGAAAAAAGTATGTTCGAGACCCAAACAATGAAGTTTATAACAATAAAGCTGTGAGATGACAGGAGAATATCATCATGACTTTGAGGCAGATGAAGATTTCTTAAACAAGACAAAGATAAACACAGCAAACTGGACTTCCTTAAAAAGTTATGTTCTTAAAATGAAAATGCAAGCTACAGAGTAGGAAAGATATTCTCAATGCACATGTCCAAAGGACTCAGGTACAAAATATTTTTAAAAAAGAGAGGGAAAAAAACATTCTAAATCACCAAGAAAAAGACAATCCGATTTTTAAGAAGAAGACGAAACAAAATTTTACTAAAAAAATAATTTCAAAATCCAACAAACATACTGAAAAGGTCCTCAACATCACTAGTCCTCAAGAAAACACAGATAAACAACACAAGATACTTCTACCCACCAAAATGACTGGGTTTTAATCAAAAAATCAGGGAATACCAAGTGTAAGCAAGCATGTGCAGCAAATGGCATTCTCATGCACTGCACAGAGAAATGGAAATTGGTATAACCAGTATGGAAAATTATGTGGAAATATCTATTAAAGGTGAAGGCTTTAAGGGCTTCCCTAGTGGCTCAGATGATAAAGCATCTGCCTGCAATGTGGGAGACCTAGGTTCAATCCCTGGGTCAGGAAGACCTCCTGGAGAAGGAAATGGCAACCCACTCTAGTACTCTTGCCTGGAAAATTCTACTGACGGAGGAGCCTGGTAGGCTACAGTCCATGGGATCGCAAAGAGTCAGACACAAATCAGCAACTTCACTAAAGGTGAAAATACATATACCCAATGACTAAGCAATACAACTCCTGGGTATATAGTCAATAGAAATGTGTATATTTGTGCACAGAAAGATATGTACAAGATTTATCACAGCAGCATTATTTAAACAATCCAAAACTACACATGACCCAAATGTCCATCGGCAGGAGAAGGGAGAAATAAAGTTTAGCAAATTCATACAAGGGTATCCTAAACCTCAGTGAAAATGAGAAAACCAACGCCATACGCAAAATAGGATACATGCACGAACAGGACACATCGCACAAACACAGTGCTGTATGAAAGAAGCTGGGCAGGGGCAGAAGAAGCGCACATCTAATTCTAGCCTATCAAATTCGAAAACAAGCCAACTAATCTCCCATCGCAAAGTCACAATAGTAAACTGCGGTGAACGAGTTACTTGATTGGGACAGGTCACGGGGAGGCTTTAATTGATGTCTTGAACTAGGGTATGGTTACAAGTTTGTGTGTGTGTGTTCACTTTGCAAAAGTTCATCAATATACAAAAGCTCATCTGTACTTTCCTGTATATAAACTATACTTCAATTATTATTTTTAAGCTTATTAAAAAAAAAATAGATGAAAAATCACTTCTCAGTTAAGTAACTCCAGGTCATCATACTAATGGTCTGTAACTCAATAATTTGAAAATCTGGATCTCTTAACAATGTATTTATTTATATAGGCTGCATAAAAGTAAATTAAATACATCTAGTTATTTTGTATTAATAAGTTTTAAGAACAGTTTCAATGTAAAAATAAACTTTACCAAGAAATGATTCCTTATGATTTTCTACTAATAGCAAATGAAGTTTTGCATGAAGTCCTGCTAATGAATATTTCTACATAGGCTCAACTTACATTCACAAATGTATAACTTCACGCATATTAAAAGTGTTAATAGCTAACTCAGAAGTTGATTCTAAAAGCAATCAGATGGCCAAGCCAGGAATCCATAAAAATTCATAAAACCTTTAAGGCACACTACTTGGCCCAGTTTTTCAGAAAATTTTAAGACTTTTAAAAACCAATAACCATTTGAAGAGAAGTCTTTCGGGTAATCATTCCTACATACCTAAAAAATTTTACATTGATATTTACAGTGATACCTTCTTTAACTAAAATATAAAGTTTTATCTGTAGGTCCTTTTTATGTATCTTTCCCTTATATTTACCTAAATAACTTTTTTTAATCTTACCGATTTCTCTCTAAATTAAGTATCATTATTTGGTCAGATCTGAGAGCTTTTATCATTGATGGAAAGCCATGTTATTACTCACAACAACCTATTTGTCTTTACCCATGGGGTAGAGTTGTCATGTAAGTCTCAAGATAAAGTTCCGAGGAACAGAATGGCATAGGCCCCAGCAGGTCAGGTCCCTGAACAATTCCCAGAGGAATCCTTTGGACGAACTTTACTGAAGATGACTCACCGAATCCTTACAGTAACTCTGCTCAGTCTTGGGGCGCTTCACCTGTGACTCCGGCCTGATAGAGGCCTCTCCAAATGTCCAGTCAGCACTGAACTGTGGCTCTGAGACACGAGGTGGCACAAGCAACACTTGCCCAAGACTGACTGACTGCATTACTCAACCCACTCTCAGGCCAGGCGCCTGCTTCTAATTCAGATACTTAACCTCTCTAAATTGCAAGTTTTCACTAAGAACAAATTAAGACACACAGTTTCCACTTTGGGTAACTTGAAATGAACAAAAGAATTAACTTGAGAGACACTTTAGAACATATAGGGGGAAAAAACCTCGCTCAAGAGAAGTTTGTCTTATCTACCTAAAAGATAAAAACCAAATTATTGAATGTAAGAAGATCTCCCCAGAGGTCACACATCTCACCAAAATAAGAGAGACAAACACTAACAGAAGGACCTGAATCATCCCTAAGGGTCTATTTTGAAGCAGAGAGCCAAGAGATCTCATCCTAAATCTAAAGAACCTTCAGGACTAGACACAGGTTCACTAGGAAAACTCTCTAACTTCACAGTCTCTGGTAATATACAAAACATCCCAGAGAGGACAGTAAAGGTGTAAGCAGAACAGTCTTCCCCTAAAACAAAAGGGGATTCAGTGAATTCAGTGACTACACACTGTTCAATCAGCAATAAATCTAATAAAAATTGCTCATGAATGGTAACTATATTTATATAAATACTGGTATTTGAAAAATTAGCATCTTTAAATAGTGCTAATGATATGTCTTCTTAGGATTCTGTTATTTTTCATTGTTTTCTACTTTAATTTTAGAGGTGGAAAAGTTAAAGCCAGATTGGTGAAAAATATTTAAAAAGCAAGGTTACAGCTAGTCAACAGTTGTAAGTTGTTACATAGATATCAGATCTTAAATTATCTGAAACAAAGTGTTTCAAATCACTTTTCAAACTGCCCACCACACATTCAATTTAGCCAAATTAAAATATTTCACAAACCAACCCAGTCAAAATTAATAGTTTACCCCTACCTTATAGAGAAAGGGAAAGAGAAGTCGCTCAGTCGTGTCTGACTCTTCGCGACCCCATGGACTGCAGCCCACCAGGCTCCTCCGTCCAAGGGACTCTCCAGGCAAGAGTACTGCGGTGGGGTGCCATCGCCTCCTCCGAGAACTAAATGCTTATAGAGAACTAAATGCTATTTTATCTTCCAAGTATTCAAAAAGCTTCAACTATTATAATTTTTTGTAAAAGATGTAAATTTTTACTTTAAAAACCTCATGCTGCACTTCTATTTCCATAATAAAGACACAGCACTCAGTACTTATCCTCTCAAGCTTCTTGCCTGATGGCTGCAAAACTGCACAGGATTGCTTACACAATACCTCAAGAAGTTTCAAAAAAATCTCTCAATGTTCTAATGACAGTCTCATAGATACTACCAACAAATTTAAAGAGAGACTCAAAAACATCTTCCTTTCCCCAGTTATTAAAACGTGATATGATGTAAGTTTCAGTACAACTCACCTGCATTTTTATAATCATATTCACTACACAATCATACCTTCATCAAGTTATGCTCTGATCATTTTTCTTCAACACTTCCACAATTTTTCAAAGTATTTCTAAAAGTATTCACAGTTCTAGTCAACTGCCAATTTTTACAACATACTTCTTATTAAGCCTGGATCTTATATCTTTCATATCCCTTAAATCAACACAAGTCCCAGTTGATCATTTTATTGCAATAACATATAACCACTGTAGAGAATGTCCTCCTTTTGCAGTTTAATTGCACAGCTATTGTTTAGTTGCTAAGTCGTATCTGACACTGTGATCCCATGGACTGCAGCACGCCTGGCTTCCATCCTTCACTATTTCCCGGAGTTTGCTCAAACTCATGTCCGTTCAGTCAGTGATGCCATCCAACCACCTCATCTTCTGTCACCTTCTCCTGCCCTCAATTTTTCCCAGCATCAGCATCCAGCATCTATTCCAATGAGCTGGCTCTTTGCATCAGGTGCCAAAGTACTGCAGCTTCAGCTTCAGCATTAGTCCTTCCAATGAATATTTAAGACTGATTTCCTTTAGGATTGATTGGTTTGATCTCCATGTTGTCCAAGGGACTCTCAAGAGTCTTCTCCAGCACCACAGTTCAAAAGCATCAATTCTTCAGCACTCTGCCTTCTTTACGGTCCAACTCTTATATCTGTACATGAATACTGGAAAAATCATAGCTTTGACTATCCTCACCCCTTTGTCAGCAAAGTGATGTCTCTGCTTTTGAATGCGCTGTCTAGGTTTGCCTCAGCTTTTCTTCCAAGGAGCAAGCGTCTTTTCATTTTATGGTTGCAGTCACTGTCCTCAGTGATTTTGGAGCCCAAGAAAGTAAATTCTGCCACTGTTTCCATTTCCCCTCATCTATTTGCCATGAAGTGATGGGACCGGATGCCATGATCTTCATTTTTTGAATGTTGAGTTTTAAGCCAGCTTTTTCACTCTCCTCTTTCACTTTCATCATCTCTTTAGTTACTCTTAGCTTCCTGCCACAAGGGTAGTATCATCTGCATATCTGAGGTTATTGATATTTCTCCCAGATTATTTATTATCAATAATAATTGATATTATTCCAGCTTGTGACTCATCCAGCCCGGCATTTTGCATGATGTCCTCAGCATATAAGTTAAATAAACAAGTTAACAATGTACAGCCTTGATGCACTCCTTTCCCAATTTTGAGTCAGTCCATTGTTCCATGTCCAGTTCTAACTAACTGTTGCTTCTTGATCTGCACATAGGTTTCTCGGGAGACAGATAGGATGGTCTGGTATTTTCATCTCTTTAAGAATTTTCCACAGTTTGTTGTGATCCACAAAGTCAAAGTAGCAACTATAAAATAAACATGGCAAAAAACCACCTTTTTTGGTAATTACCTAGCTATACATAGGAGAGAGGAAACAAATAAAAATACTATCAACACTGTAAAAGCTCCACAAAAAGGAAAAGTTAATTGTAGTACAATTTAGTTTCGGTACACTATTCATCCCTTTTGGGCTTCCCTGGTGGCTCAGATGGTGAAGCATCTGCCTATGATACAGGAGATGCGGGTTTGATCCCTGGGTCAGGAAGATCCCCTGGAGAAGGAAATGGCAACCCACTCCAGTATTCTTGTCTGGAAAATCCCATGGACGGTGGAGCTTCGTAGGCTATAGTCCATGGGGTCCCAAAGAGACAGACACCACTGAGAAACTTCACTTTTCACCTTCTTTTCTTCATCCCTTTTATGGATCACAGTCTTGTTGTGGCAAAAGGGCTTGCATAACTCAATGAAGCTATGAGTCATGCTGTGCAGGGCCACCCAAGACAGACAGGTCACAGTGAAGAGTTCTGACAAAACATGGTTCACCAGCAAAGGAAATGTCAACCCACTCCAGTATTCTTGCCTGGAGAACCCCATGGACAATATGAAAAGGTAAAAAGACATGACTCCAAAAGATGAGCCTCCAGGTCAGAAGGTGTCCAGTATGCCACTGGGGAAGAGCAGAGGGCAGTTACTAATAGCTCCAATAAGCATGAAGCAGCTGGGCCAAAGTGGAAACGATGCTCAGCTGCGGATGTGTCTGGTGGTGAAAGTCAAGTCCTATGCTATAAAGAATAATACTGCATAGGAACCTGGAACGTTAGGTCTGTCAATCAAGGTAAATTAGATGTCGTCAGACAGGAGATGGCAAGACTGAACATCGGCATCTTAGCAATCAGTGAACGAAAATGGATGGGAGCGAGAGAATTTAATTCCAATGACCATCATATTGTTGTTTAGTCACCAAGTCACGTCCGACACTTTTGAGACCCCATGGACTGCAGCCCGACACTTTTGAGACTCCTCTGTCTATGGGATTTCCCAGGCAAGAACACTGGAGTGGGTTGCCATTTGCTTCTCCAGAGGATCTTTCAGACCCAGGGATCAAACCCACATCGCTTGCATCTTGCACTGGCAGGCAGATTCTTTATCACTGAGCAACCAGTTGGTACAAAAGTAACTGTGGTTTAAGACTGCAAATTTTAAATCATCATAACTAGGTTACAAAGAGTCAGACATGACTAAACGACTGAACAACAACAAGGCTCAAACACATCTCTATTAATCAAAGGAGAATTCATTACAATCAACACATTTTTGCCAACAAGAAAAAAGTTGGTTTATTCCTGTAGTTTAAAAATCCAGGCTTCTAGATTCAACGAACGCTTGGAAAGCATTTTCTGCCTCCTGGTGGTTGTGGAAGTGTTTTCCCTGCAAAAAAAGTTGTCAAGATGCTTGAAGAAGTGGTGGTCAGTTGGCAAGAGGTCAGGTGAATATGGTGTATGAGGCAAAACTTCATAATCCAAGTCATTCAACTTTTGAAGCACTGGCTGTGCAACATGCAGTGGGCACTGTCATGGAGAGTTGGACCCTTCCATTGACCAAGACCGGCTGCAGGCATTTGCAGCATGTCATCAATTTGCTGAGCATACTTCTCAGATGTAATGGTTTCACCAGGATTCAGAAAGCTGCAGTGGCTCAGAACATCAGCAGATCACCAAACAGTGGCAGTGACCTTTTTTGATGCAAGTTTGGCTTTGGGAAGTACTTTGGAGCTTCTTCTTGGTTCAACCACTGAGTTGGTGGTTGCTGGTCATTGGATAAAATCCACTCTTCATCTCACATCACAATCCAGTCAAGAAATGGTTCACTGCTGTTGCAAAAATAAGAGAAGACAACACATGAAGATAATGATTTTCTTTTTTTTAGTCAGCTCATGAGGCACCCACTTATCAAGCTTTTTCACCTTTCCAATATGCTTCAAGCGCATAATGACCGTAGAATGGCTGACACTGAGTTCCTTGGCAAATTCTCCTGTAGTTGTAAGAGGATCAGTTTCAATGATTCTCTCAATAGGTCGCTGTCACCTTCCTAGGGCCGGCCACTGCACTCCTATCTTCAAGGTTCTCGTCTCCTTTGCAAAACTTCTTGAGCGACCACTCCACTGTACGTTGGTTAGCAATTCCTGGGCCAAATGCACTGCTGATGCTGCAGGTTGACTCTACTGCTTTACGACCCATTTTGAACTCAAGTAAGAAAATTGCTTGAACTTGCTTTTTGTCTAACATCATTTCCATTGTCTCAAATAAATATAAAATAAACAGCAAGCAATGCCATTAACAACAAAAAAATACAAGAAACGCATTTTAAAATGATGTGTTAACATAACCACACTTACTTAATGTATTCCAACATCAAATGGCAAATTTCAACAATGCAAAAACTGCAGTTACATTTGCACCAACCTAACACATAAAACGGAGAAGGCAATAGCACCCCACTCCAGTACTCTTGCCTGGAAAATCCCATGGATGGAGGAGCCTAGTAGGTTGCTTTCCATGGGGTCGCTAAGAGTCAGACACGACTGAAGTAACTTAGCAGCAGCAGCAGCAACACATAAAAGTTGCAATGCTGAGCCAAGAAATGAATAGATATAGCAGACAACACTAATTTTAAAAGCTACTGTAAGAACAGACATTCCAAGTCCAAATACTCTAGCTAATGAAACTCTCACCAAAGGGAAAAAAATCCACAAAACATAAACCTGTAAAGTAATATTCCAAAATAAATCTGTAACAGCCTTCATACATATCTTTTAACATACTGAACCAAAAATCAAAACTATAAATGGACAAAACACAACAAGATATGAAATAAGAATTGACTGCACTCAAGCAGAGGGAATGGAGAAAAAGACAAATCACTTTTTAAATAAGTAGCAAAAGGACCTCCCTGGCAGTCCAGTGGTTAAGACTCCAAGCTTTCATCACAGGGGGTGCAGGTTAAATCCTTGGTTGGGGAACTAAGACCTTATCCACATGATGGTATGGCCAAAAAATAAGAAATAAAAAGGAAGGTTGGATTCAAGTAAAAATACAAAGGAAAATAAGAAACAAGAGATCAGCCAAGAGAATAAAAATACTGAAGAAAAAATGACCGGAGAAAAAAATTAACATAGATCTGTAAAGAAGCTATAACAAATGTATAAGAGAAAACTCTGAAGAATAGAAATAAAATAAAGCAACTAATATTTAAAACTGTAACTTATAAAGTCTCTCCAAAACAAAAACTAATGTGTATTTACTTGTATGCTGTGGTGGGCAGGAAGAACTACAAAGTATGTGAATTGTAGCAACAAACATACTGCATACTTGGAAAAACCCAGAATAACAAACTACAAAACACAGCCTAGCAAAACTTCAAAAGAAGTAAGGAAAAAAATCTTCGGATCCTCCAGAAAAAACACCAAGCCTCTTACACAGGACAGAAAGCAAGGCTGGCATCTGGTTTCTAAATAGCAACATTCAAAGTAAAGTAAAAGTGTAGCATCTTCTTCAAGAAACCCAAGTAATGAAAGTATAAACCAAGGATTTTATATCCAGTCAGGTACCTTTATAACTACAGAACTAGAGATTTAAACATGCAAGAACTCTGGGAATGTATTATTCAGAGCCTACTCAGAGCAATCTACAAAAGAAGGAGATTTACCTCATTAAAAGTAGACAGTGAAAACTTTGGCAAAAACTTTACTAAACAATGGGATAAACACTGAATATATTTAATTTTAGATATATTACTAAAACAAAGATATGGACAAAGAATGAAGATGGGTATTTAAATATTGTATTCTCTGACAAATTTTAATGGAATTTTTTTTTAATATGAAGAAAACAGAAGTAAAAAACTAAAGAATCTGCTCACTGGCATTGAACAGGTAATAACTGAATGTCAGAGGATATTCATTTAATGCAGACAAAGCAATTATCAGCAGTCTAAGTTCTTTGCCTAAAGGGACCCTAATGATATCATAAGAAAATATTAGTATAAAGTTAGCCATTAAAACAAAAATATCAACTAAGAAAATAATCTTCAAAAAGAGTAAAGAAACAGCCCATAGGAAAAGAAGAAAAAAAGTAAATACAGCATAAAACAGTAAAAGCAATGTAAAAATTAGAAGAAACACTGTCATGTCAAGATATAAAAATAGGCTTCACTCTATTTCCCAGGTGGCTCAGAGATAAAGAATCTGCCTGCAATGCAGGAGACATGGGTTTGATCCCTGGGTCAAGAAGGTCCCCTGGAGAAGGAAACAGCAACGTTTACGTAAAAGCATCTGCCTACAATGCGGGAGACGCAGGTTCGATTCCTGAGTGGGGAAGATCCCTGGAGAAGGAAATGGCACCCCACTCCAGTACTCTTGCCTGGAAAATCCCATGGACGGAGGAGCCTGATAGGCTATAGTCCACGGGGTTGCGAAGAGTCAGACACAACTGAGCGACTTCACTTCACCAGTATTCTTGCCTGGAAAATCCCATGGACAGAGGGGCCTGGAAGGCTACAGTCCATGGGGGTCCCAAAGACTCAGGCAACTAAACAGCAGCTCTTCTATTAAAAGGAAAAAGCTTCAAACTACTTATTTGAAAATAGTATTTACAAAAAGAACAAATATATATATACACATATATACACACACATATATATATTTAGGATTAAACATAAATGTGTAAAATTTCTATTAGGAAAGCTATAAAACACTTCTGAAAAATACAAATGAAAAGACATCCCCTATTCTCTTGGAAAGGATGACTAAGCTTCATAAAGATACTGAGTTCCCTAAGTTGGGCTTCCCTGAGAGCTCAGTTGGTAAAGAATCCACCTGCAATGCAGGAGACCCCATTTGATTCCTAGGTTGGGAAGATCCCCTGGAGAAGGGATAGGCTACTCACACCAGTATTCTTGGGCTTCCCTTGTAGCTCAGCTGGTAAAGAATCTGCCTGCAATGTGGGAGACCTGGGTTCACTTCCTGGGTTGGGAAGATCCCCTGCGGAAGGGAAAAGCTACCCATTCCAGTATTCTGGCCTGGAGAAGTCCTGTATAGTTCATGGGGTCATAAAGAGTAGGACATGACTGAGTGACTTTCACTTTCACAAATTAGTGATCAACATTATTCAAATAAAAATAACAACAAATGTTTTCCTAGAGCTCAACAAGCTGATGTTCAACTTCACTCATACAGAATATGTACACACAGTATTCTGCTTGTATAAAATAATAATAGGAATAAATACACAAACAGCAATGCATGAACATATAATATTTTGTTTATAATATAAACATATAACGCTTATTTTTTTTTACAAAAGGAAACACAAGGATAAACCAGAAACTAATGAAACTGGTAACCTACAGAGACTGAAAAGAGAAAACAGAGAAGGAGAAGGAAGGAAGACTTTTCAGAATGCCTTTTTATATAGTTTTGACTCTTAGCCATTTTACTATTTTACAAGTCTCAAAAAAATTTTTAAATGACTCAATGATGGAGGGAGGGTTAAAACCAAACACAAGCAAAAAGAAATAAACCTTAGGGTTTATCAAAGTAGTGATATAAAAATATTTAATTAATTAAAATAATTTATGAGCACAGTACTCTGATATATACCTTCACTGGGGAATGATATGAACACTACACAGAAATCTTAAACTTTCCTCATTACTAGGGTTACTGTTGGCAGTGGTTTGGTGTGCCAATTTCAATATTATTATACCATGGACATTAGAGGACAAAGTAAATGAATAAATGTATATTGATGTGACTGTTGACCAAGATCCTCACCTTGGGAGAGGAGAGATCCAAACATTAAACAGGAGAAGAACCTTGGGTACTGGGTACAATCAGTACCCAAATATTAGTAGTTTTTTTTAGTATAATTTCTGGCTTCCTGCCCCATGAACAGACTCCCCGGAAGCCTGACCAGTAACATATAACACCTCCTGACCTCACAAGGCAGTTTGTAAGTATTCAAGAATAGGAATGGGGATTCCTGGACAAACAGCTGTTTCCAGATCTAGGGGCAGCGAAAGCAAAAGGTAATAAGAATGGAACACTTTGTTGTGCCAGAAAGTAAACAGTGCTCTAAAGCCTTCCAGGCATCTCCATCCGTGGGATTTTCCAGGCAAGGGTACTGGAGTGGGGTGCCATTGCCTTCTCCCTCTAAAATGATGGGACATATCAAAGAAACATAAAAATCAAGTTGAATGAGTTCCTGCTACTAAATTTTAACATTCTGAGACTTGAAAAATAACAGTAATAGATCTCAAGCCCACTGAACAAAAGAAGAATCCATGAGCCCACAAATGACAGTGAAAAAAAGGAGAGCACAAGCTCTGCCAGCTAATAAATGTGGGAAGAATAACAAACAAGAGAATCATCATTTTTTAAGCATCAATATAAACAATGGTTCAGGTAAAAATTAACAAAGGATATTAAAATCACTGGCTAAAAGATTATTTAGAAACAGTATTAATTTAGCCTGAAGGCATGGATTAATCACCAAAGGGAAAAATACCTTTGTAATACCTTTACAATAGAGAAATTTGGCAGCACCAGATAAACCAAATAATCTACTTTAATCACAAATAATGGGACAAATTAAGAATACAAAGGTTAAAAAAAGCAAACTTTAAATGCATACATGTATCAACAGGCTTCCCAGGTGGTGCTAGAGGTAAAGAATCCACCTGCCAGTGCAGAAGACCCAAGAGATATAGGCTGGGAAGATCCCACGGAGAAGGACATGGCAGCCCACTCCAGTATTCTTGCCTAGGAAATCCCGTGGACAGAAGAGCCAAGAGGGCTACAGTCCATGGGGTCGAGAAGAGTTAGTCACGATTCACTGACTGAGCATGCAATAGGCACACACATGTATCAACAGGACTCAATCTTGCAATGAACACTGAGTGAACAAAGCACAAATGTATGTAAACAACATGATACTACTTATTTACATTTTAAAACCAAATCAATACTACTTTATACAAATGTGTGCATAGAAGTATAATAAACTTATATCTTCAGACTAGCAATTGCAAGCAAAAGAATGAGAGTGATAATTTTCAGCCATCAGTTCAGTTCAGTCGCTCAGTTGTGTCTGACTCTTCGCGACACCATGGACCACAGCACGCCACGCCTCCCTGTCCATCACCAACTCCCGGAGTTGAGTCAAACTCATCTCCATCAAGTTGGTAATGACATCCAACCATTTCATCCTCTGTCGTCCACTTCTCCTCCCACCTTCAATCTTTCCCAGCATCACGGTCTTTTCAAATGAGTCAGCTCTTTGCATCAGGTGGCCAAGGATCGGAGTTTCAGCTTCAGCATCAGTTCTTCCAATGAACACTCAGGACTGATCTCCTTTAGGTTGGACTGGTTGGATCTCCTTGTAGTTCAAGGGACTCTCAACAGTTCTTCAACACCACAGTTCAAAAGCATCAATTCTTCGGCGCTCAGCCTTCTTCACAGTCCAACTCTCACATCCATACATGACTACTGGAAAAACCATAGCCTTGACTAAACGCACCTTTGTTGGCAAAGTAATGTCTCTGCTTTTCAATATGCTATCTAGGTTGGTCATAACTTTTCTTCCAAGGAGCAAGCGTCTTTCAATTTCATGGCTGCAGTCACCATCTGCAGTGATTTTGGAGCCCCAAAAAATAAAGTGTCTCACTCTTTCCATTGTTTCCCCATCTATTTGCCATGAAATGATGGGACCAGATGCTATGATCTTAGCTTTCTGAATGTTGACTTTCAAGCCTACTTTTTCACTCTCCTCTTTCACTTTCATCAAGAGGCTCTTTAGTTCTTCTTCACTTTCTGCTATAAGGGTGATATCATCTGCATATCTGAGGTTATTGATATTTCTCCCAGCAATCTTGATTCCAGCTTGTGCTTCATCCAGCCCAGCATTTCTCAAACTTGTATGTACTCTGCATATAAGTTAAATAAGCAGAGTGACAATATACAGCCTTGACATACTCCTTTTCCTATTTGGAACCAGTCTGTTGTTCCATGTCCAGTTCTAACTGTTGCTTCCTGACCTGCATACAGATTTCTCAAGGGGCAGGTCAGGTGGTCTGGTATTCTCATCTCTTTCAGAATTTTCCACAGTATATTGTGATCCACACAGTCAAAGGCTTTGGCATAGTCAATAAAGCAGAAATAGATGTTTTTCTGGAACTCTCTTGCTTTTTCCATGATCCAACGGATGTTGGCAATTTGATCTCTGGTTCCTCTGCCTTTTCTAAAACCAGCTTGAACATCTGGAAATTCACAGTTCACATATTGCAGAAGCCTGGCTTGGAGAATTTTGTGTATATCTTTATTTTAAAAGTTCTGAAACAATTATGTGTGTGTGTATGCTAAGTCACTTCAGTTGTGTCCGACTCTGTGCAACCCCATGGAATGTAGCCCTCCAGGCTCCTCTGTCCATGGTATTCTCCAGGCAAAAATACTGGAGTAGGTTGCCATGCCCTCCTCCAGGGCATCATCCCTACCTGGGGATCAAACAAAGGTCTCTTACATTTCCTGTTTTGGTAGGCGGGTTGTTTATCACTAGCCCACCTGGGAAGCCCCCTGAAACAATTACAGCAAAATATAAGTATCCGTTAATTTGGTCAGTATGGATACATGAGTATTTTACATTCATTCCTGTAATTTTTACACTTTAAAGTATTCCATCATTTAGAAATGTAAAATTTTAAATGAATTTTTACTATACAAAACTCTGAATTCTTTCACACACCTATACAATACTTAGCTCTGTAATTCTTGTTGTTTAAAATACTGTTCTCAAGAACTTTAATTTTGAAGCAGGCTCCCAGTGTCTCCTTCTACTTTATTACCTGATGTAAATTAACAGGAGCAAACTAGCCCTTTCAAAATGATTCTTAAAAGCAAAATGCATTTCATTTACCTGAATAAAAAATAACTTGGAAGATATAACATCTGAGTGGCATTACACCATCTCTAAAGCTAAACAATGTCTGTAGCTCATATTGCTCTCAATATATATCACCATTTTGAGAACTGAAAGTTTATCTATTCTAATAATTCAGTTTTTTAAATCATTTTGACCTAAATCTACCTTCCCATCCTATTAAAGTCATTACTTTAAATACCAATCAATAAGTCCAAAAAAATTGACTGTTGTAAATTGGTGCACAAAGATTTTGAAAATTCAAATTTTACGTGATTTGATAAGTTAGTTCCTCATCACATTCCTTATAATGCTTTCATCTATTTGTAAAAACTTTCTATTTTTTGCTTAAGAGAAGGTCAACGGCTTTCACTTCACTACTCCAACATAATCATGAATTGAAATAAGAACTCTAAGCACTCTGGACCGACAAAGCTACCAGTATGCCTAAGCCAGTAAAGCAATTCGTTCATTAATGCAGCTAATAAAGCAACCTTTTGTTAGTCTATGAAACATCAGAAACCTCAGAGATCTAACTTTGCAATTTTTTCCCGTTTTTGCTGTATGAACTTGAAAATTCCCTTACATGCCATTTGCTTTAACAACTAAAACTTAATCATTTGAGAAATTTGACCTTCCATTTGAGGTAATTTAATAACATATTAGTTCCAACTTCAGAAAGTGGTTCCTAGATCAAACTACTTTTCTTTTCTTTTATTTAATTAATTACTGTCTCCTGTTTTCCCATAGAGCCAAGTTGTGTAGACATCTGTGCCATCTTCTCATAAGCAACTAAGCAACAACCCCTATAAATATTCTCCAAATGAAGAACAAAAATGTTCATTTACCCAATCAGCATTAATCAATCAACTATAGTAAGCAAGGCACAGATGATACTAAGATTAATATATAATCCTTGCCCTCGAGCACTTAAAGGAATGAGACAGGCATCTTAAAAAAACTACTATAACATAGCTTATAACAGTATTAACTACTAAATAAAATAGCATGAGGGATATAATTCATTGAGCTTAAATGACTAAATAAAGGAAAGTATACTTTAGGCTTAATGAATAACTTATATACAAAAAGATACATGAAATAGCACAGTAAATTCAGAAATTCTTAATTAATGTAGTAAGGCTAGAATGTAACATGCATGTAGGGAAATGCATGTATGCTCTTGAAAGGTCATGTTTCTATTCTCTAAAATTTAGACTTTATTCTATGCAATGGGTAGACATAAAACGATTTTAAGAAATATAGAACTGTAAGGCACATGGTGTTCAGGACTTTTTCAGAAAGTTTACTCCTAAGATACATGAATGACCAAAAGCTCCTATTTTCAACAACTTCAGAATATATAATGCTTTGGGGCAGGCAGGGTATCCCAGGAATACAGGAATGCTATTTTCCAATGCAATTCATGCTCAGTATAATGCTCTATTGCTGCTGCTGCTGCTTAGTCACTAAGTCGTAATCTGACTCCTTGTGACCCCATGGGTTGTAGCCTGCCAGGCTCCTCTGTCCATGGAATTCTCCAGGCAAGAATACTAGAGTGAGTCGCCATTTCTCTCTCCAGGGGATCTTCCTGACATGGGGATCGAACCCGTGTCTCCTGCACTGCAGTCAGATTCTTTACCCCTGAGTCACAAGAGAAGCCCATAATGCTCTATTATGTACTGTTAATTTAACTTTAGCATTTTCTAAACTAAGTACTAATCAAAGAGAACTACTGATGAATAAAGTTAATATTTTAATAGTATTCTAATAATAGGCATTTAAAACCCCTTCAATGTATTAGAAAAACATTAGTTTTCATATACTGTAAAGCAATGTTGTTGGTCAAAACTATAAGTTTCAGTTGAAGTCAACAGACTGCATTTATTTTTTTTTTAATTTTATTTTTAAACTTTACATAATTGTATTAGTTTTGCCAAACATCAAAATGAATCCGCCACAGGTATACATGTGTTCCCCATCCTGAACCCTCCTCCCTCCTCCCTCCCCATACCATCCCTCTGGGTCGTCCCAGTGCACCAGCCCCAAGCAACCAGTATCGTGCATCGAACCTGGACTGGCAACTCGTTTCATACATGATATTTTACATGTTTCAATGCCATTCTCCCAAATCTTCCCACCCTCTCCCTCTCCCACAGAGTCCCTAAGACTGTTCTATACATCAGTGTCTCTTTTGCTGTCTCGTACACAGGGTTATTGTTACCATCTTTCTAAATTCCACATATATGCGTTAGTATACTGTATTGGTGTTTTTCTTTCTGGCTTACTTCACTCTGTATAATAGGCTCCAGTTTCATCCACCTCATTAGAACTGATTCAAATGTATTCTTTTTAATGGCTGAGTAATACTCCATTGTGTATATGTACCATAGTTTTCTTATCCATTCATCTGCTGATGGACATCTAGGTGTATTAATGTTACAGACGTATACGGTTCTGAAAAAAACATATTCAATGATACTATTACTGTTTTCTGTACAAGATAGAACAAAAGCTGCTGCTGCTACTGCTAAGTTGCTTCAGTCGTGTCCAACTCTGCGACCCCATAGACGGCAGCCCACCAGGCTCCTCTGTCCCTGGGATTCTCCAGGCAAGAACACTGGAGTGGGTTGCCATTTCCTTCTCCAACAGACTGCATTTAGAATTTATAAAGTAAGTAATAAAATCTGGCCCACTGTAATCCTTAGTGCAAACACCCAGGGTACTATCTGCCTAGCATCCTTCCCTTCTTCCAAGCACTATCTCTCATCCCTACTCCCCTCATTTCACACACATCCCAATAGCTATCTTGAGAACTCAGTGCTCTTACATGATCCTGGTATACAGTGAATTAGTCCAACGTGATCAAGCCATACCAGAGAGTCTATTAAAGCTTTAACCTGGGACTCAAAAGTAATCAGAACCTCTCTAGAGACAGATGCAGTAAGGTAAAAAAATTCAGACTGGCTCTTTCTACAGGTTTCCCACCATGCAGAAGAACCAGTCTATGCTGAAAAGCATGAAGGAAAAAAGTTTATTATACAATTCTGTTTATATTGTGCATATTTGAAATTTTCCACATAAGAAGTTTTTTTTTCCTGAAAGTTATGAAGACACATATGAGACCTATGTTCTCATCTTCAGCTTAATAGATAAAACTTTACCAATGTAATTCTCTTCCCTATGAATCACACCCTGATTCCATCCCCCCATCCCACAACCACTATCCTGAAGCCCTCCTCTCTCTTAAACATTCTCCAAACATCAGTTTAAACATTACTTCCCTGGGGGAAGGTCTTTCCTGACTTAAAACACTCAGAAGGTTAAGTGTCCCCGTTATGTGCGGTACCATCACTTCATGGGAAATAGATGGGGAAACAGTGGAAACAGTGTCAGACTTTATTTTTGGGGGCTCCAAAATCACTGCAGATGGTGACTGCAGCCATGAAATTAAAAGACGCTTACTCCTTGGAAGGAAAGTTATAACCAACCGAGACAGCAGATTAAAAAGCAGAGACATTACTTTGTCACCAATGGTCCATCTAATCAAGGCTATGGTTTTTCCAGCAGTCATGTATGGATGTGAGAATTGGACTATAGAGAAAGCTGAGCGCCGAAGAATTGATGCTTTTGAACTGTGGTGTTGGAGAAGACTCTAGAGTCCCTTGGACTGCAAGGAGATCCAACCAGTCCATCCCAAAGAAGATCAGTACTGGGTGTTCATTGTAAGGACTGATGTTGAAGCTGAAACTCCAATCCTTTGGCCACATGATGCAAAGAGCTGACTCATTTGAAAAGACCCTGATGCTGGGAAAGATTGAGGGCAGGAGGAGAAGGGGACGACAGAGGATGAGATGGTTGGATGGCATCACCGACTCAATGGACATGGGTTTGGGTGGATTCCAGGAGCTGGTGATGGACAGGGAGGCCTGGCGTGCTGCAGTTCATGGGGTTGCAAAGAGTCCGACTGACTAAGCAACTGAATTGAACTGAACTGAACTATGTGCTTTCACAGCTTTGACCATACCTATGATTTATTTGTTTGTATACTTTATAACAAGCTCTCCAGTAAACTTACTTCTTCCATAAATTCAAGAAAACCTCTGTTCAATTCTTAGCTGACTACTCAGCTAACTGAGGAGAGACTTCAATGGCTTCACAACAAAGAATTCAGAGTTTACAAAATTAGTTGAGAAAGATCATTTTAAGAGAACAGTAACAAAAACAAATCTTGAGAGGGAAAAGTAACTGATTTCCTGAGTTGCCATATTATATAATTTAAAACGTCCAATTTCCAAAAAAACTTACAAAACATGCAATGAAACTTGAACGTATGGCTCACGCACAGAGAAAAAAGCAGTCAGCAGCAACTGGCCCCACGGGAGCCCCTACACTGGACTCACTAGACAAAGACTTTCAATCAGCTCACGCTCGTGCTCAGCCGCTTTACCCATGTCTGACTCTCCGCAACCCTGTGGACTGTAGCCCACTAGGCTCCGCTGAACATGGGACTCTCCAGGCAAAAATAATAGAGTGGGTTGCCATTTTCTCCTCCAGGAGCTCTTCCTGACTCAGGGATTGAACCTGCGTTTCCTGCAGCTCCGGCACTGCAGGCAGATTCTTTACCTCTGAGCCATAGGGGAAGCCCTTCAATCAGCGATTTTCAATATATTCAAAGAACTAAAGGAAAGTATGCCAAAAGAACTAAAGGTGAGTTAACAGTATCTCAAAGATAAAGAATATCAATAAGGACAAAGACATTTTTAAAGGAACCAAATAAAAATTCTGGAATTAAAAAGTACAACAGCTGAAATGAAAAACTCACTAGAGGGATTTAACAGCAGAATTCCGCAGGTAGAAGAAGAAAACAAAAAATCAGCAAATCTGAAGACATATCAATTGAGATTAAGCTACCTGAGTAACAAAAAAAAAAAAAAAAGAAAAGAAAAGAAACATCAGCAGAAGTCTCAGAGAACCTCAGGACACTATCAAGTTTCAGTTCAGTTCAGTCACTCAGTAGTGTCCAACTCTTTGCGACCCCATGAATCGCAGCACGCCAGGCCTCCCTGTCCATTACCAACTCCCAGAGTTCACCCAAACTCATGTGCATTGAGTCAGTGATGCCATCCAGCCATCTCATCCTCTGTCGTCCCCTTCTCCTCCTGCCCCCAATCCCTCCCAGCATCAGGGTCTTTTCCAATGAGTCAACTATCAAGTTTACTAACATACATAAAATGGAAATTCCAGAAAGAAGTATAAAAAGAAGTAAAAAGAATATTATAAGAAATAACAGCCAAAAACTTCCAAAATTTTATTTTTAAATATATTATTTTATTTTAAATTTTATTTTAAAAAGTAATCTAAACAGAAGCTCAATGAATTCCAAGTAGACTAAACTCAGAGAACCACACTTAGCTACACTATTATCAAAGTGTCAAAAACCAGAGAGAGAATCTTGACGTGACTCATCGTGTTTAAGAGATGCTGAACAACCTCAACAACATATTTATCATCAGAAACCAAGGAGGTCAGAGTGCCAAAAGAAAGACTATCAAGCAAGAAAGAAAGTAAAGAAAGTGAAGTCAGTCAGTCATGTCCGACTCTTTGCTACCCCCTGGACTGTAGCCCACCAGGCTCCTCCATCCATGGGATTCTCCAGGTAAGAATACTGGCATGGGTTGCCATTTCCTTCTCCAGGAGATCTTCCCAACCCAGGGCCTGAAGCCAGGTCTCCTGCATTGTAGGCAGACGCTTTACCGTCTGAGCCACCAGGGAATATCCAGCAAATTTATCTTTCAAAAATGAAAGAGAGATTAAGGAATTCCTAGATAAACAAAAACAGTTAATTCATCACTAGCAAACCTGCCTTGCAAGAAGTACTAAACTAAATCTTTCAGGTTGAAATGAAAAGTAAAGGTTCTCTTCATGTGAATGCAAGTTACTAAGTGTCTTTCATGTCAACCTGAAGTGACTGAACAGATATCCATAGAACACCTCACCCAACTGCACTATAGAATACACAGTCTTCTCAAGAATTCTAGTTACGTTAGCCCAAGAAACAGGTCTCAAAAATTTCCAAGAGAACGAAATCACATAAAGCATCTTCTCCAATCAAGAGAATGAAAAAAAAAATCAATGGCTACAATACATGCTACAATATGGATGAATCTTGAAACTGTTATGCCAAATGAAATGTCAGTCCCAAAGGATAAACATATGGTTCCACTTATACGCGGTTACCATTTAAGTCGAATTCATAGAGACGGAGTAGAATAGTGGGTATGAGGACTATGCAGAGGGGAAGATGGAGCTTTAGTGCCTAGAGAGCTTTTTTAGCGGTTTGTGTCCGGGACAGTGAAACAGCTCCAGACACGGCCAGTGCTGACAGCTGCGTACGCTGCAGTCGCTCAGCCACTGGACGGCATACTTAGAAATGGGGAGAACGGTAAACTTCCATTTTACGTGTATTTTACCACAACGAAAAAAAATGGAAAAGGTTGTATTAGGTTCCCTAGAACGCAAAAAGTAATAATTATCTAAGTATCAGTCACTATCCATACCACCACATACGATTCCCACAACAGTGCTGCCGGGTGCTATTAATATGCTTTAATGACTAGGAAACTGAAGCACAAAGCCATTAAGTCATTTACTTCAGGTCACACAGCTAGGAAATAGTCGAACAAGAACTCAATACTTTGGCCACCTGATGCAAAGAACCGTGGCACTGGAAAAGACCCTGATGCTGGGAAAGACTGAAGGCAGGAGGAGAAGGGGACGACACAGGATGAGATGGTTGGATGGCATCACTGATTCATGAGTTTGAGCTAGCTCCGGGAGTTGGTGATGGACAGGGAAGCTGGGAATGCTGCAGTCCACGGGGTCGCAAAGAGTCAGACATGACCAAGCGACTGAACTGACTAAAAAACTCAAACCCTGGCAGTCTTTCAGAGACATCAAAGCTCTAAAAAAAAAAAAAAAAAAAAAAAAATAGCTAACTGCCTAATTATTCATGTAAATATGCAACAGCAAAAATCAAAACACAATCCTTCCCCTCCAATATTTTAATGTGTATTTGCATTAATGGTAACATTTAATGATACCATTATACACAAAGCATTTTTATCAATCTTTATTAGTTCATACTGTCATCTGGCAGTAAGCCACATCAAATTTTAAAACACACAGTATCAGTATAAAAAATAAGAAAACAACAGGCTTTTAAAGATCATTATCCCTGACAAACACCAATAAGCAAAGGAGGAAGCACATCAGAGAAGAGAAAAAGAAAAGGCATTTAGAAGTATCTTTGTAAATAGTCTTTCACTCACATGGCTTCCAAGTAAGAAAAAAGACAACATCATAAAGCTCAGGCGCTTTTGGGAACCAGGCAGCAGGCCTTTTGGACATGGTTCCAGACTTCAGGACACAGTCCTACTGCTCCTTTTTATCTGGTGCCAATAAAATCAGAAAGAATTACCAGCTATCAATCATTCTCTCACACTCGTAACTTTTTATAACAGACTGATCCAACAACCTAAGGATGTAATAATAGAACAGTTCGTCAATTTTCAAGATACTTTTATAAAAAAGAAAAAGAAAAAAACTATACCAACATTTAATAAATTTATCATGCTATGCACTAAGACAGAAAAAAATAAATATACTCTGCCCTCTGAAAACTGGAGAGATTAATATGGAGTACTCAAAAAAATCACAACTGTAATGCCATGAAAGCACACAACAGGGACACTTAACTGAGTAAGTGTTTTGAGTCAGAAAAGACCTTTCCCCAGGGAAGCGACACTTAGACTGATGTTTGGAGAAGAGAAGACGGCTTCCCTGGTGGCTCACACAGTAAAGAATCTGCCTGCAATGCAGGAGACCTGGGTTTGATCCCTAGGTCAGGAAGATCCCCTGGAGAAGGGAATGGCAACCCACTCCAGTATTCCTACCTGGGAATTCTATGAACATAGGAGCCCGGCAGGCTACAGCCCATGGGGTTGCAAAAGAGTCGGACACAGCTTAGCAACTAAAACACACACAGACACTAATACAGGAAAACTAGTAAGATTACAGGCTGACAATGCTTCCGTCCTAGGATGGGTTATTAGTCTTAGCCTATATATTTGGCCTTTAATTCACATGTAGGGATTGTAGATGAGAATTTTGGCCTTTGGTGAGAGACTTTAGAACTCCGATCCTCCTTCCTCTTCCATACATTAACATTCATATACAGCTAAGACCCATGGAGGGCTGCAATTTTATTAAAGGTGTCCTGAATAGCTCAGTAAGAAAACTAAAGAGGGTTAGGTATGGAGAGCAACAAAAACACCATTATTCTTTGTTGATACAGTTACCAACACAGGGTCCTCAGGAGAATCTAACATTAGAATTAGAGTTCAGCAAGGAGGCTGAATCAGCACACAAACAGCAATTTGTTTTCAATATCAATTGGTTACTGGTGGTTACTAGTTTGTAACCACCATTTGCAAAATGCCTATTTATAAATATATATCATTCACAATACCAAAAATTCGTTTCAAAACTCTAAGAATAAGTCTAATAGAAGACTTTCATGAAAACAATACAACTGTATTAAAAAATATTAGCGTATGTCAGTAGAGATATATACCACAGTCATCCAATAAGATGACTACTATCCCCACTGTAAACCTGTAAATTAAATGAAATTCCAATCACAAGCCCAAACAGGGTTTGGGGATTTTTTTTTTTTTTGGGGGGGGGGGGGCGTCAGATTTTCTTTGAGGTGGAATGAAATTTGACAAACTGATGTAAAATTCACTAAGAAAGAGAAGGTGCCTTATCAGACATCAAGACATCAAAACTGTTGTAATTAACACAGTATGACAGTGACATGAAAGCAAACAAATCAAATAAGACTGCAGTACAGACCAAACTCTAGAAATTATCCCATGAAGTAAATTTAAAACTTTTAAATAAAGTTAAAAACAATCCAGAACTAGAAAGATACTTTCAATGCATATTACCAAAAACATTAATATTCACATTATAAAAAGAACTGCCACAAATGAACATAAAATCCAATTCCTACCAGGAAAAAAAACTGTGAAGGATACTGAGAAAAGATTCACAGAACAGGAGACCAGAATGCAAAGACGTTCAACTCCACTAAAAAACACAGTGATGAAAGTGAGAACTATGGAACTCCATATCTTATCTTTCAGAGAGGCAAAAATTAGGAGCTAGATAAAAATAAAAAGTCAGTAAGATGTGGGAAAACACGCTGGTGGGTACAAAGCAGTACCTCTACTTTGGACTGGAGCTGGTTTTACTCTGTGAGATAAAGTGGCAGTATACCCTGTAATCCAGCAAGTCTGGCCCTGCTGTCTGTACCAGATAAAGTTACATGCAGACTAGGTATCTATGTACAAGTCTATTACTTACAATACTATTGCCAAAAGGTAGGACCCAGTTATTTCTCAGGATAAAACTGAGTTTCATTAAACATGGACTACCAAACAGCAGTTAAAAAGAATGAACTAAACCTACATGTCCAAGTGCAGCACGGAATGGTGCACCAAGACCCCAGGATAATGGGTACTTCTGAAGGAGGCAGGACAGGATGAGGGGAGAATATTAAGGAAGAGAAAAAGCAAACAAGGGAGAAAGTTAACGTGCTTGAGGCCAGGCACAAAAGTGTTTGCTATATTACTTCCTGTAAAGTTTTTGTATGTTTGAATTATTTCATAATTTATGCAAAATTTTAAGAGATTAGAAATAGCTCAATTATGAACAGCAATTTAGAGGGTACAATGGAAGGAAATAGGAAAGAAATACATAGAGGGCTTTTCTCAAAGCAAACAAGTATAAAACATTTTTAAGTTGGTATTTAAAAGATATGGCCACCTACTGATGAGAACAGGGATGAGAGGCAAGTCTCAGATCTCTTGAGGAAGACAGAAACTGGGCCTCATGGCCAGACAATTCTGTCTCGCTAGGACAAGATAAAATAAGTCTAATCAGTTTGCTATCTCAGCTCACTTGGCCTGGCATCACTGTGATTCTCAGTAACTCTATGAAGCATTATGAAAGTGACCGTGCTGAACTTCGACTCTAATAGGTACAAGGCATTCCGCTAGATGCAAGGGACAGAAAGAGGTATGTTACCAGTTCTCAGGAAACTGATCACCTAGTGTGAGAGTGACGATGCATACAGAAAGAAAGAAACAAAATCTGACACTTAAGGCCTAAACAAGTGCTACTGGAATTCAGAGAAAGAAAAGAACCCATCAGGGTGCTGGGATTTAAAAGAAAGGTTTCACCAGAGCAGTGGAACTCAAATTGAGTTGTGAAGGACAGGAAACAATTTAGAAGGTGCAAAACGTGGCCTTCTAGGTCCAGGTAGAAAAAAATGGTAGACCTCCAGGGAGGAAAAAGTAGAGTGCAAGCGCTTGGTAATTTTTGGATCTTAGAAGAACAAAATACTTCGACAATAAACAAACTCTTTACAATCAGCCAATCAATCAATTTTTACCTACAAACAACAGAATCTATTTCCAGTAGTCTCATCAGAAAAGGAATTTATTCAAAACACTTTAGGTGACACACAGAATTCCCTTTTGCAAAGAGCCAAAGAATCAACTTAGGGGTGTACAGCCAGAAAAATACCTGAGTCTCCTCACCAGTTATTTCCACTCTTTGAACCCTTGGTGCCATGAGGGTGAAGGCTCAGACATAAGACTCGCCAGAGAGTTTGCCACACTCCCTGTAAAAGCCCACCGTCTCAGTCCCCAACATCCACGTCAGGAAGCAACCCAAGCAAGAGCAGCTGCCCTGCAGGTCTCCCTTCTGAATTCACGTCTTCCAGAGACGCATCTCATCAGCAGAATCTAGGTCACATGCTCATGTCCTAGATGCAAGGGATGTTAGGAAACTGAGTCCTGCCTTCTACAATACTCCAAACAGACCGATTTCTCCAACAGTGAGGGGTTATTTGAAATAAGACCAAATACAGAACAAGTCTTGGCTATCGAACAACATACATATTTATTCCAAACTTCAAGCACCAAACAAGACTCTCAAGCCCGATAGATTATAACCAAGCCTCGTATGAACAAAACTCTCTCTGTTCCTCAAAGGGAGATGAGACCCAGTCTCAGCAGTTGCTGTGCACAGCTCCAGTATCAGAAGCTACGGGCTATGTCACCCTCCCTTCCGATTTCTTTGAACTTATAGACTAAACGGCAAAGGGGTGGGAATGGAAATATAAGCAAAAGTATTTTTAAATATATAAACACACAAAGAAGGAACACTTAACACGTTCTACAGACATGACCTGGGTCTATGAACTGTGTGAAGAACTACAACTCACTCTCAGACCTCCATTTGTGAAACCTAAAATTTTTGGTTATACAGATCTAGTAGAGCCCTTAATAGTCTGCCCATCTATTTTAGATCTAGAGATTCCATGATCATTTAGCCACAGCTAAAAAGAAGCATTCATGTCATTGCATCTCTGATCATCAGGCCAGTCAGGCTACCTTAGGAAAATGACACCCACTTTGCCTATGAAAGTAAGAGGCATCCTAGACTCCCACCATCTGAAATCAGAAAGACAATTTCAACGAATTAAATGTAGGTAGGTCTCCCACCTACAGACAACAGCAATTACACTGCTTTTCACAGATGCTGGCACTGTCCTGAAAGTATGCTTTACCTCTGAGGTGAGTAAAATGTCCTCTGGACCTCTTGGTGGACAACAGTGGACAGAGAATAAAAAGGTGAATAGGCACAAAGAAAAATCCACTCCATCAGTCCCATGACCCTTGATCTCTTGACTTCTTCCTCTACATATCACCATGAGTTCACAGGCTTTCAACTTTACTAACTACAGGCCCCAATGCTGAGACTAATCAAAGAAGCAAACAATTATCAATACCTCTCTGGCTGCTTGACCTGGAATACTGAATCCAGAATCTCTAGTAATTGCACCATGCCAATACACTCTGCCAAATTTAAAAGTATGTTTCATCTATACATAGAACCAACATCTATATATAGAACCGACATCTAGATATATTCCAGTTTTTGCTATGTTGGCAAAAAAAAATTACATTGACACATAATCCCTTTCTTCTCATTTTGACTACCCAAAAGCACAGCATGCTACACTCTGACTCCAGTTACAGATCTGGAAACAATGAAAATTATGGAAAGGCGTATGAGGACACCGACGTCCTTTTGAACAGTAACTGTTATAACCAAGAACTGACAGGTCTTCAAAGAAAACAGGGACAGACTTCTGCCAGCAAGAGAGACTTCATCATGTTTGGAGACTTTACTTGTGTTTATAATTCTCTATATAAATGTATTCAATAGATTACTAGGAGCCATAAATAAGGCATATGTCCAAAAAAAGAGGGGCATATGTCATACACTACTGTTCTATCTCCTGAAGTTTTCTTAAAATTAGGCAAAAATAAGATTTCCCTATTTTACGTTGCTATGTATTTAGTATTTATCATTTATCATTATAGTTTGTGCACACTAAGACAAGGCAGCATTACAGTACTCAAATTCAAGAGCAATTAAATTTATGCCTCTAGAGGGCAGCATTTCTCATAGGATAGACAGGTTAAACAAAACAGGAGTTCCACTGTCCAAGTTCAAGAAATACAGGGTAAACAAGCTTTAGCAAGTTTCTTTCTTGTAAGATGTCTCAGAGTCTTTCACATATCACCGTGCATTGTGAATCTTCAACAGACCATTATTACGGTATACGGTATTTCTTCACCCTTAATCACAGAAACCATTCTGCAAGAACCCTCTCTAGTGACTACTTCCACAGAACACATTTGGACAAATTCTCTTAAGACAAGCCTTACTTCCTTTTTAATTCAGAGACTTGCTCCTCTGGTCTTTAAAACAAGCCTTAAGACATCTCTTTGTATTCACAGATCACAACCAAGAAAGGAATATAAACACTGGCATTCGTTTATTTTGCGAAAATGAGAAACGTGGATAACTTACTACTTGGCTTGTTCAAAGGATAACAGCTAAAAAAAAAAGAAGGAAAAAAGCTAGATACGTCCTCTCCTAGCTTTAAAAACCACAAAAGAGTTGAGGTATACTTACAAAGGAGTTGAGGTATACTTAATAAAACATTTTCATATTTACCCAATTCAGAATATTCATTAACAATGCATTATCTTTCCAGAATCCATGTCAACTGAAATTAAATTTCATAATATAGAGATATGTTATAAACCTGATGAGACCTTTACATATCTCTATAGATGAAATGTTCTTAATTTTCTGTGAGGGAGCAGTTAAAATAGTTCCCCTTTTTTTGTTGTTGCCGTTTGGTCTTTTCAGCTAAGTGATGGAATAGTTTTTAGAATATAGACACGCTCTCATTCTCCAAGTACTCTTGCAGAATACTTGAAGAATATTGCAGAATACTCTTGAATAAGAAAGGGGGGAAGGAGAGGGAATGATTTCATATACAATACATGTATCCAAGTGTGTGTTTACTAAGTATCCTTTAATCCACAAACAATGTTTGAAATGTTTTTCTTTTTAAGAAAATGCAAACACAGGCATACCTCAGAGATACTGCAGGCTCAGTTCCACCCCACCACAATAAAGTGACTATCACAATAAAGCAAGTCACACAATTTGACTGGTTTCCCAGTTCATATAAAAAAAAGACTGGCTCAAAACTGGGAAAGGAGTGTGTCAAGGCTGTATACTGTCACCCTGCTTATTTAACTTATATGCAGATTACATCGTGCAAAATGCCAGGCTGGATGAATCCGAAGCTGGAATCAAGATTTCGGGGAGAACTATGAGTAACCTCAGATATGCAGATGATACTACCTACTACCTTAATGGCAGAAAGTGAAGAGGAACTAAACAGCCTCTTGAGGAGGGTGAAAGAGGAGAGTAAAAAGCTGGCTTAAAACTCAACATTCAAAAAACTAAGATCATGGCATCCAGTCCCATAACTTCATGGCAAATAGGTAGAGAAAAAATGGAAACAGTGGCAGATTTTATTTTTTTGAGCTCCAAAATCACTGAGGACGGTGAATGCAGCCATGAAATTAAAAGATGCTTACTCCTTGGGAGAAAAGCTATGACAAACCTAGACAGTATTAAAAAGCAGAGGTATCACTTTGTCGACAAAGGCCCAGACAGTCAAAGCTATGGTTTTTCCAGTAGTCATGTGTGGATGTGAGAGTTGGACCATAAAGAAGTCAGAGCACCAAAGAACTGATGCTTTTGGACTGTGGTGCTGTAAGGCTCTTGCGAGTCCCTTGGACTGCAAGGAGATCCAATCAGTCCATCCTAAAGGAAATACTGAATACTTTAAATATTAATATTTCCTGAATATTCATTGGAAGGACTGATGCTGAAGCTACAATACTTAGGCGACATGATGCGAAGAGCTGACTCATTTGAAAAGACCATGATGCTGGGAAAGATTGAGCCAGAAGGAGAAGGGGGCGACAGAGGATGAGATGATTGGATGGCATCACCAACTCAATGGACGAGTTTGAGCAAACTCCAGGAGATGGTGAAGGGCAAGGAAGCCTGCTGTGCTGTAGTCTTTTGGGTCGCAAAGAGTCAGAGACATGACTTGGCAACTGAACAGCAACATAAAGTTCTATTTACATTACAGTCTATCAAGAGTGCAATAGCATTATGTCTAAAAAACAATAATGTGCATACCTTAATTTTAAAATACTTTATTGATAAAAAAATGCAAACCATATCTGAGCCTACAGTGAGTTGTAATCTTTCTGCTGGAGGAGGGGCTTGCCTCCATGTTAGTAGCTGTTGACTAATTTCAATGGTGGTTGCTGAAGGCTCCAGTGTCTGTGGTAATTTCTAAAAACAAAACAATGAAGTTTGCTGCATTAATTGACTATTCTTACAAATGATTTCTCTGTAGCATGCAATACTGTCTGATAGCATTTTACCCACAGTAGAACTTCTTTCAAAATTGGAGCCAGTCCTCTCAAACCCTACCGCTGTTTTATCAACTAAGTTTATGTAATACTCTAAATCCTTTGTTATTTCAACAGTCTTCATCAGGAGTATATTCCATCTCAAGAAACCACTTTCTTTACTCATCCGTAAGAAGAAACTTCATGCGTGTGTACTCAGTCATGACCGACTCTTTGCAACCCAATAGACTGTAACCTGCCAGGCTCCTCTGCCCAAGGGATTATTCCAGCAAGAATAGTGCAGTGGGTAGCCATTTCCTCCTCCAGGGGATCTTCCATACCCAAGAATCAAACTCGTGTCTCCTGACTCTCCTGCGCTGCAGGCAGATTCTTTACCACTGAGACATTGGGGAAACCACAGAAGTTACAACCAACAACACAGAAATAGAAAGGACTATAGTGGTGGTGGTGGGAAGGCGCTTCGTCACATCCCACTCTTTGTGACCCCAGGGACGGCAGCCTGCCAGGCTCCTCTGTCCATGGGCTTCTCCAGGCCAGAAGACTGGCACGGGATGCCATGCCCTCCTCCAGGGGATCCTCCTGACCCAGGGATGAACCCTGAGTCTCTTATGCCTCCTGCACTGGCAGGGGGGTTCTTTACCACTAGTGCCACCTGCTGCAATTCACATCTTCAGGCTCCACTTTGAATTCTAGCTATCTTGCTATTTCTACCACATCTGTTCCCTCCTCCACTAAAGGCTTAAACTCCTCCAAGTCATTCATGAGGGCTGGAATCAACTTCTTCCAAAATCCTGTCAATGTTGATATTTTAATCTCTTCCCATGAATCAGAGTGTTCTTAATGGCATCTAGAATGGTGGATCCTTTCCAGAAGGCTTTTTATATACTTTGCCCAGTTCCATCAGAGGAATCACTATTTATGATAGCTATAGACTTATGAGATGTACTTCTTAAATAATAAGAATTGAAACCTACATTGGTCCTTGATTTATGGGCTGCACAATGTATGTTGTGTCACAGGTACAAAAGGATTAACCTCACTGTACATCTCCATGAGACCTCTTGAGTGACCAGGTGCACTGACAATGAGCAGCAATACTGTGAATCTTCTTTTCTTTCTGGGGAGTCGTATTCAGTAAACCCTGTTGCACAGAGGTGCTGCCATTCAGGCTTTGCTAGTCCATTTACAGTAGACTGAGCACGATTCTTCAGGGCCCTAAAATTTTCAGAATGGTAAATGAGCAATGACTTCAACTTTAAAGTCACCAGTTACATAAGACTCTAGGAGGAGAGTTAGCCTGTCCTTTGACGCTTTAAAGCCAAGCACTGACCTCTCCTCTCTAACTAGGAAAGTCTTAGATGGAATCTTCTAACAGAAGGCTGTTTTGTCTACATTTGAAAGCCTGTTGTTCCCTGTAGTCACTAATTATCTTAGCTAGGTCTTCTGGGTAACTTTCTGCTGCTTCTACATCGGCACTGGCTGCTTCGCCTTGCACTCTTGTTACGGAGACAGGGTCTTTCCTGACATATCTCATGACCCAACCTCTGCTAGCTTCAAACTTCTCTCCTGCAGCTTCCTCACCTCTCAGGCTTCAGGGAATTGAAGAGAGTTAGGGCCTTGCTCTGGGTTAGGCTTTGGCTTAAGAGAATGAATGTCGTGGCTGGTTTGACCTTCTCTCCAGACCACTACAGCTTTCTCCGTATCAGCAGCAAGCTGTTTCGCTTTCTCATTCGTCTATTCACTGGAGCAGCACTTTGAATTTCCTTTAAGCACTTTTCCTTCCCTGACAACTTAGCTCACTGACTCAAGAGGCCTCGTTTCCAGCCTATCTCAGCTTCAGGATGTCTTCCTCACTGTGCTTAATTGTTTCTAGCTTTCGATTTAAAGTGAGAGACATGCAACTCTTCCTCTTCACTTCAACACTGGAGTCATTGCAGGCTTATCAATTGGCTGATTTCAATGCTGTTGTGTCTCAAGGAATAGTGAGGCCTGAAAAGAGGGAGAGAGGTGGGGGAATGACCAGTCAGTGGGACAGTCAGAACACACAACATTTATCACTTAAGTTGCCATCTCACACGGCTGTGGTTTGTGATGCCCCAAAACAATTACTTCAGAGGTCACCAATCACAGATCACTATTACAAATAAAATAATAAAAAAGCCTGAAATATTGCAAGGATTGCCAAAATGTGACGCACAGACATGAAGTAAGGAAACACTGTTGGAAAAAAGGCACACACAGACTCGACTGACTCAGGGTTGCCACAAACTTTCAACTTATTTAAAAAACGCACACACTGAATCTACGAAGCTTAATAAAGCAAAGTGCAAAAAGCAACTCTTTCCAGGATTCTTAATTCATAAGTCCTTCTGGTACGCCTCTTATGATATTAGCATTATCCAAAAAAGACTAATTCTTGGTCTCAAATCATCAAAAGATGTTAAGCAAGTATATAACCAACTCTCAAAGTTTAATTTCCAATATATTAGTCATTGGCTGCATATACTAGTGAACATCTAAACTGTGACTACCATTACTGAATAACTGAATTTTTATTTAATTAAAATTTTATCTAAATGTAAAAGCTGAAGTGATATAAAATGTCTATTAAAGAAACGTTTATTGTTTTGATCTAGATAGCATCAATTAACTATTAAACTAATTTTTTTCTACATATCAATATAATAGTAGTATAAAGCATTTGCTTAAAGTTTTTTTTGCAAAGATCACAAGTTGCAGTGATGCCTATGTAAATCATAACTGACAGTCAAAATGGAGATACTTTTTCATATTAATTTTTATTTTTTTAATTTTAATATATTTTGAATATAATTGTTTTATTTTAAACAAAATGGATGAATGGTTGGTGAGGTGAACAAAAATTTTAAATGAAAAAAGAGGCATTCTCCCCAGGAAGAACCAAGTAGAGATACAGAAGTGAGCACTATCACTAGAACAATACAGGGAGGCTGGAAGAAGGTAATCCACGATTCCAACACGAATAATCTAACACGAATAATCATCACAATTAGCTGCAGTAGAGCAAAATTAAAAAGTTGTTTCCTGTGCAGAAAACTTTTCAAATCAAAAGGGAGATAAAATTAAGACACATTTTCAGCAAGTATATAATTTTTATAAGAGGTTTCGTAAGTCAAAATAGAAGCAACAAAGTTAGTCACCTGGTGTAAGAATTAAAAGTCCCACAGACATTTTAAAAACATTTTTTTAAGGACCTGGGCTTATGACTCTGGCAAGCTATAAAATGTGTTGAATTCTAAGAAATAAAGGAGAGAAAGAAGTGGGGGGAGGAGGCAGAAAACCATATTTAAGTGGAAAGGAAGTAATCATTTCAATTACAGGCATTTTGTCAGAAAATTATGAGGAATACTAAAAAGGGTATTTTACCAAAAGTGAAAGGTCTTCGTTTAAGCCACAAAGCAACTGTTTATCATATAGAAGACCATTCTAACAATATCAAAATCAATAGAGTTTGAGAAATTACTTTTACCTTTAGATAAACCATGTGATACGAAAGACACTGCCAAATTAAAATTTAAGACGTTTTGTTTGAAAGGACTTCCAAATTTAATAAGAAATGTCAATATGTAGTTTAAAAAAATCAAAACTGTGGCACAGACTGTTTCTCATCTTATACTTCTGTCAAAGAATTTCAGCTATATATTAAAAAATTAGTTTCTATCTTAACAAACAGCTCCAGCCATATGAGGTCAAAATTTCAGTTACTGGAATTTTAAAAGAAAACAGTGCTTCTCTTATTGTTTTATTCCACCATATGATATACATTAAAAATATTTGTGTTTAGCTTTCTAAAGTTAACTATGAAAAGTGTCATGGATTTAAGCATTTAAAATTGTTAAGTGTGTACACACAAATAATATGAATCCTAGCCAGTTTACACAGCTGTTGAAAAAACAGAAGACAATACATTTAATAATCTTGTATTATTTGTCAGTGATTGAGTAATGGAAGAATTTCACAAAGGTTTACTGTATTACTGTATTAACTCTTATTCAAAAAATATTGCTCTATATTCAATAATCAGAGACAAAATAGTAGTATTTGTTATGTTTTTTCATCGATATCTCACTATATATAAATAAGCTTAATCTGAGTATCAAAAAGTTAATTATGACCTAGCTATAAGGTATGGAAATCTGTGCTGAAACTGAAAGTTTTCATAAAACAAATCAATAAAAATTTTACACTTTTCCATAACATGAATCAATAGAATATTTTAGTTACAATGGACAACATGTGAAAACTGCAAAAATAACAAGAAATAGTTGAACACTTTGATACTGACTGAATTTAGAGTTGTTTTACAACTTATGCAATATCCTTAAGGAATCTGATGTTAATAGTGAATTGACACAAGAGTTGGTGAATTTGCTTAGTTTGAGTAGCACAGTTTTGAAACTGTGCTTTTGCTTCAAAGTCTAATGAATTCTACTTAAAAAAATGAAACAGTTTTATCAGTTTGGATGTAAATACTAAAAGAAATTCATTTTTTAGCAGTTAAGTTCAGATACTGAAGGGCTTTCCTGATATCTCAGCTGGTAAAGAATCCCCCTGCAATGCAGGAGACCCGAGTTTGATTCCGGGGTTGGGAAGATCCTCTGCAGAAGGGAAAGGCCACCCACTCCAGTATTCTGGCCTGGAGAAATACATGGACTGTATGATCCATGGGGTCGCAAAGAGTTGGACATGACTGAGAGACTTTCACTTTCAGATACTGAAAAGCATAAATCTGTTTGGAACAACTTAGGTATGTGAATCTACTTTTTCAATCATAAATTTTACAAAGTCTAAACAAAGACCAAGTATTTCTGATTAAAATTTGGCGATCAAATCAAATAAAACACCCACCAGGTTTTGGAGAATCGATCCAAAAAAAAAAGGCAAAATATCCCAATATTTTATATTATTTACATGTTAAGATGATAATATTCTAGGTAAGTCAGATTAATTAAAATATATTAATCTTTTCTCCTTTTTAAAATGAGGCTCCTAGAAACTTTTAAATTGCATATGTGGCTCAAATTATATTTTTATCACACAGTGATATTCTAGGCAAGATTAACTAAAGATGAACAAAATTCAGTTCTTACAAGAAGAGCACATTCTTTAGGACGTCACTATCAACACCTAGCGGAGAAGGCGATGGCAGCCCACCCCAGCACTCTTGCCTGGAGAATCCCATGGGCAGAGGAGCCTGGTGGGCTGCAGTCCATGGAGTTGCTAGGAGTCAGGCACGACTGAGCGACTTCACTTTCACTTTTCACTTTCATGCATTGCAGAAGGAAATGGCAACCCACTCCAGTGTTCTAGCCTGGAGAATCCCAGGGACGGGGGAGCCTGGTGGGCTGCCATCTATGGGGTCACACAGAGTTGGACACGACTGAAGCGACTTAGCAGCAGCAGCATCAACACCTAAAAATGCACCCTGAAGTTCACATGACAATAGCCCATCACAATACATGCACACCTCACTATTCAACATAGAGCGCTGGGACAACCAAACTTCCACCCATGAAAGAATGAAGTTCCTCCCTACTTCACAGCATGTGCAAATGACAGCTCAAATGGACCAACGATCTAAACTTAAGAGCTAAAAACCACACAACTGTTACACAAAGACACGTAAACGTATACGCTCTGGGACTGATACACTCGTCACAGTGGATTCTTAGATATGATACCAAAGTACAAGCAACAACAACCAAAAAAAAGATAAAATGGGCTTCATCAAATTTAAAACTATCATACATCAAGGTATTATTAATAAAGTAAAAAGATAACCTACCAAATGGCTAAAAATATTTGTAAGCCACATATCTTAATAATGGTTTAATATCTATTATATATAAAGAATTCCAATAACACAACAACAAAAAGACAAACAACCCAATTTTTAAATGGGCAAAAGATGTGAACAGATATTTCTCCAAAGGAGATATATAAATGGCCAAATAAGCATATGAAAAAATGCTTTACATGGTTAGTCATGAAGGAAATGCAATCAAAATCATAGCTTCACAGCTATTAAGATAGCTATAAATACTTTTAATTTTTAACAAATTTTTTAAAGGGAAAAAACACTAAGTTGTAGCGAGGATATGGAGAAACTATACACTGCTGGTGGGAGTGCGTAACAGTGCAGCCACTATAGGGAACAGTTTGGCAGTTTCTCAAAAAGACAAACAAAATCACCATATGACTTGAAATTCCATTTCTAGGTATATCAAAGAAACCCATATGCAGGTCAGGAAGCAACAGTTAGAACTGGACATGGAACAACAGACTGGTTCCACATCGGGAAAGGAGTACATCAAGGCTGTATGTCACCCTGCTTATATATGCAGAGGACATCATGAGAAACGCTGGGCTGGAAGAAGCACAAGCTGGAATCAAGATTGCCGGGAGAAATATCAATAACCTCAGATATGCAGATGACACCACCCAGATGGCAAAAACTGAAGAGCTAAAGAGCCTCTTGATGAAAGTGAAAGACGAGAGTGAAAAAGTTGGCTTAAAGCTCAACATTCAGAAAATGAAGATCATGGCATCCGGTCCCGTCACATCATGGAAAATAGATGGGTAAACAGTGGAAACAGTGACAGACTTTATTTCTTGGGGCTCCAAAATCACTGCAGATGGTGACTGCAGCCATGAAATTAAAAGACGCTTACTCCTTGGAAGAAAAGTTATGACCAAACTAGACAGCATATTGAAAAGCAGAGACATTATTTTGCCACAAAGGTCCATCTAGTCAAAGCTATGGTTTTTCCAGTAGTCATGTATGGATGTGAGAATTGGACCATGAAGAAGGCCGAGCACCAAAGAATTGATGCTTTTGAACTGTGATGTTGGAGAAGACTCTTGGGAGTCTCCTGGACAGCAAGGAGATCCAACCAGTCAATCCTTAAGGAGATCAACCCTGAATATTCACTGGAAGGACTGATGCTGAAGTGAAACTCCAACACTTTGGCCACCTGATGGAAAAAACCAACTCACTGGAAAAAGACTCTGATGTTGAGAAAGCATGAGGGTAAAGGAGAAGGCAGAGACAGAGGATGAGATTGTTGGATGGCATCACCAACTCAATGCACATGAGTGTGAGCAAACTCCCGGAGATGGTGAAGGACAGGGAAGTCTGGCATGCTGCATGCACTCCATGGGGTCACAGAGAGTTGGACATGACATAGCAATCGAAAAAAGAAAAAATAAACCCAGGAGTTGAAAAAAGGGGCTCTAACACCAACGTTCATTACAGCTTTATTCACAATAGCCAAAAAGGTGAAAATAACCCAAGTATACACCAACAAATGAATGGATAAACAAAATATGATATACACACCAAAGACTACTATTCAACTATAAAAAGAAGTTCTGATATAAATGCTACAACAGGGATGAACCCTGAAGTCATTACGTTAAGTGAAATAAGTCAGACACAAAAGGTCAACTACTGCACGAACCTGCACTTATGTGAAGCATCTAGAACCGACAAGTTCACAGAGACAGAAAGAAAATTTGAGGTTGCCAGGTTCAGGGACGGGAGGAGAGAAGAGAGTTAAACTTCAAAATATCTCAATACCCCTACAAACTAGGTAAAACAGATAATGTAACACAGAAGATAGATAAACTGGTACTCTATTCTCAACCTCCAACAAAACCCAAAACAAATTACAGAAATATAGACAACAGTGTTTCTCCTGTATCAGGATCACCTAAAGGGCTTCTTAACAGACTACTTCCTCTGGGTGGATCCTAAGAAGCTTACATTTCTAACTAGTTAAGCCTATTATGGACTTCCCTGGTGGCTCAGAGGGTACAGCGTCTGCCTACAGTGCGGGAGACCTGGGTTCGATCCCTGGGTCAGGAAGATCCTCTGGAGAAGGAAATGGCAACCCACTCCAGTACTCTTGCCTGGAAAATCCTATAGATGGAGGAGCATAGTAGGCTATAGTCCATGGGGTCGCAAAGAGTCGGACACGACTGAGCAACTTCACTTCACTTCACTTCAAGCCTACTAATGTAAGGGACCACACTTTGAGACTCACTGGTAAAGACAATTTAAAGATAAATTCAAGATGAAATCAAAGGACACTATGAATGAATTCTGTGGGCCAAAACAACACAGTCTAAGAACATGAGGTTCTAATGCCTCCCTTAATTAAAAAAGCTCAGGTATCTAGGAGCTGATGGCTTATAAATTATGCTTCACATTTTGTTCTTTTCCAACCTTCTTGAAACTGCAAATTTAAAATTATAGTCTGTGACAGGGATCTAATGTATATTGTATAAGAGCAAACACTTACTTTAGAAGTTAAGTGATCAGCAAAGACTGAAATCTTCTGTGATATTGTAAACTCTAATAAAAAAATGTACCCTGGAGAGATGGTTAACGCACCTTGTATAAGGGAACTAGGACAGTACTTAAGACAAAGGCGAGATTTTTCTTCAGGAGAAAAAGTTGATACCACTATACTAAACAGAATCAAATCCCCTACGATTATACAGTGGAAGTAACAAATAGATTCAAGGGACTAGATCTGACAGACAGAGTGCCTGAAGAACTACAGACAGAGGTTCCTACCACTGTACAGAAGGCAGGGATCAAGACCATCCCCAAGAAAAAGAAATGCAAAAAAGGCAAAATGGCTGTCTGAGGAGGCCTTACAAATAGCTGTGAAAAGAAGAGAAGGAAAGGCAAAGGAGAAAAGGAAAGATATACCCATTTGAATGCACAGTTCCAAAGAATAGCAAGGAGAGATAAAAAAGCCTACCTCAGTGATCAGTGCAAAGAAATAGAGGAAAACAATAGAATGGGTAAGACTAGAGATCTCTTCAAGAAAATGAGAGATACCAAGGGAACATTTCATGCAAAGATGGGCTCAGTAAAGGACAGAAATGGTATGAACCTAACAGAAGCAGAACATATTAGAAGAGGTGGCAAGAATACACAGAACTATACAAAAAACATCTTCACAACCCAGAAAATCACGATGGTGTGATCACTCACCTAGACCCAGACATCCTGGAATGTGAAGTCAAGCGGGCCGTAGGAAGCATCACTACAAACAAAGCTAATGCAGTGATGGAATTCCAGTTGAGCTATTTCAAATCCTAAAAGATGACGCTGGGAAAGTGCTGCACTCAATAAGCCAGCAAATTTGGAAAACTCAGCAGTAGCCACAGGACTGGTAAAGTTCAGTTTTCATTCCAATCCCAAAGAAAGGCAATGCCAAAGAATGTTCAAACTACCGCACAATTGCACTCATCTCACATGCTAGTAGGAGAAGGAAATGGCAACATTCTCCAGTGTTCTTGCCTGGAGAATCCCAGGGACGGGGGAGCCTGGTGAGCTGCCGTCTATGGGGTTGCACAGTCAGGCACGACTGAAGTGACTTAGCAGCAGCAGCAGCAGCAGCAGCAGCATACACTAGTAAAGTAATTCTCAGAATTCTCCAAGCCAGGCTTCAACAGTACATGAACCATGAACTTCCAGATGTTCAAGCTGGATTTAGAAAAGGCAGAGAAACCAGAGATCAAATTGCCAACATCTGCTGGATCATCAAAAAAGCAAAAGAGTTCCAGAAAAACATCTACTTCTGCTTTACTGACTATGCCAAAGCCTTTGACTGTGTGGATCACAATAAACTGTGGAAAATTCTGAAAAGAGGCAGACCACCTAGAAACTAAGTCAATCCTCAAAAAAATGACGGATGAGGAGCATCCTTGAGAAGAGGGTTCCCAAGGGCCAAATCTGGAATAATTAGAGCACCAGGATAAATAATGGTAATAGATTAAATCCATAGAATAAAAATTTATAAGTTCATGTGATAAGTAGAATAGAAAACCATGAGTTTGTTCTGATATAAATTTTAAAATTGAACACATACATACGAAGGAAAAGCTTTTCCTTACAGGAGAATTCCAACCTGTAAGGTTGGAATGTGAAAGGAATGATGGAAAAAGAAAATCACCGTTTGGCAAACACCATAGTAATAATTATTTCAGGTAAGAATAATCCATGTAAGTAACAAGTAGAGAGTATGATGAAAAATGAAAAATAAGATAATTGCCTGGTCACAAAGTATCTTCCCACAGAATACCTATTACTTACAAAGGAAAAGCACAACTAGAGTAGACAACTGTATCACCTTAACCAAGAAACAACATTACCATCACTGGTAATTGTATAAATCAGTATTATGTGCCTGTTACTAAGCTTAATAATGTCACTCTATAGTATCCTTAGCCAAAAACATTCAGCATTAATTGAATCATGGGTAAATCATACAAATCCAAATTGTGGAACATTCTACAAAATTACTGGCCAGTACTCTTCAAAGTGCAATGATATGAACGGCAAAGATTTTGTAATTGTTCCAGATTAAAGTGACTTCCCTGGTGGCTTAGACGGTAAAGTGTCTGTCTACAATGTGGGAGACCTGGGTCCAATCCCTGGGTTGGGAAGTTCCCTGGAGAAGGAAACGGCAACCCACTCCAATACTCTTGCCTAGAAAATCCCATGGACTGAGGAGCCTGGTGTCCATGGGGTCGCAAACAGTTGGACACGACTGAGCGACTTCACTTTCTTTCTTTCACTTTCAGATTAAAGAAAACTAAGCAGAGACATGATAACTAAAATACAACTGCATTAGATCCTTGACACTGCTGAGACAACTGGTGAAATGTGAATAAAGCCTGGGTGATGGTTTACTTGCTAAGTCTTATCAAACTCATTGCAACCTCATGGACTGTAGCCTGCCAGGTTCCTCTGTCCATGGGATTTCTCAAGCAAGAATACTGGAGTGGATTGCCATTTCTTCCTCCAGGGGATCTTCCCAACCCAGGGGTTGAACCCTCGTCTCCTATATTAGCAAAGGGAATAAAGCCTGGAGATTAGATAACAGTATTATGTCAACATTAATTTCCTGATTTTCATGATTGTCATTATGTAAGATGTTCAGTTCAGTTTAGTCACTCAGTCGCGTCCAACTCTGTGACTCCATGAATCGCAGCATGCCAGGCCTCCCTGTCCATCACGACCTCCCGGAGTTCACTCAGACTCACATCCATCGAGTCAGTGATGCCATCCAGCCATCTCATCCTCTGTCATCCCCTTCTCCTCCTGCCCCCAATCCCTCCCAGCATCAGAGTCTTTTCCAATGAGTCAACTCTTCGCATGAGGTGGCCAAAGTACTGGAGTTTCAGCTTTAGCATCATTCCTTCCAAAGAACACCTAGGGCTGATCTCCTTCAGAATGGACTGGTTGGATCTCCTTGCAGTCCAAGGGACTCTCAAGTGTATAAGATGTTAACATTCGGGAAATCTGGATGAAGGCTGTATGGGAAGTCTTTGTAGCATTTCTGTGATTTTTTTTTCTCAGTTTGAAAAAAAAAAAAGTACAACAACCTATTAAACAAAGTTAATAAATCAGAACACAGTCTTGCTTTTATATCAAATTATTAATGTATCTGTGAAGAAACTATAATGGTTGACCCAGACTTTCATGGGAATAATAAACAAAATAACATGTTCTAGGGTAGATACAGAGGTCAAATAACTTTAACTAGTATTGCTTCTTGCTAAAAGAAAGAGGAGATAAAGAAAAGCCAATAAAAATCAGAAATAATCTTATATAATTCCTGCCCAAATTTTTTACAATAGTAGTTTCCAACTGGGAGCAGTTCTATCCCCTTAATAACTGCTGAAGTAGCTTTTTCAATCAGGAACTATACACAGTTGTAGCACAATGACATCACAATGGAGAAGGAGACCAGAAAATCATGGGACTGTCTCACCAATGGATTGGCTTATCCAAAATACTAACAGCCCCCTTACTGACACATGCTCCCTACGGGGCAGTAGAGAATGTGACGGTGGGCCACAAGGAACAGTGCATGTATTACAGCTGTTAAATGTCAGCCTGAGAGGCCCAGGCTGCAGAACCTCCTGCTCAGGAAGGTTAAAGTGCTTGTCATAAAGTCACACACCCAACTGGACAATTAGCTGTGATTTAAACTGTAGTCCCCTATGCTCCCTCAAGTATGAAGGGGGAAAAATGTGAAGAAACATTCTCAACACTCATGAATGAGTAGCATAAAGATGTTCACTGCAGCATTTTTTTATACTTAAAAAAAAAAAAAAAAAAACTAGATACAACTTAAATGTCCAGTAGTTAAATTATAACATACCTCACCATTTTTCTGGAAGAGCTGGAAAAAGTTTAACAGCTCTCTTGTTCATAAACATTAAGTTATAGAGTATAGTTTTTCTGAACTTCTATCAGAGCCAACAAGGAATTTTCATCTCTAACGAACTCACCTTTCACACAAAGTTGTGCGAGTGTATCTGTAGTACTAAATTCCTGGAAGTATAACTCCTGAGTCAAAGGGCACATGAACTTTATTTCCACACATGTCAAACTGCTCTCCAAAAAGGCTGCATAAATTTACACTCCCAACAACAGGGGAAGCCATCCAAAGCAGTATCAGAGATCCAGGTCAAGTCTAATAAGGGACAAGAGTAGAACTAGACCTTTTCTAACTAAAAGAAAAATACTGGGAAAGCTCTGAGCTTGACCTGAGATGACGTTAAGGGGCACTTATATAAAATTAAAAAGACACTGACTGGGAAAAAAATGAAACTTTCACGACTATACTCCCTGGATTCAGTCTTTTTAGTAAAGGCTGATGGACAGGGAGGCCTGGCGTGCTGCGATTCATGGGGTCGCAAAGAGTCGGACACGACTGAGCGACTGAACTGAACCCCCCAAAGCCTCTTTATATTAGCATTTGTTTTAATTTTTCAATTACTTTTATGCAAAGAGTAAAACAATGAACAGTTGTTGTCCTGTTGTTGCTCTTGTTGCCAAATGATTAGAAAGTCGTTGCAACATAAATTACCAAATCAGCCATCTTTTCCCTCCCCAATTTGAAATGCTGCCTGTGATAAAGACCTACGTACACTGAGGTCTCTTTTTAAGTACTTTCAAATTCATCCTAGAGTGTTTTTACTATCATTTCAGGATATTTCTTAATATCAGAAATAGTTCTGAAAATTGAAAAGCACACGTGCAGGCTTCAAAACGCAAAGCTTTCTTAAAGGCTGCTGCTGCTGCTAAGTCGCTTCAGTCGTGTCAAACTCTGTGCGACCCCATAGACGGCAGCCCACCAGGCTCCCCCGTCCCTGGGATTCTCCAGGCAAGAACGCTGGAGTGGGTTGCCATTTCCTTCTCCAATGCATGAAAGAGAAAAGTGAAAGTGAAGTCGCTCAGTCGTGTCCGACTCTTTGCGACCCCATGGACTGCAGCCCACCAGGCTCCTCTATCCATGGGATTTTCCAGGCAAGAGTACTGGAGTGGGGTGCCATCGCCTTCTCCTTTTCTTAAAGGACTGATCCCCAAAATAAAGTTTGGAATTCTGTTTCTCTCCAAAAAGAAGTTAGCATGACTTATCTCCCCTTTTGTTCATCAAATGCAATACAGATGTAACAGAAAGGCCAGGAGCCCTGTTAAAATCAGAAATATGTGTATCAGCCACCTGACCCTGCGCTGGTTGTGTGACCATGGGCAGTTCCTTAAAATTTCTGATCCTTCACCTTTTCATTTGTAAACAAAGTCCAAAAGTCCATTAATGGTCTCCTTTTTCCCATTTATATTCTCTTATCTCTTTTTCTAAGTATAGGTAATCAAATTTCAAATGGATACACTTTGAGCTAGTAATTTCACTTTGAAGAAATTATTTTGCAAGGAAAAAAGAGAGCGTTCTCAATGTATTACTATGAAAAGATGTCTAGGATATACTGACTTTTTTTCATAGTTTGTATACTATGCTCTTTTCCTATGAACTGGGAGAGGACACCACTATACATCTGTGTGTGTGTGTGTGTGTGTGTGTGTGTGTGCGCGCGTGCCTGTGTGTACATGCACGTGTCACATAAAGACACTCTGGAAATAATTTTTAAGTGGATGTAAAAGCATTTTATTTTTACTATTTCAGATATGTTAAAAGTAGAAAAACACTGACTCTATCTAGATAAGGGGGAAAAAAAACTGATGCCCCCCCCAAAAAAATAACTGCTAATACTACTAACCAGAAAATGAATGATCTGAATGAGTTCCAAGTATAAGAGGCTGATTCAAATTCTCACATCATATGAAAATGAATAGATCACTGACATTACGGACAAACCCAGGAAAGGAAAATTCTCTGTTTTACTATAATGTTTCTCTTTGCTCTGTTCTAATAAGTTGCCTTTCTAGAATTCTCTAAACTATCTACCTGTCTATCTAAATCTGTCAACAAAATTGTCATTCTCAAAAATTTACATCATTTTAAAATGAATTCAACTGACAGATTTATATATTTTTATATATATATATATAGTCTACATAATCTATCATCCATAAGTAGCACATATTTTAGAAATGTAAAGCACAACACAATGGAAAAGAAAGCGGGAAAAGAAAGTAGCTTAAGGACACACGTTGTAAGAGTTTTAACACAAGCTCAGTATCTCAAATTATGTTGTATAACCAATAGGGAGCCACTCCAAGAATGAAGGATGATATGAAGAAAGTAATGTTCTTGGAGAATGAGAATAAATGCAATCTCAAAACCTGGGGGATTATTTGTAATATCAGAAAATTGGAAACAACCCAAATGTCCATCAACTGAAGAAGAGATAAACAAAATGCAGTTGGTTATCTCCATACAACGGGATACTATCCAGCCATAAATAAGAATGAAGTATTGATACATGGTACAACACAGAAGAACCTTGAACAGTAAGCTAAGTGAAATAAGCCAAACACAAAAGGCCATATATTATATGACTCCACTTATATGAAATGTCCAAAGTAGGCAAATTCACAGAAATAGAAAGTAGGTTGGTGGTTGCCAGGAACCAGAGAAGGAAAATGGCAACAGGCTGCTAATGGGCAAGGGGTTTCTTTTGCGGTGACTAGAATGCTATATGCTTAGACAGTGTGGTGAGTACAAAACATCAGGAATATACTAAATCCCACTACACTGTATATATTTTCAAAAGGGTAAATTTTCTGCTATGTGAATTATATCTCAACAACAACAATAACAAAAGCCGGGGGCGGGGATGTAAAAGACTGCAGGCAGGAAAAATAGAAGGCAACTCTATTTGTTTAGTCATGAGTACATAAAAGCCATCAGGTTTCTATTATTAACCCCAATCTAGGGAGCAGCATTCAGGCAACTGTGCTCCTCCAGAGCAACACTCAGAGGACCCGTAGTAGGGCATAGCCCGGGACTGCGAACGAAGAAATGTAAGCAGAGAGGCAAAAGGACTGCTGACGATTCTTAGTAAATGTCTGAGTATGAAGAGGAAGAAAATAAAACAAAGAAAGAATCTATTTTCTCTTTGGTTTAAAGTGAAACATTCATAAAGAGGAAATTCAACAAAAGTTTAATATTTGTTATCTTTAGACTGAAGAATACAGGCAATTTGTAGTCTCTTATCCAGACTTTTCCAAATTTTCAACAATGAGATTACCTATATAATGAAGAAAATGTATAAAAATATATTTGGCCTTATAAACAAACAACTTTGTATCTCAACCACAGAAACCATTCTGTAACACTCAAGCCCTAACTTACTCAAGAGTGAAGCTTCGTTAATGCCAATTTCTTATGGATTCCACATACTACTGTCTCTAACAAGAAAACAAAAAAGAAGTTCATAATCTACATCTACACTGTTCAGTGAGCACTCGAAATATGGCTAAGCCCACAATGAGATGTAGTGTAAGTATAAACTATACACCAGATCACAAAGAATTAGTACTAAAATAAAAATCTAAAACATTTCATTAATAAGTTTTCATAGTTTTCATATTGATCACATGTTAAAAACATTTTTATATATTATGCTAAATAAAATGTATTATTAAAATTAATGTCACTTGTTTCTTTTTAGTTTCTTTAATATAGCTACTAGATTATTTAAGTTTATATATTTGGCTTACATTACATTTCTATTAGACAATGTTAGTATTAAATGGCAGCTACATGAGCTTTCTGAAGGCTTCATGAGTCCCTTCTCAATTCCCTCTTTCTCAAGAAAAAGAAGAAATACTTTTCCCAGAGTGTTCCCTACACTGGAAAACACTGCAGACACCAAGCAACATAAAACAAGCAATAATCCTAAGAAGTGACTAGGAGGAAAATCTCTAATGTTTCCTAAAACTCAAATTGTACTATATGAATCTTAAGAAAAACTGAGATAAGTACATTTTGAGATTCCCTTGAGAGTTAGGACTATCCTGAAAGTTTCAGATATAAATAACAAAGGGAAATATGTTAGGACTTAGAACTTAGGACTTCTAGTTGAAAACTGCCTCTGTTTACGGTCCTTACAAAGATAGTAAGTAGAAAAGAGGACCAGGGAGCCATGCAAGCACATGTGTGGTTTAGGCGAGCCAAGCATGCTTATGCTGGGAAAAATACCCAAGGAAAGCAGGAGTCAAGAACCCCAGAGTTTCAGTCAGGAAGGTTTGAGGAAAATCATTTTACATTCACAATGAAGGAATAAAACTAAGACCTAATAAAGAAACTATTTCTCTAACAATGAGAGGGATCTGAAGAAAACACAAAAAGTAAGAATACTTTCTCTAAATTCTTTTTTTTCTCACTGCTTAAAATACCAGAAAAATACCAGAAAATGCTAACTAATCTACACTAACAAAAAAACAGATCAGAGACTGCCTGAGGCTGACTTTTTGAGGCTGATGGAAGCATCTTAACTGATAATGGCTTCATATATACACTTGTCAAAATCCATCTAATGAAACACTTTAAATGGATACAGTTTACTGTACATATTATACCTCAATAAAGCTGATTGAAAACAAATAGGAAATGAAAAAAAGCAATTGCCATTTGCCCTGTGGCAATCACAATGTAAGTGCCATTCCCTGTGAATGTGGAAATTCATTCATGACAGTTCCTATCATCATAATTTTTACTGAATTCTACGTACTTTTGGTACACACATGTCAAGTTTACTTCCCAATTTTAAATATCCCCTAAAAGACGACACTGATTCAGCTTCCCTGGTGGCCGAGTAGTAAAGAATCCACCTGCCAAAGCAGGAGATGCGGGTTCCATCCTTGGGTGGGGAAGATCCCCTGGAGAAGACGGCAACCCACTCCAGCATTCTTGCCTGAAAAGTCCCATGGACAGAGGAGCCTGGTGGGCTACAGTCCATGGAGTCACGAAGTGTAAGACATGACTTAGCAAATAGACAACAACAACAAACAATGATTCAGCATTAAAACAAAAAAATTATGCTTGCAAAAAAGCGCAGAAACACAGCAACGGGGATTAAATTTGACATTCATGAAACAAGTATTTCTGCTGAGAAGAAAGACCAGAGTACCACTTTTTTTTAAACAAGGCCACATCCAAGTACTAATAATGCATTGCATCATATTTTAAGCTAGCATTTTCTTCCTTAGTGATACATAAAATAACAATTTGCCTTATAATTTATCACATGGTAGCGAGAATTCTAAGATGCCCCCAAGATTCTAACATGTTGGTATACACATGTTCTCAAAGTTATTGAACCAAGTGAAGTGAAGTCACTCAGTCGTGTCCAACTCTTTGCGACCCCATGGACTAGCCCACCAGGCTCCTCCATCCATGGGATTTTCCAGGCAAGGGTACTGGAGTGGGTTGCCATTGCCTTCTCCAGGGGATCTTCCTGATCCAGGGATCGAACCCGGGTCTCCCACATTGTAGGCAGACGCTTTACCCTCTGAGCCACCAGGGAAGCCCAAATGTTGATATCTAAATACTGTTGAGAAGAGATGTAATTAAATTCCTAATCAGTTCACTTTAAATTACTGGGATTATTGTAGTAGGTCTGACCTAAAGACATCAGTTCTAAAAAGAAAGCAAAAAGTGTCTTCTACTATCCTTAAAGTACTGAGCTGCCCATACAGAAAACCGCATGGTGAGAACCCAAGGGTGACCTCCAGGAGCCCCTAATGGACTGAGAGGTCCATGACAGGCAGACAGCGAGAAACAGGGGAGCCATTCCTACAAACGCAAGGAAACAAATTCTGCAAACTACCAGTGAGCCCGGATGAGGACCCTGAGCCTCAGAGAAGACCACAGCTCTGGCGGACAGCTTGATTTCAGTCTAGTAAGACCCTGAGAATAGAACCCAGCTAAACTACGCAGACTTCTCACCAACAGAAACTATTAAACTGCTAATAGTTGTGGTAATCTGCAATGCAGTAATGGAAAACCAATACAAATGCCTTCTTATTTTAAGGAATAGTTTATATTATTTGTCGTAAAGATTGCTAATCTGTTTCTATCATCAGAACAGTGTCTTGTATTTCACATTATTATGAGTGTTATTATTCAACTTCACAAGTCAGTAGGATGAGGTAATACTATAAGCACAAAACTTTACAGACAAAAAAAAAAAACTTTATAACAAGAATTTATTTCCATCATCAACTGGGCATACAATTTAGTATATTTGCTTCTATCTCTCTAAACCAATGGCATACCTTAAGTAAGTAAATATCTCAGTCCTTATCCATTTCTAAAGGAATGAAAGTAAAGTTGAATTTGTGGTGATTAAAAACTAATCTTAAGATGTAGCAAGGCCACATCATTTGGGACAACCATCTAATTTCTAAGAACCTCAGGGAACTCAGCTATCAAAAAAAAAAAAGACTAACAGAAACCTAAACAAAGTCTGCAGGCTAATTAATAGAAGACAAATATACACACTTGCATAAACGGACGATAAAATATGCTCTGCCGACCTTACGTAGTGTAGAATACAATTAAATGCCACTGAAAACAGCCTGTACTGCTACAGATCTTCCTGTGTGCCAGGCCCTGTTCTACAAATAATGTACAAGAAATAAATGTACAGACAATAAATATAATATAGAATAGTGAACCACTATTAGCATCCAATTAAAATGAATAAATTAATAAAAAACAAAAGAATAGTGATCAGGATCCCAGGCTGTAGAACCAGAGTGCCTAGATACAATCCCGGCTCCACTACTAATTAAAGGTGAGTTCTTGAGCATGTTTTACTTCTTAGGGCCAAATACGGACATTAAAAACACTTAACCTCAGTGGTGGAGAAGGCAATGGCACCCCACTCCAGCACTCCTGCCTGGAAAATCCCATGGACGGAGGAGCCTGGTGGGCTGCAGTCCATGGGGTCGCTAAGGGTCGGACATGACTGAGCGACTTCACTTTCACTTTTCACTTTCATGCACTGGAGAAGGAAATGGCAACCCACTCCAGTGTTCTTGCCTGGAGAATCCCAGGGACGGGGGAGCCTGGTGGGCTGCCATCTCTGGGGTCGCACAGAGTCGGACGTGATTGAAGCAACTCAGCAGCAGCAGCAGCCTCAGTGGGCGACAGCGATGACAGAATGAGTTAATATACACAAGGAACACAGAAGAGCGCCTGGCACACATTAAGCACCCAAATGCTGACATCGATATTATTTTCATAATAATACCATATTATTATAGCAGTTACATCTACAAGCGGCAAACTGTGTATTTGCCAAGGATACTGCTGTCCCCCTGTGGTGACTTCTAGTTTTATTTAACTGTATGAGTCTGCCAGGGCATGGTTTAAAATTATTACTGTATTTTTTGGGCTCTTCCCTGGTGGCTCAGTGGTAAAGAATCTGCCTACCAGTGCAGGAGACGGGGGTGTTTGATCCCTGGGTCGGGAAGATCCTCTTAGAAGGAAGTGGCAACTCACTCCAGTATTCCTCCCTGGAGAATCCCATGGACAGAGGACACTGGTGGGCTACAGAACACAGGGCTGCAAAAGAGCCCAACAGGACCCAGCAACTAAACAACAAGTAGCAACTGCAGTTTGTAACCTTAATGGCATGTTTACAGGTTCAAGTATTATGTCTGCTCCTGTGTTAAATACTAGTTGAAACTTAAATGGAAACATTAAAAACTGACATTGTAGGGCTTCCCTGGTGGCTCAATGGTCAAGAGTCAGCCTCCCAATGCAGGAGACGTGGGTTCAGTCCCTGGTTCCAGAAGATCCCACATGTACCACAACTACTGAGCCTGTGCTCTAGGGCCCGGAAACCAGAACTCCTGAGCCCACACACCATAACTAGAGAGTAGACCCTGCTCGCCTCAACTAGAGAAAAGCCTGAGCAGCAATGAAGACCAGCACGGCCATCAATCAATCAATCAAAAGGAAAAAAAACTAACATTTGGGGGCTTTCCTTTGCAAAATAGCTTTGCAGCCACAAAATCAGCATCACCTAGAGGCCTGTTAGAAACGCTCAGTCCCAGAAGACCCAGTGCATTTGGCCAAAATAGTTTATGTTCCTTTTCATGGAGAAGATAACGTTTGAGGCTTATTTTTTTCTTAATACTCAGTACTTCCTTTTCTGTGCCTTTAAGGTTCCTGGATGCTATTCAGTCTTTTCAAAGCAGGTACAACACTATTTTTCAGGATACTTTAAAGAGAATAACACATTATTTAGGCCACAGAAGTCTTTCAAACAATATTTTATACAAATCAGATACTAAAATGCAATATTCAAATCCAAATAAATACTGGTTAATACAGCTAATGTTGTTGCTTTATAATCAAAAAATGGTAGAAATCACCAAGAGTGGGATTAGGTCACAACTGCAACATGAAAAATTGATTTTGGGACATCCTGGTGGCACAGTGGATAAGAATCTGCCTGCCAGGGACATGGGTGTGACGCTTGGCCCAGGAAGATTCCACATGCCAAGGAGCAATTAAGCCCATGTGTCACAACCGCTGAGCCTGCACTCTCGAGCCCATGCTTTGCAACAAGAGAAGCCGTCGCAATGAGAAGGCCAAGCACTGCAACTAGCAAGTAGCCCGCGTGTAGCAATCAAGATCGGGTGCACCCAAAAACAAACAAATAATAACCTTTTTTTTAATTGATGTCTACAACTGAGTACTTACTTCCCTTGTGGCTCACAGGGTAAAGCGTCTGCCTACAATGCAGGAGACCCAGGTTCAATCCCTGGGTCGGGAAGATCTCCTGGAGAAGGAAATGGCAACCCACTCCAGCATTCTTGCCTGGAAAATGCCATGGACGGAGGAGCCTGGTAGGCTACAGTCCGTGGGCTCGCAAAAAGTTGGACACGACTGAGCGACTTCACTTTCACTTTCAATAAGGTTACAAGATCAAGGCCTTAATCTGTGTATGCAGGGTCTTGAACTTTTAAAAATTAGTATAATGATAATGCGGAGAAGGCAGTAGCACCCCACTCCAGTGTTCCTGCCTGGAAAACCCCATGGACGGAGGGAGGAGCCTGGTGGGCTGCAGTCCATCGGGTCGCGAAGAGTCAGACATGACTGAGCAACTTCACTCTCACTTTTCACTTTCATGCATTGGAGAAGGAAATAGCAACCCACTCCAGTGTTCTTGCCTGGAGAATCCCAGGGACGGGGGAGCCTGGTGGGCTGCCATCTATGGGGTCGCACAGAGTTTGACACGACTGAAGTGACTTAGCAGCATAATGATAATGATTCATTAGTATAATAATACAGTGGTTCTCAAAGTTTGGTCCCTCAATCAATAGTATCACTTATGAACTTGTAAGAATTATTTATTACATTCCTGGGTCTCACCCCAGACTTATTGACTCAAATACTAGATTTGGGGAACAGCAATTTATAGTTTAACAAGCCTTCCAGGTAATCCTGATGCATGCTAAATTTAGGAACTCCAACAGTGGTTCTGGTAATAAGTTTTCCATCACTAGCTTGAATTCAGTTCCACCTGATCAAGTGTGAAGATGTATGCATCTTGGAAATAGGACACTAAAATACTGAAACCCAACCTTTATGCCTGGAGACAAGTGCACCTATGACCAAGCCCACGAATTACAAAGAAACTATGTGATTTACAGCTGATGTAGTTCAAAGTTATTGCACATTTACTTGACTATCTACTATGCATGGTTGCAGGGTTATTTATAAAGTTTGTATAACTTTAAACTTTTTACAAAACAACATTTTTTATAATTATGCAAGCTTGCAAAGTAGAAAATAAAGCTTGTTTGTCTGAAAAACAGAAAGAAAGTCAACCTGTGGTAGATAATGTGAAAGGAGAAGGCAATGGCACCCCACTCCAGTACTCTTGCCTGGGGAATCCCATGGACGGAGGAGCCTGGTAGGCTACAGTCCATGGGGTTGCGAAGAGTCGGACACGACTGAGCGACTTTCCTTTCACTTTCACTTTCACTAATGAGCCTAAGATCTTGAATCCTAAAATCTTGACATGATTATCTGATTCCCTGTACTCCAACCCCAAATTATTTTTTTTATTTTATTTTTAGTTAGAGGGTTATTACTTTAAATATTGTGATGGTTTCCAACATAGATCAACACGAATTAGCCACATGCATACACATATCCCCTTTCCTCTCAACCCTAAATTCTTATTTACCAGAACTCAATTTCATTCAGGCATTTTTAATGGAACATAATTCAGTACACTGCTCTTAAGTGTTTACATGTAATTTTTGATAAAATCTTACAAAGCACTGAATTATATAATTCTGAAAGGAGCAAAGTTCAAATATATGTAACTATGGTTACAAATACAGTATTTAAAACACAGTCAAGAGAAAAGAGAAATTCTTTTAGGAAACTTTTTTAAGACCAATATCCAGGTTTAGCTCTTTCTAAGGTAAAAAAATAAAATTTAAAAGTATTTAACTCCCGTAATGAGTAAAAACAGCACACAGATGTCAAGACTGTGCTCTCACTATACTGATTAAATGTAACATACCTCTAAATAAACTAACTGGGTGAGGAATAGTCCTGTACATAGTATGAGAAGGAAGGAAAAAGTAATTTTTAAAAAAATAACAAACACTATCTCAGGAAACAAAAACTTTAAGAAATCACATAAAAATAAACTAGATATCAACTTAAATAATTTATATGTTAGAGATTAGGAAGTGTTCATTCTCAAATTATCTGCTATACCTTCCAAGCATACTAAATCAAAAGTTTTCAAGTCCTAAACAACATAATTTTGAGGCTCATCCCCTAAACAAGAATCTCTTTCAAAAGATTTAACTCTTAACTACAAAACACATTTTACACATAGAAAAAAACTAAAAATCGCTTTGCTCCATGATCTTTTTAGATTTTACCTATATTGATTTCTTTTACTGCTAAAGATGTATCTAAGACACCTGTCCTGATGGTGATACCAAGAGCAAGACTAAACTTAATAAAAGAGGCAGGTTAAGGCAAGCTACTTAAATCACAGGTTTAAATTCTAAAATTATTTTGTATAAGGAACATAAACCTGGGAATTGCTTCTCCACGAGTCTATCTGGCTCCTTCCTTCCAACATCTGTACAGGATGAAATCCCATGACCTTCACCTCCTACCTCAGTACTGCCAGTCACTCCTCCGCTGAAACTCACAAGGCCGCAGCACAGCAATTCGAAGCAGAGGCCACAGAGCTGATGGATCTGGATTTGAAACCCAGGTCTGCAAGTTCAAATTGCTAGCTATATGTTCTTAGAAAATTTTGTGAAGCTGTTTCTTCTGTCATGAAACTGGCTTATTACTACCCATGCATAGGGACTGTTGTGAGGAATAAATTTAAAAAGCAGTAAAAATCCTTGGCACAGTGCCTGACATATATAGCACACATTCAGTAAATAGTAACAATGATAATCAAAACAATGACTGTCAACAGAAAGACAAACACCACATGCTATCACTTATATATGGAATCTAAAACATGACATAAATGAACTTATCTACTAAAGAGAAACAGACTCACAGACATAGATATCAGACGTGTGGAGGAGGGGGGAGAGGGGATGCACTGAAAGCTTGGTCTTGGTAGATGTAAACTACTGCATACAGAACAGAAAAATAATCAGGTCCTACTGTACAGGGAAATATATTCAGTATCTTGTAATAAACCACAATGGAAAAGAACATGAAAAAATAAATATATACATACATGCATAACTGAATCACTTGGCTGCACAGCAGAAATTAACACAACATTATAAACCAACTAAACTTGAATAGAATAAAAAAAAAGTGACAAAATAATATTCTTTTCATGTAGAGCCTATTAAAAAATCTTCCCAGTTTATTTTTCTCTCTTCCACTCATTTCTTAACTTAATATACACCTACTATGCTGTATAAATTGCCAATATCCATTGGATCATAGAAAAAGAGAATTACAGAAAAACATCTACTTTTGCTTCACTGACTACGCTAAAGCCTTTGACTCTGTGGATCACAACAAGCTGTGAAAAATTCTTAAAGAGATGGGAATACCAGACTACCTTACCTGTCTCCCATGAAACCTAAATGCAGGTCAAGAGCAACAGTTACAACCCAACACAGAACAACGGACTGGTTCCAAATTGGGAAAGATGTATGTCAAGGCTGTATATTGTTACCCTACTTATTTAACTTACATGCACAGTACATCATGCGAAACGCTGGGCTGGATGAAGCACAATCTGGGATCAACACTGCCAGGAGAAATATCAATAACCTGAGATATGCAGATGAAACCACCCTTATGGCAGAAAAAGAAGAAGAGCTAAAGAGCCTCTTGATGAAAGCCAAAGAGGAGAGTGAAAAAGCTGGTTTAAAACTCAACATTCAAAAAAATGAGGATCATGGCACCCAGTCCCATCAGTTCAGTGCAGTCGCTCATTCGTGTCTGACTCTTTGCAAACCCATGAATCGCAGCACGCCAGGCCTCCCTGTCCACCAACTCCCAGAGTTCACTCAAACTCACGTCCATCGAGTCGGTGATGCCATCCAGCCATCTCATCCTCTGTCATCCCCTTTTCCTCCTGCCCCCAATCCCTCCCAACATCAAAGTCTTTTCCAAGGAGTCAACTCTTCGCGTGAGGTGGCCAAAGTACTGGAGTTTCAGCTTCAGCATCATTCCTTCCAAAGAACACCCAGGGCTGATCTCCTTCAGAATGGACTGGTTGGATCTCCTTGCAGTCCAAGGGACTCTCAAGAGGCTTCTCCAACACCACAGTTCAAAAGCATCTATTCTTCAGCGCTCAGCTTTCTTCACAGTCCAACTCCCACATCCATACATGACCACAGGAAAAACCATAGCCATGACTAGATGGATCTTTGTTGTCAAAGTAATGTCTCTGCTTTTGAATATGCTATCTAGGTTGGTCATAACTTTCCTTCCAAGGAGTAAGTGTCTTTTAATTTCATGGCTGCAGTCACCATCTGCAGTGATTTTGGAGCCCCAAAAAATAAAGTCTGACACTGTTTCCACTGTTTCCCCATCTATTTCTCATGAAGGATGGGACCAGACGCCATGATCTTCCTTTTCTGAATGTTGAGCTTTAAGCCCATCACTTCATGGCAAATACAGGAGAAAACAATGGAAACAGTGACGGATTGTTTTCTTGGGCGCAAAAATTACTGCAGATGGTGACTGCAGCCATGAAATTAAAAGACGTTTGCTCCTTGGAAGCAAAGTTACGACAAACTTAGAAAGCATATTAAAAAGCAGAGATATTACTTTGCTGACCAAGGTACGTACAGTCAAAGCTACGGTTTTTTTCAGTCGTCACGTATGGATGTGAGAAAGTTAGTTGCTCAGTAGTGCCTGACCCTTTGCGACTGCGTGGATTGTAGCCTGCCAGGCTCCCCTGTTAACGGAATTCTCCAGAGAAGAATACTTGAATGGGTTGCCATTTCCTTCTCCAGGGGATTTGCCCAACCCAGGGATTGAACCATTTGAGCCACCACGGAATCCCAAATGGATGTGAGAGCTGTACCATAAAGAAGGACGAGCACCAAAGAATTGATGCTTTTGAACCGTGGTGCCAGAGAAGACTCTTGAGAGTCCCTTGGACTGCAAGGAGATCCAACAGTCCATCCTAAAGGAAATCAGTCCTGAATATTCATTGGAAGGACTGATGCTGAAGCCAAAACTCCAATACTTTGGCCAGAGCTGACTCATCAGAAAAGACCCTGATGCTGGGAAAGATTGAAGGTGGGAGGAGAAGGGGACGACAGAGGATGAGATGGTTGGATGGCATTACTGACTCAATGGACATGAGTTTGAGCAAACTCCAAGGGCTGGCGTGATAAAGTCCATGGGGTTGCAAAGAGTCGGACACAACTGAGTGACTGAGCACACACGTGGCAGCCAATGTTAGGTAGGCATTTAGGGGGAGGAGATACTTCTTGGATCCTGTGTGGATCAAAATAAACTGTGGAAAATTCTTCAAGAGATGGGAACACCAAACCACCTCTCCTGCCTCTTGAGAAACCTATATGCAGGTCAGGAAGCAACAGTTAGAACTGGACATGGAACAACAGACTGGTTCCAAATAGGAAAAGGAGTACGTCAAGGCTGTATATTGTCACCCTGCTTATTTAACTTATATGTAGAGTACATCATGAGAAACGCTGGGCTGGAAGAAACACAAGCTGGAATCAAGATTGCCGGGAGAAATATCAATAACCTCAGATATGCAGATTACACCACCCTTATGGCAGAAAGTGAAGAGGAACTAAAAAGCCTCTTGATGAAAGTGAAAGAGAGTGAAAAGGTTGGCTTAAAGCTCAACATTCAGAAAACGAAGATCATGGCATCTGGTCCCATCACTTCATGGCAAATAGATGGGGAAACAGTGGAAACAGTGTCAGACTTTATTTTGGGGGGCTCCAAAATCACTGCAGATAGTGACTGCAGCCATGAAATTAAAAGACGCTTACTCCTTGGATGGAAAGGTATGACCAACCTAGATAGCATATTGAAAAGCAGAGATATTACTTTGCCAACAAAGGTCCGTCTAGTCAAGGCTAAGGTTTTTCCAGTGGTCATGTATGGAGGTGAGAGTTGGACTGTGAAGAAAGCTGAGCGCTGAAGAATTGATGCTTTTGAACTGTGGTGTTGGAGAAGCCTCTTGAGAGTCCCTTGGACTGCAAGGAGATCCAACCAGTCCATTCTAAAGGAGATCAGCCCTGGGTGTTCTTTGGAAGGAATGATGCTAAAGCTGAAACTCCAGTACTTTGGCCACTTCATGCAAAGAGTTGACTCATTGGAAAAGACTTTGATGTTGGGAGGGATTGGGGGCAGGAGGAAAAGGGGACGACAGAGGATGAGATGGCTGAATGGCATCACCGATTCGATGGACATGAGTCTGAGTGACCTCTGGGAGTTGGTGATGGACAGGGAGGCCTAGTGTGTTGAGATTCATGGGGTCGCAAAGAGTCGGACACAACTGAGCAACTGAACTGTTACTTCTTGAAAAATGAGGAAGAAAGAACCCTTGTCCTCAAAGAACTGACCAACCAGGAAAATAGAAAAATAGAAATAACTATGTTAAGTGCTATAAAAGCCACATAGATACCATGGGTAACCAGAAGAAAAAACACCTTATCACACTAACCAGGACAGGTTTCCTAGAAGAGATGGTAGTTCAGTCTTAGATAAGTGTTAACAGATGAAATGAAAATAATACTCCAAGCAGAGAAAATAGGAAGATGCAGAGACATTCATAAAAGTATATACACATGTACACAACACACAAAATGCATAAATATATACACTGCACACAATATCAGTTTTTAGTTACAAGTGAAGGAAGTCAGTATTCATACAGAATCCAACTAGCAAAGTACCTTATACTACAAAGATAATAAACAAATGAGAAACTGCTTAATGATAAAGCAAGATTTCCCAACCTTGGCCCCACTGACCTTTTGGACCAGATAATCCTTAGTTGCAGGGTGCTGTCCTGCACCATGACTACACCTGGCCTCGACCCACTGGATACTAGAGCACCCCCTCACACACGCCTCCCTGGCTGTGATCACCACAAACATCATCTAGATATTGCCAAATTTCCCTGAGGCTACTGCTATGCGCTAGGCAGTGTTCTATGCTTCTCACCTATTATCTCATTTAACCTAACAACATAGTATCATTGAGGTAGTTTTTATTTTCCCCATCTTACAAATGAAGAAACTGAGGCCGAGGGTTAAAAAGCTTGCCAAAAAATCACACAGCCAGCCTGCATGGAACCCCACACAGAGCTCCGGTCCCTACTATAAGCACCGTTCCAATGTCTCTTGTTCACGTTTCAGCCTTTTTCATCTGATACTTGAAAATATTATCTGGAAGTAAAAACTATAATAATCCACACAAGTGTAAGTTAAATAAAAAGACTCAACCTCAACTCAGGACAAATTAACAAGTATTTTTTAAGCACTAACTGTATGTATGCCCAGTACCAACTTTAGGAACTAGAGTGGTTCAAAGAAAACAAAACTACATTTATTAAGGATTTGGCTCAGGACATTTTCAACACATTACCTCTCTGAAATCTCACAACATCCTGTGAGGTAGATATTATCTTTTTTCTAAGTGAGGAAGCCAAGGTTCAGAATAGAAAAGTGGTCCCTGACCTAAAAAGGCTTACAATTTAATTGGAGATATAAGAAAAGTATTTTAAGAGAGAATACCAAGTAAAATACCTCCATTAACACAGAGAAGGTGAGAAATTAAAAAAGAGCAGGAGGAAAGCTCCTTTGTGGCTTCCCTTGTGGCTCGGCTGGTAAAGAATCTGCCTGCAGTGAGGGAGACCTGGGTTCAATCCCTGGGTTGGGAAGATCCCCTGGAGAAGGAAAGGGCTTACCCACTCCAGTATTCTGGCCTAGAGAATTCCATGGACAGTCCATGGGGTCGCAAAGAGTCGGACACGACTGAGCAACTTTCACTTTCAGGAGGAAAGCATATATCAATAGTTAGATTAGTCAGGGAATACTTCTTAAAAAAGGTTTCTAGTATCCCCTCTTTGGAAATGAAATGGATGAGCAAAATATGATAAGCTGGGGAGGAGTAACACTTCTGTAAATAATGTGAAACAGAAGTGTGGGGCCTGAAAGGAAAGATGTGTGATAGCCAATTTAAGCAGTAAGCCAAAGAAATATGGAGTAAAAAGTGTGCCTTAAAACTGAGACCGAGCGGTAGCTGGAGCACAGTGAGACTAGATATGTGCCATTAGGGTGCTCCTGCCACAGAGCCTCTGAAGCACAGCAACAGGAGCAGACACCGAAGACCCACAGGTGAAGACCCGCAGGGCTGGTCAGCGGAGGCTCAGACACAGGAGGCCAAACACCTAATTTCACAGGATGAGAGACGGGTCATCGGCTCTGCTTTTACGTATTCTGTACCCTTCAACCAGAATGTAAGCCTCGAGAGGGCAGGGATTATAATGTTCTGTTCACTTAAATCAATGCCTGGCACAGTAAGTGTTCAATGAACATCGCTGCTGAATAAAAGCAGTATTCAAAGGAGTGACATATTCAAAAACAAAGGTCACAGGGGCCTTGAGCAACACAAAAATAACAGTAATAGTGTAATATTTATTACTCTTGCAATAATGACCATTTATTGAGCACTAACTGAGCCAGACACTGTGATCCATTATCTCAACCCTCTTAACCTCTAAGAGAGAGGTACTATTATCATCATCTCAGTCTTACAGGATTCACATACTGAACAAATAACTTGCCCAAGGTCACGAAACAGCTCAGCTGGAACCTGGGGCTGTTAACTCCAAGGCCTACCTCTCAGCTACTCTGTCACATACAGAGAATTACAAATACCCTTCTTAGGCAAAGCTAGGGAAATGTGGCCAATGAGGGGAATGTGGTCCATGAGGAAAAACAATGAAACAAAATAAAAAGGAAACTCCAACATATTCAAAAACTGTATGTCCACCCCCTCCTCGAGCAGGTACTATGGAAATTTTCCCACCCTAGAATACACAGATTATTCCACACAGATTAAAACTTCAATGGTTTAAAGAATCCAGATGTTGAAAAACTAGGAACTAGAGTCAAGCATCTAATCAACATTTCAAAGGGTGGTAGATAACAAGTGGTAACACCCCATGTCCACAACCCAAAGAAATAACAGGGTGTGGCCTCTGACTAAGGCTGATCTCAACACGTCCTGGGCCGTTCTCCCCAGTCTGCTGCTTCGTCCCCTCCTTCACTAGGTGTCTCCCCTCCTCTGCACATCCCATCTCTCCTCTCCTCCTAACAGGCCTTTACAAAACTTGGAAATCTTTTGTTTCCTACTCTAAATTTCTAATATAGTGAGTTAAAATTTTCATATTTCTCTAATTAAAAAAAAAAGCCTACCTATGTAATATTCAGGTAGAAAAAAATGTTCCCCACTTATTACAGCTGCATTCCAAAGGTTATATTATCAAAGTCACCCAATCAATGAAGAGACCACCAATCATGCAAAAGAAAGCTAATGACCCATGTATTTATTTATATAGCCTCTGATATTATAGACATAATAAACAAACAGGAAGAAATTAAACTCACTAGAAAGACTATGCTCTTCTCCCACCTATCCAGTAACCTATTCATAACCATAATTCTTTCTGAAAATGTCTAAAATGGAAAGAAGCATAACTCCAGAATTAAAACTCCAATTGCAACCACCAAAGAAAAATATTTAAGAGATTGGATTTAAAAATTAAAATATTCATTAAATTACTTAACCAGAGATTCACTAATATATGTCAATCTAATTTCTGCATAAGAACGAGGACAATAGTTGGCAAGAAAAACAGTGCTAAGGAACGTATCTCAGTCTTTTCTTTCTGCCTTCAGATTTTTTTCATACACTTATCTTAAACATACAGTTCTATTAAATAAACAAACTATGAAGACATAGGCAAACTGTTCTCAAAATAGAAATACTTTCCAAATACAAAAAACTATCAAGAAGCATTTATTTCTTGAACTGGCCAATAGAAGAGTGATTCTGCCAAGTAAAGGAAAAGTTATTTCTGAAAGCTGATCCTGCATTTAATAAACATTAAGCATGAAAAGGGAATATCCCTTCCTCCCTCTCATCATTTTAGAAAAAGGAGAAAGCTAAAAATTTAGTTAAAACAAAATCACCTAAATAAAATTCCTTCCATCTTAATTTGAGATGTACTGATACAAATAAAACTTATTAAATTTCATGATTTTTTCAAAGTTTTTTATTCTCAAGTGTTAGAGATGGACAATTAAATGGCTTGATAACCCAATTACATACTGCTATTTCTAAATGGACAATTTAAACCATAGTCACTTTCAGACATAATCAATAAATTATTCCAAAAAGAGTCCTTTCTAATCTAAGCACTATTGAGGTCTTTAGGGATAAATTCAAGTTCTGGTTATGTTTAAATAAGTCTTTCTTTTCTATAAATAATAAGCACAGCAGTTCTGCCATTTAAGATTTTTTTTAATAAAAATGTTAATGAATCATACACTGTTTCAGAGGCTTTTGAAAACACTGCAGAATTACTTTAGAATAATTTGTTAAACTCAAGGCTGAATTTACATGTTGGGCAACATAAAGCCTGACATTAGCCTTCTGTCTATGTTATACTTTAAAAGATTTTTACCTTTTATCTTTTATACTTTAAAAGATAGTAAGTTAACAGTCATGGGTCATCTTACTATATGCCAGGCACTGGAAGAGCTTGGCATATGTTTTACATTATCCCATTTAATCCTAACAACAACCCTGTGTAAGACACATCCCCATCAACAGGTGATGAAGTCGATAGCAAAAGGCTAAGTAGCTTGTCCTAGGCCACAAAGGTAAGGAAAGTATTGCCTAACTAACAGGGCTTCTGCCTCCAGAGCATCAATGTATTTTATGAGAGAAATGAGAAATTAGCAACATGTTGCGTGTTCCAGGTATGTATAATAGTTTCTATCATTAGACAGTTCTAAGTTACCCACCATTTGTAAGTGGTGCTGGAGAAGACTCTTGAGAATCCCTTGGACTGCAAGGAGATCAAGCCACTCAATCCAAGAGGAAATCAACCTTGAATATTCATTGGAAAGACTGATGCTGAAGCTCCAATACTTTGGCCAGCTGATGCAAAGAGCGGACTCATTGGAAAAGACCCTGATGCTGGGAAAGATTGAAGGCAGGAGGACAAGGGGACCACAGAGGATGAGATGGTTGGATGGCATCACTGACTCAACAGACATGAGTTTGAGCAAGCTCCAGGAGATGACAGAGGAAAGGAGGACCGGCATGCTGCAGTTCGTGGGGTTGCAAAGAGTCGGACAAGACTGAGCGGCTGAATAACAACGTTAGGGGGGCAAGTCCTTCTCAGACCTGGAGATGTTGTGCAAAGGTCTATTACTACCCACTACCTGCCTGAAAAGCATGCCATCCTAAAAGTCTCACTAAGATACATACTTTCTTCCAAAAACAAACCAGCAATTTGTTTTGACACTTCACATCTGACCTAACATATATTGATGGGTTCAGGATCTTGTCCTATGGTGAATCTCTCAGAAGAAAGCCCAAGTGATAAGTAGAAATACTTTGCACCACTATCTTTTTAATAGTTCCTAAATTCCACAGCAGCCATGAAGGAGCATCTAGCATGACTCGTGTGCACACAGACACACACACAGCTCATGCAACCTCCTGCCTAAAGCCACCGGATTTCCAGCAGCTAACCTTCAGCTGGAAAAAAAGGGCAGAGGCGAAACAGCAAAGCAACAGAAACTGCACAGTATCTGACTGAGCTACAATCTATCCCTTAGGTGAAGGGGAAGAGAGCAAAAAAACAAGATACCAAGCAATAACATCTCTTGCACATTTTGTTCATTACTTTTCAACATCCAGCATTGCAGGATAATACAACACAAACATATTTTCTTCTATTAGCTTACACTTTTAGAGATATCAGTTGTTACTCAAAACTTTTTAAGGGAACATTTTAGAAAAACTGCTATACGTTCTGTCACTCAACATCCAGATCAAGCACAGATATTCCCTCAAATATTTCGCAATTCTTACGACAGACTAGGATGAACTGCTAACTATGCATGTGTGTAAAAGTGTAATTATTAGAAAATATATATCCCATAGTGTTCAGAAAACCTCAAGCAGATTTAGAAAACACTCTAAACCTGTTGTAAAAGGGATGAGGATACAGTATCAATGAGGTATCACAAGAAAGTAGCCAAAATCTACTACACTGAGGCCTCAGACAGACCAGCTTGCCACTGGGTGGGGAAAAGACACAAAGTAGAAATGTTTAACAGCAGGAGTCCATTATTTGGAAACAACTTTACTCATCTGTTGGTAATGACAATTCAGCTACAAGTAAAAAAAAAAAAAATTATACACCTCTCTTCCCTAGTCCACTGAAAGTGTCACCAATATAGAATATTTCTATTTGGAATATCTGCAGATAGGAGACAGACACCTTGTGTCTTTTAAACTGCCACTAATCCTTAAGCTTGAAATAAAAGGAAGACTTTTGAAAAGAGCAAAGAAACAATCCTCTCCTAATGAATGAGAAAGCAACATTACAGTAACCTTCTTTCTAAAAGGTATACTAAAATTGTCAGGCTGTGTAAAATTGTCAGACTCCTTTTTTAAAAGAAGAGGAACTGAAGTTATCAATTACATGTAGAAACATTATGTAAAGTAAAAGCAGGTTTGAAACTAAAAAGTGGTCACTACTGCAAGAATAATCCCTTCCCCTGCCTGAGATAAATAAGTCCTATGAAACCAGAGTAAAAACATACCACCATCCAATATTAACAAATGAAACAAAAGTTTTGTTATTAGCTATGATGCAACATTGAACAAAATGAACTGTCCTTTCTAAACAACACATTTGAGATTTATTTGTTGGGTGAATCTATAACCCATGCTACATTTAACCTTAAGAACACAGCAAAACTTTTTAAAGTACACAATTAAGTGATTTAAGTGATCAGTTAAGATCTAATACGTGAAATAAACAAAAATTGTGGAGCCAATAATTCTACCCACTGAAGGGCATTGCAGAAGATGACCAAAGCTTTAAGAAACAGAAGGGTTAAACTTTAATGATCTTAAGGTTTGATTAGCACTTTCACCTGATTCAAACAAACCATGAACAATTCTAATTTTACATCTAAAGTAAATGCTCTACAGCTTATTTTCAGAACCTTTCAAAATTATACTCACAAGTTTCTTCAAAGATACTTCAGAGATGCTTCTGGCCCCGATACACAGCCAGTATATCACCATATGGCACCTTACATGCTATGGTGTCTTTGGATGAGAAATCCAGCAGTCCCTACTCTTTGGTTGCATCCCTTTACAGATGGCACTGCCTCCACTCCTCGGCCCATAGGTTTCATCTCTATGGAGGCAAAAGGACCTTTGAACAGAAGACTCTGCAGAATCATTTTAAGACAGCCTCCAAGAAATACATCTCATTGAGAAAGCAGAGACCAGCTAAAATAGCCGGTCCCAGCTCTGTAGTGGAAGGAAGCTCACACATGTCAGTGGACTTGGCAGTGTTTTATACCAGGGATCCCTAAACTACCAGCCAAACCCAGTCTACCTGGTTTTTATGTATACAGTTTTATTAGAACACAGTCACACACATTCACTTATATACTGTCTGTGGCTGTGTTCACACTTCAACAGCAGAACTGAATCTTTGCAACAGAGCCCATATGGTTCACCAAGTCTAAACTATTTACTAACTGGCCCTTCACAAAGAAAAGTTTGCCAACCCCTCCTCTGCACAATGAGATGCTGGAGGGAAACACAAGGTTTCTCCAAGAACCACCTTCAAGTATGCGAATTGGGCTGCTGCTAACTACATGTGGGCTTGGGATCACCCAATGTTTAAACACACACACACACGACTCTTTTACTCATCCCAAATGAGTCCCAAAGCTGCTAAGGCAGAGCACACTCCCTACTACGAGCCCCATCTTCCCCACTGTCTTTACTAGTAGATCAAGTCAACCCAAAAAGGCCCTTTAAAGTTCATCAAAACATGACTTCACCTGCAGAAAAAATGTGGAAACTAGAGGGTGAGAGGAGAAGGCAATGGCACCCCACTCCAGTACTCTCGCCTGGCAAATCCCATGGACGGAGGAGCCTGGTGGTCTGTAGTCCATGGAGTCGCTAGGAGTTGGACACGACTGAGTGACTTCACTTTCACTTTTCACTTTCATGTATTGGAGAAGGAAATGGCAACCCACTCCAGTGTTCTTGCCTGGAGAACCCCAGGAACGGGGGAGCCTGGTGGGCTGCCGTCTCTGGGGTCGCACAGAGTCGGACACGACTGAAGCGACTTAGCAGCAGCAGAGGGTGAGAAGAGAAGGCACACACGGCACATATCCCAAGTCCTGGAGCCACCTCAGATGCAGCGCCCTGCCTGAACAGCTACGGCCATTCCAACTACTGCTCTGAGGAGGAGGCCAAAGAAGCTACTAAGACGGTGATCAAACTAAGGAGCACAAAAAAGCGCGATAATGTATTTCCTACCTCCGTAATCCTTAATCCTTGTTAGATGCTGATGATGCTGCACTGTGCTCTGTCGCGTCCGACTCTTAGGAGGCCCCACAGACTGTAGCCCACCAGGCCGCTCTGTCCATGGCATTTCCCAGGCAAGAGTACTGGAGTGGGTTGCCATTTCCTTCTCCAGGGGATCTTCCTGACCCAGGGATCAAACTGCATCTCCTGCATTGGCAGGTGGATTCTCTACTATTGCATCACCTGGAAAGGCCTTGTTAGAGAATACCCTATATGCAACTTTCACCGCAAAAATTTTAAATATTTTCAATTTCTTAAAGATCAGTCTTCCAGTGTCTATAAATGCTTCGAAGATGTCTAAATTCTTTTTAGTGCCAAATTGGTTTTTGCTTGTTTTTTAATAGAAAGGTTTTTAAGGCATTTTCAGCATGCTGTGCCAACACAGGGATATCCCCTCCATTGTATGGGACACAAAGACACGCACCAACTGCAGCAGGGGAAGTAGCCTTCTCTGCCAGCTATTTTTAGCACCACTTCGTCATGTTAAAGACCAAACTTAGGATAATAATGAAAGGCAAACTTTTAAAAAGATGAATTTGAAGAAACAGATCTGTCCCTTCTTGTATAAGTTCCTTAAAACTGAAATTTTATATATTCTTCTGAACTTAAATCTCAAAGGACCTATATAGCCTATGAAGAGCTTGTTAGCTATGTCAAAGATAACCATATGCCCTAAGACTGAACTAGCAGCCATGTTTAAAGCTCATTCCTTCCTTTTCAATTTCAACTCTCATTCACTTTCGTCGCATCCATTCTTTGTTCTTCCTGTATCTTTGCTAACAAATTCCCCTCCTCCCAAGTAAATGTACCCATTTTTCGGCTCATTCTCTCCACAAACACTATAGAGAGACCATAGTACTTAATAATGACTCCCAGTTTTCAGCATATTACTCATTATTTTACTGTTTTGAAACTGCATCGGTATCCAACTTTAACCCTAAAATTTAACGTCCAAAACAAAGTCCATTGCCCCATTTTTTAATTACTGTTTATAAGAAACCACTAGTACCATACTAACATATTGGGAGCATCTTCTTCTCCACTCTTGCATCTGTTATTGCCCTTCAGTGGACTTTGGTGTAAAAATGTTAGTTCCCTAGAACACTAAAATCCTAATCCAAGTGCAATGCCTCTTGGCCTAAAATACAATTTATCCTCAATGGTCTAAAACTACCCTCTCAAAAACACTACTCTCAATTCATTCTTCGGACTGTAAACGTGTATCCACACAAACTGGCCCTAAGCCTACCCAACAAATTCCCGCTGTATTCCCCTAAGTTAACTTCCTAATTACATTTGTCCCTCACACCCTCCAGTTCCAAGAGTTCAAAACACTTTATCTCCACCTCTTCTTTCTTCCTAAAAAAACACCTTCCCCTGACTGAGATACTCCAGTAAGTTCTGTATAGTCCAACATCAACATTTCTCTAATGAAATCTGTCCAAATAAATTTACATCTATAAGGCACCAAACAGCAGCCAACATAGTGGTCATGGATGGAAACTAGTCCGTTCTCCCTTTCCTACAATTCTGTGCAAGTTCCACTGCCTCTGCCGCCCAGACACAAAAGCATCTCAAAGGCAGGGACCCCCAAATATTTTGCTGTTTCTTTGCTATTCAAATATACAATAAAAGACCATGATTTTTAACCAATGTATAGTCAAAACAATACAAGTCTTAAAGTTGTAAACAACTTTGATGGAGTATAATATACGCTCAGATTAGTTTGTTGCTCTGTCCTCCTTTTCGCCCCACCAAAATAAGTCTATGCAAAACTACATTTCTCTTCCTCCTATCTTTGTAAAGTATGGAATACATGACTTCCTCAAGGTCACAAAATAACAGATCTACAGACATTCGATGCTGACTCCACATCTAATACTACATACACTGCTCAATATTTTGATGTCAGTATCTATTTAAAAGAGAATTTAAGACTTCTAACAAAAGCATAACAAGAACAAGGCATACAAAGAGAAACAAAACAATACACCTGGAGAAGTCCCAGAGGAGGGCAAAGTGATGATGAGCGTGGAAGAAATCATTCTAAGACAGACAAAAAGTCAGGAAAGATGATGGTAAAGAGAAGCAATCAACATCTACAAAACCAGGAAAAGATGAACACCAGCTTGTTCTAGCAATTCTCAAAACACAAATTTGGGATGTGTCTTGAAACTTGAGACAGGTTTGGGAGAAATAAATGAGCCGTTACATAATTCAGAGGCTAATAAACTTGTAGAATTCATTTCTTCAAAAGAGAAACAATTCAGGATGCAAAGTGTTTCGAGAAAGTTTTTAAAAAGATCCTGAATGAAAAGAGCATAGATAACCGCATTCCCACAAACTTTCTACATTCATTCCCACTAAGCCTCTCTCAGCAGTGGCTTCAGAGAGTGTGAGTTCACACAGCTGTCTGGAGGGGCCCTAATTGTTAGTACTGCCTATGTTCTGTTAAATAAAATTCCACCGTACCCTTATGGTCTGTACAAATATATGAAATGTTAATTACTTTCCTGCACCTTAATTTGGCACACGGAGAGGATACCTAAATTACAAATAAAAGATTTCACAGACTTCACTTTTAAAATAAAGGAAGAGGAAAAACATTCTTCTTCAAAGAATTGAACATCAGAAGTTTCTCCTCACTGTATAGAGAAGCATGAGATAAATAAGCAAAGCTTCAAGTCATCAAGTAGGACACATGCTACCAAAAAAAGCACTTAAGGAAAAATTTAGTAACTTTTTTACTGGTTAAAGTACTAAATTCTCTCCCCCAAATCAGTTGCGATTCCTAAGAACCCAGAATTTCCTGAGTAACTGCAATCTGTTAGTATCCTCCGGATACACAGGAATTACACCCAGGAAACGAGAAGGTAAAAAAAACAACTCCTATACCAGTTGCTCCTGAAATGAAATCTCTCAAAGAAGACTGACCAAAAAAAGTTTTACTTTCAGGGGTTCACAGTGTCAGACGTTCCCCCTTGGGAACCCAAATGAGTTGCCCAGGGCCAAAAACTACAGCGCAGTTTCCCACCCGGTGTACCAGGAAAAGAGATATTACAGAGATGTCCTTTGTGCACCTATAGACTCGGGCTTCCTCAATTTCCTTTTGCTAATTACTGGCCAGAAAGGGGCAAGTGTCCACTCGGAAGAAAGAAAGAACTCCTCGAAGAGAAACCTGTGTGTATCCCACGTACCCAGCGCTAAAGGTCACAAAACACCGGGCTGCCGGATGCCTCTCCAGGCAGCGAGGACTAAGGTACCCCTCTCATCTACACACTCCCAACACTCCTGGAAAACATCGGTCAAACTCCAGAGGACGCCCCAGCATCCTCCCCATTTCTACACCCGCCCCTCCAACTCCCCCTCCCGGGGAACTCACACTTTAGAGAAGAACCGGCGGCGCTGAGAAAGCGGGCTGCTTCCTGTCCTCCCAGGGACCGAGGCGGTAGCCGCCGCAGCTCCGGCGCGTTGCTGAGCAAGAAGCGGGGCTGGGATCGCCAAGCCGGGCGGCCACCCGGGTCTCTTCCGCGCGGCCGGAGCAGAGGCGGCAGCGGCGGCCCGGCTTACCTCCTCTTTTCCTCTTCCTGGGTCTCTTCAGGCTGGGTCTTCTGCCCGTCCCGGGCCACTTCTCCCCGACAGTCCCGTTTGGGAAGCTTCGGATTTTTGTCTTATAAAGTTTCTTCTGGGCGGAGGCTGCGGCCGGCCCCCCGGGTCCCCCCCGGCCCCGCCGCCCTCGGGGCTGGGGCAGGGAGGGGGCTCTAAGAACTCCTCCCGGAGTCCTGCCGAGGAGCCGGGGGGCCGGCGACGGGCCGAGAACGGAGACCCCCCGAGGGGGCAGAGGGGCGGGGGAGGGAAGGGAAGGACGGCGGCGCCGGTCCCGCTGTCCCCGCCGCCCCGGCCGCCGCTTCACATCGGGGTCCCCGCCCCCCCAGCCGGGGGGCGTCTGCCCGGCGTGGAGCCCCGGCTCATGCACTCCGCGGCGAGATGCTACGGCCCCGGGCGGGTGGCCGAGGCGGCGGCGAGGTGGGGGACCCGGCCGGCTCCGCTCGGCGCCGCCCCCGCTCCCGGCTCCCGCATGTGTCGCTGCGGCTGGGACCCCCGCCCTCCACCTTGGGGGTCCCTCGCCCCGCGCCCCGGGACCAACAGAAGCTCCGGCCCCTCCTCAGCGTCCTCTCCCCGCGGAGCAGCGGACTAGTCCCGGCCCGAGGTAGCCACCTCCCTGCCCCCCAGCCACCGGCTCCGGCTCGGGCTCCGGCGTGTGCAGCCGCGGCTGCCGGCCGGGAAGGTGAGGGGGGGAGAAGAGAGGTGGCCGCGGCTCCCGCCGGCCCAGGTCAGGGCAGAGGTCCTGGCGGCGGCCGGTGCACGGGCGCTGGGTCTCTCAGATGCTCCCTGGCTCTCACGCTCGCGGCGGCGGCGGCGGCGGTAGCGCCCAGAGCTCAGCTCGCTGTCTCCCTCGCTCAGTGCGGGGCTCTCGCCTCACTCCAGAGAGAGGGGCGGGAGGAAAACGGCGCGCAACAATGACGCAAGTCACCTAGCAACCGCTCTCTCCCCCACCCCCTCCCTTCTCTCTCCGCTCGGAGGCTCACTCCCCTAGTCTTTTTTCACCTTTCCGACCACCCCGCCCTAGGCGCCTCTGGCGCGCTCTGATGACGCTCCAAGGGAAGAGGAAGTCGGGCTCGGCGAGCGGGTGGGTGCGCCTCGGGCCGCGGACTCGGTGTCGCTGCCGCCGCCTCTACGGCCGCGTCAGAACAGAAGAGAGGAAGGGGAGGAGCCGCGTGGAGCCTAAGCTGCCGCCTGAGCTTACCCCTGACCCGAGGGCGGTGGAGAGAGCTTGCTCTGTAGCGGTTTCCTTCAGAGCAGGTGGTGACTGCTCCTTGGGGAGCAAGGAGGAGGCCCAGGCCGCGCGGCCATGCTCGGGCGCGCACCACCCGAAGGTGAGGCATTTGGCCCCAAACGGGCCTTCGGAAAGCCCAGCTGCTCGAGAAGTTATCTTACAGCTTGATCTGCCGCACCTGCTCGAGGGCGCGAGCGCCCCACCCTTCCCCTGGTGTGGAGCGACACCAGCGCCCGATGACGCGTGGTCAGGCAGAGCAAATGTTTGATGAATGAATGAATGGCTCCCTCACTCGCGGAGCTCAGAGGAGTTTGACGGAAGTCCAAGCTCTTTGTAAACTGCGTAGCATTGTAAAGATGCGAGTTGTGACACATCCCTCTTACCCCTCTCCCCCCGAAGGAAATGGGGCTGCGGCTGAAATGAGGAGTCCCAACCTGAGTCTTTAGTGGAAAAGGAGGCGAACTGCTGGGACGAAAGAAGGGAGCCGTCCTCCCAGGGATTGTGGAAGGATTTTTGACTTTTCAGGAGGAGAATTTAGTACTGATTCCCTTTTAGGAATCATTCGTGTTTGTGGCTTGGAGCTTTGGAAAGCTGGTATTGGTTGTTAATCGGTGTCCATTACTGTAATCAAGAAATTTTGGCCTGTGTTCAGGTCTGACTCAAAGGCTATTTCCTTTCTAAAATAAATATTATTACTATTTATACTGGTTTTCCTACAGGTGTTATCCTGGAAAGTAAATTCAAGTAAAAACTCATGAAGTTGACAGTGTAGTTCTCTAGGACAGGAAATTTTAAGATAAAACGATTTCAGATTCCTCAGAAATCTGTCTTGCACCTGTCCTGATGAATAGTGTGAGAAGGGGATAAAAGCAGGGACGAAAGGAAGCAGATTCCGCAGTTGGGTCTCTGGACGCTGGCGCACATTACCTCTTCCGGAAGCAGCGATAGTGACTATTACGGATCTTTAGGGGCAGGTTTTTATATAAAGATCTGGGGAGCTCAGAGTTTCTGCCCCTGCTGCCACCACCATATGCAAATACATCAAGGAACCTTGTAACTGGGTAAAATACAAGGGCTCGTTTTTATTAAAATGTTGCAGAAAAAGTAATGGGAGGAGGGGGTGGAGACGGATATTGCCAAAGCAAGAAGAGACTGGTAAAGTAGCTCTTGCCCGTTCATCCAAGTTCTAAGAGCCAGATTAATCCTCCTGTGTTTAAGTTACCCTAGATTTGACTCTCTTCTTATGACTGGTCCCTGCCAGATCCTTCCAAATAAGACTCACAAGGAATCTGAACAGCGAGTGATAGCCCCACATGGCTACATGTGTAAATCATTTGGGGTTTTGCTCCTCTTCCTAATTTTTTGATGGAAATTGAAGGAATAAAATACACAGATTGAGGGGATTTTGTAAAGCCTAGCACCACAGATTTCTGTTAACTTTGGCTAGAAGAAATGCAAACATCAGAGCTCTGCAACCCAGCAGAGGACACCTCCAGGGAAGTGTGTAACCAACCACATGGAGCTTTTCAGCAGCCTGATTGGTTTTCGTTGTCAGTGGTTCCACCAGAGAACCTTGGTGCTGAGAGGCAGCATAGCAGGGAGGAGAGCCCTCAGCCAACTACTGATGAACTTCCAGCTGCACTAGCTTACTAGGCAAGACCCACCCAGTTCACCACCCGGTATGCTGACTGGAGGAAACAGCTGGAACTGGCGGCTGCAGAACAGGAAGCTCCTACATTGCCAGCTTGGTCTGCATCTCTTCAGTGCTTTCATTTCTTACTGCTCCAGAGAAGAAAACAACTGGTTCATTCGAAATTCAAAAAAAGAAATCTGAAGTTTTAGGATACAGAGTTCTTTCCCTGGCTCATCAGTTTGTGTATAATAAGGATCTGCATAGTATGTTAAAATATAACAGAGGGATATTTGTATAGGGTTCTTTTCTCCTACACTTGAAAGTGAGCTCGTATGAGAAACTATTTTATCAGCTTCATTATCCCACATCAGTAGTTTTTGCTGTAAAAGATTTCATAAGCTAAATTCTCTAGCAGTATTTCTTTCTAGAAATTCCATCTACAATATTCAATTACTTTTAGTGGTTTGATTGTGAAATATGCATTAAAATGCATAAAGCAGTTACTCAGTAAAATAAGTAATTGTAAAAGAAGCCTCCATGTAACCAACCAGGTCAAGAAATGGAGCATTTCCAGCACCCTAGAAGTATCCCAGTGACCTTCCGGAATACAACTCTTTCCCTCCCTTTTTGAGGTAACTATTATTCTAACTTTAGTGATAGCCATTTCCTTGCTTTTCTCTATAGTTTTATTACAAGCATGTGTATCTCTAAACAACATATTATTTGGTTTTGCCCTTTCTCTTGGAACAACAGTATGTAACCTGTTTTGATTACAGCTTTTGCTCAACATGTTTTTTAATCTGTGATACGTTGTTTGGGTTGTTCATATAACTGTAGTTTGTTCATTTTAATTGCTGTTTTACGGTGTTCCATTATGGCAATATGGCATAATTTATTTAGCCATTCTATTGTTGATGAATATCTGGGTTGTTTCCAGTTTGAAATTGTTGTAAATACTGCTGTAAATATTTCTTGCATATGTATTCCATCACATCTGGTTTCTATATGGTATATACCTGGGAGTAGTTACGTGTGTTCTAGATTTGAATGAATAATTCCAAGCTGTTTTCTAAAGTGTTACACTCACACCAGCATTGTATGAACCTCATGTCCACACCCTCAACCACAATCCATATAGTCAGTCCTTTTCTGCCTTGCCAGTCTGGTGGGAGTTTGAGCTTGCATTTCCCTAATTGCTGATGCCGATGAGGACTTTTTCATATATCAACTGGCCATTTGTATTTCTTTTGTGAAATGTGTTATCATTTTCATGCCTAATCACTGAGATACCCAACTTTCCAATATCCTTATAGTTCATATTTGAATAATATATGTCAGGTAAGGTAATACTACCAAATGAGTTACATTTGGGACAAGTTCTTTCCAAAATAAGAATAATTATATTAATAGTTTGTCTAATTATCTCTTATGAATTTGATGATAAACTTCTTAAGAGTAGGTCTATAAGGCTATATTTTTTACATTACCAAATAATGTTACACTTTGAACTATTAAAGTGTTGCTGGAATCCCTCATGGTGCTTTGGTGTGACTTAGTTTTCCTCAAGTATGTAGTCAGATGTTTATTCAATGAACCTGTGTAACTAAACTCTTGCTTTGTATTTTATAGGCAACTATGTAACAAATTGTTTCACCTGCACAAATTTTTTTTCATTTCCAGTTTCATTCATTTTATGAAAGTTACAATGGCTTTTTCTTCCCTCCTACAATTCCTGCTAAAATACATGTTTTGTTTTTCTTTTTAATTTTACCCATTAATATCAAATGCACACCATCCATGTCACTACCTGACACATTTTCCCAAGGTATTCTACTTGACTATTTTATCATGTTCCTATCTGTCAGTTCTTTGGAGTGAGTGCTGTTTTAAGATTGGATAAAGAACCACAGAAATTAAATCACTTAACCAGGGTCAGAAGATGAAATAAAAAGGAAGCCTGGACTCAGCCCCAAGTCTTCAAATAGATTGCTTGCTGTTACGTCATACACTCAGGCAGCAAGGGAAATTAGTTCCCCTGGTCTATGGAATGTAGTTCACCTCCACATGGCAAAACTCATATTCTACCATTGGATAAGGTTACTTTATTTTAAGCCTAATAGCTCTAGAATCAGATTAAGATTGGTACATATAAAAATAAAAGAATAAAAAATTTAAATATTAATATAAATGATAGTGCTCAAAAGGGGCTACATGGAAACCTGCTTTAAAAAAAAAACTCCTTCATTGCTTATAGCCAGTCTATCACTTGACCCCTGGCCTCTTCAGAGAATAACCATACTTCCTCAACATCTGAAAGAAGAACTACAAAATAAAGCAGTGGTTGGTCGTATCAAATGATGCAGCAAAGGCCCTTGGATTTGGTGATCAGCTGCTTAATAATATCATAGTGCTGTTAAAAACGTTGGAAGATATCAGAGCTTGATGACATTGTTAAATAGAAAACTTATCAACTGTTTGATGAGATTGTCCCTGTGTGGCCTTCATCATCATCTCGGTTTGCAAAAAGATTGATTCTGAAAATGAATGACAGTTGACTGCTAGTTATAATGCAAAATTAATATAAATTTGAATCACTTGTTATATTTGATAATTTAGCTTTAAAGTTTCAGAGGAATCTTTCATTTGATTTTGTCATTAATAGTCACTATCTTTAGTAAAGTCTAGCCATTATTTTTAAAATAAAATATTGAGTGAAACAGTTAAAGAAAATGACTTCATAAAAATATTAAGGTATGCTTACATGTAACTTAACTCTGAAAAGGAAAGGTTTCTAAATGTTTTGGCTTGAAATTCAAAGTTGATTTATTGAGTTAACAGTAGGGAGTTGCTAAAGGTACTAGATCTATAAATATTATTTGTATATTTTTGGTTTTCCAAGGAGTAATGATATAGAGAAAACATAAAAGGGTTAGGATATCTATCCAAAGTGCAGAATTTTCACAGTTACTTCCCCGTTTGATGAACAGAAATTTACTTATCACCTGTTTCCTGCACTAGACTAAGTGCTGAACATATAATGGTGAGAACAGTGGTGTCCTGGCTCAATGGGGTTTGTAGTCTGGTGCCAATATGTCCTTGGCTTCCCTGGTGGCTCAGACAATAAAGGATCCACCTGCAATGCGGAGACCTGGGTTTGATCCCTGGATGGGGAAGATCCCCTGGGGGAGGGCATGGCAACCCACTCCAGTATTCTTGCCTGGAGAATCCCATGGACAGAGGAGCCTGTGGGGCTACAGACCATGGGGTTGCACAGAGTTGGACACGACTGAGCAATAAACAGCAGCAGCAGCCAGTATGTCCCAGGCTTGACACTTCCCCTCAGCTAACACCGTCTGAAACTGTGTGAGCTATCTGATGATGTATTCTTTCCTTGCAGTTGGAGGAAAATTGCTTCACAGCATGGTGTTGGTTTCTGCTATACAACAATACAACTCAGCCATAACTGCGTGCATGTGTGTGTGTGTGAGTCAGTCAGTCATGTCCAACTCTTTGCGACCCCCATGGACTGCAGCCCGCCAGGTTCCTCCGTCCGTGGGATTTTCCAGGAAAGAATACTGGAGTGGGTCGCCATTTCCTTTTCCAACATATATGTGTATATATATATATATAGGCTTCCCTGGTGGCACTAGTGGTATAGAACCCACCTGCCAATGCAGGAGACATAAGAGACGTGAGTTCAATCCCTGGGTCAAGAAGATCCCCTGGAAGAGGGCATGACAACCCACTCCAGGATTCTTACTTGGGGAATCCCATAGACAGAAGAGCCTGGTGGTTTGCTATGGTCCATAGGGTCACAAAGAGTCAGATACAACTGAAGAGACTTAGCACATAGGCATAGACAGATAGATAGACGACTGCTTTATTGTCTTGATAAGCAAATAAGTGATCACAGGCTAGAAACTTTGATCTTACTGACATTTTTCAGATGTTTCACTATGACAATTTTTTTAAATGCATTGAAAGAATAATATAACTCCTTTTCATACACCTTCCACCTAGATTCAGTCATGGTTAACATTTTGATATATTTGCCTTAGGTACTTTTTCTGAACCATCTGAGACTAAATTTCAGGCATCCTAATGCTTCATCCTTTTCCTTAGGTAATATTTCAGCAGATATCAATTAAGAAAAGAATATACCTAAGCCCAACCTTTAATCAGACCTAAAAAATTTAACAAAAATCTGTATCTAAATTTAATTCCCATTTAAATTTTCCTAATTGTCCCAACAGCATTTTTTTCCAGCTTCGTGGGATGTAATTGACAGACAGCATTGTATCACAGAGTGATGATTTGATGTGGCTGCTGCTGTTGCTGCTAAGTTGCTTCAGTCGTGTCCGACTCTGTGCAACCCCAGACGGCAGCCCACCAGGCTCCCCCATCCCTGGGGTTTCTCCAGGCAGGAACACTGGAGTGGGTTGCCATCCTTCTCCAATGTGTGAAAGTGAAAAGTGAAAGGGAACATACTCTGAAATCATTACCACAATAAGGTTAACAAAGTCATTACCTCACATAGTTCCCTCTGTGTGCTTGTTGGGATACTTAAAAATAGTTTAAGATATACTTTTTTAGCAAATTTCAAGCATAAAATACCAACAGTATTTTTGATCGCTTGTGTCCTGCCCCCAACTTGATCCAATCCGAGTTAACATATTGCATTCTTCAGTTATATTTAAATGTTTAAGTATTTTTAGGGAAACTAAAAACTGGACTCTCTAATACTATTTGGCAGTAATTGCTTTACATTGTATCATTTTTTAATGTTATATTTTAAGTCCACTAAGAGCATTCTCTAATCTTAGTAAAAAGGTGGTCTTTTCTTCAGTTGCTTTTCCGCTCACCTTTGACTCCATGCTGCTTTAGTAGTTGGGGGAGTCACTCACTGAGGTACTAAGCACTCCCCTGTCTTCCAAAAGTTACCTGTACATTTTCTTAGATGCTGTTTCCTTCCACCTTTGTCCTACCATGCCTCCCCTGGAAGGCCCTGCTCTTATCCCAACCAAAGCCCTTATTACCTCTTTCTCCTCTCCTTGAATTTGTCCTGACTTTATAGGCACCCTTTCAAGAGCATCTAACTCTCAGTTCTTAGGTTCTCTTATTCTCTACCTGTCTTTCAGGTTACCACAACCTGTGCTTAACTCTACCAGAGTCTGTACCTGAGTTTCTTCACCTGCACTGGAGTCCTTTGTAATGGAACCCACCACCACTGCAACCTGTCACCAGTAGAATGTGCTTAGCTCATTATAAAGCAAGGAAGAACATACTTGACAAGAACCTAGAATGTGCTGTCCCTTCATTTAATCCTCACAAAACCTTTCAAGTAGATGCAAGAGGCCCACGTGCCTTTTTCCTCTTCCTGGTCACAAAGAACTGTTTCCCAGCCTCCCTTGCAGTTAGGCTGGAGCCACGTGATTAGTCTGGCCTGCAGAACATGGGCAGAAGTAATGTCTGTCATGTCCAGGCTTGATCCCTAGTTTCCCATGAGATAATTAGCTCCTCTGTCTATAGGCTTAGAAGCAAAGGATGCTCAGATATTGGCTCACATGCCAGAAGGAGTCCAGATTCCTTAGCTGCCTCTTGGAGAAGCACTATCTGACCCAAATCAAACAGTGAACAGAGCAAAACATAAAGTTAAGTTGTGGAGTTTAATCGCAAGTCCTGAGAATGCAACCCTCTTTTGTTATATTGTTTGTATAGAAATAGGAGTTCTGAGTTCCAACTCAAACTATGAAAGGCCTTTTAGGGAAAAGAAAACAAAAACCCTAGGGATTGACTTTTCTGTGAGAGAATCATATGTGAGACCATCAGTCCCCTCCAGATAGGTGTTCAAGGCTTCCTTTTCAATAAACAGGTTTCCATTTCAAGGATGAAGCTATCCTTAGGTTCTTCAGCCTTTCATTCCAGGATTGACATTTCTTTTAATAACCAAACAAAATGTTACGACCTACCATCTTATATGTTATGAAAAATTTAGAGCCAGCTGTCTCCACTGTGGCTGGCATCCTCAAATTATTTCAGTGCCTTGCCCCTCACTTGCCTTTTTCATTTCATCAACACAAGACTGTTACATGTAGCCGCCTTTTAGGTTGAGGGGTGAGTGAGTGAAGTCCCTCAGTCGTGTCCGACTCTTTGCCACCCCATGGACTGTAGCCCACCAGGCTCCTCTGTCCATGGGATTCTCCAGGCAAGGATAGTGGAGTGGGTTGCCATTTCCTTCTCCAGGGGATCTTCCCTACCCAGGGATTGAACCCAGGTCTCCCGCATTGCAGGCAGACCCTTTACCCTCTGAGCCACCAGGGAAGCCCAAGAGCCAACATAGCAGAGGAAACAATTTCAAAATCAGTGTCTCATATAACTTTAAAAAACTGTTGACCAATTGCAACCTTAGTGGATTTGTCAGTGATTGTCTTTCCTTAGGTCTCTTCCAATCACCCTGAATTTGCTACCCTAACCCCCCATATCCCATTCACATTTCTCCAGAGCAGTCTCTCAATATACGCTTCCTCTTACTTTATTAAAAGCAATTCAACTGTCTTGGGTCTCTACCTTTTATTTTAAAAGTCCATCAAACTTGTTGTTAATGTATACAGATGCAAATAACAGAACCCGACTGGCATAATCAATGTAGAGACTTTACTGTTTCTTTTTAAGAAAAAACCCACTGGTAGGGTGTTCAAGGTTGGCACAGCAGCTCAGTAGTGCTTTCCAGCACCCAGGCTCGTCTCTTTCGTTGCATCCTCATCGCCATCTGTATCATGTTGACTTTTATCACCAAGCCTGTTGCTTAATGAATCACAAATTGGCTACTCTTCCTTGGGCTGTGCTTAGTTGCTCAGTCGTGTCTGACTCTTTGCAACCCCATGAACTTTAGCCCCCCAGGCTCCTCTGTCCATGGAGATTCTCCAGGCAAGAATACCGGAGTGGATCTTCCCAACCCAAGGATCAAACCCAGATCTCCAGCATTGCAGGCGGATTCTTTACCACCCGAGCCCCCAGGGAGCCACATCCACATTGCAGACAGGAAGGAAGGAGAAAGGGTGCTGCCTGTGTGAAGAAAAGCCGATTGATTCTTCTCCACCATTTCCAGCACATCTCCATTTAGGTCTCATTGATAGAGTGGTGCCTTGGGGCCACACATAGATCTAAGGAAGACTGAGTAGTATTTTAGCTGGGCAGGTTGTCCAAGGAGAGGTTGGAGTTCTGTAAGTAAGGAAAGTGGGAAGGATAGACAAGGAGCAGGAAACTAGCAGGGTTTGACCCACTTTGTCTTAGTCTGTTCTGACTGCTATAACAAATTACCATAGACTAGGTGGCTTATAAGCAACAGAAATTTATTCCCCACAATTCTGGAGACTTGGAGCTTGAGATCGGGGTGCCAGCATGGTCGGGGGAGGAACTTCTTCCAGGTCGCAGACTGCTGATATCTGTGTCCTCACATAATGGGAAGCAGAGGGCAGCCACCTCTCTCCTAACTGTAAAGGGCACTGAGCCCATTCGTGAGGGCTCCACCTTCATGACGTCATCCAATCCTCATCACCTGGCACCATCACAAGAGGGAAAGGGGAGGGGGTGGAGGAACAGAACAGGATTTCATCATGTGAGCATTCAGTCTGTAACCCCCTTAAAGACGTTTTTCTTAAAAGGACCACCTATCCCAGAGACGAAATGGCGATGTCAAAACCCCAAAAATAACTACCCTTTTCCCCAGTGCTTGGCATGCAAATATCAGTAATATGTAGAATTTTCTTTTTGGTTTCTTATAGTTTAAAAATTCTAGCAATATAATTCAGGTGCATTTTTAATAAATGAATTTGTGATTTCCAGATGGTTGGCTTTTAATCTCTCACATCATCATTGCAAAGCACATCTTATTGGTTGCATTTTAAGCTCTTTTTTTAGACCCAAGTGAATGATTAAATATTCATTTCCCTTTTAAAATCCAAAATAAGCATTGTTTGTATTTAGTTTAAAACAATCTGAAATTTACAGAAAATTGCAAATACAGTATAAAGAACTTTTTTTTTTATCTTGAGCTACCATTTGGGAGTAAGTTGCCAACCAGATGCCCCCTCACCCCCAAATACTTCCTGGAGTGCTCAGTCATTTTCCCACATAATCACAATATAACCACTAAAATCAGGAAATAAACACAGACCATTTATATTACCCAATCCTAACACCCCCTCATTAAATTTCATTTTTCATCCCAATAATATCTTTTATACCAAAAAAAAAAAAAACCAGTTCAGAATTGTCACATGTCTTTAGAGTCCTTTAGTCAAAAATGTTTTCTCAATCTTTGTTTGACTTTCATGACCTTAATACTTCTGAAGACCACAGCTTGGGTGGGGCCTCCTTTGGTTTAGATGTGTTTGTGTTTGGCAGGAATACCACCCAAGTGACGCTGTATTCAGACGACTCTCAGTTTTGATTTGTCCCATTACTAGCAATGCTCTCTTTAACCACTTGATCAAAATGGTGTCTGCCCAGCTTCTCCAAAAGGAAGTAACTCCAAAATAAAGTTACTATAAATATTTTTCTGTTTTGAATTAACAAGTATTCATTTTGTGAAGAGACAAGTTGTTGTTGTTTAGTCACAGAGTCATGTCCGACTCTTTGTGACCCCACGGAGTGTAGCCCACCAGACTCCTCTGTCCATGGAATTTCCCAAGCAAGAATACTGGAGTGGAAAGGAAAGTGCCATTTCCTTCTCCAGGGGATCTTCCCAACCCAGGGATCGAACCCACATCTCCTACATTGGCAGATGGATTCTTTACCACTGAGCCATCAGGGAAGCTAGAGAGATACATTAGCTCTAAGTAAATACTCTATTCCTTATCAAGCCTTCACTTTACTTTTATTCACATCAGTGTGGGTTCCTGGTTTCCCATTTTGTTCAATAGATTTTCGTATTATTTGTTGTGGTGCTTATATTGTCTCATATCTCACCAGCGGGAAGCCTTTCAAACTGGCTCATCTGGCATTTTGTCCCCTCCTTCTGCATTTCCTTTTTTTCTGGCACAACACAATGTTCTCTGCTCTTGTTGTTTCCCTGCCCCAGTGTTGCAAGTGGCCATTTCTTCAAGGAATAGGGTTACCAAATATAGTAGAGATTAATACTTTAAATTTGAATTTCAGATAAATAATAAATAGTGAAGATACATCCCATACAATAACTTCTTGTCTGCTTACAGTTTGCTGTATTTTCATATAGTAAATCTGGCACCCTACCAAGAAATCCTGGTTCCCTGAAATGGCAAATGGTATTTAGAAAACCACAATCAGGGTAGGTCTGCTGGTTGCGATTTGAGTTCACAGCTCTCTTGATGGACAGAGGTAGGGAACATGTATACATTCACACACGGACACATTTACATCCATATTTATATATCAACATTGATGCCATATAGATATACGTACATTACAGTCCATGAGTTCACACTGATAACTTCTCATTCCAATCCTGAAGGCGTATTCCGGCTTCTCCCTTTCCATGTTTATGACTTCATTCTCTGAGGGCGAGAATCCTGGCTCTCATTACTGTTAATACGTACTTGTTTGATCAATGCATTGGTGTATACCAAACTCGCATCACCGACCCTGCCCCCTCCCCTGGGAGGATGCCCTGTTTGTGCTCAGATTCCCATGCTGGTTCATCCCTACAGATGGATACTCTCTCACCCGCCTCAGCACGGACCACCCCACGGTGGGAGTGACCTCTTCGCTTTGCTGAGATCTGCCGCACCCCCATGGGGACCTCACCTCTCTTCTGTGCGTCCACCCCACCCTGGGCCAATCTCCACGAGTGCACCCACCTCTTTGTGTGCACCCACCTCACCTTCCTCTAAGGACAAGCAACATGCAGATGATGCTTAAGTAAGAAGTTTGTGTTACTTTTCTTATTCAGGACACTCATAACTCATACGGAGAAGGCGATGGCACCCCACTCCAGTACTCCTGCCTGGAAAATCCCATGGACAGAGGAGCCTGGTGGGCTGCAGTCCATGGGGTCGCTAAGAATCATACATGACTGAGCGACTTCACTTTCACTTTTCACTTTCATGCACTGGAGAAGGAAATGGCAACCCACTCCAGTATTCTTGCCTGGAGAATCCCAGGGACGGGGGAGCCTGGTGGGCTACCGTCTACGAGGTCACACAGAGTCAGACACGACTGAAGCGACTTAGCAGCAGCAGCTGCATAACTCATAACACGGGGTTTTCAAAGTAAAAGAGGTTTTGACTAAGGCAACTGGAAAAACAGGGATACTTTTATTCTTTTGCATTGAGCTGATGCTAACCATTACTTACTGACTAATAGTAAAAACCCAAGAGAAGTCAAAATTAGAAGTGCAGACCTCTGTTTAAAAACCTATGTTTGTCTCCACTTCCTCTCAAAAACCCCTAAATTAACAGGAAAGGAATAAAAAGGCAGAAGAAATACAAAGAACACAGGAGGTGAGATGAAAGCAGAGAGGACATTATCAGGAAATTCTAGAAGATAGACAGATAGACAAGGAATGACTAACTTAGAGAAAATGAGGCTAAAACTTACGTTCCTTCAGCAGACGTTCCTTCAGCAGCATGTCCAGCAGTAACCAACCAATCCCTGATGTGAAACCCTAGAAAATGTCAGAAATTGAAGTCACTGGTTACTCTGAGGTACAGGATAAAGTGAAAAACAGGCTTATTCTTCAATGTGAATGAGCAATCAAGAATCACCAGACCCTTGAGGGAGGTCTTATATGAAAGCAAAAATGAAAATTAACCTGGACAAAACTAAGACAAAGCAGAAGAAGAAAAATACCAAAGATCATGAAAAAAAGATGAAAGTCATAGGATAGTGATTGTGTGTGTGTTTGTGCATGCGTGCGTGCGTGTGTGTGTGTGTCTGTATAGATAATTAAGACATCTTTAGTAACAGGAACTTCATAGATGATGTCTTGGTTTGAAAAACCATGACATGTCTGTATCATTATGTTATTTAGTCACATGTTCTAAGGGGAGAAACACCTAAAGAGTTAAAAGTGGTTACCTCTGGGGAAGCCACATTAGATAAGCGAAAAACAGGTGAATCTTGATATTTTCAGAAACCTATGTAGTACTTTGTTAAAAATAAGGATTTGATTTAAAAGTTGTTGGTATAGATTGAAACATCTTTAATGTCAGAATCTGACACCTGGATTCAATTCAGTGAGCACGTCTACGCTTTTACTGTTTACGTAATTCTGTACAGATCTTAATCCCTGAAACTCAGCTTACACATTTATGGCACCCCATAAATGTGTACTCTTTCCTGGAAAACCCCACAGACGGAGGAGCCTGGTGGGCTGCAGTCCATGGGGTTGCTAAGAGTCGGACACGACTGAGCGACTTCACTTTCGCTTTTCACTTTCATGCATTGGAGAAGGAAATGGCAACCCACTCCAGTGTTCTTGCCTGGAGAATCCCAGGGACGGGAGCCTGGTGGGCTGCCGTCTATGGAGTCACACAGAGTCGGACACGACTGAAGAGACTTAGCAGCAACTTGGGGATAATCTCTTAATCTGCTTGGGCTGCCGTAACAAAATACCACAGACCAAGGGGCTTAAACAACAGTAATGTATTCCTCAGAGTTCTGGAGACCACAAGTCCAAGATGAAGGTGTTGGCAGGTTGCTCCCTGGGGCCTCTCTCTCTGAAGTTCTCCCTGGGGCACTCATCACTAGGGTCTCTTACTCTCCTTATAAGGACCACAGCCATGTTGCATTAGGGCCTACGCTAATGGCCTCATTTTAACTTCATCACTCCTTCAAAGACCTCGTCTCCAAATACATCCTGAAGTCCCGAAGACTGGGATTTTAACATGTGAATTGTAGGGGGAGCACAATTCAGTCCATCTACCTGCCTACCAAATTCATTCATATGCCAAGATTTATTGGGATTCCTTTAATGTTCCAGCCTGTGCTAGAACATGTTCTAACATGTTCCAGCATTCCTGCCAAAACCATTATTTAAGCTTTGTGTTTACTGACTTCTCTCTCACACACACACCTAAATGCTCATCTTCTGTGTGTGTGCTTTGTTTGGCTGCGTGGGGTCCAGGTTGCTGTGAGCAGGGGCTGCTCTCTAGTTGCGGCGTGTGGGCTTCTCATCACGCTGGCTTCTCTCGTTGGGGAGCTCGGGCTCCAGAGCAAGCAGGTTCAGCCGTGGTGGCGCACTGGCTTAGCTGCCCTGTGCACTAAGTAATGTGTCATCTTCCCAGACGAAGGTTTGAACCCATGGCCCCCGTATTGACAGGCAGATTCTTAAACACTGGACCATCAGGGACATCCATTTTTTGTGTCTTTAAAATCTAAATAGCTTACGTGTTTTTCAGGGACTCACTTTACCCCATCAATGTCAGGGCCCTAGGACTTGTTCAGGTTGATATTATGTGATCATAATTATCTCCCTGTTCTGATTATCTGTTGCTGCCAGCCTGAACCCTAGAATCCTGTTATCCCCATTCATGCCGGGGCAACAGTCTTAATCCAGCAGCAGTCCCCAGTATTTTCGGCACCAGGAACCAGGAACTGGTTTCATGGAAGACAACTTTTCCATGAACCATGGGTGGGGGGTGGTTTCAGAATGATTCAAGTGCATTACATTTATTACACTTTAATTCTATTATTATTATATCAGCTCCACCTCAGGTCATCAAGCATTTGATCCTGGAGGCTGGGGACCCTTAGTCTAGAGCACCAGTAATTCTGAGATTCTCAGAATTTATTAGCACTTTCCATATTTTAGTGAAGCTTGTGCTAAGTTGCTTCAGTCATATCCGATTCTTTATGACCCTATGAACCGTGGCTCACCAGGCTCCTCTGTCCATGGGATTCTCCAGGCAAGAATACTAGAGTGGGTGCCATGCCCTTTACCAGGGGATCTTCCCAACCCAGGGATCGAACCCACGGCTCTTAATGTCGCCTGCATTGGCAGGTGGATTCTTTACCACTAGCACCACCTGGGAAGCCCACTTAGTGAAGGAAGTGCCCTCTGAAGCCCCCACCCCAGGGAACCTTGTTAGCAGGTGGGTTCTCTGGTATTATGTAATAAGTACAGTCTTAAATCTAGTCTGCTTGAGTAAGTTTACCCCTTTCTCATCTTTCTTCTAAGAAATGCAAGCACCTCCATTCAAGTACATTGTTTTCAAGTTTCGAAGAGCAATTCCTGCTATTTACTATGGATACCTGGCAATACTTGCTATTTACTATCTAGGCATCCTACCAAGATATTAAGTTTTGAGTCACTAAATAATGCACCCATATGAATAAACTCTCTTCTGTCCAGCCTTATAGTCTGTCCTCCCTGATCCACCACCTTTAATATCCACCTTTAATATTCTAGGCAAATTCTTCCAGTTCCTGGTGGTTCATAACACTGCCAAGTTCTGCAGTGCTTTTGGTGAATGATCTCTTTCTTCACATAGCAGTATTTTTCTGCTTGGCTCACAATAAGGAGCAATAGAGAGAGGCAAGGAAAGACCTTGCAGACATGTACCATCTTGCAAGGCATCTGCCCCAGTGAGGCCTCTGCACAGTCTGCAGGTGGCTGGAGACTGGTTTCCTCTGGCAAGATGGAGGTCTCCAGAGAATTCTGGCTCAGATTATTCAGAGGAACCGAGGTAGTCAAGTCCTCAACCCCATCTACCCAAATGGGCTTCTGTCCTTCCCTTTCAGTCTCCTGATTTTAGCATAAGAACCTGTCTGGGCTGTGAACTCAACCTCCTTTTTTTCTTTTTAGTGCTGCTGTATTTAAGATCAAATTTGAAATCTTACTGTTCAGCTCAGTCTACCCTCTGTCTACAGGAAATGAGACCCCCCCCCTTTAAAAGATGACATGGAAGACTTACGACTTTCTTTCAATCCAAATTCTAAATTAATGGTTACCTGGCCTGAGTCTGTTACTTGCTTCTTTCATGCCTCCTCAAGCAGTTGATAACAAACCAACTCCAAAATCCTAATAATTGCCATTGCCCCCCATTTGGTTCAAAAGCTACTCTATAGGCGGGACATCTTCTTACACAGCACATGAGCCCAATTCACCACAGGTAAGACTCTTAGCAGTGATGCAACAGCATGCCAGACATTATCCTGGCCTCACTTACCGACAGTAACAGGGTCTTAGTTGTCATCTGACCAACAAGAGATCCAATTCTAGAATCTTGTTCTGAGAGTCTCCTTTATTACCTCACTTTAGGACCTACTCACTTAGATGAGGTTCCTCCAAAACTTAGGAATTTGAGTTTGCAAATAGTGTGTCTGAAGAGTAAAATGTGATGCTAGGAGGTAGCAGGAGAGGAGTGAAGGGAAGAGAATCCGAAGCACTTTAATGAGCAGGGAACCGCTGACGACAGCCGGGGCTCAGCCCACAGGAGCCTGCTGGGAAACACGGGCTGCACGGCAAAGACGTCCCACCCCGGGAGCAGGCAGGCGGGGAAGTTTGTCCTTCCGCTCCTGCTGGTCACTGGCTAAGGACTGTTTGCCAAGCATGAACCTGTCACACAAACAGAGAGAGACTCCCTCAGGCCACAGGCAGGGTCACATGTGCTTCCAGTAAGATTGAGTTGAACTGGATCACTCCAGAATGCCTACGGAATGTGGGCCCAGCACCAGTGGTTGTCAGCTACGCCTTCCTTGACTTCCTATCCAAAATAACACACACCCCATCACTACCCTTTATCCCCTGCTGCTTTCCTTTTCTTTACAGCAGTGTCTCTGCCTGGCATTCTATTATGTTTATTTATAGTTTCCTTCATATATGCCCTACAAATAGTCCAGAGACTTCATCGGGTTTATTCACTACTATGTGCCTCATTCCTAGACAGTGCCTAAGACACGGCATGGACACAATAAGTATTTTTGAATGAGTAAGTGAATGAAAAAAGGTAATATTTGCAACATGGCTTGCAAACACTTAGCTTCTGTGGTTAGGAAGCTAGGAAGGAGAAGATTAGGGGTTCAGAAAAGGGGCTCATTGAAGGATGAGCTTGGTGTGTCAAGAGAAATAAACATGGGAAAGTTGTTCCATTCAAAAACTTTTCAGTCTCAGTTGATTCGGAAGAAAGCCAGCTAATTCATTGAGGAGGAATCATAAAATTTTAAAAATTAATGCTTTTAAAAAACTAATAAAATGATCATTTCTGGCAAGGATTATCCATGAATACAGATGAGATGTTCACTTGTTGCTAATGTATAGTCCATAAGTTACCTGCTAATTGCAAAGGAAAAAATATACCTCATGGAGGAGAGATCTGGCACTCACCGCCTTAAACAAATGATCAAATTGAGAATCATGTAGTGGAACAATCTACTTACCTCCTTATGCGATGTAGTATGAAGTACATAGCATGACTGATGAAATAGTCTTGCCAAACACAAGTCAAGCCTTTGGATTAAACTTCCAAAGCATCGAGGTATAAGTTAAACACCACCAGAAGCAGATAATCAACTAAGTCTTTTTTTGTCTGGCTTCTTTCACTTAGCATAATTTTTTTAAATTTAATTTTATTTTTTGAAGCAGTTATAGGTTCACAATGCAATTCAGAGGAAGATACAGAGATTTCCTATATACACCCTGCCCTCAACATGCACAGCTTCCCCCAGAATCAACATCCCCCATCAGACGGGTACATTCGTTACAGCTGATGGAGCTGCATTGATCTGTCATAGCCACACAGGGTTCACAGATTACATTAGGGTTCACTCTTGGTGTCATATATTCGGTAGGTTTGGATAAGTGTGTAATGACCTGTATGCACTGTCAAAATACATACAGAATCTTTTTACTGCCCTAAAAATCACCTGTGCTCTACCCATGCATCCTGCTCTCCCTCTCTCCCTGCTAAATGCTAGTAACCACCAATCTTTCTACTGTCACCAGTTTTGGCTTTTCTACAATGTCATATAGTTGGAATCATACAGTTGGTAGCATTTTCAGACTGGCTTCTCTCACTTTGTACTAAGCATTTAAGGTTCTTTCATGTCTTTTCATGACTTGATAAATTATTTCTTTTTAGCACTGAGTCATACTCCATTATCTGGATGTACTGCAGTATTATTTACCCAGTCTCACCTACTGAAGGACATCTTGCTTACTTTCCGATTTTGGCAGTTATGAATAAAGATGCTATAAATATTTGTGTGCGGGTTTTTGTGTGAACATAAACTTTCAGATCCTTTGGGTGAATACCAAGGAGCGCAACTTCTGTATCACGTGGTAAAGAAACCATCCCCAACTGTCTTTCAGAGTAGCTGGACCGTTTTGCTTTCGCACCAGCAATGAAGGCGTGTTCCTGTTGCTCCACACCCTTGCCAGCACTTGGTGTTGTTGTTGTTCCAGATTTTGGCCTTTCTAATAAGTGTGTCTTGGTATCTTGTTTCATTCTGCAGCTCCCTGATAACATATGATGTGGAGCATCTTTTCATGTATTTACCTGCCATTTGTATATCTTTTTTGGTGAGGTGTCTATTAAGGTTTTTGGGTCATTTTTAACCTAGTTGTTTGTTTTCGTGAGTCCTTTTATATTTTGGATAAGTCTTATATCAGATTGTCTTTTGCAAATGTTTTCTTACAGTCTGTGGCTTGTCTTTTCATTCTCTTGATGTTGTCTTTTGTGGAGCAGAAGTTTTTTATTTTGATGAAGTACAGATTATTATTCTTTCATGATCATGCCTTTGGTGGTATATCTAAAATGTCATTGCCTTACCCAAGGTTATGTAGATTTTTCTCTTGTATAATTATTCTGAAGATCTTTTTCCTTTTCCTTTATCAACAGTTTGTTCTTTTTCATTGTTGAGTTCCATTGTGTGGGTATACCACAATTTGTTTATCTGTTTACCTGTTGATGGATATTTGAGTTGTTTTCAGTGTTGGCTCTTACTATGAACATTTGTGAATAAGCTTTTGTCTAGACAAATATTTTCATTTCTGTTGGGTCAATATCTAAGAATTGAATGACTGAGTCATTTGGTTGGCACATGTCTAACTTTTTATGAAGTGGTTCAATTGTTTTCAAACCAACATCCAGTCAGGTTTCACGCATTGTATTTGTTTGTTACGGCTCTTCTGTCTCTTTTAATCGAGAACATTCCTCCACTTTTAAAAAATACATCTTGAGGAATGAATCATATTCAGTACATACTGTATAATTCCATACATATAAAATTCTGAGAAATTCAAACGAATCTGTGGTGAGAGAAAGCAGATCAGCAGTTCCCTGGGGATGGGGCAGAGGGTGAGTGGAAGAAGGGGTGCATTCCCCAGGTTTCTGAGGAAACTTCTAACGTGATGGTACACGCATCGTTTGATCGACGTGATGGTTTCACGGTTGTATGTATGTGTCAAAACTGATGAAGCCTACATTTTAAACTGTACATCAATTACAACTTAACAAAGCTATTAAAAAGTTGGGGGTGAAAAAAGCAAAAACAAACAAGCTAAAGTTGGGGGTGGGCAGAGTGTACTAATGAAAGTGCCAGGACAGAAAGCCTTGAGTTGGGAAACTTTAAAGCTCAGGCGACACAGAAATTGAATTTATGATCACTCACCAAGGCTTTATCCAACTTGTTTCTAAATTTCTCTCTGATATCCTATTTTTGGCTCCCCTGGTGGCTCAGTGGTAAAGAATCTGCTTGCCAATGCAGGAGACACGGATTCGATCCCTGGGTTCGGAAGATTCCCTGGAGGTGGAAATGGTAAACCCATTCTGGTATTCTTGCCTGGGAAATCCCACGGACAGAGGAGCCCGGCAGGGTGCAGTCCATGGGGTTGCAAACAGTCAGGCACGACTTAGTGACCAGGCAACACCACCACCACCACCAAACATCCTAAATTCATTCACATCATTTCACGCTGGTTTTAGAAGAGGCACATATCTTGAATGACAGCAAAAATACATTTTAAGTTTTAAATGACTTCTATGAAAGTGCTTGAAAATAATTTAAGAAAACATTTAAGATGCAACTTAATTTAAAAGCCAAAAGAAAAAGATTGTCAGTAGCTCCCCTTTACCTCCTGATTTAAATTTGGAGGCAGTTCACTGGAGGATTTAAGTGTCTCCTTTCAGCTTTTTTTCTCGTCACTGCCTTCTCTGTAACCCATTCCCAGACTGGCTGGCCTGCCCGCTAGTCGCAGACCACGTGCCTGCACTCCTGGTGCCCTTGTCCATCTTTTTCTCTCTGAGGGAGATGCCTCTGCTCATGTGTGCCCCACCCCCCCTCACCTGCCTCTGGCACGCAGAAATGCTGCTTATCTGCTAAGGCTTCTGAAAACCTTCATTTTCATCTTCATCTTCATCTTCACTAGGCTTAGCCTAGTGGTTGGTACTGCCCCAGCTGACCAACTCCAGGCTGAAGCAAGTGAGGTACTTGCCTGAAATATACATTTTTAAAAGGATACCAAAAAACTCAGGACTCAAGTATTTTCAAATGAGTACCCAGTCAAGTTTCACTCTTTGCATTTGGTTATCTCTTCATTCTTTTTTTAATCTGTAACATTCCAACCACATCTTAGAACATGTAGCTTATAAGAATGTACCATATCTAATATACCTTGAAAAGCTTCACTTTATAATGTTTATATATCTAATATTTTATGTAAACACTTGGAAAATAAAAATGAAAAGCATGGATGATGATATTTGATGATGTCAGAATTTTAAATAAAGACAGGATCAGCATGACTGATTTTTCCTGAACCTTGGGCTCCAGCATGGCTCCAGGCACACGGACTCATTCCCCCTCTGCTCATCACTCTGCATCTCCTCAGCCCCTCTGTTAGGTCTAGCAGATCCCAGACACCCATCATCTGACTGCAATTTTCTCTCCTTCTGTATATTACTTCTCTCATTAAAGGAAGGGTGGCATAGACGATCTTATTTGCCAAGCAGAAATAGAGACACAGATGTAGAAAACAAATGTATAGATGCCAAGGGGGAAAGCAGAGGGTGGAAGAAGAGGGAGACTGGTAATGACACAATATACACTACTATGTACAAAACAGGAACTAATGAGTTCCTGTAGAGTGCTCTGTGGTGACCTAAATGGGAAGGAAATCCAAAAAAGTGAGGATATATGTATACATATTGGGATTCCCTGGTGGCTCAGATGGTAAAGAACCCGCCTGCAATGCAGGAGACCTGAGTTCCATCCCTGGGTTGGGAAGATCCCCTGAAGGAGGGCATGGCAACCTGCTCCAGTATTCTTGCCTGGAGAGCCCCCATGGACAGAGGAGCCTGGCGGGCTGCAGTCCATGGGGTTGCAAAGCTTTGGACACGACTGAGCGACTGAACACAGCACAGCATGTGTGCGTATAGCTGATTCACTTTGCGTACAGCAGAAACTGACATAGCAGTGTAAAGCAATTATGCGCCAATAAAAGAGGAAAAAAGGAAGGAACGGAAACAGCAGCAGTGATTAAGACATCTAAGGATAGAAGGCGAAAGAAGGAAAAAGAACATTTAACAGGTCTGTAAGCGAAAAAAAATACAGACTGTCTCCAAGACAAGGAGCTTCAGCTGCATCCTGCATGTTACAATAGACCGCAAGGGGAAAAACAAGCTATTATCTTAAATATGCCTCATTTTTAAAATGCTCTTTCTATATTAATAATAATCATCCTGAGTAATTGAAATCATCACGTCCCATTCTTATCCTTGATGCAGAATTTTTTAAGTCATAAACAGATGCACATTCTTTGTATAAAATTAATATATAAAGCCCCTTTCCAGGGTTTCTTATCTTTCAGTTAAAGATTTCTTTCTTGCAGTAGAAATGAAAAAGATTGTCTGTTTGTGGGCGTTCATGTTCTTTGTGATTTAATAACCATTTTGACAGTCCTCTTTTGTGGGCCTAAGACTTTAAAATAAAATCCATGAAAGTATGCAATGGCAAGTAGGGTATCTCAGTATAACCATCATGTTTGTGTATTAATCAGAGACTTAATTATTCATTTTTTCAGGTATCATTATATCATCATATCCAATCTATTTTCTAACCTGGTTAAAACTGGTTTGGTTCTCATGACTCCGTAAATATACCTTATAGTTCAGAAAACCTCAATGCATGAAGAGAAAAAAACCTAACAAATACTGATCTGCTTGCTGTACATTTTCATGTCCTTAACAGTAGTATTTCTAATTATATATGTAATACTGCTTTGTTTGGTAATATAGTCTTTTTTTTTTTTTTTTAGCATTTTTGGTCTTATTAGAAGATAAATAACTTAGAGTAAATTATACCCTACCTTCACTGAAAACTTAAACCACTGTGAATTTTTATTGGGGTGTCATTGTTTACAATGGTGTGTCACTTCCGGCTGTACAACAGGCGAGGCAGTCGTATGCATACATGTGCCCCTCTCTCTTGCACCTCCCCCCCGCCCCACCCCCAGCCCACCCCCGGATCATCGCTGAGCACTGAGCACCCCATGCTGCTACAGCTGCAGACTGCTCTAGATCGTGATGCAGGGTCGTCTCTTTAGTGCCATCTTAAGAGGGAACAATAACAAACAAACAAAAACCTTTATTTTTAAATGAAATAGAACTGATTTGAGCCTGGGACTAGATTCCTTACTTTGTTAACCCAATGAAATCTAGCACATACAAGATGCATCTTGCCCATCTCAGGGGAAGGCGCCAGCTCATGAATGTGGAAAATGACTTGCATCAATATTATTGGTGATTCATAAATGATCTAAGTCCAAATGTAGACTTTATTACTGGCTATAAGCAGAAATAAATTTATATATGTTAGCCGTTTGGTAGGAAAAAAAGATCCAGATGTATTCCAAGCTAAGGAAACAGGTGGAGATCACCATCTGAGAAGGGGCAATTGCTTTTCTCCTGCTTCATCAAATTGTGTAGCCAAGAATTAGAACAATATCTAAATTGTGAACCAGAGGGATTCAGGCCTGTTACAGTATGGAGAGGGAACTGGTAAGTAGGGAACATGGTGAATCATTTGTGGGCACTGCAGATCTCCTCCTAGCTGGTGGCGTAAGCAGCTGATTTTCTCAGGGAAGACAGAGAAGACCTTTAGGGTAACAGGTGCAGCACCTGTTGCTTTGTGTTGCTGCTGCGTACTGAATATCTGACAGTTTTGAAGCTTGGGTCAAGGACAGCAGTCTTGCTTGTCTTTTGTACTGTGGTATTGTTCAGTTGCCCGGTCATGTCTGACTTTTTGCTACCCCATGGACTGCAGCACGCCAGGCCTCCCTGTCCCTCACCATCTCCCCAAGTTTGCCCAAGTTCATGTCCATTGCATCGTACTTTGCACCTCACCACTCTGCCTGGTGTTTAATACATATTGTTGATAAATTTTTAAGTCTTATAGTCTTGAAAAGATATGGAGGAAGTTTAAATGCATATTGCTAAGTGAAAAAAGCCAGTTTGAAAAGGGTATACACTGTGTGAGTCCAACTACATGATGTTCAGAAAAGGGAAAACTCCAGAGACAGTAAAAGATCATTGCCAGGGGTTTGCAGGAAGGAAGGATGGAGGGATGAATAGGCAGAACAGAGGATTTTGCGGGAGTGAAACTATTTCATATGATACTTTAATAGTGCATATATGCCATTATATACTTGCCAAAGCCTTGTAGAACAGTACAATGCGAAGATTGAAGATTGAAGTTTCCTTATGGAAACTATGGACTAAGCATGTATTACTATTGGCTCATTAGTTACAACAAATGTATCAAACTAAGGAAAGATGTTAATAATAGGGGAAACTGGGGAACTGAAGGAGGTATATGGGAACTCTTTGTACTTTCTGCTCATTGGTCTGTATATCTAAAACTGCTATAAAAAAAGGAAATCTATTAATTTTTTAAAAAGTCTATGAAGCTTTATTCTGCCCCTGACTTGCACTCCAGCATAATATAAAAGGAACTACCAGAAACTAGGTGAGTGAATGAATGTGACATTTGAGGTAATAGTCCTTAGAATATATTTTATTTTGAGTAAATAAATCTTTATTGAGTGCCAACTAAAGTGCTGCTAGGGAGTGTACAGTAAAGAAAAAAAGAAAAACTGCCTATTCTGAGAACTACAAAGAAGAGCTCTTTTATTCTCTTGATCACAAGATTCTTCAGGAGAGGAAATGTTTACCTGCCAAAGAAGAAAAAAGGAAAAAACTTTAGGGAGTGTAACAATTAACCAGGAATTTTAAATAAATGGATTGGAACAAAGACAAAGGTTCAAAGACTAAGTAAATGTATAAAGACACAGAAAGTACCCTGATAAAAGTGAAAGTGAAACAGTCCATGTAGTGTACAAATGGATGGAAAATTACGATCTCCTGAAGCAGTCAGAGAAAAGCTCATGTGTGATTTTGTAAGTCATCAGAGGAGACATGATATCATCACCCAGACACACACACACACTCAGGCTGTATTCTTTCTGAGGATTTCCGAGTTATAGTCTGTTGGATGCAGCCATGAAAAGGAGAGAAGGCGGTGTCTTATTTGATGCTTAAAATAAAACAAAGCAAAACACAGGCTTATGCAATTAGGACATCTTTCTCATCACCAAAAAGGCAGAGAGGTAGTACTGCTCCTTCCTGCTTCCACACCCACTCCTCTGGCTGACCTGTTGTTCCTTCCTTTATTCTTCAAATCTGGCCAGGGCATATGTCTTAAGCTGGTTTTATCTGTCTACCAATCGCAGTGCATCAAGTGATAAAGCAAGATGACACAAGGAAAGCAATATGATTTTCCCTAAATCCCACCACACAAGGAGAGCCCAAACTTGAATATAGCATTTGGGAGGTATAATCTACACAGTCCCCCAGGATTCCAAACATTTGGAAAAATGACTTAAAGGGTTGGATTACAGCAGGTTGGGGGCAGTCCTTGAATGTCTCTAAAGGAGGAGATACTGTGGAGACAGGGCTCTACAGTCTGAAGGCTCAGTTCTACTGTCTCCTAACATGAAAGATTACATGGCCTGCATGAACCTCATTTCCCACATGTGTAATGTAGGGGTTTACACTTGTCCTTCACAACAGACAGTTATGATGAAGATAAAATGAATTAATGAAAACAAGAGTTATTGGTACACCATTATCATCATTTCTTTCCTCCCTTGAAAAACACAAGAGGTACCCAGGAAGGCACCTCAAAAGTTTACAATAGAGCTCAACACTTGGTATGACCTTGGAAGCCTGGAAATACATAGATTCGCTTTCAAGTTCGGCAAATGGTTATCACCAAGGCTGTCTGTAGCATATGGCCATGTGGGTTATCCACGGCTCAATTCTAGGGAGCACCACTCTTATAATGTGGGACCTGCAGCTGAAAACTAAGGGTTAATAGGTAAAGATTTCACATCTTACTTTCTATAATAAACTCATATATGATTAAGCAAACCAGACAGCTAGCTATCCAAACACGTGGCGCACGACCCTCATACTTTCAGGTAAATTTGAGAAGTGCAATCAATATAATAAGTAAAACGGTTTCCATCCTGAAGCTCTAAGTCTCTTTTTCTAAGTGCTGAAGTGAAAGTCGCTAAGCTGTGTCCAACTCTTTGTGACCCCATGGACTATACAGTCCATGGAATTCTCCAGGCCAGTGGAATGGGTAGCATTTCCTTCTCCAGGGGATCTTCCCAACCCAGGGATCAAACCCACGTCTCCCGCATTGCAGGCGGATTCTTTACCAGTTGAGCCACAAGGGAAGCCCAAGAATACTGGAGTGGGTAGTCTATCCCTTAGTTTGTTTTATATATATATATATATATATATATATATATATATATCTCCCTTGTATAGATATATAAACTAAGGGATAGTTTATATATATATATATTTTATATATATATAAAATATATATTTATATATATTTTTTCTTTTATATATATTATATATATAAATATATATTATATACAGATATATAAACTTCAAAAAGACAACAAAATTATAGAAATTTTAGTTTTAAAAAACCCACTGACTAAGTCCCACCTTGAATTCTGAGATTGATGCTGAATCTCAGAACTCAGCCTCTGTGTTGAATCAAACCTCAGAGACAATGTTTTGAGTGTTTTAATCTTTTGGCTGGGCTTCCGTGGTGGCTCAGCGGCAAATAATCTGCCTGCAATGCAGGAGATGTAGGCTCGATCCCTGGGTCAGGAAGATCCTCTGGAGAAGGAAATGGCAACCCTCTCCAGTATTCTTGCCTGGGGAATCCCATGGACAGAGGAGCCTGGGGGGCTACAGTCCATGGGGTCACAAAAGACTTGAACACACCTTATTAACTAAACAACAACAGTCTTTTGGCTATGCTTCTTGGGCTTACCAGGTGTCACTAGCAGTAAAGAACCTGCCTGATATTGCAATGAAACATAAAACATGCAGGTTCGATCCCCGAGTCGGGAACATCCCCTGGAGAAGGGAATGGCAACTCACTCCAGTATTCTTGCCTGGAGAATCCCATGGACAGAGGAGCCAGGCAGGTCACAGTTCAGGGGGTAGCAAAGAGTCGGACACAACTGAAGTAACTTAACACGCACATACTTGGCATGCAGGATCTTAGTTCTCCGACCAGGGATCGAACTGGTGCCCCTTGCATTGAAAGTGTGGAGTTATAATTACTTAACCATCAGGGAAGTTCCTCAGCCATGTGTCTCCCTTTGCCTAGCAAAGCAATAAAGCTATTATTTTCTGTGTTGTGATGTCCTTAGTCGCTCAGTCCTGTGCGACTCTTTGTGACCCCATGGACTGTAGCCTTCCAGGTTCCTCTATCCATGGGGATTCTCCAGACTACTTCACTCAAAACTCTGTCTCTGAGATTCAATTTGGCACTGGTGCGCAGAGGTCAAGCTTTAGCATCGAGTTAAGCCACAACAGAACCAAGTAAGACGGTAGGTGTTGCAAGAGGGCATCAGAGGGCAAACACACTGAAACCAGACTCACAGAAAATTAGTCAGTCTAACCACACTAGGACCACAGCCTTGTCTAACTCAATGAAACTAAGCCATGCCCGTGGGGCCACCCAAGACAGGTGGGCCATGGTGGAGAGGTCTGACAGAATGTGGTCCACTGGAGAAGGGAATGGCAAACCACTTCAGTATTCTTGCCTTGAGAACCCCATGAACAGTGTGAAAAGGCAAAATGATAGGATACTAAAAGAGGAACTCCCCAGGTCAGTAGGTGTCCAATATGCTACTGGAGATCAGTGGAGAAATAACTCCAGAAAGAATGACTCATTGGAAAAGACTCTGATGCTGGGAGGGATTGGGGGCAGGAGGAGAAGGGGACGATAGAGGATGAGATGGCTGGATGGCATCACTGACTTGATGGACGTGAGTTTGAGTGAACTCTGGGAGTCGGTGATGGACAGGGAGGCCTGGTGTGCTGCGATTCATGGGGTTGCAAAGAGTCGGACACGACTGAGTGACTGAACTGAACTGAACTGAAGCCACGACAGAAGCCTGTCCTAAAATGCAAAGTTTAAACAATAATGCCACGAGAACAGGAAACTTCTTCGTCGTGCAAAAACTCTCAAAGAGAGCGAGTGAACTGACAAGAGGAGAACAAGGTCTACTTGATGGCAGGCAACTCTGATTCTAGTAATCAGATCTTTTCCAGAAGTTCTCTCTCTTAAAGTTCATGCAGTTCCAATCAACTGCTCCATAGGATCTTTTTTTTTTTTTAAACTTGGAAGCTCTCCTAACCTTCATCTGGAAGAATAAACAAATGAAAACAACATGGATACTCTTAAGAAAACTGAGGCAGAGAGTGAACTTCATCCATCCTGTCACCAAAACATAAAGCAGTAAGAGTGAAAACTTTCTGGGGCTGGCTGGTATGATGACTGAATTGACAAACCCCTCATGGGAACACAGTGACCTGTAAATGGATACTAGTATGTATAAAATATGAATTGTGTTATTTCACAAATCAATTGAGAAGGAAAGATCATTCCATAAATTGTATTGGGCTGAATAGCTAGCAATTGGGAGAAAAATCAACTCACGTCTTCACCTCACATCATAAATTAAAAATAAATTTTAGAATATGTAAAGAGACAAAAAAAATCAAGCTTTAGATGCATTAAAAGAAAATAGAATTAAATATTTTTCAAACCTTGGAAAAGGTGAATTTCTAAGCTTGAAAACAATAGAAGAAATAAAAATCTAACAACATAAAAACAATTTTGAAAGTTAAAAAGGCAAATAGTAAACTATCAATAACTTATGGGAAGATGCCAATAACTTTAAATAATTCACAATAGATTTAAAAATTACCAAGACTTTAATAGATAAACCAGCAAAGAGCATGGGCAGAACACTTACAGAAGAGCCATTACGACTATTTGTAAACAAACAGACAAAAAGGAAGTTCACCAGCAGCTGTGACTCTAAAAAGCAACAAATGAAACAAATTTATATCCTTCTTACCCTTTTAATTGGCAAACTTAAAAAGTGATGATACTTATTAATATAGAAGGGACAGAAACACGAAAATGCTTATGCATTCCTAGTGACATTTCACGTGGATACAACCTTTAAGAAAGTAATAAATTTGACAAAACGTGAGAAAGAAATAGCAACCCACTCCAGTGTTCTTGCCTGGAGAATCCCAGGGACACAGGAGCCTGGTAGGCTGCAGTCCATAGGGTCGCACAGAGTTGGACACGACTGAAGCGACTTAGCAGCAGCAGCAGCATCAAGAAGAGAAAAAAATCTCATGCCTTTTTATCCAGGGCCCCTTTTCTGGAGATAAAGAAAATAAAAAGCATGGAAAAAAAACATATCCACCAGGACAACCATAAAATAATGTTTATAAAAGATTTGAAGCAACTAAATTACATAATAAGAAGAAATTCATTCAGTAATGCATAGTATATTATATGCATATATTGTATGCATAATAATGCTATATATTGTCACTCTGCTTATTTAACTTATATACAGAGTACATCATGAGAAACGCTGGGCTGAATGAAGCACAAGCTGGAATCAAGATTCCCAGGAGAAATATCAGTAACCTTAGATATGTAAATGACACCACTCTTGTGGCAGAAAGTGAAGAAGAACTAAAGAACCTCTTGATGAAAGTGAAAGAGAAGAGTGAAAAAGTTGGCTTAAAACTCAACATTCAGAAAACTAAGATCATGGCATCTGGTCCCATCATTTCATAGCAAACAGATGGGGAAACAATGGAAACAGTGACAAACTTTATTTTGGGGGGCTCCAAAATCACTGCAGATGGTGACTGCAGCCATGAAATTAAAAGACGTTTACTCCTTGGAAGGAAAGTTATGACCAACCTAGTCAGCAAATTAAAAAGCCGAGACATTACTTTGCCAACAAAGGTCCATGTAGTCAAAGCTATGGTTTTTCCAGTGGTCATGTATGCATGTGAGAGTTGGACTATAAAGAAAGCTGAGCGTGGAAGAATTGATACTTTTGAACTGTGGTGTTGGTGAAGACTCTTGAGAGTCCCTTGGACTGCAAGGAGATCCAACCAGTCCATCCTAAAGGAAATCAGTCCTGAATATTCATTGGAAGGACTGATCCTGAAGCTGAAACTCCAATACTTTGGCCACCTGATGCAAAGAACTGACTCACTGGAAAAGACCCTGATGCTGGGAAAGATTGAAGACGGGAGGAGGAGGGAACAACGTGGATGGCATCACCGACTCAGTGGACATGAGTCTGAGTCAACTCTGGGAGTTGGTGATGGACAGGGAGGCCTGGCATGCTGCAGTCCATGGGGTCTCAAAGTGTCAGACACAACTAAGCAACTGAACTGACTGAATGCATAAAGAAAGAAAGAAAGATAGTGAAGTCACTCAGTCGTGTCCGACTCTTTGCAACCCCATCGACTGTAGCCCACCAGGCTCCTCTGTCCACGGGATTCTCCTGGCAAGAATATTGGAGTGGGTTGCCATTTCCTTCTCCAGGGGATCTTCCTAACCCAGGGATCGAACCTGGGTCTCCTGCATTACAGGCAGATGCTTTATCCTCTGAGCCACCAGGGAAGCCCATAAAACTTAGCAAATGATAGTTTGAATGGAAAATTTTGAATGGGTGAAAAATACATATGGTAGAACATTTTTCAACCAAAAAAAAAAAAAAAGAGAGAGAGAGAGAGATCATTATGTAAATTGAATGACTGTGCAATGCAGCTATAGTTTAGAGTTTTTTCCCCTCCTTTTCTTACCAATCTCTTTCTGATAACAGCACTTCTTTTCTTTGGACAATCAGTCTCAATCCTGTGTGATCCTGGTGGGAATGTGCCTTGTGATGACGCAACCTGATCTCTGCCAACTGGTGAGCATATGACCCAGCTTGGTCTACTGACCATGTGACACCCCCCGGGCATGGTAATCGGTCAGAGGAAGGATACATTTTTCTTGTCTGACCAATTTGAGTCATTTCCTGGACTTGTCCAAAGTGAAGGTGCCCACTAAGTCGCTTCAGTCATGTTTGACTCTTTGCAACCCCATGGACTGTAGCCCACCAGGCTCCTCTGTCCATGGGATTCTCCAGGCAAGAACACTGGAGCGGGTTGCCATTTCCTCCTCCAGCGGATCTTCCCAACCCAAGGACTGAACCCACTTTCCTTACAACGACCTGCATCGGCAGGCGGGTTCTTTACCACTAGCACCACCTGGTAAGCCCCGGAGTGCAGGCAGACAGACACACTCTTCCTTTTGGATGACCTTGGATTATTGGTGGATTCTTAGGGCAGAGGGGAGGAAGGAGGCAACATACAAAGAGAAACAGAATTAATTTTTTAAAAAGGTCTAAGGACATCCTCCAGATCCCTGGATGTAGCCCTACCTAAAGCCCTTATACTTCTCACTTACATGAGTTTTCCTGACACATGGTTGAGAATGACGGTGCCGATTTGAGTTGGGATTCAGTCTTTAGCATTTGTGTCCTCACTGGTGCAGAAATAATTTCTGTACAGTATCTTTGGTGACCAGAATACTTTTTAAAATCTGGATCAGACATGTCACTTCCCTGTTGGGAATCTCGCAACAGCTTCGCATTGCTCTGAGACCAAGAATCTCCTTACCATGTCCTGTGTCCTTTTACTCACATGCACACCCACACCATACTGCCAAGTCACAACACAGGACCACGATGAGTTTTCTGTACGTACACATAAGCTTACATTAAGATATGTCAAAAATCAGATACTGTAATAAAAGTGCTTGGGAGTATTTGTCCCAATGCTACAGCCAAGTGCATAAGAAAAAGGGCCTCTTAGTTATTATCTGTAATATGGGAGTAGTTAATTGAGAATAAAGAGGCTAAAGCACAGGAATTCTACTACTTTTAATTTTAAGTAGTATTTACAATTTTTAAAATTTAGCATCCCGCAAAAGGCTAAGGTGATCCTATCTGGTTTTTAAATACAGAAAAATCACTTTTCTCTTTATTTCCAGTCCTCTCCTGGCTTTTTCATACGTGTAGACCTTGATGCTTCTACCCTCTCAGAGCCCTCACAATCACGCTCCATGATTTGAGATTTTCACCAATTTTTCAGCCACCAAATCTCACTTTGATGGATAACTTCATCCACTTTTTCCACAAATAATTATGGAGTGCCTGTATGTATTAGGTCCTGGGCAGAAATAAGGCATTCTGCCCCTCTTGAAACTTACAGTTTACTGAGAGGAACAAGCAAAAACAAGTGAACAAACAAAAATTGGTCCATGCGGTCTGACACGACTGAGCGACTTCACTTTCACTTTTCACTTTCATGCGTTGGAGAAGGAAATGGCAACCCACCCCAGTGTTCTTGCCTGGAGAATCCCGGGGACGGGGGAGCCTGGTGGGCTGCCGTCTGTAGGGTCGCACAGAGTCAGACACGACTGAAGCGACTTAGCAGCAGTAGCAGCAGGGAGAAAAAAATTAGGTTTTTTTTGCAAAGATGATCAGGGAAGGTCCTTCTGAAAAGGTAAGTGGGGATATGAAGCATGAGGAAAAAACAGGGTTTGTTTGAGGATTATTACAGCTGGAACATCACAAGCAAGATGCTAAGTGATGCATATGGTTAGATGATGTCAGATCAAGCACAGCCTTTACAGGTTGGCTTTTATTTAAAGTACAGTTTGAAACAACTGAAAGGTTTAAATGTGGAAAGTGGCATATCTTACTTACTTTTATTTTTGCTTTACTCTTTCCCTTTATTTTGTTGTTGTTCAGTTGCTAAGTCGTGTCTGACTCTTTGCGACCTCATGGGCTACAGCCCACCAGATTCCTCTGTCCTCCAGGATCTCCTGGAGTTTGCTCAAATTCATGTCCATCTGGAGAAGGAAATGGCAACCCACTCCAGTATTCTTGCCTGGAGAATCCCAAGGATGGGAACCTGGTAGGCTGCCGTCTATGGGGTCACACAGAGTCGGACACGACTGACCCAACTTAGCAGCTTATCAGCATGTCCATCAAGTTGGTGATGCTATCTAACCATCCGATCCTCTGCTGCTGCCTTCTCGTTTTCCTTCAATCTTTCCCAGCATCAGGGTCTTTTCCAATGAGTCAGCATTTCACATCAGGTGGCCAAAGTATTGGAGCTTCCTTGCCGTCCAGGGTATTCTCAAGAGTCTTCTCCCGCACTAGAAGTCAGAAGCATTAATTCTTTGGCATTTAACCTTCCTTATGAATCAAATCTCATATCTGTACATCATTACAGGAAATCAGTTTTCAAAATAATGAGTGGGTTCATTAGTATCAAAAAGGTAGAAACTTTAAAATCTGTTTGTTCATATTCACAAAATATCTGGTTTAGATTTTCATTGGGATTTTGTTGAATCTATAGTTTGAGAAAAACTGCCATCATGAGTCTTCTTGAAAACATTGGGGCTTCCTGTCCATGAAAGTAGAATGTCTCCCTCTTTATTTAGATATTTCATTTCATTCATCAGAGTTTTGTGGTTTTGCTTATATAGATCTTGAACATATTTTTTAAATTTATACCTAAGTATTTCTTTTGGTGTTAACATATATGGCATTGTGTTTTTAGTTTCAAATTTATAGCTGATATATAAGAAACCATTTGACTTTTATATATTAAACTTGTATCCTACAACTTTGTTATAATCATAAATTAGTTCCAAAAGTTCTAAAAATTATTTTTGAGATTTTCTATGTAGATTGTCATTTAGTATCCTTCAAAAGTTTTGGTTTTTTTAAATGTATCATTGTAAGTTTCACCTTGATCTGTTTCAATATCTTGCAGTTCTTTTTATCAGCATATGACTGTCCCATGTGGGGCCAGTGGGCATCGAGTTAACCCTTGAGTCCTTTTGACATGTCCTCAGAAGTCTTAGTTGCTTCACTGTTACTGGTATGGCAAGATGTTCCAGGCTAATCTTTCATATTTCTTGCCCCAGATTTGTAAACAGCTTATTCTGCAAGGAGCCCTAATTTTTTTTTATTGGTAGTTCAAGTAGATTACCACACTACCTCCTAACCAGTTTCTCCAATTCCACTCAACTCACTTGTATTCCATTCTATATTTAAAAGCAAGATTGAAAATAAATAAATAAATAAAAGATAGCAAGGATGAGTTTAAAACACACCCAGAATTGTTACTTCTAAATACCATTTCCCAATAAAAGGTTCCTTGGAGAAAAGACTCAATAAAAACTTCCATGTTTTAGGTGAAGACTGATTGAATGTATTGAGATTAGAATAATGAATATTCTGGGAAAGATTTGAAACAGGATATTAAATCACTATTTTCAGATTGCCAGTGGTCTAAATTTTATTCAAAAGATATTGTATAAACAGTGTTTCAAGAAATCCTATACACTTAGTGTTTACATAGCTTTGTATACTCTTCCAGTCTTTGTTGACTAAATCTACAATTCAAGAGTTGCAAACAGTATGTTCATTTTGCTTCATGGCCTGCATTTTTTCACGTAGACAATTTTAAACCTCATCACTTTAAAATATACTCAGTTATATGCCAGATAGTAACTCATTTAATAATTCTCTTATTTGGGGTTGGGTTGCTTCTGATTTTTTGTTGTTGTGTCTCAGTTAAGACTCTGGTTATAAGCAACAAAAAGTGATTCAAGCCGCTTTATGTTGAAAGGGTTATTATAAAGATGAGAGGTGTGTCATGGAGTCAAAGGGAAAAAATGCAGTTCGGGCGTCTGGAAGAAGCCAGAAAGCTGTCAGTCTGTTCTTTGTTTATCTCCACATTTCTTGATGAATCTGCTTCATTCTTCTTTCTCCTACCCTGATTATCTCTCCTTATAGAGGAATAGAATTATATCATGGCCCACTTCATTTTACCACCCTGACCATCTACAAAGACTGACCTGTATTCTGCTTCCCAGTTCCATATCCTAGCTTGCATTAAATCCATCTGGTTGATCAGGAGGTGGGTTTATCCAAAACAGACATGGATGCCAGGGTCCCTGTGGGTGGGGAGTGGAGGAGTTCCTTGAGAAGAAGGGATAATTTATGGGTTGGGTTGACCCCTAAAATGTGACTAATTGGTGTAATTATTATAAAATGAAATAATTAATTATTAAATGATTAAAATTATTTTTCTTTGTCGTTGGAACCTGTTCTTCAAAGTGGACTTACTGGGTGTCAGAGTGAACGTGACTTATTTTAGTCAGTGTGATCTGGGCCATGCTGATGACAGGAGGGTGAGTAAATCAGGGTGCTGGGAAATCCTGGTCTGGTGCCCTTGTGAACTGCGTGTGAAGAAGTTCTTGCTTATCTTCATGATATGGCTTTTAAGCCACTGCCTGTCCCTCCCTGCCCCAGTAAGCACTAGAATCAATATACTTTCTTTGCATTCTTTATTTGGTGAGGGGGAGTTCAGTAGTATTTACTGAACAGAAGAAATGAGGGCACAATACAAAATGGCAATTCTCATGTAATAACATCACATTCTTTTTTTTTAATTTTTTAAAAATTAATTTATGTATTTTACTTTACAATATTGTATTGGTTTTGCCATACATTGACATGAATCTGCCACGGGTGTACACGTGTTCCCTATCCTGAACCCCCCCTCCCACCTCCCTCTGCATCCCATCCCTCTGGGTCATCCTGGTGCACCAGCCCCGGGCACCCTGTATCATGCATCAAACCTGGACTGGTGATCTGTTTCACATGTGATAATTTACATGTTTCAATGCCCTTCTCCCATATCATCCTGCCCTCGCCCTCTCCCACAGAGTCCAAAAGACTGTTCTATACATCTGTGTCTCTTTTGCTGTCTTGCATACAGGGTTATCGTTACCATCTTTCTAAATTCCATATATATGCGTTAGTATACTGTAACATCAGAGGAGGCAATGGCACCCCACTCCAGTACTCTTGCCTGGAAAATCCCAGGGACGGAGGAGCCTGGTAGGCTGCAGTCCGTGGGGTCGATAAGAGTCGGACACGACTGAGTGACTTCACTTTCACTTTTCACTTTCATGCATTGGAGAAGGAAATGGCAACCCACTCCAGTGTTCTTGCCTGGAGAATCCCAGGGACTGCAGAGCCTGGTGGGCTGCCGTCTGTGGGGTCACACAGAGTTGGACACCACTGAAGCAACTTAGCAGCAGCAGCAGCAGCATACTGCAACATCACTTTCTTAAAGGGAGTCAAGAAGTTGCAAATTAATTTCTTCTCACAAATAATACTCCTCCATCCTTTCATCTTTCCCATTGGTCCCATTTTCCAACCCTTTTCAGATTTTTCTGGACTTTGCCACCCTCTCTCTTTTTCCCCTCAGTCTAAATATCTGAATACTTTCCATCCAGAATGCAGTTCTAAGAAATACTTACTGTCTTAAACTGTCAATTCCTCTGAGCAAATGTTAACTTTTGAGGATATGAATTACCTAAGTACTTTACATGTTTTTGCATTTTTAACAAAATTATAATTTTTAAATTGGGGCCAGGATTTTAACCTACCTTTCAATTCATTAATTCATGAGTTTAGGAACTGGAGTGGAGTCAGTACAAGAGTGCAGGCAGTAGAGGGAAGCATGGGCTACAGAAAACCAAGACCAAGGATGACCCAGGGTGATACTGTCCTGGCTAATCAAGCTTGCTGCTGCTGCTAAGTCACTTCAGTCGTGTCCGACTCTGTGCGACCCCATAGACAGCAGCCCACCAGGCTCCCCCGTCCCTGGGATTCTCCAGGCAAGAATGCTGGAATGGGTTGCCATTACCTTCTCCAATGCATGAAAGTGAAAAGTGAGAGCTAAGTCGCTTCAGTCGTGTCTGACTCTTCGTGACCCCATGGACTGCAGCCTACCAGGCTCCTCTGCCCAAGGGATTTTCCAGGCAAGAGTACTGGAGTGGGGTGCCATTGCCTTCTCCTGATCAAGCTTAGACGACCATAAAAGGGGCCGCATGCAGGAGGAAGCAGAGTGAAGCATATGACTGACCTAGAGTGAATCCAAACTGGGACCTCTGGGCAGGCAAACTAACTACTGAAACTAAGGATCCTGAGTCGGCAAGAAGGCAGAGCTTGGGGTCCAAGGGTCCAATGAGGGTCCGAGGAGTGAATGAAAAGCACATCCAGCTCAGTGGACCAGAAGGATGACCAGAGAGATTTGATTCCATAATCAGCATTGAGGGAAGTTTTTTCCATGTGCTTCCAATACATTCAGTTCAGTTCAGTTCAGTCACTCAGTTGTGTCCGACTCTTTGCAACCCAATGAATCGCAGCACGCCAGGCCTCCCTGTCCATCACCAACTCCCAGAGTTCACTCAAACTCACGTCCATCAAGTCAGTGATGCCATCCAGCCATCTCATCCTCTGTCGTCCCCTTCTCCTCCTGCCCCCAATCCCTCCCAGCATCAGGGTTTTTTCCAATGAGTCAACTCTTCGCATGAGGTGGCCAAAGTATTGGAGTTTCAGCTTTAGCATCATTCCTTCCAAAGAACTCCCAGGGCTGATCTCCTTCCTAATGGACTGGTTGGATCTCCTTGCAGTCCAAGGGACTCTCAAGAGTCTTCTCCAACACCACAGTTCAAAAGCATCAATTCTTCAGCGCTCAGCCTTCTTCACAGTCCAACTCTCACATCCATACATGACCACAGGAAAAACCATAGCCTTGACTAGACGGACCTTTGTTGGCAAAGTAATGTCTCTGCTTTTTAGTATGCTATCTAGGTTGGTCATAACTTTCCTTTCAAGGAGTGAGCGTCTTTTAATTTCACGGCTGCAATCACCATCTGCAGTGATTTTGGAGCCCAGAAAAATAAAGTCTGACACTGTTTCCACTGTCTCCCCATCTATTTCCCATGAATGACCCAAACAGCCTTTTTTCTTTACTTTATTGTAATGTTCCCTTATTGCTTATTTAAAATTACTCAGTTCACAAGGGCACCGTCAGAGCACGATTCTTGATTCCAAGTCAGAAGTTCCCCCTGTTTTGTTTTTAAATGCAAGTGACAAGGGCTGACATAGCCTGGCGCGTGTCCCTGCAAGAGGGGCTCTGCAGGTGCCGTTGGCTGGGGCTGCCGTCCAGTCGGGGCCGGGGCCCCTGGAGGCCCCTCAGTCCCCCAGGTGCAGTGGGGCGGGCTGGGGGCCTTCCACTAGACCCTGCATCATTTTACACACTCCCACCTCAGTTTAAGGGTATAAAAGAAGTGGCAGCTGGTTTCTGAGTTTGCAGGGAAAAGTGCTAAAAGCAATCAAGCAGTTGGGAAATCGTCTTGAGGTTCATGGAATGAACTAGGCATTGATTTGTAAGAGAGGGGCTAATAACTGTTCCCGGAACACTCCACCAGCACGTTAGAGAGATGTTGGCCATTTGTTTGCAAAAATTCAAAGAACAGCAAAAACCACTCTAGCAGTTTAAGGGGAATGCTGTGGGCAAAAATTACAAAAGAGGAGTGAAAGGGGGAGGGCACGAGGGCCATTAAGCAGCTGTCTGTTAGGGGAGATTTAATTTAAAATAAGATAAACACCCATTGTGCTATGAAACAAATATTTCTGCCACATTTCCATCCCTGCCTCCTTACGCAGCTTTCTTTCGGACTTTGCTAGAATGTAGGATGGAAAACCAATGTGAAGCTCAGATGGAATAGGACTTGATCCCCTTCATCAGTACAGAGGGAAGTATTTGGCATGTGTTTTCAATACATTATAATTCCCTAAAATTGCCTCTTTTCTTCACTCTATTGTAATTTACCCCCATGTTGCTTTATTTAAATTGTATAATTCATAAAAGATTAAGGCTTGCTCCTTAATGAATATGCTCAAATTTCTCACTTAACATAGAATTGCATGTGTTTCTGTCTTTGTTAGTGACTAGCCCCCCATGAATACTTAATTCTTAATAAATACTAAGCGGTGTACTTTCCTTTATGTTTTTGGCTAGAAATTATATAATCAGGCATACTCTCAAATTTTGTACCTTTTTGGATTATATGCTTTTTGTGATAATGAATTAAAATAGATTTATATTCAAATGCTCCCTTGAATTCAAAATAGAGAGGAAGGGATTCTAGGATCTTCAAAACACTAGAAAAATGTAGCTCTTCAATGGAATTGCATCAGGTGAAACCTGGAGAGTAAACTGAAGACTGTTCTTCTGACCATAAACCCTGGAAGTGGAGAGAGAACTTTTAAAATGGAGGAATATCTCAGACAAGGTATTATTAACGCTTAAATGATAGTCATTTCAATTATTTCAGGTTATGTATAATAACATGAATCCATCAAAATGAACATAATGGGCTCTGATAAACTAGATGGGACTACAATTTTTCAAAGCAGTGAACTTCAACTTGTATATATTTAGGAGAAGTTTTAAAAATATGCCACTGACCTACTTTCAGATGTGGACTCACAAATCCCAGGCCCCTAGGAGAGTAAGAAGAAAAGTTACTTGCTTATATTCTGCAATTTATTACACTAATTTATGGTCCTTCAAGTCTGGGCAGGGGATGGGCTGTTCTTGTTTTATAGAAGAACCTTTTTGTCCTTTGTTGGGGATGTTTCCAGAAATTTAACAATTGACTCTAATAGAATCTTATGAATAAAACTAATGAAAACATGAAGAAATGAACTCTAGAGACCAAACATACAGTAGCTTATTGTTCACTCTCTGGAGAATAGAAATACCTTCCCTCACAAGGTACAATGGTGCAAAGAGGAACTAACACTTGGGCTTCAATGAGCAAGGCCTTCAGGGTCAGGAGGAGGTCAGTACTGCTGACCTGAATCTGGTCAGTAAGAATAAACCGCATCGACAGGTATAAGCAAAGAGGGGACGTGTCTTTCAGCTTTGGCTGTGTTCAGATGATCTTCAAAGTTGTTTACAGAGAGAAACAAGTTACAGATCCAATTCTCTATCCGCTGACCCACCTCCATGATTTTTGAAAGGGTTATATATATTGAGTCGTGCTTTCTCTTTCACTAAAGCCAATCCTTATTTTGCCTATTCTCATAGATCTTAGGGAGTAAGAAAGGAGAGTTGGTCTAAATGAGATACCTAGATGGTTTTTAATTACAAAATTCTTCATTGCATCAAGACTTTTATTGGAGTTGCAATCACAGAGACACTCAGAGCAAACCAACACCCACCCCCCCTGCCACACCCCAGCTCATGGGTCTCAGTTTTCTCATCTATGAAGCGAATAGTGCATGGATCAGTGTTTACCCAATTGGCCACCGGGTGTAGAACCGATGATTTTAGGTGATATGTGAATAATTGCTCTAAGTTATGTATTTATTTTTAACTTTCAAAACACATGATGTTTATGAATATTACTGGTTAAAGTAGATACTGAAGTCTGTGAAAGAAAAATATCAAGTAAATGATATAAAATAGTCATAAAATAGTGACATGTTATTTTTGAATGAGTAACATCTGGAAAATACTAGACTGGATGATCCCCAAGGTATGTTTTAGCTCTGACTCTAAAATGTCTATAATTGTTAAGTCCTTGTTCCAAACCTTGCTCACGTTAATGATACTAAAGAAGCCAAAATTAAATAAAACAGATGAAAGTTAAACAGCAGAAGTGCAGAGGGCTTAGGTAATTCTCAGACTTGAGACTCACTCCAAAATTAAAACTGGATACATTTCCTTTGATTTTGACATGGAATTTTAACAATATTGTCTAAGCAACTCCATGCAACACTTTCATAAAAGCCTTTTAGAAAGCCCCTATCTTGAATTATAAATTCTGTAATTGTGCCCCAAATGTTTATGGTATGATCAACACTGGTGTCCTAGAAGAGTTGCAAACTCTGCTGTGGTTGTCCTTTAACTGCTTCTTGGAACAGAAACATACATACTGACTTCATTTATCGAGTGCCTAGCAATGGCCTTGCACTTGGTAAACTTTATCTTGTGTAATCCTCACAACAACCCCACAGATTCCTATTTTCAGGTTAAGAAACTGCAGCTCTTCGAGTTTCCTAACTTACCCAAGGGCTCAGAGCTAGTCTGTGCTGAGAATTTTTTAAAATGCTACCCCAGTCTGTCTCATTTCTAGGCACACACTTTTTCTGCACCATAAAAGCTTCATGTTGGAAATTTAAAGAACATCCCTCTCCCTCTCTACATGTGAAGTAGACAGGCCTTTGGACTTGATCAAGAAAAGCTTGTGGAAGAACTCACATTCCTGAAGTGTGGGCCAGAGACTTAGGCTGAAGTAGTAAGTACAGGGTGGATTATTTCAAAGAAATGTGACCCTCAGGCGTAGAAAACAAATCTGTGATTACCAGAGAGGAAAGTGGAGGGCAGTGATGAATGGGGAGATTGGGACTGACCTATACACACAACTGTTGGAGAAGGAAATGGCAACCCACTCCAGTGTTGTTGCCTGGAGAATCCCAGGGATGGGGGAGCCTAGTGGGCTGCCGTCTATGGGGTCGCACAGAGTCGGACACGACTGAAGCGACTTAGCAGCATACACACAACTAAACAGATCACTAAGAAGGACCTACTGTGAGCACAGGGAGCTCTGCTCCATACTCTGCAATGGCCTGTATACGAAAGGAATCTAACAAACAGTGGGTATATACAACTGATTCACTTTGCTGTACAGAATAAACTAACACAACATTATAAATCAACTATACTCCAACAACAACACAATTTTTTTAAAGAAAAGAACTGTGATCCTGATCTGTGCCCTCTCCCTCTTGATGGTTTCTGCCTCCTGCCTGGTCCCCGGATTGGAGACCCCCTCCTCTCTGAGCCTCTGCAGATAACCAGCCCCGGGCCTCTCCGCTCCGGCCAGCCCGCGGGAAAGCTGGCATCTTTCGTGACTATGGTAGAGCCTTATCAGGCCACAACCCAGGGGTGAGCCTCTTCTCTCCCCGCCGCTCCACCAGCTGATAACTTTCAGCAGAAAGTGACCACGCTGTCTGCCAAACTCCCACAGATCACCCCTTGACCTTTCCTCCCCTTTTGTCCTCAAGGAATTCTCTTCAGAATGCTCTAAGAAAGACCAGCTCTCCATTCCTTTTCTTAGAGAATTCTCTCTGTCATCCAAAAACAATGTGGGAAAGAGCTGAAGTTATAAGACATGTCCCCTTTATCCTTCTGGGAAAGTTCTCATATAAATTCACTTAAAAAAAAAAAAAAAAAACAAAACTACAGTAAAAGAAATATCTTATCAAGTGAGGAAATAAAACCGAAAACATTTACAGTATTTGGAAAACAGTCTTAGTCATAAAGGTCTGAGGAGAGAAGGAAGCTCCCTCTAAGCCTACTTTGTTTCAAACACAAAGGCTTCAGTTACAGGCAGCTGACAGGTGCCCAGAGCAGTTGCTCAAGGGCCAAGAGCCCAGCAGAGAAAATATGGACATGAGTCTCCATTTAATCCTGTTCCCCATTGTCTCTGTTATCAGCACCTTTCCCATTTAAGGTGAGTCCTAAAGGAAACAGTGTCCTCAGAAGACCTCTCTAAGGCCCAGCCAACCCATCTGTTAGTCTGTCCATGGGACTGCTGGGCTCCCTGGTGCGTCAGTGGTAAAGAATCTACATGCCAACGCAGGTCAGTTCAATTCAGTTCAGTCGCTCACTCGTGTCCGACTCTTTGCGACCCCATGAATTGCAGCACGCCAGGCCTCCCTGTCCATCACCAACTCCCAGAGTTCACTCAAACTCACGTCCATTGAGTTGGTGATGCCATCCAGCCATCTCATCCTCTGTCGTCCCCTTCTCCACCTGCCCCCAATCCCTCCCAGCATCAGAGTTTCTTCCAATGAGTTAACTCTTCGCATGAGGTGGCCAAAGTACTGGAGTTTCAGCTTTAGCATCATTCCTTCCAAAGAACACCCAAGGCTGATCTCCTTCAGAATGGACTGGTTGGATCTCCTCACAGTCCAAGGGACTCTCAAGAGTCTTCTCCAACACCACAGTTCAAAAGCATCAGTTCTTTGGCGCTAAGCTTTCTTCACAGTCCAACTCTCACATCCATACATGACCACAGGAAAAACCTTAGCCTTGACTAGACGGACCTTTGTTGGCAAAGTAATATCTCTGCTTTTCAATATGCTATCTAGGTCTTTCCATCCAAGGAGTAAGCGTCTTTTAATTTCATGGCTGCAATCACCATCTGCAGTGGTTTTGGAGCTCATAAAAAGTAAAGTCTGACACTGTTTCCACTGTTTCCCCATCTATTTCCCATGAAGTGATGGGACCAGATGCCATGATCTTCGTTTTCTGAATATTGAGCTTTAAGCCAACTTTTTCACTCTCCTCTTTCACTTTCATCAAGAGGCTTTTTAGTTGCTCTTCACTTTCTGCCATAAGGGTGGTGTCATCTGCATATCTGAGGTTATTGATATTTCTCCCGGCAATCTTGATTCCAGCTTGTGTTTCTTCCAGCCCAGCATTTCTCATGATGTACTATGCATATAAGTTAAATAAGCAGAGTGACAACATTGATGTACTCCTTTTCCTATTTGGAACCAGTCTGTTGTTCCATGTCCAGTTCTAACTGTTGCTTCCTGATCTGCATATAGGTTTCTTAAGAGGCAGGTCAGGTGGTCTGCCTGTTTCAGAATTTTCCACAGTTTATTGTGATCCACACAGTCAAAGGCTTTGGCATAGTCAATAAAGCAGAAATAGATATTTTTTCTGGAACTCTGTTCCTTTTTCCATGACCCAGTGGATGTTGGCAATTTGATCTCTAGTTCCTCTGCCTTTTCTAAAACCAGCTTGAACATCTGGAAGTTCACGGTTCACGTATTGCTGAAGCCTGGCTTGGAGAATTTTGAGCATTACTTTACTAGTGTGTGAGATGAGTGCAATTGTGTGGTAGTTTGAGCATTCTTTGGCATTGCCTTTCTTTGGGATTGGAATGAAAACTGACCTTTTCCAGTCCTGTGGCCACTGCTGAGTTTTCCAAATTTGCTGGCATATTGAGTGCAGCACTTTCACAGCATCATCCTTCAGGATTTGAAATAGCTCAACTGGAATTCCATCACCTTCACTAGCTTTGTTCGTAGTGATGCTTTCTAAGGCCCACTTGACTTCACATTCCAGGATGTCTGACTCTAGATGAGTGATCACACCATCATGATTATCTTGGTCGTGAAGATCTTTTTTGTACAGTTCTTCTGTGTATTGTTGCCATCTCTTAATATCTTCTGCTTCTGTTAGGTCCATACTATTTCTGTCCTTTATCGACAGAAAAGCGGGTTTGATCCCTGGGTCAGGAAAATCCCCTGGTGGAGAGCATGGCAACCCACTCCACTGTTCTTGATGGAGAATCCCAAGGACAGAGGAGCTTGAGGGCCAGTTTTGTGGGTCAAATCCACCAAATAGCAATCCAACCTATACTTTCCCTTCCCATCCAGGGAGGGACAGCTTTGTCTTATGCTTCGTCTCTACTCATTTGCTTTTCTGGGGCACCTCTCCTGGATCATTCATTTGCAGGCCAGCCCCACACCCAGGGGCCATCTTTAGTTTGGCCTGATCCCTGCAACGCAGTCTGGGCAGGAGCTCCGCCCAGTGGCCCCTGTCCTTGCCCTGCTTGCTTGGGAGGGGACTGGAACTTAACCAGGAGTGTCTCCTGAGAAGAGTAGGGGCAGGATGTTCCTCAGGGAATTCCTTCCATTGAACAGTCTCTGGGCCCCAGAGCCCACTTTGTTCATGCATACACCCTAAAACACAGACCACCTCACCCTTGCTACAGACAAAGCGGCGCACCGGCATTTTCTGTCTTAATTTTCTTCTATTTCACATTTTTAAATGCTGGTAAGTACCCACTACATTTATTCTGTGACCCACTAATGGGTCATGACCTACTTTTAGAAATACACTCAGAGAAGACCTTCTGAATATATCCTTTGAATACAAATGAAAACTCTCCTGAGTGTCATGACCCAGTCCTTCTGGCCCTGCCCCGCTCCCTCTGTCGCTCTGACTCAGGGCGGTGTCCTGATGGAGGGGCCTTCATCAGTGCTTTGCTCACCTTGACCAGCCTTGCTCACACCTCCACTCCCCAGCCCTGAGCCAGGCTTCCTGTCCAGTTTCTTGCCCCTTGAAAATGTGTGCTTGGTGATGACATGAAACTGCAGCTTCAGAGGTTCATCTCTTTGCCATTTTAATGATTTCATATTTTAACCCAGTTTTGAAAATGTAAGATGTATTTGGTACGGTTTATCTTAACAAATAACACCACCCACAAGGGAGCCCAAGTACTAACATCGTAACTGTCAGTTTTGAAAGAGATTGAGCTTGAGAAATGGCAAAATTACACTTCCAAAGTGTAATTCTTCAACATCTGTTCTATTCTCCATGATTTAAAAAAAATCAGATTATTTCTTCATAGCTTTTATTATAGACTCCGTTATTTATTGTTGCTTATTTGATTAATCACAATGTCCTCCATGTGTCCAAGTTCAATGAAAGCAGAAACTATTTAGCTCACTCCCCAGTACCTAGCCCAATACTTGCTTTATAGTAGGTTTCAATAAATGTTTCCTGAATTAATAAATGTATGTTTCCTTTAAGAAGACTTTGGTAAGATTTCTTTCTGTGCAAAGGCTTTGAAATTTGTCTCATGTCTTGTAAAGTAAAATACTTCTTGTGAATTTGTCATAGAATCAAAAAATGGATGTACAAGCCTATAGGTCTGAGTTATCCTTAAACTCCCAACTGGAGCATAATCTTACAACTTCCTAGTGATAATAGCTGCATCTGTTACTTTCTTTGTGGCAACTCTAGGAGGTGGGTATTGCTATTACCCCATTATACAGAAGGGGAAATTGAGGCTCAGAAGGGCTTAATCTCGGTCTCTAGATTCTAAGCCACTTGCTTTCATGCCACTCTTTTTACGCAACATCTTGTTATCTTTCTTTAAAAGTGTTTTTTCTCTGTGTCCTTCTGAGAACCTTTTGTACAAAGAGAACATTAAAAGATGTCATGGAAAAGGAATGAGCTTTAAAAATCAAGTTATTAAAGAAAGGGAATGTGTAATGTCATAATGGAGTGGCTTCTTAAAGATATTTACGCACATTTTGAATATGCCATTTGAAAAATGTGTCTTTTCTCAATGCAAATACATGAACAACCTTTCAAAATAGCATCATTATTGCCTGATCTTAGGTTATATTCTTTCAAATATAAATGGATGTCACAATAACTGAGAGAAGTAGCTGGTTCTACAATAAAACAGGTTTTAAAATAAGGAATAAGAAATAACAATTTGACTAGCGTGGTAAAAAAGATGTTTTAAACAGTTTTGTAAAGGTAAAGGAGGGAGATTTTATTTGTCTAGAAGTTAGTGAATAATTTCTACACTGGAGCATGGAAAAGGTTCTTGAGATATATTTTAATCTGAAAGCTCTCTGCCTCTTATTTTGTCAATTCCTCTAATTGAATGGGTAGAATGTGTAAAAGGTTTTCCGTGGGGTTCAGAGGAACATAGTGTAAGTTTTCTGAATTTTAGAAAAGCAGGGGTAATTTTTATTACTTTTCTTAAGGTTATTGGTATTTCAGAAAGACACCTATCCTGATACTGTTTTGCCTCTCATAATCGATAACCGCAGTGGCTTGCTTTAAGAACTTGGTCGGCAACGGACACAGTGACCACTCAAAGTTCACAGCAAATGCTTAGGGAGTAAAAACGGATGTTGCCATTGCCCTCAGCAAGCACCGGGCTGAGAGGTGTCAGAGACAATTGATCTGCGTTCCTTCTGCCCCTCCTCTTCCCTGGCTCCGCCCCACCTTTGACCTCAGGAACTAAATCGAGATTCTTTCTGCTGGCTCATGGCAGGAGGGTGCCCGTAATGAAGTAACAAAGTATTAGCTGATAACATTAAGGCAACAGCTCCCCTGGACTTCCGCCGGCAGCCAGTACAGCTGGGGCTTGGACAACGGCCAGGGAGGCCATGGCGGGCCTGCCCCTCCGAGAAACAAACCCCCGGGACCACGTGTAGGTGCAAAAGTCACAGAGGGAAATGAGGCAGGGAAGTAATTCAGCCTTGAGCGCCAACTCTGGTCTCGTCACCAAGAAGAAGGTAGGGAATAAGATGAGAAATAGATTTTAGAGTGACATACTGGTTATTTGCTAATACTGAAGGAAGGGTGGGGAAAGAATTGCACACACTTAATGAAAAATACCTGCGACTGGTCCCCCCGCACTGCCCCTGGCTGTGGTTTAGGGGCAGCCTCTGTCTGGCCTAAGGAGTGCTCATCTACCCAAAAATATGTAGCCGTTGAGCAGAAAGTACAGAAACCTGAGTTCCTTTCTTTCCTTGTCACATGAAATACATTTTTTTATTCTTTTAGAAGAAGATAATATAATAGCAATATAAACATTATAATTTTTTTAAAAACCATATAAATGCCATAACTGGAACAAAACTTCATTTTTGAACATTACCTCCCACGTGAATAGTTCAAATATAGTTGCACACATAGTGTGTTTATACAGAGATACTATGCAGAAATATTTAACAATAAATAAATCCACCCACTTGAACAAAAACCTGTTCTTTGACCTGTTGACTGAAATTTACTACATATTAATACACTGCCAAATCCTTTATGTCACAAGTTCTGCCTGAACTCTTCTATTCCTCTTTCCTTCCAGGAATGACGGGTCCTACAGGACCGTAGACGCTGTGCTTGACTTTTGGACTGGTGCTCTCAGTGGAATTTTAGTTCGTAAACTAAACTTTATACACAGCTAGACTAAACAGAGCAATTAGAAGCACTGGACCTTTGGGTTGTCCCAGCTTTCCATGTGGCTTCAGGTTCTACCACATCATTAACATTTCCCCTGTTGACAAGAGGGATTGACTCCACCTTCTCAAACACTCTCCTGACTCCACATCCTCCTGGGGCCCCTCCTACTTCTCCAGCCACCCTTCCTTAGGTTTCTTTGATGACTTCTCTTCATTTTTATTTTATTTTTTATTTTTATTTAATGTTGGAGTGCAGTTGATGACCAATGTTGCATTACTTTCAGGCATACAACAAAGTGATTCAACTATACATATACATATATCTATTCTTTTTCAAATTCTTTTCCCATTTAGGTTGTTACATAGTATTGAGCAGAGTTCCCTGTGCTATGCAGTAGATCCATGTTGGTTATCTATTTTAAATACAGCAGTGTGCGCATGTCAATCCCAAATTCCCAATCTATCTCTTTCTCTCCTCCTCTTTAAAGGTTGGAGTTTTCCAAGGTTCAATTTGGAGCCCTAATTTTTTCAATATCCTCTCCCTAGGGCAGGTTGGAGAAGGCAATGGCACCCCACTCCAGTACTCTTGCCTGGAAAATCCCACAGATGGAGGAGCCTGGTGGGCTGCAGTCCATGGGGTCGCTAAGAGTTGGACACGACTGACCGACTTCTCTTTCACTTTTCACTTTCACGCATTGGAGAAGGAAATGGCAACCCACTCCAGTGTTCTTGCCTGGAGAATCCCAGGGACAGGGGAGCCTGGTGGCCTGCTGTCTATGGGGTCGCATAGAGTCAGACACGACTGAAGCGACTTAGCGGCGGCAGCAGCAGCAGGGCAGGTCATCTATTTCCATGGTTTAAATACTTCTCCAGTCCTCTCCTTGAAGCTCCCATACATTCACCTGACTAATCAAACTGCCTCCTTTCTATTTCCCTTGTTTAACTGAAGATTGAAGATGCTGGTAGAAATAATTACAGATGAATCTTAAAGCATGTCAGCCCTTAAGAATTCAAAACTTTCCTCACAGACACCTCCAACTCAGCATCTCCCAAACAGAACTCCTGACTCAACCCAATGCCCACCCAGAATGCTCCCTCTCCTCATTCCCCTCCATCTCATTGAGTGGGACCACCCTCCTCCAGCTGCTAAATCAAAAACGCTCTGTAGACCTTCCCCTCTCCCTTGTCCTTTCTCTCACTTTCAAATAAAGCTGCCATTTCTCCTTCCTTGACTATTTCTCATCTTCAGCAATTTCTCTCCAGCTGTAAGTCATTCTCTGCTCTTTCCTGGATCACTGAAACAGTGTCCTGACTTCCCTGTTCCCACTCTTGCTTCCTGCCGAAAGATAGAGTAACCTGCTAATTTATTTTCGGCTGCGTGGGATCTTAGCTGTGGCGCTTGGGCTCAGTAGTTGTGGACTTGGTTGCCCCATGACATGAAGGATCTCAGGTCCCTGATCAGGGATTGAAACGGAGTCCGCAGCATCGCAAAGCAGATTCTTAAACCACTGGACCACCAGGGAAGTCCCCAGAGTAATTTCTTAAAAACACAGATCTAATTATGATACATGACCATTTGGAAACCATAAAGAATCATGTTTCCACTAAAATGTAGACTTCTTTCATGGCCTACGTTACCTGGCCTCTTCCCTTTCCTATCTTATCCACTTGTTCTCCTGCTCTCAGCCTCACTGAAGTCCTTTCTCCAACTAAATATACAACCCCTTTTCTGCTTCAAGGCCTTGCACTTGCTGCTCCTTCTGCTTGGGACCCTGTGCCCCTGCTGGGCTTGTTTACCTTCTGTTCATTCTTCAGTCCTCAGCTTCAGGGCAACCTCTTCTGAGAGGCCTCCCTCCACACACACACACACCCCGTTAGTATCCCACTGCATCGTCCCATTTATACCATATTTAACACTGCATTTTCTCCTTATCCACTTATGGACCATCAGCTACTTCTGTCACCTATCTCTTCAGTAGTTAATAGCATGTTAATATTTTTTGAAAGAACAATGTATAAAATGTGAACAGGGGAAGGCTATTTTTAAAAAATTTTATTGGAGTATAGTTGTTTTACAATGTTGTATTAGTTTCTACTGTTGGAGAAGACTCTTCAGAGTCCCTTGGACTGCAAGGAGATCCAACCAGTCCATTCTAAAGGAGATCAGCCCTGGGTGTTCATTGGAAGGACTGATGTTGAAGCTGAAACTCCAATCCTTTGGCCACCTGATGCAAAGAGCTGACTCATTTGAAAAGACTCTGATGCTGGGAGGGATTGGGGGCAGGAGGAGAAGGGGATGACAGAGGATGAGATGGCTGGATGGCATCACCGACTCGATGAACGTGAGTTTGAGTGAACTCCAGGAGATGGTGATGGACAGGGAGGCCTGGTGTGCTGCAGTCCATGGGGTCGCAAAGAGTCAGACACGACTGAGCACCTGAACTGAACTGAACTGAACTACAACAAAATGAGTCGGTTATACATATACATACATCCCCTCTTTCTTGGATTCCCTTCCCATCTATGTTACCACAAAGCACTGAATACAGTTCGCTGTGCTATGCAGTAGGTAGGGAGGACTGTTTAAACTTCCAAAAATGTTTAGAAGTCTCCACTGTTTGGAGTCCTTAGGTGTATAATCGTTTGAAACTGTAAATCAATAAGATGATTTTAAGTAACAGTGCTCGCCACAAACTAACCTACAAGGCGACAGAGTTGTTGATTTGTATATTTGTTGGGAATGTTTAATTGAAGATCAAGAATGTTGGTGGAAATGGTCACTGAAGAGTCAATCAAAGCTCATGAAAGGGGACTTGCCTGGTGGTCCAGTGGGTAAGACTCCAAGCTCCCAGTGCAGGGCCCCAGGTTTGATCCTTAATGGGGGAACTAGATCCCACACACTGCAACCAAGACCATGCAAAGCAATGAAGACCCAGGGCAACCAAAATTAACAACAAAACGCATGACTGTCCTTAAGGATTCAGAACTTTCCTCTGCTGGTGTTTATGGAAAGAGATAATGTCCAGAAAGGTGTTAGCCAAGGCTGCTCTTGTTTGATTATCAGTTGTAAAAAAGAAATCATTTGATCTGACAAGAGAAGTGACAGGAATGGATTGAGATAAAATATCCAAACATCTGGGATTCTCTCAGAATTGAGGATCCTTTCCTGGTTTATGAAGAATGCATTTTCTACAAACGTCTGGTTTATAACTCCCTTGAATGTTGTAAAGATTAGTCTATGTTAGTAAAGTGCTTTTGAAATAAAAAGTGATGTAAAGCAAAAAATAAAATAAACACAAAATTTGGTTTGAATTCCTTCATCTTGAGAAATTGGTAAGCAGTTTAAAAATCACATAGTGTGAATTAGCCAGTCTACTCGAATATTTTGAAGGAAAGCAGTCTTCAGTAAGTGACATGATGGAACCCTACACTATTCTTTTATTTAATAAAAATACGTGTGCAAAATTTCGATTGTCCATTATTATGGTAGAAGTGGACAGGGATATATTTACCACTTGAATGAATTAGGTATCTGTAGTAACAGCAGTATATTAGCACATATCTACCATATGCAGGAGTGGCTTCCCAGGTGGCGCTAGTTATCAAGAACCTGCCTACCATTGCAGGAGACATAAGAGACGTGGGTTTGATTCAGGAAGACGCAGGTTTGGGTCAGGAAGATTCCCTGAAGAAGAGCATGGCAACCCACTCCAGTATTCTTGCCTGGAGAATCCCATAGAGAGAGGAGCCTGGTGGGCTTCAGTCCCTAGGGTCTCAGAAAGCCGGACACGACTGAAGTGACTTAGCAGGCAGACAGACACTGGTGAAGGAAGGAAATAGGTCAGATTCAAAACTGAGGCCGGGGAAAGCTGGGCTGAGACACCGAGTAGGCCTTCCAGAGCCTCTCAACTTTTCCTTCATTTATTTATTGGAGTATAGTTGATTTACAAAGCTGTGTTTGTTTCTGTGGTACAACAAAGTGAATCCATCATACACATATATACATGCACTGTTTTTTTGGATTCTTTTCTCATATAGGTCATTACAGAGTATTGAGTAGAGTTCCCTGTGCTTTACAGTAGGCCCTTGTTAATTACCTATTTTATATATAGTAGTGTGTATACGCGGAGAAGGCGATGGCACCCCACTCCAGTACTCTTGCCTGGAAAATCCCATGGACGGAGGAGCCTGGTAGGCTGCAGTCCATGGGGTCGCGAAGAGTCGGACACCACTGAGTGACTTCACTTTCACTTTTCACTTTCATGCATTGGAGAAGGAAATGGCAACCCACTCCAGTGTTCTTGCCTGGAGAATCCCAGGGACAGGGGAGCCTGATGGGCTGCCGTATATGGGGTCGCACAGAGTCGGACACGACTGAAGCGACTTAGCAGCAGCAGCAGTGTGTATACGACAATCCTAATCCCCCAATTTATCCGTCCCCGTTCCCCCTCCATGTAATCATAGGTTCATTTTCTACATCTGTGACTCTATTGCTGTCTTATAAATAAATGCACTATTTTCACTGTTTTTTTAGATTCCACGTGTAAGCAATGTCATATGATATTTGTCTTTCCCAGCCTTCCCTTTAAATGAAATAATCCCCACAGCAGAAGGGCGTGTGTGCCTGTGTGTGTGGTGCACGAAAAGCTGCCACCCCAGGGAGCAAAGACGCCCAGACCAAGAACACGAGCTGAGCGGAGCCTACAAAGGGCAGGCCAAGAGCAAACCCAGGCTGTTCTCACCCTTCAGGGACATCTGAGCAGGAGAGGAGATGTGTTTTAAGGTAGGACTAAAACTAAAAGTTGTAAACATCCTCTCTGCTTCTCTGAGAGCTTAGGGGGACAGCTGAACACAGAGCAGAGAATGAGCCGCGAACGAGGGGCGGAGGAGAATTTCCTGGATGACAGGTGGCCCTGCAGGCTCTTGCAGTGCGTGTGCTGCCGGAGGAAACACTTGCCTTCTGCTCCACACATAGGCTTACTGGCCCATGACAGAAATACGGCTGACAGAGATTCTGCTCTTAAAGGAGCACTTTGGGCAACTGCAGATGGAAAAAGAAAATTAATGAAACGTCTTCGTACAAGGAAATAACCATTTTGACGATGACAAGCACGGATGAGGAACGGCATGAAGTCTAGTCAGGGATTACTTAATGAAAACATCCAGGGCAAGAAAAGGAGAAGAGGCTGCCAGGTCACAGACACAGTGACCTCAGTGTGATCATCCCCAAGGAGGGATTTAAAGTTAACCCCAGAACCGTTCGGGATATTTTTGTATGTTCCTATACATTTTGATTGGGTCAACTATTTGTGTCAACCATTGGGTTGAGTATTTGGTTATCTCTATATTGTTAGTTGCCAGAGTATGAGCTCAATCAATCTCAACTTATGTGTGTGGGGGGGTGGTCTTTATAAAAGAACGGAATTAAAATTAAAAAAAAACCTGAAGCTTTGTTAAAGAAAGAAAACTGTCCTCCACGATGCCAATTTAATGCAATCGAGGTTCCAGAGTCGGCAGGCCATGTCAGCAGCATCCCTTAGACTCTATGCGGTCCACAACTTTTTGGCACCAGGGACCAGTTTCATGAAAGACAATTTTTCCATGCATGGGGTGAGGGGATGGTTTCAGGATGATTCAAGTACATTACATTTATTGCGCATTTTGTTTCTGTCATTATATCAGCTCCACCTCAGATCCTCTGGCATTAGATCCCAGAGGTTGGAGACCCCTCCCCTAGAGAACAGGAGTAGGAGGGCCTTGTTCCTGTCAAGGTGAGCTTTATTCCACACTTGCAGAACTGGATGTTAATGGAGCGATGATCCTAAAGCGAGGAGTTGAAGAAATAAGGAAAAGGACCAATGGCAGGTTCTTACTTTGCCACCTCCCTGACGTTCATCTTTTATCTTTTCAAAGACTGTGTTTGTTCACCAGGTTGCAGCCTCTCCAGACCGCTGGTCGCCACTGCTGGGGATGGCTCTGAAGGTATTGCCATTCATTCCAAGGACTGGTGACTGAGGTGAGAGTCAGGACACTGGACTGGACTTCATGGTCTGTCCTGGCAACCAGCTGAGTGACGTGCTCAAGTCTCCTGATTGGTTCACATCACTCCGTGGTCTAGTCCTGCAGACAACATTCTCCCCCTCAGACCCAGAACCTTCTCTGGCTTGACTCTACCCACCCTCACTTTCTGTGGCTCCTCGACTCCTAAACTCTCCCAGAGATCCTCTTGGTGGGCCTGTTTACAAGAAAGTCTCTTTCAGCTGCAAAGGACCTGAGACATTTCTCTGCTCCACATATGTTCCCTCCCCCTATAGGTACCTATCCAAGTCCAGTGCCTCTGAGGCCAAGTCCAATCCTGAGCTCACATGGAACCCCCCTCAGAACCTCTCAGCATTATTTCCTCTGTCCTGGAGAGTGATTCCTGTGTCTCTCCTGCCTCTCCTTGGCGGTGGTTCCTCAAAGGAGAGATCGACTCCTCTGTGCCACAGCCCAGAAGAGTTTGCTTTGTTGAGTCTACTGAATTGCTTTGAATGAACTCATTCTAAACTTGTATTAAACAATATCACTGGGATACATGTAAAAGAACTTCTGTTTAGGTTATTTAATATATATACAGCTCATTCTGTTTAGTGTTTTAAAAAAATTCTTTGTTGAAAGCCCTACTGCATCGCACAACAAACCATACTGAATAGTGTAATAACTTCTAAGGGGAAAGGATTTGAAATAGTATATATGTGTGTGTGTGTGTATACATATACATATATATATATATAACTGAATCACTTTGCTATACGCATGAAACTAACACAATATTGTACATCAACTATGGGAAGTGACATTGAAGTCGCTCAGTCATGTCTGACTCTTTGCGACCCCATGGACTGTAGCCCACCAGGCTCCTCTGTCCATGGGATTCTCCAGGCAAGAGTACTGGAGTGGGTTGTCATTTCCTTCTCCAGGGGATCTTCCTAACCCAGGGACTGAATCCGGGTCTCCCGCAAGCAGACACTTTACCCTTTTAGCCACCAGGGAAGCCCTGAATAGTTGATTGAAATCAACTATACTTCAATAAAAATTCCTTTGAGATATAATTCACATACTATACAATTCACCTATTTAAAGTGCACAATTCAGTGTTTTTAGTATATTTACAGGGTTGTTCTATCATCCCCACCATCTAATTTTAGAACAGTTTTATCTCTCCAAAAAGAAACCCTGTGCCCATTAACTATCACTCCCACCCACTTCTTCCTCCAGCCCCTGGCTACTGCTAATCAACATTCTGTCTCTATAGATTTTCCTATCCTGGACGTTTTACTTGTATGGAATGATAAAATATATGGTGCTTTGTGATCCAGTCTTATGTCATTCAAACATTCAGAGATTTTCCTTTTTAAAAAGATAGGCAAAAATAAATAAATAAATAAAGATCAGCTCCTTTAAATAAACCTCAGGCAAGATCCACCCTGGAAGGGAGAAATCATCAATCAGGCAGGAGGAACACTGAATGACCTTTTTAAGGCTATTTATATTTCACAGCAAATAGCAACACCATCACACAAATAAACGACTCTTACTGAAGGGGAAGACACTTCTTTTGTTGTTGTTGTTGTTCAGTCGCTAAGTCTTGTCCGGCTCTTTGTGATCCCATGGACTGTGGCATGACTGGCTTCTCTATCCTTCATCATCTCCCAGAATTTGTTCAAAGTCCTATCCATTGAGTGAGTGATGCTATCTAACCATCTCATCCTCTGTCGTCCCCTTCTCCTTTTGCCTTCAATCTTTCTCAGAATCACAGTCTTTTCCAATGAGTCTGCTCTTCGCATCAGGTGGCCGAAGTATGGGAGCTTCAGCTTCAGCAATAGTCCTTCCAATGAATAATCAGGTTGATTTTCTTTCGGATTGACTGGTTTGATCTCCTTGCAGTCCAAGGGACTCTCAAGAGTCCTCCAGCACCACAATTTGAAAGTATCAATTCTTCAGCACTCGGCCTTCTTTATGGACCAACTGGAAGACACTTCAGGCGAATGTAAAGCATCACGCTGTCCTCTGCCAAGACTGGCTCTCGTCTCTGGAGTCTGCAGATCCTCCGGCATACCCTGCCTGGAGCTTTTGAGAAAGGCCTAAAATTGACTATATACCTTTTCCCAAATAGGATGATGTGCAGTTTTTCAATAATGAATAAAGTTTCCTTCATCATATTAAAGAAACAAGTGTAAACCTTTATTACTAGTTTCATGAATCCCAAGTGTACATTTCTCGCCTCTAAAGATTCTTTCAGTTGGGGTGTACCTTACAGCGGCCACAGGCCTCGTGGCGGTGGTGAAGGAGCTGTCTTTGCTGACACAAGCACAAACCTGTCACAGCTGTTCATGCGGCATCTCAGTTGAGAGGTGTGCCTGGTTGTCACCACCTATGCTGAGTCCCCAGGCCACTTACAATGTCTTCAGAAATTCCCTCTATGATTTGACAGTAACATTCTACATAACCATGGCTCCCGACCACACAGAGGATGACGTTACATGAAGAAACACAGATATTGTTGATTGAGGATTAAAAAGTGATTCAGAAGACTCTGGAGGCAAAAAAGTTTTAGGAACACGCTAACCTGCTATTTTTCTTTTTATATACGCACAAGAATAACGTGACTTTTTAAAGAAATCTGGGTCCGAGTATGTCTAAAGGAGCATTTCCAAGCCGATTTTTTTTAAAGCTTGTGTCAGAGTTTAATTAGCAGGTATTTGTTTCTTTCTTAATGGTACATAAAATAATGATACATTTTACAATCTGAAATTGTTTCATAAATTCCATCTGTTCCTGCTGTGTTAGTCCATTCCATTCCATACCTTTTTGAACGAGAGGAGAGTTTGAGAAACGGGCCGAGTTCTTGGCCAGCCAACGGGGCTAGAAGAATGAGTCTTACGTAGGAACTTAGCAGGTGGCTTCTCATGCCCCCGTGCTTGTACACAGAACAACAACAACAAAAATCCTGCTAGCGACATGCAAGCCAGAATGCACAAGATCCAAGTGGGCTTTTAGTTTTCAGAGTGCTGGCCGGCAGCCTGGAGACGCTCTATAAGCTCCCGGAATCCTCCAGAGGACTGCAGAAGTCCATAAACTACAGGCTGACATCATCCTTGTCTGGGCAAAGACAGGCCAGCCGCCACCCAAGCACAGCCTTTCAGAATCTCTAATGAATTAATCACCGTAAAGCAGAGCGGGAGAGGAACCAGTTCACGCTGACACCCCTCCTCAGCCCGGCTTCCACCTCCCAGCCACCAATTAACTTTACAGTCGCATCTGCCTCTCCTGCCAAGCTCTCCCATGAAGGAATTTATCACCTTCTGTTCTGCTTTTCTTCCTAAATGTGATTCAGAAACCAACAGTATCATTTAAAAAGGCACTTTCAGCCAATCCAATTATGCTCCCAAGCACCTTTCCATGGAACGAGCGAGCTCTTCTGAGTTTCCTTTTGTGGCCTTATTAACGATGCTGGCGCAGAAACTCACTGCTAACTGGGGCCAAGGATAATAAGAAACACTTGTTCTGTGCTGGGCACTGTTCTGAGGGCTTTGTACATGTTACCTCATCTAATTCTCACGAGAATCCTGTGAGGCAAGGACACATGTCACGGATGAGGAAACCAAGGCACCCAGCTCCAGACAAAAGAGATGAGGGTTAGCCCAGGCAAGGGGCTCCCGAGTCCATGCTTCTTCTTTTTCTGTTTTTGGCTGTGCCTTGTGGCATGTGCCCTGTACGGTTTGATTTGCCACATCATAACATTCTAATGCGGAGAAGGCGATGGCACCCCACTCCAGTACTCTTGCCTGGAAAATCCCATGGGCAGAGGAGCCTGGTAGGCTGCAGTCCACGGGATCGCTAGCGTCGGACACGACTGAGCGACTTCACTTTCACTTTTCACTTTCATGCATTGGAGAAGGAAATGGCAACCCACTCCAGGGTTCTTCCCTGGAGAATCCCAGGGACAGGGAAGCCTGGTGGGCTGCAGTCCGTGGGGTCGCGAAGAGTCGGACATGACTGAGCGACTTCCCTTTCCCTTTCCGTTTGTGGCATGTGGGATCTTAGTTTCCTGGGCAGGGATCAAACCTGTGCCCCCTGCATTGAAAGTGCAGAGTCTTAGCCACTGGACCGCCAGGGAAGTCCCCAGAGTCCACGCTTCTGAAACATAATCAAATTCCTCACTTTGTCTTTTTGTAAGCAAAGAATGGGAAGCTTTGCTGGTCCTGTGGTTTTCACACCTTTAAAATCTGTCTTCCTTACAACTCATTATATAAAGGACACCATCAGAGATGCCCTGCTTGAGAGGGAGGCAAGGCCCTGTAGGCACTGGCCCAGACTGGCCTGCGTCCAACCTCTGAGGTGGCCTGGGGCATTTCCTGGGACCCTAGGGCTTCTGGAAAACCTCGACCTCAAGGCCTCTATTATAGACAAGTTACCCAAGATCTCAGGGGAGACACTCCCTGCCCAAGGCGGCGGAGCGTGTCTCAGGCAGACGGTGGGCCAGCCCTGCGCTCCTGCCGGGCTCCCCGCTTGCTGCCCCCCCGGGCGAACTGCCTCCGCATGTCGGTTAGCGCTGGCCTTGCTGCACTTTATGAGGACAGATGTGCTCATCGCGTAGAGTTCAAGTGTGAGTGATGTGGTCATCCTGCTCCTACTTAGCAATCCTTTCTCTGGAAAGATCTGGGGGAGATGTTGAGAGACTTAAACATGAACTCCCAGACAGCAGTGGTGGGCTTGCAGGGCAGTACCGCAGAGCAGGGCAGTACCCCAGAGCAGAGCGGTACCCCAGAGCAGGCCGGCAGGATAACTCTGCTCTGGACTTCATCTCAAGTGGTCTCATCTTCAGTGAATATTTTTTTTAGAATAAGTGGTTTGTGTGTGTGTGTGTGTGTTTTAAGATTTTTTTTTGATGTGGACCATTTTTCTAAAGTCTTTATTGAATTCGTACAGTCCTTTTTTTGCCACAAGGCTTGTGTGATCTTAGCTCCCTGATCAGGGATCAGACCTGCTCTCCTTAAAGTAGAAGGTGAAGTCTTAACCACTGGACCGCCAGGGAAGTCCCTTCAAGGGAATTTCTTGTCTGACTGTTACTATTATTTCATCCCAGATTTTGTTTGGAAGTCTAGCCTTCTGACCTATCCCTGCTGCTGCTGCTGCTGCTGCTAAGTCGCTTCAGTTGTGTCCGACTCTGTGCGACCCCATAGACGGCAGCCCATCAGGCTCCCCTGTCCCTGGGATTCTCCAGGCAAGAACACTGGAGTGGGTGACCTATCCCTAATAAGATGCTAATACTATTCAGTCATATCTGACTCTTTGTGACGCCATGGACTGTAGTCCGTCAGGCTCCTCTGTCCATGGGATTCTCTAGGCAAGAATACTGGAGTAGGTTGCCAGGGGATCATCCCAACCCAGGGATCAAACCCTTGTCTCCTGCATCTCCCGCACTGGCAGTGGGTTCTTTACCACTAGTGCCCCCTGCGAAGTCCCTCGTAAGATCGGGGACAGAAATCCAAAACCACCAGAGACACTGTGAAGGACTCATTCACGTTGATAGTATCTCCTTTTCTGGGAGTATAAATCCTCACCTTCTTCTGTATGGATCACTTTGTATTTGCAGAAAGCCCACAAAGCATCATTGTTTTTGAAAGCGTTGCTGCTTGAAAATGAATCTGTGTCCTTTCCTTGAAAATAAATCTGGTCTTTCCTTCACAGCAGGCACTATCAAGACCTTTCCCTAGGGCTCAATCCAGACAGATGGAATCATTGGCCATGAAGTAAGAGTAACACACAATTACCACTCTGTATTTTTAAGTTCATAGAGGAATAATTCTTTGATTGCAACACTTTCTTTTGCGTTAACTGAACATTTGCCACCTGACCTGGTCATATAACAATTTTTTCAGAACTCTGATTATGTGCATAAAAAATGCAGCCCTGTACCCCTTTCTGGCTTTCTCTGATACTGTTTCAATAACTTCGGGAGTATAATACATTTACATGAGTGAGTGAAAGGTGTTCAGTTGTGTCCGACTCTTTGCAAAGCCATGGAATGTAGCCTCCCAGGCTCTGCTGTCCATGGAATTCTCCACCCAAGAATACTGGAGTGGGTAGCCATTCCCTTCTCCAGTGGATCTTCCGGATCCAGAGATGGAACTCTGGTTTCCCGCATTGTGTAGGATAGAATTTAAAAGAAACAAAAGAAATTCAGTTTTTGCTCCATACAGATTTTAAAAGTTATTTTTTCCTCTCTGTGAATAGATACATTATGTTTGCTGCTGCTGCTTTTGCTAAGTAGCTTCAGTCGTGTCCGACTCCAGTCAGATGCAATTACAGTATTACCTTCTGCAACTTCAGGCATCTTCAGATATGTCTGTCTTCATCTTTTTTATCTTTGGCCAAATTATTTACACTCACACTTAATTCTCTCTGGAAAGAATGCCGTATTAATTACTAAGAAATATGAATTCCCTCTCACTCTGGCTTGAGATTGGGGAGCTTTGAGCCATAACTTGGAAAATTGTGGGCAAAGTGAGCTGCTCAATTTTGAAAGACATGATCGTGTAGGAGGACAATCCCTCGACTTCATTTCGAGGTGGTTGTTTTCTTGGCCCTCGCTCAAACCTTGAGTCAGTAGTCTGGAGCTGAGAACAACAGTGAGTAAACATTTTTTGTCTGGATGCAACCAAGTGTAAAAGGAAAAAAAAATACCACCCTTCATAAGATATTCTACTAACAATAAATACTATTAGAATTGCCTCATTTCTTCCAATCATTCTTAATGCAATGGCTCTTAAGTGGAGCATTTTCAAAATACAGATGTACAGTTTCCACTTAAGACCTACTAGGTCAGAATCTTTGGGGATGTGACCAAGCAGTTTGTCAAAAAACTTCACAAATTTTTTTTTTTGCTCTGCCTACCTAATTGGCTAAGAATGACTTTTTTCAAATGGTTTATTTTTGTATTGTAATTTTAAAATTTTGCAATGTACAACATGGTGGCTATAACACTGCTATGTGATACATAGAAAAACTGTTAAGAGAGTAAATCCCAAGTTATCACAAGGAGAAATGTTTCCCTTTCTGCTCATTTCTTTCAATTGTATCTATATGATAAGATGGATGTTAGCCAAACCTATGGTGGTAATCGTTTTGCAATATATGTAAATCAAACCATCACGCTGTATGCCTTAAACTTCATACGGTAATGCATGACAATTTATTTCTCAATAAAACTGGAAAAAGTTTAAAGCCAAATTTAAAGTTCCAAGAGGAATGTTTTACAATGTTTTATTGATTTCACTAATGGCAAAATTAATTTGGCTGGTTAAAATGGCACAATTCCAAAGGATGATTTGAAGGGTAAAGTTGACAGCAAATGATACTTGAGGGAAGGCAGATGAAAAGTTGGGGGACTTCACTAAGTTTCAGTTTGAAGGCAGCACCGTCGGTGGGGGTTAAAAACTCTTACCACCTGCTGCTGGCTGTGTGCGGTGACTTGGTCCCAAGCCAGCAGCAGACAGGTGGAGAGGCCTCTCCATCACCAAATACTGACATGGCCGGGTCACCAGCGGCAGTCTTGAGTGTGGAGGCCAAGCCCTGGGCAGGCTCAGCAGGGCCTCTGCCCCGTGGGAGGTCCTCTCTCCCGGGGAGGACTTCTGAAGCCTTGGGGCCTGCCAACTGTCCATGGTGTGGACCTCCCAAAGCTGCTGTCCCCGGAGTATCACTGGTGCAAGGATGAGAAGTGGTTCAACAAAGTATAAAAGGTAGGCTGGGCTGTACTGAATGGAGGGTAATATATTGTCATTTCATGTCTATGAAGTCATTTCACACAAAGAGCATTTTCTCCTGGGGGAAACGATACCCTTTCAAAATGGCAAAGCCTAAAATAAGAAGGACTCACAATAGGCTAAATTTACTTTGTGGTATGGTTTTCTTTGACCATAGATGCAGAGGCCCATCGTGAGTAGCTTGTAAAATCCACCACCGTGAGCATCCATGCATTGGCCCTGCTGATTGTACAAATACATAGCAATGCACCGCCTCTCCAGGGCAGGCTGCAGCCCGACGTTTGCACGCCAGCGGAAACAATTTCTTGCAGGAGATAGACTTCCATTGTTTAGCAGTATGCCTTCCAAGGGAGCTGCACCCTCAGCCACACACGACGTGGCTGCCCTCTGCCTGGCTGCCTCTCTTCAAATTAATGGGCAGCTAGCAGATAATCAATGCCTTTTATACAAGATGGCAGAGGAGATTCTGTAGGTCTCTGTATTGGGAATATTTATCATGTGAGGCAGACATGAGCATTAAAAAAAAATGTTGGTTTTTCTTGATTATCAAAGTAAATCATGTTCAATACAGAAATGTTGAAAAATAGGAAACCTTGAAGAAGAAAAGAATCATTTTTAATCCACTCAAAGATAGCCATTCGAATATTTTAGTGTACTCTGCAGCCTCTTACGCAATTAGCATTACAGCCTGTACTCAATTGGTAGCCTGCCTGCTGTCTCATCTAGTAGTATAATGTGTGTGCTGAATGCTTGTGTGTGAAAGTGGCTCAGACGTGTCTGACTCTTTGTGACCCCATGGATATCAGCCCATGGAATTCTCCAGGCCAGAATACTGGAGTGGGGAGCCTTTCCCTTCTCCGGGGGATCTTCCTAACCCAGGATTCGAACTGAGGTCTCTGCATCACAGGCAGATTCTTTACCAGCTAAGCTATAAGCTCGATATAAGCTATAAGCTCCTTTTTTGTGTGATGATGAAAGATTTTTCAGTGAATCGCCTATGTAATTTTTAGTCTACTTTCTGATTATTTCTTTCAGGTAGATTCCTAGAAGTGGAATTTCTAGATCAAAGGATAGAAATGAACATCATGGCATTTAAACAAGTGTTTTCTGGGTAAATTGGAAGACACACCATTGTGATAACTGGTTGTGTGCAGTGGTTTCTGGATCAGGGAAAAAACACCTGTCATCAGTTTTTCTCATTCAACACTTTTTTGACATTGGGTTAGGGTTAGGTTGGGCTTCCCTCATAGCTCAATTGGTAAAGAATCCTGCAGTGCAGGAGACCTGGGTTCAATTCTTGGGTCGGGAAGATCCCCTGGAGAAGGAAATGCAACCCACTCCAGGATTCTTGCCTGGAAAATCCCATGGACAGAGGAGCCTGACAGGCTACAGTCCATGGGGTTGCAAGAGTCAGACACGACCTAGCAACTAAACGACTACTACTAGGGTTAAGTTAGGGTTAGGCTCAGGGGCTTCCCAAGTGGTTCTAGTGGAAAAGAACCTGCCTGTCAATGCGGGAGACATGAGATGTGGGTTTGACCCCTGGAATGGGAAAATCCCCTGGGGGAAGGCATGGCAACCCACTTCAGTATTCTTACCTGGAGGATCCCCACTGACAGACTCTACAGTCCATAGGGTCACAGAGTCAGACACAACTGAAGTGACTTAGCGCGCACGGCACAGCGGGGTTGCTGCTTCCTCTAGGGGAGAGCTGACCGAGTGACAGGACCCAACTGGCTTCCTTTAAGGCTGCAGACGTCTCATCCCATCAACAAGATCTCTTGCTGTATGCATTCTAGTAGGATTCAAACTGAGTCTGGCCATGACTGGAGGGTGAAAGAAGAAAGTATTTGCATCTTTATCCCCTTGTCTGCTTATTGAAGAATTGCTATGGGTTGGCTGCATCCTTTTTAAAAATTTTATCCTCAGTCTTTAAACTCTGATAATAATAAAAAAAAACACATACCATTTACCTTTTTAACCATTTGTAGTTGTAAAATTCAGTGATATTAAGTGCATTCATGCTATACCATCACTATTATATATTTCAAGAACTTGTTCATCAAACACAAATTTCATACTCATTAAGCAATAACTCTTCATCATACCCTCCCCCTGGTAACCTTTATTCTACTTTTCATATCAATGAATTTGCTTCCTTTAGGTAAGTCTTAGAACGGGAATCATCCAGTGTTTGTCCTTTTGTGTCTGGCTTATCTCACACTCTCACGCAGCAAAATGTCTTCAAGGTTCATGCCTGCCACACCATGTACTGGAATTTCATTCCTGTTTTAAAGTTGAATACTATTCCATTGTCTGGCTATCCCGAGTTTTATTGACCCGCTCATCTGTTGTTGGGCATGTGAGTTGTTCCTGCCTTTTGGCTGCAGTGAATCATGCTGCTGTGGACATGGCTGTGCATGGCGTGCATCCTTTCTGAAGGCTACAGATCCTGTCTGGCAGTCCTGTCCACAGAGCTACCCCCTGTTCCAGTAACACTCTCTCTTCTTCACCCTCTAGGATCCCTGCTGTTGCTAGACTTGGGTTCTGCATCACGTCTGGTGGGCTTCCCTACACCCTACTCATGTTTTGGTAATTCTTCTCTTTATTAATTTTTCTTCAAATTACTCAGCTTGAGTGTGACATCTATTCCCTGCCAGATTTGACTTTCACTAAATGTGGAACTGAACTGAAATGTGGAAAATACTGAAAGAGATGGGCATACCAGACCACCTGACCTGCCTCTTGAGAAATCTGTATGCAGGTCAGGAAGCAACAGTTAGAACTGGACATGGAACAACAGACTGGTTCCAAATAGGAAAAGGTGTACGTCAAGGCTGTATATTTTCACCCTGCTTATTTAACTTATATGCAGAGTATATAATGAGAAACGCTGGGCTGGAAGAAGCACAAGCTGTAATCAAGATTGCCGGGAGAAATACCAATAACCTCAGATATGCAGATGACACCACCCTTATGGCAGAAAGTGAAGAACTAAAGAGCCTCTTGATGAATGTGAAAGAGGAGAGTGAAAAAGTTGGCTTAAAGCTCAACATTCAGAAAAAGAAGATCATGGCATCCAGTCCCATCAATTCATGGCAAATGAATGGGGAAACAGTGGAAACAGTGGCTAAAGAACAACACTAGAGCTAAAGAACCAATACTTTGGCCACCTGATGCAAAGAGCCAACTCATTAGAAAAGACTCTGATGCTGAGAAAGGTTGAGGGCAAGAGAAGAAGGGGATGACAGAGGATAAGATGGTTGGATAGCATCACCAACTCAATGGACATGAGTTTGAGTGGGTTGCAAGAGATAGACTTTATTTTTCTGGGCTCCAAAATCACTGCAGATGGCGATTGCAGCAATGAAATTAAAAGATGCTTACTCCTTGGAAGGAAAGTTATGTACAACCTAGACAGCATATTAAAAAGCAGAGATATTACTTTGCCAACAAAGGTCCGTCTAGTCAAGGCTATGGTTTTTTCAGTGGTCATGTATGGATGTGAGTGGGACTATAAAGAAAGCTGAGCACCAAATAATTGATGTTTTTGAACTGTGGTGTTGGAGAAGACTCTTGAGTGTCCCTTGGACTGCAAGGAGATCCAACCAGTCCATCCTAAAGGAGATCAGTCCTGGGTGTTCATTGGAAGGACTGATGTTGAGGCTGAAACTCCAATACTTTGGCCACCTGATGCGAAGAGCTGGATCATTGGAAAAGACCCTGATGCTGGGAGGGATTGGGGGCAGGAGGAGAAGGGGACAACAGAGGATGAGATGGTTGGATGGCATCATTGACTCGATGGACATGGGTTTGGGTGGACTCCGAGGGTTGGTGATGGACAGGGAGGCCTGGCATGCTGCAGTCCATGGGGTCGCAAAGAGTCGGACACGACTGAGCAACTGAACTGAACTGAAACTTTTACTACAAACTGTCTCCACTTTAGTCCTGAAACAACTGAATACCTCTCAAAGAATACCTGGGCCTATGGCCACTAGCTACTGACAAGTCCCTGGACATTTAAAACTGCACAGATGACACGCTCCTAGTTCTTGTTGTTCAGTCACAAAGTCATGCCCAACTCTGTGACCCCATGAACTGCAGCACGCCAGGCTTCCCTGTCTTTCACTATCTCCTGACACCTCCTCAAATTCATGTCCATTGAGCCGGTGATGCTATCCAACCATCTCATCCTCTATCATCCCCTTCTTCTCTTGCCCTCAACCTTTCTCAGCATCAGAGTCTTTTCTTATGAGTTGGCTCTTCGCATCAGGTGGCCAAAGTATTGGTTCTTTAGCTCCAGCATCGGAGAAAGCAATGGCACCCCACTCCAATACTCTTGCCTAGAAAATCCCATGGATGGAGGAGCCCGGTAGGCTGCAGTCCATGGGGTCGCTAGAGTCGAACACGACTGAGCGACTTCACTTTCACTGTTCACTTTCATACATTGGAGAAGGAAATGGCAACCCACTCCAGTGTTCTTGCCTGGAGAATCCCAGGGATGGCGGAGCCTGGTGGGCTGCCATCTGTGGGGTCGCACAGTGTCGGACACGACTGAAGCGACTTAGCAGCAGCAGCAGCAGCTCCAGCATCTGTCCTTCCAATGAATATTCAGGACTGATTTGCTTTAGGATTGACTGGTTTCATCTCTTTGCAGTCCAAGGGACTCTCAGAAGACTTGAAAGCATCAATTCTTCAGTGCTCAGCCTTCTTTATGGTCCAACTCTCATATCCATACATGACTACTGGAAAAACTATCACTTTGACCAGATGGACCCTTGTCAGCAAAGTGATGTCTCTGTTTTTTTAATATGCTGTCTAGGTTTGTCATAGCTTCTCTTCCAAGGAGCAAGTGTCTTTTAATTTTGTGGCTGCAGTCACCATCTGCAGTGATTTTGGGCCCAAGAAATAAAATCTGTCACTGTTTCCACTTTTCTCCCATCTATTTGCCATGAAGTGATGGGACTGAATGCCATGATCTTTGTTTTGTGAATGTTGAGTTTTAAGCCAGCTTTTCCCACTTTCCTCTTTCACCTTCATCAAGAGGCTCTTTAGTTCCTCTTCACTTTCTGCCATTAAAGTGATATCATCTGCATATCCAAGGTTGTTGATATTTCTCATGGCAATCTTGATTCCAGCTTGTGATTCATCCAGACTGGCATTTTGCATGATGTACTCTCTACAGAAGTTAAATAAGCAGGATGACAATATACAGCCTTGTTGTACTCCTTTTCCAATTCTGAATCAGTCCATTGTTCCATATCTGATTCTAATTGTTGCTTCTTGACCTGCATACAGATTTCTCAGGAGGCAGGTAAGGTGGCCTGGTATTCCCATCTTTGAGAATTTTCCACAGTTTGTCGTGATCCACATAGTCAAAGGCTTTGGCATAGTCAATGAAACAGAAGTAGAAAACCTTAATTTTAAAGAAGTATCCCAGTGATTCTAATGCTGTTGGTCCAAAGTCCAACACAAACCTCTGGCAACTAGATCTCTTGTTTGCAGCCCTGAACCAATGCAGTTCTAGGTCCACTTTAGGAATCTGGACCAACATTTTTTACCTAAAATAACTAAAGTATACTGAAATGAAGATATTTGAAAATAAATCACATTTCATTCACATGCACTTTTCTAAATTAACTTTGCTTTGTATTGGGTTGCCTTCCAAATGATCAGCTTTTTAGGAAGGGAAAACAGGGAATGATTTTCATACCAAGAAATTATCTTCCAAGCTGGCAGCATCTTGTCCATTTATCTCCAGGCACAGTCTTTTTGCACTCTAACCTTTTTATGTTCAAGATACTACAGCAGTTATAAAAGGCTAAGATTGAGAAGCTACCAGCAGGCAGCCATCATACTTCCAAAAGTTGCTGAATTTGCAACAGTTCTCGTACTATATTTTCTGAGGTATACCAATCCAGCTGTCCTGAAATGTAACATTAAAAGCCACATCAGACAGCTATTAATACAATAGCATTACCAGCTTGCCTTGTCCCTCCAGGCAAACAATGGCTGCAAATTTAAGTGGTGTTCAGAGAGAAGTGGGGACTGAAAGGCAGCTAAGAAAAATAGACCTTATCCTCGCCAATATTGTGCCAAAGAAAACTATAAATTCAGAGTATTAGATGTTATGATATATTCTTTGCTTATCATCTCATTTTTATTCTCAGTCCTTTGGGGTGATAGTTTCAGGCAATTCATTTAATTTCCCTTGTTTTCAATTTCTTCATTTACAAAAAGGAGAGAAAACATATTTTGCTGCCCTAGAGAGCATCCAAGATCTCAGCAAATTAAAAACGATTTAGTTTGTGAGTTCCATATTACTAATGAGGAAATGTGGTGCTGCTGCTGCTGCTGCTAAGTCGCTTCAGTCGTGTCCGACCCTGTGCGATCCCATAGACGGCAGCCCACCAGGCTCCCCTGTCCCTGGGATTCTCCAGGCAAGAACACTGGAGTGGGTTGCCATTTCCTTCTCCAGTGCATGAAAGTGAAAAGTGAAAGTGAAGTCGTTCAGTCGTGTCCGACTCTTCACGACCCCATGGACTGCAGCCCACCAGGCTCCTCCGTCCATGGGATTCTCCAGGCAAGAGTACTGGAGTGGAATGTGGTGCAGGAGAGTTCAAATGAAAACTTTGAATTCACACTGCTGTGTAACAGCACGGTTAGGCTTCAAATTCAGGTCTCCTGAATGTTTTTGTGTTGTTCTTGTTTGTTTTTGATATCCAAATTCATTTTATTTTTTTATAATGGGTAGTTATTATATTTACAATAAAACTATTTATAATAGTGTTTCAGAACTAGAGTGCTGATTGAACTTTATGTTGATACAAACAATGTACAAGTATCTCTCTACAGGAGGGCCTTCCCCTTGATCCTACCCAGATGATCACTTTTTGTTTGTTTTGTATTGTTTATTGATGTATGAAAGTAAATTTCAGCTCTATTTTATTAAAGAAATTTGGTTTCAAAGTTAAATGCCTGATTTCTTTTGCCTAAATGAATACAGGATCAATTCTTTTTCTGCCCAAATTGATCCCTTTTAAAAAGCATTATCTAGAGAAGGGACAGAGGAAATCTATAAGGATAACGTGGTGAAGGTCATCTTTTGGGTAGCTTTTGGTAAACTTAAGAGCACAGTCTTATGGACTCTGTTGCAGAGGGAGAGGGTGGGAAGATTTGGGAGAACGGCACTGAAACATCTAATATCATGTATGAAACAAGTTGCCAGTCCAGGTTCGATGCACAATACTGGATACTTGGGGCTAGTGCACTGGGACGACTCAGAGGGATGGTATGGGGAGGGAGGAGGGAGGAGGGTTCAGGATGGGGAACACATGTATACCTGTGGCGGATTCATTTTGATGTTTGGCAAAACTAATACAATTATGTAAAGTTTAAAAATAAAAGAAAATTTAAAAAAATAATAAAAATTAAAAAAAAAAAAAAAGAGCCTTTTTAAGTTCAGAAACTTGATGGTAAGACTTTCTGGTTCTTATCTTAGTAGATGGGCTAAAATGAAGCCAGCCAGAGGTTCAGAGGGATATAATCAGGTATAAGATAGAAGGAAAACATGAGAGAAAGCAAGCAAAGAAGAATGAATGCTGCGAGCACTAGCTTTCCCTGGGGCTGGTGAGAGAGTAGGGGTGTGGCTGATGTGGTTAGTACAGCCAGTCAACCCTGAGGTTTTAAAAGATGAAATACTTCCATCCTGAAGTGAGCTGGACAGGAGCGAGGTGCAAGGGAGGTGTGAAAAACACCGGGGCGGCCCTGTGGCATTTGGTTCAGGTCAGACACCAAAAATATCAGTAGCCCGCAGTCCTGAGCACAGCACAGGCCGCCAGGTGCGAACACTCCGCAGGGCTGGAAAGCACCCCTTCTGGGGACTGATGACTTTCCCCAAATTTACCTGCAAACCTTTTTCCCCTTCATCTTTTTTTTTAATTCTAATTTTTTGGTCATGACATGAAGCATATGTGATCTTAGTTCCTCAACCAGGGATCAAACCCACATCCCTTGCTTTGGAAGTGCAGAGTCTTAACCAATGGACCAGCAGAGAAGTTCTCCCACCTTCTTCGTTGTTGGTTTTTTTCTTCCTCTTCTTTTTTTGCTGTTGTTCACCATGGTATTTTGTGGAGGTTTTTTGCATCGATTTTTATTTTTATTTATTTATTGGCCACATCTAGCAGCATTCAGGATCTTAGTTCCCAACCAGGAATTGAACTTGTGCCCCTTGCAGTGGAAACAGAGCCCTAACCACTGGACCACCAGGGAAGTCCCTCCCCTTCATCTTTAAGATAAGACGTTGAATCACTAAGTTCCCTTCCTTAACTTAAAAACCAATAACCTTCATTTCCTAAGCATCTTTCTAGATTCTGCTAGAGGCTGCCCTATAACTGAGTCAGTTACTTTCCTAATATCCTGAGTATGAACTGTTGATAAATTGAGATTCTAATGTTTAATATTTCAGTGTGATAACATTTGGAAAAAATCTTATTTGTCTTTTGAAGAACTTGATCTTAAACTACAATCATGATCATGATAGCAAGTTGCTTTTTTGAACCAGAAGTGATTTAAAAAATAACTTCATTTTCAGCACATAACATACAGCTTCTGTTTATGTCAAAATCAGAAATTGGTTTCTACTGGGGGAGGAACAAAACCCTCCCTTTCACAGCAGGCAGTGGTTTAAGAAAGTGTTCTGCAGATTTTCCCGAAGCAAAAACCATACTTTCACTTCTGCAGTGTGCACAGCACCGAGCCGTCACTGAATTTGCAGTAATTTTCACATGTGCCACAGCCTGGCATCGAGTTAACAACTGGAGTCATTGGCACGGGCAGAAATCAGATCTCGTTTTTGGCAGTAGGGAACAAATGAAATACAGCAATTAGGGTCGGGACAGCTTCCCAGAAGCCAAGCGGTGACTTTCGCTGCTGTGTCACTGGCAGTTTCATTTCCTAAGGGTGTGGGGCTGACTGGACACCACCGTGAGTCCCCTGTGGCCAGGAACACCTGAAGCAAGAAATAAACATTCCTTATGTGCTAAGTTGCTTCAGTTCAGTTCAGGTCAGTCGCTCAGTCATGTCCGACTCTTTGCGACCCCATGAATCGCAGCACGCCAGGCCTCCCTGTCCATCACCAACTCCCGGACTTCACTCAGACTCACGTCCATCGAGTCGGTGATGCCATCCAGCCATCTCATCCTCTGTCATCCCCCTCTCCTCCTGCCCCCAATCCCTCCCAGCATCAGAGTCTTTTCCAATGAGTCAACTCTTCGCATGAGGTGGCCAAAGTACTGGAGTTTCAGCTTTAGCATCATTCCTTCCAAAGAAATCCCAGGGCTGATCTCCTTCAGAATGGACTGGTTGGATCTCCTTGCAGTCTAAGGGACTCTCAAGAGTCTTCTCCAACACCACAGTTCAAAAGTATCAATTCTTCAGCGCTCAGCCTTCTTCACAGTCCAACTCTCACATCCATACATGACCACAGGAAAAACTATAGCCTTGACTAGACGGACCTTTGTTGGCAAAGTAATGTCTCTGCTTTTGAATATGCTCTCTAGGTTGGTCATAACTTTTAATTTCATGGCTGCAGTCACCATCTGCAGTGATTTTGGAGCCCCAAAAATAAAGTCTGACACTGTTTCCACTGTTTCTCCATCTATTTCCCATGAAGTTGCTTCAGTCGTGTCCAACTCTTTGCAACCCTATAGACCATAGCCCGCCAGGCTCCTCTGTCCATGGGATTTTCCAGGCTAAAATCCTGGAGTGGGTTGCCATTTCCTCCTCCAGGGGATCTTCCCAACCCAGGGATCGAACCTGGGTCTCTTGCAACTCCTGCATTGACGGGCGGGTTCTTTACCAGTAGCACCACCCAGGAAGCCCAATGTTCCTTATACTCCCCAGTAAACTTAGCTCCTTTCATCTTCTTTCTTTAAAGGAATGTCATTTTGATTATAGCAGGGAGTAAATGGCTAGAGTAAGAGTGTGTCTGTGTTGACAGGTTCCAGGGTCAAGAGGTGGCAGTCCCGACGGCCAGAACCTGCCCCCTCCGTTGTACAGAGGATGCTTGATGGTGGGTTTACTGTGCTGTGTCAGGACAGGGGTCTTGTTGAGAACTTGGGGTAAGACTCTATCCTGGGGGGGAAAGAGAGGACTTTTCTTGGCATGGGTGGGGAGGGGAATTGGTCATTGCCAGGGAAGGAGGCTGGTCCTCAGGAAGGAGCCATAAGTGGGAGGGCAGCGTGGACAGACAGGAAGGGCAGCCCCTTCTTCTCATGGGACATATTGAGACATATTCAGATATTTAGGCATATTCTGCAGCCCCACCCCTCTGGGGGAGGGAGTGAGGTGGCTTCCACTGTAGGGGCCACCTGGGCGCCGGGTGGCAAGGCTTGTTCTGGGAGCCAGCAGATCCTGAATCACTCTCTGCAGCTTCCATTTAGGCTTAATTTTAGCTCACTCGTGGCCGTGGCTGTAAGAAATTACAGATAGCTTCGCGTGTCTTCTGGGTCAAGGGGGAGTTGTACATGATGAGGGCGTGCTCTGGTCTCAAGTGGGACCAGAGGCCCCAAAGGGCTGGTGGGTGTGGGAAGGAGAAGGTGGCATGTGGGCACCAGCTCCAGTGCCACTTTTTCCTCTGCTGCCCACCTTGGAAGTAGTTTATCCCAGAGTTACGCATGGGACTCTCGAGTCAGACTTTGTGGATTTAAGTCTTCCTCTGTCATTCAATGGTCATGACCTTGGGCAGGTTAGCTGCTCTGGGCCTCAATTTCATTGTCTATGAAAGGGGCATGCAACAGGTTAGTTGTAAGGATTAAATGAGCTTATTGGATAACGTGTAAATGCTACTTCAGTGTTCACTTTTCTTTTGAAGATGCTGGTGAATTTCCTCACAACAGGGTCCTCAGGATCGTGGGTGAAATGAGCAAGTGCCTGCAGAAGGCAAGACCAAGGAGAAAAGGAGGCTGGAAAGACGAGCAGAGAAGAGGACGACGTGGCTACCACATGGCAATGAACAGGACACGGTGTAAAAAGACTCCCCGCACTGCCACCTCCAGGAGAAATTGTCATGGCATGCCTGCTCCCCCCAGCCCGGAAAGAACAGAGGTGAGATTTCAGCCTAGACTCAGGATCCTTGATGGTGACAAAAGGAGTTGATTCAAAGAAATCAACCCCCTTTTATAGCACAGACTCTAAGGATATCTGGTGCTGCATCTCAAGGAGGAGCCGACGAAAGCCTCGGTCATAAGGAGAGTCCACTGGGCTCTGGTCTGCCGGCTGCTTCTCATGACATGTAAGATCTGAGGGTCCCCCATGGGCTTAGTTTCCTAGGGCTGCCATACAAATGCCCACAGACTGAGTGTGTTCGCTCACAACTCTAGAGGTCGGAAGTCCCAAATCAAGGGTGGCCAGGAGGTAAGAGCTGAAGTGCAGGATGAGTGACCCCCTCCGAGCATCCAGCTGCCGATGGGGCTTTCTGCAGGGCCCGAGAGTGCCAGCCACCAGGTGTCTCTGGTGAGGGCAGGATTTGCACAGAACAAGCTAAGGGCAAATGCAGCAGGGCGGGTGTTGCTTAAAAAATCGTATCCTCATCTGTTTGTGCAGCCTCTCCACACCAGACTGTTTCAGTCTCCACCAGGGAATTGCAGCTCCTCAGGGCACCACAGAGAGGAAGGACAGGTCCTCTGACTGTGGACACAGCCCAGCTCCTGGCAGGAAGTATGGTCTGTTATCAGATGCAGCTGAGCAGGAGATACCAAGCCACTTTATTTTCAAACAGGCAAGAGCAAATCAGCGGCCCCTCCTTTTCACCTGGCGGGCATTTGCTTCCTGTGGAGCACTAAGCAACTTCGCCCCTCCTGGTTGGAGGTGCCACAGCAAACCGACTCCTCAGCACGGTGAGTCAGCTCGGGTCCTGACATCTGTGACCATTCCAGATGGTGAGGACATCAGCGACCATAATGACCCTTGCGGCCAGCGTCTGCAGCGGACTGTTCTCAGAACTGCAGGCGACAGATGCGAGCTTGTAGCCCGCAGAGATGTACGAGGGGTGCCTGCAGAGTCACGACCCTGATTCCACCAGCCACGGGTGGGGATCAGTTGTTGTTATTCCTTCAGAGTCACAGCTCGCCAGAGGGGCCTGAGCCCAGCTCCAACTGAGAAGCAAAGAGCAATAAAAGACTCATTCAACTGCATAAGAAATAGGTGCTCAGACAGGGAACGCCACTCAGTGCTCTGTGGTGACCTGAATGGTAAGGAAACCCAGAAAAGAGGGGATGCATGCGTACGTACAGCTGGTTCACTCTGCTGTGTAGCAGAAACTACCACAGCATTGTAAAGCAACTACGTCCATACATCCTGTTGCTCAGTCGTGTCCGACTCTCTGCGACAGCATGGACTGTAGCCCGCCAGGCTCCTCTGTCCATGGGATTCTCCAGGCAAGAATGCTGGAGTGGGTTGCCATTGCCTTCCCTAGAGTGTCTTCCAGACCCAGGGATGAAACCCCAGTCTCTTGTGTCTCCTGCATTGCAGGCAGATTCTTTACCGTTGCGCCATCTGGGAAGCCCCAAAGCAACGATATGGCAGTAAAAAACATTTTTTAAAAAAATTAAAAGAAACAGGTGCTCAGACTGTCTTGGGGACCTTGCTGATGACAAGAAGGCTCTTGGTGGGATTCTTTGCTACTTTTACCTCAGTAGATTCACAGGCCTTAGAAGAAAAGACAAGCATCGAACATGCACATCTTTCAGTGTGAAGAAAAAAAAGCCATCTGCAGTTGCTCATGGAGACAGCAAAAAGCCCAACATATTGGCATATCGGATTTTCAGGGAAAGATATGCTAAGTTAAAGAAAAATAAAGTCAGTTTTTAGAATGTGTGCAAATGACTTCATAAAGCTGTTTGAGTGAAACAAGGCCACCCCCACCCCCAACCTGATCCGAATGTCTGGCTTCTTTGCAGAACTGTGAGCGTGTACTAAGCACAGCTGAATTTATTTTCACAATTTTCAAGCTTACATTATAAAAAATAGTACCGGGTGAAGCCTCATCATCATTATGGCAGAGCCAAGCGTTCATTTCACAATTGGTTTGTTTAAAGTTAATAGTAGATCAAGTGAGCAACTGCTAAAAAGATGATGCATTGGCTTAATTCTGTGTTGTTACAGAGCTCAGCATCCAGAGTTAATATACACACAGAGATGTTGGCAGACGGCTCCTTTTGGTAATAATACTCACTTTTATGAATGGCTCATTTATTTTTTATATGTTCCTCTTTAGCCCTGCTCTCATTTCTCCCCTCTGTGCAGAGTCTGGCTCCCAGGACTCCAGGTAGAGGAGGAAGTATAGATCTGCATTTTAATGAGGCCGGTGAGCCGGCTGCTGCTTTGCGCCACAGCAGTGAAAAACGACGAGGAAAAAAAATTAGGAAAGCTAATCCGTGGTAGAAACTGGGTTCAGAAGTGCCAGTCAGCTGGTTATTTCCTGAGTCTTCACCCTGTGCATCTTTGTAGATGTTTCAAATCCAGCCAGAGGTTGACTCATCATTACAGAGGCTCTCTCCCAGCCACTCACCTCCTGCGGGAGGAAACTTTACATGCACGAGGCGTTTTATCTTTTTCATCTAATCACCCAAAGACTAAGAAGAGCCTACTTAGGGGGAAAAAAAGTACAACCCTCAAAAGAAAATGAACTAGACCTTCACTCTGAAAGTGACTGAGCCGAGTGGAGAGGGTTGGAGAGGGACTTGCACCAGCTTTTCTTGCAATTATGTGTTAATAGTAGGACCCCGAAGAGTCTGATCCTCGAGGCTGTGTTGCTCCTGTATTTTCTCTAGGCACCAGACTCTGCTTGCCCCAGATTTCTGAATGTTTGCTGCCCAGGAGGGTACGAGGCTGCCCTCTGTTATCCTCCCGAGCACGGACTCCTCTTTGATTGGTCCTCCCTCTGCGAAGCCCTCCTGCAGAACAGAAATGAGATGGGGAAAAGAGATGAGGATGAGCAAGCTGAGAAAGGGAGCTCTTGGGGTCACGAGCTACAGCAAGGGAGAGCTGAGACTCCTCAGAACAGGGGCAGAGCCAAGTGGAGAACTTCAGCTGCAAGGCCAGACTGCCCTACCTGGAATCCCGGGTCTTCTATTTCGTAGCCATGACTCTCCATCTCTGGAAAATGACCACAGTCATAATTCCTCTTGCAGGGGGTTGCTGAAAGGCTTACATGAGTTAGTGCAGGTAGATTACTTAGAATTTTCCCTGGCATAAAGTGAGTTCTAGCCACTGTTGTTATTTCCATGCTTGTTCTAAGCAGTTCCTGATTTAAATGCCCCAAAGTGCCTGGTGGTACCTATCACCCTAGATCAGCAATAAGAAGACCTCATTAAGGGAAATTAGGTCTCTCCCCACTGCCTCTCCAGAGAAGGCATTGGAAACCCACTCCAGTACTCTTGCCTGGAAAATCCCATGGATGGAGGAGCCTGGTAGGCTGCAGTCCATGGGGTTGAGAAGAGTCGGACACGACTTCACACTCACTTTCACGAATTGGAGAAGGCAATGGCAACCCACTCCAGTGTTCTTGCCTGGAGAATCCCAGGGACGGGGGAGCCTGGCGGGCTGCTGTCTATGGGGTCACACAGATTCAGACACGACTGAAGTGACTTAGCAGCAGCAGCAGCAGCCGCTGCCTCTCAGATCCTTAGAAGGGAGCTGGTCTTTGATGGTGATTGCTCCTGGGTGCCAAGGGACTCATGCCTGTGTTTTCCTCCTGGTGGAACACTGAAGACACCTCCTCTCCCTGGACTCAGTTGGTCATGCCTCACTCGTGCTGTTATCTCCTCAAGTCTTGGGGGAATCGCTTGGCACTGTGAGGGGCTGCTAAAAATGTCCAGTATGTCAAAGCAGACCCCATCATCGGAGCAGTGTGGGAACAGTAGGCAATGTAAGAGGCCCCCTCTGATGAAGCCCCCCCAGTGTGTGGCGGGGAGGGGAGCACTCAGCCTGGGACCACGCCGCCTGCGCTGCAGAGCTCCTTTTCAGGGATGATAGGGGCCTCTCTTATTCCCTTGCATTTTTCTTCCTCTGTCTTCTCTTCCTTCTTCTTTGAGAATTTATTTGAAATATGCTTTTGAGGAAGACCCAGCACACTGAAGTGCTGGATCTCAGTAAGAGCTTACAGTGGTTCTGCAGCATGGCCCTCAGACTACCCCCTGGAAAATAATCTGGGATGCTTATTAAAACCCCTGATTCCTGGGCCGAAACCCCCTCAGGGATGAAGACTCTGGACTTGGAATTTTTAAGCAGCTGCTCAGATGCTTTTTGCGCACTGTTTAGTGAGAGAAATGCCGACTTGGAAATGGTTGAATCTAGCGTCTTGAGATTGCAGATGGGGACACTGAGGCCAGGGGAGTGGAATGGCTGTCCCAGAGTCACCCAGCTAGTTAGTGGTAGATGCAGAAGTGGTGGGAGAGGAAACTCGGGCTGTTCTCACCACAGAGAGGGCTTCGGGCTCTCTGGATGCGAAGCCTCCCCAGACAAGCTAACACCAGAGTTCTGCTTCCGCTCCAGCTGGCACACAGTCCTGGCTACAGCCACAGGAGACTTATTGCCATATTTTACAACAGATATAAATTCTGTGTTTCCAAATAAAACTCCAATCCGGTATATGCTCAATGAAAACAAATTAATTTTAATGAGGATCTCACTTACAGTGTTTCTGGATGTTGCATGTTTCACCTGGTAATTTAATGCTCTTTTACCTGGAGTGTTGATATTGAATTGATGAAGTGGTTTTTTTTTTTTTTTTTTCTTAACATAGAAAAGAAAAGACCACAAATATAACTATTTCCCAGCATTTTAAGTTTGATAAGAATTACTAATGATAACACAAAACGGTGTTAAGCAGCAAACAGATCAAGACAGAGTTGAGAAATGTCAGCGATGAAGGGGGATGGTGAGGAAGACACGGCTACAGTACAGGTGTCTGCATCTTACCTCCAAGTCACGATGTCTGAGAGGCATTTGTCATCATACTGGAAATAATTCAAGGCCAGAGTCTGTGACTGGTGTCTTCTTTATACTGGCCCACAATCCTGAGCTCAGCCCCATGGAAACACTCAAAATATATTGCCCGATGAGTGGGAGAGGGGGTTGAGGTGAAGATGAAATAGTGGGAGAGGAGATATGTGAAGGCGAAAACAGGAAAATTAAATCAAGGTGTGGAGGCAGCTTTTATAGGACTGGTGTGTTTGGAAGGGGATCAGTGTCACAAGGGGCGCGGCCCGGTTTGGCAGGCAGGCTGCGGTGGACCCAAAGGCACACAGACGGCAGGGGGACAGACATGGAGAACCGGAAGGATGGGATGGGGCGCTGGGGCACCCAAGACGCTCCCTACCCAGCTTTACACTAGAGATATCTCAGATGGACGGCGAACCAGCCAACTAATTTCACTCATTCATGAGGAGCTACCTATCCAGCTTTACAGTGAAATCATCTCAGAGGGCTGGCTGGCTGTTCTCATTTCATTCATTCATGTTTTATTTGTTCACCAATTCATTCCATGATTCCAAAAAGATTTACTGCTTTCTAATGATAACAATAGTAATGACTGCCAATTATGGGGTGCCTGCGTGTGCCATTCTGCCTTCACACAGCAGAGGGTCTGAGGCTCAGAGAAGGTCACACAGCTGAGATGCAGATCCAAGCCCACCCCCTACCAGGTCTCCCTTGAGTGACTGTAAAATTGTGTAAAGTGAGCCCTTATTTGGGTGGGTTCAGATGGAGCTGCCACAAACTCCCTGTCTAATGTTCCCTGACTTCCTCCAGGAACTCTGGTTCTGCCCAGCCCTGCCTTCCACTTGCTGTGTGATGTTGGCTAAGTCTCCTCATCTCTCGGGGTCAAGTCTCTGCAACAGCAACCTGCGGGTACTGACCAGGTGATTCCCGAGTTTCCCTGTTGTGCTAACATCCCATACCTCTGTTACTGGAGACTTGTGCCTTTCAGCAGGGGGAGTATTTATGAAACCACATTTCTCTCGACTGTCTCCTCCGGGCTGTGGTACAATCAGCCCTCACTCACCTGAGAACCATTATTATTCTTAGTAAAAGAATCACTGACTTTCTTCAAGGTAGCAATGCACACATCTCAAAGGCTACATCCCCAGCTTAACTTAAAGCAAGAGTCACCTCTTGTCTAAGCTTTGACCAGTGAGAAGGAAGTGGATTGGGCTTTCAGGGGTGTCTGTTTCACCTCCTCCTCCTTCCTTCCTGCTGCCAGAAAGACAGCTTTGATGACTGGAGCCCCAGCAGACATCTGGGGCCAAAGGCAACTTTGAGGATCGAATCCACACACTGAGAACGGTGGCACAGAGAAGAGAGGGAGAAGGCAGGCCCAGGGACCATGCAGCCACCAGAACAACCTGGGACTTCCTACCTACAGACTGTTTTAGGGGAGACAAAAAGAAGTCCTTACAAGTTTAAGTCTCTGTCTTTTGGATTTTTTTGCTATTCTTTTGGAGTTATTTGCTGTTCTAAACTAATTCTCACTAATATACCTACAAACTCTTCATCCTTTCCTTAGCTGTAATATTTCTCTTAAGTGTTAAATTTGCTATGTCCTGCTGGACAAATTCATGACCTTCAGGCCCTCCAAATCAATATGTACAATGCTGGGTTCATAAGTGACTCCTGGAAGCCTTTTATCCTGTGCTCCCTTTCATAGCAGACGGCAGCTCCACGTTTTCTGTCTTTAGTGTTCAAAAGCCTGCATTCCTCTTAATCAGTTATCAAATCTGGTAGTTTCTCCATTCACTGATCTCATGTTTTGAGGGCATATTATCTCAAGAGATGCTCAGTGCTGGGGTACGAGAGTAAGTCAAACAGATATTTATCTGTTCTTATGATGTGTACAATCAAGGGCAAACATTTATCTGTTCTCATGGCGCTTATCATCAAAGCAAGCGTTAGTTGACTAATCACACAAACAAGCAAGTGCTGCCAAAAAAAAGTGTGCTGACAACACAGAGTGGGGGCCAGGGAAGGTTTCAACTGAGCTGAAACCTGAAGGATGCATGGGACCTAATGTGACAACGAGCAGGGAAGGGGATGGGGCCCGGGGAAGAAAGAGCAGCCTCTAGTCCATGAGTGGAAAGAAGGCTGTTGGCTGAGGCACTAGAAGCCTCAAGGGACCCAAGAGGCAAGGCAGGAAGCAGGCATGACAAGGACTTAGAGCCTCATTCTCACAGGAAGCCATCCACAGGGTTTTAAAGGCAAAGAAAGGGAGGACATTGACCTGACCATGCTGGTGGTGTCCTTCCTAGTTCTTCTCTTAATTCCTTCTGCTGCACCACATGCTCCCTAGTACCTGCTTCTCTTCCTGAACTTTTTGAAACTGACTCAGCCTATTTATTAAATTTATTAAGCTATTTATTAAACACCCATTATATCTAAGTTGTTACATACTCCTAAGATTGCCTATATGATAATGTATGGGATATAATACACTGAAGATGCAAAATGTGCTTTTAAACAAAAATTAAAAATAATTTGATAAGTCAACATGAAGATTTTACTAGGACATTTAAATAATTATGAAGTTAGTATAGATATTACTGCCTGATAGGTAAAATTGTGTGGTGTTAATTTAGCAAGTTAGTAGTCATACATTCGAAAAGCGAAAGTGAAGTCACCCAGTCGTGTCCGACTCTTAGCAACCCCATGGACTGCAGCCTACCAGGCTCCTCCATCCATGGGATTTTCCAGGCAAGAGTACTGGAGTGGGGTGCCATTGCTTTCTCCAAACTTCACTTTCGCTTTTCACTTTCATGCATTGGAGGAGGAAATGGCAACCCACTCCAGTGTTCTTGCTGGAGAATCCCAGGGACGGGGGAGCCTGGTGGGCTGCCGTCTATGGGGTCGCACAGAGTCGGACACGACTGAAGCAACTTAGCAGCAGCAGCAGCAGCAGCAGTCATACATTCAAAGTCATAGTTCGCTATATGTTGATTAAAATGTTACAGTACAGATGTAATCTTGGTACTGCTCTGCAAATGTATCATATGGAAATGTATCATATGGAATGTATCATATGGAAATTCACTGTCTCATGTGTAAAGGGTATTCAATGGACATACAGTGTATCCAAAAACTTATTATACACTTTCATAATCTACTGCTATTACTTTTTAAATAACTTTCCTTTTAGTTTGGAAAAAAACTTCAACTTTCAGAAAAGTTGCAAAGATACTATAAAGAGCTTCCACATGAGGAAATGATACATGACCATGATACATTTGTCAAACCAAGAAATTTTCGTTGACCGCAATGACGTGTTCTTGAATGACCATCTGTCAAAACCTTCTGTCCTTCAAGATTCTGCGCTGAGTGAGCTGAGGTGTTTCCTGCTCTGCCATCCCCAAACCATCTTTGCTCCTGTGTCACTGAGCCCTGATCCGCTGCTCCTCACCAGAAACGCGTCACTTTCCGCCTTTGGGCACAAGCCTTATCTCCTGAAACAGCTTGATGGGAGGATTCTGGCTTCTGTTCTGCACCTAATAGGTCACACTGTGCCCCACTTAGAGCAAGGAGCTCAGTGAACGTCAGCTGAAGGAACAGATGAATGAAACTCAAGGAAGTGGGCAAATAGCAGCCGGCATCACACTTGCAAAATTCCTATGAAGTCATTAAAAATGGTACATCAACAGGGTGACCATGGTGACATACAGGCTAATTTTGGAGATGGACGACCTGGGTTCAAATCCCAGCTCTACCATATACCACCTGTGTGACCACGAGCAAGTTACCTCCTCTTTCTGTGCCGTCTGTAAAATGGCAGTAATAATATACCTGCCTGAGCAGGTGAGGGAGTTAACTCCCACGAACACTTAGAAAAGTACCTGTTACAGAGGAAATGCTCAGTAAAAGTCTTCATCATCACCCTGTCATGCTGACTTAGAATGAAACGCCCTTCATAAGACCTGCTTTCTGTGACCCAGTGACCTACAAAAGGGTGCCTGGGGCAGAAGCCCTGGGCAGCACGATTTCGCACAAGCTATTCAGCTGGGGAGCCTCCCAGCAATTCTGTGACCTGACAAAATGAACCTGGCAGGTCTTTCATGTTGCTTCATAGACTCCCGGTTTGTGTTATTTCAGCCTCCTCCTTAAGGACAGAGACCGTAAGTGTACCAGCCAGCAATATACAATTCTTAACACTCAGCAGCAGGCATTCGCCGTCCAGAGCACTCATGTGGATCAACTAGTGCGGTCTTCCCAAAGTCTCATGAAGCGACAGGAGCACAGGGATGCTAAGTGACCTGCCCAGAGGCACACGGCCAGCATTCCAACCCAGGCAGTTGGCTCCAGCGGCTCTGGGCCTCATCTTGCTGCTCTACCTACCCTCTCATAATAGACACTCAATACATGTTTGCTGAATAAATGAATCCCAGTGGCATCTTCAGGGAAGACTTCCAATATTTTCTCTGTCCAAAATTTCTGACTGGCTTCCCCTCTCACTGACCCTTTTAAACTCTCCAACAGGAGCTGGTAAGTGTGCCTGCCCTTTTAAGGAAAACTCACTCCTGCTGGCTGTCTCTAGGGAGTCACCCCATGAACATCCCACCGAGGTACACCCCAGCCCTCTTCTCACTTCTTCTTTCTTAGAAAGCAGATTTTAACTGGACTTTATTTTCAATAGCTTTTTCCTCTGTCAAAGTTGCATGTATTCATTGTGGAAAATTGGACAGTGACAAAAGTACATGAGAAAGAGAATTTTAAATGGAAAATATTTTTGCTCTTTATTCAAAAGTCTTCTTTAATGTTAAATGATCCTTAGGGCAAGAAAATGAAAAGAACCTGAGTAATTAGATATTATGCATTATGGGGAGAGAAGATATTTTCTGTTCTGTCTTATTCTCATTTAGTTTATCAGGGTCCTGACAACTGCTTTAACCTTCTCTGATCCTGTCATAAACAGTGACTTCATCCACAACAGACTTCCAGATTTCCTGCTTCTCTCATTGTCTCTGAAGAGAAAGGGGTAAAATAAACTGCCTGCATTACATGTAGAAAAATCTATATATTCTGCTTATGGAGCAAAGCTTTGAGGGCCTCTTACTTTTTATGTTTGTATGTTTTTCAGTATCCTTTCTCCTACCTAGAAAAGAAATAGTCCTGGTCACGTACACCTAAATATATTGTCAGCTTTACAACTAAGTTTCAAAAGACATACTGCAAGAACATCAACTTAAAATTAGGATTTTTCTATATTTTGGTTCTTAATATTTCTGCCTTGATTACTGAAAACTTACCCGTTCTGTTCTTTAAAAAACAAAACCTTATATTATAAAGGCAATGGCTATTTGCTGCAAAACATTTAGAAAATATTTTAAATGCCCAAAGAATGTGAAAAGCATCAGTAAATCCCATCCTGAGAACCTGGATGGTTCTGGAGCTCTGACTCTGCATGGGTAAGTGGATCAGGAAAGAGGAACGCAACTAGGGTGAATAACCGCGTCCTTGGCTGGGCCGGAATGCCCCGGTCTGGTCACACAACTCGGATTCCCCTTGGAAACTGCCTCCCCCACATCCTCTTTTCCCCAACCAACCAAGTCACCAGTCAACCACCCCCCTACTCATCCACTCATTCAACCAACCAACCGGTACATGTACACACATGCACACACTCCAAGCCCCGTAAGAGAAAAATTGTCCATCCCAGTCAGTTCCAACCCCCATTTTCACAAGGTTAGACATAAAACTCCAGCAGTCCAGTCTAATTCCTTCTAGAGGACTTTTCTTAATCAGATGCAAGGAAAGAGACTCCTTTCTACTCTGATGGTAAAAATGGAAGGATGAGCCCTGGAGCCACTAGCTGGGGAGAAAGTTGGCCTCAGAATGAAGGAAAGACAGGAAACTAGAAGCCTGGACGTGCTGGAGCCCCCTGCTGGTGTGCCTCATCGCAGCAACACCAGCCTGTCTTCCTGCCTTTCCCCAGTTTGGATCTGGAGTCCGTCTGCTTCTTGCTGAGTGGGACATCTTCTTACTGGAACCAAGAGTCTCACTTAAACAAACACACCAGCATTTAAGGAAACTAGGAAAAGTATCTTTCTTTCTTTCCAGGAGAAGCATCTTCATTTATTTCTGGGCCCTACCCTGTCCACTCCTCACGTCACCACTCTCGATCTGGGCAGAGAAGCAGGTGACCTGCCTTCTCCCTCAGCTGGCCCGTCAGCTCTGACAGAAATCAGGGGTTGCGCCCTGCGTGGCGGGAACACGAGCCCTCTTCTAGGATCCGCTGTGGATGCTGTCTCTCTGGAACGCTCAGCAGGAAGGATGGGCAGCTCTGACGAAGGGAGTGCTCCCCGCGTCAGGCCAGGCCGGCCACTGCTCCGCACTTCCAGGGTCAGCAGAGGCAGCTGCGGGGTCACCGTGGGCTCACCCGGACCCTTCACCTCACCCCACCCTTTCCGGCCCGCTTCCGACGGTGGCCTCCCATCTGTGTCCCAGACTGTGACTCCTCTCCTGCCCTTCTGCTGTCTGGGTTGTTTTGGTTTTCTCTCTTGCCCTTTTGATCCTCACCACTAATCTTGGTTTCTCCTGTTTAACCAGAGAACTCCCTAAGAACTCCCTCACATTTCCCCCCGCCGCCATCCCCAGCCCACTGAGTTCTCCTTGCTCACTTCAGCCCTGCTCAGAACACAAATCTGGACATAAGTCTGTGTGACTGCTTCCTCAGGGATAGCTATCCCAGCTCGCTGAGGTGGAAGCTGGGCAGTATAAGCACACAGGAAGGATGGAGGGCCATCTGGGATGGAGCAGGGGTGGGTACACTCACACCTGGTGAAAAGTTACCAGTCACCACTTGGAACAAGATGGGGACATTTCTGAACAGATCCACAGAGTTTCAAAACAAACGGCTAAGCTGGCTTCACCGACATTCAGTGCTGGCTGGAGAAGAAACAATTCGTATTTTGCACTTGTATCATCACCTTAAATAAAGTATTTACTCTTTTGTTAATAAAACTTGTATTTCTTTTCTCCATGAAAACCCCCGCCCAGAGGGCAAAGAAGAGAATCCCAGAGCTGAGGCACCTGTGTATCAGAGAGGAATTAAGTCCAGCCTCTAATTCTACAGATGAATAAAATTATTTTTGACAAGATCTTTTTTTTTTCCTTCACACACGAAGGAGTACAGAGTCAAGCTGGTATGTTCTCTCTTAGCATCCTTTCCCTAACTCTGTGAAACTGTGTGCTCTTTGGGGCCAAGTCATTTCCAGGCTGATTTGTCCCACCACTTCAGCTGCTCAGTCATTTTGGTTAAAGCAGGTTGGAAATTCACATGCCAGCCAACTTTAGAGGCTGAGGCAATGGCACCCCACTCCAGTACTCTTGCCTGGAAAATCCCATGGACGGAGGAGCCTGGTTGGCTACAGTCCATGGGGTCGCTACGAGTCGGACACGACTGAGCGACTGCACTTTCACTTTTCACTTTCATGTATTGGAGAAGGAAATGGCAACCCACTCCAGTGTTCTTGCCTGGAGAATCCCAGGGACAGGGGAGCCTGGTGGGCTGCCGTCTATGGGGTCGTACAGAGTCGGACACGACTGAAGTGACTTAGCAGCAATGTCATAACTGACCATGTCTTACTTTGGGTGAGACCATGAGGAGCAACCTTTGCTCAGCATTTGTCAACATACTGACTAGTTTTTGTGACCTGCAAGAATGCACCCTCATTCAAGGAAGTCTTCATGTTATGTACACATTATGAACCTGCCAGTCAGCCCCGCTCTGTCACAATTAGAATTAAAGGGATGAAGAAAAGTGAGCAATCAGGAAAAACAGACGGTTTTATCTCTAGAATTTCTCCATTTTTACTAAAAATACTCTCTTAAAAATTACATTCCCATAGATAAACTTTCAATTTAAAAATATTTTGTCAGAAAGAAAAAGACAAAAGTGTGTGATAATACCTTTTAGATACTCAGAGAATCCAATTAATTTTTAGTCTAGACAATTTCAGGTAAAACAGGTTCAAGTCTATAAGAACTTTTTGAATTGATATGGCTTCCTTTATTTTAAGATGTATATGGAGGAAAAGAATATGATTATGAAGGTAAGAATCCTTTTTAATAGTCATAGAAGTTAAAAGGATTTTCCTTTAGAAAGAGGCATAATTCACCTCTTTACACTTAGTCATCACATTTTAGTAAATATCTCATTGTAAATAAATGTTTATTCTAAATATTGGTATACATTAATTATATATAAATTAAAATAGAAAATAGTCTTTCCTTCTATCTTGTTGTGCTTTTCAATTAAATTTAGAAATACTTCTCAGTATACCACTGCTAAATGAGCAATTTGGATTATACACACGTATGTACTTATTTTTATCAAAAACTATGCAGCTGAGGGTAGAATAACCTATACATACATATTTAACTATGTATACCTGATGTTTGTAAAGCCATAATGAAAAAATATTATAAAATATTCTCAGCATGCAAAGTGGGAGAAAAAGCCTGAAACCCTCAATCAGTTGTAAAATCTTGATAGCTTTGCAAATCAGTTCTGTTCAGTAGTAATGGGTCCATTTCTTATATGAGGCTTACAAGGTAGAACTTACATATTGCTGGGACAAACGCCAACTGATAAATATGGCATATGATGATCTTATTGACCTCTTGAGAAAATACTTTACACGGCTTGTGAGAGCATCCAACAGAATTTTTTTTACATTAATCTCATTTTTAATTTTAAAAGCAGGATACACATATATTAATTATTCCTGCTGCTGCTGCTAAGTCTCATCAGTCATATCTGACTCTGTGCGACCCTATAGACTGCAGCCCACCAGACTCCCCCGTCCCTGGGATTCTCCAGGCAAGAACACTGGAGTGGGTTGCCATTTCCTTCCCCAATGCATGAAAGTGAAAAGTGAGAGCTAAGTCACTTCAGTCATGTCCGACCCTTAGCAACCCCATGGACTGCAGCCTACCAGGCTCCTCTGTCCATGGGATTTTCCAGGCAAGAGTACTGGAGTGGGTTGCCATTGCCTTCTCCGTAAATATTGCTAGTCTATCAGATTGTTTTTTAACTTGTTGAATCACTATCATTCCTGCTCTTCCTGAAAACTGACATTTATTAAACAAGCAATTCTCCCACGTTCCTTAGTTATTTGTAATTTCAGGGATTTCACCTAAGTCAGAGGAATACAGAGATCAATCTCTACTGGTCTTTACACTGGAAGAGACAGCACTTACTGTTTGCAGTATCTAGAGACTATTAACTGAGTCCATGCAGACCAAAGAAGTAAAAAATGTAAATAGGCTTTTTGTTAAAAACAAGTCCAGTTATTTACCTATAATGGCTTCCCACGTGGCTCAGCGGGTAAAGGATCTGCCTGCGATGCAGGAAACACAGGAGACATGGGTTCGATCCTTGGGTCAGGAAGATCCTCTGGAGTAGGAAAGGGCAACCCACTCCAGTATTTTTGCCTGGAGAATCCCATGGACAGAGGAGCCTGGTGGGCTACAGTCCATGGGGTTGCAAAGAGTTGGACACGACTGAAGCAACTTAGCATGCAGACAACAAAGGCCAGTGACAATAATGTGATGGGAACGAAGGAGGATGATTACCTGAGCCTTCTCCACCTGGAGTCCAATTGGCATGGGGCCCCATCCGCTTTTGCTTGTTATAAATAGTTCAACATATATTTCTGATCTTGTAGAACAATGAGTTAAAGCCTTCATGTGACTGTTAACACTTTGCTTTAAGAATTTAACTTCTTAAAATATAATTTCAAAAAGGGCTTAGAGCATCTATTGAGTTGATTAAAAAGGTTTATTTTATATACTTGTATGTATTGCTATCTCATGAACATGATATATTATTTAGAAAAAGACAAAACAAACCAGAAACCTCCCACCAGATATTTAAAAATAACCACCCCCAAAAGGACTAAGAGGAAAGTAAAATTAAGGTGTCAGACAAGACAGTGTCAAAGAGCTGTTCAAAAAAATAAATCATTCAGGCAATTGGTTGGTAGGGTTATGTAATTATTAACAACCAATTTGATTACTTCCATGCCACATTAATATACCATGATCTTCTGGTTATCATAAGATAGAAGAAAGCTGAGCGCCGAAGAATTGATGCTTTTGAACTGTGGTGTTGGAGAAGACTCTTGAGAGTCCCTTGGACTGCAAGGAGATCCAACCAGTCCATTCTAAAGGAGATCAGCCCTGGGTGTTCTTTGGAAGGAATGATGCTAAAGCTGAAACTCCAGTACTTTGGCCACCTCATGCAAAGAGTTGACTCATTGGAAAAGACTCTGATGCTGGGAGGGATTGGGGGCAGGAGGAGAAGGGGATGACAGAGGATGAGATGGCTGGATGGCATCACCAACTCAATGGATGTGAGTTTGAGTGAACTCTGGGAGTTGGTGATGGACAGGGAGGCCTGGTATGCTGCGATTCATGGGGTCGCAAAGAGTTGGACACGACTGAGTGACTGAACTGACTGAAGATAGAAGAAATATAGTCTATGAAGCTACTCTGGATTGCTTATTGTAGATCTAAAACCCAGATTTCATCCTGAGTGTGAAAAAGCAGCATGTGTAAATGTACTTCAGTAGAAAGGTCAGTGTTTTCCTCTCAGTGAGGATTTTAGCCATCTTCCCAGTGTGAAGCTACATCTTCTCACTCTACTATATTCAGAATTTGTACAATTCTGATAGAGTTGAAACTAATGTGTACACTTTATGTTTACTCAACATAAGGGCCTTCTTCCAGAGATGGTGAAAACTGAGAGTTTAAACAACCAAAACAAACAACGAGACAGATGTATTTTTTAAAGTGCCCCTCTACATTGTCAGAGCTGGGAGGGTGATGAGAGGGGCCCATCACCTCTTGGATGTCAAGACTGACGTGAGCTGTGTGCTCAGTGTGGGTAGCAATGGCCTTCCCAGAGAAAGGAGTCACGCCACTGAGTTCAGACTGAGGTTTTCATACGTTTATTACCACAAGTTTCCTGAGGAGTTCAACGAGGCTGCTGTTAACCTAACTTGCTTAACATGTTCAAAACTGCAATAACATGTAAACATCTTGAAAATATTCTAAAGCCACATTATGCTCTAACTGGCCACCTAATTAGGGCAAATTATTAAGATTTTTACTAACAATAATCTAAAACATAAAAATTTAGTTTGGGTTAAAAAACAGTTCTCAGAAGGACCATAACCTATGCCTTTTGATTGGATAGTAAATAAAATATACAGAGCACTAGAAGCGACCCTGGGCTGTTCTGACCCATACTGACGTCATATATCTTGCCAGAATAAACTGTATTTTTTAAAGTGCTTTGCACATTGTGCAATTAGAGGGGTTAGTACATTTTTCAGATATAAATTCAATGACATATTGCTGAAGCTGGCTTCTTCTGGAATTTGAAGTAATTTCACACACTGAATAAGAATATTTTTACCATATTATGAAATACTGCTTCAAGTGAGATTCCAAGAACCCCTGTCCTTCTCTGAACTGCCAACATCCATTATTTGATAGGGTTGGGTGATGTTTGCCTACCTAAGTGTTCAGCAAAAATCTTACACAGCTAGCTAGAGAGAGAAGAGACTCTTCAGAGAGTCAACATGTTGATGAGAAACAAAGAAATGAAACAGGCCGAAATGACGATTTGGTAAAATGGCAATTCTGGCATAAATATCTGAGAGTCACTGTGGACGACAAGTTGAAAATGAATATGCAAAACAGGGGACTTCCCTGGCAGTCCAGTGGTTAAGACTTTGCCTTCCAACGCAGGGGTTGCAGGTTTGATCCCTGGTTGGGAACTAAGATTTCACATGCCTCTTGGCCAACCAGGCCCCCCAACCAAAAGCATAAAACAGAAGCAATGTTGTAACAAATTCACTAAAGACTTTGAAAAATGGTTCACATCAGAAAAAGACTTTAGAAAATATGCAAAACAAAAATGCCGTATTCGGATGTGCTAAAAAGAATACAACAGACATATCTGTTGTGGTTCTGTACCATGAAGACTGTTTTTTTGCCAAAGCTCTGCACAGTCCCGGGGTGGCGTAAGAGCAGTGGTTAAACACAGCCAGATAGTTCTATTTTTCAGTGGAGCAGAAAGATCTCCTTAGCCTGGAATTCTGCCTTTAAAATTGTGGGCAGAGTTCAGAAGGTAAGGGATTCTGAAACGGGTGAGGGCAGTTTGTTTCATGCATTACGGCAGCCTTTCAAACACAAGACCCCAAATTCAGCAGCAAATATTTGGTGACCCTCAGCCAGCCCACCCCGCCCCCGCCTCAGTTTATGGGTGGGGAGTAAAAGACCGTTTTCATTCTTTGTTTCTTTCCTGGAATAAAATATTGGGTGCTGTGGAAGAGCTGAGGAGTCCTAATTTGCTCGATTGCTTTAAAGGTCAGAACTGGAAAATTAAGGATTAAATGGAGATTGATTTTACGTGAGTGGGAGTGATAAATAGGCCCCTCTGATTTTGCGCCGTCACTTCTAGCAGGAGGATGTCAACAAGTATCACGTAGAATGTCATCTCTGATGGACGGGTGTTGGCCTCCTGGGGAGTGGCGTTGAGCACACCAGACCTGTCCCGGGTGCAGGAGAGGTCCTGAGTGCGAGGAGAGGTCCCCGCCACCCGCACAGAGAGAGCCTGATGCCGTTCTGCTTGTTCCAGATGACCTTAAAGATCTCCGGGACACAGAAGGTGACGGAAGAGGCCCAGCTGCTCCCATCTACCCACACACCACTCGCCAGGGAGGTGTGGCGAGGACAAGGAAGAGCCATGGGGAAGTGGAAACAAGCAGCTGATTTTAGCTGAGAAGGAAAACAGTCGCTCTTTCATGGAAAATTCCCATTTCTCTGTCACCTGGCCAACTTACAGTCCACACATCACCAAACAGCATCCCTTTGACTGTGTATCTCACGCTGCGTCTCACGGCAGGCAGGAACAAGCTTACCACCCCCCTGGGATGGTGTACACATTGAAACACTTGCTTTGTTTGCTGTCTTTTCCATGACATAACTCACCTTGAGCAAAGTTCCTGCTGAACGTGACTGACCTATCAAAGGACTTGACTAATCAGAAGAAATTATCCAGCTATTTAGGTCATAAAGTGACCCAGAAGGAAACCACAGATAAGAGTTTCCAGTTTTGTACTCAAGGAATGAAGCAGAAAGGTAACAGGGACTCAGCATAGCCAGAGTGGTAGTCCAGTCCCTAGAGGTCGGCTGAGCGGAGGGAACACCCCGTGATGAGCGCTGACTGCACCTCGTGGCTCCCCCACCCTCAGCGATGGATGGCACCCAGGCCTTTGCCCAGCACTTCTCAATCAAGCATTCTTCCAAGTAAAGGTGATGCACTGGGCGATGGAAGAGTGGGCGTTGGAAGCAACAGCAAAAGGTTCTTGTGTTTACATTGATTTGAAGTTAATTAAATTCGGATCCTCTTCATCCTCTGTTGGCAGGCCCAGCGGGCTTCCTCCGGGGCTGCTTCTCTTGGAAAGCATTAGCACCATTCAGTTTCAGGATTCATTGTCACTGTGAAAAAGAGAACAACAGTATATTTCCAAGAAGTTCCTGAGAGCTGGTCACTCAGCTATGGAGGTGACTCAAGAGAATATAAACAGTCAGGGAGCCAACGGTGTCCAGATTACAATTTCCCAAACAAAGATTGGTTTGGATTTTATATTTGAACCCTGAGGAGGAAATCTAGAAAAGCCAAGACATAATCCCTAGCTCTTGCAGTAATATCCCTCCCCAGGGCTGACACAGAGAGAACCAGATGGAGCTGGGGTTCCCCCTTTAATTAAATCTAATCCCATTTCTATGAATAGATGCCAAACTGCCTTTTTCTTCCTTTACAAAAAAAAATTTCCATGTGTTATTTTCTCTCAGAGCTTGTGGTCCTGGCATGGTTTCAAAAGCCCGTTTTGCTCACATCCACAGAGGATCTGGAGGGGCCTTCTCGGTGCCATTTAGAATTCAATCACCAGGCGTCTTGGGTGTGAGCAGGCGTGAGCGACGGACGTGGTATCTGCACATGGCCGTACCGGCAGGTGCATTTCTGCCTGTGATTCTAACGTGGCTACCTTGGCCACATGTCTGGCTCTGCAGCTCTTTCCCAGTGAGACCATGCTTCCACCCAAGTCTCCTGGAAAGCAGACCATTCGACCTCCTCACCCCCTTCTTTTTCTAACTTTTGTGTCCCTTCAACCAAATTCTAGCACGTCTCTACTTGAAGTGACCTGTGTCTGAACGGTGACCATCAAGAGCCCGTGTCACCTTTGCTCAGAGGTGTGGGAGGCTGCGAATGATCGGGCTCCCCAGACTCCTACTTCAATGCTCACCTGTTCAGTGCTCACCAGGTGTTTCCAAAAGGTCAGTGGAAGTGCCCCATCTAACAAGGGGCAACTTGTTAGATGACAGACAGACAGATGGATACACAGATCTAACCAAGAAAGGGAAGGGAAGACATGTCTACTTGTGTCTGCGTCTGTGTAGTGAAGGCAGGGAAGAAGCTTGTGACCAGGAGGGCTGATCGATGGGAAAGAAGGGGGAAGGTGGATGTGGAGAAAAGGACAACTTCTGTAGAAAGACTTATTTCATGGAAACCTGATTGAAAATGAAGACATTCTTTATCTGAAGAGCAGACGTAACACCCATTTCACAAGTCACCCTGCACACATCTTAAACTAGGCAAGGAGACCTCATTTCTTGGAAATTGGGTGGTAGCAAGATAATATTTCTATGATGCAGGAGTTCATCTCTACAGAGCATAAGTCTCTGGATTGCATGTTTTTCTTTTGTGCCTTATCTTGACATTTCAGCTACTCTAAGCAGACCAAAACACAAGGCTATATAGCAAGGGACACAATCCCTCTTTTGTCCACAAGATTGATCTGTGTCCAGCAGTTACAAGAAAAGTGATTTTTTAAATTAACCATATTTTTATAACTAATACATTACTATAAAACCAATCCATATTCATTGTTGAAAATAGAAGATACAAATAAACAATATAAAAGTACTAACAATCTCACTACAATTAATATTTTGGTGTTTACTTTTCAAAATTTTTTTCTGTGATAATGATATACATATTCTTATACAAAAATGGAATATTATGCATATTGAAATATAATCTGCTTTTTTCACTCTCATTCATCTATAGACCTCTTTCCTGGCTAATAAATATACCATATCTTTTCGTGACTACAGAGCACACTAGATTAAAAAAAAAATTAGGCATATCCTTATTGTTAAACATTTAAACTATTTCCAATTTTTAGTTTTCATTTATTATAAAAATTGCTACATCTTTGCATGCTTCCAGTTGTTAGCCTTGTATAAACATCTAAGAGGAATTTCTAGGTTAAAATATATGCAGTTTTAAAGCTTAACCAATCCACTGTCAACCCCCTTCCCTAAAAATTTACCTTCTCCTGACACTTTCCTTTAGGGAAATATCCTTTCCCCAACATTCTCTTTAATATTATTATTTTCAGTTTTGTAAACTTAATGGGTGAAAATAATATAATATTTACCTTAATGTCCTCCTGTGTTACTTTTTTGTGTTACTAGGAAGACTAAAGATTTTTTCAAGGTTCTGTTGGTAATTTTAACTTCTTCTTCTGCCAAATTGCTTATTACCATTCTTTGCTCATATGGGACAATTGCCTTCTTATTGATTTATGTATTAGCAATAGCAGTCATTTTTCTTCCTCACACATACTGTACATGCTTTTTCCTAGTTTGTCTTTTTCCTCCTACTTTTATTTATTGTGCTTTTTTAAAATTTTTCAAAAAGTAATCTTTATGATTTTTAAAAAGACTGGCTACAGAAACAAAGAGAATTGAGAATATCTGTTTATCTTAAAGTAATATCATTCAAAGAGCTGGGAAATTTTAAGTATGTTAAATTCTGTTTTTGCAATTTTGACACATTTATTCTTTTTTTTTTTTTTTAATGTAGTTAAGTCTATTCCTTTCTGGTACAGTTTCTGACTTTTCAGCCAGTCCTCACTTAACAATTATAATAATATTTATCTATAATTTTTCTGAATTTTTCCTTTCTTTTTACATTTAAACTTATCTGAAGTCTATTTTAATCTAAAGTGTGAGTTCTAAAATTTCCCTCCAAATGTTAGTCAGTTGTCTTTAGACTAGTTATTGAATACTCACTTGCTATGATTCACTACTTTTAGAGTATATTAAATGTTTACATATACTTGAGGCTGTTTTGAATACTCTATTCCACTAAAACTTCTTATTTAGCTCTGAGTGTACACAGTTTTAACTATTGGACATTTTCCCTGCAAATCCACCCACCTATACAGGATTAGTCTTTTTTCTTCTTTTAGAATTACCCTGGCTATTTGTGCCCAAGTATCCTTCCAGATGAAATGCCCATTGGGCTCTTTAAGACACTAAGTTGAATCTAAATGTAGATTTTTTTAATGTTGAGTCTTTCATTCAGACACAGTATGTCTCTATTTGTTTAAATCTTTTATGTTCCTCCATAAAAATCTGAACACTTTCTTTTTCTAGTACCCCATACATCTTTTGGTTAAGCTTTTGCAGGGGGTTCCTCTTTGTGGGCCCCTTCCCTGGTTGAGCCAATGCTCGCGGGGGCTTTTGGAGCAGAGGGTCAGGTGACCAGAGCTTGAATCAGGGCTCAGCCACTTCCTTGGCTGTGTGACCTTGGGCAAGCCAACATTCCTCAGCTCAAATTTTCTGATCTCATCTTGTCTGCAAAACATACCTAATAATACCATGTACCTTAGCAGGGTATTGGAAAAAAGTCAATGAGGAAATGTAGGTAAAGCTCAATACCAAGGGCCTGACCTCCAGACACAGGAGCCTATGTTCCGATGGTGAAGGTTCTACGCTAGTGAATGCTCGTCCATTAAACCTGACCTTGAACGTTGTTTCACATATCCAAAGGCTTTAAGAAACTATCTTCCAAAACAAACTCAATTTCTTTTTTGAAAACGCAATTTTATCTTATTTACTTATTTGGGTTTTGCTGGCCTTCATCGCTGTGGGGGTTTTTCTCTAACTGAGGCAGGCAGGGGCTACTCTCTGCAGTGCATGGGCTTCTCACTGCAACGGCTCCTCCCGTTGCAGAGCACGGGCTACGGGGCAAAGGGCTTCAGCAGTTGTGGCACTCGGGGTTAGTCGTTATGGCGCACAAGCTCCCCAGTACAGGCTCAGGAGTTGTGGCACACTGATTTAGTTGCTTTGTGGCATGTGGGGTCTTCCCAGACCAGGATTCAAACCTGTGTCTCCTGCATTGACAAGAAGGTTCTTTACCACTGAGCCACCAGGGATGCCCCCAAACTTGCAATTTCTGAAGAGAATGTACTTCAACATGGTTTATTTAGAACACTCCACAAGGATCATGAAGACTTAGCATGTGAGACTGTCTACCAACCAGAACCCATTCATTTAAAGCATCAGAGAGCACAAGACTCCATGCGTGATATTTACATGTGGAGCTTACATGCTTATGGATCTGGGCACTGTGACAGCGTTCCAGGCGCACCACACCAGAGACAGTCCCAGTGGGGATACAAGTTGCTTCAGCTGCGGGGCATCAGGTCATTCCTAGGGTCACAACTCTCACACGGGACTGCTGCAGGTGGTGTGAGAGCCATCCAGCCTGTTAGCGCGTCAGCAACCTGGACCTGGCCCCCCCACCCCCGAGCCTGGAGGCATTATTCTCTCTCCTGCTCATTCCTTTAAATGTGTTCCCTGCTGTTTCTGTGGCTATTTATCATCTCTGTGAAATGATCGAATCAGCCCAGGCGTTTTCAGTTCTGGCAAATCCTAGAGTTCCTTGTTAAAAATATCTTGGCAGACTGCCACGGAATTGCAACAGACAAAACCAGTGATCCTGCTTCAAACCTCTATTGCTTGCCTTGATGGTAATTCGTATGGTTTTAGTCACTTATCTGTGACAGCAGCATGAGTGAGTGATTTTTCTCGGAGTGTTAGATAGGTATTTTAAGAATGTGGGACAGCTTTCCCAAAAGCTATACAGTAACAGGTCTCCAAACTCTACAAACCAATTGAATTGATTAAAAAGCATCATCTGGTGATTTTTAAGAAAGCATTTAATGGAACGCCACCAGTCAAATGAGGAAGCGCAGTTCTGACACCTCGTTTCCTAACTGTCCCTTCTTTGCAGTCAGGATCTGTTAAGCCATCTCTGCTCTTCTGACCAGTTTATCTTGTAACAGTCCCTCTTTCTGACAGCAGCCAATGTTCTATCTCCCAAGATGCAATAAACCTATGCTAAACCTTTCTCGAGTTATGATGCTCTCTCATTTGGTTTAGGGAGTCCAGAGTTCAATTTTCGGACACGACTGAAGCAACTTAGCAGCAGCAGAGTTCAATTTAGCACGAAATCATGTAACAGTTAGCTCATGCTCTCTTCCTTTTCATCAGTAGCACGTCCTTACTCCTTCCCATAAGAGGCTTGGCCCGGGTGGAATTATAGAGACACGCATCTGGCTGACATCAGAGCCAGACCTAGAACTGGTCCAAGACACATAGATCATGCCCACAGTGTAGACACAATCTGGGCTACTGTTCAAGCAAGGCTGTGGTTGATTGAATTTAGTACATCTCCTCTCACCCACCACACACACATATAAGATACACATATACACACACCCCTGCAGGTTAGCCATCTCATTTGAGGTTAGCATACTGCAGGATTATAAACTGCTACTTTGAACCCCTCATGGTACTTAGCTTGGATTTGAGGGAAATCAGTTGGCACTTAATATACTTAACGTTTAATACTTGTTGACTTTTAAATGACTTTTGGGACTAGAGAGAAAAAGAGGAAAGAAACCCATAAAGTAATTGGAAGTGGCCACAGAGATTTACTGCAGTGGAGAGCCCAAAAGAGTTCACACAAAACTGCTGCTTTCTTGCAATTCATGGTTCAGTCTTGTCAATGACTGCACGATGGATTCGTTGGCCACCAAAGACTTTCATAGATCAGTCTCGTGGTGGCTGGCTTTCTTGCTGCTAAAGGTTCTTTTAAAAAAAACTCTAATTTGTCTTTTCATTTTTGGAATATCTCTTTTAACTAATCAAAGAAAATGAAAATGCAATTTTCAAAGAAATTCTTCTCTAGATAGAGCTTCATCATAAACTTCCTGGGTAAACTTGGACAAATTACTTAATCTCTCGAAGTTCCAGGTTTATTCAAATGGATTATTTCATTTTTAGCTGGTTGTCTTGGCATGATGTGGACTGTGCCAGGCAAATATTAGGCACTCAATAAATATATCGTGAAAAACTACATCCATGATTGTACTTTCTCAAAAAAAAAAAAAGAAAGAAAGAAGAAAGAAAAACAAACAGAAGGGAAGAAACAGGAAAAATTTAAAAAATTCGCTATTAAGCTAACCTGGATTTTCCTGAGAAATACTGAAGTGATACATTTTTACAACATTATTGAGCTCAGACATGAATCATAAAATGAATAATAGAATTATTTCAAAACCAGAATATTGTTACTTACCCCTTCTGACTTAGTTAATTTCCTAGGAAGTAGTACCTAGGCATCTGGCATCTAGAATAAATGTCTTATTATTTTGTTACTATTGTAATTTCAAAATTATAAATCTGCTTGGATGAAACCAAATCTAATTTCCCCCTAATCTTTCCCAATGCTGTTACTCAACGTAAAATCATCACTGTGGCCAACAGGCATAAAGGGAAAGAAGACAGGCACTTGGCTAATATTTGCAATTCCTTCTCTGTGATTATTCACTTAAGCTTACAGAGACAGAAACACCAAGCTTTCAGGAAATTGTCTGGTTACAAAGGCCTCAGAAAGAAGGAAGAGGCTGTCCAGACTAAAAGCACCAGGATGAAAGGAATTCTATCTTGCTTTTGCCACTATCCAGAGGTATTAAAAAAGGTATGGTAAGGATGGGGGTAGACAATAAGGGAGTGAACTCTTTACAGAGAGTTTAAACAATAAAACCAACTCAGTGGATCTGTTTGTGTTTTTACCATGCACTGGCAAGGCTGAACAATGTCAGTGATGAAATTCTCTTCAACTCCAGCGCAGACCTCTGCTCTGCCTGCCCACGCCTTGGATACTGTTCCACTGATGCTGTTTCCAGTTCCTTGTACATGGCCCGGCACACAACAAGTATGAACTCCAGGAGAACAGGCTAAGGTGGGAAATAAGGAGCTAGAATCCTCCTTCCCCCACAATTCCTTTGCTGTCTTTACCCACTGATTTTTTTGAAAACATGAAAACCATACTGCAAAATTCCCATTATACTTTGTACATCTCTCTATGGGGTCGCAGAGAGTCGGACACGACTGAAGCGACTTAGCAGCAGCAGTAGCAGCAGCAGCAGCCCTTACCAAAATCCTGTGTGAAATTTTAGATTCCACAGCTTAAAGAAAATGTCCACCCAGGGAGGACAAGGCAAAGTAACGGGAAAAGCTCTGAAAGGCCTGAGATTACGGACCCAAACAAGAGAAGGTTGAAGGGTTGAAGTCTTTAATGCACAATGTACTGCATTAAGTGTAGGATGGTGACCAGATCAACTCCTTTTTCCCAGGAGCACAGTGGACTTTATGGATAACAGAGGCTCTGTGTCACGGTGCCTCCCTAGCATCAAGTAAATGGACTCCCGAAGTCCTCCTGCTAATCTAAGCAGGATGGAAAAGTGTGCTTTCCATTCACTTCAATCTCCAGTGATTTCTATATACAGCAAATCCCCTACATACAAAGCTTTAAGATGCAAACTTTCAAAGATGCAAGCACACATTCAAATGTCTAATCACATAAGTCAGTTCACATATCTAGTGCATACTGTCATGTACGTGCAACCTCTACAGGAGGCTGTGCTTTTGTGCACTTCATTGTACAGGACCATATAGAGCACAGTGTACAGGATCTTTATGTCAGGCCTAGGATGTCCAGAAGCAAATGCAAAAGCAGTGGTATACAGGTGATTGTGTTAGTTGGGTAGCTAGGCTAACTTGTTGGACTTATGAACGAAAACTGGACTTATGAACGCACTCTTGGCATGGAACTTGTTCTTATGTGGGGGACTTACTGCAGAGTACATCATGAGAAATGCGGGGCTGGAGGAAGCACAAGCTGGAATCAAGATTGCCAGCAGAAATATCAATAACCTCAGATATGCAGATAACACCACCGTTATGGCAGGAAGTGAAGAAGGACTAAAGAGCCTCTTGAAGAAGGTGAAAGAGGAGAGTGAAAAAGTTGGCTTAAAGCTCAACATTCAGAAAACGAAGATCATGGCATCCAGTCCCATCACTTCATGGCAAATAGATGGGGAAACAGTGCAAACAGTGTCAGACTTTATTTTTGGGGGGCTCCAAAATCACTGCAGATGGTGACTGCAGCCATGAAATTAAAAGATGCTTACTCCTTGGATGGAAAGTTAACGACCAACCTGGATAGCATATTCAAAAGCAGAGACATTACTTTGCCAACAAACGTTCGTCTAGTCAAGGCTATGGTTTTTCCAGTAATCATGTATGGATGTGAGAGTTGGACTATAAAGAAAGCTGAACGCCGAAAAATTGATGCTTTTGAACTGTGGTGTTAGAGAAGACCCTTGAGAGTCCCTTGGACTGCAAGGAAATCCAACCAGCCCATCCTAAAGGAGACCAGTCCTGGGTGTTCATTGGAAGGACTGATGCTGAAGTTGAAACTCCAATACTTTGGCCACCTGACGCAAAGAACTGACTCATTTGAAAAGACCCTGATGCTGGGCAAGATTGAGGGCAGGAGAAGAAGGGGACGACAGAGGATAAGATGGTTGGATGGCATCACCGACTCAATGGACATGAGTTTGGGTAAACTCTGGTGCTGCAGTCCATGGGGTCACAAAGAGTTGGACACGACTGAGCAACTGAACTGAACTGAACTGCATTTTCTGAAGCAGTAGAATCACCTGGGTATTGCTTAGATGGTAAAGGAAGAAACCACTGGGGAACTTTGGAGGTAACGGTGTCTCAAAAGAGGCTAACTGTAAGAAAGGTCCCACTCTGGTTGGGGTATCAACAGTGGGGAGGGCTGTGTATGTGGGGACCAGGGTGTATGGGATTTCTCTGTACTTCTGCTCGATTTTGCTGTGAACCTAAATTTGCTCAAAATAGAAGATTAAAAAAAAAAAAAAAGGCTGACTGGAAGGGATGGAGAGAACTATTGCCAGAGCATAAAAGAAATCATTTCATTTGCATGGTGCTTTGAAACTTCCAAAATGTTTTTTTCTCTCTTAAGATCCTGTGAAACTAGGAGGACAGGCGGCATTATATCTGTTTTTCAAGATGAGAAGATCGAACCTTACAAAATTCAGGTGACTTGTCTCAGTACAAAGAACAAATGAGCATCCAAATCAGGTCTTAAAACCAGCTGTCTAATCTAAGCCAAAAGATCAACGCACTTGCCACCTATATCTCTAATGATTCACAACGTGTCAGTAAAAAAGGACCTTCTTTCTGTCCTGGATTAGATATTCCAAATAAATGTTTCATCAATTATCAATGTAATGAAGACAACTTAAAAAAAAGAGAGATGTAAATAAAATCATGATGGAAAAGAAAGATTATACAAACTATGAGATAATCCAAAATATGTACCCTTTCAGACCCTCCAAACTTCTAAGATGGCTATTCTGAAATCATCAACATGAATGGAACCTATGCTGATAGTGGATGGGGAACTTAGTCTCCAGATCTTTCCTAGGGGATTAAATAAATTCATGATTTCTCAGGATTGGCAAGCTCCAAAAAGAAGTCTCCATGGAAACCAGGGGCAAGAATAATGCTTCAGGTAGTAGATGAGCCTTGACCTTGGGACACAGGCTCGTTCACCCAAAAGGCAATGAGTTTATGTACATCAATTCTAACTTTTTAATAATAAATAAGAATAACTAATATTAACTGAGAGCTAAGTTTGTACCAAGGTTTGTTCTAAGTGCTTTGCACTCTTATGAGTTTTAGTGAATAAAAACTAAATTTGCTTTGCAATATCAAGATACCCTTTGGAGTAATCAGACAGTGTCTCCAACACCAAAGACTGGGGACTTGCCACTTTCGGTTCTATAACTCTGGTCCTGGCTTCAACAAGAAAGAATGAAGTGACGGCCTGAGAGCTGTCTTGTGAATTAAAACAGAAAGCACTGGACCAGAAGAGGAATGTAGACATTCCCTTTAAAAACAATAATTGAGTATAAACTAGCTCTCCAAATAGGTTAAGGCTTTTTGCCTTACAGGCGAAATGTGGTAGAACTTATTTCAGAGACCAGCCTCTCAATATTTCAAAGAAGTTTTACTTCTAAAAAGCTTTTACCATCATACAATTTCTAACATTAAGTCTCTCCTCTGTTGCCAATAATTTCAAAGAAGAAGAGGCAGGTATATAAAAACCAATGACATTTCACATCTTTAGAGGGCGCCCATCAGAGATTGAATACTAAGATACTTACAGGGGTTTAATGGTGATCTGGGCCCTATACTGGACACACATAGATGTTCATTTTAGGTAAAAATGCAAGGAAAATATTTCTTGGTAATGTGCTTTGTGACAATCTCACTAGCATATTTTCTTTCATCTGCTTGTTAATGTCTGATAACTCATTTAAATAGGATAAACTCTTCCCTGAACCATTGATGAGTTTTAATATGCAAGCACCTACAGAGGTAACAATGACTGACCTCTACAACAAGATGTAGATTCTGCATCAGGGCGGAGGTTTGACCCACTAAGACTGCAGTGGCCTGACTTCCCAGGCAAGGTTTAGCGGAAGAAGCAGAACAAGTCAAACATCTGACTGCCTCAATAAGTGTCTAGTAACCAGTCTTTCCCTGCAACATGCTGGCTTCAGGAACTGCTTATGAAAAGTGACTGCACTCTGGACCCAATTCAGGTGACTAGTGTAGGCTCTCTGGTTAACCTGGAGGGAGACGGGGTGGGTATTTATGCTGCTTTGAAAATTTATTTATGGAAGTCTGACATCTCAGTTATGCGCTCAGTCAAGTTCCCTGCTCACTGGTCATCTTAGAGTCACCCCATCAACAATTCATTGCCCCCACCCCACCAAATCACAGCCGTGTTCTACAGAGCAAGTCCCTGACTTGCTGAATCATCAATCCTATTTCCTACCAGCACGGCCCAAGTCCTGACTGAAAATTCTCTGATCAAAAACACGCAAACAATGATCATTTCTATCCTCACAAAAGAGAATACAATTTAAACAAAATTGTGGTGGGCTGAAGAACACGCCTGCCCTGGTGCACTAAAATTTTCTATCGAGCAGAGCCACCTAGTGGTAGAACAGAATATGGGTTTTTGTTCAGTTCAGTCGCTCAGTCTTGTCTGACTCCGTGACGCCATGGACTGCAGCACGCCAGGCTTCCCTGTCCATCACCAACACCCGGAGTTTACTTAAACTCACGTCCATTGAGTTGGTGATGCCATCCAACCATCTCATCCTCTGTCGTCCCCTTCTCCTCCCGCCTTCAATCTTTCCCAACATCAGGGTCTTTACCAGGGAGTCAGTTCTTCGCATCAGGTGGCCACAGTATTGGAGTTTTAAAATTCTCATTTAATTTCTCTCCCCTGGTGGCTCAGATGGTAAAGAATCCACCTTCAATGTGGGAGACATGGGTTTGATCCCTCAGCCGGGAAGATCCCTTGAAGGAAGGAATAGCAACCCACTGGAGAAGGCAATGGCACCCCACTCCAGTACTCTTGCCGGGAAAATCCCATGGACAGAGGAGCCTGGTAGGCTGCAGTCCACAGGGTCACTAAGAGTCGGACACGACTGAGCGACTTCACTTTCACTTTTCACTTTCCTGCATTGGAGAAGGAAATGGCAACCCACTCCAGGGTTCTTGCCTAGAGAATCCCAGGGAAGGAGGAGCCTGGTGGGCTGCCGTCTATGGCGTCACACAGAGTTGGACACGACTGAAGCGACTTAGCAGCAGCAGCCAGTACTCTTACCTGGAGAATCCCAAGGAGAGAGGAGCCCAGGGGACTACAGTCCGTGGGGTCACAAAGAGTTGGACACGACTGAGCCACTAATGCTGAGAATGATCCAATCTAAGGGGGGTTTCTTTTCTTCTGTTTGTTATATGTTCATTTTTACTCACTCTTGTGCAGTTACCCTGCTGAGATTGTCACCTCCATCTGTTTTCCTGACCAAACATCTATTCATCCAAGATAAACAAACCTGCAGTTTGTTATAACCAGGAACTTTTAGGACTAAAGCAGAAGTCTACTCAACAGTGTCTCTTTAGAAGGGCAAGAAAACATACGTACTAATTTATTTCTAAAGATAAAGAATCACTAAGATATTTACTTTGTACTTTTCTGTTTTCCATAACTCACACTTCCATTTCTCCACAAGACACCAATGTACGGCCATGAAAATGGTCACATAAAATTTATAGGCACAGAGAAGGGGAGTGAAAGTCCTCAGCTGTGGCCTCCAACCCCCCTCCCCCACTCACATATGTGGTAGAAATAAGAAGTACCTTGGGTTGTTGTGGTTTGGTTCCTTTTCTTCCTCTAAAGTAGGTAAACATTCAAAGTCAGCTAGGACAGAAGAAAACCAGGCTCATTATTAGTCACCGAAATTCTACTTTTTATCCACAAGACTTGTGCCGTTGAACATCATATCTCTCTGATCCGTTACTTGTGCAGAAATAGCCTCACCAGGGAATTTCAGAGGTTAAAAGATTAATCATGGCAAGGCTCTTGAAATGGAAAAAACACTAATGGTGCAGAGGCAAGACTTCAGCATGTCTCTGGCCTCAGCGGAAAAGGGCACAATTCATCACTGCTTGGCTGTTCAGCCGCCGAACAACCCCCAGGGGCTCCAAAGACTAGAATCTGCACTGTTCAGGATAGACGCTGGAATAAAACAGCTTCACCGAGGTTCTGCTGTGTCTGCAGAATGATTTCAGTCAGGAGCAAGCAGCAGGTAAAGTGGGGAACAGCAGACCTTCTTAAAGCCATCAGAATTTTTTCCCGTTACATGCCTGCTGTTTTCAAGGGAGGGAAATCTGCTGGATCTATCACCAATGCGTCCAAACAACTCTCTTCTTTAGTTATCAAATGGAAATGGCTTTAGTGATTGTAACAGGACCATGATTTGTATTGCAATCTCAGCCACAAAAAAGGAATTATACCAAAATATTGAGATTATCTCTGGGTGGTGGAAATTTTTTCTTCATTCTACCTTTTTTTTTTTTTTTTTTGCATTTTCCAAATTCTGCTGTGTATGTACATTACTTTTATAAACTAAAAGCCACAAAAGGAAACTACTCTAAGGATTATCTCAGTGACTCACCCCTATCCTCAAATGCTTTACCAAGCCACTCTTCCCCAAAATTGTCCATGTTAGTTAAGTAGTTTTCATCTTTTGGAATGTTCACCTTGATGAGCCTCTGGTACAAAAATTCCGATAACAAGTATCTGGTTTTTGAGAACTCCATTGTCAACTGTTGAATCTGATAGATCCCCGGCTTTTTTTTTTTAAATAAATGTTTGTAAGGAACGTATGGGCTTCCCTGGGGGCTCAGTGGTAAAGAATCCGCCTGCAATGCAGGAGACCAGGGCTCAATCCCTGGGTCTGGAAGATCTCCTGGCAAAGGAAATGGCTACCAACTCCAGTATTCTTGCCTGGGAAATCCCACGGACAGAGGAGCCTGGTGGGCTACAGTCCATGGAGTTGCAAGACTCGGACATGATTTAGCACTAAACTACCACCAGCAAGGAACATATACTACAATTACTGTCAGATATCAACTGGAAATTAAGTTATAATGGGATATTCATATTACTATCTCTGCTAGCAAAGTCCAGTAGCACTTTCTACAATGAAGGGAGCGTTCTAGATTTGCACAGTCTAATATAATGGCCATTGGCCACAGGTGGCTAGAGTGACTAAGGTATGCAGGTTTAAACTTTTAGTTTTTAAAATTTTAAGTTAAATAGACATAGATGGCTAGTGCCTATAGCTCAGATCTATGTAAACTATGTTTGATAAAGTTTTACATCTATACACACATTAAAATCACAGATCTCTAAATTCTATAATACTTCGGGTAATGCTGGATGCTAACTTTTTCCAGAGAGTTTGGTCTCAAGAGATTTCCTCACTTGAAAAAAAAAACAGTCCATTTTCTTCTTGAAAAAGTCCATTTGAAAAACATGTGCAAAAATACAATAAGTGGCAACAACTGATGCAATAATTAAACTATGTGTTTAGGGATGGTCAGGCCCCAGCTAACTCCTTGCATGTACCGGAAGTAAGGTAGGTGGGCTCACAGGGTCCCACCCAGGATCCAACGGCATAGTTATGAAGAGGGGGCAGCCTCCTCTTACCAGAGCACAGAAAAAGCCACCTTCGGTTATTCCACACCACATACCGTTTCGGTTCATGCTGTTCATCCACTTATCAAGCTCTTCCATTTCTATTTCCATCACAGAGGGTGTGTCTTCCTCAAAAATAGGGCTAGAGAGAGAAAGTCAAGAGCTTGTTGGAAAGACAAGACAAAAGACAAAACCAACATGTTTTGTGATGTGCTAAATTTTGTTTGAGGACAGCCTAGGCTGTTGACTGTGAGGAAGGTGAACTTGATTCAACGTCTTAGGCTCCAGGGTAATCTAGGCGTTTGCTGTATTCAAGAGGGCCAAACTCTAACAGGAAAAAAAGCAAAAACGAAAATAAACCTTCGTCCATTACTGATGATGGGCTGAGAGGAAGCCCAGGAGAGCTGGCTCCCCTGAAGGTATTGAGATGAGTCTGAGGCTCCTCCAGGGAGTTGCCACATTTAGCATTTTATTTTAGCCTTGCTCAATTTCACTTCCCTATCTTTGGGAGTTTTTGATCAGCACTCCAGGTCAGGAGGCTGATGGATGGGCCACTTTCACCACCTCGCCCTTCCCTTTCCAGGCTTTCCTGCCTAGAAGAAATGGAGCCCTTGTGCTCAGAAATCCAGGGCCCTCCCTGGCTGGGGTTCAGATCTCCCCAGGGAAGGAAGAGGCCCCAGTTAATGTAGGTAGGATTGGGGGAGGGGCCCACCTGCTCTGATCCACTGGCTGCCCCCCTGCAGAGGAGGCCAGCCTAGGGTCCAAACAAGCACAGGGGAGTGTGGGGGGAGGCAGAGACGAGGGTGACAGCGCCCCAAGCCACTCCTCCAGGCAGAGTCCTCCCCCCCCATCCCCTCCTGCCACCTCCATTCCTCTTCCTGCCCCACCCCCCACCAGGATCTTCTTCTCAACATACAAACTCTGGGCTTCTACTAGGGTTCCCCTCCTTTAATACCAACTAAAATCTCTTCCCTGGTGATCAATGTTTTAATCAGAATAAATGAACTGATGTCCTTGAAATACACCCAGGGTCAGAATACTCAATCACCGATGCATTTGGAATTGATAGCGGTCAGAAAAAGGTTCTTTTCTGAACAGAGGACCTTCTCCCCCATCAGATCCCCTGTCCTGTGGTGACGTGTGGGACTCCGGCACATTCTCTTGGGGTTAGGGAAGCAGGAGGGCCCCGCCAGGGCTGTCAAAACCAGAACTCTTGAAAATCTGGCCCTTTGATCTGCTCACCACCACCCGCGCCCCACCAACATCGTGGTCCACCCCAAAGCTGAACTGGACATGGGCTGGGGGCGGGGGGGACTTACACTTTCACGTTTTCACTTCCCAGTTCATCTAAAAGACAGCAAATATAAAAGTCATGTTAGTGTTCAGTATGTGTAACAACTTGTTATTTCCACATCAGCTGAAATCTCCTCTACAAAGCGGGGAAATGACTTCCAAGAGATTACATTTTGAAAGGGGCTATAGTTAACTTCTACGTCAATCAAGGGCAGATTGCCATTTTGAAATGAGGTCCTGTTTATGTGAAATCTTTCTTTTAGATCTAGTGATCCTCTGAGAGCATTTAAACAACTGCTCTCTCATCTCCTTGTGACACAGCAAACTGAACTCTGTGACCCTGTCCCCTTGTCACGGAGTAGGATGTGGGACATCCATCCCAGGCTCCCCTCGGTACCCTCCTCTCACCCCTGCTCTTTGTACGGCTGTACCCCTCACAGCCTTCTGGTCTCAGTGAAACCAACCCCCCAAGACAGAAGGACCCCTGCCAGTTGATTAATCTCTCTTCCTTTCTTGTTCCCTCTGACCTCAATCCTGGGCTAACTAAACATTAATCAACCAGCGTCCGATGAGTAAAATGGCTGTGAATATGTCATCATTAAAGCACAAACTCAGGTTGTCTCTCCAGGACAAGAGAAGCTCACGGACCCCCAGCCATGGCCCACCTGGCCAGAGAATCATAAACCAGAGATATCCTGACTCCCAAAATCATGATTAAGAAATGTCACAGTTGATGATTAATGGCAGCCTCTTTGTTCTTCTCCTTTAAAAACACCCCAAACTCAACCACCAAATTGGAGTGGATCTGAGGCTTCTCTCCTACCCACTTTCATGGCAACCTGTAATAAATCCTTCCTTTGCTGCAGACTCCCACTGTCAGAGCCTGGCTTCCTGTATGGCAGGCACAAGAGTCCTTTGCCCCATTACATCAGCTTTCCTCAGAGAGGCCTCCTCCATCTCCTCTGTCTGAAACAGGGCACATCTTTGCCAGCTCAGCTTCTCTTTGCCCCTTCATAGTGTCCGCCACAATTTGCCTTCAATCAGGTTCTCTGGTTAACTCTTCATTGTCTGTCTCTCCCACTAGACCATACATAGCTCCTAAAGGGCGGGATCATGTCTGCCTTGTTCATTGAGACATCCCCCCTCATTCAGCTTGCACTGTACCCGACAAACACCCCATGTGAACTGAATAAATGAACAAGTCTTCATCTGGATCGTCCAACTCTGGGTTTAAATTCATGCCCAACGTTTTGGATTTAGCATCTCATAATAGTGAAACTTCCAACAAGCTTGCTGTTGGTTGCTTTAGTTGAGATGCGTCAGGTGACAGTCTGCAAAATGGCTTGTTTGCGGATCAGATTCCAGATGAACATGTGGCAAGAATTAGAGCCCAGTGCCCCAGTTCAGCCTCTCTTTTCCTTGGCAGGGGAACAGATGCACCCAGAGAAACGAGGCAGTGATGGCCAGTGAGTGGACAGCACAGCCCCACTGCACCTCTTATGATGTGAAAAACCACTGAGAAGCACACTGCTTTACAGAGATCCACTGAATAGTCAAATGGTCTTGATTCTCAGCCATCAGAGGCCTCCTTTGTCTGGTGGGCAGAGGGGAGGCCCCCAGCGAGGCAGCACAAGCAGCAGACACCTGGAACTGAGCTCCTGGCAGCCAGGAGCCGCTGTAATTTCCTGTGGGCTGGCAAGCTTTAATGGCACCACTAACCCCAGGAAGCTGGGCACGGTTGCCAGTTTCACGCCATCACTGCTTCCCTTTGAGGGGCTGTAGCGTGTGTCCTCCCACTCTTGGGCAAGTATCTGAAGCTTCCTGCAGACACCGGACTCCTCTGGACACTTCACCTTATTTTTATATACATGCATTTTTCATCTAACATTTACAGGCTCTTTCCTTAAAGGATTTTACTATAAATAAAGCTCCTATACCGAACCTCCTTCACAGGTGACCCACAAAAATGCCCCTGTTTTGTCACTACCGCCTCCCTGCTCCCCCTCTTTCCCTGCTTAATAGCCCCTTACTAATTTCTTTCAGAACAAGGCCCCACAGCCCGACTCTCGAGGGGATGGATTTATCTTTCTAATCTGGGTGCCTGCAGGCTTCGCTGTGAGCTGGAGCTAGACCTGCGTGCAGATGATGGAAAAGTTTAAAAACCCATTACAAAAGTGCTCCAGATGCACCGAATGCGAAGCTCCTGTAATCAGTATTCAAACAGAGCAAAAAGCCTCCTGTGGCTTCATCTCCCCTGCTCCACGGCCATTACCCCTGCCCCGGCCGCCATGGCAACGCGAAAACATCTGGGAGGGCGCCCCCGAGCAGAGCATTAAACCGGGAGGGAGACCAATTACCCGTCCCCGGCAATCAGGCCCTGCCCGCTCCACTCCACCTGGCTTCATCTCTTTATAACAGCCACCTACTCCCTGTGCGCCCCCGAGGCTCTCACACAGCCCCCCACCTGCACTTGATTCCATTTTGCCTCCTACAGCCCTGCCATTTCCTGCCCTCCTCCGTCAGGACACCTCCTCCTCCCACAGGACGCCCCCTTGGCCCCCGGGGCCCCCTCCCGGCTGCTCTCCCGGCGCAGCCGACGGGAGCAGCGCAAGGCGGGGGCCGGGGGCCGGAGCGCAGCAGGAGACCATCTTGCTTATCTGGCTTCCGTGCTCAACGCGAGTGTCTTTCTGGAGAGTGAGCCGAGCCAGGTGTCCTGGAGCCACAGCCTGTTTAAAGCGATGCTTTACTGCCAGCTGTTTCCCCTGCAGCTCTTTCCCAGAGAAGCAGCCCATCAAGACACCTAATAAATATTAAATAATAACAACTGCAGATCTAATGCTTGCGAGTCTGGGGAGAAGGGCCATTGTACATCGAGTCACTCCATAGCCTTCCCTTTTCCTGGACACGGAACAGGTGGGGACAAAGAAAAACGGGTAATTCCCCTGCAGGTGAAGTATTCTTTCCAAAAATGTTGGCCAAATGCTCCCCAGCTGTCAAATTTCAAGACATTTCTTGGTGCGGAAGAATACATCACGCTGTAGTCTATGCCTAAGCACAGGACATCCTCTCTGACCTGCCACAAAATGTTCCTTTGAGAACTTTCCAAGCAACATGCTGGTCTGACCCAGTATGACAGTTTTATTTTTCCTGGAAAGATAAATAAAAAATATATTTAAATCAAAATCTGTTCATTTAAATAGTCTCCTTTTACTGCTTTGTATTATAATGTTAAATATGAATGGGTGGATTTTGGTGGGCAATGTTTGTGAATGTTTTAGCTGTCTGAAGAGAGATTCATTGTTAACCATCTGTATCTATATTAAAGGAATGGTGAGTAAAAGAAGATATTCAAATACAGCTCTCTTGACCTAGAACTTTGGTGATAAGCAACTGCTTTGAAATTCTAAGTTTTCCATTTGTGTTTTCTTAAGGTGAGGCACATTTAAAGTAAAAACAATGTGCCAATTTGTGTTAAGAATAATGTGCAAATTTACTTTTACCTCTGAGAATGTGTTCTCTAAAAAAAGTTCTCACATTCTTTCATCAACTCATCTCTGCAATACACATGTATTGAGCAGCTAGTAATGTGTTGGGCAAGGCACTCTGCGAGATAAAGGGGTAAAAATAATTAGCTTCCACTTACAATATGCCGGGTACTGCTTTTTCCTAACTGCTTTACATAAATGAATCCACTTAATTCTCCCAACAACTCTATGAGGTGGTACTAAGTTTTGCCCATTTAACAGATGAGGAAACTGAACCAGAGGTTACAAAATGAGGAAATAGAAAAGCCAATTAAGCAGAGTATTCCCGAATCCGTCCCTATAACCTTCCTGCCACACTCCACAAGACGAGTAAGACGAGTTCCTGGTTCTTTTGGACCTTAAAGAGAACATCACCTAGTAAGAAAGAGAGGCCCAGAAAAAGGCAAGTCACCAGCTGGTGAGTGTTCACGACTGTGCAAATAAGTGTGAACACAGTCAAGAGGTGGTGATTAATTTTGCCTGGGGTCTGAGTACCCAGCTCTTCATAAAAACCTTAGAACTGTGCATTGTAGACTGGGGCGGCAGTCTGCCAAGCAGCCAAGAAGGAAATTCCAGACAGAAGTCACAGCATCAACCAGGTACAGAGGCCTTAGGGAAGGGAGCGGCACACACACCCGGACCCTGTCCAGGGTCAGTGCTCACCTGTGAATGGCTTTTGAATCTTGAGCGTCTCAAGATGAAGTTCAGTGAAAAATCCCTTTCTGGATTTAGTGCCTTAGAGTATGACCATTTGACTAGTCAACCCCAAACTCCCCCAACCCCAGGATTCTGTTAGGTAAGACTAGCTGTAGCCTATGGTTTGGGCAGGAAATTCTACTTTCCCTACTTTATTTTTTGTTTTTGTTTTTATTTGGCTGTGCTGGGTCTTAGTTACAGCATGAGGCTCTAATTCCCTGACCAGGGATAGAACCAGGGCCCCATGCATTGGAGCATGGACTCTTAGCCACTGGACCACCTGGGAAGTCCTACTTTCCTTAATTTGAAAAAAAAAGATCCAGGCATCTCTGTTTGCTTTTTCTTTTTCTCTGGCTTACAAAAGAGCTCCCACGTGATCACTGTTATTAGGTCACCCTGAAATTGCAAGCAGTGGAGAAACGTGTATTTCCTACTTTCTTGGAGTCTATTACATCAGTCCTTGCCATGAAAGGTAATGTACTTCAGTGCTTCCTTCCCAGTTCACGTTTGCCCTACCTGTTGGCATAATGGAAAATGACCATTTACAGCTCTGCAAGAGCTTAAAGCTTCTCCTGGTACAAGGATGGGGTGGGGACCTGCAGGCCTAAGGCATGCCCTCAAAGACAGGGGTCGCCTGTTAGTGGATGTGAAAGACAAAAAGTAAGTTTTGTATGCACGTATAAATATACATCTTATCAACCTTGAGTGATTTTTTGGAATGCCTAAAGGCTTCAACTTGAAAATCTAATTGGAGTCATTTTTAGCAGCATTAGCCAAAAGAACCCAAGTTGGCTTTGGACCCAGAACATCCCAAACCTTGTATTTGAAAGTCCTGGCATTGGAAGTGAATCTTCTCAGAGTGTATCACTGACCCAGGGAATGATCTATCAGATTGGTTTACTACTGATGGTTTACTATTTACTATTGGTTTACTATTTACATCTTTAGCCGATTAGGAATTTCATTTTAAAAGTTAGCATAGCTTTCATAGGACTAAGAACCATGGCCTTTTCAAGATCAAATGGGTGTGTGGCACGGTAGAGAAAACAGTACCTGTGACAAAACACGGAAGGAAGAATCCTCTTCTCATGGTGATGACTCCAGGATGCCAGCCTGGCCACCAGGCCCCCAATCAGGCTTCACCAGCCTGACCGTCTCCTCCAAAGGTCAGAAAGTGTTATATTGACCAGTTCAGTTCAGTTCAGTTCAGTCGCTCAGTCATGTCCGACTCTTTGCAACCCCATGGACTGCAGCAGGCCAGGCCTCCCTGCCCAACATGAACTCCTGGAGTTTACTCAAACTCATGTCCATTGAGTCAGTGATGCCATCTAACCATCTCATCCTCTGTCGTCCCCCTCTCCTCCTGCCTTCAATCTTGCTCAATCTCCTCCTGCCTTTAATCTGGTCTTTTCAAATGAGTCAGTTCTTCACATCCGGTAGCCAAAGTATTAGTTTCAGCTTCAGCATCAGTCCTTCCAATGAATACTCAGGACTGATTTCCTTTAGGATGGACTGGTTAGATCTCCTTGCAGTCCAAGGGACTCTCAAGAGTCTTCTCCAGCTCCACAGTTCAAAAGCATCAATTCTTCAGCACTCAGCTTTCTTCACAGTCCAACTCTCACATCCATACATGACTACTGGAAAAACCATAGCTTTGACTAGATGGACCTTTGTTGGCAAAGTAATACCTCCGCTTTTTAATATGCTATCTAGGTTGGTCATAGCTTGTCTTCCAAGGAGCAAGTGTTTTTTAATTTCATGGCTGCAGTCACCATTTGCAGTGATTCTGGAGCCCCAAAAAATAAAGTCTGTCACTATTTCCACTGTTTCCCCATCTATTTGCCATGAAGTGATGGGACCGGATGACATGATCTTAGTTTTCTGAATGTTGAGCTTTAAGCCAACTTTTACACTCTCCACTTTCACTTTCATCAAGAGGCTTTTTAGTTCCTCCTCACTTTCTGCCATAAGGGTGGTGTCATCTGCATATCTGAGGTTATTGATATTTCTCCCGGCAATCTTGACTCCAGTTTGCGCTTCATGCAGCCCAGCGTTTCTCATGATGTACTCTGCATATAAGTTAAATAAGCAGGGTGACAATATATAGCCTTGACATACTCCTTTTCCTATTTGGAACCATCTGTTGTTCCATGTCCAGTTCTAACTGTTGCTTCCTGACCTGCATACAGGTTTCTCAGGAGGCAGGTCAGGTGGTCTGGTATTCCCATCTCTTTCAGAGTTTTCCACAGTTTGTCATGATCCACACAGTCAAAGGCTTTGGCATAGTCAATAAAGCAGAAATAGATGTTTTTCTGGAACTCTCTTGGTTTTTTGATGATCCAATGGATTTTGGCAATTTGACCTCTGATTCCTCTGCCTTTTCTAAATCCAGCTTGAACATCTGGAAGTTCACAGTTCATGTACTGTTGAAGCCTGGCTTGGAGAATGTTGAGCATTACTTTACTAGCGTGTGAGATGAGTGCAATTGTGCGGTAGTTTGAACATTCTTTTTTTTTTTTTTATTCTGAACATTCTTTAGCATTGCCTTTCTTTGGGATTGGAATGAAAACTGACCTTTTCCAATCCTGTGGCCACTGCTGAGTTTTCCAAATTTGCTGGCATATTGAGTGCAGCACTTTCACAGCATCATCTTTTAGGATTTGAAATAGCTCAACTGGAATTCCATCACCTCTGCTAGCTTTGTTTGTAGTGATGCTTCTTAAGGCCCACTTGACTTCACATTCCAGGATGTCTGGCTCTAGGTGAGTGATCACACCTTCGTGATTATCTTGGTCATGAAGATCTTTTTTGTACAGTTCTTCTATGTATTCTTGCCACCTCTTCTTAGTATCTTCTGATTCTATTAGGTCCATGCCATTTCTGTCCTTTATTAAGCCCTTCTTTGCATGAAATGTTCCCTAGGTATCTCTAATTTTTTTGAAGAGATCGCTAGTCTTTCCCATTCTATTGTTTTCCTCTATTTATTTGCACTGATCACTGAGGAAGGCTTTCTTATCTCTGCTTGCTATTCTTTGGAACTCTGCATTCAAATGGGTATATCTTTCCATTTCTCCTTTGCTTTTTGCTTCTCTTCTTTTCTCAGCTATTTGTAAGACCTCCTGAGACAGCCATTTTGCTTTTTTGCATTGCTTTTTCTTGGGGATGGTCTTGATCCCTGTCTTCTGTACAATGTCATAAATCTCTGTCCATAGTTCTTCAGGCATTATATCAGATCTAATCCCTTCAGTCTATTTCTCACTTCCACTGTATAATCGTAAGGGATTTGATTTAGGTCATACCTGAATGGGCTAGTGGTTTTCCCGACTTTCTTCAATTTAAGTCTGAATTTTGCAGTAAGGAGTTCATGATCTGAGCCACAGTCAGCTCCCAGTCTTGTTTTTGTTGACTGTATAGAGCTTCTCCATCTTTGACTGCAAAGGATATAATCAGTCTGATTTCAGTGTTGACCATCTGGTAATGTCCATGTGTAGAGTCTTCTCTTGTGTTGTTGGAAGAGGGTGTTTGCTCTGACCAGTGCTTTTTCTTGGCAAAATTCTATTAGCCTTTGCCCTGCTTCATTCTGTACTCCAAGGCCAAATTTGCCTGTTACTCCAAGTGTTTCTTGACTTCCTACTTTTGCATTCCAGTCCCCTATAATGAAAAGGACAATTTTTTGGGTGTTAGTTCTAGAAGGTCTTGTAGGTCTTCATAGAACCGTTCCACTTCAGCTTCTTCAGCATTACTGGTCGGGGCGTGAAAGTGAAAGTGAAGTCGTGTCGGACTCTTTGTGATCCCATGGACTGTAGCCTACCAGGCTCCTCTGGTAAAGACGTAGACTTGGATTACCATGATATTGAATGGTTTGCCTTGGAAATGAACAGAGATCATTCTGTCGTTTTTGAGATTGCACCCAAGTACTGCATTTCGGACTCTTTTGTTGACCATGATGGCTACTCCATTTCTTCTAAGGGATTCTTGCCCACAGTAGTAAATATAATGGTCATCTGAGTTAAATTCACCCATTCCAGTCCATTTTAGTTCACTGATTCCTAGAATGTCAACATTCACTCCAGCCGTCTCCTGTCTGACCACTTCCAATTTACCTTGATTCATGGACCTAACATTCCAGGTTCCTATGCAATATTGCTCCTTACAGCATCAGACTTTGCCTCTATCACCAGTCACATCCACAGCTGGGTACACTGACCAACACTGGCCCAAATTACACAAGGCCCTCATCCAGGTTAGATACAGAGATGGAAGCTGTGTATTTCAATTTTCAGTTTAGGCTGAAGGCATTCTCTCTTTCTGTTTTTAAATAGAAAGGTATATGACATTTCTAAACTCTGGAAAATGTCACTGAAACAAGTCATCACTCATTATTTTATGTAGTTGCTTCACTTAAAAACATCTCAGTTTCTTTTCCCACCCCATCCCATCTCCAGGCAGGTGTTAGAATAATACTCACGTGTCTGTAAAACACTCTGAGATCCTTGGCTAGAGGGCTCTGTGTGGAAGCAGAAAGTATTGTGTTTTATCAATTATTCATGAACACATGGAGCAGTTGTCTAGAAATGAGAACAGGCAAAATATTTACCTTGTTTATTCCTTTTTCTTTTATGGTATATTACAAGGAGTATCGCTGATAGAAGTAGGAGAGACAGTAAAAGCACTGGGATCAACACCATTAATATAAACTCTAAGTGTTCTGTGTCTTCCTCAATTAGGGCAGCATTTATACTGGTGATGTAAGGTTCTGTGGTCACTGAAGCAAGTGTGCTTAGAGCCTCTGACTCTTCATCCAGGCCTCCCGTGCCTGGGAGCGCGTCTCCTGACAGTTCTGTGTCCTCCTCTCCTGTGGAAACACAAACAAAATTGAGACTGTCATGGAGACCAAGCTAGTACGGTATGTTTTCAATGATCTGAAACTTACCCTCCATGCATCCAGTGAGAAACTTGATCCACTGGATTTGGGCTTCCAGTTCAGCATGACACAGAGTATTGATCGAACATAAATGGAGCTCAAGCTGGGAGTACATTCAACGTGGAACCAGAACCCAGAGATAAACCTCCCACAAAGGCAGGCGGTTCAGATGCACTTCAGCAAAGGGCATTGAGAAGCTTTGCAGTGTCTAGCACAATATTCCAGGATATCCTATAGGGTATCCTAATAATATTTCTGAATAAATCTAAATTCCAACTTTCTGAGAGTTAAGCACTCACCACATAACACTTCGAGGTAAAGGGAATGGACTGTGTCCTAATATTTTTTTTTTAATAGAAGGTTTCCTACCAACAGAAATGAATTTTTTCAAATTGGGGTGACTGATCAAATGTCAATGTCAGGCCTCAGTTCTGCAGAGAACTGAGTCTGCCTCTGAAATGATCTCACAGAAATCCTGAAATGATCTAGATAAAAATACAATGCGTGGGGGTTTCATTGGTGGCTCAGGGGTAGAGAATCCACCCGCCAATGCAGGAGACACGGGTTCGATCCCTGATCCAGGAAGTTTCTCACATGCCAAGGAGCAACTAAGCCACAACTCCTGAGCCTGTACGCTAGAGCCCTGGTGATGCAACTGTTGAGCCCACTTCCACAGCTACTGATGCCCTCGTGCCCTAGAGCCTGTGCTCCGCAACGAGAGAAGCCGCCCAATGAGACCTGTGCACCCCAACTAGAGAGTATAGTCCCTGCTCTCCGCAGCTAGAGAAAGCCCTTGCAGGAGCAAAGACCCAACACGGACAAAAATAAACAAATAAATGTTTTTAAAAATACCATGTGTATTTTTCTTGTAAAGTGAAATTCTCAAGGGGATGTTCCCTTAGAAACTAAGGAAACTGCACCAACATTTAAATGTACTGAATAATATGACTCTTGAGAACCTGCCCTATTAATAGGTTTATTCTGTTGGGACTTTGGATTGTGCTGGAAAACCATCCTGTGGTTCATCACAGGACAGGAAAGGACTAGTAGCTAGGGGATTATTTGAAGAAATCCTTCCTTGCCTGGCTCTGTTGTGACCACGGTCAGGGTTTCCTCCCATCGTGGTGCTGCAGCGCTGCCCATCATTCAGGTGGGGCCAATTGTGAAAAAGAGCATATTAGCTGAGGCTACAACAATGAGATAATTTATATGAAAGTTCTTCCTAAGGTGAAAGGTACTCTTCAAATGAAGATGTCCACTGCCTGAAGCCACGCCCAGTACTGCAGGTTAGGCCACTTCCCAGAGAATGACCGACGGGCCACAGCATGGCCAGCTTAGGCCTTAGCTCTCCACATGTCAAATATAAAAATATTTGTTTGATCCCAGTCTAATTTTCGGTTATATAAACACTTCAATTTCCCCACGACCAGGGGATCCACTTGGTAATCATATCAGTCAATGCCACCCCAAACAATCAGAATCAATTACAAACTGCTAAGTAACTGGTATTCCTCATGTGTATACACCAAAAGCAGGACTCAAAAAAATCTACCATTTATTGACTTCTGCCCTCACAGTTAAGTGACCTCATTCTACATTTATGTCTTTGAAATAAGGTAAGTCAATAATGTATTTGTTAAAAGATTTGACGTATCACTCTGCTCACAGAACTATCGAATCGAACATCATTCTTCATTGGTAACCTAGGCCAGCAAAGACAGTATGCCGCGAGGGGAATGGTTGGCCACAGGGACAGTGGCACATATACACATGTGGTTGGTGACCACAGCCCCATTCCTTGACGTCCGTGCTGAGGATCTTCCTCCAATACCAATTCCTCCAATACCTCCAATACTCCTCCAATACTCCTCCAATACCCTCCAATACCCTCCAATACCTCCAATACCTCCAATACCTCCTTCTTATTTATTTTGTTTATTTACTTCTGCCATTGCTACTGCTACTATTTCATGCTAACTTTTACAAATAATTTACTGAAAGCCAAGTCTTGTGCTCTGCCTTGTGGCAGATTATCTCATTTTGTTCCCATGATTTTTTCAGATAGCAGCTGGGGCAGGGAAGTTATACAACTAGCCCACACCCACAAAGTTATCATGGAGGAGTGAAGATTTAAACCCCGGAGGGCCGACAGAAGAACTTGAGCTTGGAACCTCACATGGTACTTTCCTTCCCATCAGGCAGGAATGGGATGATTACAAATGATGAAGTGGTGACCAAGAGAGGGAGCCTCACGTTCTTGCCCCTCAGCCCACACGAAGGCAGATTTCTGGCACAAAGAGGGAGCGGAGGGCTCTCACTGGGCTCCCGGGGCCAGGCGGCTGTGAGCAGAACTGCCCAGAGGACAGGATGCTTCCAGCCTCTCCACAGAAGGTGGACTAGTTCCCAGTAGCACACACAGCACTCTCAGTCACACCTGCCCCAGAAGAGAGAATTGGAAAAGAAATAAGCTAGCAAGAATAATGACGGTGTTGGACAATCAGGCATGAAAGAGAAATGGAGAAGCTCGCAGGTGGTCCTGGGTTGTGCACATTTCTTTCTTAGCACAAGTGACAATGCTGTGACAAGTGGCTCTTAGTGACATTCTGGGGTGATTTCCCCCCCAGCACCCCACACACACTCTAACATGTTTTCCATTTAACCATCATTTACTCTCTCTGCTTCTTTAGCGATTATGTAAATAAATGAGTCAAGGGTTCTCTGTGTGTGCTTTTTCTTTACCCTGCAAGTCTTCATCTTCACACATGCCTGTGACAACCTTCCTCATACCCTTCCCTCCCCAAACAATAGCTTCAAATAATAAATAACAGCTATTTATTAGGTGTTGATAGAGTATTCTGGTACCAGGATAAATATGCACCATCTAACAATCTTCCCAAGTTCATTGTTCACAATACAAACGAAGAAACAGTCTCAAATGTCTCGCCCTGTGGCATAACCCTGATATTTACACTGGCAGTTCTACTGATACACAGGATTTTTTTTTTTTTAACTGTTATTGAAGTACAAAGAATAGCAAGGGGAGATAAGAAAGCCTTCCTCGGTGATCAAAGCAAAGAAACAGAGGAAAACAATAGAATGGGAAAGACTAGAGATCGCTTCAAGAAAACTAGAGATACCAAGGGAACATTTCATGCAAAGATGGGCTCAATAAAGGACAGAAATGGTATGGACCTAACAGAAACAGAAGATATTAAGAAGAGGTGGCAAGAAAACACAGAAGAACTGGACAAAAAATATCTTCACGACCCAGATAACCACAATGGTGTGATCACTCACCTAGATCAAGCCAGACAGCCTTGAATGTGAAGTCAAGTGGGCCTTAGGAAGCATCACTACAAACAAAGCTAGTGGAGGTAATGGAATTCCAGTTGAGCTATTTCAAATGCTAAAAGATGATGCTGTGAAGTGCTGCACTCAGAATGCCAGCAAATTTGGAAAATTCAACAGTGGCCATAGGACTGGAAAAGGTCGGTTTTCATTCCAATCCCAAAGAAAGGCAATGCCAAAGAATACTTAAACTACCGCCCAATTGGACTCATCTCAAACGCTAGCAAAGTAATGCTCAAAATTTTCCAAGCCAGGCTTCATCAGTACATGAACTGTGTTCAAGCTGGATTTAGGCAGAAGCCAGAGATCAAATTGCCATTGGATCATCGATAAAGCAAGAGAATTCCAGAAAAACATCTACTTCTGCTTTATTGACTATGCCAAAGCCTTTGACTGTGTGGATCATGACAAACTGGAAAATTCTGAAAGAGATAGGAATCCCAGACCACCTGACCTGCCTCCTGAGAAACCTGTATGCAGGTCAAGAAGCAACAGTTAGAACTGGACATGGAACAACAGACTGGTTCCAAATTGAGAAAAGAGTAAACCAAGGCTATATACTGTCACTGTGCTTATTTAACTTATATGCAGAGTACATCATGAGAGACGCTGGGCTGCATGAAGCACAAGCTGGAATCAAGATGGCTGGGAGAAATATCAATAACCTCAGATACACAGATGATATCATGCTTATGGCAGAAAGCAAAGAAGAACTAAAAAGCCTCTTGATGAAAGTGAAAGAGGAGAGTGAAAAAGTTGGCTTAAAGTTCAACATTCACAAAACTAAGATCATGGCATCCAGTCCCATCACTTCATGGGAAATAGATGGGGAAACAATGAAGACAGTGACAGACCTTTTTTTTTCGGTGGGGGGTGGGACTCCAAAATCACTGCAGATGGTGACTGCAGCCATGAAATTAAGACACTTGCTCCTTGGAAGACAAGCTATGACCAACCTAGACAGCATATTAAAAAGCAGAGACATTACTTTGCCAACAAAGGTCCATCTAGTCAAGCCTATGGTTTTTCCAGTAGTCATGTATGAATGTGAGAGTTGGACTGTGAAGAAAGCTGAGCACTGAAGAATTGATGCTTTTGAACTGTGGTGTTGGAGAAGACTCTTGAGAGTCCCTTGGACTGCAAGGAGATCCAACCAGTCCATCGTAAAGGAAATCAGTCCTGAGTATTCATTGGAAGGACTGATGTTGAAGCTGAAATTCCAATACTTTGGCTACAGGATGTGAAGAACTGACTCATTTGAAAAGACCCTGATGCTGGGCAAGATTGAAGGCGGGAGGAGAAGGGGAAAACAAAGGATGAGATGGTTGGATGGCATCATTGACTCAATGGACATGAGTTTGAGTAAACTCCGGGAGTTGGTGATGGGCAGGGAGGCCTGGTGTGCTGTGGTCCATGGGGTTGCAAATAGTCGGACATGACTGAGCGACTGAACTGAACTGAACTGAATATTCTTTTCCATTATGGCTTATAATTGGATATTCAATGTAGTAGGACTTTATTGTTTATCCATTCTATGTATAATGCTTTGCATCTGTTAATCCCAAACTCCCAATCCTTCCTTCCCTCCCCTACCCTTCTCCCCCTTGGCAATCATAAGTCTGTGCAACCATAACCCTTGGCAACCATAAGTCTGTGTCTGTTTCTCTTTGTACGTAGGTCCATTTGTGTCATATTTTATAGTCCATGTGTAAGTGATATTATAAAATATTTGTCTTCCTCTCTCTGATTTATTTCACTTAAGGCAATAAATAATCTTCATTATAGGTTCACCTATGCTGCTGAAAATGGCATCGTCTTTTTCGTGCCTGAGTGACATGCCATGTCTTCTTTACGCGCTCATCAGTGACGGGCGTGGAGGCTGTCTCCACGTCTTGGTCACTGTAAACAGTGCGTCTGAGGACGCAGGGGCGCAGGTGACCGCAGGGCTGTGAGGCTGCCCTCCCTTGAGCGCGGTTGCCAATGACAGTGGGGCTCTACTCACTCAGCAATTATGGGGATTTGGTAAATCCCCTTAATGGCTAAATGTTCTAATCTGTACAACTAAGGATTGGCTCAATGTTCTAGGCTCGTCTCTATCTCCCCAAGCTCCCCTCTAGTTCCACGTCTCTGTGTTGATTCGGAAGCATTTATCTTGTCTTCAGTTTGACTTTTTGACAGGCGCTGCGACCACAGCGCTAAGTTCAGAGAGGAGGCTTCACGACACCCTTTCCTCAGTTTTCCCCAGAGGGAACCCCTCTTTCCTGCCGCCTTCCAGAAAACTGCATATACTAGTATAAGTATCATTTCCTGTTTCCTTTTTTAACACAAATGGTAGCAAACTTTATATAGTGTGCTGCCCCTTGTTTTTTTTTTTTTTTTCACTTAAAATTAGATTTTGAGGATTATTCCATGTCTGTATACAGAGAGTTGCCTTTTCCTCCCATTATTTGCTGTATCGCCGTCTATTCCTGTTGACGGAGACCCGGGTCCTTTCTTTGTGTTTGGAAGTTTGTGTTTCCCATGGCCACAGTCGCGCCGGCACACCTGCCAGTTTGCTCGTGAGCAGCGCCATCTCCAGAGCGGGGAGAGGCGAGCGTGCAGCGTCAAACTACTCCTGGGGGTCTGCCCGAACATCTACTCCACAACAACACCAGCCCAGTGCCCACACAATGAGGACTGGCAGAAACTACATTGGGAAAGGGCTGGTACCCAGGGCATCTCTGATGGGAAAGTTGAAAACATTGGGGATCAGCCCAAGAGTTTGTGCCAAGAGCATCAAATGTCCTCATAGGCGGAGCTGAAAACCTGGGGCAGGCCACTTATCAAGTCCCTGCTGCTGCTAAGTCGCTTCAGTCGTGTCTGACTCTGTGTGACCCCATAGACGGCAGCCCACTAGGCTCCTCTGTCCCTGGGATTCTCCAGGCAAGAACACTGGAGTGGGTTGCCATTGCCTTCTCCAATGCATGAAAGTGAAAAGTGAAAGTGAAGTCGCTCAGTCGTGCCTGACTCTTAGTGACCCCATGGACTGCAGCCTACCAGGCTCCTCCGTCCATGGGATTTTCCAGGCAAGAGTACTGGAGTGGGGTGCCATTGCCTTCTCTGATCAAGTCCCTAGCCAGGAGTAAGTCACACGGGGGACAGAGGTGGAGACCAGAGAGGATCCCGAGGTCACAAGAGCAGGGTGGGAGTGGAGCCAAAGAGGGCAGGTTGGGAATTTCTCCCAAGCATGACAGTGGTTCCCCCTGTGACCTGCGGGCTGAGAGCAGCTCCTAAACCAGTGGATCACTGTGTGGCCCAGACAGCCCCCTGCGCCTTGCCTTTTCTAGGAAACACTAGGTCAGGCCCATAACCGTCAGTGGTGAGTTCCCATGGAAGCCATCCTACCATCCCATGCTTCTTGGTGAAAGTACAACATTTTAGAAACTCAGAGGTCCACCTCCACTATGGACGAACCCACACTCTTTCCGGAAGTGAGTCTGCAGCGCGTCACCTGCATAATGTACAGGGCCGGTTCCTGTGCTGAGTGCCGACTGGATGGATGTCTTCTTGCATCGTGGGGCCTGGAAAAAGCCTCTTTCTCTTCCAGTTGTACCTTTCCTAAAAGGCCCCAAAGGGGGCCACCAGCCCAGCCCACCCCACAGTGATCACATGAAGGGTAGAGGCATCCCAGCTGCGAAGATGCTGTGTATCCCACAGGGGCCTCCTTCACACTGGCCTTGGAAGGTCGCTATTCATCCTCCGCCCAGTCTGTTTTCCCATTCTAGACTGATCTGTTCTCTGTTCCCCAGGAGACTCATCTGTCCGGTATAACTTCTCTATTTTATTATTGTCTTTCTATCTACAAGAGGACATATTTCAGAAAAGAGGGGTGTGGCCTGGGGGTGGGGGAAGGGTGTAAAACTGAAGAAGCTGCAGAAAAAAAAGAGAGGTTCAAGCCTGAGAAGGGATAGTGGCAGCCGCCGGCAAAGTGCAGAAGAGAAGAAAGCGGAAGAAAGAACGGGACTTGCTGTTGAAACCAGAAGGGCTGTGGGCAGGGCTGCAGATGTGACCTTGAACCTGGCCAGCGCTGGGGGGGCGGGGCGGGGAGGACTCAGCGCGGGTCTGCTAGGACTCTCCTCTTCCAGGGGCCTCCCATGCAAAGCCTCCCCAGAGCGATCTTTTCACCATCTCTCTCTCTGCTCACAAAATGGAGCATTAACAGGAGATGATGGGAATGGTCATTCGAGCAATGAAATTAAGCTGCAATATTCATTTTACTTTTAATCCTAAAATTACCAGATAACTGGACAGTGCACAGAGTCACAAAAGACTATAATATCCATACAAACACAGCTGGGATGTGTGTCTCAGACATCCGGTGAGGACTCTGGGAGGGATCCTCATACGTGGGCAAAGGGAGGAAATGCCCGAGGTGAGCCTGGCAGCTCGGCAACCAAGCAGGCACCTCGCCCCCTTGTTGCCGCCCCACACCTTGTCCCCAAGTGGAAGTGACTCTGCTTCCTGGTGAAGCAAACTCACTAACTTCTCCTTTTGAAAGTGGAACAAATGCACAATCAAGCTCTCATGTTTAAAGTTTAAACGAAAGTGTTATATAGCCACTGAAAGGTTGGCACACTCATATTACAATGTAAAATATAACACTGGCGAGAGAATATTATTAAACTCAGAATATCAGGAAGCATACTGGACCTCAGTCAGATGCCCCATTCTTTCACTTACATTGATTCCAACACGCAGATGGTTGAAACCATCTTATAATTCAGGTAGTGAAATGAAACACACACCCACACACACACCCACAGAGCAGGTATCAGGTAGTCAAATGCTGTCCTGCTCAGTGGAGAAACTTGATTTAGGGTTTCAGGATGCTCAAGAAAACCAAGCCAAAGAAGCCTACCCACTTTCCATTAACCCTGTACCTCTGTCTATGGAAAAGAGCCAGATTCGTAGGAAGGCAGGATCAAACCAAACTAAGACACCCTCCAGCTTCTCAGCCTCGGCTGAGTATTAGAGTCACCTGGGGACCTTTCAGTCCAGCCCAAGTCAGTACATCCGAATACCTGTGGTATTTGGTCTGAACCCAGGTCTCAGAATCCTTTACAGACTCCAGTGTGCAGCCAAGCTTGAGGACCATGGCTCCAAACCCTGTCCACTCCTGACCTTCCCCAGCCTACACCTCTTTCTCTATGTTCCTTCTTGGTGAACCGGAGGAGAATCGGGGTAGGGAGTGGATTCCCAGCTCCCGGCAGCTGCCCACTGTGTCATAAGAACATGATCGTTTAAAAAGCATCGCTGAAGCCTTGACCCTCTGAGAGCCTCTGGCCTGGATATACTAGAGAGAGCTGTGACTATCATGCCTTATTATGTGACTACGAGGCATGAACAAGAGAGATCATGCCGGAGCTTAAAACCTCACCTCAAGCAAAAGTAACCGCTGGACTCCCCACACAGCAGTCCACCTACATTAGTGTGTACCAGAATCACCAGGAGAGTGCCCCCACCCCCCAACACACACAGCTAGACATTGTCCCCAGGGCTTCTGATTCAGCAGGTCTGGGATGGGACCAGGAACTTTCACCTCTAATAAAACGCTCATGCTGCTGGTCTAGGGGCCATACCTTGAGAACCATGGTTTGAGTGGTGCAGACAACCTCATGGGGTTGCGTTTAGCTGTCAGTCACACCCATGGCTGCTCACGGCACTCTGCACACTGACAGTGCCTGGTGCTGTTTAAGGTCCACTCAAAACCGGTTCCTGAGGACATCCGAGGTCGTGGCCTGGGCAACGGTATGTTATTAAAGCTCCCTAGGTGAGTCCATTAAGTATTTATGCTGGGTTGAAAATTACTGAGTTAAATCATAATTCAATTAACTTTAATTTGCTGTTATTCATGAAGACAGTCTATTCGCTTCAAAGATGACGGGAGAACCCTACAGAGAAAGACGTCTTTGGGAGCAAAATTAATAAGGTGTACTCTGGCATTGAAATTGGAAGGAAAGAATAAAACTGTCACTACTTGCAGATCACATGATACTTTATATAAAAACCCTAAAGCCTCCAGTTCCAAACTATTAGAACTAATGAATTAATTCAGCAAAGTTTCAGGATACAAGATGAATATATAGAAAACTGTTGTATTTCTATACACTAATAATGAACTATCAGAAAGAGAAAGTTTTCTAAAATCCTGTTTAAAATTGTATCAGAAAGAATTAAATACCTTGGAATAAACTTAACCAAGGAGGTGAAAGACCTATACACTGAAAACTATAAAACACTGATGAAAAGAAATTGAAGACGATACAAAAAAATGGAAAGATATCCCATACTCTTGGATTGGAAGAATTAATACTATTAAAATGGCCACACTACCCAAAATAATCTCCAGGTTTAATGCAATTCCTATCAAAATATCCATGACATTTTTCACAGAACTAGAACAACTAATCCTACAATTCATATGGAACCATAAAAGACCCAGAATCATGAAAGAAATCCTGAAGAAAAAGAACAATGCTGGAAGCAAACCCTCCCAGATTTCAGAATACACCACAATATATTTATAGATCTGTCTCCCAAGGCAAAAGAAATAAAAATAAACAAATAGGACCTAATTACTGAAAAGTTTTTGCACAGCAAAGGAAACCACCTACAAAACAAAAAGACAATCTACAGAATGTGCAAAAATATTTGCAAATGATATGACTGACAAGAGATTAATATCCAAAATATATAAACAGCTCATGCAACTCAATATCAAAAAAACAAATAACCCAATCAGAAAATGGGCAGTGGACCTTAAGATATTTTTCCAAAGAAGACATACAATGACCAACAGGCACAAGAAAAGATGCTCAATATCACTAATTATTAGGGAAATGCTAATCAAAACCACAATGAGATATTACCTCACACCTGTCAGTATGGCCATCATCAAAAAGTCTACAAATAACAAATGACGACAAGGGTGTGGAGAAAAGGGACCCCTCCTACACTGTTGGTGGGAACGTACGTTGATGCAGCCACTGTGGAGAACAATAGGAAATATTCTCAAAAAACTAAAAATAGAACTACCGTATGACCCAGCAATCCTACTCCAGGTATATATTCTGAAAATACTAATTTAAAAAGATGCATGTATCCCAATCGTCACAGCAGCACTATTTACAACAGCCAAGATACGGAAGCAATCCAAGTGTCCATCAACAGACGAACAGGTGAAGATGTGGGACATGTAGACAGTGGGGTGCCACTCAGCCGTGAAAGCATGAAATCCCGCCTTCTGCGGCAGCATGGATGGACCGAGAGAATATGATGCGTAGTGAAATAAGTCAGACGAGAGTGCTGTATGATATCGCTTATACGTGGAATCTAAACAGAAATAGATTTACAGATACAGAAAACAAACTAGTGGTTACAGGTGAGGAGACCAAAGTGGGGAGGGACAAATTAGAGATACGGGGCTAAGAGAGGCAGACTACTGTATAAAATAGATAAGCAGTACAGACATATTGTACAACACAGGGAATTACAGCCATTGAAAGTGAAGAAAGGGAAAGTGGCTCAGTCGTGTCCAACTCTTTGTGACCCTATGGACTATACAGTCCATGGAATTCTCCAGGCCAGAATACTGGAGTGGGTAGCCTTTCTCTTCTCCAGGGGATCTTCCCAACCTAGAGATCAAACCCAAGTCTCCAGCAGCAGGCAGATTCTTTACCAGCTGAGCCACAGGGAAGGCCAAGAATACTGGAGTTGGTAGCCCATCCCTTCTCCAGTGGATATTCCTAACCCAGGAATCCAACTGGGGTCTCCTGCATTGCAGGCGGATTCTTTACCAACTGAGCTATCAGGGAAGCCCATTATCTTGTAATAACTTGGAGTATAATCTATAAAAATACTGAACCATTATGCTGTACACCTGAAACTAATAATGTAAATTGACTACACCTTAACAATAAAAATACCTGTGTATGTACTTGTCAAACAGTCTGTCTCTTCAGCTCTGGTATCTTTTTTTTTTTTAATCAGTTGTTCAGCATCTGTGACATCTGACTGTGATGTGGTCGGGGCAAAATGGGAATAAAACAGGAACAAACAACATTACCAGACGCCCCAGGCCCCAGCCGGGCTGCGGGGGAGGATGGCTATGCTGATGCAGGGGTTACTGATGCCAAGTGGACGGACCATGTCCTTGATGTCAGGGCTCTGGCGTGGACCAGAGGCTGCCCTGGGACACCATGCCACTGGGAGCATGAGGCACGTTCTCAAGGGCAAGTCCCTTCTCTAGTTCACTTGGTTTTGAAATAGTACTGTGAACTGTTTATTATCTGAAGTGGTTTTTCCCCTGTACCTGTTCGTTTATTGGCTTTCTCCTCCACCATCGCCCCCCATCTCTCTGCAGCACAGGGAGCCCTGTCTGCCGGGTGGCTGCCATTCATTGAATAGTTGTTTAGGAGAAAGGCCAGATGAGTCGGAGACAAAGTGCTAGACAGGCATCACGCCTTTTTATCAAGAGTTGGGTATCTTCTTCTTCAATCAACCCCCTTCCAGGAACACACACAGGGTGTTCTTAGTCAAAGACAGAAAAGGGATCTACAGCAGTTTTCTCAGAAACGCATCTGAATTTTTTAAAAAAATACTGGGAAATGAGAGGAACTGAGTGAAAAGACAAGAACCTCTAACAATGAGATTTCATGTTTCTAGCTTTTGGGGTTTTCTTTCTGTTGGTTGGTTTTGGTTTTGGAATCAGGTGTGTCTTAGGGTTCCCCCCATAAAGTCTGAGTGACTGAACCCTCTCTGGGGAGCAGGACTAGGGGTGGAGGGACTATTAATTCCTCTGTAAGCTCTGTTCACTACATACTGGACAACTTTTAATAAGTGAAAATATTCACTCAGGATGTTTTATCTGACATTATGCTTGAAGAAGAATAAACAGTTGGTTGAACAGACTCAGTGCAAAATCAGCGAAGGTTAGTGGCAGAATACCCACTCCAGTGTTCTTGCCTGGAGAATCCCAGGGGTGGGGGAGCCTGGTGGGCTGCCGTCTATGGGGTCGCACAGAGTCGGACACGACTGAAGTGCCTTAGCAGCAGCAGAGGTGGCAGATTGTAAGCACCAAAGTCTGGGCAAAGCAGTGTCCGTGTTTCCTATACCCTTTCTCTTCAGCCATCAGATGACCAAAGGTCACAGTACCTCACGTGGAAGAAAGCAGTGTCTCTTGTGCTGATTCTGAGGAGGCCATCTGATGAAGGCCTTCATACACTAGTCTGCTCTGGGACAGCGCCTGTGAAGCTGGGCTGTGATTTACCTACCCCGCTGCTTTGAGAAGCAGCCCTGCAATTGCGATCTACCCTCAGGTTACAACATCCTATCATATGACTACATACACAACATGCCTACTCATATGTGGAAACTAATTTTGTATCACAAATGAACTTTTTTTTTTTTTTTTTTACGAAACAGAAGCAGACTTACAGATTTTGAAAACAAACATGGTTACCAAAGGGGAAAGTGAGGGTGGGTGAGGGATAAATCGGGAGCTTGGCATAAACATATGCACGCGACTATGCATAAGACAGATAATCAACAAGGCCCTACTGTATAGCACAGGGAACTCTACTTGATATTCTGTGATAAACTATATGAGAAAAGCATCTGAAAAAGAATGAATATATGTATAACTGGATCGCTTAGCTGTACATCTGAAACTAACACAACATGTAAATCAACTCTACTCCAACAAAATGCAAAAAAGAGAATCAACAGAAAACATGCCCACCACAGGGCCCACAGCGCTCAGATGTCTTTTCCATTTTAAACTTTTTATTTGGTGTCTTTTTTTTAAAGAAAGCTTACTTGTATCTAAGCAGACGTGTCCAGACCTTAAGGCTGTCTCTGGCTTGAAGTTACTCACCTGGGAAGCTGCATTTCTGACCATCTGAGTACCTTTCATACACTGGAATCTTATCCTGGCCTGTCAGTACCTGGCAGTTTAAAGAAATGTATATATTTATATGACACAGAATACACTGCTAACATTTAAAGTTTCTTCCTATCATCAGTGGAATGATAGATACAAAAGTACTTAAAAAATACTTTATATTGGAGTATGGTTGGTTTACAATGCTGTGTTAGTTTTAGGTGTACGGCAGAGTGGGTCAGTTATCCATGGACATATACCTACTCTTTTTCAGATTTCTTTCCCATATAGGTTGTTACAGAGCATTACAGATTTTTTTTCCCATATAGGTTATACAGAGCAGAGTTCCCTGTGCTCTACAGTAGGTCCTTATAATCTATTTTATATATAGCAGTGTGAAAAGTATTTTTAAAAATTTTAAAAAGATTCTTAAGTGATGGAAAAGTATTCAGGTTGGACATAATTACTATTTTTATTACAATTCTACCTGTCTTTCCTTAGAATCTTATTGATTTATTTTCGGCTATGCTGGGTCTTTGTTGTTGCGTGGGCTTTTCTCTGGTTGCAGAGAGCAGGGGCTACTGTTTCTAGCGGTGCTGCAGCTTTTCACTGCGGTAGCTTCTTTGGTTTTGGAGCACGGGCTCCAGGGCAGGCAGGCTTCAGAAGTTGTGACCCCTGGGCTCTGGAGCACACGGGCTTAGTTGCTCTGCAGATGAGGGATCTTCCCAGACCAGGGATCGAACCCGTGTCTCCCGCACTGGCAAATGGGTTCTTTGCACAGAGCCACCAGAGAAGCCCCCTCAGAATTTTAATACTGCTGGTTGCCCTTCTGATGTGCTAGCCTCACTCTCTTCTGTCCACCTCTTTTCTGCATTTATTAATATACCCCATGAATTTTTTCTCACTTTGTTTTTAATGAGACTAATTATGTCAAAATATGCTTTAAAGTTGATCACCCTTGTAGTCCTGATTTCTTCTACTTCATCACCAAGGTTTTTTGTTTTAATTTTTTTTTTTTTTAGTGATAATTCCTTGTTATTTGAATGAATGATCTAGGACTCAGTTTAAATATTCTTCTAATATTTGTTAACTGGCTACATAGTCAATATGTCTCTGGGTTTAGTGATGCACCAAAATAGGAGTGGTCTTTGCTTGGCAAAAGATCATCTAATCATAAATAGAGTTACTAGATAAAATATGGGACACCTGTTCAATTTGAATATCAGGTAAACAACAAATAATTTTTTAAAAATATGTAATATTTATATGTATACTTACAATAAATTACATGGGGTATAGGTATACTAAAATTTTTTTGTTTATTTAAAATTTATATCTATCTGAGTGTTTTATATTATTTGCTAAATCTGGCCATCTTGCGTGCATGCAAGCTAAGTCGCCTCAGTCATGTTCATTTCTATGTGACCCCATGGACTATAGCCCGCCAGGCTCCTCTGTCCATGGGATTCTCCAGGCAAGAATACTGGAGTGGGTTGCCGTGCCCTCCTCCTGGGGATCTTCCCAACCCAGGGATCAAACCAGAGTCTCTTTTGTCTCCTACATTGGCAGGTGGGTTCTTTACCACTAGCACCACCTGGGAAGCCTTCTGGCCATCTTGCATGCTTGTTAAGTCGCTTCTGCTGCTACTTCTGCTGCTAAGTCACTTCAGTCGTATCCGACTCTGTGCGACCCCATAAACAGCAGCCCACCAGGCTCCCCAGCCCCTGGGATTCTCCAGGCAAGAACACTGGAGTGGGTTGCCAGTTCCTTCTCCAATGCATGAAAGTGAAAAGTGAAAGTGAAGTCGCTTCAGTCGTGTCCAACTCTGTGCGACCACCTGGACTGTAGCCTGCCAGGCTCATCTGTCCATGGGATTCTCCAGGCAAGAATACTTCAGTGGGGTGCCATGCCCTTCACCAGGGATCTTCCCAACCCAGGGACTGAATCCAGATCTCCTGCAGTGCAGGTGAATTTTTTTTACCACTAGGCTTAAATTTTTAGAAAAGAATAAATAGATTTTAAATTAATAAACAGTAATGTCGGGGGGGGGATCAGCAAACCCTATTAATTACTGGGCTCCTGTTTCTGAAAATCACAATGGAATGGGGAAATAGGAAATAATAAAGATGGTTTTAATTCATATAAAATAAAGAAATATAGAAAAAATTCAGATTTCTAAAACAAACTAGATTAATTGGTTTTGTTTTATGGGAAAAAAAAAAAATACTACCGCCCATCAGACCCTACTCTGGTGGACAGCTCTCCTTTCCAAGCACCTCTTTAACTTCTCAGGAAGTCCTTCTGTGATGTCCTCAGCACCTGAACAGACTCTTCCATCCTTTTTATGTTACAATTCTTTTTTTCAAGTTTTCAAATCAGTTCTTACTGGCTTGAAATTTCATGTCTATGAAACTTATATTCTCCATTTTTTTTTCCAAAAGTACTTCTGTAACTACTTGGATTTTCTGCAAATTGTCATGCCACTCAATGCTTCTCTCCTGAACTTCCCTCCATATTCTGAGAGGGAGGTGGACAGAAGACGTTCTCGAAACTACTCACGGATGCAGCCACGTAGCTTTCTCCGCGGGAGGAGGAGGAATGGCTGTGGCCTCTTTGGTTTGAGGAGCCAGAACTGAACTATTTCCGGACCAAATGATTTGAGAGAGTTAACATTTCAGAATAAAATAAAACTGGATTAACAAAAAAATCACATGCATCCAGTTTTCACCACATTGTATTACTGAAATGATTATAACTTTGTCAGAAACACAAGTATGTCTTGGGCCACTGAATAAATCTCATGTCATTCATGTCCCTGCTAGGCACCAGGCCCTATTCTGGGACATAAAGGTGAATGAGACCATTTCCTGGAGAAGCGGTGGGTAAGTAGGGACAACGGCATCCAAATTAATAGTCACATGACACTTTCATAAAAGCTGTAACAGGTTTGGGTACAGAACATCATGAGGACTGGGGAGGAGAAGACACTCATTGCATTAGGGGTGGGGGATTCAGGAGACCTTCACAGAGGAAGTGATCACTGAATTGAATCTCAGGATTCATCAAGCAATGATGGCTGCAAAGGCATTGCAGCTGGAAATGCCCCCGTGGAAAGACTCCGTGGCCCAACAGAGCTTGGCACATTCAAGTACATGTATCACGGGATGTGCAGTGGGAAGGGTCCAGCAGGAAAGGAGCTCAGCACAAGCTTACTAAGGGCCTTGTGATGACGCCAGGGAGACTGGAGTCTATCCAAAGGAAATGCAAAACCACTGAAGGGATAAGTACAAGAGAAAAATCATCACATTTCTGTTAGACAACCATCACTCTGGAGGTTATAAGAAATGCAGTTGGACAGGAGACAAAGCCAAGAAGACTGGTTAAGAAGTTGATGACGTACCCTAGGTGAGAGCTAAGAAGGGCCTAAACCAGCAGGGAGCAGAGAAAGAGTTCTGTTTTGACCAGGCTGAGCCCAAGGCCCCTGGGACACCTCCAAGGAGGACAGATGATCAAGATGCAGGACTGGGGCTGGGCCTTCAGACCTGACTGGAAGTGATACGGGGCAAGTCATCAGCCAAGGACTGAGATGGAAGCCAAGAAAATGGAAGACATGGCCCTGAAATGATGGAAAGAGTGAGAAGAGAAAAGAAAAAGATGAAAGGAACAGGTGGAAGAGAAAGATCTCAACCCCAAACCTGAAAGGAACAACCAGACTCACAGGAGACCAAGAAGAAAATGACCTCATAAGAGCCAAGGAAGAGGAGGGTTTCAATAATTGATTAATTACGTCAAGGGCTACAGAGAGAAACCGAAGATAAAGACGGAAGCGGGCCCTTTGGGTTCAGCTCTCAGGAGGCTCTGCTCACTAGGGCAGAGCGGCTGCGTGTCGTGTTGCCGTGGCAGCCGCATCACAGGGCGCTGGAAGACGAAGGAAGAGGGAGAAAATGAAGACGTGCTGGCTGTCTTTCAAAGAGACTGGAAGCCATGGAAAGAAAACAGGGCGGACAGCCAGCAGGGACCCAGGAGAACTGGAAAAGAGCTCACTTTTCATGATGAACATTCACCTACCGAAGAGAACAGAAACAAGTATAATAAATAACAGGGGACCCACCCCGATTCTCTTCTATTTCCCCATAATGACGAGAACAGGGGTTGGCAAACTTTTTCTTAGTGGGCCAGAGAGCGAAGGTTTTAGACCTTGTGGGCCAAGAGGCCAAATAGAGGCTATTATCTGTTTTTATATAACCATTAAAAATATGAAAACCAGCCTTAGCTCGAGGGTTGGAAAAAAACAGGAAGATTGCTGAACTGGAGCCATGAGACCTGGTTTGCTGCCCCCGGACCACCATGCTTTTTCTGAAAGGAACACAACATTGTAGATATAGTTGGAGCCCTCCTTCCCCTGATCTCATTCAAGTTAACTGCTCTCCTCAAGTCAGCCTGTATCAATCCCATACTTTTCAAATATGCCTGTGTCCCTAAGCCATAGAAGCAGAATTTGGAGTGTTTTTAAAACTTTAAAGAAATATAATTATTCTGTGCATAATAATCTGCAACTTTTCTTTTTTTTTTGGTCAACACTACATTTGAGACTGATTTATCTTTATACATTTGGCTACAGTTTATTAAATTTACCTACTCTATGATATCTCATTCTATATCAAGTTCTTTATATTTTTCTTTTAATAGATATTGAGACTGTTTCTGTTTTTTCCATTTTTATCAACAAGGCTACACTCCACATTCTTAGCCATACTTCTTTGCTATACTTTTGTGAGTGGTCTGGGGTATATGCCTAGGAGTGGGTTGCTGAAGCTGTAAGGGTATGAACATTTTCAGTTGGCTAAATGTTTCCAAATAGTTCTCTAGAATGGTTGTATGGAAAAGTTTCCATTTCCAATAATCTCATATAGTACGTAACCTGAAAAATTCTCCCAATATGCAACACCTAGAGATACAAATGAAATACAGTAAGTCCCCTACATATGAACAAGAGCATTCTTGTTCATTGATAATAGCACATTGATAAGTCCTATCTGTTCATAAGTCCAACAAAGTTAGCTGAGGTACCCAACTAACACAAACAGCTATATAGCACTTACTGTAATAGGTTTATAATATTTTCTCACACAAATAATACATAAAAAACAAACACAGAATAAAGAAAACGGTTTTAATCTCACATTACAGTACAACAGCTGGCATACAGGAGCTGGTATCCAGTGAATAGGCAGATTTGAGGAGGGAGAGGAGGTGGAAGATGGTAGAGCTGAAGGATTGTCAGCAGTGGGAGACGGAGAGCAAGCTGCAACTTCACTCATGCCTGACGATAACAGAACTCAAGTTTGCATCTTTGAAAGTTTGCAACTTGAAGGTTTGTACGTAGGGGACTGACTATATAAGAAACTTTTTGAATGTACAAAGAAATCACAAGAGAGCAAGGCAATCCCCAGGGCCCAGAAAACATGGAGAAAGCAAAACAGCAGCTTGTAGAGGAAATTTAAATTCACAGCCATACCTACCTACCTACGGGGACTTCCCAGAACCCCATAGGGATATCAGAGGTTCTATAGTGCTTTCAGGGGTTCCAGTCCACCCACTGGGTCAAAAGTTAAAGCTTAAACACCAGGTCATGGTTGTAAAAAATAAAGAAAAAAAGAAAAGCAGCTGCAATGATTCTGGCAAAGGTCAAAGTCAGGAGTGCTTCCCCTAGGCTGACCTCACCATCATCCTGACACTGTGGACCCCTGGCCCATGGCCCGGCTGTGAATTTGGTTCTGTCTGCTTCGTGCTCCTTGGCAGTCTCTTTGCTCACTTTGGTCACCTGCTTCTGGTTACTGGCTTGCCCCTTTAACGAGCTTTTGGCACCTCACACAGCTCTTGGAGGCCGACCCCTGGGGGCTGCTCCCTCCACACCCCAGGGCTGGGGTTTAAGCCTCAGGTCCAAATCCCCACTCTCCTCAAGCCCCGAGCACATCCCTGTCTGAGTTTTTCCAAACCCTATTTTGTGGTGACAGGACTGTGGTTGTGCTGGGAAAGTATTTACAGTAGTTTGATGATGGATCAGAAAAGTTGAAGTTCTGTTAAATAGGGTGGGCCCAGCTCTGCGTGCTGGGTTTTGCCCTCAGGGCCCCCCAGATTTCCATCATGATGAGAGTTGACAGATACAAGATTAGATCTACATAAACTTCAGACCAAAATGGTCAAATAGTTAATAATATGTTTAAAAGACATAAAAGAAGGAATAAAGAATATAAAAAATAAAGCCAAGACTATATATATATACACATATTTATGAATATTCTATATTCTCGAATTTTCTTGGAATGAAAAGCTTCAGCAGCAGGTGACACGAGATGACTGCATTAATCTGCCCTCCCACGGGCAGCGCAGGGCTCCTGCTTCTCCACACCTTTGCCAGCAGCTGAGGGTGGTGCAAAGCACACACAGGCAGGCAGATCACAGGCTGCATTGTTGCTTTACAGAACTGGGCCCATCCCAGCCAAGGTCCTGCCCTCCGCTGGTCTCCTGGGTCTGCCTTCAGACACAGAAGGACTTTAAGCCTTAATCAATCTCTCTCTGCCTGCTTTTCCTCTCTTTGCCCCCGAGGGCTGGCTGGCTCCTGGGAGTCAGATCTCAGCAGGTTTCTCCCCCGTGACTCCACCTGGCGCCGGATGAAGGCTGCGCTTCCTCTCCTGCTCCCACACCCTGCAGCCTCTTACCCTGTGCCTTCAACATTCTGCTTTTCCTGCTTCTGGTCTTAACTGTACTCACTTCAGATTCTCTGTTGCTTACCCTGTACCCTTCGGCCCCTCCCTTCCCTTCCACAGGCCAAAGTTCAACCGAACTCCTCTGTCCCTTTTCCCGTGAGCCCGCCTCCAGTCCAACCAAACACACACGGCCACAAGTGTGACAGTCTTAGAGCCCAGCCAACAGCTGATGTGATGCACCTACAGGCAGGAAGGCACCAGAGACAGATTTCTCCAAACCTGAAAGTTACACACACAGCCTGGCAGAGCCTCAAAACCAGAGGCAATATGGCGTCTTGCTAGAGCATGGACTCATGAGGCTAAATCTTATTCAGATACACTACTTAGCTGTGTGACCTTGGGCAAGTCACTTAACCCCTCTGTGCCTCAGTTTTCTCCTCTGAAAAACAGCAATAATAGTATACACTATATAACATTCATTAAAGGACTCAAATGAGCTGGTATATGTACAGTGTTCAGAACAGGCATATACTGAGCGCTGTCTCTACTGGCCATCGTCATTATTAGCACTGGGACTGTCCCGGGAAATAGCACATGGCAGCCCCACAGTCACTGAAATAAGAGCAGTTTCAGAAAGTTTAGTTTCATTTATGCAACTAGTACTTTCTTCTATTCTTTCTCCCCTTCTCAAGGTTCATCCAATCATTACATGATCCTTACTCTTCTGAAACAGCCCAGAAAACCTCCCAGTCCTCTCCATCAAACCCAGTGTTTACCTTTGGCCATCAGAACATTGATAGCTGCCTTCTTCCTGCCTCACGCCTCTCAGTTCTTTTTTTTCCACAGACCACTCTGCTTTTAGCAGCTGATAAATCCCATGCTTTTGGTAACTGGGAAGTTGCTCTGAACTTTCTGATAGTGTTACGCTCACACTGGCAGGACGCAGGATAAGGAACAAGGTGGCCTCCCTCCCACAGGCAGAATGCTGCCTTCATTCTGAGCTTTCTTAGCATCCGACACGGGCCAAGATCCCTAGGCCCAGAGCTATACTGTAACTGTTCTCATCTGTTTGGTCAAAATCCCAGAAAAGCTATTTTCTCATTTCTCCCCTGGTGACTTCTAAGCGGATGACTTCTCTTGAGATAGTAATCCATTCTGTACCAGGCTCTATAGCTATATAAAGCAAAAGATTTAAAGATGCTGACTCAGCAGTAATGATGCTGGTCTGAGGTAACTGCAGGTATTAGGTAATGTCACCCCTTTGATTTGAGATAAACCTGGGTTATGCTTGCAAAGAGGAATCAGCCTGTTTGGTAGACTGCATTCTTCTACCAAACACCTCCGTGATATTTTTTGAAGAATTCAAGGAAATACTTAGATATAACTACGACACTTGGCTTCCCAGGTGGTGCTAGCGGTAAAGAACCTGTCTGCAATGCAGGAAGCACAAGAGAAGCACGTTTGATCCCTGGGTCGGGAAAATCACCTGGACAAAACTGAAGCGACTTAGCATGCACGCATGTGACACTTAGACACCGTTAGCCCAAAAGGATATGTTGTTGTTGTTTAGTCACTAAGTTGTGCCTGATTCTTTGCAACCCCATAGACTGTAGCCACCAGGCTCCTCTGTCCATGGAATTCTCCAGGCAAGAATACTGGAGGGGGTTGCCATTTCCTCCTCCAGGGGATCCTCCCAACCCAGGAATTGAACCCACGTCTCCTGTACTGGCAGGCAGAGTCTTTACTGCTGAGCCACAGGGAAGCCCCTCAAAAGGATGTATATCTTAATTTTACAATGTATATTCATTCAGTCCTTAATTAAGAACAGCCTTTCCCTCGGCTAATCTCAAAGTAATAAGCTCTGATTATCCAGCTGCTTGCAAGTGGGCATTTTTGCATTTTCAGGCACTGAGAATGGAGACAGAGCCCAGTGAGGGTGGGCTGACCCAGACAAGCCCCGTGCTCCCCTCAAATGTAGCTTTTCACCTCGTCCTTCTCCTGACATCCTAACATTACCTGCCTTCAGGAGCTCATCGGTTTTAGTGATCAGTCTCACACCCACTCTAGGATGATTTCACTATTTCTCAACAACCACCGGGTTCCTAATTTATGCTGACCCCTTACAAGATTTGAGGAAATCAAAGATGAACAAAAGGGAATTTTCTTTTCCTGGAGGTGCTCACAGCCTGGAGGGAGGCCTGGGTATGATTCTAAGTGGTTAGCAGCAGCAGCAGCAGGTCTATGGGGGCACAACAGGCAGGGTGCCACAGAAGGGGCAGTGAGACAGACACCAGCAAGGAGGTTACATTCCGTCTGAGCCTTTTAAGGTTACATAGGCATCCACTTGTAAGAAAAAAAAAAAAAAGGAACCTGTCATCACTTGTAGCCAAAGCCACAGAGGCCTGGAACACACGCTCCATTTCGTGTGACTGAGGGGCTGCGGCGGGGGAGCAGGAGAGACTCAAGGAGATGCTGTGGAAAGGAGATTGCAGGGAGAGGCCAGGGGCCACGAGTGAGGAGCCACCCCTGTGAAGGGAAGGGCCACTGATCACATACAGAGCCCAGAGGGAGGCCTTGCACTGAGTCTCTTCACTAGCCCTTTGGCAGCTCCTGGACTGCAGACACTTTGATCCCATCATTTTCAGGTGCTCAAGAAAAGTACTCAGCTAAGGTTAAACATCACTCTCAGGAGCCTGTTTGAGGCAAGTGTGGTAGCAGTGAGAGTTAAAAGCGGGGAAGAACGATAGCTGGGCCCTGCTCCCATGGGTGCTGAGGGATGCCTGTCAGGGAAAGGAATGTGGTCCAGAGGTTTTAGCAGCGGGCATGGTGGATTCCTTGGCTGCAGAGGAAAGACCCTGGAGTCCACGTCAGGAAAGCTGATTGGTGGTGGGTCTTACCTTTCTCCTCTGTTTCTTCATCTGTACCCCAGTACAGCTGCACGTCCAGCACAGTAAACACTCAGTGCAGTTTGAGCATCATCTTTAAGCTCCCTTCCTGCTCCAAATGGGGAAGGGAGTGGCTCACACAGTAAAGAATCTGCCTGTGATGAGTGAGACCTGAGTTTGATCCCTGGGTTGGGAAGATTCCCCCAGAGGAGGGCATGGCAACCCACCACAGTATTCCTGACTGGAGAATCCTCATGGACAGAGGAGCCTGGTGGGCTAAGTCCATGGGGTCACAAAGACTCAAACAGGACTGAGAGACTAAGCGCACAGCACACCTGCTCCAAAACTTTATGCATTAAAAAACACAGTGTCCCCCAAACTCATTTTGAACATGACCCTCAATTTCAACCAAATATCTCTCCAGTTGGAATGGCTGGCCTTTCCAGTCTCCACCTGGAACCCTAGAGACCACGCCGGGAACACCCAGGGAAAGGGAGATTGGTAGGGTGGGGTGGTTGTGTGCTGACTTCTAATCTCCAGGAGGTTACTTGTCTGGTAGGTAGTGTCTGATGCCCCTCCCCACATCCTATTTAAAGAACCTCAGCTTGAGAACCTTCCTTGTGGGTCCAATACTGTTCTACGCTAGCAGAAGGAGGTGTCCACTGACAGGAAGCACCTGCAACCAGTTCGTTTACCCAAGAGCAAATCCATACAAGGGTAAGAAGCAGGGGACTCTGCTGGTTGTAGCAACTGGCAACTGCTTCTCTTAGCTCAACAGCATGAGATTTAACGCTTTGTCTTTTCTGATACCTTTGATTCACTACAATCACATAACTTTTTAAAAACAAAGCTTCATTAGTCACAATCAACGCAAAGAAAATCTCTCCCAAGGTAACAAGATCAAAGGAAAGCTGATGAAAGCCCTTACAAGTTGGAATGGATGCCTGGGGATTCCTCAGACAATTTCCTGCTTACTTTTTTTTTTTTTTAAACTTATGGTGTTTCTTTAGTCTACTTTCCAGTCCTAAATTTCCATAGCCCAGTTTTTCCAGGACTTTTTGGAACCAGCAGACTTCTCGGCTCACATTACTAAAAGTTAATTCATGATTTCTCTGTTTCAGCTGATTGAAACGGTCTTTTCCAGGAACTGCCAAAGAGTTGATCATTTTCTTTATATGCCCATTAAAGCCGGTAAATGACTGGGACCGGTAAATTACATCTTGGAAAACAAAGACTGCGGGGAGCTTAAATTCCAGGAGCGAGCTGCAGCTGGATCAGCCGGCAGAGAACGAAGCCAAGTCCCTCCACCCTCCTCCCCCCACAAAAAGACAGCTAGACTTTACTCCACTTTTTTCACAGTAAGGCTTAGGTTTTTCTAAGTGTTACGCTCCCCGGCAGAGTTCTGTAGCCTCGGGTACCAGACAAGCCTTCCTCGTCCTCCTCGCCGGGAGTGGAAAGCCGAGGGGTGCTTACCCTGCGCCGGGCGGGTGGGAAGGGACGCGAGGACCACGGCGAGGAAAAGGGCGGCGCGCGGAGCCTCGGGGGGCGCGCGCCCCGGCATCGTGATGCTGCTGCGCGCAGTTTCAGTCCCACTGAAACGTGAACATTTCCTGTTTCCTGCTTGTTTGGGTCGGTACTAACTTGAAGGAGAGGTGTTTGCCTGTTTTTTAGGAAGTGATGTAATTCTGCAGGAGCCTGTCAGACCAGCAAGAGTTGCAAAAGAGAAGTTGCTCTTCAAGCACTGATTCAGTTAACACGCCTGGCAAGGCCTTTCCCCACCCCGCCCCGCGTGGGCCCCCGCCTTTTGATATCGCCCCAGTAGGAGCAGTGTCCTGCGCTCAGATGTCACTCAGGATCTGGGGCTGGGGGGCGTGGACCACTCGCTTTCTGGGTTTGTGATTTTACTCCATCCCCAGGTCAGTGTCCCGTTCTGCCTAGAGTCTAGAGCTGCGCTCTCCAGTAGAACCTTCTGAGATGATGGAAATGTTCTGAATCTGTGTGGTCCAGTACAGTAGCCATTACATAGGTTGCTAAGCACTCGAAATAGGGCTGGCGAGCACTGAATTGTCAGGTTTTGTTTTCATTAATATAAATTTAAGTAACTCTTTGTGGCTAGTGGCTACCACATTGGACCCCGTTCAGCAGGGACACCTGTGCCATCAGGAACTGTGCCCAGCCAGGAACAGAACCCAACCCTTCTCTTGGGTCACCCACACCCTTCTCCCTGGGTCCTGGGTCCTGCATGCCCCACCCCCACAGCTCATTAGAAGGAAAAGGTATACTATACCCATGCTCTACCCGTGCCTGAAGAGCGTGGTCTGCTTCTCCTGAGAGAAATCATCTTTTAATGTTTGGCTTTTTGTTTATAAAGACTATTTCTTAGAGCAGTTTTAAGCCCACAGGAGAGTTAAGAGGAAAGGGCAGAGATTATCCGTAAACCCCGAGTCCCCACACCTGCAGCGCCTCCTCCACTATCAATAGCCCTGCAGAGTGGTACATTTGTTTCACTTGATAAATTTACATTGACATATCACAACCACACCAAGCCCCATTGTTTACTTTAGGGTTCACTCTTGGTGCCATATATTCTATTAGTTTGGACAGATATATAATAATGATATGTATTATCATTATAGTATCATATTGGGTAGTTTCTCTGCCCTAAAAATCCTCTGTGCTCCACGCGTTCATCCCTCCCAAACCCTGATAACTACTGATCTTTTTATTGTTGGCATAGTTTTGCCTTTTCCAAAATGACAGATAGTTGGACTCACAAAGTAGATAGCCTTTGCAGACTGGCTTCTTTCATTTAGTAACACGCATTTAAGCTTCCTCCATGTGTCTTCATGACCTGATAACTCATTTCCTTTTAGTGCGGAATAATATCCCATTGGCTGCAGGTACTGCAGTTTATTTATCCATTCATCTACTAGAAGGACCTGGAGGAGGGCATGGCAGCCCACTGCAGTATTCTTGCCTGGAGCACCCCATGGACAGAGGAGGCTGGCGGGCTACAGCCCACAGGGTCGCACAGTCAGGCACGACTGAAATGACTTAGCACGCACACACACACTACTGAAGGACATCGAGGTTGCTTCCAAGTTTTGGCAGTTATGCATAAGGCTGCTAGAACATCCATGTGCAGCTGTTTGCATGGACATCAATTTTCAACTCCTTTGGGAAAATACCAAACAGCTTGATTGCTAGATTGATAGTCAAAGAGAAACAGTCTTTTAAAAGGCCCATTTCCAAAGTAGAATATGTTCTCAGGAGGGGAAAAGTCTGTATTTTACCTTTCTTCATACTTGAATGACAATTTTCTCAGAGGTTGTTAACAACAAATGGTTGGGAGAGTGTGTAATTTCCTTGGTTCTGTCTTGCCACAGCAAAGATTGGAAATGGTGGACTAGTGTTACAGCTGAGTTTTATTCGGCAAGCAAAGGATAGTACACCCTTGAGGCATGAGGGTCAGATCAGATCAGATCAGTTACTCAGAAGTGTCCGACTCTGCGACCCCATGAATTGCAGCATGCCAGGCCTCCTGTCCAACACCAACTCCCGGAGTTCACTGAGACTCACGTCCGTTGAGTCAGTGATGCCATCCAGCCATCTCATCCTCTGTCATCCCCTTCTCCTCCTGCCCCCAATCCCTCCCAGCATCAGAGTCTTTTCCAATGAGTCAACTCTTCGCATGAGGTGGCCAAAGTACTGGAGTTTCAGCTTTAGCATCATTCCTTCCAAAGAAATCCCAGGGCTGATCTCCTTCAGAATGGACTGGTTGGATCTCCTTGCAGTCCAAGGGACTCTCAAGAGTCTTCTCCAACACCACAGTTCAAAAGCATCAATTCTTCGGTGCTCAGCCTTCTTCACAGTCCAACTCTCACATCCATACATGACCACAGGAAAAACCATAGCCTTGACTAAACGAACCTTTGTTGGCAAAGTAACGTCTCTGCTTTTGAATATGCTATTTAGGTTGGTCATAACTTTCCTTCCAAGGAGTAAGTGTCTTTTAATTTCATGGCTGCAGTCACCATCTGCAGTGATTTTGGAGCCCAGAAAAATAAAGTCTCACACTGTTTTCACTGTTTCCCCATCTATTTTCCATGAAGTGATGGGGCCGGATGCCATGATCTTCGTTTTTGAATGTTGAGGCGTGAGGGTCAGCCGACCCCAAAGGAGAGGCCTCAACCCATTTTGGCTCCCTCTTTTTATATGCTTTGTCTCCCACTCCCTGAGCATGCCCTACGCAAAGTAGGGCTAGCCAGGAGGGCTGTGGTTTTTCACCTGAGGGTCTCACTCTTCAGGTGTGAGGTGGGTTTTTCCTTTGTTCCCTTTTCACGGGCTTTTCCCTTTCTTTGTCTTTTAGCCACCGCCATTTTGGACTCTTTTTCCTGTTCTAACTACCTAACAAAACAAAGTAGACTGAGTTGGATTGGAAGGAGGTGTGGGAAGCCTACCCGAATGAAAAACTACAGGAAGGACACGGCAGTTTATACCAGTGTCGAGAGCCATTAGAGTAGGCTAGGTGTTTTGTGTTTATTAAAGTCCTTTCTTTGGTTTAGGTCTAGGGTCTAAGCACTGCAGAATGGAATTCCACATAAATATTGGGTATTTTATTCCACAAATATCATAAGACTGTTTTTGAGAAATAAAGTTCGTAGAACAACAACAGAAAAAGAATGGAACTTCATCATCACGTTTGCTGTGGTACAAGAGAGACAGGCAGACAGAGCGAGGCTTCAGACACCCATCTCATCTCTAAGCCCTTGCCTGCAGCTTACGAGTCACCAACTTCCAGTCCGTACCGCCTGCAATGGCCCGGTTGGTGTCAGCGCACAAGGTGACTGGCTTCCTCAGCCCTGGACTTGGCCATTTTTCATTTAGTGCATTGCTGCGCTTCCCTGTCCATGGTCACTGTTTATCTCAGTTCTTATCCACAGAAACAGGTTGATGGTTCATGTAATAATCAGTGTGTTAATGGATTGACAGTATGCATTTTAATATTTTTAACCAGCAGTTAATTCAAGTCTTGATAAAATATGCTTTTGTGCTTTAGGTAACAATTTAGAACAAACAGCAGAAGAAAAGAGTTCAAAACTGGATGATCGACTTGGAAACAACAGGCAAGAACCTATTAATCAAAACCTTGACTGCTGGCTCTGAGCTCCTCTAGCACCGAGTCTGAGGGCAATCATTCCTGTGCGAGCAGGCGTTTCTCCCGCTGCACCACGTTTGTGCCAGAGAAAAGGCCCAGGGCCTGAATGTTCTCTTCATTTTGCCATTTACACTCTATTGAAACCATCTTGGATCTCAGGCTTGAGGCATGTGGTTGGCAAGGTGTAAGCCTTGACTTCTTTGATTTTAAGATTCGTCTGGCAGGAAGGTCTGCAGAGGCAGGTGTCTGTCTGCAGCTAGAGCACAGACTCGTGTTCTGCAGCGCATACACCGCCTGTGAGTGTCTCACAGTTTCTCTGAGGGTCCCCCGTGTTGCTTCTGAGCAGACAGCACTGCATCACTCGGAACGATGTGCAAAATAAGCTGCAGAGAAGCCGTGCGCCACTCTGTAATTTTCTTTTGGCCCCTGTGCTCTCTAAGACCCTCAGAGTGATTAAGCTGATCTTAAGGGGGAGAAAATTACCATCATTGATCAGAAAATTGCAGCACCTCAGCGGTCTCTTCACTGCAGTTAAATCCCAGGGTGACTGCGTGCGAGGTAAAGGGCTATTTACCTCTGTTTGTTCTAATTTTACCAACCATTCATTTTGGCAGTGGCCACCTGGCCTCAGATTAAATCCTGACACCTCCTGGCAGGAAGTCAGGGTCCCAGTCGCAGGTAGGTGTGAGGCAGCCGGGAGCCTCAGAGCAAAGCCTGCAGGCGGGGATGGGGTCAGTGTGCCTGCCTGCAGCCTTCAAGGAAGGGGAGGGAGGAGAGAAAGGAGGTAGTGTGCCTGGAAGATGCCTGTGCCTCCTTATGCTCAGGAGGGCGGGAAGAGAAGACCATAACTGGTTGGAGCCACTCTTTATGACTTTATGCAAGAGTCTGGCTTTCACAATCAACTCTCTGTAGTACCGAGGTGACTGTCATCCAATTCCTCCTTCCCTCTCTCTTGCCCCGCCCCTCCAGCCAGAAAGGGATCATCCCCTTTCAAGAACATCCCAGAAGGGATCATCTTGCAGGGACTGCAGGGGTCCCCACCCCAACTTTCCCCTCCATCCCCCAGCTTCACCGTCTCCAACACACAGACACACCCTATACACATGCTTAACACACTCATGCACTGTGGAAAATACAGGAAGGCCAACCAGAAAACACGGAGAAGGCAATGGCACCCCACACCAGTACTCTTGCCTGGAAAATCCTATGGACGGAGGAGCCTGGTGGGCTGCAGTCTGTGGAGTCCCTAAGAGTCGGACACGACTGAGCGACTTCACTTTCACTTTTCACTTTCATGCGTTGGAGAAGGAAATGGCAACCCACTCTAGTGTTCTTGCCTGGAGAATCCCAGGGACGGGGGAGCCTGGTGGGCTGCCGTCTACAGGGTCGCACAGAGTCGGACACGACTGAAGTGACTTAGCAGCAGCAGCAGCAACCAGAAAACAAGCACAGGCCATTTATGGAGAGCTTGCAACAGCCAGGGAGTCACCCACTATCTCCTGCAGTAGGCAGAGACTCAAAGTCTAGTAGAGGAGTGGGGAAAGCTCTACAGTGGAAAAGTAAAGGCTCCAGTACCCTGATGGGAGCCATTGGCATGGGGTACCAGAAGCCAGTTCTACTGATGGGTTCCAGCCATTGCTTAGAGATGCATATCTGCTGGTAAGTTGCTTCAGTCGTGTCCAACTCTGTGCGACCCCATAGACAGCAGCCCACCAGGCTCCCCCGTCCCTGGGATTCTCCAGGCAAGAACACTGGAGTGGGTTGCCATTTCCTTCTCCAATAGAGATGCATATCTGGCTTCTCCTAAATCAGAAGCAGAGGAAAAATTAGAGCCAGTGTTACAGGGATTAGTGCTCGGCTTCTTGGATTGCTGCTACAGGTAGGGTCTGAGTTCTGTTTTCATGTAAAATATATATATATATGTATATGTATATACCCTAGCCATGGTCTGTATGCTCTCAACACCCACTCACAGACACACTCACATATCATAAGTGTACATGCATGCTCACACACACACAAACACACTGACATGCTTGCACATACTTTCTGGGGCACCCCTCTTTCTCTCAGTGCTAGCTGGTGGTAGTTAAGGGTGTGCACTCTGCTTAAAAAAGAGGCGGGCCCTCACACAATGTAATAATAGTCACATCAGGTGGGGCCTGTAGATCACTCTGAAGCCCACTGAGCAGGTGGTGCAGGTTAAGGTCGGAGTTTCTAAAGAAGCACCCAGAGAGATGAATGGGCAGGGGCTAGGGCTGGAGCTGGGGTGGAACCCCAGGTCGTGCCGGGAGCTCCAGCCAGGAGAGCAGCTGACAGCATTTCCTCTGTGTCTTAGTCAGCACCAGCTGCCATGCAAAATACCACCGACAGACACCTATTTTCTGAGAGTTCAGAGGCTGGAATGCTTGGCTCAGGGTGCCAGCATGTGGGGTCCTGGTGAAGACCCTCTTCCTGGTTTGTAACTGTGTTCTCACATGGCACTGAGACAGAGCAAGCCCTCTGGCATCTCTTCTTACAGGACCCTGATCTTGTTAGGAAGGCTCCACCCTCATGGCCCTATCTAACCCTAATCACCTTTCCCTGCGAGACAAAAATATAGATATTGGAGGTTAGGGCTTCAAATCTGAATTTGAGGGGGACATGAGTATTCAGCCTGTAGCACAGTGCCGCTGAAGCAGGGAGTTCTCCCAGCCAGGTTCCTACTGACCTGTTTTCAGAACCCTTGGTGGCTCTGCTCCTGCATCCTGGCTGCTGGCCCTGGTCACTCACCCTTCAGCTGGTTGCTCAGAGGAGCTGCTGCAGGGTTGGGGGGATTCTAGCAGCTTCCACCCTCGGCCTCAGCCTGGACCTCCTCCACAACAGAGTCTCCAGGGCCTAAGCAGATGTCTGGTCACCAAAACGGAAACTGAGAAGGATTGCAGTTAGGAGCTGCAGTGACCTGTGGTCTCTAGTCCGGAGGGCCTTGTGGGGAGCACCTGAGGAAGAAGAGGCTGACTGGCCCAGAGAGGCAGGAGTCCCATCCTAGTGGCCAACATCCCCCCGAGGGCAGGGAGCTTCTCTGCCTTGCTCTGTAGTCTATCCCCTGCATTTAGGACGGTACTTCATAGTTTTGTTTTTGAATGAAAAAATGAATGAATGAGTAGGCGAATAAAAAAATTCCTTTTACAGCAGTGTTTTTTTAGGTGGACTGGGGGTAAAGGGTACATACCCCAGAATCATTTGGGGAATTTGTTAAAATATGTAGCCTTGGACCCCACCCCAGCATGACTGAATCTGAGCTGAGGTCCAGAACTCTGCAATTTTAATGATGTTTGGGGGCATTTTCATTCATGATAAAACTTAAGAGTCACTATTATAGAGCTTAATTTTTGTTCCTAGAAAGAGTTATGTCCCCTTTCTCACACGGTAAGAAATAAATAGCATGACTTATTTTCTGGTTTCACTTTGTTGGCCCAAAAGCCTGGAACTAGAAGTAAAGCTTGGGGGTGGAACTTCCATTAGCCCAGGTTTCCTCCACTTCCAGGAACATTCCTTTCCCTGGCTAACGCTGACTCATCCTCCAGGACTTAGTCTAGGAAGCATCTCCACCAGACTGCCTTCTCAGAAGCCTCCCCTGCCCCCACACTGGTCAAACAGCTCCCCCCTACCCCATCCCACAATACCCAACAGAACCTACTAAGAAGATCCGGTTGGTTGGTCTCCTCACCTGACAGCCCTGATCTCACTCATCTGCAGCCTCCCATGCCTGTTAAAGGAAATCAAACTTCCTCCCACTGTTGTTTCAGCTTTGATCAGATCATGTACTGATAGCTTTTTTTTCTAAGTCCCTTCAAGTATTTTTGAAGGACATAGATTATTAACAAATACAGAGTATCTGTATTAGACTGCACTTTAGCATGATAAACACAGATGAGTGACTTTAATGTGTGTTCTTTTATTTGTCTTCCTGTTTAATTTGACTTTCCAGATTTGCAGTTGATAATGTGCTGGCCAACTAAGTCCCAACACCCACGAAACTATAAAATGCAAAAGCACAAAGGCGTGGGGACGATGGCAAGTTATAACAGAATAAAGAAAGATACCAGGAGGAACAACTCCAGTTCCAGGGTATGTGGGTCATGCCAAAAATAAGCAAAAATTGAGGGTATTTGAATCCATGGGAGAGAATAGGGGAGGCTGGGAGGTAATTACTTTTAAATTGAAATACTACATTTTTAAATTATAGTAAAAACATTATACATTTATTGTGGAACAATTTTAAGTGCATATAAGCAAAACAAAATTGTTCCATGTTTAAACCCTTCTAGATCTTTTTCCAGATATTAGCTGGTAGTTCACCCCACCTTCCACCTGTAGTACTAGCCATTCATGCCACTATCCTGCCAACAGACTATAGGTACAAACTCAGGTATGGAAAGATGGTAGTTTGCTCTATTTTTCTATTAGAGCATCAGTTTTGACTTTCCGTTCTGGTCGTGGTAAACTGAATACAGTCACAAATATAACCTGTCAGCAGTTCAGTGATTTCTCAGTTATTCAGGATTAACTTCAGTTGTTTTCCTTGTGGCTCAGACAATAAAGAATCTGCCTATAATGCAGGAGACCCAGATTCTGTCCCTGTGGTCAGGAAAATCCCCTGGAGAAGAGAATGGCCACTCACTCTGTTATTCTTGCTTGGAGAATTCCATGGACAGAGGATCCTGGCAGGCTACAATCCATGCGGTTGCAAAGAGTTGGACATGACTAAGCGACGAAAACTTTCACTTTTCCGTTGTTTCAGGGTCCTTCCCTCCATCCTCCAGTTTTCTCTGATATTGCCTTGGGAATTCCAGAGCTGGTAGGGAGGACTATCTCCTTCCTCAGACCTTTGCTGCTGCTGCTGCTAAGTCGCTTCAGTCGTGTCCGACTCTGTGCGACCCCAGAGATGGCAGCCCACCAGGCTCCCCCGTCCCTGGGATTCTCCAGGCAAGAACACTGGAGTGGGTTGCCATTTCCTTCTCCAATGCATGAAAGTGAAAAGTGAAAGTGAAGTCGCTCAGTCGTGTCCAACTCTTAGTGACACCATGGACTGCAGCCCACCAGGCTCCTCCATCCATGGGATTTTCCAGGCAAGAGTACTGGAGTGGGGTGCCATTGCCTTCTCTGTCTCAGGCCTTTAAAAGATCAAAATTGAAGAATTAACTCTTTATCTTTGCATTTTAACTGAGTCCTCCTTTTCCTAGCCCAAATAGTAGCCTAACTTGCTAGTCGTGGGGTGTTTAGACAGGGGTATAAATGGAGTGCCGAGCTCCCCAACCGCCTATTCTTGGAATTTCATCTAGTATCCTGCCACAGTGTGCATGAAATGGAGGAAGGATGGGCATGGTGAGACGCCAGGGGTACACCAAACTGAGAAGCCAAAGTCCAAGGCCCCAGTCTTCATTCTGTCAGGAACTCGCTTCTCTGGCCTCATGGGCTTTATCTGTGAAACAGTGGGGCTGACTAGACAGTCGCTATTGCCCTGGCACTCGTATCCTATGGGTCTGTGAGATTCTTTTGGGGGTGGGCGCATATAAAGGTTCTTAGTGGAGAAAAAGGCCTCCACTTCTAAAGACAGGCCCTGCAACAAAGCCCCCAGCCCACCCTCAAGCCTGTCATCCATCGCTGAGCTCCAGAGTTGTAGCCAGTACTGGCAGCATTGCAGCGCTGGGCCAGATGAGAGCGGAGGGCAGAGGGCCTGCAGAGCGGCCAGGCAGCCGAGCAGGAGCAGCGGTCAGCGAGCGGGTTGCAGCAGCCTGACAACTGCGGGTCTAGGGCAGGAGGAAATAAACAGGCAGGAATAGTGCAAAGAAAGATGGCACGTTTCCTTCACCGACTGTGAAGCAGCAGGCCCCAAACTTATCTGAAGCCAGGGACCAAAGTCATCAAGTCTCTACAGTGAAGGCCATTTCAGCTCCAACCACACAGGGGCAGTGACACTGGGGTTTCAGCAGCCACAGGCTGGCATCAACTCCAGTCCATGGAAAGAGGCTACTTCCTTCTAGGTCTCACTGTGAGGTTTTGCTCTTTGAGGAAAATGGCAACTCCTTATAGCTGATTAGATAACCGTTCCCAGTTCTTGACGCTGTCTCTGAATGACATGAATTTCTTCCTTGCCCTGTGACTTGGCAGTCTCTCCCACTCACGTAGGCACTGTTTACCTCCCTGCCTTACCGATCTTGAGCCAGGCCACGTATGACCTGCTCTGACCAAAAAAAACATGAGTGGAAGAGACAGTGTGGGCTGAATTCTCTGAGCGCCATCACACAGTACGGCTCACCAGCTCGTGTTTGTTCCTGGAACCTTGCATTTCTGTGGTCTGACATCATAAGCCCCGTGATGTGAAGCAGACCAGAACAAGACCGGCAACCTGGGACCCTGCCCGGCCCAGCCTGGATCAGCCAAATCTCAGCTGACTGACAGAACCACAAACAAGGACATAATGTTTAGGATTGTAAGCTGCAGACAGATTTAGGGCTGTCTTTCACACAGCTTCAGTGCAGCAGTAGCTGACTAATAATACAGCTCTTAAGATCCTTCATTCACAAGTGGCAGACCTGAGCAGAAAAAGTCAGACAAGAAAATCAGAGCTGCTTCTGGCAACACCGTGAAAGCGCGGAGAAATGTGACTGCCACATCATCCTGTAGACAGTCAGGATAAGGCCTGTGAAGACAGGGCTGTCCACACTCAACTCGCCACTCTCCTCTTCCTACCCCCACCCGCGGGACCCATGTTCCATCCACAGCCGGCAAATGTCCATGGCTGAGTTCTGCTGTGCTGTTGCCCGTGGCCTTTCTGGATTTCTTGGTCCCTGGACAGCTAGGTGTGCTAGAAACACTGTTTACAGCAGTGTTCATCGGAAAACAAGTATATTGGTAGCGTCTGCAGCATCTTAGCCGCCCTCATGACCTTTTTCTCATTACATTTGCATTTTATAATGTAGACAATTTCTTCCCTGAAAGAGAGCAGTATCCATGTCTCAGTCAACTTGATGCCTTCCTCCTCCTCAAAACTCTGCCCTCCAAGACAGCCCAAAACTGATGATACATGCTAAACAAACAAAGGAATCAGAGAAAGAATCTAAAAATGGCCCTTATTCAAATGGTATTTTAAAAAATCTTTCCTTTGCACACTGACACCTGTGTTTGTAAATGGTCACAAGTTACTGAACCAGAAACAAAATAATTCTTACTGTCTCCCAGCCAAGAATTTAATCCATGAGCCTTTTCAAAGCAGCACAGTCCCTGGAATGAGCTCCAGTCACACCGTGCCTAATTCTCCTCCTCTGGTGTAGCTATTTTTTGCTATTGCATAAACCTGTCCGTACTCTCTCATCAGGGTCCTTTGCAAAACGTGTTGCTTCTTTGGGAAAAAAAAAAGAATGAAACAGAACAGAATGGAGGTCTTAACATGTAGGTTAGGGTGTGAATACCTGCAGGGGTTCTCCTGGCCATGTTGGGCCACCAGTGTTTCCAGAGCTCGGTGACTGCTCCCGTGGGGCTTTTGCAGGAAGGAAATCTGTTTTCAACACCTGCAGAGCACTAATAAAACCTCCTCTTTGACCATCTTCAGCGATGGAGAATTAGTCTGGCTAGGGACAGAATAAGAGAAATCTCATCATCTTCATATACAAACATTAGCATGTTGAAAAAACAGTGAGGAAAAAAATATGCTTCTGGATAGGCCACTAGAAGATAAGATCCACCAGGAATTAACAGTTATCTCCGGAGAGAGAAGGGGCTTCCCTGATGGCTCAGATGGCAAAGAGTCTGCCTGCAATGTGGGAGACCCAGGTTCAATCCCTGGGTCGGGAAGATCCCCTGAAGAAGGAAATGACAACCCACTCCAGTATTCTTACCTGGAGAATCCCATGAATAGAAGAGCCTAGTGGGCTACAGTTTACAGAGTCGCAGAGTTGGACACAATTGGGTGACTAACACTTTCAACTTTTCAACTTTCTAGAGAGAGATGGTGAAAGCTGGGCGGGAGGGGCAAGGAGGAGGAGGGGAAGCCAAGGGACAGATCTCCTTTAATACATCTCGGTACTATTGGGAAAAAATGTAATACATGTGTTACCTTCTTAATATTAAAAAACAGAACAAAAACGATGTGTGAGGGAAAAAAAGAGACCCACAACAGGTCTGCAGGTAGGTTGGAAAAAAATGTGTATTTTTAAGGGAGATTGTGTGTCAAAAGTAGGATTGTTTAATAAATAAAGATGGAAGAATGAACTAGAAAAGAGGAAGTGTTTTTGAATTTAGCACCCAGGAAATGATGTTCTCTTCTGGGAGATTCTGTGGACAGAATCCAGAGAAGCTACTAAGTCTGCACATGGGTAACTGCAAAAACATCTTTATAACAGGTTGACTGAGAGTAGGGGAAGGCATTGGATGTGGAATTTGTTAAAGGTCTGTTCATTTGATGACCACAAAAGCCTGCAGACGGGGCTGAGGGAGCAGCGTGGGGAGAAAGATGGAAGTGTGACCAGAACCCAGCTCTGAAAGCTCACCCTACACCCAGTGCTCTCCCCAGGGCACTTTCTCCCCAGGGACATTTGGCAGTGTCCACTTTGGGTGGTTCTGCTGGCATCTAGTAAGCACACATCCAGGCAAGCCAGCGCCCCACCCGCAAAGAATCGTCCAGCCATCCGAGATGTCAGCAGCCCTGAGGCTGAAAACCCCTATGCTAAACTAACGTGAGAGCTGAGATTTACCGAGACGTGAATGCCTGTTTTCAAATCCATGTACTCTTCATCCCAAACTCTGAGGGAAGCAGAGCAGGCATCTTGATTCCTCAGAGTCAGACCCGAAGTCTGGGACCAACCCAAGGTCCCTTGGCTTGGAATCCAGACTCTGGGCTCTAGCTCCATGCTCATCTGACTCTGGTGGAACCCGGGGGACACTCCCAAGTCCTCCTGGAACCCAATGGTCGAGTGAACACATGCTGTCCTCAGGGAACAGGGCTGCTATTGAAGGGCATGGTTGGAGAGTCCCCATTCCTGGCAGTAATGATTGGAGGAAACTGATGGAAAACCATTCAAGTGTCAGTACATAACTGCAGAGTCTTCTCCTTACCATGGTCCTGAAAGGTTGTTGCTGAATGAAAAGACGCTGGGATTCTTGGCCTGCGGAGGAGAAGAATTCAATCTGGGGCCAGAGATGAGGCTTGATCACTCAGAGCTTTTGTGTAATAAAGTTTTATTAAAGTATAAAGGAGATGGAGAAAGCTTCTGACATAGGCATCAGAAGGGGGCAGAAAGAGTATCCCACCTGCTAGTCTTCAGCTGGATGTTATAGAGTCACTAACAGTCTGTTAATGAAAGAAAGGAATGTCTTAAAACTCAGAATGGCACCAGGCCCCTCACCCATAAGATGCATTTTTGGATAGTCTTGGCACCAGATGATTCATCCCGGGCCATAAGATGATTAACTTGAATCTTGTAGAAGGGCAGATTACCATACAAATAGTTTCGTTTATATAGATTCGTGAAGTCGTGAAGTCACTCAGTCGTGTCCGACTCTTCATGACTCCATACACTGTAGCCCACCAGGCTCCTCCATCCATGGAATTTTCTAGGCAAGAGTTCTGGAGTGGGTTACCATTTCCTTCTCCATTACATAGATTAAGGGAACAATGGCAGAGCCTACTTGACAAACCAGTATGTTATACACAGATATTACATAGATTAGGGGAACAATATCTGAGTATAACATACTGGTTTGTCAAGTAGGTTCTGAGCCATTAGGCGGAACCGACTTGAAGACAGAGTTTGGGGTAAATGCATAGTACATTAACATAGCTTAAGACAAACATTTCCATAAGAAAAAATGCATTGGTTATCTCAAGGCTTGAAAATAGTTAACTTCAGGTGAAACCAGGTGTTATTATGGCAACACAGTATTTTAAGAGAAACCTCCTTTTAAATTTGTATAGAGAAGGAAAAATATATCGCTAGCTTGTTTCCTCCTGCCACTTAAGAGAGAGAAAAATGTCTGACACTTGCAGCCTATTTCCTCCGTTTGGAGACCCCTGGCCTTCCTGCCTGTTACCCTCTCAGTTCTTGGTCACACTCACAGGATGAATACTTTAACATACAGAGATCAGAAAATGCTAGGCTTGCTCAGGAAAGGGCAGTCTCAGATGGTCAGAAAGTGGGATGTATCAAGAGATGTTGGGAGGTGATAAGGTTGGAGAAAAAGTTGGGACGAGGGCTGGAGACGGAGTGGGGAAGAGAACTGCATTCTGTCAGTGATGAAGAGCTCTGGACATTGTTAAGGGCGGTGGTGACATGGCCTGACTGGTGTGCAGTCAACCCACTCCTCAGAGAACACTGTCTTTTAAAGCACACTTATTCCTCCTGCCCCTATTACAAAGTGGGTTGCTTTTTAAGGGGCTACATTTGCCTTTGGTGGGTTTTCACTGGGGACTGAGTACTTACATACAGTCTAGATGAAACCGCTTACCCGAAACTGGAGGCAGATGAAAATAGTGTCTTGCATAGCTGTCCATCTTCTATTTAAGTACATAGTGAAGTCACCGCACAAATGCTCACATGACCAACGTCATCTGACACTACCTACATGGGTTTAGAACTTCAATTCTAAATTCAAATGCACCAAAATAGGCTCCAGTGTGTTTCCAGGGTGTCTGTGCCATCTCCATGTGCTAACTCTGGAATGGAGATTATCACCATCAAAGGCATTAGCAAGGAAAGCCTCTTACGGCGCCATGCTGGCTGCTACACCAGATAAATAGCTGTCTTTTCCTTTTAATTGCTTACAATTCATATATAAAATACCACACTTAAATTTTCCTTAGGTGATACATTCTGACTGTAGAAACAATAGAAAATGCAGATAAGTAAGAGGCAGAAAGCGTCGCTCCCTATTTCTTTCTAGAGTCGTTTTCAAATTAATAAGGATAAGTTATCTTTTTCTTCCAAGAATTTTCTCCTAATAATTCTGAAATCACACTTGTGTTTTCCTGTTTAAAAATTAAAATCTTCCATTTAAGTGATTATGTACACTGAATCCATCAGGTTAACTCTGCTTCTTCCTGGTTAAGTTCATGCCAATGTGATCACCTCTCTGGAAATATAACCGCATGTCCAGGAGTATCTAACTGTAAAAAAACTACAACATTGCTGCATACATTGCTTTTATCTTAACTAGTTAATTTAACATTTCCAAGTATTTTTAGTCCTTCAGAAACGATGACACTGTGGATGATTTGTTCCTATGGAACACATTTTTCTTCCAGCTTTGATAATTCAGTTTCTATTTCTTTTCCCCAAAACAGGTTAAGAATCATTGCTGATTCTTCTAAAAGAGAGACTTTTATTCCATTTTACTTCATGCTGTAAACCTGTGGTTGGAGAAGGCAATGGCACCCCACTCCAGTACTCTTGCCTGGAAAATCCCATGGACGGAGGAGCCTGGTGGGCTGCAGTCTGTGGGGTCACGAAGAGTAGGACATGACTGAGCGACTTCACTTTCACTTTTCACTTTCATGCACTGGAGAAGGAAATGGCAACCCACTCCAGTGTTCTTGCCTGGAGAATCCCAGGGATGGCGGAGCCTGGTGGGCTGCCATCTATGGGGTCGCACAGAGTCGGACATGACTGAAGCGACTTAGCAGCAGGAGTAAACCTGTGGTGGGCAGTCGTGCGCCTCACTCAGTCACAGCTCTGCAGGACACAGAGACACAGGGGATGCTGGAAGGTATCAGACCGCTGACAGAGAGCCTAACTTTACAGTTATTTTCCTTCTTTCTTTTTTAAAGTCTTTATTGACCTTGTTACAGTATTGTTTCTGTTTTTTATATTTTGGTGTTTTGGCCATGAGGCATGTGGGATCTTACCTTCCCGACCAGGGGTGGAACCCATACCCCCGCGTAGGAAGGTGAAGTCTTCACAGCTGGCCCATCAGAGAAGTCCCTGGAGTTACTTCTAAGTCATCCTTTTAGAGATCCAGGTCACAGGGCCTTTCACTCCTAAATTCCCCTTATAGTTTCAAGGAAAACACATCAGAATATTTTATTGTTTAGAGACCGTCATTGTCACTCGAATGGACACTCGATCTAATGCTGTCCCGTGACCCAGAAGGTAGTGGGCTTGAAGGCTTTGACCCTGTAAAGGTGATCGTAAGCTAATCAAAATTCTTCCTTCTGAAATCTGGACTAAATGACGTGTGATCTCTTGGTCAGTGGGTAGTGAAAGAAGGAGAATTCACAAGCAGAGAAAGAGAGGCACAAACAGGAGACCACGTGGGTGAGATAATCTGGAGGCAAGGAGAAGATAAACTGAACTGTGAGTGGTCCATCTGCTCGCATCCTTATAAGACACCAACTTTCTCTTTAAGAAGATGAAATGCCTTGTTTTTGTTTTGAACAATCAAAAATGCTCCAAGCTTGTTTTCATTCTAGTGTTCACAGTGATTAGCATAAGCTTGACACAAAGTAAGTCTTAATGTTTATGGAAATAAATAATTCATTTATTTTCTCAAACACATCGCATTCAAGACTTTGGAAAAATCCCACATAAAATGTCATGACTCTGAAGACAATCTCAAGAGAATTAGCAGAGAAGACCCAGATGGAAAGAAAATACTTGCAAAAGATAAAGGATCTGCTAAAGGACTGTCATCCAAAATATACGAAGAACTCATGAAACTCAACAATAAGAAAACAAACAGCTCAATTAAAAAGGGGACCAAAGACCTTGACACTTCACCAAAGAAGATACACAGATGGCAAATAAGTGCATGAAATGAGGCTCTACATAAGTCATTAGAGAAATGCTGATGAAAATAGCAATGAGACTCCACTACACACCTATTAGAATGACCAAAATCTGGAACAGTGACAGCACCATGTGCTGGCAAGGATGTGGAGCAACAGGAATGCTCCTGGATTGCTGGTGGGAAAGCAGAATGGTACAGCTACTCTGGAAGACGGTTTCTTACAAAATGAAACAAACCCTTCTTACCACGTGATTCAGCAATCATGCTTCTTGGTATTTACCTGGAAGAGTTAAACAATTTAAGTGCACAGAGCAACCTGCAAATGGATGTTTCCAGCAACTTCATTCATAATTGCCCAAACTTGGAAGCAATCAGGATGTCCTTCAGCTGGTGAATGGATAAATAAACTCTGATATATCCAGACAACAGAATATTATTGAGTGCTAAAAGGAAATGAGCTCTTCAGCCATGAAGAGACATGGAGGAACCTTAAATGCTTATCACTAAATAAAGGAAGCCAATCTGAAAAGGCTATACATACTCTTTGATTCTCACTCTATGCCATTCTGGGAAAAAACAAAACTATAGAGACAGTAAAAAGATTGGTAGTTGCCAAGATTTGAGTGGGGGAGGGATGAATACATAGAGCACATAAAATTTTTAAATCAGTGAAACTACTTTGTATGATACTATTAAATATCATGGTGGACTTACGTCATTTACATTTGTCTAAACCCATGAAATGTCCCTGGAGAAAGGAAGTAAGGTGAAGTGAACTCGCTCAGTCGTGTCCGACTCTTTGCAACCCCATGGACTGTAGCCCACCAGGCTCCTCCATCCATGGGATTTTCCCGGCAAGAATACTGCAGTGGGTTGCCATTTCCTTCTCCAGGGGATCTTCCCAACCCAGGGATCGAACCCAAGTCTCCCACATGGCAGGAAGATGCTTTATCCTCTGAGCCACCAGGGAACACAGAGAAAGGAAAGGCAATCCAATTCAGTATTTTTGCTTGGAGAATTCCGTGGACAGAGGAGCCTGGCAGGCTATACAGTCCATGGGGTTGCAGAGTCCGATATGACTGAACGAATAACACACACACACCCATAAAATGTTCAGCACCAAGAGTGAACCCTAATGTAAACTGTGGTCTTTGAGGGATGATAATGTGTCAATGTAGATTCCCTATTTGTTGTTATACAGTTGGTACACTGTTCCACCTGTAACAGATGTACCACTCTGATGGGAGATCTTTTAATGGAGGTGGGGCATAGGGGGTAGGGACTATACATGTGTCAGGGCAGGAGTATATAGGAAATCTTTGTACCTTCTTAATTTTGCTGGGAACCTGAAACTGTTTTAAAAAATACGAAAAAAGCATGATTCCATCTCAAGGAATGTATGAGATATACACACAAATATCTGCAGACAAATAAAAATACAGTAATTTTAAGATGGCTAAAATAAAATGTATCATTTAGGACACTTTTGACTTCAACAAGCAGAAGACCTAGCTCAAACGGCTTCAACAAAGAGAATCTCACATCTCACACTCAGAATCTGGAGATAAGGCAGGTCCAGGGCTGGTTGGTTCAGTCAGTCTCAACAAGTCTCGGGACCGAGTTCCTCCCATCTCTGGGCTCTGCCACCTTCAAGGTGTTGATGTTGGTCCTGAGACTTGTTCCCTCATAGATCTCCTCCCAGGATCAAACCTCACACGACAGTCTGAAGACTGGTACAGAGAATGTTCTGAGTTCTGGGAAACTTTCCCAGAGACCACCCAGCTGACTTCCTTTCACAGGTATTGCCATTTTTATATCAGTCACTTGCAAGGGAAATGCAATTACCTTTATTGGTTTAGCCTAATCAGGAGTCACACCTGATTACGCTCTATTATATAATTGAAATTTGCCAAATGAAATGTTCCCTGTCTCTCTCTCACACACACACAAGATAAATATAGAAGATGACAGATGGTTAATTAACTAGATGAGAACCTTTTCACAGTGTATACGTATATCAAATCATCACTATGTATGCTTTAAGTGTCTTACAATTTTACTTGTCAGTTATACCTCAATAAAGCTGAAGAGAGACTTCAGAGGAGCTCATGAAGCCCTATTGCTGTTTAGTCACTAAGTTGTCCTAAGTCACTAAATCCAACTCTTTTGTGACCCCCCGGCCAGGCTCCTCCCTCCATGGGATTCTCCAGGCAAAAATACTGGAGTGGGTTGCCATTTCCTTCTGCAGGGGACCTTCCCAAACCAGGGATCAACCCCGTGTCTCTTGCATTGGCAGGCAGATTCTTTACCACTGAGCCACCAGGGAAGCAAGATGCCATGCAGCTAAGCCCGAGCACCATAACTGGAGAAAGCGCACATGCCACACAACAAAGACCCAGCACAGCCAAAAAAATTATAAAACTGAAAAGATCAACAGGCAAAAAGAGCAAAATAAAAACCAGCACCGGGACCAGTCCCGGGGTAACGGCCCTCTGAGCCTCTTTAGAAACCCCCCCACCCTTTACATCCCTTCCTGATTGATCACCTATTTAGTTGCCCAGCCAAAGCTAAAATCAGTGGCTTTCACCCTGACTATGCTTTAGGATCACCTGGAGAATATTTAAATAAAGTTTATAGTTTGGATCCCACCTCAAACCAACTAAGTCAGGATCCCTAGAGGTGGGGCCCTGGCATCTATATTTTTAAAAAATCCTTAGGTGATGCTCTTGATGCCATTGCTTTGACCCACTGGCTTAGAGCCTCTGAGCTGACAGCTGAGGGTCAGAGAGGCATCCTTCTCTCCATGGCGCCCATGGCCTCACCTTTGCAGCTCGTATCCCAACAGCCTGGCTAAGAACGTTTAGGAAAAGAGAAAAGCAGCATGTGTGCAGCTCATTTCTTTAGCAGGTCTACACGTCCTGCCCTACTAACACTCATCTGACCCTCAGATAACTCCATCTGAATCCCAGGTTGCCCAGTGCGGAAAGCACAGGCCAAAGCTGAAGTCCTCGCTGCCCTCTGTGTTTTCTAAACACCTGCGGGGAACACAGTGCCCTCCAGCAAGGCAGCATCAGATCAGGGCAGCTGCTTTGGACGGAGGCTGGGCGTGGCAAATAAAAGCAAACCACAGTGGTCAGCAATTCATCCAAGCGCTCCCCGGAAGAGTGCCCTGAGCAGGCTGAGCTGGAGCTTCACTCTTCCTCCAAGAGCGCAGTGCCCTTTTATCTCAGTCCTGGGCAGGTGTGGTAGCCAGTTATCCTTCCCCTTCATTTTCATCCCCTCACCTGATCCTTTAGCCTAAGCTCTGACTCCAGGGTCCACGGCCCACACCACTGACCTCTCATTGATAAGCAGTGCCTACAAGGTAAGACACTTCCTGTTCACCTGGAGAAAGATTTCTGGAGTCCTGAACATTAGACCAGAATCTCAGGTCCTTTCCTGAGTCATTTCCCTGAATTTCAAGACAGATTTCTTCTCCCTGCACCCCTTCCTGCCTGTCTGCCTTCTCCACTCTGCCCTGGGATCTGCTGACTCATTTCCCCTGCGTGTCCTTCAGTCAGCGAACTTGACCTGCAGGATCCCCTTATCACACATCCTAGATGTCTCAATCAGTGACTCTTGCTCACGGCTGCACTCCCCTTGAGAAGATTACGTGTGTACGTACGTACTGATAGTGCTTTGTGGTAGTGATGGTGAGTGCAGAGGGGAAACCAAGAAGGGAGGAGCCTCAGGAAAAGTAAGGAATTTATTACATACATAGTAAAACTATATATACTATATAATATGTATATAATGCATGTACAAAGGAATTTATGTATAATGTCACGACATGTAATAGGTAAGTTTATGTTAAAGAATTCATATATATAATATAATTAAATATTATCTATCATATATAATTTAGTATTATATTGTTTATAATGTTACATAAATTTCATTTATATGTTATATAATCATACATATACATGAGTTTCTAAGAAATTATATATAATGCTTTTTATAAGGTTCTATTATAATTAATATAATATGATATATTAATTATATATAATTACATAGTATATGTAATTATATATAAATTCCTTTGATATTATGTCACTATAATATTATGATGACATGATTTCATAATATTATAATGACACAATATATGTATTATAATGATATATAATATCTAAAGGAATTTTATATAGTATTATAATATAATAATGAGATATTAATTACATATGATTATATATTATTGTGTATATAAAGTCTATGTAAATTCACTTATACTCAAGGTAATATAGAAAAATTCCTTTAGATATTATGCTTGTTATTTTATATAGCATATATAAATTATTTATATATTTATATTATACATATATGTATAAATTCCCTAAGTTCCCTTTTTAGAGATTCTTTTTTTTTTTTTATGAAAGGATTTTATTATTTTTTTTTAATTTTATTTTATTTTTAAACTTTACATAATTGTATTAGTTTTGCCAAATATCAAAATGAATCCGCCACAGGTATACATGTGTTCCCCATCCTGAACCCTCCTCCCTCCTCCCTCCCCATTCCATCCCTCTGGGTCGTCCCAGTGCACCAGCCCCAAGCATCCAGTATCATGCATCGAACCTGGACTGGCAACTTGTTTCATACATGATATTTTACATGTTTCAATGCCATTCTCCCAAATCTTCCCACCCTCTCCCTCTCTCACAGAGTCCATAAGACTGTTCTATACATCAGTGTCTCTTTTGCTGTCTCGTACACAGGGTTATTGTTACCATTTTTCTAAATTCCATATATATGCGTTAGTATACTGTATTGGTGTTTTTCTTTCTGGCTTACTTCACTCTGTATAATAGGCTCCAGTTTCATCCATCTCATTAGAACTGATTCAAATGTATTCTTTTTAATGGCTGAGTAATACTCCATTGTGTATATGTACCACAGCTTTCTTATCCATTCATCTACTGATGGACATCTAGGTTGCTTCCATGTCCTGGCTATTATAAACAGTGCTGCAATGAACATTGGGGTACACGTGTCTCTTTCCCTTCTGGTTTCCTCAGTGTGTATGCCCAGCAGTGGGATTGCTCCTTTTTAGAGATTCTGATTTAACCAGTCTAGGGTGAGATCTGAGCATTCTAGAAGTTTCTCAGGTGATCTTCCTATGCAGCCAGGATTGAGAACCATTGATTAAGAATGAAACCTTTGTAAACTCAGATTTTTAGGTAAGATAAATATAACATCTTTAAAGCAAAGGGAGGAACACAGCTAACAGAAGTCCCCGCATGATTCATGTCCAGGGGAAGAAGTTGCGGCCAGTGGCCTGCTCTGCCCTCACCCTCTGCCCTCACCCTCACAGAAACACTGTCAGCAGCCTCCACAGCCACACGGATGCCCCCACTGAACCTTCATCTTCCATCAGGGCCCGAAGGTTTTGCTCACACTCCCCAGCCTCAGTAGGGAACCCTTTACACCTACCCCTACTGCTAAGTCTCCCTGGAACCAAACACACGGCTGATGATCCTGAGGCTTGTTGTCTCTGAGGCCAGCTTTGCAGAACCTCGCGGTGCTGGCAAAGTGAGACATGTAAGAGAAATGCCTCGTGGGCACCGGCAAGCAGCCACAGTGGTTCAGCAGAGAAGAGGGCTGGAGGTAGGTGACCAGCTGTCCCGGCTTGCTTGTCTCAGTGTGAAAATTGGGACAGTCTAGACAAGCCAGGTCCATAGGCCATGCTATGGCTTTGTACCCTTCTGGAATGGAAACTCCTGTGGGGCAGTGAGCCTTCCTTAACACAAGCATATTCTGTCTTCTTTTTGCTCTGTACCCATGCAGGAGTTAATTTTCCAATTTTGTCTTTTTGTTTTTCAAAATATTAAGCAATTAATGTGTCAATCATAGAAAAATTTAAATATCCAGAGAAGCAAAAGAAAGCAAATGAAATCATGTGTAATCTCATTCCCTAGAGTTAACTACTTATTAAGATTCTAGCATTTCTCCTCCCCTTCTTTTTGTGCATATATATTCTAAATTTCTATGCATATATAAATATTAAATTGATTTTTCTATTAGAGAAATTAAAGATACTGGGAGAATAGAAAAGACCATCGGGTGCAAATAAAAGGTGGTACACCAAGGAAATATAAAAATGAAAACATGAACGACTAGGTAAGTTAGAGTGGAGCACATCTGAGCCTTGCCGGAGCTGCAGCCTGCCTCGGAGGCACTGGGGTGGTGCTTTGTCCATGGAGGGAGGTGACTAGAGGCATGAGGCCATGCTCCCCACATCCCCTCCCATGGGGACCAGGGTTCTGTGTACGTCCCAGGCTCCAGAACTCAGGGGACTGGACCGCACTTTCCTGAGAGGCTGTTGCTATATACAGCAGAGGGCAAAGGCTTAGAGAAGAGAAGCAGAGATGACCCAAGGGAGCACAATGAAGCCTTTGAACAGAGGCTAAAAAGCAGACCTCTTCAGCCTGGAAAGAGGGGAAGCGAGGAGCAACTTAATAGCAGCCTTCATGGAGATGAACGGTTTGCCCCAAGGGGTGACCTGCCGTTCTCCAGCTTCACTAAGGACCAAGAGACGAAAACAAATAAGGGTACCTCTTCTGTGTAGGGGCTTTTTACTTTGCTCGATGACTTTTCTTTTTTGATAACGTCCTCAGCACATCTCTGAGACGCGGAAGGAGCTCACTCATGGGATTTAGGTTACACAGGAGAAAATGCTGGGAGGGTTGTAAAAGCATCCAGTGAGATTTCCCGTGGAGGTCACAGACTCTTCTTTGAAAGGTCAATAAAAATAAGACCATGTTTCATCAAATAGGGGTGCTTTATACATCACCCTGCCTAATCAGAATACCTTCCATTTATACTGGGTTGGCCAAAAAATTTGTTTGGGGTTTTCTGGCAAAACCTGAATGAATTTTTTGGCCAACCCAGTATATGATACATTTTTGTATATCTTTCACCTGCCTAAGTTCATTCAGTCTATGAAAGAATCATTTGAGGTCACAAAGAGATGTTATTGTCCCAATTTCCAGATGAGGAAAATGAAGGTTTAAGGAAAGGAAGCGACTTGCCCCAGGTCCCAGAGTGAATTGGGAGGTAGAGTATATTCTAGACCTAGTGGTTCTTGGTTTCTGGGCCTCCTGCCTCACTAGTGGTTCTCAGCTTTGAGCGCACATCAGAATCCCCAGGAGGGCTTGTTAAAACACAGGTCACTGGGCCCACCGTCACAGTTTCTGATTCAGTGAGTCAGAATTTGCATTTCTAACAAGTTCCCAGGCACAGCTGATGCCACTGTCTGGGAACCACACTCACGCCGTCCAGCCAACTAGACTAGCTGTAGAAAAAATTGCATAAAGGCCTTAGATCCATAGAAGTGGTATTTAACTTGAAACATCTCCATGGAAATCATCCTTTACGACAGGCCCCTGGATGATCGGAGCACAGCAGCACAGACGTCTGCTCACAGCGCAGGGGGCCACCCTCCTGCCCGAACAGTGCCACAGAGCAGCACAGCCCAAAGGCCGGAAGTGATGCAGGAAACAGATATTTCCAGCATCTATTCTATTCTTCTCTAAAAATTATTTTAAATTTATTTTTTAATTTTTAAAATTATTTTTATTTATACCTATTCTATGACAGGCACTCTTCAAGTCTTTTATAATCATTTTGCATTTGCAGTTACTCTTTGATATAGACACAATTATTCCCATTGTACAGATTTAAGAAACTGAGGTTCAAAAAAAGCTATGCAACTTGCCTAACAAAAGAATTAGAACTTCCAGTTTCAAAATTACTTTTCTTTGGCATCATAGATTTATTTTAGACCCATTACCTGATTTCTATTATTCTCAGCCTAATTTTTGTTAGGTCCTCAGCATATTACACAATGGTTCTTTCCCCTATTCCACATGGTTAGTTATTTTCCCCATCCTATGGCATTGTACTTAACTTCATTCTAGTTCATTAAGTTCTTTCCTGGCCTTTGTAGCCAGAATCATTTAGAACTTGTTAGCTGGCTGATTGCTGCTGCTGCTGCTAAGTCGCTTCAGTCGTGTCTGACTGTGCGACCCCATAGACGGCAGCCCACCAGGCTCCTCCGTCCCTGAGATTCTCCAGGCAAGAACACCGGAGTGGGTTGCCATTTTCTTCTCCAATGCAGGAAAGTAAAAAGGGAAAGTGAAGTCGCTCAGTTGTGTCCGACTCCTAGCGACCCCATGGACTGCAGCCTACCAGGCCCCTCCGTCCATGGGATTTTCCAGGCAAGAGTACTGGAGTGGGGTGCCATTGCCTTCTCCGAGTTGGCTGATTAGTTTGATGCAAAAGATATGCCTAGGAGGAAATTAATTAGGAAATTGTGGTACGGCCATACCGTGAAGTCTTATTTAGTACATACTGACAGGACAAGACTGTCATGATATATTTGATTTTTTAAAAGCAAGTTATGAAACATGCACAGAATGCTGTTTTGTAAAAGAAAAATTGTATGTAAACACACAAATGGCTATGCAAGGGCAAATACTCACATTCCAATATATGCACTTAGAGCAAACGTTAATTAACTCAGAATCAGGGGATAATGGGTGACTTTTTAACTTTATCCACTTAGCTTCTCTGAATTTTATAATTTCTCTTCCATGGGTGTGTATTATTTTTTGTAGGAAGGTCCTCCTTGCCAATCCTTAAAATTTCCCTATTCTCTCTCCACGCTAAGTTCTTTATGTGTTCCTGGTGTTTGTTCTCCTAATGAAATATTTAGCTCTATGTTATTCTCTACACCAGAAAATGAGTTGTTTTGGGAGCAGAAAGAAAAAAAAAAACCACCACCCATCCTCTCACCTGTGTCTAGTTAGTATAGACAATCTTATTTACAAAGCAGAAACGGAGACATAGATGTAGAGAACAAACACATGGATCGCAAGGGGAAAGGGGGGTGGGGTGGATTGGGAGACAGGGATTAATATATGCATATGCTATTGATACTCTGTATATGGTAGACACCTAATGAGAACCTACATGGCACAGGGAACTCTACTCAGTGCTCTGTGGTGAGCTGAATGGGAAGGAGATCCAAAAAAGAAGGGATATATGCACACACACAGCTGATTCACTTTGCTGTACAGTAGAAACTAACACAACATTGTAAAGCAACTGTACTCCAATAAAAACTAATTTAAAAAAAGAGAGAGAAAGCAAAGCAGCCGCCCTTGGATTCCCATTTTGTATGTGAAGTGAGAGCGCTGCTCAAGGGCATCTAAGGGGAGAACATGTGTAATAATGATTTCTCCAGGTTCCAGGGCTGGGCAAGCTATGCGTAAGAATTTATTAATCATTTAGACTTACTTGTAAATCTAAATGATTAATGACAACAGCAAATACACTGTAATAAATAGTTACAGGAATCAATGAACTAAACTTACATGTGGCAGCAATGCCTGAACAATTAAGAGCTGGTATTTGAAGCCTCTATAGAATAAATTCTCTAGCAACTCTCCGCCCAAGTGACTCTGCTGGAGACTCCAGTACAGTAGGGGCCAAAGCTGTGTAGGTTTGAAGAAGGAAGATTTTTCAGTGTGAAGCCAGGGCCCCTTGAGGAATAAGCCCCAGGTCCAGGCCTCTTTTTTTCTTTCAGTATTAATTTATTATTTGGTTGCATTGGATCTTAGTTGTGGTAGGCGAGGTCTTCACTGCATCACGTGCATTTTTTGTTGTGGTTCACGGACTCTCTAGTTGCTGCATGTGGGTTAGTTGCTCCTCGCCATGTGGGATCTTAGTTCCATAATCAGGGTTCAAACCCACATCCCCTGCCTTGCAGGGTAGAGTCTTAACCACTGGACCACCAGGGAAGTCCCCAGGCCTTTTCTAAGAATGATCTTTCTCTGGTGAAATGGGAATGACCAGCTGATGCCCTGGGTCGGGGAACCCGGTTACACTTGATCCTCTGGGTCAATCCACCCATCCAGTTAAAGGGAGTAGATCATCAGGAACAGAATCACCTTTGATCTCTAAGGTGGTTAGAGCCAGAAAAGGGAAAGAATGTGCCTTCTTTCGTGTGAGTTAATAGGAAGGACAGCGTCAGGAAGTGGGGAGTAAGGGGCAGGGAATTATTCACTGTGCAAAGAGAAATGTTTGAGACTTGGTTGTCTCTAAGCCTGCAAATAAAAAATCTATAAACCTTCAGAATAGGATTATGAGAGTGAAAGTAATTTCTGGCCCAGGTCCCAACCCCTAAGTGCTTCATGGGGACAGCTTTCCTGAGCAAAACAAAGACAGTGACCCACTAGGCCTATGAGGCCTGGCCTGGGGCCTGGTTGCTTAACGCTGATTGTCTTCTAAAGAGCTCTGCAGAGAGCAAAAGTCATACAAGCTTCCCAAGTTTTCTTCCTGGGAGAGCCAGCCTCTGGGATTCCCGGCACTCCTCCTGCCTTATCTGTCCTGTTGCCATTAAACAGGTGCTGTAGGCACAGGGCATACGAAAAGGATGACCACAGGCCCTGCCCTGCAGGCTCGGGACAGCACAGCTATCTGCAGGAGGGTGTCTGGAGCCCAGAGCAAGGTGCCCCACTGCTGCACTTCCACGAGGCAGATCCCACTTGGACCGATTCCCTCTGCCTCCTCTCTTGGCCCTGTTGTGGATGAATGTACCCCAGACTCGCTTGCTCTCTGCTGTGATCTTTGGGGACAGATGTTCATGGAAGGCATCCGCTCCTGGCCCAGTCTACCTGCCTGCTGTGAATTAAATCCACATTTCCAGCCCCATCTTAGCAATGCCCCGGGCTGTCCATGGCTTGTTCCTTCTCCCCATCCCAGGACTTGGAGGTTCTGAGTCCTGGGATGGGCAGACTGAGGCCCCAGGAAGGGGGGCTGGGCAGAACAGCAGGGAAATAAGCCACCCGGCGGCCCCCTCACACCCTGGGTCCTCAACCGAAACGTACTGAGATGTTTCTTGAGCAATCTAAGCTAGGACGCAAATGCACAACAATCATGGGAACGTCTCCGCTTCAGTAGAGAAGGAAACCATCACCTTGAATCCACCAAGGAGGAGAGAGCTATGTAGTTTTCTAGCCACATTTTTTGCAGTTCTGTATTTTGTGTTTGTAATTCCTAACCACTCACTTTATCACTCTGCCTCCCACTTCTCCAGAAAGGTCCAAGGAAGTGGAGTCTCACTGAGCTGACTTCCAGAATAGCAGTGTTTCTTGCCGTCCATAGGCTAATTGTACATTTCCTCCTCTACAGAACCGGGACCCCTCTTCTCTACCTGACCTCCTCCATGCAGGAGAGCCACTGAGAACACATTCCCTCTACAGTTTATCTAAACACCATGACACTGATCCTTCTGATCCACTCTCCCCCTCCCCACCTATTTCTCAGGGTGCACTGCTTTACTCCGTGCTTCTAAAACCGCTTGTATTGACAGCTACGAGAGCCCTGTTGTATAGAGCCTCAATCTCAACCACTGAGAATGAAGCTAGAGCAGACCATTTGAATGGGTCCCTTTAAAGCTAGATGGATGGCAAACAAGCACATGACAAGATGCTCAGTACCCCTTGTCCTTAGAGAAAAGCAAAGTAAAGCCACCCTGAGATACCACCACCTATTAGAATAGCCTGGAGAATCCCATGGACGGAGGAGCCTGGGGGGCTATAGTCCACGGGGTCGCAAAGAGTCGGACATGACTGAGCGACTTCACCCACTCACTCACTCAATCACTCAAACTACACCAACGATACCAACTGCTGGTGCGGAGCAGTTGGTTTCGCAACTGAGGATGAAACCATCCTCCAACTGAGGATGTGAAACAATCAGAATGTTCACACACTGCTGGTGGGAATGTAAAATGGTACAACCATTTCAGAAATCAGCTGCCAGTCCCTTATAAGGTTAAACACATACCCAACGATGACCCAACATGACCCAACCATCCCACTCTTAACAGAAATAAAAACCTATGGACATACATCAAACTTGATGTGAATGTTTACGGTAGCCTTATTCAAAATTGCCCAAAGCTGGAAACAGAATTAAGGGTCCTTTCACTGGGAATGGATAAATGATGCTGCAGCCATACAATGAACTGTTACTCAGCAACGAAGAGTAAGGAATATTTTTAATAATACATTCCACAACAGGAAGGACCCTCAAAAACATTATACTGATATAGGTCACAGGGACTTAAGGTCCAGCGTTAATCTCTGGTTTCTCAAACTATGACTGTTGGTGGTCTCCAAAGGTCTGCCGTTAATGGAGGCTGAGGAGCAGACTTAGAGCAGAGACAGAGGCAGGTTTGGAAGAAGAGTGTTAGATTTAGAATATAAATTTAGGTTTTAACATTGTTAAAATAAGATGACTTTATGTACCAATTAAGTGGGGCTAAAATGACTATAAAAGGCAAAAGTATCTATAGACATTTGTCCACACTGAGACATATACCCACACAGAGATAGTGAATGAACCTTTGATTTACCACTCCTTTTGAAAGACTTAAAACCAAAACAACAGATTTTCAGATTGTTAAAGTATTATTCTGAGGAAACAAACAAAAAAAACCCATTACACTAAGTGAAAGAAGTCAGACTCAAAAGTCCACATGGTGTCTGCTTTTCCTCTATTATGATATTTTCATGAAAGTCTTGCAAAGGCAAAACGTTAGGGGCAGAAAACAGGCCAGTAGTTGCCAGGGACTGGGGGTGAGGAGAGGGGTTGACTACAAAGTGGTGTGGGGAGATTCTGGGAGTGGTGGAGTGTTCTTGACCCTGCTTAGATCCCGCTTAGGGTGGTGGTTACACGAATGTACACATTCCTCAAAATCCACCAGAACTCTACAGTGAGGATGAATTTTGCCCTATGTAAATTGTGCCTTAAATTTTAAAATACGAAGCCAGAGATGGACTCTGTCTCTAAGCAGGCTGCATAAACACCCACAATGTCGCATTCCCAGTCAGCCTCTCCTGAAGAGCCACGCCACTGCTTCTCTCCCCCCATCCGGATGAGAAATGTCAGCTTGTTGTCGGCATCTTGAGTGTTAGTCGTGCCCTGCTCCAGTATTCTTGTCCGGGAAATTCCATGAACAGAGAGCCTGGTGGGCTACAGTCCATGGGGTCGCAAGAGTCAGACACGACCGAGCGACTGAACTACAAGCACATCAGGAAGCCCTCGCAGGAATCGAGATAGAGAAGCTGTCGCCCCCAAAGCTTTCCTGGTGCCGTCATAACCCCTCCTCCCGCCCTTGCTGGCCCCTCAGTCTCAAGAACCACTAACCTGCTGTCACTAGAGGTTAGTTGCATTTTTTCAGTTTTACATAAATGCAGTCATACAAAATTGCTCTTTTGTGGGGGAGGGTCTTGCTACTCTCAGAAAAATTATTTTAAGATTTATCCATGTTCCCACATGCATCAAAAATACATTCTGTCTCAGCAATGAGATGGTTGGATGGCATCACTGACTCAATGGACATGAGTTTGAGCAAGTTCTGGGAGATGGTTAAAGACCGGGAAGCCTGGCGTGCTGCAAAGAACTGGACACGACTGAGCGACTAAACAGAGACAAAGGATTCCACCGTATGGCTACATCACAATCTGTTCCTGCTGCTGAGTTGCTACAGTCATGTCCGACTCTGTGGGACCTCATGGATGGCAGCCCAACAGGCTCCTCTGTCCCTGGGATTCTGCAGGCAAGAATACTGGAGTGTGTTGCCATTTCCTTCTCCAACACCACAATCTAGTTATCCATTCATCTCTTGATCGACATTTCAATTGTTTCAAGGTTTGGAGCTGCCTTTCTCTTGCACCAGTCAGGCTGGCGGTCCTTTAGGAAACACCCAGAGCTCCTCACTCTGGCTTCTTGCCTCGATCCCCTCCTAACCTGCCCCACGGAAACGGCAGGAGTCATTCTGAAGTAGCAGATAAATAGGACTCAGGTTAATCTGCTGCAGCCAGTTTCACGCTGGCCCTTTAAGATAAAGGATGGGTGGGAATGACACACCCTGATTGGGTGAAAGACAAAACAGCCCTCCATAGTGGCCTCAATTTTGTGGTTGAGAGGATTTCCCAGACTGACAGATGCACAGAAGGGGTCTTAAGACATCTTCTAGTAACCTTGGTTTCTTCGTAATATCATTACAACATCATTAGTATTGTGGTTTTGACACACACAACTTTGTGGGTTTTGTTTCTGGAAAGATTCAAGATGGCGCCTGGTGGAAGCCCAAATAAGAAATTATAGATAAGGCGATCATAGGGGAGGGGAAAAAGGAGTCAGTTCAGTTCAGTTCAGTCGCTCAGTCGTGTCCGACTCTTTGAGACCCCATGAATCATAGCACACCAGGCCTCCCTGTCCATCACCATCACCCAGAGTTCACTCAAACTCACGTGCATCGAGTCAGTGATGCCATCCAGCCATCTCATCCTCTGTCGTCCCCTTCTCCTCCTGCCCCCAATCCCTCCCAGCATCAGAGTCTTTTCCAATGAGTCAACTCTTCGCATGAGGTGGCCAAAGTACTGGAGTTTCAGCTTTAGCATCATTCCTCCCAAAGAACACCCAGGGCTGATCACCTTTAGAATGGACTGGTTGGATCTTCTTGCAGTCCAAGGGACTCTCCTCATCTAAATCCTGGAAGACTAATCCATATTAATAACCTAAGCTTCCCCTGCAGGGTGTGTCTCACTCGGCAAGTTTGCCAGGGCACTATCCCACACGTACTGTACTTCTCATAAACTCCTTGTCTGCTCTGCAATCTTGGTCACTGTAATGAATTCTTTCTTCAAAGCAGGTGAGGAAGGACCCTCACCTGCCGAAAACAATTCCGCAGAACGTGAGAACAGCAGTGGGGAGCACGGGCATCTCTTTAGGGCCTCTCCGCTCCCTCCTCCTCCCCATTGCCCCTGTTCTAGTGGCCTCTCAAATCGCAACTGCCCCTTGATTTGAGAAAGAGAGGCGACCCTGTGAGGACTGGGGGAAATGGGGCGGTTCAGTAGTGACACCTCCTTTCTGCCTCTGCAGTGTGACTGGTCGCTGCATTTCTATACTGGCTCTCGGAACACATTTTTAAGAACCCAGAATAGAATGTCCATGGAAGTGCTTCTTAAGCTTTGGTGTGAATGGAAATCATTATAGAATCGTGCTAAAATACAGATTCTGACTCAGGCCTGGGAAAGAGGCCTCAGATTCTAGATTTCTAGCAAGATCCTAGATGACTTGATGAGGTGGGCTTCACACCACACTCTTGGGAAGGGGTCAGCCACAGGTGTGTAATCACTTAGTAATTGCTTTTTAACAATAGTTTAATCAGTGCCTATAAAACTCCACTAAATGCAGGCTGGTTTCAGTCTTCCTCTCTCCTGCCCCATGGCTCTTCTGATCCGGCCAGGGCTTCCCACTGAACTCCCTCGAAGCCAGGAGGCAGAAGGACTGGATGATGTCAGATTGTAGAGGGTTAAGGACAGCATCTCTTGTTGGCAAAAGATCTGCTGCTTCTCTTATCCTCTGCCTTGTACAATAGTTCCTGGGAAATATCGAGTTCAGGAACTAAGATTCTGTAGAAATGGGTTATAGGATGGGCTGAGGGACAGAAAAAAGAGGAAAGGAAACAAGGATACTCAGAAGAAAGCCGGGAGGAACTCCTAAGTACGTTCCCAGGCTGATCCAGCATCAGACCGAGGACCCAACAGGGAATCAGGCATGCTGTGAGTTTAAAACCTCAGTCCGCAAGAAAACTTTTCAAAGAGGTCTTAACTGCTCCACTGTCCCCATAAAATTCCCCTCCCCTTCCTCTCACTGGCCCTCAATAACCCCCATGTCTGAGAAACATTTGCATCCCTTTGGTTCATTCTTTAGATTGTATATACTTGGCACACAGAGCCTAATCCTAATGGAATCTTTTTTTCCATAGGGACCAACCATCACAGACCTATCTCGGGTGGAAAGAGCTGGTAACAGTAACTGTGGAAAAATCTCAGATCTCTGGGAGAAAAGTTTCCATAAAGTGATTCACTCAATCAGGCAAATGAACTTCCATCTCCTCTAATGTGCCAGGCACTGTGGACACAGCGCTTCCCTCAAGACATGACATAGACTGAGGTATCTCCACTCCTTCGTGTGGGGAGGCACAAACAAAGCTTCTTCTTAGGAGACCAGAGAAGAGAAGACCACTTCGAACCATGGTTACAGGGAAGGCAGCCTCGGGCAGATGGCACTTAGCTGGCGAAAGCTAGGGAGAAGGTTTTCCAAGACTAAGTTACCCAGGTGAGAGGCCTGCCATCTGTGGAGAAAGGAGAGGAACGGGACAGGGAGATGGGACATGAGGCCTGAGGCCTACCTGCGAGCTCAGTCACTTCAGTCATGTCCGGCTGCTTGGGACCCTATGCGCTGAATCCCGCCAGGCTCCTCAGTCCATGGGATTCTCCAGGCAGGGATACTGGAGTGGGTTGTCATTTCCTCCTTCAGAGGATCTTCCCGACCCCGGGATCAAACCCTGCATCTCCTGCTTTGTAGGCAGATTTTCTGACTACCTAGACTATATTTGATGACTAACTGAGGATACAGAAGTGACAGAACCCAAACGGTTCAAGGTTGATTGGCCCCAACGTGCTTGGATCAGAGAATGGAGAGTTGGGAGGTGAGGAGAGCAGTCAGGAGGCCTGCGTGTCAGTCCAGGTGGAAGGGCCTCAGCCGGGAAGAGGTTCTGAGAAAAGTGGTTCGGATGAGCGGTAGGGAAGCAAGACACCCCCGGATCCGGCAGCTGCATGTCAGATGTAATGGAGAGCAGCTGCGAACTTGAGTCTTTCTGGGAGAATGACCGTTCTGAACCATGAGTTTGGTCTTAGGGACATTGAGACATTTATGTGACTGTGCCCAGTAGGCAGTTAGAAACACAAACCTGCATCTTGGAGAGCCACGGCCTCCTATAAACACACACTTGGGTTGCTCAGGCTGAGGTCCTTCTATAAGCAAGCAAACAACAGGAGAACCTCCAGTACCCCAGCAGTGCCGCTCACTGGGGCTCAGAGTGAGTCAGAAAGCTCGTGCAATGCTCGTGTCTGTAGAGGGAACAGGCCACTCTGCAGTAACAGATCCAGGGCTGAGCACTGCCCACAGTGGAGGTACATGAGGAGCTGTGGGAACACAGCTCGTGGCGGGGAGGGCAGGCTTTTTTCTCTCAGGCCTACATTTTCCTGGTGCTTCCAACACCAGGCACCGGATGAAGCTCAGCTAAGTGCAGACTCACCCCAGCAGGTTCTGGCTGCCTTCTGTATGCAGAGCAGAGAAACTAGTCCAAGAAAGAAACAGAAGGAAACAGTCCCAGGGGCAGGAATTCAAGATGCTGAGATGCCCCTGCGGTCAAAAACAAAACAATTTCAAGTGACAGCCATGCTTATCATTGTCAAATGCTACCAAAAAGTCAGAAAGGAGAACTGAGCAAAGGTGACCAAATTGGGGACTTAAAGGTCACTGTGACCTTTGGTAGCAATTTCAGAAAGACAAAAACAAATACTGTATATTAACACATATCTGGAGGAGAAAATGGCAACCCCCTCCAGTATTCTTGCCTGGAAAACCCATGGACAAAGGAGCCTGGTGGGCTACGGTTCATGGGGTTGCAAAGAGTTGGACATGGCTGTGCAACAACCCACATATTAATGCATATATGTGGAATCTTGGAGAAGGGAATGGCAACCCACTCCAGTATTCTTGCCTAGAAAATTCCATGGACAGAGCAGCCTGGAGGGCTACAGTCTATGGGGTCCTAAAGAGTTGGACTGGAGGAGGAAATGACAACCCACTGCAGTATTCTTGCCCGGAGGATCCCATGGGCCGAGGAGCCTGGCGGGCTACAGTCTATGGGGTCGCAAGAGTCGGACACGACTGAGTGACGAAGCACCGCACAAGTGGAATCTAGAAAAGTGGTACAGATGAACCTATTTGCAGGGCAGGAATAGGGACACAGACATAGAAAAAGGAGTTGTGGACACAGTAGAGAAAGGAGAGGGCAAAATAGATAGCTGCTAGGAAACAGCTGTGTAGCTCAGGGAGCAGCTCAGAGTCCGTGACAACCTAGAGGGCAGCCGCAGGGTGGGACGCTCAGGAGCGAGGGGATGTACGCACACATAAAGCTGGTTCAGTTTGTTGCACAGCAGAAACTAACACAACATTGTAAAGCAATTATACTCCAATAATAAAATTAAAGAACCAAAATGTCAGTGTTTTTTAAAATTATATATATGTGTGTGTACATATGTATTTATATACATATATATGTATATATATATAGGAAAAGTCTTCTTTAAAAAGTCAATAAGGAGAGCTGAGCAGAGGCTAGTCCCAACTGGGGACTTAGAGGTCATAGTGACCTTTGGTAGCAATACCAGTTAAGAAGCCTCCAAGAAAGTCATATTCTAAGGAATTAAGGAAGGTGGAGGAGGGACATTGACTGTAGATGTCTTTTTGAAAAATTTTGGTAATAAAAGGGAACATGAGTGGTTGTAGTCAAGTGAGAGCAATGTAGGATTCCTCTTTCTTTTACAATAAGAGAGCCTGGGGCAGGTTGATATTCAGAGGAAGAAAGAACCAATGGGATGGGAATGTTCAAAGATGAAGGAGGTAATTAACATACTAGATTCAAGAATGGAAAACTCTCCTGGACTGCCCTTCTCTGGGGGCCCTGCCCTGCCCACACCCTTCAGTGGGGAAGTGGGGCCCCAGCCAGCATCCCTCTGGTTGGAACCCCGAGTCCTTCTGGAGCCACCCTGCAGGGATCTGTGGTTTCTCTCTTCTGCTCTATTTCCCTGGCAGTGAATCATTGGCCTGAAGCCCAGTTTCCTACTAGTATTAATTCTGCGTGTTCTCACCTGCAAATAAACTTCTGCCCAGACCCAAGATCTCAACAAACTGGTTTTTCTAGTCCTGGACACCAGAATCCCCTGATATCCAGTGACACCTCTTTAAGTGCTGACCACTCGTCCACCTTGATCTCTATGAGCTCCAGCTTTGTGAATGTGAACACCCAGGATTTGGGACTTGGTTTGGAAATTTTGCTTAGTTGTCCTTCTCTCAAGAGACCTCACCTGGAAAAACACCCTTTTAACCCATAACTATCCAATAGCTTGCTTTATTTGCCCCGAATAGCCAGTGTTTGGCTTTCTCCAGTTTGGGCAGCCTGCTGTTGCTTGCTCTTCGGGGTTGAGACCAGGAAAAACTGCTCCGGGGCGTGGGTGGGGGTGGGGTGAGGGCTGGCACACCCCTCCCTCCAGGAAGTTTAAAGGAGGGGAGAGTTCAAGGAATTCCAGCGGGCCAGCCTGAGCTCCCCAGGCTCCCCAGTCAGCCATCAGCCTGTCTGTCCTCCCATTCAGCCTCTATAGCATCCACTTCCCTGTTTGCCAGAAATTGTTAGGGAAATACCCGCAACATGCCAGGCTCCAGAAACAAGAGAATAAAACACTGAGAAAGCCTCAGGAAAGACTGAAACTGGCCCACGTGTGACTCAGAGACTTAGACACGCCTGAATCTCTCTGCTTTCGCCAAAGAGAAAGGGGAAAACCTGTTTTATTTGCAAACTCAGCACTGGGGTTCCCTTAACTACTAAGACCTCAGGCCTCTCTCACCCCGCAACCCTAGTCCTCCCATAGGAGGTGGAGGAAGCAAAGCCACCCCTGGGCATTGCTGGGCACAATGGCCAGCACAGGATGCCAGGCACTTAAACACTGCAAGCCTGGAGGTGAGGGTGAATGAATGCAGCTGCCTGATCATTCTTGCTGTTCATCAGCAACAGGAACATAAGCATTTAAAAAATTTTTTATTTTGTATTGGAGTATAGCCAATAATAATATTGTGAAAGTTTCAGGTGAATAGCGCAGTCATCTAGGCATGACATGACATGACATCCATGACATGACAATGAGCAGATTTCCCTGTGCTATACGTAGGTCCTCGTTGGGTATCCATTTTAAATATACCAGTGGTACACATTCATCCCAAACTCCTTAACTGTTCCTTCCCCCTATCCTATACCCCTGGTAACCAGGTTTGTTCTCTAAGTCCATGAGTCTGTTTCTGTTTTGTAAATAAGGAGCATGATGAGTATTTTGAATGTTTGAAACTCAACTCAAACACCTGGCCCTGCTCCAGCAGAAGCCCCATCCCCAGCGGTGTCTCAACCGTCTACTGTTTAGCAGTTAGAGAGTTAGAGACCCACATCGGGGTCCCAATAAAACAACCATGAAGAACCATTTCCTTCGTAAACTGCTAAGAAAAAATGAATTGAACATCCTTGAATACACAGTTTTGTACACATGCTTAATTATTTCTTCTCAACAATTCCTGCTGCTGCTGCTGCTGCTGCTGCTAAGTCACTTCAGTCGTGTCCGACTCTGTGCGACCCCATAGACGGCAGCCCGCCAGGCTCCCCGTCCTTGGGATTCTCCAGGCAAGAACACTGGAGTGGGTCGCCATTTCCTTCTCCAATGCATGAAAGTGAAAAGGGAAAGTGAAGTCTCTCAGTTGTGTCCGACTCCTTGTGACCCCATGGACTGCAGCCCACCAGGCTCCCCTGCCCATGGGATTTTCCAGGCAAGAGGTCAAAGGAAAAACTTACTTTTAAGACTTTTGATAACAACTTATATTCTACATATATGAAGGTATGACTTTTTAAAGGATGCTTACCAATGCCGGGTATTTTTTCTTAGCAATTTACTAAGGAAATGGTTCTTCATGATTGTTTTAATGTGCATTTCCTGGTGGCTCAGATGGTAAAGAATCCGTCTGCAGTGCAGAAGACCAGCATTCGACCCCTGTGTCGGGAAGATCCCTTGGAGAAGGAAATGGCAACCCACTCCAGTATTCTTGCCTGGAGAATCCCATGGACAGAGGAGCCTGGTGAGCTACAGTCCATGGGGTCACAAAGAGTTGGACAAGACTCAGTGACTAACACTCAATTTCCTTGTTTACAAGTTTTATAGAATTTTTTTTTCACAAAAGTTTTAGCTAGTTGATTTTTTCTTATAAATACCCATTTTTATTGTTAACAGATTTTTTTCTGTTAAAGTATTCTCTTTTATTTCAATTGGAAGAGTTTCTTGTATATTAAGATTTTAAACCTTAGATCAGCTAAGTGTGGTGGAAATATCATTCAGGGTTGTCATTTGACTTTTAATGTCATTTCAGTGGTTTTAAAAATATATAGACATGTTTAGTTTTTACTGTGTCCAATTCACTGATTTTTCCCCTTATGTTCTGTCTTTAACATCATGTTTAGAAACCATTCCTCTACCTCAAGAGATGAATGTTCACTTATATTTTCTTGCAGTTCTTTCTGAACAATAACATTTAATGGCTTTATTATCCAGTGAGGAAAACTGAAGAGAATCAGAACAACTCTCCAATGACTTGATTGAGTACCCAGCTCAATATCTACTTTGCTGTCATTTAAAAGATGTCCCTCTTGGGAAAGGACAGGATTCTGTGGCATTTTGTGAGCCTCCTGGGAGCTGCCTTGCACTCTGACTCCGGAAATTTTCCCACATCCCCTGAGTCTTCATTTCCCGTCTCAGAGGTTACCCGCTTGCGTCAAGCTGATTTCTTTGCTGCTGTTGATGGAAGCCATGGGTTTACCATCTGTGTGCGCTTGGACCACTCATCTTCCTCTCCAGTCTCCTCCAAAGAATATGTTTAGGAAAAATAAACACCTACGGCTCCCAAAGACACTGAAAATTGGTCCAAGGACTCCAACATTTCCTTTCTTAAAAAAGAAGAAGAAGATCATCGCCTTTGTAGACCCTCCCTAAATCTTCTTCCTGCAGAACAGCCCACCCAGGGGACCGCCTCTATCTGGCTCTGATCCTCAGTAAACTTGTTTTCCAGGCTGTCGTGGGTGTTCTTGTGGAGTGACAGAAGACTCGGGTATTCAGCAGCACCATCTCAACAGCCACCGGAAGTGGGAAAAGATCATCCAAGTGCACGATCATCACACACTGAGGCACAGAGTGTCCGTCGAGACGAACTTTACCAGGTGGGGAAATGCATAAGCAAGAAGCTGACAGTCAACGAGACAGTCAAGCGAATGGACCACTTGTGAGTGAAGAGCCAGTGAATTCCCGAACCTTGTAATATTTCTCCCTCCTTATTGTGAACAAAAATGAAGAAAAATATTTTCTCTGCATACTTTATCTTCATCCCCTCATTTCACCATCTTTTCCCGCTTGTATTACAATTATTACAGTTATTGCCACTGTATTTTTCCTCTTGTATTACAATGACTAAAGAAAATATTTTCCCTGCATAATTTATCTCCATCCCCTGACTTCGCCATCTTTTCTCCCTTTGTTACAATTACTGCCAGGGTCTCTCAAGAGTCATCCCAGAGAACTACAAGGACAAAGGTAGAAAGGAGAAGCACCTTGGCTGAGACAGGGATGGAGGGACTCTGTTCAACCCAACCAGATTGTTAGGAAACAGCCTCATTGAGCTAATCCAGGTTTTCTCCCTGCCCTCCTGCACCTACCCCAGGGAGGTGCAGGAGGATAGGGTGTCTGCAGTCCCTGCCGTGGGAACTAGCAATGGGTCTGAAGCTGGCAGCATCCTGCTCCTTCTTCTGAAACAGAAGAGCTTCAAAGTTAGGAGGGAAATAAATGCCTGTGAAATACCAGCTTTCAGTCATGTTCCCTTTCTTCTCTCAGAAACAGACTTAAGCAGTCTTTACCAAGGAGTGCAGGACCGCTGGGGGCAAAAGCACGCTGCACAGAGATGAAAAATCCTAAGAATCTCAGCACAGCACACTACCACACTAAACCCAACCATCAACAGCTTGCTTTGTCTAAATACACTTTCCTTTTTAGAGTTTACTTCCAGATTTACAGAATTATTGTGAAGAGAGAGTTCCTGTATACCCAGTTTCTCCTATTATTAACATCTGATGTTCATATGGCACATTTCTTACAGTTAAAGAACCAAATATTGATACATTATTATTAAAGCCATACATTATTGAGGTTTCTTGGTTTTTATTTAATATCTTTTTTCTGTTCCAGGTTCCTATCCAGGACTTCTCCCCCGCATTGCATGTATTTGTCATGTCTCTTTGGGCTCCTCTTGGCTGTGGGTTTCTCAGACTTGACTAGTTTTGAGCGCCTTGACAATTATGAGAACTGGTCAGGTATTTTGTAATATGGGCTTCAGTTTGGGTTTGCCTGATGCTACTCTCGAGATTAGACTGAGTTACTCCATTTTTAGGAGGAAGATGACGGAGGCAAGGGCTCGTGCTCGTCACACCCTGTCAGGAGCACACACCATCAGCAGCTCCCCCGCTGTTGGCGTTACCCTTGATCATCTGGCTTGAGGTGGTACGGGGCAGGCTTCTCCACCGCACAGCTGCTCTTTTCTTGCCCTTTCCATCGACTTCCCTGGGGGTCCGATGGTAAAGACTCTGTGTTTCCAATGTAGGGGCATGTGTTCGATCCCTAGTCAGGGAACTAAAATTGTAGCGTGGCCAAAAAAAAAGGAAGAAAGCTATTATGCTGAGGCCACACTTAGGGAGTGGGGAGTTGTGCCCTGCCTTCTTGAGGACATGTTGTCCACATTAGTGATTTGGAGTTCTCCTCTTCTTCCACATTTATTTATTTTATTAATATCACTATTGATAATATTATCATATTATAATATATTTAAGTTCTAAGTTACATGCGTTATAATTATAGTATGCTGCTGCTGCTGCTAAGTCACTTCAGTCGTGTCCGACTCTGTGTAACCCCATAGACAGCAGCCCACCAGGCTCCCCCATCCCTGGAATTCTCCAGGCAAGAACACTGGAGTGGGTTGCCATTTCCTTCTCCAATGCAGGAAAGTGAAAAGTGAAAGTGAAGTCACTCAGTCATGCCGACCCTATACTTCAATACGATTTTAACCAACAGGTTATTTTTTTTTTTTGCTTTTTATTACAAAATATTTTGAATATATATACAACTTTTTTAAAAAAAATAGTAAAATGAGCCCTCACATACCAGTCACCCAGCCCCAATACCCATTAAACAATGGCAATTCTACCCCTCAAATATCCTTAAGTATTTCTTTACGTATCCTTAATAGACAAGGATGTTTTAATAAATAACTATGATACAATGAGCACAGCTAAAACAATTAATAAATCCTGAAAAGCAAATAGTCAAAATTCAAATTTTACATTGTTTCATAATTGTAAATTTTCTAGTTTTTCTTGTAAATCAAGATCTGAATCAGATCCACATGTTGTGATTAATGTGTGCCCATTAAGTCTTAAGAAATCTATAAATTACCCCTCTTTTTTTTTAAGTTTTGCAATTTATTTGACTAAGGGAACAACTGTACATCCTGAGAGTTTTCCACACTGGTTAGGCTGATGATATTCCTCAGGTGTGGTTAGCGATTCCTCCAGTCTCGGTAGTTCCTCTAAAGTGGTAGTTGACGTAAACCCACTGCTGGTTTTCAAAGCTTCGTCAGTCTTCAGAGCATGAGACAGAAGTCATCTGTCCCTGTTAGTGAGGCCAAGGACAGGAAGCTGGTCCGGGCAGGGTCACCGCTGAGCCCTGAACGACCGTTGCCTTCAGGTGGGCGTGTGCTGCGAGCCTTCAGAACACCATCCTCGCCTGGAGCCCCTGCAGGATGCCCGCTGGCGCGCTGTGGAAGTGGTAGCATGCCACCTTGGCATGAACTGCGACAGAATCCCCAGGGAATCCAGGTTCAAAGTGGTCTACACAGACCTCAACTTCCTGTTTCTATTAATTTTTAAACGTTTCTGAGGTTCTTTAGAGGCAGCTGCTGATATGCTGTTTCTTTTTAAAAATTATTTAGTTTTTAATTGAAGGATAATTGCTTTACAGAATTTTGTTGTTTTCTGTCAAATCTCAACATGAATCAACCATAGGTATACGTATATCCCCTCACTCTTGAACCTCCCTCCCATGTCCCTCCCCATGCCACCCCTCTAGATTGATACAGAGCCCCTGTTTGAGTTTCCTGAGACGTACAGCAAATTCCCATTGGCTATCTATTTTACATATGGTAGTGTAAGTTTCTATGTTACTCTCTCCATACGTCCCACCCTCTCCTCCCTTCTCCCTGTGTTTGTAAGTCTGTTCTCTATGTCTGTTTCACCATAGCTGCCCTGCAAATAAATTCTTCGGCACCATCTTTCTAGATTCCGTACATATGCATTAGTATACGATATTGATTTTTCTCTTTCTGACTTACTTTACTCTGTATAATAGGTTTTAGTTTCATCCACCTCATTAGAATTGTCTCAAATGCGCTCCTTTTTGTGGCTGAGTAATATTCAAATTAACTATTTAAATTCCTGTGCCCTGTGATCAGAAAGAGCTACTTAATAGGTGTGAAGTGTAGGTTTTGAAGAGGTTGGGGGTCCCTTGTTCAAAAGTAAATAAGAATTTCAAGATGGCAACAGTATAGCTTTAAACCAAGTGCTGGGCTCTTCTGAATGTAGGACCCTGTGTGACTCCAGGATCCAGGAAGCCCTTCCTGCCTGAGACAATCCTTAGGAGGTAGATGGGGAGATGGGTACTCTTGGCATCTCCATCCCTTATACAGGCTGAAGGAAAGGCAGCTCTGCAGACAGGCCACTTCCAGCCAGAGCCCTCCAAGTTCTTTGTGCACCCCTAGGACACCAAGACATACCACCCTTCAGGGCAAAACCCTCGTGATCTGACTCAGAGACCCCATCAGGAAGCAGTGGCTCTGCATCCAGGCGGGATGGAAGAGTTCTGGGGCAGGTTATGTAGAAGGCAAGAGCAAAACAGGACTCCACGTTAGATCTGTTTCTTTGACTTTAACCTTTGCTTTTCATTACTTTTGTTATTATAATCATACATCATGGCCTGCCTCAGGGAACCCTGCCCTCATGTGAAAGCCTGTGGTAAAGAAAAAATTAACACAACCCCTCCCCGATGCTGGCCAAGCCAGACAAAACTAATGGCCTTTTTACTCTACTTCCTTACCTCCTCTCCCTTTCTGTCCTATAAAAGAAACTGGCATCCAGACCAATAAGATGGCTTTGGGGGACCCTAGTTCATAATCTTCTCTGTCTGCTGGCTTTCCAAATAAAGTCATTATTCTTTGTCTCCCAATTTATTGGCCTGTGGTGTGGTGAGCAGAGGAACTTGGCCTCAGTAACAGTTACACTTCTTGGCACCAGGGAATTCAGATTCCAAGAGCCCTAGCTTTAGTGCTGTGGTTATGTGGGAAATGTCTCTTATTCTTGAGATAAATGCTTAAGTATTTCAGAGTGAAGCATTAAAATGCTTGCAACTAATTTTCAGGAGATTCAGGATATATCAGATTAGCCAAAAACTTCACCTGGGGTTTCCATAATATGGAGAAACCCAAATATATACGCTACATACATAGCATACACGTGGTAGTAAGGGAGGGCCTCTCTAAGAGTACGTCAATTGGAAGTCTGGGGAAAGAACATTCCAGAACAGACAACCACAGGAGCAAGCCTTGAGCCAGGGTGTGGTAGCCAGGCAACCAACGTGGCAGAACCAAAAGCTTGAATTGAGGGTTTCAAAACCGAACTAATACCGCCCACAGACCCCACTGTATTCCATCACAGCATCCGTCACTGGAGGAGCTCATCCTGCTCCATCGTCTGTTTATTCCCCTTCCCCAGCTCGGCTAGAAGGGGAGGCTATTGGAGAAGGACACTTGTGTTCCTTACACTTCCTGTCCCACCTGGTCCCAGCACCCTGAAACAGGGCTGCAGCTGGAGGAACTCAGGATTTGTCAGCTGGATGACAGTGGATGAATAAGTGGTCAAAATGAGCGTTTAACTCAAGAACGGCCCTGGGGCCCGTTTCTCTTGTCCTCCCAGCACTGCTGGGAAGAAGGGAATCAGTGATGCCAGTCACACTGACCCATCAGGGCTGCTGCAGCGTCTCTGGAGTATGAGATATTTCAAAGAAAGCCAAGGAGAGGAAAGTGCTTTTGCTTGAATGGCCAACATCTGTGGCAGAGACGGTTGTGATGGGCGGAAGAGGCAGGTGAACAGGGCGCTTTCCTGCTGCTCAAATCATTCCACATAAACAGAGGTTGGGTCCCTCCCTTCCTTTCCTTTTGTGGACCCTCCTAAAATGTGGAGGGTGGAGGAGTCACCACGCTGTATTTCATCTTTGCTCAGCAGCCCTCTCATATCAGAAACAGGAATTCAAAGGCCCCAGGAATAAAATACCGTGACGCCCCCTCACCAGGCTCCCCAGGGCGTTTCACAACCTGTTTGAATTAATCTCCTGATTAGGCATAAACCACAGACAGAGGTGACTACTAGAATTTTTCAATCCAGAAAGACACAGGAGCAGGTCGATTTAAAGGGAGATTCACACTGACCTGCTTAGAATGACCTGGCAGAATTACAATGGAATCCAGGGCCACATTTTCAAAATAATTTTTAGCAGACGGGCCTAGTCTGATGCCAAGAAAAAGAAAACAACTGTCTGGGAGATCAAATAAAATGATAATTCCGGACCTTGAGAAGCAGAATTGGGTACACACCATAGAGCTCAGCACTCTTGTTGAACATGTTTTAACAACAGTGGGTTTCTTAAAAACAGCCCCACATGTAGTATTGAGCAACCTGTGAGGTCGCTTCCCTGCCTTGTGCAAATGTGTGCATTTATTCATTCTAAAACACCCTGAGCTTGTCAAATATTAAAAAGTAAAAATAGGACTTGTCATGTCAGACAGGATTTATGAACCAAATATGACTTGTACATCAGAGAGTAAACAGAAAAAGCATCGGAAGAGCTAGGAGTTTGAAAACCTGAAGTCTCTCCCCCCATCATTTTCCAAAGCCAAGCAAGCAAAATAAAAATTATGCCAGATGATTCCAGTGTTTGTTTCTGTTGGTGAGTTTAAAATCTTTTTAAGGAACAGTCCATCTGTTTAGACAAAAGAGCATCAGGCCCTTAGCCTTGACACAGGTCAAACTTCTTAAGAGACTTGGCCCTTTGCCTCAAATAAAAGCTAGACACGCCAAGTCCATATCAGAAATAAAAGTGATTCCCTTCCAGAAATTAGTTCAGCCATTTGGCAAATGAATAGGTAAGTGTTTTGTTGGCAGACAGATAAAAGAGGCCTGAAAGTTTCTGTAGCTTCTCTCACAGTCAAAGAATAGAACGGCGGTGAAATGAACCAGCCCATTATGGACTAGAAAAATTGGAATTAAGTATTGTACTGCAGCAAAGCTTGTATCATACAAATAACTAATCTAACCAATCAATCATCTAACAATAATTAGACATTTGCATAAGAATTGTCTAAATCTTCATCGTAAGTCATCATAAGTTTTAAGAACAAATTTAAAAACTACCAGCAGGGTCAAGCAATCCCTCCAGATGGTAAGCAATTCAAAGATAACCTAGGAAATAAATGTAAGGAAAGGCCAAGCTCATTGTCTTATTTTTCTTTGAGTCTTTACTTCTGCTTCTTTTGCTTTCATACTGAGACAAGTCCTTTCTTAACAGTATCCAGCTAATGTCTTACAAACTAAACCAGTAAGAACTGATATGGGGAAACATGCTATTGAGATATTCTCCAAAACACATTGTTTAAATAATAAGTGTTTTTTAAAATAGTTTGAAATCTGAAACTATTTTCTGCAACCTACCTCTAAATATTAGCGAACTTTTTAAAAGACCAACGTTTCATGAATTCATCTGGTGAAAAATGTCTGTTACATATGTATGTGTTAGTCACTTAATCATACTCTTTGCAACCCTATGGACTGTAGCCCACTAGGCTCCTCTGTTGGTGGAATTCACCAGTCAAGAATGCTAGAGTGGGGATTCCCTCCTCCAGGGGATCTTTCTGACCCAGGGATCAAATCCAGGTCTCCTGCATTGCAGGCAGATTCTTAACCATCTGAGCCACCAGGGAAGCTTGTTATATATGTTGTAGCCAAAACATCTTTACTTTTTAAATCTCAGTTTCTTTATTCATATAAATGAAGTCCTTATTTCTATCTTATGATTGCTGCTAGAGAGGAAAACAATTACATACTAAGATTCTCAGCAAAGAGGGCTGATTATATGATCATGTATGCAGCTTTTGTCTCTCTTGCCTATAATGATATACAACACTCATCCTCTACTTCCTGAGACTCAGTGTGTGCATAGAAATGCAATTAAGGCCTTGGTGCACACAGAGATGGCTCAGATGTAGATCATTTTGCTCGAGGTGTATAGGACAAGGGACACACAGAGTTAATTGAAGGATTGAATTCTAGTCCTAGGTCTTCCACCCACTACCTGACTCTTGGCAAATCAACCTCTGGAGGTTTCATTTTCTTTATCTGTAATAAGAGGAAGAAACTAGATCAGTATTTCCAAACCTGGGGTCTATGGCCCACCCCCCAGGTGTCTGAGGATAATATTCAGGGTCTTTAAACTTGTGCAGGGGAAAAAAATGCATTATATTTCCACTGAAAATGAACTGCAAATGACTGAAAATGAACACTTCCCCCCACTGTGAGTGCAGGTAACAAGCCTCGGCGGTGTTAGCCTCGGCGGTGTTAGCTATGTATCAGTTGTGCTCTGTCACCAGCAGAAACCACAGATATCTTCATTTGGCAATTGTTGCAGATATCTTGAAAAATTGCTTAGGCCCATTATTACTTTGAAATTATGGTAGTTATTAGACCAGCTGCTAGAGGTTTTTAAACTATCATCTTAATAAAAAGCATATATAACTATTACTATATTACAATTTCATTTTTAAAATATGCAGAAAATTCTACCTCATATCCATTAGGATGGTTGCTATTCTTTAAAAAAAAAAATAACAAGTGTTGGTAAGACTGTAGAGAAAGTGGACACGTATGCACTGTTGGTAGAAATGTAACATTAACAAGGCGCAGACAAAGCAGTATTTTAGGGCCTCAAAAAATTAAACTTAGAATTGCCATATGATCCAGCAATTCCACTTTTTTTGAGTAGATAGCCAAAAGAAAGAAAGAGCTCAAACAGTTATTTGTAAACCCATATTCATAGAAGCGTGATGCACAATAGCCAAGAAATGGAACTCAAATGTCCATCAATGGATGAATGAATAAATAAAGTATGGACTATGCTTACAACAGAATATTATTTGGCTATAAAAAGGAAGGAAATTCTGGCACATGCTACAACATGGATGAACACTAAAGACATAATACAAAATGATGGAAGCCAGTCACAAGAGGGCAATACTTTAGATTCCCATTTTTTGAGGCACCTAAGAGGACGTGAGTCTGGGTGAACTCCGGGAGTTGGTGATGGACAGGCAGGCCTGGCGTGCTGCGATTCATGGGGTCGCAGAGTCGGACACGACTGTGCGACTGATCTGATCTGATCTGAAGAGCAGTCAAATACATAGAAACAGGAAGTAGAAGGGTGACTGTTGCTTGGGGCAGGGTTGGGTTGGATGGAGAGCAGAGTGTTTGTTTCATAGGCGCAGAGTTTCAGTTTGGAAGATGAAAAGAATTCTAGAGATGGATGGTGGTGATGTTTGCACAACAATGTGAATGTACTTAATGTCACCGAATAGAACATTCTATTAATAAAATGGTTAAGATGGTGAATTGTATGTGTATTTTATCTCAATTAAAAAAATAATACTATATTGATAACTATATTTCAACGTGGTTGACATTTCTGGAATCTTATGCATTTTATTTTATGCATTTAAAAATTTTGTCCTGAAAGGCGCCAGTGGGCTTCACAAGAATGCCAAAGGGATCCATTACAGAAAAAGATTAAAAACTCCTTAAAAGTCTCCTACTTACTAAAGTAGTTGTCAGTTTGGAAACTCTAGAATTCTCTGAAATGGAAAAGGGAGCAAGAGAAAAAATTAGCTGTTTTATCAAATGAAAGAATGCAGCCCTACAAATATGGAAATCTTCACTATAAAGTATTTTTTCCTAATAAAAATTTTAAGCTGGATTCAGAAATCTTTAAAATGTTTTTCAAGTCCCAAGAAAGAACAATCACATTATAAGCTGCCCTTTTCAAAATGCTCACCTTGGGCATCTTGTCAGGTGCTCTATGAATGATTTTAATTATCAATTAGAACTAATCAAGCCAGATTTCTTTTTAGCCATCTATCAAGATACTGTAGCAGGCTAAGGACTTTTATATCATTTTGCATGTAGGAAAAAAAAAGGGAAAAAATCTCCTTTCCCTTTTTTAAAATCTTGACTTCAAACAGGAAGAGGACAGTAATTCAAATCTTTAAGGCAGTTTATCTGCTCATCCACTCGGATGCCACTGCTATGGGAGCTGGCCCTCCCCTTGTTGGGCTCAACTGGTCCCACTGCAAAAAGCAGACCAGTCTGGGCAAAGGTCAAAAGGAATTTCCTTCAGAAGAAGCAAAGCCCACTCTATCAATTATATTTCTCTTACCCGGTCCCCAAGGTTTTCTCCAATTACTGAAGGTCATTTTCAGTTGTAAATGACTTTTATATAAATGCTAAATAGTGTGTCCTTTGTGCAGAGGTCTGTCCTGCACAGTGTCTTCGTGTCTTATCTCAGTCGTCCTGATTTTGTCCCCCAGGGGACGCTGGCCACAAGTGTCTTTGATCATCTGGACTTGGGGTGGGGGAAGTACTCACATTTAGTGGCGAGATGGGGCCAAGAATGCTGCTACACCATGCTGCAATGCACAGGACAGCCTCTTACCCCCAAGAAAAAGTTGTCCTGCTCCAAGTGTTGTTCTTGTTGTTCAGCTGCTAAGTCACATCTGACTCTCTCCAACCTCATGAACTGTAGCACTCCAGGCTTCCCTGTCCTTCATTGTCTCCCAGAGTTTGCTCAAACTCATGTCCCTTGAGTCAGTGATGCTACCCAATCATCTCATCCTCTGTGGTCCTCTTTTCCTCCTGCCCTCAATATTTTCCAGCATCAGGGTCTTTTCCAAAGAATCGCAAAGTATTGGTGCTTCAGCTTCAGCATCAGTTTTTCTAATGAATAATCAGGGTTGATTTCCTTTAGGACTGACTAACTCAAAGTGTCCATAATGTTAAAACTGAGAAACCTGTTCTACTTTATCTGATTTTGTCCTAAAGCAAATTAGTCTCAGATGTCTCTTGGGAGCCATCTTGGGGGAGAGGCAGTGGGCAAGGAAGGAGAGCAGAAAGTCATACTGAGCACTTTAGGCTTTACTTATAAACACCTGTCATGCTGACTGCAATCATGTATCAAATGAAGAAATAGGCTCTGAACAAGCCACTTGTTGGAGCTGTAATGTGACAGGTGTAGAATGAACTCAAGCCAGGCTGGCCCCAAAGCCTATTTGTGATCTATTCTCTATTATTTGTGATCTAAGTACCGAAAATTCAACTGGAGTGTAATAGAACGAAATCTCAAAAACCCAGGTCCCTAGTCTTTATTAAACCCTTATCATGTTAGGGACAGAGACCTAGGATCTCATACAAGACCCCATCCCATCTAGCCTAAACTTCTGTTGCTAAAGCAGCTTACCAAAGAAGTATTAGATTGTCTGAGTGGGGCAGAAATGAACTGAGGAGGAAAAAAATGAATCTATATGAAGCTACTAAATAGTAGCCCAACATGTTATAGCACAATGTATTGAACTCAAATAATAGCACAGTGTATAACAAGAGTTGAATTATTTGGCATCAGCAGTGTGTGTGATGGGAGCTGAGAAGGGGCGCCTCCCGTGTGCGTGGGTATAGACAGGATGGTTTCATGAAGGAACGCTTTCAGAGAGCACAGGCTTTGAAGACAGAGTTAAATTCAGGACAGTAAGGTAATTTCCCTGGTGGCTCAGACACTAAAGAACCTGCCTGCAATGCAGGAGATGCAGGAGCCTTGGGTCTGATCCCTGGGTCGGGAAGATCCCCTGGAGAAGGCGATGGCAACCCACTCCAGTATTCCTGCCTGTTGAATCCCATGGACAGAGGAGCCTGGCGGGCTACAGCCCATGGCGTCGCAGAGTCGGACACGACTGAGTGACTAACACACACACACACAAGGCAGCTAGTTATTGTGATAAGTAGGAGGTGCTTTGGCACCAGATTCCCTAGGTCTAAGTCCTTCTTCTATCACTTAATAAGTGGGTGACCTTGGGCAAAGCACCGCAACTTTTGGTGTTTGTTTTTTCTCGTGTAGAATCCAAATACTACATTTAGATTGTTAAGAGAATTAAGTAAGATAATGCATGTAAAGACTTAGCATTGTGCTCACCCCATGCTCACTGACTATTAGCTAAAAAAAAAGACAGGGTGCGTGTGTCTGTGTGCACATGCGTGTGCATGCGCCATGCCAATTATTTGAAATTCTTATTTGAAAGCAACAAAAGTCAAGATAACCTAAGCAGGAAGTAATTTTGCTAGAAGACTACAAGGTCACTTCAAGAATTGACAGACGGCAGGAAACCTGGATCAAGAAGCCAGGGGCAGCTGGGTCACTGAAATTACAGCCCCGATCATGGGGTGACGGTCCTGCCTCTGACCATGGCTTACACAGGAGGGGGTCCCTCAAGGAGGAAGGGCACGAGCAAGTGGGGTAGCTCCTCAATTAGCAAATATCTACTAAGGTCGGTGTTGTGTTTGGGAGGAAATAGAATAGATTTTAGGGGTTTGATGATGAGGGGTAACAGAAGGAAAGCCTCAAATTTTGAATGGGCACAGGGCCGGGGGTGCAACAGTATCTTCCATGGGTGCCTGTAAGAGCAAGGAGAATGAAAGGAGGTGTCACTGGAGGGAACTCAACTTCGCCGGCAGGTGAAGGAGACTGGAGTCTTAGCTCTGACCGGCCAGAGCGAGCAAGCAGAGGGACCTGCCACAAACTCAGAACTTCTTTTAAGGGTCCTGTTCGGTCTTTAAAGTTGCTGTGAATTTAACCTTCTTGTTCCTAATAGGTTGGCTTTAATATATAATATGATTTACCTAAATTTAACTATACTAGTTAAACTTTTTAATGTTTTCCTCCCAAATCTCCAAGTAAAATGAATGTTTACAGGGAAATATGTTTTATCCATGTGTCTTCACACATCCCCACCTAACCTGGCCTTTACTCTCCTGGGGGATACCCACAGTTTCAAGCATTCCTTCATCAAATATTGATTAAGGCCTGCCTATGAGCCAGATACTAAGGAAACAGACATGAGTAGTAACCAGCGAGGCCGCTTCCCACATGGAGTGATGGTCTAGGTCAGGCTCTGATCTAAGAAGCACGAATCCTAGAGGGCTGTGAATAAATACAGCTGGAGAAATATGGATGGGGCAGACCACAGAGTTGATCTCAGTTCAAAAAACACTGACCCTTAAGTAGAAAAACAAGTTTACACCAAACAGGAGTGGCAGACAGGGAGAAGAGAAAATTAGACTCAGAATGTGGGCAGAATTACCTAGAAAGACTGGCAAATGGTGCAATTCCTGATAGAAATCTCTATAAGCAAGAGAGATGGCATGAAGGAGGCAGAAAGATTCTGCAGGGAAGGAACTCTTGGCCTTGGTTTTGAAGAAGCTGTCCAGACAGACAAGGAGGGAAGGGCCTTGCAGGTGAGGAAGACTGGCTTAGTGACCCAGCTTGGGGTCTTGGGGTGTTTTAAGCGTGAGGGGAAAAGTGGAGAGGAGACCAGGGACCAGACAGTGGTCTCTTTATCTGTTTGTCAAATAAACGCTGAGGCTTAATCTAAAAGCAGTGGGGAGTCACCGAAAAGTTTTATAACAGGGGAATGAAACGATCAAATTTGTTTTCAAGAGACATAACTATGGAAGCATAGGGGGGGTCTAAAGCAGGCCAAGCCGGGGACTCGAAGACAGCTTTTGAGAGCAGTGAGACAGTTAGGCAAGAGCTAGTAAGAGCCCGAGATGGTAAGGATGGAGAGGAGGGGATGAATCCAGCCGTGATGAAGACCATGATGATAGTTATAGCGGTGAAAATACTGGTTAAGATGAAGAAAACGATTTCCATGTCCAGGCACTGTTCTAAGGCCATTCAGTGAATTATTTCATTTTACGAATTCACTCAATAAATATTTATTGAACACCTACTATCTGCCAGATTCAGAGCCAGGCAGTAGGACGCAGCGATAAAACAAATCAATAAAAAATCCTCGTCTTTACAGAGCTTACATTCTACCAAGGGAAACAGGGTGATCAGCAAGACAATAAAGAAAATTTAGTAACTTTTTAGATAATGCTAAGAACTAAGGAGAAAAATCTAATGAAGGAAAGGGAAATACAGTATTGTGAGGGTACAAAGATTTTAGAGAGTAGAGTGGGGCAAGACCTCAATAAAAGAGGAGATTTGAATAGACTTGAAGAAATGAGAAAACCAGGCACAGAGATGTCTGGGGGAAGGGGACCGTATGCAGAGCGGACAGAATGTGTGGGACAGAGGAAGGAGCCTCCATGGTCAGTTCCAGAAACAGCAGGAGGGTCGGTTGGTCTTAGTCAACAAGGAGAAGAGGAACTGGAGACATGCTGAACGCACTGATGGAATCCCAATTTTGCTGAGACTTTGAAAGTCATAATAAGGACTTTGGCTTTTACTCTGAGTGAGTTGGGAACTGGAGCACCTGGAGCAGGAGAGTTGACATGGTGGGGACTTCAATTTTAAAAGGGTCACTCAGGCTGACTTTTGAGACTAGATTGCAGGGATCAGGGCAGACTCAGAAAACCAATGTGGTGCTGCCATCCAAGAGAGAAACGATGGCAGCTCAGAACAAAATAGTTGTAACAGGGATGGCGAAAGTGATCTGTTTCTGATTAGAGTTTGAAGGTTGACTCAATAAACTTTGCTGATGAGTCAGATACTCTGTGTAAGAGACAGAGAGAAAGAGAAAGAGGAGAGAGAGAAGACAGGAACCAAGGATGTCTAAGGATTTTGGCTGAGCAGCTGGGAAAAAATGGAATGACCTTTAGGGGGAGAGTGGCAGGGAGGTGGATCAGCACTTCTGTCTGGGACCTGATAAATTAGCAAAGTCAAGTTAGCATCTGGATGTATTGGCCTGGACGTCAGGGGCATGGTCTGTGCTGGAGATAAACATTTAAGAATGATCAGCATATAGGGGATGTTTAAAGCTCAATGATATCAACTAGGGAGTGAATAAATAGGAAAAAAAAAAAGGTTCAAGGACTAAGCCTTCTGACAATTAGAGGCTGAGGAGTTGAGGAAGAAAAAGAAACTCTTATAGCAGACGAAGACGGAGCAGCCAGAAAGCTGGAAGGAGAATAAGGATGTGTGTTGTCCCGGAAGCCAAGTGAAGAGAATGTTTCGAGGAGGAAGGTGTCAGAAAGATCACCTGTGTGTAACTTTAAACCGCTGAGACTTCAGACAGGGGTAACACTGGAGACACGGAAGGTGAGACTATCTAAATAATAAAAAATCCCAAGAATGCCTGGAGACTCGGTATTCTGGCAAGATCAGGGTTGAAGCAGAAGGAGGAGGCCTGCCCCACCTCCAGCCCCCGCAGAGGGCACAGGGGAAGTAGTATCCCCAAAGGACTGAGCCGGTTCAGTGAGGGAGGGCAGGGACCGCTCAGGAGGGGTGTGGGATGAAGGATTTTGCTGATGATTGACCCAGGCTCCAAAACAATAAAGTCTGTCACTGTTTCCATTGTTTCCCCATCTATTTCCCATGAAGTGATGGGACCAGATGCCATGATCTTCATTTTCTGAATGTTGAGCTTTAAGCCAACTTTTTCACTCTCCTCTTTCACTTTCATCAAGAGGCTTTTTAGTTCCTCTTCACTTTCTGCCATAAGGGTGGTGTCATCTGTATATCTGAGGTTATTGATATTTCTCCCAGCAATCTTGATTCCATCTTATGCCTCATCCAGCCCAGTGTTTCTCATGATGTACTCTGCATATAAGTTAAATAAGCAGGGTGACAATATACAGCCTTGACGTACTCCTTTTCCTATTTGGAACCAGTCTGTTGTTCCATGTCCCGTTCTAACTGTTGCTTCCTGACGTGCATACAGGTTTCTCAGGAGGCAAGGTCAGGTGGTCTGGTGTAGCACTTTAGCTAAGACAGTGAAATTGGGAGTGAGGAGGGGTGGCGGTAAAGGCTCTGAGGTCATGCTGAGGGTTCTGGAGACTGAGGATAGTGACGGGGCAGCCCTTCCCCACTGGTTGTTGCTGCTCCCGTGATTCCCTCTCCAGACCTGCAGCCCAACATCTAGGATGCTGCCTATATGGAGAACGAAAAGGCAACCCACTGCAGTATTCTTGCCTGGGAAATCCCACTTCGTGGCAAATAGATGGGGAATCAATGGAAACAGTAACAGACTTTATCTTTTGGAGCTCCAAAATCACTGCAGATGATGATTGCAGCCATGAAATTAAAAGACGCTTGCTCCTTGGAAGATAAGCTATGACCAACCTAGACAGCATATTAAAAAGCAGAGACATTACTTTGCCAATGAAGGTCTGTCTAGTAAAAGTTATGGTTTTTCCAGTAGTCATGTATGGATGTGAGAGTTAGACTATAAAGAAAGCTAAGCACCAAATAATTGATGCTTTTGAACTGTGGTGTTGGAGAAGATTCTTGAGAGTCCCTTGGACAGCAAGGAGGTCCAACCAGTCCACCCTAAAGGAGATCAGTCTTGAATATTCACTGGAAGTACTGATGCTGAAGCTGAAATTCCAATACTTTGGCCACCTGATGTGAAGAACTGACTCATTGGAAAAGACCCTGATGCTGGGAAAGAGCGCAGGCAGGAGGAGAAGGGGACGACAGAGGATGAGATGGTTGGATGGCATCACCGACTCAATAGACATGAGTTTGAGTAAACTCTGGGAGTTGGTGATGGACAGGGAGGCCTGGTGTGCTGCAGTCCATGGGGTCACAAAGAGTTGGACACGACTGAGCGACTGAACTGACTGGCTGACTGACCCAGGTTCCAGAGGGCAGGTGAAAGTGTCTCAGGAGATGCAGAGGGGGCCAGATGAGGTCAGAGAAGGGATGGGGATTAGACTGCCAGATTTGAAAGATGGCCTGTGAGTCCTGGGTCTTGTGGGGATGGACATCAGTGGGATAAGGCGCATGACAGGGTTAGTCCTGGTGGTCACCGGCAAATAGCAAGGGATCTTGGTGGTCTTTTTTCAAAAAGATTTTTTGATATGGACCATTTTTAAAAATCTTTATTAAATTTGTTACATTACTTCTTCTTCTTCTTTTTTTTTTTTTTTTTTTTAACATTTTTGGGTTTTTTGGCCTCAAGGCTTGTGGGATCTTAGCTGCCTGACCAGGGATGGAACCTGCATTCCCTACAGTAGAAAGTGAAGCCTTAACCGCTGAACTTCCAGGGAAGTCCTGAATCTGGGGGTCTTGATAGGAGCTGGACAGGTTGTGGGGCTTATCTGATGGCTGCTGGGAAGGGTGTGGAGCCCTACGCAGAGGTGGTCTTACCCTGAGCTGGGCCCTCTCTAGGGCTGTATTTAATCCAAACAACACTGTGATGTGAGTACCTTCATTATTCCGATTTCACAAAGGAAGATACGTTCAGAGTGCAAGGAGGATGGGAAAGCAGCAGGACTTGGGGAATAAAGGCCTCAAATCACAGGGTGTGTCTGGTCTTAGTCATCAGTAAGGGAGTTGAGAAGAGAGGCTGTTTGGGTGTGAAAGTGGAGAGAAGAACTGACTGGGAAGTTGATTCCTGTTTAACAAGTTTTGAGTTGAAGCTGCAGGCAGAGGGGATTGACAAATGGAAATGAGTTGAAGACAATAGGAAATCTAGAAGCGGCCTTGGCTGATGCATCAGAGCAGGAGAGATTGATTTAGAAGTCATCAGTCCGAGCCAGGGCATACCTTCCCACCCCAGATCTTCCCCAGTAGGGGTCTCACTACCACAGGAAAACAGATTTGTTTTCCAGGAATGAGAAACAGGAGATTAGAAGTGGATTTCAGTTTTGAAACATGATAAAATTTCAGCTGTTGCTCTCAAAATACCCATATAATACCATCTCACTTGGCGTACTCGGAAGGATTTTTTCTCAATTTTATTGCTGATGTAAGGCTGATGCTTTTGAAATATTGCTGTAACAGTGACCTCTAGTGTTATAAAGAGATCTCTACTAGCCGATGAGGCAGTCCGAAAAGGAAAATTCCCTTAACCTGAGTCACTGTGAAGAGTCGTATTGCCAGAAGGTACCTTCATAAATTATTCAGTTCATCTCTCTGCCTTTAGGGAGGACATCACTTGAACAATTCCAGGTCGCTTCCCTCCAAGGCAGATGTAATGGAGCTTGAGAAAGTTCAGAGAATGGCTACTAGAGTAAACAAGGAGAAAAATGTACTTTCCTCTGAGAACAGATTTTTGTAAGACGAAAAAGAAGAATACACTACAGACTAGAAAGTTGTCATGTGTGAAACATCGAGCTAATAGAACAAATATTCAGGTGTGAGATCTCTTTGAAACCATGAAGAGAGGGCTTTAGGGTAACACTGGCTACCACTTTTGAGCATTTGTTCCGTTCCAGGTATGCCCACAACCACCTTTGAGGCAAGAACCTTTATTATCCCCATTTTACAGATAAGGGAACCAAGGTATAGCAGATTGATTGCTATTGTAATGAACCAAGGTGACACAGCTGAAAGGGTGGCAAAATCAGTATTGGAACCTGGCTCCCTGACTCCCGAGTCTGTGCTCCTAACCTGTAGGCACAACCACCCTGGAATAAATGGGAATGCTAATTTACATATAGGATGCACGTGAATCGATAAATCAACAAAAGACAAAAATACAAATTTGTTCAAGAAAAATGTGGGTGTGGACATGACTGTTTGGGAATGACTGGGATGTTCCAGGCATGGATGGTTCCCTTCCATTTCTCACCCAGCATTCCTCAGTCCTAGCAAACCCCAGATCTACGGACCTTCCAAGAAGAAACTCCATGCAGACTGAGCCGTGCATTTCAGTTTTTTAAAATCCTCATTAACAGAGAAATTACTCCTGTCTGTCCTCAGTGAAGATGCAAAACATGTGGACAGAAACCTCTCTAACCTTTTCTATATGCAAATACCATTCCTGTCACTCTTAAGCCTTCTGGTCAACTCACCCTCATGATACACAGTCCCTCATCCATTCCAGTATCTCCATAGGTCTTTGTCTACCCTGAGGCTTTAAGGCATCTTATGGGAGTATTTTTAATCCTAAAAAAGAAGTTTGTGCTTACATACTTAATAAATCATAAATATGTCTTCCTTCCTAATATTTATGCAGTGTTTCTCATTTTCAAAGGACTTCCGCATACTTTATCTTGCTTGATTCCCAAGTGTTTGTCCCCATTTAACAGAAGAGAAAGTAGGGCTCTGGGAAGTGAAGTGATTTGCCAAAAGTCCCACAAAGTTGACAAGAAAAGAGGTTGCATGGTATTTGATGCAAATACCATCCCCCCCCCCAAAAAAAACCAGAAAGTTTTTCTTAGAAGGCATGTAAGGGTTGGAAAATAACCCTTTTTGCCTTTTCGGTTTGTTTTGGTAGCTATCAGCATCTGATAATAGAAATATCTAGCAAGCGAAAGTGCAGCCTACCTTTCTGGTCAACCTGTGGGGGTTTCATTTATATAACTGGAGCTCAAAGCCTCTCATTCAACTTATGGGATTCAGGTAGCTGCCAACTCAGTGCCACCTAGTTGTTATTATGGTTCAGGCACTCTTTCAACCACCCTCCCTGTAACAATTCATGTGATCTTCACCACAACCCTGTGAGTGAAAGTGAAAATGAAAGTCACTCATTTGCGTGTCCAACTCTTTGTGACCCCAAGGACTACACAATCCATAGAGTTCTCCAGGCCAGAATACTGGAGTGGGTCGCCTTTCCCTTCTCCAGGGGATCTTCCCAACCCGGGGATCGAACCCAGGTCTCCCGCATTGCAGGTGGATTCTTTACCAGCTGAGCCACAAAGGTAGAGTAAAATCTGTCTAAATTCTGCTATAAGCAGTAAGCATCCATCACAGACTGTGATCTGATATGAAGCTGTGCAGACAGGACAAATACACTTCTTTTGATGCTGGGGGAATTTGGATCTCAGTAGGGTTAAATCCAGAGAAGGCAATGCACCCCACTCCAGTACTCTTGCCTGGAAAATCCCATAGACAGAGGAGCCTGGTAGGCTGCAGTCCATGGGGTGGCTAAGAGTCAGGCACAACTGAGAGACTTCCCTTTCCCTTTTCACTTTCATTCATTGGAGAAAGAAATGGCCACCCACTCCAGTATTCTTGCCTGAAGAATTCCAGGGGCAGAGGAGCCTGGTGGGCTGCCGTCTATGGCGTCGCACAGAGTCGGACACGACTGAAGCGACTTAGCAGCAGCAGCAGCAGCAGGGTTAAATCACTCAGTGTTGGTCACACGGTGAGGCAGGCTTCTCTGGTGGCTCAGAGGGTAAAGAATCCGCCTGCCAATGCAGGAGACACAGGAGACCCATGTTCAGTCCCTGGGTTGGGCAGATCCCCTGGAGAAGGGAATGGCTACCCACTCAAGTACGTTTGCCTGGAGAATTCGACGGACAGAGGAGCCTAGTGGGCTACAGTCCATGGGGTCGCAAAGAGTTAGACCCACTGAGCAGCTAACACTTTCACAATTTCACGTTCACGCAGTGAGGCAGGGCTGGTACCCAGTGGCGCCCTCCCGTGGTCAGACCAGTTGTCAAACATGCGGGTGGACGACACCGGTGGACGACGCAGGTGGACAGGGCTTCCCTGGTGGCTCAGCTGGGGAAGAATCCGCCTGCAATGCTGGAGACCCTGGTTCGATTCCTGGGTTGGGAAGAGCCACTGGAGAAGGGATAGGCTACCCACTCCAGTACTCTGGCCTGGAGAATTCCATGGACTACAGTCTGTGGGGTCGCAAAGAGTCGGACGCAACTTTCACGTGCTGGTGGACAGTGCTGTTGCCTCAAGCTCTCCTCGAATCCCCGTCACCCCTGCTGCCCAGGCTTCTTCCCTGCAAGCCCGTCAGATCGCTCTACAGTCCAGCGACTCCTCGGCCCCTGTTCCAGGGGTGGTTTTGCCTGGCTCTGGCAGGCTCCCTTTAGGAACTGGCATCAGTGAGACAAGAGGGGACACGCTGGAAGGGGAGGGGACCAGAGAAGAGTCGGCAGCCAGGGACAGAAGAATTTGAGGGTTGCCTGCTGCATGGGTGGTTTCATTTCCCCTCTGCATTATTACCTAAAAGACAAAATAGTTCTCGGCAACAGCAGAGGAAGTATTTCTCCTTTGTTTCACATTACCTGGAGAACTCTCAGAGTCTGAACACGGAAACAACCCTGTCTGTGCCCTGGACTCCTTAGAGGGAAGAGGACCAGCATTTGGAAAGAGCCAGAGGGCTGGAAACGAAGACTAAGTGGTCTCTCTTCTTCCTGTTAGGTGGATCCATGACAATGTGTCTGGGTATGTGCTCAGTCGTGTCCAACTCTGTGACGCCACGGACTGAAGCCCACCAGGCTCCTCTCTCCACGGAATTTTTCAGGCATGAATGCTGCAGTGGGTTGCCATTTCCTCCTCCCGGGGATCTTCCTGACCCAGGGATCGAACCTGTGTCTCTTGCGTCTCCTGCATCGGTAGGTGGATTTTTTTGTCATTAGCGCCGCCTGGGGATCATCCATGACATTACACACACATAAAGCCCTCCTGTTCCAGGTCAGGCCCTTACCTGGGCCTCCGTAAACGTATGTGTTTCTTTCTTGGCTGAGTTAGGATGTGAGTTGTTTTAAAAAGAGCTGTGGGTCAGATTTCAGCCTTGAATTTAGTAGGGGATTACTACAGGTCCAGAGCAGGCAGGCAGCAGCCCAGAGGGGGTTACCAAATAAGGAGATGCTGTTTGGGTAAAATAAAAAGTCTCTGAAATGGGCCAGTCATTATAAATATCAGTGGCATGCCTGTTTGCTGATGTCAGAAGGTGAATAGTAAAAGCGAGGATGTCTTAGAGAAGACCTGAGAGTAACTGATTCTTCTAAGTCAACCCTCTCAGTTCGTTCTCAGTCTCCTCAGGCGTTAACATGGAAAAAAGGACAGCAGATGAGGCATCCACCCGTCTGTACAATTACACTCTCAGGGCACGAGGAGACAGAAGCAAAAACAGAAGCAAATATCACAGGGCGAGGAGTCAAGACGGTGACAGATGACCAACAAATGGAGCCTGGAAACCAGCAAGGGTTTGTGAAGAAGCATTCCTTAGTCAACAAAGAGAGTCCACAAAGATTCGCTTGTTGAGTTTAATAACCTCATTCTGGCCAAGGGTAGAGCAGAAAGAGAACTGAGTCACAAGAGGCAGAAGATGTTTGTATTACTCCGCTAGGACTGCTAACTTGAGAGACAACAACAAAAAGGTATTCTCTCACGGTTCCAGAGCCCAGAGTCCAAACTGAAGGTGTTGGTAGGGCCGTGCTGCCTCTGAAGGCTCCAGGGGACGAGCCTTTCTTGCGTCTTCCAGCCTCTGGAGGCACCTGGCATCACTGCTGTCTGCCTCTGTCTTCACATAGCCTTCTCCTTTGCATGTCTGTTGGTTTTCTTCCCTCCTTTTATTTTCTCTGTGTGTGTGAGTTTTTTCCTTCCAGTTCTATTGAGATATAACTGACATACAGCACTGTGTCAGTTACAGGGTCATGATCTGACTTACATACATTATGAAATGATGACCATAATAAATTGTGAATATCCATCACCTCTTATACAGAATTGAGAGAAAAAACCTTTTCTCTTTGTGATGAAAATTCTTCAGATTTACTACTCTCTTACCAACTTTCTCATATAGCACACAGCAGTGTTGATTATGCTTATCATATTGTGCATTTCATCCCCAGCATTATCTCATATCTGAAAGTTCACACTTTCTGACTGCCTTCCTCCAATTCCACTTACCCACCCCCACCCAACCACCACTCCCCACCTCTGGTAAACACAAATCTCATCTCTTCTTCTGTGAGTGTGTTTGTTTGTTGAGGTATGATGAACCTACTATGTCAGTCCCAGGCACAACTTTTCCTCTCCTTATAAGAACACTGGTCATTGAATTTAGGGCCTGCTCTAAATCCAGGATGATTTCATTTCAGGATCCTTAATTACATCTGCAAAGACCCTCCTTCCAAATAAGTCCACACTCTGAAATTCTGGGTGGATATAAATTTGGGGGGGCACATTGTGCAACCCACTACCATGTGGGACCTTTTGCAGAATATGGACAAAAAGGGAGACTATGCATTTATAATGGAGAAGGGAATAGCAACCCACTCCAGCACTCCTGCCTGGAGAATCCCATGGACGGAGAAGCCTGGCGGGCTTGCAAAGAGTCGGACACGACTGAGCAACACACACACACACACACACACACACATAGAGACATACACACACACACACACATACACACACACATGCATTTATAAGATAGGAAATTAATTTCCTCTTTGTGATTAGCCTGGTATTCTTACTACAGCCAACTATCTCATGATCATTGACAATTAAGAGTAAACTTGACCTTTATCTATATCCTGTAGAACAGAGGTTCCCAAATGCTCAGTGATAGAACAGCACTGAGTCTGGGTGAACTCCGGGAGTTGGTGATAGACAGGGAGGCCTGGTGTGCTGAGATTCATGGGGTTGCAAAGAGTTGGACACGGCTGAGCGACTGAACTGAACTGAACTGATCCAAGGGCAGTTTTCACAGGCCAAAGCATCTTTGCCCACAAACCCAGCAAGCCCTGAGTTGAAACCCTGGGGCCTCCAGCTGTCCAGACTCAGCTAAGGGGAATCACCGAATAGGGGTGATTTTGAACTGTGGTGTTGGAGAAGACTCTTGAGTGTCCCTTGGACTGCAAGGAGATCCAACCAGTCCATTCTGAAGGAGATCAGCCCTGGGATTTCTTTGGAGGGAATGATGCTAAAGCTGAAACTCCAGTACTTTGGCCACCTCATGTGAAGAGTTGACTCATTGGAAAAGACTCTGATGCTGGGAGGGATTGGGGGCAGGAGGAGAAGGGGACGACAGAGGATGAGATGGCTGGATGGCATCACTGACTCGATGGACATGAGTCTGAGTGAACTCCAGGAGTTGGTGATGGACAGGGAGGCCTGGCGTGCTGCGATTCATGGGGTTGCAAAGAATCGTACATGACTGAGCGACTGATCTGATCTGATGTGATCTGATCTGATCTGATAGGTACCGGGGGGCTTCCGGTACCTGTAGGTGGCACTAGTGGTAAAGAACCTGACTGCTAAGGCGGAAGATGCAAGAGACAGGGGTTCAGTCCCTGGGCGGGGAAGATCCTCTGGGGGAGGGCATGGCAACCACTCCATTATTCTTGCCTGGAGAATCCCATGGACAGAGGTGGGCTATAGTCCATAGGCTCCCAAAGAGTCAGACACGACTGAAGTGACTTAGCAGGCCTGCATGCGTAGGCACCTGGGTCCTACCACTCCCAGATTCTTCAGGGTCCAGTGAGGAATAAGTATGGCATCAGAGCTCTCAGTGAACTTGCTTCAGTTTACACAAAACAGTCCAAATTGAGGGAAATGCCATGAAGAGTGTTACTTCCATTTTTCATTACCAAATCTTTGAGAAACACAGTTTCATAGTGAATGATAAACGCGAAATATAAGGATAAACTGAAATTTTCTGCTCTGCTTCATGGTATCTCATTGAATATATACCCACAAGCTGGCAAATGCGCATCACACTCACAATTGTATAAATGTGATACCGTGAAATAAAATTTCACGTCGCAATTCTCCTAAAGTCAAACACTAGGTATACATTTGTAAAACTATATTTCACCTGTATTTGTTGTCAGGCTATACCAACTGACCTTTATGCTATGTCCTTTTTACTTTTTGTGTGTCAAATTAGTATTTCTTTAATGAAATAATAGCAAAAATATATTTCTACCTCACAGAATTTAGAGAGGGCAACTTTTTGCTGTTTTGTACCTTAAGAAAATAGTGAATATATTTTACATTTAATGACTTATTAATCTATTGCTTTGCAACACAAAATAATTACAGAAATAGATTTCAGAATATAAAGGTTTTCACCACAAGAAAACATGCCGTTTAAAGTCAAATTTAAAGGCTATATTGGTTAAAATACTACTATCTGTAATGTTTTGCTTTACAGTTTGCACTTGAGGGAAGGTGCTTTGGATCTCCTTTACACAATCAACTCCTGAAGTACATTTATAACATGATCCCATTTTACATTTCAATCCAAAACTTCAAGAGCGTGGACTCTTTGCAAATCAAATGACAGCCATTGGTAGGCAATGTATTTTATCTGTAGCCCCTACCCATCTAGTCAAAGCTATGTTTTTTCTAGTAGTCAGGTACGGATGTGAGAGCGGAACCATAAATAAGGCTAAGCGCCAAAGAATTGATGCTTTTGAACTGTGGTTGTTGGAGAAGACTCTTGAGAGTCTCTTGAACAACAAGATCAAACCAGTCCATGCTAAAGGAAATCAACCCTGAATATTCATTAGCAGGACTGATGCTAAAGCTAAAGCTCCAATACTTTGGCCACCTGATGCAAAGAGCCATCTCAGTGAAAAAGACCCTGATGTTGAAGAAAATTGAAGGCAAAAAGAGAAGGGGGCAGCAAAGCATGAGATGGTTAGATAGCATCAGCGACTCAATGGACATGAATTTCAGCTGACTCCAGGAGATAGTGGAGGACAGAGGAGCCCGGTATGCTGCAGTCCGTGCATTCACAGAGAGTCAGATATGCCTTATCGACTGAATAACAGCAAAAACGTCACCTGTCCTACCCAGCTGAGTGCTCCCGAGGCACCCTGGGACCAGGCAGGTATAAAGGCTGGAGAGGTGGAAGCCATACCCAGACTGGGCATAGTCATGGTGCCCGGGGCATTGGCTTTTCTTTTCCCTGGCCCTCTACTGTAACTGGCCAGCATGTGACAGCTAACCGCGACAACAGGGTCCCTGGACCGTCCTTCCAATCAGTTTCAGATGCCAAGGGACCCCGGTCCTCTCCAGAAGGACACCCTCACCTCCTGGTATAAAGGAACTTGAACACCTACTCTGTCCAAGGTGCCCCAAGGGGAGTGGCTTACAGTCTAATCGTGTTTTATTGTCATTTCCTCATTGACGTTTCATCTGTGTAATTGCTTCTGTGCTCCTCTCCCTGTAAGCTTAGGGAGAAAAGGCAAAGCTTTCAGGTGCTTTACTAGGAATTGTTTTTGTCAGCTACTGACAATTAGAAAAGCGCTACATCAGGCTGTCATCTAGTCTTTCTGAATAATTTCAGGTTTTTGGAAACCATGATCTTATTCAGTTCACTTTAACTGTTTCTGAATTACAACCAGAGGTTTTATTTACCAATCTCCAGTGCAAAGAGATATGTCTGTTTTGTGGCTGACTTGCTTTCCGATTCTAACTCATGGAAAACTAACCACATACTTACCTTTGCCAGTATATGATATATGCGTCTCTTTGGCTGATTACAGTGAACTCTCTTATTCGCCTCCATGGAGATACATAGTTTAACTTGATGCATCAGATTGCTTGAATCCTGCATTCCAGAGAAGGAACTGGTGTAGACACAAGGAGATAAGGAGTCTAAAAAAGATGAAAGCGGTTTCATCGTGGTCTTTTTTATGCTTCTGCAAATCATACATAAAATATATTATGTCCTTGGAAATGGCCCTTTTCTCTCTCCTCCTACCATCGTGTCACAGTCTAATATATCATAGTGTGAGCCAGATATGAGCACCCTTTTGGACTTAGCTGGCCGGTAAATTAACTTATGCTAAACGGCTGTCTGCCCACGGCTGTCAACTCTGTCATCCTTGTCAGCCGTGTTTCCCTTCCCCCAGACATTTCATTTCACTGGGGATGACATTTCATTTCATTTTCAATACCACTTCATCGCTTTGCAATGGATGAAATTTTTCAGCGAACAGCATATGCGCTGACCCTTCTGAAGCTGACAAGGATACTCATACGCCCCCAACAAGTCCAATAATGAAACAGTTGGGATTTCCTTCCAGTCTCTCCCAAGCTTGTCTACACTTCGGAGGCTGAGTTCTTAAAAAGGAGAACCTCTCCCATCTTGCTCAAATTGCCAAACTGGATTTAAGCCTTCATGATAGACACACACCATCAAGAATAATCTGTCATGCGAAAGTCTTTAATAGTGGGCAAAGGTCACCTAGGAATCAGAGATAAAGATACTTTCTGAGCACTTCCAGTGTGACCTTGGGCGCTGGCCTGGTCTCAGAGTCATCTTAGGAACACGTGATCCCCATGTGTTTTATGATAATAAGAAAAGATCTGTATTCTTGGCAAAGCAAATTTCTGGAAGTCTCCTAGAAATACACTGGGAACCTAAGTTCCTCCTACCTCTTCAGTCCCGATACACAATCACCTTTTCACACAACTATTTACTGAGGTCCCACAAAGTGCCAGGATTAGATATTGTACAAGGCTGAAAAAGATGGGTATGGCTTAGTTCCTCATTGAGCTTATGGTCTGGCTGAGGATCTAGACAAGAAAACCATGAAGGAAAGAAGCTGGCAAGTATAGAACGCTGTGGGAGCACACAAAAAAATCCCTTACACAGGTCTTGGGAATCAGGAGGGCTTCCAAGAGGAAGCAGTTTTAAGCTGAAACCTGAAAGGTGAGTGGAAATAAGATAAGGGAATGATGAGGGGACCAAAGTCCTGAGGGTTAAACATTGACCAGGTTTATTGTAGTAATCACACACACACATACACACACCATTCTGCTGCTGCTGAGGCGAAGTTGCTTCAGTCGTGTCTGACTCTGTGCGACCCCATAGACGGCAGCCCACCAGGCTCCTCCGTCCATGGGATTCTCCAGACAAGAGTCTAACTGAAATCTTACTATTTCATGCTCTTCTGAAATGTGAGGTGCAATTTCTGGTTCTACTGCCCAATATCTACAGCTTGGGCTTGACTAAGTCGTCTCCTGGCATCACAGATCAGGAGCTCCTAGGAGGAGAAACATCTAACTCTTTTGTACAGCAACAATTACCAAAATGACAATGACTCAAAAAACGACAAGAACTCACACGTGTTAGTTTCCAAAGCACTAGCATGTGACATTTCATTCGATTCTTGCAGTTTGATAGATTTTATTATTCCCATTTAACAGATGAAGAAACTGAGCCTCAAAGAAGTTAAATGATTAGACCATAGCCACACATAACTTGTAAGGAGCAAATTAGGGCTCATATCAAGATCTAACAGAAGTTAGGATTTGTAAAACGCTTTGAACAGTGTCTGGCTCATAGTAAATGATACATGGGTGTTGGTTAAATAAATAACCCAAAATGCTTATAAAATAGGCTTTATGATTTCCCAAACAGAGCTTTCCCCTCAATCACAATGGTCTCTCTTGTGTCCTGTGGAGCAGTAGAGCTCCTTGAGGGCTTATAGGAGTTACCTCAGGGATTCGAGGACAAGGCCAAGTTACTGGGGCTCAAGGCCACCCTATCCCCCACACATACACCAACCAGGACTCTGCTTCCCCCGCCCCAGCAGTTCATCTGCTTGAAGACTTTCCTGGGGAGCAGGGGCATGCAGGGGGCCGCTTCGCCAGTGGCCCAGCACGCATGTAGTCTTTTTAAACTGATGTATGGTTGATTTACAATGTTGTGTTGGTTTCAGGTGTACAACAAAGTGATTCAGTTATACACACATATATTTTTCAAATTCGTATAAGTTATTAAGAGATATTGAATAAAGTTTCCTGTGCTATACAGTAGGACCTTGCCATTTAATCTGTTTTAGGGGTCGCGAAGAGTCGGGCACGACTGAGCGACTCCACTTTCACTTTTCACTTCATGCACTGGAGAAGGAAATGGCAACCCACCCCAGTGTTCTTGCCTGGAGAATCTCAGGGACGGAGCCTGGTGGGCTGCCGTCTATGGGGTCGCACAGAGCCGGACATGACTAAAGCGACTTAGCAGCAGCAGTATGTATATATTAATCCCAAAGAGTTGGACATGATTGAGCAACTGAGCATGCACTCTCTCCCCTTTGGTAATGCTAAGTTTTTTTCTATGTCTGTGAATCTGTTTCCATTTTATAAATAAGTTCATCATTTTTTAGATGCCACATATAAGCACTGTATGCTATTTGTCTTTCTCTATATGGCTTATTTTACTTAGTATGATAATCTCTAAATTCATCTATGTTCCTGCAAATGGCATTATTTCACTGTTTTTATAGCTGAGTAATATTTTATTGAATGTATACCACATCTTTATCCATTCACCTGTCGATGGACGTTTAGGTTGCTTCCATGTCTTGATCCTTTTAAATACTGCTTCAATGAACATTGGGGTGCATATATTCTTTAAGTACTGTTTTGGGGTGATGATGACATTATTGGGAAGCTGTAACCTAAATGTGAGGAAGAGAAACAATAGCTTCCTAATTTCCAAATACTGTGTCTTCTGGGGGAGAAGAGTTTATATTAAGGGAATAGTAGGTTGAAGTAGCATTATTTCCTGGGCATAGTGGGGTGGAACCCAGAACTTTTGAGAGATTTCAATTTAAGCCCTGAACCTTCAACTGGCTAGGGTAAGCCTCAGGTTTATCATTTGTAATAATGGCACCAACACATTCCCTTTCTAGGACTTTCATGAGGATGCCCTCTGTTTGCTTCACTGTTGTATCCTGATGCCTAGAACAGTGCCTGGCACATGGTGGGTGTTCAGTGAATAGCGGTTAAATGAATGAAATGAATGACAACTATGAAACTTTCTATATAACCAGCATTTGACTATTTGAAGATGCGTTACTTTTTTCCTGGAAAGATGAATCAACTGAATGGAGACAGAGAATGTTTTTGGAGAGGAAGTAGAAGGAGACAATAATAATAGGTAACCCTTACAGGCTCGTACACCAGATACTATTCTACATGTTCATGTGCCTGCATGTAAGTCGCTTCAGTCGTGTCCAACTCTGTGCAATCCTATAGACTGTAGCCTGCCAGGCTCCTCTGTCCATGGGATTGCTATGCGCTCCTCCAGGGGATCTTCCTGACCCAGGGATCAAACCTGCATCTCTTACATTGGAAGGCAGATTCTTTACCGCTAGTGCCACCTGGGAAGCCCTTACCTGTTCACACATATTATTAAATAATGCTGTGCTCTTAGGACAGTTACTTAACCTCCCTCTGCCTTGGTTTTTCCAACTCTAAAGCGGAAATAGTAAAAGCAGTGACCTCATATGACCTCATAGCCTTGCTGTGAGAGCAACGTCAGTTAATCCATATACAGTTCTTCTAACAATTCCTCGTATACAGTAAGTCCTCAATATGTTTTAATTCTGATTAGGTTATGAAATCACTACTCCATGTCTTACCAACGTGTTTTGAGATGGGGTCAAGGTAGGCAGCGGGAGCATTTACCAGAGGACATAGGATGTAAGCTGGGCCTTCACTCAGGATGGGTGGGCAGAGTGGAGTGGGAAGGGCACCCAGGAGGAGGCAGGATGTGGGGGACAGAGTTAGCCATCTTTTAAAATGCCTGCCTCCCAGCCTGACCATTTACTAGTTTTTCCCTGTGTAATAGCAGGACACCATCTGCCTCACAGGTTTATTGCTGTTCGGTTGTTATATGGGATAAGGAGCATAAGATTCTGAGCACAGTGTCAGCCGGTTGGAAGCCTTCAACATAGGTAGCCTGTGTTACTACTGCTGGGCAGAAATACAAGTTTGTGAGAGATCTGAGAGAGTAGCATTGAAACGTGTATATTACCATATGTGAGACAGATCACCAGTCCAGGTTTGATGCATGAGACAGGTGTGCAGGGCCGGTGCACCGGGATGACCCAGAGGGATGGGATGGAGAGGGAGGTGGGAGGGGGGTTCAGGATGGGGAACACATGTACACCCGTGGTGGATTCATGTCAATGTATGGCAGAACCACTACAGTATTGTGAACTAATTAGCCTCCAATTAAAATAAATTAAAAAATAAAAAATAAATTAAAAAAAAAAAGAAGTTTGTGAGACCATGAGGAAACTCACCACTTCCATCTAGGAACTGATCTAGCCCTGGCTCCCAGGATCCTATCATTAACTTAGTGATTTTTTTCACCTACATAAGACCTATTATTAGCACGAACCTGGTTTAAGTAGAGCCTTAAATTTTAATGGTTTGGAATTGGGGAGTGGCGAGTGGGACCTGATTTTGACTAGACTATTTAGAATAACTTTCATTCTTAAATTGGTTAAGGTTAAAATTACTGAGAAATGGAATCACTAGCAAATAAACCCAATAGTAACTGAAGTGGGGCAGGCAGTGGCGGGGGGAGGCGGGGGTTGTTCTCTCATCCCACCCTTGCATGCAGGCAGCTTCATGCTCCCTGTAAGTCACCTTGCTGCTGGGGCAGGAGGGAGTAACACGAGCCAGATGCCTTTGCAGCCACTCCTTAACATACTTGATATGAACTTCAAGCTCCCAAAATAATTTCCCTGACCTCAGCATTCTTCTGGACTCGGGTTTTCCTTACTTGATCTCTCAGCCAACCCTACCCTCAGATTTATTCTAGAAGCAAAAGCTTGGGTCCCCTCTAACTTTTTCTTTCATATCTAGGGCAGGAGTTGCTGTTTTGATCATTGTTTGGTTTCCTTGTGAAGATTCCATGCACATATGGAATGGAAGGGCATTTTCTCCTTGGAGCTTTATTGCACCCAACGGTGGCTTCTTGTAGATTTATCCACAACCTTTACAAAGTCCCAGTGGCTTCACAGACCTGTCTTCTACAGTCTACATTTGGAGATACTGTAAATGTACATCCTTTCTTTCTTATATACTGTTGGGGGCCGGCGTGAGGCACTCCGCCCATGGCAAAGGTCATGAGGAAGGAGGCTTGACATACGCAAAGGCGGGATCGAGCCTCAGGAGTCCCCCTGGAAATCCTCAAGCATCTACCCCCATAACCAGAGCCTGCCTACTTTACTACTTTGTGCTCTCACCTACACCTCTGACTTTACGGGGAGCTGTCCCCCACCACCTCTTTCGGAGAAGGAGTTAACTTAGAGCTCCAGTTAATAATAATTCCTGGGCATGATAGGAGTGTTTTAACCTACAAACTCCTCTGAAGGTTCTCTAGCCTGCCTGACAGGCTTGTCCGGCCACATGTGATTGCTCACAGCCTCCCAACTGTGAGAGGCACGAGATGCTTTAAACCTTCTAAAAACAGGTTCTTTAGAAAAGTTAGAAAATTATTAGTATAAGTGTAATGGGCTGATTAGAAATCGTATTGGTGAAGGGTTTTTCATTTGTTGAGCCAATGTTTGTTGCTAAGTCTCCATATCCCCTGCCCTTACACACATTAATGAATATATAAAAGAAATAAGTATTAACCTTTGATATAAATCACGTTAGACCTTAGGCTAAGTAAATTCTTTCCTTAACTAAAACCCACTACACCCTCACCCTATAGGAATGTAACTTTATTTGGGTGGCGTCTGTTTTAAGAATAATCACCCCTGGAGAAATAAGTGTCCTGGTTGACTGACCGCTGTCACAAGGAGAGGGTCGTAAATTGTCAGCAGGCCCCCTGGCCAGAAGATGATGTAACACCCCTAAGACCTCTGTATACATTTGTATGAAGCACCTGACTTTGATAAAAGTCAGGACTGCTGACCCCGCGCGACTTTTGCATAACATCTCAGTGTATAAAAGTAGACCATGGAAAATAAAGAATTGGGATCAGTTCCTCGAAAGACTGGTCTCCCCATGTCTCTCTCTCTCTCACTCTGGTTGAGTCTCCATCTGGAGCGCGGAACCCACCATGCTTACTAATTATGCCTGGGCTTCTAAGAACCGACCGGGGAGGCCTCAGTGTCTCCTCTCCTTCGGGAGAACGGAAGGACGCCTGCGGCCTACGTAAGTGATGCAAGCTTCTTGTCTTGAAGTTTTATTGGTCCCCCGCGTAAACCAAGCTACTCAGCCTCTTTTCTCCACTGAATTTTCCTACTGAGCTATCCTTATTCTATTCCTTAATTAACGTTTAATTAAGCAGTTGTTCCCTGACCCTCGCCTATGCCGTCTCTCCTTTGAATACCCTGGATCAGCTGAGGCTGGACCCCGGCAATATACAGCACGTGCGTGTCTGCTAAGTCACTTCAGTCATGTCCAACTCTGTGAGACCCTATGGACTGTAGCCCAGCACGCTCCTCTGTCCATGGGATTCTCCAGGCAAGACTGAAGTGGGTTGTCATGCCCTCCTTGAAGGGATCTTCCCAACCCAGGGATCAAACTCCCATCTCTTATGTCTCCTACATTGGCAGGCGGGTTCTTTATCACTAATGCCACCTGGGAAGCCCTATACACAGCACAGAAAATATCAAATTAAAAATCTCTGCATTCTTCCAGCTTGGCTTTCTTGCCCTGTATTTCACCTGTCTAGGCCTAGGACCCTCTGCAGGAAAGCTTCCTGCCTAAAGCAGCTCACACCAAGTTCTTCTCTGTGCCTTAGGAATTCTTGTGCTGTGCTGACTTGAAACTTAACATGCAACGGCTTTATTATCCAGTATGTTTATTCTGTCTCCCCAACCAGATGGCAAAATCCAAGGTAGGGATGAGGTCTTCAACGACTCTTTATCCCCTCTCACTACCTAACAATGCATTGGCAGAGAAGGCTCTCAAAATATCTTACTCCAACGTGACAGTCCTCTTTCCAGTTCAGAAATAACTCAACTTATAATGATTCTATGATTGAGTCGTTATTTTCTTTGCTCTGAAAAAAGAAAATATGTCATTCTGAAGACATTAGCTTGGGGTCTGTGAGGTTCAGTTTTTAAACCTTATGTTTTGGATGCTTCACTAGATGATAACATCACCATGTGTCAAAATGAGCATTTCCTGGAGACAGAGATTCAGCCAGGGACTAATTCTGGACTCTGTGTTCAGCTGCTAGAGAGCCATGGCCTCAGACAGTCTTATTTATTAGTTGGATTTGGCAAGGGGAGCTAATTCCTTGCTAAAATATACAAGCAAGCTATTAAAAATAACATTCAAAGAAGAAAATTAAAAATAATGTGCAAAAGACCAAATTGCTTAACTCAAATACAAGTTTAGAAAAACAATTCTACTAAAATTTCTTTAAGTATTTATCAGTAACATTGAAGTGTTTGACAAAGAAAAGTCAGAGGTGGGATGTTGGCTCAATCTCCTCAGAGACCAAGAGTTTGTTTTTTCTTTTTTTAACATGCTGTGTAGCTTCGAATAACAAAAACTTTATATATGGTACTGAAATCTGAAGCAAATTTTGTAATCATATCCTTTTGCTGGAGAAAATCCAAAACTTTATTTGGATTCTTAGAAGACACTATTAATTAGAAGAGATTTAAAAACTACAGGTAACCTTCCTACATATTACTCTTGAGTTTAATAGGAGAGGTGTAGACACTTCCAAATTACCTTTATTCCAAGTCCATCTCAAATGTCAATGCATTTTTTACTTCTTTTAAAGTAAACCAAAAAAAAAAAAAACAACAACAAAAAATTCTATAAATTTACAATCTTAAAATTAAAAAAAAAAAAAGAAAACCCCACAGGTAGTATTTATCCAAAGTCTAAGCTTTTATAAGGTTCTCCTGGGCCTATGGAACTTGACTAGGATTTCTAGAGTTGCTCTCCAGAGCTTTGAACATCTGCATTCCTCATAGCAGTGGGCCACTTAGTCATTAAAAAGTGTTAGCTTTTTAGTTTGCCTGATTAAAAATGTAGTATCAGCTCCCTCAGGTCCTACAAAACCCACTAGAAGTACTTAACAGATTTCCCACACAGTGAACCATTCTCTGGGCAGCTAATTAGGAACTGGGCCTTTCCTAGACTCAGGTGCTTTTGAAAAAAGTGAGTGAAAGTCGCTCAGTCGTGTCCGACTTTTTGCGACCCCATAGACTACACAGTCCATAGAATTCTCCAGGCCAGAATACTGGAGTGGGTAGCCTTTCCTTTCTCCAGGGGATCTTCCCAATCCAGGGATCAAATCTGGTCTCCTGCATTGCAGGCGAATTCTTCACCAGCTGAGCCACCAGGGAAGCCTGCAATGCAGGAGACCTGGGTTTGATCCCTGGATTGGGAAGATCCCCTGGAGGAGGCATGGCAACCCACTCCAGTATTCTTGCCTAGAGAATCCCCATGGACAGAGGAGCCTGGTGGGCTACAGTTCATGGGGTTGCAAAGAGTCAGACACAACTGCACGACTAAGGACAGCACAACACATATGTCTGAGCTGATCAGCAAAGTGTGTCTTTTTCACACATTATAGAAAGTAAAAAAAAAAAAAAAGGTTGCCTGAGCTTGTGAAGAAGATCCTTAAAGATAAAAATCAAAAGAGCCAGGGGCGTTATGTGAGATAGTTTTTAAGAAATCTGGCTTCTGGATAATAAAACAAGGTGGAGGTGGAGCACTATGAGAAGAAAAACGTATTTTTAGTGAATAATTTTAAAGATGCCTGCTCCTGTCAATGTGCTTGTCACAAAGCCGTGAGTGGCACTCCAGCTGGGAACTGTGGACACACAAGTGACATCAGAATTTGTTGGCAAGAATGGCAAATAGTTCTAAAAATATATATTCTATCTTTTATGTTAAGGATATCTGCAGAATATGATTAAAACAGCAAAGACTCAAGATAAAAAATTAGAGAATGAATCCTATCTGTTGTGTTTCCCATGTCCTAAAATATACTTTTATTCCACACCTTCTTGAGCCCCGGTCTGTAATATAGACCAACACATCTTGTTACTGTGTGTGTGTGTGTGTTAGTCGCTCAATCATGTCCAACTCTTTGTGACCCCATGGGGTATAGCCCACCAGGCTCCTCTGCCCATAGGATTCTTCAGGCAAGAATACCAGAGTGGCTTGCCATTTTTTGTCATTGTTTTTCCCCTCCTCAAGTGTTTTCAAATCCTCCTTTTGAGGCTTAAACTTTAAAAAACATGGCTTTCAATGGATTATTTACTTATTTTCCAATAGTATTGAGGATGTTTTATTCCAAGGAGAATGTTTATTCCCAATAAGAGCATTGGCCTAACATAATTCAAGCTGTCCCTGAAAACCACACCTTGAAACAGAAAATTAGGAGAACTGTGGTTATTATTCTACCTGTGCTTCCTAATTACACACAATAGTCATAATATTTATAGAGAAATGGCAGGAAGGGAATCAAGAATGTTAATAGGAGACTGCTGAAATCTATTTTGCCTTGTAAAGATGGATGTCTTGCAGCATGACCTTATCTATTTGCTCCATAGACATGCTTTTTTCTTCTAGGTTTATCTTGCTGCTGCTGCTAAGTTGCTTCAGTCGTGTCTGCCTCTGTGCGACCCCATAGACGGCAGCCCACCAGGCTCCCCCATCCCTGGGATTCTCCAGGCAAGAACACTGGAGTGGGTTGCCATTTCCTTCCCCAATGCATGAAAGTGAAAAGTGAAAGTGAGGTCGCTCAGTCATGTCTGACTCTTAGCGACCCCATGGACTGTAACCCACCAGGCTCCTCCATCCATGGGATTTTCCAGGCAAGAGTACTGGAGTGGGGTGCCGTTGCCTTCTCTGAGGTTTATCTTAGCATAAAGGAAATGGTTTCACCACTTTGGGAGGGTGCACTGGGAGGAGAGACCTTAGATGAGCTCTGTTTCGGTCCTATTTCAGGAAAGGGAAGAGCCCTCTTACTCACCCTCTGACGTCTCAGAAGTGTCCAAGGTTGATCCACCCTTCTCTTGGGCAATGGAAGGCTAGGCTGCTCCCGTGGGAAAGTGGGTAACATCTGCCAGGGTCTTGGGGCTGAGACTGGATCATTTTTGCAAGGTGGTGTCAACTGAAAAAATACTCACAACCTAAAAGTTGAGAATAATGTTTTATTCAGTGGAAATTTTGGATACTTCAAGCTCAAGAGAGCATCTCAAGTGACCCTGAGAGAACTGCTCCAAGGAGGCGAGGGGAGGAGCCAGGTTGTATAGAAGTTTTGCAACAAAGCGCAGGGAGTCTGAACAATAATAACAATGTTATTGCTAATTAAAGAAAACCAGATAACCCAAGTTAAGAAATTTAGCACTTCTCTATGTATGGGAAGATGCAAGAGTCTGGGTCCACTGAAATCATTCCTTTCGTATGCACCTCAGCTATCAAGACAGTATCTTGTGTTTTGACATCCTGAGCTTCCTCTCCTCAGGGTTCACCTTAGGGAGTGGCTGCAGTCTGATGGCTGCTAGCTGGCAGGGACTCTTCTCCTTCCTAAGTGCCCTGAGGGCTCAGTGGCCCACATAAGAGGGTTGCAATCGGTAATGACTGTGACATCCTTGTTTACTGATATGGCAGGAAATATTCCATTGATCAGTTTCCTCTCTTGGCCCAAAATTCAGCCAATATTTGGGAGACATATCATGACCAATTTTTGTCCCACAGTGCTGAGAGGTTCATCTCAGAGCAAGCAAAATTTCGTATTAATGTGCCATTCCAGAAGTGCTAATTTTTGGACTAGGCCCAACGATAGTTAATAAAAGATTCTATAGGTCCTGTCTTACTAGTCAAGAAATGTTTTCCCTCGTTGTGTCTTCCCATATCTAGAGTTGCACTATTACAATCATTGATTGCATACAGAACTGTATATCTGATCAACTGCTTCAAGTCACCTAGTCATCATTATTGTTGTTGGAGGCCTAAACAATCTTATAAAATAGACAAGATATAAGTAATATAGCTAGTAACATTGACAAAGTCATAGTGTAGCAGAGACACAAGCCTAAACAATTTGGAAACAAAGAAAAAATTAAAACAATGATTAGTACAACTAGTTGTAATCCAATTGCAATAAACCATCAAGTCCACAGGAGAGACAGTTAGAGAAGCCAAATTCTGGCAGGATCAGGTAGAGAGAAAAAGATAAATGCTTTATCTTGGCTTACAAAGGTATACTTTATCAACTTGTGCTCACAGTAAAAGAGAAAAGTTTTATTAGAAAACAAAGATTCAATCTAGTTTATTTTCCAAAGTCATAAAGTTATAAATTATATTCATCAGTTTATTCAGTCTCATGTAATTGATTCCTATGTCTGCATGAAGTAATCAGATTTTTTAAAATTAATTTTGTCATTTGTTACCCAGTTCAGTGGTATTGGGGCTTCCCTGGTAGCTCAGAGGTTAAAGCATCTGCCTGCAATGTGGGAGACCTGGGTTCAATCCCTGGGCCGGGAAGATCACCTGGCGAAGAAAATGGCAACCTACTCCAGTATTCTTGCCGGGAGAATTCCATGGACAGAGGAGCCTGGTGGCTACAGTCCACAGGTTCACAAAGAGTCAGACACAACTGAGCGACTTCACTTTCATTTTCAGTGGTATTATCTACAGGCTATCAGAAACTTATATTTGTTTCAAAAGTTCTTTTTATGAGTTTTTTTGAAAATCTACATTTTGTAAAAGCAATGTAAAATTATGACTGTCTATAAAGGACAGAATTTAAAATAGTATGGCTAATGTAATTAGCAAGAAACTTGTATATTTCTTCAACATACAACACTTTAGGATAATAATTAGAATTATAACTAATAACATTCAGTTCAGTTCAGTTCAGTTGCTCAGTCGTGTCTGACTCTGCAACCCCATGAATTGCAGCACACCAGGCCTCCCTGTCCATCACCAACTTCTGGAGTTCACTCAGACTCACGTCCATCAAGTCAGTGATGCCATCCAGCCAGCTCATCCTCTGTCGTCCCCTTCTCCTCCTGCCCCCAATCCCTCCCAGCATCAGAGTCTTTTCCAATGAGTCAGCTCTTCGTATGAGGTGGCCAAAGTACTGGAGTTTCAGCTTTAGCATCATTCCTTCCAAAGAACACCCAGGACTGATCTCCTTTAGAATGGACTGGTTGGATCTCCTTGCAGTCCAAGGGACTCTCAAGAGTCTTCTCCAACACCACAGTTCAAAAGCATCAATTCTTCGGCACTCAGCCTTCTTCACAGTCCAACTCTCACATCCATACATGACCACTGGAAAAACCATAGCCTTGACTAGACGGACCTTTGTTGGCAAAGTAATGTCTCTGCTTTTGAATATGCTATCTAGGTTGGTCATATCTTTCCTCCCAGGGAGTAAGCGTCTTTTAATTTCACGGCTGCAATCACCATCTACAGTGATTTTGGAGCCCCCAAAAATAAAGTCTGACACTGTTTCCACTGTTTCCCCATCTATTTGCCATGAAGTGATGGGACCGGATGCCATGATCTTAGTTTTCTGAATGTTGAACTTTAAGCCAACTTTTTCACTCTACATCAGGACATATCAGATATTAGAGATTCCATTTACATTTTGGAATATTTATATTGATGACATTTATCCATGCATTGCAACCTGAAGTTCACCTCCAATCATTTGATAATATTTCTGAATTTAAAATCCCAAATAAATGTAGATTAGCATTCCTCTCTGAGATGTCCCAGAGATGTTTCTTTGAAGCATCCAGAGTCAGCTGGAGGCTAAAAGAGCTTTACTTAGATTTTGTCATTTGGGAAGTTTGTTTAAAAAAATCAAAAAGTTTTATAATGCAACAGGATCATAAGTCACTGAAACAATACTTTTTCATTTAACCAAAGTGACAAAACGATTAAAAGAAAACAAACAGAGATCACCTGAGGACACAGAAACTCAACACCATCTGTTATCAGAAAGAGGCACTTCTAATAGAGAGAGAAATCAACTTTCTGTCTTGCATTATTAGCTTACTAAACAAAATTTATTTAGTTAACTTCAAACTAAATTTAATTATGTGATTGTGGAGAAGGATAAGAGGCCTATGGAAGCTTCCTGATGGGAGAGACTGACTGAGGGGGAAACTGGGTCTTGTTCTGAAGGGTGAGGCCATGCTCAGTAAATCTTTAATCCAATTTTCTGTTGACGGGTGGAGTGAGTTCCCTCCCTGCTATTTCAGTTCAGTCATTCATTTGCGACCTCATGGACTGCAGCACACCAGGACTCCCCGTCCATCTCCAACTCCTGGAGTTTACCCAAAGCCATGTCCACTGAGTCAGTGATGCCATCCAACCATCTCATCCTCTGTCATCCACTTCTCCTCCAACCTTCAATCTTTCCCAGCATCAGGGTCTTTTCCAATGAGTCAGTTCTTCGCATCAGGTGACCAAAGTATTGGAGTTTCAGCTTCAGCATCAGTCCTTCCAATGAACACGCAGGACTGATCTCCTTTAGGATGGACTGGTTGGATCTCCTTGCAGTCCAAGGGACTCTCAAGAGTCTTCTCCAACACCACAGTTCAAAAGCATCAATTCTTCAGCACTCAGCTTTATAGTCCAAATCTCACATCCATACATGACCAATGGAAAAACCATAGCCTTGACTAGACAGACCTCTGTTGGCAAAGTAACATTTCTGCTTTTTAATATACTGTCTAGGTTGGTCAGAGCTTTTCTTCCAAGGAGCAAGCATCTTTTAATTTCAGGGCTGCAGTCACCATCTGCAGTGATTTTGGAGCCCCCTGAAATAAAGTCTGAAACTGTTTCCATTGTTTCCCCATCTATTTGCCATGAAGTGATGGGACCAGATGCCATGATCTTTGTTTTTTGAATGTTGAATTTTAAGTAAACTTTTTCACTCTCCTCCTTCACGTTCATCAAGAGGCTCTTTTCACTTTCTGTCATAAGGGTGGTGTCATCTGCGAATCTGAGGTTATTGATATTTCTCCCAGCAATCTTGATCCCAGCTTGTGCTTTATCCAGCCTGGCATTTCACATGATGTACTCTGCATATAAGTTGAATAAGCAGGGTGACAATATACAGCCTTGATGTACTCCTTTCCCATTTTAGAACCAATTTGTTGTTCCATGTCCAGTTCTAACTGTTGCTTCTTGACCTGTGTACAGATTTCTCAGGAGGCAGATAAAGTGGGTTGGTATTCCCATCTCTTGAAGAATTTTCCACAGTTTCTTGTGATCTACCCAAAGACTTTGGCATAGTCGATAAAGCAGAAATAGATGTTTTTCTGGAATTCTCTTGCTTTTTCTGTGATCCAATGGATGTTGACAATTTGATCTCTGGTTCCTCTGCCTTTTCTAAATCCACCCTGAACATCTGGAAGTTCGTGGTTCACGTACTGTTGAAGCCTGGCTTGGAGAATTTTGAGCATTACTTTGCTAGCATGTGAAATGAGTGCAATTGTGCGGTAGTTTGAATGTTCCTTGGCATTTCCTTTCTTTGGGACTGGAATGAAAACTGACCTTTTCCAGTCCTGTGGCCACTGCTGAATTTTCCAAATTTTCTGGCATGTTGAGTGCAGCACTTCCACAGCATCATCTTTTAGGATTTGAAATAGTTCAACTGGAATTCCATCACCTGTACTAGTTGTGTTCATAGTGATGGTTCCTAAGGCCCACTTGACTTCACATTCCAGGATGTCTGGCTCTAGGTGAGTGATCACACTGTCATGGTTATCTGGGTCATGAAGATCCTTTTTGTATAGTTCTTTTGTGTATTCTTGCCACCTCTTAATATCTTTTGCTTCAGTTAGATCCATACTACTTCTGTCCTTTATTGTGCCCATCTTTGCATGAAATGTTCCCTTGGTATCTCCAATTTTCTTGAAGAGATCTCTAGTCTTTCCCATTCTATTGTTTTCCTCTATTTCTTTGCATTGATCACTGAGGAAGGCTTTCTCATCTCTCCTTGCTATTCTTTGGAACTCTGAATTCAAATGGGTATATCTTTCCTTTTCTCCTTTACCTTTCACTTTTCTTTTTTCAGCTATTTGGATGGCCTCCTCAGATAACCATTTTGCCTTTTTCCATTTCTTTTTCTTGGGGATGGTCTTGATCACTGCCTCCTGTACAATGTCACGAACCTCTGTCCATAGTTCTTCATGCACTCTATCAGATCTAATCCCTTGAATCTATTTGTCACTTCTACTGTATAATTGTAAAGGATTTGATTTAGGTCATACCTGAATGGTCTAGTGGTTTTCCCTACTTTCTTCAATTTAAGTCTGAATTTTTCAATAAGGAGTTCATGATCTGAGTCACAGTCAGCTCTTGGTCTTGTTTTTGCTGACTGTATAGAGCTTCTTTCTCCATCTTCGGCTGCAAAGGATATAATCAATCTGATTTCTGTGTTGACCATCTGGTGATGTCCATGTGTCAAATCTTCTCTTGTGTTGTTGGAAGAGGGTGTTTGCTTTGACCAGTGCATTCTCTTGGCAAAACTCTGTTAACCTTTGCCCTGCTTCATTTTGTACTCCAAGGCCAAATTTGCCTGTTACTCCAAGTATCTCTTGACTTCCTACTTTTGCACTCCAGGCCCCTATGATGAAAAGGACACCTTTTTTGGGTGTTAGTTCTAGAAGGTCTTATAGGTCATCATAGAACCGTTCAGCTTCTTCAGCATTACTGGTTGGGGCATAGGCTTGGATTACTGTGATACTGAATGGTTTGCCTTGGAAACAGAGATAATTCTGTCATTTTTGAGATTGCACCAAACATTTCGGAGTCTTTTGTTGACTCAGAGGCATAGAGAAATGCAAGTTTCCCTCTAAAAGGCCTTTGTTTAAAGTTTCACCAAGCCAGCTTTTTTTTAACCTTAATTTAATTGTGTACACAATAGAAGAGCCCCTCATTTTTAGGGCTTGATTTCCTTTAACTTCCAATTAAGCAAATACTTGTAATTTTTGTACATATATTTACCCAGTTGGGATATTAGCTGTCCTGTGCTTAGTCACTCAGTCGTGCCTGACTCTGTGCGACCCCATGGGCTGTAGACTGCCCAGAGTCCTCTGTCCATGGGGTGGGTTGTCATGCCCTCATCCAGGGGATCTTCCCAACCCAGGGATCAAACACAGGTCTCCCACCTTGCAAACGGATTCTTTACCGTCTGAACCACCAGGGAAGCCCTGGTGTTAGCTGGAGGCTGGCAATCCATTGTTCTTTTCTCTTTTATTTTCGAACCTTTGTCAGTTTGTCAAAATAAAATCGCTAGTGACGATTGTGTGTGATGGGCCCAGTGTTTTGCTTGAGAGTTTGACTTTCCTGGCTTTGCCCCAGAGCTGTGTCAGCCCCCTCTTACATGTCTCAGGTGGTTCCAGCGCAGTTCAGACTTCCACAGGTGCTCATGTCGCAGAACGGCCAATTATTATGTGAGTCCCTGGCTGAGCCGGTTAGTTAAGTGTATGAGTTTCCTTACAGGGATAACTGCGAAGCATGAGGTCTTTCCTCCTCCACTCCTGCAAGCTTTCCTGAGAAAGCCATTGCCAGCCAGGAGGAGAGAATCCCTTGTCCAGAGCTCAGAGGCTCTCATAAGATTTCAGTTTTATTTCAACAAACTCTATTAAGGTAACCAATTCTAGGAAAAATGGCAGCCAATCTTCGGCCAATAACTCCGTTTCACCTTACTCTGTTTGAGCAAAGTCTTCCCAGTCTGTAAACTGAGGATAACCCCTCAATATTCAAACTAAGTCTTCCCAGTACCTTTTTAACTGAGGATAACCTGCAGAGGATAACCACTCAGTATCCAAACTGAGTCTTCCCAGTGCCTTTTTCACTGAGGATAACCTGCTGGAGCAAAATCTTCCCAGTGCCTTTCACTGAGTTTAACTTGCTCAGCCACCTATACTGAGCAAAATCTTCCCAGTCCTTCAACTGAGGATAATCTAGTTACGTCTTCTTGAAAGCAAGTTTCAAGGATAATGTTTCCCCCGTGAATAAAACTTCAGATCCTCAATCAATACGGCAGATCCTAGAACCAGGAGACACTCACTCAAATTCATTTGGACTACCTGAGGAGGCAGATAGACACAAAGGTATACCTCGATACGTCTACTGGTATGAAGGCTCTGCCTCCTCGTAGAGCTCAGGCAGAAGAGAGGAATATGCTCTGGTCCCTTTGTGGTTGCTGTAATTGTTGACTTAAAAAATATTCACAACCTAAAAGTTGAGAGTTATGTTTTATTCAGTGGGAATTTTTAGCACTTCAAGCCCAGGAGACAGCATCTCAAGTGACCCTGAGAGAACCGTCCCAAAGAAGTGAGGGGAGGAGCCAATTCATTTAGAAATTTTGCAACTAAAATAGCAGGGAGTCTGAACCTCAAAAGATTATTGTGAAAGAAAACCAGATAACCCAAGTTAAGGAATTTAGTGCTTTTCTACATATGGGAAGATGCAAGAGTCTGGGTCCACTGAAATCATTCCTTTCATACGCACCTCAGCTAGCTGGGGCCAGTGTTCTGTGGTTTCACATCCTGGGCTTGCTTTCCTCCGAGCTCACCACAGAGAGTGGCTGCTGGCTGGCAGGGATTCTTCTTCCCTCCTGAGTTCCCTGAGGGCTCACTGGCTGACATAAGAAGGCTGCAGTTGGTAATGACTGTGACATCCTTGTCATAGGGAATATTCCATTTCTCTGTGGTCACCAGAAAAGTACTGGCTGCTGTCAAAAGAAGGTGTCCCAGGATGCCACGAGGGGGGAGGGGTGCTGATGTCCCTCCCTGGCGGGGGCAGTAGGCACTGCCCACCCCAGGGTCTCTGGGCCCCCTGCACAGCCAACTCAGCTCCCCTCGTTCCTTGACCCTCAAACAACGTCCCTCTCAACGGCCGTAGCTATAATCTTCCTCGTTCCTGTGTGGCTCACAGGGCCTTTGCTTTCTCCCCACACCTGGAGGAAATCTTTTTTCATCTTGAGAGGAAACTTCATTTTCCTCACACTCTCTCTTCTCTTACATGGTTCAGGCTTTGGAAAACAAAGATGAGACAACTTCTCCTTTTACTCTTTTTTTTTTAAATTAGAGAGTGAATGCTTACCCAGGCCTGCCTGGCAGGCTTGCCCTCTACCTGCCTCATGCCACTTTTCCTCGCTTGAGAGGCTTACTTCCGGCTCTTTAACCTACTCAGGTTCCTTCCCTCCCAGAGCCCTTGCCCAGAACATCTCCTTTACCTCACTGACACTTATTTATTAGACAAACTTCAGGTCTCAGCTGACACTTCCTTTTTGACCTTAAGATTAGGTCAGTTTCCCATATTTTATGATTTTATAGAAGCAGGTACTCCTCCTGCAGCGTTTTTAGCACGGTTGTAATTTTGTATTTTGTGCGTCATTATTGAGTATAGTCTGCCCCTCGCCCCCAGCCTGCCAGTTTCATAATGGCAAGGGTATTTCTCACTCTCACCGTTACACCCTCAGTGCCTCACAGAAAGAGCGTGACAGATTCTTGTGGAATAAACAGCCTTTTTTTTTCCTTTGGGAGTCACTAGGCTTGAATTGAGTCTATTTGGAAAACTCTCTGAGAAACAAAACAAATTAGGCAATATCAATCTGGACTTCCTAGGATTTTGCATGATTTCTGTAACAGAATAATTGAATATGGCAGATAATGATCAAATGTAGGGGGGAAAATCACAAAGTCTAAGTCTCAGTGGCTGTTGTGAAAGGTTATTAGCCTTGTAATAGACTTAAACTGTACAACTACAATTCAGGAATGCAAAAACATACTTTTTTTTTTTTAACAAAATTAAACTTTACTTGTCCACAAGCCCTCATTCCCATTAAGTAGCAGAAAAACAACAATCTTTCCCCTTAAATATTAACTTTCTTCTGGTTTATAATTTAATTTAATTTTAAAATTGCTCAGACATTGTATGGTTTAAACTGTTCAGCACAACTTCTCAATGAGAGTGCAGGAACTTATTATAAATAGAAAAGGCATTACAAAAGAGTAAACTAGTCAGGAGAGGGTGATAACTTTCCCTTTAAGAAAGTTAGATTAGATCCTTGCCTCTACTACACACAGGATAAATCCAAATATGAAAACAAAGCTTGTAAGCTACTGGAAGAAAATCTAGAGGACTATTTCATGGCCTTCAAGTAGGGATGAGAAAAATAAAATACTTACTATAAATTTTAAAAAGCACAAGAGATTGTGATTTCAATTTTAATAATAAAATGATCTGACTAGAAAACATACTTGAATCAATAAGAAATCTTGATGATATGACTAGATATAGTCAAAAATCATTCACCAGTCTCTATACTAGCAGTAGAGCTTCCCTGGTGGCTCAGTGGTAAAGAATCTGGCTGCCAATGCCGAAGAAGTGGGTTCAATCTCTGGGTCAGGAAGATCCCCTGGAGATGGCAACACACTCCAGTACTCTTGCCTGGGAAATCCCATGGACAGAGGAGCCTGGTGGACTATAGTCCATGGGATTGCAAAGAGTTGGACAGGACTTAGTGACTAAACAACAGCAAACCAATAGCAGTAATCAGAAAATTAAAAAGGAAACTATTACATTCATGTTAAGTCGCTCAGTCATGTCCGACTCTGTGCGACCCCATAGATGGCAGCCCACCAGGCTCCCCGTCCCTGGGATTCTCCAGGCAAGAACACTGGAGTGGGTTGCCATTTCCTTCTCCAATGCATGAAAGTGAAAAGTGAAAGTGAAGTCGCTCAGTTGTGTCCGACTCTTAGCGACCCCATGGACTGCAGCCTACCAGGCTCCTCTGTCCATGGGATTTTCCAGGCAAGAGTACTGGAGTGGGGTGCCATTGCCTTCTCCGATTACATTCATAGTAGCAATCAAACTATAAAATATTTAGGAATAAATTAATAAAATAAAGGATATATATGGTAATTTGAAGCCAACATCATATTATGTATATTGGTAGATATTTATATATACTTCCCTATACTTTTAAATTAAAAATTAGAGTATATCAAATTAGTGATTACTCTCTTGTGATATTGCATATGAGTCTTCTTTTACCATGCTTATTGTTGGCTGACTTTATAACAAAATAGCTGCAGTGCATAGGTCTGAGTCTTTTTTGTTATTATTTGCTTTATTTTGCTTTCTTAATTTTTGGTAACTAATTTGCTTAATTTAACTTGGTAATTGACTGTTCATTGCATTAAACAGTCTGAGATTCTCTAGATATTTAGAGTGTAGGGGTGGGGCAAATATCTCTTTGCAAACCACTCCAAGTGTTGAGAGAAGTAATTCTGAATCTTTTTTTGGAAGTGATTGCTCAGTGGGGCAGGTAGTAACATGAAAATGACTCTTATCTCCATGCTGAGTTATCTATTTTGCAATATGAAAAATAAGGTGTGGCATCAGCCAGCAACACTGGTGTGACTTTGCATTAACAACAGCGGAGTTTAGTGGCATTCAAAGAGGAAGTTAGAGGAAAACAAAACAAAACCTGGTCTTTATGCCTAATACAGGAAACAAGACTATATGTAACATCACTGAGTTCCCCAATTGAGCAAGTATTAATCATATCAACAACCTGCTTATATTTAATAGGTACTCTTGGAAAGATATAATGGGATTAAGCAGCAGTCCTTTAAAAAGCAAAACATGATCTTGTTGGGATTTGTTGACTCAGAAAAAAATAAGTAAAAGTGGAATGAAATAGGGCTCTTATTCTTTTGATTTTTCTCCCTGACACATTGGCCAAGAGTTCTCCAATCAAGGAAGCTCATTTCTTTGGACTTGTATTGGGCTAATGCCCAAAGATGAACATGTATTATAATTTATAGTATGTTAAACCAGTAAGTCTAGTTTTTCACCAATTCAATATTATGTATAGTTTCTGTTTTACTTGGCAAGGAATTTCCTAGCCTTGTGACAGTAAGATGTTCAACAAGGAGAATCAGAAGATTTTAGTTCCAGAATTTGAAATTTAGAAAAATTTGAATTTAGAAAATATTCAGTTCATGCAAGCAAATTCGCAAATACACACAGTAAAAGAAATTTCTTAAAGTTTAGATGTTGGTATTTCATCAATGTAAACATATATTTAATCAATTCTCTTAAAAACATTCAGATAGTTTTCAGTCTTTTGCTTTATTATAGAATTGCAATCTGCTATCTGCATTCTGAAACATGAAAAGCTCTGAAAACCTTTTTGTAGCCTTGTGGTGGTAAAAGCTGACTGACATGGACTTATTTGGCAATAAAAACTATGAAGCTACCAAGCTATTTATAATCTTTACATATCTGACTTCAAGTGAATATGTTTCATTATAAAAGTATTACTGTTTGGTTGTGGGATGCTACCCTAGTATTCCCAGGGGTGTTATATAATATGAAGTATATGCATATAGTCTCTTTTTCAAACCTGAGAAGTTCTGAAACATATATGCCTCCGAGGTTTTGGATGTGGGACTATGGCCTGCCCTGCATGTGCGCTCAGTCAGCTGTGTCCAGCTCTTTGTGGACCCAGGGACAGTAGCCCATGAAGCTCTGTTGTCCACGCCGCTTTCCAGGCAAGAATACTGGAGTGGGTTGCCATTCCCTTCTGCAGTGGATCTTCCTGACCCAAGGACTGACCAAGTCTCCTGCATCTCCTGCAATGGCAGGCGAATTCTTTACCATTGAGCCACCTGGGAATCCCATGGCCCTATGTACACACTACAACAAATATTCTTGTTATTTCTGTTTTGTTAGGATACATTTTTATCACGTACAACATATTTCTAAGTCAGGTTTTCTATGTTTAAATCTTCATTTTGTTATTTATTAGCTGTTGTTGTTCAGTCACTAAGTCATGTATGACTCTTTTGTGACCCCATGGACTGAAGCCTACCAGGCTCCTTAGTCCATGGGATTTCCTGTAACTGTATCTATACTTAAATTTTCTCATTGGTAAAATGGGAATGATAATAATTGGAATCATTCTGAGGACTGAGTGAGGTAACATGTGAAACACTTAGAATAGTTTGGTAATTAGTAAGCATTTAATACATGCCAGCTATAATTATAGTAACAGTGTATCAATTTTTATTTCCCACAGCAGTACATCTATTTTTCTATCCTGTCTCTATTTAGTATTATCATTCTTCATAATCTTTCTAACGTGCTAAACCTCCCCCACAAAGCTATCCCATTTTGCTTGTATTTCTTTGATTTCTAGGGTTGTTGAAAATATATTCATACTCAAGTGTTTTCTTGAGTGTCATATTTTTTTAGAAGATCTTCTCTATTAAAAGATTTACCTTTTTTGCCCCTAGTGTTTACAAGTTTCTTTCCTTTCTCTCTTTTTTCTGTGTCCTTTCTTTTTCCTTTCCTTTCATCCTTCCTTTCTTCCTTTTTTGCTTTCCTTCCTTCTAGGATTCATTTTGAATATGACTTTAAAAATTCCTTTTCTCTTAGCCAATTGCCTTAATATCAGTTACTGAATAATCCATCTTTTTCACCACTGAATAAAAACCATTTTTATCATATGCAAATTCTTTGTTTTTTTTTCTAGACATCATATATCATTCTTTTGATTGATCTATTAATTCTCTTGCCAACATCATATTGCTTAAACTTCTGGTATAGCTCAAATACTACTTATTTTTATTTTTCAAGAATTTCTTAGGTATTGATACATTTTTATTATTTCCAGATACAAATCAGAATTATTTTTTCAAGATTTTCAAACAATATTTTGCAAAACTTTCAACAGACCTGCAATGGGATTTTGTTTGAAATTAACTGGGAGGAAATATTGAATATTTCCTCAATATTGAAATGTGCCTGAGTCTTCCCATTTGTTCAAGGACATGAAATATGTCCCCATTTCTTCTTAAAGTTTCATAAGCTTTAAAGTCTTTGCTAATAGCTACTGCTAATTAATAAGTTCTGAAATATGCATGTCCTTTTAGTTTACAGCAAATTGAAAACGAGTCTGATTAATATGTGAAAAGTTAACCCTTGAACAGTGCGGGGATTAGGGGCACTGACCCTCCAGGATGTTGAGAACACGTGTATAACTTTACAGTGTGCCCTCTGTATACATGCGTTCAACCGGTGGAGGACCAGTGTAGTACTGTAGTATATGTTTAGCAAAAGGAATCCACATCCAAGTGGATTCTTGCCATTCAAACCTGTGTTTTTCAAGGGTCAACTGTACTTTCATTGGTAAGGGGTAGTTGGATGACTCAGAATTCATATGTTAAAGCCCTAACTCTCCAGTGTGATGGTACTTGGAGATGGGGCTTTGAGAACATAATCGGGGTTATATGAGGTCATGAAGATGCTGCTACTCCTGCTAAGTCACTTCAGTCATGTCCGACTCTGTGTGACCCCATAGACATCAGCCCACCAGGCTCTCCTGCCCCTGGGATTCTCCAGGCAAGAACACTGGAGTGGGTTGCCATTTCCTTCTCCAATGCATGAAAGAGAAAAAGTGAAAGTGAAGTTGCTCAGTTGTGTCCGACTCTTAGCGACCCCATGGACTGCAGCCTACCAGGCTCCTCCGCCCATGGGATTTTCCAGGTAAGAGTACTGGAGTGGGTGCCATTGCCTTCTCCGTCATGAAGATGAGCCCTTCACAATGGGACAGTGCTCTTACAAGAAGAGGCATCAGAGGGCTAGCACGTTCTCTCTCTCCCTGTACTGACAAAGCAGAGGTCACATGAGCATCTGAAAGATCATGACTGTCTGCAGCCCAAGGCAGAATTCCTCACCATAAAATGACCAGCTGGCACCCTGATTTCAAGACTTCTGGCCTCTAGAACCGTGAGATAATAAATTTCTGTTGTTTAAGCCACCCGGTCAATGGTATTTGGTTATGGCAGCCCATGAAGATTACAATAATAGTGTGTTTATTAGTCTTTCCCCAGACTCTGGGTTACCCTCAGATACACAGCCCAAGGAAACGGTGCAATTCAACGGTGCAATTCAGCTAATGACAGGCTACTTAGAAAGCTACTTCGCAATGAGTACTTATTTTATTGAATTGCTTTCCATGAGGATCAATTTTTTTAAAAAAAAATGAAGCTTTCTAAGTCACCTTATTCCCTCATTCAAAACAGAAATGATTTTTTATTTCTACAGATAAATGGCATATTTCTAGAAATGTTGACTGTCCTATTTTACTGTACAGAAGAAATTTCAACGAGAAAATTCTCACTGGCGTTTAGTGAGCACAACATTAATACTTGGACATATCTGGGAGTAGTGACCTGGAAGCGCCTTTCAGTCATTTGCTATAGTTGTGGAACACTTCAAGTTTGCTGAAAGCATTCACATTCAAATTTTTCTTTCATCTGCAAAATAAATTCAAATGAAGTGTCAGTCTCATTTTACGAATGAAAGAAACTGAGATTCAGAGAAAGGAAACGTCTTTTGCAAGACAGCATAGGACTATGACTAGATTTAATATATCTGGTGACTGAAATGTTTTCTGAGAACTTAAATTGTATGCTTACTGTGGCCCCTTTCTCTCAAGAGATCTCCTCCCAGCAACTAGGGTAGCTGCCTGCACTTAGCCTGGAAAACCTTTAGTGCTGACAAAGATGCAACCCACCACTGGACTCTGAACCTCTGAGCAGAGGTGTGGTGCTATTTTCCCGGAGGGCAAACTTCTGTCTGCCAGTTTCTACGGAGCCCCTGCTGGAAGAGGGACTGAAAAGGCTTCTTTTAAAATCTGAGGCATTTGTGTTGCAAGCTGTCCTCTGACTCCTCCTCTCCTTTACTTTACTTCCCCTTCCAATTATTCTGCTTTGTATAAGTTTAAAAGGAGGTTTAACGTTTGATCTTAGATCCAAATAAGAAGCCAGGCAGGTACCATAAAACCCAACAGGCCTTGATTTACTCGTTGTCCTCTTTTATCCTGAACCAAACCCCTCACTGATGGAGTGAAACAGTGTCCCAAATTCAACGTAAGCTTTGTTGCTTGATGAAGTAGAAACAGGCAAAAACATTGTTGAAACAACAGGAATTTGTAAGGAAGAATAATGTCACGTTTAATTGAAAAACTAATGAATTGTAAATCAAGTTCTTCTTTGAAAAGACAAGTGACATTTAGTCCCTGTACTGACCGTGTATGTGTGTGTGTGTGTGTGTGTGTGTGTGAGTCGCTCAGTCGCGTTCAACTCTTTGCGACCGTGTATAGAGAAGATAGATCAGGAGTAAGGCAGACAGTAGTGACTGTCTTAGGGAAAGTGACTTTTTCGTTTTGTACTGAAAATGATCTAAATCTATATGTCTTGTAAACTACATGGAATTGTGTACACCGTCGACAATTTAAAGTTTATCTTTGATTTGAATCTCGGGCACCTTTTTCTAAGTCTTCATAGGAGCCTTGCTTTATTTTATCACCTTGAGATTTATTATGCCCAGAAGTAAAAAATGGATGATGTCATATAGAGGAAATGAGTAGGTTCTTTCAACACTTTGGGAATATTAAAGTTGTTTTTAAATATTTTCACTAGAACTCCAAGGAACTTCTGTGTTAAAATGGTACAGAGTACCAGATCAGAAAGTCCTGGTATTTCATTAGCAACAGTGTTCTTAGGGGAGAGGTCTGAATACAGCTATCAGCAAAGACTCAGGTTAGTCTCTGAAATACTTTTGATCTCAGAACCCTAAGTTCAAGACGAAAAAAACCCATAGAATTTTCTTTTATGGAGTACAGAAAAGAAGTACTGTGGTATATAGTTAGCAGAACACAGGACTAGGTGATGGGGAACTACTGCATTTTAGTTTTCGTCCTGAGATTTTAACCAGATCACTGTTCCAGGTTTTAATTCCCTCATCTGTAAAGATGGAGATAATAATTCTTATGTCATCTGAAATGATTAAATAAAATATTTGATATCCAAATGGTATGAAGTGGAGAAAGAGAAAAAAGTTATTGAGGGCTCAGTATTTACCGGGTACTTTAGTTACAAGTGGGGCTCTTAAGAGAGATCGAGGTCCATGATTTAGGTCCATGATTCAGGTCCATGATTCCATCACATTACAATTTTAAACCAAGCCATTAACAAAAATGCTTTTAATTAAATATAAACAATCTATATTTTACTCTAAAAGAAACTTTAATATGAATACATTTTTCAGGCTTAACAACTACTAAATCTCAATGCAAAGTAAATCAACAGTGGAAAATAAAAATACTTTCTATAAATAGTCACTTCCAAATGTGTCTTCTGTTGGCAGACTAATAATTCAGAATAAAAATCATCGGTATAATGTTTTATACTTTTTCAAAATACTTTTCAAAGGGGACACTAAATTAGATCTAATAACTTAAATGTATTTAAAATTTAACAACAAAAAAGTGAGACACATTGTTATTTTTCTACTGGTTAAAGACTATTTTATGGAATATAAATAATTTCATACAATATTTTAAAACATTCTGAATACAAAACTTCCTCAAACAAAAAGTTAATCCAAAATGCTACCCACTGAATTTGAAAAAAAAAAATCAAAATACGCTGAAAGAACGATCAGTTTGTCCTGAAAACAAAATTCAGTAAAATAAAAAAAATCCAATGTTATAGATTGTTTCAGCTCTTAAAATCAGAGAACTAAGAATTACATATTTTCTTTTTCACTAACTGCATATGTTTCTTCACATTTTTAAAGAGTAATCTTATTAAAATATAAAAAGAGTTTAATACATATTTTAATAATGCACTTTTCTGTTAAACACACATACATATACATACAAATATTTAGGAAGAATCCATATCATCTTCTAGATATAGATGATTTAAGAAAACCTGATAAGGTCATAGTCTTTCATTTGACCATATACAGAAATAATTTTAAAGTTAGATGCATATTTTTAATCATCTGGGTTTATAATTGGGTCAGTTTTTTTTCAGTAATTTTTCATAATTTTTATTAGGATGATTAGCTAGTCATGAGAAAAATAATTTAAAATTAGCACTTGATATTTCAGAGTCTAGTTAGTGTATGTTTATAAAAATAAATATCTAACCAATAGATACATGTTTGGTTCTTAGACGAGGTAGAAAAATTAAAATATCTTACAACGTGATCTGAATTTGAAAAAAATAGAAAATAGCAATCACCAGTTCAACCTGTGTGAATCAAATAGTTGGAGAGTTCTTTTTGTTTTTGACATATATACCATATATTTCAAATATAAGACCTGTGAAATTTATTTTCTGCTCCCCAAAATCTTACTAAATTGAAATTCATTTTTTTCATTTACTTACTCATCATTTAATCTACCTAGGGAACTTTAATCTGCAGACAGACCAAAGACATCTGCAATTAAACCAAAAATTATTAGTTAGGCATTTTTTAGGTTTAAGAGGTATTTTCCCTTTACATATCTTAAATATTAATAATAAAATACATTATAAAAAGCTCTATTATCTTCAGATGTTGTACAATAAATAATTACTTAGATGATAAAGAGTTAATAAAAATTTCAAGGTCTGCTAAAGAATTATGAAGCTCATCATTTATATCTTGACTTCTAAGAAAAGTTTTCAGAGTATCTAAAGCAGTTATTGCCTCATTTTTTGATGGTAAAGGGAGTTCACTTTCCAGAGACCCACCATCCTCCTCCTCGTCAGAAGTATAAAATCCAGTTTCATCTGATTCACTTTCTTTGGGGCATACAGCGTCACCGCTTGGTGCTGCCTCACAAGTTTCTAAGTCATCATCCAGGGCAGCATACTCTTCTACAGATAAGCCTTCGGGAAATTCCACTCCTGCCGCCTGGGCGTCGGCAACCAAATCAAGGCCAGTGTCTGTCTCTGCACTTGCCTCCTCACTTTCTCCCCTTTGAGATTTGAACCCTGCCTCTTCATAGCTCTTAACAATAGTCTCTGGGGTGACAGCCCTCCAACAGAGATGCAATATATCAACTGCATCTAGAAGGGAAAAGGTAAATTCTTTGCTGCCTTCAACAGAGCTCAGAAATTTCTTAATAAGACAATGTCGATATTTGATTTTAAGGCTTCTAATAACACCTTGTTTCATAGCTATAAATTTGGAAGATAAACATGATGGAAAGAACGCTAATTCAATGGACTTCAGATTTTTTACCTCTGGGTGTGCAGGAGAAGATTCAACAAAAATCACCACTCTTCTTTGCTGAGCTTGAAATCTCTCATCCAGCTTCTGCATCCACTGTTCAAATACATCTGCAGTCATCCATGCCATTTTGTTAGCTTCATAATACACAGGCAATGATTTTATGCCTTTGAAGCAATGTGGATTTCTGTTTTTTCCAATGAGAAGCAGAGGAAGTTTCTCTGAGCCATCCATGTTTGTCCCAACCACCAGAGTTATTCTGTCTTTGCATAACTTGCCAATTGAACAGGTTTCTCCTTTAAATGCAAAGGTATTTGTAGGCAACATTCGATAAAGCAGCCCAGTCTCTTTTACATTAAAAACATTTTTAGGATGATAATCATTTAAATAATAAGGAAGTATGTTTTGGTGCCAGACAGCTGAAGGGTCTGCTGATACACCTGTGGCTTCTACAGGTTGAGCTCTGAATACTAGACCATACCTGGATTTAAAACGATCCAGCCAACCATTGCTGCACTTAAAATCATTATGTCCCAGTTTCTGGGCAAAATCATTAGCTTTTAGCCGCAACATTGGGCCATTAACTGGCACATTCAGACACTGAGCAATTCGGTACCACCTCATTAGTGCCTCTTCCAGGTCTGTGTAAAAAGCAGTTCTCAGTCTTTTTCTCTTTGGATCAAATCTCAGTGATTCAAAGGCTTCCAGAACCTTGTCTTTATTCTTCATAATAGAAGACAATGAATTTTTCTTTATTCCATATTCAGCTGCAATCTCTGCTTTTTTCTTACCGCTTTCTACTGCATTTATGATGTCGATCTTTTCTTCAATGGATAGACTTTTCTTTTTCTTCACAGTTACGGGCAGAGTTGAGGCATCCACAGGAGCTTCCGCCATCTCACCCTGAGCTTATGTAGAGATGTCGTCCCTCTCTGGGTCTGTTTCTTTAGAAAAATTTATTTTCCAGTATGATACAAATTGCTTTCTAAGCCACTACATATATTAAAAGTTGGTCAGTGTCTAATAGTCTTATTTCTGTGGAAACGGATGAATAAATGCATTTCTTCAAAGGATCTGAATAAGAAAAATATTATCTGCAGCTAGAATATTTTAGAAGAGAAACCTCCTCCCCAGGACCTTGTGCAGTTCAGTTTATTCGGAGTTCCAGAAGTCAAGCTAAAATAGAAATCTCATTATGTCAAACCTGTCCAGTCCTGCTGATGTATTTTTGGAACTTCAATCCTTTAAGATGATCCATTTTATCCATGCGCGCATTCAGCCTCCTCTTAATTCTCCACAGAAGGCCTCAGAGATAAGAAGAAAAGCATCCAGAAATTTCATGCAAAACGTCAGCCGCTAATTTCGAAGTCTCTTTAGGGTGGAGAAGAAAATGGTAGAACCCTTCTAAGACTTGACAATATCCTCTGTCACTTGAAACGTTTAAAAAAAAAAAAAGAGGAATTTTAGCGATGATATGTCAATTTAATATCAAAAAAAATTTATACTATTTAGTTATGCTTTTAATAATCATGAAAAGAATGGGAACATGTTTCTAAAAATACAGTAACTGAAGCTTCCAGAAGAAATGCTTACCTCCCAAATGATGTCCCTGTGAGAAGCTCTCGAGCTCTGCTCTGACCCCTTGAGTTCTCACTTGCCTTTGAATGCTTTGTAATATATACTTCTGGAATAAATCAGACAAATTTAATCTGTTTTAAAAATGTGAGCTTACCAAAATTAAAGAACTAAAAATGATGCTGGGTAGATCTTTGGTGGCTGTTTTTCCCATGAAGTCACAGGGTGCCCCTCTGGCTTCTCTAAAAGAAAAACACAGACAGTGGTCACAAGGTCCAACTTTTAATAGAACATGGGAGACAGTGTCTCCTTTACAGGAGTCTGGTAGAAAATGCTTCGCTAAAAATCCAATCAAGTGATTCCATTACAAATTTTAAAAACTGAAATCTTATTCTAGTTGCTTAAAAATCTAGTAACTTTTTATCACTTTGACATATTGGCCGAATGCAGGAGGCCAGAAAATACTTGACAAAACGCATGGGAATAAACAAAGTACTAAGAAGATACAATGTAGAAAAAAACAAAAGAAGGAGAGAGATCATGGTCTCAACCTCTCAGGACCTCTACTTCTTTATCTGTAAAATAAAGGGCTTATCACAGCGGGAGGAGATGGGCCTTGGTGCCAGACAAACCTGAATTGACAAGTGACTGGCATTTAGCACTTAAGGTGATCCTGGGTAGTTCTCTTAAGCCTTTGAAGCCTTGGCCCCCTTTTTTGTAAAATAAAGGTGACTACAGCATGTAGCTCGTGGAGTAATGGCACATTCAGTGAGATTCAGTGAGAGCTGTTAAGCACTTAGCACCGTATTTAGCACCTTACAAAGTACTCAATAAATATTTGATGACCTCATCATCATTTTGTGGCTCAGCCGGTAAAAAATCTGCTTGCAGTGCTGGAGACCTGGGTTTGATCCCTGGGTTGGGAAGATCCACTAGAGAAGGAATAGGCTACCCACCCCAATATTCTGGCCTGGAGAATTCCGTGGACTGTATAATCCATGGGGTTGCAAAGAGTCGGACATGACTGAGCAACTTTCCCTTTCACTTTCATCATCATTATCTTCCCTCTAATGTGCCCTTCCACTGTGTCAATCTATAAAATTCTGAGATTTCGTGAAATCCCACTTCAAATGATAGCAAGAATCCCACCTTAAACATACACTGAAAGCAGAACTCTTCTTAAGCCAAATAGTGCAGTGAGAATGGTCACCCTACATGGGCTGGTCCCAGCCTTCCCAGGTAGCATCTCCCCAACTAGAATCCATAGGCTTCGGGCCTCCTACAGGCCCAGGAAACACGCTAATCTGATGAAGGGGGTGGGGAGGTTTGTGGGGGAGGGTTACTTCCTTCCACGTGAGAGGGTAGACACTCCATTCCTCTAGTTTTTCTCTCTGTCCTTGGAGGTTTCAAGATAACACATGCATTTTTTTTTTTTTTTGCACAAAACTTTATTAAAACAAAATTCCTCTGCCTTTGTTGTCCAAAACAAAGAAGTAATTTTTATTATAGGAAATAAAACCAGTAAAGGAATCTTTTTTGTTGTTGCTGTTATTGCAAAAATGATCTTAATAATAATTATGAGAGCCTAGGGTGTTAATTTCCAAACTGCTTTGCTTCCTGTATTTTAAACAACTCAGGAGGAAGGTAAAACGATTTCAAAGCTCATATGGTTATAACATGGTTGAATGCAGTCCAGAATCCAGGCTTTCCAAGGTCAAGTCCACCATTCTTTTTGCACATGGCATGGCTCCTCTAACAGTTACACATTCTATGCCTCCAGCACCAAGCTAGAGTTTCCAATGCCTTTCCAAACCTATCCCCCTCCACATATACCCCAAAAGGCAGTATAAGGTTTCCACAGGAGAAAAGCCATTATGAATTCTGGGGACATAAACAGAAACCATACTCCATATCCAATTTTAGGGTGAGCTGACCTTTTAAGTAAATAAGATTTGACCATTCAACTAAAAAAATTCTTATATATGGAAACTGCCTGCATATTTTTCTACTATATCCTATAAATATACCATTATTTCAGAATAAAAAATTAAAAATATCTTCCTCTTATTAGGAAGGATACCAACCTCCAGAAATTTAGGGAGCAAGAACCAATTTTTTAAGAAAAGTCAAAACCAAGGAAAACTACTCTCCAAGAGTAAAAGGCAATCTCTTCCTTCTTTCTGTTTGGTTGTTTTTGGTTTTTTTTTCTTTTTTCCTCTTCTTTTCTTCCATTTTATTTAATTTGTCAGGTATAAACCCTATCATCTCAAATAATAAGGATTACAGAAAAAGTGACTTGAATTTTCTCCCATATCCTATCACAAATAAAGCAATATAATACACACAATCAGAGATGATTGTCTTGATCAAATTGAAAATAAGTGATATTTTTTTTAGGAAGATAGTAGGATTTTTTTCCTGAGAGTTAACAGTATATATTTCCTTCTAAAACAGTTGTCAAAGTTACAGTTTTCCATGGTAAGATGCAATACATCTTTATTCCTGAAACAACCAAATTTCCAACACCAAATCAGACAAGCCAGGCTTTTTCTCTAGCAAAGTTAGGCAATACTGCCTAATCAATGAAGCTGAGTTCATTGAGAATGGGAATTTTCCATTCTCCTACAGTCCAGTGGCTGGGTTTTTTGTTTTTTGCAGGGAATGATGGCAGCAGCTAATATTTCTTAGAAGTAATAATTCTCTCAATCATGCTACTCCTTGAAGATGGGCATGAATTTGAGCAAACTCTGGGAGACAGTGGAGGAAAGAGGAATTTGGTGTTCTATAGCCCATGAGGTCGCAAAGTGTCAGACACTGCTTAGCGACTGAACAAAAACAACAACCCCTTGAAGATATTACAGCAGAGAAATGCTGTACTACTTACTAGCAGTTAGGAACTACTTTTGGAGAAGGAAATGGCAACCCACTCCAGTGTTCTTGCCTGGAGAATCCCAGGGACGGGGGAGCCTGGTGGGCTGCCGTCTATGGGGTCGCACAGAGTCGGACACGACTGAAGCGACTTAGCAGCAGCAGCAGCACCAGCAGGAACTATTTTCTCTGTACCAACAGTGAAGCGAACTGAAGACCAAGACTAGGCAACTCAGTAAAATAGACTTACCAAGTGAACTCCAAATAAAGAAAACAATTGTCCATTCTACTGGTAGTAAGAGAAATGTAAATCTTCCTTCAACACAGGAGCTACCTTTTTGTTTTTGCTTACCAAAACAGCAGTATCTAGGGTTTGCCGGGATGCAGTAACATACATTGCTGCTGCTGCTGCTGCTAAGTCACTTCAGTCGTGTCCAACTCTGTGCGACCCCATAGATGGCAGCCCGTCAGGCTCCACCGTCCCTGGGATTCTCCAGGCAAGAACACTGGAGCGGGTTGCCATTTCCTTCTCCAATGCATGAAAGTGAAAAGTGAAAGTGAAGTCGCTCAGTCGTGTCCGACTCTTAGTGACCCCATGGACTGCAGCCTACCGGGCTCCTCCATCCTGGGATTGCTCCTTGCCTGGGATTTTCCAGGCAAGAGTACTGGATTGGGGTGCCATTGCCTTCTCCGTCATACATTGCTAGGAGGTACCTAAATTGGTACAAGGTTTGCTGAGGGCAAATTAGCAATATAACATGAAAACTTAAAAAATGTGCATAACCTTTTATCCAGCAAGTCCATACCTACCATTTTATTCCATCTCCCTCAAAATTATAGATATAAAAATAATCTATCTTACAAATATATTCATTTTCTATTGCTGTGTAACAAATTAACAGACATTTAGGTGGGCTGCCATCTATGAGGTCGCACAGAGTCGGACATGACTGAAGTGACTTAGCAGCAGCAGCAGTAGCTTAAAACAATATCCATTTATTATCTCATGTAACTAGCCAGAAGTCCAGGTGGGCTTAACTGAGTCCTCTGCTTAGTGTCTTAGAGGGCTGAAATCAAGATGCCAGTCAGTCTGGCCTCTATCTAGAAGCTGGGGGAGAATTTGCTTCCAAGTTCATTCAGGTTATCTGTGGGCTTCCCTGATAGCTCAGTTGGTAAAGAATCTGCCTGCAATGCAGGAGACCCTAGTTTGGTTCCTGGGTGGGGAAGATCCGCTGGAGAAGGGATAGGCTACCCACTCCAGTATTCTTGGGCTTCTCTTGTGGCTCAGCTGGTAAAGAACTTAAACTTCTGTGGTTGTAGGACTGCTGCTGTTGCTAAGTCACTTCAGTCGTGTCTGACTGTGTGACCCCATAGACAGCAGCCCACCAGGCTCCCCTGTCCCTGGGATTCTCCAGGCAAGAACACTGGAATGGGTTGCCATCTTCTTCTCCAATGCATGAAAGTGAAAAGTGAAAGTGAAGTCATTCAGTCGTGTCCAACCCTCAGCGACCCCATGGACTGCAGCCCACCAGGCTCCTGCGTCCATGGGATTTTCCAGGCAAGAGTACTGGAGTGGGGTGCCATCGCCTTCTCCATGTAGGACTGAGGTCCCTGGTTTTTTGTTGACTGTGAGCAGAGATTACCCTTAGCTGTTGGAGGCCTCTCTCAGGTACTGACCTGGGGTCCTCTTTATTTCAGCAACAGAGAACCTTTCTCACGTCAAATCTCTCTCAAGCTTCAAATCTCTCTAATTTCCTCTGCTGCCATCAGCTAGAGAAAACTCTAAGCTTTTAAAAGGTTCATGTAACTCAGTTAAACTTGAAGGCTTTTGGACTGCAAAGGAAACCATCAACAAAATGAAAAGACAGCTTACTTGTGAATGATGTGACCAAGAAGGGGATAATATCCAAACTATATAAATAGCCCATACAACTCGATACCAAAAACCAAACAACCCAATTAAAAATAGGCAGAAGATCTGATTAGACATTTTTCCAAAGAAGATACACAGATGGCCAACAGGCACATGAAATGATGCTCAACATCATAATCCTCAGGAAAATGCAAATCAAAACCACAGTAGGATATCACCTCATACCTGTCATAAAGGCTATAATCAAAAACAATAACAAACATTGGCAACAATGGGGAGAAAAGGAAATCTTTGTACACTGTTGGCAGAAATGTAAATTGATGCAACAATATGGAAAATAGTATGGAGGTTCTTCAAAAAACTAGAAACAAACTACCATAGGATCCAGCAATTCAGTGCTGTGTGTATATATATATATGTGAAGAAAACAAAAGCATTAATTTGAAAAGATACACACACCCCACTGTTAATAACAGCATCACCTACAATAGCCAGGATATGGAAGCAACCTAAGTGTCTATCAACAGGTGAATGGATAAAGATGTATATTATGTATAAATACAGAATAGAATATTGCTCAGCCACAAAAAAGAACGAAACTTTGCCATTTGCAAAAATGTGGATGGACCTAGGGGGTATTATGCTTTGTGAAATAAGTCAGGGAAAGACAAACACTTTGTTAACACGTTCACGTAGAATCTAAAACAAAGGAATGTATATAACAAAACAGAGACAGACTCACAGAGAACGAACTAGTGATCACCAGTGAGCAGAGGGAAAGGAGGAGGGCAAGGTAGCTGTATGGGATTAAGAGATACAAACTACTACGCATAGAATAAATAAGCAACAAGGATATATTGTATAGCACAGGAAAATGTAGCTATTATTTTGTAATAAATTTAAATGGAGTATAATCTGTAGAAATATTGAATCACTGTTTTGTACATTTGAGACTAATATAATATTGCAAATCAATGATACTTCAGTAAAATAAATAAAATATAAGATTCGTGTAGTCAGTTTAGGACTAGCCAGATTAACTTCGTTTTGAGTAACTCAAAGTCAGTGAGTAGTTACTTCAATTACATCTGCATATAATATAATCATAGAATGATAGACTATCATGTTCGCAGAGGAAGGAATTATACAAGGTGAAAGTCATTGGAATTCATCTTAGAATTATACCACACAAGACTGTTTCCTACATGGTTGTTTTATAATCATAGAGAAAACTTAAAGTAATCCAAATCTGTAACAAAAAGGATTAGCTAAATAACTTACGAATATCTATATGTTAAAATTCTATTGAGCCCCTGAAGGAGAATGTTTAATGATATGAAGGAAATTTCATAATATATCAATATTAAGTGGGAAAAGCAAAATACAGAATTGCATGCCAACAAATACAACCTATACTGAAAGTTCCTTGAGGGCAGAGGCTCACGGCTATTCCTACAGTGCTTGGTGCCCGGCTAACTGTAGGTTCCCAATAACAATTTGTTAAATAAATGAAGAAAAAAATTTGCATAAGATATTGACCAAAATGTTGATGTTAACTGTAGACAATGGAATTATAAGTTTTTTCCTTTGTAGTTAAAACAATTTCTACTTTATGTTCTACCCATTCTACTTTTCATGGGCTTATTTAAATATTGCATTAAGTGTTCTTGCCTGGAGAATCCCAGGGACGGGGGAGCCTGGTGGGCTGCCGTCTATGGGGTCGCACAGAGTCGGACATGACTGAAGCGACTTAGGAGGAGGAGGAGGAGAACCAGTACCCTTTAATAAAGAGTTTACTTTCAGAGAATAACACTGAAATATATATAACGATGAATAACAATATCCTTTAACCCACTGCCTGCTTTTCTTCCTAGTCAATAAATAAAAAACAGGCTGCTACAGTTCCCCCATAAGCCAAGCGAATAAATGGTACCTGATTTTTCTAAAGCTGAATAATAGCCAATAGCAGTGCAAAGGTAAGTGATTAGATAAGCCCCCTGTCACAAGCATATATGGCAGGCTATTCCCTTCTTATTATACTTCTCCAAACACAATGCCAATTAAAAGGAAAATAGTAATCTTCTATTCTTCCGGAGGAGAATGGGCAGGAAGAATTCCCCAAGCTGTAGGGAATTAGGGAGTGAGAAAGCAAGAGGGTGGGGGAAGGGATCAAGGGAAAGGGTGAGGGAAGGAAGCATAGAGTGAGAGTCTCCGTCTAAGCAGGACTTGGTTTAAAACAGTCTTTTGAGTCAGCATGAAAAAATTTCCCCAAACCCAAGAATAAAGCTACTACTTCCTTTTTTCCCAAAGAAAGTGCATAGACTGTCACTGTTTTCCGTCACCAGCTGAAGTAATTTCCAGTGTATCCTTCAGGCCTTCCTACTTTCTAATTTCCCTGCGGGTAGCAAAAATCATAGGAGGATGAATCCTGTCTATAGCCTTGCACAGCATAACACTCTGCATTAATATAAGGGCTAACTGTGCATACTACCAGAATCACACTGGACCAGAGAGCACCTAAAATGATTCACAGCACCCTCACCAAGTAGAAGTTAGCATCAGTTCCAACCACATCTGAATTTCTATCAAAACCAGCAGCTGCCAAGAAAACGATCCAGCTAAGGACAAATAACTAAACCAAGTGTCTACCTTTTTAATATCAGAAATACTTCTGAGCTTAATGGTCTAACAGATATCTTTAGTTAAATGTCCCCAAACTCAAGAGACAGCTGGCAGGAATCCTTACAGCCCCAGCCAGCCCGAACAGTTAAGTACACATCTTTCTGGCACCACTGAGCACGGTCACCCACCTCTTCCTAGTCATCCTTCTGAAACTCTAATCCTTGTACTGGCTACTAAGTTCCATTCTGTTCCTATATAATAAAAGCAGTAATTATTCTAGATGGGGATCCTTCTCTTATAATTGAGAAGACTAACAGGAATGCTTCGAACCAGAAAATCCACAGTAAACTGTAGAACTAGAGCTAAATGAACGAATATATATATATATATATATATATATATATATATAAATTCTTATTATACTTCTCCATAAATATATATATATATATATATATATATATATTCATCCATTTCCCCTGGAGGAGGGCACGACAACCCACTCTAGTATTCTTGAATGGAGAATCCCCATGGAGGAGGAACCTGCCGGGCTACAGTCCGTGGGATAGTAAAGGGTCGGACACGACTGAAGCGATTCAACATGCAATCACAGATTTACGTTTTGGGATTTCATTGCGGTTTTTGTCAGAGAAGGTGTCCTGGAAATCTCAGACAATAAATATTGGTATTTACTTTTGAAACATTTGTGGTGCATTTACTCTTCACAGATATGGGATAGGTATTTGTACAGGGATGTATGGTTCACTATGCTGAAACTCCCTACAAATCCAAAGAGGCAGAATTCTGCCTTCGGGCACTTAGCCATTAAAAATGTCTTGTCGGCTAATGTGACAAGGCAGGTGAGAAGTCTGGTCTAGAGGGGTAGATTCCACGGAGTGCGCTGTTACCTTTGGCATTTCTGCAAGTGACAGGGCTGTAAAAAGCAGTCTAGAACCTGGAAGGGAGACTAGCGCGGCTGGATTACCGGTACGTCCTGTATGCAAATGAGCTTTAAGGGTCTAGCACCACGGCTGAGCCCTACTGTGAGGGGACAGGCAGAATAGCCGAAGTGGGGCCTTCACTTAGGAAACTATAACGGGATCCAAGAGGACTGTTCGGAGGTCTCTGTAGACAGGGCAGTGATCTATTAAGTAATGGGGCAAGCAAAGAAAGCAGAAATCGGTCATCTGAGTAAAGAGGAGCAGGAGAGAAAAGTATCACGGATCCACTCCCTGCCAGCAAGCAGAGCAGAAAGTGATCACAAAGACAGCAAATCATAACTCAGGGATGCCGAACAAGGGTGTCTAGTCTGGTCGTCCAGAAGTGGGTGGGCGTGAGTGGACAGCGGGGGGCACTGGGGAAGGAGAGGGAAGCACCCGCATCCCGTCTGCTCCCTAAACCCCGCTTTCCCTCCACCCTCTCAACGCCCGCGGGGTTGGAATAACCTTCTGCGTGCTCTCCGGCAGTTGAGAAAGAAGCTTTGGCTCTCCTGAGATTGCGAGGCGCCCTCCCGCCACCGGCTCACCATCTGTTGGGGGAAAGCCTAACGCGTGAGGCTGAGGTGTGTGAGTGAGAAAGTTATGCTAAGGGCTCCTGGACCTCGGACCACTCAAGACCAGGCCCGCGCGCCCTGGGGCAAGCTCGGGCAGGTGCATCTGGACCCAGGCTCACACCCCTCTAGGACTGGCCACAGCCAGAAAATTACCCGGGCAACGGCGCCGGCTGAGTCCCGGATGTGGTTGCTAGGGCCGCAGTGGGCGGGGCGGGGCCCGCCCCCTGGAGAGGGGACCTCGCGGGAGGTGCGCTGGCACCATCGAGACGTGGCTGGGCTGGCCAGATTGAGGGAGAGAGAGGCCGTCCAGGGCCACGGACAACGCTACTTCCGGTCCCCTCACTTCCGGCTCCGCTGCTCCGGGTGCAGGAGCTGTAGGCCGCCGGTGGAGAGGCTGCCGGTCCCAGTAGATTCGGAGCTTGGTCAGTGTGAGGCTGTGACAGTTGCAGTTGCTCCCCGCCCCGGAGGAGCCGAGGTGCGTGGCGGGAGGGGAAGAAGGAACAGGCACAAGTCGCGTTTCCGCTCACTTCTGGCCAGGGCTGAGGCGACTTCAGGGAGCAGAGGCAAGGATAATCCTCGACGTGAGTGCTGCCGGCTTCCCTGCAGACAGGTGAGGGCGGAGCTGGCCGGCTGGGAAGGAGGCGGGGGAAGGCTGCTTGGAGCTGGTTGCCCGGCCGGACACGTTGCCTCCGGGGTTCGCTGTTCCGTACTTTCACAGGGCACTTCTGTCCTTAGACTGTGTGTGCCATCTCTCTCTACTCAGGTGCTCGGCCTTGGATTTCTACCCCTTCGTCCCTCTTGTCACCCTGAGTGTGCCCCCGAAACAGCCGGGTGAAGCGGTAGGACCGGCCCTCCCAGGGCGGCACCCTCCGGGTTGTGAACGCATTGAGTGGGGAAAGGATTGCAGGATCCGGGTCTTTTAGACTGAGTCTCCGAGTGGGCCATCCTCCGGTTTGGTGTACAGCCTGTATTGCTGGTCTTCTTTCCCTGCATCCGCCACTTCTCTCTCCCGCAGCGATAGTCCCTGCTAGAGGCTCCTCAGGCTGTGGTGCAGGGAGGAGCCTTGCCTAGGAAATGTCCCAAGCCTGACTGCTGGAGAGGACGTCCAAGGAATGCTGGAGTTTGGGAAGGAAGTTGTGCTGTCGTCTCGTCCGTTCCTCTTTGCCAAGTTAACTACTGTTTACGTGTCTAGGAAAAAGGAAAGGGGTTTTTGTTGTTAGTTTTTTTTTTTTTTAAGAACAGTTTCTAGACGCTTTTCCCTTTTACTTTATTTTATTATTACTTCCTTTATGTTCTTATCCGCCCTCTTGAGCCCTTTGATCTCAAAAAGTTTGTAGTTTCCACTTCCTGCACATCCTTTTAACCACCCCCCTTTTAGGATTTGTCCCCCTCCCTTCCTTTTCTCCTGGATTAAAACGTGTAATTTCTCTGAGTCGGTTCTTAAGGAAGAAAAAGATGGAAGATTTGAAGGACTTTTGTTAAACTTGTGCTTTCACCTGCAAAAGTGGCAGGTGTGTGTGTGTTCCCCTTTGCTGTTTAATTAACCTCACTGGTGTGGGAATGTGCACAAGAATTGGTTATGTTAAATCCTTCCTGTGTTAAGGCTGCAGGAGTTGGCCGTTTTATTGCTGCTCTTTCGATTTGAAGACAACAGATTACATGTCAGTACTGTTTTAATCCCACTTTTGTTTTTCCTTGCTCAACCCTCCCTCCCAGCCACCAGGTCTAACACTCCTTAGCTGAGAAAACAGCAAATATTTCTAATCTTATTTTATTTTTTGGATTAAAATCTTTGCCTCAGTTGCTTTCCTTCTTTTTCAAATTGATAAATTAGTTTGCTTAAATCCTGGGTCATGCCTTAAGGAGTCCATGGTCTGTGACTTTCAGGGGACTTCCTCATCCCCACCCCCAAATTATGGGCAAAGTTTTGTTTCAGTGCATTTTCTCCCCTCTGAAGAACATTGTTAAATGAGATATATAACCTCCAGTAGATTAAAAACCACTCCTTAAGGCAGTGTCTTCTTGAAGTTAATGAAAACCTTTTTTGTGTGTGTGGAGCTTTTTTTTTTGTTTTCAAACTCTACATAGCTAGTTTGGGCACCATGGAGAGTAGAATGCAGAGATTCTAGCTTTATAGTTATGAAATCTCTAGGTACTTTAGAATTTCAGTGTTTCTAAATTCCTTCCTAGACCTAGAGAAGGAAGTAAGGCTGCCTACTTATTTAGTTCCTGATTTGTGGTTTTGAGGTTTCTTTTTAGGGATAGCTCTTTGTGGCCAATGTTGTAGAGATCCAGTGGATTTATAAATTGATACATTTATGATTATTGAATACATATTAAATATCACCAACCCACTGGGTACAGCTCAGAGTAAAAGTTTAAACTTCTACTGTACTTTGTTTTCATTTTCTTATTTTTCATTTAAGGTATCTACTTCGGCCTTCAGCTTATTGAGAAAGGGCAAAGCATGTTTCAGTGGTGTGGTCCCTAAGTCTTTGGCATGCTGCTGCTCATCTTGACATCTCCTTTCTCTCCATATTACCTCTAGATTAAGAATAATGATAATTCTCTTTTGTGAATAAGTTAGTATCCTTCCAAACTTAATGTAAGTTTAGAGTGCATATTGAAATTTGCTGATTTGATGAAGTGTTTGTTGATCAAGGGTTGACCTTCTAAAATGTTTGACGCCTATTTTATAGAATGTTTAAACTTGAAGAGATCTATACATCTCATCATAGTCCATACAGAGTGACCAGTGTCTTCTGCTTAAAAATTAATTTTCCCTCTATCTAGCATCCTTACTTTGCGGAGTAGAGGGGGCGCGACAGAAAACATAACCTTTATAAAAAAAATCAACCATGCTAAATTAGTTTCCTTCTAAGGCAGTGAGGAAGCCAGAAGACTGATACCTGACGCCGTAACATCTGTCTGCCTGCTGTGGGCCGGGCACTGTGCTGGGTGCTTTGTGTGATCTCCTTGCCTCATCCCACCCTCAAAGCAGCCTTATAACTTGGCTGAGCTTTTCATTTCTGTAGATTAAGAGGGGCTTCTCAGGTGGTGCAGTGGTAAATAATCCTCCTGGCAGTGCAGGAGACGCAATAGACACAATCCCAAGGTCGGGAAGATCCCCTGGAAGAGGGCATGGCAATCCACACCAGTATTTCTGCCTAGAGAATTCCATGGGTAGAGGAGCCTGGCGGGCTACGGTCCATGGGGTTACAAAGAGTCTGGCACGACTGAGTGAGCACGCACACACAGATAAAGAAATTGGAACTAAATGATTAACTGAAGCTAATCTGCTCAGAATTACAGTGGTGGAGCCAGGATTGAACCTGGGTTATCTGAATCCAGACTGAGCTACTGAATCCAACTACTACTCCAGTGCATCTGTTCTTTACATCTTTTTTGGTACAAGTTGGAGGTATCTCACCTGATTTTCTCTCAGACATTAAGAAGGTCTCTTCCTTTATTAATTTTCAATAATTGAACCCCTGATTTCATGTCATATCAAAAAGTATGACAAAAAGAAATAAATTTGGAGGAGGCCTATGGAGTGTTATTTGATAGTTTTCCTATGGGGTAGATATAAATCTGTGTGTGTGTGAGTGTGTGAGATGACATATGAGGAGTGGAAAATGTGAAAATAAAGGCTTTAAGTAATAGACTTAGCATTGTAAGAGTCTGGAGGTATAAATACATTCCAGAATGATCAATTTGGGATGGGATAAGGAATAAATTGAGGATGGAGTAAGTAAATTTAATAGGGAATTTAAGAGAATATGGTTATGGATGAAAAACTAATGATACATGTACAGACTGGAGAGAGTAGTTCCACAAAATATGGACGACGATGACTTAGGGACTATAACGGTCTAAAAGTCAGATATTCACCAGCATTAGTTCTAGGAAATATGAAAAAAAAGACTATAAAACAAAGGAACTTGAAAATACTCTTGTCCTCTTTAGTGTCTCCTAACTTTGCCAGTCATGGAAGCCACTGAATAGCTCTTACAAATCCTCAGTTGTTCTCTACAAAAGCACACATTTTCGTTTTCTCTTTCCTTTGTGACTTTCTCTTTCATCTTCCCTCCATTACTTCTAAACTTTTGCCTTAAAATAGTTATAGGCAGGTGTTGCTGGAAATTGCTCAGATGTTTTGTGAAAATTTGGTAGCATCTCTGCCATATTGTCACCTGAGAGTTTTGTTTCATTTTTTGTGTATCTGTGTGGCGCTTCTGTGTGGCGCTGGACTCACAGCTCCTTGACGTCCAGGCTTGATCGATTTTGGTCCTTTGGGAGAACTGTGGCACGGCTGTCTTTGAAGCAGACTCGTGAGAATGACAGAGTTGCTGGCGAGACCCAAGTCAGCTAGAGGAAGGAAGCTGCCAGCTCCAACGTTCTGCCAACGTGAGATAGTGTTAGAGCAAGGTTTCCAAACTTCTCTGCATCGTGCACACATAAAATGATTATTTGTATGGCAGACTCCCTGGTTCCATGAAAGCTGAGGGGGCCAGGGAGTGGGGGGGGGGGGGGTCATGATTTCAGCACATCCATAATTTGTTCTTGGCACGTTGGTTGGAAAAGCTTTGTCCAAGAGAAGAGGAATATGGTATTCTGATAAAGTACTTTGTAAAATACCTGATAAGGGATGGATTCACATCCCAGGTAGAAAGAGTCCCTGGGGTTAAGCCAGGGGATATAACCTCTAGGATGGCTCTGTGTTTTGTTTCAGAGCTCTGCATTGAGTGTCTAGGATAGCACCAGGATGTGGAAGTCCATAACGGGCTAGGCATTATGCTTTATAGATGCTTTATGTGTTTTAGGAATTCTTATTTTGTGTTAAATAAAGAAACAGGTGTAGAAAGCAGTAGAAGTAATTAGTCCAACTAATTGGACTAATTAAAGGAGACTCACAAAGTTGCTTGACTCCAAAGCATGTACTCTTTTTCACTGTAGTGACTAAATGATTTTGTGACATTGTGGTTTCTAGTAAAAGTGTGCGACATTGGTGGCAGAGGGTGATGGTGGTGAAAGGGAGAAAAGCAAGAGGACTATGAAGTGTTTGTTTTTGGCAGCCTTGAAGTGGGGTTCTAGAGCCGATGGCTATCTCGTAGGATTTCCAGCATGTTGGGATGGGGATGGGGGAGAAGAGAACTGTGATCCAACTCAGAGTAACTGGAGCCGTTGGTGCTCCTCCTAACAAAAGGGCTAAAAATGTAGATCCTCTTCATGTTTGACTGAATGTAAATTGTAGATTGTTTCTTAAAGGTATGTTTATAGATTATTTTTGTTTTTCTGTATTTCCTCACTTTTCTGTACAGTGTATTATTTACTTTTAAAATTAAGCATATTTTCAGCATGACAACTAAGATATGTTCTTGAAATAAAAATTCAGATAATGAGCAAATGGAATGGAAGCTTCTACTTCTTTAATCCCTCTGTCCCTCACACCTGCTGTCAGTGAATTCACAAAGTAGATGTTGGGGATTGGATGAAATTCATGAGAAAGCTCTAAACTGCTGCTGTCTGACGGAGTAGCCACTTGCCACATGTGGCTGTTTAAATTAGTTGAGATAAAATAGGATGGGTAGTCTCCACTTTATTGCCCAGCACAGGTGTTGAATATTTCCAAAGACGTTGGCCAGCCCTGCTAAAACTTTCGCAGAAGGCAATGGCACCCCACTCCAGTACTCTTGCCTGGAAAATCCCATGGATGGAGGAACCTGGTAGGCTGTAGTCCATGGGGTCACTAAGAGTCAGGCACGACTGAGCGACTTCACTTTGACTTTTCACTTTCATGCATTGGAGAAGGAAATGGCAACCCACTCCAGTATTCTTGCCTGGAGAATCCCAGGGACGGGGGAGCCTGGTGGGCTGCCATCTCTGGGGTTGCACAGAGTCGGACACGACTGAAGCGACTTAGCAGCAGCAGCAGCAACTAAAACTTTAAAATACTATGTGGTTGGTGACATAATAAATATACCATTGAAATAAGATTTTTTAAAATATCTGTTTCGCGTGCTGTGTAGTTTTTGTTTTAGCTGGTGAGATATTACTGCCGTGTTTTTTCTCAGCTTTTTGTTTTAACTAAATCCAGATGGTCAGAGTCTAATATTTTCCTTGGATGTTTGGGGATTATGGTTAGCTGCTTTTCTAGGATAAAGATGTCAGCTTTTCTAAGGATGTGAGTGTTTTCTATCTCCTCTGAGGTCTAGATCTGTATATCTTACTTTAAGTTAGCACCTCTCTGGAATATATTAAAGATATCTCATATACAAGGTCTGAAACTAAACTGGTCTCTCTCTCACTCCCAACCCCCGCCCCAATATGTTTTTTCCTCTTTCTTTGTTTTTTATTTTAGTGAATGACTCCATTATCTTCCCAGTTGGAAAATCCAGGAAAGGAGGAGTGAACCTTGTTCACTCCTCTCCCTGATACGTCCAGTCTGTCAGCAAGTTTTTATTAGTCTTACTTTCTGAATATCTCTTAAACCTGTCTAGTGTTTCCCATTTCCACTACCACCACTTTAATTTGTTACCATAATCTTGCTTGAAATTTCTACAGGAGCCTTCTTTCTTGTTTACCCACTTCTTCAGATCATCTCTAATCCAGTATCCATCCTAAAGGCACAGTGATTTATTTTGAAACACACATCTGATTGTCAGCTCTTCCCTCCTCTCTCTCAATCTTTTTATGGCTTCTCATTGCTTTTGGGTAAAAACAAAACTCCGTAACAGCGCCTAGCCCTCCAGCCGTGACTCTTCGTTTCACCTGTGCTGGCCTTCACCAGTCCTTTGCACTAGTCTTGCTCTTGCATTGCACGGCTTTGGCACGTGCTTTTCTCCCTGTCTAGACCACTCTTTCTTTACTTTCGTTTTACTTGTTGGCTTCCAGCTATCCTTCACACCTCAACTGAAGTTTTGCTTCTTTAGGACATAATCTAAGCTCCCTAATCTAACCTGAGACAGTAACATCGTACACTTAGCACAGTTGCAGTTTATGTTTATATGTGTGATTGTATGGTTGTCTTTCTCTTCCACTCTCTCCATTTCCATGCAGACAGGGACCACATCTTTTTTTTTGGCTCAGTGACTCCCCCGGATCTGTCTAAGTTCCTGACACCTAAATATTGACTGAATTTCCAAGTTGATAGTATGAAAGATTTCAGTTTATGGAGTTTTGTAATATAGGATTTTAAATATAGATATTTATAAATATGGAGAAGGCGATGGCACCCCAGTCCAGTACTCTTGCCTGGAAAATCCCATGGATGGAGGAGCCTGGTGGGCTGCAGTCCATGGGGTCGCTAAGAGTCGGACATGACTGAGCGACTTCACTTTCACTTTTCACTTTCATGCATTGGAGAAGGAAATGGCAACCCTCTCCACTGTTCTTGCCTGGAGAATCCCAGGGACGGGGGAGCCTGGTGGGCTGCCGTCTATGGGGTCGCACAGAGTCGAACACGACTGAAGCGACTTAGCAGCAGCAGCAGCAGCATTTATAAATATAACAGTTAAATTGCCAGTTATAGTGTTTTTTCCAAGTGCAAGAAAATAAATTATTTTCATAGCATAAGTTTGTTTAATATTAACAAAGCAGTACATATTATATAATAAGAATACTATAGCACAATATTCTTTGATTATTTTATAATAAACTCTTATTTTAGAATAGTTTTAGACTAACAATTATTGTAGAAATAGTGTACAGATTCCTACGTACACTATTCCCAGTTTCCCACATTATTGACATATTACATTAGTATGGCACATTTGTCGCAATTCGTGAACCAGCATTTACACATCATTAACTGATGTGTGTGGAGATGCCTCAGTTTTCTCCTCACGTGCTGCTGCTCTTGCAGGACTCCACCCTGGAGTAAATCCACAGTTTAGTTGTCGTGTGTCCTCTTAGCAGTTTCTCGTGAGGACGCCTTGTTTTTGATGACAGGGTGATAGTTTTGAGGATATCAGGTCAGGTGGTTGTAGTGCCGTGTGCTCAGTTGCTTCAGTCGTGTCCGACTCTCTGCGACCCCGTGGACCATGGCCTGCCAGGCTCCACTGTCCATGGGATTCTCCAGGCAAGGATACAGGAGCGGGTGATTGTAGATTGTGCCTCAGCTGGGGTTTGTGTGATTCTTTTCTCATTATTCAACCAGGTAATGTGTGTTGGGGAGAAAGACCACTGAGGTGAAGTGCAGTTCTTGGATCAAGAGAAGATACTGTCAGTCTGCCTACCATTGTTGATGTTAACTTTGATCACCTGGCTTTTGACAGTGTCAGCTCTGTACATTGTAAAGTTGCCCCCCTCTGTATATTGTACTTTTTAGAAGAAAGTAATTATATGAAACGCACTCTTAATGTGTGGGATATTATGTTCTACCTCCTTCACAGTGGTATGTACATAAATTTGGGGGATTTTTCTGCAAAGGAGATTTGCCTCTTTTCTCATATTTATTTATTCAATCATTTATTTACATCAATATTGATTGATTCTTGGATATTTTATACTTTGCATAAAATCCAGTCTTACTTTATACAGTAATATAGTATATAATCCAGTATTTATTAATTTTGTTGCTCAGATTGTTCCAGCTTTGGCCTTTAGAAGCTTTTTCAGTTGGTTCTTATATTCTTTTGAGATTTTTTTTTTTGTTGTTCTGTTCTGGTGGGGTTTTTGAAAAAAGCGCATTCTTCCTTTCCAGCAGTATGAGATGCTCCAGGCTCATCTTGTATATATCCTGCCCCAGTCCTAGAATCAGCCATTTCTCCAAGGCGCTCCGGTGCCCTTTATTGGAGAATGGTATTAGAAACCAAGATCTGGGCACTGTGTGTGCTCACCGTTGCTAGGGTTGCTTCTAAGAAATATGCACTGATTTGTGTAAAGACACATATCTGTCTATTTCTATATAGCTATCTGTATCTATATTACTAAGCTGTACCCTGATGCTGGGAAAGATGGAGGGCAGGAGAAGGGGACGACAGAGCATGAGATGGTTGGATGGCATCACCGACTCGATGGACATGGGTTTGGGTGAACTCCGAGAGTTGGTGATGGACAGGGAGGCCTGGTGTGCTGTGGTTCATGGGGTCGCAAAGAGTCAGACACGACTGAGCGACTGAGCTGAACTGTTTCTTAGATTGTTTTCTCTGAGCTTTTTCCTATTGAAAAAATTACCTGTGAATATTGAGGGGTTTATTTTATATGGTTTTGGAAATGAATAACAGAACTAAAGGAGCTCTCCAGTTTGCTTGCTCCACTTCACTGCTAGTGTTCTGGACCTTAGCTAGCCATCTGTGAAGAAGGAGGCCGCAGTACATTGAATGATTCAGAGTTTATTTACAACTAGTTTTCTTTTCAGGGAGTAATTTAGCTTTGAGAGTCTTATCATTTGACTTCTCATTAGTTCCTCTGTAACACAATCTGAATGGGGCAAATAAAAAGACTTCTCCAAACTGATAATTTTGTCACTCGGTTAGAAGTTGGTGATAATGATGAGGATGAAAATTGTTGAGTCTCTGTTATGTTGATTTTTAAATTGTTTCTCATTACTATATACAATTGAGAATTAACTATATTTTGTCAGAGTTTTCTACTTTTGAATTGTCTAGACTGTGTGTTTATCTTAATGAGCAACATGAACTGAATTTATTACTACCTAAAAGGACTAATGTGTGTCTAACAACATAGCTTTTATAGATACCAGATAGTTGTTGACATAAAGACAGCAGTATAATACGTATATATATGATTTTTTAAATCTTATTTGATTATTCTACTTATGAAAGAAAGTGTAATATACTTTGAACATATTGTATGGTAAACCACTTTGAGTTCAACATCATTTGTGTTGACTGTAGGGAAAAGGATTTTCCTCGTAGGTTAAGGAAGCTATCGTCATAAAAAAAAAATTACACACTATTTTAGATTGTTTTGACTAAGAAGACTAAGTTTTTAGCTTTATAATTTTTTTATTGTAAACCAGTCAGTGCAACTTGAAGATTAATATTGAATTATGAAATAAAAACAAATCTTAACCATTCTCTTTTATTTATCCATGAACAAGAAAAGATAGATGTATTTCCATAGATTCTATCTAGAGCAAAAGAAATAGAGCCACTCTATTTTAATCAGTAACCAGTCTCTGAAATCAGTGACATACTCTTTGTCTAGAGAAGTTAAAGCAAGTTCAGATGAAGCAAGCCCAGGCTTTGCTACTGACTGCCCTCAAGTTTCTATTACGTACCTCACTAGCATTGTCCTTGAGTTCCAGCAGAATTCCTTCATAATTATTTACAGTACTTCTCCAACTTTTTCACTAACGTAATCTACAAAGAATATCTCTTCAGATAGTTGTTTGGAGACTCATATTTCATCATAAAAATTCAAGAAGTTTCTTAGACGGCTTGTATGTATTTTATTCAAGTAAATTTTGTTTTAGATTCCATGATAGCATACTTATTTTCATTCCAAAAATGTAGATTCTCCTCCACTGTGCTGTGCTCTGTTTATCCTGTTTATGTCTGCTGTGCTTATATTTGCTTTCCTGTGCCTTGAGCATACCTTTTCAGATGCCCTGTGATATGTGAGTACCTTAATTTGAAATGTTCATGTTATAATTTCTGTTCAACTTTCTTTCTTTAGTATTATACTTCTAAATCTTTAACTCCTCAGCATTATGGTGATTGTAAATGCAGTTTTTTCTTTTCTGGTTTCCATGGAGTCTTGTGTTTCTTTTTATCTTCCAGGGTCCTGGCAAATCTCTGCCTTCCAGTCCTCTCTTTCCTGGGTCCTGAGAAAGATCCTGAATGCATTTAACAGTTGTAGGATATTGAATTCTCCCTCTTTAAACTCTCCTGCATTGGGACAGGTCCTTCACCACTGAGCCATCAGGAAAGCCCAGATATAGAACTGGTCTATTCAGTTTGTAGAAAACAAAATGTGATTGTGATAATAAATTAAAAGCAACTCCAAACAGTGGGATGAAGTATAAACTTTATGTAACATTAATTATACATTTTTACAGATGCTAATTAGTAATTCACTTTATAGATCATTGGTTCTTACAAACTCATTAGTTAATGAATGCTGCTACTGCTGCTGCAAAGTCGCTTCAGTCGTGTCCAACTCTGTGCGACCCCATAGACAGCAGCCCACCAGGCCCCGCCGTCCCTGGGATTCTCCAGGCAAGAACACTGGAGTGGGTTGCCATTTCCTCCTCTAATGCATGAAAGTGAAAAGTGAAAGTGAAGTCGCTCAGTCGTGTCCGACTCTTAGCGATCCCGTGGACTGCAGCCTACCAGGCTCCTCTGTCCATGGGATTTTCCAGGCAAGAGTACTGGAGTGGGGTGCCATTGCCTTCTCCCAGTTAATGAATACTTCTGGTCAATTTATAGAAGTAGAGCCCCAGAGATGACAAGATATTTTTGGCATCCAGTATAAACCAGCCTGTGAAGCTTCAATGTTGATGGTAGTTTTGAAATAATGATTTATCGTTTTGAGGATCACTGTTAAAGATAACTTTAAGTTCATGTAAAGATCAGAAAACATATATCTTAAATAGCACGTATTGCAAGTCACTTTCCCCCCCCAATCGTGTTTTATTTTTTCTTCCAGCTTTTTTGAGATATAATTGACATAAAGCACTGTATAAGCTTAAGGTGTACAGCATAATGATTTGATTTACATGCATCATGAAGTGATTGTCACAGTAAGTTTAGTGAATGCCATTATTTTTAAATCTTGTCATTCGCAGTGTTGCCAGTTATTAAAGTTATGAACAAATGAACTTCTAAAAACTGTGAAGGTTGGAACATTTAAATAATATGAATGAAACACAGACATAGTACCTGTCTCTGTAGTTCTCAGAAATTTGATTCCCCCTTTCCCTATTTTTTTTATACTTAGCAGTTTATTATATATTAATAATAAAGGACATGGTAAAGGACCCAGATAGATAGCCAGATGAAGTGATATATTGGACAAGATCTGGAATGATTCTGAGAACAGGAGCTTCTGTCCCTGTGAGTTAGGGTGTTCCATGATTCCAGGACATGGATGTGTTCACCACAGAATTTCTCCAAACCGCCTAGTTCACGGATTTTTGTGGAGACTTCCTCACCAGGCCATTTTCAGTTGTTACCTCTGTCTCTATGTCCTCTCACCTCTGAAAGTTGCAAACTTCTAACCATGGCGTGGTCATTCCGGTAAGCAGCCCCCATTCTAAAGCTGTCATTTGGTCTTCTGAGCTGTGTAATAAGGATATGTTTTCCTGTTTGGTGCTCCTGGTTCATGCACGGGAGCAGATGGTAACTCCTGAAAGTAGCAGCAGCAAAAATGAACTCCCCTAGCTTTCTTCCGTTTTCCATTCCACGCGCCACTGTTTCTGTGGGTTCCTTCCTTCTTTCATTTTTTCCTCTGTGGGACAGGTTTCCTCCTCCTGTCTGAGGGTAATTCCTCTAACTTTGCTCAGACTTCTTTACTGTTCTTAAAAAACTCTTATTTTGATCTCATTTTAGACTTGCAAAAATAGTAGTTTCCTTACACTTCTTACCTTCTTCCCCTGATGCTCACATAGCCGTAACATAATTATCAAGAATAGGAAACTAACATTGATATAATATTATTGACTAAACTACAGCCATTATTAGAATTTCACCAAATTTTCAGCTGACTGTCCTTTTTCTGTTTCAGGATCCTGTCTAGGAACCCGCATTGAAATTAGTCATTTCTCCAAAGTCTCTTTCAATATGTACATTTCTCACACTTTCCTAGTCTTTCATGACCATGTCACTTTTGAAAAGTACTGGTCAAGTATCTTCTAGAATGTTCCTCAGTTTGGGTTTTTCCAGTGTTTTCTCATCATTAGACTGAACTTCTGCGTCTAGGGGACAAATACTGCAAAAATGATGTTGTCCTTCTCAGCTCAGCATCTTAGGGATTATGCTCTTGGTATGTCTTACTACTGGTGATTACTTAATCACTTTGAGAGAGATCTGCTGAGTTTCTTCACTGTGAACTATGAGTTCTACATTTACTGTCTGTCTGTCTTCAGTTGAGTAGTTATAGGAGATACTTGCAGATTATGTAAATTCTGTTTCTCCTCAAACTTGCCCTTTTATTTTAACATCCGTCTGCAACACTTACTACTGTGATGTTTGCCTGGTGGGGATTTCTGGTTTTCTCTTTTCTATGCTCATTAATTGGAGAAGGAAATGGCAACCCACTGCAGTATTCTTGCCTGGAGAATCCCATGGACAGAGGAGCCTGGTGGGCTACAGTCCATGGGGTGGCAGAGTCGGACACGACTGAGCGACTTCACTTCACTTCACTTCATGCTCATTAATGAAAATTCTCGTGTGAGGAATTGTCACTTCACCCCATTTATATTTGATTGTTTTTTTATATCAGTGTGGACTCATTAGTATTTGTTTTATTATGTGAGTTCAAACCTAGTACTATCATGATTTGCTTTGTTGCTCAAGATGTCCCAGCAGTGGCCATTAGGAACTCCTTCCGGTTGGGTCCTTTATTCTCTTGGCAAGTCCCCTTCTTTTATTGAATTTTTTTCTTATTTCTGACCCCAGAAAATGTCCCAGGCTCATCTTGTCTTGTCCTTATCCCAGTCTTAGAGTCGTCTACTTTTCCTTAAGAACGGTGGTTCCTTTTATTGGAAAACAGTGTTTAGGGACTGAGTACCAGATGGCATCATTGTTACTGGGTATCACTGCTTCTAGGTCCTCTCAGGGGACAAAGCTGGGAGGCCAGTACATACATGCATATGTGTGTGTATAACATACATACACAAATACATACACATATATTAAAAACAATACTGATAACTATTTCCAGTCCAATACAACAGTGCTTATTTAGCATTTCTCTTTTCTTTGTAATTTTTTCTCCAACAGTGAGAAACTTAAGTTTTTAGTACCTACATTCTGTTAGCGTATTTGTTCTGTTCTGTTACACGCATAAAGTAGTTTAAGAATTATTAACGTGTACCCCTGTGAGAAATACTGTATTAATAGGCTTTGTATCTAATTCTCTCTGTCTTTAGCCTCATGGTGTCCAGGCAGGATACTCTTTTCTCCTGCCTTTCCTTTCTCTCGCCGCAGTTCTTCCCCTCCCCTCTCTCCGCTTTTTTCTCCTCCTTCTCCCTTTGCCCATCCTTGTTTCCCCCGTCCGTTTCCTGGGTTATTCTTTTTTAATACAGTTAGTTTCATTTGTTATGATTTTATGCCATTTGAATTTCTCTCAAAATGACTGTGGTTCTAAGAGTCAGAATTATTTAAAACTAAATATTCAAAGGGTTGTCACTTGTTCCTTATTCCTGCTACCCTGGTCCCATTTCCTAGTTTTTCGCACTCCTTTCTCTCCTATTCCCTGTAGGTAATCTACCTCCGTAGTCTCTGGTTTATTGTATTTTTGTTCCAGTGAACAGAAACATGTATCCTCATGTATCCTTTCTGTTCTTACATTGAGACAGCGTATCTATAGGTACTTTTGAACTTTGCTTTTTTTGGCTTTTCACTGTGTCTTGGAAATTACTGCATATCATAGAGATCTTCATTTTTTTCAACAGTGTACAGTACTCCCTTGTCTGGATGTGTCATAGTTTATTCAGTCACCTTCCTATATGTAGACATTTAGGTGCCTTTCCCCCAATACTTTACGTTTATGAAGAATGCAGCAGTGTGTCTGTAGTTTTATATTGCTGGGGATGCATTCCCAGGATGTATTCCTGGAAATGGACTGCTGGGTTCAAAAATGAGTGCGCGTGTGATTTTGTCAGGCGTTACCCAAGTTCCCTCCAGAATGAATGTACAAGTTTGTATTCCCAGCAGCAGTGTACCTGAGTGCCTGTTTCCTCACATCCTCAGTAACACAATGTTTTGTTATTTAAAAAATTTTGTTTATCTAATAGATGAGAAATGGTATCTCAGTGTTGTTTTAACCTGAATTTCTCTAACATGAGTGAATTTGATCATTTTTTGTATTTTAGAGGCTATTTTAATCTTTTTTTGTGAATTGCCTGTTCATGTCTTTTTCCTGCTTTCTGTTTTTTTGTTTTCTTCCCTTTGTTTTTAAGAGTTCTTTATGTTAGGACTATTAACCTATTGTAGCGTATGTTATAAGTATTTCCCTAGTTTTTCAGTTGTCTTTTGTCTTTTTAACACTTGTGTTATTCAGTTTTAAAATTCTTATTTAGTCAAATTTATCAGTTTTTAAAATTGTCTCTAGATTCTTAGGAAATTTAAAGTACAACTCATGTATGTTTTCTTTTAGCAATTTATTTGAGTTTTCATCCTTTATATCTAGATTCCTAATTCATTTGAAGTTTATTCTTGTGTGTGGTATGAGATATGGATCTAATTTTGTATTTTTCCAAATGGCTACCTAATTTTCCTGGTATTATTTATTGAGAAGTCCATTTGTAATTAAGTGATTTAAGATGTCACCTTTGTTATATATTAAATTTTTGTGTGTATATGGTCTAACTTGGCTTTTTATTCTGGTCTCTCTGTTTATTCTTGTGCTACTGCCATACTGCTTTAATTATAGATGCTTTATGGTATGTTTTAATGTCTGACAAATTGAGTCCTCTTGTGATTTTCCTTTTTCATTGTTTTCCTGGCTATTATTACATGTTTGATTTTTCCATATCAACTGTAGTTTAACTTGTCTAACTATAATTTAACTTGTTATATATTTTTCTTGTATTGCATTGAATTTGTAAATTAAGTAAGGAAGAAATGACTTCTTTTAATATCATCATGGTCTTCCCTGGTAGCTCAGTGGTAAAGAATCTGCCTGCAATGCAAGAGATGTGGGTTTAATCCCTGGGTCAGGAAGATTCCCTGGAGAAGGACATAGCAATCCACTCCAGTATTCTTGCTGGGAAAATCCCATGGACAGAGGAGCCTGGAGGGCTGCAGTCCATGGGGTTGCACAGACTTGGACACGACTGAAGTGACTGAGCGTGCATGCACATACAACATCATCATGGCTAAGAATACCATCTGTCTTTTTGTTTGCTCAGTCTTCAGGGTCTTAGCAGTTACGTGTAAACATTTTTTTCATATAGACTTTATACATTGTTTAATTTATTCCTAAGTTATTTAATCTTCTTTGTTGTTGTTATTGTAAATAGGATTTTTCTCTGCCGTTAAGTCCTCTGATTATTACTTTTCAATATTATTTCAAAAATTATCTGTTTTATGTACAGTAGTCTGTATATGTTAACCCCAAACTCCTTTTGTATGTTAATTTTATATCCTACTTTTTCACTAAATTCTTCTATTTTTTACTTAGTTTTAGCATTGATTTTTTGGAGTTTTTCAGGTGTACTATTATATGATCTGCAAAAAGAAATGTTTACTTCTTTATGTATCTTATAATTGATTTTTCTTGTCTCCTTGGATTGGCTAATACCTCTAGTTCAGTGTTGAATAGTAGCAGAGATGGTGGGTTTTTGCATTGTTCTTAGTCTTAATGGAAATGCCTCTGTTATTTATTAAATAAGATAATGGATTAAAGCCTGTATTGTGTTGAAGATGTCTCCCTTAATTCCTTCTTCCTTGATGATTGAATTGTGAATGGGTGTTGAATTCTGTCAGTAGATTTCTCATCTGTGTAGAAAACCATGTTTTTCAGCTTAGATTAATGAATATATTATATATTAAAAGATTTTCTTAATTGAACAGTCTTGCATTCCTGGGATAAATCCCACTTGTTCGTGTTGTATTATTTTCTTATTGTGGTACTGGATTCAGTTGGCAAGCAGTAAAATTGTTTAAAGAAGGAAATGGCAACCCACTCTGGTATTCTTGCCGGGAAATCCCATGGACAGAGGAGATTGGAGGGCTAAGTCCATGGGGTCACAAAGAGTCAGATATGACTGAGTGACTGAGCATGCACAAAAATTGTTCCCTCCATTGTATTTCATGAGTTTTTTGGTTTCTCTGTTTCTCTGCATTGTAGTACCTGATGTGGTATTTTGTGCTTATTTATCTATCTCCTTGATTAGATTCAAAGTACGGTCACCCTTGGTATCTGTGGGGCATTGGTTCTTTTACACTCTCAGATAAGAAGGCGCTTGTATAAAATGGTACAGTATTTGCATCTAACTTATGCAAATACTCCCATATACTTTAAATCATCTCTAAATTACCTATAATATGTTATTGTTCACTTGCTAAGTTGTGTGTGACTCTTTGTGACCCCATGAACTGCAGCATGCCAGGCTCCTAATATGTATTTAATATGTACATACGTATATAATATGTACACGTTTGTAGTATATAATGTAATGCAAATGTAAATGCTATGTAAATATTTGCTGGTGTATGGCAAATTCAAGTTTTGCTTTTTGAAACTTTCCGAAGGGTTTTTTTTTTTTCCTTTTTTAAAAATATTTTCAATCTTTGTTTGAACCTGCAGATATGGAGGACTGACTACTCGTTTAGCTTGAATTAGATTTTACTTTTCTATCTCCTTACTGTTGTTGTTCAGTAACTAAGTCGTGTCCGACTGTTTGAGACCCGATGAACTGCAGCACATCAGGCTTCCCTGTCCTTCACTGTCTCCTGAAGTTTGTTCAAACTCATGTCCATTGAGTCAGTGATGTCATCCATCCATCTTGTCCTCTGTCACCCCCTTCTTCTCTTGCCCTCGATCTTTCCCAGCCTCACGGTCTTTTCCAGTGAGTCAGCTCTTCACGTCGGATGGCCAAAGTCTTGGAGCTTCAGCATCAGTTCTTCCAATGAATATTCAAAGTTGATTTCCTTTAGGATTGACTGGTTTGATCTCCTTGCTGTCCAGGGGACTCTCAAGAGTCTTCTCCAGCACTACGGTTCAAAATCATTAATTTTTTGGTGCTCAGCCTGCTTTATGGTCCAGCTCTTATATTCATACATGATTACTGGGAAAACCATAGCCTTGACTATGAGGACCTTTGTCAGCAAAGGGGTGTCTCTGCTTTTTAATATACTATCTAACTCTGTCATGGCGTTTCTTCCAAGGAGCAAGCATCTTTTAATTTCATGACTGCAGTTACCATCTGCAGTGATTTTGGAGCCCAAGAAAATAAAAGTCTATCACTGTATCCATTGTTTCCCCATCGGTTTGCCATGAAGTGATGGGACCAGATGCCATGATCTTTAGTTGAGTTTTAAGCTAGCTTTTTCACTCTCCTCTTTCACCTTCATCAAGAGGTTTTTTAGTTCCTCTTTACTTTCTGCCATGAGTGGGGTCCTCTGCATATATGAGGTTGTTTATATTTCTCCCGGCAATCTTGATTCCAGCTTGTGCTTCATCCAGCCCAGTATTTCACAGGATGTACTCTGCATATAAGTTAAATAAGCAGGGTAACCATATATAGCCTTGTTGTACTCCTTTCCCAATTTTGAACTAGTCCATTGTTCCATGTCCAGTTCTAACTGTTACTTCTTGACCTGCAGACAGGTTTCTCAGGAGACAGGTGAGGTGGTCTAGTATTCCCATCTCTTTAAGAATTTCCCACAGTTTGTTGTGATCCATACAGTCAAAGGCTTTAGCGTAGTCCGTGAAGCAGATTTTTTTTCTGGAATTCTCTTGCTTTCTCTCACTAACGGATGTTGGCAATTGATCTCTGGTTCCTCTGCCTTTTCTAAATCCACCTTGTACATCTGGAAGTTCTCGGTTCACATACTGCTGAAGCCTGGCTTGAAGGATTTTGAGCATAATCTTGCTGGCATATGAAATGAGTGTGATCGTATGGTAGTTTGAACATTCTTTGGCATTGCCTTTCTTTGAGATTGGAATTAAAAGTGATTTTTTTTTCTAGTCCTGTGGCCATTGCTGAATTTTAATTCTTTATTTGCCGTTGGCATTCTCTAATGTTGTTGAACAAGTTAGAAGCAGAAATCGCCTCTTAAAGTTGTACTGAATGAAATCTGATTTTAGTGTTTGATTTTGACAGTGAGCAGTTACATTTGTGACAGTATTAAAGAGCACTGGCCAGGGAACTGGAACATGTCTAAGTTCTAATCTGAAACTTTGATTTTATGTGGGCCATAAGTAAATAGTATTTTGGCTTCATCTTTTGATATCGTGACATCTTTGGATATCAGTTTTTTCATCTGTCAAATCAAGTGGACACTCTGATCTTTTGACTTGTTTCATATCCATAAGGATTAACTGAAATTATTTTTTAGTCATTGAAGTATGTATTTTTACATTTTGCATAAAAACTTTTCCTAAATTTTTGTTTTAGAATCACTTACCTGTTACAATCAATAGATACTCATATGATTGTAGATAGTTTTGCAAAACACATTCTGACTGTAAATAAATAATTTATGTTGTGGAATGTTTGTAAGAATATCAGTGAAGTGATACAGCTCTCTTAACTAAATTATTTAATGTGTGCTTAACACATTTTACTTTTAGGTATGTCTGACTGCAGCAATGATACTTCAACTCTTGGTACATCTAAACCAGCCACAGAAGAAGTCAAGTCTAGTTCTGAGGTGATTGGGTGATATTTATATTGTTTTTTAAAGTCAACCCATATCAATCAAGTTTAGACTGTCCAAATTGAGTTAGTTTGTCTAACCATGTGCCGTTCTAAATAAACTCTTCTACACATACAGACACAGGAAAGGGGTGGGAAGAAAGAGAGCCATTTCTTCGTAATTGTAAGTCAATTATCATTTGCCTTTGGGCATATGAAATTCTACAATATACTTGTCCCATAAAAATGAAATAAAAGTCGAGTCAAACTATAGTTTTAAATTTAAATATGCAGTGAAGTTTCTGTTGAAGTAATAGTAGTAATTGGTTCACATTTGTGCTCATCTGATCCTGTATTGTCTCTAGTTAATTATACATCAGAATCTAGGTGTAATGTTTAAAAAAAATACTGAGTTCTGGACTTCACCTCAGACTCACTAAATCTGAGTGTGTAGTGCTAGATCCGGGGCTATGTGTATGTTTTTATTGTTGATGTTTTAAATTCTATAGGTGATTCTGTATCACCTCAAAACCACTGTTCTAGCCCATTAGAATACAGAGATATTAAGAAATTAATCTTACATTGAATTCAAGTAATCAGATATTTCTTTGAACATCTAATGCTAGAAACAGCTCTCAAATTTATAGTGGTTAAAGATTTACAGAGTAGCACTTTCATATTTTTCCACCTTGCCCCTCAGACTGATTTGATATAATCCAATTAGATAAGAAGAACAGCCGTCATTTATTTCCCTCATTTGTTTGTTGAACATGTTTTAACTTTCAGAGAGGTAGTAGCTGGCGTCGGGTACCGGGCGGGCCTGGAGCATAACATGGGTCTTCCGACCCCAGCTGCAGTGTTAACAAATCAGTGTGCTGTCCGTGCAGGCGGCAGTGCTGGGTGTAGTGCCTCGTCATCGTCCCAGACGCTGAGTCTGTATGACGAGCTTTAGTGTAGGATTTAGAGCTAGATAATTTACTTCTCGCTCAAAAGTCAAAGATGAGCTCTGGTTGGCAGAATATATACTATCTGTGAGGGATTCGGAATTCTTTGTGATTTAAAGTAGTGTGGCTGTTTACCATTTGTCAAAGAAGTTCTGAGAACCTAGGGAATTATGTATACCATATTTGTCTTAACTTGTGTTTTTTATTTTTTACTATCAGATCTCTGAATCTGTACTGTTGAGAGATGATCAGAAGTTTGACACCTGTGAACTACAGGGAGGATTGGCAGCCCAGCCAATGATGAGGCTTATAATTGTAAAAAAAACTATTCTTTTTGTGGTTTACCACTGTGAGTTTCAGCTACTTGAATGTCACCTGGATAGATACTAAACTAGAAATGTCCTGCTCAGTAGAGAGTTAAACCTGGATGGCAGTGATCTGAAGGAATCCACTGCCAAGTAATTGTTCAAAATTTGTGTGTAAATTCATATTAGGCATTCTCTGTATTTTTAGCCATACCTAGGGATATTGTACTTAAAAGAAAGAAGAAGAAAAAAAAACCAGGTGTGTGAGTATAATCTGAATTTATACCCAAATTTAAAAGGTTTGTATGAGTTTATTACAGTTAACCAAAGTGGATTTAGGAATATTTTGTGACTTTGAAATTGCTCATTTATTGGAATTCTACTAACTTAAAAATTTTTTTTTTAATATCCTTGATGAAAACATTTTAGGGCTCAAATTTGCTTATAAGATTAGGGAAAGAATTAATTATAAAGAATTAATTCTCACTCTACTAGTAAACGATATATGGATACTAGTTTCTTAGAATATGATGACCTGAATTATAGTTTTCATTTCTTTAAAAGCAAAACAAAACACCAAAAACTCTCAACATTTTGAACTGAACCAAAAACATCAACCCTGTGACTAAAGGTTCATATAGGTTCTATATGACATTACTGTGTGGATCACAACAAACTGAAAAACTGTGGCAACAAAGACCTGGAAGTCTTAACATCGATAATGAGGAAAGAGCTGTCATTTGAGCATAAAGAAATATGAATAAATTTAAGAAACTTAATAGGGAAAAATTATATAAAGACAGAAGCAAGGAGGTTGGGAAAACAGGTGTATTTTTGCCAACAACAACAAAAAGGGAAAGCAGAGTAGTTGCATTAGGTATTTATTAGTGTATTTTAGGGTTTTTGCATTGCTTTTCTGTCTGCCCTTTGATATAGTAACAGTAATGCATATACTTAATTCTAATACCCAAAAAATAGATATACAAATATTTTCATTCCTTTTTTACATAAGTAACTCAGAGGTCTAAAAGTGAATTTGTTCAGATCCTGCACACAAGCTGCATGTTATTAGGAGAAATTTTAAAATAAGTAAAATAGAGTGTAGAAGAATAATGCCTTTGGAGTGGTTCACATGAAGAATTATAGCAGTTCAGGAAGTGTCAGCCAGGAATATCTGTGAAGGTGGTCTTTAAACTGTCTTACAGTGTGGGGTAGCATTTGAGCATGTGACTGGTGATGGTCACTACCTGGGCAGAGTCATAGAGAAAGGAAACAGACGCGTGTATGGGGAAGCATGAGTTGGATTTAATAGGGTATCTGAAGAAGCATAATTAATGTTAAGATAGTTCAGGTCATGAAAAGATTGTGTCAGGTGGAGCTGGCTTTTATGTTGTAAATATATTGGGGAGGAAGACAGACATGTTAAAAATACATATAACATATACATAAATTATAGACAACAAAGGTCCATCTAGTCAAAGCTATGTTTTTTCCAGTAGTCATGTATGGATGTGAGAGTTGGACCATAAAGAAAGCTGAGCGCTGAAGAATTGATGCTTTTGAACTGTGGTGTTGGAGAAGACTCTTGAGAGTCCCTTGGACTGCAAGGAGAGCCAACCAGTCAATCCTAAAGGAAATCAGTCCTGAATATTCACTGGAAGGACTGATGCTGAAGCTGAAACTTTGACCACCTGGTGCGAAGAACTGACTCATTTGAAAAGACCCTTGAAAAGACCCTTTCCCATGCTGGGAAAGACTGAAGGCAGAAGGAGAAGGGGATGACAGAGGATGAGATGGTTGGATGACATCACTGACTCGATGGGCATGAATTCGAGCAAGCTCCAGGAGTTGGTGAAGGACAGGAAAGCCTGGTGTGCTGCAGTCCATGGGGTCGCAGAGAGTTGGATATGACTGAGCAACTGGACTGAACTGAAATTTTGTAATAAAATCTTTACTGCTGTAAAGCAGGATAAGAGGCTAAAGAGTGATGAGTGCTAATTTACATGAGTTGGTCAGGAAAGGCCCTTTCTGGGTGAGCAGATACCTCACTGAGTTGAGGGAGGGGCATGTGAAAATCTAGGAGTAAGAATCTTCCAGAAAGAGGAAACAGAAAGAGCAAAAATAAGATTGGTGTGTTTGAGGAAGTGAGGACTCTGGCTGGAACTGAGGGTCAGTGAGAAAAGAGTGGAAGGAAATGCAGTAGCTAGCTGCTATGATTTGCTTGGCTCAGAAATGAGAATGACTGACAGATGATTAGAAGAGAGATCTGAAATGCAGAATTCAAGTAGCAAGTGGTTGGAAAATATAAGACAAATAGGTGTTGATACTAGTAGATTAAAATATTTGTTAAGAAAAATGTGCAACATACGAAATAAAAGTGAAGTAGTAAATGAACTCCCATAGACTTATCATCCAGATTATCATTATTTCAATTTGACCACATTTGCTTTATCCATTCTTATGTGGGATCATCTCCCTTTTAAAAACCACGGAATTGACAATGACAAGATGGAATAAAGACAAAAAGAAAGAACTTGGCCAAGACAATAACATTTGTAACCTATTTCAACTCTGTCTGGATACTGGTCTGTTTAGAGAAATGTCGTTAGGGTACACCTAGGGCAACCCACTCCGGTGTTCTTGCCTGGAGAACCCCAGGGACGGGGGAGCCTCGTGGGCTGCCGTCCATGGGGTCGCACAGAGTCGGACACGACTGAAGCGACTTAGCAGCAGCAGGGACAAAGTTAGGAGTGACTGTGCTGGAGCTCCAGGATCTGTCCTGTTGGTCCTTAGCTAAAACCAGTGTGCTAGAATTACAGCATCTTTATAGAATGTTTTTAATTTTCTAAGCTATTTCACATTTGATTCTTTTAATAGCCATATGAGGTATAGGTGAAGTTAATCTTGTTTTATAAAAGAGGAGATTGAGACCTAGGGAAGGACAAGTGACTTCTGTACAGTTATAAAAAGGGGCCGAGCCAGTCCTTAAATCTGTGTCTTCTGATAAGTTGATTAGCTGTCTTGAGATATCATGGGTGGGCTTATTCACCTAATGCTCTTGAACGATGTTAAATTAACTTTGCCATAAATACACTAACCATGTTTTAAAGGTCATATTTTTACTGATTCAGATGGAAATTTCAGAGACTGTTTGAATTATGATTTTAATAGAATTGCTTTCTCTTTTTGTAGGCAAAAAAAGAATCTAATTTCATCTGACACAGAAGGCATTTGTGCTTTTTGGTTTTAGAGCAGAATGTGGTCTCTGTTGACATGCATAATTGGTTCACTAAGCACTTCGACCTTCATTGTCTGAAGCCATAACTAGAACAATTGCAGTTGAATATCTGTGACTTCCTTTTCTTATTTTCCACACTGCTTACTTTATTCATTGCTGTTTTGTTTAGGTTTGACTGAGATTAAGAAGTTAATCTTTTAAATGACAAGAAAATATAACTACTTGGTAGCAGAACAAAATACCTACTGATCATGAGAAATACTTCACGGCGCTTTTATAATGAGTTTTCAAGTAACATTTTAAAGTGGTAGATATAAGAAACCGTTGAAAAGCTTGAAGTTTATTATTGTACTTTATTTTTACCTGCTCAGTGGCAAATTAGATTAAACAACAATGTTAAATATATGTGTTTTAGAAGAAGTAAAGTCTTGTATTGTTCCAGAAGTCTGACTAAGGCTAGGACAAGTTCTTTTATATCCTTTCTAGAAAGTTTCTATCTTGTTTCTAATAAGCATTTTAGAAATTAGGTTTTACTATTCTTAATGTAATACATTGATAACATCAAGAAACTTATTTCCAGTATGCCTTCTGTTACATTATTAAGATAGACTTTTAGTCTTTGGATGAATTTTTGTTATTGTTGCATCTTTGATTTTCTATGAAGTGTTTCCATCATCATAAATTGTTGTTGATTTAGTTGCTAAGTTGTGTCCAACTCTTCTCAACCCTATGAACCGTAGCTCCCCCTCAACCCTATGAACTGTAGCTCCCCGAAGCTCCTCTGTCCATGGGATTTCCTAGGCAAGAATACTGTAGTGGGTTGCCATTTCCTTCTCCCGGGAACTTCGCGACGTAGGGATCAAACCCATGTGTCCTGCTTGTCAGGCAGATTCTTGACCACTGAGCAGCCTGGGAAGCCCTCTTGTATAGTTTTTGCTCTCCTATTTTTTTTTTTTTTTTTTTAATCATGTTTGTTTGGTTATTTTGTTTTCTTTGCTGTGTTCCTCACTTGGCACTCTACTTTGGTCTTGTTTGTGGTTTAGTTTTGATTCTAATTGGTTGATACCATTTTTGGTTTTCTTTGCTCACCTAGTCACTCTCTTGTACTTAGTTTTCTTTGGTCTGTTTTGGTTTCATTTGTGTGTGTGTGTTCTTTTGTTTTTGTTTTCTGTTTGATTTTGCTTTTAACGTTTGTCTGCATTTCATTTTTTGTTCTTGGTTGTTGGTGTGGTATTTTTGGAGGTTTTTTTGTTGTTGTTTTTGGGGAGATTTTGTGTGTGTGTGTTTGTTAGCTTGTTTGTTTTAATCCCCTTTATTGCCATAACAAACGGCTTGTGGAATCTTGGTTCCCTGACCAGAACCTGGGCCTGAGTCTCTGGAGGGGATGTCTGAGTCAGGACACTAGACCATCCGAGAACTCCTGACCCCAGGGAGTATTAATCGGTGAGCACTCCCCCGAAGACCCCCACCTGAACCCAAGACCTGGCACCACCCAACTGCCTGCAGCACCCAGCGCTGGACGCCTCGCCCGAACAACAAGCAAGATGTCAGCAGGCAGGCTGCCCACAGACACCCCAAAGCATATCACCTCACACAGCCCTGCCTATCAGAGGGAAAAAACGCACCTCCTCATCAGTAGTCATAAATGCTGATTGTCAAAATGTAAGGCCTTTTACAGTGTTAATCTCAAGGCATATTTTCAGGAATAGAAAACATAAACAGGGTGAGAAAAAATTACGTGAGCTTTTTCTTTTAGTTTTGGTCTTCAGCAGCTACAGAAAAGACTATAGACTCGGGGTTGAATTTATAGGAGGAAGAGTTATTGCACCAACCACAGGGGTGCAGATGCAGTGAGCAGGCAGGCGTTCCGTTGGCCAGGACGGAGACCGTCAGGAGAATATGGAGTCTGAGCGGTGACTGCAAGTGGGTAGGGGTCAGACTGTCGGCAGCTTTCTGTTTTTGTTTTTTTGTTGTACTGATTTCTGGCTGTGCTGGGTCTGGGCTGCTGTGAGGGCTTTCTCTGGCTGTGGGGAGCGGGGGCTGCTCTCTGGCTGTAGTGCACGGACTCCTCGCTGTGGTGCCTTCTCTTGTTGCGGAGGGTGGGCGTCAGTAGTTGAGGCCGGCGGGCTTGGTAAATGTGGCTCGCGGGCTCTGGAACTTGGCCTCAGGAGTGGTGCTGCACAGGCTTAGCTGTTTCACAGCATGTGGGGTCTTCCCAGATCAGGGATGGAACCCAGGGCTCCAGCATTGACAGGCAGATTCTTAACCAAGTACTAGGGAAGCCCCATCAGCAGTTTTTTGAGCCATATTATAACATTGGAGAAGGCAATGGCACCCCGCTCCAGTACTCTTGCCTGGAAAATCCCATGGATGGAGGAGACTGGTGGGCTACAGTCCATGGGGTCGCACAGAGTCGGACACGACTGAGCAACTTCACTTTCAGTTTTCACTTTCATGCATTGGAGAAGAAGAGGGCACCCCACTCCAATGTTCTTGCCTGGAGAACCCCAGGAATGGGGGAGCCTGGTGGGCTGCCGTCTGTGGGGTTGCACAGAGTCGGACACGACTGAAGTGACTCAGCAGCAGCAGCAGCGTAACTAGTGTAGTATTGAGAACGTTCGCTGGAGTGATGGATAGTGTTAAGGGCTTCACCGAAGAAGGGCAGGGGGAGTTACTCTCCCCCGGTGCGGCTGGTCTTATGCTGTGAAATGCATTGCGTTTATGACATTAAAGTTGTATTTTGTTAAAGTACAGTTGATTCACAATGCTGTGTTAGTTTCTGGTGTGCAGCAAAGTGATTCACTTATATGTATACACACACACACACACACACACACACACATATTCTTTTTCATATTTTTTTCCAAAATGGTTTATTGGTGGTAGTGGTTTAGTTGCTAAGTCATAGCTGACTCTTGTGATCCCATGGACTGTAGCCTGCCAGGCTCCTCTGTCCCTGGGATTCTCCAGGCGAGAATACTGGAGTGGGTTGCCTTTATTACATGATACTAAATACAGTTCCCTGTCTGATACAGGAGGACTTTGTCATTTATTTTATATATAGTAGTTTGTATCTACTAATTACAAACTCCTGATTTATCCCTCTCCCAGCCCCTTTCCCCTTCAAGAACCATAAGTTTGTTTTCTGTGTATGAATTTGTTTATTTTTTTGTAAATATATTCATTTGTGTCATATTTTAGATTCCACATATAAGTGATATCTTATAGTACTTGTTTTTCTCTGATTTACTTCACTCAATATGACAATCTCTAGGTCCACCCATGTTGCTGCAAATGGCATTGTTTTATTCTTTTTTTCTGGCTGAATAGTATCCCCTTGTGTGTGCGTGCACGCGCGCACACACACACGTCATCTTTACCCCTTCATCTGTTGATGGACATTTAGGCTGCTTCCATGCCTTGGCTTTTGTAAGTAGTGCTGCCGTGAACGTTTGGGATGCATGTATCTTTCTGAATTATAGTTTTCTCCAGATATGTGCCCAGGAGTGGGGTTGCTGGATCATATGGCAATTCTGTTTCTAGTTTTTGAAGTAATCTGTGCTAGTGATACAGAACCCGCCTGCCAGTGCAGGAGACATAAGCAACGCAGGTTTGATCCTTGGTTAGGAATATCCCCTGGAGGAGGGCATGGCAACCCACTCCAGTATTCTTGCCTGCAGAATCCCATGGACACAGGAGCCTCTCAGGGTACAATCCATCGGGTTGCAGAGTCAGACATGACTGAAGCAGCTTAGCATGCACACACTCATACTGTTTTCCATAGTGGCTGCACCAGCGTACAGTCCGCCAGCAGTGTAGGAGGCTTCTTTTTGCTTTATACCCTCTCCAGCACTTGTTTGTATACTTTTTGGTGATGGCTGTTCTGACTGGTGTGAGATGTAGTTTTGATTTGCATTTCTCTAGTAATTAGCAGTGTTTAGCATCTTTTCATGTGCCTGTTAGCCATCTGTATGTCTTCTTTGGAAATATGTCTACTTAAGTGTCTCCCCATTGTTTGATTGGGTTGGTTGGTTGGTTATTGAGTTGTATGAGCTATTTGTATAGTTTGGAGATTAAGCCCTTATCAGTCACATCATTTGCCAATATTTTCTCCCAGTTCATAGGTTGTCTTTTCCTTTTGTTTATGGTTTCTTTTGCTGTGTGAAAGCTTCTTTTGATTAGGTCCCATTTGTTTCTTTTTGCTTTTGTTTCTTTTGCCTTGGGAGACTGATCTAAAAAATCGTCTGTACAATTTATGGCAGAAAATGTTTGCCTGTGTTTTCTTCTAGGAGTGTCATGGTGTCATGTTTTGTATTTTAAGTCTTTAAGCCAGGGGTTGCAGCTTCCAGACTGAAGACCAGTAGTACCTCTTGTCAGATCAGTGTCCTTAGACTAGAGATAAAGTGCACGATGAATGTAATGTGCTTGAATCACCCCCAGACCATCCCCCTCCCGCCTGGGCCATGGAGAAACTGTCTTCCATGAAGTTAGTCCCTGGTTCCAAAAAGGTCGGGGACCACTGCTTTAAGCCATTTTGAGTATATTTTTGTGTATGGTGTGAGGGTGTGTTTTAACCTCAATGATTTACATGAGGCTGTCCAGCTGTCCCAGTACCATTTGCTGAAGAGACTGTCTTTTCCCTGTTGTGTATTTTTGCCTCCTTTGTTAAAGATTAATTGACTGTAGGTGTATGGGTTTGTTTCTGGGCTCTTAGTTCTGTTCCATTGATCCATGTATCTGTTCCCCCCCCCCTCCCCAATCCCACACTGTTTTGATTACTGTGACTTTGTGGTGTTGTCTGAAGTCTGGAAAGGTTATGCCTCCAGCTTTGTTTTTTTCCTTAGGATTGCTCTGGCAATTCTGGTTCAATATAATTTTAGGATTATTTGTTCTACTTCTCTGAAAGATGTCATAGGTAATTTGATAAAGTGAGTATGTATTAGACCAATAAGTTCTGCTATTATAAGAAGCAGTATGTAGCATCAGGCTATTTACAGGGTTCTTCAGCCTTAACAATATGACATATTTTGCTATAAGGTTTTTTATTGTGGGAATTATCCTGTGCATTGTAGGACCTCTAGCAACATTCCTGCCCTGTATCTTCAAGATGCCAGTAGCACACCATCCCCAGCTATAACATTCAGAAATGTCCTTAGGGGGGGGATGGGTACTAAAACTGACCCCAGTTAATAACTATGGAGTTATCAGGATCAGTAATAACATCCATATTTTCTGGCAGCTGATGCTGTTTGCAATAGCAGGCTTAGTCCGTATCTTGAAGCTCCTGATTCCCAGACATCCTAGTTTAATTCTGCAGCCTCCCACAGCCAGGAGTAGCAGGTCCTAGATGCAGCTGTCTCTGGGACTCTGGTATTAGCAAAAGGCAGCACTAACGATGTGATTGGAAGCTGATGCTTCAGTCTTGAATTGTTGAAAGTGAAGGGTCAGATTAAGACAAATGCTACTCTAACTGTGTAGGACGATACGGAAATAGAGAAAACTGCAGTACAGGTGGTCAGCATTGAGGAAACAGTACGTTTGACTCATAAATGTCTGAAAGCATATATATTGGCATGACCCATTGGCATATATATTGGCTGGCATGACATTGATATGTTTCACTCGCCTTTGAGAGACTCTGTAATGTTGAGGTTAAAAATAAGGCCTCTCAAAGCCAATGTGCCAGATTTGAATCCCATTTCATCACTTGGTAGCTGCATGTCATTGAGAGATTTCTTAATCTGTCTTCTTACCTGTAAAACAGATATAATAATGGTACCTAAGTTTGAGAGTTTTGAAGGAGATAATGCACATTGAGCAATTAGAATTAAATCAGTTAATATGTGAAAAACACATGGACCAGCAGCTGGCACACAGTCAGCACCCACTGTTGTTGTTGTAGGGCTCCATTTGCAAGAGGGTACGTTATTTAAATTATTTTAATCCTTTAACGGACCTAGTCCTCAGTTTTCTTATCTGTTAAATTGGGAAAATCTTATCTCCCTCACAGGCTTCCCTTGTGGCTCAGAGGGTAAAGAATCCGCCTGCAATGCAGGAGACCAGGGTTCAATCCCTGGGTCAGGAAGACCTCCTGGAGAAGGAAATGGCTACTGACTCCAGTGTTCTTGCCTGGAGAACCCCATGGACAGAGGCCTAGAGGACTGCAGTCCACGGGGTCACAAAGAGCCGGTCACGACTGAGCAACTAACATTAACTACTCACAGGGCAGTTGTAAACGTTAAAGGAAATATTTCAGGTAATAAGCTTGGTAGCGTGGCACCTGGCATATATTGATAGAAGGCAGTTAATAAAGGTCAGCATTCAGTTATTACTGGCAAATTAAGGAACCATGAAGCTATCAAACAGGTTTCATAGGTAATTCATTCACTAGCATTCTGAAAGGTTTCTAGAGCGTTTCATAGTTATTATTGATACTCAAAAGCACTCACAAAGATATCGTAAGACTTTTCCCCATTTATCCACTTCTTGTAGTTCAGCTTTCAGTGTCTTATGTTGCAAGCAGATGAAACCAATTCCAGGTCATTTACATAGAAAAGACATTTACTAAGAGGATCTGAGGTAACTTACAAGGAAGTTGGAAACCAGAATCCAGGTTCCCTATCGGGGAGTATGCCCCAGATCCCGGTTCAGCACGGTTTCAGCGCGGGCACTGTGCTGCCGGGGCTTGGCCCCGGGCTTGGCGGCTGGCACTGCCAGGACTCTGGGTACTGGCTGCGGTAACTGCGCTGCCCCATGGAGTGGCAGCGTGGCCCCACCGCGGCTACTGCTGCCCCTCAGTGAGTTTTTATCACTCGTCTTGTTGTCACTAGTTTCTGATCTCAGGTCTGGGGCGAGTGCCTTCATAGAACCTAGGTCGCATGGCAGCTCCCCCAGAGCTTGGGAAACAAACAATAATAATGTAACTTACGTAGAGCTTATTATATGCCAGACACTTTTCTAAATACTTTATATTTCATTTTATCCTTACAACAACTAAGGTAGGTACTAATATCATTTTACTGATGAGGAAAGAGAATTTTGGGAACTTTGAGACTTTTAGGAAGTTTACATAATATGTGGAGGAGCCAAGGATTAAACTCAAGTAATCTGGCTGCAGATATTTGCTTTTGATTATCAGGTATTTTGAGCTTTTATATAATAAGAAGCAGGTTCTGCCTTTCCCCAGCCTTTTGTAGAGGCTTTCCCCAATATTAGAAGGGGACTGTGACGGGGCAGCCAGAAGAATGAGATATAGACTCAGTACTTGGCTAAAGTCTGACTTGGCAAACCAGTCATTGCCTCTGTTGCTGTTTTAAAAGCTCCAGGATGAGGGACACTGAATCTGAGGATCAGAGGGATTTTTTTTTTTTAACGCTCTGCCATTTTTTATTCACTTAGAGGAGAATACTTGTGAGGTTTCAGACTCTGGATCAAATAGGGAATATGTGTCTATAAGTAACACTTAGGATTGTGTGACGTTTTTATAGTGAGAGGGTATTGGCCTAGTTTATTTTTGTCATGAAGACCAGTTTTGGAAAATTGGTGAACTTTATTTGCTGCTGGGTCGTAGAGCCGCAAGTCAGTCCTTGCTCTTAGGTGGGCACTGTATTCAGGACCATGTGCCTGCCACCACCAGCCTGGTGTGGGCTCCCTAGGGGTGGATTTGGGGCTTTCCAGAAAAGCAGATCCTCTGCCATTAGAGGTGGTAGAATGGAATTTCACCCTGTAAAAAGCTGACTTTATTGAGGTAAATTTTGCATATGATAAAACGTGTTCATTTAAAATGTACAGTTGGATGAGTTTTGACAAGTATATACATTTGGGAAACCATAACCTCAGTGAAGACGCAGACAACGCTGCTTGTGCACTTTTGTAGTCGGCTGGCCTGTCTACCCTGCTTCTCAGGCGAGAGCTGGTCTGTCGTGATAAATTGGTTTTGTGTGCTCTGTGTGCATGCTCAGTTGTTCAGTCATGTCCGACTCTTTGTGACTCTGTGGACTGTAGCCCTCCAGGCTCCGCTATCCATGGGATTTTCCAGGCAGAAATGCTGGAGTGGGTTGCCTTTTTCTTCTCCAGGGGATCTTCCCAGCCCCAAGATTGAACCCCCATCTCTTGTATCTCCTACGCTGGCAGGTGGATTCTTTACCACTGGGCTACCTGGGAAGCCCTTCTTCATCTACAAAAATGAGAATTTTGTGTTCTACAGTTCTGGTATGTATTCTTTTTGTGTCTGGATTTTTGGCTCAGAATATTGAGATTAAACAACAGTTATTGTATACATCAGTGATTCACTCCTTTTTATTGCTGAGGAATATTCCATTATAAGTATAAACTATAATTTGTTTATCCATTAACCTGTTGATGGACATTTTTTTCTTCTCATTTTGGGCTCTTATAAGTAAGCCTGCTATGAATATACGTATACAAGTCTCTGTGGGACGTTTGTTTTTATTTTTCTGGTAAATGCTTAGGTGTAGAATGACTGAGTCATATGATCAAGTGTATGTTTAATTTCATAAGAAATTGCTAAGTGAAGTGGTTTTTTTACATTTCCTCCAGCAGTGTATTGGAGAAGGAAATGGCAACCCACTCCAGCATTCTTGCCTGGAGAATCCCGTGGACAGAGGAGCCTGGTGGGCTGCAGTCCATGGGGTCGTAAGGAGTCGGGCACGACTTAGCAGCTAAACCACCGGCAGTGTAGGCAAGTTCTGGTTACTACTCTCCAACCAGTACTTGGTATTGTCAGCCTTTTTGAACTTCAGCCGTTGTATTGGGTGTATGCTTGTGTCTTCTTGTGGCTTTAAATTGCATTTCCTTGATGATTAGTGATGTTAAACATCTTCCATGCACTTACCATTTATTTGTTTTCTTTAGTGAGGTGCCTGTTAAAGTTTTGTCCATGTTTTATTTGGGTTGTTGGTCTTCTTATTGAATTTTATTTATTAAAATAAGACATATATATATTTTAAATGTGGCTTCCCTTATGGCTCAGTGGTAAAGAATCTGCCTGCCAGTGCAGGAGACTCAGGTTCAATCCCTGGGTCGGGAAGATCTCCTGAAGAAGGAAATGGCAACCCACTCCAGTATTCTTGCCTGGGAAATCCCGTGAACAGAGGAGCCTGGTGGGCTGCAGTCCATGGGGTCGCAAAAGAATCCAACATGACTGAGCAACTAAACAACAGTTTATTTTGAATACCAGTTGTTTGTCAGATACATATCTTACATCTGTTTTCTCCCAATCTGTAGCTCGTCTTTTCATCTTTTAAATGGTGTCATTTTGAAAAGAAATTTTTAATTTTGATGAAGTCCAAATTATCAGTGTTTCTCTTATTGTTTATGTTTTCCATTTCCTAAGAAAATATTTGCCTACTCCAAAGTCATTGTGAAGTCTACTAATAAACCCATCAAAGGCATTCTTCATTTCTGTTAGAAGTGATTTTTATCTCTAGCATTTTTTTTGGGTTCTTTCTTAGTATTTATACATCTCTGTTTATGTCGTCCAGCTGTTCATGCATGCTGTCTGCTTTATCCATTACAGCCATCTCAGCCACCAGAGAAGCCCATATTACTCATAGTTGTTTTAAATTCCTGGTCTGGTAATTCCAACATCCATGCCATTTCTGATTGTGATGTTTGCTTTGTGACTTCAGGTTGTGTTTTTTGCCTTTTGTAGACCTTATAATTTTTACTTATTAATCAGACATGATGTATCAGGTGAAAGGACCTGCTGTAAATGTGGGCATAAAGTGTAGGAGAAGGGGAGTGTTGTATATCCTGTGATTAGGTGTCAGTCTTTCAGGGAGCCTGTGCCTCGGGACTGTGACGTTCTCGAGTGTTTCTCAGTTTTTCTCTCCTCTCCTTACGTGGCACAGGATAGCTGGAATGTGCTGGCTGTGGCCGTTTCCCTGCTCAGCCCTGTGCCAAGCAGGCTAGGTTCTGGTTTCTCCTGAGGGTAAGCCTTGTTAAGAATAGAGTTCTTAGGGACCTCCCTGGTGGTGCAGTGGATAAGAATTCTGCCTATGCATGGGACTTGGGTTCAATCCCTGGTGGGAAGATTCCACATGCTGTATGGAGCAGCTCAGCCTGTGAGCCACACTGCTGAAGCCACATGCCCTAGAGCCTGTGTTCCAGAAGAGAGAAGCCAAGAATGGACTGCTTAGTGTATTTCACAGTGGTTCCAGTTCTCACCAATTGCTGGAAGGATGAGGGAGTTTTTCTGTGATATTTACTGGGGTAACCTGGTCCCCTCTTGAAAGCAACACTAAATATTGTGGGTCCTTGCTTTTGACTGGGTTCCTCTGGAGTCTTTAACTCTTAAGAGTTGTCCACGCTGAGCCTCCAGCAACTCACTGATTACAGTTCAGATTTTCCTACCACAGCATTGGTTACTGAGGTGGTTTCCACTGGTTTTTGTTCTTGTAAGCCATGACTCTTTGCATTTGCCTATCTCCAATTTTGGGAGTAACAGTGTGCCCTGTGTCCTCCCCTCTTTTATGAATCCAAGAAGACTTATTGCTTTTTTAGTGTGTTCAGCGTACTTGTTAGAATGAGATGGTGATTTCCAAGGTCCTCACATGCAGAAACGAAAGCAGAAGTCCCCACCCCAAGATAACTACTGTTCTGCCTACCATCATCATACCTTATTGGTTTTCTTTTTGAATCGAATCATATAGTAGATACTCTTTGGGTCTGGCTTCGGTGGCTCAACATGGTCTATAAGAATTTTTTGTTTTTAATAGCAGTAGTTCTAGTTAATTGCTGTGTAGTGTAGTGTTCCATTGTTTGATTATACTACAGTTTCTTTATCTGTTCTGCTGTTGATGAACATTTGAGTTGTTTGCAGTTTTAAGCTATATTATGGATAAAGCTTCTGTGAATAGTCTCATACTTGTTTTATGATGGACAGATGCACTGTATTTCACGGGTATGTTTCCTAGGAGTAGAATTTCTGGGTTGTAGAATAGGCATATGTTTAATAGTATTGCCAGAAAGTTTTCAAAGTGATTTTACCACATTTTGCTTGCACCAGCAATGTATGAGAACCTACATACTTGCTAACACTTAATTTTGTCAGTCTTTCTAAATTTGGCCATTCTAATGGGTGTTAGTAGTATTCTGATCTGTGGTCTTAATCTGCATGACAAATTAAAATGAATGACAGGGCGGTCCCAGTGACTCAGATGGTAAAGAATCCGCCTGAAATGCGGAAGACCCGGGTTCTTTTCCTGCTTCAGAAAGACCCCCTGGAGAAAGGAATTGCTACCCACTCCAGTATTCTTGCATGGAGAATTCCATGGACAGAGGGGCCTGGTGGGCTACAGTCCACGGAGTCCCAAAGAGTCAGACACAAATGATTGTGGATCTTTCCTAATGCTGAAATTCTATGTTTGCTTAAAGAGTCTGCTGCTGCTAAGTCGCTTCAGTCGTGTCTGACTCTGTGCGACCCCATGGACTGCAGCCCACCAGGCTCCTCCGTCCATGGGATTTTCCAGGCAAGAGTACTGGAGTGGGCTGCCATCGCCTTCTCCCTTAAAGAGTCTAGTGCATGCTTATAGCTGTAGTTCTCCTTAGCAACACTTTAGAATCACCTGGGGAACTTTTAAAACTTAAAGTTCCCCAGGTAATTCTAGGATGCAGAGAGGGTTGAAAGCATTCTGAATGAAACATTCTGTGCCTCTCGGGACTTTGCTGTACCCTTTGGTGAGTGACATGTTGTCTTTCTCATTGCCCAGCCAAAAATTGGGTAGGGAGCAGGGAGAAGGCCTGGGTTACCCTACATTTCTCCCCTACTCTTGATCCCCCACAATCTAGCCACTCTGTAAGGCTCTTACTTCACCTCCTGAAGAATTCTCAAAAAAGAATTCACCTTTTTCAATTCCCACAGCCTTAATTTAGATCTTTATTATTTCTTACTCACATTGTAAAATGCTTCCTAAATGGTTTTTCTACTTCTAGTCTTTCCTTCTTTCCCTTCAGTCGAACTTCCTTCAGGCTGTTCACTAAAATAAATTGATCAGATTTTTCTACTTCTTTCTTCATATCTCTTTTAGAAGTTCACAGTTCTTGGTCTAGCATTTATAAAGTCCATCATGATAGTCTCCTACATACTTTACTAGCCTCCTTGTCATTTTTATTTTTAAAACCTAATTTTGATAAAATTTCATACAGAAAAATTAAACTCTTTGCCCAGATTCACCATTGTTTTGTCTCATTTACTTTAACATTTTCTCTTTAAATGCAGAGTTTCTTCTCTTTTGAACCATTTGAGAGTGGTTTGCAGACATTATGTCCGTTTGTTCTTAAGAACAAGGACTTTATCTTATATAATCTCAGTACTTTTATCAAAATCAGAAAATTATTAAGGAAAATGACACAGTACTATTATTTAATCCACAGTTCCAATAATATCCTTTACAGCTATTTTTTTCCTGTTTTGTGATCCAGTCTATAATACATATTGTATCTAGCTGTCTTTTCTCTTGTCTTCTTTTATCTGCAACAGTTCATCTACTTTTTCATGAACTTAAGCTTTATCAAGTATAGGAGCCAGGTTTTCTACTATCTACCATCTAGTTCCATGATTTTTGGTCTTTATTATTTCCTTCTTACATCTTACTTTTAGTTTAATTTGCTCGTTTTCTGTTTTCTTAGATTGTTGGTTTAAGATCTTCTATTCAGATGTAAGCATTTAAAGCTATAGATTGCTCTCGGCATTGCTTCCTTAGGTGCGTCCCCGAATACTGCTGTGGTGCGCTTTCATTTTCTCCCCCCTCCCCCCGGCATTTTCATTTTCATTTAGTTAAAAAATACTTTCTTTCTCTTGTGATTTCTTTGTTTTCATATTAATGTTTTAGATATGTTGTTTCGTTTCCAAATTTGGGGGAGGTCCCTGCATATCTTGTGTGAGTTGATTGTAATTAAATTTCTCTGTGGTCATAGAACATTTTTTATATGGTTTCAGTCTTTTAAAATTTATTGAGTTATGTTTTATGGCCTAAAATATGATCTGTTTTGCTGAACACAGCATGTTCACATGAAAATAATATATATTCTGCCATTATTGTTTCCTATTCTGTAAGTATCAGAGTGGTTGATGGTGTTCAGATCTTCTGTGTTTATGCTGGTTTTCTTTGTCTAGTTCTGTCAGTTGCTGTAAGAGTGATGGTAAAGTCTCCAACTATGTGGAGTTCTGTTTCTGCTTTTAATTCTGTCAACGTTTGTTTCATTTATTTTGAAGCTCTCTTATTGCAACCAACAGAACACATTTGTGATTGTTTTGTATTCCTAAGGAATTGATCATTTTATCATTATGAAATATCAGAGTGATACTACCCTCTATATCTCTGGTAATATTTTTTAAAAAACTATTTTATCAGATATTATTAATAATAAAACTGTGCCAACTTTCTTCGGAGAAAGCAATGGGAACCCACTCCAGTTCTCTTGCCTGGAAAATCCCATGGGCAGAGGAGCCTGCTGGGCTGCAGTCCATCGGGTCGTGAATAGTCAGACATGACTGAGCGACTTCCTTTCACTTTTCACTTGCATGTATTGGAGAAGGAAATGGCAACCCGCTCCAGTGTTCTTGCCTGGAGAATCCCAGGGACGGGGTGGGGGGGGGGGCCTGGTGGGCTGCCATCTATGGGGTCGCACAGAGTCAGACACGACTGAAACGACTTAGCAGCAGCAGCCAACTTTCTTATGCCTACTCTTTGTATGGTGCATCTTTGTTCATCTGTTTATTTTCAATCTGTAATATTTATGCCTTTGTCTTTAAAGTGCATCTCTTGTAGATAGAATATAGTAGGGTCATTAAAAATATGTATATACACACATATATTCAGGGAATTCCCCGTGGTCCAGCGATTAGAGCTCTGTGCTTTCACTGCCAGCAGTCTGGGTTCAGTCTCGGTCAGGGAACTAAGACCCTGCAAGCCACATGACAGGGCTTGCGATAATGATTATAGTGCATATATTAAACTTTTCATATTTCACTTATAATTAATAATTTACTGCTTTTCTCTTAAAACAGAAATTTCATAACCTCTTAGGTCTGTATTTCCCTTTTGTTGTTGTTCAATCCTTAAGTCATGTGACCCCATGGACTGCAGCACGCCAGGCTTCCCTGTCCCTCACCATCTCCCAAAGTTTGCCCAAGTTCATTTCCATTGAATCGATGCCATCCAACCATCTTGTCCTCTGTTGCCCTCTTCTCCTTCTGCCTTCAATCTTTCCCAGCATCAGGGTCTTTTCCAATGAGTTAGTATTTCCCTTACCTCCCTTCTTGTTCTTTGATATACTTGTTTTATATATGTTACATCTGTATACATTGTAAACCACAGAAATGACATTATCAACATTGCTTTAAGCAGTTATATGGTTTATAAAGAAATTGAGATGAATCGGTAAAAACAAAATGGTTTTTGCGTTTACCTAGGTAATTACCATTTCATTTCTTCCTCATTCTTTTCCGAACATTCATTTTTTTCTGTCTGGTTTTATTTCCCTTCAGCAGGAGAATTTCGTTTAGCATTTTGCATAGTTCATGTCTGCTGGTGATGAATTCTCTTAGTTTTATTTGAATATACCCTTAGTACCCTCTGTAATTCCTAATATTTTCCCTGGATATAGAGCTCTAGGTGGACAGCGTTCTTTTTACCAGTGTTCTGCTCTCTTCGGGCATTTACAGTTTTTGATGAGAAATCAGCCATTTGTTGGAACTTTGTTTCTGATATTAATATTTTGTTTCTCTTGCTGCCTTTGAGGTTACCTCTTTATCTTTAAATAGTTTGACTGTGATGTACTTTGTGTTTATTCTGCATGTTGTTCATTAAATATGTTGCATCTATAAGTTTTTGTCTTTCATCAGATTTGGAAAAAATTGGGCCATTAGTTCTCCAAATACTTTTTCTGTATCGTTTTCTTCTAGCATTTTACTTACACATAAGTTGGAATATTTAATACTGTCTTATGGTTCCATGAAGCTTTTCTTTTAGTCTTTGTTTTTGCTCTACTCTCTACCTTGGATAATTTATATTTATTTAATTTAGTTTTACTTACTGTTTTGTATGTCATCTTCATTTGGCTAGGTCCATCTAGTGATTTTTTTCTTTGAAAAATTATGGTTTTCAATTCTATAATAGAATCCATTTGCTTCATTTTTACTGTGCTGAGAGAATTCTTATTTTTTTCACTGAGATTTTTGATTCACTGAAAATGTTTCACTTATTTGCAGGCACTGTAGCGCATTTGAATCTGTATCATTTCCAATCTCTGCTTCATATCAGAGCCAGACTAAATTATTTTTATAAAAAAATAATAATAATAAATAATTTTTCTTTTCTCCTGGGAATCCTGTGCCTTTTTCTTGGTTCGTTATATATCTGGTAATTTTGGGTTGTATCCTGAACATTTTGAACATTGAGATGCAAAGATCGGAGCTTGTTTTATTCTTTTCCAGTGAGTATTACTTCCTTTGTTTTGGTTGCTAATTTTCTTGGCTGGGCTTGCATTACAGACTCAGTTTCTTGTCTGTGCAGCTACATTGAGGGGTTAGAGATCCCCTTTCTGGACCTTTGTTTTTCAGTATTACCCCCTTCCTTTTACTTTTGTCAGCTTAACTTTTCTCTGGCTGAAAAGGACTAGTTTTCCACTGGATGCCCTGGCAGCTACTGGGTGCACAGCATGGATAGGATTTAGTTTTTGTCTACAAGCCAAAGAGATGGAAACTTCCTCGCATAGCTCCCTGTCTCCCCTTCTGCAAGCAAGCGTGCACTCTCCACTAGCTTCTCTTTGCTCTCCAGTGCCTTCAAATAATTGCTTTTTAAATTGTGTTCAGCTTTTGCAGTTGTTTTCTGTGCAGGGTTGGGGAGGTTTAGTATAGTTCCAGAAACAAAAACCTGCCTTCTTTTTTTACCTGTTCTTGGAAGCCGCCTGTTGTGGGTTTTCCTCCTACCCTGCTTGCTGTCCCTTATGTTTCCTTTGCTAGTTCCTCCCCGTCCAAATATTGAAGTGTCCTAGCGCTCAGTCTGCAGAGCTCTCCTGTCTGCATTGACTTTCTAGATCGAAAGTCAAGCCAGACCCGTGCATGTGTGCTCAGTCCTCAGCTGTGTCCAACTTTGTGACCACATGGACTGTAGCCCGCCAGGTTCCTCTGTCTGTGGGATTCTCCAGGCAAGAACACTGGAGTGGGTTGCCATTTCCTCCTTCAAGGGATCTTCCTAACCCAGGGATCAAACCCGTGTCTCCTGTGGCTCCTGCATGATTCTTTACCACTGAGCCACGTGGAAGTCCCGAATCCATGCCTAGTTATTTACGTATTTTCTTTGGCTGCTTTGGTCTACAGCATCAGAGTTGACAGCAAAGTTGAGTAGTTGTGTAGGCTCACAAAAGCCTATAGTGTTTGCCACTTGCCCCTTTATAGAAAATGCTCACTGACCCCTGATCTAGGTAATCTTATGTAGTCCAGGAATTTAAATGCCGTGTACAACACCAGTGACTTATAAATTTCTTATCCCCAGCTTCAAGCTTGCTTCTGGACTTCAAGCTCATGTACCCAAAAGCCTAGTACCCTTATCTGTACAAACCTTAATATATCCTGATCTAAACTCTAGCTGTTTTTTCTGTCTTGTGCTCCACCCTGAGTCTTGCCTAGTTGTGTTAACAGCAACTCCACTTTAACAGCTGCTCAGGCCAGAAACCTTTGTAGTTGTCCTTGACCTGTCTTTTTCCCATCTCTTACATCTGTCTGTAAGGAATTCCAGTTTGTTCTACCTTCAGAATATGTCTAGAATCTAACCACCTCTTACCTCCTCAGCCACTGTCACCCCACTCCCAAGCTCCCATTATCTCTTGCCTAGATTATCCCATACAGTTATTCTCCCTGCTTCTGCCTTTTGCTCACTTATAGTTGAGTGCATCACAGCAGGGAAAGAGTGATCCTTAAATGTAAGTCAGATCATTTCACTCTAAAGTTCAAACCCTCCGGTGGTTTCCATTGCACCAAGAATAAACTCCGGAATTCTCGCCAGTGCCTTTGCCGCCTGCGTGTTCCTGCTGCCTCTCGCGTGTCCTTGCTGCCTCTCGCATGTTCCTGCTGCCTCGCTGACGTTTCTTCTGTTCTCCCTGGCCCGCAAACTGTCTCCTGCTCCTGGAGAAGCTGGGCCTGTCCCCACCTCCCGTCTCTGTGTTTACTGTTTCCTCGGCCTGGGGCTCTGCACTCCCTTACTCTACTCGTGTCTTACAGAAATATGATGCCTCTTTTAAGTTTTTCCCTGACCACTTTGTTTAAAACAGCACATTCACGAACAAATATGTTTATGTACGTGCCCATTAGCATTTAGGACTGCATAATGTGTATATTTATTTGTTTGTTTTCCCCAGCTAGGATATGAGCTCTTTGAGGGTAGGAAGTTTTCTCTGTTTGGTTCACCACTCTGTCCTAAGTATCTGACATCCTGCCCAGCACATCAGAGAGCTCGATAAATCAGTTGAATCAATGAATGTATGAATGAACAATCACCATTCTAGCTAAATTGCTTTACTTGGGTTTCTGGAATATATTAGATTCTAGTCTGCTTCTCTTATTCTTTCTATTTAGAATCTCTCCTTTACTGCGTCCCCATCTGTCATCCTACAGGATTCACCTTAAGTATCCACCTCTGATTAAGTTTTCCCTCTGAGTGCTTACCGTATTAAGTGCTTCCCTCAGGTGCTCACAACACTGTATTGTAATTACTTTTTGCCAGTACTTCTAGTTCTTAGAAGCCTAAGGTCGGAGTTCTGTTTCTGTTTTATCCCATGCATATTGCATAGAAGATAGCAAGTACCTGGTGAATCACCAGGTGTTATTAGGAGGGAGAAAGTAAGAGCATATCTTAGAATTTTTGGAAGAGTGATAACTATTTAGATAACAAAATCTTAGTCTTTCTGGTTGGATTAGAGATCAGGTATCTAGTTAGTATCTGTGGTGGTTTAGTCACTAAGTCATATCTGACTCTTACAACCCCATGGACTATAGCCTGCCAGGCTCCTCTGTCCATGGGATTCTCCAGGCAAGAATACTGGAGTGGGTTGCCATTTCCTTCTCCAGGGGATCTTCCCCACCCAGGGATCGAACCCAGGTCTCCTGCATTGCAGGCAGATTCTTTACCAACTGAGCTATGAGGTATCTGTGTATCTCTTATTTGCAAGAAGTAGAGACTTAACTCCAGTAGCCTCAGATAATCTGGATATATTGTAAGGATGCAGTAGCAGTGAAGAAAATAGGGATCTCAAAAGTATCCAAGATGCTGAGACCCTTCCACGGAAAAGGGAAAGTCTCTTTAATAAATGGTGCTGGGAAAACTGGATATCAACAGGCAAGGTGGACCCTGTCTTATACCACACACAAAATCAGCCCCAAAATGTATCAGAGACCTAAGAGTAAGACCTGTAACTGTAAAACTGAGAAGAAATGCTTATGATAGTAAATTTGGCAAAGATTTCCTGAACATGACATCAAAAGCACTAGCAACAAAAGCAAAAATAGACAAATTGAACTACATCTAAACTAAAACCTTCTTAAACAGGAAATAATTTTTATATTATCAAAATATTTATACACAATCAACAGAGTAAAAAGGTAGCCTACAGAATTGAGAGAAAATTTACAAATTACACATCTTTTGAGGTTAATATCCAGAATATGTAAAAAAAACTCCTAGAAGTCAACAAGTAAAACACAAATAACCCAATTAAAATATGGACTAAAGACTTGAATAGACATTTCTTCAAAGATGATACATAAATCGCTAACAAACAAATGGAAAAGTGTTCAACATCACTAATCATTCAGTTTAGTCGCTCAGTCATGTCCAACTCTTTGTGACCCCATGAACCTCAGCACGCCAGGCCTCCCTGTCCATCACCAACTCCTGGAGTCCACCCAAACCCTTGTCCATTGAGTCGGTGATGCCATCCAACCATCTCATCCTCTGTCGTCCCCTTCTCCTCCTGCCCTCAACCTTTCCCAGCACGGGGTCTTTTCAAATGAGTCAGCTCTTCACATCAGGTGGCCAAAGTATTGGAGTTTCAGCTTCAACATCAGTCCTTCCAATGAACACCCAGGACTGATCTCCTTTAGGATGGACTGGTTGGATCTCCTTGCAGTCCAAGGGACTCTCAAGAGTCTTCTCCAACACCACAGTTCAGAAGCATCAATTCTTCAATGCTCAACTTTCTTCACAGTCCAACTCTCACATCCATACATGACCACGGGAAAAACCATAGCCTTGACTAGACAGACCTTTGTTGGCAAAGTAATGTCTCTGCTGTTTAATATGCTGTCTAGATTGGTCATAACTTTCCTTCCAAGGAGTAAGCATCTTTTAATTTCATGGCTGCAGTCACCATCTGCAGTGATTTTGGAGCCCAGAAAAATAAAGTCAGCCACTGCTTCCACCATCTCCCCATCTATTCTCCATGAAGTGATGGGACCGGATGCCATGATCTTCGTTTTCTGAATGTTGAGCTTTAAGCCAGCTCTTTCACTCTCCACTTTCACTTTCATCAAGAGGCTTTTTAGTTCCTCTTCACTTTCTGCCATAAGGGTGGTGTCATCTGCATATCTGAGGTTATTGATATTTCTCCTGGCAGTCTTGATTCCAGCTTGTGTTTCTTCCAGTCCAGCATTTCTCATGATGTACTCTGCATATAAGTTAAATAAGCAGGGTGACAGTATACAGCCTTGATGGACTCCTTTTCCTATTTGGAACCAGTCTGTTGTTCCATGTCCAATTCTAACTGTTACTTCCTGACCTGCATACAGATTTCTCAAGAGGCAGGTCAGGTGGTCTGGTATTCCCATCTCTTGAAGAATTTTCCACAGTTTATTGTGATCCACACAGTCAAAGGCTTTGGCATAGTCAATAAAGCAGAAATAGATGTTTTTCTGGAACTCTCTTGTTTTTTCCATGATCCGGCGGATGTTGGCAATTTGATCTCTGGTTCCTCTGCCTTTTCTAAAACAAGCTTGAACATCTAATCATTAGGGAAATGCAAATCAGAACCACAATGAGGTATCTCTTCACGCTTGTTAGGATGGTTACTATTTTAAAAATGTAAATAATAATTATTGGTGAGGATGTGAAGAAACTAGAGCCTTTATGCATTGTTGGTAAGAATATAAAATAGTGAAACCGTTAATAGAAAATAATATAGGGTTTCCTAAAAGAATTAAAAATAAACTTGTTACCAGAAGAGTCTGGGGTCTGGCTGCTTGCCACTGAAAAGCCAATAAACAGGCTAGGTTGGTGAAAAGGAAAGTTTGCTTTAATTCAGATGCTGGCAACTGGCTGGCAGGATGGACATCTGTCCAAAGGCTGACTCCCCCCTACTGGCAATCAGTGGGGCAAGAGCTTTTGTAGACAGAAGTGAGGGGAGGGGGGACTACATGCAGAAACAACGCAGTCATCTCTGGCACTCATCCTCAAATTGGTCATCAGTGGCTGACCAGTGTCATCTTGATTGCTTTAGGTGCAGTTAATCTTCAGTTCCAAGGTCCATTTGTTCTCACTTCTTTGAGGCCAGTTCTGAGAATTGTGGCAGCTTATGTCATGAGTACAGTCTGGTCATCATATAGCTAGCTTCTTTCACCGGGGATTTCAGTATCTATAAGACAGCTCACACGGTATGGCTCAGGAGATCATCTAGAGTCCTTGAGAAGGAACGAAGAGTCCTTGACTATGCTTAATGACTCCATTATTATTATTTTTCTCCTTTGACTGTTTTCCTTTGTTTCTGCATTTCTCGTTTCTCTGATTAAGCTTATTCTTCAACTAAAGTTTTCCACAGACAAAAGGCAGGCAAAGGATGTGGGACAGAGGGGGCAAGGACCGTAGGGTCTTGCTGTGTTTTTGAATTACCATGTGGTCTAGCAGTCCCACTTTGGGGTATGTTTCCGAAAGAATTGAAAGCAAGATCTTGAAGAGATACATCCACACCCATGTTCATACAGCAGTAGCAGCACTATTTGTAATAGCCAAGAAATGGAAGCAACCTAAATGTCCATCAGTGAACTGAATAAATGTGGTATATACAAGCAGTGGACATCAACTTGAGCAAACTCGGGGAGATAAATAGTGGAGGACAGGGAAGCCTGGTGTGCTGCAGTCCATGGGCTTGCAAAGAGACAGACACGACTTAGCAACTTAACAACAGTATATGCAGCCGATTATTAGTCAGCCTTAAAGAGAAAGGAAATTTTGACACATGTCCAATATGGATGAATCTTGGGGAAACCATGTAAAGAAGTAATCCAGTCACAAAAAGTCAAATACTATATGACTGCATTGATGTGAGGTATCTAGAGCAATCAAGCTCATAGAAACAGAAAGTAAAGTGATGCTTACCAAGGGCTGTAGGGGAGTTGGAGGACGATGGAAATGAAGTCATTGTTTAATGGGTATAAAGTTTCAGTTCTGCAACATGGAAAAATTCTGGAGATTGATTACACAGCAGTGTAAATATATGTAACCCTGATGAACTATGCATTTAGAAATGGTTAAAAGGGTAAATTTTATGTTATGTGTTTTTTTTTACCACAATAAAAAAGAATATAAAAGCAAGGTTTATTATTATTATAAGGTCATAATTTAGAAACAGAAGATCTAGACACAGATAACACTTTGTCAGCAAACTTTCATAAGTTTGCTAACACTTGTCAAGTAGAGTTTGTGAATTTTTAAGCTGTGACTTCTCATCAGTATAATTCTACTCTTTGCTCTTATTGCGCTTTCGTCTTCCCAGTACCCTAGTTGGTTGAATCACTCAGTATCCCCAGTTCAGACCTTCAGAAAGAGTTTGGCTCAGGAAATTCCTCTTTTCTGTATTGGCAGTAATTTTCTAACCAGGCCCTATTGTCAGACCTGTGAATTGCAAGGCCTTGTGTCAAGGATTCTTCTTTGGCTCAATCGGTGGCCACCTCTTAACTGGGGACTGTGAAAGAGGGAGTTTCTCTTATTAGAGATCAGTGAACGTCCGTAAATACATGCATTCAGTTCAGTTCAGTTGCTCCATTGTGTCTGACTCTTTGCGACCCCATGAACTGCAGCACGCCAGGCTTCATACATGCATAAAGGTAGCCAGATATAATTTAAATAAGACATTTCAAATCCTTTTAAAGTAGATACTACTTTAGAATAATCATAAGGAAGATACAGTGGATGCTATGATGAGGGACTCAGTTACCTGCTTTAGGACTAGGGCCCTCCTTCCAGGAGTGGTGCCTGCTGAGGGCTCATAGCTGAGTCTCTCCAGGAATTGCCTCTGCGAAAGAGAGCTGCATTGTCCACAATTATACTCCTATCTAGCGGATAGCTTGCATCTAACAATCAGGTATGGATGTGGGGGCTCAAAGGCCTGGTCCCGTTGCCTTAATTTGGAACAGCTTAAAGAGCCTCAGCTTCAGTGCTCTGTGTAGGATGGGCCGAGCCTTATGACATAACCGCACTGCAGCTGTGTCGGGGCTTCCTGCCCTCACTCACGCTCGTGGAGGATTCTGCAGTAAGCCTCATGCGTTCAGAGACTTCCCCAGAATCCAGTCTAAAGCAGAGGAATGTTTTGTTTTCCCACCTTCAACTTTTTGAAGTCTTCTCTCTGAAATTTCTTTTTTTCAATTTTCAAGGCTTACATGAGATGTTCAGTTTATTAATTCCGTCACTAGTTTCGAGCCTGTGGTATGATAGACTCTGAAATATGGCATTTTTTAAGCCAGTATTTTTTATAAGATATTTTAAGAATGCAAGGAAATAACTAAGTTTTCTGAGACATGTTTTAAGTGATATTAATAGGATTTGACATTATTATGAAAGTTCTTTTTTCATTGGCATAACCAGTTAGGATTTCAGTTTGACATTTTAGTCTTTTGTTAAAACTGTCACCAAGTAATTAAAGTACACTGATTTTGAGGTACTTGATAATTCACTTTTTTTTTGGTTTTGTTACTTCAGACGTTTCCCGTTAGTTTGTCTTCACGCAGTGATATTCATAAGAAGTAACGAACATATGGCTCCATGGTCCATGGGTGGGACAGAGGAGTGAGTGTGGAGCTTAAGTGTATAATGATCAGTCTAACACCTTCACAATTGCGACTCAGACTTTTGATGTAACTCACATCCTTTTTACTCAGTAGTAAGCGTTTGTTAAGAACCTCATGCTCGTCAGACCCTGGGCCGATCTGATGATACGGTGATGGCTCTGACCGTCTCTGTCCTCAGGGGCCTGACCTGAGGGGATGTATTAATTTGCTTAGATCTGCATCCTGTTGCCCTGGGGATACAGAGATAGTCTATTCAGTTTGTGTCAGACATTAGAAACATTATTATGTATTAATATAAAATTTGTCATGGTAAAGAAAGAGGTTTGTATAAGAAGTGTAATTAATCTAAAAGAGGATCTAAATGTTGAAAGTAGAACATTTCTAGAGCTGCCAAGAAATAGAAATCTGGCCTAGGAAGACCCTAGGATTTATGTAATCTGTAGTATTCCAGAAGTTTTAAAGGATCCTTAAGAAAAAGGGATGGATCCTTACCTGTCCTAGGTGTTTACTAAAGAGTCCAGTCAGTCTCCCTCACTAAACCAGCGGTTCTTTTCCCTAGAGCAGTGACTGCCTCACTTGTTCTTTATATTCTGTGGAATCTTGGGGAGTGCCTTGCACATAACAGGTTTCACTAAGTGTTGGTTAGATCTGTCTGTCTGTGCTAGTGGACTAAGCTGCTTCGGTTGGGTCTGACTCTTGTGACCCCATGGCCTGTAGCCCACCAGGCTCCTCTGTCGATGGGATTCTCCAGACAAGAGTACTGGAGTGGGTTGCCATCCCCTTCTGCAGGGGATCTTCCTGAGCCAGGGATCAAATTCAGGTGTCCCGCATTGCAGGCACACTCTTTATCCTCTGAGCTTCCAGGGAAGCCCATTTTCAGTAAGACTATGACATTATTTTCATTAAAAAAAAATTTTGTGTCATTTGCCCCCAGGCATCTACAATAAGGTACCTACAATAAGATCAAGAAATCTAAGTTGAATGCAGTTTTAAAAGCCAGATGTGTTTTTATTATATTGGTATCATGTTTATTATACAAGGATTAGGTAGGCTGTAATGGTGGCTTTTATGTGCTATAAACATGAATATAGTCTTGTGAATATTTGCCTTTTGTGATTTGGTGTTACTTATGACTGTTTCTTTCCTCGTTTTTTTAGGAGTCTACCATGGCTCAAGAATCGCCAAAAAATTCAGCAGCAGAAATTCCAGTGACTAGTAATGGAGAAGTTGATGACTCTCATGAACATGGCTTTAATAGGGTAAGAACACTTCTGTCTCTAAATACAAAGACTCATGATAAGCCCTTCAGTGCTGAGATGAAAGTAATAGTGTTTATTCATAATATAGGAATATGTTCTTAGATTGACTATATTCTGGAATCTAATATTATTATGGAGGGATGACTAGGTGGGTCATGTTAGTAATTTGTCCAGAATAAGCTTCTGGCCAAAGTAAAGCATTTAGGCTTTGATGTTACTATCTGTAATTTTATTGTATAATCAGAGCAAGAGTGTCTCTAATGATTTTGGCATATAACTTTATTTAAAAAACTACTTCATTCTACTTGTAATAAGAAAAAATATTAACTATAGGTTATCCTTTAAAACGCTGGTCTCTTTTCTTAGTACATAATTCCTAAGTAGGTGCCTCTTCATTTTGCTGTTTACTTTCTAGAGTGACATATTTGACTCAGTGGAAAATGAAACTTGGGATCTGTTTAATTTTGATCTGCCTCTCATTTGAAATTGAAATGTAATGCATTTAAATGGAAACACCATGGGTTTAGAGATAATGTGGGTTCAAATTTCAGCTATGTCTTTCCTAGTACCTTGAGCAGAGATTTACTTATTTTAATCTCTCTAAATGAGAATTTTATTTTTATGGTGATGTTAATGTTAAATGATATTAAAATAAGTAATATGCCTAATAGAGTCCTAGAAATGAGAGTGATGTTAGTTATTTCTGGAGATATTTCTGTTAAACATTCCTTTTTGACATGTGTGTGTCAAACACTTGACACGTGTACAATGTTAAATAACTTTAAAAATACAGTTTTCATACTCATGAAAAAGTAATGGTTGAAAGATACTTGAATTATTTTACAGCTTAAAAAAATTGGACTCTTTTACTTCATATGTTTGAGAATAAAGTTCTTTAGTTTAACAGAAGATAATATTTTACTTTTAATTTTTAAAATTTTAATTATTTTTTAAAATACTTATTTTTGGCTGCATTGGGTCTCCACTGCAGCACATAGGCTTCTCTGGTCGCGGCGCAGGGCGCTGTGGTCGCGGCGCGGGGCGCTGTGGGCGCTGTGGTCGCGGCGCCGGGCGCTGTAGTCGGGGCGCTGTAGTCGGGGCGCTGTGGGCGCTGTGGTTGCGGCGCGGGGCGCTGTGGTCGCGGCGCGGGGCGCTGTGGGCACTGTGGTTGCGGTGCGGGGTGCTGTAGTTGGGGCGCTGTGGTTGCGGCGCCGGGCGCTGTAGTCGGGGCTCTGTAGTCGGGGCGCTGTGGGCGCTGTGGTTGCGGCGCGGGGCGCTGTGGGCGCTGTGGTCGCGGCGCCGGGCGCTGTAGTCGGGGCGCTGTGGGCGCTGTGGTTGCGGCGCGGGGCGCTGTGGTTGGGCGCGGGGTGCTGTGGTTGGGCGCGGGGCGCTGTGGTTGTGGCGCGGGGCGCTGTGGTTGTGGCGCGGGGCGCTGTGGTCGCGGCGCGGGGCGCTGTGGGCACTGTGGTTGCGGTGCGGGGTGCTGTAGTTGGGGCGCTGTGGTTGCGGCGCCGGGCGCTGTAGTCGGGGCGCTGTAGTCGGGGCGCTGTGGGCGCTGTGGTTGCGGCGCGGGGCGCTGTGGTTGCCGCGCGGGGCGCTGTGGTTGGGCGCGGGGTGCTGTAGTTGCAGCACCCAGGCCCTCTAGTTGGGGTGCAAGGTCTTGGTTGCCCCACAACGTGATGGATCTTAGTTCCCTGACCAGGAATTGAACTCATGTCTCTTGCATCGAAAGGCAGGTTCATAACCACTGGACCATCAGGGAAGTCCCCAGAAGGTGATATTTTAGATCACAATTTCCCGTTCCCAGCATCATTGGCATTTGGGGCCAGAAAACTTCCCTTGTGGAGGGGTTGGCCTGTGCGTGTGGGGTGGTGGCAGCATCCCTGAGCTCTTCCTGGTGGATGCCAGTGGCCCCTCCAGTCGTTGACAAGCACAAACGTACCCAGACATCGCCAAATGTCAGGGGCAGGGAGGAACTGGCCTCTGGTTGAGAAGCGCTTTTTAGATAGATCATTTTAATAGACTTTTGGAAAATTCCACTCTATTTCACTTATTTTTGGCTCAAGTCATTAGAAGAAATAGATGTGTCTTCAAGCTTGGGATGTGTTTTTATTTTAATTGCAAGTGTTTTAACTTGGTTTATAAGGACCCATGGGCCAATACCAAGTGACTGACAGAATGTGTACACCTGAAGCTCACACAGCGTTGTAAACCAGCTGTGTGTGTGCTCACTCAGTTGTGTCCGACTGTTTGCAATGCCGTGGTTGCCAGGCTTCTCTATCTGTAGTATTTCCTAGGCAAGAACACTGGAATGGGTTGCCATTTCTTCCTCCAGGGGATCTTCCCGACCCAGCAATCAAACCGTCATCTTTTGTGTATCCTGCATTGGCAGGTGGAAATTCTGAGCACTCGGAGGAAAGTTTCACTTCAGATTTTAGTCTTTCTGGTATTCGAAAACACTGAGATATACTTGCATATTAAGGGAACTCAAGTTACCATCATTAGGCACTCTACCAATAGCTTTATAAATTTCTGTTAATTTAAATAACTCATTATACCAGGATTTTGGTTAATGACTGCTTTGTCTTATTTTTGGTAACAGCTCCTTTTCGCGAATCTATCCTGCAGGTGTTTATTGCGTGTATGTTGTGCACCAGGCACCAGGGATGACAGTGCCTGGTCCACAACAAAATGACAGAGGTGCCTGCCGCCCGAGAGCGGGCGTTCTAGAGACAGTCTGATGGAGCTTTCTAAGAAGAAAGCAGCACATACAAAACGCTGCACTGTTTTGAAGATTCACCTGCCATCTTTAGCTTGGGGTGTTTTTTTTGAGCTGTAGCTTTTGCATAGTAAACGACGCACATATTGAGTGTACGGCTCAGTGGAACCAGCGCCCACGCCGGTATGGAGAGCATCTCCGGGTCTTTCCCAGCCCCCGCGCCGTCTGCTAGGCAGTATGTCCCCTCCCTTCCTGGGTCATTCCTGCTGTCGTCATCCTGTCACCACTGATTGCTTCTGACTCGGCCTGAACTGCATGTAAGTGGAATCACACTAGGTGTACTCTTTTCCGACTGGCTTTCACCCAGCATTGTATCTGGAATGTTGTTGTTGTGGCTTTGGCAATATCTAATTCTTCTTTTCCCCTGGAGAAGGAAATGGCAAATCACTCCAGTATCCTTGCCTGGAAAACCCCATGGACAGAGGAGTCTGGTGGGCTATAGTCCATGGTTTGCAAGAGTTGGACACAAGGACGACTGAACCACCGCCAATTCTTTTTCCTTGTGATACGGTTTTCCATTGTGTTAATACACCACAGTGTGTGCTAATAGGCCCTGATTTGTTTATCCATTTGGTTTGTTTTTAAAATCTATTATTTTTCTTTTTGTTTTATTTATTTTCATTTCTGGTTGGGTTTGTTTGTTTGTTTTAAAATGTATTTACTTTTTAATTGAAGGATAATTGCTTTACCGTTTGTTGTTTGTTCTGCCAAACATCAGCGTGAATCAGCCATAGACGATGCCTAGGTCGCCTCCAGTCTGCCCCTGTTACGAGTACAGCCGCTGTGGCCTTTCCTGTGTAGGCCTTTCAGTGTACGTGATCACCTACTTCTGTTGGGTATTTACCATGCAGTGGAATTGCAGATCATGGATATGTGATGTTTGGCTTTGGTAGATTTTGTCAACTAGTTTGCTGAATGATCAAATTAGTTGACAATCCTGCCAGCGGTGAATAAGTGTTCTAGTTGTTCCACATCATTACCAGTTTTTGTTATTGTCATACTTTTAAGTTTTTGCCATTCTGATGAAATCATAGTAGTTACCTCATGGTTTTAACATGCATCTCCTTGATGACTAATGACGTCAAGCGTATTTTCAGATTCTTACTGACCATGTGAATATTATCTGTTATGAAGTACCTTTTCAAGTCCTTTGCTCGTTTTTCTGTTAGGTGTATGCCTTTTTCTAGTTCATTTGTAACAGTTCTTTGTATGTTCTGGGTATAAGTCATTTGTATGGATGTGTGTATTGCAGATGTTTATCTGCAGTCTGTAAGTAGCTTTTGTACTATATTAATGGTATCTTTAGATGACCAAAGGCTAATTTTAATGAAGTCCAATTTATTAGTGTTTCCCTCCCTTTAGTGATTTTTGTGACCCTTGTATCTTTGCTTATCCCCATATCAGTCAAGATACTTCCATCTTCTAAAAGTTTCTCTGCTTTACTTCTTACACATAGGTCTATGATCCATCTTGAATTTTGTGTATGGCATGATGTAGAAGTCAAGGCTCATTTTCCCCCCACATGCATATCATGTGATATGCATTGTTTATTGAAAAAAAATTCTTTTTCCACACAGGGGCCTTTGCTCTTGATCATATATGTGTAGCTGTATTACTTGGCTGACTGTGTTATTTCTTGGTCTTTTTGTCTATCCTTGCAGTAATACCACACTGTCTTACCCACTTACTAGAGTAATTAAGTCTGAAATAAATAGTAGCTTCAGCCTTGGTACCTGGTAATTCCTCTAGCTTCGTTCTTCTTTAGGGTTACTTTGTACCTTAAACCTATTCATGAGTCTTTAGTTGAGTACCTTAATTTGCCTTGCTAGTAAAGTAATGCTCAAAATTCTCCAAGCCAGGCTTCAGCAATACGTGAACCGTGAACTTCCTGATGTTCAAGCTGGTTTTAGAAAAGGCAGAGGAACCAGAGATCAAATTGCCAACATCCGCCGGATCATGGAAAAAGCAAGAGAGTTCCAGAAAAACATCTATTTCTGCTTTATTGACTATGCCAAAGCCTTTGACTGTGTGGATCACAATAAACTGTGGAAAATTCTGAAAGAGATGGGAACCAGACCACCTGACCTGCCTCTTGAGAAATCTGTATGCAGGTCAGGAAGCAACAGTTAGAACTGGACATGGAACAACAGACTGGTTCCAAATAGGAAAAGGAGTCCATCAAGGCTGTATACTGTCACCCTGCTTATTTAACTTATATGCAGAGTACATCATGAGAGACGCTGGGCTGGAAGAAGCACAAGCTGGAATCAAGATTGTCGGGAGAAATATCAATAACCTCAGATATGCAGATGATACCACCCTTATGGCAGAAAGTGAAGAGGAACTAAAAAGCCTCTTGATGAAAGTGAAAGAGGAGAGTGAAAAAGTTGGCTTAAAACTCAACATTCAGAAAACGAAGATCATGGCATCCGGTCCCATCACTTCATGGGAAATAGATGGGGAAACAGTGGAAACAGTGTCAGACTTTATTTTTTTGGGCTCCAAAATCACTGCAGATGGTGACTGCAGCCATGAAATTAAAAGATGCTTACTCCTTGGAAAGAAAGTTATGACCAACCTAGATAGCATATTGAAAAGCAGAGACATTCCTTTGCCAACAAAGGTCTGTCTAGTCAAGGCTATGGTTTTTCCTGTGGTCATGTATGGATGTGAGAGTTGGACTGTGAAGAAGGCTGAGCGCCGAAGGACTGATGCTTTTGAACTGTGGTGTTGGAGAAGACTCTTGAGAGTCGCTTGGACTGCAAGGAGATCCAACCAGTCCATTCTGAAGGAGATCAGCCCTGGGATTTCTTTGGAAGGAATGATGCTAAAGCTGAAACTCCAGTACTTTGGCCACCTCATGCGAAGAGTTGACTCATTGGAAAAGACTCTGATGCTGGGAGGGATTGGGGGCAGGAGGAGAAGGGGACGACAGAGGATGAGATGGCTGGATGGCATCACTGACTCGATGGACGTGAGTCTGAGTGAACTCCGGGAGTTGGTGATGCACGACTCAGTGACTGACCTGAACTGAACTGAATCATTGATAAGGTTTTTTTTAATCCTTTCGAGTTTTAACTTCAGAGTCTTTTAAGAGTGAAGTGAATTAACTCGTATATCTGTGTAAGTTCTTTGCTTACATAGAAAGCCAGTTAACTTGCTGCTTTATAAGTTAACTTCTTACTTAATGTCTAATTCTCTTTTTGGAGATTCCCCTATAATGTTTCATTTTCTATTGAGGGATAGAGAAGGAAAAAAGGAAATGTTGTCCTGGAGGTCTCCTCTTAATAGATATGAACTTTACTGGTAGGCAAAGTTCTTCCCTCATAGCTCAGTTGGTAAAGAATCCACCTGCAGTGCTGGAGACCCCAGTTCGATTCCTGGGTCAGGAAGATCCACTGGAGAAGGGATAGGCTACATACTCCACTATTCTTGGTCTTCCCTTGTGACTCAGCTGGTAAAGAATCTACCTGCAATTTGGAATACCTGGGTTTGATCCCGGGGTTGGGAAGATCCCCTGGAGAAGGGAAAGGCTACCCACTCTGGTATTCTGGCCTGGGGAATTCCATCAACTGCATAGTCCATGGGGTCGTAAAGAGTTGGACGCGACTGAGCGACTTTGAGCGACTTTCACTTTCACTTCACTTACCAGTAGGCAAGACTCCTTGGAAGCAATAATTCAGTCAACCAGTACACCCCACTTTACCTCTGTAAAGAAGTTCAACATCATAAAGCTTGTTTCTCTTTGTACCTGCTCTTATGAAAGAAAAAATAAATCATGAGAGTTTCTTACATATTTAATATTTTAAAATAAAAATCACCTCTATGATCCCTTTTACTGAGTGAAAACAGTATTTCAATAGCATCTTTTGACTGTTTTAAATAAATTACACTCAAGATCTGTTAGGCATATATTTACTAACATTTTGGCACACTTCTTTATTTTCCTGAGCAATAAAAGGGGAATTTTATCAATATTTAACGTCAAATTCATGTTTCTGTTTTCAAATAGATAAAAGTTCATAGATAAAGTGTGTATAATGTACTAAATATTGCTTAGCATTATATAGACTAGTAAAGAGATTGTATAAAAAACTACCTCATAACTAGAGTTTTCTAGTTTTAAAAGCATGTTTTACTAATACACATCTTCTTTTATACATACTTGATGTCTAAAATTATATAACTCACAACATTGTAAATGAACTGTCCTTCAACTTTAAAAATTGATAATGAAATAAATCATATAATGGCTTTTATTTAATGCATATTACACTTTTAAAAGTATAAAGTCTTATAAAAATTTAATATATATATATAAATATATATATGTATATATGACATGAATGTGTTAGTTGCTCGGTTGTGTCCAGCTCCACGACCCCATGGACTGTAGCCTGCCAGGCTCCTCTGTCCATGGGATTCTCCAGGCAAAAATACTGGAGTGGGTAGCCATGCCCTCCTCCAGGGATCGAATCTGGGTCTTGCAGGCAGATTCTTTACCATCTGAACCACAAGTTAAGATGATGGCTTATTAAGTTGTCATTACTTGGCTGGCCAGTTGGTGTCACTGTGGCCCAGGCAGTGAGAGTGTAGATGCTTCTGTTCTTTCTGTGTCTTACTGCCACTGTTTCCTTTTTCACTTGATTTCCCTTAGTCTCATACTATGAGAGGCCCTGGTGGACTTTACCTCAGCATTCACATTGAAATAGAGGATATAATGGGAGAATTTGCCCTAGAAATTCCCTGGTAGCAGCTTAACATTTGTTAATGTTTCAAGGTTTGTTACTTGTCTTAGAGGGGCAACAGCTATGTGAAGAGAGAATAGGATAATAATCTTAGTATTATTGCAGTTCTTTACAGCAAAACTGTTTTTGCTTCTAAATAAAAAGCAATTGGTGTTTTCTAAAGAGTAGTGTAAAGTTTAATCTCGAAAGAATACAAATTATTCTTTTACTTATATAAGCTACATGTTATTTATAATTTATTCTGTTACATTGTTGTTGTTCAGTCACCCAGTCCTGTTGGACTCTTTGAGACCCCATGGACTGCAGCACAACAGGCCTCCCTCTCCCTTACCATCTCCTGAAGTTTGGCCAAGTTCATGTCCATTGCGTTGGTGATGCCATCCAGCCATCTCATCCTCTAATGCCCTCTTCTCCTCCCCTCCATCTTCCCAGCATTAGGGACTTTTCCAGTGAGTCAGCTGTTTGTATCAGATGACCAAAATACTGGCGCTTCAGCAACAATCCTATCAGTTCAGCAACAGTCCTGCAGCGCTGGTCAAAATATTAGGTTAGAAATGTGCGATTTATACCATGAGTTTAAAGAAGCAAATATTAGCTCCTTGTGAGTTAAATTGAAACTTCTTGTGAATTAAGTTATATTTGGCAGATTTAGAAAAATTACCTTAGCCAAAATAAAACTTTTCCTCTGGTAGGCCCAAAACTAAAATTCCTAATTTAGCTTTTTCCATCTGTGGACCTTGTCTCTAGAAAAACGTACTATATACAAAACTGCCAAATCTTGTGTTCAATTTCAAGGAGTTTAGGATCACTTGAATTCTGCCTGTGGATCCTTGGGTTCCCTATGTCTTAAATATTCCTGGTCTGCAAGTTTTGAGTTAAAGCACAGAATGTTAATTCAGTAGAAGTACCTTGAAGATCCCTGGATCTCACTACTTTAGTTTACAACTGAGGAAAAGGGGCCTGAGGTTGTTATGGAATTGCCTACGTTGACTAGCCATATCAAAAACTCACGTGATTGGCTGTAAGTACAGTGTCGCCAGGAATGTTCCTCATTACCTTATCTCCAGGGCCTGGCAGCAGTGCTGCGTGTACTTGATAATCGGGCTTTCATTAGATGTTTGGTGAATGAATGAACAAATACTAGAATGAGAACTAGAAACACAGTTTCAAGAGTTCTGTGGAACAACAGGAAGAAACATACTTTAGACTGGACACATCCTGTGTCCTTAATTTTCCAGTAGGCATCATGGTCATTGTTGTTGTTGTTGCTGCTGGAAATTTTATCGTTTTGAAAGTTTTTATTGTTATTTTTCTTTTACTCTTTTTTTGTTGTTGTTTTGTTAAATTGTTTCTCCGTTCCCCTGTACTTATCAGTTTGGATAATATACTTCAGCAGTCTAAAGACTTGAGAAAGAATAGAAGAATAGGAATTACAAGAGCCTGTTTTGAACAGATTTCCTCCCCTCACCTTAATAATGTGACTGTCCATTTATGTATCTGCTTTTCCCAAGAGCTTGCAATTACATTTAGGACAGAGATAGTATATGCACACTGTACAGCTTATGGATCACAGTAATTTTTCAACAAAAGATTGAGTTTTAGTGTGACTTAACTTTAACATTGGAGAAGGCATTGGCACCCCACTCCAGTACTCTTGCTTGGAAGATCCCATGGACGGAGGAGCCTGGTGGGCTGCAGTCCATGGGGTCACTAGGAGTCGGACACGACTAAGCGACCTCCCTTTCACTTTTCACTTTCATGCATTGGAGAAGGAAATGGCAGCCCACTCCAGTGTTCTTGCCTGGAGAATCCCAGGGACGGGGGAGCCTGGTGGGCTGCTGTCTCTGGGGTTGCACAGAGTTGGACACGACTGAAGTGACTTAGTAACTTTAACATATTTTCTACCTCATTCATCCTACCCTGGAGTTTGAATACCATGTGATGAATGTTTCTGCGTTACCTGAAAAATTTAGTAGCTCAGTCACATTTGATGAGGGCTTTTCCCTAAGGCCAGTTTTTACCAGATGTATATCTTGGACACTTTGAAAGGTATGGCAAATGTTTTTCAAGGAATGTTTAATCCTTGAAAATATAGATTCATTTTAATATTTTCTTTGTAAAGTATAGAATATATTCTTAGTACTGTTAACCACAAATTAAATTTTAAAATGTGTTTATTATATATACATCTATTAAATTAACTCTGGATTTGTATTCCTGTTTGGGAAATAGAAAATTGTGAATAAACATAATTTTTAATGAAAGGCCGAAGCCCTGTGTATTTTGGTTATAATTTTTAGATTGTGCCTTTATAAACAAATGCTATCATGGACAACTTTCACTATCTAGGAGAAATTGTTTTGAATGTAGTTACATAAAAATATTTCCACAGTAATAGTGTTTGAATGAATTCGGAATTTTCTTGATGCAAATTGGTACATGATTTCATTCTTATCAAACTTCAGTACTACTTAGAATCAAGACTGTAGTCTGGATGCAGGGGTTGGGGGGGGGGGCAGGAGAATAGACAGTAAACTATCAGAAGATAGTGATGCTTTAGATTCTTGTTAAAAGTTTGTTGAGGGACTGAGAGGGAAGTGGGCAGGGGGAGAGAAGTGAGATTGAGATTGTGCGTGTATATACCTGTGTGTGTGTGTTGATAAAATGGAGAGAGCAGGCAAGATAGGAGATTTGCTGTCTGGATCACGTGCAATAACAGGTATGAGAGGAGACTGTGGTCATAAAATAAGTTGTTAGGTTTAAAATTCCAAAAGTGTTGCTTCTGAGCAATGACAAGGTTCAAAGAGTGGCCCTGGGAGTCCCAGTTGCGTAAGTAGAACTGGCGTGAAAGATGAAAGGCATTGTAGCTGAGATGTAAGTGTAGGTTGGGTGTATTGTATTAGTTGAGTATATTTTTTTATCTGTCATTACACTTTTTTGGCCCCTTGTCTAACCACATATCACCAAATCTGAATCAAACTACCTACCTTACCCTTCCTACAAGCACACCGAGGGGGACAAATTATACATAAGACTGTTATTACTACAGCCCATCATTCTACATCAGTGTAGGGAGACGGGCTCATGCAGTAGACTTTATTTCAAGTATTTCACAATTTATATTTAAAAAAAATGCAACATACTACATGCTGTATGTACATTAGTAGAATGTTTTTGATGAGCTATGAAAACTCAGCTTAGATGCCTTATGTATCACTTTGGAAGGATTGCAGACTGAACATAGAATCATTCCCTGAACGTGTGCCCAATGTAGCGTGCAAAACGTGGGAACACCCAGGATAATAGTAGGAGTTGTGGACAAAACGGGAAACCTGGGTGTGTCGGCGCCCTGGGCTGGCTGAGAAGAAGGTAGGTGACCGAGTGGAGTAGTTTGGCCATCCACAGGGCGCTGAGGGGTGGAAGTGAGCTGCACCAGGGACAGAAAGCGGTTCCCTATGGCAGAGTTCCTCAGGACGCAGACAGAGGATTCCCTGCAGCAGAGTCATCTGGCTTACTTGTTTGAAATTCTGACTCCTGGGCTCCACACTCCAACTTAACAAGAACTACAGCAGGCGGCTAAGAAAAACTGCGTTTTTAGTAGTTTTCTCAGATGATTCTTACCCAAGCTAAAGTTTGAGAACTGGTAGTTTACCGTGGAGAGCTGAGAAAATGCTGCCCCTCCCTCTGCCCGCTTGATAAACAGAATGTTGGAGAGTAGCCCGCTTTGACCAGTGTAATTGTCAGAGAGGACACCATGAGGAGGCTAAGGATGTTGTAGTCTGTTTACAGCTGGGTTGGGAGTGTAGAAGTCTGGTGAACCACAGCTTTGCTTCTGGCAGATACTCCTTATAAGTAGCTAACTGTGAAAACAACAAAAGGCGATTTTAAATTACCAGAGTTCATAGAATATTTAACAAAATTTTCAAGCTGTTTCTTTTGAAATTATATAAATGCTTTGGAAGGTTTTATCTGTTTTGAAGAATGAGATAAGATGTGTCAGTTCAGTTCAGTCGCTCAGTCATGTCCGACTCTTTGCGACCCCATGAATCGCAGCACGCCAGGCCTCCCTGTCCATCACCAACTCCCGGAGTTCACCCAGACTCACATCCATCAAGTCAGTGATGCCATCCAGCCATCTCATCCTCTGTCGTCCCCTTCTCCTCCTGCCCCCAATCCCTCCCAGAATCAGAGTCTTTTCCAATGAGTCAACTCTTCACATGAGGTGGCAAAGTACTGGAGTTTCAGCTTTAGCATCATTCCTTCCAAAGAAATCCCAGGGCTGATCTCCTTCAGAATGGACTGGTTGGATCTCCTTGCAGTCCAAGGGACTCTCAAGAGTCTTCTCCAACACCACAGTTCAAAAGCATCAATTCTTCGGTGCTCAGCCTTCTTCACAGTCCAACTCTCACATCCATACATGACCACAGGAAAAACCATAGCCTTGACTAGACGGACCTTTGTTGGCAAAGTAATGTCTCTGCAATTGAGAAAATTAAATAAGTATTAGTACTACATATCTGCTAAATGCTATTAATGTCAAAAAGGAATAAGATAGATGGTCTTAGGGAACTTGCTGTCTTCAGGAAGAGAGAATACAGACAAACACTGTTGATGCTGTGTGAGAGGTGATGTTCTTAGCCTGGTATGGCATGGTGTGAGAGAAAGGATACGAATGACTAGGGAATTGCTCTCCAAGCCAAATCTAAAGGATGAACTAACCAGACGAAGAAGGATAAAGAATAGTCCCATCAATAGGAGACCATAGAATTGAAAATTCACCATTATTGGAGTGGGGAATATGGGGGCAGAGGTGTGCGAAATGCACCTGAAGAGGTAAGTAGGGATAAGGTTCTGTAAAACCTCAGAACCATGTGGAGGTTCTGACTTTACCTAAAAGTGGAGGACTTCAGACTTTACCTGAAATGATGTAAAAACTTGAAGGGCCTTGTGGCATTTTCATTTTAGAAAGTTGTTTCTGCCTACTGTTCAGGGAATCCGTTTCAAGGCTGACAAGACTAGAGACAAGGGAGACGTTTCAGTTAGGTCTCCACGGGAAGAAGGAGAGTGAGACTTTGGACTTTGCTCTCAGGAGAGAAACTAGAGCCTGTAAAAGACCCCGAGCCATTTTTAAAGATGCAGATAGGAGGAAAACTGGGAAGATGCAGCGTGAGGAAACTAGGGGGAAGAGAGTCTGTAGTGTATAGACTGCTTGGAGAATCCGTACAGATGGTTGGTGCTTACAATGTATGCCTAGCAAACTCCTCCCTCTTAAGCTTTTTCCTCCTCTCTCTGAGTAGAAAGGGAATTCTCATTAATAAATCTCTAGTTCTGCTTCTTTGTAGTGTTGTGCGTCTTATTAAGGATGTGTATTTTAAAGCAAATTTGCCAAACATTTGGTTTTTTGTTAATTTTGCACTAACTTTAGTTCAAAAGTAGATTACTATGCTAAATTACAAGGTTACGTTTTTAATCTCATACTTATTCTTACCTCTGTTAAAATATGCAAATAGAAGCAAGTCATTTTGGTTGAAAATGAGCCACCCCCTCATAGCTTTATGGAAGCTGTAACTACAAGTATTAACTTATGTCCTTTGAAAAGAAACTGTACGTGAAACTTTTTTTGACGAAAGCATTATATTTTAATTGTGTGAAGATTTATTTTTAAAAACTATTAAATACTCCAGTATTATATAGTATTATCCTAGTAGCTTGAACAGAAAGTTAACTTCAGGTTTATACTGTTTTATTCAGTTGTTAAGCATGACTTTGCAAAGTCTTAAACCTTGAGTTGAATGTGAGCAATATAAAATTGCAAAGTAAGGATTTTACATTGTTGGTTGCAAATAGGCTCGTTATCTCCCAAGTATATTCTGGAAACTATAGAAGGAAATGCAGTAGCAGCTATTTTAAAAATTACTAAGGTAGTCACATGGAGAAGGCAATGGCACCCCACTCCAGTACTCTTGCCTGGAAAATCCCATGGATGGAGGAGCCTGGTAGGCTGCAGTCCGTGGGGTCACAAAGAGTCAGACACGACTGAGTGACTTCACTTTCACTTTTCACTTTCATGTATTGGAGAAGGAAATGGCAACCCACTCCAGTGTTCTTGCCTGGAGAATCCCAGGGACGGGGGAGCCTGGTGGGCTGCTGTCTATGGGTTCGTACAGAGTCGGACACGACTGAAGCGACTTAGCAGCAGTAGCAGCAGCAAGGTAGTCACAGCCTCACCACTGAGACATTTTAAAAATTTAAGAGTTATGTAAAAACACATTTTAAAGTTCTTGTGAACTATGGGGCTAAATTATATTACTTAGAGAATGTGTATTTTACAGAGAGCATTCAAGAAGCTCGTAAAATACTGAGTGTTTTCTCACAGGTCATGCATTCCTCTCTCATAGAGCATATGGTTTTGTGTTGGAGCAATGTAACAGTCAGACAGCTATCAGAATGGTAATTCTGTTCACACTCTGAATGGACCTGTTCATACCACTTTGGTTAGGCTCCTTCTGTTAGTAACAATTTAAGCAAAGGAGCCATAGTGCTTTTCAGATGTTACAGCTGTTTTACATACAGGACAGGAGGCTTTTTTCCTGGAAGAACTTTTTGTTTGTTGAGTAAAGGACCCTTGGGAGACCACTGGGAGGGGTTTGAGTGAAATGTAACATCCTCAGACAGCTAGCAGCTGTTCTTCCAGAAACCACGCATGACAAAAGGGAAGCATCCCGTAACTTCTGAAAACTTAGGGGGTGAGAGGTGTACATCAAACTTACTATTGAACCCATTCCTGTCTCCTCTCTTCCCAGCTACTACTGCTGCATCTCTCTTTGGGGAATTTGCACACTATTTTGTGACAGGACAGATGATTCAAATGAGTAGAGTTCTTTCAGTTAAGGTCTAAGAACACAGTAAACACAACTCTCTTGGCCCTCTCTTCCCCTTTGCATGTTGCTTACGGGTTTTACCCCTCGTATTTTGAGAGATGTCTTCATCACTTTTCCTTAGGGAGAGCTGAAAAGCTGTCATGACTTGGGGCAAAGCAATACCTGGGGAAACCACTCTATAAATAATTGCCCTTAATAACCAAATTCACAAAGTTTAAGAAATATCTTGGTGCTTTGACATTATTTACTTTGTAAGTGATGATTATATGGTTTTTAATATGTGGTTTTAACGTTAATACAAATAAAAGGATCACTAATATTTAAAACTAGAAACCATTAATTTAGTACATTAGTATATTAAAAAATAAACTGGGAAGGTAAAGATGATTTATTCAGCAAAATGAACAGACTCAGAGATTTGGTTTTAAAATAGGAAGTAAGTAAAAGTGAGGGTTAAGAGTGTTTTTAATTCGAAGTGCTCCCCCAAAACACTACACAGATGAAAAAGATGTCCTGTGACAAGAGATTTTAAGTGACACTAGAATATAAATGAAATAGAATGACAGTTGTTGTCTCTTTTGTACCAGTAGGAAATTACAAGTGGAGAATGTATTTGCATTAGTATGTATAAACTTGAGCAGATTCTGAAATAATGAGTTTTAAAAGATATTTGTTAACTAAATTGTTTAAAGACAACATACTAGGTAAAATAAATTCCGAGTCTTTAATAAATTGCTGGTAGCTATTTACATTTATGATAGATTAATTAATATTGTTTTTTGATGCTTAGTCCTATTTCTGTGTGGCCTTTTTCCCATTTGTAAAATAGTAGTGATAATACTACTAAATGAGGTTATTTTAGGCAGTTCTTCCTTTTATAGTTCCAAATGCGTTAATTTTGGTTGCTGCTGCTGCTGCTGCTAAGTCGCTTCAGTCGTGTCCAACTCTGTATGAACCAATAGACGGCAGCCCACCAGGCTCCCCCGTCCCTGGGATTCTCCAGGCAAGAACACTGGAGTGGGTTGCCATTTCCTTCTCCAATGCATGAAAGTGAAAAGTGAAAGTGAAGTCACTCAGTCGTGTCTGACTCTTTGTGACCCCACGGACTGCAGCCTACCAGGCTCCTCCATCCATGGGATTTTCCAGGCAAAAGTACTAGAGTGGGGTGCCATCGCCTTCTTCTAATTTTGGTTGCTGTGGTTTAATTAAATAATGCCTGTCCCCAACACCACAGCTCAGATTGCTGTCACCACACTGTATTAAGTGTAATTGTATAAAGTACATGGAGAAGGCACTGGCACCCCACTCCAGTGTTCTTGCCTGGAGAATCCCAGGGACGGGGGAGCCTGGTGGGCTGCCCTCTCTGGGGTTGCATAGAGTCGGACACGACTGAAGCGACTTAGCAGCAGCAGCAGCAGTATAAAGTACAAACTTAGACTATAAATGGCCATGTGAATACCAATGCATATCATGATTGTTGTGTAATCATGTCACTTTCAAAGTCTTTTGGTGATGGTCACTGTATTTGCTATTCATTTCATACACAGATAGCAAATCATGTGGCTGTGTTATCACCTCGTATCTTGCTCATAAACCCATGTGATATTTTACAGAAGTGGATAAGCAAAAGGGGATGGGTGAACAAAGATAGAAGTGCAGCAAAGAAATATAAAAGGGTAACTGTGGAAGGAGTGAAATTCAGATCAGACCTAAACGAGTTGTAGGGGAAATAGCTGACCCATCGGTCTGTTGGCACTGCTGCACTGTTGGAGGAGCTCTAGATTTGAGCCAGAGGAACTTAGTGAAAGCTCACTTAAAAACATAAGCAAGGAAAGAATCTTTAAAGTTTTGAGATGAATTTTTGAAGTTCATGGAATGATCAGTTTTTCCCGTTAACCACTTTGCATGGTTTCGACCTGCTTGTTTATTTTTACAATCTTGATCTTGCCCTGTCATGCAGAGTGAGGACCGACTGTATGTAAAGTGCTTAGAACAATCCCTGGCACATAGTAAGTTCTCGAGAAATGTTTGCTATCGTGATTATTACTGATAGCACTGATTAGTTGTAAAGATGATTTTAACAGAGGAGCACAATGGCTAACTTCAACTGAGTGCCCCAAAATATGTACTGGGTATCTTGCCCATATTATCTTATGTTTTTTTAAATTTTGTTTTTTATCTTTGTTACTGCTGCTGGGTCTTGGTTCCTGGGCATAGGCTTTCTCTGGCCGCGATGAGTGGGGCTCCTCTCCCCAGTTGCAGCACATGGGGCTTGTTACGGTGGTAGCCTCTTCTAGAGCTCTGGAGAAGCGTGGGCTCTCGGGCAGGCAGGCCAAGATACTCTGTGGCCTATGAGATCTTGCCAAAAACTACAGAACATCGTGGAAGGAAGTTAAAAAAGATCTAAATAAATGGAAGGGCATCTCACGTTCATGGATCAGATGGGAATCTCCCCAAATTGATCAGATTCAGCACAGTCTCTATCAAAATTGCAGCTGGCTTTTTTTTTTTTATTTTAGAAATTGACAAACTGATCAGATGTAAACACAAAGGATGCAGAATGCCCAGAGAATTGAAAATGAAGAACAGAGTTGTAGGACTCATTACTTCTGATTTCAAAACTTACTACCACAAAGCTACAGTAATCGGAACAATATGGTACTGACTTAAGGATGACATACAGATCAGTGGGACAGAATTGAGAGTAGAGAAATAGATCCTACATTTATGGTCAGTTGAGTTTCAGCAAGGGTGCCAAGACAGTTTTCAATGTGGAAAGGATGCGTGTATGCTAAGTCTCTTCAGTTGTATGACTCTTTGTGACCCCATGGACTGCAGTTCTTCAGGCTCCTCTGTCCATGAGGTTCTCCAGGCAAGAGCAGTAGAGTGGGTTGCCATACCCTCCTCCAAGGCATCTTCCTGACCCAGGAATTGAACCTGCATCTCTACATCTCCTGAATTAGCAGGTGGGTTCCTTACCACTAGCAGCACCTGGGAAGCCCGTGGAAAGAATAGTCTTCAACAAATGGTTCCGGGACAACTGGATATCCACATGTGAAAAATGAAGTTGAATGCAGACTGCACACCATCGCTCTCACCATAGTTAGAAATTAACTGAAAATGGATCTATAACTTAATGTAAGAGCTAAAACTATAAAACTCTTAGAAGAAAAACTTAGTGGTGGATCTTTATAACCTTGGAATAAGCACTTTAGTTTCTTAAATATGATGCCAAAATCATAAGCAACAAAAGAATGAATAGGTAAATCAGACTTTATCAAAATTTAAAACTTTTGTGCTTCAAAGAACACCATGAAGAAAGTGAACAGCCAAGAAAGTGGGGAAAAAATATAAGTCATATCGCTGATAAGTGATTTTTATCTATATCAGTGAAATGATAAATGCCCCAATTAAAAACGGGGCAATAGATTTGACTAGACATTTCTCCAGGGGAGATATTCAAATGCAAATAAGCACATGTAAAGATGCTCAGCATCATTAGTCATCAGGGAAATGTAAATCATCACTTCAGTAAGGTGCTGCTTTACACCTGCCTAGTTGACTGTAATCAAAAAGACAGATAATACCAAGTATTGATGAAAATGTGGAGAAATTAGAACCTTCATACATTGCTTTTGGGAATGTGAAATGATATAACCCTTTCAGAAGACAGTTCTGACAGTTCCTTGAAAAGTTAAACATAGAGTTACTATCTGACCTAGCCAGGAGTATAGAATAATGTCCAAAACTTGCTTGAAACTCAGCATCCAAAAAATGGAGATCATGGCATCCAGTCCCATCACTTCCTGGCAGATAGATGGGAAAACAGTGGAAACAGTGACAGTCTTTATTGTTTTGGGCTCCAGAATCACTGCAGATGGTAACTGCAGCCATGAAATTAAAAGACACTTGCTCCTTGGAAGAAAAGCTATGACAAACCTAGACAGCCTATTAAAAAGCAGAGACATCACATTGCCCACAAAGGTCTGTATGGTCAAAGCTATGGTTTTTCCAGTAGTCATGTACGGATGTGAGAGTTGGACTATACAGAAGGCTGAGCACTGAAGAATTGATGCTTTCAAATTGTGCTGGAGAAGACTCTTGAGAGTCCCTTGGACAGCAAGAACATCAAACCACTCATTCCTAAAGAAATCAACCCTGAATATTCATTGGAAGAACTGATGCTGCAGCTCCAATACTTTGGCCACCTGATGCGAAGAATTGACCCATTGGAAAAGAGCCTGATGCTAGGAAAGATTGAAGGCAGGAGAAGGGGACGACAGAGGATGAGATGGTTAGATGGCATCACCAACTCAATGGACATGAGTTTGAGTAAGCTCCGGGAGTTGGTGATGGACAGGGAGGCCTGGTGTGCTGCAGTCCATGGGGTCTCAAAGAGTTGGCCATGACTGAACAACAACAATAACAACCAGAGTAAGCAATACACAAAAAGTGCATTAGTGTTGGTGAGGAGCTGGGGAAAGGTGGAAATGGGAAGTGACCTCTAATGGGTACAGTTTCTTTTTAAGGTGATGAAGATGCTTAGATAATGATGTCTGCACAACCTGTAAACATAAAGACCCCACAGAATTACACACTTTAAAAGGGCAAACTTTATGACAGTGAAGTGAATTCATTGTACCATGGGTACTGTGTGTCTATCATTCAGTCAAGAAACAGAGCATCATTATGAGCTTTTACATCACTGCTCTTTCCCCACATGAGCCACATGGCTCAGTCTCTCATTTTGTTCAGAATTCTGCACAAATTTTACCTCTTCAGATAGACCTTCCCTGAATATCCCATCCAAAATAGCACCCTTTGCTTGTCACTCTGTATCCCTCATCAGTTCAGTTGCTCAGTCGTGTCCGACTCTTTGCTACCCCATGAATCACAGCACACCAGGCCTCCCTGTCCAACACCAACTTACAGAGTTCACTCAAACTCATGTCCACGGAGTTGGTGATGCCACCCAGCCATCTCATCCTCTGTCGTCCCCTTCTCCTCCTGCCCCTGATCCCTCCCAGCATCAGAGTCTTTTCCAATGAGTCAGCTCTTCACATGAGGTTGCCAAAGTATTGGAGTTTCAGCTTCAGCATCAGTCCTTCCAATGAACACGCAGGACTGATCTCCTTTAGGATGGACTGGTTGGATCTCCTTGCAGTCCAGGGGACTCTCAAGAGTCTTCTCCAACACCGCAGTTCAAAAGCATCAGTCCTTCGGTGCTCAGCTTTCCTTATAGTCAACTCTCACATCCATACGTGACCACTGGAAAAACCATAGCCTTGACTAGACGGACCTTTATTGGCAAAGTAATGTCTCTGCTTTTGAATATGCTATCTAGGTTGGTCATAACTTTCCTTCTAAGGAGTAAGCGTCTTTTAATTTCATGGCTGCAGTCACCATCTGCAGTGATTTTGGAGCCCAAAAAAATAAAGTCTGACACTGTTTCCACTGTTTCCCCATCTATTTCCCATGAAGTGATGGGACCAGATGCCATGATCTTCGTTTTCTGAATGTTGAGCTTTAAGCCAATTTTTTCACTCTCCTCTTTCACTTTCATCAAGAGGCTTTTTAGTTCCTCTTCACTTTCTGCCATAAGTGTGGTATCATCTGCACATCTGAGACTATTGATATTTCTCCCAGCAATCTTGATTCCAGCTTGTGCTTCTTCCAGCCCAGCATTTCTCATGATGTACTCTGCATATAAGTTAAATAAGCAGAGTGACAATATACAGCCTTGATGTACTCCTTTTCCTATTTGGAACCAGTCTGTTGTTCCATGTCCAGTTCTTACTGTTGCTTCCTGACCTGCATACAGGTTTCTCAAGAGGCAGGTCAGGTGGTCTGGTATTCCCATCTCTTTCAGAATTTTCCACAGTTTATTGTGATCCACACAGTCAAAGGCTTTGGCATAGTCAATAAAGCAGAAATAGATGTTTTTCTGGAACTCTCTTGCTTTTTCCATGATCCAATGGATTTTGGCAATTTGATCTCTGGTTCCTCTGCCTTTTCTAAAACAAGCTTGAACATCAGGAAGTTCACGGTTCACGTATTGCTGAAGTCTGGCTTGGAGAATTTTGAGCATTACTTTACTAGCATGTGAGATGAGTGCAATTGTGCAGTAGTTTGAGCATTCTTTGGCATTGCCTTTCTTTGGGATTGGAATGAAAACTGACCTTTTCCAGTCCTGTGGCCACTGCTGAGTTTTCCAAATTTGCTGGCATATTGAGTGCAGCACTTTCACAGCATCATCTTTCAACAGGAATTCCATCACCTCCACTAGCTTTGTTCATAGTGATGCTTTCTAAGGCCCACTTGACTTCACACTCCAGGATGTCTGGCTCTAGGTGAGTGATCATACCATCATGATTATCTTGGTTGTGAAGCTCTTTTTTGTACAGTTCTTCTGTGTATTCTTGCCACCTCTTCTTAATATCTTCTGCTTCTGTTAGGTCCATACCATTTCTGTCCTTTATTGAGCCCATCTTTGCATGAAATGTTCCCTTGGTATCTCTAATTTTCTTGAAGAGCTCTCTAGTCTTTCCCGTTGTGTTGTTTTCCTCTATTTCTTTGCATTGATTGCTGAAGAAGGCTTTTTTATCTCTCCTTGCTATTCTTTGGAACTCTGCAATCAGATGCTTATATCTTTCCTTTTCTTCTTTGCTTTTCACTTCTCTTCTTTTCACAGCTATTTAAGGCCTCCCCAGACAGCCATTTTGCTTTTTTGCATTTCTTTTACATGGGGATGGTCTTGATCCCTGTCTCCTGTACAATGTCACGAACCTCAGTCCATAGTTCATCAGGCACTCTGTCTATCAGATCTAGTCCCTTAAATCTATTTCTCACTTCCACTGTATAATCATAAGGGATTTCATTTAGGTCATACTTGAATGGTCTAGTGATTTTCCCCACTTTCTTCAATTAGGAGTTCATGATGTGAGCCACAGTCAGCTCCCAGTCTGGTTTTTGCTGACTGTATAGAGCTTCTCCATCTTTGGCTGCAAAGAATATAATCAATCTGAGGTACCCTCTTGCCCTGCCTTAAAAAATTAAACTTACTACTTATTACAGTTTCTGCTTGAACTGTGGGTTCAAGCAGTCTACCTACAGTCAAATTTTTGTATAACTTTGCCTTTGGTTCCCTGTATCCACAGTTCAGCTCTGAGGAGTCAACCACCTTGGATCTTGTAGTACTGCAGTACAAGTATATTTATTGAAAAAAAAAATGCATATAAGGTGACACAGTTCAAACCTGTGTTTTTCAAGGGTCACCGGTATTTTTACTGTAGTGCATTGTACCTGAGATGCATTCATTTCCTGTCAGTCTTCTCCTTCCGTCACACCTCAGATGAGTCTGATGGACAGAGGTGGTCTGTTTCCTGCAGTGCTCCATGTGTAGTGTCCATAGCAGTGACTGTCGTGAACTTGGTGCTCAGTAGATGTTGATTGAATGAATAAATAAATCCTCTATATTTCAGAGTTCAAGAAGTACTTTTTCTTTTCTTATTCGGTTCTCCTGGACTTCGCCCCTATTCCGAATTCCTCTGATATTGTCTTTACTTTGGCACCAGGTTCAGCTTTTATATTAATATTTGTATATCTTGTCTCTCCTTTATGTTATCTTTTTCTTTGCCGAGCAAGTCTAGCATAGTAAGAATAAGCAGATACTCAATAAATTTTAAGGTGAGCTTATTGCTGTAGCAAGTCTGTTGGTTTGTTTGGGCTGTGCCGGGTCTTCGCTGCCGCGCAGGCTTTTGTCTCGTGGTGGTGCGTGGACTTGGCGCTGCGGCGGCTTCCCTCGTGTGCAGCGCAGGCTCTGGGGCCTGCGGACCTCAGTGGTTGTGGCCCCAGGCTTGAGCGCACAGGCTCGGGAGCTGTGGCACATGGGCTTAGCTGCTCTGCAGCACGTGGGATCTTCCCAAATCAGCCATCAAGCCCGTGTCTTCTGTGTTGGCAGGTGGATTCCTTATGTTGAGCCACTAGAGAAGCCTGCAGCTTCTTAATCTATACGATGTTGTCATAAGTCCCTTAGTTTATTTAACAAATTCATTTACTTATTTGTCCAACAAATATTTATTGAATATGTTAGTGATAATCACTATGAGAAAAATAAAACTAGATAATCAGAAAAGAAGTTCCTGTATGAAGGTTGCTGGAGTTTCAGATTCTAGCTGTACATTATATGTGGTGGAATAGGGCCTTAAGGAAGAATTTCAAAGACATCTTTTAGTGTATCACTAACTTATCATTATGAAGAACCAGTAGGATCTAGTCATAGACTGATTATGAAAATTGGGTAATTCCTCATATCCAAGCCAGAGGCAAGAAAGAACTTTTAGTTGGAAATCTGTGTTTCATGGCTTTCTCTCTTTTCTTTTACTGTAAGACTGAATGTCAAATATTGTATTTATTACAGTTACAAGCTTAATTGCAGTTAGGTTGGCAAATATCAGTAATTTAAAATAAATCTAAATCACAAGAAATTTTCTTTTCCTTACACTGATTGAAGCCCTGTTTACCTAGCTAACCTGCAAATCAGAGGGAAACTTAATATTGCAAGTGAATGATTTATGTTAAACATCACCGAAGGCTCATCAAGATGATATTACACATCACTGAGCTTTTTAATATTAGACATGACTTTTTAGTCATCTTAATTCTGTCCTTGAAATGATTTTCCTTATATATCAGAAGATTCGAAATTTGAAATTGAATTTTAATATCTGTCTGATGCTTAAGTCTAAACTAATGAAACTATTTTATATTTGGTGTACACTGTATCTCTTATAGCAAACCTTGCTTAGTTTGCTGCAGATACACATCATCTTGGACCACCATGATAGCATAAGGGAATACTACACAGTAGAGAGAAAAATAGTTCACCATGTGATTAAAAGGACAAAATTATGCTGAACTGCTATGTGGTGTGAGATGTTTTACAAGATTTTCTCTTTTATTCAAATGTTGCTAAGGATTTGAAGCGTTCATTACCAGCTGGACTTGGTCTCTCAGAAACGCAAATCACATCTCATGGCTTTGACAGTACCAAAGAGGGGGTTATTGAAGCAGGAGCATTTCAAGGTAAGGAACCCATTATTTTTAAAGATGAGCAGAATAGAAGATAGGAGAAGGTCACCAAATGCTATCTTTATTAGAGTTGAGAACTTTGATTTCATGATAAAACACTGGTTATAAACACAATCCTTTTTCTCTTCAATTTAATTTAGTAATTGTTTTAATAGTTGTCTTTATATAAAACAGATTAGTGTGCATAATTTCACTGATTACTACTTGAAAATTGGTTTTAAAATACTGAAAAACTCAAAAATTATATCAAAAATGCAGATTTAAATTATTTTAGTCATAACCACAAAATTTATGTCAATATTGATTTGTATAAATACATATTTCTTATTTCAAAGCAATTAGAAAATGAAATTTTTATTTTTCTCACTATATATGCTGTGTCAGAGGTCTCCTGAGAGCACCCTCCAATAAAGTAATTTTCAAAGAGGACTAACAGGACTCAGTGTAGAGTCATAATCCAGACTGTGATGATAGCAGAAGTATACTGAGCACAGTTGGCAAAGGGTGCCTGAGGTAAAGATTGGGGTCCTTTCCCAGTCCAGTCAAAAAGGACATGCTTCATTCTCCCAGCAGAGCTGTGACAACAAATGTGAAATGCTGCTAACCAAGGAGGATAAATTAGTGCCTAGGGTTCTTATTGGAGATTGTCCACGTAGGCACCCTCTGCCTAGCATGTGCCAGATTCCAGACTCCCAGAAGGAAAGCATAAACCACATTGTTCGTATAAACAGTTTAGGCATAGTGAGCAAGTCTTACAATTCCGGGAATGGTGAGAATCACTCCAAAATTAAAGTTCTCAGATGCCAGTTGAGGGCCAATCTTTTGTAAACTGGTCTTTTCAAAGGTAAATAGTTAGACCTAGTATGTTAGTTCTTTTCTGCATACATTCCATGTATGTGTTTTTTTTCTTTTTTAATATAAAGAAAAATACTTCCTTTTTAAATACTCTTGCCTATAATAACCTTTTTAGGTATTTTTTCATCTTTACACAAGTGAAAGAAAATAAAATCATGTAGATGTAAAAATGGATTGTTTTCTTGACAGAGCTCTAGTTAAAGTAGCAATACTTGGATGTTCAATGAAGTATTTTAATTTTAATACTGCATTAAGTTCAGTTCAGTTGTTCAGTTGTGTCCGACTCTGCGACCCCATGAACTGCAGCACGCCAGACCTCCCTGTTCATCACCGACTCCTGGAGCTTGCTCAGACTCAGGTTCATCAAGTCGGTGATGCCATCCAACCATCTCATCCTCTGTCATCCCCTTCTCCTCCTGCCTTCAATCTTTCTCAGCATCAGGGTCTTTTCCAATGAGTCAGTTCTTTGCATCAGGTGGCCAAAGTATTGGAGCTTCAGCTTCAGCATCAGTCCTTCCAATGAATATTCAGGGTTGATTTCCTTTAGGATGGACTGATTGGATCTCCTTGCAGTCCAAGGGACTCTCAAGAGTCTTCTCCAATGCTTCTCCAGTTCAAAAGCATCAGTTCTTTGGTACTTAGCCTTCTTTATAGTCCAACTCTCACATCCATACACGACTACTGGAAAACCATAGCTTTGACTATACAGATCTAGTCGGTAAAGTAATGGCTCTGCTTTTTAATATGCTGTCTAGGTTTGGTCATAGCTTTTCTTCCAAGGATCTTTCTTCCAAGCATCTTTTAATACTGTATTATAATTTCACAAGTTGAAAAAAATATCTCCATGCCTTTGTACTCTGTAGCCCTCTTGCAGTATTCTATATTTTATTATACTAATGGCCAATATTTTAGTGAGAAACAACTTATATTTTAAAATATATTCCTTGCTAAATGGATCCTAGAAATAGGCATTTAGGGTAATCCAGTATACTGTCTTCTACTCTAGGCTGTAAAATGAGTGGACTTTCTACTGACATCTTTTTTTTTTTTTACCCTTTTCATTCTTATGTTCACAGAAATAAAGATATAGAAAGGCAACACGTGCATCAGTATCGCAGTAGTCATTGCATAGCATTGTGGTGGTGTTCTCTAGGCTTTGAATAACTTTGAAGAACTTTGAATTTGAGAAGGTTGACTGATTGCCTGAGATTATGAACGTTTGAAGACACAAGGCACACTTTGCATGACAACATTTTCCAGCCGGTCACCAATTTCCAAATTTAAATGTCAACATAGAATTAAAAAAAAAAAAAAAAGACTTTTACAGTTAAGATATTTGAAGATTTTCAGTGAAATTATTTGGCTGACATTTGGTTTTATCCTTTCCCCTTAAACAGAATAGTATATACAATAATCAGTCAGCTGGCATTGTAACCTGTTGTCCGTGAACAGGAAAGTGCCTGTCAGTTTCATGTGCTTATAGATCCATTGTATTCCCTCAGATTGCAATAAAAAATATGTTTTGTGATAATGGCAGTAATTTATGTCTGAATTGACTTTATAAAACACTTTTTAAAACAAGCTACATAGTTAATCAGTATGTTTAAAAGATAATCATTCTGTCATACTCAGATTCATTAAGCATTTACTGGAAAGTTGTAGTTAAGTGTCCTTGTTTTGAGGCATGTATACATAAATTAGAATGAACATGATTTTCTCATGTTTAAAATTTAGAATATGTTCTTATTGTTGTTCAGTTGCTAAGCCGTGTCCAGCTTTTTGCAGCCCCCATAAACTGCAGCATGCCAGGCTTCCCTGTCCTCCACTATTTTTGCTCAAACTCATGTCCATTGAGTCAGTGATGCCATCCAACCATCTCATCCTCTGTTGCCCCCTTCTATTTCTGCCCTCAATCTTTCCCAGCATCAGGGTCTTTTCCTTTGAGTTGGCTGTTCACATCAGGTGGCCAAAGTATCGGAGCTTCAGTTTCACAATCAGCCCTTCCAATGAATATTCAGGGTTGATTTTCTTTAGGATTGCCTGGTTTGGTCTCCTTGCTGTCCAAGGGACTCTCAAGAGTCTTTTCCAGCACAATTCGAAAGCAACAATTCTTCAGCGCTCAGCCTTCTTTATGTCCAGCTCTCACATCTATCTGTACATGACCACTGGAAAAACCATAGCTTTGACTATATGGACCTTTGTTGGCAAAGTGATATGTCTGCTTTTTTGAATTTTGAGTTTTAAGCCAGGTTTTTCACTCTCTTCTTTTACCCTCATCAGGAGGCTCTTTAGTTCTTCCTCACTTTCTGTCATTAGAGTGGTATCATCTGCTTATCTGAGGTTGTTGATATTTCTCCTCACAGTCTTGATTCCAGCTTGTGATTCATTCCAGTCTGGCATTTAACATAATGTACTCTGCATATAAGTTAAATAATCAGGGTGACAGTATACAGCCTTGTCATACTTCCTGCCCAATTTTAAACCAGTTCATTTTTCCATGTAAGGTTCTAACTGTTGCTTCTTGTCCTGCATGCAGGTTTCTCAGGAGACAGGTAAGGTGGTCTGGTGTTCCCATCTGTTTAAGAATTTTCCACAGTTTGTTGTGATCCACACTGTCAAAGACTTCTAGCATAGTCAATGAAACAGAAATAGCTGTTTTTCTTGAATTCCCTTGCTTTCTTTATGATCCAGTGGATGTTGGTAATTTGGCCTCTGGTTCCTCTGCCTTTTCTAAATCCAGCTTTTACATCCAGAAGTTCCAGTTCACATACTGTTGAAGCCTAGCTTGAAGGATTTTGAGCATTACCTTGCTTGTGTGTGAAATAATGTACTTTATGTACAAATAATGTACTTGCTACCTTGCAACTGTGTGGTAGTTTGAACATTCTTTTGTATTGCCCTTTCTTTGGGATTTGAATGACCTTTTCCAGTCCTGTGGCCACTGCTGCTTTCCCCCACATTTGCACATATTGAGTGCAGCACTTTAACAGCATCATCTTTTAGGACTTGAAATAGCTCAGCTGGAATTCCATCACCTCCACTAACTTTGTTCGTAGTAATGCTTCCTAAGGCCCACTTGACTTCACACTTCAGGATGTCTAGTTCTAGGTGAGTGTCCACACCATCATGATTGTTCAGGATATGATAGTTCTGTGTATTCTTGCCATCTCTTCTGCCTCTGTTAGATCCATACTGTTTCTGTCCTTTATTGAGCCCATCTTTGCATGAAATATTCCCTTGGTATCTGATTTTCTTGATGAGATCTCTAGTCTTTCCCATTCTGTTGTTTTCCCCTATTTCTTTGCACTGATCACTGAGGAAGGCTTTCTTATGTCTCCTTGCTATTCTCTGGAACTCTTCATTCAGTTGGGTATCCCCAAGAAAACGAAATGCAAGAAGATTAAAGTCTTCTTTAATCTTAAGTCTGAGAAAGCCTTAAGAATACCTTAGAAAAGAAGAGGAGTGAAAGGCAGAAGAGCAGTGAAAGGCAGAAGAGAAAGGGAAATAGATACCCAGCCAAATGCAGAGTTCCAGAGAATGGCAAGAAGAGATAAGAAAGCCTTTTTAAATGAACAAAATTTAGGATATATGTCTCATGAAAAAATGTTAGGAGTTGGGGCTCTGTTAGCTTTCTGGGAAAAACTGAATGATAACTTTATAAGGACCCTTTACCATTTATTTTTACATTTCTGGGGCAAATTTAGAAGAAATTGTGCTTAAATTCAGTGTAACAATAAATATTGAAATCTACCCAAGAAATACATGGTAGAATCAATAACAGTGAAAACCATGAATAAGTCAAAACTCTTAAGAATGAGTTGTTCTTGGTATCTGAGTTTTGTTTTAGTGGGGTTTTGATCATTGCATACACATTGTTCATATTCCTAGACTTCTCCTGTTGAGAGAAAGCTGAGCTAATTCTCCAAATTTCATCAATTAGCAAAAGCCTAGAGTTTTAAGAATTATTTTTGTTGGAATGATTTACTTATTTGTGAGTGATTTTAGTAACTAAATTAGTCTGACTTAAAGATTTGAAGATACAGAGAACAATTAACCCTTGAAAGTAAAGCAAATAGTTGAAGGTCTGTACTTACCTCAGCACTATGTCTTTTTGCTACTTTAGTTTGGAAAGTTCTGTATCACTTGTGACATATATGTTACACATATCTCATGTTAAATCATGGGATTATTTCTTATGCAAGATTAATAAACAATAATAGCCAGAACAGCAGAGCTCTCTGTTCCTGGGATTATCACAAAATGGAATTATAGTAGTCATTGTTTATTGAACTCTTCTTTATGTAATAGTAGAGAGAGAGTTTTTGTTTAAAATAGTGATTGCATTGGATAATCCATTAAATGCCTTCCAGCTTAACAAGTAATTTATGGATTGATGTTTTTTGTATTGAATTTAATAATGGAGATATTATGGTATGGATTCAGAACACCTGAGAATCTAATAAGCTATTTAAACCTCTCTGAGCCTCTTTTTCCCTGTAGTTTAGCATCAGACTAGTTGATTTCTGTTGTCCCTTCCAGTTTTAAATTTTTGTGGTTCAACAGAATTTTTTTTGAAAGACAGGTATCTCATTTTGAAAGGTAATGCCATTCTATTTAGATACATTGTGTGTTTTGGATTTTAATGTTAGATTCAGTCCACATTAAGTATTCCTTATTATTAAAACTGGTAAAAAAAAAAAAAAAAAAAAAAAAAAAAAACTGGTGACTGTTCCTGATCAGAACTTAGTATATCTGGGATATGAGAAAGTTGACATTCATTCTTATTGGAATATTTTAATTATAAATTTGATATGTGTTCTTAGAAAACTGGAAAAGAGTGTAGTTGTAATAAATTTATCTTAGAAACATTAAAATATATTCAGCTAAATGTGAAGGATGTTAATAATTTTTTCAGTTTCCTTTCAATGATCACTTCCCTAAAGACATAAAACCTTTAGAATTTAAAATAGTCAGTTGAAGCTGTACAGTTTTATGCTGGACATTAGCAACAATGTTGGGTACTCAGTTTTTCTTAACTTTTTTAAAAAATTAAGGCTCAGAGATGTTGAGTAATTTGCCAGGGTGTTCCTGATACTATTTGATAAATAGAGCCAGAATTTCAAACCCAGAGTTAGAATTTTAAAACTCAGTGTGTTTCATTCCAAAATTGTATTCTTTCCTCAGGTTCTCAAACTAAGCTGTGTTTGAGAATAAGTAGCTTCTAAAAAACTACTGTTGCCTAATGAGCAGCATGGTGACTATAGTTAATAATAATGTATACTTGAAATTTGCTGATCTCAGGTTTTCTCCCCACACACACGAAGATGGTAACTATGTGAGGTGATGGATGTAATCATTTCACAGTGTATACATATATCAAAAAAATCACTTTTTATACCTTAAATATATGCTATTTTTATTTATCTAATAAATAAAAGCAGAAAATCAATCGAATAAAAAAGCTAAAGCTTCCCCCGCCCCCCGGAAAAGCTCTAAAAATAACCTGTTTCAGTGATAATCAGTAGATCTTGTGGAATGTCTCAGGTATGTTTTAAAAGCTTCAGAAGTCTTATGATTAATCAGAATAACACTCTGTATTATCACTTCTCAGGCTTCAAAACACATACAAATCACCTGAAGATCTTGTGAAAATGCAGATTCTAGTTAAGTAGGTCTGTATTTCTGATGCGCTCCGAGATGACATAATTGATGGAAACCCCTTGCATCCATACTATGAGTAGCAGTAATCTGTACTAGGTGATACTTGATTTATGATTTGAAATTTTTGGCTATAATTTCTGTGAAGGGTGATTCATTCACATTTCTGTGAATGTTAATGATAAATTTGATACAAGTGTTACATGCCTTTGGCTTTCTACTTGAAGAGCTTCCCTCCCTATGTTAGAGTAGCAAGTTCTAAAATGTTGAGTTAAGCTTTAAAACCATTCAGCTGTGTCCTTTAATCACATACTTTTAATTGATTTGAAAACAGCCAAGTCCAGGTAGAGTACTGATTAAACATGATCTTACCAAGTCTCTTCTTACAGTTATGTGTTTTGTTTGGTTTTAATACTTCTAAGAAAAGTTTATGTAAGAGCTCATCCTGGTAGCATCCATTTGTTACTCATCCATTTCTGCATGGAAGCAAGTCTATTAGTTCCCAGCTTTTAATCCTTTTTTTAAATATTTTAAAGGAAATGTCAGTACAGCTATATTCAAAATGTATATTGTGTGGAGGAAGAGAAGCATTTTCACAGTGAAATGTCTGCCCTTTTCAGGTTCCCCAGCACCACCTCTGCCATCTGTTCTGTCTCCTAGCAGGGTGGCAGCTAGTCGACTGACTCAACAAGGAAGTGATTTAATTGTTCCTGCAGGTATTCACTGCACTGATCGGATAAAGCCCTTCTTGCTACCGCTGAAGCTAAACTAACTCACTCAGTTTCCTATCGCTTGCTTTATGTTCTTAGGTGTGTTATTCTGGCTTTTTTGGTAGCTGTTTTTTTTTGTTTGTTTGTTTTTTTAACAATAAGGAAAGTGATCTCTCTAGCCATAGCTTACCTTTCTGGCTTTTCAAAGTTTATTAGGCACAATCTCAAACATGAAATTTAATTAACTTTACGAGAAAAAACACATTAAAGTTTGATTCATTTTTAATCTACCTTTCTTTTCTTTGCTCTGGAAAATGTTGCTTTACTTATTTGATCCTAAACTCTTGGCTTTGCAGCTCTGCCATCTGTTTTCAGTTAAATAAAAAAGGACTTTCAACAGTTGGGTTGTTCATTATTTGGAATGAATCAAGTGGAAAAGGTTGTGTCTTCCTTTTTTCAACTTTGACTTAACAACTAGTTGTCAAATTGCTTCAAAATACTATGTAATTTTCCAGTTATGCCAAGTGAAAAGTACTGGGAAAAACCTATTTCTTTGCATTGGATTTGCTTTTCACTTTAATATTGCTGACTATTAAAAAAAAGGCAAATTTACATGAAATGTTAATATTTTATACTTTATGTGAGAATTTTGTAAATTCTTAAATGCATTTGATTTTATATACTGTTCTCCTTAGATTATGGTAAAACTGTGGTAAAGCCTGGCCTGGCTACAGGGGTGAGAGAAGAAATTTTTGCTGACTCTAACCTTTTAAAACCATTTTATAAAATGTTTTCTCTTGTCTTTTTAAAAAATTGTTATTTTAAAATTATGTTTCTATCCCAAGTTATTAGCATCATAAATGTTACTAAACATGTTCTTCTGTAAAAAATATTTTACTGTGAGGAACTGTATAGTTGTGGAGTTGCTGTTATGTCATAATTTCTTAATTGTTGAAGTAATGCATTATCAGGGCTTTATACTGCCTGTATTAATTATGGCTTTGGGGGAAGTGCTGGCTTTCTTGAGGAAAAAATGAGGCACAATGAAGGTCTTGTTTAACAAAACCTCTTATACTACAGTAAGATATTTTTGATGACTATCTAAAGTTATAGTATTTTTAAACCCTCTAAAATTTTGGTAACATTGTGTTGTTGCTGTCTTCTGTGTAGTATAATGAAAGGAGATCACTGTGAAGAGTGTGAGCCTTTCAGATTTTTAATGACAATTTTTTAAGAATCATTAGGTTATAAGATAAATTGTGGAAATTTTATTTTCCTTGAAGTAAGTAGCAGTTTAGAGAAGAAGGCCTATTGCAGCATTTTTTTTTTTTTAAAGAAGATGGACAAACCAAAGAAATTTTTTTTTACAGTATCAGGAAATCATCCTTAAAATGATTCCAAGAAGTCCTAGTCCTTTACTTTGTGGGAACCTTCTTATTTCTTTAAATGCATAAGTAGTTTGATTTGAACTGCATCAGTGTTTTGTTTTCTTTCTACTTGTCTGTGTGGTTTGCATTTTTATCTTTTGTTCTGATGTTACAGGTGGCCAGAGAACACAGACAAAAAGTGGTCCAGTTATTCTAGCAGATGAAACTAAAAATCCTGCCATGGAAAAGTTAGAACTTGTTAGAAAATGGAGTCTAAATACCTACAAGGTTTGTAATTTTTTTTAATATTTCCACCCCAAGTAGCTCTAAGAATTTCATTTGAATGTTACTCAAATTATTATTTTGCAATTATATACATGTGTAGGAGAGTATAATGCTCTTTCAACATAAATATACAATTAAAAATACTTTGTCTTACTGATCTTTGCATAAATGTAGTTTTAGAAGTCAGTAGGTTGAGTTCTAAAAAGAGCTACTAAAGTTCTTATTAATTGACAGATAGTACATAATTAAAGAAGAAATACGTTGTCTGGGAGCACATTTAGCTGTAGAACTGCCATAGATATGTTTGGCACAACCTCCACCTTTTTGAAAATGCCGAGAGGTGTACTAGTTTTCCAAAGTTTGAAATTCTCTGATCTTACTGTAATAACCAAGCACTAAACTATACAGACAGTGTATGAGTTGGATTTCAAAGTTTATTGTTGTTAAGTGTATTGCTTCAGAGTAAGTATTGATTAGTTTTCTTACATTCTCCTAAAGTAAATAAGCAAAATTTACTCTAAAGCAATACAGCTATATTTAATGTGTTACAAATAGATAGCTCAAACCCCAAATTCACTTAGTACCTTTGAATCTTAACAGGGATGAGACAGTAGAATTCGTAGGATAGTTAAGTGGATGAAAACCCTAACAGTTCTATTTAGAGCATCAGCGTTAACGCTCGCTCTGTTTGTGAATTGGTAGTGGGCCTAGTGGTCTGTAAATCAGGAATTGTCTGTATTTTTATACAGGAGTCTCTGATGTGTCTTCTAAAGAGCAATACAGAAGTGCATTTATTTTTTCAGTTAGTATTTTTAAAGTATGATCTGCAATTTTCCACAAAAGTACAGGTTTTCTTAAGAGGATAAAAGTGCCCTGAAACTGCTGCATGAAACTTTCCATGTCATGTAGCTCATGTCAGTGTAGAACTGAGAAATGCCAGTGGTAACCATCAAAACTTGATGCCTGCTGAACTGTTCTCATTCAGGATATTCTGTTTGCCCATTGCCCCTTTTGTTCTCAAGGATGTGGATGCTCTCATTCCATGAATACTGTTTTTTCTTTTGTACTCCTTCATATCAGAGCAGTTCATCCAAACGTTCAGATGTCTACTTTATCTTCTCACTGATTCCACATGCCCAGTTAATTATTAAATGGACTCTGCCTCTTTAATATTATTTGACTTTATCCTTGTCTCCATCTTAGCCTTCACAGCCATGTGATTACTCTCTTACATTACTGTAGTAGCTTCTCAACAAATTGTCTCATCCTACAGATTCTGCTCTGCCTGACGTGGTTCAGTTTGCTTAAATCCTTCCCTCGCAATCCATCTACCTTTCCGTTTTTATCCTGCTGCTCCTCTCTTCCACCCGCAGATCTCGTGATCCATACCTGCTTATCCAGAGATTTCCTAAACCAGCTGTGCTTTCTCACACTCTGCAGCTTGTTCTGTGTTTGCCCGCTGCCTGAAATTCCCCTTCATACTCCCTTTCGTTTCACTTGTTTATCTTTCATACCAGATTCAGTCTCACTTATTTATTTATTAAATTCATTTATTCAGTCATTCCTTTGTTCATTTATTCCTGAAATTTAGCCACACATTTTGAGCCTAAAGAATACAGGTCTTATTTTTGAGCCAAATCCTAATAATCCTAATTTGACAAATTATCAAGTTTAATTTTTTGTCATTTTGGCCTTCCTCTCTTGTGTCAGTTGTGTTTTCCTGTTGCTTATCTTTTTTTTTTTCCCTGTATGTGTGTGTTTATCAACTGTTCTTTTCTTCTTTTACTTCTACAGTAATCAGAGTTGAATCCTTACTAGTTTATAGTTATCTCTACCTTAACATGGGGCTTCCCAGGTTGCTCAGATGGTAAAGAATCCTTCTGCAATGCAGGAGACCCAGGTTTGGTCCCTAGGTCAGAAAGATCCCCTGAAGAAGGGAATGGCTACCCACTCCAGTATTCTTGCCTGGAGAATTCATGGACAGAGGAGCCTGGTGGTCCGTAGGAGTCTACAGGGTCGCAAGGAATCGGACACGACTAAGCAACTAACACTTTCACTTTTTTTCTGCAGTACTGTACCACATTCAGATTTTCTGTTATTGAAAATAACCAGACTTCATAATGTATACACATGGCACAGTACTATGTGAAGGAGTTATCATTCTTTCAGTGATCATTTTATTTTTAACTGAAAAATTTTTTTCATCAGAATAATTTGTGTATCTCAATCTAAGTCAAAAGAGAGAAAGTCCTAGCTTACATGATTTTATGGAGTTTGTAGCTCAGTGTGTCTGGACTGACATACAACTGTGTTCTTCTGTCTTTTTGACCTTTTTAGTCCAAATTATGAGCCGACATAGGACATTCATTGTCATTAGGATAATCCTTCAAGTGTTGATTCTGATTTGTGCGTATCATCCATCGTACTCTGAGGAATTTGATTCTGGCTGTGACTTTGATTCTCTTTCATGGACTTCAGTTTCTTCATGATTTTTGTTTTTAATTTCTTCTGTTTCTGTTGTCTGGCAGACACTTTAAAGCTTTTACTCAAAGAGGATATTAGCACTTCTTATTGGTGTTTAATAAAGGAAGTGCTAATATTGGCTCCAAGGTTAGTCTGGTGATTAAAACCAAATATGTAAGAGAAGTGATTTTAAGTTTAGCCCTTGAACCTATTTTCTTAAATATTATTTTAATCTACCTGATTTTATTCCAGTTTGAATCCAAAATTTATTTTCTTATTTTCTCTCATCTGCAGGAATCAGTGTGAATAATAAACCCTGGTTTGTCATTTTTGTTCATTTTTGTATTTTGCAAATATAGAATATAGGGTACTTGTAGAAGTCTGTCTTGTTTTTTAAAGAATAATCTCAGTTTTAGCATTCAGACCTATTTAATGTCTCTTCCAAACATTAAATTCTTTTTAAAAATGTTTTAAGAACTTGCCACTAGTATTCATACCTTTAGCAAATTAATATTTATTGGCTTAAAGCCAGTATCTTTTAAACTTTCATTCCTGGCTTTCTTACCATATTATTTATTTACTAGTTTATCTGTTTCCACTGTTCAGGTTCTGATATTTACTTTTAGGCTCCCTTCTTCCCTATCCTTTAGTCTTAACAACTTTCTTAACATAGTATCTGTCTTTTGCTGCCATTAGCTTATTCTTTTCCTTGTACCTAATTGTTTTATTCTAAGCTCTTGGTGCTATTTAAATACTAATAGTATCCAGTGATTATCTTGTAAATTCATGACCTGTGCGGTGGTGATTCATGGTATTTTATACACTATTTATCATTATTTTGTATCATCATTATTCTCCCAAGTAGGAAATCTCTGTAGAGCAATAATTTACTTTTGCTTTTTCCTGCCTGTTTAACTTTACTCCATTTGTCCTTTTATCCTCAAAATAAATCATTAATTTATATGGAAAGCTGGACAGGACCACAGATCATGGTAAGTCATCTGCATTTTCAGGGACTTTGGAGAAGGGTAAAGAACTGAGAATTTTTAATTGTCTTCTCTTTTAAACTTGCTTTATAATATATACTGAAGGTATGTAATATATACCTTTGATTTTGCACTTCAATTTCAGTATTTACTAGGAAGCAACTTAAATAAAATTCTGTTTTTCTGTGATCCTATGAGAAACTTGCTCTGGGACCCTGATGAGTGGGGAAATGCCTCGCACTTTATGTTTTCTCACTGCAGCTTTCTTTACAAAGCCCCACAGAGGCTGTCTGTAGCATTCTCACCTCCAGATTACTTAGATTTCCGTGAGAGCGGTTAGTTATCTGTATTGGAATATAAGCTCTGAAGTTCAGTTTCAAAACTTGTTTAAGGTGTCCAGATTTGATGCCTTATACTCTTGCCTTACTTTTCCCATTGCCATAGCTTCCTGGAAACAAAAAAAAAATTTCCTCATTAAACCTTTGACCTTACTGTCTGCTTATCACCATTATTTCTGTAAAAATAATGACCACTCAGACAAAAGTAGACATTTCTTTCATTTTGCCCAGTCTGCCAAGTTCCTTCAATGAATTCTGGCTTCTTGGTTTTCAACAGACTATTATATCTGGATAGCTATGGAAAGTACCACATGCTTTGGCTTAAGAGTAGGTAAATGCCTCTGATAATATTCTGTTGCATAGGGAAAATCCTTGTGTGGAAGAAAAGTGGAAATGAGTGGTATATCTTGATCTTGTTACCATTTCAGATATTACTTGCTGATGTTTCTCTCATTAAAATCACAAAGTCTGAGGTTAAATGTTCTCTTTATGTGTTTTTCATCCCCAAAGAGTGTTTGTGTGTTTTCCATAGAAACAGTTTTATCCCTTCTATGAGTTTGGCCTTTCATCTTCCTATCACTTTCTATAGAGTTAATTTCTCTACTTTTTTGTTTTTAAAAGAACTCTTTTATTTAAAAAAGTTTATTTGTAAAGATCCTTAATTGATGATAATAGAGAGTGTCAGGGAATTCATTTCTATTTAAATAGAAAAATGTAAGTAGCATATATGTTACCATTAAAAGGATAAATAGACTTCCCTGGTGGCTCAGATGGTAAAGCATCTGCCTACAGTGCGGGAGACCCAGGTTCGATCTCTGGGTTGGGAAGATTCCCTGGAGAAGGAAATGGCACCCCACTCCAGTACTCTTGCCTGGAAAATCCCATGGACGGAGGAGCGGGGTAGGCTACAGTCCATGGGGTCACTAAGAGTTGGACGCAATAATAGATTTATATGTGTTGACAAGGAAAAGTTTCAAGATATTTGTTCTTAAAAAAAGGAAAAGTTTCAAGATATTTGTTCTTAAAAAATGCTTGGATATGATGTATAGCATAGTCTCATGTTTACTTTAAAAATATTATATATGTGATTATATAGGTTTAAAGGGAAGTCTTAATAGTTTTCTACTATCCAGTCAAATTAAAGGAAGAGGACATTCATTTTTATTTCATTCATTATTTTCACTTCTACAACAAATACTAATTCTGTAACCAAACTTTAAAAGATATGATAAAATAACATATTTGCAAATTTTAAAAATTTCAGTGCTTATTTACTACTTTTTATAATATTTTTAACTTTAAATGATAATGATTATATTAATGCCCTATATGGTTGCTCTTATAATATATTGTTGAGTAGTGAATTGAAAACTGTAAGCTCTTGTATCATTTCTGGAACAGAAATAGAATACCGTAGAATAGAGTAACATAGTTTAATACTATTTTATCTAGGCAAAAATAGAAGAAGAATTCAGAAATCTCTAATGTCTACCTCCTTCTCTGGCCTTCTCCCTTCCCTCCTCTCCACCCCCTCTTTCTTCTTTCTCCTTCCTTTCTTCCCTTCATTCTTCCTGTTCACACACACACACACACACACACACACACACAACTATTTAAGGGAAAGCTAGAAGGGAAAAAAGCATTTGAAACTAATAAGAAAGTAGAGTTTTGGTATTCTTATTGTTCCTATATTAATAGTCCAGTATTCTTAAATCAGTGCTAAGTATGTCAGTTGTTTTAAATCATCTACCAAAATGCACAAAGCTTGAAATATGATTACATGAGAGAACTCATCTGGCAGTATATAAATGAGCTAGGTAAGTTTTGAAAATCTCTCTGATTAGTAATAGTTAATAAGCATGATTGGTAAATTTACTTTCTGAGTCCTGATGAACGTCTAAAGGGGACTGAAAGTTTGCAGTTTGTTAGGCTAGCTTGTTTGAAGCCAGAAATGGTATATACCCTTTGCTTCAGTGTTTGCACTTTGGATTACTGCTTTTATCTTTTGTTCTTTTTTTTTTTTCCTAAACAAAATACATCTTTCTACTTTTAGTGCACTCGACAAATTATCTCTGAGAAGCTGGGCCGTGGATCAAGAACTGTGGACCTTGAACTTGAAGCTCAGATTGATATATTAAGAGATAACAAGAAAAAATACGAAAATATTCTAAAACTGGCTCAGACCCTATCGACCCAGCTTTTCCAGATGGTGCATACCCAAAGGCAACTTGGAGATGCATTTGCTGACCTGAGTTTAAAATCACTAGAACTCCATGTAAGATTATTTGAAATAACTCTCGGAGAGGGGAGAGGGGTGAAAATGGCAATAGGAGTGTTCTAAGAGGCAATTTGTTACATTTCTGATTTGTTGATCTCTAATAAAATTGGAATCTTGTGGTATTCTTTTATTTCAAGAAGGCTCAGCTGACTTTTGTCAAAATACTGATCCAAAGAAAATGTCTGCTGGAGGTTTCAGGGAAAGGAAACTTGGTTAGAGGAAAAGAAGAAGAGTACTCGGCCTGCTTGAGCCTAGAAAGAATCATATATAATCATGTAAATAACTGGGTGTGGGTAAAAAGTAAATTCAGGCACCTGTTGAAAATCTTGGGGCTTCCCGGGTGGCGTTAGTGGTAAAGAACTTGCCTGCCAATGCAGAAGACACAGGTTCAATCCCTGGGTCAGGAATATCCCCTGGAGGAGAAAGTGGCAACCGTCTCCAGTATTCTTGCCTGGGAAACCCCCTGGACAAAGGAGCATGGCAGGCTGTGGTCCATAGGTTTGCAGAGTCAGACACAACTGAGGCAACTTAGCACAGCATGTTGAAAATCTCTTACCTAGTCTCTGAATGTCCTAAACAATACTTACTTGACTTAATTTGTGATACACTTTTTCATTAGTATAAGTTATGAATTTTAGAATGAAATTATTTTTCTGTGTATAGAAAGCATTATTCATTTCTTATGCTGTCTTTTTTTTGGCTGGCTCTCTGTTGCTGCATGTGGGTTTTCTCTAGTTGCAGCAAGCAGGGCTTACTCTGCAGCTGTGGTGTGCTGGCTTCTCTCACTGGGAGTATGGGCCCTGGAGTGCACAGGCTTCAGTAGATGCAGCCTGCGGGCTCACTGGTTGTGGCAAATGGGCTTAGTTGCTCTGCCACATGTGAGATCTTCCTGGACCAAGGATAGAACCTATGTCCTCTGAATTGCAAGTTGGACTCATAATCACTGGACCACCCGGGAAGTCCCATCTAATGATATCTTAAATTACTCCTTTTATGTCTTTTTTTCCTCACCTGGAACCAAAAGATGTAGAAATCCCTTTTCTACGAAAATCCCCTACAGACGAATAACTTGAGAAGTTAGATCATTTAGAGCATTAAATTATTTGTTAGTAATATAGAATCTTGGACAAAGAAAGTTTGGCTAGAGATGACAATATTGAGATAAATATTGAGATTCAATTCTAACTGAGTCACTAGACAAAAAGAAGAATGAAACTAATATTTAGGAAGCTGAGTTATAGCAGCTGTTATTACTGAGTATCCACAATTTCAGTGTGATGGGCGGAGTGCTTTTTAGCCATTATATCATGTAATTTCTCTAATAACACTGGAAGAAATGTTATCCTGATTTTATAGAGGAGGAAATGGAGGCCAGGATGGTTAGGTAGTTTTTATAAAATCATGAAAAACAAAAGATGGAAGTGGAATTTATATTCAGGTATTTCTGTCTCTTCCTGATCTCTGCCTGTCTCTTTAAGTGAGAGCTTTAGAAGGTGTGACCCAGAAAAAAATCCCCACAGTATGGCAAGAGATGATCAGAGTATAGGGTCTGGGGAAGTACAGCAGTGTTATCAGTGATGCTACATTGAATAGAGTCTATTGATTATAATACTTAGCACCAATTGGGGACTTACTATACATCAGGTACAGCTCTGAGTTGCTTACATGTGTGTTAGCTCATCTAGTGCTCAGTCTTAGTTAGTAGTACTTTTATTACCTTTCTTTTACAGATATGAAGTTCTTTAAAAAAAAAAAACACCTGAGCATATTCAGGTCCTCAGTATTCAAGGCCATTGTTGTTATTGTTCAGTTTCTGAGTCGTGTCCGGCTCTTTGCAACCCCATGGACTGTAGCACACCAGGCTCCTCTGTCCTCCACTGTCTCCCAGAATTTGCTCTAATTCATGTCCATTGAGTCAGTGATGCTGTCTGACTGTCTCATCCTCTGCCACCCTCTTCTCCTTTTGCCTTCAATCTTTCCCAACATCAGGGTCTTTTCTAGTGAGTTAGCTCTTCCCATCAGGTGACCAAAGGATTGGAGCCTCAGCATAGTCCTTCCAGTGAATATTCAGGACTTAATTCCTTTAGGATTAACTGGTTGGATCTCTTTGTTGTCCAAGGGACTCTCAAGAGTCTTCTCCGGCGCCACAGTTCGAGAGCATCCATTCTTCGGCTTTCAGCTTTCTTTATAGTCCATCTCTCACATCCATACATGACTACTGGAAAGACCATAGGCTTGACTATATAGATCTTTGTTGGCAAAGTAATGCCTCTGCTTTTAATACACTGTCTAGGTTTGTCGTAGCTTTCCTTCCAAGGAGCAAGCATCTTTTAATCTCTTAGCTGCAGTCACCATCCATAGAGATTTTGTTGTCCAAGAAAATCAAGTCTATCACTGTTTTCACTTACTCTCCTTCTGTTTGCCATGAAGTGATGGGACTGGATGCCATGCTCTTAGGTTTTTGAATGTTGAGTTTCAAGCCAACTTTTTCACTCTACTTTTTCACCCTCATTAAGAATCTCTGTAGTTCTTCTTCACTTTGTGCCGTTTGAGTGATCTCATATGCATATCTGAAGTTGTTGATATTTCTCCTGGCAGTCTTGATTCCAACTTGTGATTCATCCAGTCTGGCATTTCACATGATGTACTCTGCATCGAAGTTAAATAAATAAGGTAATATATAGCCTTACTCTTTTCCCAGTTCTGAACCAGGCCACTGTTCCATGTCCGGTTCTAACTATTGCTTCTTGAACCACATACAGGTTTCTCAGGAGACAGGTAAGGTGGTCTGGTATTCCCATCACTTTAAGAATTTTACACAGTTTGTTGTGATCCCCACAGTCAGGGGGTTAAGTGTAGTCAGTGAAACAGAAGTAGATGTTTTTCTGGAGCTCCTTTGCTTTCTCCACAATCCAATGAATGTTGGCAATTTGATCTCTGGTTGCTCTGCCTTTTCTAAACCCAGCTTGTACATCTGGAACTTCTCAGTTCATATACTGCTGAAGCCTAGCTTAAAGTAATTTGAGCATAAACTAGCTAGCATGCGAGATGAGTACAATTGTGCGGTAGTTTGAACATTCTTTTGCATTTCCCTTCTTTGGGATTGGAATGAAAACTGACCTCCAGTCCTGTGGCCACTGCTCAGTTTTCCAAGTTTGCTGGCATATTGAGTGCAACACTTTCACAGCATCATCTTTTAAGATTTGAAATAGCTCGACTGGAATTCCATCACCTTCACTAGCTTTGTTCATAGTAATGTTTCCTAAGGCCCACTTGGCTTCACACTTAAGGATATCCAGCTCTAGGTGAGTGACCACACCATCATGGTTATCTAGGTCATTAAGACCTTTCTTGTATAGTTCTTCTGTGTATTCTTGCCACCTCTTTTTAATTTCTTCTACTTCTGTTAGACATGATAAAAGACAAAAATGGTAAGGATCTGTCCTTGTATGAAATGTTCCCTTGATATCTCCAGTTTTCTTGAAAAGATTTCTAGTCTTTTCCATTTTATGGTTTTCCTCTTATTTCTTTGCATTGTTCATTTAAGAAGACGTTCTTATCTCTCCTTGCTGTTCTCTGGAACTCTGCATTCATTTGGGTGTATCTTTCCCTTTCTCCCTTATCTTTCAATTCTCTTTCTTTCCTCAGCTGTTTATAAACTCTCCTCAGACAACCACCTTGCCTTCTTGCATTTCTATTTCTTTTTCTTTGGGATGGTTTTGGTCACTGTCTCCTGTATAGTATTATAAACCTCAGTCCATAGTTCTTCAGACACTCTATCTATCAGATCTAATCCCTTGAATCTATTTGTCACCTCCAGTATATAATCAAGGGATTTGGTTTAGGTCATACCAGTCTTCACTATCAGTGGTTGGGGCATAGACTTGCCTTTCTGTGATGTTGAATGGTTTCCTTGGAAACGAACCATGATCATTCTGTTGTTTTTGAGATTGCACCCCAGTACTGTATTTCAGGCTCTTCTGTTGACTGTGAGGGCTACTCCGTTTCTTATAATGAATTCTCGTCCACAGTAGTAGATATAATGTTTATCTGAATTAAATTCTGCTATTTACATCCATTTTAGTTCACTGATGCCCAAGATGTTGATGTTCAGACTTTACATCTCCTGCTTGTCCACATCCAGTTTACATTGATTCATGGACCTAACATTCCATGTTCCTATCCAATATTGTTCTTTACAGCATCAGACTTTACTTTCACCACCAGACACATCCACATCTGAGCATCATTCTGGCTTTGGCCTCGGCGCTTCATTCTTACCGTAGCTGTTAGAAATTGTCCTCTGCTCTTCCCCAGTAGCATATTGGACACCTTCCGACCTAGGGAGCTCATCTTCCAGCATCCTGTCTTTTAGCCTTCTCATGAGGTTCTGCAGGTAAGAATACTGGAGTGGTTTGCCATTCCCTTCTCCAGTGGACCACAGTTTGTCAGAACTCTTCACTATGACCTGTCTGTCTTGGGTGGCCCTGCATGGACAGCGTGGCTCATAATTTCATTGAGTTACACAGCCCCTTCTCTGCGACAAGGCAATGATCCATGAAGGGGATTCAGGTCTGTCGGACCCAGTTTTATTTTTTAATAACTTTATTTTTTTCTGTTTTTTTCTTAATTTTATTTTTGTATTTATTTTTCTATTTTGGCTGTGCTGGCTCTTCATTGCTGCGTAAGCTTTTGGTGGCTTCTCTTGTTACAGAGCATGGGCTCTCGAGTCCTCAGGCTTCAGGAGTTGCCGCACATGGGCTCAGTAGGTATGGCTCCTGGGCTCCAGAGCACAGGTTCAGTAGTTGTGGCACACAGATTTAATTGCTCTGCAGCATGTGGGGTCTTCCTGGACCAGAGATTGAACCCACGTCTCCTGCATTGGCTGATGGATTCTGTAACTTTCCACCAGGAAAGTTAGAGGACTGAGTTTTAATTTTTGAGTTTCTTATTTGAGCATTTCTCTTTGTAAGGATTGATATTTTATGACTTTTATTCTTTCTTAGAGATCTTCCAATGATAAATTTACTAATTTTTAAAAATAGAATAAATGTTTTTATCTTGCAACTACCATATGAGTCCATTGGAGATCAAATACACAGTATTGGATCTTAATGATCTTATTTTCCTATATCTTAAGACATTTCGCTGTATCCTCATCTTAGGAATTATTTCATTATTCCTCATCAGTTTTTCCCTGCCATGTTAAAAATGAGTAAGATAATAAGAAGACAGAACGACAGCGTTGCCTGGAAGAATTACGTAATAGTGAGATAAACACTTCTTGTCTGTTGGCATCACCAAAAAGAAATATGGAGAAGCTATTTACATCGTCTTTTATTTTTTTTCCCTTGACACTTAAAAGTATTTTTAACAAAGTCAGAATCCTCAAATTAAATGATATACCTTATATATTCAGTTCTAAAATTGATATGATCAAAGTTTTTATGTGGTCAGATTTATTCCTGATAATCAGTTGACTAATCAAACTTAAACTGGAAAGCTTTCCCTGCTGAAAATTTAGCTAGTCCTTGCTGTCCATATGTTAAGGAGTCGTGTGTGATGTTTGCTCAGCCAAGACTCGGTTTATTCAGAGAGAATGAACTAAAACTGGTGTTGAGTGATGCTTCCTCCGCTGTTTGTCCAGATAGACCTGAGCTTGAGAGTCGCTTGGCCGCTAGGTTTACAAAGAAATGTGTATTGTTAATATTTATACTTGGAGGAGATTCAGTCAAAACACAAAGATTGTAGTCTATTTTATGTCTGAAAGTTTTAGCCAATTGTTACCTAATTTGGTTGCAAAAGTTAAAGCCTCTCTGATTAATAATCTGCTATATTTTTCTTCTTAACAGCTGTGCTTACAGTATAATAGAAACAAAACGTGGAAATGAAAATATTCTTTCTAGTACAAAGTAGTTTAACTTTAAAATTATTTCATTTTAGCTGTACATCTAAGCTAATGACAGTTTGGTTTACTAGACTTTTTCTGTAATTGTATAGCTAGTTGTGATTTAGATTCCTATTTATTTAAACATTGAAAGAAAAAACTTCTATAGCTAGATTTCTAAATCAAATATTTTCCCAATAGTGATGTGTTTGAGATTTTCTTTAGTCACATTTACTGATTTACAGCTGGATAAATTAAGGTGACTTTTTTTTTTTGTTTTAGGAAGAATTTGGCTATAATGCAGATACCCAGAAGCTGCTAGCTAAAAATGGAGAGACTCTTCTAGGAGCCATTAATTTTTTCATTGCCAGTGTAAACACTTTGGTGAATAAAACAATTGAAGATACATTAATGACTGTGAAACAGTATGAAAGTGCCAGGTATGTATAGATTTTCATTCTGTCATTTGTTTTACAGATAATACATAATTCAGGTAAGATTTGGGGTTGCCAACAAGAGAAACCAACTCTGGTCAATATGAACAGAAAAAAAATGTGTTATTAGAGTGTTGTAGGACAGCCCACTGGAGAACGCAATGGCAACCCACTCCAATACTCTTGCCTGGAAAATCCCATGGATGGCGGAGCCTGGTAGGCTGCAGTCCATGGGGTCGCTGAGAGTCGGGCACGACTGAGCGACTTCACTTTCACTTTTCACTTTCATGCACTGGAGAACGAAATGGCAACCCACTCCAGTTTTCTTGCCTGGAGAGTCCCAGGGACAGAGGAGCCTGGTGGGCTGCCGTCTGTGGGGTTGCACAGAGTCGGACACGACTGAAGCGACTTAGCAGCAGCAGCAGCAGGAGAGCCCACTCCAGTGTTCTTGCCTGGAGAATCCCAGGGACGGGAGCCTGGTGGGCTGCCATCTGTGGGGTCACACAGAGTTGGACACAACTGAAGCAACTTAGCAGCAGCAGGAGAGCCTGCAGAGCTAATAAAAAGGCAGGAGAACAGTTTGAGAAATCAGCAAGAGCCAAAGCCAAAATAATGCCTCAGAAGAATCTCATTAGAGTTCTGATGCCTCAGTACCTCTGGTACTAGATGCTGCTACAGCTCACATAAATAAAAATTCCAAAGACTCCTGAATACTTTGCTTCATTGCCTTGAGAGTATCCAGTTGAGCCTTGGTCATGTGCCCACACCTTGCCTGTTTGGATTAGGAAGGTGGGGGAGCTCCCCGCTCAGCATTCTTGGCAGAGCACAGGGCCTTGTTTTCCAGCAGATCGACAGCAGATACCCTGTCTAATCTGTCCTGAGCCTGCCTTTTCAGCCATACTGCTTCCCTGCTACAGCCAGATGCATAGTTTCAGTTGCTTTGAATATGGAAGCTTATTTCTGCCTCCATAATTTTATGTTGGTTATTCAGATTATAACCGGTCTTCAGTCTTCCAGATTTTATTTTTTACATAAATTATCTGCCTTGTATTTCCATGGTGTTTTATAACACAGTATTTTCATACTTTTTTACATACCTCCACACACACATGATTTCTCTGTCTCATAACCATCCTGTTAGGTAAACAAAATACATATTAATAGATGCCCAGAAATTTCTAAAATGCAGCAGATCTATGATAGCATTTTTCAGCTTCTCATTCCAGACCCAGTTTTCTTCCCCCACTCATTTTTGTCCCCTTTTAGTTTTTTTCCTCTGAACACTTGATTTCTTTATTTTTTGTTATACTTTTTATAGCATAGGCAAAGATAGTACAAACTTTACCTTTTTGGTGTATAACTTTTTGGCCTCTTGGTCTAGTTTAGTGATATGAGAAATGCCTATGAAAGTGCTGGATGTATCTAGTCTTCTTGCAGTTGAGTGCTTATTCTTAAGTATATATGTCCTTATGCTTTGCATAACTAAAAGCCCAAACCACATGGAAAGTTCATTGGTTTTTGTTTTTCTTTAATTGATAGTAGTTGCTCAAAACATTTTTATACCTTATAAACAGTTAAATAGTTTCAATTCAAGCTTTAAAAAGTTATTATCATGTTCTTTCAATAGCTTGCCTTTTTACACACACCCTCTTTCCTGAAACTTTCTTTTTTATATTGACCTGTAGATGGGTTATAGTATTGTGTTAGTTTCAGGTGCACGGCAGTTCAGTACACACACATGCACACGTATTCACTTTCACATTCTTTTTCACTATAGGTTGTTATAAGATATGGGATATAGTTCCCTGAGCTATGCAGTGAGTCCTTGTTGTTTATGTACTTTATATGTATATACACACACATATATACACACACACACATATATATATACACACACACACACATATATACACACACACACATAGTGATGTGTATCTGTTAGTTCCATACTCCTCCCAATTTTTCTTTCTCCCCAACCTTTCCCTCTGGTAACCATAAACTTGCTTTCAAAATCTGTGAGTCTCTTTTTGTTTTGTAAATAAGTTCAATTGTATCATTTTTTAGATTTCACAGATAAGTGATATTATTTGTCAAGTAAGTGATATGTAATATTTGTCTTTCTCGGTCTGACTTCACCTAGTGTGGTAATCTCTAGCTCCATCTATGTTGCTTCAAATGGCAGTACTTCATTATTTTTTGTGGTTGAATAATAACTTTAATTTTTTAAGGAACATCTGTAGTTCTCCACAGTGACTGTACCAGTGTCCTTTCCCACTAACAGTGTAGGAGGGTTCCCTTTTCACCACACTCTCTCTTGCATTTATTATTTGTAGAATCTTTTTTTTGGTAGATCTTTTGATAATGGCCATCCTCACTGGTATGAAGTGATACCTCATTGTAGGTTTGATTTACATTTCTCTAGTAATTAGAGATGTTGAGCATCTTTCCCTGACCCTGTTGACCATCTGGATGTTTTTGGAGAAATGTCTATGTAGATCTCCCATTTTTTGATTGGATTGTGTTTTTTTGTTATTGAGTTGTATGAGCTGTTTGTATATTTTGGAAATTAAGCCCTTGTCACGTTGGTCACCAGTATTCTCTCCCAGTCTGTAGGTTGTCTTTTCATTTTGTTTATGGTTTCCTTTGCTGTGCAAAAGCTTATAACTTTGATTAGGTCTCATTTGTTTATTTTTGCTTTTATTTCTTTTGCCTTTGGACACTGACCTAAAAGACATTGCTACAATTTATGTCAGAATGTTTTACCTGTGTTCTCTTTTGGAAGTTTTATTGTGTCATGTCTTATATTTAAGCCATTTTGAGTTTATTTTGTGTGTGGTATGAGGGTGTGTTCTAACTTCATTGATTTACATGAGGCCTTCTAGTTTTCCCAACACTAGTTTGCTGAAGAAACTCTGTTCTCCATTGTATATTCTTGCCTCCCTTGTCAAAGATTAATTGACCATAGGTGTGTGCATTTATTTCTGGGTTCTCTATTCCGTTCCATTGATCCATGTGTCTGTTTTTATGCTAATACCATGCTGTTTTGATTACTGTAGCTTTGTAGTAGTATCTGAAGCCTGGGAAAGTTATGCTTCCTGCTTTGTTCTTTTTCCTCTGGATTGCTTTGGCAATTCTGAGTCTTCTGGAGTTCCATATAAATTTTAGGATTGGTTTGTTTTGGTTCTGTGAAAAAGGTCATAGATAATTTTAATAGCAGTCACATTAAATCTGTAGATTGCTTTGGGTAGCATGGCTATGTTAACAGTTCTGATTCTTACAAACCAAGAGTATGGAATAGCTTTCCATTTCTTTGAATCATCTTCAGTTTCTTTATCAGTACGTTATAGTTGTCAGCACATAGGTCTTTCACCTCCTTGGTGAGGGTTATTTCAACTCTGTTTTTCATGTTTTTGTTTGTTATTTTTGACAATTTTAAATGGGATTTTTTTTCTTTTTAAAAAAACTTACTCATTTATTTTTGGCTGTGCTCGGTCTTTGTTGCTGTGTGTGGGGTTCCTCTGGTTGTGGCAAGCAGGGGGTGTTGCCGTTGTGCGCATGGCTTATTGTGGTGGCTTCTCTCGTTGCAGAGCACAGGCTCTGGGGAGTGCAGGCTGCAGTAGTTGCTGCTCGTGGGCTCGAGTGCACGCTCGGTAGGTGTGCTGTGTGGGCTTAGTTACCCCATGGCATGGGGGATCCTTCTGGACCAGGGATCGAACCCATCACCTGCGTTGGCAGGTGGGATTCCCAACCACTGGACCACCCGGGAAGTCAAGGATTGTTTTTTTTTGGAAAGTTTACTTTTGATCTTTGCATAAGAAGAGATCCTTCTATCCTGTGCTGTGTTGGTAGCTCTCATTTTAGTATTAACATATCAGATTCTCAGTGACTTGGAAAGGAAGGTCAAGACAAGTACTTGTGGTTGTCTGGTGGGAGAAGGGCACAAATAGATCTGTGTGCCTTATTTAAGTTTTGGACTTGGTTTTTTTACTTTACTTTATTGTTTGAAGAATTTAGTAATATAGTATTACAATTAGAAGATGGGAAAAAGTGAAGAAATCTATCAGTATGATTTTGCTTAGTAACACTGAAGGGATGTCTCAGTAAAATATCCTTCAGTAGGACTTCCTTTGGTAACATTCCCAGTAGTTGGTTTTCCAGTCCTGTTTAAATCCTTTCATGGACATTGCCTGTATTTTTCAAAGGATATATGTTTATTATGTATATTTTTATTTCTATAAGCTATTTCTTCTCAAATCTGTCTGTTCATTTTCATAGCATCCTAATTTGTTCATAATGAATACTCTTCCTTTTATCTTGTAATCATTTCAAACATTCTTATTTTCTAATCTAAAATTGATTGTCCTAATATTTGTAGTTTTGAAGTTGAAATTTCTTTTGTTCTGAAAGTATCCCGGTTAAGAACTATGTGAATCTAGTTTCTGTCTCTCTACTTTGTAATTGTCCACCCATCCTGATTTTTAAATATAAAGTATATTTTATTTGAAACATGTAATATCTTTCTCTTCAGCACTTATTTCTAACATGGTTTAAAAAATATTAACCCATATTAAAGAAAAATACATTAGATGTCACTTATCATACACAAAACATTTTATATTTAATTTGCAAAGGAGAAAAATAAGCCTCTAGAGGTTAAGTGGGTTATTTACTTGGAACTGATTTCAAAGTTAAATGAAAATCCATGGGCTCCTGCCTTCTATTTTTGATCATCAGGCCTCAAACTTGAATTGTACTAATCTCAAATTTTCACATCTAATTTAAAAAAATAGCTTTCATATCTTACGATGAGGAATCTGACTTAATGTATAATGTGATATAAAAAAATCTCAATTTATCCAATAATATAGGTTCGTTTGAAATTTTTGAACAGAATTATCAATTAAGTTATATATACTGGATAGCTGGTTGTCAGGAAACCTTTACACAACCTCTGTATATACTTTAAAAATCAACAACAATAATGACCCACCTCATAATTTATTCTCATATTGAAATTTCAGTATATGATTTTATTCATTAAGCTTAGCTTGGTGGTTAACTTTTCTATGCCGTTTTGGGAATAGCTGAGGCATTGACTAGTTCTAACACTAAAACATTGCCTACTGAGGGATAACATTGAAAAAGAATCCCAGACTGAAAGTTTCTCAGTAGTTGAATTTTCTCCTCTGTCAAAACCAGAATTTATTGACTTTTAGGGCAAGGGTCAGCTATTTGATCAGCACACAAAGTGGCAGTTTAGGCAGATGTCTGGGTGGCCTTTTAACGCTCCCTATTATGCATCGCACAAGTATTTCCTAGCTGTCTGGGGCTTCATGCATAGAAAACCTTAGAACAGCCTATTCAAGACTTACAGAGCAGCACCAACAAGGGAGCCAATTGTGGTCAAAACTTTTCAGATGTGGACACCTGTTTCATATGTTTTACATAAGCCATAAAGTAACCAGCTATCACTAACTTTATTGGTAGGGACTCAGTTCAGACTGGCAACCTTGAAGTGAAGAGTTGCATTTCGAAAACTTAGTATATTTCTGTTCCTGGTGGTAGTGAGCACTTTTAGCTCTTAGGGAAAGCTCTTAGGGAAAGTTTTACTTTGACAGCATCTGCAACTGGATGTAAAAATTAATGTCAGTATTATAACTTTGGCTGTGTTTAAATTAGTTGCTGTTATTTAAAGGTATACCCCATGGCAATGAAGAATATTTGTCTTCACATTAAATCACCACACATTGCTGTTTATTTTTGTTCTGCTTATTTCTCTCTCTCTTCTTACTGATTTTAGTATGTTTGCTTCAGTCCATCCCTCTTCTAATTTGGCTGAAATGATAAAGCACTCTAAAGATATTAGTTATTAGCAGGGGTCCTAAGTACTTTGTATATATGGGTTTTGGTGGGGAAAAAATGTTTTTAGATTATTATTCCCATTTCTGAAGCAGAAAATGAGAGCAAGAGGAAAAGAAAAAAAAGCTTAAGACATTGGAGCTAGTGAAGGACAGAGTGGTCATGCAGTTTGACCATTGAATCCATGAAATTTAACTAGCTATTACCATGTCAGTTGCACCTCCTAAATTTTTAGTAACTCTCCACCTGTGTAGCTTTACTATCATTGGTCATTGTCTTCTGAATTCAGTGACTCATTTCTCTTTTGCCCATAGTCTTCTAATTGGTTTCCTTCTGATTTCTTAATCTACTCTAGTCCATCCTCCGTGCATGACTTTACCACTAAAGTCATCTTTGTGTCCTGAGCAAATAGAACATGCTGCTTTCCAAATCAAAGTTCTTCCATGGCTTTTTATCACTTGTCCCTGGATTCAGTCTGATCTCTGTAGTCATGGCCTGTATTGTTGTTGTTCAGTCATTCAGTCACTCAGTTGTGTGTGACTCTGCATTCCCATGGACTGCAGCACGCCACGCTCCCCTGTCCTTCACCATCTCTTGGAGCTTGCTCAAACTCACGTCCATTGAGACAGTGATGACATTGGCGCTTGCTCAAACTCACGTCCATTGAGACAGTGATGACATCCAGCGACCTCATCTTCTGTCATCCCCTTCTCCTCCTGCCTTCAATCTTTCCCAGCATCAGGGACATTTCCAATGAGTCAGCTCTTTGCATCAGGTGGCCAAAGTATTGAAGCATCAGCTTCAGCATCAGTCCTTCCAGTGAATGTTCAGGGTTGATTTCCTTTAGGATTGACTGCTTTGATCCCCTTGCAGTCCAAGGGACACTCAGGAGTCTTCTCCAGCACCACACTTCAGAAAGCATCAATTCTTCAGCACTCAGCCTTCTTTATGGCCCAACTCTCAAATCCATACATGACTACTGGAAAAACCAAAGCTTTGAGTATATGGACCTTTGTCGGCAAAGTAATATCTCTGCTTTTTAACATGCTGTCTAGGTTGGTCATAGCTCTTCTTTCAAGGAGCAAGCATCTTTTAATTTCATGGCTGGAGTCACCATTCGCAGTGATTTTGGAGCCCAAGAAAATAAAGTCTGCCACTGTTTCCATTTTTTCCTCATCTATACGCCATGAAGTAATGGGTCTGTATACCATGCATGATATTAGTGTTTTGAATGTTGAGTTCCAAGCCAGCTTTTTCACTCTCCTCTTTGACCTTCATCAAGAGGCTCTTTAGTTCCTCTTTGCTTTCTGCCATAAGGATGGTGTCATCTGCATATCTGAGGTTAATGATATTTCTCCTGGCAATCTTGATTTCAGCTTGTGATTCATCCACCTGGGCATTTTGCATGATGTACTCTGAATATAAGTTAAATAAGGCAGGGTGACACACTCCTTTCCCAATTTTGAACCCATCTGTTGTTCCATGTTTGTTTCTTAATCTCAATTCCGCCTTCCTGCCTGATAACTAATTCCTTTTGTGATCTTATTCCAACTTCAGGTTGTAAGTTACTGAATTACTTGCCCACTGTGTCATGGTATCTTACAAATCTATGCCTTTATGCATACTCTTCTCTTCCTGAAATGCTCTATCAATTTCCCAGCCCCAATCCACCTCAAAAACTCTTAACCATCCTTTAAAACTTGTTTTAATTTTCTCCTGAGATGCTTGTTCAGATACCTGATTAAGTAAATTCTTCATCGTGATTTCCATCTTCCTTTCCCCGTGGCAGTATCCCTTATCTCATTTTGTTGTAGTTGTTTGAAAGCTTCTCTTAGTCTAGACTGTTAACTTCTTGAAGATAAGCTATGAAGATGGTAGATAAAATCTGTTTCTAGCACAGTGCCTGAAACTTACAGAGTTAGCACTTAGTATTTGTTGAATGAATTGTATCATGAATGAACCAATGATATGCTTTTGACCTTGAAAGGTGAAATTTATTAAATTCAATATGAGTTGAGAATAAATTGGGCTTGGTGTGAGAGACTCATGTTCTTTCTCGAGTCATATATACATTACAGAGTATGTTTAATTCCCAAAATAGATACAAATTGTACTATAGATAGTTTAATAAAGAGCTTTAGTTTTAGGGCATAAGTTTGTGGTGCTGATTTTGACTGAATTGAGATCACTGTCTGGTTGCTCAGTTGTATCCGACTCTTTGTGACCCCTTGGACTGCAACACACCAGGCTTCCCTGTCCGTCACCAGCTCCTGGAACTTGCTTAAACTCATGTCCATCCAGTCAGTGATGCCATCCAACCATCTCATCCTCTGTTGTCCCCTTCTTCTGCCTTCATTCTTTGCCAGCATCAGGGTCTTTTCTAAGGAGTCAGTTCTTCCCATCAGATGGTCACAGTATTGGAGCTTCGGCTTCAGCATCAGTCCTTCCAGTGAATATTCAGGGTTGATTTCCCTTAGGATGGATTGGTTTGATCTCATTGCAGTCCAAGGGACTCTCAGGAGTTTTCTCCAACACCACAGATCAAAAGCATCAGTTCATCAATTCAGCTTTCTTTATGGTCTAAACCTCATACATGACTACTGGAGAAACCATAGCTTTGACTAGATTGGAATTTTGTCGGCAAAGTAATGTCTTTGCTGATTAATATGCTGTCTGGGTTTGTCATAGCTTTTCTTCCAAGGAGCAAGCATCTTTTAATTTCATGGCTGGAGTCACCATTTGCAGTGATTTTGGAGCCCAAGAAAATAAAGTCTGTCACTGTTTCTGTTGTTTTCCCTTCTATTTGCCTTGAAGTGATGGGATCAGATGCCATGATCTTAGTTTTCTGAATGTTGAGTTTCAAGCCAACTTTTTCACTCTCCTCTTTCACTTTCATCAAGAAGCTCTTTATTGCTCTAAGCTTTCTGCCATAATGGTGGTGTCATTTGCATATCTGAAGTTACTGATATTTCTCCTGGCAGTCTTGATTCCAGCTTGTGCTTCATCCAGCCCAGCATTTTGCATGATATACTCTGCATATAAGTTAAATAAGCAGGATGACAATATACACCCTTGAGATACTCCTTTCCCAATTTGGAACCAGTCCATTGTTCCATGTCCAGTTACAACTGTTGCTTCTTTACCTGCATACAGATTTCTCAGGAGGCAGGTAAAGTGGTCTGGTATTCCCATCTCTTTCAGAATTTTCCACAGTTTGTTGGGATCCACACAGGCAAAGGCTTTAGCATAATCACTGAAACAGAAATAGATGTTTTTCTTGAATTTTCTTGCTTTTTCTGTGTTCCAGTGGGTGCTGGCAATTTGATCTCTGGTTCCTCTGCCTTTTCTAAAACCAGCTTAAACATCTGGAAGTTCATGGTTCATGTACTGTTGAAGCCTAGCTTGGAGAATTTTGAGCATTACTTTGCTAATGTGTGAGATGAATGCAGTTGTGCAGTAATTTGAACATTCTTTGGCATTGTCTGTCTTTGGGATTGGAATGAAAACTGACCTTTTCCAGTCCTGTGGCTACTGCTGAGTTTTCCAAATTTGCTGGCATATTGAGTGCAGCACTTTCACAGCATCATCTTTTAGGATTTGAAATACCTTAACTGGAATTCCATCACCTGTACTAGTTGTGTTCGTAGTGATGGTTCCTAAGGCCCACTTGACTTCACATTCCAGGATATCTGGCTCTAGGTGAGTGATCACACTGTTATGGTTATCTGGGTCATGAAGATCTTTTTTGTATAGTTCTTCTGTGTATTCTTGCCACCTCTTGATATTTTCTGCTTCTGTTAGGTCCATACCATTTCTGTCCTTTATTGAGCCCATCTTTGCATGAAATGTTCCTTTGGTATCTCTAATTTTCTTGAAGAGATCTCTAGTCTTTCCCATTCTGTTGTTTTCCTCTATTTTTTTGCATTGATCGTTGAGGCAGGCTTTCTTACCTCTCCCTGCTGTTCTTTGGAAGTCTGCATTCAGATGTTTATATCTTTCCTTTTCTCCTTTGCTTTTAAGCTTCTCTTCTTTTCAAAGCTATGTATAAGGCCTCTTCAGACACCCATTTTGCCTTTTGGCATTTCTTTTTCTTAGGGATGGTCTTGCTCACTGCTTCCTGTACAATGTCAGGAACCTCCATCCATAGTTCTTCAGGCACTCTATCAGATCTAATCCCTTGAATCTATTTGTCACTTCTACTGTATAATTGTAAAGGATTTGATTTAGGTCATACCTGAATGGTCTAGTGGTTTTCCCTACTTTCTTCAATTTAAGTCTGAATTTGGCAATAAGGAGTTCATAATCTGAGCCACAGTCAGCTCTTGGTCTTGTTTTTGCTGACTGTATAGAGCTTCTCCATCTTCAGCTGCAAAGAATATAATCAGTCTGATTTCAGTATTGATCATCTGGTGATGTCCATGTATAGAGTCATCTCTTGTGTTGTTGGAAGAGAGTGTTTGTTATGACCAGTGTGTTCTGTTTGCATAACTCTGTTAGCCTTTGCCCTGCTTCATTTTGTACCTAAGGGCAAATTTGCCTGTTACTCCAGGTATCTCTTGACTTTTGCATTCCAGTTCCCTATGATGAAAAGGACATCTTTTTGGAGTGTTAGTTGTAGAAGGTCTTGTAGGTCATCATAGAACCATTCCACTTGAGCTGCTTCAGCATTGGTGGTTGGGACATAAACTTGGATTACTGTGATATTGAATGGTTTGCCTTGGAAACAAACAGAGATCATTCTGTCGTTCTTGAGTTTGCTCCCAAAAACTGCATTTTGGACTCTTTTGTTTACTGTGGAGGCCAATCCATTTCCTTCTAAGGGATCTTGCCCACAGTAGTAGTAGATATAATGGTCATCTGAATTAAATTCACCCATTCTGGTCCATTTCTAAAATGTTGATGTTCACTCTTGTCATCTCCTGTTTGACCACTTCCAATTTACCTTGATTCAGGGATCTAACATTCCAGGTTCCTGTGCAATATGGTTCTTTACAGCATTGGACTTTACTTCCCTCACCAGTCACGTCCCCAACTGGGTATTGTTTTTGTTTTGGCTCCATCTCTTCATTCTTTTTGGAGTTGTTTCTCCATTCACCTACTGAGCTGGGAGTTCATCTTTCAATGTCGTATCTTTTCCATATTGTTCATGGAATTCTCAAGGCAAGAATACTGAAGTGGTTTGCCATTCCCTTCTCCAGTGGACCAAATTTTGTCAGAACTCTCCACCATGACCCATCTGTCTTGGGTGGTGCTACACGGCATGGCTCATAGTTTCGTTGAGTTAGACAAGGCTGTGATCCATGTGATCAGTTTAGTTAGTTTTCTGTGATTGTATTTCCTGTCTAAGTACTGAACAGTTGACACTACTGCATAAGTCACTGTTTAATGAGCAAAGTAATGCTGTCGCTACTTGGCTGCTATGACAGAGAGCTTGTGAGGACTGGGGTCGTGCAGTGCCGTGCTGGGGCGACTGTGTCAGCGTTAATGGCGAGAGAGCCTCGAGGGAGGGCCTCTCAGGGAGCGTGAGGTGGTCAAGTGCTCCATGGAAGACACCGTGGTCACATTCTGAATACTAACGATATGGAAATCCACCTAGAGTTGTGCTGTGCATACCGTAGCCACTCAGCACGGGTGTCTGTGGAGCACATGAAGTGACTAGCTTGAATTGAGATGTGATGGAAACTTAAACAGTGGATTTCAGAGACTCAGTCTCCCGCCCCCGAAAAGTACAGTAGCTCAGTAACAGATTTTTTACACTGATTATGTATTACAGTGATAATATTTTGATATATTGGGTAAAATAAAACATACTGTTAAAGAGATGAAGTTAACTTTTTTTTTTGGCTCTGCCTTTGTGGCAAGTGAAATCTTAGACTGGGGATCAAACCTATGCCTCCTGCTTTGGAAGCAAGAATTCTTAACCACTGGACCACCAGGGAAGTCTGTAACCTGGTTTTTAAATTGTGGAAATTTTACTTGTCAGTTGATACTGTGCTTGAAAAGGAAGAGTTAATGAGATTAAGAGATAGTCTCCCCTCCCTCTAAAAAAAGCAGCAGCTCCCCCACCACCATGCTTATATTAATAGCTCTTTGTTAGAAGATACTTGATTTTAAAAGCATAAAGTATCAAATATGTATGAGGATTATTATATATTAATGTATAATATAGGATGGTTGGGTAGTTCCACTTTACCTCCTGAACTTACTTCACACTGTCTTTGTAGCATGCTTCACTTATTCTCCTCTTTCCAGAATTGAATATGATGCATATCGTACTGATTTGGAAGAACTGAATCTTGGACCACGTGATGCAAACACTCTGCCAAAGATTGAGCAATCACAGCATCTGTTCCAAGCACATAAGGAAAAGTACGATAAAATGCGCAATGATGTTTCTATCAAGTTAAAATTTCTAGAAGAAAATAAGGTAAATGTATTCTTTACCTTCTGAGATTTTTTTCTCTGTTAACTCTTTGTTTATAGAGTTGACCCTTGAACCACCTGGGGATTGGGGGCCCTGGCCCTCCAGTGCAGGTGAGAGTCCACGTGTAATGCACACTTGGTTCCCTGAGTCCAGGGCTCCCCTGTGTCTGCAGCTCCACATTTGCAGACTCAGCCCACCCTCCAGTGCTGTAGTATTTACTGTTGAAGAAACCTCACCTGTATGTGGACCCACACAGTTCAAACCCATATTGTTTAAGGGTCAGCTTGGGAGTTGTTGGAAATGAAATTCCATTTATAAACAGTGTTTTCATGTTTATAAGTACATAAAGTATATTACCTTAACCTTTCTGTCATTAAAGTCATCAGCTGTGCTGTTCCAGTCTTTCACATGTAACAATTGGCAAAAAATACTTGATGTTGATCTTCAGACTGATGTTGGTATCAAGTGCTTTAAAAAGTTACATAATGCTATATTCTGTTCTGAATATTTTGAAAACTTTTTATTAATGGTAGGTAGAGATTTCAGGAGGGGAACTGCATTCTTCTCAGTACCTAATAAATGAGGAATAACCGAAAGGTTCTGATTAGGGCTGCAGTTAGCATAACCTGAAAGAAGCAAGCTAAGAAGTCAGTTTTCCAGCTTATTTTCATGTAACATGAACACATCAAAACCTAGAGCAGTGAGAGGTGATATGGACCTACTGTAGCTTTTGTTGGAGGTGGAGTCATGGGATAACAGGCTAGGGGCTCCGGTTTAAGTAGAGAATAGTTTCTGGTGTTTAACATCACATGCATACTGGGATTGGGAAGAAGGATTGCAGTTCTCCTCCCAGTTGGGAACTCTGCACAGAAGAGGTGTGGCATCCTGTGGAGATAGGGTTTCATACTGCACATTGGTGGTCCCTTTCCTGTGCTTTTCACATCCTCTGAAGTCATAATAGAACATCAGCTCTGCTTTCTCCCAGGTACCTTAGTATTTTTCAGTTCTGTCTCTTGATATCTTCTTGTCTTCTTTAATGTTTCCTTAGAAACTCTTCTGGTTGCTATAAAAGCTGCATAGACTTCCTTGAGACCAGGACTGCTCTTACCTTTTTTTTTGTTTTAGCCACAGTGCATGAAAAGTACTGATTTTCCATTACACTGAAACCATTCTGTTGTCAGTAAAGGAGATCTCAGCAGAGTCATCAGACAGGTTGCTCAGCACTCCTCAGACAAGAGCAGAGTGAGCCTTTTAGTTTCATTAGCTGAGCACATGCTGTGGCACCCATTGTGGTCATTTGGTTTAATAGTTTGAAGGATAAGAATATGTCAGTACTTAGATATAGACATATATATATTTTAGAATCAGCACTGGACGGTGTAGTGCTGCATAAAGTGTGCTAGCATTTTATGGGTTCTACCTGAAGCTGATTTGAATGGAAAAAAAGGAATTCATCTAATTTGAGGGTCCAGGACCTCTGCTAGTAGAGGAAATGATTTTAGGGAATGTTTAAAATGGTAATTGTGTTTTCTTGGAACCTAATAGTATTTGTTGTGTGCTATTCTCTGAATAGTGAGATTATGGCTATTTTTTGTATTTTGTATTTTTCTGTATTTTAAACATTTTCTGTGAAAGCTTATGTTGCCTTTATAAAAAGGGTGTTAAGCTTATTTTGAAACAATTAATGTCCCTAAACCACCCATGCTTATATAGTTCTTACCAGCAAATTATACAAGGATAAATAATGGCCATGTAACTATAACTGTCTTACTGTATAGCTCTTTTTGAAACTTGGCAGTAGATCTCCAGATTTAGACATGAACCAGGGAAGGCACACTTGTTATTTACTAGACATTTTACATTTATTCTCTCACTCATTCATCAAAACAGTCTTGAGACTCAGGAGACACATTGAGCAGTGAGGAAGGTTGGGAATAACAGAAAATTGTGACTTAAAAATACTCTTGAGGCACCCTTGTAAAAAGCCTGGACTAGGATCACTCCATTAGCAGAGAAAGGAAAGAGCCGTGGTTTCGAGGCTGCATGACAGGAAATTGACAGAGGAAGCTAGTTTGCCCTGAAGGTTATGAGGGATGAAGGTTGGGAACTTGTTCTATTTAACTCAGTGTTTAGTTTGAAATGACGACAAGATACTCACATGCAAACAATTGGTAGGAAGTTTATGGTGTGGGTTGGCAATTTGGATGAACAGGGTCAGAGTTCCAGAGATTAAAGTTTAGAAGTCATTACTTTGAGAATAGCATTGTCATTGTCTCACCTTCTCTTCTTTAGACGTTTCTTACTATGAACAAAAAAAAAGTTGCATTTATTCTCAAGGGTTTTATTTCTATTCATGGAGAGCCTAGAAATACTCGGGGGTTTCCACAGTTGTCATCAGCTTCAGTTTCAACTCAGTCAGCTTTGTCTAAAATAAAATCTGTAAAGAAACTCTTAACATTTTTATCTTTTTAATTCTTTAAAACTGTAAAGAGATAATGTTCCTGGTCTCAGTTATTTCAAGCAGTAGACAGCTATGATTTGGCTGAAGACGTCAGCTCATAAGAAGAATTTTTTTGTTTTCTTGCTTTTGCTGGAGCAGCTTCTCCCCTTTTTCTTCAGTAGCTCTACGGGAGGATAAAGCAGGCCTCGGAACTGCCCGCCGGCCCTGCTCGCTCTCTCGGCGGCCTGCAGTGCCTCACGTCTGGGGTTCTTCTGTTGTGAGCTGCAGCTGAGTTTGTTCTTTAGTATTTCTTTTATATGCAGTTGTCACGTAATCTGCTCAGTGCTTGAGTGTGAACAAAACATGAGCTTTCTATTTTTTAAATATCGTAGGTTGAATTTTTTTTTAACATAAGTCATCTGAAACATCCGTGAGTGCTAATTTGTAACTTGATGATGTCCTAAAGGCTATTGTTTTTTTCTAAAGCTGTTGGTGCACCTCCTTTTGCTGGGACATTGTGGGGAGAGGAAGGGCCTTTTGGTTATCCTGGCTTTTGGAGTATCCTCCCATAGCGACACTCCTCTTATAAAATGTGAGGCCAGATAATCAAACAGCTAGAATAGTGCAAAATTGAAAGCAAATAGTCATTGAGTAAAGGACTAAAGATCGTCCTGTGACTATTGTAATAAGTTTTAGTGGCCAAACATTGTGAGAATATTTTTGTTTATTTTGTTTTCAGAACTTAAGGAAAAAAATTGAGAGTGATTGGGAGGTAGATTATTTGCTATTAGAAAATTGAGGTGTTTATATGTACTTAGTCTAGCCTTTTTTCTCTCTGGCAAAACAAAAGGAATAGGTATGTATTAAAAATAGCTGTGTGTCCTTACCTGGGTATGTATGTGCGTGCATTAATGCTGAGAGTTGTGTACATGTGTCCATGCTTGTCATTCACCCTTAATGGGAAAACTTGAGTTCTTCTACTGTTTACAGTCTATACTCTGTCCACCCCTTACCCTATCCCCCCCCATATATTGTGTTTACCTTTAACCTAAACAAACCTCTGAATTCTCTTTCTTATTTACTAAACAAGATTGAGTTGCATAACAATAAGAGCACAGATAATTAGGCTCTTATACTGTTTCTGTTTTCATCAATATTTCTTTTTTCCTAGACTTTTAAATAAAGTAACTTGAGCTATTTTCTGACTTAAGGCAGTTTACCTTTTATTGTTCCTCTCAAGGTTCAAAACAAAACATAGACTAAAAAATATAGTCAAGATAAAGAAAATAGTCATTTCTGGTGCTTTGTACACTTTGTTGGAATAGGTACCCTGCCTTCTTTTACAGCCTCATGATGCCTAGCAATGGTGTTAAATGTATAGTAGTCATTTAGCAAATACATGTTTGCATTTCTTCCCAAAATTTGAGGCATGCTGCAGGGAAGGGAGGAGATGGAGGTGAGTAAGAGTCAGCTAGGGCAGAGTCGATGCTTACCTGGCTCTTTGAATGAGTGAGGCATAGCACGCTCTCTCAGAAACGCTTCTGTTGTCCGCAAGATGTGCCGCTTTCACGGAGAGAAAGCAAAAAGCAGAGGAAAAGAAGCACATCAATGTGAGCAGCCCATGTTTACTTTCTTTCAAAACGTTTTATGGCTTAGAACCATGTAGAATGTGAAAAAAGTAATTTAAGATGATGAACATTTCCCCTAAGATAATTGTAATTTAAGAGTACAAGTAAATATCTTTTCAGGTCCACTAATATATTGTGGGGAGGACCCTGAATGTATCAGAGAGTCAACAATAGTTTAGGGTATAAGTAAAGACTAAGAATCCCATTCATTTTGTCATAGTCTTACTTTAAGAAGGATGGAATATACTCTTACTTTAAGGTAATGTCAGTTAATTAGCTATAACCATTAATTGCACAGTTTTTTCTGTTATTATAGTCAGTAACTCAAAAGGATGACAAGGGAGTTGGGGGTTGGGAGGCTGGGAGAAAAAAGGTGAGCCAGACTTGGGAATCTATCCTAGGAAAAATTTCTTAAAAATTGTAGTCATTCTTAACACTAGGTTGATGAAAAGAACTTCACTCACATCATGTTTCATATAGATTTATAATACAGTGATAATCCTGTATGTTAGGATTTCTTTTCTGATATATTACAGATGTATTTCGTATGTGTGTTATTATGAATTTAACTTATCAGAGACAAGTCCAATAAACAAAAGTGATGAGACAGAGGAAGAGCAGAATACACAGAGAATAAAAACAAGACACACTGTAAATCGACTTTACTTCAATTATAAAAAAACACAAAACGAAGTAAACACAGATAATGCAAGACAGCTATGTATGTAGTTTTGGTGACCCAGTGACTATATACAAATATGTTCTGTTACAGGAAGTACTCAAAGCCTACTACATTTTTATAAAAATGCACTGTAAATGCTGGGAAAGGCTAGGAGAGCAAACATATTCTTCTCTTTGAGACGATATGAGCCTCTGAGTTTAAAAAATGGATATCTGTTGCTAGATTTTAAGAAGCATGTTAATCGTTACTTAATATGTACAAGCAGATACATTCTTGAAATCTTTTTCCCCATTCTCAAAAGAACTCTCATTTTTTACTCAATATTTTTAAAAGATTCATGTCAGTGATTTACTGTCATCTTTATTTCTGTAACTGTAGGTATAAACAGTATTCTTGGTATTTGCTCGTAAATCATGTGAAGTTATTATATTCTATAGGTAAAAGAACCTGATTCTAAATAAAACATAAGCCCTTATGGATTGAAAGGTAGAATATAGTAAGCAGCCGCAACACTGCCAAGTGTGGTTCCCTCCATTTGGATCCTGTGAGATGGCCCCTTACTCCTGCAGCTTTATTTCCAAGCGTAATTCCCAAGTGGGTTCAGTCGTGTAATTTCATGTTGTTACTGTTTTTTATTTATTTAGCAAACATTTATCATGTATTATATACTGTGTACCAGGAGGTGTTCTGGACATTGTTCTGGACCCAGTGAGCAAAAGTGAAAAAAATTCTACCCTCAGAGTTTATAGCCTAGTAAAAGAAACAGGGAAGCCTGGCGTGCTGCAGTTGATGGGGTCCCAGAGTCAAACACAACTTAGCAACTGAATAGCAATGAAAGAAGCAACACTGATCAAATCACACCAAAATGCATGTATGTACATATATATAAATTGTGGCTGTGACCAGTGAGTGGTCAGGCTTCTATTAGAATGTGATGTTGAAAATTCACCAGGTAAAGTGAGAAGCAAAGCGTATTCCAGGTAATTGGAACAGTCTGTGGGAGGTAAACAGGGGCCAAACCATGCCGGCCTTATAGGCCACTTTAGGGAAGAGCGTATTTGAGTGTTGGTGGGAATCCATTGCAGGAATTCTTGGCAAATGACAAGTCTTAAAATGGTTCAGAGGCTGTAGTAGATCCTAAGAGTGAATATAGGAGTTTAAACAGGATGATGGGAGCAAGGATTGGGGTAGTGTTCATGGAAGTGGAGTGAGCTGAAGATTTCAAGAGATACTTAAATGGTAGAACATAAATACATGTAAAATATGAAGAATAGATTGATATATAATTAGCACCTTTGACTTTTTATTCCTTTATTCAGCAAATGTTCAATACTTGTTTCAGTCACTGAGTTAAAGTCTTGCTGTCATAGAGTCAAGTAAAAGAAATATATATTAACCAGCTAATTACAGAAATACAAGCTGTGATTGGTGCTGTGAAGGGAAAATAGAGGGGTCTTATGAACATACAAAGGGAACATGTCTTGACATGAGAGAGGAAGTGACGCTGGAGCTGAGACCCAAAGGGATGGAGAGGAGGCAACCAGAGGTGTATAGGGAAAGGAATGATGGGTGCGTGCTCAGTCGTGGCCAGGCTCCGCTGTCCCTGGAATTCTCCAGGTAAGAAGACTGGAGTGGGTTGAAGATTCCCCCTCCTCCAAGGGATCTTCCCAGACTAGATTGGGATCGAACCTGCATCTCCTGTGTCTCCTGCATTGCAGATGGATTTTTTACCTCTGAGCCGTAAGGGAAAGGAATAGAATATGCAAAAGCCAGTCAAAGGTCAGTGAGTCCAGAGCATGCAGAGAACCAGGGAGAGTAGCTCTGGATGAAATAGATAGATCTGGCCAACACAAGGGTGAGATGACCTACATGCAAGGTTATTCATCACAGTATCACTGGTAACATCAAAAGATGAGGAACAACTGAACAGTTCAGCAGTAAAGAACAAGTTGAATAAACTATGGCTCATTTATACAATGGAATACTTTTCAGCCATTAAAAAAAAAAAAGACTAGGGATGTCATTAATAGAAAGATCCTCAGAGCATACTATTAATAATAAATGAAAAGACCAAGGTGCACAGCATTGTATGTGGTACAAAACCTTTTGTGTAAGAAAGGAAAGACTTAAGAATATATAATCTTATTTTCTTGTATTTGCATAAAGAAAATCCAAAGGAATTAACTAATTAATGTTTTTTTTTTAACCTGTAAGGGGAATAGAGTAGTTGGAGACAGGACTGAAAATCTTGATATATACTTATATCCTTTCAATTTTGGTCCTACGTATTTAAAGGATGATTTTGATTTAAAAGAAAAGAAAATATGTATAGATAGAAAATGTTTGTTTTTAAATAGGATACCTTCTGTTTTCAAAAAGACTTAACCAGATTTCTATTTTTTAAACATAATTTTATTACCTATGACCTATAATTTTGCTCATAGCTTAAAATCAAATGATCGATTCAGTGTTGGAAAGAATAGAAAGACAGTTTCATCTTAAGTGTGAGGTTAGAAATGATATGATAGTGCCTTCCATATACATCAGAATATATTTTCTTGTATACTGCCATGTTTGCTGCGTTTAATGGTTTGACTTCCAGGTCTCTTTAAAACTTTTTAAACACACATGAAACAGGAAAAATTTGCCTGTGATTTGCGTTGCCTCCTTTCCCTTTTTATAACAGAGATGGAAGTTAACTATCTTTGTATCAATCATGCAACTAAAAAGAATTGAGAGTTGTGGGTTGATTTTGAACTTAACAGCATCCAAGCCATACCTGTTGGCAGATTTTGAAATTGACAGCATCCAATTACCTGTCTTGGTGATTTGCAGTCCTCAGCTGTTGAATGAGGGAGTGAGCATACCCAGCCAACCAGTTCATGCAGTCTCCCCGTCAGCTGTGCTAGTATCCAGCAGGCAGGGTGAAGGAAAGATTTAAAAGCCTTCCAAAGGGATAGCACATGAATTGCTGTTTTTATATATTTGACTTCGTGTGTGTGTGTGTGTGTTTGGCAGTTATGTTTAAAGTACTTGTGTTTTCTTGACCTGGTCAGAAGTTCATGTTTCTGTTGTTTATCTTAGAGGGGAGGGGATTGTTCAGTGCTTCTACTTTGAGTGTATAGGATTCACCTATTAAAATTTAATTCTTGACCGTTACTGCTGCATTGTCTCTGTTCTGTTAAATGGTTGTACTTGTGTGCGCCTCAGATCCACATTTCACTTACTTTGCCAGCCTTGATTGTCACCCAGGTCAGTTGGCTGGTTTGTCAGTTTGTGATAAAGGTGAGTTTTTAAGTCTGCGGCCAATGTGAGATTTGAACAGACCACTGCTATCTGCATTCATTTTAGTTACAGTAGCATTACTGCACTTTTTTTTTTTTTTGGTTCTTAGTTACCGTCTTGAGATTTACTTAAAAATAAACCCTTTAATTAGTATCTCTGAGTAAAATCTCAGACTATACCAGCAGTGTTTAAGAACTTGACTTTGCGTTCTTTTTGACCTTTCCTTGAAATCCTCTCAGTAATGACTCAGTCCTTTCCTGTTGACTATATATATATTTCTTCCATGACTCATCTATACTTTGCTTTCTTAGATTTGAAATAATCACTTTATAACTAGATTTTTTTCTTTATTCCTCTTAAATCATGTAACATTCTGGTTTCATATTTCTTTAAATTTTCGAAAGATCCCTTTTAAAAATTATTCAGTACATTTTTAAGGTGCTTGCCTTGGGCTATTATAATGACTAAATCTAAAGAAATATTGTATAATTCTGTTACGACAAACTCTCTGCTAACAAGCAGCTTACAGTCTCATGGAGAACATTTCTGTTCTATACAAAATGGTGAGTGAAGCATGAGGAAGAAGAAACCTGGAATTTGACAAAGAAAACCTCAAGAAGGGCTGGACGCAGCGGTGTGGCTCAGGGAGGGCTGGAAGTAGCGGTGTGGCTTGAGCCAGACCGCAGAGTGAGGAGCACGACACTGGCAGAAACAGACCAAAAAAGGTCTTCAAGAAATCCTAGATCCTATGTTTCAGTGATTTGTAAACTTCTGTTATATTTTCTGTTCTCTTCCTAAAGCAAAACATAGTATTGCTGCTTATGGATTTTTTTTTTAAGAAAATTAATGGTTTTATTATAACAAATTTTGGTAAAGATTTTCTAAGTTTAAACAGTTGTTAGGTGCCTGGGATGAGAATTTTGCAAGCTGTTTAAGAGGGAAAAAGTTAGCTTTCCAAGATAAAATACAGAACCACACTATGAAGGAAAACTATCTTGTGAATGTAAAGATGAGTTTGAATGGACCATTAGTTTATCTGTAAGTTCCTGTTGCCCAGTGTCCAAAACGCCAGAGAGAACAGGATCACCTATTCAATGAAAGAAAATACCCAGTGCCTTAACGACGCTCATGGCCCTAAATTAATTTTAAGCTAGGAGTTCATATGCTAACTGGAAAGATTTATGCTATAAAATGTGTCCTCGAGCAGCTTGAAAGTTTCTTTCTTCTGTGTATTATCATAGCATCCAGGGCTTTCTCCATCAAAGCACCAATCTTACTGTGCTGTGAATGCCTCTTAGTCTGTTTCTTCTCCTAGACGTGAGTGCCACGGGTACACAGTTAGGGCATTCCCTTCCTATAGTAAGTGAACCAGTGAACACGGATCTTTGAGTAATCTGCATATAGAGGAAGTCTATCATCTTCTCAGCCAGCCAGCTTTCCAATTAAGGTGGTATTCCTTGCCTTAAAAAAAAAAAAAAAAACAGCAGAGGGAAAAGATTGGAGATAACCTTGGAAAACAGAAGCCATGTTGGTCACATTTAAACCTGGAACCTTTGGAGGGAAGGGTGAGGACTGGGAGTTAGCTAGCTTAGGCATTTTTGCTAAAGGGGAGAAAACTTGTGTGAATCTGTTACTGGAGTTTACCGATTGCATTTCATCAGTTATCTTCTTTTCAAAACAGGACTGCCCCTTTTTACCTCATGGCATTGGGCTCCACTCAGTCATGTCTGACTCTGCAACCCCGTGGACTGTAACCCTCCAGGCTGCCCAGTCCATGGGATTCTCCAGGCAAGAATACTGGAGTGGGTTGCCATTTCTTTCTCCAGGGGATCTTCCTGACCCAGGGATGAAACCCAGGTCTCCTGTATTGCAAGCAGGAGCCACAAGGGAAGCCACTTTTTACCTCATAGGATGCTTTTTTTTTTTTTTACGTAATTGTCAATGATTTGTTGAAACCCATCCCGGTGAGTCAGAAAAATGAAATCTGTTCTTCCACCTCCATATTTGTCTTTCCTTCTCCCTCCCTTCCCAAGGCCCACACCCATATTTCTGATAGTGCTTTTCTTTTTCAGCTGGTAGTTGCTTTTATGACAAGCCATTTCCAAAGCTATTACAAATAAAATTACACTTTGCAAACCTAATAAAAGGCCAGGACAGGTATATTTTCCTGCTATTACTCTTCTGGTTTCTTACTTACTGGAAAAAGATCAAGGGTGCACAGAGAAAGCACATCATTATACATTTTTAAATAGTTGGGGAAAAAGGAGTTAATACCTTACATATTGGTGGTTGGAGACTTCTTACTAAACAGTGATTTTGTTCCAGCTTTTCCTTTCATGTTTAAGCCAAGCTACCGCCCCCAAATTACTCTACACTTAATATAAAACCCTATTTTATAGAATTACTATAAAGGAGAGCCAAATAAGTTTGAAGAACTTAACAATTGTAAATAAAATTGCAAGCTAATAACTTATTTTAACTAGAAATTACCTCATTTAAAAAAATTACCTCAATGTCTCTGATAAGAAGGTATGTAATCTAAATTTGATTTGGGAAAAAGTTCATTTGGTAGAAGTAAAGTACTTTTTTTTTTATTGTTTGATGTCTATGAAGTAATACTTTAAGTTTTATAGTCAGTAACTTTGTAAATGGTATTTATCTTCTTTTGATACATGCTGTGTAGGCACGAGAAAGTTTTTAGTGTTATCCACTTGGTATCATTGAGTTAGACAAGTCTGCTTAGACAGCATATTAAAAAGCAGAGACGTTACTTTGTCAATGAAGGTCCGTCTAGTCAAGACTATGGTTTTTCCAGTGGTCATGTATGGATGTGAGAGTTGGACTGTGAAGAAGGCTGAGTGCCGAAGAATTGATGCTTTTGAACTGTGGTGTTGGAGAAGACTCTTGAGAGTCCCTTGGACTGCAAGGAGATCCAACCAGTCCATCCTAAAGGAGATCAGTCCTGGGTGTTCATTGGAAGGACTGATGTTGAAGCTGAAACTCCAATACTTTGGCCACCTGATGCGAAGAGCTGACTCAATGGAAAAGACCCTGATGCTGGGAAAGATTGAGGGCAGGAGGAGAAGGGGATGACAGAGGATGAGATGGTTGGATGGCATCACCGACTCAATGGACATGGGTTTGGGTGGACTCCGGGAGTTGTTGTTGGACAGGGAGGCCTGGCGTGCTGCGGTTCATGGGGTTGCAGAGTCGGACACGACTGAGCGACTGAACTGAACTGAACTTGGTATCATGTATCAGTTCTACTCTTAAATTTCTCTTACCCAATTTCTATTTAAAACCCCAGCTTGTCTCTGTGTGTTAGCAGTCAGTGTTGAAGTTTGTTTTGCCCTTTAACAATTACAGTATCGTATGGCATATTTTAGGTCATTCACCAGATGTTGCTATAGTGGTTTTCCTTTTGTCTGGTCAGGGTTGCTCTTTGGCAGATCTTTATGAAAGTTCCCTGTGATTGACTTCACAATGATTTAGTGTGTTTCTAAATTACTGTAACTGTTTCTGATGTTAGGTGTTGAAAATTGGTCAAATCTTTCATCATCCCACAGGCAGAAAATGTTGCTTCTGTCTTCTACTTCTATTTTAAATCTGGTTTTCTGTTGTGTTTTATTTAGCCTTATAACCACTTTAAGTTAGGAGATACATACATAAATAGATCAATATAGATTTTATTTTCCTGCTCTGTAATTATGTAAAGATTATATGAAAGTTTTTTATTATATGAATACTTAATATTGCATTATTCTTCATAACTTTAGGAAGAATTAAATTTTAGCTGTTCCATTCTCTGCATTAGTTCCTTGTCCTGAGGCTGTTTGCGTAGCAGCTTGAGGACCAGAGACAAAACAGAAAGTTAAAGTATCTTTTCCACGTTACTGCCCTTCCTTTAGTTGATCTGTTAACCTTTCTTTGTTTATTTCGAACTTTGTTTAAAAGCTTTCTAAAATGCTTATTGCCTATGAATAGAGGCAGGTTAGAATAGGGGAAAGAAGCCAGTCTTGGAATAGACATTCCTAAGTTCCCCAAATCCTGTCTGCTTCCTGGATGTCTAAAACTTAGGTGAATTACTTAACTTTCTGAGTCTTTTTTTTTTTTTTTTTTAATGATAACATGGAGAGAATATAAGATTGCAAAGAGCAGATGTAAGGGTAACATTTATCTGTTGAACAAAAAGTGCTTCACAAAAGTTAGTGTCACCTACTATAATAAAGAATAGTCTACCAAAAATTCTTGGCTGTTTCTTTGATACTATATGCTCATAACTTCTCATGATTTTATAGGACAAATGTAGAAGTAATCTGAAAAAGTGTAATGACCCTAAAATATTTCCTTCAGCATTATGGCTTTTTGACCCTTCTTCTAAAAAGTAGGGTTTGATCTTTTCCCCTCATTTTACTGTCTTCACGTCTCTCAAGTCAGTTCTAATTGAGAAGCCAGAATCTTGCCCAGACTGACCTTTATAAAGTGAACCTGATGAAAAAACCAGATACTTAAAATAATGCTTTTGAGTCTTGTTAGAATTGCTTATATACAGTGACAACAGCATAATATCATTACCATGGTTGCAAAAATTATCTTTAAAATTGTACTGCAGCTGCTTTTCTAATAGTTAATTTTTCCCTCTATTGGTAATGGCTTATATTTATTTAATAACCAAAATATCCTGAAGATTCTTTGTAGCTATCATAGCTTCACTGAATACATTATATGAGTCCATATCCTAGTGCAAATTAAAATTAGTCAAAAATAAGTAGAGAAAGAATAGAAAAAAAAATTTATAAGAAAAAGATGTAGTAAAAGCAAAATATTCTGTTTTTAATTCATTTAATTTAGAAGGTATATTCTTATGATAATTGATTTATTAGTTTAATTTACCTCTCTTTTTGAGTTAGTAATGGTTGGATTAAAGAGTCAACTTACTATTCTTATTTAAAGACTTAGTACCAGAATCAAAACTTGCACTAGAATAACACAGAATCAGTGCCAATAGAAAAGTGAGATAAGTTACCTGTTTTGGTATAAAAACAGCTTCTGAGGTTAAAGTGACAGTACAATTTTATACTTTATTCCCATAATTATAATTGAAAAGTTGTGAATCCCCAGAGCCTCTCTTTATACCAGAAACTTTTCTGAAGTGTGAATACTTTGAAATGCTTTTACACATCAACCTTCTCACAGTTACCAAAAGAATGTTTTTGTGAAAATGGATATTGTCTCATTTTGTTGTGAAAATTAGAATTCAGTCCTAAAAAGCATCCTCTTTTCTTTCTGGATTAGGTTTCCTGGGGAGTGGGGAGCCATTTTAAATACAGCTAATGTCCCTGTTTTGAGGCTCAGTTAGGGTGTCTGTTAGGTTGGTTGACTGTCAGAGGGTGGGGACCGTTGTGTTGACATCAGTAGGGCTAACTAAAAGTTGTCTGATGCCCTTCACCCTTTCTTTTTGACTCAGGAGTCTCCTAACTTTCTAGATTGCTGTAAGAGCTCTCTGCAGTTTAGTATTTGAATCAAATCCTGTGCTCCTTTATTGTCTTCTCCAATTCTAAAACATTGACAATTAAAATTTAAACCCAGAATTTTTTGTGGCCCAAAAAAACAATAATTAGCTAGACCTTATTTCTAAAAATTAGAATTTCACACTAAAAATACAGAAGGCTTTTAGTTTCTCTGTAATTCCAGGAGCCAAGGGTCATCTGAAATTGGAAAACAAGCGAAATACTAGAAGAGCAAGATAGAAATATTACTTTGTGACTCAAGTAGGTTTACTAGTGTGAAAACCTTAAACAGTAACTCAAAATAGGGAAGAGTGTTCATAAACTTGTACATAAACTTTCAGCTGAATTTAATACTTCTCTAATCAAAGTGCCAGTTTCTGTCCTTTAAATAGAAATAATGTTTTTCTATTGAAAGAAAGCCTTTCAACAGAAAGGTTTTCCATAGCCATGTGAGTTTCCAAATATGTTTACTACTATTTAGAAAGCAACTTTATCAGAAAGTTTCAGTAGAAAGGAACCATAAACATTACCTGAATCTCAGTTTCTTCATTATTCAGGTGAAGAGAGCTCACAGGGTAAACATGGGACAGAAATGGGGATTAGGCCCAGTTTCCTTGAAGCTGTCGTTCTCATTCAACTCTGTCACCCTCCTTCTGCAGTTACAAGAGTCTCTAAGGGCAAAGAAAAGGATTATCTACTTCATGGACAGAGAAAATAGAAAATTAATAAATGATTTATTTGTAGTAGATTTGCTTTGTTCCTAATCTGGTAAGTGGAATTTTTAGTGAAGGAAGTTTTACTTGTGTGCTTTTGCAAAAATTCAAAACTCGTCACATAGCAGTTTGTAAGGATTGTACCATGATGTTTTAGGGACAGAAGTTTTCCTTGAATTCTCTGAGGTGTATTACTTTAGACTCTACAAGCAAAGGTGAATGTCTTGATTATAATTGATTGTGGCTTTAGAGAGAATTAGAAAATAGAAAGATTATTTGAAATGTTCTAATTTAGTTTCATTTTTAAATCTATTGATTTATACTCTTTATTTTTTATACTATAATTGAGTCATGAGGCTTTATTATTGTCCTGTTTTTTCCTTTGCTTTTTTATTTAATTGGTGTACGTGTGTGCGTGCTTGTCATTTAGTCATGTCCCACTCTTTGTGACCCCACAGACTGTGGTCCGCCACCAGGCTCCTCTGTCCGTGGAATTTTCCAGGCAAGAATACTGAAGTAGGTAACCATTTCCTCCTCCAGGGGATTTTTCCTACCCAGACAGGGATCGAACCCATGTCTGTCTCCTGTGTCTCCTGCATTGCAAGGCAGATTCTTTACCACTGAGCTACCTGGGAAAGTCCCAGTTGGGCTACACACAGTTTTTTTTTTAATTTTTTAAATTGGTATGCACACAAAATACATACCCTTGGGCTTCCCAGGTGACTCAGTGGTAAAGAATCCGCCTGCCAAGCAGGAGATGCGGGTTCAACCCCTGGGTCTGGAACTTCCCCTGGAGAAGGAAATGGCAACCCACTCCAGTATTCTTGTCTGGGAAATCCCATGAACAGAGGAGACTGGCGGGCTACAGTCCATGGGGTTGCAAAAAGTCAGACACGACTGAGTGACTACATACACGACAACAGCAATGCATTCCTCTTAGGTCAGTACGTAGTTGTGGAATAGCTGGGCTGTATGTACAGTAACATGGGAATAGTAGGTGCGTGTTTAACTTTTTAAGATTCAGTTCAGTTCAGTCACTCAGTCCTGTCCGACTCTGCGACCTCATGAACTGCAGCACGCCAGGCCTCCCTGTCCATCACCAACTCCTGGAGTTCACTCAAACTCACGTCCATCGAGTCGGTGATGCCATCCAGCCATCTCATCCTCTGTCGTCCCCTTCTCCTCCTGCCCCCAATCCCTCCCAGCATCAGAGTCTTTTCCAATGAGTCAGCTCTTCGCATGAGGTGGCCAAAGTACTGGAGTTTCAGCTTTAGCATCATTCCTTCCAAAGAAATCCCAGGGCTGATCTCCTTCAGAATGGACTGGATCTCCTTACAGTCCAAGGGACTCTCAAGAGTCTTCTCCAACACCACACTTCAAAAGCATCAATTCTTCAGCACTCAGCCTTCTTCACAGTCCAACTGTCACATCCGTACATGACCACAGGAAAAACCATAGCCTTGACTAGACGAACCTTTGTTGGCAAAGTAATGTCTCTGCTTTTGAATATGCTATCTAGGTTGGTCATAACTTTCCTCCCAGGGAGTGAGTGTCTTTTAATTTCATGGCCACAGTCACCATCTGCAGTGATTTTGGAGCCAAAAAAATAAAGTCTGACACTGTTTCCACTGTTTCCCCATCTATTTCCCATGAAGTGATGGGACCAGATGCCATGATCTTAGTTTTCTGAATGTTGAGCTTTAAGCCAATTTTTTCACTTTCCTCTTTCACTTTCATCAAGAGGCTTTTTAGTTGCTCTTCACTTTCTGCCATAAGGGTGGTGTCATCTGCGTATCTCAAGGTATTGATATTTCTCCTGGCAATCTTGATTCCAGCTTGTGCTTCTTCCAGCCCAGTGTTTCTCATGATGTACTCTGCATAGAAGTTAAATAAGCAGGGTGACAATATACAGCCTTGATGTACTCCTTTTCCTATTTGGAACCAGTCTGTTGGTCCATGTCCAGTTTTAACTATTGCTTCCTGACCTACATACAGGTTTCTCAAGAGGCAGTTGTATCATTTGACATTTCCACCAATAATATATGAGAGGCCAGTTTGTTCCACGTCGTCACTGGTTTAAGTCAGAATTTCCCTAATAACTAAAGACGTTGGTCATCTTATCATGGACTTATTTCCCATCTGTTTTTTGCTTTGTTTTTTTTGGTGAAATGCCTGTTCAGACTTTCCCCCTATTTTTTGCTTAGGTTGTTTGTCATTTTCTTATTCATTTCTAAGAATATTTTGTATATATTTTATGTCTATCAGTTCTTTGTCTTAATAGGTTTTGCAAATATTGTCTCCCAATATATGGCTTGCCTATTCCTTTTTATAACAGTGTCTTTTAATTAATTTTTTTGGGGGGGGTCGCCGTGCTGGGTCTTCGTTGTTACATGGGCTTGTCTCTAGTTGCAGCAAGTGGGAGCTTCTCTCTAGTTGCAGTTCGAGGGCTTCTCATTGCATCGGCTTCTCTTGTCGCAAGAGCATGGGCTCTAGGGCACACGGACTTCAGTAGTTGCGGTTCTGGAGCACAGGCTCTGTAGTGGCACACAGGCTTTAGGTGTCTCGTAACATGTGGGGTCCTCCCGGATCAGGGGTCACACCCATGTCTCCTACACTGGCAGGTGGATTCTTCACCACCGAGCCACCAGGGAAGCCCATAACAGTGTCTTTTGAAGAGAAAAACATTTTAATTTTGATGAGGTCCAGTTGATTGTATTCTTTTTATAATTTATTCTTTGTGTGAGCTGTTTTAAAATTTTTGCCAAGCCTAAGATTAAGATTTTTTCCTGTGTTTTCTTCTAGAAGGTTTATAGTTTTTAGCTCCTACATTTAGGCCTGTGTTCCATTTTGAGCTGAATTCTGTAATGTTGTAAAGTATAAGGGTCAGGATTCATTTTTCATGACTCGTTCCTTGGATGTCTTTTCCGTCTCTCCACTCTCTTGAAGAGCTTTATCTAGCCATATGGCTTTGAATATCATCTGAACATTGTTGTATACTAACTCTTAATTTACATTTCCAGCCTAGACTGCCGTACTGAACTCTCTCCAGTCTCACAGTTGTTGTTCTTGTTCAGTTGCCCAGTCGTGCCTGACTCCTCACGACCCCGTGGACTGCAGCACACCAGGCTTCCCTCTCCTTCACTGTCTCTCAGAGCTTGCTCAAACTCATGTCCATTGAGTTGGTGATGCCATCCAACCATCTCATTCTCTGTCACCACCTTCTCTTCCTGCCCTCAATCTTTCCCAGTATCAGGGTCTTTAGTCCACTGAGTCGGCTCTTCACATCAGGTAGCCAGAGTATTGCAGCTTCAGCTTCAGCATCAGTCCTTCCAATGAATATTCAAAGTTGATTTCCTTTAAGATTGACTGATTTTATCTCCTTGCTATCCAGAGGACTCTCGAGTCTTCTCCAGCACCACAGTTGGAAAGCATCAGCCTTCTTTATGGTCCAACTCTCACATCCATACATGACTACTGGAAAAGGCATAGCTATTACTATACAGACTTGATCGGCAAAGCGATGTCTCTGTTTTTTAATATGCTGTGTAGATTTGTCATAGCTTTCCTTCAGGCTTCCCTGGTGGCTCAGACGGTAAAGCGTCTGCCTACAATGCTGGAGACCCAGGTTCAATCCCTGGGTCAGGAAGATCCTCTGGAGAAGGAAATGGCAAACCACTCCAGTACTGTTGCCTGGAAAATCCCATGGACGGAGGAGCCTGGTAGGCTACAGTCTATGGGGTCACAAAGAGTCGGACACGACTGAGCGACTTCACTTTCACTTCACTTTCTTCAGGCAGCAAGTGTCGTTTAGTTTCATGGCTGCAGTCACCATTCCCAGTGATTTTGAAGCACAAGAAAATAAAGTCTGTCACTATTTCCATTATTTCCCCATCTATTTGCCATGAAATGATGGGGACCAGATGCCATGATGTTAGTTTTTTGAATGTTGAGTTTTAAGCCAGCTTTTTTACTCCTCTTTCACCTTCCTCTAGAGGCTCTTTAGTTCCTCTTTGTTTTCTGCCATTAGTGTGGTAGTGGTCTCAAAATTACAGTTACCTATTGAACATTTCATTTCATATTTACTTGAAAAGCATCTCGAATTTGTCCAAAACTGAGCTCCTAATGTCCCCCTTCCCTTTCTCCACACCTGCCCCTCTCATAGTCTTTGCCACGTAACTATATGTCAGCTTCAGTTGTTCAGGGCAATATCTTAACACCCTCTTTGTCCTCTTTCTCTCGCACCCCACCTCTTGCTCTTTCTGTTGCCTCCACCCTCACACGGAGAAGCCCCCCTCTTCTCACTGCTTGCTTGTCACCACTCTAGTCCAGGCCGCGGTCACCTCGCCTAGGTTGCTGCTGAAGCGTTCTAACAGGTCTTCCCAGTTCTACCCATGCATGTGTATTATCTGAGTTAGGTATTGTCATTTTCTGCTCAGGGTCGTCTAGTGCCTTCTCATCTCACTTAGAAAAGTAGCTAGAGTCTTTAGTGACATCTGAGTTCTCATACCATCTAACCCCTCATCACCTGTTTGACTTCATCTGCCACCACTCACTCACTCAACTCCAGCAGCACTGGCTTGGTTAGTGTCCTAAAACAATCACCTGCCCGCCACAGGGCCTGTGTGCTTGCTGTTTCCTCTGTCTGGGATCCTCTTCTAAGTATTTTAAATTCGGTTCATCTTCTTACTTCCCGTGGCTTCCTGATAGCTCAGTTGGTAAAGAATCTATCTGCAATGCAGGAGACCCCGGTTCAATTCCTGGGTCAGGAAGATCTGCTGGAGAAAGGATAGGCTACCGACTCCCGTATTCTTGGGCTTCCCTTATGGCTCAGCCGGTAAAGAATCCGCCTGCAATGTGGGAGACCTGGGTTCAAACCTTGGGTTGGGACGATCCCCTGGAGAAGGGAAAGGCTACCCACTCCAGTATTCTGCCCTAGAGACTACCATGGACTGCTTAGTCTGCAGGGTCACAGAGAGTCAGACACAACTGAGCAAGTTTCACTTCACTTCAGTTCAGTCACTCAGTCGTGTCCGACTCTTTGTCACCCCGTGGACTGCAGCATGCCAGGCTTCCCTGTCCCATCACCAATTCCCAGAGCTTGCTCAAACTCATGTCCATCCAGTCGGTGATGCCATCCAACCGTCTCATCCTCTGTCATCCCCTTCTTCTCCTGCCTTCAATCTTTCCCAGCATCGGGGTCTTTTCTAATGAGTCAGTGCTTCGCATCAGGTGGCCAAAGTATTGGAGTTTCAGCTTCAGCGTCAGTCCCTCCAATGAATATTCAGGCTTGATTTCCTTTTGGATGGACTGGTTGGATCTCCTTGCAGTCCAAGGGACTCTCAAGAGTCTTCTCCAACACCAACCACAGTTCAAAAGTATCAATTCTTTAGCGCTCAGCTTTCTTTATAGTTCAACTCTCACATGCATACATGACTACTGGAAAAACCATAGCTTTGACTAGATGGACCTTTGTTGGCAAAGTAATGTGTCTGCTTTTTAATATGCTGTCTAGATTGGTCATAGCTTGTCTTCCAAGGAGCAAGCATCTTTTAATTTCATGGCTGCAGTCACCATCTGCAGTGATTTTGGAGCCCAAGAAAATAAAGTCTCTCACTGTTTGCATTATTTCTCCGTCTATTCGACATGAAGTGATGGGACCAGATGCCATGACCTTAGTTTTCTGAATGTTGAGTTTTAGGCCAACTTTTTCACTCTCCTCTTCTTTTTCCTCTCCTTTCTTTACTTTCTCCTTTACTTTAGGTCTTTATTCAAATGTCACCTTAGTGAGACCTCTTCTGGCCTTCATTTTTTTTGTTTCTTTTTTTAAATTTGTTGTTAGTTTCAGATGTACAGAAAATGACTCAGTTATACATAGACATATACTCATTCTTTTTTGGATTGTTTTCCCACATAGGTTATTACAGATTATTGAGTAGAGTTTCCTGTGCTATACAGTAGATCCTTGTTGATTACCTAGATATTCTATATATAGTAGTGTGTGTATGTTAATCCTGAGCTCCTAATTTATCCTTCCCTCCCATGTTTCCCCTTTGGTAACTATAAGTTTGTTTTCAAAATCTGTGAGTTTATTTCTGTTTTGTAAGTGAATATGTATCTTTTGTGTTGTTTTTTGAAAAATAGATTCCACATGGGTTATAGCGAGTTATATTTGTCTTGTCTGATTTCACTTAGTATGATAATCTCCAGGTCCGTCCATGTTACTGCAAATGGCACTCTTTCATTTTTTTTTATGGCTGAATAATAGTAATATCCCATTGTATGCGTGCACCACACCTTCTTTACCCATTCCTGTGTTGATGGACGTTAGGCTGATTCCAGCTCTTGGCTATTGTGAGTAGTGCTGTATTGATCACTGCGTGTATCTTTTCATATGATTGGCCTTCCTCTTGACATAACACCCCCTCTCCGGTACACACAGCTCATATTCTCCTTTGCTGCTTTCTTTTTCTTCATAACAAGTGTCATCATCTGACGTACTGTATACTCTACTGATTGTGTTTCTCTTTATTCCCTCGATAGAATACAAGCTTTTTGAGAACTGTCTGTTTTGTTGCTTGCTTGCATTCCAGCCCCTAGACCAGACCCTGGTAATACTTACTGAGTGAATGAATGTAAGTAACGTTTTAGGTGCAATATTTTTTTTCCTCTGAATATAAAGTGGAGACACTATCTTTTTTAACCTTTCCTTTATTTTAATAATAAAAAATGTTAAACACATTCAAAAGAATGTGTCAACGTACAGGCAAGCTATAAATAGTAATGAGAACAAACAGCAGCCACTTTCCCACCACCCGGGTTACGAAACAAAGCTGTCATCCTTCTGACGCTGCCTTGTTGCTTTCCCGTATCTCATTTTCCCTCATCTGCTCCCTCTATAACCCTTGTTCCGAGTTTTCCTTATTGTCGTTGTTGGTTTTCTGAATAGTTTCACTACATGTGAATGTCTCATTCCGTTACGTGTGTTTCTGAACTTGATGTAAATGGAATCCCACTGGGAGCGTTCTGTTTGTTCTCTCTGATCTTCCTGAGAGCCGTCCATGTTGAGGCATGGAGCTCTAGATCATTTATTTTCACACCTGTATATTAATAGTATCCCCATTGTGTAAGGAAACTGTAGTTTATCGGTTTTACTGTAATTAAATTTAAGGTTGTTTTCTTGTATTTTTATGCTAAAAACAGTGTTGTTATGAACATATTTGTGCCCGTCTCATGTTAAAGTGTTAGTCGTTCAGCCGTGTTCAACTCTTTACAACCCTGTGGACTGTAGCCTGCCAGGCTTCTATGTCCATGGAATTCTCTAGGCAAGATATGGGAGTGGGTTGCCATGCCCTCCTCCAGGGGATCTTCCCAACCCAGGGACTGAACCCAGGTCTCCTGCATTGCAGATGGATTCTTTGCCATCTGAGCCATCAGGAAAGCCCTGTGTCTCGTGGAACACGTGCAAGGTTTTATAGGGCATGTTTTTATGAGTCAAATTGCTATTCCATAGGGTATATGCATCTTTAATTTTACTCGTTAATGCCAAAGTGTTTTCAAAAGTAGTTGTACAAATTTATACACCAATTGGCAGTGTACAAGAATTGCTATTAAGTTTTCCTAAGGTAGAAGATAAAAAATAGCATCTCACATCAGTCTTAACGTGCCTTTTCCTGTTTTCTTGCGAGGCTGATGTCTTTTCAGATTTAATTGGCCACTTCTGTTTCCTCTTCTGTAAAGTGCACATCCATGTTATCCGCTCTTTTTGACTGGGGTGTTGGTGTGTGGGAGTCCTTCACATTTTCTGCATATGTACCCTTTGTCAGAGCCTGTAATGCAGACCCCTTCCCCACTTTGTAGCTTGTATATTTTCACTGTCTTTGGGTGAATAGGAATTCCAGATTTTAAAGTAATTGAATCTAACAGTCTCTTCATAACTTATGCTTGTTTATCTTTAAGAAGTTCTTTGATACCTAAGGTCATCTGGAAACCTTCCCACCCTTCTGTCCCAGTATACTGCCCTCAGAGTGCTCCTCTGACCCAGTCCTTGACAGTCTGTTCTCCAGAAGAGCTCTAAAACTCAGTCACACTGGCAGAGGTGACTGAGAACAGCTCAGAAAACATTTTTATGTAAATAGGAATCAGATGAGAGCTAGCCTGTAATGTTTTGTTTTACCTCTTTTTTCTAGCTGTGATTTTCATTGTGGCATTCCTGGTGACTCAGTGGTAAAGAACCCATCTGCCAGTGCGGGAGATGCAGGTTCTATCCCTGGGTCGGGAAGATCCCCTGGAGAAGGAAATGGCAGCCCACTCTAGGATTCTTGCCTGGGAGCTCCCAGGGACAGAGGAGCCTGGCAGGCTGAGTCCATGGGGTTGCAAAAGACTCAGACATGACTTAGCGACAAAACAACAACAGTTTTCATTGATTCTAGTGGCTTACAGGGAAAAGATTTGGTCCTGAAATCAAACTCCATTCTTGTAAGGTAAACCCAGGTTATAACTTTAATAATTTGACCTTTTCTTAGTAGATACTTAGACAAATCAGTTTTCATTTTAAAGCTTGTTTTAAAAGTGGTTGCCATGCAAAACTTATCTAGACATAGACAATGAGATCAATATGGATTAATTAAAGTCTGTATTAAGAATGTTTAAACAAATTTTTAATGTAATACTGTTAACTTGAATGTTGTTAACCAAAGGATGCTATGCTATGCTAACTCACTTCAGTCGTGTCGGACTCTGTGTGACCCCATAGATGGCAGCCCACCAGGCTCCCCCAACCCTGGGATTCTCCAGGCAAGAACACTGGAGTGGGTTGCCATTTCCTATTCAATGCATGAAAGGAAAAGTGAAAGGATAGTTAGGAAGAAATTAAGTGCCTTCTTGGTGCTTGAAAAATATGTTCATTTCAGAAGTGCAGAATCATGGGTTATAGAGGGACCCTTAGAGGTTCTTCTGAGGTGATCCATCAGGCAGAGGCATCCCTTCTACAGCATCCCTGCCCTTGGACTGAAGGCCTGTCAAGGCGGCAGTGTGGGTAAGCCAGTTGTGTCCATGCGCTCCTGTTGACAGTTTATTTGCTTAGCGCACACCTATTTTTCACTGGGTAAACTTCACATCACTTTCTACCTTTGAAAAGTAAAAAACTCTGATTCTTGTTTCACTTACAACACTTTTCTAACATCAGTTGTATGTGGGTATTTTTCTTCCACACAGACCGTTCTCTGATTTTCTGGACACTAGCTGGGTGTCCTGAAATTCAGTTGACTTCTGACCCTGTGGCTCCCACCTCAGCACCACACAGTTGGAAACTCTGGGGCGTCACCTGTGCTTCTGACTGGTCAGCTATAAAGTGGTTCCCACAGCCCCTTCAGGAGGCTCAGTCATTTGTTCGAGCAGCTCACAGAGCTCAGGAAGCAATTGACTTATTACCTCACCGGTTCATTACAGAAGTATTAAAGATGGAGACGTCCATCGGGCAAGGTCTGGAAGGGCTCTGAACACCGGCTCCTGTGCCCATGGTGTTTGGAGGGCACCACCCTTCTTGTTTGTGGATGCGCCCAGACCGGCTGCTGTAGGGATTTTCACACAGGCTTCATTGCGTGGGCACGGCTGATTAAATAATTGTCCAGAGGTTGGGGGGTGAGGGTGAAAATTCCCACCTAATCACAGTTTAGTTCCCTTGGCAACCAGTCTCAAGCAATGGTTATCTAGGGGCTTTCCAGGAACCTTATTAATATAAAGGCTGTCGTGGTTGAAAAGTGCTTGTTGTGAATAACAAGAGAGACTCCTTTCACCTTCAATAGCTCTGGGACTATTTCAGGAACCAAACTGGAGACCAGATATTACAACTAAAGATGCCTCCTTGGCTCTTATCACTTAGGAGATTAACAGGTTTTAGGAGCTCTGTGCCTAGAATGGGACCAAAACAAAGTATGTATGTATTATTATAAACCACAGGATCGTACTCTTACTTCTTACAAGTTCCAAAGCGGTGAGTTCTAAATAAAGGAAATTTTATCTCACTAAAAAAAATCAACGTCGTGTGGAGGTTTAAACCGTCAAATAGGTGAATATAGATTCCCCTGCAGTCGAAGGAGTAAGTACTCACTCTGTGTCGGACAGAGCACTAGGTGGTATCTCGTCTCATTTAGCCTTCCACAGCACGGCGAGCGCAGTTCTCAGTAACGGCAGCCCTAATGGACAGATAAGGACCTTGGCCAGTGAAGTTAGAAGGACCCTGTGCCTGGTACCACTGCAGGGTGGGACAGCTGGGCCTGGCACACATGCTTCCTGATTCCAGAGCTCCTTCTGGTAATTTCTACAGAAGAACAGTACTAGTAATAGGGATGTTTTACCAAGGATCTAGATGAATAACAAATACAGATTTGGGGAGGCTGTGCCCAGTATCGACTATACCTAATGCAAGTCTGACCAGAAAATTGGAAATAAAAGTTCTCAAAGAATCCGTATTCCATTTACTCATAAACTGCACTTAGGTCTTGAGGCTGGTTAGTAGCAGTTTTGAAACCGTGTGACTCAGATTGGGACTTGAACCCATGTTCTTTTAGAATCACTCACTTGGTGACTGGACTTACTGAGGCTCAGGTTCTTCGTGTCTCAGCGCAGAGGGAATCCAGCGAGAGGCAAAGTGACAGGCAGGAAGTAGTAGGTGTATCGATAGAGGGTGCTTGTGAGAGATGCGGTCGGGCAGTCAAGAGGCCTGTGCCCCAGAATTAAGCAGCTGCATTTTTATAATCAAAGGAAAGCAGGGGCAGGGGGTAGACTGCCTTCTTCAGTAGACCTCAGGCTTACGTCCCTAACCCCCCATAGTATCCTGCAGGAGAGCGTCTGACCCTACGAGGTCAAACTGGAATTATCATAGCACTTGTTCACATCAGCAGAAGGATGGTAGCATTTTTTCTTTCGCTTAATGACCCGGGGGCATATCTCGTGCTTTTATGGTTAAGCAAGCTGCTCTGTTCCACGCTGTTCTGAGAGCTTCCTTGAGCGATCATTAACTTAACCGCGGTCTCCCAAAGTTCCCTGGGTTTCCCTGTTTGTGATCCCCTGTTGGGACTTCTCCAGCTACCTGTGTAACTTCGCTATTCTGTCCGTATCAGTTTTGCGTTCCCTGTTTGAGTATCTGCTCCACAGCTGCTTTCTCTCGTAGTTTCTCTCATGTATCGCAACCACCCTGCTTATTATTATTAGCTTTTCCTCCTCCTAGGCCTATCATTCTGCCTCTGATTTTCCTCCTTTTCACTATGTTTTCTAACCCTTATTAATTCCTAGGAGAGCACACTCTTAACCTTTTCCATGCTGCACCTCTTTTGCTGCCTAATAAAAACACCCACAACTTGGTGACCTAGAGCTCTGTTATTTCCCACGGTTGCCTGGTGGCTTTCAGCGGGAAGGTCCCCTGGGCTCTGGGAGCAGCTGGAACCATTGGACCTCTGTTGCCGTGGGCTTTCATCCAGAACGGAGGCTAAACGGGGCTTCCTCACACTGCAACAGCCGTAATCCCACATGGCTGGCACTTGTTTATTAGGCCTCATTTTCCAGGTTCTATAGGCTAAGCTCATTGTCGCTGTAGAAGCCTCCCCAAGGGTGTGGGTTGAGAGGGCTGATTGGAGCCATTGTTATACGTTAATTATAACAGTATACTTTGCTCACCTCCTCATTGCCTTCTGTGTGCTTGGGCGCTCAGTCGTGTCCAGCTCTTTGCGACCCCATGGACTGTAGCCCGCCAGGTTCGTCTGTCCATGGGGATTCTGCAGGCAAGAATACTAGAGTGGGTACCCTATCCCTTCTACAGGGGCTTTTCCTGACCCAGGAGTTGAACCGGAGTCTCCTGCATTGCAGGTGGCTTCTTTACCGTCTGAGCCACCAGAGAAGCCCAGTTGCCTTCTAGGAGCCTGCGCTTCCTGTGATCATACTGTCTCCTGAATAGTTGCCCCTGAGTGGAGGTCCGTCAGCGTCCCCCTTATCTCAGAACCAGAGGGCCAGGTTCTGCCATCCCAATGTTCTTGTTCAAGCTTTCTGGAAAAAAACCCTCTTCTCCCCAAAGGTGCCTTTAAGTTAACAAGATGTACTTTTGCTACCCGTTGATCAGTAGTCGTCATCTGCTGCCCCCTGCTTCAGTCATCCTTGTGTTCTTATATCCCTAGTGCAGTGCCTGGTACATAGTGTTAAAGGTTTTGTGTTGTCCTTATACCTGGTACCAAAGCCTTTCATCTAGGAAGGTTGCAGACCTTACATTTCTGAGCAGATGAATTCAAGGTATTTTTTTAGTTGTCATCATTTCATGCTATCCGGCCCTGTTAAACTATCTCCTTGCCAGAAACCTTCTTATCTTTGTCAGAGAAAAAGGAAAAAAATTCCTTTTATTTTTTTAAACAACTTCAGTTGAATCGGCAGCTTCAGATGCCCTGAATGTTAACCCATCTTCTTCTCAAGGCTTGAGCTATTCATTCCCTGGGGTCAGTACTTATTTTGTTTCTTACCTGCCTCCTACCTTCCCAATGCCTTAATAATGTAAGCTTGGAAGAATGCATTTGAATCCGTTTTAGTGAGGTGGATGAAACTGGAGCCTATTATACAGAGTGAAGTAAATCAGAAAGAAAAACACCGATACAGTATATTAATGCATATATATGGAAGTTAGAAAGATGGTAACGATGACCCTATATGTGAGACAGCAAAAGAGATACAGATGTTAAGAACAGACTTTGGGACTCTGTGGGAGAAGGCGAGGGTGGGATGGTTTGAGAGAATAGCACTGAAACATGTATATTACCATATGTGAAATAGATCGCCAGTCCAGGTTTGTACACTGGGATGACCCTAAGGGGTGGGATGGGGAAGGAGGTGGGACGGGGGTTCAGGATGGGGCTGATTCATGTCAACGTATGGCAGAACCACTACAATATTGTGAAGTAATTAGCCTCCAATTAAAATTAAAAAAAAAAAAGAATGTAAGCTTGGGAGGGAAGGAATGTTTTTCTGTATCTCCTAAAACAGTACCTGGCATTTAGAAGGTACTTAATCTCTGTTGAATGAATAAGTGAATGAAATAAAAAGTTTTCTAAGATACTTTAAGTAAAAATCTGTTACTGAAAGTGTGTATAGAAAGTGAAACTGTTAGTTAATCAGTCGTGTCCAACTCTTTGCGACCCCATGGACTGCAGCCCACCAGGCTCCTCTGTCCACTGATTTTCCAGGCAAGAATACTTGCGTGGGTAGCCATTCTCTTCTCCAGGGGATCTTCCCCACCTAAGGATCAAACCTGGGTCTCCTGAATCACAGGCAGATTCTTTACCTTCTAAGGCACAAGGGAAGCCCTAAGTGCATAATACAGTCCATTTATGTTTTTAAATATTGTATATAACCCTAGAAAATTTCTCAACGGGCACACAATAAAATGCTGACAGGGATTCTCTTGGGTGGGAAGGAGAGGAATAAATGCAGAGTGGAGACTTGACTTTATAATTTTGAGCATATGCCATTGTTACAATATTTTAATCTTAAAAATAAAGGCTTTACAAATCAAAACTGTCCAATATAAACATATTAAGTGTTTTCCTTTATAGAGGTACATAGAGAAATGGCCAGAGACTATGCATGTGTGTTAATAGTGAATACAGATGTCTTATCATATGTTATATCCTATTTTTTCACTTAGCATCATATAGCAGATGTTTTTACATCATTAAAAATTATTATTAAAAGTGCAGTTTTAGTGAATATTGCATTGGATGGGTAAATTTTATACTTTATTGTTGAACAGTTTGCAGTTATAAATAAGACTTGAGGAAATACTTCATTCATAATATCTCTGTGACATTTTGCTGCTATCTTTAAATAGAAGAGTCATAGAAATAGTGTTACCTGGTTAAAACATACTCTTATATCATTTGAAGTAATAAGCAGTTGAAAATAACTGAGGGGTATTTGAACTTTTAAGTAAATTGCCTTTGGGGGCGGCTCTTGCCATCACTTCTTCAATTTTTGCAGAGAACAGCAGTATTTAAAAGTATCCAGCCTTTTAAATACTCAGTTTTCACTTAAAGTGTAGCCTTAATGATGTCCATACTTGGCACAGACAGTTATTTACCTATAATTTTGCTTCTTTGACTTTGAACATACTTAAAGAGGGATCTACTGATACTTTTAAATTAAGGTATGCTCAGTAATCTTTGAATATGGTCAGCATCTTATTAAGCTGATCTGTTCCCTTCAGGGAAGTTAAAAAGCTATGAAAGGCTCGGTGACTTCGCAAAGCAGTGTACAGTTAGGATGTGTGAAATACTTCGTTAAAACAACTTTTCCTTAGAGATATGCTCTTTCATTAAGACATGTAACAACCCACCTTATGTTTTATTATCATTGGTGTTAATGCTCAGTCTTCTAACTCTCCTCTGTTCACAGGTTAAAGTATTACACAATCAGCTGGTCCTTTTTCACAATGCCATTGCCGCTTACTTTGCTGGGAATCAGAAGCAGCTTGAACAGACACTTAAACAGTTCCATATCAAATTGAAAACCCCTGGAGTTGACGCCCCATCTTGGCTTGAAGAACAGTAAAATCCACCTGGAGACAAAGAGAAAGTCACATTGTTATATTTCTAAACAAACCTAGTAAGAATTAAGCAGAATTGGGGGAAGAGGGAAGGGGTGACAAGCATTGTAGTGATTCTTGCACAAACAGCTTTAATTTTTCCCTTTTTCATACTTTAACAATTGAGCTGTTAAATTTGACGCGAAGGTGGGTGGTTTTAATGTAAACATAATTTCTATAACCTGAACACAATAATCTCCCTTTTTGAGAAATCCTTTTGTATTGTGAGGGTTGATGGCTATTTCTGTAGTTTGAAAACACCTAATATAGATTTGCACTGACAAGATAAAAATTCAAGGTTTTTGGTCCTGCAAATGAGGACCAGTTGTAACTTTTCCAAAGGAAGGTTTACATGATTTGTATCAACATCAGATATTTTATATAAGAATATATTAAACATCTTTAAGAGAGTCATTTTCATGTATTGTCTTAAAGAGAAAAAAAGACTCTTTTGCAGAGTAATATTATATGGTGTTCCTGCAGCACCCACACAGAGGCGGCAGCTCTGATGAATGACTGATTGGCTTGTGGAGTTGTGGCAGATACCTTTTTAAAAATGAATCTGTACCATTGTCATTTTGTTTAGAATTTTTCTTCAAGACGCAGGAATCACACTGTCATTTCTTTGAGGCTTTTGAACTTAAGAATTTGCATCACCCAAAGTCATGGAGCAGTTCTGTTAGCAATTTCTTTTGATTCATAATGAAACCTGATTGAGAGAATTTTTTTGACAGATGGATCTGGGAGTAGAAATTCTTGATGGTTTCTAGAGTGGAAATCTGTGCTTATTAGAAAGCTAGTTTTTGGGTAAATTCCATTTTGACAGAAGTGAATTCCTAGACAGCTTTCATTGACTTCCATATGTAACAATACCGGTTAAGCCTTAAATCACAGATATGTGCCTTCTCAGATACAGTAATTCTCATTCAACCAATGTACATAAATCCATAAAGAAGCCCCTTTCAGATAATGTTTGATGTGTCTGTTTCTTTCTTGGAAAGGAGCATTGTGTATAAATGTTGAATTTCTTTATATTCATTGAGCACATTTAAGGTTTATGGAGAAATCAACTTTTGAATTTGCCGTTTGGATTTTCTTTGTTCTTTTTGTGAAAGGGGAAGATGGAGGACTTGTTTGCCCTGAGTAAAGGAAAAGTAACGTGGGTCAGTGTGGTGGGAGCAAGTAGATGGGGGCTGGAAAGGCCAGTACTGTTTCAGTTGCTCAGCACTCTTGGTCTTGTTTTATGGCCTTCTGTGTGATTTTTATCAGTAATGTAACCCTTTTTCAGTATAAGTTCTCTTGATTTTTGTCATAAATTAATATCTTGAGATGCATCTCTTCACCTGTTCATTTCTTTTGTGTTGAAATGAAGTACTTAAAATTACTGTTATACCAGAACTTCATGGACTGTAAGATTTGTTATATATGTTAAAATGCCATTTAGCTGGCTTTTTAATTAATATGCTTGTTTTCAATGCTTAACACAGTGTATGTAATGTGACTGTAAATCATAAACCTATTTTAAATCATTCCCTCCTGTATATTTGTACTCTGAGAGAGCCTTATTTTATTCTTCCAGCAGAATTACTACTTGTGATAGTTCATTTACATTCCCCAGAATGTGCCTCTGGTGTGAATTTTGTATTCTTATTAAAAGTGTTTGCTGCAGTACCTCATATCTCTCTCTGCCTCTTCATAATTCAGAATAAGAAACAACTGTTTGGAAAAAGAGAGGCTGTGTGATTTGCCTTTGGAAACAGTGACAATGACCAGAAAACGGTGCTTCCATCCCTTAGATTGCATTATTTCAGTAAGTTACTCTTCCCTCAGCGGGACTCTGCTGGGAGCAGAACGTGTCCACTCTTACATACTTCAGTGTAGCTCAGTAATTAAATCATCTCATTTTCAGAAGAAACTAAAATTTTCAGTAATGTTAAGTAGTGAGTACATGTGCCAAAGAAATAAGTGAATTAATATGCTGTTTAATTGTATCAGTTGTATCTGACTCTTTTGTGACCCCACGGACTGTAGCCCGCCAAGCTCCTCTGTCCATGGTGTTGCCCAGGCAAGAATACGGGAGTGAGTTGCCATTTCCTTCTCCAGGGGATCTTCCTGACCCAGGGACCGAACCCTCCTCTTCTGCATTGGCAGGTGGATTCTTTACCACTGAGCCACCAGGGTAGCCAGATTAACATATGAGCCAGTGGTTTATTTACTTTGTTAGGAAAGCAACTCATATTCATTGTATTAAGAGGAAAAAAATTAGAAGAAAATCTCAAAAATTGAGGATAACTTCCCAAATCTTTAAGTACTGCATGGGACCCCTTAACTCCCTCTGCTGTTAGATACTTTAGTTACCAGTTGTTTGTATTATAGGCTCTAGTTTGAATATCCTTTCACACACACGCAAACCAGGTTATTACCTTAGGTTAGATTCGTAAAGTGAGTATGAGCCCTCACAAAGTGTATGAGTTCATTATGCATTGCCAGTTGTCTTTCAAGAAAGATTTTGCCAATTTTACACATGTGCCTGATAAGCATATTTTTTAAAGCCAGTACACATAAAAGGACATCATGCATATAATCAGCAGAGCATCATTTTATAAACATTTAAGTGGAAAGGGAAAAATTGTCAAGAAGGTAAGGGCTGAACCATTAGGATTTGGGGAATTGTGGGGTGTGAGGCAGGGGATGGATAGAAATGTCTAACTTTTCTCTCATTAAAATAGAAATTGTTCAAGAAAGAAAATGCACTGAAGAGCAAGTCTGTGAAATTGAACTCTTCATCCTGTTAAAAGGTAAACAGAGGCATATTAAAAATTGTAGGGGTTTATATTTAAAGTTGATTGGAATCAAGCAGCACCAACCCAAGACCTGGTTAGCCCTCCACCAGCAGGAGCTAGGGTTGAGGGAGACCGTGAGAGAGAAAGGGGAGGTACCAAGGAGGAAACGTATTTGACCGGCCGCAGCTTAAGGGATGCTTACTTGGGAAAGTCTGGTTGGCGGTTTGTGACTGGTTTTCCTGAGCTTTGATAATTTTTTTTTCTTTGTTAGTTGGCATTGGGATCTCAGTTCCCAAACCAGGTGCCCAGCGGTGCACTCCCTGCACTGGAAGCGTGGAGTCTTAACCACAGGACCACCGGGGAAGTCCCTTCATCACTTTGGTTTGCTTACATAGACTACTAAGTCATTAAAGCCACCTCAGTCTAAAGGCCTCCTTGTCTGTTTAATTTAACAATCCCAAAGCTTCCAGAATGTTAGGGCCCTGAAAGGACCTGGACTTTACAGAAGTAATTTAGCTGAAATGTAGACTTTAAGAAGCATCTTTTCAATATTCAAAGCATATTGATAATATTACTGAAGTGTATCCCATAGAGTGAAACTAGGAGTTTCCTTAGAGATACCTGTTTAAGGCCTCCCTTTTTTTTTTTTCACAAAGGCCCCAAAACATCAAACTGACTTAGCCAACTTCCATCTCCAAATATAGTCCCCCAGGTGAGTATTTGCAACTAAATATATGAATCCCTCTTTAAACCCTTCCAACTTCAGCTGCAGCTGTATAATTAACCCAGTGTCAGAAGTGTCATTTCTTCTGTGCTTAGTCGCTCAGTCATGTCCAACTCTTTGCGACCCCATGGACTGAACCTGCCAGGCTCCTCTGTTCCTGGGGAGTTCTCCAGGCAAGATACTGGAGTGGGTTGCCATACCCTCCAGGGAAACTTCTCAACCCAAGAATTGAACCAGAGTCTTCTGTATTGCAGGCAGATTCTTTACCAGCTGAGCTACCAGAGAAGTCTGAGTTACCAGGGAAGCCTGTCATTTCTTCTACTAAAGCACTATATGGATAAATGTCTTCTCAGTTGAAAAAAATAACGCACCCCCAAACAGATTCATATTAGATATATTTCAAAGTATATATAATCCACTGATCTTTAACTTAAAGCATTCTGAAATACTGTGAACCCAAAAAGGATTACATTAAGTAAAACTATACATATTGTAAAAGCTAAAAATAAATCTTTTAATCATGGGACTGTTAATTTGAAGAATAATGTGATACCTCATGTACCCAGCCTCCTTTACCCTTCACTTGAGATGACTGTAAGATGTGAAAAGTAAAAGTGTATTATCTAAACTGCTAATTCAGTATAACATTTGTAGTTAATTCATACTGTTGTGAACCACTAAGAATGCCTATATTTTGTAGTAATATTTCTTAATATCTTTTGCCAGTAGCTCTTAAACCTTTCTGGGAGGGTTGAGACTGCTTGAGATCCTTTGTTGTAACCAAATTTAGGCCTTTAAAAAAATAGGTATTCTCCCTATAAGACTGCAAATTTTTATACTGGCTAAGATTGACTGTCCAGTTGTGAATAGACTATTTTCCGACCAAAAGGCCAATTATATTTTGCATTAGTCCTTAACTAGCTTTACAACAGAGCAAGGCCTGTTAAAATAGAATGGCAATGCAAACCGCTTACCACTTTTAAGGGCTTGCATTAAATTCTCTTCTGTGTTCCCACTTGAAGGTTTCCTGCTCGACAGGTTTCCTGACATAAATGGGTCTTTATAATAAATTGCCAAGTCATTCTCGGAGAAGGCGATGGCACCCCACTCCAGTACTCTTGTCTGGAAAATCCCATGGATGGAGGAGCCTGGTAGGCTGTAGTCCATGGGGTCGCTAAGTGTTGGACACGACTGAGTGACTTCCCTTTCCCTTTTCACTTTTATGCATTGGAGAAGGAAATGGCAACCCACTCCAGTGTTCTTGCCTGGAGAATCCCAGGGACAGGGGAGCCTGGTGGGCTTCCATCTATGGGGTCGCACAGAGTCGGACATGACTGAAGCGACTTCACAGCAGCAGCAGCCAAGTCATTCTAATGTACAGAAAACTATGAAGTTCAGTTTTGTTTTTTGTGAAATAAAGGTGAACTCTTGGCAGTTTCTGTATATGAAGTGAGAACTATTTTTTATTCTGGTCATAACTCTGCTATGGGAAGAGTATGTGTGTGTGTGAGTCACTTAGTCCTGCCCGACTCTGTGCAACCCCATGGACTGTAATCCACCAGGTTCCTCTGTCCATGCGATTCTCCAGGCAAGAATACTGGAGTGGGTTGCCATGCCCTCCTCCAGGGTTGGGGGATCTTCCTGACCCAGGGATCCAACCTAGGTTTCTGGCATAGCAGGCAGATTCTTTACCATTTGAGCTACACTCCACGTGAGGGAGGGAAATTGGGCCCAGTCTGTCAACCGTAGCTCTGTTCCTGAGTAGTTAATTATGTTAGTTAATATGCTAGCAGACCTGGGAATGTCAATGACACTTTTGCAAATGAAACGTCCATTTAAAAAATAGCATTGGTATATTTACACTTGTGTGTGAAATAGGTCCCTAGCAGGAAGCTGTTGTATATCACAGGGGGCTCAGCTTCATGCTCTGTGATGACCTAGAGGGGTGGGGGGTCGGGGGTGGCTCAAGAGAGAGGGGATATCTGTATACACATGGCTGATTCACTTTGTTGTACAGCAGAAACTAACACAACATTGTAAAGTGACTGTCCTCCAATCAAAAGTAATAAATAAAACCACGGTTTGGTTTGCACCCAAGCCAGGTTTTGCCAGGAGTGTCCTCTGTCAAAGACTGCGCTTTCTGCATCTGGTTCGTCATGAGTTGTTGATTCGTAAGAAAAATGATAGAACCAGACACCACCTTGTTGGCCTTAGACACAAAAATAACTTCCTATAATACACTTTGCTGTTGCTTTGCTTTTGGTACAGGCATGTGTTTGTATAAATATCTTAGAAGTGAAATGTACCTCAAATTGGCATGGGGCACATAGGGAATAAAAATGTAAACCCTACTGGTCTTCAGTATATGTTGGAGCTTTGATTATTGAATTTCTACAGAAAAAGCAATATCTCACTTTAAAAAAAGAGTGGAGGGTATTATGGGGTAAGGAGAGGGAGGGTAACTTTAATCCTGTTGGCCTTGTTTTTAAATTACAGTTTTTTTAGAATAGTGAATTAGGTACTATATATGTAGATATATACATATACAACTTGACTTTGATCCTTCCCCTAAGTGATTTCTAGGGGCTTCCCTGATAGCTCAGTTAGTAAAGAATCCGCCTGCAATGCAGGAGACCCCGGTTCAATTCCTGAGTTGAGAAGATCGGCTGGAGAAGGGATAGGCTGCACACTCCAGCATTCTTGGGCTTCCCTTGTGGCTCAGCTGGTAAAGAATCTGCCCGCAATGCGGGAGACCTGGGTTCGATCCCTGGGTTGGGAAGATCCCCTGGAAAAGCGAAAGGCTACCCACTCCAGTATTCTGGCCTGGAGAATTACATGGACTAGTCCATGGGGTCTCAGAGAGTCAGACATGATTGAGCAGACTTTCACTTCACAAGTGATTTCTAAATCGGTGTTAGGAAGCTTTTTCTGAAAGCCTACCTAAAGTTTTAGGCAGATAATTGTACTTCTCTCCTTTGAGGGATATATATGTAGTTGTTATGGCTAGGCTCCAAGCTCTTGGGAAAAGCAGAGGGTGTTGCTTTTTATCCACTCTGCATCCCCAGCTCCTTGGATAGATTTTAGCTCAAAGGAGCCATGTAGTAAAAAATGTGTCCGCTTTTTGATAGAAAATTCTAATATAGAAAAACATTTGGAGGTTGCACTGCCATTTCATTTGAATGAATTATAAATAGGGTGGTACATTTATATCAGTAACTTATTCTGAATCAACATCAGGGTGTTAACTAAGGTACTAGGATGTTTACAGATGAATGGCCAGTTTTTTTTTTTTAATGTAGAGATATTGGCAGACTTAGAAAAATCACCATGTTACAGCCGCTACTGAAATATTGTTTCACGGGGATCACCAGTGGAATGTAAAATCATTAGAGATTGAAAGAAAACAGATAATGTCCAAAATACAAAGCATTGCTTCACATATTACTCAGTGTGAATGGGGGGAAAGGTGCCATTCCTAAGAGTTCTGCGCTTAGCATCTACCTCGAGAGATCAAAGTTAACATTGCTAATAACCAGATAACCAGGTACCTCCAGGTATGATGAAGTGGAAGTTATGCAACATCACTTGTGAGATGAGATAGGCCCGCTGGGATTGTTTGGCCTACATCTCATCAGGACTTTTACCTTAAATTCCAGTGAACAGAAAGTACAAGGGGATAAAGAATACGTTAAATACCATGAGGAATTAATTGGACAAACCCAGAATCTGGGGCTTCCTACGAGACAACTGGTGTAGTTTCTTCAGAAAGTCAGTCAGGAAAGAAAAAATATTCTAGAAATTTGTTAGAAGATAAAAGAGACTTTAGAATACAGTTCAAAAAGTAGCTATTGGCAGACTTAGAAAAATCACTTGAAACACCAGGGGAACAACTGAGCAATTTGAATTTGTATTCAATACAACTACAGACTTTTCATTAACTTTTTGAGGGGTGCTCTCGTTGTAAGGTAAGGGAATAGCCTTATAGGAGATGCAGGCAAAAAAGTACTGAAAAGTGAAGTGGCCTAGTGTCTGAAATGTACTCTCAAGTGGCTCAGCAGAAATATACACATCTCTACATACATGTTTGCAGAAAGCTGGAAGAAAGAGAGAAGGAAGAAGAAAAAAATGTCTTTAAATATGACCCCTGCTCAATCTTTTGTATCACCCTGGATGGAGGAGAGGTTGGAGGAGAATGGACACATGTGTGAGTCACTCTGCTGTGCGCCTGAAACCGTCACAACATTGTTAATTGGCTATCCTCCAATGTAAAACCAAAAGTTCTTTAAAATAAAGAATAAAATAAATATGGCCCAATGTAATGGGTGGGTGGCTGTGTGGGATTTCATTGTACTAGTCTTTTAACTTTTCCTCTTTTGAACTTTTTCATAATAAAAATTAGTGAGAAAATATCTAGGGTGTTTGGTCCAGAAATGCAAGTAGGCTTCTGTTAAGGCCTCCCTCCTGCAGCAGCATGGCCATCAGGGCTTCCTTTGGTTACGGCCAATGTCAGCACTTGTTTCCCTCCTGCAGCTATCAGAACCCATTCACCAGCATGTAAAAGAAATTGGTTTGTACTTGGAAGCACAGAAATTCCAAAAAGTGTAAAGTTGAACAGTGTTCTGTTTGTCAGTAAAGATTACAGAAACTTAGGACAATTGAAGAAGTAGAAATAATTTAGCATATGAGGCTAGTTAGAAAAAAAGTCATGTGAGAAAATATGCATTCACCCAACTAGACATTTTTCTCATCAGCTTTCTAAATGGCCGTGTGAAGCTGTAAGAAACTGCGTGCGTGCGTGCAAAGTCACTTCAGTCGTGTTCTGCTCTTTGGGACCCCATGCACTGTAGCCCTCCAGGCCCCTCTGTCCATGGGATTCTCCAGGCAAGAATACTGGAGTGGGTTGCCATGCCCTTCTCCATGGTATCTTGCCCGCCCAAGGATTGAACACCACATCTCCTACATTGCCAGAAGATTCTTTACTGCTGAGCACTGGAGAAACCCCATAAGAAACTGTAAGGGAAGTTAAGTCCCAGAATTAAACAGTAACTCGGTGTTAACTTAATACCAATTTCTCTTCTGTCTCAATTTTTTCTCCTCATAAGCAAGCATAGATGACTGAGACTCAGTAGCATACTGAGATGCTATATTTCTTAAAGCTTATTTCTTACAGTTTCACTTACAATAACAACTTAGATTGCCTACTTCAGGGTAAATTATACATTGGTATAACTTATTTTAAATCTGAAAGATATCTAAATAGTTGGACAAATTGTCTTTAATTCACACTTGTTAATAAAATAGCTTAAATCTTTAAAGAATAAATAAATAATGGATATTTACATTGATCTCAAATTCTCTCTCTCTCGTTCCCTCACCCCTACCTTAGGTTGAACAAGGAAAATCCTGTGGATTAAAAGTTTCTAACTAGAAATAGAAGCAGAGGATGTTTTGAGAATTTGAGTTTTTACCATGGCAATGGCTACTACATAATCACTGGTATGATCAAGTGAATAAAAAGGAAGAATCTGTGTAGGTTTAAACGGTCATGAGTATTTGCTGAACAAACCGGTTGGCCCGTCCATGTAGCCTTTCATCACCCGATCCCACTAACACCCTCAAAAGGGTCAGAGAGCCCCTGAAGTGGGTTGGGCAGTTCCTTCTTGGACTGGTGTTGGCTTCCAGAGAAGGCCAGGCCTTCAGTTAGTTAGATTCACTTAGATTTCCCACAGTATGGACTTAAAAAAAAATAACCTGTCTTCATGTTCTCTGAACATTTTTTATGTAAAAAACCTCACTACATTTTCTTCTTTTTTAAAAAAAAAAAAAAGTATTTATCTAGGCTGTCCTGGGTCTTCCTTGCTGCACGGGCTTTCCTCTAGTTGCCATGAGGAGGGGCTCCTCTTGTTGCTCTGTGGGGGCTTCTCTTCTTGCAGAGCAGGGGCTCTAGGGCTTGGGGGCATCAGTAGCGGTTCCTGGGCTCTAGAGCACAGGCTCAATAATTGTGGTGCATGGTCTTTTGCTCCAAGGCATGTGGGATCCTCCTGGAAAAGGGATTAAATGGGTGTCTGCTGCATTGGCAGGTGGATTCTTTACCACTGAGCCACCAGGGAAGCCCCCCTCACTACATTTTCTTTGTGAAGTTCAGCATTTCCCTCCAATTAAGGCAGCCATAAAATAAGATAAATTAGTTAGGAACTGCAAATGAAGAGCTCTAAGTCTAATGATGAAACTTTTGTGTATATATATGTGTATATATATGGGTTTCCCTGGTGGCCCAATGGTAAAGAATCCGCCTGCGATGCACGAGCTGCAGGAGACGCAGTTCAATCCCTGGGTCAGGAAGATCCCCTGGAGGAGGGCATGACAACCCACTCCAGTATTCTTGCCTGGAGAACCCCATGGACAGAGGAGTGTGGCAGGCTCAGTCCATAGAGTCAAAAAGAGGCAGACACGACTGAAGCGACTTAGCACACATGCATATATATATATATATATATATATATAACCTGTCTAAACTCACAAGGGAAGAAAAAGTATTACTCTTCATAGGAAGCTCTAGTCCTAACTTGCCTCTTTGTTCTTTAAAAACAGTGACATCATAAGAGGATGCTGTGCTGTCTTTGGGTTTTCAAGCTTTGGAGTCATGATTTGTGCTCATGACTAAAGCAATGAAAACAAGTCTTTTTTCCCCAAGACACAGTAGCTTCAGTCCAAGCCACTCCAGACTTCCTTGCCAGTGACCTCAACACTGACCTTGACCTATCCCGGGAAGAACTCTCTCTGTTTAGTTCTTTTAGCTCATTTTATGTGAATTTCTGTTCACTAGGAGTGAACTGGATCACCCAATTAATTCAGAAAAACTTCATTCATGAATCACTCAATTTCTAGTGTGCTGGCTCTTCATCGTTATAGCCTCTCATTTCCTTTCAGTGGCCTCTTGGGGACCTTGTACACCTGGCCTACAAAACGAGTTTCAGAAGCAGTGGCAGAACCAGAAGGCTGTCTTTCCAAGGGCCAGCCTGGCTCTCTTCATTTGAAATCCGAAATTCCCATCTCTTTTTGATTCCTAAGCCTCTGTATCAAATTTCAGAAGAGAGACAATTCCCATTGGCTATCTGTTTTACATATGATAATGTATGTTTCCATGTTACTCTATACATCCTACCCTCTGCTTCCTCCCCTCCATTCTGTACCCATAAGTCTTTTCTCTATGTCTGCATGCATCTCCATTCAGTTCAGTTCAGTTCAGTCGCTCAGTCGTGTCCGACTCTTTGCGATCCCATGAATCTCAGCACGCCAGGCCTCCCTGTCCATCACCATCTCTTGGAGTTTGCTCAAACTCAGGTCCATCGAATCATTGATGCCATCCAGTCATCTCATCCTCTGTCATCCCCTTTTCTCCTCCTGCCCCCAATCCCTCCCAGCATCAGAGTCTTTTCCAGTGAGTCAACTCTTCGCATGAGGTGGCCAAAGTACTGAAGTTCCAGCTTTAGCAACTTTCCTTCCAAAGAACACCCAGGGCTGATCTCCTTGCAGTCCAAGGGACTCTCAAGAGCCTTCTCCAACACCACAGTTCAAAAGCATCAGTTCTTCGGCGCTCAGCTTTCTTCATAGTCCAACTCTCACATCCATACATGACCACTGGAAAAACCATAGCCTTGACTAGACAGACCTTTGTCGGCAAAGTAATGTCTCTGCTTTTCAATATGCTTTCTAGGTTGGTCATAACTTTTCTTCCAGGGAGTAAGCGTCTTTTAATTTCATGGCTGCAGTCACCATCTGCAGTGATTTTGGAGCCCAAAAAAGTAAAGCCTGACACTGTTTCCACTGTTTCCCCATCTATTTCCCATTAAGTGATAGGACAAGATGCCATGATCTTTTTCTGAATGTTGAGCTTTAAGCCAACTTTTTCACTCTCCTCTTTCACTTTCATCAAGAGGATTTTTAGTTCCTCTTCACTTTCTGCCATAAGGGTGGTGTCATCTGCATATCTGAGGTTATTGATACTTCTCCCAGCAGTCTTGATTCCAGCTTGTGCTTCTTCCAGCCCAGTGTTTCTCATGATGTACTCTGCATAAAAGCAATTATCCTTCAATTAAAAATAAATAAATTTAATTTAGAAAAATTTCAGGAGAGAGAACTCAATCCCAATCACTCTTCTTCCCAAACTGTGTCAAAGCTAGAGGAGGTGTTTGGCCCAGGGTTGGGACACACCGCTATGCAACAGCCGTCAGCGTGTCCTCGGACACGTTCTGTGTGACCGGCCTGTACGTGCCTACATTTCTACAGTTTACCATGGAATGTTACAGTATCTGGTTATTCTCTTCATGTGCTGCTCATCCTGCTGCAAAGAGCTGGAGTCTCCTCTGGTGGCTTCCTTTCTGGATTCTAGAAGCCTCTTGAGAGCAGAGCTGTTTTGAACGTGTGTGTAGCCCTCTCTGTGCCTTGCACACAAAAAGCATTCAGTTTTGTCCATGATGATGATGGTCATTGCTGGAGCTTCCAGTTTAGAAGGATGGAGGTCCATTGGCACCATTTGCCTGTGATGAGAACTGAGTTTAGTTGGCAGACAAAATGACAACCAACAATTCATCGTCAGAGCCGTTGGAGCAGATAACGATTTAATACTGAGACATGAAGATGAGAAAGGCGGGCCTGCCCTCAGACTTTGTGGTTTAATAGGGATAAAGTCCATGCAAATCCTGGGAACTCGTGGTGTGGGGAATACATGCTATTTATTAGTGGTCGAGTGGGGAAGCAGCTCCAAATTGGACTGTGTGAGCATATGCTTTGGGTGCAGAGGGCTGTGTTTTACCCTCTGCAGCTCTGTCACTGGAAACGGTCCTATCCATGCTGTCAAACTAAGCCTTACATAAGTCAAATCTTAAATATAATACAATGTTATTTATTTGTAGGCTTTGAATCTTAACACTCTCCCTTGCTGCTCCAGTCAGTCAGACAGAATGCTTGATCCCTTTCTAATATCAACAGCACTAGAGTGTATTTAGACGAAGAGGCAGAACTAGCCTATGGCTTCTAGGTCATCAGGGCAGCCTTGTTGGTCAGAATATATGACTGACTTTCCATCTGGAAGTCAACTTGAATGCTCCCGTTTTTGTTTTGTTTTGTTTTCAGTACTCCCATTTTTGAGAGGGAAAAGAAATTGATAACTAGTTCCCTAGCTGCTCAAATGTGTGGATTATAACTAGACACACAGGGACTAGGGTGCATGTCTGTTTCAGGGTTTCCCAGGAAAGCCCTAGAATCTGCAAAAATAATCTTCCGGGATTTGAAAACAATTCTGGTAAAAGTCCTTTATTGTGATATTGATGACTGCAGTCTAATGTAGAAGAAATCAGCTTACTTTGACAGGAAAGACACTCACATACAAAAAATGTCATTGGTAGTTTTACTCCAGAGTTTTAGCCCAAGTAGAATCACATGTGACCGTTAACAGTCTGATGCTAACAAGGATTTGGGGGTGAGTCGTCATCTCTGTGACTGCCCCTTCTCCCGTTAGGCCTGCTCCAGTCTCCTGAATCAGCCTCTCTGATTTCTTTATGGTGCCTCAGTCCTGCCTGTCACACAGGACAAAGGTCTTTGAACATCAAGTGACCCTTGTAGGCTCTGTACCGTGAGCATGGGATCACAAGGGGCCCCCCTTTTTTATGAGTTCCTGTGCGGTAGAGCTGCTGGCTAGAATTCCTTCCTTTTGCACTCCCCTCCAGGAGACAAGGTTTAGCCTGACTCTGCACAGCAGGCAAATAGGGCCCTTGGAAATGAGTCTCATTATTGAGATCAACTGTGACGAGGGCCTGCATGTAAAGGGAGGACGTCGAAGCTAGGAAATACGTTCAAATCTTTGATAATAAGGAATATGGAGAGCTGAACAAGTTGTGTGAACAACCCGCATTTTCTCTGCTTTTCCTTATTTATCCTCCCCTTAAAATTGCAGTGGGACTTGTCTTTGTGACCCCAAATTTGAAATAAATACAAATCCAGAGTGAAAGGGTATTCAATTTTCCTGGGAAGAGAAACTCCCTGTGTGTGTGTGTGTGTGTGTGTGTGTGTGTGTGTGTGAAGCCATTTCAAAATTTTAAAAATTCCCTTGTACGGTGTAAAGTCAAATCCTGTGTGTCATTGTGTGCTTGCTGAGCATCCCCTCCCCCATCGTAAACCAGACCCTGGGAGCAACAGGGCTCATTCATCATCCCACAGGAAACACAACAACTTGAAACTCAAATTCAGAAATTCCTTCACCTGCATCCTCAACAAAAGGTGTGGTGGGCAGTGAATCTAGGGTTTTACTTAGAAAACCAGCGACATTTCAAGAAAAATTAAAGTCATTTGCTCTGTTCTCTAGCCTAGTCCTGAAACATCATCACCAATAGAAAAATATTTTGTATAGGTACATTTTACTCTTTTTTATGACAATATACAATTTACACAAAGTTGACCATATGCACAAGAACACTACATAAAAGGAACTTAGAATGTGAGGGGAAATTTTTTCGTCCACTTTACAAATGCCTGAACATGTAATACCACTCCCTCTGTGAGTTAGATTAAACATAGAAGCCTCTTTCTTCAGGAGGGAGACGGCAAGCTATTTAATAGGAGTGAAGACGAGAAGTCCTGGATTTCACGCCATGCACCCCCTGCCAGTTTTAGCCTGGTCAGCCCACAGAGGGATGTTCCTGTGAGGAAACCGACACTGGGTGTTTTGACAGGGATCGTCTTTGTGCAAAGGCCAGTCAAAACCTGAATAACGGTGTTTGCAACAAAAAGCTCACCCTCTTCACTTTCTCCAGAGTGGTGCATTTTCAGATTTCCCTGGCAGTCCAGTGGTTGGGAATCTGCTTGCCAATGCAGAGGACATGGGTTTGATCCCTGACCCGGGAAGATTCCACATGCCAAGGGGCAGCTGAGCCAGGGCACCGCAACTACTGAGCCTGCGTTCAGGAGTCTGTGCTCCACAAGAGAAGCCTCTGCACCGCAGTGAGGAGCAACCCCGCTGCCCTGACTGGAGAAATCCTTCAGAGCAATGAAGCCCACCACAGTCAAAAATGCATAAGTAGTTTTTAAAGTGGTCCATTTTCATTATTTTTATAAATCTGGCTTGAGAAATGTTAAGATGCTAATTGCTATTGGCTAGTTTTGTTGTTTGCTATCATACCCAGAGTATTTACCTTCTTATTATGGAGTTAGCCAAAAAGTTCATTTGGGTTTTTCCGTAAGATCTAACAGAAAAACCCAATGAACTTTTTGGCCGACCTAATGGCAGCTTAGTGCAAAGGGATTGTTCATAAACTAAATACAAACTCAGTTTCCCAGGGGAGCAAAAAAAGAAAAGCTTTCCAAATTGCTAAGTCATCAACATGGCTTTTCTCCCACCTTCATACACTCTACAAAGCCCTGTATGGGCCATACACAACACACACACACACACACACCATCACACACACACACACCATGGCATCCCGACACTGTTGGTTCGCTGGGTTTCTGTTTGGGGACTGCCCATACCGTGTGTGTTATGGTTTCAAATTACTGTTTGCTCTTCTAATTTCTTGGACGATAAACAACTTGGAAACAGAACCAGTAGCCAAAGAAATTGGCATCTGACACCCTCTTTACCTTAATTCCTCTTACTGAGACGCACACTTGTTTTTGATGATGGGTAGTGGAAAGAAGTGATATACTTTGATGTTTTATTTTAAAGCTATTTTTTCCTCATAATTTGAATGTTGTAACAGCTAGACATACATTTGTAATTAAAATCAACCGTTTTCTAAGCACTGTACCAAATGTAAACTAAAAAAAACGTCTAGCCAAAGGTTTTCTGGGTGAAAACTCAGTGATACCTGCAGCTTTTCTCTTACCTAAGACTCCTTTTTCTTCCCTGTTTCCAAACACACACACACATCTTAAAAAAGAGAAGATGGACACTTTGCTCTAAGGAAACATGGACAGGTAGGGACAGGGGCATCTGATTACATCAGTCGTACGTTGGATAAGGACTGTCCGTAATCTCTCCTACTCCCAAACAAACGAGGCACTGCTGTTGACAAAGTACCTGTATTTACCTCTGGCAAAGGAAAAGCCGTTGATGCTGCCATGGATATCAATACCACGTGTGGAAACATTTTCTATTTACAACTTTCAGAAATCACTACTTAGCATCCAGAAACAAAGTTTCTCCCTCTTAAGGATCAGAGCCTAGACATTATTTCCAATGTTTATAAAAGGCAACTTGCTATTCAAATTTCTTAGCCTACAAAAATAAAGCCTCATTTTGTCAGTTCCAAGTTGTTTGGAAAATTATAATAATACAGTGTCTGCAATTTGCCAATAAGGTATTGGATGCACATCTGCATTCACAGTGATGTTATAAATTCTGCTCATTTTATTCATTTTACACTTTCGTTCTCTGAAGGAAACAAGGTCTAGCGACTTCTCTTAGAAATGGCTGTTGCTAGAAGGGCTGGTGAGACTTTGCCTTTGTCTACAGAGGTGGTAAGGTTTGTTTCTTTTTGCAGTTTCCAATTGTTAAGAGCAAAGATATAGCCCATAATCTACTGAACAACTAATTTCATCAAATACATGTTTTAAGAAGAGCAAAGATGAAGTAAATCTCAGTCTATATTAGAGAGAAAGGGAGAGGGAGAGAAAGATTTAAAAATTAATTTGCGGCCTCACTACTAAGCCAGAGGGGGCTCGGTGTGTCACCGTGGTCCCCAGAGAGACACTCCTTGAGCAGATAAGCCTGTCTCAGAACTGTGAAGTCTTCTTTAGATTGCATCCTGACGTTTGCCTCATTTTGGTTTGAAAGTTTTCTTTCATGGCTTCCCAGGTGGCTCAGACAATAAAGAATCTGCCTGTAATGCAGGAGACCTGGGTTCGATCCCTGGGTCAGGAAGATCCCCTGGAGAAAGGAATGGCAACCCACTCCAGTCTTCTTGCCTGGAGAATCCCATGGACCGAGGAGCCTGGTGGGCTGTGGTCCATGGGGTCACACAGCTGGGCATGACTGAGCGACTCAGCACCCACACAACGAGATCCAAATCCGAAATGCTCCATGTAGGAAAAACTGAAAGCTTTTCAGGGCCAAGGAGCTGAGGCTGAAAGAAATACAATGAACTGGGTAAAGGAAATGAAGCCCTCAGGGAAGGACAGCCTAGGGAGAGGGAGGGAGAGCTGCAAACAGAATTCTTCAGTAGGGCTTGCAGCTGGCACCTCAGAGGCCACTCGGAGCCCCTGCCACGCTCCCAGGAGGCCCAGCTGGCCTGGAGAGGTGCGGGCTGGCCACGGCCCAGGAGCCCAGAAGTAGCAGCAGCAGCAGCAACCTCCTGGCCACAAACTCCAGGAGCTGCGCTGACTTTGGGCAGCCTGGCTTCAGGAGTGTTTCTGGCCTCCCCGCAGAGTGGCTGGCTCATTGCTGGGAAACAGATGAACTGCAGATCTTAACTCCTGAGCACAGTCTCAGGTGAGATGAAGGTGTGGCTCACAATGAATGAAGGATAAATTGCCCTCTGGATTTGCAGCCTTAGATCCAACCCACTGGGACATTAGGGTGAGAACTGTGTTCTGCTCTATTCAGGGGCGTTTGGGCCGCCTCATATGCACAACTCAGAAAAGAAGAATGAAAATAAATATGTGTCTTTCAGGGTCAGCACACGGTGCTGCTCAAGGGAAATGGGGGGGAATCAAGGTGGCGGAGTACAAGGACGTGGAATTCACCTCCTCTTGCAAATACATCAAAAATGCTTCTCTATGCAAACTGAGTGAAATGGGTGCTTCACGCTGCAGGAGACGAGGAAGGATGCTGCCGCGTGTCAGATGGAAGATGGCCATCTCCCCCCTGCAGGCACCTATGTAAACCTACAGAAGGTTTCAAACAGGTGGGTGATGGGATGGAATCAGGCCTTGAAAAACACTGACCTGACGGCAGAGTCAGGAGAAGAGAGGCAGAGAGAGTGCTGAAGCAGTGGGTGCAGGAGTCCAGGTTTCAATTGTCCAAGATGCAAAATAGAAAAGGTAGGATTTCTAGGATGGTTGTGAGAATCAAGCGTGATGCCTGACACACAGCCAACAGCAAAGAAACCACCTCCTCCTTCCTCTCAAGGGGCTGGTATAGTGGCGGTGGATACAAAGTACAGATGGAGTGGATGCCACTTGGAAAAGAGCGACAAATGTGGCAAATACTTGGATATTAAAAATGTGAAAGAGAAAAAGAACCCAGAGGAAAACTGGGATTTTACATTTTAAAAATCTGGTTTTGGGATTTCCCTGGCGGTCCAGTGGTTACTGACTTGGCCTTCCAATGCAGGGGACGCAGGTTCAGTCCTTTGTTGGGGAACTAAGATCCCACATGCCTTGTGGCCAAAAAACCAAGACATAAAACGGAAGCAATATTGTAACTCATTCCATAAAGACTTTTAAAAAGTGGTCCACAACAAAAAAATATTAAAAAAAAGGTCTTAAATAAGGGGTACAGATGGAAGAGTACTAATATTGAGAGACAGATGAGTTGACTTTCCGACAAGGAATTTGGACTTGAACAATTACAGGGACAGAGTATGGATACAGAGCTGAAGTCAGAGGTGAACTCACCTCAGAGCTCATGTTCTCCTGCCTGTCAGTTTCCCCAGACACTCCCTGGGACACAGAGCTGGGTTGCGTTTGTACGTCTTAACTGTTCTTTTAAAAGCTCCCTGGGGAGTTGTATATCCAAGCTTCAGGCCCTACAAATTCTGGACCCCTGTGGGTTGAAGTCAGAAGGCAGTACCCATGGGATAAGGGGAAATAAAGAGCTAGAAGAATCCAGTTACTGTCCTCAGAGGACAAGAAGGGTCAGTAAAGAGACAGAAGGCCTGCAGTCAGGATGCTGCAGGGACATCAAAGGGCTGAAGGACTGAGGATGGGTCACTGGACTTGACCCTGCAAAAAAAGTGACCGATTTTAGAATGCACACTCAGTACATTGTGAGGAAGGGGGCTTGCTGAGCAAGAAGTGTCTGTAGATGCCTCATCTGGCAAGGTTAACATAAAAGAAGAGGATGCCATTAGCGCCTCACTTTGCTATTCTGTAATTTAACTTTTGGGCTTCCCTGGTGGCTCAGATGGTAAAGCGTCTGCCTACAAAGCAGGACACGCAGGTTCGATCCCTGGGTCGGGAAGATCCCCTGGAGAAGGAAATGGCAACCCACTCCAGTATTCTTGCCTGGAGATCCTCATGGATGGAGGAGCCTGGTGGGCTACAGTCCGTGGGTTCGCAAAGAGTTGGACACAACTGAGTGACTTCACTTTAATTTAACTTTTGCCTCTGCCGTCAGTATTCCTTTGAGGCCATCTCTTCTGTAACACACTCCGCACCCCTTTAGATTTTCCGTGGTCTTCCCTGGATCTACTTTTCTTGATGGTAGTGTAAGCCTGCTGGGCAGGATTTTGTTTGGGGGTGGGGGGTTGTTTGTTCTCGGTTTTATCCTAATAGCTTCTCGTTTTCTATCCACGTGAAGGCCGGGAATTCTGTCCTGGGAATTCAGGGGCTGTGGACCAGGGCACAAAGGCGGAAGTCCTCATGCACCAGAAGCTGGATAAGCCCAGGTCTGCTATCTGCGAGCACAGAGCCAAAGGTAGCAATGACTTCATCCTCGCAGAGGGCACCTCCCCACCCCTGCAGCTGATTTCCCATCAGCCGCTTCGCTCGGGATGGGTTTTCTTTGATTACTCCTTTCTCACTGCCAGGCGTCACAAGTCACTTTGAAAAAAAGATGCAATTAAACCGTTCCCGGGTTTCCTCCTGTGAGGGGCCTTTCCCAGACAGCTCTGTTTATCCCATCAGTCCTGGGATGGACTTTTTCTTTTATATATAACTGAAAGGTTTCTCTTACCGCTATCGCTGAGGAGATTAAAAAAAAAAAAAAAAGTAACAAACTTACCGGATGGCACGGGCCAGGGAGAAGCTGATTTGGGAAGCTACGGCCCGGCTGAGACTCGGCCACGCGGGCTGGGACAGTTCACCCCAGTGCTGACTCCTGCTCCCGGTAGAAACGAGTGTTGTTGGGCAGAGGGAGGCCTGGCACGCGTTAGTGTGTGCGCGCGGGGTTTGAGCGTGCATGAATGTGCTAATATGCGTGTGCGCGTGCGTGTGCACTGGCAATGGTGTTGGGGAGGCTGTCGCAGAGCCTCCTTTGTGGAGCCACTTGCGGGTTCAGAACCAGCTTGGCGCCTCCCTTTGCTGGTTCCAGGAGGACACCTGGTTCTTCTGCACAGTCCGTACCTCTCTGTCCCCTGCCGCTCCTCGACTTTCCTCGGTGGCCGCTCTGCGCCAGCCTTTGGGTGCTGGCAACCACGCCCCCGGGGTCCCGCGCAGGTGAACGCGGCAGCACCGGCGTGGGCGCTCCCGGAGGGAGGGCGGAAGGGCCGAGCCGGAAAGGGCGTGCTGCCCTTTGCAGCTGGCGCTGAGAGCAGCCTGGTCTGCAGCATTGTTACCTGAGGCAGCGGCCGCGCCCCGCCCCGCGCCGCCCTGCCCCCTCGCGGTCCCGAGCTGACGCGGCTGCAGCAGCGGGGAGAAGGCAGCGGCGCCGGGAGACCGCGGACGGCTGGGAGAAGAGCGCGCACTGGGAGCACCGGCCGCGGGTAAGTGAGCAGTGCGGCCCCGGCGGAGCTATCGCTGCTCGAGAGTACCCGGGGACGGAGAGTCCTCCATTCCGGAGGAGCGGATCAGCCCGGACCCGGTGCTGGGGCGCCGAGTCTCGGCTGTCTTCGAGCTTCACCGGGAAGGCTGGGGAGTTTGAGCTCCCTCGACCTGGTGGCTGCAGTCGCCGGGCCGCAGAGGACAGCGATCGACCCCTTGAGGGGAAGACACTCCGGTCTGGACGCGCGTACGTAGAACCAGATAGGTCCCTGGCCGCCTCCGGGTTAAACCTCGGCTGGCTGATTGAGCTTTAGCTGCGAGGACTCGGGTAAACTGCGCTCCCACTGGATCCCCGCCCATCCAAGAGCGCGCAGCGAGGGGCGCCGCGCCGGCTCTCTGGCCAGCTGGGAGCCACGACTCGCCCCTCCTGCCAATGGGTGCGGGGCTGGCCAGAAGAACGGCGTCCGAGTGATGCGGGCCGACGACAAAGCGGCACTCGCACTGGCACGTCCGCTCGGCCCGTGCGAAGTTCAGGTTGGAAGTTGAACCCTGCGCTCGTCGAAGTTGAGGGAGGAAGGGGTGGGCTGGTGGGTCACCTCCAGCCGCCGCGGTGCCCCAGCTCGGGGACCCAGGGCTGCCGGTTTAATCCCCTGACCAAACACCAGGCGTCTCCCGTCTGTTCTCCTCGCTGGCTCTGCCCCGCTCCCTTTGGCCGCTCCGCACTGCGGCCGCGAGGCTCTCTCCCCCGCACCCGGGACTGGGACCCCGGACCTGGGGAAGCGTCTCTGCTGAGATTAGAGGAGCGGGCGGAACCCGCAAGCCAGGAGACCCCTTCCTTTAGCGTCAAGCCCAGTGACACCTCCCCTAGTGAGCGAGCCCCCCACTCGGCTTGGGGGAACCAGGCTCGGCGGCGGGGCGGGGCCCCGGCGATCGGCTGGGGCCCCGGAGGCGCGGGGCGGAGTCGCCGACCCCAGCGGGGCCAGGGAGGGGCGCGTCGGTGCGGCTGCTGTTCTGGGACCTTCTGCCGGAGGACTCTAGCCCGGCGCTGCCGGGAGGCGCAGGGTCCGGCCGGGTCCCGGCGTCCGCCCGACGGACCCGCGTGTCCCAGCGTCGAGGGCGGCCGGGCCTCCCCGGCGCGCGCCCCGGGCCCGCCGCGGAGCCTGCGCGGCGCGTGTGGTCGTCTATCTGGGCCGCGCACCGGCGCCCTCTCCCTCACCCTCCCGCCGCCGCCCAGATAAGGACGCGCAGGCGCCGGCGGCCCAACCGGCACTGGCCAAACGGGGCTCCCCGGGGACTCAGGCGGAGGCAGCGCCCCCGGAGCCTTTCGTGCGGCCGGGCCGGTGGCGCTTCGGTGAGTGGCTGGGTTGGGACACGAGCCGGGGGTTGGGGATGGAAGGACGCGGTGGACCGCTCGCCAGTGCAGAGACCTGGGGAACTGCTGGGCCTCCAGAAAGAAATCGGGCCCCGGTGTCCCCCATGCCGACTCCTCGGGAGTCCATTTTCAAACAGCTGTTTGCATAGAAACTGCCCCTGGGGTTTGACTGTCTGTGGCCCCCTCTCTCCTGACCCACGGTTGTCTTCTGGAATGAATCGCGAGCGCTTTTTTCTCTTTAGAGCATCCTTTGGCGCCTGTGTGCTTCCCCCCCGCCCCACCTCTTCGTTTGGGACATTGAGAGAAGCTGAAAATGTACATTGAAAACACAGGCGTTTTTTCCTCTGCTCCCAGGGTGTTGCGCTCAGGGGTGTCTGTAGATTGTTGTGCGACGGCGGATTAACTGCGGGGACTGAAAGCATCTTGGGTTCTTCACGGCTGGTGAAAGTGCCAAGGTGAAGAACTGGTTGGGTGTTGCCAGCTCTGGTTCCACTGTGTGGTTGACGTTTTGTGTTAAATAATCAAGAAAGGTTTTGAAAGATAGGTGATGGGGGGAGGCGTTTTCCCAGTAAGTTGGTGGGAGCAAACATTCCGTGTTTTAGAATTGACTGTTCCTTCCCCACCCTCTCCTCTCTCCCCAAATAAAACAGAGCTGTGGGTTCCTCTGCCTCTTCTCTCCACACCGGGCTTGCTCTGCCCCCGTTTGTCATCAGAAGGGTGTGGGCCAGCCTTTCCTGCTCCCACCTCATCTGTGACACAAGTCAGGAATCAAAGGGAGAGGTTTTTCTGGTAGGTTTCCCCTGGAGTTTACTTTTGCTTTTTGTTGACCTAGCAGGTGAGTGATCAGCTGAGCAACAGGGCCCTACTAACCCTCTTTCGGGAAAGCTCTGAGCCCCGAAGGAGCTTTCAGGAACACGTTTTCCTCCTAAATACACTGTGAAATGAAATATACTTATTCTTTTCTTCCCTGCCACCCACTCCCTTCAAGAGCTTCAACACTGTTTCTGACACCAAGAGCAAAGGCAACAGTTGGGCTCCTTTGAAGACCCTTATAAACATTCTCATTCTAAGACTTTTTGCTTACTGATCAGCTCAAATGTCCCCTTATTAAAAAACCCATAGTTGGGAGATGCTCAGCTGAGCTACAACCTCCCCAGGAGAGACCTCCACTCGGATTTACCCCCAGTGGGTCCTGATGAGCAGTCAGGGGACTTGAAGAGAAGTTCTCATCTTCAGAGACTGATTGTGACTCCTCTATGATTTACTCAGGGCTGGGCATTTGTCAACCTTAGCAGCCGTCCCCTCTGCTGCTGAGGTCCCCAACCTGTAGGTAAGATGTTAAATACAAGCCTGTCTCTCTTTGCCCTGGGGGAGATTGATGAGACACTTGACATTTTCCAGATAGAGCCCAAAGCTCATTCCATTGTCAGGAAGGCAGCTGCCCACTGTGTGAAGCAGTCTGCTTCGGGGCTGCTTCGTCACCTGTGTTCTCGCGGGCTTGGAGAGTACACCTTTGCATCTTCACTGCGGACAAGCTTTAATCTGGCACTTTGTGTGTCCTCTGTTTTAATATCTCATGGGACTGTGGAAAGGGTTAGAATGTCTGTCTGCACTTTCTTTTTCCTGCCATCTCTTTGACATTGGAAATCCTGGCCCAAGGGGGAAGCCCTGTCAAAGCCCCATTGAGGCTCCTAGTAAAAGCATTAGCATCTTAGCTAATCATTGCTGGAGAACTCATTCATTAGAAGCTGTTGGGGGCCTAGGATCCTTGTATGTTACCCTGGGAAAAAATTAGCCAGACAACATACCAGGCACAATGTTGTAAATTTTCTTTTGTTCCTTTAACTTTCTAAAATAGCATTCTTTCTCAAGACAGAATAGTGGTTAGAATCCTGCCCATGCAAAACCAGCTCGTGTCACTTTTTACTTTGACAAGCTTTAAGCTTGTATTTCCTCTGCAGAAAAGGCTATACTCAAAAGAACCTATATGCTTAGGGGCTTTGGTATTAGGAGACAGTGTTGTTGCACGACCTTTGAGGGCATAGTCTTTCTCACTCTTTATTAGTATCTTCACATTTGCTATGGGAGGTTTAATGGCACAGCTGTGCATATACTAACACAGCGCCCAATGAGTTACTTCTTTCTAGGATGGGGACGTTTTTAGCTCATCACCATTCTTAACAGGGATAATCTATAAACAAGTCAGCATATCTGGAATTGGAGGTGAATTGGAGGATTAGCAATTCTTCTATATATGAGATATTTCGTGTACAGAAGTATTTTAAAATATGTAAGGATAAACTGCCAAGATTACCTGTACAGTCTTGAGAGAAGAAGAGTTCAAATATAACTATAAACTGTAATTGACAATGAGTCATTTGCTTTAGGGGTGCCAACTATGAAGACAGCCTGGTTACGCCCCTAATGATAATTATGAAAATTCCTTCTAAAAGCTGGTTGCATCTCTAGTGAGTTGTAAGTTGGCTTGGATAAATATTTTCAGTTTTACTTTCTAAAACATTATGCCATAATGACACTTCACACAACAATGTGAATGTACTTAATGCCACTGATGTGCACTTCAGTTCAGTTCAGTTCAGTTCAGTCGCTCAGTCGTGTCCGACTCTTTGCGACCCCATGAATCGCAGCACGCCAGGCCTCCCTGTCCATCACCAACTCCCGGGGTTCACTCACACTCACGTCCATTGAGTCATCCAGCCATCTCATCCTCTGTCGTCCCCTTCTCCTCCTGCCCCCAATCCCCCCCAGCATCAGAGTCTTTTCCAATGAGTCAACTCTTCGCATGAGGTGGCCAAAGTCCTGGAGTTTCAGCTTTAGCATCATTCCTTCCAAAGAAATCCCAGGGCTGATCTCCTTCAGAATGGACTGGTTGGATCTCCTTGTAGTCCAAGGGATGTGCACTTAAAAGTGTTTAAAATGCTTAAAAAAATTTACCCAATTATCCTATTTTCTCCCCATATATAATTTTTAGAACTTAAATATTTAAATGTTTCATAAAAACATTTGTTCCCATAATGTGTAGAAATGTAATATACAATCACTGAGTATTGAAAAAGGACAAAGGTCACAAACCTAGTAACTTAGAAAGCAGAGATTGGAAATATTAAAGGTATGTTTCTAGTAGCCAAGGGCAACTTAGCATTTTACTTATAAACCCAATACGTATTTTAAAGCAAATGCAGTACTTGTGAAAATAAACAGAAATTGTATATGCATCTGATACCAGTTGTTAGTAATGGCTAACCATGTACCAGGCGTCTTGGTAAGGGTGTACATGTATGAGCTCATTTATCTCATACAAACCAATGGAATGGTGTATGCTTACAGTGTGGAGTACAGAGGAGGACGCTGAAATATAAGTTAAATAATCTCCTTCAGCCCAGGTTGCACCCCCAAAGAAGTAGCAGACCTGGGATCTGAAGAAGAGACTCTGTTTTTGGAGTCTTCCCTCTTCCTCCCAAGGCAGGCCTGCTGTTTGTGTGTGGTTCTGTGTGAAACATTTAATAACATTTACTCCTGTAGAATTCTGCTGTGTTTGATGAAGATGTGTAAGTGAATGCTGTAGAAGGATGATTCCTCCTCTGTGTGAGCCTTTATCACCTGGACAGAACAGCCCCCTTTTTACATGCCCACATACTTGGGAGCACATTCCACAGCCTGCACAGGGCCTGTGTTCTGTATCTCCACTCACCTGTCCTCATAGCTGAAGAAATGTAGTTGTTTTGACCCCTGTTTTCACACCAGATTCCGCCACCAAAAACACCAAAACAAAAACACCAAAAACAAACATTTAAAGGTCAATAAAAACACAAGCCACTGAGATAAGCCCGTGACTGAGTGGATGAGGGGTAGACACGTGACAGGCGTGGTTTGGGCACCTCCCCTCTTGTGCCGGTGTCTGCTCTGCTAATAGTCTCAGATGGAGCAGGAGAGGCAGAGAAGTGTTCTGATGGTACACAGAGAATGTCTTAACATGAGCCCGAAACAACTGCTGCAGGAGCGAAGGTGGAGGTCAATCCCAGCCTCCTAAATTTACAAAGGAGAAAGCCCAAGTCTAGTGAGAGGAAGTGGCCCTTCTAAAATTGTAAGCAAGAAAGCTGGGTTTTGAGCTGGAACCTTCCATCTTCCTGCCTGGCATTCTTTCCTCTGCGGGCAAGCAGCATCACCAGGTACAGGTGGAAGATGGTGGCCTTGATTCTGGGAGAAGGTTTGGCCATTAGTTTATCATATGTGCAAGGTGGAGGGTGCCCTTTGACCTGCTGACCCAGGGACATGTCCCTACTGGAGAAAGGCAGAGTCACTAAGGCTGCAGCCATCTGGGTAATTTCCCCAGGGGTGGGAGATCCACTGCCCCAAGGAAACGAGCCAGTTAGTGAACAAGTAGCTTATTCAGAAAGTGAGCTGAACCTATCGCAGGTTCTGGTAAATATGTGTTTTATTGGTGAATGGAAGGTTTCCAGGTGGGGTTTACCATTGCTGCTTTGGCAGCATTTCCAGGTAGTAAAATTTGGTTCACGTTTAGAAAGCTATTAGTCCCTTTCCGTGCTCTTCTGGACCTGTGGCCCCTCATTGATTTTAAAATCCAGCTACTCTGGGAGGGCTGGCAGTGGCCTGGGAAGGGAGTCGCCATATGGCAGTGTCCTCCTGAACGGAACTGAAAGTTGTCTTATCTTTGCAGGTTTGGAAGAGGACACACTACCCCGCTGCCTTTTCTCTGGCGGCCTACTAGCAGATGGAAAAGCATGGCACAAGTTTGATGGCTGTGTCTGCTTCCCCAAGGGCAAGAAATTGCCTCCTTAGAAGGCAACGGTGCTATGCATGTTATGAACTGTGTCTCCTTGGTCAGCGATAAAGGCAATGGGAACACCGCCATGGCAGCCGGCTTCATGACTGCGCAGGCACCTCCCCCGCCACCTCCCCCGCCCCCGCCCCCGCCCCCGCCACCGCCTCTCTGTCCCTACTCAGGGGAGGGGCTTCCCCCCTCCCCGCCCCCTCCCCCTCCACTGCCGGGGGGGCCTCCGGTGCCCCCACCTCCTCCAGGACTACCCCCAAACTCTCACCTGAACGGCTACAGCCAGCTTGGTAAGAAAAAGCGGATGAGAAGCTTTTATTGGAAAACCATTCCAGAAGAGCAAGTTCGGGGCAAAACCAACATCTGGACCTTGGCAGCCAGCCAGCAGCATCACTACCAGATCGACACCAAGACCGTCGAAGAGCTGTTTGGGCAGCAGGAAGATGCCACCATGGCTCCCCCTTCCCGGAGGGGAGGGTCTTTACATTCGTCCTCCAGGGAGGCCAGAGAAGAGGTAAGAGAGGCCCACGGAGGTGGAGGGGTGGGGGGGGGGGGGTGGCGCTTCTCCTCATGCTGCGTGGTTTTGTGTTTGGGTATGTGCCTCCGTTCCCAAACCTGCTGGAATCACTGAGACATGAGATAACCCGAGTGAGCACGCTCTGAAAATGAAAGGAGGGCCCTATATGATCAGCCTGAGCTAGGCAGCAAGCGCGTGTAAGAGGCCTGCGAGCCGTATCCTCCCAGACGTCCCAGAGGACCATGACCTCATGCGGAGAACACGCTGTCTGGGGCCTCGCTGGCCTGCAGCACATCTGCATGTTCCACGCCCCTCCCCGCACCCCGGGTGGAAGAGCTCCGAGGAGACAAAACCCTGAGCTTCTGAACTCAGTTACTTGACATTAACTGGAGCTCTCTGAGACGAAATGCCTTTTATTAAATAACATCATTAAGTAATGTACATCCTTAGACGTTTATCTTTGTTTTTCCCTCCAGTTTTCTTTCCACAAGTGTTTTGAGGTGGTCTTTATTCCTCTGACCTCCTAATTAAATTTTGGCCATTGTGGAACAGAGATTTCTGACAGCCAAAGCATAACGCTATTTTCAGATAGACTATCTACAAAGCATGTTTCCAGTGAACACGAGCTGTGTTACTTTGAGAAAAATATAAAGCTAACAAGTTCTGAAAAGTTAAGTGAAAGCATGGCCCCAGAGAAACAGGTCACCATGTCTTATAGAAACTGAAGCAAAATGACCTTTGTAAGTATTCTCTGTTTAGAAACATGAAGGTAAATTAAGACAACTTGACTTGCTAGAAGAAGTAATTAGGAAACCAAGAGGGAAAAGGATATTGACACCCCCCAAAATAAGAGCAATAGAAATGCATTATTTTTTAATCTTTTGGAAAGGAGCAAGGAAAATAAATAGAGCTGACTAGATAAGAGAATGGGCAGGGCTCTGGAATGAAGTAGTAGCTCTCCACATTACTGAATTCTTGAGCTGGCAGTATTGACCTCTTTTCTGTTTGGGGGCCCTTGAAACTGGCTGTATGGTCCGCTGTTGAAACAGCCAAGTTTTTATGAAATATGGAGAACCCTAGGAGTGGAATTAGGCGTGAGCTGAGAGGCGTGTGAGAGGAGGTGTCCAGGACATGCTCTGCGTCCTGCCTTTCCCTGCTCTCTGCTTTGTGCAAAGACCTTTGATTTCTGAGTGCATCGCTTCAGTATCAGAAGGAGCAGGAAGTCATTTCTTCAGTGCCCTGGCCTGTGACCTCACTTCCAGCAGAGGCTCCTGCTGGACAGTAGGTCATCCTTACCGTTGTTCCCCAGCTCTGCTTGCTGGCCTTCCAACACTTTGGAAGAGTGGATGGGGACCGGGAGTCAGAGCACGTGTCTCAGGAAAGCCCATCACAGACAGAATGGGGTCTGGCCGATTGGGCCCCCAAGGAGGCCGCCGGCCAGGTGTTCAAGAGGCTGTACAGAACTTGCTGCTGGATGTTTGTGACTTCAAGAGGGATTCAGATCCACTGATGGAAGGAACAGGAGGGGCTTGTAACATCTTTTCCCAACTAAGGCAGAAGCAGAAATGTCTATTTCTTAGGCCAGATCTAAAATTCAGGTAAAAGAGTCTTTCTCTTCACCTTCCTTTACTCTAGGTACATCTTTTCTTTTTTTTCTTTAACTTTAAAAAAAAAACAAAACCTGAAAGTGAATAATTATATTTTAAATTGTGGTGATAGGTACATAGCATAACATTCACCCTCTTAAAATTTTTTAAAACTGTTTATTGATTTGGCTTTGCCAGGTCTTAGTTGCAGCCTGTGGGATCTGCTTTCCCAGCCAGAGATTGAACCTGGGCCCCCTGCATTGGAAGCACAGAGTCTTAGCCATTGGACCATGAGGAAAGTCTCTCTGAACAGTTTTTAAGTGTATCGTTTAGTAGCATGGAAACATTCACGTTGTTGAATGGCCACCATCACCATCCGTCCACAGAAGTCCTTGCATCTTGCAAAATAAAAACTGTTCCCACTGTCCTCTCCCCCCAGCCCCTGGCAGCCACCCTTCCCCTTTCTGTCTCCATGAGTCTCACTACCCGAGGTACCTCGCACAGTATTTGTCTTTTTGTGACAGGACTGTTTCACTTAGCACAGTGTTTTCAAGGTTCATCCATGTTGTAGCATGTGCCAGAATTTTCAGGCTGATATTCCATTGCATGTGTATATCACAGCGTTTCCCAGGTGGCTCGGTGGTAAAAGATTCTGCCTGCGAAGGCAGGAGTTGTACAAGACTCAGTTTTGATCTCTGGGTCAGGAAGATCCCCTGGAGGAGGAAATGGCAACCCACTCCAGTACTCTTGCCTGGAGAATTCCATGGACAGAGGAGCCTGGTGGGCTACAGTCCAGAGGGTCACAAAGAGTCGGACGCGACTGAGCAACTGAGCATGCAGGCATATATTTATCACCTTTTGTTTATCTAGTCATCCTTGACGGACACTTGTGTCACTTCCACCTTTTGGTTTTTGTGAATAATGCTGCTGTGAATGGTGGGTGTGCAGATATTTTTTAACACATATAGGTCCTAATCTGAGAGACAGCTGTCTAGAAAGAAAAATGAAATCACCACGACTGTATTGTAGGGTGATCTAACTCTTCAACTCTTCAGTACTCAGGATAAGTAGTGAAGGTAGATGGATTTAAGGATAGATTAGGTAATATTGTCACATCACAGGGGTTCCAGAATTCATTTCCATTTTTCATGCTATCTCCAACATGGCTCAAAGTAAGAAGTATCACATATACTACATATACTTCTTTTTTTTTTTTTTTTGGCAAAAGAATACAGTACATGCTATTTTATTCCCTCATTAGATTTTCTTCTAGAGAAGTTACAGCCCAGCAGAATGGTAGTCTAACACAGACCAGGGATACATCTTCCAATTCCCTCAGTAGTAAGTGGAGTCCAGGGTTGAAACTGTGCAAGCTGAAGCATGCACGGGGAGCCTGTAGCCAAGGAGCTCCGACCTGAGCCTGGAAGTGTGGCTTTCCAGTCTGCTGCCACACAGCTCATAGTTCTGGAGACTCAGACATACCACGAATCTGATTATGTCCCCTTGAAATGTAACAACCTCCTACAGAAATGACCTGCCGTTATGCGGTTGGCTCTGGCTTTAAAGAGCTTATAAAGCATTACAAATAAGTTCCATTATACTCTGAAGGAAGAAATTACTGGGAGACAGAGAAGAACTGGATTTGAGAATGGCTAAATTTAGGAAAAGCAACATCTGAAATAGTAAATTAGAACATTTAGTAAGGGGGAAAAGGTTATGAAATACTGTCTGTGTATCTTTGTTAGCTAAAAATTAACTTGAAGAGGCTACAGATGGGACAATAATAAACTGTAATAAAGTAACTAGAAATAACAAACAATGTTACTGGGGTAGTAATAAAGAGATTCAACTCAAACTCCATCTTCTTTCCTGAGTTCAGTGGTCTCAGGTCTGAGAAGCCCCTGTCCATCTGTTAGCGCTGCTTTTCAGCCCCCCAGAGCTGGTTACTTAGGGCTGCATTTGTCTCCCTACAGAATCTGAAATGCTCTGAAGGGGAAGACAGTCCTAGCCATCTGGTCTCCTCCAAAGAAAGTAAACTGAACTGCCAGAAGTGAGCCAAAGGAGCAAAGGGACTGTCTTATAAGACATCAGTATGATGGGTCAAAATAGGTGTTCACAGAGAAAACTGTAAGATGAATGGGGTCTGAGGACGTAATGTGGAACCTGGTGACTGGTTGATAACACTGTATTTGCTAAGAGAGTAGAACTTCACTCTACACACACACTCACAAAAGAGAAATATGTTAGGCAATGGATGTTCTTTAACTAGATGAGGGGAATGTATGTCAGCATGCAGTGTGTGTATATATATATCAAATCACCATGTAGTCCTTAAATTTCTTACAATTTTATTTCTCAATTACATGTCCGTAAAACTGAAATTTGAAAAAAAAAAAATGTAAACGTTGAAACACTTGAGGTCATTCACTGTGGTGTGTGTAGTAATATTATAATTACTGCTCATTGCTCATACCACATAAGAAAGAATTAAAGTTGCTTATTAGAAAAAGGAAGGAGAGGAAAGAGAAAGGGAGGAGGGAAGATTGGCTTTTCTAAATTTGTGAAAACTAATGTAATTTTCCCACATAGTAATTCAGGCATCAGTCATTCTTTGTCAGCTTCTGTTCGAGTCCCAGAATGTTCTGAAGTCTGAGACAAGTAGCAAGTGGCCTCCAGCGGTGGGGAGGGGGGATTAGTGTGTACTGGGACGGAGCCTCGGTTTGCAAGATGAAGGGCTCTGGAGATGTTTACACAATAATGTGAGTGTGCCTATTGCCGCTGAACTGTGCACTTAAAAAATGGTTACCTGTTATGGTAAAATGGGAACTGTTGTGTGTATTTTGGGGCTCCCTGGGTGGCTCAACTGGTAAAGAATCCTCCTGCCATGCAGGAGACCTGGGTTCAACCCCTGGTCGGGGAAGATCCCCTGGAGGAGGGCATGGCAGCCCACTCCAGCATTCTTGCCTGGAGAATCCCCATGGACAGAGGAGCCTGGCGGGCTGCAGTCCATGGGCTCACAAAGAGTCAGACACGACTGAGCGACTGAACACAGCACAGCACATGTGTATTTTACCACAATTTAAAAAGGAAAGTTTCTTCTTCCTGTAATGAATATGAGAGGCAGAGTTTGGAGCAGATGGATGAGAGTCTAAGAATGGCAGAAGAAAGACGAAGCGCTTAGATGGAGCTTTCACCAGCTTCCCTGAGCACGGAGACAGGGCTGCAGACAGGCCTGAGCCCTGGCCCTGGCGGCCTGCGGGGAGGCTCTTCCTAGAGCTGCTGGGCTCCTGCCCTCGCATCTCAGCTCCCTTGTGCACCGGGGGTAGTGAACTCTCAGGCAGGCCCCTCGTGGGAACGGTCACGAGCTCTGTGCACGCCGAGGTCACGGGCATGGCAGGCTGTGGTGTCCCGAGGAGTCGATAGGATTGACTGAACTGGTGGGGAGGGAGGGGCCGGGTCAGTCACCCTGTTCTTGGGCCGCTGGAGTGCGCTCCTGGGGGTGACTCAGAGCACCAGCACCTCCCGCCCTACACTGCCGCGTATCTGAACCTCCGGCCAGCCTTTGGGGAAGTGAGATAAGCTAATTTACACGCGTCCTGATAACCCTCTTCAAAGGACTGTGTGATAACACCGCTTTGGGAGGCTCGCAGGTGATGCCCTCTGAGAGGAGGCTGCCCACACTGGGCACAGCTGAGGAGGCCTGGAGAGAAGGGCACCGTCCCCACAGCATTCTCAGCCGCCTCACTCTCCTGTGCTTTGCAGGAGGCCCTGGGTGCCGGTTTCCCTTTAAGGTGCTCTTTCCCTGAGGAGCCCCTCTAATGACGGACCAGGTTCTGAAGCTTCACTTCAAGCTGTGTGGAGACTGCTGCTGCCCCAGGCGTGGCCCCTGCACCGTGCCCTCCTGGCTCAGAGCTCCGCTCCCGGAACCTGGGTGCTGTCGTCTGTCCCACGCGAAAAGCCCTGGGGCTTTGGCCGGGCCTGTGGACCACTCTCTGCAGACCTGCCCCCATTCCTGGAAAAGCATCTCAGTGTGAATACTGGGCTGGTGGGGACCTTCGCTATTTCTCTGTATTCCTGTATCCTCAGCAGAAGGGAAGGTCATAAGAACTGGGTGAATAGGAACCAGAGAGCCTGTTGCTTTGGGAAGGTATAAAATGACATCCCTAAGGCTCAGTTTCCTTATCTGTGAAATAGGGACAGTGACAGTGATTTCTCCACCTGCTTTTCCAACAGCAGCAGCAGTGGGTCTAGAGTGAGCACACAGAGCCCCGAGGGCCGATGGGTGAAGAGGCTGAGGGTGGGGCTGGGCAAGGGTACTGCCATCAAGGTTAGACATAGCAGGAGGCGGTAGTTTAGTGAAAAAATATAAAAGAAGGTTTGTCCCCATTCTGGGTAGATATGAATGCAGAAAAAGCTCTTCAGATCAGTGTGCATGTTCTTACATTTTAGTTGTGAATTCTAATAACCACATCGTTTTCTGTCTGAAATCCAGATTCCTCTTTTTGGTGTAAGCTCTCCTCTTAGAGGATGTGAAGTGTGACTTTCTCTCCCGTCTCCTCTCCCCTCCCTTCACAGTGAACTTGAACTGTAATCCCTGGGTAGGATTCCAATAAGGAGCCTGTCCTTTTAGCTTAGGAGTTTATTTTATGGCTGGCAGGTGATTGTGTTAAGATGAAATAAACCCCTCAGATAGTAAATAATGTGATTGTTTAAGATTAGTCTTCAAAAGCAGGCAACCATACTCTTGTAAAAATTTAACCTTCTAGCCAGGAAGTCCCATTAACTTTGGTTAACAATCTTGCTGCCTCTTATAAACTTAGAAGCAGGCCCAGAGATCAGGAATTTAATCTGAAACCTGATTCTTTTCTGTTCACAATGAATCACATACATTTGGAAAGAAAGAGCATTGTAGCAACATTCCTATTTAGCTAGTCTCCCTCCTCCAAAAACCAAATGGGGAAAATGGGAGAATTTTAAGGTTATCTTTCCTTCAGGTATTCTGGCTGGATATTTACTTCCAAAGAAATGGCTTCTGTGTTTAATAATACCCACCCCCTAAAAAGGGGCTTCCCTGATGGCTCAGACAGTAAAGAATCTGCCTGCAATGCAGAAGACACGGATTCAATCCTGGGGTAGGGAAGATCCCCTGGAGAAGGGCATGGCAACCCGCTCCAGTATTCTGGCCTGGAGAATCCTGTGAACAGAGGAGCCCGGCGGGCTACAGTCCATGGGGTCGCAGAGAGTTGGACACCTCTGAGTGACTGACATTACTACTACCTTCTATAAAAGGTTCTAATTTTCAGTCTGATAAGCCCTCCCCAGTTATTACAGTAGTTCTCCCTTATCTGCAGGGAATACTTTCCAAGACCCTGGTAGATGCCTGAAACCATGAACAGTACCAAACTCCATATATACAGATGGTCCCATGATGGTTTTGACTTAAGGTTTTTCAACCTTACGATGGTATGGAAGCAATAGACATTCCGTAGAAGCCGTGCTTGGACTTTTGAGGTCTGCTCTTTCCGCACTGGCCGTCTGCGGTACAGTCCCGTCTTCCGATACTGGGCAGTGGGTGTGCAGCTGCTCCTGGCAGCCGTGCCATCTCTAGAGGAAGGAGCCGATGCACTGACAGACGTTGTTTTCCACTTTCAGTACAGCGTTCCGTCAGTTACAGGAGGTCTTCAGCACTTTATTATAAAATAGTCTTTGTGTTAGCTGATTTTGCTCAAATGTAGGCTCTGGTACTCTTGACTGGAAAATCTCATGGATGGAGGAGCCTGGTGGGCTGCAGTCCATGGGGTCGCTAAGAGTCGGACACGACTGAGCGACTTCTCTTTCACTTTTCACTTTCATGCATTGGAGAAGGAAATGGCAGCCCACTCCAGTGTTCTTGCCTGGAGAATCCCAGGGACGGGGGAGCCTGGTGGGCTGCCGTCTATGGGGTCGCACAGAGTCAGACACAACTGACGCGACTTAGCAGCAGCAGCAGCAGGCTCAGGTAAGGTTCTGAACACATTTAAAGCAGGCTGCGCTAAGCTGTGATGTCAGCCGTTTAGGAGTGTGAAGTGCACTTTTAGTATTTTCAACTCATGACGGGTTTATCGGGACATAAACTGCAGAAGATCTGTACTGTGTTTTTCCCTGGACATACATAACTGTGATAAAGTTCAATATCAGTTAGGCACAGTAGGAGCTTAACAACAATGCGGAATAGTAAAACAGAGCAGTTATGATGTTGCTGAACAAAGTTTATCTAAAAAAGACAGAAAATTTTATTTGCCCCAAATTGAGTACTATACCCCGGGAACAGCCTTCCAGAAAGCTCTGAGAACTGCTCCTCTCATTCCACATAAAAGCACAGTTGTATCAGTTTTTGAGACTGAGGGCTGTACATTCTACACAACCCAGATCTACCCATACAAAGCAAACAGTGGGTGATGGGTCATGGTGGCCCCTTACAAGATTAAGAAGGAAGGTTATCTCCTAAGGAGTTATCTCGTGGATGCCAAGAGAATGTTGCCTTTTATGGGTGAGCAGGTATTTCTGCCGATGGGGAGTTTTGGTCGATGCGTAAGACAGATACACGATACACCCTAGAGGAGAAAGAGGAGGCTAAAGAGCAGAGAAAAAAAATTGTTTACATTTTCCTTGATGTGCCTTAGAATATGAATTTTTATTTTATGAATAATAATGTACTGTAATAAAAGTTATGTGAATGTGGTCTTTCTCAAAATATCTGGCACAAATTTAATGCCTTTTCCAACATAACAAAGCACTTATGCACTGTGGCTGTAGCTTCTGCAATTTAAGGTACAACAGCAAAGCTAGAAGGAATTTCTTTTTCCTTCTTCACAATTTCATGGGTGGAAGATTCTTTCTGACCATAGATCTTAGCAACCTTAGCAAATGAGGTTTCCTTTCCTTATTAAGTTAAGGACTTCCGCCTTTTCACTTGAAGGAAGCTCTGTACAGCCTCTCTCTGGCACATCTGACTTGCCAGTGTAACCACGCTTGTGCTTTGGGGCCATTACCAAGTAAAACAAGCAAGCACTGTGAGCGCAAGCGCTGTGGTTCCATGCCGGGAACCCCGTAACCCATAGCTACTGCGTGGCTAACGGGCAGCACACGCTGGCCAGGCGTTGACTCACGTCCCTGCGGATGGAGCGGGACGGTGCGAGGATTCCAGAAATGCTCGCATGCCAAAAAAGAAAGCATCTTAGACTTGGTAAAATACAGCCTACGAGTTTTCCCTTATAAATTGCCTTTTAAATTCTGAAAAAAGTGTAGGACACTTTCTTACCTCCTCCTTTAAAAGGGCTACTGGATCTACTCTTTGAATGAAAATAAAATTTTTGTTTAGAAACATACTAAGAATTTTATTACGTTTCTGAAAATAACAATGTTGGTCTTTTAACATCCCTAAATCAGGGTTGGAGCTCATGCCGCAATACCTTCAGAGTTCAAATCTCATATGATTCTTGCTATGCTAAGACAGCTATTTCCAAATTGGGGCTTTTAAATGTGGGCTGTGTTGTTCTAAGAGGAAATTGTAAAATTTAGAAAATGTTGATATAGTTTATTTAAGATTCAGTTCAGTTCAGTTCAGTCACTCAGTCATGTCCAACTCTTTGCATCTCCATGAATCGCAGCACGCCAGGCCTCCCTGTCCATCATCATATCCTGGAGTTCACTCAGACTCACGTCCATCGAGTCAGTGATGCCATCCAGCCATCTCATCCTCTGTCATCCCCTTCTCCTCCTGCCCCTAATCCCTCCCAGCATCAGAGATTATGCAATATTAAAATAGATCTATATAGGAATTCCCTGGTGGTCCAGTGGTTAGCTCAGTGCTTTCACTTCTTTGGGCCCAGATTCAATACCTGGTCAAGAAACTAAGGTCCCCAAGCCCTGCAGCTTGGCCAAAATGTATATATATATTTATATGATTGTTACCATTGAGGAAATATTGCAGAAAGCTTGCAGAGATAATATTTTGAAGCTATATTAGGTATCAGTCTGCAGATTTACATACTGGGAATTATTCTCTTACTTTAATACATTCTCTTATATTAATACATTATGTTGTATTTTGATAGGTCTTAATTCTCTTCTCCAACTCTTTTTTAAGAAATCATTTTGTTTATTTAGGCTGTGCTGGGTCTTCGCTGCTGTGTGGGCTTTTCTCTGGTTGCAGCGCGGGGCTCCCCTCTAGTCGTGGCATGCAGGCTTCTCATTGCGGTGGCCTCTCTTGCTGCGGAACACGGGCTCCAGGGTGCTGGGGCTTTAGCAGCTGCAGCTCGGGGCTCAGTAGTTGTGGCTCCTGGGCTCTAGAGCACAGGCTCAGTAGTCTCCAGCTCTTCTCGTTCACACTTTAACAATCTTATGTGTCTTCTGTTTTTTTCCAGATTACTCTTTTGGATGCAAAACGGAGCATGAACATTGGGATATTTCTTAAGCAATTTAAGAAGTAAGACTTTTGCACACATTTGAAACTTTAGTCACACCTCTGCTGTCAGCATCAGACTCTGTGGGTGTGAGCTGAAACGCAGATTCTAATGAGGGAAAGGCCTCCCTCATCCCTTCAAATTGTTTTTAGGCACATGTCGTGAAGGGTCCCCAGGTGATTGTCACTTGCTGCTGTTTTCCTCTATAAAAGCGTAATCTAGTCGCTTGGGGTTCAGGGAGAATTGCCTTGGGGCATCTCTTCAAGCCTGACATGTCAGGGAATTTATAAATTCACCTGAGGTGTTGCCCCGTTAGTGGAGGATGGACAAGTGAGTCAAAGAGTGGTTAAATTCAGGTGTGCTAACGTGGAAAGGAGAGGGCTCTGGCTCCAGGAGGTTGACCGAACTGCTTTTCTTCTCCCAGAGAAGATGCTCCTGTTAGCCTCTCTGGGATGCCCGAGGGTGGTTTCCCATGGAAGGGACCTCTGGCATGTCAGGACCCCCTGCGTGCCCTGGCAGGGGGCTGTTATGGTCACTGACACGAGACCACCTGTCAGACAGGGAGGGAGGCGGGGTGGGAAGGAGGGTGGAGGCGATCTGCTTTCATTTCCACTGGCTTGTGTTTCTCAGGCACTCCAGCAAATGTGAAATGGAATCTGATTGTTGTCTTTTCAAGGTCACCTCCGTCCATCGTGGAAGATATCCATCACGGAAAGAGTGAACACTATGGATCAGAGACATTGCGAGAATTTCTTAAGCTTTTGCCAGAGTCAGAGGAGGTGAGGAATTTGGGGCATGAGTTTTTGATGCTAAGAGCGATAATAAAGGCGTCATCTTTTTTAGGAATGTCAGAACTCACATGGAATGGGCACTCTTTTACCCAGAGCCCGAGTTTTCTCTTGTAACAGTAAAAAGTTACCCAGTAGAACGAGTACAAGTTATGGAGTTAAAGAACCTAGGTTTAAATTGACATTCCTTCCCTTAATTGAGAAAGTGGGCAAGTTTCTTAAGTCCTGTGAACCTTATTTTCCTCACCTGTAAAGTAAGGATAATGAGGCTTACCTCATTGAATTGTTGAGATGATTAAGCCCTCGTTATGCAGCTAACGTGGTACTTGGCACAGGGGAGCTCAATAAATGTTAGTTCCCTTTTCTGTCAGCTAAGGTGATCTTTGCCTAGGGTGTACCTGGGGTTGTTTGATAATGCATTTTTTTTTAAAAAAAGGAAAGACTGACCACTTCTGAATAAAGATGCTCTAAAAACTAAGAGGTAGGTAAATTGTTAATAGATGTTGTATATATTAACTGACTGAAGATGGAGATGGCTGTGGTGACAATATAGTACCGCAGTATAAATAAAGTTACTGATTTTGGAGGGACTGAATTAACTGAATCTTTGCATGATTAGGAGCTTGATAGGATAAAAAAAAGAGAAAGACAGTTTTGTAAAACCTTCCAAAATTGTGGTACTATTTCTGAATAAGTGACCCTTGAAAAAAATTAAGTAAAAGGCTAAATAAATACGTGTTATTTGAATAATACAAAGTCCTATAAAGTAAAAAGTGTAAGTTACCCTCTTACATACGCTGCTGGTTCCTCCCTCCCCGATCTCTCTCCTTTTCCCAGACATAATTTATGGAACTTGATTTTAGCACCATTAGTAACCAAAAACAATGTATTTATGCTTTTTTCTTTTCCGTCAATGCTAACTTCACAGTGCCAAGCTGAGGGTCTTAGTGGGCGACTGGGCCTTCAGGTATTCTGAGCTGCTCTCTTCACCTCAGGTTTCTGTTTGCAGATTAATTGTCATTTTCCAAAGCCAGGATTAGTTAACGGTGCTTGTTACTGTTAGGAAAGGGTCCTACAGAGTTGAGGGTGAAGTACATTAGATCACAGTTCACCCTGGATCCTACCTACTGAACACTCCTTAATCTTTTTTGTGAAGAAAGGCATTCCAACATCTTTTTTTGTAATTGAACTATATTATTTACAGTATTGTGTTTCAGGTGTACTCAAGATCTTTTATTAGGATGGATAGTTTTCATGAATTGAGTTTTTAAGGTTTGGTTGCTCTGGAAATCTTATCCCTGCTTGGGCATTTCTCATGCCTGCTCCTGAGCACTGCTCCGGTACCTTCCTAACAGAGCTCTGAATTTCCAACTCAGTGGGAGTTAAGCGTGAGGGGAGGCTGCCAGCTTTATGCCACTGAAGAGGGAGGAGGTTAGATATGGTTTCCTTATTATCTTCCTTCCTGATTTAGAAATCAGAGGCAATTGAAAATTATGTTTGAAAAATCTTTAAATGCAAAGGCTGTGGCAGACTTAGGGATCTTCCAAAGAAGCAACTTAGCTGTCCAACCTCTCGTTTTCAAGAATCCTGTTTTTTTGTGTGTGGGAATAATTCAGAGGAAAGAGGCGGTTAAGGACGAGGTGACCAAAACCCACCCCAGCGCTGCCCTGAGGATCCCCAGGCACTCTCATCCGCCGATGATCCGCTGACCCCAGAGACGAGATAGGTCCCGCTGAGGCCTTGGGGTCCTGCAGGGCCTTCCGAGCCCAGGGACCCACCGTCCCCTCCCCCTGCAGGGTCCCCCTCGCTCTGTATATCTGACAAGTTTGGTCACACTCTGCTCGTTTACATTCCCACCTCCTGGCCTTCGATGGGGCACACCCTCCTCCGGGAGCTGAGCTTCCTGTGGCAGGAACGCCCTGACAGTCCCCAAGGCTGCCTGGCAGCCCGCCTTCAGCCCCTCCCTGGGGGCTGTGTGCCTCCCTGGGCAGGAGCCACCTCCCGACCGCTGCCCCTGCAGGGACAGGCTGGCTTTGCTGTGAGTGCTGGGCGGCTCTGGCCACCCCGGACGCCCACGCGACGGGGGTGACCCTAGAGCCCTGGGTGGGGGGCGGAGGCTGGAGAAGAGGCCAAGGAGGAGGCAGGGCCCAGTGAAAGAGGCTGAGGAATGAGGCAGAAACACGCTGATAAATGCATCAGCGGGTACACAACTGCACCTTGCTCAGCCCGAGGGGTACGTCCCGTGCTCGTTTTTAGCACAGGGAGGGGCCGTGCACTGACCGCGTGCCCCGAGTTCCTGGCACAAGCCAGGGCCACAGGGAGCGAGTGCTCAGCCCAGCTCTGGCACAGAGAGTCGGTAAATCATCCCCGTGGGGGCTGGGTGTGTTTTTTTCATCCGATCCGCACGGTGACATTGTAAGCTCTTCCTCGGGTAACTGACGAGACCCTGTCCCGTGCCATAAGAACTGACGGGCCCTGGAGGGTGGAGGGCTTGGCCTGACTCATCTGACCCCCTGGCCACCCTCACCAGCTCCCTCTGAGGAAGGAAGGACAAGGGTTCCCCACCCCCTGCCTGCTCCAGGCCAGCCCCCAGGCCTGCGTCACCTCCGCTGTCACAGGGACCGAGGCACCAGTGTGAGTGTCAGCGTGGTGACCCCGTCAGCAGCAGCTGAGCTGGTGAACGGGACCGGCGTGGCCGCCAGCTCACCCGGGTTCATGTGTCTCCTGGTGTTTCCTGCCCTTCACCACAAAGCTTTTTATCTGGCACATTTTGTTCGTCTTGCCTCAAACTCCTGTTTAAAACTTGTAGAGGGAGATGGTGTACTTTGGCCACCTCATGCGAAGAGTTGACTCATTGGAAAAGACCCCGCCAGGCTCCTCTGTCCACGGCATTTCCCAGGCAAGACTGTAGTGGGTTGCCATTCCCTTCTCCAGGGGATCTTCCTGACCCAGGGGTCGAACCTGGGTCTCCTGCACTGCAGGTGGATTCTTTACCAACTGAGGTCCCAGGGAAGAGGGAGATGGTAGACCCAGAAATGAAAGCATGTTCCCTGCCTGGGCCCCGAGAGGGGGCTGGACAAGGAGCCGTGGGCCGTGGAGGAGCCGTGTCCTCTGTGGGTGCTGGTGCTCTTCCGCCGGCTCAGCATCAGGGACTTGGGGCTGGAGGTGGCGCTGCTGTCTGGAGCAGCAAGCTGCCTTGCCCCTCCTGATGTTTTTATCACCTCATTCTTACCTTGTGTGTTCACTCTGCCCCTGGGAGAGAAGGAAGCCCTGGGGTCTTCTGTTGGGTGGGTCTGCTATTTGGTGGGAAACCCTGCTGTTTCACGGCCATGTGAGTGGACTTAGCCAGGATGAAGGAGGCCTGCTCTGTGGAATGCATGAGTCTTAAGGAGCAGGCTGTTTGTTGTTAGGGCAGAAACCGGGCACAGCCGGGTCATAATGAGAGTCCCTCGGCTCAGCCAAGAAAATGATGCCTAACAACATTTGATAAATGCTTTTTGATGGTGATGAGAATACACAATAATTACAGGGTTTGTCTACCTCTCTTTTTTACCTCCCTCACTGTGAAGGCACAGTAATCCCTCTTAATGAACATAAATCTCATTTTGAAATGGAATTAAGAACTGTATACATGGCGTTTAAATCAAATACTATCTTTAGTATCACTATTTTCTTAAACTCCATAAACATTTTTCACTCATTATATAAGAGAAGGCAATTAATCATTGTTCATTTACAGTTCAGCACATGTTTAATAGAAATATCTACCAAGTGTACTTAGCATGACCTGTTCTTGTGCTTCAGACAGGAAGCCGTGCTGTGATTCTCAGAAGTTTTGCCCATGCTACATATGTGGTCTTATAAAAGACACAGACAGCCCCGTTCTGCCCCTGCCTATATATGGTAAATCGTTAGACTCTAGTTCAGGAGGGATCAGAATTCATCCTGTGGCTTTTTCAGTTCAGAAACTAGGCACTAGTTTGGGTTTAAGTAATGCAGAAGTTCCATCTCTCCTTAAACTTAGTAAGGCTGAAAACGGAAAATTCACTTTGAGGCCCTAAAGGTAGGGGAAATAATGCAATTCTATAAATGGCTGTTTTTTGCCCATCAGGAAGAAAATGTAGTCTTAAGGCCCAGACTTAATACTGGGGAGTCTGGGGTGTGCATTTGCACTGTTACATTTTTGTATTTCAGAAAAAATTGATGCAGATGTTTCAGTTTGGGGATCTTCGCAAATACTCCCTCCTCCCTGTTTTTGAACGGTTAATTCCTATTTTTCAAGAGGTTTAAAAATTAGGTTATTATAATGGGCATGGAGGAGCCTGGTAGGCTGCAGTCCATGGGGTCATGAAGAGTCATACACGACTAAGCGACTTCACTTTCACTTTTCACTTTCATGCACTAGAGAAGGAAATGGCAGCCCACTCCAGTGTTCTTGCCTGGAGAATCCCAGGGACGGCGGAGCCTGGTGGGCTGCCGTCTATGGGGTCGCACAGGGTCGGACATGACCAAGTGACTTCACTTTCACTTTTCACTTTCATGCACTAGAGAAGGAAATGGCAACCCACCCCAGTGTTCTTGCCTGGAGAATCCCAGGGACGGCAGAGCCTGGTGGGCTGCCGTCTATGGGGTCGCACAGAGTCAGACATGACTGAAGTGACTTAGCAGAGTGACTATATATATCGAGTCTCTTCTTTCTTTTTCCAGACAAGGGTCTCCCCTCCAGCTTATGACTTACTGAACTTACTGGGCCTGACCCTCTTCCTGGCTCCCTTAGTAACCCCCCGAGGACTCACTCCAGTGGCTTCAGCTCTGCAGTTTGTGTGGGGCTGTTTATACCCACATGAGTGACGCAGCTCTCCTCTCCCTAACTTGCTTGTTTGGGTTTCTTTGAAACAACAAACTAGTCAATGACTTTCTTTTGTCTTTCCTTAGGTCTACATGTTTATTAATTTGAATTTAGCTCTGAGATCCTTATTTTCTGGAAGGAATTCTAAGGTGGGATTTAAAATAATGCTGTATTTCAATCATTGGTCCTTTTTCCTTGACCCCCCGCCCCTTTTCCATTTGTCTTTCAGATAAAGAAACTAAAGACGTTCAGTGGAGATGTGGCCAAGCTGTCCCTGGCAGACTCCTTCCTGCACTGCTTAATCCAGGTGCCAAAGTAAGGACCACCCATCTCTGCTCTTGGCAGCGCACGGTTCTAGGTCAACAGCCTCACACGCTACAGCTCTGCTTCTTGTTTTTCAGCTATTCTCTGCGGATTGAAGCCATGGTGCTAAAGAAGGAATTTTTGCCTTCTTGTTCTTCTCTCTACACAGATATGACGATTCTAAGGAACGCTACAAAAGGTGAGTAAATACATGATGCTTTGTGTAATTTGTTTTTATTAATTTTGGTAGCAGCCTATTTTTTAAAAACTGTTCAGATGAAAAGTTGTAGATATGGGAAGTTCCATTTCTGATACACTCTCAAAAGGGAAATGACGTGTTACCAAGGATGGTATTTAAGGTTTAGCTCCATTTACTCCCCCGTTAATTAATTTAATTAATTGACCGGTCATTCAATGAATTAGTATATTATCCTCCAATAAAAGAAAGTTATTTCATCTCAGAAAGGGAACGTGTTAGTTGCTCAGTCGTCTCCGCCTCTTTTGTGACCCCATGGACTGTAGTCCACCAGGCTCCTCTGTCCATGGGATTCTCCAGGCAAAAATATTGGAGTGGGTGGCCATTCCCTTCTCCAGGGGATCTTCTGGGCCCAGGGATTGAACCCAGGTCTCCTGCATTGCAGGCAGATTCTTTACCGTCTGAGTCACCAGGGAAGCCTGTCTCTCAAGTTTAGGAATAAGCCTGTTGCTTGCAGTGTGCTCTTGTTCCTCGCCTAGATTAGCTTTCTGAACGTGTGTGTGTGTGTGTGTGTGTGTGTGTGTGTGGTATATGTTTTGTAGGTGGTGTGTGGGTGGTATGTGTGCTGTATGTTGTGTGTGGTGTATTTAGTGTGTGTGGTGTGTGTGTAGAGTATGTGTGTGTTGCGTGTTCTCTGTGTGCTGTGTGTGTATCCTGTGTATGCGTTGTGTGTGTCATATGTGTGTATGGTGATGCGTGCTCACAGCCTGGGCCCCACCCGCTCGTGCCCCCCACGATCTGGCCTCTGTTGGCGGCTCTGACCCTGCGCCCTGCTCTCTGGGAAGCGGGCCTCCTTCCCTCCTGACCCCTCCCCAGCAGTGTCCCCCGCACCCCGAGGTGCCCCCCAGACGCTCACGTCTGAGAGGAGCGAGCCGGCCATTTCCGGTCCTTTGAACAGTGTGCTGACTTTCGCTTGCCTCCGTGGAGGGCCTCCTCGGGCCGCTCTGATGTCTCGCTCCGCTGAGTTGGGAGCTTGCTTTCCTGCAGGCAGGCCAGTGAGAGCGCTGGCCATAGCAGCCTCCTTGCATCTCTGAGGCAGAGTCTCCAGCGCTCCCTGGACTCCTGTTTTCCTTTGTCACCTGGGGTCCCTGACTTCATTTCCTCCTGGTCCCTTTCTGGATCTCTAGTTACTGTGGTACACTGCTTATTCCTATTTGTTTTCCCTGCTTAGTGACTCTGGCTTGTGTTGACATTAAGTCGCATTTTCTTCAGCTCATTATATTTTCTTCATTTAGAGAAGAGACTAAAAATTAAGGGCATTTTCTTCTTTCAATATGGAGCCCTTTTAAAATTTCTTCCTGTACTAAGGCTAAAGCAGCAGCTTTGAAAGGATTGTTTCCTCTGTTCAAATAGAGATGGAAGAATGTGTTTTCATATTAAGCGATGCAAATTTGTGGGCACCGTGGAAATGTTTTTTATCTGGTTACCCTTTAAAACCTGGCCTTCTTAGATAACACATTATAGGCAGTGATCCAAGTGTAACTTTTTGAAAGTGATACCAGACATAATGGAGAATGTTACCAATATCATAGGTGACATTTTATTACCTATACGTACTGTAATTTTAGTAATTAAATTATCTCTTTATCTTTTCAAATACATTAACAAATTTTAATATTGTTTGTCTTGGTGGATAATACAAAAGATTTATGTTTAAAGAACTAGCTTACCAGTATGACAATGATTGAGTTCCTTTTGAAACCTTTAAGCCAATCCAAATAAAATGTTTAGTTTTGAATAAAATGGAAAGATTCTCTGGGTACCTGCCTCTAAGAGTTGGAGCTTTGCAAGTTATTTACATATCATGCCAGCCTGTTTATTTTGTATCTCCTCACAGCTCATCAGCTAAGCAAAATGCTGCTTACTATCCATTTTCATAGTCCATAAACACAATCTCAAAGGATATAAAGGAAAAAATAAATAACTGTCGAGTAGATTATTCCTATAGCACAGTATGCTGCGTTTCCTAAGACTTTTGTATTTTCCGCTCCTTGAAAATTTTCGTCATTGAAGTATATGGGACACACCCTTAGGGCAGAAAGTGAAGAGGAACTAAAAAGCCTCTTGATGAAAGTGAGAGTGGAGAGTGAAAAAGTTGGCTTAAAGCTCAACATTCAGAAAACTAAAATCATGGCATCCGGTCCCATCATTTAATGGGAAATAGATGGGGAAACAGTGGAAACAGTGTCAAACTATTTTTTGGGGCTCCAAAATCACTGCAGATGGTGACTGCAGCCATGAAATTAAAAGACGCTTACTCCTTGGAAGGAAAGTTATGACCAACCTAGATAGCATATTGAAAAGCAGAGACATTACTTTGCCAACAAAGGTCCGTCTAGTCAAGGCTATGGTTTTTCCTGTGGTCATGTATGGATGTGAGAGTTGGACTGTGAAGAAGGCTGAGCGCCAAAGAACTGATGCTTTTGAACTGTGGTGTTGGAGAAGACTCTTGAGAGTCCCTTGGACTGCAAGGAGATTCAACCAGTCCATTCTAAAGGAGATCAGCCCTGGGATTTCTTTGGAAGAAATGATGCTAAAGCTGAAACTCCAGTGCTTTGGCCACCTCATGCGAAGAGTTGACTCATTGGAAAAGACTCTGATGCTGGGAGGGATTGGGGGCAGGAGGAGAAGGGGACGACAGAGGATGAGATGGCTGGATGACTCGATGGACGTGAGTCTGAGTGAACTCCGGGAGCTAGTGATGGACAGGGAGGCCTGGCATGCTGCGATTCATGGGGTCGCAAAGAGTTGGACGCGACTGAGCAACTGAACTGAACTGAAGTGTCATACATATTTGATTCCCAGTTTAACACTGGGATGGGCACCGCCGGTAGCAGGTGGCACATTAGATATACCAGGCAATGCACTTCTTTGTTTGTTTCAGTCTTTTGTACAGTTTAGGGTCAGAGTTTGCTTCAGACACACTTAAACTTGGGTGTGGTAGCTGTCTTACATGAGTTTGAGCTGCAGGCTTCTCTAAGGTACCGTGGTGTGTTCTTTCTGACAGAGCTGATGTCATGTGAGGAATTACATTCCATATTACACTTGGTGCTACAAGCAGGGAATATCATGAATGCAGTAAGTAAAGTTAAAAAAAAATTTTTAATGTTGCATTTCCAACTTTATTTGTCTGTCTAAAAGTGTGTATATATTTTTTTTTCTTTTGATTTGTCTTCTTTAGGGAGGGTATGCTGGCAATGCAGTAGGATTTAAACTGTCTTCTTTGCTCAAATTGGCAGACACAAAAGCAAACAAACCTGGGATGAATCTCCTGCACTTTGTTGCACAGGTATGTGGAAATGGTTGACAGAGTGTTCGTGCACCCCCGCTGGAGGCAGTGAAGTTTTTCAGAGGGGTGAGGTGGCATCAAACCGTCAGAAAAGGGCCTGGTGGATGCCCAGAAGGCTCTGCGTGCAGATGCCTGGGTTGAGCTGCACCTGGAGTTACAGGGCTGGAGGGAGGTGGGGGGTCAGGACTGGGCTCAGAGGTTGGTGAAGCCAGGTGATGAAGGATTCACACCCACAGCTGGGGAATTTGGATTTCCCGCATTAGCCCTGGTGAGCCAGCAGTGGTTTGTACACATCATCACGGCATGACCAGGGATGTTTTTTTCTAGGAAAATGAGGCAGTGTGGGGAATGGGTTGAAGTGGAGAGAGAAGAGAAATGGGGGTGCCTCTTGGTGGAAGCTGGCATTCATCGTTTAGGATCATTGAGAATCCGAGTAATGGCCATGGGATAGACAGCAGAGGCCTGGGTGTTGAAACATTTCTTTCTAGTGTTGAGTTGACTGGAGTTGTGTGTAAAGAGTGAGGGGTCAGAGCAATGAGAGGATGGATCACTTCGTTTTCTTTGTGAACTGGGGGTGAGGGAGCCTTGCCATCCACACAGAGTTTGGGGTCTGAACCCAGTCCATCACTTGGACACATGGACTGGGTCTGTGTGACCCCCAGATAACTAGTTACAAAGCCAAAGATCAGCCAAGGACAGTTCCCTTTTTGTTGTTAAATTATCTCAAATAACGAATTGTGAGGGCTTGTTTTTCCTGCTGAATCTCTTTGTTGTTTTGACAGCAGTCATCTAGACATAGCTTAACCTGGGAAGAAGGCTGTGTTGCAGGCTTAAGTGTGAGCTTCTGATCAGGACAGAAGGGAGATTTTTGACCTGTCTTTTATTAGCTGTACTTCCTCAGACAAGTTATGTAAGCCTTAAGTTCCTCAATTTCTTCATCTAATGATGGGGGGGAGGGGAGTGATAACCTCAAAACTAGGTAATTGAGAAGGCGGAGGAAGATAATTCCAGAGTGTGATTATTAACTCAGTGTTCTGAATACAGTAAGCTCTCCATAAATAATACACCCTATTATTACTATATTCTTCAGAAGACAGAGGGCATGTTGCACTTGGTACTAACTGAAGAGTCCATTTTCAGGACATTAAGACCAGAAAATGTGTTCCTCAGCCCTGTTAGATCCCCGTATCCAGGTGCTCTGTATGGCTTGGTCCCTGCCCCTTGTGGGGAGGTTACCTGAGTTGCAAATTTCCCCCTTCGTACTTGCCTTCCTTGTACCCTCTGAACAGGGGAAGGGTCCAGACTCCTCCGTGGCCTGTGCGCCATCTGATGAGGCTCAGTCTGCAGACTGGTCTAACAGCTGCTGGTGGCTGGGTCACATGGAGGCGTCCTCAGAGGTGTGGTGGTTTTCAGCAGGATAGATCGGATTCTTTTAGGAGCAGTGGGCCCTGCGAAGCCGCCTCCTCCTTCCACTGAGTTTTCACACACATGTGTTGTGTTTCATGTCAGGATCAGTTGCTCCGGGAAGTTAAATGTTTCTTGAGAGTAGATTTCTGCCCAGTCTTACTGAGAATGTCAGACTGAGTTTGTGTCTCTGGGAATTACTTTGACTGTATCAAGCCTTAAAGGGGGACATGATGTTAGGGTTCCTTTAAGCCCTGAGAAAAATTTCTCCTACTGTAGTAGATAAAATTCCAGTTTTGTCCCCATAGAGTAAGAGAAAATTCTGTTTTTGTTCCAGGAAGCCCAAAAGAAAGATGCTGTGCTTCTAAATTTTTCTGAAAAATTGCTTCATGTTCAGGAGGCTGCCAGGTAAACAAGAAAGAGTATGGTGAGACAAACGTGGTTGGTTGTTTTTTTCTTAACCACCTTCTTATAAAAACTGATATTTTACAACTTCTGGATTCAGGTTTGAACTTTCAAAAGTTTTGTCTAATTGAACTTGAGACCTTCCTTTCATTTGGTTACAGAGGTGTGTTTGCACCTTTGGAATTATGGGGGTTTTCAAAAATTAATCTTTATTTTTAATCTAAAAAAAAAAACCCTATTGCAGTTTATTCTAATGAATATCATCAGTGTAAAAATGTATGTATATGGATTAAGAACTTCAAATACCTCCACACCCAAAAGACAGGGCTCAAAGAACACAGCACTTGGAGTTGGTATACATCAGTCAAGCTCTCGGGGCCCTACCTCACTGATTCCTTTAGAATCTAACATGGTACGTTTACTTTCTATTGCATTAAAAGAAGTTGGAACCATATCAAGGGCTGTGAAAGGATTTTGTTTTAAATTAGTCACTCAACTTCACAGAGAAAGTATCTAACAAACATAAAACTCTACTTACATCACTGTTCTTTGCTTCTGATCCTCACATAGATGTGTATTTTAATGTAGCTATAATCTGTGTATCCATTCTGAGCCCTGTGCTTTTGAATTTATAATACATACCCATGCGTGTAAATGTTAAATGGTGGTAATGTCCCATAGCCAGCTTTTAAGGTAAAAGGTCCTGATTTGTAGCTACTGCTGATTTCCATGCCGCCATGGCTGACCTCAAGCTGCCAAGTGGCACTGTCGATTACAGAGCTGGGGAAAGATACCCGCAGCCACAGCCATGTCCCGTGAGCAGGCAGCAGCAGCCACCTCACGTATCAGCCCGGTGCCTGTCATCTGCTTGTTATCTGAGGGACTCTATCCAGCTGGGACAGCTGGGAACCAAATGCATGAACACACCAACCGCAGCTTTTCAAGCCCCGCCCACCACTGGCCCGCATCTCAGGGTTACCGCCTGAGAACATCGAACCGTGGACGACGTCTTTCCCAAAGTGAGAGGATCGGCCCTAAGCGTGAACAGTTGACATAGTTCATATTTACAGATCACCAGAGTATTCCTCCCACAGAATGGGCATCTGCTAAGATGTAAACTGTTTTCACTTTTGAATTACTAAAAGAAATTTGCGTGAAAATATTTTTTTCCTCCTTCCAACACAGAAATGTTTCTAAGAGATACACACAGAAATAACGGTCCCATTTCTGGTCAGAGTTAGATGGGGAAGGTTAGCTAGGAAAAACTTACTAAGGTTTATTTGAACTGGAAAGTGAAGTACGAATAGGACATAGGTGGGTGCCAGTGAAGGTGGAAAACTACGGTGTAAAGAAAAGTGAGAATTGACCTGGAAGCTTGGAAGCATCTTGATCTATGAATGTGCTAACTGAATTCCTCCTGGACTTAGGTTTCACCTGTTCACTTTACCAGGTGACATGAGCATCATTCATGCTCTATTGGTCTCGGTGTGACACTTAGAACCAAAGCCTTGCCAGCAATCCCACCGTTTCTCTGCAGAACTCTTAGCGGTGTGCCCATTCTCTCCAAGCCCCAGAGGACTGACTCTGGTTGCTTGCGGCAGGAAACCTTCAGTCTGTGCAGTGTCTCTGCATCCCCGGTAACGTCCTGGTTATCAGCATGTGCTGCCACCTTGCTTTTCATGGGTTAGGGCTTTTGTATTTGCATTTTCGTGGCCAGAGGAAAGTATAAGTATGTGAGTCCTGCTGGACGCTAATGCTGATGGCATAAAGCTGTTGAGACTTAGTTTATGAAAAGCTTCGCAAGTGGTTATCTCTCCAGCAAGAACAAAATTACAGCCGGCTCTCTTTGAACCACTATGTGTCTTTAGGAAGGAATTGCCTCTTAGAAAACATAGGAGGGGACTATAAATATAGAGGGTGGTAAAGGTGATTGCAGCAGCCCTCTATTTCCAGGGTCTCGTCTGATGTCCCTGGGGTGGCCGCCCCCTCAGCCCCAGTGCCAGCTGCCCACTCTCTCCTTTTTTGTTTCAGATTATCTCTGGATAACACGGAGGCGGAGCTGCACTCGCTCTTTGTCAGGACGAAGTCTCTCAAGGAAAACATCCAGCGGGATCGAGAGCTGTGTCAGCAGATGGAAGATTTCCTTCAGGTGAGTGATTCGAGTCAGTCCCTCTATCTCCTCCTCAGTGGCCCTGTGAGGCCAGTTACGTTTGCAGGGCTGTGTTTGTGGAAGCAGCAGGTTCCCATTCATGGTTTCCCCACTAAGCCAGTCAAAGGAGCTTGATACTTCAGTGCCCAGTATTTATGGGGGCATCCCTGGTAGCTCAGCAGTAAAGCATCCGCCTGCAATACAGGAGACGCAGGAGACCCGGGTTCGATCCCTGGGTCAGGAAGATCCCCTGGAGAAGGAAATGGCAACCCACTCCAGTATTCTCGTCTGGAAAATTCCATGGACAGAAGAGCCTCGCGGGCTACAGCCCATGGAGTCGCAAAGAGTTGGACACTACTGAGCAGCTGAGCATGCATTCTTTGCTGGATTGGTTTTTTGGCAGAGGATATGCAATACGTCTGACCCTGAGCCCTTGGTTAGCGATGGGGTCTCTGTTTATTTCTGCTCCGTCTGCAGAACAGCACCCACTCCCACGTGGACTGGGTTGTTTACGCTTGGCAGCTGCTGCCTTGTGACTCGGGTTTTGGTTCGAAAGCTCAGTTCTGGAGTTCCTGCCTTCCAGTTAAACTTCTGGATGCCAGAATGAGGTTCTCATTAAAGACACCTGGGCACTTGGGCTGTTGTTCCTTCAGTTGTTTCTGTGGAAGAAACAAGCTCCGTTTTGGCATGTTTTATAGGGAGGCAGGAGAGCACACTGGAGCCAGAGCCTCCTACCACCCCAGATCCACCGGCCCACAGGGTGTGGTGGGAGCTGCCCCGAGTAACGTCAACAGAACCCAGCAGAGTGGACCTGTTTGTGACAGGTCATCGTGACTCACTAATCACATAGTCTGACATACTTCTTTTATCTTCCTTATTTAAAAAAAAAAAAGAAGTGGCACCTCTTCAGGCTTTCAGTCTTCAGGAAATGGTGTGCTACTCAATTTGCCTTCGCCAAACAGGTCTGAAACCTCGGCGTCAGGGCTTTGAGGCTTGTGAGCCGAGATATGTGAGGCAGGGCTGCCCTGGGAGGTGGGAAAGGGACCGTGTGCTTGAAGATCAGACCAAGGTCAGCCTCAGCCTCCCCTGGTTTCCTTGCAATGAAGCCACATCAGATGCTGAGAGCTGCAGCTCCCGTCAGGGAACACCTGATTTTGTTTGGCTCTGCTGGGAGTTCATTTTTATTATTAAACACGTATTCTGTATTTTCTTTCAACCATCACTGAACTTTAATTTTCCCTGAAAAGTGCACAAATTTTCTTCTCTGAGACAACTAAGTAGACATCACCACAGAATCACATGAACAGGAGCTAGGAAAGCACTCAGCAATAAATAAGCCTGTTCAGACCAGTGGAGCAACCCAGGAATGTGAGGAGAAGGCCTGTCACACATTCAGAGGCACATTCTGGAGGCCTGTTTCTCGGTTCTTATATGAGATGTTAATTTCTCCTGTTAAATGGCAGCACAGGAAAGCTTACAATGCAAAGTCGCACACCCAGACGGCTGCTGAGAGGCAGCCTTGTTTTCACTCGAAACTCATCTTCCTGGTGTTCATTTTTATCTGTGTAAGTGAAATATTCCATACAGCTACTTATTTTCCTCAAGTTTACTTTCTTTTTAAATAGGGGAAATACAATTTTTAATGTAGGTTAGGGTCAGGCCATAGAAGGCCCTGAATGCCAGTCTGAAAACTTTGCTCTCTAGGCCAGGTGGGGAACAATTGAAGGGTTTTTAAAAAAAATATTTATGTATTTATTATTTTGGCTGTGCTGAGTCTTCATTGCTGCTCTGGCTTTTTCTCCAGTTGCGGTGCATGGGCTTTTCACAGCAGCGGCTTCTCTCATTGCAGAGCACAGCTCTAGGATGGGCAGGCTCCCGTACTTACGGCTCCCAGGCTCTGGAGCTCAGGCTGAACAATTTTGGTGGACAGGCTTGGTTGCTCCACGGCATACGGGATCTTCCTAAATCAGGGGTTGAACCCGTGTCTCCTGCATTGGCAGGCAGACTCTTTACTACTGAGCCACCAGGGAAGCCCCAGTGAAGGTTTCTGAGTAGAAAAATGATCTACTATTTGCAGATCTGTTTCACATTTTGACCCTTTGGGTGAGAAGTATCAAGTGTACTGGGGTGGACTTGATACTCCATAGCAGACAAGTTTGAGTTGAAAAGCTGAATTGGCTGCCACCACTACCAATCTGTCATTCACGCTTTGCCATTGTTGCTTTGAACTTTTTCATCTGTGATGCCAACCATGAGGGAAGAGTTCAGAAACTAGCTCTAGGCCAGTGACTCCAAGCATGGTGGCTTTTCAGGCTCTGTTCAGAATGTGTCACTCTCCAAGTCCCAGGGGGCTTGCAAGCGTCCAGGCACTCTGCCGTCCCCACGGGATCTGACGATGAGATATCCCAGGTAGAGTCAGCGCCCATGAAGGTTCCTGTCAAAGTCCTATTTTTCTGCAGTTGAGCTGTTCTTGGCTAGGATCCATCTTTCCCCCTGTGCAAGAAGGACAGGCAGAGATTTATCCTTCCATTAATACCCTTCCCTCCACAAAGAAAAACACAGCGTGAACGCACACACTGCCTCAGGCTACTGACTCAGATGGTTCCTTTCCCTGGCGTTTGGTTTCCTAAATAGTTTTGGTTTCCTACTGCCTCTCGAAGGCATTTGGTGTGAGAAAAGGGCTTTGAAAGGGGGTGGTGCGTGGAGTGGATAGGAAGGAGCGCGTCTTCTTAAACTTTCTCTTTCTCTTGAGATTCTCTTTTGTGTTCCTGACGCGAGCCCTGTGGCCAGGGGGCAGCCCACAGCATCACCATTGCCCAGGCCTGGCCCCCTACACAGGAAGAAGTTTCTTAAATATCAGTTTGGCCAAAAAGTTTGTTCAGGGGGAAAAACTTATAGAAAAAACCTGAACAAACTTTTTGGCCAACCCAATTAAAGTGTGATTTCATAAAGGAATATACCCCATGCACGCCTTCTTCATAAAATCCTTGTTTCCCAGTAAAAAAAGAAAGCACATGAGGCTTCCGTGTAAACCTAACAGTGCCCATTTGGGATTAAGTTTAAACCCTTCCCAACTGTGAATAAGACAACTGGTCAACACAAGAGACCTCTGGGGCCCTGACACGGACCCATGACCAGTGTGTGACTCAGTCGTGAGGGCAGGAAGAACAGAGGCAGACGGGGTTTCCCTTAATGACACCGACTTTGCCGGTGCCACATGTCCAGTGACATTACAGGGGGACATTGGGTTGGCGACAGCCTCCAGGTTAAAGCTCCTCAGCCTCCTCTGGCTCCCCTGGCACAGGGGTCCACCTTGCTCCCCAGAGTTTTGTTTGGGGTGACTTACTCCCCTGTCGGCTCTGGGGGTCCTGCCGTGAGATCTGAGACTGAGCCCCGGACCCCTGGCAGCCGTCGAGCGCTCACGTCCACGTCTGCTGTCTGTCCCTCCCCCGCAGTTTGCCCTGGAAAAGCTGGCGGAGCTGGAGCAATGGAAGCGCGAGCTCCAGGATGAGGCCCACAGCCTCATCGACTTCTTCTGTGAAGACAAGGACACCGTGAAGCTGGATGAGTGCCTGCAGATATTCAGAGACTTCTGCATCAGATTCAACAAAGCGGTGAAGGTACAGCTCGTGGCATCTCCGTGTTTTCTGAGCTGTCTGGATTTCTGCCTCTCCTCTTCCCAGCCTGGCCCCTGCCTGTGGCGGAAAGGTGCCTCAGTGGCTTCACAGCATCGGGAAGTCTGGCCCCTGTGGTGCTGCCTGGCTGTCCCTCAGGATTCCGGGGAGGCTCTGCCCTCTCAGCCCTGAGCCCTCCCCTGTTGCCAAGTCTAACATGTGCTGCTCATTCCAGTGATCGCACTGATGCTCTAAAAGCATTTTATTCATCAGGTTTGTTTAGGATTGGCAGTCATGCTATTAAAGCATCTCTTTGAAGATCCTTCTCTCTTCCCAGGAGACACTTTCCTCCTTCAGGGGGTCCTTTGTTGAAGTGGGGTGATCGGAAGGCCCCTTTGCCCCTCTTTTGAGCTCTGTAGCCATTGCCAGGGGTCAGCATCTGGGCAACTGGGCTGTCCTTGGCCAGAGCAGGCTTCAGAATGCCCAGAGACTAAGGGAGCAGGCTGCTGTCTGCACACAACTGCCGCCTTCTTGCCTGTCAGCCTCCAGGTCGTAATCTCTGAGTTCATGCAGAATCCAGAAAACTCTTTGGGTTTCTTGACTTTGCACATAGAACTTTCATCTGCCAACTAAAAACAGAACAAGAGCCCATCATTTTAGGTGTTGATAAGGAACCAAATACTCCTGTGCACCTCTTTCCCTCAGTTTTAAGTGCACATTTGCCCATGGCTGAATTTCTCTGAGGGGCTGCTCAGTGTCTCTGCAGCCCTAAATGAGTAGCTCAGAGTGACTGGAGTTCTCAAGCCGCCTTTCTCTGTCCACTGAAAAGGAGGCTGAGCCTGTGGCCACGTTTCCTCTCCTCTGTCCAAGCAGTGAGGTCAGCAGGGGAGGTGCTGCTGGGGTGGTATTGGCCAAACTGGCCCTGAGGCCCTCATTCCCAGTCAGGATTCTCCACGCTTGTGAGGCCACCTATGTGATGCTCTCAGCCCAGCTGTCCTGAGAGCCAGGAGCTGGCCCTGTGCCCTCCGCAGGCAGCCTGGAAAGAAGACCCGGGGACCTTGGGGAGGCTGAGGCTGCAGGAGGGGCCCAGAGTCCCCGGTGGTCGGAGCCAGAGGCTCACAGAAACTTGGAAGGGAAAGTGCACCACTTGGAAGGGGAAGTCCACCACTTGGAAGGGAAAGTCCACTGTTTGCGGAAATTGATTTTCAAGTAAAAAGTACTGATAACAGATTTGGGTTGTGGGCCCCTCACATTTATGTGGGTATCCCAAGTTCCTCCCATCTAGCCACCGCCCCCGGAGAAGGCGATGGCACCCCACTCCAGTACTCTCGCCTGGAAAACCCCATGGATGGAAGAGCCTGGTGGGCTGCAGTCCATGGGGTTGCTAAGAGTCGGACACGACTGAGCAACTTCACTTTCACTTTTCACTTCCATCCATTGAAGGAGGAAATGGCAACCCACTCCAGTGTTCTTGCTGGAGAATCCCAGGGACAGGGGAGCCTGGTGGGCTGCCGTCTATGGGGTCTCACAGAGTCGGACACGACTGAAGCGACTTAGCAGCAGCAGCACATTTATGTGGTGCAAGTATAATGAAGGTGCAGGCAGTAAACTTTGGTGTGTGCACGTGTTCTGTTTGGTTTTGTTGGGCGAGGGCCGGCTCCTTGGAGCAGGGTGAAAGGCAGAAAGGTTGATAAAGCAGATCCTCATCTCTGATTGTGAGAAGTGTGTCGGGCACAAGGGAAAGAGCCTCTTTGGCATTTCTGGTGTTTACTGGAGAGCATTCAGAGAACACAGGCATCTCTTAATATCCTGAGTCTGCATTTATGCATCGCAACCACGAAGTAGAACGTGTGCACATGAGTGTGTGTGTAGACATATGTGTATATCTATGTATGTTGGCAACACTGATTCAGACTCCTTTTAATACCCACAGTATTTTTCTCTCTGTGCCTAAATAGCACTCCTGGAAGTCCCTTCTGTCTCGCCTACTTGGAAACCAAGTTGCATTTCCTGGGAGTTGAGGTCACAGAGACGTGTACAGTCACAGCCCCACACTGAGGGCACAGTGCCTCGACTGCAAGTTGGGCCCTGGGTTCTGATGAGGCAGATGGTTGGGGTCAGGCCTAGTGTGTCCCCGTCATGCCCACGCAGCTTGAGGAGAATGGAGGCCTCCATCCTGGCACATGTGTGTGCAAACGCAGGCCGCCTCCCGCAGTGAGCGAAGCCCGTGACTCAGGGCTCTCCTCCAGCCAGTGTCTCTCGGTGGGGTGTTCGGATAGCTAGCTCTGGAACTGCACTAGGGTCCCCGTGGCTCATGCACCTTCCCGCCTCTCTACCCCACCTTCAGGACAACCACGACCGCCAGGTGCAGGAGCTGAGGCAGCGGCAGCGGCTCAAGGAGCTGGAGCAGAAGCGGCGATCCTGGACAGCAGGGGAGTTTGGATTCGGCCGGAGCAGCAGTGAGAACGACGTGGAGCTGCTGATCAAGAGGGGTGCGGAGGACCTGCCCCCTTTTCTCTGCTGCAGGCCCGCCAGCCCCTCCTACCGGCCCCCCACCACCCGCCGCTCCCGCCTCTCCCTGGACACCATGGCCGACAGGGAGCTGCTGAGCTTCCTGGAGAGATCCACAGGCGGCCCCGAGGAACTCAAGCCCAGCAACTCATCCCAGGGCTGCCTCTGGCAGGTCCCTCCTGACGGAGCCTGCAGGGAGCCTGGAGAACCGAGGGGCCAGGACTCCTGCCTAGCGCACAGACCTCAGGCCTTGGAGGGCCAGGAGGAAGCCCCCCACTCCACCACAGCTTGGGCGAACTGGCTCCCTGCAGCCCACCCCGACAATCCCTCCTGCGCTTTTCGCCGCCCTCGGCGCAGTGGGGTCAGCACCCTCCGAAAAAGGAACAGCGCACCGGTGGGACTGGATCCTGTGCGGTCCTCGCCCCCACTCTCACCGTTGGCTCTAGGGATTAGGGAGCATGAGCTGGTGACCGGGCTGGCCCAGTTCGACCTCCAGGCTCCCAAGGGCCCCGAGGAGCCGCCCCAGTTGACCGGGAATGACTGCAGCCCAATGGAGCTGGTGTCCGTGGGGGAAGCGAGCCCACCGTCCCTGGGCGCCCCCAACAGCAGCCCGACGACGCCCGTGGGCAGAGGTGCCCGAGTGGGTCCCAGCCCTGTCCCCCAGGATGGCGAAGCTGCCCCTTATGAGCCCAGAAGCGCAGCTCCGCTCTCTGAGGGGAGTAGCGACCCTGACAGCCAAGATCCTGGGCCTCTGTTCTGCATTTCGGACACCAGCGACTGCTCGCTGACCCTGGACTGCTCTGAGGGAGCCAACTCCAGACCCTTAGAGGGGGACCCGGGCGAGGCGGGCGATGGGGAGGGCTCTGTGTCCCCCAGGGCCTGGGAGACGGGCGGCAGTCAGGCCTCCTCCAACCCCATCTGCAGCCCGACTGTGGGGGCTCCCGCTGCTGCCTCCACCCCCGGCTCAGGCTCCGTCTCAGGGAAGAGCGAGCCGGAGAGCTGCAAGGGCGGCCCGCCCAGGGACAGGCCGGCCAGAGCGAGGGAGGCGACGGCCCTCAGGAGGAGCTCCCCCAGAGAGGCTCCGCCGTTGGCGGGGCCGCCCCGGGCCGGGGCTGCCCGGCGGAGCACAGGGCCGGCGGGGCCAGTGCGGCCGGTGGGGCCCGTGCGGCCGGTGAGGACGCTGACCGGCTGCGAGAACGAGAGCATGCGCAGGGTCGTGCCCATCTCGCGCGCCGGCCGCGCGCCCCCGGCAGCCAAGGGCAGCCCCCGCGAGGCCGCCAGCGGGCCCGACCCGCCCCTGCCGCTGGCGCGCCGCAGCTCCATGCGGGGGACCGCGGACGCGTCGCCAGCGAGGCCCACGACGGCGCCGGCGGCCCGCCCCGGGAGGGAGCCCCCTTCTCTGCTCCGGAGCTCCTTCAGGAAGCCCAGCGCCAAGCCCGTGCGCAACGTGCCGCGGCCAAAGCCCGAGGAGGACAAGGCGTGCCGCTCCGGCGCCCAGGGCCCCGACGGCCCCGGAGAGCCGCCCCGCGCCGCGCTGGCCGCCAGCGTGCCCCGGGGCCCGGCCCCAGTCCCCAGCTTCGCTCGCAACACGGTCGCCTCCTCATCTCGAAGCCAGAGGCTCGACTCTCCCGCTCCGGCCAGGGCCCCCGGCCTCACCCGGACCATGTCTCAGCGGCAGCTGAGAGTGAAGGGCGGCCCCGAGGGCGCCGCCCCCAAGGACAGCGGCGCCCTCCGGCGGGCCGGCAGCGCCCGCACCCTGCGGAAGGGGTCCGAGTCGGCTGAGGGCCCCGGGGCCGGCGCCGAGACCCCGCCGAAGGGCCAGTTGAAGGAGGCCAACCGCGCGGCGCTGGGGAGGGGGCTTCATCCCTTACGTAAGTGAGGGGCGTCCGCTCTCCCCGCTTGCCTTCTGGGGTTCGGATGGTGAGGACTGACTTGTGCGAAAGGCCGACCCTGAATGTCTTCCACATAGAACCCCTCGCTGGGGCCGCCTGCCAGTGTCCCTGAAGGTGTAGCCTACTGGACCCACATCCCCGCTGGACCGATTGGCCCCGGAGGTGGACCTGGTGAGCCCCGTCCTCCAAACACAGAGAGCGGTGAACGACTCAGACAAGGTCGTTGTCTGACTCAGCATCATCTGATGTTCTTAGGTGACGAGTAACAAACAAGATTTGGGGGCCAGTTTTTATATATCAGTGACATTTTTTACTATTATAAAAATTAAACGTTGTTTTAGTTGGCTCCTTCCACAGAGTGAAATGCCTCCCGGGGGGAAATGGTGAAGGTATTTTTTATCTTCCTAGTTCCCTGGCCTCAGGGTTCCACCTGCCCATGCTGTGCAGCTGGCAACTGGACTTCGCCGCAAAGCCTTTGGGTGTCCTGTGGTTGGCACCGTCTTCCTGAAGACTCTCCCTTGCTCATCTCCACCTGCTACCTTTGGTGAGGTGAACAGGAGGGAAAGCGAAACTGCTGGACAGAAATCCGGTGCTCCCTGTGTATTGGGGCTGTGGGGCAAGCCTCCCCTGTAGACGGGTGGCGGCCCCTGAGAGAACGCTGGAGCTTCCAGAATTTAGAGGTGCCATATTTTGATGGAAGGTCATCAGGGACTCTTCAGCTGAGCACATCTTTCCCGTTCTCCGTTTTCTCATTTGAGTATTTGTTGTAACACTGAGCGAAGGCTGCTATGACTTGTGTTCACTCTAGTTCCTCCAGGGAGGAATAAACCCAGACTTTCTCCTTTGCTAATGTGACCTGGAGCCTAGAGAGAAAGATTCACTTTCTCTCTCCACGATATTTTTAAATGTTGATGTCTGTCCTTTGGTACAATGGTTTTAAATCCTGAGAAAAACCAGGTCAAGTTTTTAAAACCAGACCAAAATTGAAGTTGCTTTAAGAAGACTTTATATTATCAGGAAAATTTTGAAGGAAAAAAAAGTAAAGCTTCATTCAAAAGAGGAAAACATACTACTCAGATCCAATTTCACTGTTTCCGTCCCATCTAGCTAATTGGGAAGTGGCATTCTTGAAACATTTTTGTTATTTAAAAATTGCCCCTCCTCCCACTTTTTCACTTTTGATCACTTATTAGTGAAACTTTGTTTTAGATCTGACAGTGGGAGGTGGATTTAGGCAAATATAGTAATGTATTCCTGGTGAATCCATACGGTTGATGTTACAGTCTTGCTCCTATAGAATGTTGCCCCCCATCCAAATTAATTGGAAACTCTGAGCTTCCATTAAGTCCGCCAAACTCAAAAGGAAAACAAGGCGCCTGACCACAAAACCTCTTATAAAAATAGCCCTGAGTAGTATTTCCAGGGCTCCACAAAGATGGTTGTGAGAATCCTGAGCCATTTTTCGTCATCTCAAAAAGCCTTTAAAAAAAATTATGTATTTAACCATGCAGACAAAACTGTTTGAAACCTAGGGCCTGTGAAAGAGGTCAAAAGTTTGTGGGTTTTTGGGTAGTGTCAGGGTTATGGCCCCTTGGGAAACCCTGGAAAGCAGGGTCCAAATCCCTTTTCCCTCACTGATGCTGTGAGGCTTTGGCAAGTCACCCCCTCTCCTTAAGCCTCTGTTTCCCAGTCTGCATAAGTGGGGGCATGGCCTCTGCTGTGGTCTTCAAGGGTCCTTCCAACTCCCAGAGTCCAAGTCATCGTGAACAGCCAAGAACCCATCTCTGCCCTGGGATCAGCTTCCAAAACTAAACTCCAACATTTCCACGGTGGAGGTCTCACATAAAGGCTCGCTCGGAAGAAAGCTCCTTCAGAATGAGTTGTTGGTTTGAAATCTAATAAGCTGAGTTTCCTGAGAAGTGGCGTTTTGCTTAGCCCTGTGGACCACTTGTTTGCATCTGTGTGAGCGGGTGATCATTCTATTACCTTTTATTGGTAGTAAGCTTGGAAAATAATTTAAATATATAATGCAGAAATGTAAATAAGTTTATATATAAATTTTAAGATGAACTGAATGTATTTAAAGGTCCATTTATATGTTTGTTCTTTTATGTAATGTGTAGTTTAATAAAGCTCATGTTTATGAGATTTGTGTTTTCTCCTCAACTGCTTCTGTGGACGTTGGCATGTGACCCTGGTAAGAGAATGCGTAATTTACAGAGAGAAGGGTGGAGATGGGGTGGACAGGAGGTGCCAGAAGGTTGGGATAGAGCAGCTGTAGCTTCAAACGTCTCAAGAGCCAAAATGGGCTGTTGATGTGTGTCTTCTTAATAGCACAGAACCTGCATTTAACTGCATGGGCCCCGGGCAGGGGCCTTGCGCCATACCTGGGATGCAGGCATGCATCTGATATGCGGGCCACGCATGGAATGTTCAGCACCTCATGCACACTTGCGTTATTCCATGTTGTGGGCCAACCTTTGCGTAATCTCCATGGGGCCGGCAAGTCTGAATCTGCTCCTGTGCACTCGTGTGTGTTTTGGCTCAGGACGCTGTTGGGAAATCGCAGCTCACCTCTGTGGCTGCCTCAGGAATGAGTAGAGGGAGGGAGGCATGCTTTTATTTGAAATGCAGTATTGGTTTGGAAAGAAAGGGGATTGTGTCTAAGATGAGACTCGTACCTTGGGATTTCTTATCAAGTTTTAGTCCTAGCTGCTCTCCCAGTTTAGCTGACGCGTTAAAGGAAGATCCTGGGGTTAGACAGCAATGGATGAGAGAGCAGATGATACCCTTGTCCTGTTTGTGAGGTGCTGCCCCGTAGACCCAGCCTGGTTTTGCCTGGGTTGTAAGCGGTTTGGAACATTGGACCCCTCCTCTACCATCATCCCTGTGGTAACAGGGCTTACTGATACAAACCAAAGCAAGGCCTTTTATTTCCATAGTGGGTCTCAAGTAGTTATCTTAGCCCTTTTATTTTATGACTTTCTCAAGGAACCTGGGTTCTAGTCTTCCAACGATTCTCGTTGAAACTCAGGGACCACAGTTTCCTAACTGTTCTTTCAACAGTCTGCATATTTATATATTATGGTGAGAGGCTCTGGAATGGTTTACTAATTCAGGTTTCCGAGGTGAACAAATTTGCCACCTCCTGCCTCTAAGGGCGTACTCTCCTTCCTCTATCTCCTCCCATCTAGCAATGATGACGTTTTGCAGTTTCACACAATTTTCTATCGAAACTTAAACTTTGTTCTTAATTCTTCATTGTACTTTCGCTTCATGCTTCAGTCCTGCCATGAAAATATAAGTTTTTTGGGTTTTTTTTTCTGGTATGTGTTCCTGAGCACATATGAGCATACGCATTTAAGCCAAATGTGACTAAGAGACATTGCAGTTGACCCACTAAGTACTTCTTAAAATTATCTGGGTTGTGAGCACAAACAAAGTGAGTGACACCGGGTCTGTAGAGTCACCCTACTCAGCTTCTGTGGAGCCACAGTGCAGAGCTCAGAATGAATCCAGGACAGGCTTGAAAACATAACCCAGAGCAACCTCTCCCTGGGGGTATTTTCATCTGCAAATATCTTCCAGTGAAATGCCCCGTGGCTCACTGGGATTGCCTCAGTGACGACACAAGGGTCCTTGTGGTCGAAGAAAGTGGCTTTTCTGTCTTCTAGGCCAGAGCCCTTCAGCTCACTGCCTCAGCTTTCCTTCCTAGTTGGCAGGTGGGACAACTGGCCCCACTGCAAGGGGGGTCACGGCCCGAGCAGCACCCACAGTCTCCTTCATGGCCCTTGACCAAAGGGCACCTGGAGCCTGGCACGACCTGACCGCCAGCCTGTCGATGCTCGAGGTCCTCTTAGGGACTTTCGTACCAGACCTCTGGAGTCAGGCTTTGTCCCCAGCCTCCTCAGAAACATTCAAACCCTGAGTCATAGAGGCGGTCCCTAACTTGCCAGCAAATGATGTTCCCCAAGTTTGCTCAAAATTAGATTTGAGAAATTCAGAATGCACATTCCCCAAGCAACCATGTCACGGTTATAGGTAGGTTTCCAAGGCAGCCCATCAGAAACTTCCTCAGCCCGTCCATGGGCGGGCGGCAGCACTGAGTTTTGTAGGCGAGACCCTCACTTGTAACTATCGTCCTAGAGGAAAACACCAGTGTGCCACTAGCCTGTCCCCCCTAGTTAATGACATTATGTGGAGGCGAGGGCACAGCCATGCTCACTCTCCACCACTGGACAAGAAAATTCTCTCCCCTCTGAGGTCAGCCACAGGAGCGCCCGTCTCCTAGGCCAATTCCAGCAAACACAGGCTGCTTCCTGTGGGAGACTGCCTTTCGGCTGTCCTTCCTGATAGCACACTGCGCAGCAGAAAGGTATGTGCCTTGCGCTTTCAGTCCTCCAGGACCGGACTCAACCATGCTCCCTCAGCCTCCTGAAAACTAGCGGCAGGTGGCAGGGTTGTGGGGAGGCCACCTGTGTGGCCAGGGCGTGCCTCATGAGCCAACGGCAGCTGGCGGCGGGGCCGCTGGGCCACTTCAGTGAGAGCTGGGTGTTTGACGAGGGCGGTGAGCTTTCCATGGTGACCCCCAACAGTATCAGAGCACCAAGCGGTGCCCACTTTCCTCTGGGGGAGGGCTCTAGTGTGGGACAGGACACCTGGCGGGGTGGGGGGTTCCTGGTCCCATCCCAGACCCGCACCAACTCAGCATCCTTCCGTGGGGCCCCTGATTTGCATTGAATGACTCCCCAGTGACTTCATTTTTTGCTCTGCTCTTGAGAACCAGTGGACCAGAGAGAGGCCAGAGGCTGGCTTCTCTGGCCTGACCCTCTCCTTGGGCCTCTGCCAGGCAAAGCAGGTGCTTTTCCCTAGGCAGGGGACACAGATCCCTGTGGGTTCAGCACCCGGATGGGAGGAGAGGTGCCCCCAGGAACCTGAGGAGGTGGTCTAATTTGGATCTTGCAGCAGAAGCACCTCCACTGGGTGGCTCGGTCACTCCTTTGAGTCTGGAGCTCTCAGGAGCACGGCACCAGAGAGCCCAGAACGGTGGCTCCAGGGGAACACAGGAAGTGACGTGATGACCGCCTTTTAGGAAGATCATAAGTGAGTGTCAGTGAAGCAATCTGGTAGTAAGTGCTGAGCAATGCCACACCCACCTGACTGCCCACGGTGAGATTTTTGTCAGCAAAGTTGCTCTTTGGAACCCTGCTCCCTAGGCCTCTTGGATTCTGGAGTTTTCACAGCCTTCATGAGAGTCACTGCAACTCTGTTCTTCGGAGCTTTTCCTCGTGGCCGCGGCTCCTTCTCCCGCTGCGAGCTGGGGCCAGGCGGGCGCATCTGCGCTAACCTCACCGCTTAGGAAGGGGGTGGGGCAGCTCTCCAGGGTGCTGACTCAGGGCGGCAGCGCGGCGCCCTCACGCGAGGCTGCAGCGGCCGGAGCTCAGCCCTTCTGTCCTGCTTTAGGGGGTAGAAGCCCTCCCTGGAAGGAGGACCGGCCCCTGGTCCTTTCCAAAGCTGTCAGCACAGAATAATTCACCTTTCACCGCTTCGTGCTGTAAACAGCTCCCCATCAGACTGGGAAAGTTGCTGAGGTCTGGACAGTCTGGCCACTTCCAGGGACAACTGTTTTGCCAGTTCCCAGAAGGCAGCAGAAGCGATTTAGCTATATTTGGATTAAAACTATGGTTCAGCCTTGGAAGATGCCCGGGCAGGAAGAACAGTGCCTCCATTCAGCTGTGGAGACGGCAGCCTGGCTGGTCAGCTTTCTTTCTCTTTCCCAAGGCACCAGCAGTTCCCACAAGCTGATTCATCTCCAGGGAGGAGAGGGAAGAGGTGGGCTGCCTGCAGGGCAGGCTTCTTGCCCCAGCCGAGATGGCGGAACTACCTCCCCACCCCCACAGGGCCTCCTACTCCCGAGTCCAGGTTTGCCTTTTATACAATGGAAACGAGAGTCATCAGATCAGCACCTGGATAAGGTGCCCACTGCTCCCAGCCCTCCCCCGGCCCCGTGGTTCTCAGCCAGCTCATAATGGGTTGGACTCCGGCTAGTGCTTTCCTCCCAAGAAGCTTATGGCTTTGCAGACAGGGACTCACCACACACCCACCATTCTAGTGACCTAGTGGGAGGTGAAATTTGCCATTCCCACTTTTCAGTGGAGAAGTTCCTTCTGGGAGAGATGGAGGGGAAGCAGGTGAACAAGTGATGCTGCGTGGCTACCCAAGGCACCATCTGTGGGGGTGATAATACCCAACATGAGGTCCTCAGCCCTGGGTCACTTTCAGGAGGAAGTGTGATGAGCTGGGTTATGGTGGAAGGAATGAAGGGACCCCCAAGTGTCGTCATGTTTGAGGATGAGCCCACTAAGAGTGTTCAAACCGAAAAAAGGCAATAAGAACTTGGTGGTGAGATTAATTGTATTCTGTGTTGTTCCAAAGCAAAGCAGAGCTAAATCTTCAGGTACAAGAAGAGCTCATGCCAAAGCTGCGTGTCCACCTCCCTGGGCCAGAGACTCCCAAGTCCCTTCCACTTGGAAGACTCTGAGCCTATGAGATGGCTGCCTCAGACTCAGTTGCTGAGTTGACCCAGTAGCCCCTGAAGGCCACTTTTTCCTCGAAGGGGTCACCTCCCGGGAGGCCCAGCTGTACCTTATATGTCACAAGGAGCACCTTCGTGACAGCCACCCTTGTCACTATGCCAAGAGGCCTTCATGTGGGGTCTCCTGGGCGTAGGGCCTCCTGTTGTCATGGCAGCACCTGCTCAGCCCTCTGGATCTGACTGCACAGCGGGGATGCAAGGACAGTCACCTCGTGACAGATTCTCGGTGGGAGTTCAAGGCAAGCTTGTGATCCTGAAAAGCTCTGGGTCTTGCAGGGGTTCTAAAACGCGGTGCCCAGGCCTGTGCCATCCAGTGGCTCCTCAGAAGCGCAGCCGTCTCCAAGTCCAGATCAAACAGTTCTTTCCTCCTCTGTCCTTTTGCTCTGGAAACCGATCCTTCCCTCCCCTGAACTCATAGAGTGCTTGGGATTAAAACTCTGATCCCCACCTGCCTTGTAAGGATGGTTGGTCATATCTGACTCCTGGACTATGGGTATGTGTGTGTTGGGTGGGGATGGGGGTGATTTGCCATCTGTGGAGGCCTCTAGGTCCCAGCAAGGGTGCCGCCAAGTGGGTGCCCCCACACACAAGTGGCAGATGGAGTCCAGTGAGTGAGGGCAAGGCTCAGGGACCTGTGTGCTAATGGAACATGTGGTTGAAGACCACTGCCTGTGTCTGGACCTGGCCTAGGTAGATCAAGGTGGGGCACGTGTGACTCCCAGCAGAAGGCGCCGTGGAGGGGGCAAAGGGCTTCTGGGAGAGGAGGACTCTGAGAAGCACGAGGAGGGATGAGAACAAAGATAAAGACAGTACTGGGCACCCAGGTGCTAAGTCTGCACTTCACACAGAAAATCACAGGAGCCTCGTGGCCACGCCGCAAACCCACAGGCCTGTTGGAAGGCAGCTGGACACCCCTTAGCCTTCCCCTTGGCACTGAGAGCAGAATGAAGCGGCCACAGGGCCTATCAAAGTGATGCTGCATCCTTGATTTGCACAGGGTGGTGACGCAGCTCTGGGCATGTGGGGAGATGGAGGTAGCTAGGCCCCTGCCCCCCTGACAGCCAGGCTCCTGCCCACTCTGCCATTTTATAAGCTGTGTGTGACTTTGGGAATTGCTTAACCCCTCAGCTTGGAAACCATATCCCTATGTAACTTCAGAGCAGGCGAGAGGGTTTGATGGTTAAATATGTTAGACAGTACATTTGCCATCGTCACTGTCTGAGGTCAGAGCCCAACCTGGCAGCTTCTCAGGGGCCTGGTGATGGGGGCTGGCTTGCAAGGAGATCGACAGACCCAGGTGCGTCAGGCAGGGGGCCAGCAGGGCCCAAAGCAGCCTGCCGACTCAACCCTGTGTCCTCACGGGACTCTTGCCCTATCCATCTGGTGACCTGGTCCCTGAACGCACTTTACCTTTATTTCTGTTTCCTCCTCTTGCCGAGTAAGCAAGGCAGGGCCCCATGACACCTGCCAGTGTATAACCAGGCGGGTTGTGTCTAATTTATTGGATCTATAAAATGCAGCTGCTCCCAAGACCCATGATCTCACTCTCGAGGCCAAAGTCTTCAGGGGATTCCCTCTCACCTGGGACTCACCTGGGTGTCCTTTCCCTGGGAAAATATTTGTCCACCAGGTGTCTGCAGGGAGGTGCTCTTGACAGCAGCAGTTACGGTGTTGGTTCGGGAAAAGGAGCCTTTCGAGGTCAGTGAAGCCCAGCGGGAATGAGAGGAATGGGGGTCCAGCACCTCCTGCTTTCCTGGCTTCACCGTGAGACCACCTGCTGCCTTGGGCCACCTGAAGGGGTGTGTCCTCTGCCCACTTAAAACCTGCCACCCCAGCTGCAAGGAAGGCCAGACACACAGACAAAGGAGGCCATCCAGTCTGGGGGGAAGCACTGCTGCTGCTGCTGCTGCTAAGTCGCTTCAGTCGTGTCCGACTCTGTGCGACCCCAGAGACGGCAGCCCACCAGGCTCCCCTGTCCCTGGGATTCTCCAGGCAAGAACACTGGAGTGGGTTGCCATTGCCTTCTCCAATGCATGAAAGTGAAAAGAGAAAGTGAAGTCGCTCAGTCGTGTCTGACTCCTAGCGACTCCATGGACTGCAGCCTACCAGGCTCCTCCATCCATGGGATTTTCCAGGCAAGAGTACTGGAGTGGGCTGCCATTGCCTTCACAGGGGCCTGGAATACCTGAGCTTTTCTGGTCTGCCCTGTGTCACCCTGCTCACTTATATATCCCCTCAAAACATCTGTGTCCTCATCCTCCGAGGAGGGCGGGGTGCTATGTCCTCCCAGTTCCCACCAGTGCTGATATTCTTTGGAGGTCTGTTTCTTGACGAGAGTGTGAGTGATGTTGGGGCCACGCCAGAGCCCACCCCTTCTGCCTCATCACTCACATCTTATACCAGCAGCCTCCCTCCTCTCCCAAGAAGGACTCAAAGAACCCACCCATCTCTTGTTCTGTGGTTGCCCCAAAGGGCCTTGCTGAGGACCCTTGAGGGCATGGGCTGTGGAGAAGGACAGACTTGACTCAGATCTCAGCTCTGCTAACTGGATTACTGTGGGGAAATCACTTACCATTAAGTCTCAGTTTTTCATCCGTAAAATGGTATAGATCAGGCCCACTTTTGGGGGTTGCTATTAAAATGGGAGATATATTCTGGTGCATAGAAGGTATTCAATAGATGGTGACTGGAATGATTAGGGAAGTTTGTTTCATGAATTTCCCATTTGCTTAGTGACAGTTGACTGGGGCTCTAGTTTCTGATGAGCCCCCATGTGAGAAAAATGGTGGGTGGTCCAACAGGATTATAGTTGTCTTGCATTGCAAGCATGATACAACCTCAACATAAAAGAAAAAAGACTGACCATCTGGCTCCACTTTGCTGATAAAGGTCCATCTAGTCAAAGTGAAAGTGAAGTCGCTCGGTCGTGTCCGACTCTTTGCGACCCCATGGACTGTAGCCTACCAGGCTCCTCTGTCCATGGGATTTTCCAGGCAATAGTACTGGAGTGGGGTGCCATTGCCTTCTCCAAATGAAAGTGAAAGTCTCTCACTCATGTCTGACTCTTTGACACCCTATGAACTATACAATCCATGGAATTCTCCAGGTCAGAATACTGGAATGGATAGCCTTTCCCTTCTCCAGGGGATCTTCCCTACCCAGGGATCGAACCCAGGTCTCCCACATTGCAGGCAGATTCTTCACCAGCTGAGCCACCAGGGAAGCCCCCATCTGGTCAAGGCCATGGTTTTTCTGGTAGTCATGTGCAGATGTGAGGGCTGGACCATATAGAAGGCTGAGCACTGAAGAACCGTAGTTTTTGAACTGTGGTTGGTGTTGGAGAAGACTCTTGAGAATTCCTTGGACTGCAAGGAGATCAAACCAGTCAATCTTAAAGGAAATCAACTCTGAATATTCATTGGAAGGACTGATGATGAAGCTGAAGCTCCAATACTTTGGCCACCTGAAGAACTGACTCATTAGAAAAGACCCTGATGCTGGGAAAGATTACAGGCAGGAGGAGAAGGGGACAACAGAGGACCAGATGGTTGGATGGCATCATCGACTCAATGGACATGAGTTTGAGCAAACTCTGGGAGATAGTGAAGGACAGGGAAATCTGGTGTGCTGCAGTCCATGGGGCTGCAGAGTCAGACGCGACTTAGCGACTGAACAACAAGAATCTTGCTCTGAAGGAATTTGTAAAAGAGAAATTCTGAGTGATTTGAGCACACCAGACCACTGTTTCTCACACGTGGCCACAATGTTTGATTGTTTTCCACAGTTTAATACATCTTTAAGCTTGAGGTTTGTCACTATTGAAGCCTCTTAAAGGAAAGTGCTGACAACTCATCCAGGTGCCTACATCACATGCCAAACCTGTGCGCTCCCAGCAGAGCCCAAGTGGCTCAGCAAAGAGCTACTACCCATTGCATGATGCCCAAGGATGTCAGAAGGTGCGGGTCAAGCCGGGAGTCCACCCACTGGTGGACTGGTTGAGCGGCAGGTTTCTGCTGACTCCCCATAGGGTTCTAAGATGAAGCAATCCCTTAGATATCTTGGCTCCTCAGCACTCCAAGGGATGGGGGCGTTGCCTGTCACCTGCCTATCTCACTAGAGAACAGTGGGGGCAAATGCATTACTATTTTAAAGGGACTTCGGTCAACTAGCCCAGGGGTTTTTTTTCTGCTGCACCCTGACCTTGATGCTGACAGAGTTAAAATGGGAGACACACACTCATCTGTGTCAGTAGAAGTCAGCGTAGTAGCGACCGCCCTGGAGAGTGGGCAATGGACTTCTGCGGTCTGGGACTATTCTGGGATGATTATATGAGGAGGTAGAATTTGTGAACATTCATTCTTTTTCTTCTTCTTTTTTTTTTTGTGTGTTTTTCTTTGTTTTTGAGCATTCATTCTTATGATATACACTCTTTTCCCTGTGTAAGCATATTGTGCTTTAATCATGAAAACCCGGGCCGTGTAGGATTGGGGGGCGTTGATGATCTAAGCCTGTCTCGAGGGCTGCTCCTAAGAGAGGTGCCCCAGGATTCATTGTTCATCTCCTTCTCCCAGGAAAGTTAGCCATAAATCTCCACCAACTGCCTACGTTAATACCCCGTCCAATTTTCTTGTCAGCAGTCTTATGGGTCTGTGGGTTCCAGCAAATCTGTTGGCATCAACACACCAAACCCACCCTGTGCGGAGCTTCTGGACGTGCTGTGGGCAGGGCGCATGCTGACCGAGCTGTGGGAAAGATGGAGCCTTTAAGGGCTGGCTCCTCCCCACCTCGACACCACAATGACACCATTTCCTCCAGCAGGACTCACTCCCATTAAATCCCTGTCCAAGTTCTGCGCTCACCTGCCCAGGTGAGTCGATGAGCTCATCTGAGCTCTGAGGCAGTTGTCCTGGAAGGAGGAAAGGCACTAAACAACAGAGATAAAGGAGTCCCTGAGCCTCCCGGTTCCCTAGGAGTTTCTCACCTTGAACTCCACACAGGAAGGGCCAGTTAATGCCAGTGCATTACCTCAGCCTGGGTGCTCCTGTGCTCAGACAAGCACAGCCCAGCCCTTTAAACAAACACTCTCAGGAGGCTGGGCTGGGCGGTCAGAAAATGGAAATGGAGAGAGTAGAACACGGGGGCCAGCCGTGCATCAGCTCTTCCTTTTGCCCTCCAGAGTGTTTGCAGCTGGCCAACTCATATGCCCTCTCTGGACCCTGGGTTCCTCAACCCTCATGGTGGGGAACTGGGTTGGAATAATTCCTATAGCTCCTGAAAAAAACTGGAATGCAGCCATCGTGCCGAGCTGAAGCAAGGCCAGGGCTCTCACTAGCCAGTTGGTTGGCTTTGAACTGTCACACACTGTGTTGGACCACGGGAGCACGGGGTAAAGCTGCCCAGACTCGGTCTTGGAGGACAGCTCTCACTGATCTGTGCAAAGCCCCTTCGTGGTGGACACCGCTTTATCTCCCCACCTGTAATCTCCACTCCCACCCTCCTCCCCTCGGGAGCCCACCGTAAGATATTTGATGTCTGTTCTTAGATTTGTGTGTCTGTGTGTGCTTAGTCACTCAGTCATGTCTCACTCTTTGCCACCCTTTGGACTGTAGCCCACCAAGCTCCTCTGTCCATGGGATTTTTCAGGCAAAACACTGGAATCGGTTGCTATTTCCTTCTCCTGGGGCTCTTACTGAACCAGGGTTTGAACCAGCATCTCCTGTGCCTCCTGCATAGCGGGCAGATGCTTTACCTGCTGAGCCATTGGGGAAGTCCATGTGTGTCTATATGTCTATATATAAACATATCCCATTGCTTTGCGTGTGTATTTTTAATTTACATGGGAGATGGCATGCTATGAATCTTGTCCTGTGTCTTCACTCTCCACTGTTCTATGATCCTTTTGTGTTTCTAGCTTATTCGTTCTTACTGATGCACTCAAGTGCTGAGTCTGTGGCCACCACGTCGTTCCTGTCCGTCCCCTACTGATGGACCCCTATGGCACTCCCTCACCGTCACCAGACCCGGCACTGTGGCTGGCATTTCCACACACACCCCCTTAAGGACGGCAGGGCTTCTTGGGACTGCCCTGCACAGTCTGTGTGCAGCCACTGTCGTTGGTCCTGGCAGATTGTTCTGGACGGGATGGGGGCAGCTGCCTAGGGCTGGCGAGGCTGGGCCTGGCTCAGGGCCTGTGAGCCTGGGCGGCCTGGGGCTGAGTTGTCGGGTGCTGGTGCTGGATTCCCTTCTCTGGGGAAGGCACAGCTTTCGCTGATTGGCTCCAATTTTGAGGCCAGTGTCCCTTCCTTTATAACTCACGTGTGTGTGTGTGTGTGTGTGTGTGTGTGCATGCGCATGTGTGTGTGTTAGTCACTCAGCCGTATCCAACTCTTTGCGACCCCATGGACTGTAGCCCTCCAGGCTCCTCTGTCCATGGGGATTCTCCAGGCAAGAAAGCTGGAGTGGGTTGCCATGCCCTTCTCCAGGGGATCTTCCCTAGCTGGGGATCGAAGCCTGGCCTCCCACGCTCCACATTGTTTACTGTCTGAGCCCCCAAGGAAGCCCACAACAGTGAGCTGTAACTAAAGCTGATTCGACTGACATTTGATTGTCTCCTCACTCCCTAGACTGCAGGTTCTGCAAGGGCAGGGCTCTTTGCCCCTGCCGTTAGATTGGGTCCCACACCTAAGGCCAAGCTGCTCCAGCAGACTGCGGCAAGCAGATGCTGGGTCTGTCAGTGGTGAACTCTGGATGTGAGGAATGAGTGAAGCCTGGGCGGGGCCGGGCCCAGGGGAGAGAAGAGGGGCTCCTGGGGGGCAGAAGTCAAGCAGGCCCACCCTCAGGTGCTGCCTACCCACGTGCCCCCTGAGACTGGGGTCCCCTTGCCTTGGCCTAGACCCCGCTCTGATTGCAGGTACTTCTGCCTTAGCACAGCTCTGACCTCAGGTTAGCATCCAGCCTGCTCCCTTCCTCTCTCTTGCCCCCGGCCTCTGCCCCCTTTCATGGACCTTCACTGTGGGCTCAACCCTGTGCTATGACCCGGCAGGGTCAATGTCCCAAGGAGAATAACCATTATGATGCATAGACGTTTTTTTAAAAACAGAGTGAGTCATTGCCCAGGATGTTAGAGGCAGGGACGAGTGGGTAGTCCGTCACCTCTGACAGCATGGAGGGGGCGATGGCTTTGGGTGAAATTTTGTCAAGAGGTGGTGGATGGAGTGTGTCTGAGCCAGGCACTGGGTCAGAACCACATGTGTGGTCAGGGCTGGGGTGGACCTGTTCTCAGAGCCTGAGGTCCAAGGCAGAGGCAGGGTTCTGGGTCTGGGGAGCAGTGGGGGCCAGGCTGCAGGGGCAGGGGATGTGGGGGTGATAGGGGAAGGGTAAAAGTGGGGTGCCATTCAGAGAGGCCACTCAGGAGGTATCCTGAGGGCCACGATTTATGGAAGAATTGTAAGCTGGGCATGGCAGGAAGAAGTGTGCCCTTTAGAAGATCACACATTTGTGTAAAGTGTGTAAAGTCATTGCTGGGTGTCCAGAGGAGAACTGAGGCATCTGGGGAGCCACTGGGCAGGGTCTCACTGGGGTCAAAAGAAAGGGAGCCCCTCTGAGTCAGAGATACCTCCCCAGCTTTGTGACCCAAACAACCATCAGCAAAGCTGTTTTCCAGAAGCGAGAAAGGCCCCCTGCAAACTGTCCTCTTGCTCGGAGGAAGCAGGACCTCTACCCCAACCTTGACCCCAGAGGGGCCATGTAGGCCCCAGGCTGGCTGTCTGCCTCTCAGGACAGGGGGCCTCTTCCCTCCACCTGCACTCTCACCCCGTGAGGGGGACTTTCTCTTCCCTCTCCTGAAACTGAAGCCTCTGAAGTGGCCTTGGGAGGGAATGGGACCCTCCTGCTGGGCCAGGCTGAGGAACCTCACGACCGAGGGAGAAGCCATGATCGCTGTGCTCGCCTCGCCCCGGTGCTGAGGAGAACCCTCTCCACCCAGGCACCAAGCTGGACTTGCAGGCGGGGCTGCCCTCCAGGACGGGATTGGGGGCTCCCGGCCTCCTCCCCTCGCCCCACCCCGGCACTCTGTCCGTCGGCTGCTTCCACTGACTCTTTCCTCTGTCCTGTGACCCCAGGCCACTCGCCGTGACCAGTGACCCCGGGCCCCTCGCCGTGACCAGGTGTGACCCCGGGCCGCTCGCCGTGACCAGGTGTGACCCCGGGCCGCTCGCCGTGACCAGGTGTGACCCCGGGCCGCTCGCCGTGACCAGGTGTGACCCCGGGCCGCTCGCCGTGACCAGGTGTGACCCCCGGGCCCCTCTCCGTGACCAGGTGTGACCCCGGGCCGCTCGCCGTGACCAGGTGTGACCCCGGGCCGCTCGCCGTGATCAGGTGTGACTGGTGCAGCCTCTGCTGTCGTCCCCTGGGCCGCCGGGCTTCCTGGAGCAGCCGCTGCCCTGCCAGCCCCTTGGAGGCCTGTGAGACCCATCCTGGGCGCAGCGCTGGCCGCCAGGAAAACGCCGGCGAGAGCCAGCTCCCGGGCTCCCTGCACTTAGAGACGCTGCCCCACACTGGGCTCTGCTGCTGACCCTCGTGGCCCTGCTGTGCCCTGCACACCTTCAGCCCTGGCTGAGGGCACCAAGCTTCCTCTCTCTCCTGTGGAAACAGAACTTGGGGACATGCCCAGCCTGGTGAGAGTGACATAGACTTGTGGGTCCCCACTCAGGGAAACATCAACATTATCTGGGGGCTTATTTTTTCAATTAAAAAAAAATCAGTTGTTTTTTAAGTTTTTTTTTACTAAAAGCTCAGCCTGGGATGGCAGCTGCCCCACTCCCCTCCCACCCCCCCTTCCTGTCTCATTGCTCTGACCCCCCCGGGCTGTGGGCGGGCATAAAAGTGTCAGCACAAATCCCGGAGAGAACTCCCCGGGGTTCCGGTGCGATCCACTGGTCTGGCGAGCTGCCCCATCGCATTGTGCACGGTTTGCACTAGGAGAGCACTGGGTCGTTAAGATGCTAAATCCAGGGAGTGGAGGCCTGGGAAGCAGACAGAGAAAGAGACGTGGTTGCTTGGGGTTGAGGCCATTTGTGTCCATGGAACCGGCCAGCTATTTGGCCTATTGGTCAATGAAACCTCTGACCTCAGTCCCCAGGGGTTTCCACGTTTGAAGCCTTGACCTTCCCCTGTGTGTCGGAATTCGACTCTTTGCTATGGCACAGGCCAGGTCTCTGAGTTCCTGTGTCTGCCAGCAGCCCAGGTAGGATAGGAAAACAAAAGGAGGTGGGGAGAGCACAGCTACCTGGGATCCTCCGGAAGAACTTATCTAGGCTTAATTATTGATAATAGCTCTGTATTTCAATGCTTGTGCTCTACAGATGTGTACGGTACAAGATGATAGGTGACCCCCCACCGCAGGCCAACGCTGCTGACGGCGCTCTTGGGAACCCGTCTGTCTCCCTGGCCTCCTCCCTGAACCTGCGCGCACACTGCGCACCCAGGGCCGCGCCACGTACTTGCTCAGCACAGCCTCGTGCCCATCCGGGAGAGCCTGGAGCTGGTGTTGATCTCCGTCGCAGGGGAGTCACCAGCAGCCCATCCTGCCTGGCAGAGGGTGAGGCCACCTCTCCGGTGCCAAAGCGGGAGTGAAGAGTGACTCACAGCTGTTCTCAGGTGTCCAGTGTGTGACCAGCTCTGTGCACTGAATACAGGAGGACAAGCCTTTTTTGGGGGGACGAACTCTTTTATTCACCTGAGTAGGCCCCAGCTTTATGGTTTCTTCTTTTTTAAAAATTTTATTTATCCCATGCAGCATGCCAGATGTTAGTTCCCCGGGAATCAAACCTGTGCCTCCTGCAGTGGAAGCTGGGTGTCTTCCAGCAGTTGCTGGATCACCAGGCAAGGCCGTAAGGTTTCTTCCTAAATCCCCGGTTCATAGGTGGGTCAGAGAGCAGATCATTGGTGTAGAAAGGGCGCTGGACTAGGAGCCCACCAGCCAATCAACAGCTATTTACTGATGTCCTACTATGTGCCACTGGTCAGGCACGGGGTGTAGGAAGGACAAGAGAAACCACGTCCCAAGGAACTTACCTACTGGTGGAGCTTATGTTGGAGATAGGAAATAGTCATGGAAATATGAAGGCATTTAGACGCTGGTCACTGCCATGCAACTGAAGTTAAAATGAAATTAAATTTTAATTTTAATTTCAATTAAATGTAATTAAAAGACGTTTGCTCCTCGGAAGAAAAGCTATTACAAACTTAGCATATTAAAAAGCAGAGACATTACTTTGCCAACAAAGGTCCTGGTAGTCAATCAAAGCTATGGTTTTTCCAGTAGTCATGTATGGATGTGAGAGTTGGACCATAAAGAAGACTGAGGGCCAAAGAATTGATGCTTTTGAACTGTGGTGTTGGAGAAGACTCTTGAGAGGCCCTTGGACTATAAGGAGATCCAACCAGTCCATTCTGAAGGAGATCAGCCCTGGGATTTCTTTGGAAGGAATGATGCTAAAGCTGAAACTCCAGTACTTTGGCCACCTCATGCGAAGAGTTGACTCATTGGAAAAGACTCTGATGCTGGGAGGGATTGGGGGCAGGAGGAGAAGGGGACAACAGAGGACGAAATGGCTGGATGGCATCACTGACTCAGTGGACATGAGTTTGAACAAACTCTGGGAGATGGTGAAGGACAGGGAAACCTGGTGTGCTGCAGTCCATGGGGTCACAAAGAGTCGGACGCAACTGAGCGACTGAACACCACCACCGCCATGCTGAAAGTACCGTAGGATGAGCTGCTGGGGGGCTGAGAATCAGCAGACATGGGTGGCTCCAGTCCAGCCAAGAAGCCCCTGTGTGATACAGACAAGGCGTGGATCCCACTCTCCTCTACCGCATGGTCGGCCTAGCTCGCCTCGTGTCTCCTATCCACAGCGGGAGCACACAGCACTCAGCAGTGTTCTCCGGTTCTTCCTGGAGTCCATTTTCAGTGATTGCAGCCTCCATGAGCGGTGATCTTTGTTAACATTCTTCATCTAACAATGGCCAAAGCCCTAGAGGACACAGAACAGAAGCAAGAGCAACCCAGCCTCGAAACCAACACATCCTTACAAGTCAAAGTGGTTCTGTGGCCTCTGGGCCTTTGTCAGAGCGCAGGTGGGAGGGAGGCAGGTGATTCCCTGGAAGTGGCAGCAGCAGGCGTCTGGGGTCCTGCGGTCGGAGGCCTCGAGGGCAAGGCAGACCTAGACACTGCGCAGGGGGCGGGGCAGGGGGCTCTGAAACAGGGACCAGCAGTCAGAGGCCTCGAGGGCAAGGCGGGACGGGGGGCTCTGAAACAGGGACAGGCAGAAGCTTCACAGGCCTGGGGGCCCAGCGCCCTCAGCTGCCACACACCTGCTGGCTGGGGAGGCTCCCAGCCCTCTCGTCACACCCCAACTCCACCAGTAAGTCCCCCTTGGCACGGCTCTGCTGCAAACAGGGCCAGCAGATCGGGTTTGCTGGGTGCTCCCAGGACCAGCCCCAAGGGGCCCTGGGTGCAGGCAGCACCAAGAAAATCCTGCTTTGCAGAGAGGACCAGTTTGGCCCTTGAGAACCAGAGTGGGGAGGAAGCGGTGAACAGGTTCTCTCTCCCTTTCCCTCTCTCAAAGTGCAATGACTCATACGATCTCTCCCATTTTTAAACAATTTTTTAAAAGATTTTTTTGATGTGGACCATTTTAAAGTCCTTCCTGAATCTGTTACAATCTTGCTTTTGTCTTTTGTTTTGGCTTTTTGGCCATGAGGCTCCCTGACCAGGGATCTAACCAGCACCCCCTGCATTGGAAGATGAAGTCTTAACCACTGAACCACCAGAAACGTCCCTTCTCTCTCTTTTTTTTTTTAAGTGTACAGGTTCACGTGTCACTTAGTAAATGGGAAACAGTGCCCAGGGCTCTTTGGGCTCTAGTGGGTATAGAATGGCAAACTTCAACCCATGCTGAGGTTCTCTCATCTCAGCCCGACAGGCATGATGCACAGCTGAAAAGACCATGCTTTTACTTTAGGGGAAAGAAGAGAACTCTCTGGAAACATCCTCTCTCTTCTGATGCATGCTCATTCATAACACGACAGGCTTAGGGACTGTGAATGACATACATTAGTGCAAGAAAGCAAGCCAAACAGACTCGTATATCACTGCTCCCGTGACACACAATTATTCACACTCTTGAGGCGGGTAATTTCACGAGGACCCAGGAGAGCCAGGACCCGAGGCAGCTTGGGGGTGGGTTGAAATGAAGGCAAAGTTGAAAGCTCCAAACTACACCACCTTCAGTCTCTTTGAACCTTGGACCTGCCACTGGAGGAACATTCCAGATCAGATGGGTCTGCCTACAAAGACCGGAGCCCCTGCTCAGCAGCAGGGCATGGAGCTTCCCTGTTTTGTGGGGGAAGTGAAAAGGGACAGGAGGGCAGATCAAGTTCTCCTGCCAAGCCAGGAATCTGGGGAATTTGCCTGACCCACCAGTGGCAGAATTCTGACTTCTCAGCTGGACCTTCCAGCATGGAGGCTAACCCACAGTTCTTTGCCTCTTCAATCCTGCCAGAGCCTTTGTTCTTCCGGTGGAGCATTCAGTGGTGCTGGTGCTGATGGTACCCACAGATGAACCTGTTCTCTGAGAGCTGAACGGTGGCAGGAAGTTAAGCCTCTTCCCACAGCCCCTTCCGCTGGCCGTCCACTCACCCTCCCACTTACTGTGTGGAGGTCAGTGGTGGGTGCTGTTCGGGCCCTGGGTCTCAGTGATGCATCTCAACAACTGTCTACAGGCTCACACTAACCACAGGTGACCTCAGAGGGGTGGGAAGTGAGCCAGGGATGCCCAGGACTCCCAGTCTGCCTGGACTGAGTGCAGAGCCTCAGATTTGATCCTGCCAGATTCCACACTAAACTTTGCCCTCTGCCCCACCCGTGCAGTCAAGCCACTCTGAGACTTCCGTAAGTCCCCTTCCTGAATCTGGGAAGGGAGAGACCGGTGCCAGGGAAAAATAATCACTGGGGCGGGGGCGGGGGCGGGGACAAGGAGGCTGGGGGTGGGGCGCGAAGTTACCGTCTTTACCTACGCCCCGCCCCACTAACTCTGGCCGCCAGCCAACCTGGCCGCCCTCCCTGCTCCTCCCAGCTGCTTGCAGATCTTCGTCACCATTTGGGATTCGGTTTAAGTGTCACTGGCTCTGGGAAACCTGAGCTGACCTAGCCCTGAAGCAGAGGTGACTCCGCCCCCTTTTGTATTGCCCCACCCAGCACGGAGCACACCTCCTGGCTCTTTGTCCCTCAGAGATCACCTGGGTGCCCTGTTGGTGTCTTGAACTTATTTGTGCCCCTGGCACTTAGCTCCATGGGCACCTAAGATGTGCTTATTACGTGAGGAAATTTGCTCAGCTGTGAAGACAAGTCCTGGGGAAAGAGCAAGAGCTTAGAGAGGGGGCAGGGTGACAATCTGCAAGGTCACTTTCTGGTTGTGTGACCCTGGGGGAGTCAAGGAACCTATGGGAGCCTCACCTGTTAAGTGGAGAGATGCCCATTTCGGGGTTATGATGAAAGTTCAGTGAAAGAATGCTCAGGATAATAATAAAACAGTATGATTGGGTGCCAGCCATGTGACAGGCACTGTGATCAGCCTGAGAAATTAAGTAGCAAATTAACTAGGAGACTGGCAGGGACAGACCTTGGGGACGCATTTGCGTGGGAAGGGCCCTGGCAGGTGCTTGGTGTTCAGTGAAAGCAAGTTAACAACCTGGGGGTGAGAGGCCAAAAGGACTCCAGGGACCAGCGGGAACTAGTGGCTGATGACGGTCTGTCTGGGTGAGGGGGTGCAGGGTGGGGTGGGGGGCAATGTTCTAAGACATCTGCAAACCAGCAGGGGACCCCACCTCCTCCCTGCTCCCCTCCCACTCCTAGTAGTCCAAGGAACCATTTCCTTGGAATTATAGAAAAAAACTAGGGATTTCTCCATTATATGACTAAAAGAAATGAAACAATGTTACAGAAATACTTCCCTGGATTTCTAGAAAGGACTAGACATGTGTTTATTTTGCACCTCATAGAGATTAAAGGCACAGCCTTGGGCACCTTTGACCTGAGGTCCTGAACCACCTAGCAGTGCCCTCAGCCTGTGCGTGCCTACGTGCTGAGTCCTTCATTGTGTCTGACTCTGTGCGGCCCCATGGACTGTAGCCCACCAGGCCCCTCTGTCCATGGGATGCTCCAGGCAAGAATACTGGAGTGGGTAGCTATGCCCTCCTCCAGGGGATCTTCCCAACCCAGGGATCGAACCCACATCTCTTTTGTCTCCTGCATTGGCAGGTGGGGTCTTTACCACTAGCTCCACCTGTGAAGCCCACATACCTTCTAAGATCCTGTAAACATTTCTGTGTCAGCCAAGCATTGATCCATTCACAAAGAGAAGGAGAAAAACAGTACTTAGTTGGGGACACTAAGACTTTTACTCTGACTTTCAAGGGCTCGTGGGGATTCCTCACAGGCCTTGGACTTGGTCTGCTTTCAAGAATGACCCCTTCCAGCTGTGCTCAAAGAAAAGCCAGACTGCACAGCATCCTGCTCCTGAAAAGTTACAGACAACTGTCCCTAAAATAGGCCACCTTCCCAGCGTGACCCTGCCTACCAAGGCGGTGTGTGAAGTGAGGGGTCATGACCCTACGGGAGTTGGAGGAATGTTCCTGGGACTTCTAGATCTTCAAGTTCAAATGTATTCACAAAAGCTCCAGTGACCCTTTCCCACTGAAGAGCCAGGCCTTCCTCAGGGGTCCAGGGCGATGGAGGTGGGAACGTGTCAGAATGCCAGCAGAGCTTTTCACAATGTACATGCCACCCCTGGCCCGTTCTGATTCTCTAAGTGGTGAGGGGAGCACTCTGAAAGAAGTCCCCAGGAGGTCTCGCTCCCCATTTCTCAGGTCTGACTCTGCAGCTGTCCAATGGCTTGCCACACCACCACTCCAAAACCCACATGACCTCTTTTTATTTCTTGTTTTTCAGAGAACGGGCTCTCTCAGAGTTTGCCAGACCTGGGTTTTCATCCAGATCCACCACTTGCTTGTGGCTCGTTTTTCTCATTTTTTTCCCCTTTGCAGTCTGGGCAGGAGGATCATGTGAGAGCATGTGTGTCTGATATGTAACAGCCTGTTGACTTCAGAAATATTCACAACTTAAAAGTTGAGAGTTACGTTTTATTTGGTGGGAATTTTTAGGACTTAGAGCTCAGGAGACAGCATCTCAAGTGACCCCAAGAAAACTGCTCTGAGGAGGCAAGGGGAGAAGCCAGGTTACACAGAAGTTTTGCAACAGAGGACAGGGAGTCTGAGCATCAAAAGACGATTCTTAAGTAAAGAAAACCAGACATCCCAAGGAAAGGAATTTAATGCTTTTTTATGCATGGGAAGATATAAGAGTCTGGGTCCACTGAGATCGTTCCTTTCCTATGCACCTCAGTTATCTCAGGCCACTATCCTGTGTTTTGACATCCTGAGCTTCCTTTCCTCAGGACTCACTGTAGGGAATGGCTGCAGTCTGATGGTTGCTAAATAGCAGGTATTCATCTCCTTCCTGTGTTCTTTCAGGGCTCCCAGGCTCACACTGGAGGGCCGCAATCACTGATGACTGTGACATCCTTGTTTACTGATACGGCAGGAAATATTCCATTTCTCAAGCCCCTGCTGAAACTGCCTGGCCAGGATGCCCTGGACTGACTAGCTGCCAAGGAAGTTGTGGCCCCTACCCCCAGGAACCCTCAGTTGGGTGAGCCCCAGTTCCCTGAGGAGGCCTCTGTAGCAGTTGGGGGAGACCTGGGTCCCCCAGGAACCCTCTGTAGCAGTGGGGGAGCCCCAGATTCCCCTAGCAGTTCTCTGTAGTTCTTGGGAGCCCCGGGTCCCCCAGCAGCTCTCTGCAGTGATGAGGGAATTCTGGACAAGGCCCCAGAGGTGAATCCAGTGTGAGAAGCTGGGACCCCTGGGGGTCTAAGGGAGCCCCTAGAAAAACCACAAAGCTAGTCTGGCCCCTAGGAACTTGCAGGCTGACCAGGGACTGAGGAGGTTCCTGGTACATGGGATTTTTGGTGCACAAAGCAAGACAATCACAGGCAAACTGGACAATCTGATCCCCTGGCAGCTTTCATCTTACTTTCATCCCCATCTTACCGGGGAACTCAGTTCCAAAGCAGGGCAGGGGGCACTCTCCTAGGATGGAGAAATGTGGCTCACTGGGGCATTTAAAATAGCACATGGGATGCCCCTGCACCGGGACCTCAGCTGGGTGGGTGAGGCAGGCAGCTCTGCTGGCTGCTGGGGAGGGGATGCTGGGGAGCGGGAAGCAGGGCAGGTGGCTGCTTGGGGCTCTGATTCTGTTTTTATGCTGCCCTGTTGGTCATTCAAATCACCGTTTGGAAAGGAGAGTGCCTTTAGAGGAGTGTCTCCTAGGAAAGTCAGAGGACAGAGCAGAACTTCCCTGATGCCTGCTTTACCCAGGGAGCAGAGGATTAGGGGACCCCACATCTTTGGGGGCTCCACACCAGGTGGGAGCAAACAGCCCTCCTCCAGGCAGAATCACAGAAAGTCCTGCTAGTCTTCCCCTTCCAGCCAAGCCAGGATGTGTCTCCAGCCTGGGGAAGGGGGTGCAGCCAGGCCCCAGCTCTTCCCTCCCGGTGTGGCCCTCGCCTGCCCTCTCAGCCCTGTCCCGGCCTCTCCAACTCCTGAAAATTCAGCCCTCTTCTCTTTGGCGCTTCACCCCACGTAGATTTCTTTCTCTTTAGGCCTCTTGCAACCATCCTTACCTGTGCTCAGATGAATAAAGGAAGGTCTTGGCCAGTCCCTTGCCCCAAGCCTCCTTCCTGCCTTGGAAATTCTTTAAAGGTCTAAGAGAAAGAGGCTAAGACTTTTCACATAGGAAGGGGTAGCTTTGATTGCTAGGCTGGGAATCCCATGAGGTACAGCTTGGTCTTCCTCATGTCCCACTGCCTCATGGAGCTGGGCCTGTAAATTTGTAATCAAAGAATACACAAAGAAGACAGCTTTTAACAAGGTTGGCATTCAATAGCCAGGGAGGTTGAGAGAAGAGATATTCACACTTCTAATGTATTTACAAGTCTCTTCTCTTTAAAATTTGGGTTTAGTTGGCCCCTTTGATCTCCCCAGAACCATAGCCTCAGGCCGTAGTGCCATAGTCCAGGCCTCCTAGTGAGATGGGAGTTGTGAGTACATGGCCAGCCGGCCTCCCTCCAGCTCTGAAAGTAAAGCTAAAGTCAACTAACTGTGTTAGTTCCACAGTCATGGCCAACTCTTTGTGGCCCCATGGACTGTAGCCTGCCAGGCTCCTCTGTCCATGGGATTCTCCAGCCAAGAATAGTGGAGTGGGTTGCCATGCCCTCCTCCAGGGGCTCTTCCTGACTCAGGGGTCAAACCCAGGTCTCCTGCATTGCAGGCAGATTCTCTACTGTGTGAGCCACTGGGGAAGCCCTAAGGAAATCCCTTGACACATGGAGCACCAAAGTGGGATGAGACCCAGTTTAAAGGAACGTTCTCCATCTAGGCAGAATCTGGGCTTTGTCTGTGCTGCCTCAGGAAAAGCTACTTTCTACTCTAGAATCCTGAGGAGCAGGGCTAGATGGCAGCCTGTTTAATTGAGCATCTACTATGTGCCAAGCCTTTTATATAAATTACCTCACTGATTCATAAACATCCACTTTGATGATATTAGACAGAATGAAAATACAGTAATTACACAGAATGAAATACAATAATTCACCTAAGTTCAACCCACCATAAGAAGTAAAACCAGGAACATCTCATCTGGTCCTTAAGCCTGTGACTCTCTTTCTATTATACTATGCTATGCAGTTCCTGGTAGAAAGATAGAGGAGTCAAAGTAGAAGAGGGAAAGAGCTCTTAAAAATAGAGCTGTGTTTGTAAATATTATGGATTTTCACTGGGCTTTGGGCTCAAAGCTAGCTTGTGAGATTTTGAGTAGTTCCCATTGAACATTTTGAATTCCAGCTACCGCTCCCATGTCTAAATGTATGTTCCATGATGGAGTCTGTTGATTCAAACTCTTTAAACCTACTTGTAACATAGCATCAGCCTGTATTATATCTTTTATTGTTAACCACCTGCTCTAACAGTAGTACCTGCTTTTATTTGTCCTACGACTGCTTTTTCTAAGTTTCAAAGGAAACGTTTGTTTGTTCAAGTATTTCAGAGTACTCTCTTTCTCTGAGATGTTCATGATCTCTTAAATTTCAAACTTATTCTCTCTTCCACTTTCATCTTCCAAACCAGAGGTTCCTTCCTTTCTGTCTGGCCGAGCTGATCCTTTGGACTCATCTAAATGTCACCCTTCCAGTCCCCTTCAATGTGACTTTTTGTGCCCATAATATCTCAGGACAGTTTCCCCATAGTGGTATTCTGAGTGAACCTCTGGTCACTAATATGCTCATGGCAGCTGTGGCGATTTGTTGAGGCCAGCTGGGCATATGGTTTTAATAAAAAGCCTACTATTTCCATTCTGTTAATCAGAGGATAATCAGAAGAGAGAGCGCCGACAGGGCCATTCTTCCCCCAGAAGCCTGGATCACGTCCCCAAAGGGAGTGAGGCAGAGGCTGGGTGGCCCTCAGCTAGGCCTGCTCACTGCCCTGGGATTTCCAAGTCAGCCATGCCAAGTGGTGCCGCATTCATGCCCCAGACAAGTGACAACTTTCCACCTGTCTCAGAACTTCAGTTCTTCTTAAATACTGGAAGCTATGAATGGGATTCCCTGATACCTCAGTTGGTAAAAAATCCACCTGCAATGCAGGAGAACCCGGTTCCATTCCTGGGTCCGGAAGATCTGCTAGAGAAGGGATAGGCTACTCACTTCAGCATTCTTGGGCTTTCCTGGTGGCTCAGCTGGAAAATCCCATGGATGGAGGAGCCTGGTAGGCGGCAGTCCACAGGGTCACTAAGAGTTGGACACGACTGAACAACTTCACTTTCACTTTTCACTTTCACGCATTGGAGAAGGAAATGGCAACCCACTCCAGTGTTCTTGCCTGGAGAATCCCAGGGATGGCGGAGCCTGGTGGGCTGCTGTCTATGGGGTCGCACAGAGTCAGACACGACTGAAGCGACTTAGCAGCAGCAGCAGCAGCAGCTGGAAAACAATCCACCTGCAATGCGGGAGATCTGGGTTCAATCCCTGGGTTGGGAAGATCCACTGGAGAAGTGTTCTGGCCTAGACAATTCCATGGACCATTTAGTCCATGGGGTCACAAAGAGGCAGACACGACTGAGCGAATTTCACTTTCATGAATGGCCAGGGGCTGCTGAATATCAAGGGAGAAGGGATCTTTGCTCAGTCTGGAGGGCAGCTGGTGTGGCTCAGTGCCTCCTGCTGACACCCCGATACCCGTGCTGGGGTGAGGAATAAGCAAGTCTGAATAATTCTGTGTCTCCTCTGGGCTGGGGTGTGGGCTGCCCCTCACTGAGCCCTCAGAGGCTCCTCTCATCCAAGTTGAAACCCGTGGCCTGAGGTTTAGAGTGAGTATCCCAAGGTGGTGGACTCTGCAGGGGTTTGGGGACGTTTCGGTGGTGGGGGCTGGTCTTTGTACCTGCAAGTGTGTGTTCTGGTCTCCTTGAGCTGTCATCAACCTCTTTCCAGAACCAAGGAGCCCAAACTAGACGTGGGAAACCCTGGTACTGTGAGTTGAACTGTGTTCCCTGCCCCAAAGGTATGTGTTGAAGTCCTTACCCTCAGGACCTCAGAATGAACTCCTGTAGGAAAATAGGGATGATGCAGAGGTAGTTAAGGTGAGGTCATGCTGGAGTAAGGTGGGCCCCTAACCTGATGTAACTAGTGCCCTTATAAAAGGAAATTTGGACACACACACACACAGACCATCACGTGAAGATGAAGGCAGAGACTGGTGTGATGCGTCTACAAGCCAAGGAACGCCAAAGCTCACCAATAAACCACCAGAAGCTCGGAGAGCAGCTGGGAACAGAGCCTCCCTCATGGCCCTTCAGAAGGAAGCAGCCTTGCTGACTCAATTCTGGCCCCCGGGCTGGGAAACAGTGGATTTCTGTTGTTTAAGCCACCAATTTGTGGTGCTTTGTTACTGCCATCCCAGTACACTAGCGTTCCTGCATTACACCATTTTCTTGACTTCAGAATTTCTCAGAGCCTTTAATATAAATTAGGTTTGTGTGCAGTGATTTCCAAATTTCAACTTAGGACACTTTTGCTCCACTGGGCATCTAGGAAGACTAGTGTGAACAGGCACACACACTCTGGAATACACTCCTTATGTGAGTTGTCTACGTTCCTCGAGCCTACCCAATAGAAAGAAGAAGACGCTGTTTCTAAACCACCTGGTGTCTTGGGTCTTGGCGCCCGAATCACTTAACTTCTCTGTGGCCCTGTTCCCACCTTCATGCAGCCGGAATAGTAGACTACTTGGAGCCTGACCACAGCAGATGCTCTGTACACATCGGGGGACCACCTCTAGTGCCGTTTTCAGAAATAGTGCCATGACAGCTGTTGGTGGGAGACGTGGTGGAGCTGGGTCTCCCGCCAGCTCTGCTGTGGAGTCAGAGCGCCTGGCGGCTGTGGGTGAGGAGAAGCAGCACTTGTGTCTGGCTTGAATCCAGTAACAGCAGGGACAGCCAGGCCCCTTTCGAGAGGCCTCAGGGGAGCTTTCAGAAGGCAGATTCCTGTGGTCCCAAGGGCTGGCCGAGGGACATCAGCCTCACTGCTGCCCCTCTTGCCAGCATCCAAATGGCCTGCTCTTCACCCAGGGCCTCCGTTGTCTGGAACGTCCAAGCTTCCAGACAGAACCCGGGGCCAGGGAACTATTGGAAGGGGCCAGGGCGGGCGCCTGGAAAACAGCGGTGGTGAGCTGAAAATAACACTCACACACACAGCCAGGGAGTGTCACTTCCTAATTCCTACCTCAGGATGGATGTGGCAGATAAGTGGGAGGAGCAGGAGACGTGAGGGCAAAGGGTTGAGGGACACTAATTGTTATGCTGCAAATTCCCCGCCTCCAAAAGCACCCAGCTGCTCCCAGGGCCCCCGAGTTCAACTCATGATAGTTGTGAAGCCAACTTACAGCAGTTCACACCCAGCCAGGAGAAGAGAAGGTGGGGGGAAAGGCTTGGCAGCAACTATGCCCATAAACCACAGTGACTTCAAGCTGATAATCTTTCCCACCCTAAAGCCCCCGAAGGACATTCAGGCAGCAGAGGAAGAAGAGGGTGTGTGAGGAGACTGAGAAAAATATGGTTGGAAAGGCAGGTGAGGCCAGACTGTTGGGGTCTTCCAAGTCCTGATTTGTTTATTTGTAAAGGATTTCAGGCTGTTCCTAGGGCTGTGGGAAGTTTATGTTCTTTGCACAAATGAGTGACGTATCAGAGCAAGGCTTCTGATGCTCCAAGGGGCCGAGATTAGAGATGGAGACCCTGAAAGTGACCAAGGGCGGGAAGCCCCTAGGTGCTTCACTGAGAAGTGGGGAGAGCACCACAGAGAACACTCCAAAGCTGAGCACTGGAGGCTGGCAGAGGGAGGAAAACAACGCTTGTCCCTCCCCACACCTTCTAGAACAGCTAGACTTAGAGGGCTGACAGTCTCATGCTCGTGAGATCACAGAGCAATGGGATACTCTATCTCTGCTGGTGAGAAAAGGGCTGACCCTCTCCTGCTTGCTTCTGAAAGATGCAGACTCAAAACTGTGATCAAGGGGTTTCTAAGAAACCACCAAAGCCTGTTTCAAAGTAGTTGTAAAACTGCTCTGGAAAGCTATCTGATAGTTTCTTACAAAATGTGACATATACCTATCCTATCATTCTAAGTATTTACCAGGAAAAAAAAAAATTTTTTTTTTAAAGAAGTCTCAAGGAAGACTTATCCAGAAATGTTCACAGTAGCTTTATTCACAAGACTCAAGGTCTGTATCAACAAGAGAATGAATAAACAAATTGGGTACAGTTCTACAATGAAATACTACTTAGAAATAAAAAGGAACCAGCTACTGACGTGCACTACTTAAGGAATGTCACAGACGTGTGAACAAGGCCTGGTGTAAGTGAGGGCTTACTGTATGAGCCTATTTATATGAAGTTCAAGAACAGGCAAAATTAATCTAGTGTGATAGAAATCAGAGCAGTGATTGTCTCTGAGAGTGGGGGGTTAATTAGAAAAGGGCAGGAGGGAGCTCACTGGGGTAATGGAATTTTTCCACATTTTATTTGGGTGATGGTCACATCATAGGACCATAGAGCACTTTTTGTTTTTAACTCGGCATCTGGCAGGAATGGCATTTGTTGAACCATCCCCTGGGAAACTTTATTCAGACTCTTCTCCTGTATTTGGTCTAGGTTCAACGAACTTATGTTCCAGAAAGAGGAGAAGATGCTGTTTAAAACCACAGCCTGAGCCTCATGTTTTGGGTGTTGTACCCCAAGTCACTTAACTTCTCCCTGCCTCAGTTTCCATTTTTACATTTTTTACAGTTAGAATAGGCAGTCCACTCAGGGTTAAACAAAAGGCATGATGAATTACACCAACTTTTCTCAATAAAGAAAAATTACTTAAAAATTTAAGCAAGATCCAACTTCCAGTTTCCATTCCAGCACATAGGAAGCTTAGAAATTGCCATTCTGTCCTAACAACAAATAAAAACCTGAACTGAAAAATCAATAACTATTCTCAGATCCACAAGTGAAGTGAGGTCACAGAACAACCTGATGCCCTCCAGATTGGTGAGACTGGCAGGCAAATACCAAGAATCACAGCTTGCTAGAGTAGAGACCAGTGCTGGGGGAGGGAAGCCCCAGCTGTAACTGGTGAACTGCTGGAGACTCCATGTGGACAACTCCTGAGAGTTAAAAATTCAGGGGAGTGGAGGAACATACTTTTGTGAGATTTATCTCCTGGAGCTCTATCAGGTTCTGACAGTGATTATCAGAGGGGGAAAAAATCCCCTTGTGTTTCCAGCAGAGGGAGGGGGAGAAGAACCATTTTGAAATATGCCAAAGCACTTTGCTCTTCTTAGCAGGGCCTGCCCTAAAAAGAAACTGTTTAACCAGAGCCTAGCCTCCTGGGGTTTTATCAGAGCCTAACCGACTTGGAGGAAGGGAAACACCCACATCCAGCCATCTCTACACATCCTGTCCCACCTAATGGGACAACGCTGAGAAGTGCAGCCTTGAGGCATAAGCTCACAAAATGACTGAGACTCACGTATAGGACCACAGACACTTCTCCTCCCCCACACCTGGTCACCACACCACTAGAGGCCTATTCACAGCGCTTCCTTTTACCCAGTACATTGTGCCCAGCTATCAAGGAAAAAATTACAATACACACTAAAAAAGCACAGATGGAAGAGACAAAGCAAGCCACAGAACAAGACTCAGACATGACAGTGATGTTGGCACTACCAAACTGGGAATTTAAAATAACTGATTAATATGCTAAGGGCTGTAATGAATAAAGTAGACAGCATGCATGCACAGATGGGCAATATAAACAGAGGTGAAAATCCTAAGACGTGTTATCACTCAGTCTTGTCCAACTCTTTGCGACCCCATGGACTGTAGCTCTCCAGGCTTCTCTGTCCATGGAGTTCTCAGGGCAAGGATACTAGAGTGGGTTGCCATTCCTTTCTCCAGGGGATCTTCCTGACCCAGGGATTGAACCTGGGTTTCTTGCATTGCAGGTGGATTCTTTACCATCTGAGCCACCAAGGAAAAACCAAAAGAAATGCTAGAGATCAAGAATGTTGTAACAGAAATGAAGAATACCTGTGGTCGGCTTCGTAGGCTGGACACAGCCGAGGAAGGAGTCCCCGAGCTTGATTGTCTCAATAGAGACCTCCCAAAGTGAAAAGCAAAGAGAGCAAAGAGTGGAAAAACACCATACAGTCTTCAAGAACTGTGAGACAACTACAGAAAATGTAATAGATAATGGAAATACCAGAGGAGAAGGAAGAGAGAAAGGAATAGAAGAAACATTTGAAACAATAATTATGAGAATTTCCTGAAATTAAAGTCAGACATCAAACCACAGATCCCAGAAGCTCAGAGAACATCAAGCAGGACAAACAACCAAAAAATTACACCTAAGAATATTATTTTCAAACTACAGAAAATCAAAGGTAATGAAAGTAGCCAGAGGGAAAAAACCACCTGACTTAGAGAAGAACAAGGATAATAATTACATCTGACTTCTCAGGAGCCATGCAAGCAAGAAGAGGGTTGAGTGAGACATTTTAAATGTTGTGAGAAATAAACCACCCACCTAGAATTCTATACTCTGGAGTTATCCTTCAAAAGTGAAGGAGAAATATAAAGACAAAAGTGAGAGAATTTGTTGCCAGTAGACCTATCTTACAGGAAATGTTTGAAGAAATTCTGTAGAGAGAAAGACAATGATACAGATTAAAAATTCAGATTTACATAAAGAAAAGAACTTTGGAGGAGGAATAAGTGAAGGGAAAAGATTGTGTCTTAGTATAGTTTTAATCTGTATTCCCTTGACTACTATTTAAGTTAAACTCTTTTTCCTAATTAAAAAATAAACTTAAACAAGATTAACTGTGGTTCTCCTGAGCTATTAGCTCCAACATGGTCCTCCATCAGACCTTGATCAGGGTTCAGAGTTCCCACCGTTTAGAATGGAGTGAGGGCTGGCTGGGTAGCCTCTTCCTTACCTCTGTCCTCTTCCAGTAAAGAACCTAATCACCTCTCACTTGCTTCCAAAGAGCCAAAGGAACAATTAAGGAGAGAGGATGTGAAAGACAGCAACACAAAGGCTCTGTGTTTGCAGGATCTTTTACCTGCCTGGTGTCATGTAATGCTTCAAGCAGAAACAATCCTATTCTAAAGATGAATGATATAAGTGTCAGCTAAAGTGTCAGGATTTGAACCTTGGCCTCCTGGCTTCTCCTGGCCCCTTCTACCCAGGAGTTTTATAAAACAGCAATGGGAGTGGTTCGCCTCAGTTTCTGAAAACACTGAGTTTCTAGGATGTCTGTCAGAGGCAAAGAGATGATTTGCATGCAGATAAATGGGCGTAGAGTCCCTGAGAGAGTCAACTGCAGGTAGAGGTCAGTGAACTTCCCTGAGCAGATTCACACTGCAGAAGGAAGGCTGTGGGTTGGCTCCAGTTCATCCTGGCAGGTGGGATGCTGAGATGGTGCTCAGGTGGGGCCCTGGCGGCTGGCCAGGCTCTAGCATCTATGAAGACCACTTTTCTCTCTTTCACCCCCGGAATCCTCAGGGTGGAGGCAAGTGCATTCGAGAAGATTAATCTGGAAATATCTGGAGAAACAGGATGAGAGAGTTCTAGGGTGCGGCCTCTGTCAGAATCAACCCTGTTCAGCAGACAACAGGCTACTTCTCTCTTTCCTCTTAGCCTCTGGTGCCCCATGTGGCATAAAATCCATTGAACCAGAGCCCATGAATATTCACACTCTTGCCTTCTTTCCCATAACTCACTTTGGGAAGTTTCTTTTTTTTTTTTTGTCATTTTCATTGTTCACCTGGTGATTGACGTCTAACTAAAGGTCAGAAATTTATGGCTATTGTAAAAGACAGATTTTAAGCCCAAGAATGGAAAATATGCTTGAGAATAAAATGAACACATCCTACGGATAGACTACTGCATGGGGCACTTGACAGGAATGATATTGAAGACAGTTAGCAACCAATAGGCACAGACTCTGGTCAACTGTAACAGGGCTCTGAAGCACCAGATGTTAACCTTTTAGTTGCTGAATCTAGGGGAGATGGTCAGGAAAATGGGGGAACGGCCAGGGCTTCAGGGGAGCGGGGAACCCCTGGGGGCTCAGTTTATTCACCAACTGGTACAGAAGTATTTCTGCTGGTTTTTTGTTTGTTTTGTTTTTTTGCTGTGCTGGGTGGCTTGTGGGATCTTAGTTCTCTTGCCAAGGATGGATCGAACCTGCACCCTCGGCAGGAAAAGTACCTAACTGCTGGACCACCAGGGAATTCCCAGTATTTCTGTTTTTAACAATTGGTTTGCCTTCCCCTAAGCAGAAAGCTGAATCCTAGCCCTGAAGCTGACCATTTGGGGATGGAGATGCTAAACCTAAGGGAAATTAAGAGATCTGGTCAAGGTCTGTAACAATGTCCCAGCTCAGCCTATAACCTTGTCTTTAGATCCTCAACCTCGTACTAGGAAAAGCATCCCTCTAACATGCTGATGTTTCGTATTTAGTCTATCAACTCATAGACCTTGTTAATACCATAATATTTTAAGTTATTTATAATTGTATAGAAAGCAGGCTAAGGTCACGTCAATATATGAAGTATTACCTAGACCAGGGGGTGGCAAGCATTTTCTATAAAAGTCACTCTGCAAATATTTCTTGGTTTGTGGCTCACAAATCTCTGTAGCTCTGGTGCTGTAACATTAAGACAGCTATACAGATGAGTCAATGAATGACTGTGGTTGTATTCCAACACAGTTTTATTAATGGGCATAAAAACGTAATTTTTTGTATGATTTTCATGTGTCACAAAATATAATTATTCTTTGGATGTTTTTAACCATTAGAGATGGAAGAAAACTGAAAAAACATTCATTCATTGGAAAACCTCCTTACCTTCCAAATCATACAGAAACATGGTGGGCTGGATTTGGCTCATGGGCTGCACTTTGCTAACCCCTGGGTTCAAGGTTCACCATCTCCCTGACATAGTATTAACATACAATAGGAACCAGTGTGGAGTTGGTCTAACTCACCCTACAGTCCATATACATGAGTAAGCCTGTGAGAACTTTTGAGTTCTAGAAATCTGTTTGTGGGTGTCTGGAGGTTGCCTGCGAATGGGGGAGCTGACCGGCTCTGGGGGCTGTGTGTGCAGAACTGCCTTGGAATCAAGAATTGAGGGACCAGCCCGGGCTGGTCATTATCCTGCCCTGGTTCTCTCTGTACTTACTTGGGAAGGGGCTCGTCAGGAGTCAGCATTTCGCCTCCCTCCTAGTCTTCATCATTGTGTTATTCTGGGAGGTTGTGTAACAAGGTAACTGAGTACACTTGCTCTGGCCTGCTGCTCTGTTCCTGTGGGTGACCTTGGGCGAGTTATTATAGTTATACCCCTTGGGCCGCCTTTTCTCCACTGGTAACATGAAGCAGAGTAACTGAGTCGATACGTAGGAAGGACCTATATAGTGCTCGGTCAAATACAGCTATGAATATCCCTGTTCTGGTTCTCTCCTGTCTCTCACCTGAATCCACCCATTGGACTGGATTATGAAGCATCAGGCTGGCTTCTGGGGACACGGCTGCAAAGCCAGGAGAGACTCAGCCCTGGCCCTGGAGTCCTTCAGCCTGTTCAAGGGTAGAGTTGTTTCAGTTAGCTATTGCTGTGTAACAAAACACACACACATGTATTTGTTTACAGTCTTGCAGTTTGAGCAGTGTGCAGTATAGACAGCTGGTTTGCTTCTGTGTCACTGAGTCGTAACTGAGTGGCTCCACTGGAGCTGGAGGCTGCATGATAGCGTCACTCGCTCTCAGCAGGGGTGGCTGGAATAGCCAGGGCTAGCTGGGCTGACCCCTCTCTGCTCCAGCACCTCCCTCCCCTCATGGCCTCTCTCTAGCATGGTGGCAGCGCCTCCCTTGAGGACAAAGACGGACGCAGGAAGGCACTTAAGGTCCCAGCCTAGAAGACATGGTATCATTACCACCCCTTCCTTTCTAAAAGCAAGTCACAGGGTCAGCTTGATGCAAGCGGAGGTGACACAGTCTCAGTGTCTTGAGGGAGGGAGCGTACAGGAGTGGAGGAGCTGCGGGCAGTTGTCTTTGTGGGGTATCTACCAAAAGGATGGAAAGAGATAGTGTGAACAACTTGGGAGCAGCATTCAGACTAGCTTGACCCTTTATAAGCCAGAACCTAGACACTAAAATAAATATTTTAACTTTATTTTTAATTTTTTCTCTTCTTCTTCTTTTTCTTTTTCAGCCATGCAACTTATGAGATCTTAGTTCCCCAACCAGGATTGAAACTGGGCTCCTGGCAGCTGAGTCCTAATCAGTGAACCTCCAGGGAATTCCCTCTCAAGACATATTTGAAGACATTAAAGAAAGATTTCTTTCTCTGTTGGTATGAAAGAGTTCTCTTAATTTTAAAATTTATTTTTCAAAAGCTTCATTCATCTTAATGAAAAAAAAAAAAACCTAAGATAATGCTAATGAAAAATAAGAATTTTAATCACTTTCTGTAAGTCAAAAAGATTTTGCATGACTCTCTACTTTTATACATTCCATTTTTATAATGATAAAAGTTATATTATAGAAATGAGAAACAAAACCTCTATATAGGCTGTTCACAAACCATATTCAGTTATTTTTACTTATCACAATATCCAACATTCTTTCCATGTCCCCTACATGGTTTTCATAATTACTTTTTCAATAGCTACTATATTGTTCCATTGTGTTGACCTGTCACATCCCATTAAATCTTTCCCCGCCTGGTCATCTAAGTTGTTTCTGCTGTGAAATATTTTTTCGTATTTTGACACAGCCTTCCTGTTTTGTTTTTTTTTTTAATAGCCGAATGATATTTCATTGTGTTTATCTATCATCTTCTATGAACATGTGTTCCTTTTGTGGTGACCATCTTGGCTGTGTGTGCAGACTGGGTCGCAGTGAAGCTGGTCACAGAAACGCATGCTGGGACCAGGTGAGGCTCCATCTGTCACTCAAAGGCAAAGGCATTGGGGGAGGCTGGGGACCAGGATATGAGCAGTTCAGTTACAGAGCAGTTTGATCAGCCCTGCTGGATATTTACCTCTGCTCTTGTTTATCCATCACTCATGCATGCCTACACTTTTGTCTCAGGATGCCTTGAAATGCCTCTCAGCTTCCTATTGTTGTTTAACATGTTATAAGAAGCCTATAGTATCATAGCTCTTTTTTCTTCTTTTGAATGACTTTATAAGATAAATTCCTAGGACTGAATGACGAGGTCAGAGCGCACTGAATATCTGTTTAGCTCCTGCTACGAAGGGCACAGTTGCCTCCCAAAGCTGGCACTACATCCTTGTGCTACTGTTCGATGTTAGCACTGAAAACCAGCCTGAATATGAATGGGCCTCTCCAACAGCTGTCCCCACGGCTCTCCTCTGTGTGTGCTGATCACAGCATTTATCACAGTCTTTGACTGATGGCTCACTTGTCTACCTGTTCACCTAGTCTCCAGATCCCTAAGGAAAATAGGCATCTTGTCTATCTTTAAACGCCCAGTCCTAGCACAGTGACTAGTCCTACAGAGAAGAAGTGAAATGAATACTAATTTAATAAGTAAATAAATGATTACCTGAAATGATAATGATTTTCTCAGACTTAGTTTCAAACCCATCTCCCTGAGCAGCGTCCATACTCCTTTGGACTCTCTTTACTCATCTCTAAAATGGAGATAACAGCTACCTTGCTGGATCTTTGTAGGCATTTGAGACAGTGTTTCTGAAAGGTCTAATATAGAGCCTGATGCAATAACAGGCGACGGTTTTTATTAGGATGTCATGTGCATGTCATGTGCGCATACATTGAATTTCCCTTTGTAAGAACCATTTATATATTTCCTCCATTTATATGTTAAGTTCTAACTGTTTTTCTAATAAATTTGAATGAAGTCTTCTCATATTTTAGTTTTTTAGTCCTTTGTCACATCAGTTAAAAATAGTTTAATTGTATCATTTTTATTATAGGGGGTTTGCTGTTGCTGTTTAGTTGCTGAGTCATGTCTGACTCTTTTGTGATTTCAGGGACTGTAGCCCATCCAGATCCTCTGTCCCTAGAATTCTCCAGGCAAGAATACTGGAGTCAGTTGCCATTTCCTCCTCCAGAGGATCTTCCCGACCCAGGGGTTGAACCCACTAAGCCGTGTCTCCTGTGGCTCCTGCATTGGCAGGCAGATTCTTTACCATTGCGCCACCTGGGAAGCCCAACATTTGGCTGATCACTGTTAAATCTACTATAAGTACTTAAAAAAAAAAAAAAACCACACCTTATTTCTTATTCTTTGAGAAAAAGAACATTATATTACCAAATGACTTTCAAACAAAGGGGTGAAGTCAGGGTGAGGCTGGACTCAAGCCAGCAGTTGAGGGTGGGCTCTGTTGGGAGGGCAGGGTGGGGGACAGCCAGCCTCTGAGTTCTGATTTAGACTATCAATGCCACCTGGAGGGAAATGGCCCCCATTTAAAATTCTACCCCATTGGTGTCAACAGAAGCTCACGCTCTTGGGGTCTGGAGTGGACGGACCTTTAGGCCTCAGGGGAAGGGATGACTAGTTAGCTGCCTCATAGACAGAGTCTCCAGCTAAAGACCCTGCCTCCTTTGCATTTTGTTATGAACATTAGACTAAGCTCTGGTCAGAGCTCTGCAAATGAGAACTCGCTGAGTGTAATTTCTACAAAAGTTCCTTCAGGGTGAGATGGGTATCTGGGTAGTGCCCTCATTGCCTCATTTCCATCCAGACACTTCCTATGTGGAGTATAGGTGCAATGACTGGGGCTCCAGCAGCCATGTTGAGCCATAATCTGACCATAAAGCTAAGAAGTCAAGCAGTAGAAATGATAGTGCCCTGAAGAACCACTGCACTAGCCCAGGGATGCATGCCTTTGTGCTTATTTTATGAGAAAAAAAATAAACCTTTCATTTACTTAAGCCACTTTGGTTAGTTCTTGTTAATAACAGCTAATCTTCATTTCAGTGAAAAGCAAAGGAGAAAAGGAAAGATATAAGCATCTGAATGCAGAGTTCCAAAGAATAGCAAGAAGAGATAAGAAAGCCTTCCTCAGCGATCAATGCAAAGAAATAGAGGAAAACAACAGAATGGGAAAGACTAGAGATCTCTTCAAGAAAATTAGAGATACCAAGGGAACATTTCATGCAAAGATGGGCTCGATGAAGGACAGAAATGGTATGGACCTAACAGAAGCAGAAGATATTAAGAAGAGGTGGCAGGAATACACAGAAGAACTGTACAAAAAAGATCTTCACGACCCAGATAATCACGATGGTGTGATCACTGACCTAGAGCCAGACATCCTGGAATGTGAAGTCAAGTGGGCCTTAGAAAGCATCACTACGAACAAAGCTAGTGGAGGTGATGGAATTCCAGTTGAGCTATTTCAAATCCTGAAAGATGATGCTGTGAAAGTGCTGCACTCAATATGCCAGCAAATTTGGAAAACTCAGCAGTGGCCACAGGACTGGAAAAGGTCAGTTTTCATTCCAATCCCAAAGAAAGGCAATGCCAAAGAATGCTCAAACTACTGCACAATTGCACTCATCTCACACGCTAGTAAAGTAATGCTCAAAATTCTCCAAGCCAGGCTTCAGCAATACGTGAACAGTGAACTTCCAGATGTTCAAGCTGGTTTTAGAAAAGGCAGAGGAACCAGAAATCAAATTACCAACATCAACTGGATCATCGAAAAAGCAAGAGAGTTCCAGAAAAATATCTATTTCTGCTTTATTGACTATGCCAAAGCCTTTGACTGTGTGGATCACAAGAAACTGTGGAAAATTCTGAAAGAGATGGGAATACCAGACCACCTGACCGGCCTCTTGAGAAACCTCTATGCAGGTCAGGAAGCAACAGTTAGAACTGGACATGGAACAACAGACTGGTTCCCAATAGGAAAAGGAATATGTCAAGGCTGTATATTGTCACCCTGCTTATTTAACTTCTATGCAGAGTACATCATGAGAAACGCTGGGCGGGATGAAGCACAAGCTGGAATCAAGATTGCTGGGAGAAATATCAATAACCTCAGATATGTAGATGACACCACCCTTATGGCAGAAAGTGAAGAGGAACTCAAAAGCCTCTTGATGAAATGAAAGTGGAGAGTGAAAAAGTTGGCTTAAAGCTCAACACTCAGTAAAAGAAGATCATGGCATCTGGTCCCATCACTTCATGGCAAATAGATGGGGAAACAGGGGAAACAGTGTCAGACTTTATTTTTTTGGGCTCCAGAATCACAGCAGATGGTGACTGCAGCCATGAAATTAAAAGACGCTTACTTCTTGGAAGGAAAGTTATGACCAACCTAGACAGCATATTGAAAAGCAGACATTACTTTGCCAACAAAGGTTTGTCTAGTCAAGACCATGGTTTTTCCTTTGGTCATGCATGGATGTGAGAGTTGGACTGTGAAGAAAGCTGAGCGCTGAAGAATTGATGCTTTTGAACTGTGGTGTTGGAGAAGACTCTTGAGAGTCCCTTGGATTGCAAAGAGATCCAACCAATCCATTCCAAAGGATATCAGCCCTGGGATTTCTTTGGAAGGAATGATGCTAAAGCTGAAACTGCAGTACTTTGGCCACCTCATGCGAAGAGTTGACTCATTGGAAAAGACTCTGAGGCTGGGAGGGATTGGGGGCAGGAGGAAAAGGGGACGACAGAGGATGAGATGGCTGGATGGCATCACTGACTCGATGGACATGAGTCTGAGTGAACTCTGGGAGTTGGTGATGGACAGGGAGGCCTGGCGTGCTGCGATTCATGGGGTCGCAAAGAGTCAGACACGACTGAGTGACTGAACTGAACTGAACTGACTCTCCATTTCTAATGGGCTTCCCTAGTGGCTCAGGTAAGAATTTGCCTACAGTGCAGGTGACCTGGATTCAATCCCTGGGTTGGGAAGATCCTCTGGCAAAGGAAATGGCATCCCACTCCAGTATTCTTGCCTGGAGAATTCAATGGAGTGAGAAGCCTGGCGGGCTACAGTCCATGGGGTCACAAAGAGGACGTGACTGAGTGACTAACACTAAGTAACTAATCTCCGTTTCTAATAGATACATTTCAAAACATTATATCCTATTCTTTCTTCATCGACATTGGGCATGGGTTTACTTTACCTACTGCTTTCAGCTCAAATGTCACCTCTTCAGAGGTACCTTCTGTGACCGGCCACTGGTCCTAAAGTTGCCACCCTCCACCTTGTCACTGTTCTTCCCCGTCACCTCGGGTGGTGGTCCTTACTGTGCCTTTCATACCAGGGATGATCTAACATGTTGATTTCGTCACTTGCTTGTTGTCCATCCTGCTTCCTTGCACGATCCCAGGGACTGGGCCTGCTTTGCTCTCTTCTATCATGGGGAGATTTCTGGGCACGTGGTGGGTGCTCAGTAAGGACATGTGCGCTGGGCGAGTCTGTGCAGGCATCAGGACGAGACACTGGGAGTAGGCAGGCCTGTTGATAGGCTTCATTAGGGGGAATCCAAGAGGCTCGAGCGGAAAGCTTGTCATGCCAGTGGGTAGCAGGCCAGGGTACAGAGTGGGAGGGAGAGGCTGACTTTCCCTAACCGCCCCCCTCTTCAGAGTGTGAAACACACCACCCACTCAGGGCCCCTCTGCTTGGGCAGAACGAGTTCACATTCATCACCTGCATCTCTATCATGGCTTCTGTGCCTGCACCGCAGGGTCTCAAATTCCTAAACCATCTGTGTCAGGATATAGCTTCATCCCACGGGGAAATACTCACCGTGAGCCTCCACAACGATGGTTGTTGACTGACTGAGGCCCCCAACATCCCTAGTGGATGAAGGCTTTTTCTACTCGGAAGATCTTTGACAGAAGTGGTTGTGGTTTCTCCCTCTCGTGACTTGATTAAATCCCAACTCAGTCTAGGCTGCCTGGTACAGGTCTCATTCCTCCAAGGAGCCTTCCTTGATTGCTCCGGTTCACCTGGGCCCCTCCTGTTTCCCATGCCCTGACCCCCATTTGACATATCATTTGTTGTTTTACTCATTTGTTCATTCACCTAAAAACTCCTATTTAAGGCCTCCCCTGAGCCAGGTACCATGTTAGTCCCTGGGTTACAATAACCAAAAATAAACACAGTCCATAATGATCACATATTCATTCTTTTTTGCTCTTTTTTCTTTTTACCTTTTGGCCATGCCATGCAGCATGTGGGATCTTAGTTCCCCTACCAGGGATTGAATCTGCGCCTCCTGCATTGGAAGTGCCAGGGAAGTCCTGAACCACATATTAATTCTTGAGATGTTTCCAGGTTTCAGTGCCTTGGTGATCATCAAATTGGATAAAGAAAAGCCCTAAAGTTAAGTGACATTCACAAAGCAGATGCAAAGTAGCTCTCAGCCATCATTGCAAGCACTCATCTCATGACCAGCATGGTGGTGGCTGCAGAGAAAGGTGTGCTGTAGGGCAGGCCCACTTAACTCTTTTGGGGCAGTAGACCTGCGTACACATCTGTGGTCTGCTGTTGTGTGGGGCTTCCCTGGGGGCTGGAGCTAACAGCAGCCCTGCCAGGAGGTCACTGTGGTACCTTCCGATGGGGAGCTGTTGAGCACAAGTGTGGGAGAAGGAGAACCTCTGTTAGCCATGAGAAATTCAAGGTTTAGGTTCTGCGCAACTAAGAGACAGAAGGGAAGGAAGTTTGATTCTTTCAGTGAAAACCCAAGAGTCTGCAGCAGGGTGGGCCACAGGATAGTCAAGGAGGCACAGAAGGGTCTTGATGGCACCAGCAGAGGGGCAGGGGGCTTCCCTTCTCCTGTGGGGGGGAGGGAGCTGAGTCAGCTCACAACCTGCCTTTCCTTGTCCAGCGAGATCAAACACGCTCTGAGCACAACCAGTCAGTCAGCGCGCTTGTGCCATGCCCTCAAACACAAGTGCACTCAGACGTCAGTGTGACACTGCTCCGGAATCCAGAATCCAAACAACCACAGGTTCACACAGCCAGACTCTTTTCTACCTTGGCTTGTGTCAGGAGGTAGCAGCTTCTACATTATATCACAAAGCCAGCAAGATGGAGCCCCGGCTCTCATCACTCAGAACCTCAGCACTACATCCATGGATTGCTCACACTCAAAGTGACGTACCTGGGGAATCAACACTGGTTGTTAGGAGGCAACTGGATCAGCATGGATAAGCCACACTGGGTAGCATTTTCATGTCAGGTGTGTTTCATTGGAGCGTGACTCCTTGAAAATGGCATGACCTCTTTGGCTTTCTGTTGATTAGAATGTTGAACCAAGCAGGCCAGCCCACGGCTGACCTTGCTGGACAGGCCTGAGGTTCACCCATCTTGTAATGACTTGTCTGTTTTTAATCCTAGCCTGGCTTCTTCCTGCTGCCCAGAACTCTTTGGTCAGCTCCAACCCCTTGTGGTGTTCTCAGCAAACATAAATGCATTTCAGAGATTAAGCAAAACATAACTAGGAGCGCAAATCTAGAGGAAAGAAAATTGTAAACAGCGACACATCCCAGACCAGACTACCTGCTGCTTTCACCACGGGTGCATCCACCCTTCGCTCACCTGGGTGAGCGCTGGGACCTGGCCTTTGTCGCCCTGTGGCTGTGGATACATGGGCCTTGTGCTTTGTGGGAAAATCTTTGTCTGCCATCTTCCCCTAGGCTGCAAACTCTCAGGGTAGACTGTCTCTTGTGCCTGCTCCTGGTGTGGGCTCCACCCACACCCATGGAGACTGTAGGATAGTTGTAGGTGGAAACCACAGGGGGTCTCTGGGACTAGAAAAGAGATACTATGAGTGTGCCATAACACCAAGGTGGGGATGAAGCAGCAGGGCTCAGACTAATGGGTATCTGGAGGCTCTGTCTTCTGCAGGCAGACTGGGGAGGGAGTGAGAATGAGTTCCCACCCAGAGAGTTCAGTGGAGCTGCAGCCAGGGAATTTGCCAGCCCTAGAGTTCCAGAAGGCCCCAGCTGCTTCATCCACTGCCTACTGCCCCTCTTCCTCACCATCTTTTATGGGTTGAATGGTGTCCCCCAAAAGGTATGTTAAGGCCCCAATCCTCAGTACCTCAGCTTCTGACCTTATTTGGAAATAGCGTCATTGCAGATGTAATTAGCTGGGATGAGTCAAACTGGAGAAGGGTGGATCTCGAATCCAACATAGCTGGTGTCCTTAGAAGGCCATGTGAAGACAGAGACATGCAGGGAAAGTGGCATGTGATGACCAAGGCACAGATTGGAGGGACACAGCTACAAGCTGAGAACAGCCCAGAGCATCAGAGGCCAGGAGAGGAGCAAGCAAGGATTCCTCGACAGGCTCAGAGACAGTGTGGCACTGTGACTCCTTGATTCCAGTCTCTCTGGCCAGCGCCTCCTGGACTGTGAGACAACACATTTCTGTTGCTTGAACCCACTCAGTTTGTGGTACTTTGTGACAGCAGTCCTTGGAGACAGGTCCCCACCCCTCTCGCTGTTGAGATGCTGTGCCAGAGGTGAATTTATCGTGATGCTAAGAAAGCATGACGCTAACAAAACATTGTGACATATGACAAAGTACACAGCATAAGTCCGTAAAGCAAAGCTATGGTTTTTCCAGTGGTCATGTACAGATGGGAGAGTTGGACCATAAAGAAGGCTGAGCACCAAAGAATTGATGCTTTTGAAGTGTGGTGTTGGAGAAGACTCTTGAGAGTCCCTTGGACTGCAAGGAGATCAAACCAGTCCATCCTAAAGGAGATCAGTCCTGAGTGTTCACTGGAAGGACTGATGCTGAAGCTGAAACTCCAATACTTTGGCCACCTCATGTGAAGAGCTGACTCATTAGAATAGACCCTGATGCTGGGAAAGACTGAAGGCAGGAGGAGAAGGAGATGACAGAGGATGAGTTGGATGCCATCACCGACTTGAAGGACATGAGTCTGAGCAAACTCAGGGAGATGATGAAGGCCAGGGAAGCCTGGGGTGCTATAGTTCATGGGACATGACTTAGCAGCTGAACAGCAACAACAAAAAGCAGGAGATTCGGCCCTTTTCCAAGGTCCTGGAACTCACTGTGTGTTTGTAATTTTGGATAACTTTTCTTAAAGGGTGTCATCTATAGCGTATGAGTCATCCTCCATGGACCCCGGCTGTGTCCTGGTCCCTCTGTTCACCCCAACCCCTGGGCACAGCCTCAGCGGGGCGGACTGCAGGCCCCGGAGGGGTCCACGGACACTCCTGATTCCACAGATGGCATCACCAGCCCTGGAGGCTTTGGAAAGAAGGGCCAGTGTCAGGCTGTTCTGTTCGTGGGGGCAGAAGGCTGAATGGGAGCACTTCTCAGAGTCACTCCTGGATAATGATGCAGAACCACCTTCCATCAGAACCTCAGTGGGCAAAAGCTCACATTTACAGCAGGCAGCCTCCATGGAACAGAGCTTGGCCCTGATGGAACAGTTGAGCCCCGGGGAGAGAGAGGCCCATCACTGCTCTCCTTGCAAGCTGCCCTGCTGTGAGGCCTCCCTGCCTCCCCCAACCCCTGTCTTCCTTCTCTACGTCCGCATTAGAGGGGTGGCAGGCGTGACCCCTCAGGCCCTACAGGCACGGGCACATATGACCCATCCCCCAGCTCAACACAACTGCTTTCTCATCCCATTGCCCATGTCCAGGCCGACCCCGATTCAAACCAGTATCACCCACATGCACTTGGAGCTTAGTCTGAACTGAGCAGTGGGGAATCCTGGGTGAATGGCATGTGGGCCCTGGGATTGAGGAGTTTGTATTTTGCTTAGTTGCTCAGTCTCGTCTGACTCTTTTGCAACCCCATGGACTGTAGCCCGCCAGGCTCCTCTGTCCATGGGATTTCCCAGGCAAGAATACTGGAGTGGGTTGCCATTTCCTTCTCCAGGGGATCTTTCCCACCCAGGGATCGAACCTGCATCCCCTGCATTAGTAGGTGAATTCTTCACCACTGAGCCACCAAGAGAGGCCTGGAAGGAGGAGACAGATCCAAAAATACAGCAAACCTCAGAGCCATGCCAGGTTCCATTCCAAACTATGGCAATAAAGTAAGTCACACAAATTTTTGTGGTTTCCCAGTGTATGGAAAAGATACGTTTAGGACTTCCCTGGTGCTCCAGGACTTCCCTGGTGTGCTCCAGTGGTTAAGAAATGAGTTTGATTGCTGGTTCAGGAAGATCCCGTATGCCAAGGGGCAACGCAGCCTGTGCACCACAAATGCTGAGCCCTCGCTCTGGAGCCCACGCTCTGTAACGAGAGGCCACAGCAGTGACAAGCCTTGGCACCACAAGCAGAGAGTAGCCCTCACTTGCCGCAACTAGACGAAGCCCACACAATAACAAAGAGCCAGTGCAGCCAGTAAATAAATAAATGATTAAAAGCAGAAGTCATGTTTATACCATACTGTAGTCCATTCAGGGTGCAATGGCATTATGTCTACAAGACAATGTACATACCTTTATTGACAAGTACTCTATTTTTATAATCTATATGGGGAAAGAGTAGATATGTGTATATGTATAACTGAACTTTCAGGTGTACTTTGCTGTATACCTGAAACTGACAACATTGTATACTCCAACTTAAAATAAAAATTTTTAAATAGCTCACTACTATAAAGTGCTCCAAAATCACTGCAGATGGTGACTGCAGCCATGAAATTAAAAGATCCTTACTCCTTGGAAGGAAAGTTATGACCAACCTAGACAGCATATTCAAAAGCAGAGACATTACTTTGCCAACAAAGGTCTGTCTAGTCAAGGCTATGGTTTTTCCTGTGGTCATGTATGGATGTGAGAATTGGACTGTGAAGAAGGCTGAGTGCTGAAGAATTGATGCTTTTGAACTGTGGTGTGGAGAAGACTCTTGCGAGTCCCTTGGACTGCAAGGAGATCCAACCAGTCTATCCTGAAGGAGATCAGCCCTGGGATTTCTTTGGAAGGAATGATGCTAAAGCTGAAACTCCAGTACTTTGGCCACCTCATGCAAAGAGTTGACTCATTGGAAAAGACTCTGATGCTGGGAGGGGTTGGGGGCAGTAGGAGAAGGGGACGACAGAGGATGAGATGGCTGGATGGCATCACTAACTCGATGGACGTGAGTCTGGGTGAACTCCGGGAGTTGGTGATGGACAGGGAGGCCTGGCGTGCTGCAGTTCATGGGGTCGCAAAGAGTCGGACACGACTGAGCGACTGAACTGAACTGATAAAGTGCTAATCATCCTGTGACAGCCCAGGATTGCTGCGCCTTCACTTTGTGAGAACTGCAGGGCCTCCACAGTGCAGTAAAACGGGGTATGCCTGTAAATGACTGCGCAACACAGAAATCACACTGAAGAATATGGCCACTGCCCAACAGGCAAGCACTGTGCCATCTGGCTTCTCAAGAGGGCAATTAATTTCAATTTGGGTGGGGGTGGGTGAGGGTTTTATGAAGGAGGTGCTGCGAGGTGGTGATTCAAAGTGTGAAATAGTCAGAACTAACAACGCTGACCAGCAAGAGAGAAGCAAGTTCCCTGGGGGCCTGGCGAGTATCCTTAGAGGCTTGGTTGTGGGAAAGTTCCTGGACTTTGCAAAATGAGATGGGATAGCAGGGACATGCCCAGCAGGGAGGGCCGCCGGGTACTACTCAGAGCTGGAGCATCTCAATACTCTAACCCCAGGCTCGGCTGTGCCCCAGTGAGTGTACCAGCTGCTCGCAGCCCCAGGTGGGGTGAGTGCTGGGCACATCCAGGCACCGGCTTGGCCCCTTCCCTCTGGAAACAGATTTCCTTCCATTTCCAGAACAGCCTCTCACAGCTGAGCCTCTTCTCCCTGGATGTTGCAACAAAACCACCTGCCCTCCTGTGAAAGAGGGCATTGTTTTCACCTGGGCCACCCCCAGCAGGGTGGGGAGAGCAGAACCCGCTGAGGAGAAGCTCAGCCTGCCGGGTGGGGGCTTCTCAGTGCCAGGCCTGAACCAAGCAGCGGGTGTGGCTGCCATAAAAGAAACAACTCCCCGGGCACCGCAAACTGAGACACAGCACTGCTGTGTTCCTCACGGTGTCATCACCGTTGGGAAAGCTCTCCCGAGAGCTCACCCTCCTTTGGGGGATAAAATGTTTACAAGAGGAAAGCACATAAAGAGACTTTGCTTTGTTTTTCTTTAGACACTTGAGGCACCCACAATCATAGTTAAATAAAGTAAATAGAGCAAAATTCTCTAACCATGGTCCATGCAGAAAGAGCAAAGGCGACTGTCCTGAGGGTGGCCAGTTCAGACCAGGCCCATGGGGCCAGACTCGGGGGCACAAACTCCAGCCTGTTTTCACCACCAGCTGCCCTGGGGTGGGGGTGTGACCAAGTCTTTAAAAGGCTGGGTAAGATGCAGATTTTTTAGTTGAGTATCTAACCTGAGACGTCCACACAGGACGGGTATACAGAGCGTGTCAGTTTTGAAGTGAGGGTAGCATCTGTGTGTCAGTGTGTGTGTGCATGTGTGTGTGTTTGCATGTATGTGTTTTCTTGTATGTCTGTGTATGTGTCTCCATGTCTGTATGTCTCTGGGTGTCTGTTCATGTGTGTATCTGTGTGTGCCAGTGTGTGTGTTTGCTTATGAGAGAGAGAGAGGAAGCACCAGTTAAGGGCTGGTTCATGCAGGGATTCTGGGGGCCCTGGTGCCCCTCTCAGCCCACTGACCCATTGTCTCGCGTGCTGCCTCCGCCCTTCATAGACACGTGCATTCTTTGATCGCCTCAACATTTCCTGATGGCAGCAAAGGGGTGGCCAGTTTTATGTTCCAGGTTGCTAACTCGTGGAAGTTCTGGAAAAGCAAACACGTAGGTGCTGGGTGCGCAGAGCATCCTGCCTGCACAGCGGGCCCCCCGTCAGGGCCCAGGCTGCTCCCTGCTGGCTGGCTGGCTGGTGTGGCCCTGGCAGCACGGGTGGGCAGCCTGCCTCCACTGTCTCCTCCTTTCCTCATGATCTTCTCTCCCCATTCCCTTCCTCTTTATTGTTCATCCTCCCACTTTCCTCCCCACCTCCTCGTGGTGTCTTTCTCAAGAGAGAAGCAAACGGCAGAGCTGGCCGCTCACAGGAAGTTTCTGAATCCTACACATGGTGGGAACAGGTTTTAGCTCAAAGCCCCTTAAAAGAGCCACCCTGGGGTAGAGCAGGAGCCTGGAGAGGCAGCTGGGGAGCATCCCGCTGGGCCCTCAGCCCCCACAGGGTGAGAGGGCCCTTCACCCCATACAGACCCTCACGGTCTGCCCACCTGCTGGCCCTGTCCATGTCACCTCAGCCCGTCTGGCCTCAGAAATCAGGAGCCATCGTTTCTATACCAGGGTCACCCTACCAAGTCATCTCCATTGGCCGAGAGGACCGAAGCAGTTTCTTCTGAAAATGATTCAGTCATCGCAGGAAGCCATGTGGGGGATTCATGGCGGCACAACCAGAGCCCTGGACTGTGCAGCTGGCCCGGGTATCTTCCCAACAGCCTGTCAAGCCAGGTACCCTAAGCTGGTCAGAGTCCAGGGCTTCATTTAGTTCCTCTTTCCCATTAACTCACCGAAGTTTGTGTCATTTTGTTGTGGTTACATATAGCCATTGACTCTAAGAAAGTGTGTGGGAGGTGAGCATGCACCAATCATAAAAGTGTCAAGCGAAAGCTGCTCCTTCATTGTTTGAGGGCATGAGAGCAACACAGTTGGAGTCATATGCATACATGTTTCATGGGTGTGTACATGTGTAGGAAACTGCAGGTGGAAAACCAGCACAAGGGAGAGTGGGGACAGTTGTGTGACTGTAACTAGGAATTACCCAATGTGAGCAAAAGAGAGAAAATAGAAAAAAAAAGGACAGATCCACAGGGACCTATGAGACTATAACATGATTTGACGTTCATGTAAAGGACTTAGTGAAAGGAAAGAAGACTGTGAGGAAGAAAGAGTCATTGAAAAATAATAGCTGAAAACATCCCAAATTTGGTAGAAAGTTAAACAAACCTCAAAGACGATAAACCCAAACAAGTCCATGCCAAGACACATCACAATTAAACTTCTGAAAACTAAAGAAAAATAATCTTAAAATCAGCCAGAGGAAAACAATATCTTACCTATAGGGGAAAAACAATTTGAATAACAGTAAATTTCTCATCAGAAACCATGGAGGCCAGAAGGAAGTAGCACAATATTTTTTAGCACTGAAAGAAAAGAACTGTCAACCCAGAGTTTTATACCCAGCAAAACTATCTTTCAGGAATGACAGGGAAATAAAGACATTATCAGATAAAGGATAACCAAGAGAATTTGTCATCAACCAATTTACCTAGAATAAGGGCTAAAGAAAATTCTCTTTAAAAAAGTTAATGATAAAATCAAGAATTTTGAAACACCAAGAAGGAAAAAAACCACAGTAAAACAAAAATATGGGTAAATGTCATAAGCTTTCCTTCTCCCATTAAAGTTTCTAAATAATGTTTAATGATTGAAGCAAAAATCTTAACATCTCTTTCTCAACAATTGATAGACCAACTAGAGGCAAAGTCAACAAGGATATAGAAGAACTCAACAGTGCCATCAATCCATAGAATTTAATTTACATTTATAGAACACTCCACCCAACAACAGCAGAATGCACAGGCTTTTCAAGCTCCCATAGAACATAGACCAAGATGGCTTATATATTGGGCCATTAAAAAAGGAATTTGAAAGAATTTAAATCATATAAAGTGTACTCTCTTACCACAATGGAAACAAACTGCAAATCAATAACAAAAAGATAACATGAAATTCTCCAAACATTTGGAAACTGAGCAACACACTTCTGAATAATTCATGGGTCAAAGAGGTAACCATAAAATAAATTGTTTAAAATACAAGGAAAAGAATGGAAATGAAAATACAACATATCAAAATTTGTGGTATATAAATAAAATAGTGCTGAGAATGAAATTTGTAGCACTAAATACATATATTAAAAAAGAGGAAAAGAAAGCAATAATTTGAGCTTCCACTTTAAGAACTTCAGTTCAGTTCAGTTCAGTCACTCAGTCATGTCTGCCTCGTTATGAACCCATGAATTGCAGCACACCAGGCCTCCCTGTCTATCACCAACTCCTGGAGTTCACTCAGACTCACGTCCATCGAGTCAGTGATGCCATCCAGCCATCTCATCCTCTGTTGTCCCCTTCTCCTCCTGCCCCCAATCCCTCCCAGCATCAGAGTCTTTTCCAGTGAGTCAACTTTTCACATGAGGTGGCCAAAGTACTGGAGTTTCAGCTTTAGCACCATTCCTTCCAAAGAACAGCCAGGGCTGATCTCCTTTAGAATGGACTGGTTGGATCTCCTTGCAGTCCAAGGGACTCGCAAGAGTCTTCTCCAACACCACAGTTCAAAAGCATCAATTCTTCAGCGCTCAGCTTTCTTCACAGTCCAACTCTCACATCCATACATGACCACAGGAAAAACCATAGCCTTGACTAGACAGACCTTTGTTGGCAAAGTAATGTCTCTGCTTTTCAATATGCTATGTAGGTTGGTCATAACTTTTGTTCCAAGGAGTAAGCATCTTTTAATTTCATGGCTGCAATCACCATCTGCAGTGATTTTGGAGCCCCCCAAAATAAAGTCTGACACTGTTTCCACTGTTTCCCCATCTATTTCCCATGAAGTGATGGGACCAGATGCCATGATCTTCGTTTTCTGAATGTTGAGCTTTAAGCCAACTTTTTCACTCTCACTTTCATCAAGAGGCTTTTTAGTTCCTCTTTACTTCCTGCCATAAAGGTGGTGTCATCTGCATATCTGAGGTTATTGATATTTCTCCCGGCAGTCTTGATTCCAGCTTGTGCTTCTTCCAGCCCAGCGTTTCTCATGATGTACTCTGCATAGAAGTTAAATAAGCAGGGTGACAATATACAGCCTTGACATATTCCTTTTCCTATTGGGAACCAGTCTGTTGTTCCATGTCCAGTTCTAACTGTTGCTTCCTGACCTGCATATAGGTTTCTCAAGAGGCCGGTCAGGTGGTCTGGTATTCCCATCTCTTTCAGAATTTTCCACAGTTTCTTGTGATCCACACAGTCAAAGGCTTTGGCATAGTCAATAAAGCAGAAATAGATATTTTTCTGGAACTCTCTTGCTTTTTCAATGATCCAGCAGATATTGGAAATTTGATCTCTGCTTCCTCTGCCTTTTCTAAAACCAGCTTGAACATCAGGAAGTTCATGGTTCACGAATTGCTGAAGCCTGGCTTGGAGAATTTTGAGCATTACTTTACTAGCGTGTGAGATGAGTACAATTGTGCGGTAGTTTGAGCATTCTTTGGCATTGCCTTCCTTTGGGATTGGAATGAAAACTGACCTTTTCCAGTCCTGTGGCCACTGTTGAGTTGTCTAAATTTGCTGGCATATTGAGTGCAGCACTTTCACAGCATCATCTTTCAGGATTTGAAATAGCTCAACTGGAATTCCATCACCTCCACTAGCTTTGTTCGTAGTGATGTTTTCTAAGGTCAACTTCACTTCACATTCCAGGATGTCTGGCTCTAGGTGAGTGATCACACCATCGTGATTATCTTGGTCATGAAGATCTTTTTTGTACAGTTCTTCTGTGTATTTTTGCCACCTCTTCTTAATATCTTCTGCTTCTGTTAGGTCCATACCATTTCTGTCCTTTATCGAGCCCATCTTTATAATCCCAAAGCAAGCAAAAGAAAAAATAATAAAATCAGAGCAAAAAATAATAAAATTTAAAGAGAGAAACATGTTTCCAAGTAAAAAAAAAATCAATGAAAAAAAAAAGAAACAGTTGGCTTTCTGAAAAGATAATAAAATGGTAAACTTCAAGCAAGACGAAAAGAAGACACAAATTACCAACATCAGGAATGAAAGAGAGTATATCACTATAGACCCCACAGACCTCAAAAGGAAAATAACAGAATATTGTAAATAACTGTATATCAACTTTGACAACTTTGATGAAATGAACCACTTCCTCAAAAACCAGAAACTATCATAAATCACTCAACATGGAATAAATCATTTGAATAATACTATAACTATTAAGGAAACTGAATTTGTAATTAAATAACTTGCAAACAGCTCTAGGCTTAAATTCACCAAATGGAGAATTTCACCATTCATTTGAAAAAGAATTAACACTAATTCTGTACAATCTTGTCTAGAAAATAGGAGGGCAAACAACTCAAAATTAATCCCATGAAACTAGTATTACCCTGATTCCGAAATCAGACAAAGAGGGTATAAAAAATTCAGACCAATATCCCTCATGAGTGTAGATGAAAAAATTCTTTATAAAATATTATCAAAGAGAATTTAACAATATGTAAAAAGAATTGCTCACCATGACCAAGTGAGGTTTATTCCAGTGATGCAAATCTGGCTTGATATTTGAAAATCAATTAACGTAATCCTTCATGTTACAAAGAAGCCCCTGATCATATCAATTAGTGCAGCAAAAGCATTCGACAAAATTAAAAACTCATTCATGATAAAAACTCTTGAAAAAATAGGAATAGAAGGGGACTTCCTCAACTTGATAAACAGCATCTATGAAAAAGAACCTATAACCAACATTATACTTACTGATAAAAGATTGAATGCTTCCCTTCTAAGATCAGAAACAAGGCAAGATTGTGTACTCTTATCATGCTCATTAAGCGCAGTGCTGGACATTCTAGCCAGTCTGACAAGGAGACAAAAGGAGATAAATGACATATAGATTGCTCTAACTAAGACTGCATTAAGAGGATAAAAAGATCAGAATGGGAGAAAATATTTGCAAACCACATATCCAACAAAGGACCATTATTTAGAATATAAAAAAGAACTCTCCAAACTCAACAGTAAAAGAGCAGACAATCTAATTAGCACAGGGGCAAAAAATATGAAGAGACATTTCACCAAAAAAGACATAAAGATAGCAAATAGGTGCATCAAAAAATGTTCAACATCATTAACCACCAGGAAAATGCAAACCTATACCACAATGAGATATCACTACAAACATATCAGAATGCCTAAATAAAAAGATACAATGACAATAAATGTTGATGGGGAGACAGATCAGAGAAACCGAATCACTCATACATGGCCAGTGGGAATGTAAAATGATACTGCCTTTCTGGAAAACAATTTGGCTGTTTCTTTAGAGACTAAACATACGACTACCATATGACCCAGCAATTATACTCCTGGACATTTATCCTAGAGAAACAAAACTCAAGTTCACACAAAAACCTGTACAACAATGTGTATGGCAGATTTATTTGTAGTAGACGCAAACCGAAAGCAACGCAGATGTCCTCCAATGAATGAATGAATGGCTATGGTATAGCAAAAAAAAAAAAAAGAGAGAGAGAATGAGCTATGAATACATGTAAAAACCTGAATTAATCTCCAGAGACTATACTGAGTGAAAAAACTCAATTTTAAAAGGTTATATATTATATGATTCCATTTTTATAACATTCTTGCAGTGATAAAATTGTAGAAATGGGGAAGAGACAAGTGGTTGCCAGTGGTTAAGGCAAGGGGTGGAAGTGGGAGGAAAGTATTGGTGATGGAAATGTTCTGTATCTTAACTATATCAACGTCAAGATCCTGGTTGCACTAGAGTTTTGCAGTATACTGAGTAAAATGTACCTGAGAGCATTCTGTATTACTTCTTACAACTGTATATGAATCTTAAATTAAAAGTTGAATTTAAAAATTATGAAGATGACAAAGAGTTTGCTTATGTTGGTTATATCTATTGATATTTATATTAAAAACAAAAACAGACATTTAAAAATACTAATTCATTGAAAATAACATCATACCAATACATATTAATACAAATAGTACATTTTGAGAAATAATTATTTTTTTCAAAACAAAGGAAAATTAGAAAGTGGCAAAGGTTTTCATTTTTCAGATCTCTGTAGTGTTTGGCTTAATTGAAGACAGCTGGATTCTCATAAATGCTTCTGCAATCTATCACCTTCAACATGTTGTTTTACTTGAAGTATATGAAGACAAGCCAGTCCCACTTTGATATTAAGTTACCAAAGACAAGAATATTTTAGTTAGCCTTTCAAGTAATTGTAGATACTCTTTTTTGATATCAATGCTACACAAAAAGTTGACAAGTGATAATATTTTTAACTAGCTGTAATACAGAATCTGAGACTATGTCAACGAACTTTTCATTCTCTGTTGCTTCAAAATCCATTTATCCATATTGCACTTGGAAGGAACCGTGTTTGAATTTTGGCTTTCTGGAGCCCTGAAAGGTGTCTAGGACCACCAGGGGTTCCTGGAGGACACTGTGAGAACTATCACCCTAGCATTCTTATTCTGAGACCTAATACAAGTGCCCAATAAATACATCAATTTGATGATGGAATATTGAAACCTTTTAGTTCAAAAGACTGCCCAGAGACTGGGCAGATGAAATGATTAGAGGTGGGAGAAATATTCCTCTGGAAAAGTCAGATAGAAAATACATATATTGTAGGACACATGGTCCTTGCCTCTGGCACTTCCCCAGTGCAGACCCCATCTATCTGTGTGCCATGATATTATCATGTGTCTTCAAAGAGAAAGGGCTCTCTGCAGTACACCAGCCTAATAGGTGATGTTTCAAGCACTTTTTGGGTTTCCCAGGTGGTGCTAGTGGTAGAGAACCCCCTGCTAATGCAGGAGATGGAAGACACATGGGCTCAATTCCTGGGGCGGGAGGAACCCCTGGAGGAGAAAATGGCAACCCACTCCATGGGAGAGGGATTCTTGCCTGGAGAATCCCGTGGACAGAGGAGCCTGGCAGGCTACAGTCCATAGGTCCGCAGAAAGTAAGACGCAACTGAACTGACTTAGCACACTTGCATGCACATAAGCACTTTTTAAAAGATCTTTCCCTCTCTTTTTATAGCTGAAGATGTTGAGTGATTGATTGAAATGAATTATACAGGGGATCAGAATGAGGAGCAGGTGCTGGGGTTCATGACCCTCTCCCCCATTCACATCCCCAGTAGAATAATGAATGGCCCCTTTTAGCAGCTGCTGACCAGCTTATACTTGGCTTTTCTCTTAACAGCAGCATAACGGTTCCCCCACGAATCTAAACCAATGAAACAAAGAATCCTTTCCCTTTCCCACTGAATGGTAACCCAGGAGAACTCACTGCCACAAGTTATTATTACAGGAAATAACTAAGCAAGGATTAAAAACAAGATCAGACTCATCTGAATAGGGGAAATCATGGCAAGCTTTCAAATCTGTTTGCTTTGAAGCAGTAAACAGTCACCAACTCAAATCTGGGAAGACGTCTCAGTAAGAGATGGTAGGTGTGGTTTTTTGTTTGGTTCTGTTTTTTTTAGCAAAGGGTTTGCATCTTATTCATAAGTATTCTGGGAAAGTCTGAGAAGAGATTAGCTGTGAAAGACTTGAACGATCCTGATAGGGTTTTACTTACAACTATAGGAGTCCGGTGGGCTACAGTCCATGGGGTCATGAAAAGTCAGACACAACTGAGCACACACACTCACACACAGAAAGTCACTACTGCTTTGCACCCTCCAGCGTGTCCCTGAGGATGCGTATGGTGTGCATATGGATATACCGCACATGGGAAGAGGCTGTTCCCTGCTGACTTCTCCCTAGGTAGGGCTTGCCTCAGTCACTACCTGCCATCCCTCCTGTTAGAACCTTAAGTCTTGCAGAATTAGTGCTCAGCCAGTTGTTAATTTAATGAATCACGTTTAGCTGGCTGGACGTTGACCCATTGTTAGTTAACATAGGGACCTGTCATTCCAGGCTGTTCTAGAGTTTTACAGAAAATGTGCTGGGAGTCCATACAGGGGAAAATTCAGTTGTACCTGATGTGGCTTTTCTGAATTTCCTAATTTGTTTTAGTTAATTTGTCAAGCAAAAGGACTTCTAGGATCAAAATCATGTTTCAAATGCCTTGCCTCTCTCTTCCTCTAGGACCTCACTTCAGGCACATGAGTAGGCTAGTGTGCTATAGAGTTGGAAATAATTTAGGACAGTTTTCGTCTCTTTGCTTGTTTTCCCTATTTTTTGGCTTTACCAACTGGCATGCATAGATCTTAGCTCCATAACCAGGAATCAAACCTGGGGCCCCTGCAGCAGAAACACAGTGTCCTAACCACTGGATCACCAGGGAAGTTCCCAGAAGGACAGTTTTTTACAGCAGAAATTGTCTTTTTGGTGTCATGCCAGTCAGAAGCCAAAGGTTCCAGTCCCACAAGGCATCTTAGAAATCGCTGCATGCATTGCAGTTCTTTTGATAGAAAAACTTGAGTCCAAGATTATTATCCTCTGTATTTTCTTTAAATCCTCATGGGTTTTGTGAGTATACTAATGCTTTAGGAGAGACCTAAGTTAAATTCAATTACAGCACTTAAAAGTATGATAACGACAGTAATAAACACTCTATGTAATAAAGCATTTCCAAACCCCAGCTGGTGGCCTACTTACAACAACAATTACCCAGTTCTCAGGTTTGTTATAATAAGATTTGACTCATGTTTGGGAATCCCTGAATATATGAACAGAAGATTTCACTATGATTTGTGGCCATTACCAGGAGGTATATACGTATCATAGCAACTAGATTTTTATTGGGTTGGCCAAAAAGCTCATCCTGGTTTTTCCATGACATCCTACGGAAAAACCGAATGAACTTTCAGCCAACCCAATAGCTCAAGTTGACTTCACTCATTTATTCTTTTCACTAATTGAACAGTTAGCTATCATAAAATAGGCTATCAAAAATAATTTTTAAAATAAGAACTGTACATGCCTTACTGTATGTCAGACACTATTATGGATCCTTTATCATATTCCATCATTTAATTTCCTAACAACTGTATGCTGCAAGGATTTGTTTATCTCTGCCAAGAGTTTGTAGTCTTCTGACGGAGATGAGTACTTAGATAAATAGAGAACAATGTTGTAGATGCAGTGGGAGCGCTGTTCCAAGGGATTATGCAGAAACAAGAGAGAAATGCGACTCGATTTTCCCAAAACACAGGGGATGAACAGAAAGTAAAAAATACTTAAGTTTTATTTCTTCTTTCACGTACAATTAAACTTTTCATGGTTTGAAAACATTCATTCATATTTTATCACAGATAATATATGCCACTACATTCAGTGTATTTCTAAATATTAAATCATTAGGCTCTGACAGCATATCAATTTTCTTCTAAAATGTTTTTAGATCTGACCTCAGCTGTTTTGAGCAATCTGCTGAGAAATCTGTATGGAGCCCTGAACTTTATTCCTTGAGAAGTAAGAATAGATGTTGATTAGGTGAATTATTAAAAAGCAAGTCTGGATAACATAGTGTGAAACACCTTGACCAAATTTACAAAATGGTGCTCACAGCCCAAATTTGGAGTCCAGAGGGTTTTTTTGTTTGTTTGTTTGACTCTCTAAAATGTTTGCAAAAATGCGTCAATGTTGAGACATTTGGGAAATTTTCAGAGAAAATGGGTAAAATGTTTTCTCATGAAAACCAAGATTTCTGATTTCTCTTTAGAAACAATACAATAGTTGGTAACTTGGGCCACTATTTGGAAGGTGGGCATTAGAGACAGAGGAAGTGGTATAAGAAAAGAAGGTGTGGGCGGGGAGGGGGGGGGAGGGGGGATGTGAACTGCAAGTGGTTCCCTGAGGTAGGAGTATAAAATTTGAGTCAAAAGGAGTAAAGATGAGGTTGAAGAGGCCCAAATGGGTCAGATTTTGGCAGGCTTTGCTTGTGGTGTTAAAGAGTTTGAAATTTATCCTGCAAATGATAAGCAGGGTTTTAAGTAGGTGAGTCACACTGTCTGATTTCTGTTCCAGCCAGATCATCCTAATGGCAAGTGAAGGGAGAAGTTGAAGACACCCAGCCTGAAGACTGGAAGATAAGTAGAGAAGCTGTATAATGACTTAAGAAAGACACAGAGTAGCTTGAGTTCTGGTAGTGACTGTGGGGATGGAAAAAATACAGAAAATACTTGAGAGATGTAAAGGCGCATAGAAAAAGTTCAGGGTTTTACATCCTTTGAAGCAAAAGGATGAAGAAGGAGAGGAGGGGACCTCCTAGGATGCTAAGCATGGGGTGGGTGGTGTCCTCAGGCTAGGAGGAGATGACAGACGGAAACAGAGCAGAGGGGAAGCTGATGTCCACTCCCAGGCCTGTGAGTTTGGATGAGTGGGCGGCCACGCAGAGACATGCAACAGGCAGTTAGCTATGGGCGCTGCCTTAGTCTGTTTGGGTGGCCATAGCAGAAAAGTGCAAGATCAAGGCTCTGGAGGATTCTGTCTGGTGAGGGCCTACTCCCTAGTTCATAGTCTTCTGGCTGTGTCCTCACATGGTGGGAGGGGTGAAGGAGCTTTCTGGGGTCTCTTTTATAAGGGCACTAACTCCATTCATGAGGGCTCCACCCTCATGACCTAATCACCTCCCAAAGACCCCACCCCCAAACACCATCATATTGAGGATTAGGCTTCAACATACGAATTTGGGGGGGCACAAAAACATTCATCCTATAGCAGGAGTCTAGGGCTCCATGAGAATGACTTATTTAGAGGTAAAATTTTGGTTGTCATTAGCAAATCAGTGGTTGTCAAACCAAGAGGGTACTTAAATCCACTATGGAGAGTATGTAGCTAGGGAAGAGCATCATGGAAGATGAAACACGGGGAACACCATCTTCTGACGCAATGGCATTCAGGTTCTAAGTACTCAGTATGTTTTTGCATCTCAGACAAAGTGTGATCTCTGCCTTATCACCAGAATGGCTTTCTCCTCTTCATCATTTCCTTTCTCACATTCATTCCTTGCTGTCCTACTCCTTGTTATCCTTGCTACTTCATCATTTCACTCCCTTAGATTCTTTGTCATAAACTGTATCACATATAAAAAGAGGGTATTTAATACATACGTATGACCTAAAGAAGGTCAATAAATTAAACATAGTATCAGTTTAAAAAATAGGACATTTCAGTTGTAACCCTTCCCTTGTCCCTCCTCCCAGGGGCAATAACCACTATCATGAATTTTGCAGTTTTCATATAGTTTTATCACATGTGATTATCACTAAATATTTTTCTTTTTTGGGGGGGGTGTTTGTAAAAATAACATGACTGTCTTTTTCTGTAATAGCCTTGTTGGCTGTGCTGTGGTTCATTCTTTCATTTCTGTTTGGTCCATTGCATGCTGTAACAGTCCTGCTAACAGACATTTGGGGGCATTTTGGAGTTGTGGCTGTAATGAATGGTGTCTTTATAAACATTCTTTTTTAAAAAATATGTTTATTTGGCTGCATAGGGTCTTAGTTGTGGCAGGCAGGCTTCTCTAGCTGTGCACATGGGCGTAGTTGCCTCACAGCATATGGGATCTTAGTTCCCTAACCAGGGATCAAACCTGCATCCCCTGCATTGGAAGATGGGTTCTTAACCAGTAGACCACCAGGGAAGGCCCCAAACATTCTTATCCGTGTGTTTGGTGAACATCTGTGCCTCCAGTGACGCCTAAATTTGGAACTGCTAAATTGAACTGTGTGGGCAGCCATACTTTTCCAAAGTGGTTGTACCCATTAATAATCTGGACCTGAAGTGATCATGCTTTTTTAAAGCTGAGTGTTTTTTTGTTGTTGTTGTCAAGATACCTATGTTCATTAAATAATTTTTAATTGAAAAACAATTTTCTCGTTTGTCTTAATACTCAGTGACTAAAGCAACAAAAAAAGTTTTCTGTTTCATCTTCTTTTCCCCTTTTCTCCCCACTTTTCCTTTTTTGATTCATTCTAAAGGCTAAAGAACTCCGCTTTGTATACTTTGTAGGCTCTGGTTTGGTTTTTTGTTTTTTGTTTTTGTTTTTTTTTTCCTGCTCTCCTTACTCACCCCCACCTCCACCCCCACACACCCCCCCCCCCCCACACACACACACACAGGAAATTGAGGAAGGTCCCAGGGTCCAAGAACCTACATTCCCTGTGGATTCACAGAGCTAGAGCAAAACCCCCACCATCAGAAAAGCAGGAGAGGGCAGGTTGCGGTTGGCCTCTGGAAAATCCCCCCAGCCCCGGAGCTCCCTGTTGGACCGAGCGCAACCTGTTTTGTTTATTCTTCTTAAGATGTGTCATCTGTACAATTAGCCCTTGGTGACTAGCGGATATTGGTCTGTCGAGCTACCTGTCTGTTTCCCGAGCGGAAAGGTAAACAGCACTGGGACCTACTGAGTATCTCCCACGGGTTATTTATGCAAGCAGTGTGCCGCTCTGGAAATAGAAACATCCGCGCTGTGAGGCAGCCAGAGGTGAGTGGGGCAGGGCTGGCGTGCTCCTTGTCAGACGGACAGCTGTGGCCGCAGCAGAAGAGCGGACCAGAGCCCGCCCACTAGGGCGGAGGCAGCAGCCGCTTCCGCTTGTCAGGGGAGTCCCGGAGCCGCGCAAAGGTTGCCCGCCCGCAGGAAGGGCCAAGCCCCTCTGCAGCGGAAATGCTCTCGTTGACCTCCAACTGCCTGGTCCTGGAGCATCTAGGCTCTGGGCTTATGATGCACCTCTGTCCTTAGCGTCTGGGGGATGGATCCCTGGAGGTGAGGGTGCTTCTCTCTGACTGTCTTTACTGCAGCAAACTGAGAAGGTGCCCTACATGGGTTTATCCTTGGCTTCATTCCCCGTGATTCCTCTCCTTGCCCAAACACTAATACCTGGGCAATACCTGGGTCTCACCCTCAGAGATTCTGATGTAAGAGGCCAGTGTGAAGCCTGGACCTCGGGATTTTTCAAAGCTTTCCAGATGATTCTAACGTACAGCCAAAGCTGAGAAACACCACCTAGGCTCAAAGCTGAAGGGTTCAGAGATACCAAGGAACCATTTGTTATTCCCGTTTTGCTTTAATTAACTACCATTCCTTGAAGCCCATTCATTAAGTGCTGACAAACTGCTAAGCTCTGAACACATCTTAGCTTACAATGATTTGCCCTGAGTCAACCTGCTTATTTAACTTATATACAGAGTGCATCATGAGAAACGCTGGGCTGGATGAAGCACAAGCTGGAATCAAGATTGCCGGGAGAAATATCATTAACCTCAGATATGCAGATGATACCACCCTTATGGCAGAAAGTGAAGAGGAACTAAAAAGCCTCTTGATGAAAGTGAAAGAGGAGAGTGAAAAAGTTGGCTTAAAGCTCAACATTCAGAAAACGAAGATCATGGCATCCGGTCCCGTCACTTCATGGCAAATAGATGGGGAAACAGTGAAACAGTGTCAGACTTTATTTTGGGGGGCTCCAAAATCACTGCAGATGATGATTGCAGCCATTAAATTAAAAGACGCTTACTTCTTGGAAGGAAAGTTATGACCAACCTAAATAGCATATTGAAAAGCAGAGATATTACTTTGCCAACAAAGGTCTGTCTAGTCAAGGCTATGGTTTTTCCCGTGGTCATGTATGGATGTGAGAGTTGGACTGTGAAGAAGGCTGAGCGCCGAAGAACTGATGCTTTTGAACTGTGGTGTTGGAGAAGACTCTTGAGAGTCCCTTGGACTGCAAGGAGATCCAGCCAGTCCATTCTAAAGGAGATCAGTCCTGGGTGTTCTTTGGAAGGACTGATGCTAAAGCTGAAACTCCAATACTTTGGCCACCTCATGCGAAGAGTTGACTCATTGGAAGAGACCCTGATGCTGGAAGGGATTGGGGGCAGGAGGAGAAGGGGACGACAGAGGATGAGATGGCTGGATGGCATCACCGACTCGATGGACATGAGTTTGGGTGAACTCCAGGAGTTGGTGATGGACAGGGAGGCCTGGCATGCTGCAGTTCATGAGGTCGCAAAGAGTTGGACACGACTGAGCAACTGAACTGAACTGAAATGAACCATTAGGAAAACAAAGCCTCCAAGAAGTTAAGGGATTTGCCCAAGTTTACACAGCAAAGTTCGGTTTAAATTCTGATCCTTGTGACTCCACTGCCCGTGCTCCAACCTGTTTACCAGTCTGTCCCAGGTCACCTCTCTTCTGGAGATACACCAGGGAGGGTTTGGGGAATGAGAGATCCCTCTCACTCAACGTAGCATGATTTAAAAGATGAATGAGGGAGAGACGAAGAAGTCAAGGGAGTGAGGAAAGAGGAGCGAGAGTCCTCGGCCACAATTCAGGGCCCAGCTTGTGGTGGGGAAGGCAGGCCTGGGCAGGGCTCCGACTTGGCTCTGATGGCAGAAACAAGTGTCTCATGACCAGACCCCTTGGTCTGGGACCTGTGAGATCAGCTTGGTGGTTGCTGGAAACCCTGGGTCATGCTGTAGGGCACAGCCAGGTCAGTCGGGGAGCAGGACATGCAGAAGCTAAGGAACTGGTGCTATCTTTTAAATTTTTTCTTATTACCCAGTTTCTTGTGAATTCATTTTGTGATGAGAAAAAAACAAACAAACATGAAAAACACCGTTATGTGAGCACTTAGTCCACAGTCTGTTCTTGAATTCACAGTCTCTTTCAAGGCTCTTACCACAGACTGAAAATCTATCTAAAAAACCAAAACTATAGAGCCTGAGGCTGTCTATCCGCATGTAGACCACTTGGTCACCTAATTCCTGTTCAGTTTGGGGGCACATAAAGGGTAGAAATACAGATCTTCTTTGGAGCTCGGAAACTCCCATACCCAGCCCCTCAACTGGAGTCTTTTTCTTGGCTTCCCATCACCAGAGTTTAGACTAGTCTTGGAGCCAATTCCACAGGCTTCCTCTGCAATGGCAACAGGGCAGCCGAGCTGCTCTCTACAACCGTCGCCCTGCAGGGTTTCTGTTCTGCCTCTATTTATCTTGAACCAGAGATTCCCTTTCCTGATTTTCCAAGGCAGGGATGCATCTGCTTCTTTCTTTCCCTTCCTTCTCCCCAAATGGACCGGGACATTCTTTTTTTTTTTTTTAAGTGTTTGGCTGCACCGGGTCTTAGTTGCAGCACGCAGGATCCTCACGCTTCACTGTGGCATGTTGTATCTTTAGCGGAGGCGTGCAAACACTTAGTTGTGGCATGTGGAATCGAGTTCCCCAACCAGGGATCAAGCCCAGGCCCTCTGCCTTGGGAGGATGGAGTCTTAGCCACTGGACTACTAGGGAAGTCCCTGGGCCTGGAACATTACCTGAAGGCACCTGCCTGGCACTGCTCCCTTCCTGCCAAGGAGTTGGTTTCCTTGCTGTGTTGTCATCTTCCGGTTCTGCCATCGTTACCCCAGACTCCACTGCCATGGGCACCATCACGGTGTGTTAGGCCACTTATGTTGAGAACCAAGACTTATGTTGAGAGCCAAGACGTCCCAAGGAGTTATGACTCATGAAGTATATTGAAGGCCTGAAACAGCTTTTACGGAAAGTCTTTGTGATGACGTTACAAAGGATAGAAGACTTCCTTAATGGCACCCAAAACATGATTTAGTTTACTGTAATGATTCAAGTACCTCAATCATCCAGGTCATTGAAAAGAGATCTTGGAAAAGAGGGTATCCTATGAAGTGTGAATGAATCGAGGCAAATTGGAAGTGGTCAAACAGGAGATGACAAGAGTGAACATTGACATTTTAGGAATCAGCAAACTAAGATGGACTGGAATGGGTGAATTTAACTCAGATGACCATTATATTTACTATTGTGGGCAGGAAACCCTTAGAAGAAATGGACCCTAACCCTAACCCTAACCCTAACCCACTCCAGTACTTTTGCTTGGAAAATCCCATGGATGGAGGAGCCTGGTAGGCTGTAGTCCATGGGGTCGCTAGAGTCGGACACGACCGAGTGACTTCACTTTCACTTTTCACTTACATGCATTGAAGAAGGAAATGGCAACCCACTCCAGTGTTCTTGCCTGGAGAATGCCAGGGACACGACTGACGTGACTTAGCAGCTTAGCAGCAGCAGCAGCAGCCATCATAGTCAACAAAAGATTTGAAATGCAGTACTTGGATGCAATCTCAAAAACAACAGAATGATCTCTGTTAGTTTCCAAGGCAAACCATTCAATATCACGGTAATCCAAGTTTATGCTCCGACCAGTAACGCTGAAGAAGCTGAAGTGGAACAGTTCTATGAAGACCTCCTACAAGACCTTTTAGAACTAACACCCAAAAAAGATGTCCTTTTCATTATAGGGGACTAGAATGCAAAAGTAGGAAGTCAAGAAACACCCAGAGTAAAAGGCAAATTTGGCCTTGGAGTACAGAATGAAGCAGGGCAAAGGCTAATAGAGTTCTGCCAAGAGAACGCACTGGTCATAGCAAACACCCTCTTCCAGCAACACAAGAGAAAACTCTACACGTGGACATCACAGATGGTCAACACCAAAATCAGATTGATTATATTCTTTGCAGCCAAAGATGGAGAAGCTCTATAGAGTCAGCAAAAACAAAATCGGGAGCTGACTGTGGCTCAGATCATGAACTCCTAACTGCAAAATTCAGACTGAAACTGAAGAAAGTAGGAAAAACCACTAGACCATTTAGGTATGACCTAAATCAAATCCCTTATGATTATACAGTGGAAGTAAGAAATAGACTTAAGGGACTAGATCTGATAGAGTGCCTGATGAACTATGGACGGAGGTTTGTGACATTGTACAGGAGACAGGAATCAAGACCATCCCCAAGAAAAAGAAATGCAAAAAGCAAAATGGCTGTCTGAGGAGGCCTTACAAATAGCTGTGAAAAGAAGGGACGCAAAAAGCAAAGGAGAAAAGGAAAGATATATCCATTTGAATGCAGAGTTCCAAAGAATAGCAAGGAGAGATTAAAAAAAGCCTTCCTGAGTGATCAATGCAAAGAAATAGAGGAAAACAATAGAATGGGAAAGAATAAAGATCTCTTCAAGAAAATCAGAGATACCAAAGGAACATTTCATGCAAAGATGGGCTCGATAAAGGACAGAAATGGTATGGACCTAACAGAAGCAGAAGATATCAAGAAGAGGTGGTAAGAATACACAGAAGAACTATACAGAAAAGATCTTCACAACCCAGATAATCACGATGGTGTGATCACTGACCTAGAGTCAGACATCCTGGAATGTGAAGTCAAGTGGGCCTTAGGAAGCATCACTATGAACAAAGCTAGTGGAGGTGATGGAATTCCAGTTGAGCTATTTCAAATCCTATAAGATGATGCTGTGAAAGTGCTGCACTCAATATGCCAGCAAATTTGGAAAACTCAGCAGTGGCCACAGGACTGAAAAAGGTCAGTTTTCTTTCCAATCCCAAAGAAAAGCAATACCAAAGAATGCTCAAACTACCGCACAATTGCACTCATCTCACATGCTAGTAAAGTGATGCTCAAAATTCTCCAAGCCAGGCTTCAGCAAAACGTGAACCCTGAACTTCCAGATGTTCAAGCTGGTTTTAGAAAAGGCAGAGGAACCAGAGATCAAATTGCCAACATCCGCTGGATCATGGAAAAAACAAGAGAGTTCCAGAAAAACATCTACTGCTTTATTGACTATGCCAAATCCTTTCACTGTGTGGGTCACAATAAACTGGAAAATTCTGAAAGAGATGGGAATACCAGACCACCTGACCTGCCTCTTGAGAAATTTGTATACAGGTCAGGAAGCAACAGTTAGAACTGGACATGGAACAACAGACTGGTTCCAAAGAGGAAATGGAGTACGTTAAGGCTGTATATTGTCACCCTGCTTATTTAACTTCTATGCAGAGTACATCGTGAGAAACGCTGGGCTGGATGAAGCACAAGCTGGAATCAAGATTGCCAGGAGAAATATCAATCACTTCAGATATGCAGATGACACCACCTTTATGGCAGAAAGTGAAGAAGAACTAAAGAGCCTCTTGATGAAAGTGAAAGAGGAGAGTGAAAAAGTTGACTTAAAGCTCAACATTCAGAAAACTAAGATCATGGCATCTGGTCCCATCACTTCATGGGAAATAGATGGGGAAACAGTGGAAACAGTGTCAGACTTTATTTTTCTGGGCTCCAAAATCACTGCAGATGGTGATTGCAGCCATGAAATTAAAAGACGCTTACTTCTTGGAAGGAAAATCATGACCAGCCTAGACAGCATATTAAAAAGCAAAGACATTACTTTGTCAACAAAGGTCCATCTAGTCAAGGCTATGGTTTTTCCAGTAGTCATGTATGGATGTGAGAGTTGGACTATAAAGAAAGCTGAGTGCCGAATAATTGATGCTTTTGAACTGTGGTGTTGGAGAAGACTCTTGAGAGTCCCTTGGACTGCAAGGAGATCCAACCAGTCCATCCTAAAGGAGATCAGTCCTGGGTGTTCATTGTAGGGACTGATGCTGAAGCTGAAACTCCAATACTTTGGCCACCTGATGTGAAGAATTGACTCATTGGAAAAGACCCTGATGCTGGGAAAGATTGAGGGCAGGAGGAGAAGGGGACAACAGAGGATAAAATGGTTGGATGGCATCACCGACTCAATGGACATGGGTTTGGGTAGACTCTGGGAGTTGGTGATGGACAGGGAGGCCTGGCGTGCTGCAGTTCATGGGGTCACAAACTGTCGGACATGACTGAGCAACTGAACTGAACTATGAAGTGTGACTTAGTCTGTGAGTGCATATGTGTGCATATATATGCATATGTGTGTGTATCCGTGTAGTCACACAGAAGAGTGAAGATGTTTGTGTTGAGACTAAAGGAATCAGTGACCGTGGTTACAGGGTCTGGCTGAGCCTCTGTTGTGTTAACCAGCAGACATGTTTCTCAGGATAGCAATTTCCTCCCCTCCCCAGCAATGAAGTGTGCAGACTGGCCGACCATGGATTCCTGAATCACCCAGCAACTAGTTGGGTGAAGGGGGTGAGCCCTCATCTTTGCCAGCCTCCCCTTCCATGTTTCTTGGCGGACACTCAGTGAGCTAAGGCTGGAGGTGGAAAGCTAGCATTAATGCAGGAAGAAACGCTTTTTCCTTTGGTTGACTTTCCTCCTGAGAGGCGTAACATTGAGAAATGAAATGCCCGGAGGAGATCAAATTGCTTTTATTACCACAAGGAAGACTCTAAGCTTGAAGTTGAGACAAGCCTAGCTCTAATTAGGCCCACATGACCATGGATGTGGCCTTGGCCTGTTTTCACTTCCTCGTGTGGAATTAGATGGAGTGTTTGTTCCAGTCTGAAGGAAGGGGGAGGCCTGTGTGGGGAGATGCCACCCTAGGAAGACACCTGGCTCTCAGATGGGGAGGGTTCCAGAGGGATGGCCAGACCATGCCCGCACAGCTCCTGATGCACCTGTCACACGTCTGTGTCCACGTTTGGAAAACTATAACCCCACTGAGCTCTACGGTAGTCCTCAGTCCCAGTGGCATTTTAAAACTGTGATCCAGGGCAGTGTTTTTCATTATTGGCCAGAGACCCCTGAGAAGTCTGCAAGGACATTTAGGAATCCATACATTCCAGGAGGACTTTGTTTTTGTTGTTTTTATTTATTTGCTTATTTTTGGTTGCACTGGGTTTTGCTGCTGAGTACAGGCTTTCTCTCGTTGCAGTAAGCTGAGTCTGCTTTTGGTGGCAGCATGCAGACTTCTCACTGCAGTGGCTTCTCTTGTGTTGTGGAGCATGGGCTCTAGAGCCCAGGTTCAGTAGTTGTGGCACATGGGCTTAGATGTTCCGAGACATGTGGAATCTTCCCAGACCAGGATCAAACACATGTCCCCTACATCGGCAGGCAGATTCTTACCACTGTACCACCAGGGAAGCCCTCTAGGAGGGCTTTGAAAGGTTTGGATTATCTGACAGCTGTTTAGAACAGAAATATGACGGGATTGTAGAGCCTGTGTCTGCTTTTGTGTTTACAATCAAAGCTTCACCATATTAACTGATGAGTTAACATGATCACAGTTAACTTTAAAAAAAATCATAACAAAATTCATACAGAGAGGTACACTCTTTCCCAAATCCATCAGAGACTGTCTGTTCAACTTTCTCTCTCATCTTTCATTGCTAGGTCAGCGGCCTCACTGCAGAGGCAATGACTGAATTTCCGTCCTGGGGAAGCCCCACAAAGGTGGTGGGGATGGAGCTGGGCCAGGAGGAAAGGGTGGGATTTAGCTGGGGAGGGAGGAAGGGCCCTGGTGAAGGCAGGAATGTGATGCCTTTCAGGGTCTACTCACTTCCAATCCAGACTGTTGTAATTCCATAGGGAGACCCTTCACATGGGGCTGGTTTGTTAGTGTTGGAAGTTAATAAACTGTACATAATTTTAAAAAATTATATATATATCAGTAAGAATCATTACTTCTGCTTACCTTCACTTTAAGATAAGGTTAGGGATGCATTTTCCTCCAAGATACACATGTTAAAAAATTAAACTATTTTTGTATTGGAATCTGGCTTTCCATTTATACTTTGGAAGACAAGGTAGTTCTGCTTTGGAGCTGAGTGTTTGATAACAGGCAACTGGTAAACATTTAGAGACACCATTTTGTTTAACTTGGAAACCACCATAAATTCATATTTTGGTTTTCCCCACATCATTGGGTTCCACGTGGCACATCTGGAGTTTGGAGAGAGGATTTGGGGAGGGACAAAGAGGGGCGCTGTAGTTTCCCAGGCTAAAGGCAGAGAGCTGGGGAGGCCGAGAATGTGCAGTTGACCCATTTACTTTGAGGAAATGGTCTTGTCCTCCTTCACCTTCCCCAGCCTTTTTCTTAGATAAAAATGTGTTTTTTTTGTTTTTTTTTTTCTGGAACTGCAGTGTTTGATTCTATGCCATCTCTTCCTTTTATCACAAAACCTTCTCATCAGTACTGTTTAATGTTTGAAGTGTAATCAGCTAACTTGAGGCAGCATCTGTTGGAAAGTTTCCTCCACCCACAGGGTCACTTCCCGTGCTGGATATCTTCTTCCCCAAGCCCCCGGGATGTCCTTTGCCCAGGCCCCTCTCTCTGTACTTACTGCACAGGCAGTCAGCTTGAAATCCGTCCTTAGGTGCCAAGTCTCCACTTACTTTCATTCTTTGATAAAAGCCCAGGACACAGCAATAGAGAAATCCTAGCACAGCTCCACCACTAACTGGCCAGGTGACCTTCCATAGGCAGGACTGTAGGCACCTCAAGTCCTGGACATGGTCTTGCCTTTACCTTCCAACTCTGTTACCTTCCTGCTTCAGAGCCTCTGTCCTGACTGGCAAGAACCTCAGAGGAGTCCACACCTCCACCAGGTTGGACCAGTGTCTGCTAGTGGGGTGTGGTGACAGGCCAGGCAGGTCTAACCAGGAGGGGGTTCTGGTGTTAGCCAGCTGTGTTAACTTGGAACAAATTACTTCACCTCTCTAAGCCTCATTTTCCTCATCTGTAAAACAGGATTATAATGGTACTACTTCATTCGTGTAGGACTAATGCAGATTAAATGAGAAATGTATGTAAAACATTTAGCACAGTAAGCTATTGATGGTGGTGATGGTGATGATGATAACTCCGAATCTCATTCCTCTGGAGTATTTTGAGGGACTTTAGCCAAGAGTAGCCAGGAGAGACGGAGAAGGCAATGGCACCCCACCCCAGTACTCTTGCCTGGAAAATCCCATGGACAGAGGAGCCTGGTAGGTTGCAGTCCATGGGGTCACTAAGAGTCGGGCACAACTGAGCGACTTCACTTTCACTTTTCACTTTCATGCATTGGAGAAGGAAATGGCAACCCACTCCAGTGTTCTTGCCTAGAGAATCCCAGGGACGGGGGAGCCTGGTAGGCTGCCATCTATGGGGTCGCACAGAGTCGGACATGACTGAAGCGACTTAGCAGAAGCAGCAGCAGCAGCCAGGAGAGAACCCTGTCTTGGCTCTAGACTGGATCCTCTTTCTCTTCCCTCTCTTGGGAAACTTCATCCATGCTAGAACATACTCTATGATCACATCTTGGCATCCTGACTGACATCCTAGGTACAGGGAGCAACAAGTCATTTCTCCCACTGATTCACAGAATTCAACACAACTCTTATTGTCTTGCCACGTGTTTCCTTTCTTTCTATGGCTCAAATGCACCTGTCACTGCAAGAGGAGGAATTCTTCCCCTGACTCCCTTGGAATGTCCAAGTTCAGTGCCTCCAGCCTCAGCCTTGGCTCCAGCAGGGAAGATTGGGGAGCTCAGATCTCAGAAAGGATGAAGCATCCTGGAAGACTTCCTTCCCTCCAACCACAAACCATTCCCATCCCAATTCTAGAATTCTGTTGAAGTTTGACCACTTCTTTATTTCCCAACAACTTTTTTTCTGCAGAGGCTCATTTTCCTTTTGAAACTAAGTCATCCTCCTTGAGCTGGAGTTTCACTATGGAAATGTTTTGTACCCATCCACGGATAGTTTTGGGCTTCCCTGGTGGCTCAGAGGTTAATGCATCTGCCTGCAATGCGGGAGACCTGGGTTTGATCCCTGGGTTGGGAATATCCCCTGGAGAAGGAAATGGCAACCTACTCCAGTATTCTTGCCTGGAGAATCCCATGGATGGAAGAGCCTGGTGGGCTACAGTCCACGGGGTCGCAGAGTCAGACACGATTGAGTGACTTCACTCACTTCACTATGGATAGTTTACAATTGTTCTCTGCAAATTCTGGGGCTTCTGTAGAAGTTCGCCAGAAACAATTCTCATGAGCTAAGTTAAAAGTGAACTTTTGGCAGTTCCTGCGTCCACCATATTTTTCCCTGAAAAGTTTTCCATTTTCCTTCCCTTTATATAGATCTAGACAAGAATTATCCTTGCTATTAACTGAGGTTAATAGATTCCTATCTTAAGGAGGTTTTTCTTGAAAAATTGTATGTATGTATGTATATATAAGTGTGTGTGTGTGTATGTACTCACACAGTGAAGAGGACAGATTTCAATTGGGTAACCTGGAGAATTTTTGCATAACACAGGTATGTACATATCTGACCTCCTAGATCAAGATATGAGATATTTTCAACATCCCGGAAGCTCTCTAATATTTCCTGATGCTGCTTCCTGTTAATACCAACTGCTGCCAGATGAAATGACTTTAATGGTTTCTGTCACTGTGGATTAGTTTTGCCTGTTTGTGAAATTCATATGAATGGAATTGTCCAACATGCATCCTTTCAGTTCAGTTCAGTTCAGTCACTCAGTCATGTCCGACTCTTTGTGACCCCATGAACCGCAGCATGCCAGGCCTCCCTGTCCATCACCAACTCCTGGAGTCCACCCAAACCCATGTCCATTGAGTCAGTGATGCCATCCAACCATCTCATCCTCTGTTGTCCCCTCCTCCTCCTGCCCTCAATCTTTCCCAGCATCAGGGTCTTTTCAAATGAGTCAGCTCTTCACATCAGGTGGCCAAATTATTGGAGTTTCAGCTTCAACATCAGGCCTTCCAATGAACACCCAGGACTGATCACCTTTAGGATGGACTGGTTGGATCTCCTTGCAGTCCAAGGGACTCGCAAGAGTCTTCTCCAATACCACAGTTCAAAAGCATCAATTTTTCGGCGCTCAGCTTTCTTTATAGTCCAACTCTCACATCCATACATGACAATTGGAAAAATTATAGCCTTGACTAGATGGACCTTTGTTGACAAAGTAATGTCTCTGCTTTTTAATATGCTGTCCAGGTTGGTCATAACTTTCCTTCCAAGGAGTAAGGATCTTTTAATTTTGTGGCTGCAATCACCATCTGCAGTGATTTTGGAGCCCAGAAAAATAAAGTCTTACACTGTTTCCACTGTTTCCCCATCTATTTGCCATGAAGTGATGGGACCGGATGCCATGATCTTAGTTTTCTGAATATTGAGCTTTAAGCCAACTTTTTCAGTCTCCTCAAGAGGCTCTTTAGTTCCTCTTCACTTTCTGCCATAAGGTGCCATATGTCATCTGCATATCTGAGGTTATTGATATTTCTCCCGGCAATCTTGATTCCAGCTTGTGCTTCTTCCAGCCAAGCGTTTCTAATGATGTACTCTGCATATAAGTAAAATAAGCAGGGTGACAATATACAGCCTTGACGTACTCCTTTTCCTATTTCGAACCTGTCTGTTGTTCCATGTCCAGTTCTAACTGTTGCTTCCTGACCTGCATATAGGTTTCTCAAGAGGCAGGTCAGGTGGTCTGGTATTCCCGTCTCTTTCAGAATTTTCCACAGTTTATTGTGACCCACACAGTCAAAGGCTTTGGTGTAGTCAGTAAAGCAGAAATAGATGTTTTTCTGGAACCCTCTTGCTTTTTTGCTGATCCCAGTTATTTTTAACTTATGTGTGCTTTTCTGTGGTACAAATGTTCCATAATCTCTCCATTCTACTACTGATGGACGTTTGAGTTATTTCCAGGTTTTGACTATTTTGAATTTAACTGCTGTGGAAATTCTTATATATATCTTTTATTGGGCAAGCTCATTCCTCTTGACTGTAGAGGAATTCTGGAGCCTAGGGTAGGCTTAGTTTATCTAAAGTAGAGATGGCCAAATAGATTTTCAAAATGGTGATGGTCATTTACATTCTCAGTAGGAAGTATGAGTGTACTAGTTGCTTAATGCCCTTGTCAACACCTTGCCTTATTGGTCTATTAATTTTAGTCATTCCTGCGGGTGTGTAATAGTATTTTATTGTGATTTTAATCGGCATCTCCTAAAGTGGTACTGACACAAGGTAGCCTTTATATGCTTATTGACTATTTGGATACTCTGTTTTGCAAAATACTTGTTCAAATCTTTTGCCCATTTACAAATTGGATTATCCTTTTCTATTCATAGAAACTCTTTACATATTCTGGACACTAGTGCTTTGTCAGATAAGTATACTGCAAACATCAGTCAGTCTGTGGTTTCCCTCTTCACTCTCTCAGTGGCATCCTTTAGTGAAGACAAGCTTCCTAATTTCAGTGTAGTTCAACTGATCAACCATATTTTTAATGGTTAGTGGCTCATGTGGCCCAGTTAAGAAATCTTAGACTATCCCTAAAGTGATAAAATATTCTGTTTTTTATTCTGGAAACTTCATTGCTTTACTTTTCACATTAAGATCTATAATATATTTTGAATTGTTAAGTAGGGAGTCAAACTTTATTTTTCTTATACAGAAATCAATCAGTCCAGGGCTATTTATTATAAGGACCATTTCCCTCACTTAATTGATGGAGTGGTCTCATCATAAATAAAGAAATTCTTTATGTGTAGGTCTATTCCTGGGATCCCAATTCTGTTCCATGAATTTATTTGACTATCTTTGTGTCAAAATAATGCTGCCCTGATTACTGTAGCTTTAATAATAAATCTTGATATCTTCTAGTGAAAATCCCATGGGCAGAGGAGCCTGGTGGGCCACAGATGAGATGGCAACAAGCCGGACACAACTGAGCAACTGAGCACACATCTGATAGTGAAAATCTTCCAGTGTTATCCTTCAAGATTGTGCTGGGTATTCCAGATTGCCATGTAAATTTTAGGATCAGCTTGCCAAGTCTTTCACTCTCTCTCGCCACTTGATTTAGATTTCATTAAATCTATAAATCATTTGTGGATAAAATTGACAAATATTGAGATGATATATGTCCCACTGTTTAGGTCTTTAGTTTCTCTCTGTTCAGTTCTGTTCAGTCAATCAGTCTTGTCTGACTGTTTGCGACCCCATGGACTGCAGCATGTCAGGCCTCCTTGTCCATCACCAACTCCCAGAGTATACTCAAACTTATGTCCATTGAGTCGGCGATGCCATCCAACCATCTCATCCTCTGTCGTCCCCTCCTCCTTCTGCCTTCAATCCTTCCCAGCATCGGGGTCTTTTCAACTGAGTCAGTTTTTTGCATCAGGTGGCCAAAGTATCAGAGTTTCAGCTTCAACATCAGTCCTTCCAATGAATATTCAGGACTGATTTCCTTTAGGATGAACTAGTAGGATCTCCTTGCAGTCCAAGGGACTCTCAAGAGCCTTCTCCAACACCATAGTTCAAAAGCATCAATTCTTTGGCACCCAGCTTTCTTTATAGTCCAACTCTCACATCCATACATGACTACTGGAAAAACCATAGCCTTGACTAGATGGAACTTTGTTGGCAAAGTAATGTCTCTGCTTTTTAATATGCTGTCTAGGTTGGTTATAACTTTCCTTCCAAGGAGTAATCATCTTTTAATTTCATGGCTGCAGTCACCATCTGCAGTGATTTTAGAGCCCCCCAAAATAAAGTCTGTCACTGTTTCCACCGTTTCCCCATCTATTTGCCATGAAGTGATGGGACCAGATGCCATGATCTTCGTTTTCTGAATGTTGAGCTTTAAGCCAATTTTTTCACTCTCCTATTTCACTTTTATCAAGAGGTTCTTTAGTTCTTCACCTTCTGCCATAAGGGTGGTGTCATCTGCATATCTGAGGTTATTGATATTTCTTTTCTCCCAGCAATCTTGATTCCAGCTTGTGCTTCATCCAGCCCAGCATTTCTCATGATGTACTCTGCATATAAGTTAAATAAGCAGGGTAACAATATACAGCCTTGACGTACTCCTTTTCCTATTTCGAACCTGTCTGTTGTTCCATGTCCTGTTCTAACTGTTGCTTCCTGACCTGCATATAGGTTTCTCAAGAGGCAGGTCAGGTGGTCTGGTATTCCCATCTCTTTCAGAATTTTCCACAGTTTATTGTGATCCACACAGTCAAAGGCTTTGGCATAATCAATAAAGCAGAAATAGATGTTTTTCTGGAACTCTCTTGCTTTTTTGATAATCCAATGGATTTGGATTCTGGATTTGATTTCTGGTTCCTCTGCCTTATCTAAAACCAGCTTGAACATCTGGAAGTTCACAGTTCATGTACTGTTGAAGCCTGGCTTGATAAATTTTGAGCATTACTTTGCTAGCATGTGAGATGAGTGCGATTGTGTGGGAGTTTGGGCATTCTTTGGCATGGCCTTTCTTTGGGATTGGAATGAAAACTGACCTTTTTCAGTCCTGTGGCCACTGCTGAGTTTTCCAAATTTGCTGGCATATGGAGTGCAACACTTTCACAGCATCATCTTTTAGGATTTGAAATAGCTCAACTGGAATTCCATCACCTCCACTGGCTTTTTTCCTAGTGATGCTTCCTAAGGTCTATTTGACTTCACATTCCAGGATGTCTGACTCTAGGTGAGTGATCATACCTTCTGGGTCATGAAGATCTTTTTTGTATTGTTCTTCTGTGTATTCTTGCCACCTCTTCTTAATATCTTCTGCTTCTGTTAGGTCCCTACCATTTCTGTCCTTTATTGAGCCCATGTTTGCATGAAATATTCCCTGGTATCTCCAATTTTCTTGAAGAGATCTCTAGTCTTTGCCATTCTATTGCTTTCCTCTATTTCTTTGCACTGATCACTGAGAAAGGCTTTCTTATATCTCCTTGCTATTCTTTGGAACTCTGCATTCAAATGGGTATATCTTTCTTTTCCTCGTCTTCTTTTCACAGCTATTTGTAAGGCCTCCTCAGACAGCCATTTTGCTTTTTTTTGCATTTCTTTTTGATCCCTGCCTCCTGTCAATGTCACGAACCTTCGTCCATAGTTCTTCAGGGACTCTTATCTATCAGATCTAATCCCTTGAATCTATTTTTCACTTCCACTGTATAATTGTAAGAAATTTGATTTAGGTCATACCTGAATGGTCTAGTGGTTTTCCCTACTTTCTTCTATTTAAGTCTGAATTTGGCAGTAAGGAGTTCATGATCTGAGCCACAGTCAGCTCCCAGTCTTGTTTTTGCTGACTGTACAGAGCTTCTCCATCTTTGACTGCAAAGAATATAATCAATCTGATTTCAGTATTGACCATCTGGTGATGTCCACATGTAGAATCTTCTTTTCTGTTGTTGGAAGAGGGTGTTTGCTATGACCAGTGCGTTCTTTTGGCAAAACTCTATTAGCCTTTGCCCTGCTTCATTCTGTACTCCAAGGCCAAATTTGCCTGTTACCCCAGGTGTTTCTTGACTTCCTACTTTTGCATTTCAGTCCCCTATAATGAGAAGGACATCTTTTTTGGGTGTTAGTTCTCTCAGTGGGGCTTCCCTATTGCCTCAGATGGTAAAGAATCTGCCTGTAATTTGGGAGACCCAGGTTTGATCCCTGCGTCAGGAAGATCCCCTGGAGAAGAGCATGGCTACCCACTCAGTATTCTTGCCTGGAGAACTCCATGGACAGAGGAGCCTGGCAGGCTACAGTCCAAAGGGTCGCAAAGATTTAGATGTGACTGAGTGGCTAATACTTTCAGTAATATTTTCTTATTTTCAATGTGGAAAAAAAAATTAATAAAATTTATCTTTTTACGTGGCATACTTCTTTCTTTTTTATTAGGTAGGAGTAGCAATGCAAATTGGAGAAGGAAATGGCAACCCACTCCAGTGTTCTTGCCTAGAGAATCCCAGGGATGGGGGAGCCTGGTGGGCTGCCATCTCAGGGGTCACACAGAGTCGGACACAACTGAAGTGACTTAGCAGCAGCAGCAGCAGCAATGCAAATTGGAGAAGGAAATGGCAACCCACTCCAGTGTTCTTGCCTGGAGAATCCCAGGGCCGGGGGAGCCTGGTGGGGTGCCGTCTATGGGGTCACACAGAGTCGGACACGACTGAAGCGACTTAGCAGCAGCAGCAATGCAAAAGCTATTGCAAATCAAATTTCATTTCTAGCCTATTGATGATAGACCTCAAAGATGTCTAGAGGCCCTATGGTAGCGTTGGTCTGACTTCACAGTCCTCCTTGTTGCCTGCTGAGCCCTGGGTTTCCTTAGATTAGAGAGTCCTTCAGGCCTCCCCACAGCTCTCCATCTAACCTTCCTGTTCTGACACTGCCACTTTCTCATCCCCCAGACTGAGTTCACTTTGTTATTTACTTACAGTCTGATTTCAGACTGGATGTTTGTCTGCAAGCTAGCCTAAGTGAAAAGACATTTTACCAGAAGGACATGGGGGCTCATAGGACCAATGGGAGGCTGCAGGGCTGGGGGCTGAAATGGGCAGACATCACTCGCTTGGAAAACTGGGTCACGAAGCCCAGTGCAGTCTCTCAGCAAGAGCTTGGTCCACAGGCTGGTGTGGGTGCTTAGGAAGAACATCCACCAACTGCTCCTCTGTCCTGGTGCAGCTTGCTCAAGAATGAACGTTCCAGAAGAGAGGGTCATCTGAGCCAAGTTGTAATTATGTGAGAATCTGGCTGCTTTGGTTTTTGCACTCGGAGACGGGTGTGGGAGGGGGCAAGAATGATCTCTTACCTGAAGGTAAGCAAGGAGCTCTTGTTAAAGGGGAGGGAGGGACGGTTGAAGGTTGGAGGGCTGAAAAATAACACTGTTATCCTAAGTAGATGGTAAGTCACTCGAGGGCAGTTACAGGGCCCTGACTATAAACTTGGAACCACAGTGCTTGTGATCATTGTTTACAGCGGTAAACACAGTTCAGAATGTGCTCAAAAGATTTATCCTCTGGTGGGGAGTCCCTAGTCCTCAATGTAAAGTGGAACATAACACCTTAGCCCCTTGTTCTCTGGGCAACCTCCATGATAATCCACTACAGCTATCAATCATTTTAAAGAGGAAAGAAAAGGTAAGGTTATTTACAGAGTGAACTCAACCATGTTAAAATAGATAAAATAAGAAATATATGCACCAAAATATTGAGTGAGAATGTCTGGATTATGAAAGTGCAGGAAATTTTAATTTAGATTTTTTGCTTTATTTTCTGTATTTTCTAAATTTTCTACAATGACCATATATTAATGACATTATGGTCAGTAGTGATTAATATCCTTACCTCTATAATATGTTTTACTTACATTTTTAAGTTGGATAACTTTGAATCCCTTTTTGAAATAGTAATTTAAAAAAGTAAAAATAGGGCTTCCTTGGTGGCTCAGTGGTAAAGAATCCGCCTGCCGGTGCAGGAGACCTGGGTTTGATCCCTGAGCCGGGAGATGCCACGTGCCGCAGAACAGCTAGGCTGGTGGAGCAGCTGTGGAGCCTGTGCTCTAGAGCCCGGGAGCTGCAGTTACCAAGACTCGGCGCTGCAACTGCTGAAGCCCAGGCGCCTGCGCTCCACAGCAAGAGGAGCCTACGGGCCGCAAGCGGAGCGTAGCCCCGCTCTCCGCTGCCAGAGAGAAAGCGCACAACGACGAAGACCCAGCACAGCTAAAAGTAAATAAATAAAGAGTTTTAAAGTCAAATGATTTGTACTTTAACTTTTAAGTGAACATTTTGTTGACATATGCTGTCTGGAGAGAAGAACGTACATCCTAAACGTACAGCCTCAGGAACTTCCACGGAACGGAAGCGCTCACGTGTCAGCACCCAGGTCATTATTCGCACTACTCCCTCCTTCCTCTCCTGCGCCTCCTAGCCATCCTGACTTCCCACATTGTTGATTGATTCTGCTGGGATTTGAACTTTCTATAAATGCAATCATGGAATACTTATTTGCGTGTGTCTGCCATCTTTTATTCAATTTTCTATTTGTGAGCTTCATCCATATTGCTGTGTGTAGCTGTAGGTTATTTGTTATCATTGATGTAATTGATATTGTATAAATTTATCATGATTTTTAAATCCACTCCACTGTTGAACATTTAGCCCATTTCTTCCCCCCAGTTTTGGGCTACTATGAATAGTGCTACTATCAGGGTTGTATGTGTGTTTTGATGAACATGTGTATGCTTTTCTGCTGAGTATATACTAGGAGTAGCACTACTGGACCATAAGGTGTGTATATAACCAGCTTTCGCAAATACCACCAAGCCGCTTTCTACACTCCCGCCCTCTCAAGTGATGCTTCACAGTTCTAGTTGTCCCAAATCTTTCCCAACACTTCACATTGGTTTTTTTTTATTTTAGCCATTGTTATGGGGATGCAGTGGTATCTCGTTGCGGTTTCAGTTTGTGTTTAGCAGTTGGCTAATAAGATTGATTATTATTAGTTGGCTAATAAGGAGAAGGAAATGGCAACCCACTCCAGTATTCTTGCCTGGAGAATCCCAGGGACAGGGGAGCCTGGTGGGCTGCCGTCTATGGGGTTGCAGAGTCGGACACGACTGAAGCGACTTAGCAAGCAATAAGACTGAGCGCTTTTCATATGTTTATTACACATTACCCTTTTCATAAAGTGCACATTTACGTGCCCCTTTTCCTGTCTGCTAATACCTATCAGATTATGCTTGATAGTTGTGCGTTCAAATCGTCTCTGTATTTAATTATTTTCTGTATCCTTGATTTATCAGAGCTTTTTTCCCCCAAACATTAGAATCACCTAGCAGCTTTGAATAAATGTTGTTCCTGGAACTTCACCCCTATGAAGTCAGGACTTCAAATTAGTGAAATCAGTTGCAGCACCAGCACTGGCATTTGGTAAAACTTTAAAACTTGATTTCAATCTTACCAAAGAGTTGCAAAAATAGTACAAAAAATGCCCATATTTCATAAGATGTTTACATTTCCTTTTTCGTAAGATGTTTACATTCTATAACAATTTTCATAAGCTGTTAACATCCTATCACATTTGTTTTATTATTTATTTCTACATCTATATTTATTTTTATGCCTATATCTAGGTTTAGATTAAGATCTAATTTATTCTCTGAATCGTTTGTGAGTAAGTTGCAGGTATCATGCTCTTTTACCTTAGTCTAGCAGTTTTTGAGAAAGCCTTTTTTTTTTCCCTTGTAGTTTGGTTGATTTCTACTTTCTAAATATTCAAAGTTACGTTGTTAGGTCCCAATAGGCTATGTTTGCTATATCTTTTTAGTGAATTGTTTCTTTTGTATTGAAATGTGGCTTCAGTATTATAATGTGTAATATTAGTTAGTTTCAGGTGTACTACATAGTTGTTTGCCATTTGCGTATATTATGAGATGATCATAATGTCATTTATAATAATGCTAATAGCCATCTGTGGCCTATTTAGTTTATAACTGGAGGTTTGTGCCTCTTAATGCTGTTCACCTATTTCAACCTCTTATCCCTCTCCCACTGGCTACCACTGTCTCTTCTCTGTTCTCTGTGTCTACGAGTCTCTTTTCATTCTGTTTTGTTTCTTTGTTTTGTTTGTCAGATTCTACACATAAGTGAAATCATACACTATTTATCTCTCTCTCTGACTTACTTCACTTAGCATAATGCTCTCTAGGTCCATCCATACTGTTTCAAATGGCAAAATTTCATTCTTTTTATGGCTGAGTAGTATTCCATCCTGTGTGTATGTTGGGTTGGTCAAAAAGTTCATTCAGATTTTCTGTACCATCTTATGGAACACTCAAATGAACTTTTTTTTTGCCATATATACGTTAATATTTATATATGTGTATACATAGATAGATATATGTCACGTCTTCTTTATCCATTCATCTATCATCATCTATCAGTAGACATTTAGGTTGCTTCCTTATCTTGGCTATTGTAAATAATGCTGTAATGAACATTCGCACACTTTTTTTTCTCTTTTGTTCAATTTTTTAAAAATTGAAGCATAGTTAATTTACAGTGTTGTGCCAATCTCTGTTGTACAGCAAATGACTGAGACATATGCATTCTTTTTTATAGTCTATTCCATCGGTTTAGCACAGGATGTTAAATGTAGTTCCCTGTGCTGTACATTGGGACCTTGTTGTTTACCCATTCTAAAGGGACTAGTTTGCATTTATCAACCCCAAATTCCCAGTCCATCCGTCTCCCGCCCCTTCTCCCCACTGGCAACCACAAGTCTGTTCCCTGTGAGTCCGTTTCTGTTCCATAGGCAGGTTCATCTGTGCCACACATTAGACCCCACATGCAGGTGATACCCTATGGTATCTGTCTTTCTCTTTCTGACTTACTTCATTGTGTATGATAATCTCAAGTTGCATCCATGTTGTTGCAAATGGCAGTATAGCCCTGGCACTTTTTTATATAACTGGAATTTTGTACCTTTCAGCTGAATTCATGTAATGCTCACTCTCTCCACCTCCTCCTTTTTATTTTTTTTATTTTATTTTATTTTATTTTATTTTTTTAATTTTATTTTATTTTTAAACTTTACATAACTGTATTAGTTTTGCCAAATATCAAAATGAATCCGCCACAGGTATACATGTGTTCCCCATCCTGAACCCTCCTCCCTCCCCATTCCATCCCTCTGGGTCGTCCCAGTGCACCAGCCCCAAGCATCCAGTATCGTGCATCGAACCTGGACTGGCAACTCGTTTCATACATGATATTTTACAAGTCTCATTTAGATTCTCCAACAAACATATTAAATTTATTTCCCATCATTAATTTTCACATCCTGTGTCTTCTTCTGCCTCCAGTTCCTTTCTTGTTGATGTGCATCGTTTAGTAGTCCTTTGCTAATCACAGCTAGTAAAGTTTCTAAATCCCTGAATGTCTGAATGTCTCAGCCTTGAATGACACTTTAGCTACTATAGAATTCTATTTGGACAAATATTTTTTCTCTTTTTTTTTGAAGATAAAATTTTCATGTTCTATTGAATCCATTATCACTGATGAAAAGCCAACTACCATTCTTTTTTTAAAAAATTACAGCCTTAACTCTTTAGTATCGTTTATAATTTTTCTGTGTCTTCTGAGCTTTTGGTAGTATGTTTCTTTTTATTTATCCAACTCATAATACAGCTACTGTTTCAACTTAACAATATTTGTCATTTTTCAATTCTGCAATATTCTCAGCTAATTGAATACTATCTGTCTTCCACACTTTCCTTTTGGAGCTTGCTAGGGCTTTTCATGGGAGAAGGCAATGGCACCCCACTCCAGTACTGTTGCCCGGAAAATCCCATGGATGGAGGAGCCAGGTAGGCTGCAGTCCATGGGGTCGTGAAGAGTCGGACACGACCGAGCGACTTCACTTTCACTTTCCACTTTCATGCATTGGAGAAGGAAATGGCAACCCACTCCAGTGTTCTTGCCTGGAGAATCTCATGGACGGAGAAGCCTGGTGGGCTGCAGTCCATGGGGTCGCACAGAGTCGGACACGACTGAAGTGACTTAGGAGCAGCAGCAGCAGCAGCAGGGCTTTTCATCACAGACACTTGGTCTTTTAAATTTTCTTCCACATTTTTCATCATCTCCATCTCTGTACTGTATTCTAGGTAATATCCTGAGATTTATCTTCAAAATGATTCTCTCTTTGACTATTTACATCCCATGGTATCCATTGATGTTTCAGTAGCAATAATTATGGTTTAAGATGATTAATTTTTAAAGAAATATGTCAATATTTTTTATAGTCTCTCTCCACCTCCTCCTTTATATATATATAATATATATATCAATTTATATATCAATTTATATATATCAATTATATATTAGATATATAATTATATAAATATAATATTAATTAATTATATGATTATAATTAATATAATATATATTAATATATATTATATATTTATCTATATATTATATATAATATATATAACATAATATATAATTTATATTATATTTAATATATATAATATAATATAATATAATTATATATAATATATAATAGTAATTAATATATATGATATATGTATGTGTATGTATATATGTATATATACACATATATACACATATATATGTATATATTATATATGTGTATATATATACAAAATATACCATATATTATATAATATATAATATATTGATATTATATATTATTATATAAAATATAATATATATCATATAATATAATTAATAATTAATAATATAATTAATTATATATATTTATAATATATAATATATATTATATTATATATATATTTTAATTTGTATAAATATTATAAATGTATATGAATATAAATATTTAAATATATATTAAAATAATAATAAATATTTATTTAAATGTTTAGCATTTAAACATTTTTCCCTATTATTTTTCACTCTTGACTCTTCCCATGGTGGTTTGTTTCCTTGTGTGACTTCCAACTATTGACTATGAAATAATCTTCAGGAGTATTGTCTTTGTAGGCATTCCATATGCCCTGGATTGCAGAAGCATTTTAGAAGCTGCTCTCTCCTTTGCCTCTCCCGATTAATGGATTCTGAAGCAATTGTATATGTCAAGGCTGTACATTGTCACCCTGCTTATTTAACTTATATGCAGAGTACATCATGAGAAACGCTGGGCTGGATGAAGCACAAGCTGGAATCAAGATTGCTAGGAGAAATATCAATCACCTCAGATGTGCAGATGACGCCACCCTTATGGCAGAAAGTAAAGAAGAACTAAAAAGCCTCTTGAAAGAGGAGAATGAAAAAGTTGGCTTAAAACTCAACATTCAGAAAATGAAGATCATGGCATCTGGTCCCATCACTTCATGGAAATTAGATGGGGAAACAGTGGAAACAGTGTCAGACTTTATTTTCTTGGGCTCCAAAATCACTGCAGATGGTGACTGCAGCCATGAAATTAAAAGATGCTTACTCCTTGGAAGGAGTTATGACCAACCTAGACAGCATATTCAAAAGCAGAGATATTACTTTGCCAACAAAGGTCTGTCTAGTCAAGACTATGGTTTTTCCAGTGGTCATGTATGGATGTGAGAGTTGGACTGTGAAGAAAGCTGAGCGCCGAAGAATTGATGCCTTTGAACTGTGGTGTTGGAGAAGACTCTTGAGAGTCCCTTGGACTGCAAGGAGATCCAACACCACAGTTCAAACCACATTTCTTTGGAAGGAATGATGCTGAAGCTGAAACTCCAGTACTTTGGCCACCTCATGCGAAGAGTTGACTCATTGGAAAAGACTCTGATACTGGGAGGGATTGGGGGCAGGAGGAGAAGGGGACGACAGAGGATGAGATGGCTGGATGGCATCACTGACTCGATGGACGTGAGTCTGAGTGAACTCCGGGAGCTGGTGATGGACAGGGAGGCCTGGCGTGCTGCGATTCACGGGGTTGCAAAGAGTCGGACACGACTGAGCGACTGAACTGAAGTAATTGTTAATGCTAATCTCTTGGTTTGGGCTCCTTACATTACAGCCTGCTTGGCATGTGTCTGGGTTCTAAATGTTGTGAATGATGACTTTTCTACCCACAGGACCAACTAGAAAACAAGTTCTCTTGATATTGCAATATTGCCCTAGTGGGTGGAGTTCTTCTAGTCTCTTTTATGATGAGCAGCCATTGTTGAACCTTGATTTTATTCCAGTAGCTCAGTTCCAATTCCCTTTGCATATGGGGCATATGGCTTGGACTCTTTCCCCATGTGCAAAAGCTAAAGCCTCAGTTCCTAATGGTTAAGGCTTAAATCCAATTCTAACATCCCTATGAGCTATTTTTATGTCAGCTCCTACTTACTATTCTGCCTTTGAACACAATCTCATTTTATTCCTGGAAACGTTAATGTATTAGATATGTATTTAATCTGGTAATAGTCCAGAATTTTCTATATTTGAAATGAGTGGATATTTCTCTGCCAAGCCAGTATGTCATATTGAATAAAAGTGCATGTGTGTCTGTGTAGAGATGTGACATCAGAGAGATAGCAGCAGGACCAGAGAATGATTTTGACATAGAAGCCAAGAGAGGAGACAGCATCTAAGAGAAGCTGATGGCCATTGGTTGCTATTAAGCAAAAGCAAAAAAGGAAATACAGGATGTGAACACAGGATCTAGAAATGAGTGACTCCTGAGCTTGCTATTTGATCAGATTTCAGGAGAGAATGAGGATGGGGAAATGGAAGCAGCAGAGTTTGAGCTCCTATCTCAAAGTGTGATCATGTGGGAAGAAAAGAATTACAGAGGTCCCTTCAAGGAACATTGTGTGAAGATTTGTTTTTCAGAACAAGGGAGACCTTGGACTAGTATCAGTGATTCTCTGTCCATCTGGCAGGACATCTATTCTTCTAGTCATCCAAATTTTGTTTACTTCCTGTATAGGAAGATAGCATTTGGTTTTTATTTGATGAAAACTTTTTCCAGCCCAAATGGACATCTCAAAACTCTCTTTATGATCTCTTCTAGCCTCTTGGTTTGAATTTGACGTCCTTAACCTGAGAGTTATGGTTCAGGGTCTTAGATTTTTGGTGAAGTAGACAAGAACATATCAGATGTGGTAAAATCAAATTCAGTCATATCTAAGCCACATGGTTGTCACAAGGTGACCCATTTCCATCATGAGTAGAAGTAGGGGCGAGGAGAAATGGAGACTCATGTGAGTGATGTGCTCTATTGCCCAGTCGTATTTGACTCTCTGCGACCCCAAGGGCTCCTCTGTCCATGGAGTTCTCCAGGCAAGAATACTGCAGTGGGCTGCCATTTCCTCCTGCAGGGATCTTCCTGACCCAGGGATCAAACCCGTGTCTCCCCTGTCTCCTGCATTGCAGGCAGATTCTTTACCACTCAGCCACTGAGGAAGCCCTATGTAAGTGATAGAGAAAAGTGAAGAGAGAGAGAGAGAGGAAGAGGAAAGAGATGAAGAGGAGAGAGGGCAGGGCAGAAGGGGAGAGGGTGTAAGTACATTGACTGATTAGCTGAAGAAGGCAAGTGCAGAACTTATTACATTTGAACCTCCGTGAGGCAACAGACACTGTAATGCTACATGCCTCAGCAGATATGCTCAATCTAAAGATATTCTCTGTCTGCCCCCAAGCTGTTCTTAATCATTTTCCTTACCTTTTTACGTATCTAGTCATTGTATCCATACAGCAAACCTTCTCAAACTAAATAGATCTGATGACGTTTGGAGCGGTACAATGCCTGCAGAGTCCCCATGTCTGAAAGGGATCCTCAGGACCCACGTATAATTGTTGCTCCCATCTGCTCTCTTTGGACTGAGACACTCCTGCATTCACGTCTCTTCCTTGACTTTGCTCCTTAGTAGCTTTGCTCCTGAAATTTTATTATGCAAACCTCCCCAAAAATCTTACCACTGAGTCAATTTCAGATATTTTTAATTTGGTTGCAACGCTTCCTAGCGGCTCAGTGGGTAAAGAATCTGCCTGCACTGCAAGAGCTGCAGGAAACGTGAGTTTGATCCCTGGGTCGTGAAGATGCCCTGGAAATGGTAACCCACTCTGGTCTTCTTGCCTGGGAAGCCCCAGGGACAGAGGAGCCTGGTGGGCTACAGTCCATGGGGTCACAAAGAGGCGGACACGACTAAGCAACTGAGCACGCACACACACAATGCCCTCCCCGCGCGAATCAAGCGGGTGAACAGAATGAAAGCTGACATCATTGTCAGAGGAAATGGGTGGGATGTAGCCTCGTTGAGCCAAGAACAGTCCTTATGACCAGGCCCTTGGGCTGAAGCGGTGTTGAAAGCCCAGTTGGTGGTCAAAATCCTTAGTTACAGCTGAGCTGCTGAATGTGGAAACCAGCAAACCACTGAGCAGCCCCCTAAGCTGCGGGTCTCAAAGGCAGTCTATTCAGCGTTCAAACAAGAAAGAATGCATCTGAACGCTCTGGAGAATAACCTCCGAGGAGCTTTTCGCTAATTGAAGTTTGGATGGAAGTGCAAGAATCGCTCTGGGAATCTCCCCAAATTAATTAACTGCTTGGCTGAAATGAATAAATAGCAAGCTTAAGAAAGGGGATTCCACTTTTTCTGTCTGCTCACGGCTGGTAGGTCTCACTTAAGGGAGACTCAAAGGAAATTCTGGAATAGAACAGTGGAGTCAACAAAGCTGAGTCAAAGGCAGGGGCTGGCCAGGTCTCTATGGCCCAGCATCAGCCCTCATTTGGGTGGGCACAGTCTCTGCCAAAGAAAGGTACCTTTGTCTAACCTGCCACTTGTTCTGATGGACCTCTTCTTCTTTGCCCATCTCCCCCAACAACCCCCCATGCCTGGGTTGGGTGACAGCCGCCCTCTGCGCCCACCTCCATCACAGTACAAATCACTCTGTGCTGTGATGCAGCCCTGTTGTCCATCTGCCATTGGACCATGCGCATCTCCATGGCAAGGTGTGTGTCACATGTTCTTAGACCCACGTGGACTGGGATGTCTCAGTGCTCAGTGCGGTTTTTTAAGTTGTTTTTTTTTTTAATTTATTTACTTTTAATTGAAGGGTATTTACAATGTTGTGTTGGTGTCTGCCGTACATCAACATGGATCAACCATAGTTAAATTTTTTTTTAATGTGGACCATTTTATAGTCTTTATTGAACTTTGTTACAATAGTGCTTCTGTTTTATGTTTTGGTCTTTTCAGCCAAGAGGCATATGGTGTCTTAGCTCCCAGACCAGGGGTTGAATTCACACCCCTGTGTTGGGAAGCAAAGTCTTAACCACTGGACCACCAGGGAAGTCCCCAGTGTGTTTTGAACTGAATTTTCATTAGAGACTCATTGAGATGTTTCTATGGTTTCCTTTGTTACTACTATAGTGAGTTGCAAGAGAAAAGTCCCGAAAGGTAGCACTTGTTTAAGCATGTGGGTTATCGTGTATATTTTAATCCTGCCTAACCCCTTGCCCATCACCAGCTAGATGTGTGTCAGGGCACACTGGAACCACCCAGCTGGGCAAGTATTTTCTCACCCGGGTGCCAGGCACAGCAACAAGGAGAAGGTTTTGTCTCATGCCCCTGGGCCCCAAGCGGTTTGCTCTAAATTAGGCTGGACCTAGGTGGTGCGAGTGGTAAACGACCCACCTGCCCATGCAGGAGACAGAAGAGACGTGGTTGGATCCTCAGGTTGGGAAGATCCCCTGGAGGAGGGCATGGCAACCCACGCCACTAGTCTTGCCCGGAGAATCCCGTGGACGGAGGAGCCTAGCAAGCTACTGTCCATTGGGTCACACAGAGTTGGACACGACTGAAGCGACTTAGCACACATGCACTTCTGTTCTCTACAGATTTCTCATTTAGGGTTTTCCTTTCCTGAATATCTCTATCCTGAGAATCTAGGTACCATAAAAGTAGAACACCATCCTTGAAGGGTTTCTTGCAAATAATGTCTTCTCTTAGAAGATCTTCTATATGAGGGGTCTTGGCAGAGATGAGGGATCACGGGCGTCCTGGGCTCCACGCCCCAGGGGCTGAGCAGCCTCACCCCACACAAGCAACAGATGCCACTCCATCTGGTCACCAACCTTCTTTCTTGATCATTTGAGTCCATTGAGGAAAAAGTAAGTGTGGCTGAGAGGGGGTCACACTTAAAGCATACCAGCAGCTAACACCATATTTTTATCAGTTGGTGCTTGGCTAGATGGGTTAATAACCTGGAAGATGGCTGCCCAGGGAGGGACATGGTGACGAGTGGACACGATAGAGAAAGGGAAAGTGCAAAGATTCCCGGTCCCTGCTTTATGACCTTATTCAAAGTCTTCACTGGTCAAAATCACCTTCCATATCTCATATACCTCTGTTCTTCATATACCTTGAGTATATGTGTCCCGGCTGCAGCCTCTCACCCATGAGGTTATGGAGCAGGACAGCCTCAGTTCCCTGAGGAGCCTTTCTCTGCAGAGATAAGGAACCAGTTATACAACCAAATTAGCAAAGTACACCAGGGCAAATACAGTAGGGTTGCCAGATAAAGTGCAGGATGCCCAGTGAAGTTTGAATTTCAGATAAACCATGAATTAGTTTTATTTTAATATTGACTAGGACAAACATATTAAAAATTGTTTAGTTGTTATGTGAATATACTCAATACAACTGAACTATATACTTAAAAGTAGTTAGGAGTGTTTAAAAAATTATTTGATGTTATGTGAGAGTCTGGTTTAACGGGGTGTCTTGTGTTTTTTATGAGCTGCATCTGGCTTTTTTTCCTTTTGGTGGGACTGTGGGCTCCTGGGTCTCAGTTCTCCAACCAGAGACTGAATCTGGGCCACAGCAGTGAAAGCAGGGAACCCTGACACCCAGACCAGCAGGCAACTCCCTGTCAATTCTAAAATGAGGAGGAGAACTTCCCTTCTCTTTCCCCTCCACTGGAAGCCATGGTAAACATAGTCCAGGAGATTCTGCAGGGCTCAGCAATTCAGCTCCTGAGGCAGCGGCTCCTGATGGAGGCTGTGGGGCAAACAGTCCGGGGTGAAGGCTGGGCTGCCAGATGCAGAGCCGCGCTGCTTCCCGGGGGTCCACCAGCTCTGGGGCGGCCCCGCGGGACACGGCAGGACAACCTCTGGTGTTACAGGCCCACCGTGGCTGCCCGGAGGGAGGGAAGAGATCGAATCCCAGTTACCAAACGATCCTGCAAGACAGGCCCTGACAGAAGTCAGAGTAATGGCCCCAATACGCCTGTCATCGCTCGGCCTCGCTCTGGCGGGCACGCCCCATCTTTAAGCCGCGGAGCCACACCGAGGCGCACGCCCGCTTTAAGCAGACCCAGCCCCGCAGAGGAAAATCTGGATCTGCTGAAAATGCAGTAGTGAGTGATTATTTTATCCTGTTGTCAACAGGAGAGACGATAAGTTTTCTTTAATGAGTAAAACTCCCCTAATACATTTAAAATAGGGTACCATTTGGAAAAAAAGAAAATTAAAAATAGAAGAAAATTGATTGGCATGCCACCTTGAACAGCCAGGCATGGCAAAAGCTGGTTATTCCTGCAGGAGGCCCGGCTCCCTGGCAGAGATCCTCTGGTGGGCAGGGTTCCTGGTGGGCATGAGGCAGGCTAGGCACCACGCACAGAGTGGCTGCTCAGCGGGCAAGTCGCTTTCCTGGAGGTTCACAGGGCCAGTCTCCTTATGTTCTAGGCGGCCTGCAAGTTTGTGAAAGCAGGCAGCTGATTGTTTCCATTGGTGTGGTCCCCTTCAACTGATTTGGCTGACAGGAGAGGGAGAGGATGAAGAGAGGTGGAGTGGCGAGGTGCGGGGCACTTGCCCTGCTGGAGGTGGCAGGGGAGACAGGAAGGGTATCTTGCTCCGGCAAGGGAGGGTGCAGACAGATGAGGGAAGCCCCTGCTGGTGGCCTGAGCCTGGACTGCTTTCAGAAACTGCTATCCGGTCAGCATCGGGTACCTGGCGTGCCCCACACATGGCACCAGGTGAGTGGGCACCAGAAAATAGATGCAGCTGGTGATGATGATGATAATCCTAGACAAAATCCTATCTCTTGTGTCACAGATTGATTTGTGTCCCCCCTCAAAGATATGTTGAAGACCTAACCCATTGCACCTCAGAATCTTATTTGAAAGTAGAGCTCTTGAAAATGTCATCAAGCTAAGATGAAGTCAGACTGGAGTCAGGTGGGCCCTAGCCCATTATGACTGGTGTTACAAGGAAAGAGACATGTGATAACAGAGGCTCACAAAGAGAACCCGTGTGATGGCCAAGACAGACTGGAGTGATGTGGCTGCAAACCCAGGATCACCGAAGACGGCCAGCAAATGCCCAGAAGCTAGGAGAGAGCCCCAAACGGGGTTTTCCTCTGAGCATCAGAAGGAATCAACTCTGCAGACGCCTTCATTTCAGACCCAGCCTCCAGCCCTGGGAGACATTACATCTCTATTGCTTGAAGCCACCCAGTTTGTGGTTCTTACTGAAGGCAGCCCTAGGCAAAGCAGGCCCACCACAGTCACATCGGCAATGCATTGTTACCATGTACACAGTCACATCACGTATTTTTCACCACAGCGCTAAGAGAAAGGACACGCTGCAACTGAGGAAAAGGAAGCCTGGAGAGGTCGGAAGTCAAATTACTTTAGGTAGAAACTTAGTCAACAATGAGAGAGGTACTTTCAGGTGAGAAATGTGCAAATCAATCTTCAGAAGCAATGACTTATTTCATCCAGGCATTAGGTCAGCCCTCAGCACTCAGAGGAAAGAGGTTTAACCTAGTAAGTCCCTGTATGAGTGACGATAGGCTGCAGTAACAAACAAGCCCTGAAATCCAGTCTCTGGAAGTGTCCGCCACATTAACTAGGCTAGGTAAGTGGAATGGCAAATCTAGATGACAACTGAAAGGAGAGCCAGTGAGAGCAGCTGTGGTCCCTTCAAGTTGGGAAGGATTCAGTGTATGACTAAGAAAAATAACCAGAGTTCATAATCAAAGAGAAAATCTCTTGATGGTAGCTGGCTAGTGTAATGTTAGCGGCTCAGCTTCGGTTAAGTGTGTCAGAGATTAAATGTGAGTAAACAGGATACCATTTAATACTTTTGCTTCATGTTATTTCTAAAATATTCAAAATTTATCCCCTATAAGTAAATACGGTATCTTGACAAAGTCTTTTCCAACATATGTATGTGTGTGCAAGTCGCTCAGTCATGTCCAACTCTGCAAACCCATGGACTGTAGCCCACTAGATTCCTCTGTTCATGGGATTTTCCAGGCCAGAATACTGGAGTGGGGAGCCATTTGCTTCTTCAGGGGATTCTCCCAACCCAGGGATCAAACCTAGATCCCCTGCATTGCAGGAGGATTCTTTACCATCTGAGCCACCAGGGAAGCCCTTTCCAACATAAAATGTATATGTTGGAATATATTATATATTCCATATAATATATATTATATATTTCCAATATATAACAAGTATCCAATATAGATACTTAACCGTGAACTTCCTGATGTTCAAGCTGGTTTTAGAAAGGGCAGAGGAACCAGACATCAAATCGCCAACATCCACTGGATCATGGAAAAAGCAAGAGAGTTCCAGAAAAGCATCTATTTTTGCTTTATTGACTATGCCAAAGCCTTTGACTGTGTGAATCACAATAAACTGTGGAAAATTCTGAAAGAGATGGGAATACCAGACCACCTGATCTGCCTCTTGAGAAATTTGTATGCAGGTCAGGAAGCAACAGTTAGAACTGGACATGGAACAACAGACTGGTTCCAAATAGGAAAAGGAGTTCATCAAGGCTGTATATTGTCACCCTGTTTATTTAACTTATATGCAGAGTACATCATGAGAAACGCTGGACTGGAAGAAACACAAGCTGAAATCAAGATTGCCGGGAGAAATATCAATAACCTCAGATATGCAGATGACACCACCCTTATGGCAGAAAGTGAAGAGGAACTAAAAAGCCTCTTGATAAAAGTGAAAGAAGAGAGTGAAAAAGTTGGCTTAAAGCTCAACATTCAGAAAACGAAGATCATGGCACCCAGTCCCATCACTTCATGGGAAATAGATGGGGAAACAGTGGAAACAGTGTAAGACTTTATTTTTCTGGGCTCCAAAATCACTACAGATGGTGACTGCAGCCATGAAATTAAAAGACGCTTACTCCTTGGAAGGAAAGTTATGACCAACCTAGATAGCATATTCAAAAGCAGAGACATTACTTTGCCAACAAAGGTTCATCTAGTCAAGGCTATGGTTTTTCCTGTGGTCATGTATGGATGTGAGAGTTGGACTGTGAAGAAGGCTGAGCACCGAAGAATTGATGCTTTTAAACTGTGGTGTTGGAGAAGACTCTTGCGAGTCCCTTGGACTGCAAGGAGATCCAACCAGTCCATTCTAAAGGAGATCAGCCCTGGGATTTCTTTGGAAGGAATGATGCTAAAGCTGAAACTGCAGTCCTTTGGCCACCTCATGCGAAGAGTTGACTCATTGGAAAAGACTCTGATGCTGGGAGGGATTGGGGGCAGGAGGAGAAGGGGACGACAGAGGATGAGATGGCTGGATGGCATCACTGACTCGATGGACATGAGTCTGAGTGAACTCTGGGAGTTGGTGATGGACAGGGAGGCCTGGCGTGCTGCGATTCATGGGGTCGCAAAGAGTCAGACATGACTGAGTGACTGATCTGATCTGATAGATACTTATATAGATACTTATTATAAATGAGATGAATGATAGGTGTTCATGCTATGAAATAAGATATAGGTTTCTTCTTCTTCACACAAGGAACAGGCAAAAAAACAAAAAACAAAACAACAACAATACTATGCCCTGGGATGCTCTTTTCCTCTGAAGTTTGGGTTTTCACGGGCCAGGAAAATCAAAGTAAAAACTGGACAAGTTAGCCAGTAAGGACATTAACAACACTGACCATATACTGACACCATCAGTAATGTGAATCAGAACACAAGGCTGGACCCTGCATTAGAAGAAGAGCTATCTTTAAATTGAATACATTTAGGTTTTGGGAAATCTCACAGCACTGTCCTTATTTTTCTCACGTTGTCAAAGCAAAATTTGTCCATCAGCATGGAGCTGAGGCCCCTGCCTTCCCTCCAGAGTCTCATAGACAGAACCCCAGGCGCAGGGGGACAGCCCTTCCAGGGCCTGGCACCAGCTGGGGACTGTGGCCGGCTGTTTCTGGAGGAAGAGGGGTGGGGTGCTCCCCGGCACGTGCCCCCACCCTGGTTCCCAGCTGCCTCCCGACCGGCCCATGGCCCCCTTTCACAGAGCAGAGCAGAGTGCGGTGTGGAATTAGCTCTCTCATGGGACAGCACCGGGCCCTGGCTCCTGGACGCCTGCCCTTGTCTCCCCAGTGAACAGTTCTCACAGGGATTAGTCTGCCTTCTCAGAACTGAGCGTGCGCGGCCTTTCCCTCTCTCTGTACCACCTGGGAACCTTGTCGGCCCTGCAGCCGCTGGACTGCCTCCTGGCCCACCTGGCCCCGCAGCTCCCTGTGGCACTTCCTGGCAGAAAAGAAGTGACAGAAACAGAAGCACAGAGCCCCATGTTGGGTTCTGGGGGCTGGGTCATGTGGCACGGCCCTGGGCCCTTCTCTCCATTTGTCTCTGGTCCAGGCCATCACTGAACGCTCTGCCTCCAGCCTCCGTGCATGGTGGGAAGGGTGCTTCCTGCTGACCAGACACGTGGACTCCAGGGAAGGAGCCATCTTTATTCTCCTAGGCTGGGGGATGCACGCATTAGAACTAGTCATGAGAAAGAAAAGCAAAGATGAGTACAGTGGACAGTTACAAGAATTTTTGTTTTTATTTGAACGCAGGGGATGACATTTGAAAGGCTCTGGGATGCAGCAAGTACATAGCTTTTAATTAGTTGGATGACATGGCCATTGCGTAGCCAGGAAGACAGGTAAATGTAACACTTAATACATCTTTATTTCTTTAGAGGTCAGTAAATTAGAGAAACGGGATCTAGTGCTGTGGTTTTCTCCTTTTAATTGAGCTCTTGTTTAGATATGTGTGTGTGTGTGTGTGTTCCCAAGTTTAAACTTTCAGAGTTATGTAACCATTCCTCTTGGCTTATAATCAAGCTTTCAGATTAGCTGGAGGTGCCCTGGAGATTGGGGAGTTGGCATGGGACAATGCACGTGACCCTGTCAGGCTTCCTGGTCACCCCCTAGAAAGGTGTTTGTTTGCAGGTCACGGAAGAAAGCTGCTGGCAGGTGGTTCTAGTGCCCATTTTTGAGGCGCTGGGCCAATACTTTGAGCAGCTCGAGTTCTCAAAACTGTAATCACGAAAGGTAGAAATTTCATCACACTTTGCCCTTTGAAAACATCCCAGATGTTCAGTACGTCACTGAAATGTCTATACTAGCAGGATCTACTTGAGAAAAAGTCAAGTTTTCCAGTTATTTAAATTCTTCTTTCAGTGGTCTGCTCAATCCTGAATAGGAACTATATGGATCTTGGAAGTAGCACCCTGTGCAGCCCAAATCCTAGATGTTTCCTTTCTTCTCTTGCTTGCTAGGAGTTACCATCTCCCAGCTGTCGATTAAAATAAAAATTATGACTATTTCTGTATGGTTAGTAAACATGATGGCAGAGAGATTATAGACAGGACTCAACATTTCAAACTTCATTTGGTGGGATGCCCTATCTGTCATTGGTAGGACATATAGCTCCCCTAAAATCCAAGCCAGCTCGTCACTCCCTGGCCTCCGTGGGCCACCAGAGTTTGCAGATCACAGTTAAGGGCACCGAGCTTTTAGATCCCTAGTGAAAGGCCTATAGAAATGCAAATCTCCCAGCCACCCCTCAACTCTCGGGAACATAGAAAAAGCAAGTGGGGCCTAGGGAACCTCCAGGCATTATTTCCTGCTCCAGAGGGGGCTGGGGAAGAGGCCCAGCCGCCAGCTGCTGGCAGAAGGCACGCATTTCAGTACAAGCAAGGCACGTTGATCTTTGCGATGTACTTGCTGCAGAGGCCTTCCAGTGCCAATCACTGTGAATCAAGCAGAGATGTGACACTCCAAAGAGCCCCTCCCAGCCTTTAGTTCTCAGTCTGATTTGCAGTTTCAATGGGAGGTTAGTAGGACAAATGGGGAAACAGGCAAGCAGCCCAAGAATGTCAAAGTGGTGCCTGTGACTAAGACAGACCAGATTAGTGTCCCTTGACCTTTTATTTTTCAAAACAGAATAGCACAGTTTTTCTTATCAATACAAATAATGTATTACTCACTGAACAAATTCAAACATTGAGAGAACTATTCAAAATGAAAGCTGAACTCTTATCACCCTGAGATAACAGCTGTTACAATTTGGTGACCATTTTTCTGATAACTTTGTGTATGTTTGTACACCTAGAAATAAATTTACTCAAGGGGATAATATGCTTGTTTTTATGTAACTGCCTTTTTTAGTGATCAATAATAAATATAACTATTTATCAAGACTACTCAATAGTGTTGTCCCTTGATTCCAAGACACTCCTGCCCTCAGGATACCAAAATCCCCCAATGCTCAAGTTCCTTATTATAGAACCTTGAAGATTTTGCATATAACTTAAGTGCATCTTCCCATATACTTTTAAGTATCTCTAGATTACTTATAATGGGCTTCCCAGGTGCCACAGTGGTAAAGAATCCTCCTGCCAGTGCAGGAGACACAGGACACAAGAGATGCAGGTCTGACCCCTGGGTTGGGCAGATCCCCTGGAGAAGTAAATGACAACCTGCTCCAGTGTTCTTGCCTGGGAAATCCCAAGGACAGAGGAGGCTGGTGAGCTTCAGTCCATGGGGTCGCGAAGAGTTGGACACTACTCTGAACACAGCGCACGCGCACACACACACACACACATGGATTACTTTTACTACCCAATGCAATGTAAGTGCTATGTAAACAGTTCCTGGTTCACAGCAAATCCAAGTTTTGCTTTTTGGAATTTTTTGAAACCTTTTTCCTGAGTATTTTTGATCCCAGATGATTGAATCCATGGATGTGGAACCCATGGATATGGAGGGCTGACTGTATTCCACTGTGCGCTGTATCACAATTTATTAGCCGACAACAATTTGATATACACTTAGGTTTCTTCTAGTGTTTCACTATTATATGTTACACTTCCAGACAGCTTTTGGATATTTGGCTGACTATTTACTTAAAGGTGAATTTCTAGAAATTATTTTACTGGATCAAAGGAAAAGTTTATGTCAAAGTTTGATACAGTTTATTATTCTTCCCTGCAGTTTAGAATCTCATCAGAATACAGTGGTGCCCATTTCCTCATACACTTACCAACAGCAGGTTCTGAGATACTTTTTAAACTTTGCCAGTCTGATGAACCCATATATATATGTATGTATATATATATGATGGAGAAGGCAATGGCACCCCACTCCAGTACTCTTGCCTGGAAAATCTCATGGGCGGAGGAGCTTGGTAGACTGCAGTCCATGAGGTCGCTAAGAGTCGGACACGACTGAGCAACTTCACTTTCACTTTTCACTTTCATGCATTGGAGAAGGAACTGGCAACCCACTCCAGTGTTCTTGCCTGGAGATTCCCAGGGATGGGGGAGCCTGGTGGGCTGCCGTCTATGGGGTCGCACAGAGTCAGACACGACTGAAGCGACTTAGCAGCAGCAGCAGCATATATATATGAATATATATATAGCATTTCTTTGCTAACTTATGATACTGAATACATTTTTATGTGTTTACTGCCCACTTGCTTTTTTTAAAATGAAATAGCTCCCAATGTCCTTTTTAAAATGAAATAGCTCCCCATGTTCATTTTTCTAAAAGGTTATTATTACTTTTTTTTTCAATTGTAAAAACTCTTTATGTTTTAGAAATTTGCTGTCATATGTTTTTAGAATGTTTTAGAAAGATAATAATTTGTCTTTTGGTTTTGGTAGTTACAGAAGCTGTTTTTAATGAGGTAAAATTTACTAATATTTTGAAGAACTGATTTAAAATATTATAACCATGATTTGATTTTTATTATAGTGTATGTATGGTTCCTAATAAAAACATAAATCTTTGTTCTACCAAAAGTTTTTCTCTTATGTAATTTTGTTCTTTTAGGTAAGGATCTAGTTCCTTGACACACAAATAAATTGCCGGTTGCTTCCATATCATTTACAAATGATTCATCTTTTCCCTTTTTGATTTGAAATGCTTCCTTTATTATATATTAAATTTTCATTTGTTGCATGGGACTGTTTTTAGACTATCTTCTTATATATTTGATTACCTACTTATATGCCAGTAACCACATTGTTTTAATAGTTTTATAATATATTATGATATTAGGTAAGTACCCAGTCATTATCCATCCTTTCCCCCCAAATTTTTGACTATTCTTAGGTCTTCTACTTTGACGTATTTTTAAAGTAACTTTTGTTGTTGACTTGATCGAAGCATATAGAAAGGTACACAAGTCAAATTATATAATTTGATTGATTCTCAAGAGTGAAAACATTCATGTTCTTACTACCCAGATCAGGAAACAGAGCATCCCAGAACCCCCAAATCTCCCTTTGTGACTTCTAGTCTCTAGTCACTCACCAAAGGTAACCACTGTGTTGATCTCAATCACCACATTCATTTTACTTTTATTTTAAAAATTTTAAACTGTGGTAAAATACACATAGCATGTAATTTACCATTTTAGCCATTTTTAAGTGTACAGTTCACTAATGTTAGTGCTCAGAATCACATTGTGCAATCAATCTCCAGAACTTTTTCATCTTTTAAAATTAAAGCTCTATACCCTGTAGACCATAGCTCTCCATTTTCTGTCCCCCGCCCATAGTCCCTGGCAGACTTCCTGTCTCTGTGAATTTGACTACCCAAGGTACCTCACGTAAGTGGAATCATACATATTTGTATTATTTACTGGCTTATTTCACTTAGCATAATGTCTTCAAGATTTAGCCTTGTATCAGGTTTAGCACAGGTCAGAATTCCTTCCTTTATACTGCTGAATAATATTCCATTCTATGTATATACCACACTTTGTTTATCATTCTTCTGTTGAACTCTTGGGTTGCCTCCACTTATTATTGCAAATAATGCTGCTATGAACATGGGTATACACATGTTTCTTTGACACCTTGCTTTAAATTCTCCCAGAGGCGGGATTGCTACATCATATAGTGATCAGTTCAGTTCAGTTCGGTCGCTCAGTCATGTCCGACTCTTTGCGACCCCATAGACTGCAGCACGATAGGCTTCCCTGTCCATCACCAACTCCTGGAGCTTACTAAAACTCATATCCATCAAGTTGGTGATGCCATCCAACCATCCTATCCTCTATCATCCCCTTCTCCTCCTGCCTTCAGTCTTTGCCAGCATCAGGGTCTTTTCCATGAGTCAGCTCTTTACATCAGGTGGCCAAAATATTGGAGCTTCAGCTTCAGCATCAGTCCTTCCAATGAATATGCAGGACTGATTTCCTTTAGGATGGGCTGGTTGGATCTCCTTGCAGTCCAAGGGGCCTCTCAAGAGTCTTCTCCAACACCACAGTTCAAAAGCATCAATTCTTTAACTCAGCTTTCTTTATAGTCCAACTCTCACATCCATACACGAATACTGGAAAAACCATAACTTTGACTAGATGGACCTTTGTTGGCAAAGTAACATCTCTGCTCTTTAATATGCTGTGAAGGTTTGTCATAGCTTTTCTTCCAAGGACCATATAGCAATACAATTTTCAATTTTTTGAAGAACCACCACCACATTTCCCATAGAGACTGCATTATCTTTCCACCCACCAGGAGTGAATGAGAGGTCTAAATTTCTTCACATCTTCTCCAACACCTGTATTTTTCTGCTTTTTTAAAAAATATAGCAGTCACCTTAATGGCTGTGAAGTAGTTGCCTTTGTTTTGAACTTTACATAAATTGAACCATTAAATACATATCATTTTGTGTCTGACATCTTGTTATATATTATACATGTAATATTATTTTTGTATCATCCATGTTATTGCATTGAACAATATTTAATTAATTTAATTAGTTTTATAACATCCTATGGTTTATCCGGTCTAATGCTGAGGGAGTTTGAATTGTTTTTACTTGCTTATTACTATGACTACTACTGCCGTGAAACTTTTTAATGTTTTCATGTGCACACATATATGTATGGCTGTTAAATATACACCTAGGAGTGGAATTTCTGGGTCATAATGTACCCACGTATTCAGCTGTAGTAGATGCTGCCAGTTTTCTGAAGCTGTACTAATTTGCACACCTGCTAACAGTGGAGAAGGCAATGGCACCCCACTCCAGTACTCTTGCCTGGAAAATCCCATGGGGAGAGCCTGGTAGGCTACATCCATGGGGTCGCTTAGAGTTGGACACGACTGAGCAACTTCACTTTCACTTTTCACTTTCACGCATTGGAGAAGGAAATGGCAACCCACTCCAGTGTTCTTGCCTGGAGAAGCCCAGGGACGGGGGAGCCTGGTGGGCTGCCGTCTATGGGGTCGCACAGAGTCGGACACGACTGAAGTGACTTAGCAGCAACAGTTTATGAGTTCTCTCTAGCTGCTCCATATCCTCACTGACATTTAGTTGTTTAAACCTAACCATTCTGGTGAGTAAAAAGGGGTATCTAATTATGGTTTAAATTTGCATTTCCCTGATGAATAATGAGGTTAACCAGCTTTTCAGATGTGTATTAGCCATTTGGATATTCTCTTGTGATATGCATGCTAAGTCCTTTGTCCATTTTTCTGTAGCATTTTCTTCATTTTTTTTTCCTCAGTAACTTAAAGGACATCTTTATTCATTCTGAATGAGCCCTTTGTTAAAAATATATATTGCATTTCTTTTTTCAGTCTGTGGCTTGCCTTTTCACTCCTTCAAATGGTATCTTTTGATGAACAGAAGTTCTTTATTTTCATGTACTCTAATTTATCTATGGCTAGTGACTTTCATGTCCTATTTAAGAAATTTTAGCATATCTTAATAGCACAAAAATATTCTCTTGTGTTATCGTCTAAAACTATAATTGTTTTAGTTTTCACATTTAGATCCACAATCCAGCTGGGCTCTTGTTTTGTGGGTTTTTTAATCATGTGAGAGAGAGATTAAGAAGAGGTTTCCTCCATAAGGGTTTCCATTGACCCAGAATCACTTATTAAAAAGACGGTTTTCCCCACCACTGTACTACAGTATCATCTTTGTTATAAATCAAGTGTTGGTTTGTTTCTAGTTTCTCTATTCTGTCCATTGATCTGTGTTTTTTCCTCTTTTTTTTTTCTTTCTCATGCCAGTACCACACTGTCTTAATTACCTAGCCTTATAATTTGTGTTATCAGGGTGAGTTTTTCAGCTTTGCTCTTCTTCAAGATTGTTCTGGCTATTCTTGGCCTTTGGCCCTTTGTATTTCCACATATAATTTAAATTCTTGCCAAATTCCATGTCTTAAAAAAAAAGTTCCAGAATATTTTCAAGGTTTATATTGAATCTATGGATTTCAGGGAAATTGATATCTTTACAATATTATGTGCTCCAATCCATAAACATAGCACATCCTTCCATTTATTTAGATTTTATTTGCTGTCTCTAAATAATGTTATAGTTTCTGTATAGACATCTTGCATGCCTTTTGTTAGAATTATTTCCAATAATTTGATTTTTTTATTCTCTTTAAATGAAATGAAGTTTTTAATTTAATTTTCTAATTATTTATAGTGGATATTTAGAAATATAATTTATTTCATGTATTAACCTTGTTTCTAGTAGATTTGCTTAATTTATTTATTAATTTGAGAAGTTGATCTATAGATCTGGATAGATCACTAATCTGCAGTCTTCTTCACTCTTCAGATATTATCTTCTAAGCTACTCCTTTAAAGATGACCCATTTTTCCCTAAAAATGACTTTAACTGCATTCCACATGTTTTATTATGTAATATTTTCATTATCATTGAGCTAAAATATTTTCCAATTCATTGAGATTGCCTCTTGGAATATGGTCATATTGAGGAATTGTCTATTTTTTGTTACTGATCTCCTGCTCTATTCACTTTGTTTCTGAGCATTCCTGAAGAAAGTCACTAAATTATACTAACTGGGTCATCTGTAAGTCCTGGTAGCAAATTTTAGATCTTATTCTAGCTTGGATAACATTTTACCATTTCTCTTTAACTCGTTCATATTCTGCATTACTGCTATTTCCTATCTTTGCAAATGTTCAACCCTATTCCTGCCTCCCTCATTATAGCTGATGACCTAGATCTCTGAATGTATTAAGGTTTGAATTCATTGATGTCTCCACCTCAAGACTTGTCTATCTTATCTATCTTTTCCTTTTCCTCCTTTACTCCTGACTCAGAAGAAGACACGTCTCTCCTCTTTAGTCAAAGAATCTCTGACAAAATCTTAACTCAACTGACTCCTCCTAAGCCTTGAAGTGAAGTTAGTTGCTCAGTCATGTCCAACTCTTTGTGGCCCCATGGACTGTAGCCCACCAGGCTCCTCTATCTATAGGATTTTCCAGGCAAGAATACTGGAGTGGGTTGCCATTCCCTTCTCCAAGGGATCTTCCCAACCCAGGGATAGAACCTGAGTTTCCACACTGCAGGCAGATTCTTTACCACTGAGCCACCAGGGAAGCCCTTCTAAGCCTTGCCTACCAATCATTACTCTTCTTTTCCTGAATCTCTTCATCTCCTCTGGTTTCTTATTTTTTGTCATTGAATTCACTCAAATCTCCCCATCCCAAAACAAACAATTCTTGCTTCAATCCTGTTGCCTTCGATGGCTCCTACTTCTAAGAGGTCAGAATAGCAAACTGTTCAAACAATCTTGTCTCAGCTTCCTCAGCACTGATTCACTCCTTGCAATTTAGTTTCTGTCGTCATCACTCTACAGAAACTCTTTTTAATAGCCTCCTTTGACCTAAATCCGAAGTCCAATGGCCTCACCCCAGTGTTTCTCTTCTTTTACTTCTCTGTAATGTAATCAAGTGCTTCATGATTCTTTTTGGCTTCTCTGACATTTTTTCTTGCGTCTCCTGTTTCTCTGACAGATCCTTCCATGCCCCTTGCATTCTCCTCCCATCCTCTATAGATGTTCGCCATCTCTCTGTTCTAAGCTATCTCCTTCTTTCCTTCTCTCCCCACTCTTTCCCCCTTTCACTGTCCCATTCACATTCATGACTTTTTAAATTACCTGACGATGACTTCCCCCCAATTTATTTCCAGTTCCATTTTCACTCTTGACTTTTAATTCCTGCTACTTACTGAATGTTTGCCCCTGGATGTCCTACCAACCCCTCAAATTCAGCATGTCCAAAATAAGGTAGCTTCTTCTCAAATCTTTTTCTTGACTATCCTCTCTCTCTTAAAGGTACCAAGAAGCTCCTAGTAACTCAGAACTAAAATTCTATAGTCATCATTGGCTCCTTCATCTTCTTGTTCCATCCTCCAACAAATCAGACACTACGTTCTGTTACTTTCCAAAACGCCCCTTCCTTCTGTCATCACCACTCTGTTATTACTTTTGCAATAACTTAATGTACTTTAATTCCTGTTTCTACATCTTGTCTAGCTGGCTTGCTGCCACTAGACTAATGTTCCTTAATACATGTTAAATGAATAACTGAAGCACAGATTTAATTATGCTTCCTGGTGGTTACCTCCCTATTGTTGACTGAATGAAATTCAGATACCTTAACCTGAGTTCCAGACTCTTTGAATCTGGTTCTAGAATCTATCTCTATTTTTCCAGCTCTCAGTTCAGTTCAGTTGCTCAGTCACGTCCGATTCTTTGCGACCCCATGGACTGTAGCATACCGGGCTTCCCTGTCCATCACCAACTCCCAAAGCTTGCTCAAACTCATGTCCATCGAGTCGGTGATGCCATCCAACCATCTCATCCTCTGTTGTCCACTTCTCCTCCTGCCTTCAGTCTTTCCCAGCATCAGCTCTAAATCTTTTCCAGCTATAAATCTTTCTTATCCTGTATGTTTCAGTCAAATATCCTATCATTTTTCAAGCTGTGTCCTATAATACAATAGTACCCTTCAGGAGGTTAATACTTGTTTGTTGATTTTTTTTTTTAAGTTCTTTGGTAATTAAATGTAACCAATGTCAAAGAGCTTTCCTGCACAATTCTCAAAGCCTTTACTATTCTAATATACACTGTGAATTTCCAATTGAGGGGGAAAGTATGTGCTATTTCTCAATGCTGTTTGACCATGAACCCTATTTAAGGGACCATCACTTATCTCACTAGACACTAATGTTCCCAGGAACACATTTTGAAACAGGCTGATACAGATGCTCCTTTATTCCCCAAACATACTCCCTTCCTAACATCATTCTCTTAGATTAGAATAGTGATTCTCACCAAAGTCGACTTTGCCCTCCAGGAGAAATGAAGCAATGTCTAGAGACATTTTGGTTGTCAACATTGGGAGGGATATCCAGTGGATGGAAACCAGAGATGCTGTTAAACTTCCTACCAATGCAGGACAGCCCCGACAGCAAAGAATTACCCAGACTCAAAATGTGAATAGTGCCGAGGCTGAGAAACCCCAATCTGGAGTAACCTCACTTTTGCTTCCCTGGGCCAGAGAAAGCTGTATCCATTTCTTAAAGTCTAAGTTCAGTCACTCAGTTGTGTCTGACTCTTTGCAACTCCATGGACTGCAGCATGCCAGGCTTCCCTGTCCATCACCAACTTTCTTAAAGTCTAGATCAAATATATTCTCTTCAATGAATACTTGATGTTACTGCCTAGGTTTTTCTCCCTTCTAACCATCCACAGCACTTTGTAACTTTTCCCCATATAGCATTTATCCAACTCTTCCCCATATTATACATATTTATGTACATTTAGAACATCTTCTACTAGGCCTTAATGTTTTTCAGTAGAGAGGCGATATTGTGATCATTTTTCCCCTTTCTCCAAATAGCTGGCAGAGCAGTAACAGTCAGTTCTCACTTAAAAAACAAAACGGGACTTCTCTGGAGGTCCAGTGGTTAAGACTCCATGCTTCCACTGCAGGAGTGCAAGTTCAATCCCTGGTCTGGAACCTAAAATCTCACATTAAAAAAAGAAATAAAAAATGAAAATTAATTTCAGTTCCATTTCTCTCACCTCCTAAGCTTAATTGTTCACCCAGTCTTGTCAGCATTTCCTTCACATTTTCCCCCACATCTTTCTTTTTCCTTCCATGTGCATTGCTACTGCCTGTTCACACTTTAAGGCCCCATGCCCTTATTTCAATGACAGGGAGGGGAAAGCCTGTCAAGGAGAGAGCTCACTCTGAAGTCTGATATTCTTTGAGTTGACCCCAGGCTCCGCCCTTTTCCACTGGTATCTGTACCCAGGCAGAGTAATCGCCTTTTCCCAGGAACTGTGGCTCTTCCTGCGAGTGTGATTCTATCCACCTTGCAGAGTTTCTGTAAGGCTCAAAGACAAGTTCAGAAAGGACCTGAAATACAGTGGGTGCTCAACAAGTGAACTCTCATAGTCAGTCACTTCTGAAGGGTGCTTCCTACCTCCAGGCTCTGCTCCAAAGCCTTTTCTTTAATTCTCCATCACCGCAAAGTCCAAGTTGCTGGGATTCAGAGCTCTGGAGATTGATTACCAATTTACTGAAAGAATTGTTAGTGTTAGTCACTCAGTCATGTCTAACTCTTTGTGACCCCATGGACTGTAGCCCACCAGGCTCCTCTGTCCATGGAATTCTCTAGGCAAGAATGCTGAAGTGGGTTGCCATTTCCTTCTCCAGGGGGTCTTCCTGTCCCAGGGGTTGAACCCAGGTCTCCTGCATTGCAGGCAGACTCTTTACCGACTGAGCCACCAGGGAGCTATTTTACTGAAAGAAACTTATCTTTAATTCCAAACCCTCAACTTCTGACAGATGGGTCCAGTCAGTGCTTCAAACCATCCTGAGCATTCTCAGCTCCACAGGCTGTACTGGGCTCTCTCTTGGAAACCACTCTTCTTCTTTATTCAGATCCTACCCATCCTTCCATCTCAGTCCATCTCTTCATTCTGTACAGTCTCCTTGACTCTGACCAACAAGGATCCTTTTCTTTTCTGAATATTCAGAGTCCTTACAGTCTTCCCTTAATGAATCAATTAATCTCCACTGCCTAATAGATTCTCATGTGGGGAACTTCTATGATTACCTGACCTTCTGTGTGTTCTCTTGCTTTCTTATTTTAGACATCTCACCAAGTTGCTTTGCACACACTGCTGCTGCTGCATCACTTCAATCTTGTCCAACTCTCTGCGACCCCAGAGACGGCACCCACCAGGCTCCCCCGTCCCTGGGATTCTCCAAGCAAGAACACTCGAGTGGGTTGCCGTTTCCTTCTCCAATGCATGAAATTGGAAAGTGAAAGTGAAGTCGCTCAGTCATGTCTGACCCTCAGCGACCCCATGGACTGCAGCCTACCAGGCTCATCAAGGCTCCAAAAATATTCAGTCCAAAACAGTTGGTGTCCTCTTAACTCTGAGCAAAGAGTGGGACATGACTGAGCAATTTTCACCTCACTAACTCCGAGGATGCCTTAAAATGTCTCTTCTCTTAAACCTCATGGCCTCCTTTAGAGGGTTCCTTTGGTACAGGCATTGATTCCCTGGTGGCTCAGACGGTAATGCGTCTACCCACAATGCGGAAGAACCTGGTTCGATCCCTGGGTCGGGAAGATCCCCTGGAGAAGGAAATGGCAACCCACTCCAGTACTCTTGCCTAGAAAATTCCATGGATGGAGGAGCCTGGTGGGCTACAGCCCATGGGGTCGCAAAAATTCGGACACGACTGAGCGACCTCACTTTGGTACAGGCAGAAATGGAGAATGACACCGATTCAACAGGGGAGCCAGGAGAGGGAGGTCAATGCACCCAGGCTCTGAGAAAATTCTTCTAAACAAGAATAAAGGCAATCAGACACTAACATCTTAATTAATAATTTTAATGGCTTATCCAAAATAATCCTCTTGATTTGGAAGGATTATGTTCCACTTGACAAAACTACCAACCCATGTGGAAAGATGTCTCATGTGCTGCTCTTGTAGTTACAAAAAAGCCTGGTGGGACACAGGGGTCATCCAGCAAAGTGATCCAGCCAAGGGCTCAGCTGGTGGGGGCCTCGTCCCCAAGCAAGCAAGACAGCCCCGCACCAGGTGCCAGCATCCTAAAACCAACAACAGTCTGGAAATAATCCCAAGCCTACAGAGAAGTTATCAAAATAGGCTCAGTGGTAAAGAACCTACCTGTCAATGCAGGAGACTTGAGTTTGATTCCTAGGTTGGGAAGATCCCCTGCAGAAGAAAATGGCAACCCACTCCACTATTCATTCATTGATAGTGAAATCCCATGGATAGAGGAGGCTGGCGGGCTATAGTTCATGGGATCACAGAAGAGTTGGATACAACCTAGCAACTAAGCAACAACAACAGTTCTCCCATACAGCATTTCATTCAGTTCAGTTGCTCAGTCATGTACAACTCTTTGCGACCCCATGGACTGCAGCATGCCAGGCTTCCCTGTCCATTACCAACTCCTGGAGTTTTCTCAAATTCATGTCCATCGAGTCGGTGATGCCATCCAATCATCTCATCCTCTGTCATCCCCTTTTCCTCCTGCCTTTGATCTTTCCCAGCATCAGGGTCTTTTCCAAGGAATCAGTTCTTTTCATCAGGTGACTAAAGTATTGGAGTTTCAACTTCAGCATCAGTCCTTCCAGTGAATATTCAGGACTGATTTCCTTTAGGATGGACTGGTTTGATCTCCTTGCTGTCCAAGGGACTCTCAAGAGTCTTCTCCAACACCACAGTTCAAAAGCATCAATTCGTCAGCGCTCAGCCTTCTTTATGGTCCAATTCTCACATCCATACATGTCTACTGGAAAAACCATAGCTTTGACTAGATGGACCTTTGTCAGCAAAGTAATATCTCTGCTTTTTAATATGCTGTCTAGGTTGATCATAGCTTTTTTTCCAAGGATCAAGTGTCATTTAATTTCTTTTCATTTCATTAGATTTACCTTTTTGCCCTTTCTATTAACTGTGGTCATTCTCTATTTTTTTTCCCCTGAACTATTTGGAGAGAATACTTCAATGTGTATTTCATAATAATAATGCTGCTTTTGTGCATAAAATTCAACAGCTGAGTTATCAACTTCACTAAATTAAACATTGATATGATTCTCTCACCTAATCAGCCATTTGTTCTCCAGTTTTGTGAATTGGCCCAGTCATGTTGTTTATAGCATTTCCCCTCCACTATAGATGCAATCTAGAATCAGGGATTGCTTTTAGTTCTTATGTTGATTTAGTCTCCTTTATTCTGAACTACATCCACAATTTTTCTTCATCTTTTATAATATCAATGTGTTTCAGGAATACAGTTTCTATCTAAATAATAAAATGTTTGTAGGTCGAAGACCCTAAATATTCCACAAAAAACTTAACATAAATTAATTCAGGAAAGTTGCAGGATACAAAGTCAACACACAAAAATCAGTTGTTTCTATACACTAACAATGAATAATATGAAAAGGAAATTAAGAAAACAATCCCATTTACAATAGCATTCAAAAAGAATAAAATACTTAGAAGTAAACTTAACCAAGGAGGTTTTACCAAGGAGAAGAAAGACACTGAAAACAACAAAACATTGTTTAGAGAAATTAAAGACACAAGTAAATGGCAAAACATTTAATACTCATGAATGGGAAGACTTATTGGTAAAAATGTCTATAGTAGTCAAAGCAATCTACAGAGTCAGTAAAATCCCTATCAAAATCTCAATGGTTTTTTGTTTTTTGCAGAAATAGAAAAAAAAAAAAAAAAAACCTTGAAATTCATGTGGAATCTCAAAGGACCCCAAATAGCCAAAAGAATCTTAAGAAAGAAAAATAAGGCTAATTTCTAAAAGCATATTACAAAATACAGGAATCAAAACTCTATAGCACTGGCATAAAGCCAGACATATAGACCAACGAAACAGAATAGAAAGCCCAGAAATGACCTATATATGGTCAACTGGCCTTCCATAAGTGTGCTATGGCTACACGATGGAGACAGATAGTATCTTCAACAAATGGTGTCAGGAAAGCTGGATATTCACATTCAAAAGAATGAAGTTGGACCCTTACCTTACACCATATACAAAAATTAACTCACAATGAATTGTAGACCATATATAAGAGCTGAAGTCATGAAACTCTTAAAAGAAAACATGAAAGCTTCATGACATTGGATTTAGCAATAATTTCTTGGATATGAAACCGAAAGTAGAGGCAACAAAAACAGACAAATGGGACTACATCAAACTTTAAAACTTTCGCACTGCGAAGGAAACCAAACAATCAAAGCATGAACGAGGCAAGCTACAAAAAAGGAGAAAATATTTATAAACCATATAACTGGTAAATGGCTAATACCCAGAATATATGAAGAACTCATAAAATCCAACAATAAAAAACAAAAATTCAATTAAAAAATGAACAAGACTTGAATAAACATTTCTACAAAGAAGATATACAAATGGTCAATAAGCATATGAAAAGGTGCTCAACAATACTAAACATAAGGGAAATGCAAATCAAAACCACAATGAGATATCACCTCATACCATGAAGATGGTCACTATCAAAAAACAAACAAACAAAACAAAACCAAAACCCCCATACAGCCAGAAAGCAACAAATGTTGGAAAGGAGGTGGAGAAAAGGAAATTCTCATGCAGTGTTGGCGGGGATGTAAACACTGGGGTGCCCCAGGATGCAGCCACTATGGAAAACAGATGGAGTTTCCTCAAAAAATTAAAAATAGAACTACCATATGATCCAGCAATCCCTCTTCTGCAGATAGAACCAAAAAATTGAAAACAGGATCCTGAAAAAATAGTCGCACACCCATGTCCATAGCAGCATTATTCACAATAGCCAAAATGTTGAAATGACTTAAATGTCCATCAACAGCCATGAATGGATAAAGAAAATGAAGCATATACATATGTGTACAATGGAATAGTATTCAGCCTTTAAAAGGAAAGAAATTCTGACACATGCTAGAGAATGGGCAAACTTTGAGGATGTTGTGCTAAGTGAAATAAGCCAGTCATAAAAGGGCTGCTGCTGCTGCTGCTAAGTCGCCTCAGTCGTGTCCGACTCTGTGTGATCCCACAGACGGCAGCCCACCAGGCTCCCCCGTCCCTGGGATTCTCCAGGCAAGAACACTGGAGTGGGTTGCCATTTCCTTCTCCGATGCATGAAAGTGAAAAGTGAAGTAGCTCAGTTGTGTCCATCTCTTAGTGTCCCCATGGACTGCAGCCCACCAGGCTCCTCCGTCCATGGAATTTTCCAGGCAACAGTACTGGCAAATACTGCATAATTCCATTCATATGAAGTGTGCAAAGAAGTCAAATTCAGAAACAGCCAGCAGAATGGTAGTTGCCAGAGGCTTTGAGGGAGGGGAGCAGGAGAGTCCCCCAGTGATAAATACAGACGACGAGTTCTAGAGACCTGTTACACAATGCGCGTGTAGTTGACACTACTGCGCTGCGCACTTTAAAATGGTTAAAAGGGTGAACCTTATGTTAGTGTTTTTTAGCACAACTAAATAGCTAAACAACCAAAACAGCCGCCCTTTGGGGTTTGTCAGATGATTCCTCACGATTAGGATTTGTCTATGTGGGGAAGCTGGGGAGACTCCCTAAGTTGTCTTCTCCTCGGGGCGTCCTGGAGGCTTGTGGTATGCACCTGGCTCTCAACGCCGATGTTAGATTTAATGAAGACGTGGTCTTATTTCTCCACTGGGTAGTTACTCCACCTTTCTTGGCAGCTGACAGGCAATCTGTGGGGAAATACTCTGAGACTATGAAAACATGCTGCTTCTCAGCAAAACTTCCCCTGAAGTTAGCATCCATATATCCATCCTTGACTACCTAAGTTCTTATTATGATGCTTCAAAAATGATGCTTTTTCAACATGAAAACTTTTCATACATTTTCACCCATGAATTCTTTCACATTTATTGACTAGTACTTGACTTTCTGGGCTTCCCCTGTGGCTCAGCAGTAAAGAATCCCCCTGCAATGCAGGAGCCACAGGAAAAGCAAGTTTGATCCCTGGGTTGGAAAGGTTCCCTGGAGGAGGGCATGGCAACCCACCCCAGTATTCTTGCCTGGAGAATCCCACGGATAGAGGAGCCTGGTGGCCTACTCTGCGAGACCATAGGGTCACCAAGAGTCAGACATGACTGAAGCACCTTAGCACGCATGCACTTGACTTCCTGCTGTGATGAAAGCCCTTCCTTCTCATTCATTGACTCATTCATTCATTGGTCTCCTTATTATTGGTGTGGACTCAGAGCCCTAGTTTCTAATGGTCTACAATTCACCACTGTCCTCCACTAGTTTGCTGCTCAAATTGTTCCAGAATTGGCCACTGAGAGCCTCTGCCAGTTGCTGCTCCGTCTTTGTGCCCTATCATTTTTACAGCCCTTGTTTACTTTCTAGCAACACAAAATGTTCAGCACCTTTTCAAATCCTGGGCAAAATTAAGAGAGAGGGAGGGGAAAAGGAAAGAAGAAAGTAGAATATCAGGGGAAGAGAGAGACGAGCGGGAGTGTAGCGGCACACTCGGATCCACTGGCCCCTCTGAGAGAGGTGGCGCGCCCCCAGCTTGTCCCAGAGAGCAGAGCCGGGCCCCTGGGACACCAAGCAGACTCTGCTACACCTTTGGAGGCAACAAACTTCGCATTTTGCTCATGGTTCTGTCAGGTGCAGATGACGGAAACCAACCGGAGGAGAGAGAGAAAGATTGAGAATTTATTGGCTTATAAGCCTGAAAATAATGGGGTTTCAACACAGCTCTGTTCAGTTGCCAACCCTGCTGGGTCTGGATGCTTGGGTGGATGCTGGAGACAGTTTCTCCCTGTCTGTCTCGTCTCCCTCCTTCTCTCTGTTCTGCCTGGCTTTAGCCCGTGTTGCTTTTATTCTTGGTCAGCCTCTCCTCCCAGGACGACAGAAGTGCCCCAGCCATGCTTGATAAATCCTACTCACTTTGCAGCTCTCCCGGCAGGGTAACAGCACTCCTGGGAGTGTCCCTGATGGCAGGCGCCCGAACCAGGCCCGGCGCTGGGCGGGGCACCGCTCTCACAGGCCAGCGCGGAGCTACCTGCTCCCCCTGGGGCCAGAAGGGTGGGCAGAGTCCCCCAAACACGTGGGCTGAGCAGGGAAGGGAGGCAGCTCCCCGAAGACCTTGGTCAGACTTTTACCAACAGGGAGGAAAGCGGTGTTGGGAAGGGTGGCACAAAGAATCACCATGTGGGGGGCAGGGGGCACTTGGTGCCCCGCTGTGACAGAGAAGCCGCAGCCCCGCTTCCTTGCTGTGACCACCACGATCCCTTGTATGAACAAGGCCCCTGGCAAGAAAGACAACCTGGAACTCTCTCACCTCAAGACTGGGGCTTCCGTCCGCCCAGCTTGCCCCTGGCACCCTAGTAGGCCCAGTGCCACCCGCAGGGCCTCAGTCCCCGGAGCCCAGAGGAAGGAGACAGGCCCCGGCACGCCGCGGGGTCCTCTCCCCACCCCGACAGGCCTTGTCTCATCCTTTCTCCCCTGGCCCGGGCCCCATGGGGCAGTGTCAGTCACTGCAGTGTGTGATATCATGTCAGATGACAGCCGAGAGCGCCCCGCACATAAGCTGACAGCAATCAGCTTATCTGGAAGCCACCCCAGCTGAGTAAAGGGTCATTATCAGAATTATTCACACAGACTTACAGCAGCAGGAAGTCGGCAGAGGAGGCCTTGCATCACCCTCACTTGAGTCACTCGGCACAGCAGGGGTTGAAGCTCAGAGGAGCCTGCCCTCCCCTCCGCTCTCTTCCCTCCTTTTTCTGGTTCCTCAGTGTCCTCTCCCTCCCGACACCCACCAGCCAGGAGGGAGAGGTTACCTCAGGGCCCCCTCAGGCCTGGTCTTCCTTGCTGCCCTGAGTCTGTTTTCTGAGAAGAATTACACCCCAGGAGGCAAGGCCTCTGCAGGTGGTGGGGGTTGGGGGGTTGGGATGCTGCCCAATTAAACCCAGGCTTAGAATGGTCCCACCACCGACTTTGGCATCAAAATGTCAAAACAAGCCATTTCATGGACCTGTTCCTTTGCAGGTCTGGTTCCCACAGCTGCGGCCTGCTTAATACACATCCTGTGAAGAAAAAAACAACACAAGTATTCTGCGGGGGAGGCAGTTCCAAGAACTCGCAGACCCACCGAACATTCCCCCGCCTGCTCGCGCGTGCCAGCCTCAGTCCCCACCCTGCCACACCCACCCCTCCTGCCTCTCTTTGCCCAACAAGTCCACACCTGCAGCACACACTCAGAACCCGCCCGGCACACACACATCCCCCTGTGAGACCAGGCAACCCCCTGTAGGAGCTGTGGGAAAGAGGCAGGAACAGCCAGTGTGGTTAACGAGGTGGGTTCAAAGGCGGGGGCGCCCTCCTCACCACCCCCAATAATGACATCTAAGAATCACAGGCCTTGAACTTCAAGGCAGGCAAGGTGGGAGAAGATGAGGCTTGTGTGGAAGGGAGAGAGCTCTGTAACCTGTGTACCAATTTACCCATAAAATGTACTTCAAGTCCCTAGCTGTGTAGACGCTCTTCAAACATTGCTTTAGGCCCCACTCCGCCCCCAGCTCTGGATACCGCTGTTCCAGCAAATTGCATCTTAGGAACATGGCGATCCTGACCTGTTGCACAAAAGCAGGGTCCTGGTCCAGTAACTTTTTTAGGTTAGGGTATTTTTAGGTTGGGCTTCCCTGTTGGCTCAGATGGTAAAGAATCTGCTTGCAATGCAGGACACCTGGGTTTAATCCCCAGGTCAGGAGGATCTCCTGGAGAAGGGAATGGCAGCCCACTCCAGTATTCTTGACTGGAGAATCCCATGGACAGAAGAGACTGGTGGGCTATGGTCCATGGGGTCACAAAGAGTCAGCCATGACTGAACGATTAAAAAAGAAAAAAAAAGGGAAAGAAAAGATTTTTAGGTTAGATACTTTTTAGTAACTGGTTCTTAGATGCCCAGAGGCCAGAGTGTCAGAGTGATAGACCCGAGGCAGAGGAGCCAGGGTGGGTGGGGGTAGGAGAAATCTGGACTGTGACCGGCCTCCTTCTAGTCACCCAGAGGAACGGAGGGGCCTCCCAAAGGAGAGCGCCATGCAGAGAGCACCCGGGGATCAGCCCAGGGCTGCTGGGGCGAGGGGCGCAGGCTATGTGTCTTGCCTAACCCCAGTGCTAAAGGCTGGAGTCTAAACTCCGGGTGTCAGCGGGGTCAGCTCTTCATGAGGGGCCTGAGAGCGACTGCTCTGGCGTCTCTCCTTGGCTTGTAAATGGAAGTCTTCATCGCCGCCACCCTGCGTTCTCCCCGAGTGGGCTGTGTCCAGACGTCCCCTTGGTACTAGGGCGTCAGTCATCACGGCCCTAGGGCCGTCTCACTGACCTCATTTTAATTTGACCCCCTCTAGAAACCTCTGTTTCCAAATAGGGTCACATTTGGAGACACATCGTGGTAGGAAGCCTGCGTCTGTTTGTGAGGGGAGTGTGTTCAAGCCCCCGCACCCTGGCTCCCTAGACCCTGCTCTCAGGGGAGTGCATCAGCACTAACACCTCATAATGTTTCTATCACAACCTTTTCACATGCTTCTGACAAATTCTCCCATCCATGGCTAACAGGGTGTTCTTAAACTCTGACAAGGCGTGAGATCAAGCGCCTGGGCTTTCCTTCTCTCAGGATCTCAGGGCCACTGGCCCCCCAGGCGGGAAGGCGTCTCGTGTGGCCCCTGCATTGGAGAACCCAGGTTGTGGGCTCTTCCCCCCGGCTCCCCCCAGCTCTGTGCTGCTGGGGCTGGGGCCTCGGCATCCAGGGGAGAGCCACAGATGAGCAGGTGGCCCCGGGAGTGTCTGTTGGGGTCCCAGGGATGCTCCAGTTAAGAGGCACAGAATCGTCATGCGGGGCCCTGTCTGCGTCCGGCAGCTCATCCCAGCCTCTGACCTTTGCAGACAGGGATGTGGTGGTGACCACCTTGGGCTTTGCTAGCATCCGACAAATGAGTGCTGGGAGAGTCACCTCATGTGTCCTCTTGCGAGTCCCAGACCGGGACAGGCCCCCCGCCCATGCTGAGAACACGCACAGCCTAGGGCAGGCCACCCCGTCCCGCCCCTGTCCTTACTCCTGCTCCAGGAGGTAACCAGCTCCTTCCCAGCTGGGCTCCTGTTTCATCTTCTTCCTATTAATTAATGTGGAGTTCCCACCTCTGAGCAGTGCCCACTGTTTATCTCAGAATGGGCAAGTCTCAACATGGGCCTCCCAGGCACAGTGGGAGAGAAGGGGAGAAGGATCAGGGCGCCCCTGGATGGAAGCCACAGGCCCTGGGCTCCGGCAGCGGGAAGCCGAGGGTTCATTCTTCGGACACCACGTTCAGGATCTTAGACATCCTCTGCGGAGGCCCAGCCTTACACACAAGGCAGGGGCTTGTCTGAGGTGGACAGCCCATTGCACACAGCCACGTTCGCCACGTTGGAAATGACTCAGGGCAAGGGGGGAACCAGGAAGCACGCCCGGGGAGCCCCTGTGGCTTTTGGTTTCCCAGCACCGCCGTAACACTCAGTTCAGTTCAGTTCAGTCGCTCAGTCGTGTCTGACTCTCTTCGATCCCATGAATTGCAGCACACCAGGCCTCCCTGTCCATCACCAACTCCCAGAGTTCACTCAGACTCACGTCCATCGAGTCAGTGATGCCATCCAGCCATCTCATCCTCTGTCGTCCCCTTCTCCTCCTGCCCCCAATCCCTCCCAGCATCAGAGTCTTTTCCAATGAGTCAACTCTTTGCATGAGGTGGCCAAAGTACTGGAGTTTCAGCTTTAGCATCATTCCTTCCAAAGAAATCGCAGGGCTGGTCTCCTTTAGGATGGACTGGTTGGATCTCCTTGCAGTCCCAGGGACTCTCAAGAGTCTTCTCCAACACCACAGTTCAAAAGCATCAATTCTTCGGTGCTCAGCCTTCTTCACAGTCCAACTCTCACATCCATACATGACCACTGGAAAAACCATAGCCTTGACTAGACGAACCTTTGTTGGCAAAGTAATGCCTCTGCTTTTCAATATGCTATCTAGGTTGGTCATAACTTTTCTTCCAAGGAGCAAATGTCTTTTAATTTCATGGCTGCAATCACCATCTGCAGTGATTTTGGAGCCCCCCAAAATAAAGTCTGACACTGTTTCCACTGTTTCCCCATCTATTTGCCATGAAGTGATGAGACCAGATGCCATGATCTTCGTTTTCTGAATGTTGAGCTTTAAGCCAGCTTTTTCACTCTCCACTTTCACTTTCATCAAGAGGCTTTTTAGTTGCTCTTCACTTTCTGCCATAAGGGTGGTGTCATCTGCATATCTGAGGTTATTGATATTTCTCCCGGCAATCTTGATTCCAGCTTGTCATCCAGCTTGTTACATCCATAACACTAGGAAATGTAAAATTACATTGTTAGAAAATTTGTCCCTCAGCTCACGCAGGTTTTGTGAAACCTTTCTAAAATGAAAATATTTTCTGAGAGTATTTTACCTTAGCAAGGAAGGCTTCAGGACTGGGACATAGGACTTCCTTGGTGGTCCAGTGGTTAAGACTCTGAGATTTCACTGCAGGGGATGCATGTTTGATCCTCGGTCAGGGAACTAGAATAATGCATACCATGCAACTAAATTAAAAATTTTAAAATAATAGTATTATTATGGGATTTCCCTGGTGGTTCTGTGGTTAAGATTCTGCCCTTCAAGCTTCCACTGCAGGGGATGTGGGTCTGATCCCTGTTTAGGGAAGTCCCACATGCTGCATGGTGCAGCCAAAAAAAAAAAACCTGGGACACAAAACTCCCCCTTCGGTCAGGATGGGCTGTGTGGGGAGTTAGGGGGAGAGAATGAGCCGCCGCTCAGTGGGAGCAAGGCGTGCTGGAGAGGGATTCCGCTCAGAGGAGCCTTGCTTTGTGGTTACCCATCAATAAATGTCAAGTTCCAGGCACTTTCATCACCACTGTCTACAAAAGAGAGGACAAAAGCCAGCCAGTGGTCAGGGAGCCCAAGGAAGGAGGTGGACTTGGGGAAGTTTAAGTGTGCAATTCACTTGTCTTGAAAAAAAATCATTTTTAGTCAGTGAAGGAAGTTTTCAATGATCAGAATCTGATACTCTTTTTTTTTTTTTCTATTTTACTGCAGAACATTCATAAGAAAAAAATCAGCATTTCTCAGGCATTTTTTTCAAGAACCTCACAACTGACAGGGTAAAGCCTCACACCCCAAACGACACTCTCTTTTTTTTAAGGCATGAAAGACTCCAAAGAGGGCATTTCTGCTGTGGGGTCAACATGTTGTTATAAACCTTAGGATCAAGTACTTTATTGATTGATTGATTGATAGAAGCATAATTAATTTACAATGATGTGTTAGTTTCAAGAATACAACAAAGTGATTCTGATATATATTAATATATATTCTTTTTCAGATTCTTTTCCAGTATCGGTTGTAACAAAACACTGAATACTGTTCCCTGTGCTATACAATTGAGTACTTAAAATTGGGAAAACAAAAAGAGGCCTACCCTGCTGTGTTGGGTATTCCAGGTAATAGAGACTGCCTTCTGACAGCCTACAAATCAGAAGACTGAGCTCCTTTGTGCAAGAAGTTTGCATCAGACACAAAGATTTATATTGAACGGCCACCAGATGGTGTCTTAGTTCCCCTCCCGCTCACACTCCGGCTTCCTTTGTTTTCTGATGAGAGCTGACATTTCATGGGAAGAGCAATCCAGGGAAGACCCTGGGCCCAAAAGAGCCACAAGGACGATTTTATTGGTTCAGCCTGACTAGACTCCCAGCTCGTAAATGTGGGAGCCGCAGTCAGTGACTGAGCGCGAAGTGGAATGCATGCGTCTCCATATGGTGGGAGCAACGACTAAGGACTTATCCGCCCCAGCATGCACTGGGACCTGACACGGTGGGAGCAACGACTGAGGACTTATCCGCCCCAGCATGCACTGGGACCTGACTCAGGGTTCATTGCTCCCACCCAGCGTGTTGGCGCTGGATTCATAGCTGATTTCTTGCTCTTGGGGTGTCTGGGTGACCCAGCTTCAGGAGGAGGGAGACTCTGTTCGTGTGGAACCATCTTTGCATAACACACCGACTTTCTAAATAAATCAAATACATTTAATTTTTAAAAAATTCTCTCTGGAGACTGAAATTACTTTTCTTTTCCACTAGGAAGAGAAAATGGGAATACACATGGTAAACTCAGTTCTAAATGAGCATAGTGACCTTTACCATTCTCTTCTCCTTAGTGGACATTGCTATGCTTTTCCCATAGACTTCACAGTGTGTTGGGATAACTGGTCAAACTTTTCTAAGTTGCTAGATCTGCCACAGATGCTTCCAGAATCTGGAGAGGACACGTGCTGTAATTATGACTTTGGGACTTGAGATCCTGTCCCCCATGAAATGACCCTGTCCACCCCCTTGAACTAAGTATCCTCTCCTTGAAAATGTTTGGTGTCTGACTGCCACTGCCAGTTTTACTAGTACACGTGCACACCCACGGCGGGCTTCCCTCATAGCTTAGTCAGTAAAGAATCTGCCCGCAATGCAGGAGACCCAGGTTCAATCCCTGTGTCGGGAAGATCCCCTGGAGAAGAAAATGGCAACACACTCCAATATTCTTGCCTGGAGAATCCCATGCAAAGAAGAGCCTGGTGGGCTACAGTCCATGGGGTCGCAAGAGTCAGACACGACTGAGCGACTCAACCACCACCACACCCGTGGACCTCAGGCAGAGCATTAACAAGGAAGAATCCCCAGACTTCTCTGGCTAAGACTCCACACTCCCAATGCAGGGGCCATGGGTTTGATCCTGGTCAGGGAAGATCCCGCATGCCTAATGGCATGGCCAATAAAGATAGGAAAAATCCTTCTCTCCATTTTCTCCCATTCCCCAAGTCCCTAGGTATCCATGCCCCATTCTCCAGAGTTTATCTCAGAGCACGGAGACAATGCAGGCCAAAGTTGGACGAGCCAGGGTGCCGTGTACCCCGCCAGCCAGGAAGAGCTGACACACAGAGGACAATTCCTGTGACTTCTCAGTGCCTGAATTTGTCAGAGAGGAACGTGGTCAGACCATCCACACTTCTGTGATGCAAAAGATGCCATCTGTGCACTTGAAATCTGTGTCCATGGGCAGCAAGTTCCTGGCTGTGCTTCTACCACAAACCATGTCTCCATCTTTGGCAACCATGTACAGTCTATTTTATATTCACTCACACACATGGGGGTACTGGACAGGGGCCTCACAGGGATCTCTGAGAATGGATCTGAGTGTGTTATTAGCTGCAAGATCTCTTCAAGAAAATTGGAGATACCAAGAGAATATTTCATCAAAGATAGGCACAATAAAGGACACAAATGGTATGGACCTAACAGAAGCAGAAGATATTAAGAAGAGGTGTTAAGAATACACAGAAGAACTGTACAAAAAAGATCCCAATGAGCCAGATAACCATGATTGTGTGACCACTCACCTAGAGCCAGACATCCTGGAATGCAAAGTCAAGCAGGCCTTAGGAAGCATCTCTACAAACAAAGCTAGTGGAGGTGATAGAATTCCAATGGAGCTGTTTCAAATCCTTAAATATGATGCTGTAAAAGTGTTGCACTCAATATGCCAGCAAATTTGGAAAACTCAGCAGTAGCCACAGGACTGGAAAAGGTCAGTTTTCCTTCCAGTCCCAAAGAAGGGCAATGACAAAGAATGCTCAAACTACCGCACAATTGCACTCATCTCACATGCTAGCAAAGTAATGCTCAGAATTCTCCAAGCCAGGCTTCAACAGTACATGAACCATGAACTTCCAGATGTTCAAGCTGGATTTAGAAAAGGCAGAATCAAACCAAAGATCAAATTGCCAACATCTGCTGGATCATACAAAAAGCAAGAGAATTCCAGAGAAACATCTACTTCTGCTTTATTGACTATGCCAAAGCTTTTGATTGTGTAGATCACAACAAATTGTGGAAAATTCTGAAAGAGACTGGAATATCAGACCACCTGACCTTCCTCCTGAGAAATCTGTATGCAGGTCAAGAAGCAACAGTTAGAACTGGACATGGAACAACAGACTGGTTCCAAATCGGGAAAGGAGTACATCAAGGCTGTATATTGTCACCCTGCTTATTTAACTTATATGCAGAGTACATCATGTGAAATGCCAGACTGGAAGAAGCACAAGCTGGAATCAAGATTGCCAGGAAAAATATCAATAACTTCAGATATGCAGATGACACCACCCTTATGGCAGAAAGCAAAGAACTAAAGAGCCTCTTGATGAAAGTGAAAGAGGAGAGTGAAAAAGCTGGCTTAAAGCTCAACATTCAGAAAACTAAGACCATGGTATCTGGTCCCATCACTCCATGGCAAATAGATGGGGAAACAGTGTCAGACTTTTTTTTTTTTTTTTTTGCTCCAAAATCACTGCAGATGGTGACTGCAGCCATGAAATTAAAAGACAATTGCTCCTTGGAAAAAACGCTATGACCAATCTAGACAGCATATTGAAAAGCAGAGACATTATTTTGCCAACAAAAGTCTGTCTAGTCAAAGCTATGGTTTTTCCAGTAGTCAGGTATGGATGTGAGAGTTGGACTGTAAAGAAAGCTGAGTGCTGAAGAATTGATGCTTTTGAATTGTGGTGTTGGAGAAGACTCTTGAGAGTCCCTTGGACTGCAAGGAGGTCAAACCAGTCAATCCTAAGGGAAATCAGTCCTGAGTATTCATTGGAAGGACTGATGCTGAAGCTGAAACTCCAATGCTTTGGCCACCTGATGCGAAGAACTGACTCATTAGAAAAGACCCTGAGGCTAGGAAAGATTGAAGGCGGGAGGAGAAGGGGATGACAGAGGATGAGATGATTGGATGGCATCGCCGACTGGGCAGACATGAGTTTGAGCAAGCTCCAGGAGTTGGTGATGGACAGGAAAGCCTAGCATGCTGAAGTCTATGGGGTCACAAAGAGTCGGACATGACTGAGGGACTGAACTTTTAAATCTCTTCTCTTTTTATTAGCAGCAAGCTTCTTTCATTGATTGAGAACATCCACTTTGGTATGGCATGCATCAACTTCTTAACCTTTATTCATTTGGAACTTTGATTCTAACATACCATCTGCACAAAACTTCAAACTGTTTCAAAAGAGCTAAGTGATCTTCCTTCTTGTTCAGTCACTAAGTCGTGTCCAATCTTTGTGACCCCAAGGACTGAGGCCCACCAGGCTTCCCTGTCGTTCACTATATCCTGGAGTTTGCTCAAGCTCATGGCCCTCGAGTCTCCCTTCTTGCCTGTCCCCTTAAGAGTAGCAGCAGTGCAACCGATGGAAATGTGCCCAGCGGAGTCAGACAAACTGGTTAAACTCTTAGCTCTGCCACGTGGATGTTGTGTGGATTTGCAGATTGCTCCTGGGAACAAGTTTCCACTCCATTCCCACGCCACAGTCAGAGATGGTTCAGGGCGCAAGTAGGTCTTGGCCCTGGAGTCCCGGCAACCAGATCCTATTGTTGGCTTTGCGCCACCTGGTGGTTAACAGAGGCAAAGCAGCCCTTCAGGAGAAAATTTTGCAGCCGGACAGTTTTTTCAATGACTTAACCTTGCGTCTTTACTCTCAGTGGGGGATTCGCAGGCTTAGAGGGGATGCAGGGTTGTCAGAGCTCTCACAGTAGTAGAGTCGGGTGGTTAAGAACAAGCGTTCTGGCATCTCCGTGTCTGCATCTAGCTTTGGCAGACAGGAGCCAGGGTAACCTTGGGCTAGTTTTGTAACTTTCCAGTAATCAGGTTTTTTATCCGTGAAATGAGGGAAGCAATGCTCCCTACCTCACAGGTGTTAAGGTGACATTAGCCAGTGCATGTGGAAATGCTTAGCACTGCCCCGACCTCAGAGAGAGAGATGTCTTCAGAGCATGCTCTCTTACGGCGATTTGTCTGTTTATAATTTCCCCTATGATCAATAAAACTTACTTGACCTGAAAGAAGGAAGATGAGGAATCTCAAAGATCACTGAAGAAAGCAGCCACAGATATTTGACTTTCAGACAGGACGTTTGACTTTGGTCACTGAGCCAAAGGAGAGGAGGAGTGACCTTCAGCTGCTTCCGAGGCTCGAATTCATCACCAAGGGTTAAACGTGGGTTAGGGAGTGAGGGAAAGGGGCCTGAGCACAGGGCTTGGGAAGCTTGGGAGCAGGGGCGCCTATTGTCTCCGACGGTAGAAGTAGGAACACAGAGAAAGTTTCAGTTCGCTGTGTCTCCGGGGCCCAGAGCTGGGACCACCAGAGCCACCGTTCCTCCAGCTCCTCGTTCCTCTACTGGTGGTATCTACAAAGCTTGCTCACTTAATGCTGCAGTACCACCTTCTTGAAATAAGTATGGAGCCTGAATCCTTTCCATGACCGCTCTGGCAGTTCTGTTGAAAACAGGGCAAGTGAGCCAGGTGGATGGAGGGGAGAGAGGAAACCCCCCTCTCCTACTCCTTCTCTCTGATCTACTGACGGTGTCTCCTGCGGGTCTGATCCACGTCAGGGAGGCCCGGGGTGCAGCCTGGATACACCTCCCAAGGCAAGCAGCGCAGGAAACCCGCCTGAGGGAGCAAAAACACACACAGTCAATGGCTTCTACGTGCATAGGAAGTTTACTTTTTTCTGTTATGTATATACTCAGATGACACCACCCTAATGGCAGAAAGCGAAGAAGAACTGAAGAGCCTCTTGATGAAAGTGAAAGAGGAGAGTGAAAAAGCTGGCTTAAAACTCAACATTCAAAAAACAAAGATCATGGCATCCGGTCCCATCACTTCATGGCAAATTGATGAGGATAAAAAATGGAAACAGTGACAGACTTTATTTTCTTGGGCTCCAAAATTACTATGGACAGTGACTGTAGCCATGAAATTAAAAGACACTTGCTCCTTGGATGAAAAGCTCTGACAAACCTAGGCAGCATGTTAAAAAGCAGAGACATCACTTCGCAGACAGAGGTCGGTATAGTCAAAGCTGTGGTTTTTTCAGTAGTCACGTACAGATGTGAGAGTTGAACCATAAAGAGGGTGAGCACCGAAGAACTGATGCTATTGAACTGCCGTGCTCTTGAGAGTCCCTTAGACTGGAAAGAAATCAAACAAGTCAATCCTAAAGGAAATCAACCCTGAAAATTCATTGGAAGGACTGATGCTGAAGCTGAAGCTCCAATACTTTGGCCCTGATGCAAACAGCCAACTCATTAGAAAAGACCCTGATGGTGGGAAAGATTGAAGGCAGGAGGAGAAGCAGGCAACAGAGGATGAGATGGTTGGATGGCATCACCAACTCAGTGAACATGAGTTTGACCAAACTCTGGGAGACAGTGATGGACAGGGAAGCCTGGTGTGCTGCAGTCCATGGGGTAGCAATGAGTCAGACACGACTGAACAACTGAACAACAATATATTCAGCAGTGTGTACATACTAAGTCACTTCAGTCGTGTCCGACTCTTTGCAGCCCTATGGACTGTAGCCCACCAGGCTCTTCTGTCCATGGGATCCTCCAGGCAAGAATACTGGAGTGGGTTGCCATGCCCTCCTCCAGGAGATCTTCCCGACCCAGGGCTCGGGCATGTGTCTCTTACGTCTCCTGCATTGGCAGGTGGGTTCTTTACCATGAGCACCCCCTGGGAAGCCCATATTCAGCAGTACATCTTTCAATTTCAAGAGGTTCTTTATAACCTCATCTGATGGGGACTGTATGTCCACTGTATGTACTACCCCCAAAACAGGTTTTTTTCCTCCCTCTTCTTTCCCAGTCTATTCCACTTTCTGCTCCAAATCTTGTTGTTGCTCACACTCATACTTGATCTGATCAGAGATAGAACTTAACTGGCAATGGATGGTGAAACAGACCAGCGCACCTTCCTAGAATGTTCCGCCCCTTTCCCTGCCTTTGGTGTTCTCAGGGGCCTGTTCACAATGCTGGTGCCTGTAGAGAGTCAGGGAGGGCAAGGTAGGAATGGAGGGTGAAATGGGAGACTCTCCGAGAAGGAAAAGCAGAGGGTATCAGAGTGTCTTGGTTTGCAATAGACACCAGCTCTGGCTTGTTGGTTCATGGATCCACTCACTTAATCGATGATTATTTATCAGGTACACAGTTTGTACCAGGCACTGCACCAGATACAGTGAGTGATGCACAGTCCTGCCTACCGGGACCTCACAGTCTGTATCTGTAATGGGCACCTATGAGACAGACACCCCATTAATCACAGAGCAAGATAAAAACCCTGAACGAGACGCATCCAGGGCATGGAGGGCACCCGGGGGAGGGCGCTTAGAAGTGAGGGAGGCATCTCGTTGACTCCTCGAAACCAAGTGTGAGGCCAAGAGATTAGTAGATGTGGGAGCAGAGGGAGGGAGGCGCAGCTGGCAGGAGGAGAGCTTGTTCAAAGGCATAACAAGCAGCAGGATTTGGGGTTAAGGGTAGATTCTGAGAGACTGAGACCAAGAGCATGTAGGAAGCTCTAGAGGGGAGGCTCAGAGAAAAGGCAGGTCCCAGAGTAGGAGGGCTCTGAGGAGGAATGGGTAACAGGAAGGCATCAGAGTTCCGATGAGACACTCACCCCGTGAACGCCATGCAAAAACAGCCGTGGTATGGAGGCTGAGGGGTGCTGAGAAACGCAAGCAGACATTTCCCAAGGTCAACTTGCGCTGGAGGAAACTCTTGAGAGGCCCTTGGACTGCAAGGAGATCCAACCAGTCCATCCTAAAGGAGATCAGATCAGTCCTGGGTGTTCATTGGAAGGACTGATGTTGAAGCTGAAACTCCAATACTTTGGCCACCTGATGACAAGAGCTGACTCATTTGAAAAGACCATGATGCTGGGAAAGATTGAGGGCGGGAGGAGAAGGAGACAACAGAAGATGAGGTGGTTGGATGGCATCACCGACTCAATGGACAAGGGTTTGGGTGGACTCCGGGAGTAGGTGATGGACAGGGAGGCCTGGCGTGCTGCGGTTGATGGGGTTGCAAAGAGTCGGACCCGACTGAGCGACTGAACTGAACGGACCTTCTCTGCACATTTATGTTCTGCTTACTTTGTTTCCTCACTTTGCCTTCTTTCTCCTGGTTTACTCAAAGAAATTCCTAATGAACGTTAAAATTTCTCCTCTAAGCAATCTTCCATGACATTCTTCTCTATTCTGAGAACTAGATGCAAGTAAGTTTTGACTTGCAAATTCTAACTCAGCAGCTGGCTATTCGAGCGGAGGCTCCTATGTTTCTACATTTGCTTTTCTCTCTGAAGGCCCCTAAAGGAGAATAACTTCATTCTTTAAAAACGCAAAGTTTCTCATTTTGAATGCCCCCATATTGCAGTTGCCTTTTATGATGATTATCTTACATAAAATGTGTTGGAATTGCATTAAAATAGCCATCTACTGGCATAAACACAATTCAATAAATGCATACAGTATTTATATGCTAACTTACTTACAGCTTTTCTTCAATGATTTTACATTTTTTATACATCCTGCTAAGAAATTTAGTATTGCATTAAGCTATTTCATTGTTAGGTTTTTGAAAGACATGTCTTGTCTGAATCCTCAGCTATATGCTTGTAGTCTTACTATTTATAGCTGGAAAGAAAAGTGAAAGTGTTGGTCGTTCAGTCATGTCTGATTCTTTGCGACCCCATGGACTGTAGCCAACCAAGCTCCTCTGTCCATGAAATTATCCAGGCAAGAATACTAGAGTGAGTTGCTATTTCCTTCCCCAGGGGATCTTCCCGACTCAGGGATCGAACCTGTGTCTCCCTATTGCTGGCAGATTCTTTACTGTTTGAGCCACCAGGGAATCCTATTTATAACTGGAACAGAAATGAAATCAGTGCTTCTGAAATAAACCTTCCAACTTCAGAGGTCAGCCCATCTGAACTGTCTCACAACTTACAGTTGGGGGAAGGCCTCCCAAATGGAGCCAGTCCACCTGAGATGTCTCAGGACACTTGGAGGAAGCTCCCGAGACAGTGTGAGCGGTAATGCTCGTTCCAGAGAAGTTCTTCTCTACCAGCGGGGGCCACGTCCCCTCTCCACACACAGGTATGAACTTAGGAGGCTGACACAGAGCCAGTCACTGACAAACCTGATAAGCCTGCTGAGTCGGTTTGTGGAACATGTTTTCATTTTAGCTGTTCCATATCAGTCAACAGGAGAATGTTAAAGTCATCTGATGAAAATAGCCAGGATCCCCTTTGCCAACATCCTGCATCGGTGCCCTACTAAACAGCACCTGGGCAGAGGCAGCCACAACATTTCAGAGCTGAGATCCGGGGACAGCTGACCCCTCAGGGCTGCTCCAGCAAGTTTTCCTGGGACTTGGTGTTGCCAAGAAGACCTCAGATGCCCATGTCATCCCTCTGACATCAAGTAGAAATTTGTGTACAAGGCAGACAGTAGAGATGCCATGTCAGCTGTAAGGATTCCAGCACATGCAAAATATGCCTTAGATGAGGTCCCCTTCCAATTACCATGTAGCTGGGAATGCAGGATGCTGGGACACAAGATCAGCGGACACATGATTGCCAACCACCTCGGAGCAGCCGTTGAATGTGCTCAGATTTCAGCCTTTCCCTCTTTGGAAAGTGAACAGCACGACAAGGCGGTTCAAGTGAGCCACCAAGTGGGCGACAGAGAGACCACAGGCGTGGCTTCCAAGGTGTCTAAAACAGCTTTTGTATAATACTTCAGTTCTGTTCTAATTTAAGGCAGAACCGGAACATTCCCCTGACATACATCGTCTTTGCTTTCTCTTAGTGGGAAAAGCAAAGTTGATTGACTTAGGTGCATTTGGAGGCAAAGAATGTCTTGTCGAGAAAAGGCTCTGTGATGATTCAGATGCAAACAAAACTGATTACAATTGTGGAAAGAAGGGTCTATCAGTTTAGGCTAAAATCCTTAATAGCAGTTGTCTCAGCTAAGGAAGACTAAAGGTAGGCAGTCTATGCCTAGGAGAAGGCTTCAGGGATCCAGACTTCTTTATTGCTCCTCCACCACCCTCGACAAGAAGCTTCCACCTCATTGCTTCAGGATGGCTGCATGGGCTCCAGCCATTTCACATAGCAAACTCCAGCACCCACGTGTTTTGGTATCCATGGAGATCCATCTGTGGATACTGAGGGGCAACTGTATAATTGTCTACATTAATCAGAATGGGTTGAGTTATGCTTACTTCTTGTTGTATCCTCACATGCTGGAAAGCAGAGAAGGAAGCTGTAACCCTATGGGAATCAGTACAGGTCTGTGGGAGCAACTCTATTTGGGAGGCTCTCCCTGACTCTCATAAGGGCACTGACCCCATTTATGGGGGCTCCACCCTAAACCTCATCTAATCCTAATCTCCTCCCAAAGACTCCACCGCCTGACACCATCATACGAGGGGTATCACTTCAACATGATTGTTGGGGGACCTGAACCTCCATCCACCGCACACAAAGAACTTCAATGTGTTCCTTTTCTGTTCTAGAACGGCCTCGTGTGAAACAAGGTCTGGGCTGTAAGAGTTCACAACTGCTTTTCGTCCAAGTTTTGTGTCTGTTCACTAAGGAGAATAAATGTCATTAGCCTTGCTTTGCCTTTAGTTTCTACATTAACAACTTTTCTTCCACTGATATTCCAATTTTTAAGAAAGAAATAAGAGCACTTTTTCTCTTTAATGTCTTCCTGAAACAGCAGGCAGTGACCCGTGCTGCAGGCTTTACCCACACCAGGGCAAAGAGCCCTGTGGAAGTTAAACAGCTCCCCTCAGCCCGCTGCTCCACCCCCCTCCACGCCCCTCCACCCCCCTCCACGCCCCTCCACGCCCCTCCACCCCCCCTCCACGCCCCTCCACGCCCCTCCACGCCCATTAGTGTGGATTCTGTCCTGAGCAGAAATCTGATAACTGGGTTTGCAGCTCTTTCTTTGAAAGAAAGGTACAAAAACACTAAATCTGAAACTTGAAAGTAAAAAAGACTTGAGGATGTCTGCTACCTCAAGCTGCTCACAAGTCATGTCCCAATCTCCTCCTCCTCCTCCAATTTACAGAGTCCCAGTTAAAACTGTTTTCACCTGAACAGTGAGGGCTGGTGACTCCCAGAGACCGTGGAGAGAGCGCCGCTCTGCACCTAATTTGGGCCAAAGGAGAAAAGCGTTGATGACTCTGGCAGGGATGGCAGGGGGTGGTGCTGCCTTGATGCCCTACTACCCCAGACATGGTCTTAGAATAAATAACACAGCAGCACTCAAGTGGGGGTCTGCTTGATATGTTGGGTAAAGATTTCTGACTTTAGAATGGCAGATTTCATGATCTGAGATTCTGAAAAAAGTCAAGGGAAAAAGAGAATGTCTCAGAAATAAGCTCCCAAGCAAAGAAGTATGAAGGAACCTATTGTTGGAGAGAGAGCCAGTGTCTCGAGCAGCCCCCCGGCCTGCTGTTTCTGCCCCAGGGTCCTCCTCTGGGACCCAGGCCCACTTCCCCTGCTGTCAGGAGCCCTGGGATCTGGCGAGTTTCTCCTCCTTGTCAGCTGTCAGAGCTGTGGACTCCATCCTTCCGGTTCCCCTCTCCCCAAATCACTTGCTGAGTAGACAGCCTAAGGTTAAACTTTTGTCTTGTAGCTCCCACAAATCTGTATTTATTCCCTTAAGCTTATGTCTTATTATTGGCAAATCACCAAACAAAAAAAAGAAAAAAATGATGAGGGTCAGACATATGCCATTCTGGAGAAATTCCAGAAGCTGCGAATATCTCAGGGGCCTTCAGCCCTGCCACCCTCACAAGGGACACTGATGCCCTGCCCTTCTGCATCGCCCCCTCTGTCCCCCAGCACCCACAGCCCGCCCCCTCCTCCAGGCACCAGGGTGGCTGATCGAAGATTGGTTAGTAGTGGCTACCCAGGTGCTGGACGCAGAAGTGAGGCACGGGTGCCAACCTATACTCGTCACAGAGAATCCATGCTTCCAGGGGATGCTTTAACATCAGTGAAATGTTTTCTCCATAAAGAAGTCACCTCTGAGTGCTTTCTAACAGGACTGCAAAGGGTAGATACACTTTCCTGGGGACTCAAATGTTAAAGACGAGCACAGGAACTCAGAAGAGAATGGTCCCATAAGGAGGACTTGGGATTGCTAGCCTCAGGGGCGCGTGCCAACTCAACGGGCCAGAACAAGCCAGGGCACAGAGCGGGGAGTTCTGTCCTGCCTCTCCCTGAGCAGGGAGCTCTCAAGCCCCTATGATATCTCTGCCATTTAGGAACAGGGGACCCATCTTCTGGAGAAGGCACCCCCTCCTCAGGGCCGCAGCCTGCTGGGCAGAGCCAGGGTGCAGCTCAGGGCCCTCGTGCCCCCCTGCCTGGGGCACCCCTGTCCTCTGCAGGTGGCACTGGGGAAGGCAGTCAGAGGGCTGTGCAGCTCGCTGGGCTGGCCCTCTGCCCAGACTGGTGATCACCACGCAGGGACGTGAGAAAGCCCAGTGTGGCTAGATCACCCCAGTTTTCAACAGAAGTTAGGGGTCCAGACATTAATGGGAGCGGTCCTGTTTATAAGCATAGGCAACTGTTTCAAATATTTTACACCACCGTGTTGACTGGACCCAACACAATAATTAATGGTCACTGAAGCAGCGGGTCGGGGAGGCAGGCCCAGACAGTCCTCACGCTTGAGAAGATGGCTAAGGGGAAAGTAATGGGGTTTAGCAGGAAGGGCAGACCAAGAAAGTGAGAGGAGGAGGAACCGGCCTTCACCCGAGAGGGACTAAAGAAAGCAGTCAGAATGTGGGAACTCCCTCCTTATTTTATTACAGAGCCTTCCATGAAGAGGGGGCTGGAAATGGTGGGCCAGCACAATGAGAGTGGAGGTTAGCAGCCCTCTGGCCTGGCAAGTGCAGCAGAACTAGCGCATACAGCACAGACCATCGTCTGGCCCAATTCTCAACGTTTTAGCTCAAGCTACTCTACCAGTACTCCTGTTAGATGGGTGCCGTTATAATCCCCATTTTACAGATAAGTAAACTTAGGCTCAGGAGGTTAAATCACTTGCTCAAGGTCCCTCAGCCAGCAAATGGCAGAGCCGGGATTTGAGCCCAGGGGGCCTGGTTCCAGAGTTCTCAGCACTGACTCCCGTCAGCAGGAGAAAAACATGCAGACAGGACTCTCAGCTTTTGAGGTCACCTGTGAGAATCCTGGAGAAAGGGAGGGAGCCAGAAAACTGGAGACAGACATATGTGTCCTAACTTTTAGTACAAGTTTTAAACAAAATATTTTACTTATACAAACATATAAACCACAATAATATAATTAATGTTATTAAATATAAGTAACAGTAATATACCTGTGTGCCCATCACCGAGCCTAAGAGACAAATGTTTACAGATGCGTTGTTGCATGTGTGCCTCTGAGCCTGTCCCCTGAGCCTCTGCTCCCCAACGTGCGTTTGTGTCTCTGTATGCTTTCACCAGCTCTGTGTGTATCCATAAACAACTTACCCCATTGGTCCACAAGTTTTAGATCCTATATATGGCCTGCAGTGATATCTGTTTCTCTCGCACTGTTTTTCAGATCAGTCTACACAGATACGTGTCGTTCATGCTCATTCATATTTGGTATGCTTTTTTTTCACAAATCTTAAAGGTACAGCTCAAGGTATTTTTTACAAAGTGATTGTACTGGGTTTCCATGGGGGTTCAGTGGTAAAGAATCTGCCTGCCAATCAACCCCTGGGTTGGGAAGATCCCCTGCAGAAGAAAATGGCAATGTACTCCAGTATCCTTGCCTGGGAAATCCCATGGACAGAGAAGCCTGGTGGGCACAGTCCACGGGGTCTCAAAAGACTCAGACACAACTTAGTGACTAAACAGCAACAACAGACAGCCATCACTTAGCTTGAAAAAGATATGTAACATTCCCAGGGCTTAGATGCCTTCCTTGGACACCCTCACGTGTTTGTTCATTTTCACTGCAGTGTAGAATTCCACTGTATCAATATACCACAATTTTAAAGTCTAGTTTATTGATAGACATTTAAGTTGTTTGAACTTTTTCTCCTAGTAAACAATGCTGCTGTGAACATTTGGGTCCATGTCTCCTCGGGCGTGTGAGCAAGAACTGACCTGGGGTCTACACCGAGGCTCCGTCTTGCTGGGTGGAAGGTGGAGGGGGGAGGCGGGGAGCCTGCACCCCTCCAGGTTTCCCAGATGTGGCCAGCTGCTCTGCAGAGCCACCCAACCCCACCGCACTGCAGTGTGAGAAGTTCCCAGCCTCCGTGTCCTGACATAATGCATGAGAAATGGTTTCTCACCATGATTTTAATTTGCATTTCCCTGCTTGCAAGTGAGGTGGAGCATCTTTGGTATTTAGGTTTCCTCTTCTATCGATTGTTCCTCTGTGCCCTTGGCCAGTTTTTCTGTTGGGTTTTTATCTTTTACTTACTGATTCTTTGGAGTTCTGTACATTATCTGGAAAGCATTCCCATGTCAGTGACACATCAGGGTATGCAGGTTTACTTCAACGTTCAAAAGTGGGAAGAGGATTCTTTTATGAGCTATGGATCATTGAGTATGATTTAAAACAGAAAGATTCCTAGCAACATCCTAGAACAGATTATTCAGTGGGTGCTTTGTGAGCATTTAGAAGTCGTGATTGCTGGGAGGGGCACAGATCACCAAAAACAAGTCACGCCAGCCTGTCAGCCTTGTCTCAGTAGGTTTCAGCTGTCAGTCACCACCATCGGGTGATACTTGTAAATCAGGAGCCACGGAGCGCTTTCACTGAAGCCTGAGACCAGAATTACCACCTCCTTACTCTATAGACTGGAAGGGTGAGGCTCCACGTTCTTCAGCAGCGTAGAGACTAAGGAAGAACCATGGCCTGCAGACCAGGGAAGTGCTGAGGTTTTTCTGCGGGGATTTCAGCAAGGTTTTCAGCCTTGACCTTGTCCACTTGTAGAAAAATGAGGCCTAAGTCACTGATATCATATGGGTTCTTACTGTGTCCTGTGGGAATTTTCTGGAGCCCTGCACCTCTGTTCTGAGCTCATTCACCAAGCCCATCAATGTTATTTAAAGGGGCAGAGACAACATGCAGCCGTATTTGTAAAGGGCTTGAAACAGAATTAAATAAAAATTCTTAACAGATGGGCCAGTTTGAACCAAATGCAAATTAATGGCAACACAAAGAAAGAGGTCTGTCCAGATCTTCCTCCTCTCCTTGATTTCAAAGACCCAACCAGGGAGGAGACAAGAGGGATCCTCCCGAGGGGTCCAAAGGAGGTGGGAGCATCTTTTTGGGGTGGGTGAAGCAGAATGAGTCAGAGGCTAAGCCCAAACCCAAGAAGAGTTAACACTGGCTGAGTCCCATGGGCAGAAGCTGTGCCAGAAAGGGCCTCTGAGGCCCAGGGTCAGGACGGGGGGAGCTGGCAGAGGGGAGCCCAGGATGGTCACTGCCCCAACTCGGAAGCAGCCAGGGCTACCATCAGGAGTATGAAGGGTGAGGGGCCTGCCTCCCTCAAAGCCACCAGCTGAGGGAGGGTAAGTCTTAGAGGAAAAAGCATTGACTGCACAGGTGGTGGGTGTTACATCCAGATGGGAACAGGTCGTGTCCGAGAGGCCACTCACCTGGAGCACCGTAGAAAGGGCCCACAGATCCAGAACACCGTGGCCAGCCCAACTCCAGGCCCGCTGATCCCATGCTGGAGGGCTGGCTCAGGGTCAAATTCAAGGAGCCCCTGATTCGTGTGGAAGGGAAGCAGGTTCAGTGGAAAGGGCACGAGGTGGGAGAGAGTAGCTGCAACCAGAAGAAGCCTCACATTCACTGTGAGCCAAAGGAACCAGGAACACTTTTTTTTTTTTTGGAAAAATTTCTAAAATACTCCTCTCAGACAAAGAGAGAGCAAAAAAAATTTTTTTGAACATGCTATTAGGACAAATGTTCATTCTTTTATCCCTCGGCTCACAAAAGTGATAAACATTCATTGTGAGTTTTGGAAAACAAAGTAGGGAGAGAATCAAGACTCTCACACTTGTATCCACAGAAGACTGCTGTTACTGTTTCCGTGGAGAGCCTCCTTCCAGGCCTATATACGCTTGCAGATAAACTTTTGTTTGTTTGTTTGTTTGTTAGCCAAACTGGGGTCATATTGTTTGTTTTGTGACCCAATTTTTGCACTTAACTACTTACTGTCTTCTTCTATTTTCTTCAACTCCATTGTAATGGCCACAGAACTTTCCATAATTTATTTAACAGACCTCTCACTGTCAGATATACATCAATATAAATCTTGACATATAATCTGCACATTGATCTAGACAAACAAGCCCGAACACTTCAGCTTTGCCCTTAGGAATGGACTGAGAAGCCATGGAGCCAGCTCCATGCTCGAGAGGGCCCAGAGGCAGGTACTCAGACACACAAGCCTCTGGCCCCCAGCCACAGGTCCTGGGAGAAGTCCAGGCCTCTGGGCAGTGGGCCCCGACTTGTCCCCTGTCCTCTCTCTATGGCCGCCTCAGTGGACCCACTGCCCCTCTCACCACATCCCAGCTTTGCTGTGACTGGCAGATTCCACACCTATAACACCCTCCTCTCTGTGTTCCCACCATCTCTGTGTGGACTGAAACCAGACTGTCCCCCAGGACACCGCCTCCCTGGGAGCCCTTCCCCATTGTCATTTCCAAGCTATTTCCCTCTCTCTCTCTTTTTTTAAAAAAACACAATTTATTTCAAGGTATGTCATGCAGTTGCTTCCCTGATGGCCCCACAGTAAAACATCCACTGCCAATGCAGGAGACACGGGTTAGATCCATGAGTCAGGAAGATCCCCAGAAGAAGGGAATGGCTACCCACCCCAGTATTCTTGCCTGGAGGGTTTCATGGACAGAGGAGCCTGGCAGGCTACACACGACTGAGTGACTAAACAGCAACAACACGCTGGGGCATCACGGCCGCCCCTCCTCCTTTCTGTCTTTACTGGCCTCTGACATTCCCCCTCTTCATGAATAATTCCAGCCCTGACTCAGTAACTGCCCCTCAGCTTTTACCCTGTCCTCACCCTCATCGACTTTTACAACCACGTTGAGGAGCCAACCAGCACCATGGCAGCTAAGTCCTCTGTTAGTTTCCTGGGGCTATTGTAACGAGTTAAACACAAACTGATTCTCTCACAGTTCCAGAAACCAGAGTCCCAAATCAAGGTACGGACAGGGCCACAGTCTCCCCAAGGGCTCTAGGGAGGACCTTCCTTCCCCTTCCAGCAGCTCCTGTGTTCTGTGGCTGTAACCATGCGTCCGTCTCTTCATATGGCTCCACCTGTACATCCATCTCCTCTTTTTTTCTGGTATCAGCACATGTCATGGGTTCAGGGCCCACTAGGATAATTCAGGATCCTTAAGTAAGTTCCATCTGCAGAGACTCTTTCAAAATTAGGTCACAGTCACAGTTTCCAGGGCATGAACGTATCTTCTGAGTGTTAGTTGCTCAGTCATGTCTGACTCTTTGTGACCTCATGGACTGTAGCCCACCAAGCTTCTCTGTTCATGGAATTCTCCAGGCAAGAATACTGGAGTGGGTTGCCATGCCCTTATCCAGGGGATCTTCCCCGCCCAGGGATCAAGCCCACATCTCTTAAGTCTCCTGCACTGGCAGGCAGGTACTTTACCACCAGCACCACCTGGGAAGTGTCTTCTGAGGGCTACCATTTACCCTCATCCCTTCCCACTCCACCCCTCCAGTGTCACGGCCACACCATAAACCTGTCACAAGGAGCACGCCACCACCTCTAAGACATCAGTCTCAAGCACCCTCCTCCCCAGCCCCCAACTCCCATCTGCCCAGCTCTCCTACCTGCCTGAGGACCCCACCCCAAGAGCTTGTTCTCACTGAGGACCCCCACATTCCCTACCTTTGTCTTATCCTCTGCCTCCTTCATCAGTGTCCTCCTTACCGGCTCAGATGACAGGCTCCATCAGTCTGGCCTCTTGCCAGGAGACCTCCTCCACTTCTGTGCTCATCTCTTCTCTAAGCCATTCTCTTGTGGCAAAAGCCCAACCCTGACTGATTTAACCTGCCTGCCTTTTCACTAGAAAAGACCCTGATGCTGGGAAGGATTGGGGGCAGGAGGAGAAGGGGAAGACAGAGAATAAGACAGGTGGATGGCATCACCAACTCAATGGACATGAGTTTGAGCAAACTCCAGGAGATGGTGAAGGACAGGGAAGCCTGGCGTGCAGCAGTCCATGGGGTCGCAACGAGTCAGACTCGACTGAGCAACTGAACAACAGCCTGCTTGCTCTTGAGCAACTGACCCTGACAGGAAAAGCAATTACACAATCCACCAAGCTGACTGTTTTCACTGTAAATTCATGACCCCACACCTTGCGTGGGCATGACTTGGCTGCCTCGTCAGTTTTTGTAGAGTCCACTTTCCCCAGGAGCTGGGAGCACACTTCTCCTCTCTCTCCACGGCTCCCATATGCCCTCCTTCCCCACCTTCAATGTCAGCTCATGACCTGCTTCATCCTTAGCTGTCAGGTAGAGCCCAGTTCTTCAGATAGAGCCCAGTTCTCCTCCCATCCCCAGCTCTGCAAACGCACCCACAACTACACCTGTCTGCCACCTGTCAAAGGCCACCCCTTCACCTGAACTCACCTCAGAATGGAAACTCAGAGTCCAGTGCTCTGTGGCCTGCGCCCAGAACAGTGCCCAGCGCACAGCAGCACCAAATGCTTGCTGGATGAAGGGGGTCATCCTTCCTGCGTTCCCTCTCTCTCTTGTTCCATCAATCTCTTCCCTACTAGCTCGTTCTCACTAACGTGCAGATGTGGACTCTCCTTGACTCCACAAGCCCTCAGCTTTCCCCCCTTTCTCTGCTCCCCTTCATAGCAAACCTTACCCACCAAGTTGTCTACAACATACTGTTACCTCTGCTTCATCATGACCATTGAGTAGGTAGGTCTTCAGTCCTCTTCAGTCTGGATTCTGGCTCCATCACTCCCTTGAAACGCCTCTCATCAAGGTCATCAGTGATTTCCATGTTGTCAAATGCAACTTCATCTAATATAACCAATCCTGGGAGGTACAAACACAGCTGCCCTCTTCCTTTCCTTGAATCACTCTCATCTCTTGTTGTGTGCTAAGTCACTTCAGTCATGTCCAACTCTTTGCGACCCCAGGGTCACCAGGCTCCTCTGTCCGTGGGATTCTCCAGGCAAGAATACTGGAGTGGGTTGCCATCCCCTTCTTCAAGTGATCCTCTTTACCCAGGGATCAATCCCGCATCTCTTAGGTCTCCTGCATTGGCAGGCGGGTTCTTTACCACTCATGCCACCTGGGAAGCCCCCCCCATCTCTTGTTGGCCTGATCCAGTAGCCTTCAGTGCTTGCTCCTATCCCACCAGACACTTCTCATCAGTCTCCTTCTCCTGGTCACTCTCTCCCTTACCTCTACATATACCTTCTCATTCGTGTCTGTTTCTTTTTCTAGATATTTTCATCCATAGCTTGAAACCCCATCCATTTACTGATAACGTCCAAATTTATTCCCTCGTTGAATACACCTAACGTCCAGACCCTTACACTCATCCAAATACCAGTTTAGTACCCCCTTCAGATACTTCAGGGGCATCTCAAACTTGACATTTCCTAAATGATATCCTCAATTCCCACCCATCTATCCAACCTATCTCCTCCATCAGGCTCCAGATAATGGTGCCACCATCATGCTGGTGTAGCTCAGGCCCAACAACTAGCATCATCCTTGTGGGAATGTTTCTGGAGATTAGATCCGAGAAGAGGAAATACTGAGTCCAAGTCTTTACAGCACTTCGTAAATGTGTAGAGATCTTTGGCATGTATTCATTATGAATAACAAATGAGGCTTTGAAGCGCCTGACTTTATCATCTCTGGGGTGAGTTATGGTGATTGTTTTTTAAATAGGTAGTTTCCTTTGGAGAAGGCAATGGCAGCCCACTCCAGTACTCTTGCCTGGAAAATCCCATGGGCGGAGGAGCCTGGTAGGCTGCAGTCCATGGGGTGACTAAGAATCGGACACGACTGAGCCACTTCACTTTCACTTTTCACTTTCATGCATTGGAGAAGGAAATGGCTACCCACTCCAGTGTTCTTGCCTGGAGAATCCCAGGGATGTGGGAGCCTGGTGGGCTGCCGTCTATGGGGTCGCACAGAGTCGGACACGACTGAAGCGACGCAGCAGCAGCAGCAGTTTCCTTTACCTGGGGGCTTCCCTGGTGGCTCAGATGGTGAAGAATCTGCCTGCAATGCAGGAGACCTGAATTCCTTGGCTGGGTTACCCACTCCAGTATCCTTGCTTGGAGAATTCCATGGACAGTGGAGCCTGGCGGACTACAATCCATGGGGTCATAAAGAGTCAGACACGACTGACGACTAACACTTTCCCCTTTTTCACTTTTTCTTTACCTGGAACTCTTCCTGTCTCTGAAGCATTGGTTGAATTCACTAGGGCTCTTAGATGTGAAAGATGGACACCAAATCGGCTGACTCAAATAGGGGAAAAAAAAAAAAGAACTGAAAGGACCCTGGGTGGCTCACGGAGAGCCACGGAGAGGAATGGAAACTGTGGGAACACAGGGGCCCACAGCAGAGCTCGGTCAGCATCATGCCCTGGCACCTGGCTGGGACCATGCTGCCCAAGCACCCTCTGGACATGGCCACAGCGCTGCCATCACGGTCCTTACCCGAAAAGCAGGCCACTCTCCCCTGGTGCTTTGCTTCACTAACTCAGGTGTCCAAGCCCGGGCAGATGGATCTGCCTGGCTCAGCGTGGGTCGCTGCCTGTGCCCTGGCTTCCCAGTTGCTGGGTTTCCCGTACCAGTCATTTCAGCAGCCTCCCCCAAAACCCAACAACCTCCAAGGTGCCCGATGCCACCGGCCACAGCGGCTGGTTACAGCCCCCGTCTGAGTCTTTGGAGAGGGAGTGTGACTCGGAGGGTGGAGAATGTGTCACGTAAGGCTTAGTTTACGTCATTTTGGGGTTCTGGCCACCCATCCGTCCTCTCTGTCTGTCCATCCATCCTGCTGGCAAGTTCTGCCTTTGGGGTGTCAGTGGCCCTCTTCACAGTCATGCTGGGCCTCTCCTTCGATGTAATAATAATGAACATTGTGCCAATATTCTGTCCCTTTTTTATCCGAGAGGCTGAGAGCACTTTGCAAACCTGAATAAGGGATAAGAAGGCAGTACCCCGCTGAGAAGAAATCAGCAGGCGCTTTCTCAGCCAGGTTCTTCCTGCGTTCTCCCTCCGGCCATCAAGAAGAGGGGGCGGGGACCAGTCTTTCAAGCGTTATCTTACCACATGACCGCCACCCTGGCACTTACAGTGGAAACTTGCCGCTTCCATTTCTAACTAGGTGTATAATCTACTTTCATTTTGGCAACTATTCCGTATTTTTTTTCCCACCAGGCCGGATGATGAGCCTTGCCCTGGTTTCTAAGGTCTCATGTTCAGCAGTAGTAAGCCAGGCCTCCTTTTAATACGTGGTTTTTGTTTTTGTTTTCAAAGAAGAGGAAAGCAGGCAGGTACTTAGCAAATGTGGCCAAAAGGCTGAAGCTGTTGTCCTGAGGCCACAGCACCAGCAACGTCGTGGCCGGTAGAAATAACCCATCCCCATGCCCACCCATCCCCCACCCGACCCACGAGGGTCTTTGGCAGCAGAGCCAAGGAAACTGCATTTTTAGTAAGTTCTCAGAGGACAGTTGTGCGCTCTCCCGTGAACGCCACGCCCGGACTAGCAGTGGGACAGGACCGGAAGTCTCGGGCCTGGGCCCATACACTTCCGGGTTAACTGACGATAAAATGATGCACAACAAAGGAGCCCTCGCTGAGGGCATTTCCCATTTATTTCACAAGTAGCCGGTCCTCAGCTATAATGGGCAAAATCTGTGCCAGAACATTGTCAGATAATTCTTCATTTCAAAACTGCATTAGCTTCGTTGTTTTTTCTGTCTTCTAAAATAAGGGAGCCAGATAGATGGAGATGGAGAGTCCTCTATTTCAATTTCTTACCATTTATCAAGTGGATGGATTTAGCCATGCATGCTTCCTAGACACTGTTCAAAAAAGTTTTCAGACACACACACACAAAAAGTCACAGAAAATAATTTAACAGATACCCACATGCCAAACATCAGTACTGCACACATTTTAACATTTTGCAATATTTCCTTCACACATTTTTGGAAGGAAAGAAATTTTGATAAACACAACTCGAGTCCTCACCGCCTCCCATTTATCTCCTTTCCTTCCTTCCTCCCCAGAAGTTAGGACTCTGAAACTAGTATGTGTCCTTCACCTATGGTTTTATGATTTTGATATCTATATTTTGTTGTTCGGTGTATTTATTTATATACCACACTATTTGGTGTTTCTAGTCCTTTTTTCTTTCCAAGCTTTATTTAAATTATTTTGGCCACACCATGTGGCATGTGGAATTTTATTTCCCTGACCAAAGATTAAATCTGAGCCCCATGTAGTAGAAGCTCGAAGTTTTAACCACTGGAATTTCGGGAAAGTCCTATCTGTTCCTTTTTAGGTACAAAAGCCTCTTGAACCCTTTTTTTGTTTCACATTAGTATTTCCAAATATATCTACACTAATACGTCTGTTTTGTTCATTGCATCTGATAGATAGCATTCCAGCGTATGCACAGGGCCACAGTTTACCCAGCAACCCCCACGGACTGAGGTTTTCCATTTTCCCTTCCTGCTGTTTCAATGAGAACAAGCTGCTCACGCCTCAAGTGGTGTCTTTGACACTCTCACCAGTGCAGGCTGAGGTTTCTGACCTCCCCACACCCCTGCCAACATTTGGTTTTAACGTCTTTAACATGTTTGAAAATTCAATAGGGTATGAAGTGCTAGGGCCTTCTTATGTTAATTTATGGGTTTTTTTTTTCATTACCGATGAGGTAGAGCTTCTCCCCCAATGACCATAAATACTTCCTCTTCTGCAAATTGTTCGTTCTACACCCTTTGCTCATTTTTCCATTGAGTTGCTTGTCTATTTCTTACTGAATTGTAGATGCTTTGTTTTTCTGGATTCAAGCTTCACTGGTTGCATCCTTTCCTCAGTCTGTGACTTAGAACTTGAAATCTGTTTGTCAGAGGAAAATGTGAGCCTCTGTCTGGGCCCTAGCATCCTGTTGGTCGAGGAATGATTTTTGTAGTAATTTTTAACTTAAAATCCCCTCATCCTGCGGATAGTGTGAAACTGGGTTCACATCTACACTGGACACAAGCTTGGGATTTTGATTTCTCATAAGTGAAAGTGAAGTCACTCAGTTGTGTCTGACTCTTTGCGACCCCGTGGACTGTGGCCCACCAGGCTCCTCCGTCCATGGGATTCTCCAGGCAAGAATACTGGAGTGGGTTGCCATTTCCTTCTCCAGGGGATCTTTCCGACCCAGGGATCGAACCTGGGTCTCCCGCATTGGAGGCAGACGCTTTAACCTCTGAGCCACCAGACAAGCCTGATTTCTCATAAGAGACTTTTAAAAAATCTCCCTTTATATCTGGAGAAAACATAATCCAAAAAGATGTAAGCACCCTTATGTTCACTGTAGCGCTGCTTATAATAGTCAAGACATGGAAGCAGCCTTGGTGTCCATCAGCAGAGGAATGGGTAAAGATACTGGGGGTGCATGTATACAATGGAATAAAGAGAATGAGATAATGCCATTTCTAGTAACATGGATGGACCTAGAGATTATCATACTAAATAAAGTTAGACAGGGAAAGACAAATATCACATATCACTCATATTGGAATCTAACCTAAAAAAAAAATGATACAAATGAACTTATTTACAAAACAGAAATAGCCTTACAGATATCAAAAACAAGCTTAAGGTTACCAAAGGGGAAATTTGGGATGAACGTACATACACACACTACTAAATATAAGATAGACAACCAATCAGAGAAGGCAATGGCAACCCACTCCAGTACTCTTGCCTGGAAAATCCCATGGACGGAGGGGCCTGGTGGGCTGCAATCCATGGGGTCGCTAGGAGTCGGACACGACTGAGCGACTTCACTTTATTTTTTCACTTTCATGCATTGGAGAAGGAAATGGCAACCCACTCCAGTGTTCCTGCCTGGAGAATCCCAGGGACAGGGGAGCCTGGTGGGCTGCTGTCTATGGGGTTGCACAGAGCCGGACACGACTGAAGCGACTTAGCAGCAGCAGCAGCAGACAACCAATAAGGGTTGACTTACAGAACAGGGAACTCTCCTCAGTAGTCTGAGATAACTTATGTTGTTGCTCTTTAGTCATGTCTGACTCTTTTGTGACCCTGTGGACTGTAGTCAGCCAGGCTCCCCTGTCCATGGGATTTCCCAGGCAAGAATACTGGAGTGGGTTGCCATTTCCTTCTCCAGAGGATCTTCCTGACCCAGGGATCGGACCCACGTCTATTGCGAGTCTCCTCATTGCAGGAGGATTCTTTACCAATGAGCCACCAAGGAAGCCCCGTGATAACCTGTATGAGTAAAGAACCTGAAAAAGAATGAACATGTGTATGTATGTAATGAAACATTTTGCTGAACACCTGGAACTAACACAACACTGTCAACCAATATACTCCAATAAAATCGAAGTTAAAAAAATCTGCCCAGGCAGATATGGTTCCTTGCCATTACCAGGGCTGCTGGGTTGTTTTTCTAATCTCTATATAGAGGCTGCCCTCCAGGGCCCCCGTTTAATGCTGAGTCTCAGTAATCTTGTGCATACCCACACGTGGCTCTTACCCCTGTTTGAGTATCAAGCCCTCCAACCTGAGGGTTTGACATCCCCTGGCCCTTCGGCCCACTCTCCTATTTCTAGCTCACTCACCAATCCAGCTCCAGCTCCAAGTTCCCTTCTTATTTCTAGCACCTGTTATAGTTGATACGTTACAGTTTAGCTAGCATTTCCATGAGTTCTAGTTTTAGGGGGGACAGAGGTGTACCAGTGTTGGCCTGTATCAGTTCATAAGAACCAGTGACTAAATTTTTAGGAATTGTATGAGCCAGTTGCTAAACACAGCCATTATTAAAAACTAAATTATAGAAACCCACAATTAAATACATTATAATAAAACAGAGGCGATAAAAACTCAAAACTTGTCACTCGCAAATGACTGGACCACACTTTCACTGTTCTCTATGCTCTTGCTGTCATTTTCATTTGCTGCATTTGTGTCGGATTTCTGTGTGAGGAACATCTTAGTAGTAACTGGAAGAATCCCAGTTCTGCATTCAGTGATGTCACGGCGGTGGCTTGAAACTGGCTGCAGTGGGAGTACCTATTACATCATACAAACCTGCTAATACCACAAATCAGGGCTTGATGTATCATTCGTTAGCCATCTAGTTCAAAGGTTGACAGACTTGTTCCCTAAAGGGCCAGACAGCAAATATTTTCAGCTTTGTGGTCCACACAGTTTCTGTTGTAACTATTCACCTCTGCTCTTGCAGTGCAAAAGCTACCATGGAAACAAATGTGTGTGGCTGTTTTCCAATAAAACTTTATTTAAAAAACAGGCTTCAAGCCAGATTTGGCCCACTGGCCACAGTCTGTCAATCCCTGGTCTAGAGCTAAGAGTGCTAGTTGCTCAGTCGTGTCCAACTCTTTGCAACCACATGGTCTGTCCATGGAATTCTCCAGGCAAGAATACTAGAGTGGGTTGCCATTCCCTTCTGCAGGGGATCTTCCTGACTTGGGGATGGAAGTTGGGTCTCCTGCATTGCAGGCAGACTCTTTACTATCTGAGCTACCAGGGAAACCCTAGAACCAAGAAGGTGATGAGAAAATGTTAGTAATGCAAATTAAACTTAAAAATATGTCAAATCTAGTGTTGAGCCTGAAAGAGGTTTCACTTTGATCAACATAATCTGCATAAGCAAGAGAAATAGTTCAACAGTGAGTCACGTACCAAATGTTATAACAATAAATCTATCAGGAAATGAGTTAGCAGATTAAAATGCAACTCAATTTGTCAAATCATGGTTGGACGGCAAACAGAGATTGGACTGTAAAACTCAACAAGCGAGTTCTGAGAGAGTCAGGAGGTGATATGAAACTTATCACAAAGAGTGTTATATATTTAACTGTTATTTGTAAATTATATGTTATATACATCCTCGAAGGGGTTTCCCTGGTGATGCTAATGGTAAAGAACCCACCTGCCAATGCAGGAGACATAAGAGACTCAGGTTCCATCCCTGATTTGGGAAGACCCCCCCAGAGGAGGGCATGGCCACCCACTCCCGTATTCTCACCTGGAGAATCCCATGGACAGAGGAGCCTGGCAGGCTACAGCCCATAGGGTTGCAAAGAGTTGGACACTACTGAAAGGACTTAGCACCCAGGCATACATCCTTTAAATCAAGAAAATGTGTAATAAGCTTATATACACACACAGCATTTTTGGAAGAGCTGGTTGTTCAACATTTTCTAGCACACTACTGGGGAGAAGCCATCTTGTCTCAGTCTGCCATGCTGTCAAAACTGCTCTCCAGATTCTGTTGACTTAAAATTCCATATCAATCTAATTCCTACAGCTCAAATGTAAGTCTTTAGACTTTAAATAGGTGGGTATTTTAAATATCGTACTTTATTTGGGAAATCTCTATTTCAAATCGAGTTTCTTTCCTTTGTGGCTCATACCATATGGACTACCTGAGCTGCATTCTCCTGAGCCAGATGTGGGAATGAAAATAGAATGGAGATGGAAACTTCTAGTAAATGTCCTCAGGCCACCATATGGAATGGCTAAATGCCAAGAAACCCTCACCTCCCATGTTCTGTCAGCACATGGCCAGTGAAAGGCGGGGGTCTTGGAGGTGACGTTGTACAGATGGGCTCAGTAACAGAAGGTACATCTGAAGGGTATTTTGTACTTTGAGACATATTGGGTTTTATAAAGCATCACTCTGGACAAATACGCTTTTCTAGTTTGTAATCTAAAATTCCACCGTATGCTAATCTTGTGATAATTACAAAGGAAATTTTTCCCTATATCCCCTTGGTTTTCCAAATTCAACTTGGAAACATGGGCAAGAGAAAGGAGAAGAGCAGGGACTTTTCTTCCCTGACTTGGTTTTCCAAGTTAAAGTGGTTAAAGTGTCAGAATTTACAGCCTGATAAGGGCACTATTACATCTCGCAGACTATGTGAGGGTGTGTGTATGCACGTCCGGTCATCTCCGACTCTTTGTGACCCCATGGACACAGCCCACCAGGCTCCTCTGTCCATGGAACTTTCCAAGAATACTGGAGTGGGTTGCCAGTTCCTACTCCATGGGTTCTTCCTGACCCAGGGATCAAACCTGTGTCTCTTGTGTCTCCTGTATTGCCAGGCAGATTCTTTACCACTGCGCCTCCTGGGAAGCCCATCTCACATTCTAATAAAGAAGAAATAGCACAAATCTGAAGTGGCCCCTGCCTCACCAAGCTTTGACTTTGTGTCAAGTTTACAGATGAAGTCACTGAAAAAGCATGACATTTTGACCCAAGATTCACTGCATTTCCTTATGGCCAAATAGCAAGTGAATCTGGCATTTCTTTACGAAGATGTAAGGGAAATCTCGAGCCCTAGGCCATACATTCCTTGAGGACTGGGATTATGCTCCTGGTGCAGTCAGCATCCAAGAAATGCTTTTAGGGTAAAGGAAAGAATGAACAACAGACAAGCCCAGAGAACTGGAACCTTCCACATCAAGATACTTGGTTTGAACTCCCACTCCCAAGGAAGTGACTCATTGCTGCTATCTGATGGTGAATAAGGCAAGTGTGTGTTTCTGTTAGCACATTATATAGAAGAGTTGTTCTCATTGCCGTGGCATGACGTGGGCTTGGGTAAATTCAATGTTTAACACAGATACACAGGCTCCTGCCGTCTTAGATGCTGGGCTCTCTGGGCGTCAAGGGTTTGTCAGGGAACCTGAATTCCTCTCTTCTTCGGTCTTAGAGGCTCTGGTGGAATTTCAGAAGCAGAAACTTCCTCACTGAACAAACATTTGTTGGGCGCTTGCTGTGTGCAGTAGGTGCAGTGAAAGCTGAGCCCTGAGGATCCAAGGATGAGATACAGAGTCAGGAGAATAAACGTGGTTACAGCCCAGAACTGACAGGGTCGCAGGGCAGGCGATGGATGCTGGTTCCTGGAGGATGTGGACACGATCGTGGCCTAGGGCCTGGGAGCACCTTTGCAGAGGAGGTGAAGAGTTGCAAGAAAATGTTCAGATTTGTTAAGGTTTTAAACCAAAAGCTCTCTTTTCCTGTGTTTTCATGTGGGTTTAGGGCATATGGTGAGTGTTGGAGTCAGATGTGATGGTTCATTTTACGTCAACTTGGCTAGGCCATGGAACTAATGGTGCCCAGTTGTTTGGTCAAACACCAGTCTGGATGTTGCTGTGAAGGTATTTATTTTAGATGTGATTAACATTCAAGTCAGTTAACTTGGTGAAAAGCAGATTATCTTCCACAACATGGGTGGGCCTCATATAATCAGTTGACGGCCTTAAGGAAAAAGCAAAGCAGAAACTGAGGTCTCCAGAAGAGGACAGACTGCTGCCTCCAGATGGCAGCAAAGAAATTCTGCCACCAACCAATCGTAAAGCAATTGTCCTCCAGTTAAAACTAAGTCATTAATAAAAAGAAATTCTGCCTCAGACTCACGACTGCATTCTCAGCTCCCATTTGAGTGTCCAGCCTGCTGACCTGCTCTGCAATTCTAGACTTCCCAGGTGGTGCTAACGGTGAAGAACCCGCCTGCCAATGCAGGAGGTGCAGGTTTGATCCCAGGGTTGGGAAGGTCCCCTGGCACGGCAACCCTCTCCAGCATCCTTGCCTGGAGAATTCCATGGACAGAGGAGCCTGGGAGGCTACAGTCCATGGGGTCACAAAGAGTCGGACACAACTAAAGTGACTCAGCACACATGCAGCGTCCACAGCGGGACGGCCAATTTCTTAAAATGAATCTCCTTCTGTATATACACATCCTGTTGGTTCTGTTTCTCTGCAGAACCCCATCTAATACAGAGGGCTTCACACTTAACTCAGGGGGTTGGTAGGCATGGGGTCCTGGCTGCATGCCTTCAGAAAAGATCAAAGAATACGCTGTCACTGGGGAGGAAGTCAGCCCAGCGCTGCCTCTCTGTGTCTTAGCTCCTGCTGGCCCATAAACTCTGGGGTGTAATCAGATCCCAGGGTGCCCTGGCAGCTTGTGCAGTGTCTGGTCCTGACCCCAGTTCTCGCCAGCCGTGGCCCTCCTCCCCAGCTCTGCTCCTGTGTCCAGTCCCAAACTGCCCCTTGGAGCACCTGTCAGCCCTGCCCCTAGTGTTTGCATTGGCATATGGCACTGCCCCATCGCTCCAGGGTCCCTCAGTAGGTAGATCCACAGAACAGACTGTGGTTTCCCTGTGTAGGTTTGCATTTTGAGTCTCAGGAGAAATGTAACACACTGGATGTTAGTGTCTCTCCCCATTACCAAGGGCATCGGGCCAACCACTTGTCACAATACGTTTTAATGAACTGTGGTTTCCCCACAACTCCTGGCTGAAGGAAATAAATTGGGTATTTGTCTTGATCACTGTCCTAAGTGTCTGGCACAATGCCAGAATATAAGAAATGCTCAATAAACGCTTGTAAAATATCAATAACAGATGAGGATGAAGCCAGTGCTGAATACATGTCAGACCCTGTTCTGTGCACATAAGATGTGCTCATTTTGTCCATCAGCAGATGAGTGGATAAGAAAGTGGTGGTACATATACACAATGGAGTATTACTCAGCCATTAAAAAGAATACATTTGAATCAGTTCTAATGAGGTGGATGAAACTGGAGGCTATTATACAGAGTGAAGTAAGCCAGAAAGAAAAACACCAATACAGTATACTAACGCATATATATGGAATTTAGAAAGATGGTAACGATAACCCTATATGCGAGACAGCAAAAGAGACACAAATGTATAGAACAGTCTTTTGGACTCTGTGGGAGAGGGCGAGAGTGGGATGATTTGGGAGAATGGCATTGAAACATGTATAATATCATATATGAAACGAACTGCCAGTCCAGGTTCGATGCATGATACAGGATGCTCGGGGCTGGTGCACTGGGATGACCCAGGGGGATGGTACAGGGAGGGAGGTGGGAGGGGGGTTCAGGATGGGGAACACGTGTACACCTGTGGCAGATTCATGTTGCTGTATGGCAAAACCGATACACTATTGTAAAGCAATTACCTCCAATTAAAATAAATAAATTTATATTTTTTAAAAAAGATGTGCTCATTTAATCCTCACCACAAAATCTTACCTGGTGTGTGCTACTATCATTCCCACTTCACAGAGACGAAAACTGAGGCACATGGAGGAAGACGATCTTCCTAAAGTCACATAGAAGAGGCAGAGTCAAGACTACACCCGTGCTCCAGAGCCACACCCCCAACAATGAGCTGCTGATGTAAACCCTGTGAAGTCTGAACCTACCTTGATGATGCTGGAAGTCCCCTCTCTCCTGCCTCCCCTCCCCTCAACTTCCAGGATTAGAATTGGAAGAGCCTGATCGTCCTGAGTGCTATTCTGGAAGGAACTCCCAGGGGAGAGTTAGGGACCAGGTGCTGGTCTACTGCATGGCTCTGAGACTCAGTTTCCTTATTTGTAAAATCACCGACTTGAAAGGAAGGACCTCTGGGGTCCCTTGGTTGCCTAGACCTCCTGACCAGCTCTGTCAGCTCCCTGGGGCTCTTCTGCCCATCAAGTCCCCGAGGCAGTGTGGCTTCTCCAACCTCAGTTCCTCCACAATCCATCTGGGGCGATTTCCGTAGCCCTTTGGAAGCTGTCAATCCCTCTGAGAAGTCAATGAAAGTTTAAGCTAATTCTCTGAAGAAAACAATGCACATTTTTATTTCTTTAACTTCTTTTACGTAAAACTGATTTCCAATGTTGTATTAATTTCTGCTGTACAGCAAAGTGACTCAGTTATACATGTTGTTAGTCATTCATTCGGAGAAGGCAACGGCACCCCACTCCAGTACTCTTGCCTGGAAAATCCCATGGACGGAGGAGCCTGGTAGGCTGCAGTCCCTGGGGTCACTAAGAGTCGGGCACGACTAAGCGATTCACTTTCACTTTTCACTTTCATGCATTGGAGAAGGAAATGGCTACCCACTCCAGTGTTCTTGCCTGGAGAATCCCAGGGACAGAGGAGCCTAGTGGGCTGCCGTCTACGGGGTCGCCCAGAGTCAGACCCGACTGAAGTGACTTAGCAGCAGCAGCAGCAGCAGTCATTCATTTGTGCCCCAGTCTTTTGAGAGCCTATGGACTGTAGCCCACCAGGCTCTTTTGTCCATGGGATTTTCCCGGCAAGAATACTGGAGTGGGTTGCCATGCCCTCCTCCACGGAATCTTCTTGACCCATGAAATGAACCCAGGGCTTCTTCATGCAGGCAGATTCTTTACCATCTGAGCCACCAGGAAAGCCCATATGTATATTCTTTTTCACAGTCTTCTCCATTATGCTTTATCACAGGATACTGAGCATAGCTCCCTGTGCTATACAGCAGGACCTTGTTGTTTAACCATTCAATATACATAGTTTGCCTCTGCTAATCCCAAATTCCCAATACACCTCCCCCCAACTCCCTCCCCCTCAGCAACCACAAGTCTCTTCTCTATGTCTGTGAATCTATTTTTGTGTCATAGATAGGTTCATTTGTGTCATATTTTAGATTCCACATACAGTGATATCATATGGTATTTGTCTTTCTCTGACTTCACTTAATATGATAACCTCCAGGTCCATTCATGTTGCTGCGAATGGTATTATTCTGGTTTTTTTTTTCCTGGCTGAGTAGTATTCCATTGTGTCTGTATATACCATATCTCCTTTACCCATTCATCTGTCAAGGGACATTTCTATGTCTTGGCTGTTCTGACTAGACAGTGGACATTTTTGTAACCGTACCTCTCAAATATGACTTCAAGATATCTCAGACCCTATCCATCCTTAAGGCCCCAGGATAAAAACCTCCTGCACTAGCAAATGACCAGGAAGTCACTGAAGTTGAAAACAGCACAGATGGAGAATGTGCCCAGAGGGAAGGGCGACCCTGGCCGAGTGCGCTTCGGGGCTGCAGGTGAGGGTAGCAGGCTGTCTGTGTTCCTCCAGAGAGGGAATCGAGCAGGACGAGGAAAGGAAGCTGCAGAGGGCTCTCCTGCGCCGCCTGGCTCTCCTAGAGACACTCCTGGAAGTGGGGAACCCTTTACAGTCTGCACATAATCAACAAGGACCTACTAGATAGCACAGGGAGCTCTACTCAACATTCTGCAGTAACCTATATGGGAAAAGAATCTGAAAAAGAAGAGAGATTTTTTTTTTTGAAGGTTAGTCATTCACTCATGTCTGACTCTTTGCGAACCCATGGACTGTAGCCCACCAGGCTTCTCTGTCCATGGGATGCTCCAGACAAGAATACTGGAGTGGGTTGCCATTCCCTTCTCCAGGGGATCTTCCCAACCCAGGGATCAAACCTGGGTCTCCGGCACTGCAGGCAGTTTCTTTGTCATCGGAGCCAACACATATTTAGACTTCCCCTATGGCTCAGCAGTAAGAATCTGCCTTCAGTGCAGGAGACGTGAATTTGATCCCTGGGTCAGGAAGCTCCCCTGGAGAAGGAAATGGCAACCCACTCCAGTATTCATGCCTGGAAAATACTTTGGATGGAGAAGCCTGGTGATCCATAGGATCTGAAAAGAGTTGGACACCACTGAGCAACTAAACAACAGCCACATATATGTGTGTGTGAGTGTGTGTGTGTGTATGTATTTATATATAGTCAATATACATGTACACAATCCCAAAGAAAGGCAATGCCAAAAAATTACCGCACAATTGCGCTCATCTCACATGCTAGTAAAGTAATGCTCAAAATTCTCCAAGCCAGGCTTCAGCAATATGTGAACCATGAACTTCCAGTTGTTCAAGCTGGTTTTAGAAAAGACAGAGGAACCAGAGACCAAATTGCCAATATCCGCTGGATCATCGAAAAAGCAAGAGAGTTCCAGAAAAACATCTATTTCTGCTTTATTGACTTTGCCAAAGCCTTTGACTGTGTGGATCACCACAAACTGTGGAAAATTCTGAAAGAGATGGGAATACCAGACCACCTGACCTGCCTCTTGAGAAATCTGTATGCAGGTCAGGAAGCAACAGTTAGATTTGGACATGGAACAACAGACTGGTTCCAAATAGGAAAAGGAGTACATCAAGGCTGTATATTGTCATCCTGCTTATTTAACTTCTATGCAGAGTACGTCATGAGAAATGCTGGGCTGGAAGAAGCACAAGCTGGAATCAAGATTTCCGGGAGAAATATCAATAACCTCAGATATGCAGATGACACCACCCTTATGGCAGAAAGTGAAGAGCAACTAAAAAGCCTCTTGATGAAAGTGAAAGAGGAGAGTGAAAAAGTTGGCTTAAAACTCAACATTCAGAAAACGAAGATCATGACATCTGATCCCATCACTTCATGGGAAATAGATGGGGAAACAGTGGAAACAGTGTCAGACTTTATTTTTCTGGGCTCCAAAATCACTACAGATGGTGACTTCAGCCATGAAATTAAAAGACGCTTACTCCTTGGAAGGAAAGTTATGACCAACCTAGATAGCATATTCAAAAGAAGAGACATTACTTTGCCAACAAAGGTTGGTCTAGTCAAGGTTATGGTTTTTCCTGTGGTCATGTATGGATGTGAGAGTTGGACTATGAAGAAAGCTGAGCGCCGAAGAATTGATGCCTTTGAACTGTGGTGTTGGAGAAGACTCTTGAGAGTCCCTTGGACTGCAAGGAGATCCAACCAGTCCATTCTGAAGGAGATCAGCCCTAGGATTTCTTTGGAAGGAATGATGCTGAAGCTGAAACTCCAGTACTTTGGCCACCTCATGTGAAGAGTTGACTCATTGGAAAAGACTCTGATGCTGGGAGGGATTGGGGGCAGGAGGTGAAGGGGACGACAGAGGATGAGATGGCTGGATGGCATCACTGACTCGATGGACGGGAGTCTGGGTGAACTCGGGAGTTGGTGATGGACAGGGAGGCCTGGCGTGCTGCGATTCATGGGGTCGCAAAAAGTCGGACACGACTGAGCGACTGAACTGAACTAAACTGACACATGTACCACTGAATCACTTTGCTATACAGCTGAGACTAATACAACTTTGTAAATCAAGTATACGCCAGTATAAAATAAAAGTTAAAAAATAAAAAGACTGCACAGGCCCCTCTCCTGATCTTTTATCGCATGAGGGAAAGACTGCCAACAGTAACACCCCCCCTCCTCCCCAGATGCACCTGGCCTTCTCCAGATATGTCCCAGCTTGCGCGCTGCATGCGTGGCTGCTGTCTTTAGCTTTGGAAGCTCTTGTTTTTAAGAGTAAACTCACTTAATTCAATACCTTAAGGTCCCTTAGGCCAAGAGATAGCCGTTTAGATAAAGCTCCAAGGCTCTCAAAGCTTTTAACTTAATTGCTTCTAAAAATATCTTTTGGAGAGGCAAGCTGAAGTTCAAGGTAATTCTTTCACACAGACCTTAAGAAAATGCTGTAGCCGAATCCTCCTCAAAGACTATAATCTTCCGATTGTCCGTCTCTGGTTCTGTGTCTTTATCCTGGATTCTGTAATGTATCGCTATAGCTTATGCAAAGGAACTTATTTGGCTAGCAGAGACTACTTGCCCATTGCTCCCAATAAGTCAGCTCGTAGGCTCTTCCAAACTGTCTTTTGTCCTTGAGGGGACAAATAACCCATCTTTCTGGAGCAGCAAAATCTGCCTCTTTATAGATTCAAGCACTCTTGTTTGCTGTAGAAGAGAACATGCACAGGAGACCTCAGAAACGAATGTCAATATTAGAAGCTTAAAGACCTGTAAGTAAATGAGGGGCTGGCTTTCCATTTGTGTGTTTGCTTTGAGTTGCTTGCTCTGAAATATTCCTCTCTTTGTGTTTGCTGAGGAACGGTTATTGTTTTCTTAAAAACAGACCGTGAAAGTTGCTCTAAGTTTTTAAGAGCATAATTATTTGCGCAAAGCTATTCATGTGGATGGGATGTGTGTTCGGTGATAAGCCAGAACAAAGTCAGGGATAACGCGGGGCTTTCCTGGGAAGGGCTAAGTGTCTGACCAATAGCTTACCAAAGAGAGCACCTAGAGTTCTATCCCACCAAATGCATGATTCATGTTTAAATTTATTGGTTTTGGGTTCAGCAAAGCCTGAGTGCATCTCATTCTGGGAAAACACAAGTCAGGCAAGATCGGCTGTTGAATACGTAGCTATTACGAGCATGGAACTTTTTATACTAAGCAAACAATATCATTTTCTTAAACCAGATATTTTCTAGTTTACTTTTTGTGCTGCAGAATTCAGCCTGTCTGCGACAAGCTGTGACCTAGTTCCAGGCTGTTTATGGAGATCAGGGGAGGCAGCGTTAAATACTGAGGCTCTCTTGTTTTTTAAAAACGTTTCCTTTTGTTCTCAGTCCTCTGGGTGGATTGGGTCTGTTTTGTTTATAGCTGCTGGCCTTTTGTCCTTGGAGTGGCTCCTTTGAGTTCTGGGGAACAAGTGCCCTCTTCTGGACATTCCACTAATTGCAAATTCAGGAAGCAGCCGCCTGGTGAGCAAACAGGGCCTGCTGCTGCTAAGTCACTTCAGTCGTGTCCGACTCTCTGCGACCCCATAGATGGCAGCCCACCAGGCTTCTCCGTCCCTGGGATTCTCCAGGAAAGAACACTGGAGTGGGTTGCCATTTCCTTCTCCAATGCATGAAAGTGAAAAGTGAAAGTGAAGTCGTTCAGTCGTGTCCGACTCGAGTCGTGTCCGACACTTTGCGACCTCTTGGACTGCAACCTACCAGGCTCCTCCATCCATGGACAGGGCATACTCTGAATTTATTTGGTAGAGAACACAAAAGAAATTTAATAGGTCCTGTGTAGTCAAAGGGTCTAGTTTTATCCTAGAAGATAAGACATCTTGCCTTGTAATTTTCAAAGTGACTTTGAGAGACAAGAAGGCACCTTACTTAAATAGTTTTTCCTTAAAAGTTATAACCTCAACAAGCACATGAAAAGAAGCTCAACATCACTAATTATTAAAGAAATGCAAATCAAAACTACAACGAGGTATCACCTCACACGGGGCAGAATGGCCATCATCCGAAAGTCTGTAAGTGATAAATGCTGGAGAGTGTCCGGAGAAAAAGGAGTCCTCGCACCCTGTTGGTGAGAGTGTAAATTGGTACAGCCACTGTGGAGAACAGTATGGACATTCCTCAAAAAACTAAAAATAGAGCTACCATGCTGCTAAGTCGCTTCAGTCGTATCCGACTCTGTGCGACCCCATAGACGGCAGCCCACCAGGCTCCCCATCCCTGGGATTCTCCAGGCAAGAACACTGGAGTGGGTTGCCATTTCCCTCTCCAATACATGAAAGAGAAAAGTGAAAGTGAAGTCACTCAGTCATGTCCGACTCCTAGCGACCCCATGGACTGCAGCCCACCAGGCTCCTCCATCCATGGGTTCTCCAGGCAAGAGTACTGGAGTGCGGTGCCATTGCCTTCTCCGAGAGCTACCATGTGATCCTGCAATCCCATTCCTGGGCATATATTCAGAAAAGATGAAAATTCTGATTGTAAAAGATGCACGCACCCCAGTGTTCATAGCAGCACTGTTTACAATAGCCAAGACCAGGAAGCAGCCTAAATGTCCATCAACAGAAGACTGGATAAAGACGATGTGATACATATATACTATGGAATACTGCTCAGCCATAAAAAAGGATGAAATAATTCCACTTACAGCAACATGGATGGACCTAGAGATAATCATACTAAGTGAAGAAAGTCAGAAGAAGACAAACGTCATGTATTGCTTCTATGTGGAATATAAGAAAAAATTATACAAATGAACATATTTACAAAACAGAAACAGACTCACAGACATACAAAACAGCTGCACTTCCATAAGTGAAAACTAGAAGTTTTAAAATTAAAGCAAAAATGTTTACAAACCTGATGTCCAAGCCACACCCTGGAATAATTACATCAGTGCCTCTGGGGAGAAACCTAGGCATTTGTACTCACTTGCAGTCCCAAGTGATTGCAATGTGCAGCCAAGTTTTATTCATTCACTAATAAATACTCCTTTTTAACTTAAAAAAAAGTTTTATTGTATGCATCAATATGGGTCACTGATTTAAAATTAGGGCTTCCCTGGTAGCTCAGTTGGTAAAGAATCCACCTATAATGCAGGAGACCTGGGTTTGATTCCTGGATTGGGAAGATTCCCTGCAGAAGGGAAAGGCTACCCACTGCAATATTCTTGCCTGGAGAATGCCATGGACAGAGGAGCCTGGAAGGCTACAGTCCACGTGGTAGCAAAGAGTTGGACATGACCGAGTGACTTTCACTTCACTTCACTGCATGGGTCACTGATTTAAAATTAAGCTGCTTGGGAAAGTGGATACTGTATACACTTTCAAAGCTTGCTTTCTCTGTTTTGATTGAGATGCTGTCTTAAAAGTTTGGGTATTTGGGGCTTCCCTGGTACCTCAGTGGTAAACAGTCCTCGTGCCAATACAGGAGACACGGGTTCGATTCCTATGGGAAGATCGCACATGCCATGGAGCAGTGGGATCTGCAAGCCTGTGCACCACAACGCCTGAGCCCTTGCTCTAGAGCCGGAGCTCTGCAACGAGAGAAGCTACGCAACAAGAGGCCAGGGCACCGCAGCTAGAGAGGAGCCCCGCTCGGCACAGCTAGAGAACAGCCCAGACAGCAGAAAAGACCCAGTGCAGCCAAAAAATAAAAAAGTTAAAATTTTTAAAATCTTTAAAAAATAGTTGAGTTTCAGTCTCACAAAGTATAAGAAATCTATGTGTATGCGTGCAAAGTTGTTTCTTTGCAACCCCATGGACTGTAGCCCGCCAGGCTCCTCGGTCCATGGGATTCTCCAGGCAAGAATACTGGAGTGGGTTGCCATTTCCTTCTCCAGGGGATCTTCCTGACCCAGGGATCAAACCCAGGTCTCCTGCATTGCAGGCAGATTCTTTACCGCTAAGCCACCAGGGAAGCCCCACATAAGAAACCTATCACGTTAGGTTTCTGGGATTTAGCCAAGTCAGCCCCAATACCCTTTTTAAAATATCATGAAATTTCTATAATCTCTTATGCATAATAAAATATTTTTTAAAACTTGGAAGATAAATAAATAAGAGGTTATAGCCAAAATTTTATTTTAAAAACCAAATGACATTCTCTTTTTCTGTATAAAATTTGTAAGCATATGATTTAAAACTTCTTCCCTTTTAAATATTAGAAAGAGGATGAATAGCAAGGGGATAGAGCATATTTGCTTTCAGTAAAGAAAGCTGGATATTTAAAACCATGATATGAGGAGAAAAAAGTTTTTGTAAATCTCAAATTGAATTATTGGCTTGTGTACCAGTCACTTATCACAAAATGCTTAGCACAACTTTACTCCCCTAAAGTGCTATTGGGCAAGAATGAAAGAGTGTCTTTCACAATTTCTCCATAATGAATATCAGAGAGTAAATACTCTGTATTTTTTTTTTTTTTCACTCAACAGAGGAGAACAAAGCATGGAGATGGTCTTGCTCTTCCCTTAACTTTATTTGTGGGAATATTTGGTTTGTGTGTCTTATCACTCACTAACTTAAGACCTTGTTCAGGTTACTTAACTTTTGTAAACACTCAGTTTCACCATATGAAAAATGGTAATAATAGTGGTGATGATAGTGAGAATTAAATTAGATATTCTTTATCTAATCAGTGGGCTTCCCTGGTGGTTTACTGGTAAAGAATTCGTCTGCCAATGCAGGATCTCTGAGTTGGAAAGATCCCCTTGGGGAAAGTGGAAATGATAACCCACTCCAGTATTCTTGCCTGGGAAATCCTGTGAGCAGAGGAGCCTAATGGGTTAGTCCATGGTATCACAGGAGTCAAACATAACTTAGCGACTAAACAACCACATCACGTAATCGGTAAGTGTGCAGTAAGTATTATTGCACCCCATCATCAGAATCACTCCTTCTGTCTTCCTCTGCTTCCCTTTTTTCCAATTTTTAATGTAAAATCAAACATATAGAAACCCCTTACATAAATGCAGAGTTTTAATGAGTCATCATAAGGTGAACCCCATGTGTCCAAAAGCACTCACCTCCCAGACCCCTCTCTGTGGCCCTGTGCCGACCTCAGTGGTCTCCCTTCCCTGGAAAGTAACCACCATGCTGACTTTTATTATAATCACTTCCTTGTTCATGGTTTTATCAACCAAATACTCAGACACACTGTGCCTCCGTCTGTGCCCCTATGCCTCTATGCCTTCCTCCTTATTTTTCCACTTTATATCTTTTGAGTTTAATCTACAAGCGCCCCTCTGTTCCTTTTGTTATTGAGCAGGGTTCTTGGTCTCCTTAACCAATAGAAGTTGATCAGAGGGCAGACAAGAAATTCAGGCCAGTCTTTACTGGTGTGCCTGCTGCAGCCCAAAGGGAATGAACAGAAGCAACAGGCTCCCTCGCTCACTGGCCGCCCGAGGGGAGTCGCGGTGGCACCCTATATGCTGTGAGGATGGGAGTGGGTCCAGGGCTCAGACTGCAGCGGGGGCTTAGGGAGTGCGTCCACTGCTTCAGTGTTGTGTTCCGGGGGGCTGCACGATACCCTGCTTTTGTTCCCACGGCAGCTGGGTATTTCGGTCTTTTTGTATCTTGTCATCCCAACTCTGCGGTTATTTCTAGTCCCTTAAAGTTTCTCTGTATTTTGTTGCTCAAGGAGAGGTTTGTCCAGGTATAAGCACTGCAGCAAAGGGTCCCAGGTCCCAGCCTGTCTCTCTCTTTCCTTTTCAATTGATCTGTTAATGAACCTGGGGTGTTTGGCCTACAGAGCCCCTCAGAGTCTGTATTTCCCCAACCTTAGATTCATGGGACAATTCAGTATCCCTGCCTTCTGACGTCTTACACATTGGTCCCCGGTCGGAGGCTGGATCAGATGGCGTTCACTCCCTTATGTGGGACCCCAGACGGTGGTGTCTTCTTTCTTCACAAGGCTGGGTTTTCCCTCTTTTTATGGGGTAACTTGCTGCTGCTACTCAACGTCTAGCTCCATTAATTCACTGGGATCTGCAGATTGGTGATATTCTAATTTCATCATTTATTTTTCATTTATTAGTTGGATATTTTTGTAAAGGGTGGCTCCCCTTCATATTATGTTTGCTTCCTCAGTGGCACCATTCACATAGCAAAAACTAAGTTTTCTTTGCTTTAATCATCAGTTTTTGAGAAAATGAATTTCTTCCAGTGGTGAATGGTTTTAAAACATGGTTGTGAATTCTCTGGCACTTCCAAGTTTAACACGTAGGATCTGTGTCTCCTCCCATTGAATCTGGGAGGGTATGTGACCACTCCAAAAAACAGAGTATGGAAATTTCATGGTGTGACTTCCATGACTGAGTCATATAAGATCATGCGATTTCTGCCTTGTTTCTTAGAATGCGTGCTCTCAGGGCCCTGAGCTGCTTTATACCAAATGCAGCCACTCTGAGACGACCGTGTTACAGGTTCTCCGGGATGACCCCAGCTAAGCACAGGCTTGGATTCAATTTAACCCAGGCCCAGACATACAAGCAAAGTAGCCTCCAGATAATTTCAGCCCCAGCCATTTCGTTTTCACAGATGCGGTCCCAAGCTTCATGGAGCCATACCCCCAGACCCTGTTGAAGGGAGACTGAAGTGTAGACTACACAAGATAACACAATTGTTGTTTACTTTACTAAGTCTTGGGAGGAGTTTGTTATACACAATAGTTAATCAGAAAAGTTCCTTATCACCCTCTGAGGGTGGCCAGTGGGAAATTTTTGATGTCCTTATGAACCCATGGGTTTAAAAATATTTCATAATTTTAGTTGATAGCATTTATTATGCCTTTTTAAATTCTTTTTTATTCTTATTTTTTTGGTGTGCATTAGTTGCTTAGTCGTGTCCGACTCTGTGACCACACGCACTGTAGCCCGCCAGATTTCTCTGCCCATGGGATTCTCTAGGCAAGAATATTGGAGTGGGTAGCCATTTCTTTCTCCAGGGGATCTTCCCAACCCAGGGATTGAACCCAAGTCTCTACCTTACAGGCAGATGCTTTACCTTGTGAGCCACCAGAGAAGCCCAAGAATACGGGAATGGGTTGCCATGCCCTCCTCCAGGGGATCTTCCCAACCCAGGGACCAAATCCGCCTCTCTTATGTTTCCTGCATTGGCAGGCAGGTTCTTTGCCAGTAGCGCCACCTAGGAAGCCCTCATTTTATTTTTCAGTTCAGTTCAGTCGCTCAGTCATGTCAGACTCTTTGCGACCCCATGAACTGCAGCATGCCAGGCCTCCCTGTCCATCACCAACTCCTGGAGTTTACTCAAACCCATATCCATTGAGTCGGTGATGCCATCCAGCCATCTCATCCTCTGTCATTCCCTTCTCCTCCTGCCCTCAATCTTTCCCAGCATCATAGTCTTTTCAAATGAGTCAGCTCTTCACATCAGGTGGCCAAAGGATTGGAGTTTCAGCTTCAACCTCAGTCCTTCCAATGAACACCCAGGACTGATCTCCTTTAGAATGGACTGATTGGATCTCCTTGCAGTCCAAGGGACTCTCAAGAGTCTTCTCCAACACCACAGTTCAAAAGCATCAGTTCTTCTGTGCTCAGCTTTCTTTATAGTCCAACTCTCACATCCACACATGACCACTGGAAAAACCATAGCCTCGACTAGACGGACCTTTGTTGGCAAAGTAATGTCTCTGCTTTTCAATATGCTATCTAGGTTGGTCATAACTTTACTTCCAAGGAGTAAGCGTCTTTTAATTTCATGCCTACAGTCACCATCTGCAGTGATTTTGGAGCCCCCAAAACAAAGTCTTTCACTGTTTCCACTGTTTCCCCATCTATTTCCCATGAAGTGATGGGACCAGATGCCATGATCTTAGTTTTCTGAATGTTGAGCTTTAAGCCAACTTTTTCACTCTCCTCTTTCACTTTCATCAAGAGGCTTTTGAGTTCCTCTTCACTTTCTGCCATAAGGGTGGTGTCATCTGCATATCTGAGGTTATTGATATTTCTCCTGCAATCTTGATTCCAGTATCCGTTATTTGGTCAAAGGTACCTCTTCAGTTTGGTTTTCTGAGTCCTTTTGACATGACTCTAGTGGTCTTTGATAGTTTACTCATATTCTGTATGACAAAAGAGTCCAAACTAATACTGTACCATTATTCAAACATTTTCCCAGGAAACTTTGATTTCCTTTAGTTGGGAAACAGTATTTCAAGCCACAGTCTGGGTACTGGAAATGTTTACTGCAGCTGGATTGGTTGATTGTTTATAGATTTCTTTCAATAGATACATTGTTATTGTTGCTCAGTGGCTCAAGTCCCTTCTGACTCTCTGTGATCCCATGGACTGCAGCACTCCTAGCTTCCCTGTCCTTCACCATCTCCCGGAGTTTGGAGATGGATAGATATATCCATGCATGCATGCTAAGTTGCTTCTGTTGTGTCCGACTCTTTGTGACACTATGTATGAACCATAGCCTGCCAGGCTTCTCTGTCCATGGGGATTCTTCAGGCAGGAATATTGGAGTCGGTTGCTGTGCCCTCCTCCAGGAGATAGGTACATGCTGCTGCTGCTGCTAAGTCGCTTCAGTCGTGTCCGACTCTGTGCGACCCCATAGACGGCGGCCTACCAGGCTCCCCCGTCCCTGGGATTCTCCAGGCAAGAACACTGGAGTGGGTTGCCATTTCCTTCTCCAATGCATGAAAGGGAAAAGTGAAAGTGAAGTCGCTCAGTTGTGTCTGACTCTTCGCAACCCCATGGTCTGCAGCCTACCAGGCTCCTCCGTCCATGGAATTTTCCAGACAAGAGTACTGGAGTGGGGTGCCATTGCCTTTACATACATACAATACATACATGGATACATAGATTGATAGAGAAAAAAAATCTCATAAATTCATACTATCTCCAATTCAATTCAAGATTTCAGGGTTTTCACATCATCTCTTACCTGTTATAATTAAATATCCTTAGACACAACAAAAGAAGAGAAGCAAAAAGCTAAGGAGAAAAGGAAAGATATACCCATTTGAATTCAGAGTTCCAAAGAATAGCAAGGAGAGATAAGAATGCCTTCCTCAGCGATCAGTGCAAAGAAATAGAGGAAAACAATAGAATGGGAAAGACTAGAGATCTCTTCAGGAAATTAGAGATACCAAGGGAACATTTCATGCAAAGATGGGCTCGATAAAGGACAGAAATGGTATGGAACTAACAGAAGCAGAAGATATTAAGAAGAGGTGGCAAGAATACACAGAAGAATACAAAAAAAATCTTCATGACCCAGATAATCACGATGGTGTGATCACTCACCTAGAGCCAGACATCCTGGAATGTGAAGTAAAGTTGACCTTAGAAAACATCACTACGAACAAAGCTAGTGGAGGTGATAGAATTCCAGTTGAGCTATTTCAAATCCTGAAAGATGATGCTGTGAAAGTGCTGCATTCAATATGCCAGCAAATTTAGACAACTCAGCAGTGGCCACAGGACTGGAAAAGGTCAGTTTTCATTCCAATCTCAAAGGAAGGCAATGCCAAAGAATGCTCAAACTACCGCACAATTGCACTCATCTCACACGCTAACAAAGTAATGCTCAAAATTCTCCAAGCCAGGCTTCAACAGTATGAGAACTGTGAACTTCCAGATGTTCAAGCTGGATTTAGAAAAGGCAGAGGAACCAGAGACCAAATTGCCAACATCCGCTGGATCATGGAAAAAGCAAGAAAGTTCCAGAAAAACATCTATTTCTGCTTTATTGACTATGCCAAAACCTTTGACTGTGTGGATGACAATAAACTGTGGAAAATTCTGAAAGAGATGGGAATACCAGACCACCTGACCTGCCTCTTGAGAAATCTGTATGCTGATCAGGAAGCAACAGTTAGAACTGGACATGGAACAACAGACTGGTTCCAAATAGGAAAAGGAGTCCATCAAGGCTGTATATTGTTACCCTGCTTATTTAACTTCTATGCAGAGTACATCATGAGAAACGCTGGGCTGGAAGAAGCACAGCTGGAATCAAGATTGCGGGAGAAATATCAATCTCCTCAGATATGCAGATGACACCACCCTTATGGCAGGAAGTGAAGAAGAACTAAAGAGTCTCTTGATGAAAGTGAAAGAGGAGAGTGAAAAAGTTGGCTTAAAGCTCAACATTCAGAAAACTAAGATCATGACATCTGGTCCCATCACTTCATGGCAAATAGATGGGGAAACAGTGGAAACAGTGAAAGACTTTGTTTTGGGGGGGCTCCAAAATCACTGCAGATGGTGACTGCAGCCATGAAATTAAAAGACGCTTACTCTTTGGAAGTAAAGTTATGACCAACCTAGACAGCATATTCAGAAGCAGAGACATTATTTTGCCAACAAAGGTCCATCTAGTCAAGGCTATGGTTTTTCCAGTGGTCATGGATGGATGTGAGAGTTGGACTATAAAGAAAGCTGAGTGCAGAAGAATTGATGCTTTTGAACTGTGGTCTTGAGAGTCCCTTGGACTGCAAGGAGATCCAACCAGTCCATCCTAACAGAGATCAGTCCTGGGTGTTCATTGGAAGAACTGATGTTGAAGCTGAAACTGCAGTCCTTTGGCCACCTGATGCAAAGAGCTGACTCATTTGAAAAGACCCTGATGCTGGGAAAGATTGAGAACAGGAGGAGAAGGGGACAGCAGAGGATGAGATGGTTGAATGGCATCACCGACTCAATGGGCATGAGTTTGAGTAAACTCTGGGAGTTGGTGATGGACAGGAAGGCCTGGCGTGCTGCAGTCCATGGGGTTGCAAAGAGTCGGACACAACTGAGTGACTGAACTGAACTGAAACACAACAATCCTGGTTTTCAAGGGATGATAGAATTAGTATCCCATAATATTCATTTGCTTTAGGCCACATTAGATGTATAACAGTCTTGGAAACATTATTACCATTACCAATAAAATTATTGAGAATAGTCTAAAATTTTACATACTCTCTATTCTCCTCTATTATTTTTATATTTGTTCTATATGTGGATTGTTTACACTTTCAGCCATGACATATTTTATACTCTTCCTTTTAAACCCTCTCTGAGTTTTAGTTCTGTATGTTTAATCTTTTCCCATCAGTCCATTTATCAATGAATCTCTAATCATTCTGGATTTTTGAAAGTCTTCCTCTAATCAGTTCCTCAGGAAAAACTCATGGGAACAATATTTTCTGATGTTGATAACAGTCTGTACCTTTTACCCAAAAGTCAGTTTTGCTGGATATAAACTTTGGGCACATTTTCTTTCCCTGAGTAAATATCTTATTATTTAGTTAAACAATAATAAATATATTTATTAATATAAATATATTATTCCATTTTCTTCCAGTGAAAATCTAATTCTTTTCTTTTATAAGCCACTTATTAGTTTTGCATGAACAACAAAAAAATAGGATAGCTTTCTTTTCTTTCTTTTTTTTTAAGTCCAGTAATGTTACTAAAATGGATGTTGGTGTAGTTGTTCTATCAATATTCAAGATATGTGCTCTGCTCTTTCAGTATATAATTTCAAATCTTTTTTTATTTCAGGAAAGTTTTCTTGAATTATAATTTTCAGTGTTTGTTCTCTTCTCTTGATATTTTTTCTTTAGAAACTTCTGTTCTCTATATGTTGGATCTTCTTTATTTGCATTATTTGTCACTTTCTCTTGAATATTTTGAATGTTTCATTTTCCTTTGATTTAAAAAAATTTCTTCCTTTTCATCATCTGTATCTCATAAAGACTTATCTATAGATTTTATTCAATTTGTTGTTTCTTGTAGTTTATTCCTCACTTCTGAAATGATATTTTTCTTTTATTTCTAACTCTTTCTAAATTAGAAAGAGTTATCACCTCATTTCTGAGTTTGTTGAATTCTGATTCATATTGTTCTTTTATGTCTTTCATAATTTTCTTCCTTTAAGTACTATGTGAAATAAAATTTTCATACCATATGATCTATTTATCTAAAGTGTACACTTTATTGGCTTTACTATATTCACAGAAATGTGCAACCATCAGAATTTAGAACACTTGATTGTTCCAGAAAGAAACTTTATAGCCATGATCAAGCACTCCCCACTTCCCTCCAGCTCCTGAGGCAACAACTATACTACTTTCTGGCTTTATAGATTTGCATGTTCTGGGCATTTTATACCGTGGAAATCATTCACTGTGTCGTCTCTAGTGTCTGGCTTTATCACTTAGCATATGTTCACCCACGTTGCAGCAAGTATCAACACTTCATTCCTCTTTATGGCCAAATAATATTCCATTGTGTGGGTATACCACAATTTGTTTATCCATTCATCAGTTGATTGTTATTTCCGTTGTTTCCACCTTTGGGCTCCTATCAACAATGCTAATGGGAATACTCATGTTCAAGTTTTTGTGTGGACATATGTTTTCATTTCTCTTGGGTAAACACCTAAAAGTAGAAATTCTGGGTCACATGGTAACTGTATGTTTAACTTCTTGAGGAACTGCTAAACTATTTTCCAAAGTGGCTCCCCCATTTGGTGGTGCCAGCAGCAGCGTGTGAAGTTTCCAATTCCTCCAAATCCTGGCCAACAATTGGTATTATCTGTCTTTTGATTATAGCCATCCCAATGACTGTGAAGCGACTCTTCATTCAGGTTTTGCTTTGCATTTCCCTGATGTCTAATCATATTTTCATGTGCTTCTTGACTATTTCTGTGTTTTCTTTGGAGGAATGTTTATTCAGTATTATTCTCTTAATGTCCTTTAGCTCATTTTTAAAGAGACAGTTATCACTGTGATCATCCCTGTGAACTTTTTCTGCCGCCCTTTCAATGTTTGTATATTGTTCTTCTGAATTTGCTCTTTTCTTTCCCCTTAAAAACTTCATATTGAATTTGACTTTGTTTTTCTGTTGCTCATTTTTAGAAAAAAGTTAATTTTTCTTAACTTAAGAAGGAGGTAGGGTAGCCTTTCTATCTTCACAGAACTCCCTCCTGCTTTTGGAATGTGTGTGTGTGTGACTTGCATTCTGAGAATTCTTGGCTCTGTTCCTTTTCATTACTTTCATCTGCACGTTATCACTCCTTGTCTTTGTTGTCCACGTCCTGTTCTGCTTTGACTGCACAGTTTCTCCTCCGTGTGGAGCCCTGTGTCTAAAGGGGGCTCTGGCTGGACTGTTTGGTCATTCATGACTGGGCTTACAGTGGCCCCCTTAGATCCACCCACGGTCGGGCTTGACGGACCCCGTCTGGTTCCGTCTGCCCCTCAGACTGCCCATCGTGCCATCAGTGAACACCTGGTGCTCTGGGGATTCTCCTGCTCAGAGGTCTGTCAGTGTTGTGCCCTCCTGTAGTTTGGGGTTTGTCATAATGGTTTGAGTTCCAGTTTCACTGTAAAGGTTGTTTGTGGGTTTTTGGTTTTGCTACTTAGTTGCCCTTTCTGCTTTCATGGGGGAATTTGGTGTCATGAAAAACCTATGCTATCACCGTACTGCCTTTCAGACCATTTCACAATGAAGTTTAATTTGCCTTTCAGTTTGCTATTTGCTTTGACTTGATTCATCTGCATAGATGGATTCAGGTCAAGCCTGGTAATCATATTGGGGATTATTAGTTACTTCCAATGGTGTATGTTCTTCCTCACTGTGGTTAATTAGGGCTGAATGCTATGGGAGCTCGGGGTTCTTTCAAATCCCTTTCAGCAATCAGCCATCCCCAGTGATGCAGCAAGTCAACCTAAGGCCTCTGATCAAGAGCCGAGCTGCACCAGGTCAAGCTGTGGCTCATCTCTCCTGGTCCCTTTGCATGTCTACTGTGCATCTTGCAGATTACATCTACTGAAAACTTACTATGGGCATGCTTTTTGAAACTTTCAGAATGCCCCCTCTGTTGCTGCTGCTGCTGCTGCTGCTTATAAGTCACTTCAATCATGTCCGACTCTGTGTGACCCCAGAGATGGCAGCCTACCAGGCTCCCCCGTCCCTGGGATTCTCCAGGCAAGAACACTGGAGTGGGTTGCCATTTCCTTCTCCAATGCATGAAAGTGACAAGTGAAAGTCAAGTTGCTCAGTTGTGTCTGACTCTTAGCGATCCCATGGACTGCAGCCTACCAGGCTCCTCCATCCATGGGATTTTCCAGGCACGAGTTCTGGAGTGGGGTGCCATTGCCTTCTCCATGCCCCCTCTAATCCCACATATTAAATGTCTAGGATCCCATGAACTCTGGATTCACAAACTTGCAGCCCGTAGAGCAAGAATAGCCCCAGTCTAGACTAATCTACTCAGATCATGCTGTTCTTGTAATCACTCCCTCAACACGCACTTATCAAGTGCCAAGCATGCACCAGGCAAACCCACCATGCTGAACGCTCAGAAAGCAAAGATAAATGGGTCCTGCTCTCTCCCCTCTAGGGACAGGAGAGAATGATACACAAATATTAATTGTGGTGTAGGGAAAAAATTGCTAGAATAGAAGCGTGGATTATATGATACACTTGAGGGGCAGTACAAAGAAAGAAGCCTCTGTCAGTAGGAATTCCTATGTCAGAAATAAAACTGTATGTTTTCTATGACTTAACATACAAAATGCATGTATTTGGCAAAGGTGAGAATGGAATGCTCAACTACAAAAACAGTTTTTACATTAGCAGAAGGATAATGGTTATTTTGTAATTACTTTTCAGTAATGACATTATTCTGTACATAAGTACACAGACACACACTGGCATGCATGCAGACATATGACACCTCACTAGTTTTCTGATGCATTTTCACATAAGCAAAGCTCTTGGCACAGAGAGTAGACACCATGAGGATTTTTATTCACTTTCCCTCCTCATATGTGCTAGTGTGGGATTTCAAACTGTCACCAGCATGATGATTTTCAAAAGAGAAAAGAAGTAGGAAAAAAGTGACTAGGAAAATGATTGTGGCAAAAATCCCAGACACACCATTTTGAGGCAAAAACTAAAGAAGGGAAAAGCCAAGCAGGTGTTTCCAGAACCATAATGAGGCATTCAGCAAGTGGTAGGAGCATCTCTGCTAATTGAGAGACACCCAGGGAACAGCCCGGAGAAGGCAATGGCACCCCACTCCAGCACTCTTGCCTAGAAAACCCCATGGACGGAGGAGCCTCGTAGGCTGCAGTCCATGGGGTTGCTAGAGTCAGACACGACTGAGCGACTTCACTTTCACTTTTCACTTTCATGCATTGGAGAAGGAAATGGCAACCCACTCCAGTGTTCTTGCCTGGAGAACCCCAGGAACGGGGGGGCCTGGTGGGCTGCCATCTATGGGGTCACACAGAGTCGGACACGACTGAAGGGACTTAGCAGCAGCAGCAGGGAACAACTCACATGGGCGGTGGGGGAGCAGTAGGCCATTCACAGGCCCTTTGCCACAGAGGGCAGGAAGATGATAGACGTAACTGCCCCAGAAGTCCACCAAGGACAAGGATGCACCACATGCATAGGGTAGAGCGTGGGATTTTAACACAGGTGGAAGTGAAGCTGTGCTTCAGAGAAAGCGGGCCATTTGCCCTCTTCATGCAGACAGAATAAGAGTGTGAGCTGTGTAAGAAAGAAAGAGACATTTACTTAATCTTGGACTTAATCTCAGAAGACTGTCAGCCAGCGCATCAGCAGATATATCTGCCTCTGGTCCTTGTAGCATCACCAAAAGTACCCTAAAGCCTGGCTCCTAACTCCCACTACCTGCCCCCATTTCCAGCTGTGTCAGGACACAGAATCTTACATCTGAGCAGCGCCAGGAGCTGCAGGGAACTCCCTCACTACCTAGCTGGATTACATCCGAAAACCATAAATGAAACTCTAGGAGCCTCCTGAGTCTGAAACTCTCCAAACCCTGCTCTCCTGGCATATGCCCTGGCCCTCCCTAAACTTCGAGATGAGGGACTGCAGATGACTCAGAATTCTCAGGTGGCTGCCAGAGAGCACAGTGTCTACTCAGCCTCACGCTTTCCAGATGACAGATGCAGAATTGCTGTGTCTAAAAAACGGAATTCTCCTCAAATTCTATTTAATATGTCTTGAGGGAACTTTTTACGTTTTGTAAAAATGGTTTTGTGGGCTGCTAAGCTAAGTTGCTTCAGTCATGCCCGACTCTGCGCAACCCCATAGACGGCAGCCCACCAGGCTCCCCCGTCCCTGGGATTCTCCAGGCAAGAACAGTGGAGTGGGTTGCCATTTCCTTCTCCAGGTTTTGTGGGAGGAGTGTGTAATTTGTGGAGGGAGTGTGTAATTTCCTCAGTTCTGTCTTGCCACAGCAAAGATTTGAAACAGCAGACCAGTGTTACAGCTCAGAGCTTTATTCGGCAAACAAAGGATAGTACACCCTAGAGGCATGAGGGTGGGCCAGCCCCAAGGAGAGGCCCCAATTCGGCTTGGCTTCCTCCTTTTAAACATTGTCTCCTCTCCACCTTGAGCTTGCCCTATGCAAATTGGGCTGGCCAAGAAGGGGGCGTGTTTGTTTCACCTGAAGTTCTCACTCCAGTCCGTGGATTTTTCTTTGTTCCATTTTTGCAGGCTTTTCTCTTTCTTTGTCTTTTAGCCACCAGCATTTTGGACTCCTTTTTCCTATTCTAACTACCTAACAGATTCAACAGGAGAAGGAAGGAAGGGAAGTTTTCAAAGGAGGTGGCTTTCTTCCATTACTTTATTGAATTTTTAAGAGGTGTTCCCCTCCCCAGAGTGAATTCAGTGACAGATACATAGCAAGTGCTTAATATCAGAGACCCTGAGGCTGAGTTATTAGGAAGGAGCATCTGGGGAGTGAGATTGGAAGAATGCTGGTGGTGGGTGGGGAGGTGTGGAGGAGGGTGATGAGGGTGAGAGCAAGCCCTGAACCCACAGTGCCAGGGCGAACAGAGCCTCCTCAGAGAGGAAGCCCTGGGTCCCGCCCTGCACTCCACGGACTGGCAGCATCTCCTCGAGGACAGCCCAGGGTCCAGTTCCAGCCAAGAATACAGAGAAAGCCTGGTGCCAGTGGCAAGGGAGAAAGTGCCGAACAATCTCATCAGCATCAGCATCTTTCTCATCACCCTCAGAACTGCTTTTCAGGCTTTATTTCATTTCCTGCTCTGGTAATGTGCAGCCCTAATCTGAACACGGATGCCTGCCCCAGGCCCCTGGGTTCTGGTTGGTCGGTGGCTTGCAGCTTATCTAAAAGGACAGAAGGCTTCTATGACTCAGACAGCTAAGTGCCTCTTCTTTTCAACAAAAGGATTTGGTAGCAGAAAGGCTCGTTTCTCTCTTATCTTCTACAGACGGTGATATACATGCTCCTCTTTCCAAGTTCTAAGGATTACCATATTGGGACCATTGTCTTGACAATGAAATGTTAAATGTGCCACAAAATATCTGAGGTGAATTGTATGAAAAAGTATGCTACACTTACTATCTGATAAATTTTAAAATGTCTGAACGTATACAGAATGAAAAGAATATGGTCCAATCATCTTTAGTGCTGAATCTTTCTCCTATCCCTGAAAGGTTTTTATCAAAACTCCTTTTATAGGTTTTTAGAAGTTTCCTTGGTGCTGGCTCAGATGGTAAAGAGTCTGCCTACAATGCAGGAGACAAAAGAGACATGGGTTCGATCCCTGGGTTGGGAAGATCCCCTGGATGCATGGCAACCCACTCCTGGAGAATCCCCATAGACAGAGGAGCCTGGAGGGCTACAGTCGATGGGGTCACACAGAGTCAGACACGACTGAGGCACTGACCCTTTGTACTTTGATGACAAGAAAGAGCTCTGACATCAGGTAGGGCTCTGAGCTCATGTCTGGCTCTGCCACATGTACTCGCTGGGATCTGGTGTGAGCTACAGGGTCGCTTTGTGCCAGACTTCCTCAGGAGCGCTCTGAGCAGAGGGCTGCTGGGATGACTGCCCGAGACAAAGCAGGGGCAGAAGGCTAGCCGGGTGCCTGGTACAGGGAAACCCTCCAGAGACGTTAGCTGTGATCATCAGGCTTAACCACTGCTCACTCTTTGGGAATACATCTGTAACACAGAATCATATCTGTAGCATGTGAGTACTCTGGCCTCTTTTGAGTCAATTTCTGAATTTTACAAACCAATGAATGCAGAGTTTAGGAGACATGAACAGGGATCTTTCTTATACAAGACAAATTAAAGGAAGAAACCAGATGCTATAAAACAAAGGCAGCCTCTGTTTTCACCCTGAGGGTTGTTTGCTACCACGGGCTGCTGGAGCACAGGAAATTCTTTGCTTCCAGCATCTACAGGAAAGTAATTTGTGCCCAGTGTCTGCCCCCACGGTGCCCATGTTGCCCGGAGCTCGGCACACGCACTGTGCATTCACAGGCCAGGCACTGATGAGCCTTGATGAGCGTCATGTCTAAAATCACAGACATGGGCAACAAGGCTTTCCTAGGAGGCACAGGGCAGAGCCAAGGCTAACGAACTCCTACTGCACCCGCCCCCTCGGGACTGGCTGGGCTTCAGGAGTGGGGGTGGGGGTGACGTGGGGTTAGGGGGAGGCGGGGAGCATGTGGAGGAGGGCACAGCTAAAAGCCCAGCTCCAGACTCCTTGGGTGCAACCATAAAATCACAGGGCCTAGACAGAAGTCAGTGAAGAGTCTTGATAAACGCATCGGTAATCAGCTTTTTAAAATGATGATAAAACACGCATAACGAATAATTTACCATTTTAGCCATTTTTCGGTGTGCAGGCCCACGTCCACTCATATTGCTGTGCAATCCATCTCTGGAAAGGCACATTTTTGTTGAGGTTGTTGAAGACAGGGAATCGAGGATGAAGTTTTATTAAACAAAACGTCGTAAATACACTTAACGCATGTCCATACAACCAGGAGAAACGAGGTCTAACAGGAATTGGAGGGAGGTCCTGCTGAGTGGGAAGCAAGCCGCCAGCTGAGCTCTAAGAAACAGACTACTGCTGGTCCTCTGCAGCAGGCACTCCTCATCGAGCAGCTCCCGCTGACTTTGTTCCGCTAGGGCTGTGGTCACTTTGGACAGAATGGAGGGAAAATGAGTTTGCTTTTGCTTCTGACACCTTGTCGTGCCCTGCGTCCCTTGCCCCCCTTCTTGCCCCGACTCCAGCACGTGGTCCCCTCGGCCACTCCTCCTGCTCCAGAGTAAAGCCTGGAAGCCTCTGGTACCCATGGCCCTCCTCATTCTCACAGCGCCCTCCCAGCCATCCCTGGCCACAGCCCTGGCTCTTCCCTGGGTGGCAGAGGTCAAGACGTCTGTTTCCCCCTCCATAAAGTGGGAATAGGGCCTGCATCCCAGAGTGCAGGAGGCTGAAATACAAGACCTGCACTGAGCGCCTGGGCTAGGCGCTCCAGACACGCCTCCTCACCTGGCTGACCCATCAGCCATGCAGTGGCAGGCTGCCATTCACGTTTTTTCTTTTTCTTTCTTCTTTCTATTAAAAAATTACTGACTCAATGCATTGGGCCAATGCTATGCACTCTTTGAACTACAACGAGAAAAGGAACATAGAAAAAAATGGAACAAGTATGCAAAGAAATACACACAGAGCAGAGCACCCAGTAGATGTGCAGCCGCACACTAAGCCTACAGTCTCAGCTACGAGCGACAAGCGGTGGGGAGGCTGCGAGCTTCCCCAGAGGGAGCTGTTTCCTTCAGAGTGAGAGGGAGATGGTAGGTGAAGAGTGTGTAGAATTTGGGCAGATGGGATGGGAGAGCAAAGTGTGGTCTTCAGAACCCAAAGATACCCACCTCTGCACCGTGTTGGCTCCTCTCCTCCTATGCGTCTGGCCCTGAGAGAGGATTAGCAAAAGAGGGGGGTTCACTCACAGCCAGGAGAGTGCTTCGGTGATCTCAGGCTGTGGCAGGGAAAGGCGACAATGACTGACTGCTATTTGGATGAAGTGTTGGAATGATCTGAACGAGGGTCGACTTGAGAAGAATCCGGAGTACTGGATAAGAACAGGGACAAGATAACTCCGTGAACAACTCTGAGCGGTCCAGTTGTGGAGTGCACATAAGGAAGAGATTACTGGATAGCCCACTCTCTCCTCTATTGATTCCACCTCATCTCATTCGGGTCACCTCTAGCTTCCTCCTCCCTCTTCTCTTCTCCATATAACGCTGTGAACCTCTCTGGGTGACCCTCACGGTAGAGAAACTTTTCATCTTTAACGTAGATGTTTTATCAATGGTGCTGTATAGAAGGAGAAGCTATGAAACTACTGTAAAAATAAGACTGATAACTGGAAGCAGGAGGCTTAAGTCCAAACCCTGACTCCAGGGAGCTCCTGACTCCAAGGAACATTAATTGACAGGAGCTCGTCAAATGCCTCCATACCTGCGCTGAAACCAAGCACCACACAAGGGCCAACAAGTTTCAGGGCAAGACATACCAAGCAAATTCTCCAGCAACAAGGAACACAGCCCTGAGCTTCAAGATACAGGCAGCCCAAAGTCACCCCAAAACCATAGACATCCCATAACTCATTACTGGACATTTCATTGCACTCCAGAGAGAAGAAATACAGCTCCACCCACCAGAACACCGACACAAGCTTCCCTAACCAAGAAACCTTGACAAGCCACCTGTACAAACCCACACAGAGCAAGGAAATGCCACAATAAAGAGAACTCCACAAACTGCCAGAATACAGAAAGGACACCCCAAACTCAGCAATTTAAACAAGATGAAGAGACAGAGGAATACCCAGCAGATAAAGGAACAGGATAAATGCCCACCAAACCAAACAAAAGAGGAAGAGATAGGGAATCTACCTGATAAAGAATTCCGAATAATGATAGTGAAATTGATCCAAAATCTTGAAATCAAAATGGAGTCACAGATAAATAGCCTGGAGACAAAGATTGAGAAGATGCAAGAAAGGTTTAACAAGGACCTAGAAGAAATAAAAGAGAGTCAATATATAATGAATAATGCAATAAATGAAATTAAAAACACTCTGGAGGCAATAAATAGTAGAATAACAGAGGCGGAAGATAGGATTAGTGAATTAGAAGATAGAATGGTAGAAATAAATGAATCAGAGAGGATAAAAGAAAAACGAATTGAAAGAAATGAGGACAATCTCAGAGACCTCCAGGACAATATTAAATGCTACAACATTCGAATCATAGGGGTCCCAGAAAAAGAAGACAAAAAGAAAGACCATGAGAAAATACTTGAAGAGATAATAGTTGAAAACTTCCCTAAAATGGGGAAGGAAATAATCACCCAAGTCCAAGAAACCCAGAGAGTCCCAAACAGGATAAACCCAAGGCGAAACACCCCAAGACACATATTAATCAAATTAACAAAGATTAAACACAAAGAACAAATATTAAAAGCAGCAAGGGAAAAACAACAAATAACACACAAGGGAATTCCCATAAGGATAACAGCTGATCTTTCAATAGAAACTCTTCAAGCCAGGAGGGAATGGCAAGACATACTTAAAGTGATGAAAGAAAATAACCTACAGCCCAGATTAGTGTACCCAGCAAGGATCTCATTCAAATATGAAGGAGAAATCAAAAGCTTTTCAGACAAGCAAAAGCTGAGAGAATTCAGCACCATCAAACCAGCTCTCCAACAAATACTAAAGAATATTCTCTAGACAGGAAACACAAAAACGGTGTGTAAAATCGAACCCAAAACAATAAAGTAAATGGCAACGGGATCATACTTATCAGTAATTACCTTAAACTTAAATAGGTTGAATGCCCCAACCAAAAGACAAAGACTGGCTGAATGGATACAAAAACAAGACCCCTACATATGTTGTCTACAAGAGACCCACCTCAAAACAGGGGACACATACAGACTGAAAGTGAAGGGCTGGAAAAAGATTTTCCATGCAAATAGGGACCAAAAGAAAGCAGGAGTAGCAATACTTATATCAGACAAAATAGACTTTAAAACAAAGGCTGTGAAAAGAGACAAAGAAGGACACTACATAATGATCAAAGGATCAATCCAAGAAGAAGATATAACAATTATAAATATATATGCACCCAACACGGGAGCACCGCAGTATGTAAGACAAATGCTAACAAGTATGAAAGAAGAAATTAACAATAACACAATAATAGTGGGAGACTTTAATACCCCACTCACACCTATGGATAGATCAACTAAACAGAAAATTAACAAGGAAACACAAACTTTAAATGATACAATAGACCAGTTAGACCTAATTGATATCTATAGGACATTTCATCCCAAAACAATGAATTTCACCTTTTTCTCAAGTGCACATGGAACCTTCTCCAGGATAGATCACATCCTGGGCCATAAATCTAGGCTTGGTAAATTCAAAAAAATAGAAATCATTCCAAGCATCTTTTCTGACCACAATGCAGTAAGATTAGATCTCAATTACAGGAGAAAAACTATTAAAAATTTAAACATATGGAGGCTGAACAACATGCTGCTGAATAACCAACAAATCACAGAAGAAATCAAAAAGAAATCAAAATTTGCATAGAAATTAATGAAAATGAAAACACAACAACCCAAAACCTATGGGACACTTTAAAAGCAGTCCTAAGGGGAAAGTTCATAGCAATACAGGCACACCTCAAGAAACAAGAAAAAAGTCAAATAAATAACCTGACCCTACACCTAAAGCAACTAGAAAAGGAAGAAATGAAGAACCCCAGGGTTAGTAGAAGGAAAGAAATCTTAAAAATTAGGGCAGAAATAAATGCAAAAGAAACAAAAGAGACCATAGCAAAAATCAACAAAGCCAAAAGCTGGTTCTTTGAAAGGATAAATAAAATTGACAAACCATTAGCCAGACTCATCAAGAAACAAAGGGAGAAAAATCAAATCAATAAAATTGGAAATGAAAATGGAGAGATCACAACAGACAACACAGAAATACAAAGGATCATAAGAGACTACTATCAACAATTATATGTCAATAAAATGGACAACGTGGAAGAAACGGACAAATTCTTAGAAAAGTACAACTTTCCAAAACTCGACCAGGAAGCAATAGAAAATCTTAACAGACCCATCACAAGCACGGAAATTGAAACTGTAATCAAAAATCTTCCAGCAAACAAAAGCCCAGGTCCAGACGGCTTCACAACTGAATTCTACCAAAAATTTAGAGAGGAGCTAACACCTATCCTGCTCAAACTCTTCCAGAAAATTGCAGAGGAAGGTAAACTTCCAAACTCATTCTATGAGGCCACCATCACCCTAAAACCAAAACCTGACAAAGATCCCACAAAAAAAGAAAACTACAGGCCAATATCACTGATTAACATAGATGCAAAAATCCTTAACAAAATTCTAGCAATCAGAATCCAACAACACATTAAAAAGATCATACACCATGACCAAGTGGGCTTTATCCCAGGGATGCAAGGATTCTTCAATATCCACAAATCAGTCAATGTTATACACCACATTAACAAATTGAAAAATAAAAACCATATGATTATCTCAATAGATGCAGAGAAAGCCTTTGACAAAATTCAACATCCATTTATGATAAAAACTCTCCAGAAAGCAGGAATAGAAGGAACATACCTCAACATAATAAAAGCTATATATGACAAACCCACAGCAAACATTATCCTCAATGGTGAAAAATTGAAAGCATTTTCTCTAAAGTCAGGAACAAGACAAGGGTGCCCACTTTCACCATTACTATTCAACATAGTTTTGGAAGTTTTGGCCACGGCAATCAGAGCAGAAAAAGAAATAAAGGAATCCAAATTGGAAAAGAAGAAGTATAACTCTCACTATTTGCAGATGACATGATCCTCTACATAGAAAACCCTAAAGATGCCACCAGAAAATTACTAGAACTAATCAATGACTATAGTAAAGTTGCAGGATATAAAATCAACACACAGAAATCCCTTGCATTCCTATACACTAATAATGAGAAAACAGAAAGAGAAATTAAGGAAACAATTCCATTCACCATTGCAACGGAAAGAATAAAATACTTAGGAATATATCTACCTAAAGAAACTAAAGACCTATATATAGAAAACTATAAAACACTGGTGAAAGAAATCAAAGAGGACACTAATAGATGGAGAAATATACCATGTTCATGGATTGGAAGAATCAATATAGTGAAAATGAGTATACTACCCAAAGCAATTTATAGATTCAATGCAATCCCCATCAAGCTACCAACGGTACTCTTCACAGAGCTAGAACAAATAATTTCACAATTTGTATGGAAATACAAAAAACCTCGAATAGCCAAAGCTATCTTGAGAAAGAAGAAGGGAACTGGGGGAATCAACCTACCTGACTTCAGGCTCTACTACAAAGCCACAGTTATCAAGACAGTATGGTACTGGCACAAAGACAGAAATATTGATCAATGGAACAAAATAGAAAGCCCAGAGATAAATCCACGCACATATGGACACCTTATCTTTTTTTTTTTAATTTTATTTTATTTTTAAACCTCAAACACTGTATTAGTTTTGCCAAACATCAAAACGAATCCGCCACAGGTATACCCGTGCTCCCCATCCTGAACCCTCCTCCCTCCTCCCTCCCCATACCATCCCTCTAGGTCGTCCCAGTGCACCAGCCCCAAGCATCCAGTATCGTGCATCGAACCTGGACTGGCAACTCGTTTCATACATGATATTACACATGTTTCAATGCCATTCTCCCAAAAAGGAGGCAAGAATATACAATGGATTAAAGACAATCTCTTTAACAAGTGGTGCTGGGAAAACTGGTCAACCACTTGTAAAAGAATGAAACTAGAACACTTTCTAACACCATACACAAAAATAAACTCAAAATGGATTAAAGATCTAAACGTAAGACCAGAAACTATAAAACTCCTAGAGGAGAACATAGGCAAAACACTCTCCGACATACATCACAGCAGGATCCTCTATGGCCCACCTCCCAGAATATTGGAAATAAAAGCAAAAATAAACAAATGGGACCTAATTAAACTTAAAAGCTTCTGCACAACAAAGGAAACTATTAGCAAGGTGAAAAGGCAGCCTTCAGAATGGGAGAAAATAATAGCAAATGAAGCAACTGACAAACAACTAATCTCAAAAATATACAAGCAACTCCTACAGCTCAACTCCAGAAAAATAAATGACCCAATCAAAAAATGGGCCAAAGAACTAAATAGACATTTCTCCAAAGAAGACATACAGATGGCTAACAAACACATGAAAAGATGCTCAACATCACTCATTATCAGAGAAATGCAAATCAAAACCACTATGAGGTACCATTTCACACCAGTCAGAATGGCTGCGATCCAAAAGTCTACAAGCAATAAATGCTGGAGAGGGTGTGGAGAAAAGGGAACCCTCTTACACTGTTGGTGGGAATGCAAACTAGTACAGCCACTATGGAGAACAGTGTGGAGATTCCTTAAAAAACTGGAAATAGAACTGCCTTATGATCCAGCAATCCCACTGCTGGGCATACACACTGAGGAAACCAGAATTGAAAGAGACACGTGTACCCCAATGTTCATCGCAGCACTGTTTATAACAGCCAGGACATGGAAGCAACCTAGATGTCCATCAGCAGATGAATGGATAAGAAAGCTGTGGTACATATACACAATGGAATATTACTCAGCCATTAAAAAGAATACGTTTGAATCAGTTCTAATGAGGTGGATGAAACTGGAGCCTATTATACAGAGTGAAGTAAGCCAGAAAGAAAAACACCAATACAGTATACTAACACATATATATGGAATTTAGAAAGATGGTAACAATAACCCCGGGTATGAGACAGCAAAAGAGACACTGATGGATAGATCAGTCTTATGGACTCTGTGGGAGAGGGAGAGGGTGGGGAGATTTGGGAGAATGGCATTGAAACATGTGTAATATCATGTATGAAACGAGTCACCAGTCCAGGTTCGATGGACGATTCTGGAAGCTTGGGGCTGGTGCACTGGGATGACCCAGAGGGAGGGTATGGGGAGGGAGGAGGGAGGAGGGTTCAGGATGGGGAGCACGGGTATACCTGTGGCGGATTCATTTCGATGTTTGGCAAAACGAATACAATATTGTAAAGTTTAAAAAAAAAAAGAACAGGGACAGGACTTGGGCCCAGCTCGATCACACATGTGCTGTGTGATCTCTCACTTAGCCACTCTGAACCTCAGTATCTTCATCTGTAAAATGGAGTTGAACTTCAGAGGGTTATTTGAGAATCAAATGAGATGAAGCATATGACAGCGTCTGACATACAGTCAATGCTTGATAAATCTCAACTATAATCATATACATTGACATCACCAGATGGTCAACACCAAAATCAGATTGATTATATTCTTTGCAGCCAAAGATGGAGAAGCTCTATACAGTCAGCAAAAACAAGACCAGGAGCTGACTGTGGCTCAGATCATGAACTCCTTATTGCCAAATTCAGACTGAAATTGAAGAAAGTAGGGAAAACCACTAGACCATTCAGGTATGACCTAAATCAAATCCCTTATGATTATACAGTGGAAGTGAGAAATAGATTTAAGGGCCTAGATCTGGTAGATGGAGTGCCTGATGAACTATGGAATGAGGTTCGTGACATTGTACAGCAGACAGGGATCAAGACCATTCCCATAGAAAAGAAATGCAAAAAAAGCAAAATGGCTGTCTGGGGAAGCCTTACAAATAGCTGTGAAAAGAAGAGAAGCGAAAAGCAAAGGAGAAAAGGAAAGATATAAACATCTGAATGCAGATTTCCAAAGAATAGCAAGAAGAGATAAGAAAGCCTTCTTCAACGATCAATGCAAAGAAATAGAGGAAAACAACAGAATGGGAAAGACTAGGGATCTCTTCAAGAAAATCAGAGATACCAAAGGAACATTTCATGCAAAGATGAGCTCGATAAAGGACAGAAATGGTATGGACCTAACAGAAGCAGAAGATATTAAGAAGAGATGGCAAGAATACACAGAAGAACTGTACAAAAAAGATCTTCACGACCCAGATAATCACGATGGTGTGATCACTGACCTAGAGTCAGACGTCCTGGAATGTGAAGTCAAGTGGGCCTTAGGAAGCACCACTACGAACAAAGCTAGTGGAGGTGATGGAATTCCAGTTGAGCTATTTCAAATCCTGAAAGATGATGCTGTGAAAGTGCTGCACTCAATATGCCAGCAAATTTGGAAAACTCAGCAGTGGCCACAGGACTGGAAAAGGTCATTTCATTCCAATCCCAAAGAAAGGCAATGCCAAAGAATGCTCAAACTACCGCACAATTGCGCTCATCTCACACGTTAGTAAAGTAATGCTCAAAATTCTCCAAGCCAGGCTTCAGCAATACGTGAACCGTGAACTTCCTGATGTTCAAGCTGGTTTTAGACAAGGCAGAGGAACCAGAGATCAAATTGCCAACATCCGCTGGATCATGGAAAAAGCAAGAGAGTTTCAGAAAAACATCTATTTCTGCTTTCTTGACTATGCCAAAGCCTTTGACTGTGTGGATCACAATAAACTGTGGAAAATTCTGAAAGAGATGGGAATACCAGACCGCCCGACCTGTCTCTTGAGGAACCTGTATGCAGGTCAGGAAGCAACAGTTAGAACTGGACATGGAACAACAGACTGGTTCCAAATAGGAAAAGGAGTACATCAAGGCTGTATATTGTCACCCTGTTTATTTAACTTCTATGCAGAGTACATCATGAGAAATGCTGGGCTGGAAGAAGCACAAGCTGGAATCAAGATTGCTGGGAGAAATATCAATCACCTCAGATATGCAGATGACACCACCCTTATGGCAGAAAGTGAAGAGCAACTAAAAAGCCTCTTGATGAAAGTGAAAGAAGAGAGTGAAAAAGTTGGCTTAAAGCTCAACATTCAGAAAATGAAGATCATGGCATCTGGTCCCATCACTTCATGGGAAATAGATGGGGAAACGGTGGAAACAGTGTCAGACTTTATTTTGGGGGGCTCCAAAATCACCGCAGATGGTGACTGCAGCCATGAAATTAAAAGACGCTTACTCCTTGGAAGGAAAGTTATGACCAACCTAGATAGCATATTCAAAAGCAGAGACATTACTTTGCCAACAAAGGTCCATCTAGTCAAGGCTATGGTTTTTCCAGTGGTCATGTATGGATGTGAGAGTTGGACTGTGAAGAAGGCTGAATGCCAAAGAATTGATGCTTTTGAACTGTGGTGTTGGAGAAGACTCTTGAGAGTCCCTTGGACTGCAAGGAGATCCAACCAGTCCATTCTGAAGGAGATCAGCCCTGGGATTTCTTTGGAAGGAATGATGCTAAAGCTGAAACTCCAGTACTTTGGCCACCTCATGCAAAGAGTTGACTCATTGGAAAAGACTCTGATGCTGGGAGGGATTGGGGGCAGGAGGAGAAGGGGACGACAGAGGATGAGATGGCTGGATGGCATCACTGACTGATCTGATCTGATAATCATTTAAGAAGCATAAGAGAGAAAACATGAACTATTTGTTCAGTAAGTGGTGATCAATAAATGTAATTTTCCTCATGCTCAAATCACTCATGAAAGTTTTAAAATAAAGACAGCAAATCAGACGTAGGATGTGACAAGGTGTCAGAAGTAAAAACAAAATCAGGATCTGTTTTTGATCATAATACCATACATTTTTCATGCTCAGTTCAGTTCAGTCAGTCATGTCTGACTCTGCGACCCCATGAATTGCAGCACGCCAGGCCTCCCTGTCCATCACCAACTCCCAGAGTTCACTGAGACTCACATCCATCGAGTCAGTGATGCCATCCAGCCATCTCATACTCTGTTGTCCCCTTCTCCTCCTGCCCCCAATCCCTCCCAGCATCAGAGTCTTATCCAGTGAGTCAACTCTTCGCATGAGGTGGCCAAAGTACTGGAGTTTCAGCTTTAGCATCATTCCTTCCAAAGAACACCCCAGGGCTGATCTCCTTCAGAATGGACTGGTTGGCTCATGCTACTGATGTTCTTCAGAATTAGTTTACATTTTGAGGGTCCAATATTCTCACGTAGTTCAGAAAAAGCAGTAAAATAAGCCTCTTTTCCTTTGTATCTCCAGTTTTTCTCCTTGGCCTTTTCTAAGCTTTTGCTTTGAGAATTCGCACATACATTCTGCACTGCATCACAGCAAGAAAAGCCTTACAAAGATCAGGGAATTACTCAGAGTCATGGCAATGGGCAGCAGTCAACCTGGTGTCTGCATATTTGAATTCTGAAAGTTTGAAAAACAGTTGCAAAACTTCCATGAGAGATCTATGAAAAATCTAGGCAAAATAGAACTTTGAAGAACAGTCAAAATGATATTCTAGTTTCAATCTGAGCATCTTTAAACTAAGTGTCACATTTTAAAGCTGTAAATGACAAAAAACTGAAATCAGGTTGCTTTCTAAGATAAAGGGAGTTTACTGATTCAGTAGTAACTGGAAATCTAGAGATACTGATTTCAGGGGAGGTTTGGTCCAGAAGCTCAAAAGACGCCACCTAAGGCCAGGTTTCTCTCCTCCCCATTCTGCCTTCTATGGTGCTGGCATTATCCGCAGGCTCCATGAGGAGGCCCCAAAGGCAGCTCCAAGGTCTCCCTTAATGGAAAATAGCTACAGCAGCTCCAAAGGTCACATTCTCATACCATACTATCCACAGTAAAAGAGATAGTCTCTTCTCCCAGAACTGCTACAACAAAAAAGGCTTATTTTCCCCCAAAGCCTCAGCCAATATCTTCTCCTGGCTCACTGGCTGTGATTAGCTTAGAGCCAATCCAGGTGACTTGGGGGCATGAGTGGTATGCCCCCAAGTCACGGTTTAAGATTATAGGGCCCACTTCTGGAATTTAGTTTCGATCCCACCCAAATCAAGTTTCCTCTGGAAATTCAAGGATCTATTGCCAAGCTGGGGGAATAAACGCTGGGGAGCAAATAACCAGTGTGCACTATATTGCATTTTCAAGAGGGAGCACTGGGTTCACACAATTTGTGGTTACAGATTTGTATACTAAAATCAAAGGCAAGGGACTTCCCTGGTGGTCCAATGGTTAAGATGCCATGCTTCCCGTGCAGGAGACATGAGTTCAATCCCTGGTTGGGGAACTAAGATCCTACATGCCCCGTGGCAAAAAGAATAACAATAATAAATAAATTAATTAAAACAAGGGCAAGGGAAATGTGTGTTTCTCAGCTGACTTGCCCTTTTGATAGACTACAATAACCAGGAAGGCTTTTAGTGCTTGGCAGTGTTGTACCTTGGCTCTGTCCTGGAAGGGAGGAGGTGAGCATGACATTTACAAATAAGTAACCAGAGGCCAAGGTCAAATGAATGCAGGGCCTAACGATTTCCCTAAACAAAGAAACCTGTCTGCTGCCTTCCTGACCCTGCTCCCCTCTGAGGGTGCTGTTGGCTCTAGCCCAAAGGGCTCTGTGTTCTTTGGCTTCTGTTCACGTTAATGAGATCACCCGATCTCAAATGACATTGTCCTCTGTCTAATGCTAATAGACATATATTTTTAATGTTTAGATGGATCGTGTGTACCTTAAAAGGAAAACAGAGTTTAAGGCCCAATTGGAGTTAAAGACGGTGCTTAGCCTGCTGTGACCAGAGAGGACTGGAAATGGGAGTAGGGGTTGGCATGACGCTCACACAGGCAGAGCAGCTCAAAGCCTCCGTCTCAGCTGCCTACTTCCCCCCACTCCAAGTGCACCCCGGGCTTCCAGCCTGGAAAAAAGGAGCCAGGATAAGTGGTTTCTATAACGTAATGGGGCTAAATGAATGGTTTCTAACTCCCAACTTTCAATTACAGTTTACACATGGTTTTAGTAATAGAATTGAAGGTAACAAGAGATCAACTGGAAGAAAGATGTGGAATCAGATTTTCCAGTGTTCCAAATTGCTCAGGGAAAGGGGCTATTCGTTTATTCATCAAATATTTTTGTCATCCAGCAAATATTTATCCCAGGCCCACTCTGGGCTGGTCTGGGGGTACAGTGGTGAACATGACCCAGTCTACATGGGGTTTATGGTCTAGCCCAGAAGCTGTAAGCAATAGCCAAGTGATCATGCAATTCCACTGAGAGCAAGGATTTTCAGTGAAATTGCACATTTAGGCACAGCCAAGAAAGTCTTAGATGAATTTTGTGGATGAAATGATTAGAAAAATTCTCAGTATAGAACACTTTTAAATGCTGGATAAAATGTCAAAAAACTATAATCTTTTTCATCAGTTTTGTTCAGGTATTATTTACATATAGTGAAATTCACTGATTTTAACTGAATAATTCGATGAATATTGACAAATGTATAGAGTCACATAAACAGCACCACAACCATGATATAGTACATTTCCATCAACCCACAAAATGACCTCTACAGTCAGTTCTTTCCCCTCCCCCTAAGACCCCTGGCAACCGTTGATCCTGTTACTATAGTTTTGCCTATTCTAGAACATCATATAAATGAAGTCATACAGTATGTAGTTTCTTGTGTTTGTAAGAGGAGGTCATCCAGAGGACCTGAGCAGCTGAAGGTCCCTACCCGCTCCCCTGCCCTTGGAACGTGAGCTCTGCCTGCTTCCCCATTCTAGAAGCTGCCCCAGGATGCAAGCCTGGAGATAGTGATGTGCTGCTGAGCCCACTGAGAGAGTGTACGTGACCAAACCCAGCTAAGGCCTCTCTATATAAATTGTTAAGAATCTGGCAGACAGGTGTGAAGATGTACTCGTCTGTGGCTGCCCCAGAGAAGCCTTGTACGTTTCCTTGGTGATTAAACCTGCCACCTACCAATCTGAAGTGGTCTGCCTCTTTCTTCAGTCTGTCCCTGCCCTCTGCGCACAGGAGCCAGTTTCAGATTTCAGAATAAAGCAGATCCACAGTATTTGAAATCTTCCTCTCGGTGCCACACTTTGGAGATTTCTCCATGCTGTTGTGCATGTCAGGAGTCTGCTCCTTTCTACTAATGAGCAAGCAGCGTTCCACTGAATGGATATACCACAAAATGTTTTATTAATTTAACTGTTGATTGATGTTTGAGCTCTTTCTAGTTTTTGGCTGTTATGAATAAGTGAATATAAACATTCACCTATAAGTCTTTGAGTACACATATATTTTCACTTTTCTTGGGTAAATATTTAGGACTGGAATGGTTGGCTCATATGGCATCATAAGCAGAATTCTAAGGCAGGCTCCCAGTGGCCTCATCCTTGCGTAATCCTCTCCCCTTTAAGTGCCAGTGGAACCTGGGACGATGATGAGCTATTGCCTCCATGACTGCCTCCTTTGCATGGCAAAGGGAGATTATCCAAGTGGGATTAATCTAATCATATGAACCTTTTAAAAACTTTTAGACAGAAAAGAAAATCAGGGAGATGCAAGCACAGGGGAGATTGAATGTGTCCTCACTGACTTGAAGACTGAAGGAATACGGACAGCCTCAAGGAGCCAAGAGAAGCCGTCAGCTGACAGCGGACAGAGAAGCAGGGGCCTCTGTCCTGCACGCACAAGGAGCTGCACTGTGCCAACACCTCTGAGCTTGCAAGCAGAGTTCATCCTGGAACCTCCAAAAGAGGACCCATACTGGCGAATATCTGACTTCAGTCTTGTGATACCATGAGCAGACAATCCAGCCATACCGTCCCAGACTTCCAATCTTTACAATCTAACGAGCTAATAAGAAATGTAGTTTTAAGGCCCTAAATTTTTAGTTTTGTTACAGCAATAAAAAGCTAGTACATTCAGTGTGTCATGTTTAACTGAAGAAACTGCTAAATTGATTCCCGACATAGCTACACCATTTTAAGCGGCCACCAGCAATGTCTGAGAGTTCCAGTAGCCCCACATTCTTGACAATACTTGATATTGTCGGTCTTTCAGCTCTTCTTGTGCAGTGCCATTTCATTATGGCATTTCAAATTTTGCTTTTCCGTGATGACTAATGATGTTCACATCTTTTCGTGTTCTTATTTGTTATCTATATATCTTTTTCAGTGAGATATCTGTCTAATTTTTTCCCTCATTTTAAAAAATTGAAAAAAATGTGTCTTACTCTTTCAAAGTACTACAGTATTTTGAGCACTACAAAGTACTGTAGTACTTTGGTGGTAAAGTGAAGGGAAGAGAAGGCAGAACTATGAAAAAGCTTGACTGTCAAGGGGAAAGTGAAGGGAAAGCAGGCCTTCGTTGAGAGAGAAGGAGACGGGGTCTCTGCCAACCTCAGTCTCAGTTTGAATGATCGCATCCAGGAGGTAGAAAATAAAAAGCTTTGGGCTTAAGTGGGGTGGGAGGCCAGAATTCCTGAAACATAACACAATGGTAATACAACCTACCTGCTTAAGGAGATGTTACCTACCTCAGCCTTGGCACTGGAAGAAAACTCTGTCCAAAGCACTTCTAATCTTAAGCTTCTACTCAAAAGTGTTTGAGCCTGAAATTTACATCTCCTACATGGACTTGAAAACTTTAAACATAAAATTTATTTTGAAGTTGTCCCAAGTTGAAAGTGCTCCTTACCTCCCCAGCCCACCTACCTCCCACCCACTCAGCCCACCTAACGCAGAACTCAAAGGGACCCCACTGATAAAGTTCCAAGGTATATGAATTCACAATAAATAAAAATCACAAATAAGGAAATAAGAGTCATAAGAGATAATAAACTGCTGTGTCAAACCTATAAAGACTAGCAATTCTGGATGATTGGGCATAGAATATTAAATAAGTGTGTTTAATATTTTTAAATATTAGATAAGATAATGAAATAAAAACATAACAAAGAATGAAACATTCCAAATTGACAGATAACCTATTAATAGAAAAAAGTGAAAATTACATGACTGCTGATTCCTCAGTACCAACAGTGAAGCCAGGAGACAGTGGAATATCTCCAAAGTGCTGATTGAAAATAGCCATGAACCTAAAATTATATGTCAAATGAAACCATATTTCAAGGACAAAATCAAAAGAAAGACATTATCAAGCCAAGCTGAGATTTCAGTAACAAAACCCCTCACTATGAATGTTCTTAGGGATGTACTCTAAGAGAAGGAAGAATGATCCCAGAAGGGAGTTCTGAGAGGCAAAAAGGAATGATGAGAATACAGGTAAAGACTATGGGAAAATATGGGGCTTCCCTGAGAGCTCTGCTGGTAAAGAATCTGCCTGCGATGCAGGAGACCCCAGTTCAATTCCTGGGTTGGGAAGATACCTTGGCAAAGGAAAAGGCTACCCACTCCAGTATTCTGACCTGGAGAATTCCATGGACTGTATAGTCCATGGGGTCGCAAACAGTCGGACATAACTGAGCAACTTTCACTTTCACTTTTCATGGATAAATATACAAACAATATTGCACATATAAAATAACAATGTCTAATTGAAGTGTCAAAAATATCCAATATAGAATTAAAATCATGGGGAAAAAATAACCTAACAATTGGGGTTCATGTATTTGCTGTAAAGGACATATTCTTCTACCTGCCAGGCCCTGTGCTATGTATTCTTCAGGTCTTACATCACTTAATCCCCCCAACCACCTTACGAGGAAGGTGGTGTTATTAGCCTATTATTCAAATGAGAAAACACATATAGCCAGGAAGTATCAGCTGGGACTTAAGCCAAGTCCTTTTGATTCTGAGCCTCTTCTCTCAAGCAGTCTACCACACTGCTTTCACTGGTAACATTTGTTGTGAAAAATATAGGCAAGTGTAAAGAAAATATAGACACGTGACATAGGCAAGTGTAAAGCCTACAATTTCCCTGCATCATCACTGTCATATGCACAAATACACACATGCATAACTTTGAAAAAATTGGGATCATAACTACTGTTTTGCATTATAGTTAATATTACTAAGTAATATAATATTTTAAATATAATCATCTTGCTCTTTATTTTTGGAGCAAAATTTTTAATGGTTCATTGTATAGTGTTTTTTTAACCTTTTTATTGTTCAGTTGCTTATTTGTGTCCCACTCTTTAAGACTCCATGGACTGCAGCATGCCAGGCTTCCCTGTCCTTCACCATCTCCCAGAGTTTGTTCAGACTCATGTCCATTGAGTTGATGATGTCATCGACTATCTCATCCTTTGTCACCTGCTTCTCTTCCTGCCCTTAATCTTTCCCAGAATCAGAGTTTTTTGCAATGAGTTAGCTCTTCACATCAAGTGGAGCTTCAGCTTCAGAATCAGGCCTTCCAATGAATATTCAGGGTTGATCTCCTTTAGGATTGACTGGTTTGATCTCCTTGCAGTCCAAGGGACTCTCAAGAGTTGTCTCCAGCACCACAATTTGAAGGCATCAGCTTTCCGGCGCTCAGTTTTCATTATGGTCCAACTCTCACATCTGAACGTGACTACTGGAAAAACCATAGCTTTGACTAGACGGACCAATGTCAGCAAAGTGATGTCTATTCTTCTTAATACACTTTCTAGGTTTGTCATAGCTTTTCTTCCAAGGAGCAAGCGTCTTTTAATTTCACGGCTGCAGTCACCATCTGCAGTGATTTTGGAGCCCAAGAAAATAAAGTCTGTCACTGTTTCCATTTTTTCCTCATTTTTGCCATGAAGTGATGGTACCAGATGTCATGATCTTAGCTTTTTGAATGTTGAGTGTTAAACCATCTTTTCACTCTCCTTCTTCACCCTGATCAAGAGGCTCCTTAGTTCCTCTTCGCTTTCTGCCATTAGAGTGGTATCAGCTGAATATCTGAGGTTGTTGCTATTTCTCCTGGAAATCTTGGTTACAGTTTGTGATTTATCCAGCCTGGCATTTCCCATGACATACTCTACATATAAGTTAAATAAGCAGGGTAACAATATACTGACTCGACATACTCCTTTTTAACACCTTTATCCCTACTCTTCTGTATTCTACAGTATTCACTGTTAATTTTTGTTAGATGTGAAGATAATCTGCTTGATATTTTTATTTTCTCAAACTTGAAATGTAGTAAGAGAGAGAAGTGGATATCTATTCTATTGCTGACTATACATTTTTTGTTTTCGAGATCTTTTGCAAATAAACATTGCAATCACACAATTCCAAAATTATGTGCTTCAAAGCAGATTTGGGATACAAAATGTGGATTTTCAAAACATGTAAATTAAATAGTTATTCTTGATGAAAGTCTTTGCTTTATGACAAAAATGACTTGTATGTTTTCTTTCACATAAACTGTTTTCTTAGAATATAGAAATATCACTTCCTTTATGAAAATTAGGCTCATGTGGAACTTTTAATAGAAATGCATTTATGACTTTTAAAGAGATTGTTTGTGTGTACACACACGTATATATACAAATATGTATTTCAGTCTCAGCCCAGAGATTGATTAATATCATTATATTATTACAATCTATGTAGTAAAATCTCATCAATTCAAATATACCATTGATTTCAAACTTAGATTTGAAAAATAGAAGTTAGAGTAAGGAGAAACCAATATGGGGTATGTATGTTTGTTTCTGCAATCCTGTAATGCCTTGCACAAAGCACATCAACTTGTTTCAGTTTACTTTTGAATACCTACTTATGGTTTGACGAGTATAAAATGCCTATACACAAAAGTAACAAGATGGAGTACTAACACTGAACGAACCTTTGAACAAATATGAATAGTCTCATCCACATTTCTCCTTTTCCCCACCCAAACCATCACCTGAAATAGTTTAATTTTGTAACCATGTGTTTATCGTAACCTACTATTCACAGAGACCATCTGCAGTCAATTATTATTCCCAAGAGGTCTCCCCTTGGCGTCACTCATCTCTGTGGGCCTCTCCTCCCTTCTACCCAGAGCTGGTTAGTGCTCAGTCTGTGCAAAATAACTTTATAGTATCTTAAGCAGAATAAAGACAAGTAATCATGCTGCAGAGAATGATAGACCTGCTTCTAAAACCTAGTATGAACTCAGTGGGGGTGCATAGGGGAGCTACGCGGTCCGCGGAGTCTGCGTTGTCCATTAACTCCACCCCCACGCAGGCTCCCGCGGCTCCGCCTCCATTCCCAAACATCGCTCACTGCCCTCCTGTTTCTGCCCTCCCGCCTTAGAAAATCTCTTTAAATCTTTGATTTAAAGCAGGCGTCCATTGCCACCCTCGGACCGCCTCATGCTAGGTCGCGGTTGTCCCGGTAACAGCGTGTCTGAAGGAAGAGCCGGCTCTCCGGAGTTTCCACGGAAACCACTGGCGGCAAGAAGCAGGTGCGGCGGACGCAGCCCGGCGGCGCTGCAAGGCGCCCTCGGGGCGGGGCGCGGAGGACCGCCCCGTGCGCCTGGTATGGGTTATATGTGCACCATATTTTATTAAGCACTATCTTTGGTGGGCTATTTCACTGGTAGAACAGAACCACTAATTCCTTCCGTCTCGATACAAACCCAGTCGCTCTCGAGGTGCTGTCCGCGCTTTAGGGATGGTCCAAATCGAGGAGGATCTGCAAAGGAGCCCTCCCCTCTCCTCCCCTAACAATAATTCTGCGGGCCAGGATCCTGGCCAGGAGAGGCTGGAGAGTTCGTGTGCGCGACAGAACATGAGGGAAACCCAGGTTGATGAGCTTCCTGCCCTTTGCATAGTGCCAGGATATTCTACCAGTGCCCAGAAAAATCAAGTATTAATAGATTTGAGGTTTGCTGTGTTGCTCTAAGTAAGTCCTCTTTACATCTGTGACGCAGGTTAGGTTAATTGGAAAGGCACTAGCCTCTTGTTTTGTTTTACAAGTATCGTTGGGAAGAGTATCAGATCTCTGCTCAGAGCGATTAGGAAAGAACTGAGGTTTCTGGACAGTTCGTAGGTTAAGGCTGGCGTTTGACCCTTCTCCTGTCCTTGCCTGCGCAGTCATTCCGGCTGCGGCATCGCCTGAGCTGAGGCAGGGTGAAAGCCGCGGCCGAACGTGCGCTTCTTGGTCCCTAGCCCGTCATCTTTTGTGTCTCTCGGGGAGGGAGGGGAGGGGCTGTCTGACACAGTTATTAAACCTGGCAGCTGCGTTGGCGGCACCGAGGCGCATTTTGAGTGAGCTTGCAGAAAATGAGGGGCTTTCAGCCGGGCACCAGCGTGTCACTTCTCGCTGCCTGAAAGGCGGGTTTCAGAGCGCTTTCTCTGGCTTCTATTAGCAGTGGCCACTGAGAGTGCACGCACTTGGCGTAAACAGTGGGAAACGTGAGTATTTGTGGCTCCGCGCCGCGGGCCAGCGGCTCGGCTCCTAAGGCTTCTAGCCGGGTGGCGGGGACGCAGAGGCAGCAGAGGAGAGGCCGGCGCGCGGGGGACGGGCTGTGGGAGGGCCGCGCGCCGCCACGCCTGGTCTGTAGGTGGTGCGCGCCGGCGCGACGAGGAGGCTACAGCCCGGGCGGCTGCGAGAGGAGGCTGGAGCGCCCGGTGTCTTGAGCACGCTTTGGGATCTGGGCCTGTGGTTTGGAGTCAGATGCACAAAGACGTCGGGCCTAGGCAGCCGGTGTAGACAGTCCTGTGCTGCCCCAGGACCTCCGGTCCTTTTTGAGAGAGAGGAGAAGCTGCATTTTACGGTTGGCTCGAAACAATGAGGTTAGGCCAGTGTTTCCCCGCCCCGGAGGACCTTTGCGCGCTGGCGGTGAGCATCTCGGCCAGTCCCATGGGGACCCCCGTGTGGCAGCGCCGCCGGGAGCTTCGCGCACCTCCAGAGGTCGGTGCATCCGGATCCCTTGGGGATTTCAGAGCCTCTTGGGGCTCAGGCCCCAGTCCCTGAGCGAGCTCCCTCCCTTTTCCTCCTCGAACACTGTGTTCTAACTGGGCTGACATTTTACGAAGATCCTAGAAAGGCGAAGAGACCTTAATTCCATCTTTTCTTCCCGAAGTTATGAGTGTGAAGAGGTGTGGTATTTTTCCTTACTATCGATTGCTAGAGGGAATCTTGAAGTTCGCATCGGATATATATATATATATATATATATATTTACATACATATTTCTGGACAAGATTTCCCATATTACAGAACTGGCATCATACCAGGATCTCTCGGTCGTCTGTGTATTTCTTTAAAAACCTTGGCTTTCCCCTAGGGGTTCCAAGGAGTGTCTAACAGCCTCAGTTGACACCAGAATATCATGTTTACGATTTCGTGTGCGTTTCCATGTCGACCTGGTTCAGGCCTGAACGTGGGATACTGAGAGGTAGTATCTCAAGCCTCACTCTTGCCGCCTCTGTGGCTGGCCTTCTAGCTGTGTTGTCTGGCCATGAGTGTCAGCAGCTGATGGCCATGGAAGGGGTCACCTTCCCCAGGGTCTGCCAGAGCCAGGGCTCCTTGAAGGTTAGGTGTGTGGGCAGTCAGCTGTGGGCAAACTGCTAAAAGTTTCCAGGCCTCAGTTTCCTAATCTATAAACTGGGCACGACAAAGTAACACAGAGATGCACTAAGGTTTGTGCTGGTCTTCAGATCTCACCACACTAAACAGCTTTTCTGTTATAACTTGATAGTTGAGATTATCTTAATGAAAAAGAAAAGAAAGGAAAGGAAAAGCCTACAAAATGGAAAAACGCATAAATAGCCCTAAGAAAAGCGGTTATCAAGTTAGCTTAGAAAACTTAAAAACAGACTAGCCTGTTGGTTGTAAATTACTTGATTTGTAAGTAAAGAAGTAAAACTGTCATAGACACGCATATGAGCCCTTTATTTCTAGAATTTCTTTTTGGCCAACCTGTGGGGCTTGAAGGACCTGTTTGCCAACCAGGATTGATCCTGGGCCATAGCAGTGAAAGCCCAAAGTCCTAACCACAAGGCCACCAGGGAACTCCCCATATGCCTTCTTTAGTTTTACATGATCAGGTTGTGACCCTAAAGAAAGTTTGACATCTGACAGGAAAATAAAGCTTTCTTTGCTCCCAGACTTGGTTTTCCATCCTGCAGTGTGGTTTCTCGGGCTTCTGCAAATGAGTTTCTCGTTAACAAAAACCAGATGATAATTAAGTTTAAAAAAAAAAAAAAGAAATTAATGTGGTTCTGAGATGTTAAGTATAATATGATAGAACTGGAAATAAATACGCCTACTGAATTCTACTTTAGTAAAATAATGCTTTAGGTGTTGTTTTTAATTTTGTTCATTGTACTTTAAGAAGAATATGGAAAAACTGGAGGAGGAGTTCAGAATGGAGCAACCAAAATAACTTAATGAAGCAGAAAAAGGAGAAGCTTAAAAACAATTTTTTTTAAAATCCTGAGGCTGGGTGAGTTTCTGAAAAGAATGGAGTAGAGAAAACCAGGTTTGATAGAACAGAATGAACTTCTCAAATGGTGAAAGATTAAAATGAGGAGCTTCTCAAAGAGAATAATTTCCCATCTGCCCTTCATGGTCTAGCCCCAACGCTCCCTAACCTGGCTGCCTGTTTGAATCACGTGGGGACTTTAAAATCCTTCTAAGGCCCGAGTTCCTCCCCAGGCTGAGATTCTGATTTAACTGGTCTGAACATGAGTGTGGATATTTTGTCAGAGCTCCTGAGGTGAAACATTAGGTAGGAGAGCCTTGGTCATGCCTAAGAGGGCAGAGTCCATGGCTGCAGGAGCAGCAGGGAGCTGACGGGGCCACAGGAGAGAAGACCGCTGTGACCCACACGGGCTGTCAGCCAGCTTCGCCACATCCTGTTTCATCAAGGGTTTCTGGAAATCCAGTTGTTTACTGATAAATATGGAATCTTCAAATCTTTAAGGGTTGCAACTAATTAAGAGTAAAACATTTTAAAGTGTATTGTGCTTGCCAAACAAGACACATCTGCTGAAACAGGTCCCCATGCCAGATTAGGCAACCTCAGCAGCAGACATCTGCCTTCTCTTCAGGGAGGAGCCGGGCTGGACTAGGGGCTGTCCTGGGGCCTCTTCTAGTTTGAGTTCTGTTGTTTTGCTTTGTTTTGTTACTGTAGTAAATTTGTTTATTCTTTTAAAATTATTTTTAACTGAAATACAATTGTGTTACAGTGTTAGTTTCAGGTGTATAACAAAATAATTCAGTTTTGTGTGTGTTTGTGTGTGTGTATCTATTTCAGATTCTTTTCCCTAACAGATTATTACAAGGTATTGAGTATAGTTCCCTGTGGTATACAGTAGGGCCTTGCTGGTTATCTGACTCTTTGCAACTCCATGGACTATACAGTCCATGGAATTCTCCAGGCCAGAATACTGGAGTGGGCAGCCTTTCCCTTCTCCAGGGGATCTTCCCAACCCAGGTATCAAACCTGGGTCTCCCGAATTGCGAGTGGATTCTTTACCAGCTGAGCCACAAGAGAAGCCCAAGAGTACTGGAGTGGGTAGTCTATCCCTTCTCCAGTGGATCTCCCCAACCCAGGAGTCGAACGGAGGTCTCCTGCATTGCAGGTTGATTCTTCACCAACTGAGCCATCAGGGAAATCCCATTTTATATATAGTAGTGAGTATATGCTAATCCCCAACTCCTAATTTATCCCTCCTCCCCTTTCCCTTTGGTAACCCTGAGTTTGTTTTCTATGTCTGTGGATATATTTCTGTTTTGTATATAAGTTCATTTGTATCATTTTTTTAGATTCCACTTATAAACAATAGCATATGATATTTATCTTTGTCTGACTTATTTCTGTAGTATGATAATCTCTAGGTCCATCCATGTTTCTACAAGTGGTATTAATTCATTCTTTTATATGGCTGACTGATATTTTGCTGTATTAATATATATGTACCACATCTTCTTCATCCATTCATCTGTTAATGGATACGTAGGTTGCCTTCGTGTCTTGGCTATATGAACATTGGGGTGCGTGTATGTTTTTGTATTATTGCTTTCTCCAGATACATGCCCAGGAATGGGATTGCTGGGTCATACGATAGCTTTATTTTTAGTTTCTTAAGGAACTTCCTTACTCTTCTCCATAGTGACTGCATTAATTTTCCTTCCCACAAACAGTGTAGGAGGGTTTCTTTTTTGCCACACCCTCTCCAGCATTTATTATTTGTATACTTTGATAGATCTCTCTTGATTATTTGAATGAAGAAATGTCCTCTAGTTCCCTAAGCTTCCCCTGGATCTAAGTTAAGGGAGCTGGGGATTGGGATGGTGATCATGGGCCCCTGTGGTAAGAGGTCCCCAGCGTCCTCTCTGCCCAACATCTCCCACTCAGAGTTTCTGGCTCTGCTGATTATGAAGGTAAGGAGAATGACGACTGGGAGGCTGGCTCCATTCTATGGGAGGTCTGGCAACTGTCCTGAAGCTGCTTTTTGGCATCACTTGGGTTAGGAGGGGCATGGTCTGTGCATATAAGCAGCTCTGATGCTGAAACATAATTTTCAAAAGTTCCCAGTTCATACATCTTTTGAATTTCCCTCTCACCTTCCCTAAGCTACACAAACAACAGAAAAGGGTGTGTCTCCACAAGCAAAGGGGAGGCACTCAGAACCACTTTCCACAGATGAGAACCTAGCCAGAAGTAGAGAAATGCAGAAGACCTGAAAATGTGACTTGGCAGGATGCTCCCTGCCTCTTCTCTCTGGGTTAGGACTGCTGTTATTTTGTGTGAATGTAGGGGCAGGTGAGGTAACGGGAAGTCAGGACACCTGCCCTCTCTCTGGCTGTCCTCCCCCTCCCTGCCCCGCAGTGCTGAGACCAGGGTGGTGCCTCCCTTCCCAGAAATGAGGCAGCCTTCCAGGCTAACACCGAGCCCTGGGTGTGCACAGTGGCAGGGATTCAGCACAGAGGGGGTGACCACTTAGCCCAGGGCAATGAACAGATGCCAGCTTTGTTCAAAACAGCTTTGTTAAGCCAGGTGGCACTGTACATAAATGGAAAAAGCTTTCTTTAGCAGCTGCCATTTTCCCTCCCCATAGGCTCTGTAGAACAGGCAAAACCAGAGTGATTGAACAGATGCATGGCTCCACTCTACTGGCTGTGAAAACCCTCCCAGAGCCATGACCATGCTGTCTTCAGTGCTTTTGCCAGCTTCTCGGTTCTCCAGTCATAGAAACAACACCTGAGACTTCCATGGTGGTCCAGTGGCTAAGACTCCAAGCTTCTAATGCAGAGGTTTGATCCCTGGTCGGGTAACTAAGATCTCACATGCTACGTGGCACAGCCAAAATATTATTTTTAAAAAGCAGCATCCATGATCAAAAATTTCACTGTCAAGGAAAAACGAAAGAGAGATTTGAAGTTAAAATGTAGAAATGGCCCAGAAAAGGGGGAAGGAGACAGGATCCAGGTGCTTGGCTGGATTCTGGATGCCAGAACCCAGAAATGTGTTTTGTAGAGGGACAGAAGCTACATCAACTCTCGTATCAAGCCACCAAGGCCTTAGGCTGCGGCAGAGATGCTCTGCCCTGGTATAATCTGCATGTGCTCGCACTCAGTCGTGTCCAACTCTTTGCAACCCCATGCATTGTAGCCCCCCAGGCTCCTCTGTCTATGGGATTTCCCAGGCCGGAGTACTGGAGTGGGTTGCCATTTCCTACTCAAGGGGATCTTCCTGATCCAGGGATCAAACCCACGTCTCTTGCATTGGCAGGCAGCTTCTTTACTACTGAGCCACCTGGGAAGCCCCTAATGCCTGCATGAAGAAAAAGTGGTTGACTCTCCTGGAATCCCATATGAACACATTCCCCACTGTCAGTCTCTGCTACTAGCCCGGGACCAGCTTCAGAAGAGTGGGATGTAAGGCGGGGTGCTGTGAGGTTCCTCTGAGGGTCTGACTCACACCACCATGCATCCCAGAATTATGGTCCAGCAATTGGCTGTAGGTAAGCCTGCTCCCACTCAGGTTCCTTTTAGTCCTGGGACCGAACTGCAGTGTGTACTTTGGCATCAGCCTTCCTTAATGTCTGTCCTCCTTCCGGCCGTAGCCCAGGCTGACTGTTATATATACCAATCACCTGCTCTCCAGCGGCCAGAACAACAAGTCCCGTCCATTTCTGGCTTGATAATGACAGGTTGCCTATGGAGCAGCCTGGCCCGTGCACGCTGTTGACCAGGGTGATGCAAGCAGCTTGTATTTTCCCTTCAGGTAGTTTTTTCCCATTCTAGAAACTTCCTGTTGGCTCTTTTTAGTAAATTCACTCTTCACAGAAGATCTCTAAGTGTGTCCAGGGACAGAGGGTCCCTGGTGTGTCCATTCCACTTTTTTGGAACTTCAGGATGATGGTAGAAAAATTGATTAAGGGGAAATTTGATACTGTTGGTTAAAATGCAGCTGTATATTCATGACTATTCATCTGTCTTGCATGATCAAATATTCTTGTTATATGAGATTAATGATAATATTAGTACTAAGTTCAGTTATACAATGATATGAACTATGAGTTGAGTTGCTGAGTGAAGTCACTCAGTCGTCTCCGACTCTGTGACCCCATAGACTGTAGCCTACCAGGCTTCTATGTCCATCGGATTTTCCAGGCAAGGGTACTGGAATGGGTTGCCATTTCCTTCTCCAGGAGATCTTCCTGACCCAGGGATTGAACCCGGGTTTCCCGCATTGTAGGCAGATGCTTTTACCGTCTGAGCCATCAGGGAAGATTCGATATGAAGTATAAGGGGTTTTAAAAAGAACAGTTCCATTGGAAAATTTAAAGCACAATATTCTCATATCGTAAAGTAAATTCTCCTAATGTGGGTCTTCCCTAGTGCTCAGATGGTAAAGAATCACCCTGCAATGCGGGAGACCAGGGTTTGATCCCTGGGTTGGGAAGATCCCCTGGAGGAGGGAATGGCAACCCACTCCAATATTTTCACCTGGAGAATCCCATGGACAGAGGAGCCTGGCGGGCTACAGTCCATGGGGTCACAAAGAGCTGGCCATGACTGAGGGACCAACACTTTTACTTTTACTATAGTTATATATAGTAGGTGATCAAAGATGCAGAAAATTTTTTTATTTTTTAAATTTTATTGACATAATTGATTTACAATGTTGTGTTGATTTCTGCTATACAGCAAAGCAATTCAGTTACATATATATATACACATATTCTTTTTCATACTCGTTTGCATTATGGTTTATCACAGGACATTGAATATAGTTCCCTGTGCTGTGCGGTAGGACCTTGCTATTTACCCGTCTTACATAGTCTAGTTCACATCTGTTAACCGCAGACTCCCAATCCTTCCCTCCCCACCCCTTTGGCAACTATAGGTCTGTTCTCTGCGTCTGTCTCTATTTTCTAGACAGGTTCGCTTGTGTCATATTTTAGAGTCCACATATGAGTGATATCATATGGTGTTTGTCTTTCTAATTTACTTCACTTAGTATGATAATCTCTAAGTGTTGCCAAAATGCAAAAAATTTTAAATTAAATCTATGAAATAGTTGCCCTGTTTCTCCCACTAAGTATGAAAAAAGAAGGAAGCATATGATAACTTTAAAAACTAGCTCTTTCCATCTTTTTCAGAAGAAAGATTTACACACACAAAAACAGACAAACAGTATAATGAAGAAAGTGTTAGAGGAAGTGCTAGACTGACTAATCAAGTGTGGGAGCCAGTGACAGAGACAGTTTGTTCTATGCCAAGACTAGAAAGGGGGACACTGATGTTTATGGTTATAATCATGGACTCTGTGATGGCTCCAGGGCTTTGAGGAATGGTCTAGAACTGGAAAGGTAAGCAGATAAGGTGGAAATATTTTTCATGTAAAGGTGGACAGCTTAAGCAATGGCTCAAAAGTCATGGACTTGGCGGCTTACTTCTTTAAAATATTGAAGTATAGTTGCACGTACAATACTGTGTAAGTTACAGGTGTAGAGTATAGATATTCAAAAGTTTTAAAGGTTATATTCCATTTATAATTATTATAAAACATGGGCTATATTCCCCATGTTGTACAGCATCTGCTTTTTAAAAATTGTTTCTGTTTAGGGCTGTGCCACAGTATGCAGGATCTTAGTTCCCCGCCCGGGGCGAACCCACACCCCCTGCAGGGGAAGCACAGAAGATTAGCCACTGGGCCACCAGGGACGTCCCTATGATGTATCCCTGTAGCTTATCTTACACCTAATAGTTTGTATCTCTTATTCCCCCACTTCTGTGTCCCTCCGCCTTTCCCTCTTCCCGCTGGGAACCACTGGTTTGTTCTCTATTTCTGTGTTTCCTTTTTGTTATATTCACTCATTGGTTGTACTTTTTAGATTCCCTATGTAAGTGATATCGTAAACTATTTGTCTTTCCCTGACTTATTTCACTCAGCATGATGTCCTCTAAGTCCATCCATGTTGCTGCAAGTGGCAAAATTTCATTCTTTTTCATGGCAGAGCAATATTCCATTGTGTATATATAGGCACATGAACATATATATCTATATATAGTATAGTGAGTGAAGTCGCTCAGTCATGTCCGACTCTTTGCGACCCCGTGGACTGTAGCCTACCAGGCTTCTCTGTCCATGGGATTCTCCAGGCAAGAATACTGGAGTGGGTTACCATTTCCTTCTCCAGGGGATCTTCCCGACCCAGGGATCGAACCCGGGTCTCCCGCATTGGAGGCAGACGCTTTAACCTCTGAGCCACCAGGGAAGCCCATATCTATATATACCACGTCTTATTTATACATTCATCTGTTGGTGGACACTGAGGTTGCTTACGTATCTTGGTTAACTGTATATAGTGTGGCTATGGGGGATGCATTTGTCTTTTTGAGTTAATGTTTTTGGGTTTTTTCTGGCTGTATACCCAGGAGTGGAGTTGCTGGGTCATATGTTATTTTTTTTAGGTTTTTGAGAAACCTCTGTACTATTTTTCCATAGTGGCTGCACCAGTTTACGTGCACCAATTTATGTGCATGAGGGTTACCTTTTCTCCACACCTTAACCAAAATTGGTTGTGTTCCTTTTCTTTTTTAAAAGGTAAACAGTTCATAATTATTGGAAGGAGTTTTTTCTTTCTTTCTCTTTCTTGTTTTCTTTTTTTTTGTGGGGTGGGGGCTGATGGCCATTCTGACAGCTGTGAGGTGATATTTCATACTTTGATTTGCATTTCCCTGGTGATTGGTGATGTTGAGCATCTTTTCACTTTGGCAGTTCATTTTGGATGGTTAATGGAGAGAAAGAAAACAGGCCTTCTCTCTGGGGGCAGATCATCAGGATTTGTATCCCAAAGATGTACGACCTTGAGCACTTTGCGTAACCCACAGTCTCAGTTTCCTCGTCTAGGAGTGGGGACAACCACTGCAGTATCTTAAGGAATAAACTGATATAAAGGGTCCAGCATGGTTCATGGCACCCAGATAATTAACCTTTAGGGATTATTGTCACCAAAAAAGACATGAGACTCTACCTAACTTCAGTATCAGAAGGAAGACTTTGAGCTTGTTCCCAAAACAATATGGCACCGCTGTAGAATCTTTTAGGAAAAAGAAGCTTTCTTGTACCACTATACAAAAAGCTCACTAGATTATTACAGATTCTTATATGACCATTTGAACCTCTGCTTGGATTTGTTTTCCCTTCCTTTTTGTGTTTGTGATTCAAACTTAAAATACTTGAACAAATTAACCAGAATGTAAATAGACTCCCCTAAATCTTTGAGAAACTCTGATCCATGATAATTTGTCAGTAACCTGTTGCTCTCTGGTGAGCATCGCCGTATTGGCCTCCAGCCTTTCTGGAGAACTAACAGTAGCTCTGAGTTTAATGATGTGATAAACTCTGTCAATTACTTCTTTGACAGGTGAACCTTGTGAAAATTCAATATTCAAAAAGTTTTATTAAATATATAGGATTGCCTAATTTCAACTAGTAGATTATTCTTGGATGTTTTCCCAGTTCCCTTCCTTTTTAGCTCTTTTAAGTAAAAGTTATAACTCTACTATGCTTTTGGTTTGGCAATGAGCAATATGTTTCCATTGTCATATCTCTATTTTACAATTTTCCAGAATTGTTTGGTGCAATTTTTAGAATGTGAGTCACTTGCTATCTTCACACTGTGGTTTTGAAAGTGTTTTTATAACTCTTCTGAGTGGAATGTTTCTCTGAAATTTTGCTTTCTACTCCTCCCCTCCTTCCTTTCCCTAATTCCTTTGAGTTTGTCTTTGTTAAACATAATCTTGAAGTGGAGTAAAGTGTGTTATCTGACTCTCCCTGCTCACCAAGGTCCTAGAAATAAGCATTTCTGAGATAATCCAGGGAGGGGAAAAAAGCCACTGATGTCATTAGCTTCCCCAAAGGAAAACAAATCAGTTTTGTGAGGTAATATTGGGATTTCTAGAAGATGATTATATTCCAGGCTTTGTTTTTAAAGGGTGGAGGGGGGCTGGGGGCCAGTTCTCTGCCTAACAAACAGTAAAGGCATCTGTTTTCTTTTCTTTCATTCAAATTTATGGTTCTCCAGGAGGGAGAGAGAGACCAGGCACCATCTTCTTGCCAATGTGAATTAACTCTTCATTGACCAGATTCTTTGGACATCCACTTCCCACCCATTAGTTTTCTGAGTAGCAAAGGTTTTGTTGTACTTGGAACTAACATGGATCTTTTGTTCAAAAAGCTCAACACAAAAAATTTTGAAATGAGAACTGTAATCCTACACTTTGCAAGCTGATTTTTATAACCACTCCCTGCTGCTTTTACAAGCACAGAGATGGATCAAAGATCCACCAACGCTGCAAGTTGAAAGGTAACCACTGTGGGTTAGCATGTGTGATCGAGAGTAGACACTCTCCTTGTCACCAGGCACCTGTGATCCCACTGAGTCCTAACAGGAACCCTATAGGAAGGTATGTGGTCCTCATCTTCGAAGGTCAGAGAGGTTGGATCAGCTCTCCAAGGTTCCCAACTACCAAGAAGAAGGTGCAGGGGTTTGACTCAGACCTGCCTGACTTTAGTGTACTCTATATACAGCAGATACAGAGCAGAATCCTTTGGAATATTCTGTTCCCCAGTTTGGCTTTCATTTAAGTTCTCTAATGAGGGAATGTAATGCACAGGGAAGCCTGGTGTGCTGCAGTCCATGGGGTCACAAAGAGTCGGACACAACTGAGCAACTGAACTGAACTGAACTGAATGAGTGAATGGTTCACACTCAAAGAACTCTCACAGACGAGACCAGTACTGGTTTTCTTTGAATCATCTAGTTCTCATAAACCAACCACTACAAGGCAGGTCCCACACGTTTCCTGGATGACTGACTGTTGGGCAGTCATGTCCGAGTCTTTGCAACCCCATGGATTGGAGCCCTCCAGGCTCCTATGTCCGTGGGATTTTAGTGTGTGGGGGTCCAGTAGTTGCAGCACGTGGACTAGATTACTGGAGTGGGTTGACATTTCCTCCTCCAGGGGATCTTCCTAACCCAGGGATCAAACCCACATCTCCTGCGTTGGCAGGTGGCTTCTTTACCACCGAGGCACTTGGTTAGGAGAGATTTTTATTGTCATAATTAGTGTCAGATTCCTAAATTTCCAAGGATAAACAATCCAAGGATTGTTTTACCTGTTTATCCTGGCCCTTAGCTTGTTGCTTGGCACACAGTATATGCTAAGTAAACATTTGTTTGAATGGGTGTATTAGGGTTCTCCAGAGAAACACAACCAATAAGAAATTGATTGATTGATTGGAATTGGCTCACATGATTATGGAGGTCAGTAAGTCCAATCTGCAGGGAGGAAGCAGGCTAGAGACCCAGGGAGAGCCAATGTTCCAGCTAAAAGCCAGGCAGGAAGCATCAATATTGTAGATGAAGTCCAAAGGCAGTCTGCCAGAAATTTCTCTCTTACTTGGAGGAGGGTCCATCTTTTTGTTCTATTCGGTCCTTCAACTGATGGGATGAGGCCCACTGACAGTATGGAGGGCAATGTGCTTTACTCTATCAATTAAAATGTTAATCTCATCCAAAAACACAGTTGTAGCAACACCCAGAATGATGTTTAACTAGCTATCTGGGCACACTTGGCCCGGCCAGGTTGACACATAGAATTAACCATCACAATGAGTGAATGAAAAGCCGCAGTTTCTGGACTGTGGTAAAGCGAGTGGAATGTCAAGCATCGGTCTCTTACTGCAGACTTCAGTTAAAATGACATCTTGCTAATAAAAAGGGCTCTTCTTCCTGTGGGGCAGCTCTAACAGACCTCAGATTCTGATGCCAAGGTTCTGAGAGGACCTTCTTTGGGCCCCGTGGACCCAAGTGATCAGTTACCACTGAATCAAGTGAATTAAAGGGGTTGATACAGGTCCCATGCTCTCCAAATTAAGGGGTAAGTATTTTTTTAGGAGTCAGAATCATAAAGCATGTTAAGAACCCAGCTTTTCCAAGACCTACTGGAAAAATTAACCTTTATGTTGCCCAAGTATACATAGCCATATTTAAGACTACTTTCTTTAGTTGTTTTAATGCAATTTGGTGGTTACTGTAGACCTCTGAAATTTGTAGATTATGTATTCTCTAAAATCATAACTCATGTCATGGGATCAGATGTTAAAAATGTGCTGCAAAGTGAAGAAGCTGAGGAACATATCCTTTCTTTGAGATTTAAGTAGTATTTCTTTTTGTTATTCACATACAAATTCACTTTCTACTGCACCTTTTTGGACAAAAAGTGATTAGAGGAAAAAGTTTTATTAAGGACATTAGCATTTTGCTCACTCAGGGTTGACATCTGCATAAATTCCTACTGTAGCCAGTTTTATTTCACCTCACCAAGTTTACTTCTATAGTTGTTCGCATATACTAAAATTATTTTAACTTTTTATTTAGATAAATACGTACACTTAATTTTAAAAATAAAATTGAATTTTTTAAAGCTTATACCTATAATGCATACAGCAGTCTCTTATCTTCCTTTTACCTTGTCCCCCAGTTCTCCTCCTTAAAAACAACCCCTTTGAACAGTCTCACATTTTTCTATTGTTTCCTGTTTCTAAAAAATGATCCTCTTTCTGCTATTTCTCCTTTAATTATTTCTTTTCTTTATTCCCAAAGGTAATATATCAACCTAGTTCAAAAGAAAAAGAAAAAGGGTGAAAACAATAAAGAGTCTCCTTTCCCTGCTCCTGAATCTCTCTGATGCCCTCTCTGCAGGCAGCCAGCATCCCTCACCCCTCAGATATTTTTCCTGAGACCGTCTTGCACACACATGCACGACTGTTTACTGATCAACTTGGGTATCATCTGTTGACTCAGCCACAGGAGATGGGAATTTAGCTTTCTCTCTCATACTCTGTTTTCTGCTTTCCTTCTCCACATCTTAGTTACAGGACAAGTCCTCATTAAATCATTGTTTATATTATAATGACTGTATAAAAGTTGTCACTCCCAAGCCACATAGTTTATATACTGCGTTTCATTTTACCCAGAGCTAATAAACACCTCGTTTTTTCTTTAGATTTTCTATCAGCCTATTGTTAATATTTTTCCCAACTTTGCAGCAGATGTGTCACATGGCCTGTATTCTACTCCAATTTGGACTGGGTTTTGTTTTGTTTTGTTTCTCTTGTTTTTTCTCCGCTCCCAGTGAGCTGTTGTTTAGGGACTTGCTTTCGTCAGTTCTCCCACATTGGATTCTCTTTTTCTGGACCCCAATATCTTTTTCTTTCTTGATTTAATTCTGTTTTTTCCTCAAGGGATTTTTAAAGAAAGGGTACATGCAAGGTACATTTTGAATCCTTGTATCTCTGAAAATGTCTTTATTCTACCCCAGGCATGTCATAGTCTGGCTGGGTATAAAATCCCTATCTGAAAATAATTTTTCCCAGAATTTTGAAGACTCCTCCACTACCCTTTCTTGCTACTGAAAAGTCCTTTGTTGTTCTCTTTCTCCATCTCTTTCAGTGTTTTTTCTTCCTATGCATTCTGCTCTTTCACAGTGATTTGCCATGATTTGAGTGTTTTTTCATCAATTATTTTGATTATTTGGCCATTTTTAATATGAAAACTCATGCCTTTCATTTCTGAGAAAAAGTATTTTATTTTCACTTAACTAATTCCTTCTGTTTCATTTTCTCCTGTTTTCTGTTCTGGAACTCTGCTTAGCTAAACAATACACCACTTAAATTGATCTTCTGATTTTCTTATCTTTCCTGCTACTGAGATCTTTGTTTTCAAATTTTTAGTTTCCAAAATGTCATTCTTGTTTAATTGTTAAGAAAATATCTAGTCATTTCATGGGTGCAGTCTCTTCTTGTTTGGCTCCGAAGATGTTAAATACAGTGCATTTTTAAAATCTTTTTATCGTCCCTGTATTGTTTCTGTGGCCTCTGAGTTCCATTTTTTCAATTTGTTTGTTTGTTTCAGACTGTTCTCACATGTTTGGAGAAGTTTGACTGTCCACATACCATTAAGAGTGAGGCTCTAAGACCTTTGATTGCAGGCTTTGTGTGATGGGTTTGGTAATTGGCAGACCTTCTTTGAAGAATGATCTGGCAGTGAGCCAAGTTTTTCTTTGAGAGACTCCTAAAGGCAGTGTGGGAAGGATTTTTCTTTAATGGGAATATTTGGTTTCTTCTATGACTACATCTCCTAAGAATACTTCTGCTTTGGATAGATACAATTAATTTCCACCATTCTGAGAGCAAGAAAGAGAATGGAATCTGGAATGCCTATCATTCAGTATACAGACTTCATTTTAATCTTCAGCTTTCAGTTTGGTGTGCTCTGACCTCCCAGGAGTTGGTCTGGTGACCTCAGATTAAATACTCCTTGTGAATAATAATTTTTTAACTTCTTCCCTAGCCGCAAGACTGGGTGTGTGTAGTGGAACTAGCCATATAATAATATTAAGAATTTGGACTCTGTAGCCAGAAAGTTTGGGTTCAAATCTTGGTTCCAATGGTTACCAGCTATGTGACCTTGCTCAAGTTTCCTAAGTCCTGTAGTTCATGACTCTGTGCTAAAGGTGAACAGTGCAATAGATTTTATTTCTCTTTAACCTGAATTATTGACTTTATATTTTTAAAATGATTTCTCTTGTACAACCAAACCAATGAAAGCACAAAGGAATACAATTGCACACATGATCTTTCTGCAAAGATGGTGTGGAGTTTCCCACTGAAGTAAATCATTGTTCACAGAATTTGGCAAAAAGAAAAGGAAAAAGTCTCCAAACAAATAGCCCATTGAGAAATACACCATGACACGAGGATGATGCAATGGCAAATTGCAACATGGAAAGAAGCCCTGAATGAAAATTTTGTGTTACAAAAGGATCAAAAGCAGTCCAACAAAATGGCAAGGAAACAATATTGATTTTGAAACCTTACTCATTTTTCATATGCAGTATTTTTAACAAGTCGTTTGTTTCCAGTTCACCACTACACTCCGTACTTAGAATTATTGTGGGCAAGTCCTCAGCTGCTGAATTCCTTTTGCCTCTGGGAAAGGTGTGACTGTGGGCTGCGGAGAACCTGACACGGAGCACAGCAAAAATGAAAGCAGAGCACCTGCCCCCAGAGAGTGCAGGAGGGCAGAGACGCAGGCAGATCCTGGCCAAACCCCCTAACACCACAACCCGAGGAGGAGACAGGCCTGGGGTTCTGTCCCGCAACGAGCCTAGGCTGAGTGCTGAAAGTGGCCCTAAACCCCTCGACCTAGAATTTCTCTTCTGCAGATTTTCTGGCTCAGAACCACAGAAAATATGAAGGGTTTGAATGAAATCTAAAATATGAAATCATGTACCTTCTAAGGCTCATTTGCCAATTTTGTTGTCACTTACTTAATTTTTGATTTATCTATGGTGATTAAAAAAACACAAAAATATAGTGAGCTGCTGCTGCTGCTGCTAAGGCACTATGGTCGTGTCCGACTCTGTGCGACCCTGTAGACGGCAGCCCACCAGGCTCCCCCGTCCCTGGGATTCTCTAGGCAACAACACTGGAGTGAAAGAAAGCATTTTAAATAAGAGAACTTTGAAAAGGTGTTTGTACAAGGATATTTTCCCATTTGTTTATCATATTGTTTTACCCACATTAGGGGGTTGGTTAAGTAAGTTATGCTACATGCATAAAGCAGCATACTCTGCAACCATGCACTGAAAATTGGGCTTATAGAACCAAACAGTTCCATAAGGGAAGTTATCCATGACATGTTATTGGTAGGATGTGAAAGAAATGATAAATTACTGTGAATTATGTTGTTTTAATAAGCACTGTTTTAATAGTATGTTTGACTAGAAAAGCATATAACGTGATGCTAAATTGTCTAGTAATCATTTCTCTGTGGTAGGATGATAGATGATAGTTGAATTTTTGCAAAGAACATTTATTGCTTTTGAAACTAGAAAAAAATGTATATGGCTAAAAAGTGACCAAAGGCTGGCAGTGGTAAGCACAAAATTAGAAGAAAATGACCTTAATATACACTTAGTGGAGAATCATGATTGACTGAAATTAAAACCATAGAGAACTTCTTTGAAAGAACTTAAAATGTTCATTTTCCATTTTCTCAAATGAAAGCAGTTTAATAGGCTTAAAGATATAAAAATGTTTCTTAAATTACAAAGTCTAGTGGTTGATTCAATTGCATTGTTAAAAAAGTCTTTAAACAGTATTCCCAAATTATTGGTTTTTCCAATTCTAATCTAGCTCTTACTCAGCTTCTTTAAAAGATTTTCATTTGATATAAATTCTGTGCACTGCGAGCACTTTGTTCTCTTCGAGAAATCAATCCACACTGAAGGGTGGAGAGGTTGCTATTTTGACATAGTTAGAGCCAGTATTTCAGGCAGATTCTTAGAAGTGTGTCATTGTGAGTGGCATGCCTCAGAAAACAAACTCACACACTATAATATAGATTTAACGTTTCTTGTTTGCTGTTTAAAATTATCCCTATACTTGTTATCTGGAAGGCAGTAGTCTTAGTAATTTACTCAAAGAAAAACTCTGTGGGACTTCCCTGGTGGCTCAGTGGTTAAGACGGTGCTTCCACTGCAAGAGGTGCGGGTTTGATCCCTGCTCAGGGAGCTAAGATCCCACATGCCTCTCAGAGTGGCCAAAAAAAAACAACCCTGTGTAATATGCTGTGCTATTACGATCTACCTTAGTGTATGAATTTGAATTTATTTTCATTTGACTATTTGAGGAAGCATTTTTTATCTGTCATCCTTCTGATGTAATCCAAAATTTATAGATGTGTATGTGTGTGTGTGTATGCTTAGTCGCTCAGTCACGCCCAGCTCTTTGCAACCCCACAGACTATAGCCCACCAGGCTCCTCTGTCCATGGAATTCTCCAGGCAAGAATACTGGAGTGGGTTGCTGTTTCCTTCTCCAGGGGATCTTCCCAATCCAGGGATCAAACCCAGGTTTCCTGCATTGCAGGCAGATTCTTTACTGTCTGAGCCACCAGGGAAGCTCCATCAGTTCAGTTCAGTCGCTCAGTTGTGTCCAACTCTTTGCGGCCCCATGAATCGCAGTACGCCAGGCCTCCCTGTCCGTCACCAAATCCCGAGTTCACCCAGACTCACGTCCATCGAGTCGGTGATGCCATCCAGCCATCTCATCCTCTGTCGTCCCCTTCTCCTCCTGCCCCCAATCCCTCCCAGCATCAGAGTCTTTTCCAATGAGTCAACTCTTCGCATGAGGTGGCCAAAGTACTGGGGTTTCAGCTTTAGCATCATTCCTTCCAAAGAAATCCCAGGGCTGATCTCCTTCAGAATGGAGTGGTTGGATCTCCTTGCAGTCCAAGGGACTCTCAAGAGTCTTCTCTAACACCACAGTTCAAAAGCAACAATTCTTCGGCGCTCAGCCTTCTTCACAGTTCAACTCTCACATCCATACATGACCACAGGAAAAACCATAGCCTTGACTAGATGGACCTTTGTTGGCAAAGTAATGTCTCTGCTTTTGAATATGCTATCGAGGTTGGTCATAACTTTCCTTCCAAGGAGTAAGCGTCTTTTAATTTCGTGGCTGCAGTCACCATCTGCAGTGATTTTGGAGCCCAAAAAAATAAAGTCTGACACTGTTTCCACCGTTTCCCCATCTATTTCCCATGAAGTGATGGGACTGGATGATGTATGCTGCTGCTACTGCTGCTAAGTCGCTTCAGTCATGTCCAACTCTGTGCGACCCCATAGACGGCAGCCCACCAGGCTTCCTGTCCCTGGGATTCTCCAGGCAGGAACACTGGAGTGGGTTGCCATTTCCTTCTCCAATGCATGAAAATGAAAAGTGAAAGGGAAGTCGCTCAGTCATGTCCGACTCTAGCGACCCCATGGACTGCAACCTACCAGGCTCCTCTGTCCATGGGATTTTCTAGGCAAAAGTACTGGAGTGGGGTGCCACTGATGATGTATACAAATGTATATTTGTTTATAGGGCATTTTACTAGAAAAGATAGCCCTAACTCATAGTATTTATAAAGATGTTAATATTAATGAAGGCTCCTTATAATCCTTGGTCATAACAGTGACAAAAGCACCAACCTTGTGAAGTATTCCTCCAGCCTTCCAGATAGTCTGTAATGGATTTGAATTTCTGACTCCCAAAGGTCTGCATGTGGCGTCTGTCCATGCCTGGATAGGGTGCACGTGAACCATGTACATTTCCCCTGCAGCCCAGTGCTTTGCACGGATGAGGCACGTGTCTCTTCACAAAGGCATCCCCTCAGGCAGGCTCTAGCTTCATCTGCATCTCCAATACAGATGCGCGTTTGTGTGACCGCGGAGGCATTGATGGTGCCTGCAGCTGGGATGTGGCTGGTGCATTTCAATCCACCACGTAGCAAAATAGGTGCTGAAGTGAATGGCTTGATTGGTGGTGCTAACACGGTTTGCCTTTTAATTAAAGTGGAGGCGGGGGAAGGATTGGGGGGAAGGAGAAGAAGGAGAAGAAAGAGGAGATAAAACAAGGTGTAATCAGGACCAGTGATAAAGTAACTTTCATTCCCAGTGAAACAAGCAATTAATCTACATAAAGCATTAATCTACATTAGTCACTATTTCTGTTACCATCAATGAGGAGAAATGAAAACACAGTTTTAAAATGCATTAGGAGGATTGAGCACTAGCAATGGCATGTTTAACAGGACCCCAGCTCAGTGAGGTGAAGGCTGGTGGTGGAAGAAGAGTGGGTTTGCGGGGAGTTAGTTGTAAAGCATCTGCGGGTGGTGTTTTTTTCTCAACCCAGTTATCCTGCTGCAACAACCACCAAACACAAGTTGGCCAAGCATCTGCTTTTTGAGTGCTAAGCACATTCTTCCACAAGCTCAGTTGTAGGCAAGCTCTGGAGCTTTTCCTTCCTTCTGGGAAATTTGATGGGAATCAGGGTGGGTCTGGGAAACATCTTCAGAGGCCCCACATATGAGGTACAGATTGAGCCCTACACAAGGGGCTGCTGCTGCTGCTAAGTCGCTTCAGTCGTGTCCGGCTCTGTGCGACCCCATAGACGGCAGCCCACCAGGCTCCCCCATCCCTGGGATTCTCCAGGCAAGAACACTGGAGTGGGTTGCCATTTCTTTCTCCAATGCATGAAAGTGAAAAGTGAAAGTGAAGTTGCTCAGTCATGTGCGACTCTTAGCGACCCCATGGACTGCAGCCCACTGGGCTCCTCTGTCCGTGGGATTTTCCAGGCAAGAGTACTGGAGTGGGGTGCCATTGCCTTCTCCACACAAGGGGCTAAGACCAGCCAAGTCCTTCACCCTTGTTCATGGCCCTGAGAGAAGGGCACTTTTTCCTGATGGCTCAAAGAGCTACTGGTCAAAAACAGGCTGCTCTAACCAGCTCATGATGCTAGCTCTTGTCACTGGCTCTTTATCAATAACCTAAGCAGACACTTGGCTAAGCCTGTTGTTATCTTACTTAATGCTCATAACCAGCTCATGAAGTGGTCCCTACCATTAATAGCTTTTTATCAATGAGGAAACGGAGGCTTAGGAAAGGTAAATGGCTTGTCCAAGATGACCTGGCTAGTAAGGGGTGTGGCTAGCTTTAGAATGGAGGCTGCTGGCTACAGATGAGCATACCCAGCTTCTGGGAAGAGTCAGGGTTTTCTGTGCCCAGGTAGTCAAATATAAACCATCAGAGATATTTACCCTGTACATATTTGATATTGATCTTGTTTTACATAGCTCTGTATCCCTCACAGCTCCTACCTCAATGCTTTTTGCATAGCAGAGTTTCAGTAAACATGCATTAAATTAACAGAAAAAAGATGGTACATCTTGGTTCAGGAGTTGGAGATTGTGAGTTCTGCTTGTAAAATGTTTTTCTTTTGAAAGGTTTCAAAGTTACGTAAAAAGTAAATTTCTACACAACATAGAAAGAATAGTATAATGAACCTACATGAATTCAAACCCAGTGTCGATAATTAGCAGCACTTTGCCAGCCTTGTCCATTCCCTACCAACTTTTTGCTGTTTTGGTTTTTGCTGATAAATCTTTTAAATTAATTTATTTTTATGGAAGGATAATTGCTTTACAGAATTTTGCTGTTTTCTGTCAAACCTCAACATGGATCAGCCATAAGTATACATATATCTCCTCCCTTTTAAAATTCTCTCCCATCTTCCTCCCCATCCTACCCCTCTAGGTGGATACAGAGACCCTGTTTGAGTTTTGGTTTTTGCTGATATATTTTAAAGTGAATCCCAGGTAGGTCATTTCAATTATAAATGCTCAGTATAAATAGCAAAGACATAACAACATCGTAATTACCATGTAATTATCATACCTAATCCCATTAACAATAATATTTTCATATCATCTAATACTTCAAACTGGTTGTCACAAAGGCATTTATCTGTTTTTGGCTGTGCCGGGTCTTCGTTTCTGTGCTTGGGCTTTCTCCAGCTGCAGCGAGCAGAGGCTCCTCTCCAGTCATGGTCTGTGGGCTTCTCTCTGCAGTGGCTTCTCTTGTGCAGAACGCGAGCTCCAGGTACATGGGCTTCAGTAGTTCAGCATGCAGTCTCAGGAGTTGTGGCTCACAGGCTTTGAAGTTACCCTTTGGCTTGTGGAATCTTCTTGGACCAGGGATGGGAGCCATGTCCCTTGCCCTGGCAAGCGGATTCTTATCCACTAGACCACCAGGGAAGTCCACCAAAGCATTTTTTAATACTTAGTTTGTGGAATCAGAATGGAACTTACCTGCATATTGCGTTTGGTTGTCTTGTATTTTTTTCTCTTATACCCCCACCCATGCCTCTATTTTTAGTAACTTTTTCTTTTTTCCTCTCTACCTTTTTCCTTCTTTCCTTCCTCCCATTCCTCCTTCCCCTTCTTTCCCTCCTTCCTTCCCTTTTTCTTTTCTATTTTCCCTTAGAAACCAGGGAATTTGTCCCATTACGGTGATTTTCTTTCTCTTTTTTTTACCATATTGTGTGACATTCAAGACTTTAGTTTCCTGACTATGGATCAAACCCATGCCTCATCCTCCGCAGTGAAAGTGTGGAGTCTTAACCAATGGACCACCAAGGAATTCGTCTCATTCCAGTGTTTTTGTTTAAAGTAACAGGCATTTGTTTTTTGATTTTTATTTATTTGGCTGCGTTGGGTCTGCACTGCGGTGCCCAGGCTCTTCTTTGGGGTGCATGGCTCCTCTCATCTGGGCTCAGTAGTTGTGACACGCTGGCCTTGTTGCGCCGAGGCATGTGGGATCTTAGTTCTCCAACCAGGGATTGAACCCATGTCCCCTGCATTGGAAGGTGGATTCTTAACCACTGGACCGCCAGGAAAGTCCACTCATTTCAGTGGTTTTTAACTGACTCTGGAAACACTTCCTAGAGGGTATTGATGGTGCCCAGTTGTCAGTTTTTCACTCCCAGTATCTCTGGGACGGTGTCTCTGTTGATGGGATTCTGGGCTAGCTCATAATTGTTCCTCCAGCACTCAGATGTGTACTGGAGGGCTTCCATGTGCCCGCCCTGTATCCAATGTGGGAGACACAGCAGCATCTCAGTGGGGCTACAGCTGGACGGGGACAGAAGGCAGAGCGCCCGTGGCTCCATCATTAAGTTCAGGGCCCTAAAAAAGGAATGCAGATGACACATTCTCACGGTGGTCTCAGGAAAAACAGACCTGGAAGTGCCAGCTCACAGGTGTGAGCAGCCCGACACCCCTCTTTCCTCCACCTTCCAGCCCAGATTCCTGCTCCCCTCAAAGCCAGCCTGGGTGCACTCTCTGCAGCTACAGCAGAAACTGCTGTAAGACGGCCTCCTTCTCAGGGGAGACATTTGCGCTCACCATCTGCTCACCCACCTGGTGATTCTGAATCAACGAAACTGCAGTTTGAAAATGTGACGGCGATTATGCAGATGGTGGTGTTCCCGAAAGCTCAGTCGGTGCATTTCATTTGCCAGAAAAATGACCCTCCCCCTCCACTCCTGTCTTTTCCAGCTTCAGCCTGAGACCCAAGTTCAATGGAGACAGACAGTGCCTATGTGTCTCCTCGGCCTGTTGGGTTATCATTAGATGTGGGGCTTCCCTGGCTCATCAGCAGGATCCTCCAGGGTGTCCGAGGGAGGGAGTCCTTGTCAGCCTATTTATCAGGTTGCCAGCCTCCCTACAAGGTGGTAGCCAGCCACTACCACTCTGATTCCTCAGGAACTGTTTCCTGGGAACAGGGTGATTATTTTAGTAATATACCCACCTATACATTTTAGTAAATTTCACTATTAAAAAAAATCCTATATTTTCTTTATATAAAATGCAAGGAATTGACTGGTGCCTAAAGAATAAGCCCAGTGAAGGTGCAGAGAGCTCTGCTGTACATCAGCAATGAAATGTCAGCAAGTGTGATTCTTGCTATAGAGACAGATACAGTGGAAATAAACCCTCAAGGACTAATAAATCATACCTCCTAAGTCAACCTCATCAAATACATTCAAGATATTGATTGCTGCTACATCTGAGCAAAGCTCAGACAACTGTTTAATGGCCGGTTACGTCCAGGAGGCTTAGAGGATCCCCGAGCCCACCTCGTTGTCAAGCGCCTCTGCAACTATTTCCATTAGGCGGTTATTGGAAATGGTGTGCGTAATGGGGTAATCTCCTCTCTCGACACTCCGTCTGTGAGAATTTCTAACACTGCGATTACCGTGGCCTCGCTGTGACCTGGATGGGCAGAACTCCTGGAAGCAGGATGGGAATAATGGGGGAAGGAGATGTGGGTAGATCTAGGGAATCACATTGGGATGAGGTGGGGGTGAGTGGGTGCTGCTGTATTTAGGGGTTTATAATATTTTTTTGTCTGCTGAGTCATTTTCTTTGGACGCGTTACGTCCCTAGAAAAAGAATCCAAGGATTTTCCCTCCTGTGTGTTTTCATCTTGCTTCTTCATGGTCCATGATGTCAGTTGAGGTTGTTAGTACAATGAAACCAAACTGACGGGATGGGAGAAGGTTATTTGGCCATTTTCCTGGATCTTTGAGATGCACATCAAATCTGGGGCTGACCACTCCACATTTACTTAGCCTGCTTGTGAGATTCACAGCAATTTTCCCAGCCCTGTGATCATCAATGATTTCAAATTAGCCAATACTAAGATGCTTCTGAGAGTTCTCAGAAACATGGTGGAGAGTCCTGAGAAAACATGGTCCACTGGAGAAGGGAATGGCAAACCACTTCAGTATTCTTACCATGAGAACCCCATAAACAGTATGAAAAGGCAAAAAGAGAGGACACTGAAAGATGAACTCCCCAGGTCAGTAGAGGCCCAGTATGCTACTGGAGATCAGTGGAGAAATAACTCCAGAAAGAATGAAGAGATGGAGCCAAAGCAAAGACAATGCCCAGTTTTGGATGTGACTGGTGATAGAAGGTGGAGAAGGCAATGGCACCCCACTCCAGTCCTCTTGCCTGGAAAATCCCATGGACGGAGGAGCCTGGTAGGCTACAGTCCATGGGATATCGAAGAGTTGGACACAACTGAGCGACTTCACTTTCACTTTTCAGTTTAATGCATTGGAGAAGGAAATGGCAACCCACTCTAGTGTTCTTGCCTGGGGAATCCCAGGGACGGGGGAGCCTGGTGGGCTGCTGTCTATGGGGTCGTACAGAGTCGGACATGACTGATCTGACTTAGCAGCAGCAGCAGGTGATGGAAAGAAAGTCCGATGCTGTAAAGAACCATATTACATAGGAACCAGGAATGTTAGGTCCATGATTCATGGTAAATTGGAAGTGGTCAAACAGAAGATGGCAAGAGTAAACATCAACGTTTTAGGAATCAGTGAACTAAAATGGACTGGAATGGGCGAATTTAACTTAGATGACCATTATTTCTACTACTGTGGGCAAGAATCCCTTAAAGAAATGGAGTAGCCCTCATAATCAACAAGAGAGTCTGAAATGGAGTACTTGGGTGCGGTCTCAAAAATGACAGAATGATCTCTGTTTGTTTCCAAGACAAACCATTCAATATCACAGTAATCCAAGTCTGTGCCCCAACCAGTAATGCTGAAGAAGCTGAAGTTGAACAGTTCTATGAAGACCTACAAGACCTTCTAGAACTAACACCCAAAAAGGATGTCCTTTCCATCATAGGGGACTGCAATGCAAAAGTAGGAAGTCAAAAGATAACTGGAGTAACAGGCAAATTTGGCCTTGGAGTACAGAATGAAGCAGGGCAAAGGCTAACAGAGTTTTGCCAAAAGAACGCACTGGTCATAGCAAACACCCTCTTCCAACAACACAAGAGAAAACTCTACACGTGGACATCACCAATGGTCAATACCAAAATCAGATTGATTATGTTCTTTGCAGCTGAAGATGGAGAATCTCTATAAAGTCAGCAAAAACAAGACTGGGAACTGATTGTGGCTCAGATCATGAACTCCTTATTGTCAAATTCAGACTTAAATTGAAGAAAGTAGGGAAAAACCGCTAGACCATTCAGGTATGACATAAATCAAATCCCTAACAATTATACAGTGAAAGTGAGAAATAGATTCAAGGGATTAGATCTGATAGACAGAGTACCTGATGAACTATGGATGGAGGTTCATGACATTGTACAGGAGACAGAGATTAAAACCATCCCCAAGAAAAAGAAATGCAAAAAGGCAAAATGGTTGTCTGAGGAAGCCTTACAAATAGCTGAGAAAAGAAAAGAAGCTGAAGGCAAAGGAGAAAAGAAAGATATAAGCATCTGAATGCAGAGTTCCAAAGAATAGCAAGGAGAGATAAGAAAGCCTTCCTCAGTGATCAGTGCAAAGAAATAGAGGAAAACAACAGAATGGGAAAGACTAGAGATCCCTTCAAGAAAATTAGAGATTCCAAGGGAACATTTCATGCAAAGATGGGCTCGATAAAGGACAGAAATAATATGGACCTAACAGAAGCAGAAGTATTAAGAAGATGTGGCAAGAATACACAGAAGAACTGTACAAAAAAGATCTTTATGACCCAAATAACCACAATGGTGTGAACACTGGATTAGAGCCAGACATCCTGGAGTGTGAAGTCAAGTGGGCCTTAGGAAGCACCACTACGAACAAAGCTAGTAGAGGTGATGGAATTCCAGTTGAGCTATTTCCAATCTTGAAAGATGATGCTGTGAAAGTGCTGCACTCAATATGCCAGCAAATTTGGAAAACTCAGCAGTGGCCACAGGACTGGAAAAGGTCAGTTTTCATTCCAATCCCAAAGAATGTTCAAACTACTGCACAATTGCACTCATCTCACACGCTAGCAAAGTAATGCTCAAAATTCTCCAAGCCAGGCTTCAGCAGTACGTGAACCATGAACTTCCAGATGTTCAAGCTGGATTTAGAAAAGGCAGAGGAACCAGAGATCAAATTGCCAACATCCACTGAATTATCAAAAAAGCAAGAGAGTTCCAGAGAAACACCTATTTCTCCTTTATAGACTATGCCAAAGCCTTTGACTGTGTAGATCACAGTAAACTGTGGAAAATTCTGAAAGCGATGGGAACACCAGACCACCTGACCTGCCTCCTGAGAATTCTGTATGCAGGTCAAAAAGCAACAGTTAGAACTGGACATGGAACAACAGACTGGTTCCAAATAGGGAAAGGAGTACGTCAAGGCTGTATATTGTCACCCTGCTTATTTAACTTCTATGCAGAGTACATCATGAGAAATGCTGGGCTGGAAGAAGCACAAGCTGGAATCAAGATTGCTGGGAAAAATATCAATAAGCTCAGATATGCAGATGACACCGCCCTTATGGCAGAAAGTAAAGAACTACAGATCCTCTTGTTGAAAGTGAAAGAGGAGACTGAAAAAGTTAGCTTAAAACTCAACATTCAGAAAACTAAGATCATGGCATCCGGTCCTATCACTTCATGGCAAATAGATGGGGAAACAATGGAAACAGTGAGAGACTTTTTTTTTTTTTGCTCCAAAATCACTGCAGATGGTGACTGCAGCCATGAAATTAAAAGATGCTTGCTCCTTGGAAGTAAAGTTATGACCAACCTAGACAGCATATTAAAAAGCAGACCCAGGTCCGTCTAGTCAAAGCTCTGGTTTTTCCAATAATCATGTATGGATGTGAGAGTTGGACTATAAAGAAAGCTGAGTACCAAAGAATTGCTGCTTTTGAACTGTGGTTTTGAAGAAGACTCTTGAAAGTCCCTTGGACAGCTAGAAGATCAAACCAGTCCATCCAAAGGAAATCAGTCCTGAATATTCATTGGAAGGACTGATGCTGAAGCTGAAACTCCAATACTTTGGCCACCTGATGCAAAGAACTGACTCATTAGAAAAGACCCTGATGCTGGGCAACATTGAAGGAAGGAGAAGGGGACAAGAGAGGACGAGATGGTTAGAATGGTATCACCGACTGGATGGATGGACATGAGTTTGAGCAAGCTCCAGGAGTTGCTGATGGACAGGGAGGCCTGGCGTGCTGTGGTCCTTGGGGTCGCAAAGAGTCAGACACAACTGAGTGACTGAACCTAAATGAACCGTGCCTCATCATCACAGGTGGAAACCTGATGATGACTTTGGAGTGTGGCCTGATAAGCACCTGGCAATTGCCTCTCTTTTCAGCATTGTTGGTATTCTTGAGAGCTTTAGCCAGGACATTCATGCCCACTGTTATAGCAACAGGGAAAGATGGCAGAAAGCAGAGGTCTAGAATCGAGCTTGACACGGGAGAATGGCAGATTTGTGAATTAGTAAAGAGGTGGTAGTGGCAGTAAGCTGAATGGATATGCAAGTAATCTGATTGCTTTTTAATTTGGATTTTTCTTTTTTCTTTCTTTTTTTTGAGAAATACTCCCTCTAAAAATGGTTATCTGAGATGTGACTAATAAATATATGATTCTGATTGGATCTTGGACTGGGAAACACATTATTGAGGCAGTTGGTAAAATTGGAATATGAACTGTAGATTAGATAATAGTACTGTACCAGTAGCCCTTCCCAGATGGACCTCCTGGTAAAGAACACGCTGGCCAATGCAGGAGACGTAAGAGATGTGGGTTTGATCCCTGGATCAGGGAGATCCCCTGAGGAGGGCATGGCAACCCACTCCAGTATTCTTGCCTGGAGAATCCCTACAGTTCATAGGGTCACAAAGAGTCCTGAAGGGACTTAGCATGCATGCACTTTACCAATAATAAAATTCCTGACTTTGGTGAGTATGGTTATATGGGAGCCTTGTTCACACTGAAGTATTTAAGAAAAAAGGAGCATGATGTACATGATTCCTTCTCAAATGGTTAAAAATTGTGTGTGTGTCTATGAAGAGAAAGTGAGACCAAGAGATGTGACAAAATATTAACAAATTGGTAAATCTGCGTAAAATGTATACCAGAATTCACTGTAATAGGCATGCTACTTTTCTGTAAGTTTAAAATTATTTCTCAATGAAAAATATTTTAGGCACTATCTACTGTATAGTTAAGATGTAATTCAACTGTTACAGAAAACCCACAATAGCTTAATCAAGAGGCAAATATGTATTTCTCTCAGATAAAAGGAATCCAGAGGTGAACAGTCCAGTTCATAAACTGTCAGGGTCTAGGGCTCCACTGCCTATGTTTCTTGGGTACCCTCGGTGACTGTTTTCCACCTCATGGACCAAAAGGGCTGCTTGAGTACCAGCCATTTCCCACATTCTAACCAGGAGGAAGGGAAGGGCTTGAAGTAAAAGATGGGGAAACAAAAGGGTCTTTATCACCTGTCCTAAAACAAGATCTCCTGGAAGCCATCACTCAGTCTTTCTGTGTACATCTCACTGGTGGAAACACAGTCTCTGGCCACACCTCGCTGCAAGAGAACGTGTGACATGAAGCCTGTATTATAGGTATTCCCGGATCCATTTAAAAATCAGGGCTTCAAATATTTGAAAGAAAGTGACAGTGGACAGTGGGCAAACGATTAGCAGCCTTTACCAGATGAGGTCTGGTAAAGACAAAGACAACATCTGCCCAGCAAACTCCACGAGCTTGTGGCCCAAGGGCCTAGCTGGGTGAGGCAGGCCCCCCGGATACAATTCAGCTAAGGCACTGGGTGATATTTGCAGGCTTTTGGTGCCACAATCCTCTGCCACTTCAAACAGCACTCCACCAACCCCTCAACCCCACTCAGCCAAACTGTGTGTGTAGGAGACTCACTTGCCAATGACCTGTTACTCTGATTTTTCCCTGAAATGACTTTGGTCTAAGAGGACAGACTATTAAAAAACAACAACTAAAGAGGATTTCTTGGGTCAGAATAAAGGTTTCAGTGCCTCTTGGCTGCCTCCCAAACTTTTGGGACAGAAGAGTAATATTTTTCTGGCTGTTTACAAGAAATGAGAGTAATATTCATTTTGTAGTTCGTAGAGGGTGAAAAGGCCTATTTTGTGGGAAAGTTTGCTATGCTAATAGGCAGTTTTTATAGTTCCTTGAGACATTGACTTTGAGGCAAGGGGAATGAAAAATGATTTCTGGTCAAACAAACTTAAGGATCGTGTACTCTATAATCTTCTGTTGCTGCTGCTGCTGCTGCTAAATCGCTTCAGTCGTGTCCGACTCTGTGCGACCCCATAGACGGCAGCCCACCAGGCTCCCTGTCCCTGCGATTCTCCAGGCAAGAACACTGGAGTGGGTTGCCATTTCCTTCTCCAATGCATTAAACTGAAAAGTGAAAGTGAAGTCGCTCAATCGTGTGCAACTCTTCACGACCCCACGGACTGCAGCCTACCAGGCTCCTCCATCCATGGGATTTTCCAGGCAAGAGTACTGGAGTGGGGTGCTATCACATTCTCCGAATCTTCTGTTAGAGGGTCACAATACATAATAATACACTAAGGTCTGAGAAGTTCTGCCGTAAGGAAGTCCCCAGCCTGAAATGGTGTAACTCAGATTGGGACTTGCCCACAGTCTTTTAACTGAGATCACACCGGGTCACAGGACTTAATGAAGCCTGGGTTCTTGATGTCTCATCACAGAAAGAATTCAATGAGAGACAGTGTGATAGGTAAGAAGTGGATTTATTTAGAGAGAAACACACTTTACAGAGTATAGGCCATCTTAGAAGACAAGAGCTGCACCAAGGTATGAGGTGGTCAGTTTTTATAGGAGTGCGTAATTTCATAGGCTAATGACTTGGAGGAGTTGTTGTTCAGTCACTCAGTCATGTCAGCCTTTGCAGCCCCATGAACGGCAGCACACCAGGCTTCCCTGTCTTTCACTATCTCCCCAAGTTTGCTCAAACACATGTCCATTGATTTCATAATGCTATCCAACCATCTCACCCTTGGTTGTCCCCTTCTCCTCCTGCTCTCAATCTTTCTCAGCATCAGGGTCTTTTTCAGTGAGTCAGCTCTTCGCATCAGGTGGCCAAAGTATTGGAGCTTCAGCATCGGTCCTTCCAATAAATATTCAGGGTTGATTTCCTTTAGAATTGACTGGTTTGATCTCCTTGCAGTCCAAGGGACTCTCAAGAGTCTTCTCCAGCACCACAGTTTGAAAGCATCCGTTCTTCGGTATTTGGGGAAGGGCCGGGGACTTCCAGGAATTGGGCCACGGCCCCCTTTTGATCTCTGTGGGATTGTCGCGCCTGTGGGTGTGTCATCTATCTCACCGATGTGTTCCAGTGTGTAGATGCTGAGGCTCAAGTTCTGGTGGAAGTCAGCTTGTTCGCCATCTTGGGCCTGTTTGGTTCTGGCTAGCCTGTGTCTCGTCCTCGAGCTCTGTCCTTCTTTTAAAGGTTGTGCCCTGCCCCCTTCCCTCCTGTTTCAAGCCTTCTTGTTGCCAACTTTTTGTTTTTCCTGCTATCTCTTGTTTGCTTCTGTCCTATTGAGCCCACCTTGGAAAATCAAGGATGCTACTGAGTCATGAAGCCCTTACTAAACTGCCGTTAGCTTCACCTTAGTACAAAGATTCTGGATTCTCATGGTACATAGTGTGCAGAAAATGAAGCATAAGTCACTTTTAAAGCATAATGACAAGATTTTTTCAGATGGCTGAATTTGGAAGCAAACAGAAGCTGCAGTCCTGTGGGCAGGGTCGATTGACACTTCAGTGGTGTCTAAGGAGTGTGCAGAAGATTGATACCTGTGTGTGGCAGTGTACAGCAAGGCCGGGCACCTGGTGTGCACAGCACACCCTCTGGGGACCGCAGTGGGGATGGCCGCGCCTGTGCGCGGGATGCCAGCCTGGGGGGAAGACAGCCTTATCTGTAAGACTTTCCTCGCCAGATCTCTAATAGTTAACCCTACAAGCAAGGAAGCCCTGGAATCTCTTCCAAACCGTGTCCAGTGTTCAGAATACATACTAAGGTTTACTTAAGCTGCTGAGGAGAAGAGGACAGGTCTGTTCAACCTGCATTTGAAAGCTGCAGTGAGTAAGTGGATTTGCTTTATCTTCAGAGAGCTAGCTATGAACACTGTACCCTTGCCTCTGGGAAGGGAACTAAACAAGGGAATCCTTGATCTTCAGTAAATGAACAGCCCCATTGACTCAATGCGTTTTGGGTTACATGTTAAATAATGTTGCTTTATGGTAATAATTATAGTAAGGTTTTCTTTTGTGAAGCTCATGGCACATTTCCTGTGTCATCTCATTCTTTTTGACCTAGGATTGGGCATTCTTCTTCTCAGGAAAATGAGGCTCGAGACAGGCTCTGGCACTAATTGGGACATGGCAGTAAGCAAAGGCAGGGTTCCTGGTCCCAAGTCTTAGCTGTGCGAGCAGAAAGCCTTTGAAAGGCAGCCTGAGGCGCTCAGTCTTGCCTATAAATTAAAAAAAAGAAAAATAATCCCTTGGGAAAAATACTGAGTACCTACTCCTCCTAGATCCTAGGCATCCTGCAGAAATCTGCATTCATTCATTCAGTAAATATATACCAAGTGCCCACCGTACCAGGCATTGTCCTGAGTGCCAGTGGTGCCCAGCTCTCAGAGATGTGCGTGTCACGTGTCCCAAGTGTCCCATAAAGTCCTCTGGGGGTGTAGAGTGTGACAAGAGTTGAGGAAGAGGACCACAGGAGAATGAACATTTGTGATTGTAATAATCATAACAAGAGCTAACCATCATATAACAAGCCTTGCCCCTTCTAAGTACCAACTTGTGTGTTCTCATCACAGCTCTCTGAAGTGGATCCCATGGCTAAATCCACTTTACAGAGGAGGAAATAGAGGCCCACAGGGGTTCAGTGACCTGCCCAGATCTCACAGAAGAGATGGGATCTCATCTAAACAGTTCCCATTAACCACTCAACCATACTGCCTCTCCAGAAAGCCCTTAAGAGGCAGGCTAGGGGAAGGAGGCAGTTCTGGAGGCCCTGTGAGCTCCGATCACAAGTGTCAGGCCAGGGCAGCGTTTCCAGCACACAGGCAGTAACCGTGTGATGGCCAAGGTCTGAGTCAGATTGGGAAGGCCACTGAGCAGGGTGAAGGGTCACTGCCCAGGGACTTCCCCTGTGGTCCAGTGGCTAAGACTCCAGGCTCCCAATGCAAAAGACCTGGGTTCAATCCCTGGTCAGGAAACTTGATCCCAAGTGCCACAGCGAAGAGTTGGCATGCCAAAACTAAAGATCCCACATGCTACAGCTAAGACCTGGTGCAGCCAAGTAAATAAATAATAATAAAAATATTTTTTAGAAAAAGATTCACTGCTCTTTGTTTCCCCAAGGACGCATCAGGCAGACTAACCCCAAACAAAGACCTTCCAGATGCTGTGGCCCCACACCCTGCCGCCTGCCAGTCTGAAGACAGTTTTCAACCTTTCCTCATCCACTGAGGGTAAGCAGCAGAGGCCAGTAAGACTCCGTGCTCCTAGCGCAGGGGCCCCAGGATCCATGAAATTCCACATGCTGCACCTAAGAGCCCACATGCCACAGTGAAGCTCCAAGATCCCACGTGCTGCAACTGAGGCCCGGCATGGCCAAATGAATAAATATATTAAAAAGAGAACTCGGGGCCAGGATGCCAAAGGTGGAGATGCGGCAGTGACAAGTCCGCAGCCCCCCGCAGACCAAGGCTGAGGTGGCAGACGCATGGCTGCCCGCTGGTTGGGGCTGTCAGATGCTTGGTGGCCGCCCTGCCCCTTCTGGGGCCCAGCTCATGGCTACTGCCTGCCTGTCCCCAGATGACGCCGGGCAGCCTGTGCCAGGGGAGGTGCTGCTCAGGAGACGGGAGACGTGGGTTTCCACCCTCCAGACAGTTGTCTGCCATCTGCTCCCCACCCTGAGGGTCTGGCAGTGCAGCACTCTGCTTTTGGAAATGGGCGTTCTCTGGGAAACGGTGTGACTAGGTCCTAACGAGCAGCTTGCTTCCTCTGGGCCTTTGACCCCTTCTGATGTCAGAAGGGAGAGATGGGGAGGGTCTAAGAAGGCTCCCTACCCACTTGGGGACTCACAGCCTATTTTACAGGTGAAACTGAGACCCTTAAACACATGATGAATGGCAGCAGGTGAGGAAGAAACCCTTTGGTTCAGAATCAGAAGTGGAACCGGCGGGGCGCCAGGATGGTGAGGCTGTAGCCTGAACCGTTGTACTGAGTACTTTTTGAGATCATAGAACTTGGAAATAGTGAAGCGATTGGAGTACAGACACGCTTCTTGATGTAACTGCCCTTCTCCAAGGGCCTTAGAGGAAAATGCGAGAGGTGGTGTGATGACTGAGTGCAGGCACGGGTTTGAGCCTCATCTGCCATTCCTCAGCCGTGTGACCTTGGGCAGTGTGCGCCTGTGACTCAGTTTTCTCCTCTGTGAGTAGGGCCCACCACATAGGGCTGTTATTAGTATTACGAGAGCTATTAAATGAAGATGAAGGCAGAGAGCACAGAGCCTGCTGTGCAGTAGGCACTCACACAGTGTCAGCGTTACTGAGGATGAACCAGAGTTCATTCTCAGAACCATGCCATTTGCAGGAACATGAATGGACCTAGAGATGATCATACTAAGTGAAGTAAGTCAGACAAAGGCAAATACCATATAATATCACTTATAGTAGAATTGAAAATATGTCCCAAGTGAACTTACATAAGAAATGGAAGCAGACTCACAGACACAGACTCATGATTGCCATGGAGGGCTGGGGGAGGGGTGGAGTGGGAGTTCGGTTATATGTGTATATGAGTCACAGAGACACACAACACTGTAAATCAACCATATTTCAATCAAATTTTTTAAACTTCATTTTCAGTATCTGGGGTGAGTACAATATAGAATGGTTCATATAGATTTTGTGAATTTCCACCTCAACCCATTAGGTGTTTCAGAATAATTTAATTCTTGAGTTAAATTAGAAAAACTGTCTTCCAGCACCATCGGCTTCTTTGTGTTCCTCATGCTCGAAAAAGGGCTTTCCTACTTGAGCCCTGCTCCTCCCCCCAGCTGCTCCTGATGCGCTCCTGTCTCCTGGGCCCTCCATCACATCAGCCTGGTTAGTCCTGCAGAGCCCTTGTCCCAGTCTGCAGTCCAGACACAGTCTGAACTGTTGTCTGACTTCCCCAGGGAGCTTGTTCACTGCTGCATAGCCAACACTCAGCACAGGACCTGGAGCATAATAAAGATCTGATGCATGAATGAACGGATGTCTTTCCCCGAAGTGTGGGCCCCACCGCATGATGGTGTCTCAGAGCCACTTGCTCCGGAACCTGTCCTGCCTGTGCTGGTGCACTGCGACCCCCTCTCTGAACACACAGTCTTTGTGTCTCGACCATTCCTGGGAGACGATGAACGGGCTGCTTCCCCAACTCACACTCGTCTGCATGTTCCACCACTGCGTTATTTTCCATTCCCATGACAAAGCCCTATGGCCCCAGCAGGATGATGAATGTTCCCGGAGGGTATGCATTGTGCAAAGTAGAAGAAAGAGATGTCTGCTGAGGGCGTCCGTGAGAGCTGGAGGAGGGCTGCGCTGAGAAGGTGATGAAGGTCGACACAGGGATGGGGACCACACCTTCGGCCGCAGCTCTGCACGCAGGTGCTGTGAACCTGGGCTACACCCAAGGGGTAAGGCAGGATGGTCCAAAGGGCTGGAGAGGACGGGAGAGGATGGTGCGGGATCGGGGTCAGATAAGTGCAATCCGAGTCTGCAGCTGTGTGTAGGAAGCTTAGTTAGGAGAGAGGCCAAGGAATGCAGGGGCTTGGCCTGTGGGTGAGAGAGAGCCTAGGGCACCCCACGAAGGAATAAGCAAGAAAGTCAAGAGATTCACAGTGAGAAAGACATCCCAGCAGAAGTGTCTTGCAGGTGTGGGTCAGATGACCATAGGAGCTTTCACAACTGTGTTCTGTGTAATTCCAGCTCAGGTCAGTCTTATTTTGGGAAACTTTCTTAACTGTTTTAAGCTTCATATTCCTCATCTGCAAAGTGAGGATAACAGTTGCCAACCTCACAGAGATTCAGTAGAGCATCAAGGTAAAGCATGAAGGACTACTCAGTAGTGTAAATTCTGGGCTGCACGGTGATGAGCTTCTGGAGTGGAGTGGGGCAACCAAGGGTCTTTTACTTTGGGCAGGGGTTCTGCCTGGACTGTATTTGTTTTCTAGGACTACCATAACAAAATACCACAGCCTGGGTGGCTTAAGCAACAGAAATTTATTTTCTCACAAGTCTCAGATTTGGATGTCTGAGATCAGGGTACCAGCATGGCTGGGTTCTGGAGAAATCTCTCTCTTCCTGGCTTGCAGACGGGCACCTTCTTGCTGTGTCCTCAGTGGAGAGAGAGAAAGCAGAGGTCTCTGCTTATGAGGACACTAATCCTGTCAGATCAGGGACCCACCCTAATGACCTCTTTCAGCTTTTATTACTTCCTTGAGGGTCCGTCTTCAAATGTGGCCATACAGGAAGTAGGGCTTCAAGGTATGAAGTGAGGAGGGGAAAACAAATATTCCACAACCATGAGCACAAGGAGTAGCTTGAGGAGCAGGAGGTCCCCTGGGCACTTGGAGGGGCCGCATTGGCTCTGGATCCCGGGTGTGAGGATGGCTGGGTCCAGCACTGCGCTCAGTGACTGGCCTCACAGTGATAGTCCCCATGTGCTTGGCTAGGATGGGCGCTCTAGAATCCAGGACGCTTCCAGCAGTGCTGCTGTTCTTCCCTGTCCTCAGGACGTGGTATGGAGTCTCTCGGACACGAGACCCTCAGTAGAAGCACAGGCCCCTCCTCACATCCGGTGTCGCGTCGCCAGGCCGAGCACCATCTGCCCCGTCATCATCTTCCCTGTGGAGGAGATGGCGTGCCTTGTCTGGGGAGTCAAGTAGTGTCCATTTTCAGTGACCGTTTTCCGAGATAAATTCCCCATCTGGGCATTCTGATGTTGCCTCAGCAGCACAGCTCCACAGTGAGCCAGGGAATTACACATACATTCTTCCCGAGTATTTATTCAATGAATTCCGAAATGAATGGGTGAATGGAAAAGTGAATGAATGAACATTTCTTTCATTGGCTGTAGTCTCCTGACAGCAGAGTTCCATACAAGCTTTCTGACCGAAAGAACACCTAATATAGTTATTCCTCAAGTGACAGACTCCTCACCGTACAGCTATTTACTTGGCATGTGCACTTGGAAATCTCAGGAGTGATTTCATTTTTGCTGTATTGATCTTCTTACCTGAGGTTTACTCAGTTCCAGCCTCATTTACATCAAGTGAAAAGAGAATGTCGGGCTTGGAGGCCTTACCCATCCCCACCCAGCTCCCCCTGCCCCGCCCCAGAGCGCACGGCCCGCAGGGTCCCGGATGGCTCTGTGGGTCTTGAGACGTAGCGGACTGACCTCCAGTCCCTTTCTAGGGGGTGATCCTTTCACCTTCGCTCTGATATCCAAGTGTGATCCAAGCAGCCGTGCCTTTGTGTTTGAACAGAGCTGAGCCTCCCTAAGAGCTGTTTAGCCAGTGGCCTTGGTGCGTTTCTGCTTTGTCCCTAGCCCTGAAGGCGGTAGGGGCGGCCGTGGGGTGAGGTACACCATCAGGGAGGGCACACCCCCACTCCCCAGAGCTCAGAAAGGCGTCAGGGAGGCTGTACAGAGACAGGAGGCCATGTGAGCAAACCGGACTCCCGCCGGCCTCTGACCCACCTAGGGTTGCCTCTCACTGAGGTGCAGCTGGATGAGAAAGGCTGGGTTCCGTTAGCAGTTGGCTGTGGGAAGGGGCACTTGTGGAGGCAGCCATTGTCGTGTGTGTGTTAGCCACTCGGTCGTGTCCGACGCTCTGTGACCCCATGGACTGCATCCCGCCAGGCTCCTCTGTCCATGGGATTATCCAGGCAAGAATACTGGAGTGGGTTTCCATTCCTGTCTCCGAACCATTGTTATTTATTTATTTTTAAAGATTTGTTTCTTTATTTGACTGTGCCTGGTCTTTGTTGCAGCATGTGGGATCCTGAGTTTTGGCATGTGGGATCTAGTTCCCTGATCAGGGATGCAGCCCAGGCCCCCTGCATTGGGAGGATAGAGTCTTAGCCACTGGACCACTTAGCCACTGGCTAAATAAGCCACTTAGCCACTGACGGCCACCAGTCGTCATGAAAGTCACATGATGACTGTTGTCATTAAAACTGGGCATCCCTTATCACCATGGGCAGAGGGCCGACAGAATCACTAGACCAGTGGTTCTCAGCCAGGGCCGGTTCTTCCCGCACCCCTGTGGGGCATCAGGCAGTGTCTGGAGACATTTGGGGCTGCTGCCATGGAGGAGGGGGAAGAGGTGGGGAGAGGCCAGGGATGCTGCTAAACATCCTGCAGTGCACAGGGTGGTCCCACAGCTCAGTTCTCCAGCGCAGGTATCAGGAGCCCTGGGGACAGCCTGGCGAGTCTGCAGTCTGATCCAACCGGTGGGAACTGGGCCACTGGGCCTCCCTGGGTCACGGTCTCCTGATCTGTGACGTAAGGGCCTCTAGGGTTACGTTTGGCTCTGACAGTCTGTGATGCAGGGAGGCTGACTTGAACTGGAGATTAAAGATGGGATGTGATATCTTTACCATTTCCTGGTTTTGAAGCAGAAGAAATGTGGAGGGTTAAGGAAACAGTGCTTCAACCTCAGGCAAATCTATAAAAACTTGAAGCATATCCTCTTTATAAAACCTGTAAGAGGCACTGGAAGAGCCTCATTCTCATGCTTTGTCACTGTGGAAGGAGCTCTTGTTAGGGCTCGGGGGACAGCCCGCGACAGATTCTTCTAAAGTTACACAGAATCTAAGATGCCGCCAGTGCCGCTGAAGGCGGCTTTTCAAGTGCTGCCCCAGCTGCCAAGGCAATGGAAGGGAGCACAGCTCTCCAGAGCCAGGGCCTTTCTTCCCTGAGTTCTGACTGAATTAGAGCCACTCCCTGTCTGCCACGCGTCTCTCTTCCTATCTAAAGGAGCCCGCTCTTCCAGACCCTAAGAAACAACCAGAAGAGAAAGAATGAGAAAATAAGATTTGCCTATATGGAGAAGCTGGTCTAAAGAATACATGAATTGTCAGAGTTGCCCAAATAAATTGATGGTATTACATTATGGGTACTTTTCAGAAAAAGCAATTGATTCTAAGAAAATTCCCTTGGCACAAAAAGTTATAGTGAAGGCTGTTCTTGTACTAAGATCATGGCATCCAGTCCCATCTCTTCATGGCAAATAGATGGGGAAACAGTGGAAACGGTGGCTGACTTTATTTTTCTGGCTCCAAAATCACTGCGGATGGTGATTGCAGCCATGAAATTAAAAGATGCTTGCTCCTTGGAAGGAAAGTTATGATCAACCTAGACAGCATATTCAAAAGCAGAGACATTACTTTGCCAACAAAGGTCTGTCTAGTCAAGGCTATGGTTTTTCCAGTGGTCATGTATGGATATGAGAGTTGGACTATAAAGAAAGCTGAGCGCAGAACAATTGATGATTTTGAACTGTGGTGTTGGAGAAGACTCTTGAGAGTCCCTTGGACTGCCAGGAGATCCAACCAGTTCATCCTAAAGGAAATCAGTCCTGGATGTTCATTGGAGGGACTGATGTTGAAGCTGAAACTCCAATACTTTGGCCATCTGATGCGAAGAGCTGACTCATTTGCAAAGACCGTGATGCTGGGAAAGATTGAGGGCAGGAGGAAAAGGGGATGACAGAGGATGAGATGGTTGGATGGCATCACCGACTCAATGGACATGGGTTTGAGTGGACTCCAGGAGTTGGTGATGGACAGGGAGGCCTGGCGTGCTGCAGTTCATAGGGTTGCAAAGAGTCGGACACAACTGAGCAACTGAACTGAACTGTTCTTATACTGTAAAAAAAAAAAGTTTCCAATATTAAAAATTCAAATCATGCTTGTAAAACATGCTGTTTACAAAGAGAAAATTCTATGTGATGATAACTCTAAAGGATCTGTTACCATGTCATAAAGATGATCCATTTGAATTTCAGAGTGTTGGAGTAGCATTTTCATGGAAGTACCAGGATTTGTTTGTAGATATTTACAGTCACCAATCTTATGGATGTAACTAAAATGCCAACACAGAATGCTTTCTGTGTCAGTGAGATTAGAGGCTCCAAACATCAAGAAAAAATCAGTAGATGCTACCCACACTCAGGAGCAAAAGCAAAGTAAGCTCTCTGGGATGGACGTATGAAGGTGGGGAATTGCCTGTCTTGTGGCCCTCAGCCTGTCACCCACCACGAGGCCTTCTTTGGCTCTTTGGATCGGTCATCAGCGTGTGAGCCTCCCTGTCCAGCCCCACTCACGGCAGAGGGCCGGGGTGCTTCCTGCTCACCTTATGCTGCTGCTACTACTGCTAAGTCGCTTCAGTCGTGTCTGACTCTGTGTGACCCCATAGACGGCAGCCCACCCAGCTACCCCGTCCCTGGGATTCTCCAGGCAAGAACACTGGAGTGGGTTGCCATTTCCTTCTCCAATGAATAAAAGTGGAAAGTGAAAGTGAAGTCGTTCAGTCATGTCCGACTCTTTGTGACCCCATGGACTGCAGCCCACCAGGCTCCTCCATCCATGGGATTTTCCAGGCAAGAGTGCTACCACGTGACAAAGGGAAAATCGAGGGGACCCGTCTGAATTTGACGCTCATCCCAAATGCTCTAGGAGCGTAAGGACTGGCGTGAGAGCAGAGGGAGAGGGAGACGGTGACATCGGGGGTCCTGCTGCCCTCCAGCCGCGGGTCCAGCCCCTCTCCCCTGAGGGTCCGTGGGAGCCATGTCAAGAGGCCCTGGCTCCGGAGAGGATGATTGGGAGAGGAAGAGGGGTCGGGCCTTGACAAAGGGAGAGTCTGCGTGAGGCTGACCCTGAGTGACGCGGCCCTGATGCTCAGCAGCAGCCACACCATGGGGATTCCAACCGGGGCTCCCAACCCAGCAACCCTCAGGCCCCTGCCTCTGCCAGGCCCCTAGGGTACCAGTGTCCTATTCTGTCTGTACCAAAAGACTGTGATCATCTTTCCCCAATTCTCCCTCCTTGGGGTAATTCTAGAAGGTCAGAAACCTCACAAGCACTGGGAGAAGGAAGTACAATCTAGAAGAAGAAAAAATTCAGTCTTTCCTCATAGCTCCACTCAGGTTTCCAGGATGAAAGCGTAAAGGAACCAGGGAAGGAGAAGCCCTAAGTAAAGCAAGGAGTCAGAGTGCTTGTCATCATACTGGAAGAGGTGAAATGGCCTCTGTTAAGAGGTCTAACTTACAATAAACTGCACCTGTTTTTGGTGCGTAGATCACTGAGCTTTGACAAGTGTATGTCGACTGAAAAAAGAAAAGTACAGCCTAAAAGTGGAGGATTATGTTTTGCTTGGTAGACTGCCTGGAAAATCCCATGGACGGAGGACCCTGGTAGGCTGCAGTCCATGGGGTCGCACAGAGTTGGACACGACTGAAGCGACTTAGCAGCAGCAGCTGAGGACCTAAGTCTGGGAGCCAGCCCCTCAGGTAGCTCTGAGAGACTGTTCGGAAAAGGGAAGGGAGGAGCCAGGATGCCTAGTTTTGGTTTTTTTTTTTAATCTTAAAATATTTTATTCATCTTTCCATAACCCAGATCAAACACCTTCAATCATGCTTGTGTTTACATAAGTATGTCACCAATCCGCTAAGTCTTTTTAAAATAAGGCCCCAATCACATCTCTGACTGTATTTCATAAGACTGTTACTCTGTTCAACATTAAAAGCAAGTAACAGCTGAAAATATAATAAAATTCAGTGCAAGAAAAAAAAAAGAATGAGGCAAATGTATCCCTGGTAACATAGAAAGGTCTCCAAAATAAGAATGAAAAGGCAATTTTAGGAGTGTGTGTTTGTGTATGGTATTGCACAGTGAAGAGTCTTTCACTTTAAAAAATGTTGGAAGATTACACACCAGGCTGACAGTTTGTTTCTATTTGTTGTTGTTTAGTTACTAAGTTGTGTCCAACTCTTCCATGGCCCCATGGATCATAGCCCACCAGGCTCCTCTGCCCATGGGATTCTCCAGGCAAGAATACTGGAGTGGGTTGGGATGTCTAGTTTTTGCAACAATAAACCAGGTAGTTGGACCATCAAAAAAATTACTGTTGATTAAAGAAAAACAGACATCTCAAGTTAATGAACTTAGCGCTTTTCTATATATGGGAAGATGCAAGAATCTGGGCTTAGTTGAGGTCATTTCTTGGAGAAGGACCTTAGCCATCTCGAGCCAGTATCCTAATTTCTCCATCCCAGACCCCTCAGGATGCCCAGATGAGGGTGGCCACAGTGGCTGGTGGCTTGATGGCTGTCACATCCTTCGTTTACTCCTAGAGCAGGTGGCATTCTTTGTCCACCTGTCTACACCTGCGTACCCACCACACCATCAACACACACAGTACTTCCACCATCCCCCAAAGTCGCCTGTGCCCCTTGACTGCCATTCTGCATCCTCCCCCAGCCCCGGGTAAGCACTGGTCTTCTCCCTTCTGCCACTGCAGGTTAATTGGCATTCATACAAGTGGATTCATACAGTTTGTACTCTTCTGTGTCTGGCTTCATTCACTCAGTGTAATATTTTTGAGATTTATCTATGTTGTGCGTGTCAGCAGTTTCTTCCTCTTTATTGCTGGATAGTGCTCTATTGCAAGGATAGACCATAGTCTAGTTTCCATAATGTCCTTTTATGGATGGACATCTGGGTTTTTTTCCAGACATGGGCTATGAACATTCTGTTACAAATCTTTATTAGACAAGACTTTATTTCTTCTGGGTAATTACCTAGGAGCGGAAATTGTTGGGTTGTATGATGTGTTCACCTGTATAACAAATCATCAAAATATTTTCCTGTAGTGGTTGTGTTATTTTCTATTCCTACAAACAGTGTATAAGAATTCCAGCTCCACATCTTTGACAACTTTTGGTAATGTCAATATTAAACTTTCTAATTTTAGCTATTCTAGTGGTTATATAGTGGTATCTCTCATTGTAGTTTCAATTTCCATCTTCCAGATGGCTAATGGTGTTGAGCATCTTATGTGCTTACTTTTTAATATTGTTTATTTATCCTTGGCTGAGTCGGGCCCTAGTTGTGGCACGCAGGGTCTCCGTTACAGCACTCGGGCTTCTCTCTAGCTGCGGGTTCATGGGACCATAGTTGCAGCAGGCTGCTTTATTTGCCCCAAGGCGTGTAGGGTCTTAGTTCCCTGGTGGTGGTGGTTTGGTCGCTAAGTCATGCCCAGCTCTTGAGACCCCCATGGGCTGTAGCCCGCCAGACTCCTCTATTCATGGGATTCTCCAGGCAAGAATACTGAAATGGGTTGCCATTCCCTTCTCCAGGGGATCTTCCCGACCTAGGAATCAAACCCTAGTGTTCTGCATTGCAGGCAGATTCTTCACGGACTGAGCTACAAGGGAAGCCCCTTAGTTCTCTGACCAGGGATCAAACCCATGTCCCCTGGGTTGGAAGGCAGGTTCCTAACCACTGGGACACCGGGGAAGTCCTGTTATGTGCTTATTGACCATTCAACACTTTCTGTTGCTAGTGCCTGTTCAAATTTTTTGTCCAATTTTTTTATTGAGTTATTTGTTTTCTGATTATTGGGCTGTAAGAGTCTTTATATGGTCTGGATACAAGTTCTTTGTCAGATAGAGTTGCTAATATTTTCTTCCAGTCTGTGTTTGCCTTTTAATTTTCTTAATGGTGTCTTTTAGAGACTAGATTTTCTTTTTTGGCCACTCTTCACGGCTTGCAGGGGATCTTAGTTCCGTGATCAGAGATTGAACTTGGGCCACAGCAGTGAAAATACAGAGTCCTAACCACTGGACAACCTCAGAATTCCCCAGAAGACCAGTTGTTTTTAAATTTTGATACAGTTCTATTTATCAGTTTTTCCCTGTTATTGTTTTTGCTTTTTGCTTTATAAGGCATTCAAATTACTGAATGAGATTTTCCTGGTATTAAAAATGCTCAGCAAACCTTTGCCTATTTATTTTTTATATTTATATTTTTAACTTTTTGGAAAAATCCATATACATATGTATTTTTCATTTCAAATTTAGTTGTATTTACAACTACACTTTTACATTTAATTCTTCTTTGATTTCTCTACTCTTTTTTGGTTTTTCCTAAGTTAATTTAATTATTATACTTCTTTCTTTGTTGCTTCTTACAGAAGACTTTTATGAATGATCTAGCTCTGATTTTCAGTGCACTCTGTGTTCTTTTGAAAGATTGGATTAACAAACATGGGTTATATTTTCTCCCTTTCCATTTCTTTTTTTTGTTAATTAATTTATTTTAATTGGAAGCTAATTACTTTACAGTATTGTAGTGGTTTTTGCCGTGCATTCACATTAGTCAGCCATGGGTGTACATGTGTTCCCATCCTGAAACCCCCCACCACCTCCCTCCCCATCCCTCAGGGTCATCCCAGTGCACCAGCCCTGAGCACCCTGTGTCATGCATCGAGTATTGTGATGGGTTTTGCCATACGGCGACATGAATCAACCACATGTATTTTAAAGTTTTACCTGTACAATGTTACATTTCTAACACTATTTCATAAAGTTGTGAGGCAGAAGGGAATAAGCTTTAGGGATCTCAGAACTGCGTGACGCACAGTAGGGCCTCTGTGAACATGGACTATCGTCAGAGCGTTCAGTTGCTTGCTTGTGACTGACAAAGCTACCGAAGATCTGCCAGCGAGCCCAGCCAAAGCCCGGGAAAGACCAGCTCCCTCGGGGGCCACCGCTGTGCCACAGGCCATTCCAGAGAGGGAGAAATGACTATGAATTGGGCAGCTACCACCAAGTGGATGTCTAAAACACAATAATGAGGAACATGGGTATCTTTAAGCTTAAATTTTTTTTAATTAGAATTGCATAGTGTATAACTGATTCAGTGTACCACAGAGGTTCAGTGGAACGCCAATAAGCTATACTTGGAGAAATGTACTCAGATTTTCTGCTATTAGGCAGAATTCTAGGGAGATGTTAGCTAAGCTTCCTACTTTTTGTAGTTTTTAAATGACTGATTTGCTTTATAATACATAGCTCTAGAAATAATCTGATAACAAGGTTAAAAATTACGGATAAAAATATGTGTGTGTGTGTATTGAAAGGAAGGGGAATGTATATATATTAGAAAAGACTTTGATGCTTGAAAGATTGAAGGCAAAAGAGAAGAGGGTTGCAGAGGATGAGATGGTTGGATGGTGTCATTAACCTCAATGGACGTGAGTTTGAGCAAGCTCTGGGAGATGGCGAAGGACAGGGTAGCCTGACATGCTGCAGTCCATAGGGTCGCAGACAGAGACAGCTGAAGTGACTTAGCCTCCCTTCAGTAATTTTAGAGACTGGGAGACAAACAGTCTGCAGTGTTTTTGTTTTGTTTTGTTTTTGTTTGGTGGTGGTTTTACAAATATCCTTAAAGTCATCTTGCTGCAAGTTAAACCAATTTTCTTCCGATTTGTTCTCAGTGGAAATGGATAAGAACACATAAGCATCTCTGCTTTCAGCTAAGTAATTGCATGCTCGGCTCCTAAAATGTCCCCTCTGAATTTATTTTCCAATTCTTTTATTATCTTAGTTACTCTCTGCCAAGCTCCTCAACTATCTCCAAATTCCTCTTTGGATGCAGTCAGTCATCTAGTGAGGCCCTGGGGATAAGAGCATCATTCCTAGCGGCCCTGCCCCCCAGGCGTCCCAGCATCGCGGTGGCGGTGTCGGCTCACTGCATTTCTAGGGCACCGTGTCCAGCACTGTATCTGTATGCTGAAAAGTGTGGAGGCTCTAAATTCCATCAAAGTCTCGATGTCTAAACATTTAGGGTGCAGAATGTCAAAAGACATTTTTAAATGTAAACATCAAGGTCAAGCAGTTCCAACAGCACGTAGAACATATGAAATGAAAAGTCAGCAAACTGTACCCCTCCACAGTCAGCCAAACCACAGTGGCCCCAAACCGCTAGGTGCCAGGGCCTCTGGGCCTCTGTCCCTGTTATTTCCACTGCCAAGGATGCACTTTACAAAGACAGCCCATGGCACCCTCCCTGAGCACATTCGGGTCTTCCCTCAGAGAGTGCCTTCCCAGCAAGACCCCTCCCGATTGACCTAACTGTAGCCCTCTTGTTCAGCCCAGTCCACTCCAACCCACCCTTGGGAATTCCAAGTCCTCCTCTTAGACTACTATATATTTCCTCGTAGCACTTAACAGACATGGTCTGTATTTTTAGTTGTCAATTCGTGTGTTTGTCTTCCCTAGTAGAAAGTAGTTTGTGTTACGTTGTGTTCATTGCTTTATTCCCCAGCTCTTAGAAGAGTTCCTGGCACAGAGAGACTCTCAATAAATAATCTTTGGATGAATAAATCTGTGAATACAAATAGAATTATTTGTGGTGAGAAAGACTACTTGAGCATTTATCTTTATTTTATGGAAAACATATATAATGCTTTGTTGTGGTTCAGTCGCTCAGTCTTGTCCAACTCTTAGTGACCCCATGGACTGCAGCACACCAGGCCTCCCTGTCCATCACCAACTCCTGGAGTTTACCCAAACTCATGTCCATTGAGTTGGTGATACCACCCAACCGTCTCATCCTCTGGTGTCCCCTTCTCCTCCTGTGCTTAGTCTTTCCCAGCATCAGGGTCTTTTCTAATGACTCCACTCTTCACATCAGGTAGCCAATATAGTATTGGAATTTCAGCTCCTGCATCAGTCCTTCCAATGAATATTCAGGATTGATTTCTTTTAGGATTGACCGGTTTGATTTCCATGCTAAGGGACTCTCAAGATTCTTCTCCAGCACAATTTGAAAGCATCAGTTCTTCAGTGCTTAGCCTTCTTTATGGTCCAGCTCTCACATTTGTACATGACTTCTGGAAAAATTCGCTTTGACTACATGGACCTTTGTCAGCAGTACTTATTAAGTGCTAAATACTGTTCTAAGTTATTCACAAATAAATCTCAGCTCTTCATGATGGCCGTATGAAGTAAGACTATCACCGTCCCCAGCCTGTTAATGAGGAGACAGGTGCCCCGCGCCCACAGCTGGGACACGGTGGCCTACCCCAGGTTCGGCACTCTCGAACACCACCATGCTGCCTCTCTTAACTAAGTGACTGAGATATATCCAGCAGAAGCCCCAGACTGCGTGGATGTGGGCTGGGGCCAGCAATAGGGTCCTTTCTGGGCAAGGCTATTGAGCATGGATGCTGGAGAAGAGGCAGTGGACCACATCCAAGTGCTGGCGAGTTGACGTAGGCAACTCAGAAGAGGAAAATAGAAGGAAGGAGGGCTATGCAAGTGAGAGCAGGGATGTGGGGGACCCAGGCAGACATGGGGAGAAGGGCAGGCCTTAGTAGAGGCTGATGAGAAGCATCTGAGAAGCATCTAAATTAGGTTTCAACTGCTGCCTAACCGGGACCCTTTGCTCCAGTTTGGAATCTGCAGCAAATGGCCAGCATTGGGCCAATGGCTGAAGCAATGAGGGCTGGGAAAGAAGTGTGGGCATGGCCTGAGCATGTGAGAGTAACCCAGAGGTTAGGCAGGGAGAGAGAGGGAGGAAAGAAAGAGAAAACCCAGATCAGAGCTGAGAAATTACCCTTCATGTTCCCTCATCTCTCCTCCAATCTTGCAATATCAGATTAATTCATTAACTGAAAATCTTTTAAGAAGTGAATAAACAAACTGTGCTGTGTTCATATAATAGGACAACACAGCAATAAAAAAAAGTGTGAACTATTGATACCTAACAGAAGCAGAAGAGATTAAGAAGAGATGGCAGGAATACACAGAGCTATACCAAAAAAGTCTTAATGACCCAGATAACCACAATAGTGTGATCACTTACCTACAGCCAGACATCCTGGAGTGTGAAGTCAAGTGGGCCTTAGGCATTACTACTAACAAAGTGAGTGGAGGTGATGAGATTCCTGCTTATTGTCATCCTGCTTATTTAATTTCTATGCAGAGTACATCATATGAAATGCTGGGCTGGATGAATCACAAGCTGGAATCAAGATTACTGGGAGAAATATAAATAACCTCATATATGCAGATGATACCGCTCAAATGGCAGAAAGTGAAGAGGAACTAAAGAGCCTCTTGATGAGGGTAAAAGAGGAGAGTGAAAAATCTGGCTTACAACTCAACATTTAAAAAAACTAAGATCTCAGTGATCCTATATGCAAGGCACCAAAAGAGACACAGATGTAAAGAATAGACTTCTGGACTCTGTGGGAGGAGGTGAGGGTGGGATGATTTGAGAGAATAGCATTGAAACATGTATATTACCATATGTAAAGTAGATCACCAGTGCAAGTTCGATGCATAAAGCGGGGCACTCAAAACTGGTTCTCTGGGACAACGCAGAGGGATGGGGTGGGGAGGGAGGTGGGAGAGGAGTTCAGGATGGGGGACACATGTACACCCGTGGTTGATTCATGTCGATGTATGGCAAAAAAACACCACAATATTGTAAAGCAATTATCTTCCAATTAAAATACGTAAATTAAAAACAAAAAACTAAGACCATGGCATCCAGTCCAATCACTTCACAGCAAATAGAAGGAGGGGAAAGTGGAAGCAGGGACAGACTTTATTTTCTGGGCTCCAAAATCACTACAGACAGTGACTGCAGCCATGAAATTAAAAGACACTTGGTCCTTAGAAGGAAAGTTATGATAAACCTGCTGCTGCTGCTGCTACTAAGTCACTTCAGTCATGTCCGACTCTGTGGGACCCTGTAGATGGCAGCCCACCAGGCTCCCCTGTCCCTGGGATTCTCCAGGCAAGAACACTGGAGTGGGTTGCCATTTCCTTCTCCAATGCATGAAAGTGAAAAGTGAAAGTGAAGTCACTCAGTCATGTCCGACTCTTCTCGACCCCATAGACTGCAGCCTACCAGGCTCCTCCATCCATGGGATTTTCCAGGCAAGAGTACTGGTTAAACCTAGACAGCATATTAAAAAGCAGAGATATCACTTTGCTGACATAGGTCCCTATAGTCAAAGCTATGGTTTTTCCAGTAGTCATGTACAGATGTGAGAGATGGGCCATAAAAAATGCTGAGCATTGAAGAATTGATGTTTTCAAGTGTGGTGCTAGTGAAGACTCTTGAGAGTCCCTTGGACTGCAAGGAGATCAAACCAGTCAATCCTAAAAGAAATCAACCCTGACTATTCACTGGAAAGATTGATGCTGAAGCTGAAGCTCCAATACTTTGGCTACCTGATGTGAAGAACCAACTGATTGGAAGACACTCTGATGCTGGGAAAGATTTAGGGCAAAAGGAGAAGGTGGCAGAGGATGATAAGGTTAGATAGCATCACTGACTCAATGGACATGAGTTTGAGCAAGTTCCAGGAGATAGTGAAGGACAGGGAAGCCTAACGTGTTGCAGTCCATGGTGTCACACAAATGAGCGACTGAACAACTATTGATACTCCCAACAACCCAGACGAACCTCAGAAAAATGCGGAACAAAAGTGGCGGATTCATGTTGATGTATGGCAAAACCAATACAATATTGTAAAGTAATTAGCCTCCAATTAAAATAAATAAATTTAAATTAAAAAGAAGAAGAAGAAGAAACTTCTGTGATCTGAATGTCTTCTCCCCTACCCAATTCATATGTTGAAATCCTAATGCCCAATGTGATGATGATGTTAGGGTTGAGACTTTGCGGGGTGATTAAGTCATGAGAGTGGATTAGTGCTGGTATAAAAGAGTCCCCTCAGACTTTCATACCCGCTTCCACCCCATAAGGGTACAACTAGACCTCTATGACCAGGAAGAGGGCCCTCACTCAACGGTGCTGCCTTTCTGATCTTGGACTTCCAGCCTCCAGAACTGAGGGAAATAAAAGTCTGTTGTTTATAAGCCACTCAGTCTGTGGTATTGTGTTCCAGCATCCTGAGAGGACTAACACAGAAGCCAAACAGAAAAGTATGGTCTGTATGATGGCTGCTGCAGATAAGCAAATAAACCAATAGTAACAGAAAGTAGATCCATGGTTAGTTGGGGCTGGGGCTGGGGTGCAGGAAGGGGCAGGAAGATGGATTATGGAAGCTTTTGGAGGCAATGGAAATCTTCCTATCTTGATTGCGGTAACGATTTCACAGGTGCACATTTATGTCAAAACTATCAAAATAGACACAAGAAACTGGGGGTGTTCAAACCTATAAATCTGTTATTTGGGGTTGTTTTCTGAAGGCTTTTCCTAAGATTCAATAAATGATTTCTTTTCTTCTTTTTTTTTGTTTTTGTTTTTTAGTTTTGGATTTAAGTGTTAGAAACAACGTTGAGCTTCCCAGGGGGCACCAGAGGTAAAGAATCTGCCCGCAGTGCAGGGGATTTGAGAGACATAGTTCGATCCCTGTGTGGAGAAGACTCCCTGGAGGAGGGCATGGCAACCCACTCCAGTATTCTTGCCTGGAGAATCTCATGGACAGAAGAGCCTAGTGGGCTACAGTCCATGGGGTCGCAAAGAGTCAGACATGACTGAAGTACTTAGCACACGTGCACACACGCCCACAGAAACATCTTTGCGCAGTACGTTTCCCCTTGTAGAGGGTTGACGACACTTGCCCCTGAATCCCTTTCTGATATGAGGAACCCTCCCTGACCCTGGAGATATATTCACTTGGAACCTCAAATATGACTTTGGAATTTCCCTGGTGATCCAGTGGCTAAGACTTCATGCTCCCAGTGGAGAGGGCTGGGGTTCCATCCCTGGTTAGGGAACTAGACCCTGTGTGCCACAGCTAAGACCTGGCACAGCCAAATAAATGTAAAAGTATATAAATACATACATAAATATTTTAATATGACCTTATTTGGAATAAGGGTCTTTGTAGCTACAATTAAGGTAAAGATATCAAAATGCAATCACTGTGGATTAGGGCCCACCCTAAATCCAATAACACGTGGTCTTAAAAAGACATCAAAGAAGGAGACACAGGCGAGGGGAAGGCAGTGTGAAGACAGAGGCAGAGATCAGAGTGACGTGGCTGCAAGCCAAGAGCTGCTGGCACCCACCGCAAGGGGGAGAGGTACAGATTCTCACCAAGCCTCCAGAAGAAACCAACACTGTCAACACCTTGGTTTTGGACTTCAGGCCTCCAGAACTGTAAAATAATATATTTGTGTTGTTTTACACTTATAGAAATGTATTATAACAGCCCTAGCATGTTAGTGCAAAGCCCCTAGGTATTTTTATTCCTTACTATCCTTAGTTTAGTTCTAACCCTATATCTTATTTCTCTCTTTTGGTGGGTTTTTTTTTTTTTTTTTTTTTTGGCCTGTGCTGCGCAGCTTGTGGGATCTTAGTTCCCCATCAGGGATTATGGCGCCAGGGCACCAAGTCCTAATCACCAGACTGCCAGGGAACTACCCTCCCTCCCACCCATATCTTATTTCTGCTGTTTGTTTTTCCTTCTCTGAATTAGTCCTGTTAGAACTTTATTTTTTTTAGCATTTGGCTGCTTGTACTAGAGAGTTATTCATTAACCTCTCTAACCTTCAGTTTCCTTGTCTGGGAAATGACTGTGAGTTCCTGCTGCCTGGGGCTGGCTGGGAGGACTGAATGAGTTAATGCATATGTATGTTCCTGTAACAGCACCTGGCATACAGCAGATGCTGTGCGCATACTGTTCCTCATTATGAAGTTCTGCTCCTATTTTTTAACACATGCTTTGTCTACACCAGGTCTTAGCTGTGGCCTGCAGGATCTCTTAGTTGCAACATATGAGATCTAGTTCCCTGACTGGGGAACGAACCCAGGACCCTGAACTGGGCGCACAGAGTCTTAGTCACTGGCCCACCCTCTGTTCCTGCTTCCAAAGGGGTGGGTCAGCTTGTAGTTTCCTTAAAATTAATGATACATTTGCCTCCATTATGTGGGTTATTGGTGAAAACACTGCACTGTTCTTAGAAGGACCTTTCCTTATGGGCCCTGGGATTAACTCTGAGCTAGGTTTTTAGTGAGTCCCCTCATGATCTTCACCTTTGTGGTGTCAAAAGTTGCCATGATTTAGCTCAGTGGACTGGGTGATGGGAAATGGCCCCATGCCATTGCTGGGTACACCATATAAGTTGATTTACTGGTCATTTCCACTGCTAGAGTCTAACTTCATGCATTATTTTGCAAATGTGAGCCATTTGACGTTTGGGGACAGAGCAAAAGACTGTAGGAGGCTTGTAACAATCTACCAGCATGATAGGAAAAATAAAGTTCATTCATGTTGATGTGTCGTCAGCAGGGCCCTCTTAATGGCCTAACTTCATATGAACTGACTTTAATCCTTACAATTACTGTCTTTCTCAGAGAAATACAAATAATTCATATACAATAATAAATATGGAATATCTACATATTAGTCATAAACTGCTTCATCTGCAAAGAACAAATGTATCTGAGGATGATGAAAGTTTAGTGAAATGTGTTTAGAATTTTTACCTCTTTGACAGGTTGTGGGCAGACCAAAGAATGAATGATTTTTGTCCGTAATTGACAATGCATTGAGGAACAGCTAAGCAGAACAAAATCAAAAGCCTTGTCAAGTCATGATTTTAACTCTCTTTCCTTCTGTCTGCAAAGTCCTTCAGTGTCAGTGATGGGTAGACCTTCAGCTTCTCCTCTTTATTAAGCCATGTTATTAATACCTATTCACCACTTTATTTCCATAAAAAATAAAGGATTTAGTCTTAGAAGTTTATAATTTCCAGAATCTTCTGAGAAGACTTAAGGGATCTGACCATTCATCCATATTTTATCCAAAGGATCTCTGTTTTGACTACTCAGTTCCATTAATTATATGCTGTCCTAACATGAGAATCTAATATTATGTGCGCATTAAAAAAATATATATCAGGACTTCCTAGGTGGTCCAGTGATTGAGACTCTGTGCTTCCCCCCGCCCCGCCCCACCCTGCCCCACCCTGCCCCATCCCTGGTGGGAGACGTTCTACATGCCATGTGGAACAGTCAAGAAAATGAAAATCAGTAGACCGTTGAGTAGCTTTCCCTCAGTACAGTGCTTTTTGGCAACTCAGGAGCTTGATAAGGAGGGCGCTGGGCGATGTTGAACTAAGCCAGTGATGTGGGGCTTCAGCTCTTCGGAGGCTTGGGCGACGCGCTCTCTGCTTGTGCGTAATTGGAGCTTCAGGTTGCCAGGAGGCGGATGACTAAGCGGCAGCTGTTTTGGATCAAGGGTAAAGTTTTGATTGGATGATGAGCGTTCTCAAAGGGTATATGGCAATTTTCTGAATTGCATAATCGAGGGATTTGAAATGTAGAAAGTAGTGCAGCCATCTCCCCCTCTTTTGAAAGAACATACATCTCTCCCTGTAATTATTTTGTGTTTAATAACAGCAGTAGGCCAGTGCCAAGGGGTGTGGGGGTCAGGAAAGACCAGGCCTCAGTGGGGCGTGGGGCCGTGTGCTCAAGGGTCTTCAGTCCTGTGTGGTTGTGTTTTCTTGGATGAAATTCCTGGCAAAATTTTCTTTCTAGGTTGTCAGAGCCTAGTGCTTCTCCTTGTTCTCAGTTCATTTCCTGTTCCAAGAGGCTTACCTGTGTTAAAAACAACTGAGTCTGAATATAGTCCTTCCCAAATTATAACTTGTGAATTGCCGTCTTCTTTATTGGTGTTTAACAAACTATATGAAGAAAGAAATAGTAGACTCTTGGAGAATGTTGTATACGTGCTCTAGATCATTACACTTCGAGTTTACAGCGAGTAGGAATTGTTATGTCTGTTAATTTATATATAGAGAGAGAATTTGAGATCTGCTCAGTAAAGGTTAAACTGGGACTGGTTTCTTAATTTTGCGTGTGTGGCATAGTAGAAGGAACGCTGGACTAGGAGTTAAGAAACTTGACTCCTAGCCCTGGTTTTGCTGCTATTTTGCTACGTAACTGAGCACGTCACTTAATTTTGCAGGGCATCAGATTTCCCATCAGAAAAATAAGGGTATCTGATCAGATTACTTAGAAAATCCCTCTCTGTCTAAAGTTATGTGGTTGTTTTCTGAAAATGAAACTTTCTGAATAAGTCTTTGACAATTTTATTTCTTTCCCTGGTTTGTGTCCTTATCCCACTAGAAAGAGAGCCACCCTGCTTTTTTTTTTAATGTCTAAAATGCTTCTTAGTAAATTTAAGTCGTTTATATATTTTTCCTTCTGCGTTGCGAATGGATTCTGCTCCTTACCTCTGCTCAGGGAGCAGCTGGCAGAAGAGGAAGAACCTGCTCCAGTGCCTACGGGCGGGGTGACTTTGGGAAGGCAGTTAACTCTGATTCTCAGTTTCTGTCTCCATAATATGGAAATAATCGTTCCTACCACCTCCACTCCCGGTGGTTCTGAGGAGTAAATGAGATCAAGCGAGAGGTGACCTGGCAGGTCGCCACCGTTTACACAATATTCCTTCTCTCAGCCTGCCTGCCATGTTCCTTTCCCTACTGGATGATCCTGCTCTTTCTCAGCTTTAATAGAGAAGGTGCAAATTGGTCTCCTGGCACTCACTGCCCCACAGTATCCAGTGCTTAACAGATACTGAACAATGCACAAATAATGATTGAATAAATTGAATAAATCTTAAAAAAAAATCTTCAGTATACTCATGGGATGACTTTTTAAGGAAGCCTCCTGTTGAACCCAGAAGAAACTATAAAAAGTAAAATGAAACATAAAATTAGCCATCTAAAGTGAACAGTTTAGTGGCATATAATACATTTGCAGTTATATAACTACTATCTCTATCTGGGAGAAGGAAATGGCACCCCACTCCAGTGCTCTGGCCTGGAGAATTCCATGGATGGAGGAGCCTGGTGGGCTACAGTCCACGGGGTCACAAACAGTCAGGCACGACTGAGCGACTTCACTTTCTTTCTATAGTTGCTTTTGTAGAGGGAAATGGCAACCCACTCCAGTGTTCTTGCCTGGAGAAGTCTATCGACAGAGGAGACTGGTGGACTACAGTCCATACAGTTTCAGTCGGACACAGCTGAAGTGACAACACACACACGCACACACACACACACACACACACACGGGCGTGTAGGTTGTGTCTACCTTGGAACTGCTGCTGCTGCTGCTGAGTCACTTCAGTCGTGTCCGACTCTGTGCGACCCCATAGACAGCAGCCCACCAGGATGCCCCGTCCCTGGCATTCTCCAGGCAAGAACACTGGAGTGGGTTGCCATTTCCTTCTCCAATGCATGAAAGTGAAAAGTGAAAGTGAAGTCACTCAGACGTGTCCGACCCTCAGCGACGCCATGGACTGCAGCCTTCCAGTCTCCTCCAACCATGGGATTTTCCAGGCAAGAGTACTGGAGTGGGGTGCCATTGCCTTGCAACTACCTGTGAATAATGTTGCTATGAACATAAGTATACACGTATTTGTTTGAGTACCTGTTTTCGGTTCTCTTGGCTATATATCCAGGAGTGGAATTGCCAGGTCACATGGTAGTTTTATGTTTGACGTTTTGAAGAACTGTAGGCCTGTTTTCCACAGTAGCTGAGCCATTTTACATTCCCACTGCTTGCTGCTGTTTAGTCGCTTCAGTTGTGTCCGACTCTGTGCGACCCCATAGACGGCAGCCTACCAGGCTCCCCCGTCCCTGGGATTCTCCAGGCAAGAACACTGGAGTAGGTTGCCATTTCCTTCTCCAATGCAGAAAGTGAAAAGTCAAAGTGAAGACATTCAGTTGTATCCGACTCTTAGCGACCCGATGGACTGCAGCCCACCAGGCTAAGAATCGGACATGACTGAGTGACTTCACTTTCACTTTTACTTTCATGCATTGGAGAAGGAAATGGTGACCCACTCCAGTGTTCTTGCCTGGAGAATCCCAGGGACGGGGGAGCCTGGTGGGCTGCCATCTATGGGGTCGCACAGAGTCGGACACGACTGAACGATTTCCCTTTCACTTTTCACTTTCATGCATTGGAGAAGGAAATGGCACCCCACTCCAGTACTCTTGCCTGGAAAATCCCAACATTCCCATAGCAGTGTGCAAAGGTTCCAGTTTCTCTTTATCCTCCTCCACACTTGTTTTTGCTTTTTTTTTAATAGCCATCCTAATGGTTGTGAATAAAATCCCTTATGATTATACAGTGGAAGTAAGAAATAGATTTAAGGGGCTAGATCTGATAGATAGAGTCCCTGATGAACTATGGACGGAGGTTCGTGACATTGTACAGCAGACAGGGATCAAGACCATCCCCATGGAAAAGAAATGCAAAAAAGCAAAATGGCTGTCTGAGGAGGCCTTACAAATAGCTGTGAAAAGATGAGAAGTGAAATGCAGAGGAGAAAAGGAAAGATATATGGATCTGAATGCAGAGTTCCAAAGAATAGCAAGGAGAGATAAGAAAGCCTTCCTCAGTGATCAATGCAAAGAAATAGAGGAAAACAACAGAATGGGAAAGACTAGAGATCTCTTCAAGAAAATTAGAGATTCCAAGGGAACATTTCATGCAAAGATGGGCTCAATAAAGGACAGAAATGGTATGGACCTAACAGAAGCAGAAGATATTAAGAAAAGGTGGCAAGAATACACAGAAGAACTGTACAAAAAAGAGCTTCACAACCCAGATAATCACGATGGTGTGATCACTCACCTAGAGCCAGATATCCTGGAATGTGAAGTCAAGTGGGCCTTAGGAAGCATCACTACGAACAAAGCTAGAGGAGGTGATGGAATTCCAGTTGAGCTATTTCAAATCCTGAAAGATGATGCTGTGAACGTGCTGCCCTCAATATGCCAGCAAATTTGGAAAACTCAGCAGTGGCCACAGGACTGGAAAAGGTCAGTTTTCATTACAATCCTAAAGAAAGGCAATGCCAAAGAATGCTCAAACTACTGCACAATTGCATTCATCTCACATGCTAGCAAAGTAATGCTCAAAATTCGCCAAGCCAGGCTTCAGCAGTACGTGAACCGTGAACTTCCAGATGTTTAAACTGGTTTTAGAAAAGGCAGAGGAACCAGAGATCAAATTGCCAACACCCGCTAGATCATGGAAAAAGCAAGAGAGTTCCAGAAAAACATCTATTTCTGCTTTATTGACTATGCCAAAGCTTTTGACTGTGTGGATCACAATAAACTGTGGAAAATTCTGAAAGAGATGGGAATACCAGCTAACATGCCTCTTGAGAAACCTATATGCAGGCCAGGAAGCAATAGTTAGAACTGGACATGGAACAACAGACTGGTTCCAAATAGGAAAAGGAGTACGTCAAGGCTGTATATTGTCACCCTGCTTATTTAACTTATATGCAAAGTACATCATGAGAAATGCTGGGCTGGATGAAGCACAAGCTGGAATCAAGATTGCCGGGAGAAATATCAATAACCTCAGATATGCAGATGAAACCACCCTTATGGCAGAAAGTGACGAGGAACTAAAAAGCCTCTTGATGAAAGTGAAAGATGAGAGTGAAAAAGTTGGCTTAAAGCTCAACATTCAGAAAACGAAGATCATGGCATCTGGTCCCATTACTTCATGAGAATTAGATGGGGAAACAGTGGAAACAGTGTCAGACTTTATTTTTCTGGGCTCCAAAATCACTGCAGATGGTGACTGCAGCCATGAAATGAAAAGACACTTACTCCTTGGAAGGAAAGTTATGACCAACCTAGATAGCATATTAAAGAGCAGAGACATTACTTTGCCAACAAAGGTTCGTCTAGTCAAGGCTATGGTTTTTCCAGTGGCCATGTATGGATGTGAGAGTTGGACTGTGAAGAAAGCTGAGAGCGAAGAATTGATGCTTTTGAACTGTGGTGTTGGAGAAGACTCTTGAGAGTCCCTTGGACTGCAAGGAGATCCAACCAGTTCATTCTAAAGGAGATCAGTCCTGGGTGTTCTTTGGAAGGACTGATGCTGAAGCTGAAACTCCAATACTTTGGCCACCTCATGCGAAGAGTTGACTCATTGGAAAAGACTCTGATGCTGGGAGGAATTGGGGGCCGGAGGAGAAGGGGACGACAGAGGATGAGATGGCTGGATGGCATCACCAACTCGATGGACATGAGTTTGAGTGAACTCCAGGAGTTGGTGATGGACAGGGAGGCCTGGCGTGCTGCGATTCATGGGGTCGCAAGGAATTGGACACAACTGAGCGACTGAACTGAACTGAACTGAATGGTTGTGAAGTGGTACCTCTTTTTGTTTTGATTTGAATTTCCCTAATGACTAATGATGTTAAGCATCTTTCATGTGCTGGTTGGCCATTGGTATATCATTTTTGGAGAAATCTCTATACAAGAACTTTGCTCATTTTTAAATCGGGTTATTTCTATTTTTGTTGTTTAATTATAGGAGTTCATTATATATTCTGCATACTAGACCTTATCAGATATATGATGTTGATATATTTCTCCTGTGGGTTATCTTTTTACTTTCTTGATGATAGAATTGATGCACAGAGGTTTTTTAATATTGATGAAGTCAAATTTATCTATTTTTTCTTTTTTTTCATACTTTTGGTGTTCTGAAGTTTTTCATACTTTTGCTGTTTTTATGACAGGGTCTTGATTAGTATTAAAGGAAAACTAGATCTTTTCCAGAAGGTAACCTTTACTTTAAAATCCAGAGCCATGCAAATAGAGATATAAGAAGCTCCTTTATAATCAGTGGAAGAACAGAAGGACCCAAAGCAGCCTCAAAGCACTACTTAGATGAGTATCAGGGGAGTCTCCGGAGAAGGCAATGGCACCCCACTCCAGTACTCTTGCCTGGAAAATCCCATGGATGGAGGAGCCTGGAAGGCTGCAGTCCATGGGGTCGCTGAGGGTCAGACACGACTGAGCGACTTCACTTTCACTTTTCACTTTCATGCATTGGAGAAGGAAATGGCAACCTACTCCAGTGTTCTTGCCTGGAGAATCTCAGGGACGGGGGAGCCTGGTGGGCTGCCGTCTATGGGGTCGCACAGAGTTGGACACGACTTAAATGACTTAGCAGGGGAGTCTCACTTTAAGTGAGTCGCACTTCAGTTTAAGGAGTCTCACTTCCCAGGTGACGCTAGTGGTAAGGAACCTGCCTGCAATGCAGGACACACAGGTTGGATCCCTGGGTTGGGAAGATCCCCCTGGAGAAGGAAATGGCAATCCGTTCCAGTATTCTTGCCTAGAGAATCCCATGGACAGAGGAGCCTGGCAGTCTACAGTCCATGGGGTCGAAAGAGTCAGACAGGACTGAGCGATTTAGCACGCATGCACGCACCAGAGGAGTCTGACTTTAATATAAATTAAACATCAGTGGCAGAATCATAAATATTTTTAAACTACCATAGATCAGAAAGGACAGTGTCTTTGGATTATTCTTTTTATAATCAAAATCAGAAAAGCCCGATGCAAAATTTGTGGAAATGCTTATATTTCAATATTTTTCCGTTTCTCTGCTAGTGAATTTTGATAGCTGTTGTGCTTCCTTTATAAATAAGGGAACTATTCCCAATTTTAATGACTGTGCTTTTCTCAAAGATTTTATGCCTGTAATTTACACAATACCACAAATCAGCCAAATAGCTCTTAACCTTCTTACTTCAGTGTATTATTTAGAAATTTTATTTTAAAAAGCCATAGTTTATTTTCTGGTTCTTGGTTATTATCATAGGGTTTTGACAGTTTAAGCTGGCCTAGTAGCTTTGCAAGTAGGATTTAGTTAAGTTCAGAAGAGAGAAAAAAGACATTGCCTTTGCCTTCTCCCCTATACACTGAGTTAACTCCTGTTTTCTGTGTGCAGGTATGATCAGATTGTGAGCATTTTTTTTAACATGAGGCATTTATATTTGGGGAATAAAATATGCCCACTTCTCTGAGTTCTGAAGACAAACCAATCAAATCAAGCATTTTTTCTGTAAATGTAGTAAGTACTTATCTGATATTCTATTTAATAAGATAAACATGTAATAAAAGCATCTTCCTTGGACTTTATTCCTTTCCTTTGTTGTTTGATTGAAAAAGTCCTTTCTACCCCAGTGAATACTATATTTATTAAGCCCGGGATACCAGAGATGGTTAATGCAACACGAACGTCTGTGACTTCTAAAAATTTGCATTATTTTGTGTGAGGCATCAAACTCCTCCTTGAAAATGATCTTCTGTGAGCAGTGATTAAACTTTTCAACCCAGACCCCTTTCATGCAGCGGGGCTGGCCCTTCTTATTCGGCGTTCCTCGCTCTCTGTCTCCCCTTCTTCAAAATGAAACACGATATCCTCAGCCAACAGAGCCCAGAGAGGCTGGTCATTGGCGCCCATTGTCCCCTGATGCTGCAGCCCCGCCCCCTTGGCTGGCGCTGACAAGCTGTTTATATTTTTCTAAGGGCCACCCTTTAACTCGGCGGCCTGATGACTATAATGGGCCCGATTGTCTGTGGGCTGCAGAGCGCTGAGGCCCCACATCCAAGGAGGCTGGGGCCCGTCTCTGATGCACCGGAGAGGCGGATATGGAATACCGGTAAGGGCGCTTCTAAGGGCGCGGGGATGCCTTTTTTGGGCTCACAGGTGGCTCCTGGGTACTGTTTGGAGAAACGAGTCGTGATCGAGTTGCTAGCTTTTTCCTGGTTTTAATTTTCTGCCTGCTCAAGACGGAAGGAACAGATTGGATCTCTGGATTTGCTGACGAAGCTCACAGGGATCCCTGTGGACCCAGGCAAGAACCGAGCAGGGAAGCAAAAATCCAGGGAGAGACGCACGCAAGCGGGTTTGACACCAAAGCCACACGGAAGAGGCAAAGCGCAGGGCTGCCTCGGTGATGCCGTGAGACTCAAGGCTGTTTTCTCTTCTGACTTAGCTGTTCGCAGCCAGAATTTAGCCCTGCCACTGTGGATTTCTGTAAGCCAGCTGTTGGCCAGTGTAACTCGGTCAGCCCCCTTTGAATGCGTCTGGGATCTGCTGGGGTTTTCAAAGGGCGAACCGTAGTAATCTTGTGTGCCATAAATACTTCTATACAGAAACGTGAGAACGGTTTAGAGCTGCAGGCTGTAAAGTTTTTACTGCCCCATAAAGGTGTTCAGAGGGTACTAAGGCCGGCTGCAGTGGGGCTCGGGAATGAGGGAAAGCCTGGGGCGATGAGAGAATTTGTCCGTGACTAGCCGAGAGAGAAACCCGGGGGGGGCCTGAGGACCTCACGTGAGAGGCGGGAGCGAGCCCTGAAAGGGGCTGCGCCGGCCCTCCTGGGGTTCTGTCTGGTTTCTGCGTGAGTGAGGGAGGGCGGAGAACCGTTCAGGCATCCGCCTCTGGTCCCAGATTACAGCATCGTGGATGCCCCCCGCCCCACTTAGGTGGAGCAAGGCACCTCGCCTGGGGCAGAGGACCACAAGGGGCAAGCAGGGAGGAGGTGCGCAGTTACTGGGCTGCAGGCAGGGGCGAGGGGCCGGGCCGTCTAAAGCCCTGGGAATTGCTTCAAGAATTCCCGCCTCCTTTTGAACAGAAACTCACTATGGCAGCTTTGATGGGAGGCTTTTGTCTCTTTGCCTTTCACAGGAGCCTCACGGTGCAAAGTCAGTGAACCCAGTCTCTGCTTGATATGGACAGGAGCCTGAAAAGGGGAAGGGGTATGGCTCAATTTTTAGACAAAACAAAGGGTGAATTATGGGGCTTTAATGCATCTAGTGGTTTATAAATCTCCCCACCTCACCTAATCCCCGGCCTCAGTACTTATTATCCAGACACAGCATGTTTAAAACCAACATGATGTAGGGCTCCTGAAAGACTTAAATCAGACGCAAACTTTTTTTTAATGAAGTTGACCCAGAGCATCATGAGTGTTTCAGCACAGTGTGTGAAGACACCTGGTGATTTCCCAATGCCCAGGCTCTCCTTCCGTGGTCTGGGTGCCTGAGGAAGGGGGCGAGTTGCCCCGTGGGTGCTCTCGTCCAGCAACAGAGCACTGGCCCTGCCAGTGCTGCCCCAGAGAAGTGGGGTTCACAGGTATGAATCACCCTGTCCTTCTGCCTCAGGCCTCCCAAATCCTGGCTTCCTTCAGGTCATCTTATTCTCCTGTTTCTACCCCACAAGCACCCCCAGGGGATGGTGAGAGGAAGAACCAGGAGGAGGTGGTGACAGCCCGGCGTGAATTCCAGGAGATCCCAGTAAACAAAGGCAGCCTCTGCCTGCCTTCTTTTATCAGAATGGTGGGCACGCCAGACTCTGGAAATCTCAGACACAGCATCATTTTTAGGTACAGAATTTATGCTCATGATAAAAATAGAAGATTTACAATACAGAGTAGTATTCCTCTGTGTGTGTGTGTTAGTCGCTCAAGTCGTGTCCGACTCTTTGCAACGCCATAGACTGTAGCCCGTCAGGCTCCTCTGTCCCTGGAATTCTTCAGGCAAGAATACTGGACTGGGTAGCCATTCCCTTCTCCAGGGAATCTTGCTGACCCAGGGATCAAACCTGAGTCCCCTGCATTGCAGGCAGATTCGTTATCATCTGAGCCATCAGGGAAGCCTTTTAGAGCTTTTCAATACTGAGGGCTATTATGAAACCAAAGAAACAAGCCTGTGTGGATGAAATACTCTGACGATGACAAAGTCTAACAGAAATAGTACCTATCATTTGTTGAGCACTTACTATGTGCCAGGCCTTTCCGCGCATTATCTCACTCAGTCCTCCCTAATCCCTTTGAAGTACAGTTCTCATTTTACGAAGAAAGAAACTGGGGCACAGAGAGGTTAAGTAACTGGCCCAAAGTCACACAGCTTATTAGTGACCTGAAATGTGAATCATTCGGAAGGTACACAGCACATCATCTTGTGTTATGAAGTGAGGAGTTTCTGTGGAATAGAGTTGGCATTCATATTCACAGTTTTTCAAGAATCCATCTCCGCAACCAAAATGTGACCTCCTGTGGTAACGTAATTGGTGGCTGGGAAAGAAAGCCAAGAACCACTTCCTTTAAATGAGTGAGAGCACCAAAGAACAGCAGCCTTGTCCAGCGAGCCAAGTGCCAGGGAGGGCCAGCCGTGGCGCTGGGGGCCCTTGGGCCTGGCCCTGCCCCGCCACGGTGGGCCTGTGCGCCACAGTGGGCCTGTGCTGTGAGGCACTGGACCCTTCGAGGAATGACACAGCAGAGGAGCCAAAGAACACAGCTGAGTCAGACACCCCTGGTTCCAGCCTGTGATAGAAACATGTGTGAGGCCCAGTGGAGATTGGAAGAAGCACCTTTAGCCAGACTGGGGACATCGGTGAAGGCTTTGTAGAGAGGGGGGATTCTAGAAGGAAGTCTTGAAGAATGAGAAGAGTGGGTCAAGCGGGCGTGGAGGGAAGGGTGCCTAGTGCCAGCAGTTTCTGACGTGGTCGGTCAGTGGTGGGTCTTGTGGGCAGCTGTGTACCAGGGTTGGAAGCAACCGAGTCAAAGGGATCAACATGTGCAAAGGCCCAGAGTCAGAGAATAACTAAACAGCTTGTTCAGTCTGGTTGAAACCTGGCGTGTGAGTGAACAAGTGGTCCCGGATGAGACAAAGCTGATAGAAAATGAAGCCAAAGAAAACTGTTCCGTAAGCAGCAAGATCTTGACAACTGTTTTATCAGGATGGTGGATGTGTGGGGATCCATCATCTACTTCTGTGTTTGTTTACATTTTTGCTAATAACTTCTGTAAAAAGGAGGCTAGCCCATAGATGCACCAAGACCAGAACATAGCTCAAACAGAGCAGAACTTGATCCAGGTCTCCTGCTGTGTGGTGACTACTGGAGACCTTGCCGAGTCACTGGACCTCTCTAGTTCTCCTTCTCCTCATCTGAAAATGGGAGTAATACCGTCCACCTCACTGGGCTGTTGTGGGGATTGAAAAGATAGACCATACAGACATCCCTCCATAGAATGCCATGGAATCATCCCTTTTCCCACTCATCCATTCTGACTGAGGTTTCTAGATGATGCTGTAGAGAGTTCCAAACAGAGAACCTCAAAATAGCCTGAACGTTACAGAAGCAAGAACATGCGAGGCAAGGTCCGAGCTGGAAGCAAGTCTGGGGCTAGGTGAGTGGCCTGAGAAACATCCACACCACAGACATGTGAGTTTAGGAAAGTTAGCTCTGCAGGTGGCTGAAGAACAGGAAACCCCATGACCTTGGCTGTCCAAGGCCTCCCTACCTAAAGCATGGAGCCCCATTTGATTTGAGTTTATAAGCCCTTGCATTTCATGTAGTTTCTGTCTAAATTTTTAAGTGAGATGCCACTCCCACCATCACTCACGCTTAATGAGCATGTGGTTTGGTCATCCTGGATATTAAAGTGTCCCAAGGAGAGAGAGGGAAAGGGAATCAGAACAGTAGACTGAGATTTCATCCCCTGGGGAGCCCCTGGGAGCCATTTAGATAAGCATCATCTCATCTCAAGCCACACCTGGGAACACAACCCCTTATCATACTGGCAGTCTCCTTTCAAGGACAGCGTTTCCTGGTATGTAAGTGTTTAGCAACCAGGTGTGTTCTGGTACTGTTCCTGAGGAGTTGACTCTGAGGGAACAGCACATGTCACGTTTCGCAGCGGTTGTGCAGAATAGAAAGTCCCTCGAACTGTGGACTCTACAGAAACCGCAAGAAGCCAGAGGGCCAACCTCTGACTTCACAAACACCAGAGATGCTTCTTGACACCAGCCTCTGTAACTAAGGTGACAAGTGCTGTCCATCCTTAATGGGTGTGTAGGAGGAAGATATTTAAGTCTGCAGCATCCTCAAAGCCTTGGTATAAACCTGTCCAGGGCAGGCCATATCCAGTGTGCATTTTTTGAGGTGTCAGGCAGCTAAGTCTATCCTCGCTGAGATTCCTCCAGGGGCCCTCCAAAGACAGAGTTCTCGCTGCATGCTTTTGCCCCACTCCGACTTCTCCTGCTCCAGAGGGGTAAAACTGAGTAGATGCTGAACTTTGAAGCAGTAAATTGGCCTCAGAACTACGTGCCATGAGGAGCACTCATGTGTTTGAAGTGAAGTCACTCAGTCATGTCTGACTCTTTGTGACCCCATGGGCAGTAGCCTGCACCAGGCTCCTCCGTCCATGGGATTTTCTAGGCAAGAGTACTGGAGTAGGTCGCCATTTCCTTCTCCAGGGAATCTTCCCGACCCAGGGATCAAACCCAGGTCTCCCGCATTGTAGACAGACACTTTACCATCTGAGCCACCAGGGAAGTCCTACTCATGTGTTTACCAAGGTCATTTCAAGTCAGTATAGTTTCCTTGGTTGCAGCACCGGGTGATTTCATTTTAACAACAGGAGCTTTAAGCAGACTCTTGCTGAGGAGCCTCTGTCCGCACAAGTCCTGTGAAATGTACAAGGCAGCTCCTTCCAGGGTCCTGGAGGGTTCCAGGCACACCAGGACCATCTCTGCATTTCCGGGAATGCCCAGCAGGGTTGAATCCCTTTGCTGTGTCACTGACACACAGGTTCTTCCACTGTGGACCAAGGGACAAGAACCAGGGCTCCGGAATACAGGAGTCTTGCCCCATGCTCATCACTGCTGGATGATTCTATTATCTTAAGAGCATTTTTTTTTTTTTAGAACTTGACATATCCGATTTATTTCTCATACCAGCATTATTCTGTGGCAAAAGTACATGATATTACTGCAATGGTTTTTTTAAAAAATTTTAATTGGAGGCTAATACTTTACAATATTGTGGTGGTTTTTGCCATACATTCACATGAATCAGCCATGGGTGTACATGTGTCCCCTATCCTGACCCTCCCTCCCCATATCTTAAGAGCATTTTTTAACAGAAAATAGCAGCCATCAGTGATTTCGTAGAAATGTGGCCCATTTCAGGATACCCTCAGGGAGGCTAGCCATTGTCTTCTGATAGTCTCTGTGACCTGAAAACGCAGGGGGTAAAGCATAAATCTTAATTAATACTGGACCATTAGGAAAAGAAAATGGAAAGACTCTTGGAAGGTTGCTGCTGCTGCTAAGTCACGTCAGTCGTGTCTGACTCGGTGTGACCCTATAGACGGCAGCAGTGACCCTAAAAAGCCCCCAAGGCCGTGCTGGAACTGTGGCAAGGAAAGGCAGGGGCAGCCCGAGGAAAGCAGTGATCTTCCCATTCTCAGCCCAGGCACTGGACCAGCGCCGGAGGGGGCCTGGGCCGGGCCCAGCTCCCCCCATCCAGGTGGGCCCGGACATTCAGGGAACGCCGGCCTCCTTGCCCGTCGAGGTTCCCCTGTTGATGTCTGCACACAGACCTGGTGCGCATGTCGAGGGGCAGGGACCCCGGGGGCGGGGGTGAGGGAAGCTGCTGCTAGGGAGGAGACCTGGGCTCAGCGCGGAACAGGACCGGGTGGAAGCAAGGACTGGGGCCGCGGATCCTTGACCTTGCCACGAACTGAGCTCAGAGAAACGCCTCAGTACCTTTCGGGTTTCCAAGGCTGGTGCTAAATCCGCTCCTGTAGAATGGAGACCACGTCCGCCTGTCCACACCGCTGAGGGCTCTAGGAGCCGGGTGGGGAAGGGGGTCCCGTCAGAGCCGCTCTCAGTCCTTTCCATGGACGCTGTCACTGCACACCCCCTCCCCCAGGAGGACGCGAACCTCTCTTCTCATCCCTGCTCTTGAGTCTCTGCTGCTGCTGCTAAGTCGCTTCAGTCGTGTCCGACTCTGTGCGACCCCCTAGACGGCAGCCCACCAGGCTCCCCCGTCTCTGGGATTCTCCAGGCAAGAACACTGGAGTGGGTTGCCATTTCCTTCTCCAATGCAGGAAAGTGAAAAAATAAAGTGAAGTCGCTCAGTCGTGTCTGACTCTTAGCGACCCCATGGACTGCAGCCCACCAGGCCCTTCCGTCCATGGGATTTTCCAGGCAAGAGTACTGGAGTGGGGTGCCATTGCCTTCTCCTAAAAAGCCCCAAGACAGGGGCTGGGCAGGGGGACGGGGGTGGGAGAGGAAAAGAGATGGAGGCGGCGGGGCTGGAGGGGAGGAAAGCCTTCCAGCTCCTTCCTCTGGCCCGGGCTGCTCTGTGGCTGCGGTGGGAGTTTCTGTTTGGGGGCCTTTCTTCCTTTGAATAAAAGCAATCCGTTCCCGTGCTGCCCGCGGAACGGCTCTCTCCAGTTAGTAGACCCAGGCGGAGGCCTAAGCCTCTGATTCCTTCTGTTAACTCCAGGGGAACGTGGGTTTTGTTCTCATCTCCTCCAACCCTCAGCACGTCCATTCCCAGACCTGGACCTGGAAACTGTGTGTGTGCGCTAGATCGCCGGGCAGTCGCGCCGCAGCACTTGAAACGGAGGGACTAACGCTGATTAAGCACCAGCTGTTAGGGACTGCTCTAAGTGCTTTATGAATATGAACCGGTTAACCTTACAAGGGAGGTATTCTTTGTTTTCAGATGGGGCAACTGAGGCTCGGAGAATTAAGAAAATTGTCCAAGATTACACAGCTGGTCTGGGGCAGACTGGCATTCTGGTTCCAGAAGCTGCATTTTTAACCACTACGTGATACCCGGGGGCGAGGGGTGCGTTATATTCTTTATTTTGTGTGTATTCGGACTCCTACTTCTGATTATTTAACTTCTTTCAAAATTTTCCCTATTGTTAACAATGTAATGATGAGTGTTTCTGTAATAATAGCTAATAATTCTTCACATTTATTGCACTGCTAACGGTGGCAGACACTGTTTCAAGTTCTTGATGCATTGTAACTAACTCAGTGTTTGTGACTGCTATTAGTACCATGGAACCAATGAGGAAACTGAGGCCAGAGCAGTTGGTTAAATGTTTTGTCCCAGGTGGCACGATTAGGAAGTGGCAGAGTTATCTCAAAGCTTTTGTTCTTACGATGCTGTCTGTACATTTATCTGTGACCATATCTCTGATACTGCTTCAGGAGACATTTTGAAGCTGGAATTACTAGAGCAGAAGATAGAAATATTTTGAAGGATCTGTATGCTGCTGCTACTGCTGCTGCTAAGTCACTTCAGTCGTGTCCGACTCTGTGCGACCCCATAGACGGCAGGTCACCAGGCTCCACCGTCCCTGGGATTCTCCAGGCAAGAACACTGGAGTGGGTTGCTATTTCCTTCTCCAATGCAGGAAAGTGAAAAGTGGAAGGGAAGTCGCTCAGTCGTGTCCGACTTTCGCGGCCCCATAGACTGCAGCCCACCAGGCTCCTCTGTCCATGGGATTTTCCAGGCAAGAGTGCTGGAGTGGGGTGCCATTGCCTTCTCCGGAAGGATCTGTATACATATCACAGAATTATTTTTCAAAAGCCAAGGATAGTTAGCTAATTTGTGTTCACATGAATGCTGTCCAATTGACTAAGGAATCTAAAAGTTGGATGAGCCCCTGAGCAATGTGTCTATGTACCTTTTGGACTTGTATCAGTTAATCTGGGCATTAACTATCATTAATATTATTTCTAAGAAAATAAAATGCATGTCTGGCTCAAAACTCCATTTTCAAGCAAGCATCTGGGGTGCTGGCAATGTTCTGTTTCTTGGTTGGGATCGTGCTTAGCCTTTGTGGTTTCTTGTAATAATTCATCAAGCTATTGCCTTAGAACTTGTGTACTTTTCTGTTTGTAATTTATACTTACTAAAAGTCCCCCTCCCCCCTCTTAGGCCTCTGATTGAAGCCTAAATTCTTTTTGTTTTTATTTATTTTTTTATTTATTTTAATTGGTGGCTAATTACTTTACAATATTGTGGTAATTTTTGCCATAGATTCACATGAATCAGCCATGGGTGTACAGGGTTCACACATGGTGTACATGTGTTCCACCCATAAAAGTTTATTTTTAAACAAACTGTCAAATATAACCTTTTGGAAGTTAGGAGATAGAACATTTTGGAATCCATTGTAAAGAACAGGAAAATGACTCAGTTGCCATCATATTTTCTCCACATGTTGGCTAAAAGGAGATTTAAAAACAAAGTTTCATGATTCCTTCTTTCTTTCCACTTCTAATGCAAGAATTAGACATTAAACCACAATAGTACTAAGAAATGCAGTTCAGAAAAAGTCCCTTTTTTGTCTTTGTTTTCTCCAAGAAAGTTTTTCTGTTTGAAACTTCCAAAGTATGACACATATTTAAGGTATGCAAGGTTATGATGAATGAGGTTTGGCAAGGACTTGAGAACAATGATTACAGTCCTAGAGAGAGTTGTGCTCTATCTTGTTTTTCTAATAAGTTCTTCTTTAATATTTGGTTTTGAGGTGGTGGGTTCTGTGATATGGCCTGATGCATTCAGTAATGTCCCTAAAGACTCAGGTACATCTTTCCATGGCTAATGGATCCAGCCCAAGAAGATCAATATATCATCCTTTCAAGAAAACTTTCTAAGGAAGTACGTTCTTACTCTAATGGATCAGATCAGATCAAATCAGATACTCAGTCATGTCTGACTCTTTGCGACCCCACGAATCGAAGCACGCCAGGCCTCCCTGTCCATCACCAACTCCTGGAGTTCACTGAGACTTACATCCATCGAGTCAGTGATGCCATCCAGCCATCTCATCCTCTGTCTTTCCCTTCTCCTCCTGCCCCCAATCCCTCCCAGCATCAGAGTCTTTTCCAATGAGTCAACTCTTCGCATCAGGTGGCCAAAGTACTGGAGTTTCAGCTTTAGCATCATTCCTTCCAAAGAAATCCCAGGGCTGATCTCCTTCAGAATGGACTGGTTGGATCTCCTTGCAGTCCAAGGGACTCTCAAGAGTCTTCTCCAGCACCACAGTTCAAAAGCATCAATTCTTCGGCACTCAGCCTTCTTCACAGTCCAACTCTCACATCCATACATGACCACAGGAAAAACCATAGCCTTGACTAGACGAACCTTTGTTGGCAAAGTAATGTCTCTGCTTTTGAATATGCTATCTAGGTTGGTTATAACTTTCCTTCCAAGGAGTAAGCGTCTTTTAATTTCATGGCTGCAGTCACCATCTGTAGTGATTTTGGAGCCCAGAAAAATAAAGTCTGACACTGTTTCCACTGTTTCCCCATCTATTTCCCATGAAGTGGTGGGACCGGATGCCATGATCTTCGTTTTCTGAATGTTGAGCTTTAAGCCAGCTTTTTCACTCTCCACTTTCACTTTCATCAAGAGGCTTTTTAGTTCCTCTTCACTTTCTGCCATAAGGGTGGTGTCATCTCATATCTGAGGTTATTGATATTTCTCCCGGCAATCTTGATTCCAGTCTGTGTTTCTTCCAGTCCAGCGTTTCTCATGATGTACTCTGCATATAAGTTAAATAAACAGGGTGACAATATACAGCCTTGACGAACTCCTTTTCCTATATGGAACCAGTCTGTTGTTCCATGTCCAGTTCTAACTGTTGCTTCCTGACCTGCATACAGATTTCTCAAGAGGCAGATCAGGTGGTCTGGTGTTCCCATCTCTTTCAGAATTTTCCACAGTTTATTGTGATCCACACAGTCAAAGGCTTTGGCATAGTCAATAAAGCAGAAATAGATGTTTTTCTGGAACTCTCTTGCTTTTTCGATGATCCAGCGGATGTTGGCAATTTGATCTCTGGTTCCTCTGCCTTTTCTAAAACCAGCTTGAAAGCCAGTAGCAATTTCCTTAAGTTTCCAATTGTTTTAAAACATCATTTTAGTGCTTATTTCCCTCTGATGACTTTATGTTTGATATAAAATTAATTGTTTAACCCCATTCAATTTCTTAGTTCCTGGACTCTAGTTGTAATTTTCATCAGTTTTTATTCCTCTGCCACAGAGGACCAAAGTGGCTTCAGGATGAGGGCCTTTCCTGAAGAGACAAAAGAAACCATATTTCCCAATTCTTCCTTTAGTTTCTAACCCCTCAGTGTCTCAACATGAGATTCTTTGAGTTCTTTGATTGAGTTACCAGTATTCCTTTATTTGAGCTGACTTTCTTCCATTTCTACCTAATATCTCACATTACCTCTGTGTTAGGCTGCTGTTGCAAAACACCACAGGCTGGGTGGCTTAAGTAACAGAAATGAATTTTCTCTCAGTTCTGAAACTGGAAGTTCAAGATCAAGGTGTCTCCAGGAGCAGGTTCTGATGAGAGCCCTCTTCCTGTTTAGCAGAAGCAGCCTGCTCACTGTCTTTACATGGCCTTTTTGCTCTGGAGAGAGAGAAAGCTCCGGTGTCCCTTCCTCTTCCTATAAGGACACTAATCCTATTGGATTAGGACCTCACCTATGACCTCATTTAACCTAATTACTTCCCTAAAAGGCCCTATGTCCAAATACCCCTGCAATAACTGGGGTAAGGGCTTCAAAATATGAATTTATGGGAGGGCACAGCTCAGTCCATAGCCTTACCAGAGTCATTGCTAAGTTGCTTCAGTTGTGTCCAACTCTGTGCGACCCCATAGACGGCAGCCCACCAGGCTCCTCTGTCCATGGGATTCTCCAGGCAAGAACACTGGAGTGGGTTGCCATTTCCTTCTCCAATGCATGCATGCATGCTAAGTCGCTTCAGCCGTATCTGACTCTGTGCCACCCCATGGACAGCGGCCCACCAGGCTCCTCTGTCCACGGGATTCTCCAGGCAATAACACTGGAGTGGGTTGCCATTTCCTTCTCCATATCAGAGTCACTACAATTAAAATTAAGCTTTGTTTCAGGGACTTCCCTGGAGATCCAGTGGTTAGGACTTTCACTGCTAGGCTCAGCTTAAGTCCTCATCGGGGAACAGGGTCCAGCAAGCCAGACAGTATAGCCAAGAACAAACAAACAAACAAAGCTTTGTTTTCCTTTTCAAAGTAACATTTTTTAAATTAAACTTTTGTAAAACATTTTTGAGTTTCTGCTGACTGTACTAAGGGAATCCAGACATAAAGAAGACACAGATGCTCCTCAAGTAGATGCCTCCAGGAGTCTATAAAGTAATGAAAGAGATGAATTGCATGCACAAAGAACCAGAATACCTTGGAGACTGGAGATACTTTAAATAAAATGCAGTGTGCTATGGAATTCAGAGGAAAAGGTTATCTTCCTCCAAAGGCCAACACCTGAGCTTCACAATCAGGGACAGGCAGGCTGTGGACTGGGGAAGGTGTGGACAAGACCACACCAGGCTCAGCGGACACCATGGAGGCAGGGAAGTGCAGTTCAGTTAAGACTGAGGAGTCAGGAGGGAACACTGTGGAGTCTGCTCTTACAGTGTAGTTCAGTTCAGTTCAGTTCAGTTGCTCAGTCATGTCCGACTCTTTGTGACCCCATGAATCGCAGCACACCAGGCCTCCCTGTCCATCACCAACTCCTGGAGTTCACTCAAATTCAGGTCCATTGAGTTGGTGATGCCATCCAGCCATCTCATCCTCTATTGTCCCCTTCTCCTCCTGCCCCCAATCCCTCCTAGCATCAGAGTCTTTTCCAATGAGTCAAATCTTTGCATGAGGTGGCCAAAGTACTGGAGTTTCAGCTTTAGCATCATTCCTTCCAAAGAACACCCAGGACTGATCTCCTTTAGAATGGACTGGTTGGATCTCCTTGCAGTCCAAGGGACTCTCAAGAGTCTTCTCCAACACCACAGTTCAAAAGCATCAATTCTTCAGCGCTCAGCTTTCTTCACAGTCCAACTCTCACATCCATACATGACCACAGGAAAAACCATAGCCTTGACTAGACAGACCTTTGTTGGCAAAGTAATGTCTCTGCTTTTGAATATGCTATCTAGGTTGGTCATAACTTTCCTTCCAAGGAGTAAGCGTCTTTTAATTTCATGGCTGCAGTCACCATCTGCAGTGTTTTTGGAGCCTCCAAAAATAAAGTCTGACACTGTTTCCACTGTTTCCCCATCTATTTCCCATGAAGTGGTGGGACCGGATGCCATGATCTTCGTTTTCTGAATGTTGAGCTTTAAGCCAACTTTTTCACTTTCTTCTTTTACTTTCATCAAGAAGCTTTTTAGTTCCTCTTCACTTTCTGCCATAAGGGTGGTGTCATCTCATATCTGAGGTTATTGATATTTCTCCTGGCAATCTTATAAGAGGAGGTTAATTCTGAAATCAGCACTTAAAAAGAGTCACTGAGTAATTTGCCCTCGGCAGTCTGGACATTTTGTCTCAATAATCCTAATACCAGTAGTTTTTCCTCCAGTGTTACAACAGACCAGTTTCTCTGACTGAGCACCAGATGAAGTGTGTAGCTGGCTGTGTTGTGGGAGAGAGAGAAAAAAACGGAGGAAGGGAAAGAAAGAGGGGACGGAGAGAGGGAGAGAGAGAAAAATGAATGGATGGGAGTGCATCTTTGAAAAATAAGATCACACTGACCATGGCAGGGTACTCACCCAAAGGAGTCACAGAGCACCAAGACTGAGAGAACAGTAGATTCTTTCCAAGTTTCCTCCTCTAAATATGTATTTCACTTACAACACTTGATATAAATATATGAACTGGCAACACAAAGGAAATATTCACGGAAAGGAGCATATTTAAAATGTCCCCATCACTAATGATCAAGTAAATACAAAATTTAAAATCATTGAATTACTATTTTCTCCTTATCAGATTAGCAAACATCTTAAAATAATACTGCTGGTGAAGGAGTGTGTCTCATGGCACACCTAACTAATGAGAATGTAAACTGGTACAGCCTTTCTAGAAAGTAACTGTGCAGTGTTTTGCTCTGTCGAGTGCCCCAGAAATGTTAATATACCTTGATTTGGTAATCCCACTTACAGGAATCTATGCTGATAATACAGAGGTGTCGACAAAGGTATGTGTTTAAGAATTCCGTTGAAGTTTAATTTATAATAATTGGAAATTTAGAAGCAATCTAAATGTGAACATTTTGAAAACTGGTTGCATAAATTATTTATAAATTAATGGAATACTCTTCAGCTGTTTAAAAATGTGTTTTCAAATAATTTTACTGATAAGCTTGCATAATATATGTTTTTTAAAAGCAAGTCTCAAAATCATGTATGTAATAAAAATATACTTGAGGAAAAAATAAAAAAAATTATATTTATTTATATTAAAAATATTTGTTATGCATATTATATGTATGGCAATGTATTTATCTGTAGGTAGTGGCCCTATAAATGATTTCTATTTTATTCTTTATACCTTACTGGGTTTTCCAAATTTTTAGATCATTTAATTGCTTTTTATTCAAAAATAGCATTTTAATAAAACCTGTTTCATCTTTTAGGGCCCAAGTCCACCCTTTCATAAAGTATTTCCTGGACTAATAGGAAACAATCTCTAGCTTTTCTGTGATTCTTTTGTACTGGTGTTAACATATATGGTCTTGAATTGCAGCTGCTGTATGTATGACATTCATCCCGACTGGTTTGGGAGCTAGCAGAGAACAGGGATTATGGCTTAGAGGTCCTGAGTTTCTGAGCAAAAGCCTAGTTCTCCTTCCCCACCTTCCATAAAGCCTTTCCTGCTACTTGAAAAAGTGGGTGATTTCTTCTTCCCTTGAGTTTTCAAAACAGTTTTTTGTGCCTCTTCTATTGGAGGCCCATTCTGCTTTGGATGATAGTTAATTGTGTTTGTCTTGACTTTGTATTTGTCATCCAACTCCTGATATTGGGAAACAAATCTTGTTCCTCTGTGTGCCCAGAGCAGTGCCTTGTACAATGTGTGTGCTCAGTAGACAGTTGGACCTGTGTCTACATGTGTATGGTGTTAGAGAATGTTCTACTTTCATTCTTTTACATTTAGCTGTCCAGTTTTCCCTGCACCATTTATTGAAGAGACTGTCTTTTTTCCACTGCGTATTCTTACCTTGTTTGTCATAGATGAATTGACCATACGCACAAGGATCCATTTCTGAGCTTTCTATCCTGCTGCATTGGTCTGTGTCTGTCTTCGTGTCAGTACCCTACTGTTTTGATGACTGTAGCTTTACACTATAGTCTGAAGTCAGGGAGCTTGATTCCTCCAGCTCCAATTTCCTCTTGTGTGATTGCTGTGGTAATCTGCAGTGTCTTTTGTGTTTCCATAGAAATGAACAATTTTATTGTCCTAGTTCTGTGAAAAATGCCATTGGTAATTTGAAAGCACTGCATTGAATCTGTAGATTGCCTTGAATAGTATAGTCTTTTGACAATGTTGATTCTTCTAGTCCAAGAATATGATGTATCTTTCCATCTCTGTGTCAGCTTCAATTTCTTTCATCAATGTCTTATAAGTTTTGAAGTACAGGTCTTTTGCCTCCTTAGGTAGGTTTATTCCTAGGCATTTTATTTTAATTGAAGGATAATTGCTTTACAGAATTTTGTTGTTTTCTGTCAAACATCAGCATGAATCAATAGGTATACATATGTCACCTCCCTCCCATAGCCCTCCCCATCCCACCCCTCTAGGTTGATACAGAGCCCCTGTTTGAGTTCCCTGAGTCATAAAGCAAATTCCCATTGGCTATCTATTTTACATATGGTAATGTAAGTGTCCATGTATTTTATTTTTGATGTGATGGTAAATGGGATTATTTCCTTTATTTCTCTTTCTGATCTTTTGTTGTTAGTGTATAGAAATGTGACAGATTTCTGTGTATGGACCTATAACTGAATGAACATGGGCTCTTTCCAGCTGTTTCCAATAGTACCCAGCAGTCAGTGCCTGCTCTGAGGAGCTGAAGACTGCCCTACAGGCCGAGGAGCAGAAGGCGAGGTTAGAGATGTCCCAAAGCACTGGGCAGTGGCAGTCAGGAAGCCTAGCCCTCCACAAGAATCTGCCAGGGAATACCTTCACCTTAGACACATGATGCGTCAACTACTACTCTTTACCTCCTCTCTGGGTCCTGAGAACTTTATCTGTAAAGTTTTACCTTCTTTCACTGTTTCACAAACTTGTAGAGATTAATTAATTCCCCAAAGAATCCCATTTCTCCAATCATAAATTGAACACCATAGATTTGCCCTGCAACCCATTTCAGATCCCCCAGAGGTGTTCATTTAGAGAAAAGATTAAAATCAAGGACTGCATAAATATAATTTTAGAATAAAACAAAGAGAGTAAGGAAATAAGGCATAAGATTAAGTTCCTTTGAACATGTGTTTACTGTGCTGCAAGTTTTCACAAAGCCTTGTCTTGGGCGCTGAGGATGATCCAAAGATTATATAGGACATCGATCTCATTCATTAGATCCTGAGAGACTGCAGCCCTATAGCAGGAAGGGAAGGACTGGAGAGGGGTGGAGGCATATGTGTGTTTGGTGGGGGAGGGGAGGGGTACCACACAGGACTGCAGGCGTCTGGGGTGGGACCAGAGAGAGGTGAGAAATAATTGGGTGGTGGAGACACAAGAGACTTGGATTCAATCCCTGGGTTGGGTAGATCCCTGGAGGAGGGCACTGGCAACCCACTCCAGTATTCTTTCTTGCCTGGGGAATCCTATGGACAAAAGAGCTGGTGGGCTACAGTCCACTGGGTTGCAAAAGAGTCACACACGCGGGTCCTGAGCACAATTTGCTACATTTGTACGGGGGTGGGTGGTGGGCAGCAGTTCCCACCACCACCACCAAGCAATTTTCTGCAACACCAGCAGAGTGTCCTACAGTTCAATTCAGTTCTGACACTGATCACTGGACAGCGAGCGCATCAGAGCCCACAGGTCAAGGGTTTGGTCTCACAAGACTGCACCCTCCACTCCCCCACCTACCCCCACTCCCTTCTGAAGCCAGTCACAAGTCCAGGTTGGCACCTGTGCTTCTGGTCCACTGGCTATAGATGGGGGTTTAAATGACCCCCTCCTTAGGGTCAATTCACTTGCTAGAGCAGCTCACAGCACTCAGAGAAACGCTTTACTTACTAGATCACCAGTATTATGGAAGGATATAACTCAGGAAGAGATGGGTGGAGAGAGACACAGGGCAGGGCGGGGGAAGGGTGAGGAGCCTTGGGGCCTCTCCAGGGACACTCCTCTCCCTGAATCTCTGTGTGTTCCCCAGCCTGGCTCTCAGAACTATGTCCTTCTGAGTTTTTGTGGAGGCTTCGTTGCATAGGCATGATTGGTTAAATCACAGGTCAGTGGAAACTGATCAACCTCCAGCCTTTCTCTCCTCCCTAGAAGTCAGGGTGTGGGACTGAGCATTCCAGCCAGCCTCTATCCTTCTGGTGTGATCCAGAAGTCACCTCATTAACATAACAAGACACATTTATGGGTCTTATCACTCAGGAAAGTTCAAGGGTTTTAGGAAGCTCTGTGCCAGAAATGGAACGAAGACCGAATGTGTACTTTTTATTATAAATCACAATATCATAGAGTGGGATTCAGATACAATAGGAAAGGCTTTAGGAAAAATAACAAAACCCAAAGTTCTAAGTCAGTAATGGATATAAGATGTGATATGAGACAGGTTGTTTTGGGGGGGGGGGGAATGGGAAAAATGGTATTTAACCCAACCCAGTGCATCTGTCAATGTTCTTAGCTACTGACAACACCACTCTAGTTAGTTAGAGCATGAAGGGAATTTATTAAAGAATTTTATTAAAACACCCTCAAGACAGTGAAAGAACAACCTACAGGATGAGAGGAAATATTCTCAAATCATTTTCCATTAAGAGACTTGTTTCCAGGATATAAAAATTAAACACTGAAAGATAAATTTAAAAAGACAATTAAGAATGGGCGAAGAATGATGATTGCACAACAATGTGAATAAATGTACTTAATATCACTGAACTGTGCACTTAAAAATGATTAAAGTGCTCACTTTTATGGATTTATTTTAGTAAATTTACAAAATTCGAATGGGTATGGTGCGGAAAGGGGGACCCCTTCCAGGGCCTGAGGATTGGCTCTTGCCTAACACTCGGAAATGAATTGTTCAGAGAGACCCTCGTGCTGACAAAGCAAGAGCATTTATCGGAAAAGGCATGCGCAGGCAGAGAGCAAGAGGGCGAGGGGACCCGGAAGGACTGCGCTCCACGTGGCTCAGTCTCAGGTTTTGTGGTGAGGAGGTTAGGTGCCGGTCATTCTGACTCAGGGCTCTTCCGAGGGGAACAAGCATCACTCAGGATGGATCCTAGCGAGAAGGATTCTGGGAGCTTGGCCGGACATATGAACTGGCATCTCCTCTGTCCTTTGGACCTGTTCTGAATTCGTCTGGCTGGGGGCAGCCTCTTTGTTTCAAGTTCTTTACCAGAAGCTCCTGTTGCAGGATGACTCGTGCAGGTGGTTACTATGGTGCCTGGCTAGGTCAGGTGGTTTGGGACAGTTCCCCTAACACGTAAAGGATTTTAATAGACATTCTTTCAGAGATGATACACAAATGGTCAAGAAGCACATGAAAAGATATTCAGCATTATTAGTCATTATGAAAATGCCAATCAAAACCACAATGAGATACTACTTTATGCCCACTAGCAAATTAGAACCCTAATGTATTTCTAGTGATAGTGTAACATGATGTAACTGCTTTAGAAAACAGTCTGGCAGTTCCTCAAAATTTTCAACATAGAATTATCATATGACCCAGTAATTCTTCTCCTAGATATATACCCAAGAGAAATGAAAATATATGTTCATACAAAAACTTGCACACAAATGTTTAAACAGCATTATTCATACTAGCCAAAAAGTGAAAACAATTCACTGATGAACCAATAAACGAAATGTAGTATATCCAGACAATGAAATATTATTTGGCAATACAAAGAATGATGCGCTGATATGTCCTACAATATGGATAAATCTTTAAAATTTTTTCACCAGTGAAAGAAGGCAGAACCAAAAAGACCACATGGTATATGCCTCCATTCATGTGAAATGCCCAGAACAGGCAAATCCCTAGAGACACAAAGTAGATGAGTGGTGGCTCAGGGCTGGGAGGAGGGGGAAATGGGGAGTGATCATAGGCGCACGTGCGCTTTCTCTTCAGGGTGATGAAAACGTCCTGGATGTAGATAGTGGACTTAGATGCTTGCACAACCTTGTGAACATACTAAAAGCCACTGGGTTGTACACTTTTTTTTTGAAGATTCATTTTTTAAAAATTGAAGTATAGTTGATTTACAGTGTTGCATTACTTCCAGTGTCTAGCAAAGAGATTCAGTCATATACACACATACACATACATATATATATCTTGTTGGTTATCTATCATATATATATGGATTACTGGATGAATTTTATAGTGTGTGAATTATATCTCAATAAAGCAGTTATTTTTTTTTTCTTTTTTAAGACTATTACATGGCTCAGAGAATCTCCGAGAAATCCAGAGAATTAGACTTGGAGGTTACCCCACTGAGAACGATGCCTAAATTGTGTCACAGGAAGGTTCCGGTTTGAGCCCAGCACTGTTCCTCTGGGCATGCGCGTCTCGGACCTTCACCCCTGCTGGCCCTGGGCCTCCATATCTTTCCAGCAGATTCCACCACCTCACAGAAAGCAGCGTCCTTAGAGTCTGCTTTCCCATATGGCTTTCATCCAGACTGAAGCCTTAGCAACTATCCACCTGACTGCCAGAGCCTAGGTTACGGTTTCAAGCCCCAGCTGTAAAGGAGGCTGAGAAAGCAGGCTGGGTGTGGGGACAAGTCAAACTAATGTCCACTACCCCCCAGTTCCCTCAGGGAGTTTGCTGGATAATGATTTTTTTTTTTAGATTTATTTTTTATTTTTTGAGGTCCTGTGTGGCTTGCAGGACCTTAGCTTCCCAACCAGGGATCAAATCCAGGCCCCAGCAGTGACACCACTGAGTCCTAACCACTGGACCTCCAGGGAATTCCCTGGGCAATGATTTAAAAATCACAAAATATTGGAGCAAAGTATTTGAAGCTCATGTGTTCCGACCATTTGGTCCAATGCCTAGCACACTGCCAGAGGCAATGGCAATTTCTAGCTCTGTCTGGCCGACTTGGGAAGCACTTGGCGATGTTGATGACCCCTCTCAACACGTCTCTTCATTGTGTCATCCTTCTTGTACCTTCTAATCGTCTTTTTCTCACTTTCCACCCAGAGCTGCTCTTTTAGCCACTTCAAACTGGTTTTTCTCTACAACTCCGTATTGAATCCCACTCGATAACTTAATTTGCACTGTCAATGTTATGGGTTGAATTGTGTCCCACTAAAATCCCTCTGTTGAAATCCTCACAGCCAGTACCTCAGAATGTGACTTTATATGCAAATACAATTTCAAAATAGATAGAAATAAGGGCAGATGTAACTGGTTACAATGAGTTCATACTGGAGTGGCTGCTACTGCTAAGTCATGCAGCCCACCAGGCTCCCCCGTCCCTGGGATTCTCCAGGCAAGAACACTGGAGTGGGTTGCCATTTCCTTCTCCAACGCATAAAAGTGAAAAGTGAAAGTGAAGTCGCTCAGTTGTGTCCGACCCTCAGCGACCCCATGGACTGCAGCCTTCTAGGCTCCTCCATCCATGGGATTTTCCAGGCAAGAGTACTGGAGTGGGGTGCCATTGCCTTCTCCGATACTGGAGTGGGGTGACCTCTAATCCAGTCTCCAGGGTGCGTGCTGAGTCCCTTCAGTCGTGTCTAAGTCTGTGCAACACTATGGACTGTAGCCCATTAGGCTCAGTTGTCCATGGGATTCACCAGGAAAGGAATACTGCAGTGGGTTGCCCTCTTCTAAGGGATCTTCCCTCCCCAGGGATCAAACCTGCGTCGCTTAAGTCTCATCTCTTGCATTGGCAGGCAGGCTCTTTACAACTAGCACCACCTGGGAAGCCCCAATCCAGTATCACTGGTGTTTTTATAGAAAGGGGACAATTGGAGGCAGACCCTCACACAGGGAGAAGGTCCTGTGATTGAAGTTATCCTGCCACAAGTCAGGAAACTATCAGAAGCCAGGGGAGAGTCCTGGCACAGATCCTTCCCTGGGGCCCTCAAGGGAGCATGGCTCGGTTCACCCACTGAACTTGGATCTTTAGCCTCTAGAACTGTGAGATAATAAATTTCTGTTGTTTAAGCCATTCCGTTGGTGGTATGGAAGCTCTAACAAATGTTGTGTATTTCCTTTACTTCTGTACTTACCTTCTTCTTCTAAGTGGTGTGTGTTTGCATGTTCAGTTGCTCAGTTGTGTCCAACTCTTTGTGACCCTATAGACTAGGGCCCACCAGGCTCCTCTGACGATGGGCTTCTCCAGGCAAGAATACTGGAGTGGGTTGCCATCTCTTCCTCCAGGGGATCTTCCGGACCCAGGAATTGAACCAGCGTCTCCTTGCGCCACCTGCATTGGCAGGCGGGTTCTTTTACCACTGAGCCACCTGGGAAGCCCTCTTATAAATGGAAAATGGTCTAATTTATATTTTTAGCCTGTAATACCCCAAATACTGCATAGGTCCATGTGGCAGCCTTGCCTGCTGCAACATTTGCAGTTAGATAGCCCACAGAAACCAGAAACCACTTGTTTCCTCGTCTTCATTTGTCTCTCGGTGAGGGGCACCCTCCATCTACCCCGCTGGCCACGTCAGAAGCCTGAGTGCCTGCCTACAGCTCTGCTCCCCCTTGTGTCTTGGCAACAAATCCTAAAGGCTCCACCTGTGGCACGTCTTTGGAGTGCTTCTCATCCATCCCAGCCCCACCTCCACTCCTTTCCTAGACTGTCTTCCTTCTAGATGCCTTCCACAACCGATCTCTCTGAAACGCAAATCAAATCAAGTCACTTATCTGCTTTAAAATTCTTCAGAGAGGCCTCGCCGCGTGCAAAGGTCAGAAATGAGCCAATAAGATCTTGATGATCTGACTCCTTGCTGTCCTGCATAATCCCGTCTCTCACCATTGCACCTCTCACCTGCTTTCTGCAGTCATTCAGATGTTCAGATCTTCTTCCTCTTCATTCCACCTGATGCCCGTTCAGTCTTCAGAACTCAATGGCAGCCTCCTCTGGGGAAGCCTGTCTTGATTTCCAGCATGATTCAAAACCCATTTCAGTGTTCCTGTAACCCTCTGGACATGGACTATTACAGCAGTTTCACAACCGCTGAAATCATTGGTTTCCACTCCCCTTCTCTCTCCCTGCCCTGCTACTAGTTAGGCACTTTCGAGTAGAGACCTCAGGCTTTTTCCGTCAGTGTTTCCCCAGCCTCGTGCCTGGCACAGAGGAGGCACACAAATGTTTCTAGGCGGAAGGAAGGGGAGGGGACGGAGCGGGGAGATTCCCTACCTCGATCTAATTTACAGAATAAAATGGAAGACCTTGAGACACAGTAATTTCTCCTCGTTTTCCGTGCTCATTGTCAGAATTTACTTAAAGTAAACGCAGAGATTTTTTTTTTCCCCTCTCTCCTTTTGGGGGTTGTGATCGCTTTGAATAATGAGCCATTCTGTTCTGGAGGCTGGCATTTTACAGCCGCGTCAAACTGAAGTCATTCCCCCGTAGGGACAGACTTTGCAGCGTGTTTACAGAGCTGGGGGAGGAAGCGTGCGCGGGAGCAGCCCCGAGGACCGCGCCCACCCTTCCCCTGCCCCAGGACTGCGATCGGCCCTCCCCCGGGAGCCGGCCGCCGAGCCCGCAGTCTGCGCGCGGGGGAAGCTGTCTGTATAGGGGCGCCGCACTGTGTGCGCTTCGCCTGCCTTTTGTGCTGGGATTAGCGCCGCGCCGGGGCCGGGAAAGCGGCGGGCGCCGGGCGGCGCGTAATCCAGGATTTGCTGGGGCCGCGCGGTTGATGGAAAACAGATGTCTCAGCCCCGGGCCTGAGCACGGGATGGAAGTGACCGACCCGAGAGCCTGTTGGAAGCGAGGACGCCGAGTCCAGGCCCTCGGGGATCCAGCGGAGAGGCGGCGCTCCCTCGGCTCGTCCGCTTTCGCAGCTTTAGCCTAGAGCCCGAAATCGCCGGCGGGTGCGCGGCTTTAGCCGCCGCGGGCCGCGCACGCCGCTCCAGTCGCCGAGCGCGTCGCCGTCGCGCGGTAAGTCGTGGTTGCTGGACGGCGGCCCGCGCTGCGCGTGGGCGGCTGCGCCCGTGGGCTGGGCCGCGTCACTCGGAGCCGCCCCTCCGGGCGCCGGCTCGGAGATCGCGGTGCGCGGAACCGGCGGAGACTCGGCTTCCGGGCCCTGGTCCGCGGGCCGGGGCGGGGGCTGGTGCTGGGGGAGCCGGGAACCCGCCGCCCGCCCCGCGCCTGCCCCGCTCTCCGGGGGCCGGGACCCTCCGCCAGTCCGGAAAGGGGCGAGCCCAGCTCGCTTTACTCGTCATTTTGCAACTGAGAGAAAAAGATATTCTGTAACCTTACAGCGCGCGATTTAATAACTGTCGAAAAGATGGATTTCCTTCTCTCTGCCTCGTTACATTTCGGTTGTTTTCCTCCAACCAACTCCTGAAACCGGGTTCCTTCCTAATTAGCTTCCACTCTGATCCTCTGCCCAAGTTGATACTGCAAGTCTGGCTTCTTGGAGGAGAGAGATGTTGATTTTTGAGGGTTTTCAGGGCTTTTGGGGATTGAGACCTTCGGAAAATACATGTACCATGTTGAAAACCGCATGCTGCGGACAAATTAGGTAAGAGTGGGAGTGGGGAGGAAGGCTGGTCTCATAAAGCGCCTGTCAGATCCCATGTTTCTGTGAACCTTAAATTAGTTTCCACCTGTAATCCAATCCCACAGGAAGCTAGTTCTCTCTCCACCCTTCCCCTCCCCTCAGGATTCACCAACCTTAAGAGCAGAGACAGCTTTAGATTCAAATGCTTTTTAAGTGGTTAATTTTAAGCACCTAGACATCCAAGAGTAGGTGAGCCCCTCGGGTGGGAGGGACTACTGTCATAGGAACAACGCTCACCAATGCTTTTTTTCCTCCGTTAAATAGTTTTTAGCCTATTTTCTTATAAAAATTGAGAGTAACTTTTGCATCAATCCATAGGATATAGGGTGGGTTTGTTGCGCGACTCGTTGGTGTTTCCGGGTCCTTTGTCAGGGATTTGAAGATGGACCGTGCATGCTGGGTTCACTACCTGTCGTTCTCTTGACCTCCGGTCTCAGATGGCCACGTGATTTCATCCCTGGCAAATTTAGTTGCCTTTGGATTGAAAGGAACAAAAGAGCAGAAATGACTCAGAACCCTTGGGCCACCACAACCTGAACCAAAGATGCGAAGGATTTGATTGAATTCTTTATGACGCACATTACCTTGTTTCCTTCCTCTTCAAATATATCTAGCAAGTAAGAGTCAATAATGGATGTGAATTTGAGCAGACTCCAGGAGGTAGTGGAGGGCAGAGGAGCCCGCATGCTGCAGTCCATGGAGTCCCAGAGTCAGACACAACCTAGCTGCTGAACAACAAACAACAACAATTTTAAAAGAAAAACTACCTCCTTCCTCCCTTAGGGTAAACCCAGATTTGGTTGAGTGGGGCATGGCCGCTTACACTAAGGAAGTGTCTTCATGGTGGAGATAATTCATATTTTGGGCTGGGGAGAATAGGACTGCACCAGTCTCACTCACGCCCACATTTGTACATTCTTTTCTGTGGACCCTACCTTTTTCTTCCTACCATATTTTATACTATCTTATTTAGGTACATACCATGACTCTATTTTGGCTCATGGAATCTAGCATATGTACCTTTTAGAGGCAAGTTTGTTTAGCTGACTGTGTCCCCTTATCAGTATTAGAACATTTCCCCCAAATCCTGCATATGTTTTCCTGGAAAACTCTTTATCAAATCCTCCATTGGAAATTCCATTGTATCTTTCAAAAGTAAACCTGACCCAGGGATTGAACCAGTGTCTCCTGCGTTGCCCGCAAATTCTTTACCATCTGAGCAACCAGGGAAGCCGTATGTGCCATAGATCTTGAATTATTTTTCTTGCATCATCATTTTAATGTTGACTTGCATGGTTTCCTGATTGCCTGGTCAGCTTTTTGTTCCTGCTTCATATTGAAACACAAATGGAAAGAACTTCTCACGTTTCTTCTCACATTTCTTCACACTGAACAGAGCATACACACTGACCTTTTATTTGGTTTGTCCTTGGGTTGAATTCTGTCCTTGGAATTTCTGTCCACTGCTTGCTTTAGAAAGAGGCTGGATATTTACCTTGGGGCTCAGGCGTGATATGTTTATTTGGCCTTGTCTGAGCAGCAGTAACTCATCACCACTCCAGCTATTGCTTGATGAGAATTTGGCCTACTCAACGGAGATAAACCAGTCTGGTAATTGGCACTTTCAAAGTGCCATCCTGAAATCCTAAAACCTGGGAAGATAACATGATCAGAACCTTCTCCTTCTCTTATTACTGAAAATGACACTGCTTGGTTTGCAGTAAATCCATCTTGGATTGTAAATCCGCCAAAGACGACCTTAGTTTGATTTGCACAGGTTCTGAAGGTTGATGCTGGCAGGTGTTGGCCGGGTGCTTTTTGATGCTGCTGCTAATGAGGCAGATAGAAACGGTGATGGTTTTCCTTTGGGGTTTCATGAGAAAATACCTTCGTGGATATCTGTTTGCGAGGCCTCTCTGAGACTGTTATCTTAAATATTTTGCATCAGGGCTGAGGCTCTGTCATTTTCCATCACCAGCATTATTTCTTATTCTTTTAGATATCAGACCTTAAGACTGGCCTGCCTGTTGACAGGTCTAAAAAAGTCAGTGCCAGTTATCTAAGAGTTTAGTTTATTTTCTCTGCAAGAAAATGGTAAGTCTTTGATATGGCTAGTATTTGTTCCTAGAGTTAGAAGAATTGGTAAATGCAGCCTTCGAGATAAGTAGCTAGAGAGGAAATGAAGGGGAGGAAATCTAATGACACTGAGCGAATTGTTTACCAGCCACTCAGCTTTTATGTATTTTTGAAGAGTGGAGTGGTAATTCCACCTCAGAAAGAGAGCTCGTTGGCAAATACAGATACTGGCTCCTTGCTATGTAAAACTGTTAGTTTTGCATGTCCTCTCTTTGAATCTCATCTTGATTCTAGAACTGAAATATCCTCTCCCTAGAATTTACGATACTTTCTTTTTTTTCATAACATACTGGATGTCTGGATGACATTTATTTAGGCAGAAGAGCTGGCCAGAAAGATTAGGATGTGTACTTGAGTCAAACAAAAACACTGTGTCGGTCAGCATCTTTATTCATTTATGACAGTGTGGAAGGTCTCAGATAGAAGCTGTGGAACTGGTTCGCTTCCGCCCTACCTGCAGTAAAATGATCAACATGCAGACTTCTGGCACCAGAGCAATTTGCACAAATATGCTGGAGGCAGTTGGAGTTCTAGAAGTTGATTAGCCATTTAAATCAGTATATCTTTATGGGAAATGTTTTTCAGGTTTCAGAACGTCTGCTGTTTGAGCAATGTCTTTTTTGGTTTCAGTTGTTCTAAACCAAAATATCTAGAGAGGCATAAAGTCTGGCCGACCTGCTTGTCCCCCTCTAGGCTCAGGACTGGCGTTTTGGAACTTTCATTGCCCACCTTCAAGGATGCCGATTTTAAGGACCAGGAAACAAATAACATGGGAAGGCTCTCAGGTTAAGACTCCTGAAAAGAGAGATCTGACACAAGACCAAAAATGTGAAAGATTACACCCAGTTTTGTTTTAGAATATTCTGTCCAATCAGGTAGAAGAAAGGAAAGCTGTTTTTCAAGCCCCATCTGTCAACCAACAGGATTTGTTGAACAAATATTATGTTTCAAACCCACTGCTTTATGATCTAAGAGGTACAATAGTGTAAAAGGCAGAGCATGAGCCTTGAAGGAATTTTCAAGCTTTGGTGGTGCCATTAGACATCAATGAGCATCCTTCTCCCAGCTGTTCACTGATTTCCTTACCTGGGTAACCAGGTCTAGGGCTGGGCTAGGAGCCCCCTCTATAATTCAGCTCAGATGCCTGCGAGTTGATTCCTTTGGCAGCAAAAGTTGTGTTCTTGGCCCTTCAACACGACCTGGATAAAGTGACACTTTCTGTCGATCCCCAATTCAGTACATGGCTCCATTCCTGTGATATTCCTTCCCCAGCCATCAAACAGTTCATTAATATCAAAATAACCCATAATAGGGGCATAGCTATCCTTGAGATTTGCCTTAATTTAGAGGACAGGATCAGGTCTCTTTCATCTTGAAAACAACCTCTCAGACTAAACAAAGACAGAATGTTCTCTTTTTGCTGACCACATGCAATTTATTTAAATTAGTGTTAAACATTCGACCATGGTGTCAAGGCTATAGTATAAACCCATCTGAAAGAATGAGTTTTCTAGGCCTTCACTGAGGGATTAGAAAAAAAAAAGGCATTAGCCACATCGCAGGGGATTTGCATCCTGTTAGCTTGCCTGGATGTCCTCCCTGTTGAGCACAATGGCAGGGCACCTCGCTGTCTTTGTAGCTGGGCAGCCTGCCTCAGTTAGAATTCTGCTGGGAGTGAAGATAGTGAACTGGAGGCACAGGAGGGGATGGGAAAGGGCAGGAACCTGCAGGACTCAAAAGAAGGGAAGCTTGGGGTCAGTTCTGACCCCTCCCTTTTTGTGTAGTTCAAGGTTAACGCAGTTTCCTTTAGTTTTAATATGTTTTTAATTCAAGTATAGTTGATTTGCAGTGTTGTGTTCATTTCTGCTGTACAGCAAAGTGATTTAGTTTTGCATATGCGTACATATATGTACATTCTTTTTTAATATTCTTTTCCATTATGGTTTATCATAGGATAGCGAATGTAGTTCTCTGTGCTATAGAGTAGGACCTTGTCTATCCATTCTACATATAACAGCTTACCTCTGCTAATTCCAATCTCCCACTCCATCCTTCTTCCAAACCCCGCCCCCTTGGCAGCCACAAGTCCATGATTATGTTTCTGCTTCATAGGTTATTTGTATTTTGATTCCACATGTAAGTGACATGGTATTTGTCTTTCTGACTTCCTCAGTGTGGTGGTCTCGAGGTCCATCCAGGTTGTTGCAGATGGCCTTATTTTATTCTTTTTGTGGCTGAGTCCATTGCATATATGTGCCTTGTCTTCCTTTCCATTCATCTGTTGATGGACATGTAGGTTGTTTCCATGTCTTGACTATTGAGAATTTTCTGCTATGACCATGGATGGGGTGCATGTATCTTTTTGAATTACAGTTTTGTCTGGATATATGCCCAGGGATCGGAGAAGGCAATGGCACCCCACTCCAGTACTTTTGCCTGGAAAATCCCATGGATGGAGGAGCCTGGAAGGCTGCAGTCCATGGGGTCGCTGAGGGTCGGACACAACTGAGCGACTTCACTTTCACTTTCATGCATTGGAGAAGGCAATGGCAACCCACTCCAGTGTTCTTGCCTGGAGAATCCCACGGACAGGGGAGCCTGGTGGGCTGCCGTCTATGGGGTCGCACAGAGTCGGACATGACTGAAGTGACTTAGCAGAGCCCAGGGGTGGGTTTGTTGGATCATATGGAATTCTATTTTTACTTTTCTGGGGAACTTGCATGCTGCTTTCCATAGTGGCTGCACCAACTTAACATTCCCAGCAATGTAGAAGGGTTTTCTTTTCTCCACATCCTCTCCAGCATTTATTTGTAGACTTTTTATTTATTTTTAATTATTTTTATTTTTCTGGCTGTGCCTCACAGCTTATGGGATCTTAGTTCTCCAACCAGGGGCTAAACCCTTCCTCCCTGACTACCAGGGAATTCTCTGTAGACTTTTTGATGATGGCCATTCTGACGGGTGTGAGGTGATACCTCATTGTGGTTTTTATTTGCATTTCTCTGGTGATTAGGGATGCTGAGCATCTTTTCCTGCAGCACAGCTTGCTTTAGTGGCAGCACGGGCTGTCTCGGTGTGCATCGTCTCCCTCGTATTGGTGAGTGAATTGCCTCCTGGGGGAGCTTGGGGCCACTGGCACCCTGGCATTGTTCAGCATGTGTCCAGGGCTCCCTCTGCCTACCTCCTGCATTGATTATTTTTTTTTAATTTAATTTTTATTTTATAATGGAATATAGTTAATTTACAATATTGTGTTAATTTCAGGTGTACAGCAAAGTGACTCATTTATGCATATACATATATACATTCTTTTTCATATTATATTCTCCTATAGGTTATTATAGAATATTGAGTAGAGTTCCCTGTGCTATACAGTAGGTCCCTGCTGTTTATCTATTATCTATTTTATATATACTAGTGTGAACAGTAAGTCCCCTACATATCAAGTTCCATTTTGAGAGCACATTTGCAAGTCCAGTTGGTTTTGTTAAGTCCAACAAAGTTAGCCTGGGTACCCAAGCAACACAGTGGGCTATATAGTACTGTACGGTAATAGTTTTATAATAATTTTCACACAAATAATACATAAAAATGCAAAAAATTTTTAAATCTTACAGTACAGTACCTTGAAATGTTCAGTTGTACAGTACAACAGCCGGCATATAGAGTCTGACATCGAGTAAACAGGCAAGGAGTTACTGATTGGAGGAGGCAAAGGAGGGTGGGCGATGGTAGAGCTGAAGGACCATCAACAACAGGAGATGAAGGGCAAGCTGCAGTCTCATGCCTGACATTGTTGGAATGCGTGATCACATCTTTGAAAGTTCGCAACTTGACAGTTTGTAGGTAGGGGACTTATTATATATGTTAATCCCAAACTCCTAGTTTATCCCTCCCCCGTGTTTCCCCTTTGTAGCCATATTGTGTGAGTCTGTTTCTATTTTGTAAGTAAGTTCATGTGTATCTTTTTTTTAAGATTTCACATGTCAGGGATAGCATATGGCGTTTGCCTTTGCCTTACTTGGCTTAGGATGATCATCCATGTTGCTGCAAGCGGCATTATTCCGTTCTTCTTATGGCTGAGTAATATTCCATGGTGTATACGTGCCACATCTTTATCCATTCCTGTCCATGGACACCTAGGTTATTTCCATGTCTGGGCTATTGTAAATAGTGCTGAGATGAACATTGGGATGTATGTATCATTTAGAATTATGGTTTTCTCTGGATGTATGCCCAAGAGTGGAATTGCTGGATCATATAGTAGTTCTGTTTTTAGTTTTTAAGAAACCTCCGTACTAGTCTCCATAATAGTTGTGTAATTTACAGTCCCACCAGCATTTATTGTTTGTAGACGTTTTGATGATGGCCATTCTGACCAGTGTGAAGTGATACCTCATTTTGATTTGCATTTCTCTACTAATTAGCGATACTGAGCTTCTTTAAATATGCTTTTTGACCATCTGTTTGTCTTCTTTGGAGAAATGTCTATTTAGATCTTTCTGCCTTGGATTCTGCTTATGAAAAGCAAAATAATTGCCAGATTAGTCAAAGAAGGAGATAATAAAAGTGAACCTCTTAAGGAATGTGAGCGCAAGCCGGGATATCCCCTTCTTTTAGCATAACCAGTCAGAAGTTACCCACGGGAAGTGGATAAAAAGATACTCAAATAGGCTGAATGTTTGTGTCTTGATAGCAGCAGAACAGAGGTGGCAAAAATTACATGTCTTTCTCTGGTAAATCATAGCCAACGATGAAACCACTGATCAAGGGCAAACTTAACAAATAGCTACAGAATGTAGCCTCCAGATACCTGGTGCCACGAAGAAGTCTTTTTTCACTAAGTTATTTCCATTTTAGAGAAGCAGGGCCCATCAGCCTGTTGTGCCACACACCCTAGAACAAACGAGCCTGAGATGACAGATACTTTCTTTCGTCCCAGATCACACAGAAGTCACACAGTCCTGCTGTACAAGGCAGTGATGTGACTGGGTGCCATATGCTTAGAAAAAGGATGAGCAGAGGCTAACGGGGTGGGGTGGGGGGTCTTCTTTGATGTTTTTGCCTATTTTCAGCCATCAAGTAGCAATTACCCTTCAAGTGTCCTTCCTCACCTTCCTCCCCAAACATCTCAGTCCAGAAATCTGAAGTACAAAGTAATTGATGCCTAAAGGCTCCCACCCACTGGAAGCTGCCAAGCCCCATCCCCCGCCCAGACAACAGGAGAAGATCTAAGAGCTTGAAACAGGAAGAAGTGGGAGGGTGGTGGAGGGAGGGAGTCTGTGCAAAGTATTCCTTTTTCCCCCCCTTGACGTTTACTCTAATGTCTCTGCTTCAGCTCCAGACCCCACAGGGGAAGGTATGTTTTATTCATTTTTAAAATGATCTCATTGAAAGAAAAAAATCAGTTGTATCTTTCTGGGATTTCCTCTATAAGGCTTTTACTTGTAGTCCACCTAACTGCTTAAACAAAATTTCTGAATTTTTAATAAGCATCTATTACAGATCAAATTCATACTACTTTCTAAAAAGCCTTTGCTTGTCAAGAATGGGAAATAATTAAGAATTTGCTTTGACTAGTTCAAAGCAGTTTCTGTAGTGGGAGAGGGCCAGATATGTTGAGTTATGAAATTCTGAATTCCGTCTGCATGGGAGCTGGTTTTCATTTGTAACATAGTACAAGATATTCTTGGCATGTTTGGGGCTCATTCCACACAGGATGCTCCATGCTGGAACTAAATCTAAGTAGAACTAAATAGATTTCTTTTCTTAGATATTTTTCCGAAACCATTTCCTCTCCATCAAGTCCCTTGGATAAAGGCATTCACCAAAACGCTGCCAGGTCTGAGTTTTTTAGTTTTCAGTCTGCATTATTCAGCCATTCAGCGGGGACCTGTTGATAGGTGGTCAGTAGGGACAGGAGGTCACCAACAGACCAGAGAGATGGCGTCACTCCCAGTGGAGACACTCAGACCTCCTACTTGTCTCCTAGATCTATTTTCCAGGCTGTAGAGACCCAGAGCCCAGTTTTCTGAATTTTACACTTAAAAAACAGCTGCAATACTTACTAACATGCAGTCTGTATTTGGCATCTGGAACATCAGACTGACCACGCAAAATTGTTGGCCAAGTTTAAAGTTTGTGAAACAAATACCAAAGGTGAAGTGAAAGAAGGAAAGTTAATTGAATCCCTTTAAAAAAGAAACATTAAATTAAGAAAAACAAGTCTAAATTCATATGGCTGGGGAAAGATTGCTGGTCTGGGAACATGAATACTCACCAAATGCATCGACTCCATGTAACACCACAGTGCGTCTTCTTTGGAAACTGGACTTTGGCTCTTTTGATATGCTCATGGAATGGACCATATTGAGATTCTAAATTGACAGAGGTCGACTTGCTTTTTTTTTTTTTTTTTTTAGTATTTATTTATTTGACTCTGCCGGGTCTTAGTTGTGGCATGTGGGATCTAGGTCCCTGCCTTGGGATAGAACCCATGCCCCCTGATCTGGGAGCTTGGAGTCTTAGCCACTGGACCACCAGGGAAGTCCTCAACCTTCGTTTGGTATTTCAGCATTTTTGGCAATTCTTGATTAGCTTTCATAAAACCAGTAGAACTAAGTGACCAAATAAAACCAGAATGCAGCGTTAAACCTCTTGACTTGGGGATGACGCATTACCTGTGGATTTATTGCACCAGAGCTGTGTGTCAGGGAGAGCCTGGGGTACTGCATGCCCTCAGGGGGACCGAGGTGACTGCACACCATCTGTCTTTTCTTTATGAAGATGACCCTGCTGACCCCCTGATGTGCTTTGTGGTTTGTCCCATCCTTCCTCCCGCTCTGTTAGTTGTGGAGTTCATTGCCCGCTGTGGCACAGGTCTAGAAGAGCCAGCTCACTTGGCCAAGCCCATAATTTCCTCAGCAGGGCAGCTAACTAGCTGAGCTAACCTGGCACTGTGATAATAATGATTTAATCTCACATTTGAGCAAATCTTCACCTTTTAAAACTCACTTTCATGTAAATTGTTCCATCTTATCTTTACAAGGACTCTGAGAAGTAACATTTTAGAGGTAAGGAAGTCCAGTGAGTTTTCGAGGAAAGGAAGAGTTTGGACTCACAGCTTTGATGTTCCTCATTGACCCAAATGCTCAGTAATGTCCGATCAGATGTTATGTAATAAAATAATAGAAGAACTGTGGGACGCTCTGGTCAAAAAGATGTTTTATTGAGTAAACAAATCTAGGGAGGTGTCTGGAAAAGTGGTTTCCAATAGGGACTTAAAATTTAACTCAAATATTAATGGTAATAATGATTTAATCTCACATTTGAGTAAATGTGAGATTTAAGACCTGAGAGCATCACAAAAGAAACCATTAGGGAACTGTGTGAACAAGGTGTGATTGGGTGTCCGTGTGTAAGATACAGATGACTTGACGACAGTTTAGAGAAAGGCGAAAAGGCAATCGGCCGCAAGATTGGTGACACTGTAACGGTGGAAGAGGACTGATGTTGGAGGCTGAAGGATGTGCGAGGTTTTGATGGCAGAGAGAAGCAGGTGGGGGACATCGCAAGCAAAGGCGGAGAGCCATTTCCAGATAAGGACTAGCGGGAGACACGTCTGATTGGTGCGGAGACTGACCCGAAGGCTGAAGTAGGGAACTTGTGGGAATAAAGGTTGAATGGAGAGGGAGGGGTCGAATTAAAGATATTAAGGCCAAACAGAGACATGGCAGCAAATGTGTGGGCAGGGCTGGCCCCTTCTGGGGAGTGGGAGTGCGTCTCTGGCTCCCAGCAGCCGCAGGCCTTCCTTGGCTTATGGATGGGGCTCTCCCTGTGTCTTCACTTTGTCCTCCTTCTCTGTGTCCAAACTGCCTTTTTTGTTTTTTAATTTTATAAGGACATCAGACATATTAGGGGCTTCCGTGGTAGCTCAGCTGGTAAGAATCCACCTACAATGCAGGAGACCTGGGTTCAATCCCTGGGTTGGGAAGATCCTTTGGAGAAGGGAATGGCTACCTTCTCCAGTATTCTTGCCTGGAGAATCCCATGGACAGAGGAGCCTGACGGGCTACAGTCCATGGGGTTGCAAAGAGTCAGACACCACTGAAGCGACTGAACACACACACACCAGACATACTGCATTAGCATCCACTTGACAGCTTCATTTTCACTTTGTCACCTCTGTGAAGATCTGTTTCCAAATAAGGTCATATTCTGAGGTGCTGCTGCTGCTGCTGCTAAGTCGCTTCAGTCGTGTCCGACTCTGTGCGACCCCACAGACGGCAGCCCACCAGGCTCCCCCGTCCCTGGGATTCTCCAGGCAAGAACACTGGAGTGGGTTGCCATTTCCTTCTCCAATGCATGAAAGTGAAAAGTGAAAGGGAAGTCGCTCAGTCATGTCTGACTCTTAGCGACCTCATGGACTGCAGCCTACCAGGCTCCTCTGTCCATGGGATTTTCCAGGCAAGAGTACTGGAGTGGGGTGCCACTGCCTTCTCCCGATAATCATTTTAGAACATGGCAGTTTACAGAGCCTTTCTGCTGTGCTACATGCATGGATCTTGATGAGCGTGTCTGGAATCCCAGGACTCTGACCTGGGAGGAGGACCAGCGGGGAAGCCATCCGCACCGGTGAGGGCAGCTGCGTGTGCCAAATGTGAGGCAGTGACTGGGCGGAGGCACCTGCGGGTCACGGGGGACCAAGCCAGCTGTCCTCTCTCTCGATGTGGATTTGGACGTCAGGTGCACGCACGCTGGCCTCTGACCCGGGAGACAGGGTGAGATACCTGAGGGAACGGACACAAGGGGAGCTTGGTGGGCTGGGAATTCTGGCATTGCTCATGAAAAGCAGCAGCAAGTAAACAGGTAGAGGAGAGACAGCAAGGTTCTGAAGAGAAATTTGCAGCACCACACACTGTAGAGGGCAAGAAAGGAACTGGGGAAGAGTTGACTAGGGGGTCAACCTGGGGAAGACTTGGATTTTTGTTGTTCTTCAGTTGCTTAGTCATGTCCGACTCTTGAGACCCCATGAACTGCAACACGCCGGGCTTCCTTGTCCTTCACCATCTCCTGGAGCTTGCTCAAACCCATGTCCATCGAGTCGGTGATGCCATCTAGCCATCTCATTCTCTGTCGTCCCCTTCTCCTCCTGCCCCCAATCCCTCCCAGCATCAGGGTCTTTTCCAACAAGTCAGCTCTTCGAATCAGGTGGCCAAAGTATTGGAGTTTCAGCTTCAGCATCAGTCCTTCCGATGAATATACAGGGTTGGTAAATTCATTGGAGAGAGCTAGTGTCAAGGAAAAGATGGAAAGAAAGAAGACGGTAGCCACAGGGCAGTAGGGTTCAGAAAACGGTTGGGGGTTTTATTTTGAAGTCAAATTTTTTTAAGATACTGATTATGAATAGAAACCACCACCACCACCCAAAGCACCACAATCAAGATACAGAACAGGTTCTGCTCCCCTAACATTCTGTCCTGCTGAGGGACTTTCTGAGAGGAAACCGGGGTCCATATAGTCAAAGCTGTGGTTTTTCCAGTAGTCATGTAGAGATGTGAGAGTTGGACCATAAAGAATGGTTGCTCTCCATATTTGGTGCTGGAGAAGACTCTTGAGGGTCCCTTGGCCAGCAAGGAGGTGAAGCCAATCAATCTTAAGTAAATCAACCCTGAATACTCACTGGAAGGACTGAAGCTGAAGCTGAAGCTCCAATACTTTGGCCACCTGATGGGAATAGCCGACTCAATGGAAAAGACCCTTATGCTGGGGAAAATTGAGGGCAGGAGGAGAAGGGGGTGACAGAAGAAATGAGATGGTTGGATGGCATCACTGATTCGATGGACGTGAACTCAGGCAAACTCTGGGAGATGGTGATGGACAAGGAAGCCTGGCATGCTGCATGGGGTCATGGACAGGCGGATATGACTTGGCAACTCAACAACAACAGGGTTTGTTTGAACTCAGAAGGGAGGGAAATTATGTTAAAGGAGAAAATGATGGCAGTAAAGAGGAATGTAGGCTTAACTGAGAGAATGAGACCCTGGAGCTACTCAGAAAGGTTTAATTATACTGAAAAGGAATACTCCTGTCTTCCTATGGAGCAGCAGGAAGAGTATGTACATTCAGGTTCTGTGATATATCTGGGGAGTGGATTCTTACAGTCCTGCCAGCAGAATCATTTCCTGCTGAGCAAGATGTTAAATGTCATATTCCATAACTTCCCCCTTGGAGGTATGATTTCCTATTGCAATTACTGTCTGCAAGAATTACATCAAAGTGAAGGGCAGGCACAGGGCTGGTTCGCTGTGGGCTGGGTGCCCGCAGTCTGCTGCCACTGAATACTGTAGCAACTTTAGAGCTAACAACTTCATCGTTCTCCAAAGTCAAGGCCTCAGCATCTTTTCCTGTCCCATGCAGTGGAAACACTTGGCAGCCAAAAAAAGCCTCCATCCCCATAAACGTGTATTGCAGCCAGTGGATGACTCACTGCTGAAGGGCTGGCTGCCACAGACATGTCCTCGGGGTGTAATTTGGCGCAAGAGAGTCACGTCTCATCGTGTTATGCTTTTGGCTCAGAATCACCCTGCAGTCGATTCTCTCCTGTGGTCTGGGGTGTGGCCGACACTGCTCCTCACCTTTGTGGTCCCACCTCGGCCGCCTGATTCAGGTGCGGGAGACAGTGGGTGTTGAACAGCTGTTCTCAAACTGTAGGTTTCATGAGCAGGTTGCGAACCAAGTTGTGGGTTGCAGGCAGCCTACTTAAAAAAAGAAACAGGGTGGAAGACAGCAGGGAACTAAGTGTGATATCATGAAACTTGTTTTAGTGAAAAATATGTGTCTGTGCACGACTTCTCTTTCACTTTTCACTTTCATGCATTGGAGAAGGAAATGGCAACCCACTCCAGTGTTCTTGCCTGGAGAATCCCAGGGACGGGGGAGCCTGGTGGGCTGCCGTCTATGGGGTCGCACAGAGTCGGACACGACTGAAGCGACTTAGCAATAGTGTGGCCCTTGGCAGGTCACCTAATGTCTTTGTGGCTTAGTTGGAGCCGTAGTCTATAAAATGGGCATGTTAGTAATAACAATATCTGTTTCATATGATTGTTGAAAAGATTAAAGAGAAAATGCGTGCAAAGCATTATGGACTGCTCCTGGTTAACAGTCCACAATTATGATACTTTCTTTTTCTACCTAGATCTGTAGCCCAGACCTTTGTTTCCTACCCAGACCTTTCTTCTGAGACTGGAACTATGAACCCAACAGTCTAAACTTAAACTCATCAGCACCTTCTCTCTCCAAGCCACCCCCTCCCCCAACTGCCCCATTGCCCCTGCCCCCAAACACACAGGTTCCTCTGCTCTGGAATCCACTCTTCTACGAGAGGGTCCATCACTGCCCTCTCGGGCTGTCTGAGCATCATCTTACTCGTTCTTCCAGCAGCAGAATTCTATGCGCAGGTCCCCATCAACCCTCGCTGGGTTAGTGAGTGTCTGCCCATAGTCTTGCCCTGCTCACCACACTTTGCCTCTTGTGTATCCACTGTCCCTTCCAGGCTGTCCTGTCTATATGTCTTCAGTGGCTCTCGTGGATTCCAAGTTAGTGTTCACACCGCTCAGCATTCAAAGTGAGGTCCACTAGGGCCTGGACCTCATCTCTCCCTACCCTCATCTCTCCCACTCAGCCTCGGGCTTCACACAGCCTGCCTGGTGAGCTTCTTCTGCCCATGCCTGCATGCATGCCTTGAGGTTTCTTGTGCCTAGAATGCTTGCTCCACCTTTCTATTCTACCACTTTGACTTGTCATTTGGGCTCAAGGTTGGTTTTCAACAGAGAAAGACTTAGGTTTGAATCCCCTAGTCAATAGTTAACAGCTGTGTGATTTTTTTAAGTACTAAAAATTTTTATTTTGTTTTTCATTTGTTTTGGTTGCTTTATTATTATTTTTTTTTTAAATTGGAAAGTGAAAGTGTTAAGTCACTCTGTCATGTTCGACTCTTTTCGACTCCACAGACCGTAGCCCACCAGGCTTCTCTGTCCATGGGATGCTCCAGGCAAGAATACTGGAGTGGGTTGCCATTCCCTTCTCCAGGGGATCTTCCCAAGCCAGACATCAAACCCAGGTCTCATGCATTGCAGGCAAATTCTTTACCATCTCAGCCACCAGGAAGCCCATTTTATATGCAATATAGTTGATTTAAAACACTGTGTTTCATGTGTACAGCAAAGTGATTTATATATGAATACATATATTTATATGTATTCTTTTTCAGGTTCTTTTTCCATATAGGTTGTTACAGAATGTTGAGCAGAGCTCCCTGTGCTGTACAGTAGGTTATTTTTGATTATTGTTTGTATATATAATAGTGTATATGTTAATCCCAATAGCTGTGTGATTCTGAGAAGCAAACTTCTGAGGCACTTGAAGTCAATTTATGTATCTGTAAAATGGGAATAGCAATGTCTCCCTCATAGAGTTGTGAGAATTAAATGAATGATTATGTATAAAAAACAATGCCTGGCACGTACTAAGTGCTTAATGAATTAATGGCTGTTCACTGTTTATTTAATATAATTATCATTATAATTATATAACAATATAATTGTTTATTTAATATAAATTTTTAATTAAAATTCGGTTTACCTCCTTTGGAGCAGAGCTTCTCGCAGACCCGAACGTGTCTGGTTGTCCGATTAATGTCTGCGCCAGCTGCTCCTTCTGACCAATTACCCTTCCCATTCTTCTTCCTGCAACTGTCCCTCAGTACTTGCAGATACCTGACAATATATTAATGATTCGTAAATGTATCCTTGACGACTGAATGGATGTAATTACTTCCTGACTGGTGTTCCTGCCATCTCTCTTTCAGGAAACTCATTCTGTTAACTGCAACTAGATTAGTTCTCTTAGAGTTCCGTCATTTACCTGTGCTTCTCACATTTCTCCAGTCACTGTACTCTGCTAACATTAGCAGTTAGGACCACCCCCGAGACAGCTTCTGTTTAGTGTTCCAGACTTTTCTTTTTTTTTTCTCCACCTTATGCTATGGAAAACCAGGCTGCTTGCACTGCCTGTGTGCTTACGCATGCTGGCTCTTGCTGCCTGCAAACACCGAACACCTTAGCTGCCGACTTTTCGTCCCCTCATCTTTACCTCTCACCATCCCACAAACCCTGTGAAGCCTCCTTCGGTTTTACTGCATGACAATCCTAGAACCTCCTCTGATCCATTTTTTAAAAAAAATTTTATTCCTTTTTTTCTGTGTGGGTGGTGCTGCGTCTTCGTCGCTGTGCGCAGGGTTTTCTCTCCTTGCAGCGAGCAGGCTCCTCTGGCCCTGGGCGCGCGGCCCCGGTGGGTATGGAGCAGGGGCTTCGGGCTCCTCTGGCCCTGGGCGCACGGCCCTGGTGGGTGTGGAGCAGGGACTTCAGGCTCCTCTGGCCCTGGGCGCACGGCCCTGGTGGGTGTGGAGCAGGGACTTCAGGCTCCTCTGGCCCTGGGTGCACGGCCCCGGTGGGTGTGGAGCAGGGACTTCAGGCTCCTCTGGCCCTGGGTGCACGGCCCCGGTGGGTGTGGAGCAGGGGCTTCGGGCTCCTCTGGCCCTGGGCGCACGGCCCCGGTGGGTGTGGAGCAGGGGCTTACTTGTTCTGCAGCATGTGGGATCTTCTGGGACCGGGGATCAAACTTGGATCCTCTGTGTTAGCAGGCAGATTCCTATCCACTGTGTGACCAGAAAGTCCCTCTGATCCATTTTTTTAAATAAACAAAAGTGAATCTGCTCCATCTTCTTTTGCACCCTTGACTATCTCGGTGGTTTGCAAACTGTCTCCTGGAGAAGGTTGTCGATTGTCCTCTATTCAGCAGCTTATCTGCATATTTGATTTTCACAGCAAGTTTATTGAGCCCAAGAATTGGGTCTTAAACTTCTGTGTAAACTTTACAGCGTGTGGAACATCAAGTTGCTTATCATTTCTCTTGTTTGAGGGAATGATCAGAAATGAGAATCAGCCAGACTGGGCCCTCTGCCTGCTTGCTGCTTTGTCTTTGGGGGTTGGGGTAGGAGAGATTAGAGTTTAACTCTTGCCTTTGGACTCTTAAATATAATTCATCTAGCTGTACATTGGCACCATGTTATAACCACATTGTACCAAGTGTCAATAAACATGTTTGATGAATTAATGATTAATTGGTGGTTTGGTTGCTTTTAGAACTAATATACCTTCAAGTCTACTGTTCATGGGCCTTAGTGACTTAGGAGCATACGTACTAATAAAACAGAGTAAGAGTCAAAGTATATGAAGTGTGACGCTGTTAATACACACATACATTGGGGGGTGATAATAGTATATGCTTATACACATGTATATACTCTATATTGGGTTTCCCATGTGGCTCAGTGGTAAAGAACCTGCCTGCCAATAGAGGAGACATAAGAGATGTGGGTTCAGTCCCTGGGTCGGGAAGATCCCCGGGAGGAGGGCATGGCAACCTACTCCAATATTCTTGCCTGGAGAGTTCTGTGGACAGAGGAGCCTTGTGGGCTATTGTCCGTGAGGTTGCAAAGGGTCTGATATAACTGAGCACACACGCACGCATCCTCTACATTATCCAGCAAAAAGCTGGAGGATCAGGACAGGCTATGAGTGGCTTACCAACATTGAAACCTAATTTTTCTTTTCTTTTTCAAAGACCAGAAGGTCCACTGGTAGTTTGTTCTCCAATTCCATCCCCCTGTGATCTACAGCTTCCTGGTTGTGTGAAGCTTGAGGTGTGATGGGTGATCTGCCATATTGAATGTGGCAGGGGAATGACCTTCAGAGCTGGTCTGGATGCAGATGGTCTGAAGCTCAGTTTCTTTAATCCACAAGAAACTGAACCTCCTTCCTCAAAGCAAAAGGGCCAGACAGTTGGATCCTCTCATTTGTTTGTCTTTCTGCCCCTCTTTCCATCTAACCCCTGAGTAACGGTGAGCCTTAAGGTGGTGGTGGCTATAGCTTTTGTGTGTCTGAGTCCAAACAAGACTCAGGAACAAGTTTACAAGCAAATTAACCAAATCTACAAACCAAATTAACACATAATTCTTAAGGAAAGTTTGCCAGTTCTAAGTCGCGTATATGTTTTGATGAGTCCTAACTTCCAAAATTATTAAGGCATGCTGTGTGGCATAACACATTTCACAGTTTATACCCAAGCAGATTGTGAAATATCGCATCTGCCCTTAAGGACAGGAGTTGTTGTGTTGTGTTAGTTGCTTAGTCGTGTCTGACTCTGTAGCTTTCCAGGTTCTTCTGTCCATGGGATTCTCTGGGCAAGAATACTGGAGTGGGTTGCCATTCCCTTCTCCAAGGGATCTTCCCAACCCACAGATTGAACCCAGGTCTCCGGCACTGCAGGCAGATTCTTTACCGGCTGAGCCACCAGTTCAATTCAGTTCAGTCGCTCAGTCGTGTCCGACTCTTTGCGACCCTATGAACCACAGCAGGTTCATGGGGTCCCTGTCCATCAACAACTCCTGGAGTCCACCCAAACCCATGTCCATTGAGTCTGTGATGCCATCCAACCATCTCATCCTCTGTCATCCCGTTCTCCTCCTGCCCTCAATCTTTCCCAGCATCAGGGTCTTTTCAAATGAGTCAGCTCTTCGCATCAGGTGGCCAAAGTATTGGAGTTTCAGCTTCAACATCAGTCCTTCCAATGAACACCCAGGACTGGTCTCTTTTAGGATGGACTGGTTGGATCTCCTTGCAGTCCAAGGGACTCTCAAGAGTCTTCTCCAATACCACAGTTCAAAAGCATCAATTCTTCGGTACTCAGCTCTCGTTATAGTCCAACTCTCACATCCATACATGACCACTGGAAAAACCATAGCCTTGACTAGACGGAGCCACCAGAGACATGTGGAAAAGTTGGTGATAACCAAAAAACAACCTCTCTGTACTTTTGATGTTTGTTCTGGGAGACCACAAAATCAGGACAATAACGGATTATTTATCTGGGCATCTGAACACCAGGAGCATCCAAACAGTGGAATTATTTTTAAAGAAGTTTTTCATCAGTTTTTAAAATTGTGCCAGTGTGATAATTGAAGAACATTTGCACTAAGGCACAATATGAGAGGGGACGCTGTGATCCACCAGCTTCCAAAGACAAATGGGTGGTGTTGTAACAACACGATCCTCTGATTGCAGGGTAGACTGGCTCATGGTAGACCACTCCACTGACAACAAGGCAGCCTTAACTGTCAGTGCCAAGGTGGTTCTCGGTCATTTACGTGTCTTGGTAGGTCCAAGCTATGCTAAGTGTTACATTTCAGTCATTCGTACACACATGTTACTTGTTAAAGCACCATTTAAAAATTTGTTGTGTTAATTTCTGCTGTACTGCAAAGTGATTCAGTTTTGTGTGTGTGTGTGTTCTTCTCATATTCTTTTCTACTGTGGTTTGACACAGGATACTGAATATAGTTCCCTGTGCTGTACACAGGGCCTTGTTCATTCATCCTGTATACAATAGTTTGCATCTGCTAGTCAAACTCCCAGTCCTTCCCTCTCCCCTGCCTTTCACAGCCACAAATCTGTTTCCTCTATCTGGGAGTCTGTTTCTGTTTCATGGATAGGTTATTGGTGTCATAGTTTTTAATGTTAATTAATGTATTTACGTATTCATTCTTGGCTGTGTCAGATCTTAATTAAGGCATGCAGACTAATTTGCCCCTTGGCATGTGGGGTCCCGGTTACCCAACCAGAGATTAAACCTGCTTCCCTCTCACTGGCGGGCGGATTCCCTACGAGGGAAGTCCCTGTGTCATATTTAAAGCCTACATGTAAATCATATCATATATAGTACTTGCCTTTTTCTTTCTGACTTATTTCACTTAGTGCGATAATCTCTAGGTCCATCCATGATGTTAAAATGAGTTTATTTCATTCATTTTATGGCTGAGTAGTATTCATACACACACACACTCCACATCTTCTTTATCTGTTTCTCTGTCCATGGACTTTTAGATTGTTTCCATGTCTCGTCTATAAATAGTGCTGCAATGAACATAGGGGTACATGTATCTTTTGTAATTATAGCTTTGTCTGGATATATGCCTAGGAGTGAGATTGTAAGGCCCCATTTTCAGTCACTGCTCTTTTGGAGTTGAGATAACTAAGTGCTTCTCTGGTGGCTCAGTGCTAAAGAATCTGCCTGCAATGCAGGAAACCTGGATTCAATTCCTGGTCAGGAAGATCCCCTGGAGAAGGGCATGGTAACCCACTCCAGTATTCTTGCCTGGAGAATCCAATGGACAGAAAAGCCTGGTGGGCTACAGTCCATGGGGTTGCAAAGAGTCAGACACAATGGAGTGACTAACATTTTAACTAAGCTCCAGAAATATTAATCCAAAATAAATCAAATCGGTCCCTAGGCATTTTGAATACTCTTATTTCTAATAAGATGGTTCTTTAATCTCCGTTTTATCAGACCAGAAATTCCTGTCTTAAAAATACATCTTAAGAATAAAATTGGGTGTTTAACATAGAACCTTGTACATAGTAGGTGCTAAATAAATGTGAGTTCCCTTGCTCTTCACATACCATGAACCAGAATATATATAAGGGAAAAGTAATATTCATTGAATGACTGCTATTTACTGAGGACTTACTTATATCTAGACCCTGCTATATTCAGGGATAAAAAGATGAGTAAGACTCAGGCCAGGAGCTCACTCTCTAGTAGGAGACACAGACATCTAAACCAGTGATTGCTGCAGAGAGTGATAAGTCCAGCGATAGACGTCCTGAATACATACAAGGAGGGCTGAGTACCTTGCCTGAGTGAAGGGGCTATCAGGGAGTTTTCGGTACAGCAATGACGCATCAATTGAATGTCTAGCAAGAGAAGAAAAGGATTCCAGGCAGAGGGAAAGCATTCGAAGGTTTAAAAGACACAGGGAGGCTCTGGAGGCCTAGAGGGAGCGCAGTTACAATCCTTTATAGAGCACTTGTTAGAGGCAAGCCTGGAATCTCCAAGTGTAGCAAATCCAACCCCAGTTACTCGCGCTGCAGCTGCTCCACGTAGATGTCATGCAGTTGGTCGTGGGCTTTAATGTGTCCAGTGACCTGAAGCGGTTGGGATGCTTTAGTCACCACAGGGGTGGTCGGATGCAGAGGCCGAAGAGGTCCAGACCCTCTTGTACAAAATCTTAGGGCCCCTGTAATGGACTGAATGTTTGATCTCCCCAAAATTCATATTTGGAAGCTGTGACCCTCTAATATGCTGGTACTCAGTCATAGATGGGACTTTTGGGAAGTCCTTAGGATAGATGGGTCATGAGGGTGGGGCCCTCATGGTGAGATTGGTGCTCAATCTTCCAGTTAGAAAATAACTGACTTTCATGGAATTGTTTTCAAGATGGGCTTCCCAGGTGGTGCTGGTGGTAAAGAACCCACCTGCCAATGCAGGAGACATAAGAGATGTGTGTTTGATCCCTGAGTCGGGAAGATGCCCTGGAGGAGGTCATGGCACCCCACTCCAGTGTTCTTGCCTGGAAAATCCCATGGACAGAGGGGCCTGGGGGGCTCCAGTCTCTAGGGTTGCAAAGAATTGGACATGACTGATGTGACTTAGCATACAACATGCATGCCTCTTAAAGGTAGGTCTTTTCTTCCTTTGCCTTTCTGTTTTCTTAATCTCTCTCTAGTCCCTTCTAATCTATAGAAAAAGTTACTTGCTCATTTGTACTGGTCAAAGAATCCCCATCATGATGTTTTGCATCCTCTTCTGTGTAGAAGCCCCTTGTGCCTGGTAGATGACGTCATTGCTGCATGAACGTGCAGGGAGGGAAGGGATCGGTGGCCGTCATGTCTCAGTGGCCTGCCGTGCTCCCTTCTCCTGTTCTCTTTTTTTTTTTTTATTTTCTTCCTGTTCTCTTTACTTTCCTCTTTTCAACAAAAACATGACTGTTATCAAGTAATAGCTCCCTCGTTCATCTTTAGCTTAATCGGAAGCAGTTTGATTTTACCCTTATTATTATGATGCTTTGCTTTTGGCTGTGCTGAGTCCTCTATGCAGCGAGTGGGCCTCTCTATAGTTGCGGCACTGAGCTCAGTTGCCCGTGGTGTGTGGGATTTTAGCTTCCTGCACTGGAAGGCAGATCCTTAACCAGTGGACCACAAGGGAAGTCCCGAAGCAAAGTTTTAGAGCAGCGTGAAATGCATCTGAACCTCCTGCCATGATAGGATCACTAAATAAAAGCTGAATTTCACATCCGTATTTCCTCATTTGGCCTAAATATAAAAGATTATTACTGCCAGACTGTGCATAAGGATTGCAAGGCTATTTTTGAAAAGGATAAGATTACAAACACTTAAGGGCTCGCAATAAAAACAACGAGGCACGACATCTTACTTGATCGTGTTTTCTTTCCAACATGTTTCTGGCTCCCTGTTTAAAGAAAGAGGTTTTACACTGTAGTTTGAACAACTCTTTCAAAGTGATGTATTTGCCTAAGCAGTAAGTATTTTCCTCTTACTTAAAAAAGCAAAATCAAATATTAACAACTTTTAATAATTAGGCTACCTTCACCCACTGTGAAAGGACTTAGTCTGGGATCAGTGGTGTCTTTTCCTCTGCTGCTTCTGGGTCTGTGTGTGTTGAGAGGGCTCACTAATTCAGAATACATGAAAAAGCAAGAGTGAGTTACAGAGTATCAAAAAACCTGTATGCTTTTATTACTCCTAGTATTTACATTTATCTGGTAATCATGTAGGTCTTCCCTGGTGGCTCGGATGGTACAGATTTCACCTGTAGAGCAGGAGACTTGGGTTTGTTCTCTGGGTGGGAAGATCCCTTGGATAAGGGAATGGCGACCCATCCCCGTTTCTTGCCTGGAGAATTCCATGGACAGAGGAGCCTGGCAGATGATGGGGTCACAAAGAGTCAGACACGACTGAGCAACTAACACTATCACATTTATCAAAATTCAGTAATTGTGTAAATGTGTTATAAAGCATACTTTTTTGGGATTTGTTTATTTATGTATTTATTTTTCGGCTGGATCCTGTGGCATGGGGAGTCTTAGTTTCTAGACCAGGGATAGAAGCTGTGCCCCTACAGTGGAAGCAAGGATTCTTAACCACTGGACCACCAGAGAAGTCCCACATACCTTAAGGATCAGGTGAAAACATTTTCAGTAAGTGATATGAAACTCTTTTCCTGGAAAGTAAGTAAGTAAACTCTTAAGCAGGTTAGGCTGTCCTGATCATCTGTCTTGCTCACACCATTTCCCTGGCAGATCTCTTCTACAAATAAAGCTCAAAGGTATCTTTATTTATTTTTTTTAATTGGAGTATAATTGCTTTACAATGTTATGTTTGTTCTGCTGTACAACGAAGTGAATCAGCTATATCAAATGTATCTTTAGCGGAGGTTCAGTCATAACAAGTATTTCTGAAGGCATTTTACAGGAGAACCAGGCCAGCGAGACTATTCTCCGAGGCACGCTGGTCCAGCCGGGGAACTTGTGGGCAGGCTGACTCTTGGTCGGTCTTCAGCCTGTGGTTTTGGAAGCTACATGTCAGGACTGCGCGTGCACTGTGGCATCGTTGGGGTAGGACCCTGTCCATCGTTGTGGTAGGACCCTGTCCATCGTTGCGATAGGACCCTGTCCATCGTTGGGGTAGGACCCTGTCCATCGTTGCGGTAGGACCCTGTCCATCGTTGGGGTAGGACCCTGTCCATTGTTGCGGTAGGACCCTGTCCATCGTTGGGGTAGGACCCTGTCCATCGTTGCGGTAGGACCCTGTCCATCGTTGCGGTAGGACCCTGTCCATCGTTGCGGTAGGACCCTGTCCCCATGGAGTTTACAGGTTGGTGGGGAAGGTGGCTCTAAGCAAGTGTGCAAATAATTATGTCATTCCAACCCAGTAAAGTGCTAAAAAACAAAGGGTGGGGGATACCCACTTATGATGAGAGGGTCGGGGAGGCCCCAGCGAGGAGGCATCATTTGGGCAGAGAGCCAAGGGTGCAGGGACAAGCTTGCATCTGGGGGTGGGGGCCCCAAGCAGTAGGGCAGTGGGCTCAGCATGCCCTGAAGGGAGCTTACTCTTCCCTCCTGAAGACCCATTTTGCCATTTACCAACGAAAAGCAGCCTCTTCCTCTGGCCTTGAAATCTCAAAATTTGGACATGAGGTGATGAATTCGCTGGCTCTTGAAAAGCCAGAAATCATAGAGAGAGAATGATGCAGGGACGAGCAGAAACCTGATGGCATGGGAAGAAAGGTCCTAGAATGCTGCTAGGAGAGCCCTGACTGTTAAAAGAAAGAAATGAAACCTGTTTTTATCACGAATCAGCTTTATGGGCAAGACTAAATTAAGACTAGGTTCTTCCATTTCTGGGGGCAAGCAAGCATGAGTTAATGGCTTTTTAAAATAGAATGGAAATTCTACTGGGGCCATCAGGGAACAGAAGAGAGAAGGGTCGGAACACACTGGCCATCTGATGCCAACCGCACTCTCTTAAGTAAATCTGCGTATGCTTTTACCACTTTATGCTCCTCTCAAATTTGACTAGCTTACAGGGCTTCCTGAGCAGTCTACACAGCAGCTAACGATTTAACTTCCACTCTTCTGTGTTTATTTTAGTGTCAGATTTTTATGGTCAAGGTCATCCTGAAGATACACACCTTCCTAGCTGTGCAAAGTTGGTCGATAATCCTCTATTATGTCTTCTATCTTTTTTTTTTCCTTTCTATTCCCAGGAGCCTGCCTCCTCTGTGAATCCCGTTCCAACAGGATGTTGTGGTTTATTTTGTCCCTGCCCTTTGCCAAGTGGACGGCCAGCGTTTTAACCTTTTAGTACTCTCATCCTTTGAGGCAGCTTCCTGTTTCTCTGCTGTCTTGGGGACTCCTGCTGTTTGACTGCAGGGTTTGCATATTCATAAATTCTGAACCTTTGACTCTTCAAGCAGGCCAGCTGTAGTATGAGAGCTGTTTGTTATTGCTCGGTATAGTTTTCTATTTTCACTTGCCAAGAAATACACCTGTGCTTGTATTTCCAGTCATCTCTGTTGGGATCAGCCTCCAGAAAACTAACAGAATCATGATGAAACCTGGTGGGATCATAATCAAACCCGGCCAGCCTGCAAAATGGCTCCGCAGGTCTGCCTGTGCGGAGAGGGCAGGGGGCAGCTGGAGAGACAGAGGCATGCCCAGGGTCAGGCTTTGCCGCGCCAACTGTATGGCCTGGGGGGAGTTTCGTCACCTCCCCAGGCCTGTTTCTTTGTCTACATGATGATGATCTGGAGTGGATATTGCCTTGCTGTAGGGACCACAGAGCTCCAGGTCCCTGACCCAAACAGAGGAGTCAGGGACCCAGCAAAGTGCGAGGCAAGCATGTTGGCAGGGTCCCTAAGATCAGGACCAGGTCTTTAGAGAAAGTATTTGCTGCTTTCCAACTATGGGACTGTGTCATCTCTCTGGTCCTTTCCTACTGTTTTATATACATGTATACAATTTCATTTATTTACCTTTGGCGGTGCTGGGTCTTTGTTGCTGTGCGGGCTCTATTTGTGCAGGGGGCGCCGTAGTTGCAGTGGATGGCCTGCTCGTTGCAGTGGCTTCTCTTGCGGCAGAGCATGGGCACCAGGGCATGCAGGCCCCAGTAGCTGCAGCGTGTGAGCTCAGGAGTTGCAGCCCCCGGGCTCTAGAGCACAGGCTCACTAGTTGCGGTGCATGGGCTTAGTTACTCTGCGGCAGGTAGGATCTTCCCAGATTGGGGATCGAACCTGTGTCTTCTGCATTTGCAGATGGATTCTTTATCACTGGACCACCAGGGGAGCCCTCCTTTCCAACTTTAAATACCTCTGATTCTATGAAAGGATGAGAGTCTTGTGCCTTCCTGCTTCCAGTCACTGGTGGAGATGCTCTGCCAGGGCAAGACGGAAAGTGGACCAGGATTCAGGCCAAGAGCTGGGCTGATGACCTGAGCCCCCAGTGGGACTAGAAAGTAACAGTTTCTGCCCTTGATCTGGGTCATGTGACGATCTATATGACAGAGGGATGGCTTACGTCCCTGTAGAGAGAACCTGTGCCACGCCCTGTGGTAGGGAGAGGTGAAGGAAAAGGCCAGGTTCTCTGACCTCGGGCTTGTGCTCACGGGTGGGGAGGGGAGGGATATTGGTGCAGTCTTGGCCAACGTTCCTTCCCAAAGCCCAGCTTCTCAGTTTTTTCTTTCTAAAGAAGCCTTGCTTGCTTTCCACATTAGAGAGCAGTTAAAGAGGCAGTTCTGCAGGGAGCCAGCAGGTTAGGGATGACTTGAACTATATATGTGTCTGTGGCTGGGCCGTGCTCCTCCCAAGGAGAGTCCCTGCCAGCTAGAGAGTCCCTGCCAGCTAGAGGGTGTTAGCATGACATCCGACCTTGAGGGCGTGTCAGCACTTCCGTGGGTCAGGGTTAGTAGGTTCTTCATCCAGTAATGAGACCAGAACATAAATAACACAGTCATGCTTTTGAAGTTTATTTTTTATTGAGGTATAGTTAATTTACAATGTTGTGTTAGTTTCCGGTGTACAGCACAGTCATTCAGTTATACACGAATATGTTTTTTTCAGATTCTTTTCCTTTATAGGTTATTAAAAAATATTGTTGAGTAGCATTCCCTGTGCTATACAGTATGTTCTGTCGGTTATCTCTTTTTTATATATAGGAGTGTGTATAGTTTAAAATTTTTTTATTGTAGTAAAAGTCACATCATATAAAATATACTATTTTAACCATATTTAACTGTACAGTTCAGTGGCACTGAGTACATTAGTGTGTATAGTTTTTAAAAGATGTACAAGAACAGATTGGATTCTTGGAATGGCTTTATAAGAAAGCCTTTGCATTTCCTCTGGAGCAAGGGAAGCAAGTTTAACTGTTAATTGCAGTATACCTGGAATATGGTTTTTTTACAGCATCGAGAAAGATTGTCTGGCCTGCGAGGAATTTGATATGAACTAGAGAATAAACTCCATCCTAGATCGCAGTGGAGAGTGAAGCACAAATTCCTGTTTCCATCCTTAGACACTGAGGAAGTTCGGGAGGAGGCGGGAGAGCCAGGGACTAGGAATTGCCCAGCACGACTGGGGCCTCTGACTGCTACAAGTGGATCATCTGCATTTTTATCTGCAGGGGGCTTGGGACTGGGCCTGTTTTCCTGCGGGTCCCTCCTGCCTGCCCTCATTTTCCCCAGCCTTCTTCACTCATCGTCCATTCTGTAGTCTTTCATCCTCTCCGTGTAAAATTTAGGGGTGTTGTGACCCTCTGTGACATTTCCTACAGCTGGTGTCTCCGCACCCAGCCTTGAGAAGTGAAGTATGCACAGGGCCAGTTCTCGCTCCTGTGGAAACAGCTTGCCTTTGTCCACAAAACACAGGGCGATTGTGTGCCTAAGGAGAGAATTGTCTTTTCTGTCTTTGATCTTGCTGCCACTGCTACTAAGTCGCTTCATTGTGTCCGACTCTTTGCGACCCCATAGACGGCAGCCCACCAGGCTCCCCCATCCCTGGGATTCTCCAGGCAAGGACACTGGAGTGGGTTGCCATTTCCTTCTCCAATGCATGAAAGGGAAGAGTGAAAGTGAAGTTGCTCAGTCGTGCCCGACTCTTAGCGACCCCATGGACTTCAGCCCACAGGCTCCTCCACCCATGGGAGTTTCTAGGCAAGAGTACTGGAGTGGGGTGCCATTGCCTTCTCCGATCTTTGATCTTGGGCACTAGTAAATTGAAGGTGTTGTTTACTTGTCTTTGCTTGTGCACAAATAAAGGTAGGTATTGTTTTTCCTTTATGAGGTTTTCCCTGTCTCTGGGTTGGTCTGTGCCTTTGTTAAAGTTAGCCGGGATTGAAGTAGACACTGTCTATGGGTATTACGGACCTACCAACTAGATTTCCCTTTGAGGCAAAATAGGTGAAAGGAAGTGCCAACCCTTTCGTTAGGCTTGCTCCCGGGTGCCCAAACTAAGGCCTGCAGGCCACATCCAGCCACTGTGCTGTAATGGTTCGCGAAGAAAAGTCAGAAGAAAAGTAAATTTCTGCGTGTGTGAAATTTACAGATGTTATCAGTGTTTATAAAGGTGGTTTGACTGGAACACAGCTATGGCCCTTCACATTCTGTCTGTGGCTGCTTCACTCTACAGCAGGGTTGAGTAGTTGTAACAGAGAACACGGAACTGTGTGGCCCACAGAGTCTAAAATGTTTCCATAGAAAGCTTTCTGACCCCTGGACTTCAGTAATTAAAACCACCACCATAGTGATGTCTTTTGAGTCTGACTATGTGCCAGGCACCATGCTCAGCATCTTTCAGGCATCCACTTATTCTCATAACAACCCTACAGGTGTAACTCTTCTATCACTATTTTACAGAGAAGGAGAAGGAGGGTCAGAGAAGTTGTGTAATTTCCCCCACATCACATCCCTGGCCCGTGTCAGAGCTGGATTTGCACACATATATGTCTTGGCAACCCACTCCAGTACTCTTGCCTGGAGAATCCCATGGACGGAGGAGCCTGGTAGGCTGCAGTCCATGGGGTTACGAGGAGTCAGACACAACTGAGTGACTTCACTTTCCTTTTCACTTTCACTCATTGGAGAAGGAAATGGCAACCCACTCCAGTGTTCCTGCCTGGAGAATCCCAGGGATGGGGGAGACTGGTGGGCTGCCGTCCATGGGGTCGCACAGAGTCGGACACGATTGAAGCGACTTAGCAGCAGCAGCAGCAGCAGCATGTCTGACTCCAGAGTCTGGAACATCATCCAGTGCAGAATGCCATCCCAGTCAGTTGGACACCCATGAGCATCCTTGCTGGGTCTGAGGTGGAGGCCATAGATAAAAGTTGTTTGAGATCAAATTTATTTTTATTTTCATTAATTTATGTTTAATTGAGACTTTATGTTTGCATCACATAAGAGTGCACAAGTCCCTTAAGGATGATGACTGAATGTGGACCCCAGCGCAGCACCCAGGACATAGTGGAGGGAAATTAAAAGCTAGTGGAGTAAAGGAAGTGGGTGGGCAGTGGGGAGAAGGCAGGAGAACAGGGGGAGAAGAGAAACAGGAAGAGGAAAGACATTATTGAGGAAGAGTGGGGATGCCCCTGGCATTGGCCATCGGGCTGTGGATGGCTCCACCTGGCACCAAGCTGACGCCCACAGCACCAGATACAGGGTGCCCTGGACTTGCCAGGCCTGACCTGACCCATGCATACACCCCCCTCTGCTATGGTCTGGCTGCTCCTCTCCTGCCCCTGCTCCCCTCACCTCTGGTTGCTCTGTGGTTTCCTGGCACCCAGCCCAGACACGCTGCTAACTGCTGAGGGAGAAAGCTGGATGAGTCCGTGTTTAGAGCAGGTCCATTCAGTGGAGGACATGAAGTGAGGGCCCCCAATTCTCACATCTAGAGAGGATGGCTTTCCTCAAAGGGGAAATGTTGACTCTGGAAAGGTGCCAAAAGGAATCCTTTTTCTTCTTATCTTTCCAAGAAGGCTACTGGGTCTGAAGGCGAGCAGCTGACCGGTGAGGACTCATGTCCACTGGCCGCTGACCAGCAGAAAGTACCAGGGCTCTTTCTCACAAGAACAAGCCAGAGGGACGGGAGCAGAGACCTTCTTCCTTGCTGGGCTGGCCTACCTTTAAGAGTTAGTGTGAGGACTCACCCAGAGCAACAAAGTAGCGCTGTAGCCTCTTCCTCAAATGTGTGAGAGGTGGGAGACACCACTGCTAAGTGGCTGAGGCTGAGGGAGGCTGTGTCCTTCCAGGATGATAAAAGTGGACACATACATCGTTTCTGATTTTCCATGATTCTGCCCACTCTCGTTTCCTGACTTGTTTTAGTTGACATAAGAAGAGAATTAACTTTTCATCCAAAAAATCAATGTTTATTGAGCCCCTACATGAGCCAGGCTCTCGGAATACAAGAGAGTCACTAGTCATTCCTAAAGGAGCTCAAGCCTAGGAGAGGCGATACTGCCAGTGCCTCTGCTCTCCTAGTACATGAACAGACTCCTTGCTGTGCGTCAGGCACTGGGCTGGGTTCTCTTCATAGACTAAACCATTCGGTTCCCACACAAACCCAATGAGCCACGTTATTGTGCCCATTGTATGGATGAGGAAACTGAGGCATAGAGAGGCTCAGGGACTTGCTCAAACTCATCAGTGGCAGAGTGGGGGCTCAAACCCATCCTGGCACTGCAGCCCACACTCCCCGCCACTGCCCTGGTCGCAATGACTTGAGGGCTGAGCATGTTGTGCCCTGAGCTTGGCGCTCGGGCCCCTCCATGCTCATTGAATCATCACGACAGCCTTATGAAGTGACAGTTCACAAAGGCGCTTACAGAGGCAATGAGCAGCCTGAACACAGAGCAAATACAGATGTGCCTCCAGAGTCAGTGCCTAAATCACAGCTGCACGCTGACTTTGGCAGTATGATTCTAATAAGGTGACCAGTGCGGCGTGTGCCTCACAGGCTGCTTAGGAAAATGCTCTCCCTTGGTTACAGGTGCTGGGGGAGGCAGCCTCCTGCGGGTGGTGCCAAGTTTCACCATCCTCAGATTATTCCCTCTGCCAAGGTTTCCAGCTTCCTCCTTGAGTACCACCCTTCGCTAGGGCACTGAGCTCTAGACATCCTCAGGAAACTCAGGCCTGTGAACGGAGAAAACCCCACCCTGACCCGGTGGCACCTTGGTTAAGATAGCTCAGATGCAGAAGCCTGCCGGCCTGGAAGGCAGGAGAGGCGAGGCGCAGCCCAGGGGATGGGAAAGAGCCGCAGTGGGCGCACCTGCATTGCGGGAGGGGCAGGCCTCGGTGGTCCCTGTCACAGCGTTGATTGCTGTCGCCGCAATAAAAAGCCTGAGTCTCCCCGCCCTCCTCGGCGCTGCCATCACCACCACATGAATCAGTTATTTCATACAGTGATCTTGCCTCCTGGTGAGAAATAAGGTTAGAAAAGGACGCCTCCAGGGAGAGAAAGAAAGATTCAGAGTGCAAGCAGAGCGGTGGATGCTTCTACAGAGCCGGCCGCCTCGGGGCGGAGCCTGTTGCCATAGGAACCGCGCCCGGGCTGCGTCTGGACCGATGGCTGTTTCCGGGCACCGCCTGGCCTTGGAAACCAGGCTCTGGGAGATTGGCCGCCACCTGGGATTATTTCCTTAGACTAGAGTTCTGGAAGCAGAAATACTTGGTCAACAGACATGAACTTTTGTAAGGTTCTCTCTGAATTATATCTTGGTTAAAAAATAATCCTTTTTATGGGACCCGAACGCGGGGAAGAGGGAGTCAGGGTCCAGCAAGGCGTTACCAGCAACGCAGCCGCCCCGGGACCTTCAGGTCAGGGCTGTGGCCCTCCCAGCTCAGGGCTTGGCTGGGCCTCGGCCCCGGCCTTGGCAGGGCAGTCACCGGGGGAAGTTTGCCGCCTAGAATCCCGGACTCTAAATCCCAACCTGGTAGTCAGAGCCACTGCGGTGATTACTTCAACAAGGTAAACCGCCGAGGCAAGCCGGAGCTCGGCGCTGCCTTGGGTTTAATTGTCCAAATGAAAAGTGTGATTGTGAAACTGGCTGAGGGAAAAACAACCCTCGGTCTTGATGTGCTCATCAGTATGGACATCAGTAATTAGGGACCCAGAGTTAGGACTGGGAGCTTCTCTTCCAGGGATGCTCAGGACAGATGGTCGACTTAAACTTACTGAGGCCAAAGAACAGTAAAACAAAAGAGCATTTTGTTCGCTTGCTTTTGCTTGTTATTTTTGTCATAGTCAGAGCAAGACAAAGAATAAGGAAGGGTTAGCATGCTGCTGGGATGTCTGATGGATTGCAGAATCGTGTTCTGCTTCAGTCTTTTGTGTGAAGGACATCTTTGGGCTGAGAAGGGGCTTCTGAGGGCAAGAAGAAGAAACTCAGATAAGGAAAGGCCAGCAACACAGCATGGTTGTGGGTTCAAGCTGCCAACCAGACCCACAAGACACAGAGATTTTAATGTAATAGTATGGTTAGTAATCATCGGCACAGGAGGCAAAGCAGGCGGCATAGCAGCTTCACCATGTTGCGAGGCTCAGAGCTTCTTACCCCGCTCCCCTACTTGGAATGTGTACCAGAGATAAAAGCCCGCGGAGGAGAGCACAAGTCGTAGCCCCCTTTTCCCACCCGCCTTTTACGTCATTCCAGTTGTGCAGCCACCTCGGAGTTCCACTCATGGACACCAGAATGAGGCAGATGTAACATTCTCCATGTATATCAACTCGGTTCATGAGAGAACGCTGCTGCGGGAAAGCCAGGCCCTTCTCAGGTGGGTCTGCATCAGCCCAGGCCTTGTGGTAGCCTTTCACCCATAGTAGAGGCTAGGGGTTGAATTACATCCCTCAAAAAGATATGTTCAAGTTGCAAACCCCACTACCTTTGGGTGTGGCCTGTCTAGGAAGGGCTGTCCTGACACCTGGGACCCAATCAACATGCCTGTGACTTGGAGGCAGGAAACTCTGTCCCCAGGAGTGATTTTGAGAAGTTCTGCTCATGTCTCATGTATTTTTGGGTCATCACTGCCTAGTACACCACCTGGCAAATAATTATATGTAAAATGTATGACATTAAATGGTAACCCCCACTCTCCCTCCCCCCCAAAAAATTAAATGGTAATTCCAAGATATGTTCTGGTGTGAGTTCCTGGGCTGTAACTGGGTCAGCTGGTTCTGTCTTCATCCACAGAACCCCACTAGGTTAAAGCCAACTTGGGCCATCTCTCTTTGCAAGGACACTTTTATAGGGAAGATCGTTTCTGCTTCATCAACCATTATTTTCAAATAGTCCCCTTTGGTATAGGACCTCTCCACCCCACTGAAGAATGACTCCTAGACTCCAGGGTGAGTGGTCTGTGCTGCCCCTGCCAAAGGAGAGGAGAGGACTGCCTCCTGGAGTCCAAGCCAAACCATTCACCCAAGTCAGTTGCAAAGAGTCTGGACTGACAGGAAGAGCCTGGTTCTGAGGGGTCACTTGTGGGGCACTGATCTGTAAAATCCATCCTAACAATATCTCCTCTCCAGTCACTCAACCCTGGACTGGAAATAATCATTCCTTACCATCTTCTTTCAGAAGACCATTTGGCAACAATATTCAGAAAGGCTTTTGAAAACAAAGATTATAAAATAAAACAACAACTAAATGACGATTTTATTAGGTCGACTCTATAGGCTCCCGGTTTTTAGGCTGCCTCCTCCTAGTTGGTTGCGTTTACCTTTCCCTCAAAGACATCCCCTCTCTAGCCAGCTGGCTTTGTTGCACTGTGGGATTTGCTGACCCCTGTCCCGGCCTTTGCCCATCCTTGAGGGGCATTGTGGCACCGTGAGAGAAGAGCTATGCCAGCCACAAGGCCCGAACTCTAGTTCAGCTCACTGCCCAATGGCCGCTGCACTCTGGGCTGGTCTTGTAAACCTTCTGAACCTCGGTTTCCACTAAAGTAATAAGATACCTGCTCTTGTTACTGCCCACAGCATGACAGGCCGATAAGTAAGGCAAGTTGTTGGGGCAAGGAGCAGCAACTGTATTCAGAAAGCCAGCAGGTCAAGATGATGGACTAGTGCCCCACACAACCATCTTCCCCAAGTTAGAATTCAGGCTTTTTTTTTTGTTTCAACAGAGTCATTATTTTGTTTTATTTATCTACTTTTTGGTTATACCATTCCAGCTTCCCAGGTGGCTCAGTGGTAAAGAATCTGTCTGCCAATGCAGCAGACACAGGAGACCCAGGTTCAATCCCTGGGTTAAGAAGATCCCGTGGAGGAGAAAATGGCAACCCACTCCAGTATTCTTGCCTGGAAAATTCCATGGACAGAGGAGCCTGGTGGGCTATAGTCCATGGGGTTGCAAAGAATCGGACAAGACTGAGGGACCTCAGTTTCCTGACGGGATCAAACCCAGGCCCACAGCAGTGAAAGTGCAGAGTCTTAACCACTTGGTGCCCAGGGAATTCCCCAGGCTTCTTTTCTACTAAAAAGGGAAGGGGTATGGTTGGTTGCAGCAAACCTTTTGGTACCAGAATCCTTTGTTCTCGCAGCTATCCAGTCAAAATGTTCCTGTAAACCTCCTAAAAGACATTATTCTCTGTTCTGCAACTTTTTTTCTTATATGAATGGAAAAGTGTTATACTTTTAAAGGCCAGAGCCTTGAGAGAGGGCCATCCTGTATATTTCAGGCTGTAGACAGCCTTCTTAACTTAGAGCAAAGGCAATAGAATACAAAAGTTAAAGCAAAAGAAACAGATCCAATATGGAGTCAGATTTGTCCTTCCCTGTTAAATTCTGTCTCTGGGTTTGCTTTGCTTTGTATTATGAAGGTGCTTTCTAAATTCTAAACCACAAAGCAGGTACGAAGAATTGCCTTTCCATAATGGTGTCTGATCCAACTATTTTCCAGCTCTGAGATGAGCAGAACCTTTCCATGATGTTGTATCGCTGATCCATTTGTAGGGCTCTGTCACTGCACATCTGCTTCCTGGCTGCTTGCTATGTGACAGGCACTGCATAGGGGCTGTGGGGTTAGAGGTAAGAGATGGAGCTGGCAGTAGTTTCCAGCAAGGGATGCTGTGGAGCTCATGAGCAGACACCCAGTCCACATGGGGATGGGAGGGTCTGGGATGGAAGGAGCCACAGGGAATCCTTCCTAAAATGCGGCTGTCTTTGTGGAGTTCTGGAGGACTTGAAGGAGTTAACCCGGGAGAGGAGTCAGAAGAGCTTGCGTGTTCCTCTCAGAACAAGCGGTATGTTTCCTACATTGGTTTCAGCAGAGTGAGGGGACAGAGATATTTGTAGGAGACCCTCCCGTGTGCTGGGGGATGGCAGGCATCCTGCCTCAGGCACTAAACCTCAGTAGTATCTCCCCACCCCCAGCCCCCAGACACATAATCAGTAGGACAGTCAAAAATGCCCCTTCCCATTCCTGAATGCGTACCCCACGGCTCCATCAGGGGGATCGGTGCCCTTCCCTGGTTGAGAAATTCTGCTTAAAAACGCATGGTGGCATGACTTAGGAACCAGAGTGTGACTGGGGAGGCTACAACATGGAAAAAAAAATGAGGAAGGCAGAGGGCAGATCATAAATGGCCCTAAATGCCATCCTAAGAGGTTTATGTTCTAGCAGAGATGTCCTTGATTGGAGATAAGTAGACTGTACACAAAGGACTTTGAATTGAACCTGACACGTAATACATCAGTAAATTTCAGTTCTCTATCTCCCAGGGTCCTGCCAAGCCCAGTTCTATTAGCACCTCTCGTGTTCTTACACGTGTGCACTGTCTGTATACTTCCTGAGTGACCACAGTCCAACTGGCTGAGGACAGTTAGCTCTCTAACATCTATCCAACTGGAGGGAAACACTGGGCGGGGGACCCGACAGCACCACGAAGTCTGCACGGCACGCAGCAGACTCAAGGATCTTGGGCTCATCTCTGCTCTTGGGGCTTTACCCTCTGGCTGCAGAAGGTCTCAATGCAACTCCAACCCAGAAAGAATCTATAGTTAAAGAAACTAGTGGTTTCTTTAGAAACCACTAGTCAAGGACTTAACCATTCCCAACTGCAATTGTCTGCTTACTCATGCATCTCCCACTCTGAACGGTGATCTTCCTGAAGGCTGAGCCACCGTTCTGTTTGTCTCTTTATCCTCAGAGCCTGCTCAATGCCTGGCACATGCTAGACATTCAGTGATTGAGTGAGTAGGTGAAGCTTCTCTGACTGCAAGCCGGGCAACAAGACCAAGGATCCCTCCCACTTTTTCACCATCCTGTGAGAACAGAGACTCACTCCAAGTGTATGCCCCATAGTTTGGGTTGAGTGGAGGGGTCAGAAGAAATGATGTTAGAGGGGAGGACTAGATTTCGATGAATTTGGCTACTGGATTCATCATGGTCAGTAAATTTCATCAGAAACACAAGAGAGGAGAGTCCTGTCTTAAGAAGTCAGGGACTGTTGTGATAGCCTGTCTTAGGAAAAAGACGTTGTAGCTTGGCGTGGGATGTGCCTGCCTTTAGTTCCCAGAGTGGATTCTCATTAAATTGTAAACTTCTAGCAAACACCTATATATGAATGTTTATCGGAGAAGGCAATGGCAACCCACTCCAGTACTCTTGCCTGGAACATCCCATGGATGGAGGAGCCTGGTAGGCTGCAGTCCATGGGGTTGCTAGGAGTCTGACACGACTCAGCAACTTCACTTTCACTTTTCACTGTCATGCATTGGAGAAGGAAATGGCAACCCACTCCAGTGTTCTTGCCTGGAGAATCCCAGGGATGGGGGAGCCTGGTGGGCTGCCGTCTATGGGGTCGCACAGAGTCGGACACGACTGAAGCGACTTAGCAGCAGCAGCAGCATATATGAATGTTTATAGCAGCATTATTTATAACAGCCAAAAAGTTGAAACAACCCAAATGTCCATAAACAAAATATCCATCTGCTTATCTGTACAATGGAATATTTTTCAGCCATATAAAAGAATGAAGTGCTGATACAAGCCACATGGATGAACCTTGGAACTGTTCTGTAAGTGAAGTAAGCCAGACCCCTAGATCAACATTATTCAGATCAGATCAGATCAGTCGCTCAGTCATGTCCTACTCTTTGCGACCCCATGAATCGCAGCACGCCAGGCCTCCCTGTCCATCACCAACTCCCGGATTTCACTCAGACTCACATCCATCGAGTGAGTGATGCCATCCAGCTATCTCATCCTCTGTCGTCCCCTTCTCCTCCTGCCCCCAATCCCTCCGAGCATCAGAGTCTTTTCCAATGAGTCAACTCTTCGCATCAGGTGGCCCAAGTACTGGAGCTTCAGCTTTAGCATCATTCCTTCCCAAGAAATCCCAGGGCTGATCTCCTTCAGAATGGACTGGTTGGATCTCCTTGCAGTCCAAGGGACTCTCAAGAGTCTTCTCCAACACCACAGTTCAAAAGCATCAATTCTTCAGCGCTCAGCCTTCTTCACAGTCCAACTCTCACATCCATACATGACCACAGGAAAAACCATAGCCTTGACTAGATGAACCTTTGTTGGCAAAGTAATGTCTCTGCTTTTGAATATGCTATCTAGGTTGGTCATAACGTTCCTTCCAAGGAGTAAGCGTCTTTTAATTTCATGGCTGCAGTCACCATCTGTAGTGATTTTGGAGCCCAGAAAAATAAAGTCTGACACTGTTTCCATTGTTTCCCCATATATTTATTATATGATCCCATTTGTGTAACAGGCCAGAATAGGGAAATCTGTAGGGACAAAAGACTGAAGGCAGGAGAAGGGGACTACAGAGGACGATTTAGTTGGACGGCATGACCAACTCAATGGACATGAATTTGAGCAAGCTCTGGGAGTTGGTGATGGACAAGGAAGCCTGGTGTGCTGCAGTCCATGGGGTCACAAAGAGTCGCACACGATTGAGTGACTGAACTGAACAGATAGAGACAAAAAGTAGATTAGTGGCTGCTTAGGACTGTGGGGGATGGGAAAGTAGGGAGTAATAGCTAAAGGGAACAGCTTTAAAAAACTTTTTTTAAATTGAGGTATAGTTGATTTATAGTGTGTTAGTTTCCAGTGTACTGCAAAGTGATTCAATTATACTTTTTTCAGATTCTTTTCCATTATACTTCATTGTAAGATGTTGAATATAGTTGCTATGCGATACAGTAGGACCTTGTTGTTTAACTATTTTCTATCTGCTAATATATAAAATCGTATGTGTATCTGCTAATCTCAGAGTCCTAAATTATCTCTCCTTTGATACCCATAAGTTTGTTTCCTGTGTCTGTGAGTCTCTTTCTGTTTTGTGAATAAGTTTATTTGTATCATGTTTTTTACATTCTATGTATAAGTGATATTGTTGCAGGAAAGGGACCCCTTACAGGGCTGGAAACTGGGCTCTGGGCTCTTGTCTAACGCTCGGAAATGAATTGTCCGAGGAGACACATGTGCTGACAAAGCAAGAGATTTTATTGGGAAAGGGCGCCCGGGTGGAGAGCAGTAGGGTAAGGGAACCCAGGAGAACTGCTCTGCCACATGGCTCTCAATGTCAGGTTTTATGGTGATGGGATTAGTTTCCGGGTGGTCTTTGGCCAATCATTCTAATTCAGAGTCTTCCCTGGTGGCGCTCGCATCACTCAGCCAAGATGGATGCTGGCGAGGGGGATTCTGGGAAGTGGACGGACACTCGGTGTCTCCTTTCGACCTTTCCCGAACTCTTCCAGTTGGTGGTGGCTTATTAGTTCCGTATTCCTTATCAGGATCTCCTGTCATAAAACAACTCATGCAAATGGTTACTATGGTACCTGGCCAGGGTGGGCAGTTTCAATCAGTGTGCTTCCCCTAACAATATCACATGATACTTGACTTTATCTGGTTTATTTCACTTAGTATGATCATCTCTAGGTCCATCCATGTTGCTGCAAAGGACATTATTTCCTTCTTTTCATAGCTGAGTAGTGTTCTGTGGTGCATGTATGTGTATATAGTTACCACATCTTTACCCATTTGCCTGTCGATGGGCGTTTAGGCTGTTTCCACGCCTTGGCTGTTGTCAGCAGGGCCGCTGTGAACATTGGGATGCATGTATCTTTTCAAACTAGAGTTTTCTCCAGATCAATGCTCAAAAGCAGGATTGCAGAATCATATGGCAGCACTATTTGTAGTTTTTTAAGGAGTATCCATACTGTTCTCCATAGTGGCTATACCAGTTTGCATTCTCAGCAGCAGTGCTGGAGAGTTGCTTTTTCTTTACTCCCTCTCTTGCATTTATTGTTTGTAGACTTTTAAATGATGAAAACTGTACACTTGAAGTGGGTGAATTGTGTAGTATGTGAATTATATCTCAATAAAGCTGTTAAAAAACAAAACTTCTAAAGCAGGTGTTAACCTGGGCTTTTGAGAACTGTGTACTATGTCAATTTGGGCATGTCTCTGCATTTTTCTGAATTTGTCAAGTCCACCAAATTCTTTGTGACCTTCCCCTCCTGCCCCTCTGCAGAGCTGAGTGCCCCTTCACCGGGCTTGCTGCAATGCCTGATTACATGGAAAGGATTTAATGAATATTAATGTTATTAAACATGCAAATTCAGTTTTTATCATTTAAATAAAATAATTAGTGTCTACTTTTAAACTAGTAACTAACAAAGGAATAGAAAGCAATGCATTTCCCTGCTCCATTGCTATAGAAAGGGAATGATTATGGAGTCCATTCTGATATATAGGATTTTTATATTCTAAAGTATTGTTTGTAATATGAAGACCTAACTTTTTATGTGGCTTCTTGCTGGTCATTTTTGTTACCAAAGCCTTTTCAGGATCAGTTAAATGACCTGATAGAGGAGTTATGTTAATATTTTGACAAGTTTGACAAGTTTCTAACCTTTGAGAACTTTGGCGTCATCAGAAAAACAAAAGGTTCTGTTGGCCCCCTGAAATATTGACTTACATGATTTTTTTCTGAATGGTTAGAATGACAAAAAACAGAGAAATATCATTTGCATGATTTGACTTTGAGGAACTGTATTTTATAGACCCTTTCCTGGGTAAGACCAAGAAGGGAAAAAGTAGAGCCTTATTGAACTGGGCTGTTTTGCATTTTTAAAAAAATTTGCATTGGTGTTTCAAGCTAGTTAAAAAATCTAAGGAAATAGATTTTTTTTTTTTCCTTACTAAGGGAAGTGAGTTTGTGCTCTCCAGCTCCACCCAAACAGCCTTCTAAATTCGAACTTTTCCTACTGAGCTCCCGCGTGCCTAATTTCTTCCTGGGATCTTTCGCCACTGCATCCCCTTTCGCTTACTTAGCGGCACACCCTCTTTCCAGTTGGTTGGTAAGCCTGTCGGCTGCGGGCGCAGGGAGCTATGCACAGTCCTCCCCCTGGTAACAGTGCAGCCCGGTTCTGGTGATGGTGCCGCGGCCCAGCACAGGAGCGTGGAAACAGCTGACTGCTGACTCAGAGGGGAGCGCAAGCCACCCACGAATCTCATTGCAGCTCGCTGCTGCATCCCGATCCCATAATCCCTTGCTTGGTCTGCTGCAGTCTTTTCAACAGACGCTGAGTGAGAAAAAGATGTCCTGGGAGATAAAGGTTGATTGGTTTGAATACCGAAAGGGGTCTCCCACTTGTTAATGACCCAGAAACGTCCCTGCCGACTTTCCTGAGCCTTCTCTTGTCTCCTCCATTTTTCTCTTCCTCTCTTCTGTTCATGAGCTGGCACATCACTCCATAGAGCAGAAGATATGCTGGGCTGCTGATGATGGCTGCATTGCATGGTAGGGAATTTTAACCAGTCTCTTTGCATGGTGCTTCCAGACTCGAGAGAGAGCAGAAATGCGCATTGTTCTTTTGGGTGGCTGCGGGCTGCAGCGCCAGGTGGGGGAAGATGTCGTTCATTAGTCTGTCTGCAGAAATGGGTAGGTCCTCGGTGTTCATGCTGCTTAGTCTTAGGCCAGGGGAATAACTAATTCATCCTGCTGCCTCTGTTCTGGCGTTTACCCCTCTCTTCTCTCTAATGGTGATGTAGTATGCTCTGTAACTATCAGACAGAGGGAGACCCACTCTGCTTAAACAAAAGCATCAAATTAGCAAGAATAGGGCGATCATCATGCCAGATTTTTCTTATCAAGTTTCTAATGTGATCTAACTGGATCTTTATTTTTACTAGTTTTATTTTAATGTGTATATAGGCCTATTTTAAATATAAGATTTTTTTCCCTGTGCATCTTGCTGTTGGGTACAAAAATGGGGATGAAATGTTTAATTTGCAGGATTCCTTCCTCAGTACCCCAGGGTAGAGGAGACTGTGTGATTCGACCCTCCCCCACTGAGTCCTCTGTTAGGGAACCCTGGGGTTGAGTGCCACAGTTCCCAGTTACCATTGGAAACCCAGTCATTCATAATGCATGACTCGACCCTCTGAATTCTGAATGCCATTGATGATCAGAAAATGTGCAGGAGAACATTTGGGGCCTTTTCTGACTTTTTTTTTTTTTTTTTTTTGCTGCCTTTGAAATAGACTCAAATCTGGGTGGAGTTCAATGGCAGCACTACATAGAAAGGGGGAAAAAAAGATCTTGGGTTGGACCTTAGGTTTGCTTCCTGAAGCAGTAGGCATCATTTTTGTATCCAAGAGCTGTTTGTGCAACGATGCCCCACCCTGCCATTATTCCTTATTGGGGTGTGGGGCAGGGGATTAGGAGAGCAAGTAGGAAGGCTATTATTTTAAATTAAAAATTGAATGTTAATTAGTAGATTTCTGAACCCAAAGGTAAAATGATATTTCTGTCTTAAGAAAAGATGGTTTCACTATCAGCTTTAAGGAACAGGTCCATAGATTCAGAACAAGGCATTTTAAACATTATTAGTTCAATTCTTTGGTTTAGATCATCTTACAGTAGTTTTATTCCTCATGAGTAAATTGTGAGTGGTTTTTTGTTCTCGGCTTTGTTTTAATCAGACTGTGTAAGGAAAGCCATTTGTTTGCCCAGATTCTTGAATCGATTTCCTAAGTATTAGGATTCACTCCTGTCCACTGTGAACCTGTTTCCTGGAGCCTTTCAGTATTTTTGGACAGATGCTTTAGCAGCATCCTTCCTAACCCACTGTGTTGTTAAATAATGCACGCCCCTCCAGAGTGAGCACACAATGAGAAGTTTCGTGTGTGCAGTGGTGGAGAAAGCATCTCTGTTGCAGAGATGTGAACAGTGGCCTTTCCTAAACCTCCAAGTGTTTCTTTCCAGTTTTCTCCTAGAAAGACACGAGGGGTTGGCACTGGAAAGGTTAAAACACTGCTGAATGTAAAAATGTTCTCTGGTAGAATGTGCTGTTTCAAGAAACAAGAACACAGCATATATATATAACCCACACATTTTAAAATGGAGAATAAAATCCATACATATTTTCACCATAGTTAATGTTATAATCCTGGGATGACTTAATTTTTTATTTATATGATAACAAAAGTTGAGTGATTTTGTTGCTTGTGAAATATGGTAAAAAAAATACTCATTCTTTGTCTTACTAAAGTAAAAATGTCCTTCACTTGGATTTCTTTGGACATTAATTTCTCTAAACTCAGGACTTTCTTTTATCTATCCTTATTAAGTAGAAAAAAATCCTAAACATGTAGCTATTTATTTAACTAAGCTTAATTTTTAAGACTCCCTTGTGCTTTTTTTTCATTACCTCTCTGATAAAACTAAGACTTCAGCCAAATATTTATGTGTATTATTGAGATGTATAGGAGAGAAATACTTCCAAACTTAAAAAATTGCCACAAATTTTTTACAGTCATTTTTTTTTCTTTTAAAAAATGTGACCAAGTTACTTCTAATTGTGGTAAAATTCTCATTTGTACACACCCGTGATTACTTTTCAAAAAAAAAATCTAATACCATCTGTGTCCCTTTATTACTTATATAAGAATTTTAGTGTAGATTTATAGGATCTGCTATTAGGATTCTTTGAATATCATTATTATGCAGTTTATCAGAATTGACCAGATCAGGCTTCCTCGAAGAATTTGCAGGTTCAGATTAGACCAAATACTGAGGAAAAAGAAACCAAATGTAATTATTCAAATAACATCATTGGAGGAGATATTCATTCCTGCTTTTTACATGTCAGTCTCCCCTTTTCTACTTTACCCACTCTGCCTTCATATTCTCTATTGAGGATTCCATTCTTCTAAGTGCTTTTATTATTATTATTAGAAACTTACTAGTTTAAGTAAACATTTATTCTAATCAACAACAGATTTAAATAATATGCTTCCGGGGGAAAAACGTATTGCTGCTATATATGCCTGTGTCTTTTGAAGTTCCGATGTAGAATAGATTTCTCTTCCCCTTTCTCGCTAATCTCACCCACCTCCTGGGGCTTAGGGCCCTGGCTGCCCTCTGCCTTTCCCCAGAATATTCAGCCTCTTTGTGTAGTCCCCAAGGAAAGCAAGGGAAGAGACTTGGCAAGGTGATGGATGTGGGGAGAGGAGACCCAACTCACCCTGACCTGTCCCAGGGCACTGTCAGATGAATGTCAATTAGCCTGACGACTTAACACTCCCCATCACACAGACCTAGCCTTCTGGAACTTAGAAAACCCAAAGCAGATCTTAAGAACTGACTACGGAAGGTGAGTACTTTCAGGAAGAAGGCAATGGCAAATGTTGGCAAACTAAAGAAAGAGGTAGAGGAAACAGGCATAAACTGTCATATCACAAGTTGGGGGCTTGACTTAAAAATCAGCTTCCATATGGTCAAGCTCAGCAGTCTGGGGGAGCTGTCATACATCTGACCCTGGGAAGGAGAACCCTTGGAAAGCTTGGGCACACGCCTCCCTGGAGACAGAAGTTAAAGCCGATGGCTTCCTGAGGCCCCTGCCCCGCCTCCGCGCACACTCACATTCCTCCCATCAAGAAAGATACTGCATCTGGCTTTTCTAATTTACAAAATGGCCCATTTGGGATAGAGGCTTGATTGAACTGGAAATAGGTCACCCTGTTTTAATTTCACTGAAGATTGTCCTCTTTTCTTTCCTCCAGTTGAGTCCTCAGTAACAATGCAGATTTCATTGCAAGTGGATAATAATATGCTCATAAATTTGAAAAATTAAAAGTACCTTGTTTTTTGAATTGTATTTTAATTTGTACATTGAGCTCCAGGTACCACCTGCTCTGGCAGGTAAAAGGTAGTTTACTGTAAGTTTATAGGTAATCCCAGTGGTTCAAGAGCTCCTTCCTATAAATGTAAAAGAAGGCTTTTAACTTCTTGGGAAGTTGATTTAAGCCCATCTGCACCATTGTTGTTGGTCCAAGAAAAATTAAAAAAAAAAAGTAGCTATATTAATAAATTCAGTTAAATTCCACAAAGAGAAGCCATAATCCAGGAATGCCATAAAATTAAACAATGGAAATGGAGTCTAGTGCCTTTAGGATGACATATAATCAAATATGCTGCCGCTTACCCACAAATCACATGTTAAAATTTGATTTTGCAAAGGATTCTTGACCTGTTTCCCAACCATGTTTCTTAGACCAGCCACACAAGCTTTCACCAATCTCCCTTTCTCCAGAAGACGTTTTCAGTCTGTTTTTCTCTTCTATCCTCTCTCCCTACTCTTCATCACTCTACCGTCAGAAATAAAGGGTTTGGATAGTTTTCCGATCTCAGTGGTATAATTTGGAGTGGGAGATATGGTTTCAACTGTGGAATTGTGGGTGCAGGCATTTTTCTTTCATTTCATCTCCTCCTATCAAATTCTTCTTTTCCATTTGGTTGTAATTTCCACCAAGTTGTAGATTTGAGAAAGTGAATCAGGCAAAATACCAGAGATGATGTGGGGAAGGAAATGCTGGGGCAGGATTTTTCTATGCCCAGGGATTTCATTATCTGATGGTTACGTTGTTTTTACCCACACAAGCTGTGTTTAGTTGGCAAGTCCCCACTAACATGGAATTTATGTGTCAACCTTCTTAGATTTTTTTTATTTCCATGCATATGTGTCTTTAGTAGTTCTCAATTTCTTTTCCTGCATTTGTAAGAGTGTTCAAATGTGTCACTAAATATTTAGCTTCTGGATCATGGTTTATGTTGCTAATCATTAGACTTATATGGGAAGGCAGGTAACGTCTGATTTCGGGTGAAAATGTTCAAGTGCCCGGTAATAACCATGCTCTTCATCTTGTAATTTAGCAAGTGCTGCTCTTTTCTGCTGGGACTGAGTCTATTCCCGTGTTACACTTTCATTCAGTCCACTTACAAAAATGTGTCAGGAGACTCGTAGACTTAGAGAACTAACTTTCTGGGGGAAGGATGGGGAGAAAGGTTAGTTAGGAAGTTTGGGATGGACATGTACACACTGGTGCTGCTGCTGCTGCTGCTAAGTCGCTTCATGTCCGACTCTGTGCGACCCCATAGATAGAAGCCAACCAGGCTCCTCCATCCCTGGGATTCTCCAGGCAAGAATACTGGAGTGGGTTGCCATTTCCTTCTCCATATTAAAATGGAGAAGCTGTATTTAAAATGGATAACCAGCAAGAACCTACTGTTTAGCACATGGACCTCTACTCAGTGTTATGTGGCAGCCTGCATGGGAGTGATGCATACATGTATATGGATAGCTGAGTCCCTTTGCTGTCCACCTGAAACTGTCACATCTTAATTGGCTATGCCCCAATACAAACTAAAAAGTTTTTTTAAAATGTGTGTACTATGTACCAAGCACAGTTCTGGGTGCCGAGACTACTGCAGAGCAATCAGATAAAAATCCCTGCCTTTGTGAATCTTATGTTGTAGTGTGGGGGTGGGGTGGGCAGGAGGCAATATTCGCAATAAATACATCGCACCCTTATTGGAAAGGGACCAGGGGGCTAGGGAGAAAAACGGAGCAAGGACGGGGGTGCTAAGTGCTAGGAGACTGGGGCAGGTATCAATTTTAAAAAGAGTGGGCAGACTGAGATGGGGACATTAAAGCAAAGATGTGAGTGGGGAGCGAGCCCCGCTGTAAGCAGCACTGTTGGTTTTCCACCAGCAAGGACCCTCAGCTAGTCTCCCCACACAAGAGCTCTCACAGCTGGCTCGTGTCGGTACTACACTGATGTTGGCTGTTGGTGTGGTTTTAAAAAGGCTCTCTCTGCCCTGGCGTCCCTATCAGTTCCTCTCTGTCGGCCTCCTGTGAACAGATGCTGCTGGTTCCTGCATCCTGAAGCATGCTGGCTCCTGCAGAGACAGAGCACAGCCAGGTGTGTTCATGTGTGTCTTGCAGATCCCCAGCTAAAGAGTAGTTCTGTATTCTGATTTTTATTACCATGCTCTTAATTTCTGCTGGTTATGTGTGTAAGAAGGATCTCAGACAGTTCAGAAACCAAGAAGGGGAAAGGACAGTAGCTGAGAATCTAGATAAGTATTTACATGCGTGCGTGCTAAGTCACTTCAGTTATCTCCAACTCTTTGGGACGCTATGGACTGTAGCCCGCCAGGCTCCTCTGTCCATGGGATTTTTCAGGCAAGAATACTGGAGTGAGTTGTCATGCCCTCCTCCAGGGGATCTTCCTGACCCACGGATCGAACCCTTGTCTCCCATGGCTCCTGCATTGCAGGCAGATTCTTTACCCCTGAGCCACCAGGGAAACCCAGTAAGTATTTACAGCTTTTCTAATCCAAGGAGACCAGAATCTGCAGTTATGCCCAGATGCTTTGATGGAGAAAGGCCGTCAGATGTTTCGTGGATACTCCTTGTGGCATATTCAGATGGTTGGAAGCTTCCCACAGTGCTTAACGAGTGCATTTTGTGCCTCCATTTTTCTAAGCACATTCTCCCTCCAGGAGCAGTCAAATTTCTTTCTACTGTGGCTATCCAGTTATATTCAGGGAATGATCATTATCTTGGCAAAGTTTTGGTTTGGAGCTCTTTGGGGGTTGGAAACCTTTTGTGTTGATTCTGGGAGTCCTGAAAATCCAGAAGTCTTCAACAGCTCACTTGTGACTGATTGTGACGTTGTCATGATTTTAAATTACTGTTAATGAATAAACTTAATTTACCATACAAATTAACAATACTAACAAAGACTCCCTCTCACCCACTACAATAATTATCATGGAATTAGAGTGAAAATTAGAATGAAATGTTTTTTATTTCCTCTTTGGAGAATATAAATGTCTGCTCAGGAAACTTCATTTAGTCAGCATAGATCATTTGATTAGAACAAATGTTTTTTTCTTGCCAAAATTGCAAGTTTAAGGTTAAAAAAAGAGTAAAATCCAGTTTGATGTTTTCTTTCTGCTTACTTCAGTACTCAACATGACTGATTCTTTCAAAGAATATGCTCTTTGGCTTGACTGTGCTGAATGACATTATTATTATTTAGTCTCCTTTGACTGTTTCCCTTTGTTCCAGCATGTCTCACTTCTCTGATTGAACTTATTCTTTGACTAAAGTTTTCCGCAGGCAAAAGGCAGGCACAGGACATGATGGGGGCAAGGACCATTTGATCCTGCTCCGTTTCAGCGTGAACATTTCCAAAAGCTATTCAAAGTAAAATTCTTTTTAACTGATTTTAACTGAAAAGTTTAGTATGATTTTTAAAATTTTACTAATTTATTTTTATTATTTATTTAAAAAACTTTTAAATTTATTTGGCTACATTGAGTCTTAGTTGTCACACGTGGAATCTTCAGTTGCGGCATGTGGGATCTAGTTTCCTGACCAAGGGTTGAACCGGGGCCCACTGCATTGGGAGCGTAAAATTTAACCCTTGGACTGGCAGGGAAGCCGTATTTAATTGAAGGGTAATTGCTTTACAGAATTTTGTTGTTTCCTGTCAAACCTCAACATGAATCAGCCATATAGTATGATTTAAAATGTATATATATGGAACGCTTGGTGTGTCATGCTTGCTCAGGGTCTAAACCAGTCTTCTGTATTGTTCCAGTGTAAGTGCTGCTGAAAAGAGAAGTCTATCATCTTTATAAGCCACACACACACACACACACCCCAGTAAAGTGTTAAACTTGCTTACGACTAGGTAACATGAACTTATCAGAAGGCAGAAAGCTTGCAATCCGAACTTTCTGATTCACTGATTTTACTGGATGACCTTAGACAAGTCATTTAACCCCCCGGCTTTGGTTTCCTTATCTTGCTGCTGCTGCTGCTGCTAAGTCGCTTCAGTTGTGTCCGACTGTGTGCGACCCCATGGACGGCAGCCCACCAGGCCCCGCTGTCCCTGGGATTCTCCAGGCAAGAACACTGGAGTGGGTTGCCATTTCCTTCTCCAATGCATGAAAGAGAAAAGTGAAAGTGAAGTCGCTCAGTCGTGTCCGACTCTTGGCGACCCCACGGACTGCAGCCCACCAGGCTCCTCCGCCCATGGATTTTCCAGGCATGAGTACTGGAATGGGGTGCCATTGCCTTCTCCGTTCCTTATCTTAAGGCCAGACAAATGCATCCCTTCACTGTTCTTGGGGATATCTTAGGGATGCAGTCAAAGAAAAGTAGATGATGTGCTAACACTTTGAGCTCCTGAGAAAAGAGCTGCATTTAATTCAGTCAGTGGGTATCACTCTCTACTCTGGTACTTTCATTCTATGAAAGTCTAGCAGATAATGCTGGCTAATTAGATCTGTCACACCTACGCCGTTTACCTGATGCAGTGAGTTCCATTGGAGCGTGCCCCTTGTACAGCAGGCGCTTTTACGAGCCCCATCTATTTATTAATCATGCTCTTCAGAGAGCTTACCCAGAAGGCACAGAGCTAGAAAATGGGTGTGGCGTGTCTGTATCCATTCTCCAATAGATTTCTGCAGGGAAGTTGACATACCTTTTTAAAAGTTGATGATTTAGTGGAGAGAAAGAAGAAACACCATTTGTACTTGGAAAATAACGTTTCTTTTAGAAAGTGTGAAATTGTTGATTCTGTGAACACAGGTCCTGGATCAAGTTAAAATGTATGTAAACCAAGCTTCCATAGCACAGCCTTCTGAAAACCCAAGTCTAGGAGACGTATAGTGGTTTAAAGGGTGAAAAGGTCATGGGTTTGGCATTCTGGCAGACTTCCTAACTGACCCTCAGTTTAAACAGTCCATAAGTACTTCCCTACTTCCCACCTAGGGTCATACTTTTTTTTTGAATAGAGCATTTCTGTTGGGATTTGGGGTGGGAGCTGTGGACACCTTGGCAAATATTAGACAATTAGTAAGTGAATTTTAGCCCAGCCTTGGTTCACCCCTGTGGGACAGAAGCCAGAAATTCTTTAAGGTGATAAATGGAGTTGTGTTTTATGTTATAATGTTACCCTCCCCTATTCTTTCATAACCCTCTGCTTTCTTTGTTACCCTCTTCCAATTCTCTTTTGCTGACCTGAACTGTCACATTTTGAAACCTACTCTGGATTAATTCACTTCACCAGTCCCTCAGATACCCCCACACGAACACCAACAGACACTGTTTAAAATAATAGAGATTGCCTCTAGCCTTTGTCCCTGCTTCATGACAAATACATATTAGTATGAAGCCTATAAACCTTTAGTTGTAAAGAAAATGCTTTGAACTACATACAAAGTTTTTATTGAAAACTTCTAATTATTCCATTCCTGCATATTAATAGTATATAGGGAAGGAACCATTTTTCTTCTATACACTTAAGTTCATACCTGAAGCCTGTGAATTAAAGTAGCAAAAGACAGATATCAGAAGAAAAAGATATACACATTTTATTGATATTTCTTTTTTTCAAGATAAAATTTGTTTTGTTGAACTTTCTCAATTTAATATTTAAAATTTTACATTGATAGGAGCTTCACAGAATAGAAGAGGCAGTTAGACCCAAGAGCTTATATACTATTTCAGCAAAGGACCACAAATTGTAGAGAATTGACTAAATAAAGGAAAAGTTTGGACTCCTAGGGACAGTAAATTGTGGGAAGGTGACCAGGATGTATATGGTGGATAAGGGTTGTTTAGTCAAGTCTGTTGTGCAGACTCCACTCTGGTGACTAAGAGTCTTCTTCTCTTCCTGGTATTGAAGATACCTGGCACCTTTACAAATGGGAATGGGTGCCCTGCCTTTGTAGACAGATGGCAGAGGGAGAGAGCTCTTCTTCATCTGCTATTTCTCAATTGACTCCAGCTCACAATAATCCTGATGTCAAAATGGCTTATTTGGAGATGGCATATTTTGACCCCCTTCAAGTATAATAATTGAGAAAACACATTCTATCCTAATAAGACTATTCTGTTTAATATAGACTATAATAGGCTATATTTTAATAAGACTATAAATATATATTCGGATATAGTCGAGGCTGAAGGCGTGAACAGGCAGAGCTATGTATCTATTCCTTCAGCTGCCCCTGCTTTGCAATCCAGCAAGATAGCTCTTTTTTTTTCTTGTAGCAATTTAATTTTTAATACAATTTTTAAAGGTTACTTTCCATGTACAGTGATTACAAAATGCTGGCTGCATTTCCCATGTTGTACAATACATCCTTGAGCCTGTCTTTCCCCCAATAGTTTGTACCCTCCACTCCCCCATCGCTGTATCAGTATGTCCCCCAGCCTCTCCCCTCACTGGTAACCACTGGTTTGTTCTCCATATCCGTGAGTCTCCCAGCAAGCTACTTTATTCTAATTTTTTTTGTTTGCCTGGTGGACATATGATTATTTTATTGATTTACAAAACGGGCCCCTCACTGTACACCCTCTGTAACACTGCCAGTTGGTCATGCCGGGGTCACAACATGGAATCCTACCCATATTCAGAGCACAGTGCCCCTAGCAAATGAAGCAATGACTGATTTGTATTTGCAGATTATTACATGTGTCTCCGTTTTGGTTTTTCTGTCTGACAGCAGCAGCGTGCAGGGTCAAAGACAGCCGGCCCCCCATGTCAGTGGTCTAGGATGGCCAGTGAAGCCACCAACATCCCCAGTCCTGTGGTGCGCCAGATTGACAAGCAGTTTCTGATTTGCAGTATATGCCTGGAAAGGTACAAGAATCCCAAGGTTCTCCCCTGTCTGCACACTTTCTGCGAGAGGTAAGCCTCTGTGCTCGGAGAAGGGGTTTCACAGACTGACTTTCTACTACCTGCCAAAGGGTGCTGTCCAGAATTCTTCAGTTACCTATGGGAGATGATAAGTCTTTTGTGCTTCCGATAGACATCTAGAAACGTAATCATGAGTTGCAAAGAATTTACTTTCAAGGAGCTACAAGTGGGCGGAAGCAATCCAGTAGCTACTGATTTATTTCCACGGGAGATGGAGCATTACATATTTTAAGATTCAGGTTTTTAAACTTCTCCCTTTGTTCTTTGTGAAACCATTTTTGCCCTCATAGAGAATCTTTGATGAGGGCCAATTAAAAGTCTTCCCAGGTGCTCAGATGGTAAAGAATCTGCCCATAGTTCAGGGGAAACCTGGGTTTGATCCCTTAGTTGGGAAGATCCCCTAGAGAAGGGAATGGCAATGCTCTCCAGTATTCTTGCTGGAGAATTCCATGGACAGAGGAGCCTGGTGGGCTACAGTCCATGGGGGTCGCAAAGAGTCAGACACAACTGAGTGAAGAGTTTATATTTACATAATTAAATATGTATCATTTTCTCCAGCATAACAAATCAGATAATATACATGCGTATATGAGGGGTTAGTTGAAAGGAGGGAGTTTTCTTCCAGAGATACTTCAGAAGACACATACTAATGGTGTATTTGAACATGATGATATTTCAGATGAAGAAAAATCTATATATATATGTGTGTGTGTGTGTGTGTGTGTGTGTGTATGTGTGAAATAACTGTAAATTACCTGAATATTCTTTCTTGAATAGTTTTTTCCACTGAGTTAACCAGTTTTCACAATATATTTTTACCCTCATGTTCAGCTTACCCCATCAGCAATTAGGCATAAAAAATATTGTTGGTAATTAGCTTATCTGTGATCTAATTTTAGTATTTCCCTAGTAAGTTGGCATATTTTTCTTAACAAATGTTAATTATGTGTTATAGCATTTAGTAATACAGCAAATATAGCATTTTATTATTTAATACACATAATTAAAATTTTCTACCTCCTATGATAGAACAGAAAATTGGTGTTTTCAGTGACTTCAAATCAATGCTAATTACATTTGCCATCCAGTTTAATGTACACTTGTTGTCTCCCCGAACATGCTTTGAGTTGATTTCCTTTGGAAGGTCTCAATTACAATAGGATAGCCACACCCTTGGTGGTGACAGATGGATGAGAAAGTGGATTTGTTACTGGTGGTTGTGGTATTATGTTTTGCTTTCTTTGTTTTGGGTTGTTTTGTGTGTGTGTGTGTGTGTGTGCATGCATGCACACAAGTGCATGTACAGTTTTTTGTTTGTTTTAAGCGGTGGTATATAGGGCACTGATACTTTGTACTTTATTCATAATTTTATAATTATGAACATAATTACAAGTACTGAGTACTTTGTAATTCATATTCTAAAATGGCAACAAGGAGAGTGATTTTTCTCCCTGACTCAATGGACATGGCTAAAATATGACTACCAGCTAACTGTGCACATGCCCCTGGACTCACATGGGAAGGTCATATGTGATAGTCAGGAATCAGTACAGCTGGGCACTCTTATGCTCACTGCTGAGAGCCACTTGGCTTGAGCCTGGCAGAGCCGCCGGGGTTCGGTGCCTGCTCAGGCTGGTGTCTGGTTCCCATTCCCTTGCTCTGACTGGGGAGAAGCAGCACTTCCAGACTGCCCTGGCTGTCCCTCTTGCGCTGTCTCTTAGGTCTAGCCCAGGCCACTTCCACTCCACATCCAATAGTTAGTGCTGGAGGTTTTCAAGAGCCAGCAAAGCAAGTCCCTAGGGAATGCCACGTGAAAGTTGTTCGAGCATCATGTGCACTGAACTGATTTCCTTTGCAAGGTGTTGGCAACTTTCTTTAATGAGAACATTTTACGTAGAGACAGAAATTCACGGCTTGTCTCACTGCCAGAGGAGAGGAAGACGCAGGACCATTGTCTCCACCTCTTGCTGGGCACAGACACTGGCTGCTCAGTGGACAGCCACTCTCTTCCTCTCATTTCTTCCAGAATGCCATCAGTGGGGCTTGGAGGATGCAGACACAGTCCCTGGCTTTATGAAGCTTCCAGCCAAGAGAAGCAGCCAGTCATTAGCCACCTATTCACTCAGATTAATAGGAAATTAAACCAGTCACAACGGCCACGTACCTGAAGCACACAGGCAACCGTATAATAGGAAATGTGGCTCTAATGCAGAAAGCTTCCCTGCAGAAGCGATGATTAGGCAGAAATCCCAAGGATGAAGAAAAATTAGTTTAGCAAAGCAGAGTAAGCAGAAGAAAAGAATTTCAGGTATGCTGAAGAGGTATAGAGTGAGAGGGACCATGACACCTTTGGAAGAACTTAAATAAGCCTCGGGTGACAGATGTGCAGCAAATTAGAGGAAGACAGAAAAATGCAGATGCCAGATCAGATAGGTGCACAATCCACATCCTCACGTGTGGCTTCTTGTCTTGGTTGTAAGAACGGTGGAAGCCACGGAAGGCTTTCATCTTAGATATGAGGGGAGGAGGTTAAACTTACATTTGGGGAAGACCACTCTGGTTAGAATACGGAGAAGGATGAGGGGGATACAAGGTAGATGACAGGTGACTGCAGAAACCTAAGCAAGGCTGCTGTGATACAGATGAAGAGACCTGGGCAGCCTGGACAGATACTTTTGGGCTTCGGTGATGGGTTGGATATGAACATTGAAGACCAATAAGGGAATTCTTGCTGTTTTAAGAACCACTCCTGGTTTGGGGGGTTTGCTTAGATGAAAGGATGGAGATGCAGTTTACTGCTAAGAAGGAGGACAAAGAGTGTGGGAAGATCATGGGTTTGGTTTTGGACACGTGGAGTTTTAGGACCTGTGAGATCTCTAAGAAGAAATGCAAGAGAGCAGTTGGTGTACAGGTATGGGGCTCAGAGGAGGCATCCATGGGAGGAAACGTACATATGAGAGCGTTACGCTTATTGTTATGTAGTATAATACCCCAGGGAGAGAAGAGGGCTTACGATAAGCCTTGATGAAGTCCAGAGTATACTGACTCTCAGTAGGAGAGAGAGAGCAGGCAGAAGGAGAGCCAGGTGAGTGTGGTATCATAAGGCAAGGAAAGATAAAAAAGGAGTGGGGAGCGGGGGAGTGGACAAGCTTGATGAACGACAGCATTGAAAAACGTGTGTTAGATTTCAGTGTTGCTGGTGACCTCAGCAGAAGTTACTTCATCTCTGATACTGATTCAGTGCTATCTACTTGTGTGACATGTGTGCGTGCGTGCTAAGTCACTTCAGTCGTATCCGACTCTGCAACCTCACAGACTGTAGCTCTCCAGGCTCTTCAGTCCATGGGATTCTCCAGGCAAGAATACTGGAGTGGGTTGCCGTTTCCTCCTCCAGGGGATCTTCCCAATCCAGATATCAAAGCCACATCCTTATGTCTTATTGGCAGGCAGGTTCTTTATTATTTGGGCCTCCTGGGAATCCCTGTGTGAAATTGGGAAAGTCAGTTAACCTCCTTGATGTCAGTTTTCCTATCTGCAAAATAAGAGAAATGGGGAGAAATAAGAGGTTTTCAAATTCTGTTTGTCATAGAAGCTGCGAAACATTGTAGTTATGGCAAGCTTAGACTCTGGGGCCAGACCGCCTGGGTTTGGACATCTAAGTCCCTTGGGCAAGTAGGCTACCCTCTCTCTGCCTGTGTTTCTTCATACATTTAAAAGTGTTCCCAGGATCGTTGGAAGTACAGTTGACCCTCAAACACATGAACCTCATGAGTTTATCATTTGCATATTGTTTTCAGTAGTCAATACTACAGAATGACAAGATCTGTGGATGGTTGAATCTGTAGGTGTAAACCCTGGATGTGTAGGAACTGGCTAATTGAAGGGCTGGCTCTGAGTCATGGGTGGATTTTTGGATTTTCCACTGCACCGGGGGTCAGCTCCCCTAACTCCCACATTGTGCAAGGGCCCACTATACTTTATATTTAGTGACAAGTGTGTGGGTCCATCATTATTAATGTGGCGTAGCTCAGTCAGTAAAGCTTCTGCCTGCATTGCGGGAGACCTGGTTTCATTCCTGGGTGGGGAAGTTCCCCTGGAGAAGGGAATGGCAACCCACTCCAGTATTCTTGCCTGGAGAATCCCATGGACGGAGGAGCCTGGCGGACTCCTGGCAGGTTCATGGGATCACAAGAGTTGGACACCACTTGGCGCTCTCTCTCTTTCTTTGCTGATTAGGTGAAAGAAATTGATGGCTCTTAAGGAGAGGTAAGAAGAGATGATATGTCCCATCCCCATTTCAAACAAAGCATTTCCACTTCGATGTGTTTTTAATATCTGAAGTCTGCTTATGATCTTGTGTGTACAGAGTGTCAATGCTAACAAGAACAAAAAGTGACATGTTTCCCCCAATTTGTGTAAAATTCCACAAATTCGTGAATGCCATACCAGCCACTCTAGGCCAATGCTTCTTAACCTCAAATGGGCATACAGATTGCTTGGGAGTCTGATTCATCAGACCTGGAGTGGGCCCTGTGAGTTGGAGTCTGCATTTTTTCCAAGCTCCCTGGTGAGGCCAATGATGCTCACCATGGACCATACTTTGCTTGTGTGGCAAAGCTCTTTGAAACAGTACCAAACTAAACTAAACTGAAGTTGCTCAGTCATGTCCAACTCTTTGTGACCCCTTGGACTGTAGCCTACCAGGCTCCTCTGTCTATGGGGTTTCCCAGGAAAGAGTACTGGAATCAATGAGATTTTCCTTGAGCATCACTTGTCCAGATGGCTGACCAGTCCAATGTAATGTGACCTGTTGACTTCAGAAAAGCACTTTTTCTAGCGAAGGAGACCACAACAAAAGTTTATGCAGAGCAGCTTTGTACCTACCGCAGGAGCCCTACTAACAGCCCCGCTTCTGCTCCTGGACAGGTGCCTGCAGAACTACATTCCCGCCCACAGCTTAACCCTCTCCTGCCCGGTGTGCCGCCAGACCTCCATCCTGCCCGAGAAGGGGGTGGCCGCGCTCCAGAACAACTTCTTCATCACAAACCTGATGGACGTGCTGCAGCGATCTCCAGGCAGCAGCGCTGAGGAGTCCTCCATTCTGGAGACCGTCACCGCCGTGGCTGCAGGGAAGCCTCTGTCATGCCCAAACCACGATGGGAATGTAAGTGAGGCCCTGCGGGTCAATCCTGACTGAGGGGCTGCTTGACGGGGGAGGCTGGGGGCAATCAGAGGGTATCAACTCTGAAACAGGACTCTACCTGGAAAAGGAGTGGTTAACAATGCCTTTACCATCCTCAGATTATTTTGCCTGCTTCCTTTCTCTGACCAAATTTATGTGAATAATAAAATCAATTTTCATTGTGTTCACTCTGCACTAATTGTTGGTTTCCCCAGGAGGGCAAACTCACAACTATTTGCCAGCTGGGCATACTTTGACCCATAGAAACATCTGTGTTATAAATTATGGATAGAGATTAAATAGTAGATAAGTTCTGCAAACTGAGAATGATTATTAGAATGTTACAGTGTTTTATTTTTCTTGTGAGGGAAATTTTTCTCATGCTCCATTAGATCCTGTTGCTGCTGCTGCTGCTAAGTCGCTTCAGTCTTGTCCAACTCTGTGTGACCCATAGATGGCAGCCCACCAGGCTCCCCCATCCCTGGGATTCTCCAGGCAAGAACCCTGGAGTGGGTTGCCATTTCCTTCTCCAATGCATGAAAGTGAAAAGTGAAAGTGAAGTCACTCAGTCGTGTCTGACTCTTAGCAACCCCATGGACTGCAGCCTTCCAGGCTCCTCCATCCATGGGATGTTCCAGGCAAGAGTACTGGAGTGGGGTGCCATCGCCTTCTCCGTAGATCCTGTTACTTAATCATAAATAATCTGAAGTTATGTGAATCCCTGATAAGAGATTATAGACTGGAGTCCAGACTGTGTCCTGCTATCAGCAAGCATAGTAACTGTTACATATTCAGGAGGACCTGTGTGTTCATCAAAAGAGGAGTCACAGGAGCTGTGTAGCCTGAAGAGGCAGCATTGCACAGCAGCTGACGGCCAGCTGATTCAAATCCTGCTCTGCAACTCATTTCCTATGTCAGCTTTGGCAAAGCTTTGACAGATTTACTAAACTCTCTGTTCCACTTCCTCATCAGTAGAAAGAAAGTAATAGTAGTCTACCATACAGGATTAAGTAGAGAATTAAATATTTAAGTCCTAGAAAATACAGTAAGCTCTTGATAAATATTAGCTGTTAAAATTGTTTCTAATTAATGATGGCTTCCCTGGTGACTCAGACAGTAAAGGGTAAAGATGTAGCAGATGTGGATTCAATCCCTGAGTTGGGAAGATCCCCTGGAGAAGGGAATGGCAACCCACTCCAGTATTCTGGCCTGGAAAATTGCACGGCCAGAGGAGTCTGGCAGGCTACAGTCCATGGGGTCACAAAGAGTCAGAGACACCACTGAGCAACTAACACACATACACAATGACTTATTTCTCTTTTCAAAAACATACTGACCACTTCAAAAGTGTGTGAAACTGGGACTTCCATGGCGGTCAAACGGCTAAGACTGTGAGTGCCCAATGCGGAGGGCACATGCTACAGCTGAAAAACGAGATTGCACACGCTGCAAGAGAGATGGCGCTCCCAAGTGCCGCAGCTAAGACCTGGGGCAGCCAAACGCATGAATAGATAGATGGATAAGTTGTCTTCAGAGTGTTTTCAAGCTGAACTGAGGCAACAGAGGTTGTTAGCAAAGCAACAACTATGAGCCATAGCTAATAATTGTTCGTTTACTCTTTTCCCGCCGTGCCTCAGTCTCACTCGCCTCCTAGAACCTGCCGAGTGGTTTCCCACCTTGGGCCCTTACTGTTCTCTGGTCCTTTACGCCTGGAATGCTCTTTGCTCCGTTTGTGTGGCCAGCTTATTCTCACCCTCTGTGCCTCAGCTCACAGCTCTCCGCCACAGAGCAGTCCTGTCTAGCCCACCATCTGAGGCAGACCACCTCTGACTGCCAGCTACCCGCTGCTCACCACTGTCTTGGTTTCCTTCATGACATTCACAGTGTTCTGCCTGCCTCCATCTGTGTATTTGCTGGCTCTCCTTCGAGAGTGAGCTCCCAGAGGGAGAGGCCGTGTTGCTCATCATACCGCTGGCACTCAGCACAGTGCCTTACGCATGGAAGTGTACATATCAAAAGAGACCAGCCAGATGAGGAAAAGCAAAGGCTACTTACTCAGCACTTGCTGAAACAAAGAGCAGGACCATCACCTGTGTTCTGTCAGAGTCAGGCAGACGAGTGGGGAAGCTCTCTCTGGAAAAAGGAGGAGGCTTCAGGTGTGCCCTGATGGGGAGTGGCTAGCCGGGGAGGCGGGAGGAGGACTAATGAGAAGGGGGCACTCTATGTGACTGCTCCGGTGCAGATCTGACTTTCTCCGCTTGGTCCTAAGTTGAAGGCAGAGACAAAAATTACAGAAGCTGTCAGTTATAACTCCTAGCTTTTGGGGGCCAGTTGTTGCAGAAGTTATCATTTACCTTTGGGGATTATTGCCAGAGAAGCAGTGTGACTTACGGAAGCCTGGCTTCCTGGGTTGTTTTCTTGAGGATACAGGGGTTGGTGTGGGTTGTTTCCCTGTGGATACAGGGGTTGGTGTGGATTGTTTCCTTGTGGATACAAGGGTTGGTTCGAGGTGTTTCCTTAAGGATACAGATTTGGTGTGGGTTGTTTCCTTGTGGATACAGGGGTTGGTGTGGGTTGTTTCCTTGTGGATACAGGGGTTGGTGTGGGTTGTTTCCTGTGGATACAGGGGTTGGTGTGGGTTGTTTCCTTGTGGATACAGGGGTTGGTGTGGGTTGTTTCCTTGTGGATACAGGGGTTGGTGTGGGTTGTTTCCTTGTGGATACAGGGGTTGGTGTGGGTTGTTTCCTGTGGATACAGGGGTTGGTGTGGGTTGTTTCCTTGTGGATACAGGGGTTGGTGTGGGTTGTTTCCTTGTGGATACAGGGGTTGGTCTGAGGTGTTTCCTGTGGATACAGGGGTTGGTGTGGGTTGTTGCCTTGTGGATACAGGGGTTGGTCTGAGGTGTTTCCTTGTGGATACAGAGGTTGGTGTGGGTTGTTTCCTTGTGGATACAGGGGTTGGTGTGGGTTGTTGCCTTGTGGATGGAGGGGTTGGTCTGAGGTGTTTCCTTGTGGATACAGGGGTTGGTGTGGGTTGTTTCCTTGTGGATACAGGGGTTGGTGTGGGTTGTTTCCTTGTGGATACAGGGGTTGGTGTGGGTTGTTTCCTTGTGGATACAGGGGTTGGTGTGTGTTGTTTCCTTGTGGATACAGGGGTTGGTGTGGGTTGTTTCCTGTGGATACAGGGGTTGGTGTGGGTTGTTGCCTTGTGGATACAGGGGTTTGTCTGAGGTGTTCCTTGTGGATACAGGGGTTGGTCTGAGGTGTTTTCTGTGGATACAGGGGTTGGTGTGGGTTGTTTCCTTGTGGATACAGGGGTTGGTCTGAGGTGTTTCCTTGTGGATACAGAGGTTGGTGTGGGTTGTTTCCTTGTGGATACAGGGGTTGGTGTGGGTTGTTTCCTGTGGATACAGAGGTTGGTGTGGGTTGCTTCCTTGTGGATACAGGCGTTGGTCTGAGGTGTTTCCTTGTGGATACAGGGGTTGGTGTGGGTTGTTTCCTTGTGATACAGGGGTTGGTGTGTGTTGTTTCCTTGTGGATACAGGGGTTGGTGTGTGTTGTTTCCTTGTGGATACAGGGGTTGGTGTGGGTTGTTGCCTTGTGGATAAAGGGGTTGGTCTGAGGTGTTTCCTGTGGATACAGGGGTTGGTGTGGGTTGTTTCCTTGTGGATACAGGGGTTGGTCTGAGGTGTTTCCTTGTGGATACAGGGGTTGGTGTGGGTTGTTTCCTTGTGGATACAGTGGTTGGTGTGGGTTGTTTCCTTGTGGATACAGAGGTTGGTGTGGGTTGCTTCCTTGTGGATACAGGGGTTGGTGTGGGTTGTTTCCTTGTGGATACAGGGGTTGGTCTGAGGTGTTTCCTTGTGGATACAGGGGTTGGTGTGGGTTGTTTCCTTGTGGATACAGGGTTGGTGTGGGTTGTTGCCTTGTGGATAAAGGGGTTGGTCTGAGGTGTTTCCTGTGGATACAGGGGTTGGTGTGTGTTGTTTCCTTGTGGATACAGGGGTTGGTGTGGGTTGTTTCCTTGTGGATACAGGGGTTGGTGTGGGTTGTTTCCTTGTGGATACAGGGGTTGGTGTGGGTTGTTTCCTTGTGGATACAGGGTTTGGTGTGGGTTGTTTCCTGTGGATACAGGGGTTGGTGTTGGTTGTTTCCTTGTGGATACAGGGGTTGGTGTGGGTTTTTGCCTTGTGGATACAGGGGTTGGTCTGAGGTGTTTCCTGTGGATACAGGGGTTGGTGTGGGTTGTTGCCTTGTGGATACAGGGGTTGGTCTGAGGTGTTTCCTTGTGGATACAGAGGTTGGTGTGGGTTGTTTCCTTGTGGATACAGGGGTTGGTGTGGGTTGTTGCCTTGTGGATACAGGGGTTGGTGTGGGTTGTTTCCTTGAGGATACAGGGGTTGTATGTGTTGTTTCATTGTCGATACAGGGGTTGGTGTGGGTTGTTTCCTTGAGGACACAGAGGTTGGTGTGGGTTGTTTCCTTGAGGATACAGGGGTTGTGTGGGTTGTTTACTTGTGGATACAGGAGTTGGTGTGGGTTGTTGCCTTGTGGATACAGGGGTTGGTGTGGGTTGTTTCCTTTGGATACAGGGGTTGGTGTGGGTTGTTGCCTTGTGGATACAGGAGTTGGTCTGAGGTGTTTCCTTGTGCATACAGGGGTTGGTGTGGGTTGTTTGCTTGTGGATACAGGGGTTGGTGTGGGTTGTTGCCTTGTGGATACAGGTGTTGGTCTGAGGTGTTTCCTTGTGGATACAGGGGTTGGTGTGGGTTGTTTCCTTGTGGATACAGGGGTTGGTGTGGGTTGTTTCCTGTGGATACAGGGGTTGGTGTGGGTTGTTGCCTTGTGGATAAAGGGGTTGGTCTGAGGTGTTTCCTTGTGGATACAGGGGTTGGTGTGGGTTGTTTCCTTGTGGATACAGGGGTTGGTGTGGGTTGTTGCCTTGTGGATACAGGCGTTGGTCTGAGGTGTTTCCTTGAGGATACAGAGGTTGGTGTGGGTTGTTTCCTTGTGGATACAGGGGTTGGTGTGGGTTGTTTCCTGTGGATACAGAGGTTGGTGTGGGTTGTTTCCTTGTGGATACAGGGGTTGGTCTGAGGTGTTTCCTTGTGGATACAGGGGTTGGTGTGGTTTGTTGCCTTGTGGATACAGGGGTTGGTGTGTGTTGTTTCCTTGTGGATACAGGGGTTGGTGTGGGTTGTTGCCTTGTGGATACAGGGGTTGGTGTGTGTTGTTTCCTTGTGGATACAGGGGTTGGTGTGGGTTGTTGCCTTGTGGATACAGGGGTTGGTGTGGGTTGTTTCCTTGAGGATACAGGGGTTGTATGTGTTGTTTCATTGTGGATACAGGGGTTGGTGTGGGTTGTTTCCTTGAGGACACAGAGGTTGGTGTGGGTTGTTTCCTTGAGGATACAGGGGTTGTGTGGGTTGTTTACTTGTGGATACAGGAGTTGGTGTGGGTTGTTTCCTTGAGGATACAGAGGTTGGTGTGTGTTGTTTCATTGTGGATACAGGGGTTGGTGTGGGTTGTTTCCTTGAGGATACAGAGGTTGGTGTGGGTTGTTTCCTTGTGGATACAGGGGTTGGTGTGGGTTGTTTCCTTGTGGATACAGGGGTTGGTGTGGGTTGTTTCCTTGTGGATACAGAGGTTGGTGTGGGTTGTTTCCTTGAGGATACTGGTTGGTGTGGGTTGTTTCCTTGGAGATACAGCGCTTGGTTTCATGGGCAGATTGTGGTCAGAATTCTGTTTTTACATGGTCCAACCACTGTGCATTGTAGTGTTCAGTTTCTCAGAAGCCAAGAGTATGTATTTTTGAACAAGTGACCAGACACCATGCTTGGCTTATCACACATTTCTTTGTGTAAAGTAGGTATTGGTTACTTTCATTTTATAGATAAAGAAACTGAGAATTGACCAGTTTAAGTCACACAGCTAGTTGACACATCATAAATGCTAGATGAGAGGAAATAGCATCCTGAGTTTTTTGGTAGCCAAAACAAGAAAGACATTGTGTGTTACATTTTTAATTATGTAATTGAAAGCATGGACTTCCTTTGTAGCTCAGTTGGTTAAGAATCTGCCTGCAGTGCAGGAGACCCGGGTTTGATCCCTGGGTCAGGGAAGATCCCCTGGAGAAAGAAATGGCAACCATACCAGGCTCTCAATAACTATAGGTTTTCTGTGCACTGTACTCCAAGGGAGTGTTACCATGTAAGTTTTGTAAAGGGAACTTGAAGGGCGCCTTCTTATAACCACAGCTGTTAGTGAATGCTAAGACTGTCTCCTCCTGGGGCCCACAATCTAAATACTAGGCTGATAAGGTGTCTCTATCACATACAAGAATTTCTTTAAAGTGTAGTCCAGGCAAGGAACTTTCTGCGGATCTGACTTGATAGAGAAGCACCATTTTAGAAACATTAGGAGACTGCTGTAGACCTGGGTCCAAAATGGGGTGCAAAAGACAACCATGTGGAATGATAAATAATGGTAGCTAAAAAGATTACATCACTAAGGAACGCCAGGTGTGTCGTGGAATTCAGGAACGAGCTCCCGGCCCAGCACAGCTGGAGCACGGCGATGCGCCCGTGAGGTGGAACACTGGTGGGCCACAGAATACAGGGCTGAGCCTGGAGAGAAATTGTGATGGGCTGGGGGTGTCACCAAGGAAAGGTCTGACCTACACTCCATGGGCAGTGAGGAAGCATTCAAACCTTTTAAACAGGAGATGGGTATGTGGCATTGTGGAGGAACACAGAAGCAGAGATTGGAGGCTGCAACACCAGTTCTGTTTGGTACTCAGTTGTCCAAATGAGAGATGATAACAGAACAAGAAGGGCATTAGTGGATTTGGAGAATGAAGGATGAATTTCGGAGAAAAGAGTAGTCTTTTACTTGATCATCTCTGTGTGTGTTTGTGCTCAGTCGTGTCTGACTCTTTGAGTCCCCATGGACTGTAGCCCGCCAGGCTCCTCCGTCCATGGAATTTTCCAGGCAAGAATATTGGAGTGGGTTGCCATTTCCTACTCCAAGGGATCTCCCATACCCAGGGATCAAACTCATGTCTTTTTGTCTCCTGCATTGGCAGGTGGGTTCTTTACCTTTGGCGCTACCTGGGAAGCCCCTTTAGAATCTACCCCCCACAAATAAAAAGGCATATACTAAAATCTGTTGAACTAAGCTATTAAGATGGTGAGAATTTGAGCAATTCAAATTGATCATATAAGTCACTTAAAAAAATTATTTTATTTTCTCATTGTATAGACCAAGTTCCTACACCACAATGAACTAAAATTACATTAGTAACATGTTACAAAGAGACTTCAAATCTTTTTAAAAAGCTTATAATTATTTAACCAAAGAAAACAGAAAAATTAGGCTCTTTACAAAATATTGAAAGTGGAAACTTTGTTAAATGTATAAGATAAAGTCATGTCTATACTCAGAAAATTGTATAGGTTTAAGTATTTTATTTTATTTAAAAATATTCCATTTCAAGAAGTTAGGAAAAGAACAATAAAATAAATATATGGAACACAAAAGAAATGAAAATAATAAAGACAACCTTGGAGAGTTTGAAAATCTTGAAACAATTGTATTGATGAATAAATCCAAGAGCTGAATTCTTTTTTATTAATTAAATAAGTTGATAGAGCACCAAATGGTAAATATAAATTAATTGAGACTAATAAAGAGATTAAAAGATTTTAAAATTAGCAAGTGAATTCTCTGCTAAAGACTAAGATATTGAAAGCCTGAATGAAATAGATCATTACCTAGGAAACTAAAAATGATCAAAAAAACCCAAGGTGACCTAAAACTTCAAAAAAAAAAAAAAAGAAACCGGTGAAAGTTAATTTGAAACTGAATGCTTTCGGGACTTTCCTGCCCTCACAGATGGAGGTGGGGGGCAGTGCGGGAGTTGGGGTGGGGCAGATCCGGTCCCTGATGGGGCAACTAGATCCCACAGGCAACAACTAAGACCCAGTGCAGCCAAGTAAGTAAAAATATTAAAAAAAAGCAAACAAACACTGAATGCCTTCAAACTTGTATAAATCAGACATGATTCTGATTCAAAGTATGTATACTTCTGAACCATAAAAAAGGTAGGGAGCTCCCAAATTCACCTATGATATACTCATAACTCTTGACACCAAAATCTAGTGAAGACATAAGAAAACTTTGAGTCACTAAGTTTATGAAAGTAGCTGTACAATTCTTATTTAAATACTCCAGCAAACTTTTACCATGTAAGAGCACTTATTAAGAAAAATATGAGTATCAGAAAATGAGCACAGAACTTTAAGAAAGTCAGAAGAGATATGAACATTTGATAATCGTAGGAGGAAATAAATGTTAAGTGTCACAAATAATTCTTCAAGATTGTTTTCTGATCATGCCTAAGCAATAGAGACCCTTGGATGTCACAGACTGCTAAGAAGAAACACTCTCAAAGATGCTAATTCCAGCAAAGGTAAAGAAGCCTTTGGGTGAAACTTTCCCTTGTTTCTCTACCAAAAATATCACATCACATCACATTGAAAATTAACTCTGAAGAGTCAGATCCTCCTGGAGGTGTTTTGAGCACTTTCTCCATGCTGAGTCATTATGATTCTTTGGAATCGTAAGATGTGTAAACCAGCAAGAGGCCTTGGAAAATGAACTGTGCTTCTTTAATCATTCTATTGTTCCATCATGGATCCTAGGAGTTCACTGCCGCTGCTTTGAAACAGGGGTTCTCATTGCATATTCAAGCCAAATGCATGCAATATCACAGATAATTGGCTGCGGTTAATTGCCATGGGCAAATCTTTAAAAACAATTCAAGCATCTGAAGGTTAATAAAAGCAGGTAATTAACAATGAAGCAGGATGTTGCCGACATAAACTGCCTGGTGCTGGTTAGCACATGTGGATGAAAGCCTGTCGTTTACTTGAAGTGCTGTGACTCTCCTAATTAAACTGCCACAACTGCATTGTTCAGATACAAAGAAAAATGGGAATAATGGTCAGTGATTTAAGAGGTTCCTTGCACTTAAACCAGACAGTTGAGCTCATGTCTTAAAGTCCCAAAGCACAAATAATCCTTAAGCCCTGTTGTTGCTGGCTTTGGTGCCTTACTAAGGAGGATGTTAAGAGGTGTGAAGGAGAGATCCTCATGAAGAATGTCTTGCCAAGAATCAGCCCCCACTTCCAAATTGGCTGCAAGGCCCTGACCATCCTTTACAGCTGGCTATTATGCATATAGTCCTGCCATCCTCTCTTCTAATGAACCCAAACGTTGACTACCTGTCAGTAGCCACAAGTTCATCCAGGCCACCCAGCACTGGGAGCACCAGGGTTATCTCACCCAAGATGGATGAGCTCCGCTGGGTCGCTCACTCCTACAATGAGGTCTCAGCTTGAGTCAAAGCTGACAGAAACAACGACAAGCATTAGAGAATAACTAGTTGTTGATGTTTCAAAATGATTTCAGGGCCTTTGCTTCCCAGGAAACAACTAGGACTCGGTACCAGGGACAGTTACGCAGGTCTGCTGCTGTCTCTTCAAAGATACAATATTTTTTAATTGAGGTAAAAATCACTTAACATAAAATTCAACTTTCTAACTACTTTATTAATTTTTTAGATTTTTACTTGATGTGGATCTTTTTAAAAAGTCTTTACTGAATTTGTTACAATACTGTGTTTTATGATTTGTCTTTTTGGCCAAGAGGCATGTGGAATCTTAACTCCCTGACCTGTACCCTCTGCATTGGAAGGGCTGACCGTTGTACCGCCAGCAAAGTCCCTGTTTTCATCACTTTTTATTTTGGCTGCACTGGATCTTCGCTGTGGCGAGCGGGGGCTCCTCTTCACTGTGGTGTGTGGGCTTCTCATTGCGGTGCTTCTCTTGTGGAGCAGTAACTGCAGCACGTGGGCTCAGCTGACCCACAGCACGTGGGATCAAACCCACATCTCCTGCGTTGGCAGCTGGATTCTTTACCACTGAACCACCACTGAAGTCCTTCTTAGTATATTAAAAACGTTGTGCAAACATCACTACTATCTAATTCCAGAAGTTTTTCATTATATCCTCCAGAGAAACTGTGTACCTGTTAAGCAGTCATTCTTCATCCCTTCCCCCCACCCCAACCCTTGGCACCCGCCACCTGCTTTCTGTCTCTAAGCATCTGTCCATTATGGACATTTGATATAAATGCAGTCCTACAATATGTGGCCTTTTGAGTCCAGCTTCTGTCATTTAGCATAATGTTTTCAAGGTTCATCTATATTGTAGTGAATATTAGAACATTATTCGTTTCTTTATGGCTAAATAATTTACCACAATTCATTTATCTGTTCATGAGTTGATGGATATTTGGGTTGTTTCCACTTTCCACTTTGAGCTGTTATGAATAAAGCTGCTTTACAGCACATTCACGTATGGATTGCTGGGTCATATGGTAGAGTTGAACACCAGCAAAGCGTGAGAGTTCTGATTTTCCATAATCTTACCAACACTTGTTATTACCTGATTTTTTGAGTCTAGCCCTCCTAGGTGCTGTGATGTCTCATTGTGGTTTTTGATTTGCATTTTTTTAGTGACTAATGATGTTGAAAGTATTTTCCTGTGAAAATAGGCCATTCATTTAGCTTCTTTGAAGAAATGTCTATTTAATTCCTTTGACAATTTTTGAATTGGGTTCTTGAGTTACAGGGTTTTTAAATATGTTCTGGATACTGCATCCTTATCAGATGTATAACTAGGAAATATTTTCCCCATTCCTTTTATGTTTCTGTTACTGCCCTTTGATACACAGGTTTTTTATTTGATGAAGTCCAATTTATCTTTTTTATTTTGGCTTGTGCTTTTGTGTCATATCCAGGAATATGTTGCCAAGTCCAAGGTCATGAAGAGTTAACCCTATGGGTTTTTTCCCAGGATTTTTATAGTTTTAGCCCTTACATTTAGGTTGTTAATCTATTTTGGGTTAATTTTTATATATGCAGTGAAGTAAGGTTTCAGCTTCATTCTTTTACATGTCGATATCCAGTGGCTTTGACATTATTTCTTGAAAAAACTGTTTCCCTCATTGAGTGGTCTTGGCATCCTTGTCAACAATCAATTGACCATAAATGTATTGTTTTACTTCTGAACTCTCAATTCTATTCCATTGATCTATATGCCTGTTCTTATGCTGGTAACACACAATTTTAATTACGCTAGCTTCATAGTTTCAAAATTTAGAAATATAAGCCTTCCAATTTTGCTCTTCAAACTCTTTTTTAAGATTGTTTTGGCGATTCAGGGTCCCAGTGCAATCTGTATTAGTTTAGGAACAGCTTGTTCACTTCTGTGAAAAAAGAAGTTAGACTTTTGATAGCTGTTTCATTGAATTTGTAGATCAGTTTGGGGAATACTGTGCTCTTAACAATATTGTGTTCGAAGTCATAAGCATAAGATATCTCTCCATTTATTTCCATTATTTTTTAATTTTTTTCAACAATATTCTGTAGTTCTCAGTGTATAAGTCTTACACTATCTTGGTTAAATTTATTCTTTAAATATTTTATATTCTTTTGGATGCTATTATAATGGAATTTTCTTATATTCATTTTTTGATTTTTTGTTGTTAGTGGATAGAAATACAACTGATTCTTGTTTGTTTGATCTTGTATCCTAAAACTTTACTGAATTAACTTGTTAGATCTAATATTGTATTGTATGTATGTGTGTGCATGTGTGTATTCTTGGGGATTTTCCATATATAAGTCATCTCTGAAAAGAGAAATTTTTACTTCTTTTCCAATTTGGATGCATTTTATTTATTTTTTCTTGCCTATATGCTCCGGTTAAAATTTCCAGTACATTGTTAAAGAAGTGACAAAGTGAAAAAAAAAGAAGCGGCAAAAGTGGACATCCTTTTCTTATTTCTGATTTTAGGGAATTACCATTAAAGAAGCTGTGGGTTTTTGTAAATTCCCTTTTTCAAGTTGAGGAATTTTCCTTCTAATTTGATAAGCGTGTTTTTTATCATGAAAGGATGTTGGTATTGTCAGTACTTTTTTTTGCATTTGCTAATATGATCATATGGGTTTTCTTCCCTTCATCCTCTTACCATGGTGTATTACATATATTGATGATTGTATGTGGGCCACCCTTGCATTTCGGAAATAAATTCCACTTGGTCATGTGTTTAGTCCTTTTAATATGCAGCTGGATTAAGTTTACCAGTATTTTGTAAAGGATTTTTGCACCTATTTTCATAGGCAATATTAGTCTATAATTTTCTTTTTCCATGATGTTTTTGGCTTTGATGTCAGTATATTACCGGCCTATTAGAATGAATAAATGTTCCCTTTTCTTCTACTTTTTGAAGACTTTGAGGATTGGTGTTAATTATTCTTAAATGTTTGGTAGAAATCACCCGTGAAGCCATCTTGGCCCGGACTTTTCTTTGTTGGAGGTTTTTTGAATATTGATTCGTCTCTTTACTTACTATAGGTCTATTCATATGTTCTATTTCTTCTTGGAGTTAGTTTTGGTAGATTCTGTGTTTCTAGGAATTTATCCATTTTATCTAGGTTATTTAATCTATTGACCTACAACAGTCCATAGTATTATGTCAATTTTGTTGATCTTTACAAAGAACCAACTTTTGGTTTCATTGATTTTGCGATTGGTTTTCTATTCTCCACTCTGATCTTTGTTTCCTTTCTTCTGCTTGCTTTGGGTTTAGTTCTTCTTTTTCTAGTTCCTTCGGGTGGAAGCTTAGGTTTATTGATTTGAGATCTTCTTTTTCATTGTAGACATTTACAGCTATAAAATTTGCTCTGAGTACTGTCTCTCAAATTTTGGCATGTTGTTATTTTTAAATAAAAAAATCTCAAGCTATTTTTTAATTTCCTTTGTAATTTTTCTTTGACTCATTATTTAAGTGTATGTTATTTAATTTCCACATATTTGTTAATTTTCCAGATTTCCTTCTGTTACTGATTTCTAATTTCATTCCATTATAGCCAGAGAAGATACTTTATATGATTTCAGTCATTTAAAATTTATTGAGACTTTTGTATATGGTTTATTGTGGAAAATGTTCCACGTGTACCTGGCAAAAATGCATTGTTATTGAACAGAATGTTCTATATGTAGATGTTAAATCAAGTTGGCTTATAATGTTTTTCAAATTCTCTATTTCTTTACTGATCTTCCATCTAATAGTTCTATCATTACTGAAAGTTCAATATTGAAATCTTCAGCCATTATTATTGAACTGTCCATTTCCCCCTTCAGTTCTATCAGTTTTTGCTTTGTTAATAATTGTCATCTCTTCTTGACAGATTGACCATTTTGTCATTATTAATGTCCTTATTTAATTTAAGTATAGTTGATAGTCCTTTTCTGTCTGTTATATCCCTGGAAAAGGAAATGGCAACCCACTCCAGTACTCTTGCCTAGAAAATCCCATGGATGGAGGAGCCTGGTGTCCATGGGGTCGCAAAGAGTCGGACATGACTGAGCAACTTCACTTTTTCTTCTTTCTTTTCTTTCTTTCTTTCTGTCTGTTATAACAACTTTTGTCTTACAGTCCATTTTGTCTAATATTAGAATAGCTGCTCCAGCTCTCTTTTGGTTACTATTTTCATGGAATATCTTTTTCCATCTTTTTACTTTCTAACCTAAAGTGAATCTCTTATAAACAGCATACAGTTCATACATTCAGCAGTATTATTATACCTACTATGTGTAAGGAATTACCTAGGCTCTGAGTTGTTTCAGTGCTCAGTAACTTAAAATCTTATAAATATTTCATAAAAGGGATATGAATAAAATTGCTTTAGTGAGTGCATTCACTTTATGAAAAAATCAATCAATCTGTGTTAGGATTTATGCCATTTTTGTGTGTGTGTGTTATACTTCAAGAAAAAAATCCCCCCCTTCAAAGTGCTTTGGGAATTCAATATTGGAAAAAGTTATTTCCAGCTGAGAGAATAAGGGGAATGCTTTCACAAAGAAACTTTCAGGCTTTATGTTATATTATTACCAAGAGTTCATCTTTAATCAGGATAAAGTGGTTTTATTTTCAAGTAAGCAAATGATATCATCATCATTATCATCGCTGCTACTGCTTAGGAACTTACTGTTTGTCAGTGCCAGGCATCGTCTGAGTTCTTTGTGCAAATTACTCCCTGAACCCTCATAGCAGCCCTGTGAAATAGGTTAGTAGGTTGCACAATTGTCTCCATTTGACAGAGGGAAAATTGAGACACGGTGAGGTCATGGGAAGTGGCGGAGCCAGGATGCAAAGTGTTCTGTCCCGCTCATCTCTTATCCAAACAGCAGCAGTTCTCAAGGTGCCACCCAGGAACTCTCATGGGTCCCCAGACCGCTTCAGGGGATCCACAAGATCACAACTGTATGATAATACTAAGCATTATTTACCTTTTTCACTCCCAATGTCTCAAGAGTATACAGTGGCATTTTCCAGAGACTGTATGGCATGTGCTTTCAAGACAGACTGAACACAAACAGATACGAGAATCCAGCTGTCTTTTGTGAAGCCAGACCCTGAAGAGATTTTCAAATATGAAAAGCAGTGCCATTCTTCTCACAGGATTTTCTGTTTTGCAAAATATACTTTGCATAAATCATATTATTTATGTTCATATTTAATGGGGCTTAGTTTTGCTTTTGATGAATTAATATCTGGAATGTTTCTCAGTTTCCACTTTTAATACAAGCAGCTGTAGATATAACTCACATAAACAAAAAGCATTTCGAGCTCTCAGTCATTTATAAAGCGTGCAAAGGAGTCCTGAGACTCAAATACCTGAGAACCACAGCACTGCGCTGTTCTGCCTTGGGGCAGTGGCCAAGAACAGCTGAGTTTGTGCCTGTAGCAGCTGCTCTGGAATCCCATCCACCTCTGTTTGAGACCTGGCACACAAAAGTTTATCTTCCCTTTTCTCCTGTGATGCTGGATCCCAGGGAGGCTGTGGGAATTACTGAGTGCGTGCTGGGGAAGACCCAGCGCCTGGTCAGAGCTCAGTCCATGGCCGAGAACGGGAGCCGCTCTTGTGTCGCCCGCAGGTGATGGACTTCTACTGCCAGTCCTGTGAGACCGCCATGTGTCGGGAGTGCACAGAGGGGGAGCACGCGGAGCACCCCACCGTCCCCCTCAAGGACGTGGTGGAGCAGCACAAGGCTTCGCTCCAGGTGCAGCTGGACGCCGCCAACAGAAGGTGTGCACACCCCCTCCGCGCTCACGGCCGGCCGCCTGCGGCCTCCGGGTTTCATGTCCCAGTGGGATAGAAGGTTCATGTCACCTAAGTAAATTCTCCTTTGATCACAGCTCTGTGGTCATAAACTAGTGAGCGATAAGGGTGATCCCCTGCCCTTTGGTAAAATTCCAATCCCCTTGTTATAAGTAGGCTTTTCTTTCAGCACCTTTGTATGATTAAATGAACAAAATATACTCGAGGAAAATGCTCTCAGATCTCTGAAATTGGTGCCTGAAACCAGGCTTTCTGAAGAGCCTTTCTTAGCTACTGTTCTTGACTCACTTACAGGCCATTATGCCAGCTGTGACTGGCTCCTCTCTGCTTGAGCCCAGCAAAAAGGTCTCAGCAGCGATTGCTCAGTGTTCCTTCTGCTTCCTTGCCTCCAGGCTCTTTATTTGGCAAGGAGATGAAGGAACAGGGTAGCTGTGTGATATGAGAAAGATCAAAGGGAGGAAATAAAGAGCCAGCTGAAAATAAATCTTTACCAATAGTTGAAGTGAGAAAAGTGTGGCTGTTCTGTACTAATTAAAAGAATTTGGAAACTTGCAAGAAGTTCACAGGAAACTCTGAGTTTGGGTCAGTTTTTCATGTGATGGGGGAAAAAGATATAGCTGTCTATTTAGAACAGTGGTCCTCGGGCATGGGCCATGATATCCCCTAGGGGACACTGGCAATGTCTGGAGACAATTTGGTGTCACAACTGTGTGTGGGGGAGGAGTAGAGGAAAGGATGCTGTTAAGCATCCTGTAATACATAATAATCTTTTCCATTTTGCTGTATCATAGGATTTTGAATAGAGCTCTTTGTGCAATACAGTGGGACCTTGTGCTTGTCCACTGTAGAGTATGCCTGATTTAGAGTGGGAGAAAAATCCGAGGGGTTCTGAGAGCTTTGAGGTTTTGTACCATCAATTATAAATAAATGACTGAGGTAGATTGAAATAAGACATGGATCCTCAAAATCTCTTTTCTCAAAGGCAGTGATTATGGCATGTCTTATGATTCTGTTCTTCAGTTTTTACTTTTTAAAGATGATGAAAGGCAAAGAAAATGTTTCTTGACAAAATATAGTGTTTGGATAGTTTTGTTTTTGTTTTACTATTTCCCTGTGGATGTTACTAGAATAACGACCTCTGACAACTGTCCTCCAGGCTCCCAGAAATAGATTCAGCTCTTCAGTTCATCTCGGAAATCATCCATCAGTTAACCAACCAGAAGGCCAGTATTGTGGACGACATCCATTCTACCTTTGATGAACTCCAGAAGACTTTAAACGTGCGCAAGAGTGTGCTGCTCATGGAGCTGGAAGTCAACTATGGCCTCAAACACAAAGTAAGACTCCAGCCATTCTTAGGACATCCCATAGGAGGCTTGATCCTGGGCCTCCCTGACGCCAGCTTACTGTTCCACCAGCAGCAGAGGGGACTCAGATGGGTTCTTGAGTGTCACTGTTGTTTGGTAAAGAGTAGCTTTTACTTGGAGAAGGCAATGGCACCCCACTCCAGTACTCTTGCCTGGAAAATCCCACGGACGGAGGAGCCTGGTGGGCTGCAGTCCATGGGGTTGCTAAGAGTTGGACAGGACTGAGCGACTTCACTTTCACTTTTCACTTTCATGCATTGGAGAAGGAAATGGCAACCCACTCCAGTGTTCTTGCCTGGAGAATCCCAGGGACGGGGGAGCCTGGTGGGCTGCCGTCTATGGGGTCGCACAGTCAGACATGACTGAAGCGACTTAGCAGCAGCAGCAGCTTTTACTTAAGAGCATATTTTTTCCTGTTTCCAGCTATGTTTTCCTTCCTGTTTTCACCAAAACTGATTCTGTGGCTTTAAGTACTACTTTATAACTTGACTACATAAAAGACAAGGTTGAATATAAAGTAATACTTTCAGGATTTAGGGTTAAACTGGATTGTTTTCCTTCCTTAATTATAATGTCTAATAGTCTCTTGATGACTCTCTCACCCACACCAACCTGTTAGTCAACTTCAGAGTGAACCCTGACTGCAGCCTCTGTTTAACTCTGCACGTCCCATCACAAAACCAGGGATAAAAGCTTCTGATATTCAGATGCGGAGCTTTCATTTGTCTGGTTTCTGTTCCTTGAGCTGATGACAGGAGAACTTTGAACATTAAGGAAAGAGACTGAGTAATGAATACTTCAGATGTCAGGCATAGCACTCTGTCGCCACGCTCTGGGTGACGTTTCAGCTCACCCCAGACACATGATCCCAGAAATATGTGTGTGGGAGAGATGAGGCGAGGAGGACAGGAAAGAGAAGGGGCTGGGAAGGCGATTTAGGATTTAGCATTACAGCCGGGTTCACTGGGTTAAACGGAACCTCGCCGCGGGGCACGCCGTGGGCGGCGCTCAGCGGCTCGCTTTCCCCGCAGGTCCTCCAGTCGCAGCTGGACACCCTGCTCGAGGGGCAGGAGAGCATCAAGAGCTGCAGCAACTTCACGGCACAGGCCCTGAACCACGGCACGGAGACGGAGGTGCTGCTGGTGAAGAAGCAGATGAGCGAGAAGCTCAATGAACTGGCGGACCAAGATTTCCCGCTGCACCCGCGAGAAAACGACCAACTGGACTTCATCGTGGAGACCGAGGGGCTCAAGAAGTCCATCCACAACCTCGGGACGATTCTAACCACCAACGCCGTCGCCTCCGAGACGGTGGCAACGGGCGAGGGGCTGCGGCAGACCATCATTGGGCAGCCCATGTCTGTTACCATAACAACCAAGGACAAAGACGGCGAGCTGTGCAAAACGGGCAACGCCTACCTCACGGCGGAGCTGAGCACGCCCGACGGCAGCGTGGCCGATGGGGAGATCCTGGACAACAAGAACGGCACGTACGAGTTCCTGTACACCGTGCAGAAGGAGGGCGACTTCACGCTGTCGCTGCGGCTCTACGACCAGCACATCCGCGGCAGCCCGTTCAAGCTGAAGGTGATCCGCTCGGCGGATGTGTCCCCCACCACCGAGGGTGTGAAGCGGCGCGTGAAGTCTCCTGGCAGCGGCCATGTGAAGCAGAAAGCTGTCAAGAGGCCCGCCAGCATGTACAGCACCGGGAAGCGAAAAGAGAACCCCATCGAAGACGACCTGATCTTCCGAGTGGGTAAGGGGCGGGCGGCGTGGCGGCCGCATGCGGGATTTTGCTTGGCTCAAGGCGGGACTGGGGAAGTGTCGACTTGCAACTTGGTAGGTCGCAGCTCGGGCTGATTGTGTGGGAGATAAACTGGTGTATTTTATTAGGTGAGCTCATGCAGGCTACTTCTCCGGAGAATGTTTGTGTCCTTCTCTTCCTTCCTCCTGCTCCCTCTTCCCTCCTCCTTCCCTGCTCTCTCTTCCTCCCTCCCCTCCCTCTTTCTTCCCCTCCTTCTCCTCCCCTTCACCACGCCAGCGCTGCTATTTATTATGGAAAATCAGAAGCTGAAAATAAGCAAAAACAGAGTTAGAAAAATACAGCACTCATAATCTGGACTTTTTTTTTGGTAGCAGTTTTTTTTTTTCTTTTTTTAGCTTTTTATTTCATATTTGAATGTAGGTGATTAACAATGTTAGTTTTGGGTGTACAGCAAAGTGATTCAGTTACATATATACATGTATCTATCTATTCTTTTCAGATTCTTTTGTTACATAATACTGAACACAGTTCCCTTTGCTATACTGTAGGTCCTTTTTGGTTATCCATTTTAAATATAACAGTGTGTACATAATCTTCACATTTTAAAGGAAATGTTGGCAATCTTTCCCCCACCTTGGGAATAATGTCTTTAGAGTTCTTCTGCCTAACCCAAAGGCAGAGATATGCTTCTATCAGATAACTTCATGGTTTCTCTGGAATGTGCCAGCGCAGGAGGTAACTGTGGGCAGAGGGTCTGATGCTTGTCACTGCTTCCACATTGTAAGACCTGGGGACAAGGGGCATGGTGCATTGCAAGCTGTGGTTATGTCCATTTGCGTGTAGCTGGAGAGCAGCCTCAAGAGGAGAGGGTGGGTGGAGACCTGGAGAATAGAATGGGGTTGGGATGGAAGCAAGAAGGCTTAGAATGAGCCAAGAGATTTGGGAATGCAAATTGTCCTTCCCTTGTCAGCTTTATTGCCTCCGATTTTTTTTAAAGTGTTTATTTTCTAAACAAACTAAATGTAAACAACCACCACTTTACTAATTCTTTTATTATATATTAAAATTTTCTTTTTTATTTTGTGTCATGCCACGTGGCATGTGAGATCTAGTTACCTGACCAGGTATCCAACCCAGGCCCCCTGCATTGATAGCATGGAGTCTTAAGCATTGGACAGCCAGGGAAGTCCTCACAATTTGATAATTCTTAAGAAAAAAAAAGTCTGTATGTTAGCTACTGTATCCAAAAGTGGCTCCCACTTGCTTCTCTTTCTGCCTCTTCAGTCCTCCACTGCAGTGTCTCTAAAAAGGTCTTCAAGCTATGGCCACCGACACAGGTAGAAAAACAGTTCTGTGGTTCAGACAGATTGGGGAAAGCTTAGCTTAAGTGAGGGAAACAGATTTTTTTTGGCCGAAGTACCTTCAGAATCTGCTGACGTGCACTGCAAGTCTCACAGGCAGTGGAGGGATAATAGGCAGCACTTCCAAGCTCTTCTGACCATAGCACTTCTCCTGTGGACATCTTGGGAAAATAAGGCTCCTTGGAACATTCTTGGGCAAGAGCTGCTCTACTTATTATTCATTTCTCTTTATTATTTAACACTCTATATTGCTTACTATTCTTTAGGATAAGTCTTGGTAAAGACTGTGATGTAGCAAACAGGCTGCCTTCTCAGCGTGTGGAGGCCCTGGTCCATTTACTGGCCATTTGCGCAGTTGGGTGCAGAGGCTGTTGAGACACTTGCCAAAGCAGAGGGGGTGGGCTGGGTGGCATAGGATTGGAGCCACCCAAGCCTGCCACTCCGGTTCTGCCACTTGCTTCAACTTTGGGCAGGTCTCCCAGCTTCCCTGGGCTTCAGTTTCCATGTCCATAAAAAGAAAAGATAAAAATATCTGCTTCTCAGAACTGTTCAAAGTTCCAAGCTTAATGCCTGGCGTGTTGGAAGAGCTAAATCATCCACAGCCATTGTTTTGCTTGAGCTGTTATTAAGGCTGTTAGATGTTCCCTGCTGCCTTTTCTTCTAAAACAATTGACCTTGCTGCTCCCCATTGATCTGCATCAAGAGCAAACTCAGTCTTGCATTTGGAATCTCCCCTCCCCCAGCCAAGTTCCTGGGTCCGCTTCCCAGGCAGTGTGCAGAGTGACGAGAGGGCCGGATCTGGGCCTGATTCTCCCTTCTTAACCCAGTTTCCTCCGGTAACATAAAGGGAATGAAATCTTACCTAATTCTTAAGGTTGCCGCGGGGGTGAAACAAGCAGGAATTCTTAGGGCTGGCATTTGCCTATGTGCAATAACTGCTGAGTTAAAGATGGCCGTCCTTTTACTATTTTCAATCGTCACCATTCCACCTGTGAGTCTCACCCGAGGAAAGAGACATATCTCTTAGGGGTTTTTCCCCCAGTTATATTCTGAATGCCCAGCCCCGCCCCAGGGGAAGGGGATCCCCTCTTCTCCCCTCCTACCCATTGAGACACGCACCCTTGGACACTGGCGCTGGTGTTTAAATGTTTAGACATTTGTGAGGCACTTAGTACAGTCCCTGGCATATAGCACTAAGTCCACTAAGTTTGTTAATGAAGTAAAGGTGATGTCTAAGTTTGCTAGGGCCGCCATAACAATACCACAGACTGGGTGGCAAACCGGAGGAGACTGATTTTCTCCCAGTTCTGGAGGCTGAAAGCCCAGGCTGAAGGAGGCGGCGGGCTCGGTTTCCCCGGAGGCCTCTCTGCCTGCTCGCCGCTTTGCCCTCTGAAGGATCCCCCTGTGCTCACACACTCCTGGTGTTTCTCCCTCTTCTCATAAGGATAAGTCATAAGTCATACTGGATTAGGGCCTTGCTTTAAGTTAATCACCTCTAAAGATCTTAACTCCAAAAGCAGTTCCATTCTGAGGCACTGGAGGTTGAGACTGGACTTTAGCATATGAATTTTGTGGAGATACAGTTCAGTTTATAACAGATACGTAAGGGCAGATACATGATAGATATGCTGTGTACATGCCTGAACACCCGTGTGTATTTGTCAAGGTGAACTATTACTTTCTGGATAATAGAAAAGGTCTTCCAGGGTAGTTTTGACTTACATTTTCCCTCTCGTCCCTCGTCACCCAGCCCCTAGTTAAATGGGACTCTGCTGTTTGAGCTTCTGCTGTGTGCCCGACACATGGCTGCGCGGCGATGTAGAGAGAGGGATCAGAGCCTGACCTGGGGGAGGCCACAGTCTAGAAGGGGACAGACATGACGGATGTGGTGCCTTCAGAAGGAGCACCTTCGGAGGCAGGCGGGATGGGGAGGCTGACAGGTAGCAGGGAGTTAAGGAAGGTTCTAGAGATGACACCTAAACCTAAGCTGGTTTTGAAGGACAAAGAGTCTGCCAGTTAGGAGGAAGAACGGGGAGATTTAGGCGAAGGGGAAGAAGATCAGACACTGAGTAGTTCGAGGAACCAAAATGATTCCATTTCTGAAGCATGAAATAAAGTGAAGAGAGCAAAGTTCTGTTTCCTTGCTAAGCAGAAACTTTGATCTGTATACCTGTGCTTCCCATAAACCACTTGAGTTCCTTGGGGTGCTTGGCAAAAATGAGAATTGCTGGATTCCAAGCTGCATTTACAGAATCAGAATCTCTGGGAAAGGGACCAGGAATCTGCATGCCTCCAGCTCCACAACCCGTCTACACACTGAGGTTTGAGCACTGAGGTTTGAGAACCGTCACGGTGTGGATGAAGGGGAGGGCGCTGAACAGTGTGGTGTGATGTGGTGACTTCCTGAGATACTGATTTCCAGAGAGCCTAGGGACACTGGCAGTGTCCCCCGGAGGCAGGGGCTGCTTCTTGCTGCAGCAGTCACGGGAGCGCTTACAAGTGCTAGGATCGAGTGATGCGGCGAGTGGAGAGGAAATGCAGACTCCTAACATCCTTAGGCAGAGAAGGCAATGGCACCCCACTCCAGTACTCTTGCCTGGAAAATCCCATGGATGGAGGAGCCTGGTAGGCTGCAGTCCATGGGGTCGCAAAGAGTCGGACACGACTGAAGCGACTTAGCAGCAGCAACATCCTTAGGAGGGAGCAGGCAGGACTTGAGGACCCAGCTGAGCTTCCGGCTGTTTGACTCCAGTGATGCAGGGATGCGGGCTTGAAGAGTGAATGGTCAAGGCTGTGGGCGCGGAGGCTGGATGGCCCCGGTTCCAGCCCCAGCAGTGCCACTTCCACAACCACACAACCAGGGAAGTTCCTTCATCTCCAGTGGCCTCTCCCCTACCCTCCTGCCTCTGGTAACCACAAGTCTGATCTCTTTTTGTGAGTTCTGTTTTGTTTTCATTTTATATATTTATTATTTTTGGCTGCACTGGGTCTTCATTGCTGCTCAAGGGGTTTCTCTAGTCGTGACAAGCAGACACCGCTCCCTAGGTGTGGTGCACAAGCTTCTCATTGCTGTGGTTTCCCTTGTTGCAGAGCACAGGCTCTAGGGACGTGGGCTCAGGAGTTGCCGCACTCAGGCCCCAGAGCGTGGGCTCAGGAGCTGTGGGTCCCGGCCTTAGTTGCCCGGCAGCGTGTGGGATCTTCCCAGACTGGAGATCGAACCTCTGTCCCTGTATTGGCAGGAGGATTCTTACCACTGTACCACCAGGGAAGCCCTGTTTTGTTTTGCTTTAGATTTCACGTGTAAGTGAGATCATACAGTATTTATCTTTGTCTCACTGACTGACTTCAGTTAGCATAATGCATTCAAGGTCCGCCCATGTTGTTGCAAATGGTAGGATTTTCTGTCTTTTATGACTGAATAGTAGTCACACTATTCAACCAGACATGGAACATACCCAGAAGTGGAAAAGCTGGATCATATGGTAGTTCTATTTTTACTTTTCAAAGCTCCTTTATCCAGTTTTTCCATAGTGGCTTTACCAATTTACCAAGAGGGCTCGAGGACCAGCAGTCCGCATCCATGCCACCGTTTGTTTAATTTGACTGGGCCAGCTCTCCACTGCAGCGTGAGGGGTCTTTAGCTGAGCGTGCCACCATGTTTCGTCTCTTGTCTTTTTGATGGTGACCATTTTAACAGGCATGAGGGGCATCTTATTGTGGTTTTAGTTTGCATTTCCCTGATAGCTGTGATCTTGAGCTTCTTTTCATGTGACCTTTGTGACTGTGCTTTGGAAAAATATCTATTCAGGCCTTTCCCCCAGTTTTTAATTGGGTTATTTGGGTTTTTGCCGTTGAATTGTGTAAGTTCTTTATATATTTTGGATATTAACCCCTTATTAGATACATAGTTTGAAATATTTTTTCCCATTCCATTTTTTGTTTTTTTTCACATTGCTGATGGTTTCTTTTGCTTGCTAACAAAAGCTTTTTAGTTTGATATGGTCCTGCTTGTTTATTTTTGCATTCTTGGCTTATGCCTTAGGTATCCTATCCAAAAAATCTTCACCAAGGCTCATGTCAGGGAGTGTTATTCCTGTGTTTATTCCTTTATTCCTTATTTCTTCTAGGAAGAAATAAGACCTGATTTCAGGACTTATATTTAAATCTTTAATCCCTTTCTAGTTAACTTTTGTCTATGATGGAAGACAGAGGTCCAGTTTCATTCTTTTATGTGAGCATTCAATTATCCTGGCACCATTTGTTGAAGCCACTGTCTTTTCTTGGCTCCTTTGTCAAAATATTAGTTGACTGTGTATATTTGGGTATTTTTCCTGGGCTCAATTCTGTTCTGGTCTATTGGTTTTTAATGCCACTACCATACTATTTTGATTTCAATAGCTTTATATTATAGCTTGAAATCAGGGGATGTGAGGCCTCCTGTTTTTTTCCTCTTCCTCAGAATTTCTTTGACTACTCAGGGTCTTTTGTGGTTCCATATAAATTTTAGGAGTGTTTTTTTGACATCTGTAAAAAATACCATCGGACTCTTGATGGGGATTGCATTGAATCTATAGATGTCGTTTGGTAGTATTGACATTTTAATTATATTAATTCTTCCAATCCATGAATATGGAATATCTTTCCACTTTGTGTCTTTTTCAATTTCTTTCATTAATATCTTGTAGATTTCAGATAAGAAATCTTTCAGCTCCTTAGTTAAATTTATTTTTAAGTACTTTATTGTTTTTGATGCTATTATCAGTGGAATCAAGTTCTTTGTTTCTTTTTCAGAAAATTCATTGTTAATGTATGGAAACGCTACTGAATTTTGTATGTTAATTTTGTATCTGCAGCTTTACTGATTTCATTGATATCAGCCATAAGGGGAGCTGTTAAACAGTAGAAAGGGCTAGTGGTAGAAATCAGAACTTCTCCCCAACCCTACAGCTCTTGACCCTAATGAAGCAAATTACCAGGACAACATATAATCATCCTTAGCTTTGAAGGAATGGAGGCTCGGGAGAGCCCGAGTAGGAACGAAGTCACCTGTGACTCTGAGGCCCCTGCCTTTTTAATTGCACAGCAGTTGCTCTTCATCTGAAATGTCCTTCAACTTCCGCAGTTTTCCAAAGTTGAGATACTTGACACCTCCCACACATGAAAACATAACATATGCCCACAGTGAGTGAATTATAGTCTTACTCTTCCTGATGTTCAAGCTGGTTTTAGAAAAGGCAGAGGAACCAGAGATCAAATTGTCAACATCCGCTGGATCATGGAAAAAGCAAGAGAGTTCCAGAAAAACATCTATTTCTGCTTTATTGACTAGGCCAAAGCCTTTGACTTTGTGGATCACAATGAACTGTGGAAAATTCTGAAAGAGATGGGAATACCAGACCACCTGATCTGCCTCTTGAGAAATTTGTATGCAGGTCCGGAAGCAACAGTTAGACCTGGACATGGAACAACAGACTGGTTCCAAATAGGAAAAGGGTACATCAAGGCTATATATTGTCACCCTGCTTATTTAACTTATATGCAGAGTACATCAGGAGAAATGCTGGGCTGGAAGAAGCACAAGCTGGAATCAAGATTGCCGGGAGAAATATCAATAACCTCAGATATGCAGATGACACCACCCTTATGGCAGAAAGTGAAGAGCAACTAAAAAGCCTCTTGATGAAAGTGAAAGAGGAGAGTGAAAAAGTTGGCTTAAAAGCTCAACATTCAGAAAATGAAGATCATGGCGTCTGGTCCCATCACTTCATGGGAAATAGATGGGGAAACAGTGGAAACAATGTCAGACTTTATTTTTTTGTGCTCCAAAATGACTGCAGATGGTGACTGCAGCCATGAAATGAAAAGACGCTTACTCCTTGGAAGGAAAGTTATGACCAACCTAGATAGCATATTCAAAAGCAGAGACATTACTTTGCCAGCAAAGGTCCGTCTAGTCAAGGCTATGGTTTTTCCTGTGGTCATGTATGGATGTGAGAGTTGGACTGTGAAGAAGGCTGAGCACCGAAGAATTGATGCTTTTGAAGTGTGGTGTTGGAGACTCTTTAGAGTTCCTTGGACTGCAGGGAGATCCAACCAGTCCATTCTGAAGGAGATCAGCCCTGGGATTCCTTTGGAAGGAATGATGCTAAAGCTGAAACTCCAGTACTTTGGCCACCTGATGCGAAGAGTTGACTCATTGGAAAAGACTCTGATGCTGGGAGGGATTGGGGACTGGAGGAGAAGGGGACGACAGAGGATGAGATGGCTGGATGGCATCACTGACTCGATGGATGTGAGTCTGAGTGAACTCCGGGAGTTGGTGATGGACAGGGAGGCCTGGCGTGCTGCAATTCATGGGGTCGCAAATAGTCAGACACGACTGAGCGATTGAACTGAACTGAACTGAACCGAATGCTAAATTGCAAAACAAACCTGAAGGAGTACAGGGGAGTGGCTTAGTGCATCTGTTGATAAAGCCTTAAAACATCAAGAGATTGTTTTTCCCTGCACTGTCAGAGTTTGCTGACTAAAAGCCATGAGCTGGTTTTGTGAGCTATTTAAGAAAAGCATTGAACAAAGGGGAAGCTGAAGAGGTGGGAGGGAATGAAAGAATTACAGATGAATTGTTTCAAATTATGCAATTCATCCACCATACCTTAATGAGTCCTTGGGAAGTGGTGAATGAACCATTCATTTGTTCTCTAGATCAGTGTGCTTTCTTGTGATAGCAGATGGCTGTATAAAATCACTTAGCATGAGTTCAGAGGCTTTACAGGAAGATATGGTAATTTATACCCCTCTTCCCTGCCTCATTTCTGCAAGGCATCATCTTCCCTCTCTAAAATCCCTGAGGAAGGAGAGTGTGCTAATTTGTCATCTGAGGTTTTTATAGGAACCCTGACCTACTCTTTGAGAAACTCATCCTTGGGAACGTCTCTTGCGTTTCACATGTGGAAAGATGCCACTGCTGTTTACCAAGTACCAGGCAGTGCGCTGTATTGTAAGCTGCGCCAGAGAACAGGACAGATGTTGCAGCTTCCCCTGGGGAGCTCATAGTTTAGTGAGGGAGACAGTGAACCAGTTAACACAGAATTTCCTCAAAGATTTTTATGGCGCAAGCATGGCTCATGTGAACCCAAAGAATAATTGTCCTCACTTTAGAAACCTGGTACCCAATTAGAGAGAAGCAATGTATGTATTAAAAATATGTATTTTGTAAAGGGTTAGGAGAACCAGGTTTTAGTCATTGCTCTGTCTCTTTGCTAACTCTGTGATATGTCTAGCTTCAATTCCTCATCTTTAAAATGGAATGATAATATTTATCCTGCTGATGACTCTTGGGCTTGTTACAGGGAGTGCATCCGAGAACGTATATCAAAGTGCTGCCAATATTACTGAACACTTCCTTTTCCCATGACGTAATGTGGGTTGTCGTTTACTCAGTCATTCATAATTCATTTAGAGACCCATTCATTCAGCAAATGTATGCTAAGCACCTACTTGGTTGAAGATCCTGTGTTAAACCCTGTGTCTGGCTGTTTCGTCCTTTAGCGTTATCTGACTCTTAAGTATCTAGGTTTATTTAGCGTTAATTTTCTTACTAGGTTGGAGTGGGAGTGGGAAGAAGTTTGCAGTTGTGATCACCTATTTCAGCCCAGGAACTTATTACCTTACTTCTGTAATCTTCCTAGAGGCATGGGCAGGAGCATGGATAAGAAGCTGTTAAAAAGTCATTCTGTGCTTCATAGGCTAGTTTAAAATCTTATGGAATTGTTACCAAATATAATTATAATTAAACAAATATAATTATCTTATGGAATTGTTACCAAATTGTTTATAATTACTTTAAAAACTCACATTACTCATTTTCTAGCCCAAATGTAGCCATTAGACAGGGAAAGATTTTATGATGACTATATATGTTTTATGCTTCACTTACATTTGTTATGAAAGAACTGGTTTTCCTTATTTATTTAGAATACTTTGTGGCGGGCTAGAAATTTTTCTATGGACTAAATACTATTTACTATATTGAAGAGGAACGCATCACTCCAAATTATTTCTAATTTCTGGAATTTCTGTTTCCTTTGGACCCAAGACACTTTTAAACACTTGGACTTTGGGCATTTCAGCATAATGATTCTGTGCATATCACTACTCACCATTAAGATTTTCCTTGTAAAAATAGTCAACATGAGTTGTCCCTCAAGTATGTTGCTGGATTTCCTTTAATCCTCAGGAAATGGCAATGCCTGTTCCATCTAATTTTTTTAAAAAATATATAAGCCATCTAACAGATGTGCCTCCAGCCCTGGGATTTTATTGACATGTGGGGCAGCGGACTCAAGCTCTCTCGTTAACTTGAGACCAAGAGTGACAGCTGGACCAGCACATAAGCCTGGGGCGAGGTGGGAGGGAGGACCTGCCCCAGCAGGGTGGGCCTCTGTATTGTAGAGGCTTTCCTCTCAGAGCCTGTACGGAGCATCACGCATCCATTTCAGACTGGCAGAGGCTTCTTCCCCCTTGTTCCAAACGATATTGATACAGAGGCCAATTATATGTCTGACCGAATTTTAAAATTATGGTCCCCCATACAGTAGTTTCCCATTTCTACTGACCCTCAAAAATGTGTGTTTATTTCTGCAGAGCAAAAAAAGGTGTCCATATTTTTTTTGCTCAGATATTCCCTCCTTCTGCATCACCTCTGTTTTTTCAGAAGGACAATTAAATCTTTTTGACAGAGGAACTGCTGAACATCTACGGAAGCACTAGTCTCTATTTTTTCCTTCCTTTCAAACCTCAACTGCTGCTGCCTGCAGAGCCTTCTCTGAATAGAACAGGCTTTGTCTTAGCAGAATGGGGCTTCCCTTGTGGCTCGGCTGGTAAAGAATCCGCCTGCAATGCGGAAGGCCTGGGTTCAGTCCCTGGGTTGGGAAGATCCCCTGGAGAAGGGAAGGATACCCACTCCAGTATTCTGGCCTAGAGAATTCCATGGACAGTATAGTCCAGGGGGTTGCAAAGAATCGGACAGGACTGAGAGACTCACACATTGTTAGCAGCATGGGCCAAAAGTTAAATAAAAGAGGACAACAGGCAGGTTTAAACAGCAAACCAGTGCTCGTCTACTCTGTCCAGGTGCTTCTTACTCCCGTCCTGTTTTCAGTATTTCTTTCCTCTGCCTGCATGCCCTCTGGGCCATGGGTAAACTTCCAGTTTTACAAAACAGCCTGGGTTTTCTTTACAGTCACTTCTTTTCCAGTCCACTGGTAGGACTCTTTTATTATGTTTCTTTATTTGGTCCTCAGTTCCTTATCTTGCTAATAACTTCCATGCTTTTGTTTATCAGCGTTCTTGATAAATTAACCTTTTATTCTCTGGAGACCCTGGCCTTGCCCCCACTGCCTTTTAAAAAGTACAAACTGAGCATTTTAGAAGAATTGTTGCTTTTAGTCCATCCTTTTGTTTTGCTGTACCTGTTAATCAGCTGTTATTCAGACTTCAATGCCCCAAAGCTAATACCATGTTGGCACGTACCTCTTTTCCTGCCCCTCCCCCCAACACAAACAGATATCAACATACCATTTTTAAAGTATTAGCTGATCCCATGGACCTTCATATTCAAGGGATCTTGTGCAGATCAAGTATAAAGATCGTCTTTTCTGAAACATCTGAAGTTAAATAGAACCGTTTGTCCTACAGCGTGCGAGACGCTCTTTTGAGGATCGGATTTTTAGTTCATGTTATAAAAAGAGACAGAGATCATGAGTCATCGTGTTAGGGCCCAGGATCTCAATAAAACAACTATCTTGTGGATTTGATAAGAACCAGCTGACCGGAGAAGGCAATGGCACCCCACTCCAGTGTTCTTGCCTGGAAAATCCCATGGTTGGAGGAGCCTGGTGGGCTGCAGTCCATGGGGTCGTGAAGAGTCAGACATGACTGAGCGACTTCACTTTCACTTTTCACTTTCATGCATTGGAGAAGGAAATGGCAACCCACTCCAGTGTTCTTGCCTGGAGAATCCCAGGGACGGGGGAGCCTGGTGGGCTGCTGTCTATGGGGTCGCACAGAGTCGGACACGACTGAAGTGACTTAGCAGTTAGCAGTAGCTGATCAGATGATTCATCCAACGATTCTGCTGGTTGATTTTGTTCTAAGTTTAATTCTGCCACAGTTTCACTTCCTAAATGCAGAAGCCAGTTTCTGAAGAGTCTCCCTGTTCTTAAGCACCTCAATAGGGCCTTGACATTGGCCACTGGCAGCCTGTTTTTGCTCTCCTGGGGAATTGCATTGACGTCTAAAAACAAATATCAAGTTCCTCTTTTGAATGTAAATGAAATTGTAAAACTGAGGCATAGCTCTCGCTCTCCAACTGTGAAAATTTAAACCTGCTTCCCGGTCATTTCTGAGCAAAGTTCCTTTTATTTCCATCTGTTAATATTTACATGGTCCTATTAAAATAAGTTATAAATACTTCCTTTGAAATAAAAACAAACATCTGTTAACCGTAGACATCTTTAAGCTTTTTTTCCCTCTTCATCTCTTCAGTAAAAAACTCTAAGAAGGATGAGGGGCTGTTACTTACATTGATTAATTTTCTTTTGCCTTTCTTAGTTATTTAATCTAGAAAGCACGTTAGGATATCTTTTACAGGAGAGATAAGCTTAATGAGACACTCACTGAGTCTTTGAAAATAGTTCATAGATAACTCCAGTGGTTGAATATCAGCCTGCTGGTTTTCTAACACCTGTGACCTTGTGGTTAGTTAAAAGTGCTGGAAGTCAAGGGTCCAGGTTTCTAACAGATGCTGAATTGGAGAAGGAATTTTGGCACAACCCCAAAATAAGAGCCTCTGCTACTAAATATCCTCAATACTGTAATATTAGTTTTTATAATCATGTCTTCATGGAATCTAAATATATTTTAATCATATTAGTCTGCAGCCACAGTTTAATAAGAAATGATTGGTGTTTGTCCCCCCCATAATGTGATGTTGCAAAGACTTTATTGGTCCGGAAGACAAGTTTAGTAGAATATGGATTAGGTCAGCGGGAAGGGTTCCTGTTTTTTTTTAAGTGTAATTTAAAAAACATTGCATTCTCAGGCTACTTATAGAGGACTGAATAATTTTCTTGCTATAGCTGAGAAATCTAACTCTCTATTGTTTAATTTTCTGTGGTATTTGTTTGTTTGTTTTTTTGGCTACTCCATGTGTCACGTAGGACCTTAGTCCCCCAGCCAGGGATCAAACCTGTGCCCCCTGCAATGGAAGCACGGAGTCTTAACCAGTGGACCACCAAGGAAATTCCTAATTTTCTATGGTTTTGTCATTTATTTTTAGGTACCAAAGGAAGAAATAAAGGGGAATTCACAAATCTTCAAGGGGTAGCGGCATCTACAAGTGGAAAGATACTGATTGCTGACAGTAACAACCAGTGTGTGCAGGTATGGCTCCTAATTGTATACCTTTAACAACTTATATTGATAACATAGATACAGGTGCAGTTTCCCACTTAAGGCCTGCTGCTGCTGCTAAGTCGCTTCATTCGTGTCCAACTCTGTGCGACCCCATAGACGGCAGCCCACCAGGCTCCCCCGTCCCTGGGATTCTCCAGGCAAGAACACTGGAGTGGGTTGCCATTGCCTTCTCCAATGCATGAAAGTGAAAAGTGAAAGCGAAGTCACTCAGTCGATTCTTTGCGACCCCATGGACTACAGCCTACCAGGCTCCTTCGTCCATGGGATTTTCCAGGCAAGAGGACTGGAGTGGAGTGCCATCACCTTCTCCAACTTAAGGCCTAAGATGCAAGAAAAGAAAGGGAAGCTAATCTTGTGTGTGTAGGCTTTACTTCAAACAGGGCTTGTATGTTCTGCCCTGTAGTCCTTACGACAAATATCCTTCCCTGTTTTTGCCCTGATGATTTCTGTGCTAGCTCACATTGCAATGAATGTACTTTGTTTTTCAGATATTTTCCAATGATGGACAGTTCAAAAGTCGTTTTGGCATACGAGGACGCTCTCCTGGGCAGCTGCAGCGTCCCACAGGAGTAGCCGTGCATCCCAGTGGGGACATAATCATTGCTGATTATGATAACAAATGGGTTAGCATCTTCTCATCAGATGGCAAGTTTAAGGTGAGATTAACTACAACTGAGCAGTTGAGAGAAGGAATAAGAAATACGAGATAAAATTGTCTATTTTGGGGGGTCTCACAGATCCAATAAAATGTTCAACAGTTTTTCATACACTGAACATCTTGACTTTGTCACATCTAAGTTTAATGAAGCGAGCGTCACAGTGATATTGTTATAAATCTACTCATGTATATCCTAAATATGGCTTTGTTTTATAAAGCAGTTAGTTTGCTCTGTTACTCTTTTAAATTACATTCTTTTTAAATACTCTTTTTCATTATAGTTTATCCCGGGGGGTTGGATGTAGTTCCCTGTACTAGAGAGTAGGACCTGGTGGTGTATTCATGTTAAATGAGATAGTTTGCATGTTCTAACTCCATGTATTCGTGCTAAATGTAGTAGTTTGCGTCTACTTTCTCCAAACTGCAGTCCGGTCCTTCTCCACTTTCGCAACCGGAAGTCTGTTCTCTGTGTTCATGAATCTGTTTCTGATTTGTAGGTAGCTTCATTTGTGCTGTGTTTTAGATTCCACATATAAGTGATATCACGTGGTATTTGTCTTTCCCTTTCTGACTTCATTTAGTATGATAATCTCCAGTTGTATCCATGTTGCTGCAGATGGCATTATTTCATTCTTTTTATGACTAGTATTCTATTGTTTATATGTACTACCTTTTCTTTGGAGAAGGAAATGGCAACCCACTCCAGTATTCTTGCCTGGAAAATCCCATGGATGGAGGAGCGTGGTAGGCTACAGTCCATAGGGTCGCAAATAGTCAGACACGACTGAGCAACTTCACTCACTCACTTCACTCACCTTTTCTTTATCCATCATCTGTTCATGGATATTTAGGTGGTTTCCATGTCTTGGCTCTTGTAAACAGTGCTGCTATGAGCCTAGGGTGGGCTTCTCCAGTAGTTCAGCAGTAAAGAATCTGCCTGCAGTGCAGGAGATGCAGGAGACCCAGGTTCGATCCCTGGGTCGGGAAGATCCCCTGGAGGAGGGCACGGCAACCCACTCCACTATTCTTGCTGGGAAAATCCCATGGACAGAGGAGCCTGGTGGATTACAGTCCATGGAGTCACAAATAGCTGGATAAAAATGAAGCAACTAAGCACTCACACACAAATACAGGGTTGCGTGTATCTTTTTGAATTCTAGATTTGTCTGGGTATGTGCCCAGGAGTGTGATTGCTGGATCATGTGGTAGCTCTATTTTTAGTTTTTTGAGGACCCTCCATACTGTTCCCCATAGTGGCTGCACAATTTATACTCGCACCAGCAGTGAAGGAGGGTGCCCTTTTCTCCACATCCTCTCCAGCATCTGTTGTTTGTAGACATTTTAATGGCGGCCGCTCTGACTGGTGTGAGGTGGCACCTCGTTGTAGTCTTGATTTGCATTTCTCTAATTATTAATGATGTTGAGCATCTTTTCATGTACCCACTGGCCATCTGTAGGTCTTGTTTGGAGAAAGGTCTGTTAATATCTTCTGCCTGTTTTTCGATTGGGTTTTATCTGGTGGTTGAGTTGTATGAGCTATTTGTATATTTTGGAGATTAAGTCCTTGTTAGTCGTCTCATTTGCAAATATGTTCTCCCATTCTGTAGACTGTCCTTTTGTTTGTGTGTATCTGTGTTTTTTATGGTTTCCTTTGCTGTGCAGAAGCTTGTAAGTTTGATTAGGTCCCATTTATTTATTTTTGTTTTTATTTCTGTTGCCTTGGGGGACTGACCTAAGAAAAACATTGGTACAATTTATGTTGGAGAATGTTCTGCCTATGCTGTCTTCTAGGAGTTTTATGGTGTCATGTCTTGTGTTTAAGTCTTTAAGCCATTTTGAGTTTATTTTTGTGCATAGTATGAGGATGTGTTCTAACTTCATTGATTTATGTGCAGCTGTCCAACTTTCCCAGCACCACTTCCTGAAGAGACTGTCTTTTTTCCAGTTTTATATTCTTGCCTGTTTTGTGCCTGAGCTTCCCTGGTGGCTCAGCAATAAGAAATCTGCCTGCAGTGCAGGAGATGTGGGTTCAGTCCCTGGGTCAGGATCCTGAAGGAGGAAATGGCAACCCACTCCAGTATTCTTGCCTGGGAAATCCCATGGACAGAGGAGCCTGGTGGACTGTAGTATGGGGTCGCAAGGGTTGGAAAGGACTCAGCGACTAAACCACCACCACCACCTTTGTGTACGGGTTTATTCCTGGGCTGGCTGTTCTGTGCCATTGATCCATCTGTCTGCTTTTGTACCAAAACCACTGTTTTGAACACTGTAGCTTTGTAGTCTTGTCTAAAGTTTGGGAGAGTTATGCCTCCTGCTTTGTTTTTTTCCACAGGATTGCTTTGGCAATTCTGGGTCTTCTATAGTTCCATATAAGTTTTGGATTATCTGTTCTAGTTCTGGGAAAAATGTCATGGGTACTGCTTCTTTTTTTTTTTTTTTTCTTTTTTTAATATCATCAGGTTTACCTCAATTCAAAAAAACAACAATTTTTATAAAAGGTTATGGAGGCAATTTATATTTCCCAAATTAGCCTACAGATTGTCATTTATGACGTTCCTTCAGGCCTGTGATAGATGATGATATGGGAGAAACAGAATTATTAACACATTGTCCCTACTCTTTAAAAATATAGAAGGCTTTTGAGGAAAAAAGACAGATACATGGAAATGATAGAAAACAATTCACGTCAGCCTTTCCGTTCAGTTCAGTCGCTCAGTCCTGTCCGACTCTTTGTGACCCCAGGGACTGCAGCACTCCAGGCCTCCCTGTCCATCACCAACTCCCGGAGCTTACTCAAACTCATGCCCATTGAGTTGGTGATGCCATCCAACCATCTTATCCTCTGTCATCCCCTTCTCCTCCCACCTTCAGTCATTCCCAACATCAGGGTCTTTTCCAATGAGTCAGTTCTTCGCATCAGGTGACCAAAGTATTGGACTTTCAGCTTCAACATCAGTCCTTCCAATGAAGACTCAGGACTGATCTCCTTTAGGATGGACTGGTTGGATCTCCTTGCAGTCCAAGGGATTCTCAAGAGTCTTCTCCAACACCACAGTTCAAAAGCATCAATTCTTCGGCACTCAGTTTTCTTTATAGTTCAACTCTCACATCCATACATGACTACTGGAAAAACCATAGCCTTGACTAGACAGACCTTTGTTGGCAAAGTAGTGTCTCTGCTTTTGAACATGCTATCTAGGTTGGTCATAACTTTCCTTCCAAGGAGTAAGCGTCTTTTAATTTCATGGCTGCAGTCACCATCTGCAGTGATTTTGGAGCCCCCAAAATAAAGTCTGTCACTGTTTCCACTGTTTCCCCATCTATTTCCCATGAAGTGATGGGACTGCATGCCATGATCTTAGTTTTCTGAATGTTAAGCTTTAAGCCAACTTTTTCACTTTCCTCTTTCTCTTTCATCAAGAGGCTTTTTAGTTCTTCTTCACTTTCTGCCATAAAGGTGGTGTCATCTGCATATCTGAGGTTATTGATATTTCTCCAGGCAATCTTGATTCCAGGTTGTGTTTCTTCCAGTCCAGTGTTTCTCATCATGTACTCTGCATATAAGTTAAATAAGCAGGGTGACAATATACAGCCTTGACGTACTCCTTTTCCTATTTGGAACCAGTCTGTTGTTCCATGTCCAGTTCTAACTGTTGCTTCCTGACCTGCATACAGATTTCTCAAGAGGCAGGTCAGGTGGTCTGGTATTCCCATCTCTTTCAGAATTTTCCGCAGTTTATTGTGATCCACACAGTCAAAGGTTTTGGCATAGTCAATAAAGCAGAAATAGATGTTTTTCTGGAACTCTCTTGCTTTTTCCATGATCCAGCAGATGTTGGCAATTTGATCTCTGGTTCCTCTGTCTTTTCTAAAACCAGCTTGAACATCAGGAAGTTCACGGTTCACGTATTGCTGAAGCCTGGCTTGGAGAATTTTGAGCATTACTTTGATAGTGTGTGAGATGAGTGCAATTGTGCGGTAGTTTGAGCATTCTTTGCCTTTCTTTGGGATTGGAATGAAAACCGACCTTTTCCAGTCCTGTGGCCACTGCTGAGTTTTCCAAATTTGCTGGCATATTGAGTGCAGCACTTTCACAGCATCATCTTTCAGGATTTGGAATAGCTCAACTGGAATTCCATCACCTCCACTAGCTTTGTTCGTAGTGATGCTTTCTAAGTCCCACTTGACTTCACAGTCCAGGATGTCTGGCTCTAGGTCAGTGATCACACCATCGTGATTATCTGGGTCATGAAGCTCTTTTTTGTACAGTTCTTCTGTGTATTCCTGCCACCTCTTCTTAATATCTTCTGCTTCTGTCAGGTCCATACCATGTCAGCCTTTAGTCAGTCATAAATTGTTTGGTACAATTTTGAACCATAGTGTTATGGTTCATAATGCAAGAACTGAAAGGAAAAGAGAACGGGGGCTGTCTCCAAAGAGAAAATGTGAGCTGAGCTGCGACTTGCAGGGAACCCATCGTTCAGTGTACTTGTTGTCACTCCCAGCATCATCATCTGTTTCTTCCGCCAATCACTGAGGAATAGAGAGCTGTTTGATGACAACAGAAATCTCTTTTCCAAACAGATCATCATCCAACCCATTTTCTACATTTGTTCCCAAGATGATGCAACACTTTGTCAAGAGCAGTGTTTGAAGACCGTGTGCAGTATTGTCCCCGTCCCGCCCCTGCTGGTCCAGGCTTCTCTGTCAGTGGACAACATGAACTTTAACTCATTGGAACACCAGTTCTGCGGCTTATTAACTGTTTGACTTTTGGCAAATTGCATGACTTTCTTAAGCCTTGATGGCCTCGTATTGCAAATTTGGATTTAAAAAAAATCTGACTTACAGGATTTGGATAAGGATTACATGAGATATTATTTCTGGATTTTACATGTGCCTGGTATGAAATAGGCATCCAGGAAGTGTTCTTTTCCAGTGCCTGTCCAAAGCATTCTGTCTGTTGGATGAGTTACGATTCTGGCTTCATGACCTCATACTGACTCCTGGTGCTCATTCCTTCTTTGTCCAGACTTACACGGGGATGATGCTCTTCATAATCTATTCTGAAATCCTAAAGATGCGTGAAATTCACTTAGTCTCTTATTGGAAGAATTTGTATTTTCCTTTGTGTGTTTGTTAGATCACAATAGTCACCCAGCAGTTTTATTTTAAAAAGTTATGTACTTATTAACCCTCAGGTTGGAGCCTCTGTTTTCGTGGGGCAGCATTTGTTCAGACTGGGAGAATAAAAAGCTATCAACTCTAATTCTACCATATTGCATACCAGTCTTCCTTTATTTTTTTGTTCCACTGCTAATTTAATGACTGTATCATGGCAATATGCACAGGAAGTTGTCTTGTCTTGCTGTGTCTCTAACTTCGTCCTCTTGTTTTCATAGTTGTATTTGTGGTAAGGCTTACCCAAATATGACAGCTTTATCATTACTAGAATGAACACTCTTCGGTGACCTCTTGAAAATACCCTTCTAATTTGGAGATAACCCATTTATTCTAGTTTAATACTCTAGCAAAACCATGACCTGTTGTTTCAAATTTAAAAACTAACACTAAAATAGTTATTGAAAGTTTTATATCTGAAATATTTTATATCTATTATATTAAAACAACTTGAAACAGTAGTTTTATATTTAAGAAAGCAAGGTTTCCTGTATCAAACATTTCTCATTCAGTATTCTGTATGTAATAGGCTTTCTTCTTGGAAGAACTAGATTCTGATAGTGGGAAGACTGTTGGTAATAATTGGAATAAACATGAAGGAACACTTATGCCCCCTAGAGGTTTGGGGGAATGGATATGGTATAGTTGCAACATACTCCTTTTTTTTTTTTTTTTAATCAAAATCCAAAGACTAAAAGGTTATCAAGTGAAAAAACATTTGTACTTTAATGAGATTTTATCCAAGTGTGATGCCCATGACCATAAACAGAGAGATATTTATTTTCTTCTTTGGTGGAATTCAGTAAAATTAAACAGATGCTCAGGAAAACAAACTCTTAACACACATTTAGATTCTCTGTATTTATTCCTAATAGTTCTAAGGATATAGTTTCTTATCTCCTTTTCTTTGTTTTACTCACCAACTTCTTAGGCCTAATTTTATTCCTCTCTGCCTCTTAAGTTTTTCCTTTCCATCTTCCCTCCTGACTTACATCTTCCAGTCCATCTGGGAACCTTTTGTGACCTCAGAACAGATAAAGAGACCCCTGGCCACCATATTCTAAAATACCTCATCTCTTCTTTCAGTTTAAGGACACATTTCTCGAGTTAAATATTTTCGTTTAACTTTTCCAAAGCCAGGGTCTAAAATATCTTTGCTTAGTATTCTGTTTAAATGGGGGACACATTGTCAGTAATTCTTATTTCACTTAGGAGAATCTAGTGCAGCTAATTGGGAGTGATGAACGGAAGTGGAAGGAAAAAGAGGTTTTGGTTCAACATTTGCATTGTTTTCTTTTAGACATGTGCTAGTTCTCAAATGGCTGTTATCCCTTATTTTCTGTTTTTATGCTACATAATTATCATCCACTTGGTATTATATGACTGAGTCATTCTAAGTAACAACCGTTGTTAGTATTAGGTAATGATGATGTTCTTATTAAGCATCTGAGTTCCCTCTTTTACCTTTGATCTCTACTGCTATAACTTCCATTCACACATGAAAGTATATAAGTTTTTTTTTGCAAGCTCTAGTCTTTGAGCTAGATTGCAAATATCAGAATTAAATTAACCAACAGATTCCCTTGCAAGAATGCCAGTATTTCCTTTCTGAGTAACTGTATCTCTTTGTTCTAAAGAGATCAGATCTGAATCTCAGTAATTTATGAACTTAAAAGAATGAAAAATCCTATGTGGCAACCCACTCCAGTATTCTTGCCTGGAGAATCCCGTGCTCCTTTACAGTCCATGGGGTCTGAGCTGATCATGACGGAAGCAACTTAGAGCACAGCGCTGAGCCTGAAGCTCCACTGTGGGGGGGGGGGGGCCCGCCTCCCTCTCTCCACTTCTCTCTGCATGTATCTGCATGTCTCTGTGGGGACAGAAGATAATCCTGCCCGTCAGGTATAATATCAACTGAAGAGAGTGGGAGAGAGGGAGTGTCTGACACTCCTTTATCCTCCAGAATCTGCACGACCCAGGAGGCAAATGTCATCGCTGCCCTTTTGTAGATGAGGAAACTGAGGTTCAGAATGGTGACAGAATGAACTTTGCTCTGAAATTTTGATCCTAGGTGACTGGACAAACTGTGGTGTCATGAAAGAAATTAGGAAATTCAGAGATGCTAGTTTGGGGTGTTTTTTTTTTTAATCTCTTTTTGTTTTTTTAAATGGTTTGATGTTGGTTGAGTTTGAGATAAAATCAGCCATGGCTAAAGATAACAGATTTGAGAATCTTACACATGGCAGTGAAAGCTGATGCCATAGCATAAATGAGATTTTAGAAGTGTGTCGAGTTGAGCTGTCCAATATAGTAGCTACAAGCCACTTGTGAATACAGAGTTCTTCTTGAAAGGGGACTGGTCTGAATTGAGTTGTACCATGAGTGTAAAGTATACACTGGATTTCAAAGATTTAATCCCCCCAAAGAATGTAAACTAGTTCATTAATAACTTTTATATTGATCACTTATTTAAATGGTAAGTTCTGGACATAGTAAGTCCTCTACGTATGAACCTTCAAGTTGCAGACTTCCACAGGTGCGAACGTGTGTTCCCAGCATGTCTGGTGCGCATTGTTGCCCGTGCGCATGCTCTGCAGGTTGTGCTTCTGTGTACTTTATGGAGTACAGTAGTACAGTATCTTTATTTCAAGCCCAGGATGTCAGAACTAGGCATGAAAGCAATGGCGACGTGGTTGGTATTGCTAAGAAGCACCAGCTCTTTACTGTACTCCTATACTTTTCAAGGTACTATACTGTAAGATTAGAAATGTTTTCTTTATTTTTTTAATGTATTATTTGTGTGAAAAGTACTATAAACCTATTACAATACATCCAATTTTATTTCAGTACAATATGGCCGATTGTATTAGTTGGGTACCTCGGCTAACTTTGTCGGATATATGAATGCGCTCTTGGAATGGAACTTGTTCATATGTAGGGGACTTACTGTATATTAGGTTAAATAAATACATAATTAAAATGAATTTTCCCTGTTTCTTTTTTCTTTTTGATGTGGCTACTAGCAAACTTTAAGTTACATGAGAAGCTTATGTTATGTTCCTATCAGAACAGCACTAACAGAGAAAGGGAAAATAAGGGGTCTAAAACAGAACCTTTGAGAATGTAATGTTTTTCAAAGTTTAAGTTTTTAAGTTAACATGTAATATATGCAAATAGATTTTTCAAATAAGTCTACAGAGGAGAGTATAAAATGAAAAGAGTTTTTCCTGCCACCATTAATACCACTTTGTATCATATAGACACTATGTGGTTTCTTAATTTCTCTTCCAGGAATGTATATGCATGTAAACACATTTAATACAGGTGGGGTACTGTTCTGTACCTTGCCTTTTTCAGTATCTGGAGGTTTTCATTGAAGCACAGAGAGCTCTGCTTCAGCTGACATTTTCCCAGCCTGGTGCCGGGGAGGACTGTGGTTTTTGCCTCCCTGTCACCTCCCAAACCCTTTCCCACTGCTCCCTCACCTCGGATGCGCCTTCTGCTCCTTTGTGTGTGACCTGTATCACTGGGGTATTGTTCCACGTGGCTTCTGAAATGGCCTATTGAATTCTCGCAAATCTACCAAAATTAACCCTTGACACTAGGCACTTTCAGAAGGGCACAGTAGACAGTGCAGCTGAGGTGTCGCTGAGGGTAGGTGCTGTTTCTACCTCTACCACATGGCACACACTGGGTCTCGATCAGCGTTTGTGGAATTAATAAATAAATGGGCAAATGAATAAAGCCCGTCTTTATAAGTACTCTAGGAAACAAAATTATTTAAGTGAAGATATAAGACATGCATCTTACAACAAACAGGCATTGATACACACACTATACTCAGAAGAGTAAGGTCTTAAATGCATATGGTATATGTTTTATAGAAATCTAATGCTTTTATCCCATTTTAAAATACTGCAAAGACTGGAACCATTTAATCATCCTGAGTTACCCTGCAATAATGCTAGACTTTTCAAGTTAATATATTGAGTGAATATTTGTTGAGTACTTGTCAGGCACCAGGAAGTGTGCTAGGCTCTGAGTACACAGTGCTGGGTGAAACAGACATGATATCCACCTGTGTGGAGCTCTAGTCCAATGGCAGATGCCTGGCCACTTTGATATTAATTACGATATTTAATAAAGAAAGTGCTTCCTTTTAAAGACTGCTTAATATGTACTGTACTCTAAATGCTTTACTTACTCTATTTTACTTTATACATATTCCACAAGTAGCAGTGGAAGTGATTAAGGTCACTTTTTGACATTTATAATACTTAAGAATCTAAAACTTAAGGAAAAAAATTAATGTGTGCTATGGCAGATGCTATAGCAAAATGGACACAGTGAGTGACAAGCATGAGACTGCCTTCCCACTCCTAATCCAGTGGTCCCTTGCTCCACCAAACTGCCTCCTTACAGAGGAATTGTGACTCCAGTTAAGGGGATTCTAGAACATTTTTGGTGGTGATTCCTTAAAAAAATGATTTCATATAAATATCAGTAATAGGTAATGGATGTGAAAAAGACAATTTTCAAGACAGATAATTGTGGCCCATGAGTAGCTATGCGCCTGTTTGAACAGCCAGGTCAGCGTTTGCTGACACCCTCATCCGTCTTCATGCTCTGCAGTGCTTTCACCTTCATTTCCGCACTTGTTTCTAACAGACAAAAATCGGATCAGGAAAGTTGATGGGGCCCAAAGGAGTGTCTGTGGACCGCAACGGGCACATCATCGTGGTGGATAACAAGGCGTGCTGCGTCTTCATCTTCCAGCCAAACGGGAAAATAGTCACCAGGTTTGGTAGCCGAGGCAATGGGGACAGGCAGTTTGCAGGTACACTCGATGGTAATATGTAAACCCCCTTTTTTATGCTTCTTCTGCTCACAGTTGCATGATGTTGGGGCATGTTGAGGACGCCGCATCCCCAGTGTGTTTGCCAGCTTTGGGAAAGACACTGGGGATGGACTCGAAGCGAGAGCATGGTTAGATGCTTCTCAGGGACTTTACCCGCAGTAAGGGCTACTGCAGCCTGTGTGGGCTTTTACTGATGGCAACTCAGAAGTCTAATCTTCAGATATTAACATTGAATAAAATAGTTTTTAAATGAAAATGTTTGAGGAACCATGGAGAGCCTCCTGTTTCCACCTGACTGTTGCTTTATTTAAAAGTTTCTGAATGAGAATATTTTTCACCTAAGTGGTTATACGAGAGCAGGAGTGTAGAATAGCACAGGGAAGGTGGTTTCTTTTACTTTTCTCTTTGGTGTGCCACTTTGCAGTCACAGGCTTACCTCGTTTTTTTTTTTGCATCTGCAAGAGGCTGAAAACAGTTGATTACTTTCTTTTGAGAAGGATGCTTTTGGCGGTTCACATTAATTTGCATAATCTTTCTTTATGCTTTGTCTCCAGTTCTGCCCAATTCTGAATGTCACCCAAAATTATAAAGTGTGGGTTTCTGAGCTACTTGAAAAAAAATTATTACACGCTGGATATTTTCCCCTTGGTGCTCCCAAGAGTTACCATGTCTCTCTTTGGTGGGATGTGTGACTGTCGGGGAAGCTGGCAGAGGTGACTTTCAGATGGTGGTGTGGAGAAGGAATTCCGATGCTTGCTGCTCATTCCACTCCATGAGGGCTGCTGGAACTGTCAGCTTGATTTGGAAGAAGGCAGAGCAGACAGCCACAAGTGGAGAATGCTATCGAATCTGTGTTATCTGAAGCCAGAGGTCTGGCTGAATGACCTGTTAAGAACCGAGTCTATAGTTCTTTGTTTTTTCTTAAATAACTAAGTTAATATATGAAGTTCTGTAACTACTGTGTTGTTGTAATCATTTCCGTTGTTATGGCTATCACATGTTTTTTTCTTATTTTTATTTCAGGTCCCCATTTCGCAGCTGTAAATAGCAATAATGAGATTATTGTTACAGATTTCCATAATCATTCTGTCAAGGTACCATAAACACATCAATTGTTGTTAACTTTTAACTGCTTTAATACAGGAATCAGTCTGGGAGAAAACATGAGACTCACCTATACACACAGGACCTAGGGGATGTAACCTAAAAGAGCAGATCTTTGCTTCTCCTAAAAGATGCAGGTTTTAATTTGGACACACAGACTTTGCAGAGTCAGAAAAGTGAACAAAATATTGTGCCAATATGTTTCTTAATTTGAAACTGGTGTAAATGGAGATGACTTGAAAATTAAATTTTAAAAAGCAATTGCTTGAACTCAGAGAGGCAGAAGTTTCTGAAGCTTAATGTTTTGTGGCTATTTGATAAATTAAAACAGATGACTTTTTTCAGTTTTATGCACCTAGGGCCTTACAAACAAAAGTAGATATTAGAATTCTGCTGCCACAACAGATTTGGGGAGGGAAATAGCCCTGGCATCCATTCATAGAGTGTCCTTCATACATCCTTCACACACTTGGTGCTCCCCACCCCTCCCCCAAACACTGTAGTACATCTTTCTTAGTAGGTAGAGTGGGGAGAAAGATTTGACCTCTATTATGAGCAAATCAGGAGAAAATAGAGTGGTTCAAAACCAGTTTCTCACTTACTGGAACGAGAAAACGCTTGCTAGCATTCTAGACCAAGCTTATCCGAGTGTAACGTGTGCTCCACTTGAAGGCAGTGTCGGGTGGCCTGGGCAGTGCCCTGGCAGATACTTTTCCTTTCAGAGTTCTTCATCTGTTTTTAGGGTTACCTTCTGTTTACATCAAGTGATACAGGTTTGCACTGATCCTAGAAGTGTAAGTAAGCTCACTTAAATGTTTTAAAGTCAGGCGTTGCAAATGTGAGGGAGGGTGAGAAGACAGCATAGGGGACGCCAGTGAGTAAAGTTTGCGCTTAGAGACAACCATTGAGCACTCAAATCTAAACATCAGTCTGCCAGCGTGGATGACTGGAAGAGCTAAATAGGGATAGGATTCTGACACCAAAGGAACGCTCTTCACTGCTGCTTTTCCCCAGCTCTTCCTGGAAGAAGGTGTCTTGAAGCTGGGTAGATAAACGGAAAGGCCTCGTGCTTTGGAGATGGGGCCAAGTCCCTGTGCAGAGAGGGGAGCACAGTGGGCCGTGGTGCTGGGGCAAGCTGAGGGGAAGGATGCCCACCGTTGCTGCTTCCTTGAAAGGCCGCGTCCTGCCATGGGTCTCTCCAGAGTTGCTGCCTGAGTGGCAGGGCTCCGTCCATGCCCCTCTCCACATACACACACCCGCCCAGGCTTGGTAAGAGGAAGAGGACAGTGGGAAGGTCTTTTGAGAATGAGGGATGCACACAGCAAAGTGACAGCAGAGCCTCGGCCTGCGGCCGTTCTCCCAGGGGGCTGTCCCAGGCCTGTGGACGAGCATAACTAGAAAAGGACCACATGGGCCATCATGACGCTCCCTCCTCTCCACTCTGTTTATAGAGCGGCCCTTCATTTAACCGTGTGCATTGAACAAGAAGGAAACCCATATAGGTCTCAGTGGTGCCCGGGCCAGTGAGGCCTGGCCTAGGTGCCACCACCCCCAGCAGAAGCGTGACAGTGGCCAGGCTGCCCTTTTCCACTGAGCATAGCTGGGGCTCAGAGCCTCTCCTTTCCCTTTGCTCGAGGCAACTGTGTGAGCCAGCTGGCCTCGGTGAGTGGGAGGATTCCTATTTACCAGTCCTAACATTGTAGGAGGAAGGAAAACATATGTAAGTAGCCAAAATGCAAGGCAGAGAGCAACAAATGCCTTTTTTAAGAAGGGGTACGTATAGGGACTCCCCTGGTGGTCCAGTGGTTAAGACTCTGCTTCCAGTGCAGGGGCATGAGTTCAATCCCTGGTCGGGACTGAACAGCCAAAAAAGATGCATGGCCAAAAAATACAGAAAGAATAGGTACACGTAAAGTTCTCTAAATATCCAGAAAAAAAAAGAGAAGATTTCCATAATTAAGACTATCAGGGAAGACTTCCAAGTGGAGGTGGTATTGAGGTGAACAGAATTTTGAAATCAGAAAAGGACTGTCATCAAAATTATAAAAACTTACAGTAAAAATTTATCAAAAAAGAAAACTATAAAAATGATTTCAACTCATACTTCTGCCTCTTAGTATGCTTTCATCTGAATAAGTTATAAATAATTAAATGATATTTTAGGTGGGAAAAATAGAAAATATGAGAAATTTAAAGTCATTAAAATTGTGAAAACATTTCAGGTTTTCAGTACTGTAGAGGCAGCTATTTAAACTCAACTTTTCTCTCATTTAGAGGGAAAAAACCCAGTCATTTTGATTTTTCTCTTCTCTTTGACAATTGTTGCCATGTAGCTTTTATGAAATAGTTGGGCTTTTTTTCTTGATATAACATGGGCAGTTAACAAGAATTCTTGATTTAAGTCACTTCTCTGTTGGTAAACATAAAAACCTGAACTATAGGTCAAGGGTAACAAGTGGGCTAATTAGTTCTTTAGCTACCTTCACGATATACATTTTCCTCATTGCAAAACAAGATTAAATTAGCCTTCATAATTTCAGAATGGAGCAGAAGCATGTAAACTGTTTGAATTATGTCAAGGAAAACATACTGACTTAGAGAGATAAGCAAACAAAATGATTATTTGTATAGCTTTGTATAGCTTTATTTTTTTATTTTTTTTATTTTATATTGGAGTATAGGACCCAATGGTAAAGAATCCCCCTGTCCAGCCAGACACAGGTTTGATCTCTGGGTCAGGAAGATCCCCTGAAAAAGGAAATCCCACTCCAGTAATCTTGCCTGGGAAATCCCACGGACAAAGGAGCCCGGTGGGCTATAGTCCACGGGGTCACAAAGTTCAGACGTGACTTAGCGGCTAAACCACAACAACATTGGATTTACAACATTGTATGAGCGTCAGGTGTACAGCAAGGTTATTCGGTTATACATATACATACATCTTTTATACATACACATCTTTTCTTTTTCAGATTCTTTTCCCATTTAGTTTATTACAGAATATTGAGTAGCATTCCCTGTGCTGCATTAGATCCTTGTTGATTATCTGTTTTGTATATAGTAGTGGTACATGTTAATCCCAAAATTATGTGAAGGAGATAAAAAGAATCAGAAAAGATTTTAAAGACACGGCGTCTTAGTAAAAGTTGATTCTTGTCTCTGTCCTTTCAAAGAACCAAAGAGGTAGCTTATTTACTTGGCAAGCATGTAACTAATTCAGAAAGCAGTCACAACTTTTTCATTTTACCTTAAAGAAAATTTAGGCTTTAGAGTTGGAAGCGTCTCACTTCCCCATCATAAGAAACTAAAAGAAATAGCATCATTTTACTCTTTCATGATCATGGAGATGGCAGTAAGAGAATCTCGAAAAGGTTCTGAAAGCACCTTCAGATTAGATCTGTGCTCAGGCTTAGTGACCTCTCTCGGGTCCTCGTTTTAGAAACCTCACTCTCATGGGTGCCTTGCATATAACACTTTCTGATTTGTCAGTGAGTTTTTCTACATGTGTTGCATGATAATGAAGGCATAAGAGAACATCCTGAACGTGTTTCAAAACCAGATCTTCAAGATAAAGTTATGCTTACTAGTCTTATCATTAAACACATATTAAAATGCTAATTCTCTCAAGGTTAGTAATCTGAGTAATCTACAATTGGTACATATACTGTAACACTCTATTAATAAGAATATTTAATTAACCACAATAGTCCAGTGCTTGGCCGTTATCAGATATTAGAGAATTTGAGAATTCTGCAGTTTCGTTTAGCTCCCTCTTCCATCATCCTCCTTCATGGGCTGTATTCATCAAAGCTTATGGCTATCTATTCTAACTAAAATATTCTGAGAAAATCTATTTTAAAAAGCCATTTTCTTATTCCTCAGTTGCTGCCATCACACACACACACACACGCACGCACATACTCACTTGGATTTTCCTTGCTATAAATGTGTGGTCCAGCCACATTTCTTGTTATGTTGACTTAGTAAAATCGTAGTAAATTCTGAATATCTGGCCTAACAAAAAGCTCTTTCTGATTCAACTTTGAGCAATTGTCCATCCTGTTAGAAATACAATTTCTGTTCTTGAAATTAGATATTTATTTAAATGCAAAAAGAATAATGTGTTTGGAAATTACATCTCTACTTACTCATAGTACCTTATATTTGTATATTTTTGATAATTTATAACAGAAGTATTTTTCACATAGTAATACAACCGGATATAAGCTAGAGAAAGAAGTGGTTTAACAAATAGTAAATCCGATTTAGATAGTAAATTTGGGAACCACAAGTGATATGTGGGGTCTAGTTTGTAAACTCCCCCTTTTTGAAGAATGTCTTAAATAATCTGCTCAGATATTTTTTAAAAACCAGAATGTTTGCTTAACTATCTTAGTTTAAAATAATTTAAAAATATCTCGTACAGGTGTTTAATCAGGAAGGCGAATTCATGTTGAAGTTTGGCTCAAATGGAGAAGGAAACGGGCAGTTTAATGCTCCCACGGGCGTAGCGGTGGATTCAAATGGAAACATCATCGTAGCCGACTGGGGGAACAGCAGGATCCAGGTAGACGGATTTATTTGTTTAGAGTGATCGCTGTTTGTTGAAAGTGAAGTCCCCCAACCTGGAATGTTTTCCATTTGTTCCTTGGTTAGGTGATTAGGCTGTAAATAGTCTAACCAGAAGTGCCAAACTAAGGAAGGTGGAATAGAAACAAGTCAACCCAGGGTGCTCTGGGCAAATCAAGGAGCATTCCCAAGTCTCTCTGAGAACAGCAGTGTTCGGCAGTTGAATCTGATGATGGATGTCCTCTTCTCAGGAAAGGGGTCAAGACTTTAAATGTAACACTGCATACTTTAATTTCTCCAGGGTATTTATCTTGCTTAATTATCCCAGTGGACATCTACTTTTGAAAAAGGTGTTCTGTATCTGATGGGAAGCCAGAAGCAGACAGGGGGCTACAGTCAGGGGGCAGTGCTGTATAGGGCCACAGATGCTCGGCTGTTTGTGCCGTGGCCCTCATCACACCTGCCTTTGGAAACACCCTATAAGCCAAACAGAATGGCCAGAAGAAACCAGTCTGGGCCTGGGAAGGGCAAGAGTTCTTTTTATTGCATCAGAGCAGAAGCTTACTGACCAAAAAAGACCACTTTCTGTCCAAATGTACGCTTTTCTTGTTGCATGTTGACTCAGGACATTCTTCTGTGGTCTAGTTGCCAATTTTTCCCTCTTGTGCTTGGGACTAAAAGAAGATAGTGAGGCTGGAAGGGGAGAAGTGAAAGCTCAGAGTGAGACAGAAGCGTGGTTTGTTCTTCGGGCCCCATCCAGAGCCGTTCCCCTCACATGGGACCTCTGTGAGCGTGTCAGCTCACACAGGGCACAGAGAGTGAGGGGGGAGCAGACACGGTGAGTGGAGGGAGGGGCTGTGGGTGAGTGCGGCCTAAACAAGCCTGGGGGCTGCACGCGTGTTTCCAGGTGAGAAACGTCAGCATCAGAGGTTTCCTAACCCCGGCTTCTTTGTGTTACTCTAACTTCTCCTGTCACACTCTGACTTTATGTTTACAGGTGTTTGATGGAAGTGGGTCGTTTTTGTCCTACATTAACACGTCTGCTGATCCACTCTATGGCCCCCAGGGCCTGGCCCTAACCTCAGACGGCCACGTGGTGGTTGCAGACTCTGGAAACCACTGTTTCAAGGTCTACCGGTACTTACAGTGACAGTGGGCGACTGGACACCCCCTTACAAAGATCTCACACCATAGACTGGAATGGCTCTCCTGACGCAGGACCAGATGATACTAGACTTTTCTTGCTAGAAGGAATCATCGGTGAACTTTCCAAGGTTATTTCTGAATGTAACAGTTTCCTTAAAAACTGCATATCTGATTTCCATAATCCACGTTTAGAGTTAAAAAAAAAATCTCTTCTACTGAATCTATAAAAACTGCAAAGTTTTACACCTGTGAACTATGTCATATAGGACAGGGATTTATGTAGTTTAACTAATTTTGCAAATCAAACAAGCATTAAAAAAAAACTAGAATATTTAAAGGCATTTGTTAATCCTGTGAGTGATAGCTTTTGTGCAGAGCTTCCAAAAACAAGATGAAAACAAAATCTGTTATAGTTATATACTTTATTTAACTTTGGTCACAAGACCCAGGGGATCTTCTAACCTCACTTTTACAGTAGAGATTAGTCTTGTGACATTTTTTGTTTATCAGTAACTACATATAACATTACTTTGGGAAAAAACGAAAGCTGTCTTACAAAATCCTCCCACCTGGGATTAGCAAGCCTCTTGAGTTGAGCACTTAAAAAATCAATGCAAATCTCCCACCCTTTCTGAGTTTGATCAAAGATCTTCTTCATGTGTTTCTTTGCACCTCTCTCCTGCTCACCTTGTATCTAAAAACAAAGTTCATTTTCAGGGAAACCTGAAATTCCTGATACTTTGAAAGGCATTTTACGACAGTAATTCTACCTTTTGGTAAACCAGCGGGCCCCGTTAACTCCAGGTTAATGCACTGGAATGTAACCAAGGCAAAGTCAGTCACATTCTCTGTGCCGTGTGCTCACACGTGTCTCTCCTCTCCCACTTCACGAATGCGAAAGCTTTACCTCTTGCAAAATGTCAGCACATGTAGTAGGACACCAGTATCCTAGGACAGAGAGCCATAAGCAGCCCTTTGGAGGACGGATGGTGTCAACCAAAGGCATGTGATTGATCAGTGGTCTCCCCTTAGAAAGCAAGTGTTACCAAAGTCGTGTTATCGCGAAGGCATTACAGGTAAGGGCATGTTATGGTTATTTATCATTGTCTAATGACTAGTAGAGGCATTAAAGGACTATGTATACATGATTAGGGTAAGGTAGAATGTATCATATATATATATATTTAGCTGAACCTTTGGTGTATTGAAGTAGGCAGCACTCTGAAAGACAGAAGCAGCTTCAGCACATTCCTCAACTGCACCGTTTAAAGCCGTCCTCATAGAGCAAGCCCTAAAGCAGGTTTCATTTTTGCCATTTTCCAGGAATGCTGGTATTGGTTGACTTCTAGTCAGAAAATGGCCTTCTGTGCTTTCAAAAACAAAACGAAAAACAGGTCGAAAGAAACAAAGTTGAACTTGAGTTACATTTAAGTATAAACGCATTTTGAGACATGGTAAGAATAATTTAGTCAAATCTGATTCTGTAAAATAAGATGTGGTGTATTTCCACTGTTTGATTTTCTACTCAGTTCTACCAAATAGGATGTCATGTTTGGCATTTTCGATAATGACTTGGGGACCTTTTTCACTGAAAGCACCTTAAAACTGTACTATAAAAAAACATTTCCCACATGTATAACTATGTGAATGTGATGTTTCTTTTTTCCTAATGTCAGTGGTGAAATGAGTCTTTGAATTTAAACATTGATGTTTAACGAGCACTTCCTGGGTGCCAGAGACTATTCAAGGCACTGGGTATAAAGTCACGGATAAAACAAACAAAGCCCCCTGCCCCTTTGAAGCTTACACTGTAGGGCAGGAATGTCATTTTACCATTAACTAACCTTCTGCATAAAAGATAAGCTAGACTTGATAATTCCTGAAATGTTTAAAAGGAAAGGTTTTAAACTAGTTAAATTAATTTCAGTTTATTTTCACCAGTGAAAGTAGCTTCCTCTGTAGACTCTGTCATAGGCCATGGATCTTAAGGCTCGTTTACTTAAAGGGGTTTTTTGCACATTCAAATTATTCTTGTCAATTTAGAAATTAGCCAGCCATCATAACGTATTAGACTGGGTATCTTAATAGAAGGAACACAGAACTAATTTTTTTACATGTCAATATTGGAACGAAACTGGAATAAAAGAAGAGATACTTTGATTCAGACCTGTCCCACTACCTGTCCCTAAAACACATGCTATGGGCACTCCAGGAAACACTATATTTCCCCAAAATATATATAATCCTATATGTTAAAATATAAATAACATTTCAAATTTGGATACATATGTGCATTTACTGTATTTCTTGGTAAGCATATTTTAGGGGGAAAAGTGCTGCTGCTAAGATGAATAGACAAGATTTAAATGGAGTTTTGTCACATTCTAAGTGGTTTCTAGTAAACTGAGAAGGATATAAAATAAGTGACTTTTTGTTTTTGTTCTACCATTATTGTTTGATTTCTGTTTGTCATGTGTACAGAACCTGTCATACATTCATGATAAGTAGCACTGAAGTACTACCCATTCAAATTTCCCCTGGGCACTTACGGCAAAACGCTGCCGGTTAGAATGTAATGGTCGGTGACGATGCAGTCCCTCCCCAGTTACAGATATTAGTAACTGTATCTCTGATACAGACCTCCCCTGCTGGACATGGGGAGGTGGGTGGAGTCACTTGACCACTTAGATGAATAAAAAGCCTTTATGATGCTTAGCCATTAAAAAAAAAAATGGTTCTTAGTATCTTGATCAAACTTTAGTCTCCAGTAACTAAAGTCCCCAGGTTACCTTCTTTTAATTTACTCTTTGACTAGATTTGAGGCAAATAAATGCTAACAGGTCCATGCACCTAGAATACACTTGCTTCTACTACTAAATATACAGGGTATGTACTAAGGGAGTTAACTGGAATAGCAGTATGCTAGCAAGTGTCTATGGATCCTTAACACTAAAGGGGTCACATAAATGCTTTGGTAATACTAAGTTAATTGGAGGAAACAGCAAATAAACATCAGGTAATCTGCAGATTACTTCAGATGGAAAAAATCTTTATGTACATTTGAACTGTATGGTATCCTCCTTATTCACCAGCTTCTGAAAAAGGGAGGAATATTTTTAGTTTAATAATTTACAAGTAAGACATTTCCAGGTAAGATAAAATTGAAGGTATTTGCTGCAAACATTGTTTCATTTTGCTTAAAATGGAAAGTCGTGATATTGTTGCATTCTGTAAATGTTACAGGGTTTTAAACTTACAATTATTTTAATATTTTTGATAACTAGGAATCTAGCATTGCCATAAAGGAAACTAAGTGCCCATTAAAGATTTGTTTGGTATAAATAAATAATTTTTTGTTTTGTTTTAAATGACAGTAAGCTACAAATCATGATGTTAATCTTAAACTTTCTGAAGATGAATTGTGTGGCAGTGATTGTATAGTCTGTTTGTGGAGAATGTATGGAAGCTATTAATATTCTAAGATAGATGAATAAATTGGCTATGTTGTTCCAATGAATGTACAGCACTTCCAATAACTTTTGAAAGCAACACAGCCTTAAAATGTTTTTGCTTTATGACATGGGAATGTTCGGTCATCAAAAGAGTATATTCTTAGAATTCTTTATGTCATTTTCAATTCTATAGCCTTTCAATCCTATGTATGAGTATGAGGGATTTTTGTTTCCTTTTTTTTTTTTCTTTTAAAATTTTGTACATTCCATCTTTATAGGTCTGTTTCATATATTTTGTGTATAGAACACTAAATCTTGCGCTCTTTGACATTGGTACTGATATATTCTCATCATTGTTCTTTTATGAATCAAAATGCTGACTGCCTATTTAAAGAAGAGAATAAACGCCGTGCATCAAAGTGTTTGTATGTTCGTAGCTACATACGTACCACAGTATTTTGGATGCTTTAGTCTACAATAAATCTTTAAATTAATTCTGTCTTGAAACATAGGAGAAACAAGATTCGTGTGTATATCTTTACCATGCACAAAATCTCAAACCATTATAATAAAGCTTGTTTTCTCCATTTCTAGGCTGAACGTTCATTTATTTAACCTGCCGTTCTCTCTCTCAGTGAAGGAAAGTGAAGACACTTTGTAGAACACGTGGAAGATATCAATACCTTAATCAAACTGTTCATACGAGTGAGAAAAGGTTTAGTTAATGGGAGTGTTTTCTTAGGTTCTCTTTCTGATAATCTGTTGTTGGTATCTAGAAATGCAGCAGATTTCTGTATGTTAGTTTTGTGCCCCGCAGCTTTACTGAATTCAGTTGTTCATGCTGGTACCTTTGTGGTGGCATCTTGAAGATGTTCTGTGTTCTGGCATCATGTGGTCTGCAAACAGTGATGCTTTTAATTACTTCTTTCCAGTTTGGATTCCTTTTATTCCTTTTTCTGGTCTGACTGCTGTGGCTACCCAATACCATGTTGAATAAAAGTGATCAGAGCAGTCATCCTTGGTTTTTTTCCTGATCTTTGAGGTAATGCTTTCAGCTTTTCACTGTGGAGCATATTATGTATAATGTTAGCTGTGGGCTTAACGGTATAGCCCCTCTATACCCATTTTGTTGAGAGTTTTTATTATAAATTGATGCTGATTTTTGTCAAAAGCTGTCTGCACCTGTTGAGATCATTATATAATTTCTGTTCTTGATTTGTGGATGTTGAACCATCCTTGCAGCCTTGGGATAAATCCCATTTGATCATGGTGTATGGTTCTTTCAATGTATGGTTAAATTCAGCTTGCTAATACTTTGTTGAGGATTTTTGCACCTGTGTTCCTCAGTAATGCATACACGTTAAGTCGCTTTAGTTGTGTCCGACTCATTGCAACCCCGTGGACTGTAGCCCACCAGGCTCCTCTGTCCATGGAATTCTCCAGGCAAGAATACTGGGGTGGGTAGTGGGATTGGCCTATAATTTTCTTGTTTTGTGAAATCTTTCTCTGGTTTTGGTTTCAGTATGCTGCTGGCCTTGTAGCATGAGTTCAGAAAGCTTTTCTTCCTCTGCAATATTTTGGAATAATTTCAGAACATTCTCTAAATTTTTCATAGAATTCACCTGTAAAGCCATCTGGTCCTGGACTTTTGATTGTTGGGAGGTTTGGGGAGGTTGGGGTTTTTTTTTTTAACTGATTCATTTTGGTAATGGTAATTGGTCTGTGAGCGAGCTTGGTCCTGGGGTCTGGCTGCAGGACGCACGGGTCCCAGAGCTGGTGTTATGTAACTAGTAGGTGGGGCCAGTTCTTGCCACAACTGACTATGGGGTCTGGGGTGTTCCAGAGTTTGTGTTGACCTGCTGGTGGGCAAGACAGCCCCCCTCCCCCAGGCCCAGGTTTGGTGCTGACATGTTGACTGGGGCCTGTCATGGCAGGCCGCAGGACTGCCGTCGTCCCGGGGCTGGTGTTCCCCCTGTGGTGGGTGAGGCTGGTCCGAAGGCTGGAGCAGCTTACTAATAGGTGGACCCAGGGCCCAGCAGACTGTGGGACTGGCACCTGCCTGCTGGTGGGCAGAGCTTGGTCCTAGGATTCTCTGGCTGCAGGGCCCTGGGGGTTCCAGGTCTAATGTCCGTGTCCTGGTATGTGATGCTGGGTCTTCAGCCTTCTGGTGGGCAAGGCCATGTCCAGGGATGGCTGTGGGCTCAGGGATTCTTAAGGCTGCCTCTCTGCTGTTGGATGGGGCTGTGTCCCTGCCCAGTTAGTCGCTTCACCTTATGTGCCTCAGCAGTGGTGCCTCCAGGCTGGTCAGTGGTTGCGGAGTGGGTCTTGAGGCCAACAGGCTGAAGAAGGACTCCAAAATGGCGCTTGCCAGCTCCAGTGTCTTTGTGGTAGACTGAGTTTTCCAAAAGGCTGCCGCCAGTGTCTGTGAGTCCAGAGTGAGCTCCAGCTGCCTCCTGCGTCTCTAAAGAGACTCTCCAAGATTAGCAGGTGGGTCTAACCTTCTTCTGTGGGTCCTGAAGCATGTGAGATTTTGTGTGTACCCTTTAAGAGTGGAATCTCTATTTCCCTCAGTCCTCTGGGTCTCCCAAAAGTAAGCCCTACTGGCCTTTAAGGCCAAATACTGAGGGGTTGTCTCCCCAGTGCAGGACCCCTGGGCTGGGAAACTCAAGCTAGGGCTTGGACCTTTGAGAGAAGCTCTCTCCTTTGAGAGAAGCTCTGCAACCATAACTCTCTTGTGTGGAGGTCACCCAGCCAGGGGTAGGAGTCTCGACTGTATTGCAGCTCTGCGCCTCCTGCCTGTCTCACAGTTCCCTTAGTTCCTTCTTTATTTCTTCAGTTATAGAGGATCTTTTCTGGTGGGTTTCGGTCTTTTCAAGCAATAGTGCTTAGTGCTTACAGAGTTGTGATTTTGGTGCGCCCTTGAGAGGAGGTAAACTCAAGGTCTTTCTGCCCCATCTTGGGAACTCCATCCCATCTGACCTTTGGTGCCCCACAAGGCCTGAGAATAGGTAAGCTCTCAGTCTTGAGTAGTGTATGAACTTGATGCTTATTCATTTGTTCTCTTATGAAGGACTCGTCTTTCTTCATTGATTATAAACAAGTCATTGGTTTAAACATATGCATAGAGCATTTTTCCTGATTTATTTATAGGCTTTTTGGTTTTTCATTAAGTCCATGATTTATATTTTGTGTGATGAGATGAACACTAAAAGTTGTTATGATTAGAGTGGCCTTTGTTAAAAATAGAGGAACACTACAAAAACTTCTTTGTTTTACTTCTTGGAGGGTTACATTTCCATAACAGATGGAAAGTCTGAAAGAGGTGACCTGAGTTAGTCTGGGAAGGAGAGATGAAACAATAAAAATGAGAAAAAGACCAAACGTGACAGTGCTAACTAGTAATTGTGAAATTAGTATTATTGACACCTAATTCTGTTTTTCACTTATTCTTTCCATTTAAGCAAGGAGGAGGTTGTGGTTGTGGGCTCTTTGGAGGTGAGTGAGGCACTTGCCCAGGCTTTAGTACATCTCAGATTATACCCATAACCTCGGTTCATGTAAAGCCAGAGACGCCACTTTCCAGAGCAGACAAAGTCTCAGTTAAAGGCGATTTGTTATCACGGGATAAGAGGGTAAGAGGACAGGCAGTGGCAGTCTGCCCTCAGCCCACCTCCTGCCTCTGCTTTGCTGCTGTGGTCTGAACAGATGCCCATGCACCTGTGGATACTAGGCTTTGGGCTGTGTGTAAGGGCTGTTAGGACAAACAATAAGACCTGTAGTCTCTAAGAGCTTACAGTATGGTTGTTGAACTAGACCAGGTAATTACAACACTATGAACTGCTTTTATATACCTTCATTAGCAAATATTTACTGAGTCTAGGGTCCCATTTTAGCTACTAGGGAATAGCAGAAAACCAAAAAAAAAAAAAGGTCCCAGTTCCCATGGAGCTTTATCCTACTGGAATGAGACTTAAATGAATATGTACAGAGCTGGCTACATAATTTATGATGCCTGGCACAAAATGAAAATGCAGGATCCCTCATTCAAAAGAATGGAAAGACTTTTCCCTTCTTTCTGCGGTGTCTGTTTCAGCCTGTGGTGGTGTTTATTTGCTACGTAACGTCACAGTCCCTGGGGCAGAGGGATGTTCACCTGGTGCGTGAGGACGCTCACATACACCTGAGGCTCCCACCATGACTCAGACCTGCTCCACGTGCCCAGTCATCACCCCCCTGAGAATGGAGGATGATGGGCTGTTGAGAGGGGCCAAGGATGCTAGCAGCTGTTAACTCACCCAGGGGGAAGGCAGAGAGGTGTTAGTGGGGACCGCCAACCCAGGCTTGCTAAAAGAGGGCAAGAGCAAGCTCTCCAGGGGAGAACTAATAGTTCAGTATCATGAGGCTAGACAATGCTCGAGAAGAAACGATGAGAGACGAGGCAGGGTTAGCAGAAAGAGTTAGTGTCCCTGTTTTCAAGGAGTTTATATCCCACATGGAAAGATTCAAAGAGCATTAATACCTATAGTACAAAACAAATTAAGGTAGGTGTCATAAAAGAAATGTCAATAACCATGATGGAAAGTCCAGGTTTTCACATGTTGGGTGGGGACAAGCTGTCTCCTCTGTGTTCACCTGAGACTTCCACAAACTTCCATTCTTTTGGGCACACACAAAAGATGAGTTTATAAAGATTTTTAAATGCCAGAGAAATGTACGTACCTTTAGTGGAAATATACACACCTTTCCTCCTCTCCTGTCTCATCTTCACTGCTTCCTCACTCCCAAATGAATCATAAAGTCACATGAAATTTTTGGTTTTCCAGTGCTGAGAAAAGTTACGTTTACACTATACTGTAGCCTCTTAAATGTGAAGTAGAATTATGTCTTAAAAAACAATATACATACCATAATTTTAAAACACCACTAAAAAATACTGTAATAAATTTTTTAGAAAAAATGCTAGCCATCACCTGAGCCTTCAACGAGTTGTAATCTTGTTGCTGGTGGAAGATCTTGCCTCCAGGGTGGTGGCTGCTGACTGATCAGGGTAGTATCTTGAAATAAGACAGTGAAGTCTGCTGCATTGATTCTTTCATGAATGATTTCTCTGTGGCATGTGGTGCTGTTTGATAGCATTTTACTCACAGAAAACTCCTTTCAAAATTGGAGCCAGTCCTCTCAAACTCTGCCACTGCTTGATCAACTAAGTTTATGTAATGTTCTAAATCCTTTGTTGTCATTTCAGCAGTCTTCACAGCATCTTCACCAGGAGTAGATTCCATCTCAAGAAACTACTTTTTTTACTTATCCATAAGAAGCAACTCCTCATTCATTCAAATTTTATCATGAGATTGCAGCAATTCCGTCACATCTTCAGGCTCCACTTTGAATTCTAGCTCTCTTGCTGTTTCCAGTACATTTGCAGTTCCTTCCTCCACTGAAGGTTTAAACCCCTCAAAGTCATACAAGAGAGTTGGAATCAACTTTTCTCAAACTCCTCTTATTGTTGATATTTTGACCTCTTCCCATAAACCACACACGCTCTTAGTGGCATCTAGAATGGTGAATCCTTTCCAGAAGGTTTTCAATTGACTTTGCCCAGATACACCACAGAAATCACTGCCTATGGCAACTATGGCCTTACAAAATGTATTTCTTAATAATGCTTGAAAGTATTATAGAAACTACTCTTTGATCCATGGACTGCAGAATGGATGTTGTGTTAGCAGGCATTAAAACATTAATCTCATTGTACATCTCTATCAGAGTTCTTGGGTGACCAGGTACATTGTCAATGAGCTGCAATATCTTGAAATAATATTTTTTCTGAGCAGTAGGTCTCAACAGTGGGTTTAAAATATTCAGTTAAACCATGTTGCAAACAGATGTGCTGTTATCCAGGCTTTGTTCTTCCATTTATAGAGCAGAGGCAGAGCAGATCGAGCATGATTCTTCAGGGCCCTAGAATTTTCAGAATGGTGGCTGAGCACTGGCTTTGACTTAAAGTCACCAGCTACATTAGCCCCTAATAAGAGTGTCAGCCTGTCCTTTGAAGCCAGGCCTCATGAACCAACCTCGGCCAGCTTCAAACTTTTCTTCTGCAGCTTCCTCACCTCTCTCAGCCTTCAGGGAATTGAAGAGGTTTACAATCTTGCCATAGACTAGGCTTTGGCTTTAGGGAATGTGGCTGCTTTGGTTGTCTCTCCGGATCCCTCAGACTTTCTCCACATCAGCAAGAAGGCTGTTCCACTTCCTCATCGTTCACATGTTCACTGGAGCAGCACTTTTCATTTTCGTCAAGAAGTTTTTCTTTGTACCCACAACTTGGCTGTTTGGTGAAGGAGAACTTAGTTTCAGCCTGTCTCTGCTTCCGACATGCCTTCCTCACTAAGCTTAATCATTTCTAGCTTTTGATTTAAAGTGAGAGACACGTGACTCTTGCTTTCATTTGAACCCTTAGAAGCCATTTTAAGGTTAGCAACTGGCCTAGCTTCACTATTGTTTTGTCTGAGGGAATAGGAAGCCCTAAGGGGAGACAGAAAGATGGGGAAATGGCCGGTTGGTCGGTGGAGCAATCAGAACACACACAACACACATCAGTTAAGTCCTCTGTCTTAAATGGGCATGGTTCATAGCGTCCTAAAACAATTAACAATAGTAGCATCAATGATTACAGGTCACCATAACATATAATAATGATTAAAAAGTTTGAAATATTGGAAGAATTACCCAAATGTGCAATAGGGACACAAAATGACCAAATGCCGTTGGGAAAATGGTGCTAATAGACTTGCTCGACAGAGTTGACACAAACGTTCAATGTGTACAAAACACAGTGTCTGCTACGTGCAAGAAAGCAAAGCATAATAAAGAGGTGTGCCTGTTTCAACACATCTCTGCCACAGGCTTTGTTCTTCCAGGAACTCAAACCTAGACGGGCAAGGAATACTGAGTTCCCCAGATTCCTGTAGGGATTCCCTGGTAGCTCAGTCGGTAAAGAATCTGCCTGCAATGCAGGAGACCTGGGTTTGATACCTGAGTTGGGAAGGTCCCCTGGAGAAGGAAATACCAACCCACTCCAGTATTCTTGCCTGGGAAATTCCACCAACAGAGGGGCCTGGTAGACTACAATCCGTGGGGTCACAAGAGTCGGACATGACTTAGTGACTAAACCACCATCAGATTCCTGGTCTAGAAGAAAAGTTGTGGGTAACAGATGGGCATGTCCCTTTGGGCCTGCACACCTTGGCTATGGGGAGTGATGTGGCTGGAGTGGGGCTAACATGCCCCTCTACAGAGTAAGGTCTAGGGCAAGTGGCAGTCACCCAGATGGAAGGGCAGCACTGACTGGAACATAAAGGCCACACTGAAAGGAGTGGTTCATCCTCAAAGGTGTCTGGTTCATCCTCACATACTCTGCAGGCAGCAGATATTCAAATTTTTAAAAATGAAATTAATGTGTACTTAAGGGTTTTGTAAAACACCAATCTGTTTAATAAACCAATGCCATTTGAGTACTATAACAAATGCTAGGTGGTGGATACTTGATCCAAATTCATGATGCTACAAATATGTATTTGCTTTCATACTCAACTTATATACTACCTCTGCCTGGAGAATCCCGTGGACGGAGGAGCCTGATGGGCTGCAGTCCATGGGGTTGCTAGGAGTCAGACACGACTGAGCGACTTCACTTTCACTTTTCACTTTCATGCACTGGAGAAGGAAATGGCAACCCACTCCAGTGTTCTTGCCTGGAGAACGCCAGGGACGGCGGAGCCTGGTGGGCTGCCATCTCTGGGGTCGCACAGAGTTGGACACGACTGAAGTGACTTAGCAGCAGCCTGCCCCATAATATTGCAAAACTTGGAGCATCTCAAGACATCTGAATGGTCTATCAGATAGTTTTGGAACTCTATTGGTGAAAATAGTAAATGGGAAAGCACTACTCGATGCAAATATATAGATTTTTCCAAATAAAATATCCTTTGTTTTTTCACCTGAAAGCCATATCTAGTTATCCCTAAGCCAATGACTAGGTGATGTTCTTGGAAGCCTGGTAATTTATTTAATATACATTTATTGAATGTCCATCATGTGTCAGGCACTTTATTAAGCCTTGGTGATACCAAATGGTTGGCTCAGTTTTTGCCACAGAAAGAGTTTGATATTAGAGGGAAGCTGTCCAAGTAAATAATTACAAAGTGAATCGGGGTGCTGTGATAAAACTGTACAGAGATCCTATCTTGTGGGGAAATGTGAGGAAGCAGAGAGAAAAAGACTCGGAGGCCTACCTGAGCATTTAAAGGATGGAAGAATGGGAATGGCTTGTGGGAACTTACATCCCTGACCAGGGATTGAACCCAGACCATGGCAGTGAAAGCGCTAAGTCCTAATCTTACTGGACCAAAGAGGATTTCCCAAGAAAGGCTGTTCTTGATGGAGCAGAAGGTATGGCAGTCTGAGAGCAGATAAGGTAAGTTCAGTTCAGTTCAGCCACTCAGTCGTGTCAGACTCTCTGGGACCCCATGAACTGCAGCATGCCAGGCCTCCGTGTCCATCACCAACTCCCAGAGTTTACTCAAACTCATGTCCATTGAGTCAGTGATGCCATCCAACCATCTCATCCTCTGTCCCCTTCTCTCACCTTCAATCTTTCCCAGCATCAGGGTCTTCTCAAATGAGTCAGCTCTTCGCATTAGGTGGCCAAAGTACTGGAGTTTCAGCTTCAACATCAGTCCTTCCAATGAACACCACCAGGACTGATCTCCTTTAGAATGGACTGGTTGGATCTCCTTGCAGTCCAAGGGACTCTCAAGAGTCTTCTCCCACACCACAGTTCAAAAGCATCAATTCTTCAGCGCTCAGCTTTCTTCATAGTCCAACTCTCAGATCCATACATGACTACTGGAAAAACCATAGCTTTGATAACATGGGCCTTTGTTGGCAAAGAAATGTCTCTGCTTTTTAATATGGTTAAATCTTCCCACAAATGCCACCTTTATTCTGACAACTTCATATAAACACCAGTATAGTTGTTTAATATTTGTCTTAAATATCACTTTAATTTTTTACTGACATACTTATTTCCACTGTATCTTGAGCAATGCATGAGAAATCTAGGGTCATTGTGCATGCACGTGTGCTCAGTCGTAGCCAACTCTTTGTGACCCCATGGACTGTAGCCCACCATGCTCCTCTGTCCATGGGATTTTCCAGGCAAGAATACTGGAGCGGGTTGCCATTTCCTCCTCCAGGGGATCTTCTCCACCCAGGGATCGAAACTGCATCTCTTGTGTCTCCTGCATTGGTGGGTGGATTCTTTATCACTGTACCACCTAGGAAGCCCCTTGAAAAATCTAGGGTATAGTGCATTAATTATACATTTTCTAGTACTAATATTAAAACATTAAATGGATAGCCTTTTATTATTTTAAAATCATCTTACATACCATCAACAGAATTATACTGAACTCTAGGAAAACCCAAATTAATGGAACTCGAAGTAATTCAATATATCCTTATCCTGCTTCTGTCAGAAGCAACAGGAGATGCTGTTACTGAGTCTAAGCTCATACTGCTCACTGCACAACGTGCCAGTAATCAAGAGACAATGTGTTGGGGCGAGAAATTGGCTTTATTCAATAAAATGACTTTATTCAAAAAGCCAGCAAACCGAGAAGATGGTGGGCTTGTGCCCCAAGGACCAATCGTGCCTGAGTTAGAATTCAGGTTCCTTTTCTACTAAAGGGTTTCCCTGGTGGCTCAGAGGTTAAAGCGTCTGCCAGCAATGCGGGAGACCTGGGTTCGATCCCTGGGTCGAGAAGATACCCTGGAGAAGTAAATGGCAACCCACTCCAGTATTCTTGCCTGGAGAATCCCATGGACGGAGCCTGGTGGGCTACAGTCCACAGGGTCGCAAAGAGTCGGACACAACTAAGCGACTTCACTTTTCTACTAAAAGGAGAGGGAGTAAAGTCAAACACTTCGTGGTTTCCATCAGCCTCTGGAAAGTGTGGAAGTCTCTCAGTCATGTCTGACTCTTTGTGATCCCACGAACTGGAGTTCACAGGCTCCTCTGTCCGTGGACTTCTCCAGGCAAGAATCCTGGATGGGTTGCCATTCATTCCCTTCTCTAGGAGATATTGGAGAAGGCAATGGCACCCCACTCCAGTACTTTTGCCTAGAAAATCCCATGGACGGAGGAGCCTGCTAGGCTGCAGTCCATGGGGTCACTAGAGTCGGACACGACTGAGCGACTTCACTTTTACTTTTCACTTTCATGCACTGGAGAAGGAAATGGCAACCCACTCCAGTGTTCTTGCCTGGAGAATCCCAGGGACGGGGGAGCCTGGTGGGCTGCCGTCTCTGGGGTCGCACAGAGTCGGACACGACTGAAGCGACTTAGCAGCAGCAGCAGCTAGGGGATATGCCTGACCCAGGGACCCAACCTGAGTCTCCTGCACTTCAAGCAGAGTCACCAGGGGTGTGTTAATTTCTTCCTTCTTGCAGTCATTCACAGGTGGATCTGGTTAGGAGGTTTCCAGTGAGTTTAACATTGGTATTTTAGTTTAATGCTCATTACCTGGGAAGCAAGTTTCCCAGAGATGAGTCATTATACCCAGTTGAGCTTATAGGCAACATCCCTTTAGTTATCAATTTATAATAAGATTCAAAGGTTCGTCCCTATTATAATGCAAATTTCTAGTGAAATCATTATACTTTAAAATGGTTCAAGATAATACAATTTTCAGAATAAGTGAAAAATCTGTTAATTTTCTAGAACCTTGTCAAATAATGAGGAAGCATATTTTTGACTTTTGATTTGAAATTCATTCTCTTGTATTAAAAAAAAAAACCTACAAGAAAGGCAAACATCTAAACAAGGGGATTTTTAAAATCTGCAAAAGCAGTGCATAGCAGTAAAAGCTGGAGCATAAAATTAAAAGAGGAAAGAAAATACGCCCCAGACCAGGCAAATCCGGATGGACGGAGGCAGTATTTCCTGCCCAGCGGCCAAAAGGCATCAGTTTCTTAAGGCAAACTTGGGGCGGTTTCCGCTGAGTGAAGAATGACGTCAAAGGCGAGGGCTCAAGACTTCCTCGAAAAAAAAAAAGGGGGGATTACAAGCAGCACGGAGGACGGAAAAGACGGAAGCAGCTGTGAGAGCCTGTCGGCCGGCCTCTGGAGCGCGGACGGGCGGGACCAAGCAGGCCCCGCCCCCAGGATAGGCCCCGCCCACCCCCACCGGCCGCTCGACGCCGCCGCCAGGGGTCGCTGCGCGCCCCAGGAGCGAGGGCTAGTCTTTCTTCCCCTCCTCCTCGCTGCTCCGCCCGCGGGGCAGTGTAGGCGCCAAAATCAAACCCGCCCGAGCCGGCCCCGCCCCTCGCCGCGTGCCGGTCCCGCCGCCGGAAGACGAGCTGCCCGCGCCATGGTAAGAGTCGGAGGCGCGTTTCCCGGTCCCCTTCCTCCCCGCGGTCCGGCCGCTTAATCCTCCGGCCGTGTGGGACCCCGGCCTGGCTGGCTCTGGGCTCCTGGGGCGGCTGCAGGGGCCGGCTCCCCAGCCGGGTCAAACGCCACGTCCGCCCCGCGCTTTCCGGCTGCCGCTGCCCCAGTCCATGCAGGCATGCAGCTCCGGGACCCCCGCTTTATGCCCCCCACGCCCTCCCGGGCGGGTTAGATTAAACGCGGAGCGTTCGAGAACGTGCCCCGAGTGTCTCACAGGCTCAGCAGTCTGTCAGCAAGGCCAAGAGCCGCTTCAGAAGCCGTGTCCGGGCTCCCCGCCCCCGGCCTCCAGAAGGCGCCGCCCCCGCCTGAGAATCTTGGGGAAAGCGGCATTGAGGGCCCAAGGGCTTCACTTGATCCCTGACGATGATTGGTTTTGTGCATTGTAGCCTGTAGAGCACATATCAGAATTTCTCACAATTTCTAAAGTGATCTAAAGAATCCCCACTCTTAATGCCAGTTAGAGGATTTCTGTGAAAATGCTCCTTTTTTACTGAAGGGCAGGACTCAGTTCTAAAGTTGCTGTATTAGGGAAGCACCCGGGCTTCCCCGGTGGCTCAGACTGGCAAGAATCTGCCTACAATGCAGGAGACCCGGGTTGGACCCCTGAGTGGGAAAGACACACCCCACCCCCAGAGAAGAGAAGGGCAACCCACTCCAGTGTTCTTGCCTGGAGAATTCCATGGACAGAGGAGCCTGGCGGGCCGCAGTACATGGGTGACAGTCTGACACGGCTGAGCACGCTCATGAAACGGCACTGACTTGGTCAGACGTGGTCTTGTGTGGCCCAGTGAGTTCTGTCTTGGTTAGGTTCCAAACCATCTCTTTGTTTTTGCGAGTTTAATGTCTTTGTGCTCATCAAATCATTTTCATAAACCTTCAGAGTTTCTACTCTCGCTGCTCCCCCCCCCCCCTTTCTGTTGGCAGAGAATCAACGTCTAATGAAATGGATCAAAGATTTTACTTTCGTATTTAAGTTAAGTGGCCGTTATTTTGCCAAGCTAGTGGTGGATGGGGATCTAGGTTGTTCAGTGTTTATTTGAAGGTAATTGTCCAGATGTAATCATAACTGATAACGGCTTCTTTGTGGTTAGACTAACAGCCCAGCCACCTGGGCATACAATGATGTAGGAAGCCAAACAAGCACCCACTTAAGTCTGGTACCAGTGCACCCTCGTATATTTCTGTTTATAGTTACTAGCCAGATACAACTGACTACTGCATTAACTTCTTTTGTTTTTGTCTTTTTACCGACTGACTCTACACCTGCATCACCTTCTAATAGTAAATGGTTTAATTTGCCTTTAGCTCTTTTCTGATGTTTACCTCTGGTAATGGAGAAACATGAAACAAAATTTTTTGTAAGAGACATATTTCCCACTTTTCATGTATCATTAAGAAATGTTTAGTGTTATACAAAGATAACCTTTCTTCTCTTTCCTGATTGTTAATTAATTGCTGGTTGCTTCAGTGTGGTTATACTTGCTAGGTAGACAATTGTTTTAAGTCCAAGCATGTTTTTGAAATTAGAGATACGTGGTGTGGTCTGCCACTTATGAGGGCAGCAGCTAGCATCTACTTTTAATTTTTCAAAATTTTACTAGTGATCAACAGGGCAACAGGGCTGACTTTAGGATTTCTTTTTTTTTTGGACTGCACAGCATGTAGGATCTTAACTCCCTGACAAGGGATCGAAACTGCCTCCTGCAGTGGAAGCGCTGGGTCCCAAATCACTGGCCCTCCAGGGAATTCCTGACTTTAGGATTTTTTTAACTTATAATAAGAGAAGATTCCTTTCATTTTCCTAAAGTCAAGTGTTGAGTGAATCTCTAACTTACACTTTCAGGAGATTTCCCTTCATCTTAAATTTTACGTGAGCCCTTGTTGATTTTTTTGGAGAAATTTCTGAATATGAAGTAATGTGGCATCCTTTTACATTAGTTATTTTAACTCTGGCCATGATACTCTCCTACCATGGTTAGTAATAAACATTCTTTGTAGTGGTTGAGGAGAGTGATGAATAAATTAGCCTGAAACCAGTGTTAACGGATGATAATGTGTGTGCGTGCTAAGTCGCTTCAGTTGTGTCTGACTCTTTGTGACCCCATGTGTCGTAGCCCGCCAGGCTCCTCTGTCCGTGGGATTCTCCAGGCAAGAATACTGGAGTGGGTTGCCATGTCCTCCTCCGGGGATTTCCCGACCCAGGGAACAAAGCTGCGTGTCCTGTGTTTCCTGCGTTGGCAGGCAGCATCTTTTCCACTAGTGCCACCTGGGGAGCTCCTCCATGTTTCCTGAGTCACTTTCATAAGCTGCTGGGCTGAGTGATAAGCGCTTTCCTCAAACTGCCCTCAGGACGTTAGGTTCTCCCCATTGCCTGCCTCTGCGTTAGGTTCTCCCCATTGCCTGCCTCTGCATGGCAAATTCTTGTGGAGCCTAGGCTCTCTCAAGGAACAGTTTATAACACCAACGTGTTAGGAGCCTTTTCTAAAGCATTAGATCTTTTTCCAGTGATGCAGCCACAGACTGAAGCCCTAGGAGCCCTGCAGTGCCCCTAACTTAACCTCCAGATTCTAGGCTGAGAAAAACCATTTTCTCAATCCTGGGGCACATATAATCCCATAATAACCCGTTTCCCCCTACCCCTGTGTGCCCTTCCCTCCTCCTCCCCAGTGGCAGCTGCTAGTTTGTTCTCTTTATCTGGGAGTCTGCTGCTTTTTTGTTTCCTTGACTAGTTTGTTGTATTTTCTAGATTCCACATTTAAGTGTTATCATACATTGTTTGTCTTTCTCTGACATTTCACTTAGCCTTCCAAGTAGCTCCATGTTGCTGCTTTTTTATGATCGAGTCATAAGAATCTGTGTGTGTGTGTGTGTGTGTGTGTGTGTACACCACATCTTTATCCATTCACCCTTGATGGACACAGGTTACTTCCATATCTTGGCAAATGTAAATAATGCTACGATGAACATTGGGGAGTGTGTATCTTTTTGAATTTGTGCTTCTTTGGGAAATATACACACAGGAGTGGAATTGCTGGATTATATTTTTAGTTTTTTGAGAAAGCTCTGTACTGTTTTCCACAGTTTTTGCACCGGTATACATTCCCACCGAAGTATACGAGGGTTCCCTTTTCCCCACATCCTCACCAGCATTTGTTATTTGCGGTCTTTTTGATAATGGCCGTTCTGACAGGTGTGGTGAGCATCTCACTGTGGTTTTGATTTGCATGAGAGGAAAGTGTTTTAGGTAGAACAGCATTTTGTAAAAGGCACAGAGGGAATTCCCTGGTGGTCCAGTGGTTGGGACTCTGTACTTTCACTGCAGAGGGCCCAGGTTCAATCCCAGGTCACACAAGCTGCACCTTGTGGCATGGGACCAAAAAAGGCACAGAAATGGGAAAGAGCGTGCTGCAGGTGGAGAACTACAAGTGATTTTTGTATTACAGCTTAACTTGCTTAGCTCTTCATGTTATGGTAAACTTGAGGTGGGGAGTGGACCTGTGAGAGGTAGGTTGGGGACAGATGGTAGAGAGCCTTGTCTGTCATTCGAGGGTGACTGGATTCTCCTGGATACTTGGGAGCCACTGAAAAGTTTTAAGCAAGGGAGAGGCATGGTTAGATTTGCCTTTTGACAGCATGGAATGTGGCCTTGGAGGGACAGAGTGTGGTGAGCAGACTGCAGATCTCAAGTAGGCCTGAGCTTAGGTGGAGGCATGAGGGGTGGAGCAGACAGGATAGATTTGAGAAACAGCTTAGCACGGAGATTGGCAGGACTTGGTAACTGGTTGGATGTGAAATGGAGATGAAGGAATCTAGGGTGACGGCCAGGCCTCTGGCTTGGGTAACAAGTGGTGTTGAACTGAACTCAGGATCCAGAAGAGCAGGTTTGGAAGGAGGTATGGGAGAGGAAGAGGTCAGTTTAGACCTCCCAAGTTTGAGGCTGTTCAGCAGGCAGGTAGTTAAATGTGATTGGAGTTCAGGCCCCCATCTAGCCCAGGGATGTAAAGGTTTGAGGTCTTAGCATGAAAACAGGTAAGATCAAAGAAAGAATATGAGGGGATCAATAGAGAAAGAACCTGGGAAACTGCAGTGTTTGAGAATGGACAGAGGAAAAAGAGAGAAATATTAACTTTGAGGCTACTTATTTTACCTATACAATCATCAAGGAACACTGGATAATTTGCTGTGAAAATGAGTGTGTGCGTTTCTAGGCCGTATATTCTGGAATGCATTCACAACGACAATTCCAAATTCCTTTCTTAACTTCAGATTGGCTAAAGGGTAGGATAATAATCGCCTGAAGTAGGCTTTTATTTTCCACTTGCATTATGTTTTCCTTCCTCCAGCCTGCCCTCCACAATGCTACGTTACTCTGACTCCCTGTTTTAGAAATTGCCCTGTCGCTCCTCAGTTGCCTGGACAGTCAGCCTGCCGTAATCTGGCCCCAGACAACCTCTCTCATCTCATCTGCCGCTCCCTGTACACCCTCATTCGTTTGATAAGCGTCCCTAAGTGTTTGTCTCTCTGGAGCATTCCGTGAACTTTCATAACCCTGTGCCTGTGTGTGGTCTGTGCAGGATACCCTCCTCACTGTTTCTCAACTTGCCAAAATCCCGCTCATCTCTTGCCTCCCGAGCTAACCCTTCTCTCTTTCCTGGGTAGAATTAATTCATTCTGTCTTGGGTAGCAATTTATGCATGTACCTGTTCATCAATGAGAAGCATTTTATGGCTGTTTATTTTCTTTGAGAAATGAACTCTTTGGAAGGTAGATACAGTGATTTATTGATCACTTGATACATAATGAATTTCTACAAAATGCCAGACTGTCTCAGCCGCAGGAGTTGTTATAGCGGCAGCACCCACCACGAGGCCTGGCTATGAGATTTATTAACCCTCTTGTCTCAGACGAGGTCGCGCATTATTTCTAATAATGTTTCGAACCAAGTTGTCTTAAAAAGCATTGGTTTTTGGTTTTTGTTTTTAAAGCAGTTTACTTTTTAACTTTTATGCCTAACTTTTGTGCTTTAGTCGAAGAAAAAAGGACTAAGTGCAGAGGAAAAGAGAACCCGCATGATGGAAATATTTTATGAGACGGTAAGTTGTTTCCCTTAAGATTTTTAGTACTTTGTGCAGTTTTCTCTGTAAGCATATGTCATCCAGTGTTAACTGTACCTTTTCACTAGAAATCAATACCGACCAATTTCCTGAAGAATGAGTAAAATTCAACCAACATTTGTGGTTCCTGTGGGCTGTGGAGCTTGAAAGAACCCTATCCCAGTGTTTGTAGAGTCTCTTCTATTCAGGGGCTTCCCTGATAGCTCAGTTGGTAAAGAATCTGCCTGCAATGCAGGAGACCCGGGTTCGATTCCTGGGTTGGGAAGACCCCCTGGAGAAGGAATAGGCTACCCACTCCAGTATTCTTGGTCTTCCCTTGTGGCTCAGCTGGTAAAGAATCCGCCTGCAAGGCGGGAGACCTGGGTTCAATCCCTGGGTTGAGAAGATCCCATGGAGAAAGGAACGGCTACCCACTCCAGTATTCTGGCCTGGAGAATTCCATGGACTCGACAGTCCATGGACTCGCAAAGAGTCAGACACGACTGAGCGACTTTCACTTTTCTATGCAGACTGCCCTACCCTCTGGCACCATGATTTTTTTTTATCTTTATATTGGAGCATAGTTGACTAACAGAGTTATGTTAGTTTCAGGTACAGCAGAGTGATTTGTTTATACATATACAGGGATCTCCCGTACAGTATAGAGGGACAATTGCTTAAATGGACTCCTGTGCCAAACACTGCAGGAGCATGAATCTCAATGCAATGGCTCAGGAAAGGCTTCACAGCACCTTTAAAATGGGAAGGGTGTTGTTTGCTAAGCAGATGATCAGAGAAGTTGTGGACAGAAGAAACTTGTGTTACTGCTTGGTCTCACATCTTGTTTTTTTCACATTAATTATGCTGCTGTATATTGTTCACTTATATCTGGATATGAGATTTATTAATAGTAATAACAGCCCCAAAATATGTATTAAGGACTTAGAACAAAGTTGGAAAGTTTTCTAGAATCTGTAGACATAACAATGAAGTAGATGGACAAAGGCCATGCCCTCATGGAGCTTCGATTCTAATTCAGGGAAGCAGAAAAGTAATGCTAATGTTTTGATGTTCCTGAAACAGGGTAACAGTGTAATAGAGTCTAACGGGATGCAAGGAAGACACTGTTCTAAGTACTTTCCATATATGAGCTCATTTAATCCTTACAATTACCTCAGGAAGGAACAGACTGCATTATCAGATCAGATCAGTCACTCAGTCGTGTCCGACTCTTTGCGACCCCATGAATCGCAGCACGCCAGGCCTCCCTGTCCATCACCAACTCCCGGAGTTCACTGAGACTCACGTCCATCGAGTCCGTGATGCCATCCAGCCATCTCATCCTCTGTCGTCCCCTTCTCCTCTTGCCCCCAATCCCTCCCAGCATCAGAGTCTTTTCCAATGAGTCAACTCTTCGCATGAGGTGGCCAAAGTACTGGAGTTTCAGCTTTAGCATCATTCCTTCCCAAGAAATCACGGGGCTGATCTCCTTCATAATGGACTGGTTGGATCTCCTTGCAGTTCAAGGGCCTCTCAAGAGTCTTCTCCAACACCACACTTCAAAAGCATCAATTCTTCGGTGCTCAGTCTTCTTCACAGTCTAACTCTCACATCCGTACATGACCACAGGAAAAACCATAGCCTTGACTAGGGTTGCATTATATTGTCCCTATTTTATAGATACAGAATCCAGAGGTGTAGGAAGTTTAGTTTATTTGCCCTAGAGCCAGTAGATGATGGAGCTAAGATTCCAACCTGGGTGTCTAGCTACAGCATCGTTAAACGCTGTGGTGCACTACTGACCTGGGCAAGGATTTGTGGAGGGAATGGTTTCAAGGGTTAACTTTTGCCATATAATCCTACATTTTAGAACACAATTCATATTTTTTTCACAATTTATTATGACCTTAATATCTAATTACTGATAACCGTGCTTTCTAGATGTTTTTGTCATCAAGTGATGTCAAAGTATTTTGTGCCTTAGTTGTCAAATATTGATGCAAAGAAAATTATAACATGATTTGTAAATCTACAACTACAGCATAAAAATAACTGCCATGGATTGTTACCCTTTTGTTGGTAACAATCTGGACAAATAGTTCAGTAATTTTAGCATCATAGGTCTAACCTATAAACTTGTAGATCGTGTTTTATAGAAACTAACTTAAGACTTGGAGTATGGGAGACAGACGAAAAATATGCTACAGATAAACTTGTTACAAAGCTTCTGGCTGGATAAACAAGTATGAAATAAATCCACAGTCCCTTGTCTACAGAACAAGAGTCCAGTAAGCCCTGAAAACTAAAAAGTGCTTTAACAAGCTAGCCAAACCTAACCCTGCCTAACATAAGATGGTCACACTTATTGTTTATCTGAATATTTGTATGTTTTGCTGCAGAAATGTTCATATGTGATACACTGGAAGTGTTCTGCCATACACTCTATGTGTCCCGTATTACCCTTCTAAACTTCAGAAGGTTTCAGTCAGGAGCACAGCTTTCTTCAAAATTGTGGCACTAACTATAGACCTTTGAGTTGTATAGCTATCATCCACATATGAAAAATGGAGTATTCTTTGAAATGTCGACATAACCTAAGCCTTAAGTCTCTTGACTACATTCATATTTAAATGCTTTAAAGCATACATTATATAAATTAATGCCTACATTTTATTAACCCAGTTACGGGCAGCTCCATATAGCGTGATGATAGTTCAGAGCTTATGTATTATTTTTCTTCAGTGATTAAATGCAACTGATACTAGCAGACTGGATACTTGAAAGGAGGAAGGAGCACGTCAGCCACTTTTTGTATTTTCTTAGTTTTCCACAGAATACACCATTGAATTAATTTTAATTCTGCTAATGCATATCATGTACATCTTCCGTGTGATGCTAATGTAACAAAGATAAATAAGGCAGCAAAGGCCTTCCCTTAAGGAGGACACGGATGCTTTTCTGTCTCTGAAAGACTTATCTTATTGTCCCCTTTCCATGGTCATGTATCAAAATCAGAAACATGGATTAATTAATCCATTCAGCAAATAAGCATCTATTAATTTCCAGGCATAGTTCTAAATACATTATTGAACAAAATAGAAAAAAACATACTGTTTTTATCATTTAACATTTCAGTGGCCCTTAGATTTCCAACTCAGGGTGGATAGCAGGGTCTTCCCAGGTGGCTCAGTGGTAAAGAAATCACCTGCTAATGCAAGAGACCCAGGTTCAATCCCTGGGTCAGGAAGATCCCTGGAGGAGGAAATGGCAGCCCACTCCAGGATTCTTGCCTGGGAGATCCCATGGCAGGCTCCAGTCCATAGGGTCAGAAAGAGCTGGACACGACTGAGCACAGGTGCGCACGTGGGCATCACGTTCGGTCTGCCTCAGTGTGGAGTGTGTCACCAGACTCCTTTCTTCAGTTGTGTACTTCTCATTTGCACGTCGGTTGGTGATCATTTATTTGTGTTCTGGTTTCTCCATATGTATATAAGGATGCCTCCATACACATACATATTAATACGTATGCACACACTCTGCCTCACTTGATAGCGTTATGTTGGTAACTTAATTGAAAGATAGTATAATCTGCAAGTTTTCAAATACTGCTGGGTAGTATCCAGTATAGAATATTATCTTGAGGCTCTGAAAGATTAAATATGATGCCATACTATTTCATTTTTCATGTTCTTGCCAGAAAACTTTAGTCTTTAATATCAGGCTCACCATAGTGATTTCTTCCTGGATTGTACCTGACTCAGATTTAGAGTTCTTGACCCTATCCCTGACTTGTTGTGGAAGCTTGCATAAGTTAATGTCACACATATAAATCAGTTAAATAATGGTAGGTATAATTATGGTAGATGCAAATAATGATAGCTATAGTGTATGATTTTTTTTTAATGTGATATGTTTTTCTATAGGAGTAATATCAGAAAGGCCTTACCATTTGTGGTAAATCCAATGACATTCTTATTTCGTTTTACAAGGAGTTCTCAATGCAGCACATCTCGTTACTTGCATATATAGTGCTTTATTCCTATAATGGGTAAAAGGTAAAATAATTATAGTAGGTTTTTTTTAAGTAAATCTAAGGTTAGATTAATAAAAATTTCTCTTGTGGTTTTGGTAGTGTCTGTGTGTGTTTATGTAAACATAACTGTTTATGTATACATTTATGAACTTTATTGAAATTTTTTTAGGTCTGGGGTAAATAATTCAACAGTAGTTCTCAGACATTAATATATAAATATTCACCTCCAATGCACATAGCTGGTTAGCCATTTGATTATGTTTTTATTTTTTTATGATATGTTCGTGTAATGTTGGGGCTTCCCTATACTACTACTACTACTAAGTCGCTTCAGTCGTGTCCGACTCTTCATGACCCCATGGACTGCAGCCCACCACGCTCCTCTGTCCATGGGATTCTCCAGGCAAGAGTACTGGAGTGGGGTGCCATTGGGGCTTCCCTATAATCAGACAGTAAAGAATCTGCTTGTAGTGCAGGCGACCTGGGTTCAATCCCTGGGTCAGGAAGATCCCCTGGAGAAGAAAATGACAATCTACCTCAGTATTCTTGCCTGGAAAACTCCATGGACAGAGGAGCCTGGCGAGCTACAGTCCGTGGAGTTGCAGAGTCAGCCATGACTAAGTGACTAACGCTACTACTACTGTACAGGTCTCTGCTCTTTTTCAAATTCTTTTTCCATTTAGGTTATTACAGAATATTGAGCAGAGTTCCTTATGCTGTACAGTTACTTCTTGTTGTTATCTCTTTTAAATATAGTAGTGTGTACATGTCAGTCCCAAACTCCAGTCTGCCCCTCCTCTCCACCCTTCCCCCCAGTAACCATAAGTTTGTTTTCTAAGTCTGTGAGTCTGTTTCCGTTTTGTAAATAAGTTCATTTGAATCTTTTTTTTTAGATTCCCCCTATAAGCAGCATCATATGATACCTATGACATTTGTCTTTCTTTGTCAGACCTGTTTCATTTAGTATGATTATCTCTAGGTCCATCCATGTTGCTGCAAATGACAGTATTTCATTCTTTTTAATGGCCGAGTAATATTCTGTTGTATATATGTACTACATCTTCTTTATCCATTCATCTCTCGGTGGACATTTAGGTTGCTTCCATGTCTTCTTGGCTATCGTAAACAGTACTGTAATGAATATTGGGGTGCATGTATCCTTTTGGGCGATGTTTTTCTCTGGATGTATGCCCAGGAGTGGGATTGCTGGATCATATGGTAGTTCTATCTTAGTTTTTTAGGGAACCTCCATGCTGTTTTCCATTATGGCATAATTATCTTTCTGAAGTATATATTTAATTGTGTCCACTTTTGCCTGAAAAAAATAATGATAATATTGAGCTCTTCCTGGGTGCACACCACTGTTCTAAGCACTTGGTGTATTTATCTGATTTTATCATTTTTAACCCTCTGAAATCACTACTATTGTTATCCTCATTCTATAGACCTGGACTTCTGAGATAACAGCATAAAATACCAGCCCTGTGGCTCAAAAAAAGAAGACATCTCAGATAAAGAAGTGACAGTAATAAAACTAGGATCAGATCAGATCAGTTCAGTCGCTCAGTCGTGTCCGACTCTGCGACCCCATGAATCGCAGCACGCCAGGCCTCCCTGTCCATCACCAATTCCCAGAGTTCACTGAGACTCACGTCCATCAAGTCAGTGATGCCATCCAGCCATCTCATCCTCTGTCATCCCCTTCTCCTCCTGCCCCCAATCCCTCCCAGCTTCAAAGTCTTTTCCAATGAGTCAACTCTTCGCATGAGGTGGCCAAAGTACTGGAGTTTCAGCTTTAGCATCATTCCTTCCAAAGAAATCCCAGGGCTGATCTCCTTCAGAATGGACTGGTTGGATCTCCTTGCAGTCCAAGGGACTCGTAAGAGTCTTCTCCAACACCACAGTTCAAAAGCATCAAGTCTTCGGCGCTCAGTCTTCTTCACAGTCCAACTCTCACATCCATATGTGACCACAGGAAAAACCCTAGCCTTGACTAGACAGACCTTTGTGGGCAAAGTAATGTCTCTGCTTTTGAATAGGCTATCTAGGTTGGTCATAACTTTCCTTCCAAGGAGTAAGCGTCTTTTAACTTTATGGCTACAGTCACCATCTGCAGTGATTTTGGAGCCCAGAAAAATAAAGTCTGGCTCTAGGTCAGTGATCACACCATTGTGATTATCTGGGTCGTGAAGATCTTTTTTGTACAGTTCTTCTGTTTATTCTTGCTACCTCTTCTTAATATCTTTTGCTTCTGTTAGGTCCATACCATTTCTGTCCTTTATCGAGCCCGTCTTTATATGAAATGTTCCTTTGGTATCTCTGATTTTCTTGAAGAGATCTCTAGTCTTTCCCATTCTGTTGTTTTCCTCTATTTCTTTGCATTGGTTGCTGAAGAAAGCTTTCTTATCTCTTCTTGCTATCCTTTGGAACTCTGCATTCAGATGTTTATATCTTTCCTTTTCTCCTTTGCTTTTCGCTTCTCTTCTTTTCACAGCTATTTGTAAGGCCTCCCCTGACAGCCATTTTGCTTTTTTGCATTTCTTTTCCATGGGGATGGTCTTGATCCCTGTCTCCTGTACAATGTCACGAACCTCATTCCATAGTTCATCAGGCACTCTATCTATCAGATCTAGTCCCTTAAATCTATTTCTCACTTCCACTGTATAATCATAAGGGATTTGATTTAGGTCATACCTGAATGGTCTAGTGGTTTTCCCTACTTTCTTCAATTTCAGTCTGAATTTGGCAATAAGGAGTTCATGGTCTGAGCCATAGTCAGCTCCTGGTCTTGTTTTTGCTGACTGTATAGAGCTTCTCCATCTTCAGCTGCAAAGAATAGAATCAATCTGATTTCGGTGTTGGCCATCTGGTGATGTCCATGTGTAGAGTCTTCTCTTGTGTTGTTGGAAGAGGGTGTTTGTTATGACCAGTGCATTTTCTTGGCAAAACTCTATTAGCCTTTGCCCTGCTTCATTCCATATTCCAAGGCCAAATTTGCCTGTTACTCCAGGTGTTTCTTGACTTCCTACTTTTGCATTCCAGTCCCCTATAATGAAAAGGACATCTTTTTTGGGTGTTAGTTCTAAAAGGCCTTGTAGGTCTTCATAGAACCGTTCAGCTTCAGCTTCTTCAGCGTTACGGGTTGGGGCATAGACTTGGATTACTGTGATATTGAATGGTTTGCCTTGGAAACGAACAGAGATCGTTCTGTCATTTTTGAGATTGCATCCAAGTACTGCATTTCGGACTCTTTTGTTGACCATGATGGCTACTCCATTTCTTCTGAGGGATTCCTGCCTGCAGTAGTAGATATAATGGTCATCTGAGTTAAATTCACCCATTCCAGTCCATTTCAGTTCGCTGGTTCCTAGAATGTCGACATTCACTCTTGCCATCTCTTGTTTGACCACTTCCAATTTGCTTTGATTCGTGGACCTGACATTCCAGGTTCCTGTGCAATATTGCTCTTTACAGCATCAGACCTTGCTTCTATCACCAGTCACATCCACAGCTGGGTATTCTTTTTGCTTTGGCTCCATCCCTTCATTCTTTCTGGAGTTATTTCTCCACTGATCTCCAGTAGCTACTGGGCACCTACTGACCTGGGGAGTTCCTCTTTCAGTATCCTATCATTTTGCCTTTTCATAGTGCTCATGGGGTTCTCAAGGCAAGAATACTGAAGTGGTTTGCCATTCCCTTCTCCAGTGGACCATGTTCTGTCAGAAAAAACTAGGATAGGATAGGATAGGATAAAAACCCAGGGAGGATCATGTGATTATAAAGACAGTGCTAAATACAGCCTCTTTACATTTGTCAGCCTGGGTGTGGTATAACATAGGGTTCCCCAGCCTCGGAGCTGGGCCACAGCAGGAGCTGAAGCAAGTGAAGCTTCTTCTGCAGCCTCGTCTAACCCTCCCCCTTGCTCTGCATCGCCCGTGTTACGTCCTAAACCCCGTCTGTGGAATGATTGTCTTCCATGAAGCTGGTCTCTGGTGTCAAAAGGCTGAGAGCTGCTGGTGTAACACGTGATGTGATGCTCCCTGGACCTCCTTCCTTTATTCCAGGCGTTTGTGCCTGCCACTGACAGGAAGTACGTTTGAGGTTTCTGCTCCTGTGTGGCAAAGCCAGGATTCAAACCCTGTCTCCTGGCTCCAGAGACTTTTCTTCACCATGTTGCTACATGGTGGCTTCATTTTCAGGTTAAAATCCAAACTTTTGACCTACAAAAATATTAATTTCCTATGTTTTATGTCTTGGCAGGATCTTCAAAGTCTAGCTTGGCCCAGTCTACTGGCTGTTTTCATTATTTACAAATACGAAGTAGGTGGGGAAATGGCAAAATAAAATATGAACTTTAAAATAATGATAATACTTTCATTTTGGTAATGCAGACTCTCAGTGAAACAAATGAAATATTGTGAGTTTTTTTTACCTGTTTGCCCTCTAAATGAAATCTTACAAATCTTTCTTACATTTAATGACTTAATAAAAGTCATTGGCAATCCAGAACAGAGCCTCATAATTATGACTATTTATTCTGCTGAGTTGAAATATTTTTCTTATGGTCTCAGAGCCAGAAAAGTATATTTAATTCCTACCAGGCAGTGGAAGGCTGGGGAGATTATTTTGTCCTTTATGATATTGTTAATTTTCTCAAATACCAAAATTGCTGTTTCTGATTAAACATTTTTCAACTCTGCTTTCTATAACATTAAGACACTGATGACTAAGATGCTGTGACTGTAACAAGTATTAGAAGGTTAAAGAAGTTCAATAATTAGTTTTTATGTAAAGATAGAATTTATTGTATTAATTGACTGATTCCAGTTCATATATTCCTATACATTTTCATTCATATGAATTGTTGCTGCTGTTGTTTGGTCGCTAAATTGTGTCCATGTCTTTGTGACCCCATGAATGGCAGCAGGCTGGGCTTCCCTGTCCTTCACTATCTCCCTGAGTTTGCTCGAACTCATGTCCATTGAGTCAGTGATGCCATTCCAACCATCTCATCCTCTGTTGCCCCCTTCTGCTCCTGCCCTCAGTCTTTCCCAGCATCCCTGTCTTTTGCAGTGAGTCAGCTCTTTGCATCAGGTGGCCAAAGTATTGGCGCTTCAGCTTCAGCAGAAGTCCTTCCAGATTCAGGGTTGATTTCCTTTAGGAATGACTGGTTTGGTCTCATTGTTCATATGAATACATACATTATATGTTCATATATTCCTGTTCATTCACATGAATACATATATAGATTTATTTGAAGTTGCTAATGTAATAGAAAAAGAATTCTTTGCCTGTTACTCTTAGGAAGACGATGGCAGCAGCACAGCTCAGAGACAGAGGACGGTACCCGAAGTCTGTCTCACCTAATAGCTTTGTGGCTTTAAACAAGTTATTTGACTGAAGAAGCAAAAGGCTAATAATAACTTGTACCTGCTTCACAGAGTTGGTATAGGGATTAAATGAAATCATCTGTGAAACATTACGATGCCCGGGTCATAAGTGCTTAATTAGAAGTTAATTTAGTATTATAACTGTGTGTCTTCAGTGGTATCTTTATTCATAGTTTTGATTTTGAAGGTTAGAACCATTGTGTTCTTTTCTTTATTATCTCTGTGTAATGTAGGGGAGAACCAATATTTACTTGGGACCTTTTTCTTTGTTCTCTTAAATGACCACACTTCAGTTCTGAGGCTAGTTCTTTGCAAGCCTATTTCTTCACACAGCAACCCCAGTGGGGCAGTTGGTATGTCTGGGGCTGTTCCTTGATGACCACATGTAGGCAGATGTCTCAATGCATTCATGTTCTTTTTCCAGAGAATCTAAGGTATTTGCAAATAGGTTTGATTAATTGATTTTTTTAATGCATAAAAGGCCTAAAGTTAGTAAGTTATTGCATGTTCTCTGAGACTCTACAGAACTTTCTTTAAATAGTTGATCCCAGGTGTGCAAAATTTTGTTTCACAATCTATTAACAGGACCAATGACAGTATTTTCTTGAATTTACTAAATCCTTTTTTTTTTTTTGAATTTACTAAATCTTAAGTGTACTGAGATGAAGTTACTTTTTCCAACATTTTATAATTGAAGATGAAAGAATTTCACAGTGAATACCTGTATGCCCACTCTAGTTTCCACCATTAACATTTTATACTCTACTTGCTTTATCATATATATTCATCTGTCCATTCCTTTATCCATCTATCAGTTCATGTTTTTTTGCGGGGGTTGTATTTCTGGGGTACTGTTCTTTTGTCGGGTATGTTTTGTGAATATTTTCTTCTGGTCTTTTCAGTTTCTTATAGTGCCCTTGAATGATCATGTTTTAAATTTTTATGATGCCAAATTTGCATCCTATTGAAGTTATCAGTTCAAGTTTATATTGGGAGAAATAGATCCCAGATTTCCATAACAGTAATCACAATAATTCTAATTACTGAATACTTAAGTCTTCCCCGCCTCTGTTAAGGGGGCTTCCCTGGTGGCTCAGACGGTAAAGCATCTGTCTACAGTGCGGGAGACCCGGGTTCGATCCCTGGGTCGGGAAGATCCCCTGGAGAAGGAAATGGCAATCCACTCCAGTACTATTGCCTGGAAAATCCCATGGACAGAGGAGCCTGGTAGGCTACAGTCCATGGGGTTGCAAAGAGTTGGACACGACTTCACTTTCACTTTCACTTTAAGTCTTTTCAAATGTTTCACTTCTATTATCCAAGTTCTTTTGACCGGTTCAACCAAAGCTTATTATAGGAAGAAAGGAGTGTTCTGCATAGATTTGTTTTTCCAGCCGTAGGATTGAATATTCTATGTGTGTACCTTCCCCACAAGGTTTTGCACTGCATTTGGTGGCCATGTAGCATGTATAGGTTAATGATGGATAGGCAGCCATGAATTGCCTGATTTTCTTATTTAGGTGTAGCTCTTCCATGAAACCTTAAGTGTAAACAAACCTTGACAGCTGTCTGTCTTAGTTAGAGCTGCTAAATCTGTGATGTATGGTATATACTAAGCAAAGCACTATTTGTATTTTCTGTAAATCAAAGTGTCAGAGAAGCCAGTTATCTCATGTTAACAAATGATTCATCATAACTAGATTTTATGCTTCATTGGGAAGATGTTCTTTATGTTCTGCCCTCCAGTTACTTTACGGGATTGTATGTTCATGCAAAATCTGTCCATTTTAAGTTCTGTTGAAGGTATTGAACAAGATAATTACAATTTTTTCTAGCTCTACAATTCTTGATTCTATTACACAGTTCTTTTCCAGGCATAGTTTTCTAATACAATATTTTATAAACATAATTATGATGACTATAAATATATAGTAGAAAGTAAATAGATGTTTTTCATCTTTTTTTAACTCTTTTAAACAGAAAGATGTATTTCAACTAAAAGACATGGAGAAGATTGCTCCCAAAGAAAAAGGCATTAGTAAGTATCAAAGATGTGCCAGAATGTTTTGATGAATACTGGTCATCTTTCCTGCAAATCTTTCACTTCATGGAAGCATAAATTTCTAGAGATGATGAATGTTTGTTAAAGTCCTTATATAAGGTTTCTGGGCCATGACCATGATTCTTGTGTTCAGAGTATCTGCTCTAGGAAAACTAAGGTGAAATATACATGCATGCCTGTATGCACACACACACATGTATACATACACGTGGTTATACACAAGCCCATCTATGTGTGTAATTGACTTCAAAAGAAGTAAAGCTGTCCATGTATGTTCTGGTATTTGTTAATGGGATTTGCCTGGTGTGTTAGTGTTCTACAGCTGCTGAAACAAATTACTGTAACTTGGTGGCTTAGCACAATGGAGCTTTTATTCCCTCACAGTCCTGGAGGCCAGAAACCTGAAGTCGAGGTGTCGGCGGGGCTGGTTCCTTCCGGAGGCTCCGAGGGAGTTTCCTCTTCTCGCTTCTCTGCTGGCTTCTGGAGTCACCAGCAGTGCTTGGCTTCTAGACGCGTCCTTCTCATCTTTGCCTCTGCCTTCACGTGGCCTCCCCTTTTTTGTCCTCCCCTTCTGTGTCTTATCATTTGGGACCCACCCTAAATCCAGGATAATTTTATCATGAGACCCTTAATTACATCTGTATAGACCCTTTCCAAATTAAGGTTGCATTCAGAGGTTCTGGGGTTTATCTTTTGAGGACTAACTCTTAAGCCCATTATATATGATATATATATTTTTTAAACCTTACTTTTTGATTGTATAAGCTATACATGTTTAACAGATTTGGAAGTTATATGAAGAATATAATGAAAATACAGTTGTTCATAATCCCTCTACTGAGATTACCACTTTTTTTTAAGCTTTTCATTTTGTGTCGGCGTACAGGCAGTTAGCAGTGTGGTGGTAGTTTCAGGTGGACAGCAGAGGGACTCAGCCGTGTCTACATACATGTGTCTGCTCTCCCTGCAGACCCCTGCGCCTCCAGGCTGCCACGCAGCACTGGGAGAGTCCGTGTGCTCCGCGCTGGGTTCTTGTTGATTGTCCGTTTTAAATGGAACAGTTCATTTAAAATGTCAGTACCCCACTGACACCTCGACTTCAGGTTTCTGGCCTCCAGGACTGTGAGGGAATAAAAGCTCCGTTGTGCTGAGCCACCAAGTTACGGTAATTTGTTACAGCAGCTGTAGAACACAAATGGAAACGTCAGTTCATTCTCTGCCTCTGTATCTTTCTGTTTTGTAAGTTCATTTGTATCAGAAAAGTTCTTTTTAGACTCCATAAATAAGCGATGTCACAGGGTATTTCTCCTTCTGTCTGACTTACTTCACTCAGTATAACAGTCTCTAGGTCCATCCATGTTGCTGCAAATGGCATGATCTCATTTTTTTAATGGCTGGGTAAGATTCCATTGTATAAATGGTAACATGGTATATTTTGATGTCTTATTCTTAGCTTCTGTTTATCTGTGTTTGTGTTATATATCTGTCCATTTCTCAGAGAGGAAGCCATGCTGCAAATACTGTTTTGTGTTGATGTATTTTTTTCATATAACATTGTATCGTCTACCTATGTCATTTGCTTTAAAAAAAATGATTTACAGCATCTGTATTTTCTAATATTTTTTCTGTGACCACCCATTGTGCCATAATTTGCTTAGCCCATTAGCTATTGTTGCCCATCTAGACGTGTTCCCAAATTTTCTTGCTAAAGTTAAGATAATTAGCATGCCATTCTTAAATTTTTTTCTAAATGACTTATTTTTTAGAGTATTTTTAGGTTCACAGCCAAACTGAGAGGAAGGTACAGTGTTTCTCATGTACTTCCTGCCCCCCACACATACACAGCTTCCCCTGTTATCAACACCACTCACCATCATGCATTTGTTACAATTGATAACCTGCATAGACACGTCATAAACACACTGAATCCGTAATATACATTACTAATCACTCTCAGTGTTGTGCATTCTGTGGGTTTGTACACACGGATCCACCATTATGATATCACATAGAGTATTTTCCCTTCCCTAAAAATCCTGTGTGCTCTTCCACCTATTCATCCCTTCCTTTCCCCTTGCCGAAAACTTTTTTCCACATATTACTTCATTAGGAAATGTCCCTAGAAATAGAGTAGAAAGAGACTGTATAGTTTTAGGCTTTTTAGATGGATTCTTAAATTGCCTTCAGGAAAGGCTATTATACTCAAATTCATTTCTCAGAACTGTTACCATTTTTAGAAGTCTTTGACATTTCAGCTTGTACTTTTTTATAAATGAGGTTGAATGTTTTGCATTTGGTGGAGATTTTATTTTTTTTTATTAAATCTTTTCAAGTTTTTAATGGATTTTATTAAATTTGGGAGTCTGCTCTAGGAAAAATTAAAACGGACTCTATGGATAATTTCTTGGTATAGTTCTATTAATAAAAAGTAAGAATGGGGACTTCCCTGATGGTTCAGTGGTTAAGAATCTGCCTTGCAATGCAGGGGACTAGGGTTCAATCCCTGGTTGGGGAAGTAAGGTCCTACATGCCTAGGGGCACCCACATGACCAGCCCAATGAATGCAGCCAAGTAAACACTTAAAAAAAAAATAAGAATGGTCTATGAATTTCAAACATTTGTGAAATATGACTTTGTATTTTTACATGGTATTTTTAAAACTCTTTTCTGATTTTCAATCTTACCCCTGACTATAACATCCAGTTTATTTCTTTATTGCTTAATTTTTCATAGTAGTTTTCTTTTAGTTTCCTTAGCAAATAAGGTAATGCATGTTTATTATTGGAAAAAAATAAGAAAAATGAGCAAAAAGAAGGAAATAAAAATTTCCCTCTTAACCTTACATTCTGCATAACTACTGTCACATTACTGAATACTGTCTTCTAACTTAGTTTTCTATACAATATGTTTTGGATGTACATATATCCAAGCCATTAAATATTTTATAAAGTAAATTTAATGAATGCATAGTATATTTATCCAGAATTTTAAGAGTCCAGTTATTGTACTAATTTCCAGGGTTTTGCTATGAAAAACAGTGATTTAATGAGCATCCTTAAGCATTATTTTCTTTAGCTAAATTTGTAAAAGTGGAATTTCTTTGTAAGAGTTATGCATAAATCTGTTTTTGCTATATTTTTCTACCATGTTGAGGAGTACTTACATCTCTGAATCCTTTATTATAATTTTTAGTGTTTTAAGTAGTCAAAAAATCCTGTCTCATGCTTTATTTTACATTTCTTCGATTATTAGCCGGTTTGACCACTTTTCTTGTTTATTGCCCATGCGTGTTTTATAGATGCTTATTGATGTATTTTGTTTTTCTCTTGGAGTATTTGCCTTTTATGTAATTATTTTTAAAAGCTCCTTATTTATTAACTTATTAACTCAGTCTATAATATTTATTGCAAGTGTTTCCCCAGTTACTAGCCTTTAATTTGATTTATGATATGTCTTAATATGAAGTCTTTAAAAATTATCTCTCTTAGCTGCTATGTCAGTAAAAGAAGTCCTTCAAAGCTTGGTTGATGATGGTATGGTTGACTGTGAGAGAATTGGAACATCTAATTATTATTGGGCTTTTCCAAGTAAAGCTCTTCATGCCAGGAAACGTAAGTTGGAGGTTCTGGATTCTCAGGTAGGCCACCACAATTTAAAATAATAGATTTGTTTTTTAAGAAAGAAATTTGTTTTATTTAATCTTCTTCCTATTTAGTGGTTTCTGTTATATTTTTAATGTGCATTATTTGACTCAGTCTAAAGATAATCAAAATCTCGTTTTTTCCAAGTGGAGCAAAGACCGTAGAATGTTCTAACTCTCATCTCACATGCCATGATATTGTTTTCTAGTATTTTAGTTCTTTTTAGGTTTACAGAAAAATTTATGGGTGGGTACAGAGAGTTCCCAAATACACCCATGCCCCCTGCAACCAAATACACAGTTTCCCTTATTATTCACATCTAGTATTAGTGTGATACAGTTGCCACAGTTGACGAGCCAATGTTGATACCTTATTATTCACTGAAGTCCATAGTTGACATTAGAGGCTCATTCTCACAATGTCTTGTGCATTGTGAGTTTTGACAAATCTATAAACGTCATGTATCCAACATTATAGTATCATGCAGCGTAGTTCACTGCCCTAAAAGTCTCCTTTGCTTTACTTATTCCTCCGTCCTTTCCTCTCCTCTAGCCCCTCTCAACAACTGATATTTTTAAGGTCTCTAAAGTTTTGCTTTTTCCAGAATGTCATCTGGTTGGAATCATAGTCTGCAGGCTTTTCAGAAGAAAGAAGACTGGCTTTTTTCACTTAGTAGTGTGCATTTTAAGTTTCCTCCATGTCTTTTGGTGGCTTGGTAGCTCATTTCTTTTGACTGATGAATAATATTCCATCCCATTGTGTGTACCACAGTTTGTTTACTCATTCAGCTATTAAAGGAGCTCTTGGTTGTTTCCAAAAGTGTAGTTCAAGATTCCATCACATTTTGATGAGCTTTTTTGTATCCTTTACAAGACTGATGGCATGAATTATCATGTAGAACTTAGGATGCAGTGGTCCCCCCCTTATCTGAGGAAATACTTGCCAAGACCCCCAGTGGATGCCTGAAACCATGGAAAGTCCTGAATCCTATACATGCTACGTTTTTTCTTATGTATACATACCTGTGATACAGTTTAACTTAGAAATTAGGCACAGTAAGATATGAACAACAACTAGTCGTGAAATAGAACAGCTGTACCAGTAACAATGTGAATGTGGTCTCTCTCTCAAAACATCTTATTGTGCAGATTTAGTGCCCTTTCCGTCTTAATGAAGCATTTGTCATGCCCTGAGGCTGTATCTTTTGCAGTTTGAGGTGCAACAGCAGAACTAGCCCAAATTTCTTTTGCCTTCTTCACAGTTTCATGGAGAGAAGATTCATTCTCACAGTCTTTGCAAGCTTAGCATATGATTTTTTTCTTTCCTTATTAAGAACTTTCACCTTTCCACTTAAAGGAAGTTCTTTGCAGCTTCTCTTTAGCATATCTGAGTTGCGTGCATCAGCACTCTTGTGATTTGGAGCCATTATCAAGTAGAATAACGGTCACATGAGCACAGGCACCGTGGCACCATGACAGTAACCCCATAGCCAGCATGACTGCTGAGTGAGTAACAGGCAAGATACACTGCACAGAGGAATGACTCATGTCCCGTGTGGGATGGAGCCGGACGGGGCAAGGTTTCATCACGCTACTCAGAATAGCACACAACTTAAAACTTCTGAACTGTTTATTTCTGGAATTTTCCATCCGATATTTTCACACTATACTTGACCACAGGTGACTGAAACCATGGGAACTGAAACCACAGATAAAAGGGGACTCTAACTATATAGGCAAGGGGTGAAATTTTAGGGAAAGTACTGTGGACTTTTTTGGGAAGGGAGGAAGAGTCCTGATTTTCTGGAAGGTAACACTAACAGGAAAAGTTAATTAACAATAGTAAATTAATTTCTCTCTGGAGATTGTGTGAGATTGTGTTTATTCACAGGAAAATCGTCCTGAAACACCACTTTTTAAAATGATGCTCCTGTGTTCAACTTTGTGGGGAACCATAAAGTCAGTGTTCTTAATTACAAGCAACACAAACTAACTCTGGTTGACATTAGCAGAAAAGAAATTTATTAAAAGATGTAAGATGGACTTGCAGAGTCACTGGGAAGGATGGACACGGGTCTAAAAGTAGGCAGGAACTGAGGGAAGTTACACAGCCAAACTCCTACCAGCACACACCATGAAGCCTTTCTGGTGAGGATACTGCTGCTTCAAACATTGCACCCAACTGGGCATTGCTGACCTCAGAAGATAACCTCAGGTTTATACGTATGTGTGTGCGTTGATTCTTTTTCAGATTCTTTTCCCCTACAGTTTATTACACAGTAGGACCTTGTTGTTTAAGATGCTGCATTTTTTCCTTGCTAGGAAATAACATACGTATTCATCACTCAGCGGTTTTCTTAACTTATGCAATTAAAAACTTTATGTAAGGTGATTTCTTTTTAGTCCTTATTACATTTTCCTGTCTTCATGGTTTTTCTTGTTATCCCCTTTGAAAATTCCCTTGTCTTTCCTTTCTACTTAGTTCTAAACGTCTGTTCTCAGAAGCTTTCTCAAGCTCCCTTAGCTTACTATGTTCTTGCCCTTCTCTAAACTCCTGTAGTATTTTTGGTCTTACCATAAATAAAATGTACAGCTTTGGCAAATATTTCTGGCTGTCCAATAAACATTGTCCCCTTTTTCATTGCTATGTTGAAGGAGCAGAAAACATTAACCTTCCCAGATTTCCTTGCATCTGTGAATGGCAGTGGGAAACAGATTTGATGAATGAGATGTAAGTGAAGAGAGGCTTTGCGGTTTCTGGGAAAATGGTCACTTTCATGGTAAAGGCAGAACCCTTTCTTCCTCTTTTCCATGATATGGCCCTGAGATCGTACTGTGCCAATGTTCCTCGGGATGGCCGGGCCTGAACTGACAGGGCTCAGGTCCCCGGTGGCGTTTTGACATGCTGCATGAGCCTTGGACTGCCTCACCTCTGGACTTCACGTTGCATAAGAAAATTAAGCCCCTGCTTCTGGTGGGCTACAGTCCACGGGGTCGCAAACAGTCGGACACGACTGAGCGACTTCACTTTCACTTCACTTTCATCTAGTTTTAGTCAAATACTCTCTTTATATTCTAAAAGGATGTATTCTAAGTGGATAAATTTGCTTTAAATTTCTTTTTAATTTAAATGTGACTTAGCTCTTGTATTATCTATTGCCGTGGAACAGAACTGCATGCCCCAAAACTTCCTGACTTAAAGAAACAAACATTAGTGTATCACCATTTCTGTAGGTCAGGAATCCAGGCATGGTTTAGTCAGACTCAAAGCTCATGTGAGGGGACTTCCCTGGTAGTCCAGTGGTTAAGAATCCGTCTTACAGTGCAGGGGACACAGGTTCAGTCCCTGGTCTGGGAAGATCGCACATGCTGTGGAGCAACTAAGCCTGTGCCACAAGAGAGTCAGTGCAGTGCAAGAAAGACCCCGCTGATGCCACAGAGGTCATGTGTGCCACAGCTAAGGCCTGACAAAGCCAAAGAAATACATATTAAAAAAAAAGTCTCACATGAGGCTGTAATCAAACTGTTGACCAGGGCTTTATTCTCATCAGAAGGCACGTCTGGGAGATTTACTTCTGAACTCAGTCTTAATGGTTATTGGATTTAGTTCCTTGCTGGCTGCTGGGCTGAGATCTTCAGTTCCTGGAAGTCTGTTGGGCTGGTGGCCTGGATTCCTTGGTAACATTTAGCACCTCCCTCCCTGCCTCCTCGAATTATGGTTTCTCCATAGGACAGCTCACATGAGGCAGCGGCCTTCCCTCACAGCAGATGTGCGTGGAGAATGCCAGACAGAAGCCACAGGGGTTGTTGTGACTTAATCTTGGGAGTGACTCACCTCTGCCTCATTCTGTTCCCTAGACACAGATCATTAAATTCAGTTCACACTGAGGGAGAGATTATACATGGGCATAAATACCAAGAGACAAGGATCATTGGGACCATCTTAAAGGATACAGACCACAGATTTTTCATTGTTCTAACTTCTCAAATGTATAAATCTTTTTTTTTTTAAAGCTTTATTGAGGAATAACTGACATACCAAAACCATATTTAAAGTTTATAAACTGTTAAGTTTTGACATATGTGTACATCCGGGGAAATATCACCATAATCAAGCTAAGGAGCATACCCATCACCCCTAGAATTTCTTCATTCCCGTTCTCTCTCTCCTGCCTAGCCCCAATCCCTGACACACACTGCTTCCCCTGCCCCGTACCTCAGGCAACTGCTGATTTACTTTCTGTCATTATACATTAGTTTATATTTCCTAGAATTTTGTATCAGTGGATCATGCAGTACATACTCTTCCTGCCTTCTTTTACTCAGCATAACTAAGATGTATCCATGTTGCTGTATATATTACTCATACATTTTTATTGTTAAGTGGTATTTCGTTGTGTAGATTTACAACAGCCTGTTGATAGACATTAGGGGTTTTGTTTGTTTTAGTTTTGGGTTATTAGAAATAAAGCCTCTATGAATATGTATATATGTCTTTGTATGGAAATACATTTTCATTTATATTGGGTAAATACCTAGGAACAGAATGGCTGGATCATATGGTAGGGGTATGATTAGCTTTCTAAGAGGTTGCCAGAGGGTGTTCAAAGTGTCTGCACCACTTTCCATTCCTACCAGCAGTGTGTGTGTTCTGGTCTCTCCATGTGCTCACTGATGCTTGGGATGACACCCCTTCTAGTAAGTGTGTAGTGATATCTTGTAATTTCCATTTCTCCAGGTTAATTCTTTGCACATTCTAGATACAAATCCTTTATCAGATAAATGCTTTCCAAATGTTTTCTCCCAGTCTTTGGTTGTCTTTTCGTTTACTTAACTGTGTTTAGAAGAGCCAATATTTTAAGTTTTGGGGAAGTCCAGTTTATCTATCCGGAGAAGGTGATGGCACCCCACTCCAGTACTCTTGCCTGGAAAATCCCATGGATAGAGGAGCCTGGTGGGCTGCAGTCCATGGGGTCGCGAAGAGCCGGGCATGACTGAGCAACTTCTTTCACTTTTCACTTTCATGCATTGGAGAAGGAAATGGCAGCCCACTCCAGTGTTCTTGCCTGGAGAATCCCAGGGACGGGGAAGCCTGGTGGGCTGCCGTCTGGTGGGTCGCACAGTGTCGGACACGACTGAAGCGACGCAGCAGCAGCAGCAGCAGCAGTTTATCTATCAACTTGTTTCTTTATGGTTAGTGTTTCTGGTGTTGTTATCTTACCTTCTTCCAGACAGTTACTCATGCCTGAAATTAGGCCTGCTGCTGCTGCTAAGTCACTTCAGTCGTGTCCGACTCTGTGCGACCCCATAGACGGTAGCCCACCAGGCTCCTTGTCCCTGGGATTCTCCAGGCAAGAACACTGGAGTGGGTTGCCATTTCCTTCTCCAGAAATTAGGCCTAACAAGTGCTAATTAAGCATTTCTTTTTTGACTTTGTAAACCAGAGATAATCTGGAGCAATGTATGCTTTTTATTTCTTTGCCTCTGGATTTAGCGTAATTCTATTTAGCAGGTGAAGGAGTTCTGCAAAAAAAGTAAGCAAGAGATTCTTGCTAGTATAGTGAATCTATTTTTAATAAGTGAACTTAATATTATTTATTCTATATATAAATATATTTATATATAAATATAATAAATATATAATATTATATAATAAATGGTATATATATATATTTATTCTATATAGATAGGATGTTCTAATTAGTTTCTGTCAATATTTTCCTCTCCCTACTGGTTTGAAAGTTGGGATCCAGTGTTTTTTGTGACATACTCCTGTTCCCGATGCCCCATTTACAAGCTGGAGATCAAAGCTTAATCTCACACACTTCCTGCAGGAGTCACAGTTCAAGTCAGAGGCCACTACATAAGTAGTAGGTCCAATACCTTCTGTTCTCAGCTCTGCAGAGTGAGATTTTGATATGTCATTCATCAGAGATTGATAGCATTTGGCATTTGCAGTAAATACGTTTTTTTAAGAAACAAGCACTCAGTACCATTTCACTGACCTAAACCTACTTTATTTTTTCACTGAAATTTGAGAAGGAATGCCAGTATCATACTATGCCCCTCAACTATGGTTCTGAAGAGAGCTTATAATTTTAGAGAAGCAGTAAAGCTTAATGGGAAGAGAAGTAGTTAGAAATCAAAGATGGATTGAAATCACAGTTTTAACTTTTTGCTAGTTGTAAGGATCTTGGAAAAGTTTCTTAAGCTTTTAAAGCCTTAAAGTTTCCCAAATTTGTTAAAAAAAAAAAAAAAGAGAGAGAGAGAGAGATTATACTTACTTCAAAGGGTTGTGTGGATTAAGTAGTATATGTCAAGTGCCAGTGTGCATAGGCACTGTGTAAGGTGGCTGGAGGTTTGACTAAATTAGTGCTTATCCAGGAGTATATACTCTAAGTTTATTTGTTCAATCAAAAAAAATATTTGAGGGTCTACTATGTGCAAAACATTTTACCAGACACTGGAGGTAATTCAAAAAAGTAGAAATCAGTATCTTTACATGCTTTACTAAGAAAGAACCTGTAACCTGTGCTGAAGATAAGATACATACAAGTGAAAGACTGAAATGGAGAGTGAAAAGTATTAAGTGGCTGACTGCCAAACGAGTGATAGAGATTAAAAGCGTTGCAAGAGGTCATGGGATTTATATATAGAAGCCACTGTTAATGTTGAATTGAAGCAGATTCCAAATTCAAGGTTGCACTGAAAGATCAGTTTGTTCAACATATTGCCAAAGTAAAATGTTAACTTCTTTTGAGTTTCTTGTTAATTACTTCCAGATTAGAGAGGGGGAGCTCTTCGTTTCCCCCCATCACCCCCATCATTCTGTTCTGCTTTGGTTCCGCCAGTGATTCCAATTAAGTACAGGAATGTACTTGTCTCTTGAGAATGGGCGTTTTTTTGCAAGTCTGAAAATCAGGAAACATTTTTCTCTCTTGCCTTTAGGTTGTATGTGTTGATCACTGTTAAAGACAGTCTAAAAAAGCCTCATGGTTATAATTTATGTTTCTCTTTAACATTTTCTAAGATAGCAAAGAAGCTATCAATTGCGTGTGGATTGCATTAACTGCTTCTACAGAAACTGTGCCTTCTCTGTATATGTGCGGTACTGAGTTCTTTGAGCAATATAAAAAATGATAAAATGTGTGTTTCGTGTTGAGATAATTTATATTTACTTGGTAAGGCAAGATAAATATACAGTTAATTAACTTGTAATGAAAAGACATTGTTAATTAACTTTTATGAAAAAGAAGTCTATATAGTTAAGGGAGACTTCTTAGAAATGGTTTTTTGAGCTGAAAGTTGCCTCAGTGTAGATGGATGGAGGAGATACTGAGGGGGACAGCGGGAGCCACTGATGCTCTTGATGATGATAGCCAGACTTTACTGAGCAGTCAGCCAGGGAGTTTTAAGAGTTTGTCTTAGTCCATTCAGGCTGCTGTAACAAAATACTACAGATTTGGTAGCTTATAAACAACAGAAATTTGTTTCTCATGGTTCCGGAGGCTGGAAGTGAATGAAAGTTAGAAGAAACGAAGGTGTGAGGTTGTCTGAATGAGAGCAGCCCGCTGGCGCGGTTTCACTGGTGCTGCTGCAACTCTGTGTGGGGTTTAAACTGGTGTTTCCTTGTTGAAAGGGTCAGAACTGTGGAAATCATGCTCTTTCTTTTGTTTTCGTGCTCTGCTGAGACCTTCCTCAGTTCTTCATCCAAGTTCTGATTTGCAACCCATTTATTTCTAGTGGAAGGTAGTTTGGGGGTCAGGTTTTTGATTTATCACCAGCATTTCATTTCTAAATTGGATTTCAGACCCAGGGTATGGGTTTGGGGAGACACTAAGAGATTCTCAGGATAAATTTTTTTTTTTTTAATTTTACCAGTTTTTAGAAATGAATACAGATCTTCCTCTACTTCTTACAGTGGGGTTATGCTGTCAACCCCATGGGAAGTTAAAACTGTTTTAAGTCAAAAAAATGCATTTAATACACCTAACCCACCAAGCATCATAGTTTAGCCAAGCCTATCTTATAAGGGCTCAGTACATTTAAACATTAGCCTACGGTTGGGCAAAATCATCTGTCACAAAGACTTTTATAATAAAGTGTTGACTATCTTATATAATTTATTGAATACCGAAAGTGAAAAACGGAAGTGTCGTCTGGGTACAGTGGTTGTCAGTGCGCTGCTTGCGCACCTGGCGGTGGCGCAGCTGGACGGGCGCCGTGGCTCACCGCCTGTGTCCAGCGTGCAGCGTCTCGGGGCGTGTGTGCTGCCTGTCACTAGACCAGGGCGAGAACCGAACTCCAAGTTCCAAATATGGTTTCTACTGAATGTGGACTGCTTTTGCACCATCATAAAGTTGTAAAATTGTTCAGTCAAACCATCATAAGTTGGGAACCATCAGTAAGTAAAATCATTTATTGCTAAAACTGAGCGGGTAAAGAATAGGTCCACTCGAGCTGTGTGGACAACTTGAAATGTTTTTGAATAAAATTAGGCGTTACCTCTATTGAAATTCATTCAGTTCAGTAAATGTATACTGAATGCTTGCTGTGGCAGGCATTGTGACTGAGAGGGGTAATGGTGAATGAGGTAGCTCTGGTCCTCCAGGACCTCACAGCCTGGTGAGAAGAGACCCGGTCAACAGACCCCTGCCACATGGTGGGATAATGTACAGTGTGGGGGAGGATGGTAGAGGGTGAACATTCTGCTGAGGAAAGGCTTTACAGTTAAGGAAGGAGACGTTTAGGTTTGTTCTGGGAAGATGTGTGAGTCCAGAAGGGAGTTGAGGGTGAAGGACATTCTGGGTACAGAGACCCGTATGTTAAAGTAGTGGAGCACAGTGGCTTACAAGAGTGGACTCTAAACCCAGACTCCAGACTCAAATCCTACTTCTTCCATTTGCTAGAAACATCTTGTGTCTCTGTTTTCTCTGTTAAGTGGTCCTAATATTTCCTACTTCACAGGTTGCTTGTGACAATTAAATGTGTTGTGTATAACTGCCTACAACAATGACTAATCCATAGTAAGTGCTTTAACTTGTTATTATATGCCAGGACTGGATAGACATGTATAGAACTGCATAATATATGGGAAAATCTTGAGTTGTTTTGTACTGCTCAGTTGAATGTGAGGGGTGAATGCTGTTATTGTTCAGCCGCTAAGTCATGTCCAACTCTTGCAACCCCATGGACTTAAGCTCGCTGGGATCCACTGTCCTTGTGATTTCCCAAGCAAGAATACTGGAGTGGGTTGGCCATTTCCTTTTCCAGGGGATCTTCCTGACCTAGGGATCAAATTTGCACCTCCTACATTGGCAGATTCTTTACCACTGACCCACCAAGGAAGCCTGATAATGAAGGGCTCTGTGTATGAAGCTGAAGGATTTTGAGTAGGGAAGTGAAATGATCAGAGCCTTATTTAAGAAAGATGCTCCTCTTGGCAGTATGGAGGCCATGTAGGGGTGTGCACTGTGAAATTACCCAGCTAGTGGCTGTCCCAGGCCCACTCTGCTCCAGATAAAAGGGCTTCTTTGCACCTCCTGTGCCATGATGGTATGGATGGTACCTGTGGGGCTGCTTCTTCCTGGGGTTCTAGATCGAAAGTGATAGATTCTCTCTATTCCTTTACCCCCCAGGTTTTCTAGGGGCTCTGTAGTTGCACTCCTCTTTCTGTAGTTGTAGCTAATCTTACAGTACCAGAGAGGGTAAATCAGGGCCCTTCTCAGAAACTCAACAGTGTCTAATGTTCTTCCTTTCCTCCTAGACTCTCCTGCGTCTTCTGTCTTCAATTTGTCGTTTGAAGAGGACAGAACAGGACTGGTTCTGTTATCAGGCTGGTCTGATATTTTTCTGGCGTAAACCTAGACTTTGACTTTTGAAAGAACAAAAAAAAAATCTCATGGTTCCGCTGTGTGCTGTCACTGAAGTTTGTTCAGGCTCGGCTAGAGCATTTATTACTCTTGTCATATTTACAGACCTCTCTCTTGTATTAGGTATGTGTCTCAAACATAAGATAAAAGCCATGTCTTCAATGTTCTCTCCCCCAAACCTAATACTAATCCTAAGTAGGCATTTAATCATGTAAACTTAAATGAGTGAATGAACACATCACACAACTAACCAGCTTCTAAACCATCTTATCAGCCTGTAAGTTGATGTTTAGTAAAAATATTTGATAAGAATGCGTTTGTTTAGAAATAAATGGAATGTCTGACTAACAGAGGCTTAAATAAATGGAAGTTTATCTTTCTCACATTAAGTCAAAAGGTAGGTATCTGTTAATGTTGATCAGTGTCTCAGTGTATCCGTCAGCATCTGTGGGGCCCGTTATGGTTATGAGATGGCCAGCACAGCTACTCTTGTCATAGCTGAAGAATGGTATGGCAGAGGGGAGAGGGAAGTTACAGGAATGTTGTCTCTTAACAGGAATACGAAAGAGAACTTTCTCAGACCTCTCCAACAGACTTTGGCTTAAATCTGTAAACTGAAACAGTGTCTCTCTAAACACTGTAGTTTCCTCTCTGTAGAGGAAACTAGGCGTGGAAGTGGGTAAGGAAGGAAGGAGGTTGGGAATGGCTTAGATGAGTCAGTCAACCAAAAGGATTGTAGGCATAGTGTTATAAATAGGGTGCTGTTTTATGAGAGTGTAAAGTTCTGTAACTGCAGCACAGTTGATAGTAGTGTTTAATGGTAATGTAGTCTGTTCTCAGTGAATACATGAGCTGTATAGAAAACATTCTGCTCTATCATTGACTTCTTTCCCTCTGGTTGCAGGGGTGATTCAGGGCATCAACAAAATAATATTTGTATTTTGACGTTTCCTTTCAATAGAGAAATACTTGGCCAATTTCTTACTTGTATAGATAATCCCTTTTTTTGCTATTTTTGATGTGAAAGTGAAAGTCGCTCAGTCGTGTCCTGACTCTTTGCGACCCAATGTACTGGGGCCTGCCAAGCTCCTCTGTCCATGGAATTCTCCTGGCAAGAATACTGGAGTGGAAAGCCATTCCTTCTCCAGGGGATCTTCCCAAACCAGGGATCGAACCCAGGTCTTCCGCATTGCAGGCAGATTCTTTACTGTCTGAGCCACTCGGGAAGCTGTACAAATACATTTTTGTTGATATGTCTTCACATTTTGTCTACTGAGATTTTTCTTTTAAAAAAATATCAGAAACTCTTATTTGTTTTAGAAATTTTAGTTTCTTCATTGAAAGGTTTTTCTTTATCAAAAATACCATTTATTCGCATCTTTGTTTCATAGCAAGATGGTCAACACCGAAATTAGATTGATTATATTCTTCGCAGCCAAAGATGGAGAAGCTCTATACAGTCAACAAAAACAAGACCAGGAGCTGACTGTGGCTCAGATCATGAACTCCTTATTACCAAATTCAGACTGAAATTGAAGAAAGTAGGGAAAACCACTAGACCATTCAGGTATGACCTAAATCAAATCCCTTATGACTATACAGTGGAAGTGAGAGATAGATTTAAGGGCCTAGATCTGATAGATAGAGTGCCTGATGAACAATGGAATGAGGTTCGTGACATTGTACAGGAGACAGGGATCAAGACCAACCCCATGGAAAAGAAATGCAAAAAAGCAAAATGGCTGTCAGGGGAGGCCTTACAAATAGCTGTGAAAAGAAGAGAAGCAAAAAGCAAAGGAAAAAAGGAAAGATGTAAGCATCTGAATGCAGAGTTCCAAAGAATAGCAAGAAGAGATAAGAAAGCCTTCCTCAGTGATCAATGCAAAGAAATAGAGGAAAACAACAGAATGGGAAAGACTAGAGATCTCTTCAAGAAAATTAGAGATACCAAGGGGACATTTCATGCAAAGATGGGCTCAATAAAGGACAGAAATGGTATGGACCTAACAGAAGCAGAAGATATTAAGAAGAGGTGGCAAGAATACCCAGAAGAACTGTACAAAAAAGATCTTCATGACCCAGATAATCACGATGGTGTGATCACTGACCTAGAGTCAGACATCCTGGAATGTGAAGTCAAGTGGGCCTTAGAAAGCATCACTACGAACAAAGCTAGTGGAGATGATGGAATTCCAGTTGAGCTGTTTCAAATCCTGAAAGATGATGCTGTGAAAGTGTTGCACTCAATATGCCGGCAAATTTGGAAAACTCAGCAGTGGCCACAGGACTGGGAAAGATCAGTTTTCATTCCAATCCCAAAGGCAATGCCAAAGAATGCTCAAACTACCACACAATTGCACTCATCTCACATGCTAGTAAAGTAATGCTCAAAATTCTCCAGGCCAGGCTTCAGCAATACGTGAACCGTGAACTTCCTGATGTTCAAGCTGGTTTTAGAAAAGGCAGAGGAACCAGAGATCAAATTGCCAACATCTGCTGGATCATCAAAAAAGCAAGAGAGTTCCAGAAAAACGTCTATTTCTGCTTTATTGACTATACCAAAGCCTTTGACTGTGGATCACAATAAACTGTGGGAAATTCTGAAAGAGATGGGAATACCAGACCACCTGACCTGCCTCTTGAGAAACCTCTATGCAGGTCAGGAAGCAACAGTTAAAACTGGACATGGAACAACAGACTGGTTCCAAATAGGAAAAGGAGTACGTCAAGGCTGTATATTGGCACCCTGCTTATTTAACTTACATGCAGAGTACCTCATGAGAAACGCTGGACTGGAAGAAACACAAGCTGGAATCAAGATTGCCAGGAGAAATATCAATAACATCAGATATGCAGATGACACCACCCTTATAGCAGAAAGTGAAGAGGAACTAAAAAGCCTCTTGATGAAAGTTTAAGTGGAGAGTGAAAAAGTTGGCTTAAAGCTCAACATTCAGAAAACTAAGATCATGGCATCCGGTCCCATCACTTACAGTGGAAACAGTGTCAGACTTTATTTTTCTGGGCTCCAAAATCACTGCAGATGGTGACTGCAGCCATGAAATTAAAAGACACTTACTCCTTGGAAGGAAAGTTATGTCCAACCTAGATAGCATATTCAAAAGCAGAGACATTACTTTGCCAACAAAGATCCATCTAGTCAAGGCTATGGTTTTTCCTGTGGTCATGTATGGATGTGAGAGTTGGATTTTGAAGAAGGCTGAGCGCCGAAGAATTGATGCTTTTGACCTGTGGTGTTGGAGAAGACTCTTGAGAGTCCCTTGGACTGCAAATAGATCCAACCAGTCCCTTCTGAAGGAGATCAGTCCTGGGTGTTCATTGGAAGAACTGATGCTAAAGCTGAAACTCCAGTTCTTCGTCCACCTGATGTGAAGAACTGACTCATTTGAAAAGACCCTGATGCTGGGAAAGATTGAAGTCGTGAGGAGAAGGGGACGACAGAGGATGAGATGGTTGGATGACATCACTGACTCGACGGACTTGAGTTTGAGCAAACTCCAGGAGTTGGTGATGGACAAGGAGGCCTGGCGTGCTGCAGTCCATGGGGTCTCGAAGAGTCGGACATGACTGAGCGACTGAACTGGGGCTGCTCTCTATTTGCGGTGCACGGGCTTCTCATTGTGGTGGCTTCCCTTGTGGAGCGCAGGCTCTAGAGCGTGCGGGCTTCTGTAGTCGCGATGCACAGGCTCAATAGTTAGGACGCATGGGCTTAGTTGCCCCACAACATGGATTCTTCCCAGATCAGGGATAGAACTTATGTCCTCTGCATTGGCAGGTGGATTGTTAACCATTGCACCACCAGGGAAGTCCAGCATATAAGTTTTTTTTTTTTTTCTTATAGTTGCCTCACTTGAAATTGTTCTGGACGTTGTTTATTTAGAATGTTGACAAATTTAATGTGTTAGTATAGTGCCCAGAGGGACAGGATTCTCAGTGAAAAACATAGCCTTTGATATCCAGATGACCTGGATTAAACTAGCAGCATTGCCATTTACTACCTGGTCAAATTACCTAGTCTCTCTGGATCTCAGTTTCTTAATCTGTAAAATGGCAGTATTAAAACTTCCGATGAGGTCATGTATGTGCTGCATCCTCTACAGGCCTGGTTCTCTGGAGGCACTCAGTGGTAGCTGTTATAACAGATAAGTGACTGCTGACGATGGAGAGTACGCAGAAACTGTATGGCTTGTCGAATTTGTAGTTTGTTGCTCATCATTGTTTTCATTTACTTGAAGGAGGGAAGAGAAAATGAAGAATGTGACAAAACTTTTTTGAAGTGAAATTACTTGCTGCTTTAGTTAGGATTATCAAGTTATTTTCAGTTTATTAAAGTGTTTATTTTGTAGAAGATAGTTCAACTTTCTCTCTCTTAAAAAAAAAAGTTTTATATTTATATCTGGCTTACTGGCCCCATATACCTTTGTTAATGGGAGAATTCCATTGTTTTGCAATGGTAAGCCAGAGAGTCATCACCTAATGGCATAATCACATTATAAATTTCCTAACTATATTTAACCTGTGTTCCAAAATGGGCTTTTCTTAGCCAATAAAACTAGGAGAAGTAATATATCAAATCATGCCAGTTTTTCTCAGTGGAAGTTCTTTCTATTTTGATTGTATTGGGCTATAACCTTTTCAGGTAATTTTTAATAAGGATTAAAAGTCACCACTAGACATTTTAATGATTCCATTTTTGATTTACAACTTTTGGTATCTCTTTCAAAAAATAAGAAAGAACTTTTTATTTTTGTGGCATTTGATACCTTTAAGTTCACAAATTAAAAAAAAAAGTTGGCAACTTTTCATTTCTCCTCTTTAATAAGCTAAATTACAAAGCTACTTACTATTTGTAGTTCTTAAGTAAGATTGCCAGTTCTTTTAGGAATTTTGATATTGCCGCCTTCTTGATGGACAGGATTAAGAGCATTAGGTCTTAGCTTTTCAAGCTTTTCATATGGATATTTTTAAACCTACTGTCTTTCTTCACCAAGGCCACCTGTGCTTGTCATACCTTATGGCGAGTCTGTGTGTTTTCCATGGATGAGGACTTACGTTGCTCCCGTATCTTGGCTATTGTGACTATTGCTGCAACAAACATAGAGGTGCATGTATCTTTTTGATTAGTAATTTGGTTTCTTTGGAGAAATACCCAGAAGTGGAATTGCTAGGTATGTATGGTAGCTCTAGTTTTAATTTTTTGAGGAAACTCCATACCATTTTCCAATAGTAGCAATTCCAGTTTACATTTCCACCACAGTGCACTAGGGTTCTCTTTTCTCCATGTCCTCAGTTCAGTTCAGCTGCTCAGTCGTGTCCGACTCTTTGCGACACCATGCACATCAGGCCTCCCTGTCCATAACCAACTCCCAGAGCCTACTCAAACTCATGTCCATCGAGTCGGTGATGCCATCCAACCATCTCAACTTCTGTCGTCCCCTTCTCCTCCCGCCTTCAGTCTTTCCCAGCATCAGGGTCTTTTCAAATGAGTCAGTTCTTCACATCAGGTGGCCAAAGTATTGGGTTTCCGCTTCAGCATTAGCCCTTCCAATGAATATTCAGGACTGATTTCCTTTAGGATGGACTGGTTGGATCTCCTTGCAGTACAAGGCACTCTCAAGAGTCTTCTCCAACACCACGGTTCAAAAACATCAATTCTTTGGCGTTCAGCTTTCTTTATAGTCCAACTCTCACATCCATACATGAGTACTGGTAAAACCATCGCTTTGACTAGACGGACCTTTGTTGGCAAAGTAATGTCTCTGCTTTTTAATAAGCTGTCTAGGTTGGTCATAACTTTTCTTTCAAGGAGCAAGCATCTTTTAATTTCATGGCTGCAATCACCATCTGCAGTGATTTTGGAGCCCCCCAAAATAAAGTCTGCCACTGTTTCCCCATCTATTTGCCATGAAGTGATGGGACTGGATGCCATAATCTTAGTTTTCTGAATGTTGAGTTTTAAGCCAGGTTTTTCATTCTCCTCTTTCACTTTCATGAAGAGGCTCTTTAGTTCTTCACTTTCTGCCAGAAGGGTGGTGTCATCTGCATATCTGAGGTTATTGATATTTCTCCCAGTAATCTTGATTCCAGCTTGTGCTTCATCAAGTCCAGCATTTCTCATCATCCTCACCAACACTTCTTTCTTGTATTTTCAATGATACTATTTTGACAGGTGTGAGGTGATGTTGTCTTTTGTTTTTTAATGGCTGCTCTGGGTTTTTGTTGCTGCATGTGGGCCTTCTCCAGTTGTGTCGAGCAGGGGCGCACAGGCTCAGTAGCTGTGGTGCAGGGGCTTAGTTACTCCACAGCATGTGGGATCTTCTTGGACCAGGGATTGAACCTGTGACCTTGGGTTGGCATGCAGACTCTTTACCACTGAGCCACCAGGGAAGCCCTCACTGTGGTTTTGATTTGCATTTCTTTATTGATTAGTGATTTTTAGCATCTTTTCATTTGTCTGTTGGCCATTTGTATATCTTCTTTGGAAAATTATCTATTCAGATACTCTGCTCATTGAGTTATTTGTTTTTTAATATCGGGTTATATGAATTCTTAGAATCTTCCCTGTAGCTCAGACAGTAAAAATCTGCCTGTAATGCAGGAGACCCAGGTTTGATCTGTGGGTTGGGAAGATCCTCTGGAAAAGGAAATGGCAGTTCACTCCAGTATTCTTGCCTGGAGAATCCCATGTACAGAGGAGCCTGGTGGGTTACAGGCCATGGGGTCCCAAAGAGTTGGACATGACTGAGTGACTAACACTACTATATGAGTTTTTGGTATATTTTGGATAGTAACCCTTTGTTGAATATATCCATAGCTCAGTCAGTAAAGAATCTGCCTGCATTTCAGGAGACCTAGGTTCGATTCCTGGGTCAGGAAGATCCTCTGGAGAGGGAAATGGCAACCCACTCCAGTATTGCCGCCTAGAGAATCCCATGGACAGAGGAGCCTCACAGGCTACAGTCCGTGGAGTTGCATGAATTGGACATGACTTAGTGACTAAACCACCACTGTTGGATGTATCATTTGCAAATATCTTTTCGCATTTAGTAGGTACCCTTTTTGTTTTGTTGCTAGTGTCCTGCACTGTGCAAAAGCTTTTTAGTTTGATGTAGTCCCATTTGTTTATTTTTGCTTTTGTTTCCCTTGCCTAAGGAGACATATCCTCCCCAAAAATCTTTCTAAGATTGATGTCACAGAGCATATTGCTCATGTTTTCTTCTAATAGTTGTATGGGTTCATGTTTTACATCTTAAGTCTTTCTGTTTATATGGTATGAGAGTTTTAGTTTGATTCTTGTATATCTAGCTATCCAGTTTTCTGAGCACCACTTAGCAAAGAGATTTGTCTTTTCCACATTGTGTATTCTTGCCTCTTTTGTCATAGATTGCTGCTACTGCTAAGTCACTTCAGTCGTGTCCAATTCTGTGCAACCCCATAGACGGCAGCCCACCAGGCTTCTCCATCCCTGGGATTCTCCAGGCAAGAACACTGGAGTGGGTTGTCATCTCCTTCTCCAATGCATGTAAGTGAAAAGTGAAAGTGAAGTCGCTCAGTCGTGTCTGACTCTCAGCGACCCCATGGACTGCAGCCCACCAGGCTCCTCCGTCCCTGGGAGTCTCCAGGCAAGAGTACTGGAGTGGGTTGCCGTTGTCTTCTCCATGTCATAGATTAATTGACCGTAATTGCATGGGTTCATTTCTGGTCTGTCTGTTCTGTTCCATCTGGAGGAGGAAATGGCAGCCCACTCCAGCGTTCTTGCCTGGAAAATCGTGTGGACAGAGGAGCCTGCTGGGCCACAGTCTGTGGAGTCACCAGAAGTTGAACACAACTAAGCACACACACATTCTGTTCCATTGATCTGAGTCTGTTTTTTGTGGCATACTGTTTTGATTACTGTAGCTTTGTAGTGTAGTTTGAAATCATGGTACCTCTAATTTTATTCTTCTTTCTTAAGATTGTTTTAACTATTTGGGCCTTTCATGTTTTGTTGTTGTTGTTTTTACAAATTTTGGAATTATTTGTTCTAGTTCTGAAAATTTCCAATGGTATTTTGATATTTGTTGCATTGAATCTGTAGATTGCCTCTAGGAGCATGCTCATTTTAACATTCTTCCAGTCCATGAGCATGGTATGTATTTTGTCCAGTTTCTTTCATTTGTGTCTTACAGTTTTCATAATACAAGTCTTTACTTCCTTAGTTAGACTTATTCCTAGCTGATTTACATTTTTTGATGCAACTGTAAGTAGTAATGTTTTCTTAATTTCTCTTTCTGATAGTTTATTGTTAGTGTATAGAAAAAAAGGGCTTCCCCAGTGGCTCAGTGGTAAGGAATTCATCGGCAATGCAGGAGATGCATATTCAATCCCTAGGTCAGTAAGATTCCCTGGAGAAGGAAATGGCAACCCACTCAAGCATTCTTGCCAGGGAAGTGGCTATGGACAGAGGACCCTGGTGGGCCACAGTCCATGGGGTGGCAAAAGAGTCAGACACAACTTAGTGACTAAACAATACCAGCAACATAGAAACACCATAGAATCTTTATGCTGATTTTGTATCCTGCAGCTTTAGTGAGTTATTTTATTCTAACAGTTTTTGGTAGTTTTTGAGATTTTTTTTTATATTGTGTCATGTCTACTGCAGTGACAGTGTTACTTCTTTCCAATTTGGATTCTTTTTCTTGACTGACTGCTGGGCTAGTACTTCCAATATTGTGTTGAGTAAAAGTTGTGGAAGTGAAGGAAATGCTTTCAACTTATCACCATTAAGTGTGATGTTATCTGTAGGTTTGTCATTAATGGCCAATATTATGTTGAGGTATATTTCCTCTATATCCACTTTTTTGAGAGTTTTTATAATCATAAATGAATGTCAAATTTTGCCAAAAGCTTTTTTTGTACATGCTGAGGTAATCATATGATTTTTATTCTTCAGGTTGTTAAGATTGTATATCACATTGACTGAGTTGTATATATTGAACCATCCTTGCATTCCTAGAATAACTCCTACTTGATCATGGTATATGATCCTGTTAATGTATTGTCAAATTCAAATTCTATTTGCTAATATTTTGATGAGGATTTTTGCATCTATGTTCATCTGTGATATTGTCCTGTAATTTTTTGTGTGTGTGGTCTTTGGTTTTGGTATAAAGGGTATTGCTAACTTCACAGAATGAGTTCAGAAGTGTTCCTTCCTCGTTAGCATAGTTTGAGAGATATAGGCATTAATTATTCTTTACTTGATTGAATTCCCCAATGAAGCCTGAACTTTTGCTTGTTGGAAATTTTCCTTTTCTTTTAAACTGATTTAATTTTAGTACTGGTAAATGATCTCTATATGTTTTCTATTTTTCCCTGATTCAGTCTTGGGAGATTTTATGTTTGTAGATAATATGTTTCTAGATATATGCCAGTATGCTATTACTGGCATATAATTATTCATAGTAATCTCTTAGGATCTTTTGTATCTCTGTGGTTTCAGCTGTAACTTCTTTTTCATTTCTGAATTTGAGTCATCTCTTCTTGATGAGTCTGGCTAAAGGTTTATCAGTTTTGTTTATCTCTTCAGTGCACCAGCTCTCAGTTTTATTGATTTGTCTCTGTTTTATTTATTTCTGTTCCTCATTGCATTTTGAATTATTTTTCCCCATTTTTTTTAACTGGAGATTTATATGACACCAATAAGTGAAGTCGCTCAGTTGTGTCCAACTCTTTGCAACTGCATGGACTGTAGCCTACAGCACTCCTCCATCCATTTTCCAGGTAAGAGTACTGGAGTGGGTTGCCATTTCCTGCTCCAGAGGATCTTCCTGACCCAGGGATTGAACTCAGGCCTCCTGCACTGTAGGCAGACGCTTTGCCGTCTGAGCCAGGGAAGTCTCTACGACACCAATAAGAGCTTTTCAAAACTGATGTGAAATAACTAGTACTAACTTACTTTAGTTGATATAAATCTAGGTTTTAAAAATAATACTCTGATCTCCCTAATTATAACAAAGGATTATTCTTTCCATTAGAGTCTCATTTTTTAAGAATTACTATTTAGAAGTATCATTCATGAGATTTTAGCTAGCTTTTGTAGCCACATCTTAAGTAAGTACATGTTTCCTGTACAATTTTTTGACGTGAGGGGAAAACCTCAAATCCAGGCCACCACTGTTGACATACTAAGGACCGCCAGACTGGGCCCCAGCCTTTCGTCCTCAGTTCCGGTCCCTCGCTCTTCACGCTCTCCTGGGAGGCCTCCTCTACTCTTGTGGCCTCCGTTGCCTCCTGTATACTTTTGAGTCCCTGGTTTTTATCTCCTGACTATGCCTCTGCACTGAACTCCACACCTGTGTATGTGTTTGGCTACTTACTAGACATCTCTGCTTGAGTGGCTAATCGGCAGCCCACATTCAGTACGTTCAAGACTCACTTCTTTAGCCAAACTTGTCCCTCTGTGTCTTGTAGATTCTGAAACTACAGTCTACTTAGTCATCCAAACCAGAGACCTGCTGTAGTCTTTACTGGTCTCCCTGTTACTAGTCTTTACTTTCATTTATGTGCTATAGTAGTGTTTTAAATGCCCTTTGGATAGTTTCCTGTGTCTAAATAACAAGTCTAGATTCCACAGCCTGACTTTAAGGCTCTCTATAATCTGGCTCCTGCCGCTGGCCAGCCTAATAACCTGCTGTTTGCCTTCTCCAACCCTACACGCCAGCTAACCTAATTGTTTACAACTCTGCTCATTTCATATCTTGTGTTTTCACACGCTGCACCTGACTAGCTCTTTTTGCTTGTCTGCCAACAAACTTCAAGCTGTCCATTAACCAGAGATATTTAAGACCTACGTCAGAAATCTTTTCTTCTGGGAAGTTTTTATCCCCTCCTCAGCTGAGTTGATTACTCCTTTGTGCTTTGACTGTCTTACATACATTTCTTTGGTAGAACCAAGTCTTTATGTGCTCTGTTACCATGGCAGACATTCTGAGAGCAGGAATATCTTAACCATATTTTATCCCTAGCATGTAAATGCAGTTACTGAGATGCAGAGAGACAAACCTTGAATGAATGCATAAATCAAGACAGCATCGCCTAGTTTTAGTGCTGTTGTACCCCTTTGTAGCAGACAGCTCTGGGCTGGTGGCTTCCAAGCAGCTAGCTTCTGAACTGTCCCCGCTAATTATTCTCCTTGGCTGTTGGAGCTACTTGCTGGATGGGTTGAGAAGCCTGACTCCAGAGCTATAGAATTCCCTGTACCATACCCCAAACATTCTTCTGTGCTTCATCTGAATTGCAGGTCTGGAACAGCCATTCTCATTCATAACTGTTTTCTCCCCAAATCAACCAACCTGGAAAAGGTTTATTCCACAAAAAACTGGAGCTGCACTTTCGATGTCGTGCCACCAGGCGGTGGCAGTGTCAAAGACATGTGGATCCTTAGCTTCCTGGGGTAGCCCTGATTTTATCTGTCTTGTTTTGCCTTCAGAAACTACATCAGTGTTTTGTACATTTTAGTATTTCAACATTTATAATGTTTCTGGCTGTTTTATGTATGTGGAAGTTTCACAAAAATAGCTCTATCAGTGGGGTGCTTTTTTTGTTTAAAGTATGGTTCTTACTTGACCAAAGGGCATGGGTTCAAACTTCCAGGCTTGCATTTCATCAGATTCAAATATAGGGCTTTGTTTGGGTTCCGTAGTATTTATGTTTAATTATAACCATAAATTTCCTAGTCTATAACTTTGGTAAAAATTTAGATTGGATGCAAAAAAAAAACAAACCTCAATTTAAATTTTTTTTAATTATTATAATTTTTAAAGTTAAATACCTTCTACTTTTTCAAAAATTTCTAACACTTAAACTTGCCACAAATCTTAGTGTGGTTGACTGCTCTCGGCTCTTGAGTTAGGCTGCCATCCAAATGTGTTAGGTTGCCCTCTTCATTCTGCTGGAACTGCTTAGACTATGGAAGAAGCAGCTTTCATTTGCTTTTTTAGCCCTTTAAAATCCAAGTTCTCTTAAATCTTTCCAGTATACAAGGCAGAAATAGAAAGAAAAGAGCATCTTTCTTTTCAGAAGAGAAAAGCCTTTATGGGCAGCTACGTTCTCCTCACTATTTCTCAACAGTGTTGTCTCCTTATGACTTTTTCTTTGGCTTTATAAGTTTTATGTGAAGTTTATTATAACCTGGCCTAGAAAGAAATTTAAAACTTTAAATTTGTTAATTATATTTAAGTTAATAGAAACTTGAACTTAAGCACTTTAGTGCTTCTAAGCAGGTAACATGTTATATTTTTGAAGGGTAGGTTCTAATGAAATTAAATTACTTACACTGAAAAACTTACTGGATCAAAACATTTTAAATAGTATTTAAGTAACATTTTTATTAGCAATTTGAATAGTGGACAGTCTTAATTCTCACAAGAGGAATTCATAAATGTTAGAACTGAAATGTGAGCATATCATTTCCCAATACTCTTGAAAAACTAGGAAAATAAGTTATTCCTTATATAAAAGTAATTTTGCTGATTTTAGCATCTATGTAGATCTATTGGTAGATTCTGTCAGTTATTATAATATATAAAAATATGGGCCAGCAATTCTGGAGCTTGTTGCATACATGAGTGTCCCCATGGACTCTATTTGAACCGATTCTCAAAAGTGAGAGATCAGGAGCCCATTGGGAGGCACATTACATTCTGTTCCAGAGGGCATTGATACCCTCCATGGAGAGAGAGAGAGAGAGAGAGACTGTGTGTGTGTGTGTGTGTGTGTGTGTGTGTGTGTAATGAATCCAAAAATCAAGCTGGAAGGGAGTGCAAGGCAAGCTAGAGAAGGGGGTCGGTGAAGGGGGAATGTTGTCCAGTCTCCCTGGAGTGTGTCTCCTGCATCATGGAAGTTACAGATAGGGAAAGCCAGCAGAGAAGCTGGCAAAGAACCCAGCAGCACAGCCACGCAAGGACCTAGCAGACATGTCAGGCCCAAGAGCACCGAGGCATCTTACTGCTACCTAAATATGGTATTTCTAGTTCCCTTTACCTGTTCTGTTCTCTCTCCCCTTCTCCAGGCTGGGTAGAGGTGGAGGACAGGAGGCAGAAACTGCAGTCACTGGACTGAAGGGAGGACAGAAACTCTAGACTAGGAGAGAGAGAAGGACAATGCACCCTTTCTGGTAAAACCCACTGGCAGCCTGTGGTTGCTGAAAAGAAGTCTTAGCTTTAAATCAAGAGTTGAAGTGTTGATTGTTATGTTAGACATTCTCATTTCTGAATTAAGGCTTTGTTTGCCAACTTAAAAAAATTGTAGATCTTGATTAAGAGTGATCAAAAATTCATGGGACTCTCAATTCTTCGTTTAGTGGCAAAAGAAGCACTTCACTCCCTGAAGTATTAGCAGTTGTGGGGAGGAATTAAGTTGCATCTGTAGTTTTACCCTATGAGTATAGTGCAAAATCCATGCATGCCCAGTCATGTCCAACCCTTTGCAACCCCATGGACTGTAGCCTGCACAGCCCCTCTGTCTATGAGATTCTCCAGGCAAGAATAATGGAGTGGGTTTCCATTCCCTTCTCCAGGAGATTGACCTGACCCACAGATCGAACCCAGGTCTCCTGCATTGCAGGCTGATTCTTTACTGGCTAAATCAAGCCAGGTTATGCAAAATGCAGTGCAAAATATGTATAGGTTATTTCTTAACACAAAAATATTAATACTACAAATCTACTCATCTTTATAATTAATTTAAAATCTCCCCTTGATTTAAAAAATTTACTTGTTAAACAGTTCTGTCATTCCAGATAATTAAAGGGTTGGCCTTCCAAGTAGATTTTGAGTTTTCTTCGCAAATGGATTTTTTTTTTTAAACATCCTTTTTATTTTATTTATTTATTTAGGTTGGTGAAAAAGTCATTGCAATTTCAGACCGTGAATTTTATTTATTTATTTATTTTTTGAATATTATTTATTTATTTATTTGGCTGCACAGGGTCTTTTGTGGCATGTGGAATCTAGTTCCCCCACCAGGGATCAAACCGAGGGCCTCAGCATTGAGAGCTCAGAGTCTTAGCCACTGGACCACCAGGGGAGTCCCCAGACCGTGAATTTTAAATCATCAAAATAAGAACCATTACAATCAGTACATTTTTGCCAATGAGATTAAGTTTGTTATTCCTGTAGCATAAAAATCTGTGTCTCGGGATTCAAAAAACTCTTGGGAAGCATTTTCTCCCTCCTGCTGGTTGTGAAAGCATTTTCCTTGCAAAAGTTGTTGAGATGCTTTAAGAAGTGGTAGTCAGTTGGCGAGAGGTCAGGTAAATGTGCCAGGTGAGGCAAAACTTCGTAGCCAAATTCATTCGGTTTTTGAAGCATTGGCTGTATGACGTGTGATCGGGCGTTGTTTTAGAGAAGAGTTCGCGCTTTCTGTTGACCAGTGCTGGCTGCAGGCGTTGTGGTTTTTGATACATCCTCATCAATTTGCTGAGCATACTTCTCAGATGTAATGGTTTTGCTGGGATTCAGAAAGCGATAGTGGATCAGACAGGTAGCAGACCACCAAACAGTGGCCATGACCTTTTTTTGGTGCAAGTTTGGCTCTGGAAAGTGCTTTGGAGCTTCAAGCTGGTTGTCAGTGGTTGTCGTATAAAATCTTTTTTCATCGCATGTCACAATCCAATTGAGAAATGGTTCGTTGTTGTTGCATAGCATAAGAGAAGACACTTCTAAACAATGATTTTTTTGATTTGCAGTCAGTTCATGAGGCACCCACTTACTGAACTTTCTCACCTTTCCAATTTGCTTCAAATGCCAAACGACCATAGAATGGTTGACGCTGACTTCTTCGGCGACTTCTTACGTACTTGTAGGAGGGTCAGCTTTGATGATCCTCTCAGTTGGTCATTGTCAGCTTCCAGTGGCCGGCCACTGTGCTTCTCGTCTTCAAGGCTCTCGTCTCCTCTGCAAAACTTCTTGAACTACAATAAGAAAATGCGATAAGAAAATCACTCAAATTTGCCTTTTGCCTTAACATCATTTCTCTAGTCTACAATAAATATGAAGTAAACAGGAAGTAGTAAGTCATTAGCGTAAAAATATAAAGCAAGAAATGCTCATTAAAATGATATATAACATAACCACATTTATTTAAGAATGTATTTCAGTATCAAACAGCAAACTTCAACAATGCAAAACGGCAGTTACTTTTGCACCAATCTAAATGTTTATTTTTGGTTGTGCTGGGTCTTCCCTGCTGAGCGGGCTTTTCTCTAATTGCAGAGAGTGGGGGCTACCCTTTACTTGTGGGGTGCGGCTTCTCACGCAGTGGCTCCTGTTGTTGCGGTGCACAGGCTCTAGGGTGCATGGGCTCAGTAGTTGCCGCTCCTGAGCTCTAGAGCACTGGCTTAACAGTTGTGGCACACGGGCTTAGCTGCCCTGATGTGTGGGATCCTCTCAGGTCAGGGATCAGACCTGTGTCTCCTGCATTGGCAGGTGGATTCTTCACCACTGAGCCACCAGGGAAGCCTTAAGATGGATTTCTTAACAGAGACTCTCTATCTAGGACATATTCTTGCTGATGGCACTGACAGACAATAATTCCTTATTTATTTTCACTATTGTCTGAGGTCCTATTACTAATAAATAATGGGAGTTGGTAGACAATTAGTAGCCCTCATACTTAGCCCTCAGTTCTGTGTTTGTCATATTAGAGCCCAGTTCTCATGTTTAAAGAGTCTATAATCCTCCATAACTGTATCTAATTTCCCTCTCAGTATCAGTTGGATTTTGCATGTCTTTGGATTTCAAAATATCTGACTGACTTCCAGTTGGATTCTGTATAAGGCTTTGACTGTAGTCACAATTTCTGACTTAACTCTCATGACTTAAGGCTTCGTTGGACCTCCTTATCATCTGTTTCTCTTAACTACTTCTTTATATTTTTATTGCTTCCTCAGTTCAGTTCAGTCGCTCATTCGTGTCCGACTCTTTGTGACCCCATGAATCGCAGCATGCCAGGCCTCCCTGTCCATCACCAACTCCCAGAGTTCACTCAGACTCATGTCCATCGAGTCAGTGATGCCATCCAGCCATCTCATCCTCTGTCGTCCCCTTCTCCTCCTGCCCCCAATCCCTCCCAGCATCAGAATCTTTTCCAATGAATCGACTCTTCGCATGAGGTGGCCAAAGTACTGGAGTTTCAGCTTTAGCATCATTCCTTCCAAAGAAATCCCAGGGCTGATCTCCTTCAGAATGGACTGGTTGGATCTCCTTGCAGTCCAAGGGACTCTCAAGAGTCTTCTCCAATACCACAGTTCAAAAGCATCAATTCTTCGGCGCTCAGCCTTCTTCACAATCCAACTCTCACATCCATACATGACCACAGGAAAAACCATAGCCTTGACTAGACGGACCTTTGTTGGCAAAGTAGTGTCTCTGCTTTTGAATATGCTATCTAGGTTGGTCATAACTTTCCTTCCAAGGAGTAAGCGTCTTTTAATTTCATGGCTGCAGTCACCATCTGCAGTGATTTTGGAGCCCCCCAAAATAAAGTCTGCCACTGTTTGCACTGTTTCCCCATCTTTTTGCCATGAAGTGATGGGACTGGATGCCATGATCTTTGTTTTCTGAATGTTGAGCTTTAAGCCAACTTTTTCACTCTCCTCTTTCACTTTCATCAAGAGGCTTTTTAGTTCCTCTTCACTTTCTGCCATAAGGGTGGTGTCATCTGCATATCTGAGGTAATTGATTTTTCTCCTGGCAATCTTGATTCCAGCTTGTGTTTCTTCCAGTCCAGAGTTTCTCATGATGTACTCTGCATATAAGTTAAATAAGCGGGGTGACAATATACAGCCTTGACGTACTCCTTTTCCTATTTGGAAATAGTCTCTTGTTCCATGTCCAGTTCTAACTGTTGCTTCCTGACCTGCATAGAGGTTTCTCAAGAGGCAGGTCAGGTGGTCTGGTATTCCCATCTCTTTCAGAATTTTCCACAGTTTATTGTGATCCACACAAAGGCTCTAGAATTTAAAAATAGTTCATTTGCAGTAGTTTTCAAGTCATCTTACCTTTTTTTCCTTGTAATTTCTTTAGTCCTCTGGCTGACTGAACAGATTCCTGATATTTCTCCTTGAAGGAATGCTAATCCCGTTTGCTGTGCACTGCTCCCACAGTTTGTTTTTTTACACTGTAATGTTTACCGTGATCTCATCTTCACCAGGTGTCATGTGTGAGTGTCAGAGTTCTCAAGCGTGTACTTACTGAGTGGCTTCACTTTCCCCTTATGTTGCTTTCCTGATGGTATTCCCATGTTTTTTCTGTGTCCATTATTTAAGATTCCTACTATACTTTTCTCAGGTTCTGAAGTGTGTTCCACAGGGTTGCACTGCTGGAAGTTTGATCTCTTGGTTAAGTGGAATATTAATCTGCTGTATTTTTACTAGCTTCAGAGAGTGTTACCTTTTAATGAGAATTGTCTTGTAGCATAAAGAAAATATTTCAAAAATATTCAACGTGCAGTGCTCCTCCTCATTTGTCACTGTATTCAGGGGGAAGGCTTGAGCCAATAGCACTGTGAGCATACGCACAGTGAGCACTTCATAAATGCGTATTGACTGAGGAGCCTTCCTGGCATGCATTGCTTTATTCCACTCATAGTCCCAGCATGTATTCCCAGCACAGAGGAAGAAGAATGGTGATGTTTGGTGTCTTCCAGAATATTGCACAGCTCTCATAGCTGGCCAGCACTATATGAAACAGGCTATTGCTAAAGCACTATCTACTGTAATAGTTAAAATGTGTACTGTAGTGAAGGTAGGAATCCCGGGTTGACTTGGTATGAGCAGTAATGGCACTTTTGATGCTATGTCTCATTTAAATTAAAATATTTCAAAGGTAGAACATACGTAAACGTACTTACCTGGAGTCTGACTCTGTTTCTCTTGGTTTGGCCTCTTGTATAATGCCTTTTTCCTCGCACTGGCTTTCTTCATGGTTACAAGAGGGCTGCCAGCAGTGATGTGGACCGTTTGCTTCCTTGTAGCTAGCGGATTACAATCCAGAGGGCAGGAGAAAATTGTTCCCCACAATCATTGAACAAGACTCTGATCTTATCCAAATTTAACACTTGAAATCAACCACGGTGGCAAAGAACATTCCTTACAATGGTAGGCTTAGGCCTGGGGTAATTGCCTGTCCCTCAGCACCAAAACCAGTATTAAACCCTAGCCAGAAATGGGCAAGACAGTCGTGAAGAAGATTGCAGAACTCTACTGAAGGACAGGAAAGAACTCTTGACTAAAGGAGCAGCATATTCATGAACGACTAAACTCAGCTATAAAAATGTCAATTTATTATATATCATTTATATGTTACAGTAGCCAGAATCCTACTAGATTTTTGTGGCTAATTCTCATATTCATATAGTAAAGAAACTGCAAGAAGGACTGAGAGGGAGTCCCCTGGTGGTCCAGTGGCTTGGGCTCCACGCTCCCAATACTGGGGGCCCGGTTCACTCCCTGCTCAGAGAACTATAGCCCACATGCACAACTGAGAGTTTGTACAACTGAAAAGATCCCTTATGCCGCAATGAAGACTAGAATCCTGTGTGCCGCAGCCAAGACCTGGCACAGCCAAATAAATATGTAAGTAAATATTAAGAAGAAGGACCAAGAAAGTATTTTAGAAGGGAAGAACAATGGGGTAGGATTTTCCCTATCAGATGTCAGTATATAATACTATAGTAACTAAAACTTGCAAGACTTCCCTGGTGGTCCAGTGGTTAAGGGTCCATCTCACAGTGGGCGATGAGGGTCCCATCCCTGGGCAGGAAACTAAGATCCCACAAGCCGTGGAGAAACCAAGCCTGTGCATGCTGCAGCTTTGGAGTCCTTGCATCACAACTGGAGAGCCTATAACAAAAGATCTCGCGTGCCGCGACTAAACCTCGACACAGGCAAATAAATATTTTTTAAAACTTCTTACTGTGTAAGAATAGACAGAAAAGTATAGCCATACAAAGAAGCTATAAGCAGGCTTTTTTATACCTGTCTACTTGATGATAAAGATGCAATACATCTTTATCAATTCTGAGGGAAAAGGCCAGACTGTTCAGTAAGGTGTAGGGATAATTGGGTATCCATTGAAATGAATTAAAGTTAGAGCCCTACCCCAGCCCTTTTCCAGAATAAACCAGAGGCCTTTTAAAGAGTGAAAGATCAAAAGAATATAATAATAGGAGGAAAGTATTTGTATAGTATTAGTTTGAGAGGCTTTTCAAAGCAAGACGCAGAATCTAAAAGCCAAAAAGTTGATGCATTTGCACAGATAATTAAAATTTGCATATTGGAACATAACATTAAAAGTTAAGCATTTCTAACCAAGTAATTACCATCTTCTACATATAGACAGTCCCTAAAAATACATGAGAAAAGGGTAAACGATGCAATGAAATAATGGTCGTAGGACATTATTAACGAAGTCAGTGAAGAAATATATTTACATAATCACTAGGCATATGCTGCTAAGTCGCTTCAGTCGTGTCCGACTCTGTGTGACCCCAGAGACGGAAGCCCACCAGGCTCCCCCGTCCTTGGGATTCTCCAGGCAAGAACACTGGAGTGGGTTGCCATTTCCTTCTCCAATGCATGAAAGTGAAAAGTGAAAAGGAAGTCGCTCAGTTGTGTCCGACTCTTAGCGACCCCATGGATTACAGCCTACCAGGCTCCTCCATCCATGGGGTTTTCCAGGCAAGAGTACTGGAGTGGGGTGCCATTGCCTTCTCTGACTAGACATATGAAGAGATGCTAAATCTTGAAAATCAAAGACATAAAAATTTAAACAATAATGGAATGTCATTTTTCAGCCATCAGATTATCATTCTTTTAAGCTATTGCCAGTATCCATTTTGGGGAAACCCACAGAGAGTAAACTTGTTTTATACAGTTGGTGAAGGACGAAAATGAACAAACGTTCAGCATTCATGTCACACCCATTAGGATAGCCGTGATGAAAAAGAAAAAATGGTAAGTGTTGGAGAAATTGAACCTTGTGCATTGATGATGGGAATGTAAAATGGTGAAGTCGTCATGGAAAACAGTATGGTGTTTCCCCAGAAAGTTAAACAGAATTACCATATGACCCAGCAGTTCCACTTCAAAGTGTATACCCCCAAAGAACTAAAAACAGGAAGAGGTCTCGGGTGTAACAGTGTTCAGAGCAGTGTTATTCACAGTAGTGAAAAGGTGGAAACAACCCAAAGGTTAATCACCAGGTGAATCGATAAACAAAATGTGGTATGTACAAAAGTGGAATATTTAGTCTTTAAAAGGAATGAAATTCTTGGGTAAATCTCAAGGAATGCTGTTGCTGGATCATATGATTAAAGTTTTGTAAGAAGCAGCCTATTGACTTCGTTGAGTACTACAATGTTTGAGTCTTTTTTAAAAAAAACTCATTTTAATATCTTGAAAATATATTCATATGTTGCTTGTAATAGGAAAGTAATTTTTCTTCTAGTTTTATTGAGATATGGTTGGCATAACTATATAAATTTAAAGTATACAGCATAATGATTTGATTAACATACATCATGCAGTGATTACCACAATAAATTTAGTGAATATTCATTGTCTCCTATAGATACCAAAGAAATAGAAAAAAATTTTTTTTGGATGAGAATTCCTAGGATTTACTGTCTTAACTTTCATATATAACATACACAGTGCTAATTTTATTTATCATGTTGTGCATTATATCCCTGGTATGAGTAATAACTAGAAGTGTGTATCTTTTCAGACGTAGGGAACAGACTGGAGGGTTCAGGATGGGGAGACACGTGCACCCGTGGCTGATTCATGTAGATGTAAGGCAAAAACCACCACAATATTGTAAAGTAATTAGTCTCCAATTAAAATAAATGAATGAATTTTTTTAAAAGTGCATACTTTTGACTGCCCTCAACCAATTCCCCCCACATACCCCCATCTCTGGTAACCACAAATTTGATCTTTTTCTATGAGTCACTATACTTTGTTGAGAAATGCTGCACTGGAAGAAACACAAGCTGGAATCAAGATTGCCGGGAGAAATATCAATAACCTCAGATATGCAGATGACACCACCCTTATGGCAGAAAGTGAAAAGGAAAAAAGCCTCTTGATGAAAGTGAAAGTGGAAAGTGAAAAAGTTGGCTTAAAGCTCAACATTCAGAAAACTAAGATCATGGCATCCGGTCCCATCACTTCATGGGAAATAGATGGGGAAACAGTGGAAACAGTGTCAGACTTTTTCTGGGGGGGCTCCAGAATCACTGCAGATGGTGACTGCAGACATGAAAAAGACGCTTACTCCTTAGAAGGAAAGTTATGACCAACCTAGATAGCATATTCAAAAGCAGAGACATTACTTGGCCAACAAAGGTCCGTCTAGTCAAGGCTATGGTTTTTTCCTGTGGTCATGTATGGATGTGAGAGTTGGACTGTGAAGAAGGCTGAGTGCCGAAGAATTGATGCTTTTGAACTGTGATGTTGGAGAAGACTCTTGAGGGTCCCTTGGACTGCAAGGAGATCCAACCAGTCCATTCTGAAGGAGATCAGCCCTGGGATTTCTTGGGAAGGAATGATGCTAAAGCTGAAACTCCAGTACTTTGGCCACCTCATGTGAAGAGTTGACTCATTGGAAAAGACTCTGATGCTGGGAGGGATTGGGGGCAGGAGGAGAAGGGGATGACAGAGGATGAGATGGCTGGATGGCATCACTGCCTCGATGGACGTGAGTCTGAGTGAACTCCGGGAGTTGGTGATGGACAGGGAGGCCTGGCGTGCTGCGATTCATGGGGTCACAAAGAGTTGGACACGACTGAGCGACTGAACTGAACTGATACTTTGTTGGTTCCTGTTACACACATTGTGATTCTATATTTCTGTACATTTCAAACTGATCACCATGGTAAGTATAGTCAGGATATGTCACCTTACAGAGATAGTACAGTGACTGACTGCATTCCACACAGTGTACATTTCATACCCATGAGTCATTTATTTTGCAACTGGAAGTTTGTACCTCTTAATCTCCCTCACCTATTCCTTTCTTCTCCTACCCCCTTACCCAGGAAAAGGATTTCTAAAATAATAGTTAAATATGATCACAATATAGAAAATTTTATGTTTCACGGTACAAAGATAACATTTTCAAGTTTTGTGCATTTTCTTTCAGGTTTTTATTCTGGGGGGTTGGTTTTTTGATCATACATAGTCTCTGAAAGGGCTTCCCTGGTGTCTCAAACAGTAAAGAATCTGCCTGCAATGTGGGAGACCTGGGTTGGGAAGATCATGGCAACTCACTCCAGTATTCTTAGCTGGAGAATCCCCAAGGACAGAGGTGCCTGGCAGGCTAGTCCATGGGGTCACAGAGTCCGACATAACTGAGCGACTAAGCGCAGCACACAGTCTCTCAAATGTATTGACAGTTTTGTTTCCAGCTTTTTTTTTTTGTAATTAATTTTATTTTATTTTTAAACTTTACATAATTGTATTAGTGTTTCCAGCTTTTTAAAAACTCTATATTGGTGTCATTAAAAGTTCTTCTAAAATGTTTACTTTGGCTACATAATTGTGACACATCAGTACCATGAAATAGCAGCTTAACATTTCTCTATTGTTAAGACAATTACATAACCCCCTTCTTTATATATAAATTCATTTTTATAGTACTCAGTATTTTGTTATGATTGATTCCTAAATGGAATATCATCTTAATTTTAAAATTGTAGATACACCATATGTGTGTGTGCTAAGTCGCTTCAGTTGTATCTGACTCTGCAACTCTATTTACTGTAGCCTGCAAGGCTTCTCGGATTCTCCAGCCAAGAATACTGGAGTGGGTTGCCATGCCCTCCTCCAGGGTATCTCTCCGACCCAGGGATTGAACCTGAGTCTCTCATATCTCCTGCATTGGCAGGCGGGTTCTTTACCACCGACGCCACCTGAGGAGCCCCAGATATACTAATGAGACTTTTTAAATATATAAAATCTTAAATTATACTGGCGCTCTTTTTTTTTTTTTTTTTTTTTTTTTGAGGAGAAACAAGACATAGAACCTCTTTTTTCCATACCGTATTGTGCATGAGTTTTGATAAAGCAGTAGACTTACCTGGTTTCTTTCACTGTTACCTTTTTTCCCCAACCTCCTTTCCTTGACATTATTTCCCACCTATGAGGACTTCTGTATTTCTTTCAAAAGCTTTGAAATTTTATTTCTAAAAAGGAGCAAATCAGAATTCCAATGCAGCCAGCTTGAATCAATCTTTCTGTTCCTCCAGGCAGTGAATTAGCCCTTTAGAAAACATTGGCATTATGTCTCTGAAGCCTCAGAGTCTGTATAGGTGGACTGGAATGCGTTAAACAGAAGCATTGTCAGATCCTTCCTCAAGTCTAAAGATGAAATCCTGTTCTTACTAATTATAAGCCATTTTTGTTGTTGCTGCTGCTGCTGTTTTTTTCTGAGTTACTTCGGTTTTAGAAGTTATTTGCTTTAGTGAAAGTTGGAAGTAGGTTGTTATAGTATGTAGTTGGTTCTTGTTTTATTTTACAGAAATATGTCAAGAGAGTTTGCTCTTTAAAGGAGTCCTATGGTGAATATTTTTTCTCATTATAGAATAGCACTTCTTTTTCTAATTTTGTGAATGTGGACTTGTGTGTTTCTCTCAGTGACAAATACTGAGATATTTTGTTTCTGGTTTAGACTACAGTGCTTAGCATTAATTCATTGTTGCCTTTGAACTAGGTAATATTCTCCCATATATTAATATCTTGTGTATTTTAGTTGGGTTTGTTACTGCAAAAAAAAACAGATTTCTATAGTAGTTAGTAGTTCTCAAAAGTGTGATGCCCTTAATCAGAAGCATCAGCATCCATCGCCTGGGAGCATGTTAGAAATGCACATTGTTAGGCTCTGCCCTAGACCTCTTCTGTTCAAAGCGAGAGGGGGCGCCCAGCAGCCTGGGCTTTAACACGTCCTTCAGGTGACCCTCATGTGCACTCATGTTTAGGACCACTGGTTTAGATAATATCTGCAGTGGCTGAAATCTCGGCTCTTAATCACTGAAGGCCTAGATTTGGTTTAATTCCAAGGTATGTGTTAGGAACTATGGCAATATTGCTTCTAAGAGGTGTGTAGATGAGAAATGGATAGCATGGGCTGCCGCACAGAAGTTGCTTTCATTGTTTCGAGCAATTGAGATTTTAGGAAATAAACATAGAGCCAAGTTTCCTTCCCTGCTAAGTTGAACCAAACTGTTTCAGTGCTTAGGATAATTAGCAGAAGCTTCTCATTACCATCATTTAACAGAGATAGTTAAAGTGACAAATCATGAAATCACATCTAAAATACGTAAGATTATTTTCAGAGTTAAGAAATTCCTGAATTAGCTCTCTTTCAAAAGCTTTTAAGTTGTAAATAATTACAAGCAGACATACAATATCTGGGAGACATTTCATTAATATAATTAATTAATGAACATATATAATTCATTAATTACAATGAATATAATTAATCAACATATATTAATATGTCCATTAATTATTGGCTTATTTTTACATAGTTCTTCATTTAGGGAGTAACATCTACCTATCTGGTTAGTTTTTAAACATTTGTAATATAAAAATGTTGTGCTAATACCTACATGTATTTTTTCATTGGAAAATACTCCTAAATGTATATATTACATGCATTTATTAAATTATTTCAGGTGGGTCCTTCAGGGTGGAATATTAACATTTTAAACATGGTGTTATTTTATAAATGAGAACTCTTGTTTTAAAGAACAAGGTCTTGCTAAATTTAGGGCTTTAAAGCTTATTTTGGCTCTTAACTCTACAGCAGATTTTTGTATTTCAACTTAGGAAGATAATGACTCTCTAGAAGAGGTATAACTGATTTGGTGGTGATGTCCTCTTGTCATCACAGATGGATCTTGCTCATGCTATGGATTAGAATCAGGGACTAGACAGCCAAATGAATACTAACAATATTCCCTTTGTACATATTGAGAAGTGGAAGATTTCTTAAAGTCAGGGTAAAGCTACCAACTTTTTGAAGATACTGTTTGTATCTTCACTGTTTGCTTAAAAATCACTGTTTGTGATTTTTAAGCAAAAAAGGGTATCTAAGTATAATTCACCCTCTCTACATATAACGAAGTCATATTGTGAAAGATCAGTTTTTTTTTACAATCAGCCAAAAGAAATTACTCATCCATTTGTTAATTATTTTCCAAATGTTTCTAACTTAAGAGTGAATGAAGAGTAGAATATATTTTAAGAAAGCCCTTACCCAAGGGGCTTCCCTTGTGGCTCAGCTGGTAAAGAATCGGCCTGCAGTGTGGGAGACCAGAGTTCAATCCCTGGGTTGGGAAGATCCCCTGGAGAAGGGAAAGGCTACCCACTTCAGTATTCTGGCCTAGAGAATTCCATGGACTGTAGAGTCCAAGGGGTCGCAAAGAGTCAGACACAACTGAGCAACTTGCACTTTCACCCAATCAATGAGTCTAAGATTTCTAACTAGTTTACAGCAAAAGATGTGGTAGAGAATTTCCCATGATTATTTATTTAGTTTGGGGCCCAGGTGAGATTAATAAAATTGAGACGGGAAGCAATGTTCTGAAATTAACCAATCCCTTTCGGTGTGGGCTCAACCACATGCTAATGAATATTCTGTGTCTAAGGTCTCTTTATGCTTGTGTTATTTAATCCATTTTCAATATAACTTACTACTTTCTAAGCTTGTATGTTTAAACTGGTTACTTTTAAGATATCTAAAACGTGTAATATTGGCAATGCTGTGCTGTGCTTAGTCATGTTCAGCTCTTTGTGACTCCATGGACCATAGCCTGCCAGGCTCCTCTGTCAATGGGAATTCTCTAGGCAAGAGTACTGGAGCGGGTTGCCATACCTTCGTCCCGGGGATCTTCCCAACCCATGGATTGAACCCAGGTCTCCCGCATTGCAGATGGATTCTTTACCATCTGAGCCACCAAGGAAGCCCATGAATACTGGAGTGTGTAGCCTATCCCTTCTCCAGGGGATCTTCCTGACCCAGGGATCAAACCAGGGTCTCCTGCATTGCAGTCTATTCTTCACCAAATGAGCTACCAGGGAAGCCCAAATTGGCAGTACGTTTGTCTGATCGATTTTTTCTTGTCTCAGAACTTAGTGTATAATTCCTCATAAAGTACCTTATTTAAGAAGAATAATTAAGAATAATTTCATTTTTGACTCTCTGTTAGTGAAACAGGTCACAGTACTACCAGTCTATAAGAAACAGAGTGTTTCAAAAAGACTTTAGTCTGAAGTGAAATGAAATTTGAAGAGAGAATTTATATAAAACAAGATTTTTTTGAACTTTCAAATTAAAATTTTAAATAATATACTTCAGGTTGTTTGTGATGGAGGCAGGGAATCTGATGAATGAAGACTGAAAAGATTGATAACATATTCATTTTTTTTGGATAGGATAAGAAGAAATATTTTAAACTTTTTCAGTCTGCCCTAGTGATTCATGGTACTTGCTTTTCTTCAAGTTAGAGAAGTCAGTTCCCAAAGTAGTCTTTGACATTTTTTGTTATGCTGACTTGGGCTGAAGGCAAATCTTATTTTGTCTTCTTGATTCATAAACTTTATGTTAAGCCAGTTTATCTTAGCAAGCCATTTTCTTTGTTTCAATTTTATAGTTATCTGAGGGAAACCAAAAGTATGCAAACCTACAGAAAAGCATCGAGAAAGCTAAAGTTGGCAGACATGAAACGGTAAGTGTGTATCTGTACGTTCTTTAATAATGTCGGTTCTAAGTGTAATGGAAGCAATAGTGCTTCCTGTGAGGAGGATGCTGTTCCTACTAGAAAAGAAGCAAGTCCCAGCAAGGGCTGTGAACATTTGACCTGATCCGCTGACTGTGAACCTAGATTTATTATTATTGTATTGTATACGGCAGTGTAGCAAAGAAACACAAACCCCGGAGCCAGACTGCCTGGGTTTTCGTCTCCTAAACTCTCTCTCCTCCGTTTTCTCAGTTGTAAAATGGGGAATAATAAAATCTACTTCATTGAGTTATTGTTTGATTAAGCTAGCTAATATTTGCAAAGCACTTAGAGCCTGGCACAAAGTAAGCCCTGTATAAATGTTTATGTAAATTTTTAAGAGTTGGGATTTTTAAAAGTCTTGGCACAGAACCAATTGAAAACTGTCAATATAGGGTCTTTGTGGTCTTGTAATATTTTTAAATTATTTAAATGAATATTGACCTGTATTGTTTTTTAAAGTACAGTGTTCTCTAAAGTATTATATTAGGGTTTTTTTCCATGTTGATGTGTGGCAAAACCAATACAATATTGTAAAGTAATTAGCCTCTAATTAAATAAATTTAAATTAAAAAAAAATAAAGTATTAGGGGTTTTTAAAAATCACTTTACTTTTTAGTTTTATCATTATCTCAAGTTTGAACTTATGACTTGAAAAAATGTTGAAGATCAACATGAACCCCTAAGCCCTTCATAGCAGCCTCTGTACCACTTGTTGTGAAAGAGACTCAAAAACTTGTCACATTGCACAGAAGATACATCACAGATTTACATGGCTTTATGCTTTTCAAAGTTATTTTACATATATTCTTTCATGTGAGTAGTCAGCACGGCCACGGATAGGAATTGGAGAATGGTAATTGCTAAAGAATATTTAAGGGAAGGTGAGTTCTGGGCACAACCTGAAACTTGTATTTCTTCATTTGGTAACAAGTGCCACTTTTTAAAATTCAGTCGTGGTTTTTTTCCTTTGATTTGGCAATAACCTATAGAAGCACCTTCAACTAATGGTGACATATTCATGCCCCATAATAGTCAGTCTGCTGAAGATTACCCAGTCCACTTTAACCACTGAAACTAGGGGAAAAAAGCACTAGCAAACCTAGTTGGTGCCTACAGCTATCAGATTATAGTAATGAGAGTTCAGAGTGACTCCTGAGAAAGAGGAACTCTTATGTTCATCCTGAGTTCGCTAGTCAGGAGTTTTCAGAAATAGCTGAAAGCCTTTTCTGCCTATTAGATAGTATTCCTGGTGCTGCTGCTGCTGACAGTGAGGAAGACATCGCGGTCATATGTATTCTGCTTACTGTGAGCCAGGCAGGTACTGTTCCAAAGGCATTTTCTGTATTGAATTTTGCCAATAGTCCAAGGAGGTGGCCTCTATTACCGTCTTCATTTTTACATTTGAGGAACTGAGCACAGAAAGGTTAAGTAATGTGGCAAAGGTCTTGTTGGTAATAACTAGTCTGGGATGGCTCCCAGTTCAGGATATCCGAGAGCTGTCCCTGTATTCACACAGACACTCAGCACTCGGCTTCACCTGGCTTCCTTGGCTTTTTCTCCTCTCATTTTTCATTGAGGATTATGTATGATTTGGGCATTGATAGCAAATAATGATCATCATATTTTGTGATTATTTTAAATCACTCCTGAACTGTGCTAATATGGCCTACCTTAATCATATATAGCTGTTTACTTTTGAACAGCTAAACAGTTAAAATTAAATACAATTAAATTTGGTTTCTCAGTAATAAGAGTCACATTTCATGTACTTAGTAGCCCCATGTGGTTAATGTTTCCTGCACTGGAGAACACAGATCTAGAACATTTCTATTATTGCAGAGTTCTGTTGGACTCTGCTACATCATAGCTCTATACATGCATTCTGTTGCATCGATGCTAGGAAAAGGAGCCAAAGAGAGCAACTGAAGGCAAAAGTAGAAAAATACAAGTACAAAAATACAAGCTAGCAAGGAACCTTAAACGAGTCCCATTAGAGACCTTGAACTCTATTTGGTTTTGCCTCAAACTTATCCTATAATTGGAGAAGGAAATGGCAACCCACTCCAGTATCCTTGCCCTGAAAATCTCATGGACGGAGGAGCCTGGTCGGCTATAGTACATGGGGTCGCAAAGAGTCGGGCACGACTGAGCGAGTAACAGTTATCCTATAATTCTATACCATAACCTTTTCCAGTCTTTGATTTTGGTTTGGGCTTATTTTTCACACACATAAACTGAATACCAACAGCACTGTGACTTCTACCGGTTAACGAAAACTGTGGCTAGAAATGTCAAATACTGTTTATTGGATCATTGTTTGTTTCAGAGTTTTATTTTGGTTTACCTTTAAAGGAAAGTGATGGGAGGTCACAGTTCTATTGTTTCTGATATCTTTAAATATTTTTTAAAGTTAATCATTCTTGAAGACTAGAAAATTATCTAGAACACTTTTTTTTTTAAATGAAAACTTTATACTGTCTGATGTTGCCATAAAATTTACATACATATATATAGTGTGTGTGTGTGTGTGTGTGTGTGTGTGTGTGTGTATGTGTATATACACAATCTTGAGAAACTCTCCAAAAAATTACCATTTGTCATGTAATGACAAATGACAACTATTATGTAATAACAATCATCTTTGAGTTTCCATTCAGTTAACATATACATAAAATAATTGGAGATTGCAGAGAAAAATGAGAATTGAGTTTGTTCTTATACTGTGAATATATGTATGTGTGTGTATATACTAATATTAATGTTGTCAAAAGCCCAATTCATATCAGTTATGAGAAATAAGATAAAAATGTTTGTAAAATGTATAATCTTATAACATGCATTTTGTTTGTCTTATTGGACATAACGTTATTTTGAATGCAGGAAGAGCGAACTATGCTAGCAAAAGAGCTTTCTTCACTTCGAGACCAAAGGGAACAGCTAAAGGCTGAAGTAGAAAAATACAGAGAATGTGACCCACAAGTTGTGGAAGAAATACGTAAGTTTGTGTTACTCCCTGAGAGTTCTTAACTTTGCTAATGAAAGATACTTTATACTTCTAGTTGCCTTGTAACCATTCTCCATGTATATGAGAAAATAAAGCCCTTAATGCTATTACTATTGCATTAATATTTCCATTAAGGAGTCTTAATGTTAAAGCACTGAACAGTCAAAACTGAGCATTTCAAGAATAAGGAGAGCTGGTGGGGTAGGATAAAGGTAAGGATAAGGTAAGCTTAGGAAACTGAGGAGTCAGAGAAGGAGCTAAGTTGACCTCAAGTACCTTGTATCCAGAAAGAAATACACTGTTATAGGAAAAGAATACCAAAAGATTTGAGTTTACAAGTTGCAGAAAATTAATCCGTGTGTTGATTTTCCGTTTGAATATTCCAGTGATGTTTTTCCTTCCTTTTAAACCAGCGTCCCCAAAGCTTCATTTTCAATATTTTTTTGTACATTTATGTAAAGATAGAATTTTGAATATTTGAGGAAATGAAAGATATTATACTTAATTGTTTAGAAAAATATGCATAACTTTTTTCATATTTTTCTGTCTTAGATTGTCTTTTCATTTAGGAAATTATCAAGTGAAACATTTAGAAAAATGTGATTGAAGGCTTTGAGAGAAAATTGAAAATATTTAGTGTTTTTAAATTAACCTGAGGACAGTTCGATTACAGTTAAGTTTGATGGTGTTATATATAACTAAAAAAATGTTAAGCAGTTCAGTTAGTGTAATCTAAAGTTTAAATTAATTTTAGAGATTGATTCCACTTTGCACAACTCCAAGAGGTGCCATTCAAATATATGTAGTACACAGCCTAGATAATATATATTAGCCCTGATTCAGCTGATTACCCAGGGTGATTTTCAAAGCAAAGTGGAGACTTTGAAAGAACCCTCTGCCAGTCGTTTTCTGTTAATTATTTGAGGAGATAACATTGACTCTTTCATGCTGCCATGGTTTCGTTTCGTGTATCATCTTCCTACAGAAGAAACTGTTGATACTAACCAAATCTGCCTCAGAATTAACCACTCTAATCTGTTGTATTAAAGTTTTAACTAATGTCAAGTGACCCTCAGTGTACACAGGCACATCAGAGCAGCAGGAGACAGGCTAGGCGCTCACGACTAGGAAGCGAGGCCTCGCCGTGGCCTCCTGTAAGGGGAAACACAGACTGCTTGTTAAAGGGACAGCAAGTATTGTGTATCCTGCCCGGAGCGGCGTCTCGTCAAAGAGCGCTTTTAAGAACAGTTTTCTTACCCGGATTTGTAATACTTCTGGTGGCTTATTTTCAGGATCAGCCTGCCTATTCCCTCTGGCAGTTGATCATGAAAATTCTGTTTCAGGAACCAAATATGATCTTTTGCCTATTACTTTCACTTGGATCTGCCTTCCTGATTTTAGTTTTGTCTAATTCTTGGACTTTTTTCTTGAAGTGTCAACTCTTCGCTCACCTGCCTCATTCTCTTTTCTGTCTCGGGACCCACAGCTCGTAGCCACCCCCAGCCACGGCTTCTGCTTCTCACTGTGTGGTCCCTGCTGTGTTGCCACAGCTCTTTCCCTGGGCAGATGACTGTGACTAGTACCACCTGCACTTGCAACCTCCCGTTTTTACACACCTTTCCACAGTTAGATTGTATCTGTCCACTCAGGAATGACTAAAAACTCTTACTTAGGCTTTCAGAATCACTCTGACCCTCACTGATGGTGATCCTAAGCCAGTAGATCTCATAGTGCAGAAAATCAGTAGGGATTTTGTGCCAGACTAATTCATGAAGTGGGAAAACTTATTTCGAGCATGTAACTTCAGATTTGACATTCCTTGTACCTCTGAACCAGGGAGCAATTTTGGCAAGTACATCACTTCTTAGAAAGGTGATAAAACTTGAAGGGAGAAGTTTCAGGTATATTAAAGGTGATGAATTTTCTGGAGAGTTGAGTTGAGTCTAGCATAGTTGAGATAGAAGTTGCAACTGTAATTTTGTACTAGTTGCCTGAATTCTGCTCTCCATCTTAACCTTTAAATTTAACAGTTTGGTAATTTATTTCTCAACCCAAGGAAATATGCCAATGTGAATGAGTTTTAAGCAGGGTAGGAGGGCTAAGTCAACGAGAAGAAAAATTTTCTGGTTTACAGTAAGTTAATAGATTTTATCTCTCTTCATCAACATCACACCTAGATTATCTTTTAGTATTTATTTATGCAACCATATAAGGTGAATCTGTATTTGGGTCCTATAGAATTTATAATCATGAATCTATTACACATATATGAACTTTTGACATTTTCACATTGTACATTTTTTACCTTAATAGAATGAGAGGATAAGAGTCTTTCCTGGCTTTTTGCTATTTTTCATTCCATTAAAAAAATCATCTACTTTTATAAAATATATAATTATAGAAAATTGAATATTAACTAGACAGTAGATATCTAGGATAATTACGTTATTTCAAAAATATATTTTAGATGTGAAGTAGAGTATTTCTTCCTATAGAAACTATAGAACTACAATCAGAACGAAAAAAAAAAAAGCTATCAGAGCCTATATACCTATAGAAAGAATTTTTAGGCTAACTTTAGTTCATACTTTTATAGAGAAATGCCTAGTCCTCTGCTTTTAAAATTCAGAACAGCTCACAAAAGTTTATTCAAATGTGGCACTTTGACTTTCAGCCAAGATAAAGTAGTAATGTACTGAATTCATGCACACATAAAAACAAAAAAATGCGAAATAATGGTTTCCAAGATACTTGAAATTAGATGGCAAAGAAAAGTGATTCCTAGAAAAAGGAAACAGACAAAGTAAGCCTTACAATTATCCCAACGTATTTTTTTTGAGGGAATTTCCTGGCTGCAGCACAAGGAAGGAGAACCTTGGAAGAGCCCTGCAGACTTCCTGAGTCAGGATGAAACTGAGAGTCAGGGAGACCAGCGAGGATAGAGTTCACAGGACAGCATACTGGAGAGCAGAGAGTGACACAGACAGAGAGCCCTGGTGTCTAGAGAGAGCTCCTCTCAGGTATTCTGTGCACGCTTATGAGGCGACTACCCAAAGCTGAGGAAAGAATGATCGCAGAGGGCCAGGAGGAAACCAGTGCCAGGCAGTCCGAGAGGACCAGGAATAGAGTCTGTTCTCAGCAGCCGGATTAGAAGCATTTGTAATTCACGAGGCACTGAGTAGAGTATCCAAGATGGACTGAGCTCTACTCTCAACCCAGCTCACAAACCGTAAGAGCAAGTCTTGAAAGCATCAAATTATTGCAAAATAACTTAAATGCATTCCAGACAAAGCTCAGTAATACACAAAAATACCCAGCACCCAGCCGTGTAAAATTCATAATGTCTGGCATACAATGAAAGATTACCAGGCATATACAAAGAAGTAGGAAAAATATGTTCATTAGTGAGAATACTCTTTCAATCAAAACTGATCCAGAATTCACACAGATAATGGAATTAGAAGACCATAAATGTAAATGAAAGTTGCTCTGTCATGTCTGACTCTTTGCAACCTCATGGACTATACAGTCCATGGAATTCTCTAGGCCAGAATATTGAAGTGGATAGCCTCTCTCTTCTCCAGGGGATCTTCCCAACCCAGGGATTGAACCCAAGTTTCCTGCATTGCAGGCAGATTCTAAATGTATTCTATATGACCAAAAAGTAAGTAGAAGCATTGAAGACATAAAAAAGATCCAAGTCAAACTTCTGGAGATGAACACTACAGTGTCTGAAAAGAAAAATGCACTGGATTGGATTAATAGCAGATTAAACTTGCAGGATTAGTGTATTTAAAGACTATGGCAATGAATATGATCCAAAATGAAACTCAGAGGAAAAGAAAAACTTTTAATGAAAATAACATCTGTGAAACATAAGACAACTTCAGTGACCCTAATATATGTGTAATTGGAGTCCCAGAAGGAGTGTATATTGGGGATGGGGGCACGGTAAGGACGTTTCAGGTCAGAAAAGTATCTGAGGAAATAAAGGCTAAATTTTTTTCAAATTTGATTAAAACTGTAAACCCACAGATTCAAGAAATTTAAATATGTAGGTAGTAAATGGCAGTCATTTTCTTATCACTAAATCTAGAGAACGTTTTTTAGGCTTTAACTTGACTGACCAGAAATCCTCTTTCCTCAATGAGATTATTGTTTTTAAAATGTGCTTTTTGGTAATGAGGGACTTCCCAGGATTTAGCTATCATATTATTGCGGAACAGATTAAAGGATTATGAGTTTCACAAATTGATTTTAATAGGATTTTGTTCTTAATAGCATGGCTATAGCACCCAAATTATAACAATCAGGCTTGTCTCTAAGTTTATAATGGCTTATTTTGAAACAATTTTTCTGTGAGTAATAGGTATAACCCATATGTCCATGTAGATACAGCTATGTATTATCTTTTATTTCTCAATAATCCCTGTAGGAAATATTTATATTTCATCATGCTAATTGAATTAAAGTGAGAACAGATAAAATAAATTGTAGTAAAAATGAATTCTCACAGTAAAAGGTTTGGAAAGTAAATCTTATAAGTACTTAAGAGATTTCTCTTAGAAATAAATGGCCAGATGACAATGAAAATGGTGGAGTAAGGACCTTTGAAAATGTACCCTTCCATGAAAACTGGAAAAAATTATTAACAGCTTTTCCAGAACTCTAGAGATTAACCAAAGACTAACCTAGTCAAGAAAAATGGCCAAATCTCTGTAAGAAGAGCAAACTTTGTGATGTTCAACTTGCCCTACTCTCATCTCCTGCTCTCCAGCTCAACAGTAACCTTGAGAAATATCAGCCCTGCATTCTTAGTATCAGAGGGAGTAGAATGGACCTGGAGCTCTTTAAGACCCTCATGCCAAAGAACTGTTGTCATTATTTGCTATCTCTGATGCTCCCCTACAAGCTACCAATAGAAAGTATTGCCTTTTTTTGACCTGACTTGGAATATGCCCATCACTAACAGGGGAGCATCCCTCGGAAGTGTTTGTCTAAAACTGTTACAGGCAAGAATTTTAACTTCACAGCTCTCTTGGGTGATGAATAAGTTAACAAAAACAGTGGGCTAACCAAAAAATTTTAAAGGAGAAGCCAAAAGAGATGTTCTTACATACCTTGAAATCAACATATTCCTAGAAATCTAAATGCCCATACACACGTTGGGCTATGCTCATTCTCATAAAGACCTGAAGCGGTCCTAGCCTCCCACTGCCTGCTGACCTTGACGCTCTGTGTAGAGGTGGAGGCTAGAGCAGAGTTGTAAATCACCTAACTGAATATTGTTGGAACGTGCTCAAGCACACACATGCAGCCTCTCAGCAGAGATGTGAAGATTTAGTCCAGGTGTTTAAGGAAATCCGTATTCAGTCATTGGCTGACCAGTAAGCAAACTGGAGACTTCAGTAGCCATACATAACAAAAAATACAGACTTAACAGAATTAGTTCAGAGAAATCACTAGCTAAACAATAACTAGTAGCCGCAACAGCAACCCTGGGAAGAATCAGATTTCCAAAGTTGAAGCATTATATTATTGTAAATGTCCAATTTCCACTGAAAAATTACAAGACATGCAAAGAAATTAGAAAATATACCTCATGCATGATTTTGAACTTTAAATCAGCTGTTTAAATATGTTAAAAGAGCTAAAGAAAAATATGTTGGACTTCCCTGGTGGTACAGTAGATACAAATCCACCTGCCAATGCTGGGGACACGGGTTCAATCCCCAGTCCAGGAAGAGTCCACATGTTGTGGAGCAACTAAGCCTGCAAGCCCACTAGGCACCGCTGAAGCCCATGTGCCTAGAGCCTGTGCTCTGCAGCGAGAGAGACCACACAGTGACGCGCACTGCAGTGCACCGCCACCGCGGCAAAGAGGAGCCCCTGTACGCTGCAGCTAGAGAAAGCCCTCACACAGCAATGAAGACCCAGTACAACCAAAAATACATACATTTTTTAAAATAAAAAATGATCTGTCTAAAGCAGAGTACATCATGAGAAATGCCACATAAGCTGCAATCAAGATTGCTGGGAGAAATATCAATAACCTCAGATACGCAGATGACACAACCCTTATGGCAGAAAGTGAAGAGGAACTAAAGAACCTCTTGATGAAAGTGAAAGAGGAGAGTGAAAAAGGTGGCTTATAACTCAACACTCAGAAAACTAAGATCATGGCATCTGGTCCCCTCACTTCATGGCAAATAGATGGGGAAACAATGGAAACAGTGACATTTTATTTTGGGGGGCTCCAAAATCACTGCAGATGGTGACTGCAGTCATGAAACTAAAAGACGGTTGCTCCTTGGAAGAAAAGCTCTGATCAACGTAGACAGCATATTAAAAAGCAGAGACAATACTTTGCCAGCAAAGTCCTGTCTAGTCAAAGCTATGGTTTTTCCAGTAGTCACGTATGGATATAAGAGTTGGACTATAAAGAACACTGAGTGCCAAATTGATGCTTTTGAACTGTGGTGGTGGAGAAGACTCTTGAGAGTCCCTTGGACTGCAAGGAGATCCAACCAGTCCATCCTAAAGGAAATCAGTCCTGAATATTCATGGGAAGGACTGATGCTGAAGTTGAAACTCTCGTACTTTGGCTACCTGATGTGAAGAACTGACTCGTTTGAAAAGACCCTGATCCTCGGAAAGATTGAAGATGGGAAGAGAAGGGGACAACAGAGGATGAGATGATTGGATGGTATCACCAACTCAATGGGCACAAGTTTGAGCAAGCTCTGGGAGTTGATAATGGACAGGGAAGCCTGACGTGCTGCAGTCCATGGGGTCACAAAGAGTCGGACATGACTGAGCAACTGAACTGAACTGAACTAAAGGAAAATCTGTAAATGATATCTCATCAAATACAGTAATCCCCTACATACAAATGAGTTCCATTCCAAGAGCACATTCGTAAGTCGAACAGTTAGTCTAGGTACCAAGCAACACAATTGGCTATATAGTACTATACTATATACTGCAACAGGCTATAATACTTTTCACACAAATAATACATTTAAAAAAACACAAAAAATAAAACATTTTTAATCTTAACTATACAGTACCTTGAAAAGTACAATAGTGTAGTACAGCAGCTGACATATTAGGAACTGGCATCCAGTGAACAGGCAAGACGAGTTACCGACTGGAGAGGAGGCGGGAGATGGTAGAGTTGAAGTATTGTCAGCCGTAGGAGATGGAGGGCAAGCTGCAGCTTCGCTCATGCCTCCTTGCTAGCTTCAGTTCTATCTACTTTCTTGAAAAAAGACCCAGTGACGCCTGGGTAGCAGCTCTTGTTTTCTCATCATAGATGATGACGTGGCAGCATTGGGTTGCATCTGAAGAGCTGCTGCAGCTTCTGTGTATCCTTCTACCTTGCCATTTCCTGCATCGAAAATTTCCTCAGCTAGTCCTTCTTGTCTGTCTCTGTTCTTTCTCTGGATCTCCTGTTCCATTTTTTTGCCTCGCTCCACTCTCAATTATTTTCACTTTTGTTTCCATCATTATCACTTGGTGCTTCTTAGCAGCACCAGCTGCATTACCACTGCTTTTGTGCTTGCTCTTGGACATCCTGGACTTGAAATAAAGATATTGTTCTACTGTACTCCATACACTGCTGTACAGTAAAGTACACAGAAACACAGCCACCTGTAGAGGACGCATGCATGTGACAGTCTGCACTAGACACGTGAACTGACTTACATGAGTGGACATGTGAACACACGTTTGCATGTTTGAAGGTTCATATGAAAGGCATTTACTATAGAGAATATAAATAAAGAGGTAGAATAAAGAAGGAACCAAGTAGAAATTCTGGAGCTGAAAACTATAGTAACTAGCTGAAACATTCACTGGAAGGATTAACAGCAGATTTGAGCAGGCAAAAGAAAGTTATCTTCAGTAACTTGAAGATAGTTCTGTTGATATAATCCAATCTGAGAAACAGAAATTAGAAAGAATGAAAAAACATTAACAGAGTCTCACAAACCTATGGTATGGTATCAGAAATGCCAAAATTCCCATAATGGCTGTCCCAGAAGGAGATCAGAGAGAAAGCTGCCAAGGGAATAAAAGCTGAAAATGTCCCAAATCTGATGAAAAACATTAATTTACACATCGAAAAGGCTTAACAAACTCCAGTTAAGACAGCCTCAAAGGGATCCATACATAAACTCATAATGGTCAAATTGTCAATTGAAAGCAATAAAAAAAGTAACTCAGCATATTTAATGGATCTTCAATCAGATTCTTAGAAGCCATAGATGCCAGACATATTAAAATGACATATTCAAAATGATGAAAAGCTGTCAACCAAGAATTCTATATCTGGAAATATTTTTCTTCAAAAATGAAAACCAGGCTAAGATATTCTCAGGTAAATAATTGAAAGAGTTTGTCACTAAAAAAAATATAGAATTCCTTCTGGTTGGAGTGAAAGAACAGTAGACAGTAACTTGATCAACATGAAGAAATAAAGTAGATTTATATGAGTAAATCTAAAGGACAGTGTTGTGTATTTTTGTTCGTATCTCTTACATTCTCCTATCCAATTTAAATAAAGCTGCATAAAGCAATACTGATAAAGATGTTTCAGGGCATGCAGTGTATAAAATGCATTTGTGACAGTAACAGCGTAAAAGTGGGGAGAAAGTGGAGCTGTACAGGGGCGAGGCTTGTATACTGTCCACACTGGCGGCAATTCTAGTTAAAATGTTACTAGTCATCCCTACCGCAATCACTAAGAAAATGACCCAAAAATAGTTGGTAAAAGAAATAAAGGAATTAAAATGATACACTAAGAATTACCATTTAACATAAAATGAAGCAATTGTGGAGGAACTGAGGAAGAAAAATTTATAGGACTTATAGAAAATAAATAGCAATTGGCAAATGAAAATCCTTCAGTTCAGTTCAGTCACTCAGTCGTGTCTGACTCTTTGCGACCCCGTGAATTGCAGCACGCCAGGCCTCCCTGTCCATCACCAGCTCCCGGAATTCACTCAAAATCCTACTTTATCAGCAATTACATTAAATGTAAGTAGATTAAAATCTCTAATTCAAAGGCGAGAATCAGCATGATAGATTGAAATATTGTCTACAAAAGACTCACATTTGACTCAAAGACACAAATATGGTAAAAGTAAAAGCTGGAAAAAGATATTACATGAAAACAGTAACCAAAAGCAAGCTAGAGTGGCTAAACCAATACCAAAGAAAATAGACTTTAAAACAAAAATTGTTGCTGAAGACAAAGAAGTACAGTTTATAATGATAAAGGGTCAACTCTTCAAGATGATATGACAATTATAAACACATATACAGCAAACAATAGAGAACTGAAATACTTAAAACCCCAAATTATTGAGGGGATAGACAATTCAACAGTAATAGTTTAAAATTTCATTTCTCCATTTTGAATAAAGAATGGAACAAAAAGATGGAACTTAACCAAGAAATTAGAAGGCTAAAGCTGCAGACCAACTGCATCTCTACGGGACACTCCGCAACACCAGACGACTTATGCTTCTCATGTGCCTAGTCGCTCAGTTGTGTCTCACTCTCTGCGACCCGATGGACTGTATGGACCCCAGGGACTGTAGCCCACCAGGCTCCTCTGTCCATGAGATTTCCCAAGCAAGAATACTGGAGTGGCTGTCATTTCCTTCCCCAGGGGATCTTCCCAGGGAAGACCCAGGGACCTAACCCGTGTCTCTTGCATCTCCTGCCTTGGCAGGTGGATTCTTTACCAGTTGAGCCAACAGGGAAGCTTTATTCTTCTCAAGTACACATGAAATATTCTTAAAGATAGATCATATGTTAAGCTTACATCTCGATAAATTTAAATGGGTTGATAATACAAAGTATGCTTTCTGATAATAGTGGAATGTAAAAGATAATTAACAGAAGGAAATTTGAGAAATTTACAAATATGTTGAAATAAATCAACACATTCATAAGAGGGATGGCTCAAACAAAATCACAAGGGAAATTGGGAAATACTGTGAGATAGTGAAAATGAAAACATAAAAAAACCTTACTGGATGCAATGAAGGCATTGTTCAGTGGAAAACTTATATTAATATTGTAATGATTGTGTTAAAAATAGGGACAGCTCTCAAAAGTCTAGCCTTCTATCTTATTCTAGAAAAAGAAGAGCAAATTGAACCCAAGCAAATATAAGGAAGGAAATAAAATGACTAGAACAGCAATAAGAGAAATGGAGAATCAAAAAAACAAGAGAAAGTCAGTGAAGCCAAAAGGTGGTCCTTTTATCAGATCAACAGACTTGACAAACCTTTGGCTGTTCAAGAAAGAAGGAAGATGTAAATTACTAAAATCAGGAATGAAAGAGAAAGATCATTATTGACCTCATAGATATGAAAAGGATTGTAAAGGAATACTATGAGCGATGTTTATATGTCAATAAATTTGACAAGGTATATGAAGTGAACAAGTTTCTAAAAGGACACAAAGTACCAAAACCATCTCAAGTAGAAATGAGCTCTGCAAATAGATGTATGGGCTTGCCTAGTGACTCAGTGATAAAGAGGCTGCCTGCCAATGCAAGAGATGTGAGTTCCATCCCTGGGTCAGGAAGATCCCTTGGAAAAGGAGATGGAACCCACTCCAGTATCCTTGCCTGAGAAATCCCATGGACAGAGGAGCCTGGTGGGCTACAGTCCATGGGGTCACAAAAGAGATCCGACTGAGCAACAACAAATAGATGTGTAACATGTTAAGAGATTGATCTGGGGATTAATAAGTTCTTACAATGAAAAACTAAGTCTATACTGGTGAATTCTATCAGTTTAAAGAAGTAACTCTTCAATGAAAAAAAAAAAAAAACAACCTAGAAAAGAGAAAACACTTCCTAACTTATTTTTTGACATCAATGTTACTCTGATACCCAAACCAAAGACATCATAAGGAAAAAAAAAAACAAAACTGTAGTTAAGTATCGTTTACAAATGTAAAAATTCTTGACAAAGTACTAGTAAATCAAATCCAGCAGTACGTAAAAAAAGATTATACATCCTGATTAAGTAACATTTGTCAGGAATGAAAGGTTGACCCAACATAGAAAAATCAATGTAATGCAACATATTGGTAGAATAAAGGTGGGGGAACGCCACAAGATTGTGTCAATAGACAAAGTATTTGATAAAATCCAACACCCTTTCATGATAAAAACACTCAAACTGGGAATAGAAGTGAACTTCCTCAATCTAATAAAAGGGTGTCTGTAAAAAATGCACAGCTAACATAATGAGTGGTGAAAGATTCTATGCTTTCTCCAAGGATGTCCACTCTTACCACATCTATTCATTATTGTACTGGAAATGCAAGCCAGGGCGACTAGGCAAGAAAGAGAAATAAAAAGCATCCGTATTAAAAAGAAAAAAGCAAAGCTGTTTGCAGTTGACATGATCTTAGCCCTAAACAATCCATAAAACAACAACAGAATACAACTATTAGAGTTCACAAGTGAGTTCAGCTGATGGCAAAATAGAAAATCAATATGTAAAAAATACTTGTATTTTATAAACCCTCAATAGACAGCCTGAAAATGAAATTGAGAAAAAATTCCACTTATAATAGCATCAAAATGAATAAAATGCTTAAGAGTAAAATTAATTGAAGAAGTACAAGATTTGTACTGAAAACTAAACTTTTAATGAAGTTAAAGATCTGTATTTTTAGGGTGGAAATACTCCTCCAGTCAATCTAAAGATTAACTCAAATTTCCAAAATTCCAATTTCTTTTTTGCAGAAATTGTTGTTGGTTCTAAAATTCATATGAAAATGCAAGAGACCCAAAACAGCCAAAAGAATCTTGGAGAAAAAGAGTTGGAAGACTCAAATTTCCCAGTTTCAAAACTTATTACAAAACTCGAGTAATCAACTCAGGCAGCAAAAAAAATAATGTCATTTGCAGCAACATGGGTGGACCTAGAGATTGTCATACTGAGTGAGTAAGTCAAACAGAGAAGCAGAAACATCTTATAACATCCCTTATATGCAGAGTCTAAAAAGAAATGATACAAATGAACTTACTTCCAAAATAGACTCACAGAGAACAAACTTAGGGTTGCCAGGGGGAAGGATGAGAGGAAGGGATAATTAGGGAGTTTGGGATGGACAGGGATACACTTGCTATTAAAATGGATAACCAACAAGGACCTACTATATAGCCCAGGGAGCTCTGCTCAATGTTATGTGGCAGCCTTGATGGGAGGGGAGTTAGGGGGAGAATGGATACCTGTATATATATGGCTGAGTCCCTTTGCTGTCCACCTGAAATTATCACAACATTGTTAGCTGGCTATACTCCAGTACAAAATAAAAAGTTTGGGGACTTGCCTGGCGGTCCAGTGGTTAAGACTATGCCTTCCAATATAGTGTGGGTGTGGGTTCAATCCTGATTAGGGAACTAAGATCCCACATACTGTGGGGTGCAGCCAAAAAGTTAAAAATTAAAAAAAATTAATTAATTTTTAAAAAAACTAGAGTAATCAAGGTGATTTGGTACTAGTAAATGAATAAACGTATAGGTTAATGAAATAGACTTGAGAGTCCAGAAGTAAACAAAGTTTTGAGCAAGGGTACCAAGACACCGAATGACACTTGGGCACCACTGGTTATCCACATGTAAATGAATCGTCCTGGCCTCCCACTTCACACCGTATACAAACATTAACTCAAGTGGAGCAGAGACTTAAATGCAAGAGCTAAAACTATTGAACTCTTAGGGGAAAAAACATAGCTATCTGTGTCTGTACCCTTGTTTTAGATATGACATCAAAAGGTCAAGCAGTCATATAAAAAGTAGATAAATTTGACTTCATTGAAATTGACAACTTTTTTATGTCAAAGTACATTGTCACGAAAGTGAAAAGAAAACCCACAGAGTAGGAAAAACTAGTTTCAAATCCTGTATCTGAAAAGAACTCTTATGATTCAACAATAAAAAATTTAAACACAGGCAGATGGTCTTCCCTGGTGGCTCGGATGGTAAAGAATCTGCCCGCAATGCAGGAGCCCTGGGTCGGGAAGATCGCCTGGAGAAGGGAATGGCTACCCACTCCAGTGCTGTTACCTGGAAAATTCTATGGACAGAAGAGCCTGACGGGCTATAGTCCATGGGGTCACAAAGAGTTGGACACAACTGAGCAACTAACACACACAAAATATTTGAATACATTTTTCCAAGGAAAATATACAAATGGCCAATGAGCATATGCAAAGAAACTCAGCATCATTGGCCGTTAGGGAAATGCAGATCACAACACAAGGAGATACTCTTTAGGATGGCTGTGATAAAAGGAAGGCAAAATAATTGTCGGTGAGGTGGTGGAAAAGTTGGAACTCTTAGGTTGCTGGTGGGGTTGTGAAAATGATGCAGCCACTTTGGAAAACAAGTTATCTGTTCCCCAAAATGTACATACAGTTACCATTAGAGCCAGCAATTCCACTCCCAGGTATATATACCAAAAAGAATTGAAAACATGTTCACACAAAAATTGTTACTCATATTAGTCATAACAGCCCAAATGTCCATCAACTGATGAGCCACTAAACAAACGGTGGGATATCTATACAATGATTTGATAATGAAAAGGAATGAAGTTCTGATACATACCACAGTTGCCCAACCTTGAAAACATTGTGCCAAGTGAAAAGAAGCCAGACACATGGTTTCATTTATATGAAATGTCCAGCACAGGCAAAGCCATAGAGACAGAAAGTAGAGAGTGGTCTCCAGAGACTAAAGGCAGTAGGACTGTGGAGTGACTCCTAATAGACATGGGATTTCCTTTCGGGTGATGAGAGGTCTGAAGATAGGCAGGGGTGATGGTTGTACAACCTTGTAAATATACTAAAAATCACTGAATTGGATGCTTTAATATGGTGAGTTCTGTGGTATATAAATCTTATTTCAATAAATAAATGCTCTCATTATGACTAATGTTTATACCTATTTGATCATGGCATTGTTATGTGCTGTGTAGATTAACTTGAACAACATAATATAGATACAGATACATTTAATAGCAAGATATATAATTAAATATAAAGTAAATATTTCCTCCTTCAGGGCTACTACTGTGTGACCATTAAAATTTTATTGTCAGGTTTATTGTGATCTAATATGTATAAGGGCTTCCCTGGTGGCTCAGTGGTAAACAATCCACCTCCCAATCCACCTGCAGGAGACACGGGTTCAATCCCTAAATCCGGAAGATCCCCTGGAAAAGGAAATAGCAACCCACTCCAGTATTCTTGCCTGGGAAATCCCATGGACAGAGGAGCCTGGTGGGCTGCATCCATAGGATCTTGAGGGAGTTGGACATGACTTAGCTACTAAACAACAACAAATATGTATATACTAAAGTGTTTATCATTAAACTTATTTTATCCTCTTCTGGTGGTGTAAATTATTTTAGAAACATCTCAGTTAAACATTTTGTTTTTAAAGAGCAAGTACAATAATAGTAGGGGACATTTAGGAAGAAGATACTAGTCAAGTTGACTTTGTGTTCATGACTTATATAACTGCAGCTATCTAAAATTTCTTTGGGAAGTTGAGCAGGTTTGTGAAATACATTGTCACTTATTGAGCTTTTTTTTTTTCCCAAAAAAATGATGGGAAAAAAAAAATATATTATATATATATTTTTCAGGTCAAGCAAATCAAGTGGCCAAAGAAGCTGCTAACAGATGGACTGGTATGTATTAAATGGTAATATATACCAGTGTGTTACTACTGGTAAACTAGTCAAACTCTTGTGCACTTTCTAGGATGTGAAATGCAGAAGCTATTGTGCCTAGTTTTGTTTAAGAAAAGACATTTCTGGAAGTGTATGTATTAATCAAGTTTATATATCTTAAATCATTTAAAAAAGTCTTACTCTGAGTTATTTTGTAAAGTAGGAGACATTTTTGTAAAACAAGTGATTGCTTTCAGTTTAATTTTTATATAGCTTTTTCCCAATAAATCACTTAGACTAATCACTTAACCTTCATATATATTAATGCAAGATACAACTTTTAAGAGCTTTGTGGAATGTGAAAGATTTGTCTTCTTGTTCATAATATTAATTTGTTGAGGACTGACTGTGGGCTAGGCATTGTAAAGCCTGTCTATGGCACATTCTCATTTTATTGCCATAGCAATCTTGTGAGGTAGATAGGATTATTATCCCTAATTTTAGAGGTGAAACTGAGGCCACTGGGATCCCACAGTCACACAGGTGCTAAGCATTGGAACAAGAATTAGATTTCAGAGTCCAGGCTCTCACCCCCTACACAGGATAGTCTTCTCTGTGTACCTGCTTTCATGTAAATGCCTCATTAATCCATGTGCCAATGGATACACCCTCTGGTGTATGCCAGGGATATTCTAAGAGATGGTAATTTATAGGGTATTATTTATGTGTCTTAAAGTTTAGAAGAAAATTAATAAATAGTGATTGTTGTGAATTATATACCAGTATGATTACTATTTTTAAAACCTATCTGGAAGTTACACTGATGCTTCTCCAGTATTTAATTATAAAATAATGGTAATTGGGCTTTCCCATCCTGGCAAGAGTCTTCAGTGCCGTTATGTGTGTTACTCATCCTGGTTCTGTTTCTCTGGGAGCGTATGGATAAGATCGCATTGACGCCGAGATGCAGAAAGCTTGAAGTAGCTGCCTTACTAAAGTCCAAGGTGATTAGTCACTGGAAGAACAGGGCCTTATGCCAGATTTCCCTGATTCCATATTCAGGCTTCTGTGCTTCACAGAAAGCTAAGAGTCATTTTTCCTTGTCTGTTTTAGAATTAAAATCAATATAAATGGCCTTTGGCTCCTGTAAAATTGCAGTCTTACTTATTACAAAGTTATTTCCTAAATAGTATAATGCTTTACTGATAAGAGCAGAGAGGGTAAAAACAGCCAAGTAATATTAAATAAAAGGGACCGTGAAATGTGTGCCCAATAAAGTATATATAACCAATAAATACAGTGATACCATATAGGTTTGAGAAAATTTTGAGTGGAAAAAGGCAAATGGATTTTTTACGTTAAAAATAAATCAAGAGTTACAAAGTGATTTCCCGCAGTTAACAAGCAGTAGGAACAGGAGGCCTGTGTATATGGTGAGAGAGGAACTTGACTTGAAAGGAATCCTGTTGTGCTCATTATTTGCTGTGTGACTCATTGATCCTCTCTGAGCTTGCTTCTTCATCTGTTCAGTGTGGATAATATTTGCCTCAACATTTCAGGAGGATTCAATAAAACAGTTTATAAGCCCTTTAGCACACCATTAGACACATTGATAAACAAATACTTCCATTTTCCCTCTTTTAAAAAAATCCTTTTATGTTTTCCGATTGATCGTAAACTTCAAAAATTATAATTAAAAAAATGTGAACAACTTCTTTTTCCATTGTGTTACTAGCTGAGAAAGAACCTAAAACTTTTAAAATCATGTAGGAAGGATGATATTTTTAGAAGAGCAGAAACAGCTGTTAAGAACCATATTTCCATTTGAGTTTATGACTTGCTCCTTCCAACATAAAAGTGTTATGAAAAAATCATGGAGTTACATTACACCTCAGAAAACCTTCCTGTTTTCAAAACAAACATAAAGAAAACATCAGTACTATTTATAACTAAAGATTGTTAAGTAATTATTAAGATTTGGTTTCTTCATATGAAAGAGATTCCTAAAATGTGTGTAAAATTGAGCATATTTACTTTTCAGTATTTCAGTTTTGCAGTATGAGAAATCAAGGTATAAATAGTGTTTTGTGACATTAAGTAACTTTAAATGTGATTTATGAAATTATAGAAAACCTTGCCTGATAACGAAGATGGTGGAGTTTTTATGACTTTTTATGAGAGACTTCTTGGTGAGTGAGGGGGATAGGTGTTGTGACGTCCTGGTGTAGACCCATGTGTGTGATACTGCCCATCCTAGTCCTGCATTTATCCTGGGTTTGCCATCATATAGACTAATACGAATTCTACCCCTCTTAAAACTGTTTCTTTAAAAAAAAAAAAAAATAAAGTTTTTCCAAAGTAAACAAGTGGGACCTGATTAAACTTAAAAGCTTTTGCACAGCAAAGGAAACTATAAGCGAGGTGAAAAGACAACCCTCAGAATGGGAGAAAATAATAGCAAATGAAACGACTGACAAAGGATTAATTTCCAAAATATAGAAGCAGCTCATACAATATAATACCAGGAAAACAAACAACCCAATCAAAAAGTGGAAAAGAGACCTAAACAGACATTTCTCCAAAAAAGACACACAGATGGCTAACAAACACATGAGAAGATGGTCAGCATCACTCATTATTAGAGAAATGCAAATCAAAATCACAATGAGATATCACCTCACATCGGTCAGAATGGCCATCATCAAAAAGTCTACAGTAAATGCTGGAGAGGGTGTGGAGAAAAGGGAATGCTCTTGCACTGTTGGTGGGAATGTAAATTGATACAGCCACTATGGAAGACATATGGAGATTCCTTTAAAAACTAGGGATAAAGCCACCATATGATCCAGCAATCCTACTCCTAGGCATATACCATGAGAAAACCAAAAGAGAAAAAGACACATGTATCCCACTGTTCTTTGAAGCACTGTTTACAATAGCTAGAATATGGAAGCAACCTAGATGTCCATCGACAGATGAATGGATAAAGAAGTTGTGCTACATATACACAATGGAATAGTACTCAGCCATTAAAAGGAATGCATTTGAGTCAGTTCTGATGAGGTAGATGAACCTAGAACCTATTTTACAGAGTGAAGTGAGTCAGAAAGAGAAATACGTATTCTAATGCACATGTATGGAATCTAGAAAAATAAAGAATTTATTTGCAGGGCAGCAATGGAGAAACAAACATAGAGAATAGACTTATGGACATGGGAGAGGGTGAGATGTATGGAAAGAGTAACATGGGAACTTACATTACCATATGTAGAATCCATAGCCAATGGGAATTTGCTTACAGGAAACTCAAAAAGGGGCTCTGTATCAGCCCAGAGGATGGAATGGGGCGGGACATGGGAGGGAAGTTCAAAAGGGAGGGGATATATGTATACCTATGGCTGATTCATGTTGAGGTTTGACAGAAAATAAAATTCTATAAAACAATTATCCTTCAATAAAAAATAAAAAGTTTTTAATCCATTTATAAACGTTACCACACAACAGAAAAATTGACAGGTACGAACTGTCAAAATTGCAGATAACACTGTCTTAAAGGCAGACATCCAGTGGCCCAAGGACATATTGAATCAGTCACTTTTAATTGATTCATTAAGAATTGTGTAGAGAGGCTTTTTGTTTGTTTGTTTCTTCTTAGTCTTTGAAGGCCTATAGAATGCTTTCTTGCCGTCATGTGAACCAGTATTCCTTCCTGCAGAGGCTCCAGCCTCACTCTAGTGTCTCGTTTCCTTCTCTCCTGATCCCGGCTGGAAGTCCATCCCTCCAGGTTCCTGCAGTGTCGCACTTGTCCTCTTATTTTCTGCAAATCTTTCTGTATTCTTAGAGTCTCACAGAGTCTGGAAACAGTACATATAACACTTGATCTTTTATCTCTAGCATACATATCACTTTGGAATTGTTTAGCGTTAATTTTTCTCTTTCTTGTGTCAGTTTGAAGGCATGGGCTATGTTCTGCAAGACCTGTAATATACTTAATAACTGTCTTATGTAGCAGTATTTGTTGTGACTCTCAAGAATGCATAGGTTATGCAGACATTAACCAAATTAAACAGACAATTCTAGAGTACCTCTTGCTATTAGTTTTCTCACTTAGGTTCTTAGGGAAAGTAGAGATTTGGTTTAGATTGTTAACATAAAGATTTGTTTTAGTATCTGTTGATATTCTATAACAAAGAAATGAGACTATTTTATTAACATTCTATTTGATATAGCAGTATTCACCTCAGCAGTTAACTTTATTCAAACCATTTAATTATGATTACTTGATACTTGGAATTCAACTTCCTAAAACAGTGTTCTTAAAAGTGATCAAACTCCATATAATAACTTCCTAATGATACCATGCAGTATAACGGTATGCTTCAGACCAGGTGACTTAAATGAAGAAATTGGTTTTCTCACAGTTCTGGAGGCTGAGCGTCCAGAAGCACGGTTGGCAGGTGTGGTTTCCTGAGTGTGCCTCCCCGTGGCTTGTAGGTGGCCGCCTTCTTCCGCGTCCTTACAGCCTCTCCAGCGCCTGCCCCTGGCACCTCAGTGTGTCCACCTTCCTCTTCTTGCAATACCACCAGTTAAACTGGATCAGGGTCCACCCCAGTGGGCTCATTTTAATTTAATCACCTCTAAAGACCCAGTTTCCAAATACAGTCACATTCTGAAGGAGCGGAATTTAGGTCTAAAACATATGAATTTGGGGGAGGTACTAATTCAGCCAATAACACTCCAAAAGAACCTATTTTAACCCTTCATTTCATTATCACAACTAACAGTGCTTAACGTTTATAGAGCACTATGAACCAGAAAGTTGTGTACCATGGTTTTTCTATATTTATAGTCTTAGTGCATATTCATTATAAAGATGGTATATGTACATTAAACAGAATATTTAAAATTACAAAAAGAAAACTCACTGTCATTCCTGTTCTCTCTAAGTGCTGACATAGGAGCACACTGGTACTGCCTTGCATAGACACCCTTCTGGGTGATTGGACATTTAGATTACTTGTATTTTTTTCTTTTGTTACCTTGGGATGAAGATTTGATCATAAATCTTTGTACACGGTTTATTTCCTTCGAGTCCCCTTAGATAGATGTAACACTTTTTTCAGTGGTAAGATGCACTTAAATTCCCTAGAAGACATTAGGGCTGTATCTGCTCCTTTTAGCCTTCAGTGACCCCTTCTCTCCTCTCCACCCCTTCTCCCTAGCCTGGCTGTCTAGAAGCCACTTCTGTGCCTGGGGGAGGGAAGGAAAGGGGTGCCCTCTGGGACAGGAGCAGCTCTAATTCCTGAGGTAACAGAACCCTGCCTTTGCTCTGGAGATGTTAAAGAGGTGCCATCAGCCTCTCCCTGTCTTTGGATTATTCTTTAAGTCAGGTATTCTTCAGTGGCAACTGATTTACTGAATTTTTTGAATATGAAATCTGTTTATTCAAGACAATCACTAATATTTTCTTTATTCTGAAAGTTAATTGTCGTTACTTTTAAATGGGTTTCCCTGGTGGCTTAGTGGTAAAGAACCCACCTGCAGTGCAGGAGATGTGGGTTCGATCCTTGGGTCAGGTATATCCCCTGGAGAAGGAAACGGCAACCTACGCCAGTATTCTTTCCCAGGAGATCCCATGGACAGAGGAGCCTGGCGGTCTGTAGTCCATGGGGTCACAAGAGTTGGACACGACTTAGCAACTAAACAACAACTCTTGAAAATACAGAAAATTCCTTATTTTGATACTTCTAAAATAATAGAAGTTTTTTTTAAAAAAATGAGTATAATTATATTTGAACTTCTGTGATTGTGTTTCCAGTTCTCAAAAATATTTCTCAATTTTCTTTATAGATAACATATTTGCCATAAAATCTTGGGCCAAAAGAAAGTTTGGATTTGAAGAAAATAAAATAGATAAAAATTTTGGAATTCCAGAAGACTTTGACTACATAGACTAAAACGTTCCATGTTGTTGATGGTGAAGGAGCTATGTGCTCATGAATATGTAAATTTTTACATTATCCAGCTAAATGGGCTGAATTGTCATTTACCTGTAACTGTCTTTATTGTTTTATTAAAGTTTAAAGTACAGAGTGTGGATGTTTTCACTCTTTTTGATTATCCTCAGTGCTCATCAGAATTAGGAGAATGCAAGTCTGTTAGGCTTACCAATAATTTTTTTTGTAATAGATCAAAGCCATCATGACATAACATTTTTTAGTTTTATTCAAATATTAAGAACTAAAAGTACCTCTGAAGACTGTATTATACATGCTTGGAAATAACTTTCAAAACTAATGGCTGCTTTACTATTAATATTTCTCAGTATTTAGTGGAAAATGTGTCTGATTGAGTCTCAGTATATTGCATCATATTTGAAAATTTCCCACAGGAAAAAATACAGAAAGTTGATGTTCCTTAAATTTAGCGTTAGATAGTAATTCCTCAAACATGAAAGCTACTTTTTTTTTTAATGTTTGATGCCTTTCTGCTGTAAAGAACAAAACATGCCCTTTGTCCTAATTTATACACTTGTAAGATGACATAGTGGTGTTAGTATAGCACGCATACTCAGCTGAGTTCAGGGATTTTTTTCCTTTCCATCTACCTTCAAAAAAGAATAGGTTAAAAATAATGTACATCTTGTGTGTATATCTTTTTCCAGTTCAACTTTGGCATTTAGGGTATTTGCAGGACAAACTTAAAGAAAAGAAAAATCAAGACTAGTGTGTGTAATGCCCTTTCCATACATGCCTTAATTTTTCTTCACACAGTCCAATTTTGATATTCTTTTAAGTAACTTGAATGAGGCGCTCCATATGTTTGAAGTGACCCAGATGGTATCCACACCATTTGTTAGTGAATCTGGTCTTTGAATTGTGTGGAGTTGCCAGGGGCCTACTTAATCACTTCCTGGATGTGGGCCGGAGCTTACTGGTCCAACTTTGTTCTCAAAGCCAGTTTATGTTGCCTTAGGGCAGTAGCTCTTCTCACAGGAGAAAGTATTTGATGTAAAAGACAAAGGACAAAAAAATAAAAATAACCCATCGTAAGCCTTTCCCTAATACACTAATGGGAATTCCAAATTTCTCAGACCTCATTTGCTGTTTCTTGGAAAAGATGCTTCTGAGAATTCCCTGGCAGTCCAGTGGTTGAGGTTTCCCTGGTGGTGCTAGTGGTAAAGAACCCACCTGCCAACGTAGAAGACATAAGAAGTACGGGTTCCATCCCTGCCTCAGGAAGATGTCCTGGAGGCGTGGCAACCCACTCCAGTATTGCCTGGAGAATCCCAGGGACGGAGGAGCCTGGCAGCTACAGTCCACAGGGTCACAAAGACTCGGACACGACTGAAGCGATTTCGCATCACTGCATGCCAGTGCTTAGGAGACTGTGCTTTTCCTGCTGAGGGCCCAGGCTTGATCCCTGGTCAAACTAAGGGAACAAAGATCCCACAAACTGCATGGCATGGCCAAAAAAATTTTTTTAATTAAAAAAATTAAAAGGTACTTTCCTCTTTAGAAGGTATATATGTTCAAAAAGAAAGCCATTTCTAATGGCTTAAAGGATTCTATTTCATAAATATTTAGATAGCTTCAACATATTTTTTTTTTACTATCTTATGGGGCTAGCCTGAGAATCACTTCTTAGTATTTGCCTAAGATCAAGTGTAGTATGGAGGCTTCTCAGGTGGCACAGTGGTGAAGAATCTGCCTGCCAGTACAGGAGACACAAGAGATGGAGGTTTGCTCTCTGGGTTGGGAAGGGGAATAAAAAATGACAACCCACTCCAGTATTCTTGCCTGAAAAATTCCATGCACAGAGGAACCTGGTGACAGTCCATGGGGTCTCAGAGTTGGACACGACTGAGCGACTGAGCACACAGCCTGAGAAGGATTGAGACAGAGTCTGTTCATGAGCCCCCCCGAGACTGTGGTACCCTCCTAAGCCAGCAGTGGTCCAGTAGATGTTTAACTAAACTGAGTCTTTGGAAAGTGAGTTGGGGCCTGGTTTATAGAATGTGCCTATTTGTGTGATGTACATACACCCAGCGTAGAGAGTCTCAGATTACCAGCATGACGACAGTGCCAGGTAGAGAAAGATGCTGGGTGTCAGGTGGTATTTCTTCCGTGCAGATACGGTAGATGTAAACCCTCTAGAGCATAGATAAGGGTAAAATGCGAAGTAATGAGGGAGCGATGAGTTGTTTGTTTTAGTACTACTGTTTTGAATGCGTAGTTTCTGTGGTTTCATCATGGAGATGGCGGTAGTAACAGCTGGCCCACCGTTCCTTGACTGTTGGCTTGCCTACTGCGGCACATCACTCTTCTTAATCTTGAAGAGCTGCTTTTGAGTTTGCTCGTCCCTGAAATTGGAGATACTGATTAAGAAGCCCAGGGGCACTGGTCCAGCAAAATTCTAGGTAATCCTTAGTCCTGGGTCGGTTTTGTAATTGACCGGAAGACTGAGGACAACTTCGGTAGACCTAGAGTCAAATTGCTAGTGATACAGGATCAAATCTGATTCAGTATTGTATGATTGAAATTCCCAATGTCCTTTCAATGAATTGTGAAGTTTAAAAGGCATTTGAGAGATGATTTCCATCTTAACATCCTTCTTCACGTGTAGTTATTATAAAAATCTCACTACCTATCTTTTAAAGAACCCTAGGAAAAATTTTATAGTCTCCTAATGAGTTTCCATTTTCCGGGCCAGATCAGATCGCTCAAATGTCACTTCTGAGGTTGGGCCAGGACCAAAGAAATCCATAAGGATCATTAGTCTAATAGGATTAGGAAGTTCTTGGCCTGTCTCAGAAATTGATGCTATTATCCTAAACTTTATCAAACATGATTTGAAGGGATTAGAAAAGGCAAGTACAGCCAAGAAACAAGAACCACCCTAATAATTCTTGATCAGAAAAATCTAAATTGTAAACCCGATAATACTGTTTTTTGGGTTTTTGTTGGTTTAAGAACACGATTGGAGTAAAATAGAAAACATTTTCCTGCTAATATGCCATCATTGTGAGAGCAGTTTCAATGGGACAGCTGATGGGAGGGTGTCTCAAAATTATACATAAATCCCCTTTCAGGGCGTGCTTCCCGAATGCTGTCTGTATGCTAGGAGGAAAATGTGCTGCATTATGAACTGTCCCACTGCAGTGAATTTATATTATACTTACACCAGCTTGATTTTTAAAAAATTATTTTTAAGAGATAAGAGGTCAGGTGAGGCTAATGATTTCTATTAACCAAGAATGGCAAACTACCATCCCAAGAGCCAACTTCAAGGCCCGTTTTTTACAGCCCTGGAGCTAAGAATGCCTTTTTACGCTTTTAAAATGATGTAGACATAGGAATAAGCAACAGAGGTGGTATGTAGCCTACAAAACCTGAAATATTTACCAGCTGAACCTTTACAGAAAAAGTTTGTCAACTTTGAAAAGATCAAAAGCTGACAGCCTGTGGTCTAGATAGACATGCAAGGCATGTTTTGCCTAACCTGTATTTTACTTTTCATTTAAACTGGTTGTCAACACAGCCACATGTGAAATGTCACGGGCATCTCGAGCTTCTTCTGAAAGCTGAATGATTGAGCAACCCCCATGGCAGCACCTCTGCTGGAGGTGAGGGACTGACTCAGGGGTGGCGAGTTCATCTCTTAGAGGAATGCCGAGTACAGCTTTCTTCCTGAAGTCACTCTTCTGTTCCAAGGTGACAAACTGATTTGAGATCAAACTTTAGTTTCAACTTTTCAAATCCCAGAAGAAAAATCCGGGTGCCATTTTTTTGTATTAAATGTTGAAACTAACATAGAACTGACATCTTGATGATGAAACATTCTATGCACAAACAAGCGATGTCTTTCCATATGCTCAAACATGCTTTTAGTTTTTCCTGTAGTTCTGTAGATGGGCTTCCCTGGTGACTCAGACAGTAAACAATCTGCCTGCGTTGTGGGAGACCTGCATTCAATCCCTGGGTTGGGAAGATCCCTTGGGGAAGGGCATGGTAACCCACTCCAGTATTGTTGCCTGGAGAATCCCCATGGACAGAGGAGCTTGGTGGACCACAGTCCATGGGGTCCCAAAGAGTCAGACACGACTAAGCAACTAACACACACACTTAGTTTTTCCAGTGGTTTTATAGTTTTCTTCATATAAAATTTTTACATTTCTTAACTGTATTCCTAAGTATTTTATCTTTTATTCCCATTTTAAATGGAGGTTTTTCTAACTGGTTATTATTTATGTTTTGCATATTAATTTTGCATCCTGCCATCTTGCTAAATTCTTTTTTGAGTTTGTTTTGTAATTAGTTCTCCGAAGTTTTCCAGATATCCTATCCTATCCTATCATATTCAAATAGGCATAGTTTTAATTCTTCTTTCCTCATTGTTTTCTCTTACCTGATTATATCAGCTAATACCACTCATAAAACTGTAATAGAGGTAGGAACATCTGTCTTATTTCTGACTTCAGTAGGAACGCCTTATAATTCTGCATTAAGTAAAATGCTGGCCTTTAATTTGGTAATGTTAAGGAAATATCCTGTCTTCTCAAGGATTTGTATCAGGAATACTTGTTAAATTTGTTGTTTTCCCCATCTATGGAGATAAGCATAGGATCTTTCTTTTAAAACCTATTAATAAGGTGAATGATATTAATAAATTTTTCACACTCATCTATCTGTACATTCCTGGCATAAAACCTACTTAGCCATGGTGAATTATTTTCTTAATGTGATATTAGAGTTAGATATTATATAGATATTAATAGTTATATAGATATTAATAGTTTAGAGTTTTTGCACCAATATTCATAAGTGATACTGGTCTATAATTTTTTCTTTTTGTGCTATCTCTACAGGTTTGGATATCAGTGTTATACTACTGTTAATCCTTCTTAAAAAGGATTTGCAAGTTTTGTTTCATCTGCTCTGAAACAATTTATGTAACACTGGGATTTCCTGGCTTCTAAAGATATTCAACTATAATTTTCAACAACAAAACCAAAAATTGGATCATTCTGAACATATGAATCAGTGCTATTTTGCTTTTCACTTAAGAGTTTGAAAATTTTGTTCAAAAAATTTGTTTTACTTGCTATATATTGTTTCTTCATAAAGATGTACTAAGATTTATAGACATTTGGTTTGTTTTCAGCGGCATGCTAGTTCAGATGGTATTTTCATAGAACATTTCCAAACATCTGTTTGTGCATTCATGGGAGTTCTTGACAAGAGAAAAAAAGAAGCTCTTTTGAGTTTGTTTTTTACTCAATAAGACTATTCATGAAGAACTGATCCTCTACAAAGACTATAAGTAATACAAGATAGAGCTGAGTTTTATAGAAAAGAAGGGGAAGGGTAATTAATGGCTTTGAGGACTTTTTAAATTGCTTTTTCAATAGGTTTTCAGAAGTGAATTCTAGGTAATTTTTTATTGAAACAATTTGTAAAAAACTCTGCTGGGACTCTATTATCAAAAACAGATTTGTAAAAATTACTGCCTTTTAGCCGAAATTTATTAATTAGAAAAAAAATGTGTAATTAATGTTCAGGTGTCTTTAGGTTAAAGATTAGCTTTTAAAGGCTAAATGCCAAATGCTTTCTGAAAACCTCTCTAAAATGTACCTTGCCGATTTGGAGTTTGGGTTTGATGCAGAAAGGGCGAGTTACTTTGCAAGCCCTAACTTGGAAGGCATCATGTTTATCCTGACATTTGGAAAAGTAACTATGGGAACTTTTTGCACATTTACACTGAACAGATATGTAATTTTTTGTGTCCAGTTGTGGCGGTTACATGCTTAAGTCACCGTACTTCTGGCTTACATGCGTTTCCTGTGTTGTGTGAGCTCTGGGGACCCACACCTGACTGACTTTAACTTTCTCATTAGCAAGTTTCCGTCAGAGCAGATTTGGTTTGATTCTGAGGTCAACCGGAACAAATACTTTGCTTTTAAGGACCCTAATAGAATCAGTTTGTATTTATGGAGACTGAAATGACCTGTTTGTTTTTAACCGACTAAAAATATACTTTAATGACAACAATTTTCTTAGTAGATCCAGAAAGATAACTTCTTTTTTGGAATGGTGTCAACATTTGATATAGCACAGCTTCAGGAAATAACATACCTGTATACCAAAATTATTCTGCGTAACCATAACTGAAAGGGCCTAAGAGCTTTGCTTTTCTCATATGTGGACAGAGTATGAAGAAGCCATATTATAGTGCAGTGTTAACTATGGTATAAGAAGACCATTTAAAAGTAAGGCAGTAGCGTTGGAACTCAGTATATTTGGAAGATAGTTTTTTCCCTACTAGACAAAAGCTCTTTGAGGGCATGTTGGTTTTTCATCTCTTTAGGCCCAGAGCACCTCATGTAGTATTTGACACAAAAGAATGACAATTTCATCATCTCCTGCTTCGAATAGACTCTCATCATCGCTTACCAACACTTTTACTTCAACTATAACTGGCCTTACTCCAGAAAGACTATAAAGCAGCTGTGACTTTCAGTCAGCTTTTCCTCTCAGTCCCTAAAACTATTTCAGACATTTCCCACTCAGGCCTCTCTACTCAATTCTACTTTCCTCAATTTTCTCTATTTAAAAAAAAAAGTTTTCTATTTAAGCTTGAGCTCTTCAAGCATGATCGCAGCTCCCTAACAGCCCCTCTTCCAGCTGCTGCCGCAGCCATCCTTCTGCCTAGACTGGGCCTCCACTGCTGTCCACGCCCCAGCTCCCTCCTGGTAGCTCCGAGGCCTTGCTTTGCTTCATTTTTGTCCTCTTTACCTCCCTCCTCCCTCACTCTTCCTTTCTACTGCCTGGTCTTAACACACCTCCACACTGTTGTATCGGAACACATTGCCAGATAGGAGGAGATACCATTTCTTCTCCTTTTATTCTAATAACCTAAAGTGAGGTGAAGTCGCTCAGTCGTGTCCGACTCTGTAGCCCACCAGGCTCCTCTGTCCATGGGATTCTCCAGACAAGAGTACTGGAGCGGGTTGCCATTTCCTTCTCCAGGGGATCTTCCCCACCCAGGAATTGAACCCGGGTCTCCCACATTGCAGGCAGACGCTTTACCGTCTGAGCCACCAGGAACCTAGGATTCAGCTAAATTGTTTAAGTCATTTTTGAACATTACAGTCACTTCTCCATTTATGAAATCATTTGAACACTCATTTAATAATCTCATGTTTGCCAGGCATTACATTAGAAGTTGATCCAAAGATAAATGAGTGCTATAGTCCTCGCCTCAAAGGATTCCAACTAAGTAAATGAGGCAGATGCACAAGCAGGGAATTATAACACTGAAGAGAGCACAGGCAAGGAGTGTACAGGTGTCAGGGGGTGTGGACAGGGAAGACCGCCGCATCAACCCACAGTCCTGCTTCCTAGGATTTAGATCCACAGATACAAAGCTGGCGCTGGGTGGGTCCACCTCAGGATATCACTGTCCCTCTTCTGGATCCCAGTTCTTGGTGTTCGTTTTATAAATCCACAGTGGGAAACGCCATTATATTTTAACAAGGAAACAATCATTTTAAATAGTAAGAAAAAATATGTACATGAGTAAATTACTGCTATCCAAAGTTTCTACAGAGCATATGCTACCTTTTAATAAAAGGGGAAAGGAAGTCCCCTGAAGGTCCAGGGGTTAGAACTTGGTGCTTTCACTCCCGTGTGGTCAAAAAAATAAGTAAAGGGGGAAAATAACACATGTGTTTGTGATTGCTCATGTCCACACACACACACACACACACTGAAAGGAGGCACAGGAGACTTAGTGGTTGTCTGTGTGAAAGGGAGGAATTCTCCCTCTTCTCCTTTCTATAAATTTTATTTTATTTTTTTTACTTTTATTTTTTAACTTTACAATATTGTATTGGTTTTGCCATATTGAATGTTGCCGGTTCAAATATTTTTGTGTATTGTTTGTTCCGGAAGTTGAATTACAACAAATAACTCCCAGAGGTCTCTGCACCATCTGGCCCCAACTTCTCAGTCTTTACTTTGCACTTCTCTGCAGCATGAAACAAATCAAGGTAGTCTTCTCTCTTAATCGAAGAATCATTAGCAAGCAAGTTTTGCTCATCTGAGCCCTTCATCAAGCGTATCTTCCATCTAGACTCTGTTTCTTCAGAGAGCAGCTCGAGTCCAGCATTCTTCACGAGGCCTTCTGTGCCAGGCCTTCCGTCACAGAAACCTCCTGTGAGCCACGGCTCTATGCAAGGCACGTCCGCTCGTGCCGCACTGCCCAGCTGCTCTGTAACGCCACCTAAGTAACGTTCGTGTTTGGACGTCCTATATCCACTCAATTCCCAGCTCATACAGCCTTGCATCATCCACATATAAAGCTCTTAGTATTTCTTGAATCAGTTAATCCTATCCACTTGCTGAGGGGGATAATTACTGTCCTAATGAAAACCACTGAATGAAAATGAGCTGTTGGAAGTGTTCCCTAAGTCCCTGGGAAACAATACGGATTTGGATCAAACAACCTTGAGTTCACATACTGGCTCTCACTCTGAATTTAGGCAAGTTAATATCCCTATGCTTTCCTGCCCCTTTTTTTCTTTTTTAAAAAATTTTATACAATTTTTAAAAGTTACTTGACATTTACAGTTATTGCAAAATATTGGCTGTGTTCCCTGTGTTGCACAATAGGCCTGAGCCTACCGTACCCCCAATAGTTTGTGCCTCGCTCCCCACTCCCCAGGGCTACCCTGCTTCCCAGGTGACTCAGTAGGTAAAGAATCCGCCTGCCGACGCGGGAGACGTGAGTTCAATCCCTGGATCAGGAAGATCCCCTGGAGGAGGGCCTGGCTACCCACTCCAGTATTCCTGCCTGGAGAATCCCATGGACAGAGCAGCCTGCCGGGCTGCATACAGTCCATGGGTCGTAAGCAGTCAGATGTGATGGAGCACACACAGCCCACTCCCCAGCCCATCTGTGGCCCTTCCTCCCCCTCTCACTCCGCCTGTTTCTTAAATCTGGATGAAACACCTGGCCTCAAAGATCTTGACTTTGCTTGGAAAATCCAGCGAAATGATGTGGACACAGCAGTGAACGCTGTGCTCTAGCGCAGAGTACGTGCTCAGCGGAAGGTGGTCACACCCTTCTGAGCATTTAGGAGGTTCTTGCCAAAAGGAAATAAAATACTGCCAACACAGTAATGGCGGTTTCCTTCACAGGTACACTGGCCTCCAGGGCCTCGCACCCCCAGGCCTCGGGTCACCTCGGGGGCCCTGCTGCTGCTGTGGAGGAGCCCACCTCACCCCGGGCCAGCCTCCACCGCCCACCCCAACAGCCTCTGCGTTCAGGGCGTTCCCCACTCCTGCCAGCCAGGAAAGGTGAGTTACAGGAATCCCAGCTGAGAAGTTAGGAAACATTTTCGTACAGAAAAGCATTGTCTGTCATACATGGTGGTCAGAGTTTGTAGCAAAATTAGGTTAATGGGCTTCTTGGCCATATCTGGCCATCTGAACCACCATATCTAAAATTGTTTCCATGGGAAACTATGTTCCAGCCCAGCCACTGACTTAGGAGGGAGCTGTTGGAATGCAGCTCGTTTGGAGATGGTCTGTAGGTCAACTTGCATAACTCATTGTCAATGAAAAAGGAAATGACATTTTTCTTACTGAAACATACTGTACATACATTTTTACAACTGTCTCTTGGGGACACCAAGTATCTAAAGTTATCTGAAATAGCAGTCCATAAACCCATCCGCTTGAACTGATTTTCTGGGTCTAATTATATTTGAGCTGCTAACTCCAGCAACTCAGATGTGCTTGTTAGATGTCTTTGAGACATTTTTAGCATTTAATATTTTGAAGGAAGACAGAGGGAGCTTTTCCCTTCGCAGCACTCCCCTTGCGGTTACATAACACTGTGCCCGAGCCGCGCCCCCGCCCCCGTCCCCCCTGGAAGCCTTCCTGCCCTTGTATGGTAACTGTTCCACCGCAGTTCTTGGTACTGAAGCAAGCAAGTTGAACCCTTATTAGGATCCAAGCTTAAAAGTTAAACAGCTCAGGGGCTAAGATTAAGAATCTCCTGTGAGTAAAATCTGGTAGATACTACATGAATCAAATACGTTTGGTTTGGGACCAAGCTATTAGATATGAATATAAGTGATCTGTATGAGGTTGGTGTCATAAAAACAGAAACAATTACTTGTTGTGTTTTAAATTCATTCTAAGTTCCAAGAAAGCATTTTTCTAACTACCTAATGTTTCCATGTTGTGTAATTACCGCAAAGAGCATCAAGAATGTCTTTTCCTTCCTTTTCTTTCTTATGGCCTATGGATGTGGCAAAAGCAACGTCCATGTACTCTCTGTTTATTCCAGGCTTACGCTCGGTTCTTGAGTCATCCTCCCTTTTAAGTTAGTTTCTCTGAGAGGGAGAAGAAAAAAGCAGAACCAGGCAGACTGTTAATTCTCTTATTCCACCCCCTCAACAAAGCCAGTTCTTAAGAAGGGTAAAAGAAGCATTTAATATATCAAAGCAAGTCTTATATTCCACCAGGAGTGGAAATTGGTACAGCCATTATGGGAAACAGTATGACGATTCCCTAAAAAATTAAAAATAGAGTTGCCGTATGACCCAGCGGCCCCACTCCTGGACGTGCACCCAGGCAAAACTATCATTTGAAAAGAGACACACACCCCTATGTTCACTACTTAAAATAGCCAAGGACTCCCCTGGTGGCGCAGTAGATAAGAATCCACCCGCAGGGACACCAGTTCGATCCCTGGTCTGGGAAAATTCCACATGCCTCAGTGCCACAACCACTGAGAGCACGCTCTAGGGCCTGCGAGACCAGCCACTGAGCCCACGAGCCACAACTACTGAAGCCCGGGCGCCCTAGAGCCTGTGCTCTCAACAAGGGAAGGCACCGCAGTGAGAGGCCTGCACCCCAGCAAGAGAGGAGCCCCCACTCTCCGTGACTAGACACAGTCCAGGCAAGCAATGAAGACCTGGCACGGCCAAAAGTAAATAAATAGCCAAGACGCAGAAGCAATCTGAATGTCCATCCACAGATGAATGGATAAAGAAGATACGGCATATTTACACAATGGAATATTACGCTTTACCATCTGAGCCACCAGGGAAGTCAATGGAATATTACTTAGCCATAAAAAGAGTGAAATGATTCCATTTACAGCAACATGAATGGGCCTAGAGATTATCATACTAAGCGAAGTTAAGTCAGAGAAATACAAATACCATATGATATCACTTATATGTGAAATATAAAATATGACACAAAGGAACATATCTACAAAACAGGAACAGACTCATGGACATAGAGAACAAAGAGGGAGCAGGTGGGGTAGTGGGACTGGGATTTGTGCACTGGAGGTGACCGTATGGTTTGGCATTCCAGTTGGGACCCTCTTGAGAGTGAACATGAGGGCTGATTCTAATGGAGCCAGAGTGACGGGTGTGAATCAAGACTGTGACAGGCAGACCGGCTGTATGGTCACCCTACTTATGGGCCACTGATTTTCCTTAGATTTAGCATTTTCTAAATGTGCTGTCTGTGAAACACTACATTTTATATCCCCCCCTTCCTACATCTTTCTAGTTTGCAGATGCCAACTAGTATATATAGGATGAATAAACAACGAAGTCCTGCTGTAGAGCACAGGGGACTGTATTAAACATCCTGTGATAAGCCATCATGGAAGAGAATACATGCATGTATAACTAAATCACTGTGCTCTACAGCAGAAATTAACACACAGCATTGTAAATCAACCTTACTTCAATGAAATTTTTGAAAATAAAGATACCCCTCCCAATGCATTTGCCTTGTCTAAGGAATAAATTGAACTTTTTGATAATTCTGGAAATTAAACAAGTTGAAACATTTCTTTTTCTTTTTTAATAAAAGGACCTATAATACCAGAGCTCTCCAGTCACTTATGAAATGCCTCCTTTACACCAGTCCCAGAGATAAATGATAAGCTCCAAGTCCTGAAGACAGTCAATCTTGGTGCAGAAACAGAAGGGAAAGGAGGTGGTTCCCTGATAGCTCGGCTGGTAAAGACGCCGCCTGCAATGCAGGAGACCCTGGTTCAATTCCTGGGTTGGGAAGATCCCCTGGAGAAGGGATAGGCTACCCACTCTAGTATGCTGGCTTGGAGACTTCCATGGACTGTATAGTCCATGGGGTCACAAATAGTCAGACACAACTGAGCGGCTTTCTCTTTTCACTTATCCCTAAGTGATGGGATAAAGCTTTCCAGAGGATGCTAGGGAGGGATTGTTCATGGGCCTCTCAAAAGGCCTCATAGAGAAACAGATGGCTCATTGGGACCCAGAATTAAGTTGTCTGGAGCAGGGCAGATGAACCCCAGAAATGCCAGAGGTTCCTGAGGTGATGCTCTGCGGACCCTCCCAGGCCCTCTCACTCTCAGGAATCAAGTGTGAGTGTAGGAGTTGTTACTTGAATTCATTCTTTTGTTCTTCTTTTGTGCCCTTATTAGGTGCTGGGAGTTACAGTGGTTAAGAGGTTCTCATGAAGATTATGGCCTCGTGTGGAAGGCATTGAACAAAACACTATACATGTATAATAGCAACCCTGCTAAGTTCCATGATGGAGCATGCAGGGTGCTAAGAGAGTTGAACGCAGGGACACTTGGTATAGGAGAGAGAGGACAGTGTGCAGGGCAGGGGTTGTCAGGGAAGAGATATTACACCTGAGACTTAATCCCGTGGACAGAGGAGCCTGGCGGTTTGCAGTCCATGGGGTCACAAAGAGTTGGACACAACTGAGCGACTAACAAACACACACACAAAGCTTCATAGAGGCAGAGGGCAGGGTGTGTGTGCTTTCCCGTGGGGAAAAACCTGGCTTCAGAGGAGGAGCCGAGAGGCAGGGGGCACAGAGCCGCACGCCTAGGGCAGGGGCAGGGTTGCAGGGTCAGAGACGAGGCATGTGTTTCCAGGTTTCTAGGAGCTGCCACAGGTTTTGGACTCTGTGGATGATGGGAAGCCATTGAGCAGTTTAAGCTAAAGAATTAACAAGATCTGATCTGCATTTTTAAAATTCACTCTGACTGCCGTGCAGAGTAGTGGCCACCGAACTTTTTAAATAGTACACAGCTATCAATAAAAGTTCGGAGAAGGCAATGGCACCCCACTCCAGTACTCTTGCCTGGAAAATCCCATGGATGGAGGAGCCTGGTGGGCTGCAGTCCATGGGGTCAGTAAGAGTAGGACACGATTGAGCAACTTCACTTTCATTTTCACTTTCATGCATTGGTGAAGGCAATGGCAACCCACTCCAGTGTTCTTGCCTGGAGAATCCCTGGGAAGGGGGAGCCTGGTGGGCTGCCGTCTATGGGATCGCACAGAGTCGGACACGACTGAAGCGACTTAGCAGCAGCAGCAACAGCATCAATAAATGTTACAACCTGCACACCAATATAGGCAAGTTTATCCTTAAATCATATGTGGATTATAGAATACAGAAGAATAGTCATTTTAAAGGATGGGAGAAGTTGAAGTTCTAAGCATTTCGTCCCACGGTCCACAGCCTCTTTCACGGCTCTGCAGCGGCAGGTCCGTTTGGGAGGCTCCTGGTGTGCGGGGGAGACTGTGCGGGGCGACGGGGAGACGGGTTGTGTGATAATTCGGCTCAGAGCGGTGGAGGCTTGGATTAGGGCGAGGAGGAAGAGACGTCCACAGACCGTAAAGGTACCTTCCAGGATGGGCAGAGGACACTGAAGGTCTGGTCGGCTGGGGTGGGTTGGGGGAGGGGAAGGGAGCGGACTCGAAGGCGACTTCTAGTCTCTGGCTCCAGTAACGTCTCAAGTGACCATGTCAACTCGCCCTCGAAATACAGCTGGATAAAAGAAGCCTGCCATTTACATTTTGGAGACAAAAAAGAAATGAGGAACTCTTCCTGTCGTTTTAGCGGGGGTGTGTGTGTGTGTGAGAGAGTAAATGTTTATTTTTGTAAGAAAGATTGCCTCTAACTCGCACGTTTTGTGTTCTTACCCTTTAGGTTTCTAAGGAGAGGAAGTTCCAAGATTTAGAAATCTTATTAAGAGAAAGGCAAGATTTCTCTCTCTCTCTTTTTTTGTCTCTCTCTCTCTCTCTCTCTCTCACTCTCTAGGACTGAATACCTTCTGGGTTGTAAAACTTATTTGCAGTTTTGATTGTGACATATATATTTAAATTGTGTTGCTCTTGTTGTCTAGTTGCTAAGTCGTTTCCAGCTCTTTGTGACCCAATGGACCGAAGCTCACCAGGCTCCCCTGTGCATGGGATCTCCCAGGCAAGAATACTGGTGTGGGTTGCCATTTCCTTTTCCAGGGGATCTTCCCGGCCCAGGGATCGAACCAGCATCTCCTGTATTGCAGGTGAATTCTTTATTGCTGAGCCACTAGGGTTTCCCATATTTAAATTATATGTAAATTACATATAAAATTATATATATGTGTGTGTGTGTATAAATTCGGGCTTCCCAGCTGGCATTAGTGGTAAAGAACCCCCCTGCCAATGCAAGAGGCATAAGAGACTTGGGTTTGATCCCTGGGTAGGGAAGATCCTCTGCAAGAGGGCATGGCAACCCACTCTAGTATTCTTGCCTGGAGAATCCCATGGACAGAGGAGACTGGTGGGCTACAGTCCATGGAGTTGCAAAGAGTTGGACATGACTGAAGCAACTTAGCATGCACACACGCTTGTATAAATTAAAACTCTTTTCCCCACTGATCTTATTTTATAACCCTTTTCTTAGTACACTTTCAGAACCACTTGAGTATTTCAGTGTGTAGTATATTCAAAGTAAAGCTATTCACAGATTTCCACAAAAATGACAAAGATGGGAGGAGTTATGGTTATGCTAATATGTCAAAGGCAGGCATCTTCTGTACATCCCCAGAGAGCTGGCTGGGAATCCCCTCATTAAGTAAGCCCATCCTCAGCACTTATCTGTAGGCAAATGTCAGCTGCAGATGCTATTTTAAAAGTCCTTCAAAAAAACCCACAACTACTCACAGTGATTATGAGGAGCCAAAAAATAATAGATCTAGAGTATTCTGTAAACTGTAGGTTCATATACAAATATCCATTAATATCCTGAAAACGAAATTATTTTAAAGTGCTCGTGAAGTAGCTGCTTGTGTGGGAACTGAACCAATCGTTAAATGAAATGGGGAAAGCATCCTGACCAGCCCTGCGCCATAATTAAAAGTCTGCTGAATGAGGCCGAGTTTGGAACGACGTTTAGGCTGGAAGCAGGGTGCTTCTCCTAGACGTGCACGGAGTGAAAATAGATTTTCTATACCTGTGAGTTGTTTGTAATTACTTTTCACGTTCTTACTTATAAAAATGAGTAGACAAGCCAGAGGTGTGGGCCTGTTTGGCCATCTTAAAGTATAGGGGGAATATTATTCAAAAACCTAGAAATGCCTTGCTTATTTTCTCCAGAAAAGAGAGTTTGAATAACTCATGAACTAATTTTTGAGACGTGCAACTTTTTAATGTATGCACACATGTTTATATAAAGACTAGACAACAACTTCGGAAAGAAGGGTATTCCTTAATTAGAGACCTAAAAATTCTTGGTTGGGGAGATGTAAGCTTTTATATACAAAATGAATAAACAACAAAGTCCTACGTATAACACAGAAAGCTATATTCAATATCCTACGATAAACCATAATGGAAGAGAATATATAATTAAGAAAAGAATGTATGTATGTGTAACTGAACCACTTTTCTGTACAGTAGAATTTTTTTTTTTTTTTTTTGGCTGAGCTGAGTCTTAGTCGAGGCACATGGGATCTTCAGTCTTCGCTGCAGCATCAAGGATCTTTAGTTGTGGCTTGCATACCCCTAGCTGTGGCACATGGGATCTAGTTCTCTGACCAGGGATCGAACCCCAGGCCCCTTGCATTATAGCCACTGGACCAACAGGGAAGACCCTGTACAGCAGAGATTAACACAACACTGTGTTAATCAACTATACTTAAATTTTTAAAAATTGATGTAAAAAATAAATTCCTGGAAATTGGGGGTGATTACACATTTTTGTGTAAAGAATCCACCTGCAGAGCAGGATACACAGGAGACCCGGGTTCAGTCCCTGAATCAGGAAGATCCCCTGGAGTAGCAAATGGCAACCCACTCCAGTATTCTTGCCTGGAGAATCCCATGGACAGAGGAGCCTGGCAGGGCTACCGTCTATGGGGCTGCAAAGAGCTGGACACAGCTGAGCATGCATTGAGAACTGAGAATACCTTTTTGTATGCCTATAAATTTGTGCTCCTAGTAGCCCTTCAATATATATTTTAATCACCCCTAAATAAATAAATAAAATCCTTCATGCTCATGTTCAGAATCTCCTGCTGAAAGTGTGACTTGAAATGAGAGTTGGGGTTCCCTTTACTGTTCAGCTGGGGCCTCCTGCTTGCCGTTTAGGGGGCCACGCTGGAAAGCAGAAATACTGGCTTTATTGTGTTTTTTTCTTTCCCCAAAGGCTTGAGCCCTAGAGAAGGGAGTGGATTCCTAGTTAGAGGAAACTGTTGGTTTAAAGGCAAGAGGGAGAGAGGATTAGAGGGTGTAGTGAAAGCACCTTGGCCAGAAACACAAAGGGAAGACTTACCTGCTACTAGAAATTCCTGCTGCTGGGAAGAAGAGGAAAGAAGGGGAAAGCTGGGGGTCCTGGAGTTGAGGGGAGCTGGACGCTGTTGCTTAGCTGCACTCCTAAGGGGAAGAAGCATGTCGATGGGCAAGGAGCCCCACGTCCCAGACACAGCACCGCAGCAGCTGAGAGCTGCCGGGCCAGGGCGAACGGTGCTGTGGCAGGGAGCTTCTGTGTGCAGAGGCCGGCTGCTGGGCCCCACGCCGGGTGAGACCCCAGACCTGCAGCATAATCTCGGGATCAGAGCCAGGAGAACCTCAGGAAGGGCAGAGATCAACTCTGCCACACTGCAGGACAGGGCAGGAAATGGAAAAGAAGTTGAGGTAGAACACAAAATTATATTCTTGCAAAAATGCATTTGTGGACTGATGTGTAATATAACCAGTACCAAGGGCAGACTCTTTTTTTTTTTTTTGTATAAAATGCAGAAATAGACCAGTTGAGCATGTCTAGGCAATTGTACACATCCCAGAATAGCAGTACATGGATGAGCGGGGCTTAACCAAGCCAGCACGGTAGAATGAAAAGATGCACAGTTTTCAAGCAGGAATCCTTTAAGCAGAGTCAGCCAAGACGGAATTTAGACGCTTGTACAGGACTGGAATTTCTGCCCAGTTGCAAAGGCCCTCATGAGATTTTACGCTTCAGAGGCAGCTTGTGTGTGTGTGTGACAGGTGTGAAAGTCGCTCAGTAGAGTACGACTCTCTACGACCTCATGGACTGTAGCCCGCCGGGCTTCTCTGTCCGTGGGGTTCTCCAGGCAGAAAGTGGGTAGCCATTCCCTTTTCCAGGGGATCTTCCTGACCCAGGAATTGAACCTGGGTCTCCTGCATTGCAGGTGGATTCTTTACCATCTGAGCCACCAGGGAAGCCCTCAGAGGCAGCTTACCCAATATATTATTTCATTTCTATTTTTCCAGAAGACACCGTTACAGTAAAATGGGGACCTGTAGCGCCCAGAAACAGCAGGAGGTAAAGACTTCCCTAAAATCTCTCTCTGACCCTCCGGGGGGCATCAGGGACCTATACACAAGCTACCTTGCTTTCACCCCAGGCGGCTGGTGTAGGCTAGCTAGTGACAGGACCCTGAAGGCAGGACTCTCTTCCCCAGTGTCTGCAGGGCAGAAGAGCTGGGAATGTCCCAGCGGGATTGCACATGTGAAGCAGATCTTGAAAGTGGAGTTGAGTTTACTGTAGGAACCGCCGCCAGTACCTTGGGGGAAATGGAACTCAAGGTGTGAAGACAGAGAAAGCAGCTATGGCAGGGCCGCAGGGAGCAGGCCAGAAGAGGTGTCGAGGAAGACAAGACAGGGACATGACGGGGAAAGGAGAGGAGAGAGCGCTCCCACCACCAGGGGGTTCTGATGGGAAGGGAAGTGAGAACTGCAGAAATAGAAAGAGGAACTCAGGGACCAGAGGGCTGCATTTCCCAGCGCGCTCCCCGCCCACCTCCCCCGGAGAAGCAACCACACTGGGGGAAAGACACCCAGGCAGTGTCCTTTGCACCGAAGGTTCTGATTTGATGGTGGGTGATCTGCCAGCTCTTTAAAAGGTCACTGCCTAGGCTGGGGAGGAATCAGACGTGGTCCCAGACCAGAACGTGGACATTTAGAAAGAAATGACGTTCTCATCCAACACTGACGCTAATACTTAAAAAAAAAAAAACGAAGGAAAGGAAAAAGAATTACAAACTATAATTTTTGTGTGGTATTCACGTGGGAAGGAAAGAGGGAAAGAGGGGTGGGAAAGAAGGAGGAAAGCAGCATCTTCCAAGAAGGTATTTTATCAAGGGTTTCATCAACTCTTGCTCGAGGCTAATTATGAAAAGAGCTGTGTACCTCCCCCGCTGCAGGCAGACAGTAAGTGCGATCTGAGAGTCACCAAGTGCCCAGTTGTGATTCAAAACATATTTCCTAAGAGCTGAACCAAATTTATGAGCACGAATCATTCAGATCTGATGCTGCTGCTACTGCTAAGTCACTTCGGTCGTGTCCGACTCTGTGCGACCCCATAGACCGCAGCCCACCAGGCTCCCCCTTCCCTGGGATTCTCCAGGCAAGAACACTGGAGTGGGTTGAGTTCCTAATAAAACATTAATGTAACATTTCTTTATTCATATACTATGTTGAAACCTAACTAACAGAGCCCTTAAATACATCACAAGAATTTAACAAGAGACCCGTTTTCCAGTTTTATTGAGGTAGGATTGATATATAACATTCTATAAGTTTAAGGTGTACAACAAAATGATTGGATATTTGTATATTTATTTTGTGAATTGATAGCCACATTGTTCACATTGGTCACCTCACATACATTTTTTTTCTTGTGGTGGGAACTTTTAAGATCTACTCCCTTGGCAACATTCAAATATACAGTTTTTAGTAATTGTATTTATGTATTTATTTCTGGCAGGTTGGGTCTTCGATGATGCTCAGGCTGTCTCTAGTGGGGTGCAGCAGGGGCCATTCTCTATGGTTACGGCGCTTCTCGTGGTGGTGGCTTCTCTCGTCGCAGAGCACAGGCTCTGGGGAGCACGGGCTTCCGTAGCTGCAGCCCGTGGGCTTAACAGCCGTGCTTAGTTGCTCTGAGGCATGTGGCATCCCTGAGGCAGGGATCGAACCTGTGTCTCCTGCACCAACAGGCAGATTCTGTTCCACTGAGCCACCAGAGAAGTATTTTCTAAGAGAGAAACTAAATTTACCAGCCTTGCAGTATGCTTTGGGAACCAGATGTAGATAACACCACCTTAAAATAACTAGGAAAGATACCTGTTACCAGAGGAGGGCCTACACTTAATGTTTTACATTGTGGTGAATCAGATACAACATCAAATTTACCATTTTAACTATTTTTCAGTGTGGAGCTTGGTTCTATTAAGTGCTTCACATTATTGTGCCGCCATCACCACCATCCGTGTCCAGAACATTATCTTCCCAAACTGAGACTCTGTACCTATTAAACAATAACACATTTCCCCTTCCCCAGCCCCTCGCAACCTCACAACTCTACTGAATACATCCTATGAATTGACTCTTCTAGATCCTTCACATAAGTGGAATCAGCATTCTTTTGTGACTGGCTTATTTAATTTAGCATACTGTACATGCTTAGAGAAGGACATGGCAACCCACTCCAGTATTCTTGCCTGGAAAATCGCAAGGACAGAGCAGCCTGGAGGGCTATAGTCCCTAGGGTCTCCCAGAGTCGGACACAACCGAGTGACTGAGCACACACTGTTCCCGGTGCGCTGTGGACCAGAACTGCTGCCGGTTGAAAGCTGAATGGACTTGTATGTTTTAAGTGGAAGTCATGATGCAAAGTCTTCTTTTCTTTTTAAAAAAAAAAAGTGATATACCTATATCACTTTTTAAAAACTGCTGCAGCAGCAAATACATTTTAAAGCATTTATTTGGCTGCAAAAGAGGCTGGACTTTAAAGGCCTTGTTCAAGGGCTCTTAGTTCCTGGGATAGGTTCTTTTTAATCTCACAGACAAGAGGCCATCCGTTAACGGATGAGACTGAGCACTGAGCTTAAGCCTCAGTTCCCTTGACTCCTGCCCCACCACTCTCTGTTTGCCCCAGAGCCCCTATAAGAGTATAACATATGGGAGCAAAAAAAAAGGGACAAGGCGTACCTCTGATCTTTCAAGTAGAATCCTGACACAGGAATACCTTTCTTGGACCCAGATTTTGGACAGTTTGATTTTCGAGCTGGGTTCTGGTTTTTAAAGCAAATGAACTAAAGAAATTTGTAACTTTTCTCCTCTCAGCTCTAACCTTAATTTCAAAAATTTATGCTTTTTACTGAAATAAGACTCGCCTTAACCAGCTCTAAAAACTGTGAAAAACTGGCTCATTAGAAAAGACCCTGATGCTGGGAAAGATTGAAGGCAGGAGGAGAAGGGGATGGCAGAGGATCAGATGGTTGGATGACATCACTAACTCGATGGACATGAGTTTGAGCAAGCTCCGGGAACTGGTGATGAACAGAGAAGCCTGGCGTGCTGCAGTCCACGGGATCACAAAGAGTGACATGACTGAGCGACTGGACTGAACTGAACTACCAGCTCTAAAGATGCTTTTGAAGTGGCTTTTGACCTTATTCCCTCCAAATCAAAAAGTCCTTTAAGTCACTGTAGGTAGGGCGCCTGCAGTAATGGCAAGCTGAGTCCAACTTTGTGTTTTGAAATGACCAGCTGGCTCTGAAAATCATCTCCCAAACTCAGTGGACTCTGGAGTCTCTGTTGTGAAATGAGGCAGGGCTTGTCAGTAACCCACCAGCCCATCTCATCACACTCAGAGCAGAAGCCTGAAAAAACAGGAGCATTCACAGGAGTCAGGGCACAGACACAGTACCCATGGAAATAATTCAAAGAACTACAATAGGGGGATGGGAGACACCAGTTTTTTGACCTTTTATATGGAATTTAGAAAGATGGTAACAATAACCCTGTGTACGAGACAGCAAAAGAGACACTGATGTATAGAACAGTCTTATGGACTCTGTGGGAGAGGGAGAGGGTGGGAAGATTTGGGAGAATGGCATTGAAACATGTAAAATATCATGTATGAAACGAGTTGCCAGTCCAGGTTCGATGCACGATACTGGATGCTTGGGGCTGGTGCACTGGGACGACCCAGAGGGATGGTATGGGGAGGGAGGAGGGAGGAGGGTTCAGGATGGGGAGCACATGTATACCTGTGGCGGATTCATTTTGATATTTGGCAAAACTAATACAATTATGTAAAGTTTAAAAATAAAATAAAATTGAAGAACAAAAAAAATATATATATATATATAAAAGATTTTTAGATATACAGATATATCCATTTAGATAGATTCTTAAAGATTTAGATAAGATTTTCTTTTGAGGGAACACTTTTGTGTTTCTTACAAGTCATCCTGAGTTGGTGTTTTTTGTTTTGTTTTCATAGTTTTTTTTTTTAAGTCTTTTTATTTTTCTTTCACCCTACTGAGGCGGCAGGCCTGCAGGATCTTAGCTGTCTGACCAGGGATCAGACCCATGCCTCCTGCATGAGAAGCTCGGCGTCTTAACCAATGGACCATCAGGGAGGTCTCCTCCTGAGCTGTTTTAATTTGACATCATTTTCTGGAAGGTTGAAACTAGAAAAGATTTCTCTTTTCAAGCAGGACAAGAAAGTCAGTGTTCTTCTCAAGACAGCTGGAAGACAAAATGGTGTAACCACTGTAGTTTCAGTTTACAAGTTAGGCTCCTGATTGTTCCATGAACAAAGTGGAAGGGACTTCTAACTTCAGGAGTGGAGGAAAGAGGATCTGGAAGGGGAAAAGTCAAGAATGAAGAGCGCCCAAGAATGCATATTTCTCCACTCAGTTCTTAGATGTTTTTATCTGATGTAAAAAATATTGTCCAACCCAGCCAGCCTCATAGGTGTACTCTTCCCCAGCCTTGACTGAAATTCTGCACAGACAAAGTTAAAGAGACAATGCTTTGACCACGATATCCAATCATTCTGCATCTAGATTCAAGCCAGAAGGCTATGGGCTAACAGTTTGTGTTTCTCCTTTTAAGAGTGCTCTGCTTTTGCAGGAAAACTGAGGATATTATATGAGCCTTAGAAATATTGGGGAGTTGATATATTTTAAAGTGAAGTGAAAGTCACTCAGTTGTGTCCGACTCTTTGTGACCCCCTGGACTATACAGTCCATGGAATTCTCCAGGCCAGAATACTGGAGTAGGCAGCTATTCCCTTCTCCAGGGGATTTTCCCGACCCAGGGACCAAACCCAGGTCTCCTACATTGCAGGTGGATTATTTACCATCTGAGCCACCAGAGAAGCCCAAGAATACTGGAGTGGGTAGCCTATCCCCTCTCCAGTGGATCTTCCTAACCCAGGAATCAACCCGGGGTCTCCTGCATTAAAGGTGGATTCTTTAACAACCAAGCTACCGGGGTATATTTTGAGTGCTATGAAATAGTTTTCTTAAAAGGGACATACTTAACAATTGCAAGTGTGTTAGCTCTAGCCTTCTTTCATGGATACGTGTGTGTGTGTGTTTAAAATATATCTAACATAAATTTACCATTTTGACCATTTTTAGGGGTACCGTTCAGAGGCATTAAGTACATTTGATGGCTATTTTAAAAACCCTTTACTCCTCTGAATGCAGAGGCTCCTTCCTATTTTGTATGGATCACACCCTGAACAGTGTTCAGGGACCTTTCATTTTTCAACTTCACAAAATTATGAGTTTTCTATCACTCCTTTTTGGGGCTTCCCTGGTGACTCAGTTGATAAAGAATCTACCTGAAATGCAGGAAACCACCTGCAATGTGGGAGACCCGGGTTTGATCTCTGGGTCGGCAAGATCCCCTGGAGAAAGAAAGGCAACCCACTCCATAGCCTTTCCTGGAAAATCCCATGGACAGAGGAGTCTGGTGGACTGCAGTCCATGGGGTCGCATGGACTGTATAGTCGTACACGACTTAGCGACTAAACCATCACCATCATCCCTTTCTAAAAACACAGATTCTAAAATGGAGAGGCTAGAAGATTGTGTCTTTTTCATAATTGCTCCTCTGTAGTCTTTTATCCACTAAAGATCATGATTAAGTTTATCCTAAACCTGCTGTCCCCCAAGCTAGGCAACTTCCATTTCTTTGTCTACTAATAGAAAAATGTTTCTTTCCTTAGTTCCCGCTCTTAGTGGAGACAGTACGTCTGTACGCACAGAAAGGAGCATGCTGGTTATGCTTTCCAGAGCAGCGTGGTGCACGCTATGTCACTTCAGTCGTGTCCAACTCTTTGTGACCCTACAGACCATAGTCCGCCAGGCTCCTCTGTCAATGGGATTCTCCAGGCAAGAACACTGGAGTGGGTTGCCATGTCCTCCTTCAGAGGATATTCCCCACTCAGGGATCGAACCCGTGTCTCTTAGGTCTCCTGCATTGGCAGGCTGGTTCTTTACCAATAGCACCACCTTGGAAGCCCTACACTTTCCAGAGCAGACTGGATTTCATATATCCTGATCCATCATCATACCTCATGGCAGGTGTTTTACTTGTTTTTTGGTTCAGAAAATATAGGCTCAGAGATTTCCCTGGCTATCCAGGGGGTGAGACTTCCCCTTCCAATGCAGAGGTACGGTTTCAATCCCTGGTCAAAGAGCTAAGATCCCACATGCCTCTTGGCCAGAAAACAGAACATAAAAACAGAAGCAATATTGTAACAAACTCAATAAAGACTTTAAAAATGGTCCGCATGAAAAAAAAACTTTAAAAAAATAGAAAGGAACATTGGCTGGAGTATTAAAATTTTAATGGAGGAAAAAGCACCCAAACAAGAGCAAGGTTGCCGTGGAGACCTGCTTGATGCACACGGGTGCTCGTGGCCCCTCCCAGTGTCATCCCACAAACATGGGCCCTCAGTGAATATTTGTTGACTGAGTAAATGAATGAGAGGTGGTAGGTCTTAGGTAACATTCTAGCCCTGGGTAAGCACAGCAGTCCAAAATCAGAAGTAAGGGCAGCTATGGCAAGTTAGAGTGCAGGTAGCTTGTGACCTAAGGTGAGGATGTGGTTCAAGTGGGGAAGCGGAAGTTCTGAATGAGTTTGAATTTGACCTGTGCCCTTTAGGTTGTGACCACCCCAAAAGATGTACAACTGGTTTGCAAAGAATGTATACCGTCAGAATCCTAAATAAGAATTAAATAATTAAAGGGAGAGAAGAATTTATTAATTAGTTCTCTTTTCCCTGAACTTTCCCTGCTTGTCACCCTCCGTGGGCACAATCCTGATTGTTCAGTGTCCTCCAGGAGCCCTGGCCCTTCACACCAACACAACCACACCCAGAACAAGAATATTCTTCAAGTCGCACTTTGTCTTAGGTATGCCCTTCCAGTAAAGATTCCAATTCCTCAGAACTGGAAAAGCATCAGATCACCTTCCCTACACACATGTAAGCCATGGTCACCGCGTGCTTCAAAGTCAATAGTGAAGTGAAGTTGCTCAGTCGTGTCCGACTCTTTGCGACCCCATGGACTGTGTAGCCTACCAGGCTCCTCTGTCCATGGGATTTTCCAGGCAATAGTTACTGGAGTGGGTCGCCATTTTCTTCTCCAGCGGATCTTCCCGACCCAGGGATAGAACCCAGGTCTCCCGCATTGTAGACAGACGCTTTACCGTCTGAGCCACCAGGGAAGTCAATACATACTTGAAATTACTTGGTTGAAATACTGTGCTCTGAGTCTGAACACCAGATAGACACATTTGTGTCTCAGAAGAGGACTCTTAACCTCAGTGAATGTAACCAATGGGATGAATCTGAGCCCTTCTGCGCCAGTTCTGGGCAACGTTCTCCTTTCCCCACCATCAGGGTGGAATCGAAGGAATCAGTGACTTGGTAACCGGGTTATAGTCCTGTGTTCAGCCACAGGAAGCCGCTATAGATTCTGTAGGGGAAAGACATGATAAAAATGGGTCAGAGGTTTAAAAAAGATTTAGAAAGTTTGCTAGAGGAATGGTATTCATTCTAGACCTGTCGGAGGACGCTGGGAGGGGACGTCTACGGCTGCCATCCCCATGCTCGCTGCCGTTTGGATCGAGTCTAGTGGAGGACACGGGGGACTCTGGTCAGTGTTTCTGAGGATACCGCCATGGGTTCTGAAACAGACATAGAAGATGTACCGGGGCTAGGGGTCCAAAGATCAGTAAAATAAAAAAAGGGTGATCAAGTATACTTGAGGCGAACAGAGAGGAGATGGTGAAGAGCTCTGCCTCTATGGGCGAGAGAGGTGCCAGCCCTCCTGAGAGAGACACCCCCAGGTGACGAGGACTGGACCACCAGCACTGGTCATTCTGTGTGGTTACAAAAGCCACTGTCCATCTACCTGGCTCCACCACTCTGCTGCTCCTTGAGGGCAGGGGTGCTTGTGACAGATTTTAGGGTGTAGCTTTGTACACTACTAGGCATAGGGTGATCTCTGCTATATTTATTTTCAAAATTACAGATTTTCATCGTTTCATCTTGAAAGGTGAGTAGATGGGACCTCCCTGGCAGTTAAGTGGTTGAGAATCCACTCTTCCATGGGAGGGGGCACGGGTTCAATTCCTGGTTGGGGAACTAAGATCCCACAGGCTGCATGGTGCAGCCAAAGAAAGAAAGAAAGGGCTAAGTTACTCTGTGTGAAAAGAGCACAATAGAGAAAAACAGAGAACTGGGAAATTCAGTGAGACCGGAAATGCAAACTTGGGGTGAGTAGGGGAGGGGAGGGAGTAAAGAAGTGCTGAAGTGTGGCCAGGCTTCAGGGAGGACAGCCTGGCAGGCTCTGCTAAGAAGGTGGACATGATCGCATAGGCAGGAGGAGCCCATTCAAAGTCTTAAAGCAGGGAAATGATCAAGTCTGTGCCTTAGAGGGATCCCTGGTGGCAACATCAAGGTGGGCATTTCAGGGAACACACATCAGCCCTTGTGTGAGTGGGGAATAGAGGGCCAGACATTAATGGGAAAAGTCGGAGTAGCACTACAACCAGTATTAAGAGAATAGAAAGAGTTGAAAATGACATCAAGTTTCTAGTTTAGTTTGACACTGAGCCAAAAACCAAGAGACGTAATCGAAGAAGAGAAGCAGCCGGGGAAGGAGAGATTACTCATTCGATTCTGAATACTTGGAGTCTGAGGAGCCTACACATTTCCAGGGACAGCCATGGGTTTGTGGTCAGTAGTATGATGCTCAGAAGAGGAGCTGGGCCCAGAGACACAGTCCGGGGTGGGAGTCAGAAGCATGTGCTCCGATGGGGAGCCCAGAACCTTTACTTGGAGGGAGAGAAACAGTGAGCCTGGGAAATGGAGATTCCCTGCCCCCTTTGTAAAGTTCACTGCCTTGGTCCCTGTGATACAGATACCTAAACAGCAGGGAAAGTGAGTGGAAATGACACCAGCATTTTCCCCAGAGTTCTTTACCTCCTGCACTGCGACAGGTGATGTTTCTCTGGGAGCTGAGTGCTGTGTGGACTCAGTGAGGCAGGCTCTTGTGTGGAATCTGCTCACCCCTGTGCAACACGCACAGCCCCGAAACGCCTCCGCCCCAAGCCCCGTGCCAGGAGCCCGAGCAGCGAGTCAGCAGGGCTCTCGTCACTAACTGTCTCGAAACGTATGAAGACGTCATGATGACAAGCCGTCCCAGTGGTTTCCAGGGGTGACTGAAGGAAGAGACCCCGGGCGGGATGCAGGAGGTCAGGCTTGAAGGCGCAGCACAGGCCTGGGGCACGACAGTGACCAAGTCTGAGGGAACGCAGACTGCGGCAGTCACTGCTGAGTGACTTCTCAGTGAGGAAGAGGAGTAAAAGGAGGCGTTGAAGAACGGGACTTCCCAGCGGGCCAGTGGCGAAGAATCTGCCTTGCAATGCAAAGGACTCGAGTTTGATCCCTGTTGGGGAGCTAAAATCCCACATGCCTCAGAGCAACTACTGCATCCTTGAGCCACAACAAAAGATCCTACAGGACGCAACCAAGACCAACATGGCCGAGTAAATAAATAAAATTTTAAATGTTAAAAAAAAAAAAGTTGAAGAATGGACAGGAAAACGGGTGCCTGCCAGACGTTGGGGATGGTGAGTGAGTGAAGCAGGTGAAGAGAGTTAGTAATTAGAAACTCCTGTCATAAGATGAGTAAGTCTTGGGACTGTAATGCACAGCACTACTGAGCAACATATTACACGCTTGAAAGTGGCTAAGAGTGGGTCTTAAAGGTCTCATCACACACAAAAAAGCGTGACGATGTGAGGCGGTGAGTGTTAGCTATACTTACCGTGGCTAAACTTATTTCACGATGTACACACACATGAAGTCACTGTATAGTGCGCCTAGAACTGATACTGTGAGCGTGCTTAGTCGCTCAGTCATGTCCACTCTTCGGTACACTATGGACTATACCTGGCAGACAGGAGACCATGAGATTCTCCAGGCAAAAGTACTGGAGTGGGTAACCATTTCCTTCTCCAGGGCATCCTCCCGACCTGGGAACTGAACCCTGGTCTCCTGCAGTGCAGACGGATTCTTTGCCATCTGAGCCACCAGGGAAGCCCAAGACTAATACTCTGTGCGTGCTACGTCGCTCAGTCGTGTCCAACTCTGTGAAACCCCGTGGGCTGTAGCCCGCCAGGCTCCTCTGTCCATGGGATTCTCCAGGCAAGAATACTGGAGAGGGTTGCCATGCCCTCCTCTAGGGGATCTTCCCCACCCAGGGATCAAACATGAGTCTCTTATGTCTAACCCGCTTTCGTTCATGTCAATTGTATCTCAATAAATGGAGGGAGTCGCGGGGGGGTGGGGTGAGAAGCGGATGACTAAAAACTGGAGGGAGAAATAGCTGTTGAGGAAACAAACTCAACAGTCATCCCATGAATATTATTACTTGATTACAATAAGCCTTGACAGATAAGCACGTTGAAGAGATCAGCAGAAATATCTTGCTGGGGATGTAGTCAGGGGAGGTGTTCTCCAGGATGTGGAACTTGAACTAGCCCTTTAGGGGCACGCAGAGAGAGAAGGGAAGAGATGTGTTCTCACACAGAATGGTGTGAAAAAAGAGATAAGCTTGTGAACAAACTGAAGTGATAATTGAAATGAAAGTGGCTATTTCAGCAACCTGAGATCTAACCAGTCCATCCTAAAGGAGATCAGTCCTGGGTGTTCATTGGAAGGACTGATGTTGAAGCTGAAACTCCAATACTTTGGCCACCTGATGCAAACAGTTGACTCATTGGAAAAGACCCTGATGCTGGGAAAGATTCAGGGCAGGAGAAGGGGACAACAGAGGATGAGATGGTTGGATGGCATCACCCACTCAATGGACATGAGTTTGAGCAGGCCCTGGGAGATGGTGAAGGACAGGGAAGCCTGGCGTGCTGCAGTCCATGGGGTCACAAAGAGTCAGAGACGACTGAGCGACTGAAAAAACAACAAATTATTTTTAAATTTTGTTTATTTATTTTTGACTGCGCTGGGTCCTTGTTGCTGTGAGGGCTTTCTCTAGTTGCAGCCGGCAGGGCCTCCTCTCTGGTCGTGGTGCGCAGGCTTCTCCCTGTGGGGGCTTCTCTTGCTGCGGAGCACAGGCTCCAGGGTACGCGGGCTTCCACAGTCGGCGTACAGGGCTCAGCTGACCCGTGGCATGGGAGATCCTAGTTTCTGGACCAGGGGTTGAACCTGTGTCTCCTGCATTGTTGGGCAGATTCCTAACCAGTGGACCACCAGGGAAGGTCCCCTGACCGTTTTCAAAATAGGAAAATACAGATTTGTTGGGGGGAGTTGGAAGTTTTATTTTATCACCATCTTAGGTGAGGGCAACTCCACTTTTTGGGTTGCTTGGAATCATTCTTGGCTTCACTTTTAAAAGTCACATCCCACAAACTCTTCTTTTAAAATCTGGCATCTGACTATCTCCGAGTCCCTCCTGCTCACACCTGCTCCAAGTCAGTAATACCTCTAAGCTAGATGGCCAGCTCAACTGGGACCTCACACGGGCTGTCTGACCCTTGACCTCGGACCATCTACCCTCAACGCTGCCGCCAGGAGGACCCCCAAAATGCCCATCAGATCAGGCCACTCTGCTCTCTTTGCAAAGCAAAAGCCCAGGAGGCCAGGCTCACTCCGCCCAACTCTTCAGCCTCTGAGCTCATCTTCCAAACTCTCTCTCTCTCTCTCATCACTCTGGCCTCCCACAGGCCCCTGCCCCGGCCCTGGCCCATACTCTGCCCAAAATGCTCTTCCCCCAGATAGTTGCCAAGTTAACTCTGTTCAAATGTCATCTTTTAAAGGAGTCCTACCTTCACTCCCTACTAAAAATGACCCATTCCTGCATGCCACTACACCACCAACAATCATCTCCTCCTCCAAGTTACACAGGAGAATTTCCTCCAGCCCTTTTTACAAATACTTCTTAAATATTCTCATCTCACAACCAGCTAGAGCAGACCTCCTTCCTTCCAACATTCTATGATGGGACCCAGGTCAACGAATCCAAGTACTTACAGTGAGTGGCTTTTATAGCAAAATGCTGACCATGACATACGTTGTAACAGGGTGTGTATGCGTGTGTGCTAAGTCACTTCGGTGGTGTCTGACCCTTTGCAACTCCATGGACTGTAGCCCGCCAGCCTCTTCTCTCCATGGGATTCTAAAGGCAAGAATTCTGGAGTGGGTTGCCATGCCCTCCTCCAGGGGATCTTCCCCAGTCAAGGATTGAACCCAAGTCTTTTACGTCTCCTACATCAGCAGGCAGATTCTTTACTGCTGAGCCACAAGGGAAGCCCTGTATCAAGATGCAAAGAAATAAACATAGGAGAACATTCCTCAAGAGAGACTTCTAATATATAGACATGTCTTGACCTAAGAAGAATCCACTTACGTTGCTACAGACTTAAATCTAGTTTTATAAACATGATTCACAGCTTGATTCTCAGGAAATGTAAACACCTATTATACTTAAACAGACTTGAATCATTCTTTTCTATTATAATCTTATATATTGCCTCTCCCAAACAAACATAATTACACCTTTAAAAATTGTATAATAAGGTTCAAATGCCTTTATTTTGAGAATATACACTTCCTCCTTCAAACATTATTGTTTTCATTTCCTAAAGGTTTAAAATTGGCAAGATCAAACAAATCAGCCTAGAAATGTACAGTAAAAGCATTAATCTCAGAGAAGAAAGAAACAATAAGGAAAGGAATCATTGGACTTGAGATCTATGGGACAACTTCAGGCTGCAATACCAGCTTGACTCCTCCACCTTACTGTTAAAGAACTAGAGCCCTCGAGAGTGTGAGTAGAAATCACTCAGCTCGCTGACCACAAACTGGTTCTGGAAGCCAGGCCTCCCCAAGGCTGGCAGATAATGTCGTTATTATACCAGACCAACCTGAAAATCAACTGGGGTAATTATGCAGCTAGCCAGATTTCATTAGTTAGCAGTAGCTGTTACACTCGGGGAAAACCAAGCCATGCACCACGACACCACCACTCTTCCACATACAGTGCGATCTGAGAATATGCCACGGCTATAAAGTTTGAGTAACTGATCTGGCAATTCACCCACTGGTGGCGTTAACTCATTTGTTACAAGTGTTAATTCCCGGTGCCTATGTGTGCATTTATGACTGTTTCTTAGGATCTAATGAGAAGACCTGGATCAAAGAAGAGTGGGATGGGCTAGTCTTCAGGAGTGAAGACACAATGGAGACCTTGTCAGGTGAAATTATGGAGTGGAATGGTATCACCATGGTAACCAAGTTGGGACTTTGAACTTCTGAGGAGATCAGCCTGCCTGCTTATCCCCGGGCTGTTCCCAATGCCAAGTTCCTAGTGACACTTACTCTCTTCTCCCAGTTCCCACCTTCAGTCCTCAAGAGCTACAAAAACAAAGAGATGTTTTGGAGATATTTGTTCCATAATCTACAATTATTATGAACAAGAAATAAATTGACGGTAGCTCAGGGCATTCATACAGGACAGCACAGGACTGAAAATAGATGTTTATTCCTCACGTTACCATCTGGGCTAGGAGTTAATTTCCAGAGTAATTTCAGAGATTCTGCAACTGTTTATATACCATTTGAAATCCTAGACCTCTACTCCCAGGAGACCATCACGGTCAGACTATTTACGTCTCTCACCAGCTGAACGAGAGTCACTTTATCATCTTAAATGTGAACCCCCCTCCATCTTGCCCTCCTTTCTGTCAACCACCCTTCACCAAGAGATTGGAAGTGACATTAACAATCAGGGGACCTGGGAGCTTTCAGGATAAAGTCTATTTTCACTGAGGTATAGAGATTTCACGGGCTTGTTCTATGTTTTCAGAAAAAAAAAAAAAAACATACTCTGAGACTCAAATATGTTTAGCAAACTTACTTGTGCTCACTTCAAACTAAAGAAGGAAGCATGGCATATTTCTCTTTTACAACTCCCTGTCCCAGGGTCTTAGGTATTTGGAATGCAGACTCTGCCCCGTTGGCAAGAATTCGGAATCAATTTACAGCGTGTGATATGATAACACATGTTCTGGATCAGTGGCAGGGGAATGTTTGGAGCAGTAATTCTGTCTGTCTCCCCATTACCAGAAAGGCTTGCTAAACTCACAGCTGGAGAAGTGCCTAAAAAGAACTAGGCTCTGTGTGTGCGCGTGTTTATAAAGGCAACACAAAACCCAGCCCCCAGGATAAATGCTAAATTAAGGCCATCAAAAATGAAATGGTACTTTCATCACAAGGATAAACTGGTATCAAGTCAAGATGACTACCTTTCTCAGCTAGAAGTCCTGCTCTATCTCTTCAGACAACTGGGCTTAATACCACACGTGATGGTTCACAGCAGCAGGAAGAGAAAACAGCCTTAGACCAGTGTTTACAAGAAGAAAATCAAAAGAAAGTGTTCATTTTTATAAGACACAGAAGGTGGGTGCGTTGCGGGGAGGTACAGAAGAGTCAAACAATGGGAAGTGAAACTTGATCTCTCTGAAGCATGAAGCAGAAGCAGAGTCCTGGCTGGCAAGCCAAACGGTAAGGAGACATGTAAGTGCAAGAACGCAGCGAGCAGAATGTACCGGCCTCATGGAGCCACGTGATACGCTTAGACAAGAAAGATCAAACGTTCTTTGCAACGAGGCGAGTTATTTACTCATTGTGGTCAGCAGGAAGGACAATCTGTATAACGTGTCCCTACTTTCATATTTCTCTATTTCTGTCATCTGTAGCGTTCTGTACCTGTTTCTTTACACTTTACCCTACGTACTCCTCTCCAGATTGCCCTGAATGCACGAATGATGAATGGAGTGGTTGTGCAATTAAAATACTCAGAATACAAACCTCATGGAGCCAGTCATGGCTGATTTGGTGTTTTAAACTGTTTCTCTAATTCAATTGATTCATTTAAATAGGCTGGCTTAAAGATCACGAGAAATCTCTTGAAAAAGAGTCAAAGATACAAGCATACAATTTTGCCACTACTTGTTCAAAACTAGAACTGAAAGAATTTATAAAGCCACCTATCCACGTAGGGTTAGAATTAAGAACGAACCAGCTAACTTTGCAGCCTTTTTCATAGAGTGACTCCCTAGTCTCCAGAGAAAAGTATCTATAAAGCCTTTCCCAGTTGGCACAGGGCTTCAGCTATATTGTTTTATCTAATCCTCTCGACCTGCGTCTTACCTTTTTAAGTTACCACCTGGGCTTCTTTTTCAGAGATGATCTGAAGTGTTAGGTCTTACTAATTGAGCAACATCTTCCCAGAGCCCTGTCTTCATTACGTCAACTTCCTTTGACAGCTAGAAAGGCTGTCTTAGCCATTTCCTGTTCAGAGTCCTGCCTGCTCTAAGCCACTGACCTGCACACTGGCTTCCGGCTTCAGGGCTGCCTTTCATTAGCCACTCACTGGAGGGGCAGAGAGAGGACTGGCCACTGAGCCCATGCCCACTGAGGTGATCAACCGCATTCCTCACCACCTCCTCTTCTGCAGTCTTCCAATTGTTTATGACTATGACCTCCTGGGCTTCCCTGATGGCTCAGTTGGTAAAGAATCTCCCTGCAATGCAAGACACCCCAGTTCAAGTCCTGGGCCGGGAAGATCCCCTAGAGAAGGGATAGGCTACCCACTCCATATTCTTGGGCTTCTCTTGGGGCTCAGCCGGTAAAGAATCCACCTGCAATGTGGGAGACCTGGGTTTGATCCCTGGGTTGGGAAGATCCCCTGGAGATGTGAAAGGCTATCCACTCCAGTATTCTGGCCTGGAGAATTCCATGGACTGTATAATCCATGGGGTTGCAAAGACTCGGACACGACTGGTAGAATTTCACTTCACATCACGACCTCCTGAGTTTTCAGGTCTTGGTTTCTGTTTGTTTTTTAAACATTTATTTACTTATTTGGCCGTGCCGGGTCTCAGCTGAGGCATATGAACTCTTAGTTGCAGCGTGCGGGATCTAGTTCCCTGACCAGGGATAGAGCCCGGGCCCCTGCATTGGGAACATGGAGTCTTACCCACTGGGCCACCAGAGAAATCCCGTGGTTTGTGTTTAAATCCACATGCCTCGTCGTTGTTGATCCTGGCACTCACAGCCTTCCAAGTGGAGTTGCATGTCCCTTCCCCTTTCACAAGCCCCACGTTCTGCCCAAATGAAACACCATTCTCCACCCTCTCCCGGCTTTGTTGCCACAAGTCCCTTTTGCTCCAACTACACAGTGCAGTTTTTTTCTTTGTAAAAATCTTTTATATATTGTCATTGTTCTGAGTAGCTTTTCACAGAATCTATCATAGTTATCTTTGCCATTTCTGAGTTAGTGGATTTATTTTGGGTATTTCCACTTTGGAGCTATTTACAAGTAACATGGCCATAAATATCTTTCATTTAAAATTATTTCCTCAAAACAAGCTTCCAAGAATATTACTATGTCAAATGGTATGGTCATTTTCACAGCTCTTGTTCTGTATTCAGGTTACCCTCAAGAAATATCCGTTTGTCCTACCCTTGGCACTGTTTAGAGTGGGCTTCTTTGAATTCCTCCCAACCCTGGGTTTTATAATAATTTGCTTTGTTGTTGTCATTCATTTAACCATTATGAAACGCCACTGTGAACTTATTTCAATTCTAAGTGAGGCTGACCTGTCAATAAAAAAATGTCAAGACTGAAATGTAGAGCAAAATAATAATTTAACGTAGAGCAAAAGTAACTTCCAAGTGGAGTGGGAGTGGGTCACGTTTTCAAATTTATCAGGCTGACTCTGAAGAATTTGCCTACACGCTGGCAGGGAGAAACTCTTGATGGCTGTTTAGCCAAAATTGCCACTACCACTCTGGTCTAGAGTCTTCTCTCCTCACGGGTGACTGCCAAAGTCTCAACAAATTCACCAACCTTCTACTCTCCCAGTCCTTTACCCACAGCTCTGGTTTATGGCTTAGTTGGTAAAGAATCTGCCTGCAGTGCAGGAGACCTGGGTTGGATTCCTTGGTTGGGAAGATCCCCTAGAGAAGAGGATGGCTACCCACTCCAGTATTCTTGCCTGGAGAATCCTATGGACAGAGAAGCCTGGCGGGCTACGGTCCATGGGGTCGCAAAGAGTCGGACATGACTTAGGCACGAACCACCACCACCAGTTTAAAGAGCTCACAGAGGAAATAGGGTGAGGGAAGGGTCAGGGGCACAGCCTGTTTACCGAGCTTTCTCCTGCATCTTGCGCTTCTCACCACTTTCTGAGAATCCAGATGCCTCAGAAAAGCTGCCGGCTGATGTTGGAGGCTCTCCCTCCAGCCCTTCAGCTGTAGGCGCCACAGCCCCTGTGCAAGGCTCACTTGCTGCTGTGTGTGATTCTGCCCTTGGCCTCTCGCTGCGCTGGAAGAGCTGAGCCCCAGTTCGGGATACTCCTGCTCTCACCACAAGCTGTTGTTGGCGGCAGGCTTACTCAAGGTTGTGTTCCCTGCCTTTTGTCTGCCTGCTGCTTGGTTTCTAGGGCTTGCTCTCCCGCGCTGTGGGCAGTCAGGGGATCCCGAGAACGGCCAGGTGCAGGGAACCGATTTTGTGCACAGTGAAGGCCCTCCCTGGTTGCGAGTCTGCAGTTCCTTTCCCTAGGGAGGGGTGTGGGAGCTCTGGGTTTAGCAGGATGTGGAGTCCTTGTGCACCCTGAGCGGGAACGGTTCGATAATCCAGATCAGATCTTAATGGAGATGTTCCTTTTCCAGTGGGTGGGTAGATTTACTTTGCAGTTGAAGGAAAAATAAGGAAGTCCTATATTGGCTTGGGCGCCTGGGAATTGAAACACAAGTCACAATAAAATAACCGAAGCGGGGCCCTTTCACAACATAAGGGCACTCGGCTCACACTGGCACTAAAGGTGACTGGTAGAAGCACCTTCAAGGCCATCCCCTGAGCAACTCTCCTGCTGTGATCCTACCCACGCTTCCACCCGACCTCCTTCAAGCTCCCGTTTTTTCTTAATACAGGAAATAACAACCAACCAACGTGCCAGGCGCTCTTCTACAGGCTTATATATAGGAGCTCAGTTTTCTGCTGCAACTTACAAGGTAGACGATTATCTCCATTTTACAGGTGAGAAACTGAGGTGCAGAGAAGCGAGGTAACTGGCCTGGACTCCCCAGCTAGGACCCTGGACTCGGCTGGCTGTGCTCTTAGCCAGTGGCCCAAGCCTGGCAGCAGGTCTGAAGCTGCAGAAAGAAGAGTCCCCCTTATCTCAGAACCATAACATCTGGCTCCCTGCTGCTGACCTGGCAGTTTTTTATTTGAATTTGATGTGCCAAACTTAACATGATTGTAATCTGAAAGCACGCAGATTCAGGAAGCTGTGAAGTTGCTTTACTCAGTGGATTTTGGAATAGTAAGAAATGATGAATAATAATAATAAAAAAAGCAGGCTTCCTGCTCTCAAGTCATCAAGTCTGGACAGAAAATCATTCAACATTCTTTACATAACATGTGGACATTAGAGGTCATATTTTATGGCTTCATTTAAAGTCAAGAAAGAAAAGCTCAGGGATCTGAAGTGCCTTGTTCAAGGTCATGAATTGCAATTAGATTGTTTAGATGGGTAAGTCAGCTAAGCGTTGCTGAAATGCTACTATTAGGATGCTATCTAGTTAAGGAACTCATGGCATTAGTTCGGGGAGTTCCTATAGCAACATGGGTTCATACGGCTTATTTCATATCCTATATCAATATTACCTCACATAGATCCATTTTCAACACTAAGCATGCCATTCTTTCTGGAACCATGACACATTGAACATCCAGAAATTGGTTGCACAGTATCAACATCCTCTCAAAGACAATTTGTTAGTCTTCTTAGTGCCATTATGGCCTTTAATCAGTGTTTCCAATTCCTGTGTGCTTTGCATACATTTCTAATGATTACCATTCCTTCACTTTCCATTCACATGAGGATAAAGGTGGTTTTTCTCTGATGGTGAAAAATGTGGTTTCCAGATCAGCCTAGGTTTGCACCTTATTGCTTTGTGACCTTGGGCTAGTTGAGTTGAGTTGAGTTCAGTTGCTCGGTTGTGTCCAAGTCCTTGGGACCCCATGGACTGCAGCACGCCAGGCCTCCCTGTCCATCACCAACTACCGGAGTTTGCTCAAACTCATGTCCATCGAGTCGGTGATGCCATCCAACCATCTCATCCTCTGTTGTTCCCTTCTCCTCCTGCATGCAATCTTTCCCAGCATCAGGGTCTTTTCCAACGAGTCAGTTCTTTGTTAGTCCCACCTCGCCTATCTGTGCCTCAATTTTTCCATTGGTAAAATAGGGACAACAATAGTACCTATACCCCATAGGGTTGATGGCAGGATTAAGTGACTTAGTATAAGCAACACTTTTAGGATAGGGCTTAGCATAAGCACCGTATGAAGGTCATCATTATTTCTAGAAGAGGAAGCTGAATTATAATGGAATCACTTCAGACTGTTAAATGGAGCTGAAAAAGTACTATTTCTGCTTCCCAGATGAAGGCTGGGCCTTGTTTTATTACAGCTTAAGTCAGACCTTAAAAAAATAGTTTTTCCAAGATCATCTTCTAAGAAATTGATTCAATTTACAGAATTGGAATTCTTTTTTTTTTTTTTACTTTACAATATTGTATTGGTTTTGCCATACATCAACATGAATCCGCCACGGGTGTACACGTGTTCCCCATCCTGAACCCTCTCCGCCCTCCCTCCCCGTACCATCCCTCTGGGTCATCCCAGTGCACCAGCCCCAAGCATCCTGTATCATGCATCGAACCTGGACTGGCGATTCGTTTCATATATGATATTATACATGTTTCAATGCCATTCTCCCAAATTGTCCCACTCTCTCCCTCTCCCACAGAGTCCAAAAGATTGTTCTATACATCTGTGTCTCTTTTGCTGTCTCGCATACAGGGTTATCGTTACCATCTTTCTAAATTCCATATATATGCGTTAGTATACTGTATTGGTGTTTTTCTTTCTGGCTTACTTCACTCTGTATAATAGGCTCCAGTTTCATCCACCTCATTAGAACTGATTCAAATGTATTCTTTTTAATGGCTGAGTAATACTCCATTGTGTATATGTACCACAGCTTTCTTATCCATTCATCTGCTGATGGACATCTAGGTTGCTTCCATGTCCTGGCTATTGTAAACAGTGTTGTGATGAAACTATAAGCAAGGTGAAAAGACAGCCTTCAGAATGGGAGAAAATAATAGCAAATGAAGCAACCGACAAAGAACTAATCTCAAAAATATACAAGCAACTCCTGTAGCTCAATGCCAGAAAAATAAACGACCCAATCAAAAAATGGGCCAAAGAACTAAACAGACAGTTCTCCAAAGAAGACATACAGATGGCTAACAAACACATGAAAAGATGCTCAACATCACTTATTATCAGAGAAATGAAAATCAAAACCACAATAAGGTACCATTTCACGCCAGTCAGAATGGCTGCTATCCAAAAGTCTACAAGCAATAAATGCTGGAGAGGGTGTGGAGAAAAGGGAACCCTCTTACACTGTTGGTGGAAATGCAAACTAGTACAGCCCCTATGGAGAACAGTGTGGAGATTCCTTAAAAAACTGGAAATAGAACTGCCTTATGATCCAGCAATCCCACTACTGAGAATTGGAATTCTTGCCAACCTTTTAAATGAAATCTCTATCTATATCTTTTCCAATAACAAATAAGAAAAAAAGGAAGAGAAAAATAAATTCTATTCTTTGTTCTACATTTTGAGTTCCCAAGTAGAACATTTTAATAGCACATATAAACAAATAAGTTAACGCAGTCACTATTTTAGAGGTTTACACAAATAGCCTTCTCAAATAGACTGTAAGCTAGTATGTACAAAGGTCAGTAAAGGGACGAGATCGGTAAGTCCAAAAGTGTTGTGGCTCCAAAGAAAAATGAGATTTTTACTGAATTTCATCTTGACCTTAATTTATCACCTGGCAGGTGCATAGATGGGGTATGTTTTGTAGCTATACATGCAATAGTAACTCATTCTTATTGACTATAGCTGGGCCTTCATAGACTTTTCTAAACCTTCCTACAAGCATCCTAAAATAAGTAGAATTAAAACATGGGCGGGGGGCGGGGTGGTGGTGGAATGGATGTTTCCAAGTAAGTTCTCCTTTTATCTTTGGAGACTATATGACGCAGTAGAACTGGAGTCCAACTTTAACTCCAGAGCAACAGTTTACAGTCAGTTTCGGTTTGTAGCAAGTGAAATAAGGACAATAAGGCTAATCCCACCGCATTTTTGCAAGGTTTATGTAAGAGATGCATATAAAGTGAGTGCCCAGTGACAGTTCTCGCTTCTCTTTTGTACTTTTCCAAGATTTACTTACTTTTTGGCCATGCTGGGTCTTTGCTGCTGCGTGTGGGTTTTCCCCAGCTGCAGTGAGTGGGGGCCGCCCTCTAGTTTCGGTGCACAGGCTTCTCACGTGGCGGCTTCTCTTGCTGGGGAGTGTGGCCTCGAGGCTCACGGGCTTCCGTAGTCGCGGCGTGTGAGTTCTCTAGTTGTCACTCACAGGCTCAGCTGCCTGGCGGCGTGTGGCATCTTCCTAGACCCGCGATTGAACCGGCGTCCCTTGCATTGCAAGGTTGATTCTTTACCACCGAACCATCGGGGAAGCCCCTCCTCTCTCTTTAGACGTAAGAAATAATATTTTGTGCTGTAGTGGGTGTGCAAAAAGGGAACCCTCCTACACTGGTGGCCACTGTGGAAAACAGTATGGAGGTTCCTCAGAAAACTAAAGATAGAGTTGATATATGATCCAGCAACCCCACTCCTGGGCATAGATCCAGACAGAACTATAATAATAAAAGATACACGTACCCCTATATCCATAGCAGCACTATTCACAATAGCCAAGACATGGAGACAACCTAAATGTCCATCGACAAATGAATGGATAAAGATGTGGTACATACATACAATGGAATAATACACAGCAATGAAAAAGAATGAAATAATTCCATTTGCAGCAACATGGATGGGCCTAGAGATTATCATACCGAGTGAAGTAAGTCAGACAGAGAAAGACAAATACATTATGTTATCACTTATATGTGGAATCTAAAGTGAAAGTGTTAGTTGCTCAGTCGAGTCAGACTCTTGGTGGACACATGGACTGTAGCCCGCCAGGCTTCTCTGTCCATGGAATTCTCCAGACAGGAATACTGGAGTGGGTAGCCATTCCCTTCTCCGGGGGATCTTTCTGACCCAGGGGTCCAACCTGGGTCTCCGGCACTGTAGGTGGATTCTTTATCATCTGAGCCACGTGACACAAATGAACTCAAGTACGAAACAGAAACAGACTTACAGACACACAGAACACACTGGGTTTGCCAAAGGGCTGGTGAGGGAAGGATGGAGTGGGAGTTTGGGATTAGCAGAGGCAAACTATTGTATATAGGATGGATAAACAACAAAGTCCTGCTATACAGCGTAGGAACTACATTCAATATCCTGTGATAAACCATCATGGGAAAGAATATGAAAAAGGGAGTTTATATATACACATATATGTATCTGAGTCACTTTGATGTACAGCAGAAATGAACACAACATTGTAAATCAACTATACTTCAATAAAAAAAAAGAATATTTTGATTAGAAAAAGCTGCCTCTTCCCGGAGGATGGAAGCACGCAGTGTCCTGGGTCTGTGGTTCGGGCTGTCAGTGCCCCTGCGGACTCAGAAGGCAGCTCCTCTCACTGCAGGAACCCTGGAGCCAGGGTCTGGCTTGGAGCGTTCGAGCTGGAGTCCAGTCCCCGGGCTCCCCAGACATGAGCATGCACAGCAGCAGCCCGGTGTCTGTGATGAGGAGGAGCCAGACGTGTGCTTGTAAGGACAGAGGGATTTCTGAGAAGAGAACACAGCAAGTACAAAGGCCCTGGGATGGGGATCAGGCCTGGTGAGCTTGGGGAACACACAGCCCCCGGGCTGAAGAGCAGTTGTCAAGGGGAAGCCTGTGGAAGATGAGGCCAGAAAGGCAGGCAAGGCCAGACTGCTCAGTTCCTTGAAAGGACGAGGACAGGAGTTTAGATTTTATCCTAATTATATGGGAAACCACCAAAGGGTTTTATAGATGATATGAAATCTATGTTACAAAGATCATTTTGGCCACAGTCCAGCCAAGATATGTGATGAGCGTGGAAGCAGAGGGACCAGTAAAAGGTAACCTTGGGTGTCTCCATGAGCGACAGGGTGCTGACGTCCCAAGATTCAGATGTCGGGCTAGTGGCTGAGGAATAAAGGAGAGGGGAGTGCTTCAGGACTTGCTCAGAGAGTTAGAGGCTATAAAGGAAAGTGGAATTAAATAGACTCCTTGCATACAGTCCATGAGGTTGCAAAGAGTCTGACACAACTGAGCGACTTTCACTTTCACCTTGCATATTACAGCCATAAAGAGGAACGAATCTGGGTCATTTGTAGAGACATGGATGGACCTAGAGTCTGCATATGGAGTGAAGTAAATCAGAAAGAGAAAAACAAATATCGCATATTAACACACATATGAAATCGAGAAAAATGGTAGTGATGAACCTACTTGTGCAGGGCAGGAGTAGAGATGCAGACATAGAGAATGGATATGTGGACGCAGTGGAGAAGGGCATGTGGAATGAATTGGGAGATTAGGATTGCATATACACGCTACCATGTGTAAAACAGATAGCGGGTAAGAACCTGCTGTATAGCACAGGGAGCTCAGCTCAATGCTCACTGATGACCTAGAGGGGTGGGAAGACAGGGCCGGTGGAGTGGGAGAGAAGCCCAAGACGGAGGGGATATACATACACATATAGCTGATTCCCTTTGTTGTACAGCAGAGACCAACACAACACTGTGAAACAACTATACAATTAAAAAAAAAAAAGACTAATTAAAAAAAATGACTCCTTGACTTTTGGTTTCAGCAACTGGGTAGATGGCTTCCCTGATGGCTCAGCGGGTAAAAAAATCTGCCTACGATGCAGGAGATACAGGAGACTCAGATTTGATCCCTGGGTCGGGAAGATCCCCTGGAGGAGGAAATGGCAACCCACTCCAGTACTCTTACCTGGGAAATCCTGTGGACAGAGGAGCCTGGTGGGCTATGGTCTATGGGATCACAAATAGTCAGGCACGCATGCACAGGTAGATGGCACTGCCATGGGCGGGAGGTTAAGAAGAGTAGGGATGTAACAGGTTTGGATGGGTGCAGTCAAGAGTTTGGACATGTTCAGTTTGAGACACTTATTAGCCATTCAAATGGATATGGCAAGCAGGCAGTTGGATATGTAAGTGTGGAACCTTAGGTTTAGGCTAAAATTCTAAACTTGAGACTTTTAGCTTATAAATAATATTTAAAGGCACAGGGCTGGATCTAGAGAGAGAGAAAGAATACAGGACCAAGACCTGGGTCCTCTTACTTTCAAAGGTTGGGCTTAGGAGGTAATGGCTGCAAAGTAGATTGAGGAGGTGAGGACAACCTCCTGGACGGTATAGAGCTGTCTGCCACAGGGGCTGGGTGTGTAGTTCCCACAGACTTACAGGGACGGCCCTGGGGGGACAGGCTCTTCTCTGGAGAATAAACTAGTTTACTAAGTAATAAAACTGTTTCTCTGCAGCTATCAATCAGTATTTATTTTTGTTGCTTTTATTTACTTTGCTAATTTAGTTGATATAAAATGATATGATAGTTCTTTTAATTTGCACTTGTAAAACAAACCAAGTATTACTTTGCTGTTTTCTCTTGTTATATGAGCATTCTGTTAATATCTTTGAGACTGGTTCTTGTAAATGATTATGGTTCACTTCCATTTTTGTATTGATTTTTTTCTTTCCTTCACTTGGGATTTTTTTTGATTGGAAGTAACAGAAAATTTGACTACAATAAGAAGGGGTTATTTCTGCTTACAAACAAGATGTTGAAAGGTAGATAATCCAGCAATTCTAGAAATCCTCTAGGATCAACACTTCACCTTTCCAATGCACCATCCTCAGCAGGGGTTTGCTTCCTCAGGCTTATCTGAAGGCTGCCAAACCTCAGGGCATCACATCTATATTCCAGCAGGAAGAAGAACACGGAGCAAAACTCTTGTACTAGCTGAGTCTATTCCTCTTCATCAGGAAAACAATAACTTTTCTTGAAGCCATGCCAGTAGAAGTCTGCTTACATCACATTGACCAGAAATTGGCCAAATAGCCATGCCAAGTTGCAAAGGAGGCTGGGAAGGTGATTACTTTTTTTTTATTCATTTCTTATTCATTTAATCATAACTAAACATGTAGCAGGACCACACTCAAGGCATCCTGTGTAAATCACATTCTAGCTTCTCTTTAAAGTTTTTTACTTTAATTTTATTGGAAGCTATCTAATAAAATTTAATCAGTTAATTTTTATACTGTAAAATGTACGTTTTTTATTGCATGGTTTTATGAATTTTTAAAAAACACAGAAAAGATGAGTTTTTAACTGTGGCTACTGCTGCTCCTGCCAAATTGCCTGATGGTCCAACAGTGGGAAAGGACAGTTATTCAACAAAATGTGTAGTTGGAAAAAGGTGTGAATACTTAATTGATGCTTCCTGAGATGAGATAAGGTCTTCCTTTGAGGCTCAGCTGGTAAAGAATCTGCCTGCAATGCGGGAGACCTGGGTTCAATCTCTGGGTTGGGAAGATCTCCTGGAGAAGCTAAAGGCTATCCACTCCCGTATTCTGGCCTGGAGAATTCCAGCAATGAGATCAAGTGGAATAAAGAGTGAGAAGGGTCCTCCTGAGTCATGGGGGCAGGCTGCATCTCAAGAGTTCTTGACCATAATCCCTAGGTTTCTGCTAAGCTCAAGAACCATCCCATCCCTTCTGTGCTTTTCTTCCCAGGCAAGGAAGAGGCTTGTGTCCCAGCAGTGACTGCCGTGATGATCTGATAGGAGACTTAGTTTTGTTGTCTCCACTGGGGTGAGGCTATGAATGTAAATGAATAAATGAACTAGAAAACAGCTGTTACGTGTACATTTTCATTAATCATTCCCATTTCCAGCATGTCTGAGTGATAAGAGATGACAGTGAATGGCAATGAATAGGTAATACAAGTAACTGAACGTCAGTATCAAACTTACCATATACATGAAAGTCTGGCACATCCCCACAGGGTGGGCATATGGTAATACCAGTACAAGCATTTAGTGAGCCCACCTACTGGATGCTTACCCTACAGTCTCTCATTTAATCTTCACAACCACCTTGTAACCTGGTGTGTTGAATCTTCTCTGGATTAGAGATAAATGATTTGGGCTTGACCCTTCCCTGTCAATTTTCTGTAGGATATGATGAGATATAACTCATATTTATAAACTTGCTTGGTTTTCATCTGTACTTGGTAAAAAAAAAGAACAAGGGTAAAGTAAGTCAAAAGCATGGTCAGTATCTTGCATGTTTAAAGTAAAGGTAGATTTAGTTGCTCTTAGACGTGGTTTAAAAAAAAAACGTATAGATCTAATTTAAAACTGATATACTCTGGTAAAATGTCTCTTTTTTTACCTTCTATGTCTCTTCCATGCTTTAATCTTCTGTATATAATTTGCATATCAAGTTAAATCATGTTTACATTAATTTTTTTCAGCTAACATTATTTCATACATACTTCTCCATAACTCTGCCACTGTAACGTGGATATTTCTCATCTTTTCTGGGCTTCAGTTTCTTCTGTAAAATGAGGCAGTTAGGCTATTATTTAATAGCAAAGTTTTTCTAGCTCTAATAGAATACCTATTATCACAGGGGAATAATAGAAATATAGCATGAATGACACAGGAGTCTTTTCTGGAGAAGAAGTTTACTTCAAAACAGGGATGCTACTTAATGGGCCATAACTTTCCTGTTGTTCATGAGTCAGCATGAAAAATACCTCCAGAGAAGGCTAAGTAGGTCAGATTTATCTAAGAAGACAGCTGTGTAATCCTGTATCCCTCTCCAACCCCATGGCACTGCAGACATACTTCTGGCTTTTGAACAACAGTCAAATAGCATTACCAACTCTGTAAAGTCCACAAGACCACAACTTGAAAAATTAAGCTGACCTTTAAAAAGCTTCAGTAGAAATATAAAATAGAGCTGTATTTATATACTGTCTATAGCCATTTTCTTCTATCTGTTAAGCCATTTTCATTGATTCTATGGTATTGGCTGGTGTGGAAAAGTTTCAGCAAAAAGTAAAACAGTTTAAAAATTAGTAAAAAAAAAAAGTTTTTGCCTGTGACTGTTTATTAAACTATTTAATAAAACCTGTTAGGTTACCGATGTTTGCTTGCTTTTCTTCCTAAGTCGTATGGCCAGAAGACATATAAATACACATTGTAGGGACTTGCCTGGCAGTCCAGTGGTTAAGATATCATTTTCCAATGTAGAGGGTGGAAGTTTGATCCCTGGTCAGGTAGATCCCACATGCTTCTTGGCCAAAACCCAAAAAAACATAAAACAGAAGCAATACTGTAACAAATTCAAAAAAGGCTTTAAAAATGATTTACTTCAAAAAAAATCTTAGAAAAAATACATATTGTAAATAAACAGGTCAATGAGGGAACTTTCATGTAAAAACATACTTCGAAGGTGCAGTTACTACCTAAGTGGACTAGGCAAGTATTCTTGTCTAAAGAGGCCTCCTTAACACAGGAGAAGATAGACCTTCAGAGCCAAAGGGGCAAAAGCAAACCTAGAGAAGTGAAATGAAGAGAAAAAAGGGACATGCTGGTTTGGGACTGGAGATTATTGCTAGGGAAAGGTAGATGCTGGCAGGCAAGTGGGAAAAAGGCAAGGGATGGGAGGATACCAGAGTATAGATAATGCAACATGCTTTTTATTTTTAACATGGAGGTTTTATATTTATGCTAATCTTCTTAAATGTTAAGTTCTGGCCAAGCAATTAGGCTATTTAACCTTGTTTAGAGTTATGCCCAGACAGTGTGAGGCTGGGTTCATAGTACTGTATTATGTCCTTGGGAAAGAGAGGATCCATAATTGACTTAGTTCCCTCTGCATCTGTCCTGCTATTCGACCACTGCTTTGCCATTGTCTAGACTCTAAGGCACCAGAAGCAATTAAACAGAGGATCAATGTAAGCAGACAGGTGTGCCCCGGTCACTTCCCTTCTTTATATTGCTCTTATTTTCTGAATTTCATACAAGCTACTCTGGAAGCAGCAAATTAACTAAAAATATCTTAAGACTGCCAATATTTCCAGCTTGTGTAAATGGCTTCCTGAATAAACCCTTGCTGTTGATCCCGTTGGCACGGCATTAACTTAAAAGAAATCTCCGATCTTATGTGTACTTTTTGGTTCTAGGCATCAAAAAATGGAGCCAGAAAACACATTTCCGAGGATCACTTATATTTCCGCGGGAATGTTAGAGACAGGCAACTGACCACGTCCCAGACCGCAGCCAGATTTCAGAAGAGGCTGGCTAAATTTTGCAATAGGAATCCGAAAAGGAGTGTGTGCAGGGTCTTTGAAACTGTAAATCCTCTCCGAAGAGGCTTCCCCACCTGTTACAACTGGACGGTCTCCACCGAGGGTGCCGGGCGCGCCACCGCCACGCGGCGCTGAGGTCAGCCTCTCGGGTCTTGGGGGGAGCTCTTTTTATGTTAAATTACAGACTTCGCAGCCACCGGATACCCTCGCTGCAGACTGGCAGTAGCCATGTGGCTGCACTCGCCTTTCCGGACAACCAGTGCATTATTTCCACTAATAGCCTGCCCAGGGCCTCCCGCTGGGCGACTCCTCATCCCACCACCCACCACCACCCGGCGTCCCCGTGGGTCATAACGCGATCGTGGCCCGCGTGCCCAAACCAAGCGGAAACCACCTCAAAGTTCCTGGCGACAGTGGCCCGGGATCCCTCCCGCCGGCTCTCAGAGCCCCTGTCACGGTCGCGGAAAATGCCTGGAGCCCCCGCCTCGGGGAAGGCGGCCGCCAAGGGGCCTCGAGCCGGGCCCGCGGCCGTGCATTCCGCGCGGGGCGGGGCGGCGGCCGCGGCGTTCGCATTGTCCACGTTCCCCGCGCCCCTCGGCGTTCTGTCCCTCCCTATCTGTGGCGCACACGCGCGAAGCGAGCGGCGCGCCCGAGGCGGGCCGGCAGCAGCTGCGGCGGCGGCGGCGGCGGCGGCGGCGGGGCGGGGGCGGCGCGGCGGCGCGGGGCGGGGCGGAGCTAGGCGAGCGGGCGGCGCGGGGGCGGGCCCGGGCGAGGCGGCCGGGGCGCCAGCGAGCGGGCGGTGAGCGCGGCGACCAGCCGAGAGGAGCGCGAGCAGCAGCATGGCGGGGCCCCGACGCCCGCAGCCCGGCTGCTACCGCCGCACCGCCGCGGCCGTGAACCTCCTGCTGGGCGTCTTCCACGTTCTTCTGCCCTGCGGCCGCCCGGGAGGGGCTCAGGGACAAGGTCAGCCTGGCGCCGCTCCGCGGGCTCCTCTCTCCACCCCGCCCCCCCTCTCTTTCTTTTGGGGGAACCGCTGAGATCTGTAAGAGGGCGAGGGGAGGAACGGGAAAGGGGGAAGGAGAGCGGCTGCAATTCCGGGCTGGTGCCCTCCGCTCCCCGCGGCGTCCGCTCCAGCGCCCCCGGCCACCCGAAAGCTGGGCAGTCGCGGGGCTCGGGGACCGCGGCGCGGACCGCTAGCCGCGCGCGCCCCGGAGCCTTTGTGCGCGGGCCCCGGGCGCCCCGGGCGCAGCCCCCGCTTTGTGTGGCGCGCGCTGGGGCCCCGCCGCGGCCCGGTTTCCTGCAGCTTTGTTCCCGGAGCCCGGCCGCCAGGGCCGCGTCCCGCACTCGCCCGCTGCAGCTGCTGCGGGATGCGGAGCGCGGGGTCCCGCGGGGTGGCCTGCCTTCCCCCCAAGCGCGAGAACTCGCGAGTCCGCACGCAGTCGCCTCACAGTCCGAGGGGCTGCCGGCTCGCACCGGGTGCATTGTGTTCCGATCTGCGGCTGGTTCCTCGGGTGGCCTCCGCTTCTGGAAGGGAAGGGAGGCTTGTTTTGGTGAGGCGGGTGCACGGAGGAGACGATCGGGAAACAGGAAGCGTTTCTTTTCCGTGCATTAAAACCGCGTTATGTTTTTTGGTGTTGGTGCAGCGATCGAGCCCATGCCGAACGTGGTGGAGCTGTGGCAGGCGGAGGAAGGGGAACTCCTGCTGCCCACTCAGGTGAGGACGGCCGAGGTGACAGGGCGGCTGCCGGGGAGCGGGGCGGGGGGAGGGGGAGAGGCTCCGAGGCCGCGGCCCCCCCGCGGCGCGGGCGCTCGGGCCACTTTGCAAGACAAATAAACGGTCGGGCCGAGCCTGAACACCTGGCCACGGTGGCCTGCGCGGCCTCCTCCCGCGCCATGTGACAGGGCGTGAGTCACGCCGGCCCCAAGTTCAGGAGGTGGGAGCCGAGGCCACCTCAGCAGGGCCGCGGCCCGCGGCGCTGGTGCCCAGGGACAGGGCGGGCCCCTCGGCCGGCTGTGGTCCAGGGTGGGCGAGGGGCCCATGCCCTGATCTCTCGGTGAGCCGTGCTGTGTGCCTGAGGACCACCGGAAGATGCAGTGTTGATTGCAGAAATGTTAGCGAGCGGTCCTTGCCATTGGCCTTAAGTAGCTTTGTTTGGATGAAGATGGGACTTTAAAGGATGGTGATCTTGGATCTTTTCCAAGTGCCTTTAATTTGTGTTAAAATACAGCCTCTTGCTAAAAACTCGGATTTAAGGCCCCCACTCCCACCCCATGCGATATAATGATGGCATGTGGAAAAATCGTTGGTCAAGATTGGTTGGACATTTGGCATCATCCAGGGTTTACCACTGCCATAGAGTACAGCAAAACCTTTGTGTTTAAGGTTTTTTAACTTTAGGAGAAATTTTCATTGACTGCAGATGTACATATTTAAATATAATATTGTTGAGTGTCTTTGAGCAGCGACAGTATGCATGCACAGCATGGGAGATGCATGTTTTGGGTAGGTGGGGGAGTGCTTTGACTCCTCAGGGAATAGTCAGTTTGTGTGCTGTAGTTTTGAGGATGTTCATTACTTTCTCCATTGGTGGTAGCACTTAATTCTATGTTGTCTCTTGTGGCTGTTTAGAAAACAGGATGTGTAGCTGGAAATTGGTGATGCTGTGCAGTTTTACATTTCGGAGTGCTGCTAGATATTTGGAATATTCGTTTTAATACAGGGCTAATGAATAACAACTTCAAGGTGGAGAGGTAATTTTTTTAGAGGAAAAATTTCCTGACCCTTCGCTGAAGGCCAGGGTGCTGCATAAGACCAGTCCTTGGAGAAAAACTCCTGTCGGGATAGGGATCAAACAGTTTGTCCTTCTCTTAAAAGTTTATTCCTAAATGGATCCCTCCCCCCACCCCCCACCCCCATTGTAAATGGCAAATGTGTAGTGTTAAAAAATGCAATAAGATAAAAAGAACAAAATAGAAATCATTCAGTTCCTGATGAGAGAACCATACTTAACATTTGACATATTTACTTTTAACAAATAAAGTATGGTCATATTTGTGTATATCAGAGTTTTCCACAGAGGTGTTAGTAACATTTGGGGCTGGAGAATTCTTTATTGTGGGGGCTGGCGTGCTGTCGCGCCGTTAGAGCATCTGCCCCTACCCACTGGATGCCAGTGGCTCCTACTTCTCTCTCCCCCTTGTCCCTCCCCCCCCCCCCAATTTGTGACAGCTAAAAATGTCTCCAGACGTCGCCAAATGTCTCTCGGGAGCAGAATTGCCTGGGTTGAGAAGCACTGGTGTATATCTATACATATTTGCATTTTTACTCAATCGTACCCTCTACCTCTTCTTAACTGGTTAGTGTTGAAAGCCAACCCAGACTGAAAGGAAAGTAAATTATAGACTTTCATTTGTTATAGCAGTAGTTGAAGGCCCAGTCACTGTCCTCAGAGGTGGAAATGTCAGTCTCTGATATGATGAAGGATTTTATTTATAGGCTCAAAAGTGATTTTATTTAATTCTTAATTTCTGGTTTTGTTTATATGTATAATATAGTTTGTTTTGGTAAAATAGTGTTAGAATTTTAGAAGCTGTCCCTCTGGCATGTTCACTATAGAAGCGTTTATACCTAGGCTATTTTAATCAAAGCTGTAATGAAAGTGAAACTGATGTTCAAAATCATTTTCTAAATATTTCATCTCTGTGTGTATGTGTATTTTTTTGAAATTGTTTTACTGTGCATGTACCTGGGTAGGGGTAGGGATAGATGTGGGTCTATTTGTATTTATCTATCTAAGCTGCATGTCTGTCTAAATGGCGTGTGTGTGTGTGTGTGTGTGTGTGTGTGTGTGTGAGTGTGGTGTAAACTGCAGAGAATTCTGAAGAGAGTTATTTTTAGGGAATTCTTTTCAAAGTAGTTTGAATTTTTTCAGAAAAAGTTCTCTCATATGTGTTATGGAGTCAATTCAAAGTAGACTATTTATAGGTGTTATTTAAATTTGAAGGTTTTCTGTTTAATGAATTTGTAAGTTGGGTTGCTTTCAGGAAGACTTAAAGATGGCTTCGGAAGCTAAGATTTGTCAGTGGTTGGTAAAATAGGAGTGTCCGAAGATGTGGTGTTACAAAATTGAATACTAACACTGGCCGACACTTGTTATTTGCACAGTTCTCTCTTTTGGAAATGTTTTTTTGTCGATTGGGCTTTTTTTCTTTTTCTAATGGCTCTCTTAACGGACCAAGAACTTGAATAATGCATCATTAGTAAAACCAGATATAACTGAGTTGTTATAAGCTGCCAGACCTCCAGGGTTTGACTCGGAGCTCCATTCTTCCCGCCTCTCTGTCCTCTCTGTTTCTTCATCTGCAAAATGGGGTTAATAGTGGTACTGATCTCAGGATTTTGTGCCGATTAAGTGCCTTGAACTTAGTGAGTGCTTAATGCAGGTTTCCTATTATTGTGGCAGTATTCTCATCTGACCCCTATATTTGGTCACTGGAGAGTGTGGAACAGCTTTCCTGCTTTGAAGGGGCTGAGCCCGTGCAGATAACTGAGCAGTAGTATGTGCCTAGCAATTGCATAGTGGCTCAGACTGTTGCAAGAGTCTGCCTGCAATGCAGGAGACCCGGCTTCGATCCCTGGGTCAGGAAGATCCCCTGGAGAAGGGAATGGCAACCCACTCCAGTATTCTTGCCTGGAGAATCCCATGGATGGAGGAGCCTGGCAGGTTACAGTCCATGAGGTTGAAGAGGCAGACACAACTGAGCAACTCACACTTATTATGTGCCCAGCAATTGCATAGATAAGTTATATTATTCATATCTTTTTGTTATATACTCTTGTTTTGTAAAATATTTTGGTCTAAGGACATTAAAACTTGATCTGTGTTGATAACAAGAAGGGAGAAGAAAACATGTTATTTTACAGTTAGATTTACAGAATTTTCCCTCTCCTCTGATTGTGCTTCATCCAGGCTTTCACCATGCCAACTCCCAAGCAAATGCTTTTGTCAAATATTTTATTGTCAAGAAGTAGTTGCGTGTGTGCAAGACACTGCTGTGTGCCCCTTCTTACTCTTCCTCCAAGATCAGAAACTTCTGGGATTCCCTGTGAACCGTTTGACCTACTCTGGGCCTGAGGCCTTTTGTGATCTGACCTTGTCCATGGCCTTGCTCATTCCTCCAGGACACTCGTCTGCCCCTTGGCTAGCCAGGCCCAACACGGGTCTGTTGAATGGAAGCATGAATTCTATTGCCTTGCCGTTTATCCAAGACCAGTCCTTCCTGACCCCTATCTTGGCATTGGCACTGTCTACATTTCTCTTACCTCTTTGAGTTCTTTGAGTGTATGGATTTGTTTTCTTTCTCTTGTGTATGCCTTGTTGCCCTAATTGGGTTTCCCTTAAGAGAGTTTGGGCATCTACGCTTGGTGGCCCCATTGTGGGGCATTCAGGGGTTCTTCCTGCTGAAAGAGGAGCAGTGGTCAGTGTCTTGTCTAGTTCCCTGTTTAGGAGGTTAGTCTTTCTCAAAGATGGCCGATGGACTATCTTAGACATTGAGTTCTTATTATTAATAATCACATTTCTATTAGTTCTAGGCGCAAGAAGGGCAATCTAGAATTTATTAATTTAGTCTCTTCAGCCTTTGCTGGGGTGAGAAGCCTCACCCCTAAGGGTCTGAGCCGTGAACATGGCTGCTGAGGAGGAGCAGCTGTTACCTGGTCCAGAAGCGTGTTGGTCTGGGATGGCGTGGGATGGGATGCGGAGGCCACGCTCTTCTGGCCTGGTTGGTCCATCTAGCAAAGAGCTGACCTGGGTTCAGATAGTACAGTGTTGAATAAGAAATGTTTTTGCCTTTAAAAATCCCACAGCTTGTTTATTTTACCCTCTCAAGCCTGAGCATGTAGATAACGGAAATCAGTGGAAAGTGAAACAGGAAATGGCAGAGTATCTCAGGTACTAAGGAAATAGCCTCTTGCTCCAGGCCAGGAAGCACCGCCTCCTATTTGGAAAGCTTTTTGTCATAGAGGTTTATTTTTGGTTGCATCAGATTCCACTGTTAACGTAAAAAAATACTAACATGGGATGAATACTGCTGGCATTGTTTAAAAGCCCTCGAGTTGTTCAGTTCAGTCACTCCGTCGTGTCTGACTCTTTGTGACCCCATGGACCGCAGCACGCCAGGCCTCCTTGTCCATCACCAACTCCCGGAGCTTGCTCAAACTCATGTCCATTGAGTTGGTGATGCCATCCAACCATCTCATCCTCTGTTGTCCCCTTCTCTTCCCACCTTCACTCTTTCCCTGCATCAGGGTCTTTTCATATGAGTCAGCTCTTTGCATCAGGTGGCCCAAGTACGGGAGTTTCAGCTTCAGCATCAGTCCTTCCAATGAACATTCAGGACTGATATCCTTTAGGATGGACTGGTTGGATCTCTTGGCAGTCCAAGGGACTCTCAGGAGTCTTCTCCAACACCACAGTTCAAAAGCATCAGTTCTTTTGTGCTCAGCTTTCTTTATGGTCCAACTCTCACATCCATACATGACCACTGGAAAAACCATAGCTTTGATTAGACAGATCATTGTAGGCAAAGTAATGTCTCTGCTTTTTAATATACTGACTAGGTTTGTCATAGCTTTTCTTCAAAGGGGCAAGCGTCTTTCAATTTTATGGCTGCAGTCACCATCTGCAGTGATTTTGGAGTCTAGGAAAATAAAGTCTGTCATTGTTTCCCCATCTGTTTGCCATGATGAAACTGGATGCCATGGTCTTAGGTTTTTGAATGTTGAGTTTTAAGCCAGCTTTTTTACTCTCCTCTTTTACTTTCATTAAGAATCTTTTTAGTTCTTCTTCACTTTCTGCCATAAGGGTGGTATCATCTGAATATCTGAGGTTATTGATATTTTTCCCAGCCTTCTTGGTTCTAGTTTGTGCTTCATCCAGCCCGGCATTTCACACGATGTACTCTGCATATAAATTAAATAAGCAGGGTGACAATATACAGCCTTGATGTACTCCTTTCCCTATTTGGAACCCGTCCGTTGTTCCATGTCTGTTTCTAACGTTGCTTCTTGACCTGCATGCAGATTTCTCAGGAGGCAGGTCAGGTGGTCTGGTATTCCCATCTCTCTTAAGAATTTTCCATAGTTTGTTGTGATTCACACTGTCAAAGGCTTTGGTGTAGTCAATAAAGCAGGAGACTAACAAAAAGAACTGTCTGAATTTTTCTGTGATCCAGTGGATGTTGGCAATCTGATCTCTGGTTCCTCTGCCTTTTCTAAATCCAGCTTGAACATCTGGAAGTTCACAGTTGACGTACTGTTGAAGCTTGGCTTAGAGAATTTTGAGCATTACTTTGCTAGCATGTGAGATGAGTGCAATTGTGTGGTAGTTTGAGCATTCTTTGGCATTGCCTTTCTTTGGGATTGAAGTGAAAACTGACCTTTTCCAGTCCTGTGGCCACTGCTGAGTTTTCCAAATTTGCTGGCATATTGAGTGCAGCACTTTCACAGCATCATCTTTTAGGATTTGAAATAGCTCAACTGGAATTCCATCACCTCCACTAGCTTTGTTCGTAGTGATGCTTCCTAAGGCCCACTTGACTTCACATTCCAGGATGTTTGGCTCCAGGAGAGTGATCACACCATCGTGATTATCTGGCTCATGAAGATCTTTTTTGTACAGTTCTTCTGTGTATTCTTGCCACCTCTTCTTAATATCTTCTGCTTCTGTTAGGTCCATACCATTTCTGTCTTTTATTGTGCCCATCTTTGCATGAAATGTTCCCTTGGTGTCTCTGTAATTTTCTTGAAGAGATCTCTAGTCTTTCCCATTCTATAACACCCTCGGATGTTAACTCATGCTAAGACTCCAGAAGCTATGAAGTGTTGAGAGCTGATTTCAGATGAGGAAATTGAGACCCCACAGTGGGTAAGTAACTTGTCCAAGGTGATAAGCACGCAGCAGTCATGGAATTTGAACCCTGGAGATGTTCAGCATGAGATCGGGCTTTTGGCCCCCTTGCTCCTGTGTGAGTTTTAATGCCGTCTGACCAGAAAAATACCGTGGTGCTGATAAAGTGCCCACGTCTGAGAGAAATAAATGGATGTTCAGTTTCAAATTTTAAAAACTTGCTTAATTGAGTTTTAAAAAATAGTTATATCTACTGCTATTAACATTTTTAATTGGAAAAAATTTTTATTGAGCTATAATTGACATAAAATGTTCCATGAGTTTTAGGTTTACACCATAATGATTCTATACTTGGAGCTGCTGAAAAATGATCACCACAGTCAGTCTAGTTAACTTTTATTTATTTTTTAGTTTTTGGCCATGCCATATGAATCTTACTTCACCAACTAGGGATTGAACCCGCACCCCCTGTATTGGAAGCCTGGCCCACCAGGGAAGTCTCAATAAGTCTAGTTAAGATCTATTACCATACCTAGTAACAAACATTTTTTTCTTGTGATGAGAACTTTTAAGATTTACTCTCTCAGCCAATTTCACATATGCTGTACAATATTATTTACTGTGGTCACCAGGCTCTACATTATATCCTTGTGACAAATTACTCATTTTATAAATGAAGTCCGCACCTTTTGACATCCTTCATTCATTTTGCCCAACCCCCGTCCCCCTGCCCCTGGGAACCACCAATCTGTTCCTTGGATCTGTGAACTTGGTGTTCTGTTTTTTTGTTTTGTTTTGTTAAAGATTCCACAAATAGGCGAGATCATATGGAATTTGGTCTTCGACTTATTTCACCTTGCATGATGCCCTCATAGTCTGTTCATGTTGTTACAAATGGCAAGATTTCATTTTTTTAATATGGCTGAGTAATATTCCAGTGTGTTTTCATACCACATGTTCTTTATCCATCCATCCATCAGTGGACACTTAGATTACAACTTAGGTTGCATCTTTGTGTTGGTACTGTAAATAATGCTGCAGTGAGCTTAGATATGTATATATATCTATCTACTATATATATTTTCAAGTTAGTGTTTTAGTTTCTCTGGATGAATACTCAGACATGGAATTGCTGGATCGTATGGTAGTTCTGGTTTTAATTTTTTGCGAAACCTCCATACTGTTTCCATAGCGGCTGCGCCACAGTACATCCCACCGGCAGTGCCCGAGGGTTCCCTTTTTTCCACATCTTCTCCAACCTTTGTGATCTTCTGTCTTTTTGATAATAGCTTTCTGACAGGTATGGGGCAGTACTCACTAGTATTTAGGAAACAGACTGTGCTTAGCCCTGCAGACATTTATGGCACACATACTGTGGGCTGAGCACTGTTTGACGTGCTGGGGCTGTCACGGGGAACAAGGAAAGAAAACCACTGCCCGCACTGAGCTGCCTGTTTAATGGAGGCATATGGGTGATAAATGAGAAGTAGACAAAATTGTAAGTTATGTACTCTGTTAGAAGGGCATCAGTGATAATGTGGTGGCAGACTGGAGGAAGATTTGGACAGTAGGAATTACAGTTTTAATTTAAGAGGTCAAGGTAGGCATATGACTCTGCAGTCCCACGCCTGGGCGAGTATCAAGAGAAAAACGTGATCTAAAAGGATACGTGTGCCCCAGTGTTCCTTGCAGCACTGTTTACAATAGCCAACACATGGACGCAGCCTCAATGTCCATCAGCCGAGGAACGAATCAGGAAGATGTGCTACATGTATGCAATGTACTGTTTCTCAGCATTAAAAAGAATGAAACAGTGCCATGTGCAGCAACATGCATGGACCTGGAAATTGTCATTGAGTGAAGTTAGAGAAGATACATCGTATGATATCCTTTATATGTAGCATCTAGAAAGAAATGATAAAATTAAGTTCTTTACAAAACAGGGATTTACAGACTCAGAGAATGAACTTAGGGTTGCCAGGGGGGAGGATGAGGGGAAGGGATAGTTAGGGAGCTTGGGATGGACATGTCATTTCAGTTCACTTGCTCAGTCATGCTCTTTGTGACCCCATGGACTGCAGCATGCCAGGCTTCCCTGTCCATCACCAACTCCTGGAGCTTACTCAAACTCATGTCCACCACGTTGGTGAGCCATCCAACCATCTCATCCTCTGTTGTCCCTTTCTCCTCCCACCTTCAATCTTTCTCAACATCAGGGTCTTTTCTAGTGAGTCAGTTCTTCGCATTAGGTGGCCAAATTACTGGAGTTTCATCTTCAGCGTCAGTCCTTCTAATAAATAATCAGGACTGACCTCCTTTAGAATGGACTGGTTGGATCTCCTTACAGTCCAAAGGACTCTCAAGAGTCTTCTCCAACATAACAGTTCAAATGCATCTATTCTTCGGCACTCAGCTTTCTTTATAGTCCAACTCTCACATCCATACATGACTACTGGAAAAACCATAGCTTTGCGACTAGATGGACCTTTGTTGGCAAAGTGATGTCTCTGCTTTTTAATATGCTGTCTAGGTTGATCATAGCTTTTCTTCCAAGGAGCAGCGTCCTTTAATTTCATGGCTGCTGTCACCATCTGCTATGATTTTGGAGCCCCAAAAAATAAAGTCTGTCATTGTTTCCTTATCTGTTTGCCATGCAGTGATGGGACTGGATGCCATGATCTTAATTTTCTGAATGTTGGGTTTTAAGCCAACTTTTTCACTTTCCTCTTTTTACTTTCAGAAATCAAGATGCTCTTTAGTTCTTCACTTCCTGCCATAAGGGTGGTGTCATCTGCATATCTGAGGTTATTGATATTTCTCCTGGCAATCTTGATTCCGGCTTATGCTTCATCCAGTCCATATCTTGCGTGATGTACTCTGCGTATAAGTTAAATAAGCAGGGTGATAGTGTGCAGCCTTGAGGTACTTCTTTCCTGATTTGGAACCAGTCTGTTCCATGTCCAGTTCTAACTGTTGCTACTTAACCTGCATACACATTTCTCAGGAGGCAGGTCAGGTGGTCTGGTATTCCCATCTCTTGAAGAATTTTCCATAGTCTGTTATGATCCACACAGTTAAAGGCTTTGGTGTAGTCAATAAAGCAGGAGACTAACAAAAAGCAAGAACTGTCTGTCTTTTTCTGTGATCCAGTAGATGTTGGCAATTTGATCTCTGGTTCCTCTGCCTTTTCTGAATCCAGCGTGAACATCTGGAAGTTCACTGTTGACGTACTGTTGAAGCTTGGCTTGGAGAATTTTGAGCATTACTTTGGTAGCGTGTGCTGCTATTGCTAAGTTGCTTCAGTTGTGTCCGACTCTGTGCGACCCCATAGACGGCACCACACCAGGCTCCCCTGTCCCTTGGATTCTCTAGGCAAGAACACTGGAGTGGGTTGCCATTTCCTTCTCCAATGCATGCAAGTGAAAAGTGAAAGTGAAGTCACTCAGTCATGTCCGACTCTTAGCGACCCCATGGCCTACAGCCTACCAGGCTCCTCCATCCATGGGAGTTTCCAGGCAAGAGTACTGGAGTGGGGTGCCATTGCCTTCTCTGTGCTAGCGTGTGAGATGAATGCAATTATGCTGTAGTTTGAGCATTCTTTGGCGTTGCCTTTCTTTGATATTGAAGTGAAAACTGACCTTTCCCAGTCCTGTGGCCACTGCTGAGTTTTCCAAATTTGCTGGCATATTGAGGGCAGCACTTTCACAGCATCATCTTTTAGGATTTGAAATAGCTCAGCTGGAATTCCATCACCTCCAGTAACTTTGTAGTGATGCTTCCTAAGGCCCACTTGACTTCATACTCTGGTATGTCTGGCTCTAGGTGAGTGACCACACCATTTTGATTATCTAGATCATAAGACCTTTTTTGTATAGTTCTGTGTATTCTTATCACCTCTTCTTAATCTCTTCTGCTGTTTCTGCCCTTTATTGTGCCCATCTTTGTGTGAAATGTTCCATTGGTATCTGTAATTTTCTTGAGATCTCTGGTCTTTCCCATTCTGTTGTTTTCCTCTATTTCTTTGCTGTGGTCCACTTAGAGTCCTGCATTAACACGCTGTCACAGGGGGGCATGTTTTATGCTTGTGTTTTGAATGGGAGCCAGATCCCTGCTGAAGTGTGGCTGTAGAGATTGGGGTGAGTGTGTCAAAGTCAAGTGTCGGTTGCTCAATTCCCAGTTCAGGAGCTTGGAGCCAGGTTCTTGAGCAGAGATTAACATGGTGACCTTGACTGCTGGGTCTGTAAGTAATGACTGATGTTGAGGAAGATGGGCCACACAGGGACTGACACACAGGATGGGTTGAATGCAGCAGTCTTTTTATTTGTTAAAATTTTATTATTATTTTTTTATTGGAGTATAATTGCTTTACAATACTGCATTAGTTTCTACTGTACAATGAAGTGAATCAGCTGTGTGTGTGTGTGTGTGTGTGTACTCAGTTGCTCAGTCATGTCTGACTCTCTGCAACCCCATGGACTGTAGCCCTCCAGCCTCCTCTGGAGCCAGTTGCCATTTCCTATTCCAGGGGATCTTCTTGATCCAGGGATTGAACCCATGTCTCCAGTGGTGAAGAGTCAGCTATACGTATTCACGCATCCCTTCCCTCTTGAGCCTCCCAGCCTCCCACCTCTCTAGGTCATCTCAGAGCACCGAGCTGAGCTTCCTGCGTATATAGCAGCTTCCCACTAGCAATCGGATTTACTCGTGGTAGTATACAGATTTGTCAGCCCTAATTTCCCGATTCCTCCCACCTCCTCTCCTCCCCACCCCACGTGGCCACATGTCTGTTTTCTATTTCTGCATCTCTGTTCCTTCTCTGCTTACTTGGTTCATCTAAACCATTGTTTTAGATCCCACGTATATGTGTTAACATAGATATCTTTTCTCCTTCTGTCTGATTTTGTATGCAGACTCAGTGGCAATCTTTACATTTTTTTTTGTTGAGGTATAACTGATGTCAGTGTTAGATAAATTGAAGTGATTCTTCTGCCCCCATCTTGTCCCTCTCCCACGCCGACTCCTAGTTTCTTCTCTGTATCAGTGTGTTTTTTTTGTATTCCCTAGTTGTAATTTTTTTAGATTTTACATGCAAGTGATGTCATACAGTATTTGTCTTTCTCTGTCTTATTTTCATTTTTTATGGCTGAGTAGTATTCCGTTTGTGTGTGTGTGTGTGTGTGTGTGTGTGTGTGTGTGTGTGTGTGACATCTTCATCCGTTCATCTCTTGATGGGCATCTGGGCTGTGTCCATATCTTAGCTCTTGGGAATAGAGGTGCTGTGAACACTGGGGTGCATGTATCTTTTTCGAATCAGTGTTTTTGTTTTTCTCACATATATACTCGAGTGGAACTGCTGGGTATATGGTAGTTCTGTTTTTAGTTTTTTGAGAAACCTCTGTAATACTCTCTGTAACCCCCATTCCCACCAGCAGTAGAGGGGGTTTCCTTTTCTCCACGTCCAGGAAAGGCAGCAGCCTTCCATAGCCTGGAAAGCCTGTCGCAGTGGTCGTGTAGGCCTGGGCGCTGATGGCTCGGGCTCATTTGCAGGTAGAAGGGGTGGAGAAGGACAGGTCTGCTGAGGGGACAGATCCTCTGCTTGGGGGTGACAGGTTTTCCCAGGGGTCAGGGGGTGTGATGGCCTCCTGGACATGAGTGGGCCCTTGGCAGGGACCCCTGACATTGCGAGTCTGGTGTGGCTGTTTCTGGGGAGATGGTGTGCAGACCCTGGAGCTGTTTGGTGGTGGGGCTGCAGCTAAGTTAATTGGTCCTGCCTGTCCTGTGGGATCTGACCTAGCTTGTTTGAGCCTCAGCTTTCATAGGAAGGTGGGCATTGATCTAAACGTGTTTGAGTGAGAGGTTGGGGCTACAGAAAGGGATTTGGGCCCTGTGGCTCCAGGCACAGGTTAACAGTCAGAGGGAGTTAGTGCATGGAGGTCTGGGCTCAGGAGGCAGGGCGGCCGGGAGGGCGGGGCGCTGGGGCTGGGGTGCGGAGGAGGAGGAGGGCTGGGTAGAAAGCCGCCCACAGTGTGGCTTCGGGAGAGGACAGAAGCCAAGGGCGTGAGTGCCCACACGCACCCACGCAGCGCTGAACTGGACCTGCCCTTTTGCTCCTGTTGCAAGTGCCTTGTCTTTTCACCCTCTTGGTGTGTGTCTCCTGGCCACAGCGTGGCATGGTAGGTCGCGGAGATTTTGGAAGTGGATTGGAGCCATTCATAGCATGGTCAGCTTTTTTATGTTGGAGTCGACATATATCGGGTGTTCGTATAGGGGATTCTGAGCTATTCAGTACAGTTTTTGTATTTGGGGATTTTAATTATCATTAAACTTTGTCTTGTGTGATTAAACTTGAACGTCAGAAAAAGGCTCTTGGAAAGGAGAGTGGTTTGAGACGGTGCTTTGCTGGCAGTCTTAAACAGGTGGGCCGCCTGCTTGCAGGGCGCATCTGAGGGAGCGCCTGGCGGGCTCCGCTGCCTGTGCCCCGTTGCAGTGTCGTTCTTCCCAGTAAGTGTTTACTGAGTGTGTGCTGTGAGGCAGGCAGTTCATCACCCATGCGGGATTTGAAGAAGGTTTTATTTTTGTTTTTTGGGAGATGGTGTGTTTCTCTGAAACAGCTGCTAAAGCATGTTCTTTCTCAATAGGGTGATTCTGAAGACGACACAGAGGAGCAGTCTCAAGAACAGAGGTAAGGAAAGGATGGGAGTGAGTCCGGGTAAAGCTCCCTGCCCACTTTGGATGCTGTCTCACGTCTTGGAATATGTGTTTATGCATTTAATAATACCTGTGAGAAACGTTTCTGTTTGACATTTGGGGTATCTGGACTCTCTAATAATACGGTTTTGTTTTAAAATGAAGTTGCACGGAAAGCTCTGGAGACATCCCCCGTCCCAGCTTCACGCTCCTGTGATGTCCTTGCACGCTCCGTGCTGTACACGCTCGGTTCTGTCTACACACACCTGTTGGTCATCACGGTGCTGGGAGCCGAACACAACACTTTGACTGAGACCTGCTTGTGTGCAGTAGGGAAGCCAGACATTACTGTAAATAAAGCAAAATAGTTATGTTTATAATAAGAACTATCAGTAATTCAACTGCTGTGGGAGAGATGAGTGCGGTGGGTCACGTGGACACGTGGTCAGAGGTGACGCTGGAGCTGAAGTGTGGGAATGCGTGGGGGCAGCCACGTGCCAGGCGGAAGGAAGGGAGGGTGCCAGGGCCCGTGGTGGGAGGCACTGGAGGCGGTGCAGGGGCCTGGAGACGGCCAGTAGGGTTCTGTAGGATAACGGGTGAGGCGGGACCTGAGAGGAGACCACAGTGACGAGATGCAGCTTTATTTTTGTAAGCTTGAGGTGAGTGGTTAAAAGTGGCTGGCAAATCAAAAGACGTAAATTCCATTTTTTAAGAGAATGCTTTGGTCCCAGGGCTCCCTTGGTTCACTGTTGTCAATCTGGGATATCTGGTGCCTTGGAAGGACCTCAGTACTCTCTAAGTGGTGCCTGGGCAAGGGGATATGTTTCAGAGAATCAGCTTCTGGATTCCCAGCATCCATGTACTGTCCTGAAACTGATCTGAGATCGCAAGTCATCGTTTCCCACCTCTTCTCTCACAACCTCACTCCTCTGCTTTGCCGAAGAAAGGCATGCCTTTGACCGGAGCCTCATCTTCCTTTGTGCTTCACCTTGGGCAAAGAGACAGTTTAAAATACTGTTACTGGTTAGGAGAAAATGATTGAACTCTGATTGGATCACAGGGTCATTGGTAACTCTAGTGGTTTTCCCGTCTTTACTTTCTATAAAATTGAAGGAGGACCCAATCAAATGGGCAGTTGTTTAGACTATCAAAAGTTCTTTTTCTTTTTCTTAATTTTTGCTGGTGTATAGTTGCTTTATAATGTTGTGTTAGAACACTGTACAGAACATTGCTGTACAATGTATAGCAAAGTGAATCAGCTAAGCATATACATACATGCCCCCTTTTTTGGGTTTCCTTCCCATGTAGGTCACCACAGAGCATTGAGTAGGGTTGCCTGTGCTCTGAGTTTGGTCCTCATTAGTTACCGGTTTGATACATGCACGCATGCATGCTAAGTCCCTTCAGTCGTATCCAACTCTGTGCTGCACTGTGGACTGTAGCCCGCTGGGCTCCTCTGTCCATGGGATTCTCTAGGCAGGAATACTGGAGTGGGTTGCCGTGCCCTCCTCCAGATTTGTATGCACAGTAGTATATATATGTCAACCCCAATCTCTCGGTTCTTCCTGTTCCCCCTTCTTTCCCTGGTATCCATACGATCTGTGTGTCTGTGTCTCTGTGTCTGCTTTGCGGATAAGCTCATCTGTAGCATTTTTCTAGCTTCCACATTAACCATACTATACAATGCTTTTCTCTTTCTAACTCCTTTGCTCTGTATGCCAGTCTCTGTGTCCATCCACCTGTCTGCAAATTGCACAGTGTCATGTCTTTTTGTGGCTGAGTAATATTCCATGGTATGTGTGTATACCACATCTTCTTTATCCATTCTTCTGTTGATGGACATTTGGGTTGCTTCCATGTCCTGTCTATTGTAAACAGCACTGCAGTGGATATTGGGGTGCATGTATCTTTCTGAATTATGGTTTTCTCTGGATGTATGCCCAGGAGTGGGATTGCTGGGTCATATGGTAGTTCTATTTTTAGTTTTTTAAAACTAAAACTGTTACTGTTCTCCACAATGACTGTACTATTTTACATTCCCACCAACAGTGTGAGTTTCATTTTCTCCACACCCTCTCTAGCATTTATTGTTTGTAGATTTTTTTGATAATGGCCATTCTGACCGATTTGAGGTGATGCCTCCTTATAACTTTGATTTGCATTTCTCTAATAATTAGTGATGTTGAGCATATTTTCACATGTTCGTTGGCCGTCTGTATGTGTGCTTTGGAGAACTGTCTGTTTAGATCTTTCACCCATATTTTGATTGGGGTTTTTGTTTTTTCAATATTGAGCTGCATGAACTGTTTGTATATTTTGGAGATTAATCCCTTGTCAGGTGTTTTGTTTGCAAATATTTTCTCCTAAAAGTTATTTTTAATGATAGACTTTTGGCTAAAATCCTGAGGGAGATTAGAGCATGTAGGGACAGTGCTGTAACAAAGGTTGTTCTTCCATTCACACCTATATGAACAAACTTTCTCAGTGCTTACATTAAAAAAAAAAGGACAAGGAAAATAAGAACAAATTGATGCTAATTACACTTGTCTCATTCTAACAGTAATATTCACATAAATCAATTAGGAGGGAAAAGACAGTTTATTCATCTCATTAAAGGATGCAGTTTCAATAAAATTATGTTCAATTACCTATGAAAATTTGTAAAATTTCTTGGTTTGATCAGTTGTGTGCTAATAAAATTATAATGATAATTCAGAAGAAAAAAATGAACACTTAGATCCTGTGGTCATAAGATATTTTAAAAAATCCTGAAATCTCAATGCGAGCCCATAGTTTTGTTGAAAGAGGTTTTGAACATAAAGCTATTTTAGGTTAAAATCCTTTTGAGAGAATATCCAGCAATACAGGAAAGTCCATCTGTATATTTTGATGATGAAAGTTATTGCAGTGGTATTTAGATTTCTTTGAATATAATTTTAAAAGTGTGAGTCTGATTAAAATTGCCAGTATTTACAATATGTCAGAAATTACATTTTTTGCAAACATTGAGATTCACAGTATATATAACATTTTAGCTGTTTGAGATTACTTAAATATATGGGTCAAAGCTTGAAGTTTGTCATGGTCCAGTTTGAGGGTCTTGGAGCAAGAACAGCTGCGTGCCGATGGTGGTTCCAGCTTGGCTGGCAGTGGTGGGGACGGAAGACATGGGCAGTTCTGTGGTGAGCTTTGGTTGACTCAGTTGTGGAGATGGAGAGAAGCCTGGAGCAGCGATGATGTGATGGGAAAGGTCTGGCGCAGGGCAGGCGGGAACTCTGCTTGGCTGCCTCCTAGGAATCTCAGACTTGATGAGACAGGAGGCAGTGTGGGCTCGGGAGTGAGTGTGAGCTGCTGGGAGCTGGGGGGTGAGTGTGAGCTAGGGTGTGGGCTAGGGAGGCCAGCCTGCGTCTTCAGGGGCCTTGTCCTTTGTACCTTTGCCCTGGATTTCTGCTTTCACAGATGCTTCCTTCTTATTACTAAGAACTAGTTTATTCTCACCAGTTTCCCACCACACGTAAAGATATGGAGTCGATTTTGCCCTTCTTCCTCTTTTGACGTGGATAATTGGCTTGCGGGTGTGGGGGGCGTTGAGTCAGTGGCTTTCAGACGGACAGCAGCTCAGCGGGAGACCTTTTACACTGTGATTACTTACTACCCACAGGCAGTTAATGGGGGTGTATGACTCTGTACTCCTGCTTATTTATTTGTAAAATAGCACTTAACCTGTGCTACCTGTGGTGTACTCTGTTTTCTTCTCCATTTTAAAAAATTGTGGCAAAATCCGTGGAACCCCACCACTTTAGCCAGTCTGAAGTGTGCACTTCTGTGGTGTTGAGTACATTCACACTGTCGTGCAGCTCTCAGCACCACAGAGCTTGTTTCATTCTCTTTCATTGAAAAAACACCGGCTGCCACTGCCGAACTGACTGCAGAACTCCTTCCTCATGACTCACTGTTGGCTCAACCCTGATTTGGATGTTTTAATCTTCTCAAGGACCAGGATTCCAGCGTTTTGCTGTTACTTTATCCCTCATTGCTTTCCTTTTAGCTGGACTTCCAAGCCTCTTGGGTTTTTCTGTTGTTGTTGTTGACTTTTTTTCCTTTTGTGTAAAGGCAAGATCATGATGAAGGTTGGATGCTGCAACCAGAAAACCTTCTCTGTGTCCATTTTCTGAAAATGTTGCTTCTGGAGTTTTCACCATGAATTCTCTGTAAGTCTTACATCCTGGGATGGGTCAGTTACCTAAGTAACTTACTGTTCGTTTACCTTCTACTGTGCAGTTGGAACTTTTTTTTAAATGAAGATTTTTAGTACTTTCAAAGCTTGTAGATTCTCTTGCTCCTTTTTTTTTTTTTTAAATTAAACAAGTTTGTTTTGGCTGCATCATGCAGTATGAGGGATCTTAGTTCCCCAACCAGGGATGGAACCTGTGTCCCCATGCCATGGAAGCACAGAGTCTTAACCACTGGACTACCAGAGAAGTCCCTCTTGCTACTTTTAAATTAAGCCTTTTGCTTTAGAATAGATGCAGGTTTATGGGCAAGCTGTAAAGATGGTACAGAGTTCCTATCTGCCCTTGGCGCAGTTTACCCCAGTGGTAATCCCTTATGTTACCGTGGTCCATTGATCACAACTCAGAAACCAGTGTGGGTATGTGACTGTGAACTCAGCTCCACGCTTGATTCGGATTTCCCTGGTTTTCCCCTAACGTTCTGTGTCCTAGGATCCTATCCAGGAACCCACATGACTTTTAGCTGTCGTGTCTTAAGGTCCTTTTCGTTGTGACAGTCGGTCAGAGTTCCCTTGTTTTCGAAACCATGGCAGTTTTGAGGAGTTCATCCTTCAATTTGGGGTTGTCTGAGGTTTTTCCTCGTGGTTAGATTGAGGTTATGGGGGAGGAAGACCTCAGTTACAAACTGCCGTTCTTGTCATACAGCAAAGGTGTTGGCTGTCAACGGGATACCCCTTCAGTTTGTGACCTTGACCACCTGGCAGAGGTACTGTTTGTCAGCTCTGTCGACTGGAAACTTCTTTGCTTACCTCTTTCCACACTGCCCTCTTTGGAGGCAAGTCATTAAGTAGAATAAGCTCCACTTACATAAATTGTTTAGAATTCCTCCATATGGGAGATTTGTCTGTTCTCTCTTATTGATTTATTCAGTCATTTATTTATGTCATGGATGTTTATTTTATACTTTGGATGATAGTCCGGTAGTAGGGTTGTGCTGCTATTTTGACTTTTTATTTTATTTATTTTTGGCTGTGCCGAGTCTTCATTGCCGCTCGGGCATTTCTCTAGCCGCAGTGACTGGGGGCCACCCTCTCGGTGTGCTGTGGCCGCTGCTCTTGCTGTAGAGCAAGGGCCCTAGTGTGCTCAGGCTTCAATAGTTGCGGCACGCGAGCTCAGTATTTGGCTCCTGGGCTCTAGAGCACAGGCTTAGTAATTGTGGTGCATGGGCTTAGTTGCTCTGTGGCGTGTGGGATCTTTCCATATCAGGGATCGAACCTGTGTCTTCTGCATCGGTAGGCAGATTCTTTACCACTGAGCCACCAGGGAAGCCCTGCCCTGCTATTTTAACACCCTTTATTCTTAATCTTATTTATAAAGTCATTAGTATGTCCTTACACATTTTTCAAACATTTTTGTGATTTTCATTTTAATTACTACCCTGCTGTGCCAGTGTTAATGACATCGAGGTGAACTGGAAGTCAGTGCAGGCGGCACATATGCATTCCCCAGAGTGAAGGCTCTGGCTCTCAGAGAACCTGTGTAGAGGAACAGCTGCTAACTTGGGCAATAGATTTGACCACAAAACAGCCTCAGTACGTTCTCGGAAAAGTGGCAGTGGCCCTGACCTCTGGCACTGGAGAGAGTGCAGACAGAGAAGGGGGCTCTGTGTCTCCCTCCAGACTAGCCAGGGCGGGGTCCTCGCTGACGACTGTAGATTCTGGGGTGTGGGGTTTCTAGAGCAGCTTGCCTGTGATCTCAGACAGAGTTTGGGAAAGCTTTTAGGGTAATTGGCCTCATTGAAGATTTTGTTTATATTATCTTGACTTCATCTTCTGTGAATGCTATGTAATTGTACTTGGTTGAAAGCCAGAAAAGCAATATTTGAAAAACTTTCTCCCCTCGCTCTTCTCCATCCCCATTTTTCTCCTGGGTGTTCTCAGATATCAGCAGTAATCTGCTGCTCTGCTGAGAAGGATTGCTGTTGGGGATTCAGTGGCGGGAGCAAAGGGGAGCTGGCTGGCTTCAGCCCTTCTTAGAACTGGCTGCTCTCTGGATGCATCTCTGAAAAGCCTTTTTGGGGTCAGTTTGTTAGAATGTGAAAAATTTAAGCGTTGGCAAAGTATAAATAGTATGTTATTTCCTCTTTTAAATGGTTATGTAAAACTTATCCATACTGACTGGCTCTGGGGTGTCGGGGGAAGGTGGTTGTTGTTTTTAATGTACTTTTGTCTGGTAGCAGCGGCAACATGTGTTCTCCTGAAACCGTCTCCATCACTTAGAGGCCGATCCTAAGAGTCAGAACATGAAGAAAATCTCGTTAACCTTTCAGCAACATTCTGAAAGATGTAATTGCAGACAGTAATGGCTTAATCTTCAGGGAAGCTTCCTTTTGGCAATGACTCGGTCTCAGAGCCCCCACGGGGAACGGAACAACTTTGCAGTCTTATTTGTTTTCAGCCCTGGAGTTCCTTGTCTGTTGATAGGGTCGTGCATTTTTAACCTGAGCTTGCCTCTGCCTCCTCTCCCGGGTTTTCATGGAGGAGGGACTTGAACCCGGTGGTACCTCCTGCCCCGGGTGGCACCACGCAGTCCTGGAGGAGCACGCCTCCGCCCCCGGGAGCCGCCCCCTCCGCTGACCGGCGCCCCGTGGTCATCTATAAGCCAGAAACAGCGTTTCCCTCGCCTCCTGTCTGCTCCTTGTCCCCAGGGGGTCGCTACGTCTGGCTGCATCTTTTTCACACGGTCTGCTGCCTGGGTTTTACAGCTACCCTAGCCTGTTCTCCACGTCCCTACCCAAGTCATGTATCTAAAACTTGGGCGCGTCCTTGCCTGCCTTTCCTCTTACAAGCGGCCTTTCGGGGACCCCTTGCCTTCTGAGCCTGGCCCAGAGGCCTTTTGTGATTCCGCTTTCCTCTGCACACTTTACCCCCCTACCCTTCTTGCTTCCTCTCATGCACGTGGCCCCTTTCCCTTTGCAGGAACACTTGTCTCTTCCCCGGCAAGGCCCTAACCCAACTCTGTCGGTCCTGCTCTGCAGGGACCAGGGCACTTCTGCCGGCTCCGGTGCTTACGCCTGTGTTTAAAGTCACCTATCTGTCTTGAGTCTCAGTCAGTGGATCCCCCAGCACCTAACCACTGGCTAACACCTAGGAGAGGATCTGCTAAATGAAGGGACAAACCCTCCTATCTTTAAGTCTCTGAAATTGATCGCTTGTCATACTTCATGTGCCTTTCCTATCCAAGCACACAAACCATATTTGTCGCCGAAACCACGGTACTGGTATTCCTACTAGGGGTTGTGGTTTTTAAATTGGATTGTTGCAGTTGGTGTGTTTTTAGTGAGAATGGGTTGTTAGCTCTGTCCCTGTGCCCTGCGGTGCCTTCTGCAGGGTTGTGGGGCCTGAGGGGTGCGGAGTGAACGTGTCCAGTCATGGTTTTCGTGGCCGTGACAGTGTGAAGTGAATTTCCTTAGACTGGAATAGGGCTCATAATTTGGGTGTTGGCCTTAGGATTACAAGCTTTTAAACAGGGTTCTTTGTACACATTAAATTTGTTAAGCCACAAAATCCTTTTCAGCTGTTTTAGGTGGTGAAATTTCTAGCAAAGCTTTTTTGACACTTATATAATTTTTAGGCCTCAACTGAAATCACTTAGGAAAATGGTATAATAAGATCAGAATCTTAAACTGATTTTCACGGAAAGTTTTGCTTTTCTTGAATATATATTTTTCATACACTCTGGTGTGATTCAGTTCGGTTCAGTCCCTCAGTCGTGTCTGACTCTTTGCAACCCCGTGGACTGCAGCACACCAGGCTTTCCTGTCCTTCACTGTCTCCCAGAGCTTGCTCAAACTCATGTCCATTGAGTCAGTGATGCCATCCAACCATCTCATCCTCTGTCATCCCCTTCTCCTCCTGCCTCCAATCTTTCCCAGCATCAGGGTCTTTTCCAGTGAGTCAGCTCTTCACATCAGGTGGCCAAAGTATTGGAGCTTCAGCTTCAGCATCAGTCCTTCCAATGAATATTCAGGACTGATTTCCTTTAGGATGGACTGGTTGTATCTTCTTGCACCCCATGAACAGTATGAAAAGGCAAAAAGATATGACACTGGCGTGATTAGACTTGTGCTAATTTGTATCTTTAATTAAACAGGATATTTGAGTCAGCTTTAATGGTTCCAGGTGTATTTTGAAGGGTTAGTTTAGAACAGACAAAACGTGTCCTTAATGTTGATATTCCCGAAATAAAAAAGGGGACGTGGAGATCCCAAAACAGAAAAGGGGAATTGGAGAGGTTGGGTGTGTTTCATAAGAACCTCTGTGTCCATTAACTTAGACTTGATCGGGTCGCCTTTAGGAGAAGTGGTTTAACTCGGTACTGAAGGCCCAGCCTCACCAGCGTCCTTCCCTAGGCCGTCGCGTGGCCTGCCTGGTTACTTACTACGTTTCTGTAAAGTTCTGTAAAGATGTTGGAGACGTGCTGTGACACCAAGCCTCTTACTGCTTAAGGTGGCAGAGCCTGGGGTTTCAAGCTTCAAAGAAATATAATTTCCCAAGGCAGTATTCTCTGTCTGGGAACACCAGTAATGAGATAATGGGGTCTCCTGGGAGCTTGTTACTTTTAAATGAATTGTCATCAAATTATTAGTTTGTTGTTAGAGTCTTGCACATAGGAAATAGGACTCCAGAGTAATAGTGATCCCTCCTCCCCAGTAAATGTGACAAAAGAACATTGCCACTTTACAAATAATTACTGCAGTAGTCTGGACAGTGTTTCATAGAGGTGCTCAATAAAGATGTTTTTGGAACCATTGCTTTAGGATTTACCGTTGCATCTACTTTGTAAATGATGTGAGAAAAAGTCTCATTTGTGAACTGTAGTCCTTCCCAATGTTTTCCCCCAAAGTAGTGGGGATGTAGTTTTGAAAAGTCTTCTGTGGGTATGAAAATTCTTTAAAATTAAACAACTTATTGAGAATTTTCAGTCATTTAAAAATTACTCACTGATTATTCCTTTTTTTTTTTCCTTCCGAAATCTTTTAATAAAATCCATGTTTCAGGAACACAGATAGCCTGTGTACTTTCTGGCATTATCTCTTCTCTGCTACACAGATGCTTACCCCAGTCTGAGAAGCGTGGGTTTAGTGCCATTCCTGCTTTTACCCCTTACTCCAAGTCCTGTTGTTTCTACCCGTTTGTTCAAGTAAACACAGCTCTGCCTTCAGAGCATGTGGCTGTTGGGCTAAAACTACACTTCTCCAGTAGGAAAGATGATTTGCCATTTGTGGAATGTCCGGAAGTGCCCACTGCTGTGCTTGAAGTAGTTCTTAGGGAACAGCAAAGGCACAGTGTGTGACCTCCCAAGTTGACCTTTGTGAAAATGTGCACATTAATTCATGTTGATGTCATGCCTGGTACAACAGTGACTTTCAGGATTGTGCTACCCTGTGAATGTTCATGCCTTTATTTAGCTGCCACTAAATTGTTGATAATAGGTGAAGTCCAGTTTGAATAACAATGCAGCAGTGTTCCAAGTGATAAGTTACAGCAGGTGTGTGTGTACATGCTGTGAATTTTTGGTGGAGTAATTCTTCTGGGAACATGATTCATCTTTCTCTCTTAAAATCATGTCAATCCAGTTAATCCGTTCAAAATCAGATTTAAGTCATTGCCCTTGTACTTGCAGTTTGCAGAGCCCTTTCTCATGCATTGTTCTTAGAAAACCAGGTGGATGTGTGCTGGTTTTCCCATATTATAGCTGAGGAACGAGTTCATAAAGCCCAGCAGTTGAAGATCACAGAGCTGTGTGGTGGCAGGCCCAAAAGTGGAAGTGTCCTCTTTGTAGATATACCTGTCTCTCTCGTCTCTAGAGAGGAATCGGTTAGATGACTCTTCTCCCAGTTAGATGTACTGGTGCCCGGGATTGATGGGTGAAAGCAGTCCAACTCTCTAGCAAGCTTTGGTAGTGTAGCGTACCTGGCAAACCCCCTGAAACAAAGGAGCATGGCACTTGTAAGACAGACCCAGAGCTGGGTCTTCAGTCAGCCTTCACGGGCTGCTAGATAGCTTCTTCCGGAGAAGGCAGTGGCACCCCACTCCAGTACTCTTGCCTGGAAAATCCCATGGGCGGAGGAGCCTGGTAGGCTGCAGTCCATGGGGTCACTAAGAGTTGGACACGACTGAGTGACTTCACTTTCACTTTTCATTTTCATGCACTGGAGAAGGCAATGGCAACCCACTCCAGTGTTCTTGCCTGGGGAATCCTAGGGACGGGGCAGCCTGGTGGGCTGCTGTCTTCTGGGGTCGCACAGAGTCGGACACGACTGAAGCAACTTAGCAGCAGCAGCAGCAGATAGCTTCGTCAGTTTACATTGTTTCTAGGTGCTGCTCACCCACTGACTGTCAGCTCCGTAGCTTTTGGAATAGTCTGGAAAGTGCACATCTGGAATTTTAGTACTTGGTGGAACACATGCCTGTGTAATACATGCTCAGAGGTTGCCCTCTGTCCTGGATGGACGTGTTATCCTGTTAGCTTGCTTTGCGATTTTCAGCTTCAAGTAACAGAAAGTCCTGACTCAACAAGCTCAAACAATGAAGGAGTTATGTCACCTAAAAAGAAACCAGGAGGCAGGGTGGTGCTGGTTGGATTTGCTGAGCAGTGGGCGTTGGCCGCGGCAGCCCTTACCACTTGTCCTCGCTGCTGCGTCCCACCGCGCCCGGGTGGTGCTCACTGCCTGGGTGAGCATCCGTGGGCAGGTGAAGAACCTTCCTCCTGGGCCCCTTTCTCAGGAGCACTCCTCAGCGACTTCCCCTTACGCCTCACACTTCAAAATAGGTCCATCTCAGCCTGAACCCCTCCCGGGCCTCGGTCATGGTGGGGCTGCTAGGCCTGGAAGAGGTGCTCCCTGCCTGGCGCAGGCTTTGTCTTTGAGGTGGGTGGGTGAAAGGGGAGGGAGGGCAGGCTGGCTGCAGGGGTGCCAGCAGCTCGTCACTTGCGCCCAATGCAGAGTGAGAGGCCCGGGCAGCGTTTCTGGACGTGCAGTCCTGGAACCAGCAGAATCAGCACCACCTGGGAACCTGTTAGGCCGGCTCCCAGGCCCCACCCAGCCCGGCTTCTGAATCAGAAGCTCCGGGGCGGGATCTGCGAGCTGTTTTCACAGCCCTCCGGGTGATTCTGGCGCGGGAGGTCCAGCCGAGGCCTCCGAGACGGCACATTTCAAGACACACCTTGGGTCGAAGGTGCAATGATGGGCGGGGGAGGCGGTCTCGGAGGTGAAGCCGGGAGGCCGCCTGCGCTCAGCGCGCGCACGGGCCGCCCCGGGCTGGGCGCAAACCTCGGGTACCTGCACGCCCTTCATGCGCGCGCGCGGGTGCGTTTCTCCTCAACGAGCTCTGTCCTGGTGATGGGCCGGGCGGGTCCCCCACCCGGGCCCACCGTGTCCCCGCAGGCCGTCGAGGTCGGCTTCCTGGGAGGAGGGAGGAACTTTCTCGGGGATAATTCATTCATTATAAGGGAAGTGAGTCTGGCAGAAAACCTTGGCCCAGTAACAGAAAGTCTCAGTTATGGGAGGGGAGTGGCCACGGGCGGTACAGGGTGTGTGTGAGCGCGGATCTGTCCCTGGCCCAGCTCCCTCTAGGCACGTGGCTCTGTGTGTGTGTGTGTGTGTGTGTGTGTGTGTGTGTGTGTGAGAGAGAGAGAGAGAAGGAGAGAGAGAGAGCGAGCGAGCGAGCACGAGTCTGTAGGGGGTTTGTTGGGGCAGGAGGATATTAAGTAAAAACTGAGAGAAATGTTCTAAATACTCTGTGAGGACCTGGGGTCGGGGGGAGCGGCAGGGGCGCCGCCCACTCTGGGGGGCACCTGGCCATCCCGCCTCACACCCCAGCCCCGTCATGGGGCTGGCCTGGGTGCAGGAGCCGGGATGGGACCCTCGGGTGGGGGGAGCTGGAGAGAAGGGCGATGGTTGGGGCCGGGGCCTGGGGCGGCGGAGCCTTGGGAAGGGGGAGGCCTCCGCCAGCCAGACCAGACAGGGATTTCCCGGGGCTCTCGTGGCGCAGTGGGGGCGTTTGCCCCCGGAAGGGGCAGGAGGCGGAAGCCCAAGCTGAAGCATGCTGTGTTCGTTTCCTAGGGCGGCCATAGCAAAGGACTTACCAGTAGCTTGAAACAACAGAAGTTTATTCTCAGTCCTGGAGACCAGGAGTCAGAGCAGAGCCCCTCTGCCTCCGGAACCCGCAGGGACTCCCTCCTTCCCCCTCTTAGCTTCTGCTTCTTGGGCCATGACCTTCGCCACTCCGGCTTGCAGCTGCATTCCTCCGGCTCCCTGTGCTGTCTCGGTATCTGCACATGGCTCTCAGAACAGCAGCATACTGAGTCAGGAGGCCACCCTACCCCAGGATGACCTGATCTTAACTAGTCATTTCAGCCACCCTGTTTCCCCTAAGGTCTCATTCTGAGGTCCTGGCGGCTAGGACGTCAGCGTGTCATCTTAGGGGGACACAGTTCAACCTGTTATGTACAGAGGCTCATTTGTGAGCCTTTCGAGGGTCTCCTCACCCACTTCCCGTGCCCTCCCCTGACTCTGGGGCTTCTAGGAAGTAACTGGTGTTGGGCTGGGCGTTTGCATTCTGAGAGCTGCACTTATAGTTATGCAGCTGTATCTGTAAGAGCACATCCATGGGAATTCTTTTTTTTTTTTTTACACCAAATTGTGGACACCAGGTACAAGTATTTTTTTATGATTTTTTTTTAACTCGGTGGAAAAAGTGGGAAGGTGGAAGAATATTTCAGTATACACCGAAGCTTAGCACATAGGCAAAGCCTTGCAATCAAACCACAGTCCTTAGGTTAGAATTCAGAAAAACACAATTACTGAAACTGCTGCCGGGCGGTGTGTGCTGTGTTGGGGTGTGTGGACGTATCTTAAACAGGTTTCATTCCCAGTTTAAACCCAGCAAGTGAATCTGTGTGGGTTGACCCACATGCTGAAGTAGATCCTTGTGAGCCATTCATCAGTTTGAAGGGAGAATCCTTTTGTTGTTCCCTGGAAATGCTTGAATCAGTATGAGTCTTTTTCTGCTTCATGTACTTGGACTGCGGTTACCCGGGTGTCTGAGAGTGCCAACAGTGAGGCATTGGTGCTGGTACCGTAGATTTTAATACTTCATCTAGCAGTCTCCTTTCAGGTGGATGGATGTTCCATTCAAATTGCCTGTTGGTTTGACTTTCATGTAACTTTAATTAGTAGATTAATGCTTTGGGAACATCTGATCTGTGATCTTGAAATTGGTTACGGTTGGCATAATTCATGGGTAATTAGGTGCCTTCGCAGTGACTCCTCTAGTCATTAGAGGGCCGGGGTAATTTGAGGTTGAAATGTGAGAATGAGGTGGAGAAAGCTCTTGTGCTCTATCCCTTAATCTTTTAATCCATTTAACCTGGTTTGTAAATTCAGACTTCGTGTTAATTTGAAATATATTTAGGTAGCTTGAAGAGGTTTCATTAATTCACCACATTTAGACCATAATTAAGGGACGGAGGTTATTCCTAATTGCCTAAACTCCTTAAAGTTACCGTGGGTACAGCAAGAATCCATTAAAAATGTGTTGCTCCCTGTTGGAAACCGAAATTCCAGGTTAAAGTGAGCTGACAACCAAAGGAAACAGGCATGACAAAAACAGAACCCAGTTTGGAAGTATGTTTGTGGCATGTGGTGTAGAGTTCATGGACACACACCTATGAAGTAACCTGGTCTCTTGCTGAGTTTAAGGAGCATCTCTCACTTAAATGCACACTATTTACCTTTTCTTTTTATTTCTGCTTTTGAATTGGGGGTTAAAGGGGAAACTGGAGAAGGAGAGAGATGCTTCAGGAGACCTGCACACCTGTAATACTGACTAATAAAAGGAGGGAAGGGGGAAGTAAATGGAATAAGAAACTGGGACAAGAAAAAAAAAAACCCAGCTAGATAGAGGGTCTGGATTGTGTGCATTTGGGGGTCTGTGCCTTCCTTGCAACTTGGAATTTTGATCAGGTAGATGGTGGTTATAGGTGTTGGTGGTTAAGGTGTTAATTAAATCTCCAGTCTTTTGTATTGTTTTCTTAGTGACCTATGTCAGTTTTCTGTCCCTCTATATGTAAAATCCTTCAGGTGGTTGGTAAAAATCACTTTATTCCTGTTTAGCAACAACTTTAAATATGTTGTCACACTAGTCATTTTCTTCCAATTTGTATGGTTTGCATTTTTTTTTAAACATAGTAAAAGCTCTCCATACACATTTAATATAGTTTATCTCTGTGTTGCTTTTTAGTAGGACAGATGGTCTCTGACTTAGGATAGTTCAGTTTACAATTTTTCCACTTTATAGTGTCGCGAAAGTGATACACATTTAGTAGGAGTTGTATTTGGAGTTTTGAGTTTTTGTCTTTTCCTAGGCTAGTGATAGGAGGTGGGATCCGATCTCATGATGCTGGGTGGGGTGGCCATAGCTCCCATCAGCTCCGCCATCACGAGGGGAAGTAGCTGATACACTGACAGCCATTCTGCTCCCCACTTTTAGTACAGTGTTCCATCAATTATATGAGATACTCAGTACTTTATTATCAAACAGGCTTTGTTGTTACATGACTTTGCTTAACTGTGGGCTAACGTAAGTGTTCTGAGCACCTTTAAAGTAGGCTGGGCTAAGCAATCTCTGGTGTTTGGTGGGTTAGGTGTATTAAATGCATTTTTAACTTACGGTGAGTTTGTCTGGATGTAACCTCATGGTGAATTGAACTTCTGTACTTCTATAGAGTAGTTTTTTTTTTTTTTTTTTTTAAGGTTTCTTTTTGGTTTCCCAAATAAAGATTCTCAGTATCTGAAACTTACCTAGGCTATTACAGTATGTAAGTTTTCTAAACGTATATAGCTTTTGGAGTATTTTTCCTGTAATGTCTAGTTCTGGATGTGTTTGGTGACACTCAGTGCATGTTACTTCTACTGTAAAATAGAAACCTGAGTGAGACTTTAGCATGCTTACTATAGTAAGTAAATATTTAGCTTTTATTTCTTATGAAAAGACCTGAAAAGTCAAGTCAGTTCTGGTCTTCAGGGAGGAGGGCTAGGAGGGGAGGTTGACATGACCATTTGACGTTGTGTATGCCACCGCACATGGGGTTGTCAGATTGGCCCGCTGCCCTTGGAGCTGTGTCCTCCAGAGGGGGTGTCTCATTCAAGTTTGTACAAAAGCACCACATGGGCACGTCCTGAACTTGGCTCTGCTTGCTACAGTTTTTATTATACTGAGCATTATTCCTTTTGTAGCCTTAAAAATCCACTTAGATATTAATTAAAACGTTAATTCTTTAAGCATGCTTTAGCATACTGGTTTTCCTGTGCACTTGCTAACCTGTTGCACTTTTCAGTGTAAAGCACATAGCTTTGTGTTCTCATTTGATCCATATGACCTTGTAAAGGAGATCCCATCTGGAAAATGGGGTAAGGACACCAAGATTCTGTGTGTAGAGAACTGACATTTGTTGAACATTGAACATTTCTAGTGGTTTTCATAGTATCAGCTTGTTTAATTCATAGGCCAAGAGGAAGTATCTGAAGTATCTGAAGAGGAAGTATTTTCAAGATCTTCTCCATTCTGCTGTGACTCGGAGGCTGTGTCTCTAGAGGCCTGAGTTCTCCCACAGCCGAGGGGAGTGGAGCTGAGATGGGAGTCCAGCTGTCAAACCACCAGACTTTGGGTTTCTCCCATCTATAGGTGTGATGTCAATGATTAATAGAAGAATTAGAAAATTCTCACTTGCTCTCATTTCTGTCTTCCTGCTATAGTTTCCTTTTATTCTAAGATGAGTAGAACAAGAAAAACAAGATGGAATAGTGCCATTTGTTTACATGTATTGAAATGTTGTTAATCCATGTAAGCTGGAAAATGTAGCATTGAGTTATGGGATCTTTGACCTAAAGATTAAAAGAACAGTGAAAAAATACATAATTTAGCCCAAGGGAAATGATCTAATATCCACTGTGATGGTGACTTACAAATTAGCCTGTTGGTTGGATTGTAGGTAATTCTTAATAATTAAATGTGTAGTATTATTTTTCTCTTGAGTTCACCCTGGATTAAAAATAGAGGGAGCTTGCTGAAGATCTGTGTTTTCATCCACCCTTATTCAGGTCTTTACATGTTACAAATTTTAATGATGTTTCAGCTGGAGATGTTTTCAACGACTATTTTGAATAGTCATTAATAAATGACTATTAACAAGATTAATAATACTTAATAAATGACCAGCCAGTCCATCCTAAAGGAGATCAGTTCTGGGTGTTCATTGGAAGGACTGATGCTGAAGCTGAAACTCCAGTACTTTGGCCACCTGATGCGAAGAGTTGACTCACTGGAAAAGACCCTGATGCTGGGAGGGATTGGGGGCAGGAAGAGAAGGGGACGACAGAGGATTAGAGGATGAGATGGGTGGATGGCATCACCTACTCGATGGACATGAGTCTGAGTGAACTCCGGGAGTTGGTGATGGACAGGGAGGCCTGGCGTGCTGCGATTCATGAGGTCGCAGAGAGTCGGACTCGACTGAGCGACTGAACTGAATAGACATTAATAGATATGCTCAAACTTTGCTTAAATCATTGTTTGAGTTTTAAGGTTAGACATTAATAGATGTGCTCAAACTTTGCTTAAATCATTGTTTGAGTTTTAAGGTTACCCATAAAATAGCTCAAATTTCCTACATTTTACCTGGGGAAAATGACTTCTGCTGTACTCAGTGGTTAAAAGATAACATACCAGTAATAGGAAGCTGGTATTTCATATTTCTGGAAAGCCCTGAAGTGTGCTGGTTAAACTAGGACATTATGAACGCAGGATCTGCTCTCAAGGATTGTGCATCATTTTAAGGGAAGGAATGCGTGACTTTGACGACACCTGGATTAATGTGTGTTTATGCCCTGGGTTGTCAGCTTAGTTCTTTTTATTTACATCTTCCCTGGGCTTCCTATGACGTTGAATTGGGGCTGGTGGGGGAGGAACAGAGAAAGTGTGACGTGGGGAGGTTGAGGAGTTGTGGATGGGAGTGGAGGGGCCTTTCCTCTTCTCTCAAATAGGTGTTATGAATAATACCTCCTGCGGAGTTTGTTGTAAGAAATAAGTACTGTGTGGTATTTGGAATAGTCCCGCACATGTAGGAGCTCCAGTCTCACCTGCTCCGAGGTGGAGAAGGTCGTCCTTGTCTCAGCTGTGGCTGCCTCTGGTATCAAGGGGCCCTGCTCTGGCTGCACCCGCCCCTTCTCCAGGGGAGCATGCTTTTTAAACGAATGGTTGCATTTGAGAAGTCAGCCCTAGAGCAGCCAAGGCCCCAGGCTCAGAGTTTGAACCCTGTTTGTGTGGCTTTACCAGCTGTGAGATCTAGAGCCTCAGTTTTCTCATCTGTGAAACTGGGACAGTCACGGGATCAAGTGAGGGTTAAAGGGGTTATGTGTAAAAGAACCTCTTCAGCATGGAATATGCAGCACGTATCAGAGTGTGTACATGCTTTAAAGACATTTTACTCTGTGTCTTAATAAACAGCAGACTGTTTTACAAAGACTTACTTAAAGTGATATTCATCTTTCTATGGTGAGAAAAAATTAGAAACAACCTAATTTCTATGGGGAAAGAATTAGGAACAGTGCATGTGTCCCACAGTACATTCATATAGGTGGCAGTGAAATGTTTGCAAGAGAAAGAGGCTCATGATAGTGAATTTTTAATAGAAAAAAATTACAGATGGATGTTAACTAGACTTATTGTGCTGCTTATTTTGCAGCCTATACAAATATCAAGTCAGTATGTTTGTACACATGAGACTAATAATAATGTCGTATGTCAGTTGTACTTCAATAATGGAGTCATTTGTCTTAGAGGGTGCTCTTGGCTCGGTGGGTCTGTGCCAGGTACTGTGATAAGCTTCCTTGTGTGTTACTCTGTTTTGTTCTTCTGACAGCTCCCGGGCCTGCTGCCCCAAAGGCGGAACTACCTGTGTGACGCTGCACAGAAGCACTTGTGTAGTCTGGAGTTGTTATAGTGTTTTCATTTGGTGGTGAAATGTTATTTCTGGTTTTGCATATTATACCGTAAGGTACATTAAAAAATAAGGCACCTTGGCTTAGGGAAACTCACAGTGAAGAGAGGAAATAGACTGAGAGTAGCTAACCACGTTCCCTAATCCCTCCCCGAAGGTGATTCCCTCCAGTAGTAGACCTTGCTTGAGGCCGGTCACCTGCAGAGCTGTTTGGTTACCTGGAGCTGGATTTCAGAGGGGTGGGAGAGAGCTCGTGGCCTCAAGGGAGGGCAGTGTTCTGAACCCTGGCTCTGGTCTGACAGGGCTCTGCCAGCTGTCTACCCTTTCCTTGCTCCATCCTGGGGAGGTGTGAGGGGCACCAGGGTAGGCATAGTAGCTCTTTATCAGACAAGTGTGACATGCTTCGGCCTGTTAAAGGATGTGGCTGTGCCTTAGGTTAGGGAGTGGCCCGCCCTGGCCAGAGAAGAAGCTTGAAGCTGAATCCCTTCCCTTGAGGACCAGTGGGGCCCGGGGCTCTGGGGTGGGGTAGCTGGGGTCAGAAAGTGTGGGTTGGAGAGAAGACCATTTGGAGTCAGGGTGTCAACATAGATCGGGCTTTGGCTTTAATGGACAGGAATTCTTTAGAATGGTACCAAATAATCCTTGGCTAGAAGCTGAGCCTAAAGAACAGTTTTAAAAAACTGTAAATCACTTAGAAAACATTTAAATCACTGAATGCTTTACCTAAGCAGAATTTTCTGTAGAAGTCAGGTAGACAAATGATAGACACAGGCTGCCTTGTTCCCCCGGGGTTGGGGAGGTTCCCGGAGACAGAGGGGTATTTTTCTTTCAAGACCCCCCCCCATGTCATCATTTAGCTGGGGCGCCTCTCACGGCCACCCCTCCCCTAGCCCCCGAGGCAGCGTGCAGTCAGCCTGAGTCAGTCCCATCTGCAAGGATGTGTGTGCAGGGACCACGGCCGTGTCACAGTTGGCCCTCACTTTTGCCCGGGACTGATTTAAGACTGGACGTTATGAGGACGGTTTTGAAGGGAACACTTTTGGGGACTAGGAGGAGCATCCTCCCCATGTCCCTGGAGCACTGCTGAGGCTGTGATGCTGGGCAGAAAGATTGCACGAGTCCCGCGATGTCCCCGAGCTGCTGAACCGGACAGACTGCCAGGGACTGTGTGCTCCGGGACGGTGGGTCTTATGAGTCATGTGAGAGAAACGCTCCTGTTTACCTTGTTTCAAGTTCAGCTTCGTGCTGCTTGAAGCTGAAAACATCCTGTTACACCTGTGTTCTAGGCGTCTCGTCTCCAGCCCCTGAGATAAACAGATCACAAACCCGAGACTCTCTCCCAGTTTGAAACTTTTTGCTCAGTAGAATCGTCTGCCTAGAGAGTTAATTTGATTAAATTAGGCCTTATATTTTGTTATCTGTATATTTAAAGATGTATTTATGAAGTCTGCATCTCAGAGCATTTTCCACGCCATAGTTGAAACATGTCTACTGGTGCCACTGTATCCTGTTCTATAAAAGAAAGTTAACTTGGGCTTTGAACTCACAGCCTTTGTGTCCGACTCTTTGCGACCCCATGGACAGTAGCCTGCACCAGACTCCTCCGTCCATGGGATTTTCTAGGTAAGAGTGGAGTGGGTTGCCATTTCCTTCTCCAGGGAATCTTCCCGACCCAGGGATCAAACCCAGGTCTCCTGCATTGATAGACAGACGCTTTACCATCTGAGCCACCAGGGAAGTCCTGAAAGTGAAGTTGTTCAGTCGTGTCTGACTCTTTGCGACCCCATGGACTGCAGCCTACCAAGCTTCTCAGTCCATGGGATTTTCCAGGCAAGAGTACTGGAGTGGGTTGCCATTGCCTTCTCCAGGGGATCTTCCCGACCCAAGGATCAAACCCGGGTCTCCCACGTTGTAGGCAGATGCTTTATCCTCTGAGCCACCAGGGAAGCCCTGAAATTAGAAAGTGCTGGCAAACATCAGCGCCTGGATCGCTATCAAAGACTGCTCTTTCCCACTTTTTACCAGTTCATCTGTGTTCCCAGAGATGCCTCTCAAAATGCAGAAATTTCTTCTCTTGACACTTTTCAAACGTAAAGGAAACGTGTAAACATTGTAGAATGGACACTGAACGCCATTTTTCCAAGATGCAGCTTCTGTTGTCATCCTTAAAGCTATTGGTAGCAGAGGCCAGTGTTTAAGCATTTCGAAGTTGCTGGCTAAATTAAGAAAAACACTGTGTTGCCTTCCCTGCCTTTTCACATTTTCAGATTTAAGGCAAAGCTCCTTTTCTGTCTGCCTGCCGTTCTCTGAGTCTGTGTAAGTTTGAGGGGGTGGCTCGGAGAGGAGAGTGGAGGCCGGAGGGAGAGCATTTTGCTTTCTCCACACGCCCTGCCCAGTGGGTTCTGGGCAGAGACGGGGTCCCCAGGCGCCTGTGCAGGAAGCCCTTTCCCTCCAGCCCTTTATCATCTTTTGCCCAAAGAGGGTGAGGGAGATGGTGAGGGGCCCTGCCCTGCTAGAAACTGTTCCTCAAAGTCCACTCTAGACAGAGAAGCAAGGTTGCAGCCGCAGAGCCGGGCCCAGGCCAGCTCTCCCGCCCCTCTCTCTCGTTTCCGGCTCGCTGGTTCATTTGAAATCTTGGAACATGTGTGTGAGTGAATTGGTTCATAAAAATGTTTTTTGCAGGATTCTGGAAGAGAGGCTGCCCATTCTTTAGTACGGGTATTGCACAGCATACATGGGGATTGCACTATGTGTGAGAGAGAAGCGTGTGTGTATTTTTGGGGTGGGTGAGGAGGTAGAGGGTGAATACAGTTCTTTTAAACTCTCTCTTCACAAGATGCAAATTATTTCCTGCCTTAGTATGTATGCAGAGTGCAAACAAGGAAGAGTTGAAATTCCGTGGTCCGCTGGGACCCTAGGATCTTCTCACTCAGTCCTTCTGGGGGAGGCTGGGGCTGCCACTTGCCCTCATGCTTTCCTCTTTCAATCATTTTGGAAACTAATAGTTAGAAGCTGGAAATCAAGAAGTTGCCATTTGGAAGTTTACACAGCATATGCGAGAGGGTCTTTCCAAACTTTGCAGTTGTATCAGCTTGGAGCTTTTGCCAGCCCTTCTTGGAAAAAAAAAAAGCTCTCTGGAGTTGAGAGAAATGTCCCAGTCCCGCACAGCCCGGCCGGGTCTGCCTTGTAGTGTGGCAGCCTGTTCCTGTTGTCTTTCTCGTGGAATGCAGTTTTAGTAGAGAACTTGGGCTGCCTCTGACTTTCCAAAACCTTTATCTGGCTTATCTTAGGCATTTTTTTTCTTCTGTGAGTATTGATATTGAGGGCTGGGCCAGGCCTAAATGCACTGTTTTATGGCTCTGAGACTACGCCTTATGCCTTGTGAGCGCTGGTCCCTTTCCCAGGGTTGGTGATGCAGAGATGCAGACGCTGGAGTCCCTGCAGGCCCCTGGAGGTGTGGCAGCCACCAACGCCTGCCGTCCCCTCAGGTCCTACTACCAGGCCCAGGCATGTCCTCTGGAGCCTCAGGCCTGCTGGGAGTCGTCTGACCGCCTGCCAGTGAAGAAGTCAGTCCTGCTATAGCGTCCTCTATGCTTGATTGGTTATTCAGCCTCGGCTTGACCTCTCCTGGTGATGAGGAGCGTGCCTCCTCCGAGGCTGGCTTCCCGTGGTTGATGGTCTCGTTGCTGGGCTGTCCTGAGCTGGGTTCCCGTCCACTGGCTTGGCCTCCACCAGCTGCGTCCACGCAGCCTGAAGCCACGCAGAACGAGGCAGCCCTGTCTACTGGAGGACAGAGTTCTTCACAGGTTTGAGAGATAGTTGTCAAATCTCATCTCTTGATTGAACATCTCCAGGCTAAATTATTCCTCATTGTTTTTCAGCTCTGATGTTAACTTGATCAGAACTTTTTTGAGAGTTTGGCCAGTCCGGGATAAAGAATTCAGTTGAGATCTGAACGGTGCCACATGGAGAGAACTCATTTCTGTCTGGACTCTCTTTGTTTTAATGAAGCCTAAGAATTCCATGAGGACATCTGCACAGTCCCTTCCTGCTTAGACTGTGTTGATCTTATGGCCAGATGAAAACAGGAACAAATGCAAAACAAAACAAAAGCCTTTAAGCCTTTCTTTTTCTTGTATCCTTTTTCTTCTTTTTGCCAGTTCTCTTTCTTAATATATACTCAGGTAGTCAACTGCCCTCTTTAAAAAAATAACACTTTAAATGTAAGTATTTACATTGGGTCTTATAAGGTTTCATTCTGTTGATTTAGACCTGTATTAGCCTGGTGGCGCAGAGATTAAAGCGTCTGCCTCCAATGTGGGAGACCCGAGTTTGATCCCTGGGTCGGGAAGATCCCCTGGAGAAGGAAATGGCAACCCACTCCAGTATCCTTGCCTGGAGAATCCCATGGATGGAGAAGCCTGGTGGGCTACAGTCCATGGGGTCCCAAAGAGTTGGACACAATGGAGCAACTTTACTTCACTCACTAGCCTTTTGAGCCAAAAGAAAATTACACACACACACACATGAGGCACTTTTTCCCCCTAGTTGTGAAAATTGAGTCCCAAATGACCATGTGACTTAGTCTCCTCTCTCTCCCCAGACCTCATTTAGTATGACAGGATAGAAATTTAAAAGGTAGAAAAAGCCCACAGTATACAAGTGTTTGGGGGAGGAGTTACCAGTTGATAAGGAATTTCTAAAAAATCCTGGAAGATTGAAAATAGATGAAGATGGTGACTGATGAAGGAGACCAAGGAAAGCCTACAACCTGGCTCTGAAGGGATCCGCAAAGTATACTGTGGGTCTTCAGACCAGTAAGGAGAAAAGAATGGTTCTTGAAGGCTTCTCTTGGGAGGCATTGAGACTGGTGGGGAACAGGTTGGGTCACTAGTGAAGACACCACGGGGGGACTCCTGGTCAACCCGTGCAGGATGGCTAATGAGGGCGTGGGACTTAGAACGCCCACCTCACAAGGCTGTGGAAAGTGTTCAGTAGTGTGTGCAGAATGCCCACTGTATTTTCCTGGGGCGTGGTGAGTGCTGTCCAGGTATGTGCAGATGTCACTGCTGTTCTTACTATTGCTGCGTCTGCTTTGCTCCCTAGGGAAGTAGCGTATTAGGGCCAGGATCAGCTTCATGAGACAAACTCAGTGCTATAAACAGCGTAGCAGTGGGGTAAACAGGACAGACGTTCCCCTTGAGGCTGTTTATCTGAGAGCCCAGCGGGCAGGTCAGGGCTGATGTGATGGTTCCGTGTTGGGGGCCCCGTTTGTGTCTGCCCCATGGAGGAGGAAGGCGCTGCAGTAGCTTTTGGCTACCCCGCCCCCACCCAGGTCACTTCCTGGAGGTAGTCCCCAAATTTCAACACACATCTCATTTCCAGAACTTAGTCACATGACTGCCTCTCGGTTGCAGGACAGGCTGGGGAAAGGAGTCTTCTACAGCCATATGCCTAGTTAAGCATTTCTTTTAAGGAGGAAGGAAAAAACAGCTGTTGGTAGCCAGCATCTTCCTTGTTGTCAAATTTTACTTGTTAGTAAAAGCAAGAGAGTTCCAGAAAAACGTCTATTTCTGCCTTATTGACTATGCCAAAGCCTTTGACTGTGTGAATCACAATAAACTGTGGAAAATTCTGAAAGAGATGGGAATACCAGACCACCTGACCTGCCTCCTGAGAAACCTATATGCAGGTCAGGAAGCAACAGTTAGAACTGGACATGGAACAACAGACTGGTTCCAAATAGGAAAAGGAGTACATCAAGGTTGTATATTGTCACCCTGCTTATTTAAAGTATATGCATCATGAGAAATGCTGGGGCTGGAAGAGGCACAAGCTGGAATCAAGATTGCCGAGAGAAATAATCAATCACCTCAGATATGCAAATGACCCCACCCTTATGGCAGAAAGTGAAGAGGAACTAAAAAGCCTCTTGATGAAAGTGAAAGAGGAGAGTGAAAAAGTTGGCTTAAAGGTCAACATTCAGAAAACTAAGATCATGGCATCTGGTCCCATCACTTCATGGGAAGTAGATGGGTAAACAGTGGAAACAGTGTCAGACTTTATTTTTTGGGCTCCAAAATCACTGCAGATGGTGATTGCAGCCATGAAATTAAAAGACGCTTACTCCTTGGAAGGAAAGTTATGACCAACCTAGATAGCATATTGAAAAGCACAGATATTACTTTGCCAACAAAGGTCTGTCTAGTCAAGGCTATGGTTTTTCCAGTGCTCATGTATGGATGTGAGAGTTGGACTGTGAAGAAAGCTGAGCGCCGAAGAATTGATGCCTTTGAACTGTGGTGCTGGAGAAGACTCTTGAGAGTCCCTTGGACTGAAGGAGATCCAACCAGTCCATCCTAAAGGAGATCAGTCCTAGGTGTTCATTGGAAGGACTGATGCTGAAGCTGAAACTCCAGTACTTTGGCCACCTCATGCGAAGAGTTGACTCATTGGAAAAGACTCTGATGCTGGGAGGGATTGGGGGCAGGAGGAGAAGGGGACGACAGAGGATGAGATGGCTGGATGGCATCACTGACTCAATAGACATGAGTTTGAGTGAACTCCGGGAGTTGGTGATGGACTGGTGTGCTGTGATTCATGGGGTCGCAAAGAGTCGGACACGACTGAGCGACTGAACTGAACCAGATCCCAAATTTCTGGAGTATAAGATTGGTTTCACCTCTTTGGGATGTCACACAAAGGTTCATTGACATATTAACTTATAAGTTGGTTGATTTATGAGTTACGTGTTAAACCAGGCATTAAACCACAGAAGCTTTTAATATGGCTGAAATTCATTTAATAAGAGCTCCACTGAAAAAGTTCATTTGAGCATTGCTTTTGAAGGGAGCTGCTGATAAGGAGCACATTGGAAATGACTGAGATGGTCTTGTGAAGCGGATATCAATTATGCTGTCCTGGTATGGAGACAGTTTGTACAGATTGCTTGGACTGACTGCTTACAGTGGTCACTGTTAACTTCTTGTGATTTGATCCCTCTGCCCTGGGAGTGCTTTGAGTCTCCATCATCACTCCTGGGAAATCCGCATCTTAGATTTTTCACATTGTTCCCATGTGTTAGGAGGATGAGCATGGGGTCCATGACCCTGTTCCTAGAGATGAAATTTCTAGAAAGCCAGTTACTATAAAGTCTCATCTTGTAGGATGGTCTCCCCCCGCCCCCCACCCCCCAGCCTTCCTGGCTATGTTTATTTCTCTTGACCCAAATGCTTGAGATTTATTTTTAGTTGGAAAAACTCAGAGATGCCTCAAGGTTAATCTTAAACTATATACACTGTAAACACTGTAAATTGAAGCTAAAGACCTAATTTCATTTTCTTACACTTTAACTCGAAGAGTACTTGCACTTAGGAAATTTCTCAAGAACTGTTAACACTTAGCAAATGTTCATGTGATGTTTTCCATTGCTATAACTTTCTTGTTCAGTTCACTTTTTCCCTTACAGCTTTTTAGAATGCAAGAGAATTTTCACATTTCAGGGATTTTGGTTATTATTCCTTCTTGCCCTTGGAGCAAAACATAGCTTTTAAACATAAGCCGGGACAGGACTAACCATATTAAGTAGGGTAGAATGGACTAGTCTATGCTATGCTATGCTAAGTCACTTCAGTCGTGTCTGACTCTGTGTGACCCCATAGACGGCAGCCACCAGGCTCCCCCGTCCCTGGGATTCTCCAGGCAAGAACACTGGAGTGGGTTGCCATTGCCTTCTCCAATGCATGAAAGTGAAAAGTGAAAGCAAAGTCGCTCAGTCATGTCCGGCTCTTAGTGACCCCATGGATTGCAGCCTACCAGGCTCCTCCACCCATGGGATTTTCCAGGCAAAAATACTGGAGTGGGGTGCCATTGCCTTCTCCGATGGACTAGGCTAAGTGGCGCAAATGGATGGCTATTTAAAACACGGCGATATGAGTAGATTCTGTCTCAGTGACTGTTGTTTTCAAATTCAGTCATTATTTATTCTAAGTTCTATTTAAAGCAAGTACTAGGATATAGCTTTGAAAGAATTGTTAGGATATATATGGGATAAACCTAAATACTAAATAGTTAAGAAAAAGCGTTAGGTGTGTATTAAATTCATGCTTTAATTCAGTTTCGTGGCCAGAGCCAGGACAAGGATCAAGGGAACCTGGGTCCTGCCCCTTGCTAGTGATGTGACTTGGGGCAAGTCATTTGACTGATGAGTTTACTTCACCACAAGCAAAATAAGGCTAATTGTGTACCTTGGCAGCCTCACTGTAAGAATTTAATACTGCGCTGGTTATGGACGTGCTTTGAAAATGATTGAGGGTCATGAGTATCAGGTTATGTTAATGGAAGAATCACAGCTGAGACTAGAAGCAAATCTTTAATAAGGAAGAGGAAACAGAAAACTCACTGCTTTTCAGTGATATATATATATATATATCAAGTCTTTGCTTTTAAGTGAATAATGAAAGCTAAATGCATTGGTTGGTTGTATTTTATCCTAAGCAAGGAAAATATTGACTTTTTAGAATAATTATTTTGTGGCTTGGTTAATCTGAGTTGTAATACTAGCTTATAAGTGATGATTTTTTTGTGTTTTCATTCATTCCATGAACTAGCAAAAAATTCTTTAAACAAAGTTACCAGATTTTCTCCTGTCAAAAGGCTTTTTCCTACAAATGAATGAAATTTAGGGTATATGAAAAACAGAATTGTTGACTCTGAGCCTCTTCATCACTTCAGCCCGACAAGATGCCTTTGTCAAGGATAGATGTGCTCACTTAAATCTTAGCTTGTTTTCCAGAGTGAGCAGCGTTGCTGAGCAGTGGCAGAGCTTGGGGTTCCAGGGGGCCTGTGAGAGGGGAGCTGGGGCTGACCAGGAGTGCATTGTAGTGTGAGAGCAGGTGTCCAGAGACCTTGGAGAGGGGATCGGCACAACCTACGTGTATTTTTGTCCATAAATAGTTGCAAGTAATACCTGTCTATCGGAGAAGGCAATGGCACCCCACTCCAGTACTCTTGCCTGGAATATCCCATGGATGGAGGAGCCCGGAAGCCTGCAGTCCATGGGGTCACTGAGGGTCGGACACGACTGAGCGACTTCCCTTTCACTTTTCACTTTCATGCATTGGAGAAGGAAATGGCAACCCACTCCAGTGTTCTTGCCTGGAGAATCTCAGGGAACGGGGAGCCTGGTGGGCTGCTGTCCATTGGGTCTCACAGAATCGGACACGACTGAAGCAACAGCAGCAGCAGTAGCAATACCTGTCTGTATTCAACTGCCAAACTCTAAACTCAGTCTTTAATTATAAAGAATTAAATTCTTTATAATTCATTCTGTTTGGAAAAATGAGTTGTAAGCCTCATGACACATCAGTGGTATAAGAGTACTATAAGTTTATTTCCCACTAATATATCTCATGCCACTAAAATGAAGTGAACAATAAAATAATAAGGATTCAGAAAATGTGAGTGTACACACATTTGTGTATCACTTGAATTAGAATTTGAAAGCATGTACTGAAAAGGAAAAGAAAAATGTTAAGTCATGATTCTCTGTATTCAGGCTCTCATTCTGTTTGTAAAAATGAGTTGTAAGCCTCATGACACATCAGTGGTATAGAGAGTGCTGTGAAGAAGGCTGAGCACCGAAGAATTGATGCTTTTGAACTGTGGTGTTGGAGAAGACTCTTGAGAGTCCCTTGGACTGCAAGGAGCTCCAACCAGTCCATTCTGAAGGAGATCAGCCCTGGGATTTCTTTGGAAGGAATGATGCTAAAGCTGACACTCCAGTACTTTGACCACCTCATGCGAAGAGTTGACTCATTGGAAAAGACTCTGATGCTGGGAGGGATTGGGGGCAAGAGGAGAAGGGGACGACAGAGGATGAGATGGCTGGATGGCATCACTGACTCGATGGACGTGAGTCTGAGTGAACTCTGGGAGTCGGTGATGGACAGGGAGGCCTGGCGTGCTGCGATTCACGGGGTCGCAAAGAGTCGGACACGACTGAGCGGCTGATCTGATCTGATATGTTTATTTCCCACTAATATATCTCATGCCACTAAAATGAAGTGAACAATAAAATAATAAGGATTCAGAAAAATGGAGGTAAGAGAGAGACTCATCAGTGAGCAGGAGAGGACTTGAGAGGAATCAAATCAATTTGGGCATCAAATTGGAAGCAAGACCCAGAATTCTGCCAGGGCACCTCCGGCCAGAGCAGAGGGGTTTTATTCGTGTGGCAAACGTAAGTCACGTGGGTGTGTTATACCAGGTTTTGATGGCTTAAGCCCTTACTTATTTTGGCTGTGCTGGGGTCTTCGTTGCTGCGGGCTTTTCCCTGGCTGTGGCAGCTCTTCTCTAGCCGCGGCGTGCAGGCTTCTCGTCGTGGTGACTTCTGTTGTGGAGCATGGGCTCGGCTGCCCGGGCTTCAGTGCTTGCAGCCTCGGAAGCTGTGGCTTCAGGGCTCTGGAGCGCAGGCTCGGTAGTTAATGGCGCACAGGCTTAGTTGCTTCGAGACCTGCAGGATCTTCATGGATCAGGGATCGAACCTATGTCTCCTGTCTTGGCAGGCAGATTCTTTACCACTGAGCCACCAGGGCAGGTTGAATTCTTGTGTGAGGAATTAAAACTTTTTCATGAAGCAAAAAGGATCAGAGAAAAAGTGAAGTAGAAGATGATAGCGAAGAAACATGTATGATTGGACCGTGAAGGAGAAAAACAAAGTTGTTTGGTGGTGCTAATATTTAAAATCCAGGAAAACTTTAAAAAATAAAACAAGACTTGAATTTGTGAATTGGAAGAGCCTGTCAAGTACCTGGGGAAATTAACCCAAAAAGATCAAATTGGAGATATATTCTAAAGAAAAAGTATTAGACTTCAAAGAAAAGAGAAAAAAAAAATTCTCAAGGACTCCTTGCAAAAAGATTGAATAAGGCACAAGGGCAATAAGGATTTGCTCATCATCTCATTCCTCAAAATGACACATCAAGAGCAAGGCCACGGTGGAGCAGCATTTGCAAAAGATCTTAAAATGATAATCATGGATTTATATCCAGACAGGCTGTCCTTCAAGTATCAAAGCTAGAAAACCAGTTTTAAACATACACAACCTCAGGAAGTTCTGCATCTTTATGCCCTTGTGGAGGAGTTTGTGAGAGAATGAACTTCATTTAACCAAGAAGTGTCTGGGGAAGCTTTAGTAAGATGATTGAGGGTGAGTGTTTTGTATTGTATTTGCAGATTTAAGACTGAAATGGAGGAGGAGACAGGATGGGAGAGTAAAAGCCATCCCCATAACTGTAACTGGAAGCTCTTGGCCATGGTTTCTGTCTCCCTGTGGGTTCCCAGGAGCAGATGCTGAGCTCAGTTTGGTGTGAGGGATATTTATGAAGGATTAACGCCTGTGGAAGGGAGGGGGCAGAAGCAGGGTGGGACAGAGGGAGGAGCCAGCTGCCCAGTGGGTCTTCAGAGTCTTGGCCAGCACTCCAGGGAGCTTCAGAGTGTTTATGGCCCATCAGAGTGGTCCAGGCTTGGGCTGAAATAATTGGGCCCTTGTCCCCCATCTCCATCAGTCAGTGGGTATGGCCTGCCCTTTGAATGGCGTGTTTTTGATGGGTGGTCCAGGCAGACCCTGTAGGCCCTGGAGACTGTCTGCCCACCGCCCTCTGGTTGAGCATCTCCATGCCCACCATCCTTTTCTTTCGTAGAAAACTGTGGTCAAAGTGATCATTTAGAAAGATGAATTTCCTTTCTTTGCCATCGACCCCTGTTCTTTCGTGGTTTCCCTGCATCTTTTGAATATCCTCTTCATATCTGGGTATCTCTCTGTATTGTGAATTCTGACTTTCCCCAGAGGATGCACAACAAAACCCCCAAACCGAAGAGCCCCTCGCACTGTATTACCAACCTCTCTTGCTGTTAGGCTGCAGACATTTGACCTGAGTGCTGCCAGCTAGAGTGTGAGCCCCTGGCAAGACTTGGATTTGAAACTGAAGTGTGAAAAATGCTGGTGGGGCTGGAAATGCCCATTTGATGCTGGTGTGGCTTCAGAGGTGGCTTCTGATCTCAGTAGAGCTGGGTGTTTCTGGCTCCCTTACAGGACCGAGCCTGTAATGTGGTTCAGCCTGGATCCTAGGCCTGGGGTGACAGCTTCGTCCTCCGCTGCAGAAATGCCTTTAAACATGTAGAATGGATTCTGTGATTGACGGCTAAGAACCTGACACACACACACAGTGGATTGTGGGGAAGCCGGCGTGGGGCAGGGGGTCAGCCAAAAGACACTGAGCGCAGTCCAGGGAAACTGGTAAAGGCCTGGCCTAGGAGGGACTTGGTAGAAACTGAGTGGGTTTGAGAGAGTATAAAAAGAAGCAGTGAGTCACATTTAATGATGGTTAGATAAGAAATTGATGGGAAAAAATCAGATAGCATTCAGCATCGCCTCTCTGGATTGGATTTGGGTGTGATGGGGATGTTTGGGTGTATGGAAGTAACAGGGAGGCAGACACAGTTTTCAGCTTTTACCCCGCCATGGGTTGTGTTGACTGTTTGCTTACAGTATTTTCATAATTTTAACAAAGAGAGCTCTGAGGTTTGAGCTGGAAGGATTAGAGAAGTTGGGGTGTGAAAGTATCAAATTTTGATCTGTGTATTATACCTCTCTTTGAGCATGTTATGTTAACATGTTTTTTAATCTGAGAAGTCAAATGAAAGAAGGCAATGAAGACTGAATTGTATAGTTAGAAAATTATATCGATGTGCCTCCCATTTGAATCTTAGATTCAGAACTTGTGAAGCACAGTTACTGAGTTTCCCCTGTGCATCAAACGATGTGCTAAGTTTTGTAAATGTCTTCTCATTTAATACTTTCTTCTCACCTCTATATTGAAGATAATATTATTCACTAAATACATTCCCAGCACACACTGATTAAAGATGTCTCCTATAGGTTTCCTTGAATTAAAGATTTGATTTAATGTTTACTTTAAATGGCCTCTTTTAAATAACTTAAAAACTTTGTATAGAACTCTATCATGCTTTTAAAATTATTAATAATACATCATAACAATTAAAATTTATGATGTATGAATGTTTGAATTAATCTACAAGTTAATTTTTGGGTTCATCTATAAATCAAGAATACACATCACACTTCCACAATAAACAAATTTTGATATTTAGGTATTAACTAGTTTAGTGGTTCTCAATCCTGACCACACTTTAGAATCACCTGCGGAGTTTAAAGAAAAAAACTACTGATGCTCCTGGCCACACGGTACATTACCTGAACCAGGATGTGGGCAGCCAGAGTCGAAACTGCTGCCCAGGATCGCTTTTGTAGCAGACCGGCGGCTGCCTTCATGGTGCCCTTGCTCTCCTCTTGCTCACTGGAATATGATCTGTCAGGAAAGGGCCACATGTTGATGTTGTAGAAGTCTACATTTTCATTTAAAGTTGGCGGCATGTCTGATGATGTGAGAGGATATGAAAACACTCAGCCTTACATTGTAATTTTGATACCCGACTCTCCTTTATCAAAGAATATGTGTATGAAACAGCCCAGATTAGAATCAGATTTGGGGTAATTTTTTCTTAATCTCCATCCTGTGCTTCTTAGAGCTGCGGCCTTCAGAGCCAGGAGGATACACGCCTGGTGAAGCCTTTTCCCCCGGATATACTGGCACCTGTCATTTAAAGGGAATCCATTTCAGATTCTTCAGGCTTGAGTGTGACCAGCCTTAAAATTGACCTGCCTGAGAAAATGCCTGTGGCCCAGGTGGCCTGCTCCTTACAGAATTACCACCTCTCACCTACCTCTCACCATCTGATGCCCAGCAAAGGGATGATTAAAAAACTGGTGTGACTGCTGAAAGTGAATGACTCTAAGCACTGGGTGGAAGGTCCTCTGCAAACAAATTCCCCTTTCTTTACTTTCAGTAAAATTGAAAGGAGGCTGACTGAGTGGTCAGCTGAGAAACTTTGAGTACCACTGCCATGGATGCGTAGTATTTTGCTTTGCTAGAAAAAATTTTTTCCATTTCCATCTGCCCGTTTGTGTGCACTCATTTTCTCAGTGCGTGCATCTGTAAGAACTAAACAATCTTAAATTGCATGCAGTATCTTGTCTTATTCCAGTAATAAGTAATAATCTTCTACATGGAATAAACTAACGGGAGGGGAATACCATCCATGTCGTTCAGATGTACATTTCCAATAAAATTTTACTTAGAATAATTTGTGATATTTCTTTGGTCAGTTTTGTCCTTACAATGTTAATTGTATTTACCTCAGTTTAGAAGAAACTTTTAAGACTGATTTTTATGGTTAGATATGTAAATCTCAAATTATTTACAGGTTTTTGAAGTGTGAGGGACTTTAACGCATAAAAGGGTATTGAGATTCAGTAGTCTGGGGAGAGTGGAATGGGAAGATGAACTCAAGGAGAAAGGAAAATTATGTACAGTTGCCAATTCTTAGTTGATTGTTTACTTTTTAGATATATCTTAGTAGAAGACGATAGAATTTAGACTGGAAGAGATATATTTAAAAGTGATATAATGGTTTTATTTAAAACAATATTCACAATAAGTAAGAAATTATCTTCTCTGCATCCACTTAAAATGACAATGTGAAATTTTAAATGTTAACTTCAAAATGTGTGGAGTACACAGCTTTTCCAAATCCTTTTTGGGATTATGCAAACAAAAACATGAAGGCCCATCACAGGGGCGAGGATGAGGAGGAAGACAGATGTCATTTATTTACTTACTTTTTCTTTAGGTAAAATACCTGGAAAGATGACACAATCCTGTATTTTTAAGTGTGTCAGGAGTATTTTAACAAAAAAGGATAGTTGCCAAATATTAATATGGTATCCAAAAATGCTCGCTCTTCTTTGTTTTTAAAGATCGCTTAACTTTTCCAGGCCCAGTCTTCTCTGAGCCTCTGTCGATAACATTCCTGATATCTCCCTGTCATCTGCCTTCCTGCTCAGAGAATGTCTTCCAGTTTAGATATGCAGGCGCTTTGCATTTATCAGCAGATATTGCTGCGGTTTTAACTCACCAGTTTGTCACGCTCAGGTATGCCTTTATCTTTTGCTAATTTTCATTTTTATCTGCTGGTTCTGATTATCAAGACAGCTTGGGAATGCCTGAAACAGCAGATGTGGCCCTGGAGAAAGTCAGGGTACTCTGGGACCTCCTGCTGCAAGCTGTTTGCGTGTACAGATATTCTGTGTCATGGTAACGTGAGGGGGAATCGGTGTGTGCCTTTTCCTGACACCATTACCTGAGCACATTTGTGTGCTCATTAGAGAGAGATTTGACTACCAGATGCTAATTCTTTTGGTTCTAGGTCTAGAGTAGGTAGGATTGGATCTCTATCTTTTTTGAGTTGTTTGATAATTTGAAAAGGTACTATAATCAAAATATACTTAATGAAAAAGTAAATTGAAGATTGAAAAAGGACAGAACGCATTTGGTTACATTATGTGAGCAGATCCGGTATTGGGAAAACAGCATAGGTATTCTTGACCATGACCATGGGAAGTCGCTCAGTCGTGTCCGACTCTTTGTGACCCCATGGACTGTAGCCCACCAGGCTCCTGTGTCCATGGGATTCTCCAGGCAAGAGTACTGGAGTGGGTTGCTGTTTCCTTCTCCAGGGGATCTTCCCGACCCAGGGATTGAATCCGGGTCTCGCGCATTGCAGGCAGACGCTTTACCGTCTAAGCCACCAGGGAAGCCCGTTTTCTTGCTTATTCTCTGACTTTCAGTACTGAGTTTGCATAGTATTGCGGAAGCTGTCATAATGTAAAATATTTAATGATAAATGTAACACTTGTAAAGTTGGTCTGCATTCAAACATGCCTTCCTGCTTAATACTAGCTTCTGTTCCATCAAGTTCCCTTCTGACTGGTAGCCAGTGTCTTTGAGTTCACAACTGAAGAAGAGAAAATTGACATAGATGATATGTTTGATGCTTCAGAAGAGGGTGGTTTAAATGTCAGAGCATTAAGACATGCCCTTAATATTTAATTAAAATTATGTTTAGTGAAAATAATATTTAATGTTTAATGAAAATTAATACAGCCCTTAAATGTTTTAGCAAAAATTACTTCTGTCATATTGTGCTAGTATTTGTCAGGAATTACACTAAAAATTCTCAACTTCTGACTTTGTTTCTACTGAGATTTAGGGCATGGTTAGAATTATAACAGAATTTATTAAATATAAAACATTTATTTTTATAGCTTAGTGTTTTGAAGGTTAAAGTCCCAGATAAGTCTGTTTTTTTTTTTTTTTTTTCTCTCTCTCTCACTTTTGTGGACTTGAAATAGATTCCTTTGAGTTTTTTTTTTTTTTTCCAGGTACCAGTTGCCCCTTGGATATGGCAAAGTATAAGCTTTGGAAGTGTAAACCTAGGTTTGAATCCTGGTTTAGCGCCTTACCTTGGGCAACCTTGGTCAAATAAACCCCTGCAAGCTTTGATTTCCTTCTTTTAAAAGGGCCTACTGAAACCTTTCCCAGAGCGTGCTGGGAATGCAGACTGCATACAGGGCACTCAGCTGGAGGCTGTCGTCAGGAAGGGGCTCTGGTACTCCTGCACCTGGTTTACTTTGCGCTTGGCATTTGTCTCAGCTGACGCGATCCCTGTTTCTTAAATGATGAGAAACGAGTCAAGAACATGTAGTGATGTCAGTTCAGTTCAGTCGCTCAGTCGTGTCCACACATGTGGACTGCAGCATGCCAGCCTTCCCTGTCCATCACCAACTCCTGGAGCCTACTCAGACTCACATCCACCGAGTCGGTGATGCCATCCAACCATCTCATCCTCTGTCGTCCACTTCTCTTGCTTTCAGTCTTTCCCAGCATCAGGGTCCTTTCCATTGAGTTGGTTCTTCACATCAGGTGGCCAGAGTACTGGCGTTTCAGCTTTAGCATCAGTGAATATTCAAGGAATATTCAGGACTGATTTCCTGTAGGATTGACTGGATCTCCTTGCAGTCCAAGGGACTCTCAAGAGTCTTCTCCAACATCACAGTTTAAAAGCGTTAATTCTTCGGCGCTCGGCTTTCTTTATAGTCCAACTCTCACATCCACACATGACTCCTGGAAAAACCATAGCTTTGACTAGATGGACCTTTGTTGGTAAAGTAATGTTTTGCTTTTTAATATGCTGTCTAGGTTGGTCATAGCTTTTCTTCCAAGGAGCAAGCGTCTTTTAATTTCATGGCTGCAGTCACCATCTGCAGTGATCTTGGAGCCCTGGAAAATGAAGTCTCTCACTGTTTCCATTGTTTCTCCTTCTATTTGCCATGAGGTGATGGGACCAGATGCCATGATCTTAGTTTTCTGAATGTTGAACTTTAAGCCAACTTCTTCACTCTCCTCTTTCACTCTCATCAAGAGACTCTTTAGCGCTTCACTTTCTGCTATAAGGGTGGTGTTATCTGCGTGTCTGAGGTTATTGATATTTCTCCCGGCAATCATGACGTCAGTAGGAGGCCATGTTTCTGTTTTCAAAATAGAAATCATTTTTAATTTTAAAGGTTATAATAATAGCTGGGCTTCCCTGGTGGCTCAGCTGGTAAAAAATCCACCTGCAATGCGGGAGACCTGGGTTCAGTCCCTGGGTTGGGAAGAGCCCCTAGAGAACGGAAAGGCTACCCATTCCAGTTTTCTGGCCTGGAGAATTCCATGGACTGTATAGTCCATGGGGGTCACAAAGAGTCAGACACAGCTGAGTGACTTTCACTTCACTTCATTCAGTTCAGTTCAGTTCAGTTCAGTCGCTCAGTCGTGTCCGACTCTTTGCGACCCCATGGCCTGCAGCACGCCAGGCCTCCCTGTCCATGACCAGCTCCCAGAGTCTACCCAGACCCATGTCCATTGAGTCAATAGCTAATTTTTAAGTGCTTACTTCATGGTGTGTTTGTGCAAGCGCCCGTTCTTAGTCGCTCAGTCGTGTCCAACTCTTTGTGACCCCATGGACTGTAGCTGTCCAGGCTCTTCTGTCCATGGAATTCTCCAGGCAAGAAGACTGGAGTGGGTTACCATTTCCTTCTCCAGGAGATCTTCCCTCCCCAGGAATTGAACCTGTGTCTCCTGCATTGGCAGGCAGATTCTTTACAACTGTGCCACCTGGGAAGCAACCCCGTTACATTTGGAATCTCATTTACTGCTTTGAAAAAGCTATAAGTTAGATGCTGTTAAAATGGGTTCTGCTGCTATCCTCATTTAATAACAGGAAACCAAAGTTAAAGTTAGTACTATTTACTAACTCAAGTTTGCCCAGCTGGTGTTAATTTTTTCTTAGAAAATATTATGAAATATAAAGAAAATTACAGCTATGTAAAGTATGGAAATAACTACTGTATTTTTAAAAATAGCAACTATATATATATATATATAGAGAGAGATATCTGAATATATGTATGTACATATATAAAATATATATGTACTGAATGACTTTGCTGTACACCAGAAACTAACACAACACTGAAAATCAATTTTATAATGGTTGGGAGCTGGGATTAGCAGATACTAAGTGGCGTATGTAGATACAGATAAATAACAAGGTCCTACTGTATAGCACAGGGAACTATATTCAATTTCCTGTGATAAGCCAGAATGGGAAAGGATATGAAAAAGAATATATATATATATATGTAAATACACGTATGCGTGTAACTGAGTCACTTTGCTGTATAGCAGTAATTAACACATAATTCAGCTATACTTCAATAAAAAAATAAATTTGAAGTAACATGTTTTAAAAAGTGGCTTTATTGAGACATGGTTCACACAATGCCTGGTAAATGCCGCCTGTTAAGGTGTACAGTTCAGTGGTTTTTAGACTATTAACAGTGTGCAGTTCGCGCCACTATCTAATTTTAGAACATCCTCATCACCCTGAAAAGAAACCTCACACCCATTTCCCGTCACTTCCCATCCTTCCACTCCAGCTCCTGACGACCGCTCACTGGTCTGCTTTCTGTCTCTGTAGACTTGTGTTCTGAATATTTCACATGAATGGAATCGTGTCCTATCCGGTCAGTCTTGTGAGCGGCTTCCTCCGTTCAGCGCGATGTTCTCCAGCTTTCCCAGGTTGTGGCATCTGTCAGGACTTCTCTCCTTTGTGGTACCAAATAATGAGCCTTTATGTGGAGGCACCGTCTTTTGTCCGTTCATTCATCAGTCGGCGTACATTCGGATATTTCAAGCTCTTGACTCTTATGAATAGTGCTGCTGTGAACATTGGTGTACAGGTTTTTGTGTGGACATATGTTTTTAATTCTGTTAAGTATATAAGAGTGGATTTGCTAGTTCCTATGGTAACTCTATGTGTAACATCTTGAGGAGCTGCTGAGCTGCTGTTTTCCAAAGCGTCTGCCTCGTTTTACATTCCTTCCAGTAGTGAACAAGGGTTCTGATTTCTCTGCATCTTCACCGGCGCTTCTGAGCTGACTTTCTGATTAGAGCTGTGCTGGTGGCTGTGGACTGGCATCTTGCGGTTGGGATTTGTATTCAGTAAAGACGAATCATATTGAGCATCTTTTCACGCCCTTATTGGCCATTTGTTTATATTCTTTGGAGAAATGCCTGCTCAAATCCTGTGCCCATTTTTTAATTGGATTCTTCGTGTCTCTGTTGTTGAATTGTGTATTTTAATGTTTTAATGTATCCTGCCAGAACGCTTTTCTATTAATAAAGCACTTTTTTGAGTTTTTTTGTTGTATATTTTTATTACATATTTTTTTAATGGGATTATTTGACACACAATTTTGTAACCTGACTTTTCCCCTTTTTGCTAGTTTTACTGAGATATCACTGTGTAAGTTTAAGATGTGCAACGTAGCGATTTGACTTACTGTGAAATGCTTACCACAGTAAATTTAGTTAGCATCCATCATCTCATTTACATGCTATAAAGAGAAAAAGCAAAAAATGAAAAAAATTCTTTTCTTTGTGATGAGAACTCAGGGTTTATTCTCCTAACAGCTTTCCTATGTATCCTACAGCAGTGTTAACAGTGGTCATCACGTTGTACATATATGCAGAGTATTTACATGTCTCATAACTGGAAGCTTGTGCCTCTTTAAAAAGATTTTATTTATTTGGCTGGGTTGGGTCTTAGTTGCAGCATGTGGGATCGTCACTGTGGCTCGCAGGCTTCTCTCTGGTTGTGGCACGGTAGTTGGGCTCAGTAGTTGCCCTGTGGCATGTGAGGTCTTAGCTCCCTAATTGGAAGGTGGATTCCTAACCCCCGGACCACTAGGGAGGTCCCTGGAAGCTCGTACCTTTTGACCACCTTCCTTCAGGTCCCCCTTCCCTAAGCCCCTCCTTCTGGTAACCACCTGTCTGATCTTTTTTCCTATGAGTTTTTTTTTTTTTTTAAAGATTCCACATACAAGTGAGATGATACAGTATTTGCCTTTCTCTGTCTGACTTATTTCACTTAGCATGATGCCCTCAGGGTCTGTCCATGCTGATGCAAATGGCAGGATTTCCTTATTTTTTATGGGTGAGTAATATTCCATTGTTTATATGCACCATGACTTCTTTATTCATTCATTGGTGGACACTTAGGCTGTTTCAGTTTTTGGCTATTGAATAATGCTGCTGTGAACATAGGGTACAGATATCTTTTGAGTTAATGTAGCTTGATTTCTTGGAGACGGCACTGGCACCCTGCTCCAGTTATCTTGCCTGGAAAATCCCATGGATGGAGGAGCCTGGTAGGCTGCCGTCCATGGGGTCCTAAAGAGTCGGACACAACTGAGCGACTTCACTTTCACTTTTCACTTTCATGCATTGGAGAAGGCAATGACAACCCACTCCAGTGTTCTTGCCTGGAGAATCCCAGGGACGGGGGAGCCTGGTGGGCTGCTGTCTCTGGGGTCGCACAGAGTTGGACACAGCTGATGCGACTTAGCAGCAGCAGCAGCAGCAGCTTGATTTTTCAGCTTGATATTGTTTCTAATGACTGCTTTGTAGTACATTGTATGAATGTTCCATAATTTAAAATCTAATACTTTGTATAAGAGATTTATTTAAGAGGGGAAAAAAAAAAAAAACTCAACCACACTGTATCTGCCACACTGCATCTGCGTCTTTGAACAACCCTTTATTTTTTTAAAATGCATATTTATTTGTATGGCTCCATAGGTCTTAGTTGTGTGACATGGGTTTTTTAGTTGCCCCATATGAACTCTTTAATTGCGGCATGTGGGATCTAGTTCCCTGACCGAGTATCAAACTTGGGCCCCTTGCATCTGTGGAGTCTTAGCCATGGAACCACCAGGGAAAGCCCACCAATATTTTCTTAATCTTTGTAATTTTAATCTGTGGTTGTGGTTTAGTCGCTAAGTTGTGTCCAACTCTTGCAACGCCATGGACTGTAGCCCACTAGGCTTCTCTGGGATTTTCCAGGCAAGAATCCTGGAGTGGACTGCCATTTCCTTCTCCTGAGGGTCTTCCAGACCCAGGGATCCAATGGGGTCTCCTACATTGCAGGTGGATTCTTTACCAACTGAGCCACCATGGAAGCACATTTTAATTTTAATCTAAGAACCCCTAATTGGTATTATATACTTCTCATTTGCATTCATTTGTTAATGAGAGTAGTTGAAGTTTTTTTTTTTTTTTTTTTTTCATTCCCACCATTGGACTTGTTCCCTGAGCCTGGAGGTCTCCTGTACCTCCTCCAGGTTGATTTCTCCCTGGACACCCCCTCGTCTAGGAAGCCTTTCCTGCCCCTCCCCCCACCTGCACTCGCGCGCGTGCACACACACACACACTCATTCTCCATTCAAGAGTCCTTTCTAAGACCGTGGGAGGAGCCTAGGAATGTGTTCACATGGTTACGCTTTTTTATTAAATTTTCAAAAGTAAAATACATTCTGTATTTTTTCCCATTAAACAACACCCTTCCCACCTTCCAAGCAGTAAGTTCAGGCCCCATGAAAGCAGTTCTGCCCTTGCCTGAGACCCATCTGATGTTCAACACAGAGCTGAATTGAATTGAACCCGTTTGCTTTTTTAGCATTTAGGTAAGGAACCTTTTGTTTGTCCGAGGCTTGGTTCCTGGTAGGTTCGTGGTAGCAGTGAAAGAAGCACTCTCCGAAGGTTTTCAGCGGTTAAGATAATTCTGTGTGCAGTGTGTGTATTTATGCAGTCGTGTGTTCCCAGACTCTCTTAGCCAGAAGCTGAAAATCTATTTCGGCCCATTGCTGATTTCCTGTGATAACCGGGTCGCATTACTCACTGCCCTTCTAGCCTCTTTTTAAACTCTCTCTGTGAGTCACCTCTTTTGCCTTTTGCATGGAGTAGGAGTCTTGTGGAACCCTATTTTTATCTTGGGAATTTGCCCAACTTGAGTGGTGGTGTTCCAAGGTGATTTGTTTATCACTAGTTTTCCATATTTTCCTAAACTTACTTTGTGTGGGTTTCTAACCGCGTGAGAAGAACCCAACAAACAGTGGGCGCCAAGACCTGCGTGGAGAAAGGGGTGCACATGGAGGGCGGTAATTTGACCCCCACCAGGTCCGGGTTTGGAGCTGAGGCAGGTCAGTGGGGGTTTGGCTTCTTGCCAGTTCCTCCGGACGTGTCTGCACTGTGGTTGTTGGATTGAGCCCTCACCGCAAACATGCCTCCTCGTCTCCTGAGCAGCTTCATCTCCGGTGAGCACTGCTGGATGCTGCTGGGTAGTTCAGAAGGCGGTGTTTTTGGTCTAAGAGAAAGCTGTGTCGGCCAGGGCTGAGGCAGGATACCCCAGAGCAGACCCAAAGAGAAAACAGAATCAGAAGGGACTGAGCCCAATGTCAAGGTCTCTGAAAATAAGAAGCAGGCATAATTAGCTGAGAAACTGTTAATGGAATAGAAAAGCTGAAAACAGTGAATAACTGAGTTTTTGTCTCAGCATTAACTCACCCTGGAGAGAAGGTCTGTGTGTGTGCGTGTGCTGTTTCAGGGAAAGGGGAAAGACTGGTGAGACTCTAGTATGAGTCTAGTATGCAAAGGGATAATTTGGTAAGGCATTGAGAAATGTCCCATTGATTAAATCATGTGTGACAGTTTCAGAAAAGAATGACAGGCTTTGGTATATGTTAGTATGTGTTTACTATGGGCTCAGTCGGTAAGGAGTCCACCTGCAATGTAGAAGACCTGGGTTCGATCCCTGAGTCAGGCAGATCCCTGGAGGAGGTCATGGCAATGTACTCCAGTATTCTTGCCTGGAGAATCCCCATGGACAGAGGAACCTGGTGGGCTACAGTCCATGGGGCTGCAAAGAGTTGGATATGATTGAACGACTAAGCACGTTTACTCTAAAACCCGATGTCCTAACTTCATGCCCAGGCTCTCTCTGAAGTCTCCCCATCACCCCCCGAAGATGGATCAGACCTAGTTTTCGGCTTTTTGATGTGACACACATGCTGTCATTTAGCTGTTTGCCAGCGGGGCCTCCTCTTCTGTCTCTGCCCACCGTCAGGACAGGGACTGTCTTGGACATCCTACTTGTTGGGGCCTTACAGACTTTGAGAGACTTGAGCCAGTGGTTTATTTGCTATGTTTTCAACTCTTGATCACCAACCACTTACATGCCCTGTGCTCAGCGTGTAGTCTTCACGTGCAGAGCTTTTCTCCTGGCCCTGCTGCGGCGGGGGAGGGTGGGGCGGCATGGGTGTGTGTGTGAGGAGCCTTTTGCAGCGGTGGTGTGAGCCAGCAGCCGCAGGGGGCATCCTGGGTGTGCTGGCCTGCTGGAGAGATAGGGGAGAGGTGTACGGTGCTGCTGCTCTTTGCTTAGAGATTTGGTAGAGAAAGTTCTCTGGGATTACATCAACACTTGTTCTGAGGTCTTGTGTAAATATTGTCTTTCTGAGTCGCTTGCTTGGGGCCGAGCTTTCAGTGAAAGTTGCTGAAGTGACAAAGCTGTGATAGAAAATTAATGTTGGTGGCCTCGTATACAGATTTTTGAATCTGAAGACTTTGTACCCAAATCCAATCACTTCTTACTCATGCCACAGAAATTTGAAGTTTTACTTAAACTTCAGGTGACATTGACACCATAGAAGGAGAAAAGCTGGGAGTAGACACTTTAAATTGGCCATCTTTACCTACTAGTGAACACATTTATAGTATGGAAAATGAGAAATTTGAAACTTTAATTCTTGGGTGTGCATAGGAGGGAAACGACAGGCAAATGTAATTTTAAAGCAGATACGTGGACTTCCCTGGTGGTCCGGTGTTTGAGTGTTCACCTGCTGGTTCCATCCCTGCTCCAGGAGGATGCCACGTGCCAAGGAGCCACAGGGCCCATGTACCACACCTTCTGAGTCCTCTAGCCCTAGAGCCCACACTCCACAATGGGAGAGGCCCGTGACCACAACTGGAGAAAGACCCAGCGCAGCCAAAAGTAAATAATATCTCAAAAAAAAAAAAAAAAAAAATCAAACCAGTCAATCCTAAAGGAAATCAGTCCTGAATATTCATTGGAAGGACTGATGCTCAAGTTGAAACTCCAATACTTTGGCCACCTGATGTGAAGAACTCCCTCATTGGAAAAGACCCCGATGTTGGGAAAGACTGAAGCTTGGAGGAGAAGGGGACAACAGAAGATGAGATGGTTGGATGGCATCACTGACTCGATGGACTTGAGTTTGAGCAAGTCCGGGAGTTGGTGATGGACAGGGAGGCCTGGTGTGCTGCAGTCCATGGGTTGCAAAGAGTCAGACGCGACTGAGCGACTGAACTGAATCTCAAAAAAAATCAGATACATGAATGCAGTGCGTATGTGATCTGGCCAGTTTAGCAGCAGGGATGCAGGGAGAAGGGCCCTCCTCTCTGGTGGGGGTGCATCTTCCTTGGTCCCCATCAGAGCCGAGCGGCTCATCAGGCTTAGAGACAGACACTCCCTGAGTCTCCAGGAAGGCAGCCTGTTGGTTCCTACCACACTGGCCTTTCATACAAGGCCTTCTGAAGAACTGGCACTGCCAAATGCCTCTTCTGGGTAGGACACAGGATTCAAGGCCGGGGGTGAATAGGGAGGTTTGACAGCCCTTGACCACGGGGAGTTTACACTGATGCATGTGAAAACAGAACCAGTGGGGTAAAAAGCCCGGTGCGCGTAGGTCACACGGATGAGGCCGGCAGCAGCACCGGCCCAGGGCTCCTGTCAGGCCAGGCAGGGGCGCCCCCTTTGCTGGACAGCCGGATCAGCTTCCTCCTCTCTGGGCTGACTTGGGGGTGGGGGCTCTCTGGAGGCTTTAGGCATCATCCTTGGTCCGTCTTTCTAGCTGCTGATTTTACTTAAGATTTGGAAGGGAGTTTTTTTTTTTTTTAATCTTAAAATGAACCCTAAAGATGGAATGCTTAGTTTTCACCCATTTTAAAAATAGACAACTAGCCTTTAATTAGTTCTCACATTTAAGGCAGGAGACCTTGGAGGCCTCAGGCTCCTGGAGTTGAGTGTTCTCTGTTGGAAGCTGAGGGCAGGTGGAAGGAGCACTGGTGGGAGCGGAGAAGGGCTCAACCCTGCGCAGACCTCTCCCTTCCCTTTGCCCTGGAATTAGTTAATGGGAAGCCCTGCGGAACCTTCTGGGGCTGGTTGTGGCTTCTGCTTTTTCTCTTGAAGTCTTTAGATCCAGCATGTCCACAGCTTCCTGCAGGTGTAGAGCAGTTTCAGTGGGAGGAAGGGGTGGAGAGCCTTGCAGTCCACCCTGGGAAGCCAGTTCTGTGTATGTGACTCAGGGGTGACGGGGGTGATGGGGGGTCCACGCTGGGAAGCCGCTGGCCCCAGGTGGGCAGTACCCAGGCTGCAGGCTCTCTTGGCCGTGTCGCCTCAGGCCTCGTTTCTTCATGTGCAGTCTGGGGGTCGTGTCCGCTCTTCTCGCTGATCTTGGGTGTGGCGAGAAGGTGGATCAGGCTCCTGTGTACTGGGGATTCAGCAGATGGTGGTGGCGGCCGAGTTGAGGGTGATGGTCCCGGTGTCCTTGCGGGGAAGGGGCTGGCTGCTGCTTCAGGGAAGAGTCTGGGTCCTGGCCTTTCAGGCAGGTCTCTCTCAGTACACACGTCCACCCTTGACATTCTGGTTAGGAATTAGGTAGTCTCCTTGATAACTGCTAGAAGCATTGTGCATTACTCGAAAAATATATTAAATTCAGATGGACTCTACTTCAGATACAATAAATTCCTGAAGCTTGTTCCTTTACAAAATTTATTTAGTAGTGGTACAATATATTTAATATGTCCTATAAAGTTCGCCATTGTGATCATTCAGTGGCATTAAGCCCGTTCCCACTGTTGAGCGGCCGTCACCACCACCCATCCACGGGACTCGTTGCTTCTTGCAGACCTGCAGCTCTGCTTTATACACACTGGCTCCCCATTCCCCGACCCCAGCCCTGACGGCCACCCCTGTGCTGTGCATCGCGATGAGTGTGACCACGCCAAGCGCCGCGGGTTACATGGAGTTGGCAGTGTTTATCCGTTCGGGCCTGGTTTCTCTCCTCAGGGTTCATCCGCGTTGAGGCCTGTGTGCTTTGTTTTGGTCTTGGTCTCCTTTTGTTCTTTCTTACTTTTATTACAGAAGAAACGCAGGTTTACTTCAGTTTTTCAACAATACCATAACTGTCCTCCCAGCCTGACTGTCGGCGTGTGCGCTTCCGCTGAGGCTGTCTCAGAGCGGAGCGGCTGAGTCGCCTCGTGCACGTCCCGGGGGCCCTGCTCCCTGTCAGATGGGGGGCCGTGAGGGAACGGGGGCTCTCCAGTCGTGGGGACAGGGGGAGTCGAGTGTCTGTCGGCGGCGGGGGAGAACATGGAGCCGAGGAGTGGGAACCCTCAACCGCCTTGTATGAAGTGGGACATTCTCACCTTTGAAGCTTCAGCTTGTGGCTTTTGAGTTCCTGTTTTGTGCCCTTTAATTTCAACTTCCGAAGTTCCTGAGTTTGTAGTAAAGAGATGCACCGGCTTTCACTGTGTGTGAGTCTTAGGAGGCCTCAGAAGTGGGGGCGGGCTGGGAGGGAGACCTTGTGCTGGACCCCAGGGTGAGGAAGGGGCCCGGGATGACGAGGGGATGCGGTGCCAAGAAGGCTACTCCCTGGGGCCTGGGGGTGGCCTCCCCCAGCCCCTGACTCCTGCTAGAACATTCTGCCTTCCGCCTGCCCCAGTCTCAGTCTCTGGCTTGTCTCCACCCACTCGATGAAGGTCTTTTCACAGCAAGATCCTTCTGTTACTTTAAAATTTTTGTATCCTCAGCCCCTCTCTGAGTGCCTTTAACAGATGTTTTTTCAGTGATAGGAGAGCCTCCCCAGATGGTTGGTCCCAGGTTTCCTGGTTAACACCACGCCCACTTCTGTTCCTCCACCCTTTGTAACAGGAGAGAAAGGGGCAGGGCACAACTTCTGAAAGAATGACATAGCCCAAGGACACAGCATAAACCAGTTAGAATCAAATGGGACCAATGGCAGGCAAGATTAGACCTTGATCCTCAATCAGCAAGTAAAATGACCCACCCAGAGGTGCCATGGCAGTTCCAAGGCACTGTTAAAAGACCAAGGAGTGAGTGGTGGCCCAGATCCTGGAAATCTCCATCCCTTCCCTAAAATAGAATAGTCCTCCCACTCATTAGTTCAGTTAGGTTGCTCAGTCTTGTCCAACTCTTTGTGACCCCATGAACCGCAGCACACCAGGCCTCTCTGTCCATCACCAACTCCCAGAGTCCACCCAAACCCATGTCCATAGAGTCAGTGATGCCATCCAACCATCTCATCCTCTGTCATCCCCTTCTCCTCCTGCCCTCAATCTTTCCCAGCATCAGGGTCTTTTCAAATGAGTCAGCTCTTCGCATCAGGTGGCCAAAGTATTGGAGTTTCAGCTTCAACATCAGTCCTTGCAATGAACACCCAGGACTGATCTCCTTTCGGATGGACTGGTTGATCTCCTTGCAGTCCAAGGGTCTCTCAAGAGTCTTCTCCAACACCACAGTTCAAGAACATCAATTCTTCGGCGCTCAGCTTTCTTCACAGTCCAACTCTCACATCCATACATGACCACTGGAAAAACCATAGCCTTGACTAGATGGACCTTTGTTGGCAAAATAATGTCTCTGTTTTTTAATATGCTGTCTAGGTTGGTCATAACTTTCCTTCCAAGGAGTATGCATCTTTTAATTTCATGGCCGCAGTCACCATCTGCAGTGATTTTGGAGCCCCCCCAAAATAAGGTCAGCCACTGTTTCCACTGTTTCTCCATCTATTTCCCATGAAGTGATGGGACTTGATGCCATGATCTTTGTTTTCTGAATGTTGAGCTTTAAGCCAACTTTTTCACTCTCCTCTTTCACTTTCATCAAGAGGCTTTTGAGTTCCTCTTCACTTTCTGCCATAAGGGTGCTGTCATCTGCATATCTGAGGTTATTGATATTTCTCCCGGAAATCTTGATTCCAGCTTGTGCTTCTTCTAGTCCAGCGTTTCTCATGATGTATTCTGCATAGAAGTTAAATAGGCAGGGTGACAATATACAGCCTTGACGTACTCCTTTTCCTATTTGGAACCAGTCTGTTGTTCCACGTCCAGTTCGAACTGTTGCTTCCTGACCTGCATATAGGTTTCTCAAGGGGCAGGTCAGATGGTCTGGTATTCCCATCTCTTTCAGAATTCTCTACAGTTTATTGTGATCCACACAGATCAAAGGCTTTGGCATAGTCAATAAAGCAGAAATAGATGTTTTTCTGGAACTCTCTTTTTTGGAACTTTCCCACTCATTAGAGTATGAAATCACCCAGCCTATAAAAACTAACCACTGCCACGTTTCGCAGGTGCTGCACTCGCCTTCTGCGATCGCTCACACTCTGTCTGTGGAGTGTGCTTCTCTCTGAATCTGAATATATTTGCTTCTTACCTATCATTTTGTCTCCCCCTGAATTCTTTCTGTGATGGCTTCGTTGGGTCCTGACACCAGGTACTGTGGGTTTTAACTGGGTCCGAGTCCCAGGCAGGGCTTTGGCTGGCTTGGGGCCCCGCATGTGGGTTGAAGGCCCGGTGTGTGGTGAGCAGCTTCCCCTTTCTCATCAGCGTGTTCCCTACTCCCCCGCCAAGGGGCCTCCCCGGTCCTGTCACTCCTGCTTCCCATGGACCCCTTTCTGCCCTGTGTTTGCCTGAGGCCCTGCATCTAGTTACCTTTTGGTGGTTTAGAAAAATCAGAGGAAAGCCCCGAGGCCTCTGCCAGGGCTCTGGGCTCTGGGTTTCCCCTTAGCCCCCTCTGGTACTTGGTGGTTACACTTTACAGGACTGAAGGATTGAGTAGGTTTTTGTGGCTTTGTCTGTTGACTTAACCATTGTGTAATATTTCTGAGGTACTGTGTTTTCTTTGGTCTTAAAAAAAAAAAATGAAGACTGTGTGACTGTGGCATTACCTGTGTTTTTTGCCTTGGACATTTGTTCTCTTTAGCGTTTCATGTCAAAGTAAGACCTGAAGTAGTTTCCTGCGAATGTGATTCCCAAATACTATGTCAATTGTTGGCAAACTACTTTGGTTAAAGCCGCCAGCACAATGTTGCTGCCTGAGTAGACATATTGGTGGAATTTGGGGATTTCCTCCGTTTGTCTCCATGGCTGTGTGTTGAATGGGACTCCTTCTGTAAGGCGTGAGGTTAGGCGGTTTGCCTAAGGCTGGAGAAGGGCACAGTAACCTCAGGAATGAGCTGGGAGAGAGGCGTGATAGTAAGCAAAAAATTCAAAATTTGAAGGGAAAGCATCCCTTCCTTGTGTAGGAGGAAACCAGGTCTGATGCAAGTCCAAAGGTAAGATTTGGTGTAAAAAGAAGGGGAAGTCATTGAGGAAGAGGAACTGAGGTTTAGAAATGCGAAGTCCGACCTTTGCAGAGTCAGTTGGCTCCCTGCTCTGAAGGGTGCTGTGGGAAGAGCAGTCAGAAAGGAGGTTGGTTGCATGCTTGTAATTACCCTCAAGTTTTATAGTTGAATTTCCAGGTGATCATTAGTTAACATACTATTACCAATAGTGCTGTGGCAAGAGGTCTGCAGTCAGCTAGTGTTAACATTAAAATTTATGTCTGAATGGGCGCCACACCCGGCAAAGAAGCTGTCGCCCGGGTCCTGCAGCCAACATTATGCGGAAAGTTTCATTTTTTACCCCTTGAGAGACCCTGGGTTCCAGCCAATCAGAGGAGGTCTTAGGCAATCAGGAAGGAGAGGCCAGCCCCGTCAAGTGTCAGCCCTGCCCTTACTTCATGACGGAGCGTTCTCCCTGCATTTCTCATTACAGAAGTCATGTCTGTTGTAACAGGAATAGGTAATTCAGAAGAGAACCACAGGGATAGAAATTGTCCTCTTCACTCTCCTCACTAGCGCTACCTTAACTGCACACCTTACTCCAGGTGTGGAACTGTTTTTCTCTCCATATGCTTCACCTCTGCTTGACTTTTTCAGGCTCTCCCTCAGAAAGTCTGGTGGGGAGCTTGGCCGCTGGCTGTGCCAGGTAAAGCTTCACATCCCGAGAATTCCCTCCCAGTGCTCGTGGTCCCACAGAGGGCTCTGCTGGACCTGCCTCGGGTCACATGCAGGTCCTGGGGAGGACACACCTCTCCCCGGCAGGAGAAATGGCCAGAAGCCAGGGCTGCTCCACATGTGCCTTCTCCCAATACTCTGTAACTTTAAAAAAACTGCCAAAGAAGAAGCGGTAGCTAATAACAAGCGCACAGATACGTAATTTGTAATGGCTGACACGGTTGGCAGGGAAAATGTGTTATGCAGGAATTATGTTTTTATTTATGTGTGTCCTAGCATAAGTAATCACGGTGTGTGTGTGTGTGTGTGTGTGTGTGTGTGTGTGTGTGTGTTGCCTGTCTCCAGGGACTTTTGTAAAGAGAAGCTTGTCTGGTCGCGCATGACGGGCGTGCAAGAGGCATAGGGTTTGTTTCCAGGTTGGCTTTTGACTGGATTCCTGACTGTGGGCAAGTGACCCTCTGGGTGTCCATTTCCTGGCCTGGCAAAGGAGAGATTCAGACCCTGGGGTGTGTCAAGTCACTCTGACACAGAATTTCAGGGGCTTGATTTTCATCGCTGCGTGTTGTGTAGAGGCTTTGTGGCTGTGTTGAAGATTTTGTGCAGCCCTGCCGTGCGTGTGTATTCGGTGCCTTTGCCAGGCTGTGACTCTTTGTGCCGTTTCCTGTGGGGAGATGTGATTGGCTTTGTGTTCCTCTGGGTTTCTGGGCTTGTGCCATAGGGGAGGCAGGGACTGTCCCCGTGGAGGGTGGCCCTTGTTAAGACCCGCTGACCGGGATGTGCCCGCCCTCCGTGGGCTGCCTGGGGGACTGGCACAGGGTCCCTGCATGGACGGCACCCACCGCTCTCCCTGCATTAGCTTTTCCTGCCTTCACGGACATCCTGCAGTTATTGCTCTTTAGCTTCATCTCTTTGGCACCATGTTTTTGCAACTTGAGAGGCTTCTTTGAATTTTGGTCCCATGTGTTTCAAGCGTTTGCTGAACCGCTGCGTGAGCGGCTGGTCTGCCCTGCGGTCTGTCCTGAGTGTCCTTGGTCTGCCCTGCAGTCTGTCCTGGGTGTCCCTGGTCTGCCCTGGGGTCTGTCCTGGGTGTCCCTGGTCTGCCCTGGGGTCTGTCCTGGGTGTCCCTGGTCTGCCCTGCGGTCTGTCCTGGGTGTCCCTGGTCTGCCCTGGGGTCTGTCCTGGGTGTCCCTGGTCTGCCCTGCGGTCTGTCCTGGGTGTCCCTGGTCTGCCCTGGGGTCTGTCCTGGGTGTCCCTGGTCTGCCCTGCGGTCTGTCCTGGGTGTCCCTGGTCTGCCCTGCGGTCTGTCCTGGGTGTCCCTGGTCTGCCCTGGGGTCTGTCCTGGGTGTCCCTGGTCTGCCCTGCGGTCTGTCCTGGGTGTCCCTGGTCTGCCCTGGGGTCTGTCCTGGGTGTCCCTGGTCTGTCCTGAGTCTGTCCTGGGTGTCCCTGGTCTGCCTTGCAGTCTGTCCTGGGTGTCCCTGGTCTGCCCTGGGGTCTGTGCTGGGTGTCCTTGGTCTGCCCTGTGGTCTGTCCTGGGTGTCCCTGGTCTGCCCTGCGGTCTGTCCTGGGTGTCCCTGGTCTGCCCTGGGGTCTGTCCTGGGTGTCCCTGGTCTGCGCTGCGGTCTGTCCTGGGTGTCCCTGGTCTGCCCTGGGGTCTGTGCTGGGTGTCCCTGGTCTGCCCTGGGGTCTGTGCTGGGTGTCCCTGGTCTGCCCTGGGGTCTGTCCTGGATGTCCTTGGTCCTCGTGGCCGCCGCCTGCGTGCCCGGGACGGCCCTTCCCACGAGCTCTGTCTGTGAGAGGGACAGCAGTGTGGTGCCTGTGGGTTTTTAGAACTGGGGGTGAAGTAAGTAAGCCTCGCTCACTTTCAGATTTTGGCCTTAGATAATGTAAAACAGGTTGGAGCTTGCCTCTTCAAAGAGTATATTATTTAGTTGTAAATATGAAAATTTATTGAAAGAACCTAGGCTGTGAAAACAGAACTGAGAGTAAGTCAGGACTTGGGCTCCTAGCACTTGGCTTTGGTAGATTTGCGTGGGTTGAAAACCCTAAGTTTTATATTTAGTGTATCCTTTTCCAGGGATTGGAGAAAACCATGAAGCTGTTTTAAAATATTGAGAAAAGAGGACTGGTTTTAAAAACAGCGTGCAGACTGGTTGCTGATCCACCATCCACCTGTGGAGGGGTAGGGGAAGCCTCTGGGTGGAGAAACAACAGGGCCATCACCAGTGAGAGCAAGTATCAGCTTAAAAGCAGGTAGCGGAGGGGAAGACTGACTTCAGAGCGCGAGGAAATAGCTTTCTCGTGCCCATTTTCTCCTGTGGTCCCCCTCTTTCTTCTTTGAAAACACTGGTCTTGTCTCTTGGCTCCCTTCCTAGGCCTGTCTCATAGTGTGTTGGTATCAAAGTTCGATTACAGCATAGGCCTCAGGTCTAGAGTTTCTGAGCCCAGTAGAGCGCAGGGAGGAGAGGGCTTGCTGGGCTGGGGGTGGAGGGGACTGAGGGGGAGGGATGTGGGGGTGGGGGGAGCCAGCCCTCCTGGGAGAGTGCGGCCGAGACGGGCTGGATCCTGTAGAAGCGCAGCACGCTTTCTTATCTGAAGTGTGTGGTGTGGGTCACGGGAGGTGCTGCACTTTTGCTCTTTCTGCGGGCAGACTGTTCAGTGTGGCCTGGGAGGTGAGGAGGCGTGCCCTTGCCCCGACTGTCCAGAGGGCTCGGACACCACTGTGGCCTCTTACGTGATCATTCGTGATTTCTGGGATGTGTGTGTGCTCAGTTGCTCACTCGTGTCTGACCCTTTCTGGTGCCGTGGACTGTAGCCCGCCAGGCTCCTCTGTCCATGGGATTCTCCAGGCAAGAATCCTGGAGTGGCTTGCCATTTCCTACTCCAGGGGATCTTTGCAACCCAGGGATTGAAGCTGTGTCTCTTCCATCTCCTGCATTGGTGGATGAGTTCTTTACCACTGCGACACCTGGGAATCCCGATTTCCGGGATATTTTGTGATTAATTTTATCTTGCTGCTTCTGAGAAATTACACTGAATTTAGCATCTGTGAACTTTGACTTTCATCTATATAAAATGGAAATGTTCCACATAGAGTTGGTGCTACTTGCCAGTAGTAAAAGAAATGATTGATTACTTTGAATTTTCTATTTAAGGACATTGCATACAGCGTACTTCTAAACTGTGGTAGGTGGGATGGAATCCATTTACAAAAGAAATGAAAGTAAAATTTCCACTTAAATTAGCAAACGTTTGTGGGTGTGGGCCTTCCTCCTCTTCAGTCACACCTTGAAGAGAACTCACTCGGTGTGAGTGTTTCCACTTAACGGAAATAAGTATGTAAAGTAAGAGATCTGTGTGGACTCATTTAGAAACAGGCTGCTGCTTTGGAAGGGAGTGGGTTGAAAGAAGTGAAAAACCAGTGAGAAGAGAAGGCTGAATCCTCGGGGGGGAAGTCTTCATGTGGGTCAAAATAAGGTACCAAATTAATCTTACTCATTAGAGAAGACAGATTAGAATTTAACACACACATGACTCACGCTTGCTGCCCGAGTTAGGAATGATTTCATTTGCTCAGGAGACCTCCCTTGCCTCCTCACCCCATCCAGGTAACTGGGGGAGAGTTTTCAAATTTGACATATGCCCACGTTTTGAATCCACATGGTGTATTGAATTAAGTAAGATCCGATTGCAGAAATGGACTCTGTGGGCTGTTACACAGGATGTTACCATATGTTCATTTCAGGAAACCACGCTTTACAAAGAGAACCACCATCATCATTTCAAGTCCCAGTAGTTCATGGTTCACATTGGAGTCAGATGTTCTGTTTGCAGCACTTAAAATTCTTGCTGTTTCTGCTCTTCTTTTTTCTCAAGTCTCTGCCACTCCTGTAAGAATAGCAACTCCTTGTTTGTGGTCGGGGGCTTTTATGCATTTGTAGCATCTCATACTCTTTTGGACATATGGTCCAGAAAATACCGTGTACAAAAGGCTGGTTGAATTTGGGCAGATATTGATAATGCGATTATTACAATTTCCCAGTGAAATTAGTATGTATGTTTAGTAGAAGTTAGTATGTTTTAAAAATTAATTCTATCTCTTCGATGTTATATCATTAATTTGTTGCATGACAGAATTTGGCGACAAAGAGTCAGCTTATTGAATGATAAAAATCAGAACCCTCAAAGATCTAGACTGACTGCATTATGAGCTGAATCATAGAAGAAATTCAAAAGGTATCATTAGGTACAGTAGTGGAGTGAGGATTGGCCCCACAGGAGGGAGAAATGGAAAGGAGAGAGGCCTGCGGAGGTTGCAAAGGGGAGGGAGACTGCTTGGTGGTGAGTGCTGTGTGTTAGAGGTGAGGGCCTCTGCTCAGAGTGGGCTGGCTTGCTGGCTGCAATTCTGGGGACCCCAGAGTGCAATTGTGTCCAACTCATGTGAGTCCAACCTCTGGAGCATTCGAGTGAGTGCTTCTTCCCACATTCCGACTCAGTGGCCGTCAGCTGTAGGACAGCTTGTGGTGGTCAAGTCCTGGGGTGCTCCTGACTCAGTGGTTCCAGGACGGCCTCCCTAGAGGGGGGCTCCACCTTCCCTGTGGGACAGAGGCCAGTGCCCATGGCAGGGCGGTTCCCTGTTACTCTGGGGCTCCTTTCTGGAAGCCCAGCCTCGAGCCTTCCCTCTTGAACCTTTAAGTGATCTCATGAGCACTTAATTCCCTACGTTAAAATCCCTTTCTGCATAAAACAGCTAGCTTGTTTCCTGCAACCTGACTTTTGCTGAGATGGAAATATTTTATCAACATAACGGGAATAAACTGCATTGGAAACAGAAGTACACTGAGTGGATTCTGGAATAAGCCACAGACAGATGGATGAGTGGATTTGTGGTTTCCAGATGCGTGACTCTTGCTCTCCTACTTGGTGCAAGGGCAGTGGATTGCTTGGGGGTGTTATTCCCAAAACAGATTGCCAGGCTCTTTCCCCAGAGATTCTGATTCAGGAGGAAGTAGTGGATTCCTGGAATTTGTATTTTATTTTATTAAAAAAAAAAAAAAAAAAATTTTTTTTTTTTGAATTTGGACCATTCTTAAAGTCTTTATTGAATTTGTACAATATGGTTTCAGTTGTTAAAGTTCTGGCTTTTTGGCCACGAGGTATGTGGGATCTTAGCTTCCGGATCAGGCAGCTAGCTAACAGCTGGTCCATTCGGGAAGTTTCTGGAATCCATATTTTAAAGAGCTGTTCCTGGTTATCCTGAGAGGTGGCCAGGTTGAATTCCAGTGGACTAAATAATTTCTTGACTCCATGATCTGGTGCTCACGATGATTCTTTTTAAAAGGGAGGACGTGTTCAGGAGCTACACATTTTAAAATTCCACTGCAGGGGATTTACCTTTTCTTGGATTCAAAGGGATTAATTCTGTAACTAATGCCAGAATGTGGCAGTATTTCTAGTGTGGAATATCCAGGATTTCCTTCTTTTGTTACTAGGAAAGTAAGGAAATAGGGATTTTGGAAAAGAGCGTTCCTGGACACAGAATGGAGATGGAGTTGTCGCGAGAGTTAGCGTGCGCTCCTTGATGTGCAGCGTGGTCATCGCAGCGGCTGTGGCGTGGCGCAGCATAAGCCCCCGCTTCCTTGTGTCGAGCGCTGCTAGTGTGCTTTCTTATCTCTGTTTATAGTTAGAGGAAAACCACAATGGACACTATTTGCAATACGGAAATGCCTCCTCAGAGGAGAGGTCATAGGATTATTTGGAAAACTGGCAAATTGAGAGTCATTGAGTAGCACTGGAGTTCACTGGGCCCTGGAGGCCAGGCCGCGGAAGGTCCCGGCTCCCAGGCCTGTGAAGATGAGAATGGGGGTGGACACAGCAGGGGACGTCGTTTCTCTGTGGAAGCGCTTGTTCTGCTCTTGTTAGATTTCATCACCACCTGTGCATCCTACCCGCCCCCGTGCCAAAAAAAAAAAAAAAAAAAAAGGGCCACCAAAAACAACCCCTCCGCCCCCAAACTGCTCCAGTCCTAATTTCTGCCTTTCTCTTCATCTTCTCATGCTGGCATTTGGAAGGCCCGTGACAACAAATGAAGTCTGAGAGTGCCTGCTTGATTGCAGTTGATGAGCCCTAGATAATTGGGGTCCTTGCAGCGGCAGGGGTTGTATGTCAGATGGCCTCCACAGAAGGGCAAGGCTGTTCTTCCCCTGCAGCTGTCAGACTGCTTGAAATTAGGCAGAATGATTTTGCACTTGGATAATAGGCAGGCATTAACTGCAGCTTGTTACAGAGTGCTGCATAACAATGGGAAACGTGGACGTGCTAATCAAAGGCATCTGCATATGGCATTTTCATTTTGTATAGGAGGCATCTGTGTGCACAGAGAGGAAATGAACTTGTGTTGTGGGGCTTCCGTGTTTGAGAAGATGCGTCTGCAGAAATGGCCTCCCTCCCTTCCTACGTTGAATCCTGACAGAAAGGTGGAATTAGGAGGCTGGCCTTGCCTCCTAATGTGTGTACTTGCCTTTTTCCCCCCTGAAACCGCTTTATTGAGATACAATACACACAGCCTACAATTCACCCACCTAGAATGTGCAGCTATTCTAGTACATCCACAGGGTTAGGTAGCCACCACCACAATCTAATTTTGCAGTCTTTCTCTCTCAAAAGAAGCTGTGGTGCTTTTATAAAGAAAATGTTTAAGGGACACTTTTTTTGGGCCGAAATGCAGTTTTTTTTAGACCTTTTGCACAGTCACCTTGTTTCTCAAGAAGCATTTGTTTTCATAAATAGCAATAAAATGTATTTTAATGTTTCAGAGGTTACCTGCAGTCCTTATTTTTGGACCCAGTCTCATAAATTAGATTTTAGTTCCTGGGCTTATCTAATGATTAGCTGGGGGGTCTTTTTAGTCTCAAGTGACAGATTCCAACTAAAAAGAATTTGTTAGTTCTCATAGCCTAAAGAAGGACAGATGATGGCTTCTGGGATAAGCAGAGTCAGGGACTTTCTCTCCATCCTTCAGGTCTTTAATCCCCATGTTGGCCACGTTGCCCCATGGTAGCTGGGGGACTGGGTGTGGCTGTGGGGGACACGTCTCTGCACTCGGCCTGAACGTGGGCTGCACCTGAGGTAGCAGACGCGCGGCCGAGAACATGGTGCTGAGCTCACGTCAGCATGCCTGTGTGCTTGCGCACCTGCTGTCTATAAGTACGTAGGTTTTTTGTTTTAATTTGGCTGTGCCAGGTCTTAGTTGCTGCATTTGGGGAATGCCTTTTTTGTTTGGTTTGTTACTTTTAGTTGGGGCACGCGAGCTCTTTAGTTGGGGCTTGCGGAATCTACTTCCCTGACCAGGGATCGAACCCAGGCCCCCTGCATTAGGAGTGTGGAGTCGTAGCCATTGGACTACCAGGGAAGTCCCTAAACACTGTAGGTTTTGGTTTATATCTTCATTCTGGGATTCTGAATCCACTCATTCAAACAGTGGAACCAGAATTGCCGTCTCAGGCCTCTTGCTGCTTTGGGGCCTTAGTCAGACAATTTTAACAGGCCCAGGCCTGGGATGCTGCTTCCCAGAGATCCTTCCCAACCAGGGGTTAACAGATGGGATCTCGTACAGTCCTGACTTAATCTCTCCACATTGCAGCGCCTTATTTTTCTCAATAGACTCAAGATCCTTTCTTTTTAAAAAAATGTCTTAGTTGTCTCAGCGTTTTATTAACAAGTATAGCATTTGTAATTTAGTAAGTCACTGTAATTTGTATACCCTTGGCTTGATTAGATCTGAATTTTTTTTCTAAGGTGAATAAAAAAATAACTTACCTGACATTGGTTTTTAAAACTGTTCTATACATAGTTTTTCTCCCCCTCTCTTTGACACATTTAAAATTTGATATGGTCAAGCCTTACATTGAAATTTGAGAAACCTTTTTTCTGACATTTCCTGTGGTCTCTGGTATATTTTGGTGAGGCTAACTTTAACTGGATAATTAAACAGATATTCTGAGGCTTGGATTGTGGTTTTAAAGATCCATTACACATTTCACCTGTGTAATAAATGCTATGGACCAACTCTTCTGTAAATTCTTGAGACACAGTTCTGTACAAGTTCAGTTCAGTTGCTCAGTTGTGTCCGACTCTGCGACCCTATGGACTGCAGCATAGGCTTCCCTGTTCATTACCAACTCCTGGAGCTTGCTCAAATTCATGTCTATTGAGTTGGTGATGCTGTCGAACCATCTCATCCTCTGTCGTCCCCTTCTCCTCCTGCCTTCAATGTTTCCCAGCATCAGGGTCTTTTCTAATGAATCAGTTCTTCACATCAGGTGGCCAAAGTATTGGAGTTTCAGCTTTAACATCAGTCCTTTCAAATAATATTCAGGACTGATTTCCTTTAGGATTGACTGGTTTGATCTTGCAGTGCAAGGGACTCTCAAGAGTCTTCTCCAACACCACAGTTCAAAAGCATCGATTCTTCGGCACTCAACTTTCTTTATGGTCCAACTCTCTGGACTATACTGTACATGACTACGGAAAAACCATAGCTTTGACTAGATGGACCTTTGTCAGCAAACTGATATCTCTGGTTTTTAATATGCTGTCTAGGTTGGTCATAGCTTTTCTTCCAAGGAGCAAACGTCTTTTAATTTCATGGCTGCAGTCACCATCTGCAGTGATTTTGGAGTCCAGGAAAATAAAGTCTGTTACTGTTTCCATTGTTTCTCCATTTATTTGCCATGAAGTGATGGGACTGGATGCCATGATCTTTGTTTTTTGAATGTTGAGTTTTAAGCCAGCTTTCTCACTCTCGTCTTTAACTTTTCGTCAAGATGCTCTTTAGTTCCTCTTTGCTTTCTGCCATAAAGGTGGTGTTATCTGCATGTATGAAGTTGTTGATATTTCTCCTGGCAATCTTGATTCCATCTTGTGCTTCATCCAGCCTGGCATTTTGCATAATGTACTCTCCATGTAAGTTAAATAAGCAGGGTGACAGTATACAGCCTTGGCATACTCCTTTCCCAATATGGAACCGGTCCATTGTTCCATGTCCAGTTCTAATTGTTGCTTCTTGACCTGCATACAGATTTCTCAGGAGGCAGGTAATGTGGTCTGGTATTCCCATCTTTTGAAGAATTTGCCACAGTTTCTTGTGATTCACACAGTCAAAGCCTTTAGTGTAGTCAGTGAAGCAGAACTAGATGTTTTTCTGGAACTCTTGCTTTTTCTATGATCCAACAGATGTTGGCAATTTGATCTCTGGTTCCTCTGTCTTTTCTAAATCCATCTTGAACATCTGGAAGTTATTGGTTCACGTACTATCGAAGCCTGACTTGGAGAATTTTGATCATTACTTTGCTAGCATGTGAGATGAGTGCAATTATGCTGTAGTTTAAGCATTTTTTGGTCAGTTTTCATTCCAATCTCAAAGGCAATGCCTAAGAACGTTCAATTCCGCACAAAACAGACCAAAAGCCCTGTCCTGGTGGTGCTTGCAGTCTGGGTGTGGGAAAGAGGCAGAGAACCTGGATGCAAGGAACAGCTGAATTGTGTGGCTTTTGGAAGGTGATACGTAGTGTGGAGAAAGTGGAAAAAATGGGGCAAAAAAAAAAAGAGGAAGGGTGGGGGCTGTCATTATAAACAGAGTGTCTGGGCTTATTAAACAGGTGAGATTTTCCAAAGATTTGGAGGAGGTGAAGGAGATTCCCATGAGGCTACTTGGGAAAAGAATGTTCCAGACAGAATGGCCAGCGTACAGGCCTTTTAAGATGGGCATTTGCGCCTGGAGTGGTCCCAGGGCAGACAGAAGACCGTGGGCTATAGCAGAGCGTACCAAAGAGGGAGCGGATTGAAGGTGAGTCGCTGCAGTCCACGGGGTCGCGAAGAGTCGGACACGACTGAGCGACTTCACTTTCACGTGTTGGAGAAGGAAATGGCAACCCACTCCAGTGTTCTTGCCTGGAGAATCCCAGGGACGGGGGAGCCTGGTGGGCTGCCGTCTCTGAGGTCTCACAGAGTCGGACACGACTGACGTGACTTAGCAGCAGCAGCAGCACAGGGTGATGGCTCTGTGGACTTACTTCACGAAAGCAGTGAATGCGGAGTCACTGGGCCTTTGAGCAGAGCCGTGAGACTCTGAGTTCGGTTCTGAACGGCCGTCCTGGCTGGCGTTGAGCTGCACTGTGGGGAGGCCACTTGAGGTCACTTGGTTGCAGTCGGTGGTCAAGTGTCCAGGCCTGGTGGAGGTGGGAAGGTGGTGTGGTTCTGGATTTGTTCTGCACCAGAGCTCACAGGATTTCCAATAGATCGATGTGGAGTGTAGGGCAGAGAGAGCAGTCAAAGATCATTTCAAGATTCTTGGCTGGAATAGCTGAGCCGGGATGGCTGTCGATGCAGCAGTGGAGGGTTTTGTTTTTTAATGTCTTTGAGAATTCTCAGAAGACCGTTGGGCTTCCCTGGTGGCTCAGGTGGTAAAGAATCGCCCCGTAGTGCAGGAGACCCAGGTTCGATCCCCGGGTCAGGGAGATCCCCTACAGAAGGAAATGGCAACCCGCTCCAGTGTTCTTGCCTGGGACATCCTGTGGACAGAGGAGCCTGGCATGGGGTTGCAAGAGGGTGACTTGACTTAGTTGCTGAACTGTGCTGCTAGTGGTAGACCTGTGTGTGGGGCAGCTGGAAAGCTGGGATTGGAGGGAGGAGGGCTGCGCTGGAGATGGGACTTCCAGGTGACACAGCTTGGGGACTGCATCAGATCAGCCAGTGGGTGGCTGGAGATGGCGAAGAAAGCTGGTAGCTGAAGCTTGGGGGGCTCTGAAAGAGGTGGTGGAGGAGGCAGAGCCTTGAGAGACAGGGAAGTGGAGCAGAGTAACAGGACACTGGGAGTTGAAGCTTTTGTTAGCTTTTCAGTAGCTTGTGAACATGAAAATATGTTACTTGATAGAAAAGTAATTTCAAATTGTTTTTAATAAGAATGTACCTTCCTGTTGCTCTTGAGTTTTCTAAAAGCACATAACTGAAAATTGTTAATATTCTCAAAGACATTGCTCCATGTAACAAATTTGGAATATGGGGTGGGGTGAGGGAAACGTTGCTGACCTTCCCCCATCCTAACGTGCCCGGTTAGTATTTGAGTAATTGCCTGCTCATTTTCCTTTGTAAGTCTTTCATTGTAATCATATTGCACAGGACAGTTGTGTTTCCTTTTATTTACTTGTTGTCAGCTTCCTCCCCCTCCCCGCCCCCCCATGTTGCTATTATTATCTTAAGAACAGTTTTTACTGGCGCGATCTCCTTTTGCAGTCGGTAGTCATTGATAGGAGGATTGACTGGCTGAAGGTACCTTGTGGCCTGCTGATCTTGACTTCCCCTCCTCTCCACTGGACTCTGGGACCTCTGTGGGCTTCACTTGGTGCTTGGTCTGGGCTGGAGAATGCTGCGAGGAGAGGGGAAAGAGTTAGAGAAGAGACAAGACCCTGGCAGGCCGGCCCGTGAGAGGGGACCCAGCCCAAGGGCCGCACAAAGGGAGGGCGGCCTGTGCCCAGGGCCTGCCTTCTGGGCCCGGCCCTTCTGGGCCATTCTTTCTTCTGTAATGTCTTCAGCAGTAACACTTCAGTGCCTCAAGAAAAGAAAGAAAAATTACAATTTAAAAGGAAAGCCCTTCATGCACTATTTGCATATGAGTGGCATCTGTATAATTAAGAACAATTAAGTTCCCTGGGCTGAACTGAAAGGGAGGCGACTGCTGCTAACAGCCTGGAGCTGTCAGCTCCCTGGGATGGTTGGAAGCAGCTCAGCCTCCGCTGCCACCCCCCTCCTCAATACACACAATTCTGGAGCTTGTTTGGTCTTGCCCTGATTTGCTTCTGGAGAGTCCATGGAAATCAGAACATGAATCTTGGCCATTTCTGCTGACTTTAGAGCTGACACCCCCATCCTCTCCCTACCTCCCCAGGCACTTTGCACAGCTCTGTAGCTGTGTTTTAATCCTCACAGTGGACTTCGGAGTGTTATCTTAAGTTTATAGTAGTAGAAACGTAAATTCTGGTCACGTGACTGTTAAGATGATCTCGTGTGCTCATCTAGCTAGTCACTTCCACCTTTTGAGGGTTGATCTCAGCTGGGGTCCCAGTGACTCTAGGCCCTGGGAATTTCGCAGATTTCTTTCTTCCACTGCTGTAACCTTTTTGCACCGACTAGGAAGCAGGACACGGTCTGAAACTAGAGGCAGCGCAAAGCATGACGGAGAGAAAATACCCCTCTTCTGGTTCTGCAAGAGCTCTGCACTCGGGCACCGTGTTGAAGGGCTCTGAGCAGGGCAGGAAGATGGCTGTGTCCCATTGTAGGGTTCCTTCAGTCAATCCTGGGAAGGAGCCATGTATCCGTAACTGAGGAACTTCCAAGCAGTCTTGCAAGAGGAGGGTAATTTTGCTCCTTTTCCTCCCTGCAGTGTATTTGGTGTTGGACTGAGCTCTGGGTTCCCTGCAGTGTCTGACAGAGGTCCTGGCAGTCCCTGCACGGGATGGGACCTGTCCCTGCACGTGCAGTTACGAGGCAGAACAGTAGGTTCCGAACTAGAAGGCAGTTTCTGGGCCCCTTGTCCTCGGCGCAGCTCTTGTGCAGGCGTTTGTCAGTTGGCACCAGCGTGTGGCCAAAGCCACCACGGGCCCCCACCATCATCGGTGGCTTTTCTCAGCGTGGGGCAGCAGGGACTGTCTGAGAATTGTCTTTGTTTTGCTGTCAGGTTTGGGTTCCTTTTACTGCTGTAGCCATTTCACCTTCTCATCTGTCAGGAAGCTCTGGTTCTGGGCCACATGAAAGGCTGGCACTGTGGGAACCTGCCTCCCCAGGGCAAGCAGCAGCTTGGAGGGTAGGGCTGTTGGACAGTGTGAGTTCTGTTGAGCAGTGACCACTGGCCGTTCTGGTCAGAGCTGTTTCAATTAGACTTAAGCTTTAAGGTAACTCAGTTACAAAACACCAGCAATTTAAAACAAGATAGTTTTTCCTCTCTCGTGCTTTGCGCCACATCTGGTTCCAGACAATCTTCAGGGAGCCCTGCCCCTCCAGATCCCCCCTCCCCAGGATGTACCAGCCTGGTACTCAGGATGTGAGGTGGTGGCGTCTGTGCATGGCAGCCGGTGGAAGAAAGGGTGGAGGAAGGGCCAGAGGGTTCGTGTCAGAAACTTGCTCCCCATTTGCTGGAGCCTGGTTCCATGGCCGTACCCAGCTGCAGGAGAGCCTGACAGCTCTGGGGAAGAAGCTGTGAAACCAGGACCATTATTTCCCAAGAGCAAATGCTTTTGATGTAGCACATCCCAAAATGACCACTGCTCCACCCCCTAAGAGAAAACCCTAGCCCCTGTGGCTTGTGTTCAGGAGTCCTTTTTCTGGGCACATTCAGACGGTTTCTCCGGTGTCAGTAAGCCTTGGGCTTCGCATGAGAAAGCTCAGCGTTGAAGCCATTCTGGTGGTGCGATTATATCATATAAGCCATGAACTGTGAAGAAGGAAATGGCAACCCACTCCAATGGGATTCTGGGAAATCCCATGGACAGAGGAGCCTGGCGGGCTGCAGTCCGTGTGGTCGCCAAGAGTCAGACATGGCTTAGTGTCTAAACGGCAGCAGCAGCAAGCCAGGAGCTTGGTGGTGGTGAGTTACACTCTGCAGGCAAGCATGGGGTCTGTGCCAGTGTGTTACAGGGACACTGTGACAGACCAATTAAAAGAGTTTTTTCTCTGTTCCTGTTTTCAAAAAAGGTTTGCATTCCGAGGTTGGATTTTGTTTTGTTCTTTTCTTTGCAAGGGAGAGCCCTGAGATTGTCGGCTAGTGCACGTTGTCCAGCTGGTCGGAGGGGCTGGAACGCCCGGCACTTGCGCCCTTGCTCTCCCTGGTGTGCTCGTGCTGTGGCCGGGGGGCGGGCCCTGCACAGGACAGTCAGAAAGGTGAAGCTTTTCTCGTAGATTTCCCCCATATATTGCTCATATCCTTGTAGTTGCCTGAAGATTGTTTTGGTATACTTGCTCCCATGGGGATTAAAAAAAAAAAAAATCAGTTTATTGTGTTTGAATTAAAATTTTGGATCATGAAGTTACATAGGATTATTCTTTCATTGTACAAAGAAACTCTGAAAGATCGCCTTAGGTACATCTGTTTTTGTGTTACCAGCCTCCCTGAAGTCTGCGTTGCCTTCATCTTTGCTTTTCCCTTAGTCAAAAACTCCTTCCTCCCTGTTCAACTGAACACAACATATCCAGCCTTCTCAGCCCCACTGAAATGTCGCCTCTTCCAGAAAGCTTTTCTGAACTTGCTTTGCAGCATCTTTCCCGCGTATGGGCTGTGTTCCCCTGTGTGAGATGTGAGACTGTAAGCCATGGGAGTTAGGAGGCCTTTTATTCTTGTTTGACTTCTTGGGTCAAACTGCCTTGGCTGAGGTGTAACAGCTAGTGCAGCTCAAGTGAAGGAATTGGTGGGGTGGGATTTGACCCCGCTGCTTTTTTTCTGGTGATGGTGGTTCCATCACCAGAAAAACTAAGGAAGTTCCTCTGGAATACAAGCTGAAAGTGCTACATCCTGTTTGCCTGAAAGCGTTATATGTGAAAGTAGTAGCTTTTTAAGCTTTAAATTTATAGAACCAATCTAATTAATCAAATTTTGCTGTGACCAATCCAGTATGTTCACACTGCTCTCTGTCCAAAAGCATTTCCACGTCAACTAAGGTAACATTTAATTCCGCTTAAATATCAAGGCGGTTGTATTTTGGAAGTCATCTGTGAATAAATATGTAAGATACATGTACATTGAACATCCGTGTTTCACCATGTGTTAGGAAAGAAAATTATTCTGTTTAAAACAATGATGTTTATATACCAAGGTCCTTATGGTTGTTCAGTCGCTCAGTCATGTCTGACTCTTTGTGACCCCGTGGACTGCAGCACACCAGGCTCCTCTGTCCTCCACTGTCGTGCGGAGTTTGTTCAAATTAATGTCCATTGAGTCGGTGATGGTGTCTAACCATCTCATTATCTGCCTCTCTCTCCTCCTTTTCCCTTTATTCGTTAATTGCCAGCATCAGGGTCTTTTCCAGTGAATCAGCTCTTTGCATCAGGTGGCCAAAGTATTGGAGCTTCAGCCTCAGGATCAGTCTGTCCAATGAATATTCAGGGCTGATTTCCTTTAGGAGTGACTGTTCTGATCTCCTGGTGTCCAGGGAACCCTTAAGAGTCTTCTCCAGCACCACAGTTAGAATGCATCAGTTCTTTGGCGCTCAGCCTTCTTTATGGCCTCACATCTGTACATGACTACTGGAAAACCGTAGCATGGACTATGTAGACCTTTGTCACCAAAGTGATGTCTCTGCTTTTTAATACATACACTGTCTAGGTTTGTCATAGCTTTCCTTCCAACGAGCAGGTGTCTTTTAATTTCATGCAGTAACCGTCTGCAGTGATTTTGGAGCCCAAGAAAAGAAAATCTGTCACTGCTTCCACTTCTTCCACTTCTATTGACCATAAAGTGATGGGACTGGATGCCATGATCTTTGTTTTTTGAATGTTGAGCTTTAAGCCAACTTTTTCACTCTCCTCTTTGAGTTTCATCAAGAGGCTCTTTAGTTCTTCACTTTCTGCCATAAGGGTGGCATCATCTGCATATTTGAGGTTGTTGATATTTCTCCCAGCAGACTTGATTCCCGCTTGTGCTTCCTCCAGCCCAGCATTTCTCATGATGTACTCTGCATATAAGTTAAATAAGCAGGGTGACAATATACAGCCTTGTTGTACTGCTTTCCCAATTTTGAACCCATTGTTCCATGTTCTGTTCTGTTATTTCTTGACCCGCATACAGACTTCTTAGGAGACAGGTAAGGTGGTCTGATATTCCTGTCTTTTTTAAGAACTTTCCAGTTTGTTGTGGTCCACACAAAGACTTTAATGCAGTCAGTGAAATAAAGTAGATTTTTTTTTTAATTCCCTTGCTTGCTGCATGATCCAGTGAATGTTGGAAATTTAAGCTCTGATTCCTCTGCCTCTTTGAAACCCAACTTGTACATCTGGAAGTTCTCAGTTCAATGTACTGCCAAAGTCTAGCTTGAGGGATTTTGAGCAAAACCTTGCTTGCATGTGAAATGAGCGCAATTGTATGGTAGTTTGAACATTCTTTGGCGTTGCCCTTCTTTAGGATTGGAATGAGGACTGACATTTTCCAGTCTTCTGGCCACTGCTGAGTTTTCCAAATTTGCTGACACATTGAGTGCAGCACTTCAACAGCATCATCCTTTAGGATTTGAAATAGCTCAGCTGGAATTCTGTCACCTCCATTAGCTTTGTTAGTAGTAATGCTTCCTAAGACCCACTTGCCCTCATACTCCAGGATGTCTGGTGTAGGTGAGTGAGCATACCATGATGGTCATCCAGTTTATTAAGACCTTTTTTGTAGAGTTCTTCTATGTGTTCATCTCTTCTTAATCTCTTCTGCTTCTGTTAGGTTCTGGCCTTTCTGTCCTTTATCGTGCCCATCCTTGCATGAAATGCCCCCTTGATATCTAGTTTTCTTGAAGAGATCTCTAGTCTTTCTCATTCAATTTTCCTCTATTTCTTTGCATTGTTCAGTTAAGAAGGCCTTCTAATCTCTCCTTGCTATTCTCTGTAACTCTGCATTCAGTTGGGTATATCTTTCCCTTTCTCTCTTGATTTCACATCTCTTCATTCTTCAGCTATTTGTAAAGTCTCCTCAGAGAACTACTTTGCCTTTTTCTTGAGGATGGTCTTGATCACTGCCTCCTGTACAGTGTTAGTAACCTCTATCCATAGCACTTCAGGCACTCTGTCCACCAGATCTAACCCCTTGGATCTATTTGTCACTTCCACTGTATAATTATAAGGCAGTTGATTTAGGTCATACCTGAATGGTCTAGTGGTTTTCCCTTTCTTCACTTTAAGCCTGAATTTTTGCAATAAGGAGTTCATGGTCTGAGCCACAGTCAGTTCCAGGTCCTATTTTACTGACTATGTAGAGCTTCTCCATCTTTGGCTGCAAAGAATATAATCAGTCTGATTTCAGTATTGACTGTCCGGCAGCGTCCATGTGTTGTCTCTTGTGTTGTTGGAGGAGGCTGTTTGCTATGACCAGTGTGTTCTCTTCACAAAACTGTGTAGCCTTTGCTCTGCTTCATTCTGTACTCGAAGGCCGAACTTGGCTGTTATTCTGGCTATCCTTTGACTTCCTGCTTTTGCATTCCAATTCCCTGTGATGAAAAGGACTTTGTGTGTGTGTGTGTGTGTGTGTGTGTTAGTTCTAGAAGGTCTTGTAGGTTGGGGCATAGACCTGGGTTACTATGATGTTGAATGGTTTGCCTTGGGAATGAACTGAGATCATCCTGTCGTTTTTGAGGTCCTACTCAAGCACTGCATTCTGACCCTTGAGTTGACTGTGAAGGCTGCTGCATTCCTTCCAAGGGATTCCTGCCCACAATAGCAGATATGATGGTCACCTGAATTAAATTTGCCCATTCCTGTCCATTTTAGTTCACAGAAAAGCTTTAGAAAACAGCTTGTTCCGTATGTCTATGTGTCTGTTTCTGTTAGGGTTACCAAAGGGGAAAGGGCAGGGAATAAATCAGGAGTATGAAATTAACAGATACACACTGCTATATATAAAAGAGATGAACAACAAAAATTTATAGAATAGCACAGGAAACTATACTCAGTATCTTGTAGTAATCTATAATGGAAAAGAATCTGAAAAAGAATGTGTGTGTGTGTGTGTATATATGTGTGTGTGTGTGTATATATATATATGTATATATATATATGAGAATAACCTTGCTCTACATCTAAAGCTAACAATATTGTAAGTCAAGAATAGTTCAATTAAAAAAAAAACAGCTTTTTCTTGTTCAGATTACTAATATCTAAATTCATCTGGGCACTTTGAGAAGTCACAGTTGTTTTTTGGAGAATAGCTACTGTGTTGCATAAACGTGCTTGGTCCACCTGTGGTCAAGAATAAGACCTTCATTCCCAGTCTCCAGTTCACTTATTGTCTGTGTGAATTTCTGCTTTGGCTCATGTGTAGCATTTGGTCAAGACTCTTATTGCTGGAGACGTCTAGGACTGAATTACTTTTTCATGCTAACTTGTCTTAGAGCTGAAAGAGAGTGCAAAATGTATTTTGTATTTTACAGGTTTAAAAATCATGTTTAAGTATTTTAACATATAGTAGCCTGGGAAAAGATGTGAAATCTTCAACTCATAGATGAGAAGCCATGCTTTGCTGTAAAGAAAAAGTTGGACCAGGGATAGGAAACATGAGCTTAATTACCAGCCTTTTCTTTTATAGGTTTTTGCAAGGCTATTTAAACACTTGACTAAAGTTCTTTATAGCATGTGGACTGTGATATGATTAAACGTGTAAATCCAGTTATGGATTTTAAAATTCTTTAATGTGCAAATGAAATGACTTTTGAATGTAAGGTCCTGCTAGTGAGACTAGAAGGAGGGAACCGCTTTGCATGGTGTCAGCGTGTGGGTCCCAGGGTACCTGTCAGTGTTGGCTATGTGTGGAGTTAGAAAGCTGGGACATGTCGCAGTTGCTGCGGGGTTCCGGGCTGGGCGGGTTGGCTGTTGCTCACCAGGAGGGGCAGACCGTGCTGTGAACCGCTGGGGAGACCAAGGCAGATGCTGAGCTCCGTCCTGAGTTGCAGTTGGGGGTGCCAGGGGTGGGGGCATCTGCAGGATAGCATTGCCTCAGATGGAAACAAGAGTCAGAAGCTCAGCAGAGGAGTCCAGGCCACAGATGCACAGGCTTGGGAAATGAATCAGTCAGACCACAGAAACCGACTCTGGCTGATTTAAGCAGAAAAGGAATTTATTGAAGAGATGTTGGGCAGCTGACAGAATCTCGAGGAAGGCTTAAGAACCTGGCTCAGAAAACAAACAAGCAGAAAGGGGACTTAGTAGCTCGAACCACAGCCAGAGTGTGTCCTGGAGGGAGACTGCCCGGCACTCCCTGGCCCACCACTGGCCATGGTGCTTGCTCCCCCGGGACCCCTGGCCTGCCCCGTGGCCGTGGTGCTTGTTCCCCCGGGACCCCCGGACCACCGCTGGCCATGGTGCTCGTTCCTCCGGGACCCCAGCCCACCGCTGGCCATGGTGCTCGCTCCCCCGGGACCCCTGGCCTGCCCCGTGGCCGTGGTGCTTGTTCCCCCGGGACCCCCGGACCACCGCTGGCCGTGGTGCTCGTTCCTCCGGGACCCCGGCCCACCGCTGGCCGTGGTGCTCGCTCCCCCGGGACCCCTGGCCTGCCCCGTGGCCGTGGTGCTTGTTCCCCCGGGACCCCTGGGCCACCGCTGGCCGTGGTGCTCGTTCCTCCGGGACCCCCGGCCCGCCCCGTGGCCGTGGTGCTTGTTCCCCTGGGACCGCCGGCCTGCCCCGTAGCTGTGGTGCTTGTTCCCCCAGGACCCCTGGCCCACCGCTGGCCATGGTGCTTGTTCCCCCGGGACCCCCGGCCTGCCCCGTAGCCGTGGTGCTCGTTCCCCTGGGACCCTAGGCCCACCGCGTGGCCGTGGTGCTCCTTCTCCCAGGACCCCCGGCCTGCCCCGTGGCCGTGGTGCTCATTCCCCCGGGACCGCCTTCCTCCCACCGCCCGCTGCCCCGCAGGTGAATCTGCCCAAGTCTGGGTTGTATGCTGGCCCACTGGCTGCAAGCAGGGCCACTGAAACTAGGACGCCTGGCCCTTGAACAACTCGAGTTTGAGCTGCGCAAGTCCACTTAAACGTGCTTGCTTTCTATAAATGTGGACTCGATGAGCCACGCTTGGTTGACTCTGGTGCAGAACCAAGAATATGGAGCAGATCCCCAGGACCAGCTGTAAAGTTACACGCAGACTTGTGACTGTGTATCCCACTGTTGTGCCAGGGTCACCCATGACTGGCCCTTTCGCCAACAGCCCAGAAGGGGTGAAATCTGGGAATGGGGTAAGGAAGCTTGATGATGCTGAACAGTCAGAAGAACCCAGATGACTCTGTGGGAAGCATCACACTGTTGGTGATGGGTGAGCCTGGGGGTGAGGGCCGAGGAAAGGGTGGCCTGGGAGAGGTGAGCAGGGGAAGAGGGCCTGGAGGGGAGCCGAGCGGGAGCAGCCACAGGGGTGGGAGGAAGGCTGGGTGAGATTTCTGGGAACCACGGAAGGGCAGTTCAGGAAGGAGGAGCTGGCGGAGGGGGTAAGCCAGCTCAGCACTCAGGTCCCAGGTTGTTACTCTTGGCGACCTCGGCATGAGCAGCCTCAGTTAGGGAGGGCTGGGCTGTGGGAGAGAAGTGGGGTGGGGGGCAGATGGGGGCGGGCTCTGGGCACATGCTCACAGGCCCCTTCAGCCACCGAGTGGGCCTTGGCAGGTTGTTTAAACACTCAGCACATCTGTGTCCGTATGCATGAAAATGTCCACCGGTGCTCCAGTATCCATGGGATAATCAGGTGCTTGGCACAGCATCCTGTATGCTCTAAGTGTTCAATAAATGTGCGTGCTGCCAGTGGTACGTTCACTGGCAGTTTGACTGCAAAGGGCAGAAGAGGGATTGGAGCAGGTGTACAGCATCAGGGTGTCTGCTCAGGTGAGGGGGCATGAGTTTCATGTGTAAGTGGAGGAGGAGGTGCGGGTAAGGAGATGGTGAAAGCCCTGGGGCGGGCAGGGCAGGATGGGGCTGGGAGGTGGGGGGTCGTCCTTGAGAGAGGAGCACCTCCTCTGTGGCTGGAAAAGGTCATCAGCAACTCACGGTACAGAATGACGTGGAGGACTTTGGTCCTGGCCTTGGAGGGCTTGACCACCAACCAGCCAGGTGGCTTAAAACCCCAGATCTCTTGTCAGGGAAAGTGTTAGTTGCCCAGTCATGTTCGACTCTTTGCAACCCCGTGGACTGTATGTAGCCCACCAGTCTGCTCTGTCCTTGGAATTCTCCAGACGAGAATCCTTGAGTGGGTTGCCATTCCTTTCTCCAGGGGATCTTCCTGACCTGGGGATTGAATCTAGGTCCCCCTCATGGCAGGCAGATTCTTAACTGTCTGAGCCACCAGGGAAGCCTTGTCACTGAGGGCGCCTCCCATACACCACTATTGGTGCTGCTCCAAGAACTTCCCTTGGCTTTGACCTTGAAGCCCAGGCCTTCTTTTAGTGGAAGAAACTAGGGGACTTCCTTGGTGGTGCAATGGCTAAGACTTTGTGCTCCCGCTGCAGGGGCCCGGTTCGATCCCTGGTCAGGGAACTAGATCCCACATACCGCAACTCAGACCTGGCGTGGCCAAATAAATAATATTTTAAAAAAGAAGAAGCTAGGAAAATTGTGTCCTACCAAATGACTTTTTCTCCGTGGGAACTTAATGGGGAAGAATGTGGATTTCTGCCTCTATTTTTAAGTGGTTGCTTGCAAGTTAATTTACCAGGAAGAATGACATTTCTAACTTAAGTAGACATGCCTGTGTATTTCATATTTTTTCCTTTCAGTAAACTTCTGGGGAGAAGTATTTTTTTAATTTAAAGCAGAAAGCAACTGGTAGCACCATGATTATAATGGTATAACTCATGTAGTTACAGAACTCATTTCATCAGTCATGCTGCCTGGGCATTTGTGTTTCCACGGAAGGCCCTCAGACAGGTACGGGTGGGTCCCAGGAGTCCTCACGGCGGGCATTGCTGCTGGTGGGGGCTGCAGGTCTTGCCCTGAGGCTGCCCATCTGACTGGGGGCTGCAGAAGGCTGGGGCTTCCTATATCCCTACAGGGTGGGTGCCAGGCCGCTGCATAGAAGGCCAGAACTGAATTCCTCTAGGACCCCTGGGAATGGCAGCTGACTCTCAGAAATCCCTATTTCCTGCTCAGGGCCCAGGGGGATTAATAGTGCAGGAATCCCTACCTTCCGAGAGGTTTCCCAGCTCTGGGATCTGAATAGGTGCTCAGCTTCTTAAGAAGAAAACAGCCCAGTAAGTGGCTCATTAAGGAGCTCATTAGCATAACCTGTTTTTCCTCAACACCTCAGCATCTGGACCGCTGCAACCTTTTCATCCTTCTCCAGTGCCTAAAGCCGTTGTTGTCAGTTCAGTTCAGTTCAGTCGCTCGGTCGTGTCCGACTCTTTGCGACCCCATGAATCGCAGCACACCAAAGCCATTGTCGTGGTTGACCTTGAAAAAAAATGTGCTCTTTCTCTCCGCCCCTCCATTGAAACAGTTTGGCTATAGAAGGCAGCTGGCTGTAGGCGGGACTTCGAGAGGCAGATGAAAACCGGTCCATTTAGGAATGTGGACCACCAGGCAGTCCCACCCTCCCTTCGGTAGTCACTGCTGTTTCTAAGATCCCTGCTGGAACGTGAGGTTCCTTCCTCCCTGGTTGGGGAGGATGGCAGCCCCCACAGGCTTGTGGACTGCTGCAATTTTCCCAGAGACCAGTGAGACCTGGAGGAGAAGGTCCGGCGCAGGCCCTGCAGACCTCACGTGCTGCGCCCACGCTCGGGGTCCAGGAGCTGTCTCAGGGCTGCCCCCATCCGCCCGCCCCTTCCTCCCTGCTCACACACCCTCCTGTCTCTGCACTCTGCCGCTTGCTTGGCGCCACTAGATGCTCAGATGGCGTTCTTCAGAGTGATCTGTGCTTCTTCAAGTTGTTGGCCTGGCTGGGGGCACCACCAGGGTAGCTGTCTGTGGAGCCCCAGCCCGGAAGCTCTTTGTGACTCTTGCAGGAAGTTTCTCCTTCCCTCTCTTTGCACTGCTTGATCTGTGAGTTTTGCCTGTTGTCAAGTGAGCCTGGCCTTCTGCATCATGATCTGGAGGGGAAGCTTCCCTGAGCTGGCTGCGCCCCCCACCCCTTGCAGCCCTGTGCTCTGAACTCAGGGGTCTGCTAGACTGGAACCAGCCCCTGAGCCCTGACGCTTATTCCCAAGATGGGCGCCTTGGTTAGATAACACCTGTGAATGGCCAGAACAGTTGCTTAGAGTTAATTCATTTTTATACCTGTTACTGGGCTGAATTTTTTAAAGGGTGTGCCTGATATTGGCAGATGGATATAATTTTCCTCGATGTAATTTACATCTGAGCCCTTTTCTAAGGATCTTGGCACATCCATCCCATCCCCCCTTGAAGAGGAGACCAAGGCTTGTTTCACATAGGAGTTCTTGGCTGGGACCTTCTTATTTCACTTCTCATTTCCAGGGAAATTTTTTCTTCTCATAGCCACTTTTTGGAACTGTGTTTATTTTATATACAGAGATAAATGATGGCCAAAGTTTAAAAAAAAAAAAAAAAGAGATGATAAAGTCAGATACTCTTAGGCAAAGATACTCTTTCAAAAAAGCATGTGTGGAATTCGTTGTCCACATGTCCTGCAGCTGAGGAAGGCATGGCTGTTTGCAGGTGGACATCTGCAGAAAAAGTGGGGGTGGACAAAGGGGTCCCTACACCCCAAGCCTTGCCTCGGGTTGCTGTCACTGTCCTGTTTTGGCCCCATGCCTGTCCCTGCTGTAGGTGCAAAGTTGGCTCTCCTGCTACACACTCGGCTTGTGTAACTTAATCCAGTTTCCAGATTGTAAAAGTCAGTTGAGCTAAAACTGACCAAAGGAGAAAGATGTATCTGTTCTGTGACTTTTAGAAGAAATACTGACATGGTTTTATTTCTCCATTCTAAGATCTCTTACTTCTTTGAAGCTAGAGAAAGTATGGCTATTTCCACCCTTTTGCTTTAGGTTGGCCCTTAAATGTCTTACTTTCACTGGGTATGAAGAACTTCCTGATTGTGCGCTTTAGTGAACTCTGTTGTGATGTAAGACAGCCCAGGTTTCTGTTTCGCTTGTTCTATTCACAGGTAATCACTGCTGCTCCATTTGGGACTTCTAAATCCCAGGGTCAGCTCTGCCCCAAGCTCAGCTGGCCTCTGCATCTGTCGCCATTGCTTTTTCTGTTAGACGAGAGTCATCCTCTTGGTAACACGATCTCATAGGTATTGCGTTCTGTGCCAGGCATGACGCAAAGACATCATCCTTTCATTTTAACCTCCTGAAAGCTGTAAGCAGATCCTGTCGTCGTTTGCGTATTGCAGGTACTAAGTGACCAGTTCGTTCAGTACTAAACAGTGACGGCTCCAGAGCCTCTGCCTCTCCTGGCAGGCGAGACTACCGTGGCTCCTTGGGTAGGTCACAAGAACTTGGATAGACTTGAACTCTGTACAGGGTTCATGTTTCTGACCCAGACAGATCTGCATTGGAGTTTTGGCTCTTCCTCTTAGTAGCTATGTGATCTTGGGTGAATTACTTAAATCCTCCAAAGCTCGTCTTCATTCAGAAGTTGTGTGTGAAATCTTGACGATAAATTCGCCTTCAGTGTACAAGGCATGATGTAGACTGTCATTGACTCTTTTACTTTTTACTAATACATTAGCCTGACTTTTCTAAGGTAATTTTTGGCGTGTGAAGTGGCCTGTTCTCCTTTCTTTCTGGAACGCTGAGCCCTGGCCGCTCGGTCTGTAGGGGTGACTGGTGCCTCTGACGTTGGCAGCTCTTTGTGGCCATTGGCCTCCTGTGGCTTTTCAAAACATTTCTGGAGGCAGCTGGGTGTGTTTGTGGCCTGTTTTTGCAAGCACATCGTGGAGTTAGTCCTGGCCTTTTAGGGTTTGAGAACGCCCAGTAAATAGCATACCTCTTACCTGCCCGACATGGACACAAGGAAAGAAGTTGGCAGATGGGAGACTGAAGTGTCATCTTTATTATTAATAAAGATGATGCTGGATGTAGAATAAAGGAGATACACATAAGAGAACAGAGATGGGATTCTAAGGAGAGAGGATGGAGGAAGGGAAGCTTACTTGCAGTCAGAAAAGCGGAGGGAGGAGAGGCTGCAGTCGGGATTCTTCATGTGAGGTGAGGGTTTGGACGGGGTCTCCGGGCTCTGCGCTGTTGCGCCTTCGGGACAGTCGGGAGCCGGGCTGCTGCGGGTCACGGCAGTTCCGTGGGCCGGCAGGTGTGGAGCTCAAATGTCCACTCCTCCAGCCTCTGGATCGTGCTCGGTGCAGGGCTACTTGTGGGAGGAGAAAATGGAAAGATTGTTATTTGGGAAAACTTGTCTCTTTGAAAACAGCTATGTATGCTACATTTAGGAGCTTCTCTGAGTATTTTTGGAATACATGGATTTTAAGATCTTGTATGACTCTGAAGTAAGTTAGAGAAACACAAATATATGATATATGGGGTATCTTAAAAAAATGATACAAACGGACTTATAATATTTATGAAACAGAAGCAGACTCACAGAGCACAGTTATGGATACCAGAGGGGAAGGTTGTGGGCAGGGATAGATTGGGAGTTTGGGATTAACATGTACACACTGCTAGATTTAAAATGGATTAAAAAATTACTTAAAAAGTTACATGACAGTTAATAGTTTCTTGATACACATATATTTTATATTATATATGCTATATATTCATATGTAGTTTTTATATTTTATGTATTTATTCATATATATCGTTATGGCTTATTTTTAGTGTGTCTTTTGGGGTATATTAATTTCTGGTTTTTGATTCTGAAGGAAAATGAAATCATAATAATGATTGACAACTCCTGAAAATATGACATGTTGTGTGATATTTTATTTGATTTGTTAATCTTAAAGATACAGACTTGGTGATGGTTTCAGTCTGAAGGGGCAACCCTTTCTCCCAGTCCTTTTCCTGTTATAACTTGTATAATGAAAGTAGAGGGCAGAGCTCCTTCCCTCTCCAGCCCCCTACCCTCAACTCCCATCCCTGTGTTTTTTTGTTGATTTGGGGCTTGTGAAAATAGATATGTGTCTTGAGTTCATCCAGACATGAAGCCCATTCAGAATTAAATCTATCTCCATTTTTTATCTGAATGCTTATAAAAGCTGTGTATTAACCATAATCTAAGAGTATCTTGGGCTTCCCTGGTGGCTCAGTAGTATCAGTAGCATCCGCCTGCCAATGCAGCAGGAGACTGGTTGATTGGGAAGATCCCCTGGAGAAGGAAATGGCAACCCACTTCAGTATTCTTGCTGGAAAATTCCATGGACAGAGGAGCCTGGTGGGCTATAGTCTATGGAGTAGCAAGAGAGTCAGACACACGTTGGCGACTTAAATTTTTCCAGCTGTAGAATTATATTAGACTTCAAATAATTTAACTATTAACATTTTACCATTTAAGATCTAGCTCAAACTCATGTTTTAGGGAGTAAAATTATATCTCATGAGAGCTATCAGCCTAAGTATATAGCCTCTTAACTTGGCATTCAACAAAAGCATACAACAAACCAAAGTTAATCTGTGTTTTCTTTTCTTTTTAGCTTCTCAGACAAGCTATTTAGTGGAAAAGGCCTACATTTTCAGCCATCAGTTCTAGATTTTGGGGTTCAGTAAGTATTTTCTCCTTATAATTTTTAGCAATTTATTACTTACACTGTTTGCTTAGGATATTTTTTATATATGTATGATACTAAATATATTTTAAATAGATAATATCAAGAGATACCGTTCCTAGAACTTGTTGAAAGGAACTTTTCTGTGAAAAGGAGAGTATGAGCGTTGTTTTAGTCCTTTCTTTAGTTTTTAATAAATATGTGTTATAATTTAAGTCTGTGGTATTATATCTTTGTTTTTCTGAAACAAAGCAGGCTGTTTTTTAATAAAAAACTCTACATATCAATGGTTTCTGAATTTTTAAAATTAGGTTCACTTATTCACTTGTTTTTACTACTCCTTGTGCTTTGGGATTCAAAACTACATGCGTTAGTTATTGTGATTGGGGTTTTGGGAACAGGTGGGGAAAGCAGAGTGGAAGCTGTAATTCCTTACAGTACCTCTTGTTGAGAGCCATGAGATGAAGGGGGTGATCTGAGTGTCAGGTGAGGGACTGATTTGGAAACTCAGAAATTAAGGAAGAGGAGGATGAAGTTGTTCTCAGGAGGGAACTTCAGGACTCGTGCTGGTTGTAGTGAAGTTTAAGATGTGAAGTGTTCGACTCACTGGATGTAGAATTTTGCTGTACTGAATAGATTCAGTTTCATGTTAATAGAGTTTCAAGGTGGAAGTAAAAGAGTGTTTCAGGATTAAAAACTCTGCTTGTTTTAGCATCCTGCAACATCAGTTTTATGAAGAACTTTTTTGAGTTGCAAAAAAAGTTATGTGAATGAAATAACCGTGGTGCTGGAGAGCATCTGGGGTGAGTTAGTGGCGCTCACCTGGCCTGTCCTCCTTCTTTCGTCCGGTTTCCTTCTGATCGTCAGAAGATCAAAGCTGCAGTGAAGATTACTGAATTTTAAATTTAGAAGTACATTGTTGAACTTTTTAAGGAGAGTGTATAAAAGGAAGACACGATAAAAGTGCAAAGGGAACTTGCTGTATTTACAAGATTCTAGGCATCTGCTTTTTTGTTTTTGAATTTTTATATTTTTACTCTTAAGTAAAGAATGAGGTTTTTATAATAAAACCTCATCAGTTTCAATTTCCAAGAGATTATTGTACTTCTGTCAAAAGTAAGGTTAAGAGAACGCTTAATGCAGGACCTACTTGCGTATTATACATTGGTAGATATCATAAGAGGGATAGCAGTAAATACAGTTAGACTGTGATAGCAATTCCAGTTCATGGGACACTGGCTGTCTGTAGTATATTTACTCTGTCAATATAAAAATCCTGCAGTCGGTGCCCATGGATGGGTGTATGCATTGTCTGCATGTGTTACTTAGCGCTGCACATCAGTTTCTGGTTCTGATAGCTGTAAGTCATGTTGAAAAGAAATGTTTAAAGTTTTTGGTGTGAAAAGGTTAATAAGTTTTAGACTTGAATCACCTTTGGATGATTCAGTTTTGTTTATGTAGTAGTTTACAGTTCTAAAAGGCAATCTTATCTCTTGTGAGTTGGGTCTTATGTCAATCCTGGTAGGTAGTGGAGAAGAATTGATGCTTTTGAACTGTGGTGTTGGAGAAGACTCTTGAGAGTCCCTTGGACTGCAAGGAGATCCAACCAGTCCATTCTGAAGGAGATCAGCCCTGGGATTTCTTTGGAGGGAATGATGCTGAAGCTGAAACTCCAGTACTTTGGCCACCTCATGCGAAGAGTTGACTCATTGGAAAAGACTCTGATGCTGGGAGGGATTGGGGGCAGGAGGAGAAGGGGACGACAGAGGATGAGATGGCTGGATGGCATCACTGACTTGATGGACGTGAGTCTGAGTGAACTCCAGGAGTTGGTGATGGACAGGGAGGCCTGGCGTGCTGCGATTCATGGGGTCGCAAAGAGTCGGACACGACTGAACGACTGAACTGAACTGAACTGAACTGAGGATAGTGGAGATAGGTGTTATCTGAAAGAGAGAGAATTATTTCCAAATATCTCTATATTTGAGCATGTACTATAGATGCTCATATATTTGGGCTGAGAAATAATGCATTTTTCCCCAAGGTTGTTGGTTATTTCCCTAGAAGTGGCAGTAAACCTTGATTTCTAAGCCAGTATGCTCTCTGCTATTTTTCTCATAACTGAGATCTAGGATATGGTTATGGGAACATTATTTTTTGCTAAAGTTTAAAACAGTCATTCAGTGATAACAAAATACAGCCCCCAAAATTAGTCAGGTTTTATCTTACTTCTAATAAATGGCCCAGTTTATAGGCATTGCTGCTGCTGCTGCTAAGTTGCTTCAGTCGTGTCTGACTCTGTGCAACCCCATAGACGGCAGCCCACCAGGCTCCTCTGTCCATGGGACTGTCCAGGCAAGAACACTGGAGTGGGTTGCCATTTCCTCCTCCAATGCATGAAAGTGAAAAGTGAAAGTGAAGTCGCTCAGTCGGGTCTGACTCTTAGCGACCCCATGGACCGCAGCCTACCGGGCTCCTCCGTCCATGGGATTTTCCGGGCAAGAGTACTGGAGTGGGGTGCCATTGCCTTCTCCAATTATAGGCATTAGACACACTTTAACCAGCACGTTCTCCTCATTTCTTCTCTGCCCTAGGTCAAGTTTTGCTATTGTTTATTTTGACATTGACCTTGAGCAAACCTCATCCCTTCTCACAGCTCTAGTTTCTCTTCTCTCTAGGATACAGAATCAGGATCATGTTATTCTGTTACCCTCTGCCTGCTTCTTAGGGTTTATTTTAAGGGTTAATATTCTTCTGGTCCTGAAATTAAAAGTGCTAATCATTCATAAGAAATTTTAATCATTCTTTTGTAGTATTAAATTAATAGAGTATCTTCCAGTTGTCACTTGTGAAGGAAATTCTTATCCTCATGACACTTTTAAAAATAGAGTTTAAAAAAAAATAGGATAAAAATAGCACAGTGGTAACTAGGATTTGGCCAGCATTTTCTTTTAGGTCTGGTGAGGCTTCTGGGGGACATAGCTACTGGACTCTGCAACGTGGCAGTTTTGTGTTGCTCTGGGAGACATTTGTGTCTTTTGAAACTAAAAATCTTGTATTGCAACAATGTGAATGAGATAAGTATTAGTAACTTTGCTGATTGATTCATATTATTGACTGAAAAACCTAAAATCATGGAAGTTTTTACTTAATTTATTTGAGGAAAAAAAGGCAGCTATGAGCCCAGTACTCCTGAGCTAGGGCTTTCTGAGGTGACCTGCTATATATGATAGTATAGAAAATTTTTAGTTGTATTATTTAAGAACACTCTAAAAAAATCAAAGTTTTAATCACACTGATATGTATTTTATTTGTTACTGGTTGTTAAGGACTTTTAAAATACATATTGGACATATTAAGCCTTCTGTTAAGACTTGTGATGAAAAGTAGGAGGAAAAGTTGAAAGAAAAACTTCAAGGAATTGATGGCAAATACAGTATTTTGAAAACCCCATTGTTTGTAAGAGAAAGAGTATGCATTTAATTTTTCCTAAAGCATACATTTTTAATGTCAGAGAAATTGGAACGAAATCAGAGAAACACAAATATAGTGGAGATGATTTTTTGCTGAATTTAGAAATATAGTTTTATTTCTGGGCCATACTGATGAGAACTGTCTATTTGGGTCTCTGCCACTGAGGGTGTTAAAACTAGAGAGATGACTTCAGTGAAGTTTTTTCTGGCTATCTGTTTATCACAACACTTAACTAGAGTGAATTTGGTATTGGGTGGTAGGGATCAGAGTAAATTATTCCAGGAAACGTTGGAGGTAGCTCCAGGTAGGTGGGCCAGAAACCAGTCCCTTTCCTCTTGCAGTTCTTTGTGAGAGCCCGCCTTGTAGACAGAGATCCTTGCTGAAAAGATTTGGCATCAGGGTCTCCTGATTAGGGTATTTGCTGAAGAACAGAAACTCTTACTGTGAGGGTAATGGAAAGTTTTGAAAGTATATATAAAACTTTTGTGTGCATATTTTGGATGGAGGAGCCAAAGCTTTCATTAGAGTTTTTTGAAAGACTCATGATTTAAATGGATAAGAGCCAAAGCTAGAAAGTGCTGCAGAGTTTTCATTTTTCTCAGAAGAATGGTGTTTAATGATTAAGTTTCCTTTTATAAGACTTAATAAAGTCTCTTTGCTAGTTAAAATCCATTCCCTGCAAAAGTCTATTTAAATTTATTACTCAGTAAATGAACCCTAAGAAGATTGGATTTTTCTATGAGTACAGTTTCTTTTCTAAATGCATTTTCATTCAAATTAGAGACCCATGTCAGACAGGTACCTAGATCCCTCTAGGTGGTTTTTGCAAGCATTTAACAGCCTGTGCGTGCTAAGTCGCTTCAGTTGTGTCTGACTCTCTGCGACTTTGGACTGTAGCCGGCCAGGCTTCTCTGTGGGATTTTCCAAGCAAGCATACTGGAGTGGGTTGCTCTGCTCGCCTCCAGGGGAACTTCCTGACCCAGGGATCGAACCCCAGTCTCTTAAGTCTCCTGCATTGGAAGGCAGGTTTTTTACCACTAGCGCCACCTGGGAAGGCTGTTTAATGGCCTAGAGGGTTGAATTCTTCCAAAACAAAAATCAGTGGGGTGCTGCTGTGGGTTGGCATATAAAGCTCTTACAAAAGAAAGAATTTAAAAAGTTTTTTGGGCTCTTTGTGGATAGAATTAGCAATAGGATTATTCTATTAGCAATAGGATTGTTTTTAACTTTGTAATGAAGATCAACAGCTTTCTGTGTTAGAGTGTGTATATGTATGTATATGTGTATTGATGGGTGGGTGAATGGATAGATATTTTGTGTATAACCATACAATCCCTTGCATTTTCTTCTCCCCCCCCTCCTAGGTTCCTGGGACAGCCTGCAGCAAAGATTCTCTATGCTTATAACCCAAGCAGGGAGAGTGAGGTTGTAGTGAATTCCGTGTTCACGGCCGCGAGACACTTCCATGTGCCCCCTGTTCACTGCAGGGTGAGTGTGGACCAGCTCCTGGAAGCTGCGCTGTGGCAGGCTGCCAGCTTTTCTTGCTTTCTTTGGCCTGCAGTTTTTTTTACTTTCTGCTGCCTGTCTCTCCGTTTTCTGCTACCCAAGCTCTTTCCTTCTGTGTGTTTGCTTTAGCATTTATTTTTTCAGTTGTTCAGACTTCATAATTTTGTGGCTGTTGATACTCATGTGGAAGGAAAAGCATGTATATTCAGTATGACTTTTGCGTAGTTAAAGAAACTTAATATTGCTTGTCTCATGATGGCTACACATGCTGAAGCATGTAGTAACTATCAAGTGTATAGTGGTGATCTTTTTACCCGGCCAGCCTACTAGACTGTTTTCTTAGTACAGGACTAAGAGAGGGTGTGTGGTTCCTTGTGAAGCCCATTTGCATCAACACAGAGCTCCAAACCCTAGTCTTCCAGTAGTTTTAATTTTAGTAATTCAATTTACCTTTAATTTTTAATGAAAATCCAGGTTACTAGTAGAGTTTATTTTCCTTACTATGTCTATGTGATACCCGCTTCTTAAAAACAATACTGGGACTCAGGAAGTGGTGTAAGGGGGAGCCTGGTATCTTGTTCATCGCACTCTGTCCAGATGAGTGCCGTCCCTGGCTTTTATTAAGCAGCAGCGTGTTTGTACACTGGTGGTCCTGTTTACTTAAGTAGAAAAAGAACCGTGTAGATACTGGCCCTTGAACATGAGGATGAGGAAGAGGAGGGAAGAGGAAAGATGTGGGACACGTGACTCCAGCTGGTTGAGAGTGGTCTTGCCCTAAGTTCAGGGTGTTTCTGATATTTTCTGTTAGATTTTTGTTGATCTGTTTGGATGTTCTCAAGGATCCATGATATGTATAAATCAAGGGTGCAAGAATATGCCAATATCTGGAATTGTAAAAAAAAAAAAAAAATCTGTGAAAGATAATTTGTCAAAGAAGGGCCATTCCAAGTGGCTAATGAAGTGCCTTTCTTTCAGGTAATTCCAGCAATGGGGAAAACTTCCTTCAGAATTATTTTCTTACCCACTGAAGAAGGAAGCATTGAAAGTTCTTTATTTATTAATACCTCCTCACACGGAGTCCTCTCTTATCATGTAAGTAGCTTTTTCTTTTGGTCACATAATTTGGCTGCTGATTTAATGAGGGTGTTTGGATATTAAAGGAAAAAAAGCCTTTTGGAAATGTTGCCCCCTGGTTTGTGTCATTCGAATGTAAGGCTGCTTAGTTGGTGTTCAGCTCAGCAGCCTGCCTCCTTCCACTGGCACGGGCCGCCGTCCATCCTGCAGAGTGCAGGGCTGGAACGCACCTTGGATCTTGAGAGGTGATGGAACAAAACAGAGAAATGCGCTGCACAGTTTTCTAGTGTGAAATATAGTGGGGTTTCAAAGCTCACGCCCTCCACCTCAAGCAGTCCAGGGCTGGGGGCTGTGAGTGCTTCTGGAAATTTTGCCCCCTCCTCTGCTGGGCTCAGGATTGTTTCTGCTTGTTGGGCAAGGGTTGTGGGCTTGGAGGCCGGTCCTCAGGGGCTCCCTGTTCTAGCAAAGCCCGGGTAGGGGAGGTGGCGGGGGCGCGGGGCGAGGGACAGGAGCCTTTTTGTTCAGTATAACAGTCAGAAATCTTTATCTTAAGTGGTATCTGTGACATCTTTCATTTAAGTGCCAAGATCTAGCATTTTTGTGGCTAAGTCTAACTAAATTCCATTAAACTTTTGTCCCATATCAGAAAAGCTGTCTATTTCTGTAAAGATTTGCTACAGTGAGAAAGACTCAGCTTAAATACAGCAACTTTTGTTGCAATTTTTTAAGTAGACAAAGATAAGTGTAATAATTGGATAAATAGTCTTGAAGGCCAAGTTGAGGAACACAAATTTCCTTTGGAAAAGTATTTCAGTGTTGTGTCAAATGTGTTTTGAAACTCAGTATTTTTTTTTTTTTTTTTTCTTTTTCTGCAGGTATCTGGATTTGGTACTCGCATAATTTCTGCAAAAGGGTCTGCAGAGCAGCTTCCGAATGCTTACTTTCTGCTTCCACAGGTCCAGACTGTTCAGCTTTCTCAAACACAGGTGATTTTCATAGTACCTTTATTTTGAATGCTGGTAAACACCCAACTTTGTAGCCTCTACATTTTGGTGTCTGATGAAGAGGACAAACAGCCCTTTTTACATAGTCAGAATTGGGATTTTTAACGTGTTTTGCTTTTGGGAAAAATCCTGGTACAGAGGGAAATAACATACGTGTGTAAAGTGTCAGAGGAGTCCGTGTACTCCTTTGTAATGGCTGTGTAGTTCATGGTGCTGATGTTTCATAGTTTACTCAGTCCTGTTGGTCATCTGCAGTGGGTCCCGGTTTTCATTATGGTCATTAGCAGATGTACATATTTTACAGCTTTCTTTGTTTTTCTTTTGGCCTACCTGTTTTGTTGGGGTGTATTTTGTAAAAAGGATTCTGTAGTTAAAAGACCATGCACTGTTCTCTACAGCTTGTTAATCTTGCCAGAGTGCTCTTCAGGAAACCAGACCCTCCCTGGTCCCCACTAATGACATTCCTGCAGATATCTTCCCTCCCCACCTGCCTCCAGTCCTGCCTGGGTGTAGCTCACCAGAAAGAAAGGTTTCCCATGTCTTAGTAGGTATATGTAATGGTACCTTAAAATTCTTTTAATGTACATTTCATGAATAGCTTATAGGGTTGTCCATTTTTCCCTTTGATTATTTATATTTCTTTGTGTGGACAACTGTTGACATTCCAAAAGCTCTTGACTCAACATATTATGAATATAAGTTACTCCTTATATACTACTTACTACTACTCTCTTACTGCTACTACTGCTTGCTACTACACTGCCCTCTCTTCTGGTGAGTAAATACAGCCCACTGCCTGCACTTGTGTAGGTCTCTGTATCCAGGCTTTCCTTCACCATCTGCCTCACCGAGCCTCTGCTCTCGGCCAGGTAATGGTCTGGCACTTCTGTCTCAATGGAGTTCTCGTTCCAGTGGGGAGACAAAAAAACAAAAAAAATTTACTTGTAATGTCTGGGCAGTTTGCCACCAAATATGTTATTCTTAGGGATTTAAAATATTACTACTATTTTCATTTTTTAGAAAATGAAATAGCCCTTCCTCAGAACTGTAAGGAAGATTTAATTTGCAAATTTGGATTTGCTGGAAGTCCCCAAACCAGTGGACTGTACTGAAAAGTTTTAGGCCAGAAACTGCGCTGATCTGACCTGCGTTCTGTTAAGGGCTTGGGAGGCCTAGAGAAAGTTCAGTTTGCATGTGCTGACAGCGAGGGCTTTTCCTGTGAGCACTTTCGGCCTCATCTTGGGGCCGTCCTTTGGTGGCGGGAGACGGGGGAGCTGAGACGGGCCAGGTTTCTCTGCTGACTGCGAGTGAGAGCTCTGAATGCCTGGTGCCGTGCTAGTGCTGATAAAAGCATTAAAAGCAAGGCGGGTGTTCAGATTTCCTCAGTTAATGGAGTTGATTTAAGGATACATGGTATTAGGGACCTCGGAGAGAGGCCTTGGTTCAGTGAGAGCTTGCCTGTCATCCGCTGTGCCTGGCAGAGCCCGTCCTTGCTTTGACGCCCTCTGCCCTTCCCCACATCCGGGCCTTCCTCATCTGGGCATCACAGCCGCCCCTTCCCTGGTCCCCAGTGCCTGCTTGGGCCTTTCCAGTCCCCTTCCCGAGCGGCAGGGGCTGTGTCTGGGAAGCCTGGTGCTGTCCTCCCCGCCCGCGTGGGCCTCCCCCCGCCTCTGCTCTCACGGCCTCTCCCGCCGCTGGTCCTGCCGCGTGCCTAGACATCCCTCCCCGGCGTGCCCCCTCCTTTCTTACCTGAACGCTCCAGGGACCTTGCTGCCTCCCATTCTGTTTGGACCTTGGTCAGACTCCAGGACAGCTGTGTTCTTTCCCGTTAGGACTCATATCCCATGAGATGATTCCATACCCAGTCCCTCCTTCCCTCTGTGGAATTGAAGCCCCATGAAGACGGGGCCCCCTGACTTGGCTTTCTGCCTGTCCCCGGCCCAGCCTGAGCCTGCTCTCAGAGGGGCCCAGGAAGGCGCTGCAGGTTCCGCACCTCACGATCAGGAGCAGTGGCTGTTGCTCCCTGCCCTGCGGCCCAGCACAGCAGTGGCCTTTCTTGGTTTGTGTTTCTGCTCTAGCTGGTGTGAAACTTTTCTTTGTTTCTTTTTTCCCTTTTTGTTTATATTTAGTAGCTCATATTAAGATATAATTCACATCCCACAAAATTCAGCCACTTAAAGTGCCCCCCAATTCCTCACGGAATTGTGCAACCATCACCCCGATGTCACAATCCAATTTTAGAACGTTTTCGCTGCCTTAGTCCCTGGCAACCACTGCTGTGCTTTCTGTCTGTATAGATTTGTCTGTATTGGACATGTCGTGCAAGTGATTGTGTGGTCTTTTGTGACCAGCTTCTTTCATTTAGCAAAATGTTTTCAACTTTCATTCATGGCATCAATCTTTCCTTCCTTTTTATTGCCAAATACTATATTATTGTATAGACAGTTTGTTTAAACATTATCAATTGGTGGACATTTAATTCGTTTTCATTATTTTGGCTATTTTGAATAATGTTTCGGTGAACATTCACAGACAAGTTTGTGTGGACGTATGTCTTCTACTCCCTTGGTGTATATGTAGACGTAAACCTTTGCTGGCTTACATGATAATTCCGTGTCTAACATTTTGAGGAATCATCAGACTGTTTTCAGAGTGGTTCCGTTGTTTTATAATGTCACCACAATATACGAGGATTCCAGTTTCTCTGCAGCTTTGCCAAGGCTTGGTTTTTTTTTTTTTTTTTTTTACTGTTTTTTGTTTTGTTTTTTTTTATAGCTATCCTAGTGGGCGTGAAGTGGTATCTCATGTGGTTTTTATTTGCATTTCCTCAATGACTAATGATGTTGAGCATCTTTTCATGTGCTTTTTGGTGATGTGTATATCTTCTTTGGAGACATGTGTATTCAAATCCTTTGCCCGGTTTTAAATTGGGTTTTTGTTTTTATTGTTGAGTTGTAAGTGTTCTTCATATATTCTAGATATTGGACTTCCATCGGGGACACAATTTGTAAATATTTTCTTCTATTCTGTAGGTTGTCTTTTTATTTTTAATTTTTATGAACTCCAGTTTACTTATTTTTTATTTAGTTGTTTATGCTTTTAGTGTCATATCTAGGGAGGCTCAGGGTTTTGAAGATTTACTCCTATGTTTTCTTCGGAGAGTTTAAAGTTCATCTCTTCCAGTTAGGTCTGTGGCCCGTTTTGACTTCGTTTTAGTGTGGACCGTGAGCTTGGGTTCCGAGTTCATTCTCTTCACGTGCATTTCCAGTGGTCCAGTACCTCTGGTGAACAGACCGTTCTGCCCGCCTTGGGTTGTCTGGGTTCCTCCTTGCATCTGTCAGCTTCGACTCCATTCTCAGCAGTAGAGTCTCTCCTTCCTTTTCATCTGTACTGGGATCTGTGAGTTTAGTCAAGTCACTTTCTGAGGCTGCTCCATCAGTCAGCAGACAGTTGTTAGATACCACTCTCGAACGTTCCAGGAAATGTTAGAGCAGTGAACACAGCACAGTGACCCTGCTCTTGTGATGTGACAATGTAGAATACATTTCAAGAGTTTGTAGATAAAGCTCAGTTTTTTTGTTCTGATCTTCTGTTAGAGCCCAGTATTCAGAGATCTAAATATAAAAAAAATTCTCTTAAAAATCAGTTACTAAACTTCTTTCATTTTTATGGTGGTTCAGAAAAAGAAATTTTAGTCTTTTTTTAAGGCTTACTACGTACACCTGGAAACAAAAAGGCCTACAAAATTTAGACTTAAATAATTATGGCATTCCTCAGAAAAAGTCCTGATTACAATATTTTTGCATTTGAACCACAGACATAAAATGTCTTTGTATTGTTTTAAATGAATGGATGGTTGCCAGCTGTCCGTTCTCAGAAAGGAGTGTCTTTATTTTGATGTTGTTTCTGTCCCCTGTTCTTGTCTCCTTCCTTCCTGTTGTCCAGAACCCATCATCTGGGGTGGGTGCCTAGTTGGGGAAGTCATTTCTCTCAGAGGGCTAGGACTTGTGGGAGGGATTGCTCACGATTGCATCTTCTTCAGCATGGAGTGGGAAAGCGTATCTGGTGGAAAGAAGCTAAAGAGCAAGGTTTAGGCAGAAAGGAATATGTCCTGGATCTTTTAGATAGGGTCTTTGCTCACACTTAAACTTGCTTCCTAAGGCAGCAGCTAGAAGTTTCTGCAGTCAGAACACGTCGGCTCGCTTTTCCTCGTAGCTTACCGCTCGCTGCCTCACTTGGAGGGACTGGCGGTACTTGGTCGTATCTGCCAAGCTTCTAAAAGATGTGGTCAGCTATTGCAAAATCAAGTTTACATCATGCTACTTTAAAAATCATGGATTCATTTGACTTTTAAAATGAACATTACTTTCCGTCTGTGCTGGGTCTTTGCTGCCTCACTCGGGCTTTCTCTGGTTGCAGTGAGGAGGGGATGCTGTCTGTTTGGCACGCGGGCGTCTCATTTTTGTGGCCTCTCTGCTTGGGGAACGTGGGCGCTAGGTGCATGGGCTTCAGGAGTCTCATCACCTGGGCCCAGCCGTTGTGGTGAGCAGGCTTAGTCGCCCCAAGGCATGTGGAATCTTCCCGGATCAGGGATCAAACTCGTGACAAACTCGTGTCCCCAGGCCGATTCTTATACACTGGACAACCAGGGAAATTTAAAAAAAAAAAAAAAAGGATTTATTTTACAGATTAAAACTGGAGGAAAAATTAACTACATCCTTGAAAGCAGAAGCTGATCTTCCTCAGTCTGCTTCCAGGCCTGAAAGCTGAGCTTTCCAGTGAGCTTTCCACTGAGTCCACTTTATCTTGCTGGATTGTAAAATGAGCATTTGTAAAACCCCAGGACAGAGCCCAACCTCAGCTCACAGAGTATAATTAAGTACCCTGAAAAGGGTTTTGTTTCATATTCCGTCCTCCTTTCTTAAAAGAGCGTGCATTTAGGGAAAATGGTCAAATAAAATACGTCCATATGATCTTATTTGAATGTTGGGCTTTAAGCCAGCTTTTCCATCCTCTTTCATCAAGAGGCTCTTTAGTTCTTTGCTTTCTGCCATAAAGGTGGTGTCATCTGCATATCTAAGGTTATTGATATTTTTCTCAGCAATCTCGATTCCAGCTTGTGCTTCATGCAGCCCAGCATTTTGCATGATGTCCTCTGTATATAAGTTAAATAAGCAGGGTGACAGTATACAGTTGACGTACTTCTGTCGCAATTTGGAGCTACTCTGTTGTTCCATGCCTAGTTCTAACTGTTACCTCTTGAGGTGCGTACAGATTTCTCAGGAGGCAGGTAAGGTGGTCTGGTCCCATCACTTCACGGCAAATAGATGGGGAAACAGTGGAAACAGTGATTGACTTTATTTTCTTGGACTCCAAAATCACTGCAGATGGTGACTGCAATCATGAAATTAAAAGATGCTTGCCCTTTGGAAGAAAAGCTAGACCAACCTAGACAGCATATTAAGAAGCAGAGACATTACTTTGCCAACAAAGGTCTGTCTAGTCAAAGCTATAGTTTTTCCAGTAGTCATGTATGGATGTGAGAGTTGGACCATAAAGGAAGCTGAGCGCCAAAGAATTGATGCTTTTGAACTGTGGTGTTCAAAAAAGGTGTTGGAGAAGACTCTTTTGAGAGTCCTTTGGACTGCAAGGAGATACAACCAGTCCATCCTAAAGGAAATCAGTCCTGAATATTCATTGGAAGGACTGATGCTGAAGCTGAAACTCCAATACTTTGGCCACCTGATGCGAAGAGCTGACTCATTGAAAAAGACCCTGATGCTGGGACAGATTGAAGGCAGGAGGAGAAGGGGATGACAGAGGATGAGATGGTTGGATGGCATCACCCACTTGAGGGACGTGAGTTTGATCAAGCTCCAGGAGTTGGTGATAGACGGAGAGGCCTGGCATGCTGCAGTCCATGGAGTGGCAAACACTTGGACACAACAACTGAGCAACTGAACTGATGATCTTATTTCTTTGAATGGGGGGAAAATAGTGTGAATATGTATAATGTCATGTAGATTATAATTGGTTCTGCCCTGTTAATATGAATCCTGAGTTTAAGATCTGTTTATTTTCTGGAATAACAAAAAAAAATGTGTTCATCCTGTGGAATAAACTAGGGTGCCCATGAAAAATTGTTAGGTTATCTAATTTTTTCTTGTAGTATTGAGCTCATTCTGGCCCTTTTTGTGTGTGTCCATTCATATCTGACTTTTGCATTTTTCCTGCTCAGTCAAATTGGATTAAATTGCTCACTCTCTAATGCTGAAGCCAAGAGTGTTTGTGTGATCGGTCTTCTGTCTAAATTGGTGCTGGCCGGGAGTTCTCTAGCAGTGGCTGAGTTCAGGGCACAGGAGGGTGCACATTGCAGCTCTCTGGGGGAAGAAAGGCGGCCGACACAGGGAGCTGAGTTTCCTTTTCCTTTGGTCCTCCTCTTTTATTTGTTTTGACCTTTATTGAGCGAGCATTCCTGGTGGACAAGGTGTCACTGTGAGTGGGTTTAAGTGAGATTCCCAGGCCGCTCCGCTTCATTGCAGTCTTGTCCGCGTTTGGCACCTGGATCATTCCGCGGTCAGGCTTTCCTGCCTCCAGTGCACCCACCACACAGGCTGGTGATGCCTCCTTAAACAGAGCTCTTCTCCCTGCTCACTGCATCGCTGGGTCCCCGTTGTTTGCAGGACCCAGCACAAGCATCCTGGCTTGGCATCTGGGGCCCTTCATCCCCCAGGTCCAGCGTCTTCTCCATCCTCAGAGATACCCCTGCTTTTCTCAGCTTTGGCCTCACAAACCGCTCTTGCTTGCAGGCCTTGTCATCCCTCTCTCCAGGCAGTCTCCCCATTCACAAGCTTTTTTCCCATTCTGACTCCAGTTATCCTTCTATTTCCATCCTTTGAGACCCAGTTCAGCCACCCCTTCCTTGTCAGATCCCCGGGCTAATGTCTGCTCTGGTCCCTCGACATGTGGTTCAAGCCTGCTTCAACATTGAGGTTCCTGGGCTGCCTCCTTCCCCTGCTCTACCACGAGGCTCTCTGGGCCCAGGCCTGTCTCTCCTTCGTTTTTGTAATCTCAGCATCAGCTCAGCGGTTAGTACATTGAAGGCAGCCCCCAGAGTTTTTAATAGGTAGATGAGTCAGTGGGCATCCGAGTTAAGAGCCCCAAATAGCACATCACCTCGACATAATATCTAAGATTTGTTAAGTTCACCTTTTCACCACATCAACCAGATGACCTTCTACAGATTTACTACCAGGGCAGGTGGTATTAAAATTCTTATTTTAGAAACTGTAGAATGGTCTTAGAGTTTAGGTTACTTGGTGGAGGTTGAGGACACAGCTAGGATTGGCAGTCCCGGCTGAGTTCGCTTTCAATTTTTCCCCAGGTAATGATTTTCATATTGTTGACTTCGTAATTGATATTCCAGGAAAGATAAATGCGGATAAAATTTTTTTTGCAGCATTTGTATAATGGCAAAAACAGTAGAAACAGCTTAAAGGCTCAAACGTGGGGAAAGGGTGTGATAAATTTACGTGTGTCAGCATAGTGCAATATTGTCGTTGTTCCAAATTACAGTTATAATGCTGTGTAGAGATGTCTGCCAGCAAATGGTAGACTATAAGCTAGACTGCATTCTGTGATTATAACTAGAAAGTATATAGTGGGATGTAACATGTAAATAGAGTTGTGTTAGGCTCACGAAAAAGCAGGAAGTTCTGTTTTTATTCATTTAGTTTTTGGCTGTGCCATGCGGCGTGTGGGATCTTGGTTCCCGGACCACGGATTACACTTGTGCCCCTGCAGTCAAAGCACAGAGTCTGAACCACTGGACCACCAGGAGAGTCCCAAGAAGTTCTGTTTTTTTTACCATTTTTCTTTAGTGTTGTTTTGGATCCAAGCCATTGAGATTTGAGAAACATTTCAGTGATTTATTTGGGCAAAAAAGAATTTAAAATTAGCATTCTCTTAGAATCTGGCATATAAGGCCCCTATAACAATGACGTTGTCTCAGAGTTAAATAATTATTATTGGAATCACTGTAAAATAATACTTATTGTTAAAGATGGAATTATTAGGCAGTATGGGAAACAGAGAGGCTTCAAAGGGAAACCAATGACACACAGTTCCCACCGAGTAAAAGTGCTTTTTCTTTATATGTGTGTCCTAAGATGGTATCATAGTATTGAATTCTCTCAAAGGGAGATTGTGATGATGATAAATTACAACGTAATTTTAAGAAAGCGCAGGAAACCAGAGGAGTGAAACCTTAGAGCTGGGCACCAGGGCCTCAGCACAGGGAGCAAGGGGCACGTGTCCTCACCTCCTTGCTGAGCTCTCCTGTGTGAGTGGTGGGAGCCGTCCTCCCTGGCACAGCGTCCTGTTACTAGATTGTGTAAAGCGGAGATTATTTCTGGAGCTTCTGGGTGGTATCTAATGTACCTCGGCCCTGGCGTTCCTGCCCGTTTAAGCCTGGCGCAGGCTGGCTTGGGCGCGCTGCCAGGCCCGGGCCTGGCCCACCCCCCCGCCCCCCCGGCAGGACAGGTGTGGGCTGGGCCGCGGGGCCAGGCTGGGGGGGCGCCCCAAGTGCTGTCCTGCGCCTCGCCGCCGCCGCCGCCCCGAGGTGCTGATCCCTGTCAAGTGAGGGTGGCCGTGCGCAAGGGAAGCTGTAAACTCTGCTGGGAGGAAGGCTCCAGCCTTAGTTTGACGGAGAAGTGGAAAGGGGCGGGTTTGTCACTCACCAGTTGCAAAGGTCTGAACGAGGATCTGGAGCTGGAAAATAAAAACAGGGAAAGGTTAAAGGGCTCAGTAGCTGCCGTGTTTTCCTGAGATCTTACATAATTAAATGAAATACACAGCTTTTCTGTGTGTGATAGTTAAGAATTCCTAACAGTCTGGGTAGAATCATAATGTTTTTAATGACACTAATTTGCCTGATAAAAGTTATCTTTTTTTTTTAACATAAGAACATTAGGCTGTCCAAGTCTGGAGAGTTATTACTGTATGTTAGGAAAATATATTGCATTACCTACCTATCTCAGAATACAGCTTTTAAAGCAAAGAAACTGCTTTATTAAAAAAAATTTTTTTTTCATTGGAGCCTCCAGTGAAAATGATTCAGTGGGATGGGAGTTTGGAAGAGATAGAGGATTGGCAAGTAGCAGCCAGGAGGGATCCTGGTGGAGCCCAGGAAGATCTCCAGAGGTGTGGGTGTGGTATAACCCCGACCCCAGCCAGGGGCGTTCTTCCCCCCAGCCCCACCCGTCAGCCCCTGCAGCTCTGAAGTCTCTGTTGTCTCGGCAGAGCACAACAGCATTCTAGAACAGTTTCCTGGTCCCTCTATTAACTCAGCATTTGCTTGGTCCCTTTTTTGCCTCCTGGGAAAATTGATTAGCTCCTTACTGAAAAACGTGCGAGACCCCGGTCGTAGCAAGAATAATGTGCTGGAAGGTTTTTGGCGTGTGTTTTCCTTCACCAAGATTATGAGCACTGTAGGAGCAGCACTCGTGTTCTATCACCTGGCACAGAGCCTCAGCCTCATCAGATAACGTGTAGTAAATAAATGCTTGAGGATTGAATTGTTTTTGTTCAGTCGTGAACTGCAGTGTGCCAGGCCTCCCTAAGGACTGAATAAATCACCTTAAAAAGCAAGAAGGTACAATTTCAGCTATTGACAAAGTTATGAAAGGAGTCTTTTTTTAATTAGTTAGCTACTTTCCTTTGGGCTGTGCTGGGTCTTCGTCGCTGCGCGCAGGCTGCTCTTCGGTTGCGGCCAGTGGGCTGCTTGTGGTGCTGGCTTCTCTTGTTGCCGAGCGTGTACTCCAGAGCACTGGCTCGGTAGTTGTGGTACGCAGGCTTAGCTGCCCTGAGGCACGCAGGGTCTTCCTGGACCACGGATTGAGCCTGTGTCCCTGCGTTGGCAGGCAGACGCTTTAGTACTGCGTCACCAGGGAGATTCATGAATCTTTTTTGTTGTCCTGCCAGCATTAACTGTGTTCGAATATTCTAGAAGCTTTTGTTAGAGAAGATTTGAACATGTCTAATAAACAGCACTTTTCCCCTTGAGTTCTGACTGGTGGATAAGAATCAGAAGCTGGAATACTAAAATGCCTCCTTTATATTACTGATAAGCTGCGTTCTCCTGTGTCCGCTGACAATTTTGAGTCAGAGGTGCTAACTCCCTGTCCCCAAGGGTAGACCTTGGTGTGGCCCATTGGAAGGGACTTTTTTTAAAAGTTGAGGAAAGGTTGATGTGTAGTGTTATGTAAGTTACAAGTGTACACTAAACATAGGGATTCACAGTTTTAAAGATTACACTTCATTTCTAGTTGTAAAATAGTGCCTATATTTGCTGCGTTGTACAGTGTACCCTTGTGCCTTAGTTTATGTGACAGAATGGTTTATCTCTCTCAATCTCCTCCCTCTGTCTTACCCCACCCTCCTTCCGTCTCCCCACTGGTAACCACTGGTTTGATCTTTATGTCTGTGAGTCTGCTGCTTTTTTGTCTGATTCACAACTTAGTTGTAGTTTTTAGATTCTACATGTACGTGATGCCATACCATATTTGTCTGACTTACTCCACTTAGCATAATAATCTCTAAGTCCATCCACGTTGTTGCAAATGGCAAAATCTCATTCTTTTCCATGGCTGAGTAGTATTCCATTGTATATATATATTCCACCTTTATCCATTTATCTGTCGTTGCTTCCATATCTTGACAGTTGTAAATAATGCTGCTAGGAACATTGGGATGCATGTATCTTTTTAAATGAGTGTTTTTGTATTCTTTAGATGTATACCCAGGTGTGGAATTGCTGGATCGTATGGTAATTCTATTTTTCGTTCTTTGAGAAACCTCCAGACTGTTTTCCATGCTGTGTGTGATAGTCACTCAGTTGTGTCTGATGCTTTGCAACCCCATGGACTGTGGCCTACAAGGCTTTTTTGTCCGTGGAGATTCTCCAGGCTAGAATACTGGAGTGGTTTCCTGTGCCCTCCTTCAGGGGATCTTCCCAACCCAGGGATCGAACACTGCAGGTGGATTTTTTTACCGTCTCAACCACCAGGGAAGCCCTGGTTTTCCAGAGTGGCTGCACCAATTTACATTCCCACCTAGAGTGTACAAGGGTTCCCTCTTCTCTGCATCCTCACCAGCACTTGTAACTTGTGGTCTTTTTGAGGACAGCTGTTCTGACAGGTGTGAGGTGATACCTCATGTGGTTTTGATTTGCTTTCCCCTGATGACTAGCAGTGATCCGTTCATGTACCTGTTGGCCATCCGCATTTCCTCTTGTGGAAGGGATGTTTGAATCCAGGACAAGCACCCTTCCCCAGGGTGTAGAGAGGAGGAGGAAAGAAACCAGCTCCTCCGATAGTCCCCACCCTGTCACCCTGCTTGCAGTACAGGCTCATTGTCTGGCCCATTCATAGGTGACTGCCTCTGCCTTGAGGGGAAGGCAGGCTGGGGCAGAGGGGCCGGAGTATCCCTGTTTAATTTCCTTATTCCATTGGCTCCTTGGTTTTGTACCTCTGACATATTGGACTTACCTGTGGTTAAGCCTCCCCCCTGCCCCCCACCCCTGACACGGAGGTGAGCTGACTGCTTGTGGCCATACACCTTCCTTTCCGAGCCTGTTCCTTCTCCTTTTGGTTTACCAGCCCTCGTTTGGGGGACTACGGGGGTGCGCCGTTGGGTTTGCCCTGGGAAGCTCTCAGTTGCACCATAGTAACCCATCAGTGGTCTGCTCCAAAGCCGCTCTGTGCTCTGAGCCTGAAGTGCATGTCCTCATGGTTCCCATCCCAGGTTCTTTCTGAGTATCCAATATAGCTCCCCAGAGCTTTGAAAGAGGCTCAAAGAGCAGAATTAAGAAATTCCAATTAAAAAAACTCCAGCCTTGTACAAATGCCCCATCCTGGAGCTGTATAGTGTAGTAAATACAGTGGATTCTAAAACCCACTTGGATTAAAGTCTTGGTTCTGAGTAATCTTGGCCAGATTACCTAATCTTTTTATGTCTCAGTTTATAATACAGATAATAGTGCTACCTCTTAGGAGTGCTGTAGCTGTTGAATAAATTGATACATGTAAAAAGCTTAGAACCTAGTTTCTGGCACATAGCTGAAATGTATGTATCACTTTAAAAAGTTTTTGTGTATCAACTCTCTCCTACTATGAAAACTCTCAGGGAGAAATTTAAAATTCAGAGATTCACACAACATGAAAGTTGGAGGCTCTAGTCCCATATCAGATTTTGTTGGGCTGTGAGTTAACATGCAGAGAATTTGAAGTCCTCCCTGATTCCTTATTTTGTCTTTTGTCTTAGAGAGGTGCTCCGTGCCTGTGTGCAGCAGGGGAGCTCCAGCAGCCCCAGCCTGGCCCCCAGCCCTCCCCGCGAGGATGTGCGTGCTTCCCCGGGGCTTCAGGAGGCATATAGTTCAACACCAAATCTCTCTTGATCTAGAATTCTGACACGTAGGAGTATTACATTATCAACCTTACATCCACCAAACTTGGAAAGCATGTCCCCCAGCCCTCAGAGCATGCATTCTGAGCAGAGCTGGCCCCAGTATTTCATCACTTGCCAGAGAGAGGGGTGGAGGGCCGAGAGAGAGCACCTGTGGTTTCAGTTTCGGTGTGTGCCAGTTGTTCTGAGCCTAAGACCTGTGCCCTTTTTTTAAAAAATAAAGTCTTGATTGAATATGTTACAGTAATGCTTCTGTCTTTTTTATGTTTTGGTTTTTTGGCCATGAGGCAAAAAACTCTGACCAGGGATTGAACCTGCACCCCCTGCATTAAAAGGTGGTGCCCTCACCACTGGACCTAAGCTCCACGGGCAGAGGTTGCCTGTCCAGAGGGGAATCAGAGGTGGAGCCGCCTGCGCCTGCCACCTCCTCTCTTGGGAAGCGACTCCGAGAGGCTTGCAGTGGCCGTGCGTCTGTCCCCTCCCTCCTGCAGGGAGCCCGTGTTGCAGGCATTCCTCTGCAGAGTGGAGCCCCTGCTCTGTTTCGGGATGGAGTGGCGGGTGGGGAGTACTTTGAGACCTGTGCCTTATGTGGGATGTGGTTTCCCCGCCTCTCACAGAGAGTCCTGGAATCTGCTCTGTGGGAAGGTGTTTGCTTTTCATCCTGCTGGTTTCGGGTGGAGCTTCTTTGCAGCAGACTCCTGACGGGGAACTGTGGTTGACATTCTGGGGGCTGGGGGCCCAGTGGGGGGTTGGCACCTGGGCCCCAGTCCCATGCCGCCTCCTCTGGCTTGTGCGCCTGCCGTTCTTTGCCCTCAGGCTGTGCTGGTTTATTCCTGTCCCCTCTTCCGTCAGGGAGGCTCGGATGAGTTTCTGTTTAACCAGCTGCTTTTGCTGGTGCCTTGTCCCTACCCCTTGTAAGGTGCCATAATTGGTGCAACCCCACTGCCCCCTTTTAAACTTTTCCTTCTTGTTTGGTCTAGAAGTAGTTTTTCCTCGAGATGTTCCTCTAGATATTTTCTTGTGAGTTCTCCCAAAGCATGAGAGGTACAGTTGCTGGGTTCTGGGTCTGCTGAGTTTGTGTCTCTTCCCCACACTGGGTGCTCGTCTGTTGGTGATGCTCTCCCAGTAGGAGACCAATGTCGATTACAGACAGGGCTGGGGTCAGTCTGCCTGGTTCTCCCTGGCTCCCCTTGAATGGGTCTGCTCGATGCTGTGCCTTCTCTCAGACTGAGCCCTGATTCCATAAACTTTGGAAGCGTGTTCCCTCAGGGCACAGGCCACTCCCTGCCTTGCTGCCTTCCCGGTTTGAGTAGTCCTCGGCCAAGCTGTCTCCGTCTTTAGAGATGCACGTGGGTCCTCAGTTGTCTCACTGCAGATCTGTACCTGGCTTTAGAAGTATGTTTCCCCATAGCTCCTAGAAGTGAGTCTGTTGCCTTTTGAAGGAGCAGTTCCAGTCCTCTGACATCTTGCTTGTCTTCCTTTAGTAGGAGAGTTTTGGTGGTTTTTTTTAAAGCTCAAGCAAGCGCAAAGATGCAGCTCTGTCACTTGAGTTCGACTCCAGGCTGTCTCCGGCTGCCCGTCCGGGCAGCGTGATCTCCTTTTCTGTTGTACCTTTGTCTAGTTATTCCCAAAGGTGTCAGCCTTTCTCCAGAGGGCAGCCCTCTCTTCCTCCTGCTTCATCAGTCTGCCTTCCCTTTTTTATTGTTTTGTTTTAGTTGCTCTTGTCCTGATGGGAAAATGAGAATGTTTCTCTAACCGCTCTGATTTCTGGAGTGAGTCTGATCGTTCCAAGGACAGCCTTTAGTGGTTGCCTTCTTCACGCATGCAGTGCTTTTATTACGTTGCTTCTCTGCCTCAGCCCAGATGACAGCATGTCTCTTTAATAAGAATACCCTTATTGCTTCTCTAGGTATAAGTGCTGCTACCCCTGGATAAATCTACATCTTTGGATCTTGAAAATCGGAAGTGGCAGTTGGCATTTAGACGGTTGTCAGCTGTGGGGCCAGTGAGTTAGAGAGGCATTCTTGAGTCTGCGGACCAACCGCATGAAAGTAAACAGACCCTTTCACAGTTCTGACTCCTGGCCTGAAGATAATGCATAAAAAGGAACAGAATTTGGAGCGGCCTGTCCATACTGCCTGCCTGGCGTTGGACTCAGCGCAGCTCCCTTCATGTTCTGGAAGCTCTTTCTATCTTGACGAGAGCCCTGACTCTGGGATACCTTTTTGTTTTGTTTCCCCCGCCTCTTTTCCTGTGGTAACCCCCGATTTGTTTACCATTTTAGCCGTTTTTAAGTGTACAGTTCAGTGGCATGAATTACACTCACATTGCTGTGTGGCTATCACCCCCATCCACACCCAGAACTTCTTTGTCCACCCAAACTGAAACCCTGCCCCCATTAAGCAGCCATTCCTCCTTAGTCCTTGTAAACATTATTCTACTTTCTGTCCCGAATTTGACTGTCCTGTGTCCCTGCATACGTGGACTCGTACAGCATTTGTCCTTTCGGGGATTTCCCTGGAGGTTAGTGGTTGAACTCTGCACTCCATTGCACGGGGGTGCAGGTTCGATCCCTGTTCAGGCAGCTGTGATCCTTAATGTCGTGTGGTGCAGCCCCCCCAAAAAAGGATTTTAAATTGTAATAAAATATACGTAAGAGTTGTTTTAAAAGGTTGTCCTTTTGTGACTGGCCTTTTTCATTTAGTACAGGTGTCTTCAAGGATTAGCCATGTGGTAGCAGGTGTCAGAATTCCCTCCCCTGTTGACTGAATAGTACTCCCTTCTGTGCATATTCCGTGTTTATTCTTTCAGCTGTCTGTGGGCTTTGGGCTGTCTCCATCTGGCTACTGTGGATAATGCTGCTGTGAGTCTAGGTGTAGAAATACCTGTTGGGGCGCCTGCCATCACTTCTGGGCGTGAACCCAGGAGTGGATCCGCTGGACCATGCTGTGGTTCCGCGTTTACTTTTTTGAGGAACCACTGTACCGTCTCCCACGGAGATGCCCTTTCGTTCACAGCCCCTCTGTGCCGTGCCTACTTGGGTCAGACCCATGTGGTGTTGCTCCTGAACTCGTGCAGGGCCGGGGCCCCCGCTCAAGGATGGGCCAGGCCTTCAGGGCTCCCTTGCCTTTACTTAAGGTTAAAGCGTCTGTCTCCAATGCGGGAGACCCAGGTTTGATCCCTGGGTCGGGAAGATCCACTGGAGAAGGAAATGGTAACCCACTCCAGTATTCTTGCCTGGAGAATCCCATGGACGGAGAAGCCTGGTAGGCTACAGTCCACGGGGTCACAAAGAGTTGGACACGACTGAGCGATTTCACCTTCACCTTCACCTGCCTTTGCTTAAGGCCCGGCATCAGCCAGTTGTATAAAGTAGCTGCTTCACGTCGGGTTGCGCCACCATGACCCACTGCAGTGGAAGCCCAGTGCGGCCCTGAAGCTGCCAGCCCGGCTGTGGTAGCTTGTGCCAGCTGCCGGCTCTAGAGGCCAGCAACGTTGCACAGGGCAGGCTGCTGCCACTTGGTCCCACTGGACGTGTTCATAGTCAGTGTTAGCTTGCTCTCCACACTGTGTTTAGTCTTTCATGATTCCTGGCACATTTCAGGGGTCGGGGGAGTGGGAGGTGGAGTGCAGTGAATAACTTCTCTCTCTTTTCTTGAGTTCTGAACCAATTGTGACGTAAGACAAGAAGAATTTGAAGCGTTTAAGGGGGGAAAAAAAAGTCCCTTCTCTTGGAAACCAAAGGTTTGGGGGAGAGGAGTTTCTTTTCTAACAACTTAAAAAAAAAAAATCATTTATTTGGCTTCACTGGGTCTTGGTTGCAGCTGACAGGCTTAGATGCCCTGAGGCTTGTGGAATCGAGCATGCGTCCCCTGCGTTGTAAGGTGGGTTCTTAACCACTGGACCACCAGGGAAGTCCCCGCTTCTAACAACTTGGATGTGCAGAAAATACTTTCTAGAAGCATTTAAGTTACTTGTGGGATTTCATTAATTGAATGCATTAATTGTGAATAAACAAGCAAATGCTCCCTTTTGAGGGTCTGTTTGGTGTGCTGTGACTGACATGTGTCTCATTTAACGCTGCTGACACGGCCATGAGCCCATTACCTCTGCTTTATGCAAGAGAAAGCTGAGTCCTGGAAAAGGCTTGTAGAGAACATCCCCAAGGTTTCATGTCTGGGGTTTCATCCTGAATCTGTGTTGACTGCAAAGTCACTTGGCCGCACTGCCTTTTCTAAAACAATGTGGGTAAGGGAAAATATGATACGTGTGCTGAACCCTTTTCCCTTAAAATAAATAAACAAACTCATTTTAGCCAGTTCTTAGGATTTTACAGATATTTTAGTGAGTGGGCCTGGCAACATAAGTAAATTCTGTCTCAGTGGTTACATATGTGAAAACCAGGTTAGTGGTAGTGGTGAGGGCTGGTTAATATCAGGGTAAGTTAACCCTCAGCACCTGTTGGTGAGCTGAGCCTGTCTGCTGCATAGGAGACACTAACTTAGGACTTCGGTTAAAGAGTGTGAGTGCTGTGTAGAAGGGACCAGGAAAGTACTCATTTTATACAAAATCATTTCCTGTATGGAATGTGTTTCACGTAGCACCGTATGGGTGGGCCACTGGCTGGAACGGTCAGTCACATGACTTACGTGGGCTCTGTGTTCCAAAGACACATGTGGGCAGAAGAGATTTACCTGGATAAGACCTCTAGGGTTTAGCATTCAGAATTGTGAAAGGGGGACTTCCCTGGTCGTCCAGTGGCTAAAGCTGTGGGCCCTCAGTGCAGGGCACCCAGGTTTGATCCCCGATCAGGGAGCTAGGTCCCACATGCCGCAACCAAGTGTTCATGCGCTGCAAATGAAGATCCTGCGTGGTGCCACTGAGACAGGGCGCAACCAAAGTAAACGTGTTTAAAGAGAGTCAGCACGTGTGAGAAAAACCGTGAAAGGGAATCTATCCAAGTAATTGGGGTTCATCTAAGTAATTCTTTTATATTTCATGCATTATATTCTTTAAATGAGAAGTTTTCATGTGTGATCATTAATGGAAACATCATAATTTCAAGTCTCTTGTTCATTCTGAGTTAATGCATTATAGACTCTCCTATACTTTTGTCAGGATATGGTTTGTTCTTGTCAGTGAAAATCATCTCAAATGACTTAGAACTTTCAGCCCATCGTTTTCTTTCCTGTTTGATTGCACACAGCCCCCCAGAATCACCCTGTGCCCCTGGCCTGGTACACAAAGACCAGTTTTTTAAGCAAGTAGAGGGAGGTAATTTTTTTCTCTTTCATCTCATTACATAAGTTTAGACTTCTCCTCCACAAAACCTTAGAAATACATGCCATACAAAAGGCATCTTTCTGGGCTGTTTTCTTGACAGTTACATTCTTTCTTGGTATGGTTTTCTAAGACATGTTTTCATGTTGAAGAATTTTTAGGCTTGCAAGTACCTGAGAAATAAACATGACCTGTTCAGATTTACGTGGAAAAAATACTGATGACTTAATAAAAGAACTGCTTTTATTTTCCCCCCCGTTTTTCCACTAGCTAACCTATGGGGACCTTTGATAAGTCATTTAAGCCCTGCAGACTGCATCTTTTCCCACCATACACTTATGTGAAAACTGCTGAGGAGTTATTGTTTCTTTTAGCTGTCAAATTTATGAACTAATTTGTTAAAGTAATGTGGGAGGTTTCAAAAGAAAAGTAGGCTTTTGTTTTTCTTTTATAACCTGCCCAGGCACACTTCTGCGTAAGCGGTCCAAACAAATGTGCTCAGCTGGGGTTCTTTCAGGGAGAATTTATTATCCCAGTGTGCCAGTGGCTGCCTCACGTGGCGCATGTTTTGGTTGTACTTTCCCTTTTTAAGTCAAGAGTGCAGTACTTTTGTTCTTTTGGGAAAGAGACGCGAATATTTAAATTTCTCTTTGAGAAAAGTCTGCATCTTCAAGGGCAGATTGGAGGTGCTGGCACTCCCCCTTGTGGAGTTCTGGAATATGTTGTGCAGCAAATAAAACGACATAATTTATTTTTGTTGTTTCCAACTGATAGAAGAATCTTATTTAACACGGTAAATTATAAATTCATTCATCCAAAAATGTACCAAGAATGACAAAATAGTGGGCTCTAAAATCACATCAAATCACTGTGCAGGTAGGATTTTTAATCATGTTCAAAGTCATAATTTTGGACTTTTAACTTTATTTCAACCTGTGAAGAAATATTTTAGGCAAGAAAATTGCCTTGTCAGATTAAGACCTGTAGTTAAAACGTTGTAGGTTAATTAAACAAAACCCAACCTAGTCGTAAATGTGTTGATATGGGTTTCTCTTTAAACTTTTTTTGGGGAAAGTTTCAGATCAGAAGCACGTGCCAAATGTCAGGTTCTGATGCACACTTCTATTTTAGAGCCATTGTTTATCTTTAGTTTCTTACCTCTAGCAGGCTTGCACCTTTCAAGCAAGCATCTGTGACACTTCTCTTCCAACATCAGCTCTCTACTGAGTGCTGATTAAGTGGTAGATGCTGTGGTAAAAGCATCAGACGGGGTGCTTGCGGTCTGCTGGGGAAGGCAGACCTTGAACAGGTTGCTGTGGCCTCATGACCTATGGCCTGAGTATGAGTGCTGGCGTTTACCCCCGTGGTGCTGTCAAGGACCACCTCCCTAAGAGTAGTGTTTCTGCTGGGACGTGAAGGATGAATCGGATTCAGTTAGGTGGAGCGGAGGATGGATTGGGAATGAGAGTTCAAGGCAGAGAAACAGCACGTTCAGAGGTTGACGGCAAAATGGAGCAGAAGGTAGATGAAGCTGAAGCATAAACACGGAGGTAGAGAAGAGGCAGACGCCCGGGTTTGTGGTGCAGTAAAGGACTTGGGGCTTTGGCTGAGCAGGCAGTCCTGGCTGGGTTCTGAGCAGGTAGTGATGTGACCTGTTTGTGTGTTAGTAAACTCATTCCTGATGCATTGTGGACAGTGCAGAGGAGAGAACGGGTAGACACGCGGAGACGGGGAGGGAGTTGCTATGCCAGCCTGCTGCCCCCTCCTTCTTCCTCCCACCAGGGCAGAGGTCCGTCAGCTTTTTCTGTAAAGGCCCAGAGAGGTGTTCGTTTTGGTTTTGTAGGCTGTTGACTCTACTGTGCCGTCTTTGCCTGAAGGCAGCCATAGGCAGTTTGCAAAAGAGACAGCATGGCCATATTCCAGCAGGACTTTATCTGCACACAGGCTGGCTTTGGCCCATGAGCACAGTGTGCTGACCTGATCCTTAGGGTGTTTGTTAGGAATGAAGGGAAGTGAACACATCCAGGGGCTGCAGAAGACAGCCGCTCAGTACGCCTGGGTCTGGGTTGTTGGGGGAGGCTGAGTGAGAAGGCACGGGGAGGTTGCTTTCCAGGTTTCTGGCTTAAACAGTGCTATGAGGAGTGGTGTGCAGACGCGGCCCCCGGCAGGGGCTGTGTGTGAGGTGCAGGGGGCACCCAGACACTGGCTGCACTGTGTGTGAGCAGGGACGCCTGCACCAATGAGATAAGCGTGGGTGGCTTTGGCGTGTCGGGCGAGAGGGCAGGGTCACCCCTCTTGTCGGGCGAGAGAGCAGGGGACAGATGGAGTCTGCAGTGACTGTAACGTCTGTGCTGGAGGCAGCAGAGCCAGCGGACGCGCCAGAGAGGATGAGAGACACCAGGAGACGGCCAGCTGGGGAGCAGAGTCGGGCAGGAGAGGGGTTTCTATTGGGTTGGGATACACGGGGTCACTTGTAGCTTGACTAACAGTTCAAGGAGTAGGTGGGCTTTCTTTGTTTATGTTTTTGATGTGAGACTTGGCTCACAGAATTAAAAATCTAGCTCTTCCTTGAGATTTGAGGTTCAGTTTACAGATGATATTACTGTTTAAATCTAACTAATATGAGCAGGTACTTTTTAAAAATTAATTTATTTTAATCGGGGGCTAATTACTTTACAATATTGTGGTTTTCGCCGTACACCGACATGAATCAGCCACAGGTGCACATGTGTCCCCCATCCTGAACCCCCTCCCACCTCCCTCCCCACCCCATCCCTCTGGGTTGTCCCAGAGCACCGGCTTTGAGTGCCCAGTTTCATGCATGGAACTTGCACTGGTCATCTGTTTCCCATACGGTAATATACATGTTTCAGTGCTATTCTCTCAGATCATCCCACCCTCGCCTTCTCCCACATAATCCAAAAGTCTGTTCTTTACATCTGTGTCTCTTTATATAGGGTCATTGTTACCATCTTTCTAAATTCCATATATATGTGTTAACATACTGTATTGGTGTTTCTCTTGAGCAATTACTTTTTAAAAGAGCCTTGGCTAAACGTTTGGTCCGATTTACAACCTTGGTTAAGTGAAAGTGAAAGCCGCTCAGTCGTGTCCAAGTCTTTGCGACCCCGTGGACTACAGTGGACCCCGTAGATACAGTCTATGGAATTCTCCAGGCCAGAATACTGGAGTGGGTAGCCTTTCCCTTCTCCAGGGGATCTTCCCAACCCAGGGATTGAACCCAGGTCTTCTGCATTGCAGGTGGATTCTTTACCAGCTGAGCCACAAGGGAAGCCCAGCTTGGTTAAACCCCTTAACTATTTTTACCACACTTTAAAGTGTAATATGCCGTGGTTCCTCAGCGTCTGCAGGGGGTGGGATCCAGGAACCCCCCAGGGACCACACTCCCAAGAATGCTGAAGTTCCTTCCAGTCTGCTTCCACGGAACTGAGGATCAGCTAGCTGTATTTTATTCTTGTTCTGTACATTAATTGCTGAATGACAGTTGAGGTAGTTAAAGATGTATTTTTATATAATATACTTAGATATTCTTATAAATCTAACAAATTAAACATAATTGTGGTGATTCTGCTTAAAATGAAATCCTCCTGGAGTGAATTGACATGTACCCACAGGTGAGTCAGCCAAGGATGTGGGGAATACCTTCATGCCTTGCTGAGATTTTCTAGTGTTCTGACTGAGACTGCCAAGCCACGTGCCACCTTTATGATTACTATGCCAGACGTGTCAGACTCAACAAAAGAGGGAGTCCTTGAGATGGACGTGCTGCACTGCCTGATGTTGCTATGTGCTCGCTGTTGCTTTCCCCTCCCTCCCACCCGAATGGCCATGTGCCTGGATTGACTTTGCATTTCCTCGGTATCATCCCATGTGTTAAGATCTTTGAACTTTATGACATTCTGCAATCTTTTCACATACTTTTGTTTCTTCCATCCACCTCTCTTCCACCTATTAAAAATGACAGCCAGTTGAATGGTGGAGCTTCTCCTATGGTTTTGTCGCGGCATCTAAGTTCACTCTACTGATGAGAGCCAGGCATCAGAACCATTAATTGGCTCTGCAGATGGTGACTGCAGCCATGAAATTAAAAGATGCTTGCCCCTTGAAAGAAAAGCTATGACCAACCTAGACAGCATATTAAAAAGCAGAAACATTACTTTACCAACAAAGATCTGTCTAGTCAAAGCTGTGGTTTTCCCAGTAGTATGGATGTGAGAGTTGGACTATAAAGAAAGCTGAGCACCAAAGAATTGATGCTTTTGAACTGTGGTGTTGGAAAAGACTCTCTTGGACTGCAAGGAGATCCAGCCAGTCAATCCTAAAAGAAATCAGTCCTGCATGTACATTGGAAGGACTGATGCTGAAGCTCCAATACTTTGGCCACCTGATGCGAAGAACTGACTCATTTGAAAAGACCGTGATGCTGGGAAAGATTGAAGGTGGGAGGAGAAGGGGACAACAGAAGATGAGATGATTGGATGGCATCACCGACTTGATGGACATGAGTTTGAGTAGGCTCTGGGAGTTGGTGATGGACAGGGAAGCCTGGCATGCTGCAGTCCCTGGGGTTGCAAAGAGTCGGACACGACTAAGCGACTGAGCTGAGTGAACCTACTTTCAAATAAGGGCAGGCTCCTGTGTTGGAGCAGAATGTTCAAAAAATATAAGAAATGCCAAGCGACAGTGTTCCTGTGTATATTTAGAACATACTTACCTGCTTATTGCCATAACAGGAATTTTCATGTTGCCCATGGAAGAGCTTGTGATTTCCATTAGATGTAAGCTCAGTGACAGAAGAGATTTTTCTGTTTTATTCATTATTGTATTCCCAGCAAATAGAATTTTGCCTAACATTTAGCAGAGGCTCAAATACATGTTGAATGAATAAAATGAATGAAGAAATCTAATTTCTGATTAAGTGATAGATTGTTTACTATTGATAGTAGATTGAGACTTTTGCTTCCTTGTAATTTCTTTCCCTCCTTTTTCTTCTTTTAGGCGGAAACCACTAATTCTAGCCTCTTGCAGGTGCAACTGGAATGCAGTTTACATAATAAAGTGTGTCAGCGACTAAAGGTAAAATTAAAAATTTAGTGTTTTCTTCCTGCCTGCCTTCCTGCCTCTTTGTTTAGAAATAAAAAATAAAACAGCATGTTTATTTGCAGAATTGCATATGCTTTTCCCCTAAGTGCTTTTCACCCCTAAAATTTGAAATAAAAAAATTCAGTTGATTTTTCGAGTTTTTCCTTTTTTTCCATCCCTCCGATCTCAGAGTTGTTATGTGGAATCGGATGACGTTTTACGGCTACAGATGAGCATAATTGTAACAATGGAAAACACCTCAAAAGAATTTGAAGAAAACACACAAGATTTGTTAGATCATCTCTCTATTATTTATGTAGCTACAGATAAATCTGAGAGCTCAGGTATGGCAGAATCTTTAAACTTTTCTGTTAAAATATATTTTGGTTCACCTGCATCATCTTTCTGTATCATTTACTTAGAGATTGCAGGTTGCATTGTTGCAATCCAAGACAAAGAGATTTTGCTTTCATTATTAATACACTGCAGTAGTAACTAGTTTTAAGTCTGCATCTGCTAGTAAGCATGTATTATTCTGTGTTTTCCCGAGGAATAATTTTCTTGACATTTTGAAAATGGTGAACAAATTAAATGGGCACTACAGTCTAATATGAATATTTACACAGTATTTTACGTCTTGTGTCTTGGTTCTGTTTTATGATTTGCAGAAGCTCAGTTGACCAAGTCACGGTGTTTGTATTTTTCATAGTTGATGGTGTGTTCCTGGTATGGCTTGATCCTAGATGCCTGACAAGTTAGAGTAGTGTGAATTTCAGTGTTCCTGTCTATGAATTTTACCTTTGAAATTGTGCGTCCTACTTGCCAAGAATAACCTTGTTTATCAGTTTAAGTTTCTAAGAGATTTTGTAGAGGACATAGGATCCATGAATTTTACCATGTCAGCTTTGCCATTGGTTATCAATACTGTTCTGGTACCGAAATACAGTTTTACATTGGCCGTCTTAATTGTTGGTCAAACATGGTTTACTTTCCCCTCTTCAGAATTGATTACAGCAGTCATGGGTCAGCAGGAGAGCTTTCTTATCCTGGGGTTCTGAGTTTCTGTCAGTTCCCAGGGTGGCCAGGTGGGCATCACTCCTACAGCATGGCAGCGTTTCTGCTGGTGAGGATTAAAGGGAAGCCTGCATCCTGAGATCCAGGGTTTTATTTTTTCCAAGTGTGGTTGTCAAGTAAGGAAGCGAGGGGCTGTCTGATCAGTAGGAGACCTCAGCTTTATTGGAAGCTGTCCAGTTGGTTAGTTTCATCTAGGGAGCAGGAGTGTGACCCTACACTCAGACTTTTTCTACTAGCAGTTCATCATTAGAGAGGCTGTGTTGACAGGTCTGTCTTTTTGCCAGAGTCCTTTGTCTTGTGACTTCGAAGAATACCCACCAGAAAACAGCTCCTCATTTCAATTTTAGTGTTGGAAGATGAATTGCATTTTTTAATAGAAATGTGTTATGTGATGCTTTAACTTCAGTATGAAAATGTGAGAATGAGATGGCCCTTTGTTTTAATCTCATTACTTTGATTCTTTTGAACAGACGATTCAGCAGTGAATATGTATATATTACATTCAGGAAACAGCCTTATATGGATACAGGTAATTTTAAATACTTGTGTAAAGTATAGTTTAAACTTACAAGTGTATATTTCATTACAGAACATGAGGATTTTTGAGAGAACACTTGTCTCTGTTATCTTTTGCTTCCATTGAAACCCGTTTTCCCTTGCTTGAGCCCATATTTGGATGAAGGTTGTCAGCACCCCTTCGTGCTATTACAGAATAGCACGTGTCATTACCCCTCTACTGAACAGTTGCTCTCTATGCCAGTCTGAGCTACTCAGCCGTTTTAACAGGGTTGATTCAACCTGGATCAGCCTCCACCCCACTAAGAGCAGCATTGTGGATTGTTTTTGTTACAGGATGTACGTCATTTCTCCCAGAGAGATGTCCTGTCTCTGCAGTTTGAACCGGTACTCCTACCTACTTCCACAACGAACTTTACAAAAATTGCTTCTTTTACTTGCAAAGGTACAGACTTTTAAATGCTGGAGGCTGTCTTTTTGTGTTCGTCGTTCAGTCGCTATGACACTAGTTCTTTCTGTGATGACTCAGCTGCCGCCTAGGCGAGGCTCTTGAGGCGGGTGGGCTTCCTTTCAGTTCCGCAGCCTTGACAGTTCTGAGAGGTAACCTGAGGGAAGAGCTAGTGGTGTGCCGCTGCAGTACGCCACGTGAGCAGGATTTTGAGTTTATAGATCGTAACTCAGTTGGTGGTTTGAAACACCAGGTTGTACATGTGTGATGGATGTACTGCTTTTACAGGTAGGGTTGTGCATCCCCAGTTTGGTTTCTTTGTGTGGAATGCAGTGCAGGATATCTAGTGAGTGTCAACCCAGTCCTCTCCTCGGTCTTATTTATAGTTCAGAAGGTTTCTACAAAGGAATGAAATGCATTTTAAATATATGAAAACAAGACCCGACTCACTTACATTGAAAGAAATGTTAATTTAAAGCAGTGAGTGAGATATAACTTGGGACTTAGGTCTGTGAAGATTAAAAAGATTGTTAGTATTCTGTGTTAGTAATGACTAGAAAGAAAACAACACGGATTTTTTTGACATGAGTATGAATTGATACATGCTATTTAGGAAGGAAAATTGGCAATTTCTCTGAAAACTTAAGATGTGCATATATGCTCTCTGATCCTGAATTCTACTTCTCCGAGCTTATCCTGGGAGTGTATCTTTATGAGAGATACACTTGTATATATTCAGAATTGTAATAACAGAAATATGCATTGTTTGTGGCAACAGAACAGGAGATTGGTTAAATTGTAATTCATCTGCATGGGGGTGGGGCCTAGGCCTTTTTAGGTATAAGAGTCATACACAGACGTGCAGTGTCGGCAGGGTGGTTCTCTAAGGCTCCCTGTGTGTTGCATGTGTTAGAGCACTGGAAGGATGCTCAGGAGTCTGCAGTGTCGGCAGGGTGGTTCTCTAAGGGTCCCTGTGTGTTGCATGTGTTAGAGCACTGGAAGGATGCTCGGGAGTCTGCAGTGTCGGCAGGGTGGTTCTCTAAGGGTCCCTGTGTGTTTGCATGTGTTAGAGCACTGGAAGGATGCTCGGGAGTCTGCTGCCAGTTGTTTCTCTTGTCTAGGAAAAGGTAGACGTTTATTTTCACATCTTTTTGTTAGTGTTTGAATTTTAGGAGGGGAACATATATTAACATACAGCTAAAAAAAAGTCAGGTATTAGTATCAGAGTTAAGAATTTAGTCCCAGTGTGATGGTGTCCTGACCTGGCTCAAGGAACACATATGAGTGATTGATGATTCAGCAGTGTTTTGGCAGCGAGGTCTCACTTTGGCTGTGAGGCTCCTCCGTGATCTTGGGTTCACCTGTTCATTTCTGGCTTACACCTCCACACGCACCTCTTCACCCACCCTAGTGGGCTTGACTGTTCACTTTTGTCGTCTCTGCAGACCCAAGGACTTACCTATTAGTTCAGTTCAGTCGCTCAGTTGTGTCCGACTCTTTGCGACCCCATGGACTGCAGCACGCCAGGCCTCCCTGTCCATCACCAACTCCTGGAGTTTACTCAGACTCATGTCCATTGAGTTGGTGATGCCATCCAGCCAGCTCATCCTCTGTTGTCCCCTTCTCCTCCTGCCTTCAGTTTTGCCTCTTAAGATCTTTACAAAAGGAGAGCCACAAAGCGTTGACTCTCTCTTTTCCTCCAAAAGAAGAAATGAGAGGTTGGTTTAGCAAAGAGGAGGGTAGTACCATGTTCTGGGTAACTGACAACCAGCCAGTAAGGAGGAAAGATAGTGTTCAAGAAAGGATTTTACCATTTATATCTCATGCGTGATTTTAATGGAGACAAAAATGTGAAGTAATTAAAATGTTATAAATAAAACAGTTATTTTCATTTGGGCAAACAAAAGAAAAGATACTGATTCTTCACATTTATTTCCTTCTGCCTCCCAACAGCTCCGTCCTGTGAGAGTGGGGCGAGAGAAGACGGAAAGAAAAGAGATACCCCGACACTAAAAGCATGCCTCTCCTCCCCTGTGGTTCAAGGGTGGGTTTCACTCCTCTTTCCCTGAAATTGTTCGGTTCCCCACCCCGCCGTAGCCCGGAGGTGATTTATCAAGGCAGTGATAACTTGTGTGATTCTCTCTCTGGAGTCCGCCTTCCAGAGTTAGCAATGCTAGCAGGCTGTGCAAGGGTGGTCTGCAGGATGGGAAAGGGGAAGCTGAATGATGGAGGTGGGAGGGAGATGGAGGGATGCGGGCCAGGCAGCTGTGTGTGGCAGGAGGAAAGCATACTCCCGCCACATTTTTGAGCTACATTCGGGGCCTGGTTTCTGCCTTGGCCTCTGTGGGCTGTCTGGGGCTGGCCACACTACACCCTTGGGCCTTTGGATGCTCCGCTTGTGGGCAGGAAGGCTGAAGAAGGTGCTGACATTCATTCTGTGATGCTTTTATGCAACGATGTATTTTTTTTTAGGTTAGGTTAGGGTTATATGTGACCCTTCTGTTGCGGTTAGAGGCTCATTCTCGCCCGTCTGTATACACGGGACTGATGTCATGACTGTCCTGTGTTCACAGGTATTTTCGAATGGACCCTTCTGCAACCCAGTTTCACATAGAGAATCACGAGAATACTTCAGGGCTTTGGTCAATGTGGTACCTCAACCATTTTGACCATGGTGTTGTATTAAATGATGTGTTTGTTTCCAAGGAGACCAAGCACATTTTAAAGGTACATATGGTATTTTTATTTAAGTTTTAGCCTATTTTAAGCTTTGTTTAAGGTCAAATACTATGAAATTAATTATTTATAAAATCTTTCACTTACAAATTTTAAAGCAAGTATGTTTCTTTTAACATTTTCAGAATTACTTTTAGGCTCTCTTTATTTTTTCAAACTATTGTTCAAAGAGCTCAAAGGGACCAGGATATATCCCATTAGAGATATTTGTTACTACCATTATTTAAAAATATTGTAAATTACAATTTATCCTAAGAAGATTACATTTAGTAAAAATAAGCCTCGTTCATGATAAAATAGTAGGTTTTGGTAAAATACCGGCTACGAACATGTCAAGATTATTTTGTGAAATTTAAAAACAAGTGCATGTTAAATATTAAATGAAACCTATTATTTATAGAAAAATATGTCGGTATTTGACCTGGAAATAATTAAGTAACATTTTATTTCTCAAAGTATAGAAGAACTTTAGTATCGCACAGTACGATGATTTTAATCATAATTAGCATTAGTTAGGAAAGTAATTTCTCTTACTTCTTTTCTTTTTAGATTCTGAATTTCACTGGCCCTTTATTTCTACCTCCAGGCTGTTGGAAAATATTTTCTTTGAAACTTGCTGTTAGAGACATTGCCATAAATGTATTCACCCATGTATTTTTGACTACAAACATAGGTGCTCTTTTTGCAATACCTCTTCAGATTTACTCAGCGCCCACCAAGGTATTGTTTACACACTGCATGTGTGTTATAACTTTTGTAATAATTACTCTTTCTTCTTATTAGCTTACCTTATGGTGCTTGGATTTTGTTGATGGACTTGACCTTATATTTTCTAAGGCTGTCTTAAAGAAATTAATGGATATTACCAGGCCAGTCTTAGATGATAAATTGTTTAGTATGGAAATCTATTTGAAAACAGCTTCTCTTTTTCGTAAAGTAATACATGAAGTAATTTTCAAGTGAAATAAGGCATTACAAACCGATAGATCTCATTTTCACTTACTTCCAAAATGAGCAAGGAATATGTGCTTGCTATAGTAAACACATTTGTGCCGTTAGTACATATTTGCAGCGATTTCAAATAAACTAAATTGTTAAATGCTTTATTTAGACCTCTGGTAAGTGACTCTCAGCTGCTCATAATCCTTGAATTTCCTAGTGGGCCATAATCTAAAGCCTGAAAGGATTCGCGATTAAGCAAATACTTTCTAAAGTCTTTGTATATTGTATTTAATTTAGATCTTACCTTGAACATGTCTCATTTTTTCTTAATGTTTATTTCTTTTCATTTAGTTACTGTTATTGCTTCTTTTGATCCAAGCTCTTCTGTATAATGCTGGGTTCTGATTTTTCACTATGAGACATTCATACAACCATCTTTATGATTTTTCTCACTTATTAGCGTTGGTGTTTCATAGATAGAAGTGCCTCAGGTTTTGCTAAAAACTTAAAGATAGGGCTTCTAAAAGTATGCTAAACAAAATGTAAGGTTAATTTTATTAATCCATATTTTGAGCAGGGGAGGTTTCTTAGATATTTCCTTTTTCCATCAAGGGCTGCATATGAGAAGAGTGACTGGGAGGGAGCAGGCAGGCTGCAGGAAATGTGTGGAAGAGGCGATCTATGCTTTCCCAATTTAGGAAGTGGGACATTCATTTAAATGTCCTGAATAGTTTAGGAGTTACGATGGATTAGAATGCAGTGTTTTAGAAACCCTACTGAGAATATCCTGAGACTAATTTAATCTTTAATTTAGAAGGCAGCTTGGTGTCTGTAGGGCCCTGGGGGTGTCACTGTGGGTGTTGATTATTGCCCAGAATCCACTGTAGTGACCCTGCTGTGAGAGACAGTCAGAGCTCTCAATCAAGGAGAAAGAAGACCAAGAAATCACTTCCTAGTTGTTTGGCTTCTGGTTAAAGGGACGTTCGCAGAGGTGGAGGCCCATGTGTGCTGTGCGTTTGAGTGCATTAGGATTTTTGTGTTTAGTGTTGTGTTTTAAGTTATTCATATATTACTTTTCAATCTAGGAAGGGAGTCTGGGTTTTGAAGTGATAGCACATTGTGGCATGCATTATTTCATGGGAAAATCAAAAGCAGGTAAGTATTCTGCCCTTAGGCTTTCTGTAGACCTCTAGTGTTGGGTGGGGTGGGAAGTAGTGAGGAAGATTCACATTAGTAGATGGAATGATTAGTCCTTTAACATCATTGCATCATATTCTATTCTTTAAGAGCATGATCATTAACCGAATGACTTGAAATTATTAAGAATCCTCCAGAACCATCTGAGGTGCCTGTGTAATTAACACCTCCTTACGTCTTAACCTGCACTTCTGTAAGGGACTTTTTCAAACACGATGTTTGATCATAATAGCAACCTTGTCGCCAGGAACAGTTGGACTCTGATTCTTTTATAAAAGGGCTGACTAGAAGTTAGTAAAAAAAAAAAAAATAATAATAATAATTTGGAATTGTCTTTGAAGAGAGTATAAGCATCTTATAGGGAGCACTCGTTGTTGTGTGAGACTGGAGGCCAAGGTGTCGATAGAGAAAGCTGTTCCGAGTTTCCTTCCTGCCTGTTGACTTATTAAAATATATAGCCTAAGGAGAGAGTTCTAGCACAGGGGTTTCCTTTGCATGACTCCCACTTTCCCACCCTTGTCTTCTAGCACAGACAAGGCAGGGCAGACCAGCAGACAGGGACCCGTTTATGAGTGTAAACACGCGTCTTTAGGCTGAGTCCTGCTCGCAGCCCTCGTTTCTGAGGATTGCCGCCTGTTGGCGCGTTGGCCTTCTTCCCGGTAACCCAGTGCAGAGACGACTAGCACGTACATGACGCAGTTTTTAGCCTTTTAGATTTAAAGCTGTTGAACATGGTCTGAGTATGATTTTTACCTTGTTTCAGGCTGTATTCATGAGCCATGTGTCTTTTATGTTATTACCTTCCCATAATTCGATTTAGTTTTGTTTTATACATGTTCCTTTGATTTGATATCTCATTTGCCATTGAGTTAGAGGGACTTGTAGTAAAGCAATCAGCGGACAGGAGTCACTGATCACTTTACTGTCCTCTGGGTTTGAGAAGTTTTAGCCCTCAACCCTTGGCATTATTGACTAAGTGAATTATGTTTGCTGTGCATCTAAACAGTAAGTCTGATCTAACTTGTAGAAAATCCTAACTGGGAAGGGAGCCTTTCTCTGGATCGGTCTACCTGGGATGTGGATTCCGAACTTGCAAATACATTATATGAAAGATGGAAGAAGTTAAAACATGGTGATGTCTGCAAGTATGTTTTCACCTCTCTTTGTTTCTTTTATTCAGCACTGGGGGGACACTTTAACATAATCTTTGTTGACATTTCAATGGTGAATTTTTAATATCCAGCCTTTATTTTGACAAATTTCAAACCTCAGAAGAGTTGAAAAGTATAATATGATGAGTACTCAAATATTCCTAATTTGGACTCAACCAGATGTTTACATCTTACCACTTCTGCTGTTTTTTTCTCTCTCTCCACCTGTGTCTATATGCACACGTACACACACACTTCGTTTCTGCTGAGTCATTTGAAAGTAAGCTGTAGATACCATGACACTTCAGCCCTTAGTACTTTATTAGGAAAGACTCTTTCCTAAGGAACATTCTCCTGCATATAACTTCACTGTCATTACATACCCAAGAAACTTAACACTGATGCGGTTCTATGAACTGATAAACAGTCCGGATTCACCTTTCCCTAGTGTGAAAGTGAAAGTGCAGTCGCTTAGTCGGGTCCGACGCTGCGACCCCGTGGACTGTAGCTTGCCAAGTTCCTCGGTCCATGGAATTCTCCACAAGAATACTGGAGTGGACAGCTCTTCCTTTCTCCAAGCGATCTTCCCAACCCAGGGATTGAACCCAGGTCTCCCACATTGCATGTGTTTACCATCTGAACCCAGGAAAGCCCCTAGTTGACCCCAAAATATCCATTATAGCTGTCTTTTTCTTTTTTTAAAATCCAGGATGCATTCAAGGAGCGTGCATTGTATTTAGTCATCATGGTTCCTTAATTTTCTTTAGTGCCCCCACCTTTCCTCATCTTTCATAGTGTGATGTTTTAAAGCGTCATAGCCAGCTGTCTTAGGGAGCATTCAACACTCTGGATTTTTTGGGATTGCTTCTTCAGGTTTACATTCCTGTTAAACATTTTGGGGAAGAGTACTAATTACTTGGTTGCTCTTGTGTGCTTATCATTGCGTCACCTGAGGAGGGATATAAATATCAATTTGTCCCATTATTGACATTGTTTGGTTGAATCATTTGACTCTCTCCATTGTAGACTATGTTTTTCCTTTTGCAATTAATAAATAATATGTGCTATGATAGTTGGAGTCTGTACACATTTCCTGTTCCCTGAGAATGTTTCGCTGTAGCATTTTGGCACCCATTGATAATCATTGCCTGAGATCAGTTATTGAATTGATGGCTGCAAAAATGGTGATATTGCTAATTATTTTATTCATTCTACACTCTTGAGCATCACTATGAATTCTTTGGTCATTACCATCATTAGCATCATTATCATTTTTGATGTTGATTTGTCCCAGATTAGGCTGATGGGAGCCCGTTGAGGCGAGCTTTTGGGTCTTTGGTGTGTACCCGTCATTCTTTGAGCACTTCCTTGCTTTCTAGTAAGACGGGATGTTCCAAGATCATCTTGTACTTTGTCTTCCCCATACCCTGAATAGACTTCCCAGGTGGCTCGGTGGTAAAGAATCTACCTGCAATACAGGAGAGGCAGTTTTGATCCCTGGGTCTGGAAGATCCTCTGGAGGAGGGCATGGCAACCCACTCCAATATTCTTGCCTGGGAAAACCCATGGACAGAGAACCCTGGCAGGCTACAGTCCATGGGGTCACAAAGAGTTGGACACAACTGAAGTGACTGAGCACACGCATACCCTGAATAATACCCATTTTTTCCCAAGAGACTCTTGTTCCTTTTAGTTGGAGTGATATTTAGTGATTTCTTTTTTATATGTCAAAATTATTTCCTGTAATTTCGTTCTTTACGAATTTCACAGAAGGACTGTTTTAGGAGTGACTCGGTTTGCCCATTCAGAGAAGTCCAAGGAGCCGGAGCCTTTTGCTGCCTCCCTGCCTCGCTTGGTGCCTGAGCCCGGCCTCGTGTTGCACTTCAGTGCCACTGCCCTGAGGGACAGCACGGTGAGGCTCCCACGCCTTCTCATTTCTTCATCTGCGACACCTCGGCTCTTGAGTTGTTACATTAACCAAGTATTTCCACCTTGAGGTACTGTTCCAGAATCAAAGTTAGTTCACATTTAAGTGACACATGTATGCTATTCAGCGCTTTTAGGAGGGAGGTGTCGGAAGAACAAAATAAGCAATAAACTCAGGAATAGACTGAAATGCCTTAAGCGGATACATGTTATGAAGTCTGTATTCAGCTCAGAATCCACCAGCTAAGACAGTACTCAGCTGTAGCCACGGAGGAGGTCGTGGCTGACACAGGCTCAGCAGAAGCGGGTGAGTTTGCAGCTCAGAAGGGAGCATCCTCTGTCACTTGCTTGCATCCTCGGCTCCCTTCCTGTGTGCAAGCTTCTCCTGAGCTGATGGCGGAGGAGGGCAGAGCGAAGGCAGTGACAGCAGCCTTGAGGTTTTATCTGGAAAGTCTCCTTACTTGAGACCCAGGTCACTGTGGTCCTTGTAATAATTTATATGTCCTCAGGTACTCATTGAGCTGCTTAGGGAAGACATCCCAAGACTGCTTTTTTAAAGCATTCTATTTTGAAAAAGTTCAACTTGAAGAGTTTCAAGAGCAGTACCAAGAACTCCCAGTTGCCCTTCATGCAGATTCATCTATTTTTAACATTTGCCGTACTTGGCTTGATGTTTCCCCTCTCTTTCCACACACGTGTTTTTATGAGCCGTGTGAGAGGGTTGGACATGATGCCCCGACTCCACTTCCATGTGAATTTCTTAAGAACTAGACATCATCTTGCATATCAGAGTCTAACTATCAAAATCAGAAAATGTAAGCATTAAGCACAACAGTTATGCCTGATCTGCAGTCTCCGTACAAGGGTTTCCACTTATCCCACTCACGTGCGTACTTTACAGCATCCAGCCCAGGGCCTGTCCTTGCCTGGCCCGGTGGCCTGCGTCTCCTTCCGTCTTCCGCAGCTCCTCCACCTCACGTTGTGCGGCTGTTGTGATACACGCAGACCGTTGATTCTCTAGACCGTTCCTGGAATTGCCTAGGTGACGGTTCCTGGTGAGATGCAGGTGATGAGTCTCTGCAGCTGCCTCTCAGGGGTGGTGCTGTCTCCGGAACTGACTCTCCTTCCCTCACGTCTAGGTGAAGTACTTCGTGGTGAAGAACCCCTCCTCGTGGCCAGTCTCCCTGCAGCTCCTGCCCGTCTCTTTGTACCCGAAGCCTGAGGCCGCTGCGCGCCTGCTGCACAAATGGTAACGCCCAGCGCGTGAAGACCTCTCACGGGGCGGGGGCGGTTGCTAGGAGGAGTTGAGGGCCTGTCCTGTTAAGACCCGCAACTGTTCAGCGTCCTTTGCATTTCCCCCGGTTCTGTGCATGGATGTACATGGGCTCAGCCTGTGACATCCACCCCGCCCCTATGTGCAGACCCCATGGCACGTGCCAGTCCCGTGCATCGTGTGGCTCTTCAGTGGTACTGTGTCAAGTTCAGGGCCCAACAGCATTCTTATCAGGGAAGCTTTCCTGCCATGATTTTTCGCATATACTCCTAAAATTTAGAATTGAAACCAGTGAGCGCTGGGCAATGCAAGCAGTGAGTTTAGTGGCGGTTTAGTATATTTTAGCCTAGTGTTGTGATACAAGGTAAGATCAGAATTTGTATCTGTTAATCTTATCTTTGTACAACAGTCATGGTTTCACTTAGAACATTTCCTCTTCTGGCTTAGTGACACCTCACCCCCCATGTCTCAGCTTCAGCGCTGCTGGTGTTTTGGACCCTGACTCTGATGAGAGAGGAGATGTGCTCAGTGCTTTGGAGGTTGTTTGGCAGCATCCCTAGCTTCCACCCAGTAGATTCTGGTAGGACTTCACCAGCCGGGCAATAAAAGTGTCTCCAGATGTGGCCAGAGGGCCGCTGGGAGATAGCATTGTCCTTGGTTGAGAGTCACCTCCTGTCAGCTTCCACAGCTTTGAACCGTTTGGAGAAAAGAATTGCTTCAGATTTGGAGCTTTTGTCACCAAAGGAGTCTTTACATCCTGCGCTGCCAACACTACTCATCCCATAGTATTCACTGTGCTCTTGCAGCGTGCCAGGTGCTGTGTGGGGAGCTGGGCACAGGAATGAGAGGTCAGGGTGAACTGGACATGTGTGAAAACACACACATATGTTTATTTGTGTGTATATATGCACACATATGTTCTTTCTTGGTGATCTGAATGCTATTTTAAATTTTTTTTTTTTCTTTATAGGTTTGGCACCGATATGCAAATGATTAATTTCACAACCAGTGAATTCCAGCTTACCAAAGCTTGCCCTTACCTGGTAGGATGTCATCTTTAAACAGAAAAAAGAATGCTGACAAATTAGACTTATAGCATATGGGCCTCACTGATTTATGTTTCCAGTGTCTTTTCATATATATGTGGCTCTCTATTTTTCTATTCTAGCAGTTAAGTATACATAGCAGCTTTTTCCAGTTAACTAATGCAGCAGGAGCCTGGGGTTCATGTGAGCCTGTAAATCATTTTAATTATTTAGGTTCATGTGAGTGAAGAAATAACAATTGAATCAGACCTCTGTAGAAAACTGTAAAACTTGAGACCCCAGAATTTATAATTCTGTTAAAATTACTCAGCCCCATCAAATTCTTTTTGGGGTAAGATAAAGTGAAAGCAAACACTTTTTTTTTTTTAAGTCTTACTAAGCTGGCTTCATGTTTTTAGCAGATTACCCAATTTCTGTGATACTGACCTTACCTATATAAAAGGATTTCTCTGAAATTCTTGCACCTCTGGGCCCTGATGAAGTCTCGCATAAGTACTCTGGAGAGGGAGTAATAAGCATGTCATGTGGCGAGGACGTCACTTGACTAGAAACTGAGTTTTCACTCATTCCTTCTGTGGGTCCCTGGTGTAGCTGAGTATTTTACTTACGGGTATTCTGTGCTTGGGGTTTCCCTGCTAGCTCAGCTGGTAAAGAATCCACCTGCAATGCAGGAGACCCTGGTTCGATCCCGGGTCTGGAAGATCCCCTGGGGAAGGGCAAAACAACCCACTCCAGTATTCCTGCCTGGAGAATCCCCATGGACAAAGGAGCCTGGCGGGCTACAGTCCTTGGGGTCGCAAAGAGTCGGACATGACTGAGCAACTAAGCAGCACAGCACAGCATTCTGTGCTTGAGATTAATTAAAAGATGAAGCATCTCCTAAAGAAATACAAACACATGTGGACATACTTATGCATATCACTGTATTTTTAATGCACACACATATTTAAATGTCATAGATGTTTTCTTCTTTCTCTGCTCATAACCCTCCAAAGATACACTGTTGGCTCTAGAAACTTGAAAAAGGGAGGCCACAGATAACCTCCAGTTTGAGTTCAAACAGAATGAATCAAAACAAAGTTTTTAATGGATTTTTAGCAGAGACTTACTGCAGTAAGAGACACAAGCAGTAGTGCTCCTTCCCTTTGTCAGTGGTCCAGGCAGCAGAGTCCTGTGCTATTGGGCTGGTCCTGCTTTTGGCCCCTCCAGCCAGGCAGCTTCCCAGGAGTGCTGGGAGGTATAGCAAGTCCTCTATGCTAACAGATAATTTCACCCCATGACCATTTAATCATATGTAATTTGAAATTCCAAAAATGATGCCTGTTTCTTTTGCACGTTAGTATTCTATTCAGGCTTGAGCAAATGGTGCAACTCACTTGGAAAAGGTCTTTAATCTGTGATTGAGGATTTTCCATAGATTATTACATTTTTTATGACAAAGGAGGTTATCCCCATTGTTAATTTATTACATTTACAAAAAGCGATAGTATCAATGTTCCTTTCTTTAAAAAATTTTAATTGGAGGATAATTGTTTTACAATGTTGTGTTGGTTTCTGCCATACAACAGTGTGACTCAGTGATAAGTATACATATATCCCCTCCCTCCTTAGCAATATCAGTGCTTTTGACACACAAGTTTAACTTAAAATATTTAATATAATCACTTGTCGTTTAAGAAAGGCCTGCATTTTTCTTTTGTTGGTTTGCTTTTAGAAATGTAGCTCCTTTGGTTAAGAGCATGTGGAATTGGACATTCAAAGTTCCAGATCCAGGTTCCTCCATGTGGTCCTGGGTAAATAATTTAGCCTCTCCAAGTCTCCTCTTTCTTACTTATAATGATGTTTGAAAATTTCATGGTTTTATAGAATGCTTAGTATTTTATATACCTAATTATAGTCCAGTGCCTGGCATATAAGAATTACTTAATAATTAGTGCATTGTTCTTATACTTTTAGTACTTAAATTGGAAGCTTTTTTCAGTATTCATATGTGTATTAAAGCAGAATTCCTTCATGAAGTTTATAATTTTAATGAAAATGAATCAAACGCCACTACTGTTTCTTCTTTCAGATAGTACGGGAAATGCTAGTAATAACTGAGGGATAAAACAAATGCAAAAACTGAAAATACAGAAGAGAGATATTAGGCAGATTACATGGTTATAGCTCTGAAAATTAATAAATTACTTTTAGTGAGAAAGAGCTAGGAAAAAACAATGGAAAGAGGGGAAGTCTATCACAATAATGAAGAGCTAAATCTTGAATGTTAAAGTTAGAATGCAATTTATTCAGAGAAAGTTAGAAATCTTGGGGAGAATAAAAGGAGGGTGTGAATAAATAGGTCGTTCTCCTGAACGGAGAGACTAAATGTAATAAAGATGGCTTCTTTTTAAACAATAATGCAGAGAATTTAGGGCTGTCCAGCAGTGGAAAGTGCTTTGGTCAGATCCCTGTAGCATTCAGGCAGAGGCTGGTGGTCTGTTTTCTCGATGACGTTTTTCATTCAGGTGAGCTTGCTGATAAGGCCTGTAGCCCAGCTCCCAGCCGATCCAGGAGGCCCAGCCCCTTTCCAGTGTCCACACTGGACTGTCCTGCAGCCTCTGCCTCTGCTTCTCAGCTGGGCTCAGCAACTGTCAATGGGCGTGAACTGTCGTGATGAACAAGTTCCACGGGTTGATTTGGATGGTCAGATCCCCATGTTAAAGGAACAGCAGTCACATTTATGCATTTAATGAGGATGGAGTCTTGCTCTCCAGAAGTTAATTGCGTTTATTGGTAACTTGCAGGGCGTGCAGTCTGAGGAATCCAGGTTTGGCATCCTCCACTTACATTTGCAGCCTTTGGAAAGGAAAAGGGTTGGTGTAGTGTTCACTCCAGCTGACTACGGAAAAGTCAGCTCCCTCATCCTAATCCGGTAGGTGTGTCTCTCTTGCTTTCTTGTTGACTGACTCTTTGTCTCAAGAAGACATAATCTCTTTAGCTAAAAGAGATTTCCTCAGCCCCCAGTGATGAGCTATGTCGCAGGACTGGAAAGGCAGTGGCTGAGGAGAGCAGCTTCCCGAAGCTCCACATTTAATCTCCCTGGGTGTCAGGCTCCTCCCTGGTACAGGCAGAACGTGTGTGCTCCCTTCACGCGGTGCCTCATCCACCATCACAGAGGGCAGAACACACACACACACATACACACGAACACACATGCGAACATACACACGAGCACACACACACACACACACACGGACACACACACATGGACACACACACGAACACACACACAGGAACACACATATGATCGAACACATGAACACACAACACACAAACGAACACACATGAACACGAACACACAAACACATGAACACACACACACGAACATGAATACACACACGAACACACAAACACGAACACACACACATGAACACACACGAACACACACACACACGAACACACATGAACACGAACACACACATGAACACACACACGAACACGAACACATGCAAACACACACACACGAACATGAACACACATACACGAACACACACACACACACACACACACACGAACACAAACACATACACACACACACACACACATGAACACACATGCGAACATACACACGAGCACACACGCAAACACACACATGGACACACACGAACACACACACAGGAACACACATATGATCGAACACATGAACACACAACACACAAACGAACACACACACATGAACACGAACACACATGAACACACATGAACACACACACGAACATGAACACGAACACATGCAAACACACGAACACACACGAACATGAACACACATACACGAACACACACACACACGAACACGAACACACACACAAACACAAACACGAACACACACAAACACATACACACACACACGAACACACATGAACACATACGAACACATGAACACACACACGTCCGCACTTTTCTGTCCTTAGCTCAGAAGAATAATTGGAGCACTGCTGTATACATTTTCATTCCTCAGTGTTTGGGTTTATACCAGTCTCATACTTGTCTGTCTTGCTTCTGTACTTCTTGGTAGCACCAGAGGATAATGAAAAAAGTGCTTAGTTGAGCCCACTGGCTCTTTTTACTTGCCAACTGATTTAAGCAGCTAAATGTTTTTCATTCTTAAATTTATTGAGAGTCTTGTTTCAAAAATTTACCTCTCTCTGCATTGGTGAGATGTCTAACACAAATTTAATTTTTCATTAATGATGTTTTAGATATTTTTTGATTTTATGTTTTATTTTGGCTACACCATGCAGCATGGGGGATCTTAGTTCCCTGATCAGGGGTTCAGCCTGTGCCCCGCCCCTGCAGTGGAAGCGTGGAGTCCCAACCTTAGTTGTTTTTTTGTTTTTTTTTAATCTCTAGTTTCAGAACAGCTGGCAAAAACTTTCTTATTCTTGACTTCCTTTGATATACTATATGAGTTTATTCTTCTGCAAGTGAATGCTACTAAAAAGAAAGTACACTAAAATAAAGTTCTTAAAAGAGTCTGTTTTGTTAAGCATTTTAACTGATGCTTAGGGCTCCCCTGATAGCTCAGTTGGTAAAGAATTCACCTGCAACGCAAGTCCCCAGTTCGATTCTTGGGATGGAAAGATCCGCTGAAGAAGGGATAGGCTACCCACTCTGGTGTTCTTGGGCTTCCCTTGTGGCTCAGCTGGTAAAGAATCTGCCTGCAATGCAGAAGATATGGGTTGATCTCTGGGTTGGGAAGATCCCCTGGAGAAGGGAAAGGCTACCCACTCCAGTATTCTGGCCTGGAGAATTCCATGGACCGTACAGTCCATGGGGTTGCAAAGAGTTGGACACGACTGAGCGACTTTCACTTTCACTCAACTAAAGCTGAGTAGAACCGGTAACTAATGTTCTAATAAACATGTTAGTGCTCTGCTGACAGGTGCTTCACTTTAAACTCACTCTCTGTTGATGAACTAAGGTCATGGGAAGTCTAGAGTTAAACTTTACCTTATCCCAGCTTCAACTATCCCAGACTTGAAAGTCTCGGCTTTTTATAGTTGCTAATTTATTCTTGGTAGTTTCTGTATTGAGAGACACAGTATTTTTCTGTAAATAATATCAATCATCTAACATCACTTAAAGGCTTTTAAATGGTTCAGTAAAGGCTTTAGTCCTTTAGATGCAGATGGAAAGCTATCTCTGTTCTGTGTAACTAGGAATGAATTCTCTGTCTGCTTCTTCCGTTTACATTAATGATAACTGCCTTTCAGTGCATCATTTAAACATCATTACCACTTCTCCATCCTCAGAATTATGATTTCAGTTAATGAAAAGGCAAAAGCTAATCTGCATTACTGTTTGATTAATAAGAACTTGAGTACATACTTGCTATTTGAGGGCCGCTATTTTAAATCTTTGGTTCAAAATATAGGGTAGGATTTCATTTCTAGAAATACCCCTAAGGAAGAATTGCTTATAGTCAACAATTACTGTGGAAACTCCTTAATTCACCCTGTAAACAGTTTTATCAATTTGTCTACATTTATTAGTATTTTTCTGTGGCTCCTAGTTTACTCACCTTTGTCAACTTGAATGTCTGATCACCGTCCTGGTGCCTGGTTAGAAAAACGCGGGTTTCCATTCTTGGGTGGAAATTGGAGAGTGATCACGGTCATTTGCTCGTTTTTGCCCAATTGGCTTGCCTTGACTCTGGTGCGTTTAGCAGCTTCCCTGCTCCGAGATGGCAGAAGATGCCATACTATTTAAGTTGATTTTTCCCCAAAACTTTAGAAATGCTTTTTGGCTAATTGGGAATATTTAAATTCAAGGGCATTGTATGCTGTAACTCTGTTGCATTGCTTTTTGTTTGCATCTGCTCTCTCTCTAGGAATAACTTGACTGTGATCGACATGATTGGTGTGGAAGGATTTGGGGCGAGAGAGCTACTGAAAGTGGGTGGAAGACTGCCTGGCACCGGGGGCTCACTGCGGTTTAAGGTGCCCGAGTCCACGCTGATGGACTGCCGGCGACGTGAGTCTGCGCGTTGTCTGTGCACGGCGCTCAGGCGGGGGGCTGGGTGCTGAAGCCAAGGGAGCTCGGGCAGGGGGCTGGGTGCTGAAGCCAAGGGTGGTCGGGCCAGGGGCTGGGTGCTGAAGCCAAGAGCCCTCAGGCAGGGGGCTAGGTACTGAAGCCAAGGGAGCTCAGGCGGGGGACTGGGTGCTGAAGCCAAGGGCGGTCGGGCCAGGGGCTGGGAGCTGAAGCCAAGGGCAAAAGGCGGTTATCAAAGTCTTTAACAGTTTACAGTAATTCATTGTACGGATGCAAGTAATTCGATCAGGCAGGCATTTGAGCGTATGTAGTCTGGTACCACTTGGTTAGGAAACAACAGTTTAGGTGTGTAACCCAACTAAAATAATAGATGGTAGTGGGGGGGAGTATAATGTTAAGTTCCCAATAGTGTTAAAATATAAGACCAGTCGTATGAAACTGTTAATTTGGTTATCTGTTACCTAATCATGGAAACTCACACCAAATGTCGGTGGAGAGGGGCTTAGGGGAGAGCTGCCCAGCAGCACCGCGCACGTTTTGCAGTGATGGAGATGCTCTACGTTTATGTATGTCATCTAGTGCGGCAACCACGTGCCACACATGGATGATGGGTGCTTAAAACAGAGCTCGTGTGACTGAGAAACTCAGTGTTCAAGTCTATTTAAAGTGGCCCTATGTGTCCAGTGGCAACTATATCAGGCTATGCAGATTTAGAAATTTATTTAAGTGTTCCATTAGAAATTTCTAAATTTTGCATGAATTTAAATTAAATGCTTCCAAAGTGCTTACATTAGTTTTAAGAACTTCCTCAGGAACTGAGACAAAAGTCAAACTGTATATATAAAATGTTTTTGGTAAATTCTGTCTTGTTTTCCTACTACTATTTTTAATTTCAGGACACACTGAAAGTATTTTAGAGTAACAGTATATTTCCCATGGAGAAAACTGGTGAAACCTTTGGATAACTTGTAGAACTATTTTAATGCCTGATTGAATTTTTTTTTATAAGAAAACTGTGCCAAATGAGCACTGTCTGAAAAGATTAGCCATTTTGCATTCAAAATCTTCATCAGTGTTCTTTAAATCATTCCTTCACTTACTCATTGAATAGTTTAGAGTTGACCTTAAAAGCTAGAATTATGGAGGAATATAAAAACTGTGGAACCAGATAAAATGTTAGTCCTAATATGGAATAGATTGTGAATTATGAATATATAGGAATATTTTACAAATTGATACTTCCTCCCTTTTTAAATGCCCAGTATAAAATGTGCTCTCATTTATTTGCAAAGATTTTGCTGCTTCCTCCCTTCATGTAATGAGAGTTTGAACCATATTTCTCATGTCTGTGGTGTGTTTACGCAGAAGAGCACACACCCTCCTGACTGGCCCTGTTGGGTTTGAAAGGATCCTTGGTGCCTGGTAGCTCTTGGTAAATGCAAACTAGGAGGCTTCTGAGAAGAATGAAATCTTCCACCTTCACCTTTAATAAGTAAAAGAACAAAGAAGAGGTTTTGGTTACTTTTGGTACCTAGGCAGGTCACTTAAGAAAAATCTTAAGGAGTTAAGTATTTTTATCATATCTTGGTAATATAGCAGCATCTAGAACTGTTCGCACAGAGTCGGACACGACTGACGTGACTTAGCAGCAGCAGCAGCAGAACTGTTCTAGAAATTAGTTAGGAATCATGCTTTGAGGTTATATTGAATTTTTCTGCATTTTAGTCATGTAGATCATGCTTTGTTAATTCTGTAAATGTTGATTCAGTAAATTATTTTAACTAAATTTTGCAGTTCATCTGTACTAAAATCTCCATTTTCATCCTCCCTAGAACTGAAAGACAGCAAGCAAATTTTATCAATTACGAAGAACTTTAAGGTTGAGAATATTGGAGCACTGCCTATAACTGTGGCATCTCTGAAAATTAATGGCTATAACTGCCAAGGTTATGGGTTCGAAGTGCTGGACTGTCATGAGTTTTCCTTGGGTCCCAACACGTCCCGCGACATCAGCATCGTGTAAGCACTGGGTTTCGACTTCAGTTCGGGGGTGCATTCACTATATTGTGGGGAAAAACCTCTGTCACTGGTAAGATTGTCTTAAGTTGTTTTCATGTAAACAATTGTCTTGTAGAGGTAAAAATTCCGCCGTCATTAGGATTATTTCGTTTTGTGCCTAAAGTGAAAACCATCAGAAGTTCATAACGATGCCTCTTGTCGTCAGGTTTACTCCGGACTTCACGTCTTCCTGGGTCATCCGCGAGCTGACTCTGGTCACGGCGGCAGACCTGGAGTTCCGCTTCACTCTCAACGTGACCCTGCCTCATCACCTACTGCCGCTGTGTGCAGACGTGGTCCCGGGACCCAGCTGGGAGGAGTCGTTTTGGAGGCTCACCGTCTTCTTCGTTAGGTAGGCCACCCCTGCTCCGCTGTGCCTCCTCACCAAGGGAGACGCCATCCGGCCGGGCTGCACGGGAACGCACGTTGCCTGGCAGAATCAAAGCATAGGGATTGAGTGGATTACGTTGCTTTGAGAACCCTGGCAGTCATGAAGTAGGCGAAGTGGTTCCTGGTGAGCTTTAAGAGAACAGAGAACTAAGTGTAGGAGAGCTCGAGGATCTGAGAGTGTAACAGACAGTTGCAGTCCAAGTATGTTCATTGGCAGTCCCAGGGGAAGATATAGATGTCGTGTATAACATTTAAGATATATGAACATCACCTATTGTATATGGTGTTATTAGCTTAGGGCCATGGCAGTTTGAGATTACAAGACTAGAATGACTCTTTCAGATGTGATTTTTATCCTGGAAAAATCTATAAAAATTGAATTGAAATGTCAGAATGATAACTATTCACCTGTTTAGAAATTTTGAGACATCGGAAATTTTAATGTCGTACGTCTTATAGAATCTGAGTAGTGTCTCTTTAGACGTCTCCCACCACTCATTCCCTTCTTGTAGAGCTTGTCTTTTTATTGCTACTCAGACCAGGCAGGAATGAACGTGTTGTTTTTGTCCTCAGTCTGTCCCTGCTGGGTGTGATTTTGATCGCCTTCCAGCAAGCACAGTACATTCTGATGGAGTTCGTGAAAACGAGACAGAGACAAAATGCCAGCTCCGCTTCGCAGCAAAGCGCTGGCCCGGTGGACGCGATCAGCCCTCACTCTCACAAGTAAGCGCTCTTGTCGTGGGTGGGGGAGACGGTGGCAGGTCTCGCCTTTGATTTTACTTCTGATTTTATGCTAAGGTGATACACCTTTAGAATCTGTACAGTTTTCCTCAAGTCACTGTGTGGCAGCTAAGCCATCCCTTCTAGTATATGCTAGGCTTCATGTAAGGGCTCAGTTTATACCTCGTGGAGCTTGAATGAAAGGTGAGAAGCCCTTAGTACACCCCCGCCCCCACCATACTGACTGCGCCGTCTTTCTCCTGCAGTTAGAGGAGAGGTTTATTCAGCTTGCCTCATGTTAAATGTTTTTCTTCTTAAATTCAGAAGCAACTGCAAGAACTTTCTCGATACCTACGCCCCCTCTGACAAAGGCCGAGGGAAAAGCTGCCTTCCGGTCAGCAGCCCGCAGAGCAGGACCCAGAATGCGACGAAGAGGAGCCCGGCCACCTGCGGCCATTCCCAGAAGAAGCACAAGTGCTCGGTCTACTACGGGCGGCACAGAGGCGGCGCGGCCGTGGCAAGCAGCGCCGGCGCCCCCTCGGAGGACAGGCCAGCCCCGGCCAAGGGGGGCGGGTGCCCTGCAGGGGCGGGCGAGGCCTGGGTGGGCCTCAGGTGTGCCGGGGGCCTGAGTGCCAACCTGCAGAAGAGCTTAGCGCTCCCCAGGAGCTTCCTGGGTAAAGACGAAAACACCCTGAAAAGCGCAGTTGCTGCCAGTAGCCCTTCTTCCGAGTGCCACGTGAAGGAGGGAGCACAGACGTGTATGTTTCCTAAGGAAACGGACTTTCAGATTTCAGAAAGCGTAGCTGAGCTCAAGGAGCGAGAGGTCTGTCCGATGAAGACCCCTAAGAAACTACCTGAAAATCATTTACCGAGAAGTTCACCTCAGTGCCAGTCAGACTTGCCAGACATTTCCAGGAAAAATAATGGTAATCTTTTCCTCCTCCTCCTTGGTGATTCTTCTCTCTGTCTGTCTCCAGTGCGTTCTTGGTGGAATTCGTTTCCCCCTGTGACTTTAGTTTGAATTGTGGCTGTTGAATTTTTAGTTCATGCCCTAAGTTTTATTGGCACAGGTGTAAACATTGAAATGCTGTCTGCTCGATGGAAAGTGTAGGGTGGGACACCAAGTTTTTAGAGCTTTGCGGTTAAGTTTACTTTTTTAGTACATTCGTTGGGATGATGCAGATATCATGTTTTATTGCTGGACACCTATTCCTAAGTATCTTTTATCTTGGCCTTTCAGACTGTTTGCAAAGATCAATCAACCTGTGCTTCTGATAGAATGAAACTTGCTAACTTGCTGGGCTTAATAGCTGCCCCCACAGCATGCCGCTCATCCTTGGTTCTTCTCTACTTGTGTGCTTGTTTTTGTGTATCCATCTTGACCATTTTAATAATCACATTTCTGTTCCATTCAGCAGTCGGATTTTTGACACTTTTTAATCTTGAAGAATTCGTTACCTCTGATCTTACTTGAAACAGCAGAATATAAATAACTTCATATTTTTCACTCCTTGATATTATAGAGGAAGTCATATATTGGGTGATGCTAACGAGCTTTATGCATTTAACAGGGGGACAAAAACACCAAGCTGAATTTTAAATGTTCCCTCAAAGGACATTTCTAATTTGAAAGGAAGCCGGGGTGCTCTGAGGAGGACATGGTTTGGGCCACTTTGCGTCATTCCTGGTGCCCCTTGTCCGCCCTGCTGGCATTGGCTCCGTGCAGCAGTGTCTGCTTGAGGACTCCTGTCCCCGTGGCCTCTCCCTGCATGCGAGGGCGCCCTCGAATGACGCGCTCAACCACATCTTCATCAAGGCACAGTGTTGCTTGTCTGAGGATGCCGATGGTGGGGCTGTGGGTGCCTGTTCTTCCATTTCTGTCCCAGATGTTCTCTGCAGCTCAGACTACAAAACTCTTGTGAAAAGGGTGAAATTTTGGGGTGAGTCTAGCTGAGTATTTCTCATTTCATGCATTACATAGGCCTGAGAACAGTATTTGACATAGACTGACTTTACACAAACTTAAATCAGACTTGTTTGAGGGAATTGTCGCTCCACAAGTGTGTCTTCTGTGGTCCGTTGCATCTGTCAGACGTCTGTGTAAATGTGCCTGCTGCGTGCAAGGGCTTGGTCTTGCAGGTGGATGGATGGACCTTCTGCTGCGTCAGAGCACTTTGAAGGGTGTGGACTTTCAAATGAGGAAGTGCCAGGAGGGTCAGAGGATTCAGATCCATGCTCCTGGATCCTTGTCTACTTCTTGCTGTTCAGTTCCTGTAATAGAGCCTAGATGACCATGTAATATCTAATAGCACTCAGGAAGAGTGAATAAATTAAATAGAGGAGCCCACAAATATAGAATTTGCTTTTGTATCCTTATAGATTGTAGATGGCTACTCCCCGCCGTCCCCAAACCTTCCTGCCCTGTGCAAATGACTGGTATGTTTAGGATGCTTTAAATGGAAACAAATCTCTCACTTCAAGAATTTTTTAGAAACTGCTCTTTGGCTGACTTGTCAGCCTGTTAAGCAGTGTCAGGGTGATTGTGGGTCAGATCAGATCAGGGTTGATGAAAGATCTATGGCTTTTCACCATGTTTGTACCAGCAGATTCAAAGGTGCTAATTCACAGGCCTGTATTTCTCCCCAGAATTAATCTGTCAGCAAGAGGCTCCTCACAGGGAAACCCATTCACTGACATGTATTTGGTTCTGTCTTCTCTTTACATCACCATTGTAGGAAAATATCAAAGAGGTTAATAAAGAAACAAATGGCCTACCATTAATTTGTGATTTAAGCATTTTAAAGAATTGAGAATTTTAAAAGTAAGAAAGGACTGAGAAATCAAGGGCAAGAAAATTGTAGTTTAAAAATAGGATTGGGGTGTATGGTAATACTGAGGATTCAGGGTTCTCTTGTCAGATATTAAAGGATGCCATTGTGATAAGCTGGCAGATGGTGACAGGCGGGGAGTCGTCATGTATAAAGAACACTCAAGAATGAGAAAACCAAAAGTGTTAAACCCTTCTGAGTTTTCACTTCCAACTTGGGAGCATCAGTTTTTTTTCTATCTTGAAAAGGATTTCACTTTGTGTTTCCATCTTAAGATCCTTTCTAGAATCTGAAGAACATAGCTTCAGTCTTGTGAGCTGAACTCAGCCCCCCAGGAGCCTCTTGGGAATGGAGGTACCACTCTGCTGAAACCAGTCAGCATCTGGCCCGTGTTCTCGCCGTTCCTCCCAAAGCACCTAGACGTTCTTAGAAACACGCCTAGTGACAAGACAGCCTTTGGGAAGAGGGTCTGGGGAGGTGGCCTGTTTGCCGAGAGCGCCGAAAGTGGGGTCCTCAGCCCGGTGGGACTCCGGAGCGCCTGAGCGCCGTGCCTTCTCACTCTGAGGCAGTGCTTTTTCTGAGCGTAGCCTGCTGTATGAGAACAGTCTTCTGAGCTGTGTGTGAATGGCTACGTGCTCACCATTATTCTGGAGAAACAGTGTTTTCTGAGTAACAGAAAATGTGTCATCCCTTTCATGCTCTTTCTTCTGCTTCCTTGTGAGAGGCCCGTAGTAAATAATAAATTAAAATTCGTGATAGACCTGCAGTCTGCCAACAGATTCCTCAGGGCTGTGTTTGACACACTTGTCTACGGCCATCAGCCTGTCAAACAGCTGTGAAACAGTGACACCCTCGAAGTGTGTGTTATGTGGTCCAGAGTCTCTTGACAGTCTGACAGGAGCAGGGCTTTATGTGTAGTGTAAATAAGTGATCTTTTGAAATATATCTCTTTTCAAATGTTTATAACTATTATTTTTTCATTATATGATCAAAATAATGTAGATATAAAGCTGGAGACCAATTGCTCCTGGCCTCAGCGTGATGAAAGAGGAATATTTGGCAAATTTTTTGTTGTCTCTGCTTGTAATAATGTAAGGGATAATGAACTTTTAAATTTAATACCCTAAAGCCTTGAAATTAACAGTGCTCGGAAGTCTTTAATGAATTGGACAGATACTTACAAAATTTGTGCAATACCAGTATTTTCAGAAATTAAAAAAATAATTTCATTTATTTAATACTTACAGATACCAAGAACTAGAAATGAAAATCTAGTGGTTTACTCAAAATACAGCATACAATTAGATTTGATACAGCTCAGAAAAAGCACTGCCTCAGAGTGAGAAGGCACGGCGCTCAGGCGCTCCGGAGTCCCACCGGGCTCAGGACCCCACTTTCGGTGCTCTCGGCAAACAGGCCACCTCCCCAGACCCTCTTCCCAAAGGCTGTCTTGTCACTAGGCGTGTTTCTAAGAACGTCTAGGTGCTTTGGGAGGAACGGCGAGAACACGGCCCAGATGCTGACTGGTTTCAGCAGAGTGGTACCTCCGTTCCCAAGAGGCTCCTGGGGGGCTGAGTTCAGCTCACAAGACTGAAGCTATGTTCTTCATAGCTTCAAAACTCTGAGCAGGATTCTGGCCCATTCCTTGTTTCTATTCTTCGATTGTTTTTTATTTTTTATCTTGCTTTTTATCTTCTTTTGTTTTTTATCTCTGTGGCTCAGACACTCCTGCTGTGGCAGAAGAGCGTGTGACCCTGTGGGCCTGCACGCTCAGTAGCCTGCCCGGGGGTGGCTCCATTTTTAGAGCCAAGTATATGCTCACGGTTATTTCTGAATTCTTGAGTATTGCCATGTTAGAGTTTCTGGAAGACCAAATTTGAATTCGTTTTATTGTTGGTCCTGATACTCTCCAAAGGGTCACAAAGAGTCAGACACAACTGAAGTGACTTAAGCTGCCTGATTCTTAACCCCCACAGTAGGTATTAGCAATTTTCTGAGTCTGTGCTTTATCCCTTTTAAGGGGTAGTTTAGTGTTAGATATTAAGTTTGGGTCCTTTCTAAGAAACTTTGATGTCTGATACTTTTAGTACTGTTCTTGGCCTGAAGAAAACTTGAGGAAAATAATTTTCTCGTGAATTAAGGTTCTAGGAAATTCACGGCACATTTTTAGAGAATAACTGTATCTGGTCACATGGATGGCTTCAGGAACCCAAAGTGATGTCTTTGTGACATTATTTTCTGTTTCAACCCTGTCTCCCTTGCTCTAGGCTCTTTCTCAACTCCTTCGTGGTGCTAGATATTTTTTTTTTAATTAATTTTAATTGGAGGCTAATTACTTTACAGTATTGTGGTGGTTTTTTCCACACATGGACGTGAATCAGCCACGGGTATACATGTGTCCCCCGATCCTGAACCCTGCCTCCCACCTGCCTCCCCACCCCATCCCTCTGGGTTGTCCCAGAGGTGCTGGATATTTCACCGGTGGGGGTCTCACACCTGATCTGTGTTGCAGAGGATTTCGTGTTCCCCGCATGTTTATAGCCACATAATATTTACGTAATTTTCCATTAACAAGATAAAAGAGCACTTACCTTGTAAGTGTTACTGATACAGTGGGTGCCTCTTGCCTTGAGTGGGCTTGACGTGCAGCTTCAAGGTCGCAGAATCTGGAGGGCATTTGACTGCTCTCTGTGTCTGTGTTGAGGGCCCCGCGCTGCCCTGGGCCCCTCAGCGAGCAGATGACAGCCTGTAGCCTGCTCTGCTGCAATGTGTTTGCAGGCAGGCATCTACACTTCCCCAGGTGGCCAAGGTGTTATGAGGGACTCTTCCTTAAAGAAGAAAGGGGAAGGTATGAAATCCTTTTGGACTCATATTAGGGTCTTGAGGCCAGTTATCATGGGGCTGAGGTTGATTTACCTTAGTTTGAAGTCAAGGATAGAAGAAGAAACACACTTAGGAATGAAGTTACTTGGAAGAACAACGGAGAGGTCACATTTTCAGATGGCGGGTTTGATCCCTGAGTCGGGAAGATCTCCTGGAGAAGGAAATGGCAACCCACTCCAGTATTCTTGCCTGGAAAATCCCATGGGCGGAGGAGCCTCGTAGGCTATAGTCCATGGGGTCGCAAAGAGTCGGACATGACTGAGTAACTTCACTTTCCTGCTGATGCCGACCTTGCCTCGTGAGTGGCTCGAGCCCAGTTCTCACCCGAGGGTGCTATTCCCCTGGCAGAAGGGCACCTCCTGCAGGAAGACACCCTGTCCTCCCGTCGTTCGTGTGTCTGTCCGTGTGACCCTTAATATTTTTGTCTTTTCTGGTTGCACCTTTATAACAGTCACTCAGGGCAGGTGGATAAGGTGTGTTTCATTTCATATTTAAGAAAACTGTAGCTTAGACAGTTTAAGAGACTTACTTCTGATCATAAAACTGCTGCTGCTGCTGCCAAGTCACTTCAGTCGTGTCCGACTCTGTGCGACCCCATAGACAGCAGCCCACCAGGCTCCCCCGTCCCTGGGATTCTCCAGGCAAGAACACTGGAGTGGGTCGCCATCTCCTTCTGCAATGCATGAAACTGAAAAGTGAAAGTGAAGTCGCTCAGTCGTGTCCGACTCCTAGCGACCCTATGGACTGCAGCCCACCAGGCTCCTCCATCCATGGGATTTTCCAGGCAAGAGTACTGGAGTGGGGTGCCATTGCCTTCTCCGTCATAAAACTGATCAGTGTCTGAATCACGTTCATAACCCAGGAGTTTACCTCCTCCTCCAACTTAAAAAAAAATTGCATGTTAGATCCTGGTTGAGGAACTAAGATCCCACAAGCCACATGATGCAGCCAGACAAAAGCTTTGGTAAAATAAATAAGCTGAAAGTTACCATTTTAAATTATGAAGCCCAGTGACGTGAAGTCCATTCACATCATTGTACAGCTGTCACTGGAAACCATTCGTTTCCAGGGCCTTTTTTTCCTCCCAATAAAGCCATCAAGCAGTGACCACCGAGCTTTGTCCCCTCCAGTCCCGCAGCCACCATTCTCCTCCTTATCTCATGAATTTGACATCTCTAGGTCCCTCAGACAAGTAGGATCACACAGTATTTGTCCTGTGACTGGCTTATTTCACTCAGTACAGTGTGTGGCTTCCTTGGTGGCTCAGATGGTGAAGAATCTGCCTGCAATGCAGGAGACCCAAGTTTGATCCCTGGGTCAGGAAGATCCCCTGAAGAAGGAAATGGCAACCCACTCTAGTATTCTTGCCTGGAAAATTCCATGGACAGAGGAGCCTCGTGGGCTACAGTCCATGGGATTGCAAAGAGTCAGCCACGGCTGAGCGACCAACACTTTGACTTGATAATGTCTTCAGTGTTCCCATGTTGTGTCATATGTTGGAACTTCATTCCTTTTTCCCCTTCCTTAACCGTTTTTGTTTGTATGTTTAGCAGTGCTAATTATATTCGTATTGTAGTGTGATGAATCATTCCTGTTTAAAGCTAATGGTGTTCCATGCTATTTACCACATTATCTTTATCCATCCATTTGTCTGTGCTCAAATTTGTGTTGTTTCTACCTTTGCGCTTTTATGAATAATGCTGCAGTGAATAGTGGTATGTCCCTCCTCTTTCTTCCCATGACCTCTCTCAATGACTGTTTGGAGAACTCGATATAAGTGCATTTTCACCTGTAAACAAGATAAATTTTTAGAGCGTTCATTGTGGATGTCAGAAACAGCCCTTAAGTCTAAGCCTCATTAAATCAAATGAGATTGCGTGGTGTTGGAATGAAATTTAACTTTGGGGAATGTGAATGGAAATAATTAGCTAGAAATTGAATCATTTTTATTTATTCAAGGGAATAACCAGCAAGTGCCTGTCAAGAATGAAGTAGACAATTGTGAAACTTTGAAAAAGGTTGACACAAAGTCTTCTTCAGAGAAGAAGATTCACAAAGCAGCTAAAGAAGACGGATGTTCTGAGAAACAGGACATACCTGCAATCGAGGTCTGTATCCGTTTTTTTCTTGCCTTTTAGAACAAAACCCAGTTTTAGGGCTTTAAGTTGCAAGTATCTGTGTAATAACTCTACATTTGTATTTCATACTTTTTCATACTTTTCAAAGAGGATTGTTATATATTTTGACTTCACATGGATAATTGGTGAGGTTGATGTGTTCAGAAAATTTATCTTCGAATTCTATAGGAGATACTAAAATAATTTTTGATGACATCAGATAGCTTTTATTTGCGAGAGAAGCTGTTCTTAAGCAAAATGGGTTAACTCCTGGGTAAAATTGGTAGAGTAGAACCAGGTCACACATATCTTCTCTCTAATTGTTACCCAACATCCTTTTTAAGGGCAGAGTCTTGCTGATTAGAAGCATAAGCCAGTGTCCCACAGGAGAGGGATGTCCATCTAGCTTCAGTATGTGGGCCCTGGCAGGATAGACTCCCAGGAGAGAGAGCAAAGCTTGGGTACTGTCCCACAGTGTAGACCACTGCAAAGCATCTAAAAAGCAGAACCCAGCCTTGGATCTGATAGGAACCAAAGTTCCCAGATAAAGGTGGGAAAGGGATTTAGGAGGATTTATCTGCTTTACCTCAGAACAGAGCTATGTATTAGCACAGGCACAGTGGAAAAAATAGAATTGCAACTATGCAGATATACTGTAGGAAAAATGAAGAAAAGGAACAGAATGTACCAGAAACAGACCAAGGTTCCAATCCAGAAAACCTATCCAGAGACATGAAGGGAACTTTGAGAACACCTCACACAGTAGACTGAATTCAGTAAAACACAAGCTCTTAAAGGCAAATTAATAGGTGAGGATGTAGTTGGAAGAGGTGTATGGCAGTGGCTGAAAATTACTTATTGAGCCAAAGGAAAGGCTTAGAGATAACCAGAGTGAATATGGAGGAAAAATTTTAAGAGATTGAAGATTTTAGGGAAAAGATGATAATAGATAGGGGGGAGTGAAGTGTAGTGAAGTCGCTCAATCGTGTCCGACTCTTTGCGGCCCCATGAACTGTAGCCTACCAGGCTCCTCCCTCCATGGGATTCTCCAGGCAAGAATACTAGAGTGGGGTGCCATTTCCTTCTCCAGGGGATCTTCCTGACTCAGGGATTGAACCTGGGTCTCCTGCATTCCAGGCAGACGCTTTAACTGCTGAGCCACCAGGGGGACAAAGACAAAAATAGTCCAATGTAAAAGAATGATTGTCTCAGTAAGTGGCCCAACAATGGATCAGAAAAGTATTCAGTGATGTAATAGAAGAAAAATTTCCTAATGTGACGGTAAAACTGAATTTAAAGATTCAGAGACACACTGTGTCTGTACACCAGAAATGCTGATCCGTGATAATAAACGTAGGCACATCCTGGTTAAGGTGTTGAACTTAAAGAATTGTGCAGAGAAGACAGGAAATAAATATACGTATGTCTATGGCCGATTCATGTTGATATATGGCAGAAACCAATACAATATTGTAAAGCAATCATTCTCCGATTAAAAATAAAAAATTTTAAAGAAAAGGCAGGAAAAATCAAACACACACCAAGGTTTGCCTCCGACTTTGTAGAAGCATCTAACATCTGAGAGCAGAAGAGCTCTCTCCTTGAGACAGTGAAAATGTGAACAGGAACGTTATGTCCAGGGAAGATTGCACTCAGGCTCAAAGGCAGTAAACACACATCTGTAAACGCAAATGAACTTGGCAGCCTTGCTTGAAAAACAAGGTTAGTGAAATTTAGGCACCCAAGATAAAAATAAAGATAGACTCAGGATCGAGGAAGCAGTGTTAAAGATCTTTTGAGGTTTCTTTCCATTTTATATCCAGAACTAAGGCTGAACAGTTGTCAATTATGGTTGCAGAACAGAATTCAAATATTAAAACTTTAATGAAGCAGAAATAGAATTAAAATCAGCAAAAACAGGAGGTGGGATTGAAAGATGAGTGTAAAGTAAGTTTTAATTTTCTCTTTCTTGGTAGTGAGCCAGTTTTGTACAAAACTGAAGCATGTAGTTTGAAAGGGTGAGAACCTACAAAATGTGCTTCACCATCTTCCTCTTAACCTTAGAGACATCCTTGGGGAATTAATGCCTCACGTGGAAAAGAAACGTATTGAAAGTTGCATTCCTTTGGTTCTACTTGATTTTCTTCTGTTAGGTTCAAATAAAATTGAGCCTTAAGTTTTTATTTAAAACCAATACAATATGGTAAAGTAATTAGCCTCCAATTAAAATAAATTAAAAAATAAAATAAAATCACCGAAGGAAAAAAAAAACAATGCATGGTGTTAGTTTTCTAAATTATTCCCATCATCTGTCCTGCCACCCTTATGTACGTATAGGTTTTGAAAAGTCATGTTAAAAAATAAGGTTTGCTAAATAATCAATGGGAGAACTGGGTTATTTCTCAGTGGTGGGATTTTGCATGATTTCTTTTTTTCCTTTATACTATTCTGTTTTTGTTTATAAAAACCATGAATTTTTCACTGAAGTAAATGAGTGTGATACCAAATAAGAAAATCACAGACATTCCAAACCAGGAATTTGTGGTCTGTCAAGAAAGACAAGATATTTCCATGTAGTCAAGTGCTCAGGTCAGCGTGTTGTCGCAGGGGTTGCAGAGGTGGGAACGTCGGCTTAGCCTGCAGGGCCGTGGAAGCCCTGAGCAGTAAGGAGCTTGTGCAGGGGGTGTTTGGAGAGCCTGGGGAGGGCAGATGGGCACCCGGCACACGGGACCCTGAAGCGTGGTCGGAGCCACAGCGAGGGAATCGTCTGACCGAGAAGCAGCTCAATCAGGAGAGGAAGTGGGGGAGGCAGAGTCAGAGTCCAGCCAGCTTGCCAAGGCCTTTCAGGCCGACTCAAAGTGTAGATTTTAGTCCCTGAATCTCAGTTGGAGACAATGAAGTAAGTGAGCACAGGCCCTAGGAAGGGATGCTTGCCTGCTCAGGAATTCCAGGATCAAATTGTTAAAAGCACTCTGGCCCAAACAAAAAGTCTCTTTGGAGGATTTGGCCTGAGGGTGGCCTGTTTGGGGACCCTGCTGCGAATCATGAGAGCTGTTGAAGAGTTCTGCCCTGGTGTTGAAGGGTTCTGCCCTGGGCAGGGTCGGGGGCTGGTGAGGCAGGATGACAAATGGAAAACAACCTGCAGGTTGCCGTCTTCATGAAGGTCGTGATTGAGGATCTTTAAATTCAGTTTCATAAAGTTGGCGAAGTGCCTGTGATGAAGAGCCAGTGTGGCGGTTTAGCACGTGCTCGAATGAATGTGTGAATAGGGCATTTCAGCAGGACCAGTCTGGGTGTTTTGAAGGCTGGGTTGGGGGCGGCAGGGATGGGTACCAGCTGTCTTCTCACCAGGACGGTGTTCCTCTGCTGGGCGGTGTGATGTAATCAAGGCCGGGCTTGGCAGGAGCCGGGGGTACAGGATGGGACAGTGTAGAAGAGAGACCTCAGGACTTGTGAGGACCTCAGTGCTTGAAGGAGAGGAGCCATTTGCAAAAACAGCCCCAGGGTTTGAAGTCTGGGGAACTAGAGTCTGGGGAATCGGGACTTCCCCAGTGATGCGTTCCTGTTCATTTCAGGGCAGTGTTGCCTAGTGGTCAGCGGCATGGTTTTTTGTTTTTGTTTTTTTGCAGCTGGTGTGAATCCAGCCCCTCTTACTCCTTAGTGTTGGGTGAGTTACTCAACATGGGTCTCCTCATGTGAAACATGAGAGTAGTGATGGTGTTCCTACCTCTTAGGGTCTCGAGGATTGGAGGAGTGACTGTGATAAGTGCTTGGGACGGCAGCCCTTGGGACGCACTGCCCAGTAGTTAGAAGCAAGGAGGTGACAGGTGTGACCGTGATCACTGCCAACAGAGGGGAGGCCAGACGGGCACGGGAGCGCCCAGTGGGTGGGAGATGCGGAACTGGAGCTGCTGTTGCGAGGCAGGCCCAGGGCCCGGGACCCGGGAGCGTCCCTATGGAGGTTAGCATTGAAGGGTGATGTCAGCTCTCTGACGCGGACACCGAGGCCAGCGGCCTGAGTCTGCTTGACGGGGCGAGTGGGACAGACAGCAGGCGAGCCGGCCGGGCCGCAGGGACAGGACGCGCCGTCAAGAGCAGAAGTCAAGTCCGTGGACCTGGGGGAGAAGGGACTGAATGCAGCTGGGAACAGGATGCCGTGCTGCCCTGCGGCGAAGTGGAGGCTGACTCCAAGGGCTGCCGACCCCGCTGCCCCCTGGCCATGCGTCCTGGGAGGGGAGTGGGGAGTCGATACTGGCAGGGTCCTCAGGGCAGGGCCGCCAGGCTGGAGGTGTGGCCCTGTCTGCGCGTGGGGGGCGCCGTGCCCACCCCCCCATGCCCCCAGCCACAGAGCTTCCCCGGCTCCTGTCCAGACTCGCCCTCTGCATCGGTGCCTGCGTGCACGGAGCCCGGACGCTCGCTGGACTCTGGTCCAGGGCTCGTGTCAGCTCCTCCTCCCCTCCTTGCTCCGTGCAGGCAGCGGGCTCTGCGGGGGCCGCGCTGGGGCCAAGAGTCTGGGGGCTCAGGCTGTGCTCGGGCGTCCGAGGCTCCTCACAGTCCCTGAGTGGCTTTCCGGAGCAGCCAGGTTGGGGTGGGCTGTGGGCGGTCCTCTCTGCTGGCTCTGGGGCCTGCTCTCCGTTTCGTAGCCTCTTCTTTACAACCCCTTGAGTGTACTTTCCATTTCATTTTTCATTTGGAGAAAATCATTCTCAATAAACACATTCCCAAGTGCAGTGCTCAGCGTTTGTTTTTCCTGTGCATTCTTGGGGCCTAACTTTGCAGCTTAGAAGACTGTATAAATCTGTCTGTAGCACATGGGGAGCATTCCTCCAGATTTATTGGCGAAGGAGGTTGAAGCCCAGATTTGGGAGCCACAAACCAAATTTTAGTCCCAGCCCTGGCTGTTTATTTTCTTGTAAGCAGATCTCCACCCGCCCCCCGCTTAGAAAAGAAATTCATGACTATTATAGAAGCATAAAGAAGGGAGGAAAAGATGTGTCCAGCATGGATCACTTTTTGCATTTTTCTGTATTCTCTTGCCTCTCTGTGCAAGTATTGAAAAACTCGGGATAATTATATTATTGTGTATACAGAGCTTTGTTATAATGTCATAATTTTGAATTTTCTCGTGTTAGAAATTAATGAGGAACTTGGTTTTCAATGGTTATATAACATTCCATCACTTAATTGTGCTGTAATCCAAACCACTTCCCTGCAGTTGAACATTAGAGTTGTTTGCAGCTTTTTATTTTCATAAATAACAGGATGGTGAACTAAGTCTGGCCTGTATACCTGGTATATCCTTGCTATAGATTTCTAGAAATAGAATTAAAGAGTATCAGCTGTCAGGGTCCCTCGCGTGTACCTCCAACTTGCTCTCAGAAAGGTGGTGCCTGTCTCCCTTCATGCAGGGTGCATGACAATGGTCATATTAGTCTGGTCTCAGCAGCACGGTTCTTTGGCAAAATCTTGGTCAGTGGGATAGGTAAACAATTGCGTTTTTTCATTTCAGTTTGCATCTCTTACTAGAGAAAAGTAAGGATTTTCCTTCATTCTTTTTGTAAAATTCTGAAAAACACAAGATATCATTATCCAAGATCCTACCACTGATGTTTTTTAAAATTTGTATTTTTTCTAAGTTAAGATGTGAATGTCCAAGCCAGTTTTGCTCGCCCTGCTGAGAGACACGCGCTCTGCCCCACCCCTGGCCTGTCCCTGTCTTTGCAGGCATAAACACGCAGTGTAAACTTGTGTTTTTAAAGCCAAAATGGAAAGATGAGATACAAGTTGGTCTATAATTTGTCTTTTCTAAAGACATGCTTTATTATTAAATATTTTGGAGGAACCCTTCGTGTTTTTGGCCTTCTCTGTTTTGTGCACTTGCATTTCATGTCCTTTGTCCACTTCTCTGTTGAATGTGTTTCCCCCCCACCCCCTTGTTTTCTTTGAGAACACAGGTGAAGGTGTTAACTCTTGGTCAAATAGTAAAACAATTTTTTCCCTTAGTTTGCCCTTCCCTCCTTTTATTTGACTTATGTACAGTAGCTTTAAGAAGGCCTTTGTGCAGTCTGTGATTTCTTTTTTATTTCTTCCCTTGCTTTTATTATTAAAGCTTAGGAAATCTTATTTCCCCACCCTGTGGTCAGTTAAGTTGTCCCTCATTCAGGAAGATCAGGTAATTCAACAATGATGATGATAGTAGCTCAGTCTTATGGACGCTACTTACTTTGTGTCACGTACTTGAAGCCTCACAACAGCCTTTTGGAAGACTTGGCCATCTGAGGCAGAGGGAGGTGAAGCTACTTGCCCAAGATGACTGAGCGTGTCACACAGAGTGGGGTTCAGGTCAGGCGGTTCAGCCTTAGATCTGCATGGACCCTTCAGACCCTGCTTAGCCCTGCCTCCTCACCACCAAAAACCAAAGACCCACTGACCCTGTCTTCCTCCCGCTTCCCGACAGTCTGTAGCTTTGGTTCCCCTCAGCTCCACCTGCGGCCTCAACTGCTGGCCTGTCCTCCCCTAGCTAACCCTGGCCACCTGTCTCTGCACCACCTGATGCTTCTCTTTGACACCATACACACAGACAGACACACACGCACCCTTTCCCCTGCCGCTCCTGTGTGTGCTGGGGACGCCTTGGCCAGCATGTCCCCCACTCTCCTGAGGCTCACTCTCCTGAAGCCCACAGGCAGCCCTCCCTCTGGGGTAGTCCTCCGGCGCTCCCCTCTTGTGAGCCACGACGCCGCTCCCCAGGTTGCATGGAGAAGGCAGCCATGGAGCAGAGTGGCTCCGGCCCAGCCTGCCCTTCTGGCTCCATTAGAAGCTGGCCCTTCACTTGTGGGTGACCCTGGGACAGAAAGGCTCAGATCCCCGCTGTGTTGTGTATTTCCAACTTGTGGTGGGGTAGGGGGAGAGTGAGGTGGGGAGGAGCCGGCTTTTCCCCTACCCCACCACAAGTTAGAAAGAGAGCAATACTCAAATAAAAGTGGTTTGTATTTGATGTTTAAAATCTCATCTTCTCTGACCACACATCTTTAGTGTGTCTATTTAGTTTCAAACTTTTCAGCACGAAGTCCTATAGGATAGGACTTTGTTTGGCTTGCCGTAATTTAATGGCAATATGGTTAATAATTAACCATATTTCCTGATTCCTCAGAATCAGGAAAAAGTTAATACTTATTTGGGGGGGAAAATAAAGGTTAAAGATAGCAAAAATACCGTAATCCCACCACATATACAGTTTAAAAGTATCGTTTTATTTCTAGTGTTCCTTTATGGTAGTGATATCTATCATATTTCTTTGATAGATACATGAGGCTTTCACTGCCCCAGACATGTAACACTCAGGCATCTGAAACCTTTTATTTTTCTTCTGCTTTAAAGGGGCAGCATGGTAGAAGAAAGGAAAAAGTTTTAGAGGACATTAAAGAGATGAGCTACTTATTTAAAGGGCAAGTGGACCTCTCCTCCCCTTGGGCCTGTTAGAAAAATATGACCATGCCTCACGTTTAAAGGACTTCTCAGGTGGCTCAGTGGTAAAGAATCTGCCTGCCAGTGCAGGAGCCTCAGGAAACATGGGTTTGGTCCCTGGGTGGAGAAGATCCCCTGGAGGAGGAAATGACAGCTCACTCCAGTACTCCTTCCTGGAGAATCCCACGGACAGAGGAGCCTGGTGGGCTGCAGCCCACGGGGTCACAGAGTCGGACACGACTGAGCACGCATGCCCTTCAACATTTGAAAGAGGAAAAAAACCCAAAATTTAAAAATTGATACATATTATATAATAAATGTATGTCTCATGCTAAATTTAAGTTTTTCAGAACCACATTTAAAAACATCAAACATACTCTTGGTTTTATTTACTTGAAAAGCTTAAACTAGTTTGGAGTATTCTCTGGAGTTTTGGCTGTTCTCCTAAAGTTCATTTATAAACAAATAAAAACATAAATACACAAATTACTCCTCTAAGTTGAGTTTTTACATCACTTTTCTTCAGTAGTAATTCATGTGAATTGCACATACCAAATAAACAGGTGAAGGTCGGAGGATTTATTGCTGTTGAGGTTAACAGCAAGCTGACCATAAATTGCTAACAGATGTTTTTCCTTTTTAGCCCCTGAGAAATTTTATAGGCAACAGTTTGTGTTTTGTTTTTTGTTTTTTTTTTCCTTCTTTTTGCAGAGGTTGAAGGAGGTAGAAAAAGAAAGGAAATGAAAACAGACTAGAGATTTAGAAATATATGTCCTCGGTGTTCACTAGTTCTGGAATGTTCTGAATTCAGATGGGGTTAATCTTCAAAAGTTAAAATCACACAGAGGTTTTTCTGTGTGTTAGAAAGGTGAAGCCTTTACTAACATTTTCTTTTTTTCCTCTTTAGCAAGAAGATCCTTATAGGAAGAAGGCGCTTCAGGAGAAGAAAGAAGGAAATGTACAAAATTTAAATTGGAATAAAAATCGAATGTGCAGAAAAAACAAAAAAAGGGGTGCTGCCCAGGTCTTGAGGTGTGTAATTTTTACAGTCCCTTTAAATTTTCAACTATCATTTACTTTGTAATTTTACATTTAGCTGTTACCTTTCAGTCTTATTTTTGTTGAGTTGGATACAATAATGTGAGAATGTAGATATTTGTGTTTTGAGAGGAAAATATATTGTTAAAATTAATATTCTTAAAATTAACATATCTTCTGGTTACTTTTGTTGAAGCCCCTTAAAATGAACAAATTTTTAAAATTTATTTGGTAAAATGCAAAAAGCCATGGAAAGTTTTAGGGGAAAAGCCTCGCCATTCCACCTCGCCAGGGCCTTTGTTCTTCTGCCTGTGAAGTGACAGGGAGCAGGTGGTAGAGAAAGCCCTGGGCTCATCTTCCCAGCCTGACCCTGAGCTGCCTGGGCTGCCTGGGGTCCTGATAATGAAACGGAACAGCCCCAGGCACTGGATCTTGGGCACTGTTCTTCCATTGCAGGAAGTGAGGTACAGATACTACGAGGTTGGGCTGCACCCAGAGCCAGATGTGACCCCAGGCAGTCAGACACTTTTGTTGGTAAACCTTGCTTATCTGCCAAATGCAGGTTCCGCCAGGATTTGTGGGAATCCCGTTTGTCTGAGTTTCCACAAGTGGCTCTCTAAACCTAATTTTGCATCAGTTCCACAGCTCGAGGGTTTTTCCCACTAGATCAATAGTGTGTCCATCGTGACTCTGCGTGTGGAGCGCCTCCTGCCCTCTGCCTGGTCCCCGGGGCGCCTGCTGAGCCACCCTGCGCTGACGGGCTCCCCGACCCCTGTCTGGGTGGGCCTCAGCCTGCTCTCCCGAGCTGGCCCTCCCGTGGACCCCGCCCTCCACCAGTCCCCGGGGTGCCTACTGAGCTGCCCTTCGCTGACGGGCTCCCTGACCCTTGTCCAGGTGGGCCTCAGAGCCTGCTGTCCCTTGCTGGCCCTCCCGCAGACCCCGCCCTCCACCTGTCCCCGGGGCACCTGCTGAGCGGCCCCGTGCTGACAGGCTCCCCGACTCCTGTCCAGGCTCAGAGCCTGCTCTCCCGCGCTGGCCCTCCTGTGGACCCCGCCTTCCACCGGTCCCCAGGGCGCCTGCTGAGCTGCCCTTTGCTGACGGGCTCCCCGACCCCTGTCCGGGTGGGCCTCAGAGCCTGCTTTCCCGTGCTGGCCCTCTGCCCTCTGGCTTGTCTTCTGTTGGGCAGTGGCTTCTGAGGTTCCTCTTTCTTGTGAGCTCAGCTAGGTGGTTACATGCGTGTCTGTCCCATTGTTCTCTGGCAGCTCCACGTTTGTGTGGAGAAGAGTCCGTGTCGCTGTGGTGGTTGCTCTCACAGTTGGAAGGGAAATCTGGCAAAACAGCCCCTTTGGTGGCCAGGACCCCTGGGTGGGGGCACCTAGATGTTGCTCACAGCATCTATCCTTTGTTTGGACCCTTGGGATGCAGCCCTGTGACATGCCCCCCGCCCCTCACCGCCCCTGTGTGTCATGCTTTACGGAGAGGAGGGCCAAATGATCCCAGGGGGCCTTTTTTTTTTTTAAGCTACTTATTTATTTGGCTGCACTGGGTCTTAGCTACAGCACACGAGATCTTTAGTTGAGGTATGTGAGACCTAGCTCCCTGACTAGGGGCCGAACCTGGACCCCCTGCCTTGGGAGCTTGGAGTCTTAGCCCCTGGACCACTAAGGGTAGTCCCCTCCCCATCCCCAAGGGGGCCTTTAAACTCTGGTTCTGTGCCCTGCAATCAGCAGCATGCAAATAGGAAAAAAAAGGCAGGTACCCACTGTTAGATTATTGATGGGTAATTATTGATCTATTAAATTGTTAAATACTATTTTCATGGGTAATTATTCTTAGGCTACATTATATGAAAGCTGCAATGTGGTCTCCTATAGAAAGGAAAGTCATCCCTTATATTCTCATAAAAAGTTGATGGACTTATGTGGTTCCTTTAAAGTGGTGTATTTGCTTGATATGGACACACAGAAAGATAAAACGTTAGGGTGGAGTTTCATCAATTGAATGTTAAGATATATTTTTGAAAGAAGATTTCTGACATGCGAAAGAAATTTAAGTTATTACAGAATAACTGTGAAGTATCTTATAGATGATCACATGAGCACGTGATGCTTATGTAGCTGACGGTTCTTGGCCGTTCTGCCCCCGTGGCTCCTGCTTCTTTCTCTGTACTCTTTGCCCTGAGTGCTCAGAAACCAGGGAGACCACCGACTCTGTCTCACACTCAGATCCTGCAGTCGTACCTGACATGAGGTGCAGAAGTCGGACTGTGTGAAACAGGCACCTAGGCCTTCCTGTAGTGTTCTCAGCACAGTTCTGTGTCTCCATTTATAAGACTTGTATTTCAGGTCTTCCCTCAAGTTCATGGTCTAGTTAGAGAGATGTAAGTGTTGGACAGTGAATTCCTTGGGGAAAAAACATTCTTCTTTGTAGATACTGCACCTTTCCTAACAATACATGATTCGTAGTGGTCACTGCATAAACGTTTGCTAAATGAATGAATGAGAAAAGATAACAGTTAACACAGAGACCTTCCCCCAGACACCAAGAAGCAGGGTCATCCACCCAGAGTCATTTTACACCAAATCCAAGGAAGAAACGCCGAGAATTGTGGGTTTTAGACCTGCACCTGCCACTTAGCTATTGGCCTTGGGTGACTCATTTAACCTGTGCCGTTCCCCTCCGCTCACTGTAAAATGCAAAGCGAGTAAATGAACTCCACCTTAGTTCTGGTTCTAAAATGGCAAAGTCTTGTCTTTCCTGATCTCTGTGCCCTACTCATCATCACCCCTAGAGAGAAGAGGGCTTGAGTTGTCACAGATTCACACTCTCACCTCTGCTCAGTCTCAAGGAGAGCAGGTATGTGTGTGTGCAGGATACTGTGCAGACGGGATTTTCTGTGGCTCTTCCAGGCCTTCCGACCAGAGCGAGTTAAAGCTGGTGTGCAGTGAGTTTGAAAGGTCTGAGCTGAGCAGTGACATCAACGTAAGGAACTGGCGTATCCAGGAAAACCCTGGGGAAGCATGCAAAGCAGGTGCCAGCTCTGGAAGCAGCTTACCTGCCACGCAGGGAGAGGCAGGTACGGAACCGCATTGAGCTACGAACCACACTTCTGCTGGGCTTGTTTCCGCAGGGAAGTACCGGGGTGAGAGGTTATCACTTCCCAGGCAGAGTGTCGTCACGCCTGAATGGAGAGCTGTTGGATGGGACAGGAGGCTGAGGCTCTCCTGAGGCCTCGCATTGCCCCTCTGACCTCCACGCCCCTGAAATCTGGCCATTTTCGATGGTGTCATGTAGACGGCCGGAGGAAGAGTGGGTGCTTGCTAGAGACAGGACCCCCTTGGATAGAGGGGAGCCGGGGAGAGCCAGGGGGGAACAGTGGCTGTTCTCCTGCCCCTGCCCCTGCCCCAGGGGGCAGGCACCTCCTGCAGAGCCGGCTGCCGTCTGCAGAGGAGCGGGCAGTGCCCCCAGGAGTGGGCGGTGGAGGTGCCAGGGCCCGTCTAGGGAGGGCAGAGAGCGGGAGAGGAATGGCTGTGGATGTGGCAGCACCAGGGTGGGATGTAGAGCGGGCAGTCACGATCATCCTACCAACACCTGCGTTCCCAGCCATGTGCCCACCGGGCTGCACCCAGGACACAGACCTGATGGGCTTCTCCTTCCTGCCCTGCACACCTGGGTCTGCCCAGACCTGGGTCTTTCTGGTCTTCCTGGAGGTTCTTCCCACCCTGAAGTTATTTCATATTCTGAAATGTGAGGTGAACATTTTTTAAAATATTTTTATTAGAGTATAGTCAATTTGCAGTGTTGTGTCAAGTTTCAGATGTACAGCAACATGATTCAGTTTTATTTAGACATTTGAATAGAAGAAATGACCTCCATGTCTCCAGTCCAAGGAGAGTAGTCTTGATTTTCTGGAGACAAATCCTTGCTGTTCCAGAACCATTGTTAGGCTGACGTCACCCCGGCTGCTGGCGGCCTCACCCCGATGGCGTGCATCACCCGTGGAGTGTGGGGGCACGTGGTCAGCAGCGGCTGGCTCAGGCCAGTGCTCAGGCTCAGGGAGTGTCTTCTTCCCGCCGGAGGGGCAGAGGGAGCACGGCCTGAAGCCGAGCCCCGCCTTCCTCCCCACCCGGGCACTCTCCTCTTCCTGGAAGTGGCCCAGCTCCTCTCTCGCTTCCCGCAGAGGGTTACTTTCAGAAACCGGGGAAGAAGGGCGCAGAGAAGTCCTGCTCAGACTCCGGCTCAGACTGTGGCAGCTCCTCGGGCAGCGTGCGTGCCAGCCGGGGCAGTTGGGGCAGCTGGAGCAGTGCCAGCAGCTCGGATGGGGACAGGAAGCCGGCCGTGGGCCCTCCACGCTGCCTGCTGCCCGGTAAGTCTGTGGCCGCGCCAGGGGCCCCACCCGCCCCGCGCAGGGCCCGCCCAGGCACAGAAGGCTGTGCGTCCAGTGTTTGCTTTGCTCTGCTTTTGCTTTAATGTTTGTTATCCATTTCACCTATTTTGGCTGTGCTGTGTCTTCCTCGCTGCACAAGCTTTTCTGTAGTCGGGCCGGTGGGGGGTGCTCCCTAACTGCGGTGCACGGGCTCCTCTTCCTGGCGTCTTCTCTCCCTGCAGAGCACAGGCTCTAGGGTGCCGGGGCTTCAGTAGATGCGGCTGCTGGGCTCCAGACCACAGGCTCAGAAGTTGTGGCCCGCGGGCTTAATTGCCTTGTAGTAGGTGGGGTCTTCCCAGAGGCGGGATGGAACCTGTGTCTCCTGCACTGGCAGGCGGATTCTTGACCCCTGAACCACCAGGGAAGCCCTGTGCTTTCTTCCTCCCTCCCTCCCTCTATTATCATTATTTTAAGTCTGTATCTTGAAAACAGCTCAGAGAACTTCCATGTTTATTTTTTCACTTGTACGTGTTTTTATTGTGGTAAAATACATGCAACCCCAAATTTACCATTTTAACCATTTGTACGTGTGCGGTTCAGGGGCATTAAGTACATTCGCATTATTGTACAGTCATTGCCACCAGCCGTTTCCAGACCTTTTCCCCTTCCCAAGCAGAGGCTCGGTACCTATAAATCCACAGCTCTCCCTTCCCCATGCCCTGCAACCCTGTGAACTTCTTCTCTGCTTTCTGTCTGTGAATTTGAATACTCTAGTATCTGGTAAGTCAAGTCATACCATACCTGGCATTCTGTAACTGGCTTATTTCATCTAGTGTGATGTCTTCAGGATTCATCCCCATTGTGATGGACCAGGGTTTCCTTCGTTTTAAGGCTGAGTTACTATTCATTGTGTTTTCATAGCACAGTTTATCTGGCTGTTCCTCTCTTGATGGACACCTGGATTTTTCTATCGTTTGAGTACTCTACTAATGTTGCCATGAACAGTGGTCCTCCCTTATTTTTGAAAAATTTACAGATACAGGAAATGTCAACGAAGCACCTATATTTTTATCACCTAGAATGAATAACTCTTAATTTTGTCATATTTACCCTCATTTTTTTAAAGTAATATGTCATAGTCTGTTCCGCTTCCCCCTCCTTGAGAGACTCACTGTCCGCTGTGTTTTATTTTACATTCATACATCCATCAACAAAGTAGAGAATGGTCTTTAACGTACGTAAAGGAGACCGTGCTTCAGGGAGCATGCTGCGTTGTTACCTTCTCACTTGGCGTGGTTAGCTCTAGCTCTGTGTCTGTGTGAAGATTTAATCCACTTCTTTCCATTGTTACAGTCAGCATGGCACAGGTTGAGCTCTTACCAGGACAGGCGGGGAGACGGGTTCATCCTGGGGGCACTCACTGTGTGTGTGCATGGTCACGAGTGGGGGCTGGCTCCCTGGCCCCGAAGTGTCTGGCCCCGAGAGGTCACGTGGCTTGTTGGACACCCAGAAACTCATGGCTTCCCCAGAGCCCAGCCCCTTTCCCAGCCTTCTGCTCCTCACAGTGACCTCTGTGCTCTCTCCTGCCAACAGTGATACCTAAACAGAAGCTCTTGTCCTGGGGACCAGGACCCTGATCCCATAAAAACCGAGACGGCCACCCACTTGTGATTTCCGTCTTTCTTCTCAGCCTTTTTCTTGTTTTGGCTCCTTCTGCAGGCATCTTTTTAGACACTGCTTGCCTAGTGACCCCCATAAAATTTCAGTGCCACCTGCATACAGCAGACATCTCTCTGTGACTGTCCCGTGCCTTACACATAAGTCATCAGCTGTTCTCCAGCCCGCTCCTGAGCAGGCATGACACCCCCCGCGTGGGGAGTGCGTGCAGCCTTGGGTGCAGGGCGGATTGCAGCATGTTGTTTGGTGGTGGGCTTGGTGTTCTTGGCCATTGAAGGCAGTTTGGCTGTTGATGTTAGTGGGGGTGTTTTTAAATTGGTGCTTAACATGAACAAGAACAGAAGAGCAGCTCTTGCCTGTGGGATGCGGCCAACAGTAAGAAAGAGAATGGTGATTGATTGATGCCTTACTGTGACACAGGGCATTAGATGCAGTCTCGTTGTGTTTGGAGGTTGCATAATAAATATCAGGAAAATGTCCCCAATATAATAATCATGTAAAAGACCAAAAGCAGAAAGTGTTTTTAAAGTATGATCCCAATTTTATATATACTTATACATTAAAGGTTTTTTAATTTAAAAATTACTGAATGTGTGAATAGTGAAAAACAAGTCACTCAAGGAGGCTAATAATGTTAGCAATCTGCATCTTAAATGCAGAATAGATACAGTTAAATTATGCTTTTAAAAAGTTCTGATCATCTTTTTGTTTTTATGCAGGAGACAGTGTTTCACAAAATGACTTTTCTTCTGAAGCTCCCATCTCCTTGAATCTTTCTCGTAACATCTGCAATCTCACGTAAGTGTTTGGTTTTCCAGCTTTTATAAATATGTTTCAAGTACCGCTTTTTTGTTTTTTTTTATTTTGTGTGTTTCTTCTTTGTTTTCAGTTCTGCAGGATAAAAATAGGAAAACCTTTTAATGATATGAGAGAGTAGAATTGATCTTATTAATAATTTAAAACATATATTCCTTCCAAGATAACACATTCATGCAGGAGCATCCCTGGTATCCCCGGTCCTTTCAGTGATACGGCTGTGTTAGAAAACTCCTGTGTCCTGAAAGTAGGAAGAGCAGTAGTTATGACAAGAGTGGGCGCCGGGCACTCTGCTGGGGCTTGAAATAGAACAGCGCTGATGGCTCCTAGAAATGTGAGAGGGCCTAGTAGGCCACCACATGTTTATAGACCGCCACATGTTTACAGCGTCACTGCGTGGTGGCTTCCACAGCCTCAGACAGCATGAACAAGCCCACTTACTGAGCGTGCTGAGGGGGTGGGGTATGTAAGGTGCATTGAGCTTTAGAGTGAGGGGGCAGTTAGGTTTTAGGTGCCATGGGACAGGGGGATGTCACAAAAATGAAATTGGATGAGGAAAGCTCTGCGCCAGCTCTTTCTGTTCGGGATAGAGAATGAACACGGGGTGGAAGGTTGCTGCCGGCTGCAGGGAGGCCGACTGGAAACTGCAGAGCATCTGAGCTACTTTAGTTAAAGTTGTGCAGTTGCTGTTTATTAAAACAAGACTTGGCTGGGTCTTAGGAATCTAATATTCTTCAGCCCTTTTTTGGGTGTATGCCTTCACGTCTGTAGTATCTATCTGTTTTGGTGGGGGGAACGATTTATGTCGAGCCCCAGTCAGACTTGTTTGCAGACACTCAGCGGCTCCTCTTCTCTTTGCTCTCCCCCAGTGATGTGAGCGGCCTCCCCGTGCCTGTGGACGCTCCCTGCCCCAGCCTCCCCGCTGGGCCTGCTGCTGCTGAAGATCAAGGTGAGGCCCGTGGCTCCTGCTCCTGCTCAGGTGTCCACGCCACCCTGCTGGCCAGGGAGCTTGAGGGGGAACGGAGTCGGCCTGAGGGTGAGGGTGGGGCAAGGCCCCCGCCTCGGGCTCCTGAGCATCCCTGCCCTCCACCCTGGCATTCCTGGGGCCCCTTCTGCTAGGACCCTGACCTCCTTCCTGAGAGGGAAGGCGCAGGCGGCCTGTGGCCCCAGAGCGGGGGTGGGGGCCCCTCGACGGGGTCTGCCGCTGCCTTTGGTTCCCCTTCTCATCTGAGAGGGCGGAAAAGCAGGGAGCAGACCTAGGGTCCAGTGCCTCCATTAGCCACGTCGACCATACCCACGTCTTTCCCTGCATGAGCCGAGGCCACGTGCTGAGCTCCGCGGTCCCTCTGAGCAGGGACAGTGGGGACGGGTGGGGACAGTGGCCGGGGCGTGGACCTGGGGCTGGTGGGAAGGAAAGCCGCTCCGCCCAGGGTCTGTCCCAGAGGCCTCCCCTCTCTTCCTCCTCCCCTCTCCTTCCCATCCCTTCTCGTGCCCTTGTCTCACGTCTCCTGTTTTCTCCTTGGGCCTCCGTCCTGCCTTGCCAGGCGCAGGCTACGCCTGCTGGTCACCCTCAGGGGCATCGTCTGGCTCTTGCTTTTGCTCACGTCCCCGGTGCAAGTTAAAGGCTGCTCGGCACAGTGGAGCGCGTCAACTTTGAACACAAGAGGAGGCTCCGTGAGGCTTTATGCTTAGGTTTTGGAGTGCTGTCCGATTATCACCAGAAATAAGTTATTTGTGAGTCCAATAAAAATAAGTGTTTTCTATGAAAAAAATACTGTTAAATTCAGTAGTTCGCTGAGACAAGATTTGGAAAGGTTTAGGAGGTACCCCTTTTTTCTTTGAGGTGATAGAGGGGAGAGAGGACTTAGCTCATGATGAGGAAAAAGAAAGCCTGCGTCAAAGCAGGCACGCCTACCACTTTCTCCTGTGTGTTTCTGTCAGTTGGAGAATCTTTTCTCATCTGCCTGTTGTGTGTATGTGTTTCAAGTGCGTTTTTGCCTTGTCTTTTGTTAACAGTCTGCAGTTTACTTTTGTTGTTTAGTTGCTCAGTCGTGTCTGACTCTTTGTGACCCCATGGACTGCAGTATGCCAGGCCTCCCTGTCCATCACCATCTCCTGGAACTTGCTCAAACTTATGTCCATTGAGTCGGTGATGCCACCCAACCATCTCATCCTCTGTCGTCCCCTTCTCCTCCTGCCTTCAATCTTTCCCCATATCAGGGTCTTTTCCAATGAGTCAGTTCTTTGCATCAGGTGGCCAAAGTATTGGAGCTTCAGCTTCAGCATCAGTCCTTCCAGTGAATATTTAGGGTTGATTTCCTTTAGGATTGACTGGTTTGATCTCCTTTCTCTCAAGAGTCTCTTGCTACTCTCAAGAGTCTTCTCCAGCACAGTTTGAAAGCATCAGTTCTTCAACCCAGCCTTCTTTGTGGTCCAACTCTCACATTCATACACGACTACTGGAAAAACCACAGCTTTGACTACACAGACCTTTGTTGGCAAAGTAACGTGTCTGCTTTTTAATATGCTGTCTAGGTTTCTCATAACTTTTCTTCCAAGGAGCAAGCATCTTTTAATTTCATGGCTGTAGTCATCATCTTCAGTGACTTTGGAGCCCCAAAAAATAAAACCTGTCACTGTTTCCATTTTTCCCCATCTGTTTGCCGTGAAGTGATGGGACCAGGTGCCATGATCTTAGTTTTTTGAATGTTGAATTAAGTTTGCTTACTTTACTTTTTGGTGACCTGTTAAAATCCCTATGTAGGCCCTTTAGTTCCTGCAGAAACTGTCCTTATTCACAGTCCTTGTCCACAGGGCCTATCTCAAGCCTCTTCTTCCGCCCCACCCCTCAGCCCCCATGCCAGCCTCTGCCCTCTGCCCCGCTATCACATCCCTGCTGAGCCTTCTCTCCTGTACTGCACGCACCTCCACAGCCACAGGCGTGCTTTTGCCCAAGTTTTCCGGCTCCTTTGCCTGTGGCTGAGAGAGTGGAGAGCAGCGCACACGACTGGCCGGCCCACTGTGGACCCCACCCTCCCCACTCCCACACTCAGCACCTCTGCCCCGTCTTCTCTGCCGAGGCCTCCTGATGGCCTGGGGCAGAGAGGAGCTGGTGGAGGCCTGCAGAAGCTCCGCCCGCCCTGTCCTCCACCCTCTGCTGCAGCCCATGTGTCACAGTGCTGCTGCCGGGCTCTCTCCAAGCGGGCAGCGCCCTCTGCACAGCAGAAGCGCTGGGAGCCTCCCCGCCGGCCTGGCCTGAGTGCAGCAGCAGCCTCTCTCCCTTGGCCTCCTGGGCCTGGCAGTCTCTGCGGAGCCGCTCAGAGCAGCATCTGCCTGTTGACAAGCCTCCCGTCCGCCTTGAGGCTGCGGGGCTGGCTGTGCGGTGATGCCTGTGTGTCTGGGGCCCCGCCGCCTCTGTGTTTGTGAGCCCCGCTCTGTCCTCAGTCTCCACACCCACCCTGCCCCTTCTGCTTGGGCTGTGACCTGGGGGTCCTGGTGCAGTCCCCCTCCACTCCCCCAGCTCTCCTGTTCGTCTGGGTCACGCTACCCTGGGGGGCTGTCCCCCTCTAGCCCCCTGACGGCCCCCACCTCTGCTCTGTTGGCCTGGACTCCGCACCACCAACTGCCGTCTGTTCTTGGGGCTGTGTGGGCGTCCCAGATTGAACACTTCCCTCCTCAGCCTGCTCCTCACACAGCCTCCCGCTCGCGCTTGTTGCTCAGGCAGAGGTCTGGGGCTCATCCTTGACCTCTCAGCCTCTGCCTTTCACATAGACCCAGTGTCTGAGCACATCTCCTCTCAGCCACCGTTATTTCTCATGTAGGTAATCACCACAATCTCCTGACAAGTCTCTGCTTCTGCTCTCACCTCCCCTCACTGTCTCATCTTTTGTTTTTTCTTTTGAGGTACAATTGATACATGCATTTTATTAGTTTCTGGCATATAAGTAATACAGTGATTCAATGTATGTGTGTGCACGCATGCTAAGTCACTTCAGTCATGTCCATGGGATTCTCCAGGCAAGAATAGTGGAGTGGGTTGCCGTGCCCACCTCCAGGTTTCAATATACGTACATTTTACAAAACAGTCACCACAGTGAGCCTAGTTAACATGCATTGCCACCTCACCATCTGTTTTGAGTACTGCAGCCAGAGGGTGGTGTTGGGTCTGAATCGGATCGCGTCACTGTGGAGACCGGTGAGGGGTCTGCTGTGCTCACCTGAGCTCAGGTCTGCCTGCCGTGATTCTGTGGATGCTACCAGAGGACAGGAGGCTTGGGTCAGAGGCACAGGATGCTTAGCACAACGAGCGGCCTGAGAGCCTCATAAGCACACTTCTGCAGGTCCCAGACTTTGAGGGGTGATGTGGGGCGCCCAGGGCCCCCCTGCGCCTGCAGTGCTCTGTGGTTGCGTTACAGGAAGGGAGCCCCACGCTTAGGAAACCTACGTGTTTTGGTTTTTAATAATAGGTAGGAGATGACATCTTTATCACGTTGGACAAAGCAGACTTGCCCCTTGCTGTACACTGAGACCTTCCCCACATCTCCTGAGACCTTGTTCAGTGGCTGTCCTTGGAAAGACAGGTCAGAATGTGGGCAGCCAGAGTACCCTCTCGGGGGCGTGGAGACGCCTGAGACCCCCAGAGACAGTCTCACAGCAGCACGCACGCCCCTCGTCTCTGTGTGGTCCTGGCCTCTGGTCCGTTTGCTCGTGAGCACGTGACTCTAGAAGCAATTCTTGGTGGATTTGACTGACAGAACGGGAACCAGATCTCTTCATCAGCTCATCCAGCCTCTGGTACCAGCGGCTCTCACCAGGACTCAGGACAGGATGCATTGCCCTTCAGGACTGAGCACAGGGTCTGGGCCCAGCCGCTGAGCCAGCCCTAAAGCACCAGGGTGGTCCTAGGAGGCAGGCCTCATCTTTGAGGGACCCCCCCACTGCTGTGGTAGCTACGTGGTCTCCGGTGGTGTTTCTTTAAATGCTGGAGGGTCACTGTGACCATCTTGAGCTGCACGTCTCCAGGTCTGCAGGCAGGTGATTACCACCAGCTGCCCGAGGGCTCATAGGCTGCCTGGAAAGTGAGTGCTGTGTCCACATTTTGGGCCCCTACGGTGGACCTGCCTCCTCTAGGAGTACAGGCAGGCAGTGTCCCCATGTGGCTGGCTGGCTGGTGAATCTTTCGGTCCCGAGTGCATTTCCAACAGCTGAGTCTAGTCTTTCCTTGTGGACGCCTGGCCTGTGTGCAGATGGCCAGCTTGTCTCTAATCTCTGCCACCAACCAGTGGCGTGTGTCTGTCCGTCCAGCTCTCCGTGCATCCCACAGATGGCTGGGCAGCCCCTGTGGTGGTGAAGGTGGAGGCCCGTGTAAGTCCTGGCAGGTGCTGGCTGGGAGGAGCAGAGGCCCGGGTCCCCGGGGCAGCTTTAGGAGTCGGTTCAGAACCGCGTGGCGGGTGTCAGCTGACCCCGCAGGCAGGCCTTCCACAGCAGGGGGAGCCGGGATAGGTACCTCCCAGGAAGGCGTGGGGGCGGCTCTGGAAAGCGGGGCTCACTCATGTCCGCCCCCGCGCCCTGAGCCTCCTGGGGCCGAGGCCGCTGCCCCTCCTCTGCCACGGAATTATGTGTTTCTTGTCACGGCGCCCTTGCCCCAGCTTCTTCTTCCTGCTTGTTGTGCCTCTGCTCACCTGAACGTCAGCCTGTTCATGGCCGTGTCCTGGAACCCTGACGGAGCTTTGCAGGAAGCAGGCCCTCCATGCTGAGGAGTCACTCCCGTGACCTCGTTATCCGCGGTGCTGGGCGTGGCAGGCCCGTGGGGGACGTGGGGGTGCTGTCTGGGGGCGAGGAGGTGCGCTGCCCTGCAGGAAGGGGGCCTGAGAGGGCTGCTCTCTCCCACAGGTCTCTGTGCTCCGGGGGACCTGTGGCCCGCGCAGCCCGTGTGTGTGACCGGCGGCTTCGGCTGCGCCCTGGAGAACGGCGGGCCGGCCACGCTGCCCCCGCCCGCCGCCGTGCCCAGCAGGTACGTGCTGCCGTGGCCTGGGGGCCCCGCACGCGGGGCTGGGAGCCGGTCCTCACGGCAGCCTGGGTGCGCCCTGGAGAGCGGCCGGCCAGCCACGCTGCCCTCACGCGCTGCGGTGCCCAGCAGGTACGTGCTGCCGTGGCCTGGGGGCCCCGCACGCGGGGCTGGGAGCCTGTCCTAACCGCAGTCCAACCCGGCTTCCTCCGCAGCCCCTCGGCGGGGTGTTGCCATCTGCCTTTCGGACTTGAGTTGTGATGTCTGAGAAATTATAAGCCAGAAATTGAGGGAAGCCCGGAAGGAAGCCAGTGACCACATCAGTGCTTTCCTTTTTAAATGGAAAAGATGAAAGGAACAACTGAAAAAAACAAAAACAGCCCGTCATAATTCCTCCTCGCTAACAGAACAGGAATTTCTGTTTTCCACAGCATTAATCTTGAACACATTTAAAGCTTTTAAAGATCGAATAGTTTGTGTATTGAAAAATAGTTACACAATGGCCGCGTCTTAGACTTGCCATTGGATTTATCATTTAATGATGAACACTTGAGAAAATGTTAATATCTGTGTTTTATCAGAATCCATTTGAGGTTTTTTAGGGGCTCCAGCTTATTACAAAGTTGTTGCTTTCTTGTTTCTGTAATGAAGATCCAGATTGCAATCGGGATCAAAGCATCTACCGAGAATCCCATTCTGTATGGCGCGGTTCACGTGAGCTGAGTGCCAGCCTGGCCAGCAGAGGTGGTCGTTAGCGCGGGTGTGAGAGAGTCCCAGAGCGGGTGCCCGAACCCCCAGCGGCATCCAGCTCTCCTGCTGCAGACAGAGCCACAGCCGTGGATCCTGCCTCTGGTTTCACCTCACAAACCTGGCTGGGGTTGTTTTTTTTTTTTTAGAATATGATAGCTATTAGAAGGGAGAGCAGTTTTCTGTCAAATATTAGTCCTGCTTACATGGCTGTACACCTAACCAGGGGTGAGAAGTTTTTGCAGTCTGAGTGGAAGTACTTCTCTGGCAAACTGAAAGCCAGGTTTTGATCCATTCCCCTATCCATGCAGAATTTATTTGTTTTGCTTCATTTAAAAAGAGCTCCCCTGCCCCCCTTTCACCCAAATACTCACTGGACTCAAGAGATCAAACTCCACCTCTGACTTTCTTTGGAATTAAGATCAACGTGTACAGCATGGTGATTTGATATTTTTATAGTTACAAAATGGTCATCACATAGAGACTTACCTCCGTCTCTGTCACCAGAGTGTTACAGCGTTACTGACTATGTTTGCTATGCTGTACATTAATTACGTCCCCTTTGAAGGAAGTGGGGGTGGACCTAGAGTCTGTCATACAGAATGAAGTAGGTCAGAGAAAAACATATATATTAACGCATATATATAGAATCTAGAAAAATAGTACAGATGAATCTATTTGCGGGGCAGGACTCGAGACACAGATGTAGAGAACAGACCTGTGGACTCAGCAAGGGAAGGAGGGGGGGACAAGGTAAGAGCGTAGCCCTGATGCATATACACTACCATGAAAAAATAGGTAGAAAGACCCTGTTGTGTAGCCGTGGTAGCTCAGCTCGGTGCTCTGTGGTGACCTAGAGGGTGGGCTGGGGTGTCAGGGGAGGCCCCCGAGGGAGGGGGTACGTGTATGTGCACGGAGGTTCAGGTCATCGCACAGCAGAAACTCACATGACGTAAAGCAGCTGTAATCCAATAAGAGAAGGAAGGGAGGGGCTGTCCGGTCCCAGCCGTCCCTCCTGCCGCACTGTATTGTTGGTGGTGAGCCTGGAGTTGGTCTTTGATTCTGTGACGATAAAGTACTTCTTTTATTTTCCCAAACGGAAGAACTCGCAGTGATGAGGATGCTGGACAGTAAGATGCTTTTTCTCTTTCTTTCCTTGATCTGTCGACATCCTGTTTCTGAAACTAGACCCCTTGTTTTCTGTAGCAGTTTCATTGATTGGAACGCCACGTGTGAAGGCCAGTTTCCCAGTGTGTACTGCCCCCTGGAACTGAACGACTACAATGCCTTTCCAGAAGGTAAAGCTGCTTGGACAGTCCCAGTGACATCCTTTTATTCTCAGAAAGTCAAAGCCAAAAGGATGTGTGTACTTAGGGCGCTAGCTGCAGAGAAAGTGCCTTTGAGAGTCATCTTCCAGCTGTCAGCTGAGCCTTTGTGTGGGTGCAGCACGCTTGCCTTTGTAATTTTATATGGCCTCAAAAAGCCTGCTAGACCCAGCAGTCTGGGGACATGTACAAATGACCCTGCTCTGTGTAGTCCTTCAGATTCAGTGGAACAGGGCCTTTTGGACCTATGTGAACCTGAATGGTCACTATCTGTTGGGGGGCTGGGTCCTTTACCTGTTAGTTACTCTTCTCAGGCAGGCAAGTCCCAAGAGAGGTAGAATGATTCACGTGCTTGTTCCTCAGCATGTTCTGACTCTTATACCCCTGGATAGCGCTGCAGAAGGAAGGGAAAGCGCACGGAGGGGAAACTGATGAATTGCAGATGCTTGTGCTCAAGTGTGTTGATGTGCAGATGCTTGTGCTTATCTGGGTTCTGATACATGCAGTGCTCCATGCCAACCACAAGGGGGTGCTGTGGTCGCTGTCTTCCTGCGCGTGAGGCTGTGTTGATGCCTTCTTACTGCCGTCTGAGAAATGCCTGGTCTCCAGCTGCCTTTATCAGTGCATGTGGTGTACGTGCAGATGGCCGACGCTGGCATGACAGGCAATAAAAGAAAAGTTTAAGGACTAGAAAGAACCATGACACTCTAAGTCTACAGTAGTATTTACTACTATAAAGCATAGCAGTATTACAGCATACTCTGTATATTAGAGCCCCGCCAGATTATCACACACAGAAAATGAAGCCCAGAGGAGGAACTTCCTCACTGAGGGCTTACCAGGTGCTGTGTCTCATGGAGTAAGTATTTTATGTCTGGCTTTAACTTGTCAACACAGTAAGTCCTTGAAAGCTTATTGCCTGAGGGTGAGAATTCCATTCTCTCCTGAAACGTGTTCAGCTCTGCTGATGTCTCCATTCTTTGCAGAAGGCATGAACTACCCCAGCGGCTTCCCCTGTCCTGCCGAGGTTCAGACGGACTTCATTGACCACAGCTCCCCGTCTGCCTGGGGCAGCCCCCCCAGCATGCCGACTGCCTGGGGACACGCCAGTCTCATCAGCTCTCCGGTCAGTGCCGCCCGCCCTGCTGTGCCCTGGGTTCTTCCGCTGCCCCCATCATCCTGGGTTAGGGTTGGGTTCAGATGCGCTGGAGCCTGGTTTGCTCCCCTGGGTCACTAGCTACTCTCTGCAGGGGCCTCCCAGGTGGGCGGATGGATGGGGGCCTGCAGACGTTGGCAGCCACGATGCCCTAAACTGCATCAAGGAGAGAGGGTTATCAGTGACGCTGCACCTGGGCCAGGAAGCCCTACGGGAGGCAGGTGGGCTCCTGTGGCCCCGCTGACCTTCTGCCTGTGGGAGGAGAGGAGATGAACCTTCCAAGAAGGTCCGGCAGGGTCACCGGTGGGTCTGGAGGGCTTCCCCCCGGTCACACCCGCTCTACCGCGTTTTTACAGATAGAGGGCATTCTACCTGAAATGAGCTTATCTAGTTGGATGGGAATTTCATGACCTGCTGTTTGAGTAAATGGAGTTAGAGACACCAAGGTGGTTGAGGATAGTGTGGTAGCATCCAGGCAGCCGGGGTCGATTCCACTGCGGCAGCCCCAAGGATGCAGTCAACCTTGACATTGCTTCCTAAGGCTTCTTTATTTCTTTACATATTTTCTTTTCCCCCCCTCCTTGTGCATGCCTCAGCCCTACCTCACAAGCACCCGAAGCTTGTCTCCAATGTCTGGACTTTTTGGTTCCATCTGGGCCCCGCAAAGCGACGTGTATGAGAATTGCTGCGCCATCAACCCCACCGCGGAACACTCGGCTCACATGGAGAACCAGGCGGTCATGTGCAAGGAGTATTACCCCGGGTTTAACCCGTTCCGTGCCTACATGGACCTGGACATATGGACTAGCACAGCGAACAGGAATGCAAACTTCCCACTGTCGAGAGACTCGAGCTACTGTGGGAACGTATGAAAAGGATTCGAGTCTAAACAATGTGAATAAAGAGGCTTGTGTTTGGGTGACTAGTAAACTGGTTGTTGAGATAGATTGACGTTGGTGGATATTTTGGCACTTTTATATGAAAATAAATTTTTTTACGAAATCTGGGTGCTCTGTTTTTTTAACCCTTCACAAATCGGTGATAGAAACAAAGCCTCATGACTCCAGAAATGCATCGACATGCCAGATGTTCACATCGGAACCAGGACGGTGTCTAAGAAGGTAAGGGTGGGGAAAGAAGGGGCTGCGGTGGGTCTATATCCATGAGCATCGGCTCCCCGGGAGCTTGCAAAAAGCCACCTCGATCGGGTAGCATTCCCAGGGATGCTGCCATAATTGGCCCACGGCTCAGGTGGGGAGGATTTTGTTTCAAGCGCTCCTTTTATTGAAACAAGCCTCTGGTTTTGGGAACCTCACTGCCAGTCACTTGCCTGGACACACCGGTCCTGGTGGGCACGGCTGCGGGGTGGAGTAGAGCCCGGCGCTGCTGACACATGGCAGGCATGTTCCCTCATCTCCATCAGGCCAGTCCCGGGGGGCGGCAGCTACAGGGACATGCTGGTAAGTGTGTCAGGGTTCCCTCCGAGCGAGCAGGCTGAGTGCACAGACGAGCTCTGAGCAGGTCACAGAGCTGGTGCATGGTCACCAGGCCAGTGTGTATTTGCTTGTCAGTGATTTTAGAGATTCACCTGATGTTGGAATTACCTGATTGCATGTATAAACTTTGAAAACTTTTCAACTTTTAATAAAAATGGCTTATTTTTACATGTTGTGTCTTTATTGGAATTTGAATGGGATGTCAGCTTCGCTTGCTTTTTTTTTCTCATGGTCTTGTGGGGCCTGGGTGAGGAGGGTAAGTGGGCTGTAATCTGGGACTGCCCTCCTGCAGGAAGCATGTGCTGGCATGCATGGCTGCTGGAACGCTCTCAGGCTACTGACCCCGTCCTTAAAACTGAAAAGTCGTTTAGGTTCTAGGTGTGCGCCCAAAGGAATAGAAACAAGCCCTGTGCACCCTGTTCACTGAAGCACTGTTCACAGTAGCCAAAAGGCAGAAACAACCTCAGTGTCCACCGATGGAGGACAGCTGAGCAGACCGCGGTGAGTGCACAGTGGGCACTGGTCAGCCTTGGGAGGGAGGAGAGTTCTGACGCCTGCCGCAGCGCGGGTGAGCTCGGAAAAGAAGCCTCCGAGTCAGCCTTGGGAGGGACGAGGACTCGGACACCTGCCGCAGCACGGGTGAGCTCGGAAAAGAAGCCGAGTGTAGTAGCCAGTTACTAAGGGCCAGGAGTACGTGATTCCACCGTGATGAAGAGTTTAGTGTGGTCGGGGTTAGTCAAGAAGTGGAACAGAGGTTACCAGGGGCTTGTGGGAGTGGGGAGTGGGGCTGGATGGGGACCAGCCCCCATGTAGGGGACAGGTACATGCTGGCCTGGGGGAGGCTGGTACCCCGTGTGCAGACAGCACAGGGACTGTGGCCTCAAGAAATCTGAAGGTTGTGGGAGTTTAGGGCTGGAGATAGTGGGGACGTCCATCCTTGGCCTCTGGACGGTTCTAGAGGGGCCTCCTTGGGAGATGGGGGCTAGAGCTCTGAGCCAAGGCCCCTGTTTAGAAGAGGAGGCAGTGGCTGAGAAGATGGTGGAAATTTCTGGGGAGGCCAGGAGGGAGGCAGTGGCCACGATGGCGTGAAGACAGGAAGGTGGTCAGACGAGGAGCCCCGAGGGCTGGTCAGGCTGTGACCTGCCCGGTGCCCTCAGCCAGCTGACATGGGAGATGAGGTGGCCATGGAGAAGACTCGCGGGGGAGGCTGAGCGTAGGTGTGTGGGGTGCCGGGGGCAGGGACCGCTGGGCAGAAAGGGAGCAGGCAGGCCTGGGGGTCACCTGCAGGCACCTGAGCCTTGGCACACAGGGCAGTGTATCTCCTGGGGCGGGTGGGCAGTGGAGACCTGAGCGGGGTGAGTCTGTTAGGAGAGAAGGGACAGGATGCCCAGCTGTGGGTGGCACGTCACGGCCTGTGGACTGTTACGTGGATCAAGTTGTCCTGGAACACAGCGACTGCTGACTCCTCCACCCAGCAGTGCACACCCTGAAATGCTCGTCCAGTCCCTCGCAGAGAACATCTGCGGCCTTTGCTCCGGTAACAGGAGAGCAGGGGCTGGGCCTCGCGGCAGCAGCACACGCATCTGCTTGGTCGGCCACTGCTGTGTGGGGTTTGTGTGGCAGCCTCAGAGCTGACACGGTCCTCCCCTCGTGTCCTGTTCATTGTCTGGCGTAGTGTGTGAATCACGGGAGTGTGTGGGAAGGAGTGAGTGGAGGGACATGTGTGAGCACCAGTATCTCGTAGCTGAAGAGGTGAGTCTTCATGATTAGAGAATAATTCTATTATTCTGTGGCTGACCACAAGCAAAGGCAAGAGGATTAACACAGTTCTTTACGTACTAAACGTACTTGCCTGCTTTTACGCGCTAAGCTCCATGTACAGAGCTCTTCGGGGCAGTTGTCATTATGTTGAATAATACTACCACCTGGGAAACTTGTGGACCCCTAGAGTAAGTGAAGCAGCAGAGGAGGCCAACCCTGCCTTCCAGGAGCTTTGATTTTAGTGGAAGACTTACCAATTAACATCCCCTTTGGGACCAGATTTTGTGGGGTCTTAACTCCAGCTTTATCATATATTCAACTTTCTCATTGTTAAGTGTGAGCAAGCTCCGGGAGTTGGTGATGCACAGGGAGGCCTGGCGTGCTGCAGTCCATGGGGTCACACACAGTCCGACATAAGAGCAGCTGAACTGAACTGAACTAACTTTCCTGTGCCTCGGTTTCCTCTTTCTGTAATATAGGGATAACAATGGTAACATACTTCATAGAATTGTGAGGATTAAGTGAAAGTCGCTCAGTCGTGTTCCACTCTTTGCAACTTCATGGACTATACATGGAATTCTCCAGGCCAGAATACTAGAGAAGGTAGCCTTTCCCTTCTCCAGGGGATCTCCCCAACCCAGGGATTGAACCCAGGTCTCCTGCATTGCAGGCGGATTCTTTACCAGCTGAGCCACAAGGGAAGTCCAAGAATACTGGAGTGGGTAGCCTGTCCCTTCAGGGAAGGATCTTCCCGACCCAGGAATCAAACTGGGGTTTCCTGCATTGCAGGTAGATTCTTTACCAACTGAGCTCTCAGGGAAGCCTGAGGATTAAATGAGTGTTCAGATAGTGCTTGGCACATAGTAAACCCTTGGCTACCATTAGTATCCGATGTAATTACTAACATCAGTTTAAATGAACACAAAACAACAGGGTACATAGGACGTTAAATCTCAGGTTGAGTAGCGGCCATGTGAAGCAGGCCTTTATACATTGCTGATGAGATGGTAGCATGTTTGGCAATGTGTATTAGGTACCTTGAAAACTCTTCTAGGAATTGACTCTTAAGGAAAATAGTTTAAAAAAAAAATTCATGCACAAAAATCAGGTATCAGTTTTCTGTTGTTGCTTTAAAAAGTTCCCACAAACTTAGTGGCTTAAAAAAATACGAATGTATCATCTGACAGCTTTGTAGGTCAGAAATCCAACACAAGTTCTGCTGGGCTAAAATCAAGGTGTTGGCAAGGCGGAATTCCTTTAGGAATTACCACCTAGAGCAAGGTGATGCTCTGGGGAAGAATCTGCTCCTTTCTCGACTTCCCCAGCTTTTAGAAGCAGCTTATGTTTCTTGGCTCACGGCCCCCGTCTGCTGTCTTCAAAGCCAGCAACGTGGCCTCTCTCTGACTCTGATACCATTGGCACATCTTTTTTTTCTGACCACAGTTGGGAAAGGTTCTCTTCTTTCAAAGACCCGTGTGATTAGATTGGGTCCACCCAGAGAATCTCCCCATCTCAAGGTTCCTAACTTAATCATGCCTTCAGAGTCGCACATTTTCGCCTGAATGTGCAGTCACACATTCAGAGCCTCCAGAGTTAGGATGCGGGCATCTCTGGGGCGGGGGCATTGTTCTGCCTCTGATGTGTTAGTATATTCGTCCCAGTGTTCAGAACAGCGCTGAGCTACAAACGCTCTACAACAGGAATATGTTTAAATTACAGTACATACAGATGTTGGAGTACGAGGAAGCCTCTAAAAATCATTGGAAGAGGATGACAAGGGCAGCGAAAGGCAGGATGCAGTTTCTGAGCATCAGGAGCCCATCTGGACTTGGGGGAGGAGGGGGCACACCATCTGGTGGGTGGCATTGTGAGTGGTTTTCATTTTCTTTTCTTTTTTTGGTATTTCCTATTATAAGTATGTATAACTATTATTCCCCCTTCTCTAAAAACTTTTAATTAAATCTTAAGGGAATGTATGTTTTATTTAACAATGGTGAAAGTAAGTGTGCTAAAAACAAACGCTAAAGTCAATAAAATTTACATTATGCTGTAAAAGAACATAATTTAAAGGCAAAGGCAAAGTGAAACTTTCACTAAGCATTCCCTAATAAAAACCCTATAAAATGAGGTATGTAGTAATTACTTGGGCTAGGATTAAAGGCACATAAGAATGTCTTTAAACATTCTATAGCCAACATACAAAATGTAATGCAGTCTAATTATAATTAGTTAAAATACAACTTAAAATACATATGTTTATACAAACTCAAATTAACATTTCAAAATAATTATTTCTGTGTGACCCATACATTTGCATAATTTAATACACTGGAGTACAGAGAAGATGTCAGTAAAACAATGTATTTATTATTTGTGTATGCATAATATAGGAGAAGGAATGGCAACCCACTCCAGTAGTCTTGCTTGGAAAGTCCCATTGACAGAGGGGCCTGGTGGGCTGCAGTCAATGGGGTCGTGAAGAGTCGGACACAACTGAGCGACTTCCCTTTCACTTTTCACTTTCCTGCATTGGAGAAGGAAATGGCAACCCACTCCAGTGCTCTTGCCTGGAGAATCCCAGGGACGGGGGAGCCTGGTGGGCTGCCGTCTATGGGGTCGCACAGAGTCGGACACGACTGAAGCGACTTAGCAGCAGCATGCATAATATATGTAGTAATTCAAAGGAAAACTCTTAATTTAGAAGCTGAAAATAAAAACTTTACCCAGGGTCATCTCATCTGGATGGATGTGTATTTCCGTGACCTCAGGACTGTGTGGACAGCGACACTGACAGGAAACGCGGCCGCTTGGCCTGCTTCACTCTGCAAAGCAAGTCCTGCCTCAGAAGCAGCAAGCAGTGCTGGGTGAGGCCGTGTGCCCCAGTCCATCGCGTGTTCCAGAACCGCGGTGCTGCTGAAAACAAACCAACCACACATTTGCCTGCCTTTAGTTAAAAAGGTCATTAAATCAGAATAATGTGTCAGAATCGAGAACTGGTTGTGGATTAGTTGGGATAGGCTAGGTTTCAGTGCAGAACAAACAGATCTCCAAACAGGGCTCGGCGACACTTCAGGGCAAGGGCCCTCCGGCGGGACTCGGCGTCCAGACCGCTGAGCTCGGGCGCTTGGCGTCTCCGCGCGGTCTCGCTGTTGACGCCCACAGGAGCGGCAGCAGGGTGCCGCGGGTTTGCCCGGCTCGGGCCGGGGGAGACTCACTGTGCTCTGACTGTCACTTCTGCCCACAGCCGGTTGGTTGACTGGAACCAGTCACATGGTCCCAGTCGAGAGGAAATAGAGGCTTCCATGCGTCAGAGCTGAGGCAAGTGGATGCTGCTGAGCATTCCTGAAACTGAACGGCACTGCACAGTCTTGGAGAAGTGTCTGTCTTTGCCCATTAGCTGGAGAGATTCATGGTGTCTAAGCCCCAGGCGGCCAGCACAGCCCAGGCCACCTTGTGGGGAAGAGGTTCCGCAGAGCCAGAAGACGCTGGCTTTCAGCCCCGCCATCCCAAGAGTGCCCCAAAGCCACTCACCCAAGGCACCAGCACCCGTGCCAATGGGCTCCCACACCCTGGGGGAGCGAGATGCAGCTCACACCCCCGTGGGGACCTGACTCCTCCAACACAGTGTGTGTTCCCTGTGTGGCTGCTGCTTCGGAAAAATAAGGCCTAAGATCACAGTCACATGTGCCAGCTGCTGAATAGCTATTCACAAACAGCCTGCCAGAGTAACGAGTAAGCCTGAAATACTATGAAGGGAGTCACTGCTGGAGGAATTCTGAGGCAGAACTTGGAGAAACAGGTAGTGGCTATAGTGGAAGTAACACGGTTTCCTGTGTTTCACTTCTCGATGGGAAGTGAAAGTCTGGTCCAGTTCATCTGGGGATGAGATGAAGGCTGAAGCAGTTTTAAGCTCATGATTTCATGCCCAGCCTGTATTAAGAAGGATGATCAAAACAATTCTGGGATGTTAGTCTAGCTGTCCAATGCAAGACAGCCTCCGGGGCTGGGCAAATGCTAGATAAGGCAATAGACATGCGAGTGTGCATAAAAGAATGGTTAGGCTGGTAAGGTGGCCAGAAATGAAAAGCGGACCTGAGACATGTTTCAGAGATGGGGACTGTAGGGCCAGGCAGAGGGAATGTGGCCACAGAGGAGGGGTCAACGCTGCCGATAGTCAACACCAAATGCTTTCTCGCTAGCCCAACCAGAAATCTTGCTTTACAAACGCCTAGGGTTTTGCCCACAGCAACCGAGTCCTTTCCCCTCCCTCTCATATGGTTACTCTTCCACCTGGGTATTGACTTAAAACCGCTGTGGGCTCTTGAATCACTTTTTAGGAACAAGTGGAAATACATTTATTGTTTCTTCTGTCTGTTGTAGAAAATATGGATAAGCAAAAAAAAAAAAAAAAATGAAAACCAGTGTAATCCTACCACCCACCAAGCAACACTTGACATTTTGGTACATTTCCTTCCAGACTTGTGTATATGTGTGTTTTTACAAAAATAGGGTATACACACTATTCTGTGAAATACTTTTCTCATTTAATATTCCGTAAAAAGCTAGATTTCTTTCTGAATGCCTATCAGAAGTTTTACTGATATTTCTCATTCGGTGTGTGAACACCAAACACCACTTCTTATCTATCCCTTATTAAATCTATGCCTGAGTTTGTTAAGTTACTAACATATTCCTTGTTGCATCTTCTGAGCCCACAATAGGGGCCCGCACACTGGATAGTTACAGATAAGTCTGCCCAGACACTCTCTCTTCCCAACCGTTCTCATGTTTAATTGGTCACTAAGTCATTCATTCAGCACGTATTTATTCCATCTGTCCTGGCACGCCTTGTGAGCGGTCTGTGTCCTCATGATGTGCTCATTCAATAACTGAGCAGCTATTGTGCACCAGACTTTGTTCTGTGCTCTGGATGAACCAGACAGGCATACTCCCTTCTTCCAGGGCGCCAGGAATCTACGGGGGGATATGAACAGTGCAACGCTGCACTAGTCCTTGATTACTGCAGAGCAAATGACCCCTGAGCTTAGTGACTTAAAATAACAAGTCTTACGTCACAGTTTCTGCGGGTCAGGAATCGTGGCTCCGCTTGGCGCCTTGTGCCTCGGAGTTCCTCCCACAACTGCAGCCGGGGTGCGAGTCACGGGTGCAGGCGCCGGCGGCGGGGGGAGGTGAAGTTCATATCCACGCTCGTTCACATAGTCGTTGGCAGGATTCAGCATCTTGCAGGTTGTTGATGGCAGACTGCTCTCTCCATTAGGATAGCTGGCTTCAACAGAACAAGCAAGCGGGGGGGTGGAGGCGGGAGAAACAGGGAAGGGAAGAGAAAGGGGAGGAAGAAGCTGCATCTTTGGGACGCAATCTCAGAAGCATGCCATCACGTTGCCACATGCTCTTTGTGAGAAGTATGTCCCTAGGTCCTGCCCCCACTTACGGGGTGGAGACAAGCAGTAGTGGGGGTCCCGGGGAGCCATTTTCAAAGGTTGCCTGCCCCTATCACAAGTGGACAAGACAGCTCCAGCTCCAGCTCCAGCTCGGCACTAGGAAGGAGACGAAATGGGAGAAGACGAAGCATGCCTGGGAGACGCCTCAGTGAGCCGGCAGGAGAGACCTCAGGCGAGAACAGCTGCGGGGGCCGGAGGGCAAGCAGGGGCCTGTGTGCGAACACCCAGGCTCTCCCTGACGGAGGAGCAGGAAGCGTGAGCTCTGCATGCTTGGAAAAGAGCACAGTGGCCAGTGACACAGAAGAACACAAGTGACAGGTACACTGTGCCCGGTTAGGGAAGAACTTAGACCTCCTAACAGATCGCACGAGGCAAACGTTACCCCTGCTTTGAGATAGCAAGTGACTTCCCTAAGATCACAGCTCGGAGGTGACGCAGCACATGCAGGATTTGAACTTGGGTCTGCCTGATGTTGGGATGCATGTGTCTGCGGTTCCCTGCAGGATGAACTGCCCAGGTCGGAGCAGTTTCCCGGGAATTGAGACTTCCGTGGCTGAGACCAGGACAGTCAGAGGCAGCAGGGTAGTGACCCTGGCTGGCCCCCTCGAGTGAGAGCACAGCGCTGGGGCTCTTTGATGTGGTGTTAAGCCCAGGCCAAGCCAGCAGACGCGAGCCAGCCCGAGAGGCTCAGCTGTGTGTTCTGTTGCCAACAGAATAAACCGGCACAGCCCCGCCTTGCTGTTAAAATGCGATGTTTACTCCAGTTTTGTTGCCTTTTATTTTTCTCAGGTCATTCATGGGAGAAAAGCTGACCCAGCTCTCAGGCATGGCCAGGGGACCTGAGGGCTGGGAGAGACCGAGGCAGGTACCCTGTCCTCAGCCACTGAGCAGGTCACAGGAGCAGAGCAGGGCCCCCTGGGCCTCGGACAGCTTCCCACTGGGCACCCTGCTCTCAGCACACATGCTGGCATGGGCTCCTCGCACCCCTGCCTGAATCCCGCCTTCCCCTTCCTCCTCCGTGCAGCTCCGGGCCCCTGGAGGTGCTACCCGGCAGTCCAGTGACAGTGACCTGTGCACAGCGAAGTGTGATGGGACAGGACAGCCCACACCAGGGAGAGCTGCAGGCTGAGCTGCAGGCATGGTTTGGCTTTGCTCACTTTTCCGTATCCTGGTGACTTGAGGCAGGAGGTCAGTGGCTCAAAGATTGTCCCAGTGGGATTGGTCACCCCTCATCTAGGCAACCGATCCTTCATTCCCCTGCAGACCCCCTCTCTTTGGTGAACCTCTCTTCTTGCAAACTTTGTGACCTGGAGGTTCTCCTCTGCTCCCCATAACCCTTCCTCTCCTAATTCCTTTCCTGGCCTCACTCTGCCTTGGAGAGTGAGTGACACGGAGACTGGGCTCTCAGCCTCCTTGTCCCCCTCCCCGGAGAGCCCCACACTGGGTTGGAACCTACACCTCTAAGCTGGAGACCTCCTGCAGGGATCTCAGACCAGACTGACTTGATTCAGAGACCATGGTAGATCATGCGTGCTCACTCTGAGTAGCACCCCCCTGTGGACAGAACACACTCCATGCACTGTTGTCGGGCTTGGCCTGATGTCTTGCTTTGGCCTGGAATGTGGGCGGAAGTGACACTGTGCTAATTTCCAAGAGAAGCTTGAACAGGTGCTGCATGGCCCTTTATCTTGTTCTCTTTCCTTCTGCCACTGACGGGCACGCTCAGAAAGAGGCTTCTCTTTCAGCCTGGGATCCAGAAGAAAACCAAATGCCTCTGGTTTTCTCTCTGTTTTCTCTAGAATACCCAAAGCTGATGGTAGCATAAAAAGCACATCATTGAAAAGTGACTATTTGCAAATGGGATCAGATCTCTGAGAGTGACTGAATAGGCAGCTTCTTCCCAGTAATTATTCAAGGTGAAATGGAGAATTGATACATTCTGAAAGAGCATATAAAATAATGCCAAGAATTGTAAAAAAAAAAAAAAAAAAGAAGAAGGAGAGACATGACTTTGCTGACAAAGGTCCATCTTGTCAAAGCTGTGGTTTTTCCAGTAGCCATATATGGATGTGAGAGTTGGACCATAAAGAAGGCTGAGTGCCGGGGTCCAGTCCCAGTGGATCCAGGGAAATTTGAAGGGGAGACGGCTTTGGCGATCAGGATACAATAGCTTTAATTAAATATTAATTAAAGATATAAAGAGTAATAGAAGAAGGATAGCTCAGCAGGAAAATTCAGTGGAGAAAAGAGGTTGAATAACTTGGTTTACGTGGAAAGCCAATAAAATTCCAAGGCAAGGAATTTATGTCACCTACGTAGGCTGCAGGCGTCTTCCCGTTCTCCCGAAGGAGAGGAGACACTAAGGCCTCCCCAGTCAGATCTTAGAAGCCCAGGCATAATTAGTAGGCTTGACGAGCCTCCACGTTCCAGATAAGGTTTCAGCCAGAAGGTAAGAGAAAGAACGACATGGGGAGACCAGTCTTTTGAGGAACTGATCCCATTGTTTATTTTTCCAGGGTCTGTTTTTATACACTGAGATGTTATACAAAAGTCATGCGGGGTCAGCAGTCCTGACTTTTATTAAAGTCAGGTGCTTCATACAGATGTATACAGAGGTCTTAGGGGTGTTACATCATCTTCTGGCCAGGGGGCCTGCTGACAATTTATGACCCTCTCCTTGTGACAGCGGTCAGTCAACCAGAACACTTATTTCTCCAGAGATGATTATTCTTAAAACAGACGCCACCTTCTGAAGGTACCAGATAAAGTTACATTCCTATAGGGTGAGGGTGTAGTGGGTTTTAATTAAGGAAAGAATTTGCTTAGCCTAAGGTCTAACGTGATTAATATCAAATTTCTTCTATATATTCATTAATGTGTATAAGGGCAGGGGATGTGGAGACCTAGCAGCAAACATTGGCTCAACAAATGAAAAACCCTTCACTAATACAATTTCTAATCAGCCCACTATACTATACTAATAGTTTTCTAACTTCTCTAAAGAACCTATTTTTAGAAGGTTTAAAGCATCTCATGCCTCTCACGGTTGGGAGGCTGTGAGCGATCGCATGTGGCCGGACAAGCCTGTCAGGCAGGCTAGAGAACCTTCAGAGGAGTTTGTAAGTTTGGAACACTCCTGTCACGCCCAGGAATTATTATTAACTGGAGCTCTAAGTTAACTCCTTCTCCGAAAGAGGTGGTGGGGGACAGCCGCCCGTAAAGTCAGAGGTGTAGGTGAGAGCACAAAGTAGTAAAGTAGGCAGGCTCTGGTTATGGGGGTAGATGCTTGAGAATTTCCAGGGGGACTCCTGAGGCTTGATCCCACCTTTGTGTATGCCAAGCCTCCTTCCTCATGACCTTTGCCACGGGCGGAGCACCTCACGCTGGCTCGCGGCAGCTGAGCACCGAAGAATAGATACTTTTGAACTGTGGTGCTTGAAAAGACTCTTGAGAGTCCCTTGGACAACAAGGAGATCTAAAGGAAATCAACCCTGAATATTCATTGGAAGGACTGATGCTAAAGCTGAAGCTCCAGTACTTTGGCCACCTGATGCGAAGAGCCAAGTCATTGGAACAGACCCTGATGCTGGGAAAGTTTGAGGGCAGGAGGAGAAGGGGACGACAGAGGATGAGATGGTTGGATGGTGTCATCTACTCAATGAACATGAGTTTGAGCAAACTCTGGGAGTTAGTGAAGGCCAGGGAAGTCTGGCAAGCTGCAGTCCATGGGATCACAAAGAGTTGGACACATTGACTGAACAACAACCACCACCAATACTCAGAGACCAATTAAAAGTTACCTATGAGAGAGCCAAGCTTTAGGAGAGCTCTGCCTGCCCCACACCTCAGCCAAGCTTGGATTATGGAATAAGGGGGCTTTTGGTTTGAAAGAGTGGGTACTGAGATGGTCTTTTCTTAAGAGAGCAACTGAAAAGTGTCATTTCAGCATACTGGCCCAAGTCACACTTCCACTCTGTCCCCACTTGGGGCTTCCCATGTGGCCCAAGAGCTGCAACACCGCAGATCCTGCAGGACCTGGCTGCACCTCCTCATCTCCTCTGGCTGTTCTCACCACCCAGAGCACTCCCTCCCTCCCTCTGTCGAGGTTTTTATCCAAATATCACCTGATCGCTCTCGTGGAGATTGTACTTCCTTGCCCATCATTACTGCTTCTGTTAAAATCAAACAGAGATAGAGACCAGACTTGAACATTTTCCAAGGGGTCACACAAACAAAGCTTAGTTTAACTTATTTTACACAACAAATGAGGTTACTAATTTCTATTTAAGTGTTGCATCGGTTTTACTTCCGTATTTTCTGAACTTTGGAAGCTTCAGACGATGACTTTGAGCATGGATCGTGTCACTCCAGGGTTGAAGCAAATGAATAACGTTGATGTCTGCCCTCTTCTGCAGTCACAGGGCAGACCACATGTTCCAGATGATTTGACCACAGGGTGGTACAACGGACATCAGCTAAATTGCTGAGTCACTACCTGGACCGAGGTTTCCCTGGAGACCTGGCTGGACCCACGGTGGACTCTGCACTTGTTACAGCAGCATAACCTAGGCTTTCCTGATTGATGCCCATGCTCACATGCTGTCAGTCCCTCTCCCTATACACTACTCTTATTTTTTCCATAGTATTTACCATCATTCGACACATTGTATATTTACATGTTTGCTTGTGTAGGTCATTATTTGTTGCTATTGTTGTTTACTCGCTCAGTTGTGTCCAGCCCTTTTGTGACCCCAGGGACTGTAGCCCACCAGGCTCCTCTGTCCATGGGATTTCCCAGGCAAAAATACTGGAGTGGGTTGCCATTTCCTTCTCTGAGGGGTCTTCCTGATTCTGGGGTCAAACTCGAGTCTCCTGCACGGCAGGCAGATTTTTTACTGCTGAGCCACCGGGGAAGCGTAGGTCATTAATGCTGCTCGCCCAATAGTTCCATCCTTCCGTCTTCTGGGCGTGTAGGCTGGTTACTTGGGGCCATGTTCCAGAGTCCCATTGGCACAGCCCCACGGGCACTGACAGAACACAGGACACCAGCTTCTCTCTCTCGGCCACGGCAGCAGCTAGCGCAGCAGCACTGGGCGTGGTTCACTGAGCCCAGTTTTCCACAGGGCAGGGTGACGAGGCCGCACACACCATGGGGGGTGTAATGGAGGAGCCTGAACTTGGGGAACGCACAGGTTTCCAACTGGGCAGTCAGCATGCCTGCTCTTTGCTTCCAAGGCAGTACTATCTCTTGCAAAGCTGAAAAGTAGGAGTGAGAATATTAAGCATGGGAACAGTGGTTTTAACTTACAACTACTTTTCACCTCTACTATCTAAGTTTATCTTAACAACCCTGCAAAAATGCAACTTTCTCAAGAAACTGAGGCCCAGAAACACTGACTGACATGCATAAAACCACCGACCCTGAGGGGTTTTATAAGAGAGAGGCCACCGTTTCCTGTCACTTTCCATTCTGCTGCCCTTGGCAAATCCATCTACTGTTTGTGCAGCTCTTCACCCGTGTAAACAGGTATTCAAGTGCTCACCCTGGTGACGTGCGTGTGGTAGAGACCAAGCCAGCTAACAGAAAGAATTAGGTGTCTGGGAGTCAGATCCTGACTGTTTCTAGACTGTGTTACTAGATCCTCTGACCTCTATGAGCCTCCATCGGCCCATCTGCAAAATGGGGTTCGCAATTCTCTCACGGGGATGCGGAGAGACTGCCGCCTACTTGTAATGTTCGTGTTGTTCCTCTTGGAATTACTTGCGTCCGTAAGACTGAATTTCTGTTCTCGATTGAAGTGTATTTGACTCACAGTATTAAATTAGTTTCAGGTGTTGACCGTAGTGATCTGACACTTATAGAGCACACGCCACGTAAAGTTGCTACAGAACATTGCTGTAACGCCTGTGCTGTGCGTTACATCCTCGTACCTTCATGTTACCCCAGGGGTGTGTGCCCCTGAATCCCCCTCACTCATTTTGCCCCCTCACCTCTCCCCTTTGGCAACCGTGAGACTGGTCTCTGTATCCGTGAGTCTGTTTTCTTGTGTTTGTTCTTTTTTTAAACTGTGAGCTTCTCAAGGGCAGGGGCCGTGACTTTGTGCTGTTCACCCCGGGCCACAAACTCCCTGCCTGATAGAAGGACACGCTGAATAAATACGGCTGACAGGAAGCAAAGGCCTGATGCCTGCAGGGGCCTGATGCCCCGCTGTCTTGCCAGCCTCCCTTTTCAGGTCCCCGCTTTCTGGGCTGGCTTCCTGCACGATGACTTGTGCCAGCCTGGGGCGGTTTCCACACCGTAGGAAGTTCAGGTTCTCCGGAGCAGTCCCTTTCATTTCCTAAAACTGAAATTTCTGGAAACATGTGAGGCAAGAGTGGAATTTTAGCGCAGTCACTCCCTGGGTGGCCCGCAGCAGGACAGAGCTTCCTGGCAGAGCTGGGGCGGGCTCAGTTGCCCAACCTTCTGTGATTTCAGGCATAGTAGCTCTTCCCCTGCGTTGCGATGCCAGGGGAAGTGTCCTTGGTAGAGCTGGCCACAGCCTTGAGAATAAGAGTCCCTCCCCTCCCAGAGCCCAGGACTTCTCCCCTCCAACAGGAACAACAAGTTATTGTTGGGCCTGCGGGTTTGGCCTGGAACCCTCCCTTGACAAAGACACACACACTTCCTCAAATGAGGTTTTCATGACCTGGGTTCCCCCCCACACCTTTCTCGGCCCCTTCCCTTTTCCTGGACTCTGTTCTCTGCTGCTGCAGGGGTCCCCCTGCTCCCCAGCACTTGGCCTTCATCGTCCCAACTGAACTGCCTGAGGCCACACCCTCTGCTCACAAATTGCACCTCCACCTGTGTCCCCAACACCCTCATTTCCTGAGAGAAACTGAGCTCATAAAGTTGGCAAGAAGGAAACAGTATTCATCCTAAAGTTGAAAGCCCATAATATTTTTATTCCTTAGTGTATTTACTTTTATCCAAGGGCCTTATACATCCAAGTGAATACTTTCTATGGCACCACTTTCATGGAGACTTTCTGCCCAGTTAGTCCTTCCTAGGTCCCTCAAGGAAGAATTCTTTCTTGACAACTTTTTGCCTTTCAAAGTGAGACAAGGGGAGGGTCAGTGACTTGGTATTTGGTTGACTTTGGATAAGGGTTTTCTTTGCCTGTTGGGTCTTCTCCCCTCACTGGACCAGAAAGATAGGTTTGGGATCCGATTATTTGAGTGGCAGCTGTTATGTGGTTATTTTCCTGGCAATCAGCTTAAGAACAAAAACAGATCCTTTTTTGGAAAGAGTGGGGGTGGAAATCTACCCAGATGTCCACAGCCATTCACATCATCCGAATTTTTATCCAACGCAGTTTGCACTCTGCAATTTCATGTGTCTAACTAAGAGTTCTTCAGTCAATTGACCTACAATCCAATTTCTCTTCTCATTCACCCTATCATTGCATACTTTTGTAGTTATTATTATTACTCACATGCTGAATGTGTGTGTACATATACAGACAGGCAGCTTCATTTCTCCAGTTGATTTTCCACAAAATAAATACATTTATTCATTTGGCTTTACTGACAAACAGCTCATAGCACTCTCAAAGGTCAGGCACTGCTTGTGCTTTGCAGAAGGCCCCGAGCCTAATCTTCATAACAATTCTATGAAGTTCCTTTTACAGAGATGATAACTGGTGAGGATCACATACCCTCTCTACTGCACTTTCACAGCAGACATGGTTTTAAATCACTTTTAAATATTGTTTCTCATAACAAACAAGAGTCACGGCATCCTAACTTTTTAAAAGTCAATCTGGATTGTCCAACAGGTACACAGTTAAGGGAGGACCAGACCCCACTGGACAGAGAGCAGGTTCGTGATTGGTGAGTGATATTCCTGCTGTTCCCCAGTGCCCTGTTCTCCCAGAGTCGGGGTGGGGGAGGATTACAGGTAGTGGCCCCTTGAATCGGAAATAGAAAGGTGGCTGTGGGCAGAGCAAGTGACTATGTGAGATTCCTTTCCCCCAGGACAAATGTTCTCATTATTTATTTCCGGATCCATCAATAACTTGATTAGACTGACTGACCTACAGCAAACTAGAGCAGGAACTAAATCCCCACAATTTAAATGCTGCTGGTGGTGATGGTTTAGTCTTGCAAGCCCATGGACTGTATCCCTCCAGGCTCCTCTGTTCATGGGATTTCCCGGGCAAGAATCCTGGAGTGCACTGACATTTCCTTCTTCAGGAGATCTTCTGGACCCAGAGATCAAATCTGGGTCTCCTGCGCTGCAGGCAGACCACCAACGGAGCCACCAGGGAAGCCCCTCCAATACTGGGGCCTTTGTTGAAAACAGCAGCTAACACTGAGCACTTACCAGGTTTGGGGCCTTGTAACAGACATAAAACCTGAGTCTTGTGGAAGAGGCAAGATTTGAGCCTACGTCTCTCAGGCAAAGCTGCTGCGCTCACAAGCCGTGCTGCACTGTCCCCGCAAGGCTGCAGAGGAGGCGTGTGACCGGCTGTACCGAGTCCTGAAAACCAGTCCATTCGGCTTTGGATCTGTGTTTGTGCTGTGCGTGGGTCATGGTTGATGTCCGCCCTAAGTCCGTCCAGAAGCTGACTTATGGCAGTGATTCATGTAAGTCCTCTAGAGCCAGAATAACATCTTTTTATGAACCTGTATTTTAGTATGTATGCAGAAAATAAGTGAAACGCTGTTGTAAGCCAGGAATGAATATTGATTCATAAAAATCACTTAACTTCCTTCTCGAGATAGTAAATGATATCATTTCAGGCAAGGTTTGTTTTGCTTAAGAGTCTCATATGAGGCAGTCACACTTGAATTGTGCAGTTCATATGGACAATATTTGTATGAAGAAGTCTTGCAACAAAATAGGGGCATATACACACATACATACTATAAAAACTCTAGCCTTTTCTATGATTTGAGTGTTCATTCACATTCTCATTGAATAATATTATCCTTACTCAGACAAGCAAGATTATGAAGCATAGGAAGTTGTCTATGGAGATCTAGTGACAGGCGTGGCATAGGGACTTTGAAATCACACAGACTGAGGTTCCAGTCCTAACTATGTCACTTGGCAAGTCCTAAACCCTTCTGACCTGCTTTATATTTAAAATGCAGGTCATGTTTGCCTCATAGACTTGTTAAAGCATTAAACAAATACACATTAAACTACAAGCAGAGATATTAACACAAAATGAGGTCTCAACAGAAGGAACTACCTCCCACTCCTCCATTTTTCTTTTGGAATCTACCTGCCAAATTTGATAGTGTTTCCTGACTTCTCCTCGGTTCTTCAAGCTTCTTTCTGCACTCCATTTTGTAGTTCTTTATCTCCTGAGTATCTTGATTTATTCAAAAGTTTTGATTGAACACATACCATATACAAGTTACTGGGTAAGCATTAAGAATACAATAGTGAGCTAAACAAACAATTCTTTTTATGGCTTCATGAGAGAGACGGGCATTAATCACACACATGGGAGCATCTAGTTGCAATCTAGCTGCAATCTAAGCTAAATTCTATGAAGGAAGAATACACATATCTAGGTTGAAGAGTAAGGGAAGTGAAGGTGAGTGGAGACCTGAAGGAGAAGTGAGAGTCTCTATGGCAGGTGGGGATGGTGCTGGGGATGCCGTGATGGTGGAGACGGTGGGAATGGTGCTGGGGACGCTGAGACGATGGAGACGGTGGGAATGGTGCTGGGGACGCTGTGACGGTGGGGACGGTGCTGGGGACGCCGTGACGGTGGAGACGGTGGGGATGATGCTGGGGACGCTGAGGTGATGGAGACGGTGGGGATGGTGCTGGGGACGCTGAGACGATGGAGACAGTGGAGATGGTGCTGGGGATGCAGTGACGGTGGGGATGGTGCTGGGGACACCGTGACTGTGGAGACGGTGGGGATGGTGCTGGGGACGACGTGACGGTGGAGACGGTGGGGATGGTGCTGGGGACGCGGAGACGATGGAGACGGTGGAGATGGTGCTGGGGACGCTGTGACGGTGGGGATGGTGCTGGGGACGCCGAGATGATGGAGACGGTGGAGATGGTGCTGGGGACGCAGTGACGGTGGGGATGGTGCTGGGGACGCCGAGACGATGGAGACGGTGGGCATGGTGCTGGCAGAGGTGGTGGTCACAGTGCTTCCAGCTGTTCATATGGAGGGGCAGGGAAAATGTTAGTCACTCAGTTTTGTCCAACTCTTTGTGACCCCATGGACCATAGACTGCCAGGCTCCTCTGTCCATGAGATTCTCCAGGCAAGAGTACTGGAGTGGGGTGCCATTCCCTTCTCCAGGGGATCTTCCTGACCCAGGGATCGAACCTGGTGGTGGTGATGGTGCTTCCAATTGTTCATATGGAAGGACAGGGAAGAGTCTGGAGACTGGGGGGAAGGAAAGCCCTCTCCTTCAACCCTGTGGTGACACGATTGACAAAAGAGCCCGCCTGTGTGGGAGGAAAGGGTGATTCAGAGATTCTGAAGTCAGAAGAGCTGCATCATCCCAACTTCCCCCAGGCTTCCTGCTGGCTACTCTGGTGCCCCTGTGCAGCGCACATGCATATTCAGACCATCGGGAGGCCGCACTCAGGCTGGTATTTTCCCTTCAAAAAGGGGGAAAAACCCAGGGAACCAGAAATTTGGGGTCAAGTATGACTCTCCGTAGAATGCTTAGAGAATAGGAACCCCAGGGTCTGCTAGCCCTTCCACTGTGAGCTCCAGCTTGTGCCAAGTGCTGGCCTGAATCTAAAGAAGGAAGAAAGAGAAGGCAAGAAATGACCAATGAGTTGGAAGAAGAGGCAGGACAAGTGGATCCTGAGAAAGATGCAGGAGGCCAAGTGAGTCATTTTGAACTTGGACAACTGTTGGTGATGTCCAGGTTCAGGGGGTGACTGAGGTAGTGCCGGGGAGCAGGTCTGGAGGAGGAGCTGGTGTAGGAACCGAGAGGTGATGAGGAGCTCATCTCTATGACCAGGGAATCTGGGCTCCTGGTAGATCTTAAGAAGTCTAAGAGCAAGTGCCAAAGTCTTTGACAAGTGAAAGGAAAGGAATAGGAGGTCCACAGATGGGGAGACAAAAGAGGCTATGAGGTCAAATGGTGTGTGTGAGCCTGGAACTTCAGAGGAACTGGTTTTCTTACAAATAGCTGGGGAGATAAGAGTCAGTGGCTCTCACATCTCAGGAAGTGGAGTTCCTGGGTCTGATGATGCCTTTTGGGGGACACTGTGGATTTAACCCTATAGATTTAATCCCATCGTATAAACTGAGATTTAGTTCAAATCATCTCTTAGAAATCTAAGAGGCCTGGCGCTGTTAATAGTACGTGGTAAATAATGGATACGCAGTTGAATCTGTCCCAGTGACTGACAGTTCAGGGAAGCCACAGCTGAGGGGAGGGAGGAAGGACATGAGCAGGACACGCAGGAGCAGACCAGCAGACAAGGTCTGAGGTCAGGAAGCTGAGTCAGCTCCGAGGAAGCGCAGGGATAGGCGGCAGGAAAGGAAGGAAAGACACGACAGACTTTAGTTAGTGACTCAAATTTAATTTTGTCAGCGTTGGCTTTTTTAAAAAATGTCTTCAGAATTTCTTTGTCTGCAGAAGTGAGAATTTGGAAATTTGCTTTGGCTGTATGATTTTAATATCTAAATGACTAACTTTGCCAAGTTAAAAACTTTGTCCTTCCTTAAGTGTTCAGGTTCCACTATTCATAAATCTACCAAATTTAAACATCACTTTAAAAGGGACTTTGGCTTTTGTTTGATCCTGTTTACAAATTTTGCTAATTAAGCCTAAATAATTTTAGCAGCATTTATAAGTGTAATGTATTTGATATTCTCTGTATTAGTTTGACTTAGTAAAACTTTACTGAGTTCTTAAACAATGCTTATATAACTAATACACTTATAAGAATGATAAACTGTAAACTCTGTTAAATGTTTCAATGTATGACAAGTACTTCGATACATGTTTATACAAACAATGAAAAATTTCAGCTTAAAATCACAATAAATGAAGTAAGCATTTTAAGTTGGAATTACAAGCCTGACCTTGACTCTAATAGGCCAAATTAAAAAAAAAAAAGTGACAAGTCTTTAAAAAACAAATACTCACGGATTCCTTAACACAAAATATTAATGTAAATACTAATTAAAGTCTTCCAGAGTTTGCATCCAGAAACTTTCTGGGTCAAGCATAACCGTCCATACAGTGTCCAAGAAGACAGCAACCTCCAGGCTTTGAAAGGTAACACAAATAAGAAATCATTACATCATCATACATAATTTGTGAATTCCTTCATAGAGAGGTGGCCAATGATATGGATTATGAAGCTGTCAATATTCTTGTCTGTGACCGTGGTTGGTACACATTGAGCCCTGTTTGTGCTTCGTAATAGGACTGAAGCTAGAGAAGGCAGTGGTCACACAGCAATGTCCCTGGGTTTGAGTCATTATCATGAGCTCATTTTTTCCATCCACACGGAAGGCAGCGACTTCTACGCAGGTTGTCACATCACATGGTTGGGTTTAGCAACTATCTGATTCTTAAAATATTTCAACATATTTCCCCAGGCGCTCCAAAGAACTGGGAAATTGATAAAATTCTGCCTTCTTTCCCTATTCTTCCTGATGGATGAGGCCACGCAGAATTAAAATGATACCAGCTGCTCACTAGTGGCTTCGTCTGACTCTGTGGTTGGAAAGAATACACCAACATTTCTTCATTCTTGTTTTTAAACAAGGTCAGCTATCATGTGGCAAGGATAGGAAGTTGGGGCAAGAAGTCACTGGTCACATTTCTGTCCCTTGAAGTCTCACTGTGTCTGTAATGTCCACACTCCATTCCTCTAGACCCAACTAACGCTCCGAAAAGACTCATCAACCCATTACTCAACAAGTAATAGTTGACTAGCGCCTCCTGCGTTCTCAGGGCTGCTGAGGCGTCACTGTACAGATGAGCACAAAGGCCATGCCCTCATGAAATATACTCCAGCCACAACCAGCTGCTGTATGAGAATTTGAACTCTCCTTGTCTGTCGTCTAGTATATGTCTTGCAACAGGTGAAGATTATTGCCTTGTCTGGATTCTTGTATATTTGAATCTAACTCATAACAACTGACCTCATATGTCATCTTCGTGGTTTGGCCCTTTTCATCTGGGATAGTGCATCAAAGAACTTGAACAAAAGTCTCTTTCCCTCTTTTTTCATCTTTCCAAGTTGTAGATTCCTGAAATACTTACAAATTCTTTAAACTAAAAAAGAATCACAAATTTTTATGGGCTTTATGCTCTGAATTAACTTAAGACTGATGCTTCTGATCCTTAGAAATATGTACCAACAAGTTTGAAATCAATTTAGACCAGTCACTTGGACTAACAGATGAAATAGTCAATTTTGCTCTGAGAACTTTTGTCTTTCTTTCTTTTCTTTCTTCCCTCCTTTCTTTTTTCTTTCTTTCTTCTTTAAAAGAATGAACATTTAGGCCATCAGGAATGGTCTAGGAATATATTAATTCCTGGAATCACTGTAGCCCAATGAGTCTAGTCCTGGAATGGATTTTGTAAAATTTGGGTGATGAATTGCTCTGACTATGCACGGAGTAGTATTGGCAAGACAGAAAGCTGAAAATGAGCATTCCAGAAGAAACAAAGCCATCTGAATATGATATTAGAAGATTTTATGATTTATACTTCTGTGTGGTTTAGACTTCCTGAGCTACTTAAGAAATAATTTTCTTTCCATCAAGAAATACCTTAGATCTCTTGCAAGTGAGAAATTAATGTAAACTTATTAAGGTAAAAGTAGATGTTTCATAAGCAAGGCAGAATGACCTGTTGGAGAAATTAGATGTTTTCTCCTTCCTTCTATAAAAAGCAGACAAATGGTCCTCTATTTTGGAGGCCTGATATACCCATTCTTTGCTCTTGGAGAGAAGAGGATTCTTTAAACTCAGTTTTACTGAGATAATTTGTATAGAATAAAATTTATGAATCTCAGAAGTGCCGTTTGATGAGCTTGACAAAGACATACAGTCGCGTAACCGATATCGCAGTCATGATGCAGAACGCTTCCATTATGTCCCACAGCCCCTTTGTGGCCCCGATAGTCAGCCCTCTTCCCAAGCTGGTTTCCTGATATCTCTGCTCTCTGTCATGATTTGTGTAGAATTTCATATAAATGGATTCTATACTATGTATTTGCCCGTGTCTGATTTCTTTCACTTAGTATCATTCTTTTCAGGTCATCCAGTTCTTGTATATTTCAGTACCTCTGTCTTCTTATTGTTGAGTAGGAGAAGGCGATGGCACCCCACTCCAGTACTCTTGCCTGGAAAATCCCATGGGCGGAGGAGCCTGGTGGGCTGCAGTCCATGGGGTTGCTAGGAGTTGGGCACGACTGAGCGACTTCACTTTCACTTTTCAGTTTCATGCATTGGAGAAGGAAATGGCAACCCACTCCAGTGTTCTTGCCTGGAGAATCTCAGGGACAGGGGAGCCCGGTGGGCTGCCGTCTGGTGGGTTGCACAGAGTCGAACACAACTGAAGCGACTTAGCAGCAGCAGCAGCAGCAGTCGTCTATGGTATAGATATACAACAATTTATCTATTCACGAGTTGATAGATACTTGGGTTGTTTCTAGCTCTGAATAAAGTACATGCTTTTTTTGTGGACTTGTTTTTCATTTCTAGTCGGTAAATACCCAGGATTGAGATTACTGAGTCATTGATAAGATGTTATAATTTTACAAGAAACTTTCAAACTTTTGGGGAGTGTCATTTTGCACTGCCAACAGCAACGTATGAAAACATTTGTTCTATGTCCTAACCAACACTTGGCATTGTCAGTCTTTGTTTTTTTTTTAGCCATTCAGGTGAGCATGTGGGCTTCCCTGGTGGCTCAGTGGTAAAGAATCTGCCTGTCAATGCAGGAGATGCAGGTTTGATATCTGGGTGGGGAAGATCTCTTGGAGAAGGAAATGGCAACCCACTCCAGTAGTCTTGCCTGGAGAATCCCATGGACAGAGGAGCCTGGTGGGTTACAGTCCACAGGGTCACAAAGTGTCGGACACGACTGACAACACCACTGTGAGCAGGCAGTGGCATCTCAATGTGTCCCAGCTCCCAGTTTTATTGAGATATGATTGACATGTAATACTGTATTAGTTTAATAATACAACAACAATAATTTTGATATTATTATTATAAATAATTTGATATATGTGTTGTGAAATAATTATTACAACCTTTTTACATAATATCCAGCATGTTAATAACATCCATCACTTCAGCTACCATTTTTTCTTGTGTTGAGAACTGTTAAGACTTATTCTCTTAGCAACTTTCAAAGTTATAATAACAGTATTATTGATTATTGTCACCTCGCTGAACATTACTTTCCCAGAATTTATGCATCTGATATAACTGAGAATTTGTACCTTTTGACCACATATGAAGAGGTCAATTTTATTCTGAAGGTTTTGGTAAATCTTCCAAGTTTCCAAAATGTTTAAAAGTGAAAAATATTGCTCTTCATATGAGATCATAGGCAACAGAAGACAATCTCACATTCGGGCCCATGAAAAAACTAATAGTTAAAGAAGTTGTAGCTATTAAACAAGATGATTTGAAAATCTGTTTAGAGGATGTAGAACTGGAAGACTGTACTTCAGGAAAATGGAAAATGGATAACCAGATATCTGAAATTCCATGATCAGACCAGGCTGAATAGAAACTGTAATAACGAGAACTTAGCTATGAGAATTTTCCACCATGACAGAACTTGAAAGACATGCTTTTTTATACTAACTAAAGACATTCACGGTTGAAAGTGCCAAAGTCTGCTCAATGTCATATCTTCCTTCACAATATTTAAAATCCACAGGATACTTGGATCTCAGTGAAAACTTGATGATTGGAGAATAATTGAAAACAGTTCAGAGGATGCCTTGTGCTACCCACATACTTTTCATTTAAAACAAAATAATATGTAAACTTTGGAGAATGTTACTTTCTTTAGAAAAACCTAACATTGAATTTGGTCAGTGTCCACTTGGTTCTTCACTTAAATCTTATCAGTGGCCAGAAAATTTATCCAATGCAAATATTAAGTAGAATCTAACACTCAGTGTTTCCCAGACACTAGGCATATTAGATGTTAGCAACGTTGTTGTTTTTCAGTCGCCAAGTTATGTCCGGCTCTTTGCGATCCCATGGACTGCAGTATGTCAGGCCTCCCTATCCCTCATCATCTCCTGGAGTTTACCCAAGTTCATGTCCATTGAATCAGTGATGTCGTCCAACCATCTATACTCTGCTGCCCTCTTCTCCTTTTGCCTTCGATCTTTCCCAGCTTCAGGATCTTTTCCAATGAGTTTGCTCTTCATATCAGGTGGCCAAAGTATTGAAGTTTCTACTTCAGCATCGGTCCTTCCAATGAATATTCAAGGTTGATTTCCTTTAGAATGGATTGGTTGGATCTCCTTGCAGTCCAAGGGACTCTCAAGAGTCTTTTCCAACACCAGTCTTTCCCATTCTATTGTTTTCCTCTATTTCTTTGCATTGTTCACTTAGGAAGGCTTTCTTATCTCTCCTTGCTATTCTTTGGAACTCTACATTTAGTTGGGTATAACTTTCCTTTTTTCCCCTTGCCTTTCCCTTCTCTTCTTTTCTCAGCTATTTGTAAGGCCTTGTCAGACAATCATTTTGCCTTTTTGCATTTCTTTTTCTTGGGGATGGTTTTAATCACCGCCTACTGTACAATGTCAGGAACCTCAATCCATAGCTCTTCAGGCACTCTGTTTATCAGATCTAATCCCTTGAATCTATTTGTCACTTCCACTGTATACTCATAAGGGATTTTTAAGTCGTTCCTTGGTAGCTCAGTGGGTAAAGAATCTGCCTCTAGTCAGGAGAACCAGGTTCGATCCCTGGGTGAAGACCTCCTGGAGGAGGAATGACTACCCGCTCCAGTGTTCTTGCCTGGAGAATCCCATGGACAGAGGAGCCTGCGGGCCGCAGTCTGTCGGGTTGCAGGAGCCGGGCACGACTGAACCACTAGCACACATACCCGAATTGCCTAGTGGTTTTCCCTGCCTTCAGTTTAAGTCTGAATCCACACGCAGCTCCCGGTCTTGTTTTTGCGGACTGTAGAGAGCGTCTCCATCTTTAGCTGCAAAGAATACAATCAATCTGATTATATTCATTTTACATAGGGACTATTAAATTCTATTCTTCAAAAATTACAGATGTTATTGACATTGTTCAAAGTAGAAACATTTTGAAGAATGATTATTTGTGTACAAAGATCTGTATATTAATTAATATACAGATTAATTAATTAATCTGCAAGGATTACAGCAGATTTTCATTAAGCGATTTTTGATGGATGTTATTTTTTATTATTTTCTTTAACTAGTACAAAATATTTTATGTGAATAAGACACAGACTGTGTTTTTTGATAACTTCATTTTAGAATTTCAGTCAGATTCTCAAAAATATGGATACCATTAAAGTTATATTTAAGTGAATACACTTTCATATTGTGTTCATTTTCTTTTTTAAAAAAATGTTTTGTGGTTAAATAAGTTTTGAGTTAGAGAAGGTCTGATTTTCTACCAAAAAGAGTCTAAGGTATTTTGGACTCTGACCTGGGTTTTGCCACTTGGCTGTGAGCCATATGGCTTGAGTCAAATTCTTTAATCACTTGAACCGAAAGGTGTTATAATATCAAAACTATTTATTTCACCTGCTATTGGGAGACTCAAGTGAAAAGATTCATATGAAAATGCTTTGAAAACGTGAAGAACTGAACACGTACAAAGATGTGCCCGAGTAGAACGTGCGGAGTTCTGAGGAGAGTGAGGAGAAATCTTCATTGCGAGGAGATGACACCGGTAATACGTTGTGGTAAATACATGATTTTTACCTTATTTTGTCAGAATATTCTAATCGACTTTGGGATTACAAAGCAATAACATCAGTCAATCTAGGCAGCTCTACTAGAAAAGATTCACAGAGAAAGAACAGAGGTTTTAGTTTCAGGGCAAAAAAATTGGAAGGAAGTTTTCCCCAGGATCCACTTGAGAAATCATGAGGAAGGGGTGGGGGTGGGGATTTTGAAGTAATAAGAAGGAAGTCTTTCCGACAACTGGAGAGCCAGGATGGTCAGGAATGAGGAGAAAAGTCCACAGGTAATCAGTAAACTGTACAGAAAACCAGATTCCACCCTCTCAAGTTCAGGTTCATGCCTGTAGATTAAGTTTGCCTGAGATTGGAGCCTTTAATGAGGACTGCTGCTGCTGCTGCTGCTAAGTCGCTTCAGTCGTGTCTAACTCTGTGCGACCCCATAGACGGCAGCCCACCAGGCTCCCCCGTCCCTGGGATTCTCCAGGCAAGAACACTGGAGTGGGTTGCCATTTCCTTCTCCAATGCCTGAAAGTGAAAAGTGAAAGTGAAGTCGCTCAGTCGTGTCCGACTCTTAGCGACCCCATGGACTGCGGCCCACCAGGCTCCCCCGTCCATGGGATTTTCCAGGCAAGAGTTCTGGAGTGGGGTGCCATTGCAATGAGGACTAGGCATGTAGAATAGGGTAACAGAAAGAAACCTTGGTTTCGGGTAAAATTCTGGTTTCAAAACCTCATTTCTGCCACTTAGAATTTGCATGGCATTTCCTCCTGTGTCAAAGAGGAACAAGAATGCTTCTTCAGCTTCTGATCTCAATTTAGGAAGGGCAAATGTAGTTATGAAAATAAAATGTAGTTTATGACTATTAAGGTAGTTCGTTTCCCTTACAGACACGCTTCACTAGTTTCTGTGGCAAAGAAGAAAGCCAAACTAGGCTGTTTGTTTTGGGAATTACCCACTTTGAGAAACAAGGATGGAAATGCTTAGGTTCAAATCGTAGACGCAAGTGGGAGTCCACATCTTTTCACCATAAGAGCAGGGATGGCAGGTGGCAGGCAGCTACGGACGGACAGTCAGCGCACCACAAAGGGACCGCCACAGGATTGAAATGTTTAAATTCCGTGTCGTTCTTATCTGCTCTTCAGGCAAAATTTTGCTGCGTTGGTTTGGATAGTGATTGATGAGTTATTCTCATGCAGGAGATTGTAACCTTGAGAGTGGAGGTGGGCCGTGTAGATATGCTGACGCGGAAATAGTGTTGAAGAGGGCGTAGGGGCAGGGGTGAGCCTGAATTTGGGCATCCATGGGTGCAGAAGAATGGAGAGGTGGAGTTTAAAGACCGAGTGTTTCAGGGTAATAAGAGGCTTTGAGTGCTCGAGGCTTCAGGAAAACACTGGTTGGGTTATAAGCCTTCTCGTTGGTTTCGAAATCTAACTGTGGTGGGGGAATCCCACACGGAGGCGTGAAGCATCTCCCTGCAACCCGGGCCCCAGCGCCCTCCTCCGACCCGGGCAGCACCCGGCAGCTGTGCGGGCAGCACCTGGGTCACGGTCCTCGCCGGAGCCCGTGGGGAAGCGCGGCGGCACGCTGGGCCGCAGGGGTTACGCGCACTCCGCGGAACCGGCGGTCCCTCACCCGCGAGGAGGGGGTGCGCACGGTCCCGCGCGCTCTTCCCGCGCCGCTCCCGGCCGGAGGCTGCGGAAGGCGCTGCAAGGCCGCTCAAGTCCCAGGTACGTCGGGCAGGAATTAGGATCCGCCGGCATCCCCGCTCCGCAGTCGTCTCCGGACCCGGCGGGTGGCCAAGCAGGCAGGGCCCCAGCGTGGCCGAGCGCGGACGCGGGCGCTGGGCATCCCTGCTTCCCGGTCGGTGGCACCCGGGACCCCCGTCGTGCCGCGCGGGTCCCGGGGAGAGTGGGGCACTGGGCCCCGAGGCCGCGACGTTCCCGCCGCCCCGCTCGCGCAGTCCGGGGGAGGAGCGGGGGCCGCCCGGAAAGGGACGGGGGCGTGGCCGGGGTTCGCCCAGCCCTCGGCGTCCGGGTGTCCGCGGGCCGCGGCGGAGCGCAGAGCCCTCGAGCCTCCTAGCGGGGCTCCGTGCTGCGGGCGGCCGCGTTCCCGGAGGCGAGGGGCGGTGGCCAAGGTTCCCCGAAGGGCCGCCCTCTCGCCGGCCGCTGTGCCTGCCCCGGCCGCTCCCGCCTCCTTCACTCGGAGCGGCTGTGACGGGGCCCAGGTGGAAGCTTTCCAGGGTGCACAGGTGCGTCTGCGCTCATGCTTACCGCAGAAACCCAGCTTCCAGGGCTGGGATTTCCCACCAGGGCTCAGAAGTGGGACAGGGTCAGGACTCGGATCTGCCCAGGACTCTCGCTCCCCGCACCCCGAGCCTGGCCTCTGTCCCCGGGGTGGGCTTCACGCCCTTTCAACCTCTATAAATGAGAACTTGTGTTTAGAACTTCTATCCCAGGCAGGAAAATATTTTTCCTGTTTGGGGAGAAAAAAGAAATCTGGGAGAATAGAGAGAAATTGTTCTGGGTGTGAGCAGTTCAGGTGGGTGAGATGCTTGTAATCTTGTAGAAGGTCTCCTCTGCACGGCCTGCAATGTTGCTAACTCAGATCTTGGCAAAAAGCAACTGGGAAGTAGGATGACCTGACTTGAAAGTAGAGACAAAAAAAAGGCAGATATCCTTATTCACCAGTATTTTGTTTCTTCCTGTTCTGAGCAGAAAACATTTGTATCTTTAAACTTTTTGTAGTGAACGCATTTTACAAACATTGCCTGAAGTTGACAGCTTGTTTTGAAAGTTTCTAAGCCATCAGTTAATTTTTTTTCATTGTGTTACTTAAGAATTTGATTTGATTGGTTAAATATCTTGTTTTGATTTTGGTGATTGAGCATAATTAATTATATGTGGCATCTTTGTGTAACCTCTTCATAAATATCTTTAAGTAAATTGCTTGTCAAAAAATTTTTCTTATCTCCACAATATCATTTAAAATTTACATTACTGTGTCCTCATACACAAGAGGCATGTCTGAGTTTCTGAGTGCTGTCTTCTTCCTTATCTATCGTTATGTTTAAAAAAATCCGGTTGTTGCTTCTTGCTGTCTATTCTTACCAGGTTTAACAACTGTCTATGCATAAAATTCTTTTTTTGGTCTTTAATGTCTGGAAATGTCTTAGCTTTACTCTTGGATGTTTATTTAAATGGATGTAAATGTCTAGACTAACAGGTATGTTTTCTCAGCCCTTTGGGGTTATTATTCCATTGTTTTGAGGTTAGATGAGAAATTTCTATTCTTTTTTTGCTTGGGATTTAATATACATTGATAATTCATAAACTTACATTTTTCTTTAATTCTGAAAAATTCTTAGTTATTTGAAAAGACCCTGATGCTGGGAAAGATTGAAGGCAGGAGGAAAAGGGGACGACAGAGGATGAGATGGTTGGATGGCATCACCAACACAATGGACATGAGTTTGAGTAAACTCCGGGAGTTGGCGATGGACAGGGAGGCCTAGTGTGCTGCAGTCCATGGGGTCGCAAAGTGTCAGACACGACTGAGTGACTGAACTAAACTGATATCTTTTAATATTTGGATCCATACCAGCATTTGTGGCAGACCTTATGGGAGATTTCTAGGATGCTAGCTTCTAGCCAGGTGGAGACCGAGGGTCAGAGGGCAGAGATTTGTGAGGGCCCTGTTCACAGAAGGTGTAGCCTCTTCTCTGTGCCTGGCTTTATGGAGAGCCCACTTGCACTTCTCTGCCAGGCATCTGGCCACCAGCCTGTCCCTCTCCAGTCCGGCTTCACCTAGGCATCCCAGCCCTTGCCCTGGAGAGAAGTCTGCTCCTGCTTTCGCTCTGAGCCACAGGGCTTCAGCTTCCTCTCAGCTAGGTCACCTCTAACGCCAGGCTTACTCCTCAGACTCCTATTCTATCCTAAGTCTGGGACCAATAATTCCTCACCACTCTGGCAACTTTCTGAATTCTTTAGGCACATGATTTTTATACTTTGTGCAGGTCCACAACCTTCATTAGATGTGACTCCACTCCATCTAACTTGAGCATCCCTTCCCTTTCCTGGTGTCTTACATTGAAGAGTTCTCTGCCCCCTGCTATAATGTCTTGAGGAAATGTGAGGAGAGACAAGTAATTCTGACCTTAAGTATCAAGTTGTTAACCATAGTTTTAGCATCATCAATAATTATTATTTGTTGAAAACTGGTCATGCAATAGGTGTCATATAATATTTATATGAAATAGCCCAAGACCTCTACTCATATACATTTCACCTTTTAAAGAGAAAAAGAAGCTAGGAAAAATTTTAAAATGGGCATCAGTTCAGTTCAGTTGCTCAGTCGTGTCCGACTCTTTGCGACCCCATGAATCGCAGCACGCCAGGCCTCCCTGTCCATCACCAACTCCCAGAGTTCACTCAGACTCACGTCCATCAAGTCAGTAATGCCATCCAGCCATCTCATCCTCTGTTGTCCCCTTCTCCTCCTGCCCCCAATCCCTCCCAGCATCAGAATCTTTTCCAATGAGTCAACTCTTCGCATGAGGTGGCCAAAGTACTGGAGTTTCAGCTTTAGCATCATTCCATCCAAAGGAATCCCAGGGCTGATCTCCTTCAGAATGAACTGCTTGGATCTCCTTGCAGTCCAAGGGACTCTCAAGAGTCTTCTCCAACACCACAGTTCAAAAGCATCAATTCTTCGGCACTCAGCTTTCTTCACAGTCCAACTCTCACATCCATACACGACCACTGGAAAAACCATAGCCTTGACTAGACGGACCTTTGTTGGCAAAGTAATGTCTCTGCTTTTGAATATGCTATCTAGGTTGGTCATAACTTTCCTTCCAAGGAGTAAGCGTCTTTTCATTTCATGGCTGCAGTCACCATCTGCAGTGATTGTGGAGCCCCAAAAAATAAAGTCTGACACTGTTTCCACTGTTTCCCCATCTATTTCCCATGAAATGATGAGATCGGATGCCATGATCTTAGTTTTCTGAATGTTGATCTTTAAGCCAACTTTTTCACTCTCCAGTTTCACTTTCATCAAGAGGCTTTTTAGTTCCTCTTCACTTTATGCTATAAGGGTGGTGTCATCTGCATATCTGAGGTAATTGATATTTCTCCTGGCAATTTTGATTCCAGCTTGTGCTTCTTCCAGCCAAGCATTTCTCATGATGTACTCTGCATAGAAGTTAAATAAGCAGGGTGACAATATACAGCCTTGATGTACTCCTTTTCCTATTTGGAACCAGTCTGTTGTTCCATGTCCAGTTCTAACTGTTGCTTCCTGACCTGCATACAGGTTTCTCAAGAGGCAGGTCAGGTGGTCTGGTATTCCCATCTCTTTCAGGATTTTCCACAGTTTATTGTGATCCACACAGTCAAAGGCTTTGGCATAGTCATATTTGACTTTAAATTTTAGTATAATAAAAAAAATTGGTATAGATTCCTTAAGATTTGTGTACTATCTTACAAAGTGGACAAAAATCAAGTAAATTTTGGTTGTTCAGTAAAATTATACTAAGAGGATTTTTCCTCCAACAACTGATTAAGCAAGAAGACAATGGCATAGACATAGGCGCAAACAGTAATAGTCATCTCATCTTAACTCTGTTAGTTTTAGAGGTGGGGACAATGCTGGATCTGTGGCCTCTGTGGGTTCGTGTCTATTGTCTGCTGTTTCTGCTCTTCTTGTGCTTATTACCTTGCTTCCGTTAGTGCCTGGTTGTTTTTGTTTTATACTGGACATTGTATCTGAAAACTTGTTTCAGATTTTCAAATGACGTCTGAGGCCTAGGATGATGCTGTCTTCTTCTGAAGCAAATTTTCCTTTGCTACCTAGTGCTAGGTACCCATGAGCACTAGCATTCCAGAAATGATCTTGGTCCTTATTCAGAGATTGAGGCTGCCTGAGCCATCTGGATAAATCAGAGCTGTGATGGAACCTCTGTGAGGACTTATCTTCCTCTAATTTGGCCTTTCCTATCCAATCCATGACTGCCCCAGACCTTAACACTTAACTCCCTGTCTTCTGAGGCTGTCAAAAATGCTCTGCAGCTTGTCAGACTGTGATACTGTGTTCAAAGTGATAAAAATCAAGGCTGAAAATTTTGGCAGAGCATTTGAAACTATGACAATGACATAGCAGATGTGTAAAGGAGCCAAATAGAAATTATATAGCTTAAAACTGTAATAATAAAAAAATTTAAAATCAGTGGATAGATTTAACAGTAAATTAAACATAGTTGAAGAAAGAAAAATAAACTAGAAAACAGATCAGAAGAAAATGTTTAGACTGAAACTTGAAGAGACCAAAGTATGGAAAGAACTGAGTGGAGAGAGACATGGAGGACACAGCTAAACTAGTGCCCAGAGGAAAATCCATGACCTGAAGTGGGTATGTCAGCAGTGAAGAACGGCTGAAAGTGAATGAGGAAACATGGGGCCAAGGAAACTCAAATGAGAACATTAAAATAAATCCAGAGAAAGCAGAAGGAAGGAAATAGTAATATAAGAATAGAAATTAATGAAGTAGAAAATCGAGGCTCTGTCGACTGAAAAGTTGGTTTTTTGAAAATGCTAATAAAGATGATAAACCTCTGGCAAGACAATCGAGAAAGAAAGCAGGCATGAATAACTCATCTAAGGAATAGAATAGAGGTCCTGTAGACATTAAAATAATAAGAGGATGTAAGTAACTATGTCAGTAACTTTGACAAATTAGGAGAAAATTTGATAAATTCCTTGAAAAACATAACTGACAAAAGAATAAAAAGAAAATCTGAATCATTCTGTAACTGTTAAATTAATGTATTTAACAACATTAGGAGGAAGGAAATTCAAGGGGCAATTTTATTTCTGAGTATAGATTCAGAAATTCTAAACAAAATATTATAAACAAAATCCAGCAATATATAAAAAGGATAATCAGTTCAGTTCAGTCGCTCAGTCATGTCCGACTCTTTGCGACCCCATGAACTGCAGCACGCCAGGCCTCCCTGTCCATCACTAATTCCCAGCTGCTGCTGCTGCTGCTGTGTCGCGTCAGTCGTGTCCGACTCTGTGCGACCCCATAGACGGCAGCCCACCAGGCTCCCGTCCCTGGGCTTCTCCAGGCAAGAACACTGGAGTGGGTTGCCATTTCCTTCTCCAATGCATGAAAGTGGAAAGTGAAAGTGAAGCCGCTCAGTTGTGTCCGACTCTAGCCAACTCTAGCGACCCCATGGACTGCAGCCTACCAGGCTCCTCCGTCCATGGGATTTTCTAGGCAAAAGTACTGGAGTGGGGTGCCATTGCCTTCTCCACCAATTCCCAGAGTTCACTCAAATTCACGTCCATCGAGTCGGTGATGCCATCCAGCCATCTCATCCTGTCGTCCCCTTCTCCTCCTGCCCCCAATCCCTCCCAGCATCAGAGTCTTTTCCAATGAGTCAACTCTTCACATGAGGTGGCCAAGGTACTGGAGTTTCAGCTTTAGCATCATTCCATCCAAAGAAATCCCAGGGCTGATCTCCTTCAGAATGGACTGGTTGGATCTCCTTGCAGTCCAACGGACTCTCAAGAGTCTTCTCCATCACCACAGTTCAAAAGCATCAATTCTTCAGCGCTCAGCTTTCTTCACAGTCCAACTCTCACATCCATACATGACCACAGGAAAAACCATAGCCTTGACTAGACGGACCTTTGTTGGCAAAGTAATGTCTCTGCTTTTGAATATGCTATCTAGGTTGGTCATAACTTTCCTTCCAAGGAGTAAGCGTCTTTTAATTTCATGGCTACAGTCACCATCTGCAGTGATTTTGGAGCTCCCCAAAATAAAGTCTGACACTGTTTCCACTGTTTCCCCATCTATTTCCCATGAAGTGATGGGACCAGATGCCATGATCTTCGTTTTCTGAATGTTGAGCTTTAAGCCAGCTTTTTCACTCTCCACTTTCACTTTCATCAAGAGGCTTTTTAGTTCCTCTTCACTTTCTGCCATAAGGGTGGTGTCATCTGCATATCTGAGGTAATTGATATTTCTCCTGGCAGTCTTGATTCCAGCTTGTGCTTCTTCCAGCCAAGTGTTTCTCATGATGTACTCTGCATATAAGTTAAATAAGCAGGGTGACAATATACAGCCTTGACGTACTCCTTTTCCTGTTTGGAACCAGTCTGTTGTTCCATGTCCAGTTCTCATTGTTGCTTCCTGACCTGCATACAGGTTTCTCAAGAGGCAGGTCAAGTGGTCTGGTATTCCCATCTCTTTCAGAATTTTCCACAGTTTATTGTGATTCACACAATCAAAGGCTTTGGCATAGTCAATAAAGCAGAAATAGATGTTTTTCTGGAACTCTCTTGCTTTTTCGATGATCCAGTGGATGTTGGCAATTTGATCTCTGGTTCCTCTGCCTTTTCTAAAACCAGCTTGACCATCTGGAAGTTCACGGTTCACATACTGCTGAAGCCTGGCTTGGAGAATTTTGAGCATTACTAGCGAGTGAGATAAGTGCAATTGTGTGGTAGTTTGAGCATTCTTAAGGATAATACATCCAGACAAATGGGTTTATTTTAAAAATGCGAGGTTGCCTTAACACTAAAGTTTATCTGTGTAGTCACCAATATTTATTAACAAAGTAAAGAAGGAAATGTTATTATCTCAATAGTTATAGGAAGAAAAAAAGAATTTGATAAAATTCAGCATTTACTAAAAAACAGAATAAAGTATAAGGAAAAAGAAAATCAAATGAAAAAAGGAAATCAAATGATCATTATATCTGGATGATATGATTATGTATGTAGCAAATAAACAGGAATTTATAAACTGTGAAAATTGCTGAATTAGTTTTGCAAGGTTGCTCAATGCATGGTAAATACGTAAAATTTAATTGAATTTCTCTGTATCTATAGGTATATGCCATATATAAGTAACACTATTTTTAAAACTTCAAAAGTGTCAAATGCCTAGGAATAAATATCACAAAAATATGCTCAAGACCTGTGTATGGAAAAATCATAGGTATTATTGCAATAAAGAAGACCAAAATAAATAGAAATATATCATGCTCATGAATTGAGAACCTCAATATATAATGATGTCAATAATCCCCAAATTATCTATAGATTGATGGTATTGCCAATTAAAAATCAATGGATTTTGTTTTTGAAACTTCTGAGCTAATTCTGTAGTTCATAAGAATATACAGAAGGCCAAGACTAACCAAGGCTCACTTAAAGAAGAACAAGGAGGAAGGCCTTGCTCTTCTGGATATGAAGATGAGTCATATATGTAATGTTGCCAGTACAAAGACATATGCGTAGACATCGGATCGGAATAGAGAGCCGTGAGGAGGCACACTCACCCTTAGATGGACGTGTGAGGACTGGCAAAGGTAGTATTGTTGTTTCCCCAAAATGATCTTTTGAAAAAGGTACTGAGTCAAACAGCTTCCTCGGTGATTCAGCAGGTAAAGAATCTTCCTGCAGTGCAGGAGACATAGGAGACATGGGTTTGATCCCTGGGTCAGAAAGATCCCCTGGAGGAGAAAATGCCAACCCACTCCAGTATTCTTGCCTGGAGAATTTCGTGGACAGAGGAGCCTGGTGAACTACAGTCCATGGGGTTGCAAAGAGTCAGACATGACTGAGCCACTGAGCACGCGTGCGCGCGCGTGAGCGCACGCACACACACATACACACACACACCGAGTCAAACACTGCTTTCTGCACTTAGTTTCTCAGGAAGAGAAAGTTCTGATGGTCTGATTGTCCCTCAACCCAACAAACCCCCTTGCTCTGCCTGGGATTCTCAGCATCCCTCCTGTCTGCTAGTTGTTAGGTGCAAAACAGGTTGAAGAGCATGGAACCTTTTTCTTTTGGTTAAAGAGCACACTCTTCATGGAGCTGCTTCTAGTGAAAGGTGGTCAGAGAGAGCTGTTACTTGGCTTTGTGAGACCTCTAACTCTTGGGGGCATTAGGTCAGACAAGAGATGTGTTCTAGTGGAAGATCTGAAGGGTACAAGTTGGAGGTGGTAAATCCACTTGGTTAAGCCTAGCCCTTTTCTTAAACTGCTTGCTTTTTCATCCTCTATAATTCATTTACTCATTTTTCAATCCATGATTGGTCCTGCTCCATATTCCCAGGTGGTACTGTGCTTTTTATGTCATTGTTCAGTGGCAGTCTACCTGTGTTAGTGTTGTTGGAGGTGTTAGGAAGTTCATTTTTTATCCTATTCATACATTCCATTTCCCTCTTGGTTATTTCTTGGTGTATATGTGTGTGTGTGAAGAATTGATGCTTTTGAACTGTAGTGTTGGAGAAGACTCTTGAAAGTCCCTTGGACAGCAAAGAGATCCAACCAGTCCATCCTAAAGTAAATCAGTCCTGAATATTCATTGGAGGACTGATGCTCAAGCTGAAACTCCAATACTTTGGCCACCTGATGTGAAGAACTGACTCACTTGAAAAGACCCTGATGCTGGGAAAGATTGACGGCAGGAGGAGAAGGGGATGACAGAGGATGAGATGGTTGGATGGCATCACTGACTCAGTGGACATGAGTTTGAGTAAACTCTGGGAGTTGGTGATGGACAGGGAGGCCTGGCGTGTTCCAGTCCTTGGGGTCACAAAGAGTCGGACACAACTGAGTGACTGAACTGAGCTGATGTGTGTTATATCTCATTCATTTATGGCTGGCTCGGTCTGTGTTGCTGCGTGTGGGCTTCTCATTGAGGTGGCTTCTCTTATTGTGGGGCATGGATTCTAGGTGCATGGGCTTCAGTACTTACAGCACATGGGCTCAGTAGCTGTGGTGCAGCTGAGTCCGCTGCATTGGCAGGTGGCTTCTTAACCACTGGACCCCAGGGAAGTCCCATGTTTTATATCTTACAGAACATTTCTCAAGAACTGGAATTAAGCCATGATGTCAAACACAGTCATTCACTTGAACCTCTTTTCTTTGTAGGTCAAATCACTGGACAATGCCACGTGCTTTGTGGACAGCGTGGGTCTGGGCTGTAATCATCCTGTCCACGGAAGGAGCCTCTCATCAGGCTTCTTCTCTGTCTTGTGACCCAACTGGTGTCTGCGATGGCCATTCCAGATCTTTAAACTCCATCCCCTCTGGTCTCACGGACGGTGTGAAAAGCCTTGACCTGTCCAACAACGAGATCACCTATGTCAGCAACAGAGACCTGCAGAGGTGTGTGAACCTGAAGACTCTGAGGCTGGGGGCCAATGAAATTCACACAGTGGAGGAAGATTCTTTTTTTCACCTGAGGAATCTTGAATATTTGGATTTATCCTATAATCGCTTATCTAACTTATCATCCTCCTGGTTCAGGTCCCTTTATGTCTTGAAATTCTTAAACTTACTGGGAAATGTATACAAAACACTTGGGGAAACATCTCTTTTTTCTCATCTCCCAAATCTGCGGACCCTGAAAGTAGGAAATAGTAACAGCTTCACTGAGATTCATGAAAAGGATTTCACTGGACTGATTTTTCTTGAGGAGCTTGAGATCAGTGCTCAAAATCTGCAGATATATGTGCCAAAGAGTTTAAAGTCAATCCAGAACATTAGCCATCTGATTCTACATCTGAAGCAGCCTGTTTTACTCGTGGACATTCTTGTAGATATTGTAAGTTCCTTAGATTGTTTAGAACTGAGAGATACTAATTTGCACACTTTCCATTTTTCAGAAGCATCCATCAGTGAAATGAATACATCTGTTAAAAAGCTTATATTTAGAAATGTGCAATTCACCGATGAAAGTTTTGTCGAAGTTGTCAAACTGTTTAACTATGTTTCTGGGATCTTAGAAGTAGAGTTTGATGACTGTACCCATGATGGAATTGGCGATTTTAGAGCACTGAGTTTGGACAGAATTAGACACCTAGGTAACGTGGAGACGTTAACAATACGGAAGTTGCATATTCCACAGTTTTTCTTATTTCATGATCTCAGTAGTATATATCCACTCACAGGCAAAGTTAAAAGAGTCACAATAGAAAACAGTAAGGTTTTTCTGGTTCCTTGTTTACTTTCACAACATTTAAAATCATTAGAATATTTGGATCTCAGTGAAAACTTAATGTCTGAAGAAACCTTGAAAAACTCAGCCTGTAAGGATGCCTGGCCCTTCCTTCAAACCTTGGTTTTAAGGCAGAATCGTTTGAAATCACTAGAAAAAACGGGAGAACTTTTGCTTACTCTGGAAAATCTGAATAACCTTGATATCAGTAAGAATAATTTTCTTTCAATGCCTGAAACTTGTCGGTGGCCAGGAAAAATGAAACAGTTGAACTTATCCAGCACAAGGGTACACAGTTTAACCCAGTGCCTTCCCCAGACCTTGGAAATTTTAGATGTTAGCAATAACAATCTCGATTCATTTTCTTTGATTTTGCCACAACTCAAAGAACTTTATATTTCCAGAAATAAGTTGAAGACTCTACCAGATGCCTCCTTCTTACCCGTGTTATCAGTTATGAGAATTAGCAGAAATATAATAAATACTTTCTCAAAGGAACAACTTGATTCTTTTCAGCAGCTGAAGACTTTGGAGGCCGGTGGCAACAACTTCATTTGCTCCTGTGACTTCCTGTCCTTCACACAGGGACAGCAGGCGCTGGGCCGTGTCCTGGTCGACTGGCCCACTGAGTACCGCTGTGACTCTCCCTCCCACGTGCGGGGCCAGCGGGTGCAGGACGCCCGGCTCTCCCTTTCTGAATGCCACAGGGCGGCTGTGGTGTCCGCCGCGTGCTGTGCCCTCTTCCTGTTGCTCCTGCTCACGGGGGTTCTGTGTCACCGTTTCCATGGACTGTGGTACATGAAGATGATGTGGGCCTGGCTCCAGGCCAAGAGGAAGCCCAGGAAGGCTCCCCGCAGGGACATCTGCTACGATGCCTTCGTGTCCTACAGCGAGCAGGATTCCTACTGGGTGGAGAACCTCATGGTCCAGGAGCTGGAGCACTTCAACCCTCCCTTTAAGCTGTGTCTTCATAAGCGAGACTTCATTCCTGGCAAGTGGATTATCGACAATATCATTGACTCCATTGAAAAGAGCCACAAAACCATCTTTGTGCTTTCGGAGAACTTTGTGAAGAGCGAGTGGTGCAAGTATGAGCTGGACTTCTCCCATTTCCGTCTCTTTGATGAGAACAATGATGCTGCCATTCTGATTCTGCTGGAGCCCATTGACAAGAAGGCCATTCCCCAGCGCTTCTGTAAGCTGCGGAAGATCATGAACACCAAGACCTACCTGGAGTGGCCCGTGGATGAGACTCAGCAGGAAGGGTTTTGGTTAAATTTGAGAGCTGCAATAAGGTCCTAGGATCCTTCATTAAGGGTCAGTCTTGGTCTGGTGGTGGTCCTTCTATCACTAGTTATAACTGAGTCCATTCTGACTCAATTATATGTAAACCATCCAGTGAATATTCATTGGAAGAACTGATGCTGAGGCTGAAGCTCCAATACTTTGGCCACCTGATGTGAAGAGCTGACTCACTGGAAAAGACCCTGATGCTGGGAAAGATTGAGGGAAGGAGGAGGAGAAGGGGACGACAGAGGATGAGATGGTTGGATGGCATCACTGACTCAGTGGACATGAATTTGAGCAAACTCCAGGAAATAGTGAAGGACAGGAAAGCCTGGTGTGCTGCAGTCCATGAGGTTGCAAAGAGTTAGAATTTAGCGACCGAACAACAACCATATATAAACTATATGAATGAGGACCTGCTTACTAAAATGACTAAAACTGTTCAAATTTTGTCTAGAGTGCTGTTTTATCAAAACTGCTACCAAATTGGAAAAACATGGTTCTAGGCTTTTATTTATCCTATGAGACAGTCATGATCTCAGTCCATTATTGATATGTGAATTATCTGTAGCAGTTGGCTTAGTTCATTAGGAAACAGCAGAAATGAATAGATTTTAAATGCCTTTCCATCAGCTTTCTGCCAGGGGACTCATCCATGTCTGGAGAGGGTGTTCTTTGTCCCCCAGCTGTCCCTTCTGTGTGTGACTGCTCTCAGGAGCAACAAGACAAAATGTTAAAGTCCTTCAGCCAAATGTATTGTTTTCAGAAAAAAAAAGTGCTGTTTTGTGTCCCCATTAAGCTTTACAGGATACTAAAATACCTAGAGGGTATATTTTAAAATGAACTGTGTGCGTCTTCCTCAGTATTTGATAAGTTTCTCCAGCCATAGTTACTTGAGAGAGCGTATATAACCCAAGGTGCAGTAAATTATGTATTTCTATGGAAATGAAACTAATGAAATAAACACTCAGTTTTGAAGAATTTTAAAGCAGTCTCCTATATCCCTGATGCTGATCTTCAGCCTTTAGTTATATGCGAGGTTCTCATTACTGTCTGGTTACTCTGCCCCCTGAATCATATTGCTTTTTCCTTCTTTTAAAAAGTCTTGTTTCTAATTCTAAAAAGGGCTCTCTTTTTCTCTTTCTGAAATGTTATAGAAGTATGTGTGAGCTAAATAAATTTTTAAGCAAGCATCGACCTAGAGGTTCCTCACAATGACTCAAAAATATTTGATACACAGTGATTTAAAAGAAAGATACTACTTCCATATGTTAATTTTTAGAATCTAGATAATAAGGCATTAAATGAATGCATTAAATTTAAAAGCAAGGAGCTGTTCCTGGATTTTGTGCAACTCTCTTGGTAAGCTGGGAACCATGTGTGAAGGAAGTGACCTTGCTTCATCTTCAGCCAGAACTGGGTCTGTGTGGTTTACTGGGGTCTGAAGTCAGAAAGCCCTGGGTTAGGACAAGTGCATCTTTGGGTAAGTCGGTCTGACCGCAGATATTTCCCTGTCACAAAGACAGGGCAGTAATGAATCCATCAGAGGGTCCTGTGTCGAGACTGATGTGCAGCAGAGTCAGTGAAGCCCTGGGTGTGCGCCCCGGGGTGCTGTTCAGGCTGAGGAGGCAAGAGGAATGCCCGCAAGAATGGAGACCCGGGGCCCACACAGGCCGACAGGCACCTGTGGTGGATGTTAGCGATTATTATTTTCCATGGAGTGGTTCATCTCATTAGATATTATGGTTTGTAAATGAACATTTTTGTGTTATGGGTCCTAGTGGGGATCTCGGGTATATTTTCTGCTGTTTGCAGAAAGTTATACCAAAGAAATAAGTCCATTAAATGCATAATAGGTTTTAGTCCTTGGGAAACCCAAGGGTGGGTTCTTCTCTCTTACAAACTCCTGGGAGCATGCAGTGGAGGAGACAGTAGCCAGTCTAATAAAAAACAGGCAAGTTCAGGAAGAGGAAACTAGAGATGCCACAGAAACCAAACACAAAATGGACTTTTTGCTTTACTTCTCTATTTCCTACATAAGTATAACATTGTCATGAGAACCAGACAAATTTAACATGGACGTGATCTGTAGATTTAATTTCAGTAATTTAAACAGCAACAGAAACAGCTTCATAGTTAATTGATAGATCTAAAATAATTTTTTGAAAAGAATCTTAATTTTTTTCATTACAAATGTTAAACTGTAGAAATTTTGGAAAAGAAACTACAGCATATAAAAGAAATTAAAAAATAAAAAAATAAAAAAAAATAAAAGAAATTAAAGAGTCAGCTCTTATCCCTTCACCTTGAGCTAACCTCTGGTAACTGGAGATAGGTTAGTGCTCTCCATAATTTTTTCAATGTGTATATATATATTACTTCATAAAACTGAGATTAGATTTTACATGCTTAAACTGTATAAAGAAAATAGCATCTCTTTTTTTGCCCCTGATATTGTTTGGTAATTATCTAACATTTCTAAGCTCTGAAGTTCAGTCACAATTCCATGCAGACATCTATTGGTTTACTTGCTCACAGTTCTAAAGGGTCATCATGCAGCTCTCCATAAAAAATAAGTGGCAAATACCCCAGAGGTCGAATACATCAGAGGTCACATACAACAGAGGTCATTTAAGGACTCTTGTACAGAAGAGAAACTAAGTTTTAGTTGGTGTTTATCCAACTGCGAGGTGCTTTGTCAATATCCAGTTCAAGAATCTCATTTTCTCTCTTTAACCTTGCACATGGCTGCTATGTAATATATATGGAATTGTTGAAATGTCTGCTGAGGAGGGAAATAAACTAGAGTTAAATCTTCTAATAATCTGGATGATGAGCCAGTTGTAATACTGAAGCATTGAGTAGTTTCAAGAAGGAAAATTACCAACAGGTAGAAATCTTAATGTGAGGGACTTCCTTGGTGTTCCTGTGGTTTAGAATCCACCTTCCAATGCAAGGGATGTAGGTTTGATTCCTGGTGGGGGAACTAAGATCCCATATGCCTCGGAGCAACTAAGCTTCTGCCCTGCAACTAGAGAAAGCCTATGCATTGCAATGAAGAACTGGACAGCCAAAAAAACATCTTAATGTGAGATCTCATTATAACTCTGATGGAATTTTGTATGAAGCACATTGCCAAAATTATTGAAAATTTATTAAGTATAACTGATTTATAGTGTTGAGTTAATTTCTGCTGCACAGCAAAGTGATTCAGTTATACATATATGTCCATTCTTTTTCATATTCTTTTCCATTATGATTTATCACAGAATACTGAATATAGTTCCCTGTGCTACACAGGAGGAGGTTGTTGTTTATACTTTCTATATATAATAGTCTGCATCTGCTAATCCCAAACTCCCAATCCAACAGTCACCTGGCGCCCCTCCCCACTGGCAACTCCAAGTCTGTTCTGTCTGGGAGTCTGTTTCTGTTTCATAAATCAGTTCATTTGTGCCATATTTTAGATTCCACGTATAAGTGATATCATAGGATATTTGTCTTTCTGATTTACTTCACTCAGTAGGATAATCTAGGTCACCTATGTTGCTGCAACGTGTTGCCCGTGTTTTGGCAATAGACGTGTTTCCTTTTTACTTCCTTCAAGTATAATATCGTCAAGTGTTGCAGATGTCTGGTGTGATGTATAGTGGTGACTATTTAGTAAATGACCAGTAATTTAAAATGAATTAATTTGAGGGAATTAAACGTGGTAATACCATTCTTAGGTTAATTTGTTCTGACTTGTCTTCTGAATTCTGTTCATTTTTTCTCTCTTGTTGGATTGGTTCATTTGTTCAGCAGATATTTATTGGTGCCTCTTATGTGTCACATGGTGCCCAAGTGCTGCAAAGATAGTAGGGAACAAAACATAAAATCCTCTGTCTTCATGGAGAGGAATTCAGACATTAGACAAATGAGTCTATGATGTGATTTCAGGTGTTGAAAAGGGCTGGGATGGAAACGAAAACAGTATGGCCATGGAAGGAGTGTGTGTGTGTTTACGTGTAAACAGGGTGGCCCAGAAGAAGAGAGGGGTGCGCTCCCTCAGTCACCCGTGGGTGGGCTGAGTGTGCAGCAGCCCCAGCGGACCCCGCGTGGCTCTGGCCCATTGTGAGGACGGCAGCACCCGGTGCTAGAGGTTTCGAGAGTGATCGCTAATGGAAGGGCTCAGTGGTACCAAAGCTGCCGCAGGGTAACAAGAACAGAGACCAGAAAAGACCGTGTCCTTAAACCATAGATTTAATGACTCTACTTCTTTGAAGGTATTCAACTGATAAGACGGCATTTGTTGTAACTCAATAAAATGGTATGTGAGAAGCACTTTGCAGACCCCTGAAACCCATCCCAGGTGAGATCACTGTAAGCCAAACTCGGGATGGGATGTCCACGGTGGGTGGTACCAAAAGTGCCACGAGCACGGATGAGAAAAGGGTTGTAACCCGAAAGATGCAAGGCCTCTGTGTTTATTCCACTGCTCAGCTTCTGTTTAAATTCTTTCCACACAGACCCAGTGCCAGTTTTTATTCAGTTCTCTAAATTCTTGGGATCTCTAAAAATTAAAAGAGTATTAGAAAATATTTCAACATGCAGTACATTGCTTCTGGGGTAAGCGTGCCATGCTATTCCAGCCCTAGTGAATAGTTAATGCCTTGGACGATTCCGATTACCACGGGTTGCCAGGCTACCAGGTAACGAAGCCAGTCCAGGATCTGTCCGTATAGAAAGTGTGTGCGCTCCCAGCTGAATCTCAGTTAAGGAGGTTGTGCTACATCTAGCCACGTAGCAGAAACAGTCACAGTTATTTATACTACATCTAATTTCTAAAAGTAAAATGGTCTACAATAAAATCCCCAAATATAATCCCAAATAAGAATAAAAGGTAAGGGTCACATACTGAAAGAAAGAGGAAGCGGGGAATGATGAACGTGGAAAATCAAGGGCAATGAAAACTACCGTTAAGCGAGCAAAAACAGCTCTGGGCTATTCTGCCATCCGTTCATCAGAGGGAACTCACTGCATGTTAAAAAGGAAGACATAGTTCACTGATAATACATATCCTATCCTGGTCCCTCAGCTAGACTGTGCTGAGGGAACTTCATACGTAGTATCTCTATTAGCCGTGTTATACACGGAAAGGCAGACTTTTCATATGAATCATCTTACACTGAATCTCAATGAGGAGTGCATGTGTTTCTTTAGCTGCCTTAGAAGAATGATGCTTGTTGTTAGGATGTTCCATTCAGAAACATAGTTTTGTATTTCACAGAAAAAAAAAAGTACATGTAATATTTAAAAATTTATTCTCTCAAGACCATTTTGTTCTCTCAAAGAAACCAATTGTCTTTTATTATTCAAATGATCGTTAAGGTGACATTTACGATCATATTATCACCCATTTTATAACAAAGACACATATACTGAGGTTTCACAAGTGAGTTATTAACCAAAAGCTGTTCTGGCTTCAGCCTAGTGAGGAGAAAAGGTGCATCACAGCCTTCTGCCGGGGCTGTTCTTGGCCGGGTTCTGAGAGAAAAGCCAGCTGGGAGGGAGCTGAGCGGGTTCTCTGCGCTGGGGTGTGGCTCTGAGACCCAGGGTCCACCTCGCTGCCGCCCTGTGGCTCTACTGGCAAGTCCTTCCTGACCTGCAGCTCTCAGCCACGGCGGCGCTTCTGCAGATAGCCATTGGTGAACCTGCACAGCGAGGGTCGGTGAAGAGTCAGGGGGCAGGGATCGGGGATCTCCTTTAGCACTGTGAAAGTCAGGTGACTGGAACTCAGAAGGAATACGGCAAGTCCCCTACATATGAGTGAGTTCCGTTCAGAGAGTGCTTTCGTAAGTCCAACCAAGTTATCTAGGTACCCAACTAACATGATCGTATACATACTGTACTTTTCACACAAATAACACATAAAAATCAAGCAAACAAAAAATGACACGTTTTTGATCTTATAGTACAGTACCAGGAAAGGTACAGCAGTACAGTACAGTGGCGGAACAGACACACGAGCTAACTTACATGACTGGACACGCAAAGGCATGTTCCCATCCCTGAAAGTTCACGGCTTGGAGGTGCACACGTAGGGGACTGACTGTAGGAAGGCTGCTGCTGAGGAGCTAAGAGGGAGTTCCTGGCAGGCTGTGGCCATCCCCTCAGGGCTCTTCCACTTAAGGGGGATGCGTTTTAGATCTGTTTACCCCCCTGGAAGAGACACTGTGGTCTTGGGCGGGTGGGGTGGAGGGCCAAGGCTTGCAGTCAGCGCTGGAGGGGACACTCCCTTCCTGTGACCTTAACGAGATGTGAGTTTATTTGGTCGGGGGTCCCTGCTGTCTATAAAAATCCTGTTGTTGCCAATTCACTGACCAAATCTGTAGTAGGTCTTCAGTCCTTTCAATATTATTATTACTTAGGTTAGCCTAAGAAAAGATGAGATATAGCAAGGAATTAAAGAAGCCAAAATTCAGGGGGAAAAACCCTACTAATTCTGGAAATAATACAATTTGGTACACCTTAAAAATACTTTTCTATATTCTAGTTCACAGTTGGGGCTTTTAAATTTTCTATTCTATTTTCCTCCCCATCCACTCATCTTATCCACCCGTTATTTATCATCTGTCTCTCTGCCTATCTGTCATCCATTTATCTGCCTACCTACTTATCTTATCCTTCCATATATTCATATTATCCATATTTGCAATGTCCCATCACATTTTCACTAAAGTCCTTATAGTGGAATAAGTGGAATACAAAGAGTAGAATGTATCTTTTTTGGCATTTAACTTAGCTGGAATAGTAACGCAGACATGGGCAAGAAAAGGGACAAGTCACTTTGAAATAGGTAGTTAGGGAAAACAGTGTTTTCTGCCGTACCTGTAGTGACGATAAGGAAAGTTTAGATTAGAGAATGTGTTGCCAGAAAATAATATTTCATAACTTTATAAAAAGGATACGGGTTATTGATCATCCTCTTCAAATCGACCTTCTCTTTGCAGTAAGGGCACGTCTGCTTTTTACCAACAATACACCAACCTCGGATGCAGAATTCATGAAAGCTTAGGGATCTTGTTAGGGAAGCTTCTGGATATTGAAGGGTAAGGTCTACTTCATGACGATGTGATGGAAGTGATGCCACCTGTTGGGTGGAGTGGTGGAGGCAGAAATGGCTCTCGGCCATGACTTGGTTGTGTCCATTGCTTTCCTAGAGCCTCTGCAGGACAGTGAACCCACCAAGGGCAGTGAGCTTGAAGTCAAAGCCTATGACCCTGAGGAGTTTCCCGATCTTCTTAGCCTTACATGTTCTGACCTCAGATTCTGTGATTAAATTAGACAAAGAATGTGGATGTGCTTTTTTACAGGATGTCTTATGTAAACATATCCTCACTTTTTGTGCATATCTCTGCATTTATCATAGCATCTCCCCATTTAGCTTTTTAGGCACCTACCCATTACCATCTGTGTAATGAGATTCAGTTCAGTTCAGTTCAGTTCAGTCACTCAGTCGTGTCCGACTCTTTGTGACCCCATGAATCGCAGCAAGTTCAAATTATTTGTGGTCAAATATTTGTACAGATATTTCTATTGGCTTCGTAAGTTTTTTCTCAAGTTTTTATTACTGATAAGGAGCTAGTTATTTTGAAATAGAATATATAGAATCTAGGCACTTACAGATTCATTTGTATACAATCCCTTTCGATGCTTTGTCCCCACAGTTGACAATGAACCGTATGTTTTCCCTCAGCACCAGGGACTGAGTCTTACAGAGCCTGAGTCAAGTCACTCTGGGTCATGACTTTTTGTGTACTTACATCTCTCTCCCGGGCAATGTGCTACCTGTGGGGCAGTGACTCATTCATCTCTGTGCTCAGCACCTTAAGCAGTGCCTTAGTGCCTGTTTGGGGGCTTCCCAGGTGGCACTAATGGCAAAGAATCCACCTGCCAATGCAGGAGATGCAAAACTCAAGTTGGATCCCTGGGACAGGAGGATTCTCTGGACAGGGTAATGTCAGCCCACTCCAGTATTCTTGCCTGGAGAACTCCATGGACAGAGGAGCCTGGTGGGCTATACTCCATGGGGCCTCAGACAGTTGGACATGGACATGACTGAGCCACTAAGCACACACTCACACACACACACACACACACACACACACACATGCCTATTTATTGAATGAATATTTGAATGAATCATTCAAAACCAATTACTATTGCAAACTTATTTTCCTCGGGTTCCACAGCTTATAGATTTGAGTAAGATCATTAACTGGGGCTTTTCTGGTGGCTCTGTGGTGAAGAATCTGCCTGCCAATGTAGGAGATGCACGTTCAATCCCCGGGTTGGGACGATCCTCTGGAGAAGGAAATGGCAACCCACTCCAGTATTCTTGCCTGGGAAATCCCATGGACAGAGGAGCCTGGTGGGCTACAGTCCATGGGGTCACAAAAAGAGTTGTATATGACTTAATGACTAAACAACAAACACAATGATTAACTATGAGATTCATCGTGTTGATTTCTTTCTACAGTCATTGATCCCAGGGTGGCTTTCCCTGATCTGCTACAGCACCCATGTAGACGGTCCCTCACTGACAGAGGGCGTGGAGGTGGAGACAATCAAGGCCATGCAGATGATTCCTCGGTATTAGATTGGTGTGCGACCAAGAGTCCCCATTCTTTTATGTTCTTGGAACTGGGGTCACTTTTGCATGTTTGGGTTAACATAAAGTGTATTATAACAAAGATAGTAAGTCAAAACCTGTACAGTTCTTCATTCAAAAGAGCTGGTGTATAGCCCCATACCCTCCAGATAGGTATGGCATTCAGGGCTCATTGAGCAAGCATTGAGATGTTCATCTCCTCTTTAATATCCCCTTTTATCTTCAAAATCTCATATGAAAAGCCTTCACCCCAGCAGAATTTCTGCAGAGCAAGACTCAGATTCCCACCCCTTGTTAATATGATTCATGTTAGCCCACTCCGTGCTAATATGACTCATGCTAAAATGGGCCATTAATAATACTCCCTGCAAAGCAAATTTAAAGGTGACTACATTTTCGATTACATATGCACACATGTACAACAATCCCTAAGGGCTTTTAAAGGTGGAGAGAGAAAATATTTCCACTTGCAAATGGCAGAAGGGGCTCTGTTCCAACATTTGAAAACTAAATCATATTTAAAACTAGGACCAAACTTGGAAAATTTCTACTAAGAATGATAGGTTTTTGGGAAATGTATCACACTGAAAAACCACATAGAATCCCACATGGGATATCTTTGTGTTTCTTACCTTAAAATGTTAAGACTTAAATGTTGGAGTAAAGGCTCCTATTACAGTTCAGATGCATTTGGTCCAGTTTTTTACTCTCAGGATTGAATAAATGGAATCTGTCCAGATTAAACAGAATCAAATCATGAGTGCTGCACGTCTATGGTATTACTGACTGAGTTCGGTGGGCTTCAGAGGCAAGAGGCAGATGGTTTGATCACCTTATAATGCCAGAGCTTTGAACTGACTGAGTGCACAGCAATATTATAAAATTGATATTGTACTATCAAATAAAGATAAATGATGCCTTCTTTTCCCTGTATGAAGAGAAGAATTAAAATACTGATTGTTGGTCAACACCAACACCACTGTGGCATCCAGAGTTACGTACTCAGGCGGTGCAGCCTCGGCCCAGGGCTCTTGATGCACATGGAGCCCTTCCTCAGGTGTCTCCAGCGGGACACCCTCTGGAGTCCCAGAGGGTGCTGGTTTCCAGGGCCAGGCTGGTCTGGCCCCTAAAGATTCCTTCTCTGGTGGATAGTGATTTGGGGCACAACCCATAGGCCAGGGAATCAAATGGTCCAAGAGCCACGTGCTCCTGTTTTGGTCCCTTCCTGTGTAATTTAAGGTGTCCTCTTTTCAAGACCAAAGCTGATACTTGGCTTTCCCCATCACCACTGTTGACACAAGCAGGTTCCTGAGAATTATTTCCAGGTAAAACACGCCACCATTAATACCGTAGATGTGCAGCACTCATGATTTGATTCTGTTTAATCTGGACAGATTCCATTTATTCAATCCTTAGAGTAAAAAAACTGGACATTGTCATTCTTGTTCTTGTGAGATTCAGACAAGGGCTCCGCCAGGCAAGTCCTGAGCTCTGCCCTGCAGCTGAAACTGCACTCTGTTCTTCACTCCCCACCCTCTCTCCCCTGGTCCTCACTGGCTACCTGTGTGCTTAAGGCTTCACCGGCTCTCCCAGCCAGCCTCTGCTCAGATGCTGCAGCCCTCCTGTCTGTGTGGCCTGAAGACTTCTTTTAAAAAAGAAATTACTGGGGGAGGAGGAGGGTGGGGAGGAGGAGGGAAAGAGGTTTACCGGCTGCTAACTAAGAGCAGTTCATTATTCATCAGGGATCAGAGAGAGTCTCAATAAGAAAATGGACGGGAGCATAAAGGCTTGGGGTTTGGTGAAGGGAGCTAAGCAAGGCAGAAGGAAGTGGGGAGAAGGAGGAGACAAAGGAGGAGGGGGGTGATTGGACAGTCTTCCCTGATTTTCCATCTCCCAGCACTGGCTTGAGGAAGGCCAAATGGCCTCCCGTGAAAAGGATACACATGCTTGCATGAAAGCTGGTAGGTGTTTTCAATGAGCCCTTCTTCATCAAGTTCCACAATGATCTTCTGCCCACACACAGCGCAGATGTCGTCCGACAGACTCCTGGTGGGCATCCCACTGACGCTGTAGAACTATTGGGGGACAGGCCCAGAGCACACATCATTCTGTGAACACAGGGAAGCCACTGCCAGCTTGAAGACATAGAGGCTTTACTGTTTCTCTGCTGCTTTAGAACTTGAAATGTTTTTTGCCATAGGAACAATGCTACTGTGGGGTAAAGGTTTCCCAGGCAAAACCCCACTGAACCCCAAAGCACATCGCTAATTATAACCACCTAACTTCTCCACTGAGGAATCCTTTAAGAGGAACAATCTTATCGAGGGCTGTAGTTCAGAATGACATGGGAAGCTTTTTAAATTTACCCAGAACCTGACCCTTCCCCTTATTCTCCTGAGACTCTGATTCCCAGATCTCAAGTAATCCCAGACATCTATGTATCTTTTAATTAACTTTAATATAATTAAAATTTTAATCAATTTAAATAAAATCCCATCTGACTATAGGGAGTACAAAGACTAATCCCATTAGAAAGCAGTGCATTTAGAATTCTAACTTGGGACATTGCATCTCCCCAGGGCTGTGGATGAGGAGCGATTCTCAACATTGGCAGCACATTAGAATGTCTAAGAAGCTTTTCTAAAAATAAAATATTTATTTTATAATTGTTTTCGATGTAAAAGATACAAAGATAGAATAGAGTTTCCATACCAAGTTTCCCCTGTGATTATCATTTTACATTTAGGGTGGTACATTTGTTACAATTAATGAGTCAACACTGATGCATTATTATGAAATTAAGTCTATACTTTGTTCAGATTGCTTGGCTTTTCTCAAATGTCCTTATTTTGTTCTAGAATCCCATCCAGGATACCATTAATTGTCTTATCTCTTTAGGCTTCTCTCTTTTTTTATTTTTTAGGCTTCTCTTGGCTTTGGCAGTTTCTCAGACTTTTTTCCCCTATGACTGACAGTTTGGGGGTGGGGGTGGTGCTTATAGAATGTCCTTCACTTGGATTTTAGCTAATGTTTTTTTCTCTTGATTATGCTGAGCTTATGAGTTTTAGGGAAGAGGAGAACAGAGGTGAAATGCCACCTCTGCCACATCGTGGCAAGGGTGCGTGCAGTCAACATGATCCATCATCGTTGATGTTGACCTTGATTACTTAGTTTGAGGTAGTGTTTGTCAAGTTTCTCTACTCTAAAACTACCTTTTACTTCTTTCTACACTGTATCTTTGGAAGGAAATTACCATCACCATGAGCAGTTCACACTTAGGGAGTGGGGAGTTAGGAGTTATGGTCCATATCTGTTTCAGTCAGGGTTCTCCAGGGAAATAGAACAGAGGCTATGCATGCATGTGGGTGGGGGGAGAGTGGGCAGAGAGGGAGAAAGGGGGAAGGGAGAGAGAGACTCATTTTAAAGATCTGAGGCTGGCAAGTCTGGAACCTGGAGGGCAGGCTAGCAGCCCGAACTCTGGAAAGAGTTTTCAGACTTGAGGCAGAACTCCTTCTTCTCTGAACAGCTTTAGTTTTTGCCCTTAACGTCTTTGACTGATTAGCTAAGACCCATCTATATTTCCAAGGGTATTTGCTTTCCCTTAAAGTCAATTACAGCTACAAAATACATTCAAAGCAACATGTAGACTCATCTTTGGTCAAACAACTGGATACGAGAGCCTGATCAAGTTGACACATAAAAGTTAACCATGCAACCTCTTAAAGGTGGAATATCTCCATAAATTATGTGGAATTTGTCTGAATAGGAGATTTGTCTATTCTCATTTATTTATATATCTATCTATTCAATCATTCATGTACTTCACTGTGGACTCATGGATATTTATTCTAAACTTCGAGTTATAACCCAATACTATTTACTACGAATTCTACTGCTACTGCGTTGCTCAAATTGTTTCAGCCTTGGCTTCTGTGTCTCCTTGACATACCCTCAGCATTGTGGGTTTTTTCTTGTGTGGGCTTTTTTTGAGAACCTCCTTACTTTCTGGCCCTACAAAATACTCTAGGTTCATATTGTATGTTCCCTCCAAGACCCAGAATCAGCCGTTCTCCCAAGGAACACTGTTTCCTTTTATTATAGACTGGTATTAGAAAACAAGATCGGAGCACTTTCTGTGCTCACTGCTACTAAGCTGTCATTGCTTCCAGGGCTTCTTAGTTGACAAAGCAAGGAAATATATCTGTATACTCTAACCCATGTGTATACACATATCTATAAAATATTTCTATATATATCATCTACATTAAGATACATATAATCTATGTTATATGGATCTTCCCTGGTGGCTCAGACGGTAAAGCATCTGCCTGCAATGTGGGATACCCGGGTACGATTCCTGGGTGGGGAAGATCCCCTGGAGAAGGAAATGGCAATCCACTCCAGCACTCTTGCCTGGAAAATCCCATGGACAGAGGAGCCTGACAGTCCATGGGGTCGCAAAGAGTCGGACATGACCGAGCAACTTCACTTTCAAACTTTCACTTTCAATCTATGTTAAACTAAATACCAGTTCAGACTGATGTCTCTGATCCATTCACAGATCATTCTAGCCTTCTCTCCTTGCATGTATGTAGCCTTCTGAGAGCAAGAAACAGCTTCCATGACCAGTCTTCCATTCACTTGGAGTCCAGTTCCAGAATACATGCGCAGTGGTATCAGGGTAGCCCCATAGCCCTGAGGGGAACTTACTTAATGGAGTGCAGTGCTTACATACAGTTCCTTTTGCTTTTAATCGTAGATCTCCACTCCTTTCAAAGAGACATAGGTCAGTACTTCCCCCGTCCCCCCCACTTCAGAGAGGTTATTTCACACATTTGTAATACAGTTGAATTCTCCTGTCACAGTCCGCATTCTATCCTGGCATTCCCTGACATCCTACATGACTTGTTTTAGATTTGCACACTTAAGGTTTAACCTTTCTGCTATAAAGTACTGTTGATTTTGACAGATGCATAGTGTCATGCATTCACCATTAGAGTATCATACAGAATAATTTCACCACTCTAACAAATTCCCTGTGCTTCACACATTCAACCCTGCTCCCTCCCTAAGCTTCTTGGCAACCACTGGTCTCTTTAGCATCTCCACAGTTGTACCTTTTCCAAATTGTCATATAAGTGGAATCATAGAGTACAGACTGGCTTCTTTCACTTAGCACTATATATTTACGACTCATCCAACTTTCTGCATGGCTTAATAGCTTATTCCTTTTCCTAGGGAGCTTTTAAAACAAAGCAGATGCATTGGCTCCACTCCCAGAGTCTGACTTAATTAGTGTGCGGCTCAGGCACTGGTGTGGTGCTTCCTCCTTACCTCTGTCACAAGCACATGAATAAGTGCATATACACACGTGTCACACACACACACCATCAGCTGAAGTCACTGGTGGTTGTGCCAATGGCTTGAGACAATACTTGGTGGTTGAAATGAGGATGGCAGGAGATGACAAGATATCATAGACTGGTGGGATGGAATCAGGTGAGGAATCTCTGTAAAGCTGGGGCTTAAAGACTTTGTTCTTTTGCTAGGTTAAATCTTTTCTTCCTGGTCCACTGGAGAACAGAGGAGATTCAACTCTTCCTCTCCTGTCCACAAGCAGGCACAAGAGGCTTTGGAAATTTGTAGAAGGGGGATGGCTCTGGTTTCTGTTGGAGGCACTGGGAGTGAAAATGCTCCCTTCTGTGCTTGCCTTAGACCTCAGTAGAAAGGCAGCTGTCTTAGAGATGACACAAGGCTGGCCATTCCAGCATTCCACCACAGAAGTTGGACTCCAGGCTCTACAGAAAGAGTAAGATGGAGTCTACAGAGATGGGGAAGGGGAGGTGGGGGATGAAACAAAGGCCTTGTTGACTCGGTCCTGAAACGTAAGTGGAGGGGAGAACACAGTCCAGAAGGCCAGTCTTTCCTCGCTGCTCACAGCGGTTTCTCCATTTCATACCTGGATGTGTGCCAACAGACTGGTAGAGGACAGAGATGTGGAATTTCTGAAACCACTGGGTCACACCCGGAACCTTTGGGATGTAAGTTTTTAAGAGATGCACGTGTGTTAGACACAGATGGTTACTCCTAATATCTGCATCTGGAATCCATCTTACCAGAAAGTGTGTCCATTCTGAGTTTTAATTTTAAGAGCGTTAAAAAAGCTATTAGTGATTTTTTTAATTCCAGGGGACAATATACAGTCAGAATACATTTAGCACACATTTTATCTCTTCTATTTCTTCAAATGCTGTATAATAACTGATCTTTATGATGATTATTACCCTGAGGTATTGATTGATTCTAAAGTGCTTTATGTGCATCAAATATGACTTTTATTTGCATCGGCAGATAAAGGGTTTTTGTTATTGCTGAATTTTTACTAATTCTTTATTTTTATTTTTTAGATTAATTTTTACTAAACCTTTAAATGTTGGCAATTGGAGTATGCTAGAATTTGACACCCAGAGAATCCAAGGAGCAGTTAGGCTGATAGAACCAAAAAACATCTATTTCTGAAAATGGTCACAAATGTGTAAGATGAGACCATTTTTCTACATACCAAAAATGATTTCAAAGAATGAAAGCAATGCTTACCCCTAGAGTAGAAGCCATGTAGTCCGAACAGATCTCTGCAAAGTCTCTCCCCATTACTCCATAGTAGAGGCCATAGAACAAGGACACGATGCCAAAATCCATGGAATCTCTAGCTTTGATTCTATTGAAAACAACAGCCGAGGGAAGTAAGAATGGGCATCTTGGGGGGGGGGCGGGGTTGGTTTCGGGAAGGACTGCAGCTTGGAAAGTATTTCTTGCCATGGTATCTAACAGAACCTTGAATGTATTTTCCCTCATTTATTTGTTTAGTGTTTCTTTTTTTTAAGTGAATTTAAAATTCTCTCCATTCCTTTAAGTTTTACCACTCAAGGCTAAGTGGACGAAATAATTCTTGAAAGAGTGTTTAACGTCTTCTTTGGACTGCAGTGCTGAGACAAGCCAACTCTAACCAGAGGTTCTCAAACTTGGCTGTCGGTGGGAAAACCTGGGCAGCTTGTAAAAAACCTCCATCTGCAGGCTGCACCCTGGGCCAATTACATTAGCTCTCTGGAGGTGGAGCCCATGCAGCAATATTTTTGGAAGCTCTCCAGGCAAGGATGATTGCAGTGGGGAGCTAACATTAGGAACCTCTTTAATAGTCCAATGGTTCTCAGCCCTAACTGTATGTTAGGATTACCTGGGGGAGATTTAAAGTATATACTAATACACTATCTTCTAGGGTCTAATTTAAGTGGCTTGGGGTGGGGTCTGGACAGTAGCTAGGGCTGAGAAGTTTGATTCCTGTGATCAAACTTAGATTTTATAGAATGCTTTCAAATACTTAATCTTACCTAAAAATATTGGAGATAGATATCATTAGCCATACTTTGGTTTGAAAAATGGAGACTTAGGAAAAATGATTGCTTAACCTGACAATTGGTACAGGGATTAAGCTCACATTTTGATGTCATTTGTTACTATGCCATAGTTGCTATGTATTAATAAAAAAATTTTATTTTGCAAGTTGGATATTTCAAATACACTAGGATTCTCTACAACAACCCCTATTTCTTTTTTTATTTTTAAATTTATTTTTAATTGGAGGATAATTGCTTTACAATGTTGTGGTGGTTTCTGCCATATAACAAACGTGAATCAGCCCCTTCCCCACCCCCGCCCACCGCCTTCTTTTTCTAAAGGTAAAGGTTTCTTTAAAAAGTGAATGATTAGCTCCTGATGTAATATCTGGATCTTAATGATCACACTGTCGATTTGCTCCCTCTGCAAGAGTCACTAATACTAGCAATGGAAGTCGGTGGGTCTGCTGAGGCAGGAAGGAAGTGGAGAGAGGAGGGGAGGTGGGAGTCTGTCTCTCTGGAACCCTCTACTGGTTGTCTCTGTGTTCTGTTAACTTGAGGAGGGAATGGTACAAGCTGTGCAGACCTGGAGGGCAGAGGTCTTCTGGTGTTGTGAACTGGGCATTCCAACACAGTGGGCAGCTTCATCCTTCCAAACTGGGGCAGTGACGAAGAATGAAGATGACCTTCCCTCTATGCCCAGGGGAGCATGGATTTATAGTCTAATTGATAAAAAGTGTAGCAACAAACTTGTAGTTCCACAGAAAAGAATCTCAATACAATTGTGCTCAACGACAATTAGTAGTGAAAAAAATAGTTCCTTCCCATCTGAGGGCTTCCCTGGTGGTTCAGCTGGTAAAGAATTTGCCTGCAATGTGGGAGACCCGGGTTCCCTAACCCCTGGGTTGGGAAGGTCCCTTGGAGAAGCTACCCACTCCAGTATTCTGGCCTGGAGAATTCCATGGATAGAGGAGCCTGGCAGCCTACATACAGTCCGTGGGTTCGCAAAGTCAGACACCACTGAACGATTCTCACTTCATTTCCCATCTGAAGGGTTAGGTTCTTCATACACCTCATTATAGGAGAATTCCTGGATAAGGATCTTAAAATCACACAGATAATAATTTGGGGGTAACTACAGTCCCAAGTGACTTCATAAAAGTAAAAAAATATTTTACATACATTAAAGTAATATAGACAGTATGCTGCAAGAATAATTCAGTGTCTTTCTATAGCTTAAACAAACAATAATAGATCTGTACAGCTGTATTCTATCCCTTTCTTCCTAGGGAATGGTAGGAGTTCCCTCTCTGAAAATTACATGAAATATTTATGAAATCAGATTTCTGTGTTGCCACAGGAAGAGCCCTTCACCCCAGGGCTGGGTCTCCATCAAGTTTCTTCCTTGTTTTATGACTTATGGGTAGCTAACTTCTGCCTTTCAAATTTCTAAGGTTCCAGAGATTTAGAGTAATTTTTTTTGGTCATGTGGCCTGTGGGATCTTAGTTCACTGATCAGAGATGGAACCTGCACCCCAGTTGGAGTCCCAACCACAGGACCACAAGGAGGTCCCGGAGTGAGAGGAATTTTGACATGAGAGATATTCCAGGGATTTTCATTTGAGTGCTTTTCCACAGTGGTATGTCTCACACTTCCTTTCCAACACACAGGTTCATTACAGCTCTGCCCCTGAGAACCTCACTCACAGCACGTCTCAGCAGCCATCTTCCCAGTGGAAACATGATTCTGAGTCATGGATATTATTATCCCAACTTCCTTTATTTCTCCCTAGACTTTGTTGCCCTGTTACCTCTTCACTTCTCTTTCAATGTCTAAGCACTCAGTTTCCTCTTTTACTCAATGCCTCCGGCAGAAGCGATTTAGAGCAGAAACAAAATTCTAGAGCAGTGCTGTCCAATGGAAATACAGATTGGACATAATTAAAAATTTTCTTATAGCCACAAATAAAAGGTAAAAAGAAACAGATCAAATAATTTCACTAAAACATCCAGAGTACTGTCATCTCATGTAATCATAAAAGGATTTTCTTATACGATCTTTGAAACTCAATGTGTATTTTAGACTTACAGCACCTCTTATTTCGTATTTTACGTGCTGAGTATTTACATGGGTTGGCAGCTACTGTGTTGGACATAGTTCTAGGGGTTTAAAGAAGAAAGATATACAGAGGGATATGAGACTTAAGAATTTTGTAGAAGGGGACTTTTTAGCTTAATAAAAATTGCTCTAACAAATATAGGCCAACTTTTAATGATGATGTCTTTAAAGATTATAGTTTTTTAAAAACTTTGAAATCTGAGTGTTCTGTTCCTTTTACTAGTTTCCCCCAGTGGCATCTATGACACCAATGACAGAACTATAAACAGGGTGTCCCTGGAAAATCGCGGGGCCAAGTGCGGCTTCCGGACGCTGCCAACGCGACCAGGCTAATGCTACAAGTAAGTGCTTGGAGACATCAACATCTTAATTGGAGATACTTACCTGAAAAATAAATGGAATCCACACATTGTAAATATGATAGCCAAATAACCCACAACACCAAATGCATAGCTGAGTTTGTAGATTAGAAGAAACCATTTGTAAACCAATCTGTGGAGTGAAAAATGGGGAGACGCACCAAACATGATATATTAGAAAATATTTTCTCTTTTTCAAACATTGTTATAAGTCAGTTTTTAGTTTCTAAAATTCTGTTCATTTTACAATACACAGAACATGAATATATCATATCAGCTAAACTCCATGATAATCTAGAGTTTTAATATACTATCAACAAGCAATATATAGACAGTACTATCATGCACGTGTGTTTCTATTCATATGCTGCTAAGTCACTTCAGTCGTGTCCGACTCTGTGCGACCCCATAGACGGCAGCCCACCAGGCTCCCTCATCCCTGGGATTCTCCAGGCAAGAACACTGGAGTGGGTTGCCATTTCCTTCTCCAATACATGAAAGTGAAAAGTGAAAGTGAAGTCGCTCAGTCGTGTCCGACTCTTGGCGACCCCATAGATGGCAGCCTACCAGGCTCCTACATCCATGGGGTTTTCCAGGCAAGAGTACTGGAGCGGGGTGCCATCGCCTTCTCCTTTTTATGTATATATGCGTATGTAAATTCATTGTGACTTACGTCCTCATGTAAAGGTGACCTTCGGGACTGGTTATTCTACATGGGGCCCTGTCGACCTCCCTCTCTCCTTTTCTCATTTGACCCTAGATTGGCTTACAGCGGCTTTGGCAGGAGTCTTTGGAGGCAAGCGAGCGATGGGAGATGTCCTTCCCGGAGCCTCTCGCTTCGCGCCCGCGCTGCCCCGGCCCTCGCGCGGCTTCACTCACGCGGCCCCCGCGCAGCCCTGGAGCAGGAGCCCTGAGCATTGTTTCCTGTGCTACGTGGACGGGCCCTGTGTCCCGGTGGCTTTCAGGGCTTTCCCCCTTCCCACAGGGTCCACATGGAGAAGTGAGAGGGTGGGGATGCAGGGCAAGGATGGAGCCCATGTGGAAGGAGCCGTGGACCTGGCTGCTTCCCCTGCTGCACTCAGTAAAAGCTCTTAGGAAAACCGCCCGAAGGGCCGCATGGCTGCTTCCTGCCTGAGAGAGCCTGGGCTGGGGATGGGGCGCGGCTCCATTCCTGGTTCGGTACAAGGGCCCTGCCTGTCGGAACACACAGGGGCTGGAAGGAGCGGGGCTTGGGGCCCGGAGCAGCAAAGGGAGTGCTGGCACATTGCACACGAGGGTAGGGCTCCCCGTTTGCCCTCAGCCCTTTCCCGCCTCCTTCTCTGGAACCCCTCTCCTGCATTTCTCCCCAAACTTCGTTCAGAATCTCCCTCTGGAGACAGGGCCCCACGCTTTCGCCTCTGACCCCTGGAACCCTGTCCCCAAATCTCACCTTCCCTGGCTTCCTCCCTGTTGGAGCCATTGCACCAAATGCTTATGTTCTGTATTATTACTGATGCAATGTTTCAGCGCTATTTTATTTACTTATTAAAATTTTTATTGAAGTATAGTTGACTTATGACATTATATTACTTTCAGGTGTACAACCTAGTGATTTGATATTTCTATGTATTACGAAATCACCACCACTAGGAATCTAGTTACCATCTATTACCATACAGTTATTATGAGTTTACCAACTATACAGGCAGACCTAGCTTTATTACACCTTGCAGACACTGCATTATTATTAATTAACAGAAGGTTTGTGTTAACCCTTTGTTGAGCAGGTCTATAGGTACCATTTTTCCAACAGCATTTACTCACTTTGTGTCTCTGTGCCCCATTTTGGTAATTCTTACAAGATTTCAAACTTTTACATTATTATCATATTTGTTTTGGTGATCTGTGATCAGTGATCTTTGGTGTTACTGTTATAATTGTTTTGGGGCACCACAAACCACACACATGTAACATGGCAAACTCAAATGATAAAAGTAGTGTGTTTTGACTTTACTACTTGGTCTTCCCCCCACCTTTCTCCTTCTTCTCAGGCCTCCCTATTCCCTGGCACACAACAAGATTGAAATCAGGCCAATTAATAATCCTAGAATGGCCCCATTGTTCAAGTGAAAGGAAGAGTTGCATATCTGTCACTTTAAATCAAAAGCTAGAAATGATTAAGCTTAGTGAGGAAGGCATGTCAAAAGCAGAAATTGGCTGAAAACTTAGGCCTCTTGCATCAGTGAGCCAAGTTACAGATGCAAAGGAAAAGTGCTTGAAGGAAGTGAAAAGTGCTGCCCCAGTGAATGTACAAATGAAAGTGAGACAGCTTTACTGCTGATATGGAGCAAGTCGTAGTGGTCTGGATAGAAGATCAAACCAGCCACAACATTCATTCTCTTAAGCCAAAGCCTAATCCAGAGCAAGGCCCTGCTGCTGCTGCTGCTGCGTCGCTTCAATCGTGTCCGACTCTGTGCGACCCCCCAGACGGCAGCCCACCAGGCTCCCCTGTCCCTGGGATTCCTAACTCTTTTCAATTCCCTGAAGGCTGAGAGGTGAGGAAGCTGCAGAAGAAAAGTCTGAAGCTAGCAGAGGTTGGGTCATGAGATATGTCAGGAAAGACCCTGTCTCCGTAACAAGAGTGCAAGGTGAAGCAGCCAGTGCCCATGTAGAAGCAGCAGAAAGTTACCCAGAAGATCTAGCTAAGACAATTAACGATGGTGGCAACAGTAAATAGAGGCTTCTCTAGGGGCTCTGTGGCAAAGAATCCACCTGCCAAGCAGGAGACATGGGTTCGGTCCCTGGGTTGGGAACATCCCCTGGAGAAGGAAATGGGAATCCACTCCAGTATTCTTGTCTGGGAAATCCCATGGACAGAGTAGCCTGGTGGGGTCGCAAAAAGTCAGAAATGACTTAGTGACTAAACAACAGATTTTCAACATAGACAAAACAGCCTTCTATTGGAAGATGCCATCTAGGACTTTCATACTTAGGAGAAGACAATGCCTGGCTTCAAAGCTTCAAATGACAGGCTGACTCTCTTGTTAGGGTCTTATGTAGCTGGTGACTTTCAGTAGAAGCCTAAGATTTGAAAATCTTAGGGTCCTGATTAATTATGCTCAGTCTACTCTGTTTTTGCTATATAAATGGAACAGCAAAGCCTCGATGGCAGCACATCTGTTTGCAACATGTTTACTGAATACTTACTAACCCCCAGGGAAAAGATTCATACTATTGCTGCTCGCTGACAATGCACCTGGTCATTCAAGAACTCTGATGGAGATGTACAATGAAATTAATGCTTTTATGCCCGTAACACAACATCCATTCTTCAGCCCATGAATCAAGGACCGATTTTGAATTTCAATTCTTATTAGTTAAGAACTAAATTTCATAAGGTTACAGCTGTCATAAATAGTGATTCCTCTGATGGATCTGGGCAAAGCAAATAAAAAGCCTTCTGGGAAGGATTCACCATTCTAGATGCCATTAAGAACACTTGTGGTTCATGGGAAGAGGTCAGAATATCAACATTGACAGGAGTTTGGAAGAAGTTGATTCTATCCCTCGTGAATGACTTGGAGGAATTTAAGCCTTTAGTGGAGGAAGGAGTTGCAGATGTGGTGGAAATAGCAAGGCAGCTAGAATTCAAAGTGGAGCCTGAAGAACTGCTGCGGTCTCATGATGAAACAAATGAGGGGTTGCTTCTTATGGATAAGTAAAGGAAGTAGTTTCTTGGGATGGAATCTACTCCTGGTGAAGATGCTGTGAAGCCTGCTGAAATAACAAAGGGTTTAGAGTATTACATAAACTTAGTTGCTAAATAAACAGCAGGGTGTGAGAAGACCGACTCCAATTTTGAAAGGAGTTCTATGGGGGTAAAATGCTATCAAACAGCACCACATGCTACAGAGAAATCATTCATGAAAGAGTCAATCAATGCAGCAGACTTCACTGTCTTATTAGAAGAAATTGCCACAGCCAACCCAACCTTCAGCGACCACCAATCTGGTCAGCAGCCACCAACTTGGAGGCGAGACCTTCCACCAGGAATAAGATTACAACTCCTCGAAGGCTCAGGTGATGGTAGGCATTTTTTAACAATAGAGATTTTAAAATAAAGAAATGCACATCATTTTTTGGATATAATTCTGTCACACACTTAATAGTGTAGTATAAACATGCATAGTGTAAACTTTTATATGTACTGGGAAACCAAAAAACTTGCGACTTGCTCTGCTGTGATAGTCACTTTATTGCAGTGCTCTGGAACCTGACCCAAAAGGTATGCCTATATATTACGTCCCTGAAACTTCCTTTTTTTGTAACCTGATGTTTGTGCTTCTTAATCCCTTTCACCTATTTCATTCCCCTACTCCCTTCCCTTGTGGCAACATCTATTTTGTTCTCTGTATCTATGACTCTGTTTCTGTTTTGTTTGTTCATTTGGTTTTCTTTTTTTTTTATTCTACATGTAAGTGGTATATGATATTTGTCTTTGTCTGACTTCTAAACTTAGCATCACCTTCTAGGTCCATCCATGTTCTCAAAATATGCAAACTTTGGTCCTTTTAATGGCTGAGTAATATTCCATTTTACATGTATACTCCCTCTTCTTTATCCATTAATCTATTAAGGAACGTGCTGCCATATTTTGGCTACTGTAAATAATGCTGCAATGAACAGGGGGTGCACACATGTTTTTGGTGTTTTTACCCAAGCCGTACCCCAGAGAAGAACTGCCAGATGGTAAGGTAATCGTATTTAAACATTGTTTTTTGTTGTTGTTGTTGTTGTTGCTGTTTTTTAGGAATCTCCATACTGTTTTCCATAGTGACTCCAACAATTTACAGTCCCATCCACAGGGCACAAGGGCTCCTTTTTCTTCACATTCTTGCCAACACTAATTATTTCTTGTCTTTTGATAGTCACAATTCTGACAGATGTGAGATAATATTTTTTTATGGTTTTGATTTCCATGTGATTTGATTTCCCCAGATGACTGATGAGCATCTTTTCATGAGCCTGTTGGCCATTTGTATGCCTTCTTTGGGAAAATGTCTATTCAGGTCCTTGGCCCATTTTTAAAATGAATTGTTTGGTTTTCTAATATAGAGTTGTATGAGTTCTTCATATATTTGGAGATAAACCCCTTATTGAACATATCATTTTCAAATATCTTCTCCCATTCAGTTGGTTACATATTCATTTTTGTTGATGGTTTCTACTGCCGTGTAAAAACTCTTTAGCTTGATGTGGTCCCATTTGTCTACTTTTGCTTTGGTTGCCCTTGCCTGAGAAGACAGATCAAAAAATATTGCAAAGACTGATGCCAAAGTGTGTCCTGACTATGTTATCTTCTAGGATTTTTATGGTTTCAGGTCTTACACTTAAGCCTTCAATCCATTTTGAGTTTATTTTTTGTATATAGTGTAAGAAAATGGGGTCATTTCATTCTTTTACATGTAGCTGTCTGGTTTTCCCAACACCATTTACTAAAGAGACTCTCTTTTCTTCATTGTATTTTCTTGCCTCCTTTATCATAGATTAATTGATCACATTAGTGTGGGTTTATTTCTGCACTCTCTACTCTATTTCATCGATCTAAATGGCTGTTTCTGCCAGTACCATACTGTTTTGATTACTATAGCTTTGTAGTTTGGTTTGAAATCAGAGAGTGTGATACCTCCAGCTCTGTTCTTCTTTCTCAAGATTGTTTTAGCTATCTGGAGTCTTTGGTGGTTCCATACAAATTTTAGGACTATTTGTGAAAAATGCCATTGGTATTTTAATAAGGATTGCATTGAACCTGTGGATTGCCTTGGGTAGTATGGATTTTTAACAATATAAATTCTTCCAGTTCATAAGACCGGTATATCTTTCTATTTATTTGTGTCATCTTCAATTTATTTTATCATTGTCTTAGAATTTTCCAAGTACAGGTCTTTTACTTCCTTAGGTAGGTTATTCCTAGATATTTTATTCTTTTTGATGCTGTGATAAATGGGACTGTTTCCTTAATTTCTATGTTTCATAGTTCATTGTTAGTATATGGAAATGCAACATGTTTCTTTGTATTCATTTTATATCCTGCAACTTCACCAAATTCATTAGTGAGTTCTAGTAGTTTTCCAGTGGCATCTTTAGGATTTTCTGTGTATAGTACTATGTCATCTGCAAACAGTGGCACTTTTACTCCTTCCTTTCCAATTTAGGTTTCTTTTATTTCTTTTTCTTCTGATTGCTGTGGCTAGGACTTCCAAAACTAAATTGAATAAAATGTGATGAGAGTGTATATCCTTGCTTTGTTCCTGATCTTAGAAGATAATGGTTCAGTTTTTCACTGTTTGAATATGAGGTTAACTGTGGGTTTGTCCGTGTTTATTACGTTGAGGCATGTTCCCCCTATACCCACTTTGTTGAGAATTTTTATCATAAATGGATGTTAAATTTTGTCAAGTGCTTTTTCTGAACCTATTGAAATGATCATGTGATTTTTATCATTTGTTTAGTTAATGTTCTTTATCATGTTGATTGATTTGTGGATGTTAAACAGTCCTTGCATCCCTGGAGTAAATCCCACTTGATCATGTTGTATGATTTTTTTCAATGTATTGTTGAATTTGAATTCCTATTTTTTGAGGATATTTGCATCTATGATCATCAGGGATACTGACCTGTAATTTTTCTTTTTTGGTAGTGTTTTTGTTTGGTTTTGGTATCAGGGTAATACTAGCTTTATAGATTGAGTTTGAGAGTGTTCCCTTCTCTCTCTCTCTCTTTTTTTTTAAATAATTAGAGAAGTTTAAATGTTTGGTAGAATTCCCTGTGAAGCCATCTTATCCTGGATTTTTGTTTGTTGGAAGTTTTTTGATTATTGGAGAAGGAAATGGCAACCCACTCCTGGATTGCCTGTGGATTGCCTTGGGTAGTATGGATTCTTGCCTGGAGAATCCCAGGGACAGAGGAGCCTAGTGGGCTGCTGTCTATGGGGTTGCACAGTCGGACCCCATAGACGGGGTTTGTTGGAAGTTTTTTGATTACCGATTCAATTTAATTACTAGTAACTGGTCTATTCAGATTCTCTATTTTATGTTGATTCAGTCTTGGAAGACTATATGTTTCCAGCTATTTATCCATTTCTTCCAGGTTGTCTAATTTGTTGGCATATAATTGTAGTAGTCTCTTATGATTGTATGTTTATGGTTGTAATTTCTCCTGTTTCATTTCTGATTTTATCTGGGCCTTCTCTTTTTCTTGATGAGACTGGCTAAAGATTCATTAATTTTGTCTCAAAGAAACAGCTCTTGGTTTTGTTGATCTCTTCTATCTTTAAAAGTCTCTACTGCATTCATTTTCTTTGCTTTTTTATTATTTCCACTCTTCTACTAACTTTGGGCTTTGCCTGTTCTTTTTTCTGGTTGCTTTAGATTTAAATTTAAGTTGTTTATCTGAGATTTTTCTTGTTTCTTGAGGTATACCTGTATTGCTATAAACTTTCCTCTTAAAACTGATTTGCTGCATCCCGTAAGTTTTGGACCTTTGTGATTCCACTTTCATTTGTCCTGAGGTGTTTTTTGATTTCCTTTTTTTATTGCTTTATTTACCCATTGGTTGTTTAGTAGCACATTGTTTAGTATCTATATGTTTTTATTTTTTCCAGATTTCTTCCTGTAGTTGATTTCTATTTTCATACTATTATGATTAGAAAAGATACTTGATATGATGTTGATCTTCTTAATTTATTGACATTTGTTTGACATATGGCCTAGCATGTTATCTATCCTGGAGAATGTTCCATGTGCACTTGAAAAGAATTTGTATTCTGCAGTTTTTGGATGCAATGTTGTATACACATCTATTAAGTTTATCTGATCTAATCACTTAAGGCCCATATTTCCTGACTGATTTTCTACCTGGGTGATCTATCTATTGAGATAAATGAATTATTAAAGTCCCCTGCTAATACAGTATTGCTGTCAATCTCTCCCTTTATGTCTGTTAATATGTGCTGTATGTATTTAGGTGCTCCTATCTTAGGTGCATAAATATACCCAAATGTTATATTCTTTTCTTGGACTGACTCCTTTATCATTTTGTAGTCTTTGTCTTTTGTTTTAGTCTTTGTTTTAAAGTCTATCATTTCTGATGTAAATATTGGTATCCTAGCTTTCTTTTACTTTCCATTTAGAAGGAATGTATTTTCCATCTTTTCACTTTCAGTCCCTGTGTGTTTTTAGATCTGATGTGTATCTCTTGGAGCTAGCATATAGATGGGTTTGAGTTTTTAATCCATTCAGTCACCCTATGTCCTCTGATTATTTAGTCTGTTTACATTTAAAGTTCTCATATATATATTTACTGCCATTTTGTGAATTGTTTTTTGGTCATTTTTATAGTTCCTTTCTCCTTCTTTTATTCTCTTCCCTTACAGTTTAGTGATTTTCTTTAGTGTTTGCTTAGAGTTCTTCTTACTTTATTTTTTTGGTATATCTATTGTGGGTTTTTGGTTTGTGGTTCATGAGCCTCATATATATGGACCTGTGTATAAATGTGTGTGTATATATATATATATATCTGGATTTGTTTTGAACTGATGCTCACTTATTTGAATGCATTCTAAAAGTAGTACATTTCTACTCCTCTCCAGCCCATATTTTATGGGTTTGACATCATATTTTATACCTTTTTGCTTTGTGTATCCCTTAACTATTTAGTTACAATTTATTTTACAGATTTTGTCCTTCATATTCATACTGGTGATTGATCCACTGCCTTCACCAGTGGATTTACCTTTACCAGTGAGTGTTTTCCTTCATATATTTTCTTATTTTTAGTTATGTCTAGTTGTTCTCCACTTAAAGAAAACCCTTCAACATTTCTTGTGAAGCTGGTTTAGTGGTGATGAACTCTTAGTTTTAGCTTATCTGGGAACCTCTTTATTTCTCCTTTGATTCTGAAGGAGAAATTACCTTGTTGGGAAGAGTATTCTTGTTTGCAACTAAAAAAAAAAAAATCCTTGTAGCACTTTAAATATATCCTGACACTCTCTTTTGGCTTGTAAAGTTTCTGCTGAAAAATCAATTTATAGCTTTAGGGGGGTTCCCTGGTATGTCACTCATTTTTCCTTGTTGTCTTCCAAATTTTCTCATTATCTTTAACTTTTGCCATTTTAATTATGGTTTGTGTTGATGTGGATCACTTTGGGTTCATTATGCTTTGGATTCTCTGTGCTTCCTGGACCTGTATATGTTTCCTTCCCCGGCTTAGGGAGTTTTTCTTCAAAGAACTTCTCTGTCATTTTCTTTTTTCCTTTTCCTTTTCAGACTCCCATAATGTGAATGTTAGTATACTTGAGGTTGTCCCAGAGCTCCCTTAATGTATCCTCATTTAAAAAAATTCTGTTTGTTGTTGTTCTGATTCAATGACTTTTACTGTCCTCCAGTTGGTGCAGGAAGGCGGACCCCTTCCAGGGCCCGAAACTGGGCTCTTGTCTAACACTTGGAAATAAATTGTCTGAGGAGACACATGTGCTGACAAAGCAAGAGATTTTATTGGGAAAGGGCGCCCGGGTGGAGAGCAGTAGGGTAAGGGAACCCAGGAGAACTGCTCTGCCGCGTGTTGGTGGCGGCTTATTAGTTCCATATCCCTTACCAGGACCTCCTGTCATAAAACAACTCATGCAAGTGGTTGGTGTGGTGGCTGGCCAGGCGGGCGGTTCCAGTCAGCGTGCTGCCCTGACACAGTCACTGATCCAGTCTTCTGTGTCATCTAATCTGCTCTTGACTCCCTCTAGTGTATTTTTTGTTTCAGTTATTATATCCTTCAGCTCTGATGGGTTCTTTTATATTTGCTAACTTATTTGTTGAAGTTCTCCCTGTGTTAATCCATTCTTCTGAGATTTCTGAGCATTTTTATAACCATCACTGAACTCTTTATCAGACAAATTGCTTATCTCTGTTTCATTATTTTTTCTTTCCTGGAGTTTTATCTTGTTCTGTTCTTTTGAAAAAAAATTGCTTTGTCTCCTCCTATTTGACTTTTTGTGTTTGTTTCTATGAATTAGGAGGCGTGGCGTTTGCACCAGCATCGGTTTGTGAACTGTGTTTCCGGGCAGCTTGGCAAGCTGGTTTGCACTGGAGTGGGCGTGGGCTGGGGATTTCCCAGGGTGTGCCTGGAGCCAGTGTTCCTTAAAAAAATGCTGTGCTTCACCGAGTCCCAGTTAAAAGGGACCTTATGAAACATTATGATTTAAACGAGGATTTGTGACCTTGTCTGAGAAATGACTTGTCATTTACATTATTTCTATGATGAAATGCTTTCTCTGCTTCAAGCAATTGACATACTACCAGTATCTAGACAGCATTTTCCTATAGGTGTAATCCTGTCCCATCATGGAGTTACCTGGAGCAGGAAACTCCCAGGGGCTGCAGAAGGTGTCTCCAACGACTGTGAGGTTGTGTCACCTATAAAAGGGGCCAGAGAGGACGTTGGGGGTCTTCCTGCCACAGTGACTCCTTGCGCTACTGGTCCTTATGACTTGGTGCTGAGCACTGTGGATCACTGTTCAGTGCATGAGATAAAGGCAGAAGTTAATGCTGCCACAAATGGTGATGTGGGAAAAGTGGCTGCTCTAAGAGGATCTTCCCTCCACCCTCACAACACCAGTTAGCGCCAGAGTGGGCTTCCTTCAACTCCACACATATTCTCTACCTCGCATATTCTCTACCTCTCTACCCTGCTCAAGGCTGTGCCAGCATTAGAGCTGTGTCTGCTTACTAACTGTTTGAACTGCAGGGTTTCTCTATGCAAAGCAGCCGGTTACCATAATTAAGCCGCAACATGCTCTTGGGGCAGGGGCTTTGCACTCCAGTAGTCTGTGGCTTGGTTCTGGGCTCCCTGACTTACTGCCTGCGGGACTGTGGCCCCTTCTTAGCTTTTCTTCCTACAATTTCTTCATTTATGAAGTGGGGGAGGGGGACCAGCTCCTAAATCTGTCCTAAAGATTATGTGAAAAAATGTAGTCATATTTAAAAGAACTGACATGTTAAATGTTCAATATGTCATATCATTGTAATAGATGTGTTATGTTTTCCAAACCTACCCTTCCCTGCCCCCACTCAGATCTTTCTGTTTATTGGCAGTATGAGTTTGTAGAGCCCAGAACTCCCTTGCTATTCAAATCACACTGAAATAGATACGCCAGATTAGAAACTGTGCTCGTGTCAGGGCAGCCTCCACAAAGGGAAGCTTGGCTTTGGGCTGGAATTGATGTGATCGGTCCCAGCTCTTTGTGGCTGACCTGTGGCCTGTGTTTGAGCCTGAATATTGCTTGACAGAAGCCTGACTGTAGTAGAGAGGAAACCCACTTCCCTTTCTCTGCTCTCTTTCCCACAGTGGGGCCTTGGTGTACTCTGGGAGAGGAATAACCAGTTTTTAAACTGCATTGGTACTAGAGATGCCTCTTGGGTTTGCCCTCTGCACCATGCGAATCTGCTCTGACCAGCTTTCCTCACTTGTCATGAAGTCCTCCACTTCCAAATGGGACACAGTGAGACTCACCTATAATGTGATGAGTAAGCAAGCATCCATAAAGACCCTTAGGGCATACTATTTCTCAGGACCCGGAGCTTCTTTATCCAGACTGCTTTTCTGGAAGGAATGGAGCCCTAATATGATACTCCCATTGTCTCTTAAATGTTAGTGGAGCATCTTGGCTCTCAGACTGTGCCAAGGCTAGGAGCTGAGGGGCAGGAAGAAGCTGGAGGAGGAGCAGCGGAGGGCAGGGGGCTCTGGCCATCTGAGATATAGGAGCAATGAAGCGTCAGGAGGAGGTGTAGGTGCTTTAGGCATTGGAGTTCCTCTCCACGGGCAGAGAAATAGCTCAGTGTTTAGCTCAGAGAATTCATTAAACAGTAGAAAAATGATGCATTCTCACTGAAACAAAATGTGAATTGCATTCAGGAGATGAAAACAAGTACATTTCAATTCATCCAAAACATAGATCTCTTTCACAAGTCTTAAACAATTTATAAAGTGTATAGCGTTTTGTAAGAAGGAGAAAGGGTACTGTATGCTCATTTGCTGATGGGTAAGCCAGGCCCGACAAAGGCTGTGTAAAGCCCTAAACTGGCCAGCTTAGAAGGTTTCTTAATATCACCCTAAAGCTGTTCCCTAAGTGGGATTAAACTAAAATACGCATAAACCTGAAATTCATTTACTTGAACGTCAGCTTTCATCATTACATTTATTTATCTGGTTTCTCTCACTGAATATATTTTCCTTCTCCAAAGCAGAAGTAAAAGTTGATATCTGCCCCTCCCACTTCTCTAGAGGATTACAAATAAGCATGTGAATGGCTAAATAATCATAAAAATATTTCATGGATACTTCTGACTTATTCTCCAACACAGATCAAAATCTGACATTGTCTTATTGCCATTGAACACTACACATTTTCTCTTTATCTCATCAGTTTTATCTGAATTGGATTCAGATCTTGTCTACAGAACACAGAGAGCAAGAACTTGTGGACACATTATGAGACTATAAACCCTTTGGAAAGATTAGTGAATGATCCGATGGAATTATATACATTTCCAGAGGTTGGCAGTGGTAACTAAAGTGAGCGCTGGAATATTAAAGCCTCATTTGTTATGTGAGTAATAGCTTGTCTGTTGCTTATGATTTATCAGATGTGAAATACATACATAGCTGTTGGAAGTACAAACTTCTAACTCTTACTTTATGATAAAATGTCTGTGACCTGACTTAGCATAGAACCCTATAAAACGCTGAACTAAAAATCAACATGCAAATAGTGCTCTAGAAAATTTAAACAATGGTTTCACTTCTCTTCCTCCTGGCTTTTACTAGCTATTGTCTAAAACAATAAAATTTACAGGCATGTCTGAATCCCCATTAAATATGAATGTGAACACACAGCAGTAGAGCAAGTCTCCAAACAGTTTTGCAACAAAGGGTCAAAGAGGTATAATACTCTACTCCCCATCAGATCAGATCAGTCGCTCAGTCGTGTCCGACTCTTTGCGACCCCATGAATCGCAGCACGCCAGGCCTCCCTGTCCATCACCATCTCCTGGAGTTTACTCAAACTCATGTCCATCGAGTCCGTGATGCCATCCAGCCACCTCATCCTCTGTCATCCCCTTTTCCTCCTGCCCCCCAATCCCTCCCAGCATCGGAAAAAGGAAATTAAATATACTTTCTAATGGTTGAAATGAAGGGTGTGCTGAGGAAGGAATGAATGAAATACATACCGTGGTGTTCTCCCTGAGAGGGGTTTTCGGGTAGCTCTGAAGAGGATGTAGCTGGTAATAACTGAGAACATCCCCCACATAGACAGAAATCGCCACCAGTAAAGTTTTATCGTGAAATACAAAGGGACAACCCACATCTGCAACAGGGTCACCAGCTGTCAGAAAGATGAACAGAAAGTCTCCTTCAATGACTGAGGGCCAGACGGCATGTCTACTATTGACTCTGGGTTGGGGGTTGGGGGAGCCACCTTCACCACCCTGTCTGGGACATGGCACCTGGTTCACCACCCCACATGCAGAGCTCTGAAGGGCACAGTTATTTGAACATTCAGATGGGAAATAATCCAAAATATCCATCTTCCGTCACCTCCTGCAGATATTTCAGATGGAAGGAGCTTTAGGCTGAAACAGCTCTGTGCTGTTGGACAATGCACTTTAGTTGTAAAGTTGGGGACCACAATGCCTGCTTTCCTGTGCTGATTCAAAGTGAAAGTGTTAGTCGCTTCGTCGTGTCTGACTCTCTGACTCCGTGGACTGTAGTCCAGCAGGCTCCTCTGTCCATGGGGTTTTCAAAGCAAAAATACCCGAGTGGGCTGCCATTCCCTTCTCCAGGGGGCCTTCCCGACCCAGGGATCGAACCTGGGGCTCCTGCACTGCAGGAAGCTTCTCTACTTTCTGAGCCACCAGGGTGGGAGACACGTGAGAGCACAGCTGTAAGGGCTCTGGGAACATCCTGGGCTGCAGGGAGCAGGCACCACAGCTACTCTCATGGCACATATACACACGCAGCGATGGCAAAGGAGGAGGTGGTGTCAGGGCATGTCGCGTCAGGGGCCCTCCTGCCTTCTGTCCCAGGGCACTGTGTGGGGCTAACCCTTGCATCCTGACTGTGGGGTGACCTTGTCCCTGATGACTGGATCTGTAGACCACCATTTGCTTCTCGTCGTTTCTTCTTCAGTTACTGGTGCCCTTTCCAGGCTGTTCCAGATGGGAATCAAACTCTTTCCTGTCCCTTCTATGTGTCACCCCTTTGTGGCCTGTGCCACTGACCCGAGTCCCAGTAGCCTTCAGAAGGCCCCTTAAGTTGGCTGGCCTCAGTTCTGCATGGCAGGAAGCAGGACCGACTGAACTGATGGGCTGTGGGTCAATGACGTGGTACAGTTACCACAGTGATATTTTTACTCTGCAGATCAGGCCTAATGCCAGCTACTCACCTCCTGGTAAAAAGCAGATTGGTTGGAGAAGGGAAAGGCTACCCACTTCAGTATTCTGGCCTGGAGAATTCCATGGATGAAGTCCATGGGATTGCAAAGAGTCAGACGCGACTGAGCGACTTTCACTTTCACTTTTTTCACTGGAACAGTAGCAATAACCCTTGGTCTTTTATGTTTTAGAACATTCGACTAACTGCCTATATTTGCTCAGCACTAATATATGAGGTGGACGGCAAAGACGGTTGTCTCACGTGTGGAGTTAAATTGGTAATACTCTGTTCAGGAAGATTCTGAGCCTGGGTCCTGTCTGAGCAGTGAAGATCAATTAATTATAATCATGGTCAACTAATTATGTCTGCCAGGGATGTGGAAAGAGTTGTCAGAGCATGCGTGTCACATGTCTGTCATCTGAGTATAAAAAAGACTAATGTTATTTGCTTAATTTCTTCATCTTTGTGATTAAGAATAGGCCGCTTAGAAAAAAGTTTATGGGTATACTTTTGGGTCCTTTAATAAGAATTTTGTTACAATAGTCTCAAGGTCAATAATCAGAATTATTTGATAGAACTTCAAGATGTAAATGAAATGCAGCCTTTCTTCTTTCCATGTCAAATAAGAAGACATTTTCCAGGCCTTTTATTCTTTTTAATTCTTCTTGAATGGGCTGGATCTGAAGTCTTCTTAGAGTTGCTCTAAATTTTCTTTCAAATTACATACAAGATGCTGGAGTAGAAGGACATGTGCTCATCTCCTGTGAGAACTCGAAAACTGCAACTTGCTGTTAAACAACCATCGACAGGAAAATTTTGGATTCTTTTTTTGGATCCCACCGAAAAAAGATACACCACATCCAAGGGTAAAGGAGAAACCCCAGCAAGATGGTAGGATTGGCAAAATCGCATTTATAATCAAAACTCCAGCCTGCCAGAGATGCTCAGAGGGCCCAAACAAAATCTTCTGCACACTAGGACCCAGAGACCCCACAGAGACTGACCTGCTCAGCCTCTGGCTGAGGAGGCCTTACCAATAGCTGAGAAAATAAGAGAAGCAAAAGGCAAAGGAGAAAAGGAAAGATATATCCATCTGAATGCAGAGTTCCAAAGAATAGCAAGAAGAGATAAGAAACCTTTCCTAAGTAATCAATGCAAAGAAATAGAGGAAAACCATAGGATGGGAAAGACTAGAGATCTCTTCAAGAAAATTAGAGATACCAAGGGAACATTTAATGCAAAGATGGTCTCAATAAAGGACAGAAATGGTATGGACCTAACAGAAGCAGAAGATATTAATTAAGAAGAGGTGGCAAGAATACACAGAAGATCTTCATGACCCAGATACCCATGATGGTGTGATCACCCACCTAGAGCCAGACATCCTGGAGTGCAAAGTCAGGTGGGCCTTAGGAAGCATCACTATAAACAAAGCTAGTGGAGGTGATGGAATTCCAGCTGAACTATTTCAAATCCTAAAAGATGATGCTATTAAAGTGCTGCACTCAATATGCCAGCAAATTTAGAAAACTCAGTAGTGGCCACAGGACTGGAAAATGTCAGTTTTCATTCCAATCTCAAAGAAAAGCAATACCGAAGAATGTTCAAACTACTGCACAATCGTACTCATTTCACATGCTAGTAAACTAATGGTCAAAATTCTCCAAGCTAGGCTTCAACAGTACATGAACCAAGAACTTCCAGATGTTCAAGCTGGATTTAGAAAAGGCAGAGAAAGCAGAGATCAAATTGCCAACATCTGTTGGCAATAGAAAAAGCAAGAAATTTCAGAAAAACATCTACTTCTGCTTTATTGACTACGCCAAAGCCTTTGACTGTGTGGATCACAACAAAATGTGGAAAATTCTTCAAGAGATGGGAATACCAGACTACCTTACCTGCCTCCTGAGAAATGTGCATGCAAGTCAAGAAGCAACAGTTAGAAGCAGACATGGAACAACAGACCGGTTTGAAGTTGGGAAAGGAATACAACAGGAATGTATATTGTCACCCTGCTTATTTAACTTATACACAGAATACATCATGCGAAATGCTGGGCTGGATGAAGCACAAGCTGGAATCAAGATTCCTGGGAGACATATCAATGACTTCAGATATGCAGATGACACCACCCCTATGGCAGAAAGTGAAGAGGAACTAAAGAGCCTCTTGATGAAAGTGTAAGAGGAGAGTGAAAAAGCTGGCTTAAAACTCAACATTCAAAAAAACTAAGATCATGGCATCCAGTCCCATCACTTCATGGCAAATAGATGGGGAAACAATGGAAACAGTGACAGACTTTATTTTCTTGGGCTCCAAACTCACTGCAGATGGTGACTGCAGCCATGAAATTAAAAGACACTTGCTCCTTGGAAGACAAGCTATGACCAACCTAGACAGTATATTAAAAAGCAGAAACATTACTTTGCCAACAAAGGTCTGTCTAGTTAAAGCTATGTTTTTTCCAGTAGTCATATATGGATGTGATAGTTGGACCATAAAGAAAGCTTCAGTTCAGTTCAGTTCAGTTGCTCAGTCATGTCCGACTCTTTGCGACCCCATGGACTGCAGCACGCCAGGCCTCCCTGTCCATCACCAACTCCCGGAGTTCACCCAAACCCATGTCCATTGAGTTGGTGATGCCATCCAACCATCTCATCCTCTGTCGTCCCCTTCTCCTCCTGCCCTCAATCTTCCCAGCATCAAGGTCTTTTCAAATGAGTCAGCTCTTCGCATCAGGTGGCCAAAGTATTGGAGTTTCAGCTTCAACATCACTCCCTCCAATGAACACCTAGGACTGATCTCCTTTAGGATGGACTGGTGAGCGCTGAAGAATTGACGCTTTTGAACTGTGGTGTTGGAGAAAACTCTTGAGAGTCCCTTGGACTGCAAGGAGATCCAGTCAGTCAATCCTAAAGGAAATCAGTCCTGAATATTCATTGGAAGGATTGATGCTGAAGCCGAAACTCCAATACGTTGGCCACCTAATGTGAAGAACTAACCCTGATGCTGGGAAAGATTGAAGGTAGGAGAAGAAGGGGACAACAGAGGATGAGATGGTTGGATGGCATCACAAACTCGATGAGTTTGAGCAAGCTCTGGGAGTTAGTGATGGACAGGGAAGCCTGGCATGCTGCAGTCCATGGAGTTGCAAAGAGTCAGACATGACTGAGCGACTGAACTGAACTGAAATCTTCTTTCAGAGAACACTACAATTGTTATTATATATATAAATTTGAGAGGAAGGAATGGCAACCCACTCCAGTATTCTTGCATGGAGAATCCCCATGGACAGCGGGAGCTACAGTCTATGGGGTTGCAGGGTCAGACGCAACTGAGTGAGTAAGCACAGCACGACATAGCACATGCACTTGAACAAAAATATACACAGTGAAGGGCTTTCCTGGTGGCTCGGATTGTAAAGAATTTGCCTGTAATGCAGAAGACCTGGGTTTGATCCCTGGGTTGGGAAGATCCCCTGGAGAAGGAAGTGGCAACCCACTCCAGAACTCTTGTCTGGAAAATCCTATGGCTGGAGGAGCCTGGTAGGCTACAGTCCATGGGGTCACAAAAAGTTGGACACGACTGAGTGACTTCACTTTATCTTGCTTTTTTTATACATGGAGAAAATCTGAAATAACTGTTTGGAGAGTTCAGGAAAAGATATCTTACAACATACTTTTTTTGTTTATAAATTTCAGGCAGTACTTTCAGGGAAGAGTAAGTATTCATTACTTCGGCCTGAATTAATCAGATGATTGCTTTCATTTTCCATCCTATTTTGTAGGTATGGTCAAAGCTAATGAATGAGTTTGCACCTTTATTTGTGAAACTGAGATAAATATGTATATATGTATCCAAACAGGTAAAACAAGTTTTACTGAAGGAAGCAGAATAGTTTTCATGAGGGCCAGAAACCACATGCTAGGTCACCAGGACTTAAGATATGTTTCTTTTAGCACTCAGCAGCAACAACTTTTAAGATTTTTATGTGGACCATTTTAAAAGTCTTTCTTGTATTTGTTACAATATTGCTTCTGTTTTGTATTTTGTTTTTTTTTTTTTTACTGAGGCCTGTGGGATCTTAGCTTCCAACCAAGGATTGAACCCACACCCCCTGCATTGGAAAGGGAACTCTTAGCCACTGGATTGCCAGGGAAGTCTCTGACTCTACTGTTGATAATGACGGTGTGCAATCCCTCATAAAAGTCTCCTCAGTATTCAGGTCATTCATTTCTTATAACTGATCACCAAGATTGTTATCTATGATAAATTATAGCTTTTGGCTTTTTAAAGTTCATTATTCTGGCATTAAAGAAGGAAATGGACATGAACCCCATCTTTCAAAATCTGATCATCTGTCATTTGCATTTTTCATCTTTTTGCTTTAAGTTATGATTCACCTTTACATTTACCCTGTAAAATGCTGAATTAAAAAAAAAATGAATAGGATTCAGTTCATTTTAATTTAGAGAAACTATCATGCTTCTATATTTTACACTTTAGATTATAAGTCAAAATTTATAAAATTAATCCATTTCCTCTAATCAGTGGTGCTATGCTCTAACTACAGTTTGAAGCAATGACTGGATTATATTTTTATAAAGCTAACTCTTTCCCTGTAGAGCTATAAGTCCGACCCATTTCTAGAAGATGCCAAATTTCTCTTACTTGATGCCTGGATTTAATTACCAATAAATAACAATGTTCAATTTATAGACATGCTACTTTTTAAAAATAGGCCTTGGAGATGAGAAATAAAAGGAAAGTAAAAAATCATTATGATGTATTATGTATGCAAATATTAACTTCTTGAGTATCTTTAAAGTGGAATACTCAGAGCCATGTTTTCTCAACATGCAAGGGGAAAGGTCAGAAGTTTGCATTATGAATTCAATAACTGCATGAGAAGTCATTTTGAAATAATGGCCACATTTCAAAGCAATTTAAAAGATTCTTAATCAATTTCCAGAAGAGTTAGAACTGCTCATTTTTAATAGTAACTGCCACATGTGAAATGTAGGAATGCTGTGCCTCATAAGTAAGCACACGAAATATGTGACGCCAAGGCGCGTACACGCAGAGGAGGAAGCTGGCAGCTGGGACACATTAATAATGCCAGAGGGGTCAGCATCCGGGCATGTGTGGATGAAACACATCTGCATTCCTGACGAAGGGCAGCCCCTGCATCTGGATCACATCACCCTGCCCCCTGCACCCACACATCACGGCAGGAGCACTTCCCGACTAAGATGCCGCTGGAAGGTGCCGCGTGGGTTGTTGTTGCCATGCACATACTGAAAATGAAAAGAGCTGCTAATTATGTCAAAACAAAGGAATCTTTTCATTTGTCTAGTTGTACAGAATGTTGAATGAGTCACACAGTATGAAAGGAGAGAAAAAAAGGAAAGAGAAAGTTACGTGATGCTCTTTGCACTGCAAATCCCAAACTATCTGCGACCATCTGTGCGTGTGTCTGTATGTGTTCGTATGAGTGGGGCTGGATGCAGAGCAGAGGTATGCCCAGAGGGAAGCTGAAAAGTATCATGAGAATACCTGATGCCAGGAAATACTGCTGCTACCAGTTCAAACAAGTAGAAGTATGGAATCCTGGCATATGAAGGGCTCTCAGAAATTCACTAGGTCCATATTTCTATCTTCAAGTCAATTGACTTGATTTTGCTATTTAAATTCTTAAAGGCGATTCTGCATATATATATATATATATATAGCGCACAATATATATGCTATGTATATATATAGCACACACACACACACACACACACACATATATAGCACTAGTGGTAAAGAACATGGCTGCCAATGCAGGAGACAGAAGACACACAGGTTCAGTCCCTGGGTCGGAAGATCCCCTGGAGGAGGGCACAGCGACCCACCTCAGTATTCTTGCCTGCAGAATCCTATGGACAGACGAGCCTGGCGGGCTACAGTCCATAGGGTCTCAAAGAATCAGACACGCCTGAAGTGAGTTAGCACACCTGCAAATGCAGCTATGGATATATCAGTGTCTTGTCTCATTTTTTTTTATTTTATTTTTAAACTTTACATAATTGTATTAGTTTTGCCAAATATCAAAATGAATCCGCCACAGGTCTTGTCTCATTTTTAAAAGATAATACTTTATTGGTACAATAATATGTTCTAGTGTTTCACAGCTAGTATTAATAATAAGTTTGATTTAAATAGAGCAAATTTTCAGTCTGTGGCAAAGTATTTGCCTGTGTATTGAGGCAAGTTAACAGTAGGATGAGATGGCTGGATGGCATCACCGACTTGATGGACATGAGTTTAGGTAAGCTTCAGGAGTTGGTGATGGACAGGGAGGCCTGGCATGCTGGGATTCATGGGGTCATAAAGAGTCGGACACGACTGAGCAACTGAAGTGAACTGAGCTGAACAGTATGTTTGAAGACAAAATTCTGTGTATTTAGTCATCAAGCTTTCTACTGATTTGAAGAGCAGTAGAAAAATTCTATTTTGGTGCCCCACCCCCATGTCTTACAGCTATGAAAAATAGGATACATAAAAGAAGGTGGAGAGGGTGCTGTTGAATGAACCTTTATTTTTAATTAAATGCTGTTAAAAGCATTTGGAAGTAATTTAACTTTGAGGCTTTGCCTCTGTTTCTACCATATCAACACTAGCAGCTGCAAAGAGAAAAATTCAAATATCCAGATGCTCAGTTGATACTGTGCTAAAAATGTGTTTGGAAGAAGGAAATGGCAACCCACTCCAGTATCCTTGCCTGGAAAATCCCATGGACAGAGGAGTCTGGTGGGCTACAGTCCATGGGGTCGTAAAGAATCGGACACAACTGAGTATCTGAGCATGTTAGGCAAGGACCCCTAAACTTCCCTCTCTTATTACTGGGTGGGTGTTCACCTGTTTCTGCACATTTCAGCATGAACCTGGCACAAGAGAGATTGCTTCAGATTGAGAGTGCCCATCTGCTCCCCTGCAGGTGTGTGGGAGCCTGGGGCTTCTTGGGGGGGAAGTGATGCTCTTGGTTATGGGAGTTGGACTCCTTTGGTGCTGCCTTGAGCCAAGGATGGTTAGGGAGGGGAAATGCAGCATCAAATTAAGGCTGCAGTGGCTGGCTAATAGCTTTCTTATAGATCAGTAATCAATTAGAATTAAAAACCGAGAAACGAAAAGAAGAAAAAATAATAATAACATTAAAAACCCAGTACCATTTACATTAGCACCAAGAAAGAAGAAGAAAGGAAACAAAATATTTAGGTATAAATCTAACAAAATATGTACAAGATCTCTGTGAGGGAAAACTACAAAGCTCTAGGTCTATACGTACAATGGAACATTATTTAGCCTTTAAAAAAAAATTCTGAAATGTGCTACAATGTAAGTGATTCTTGAAGACACTAAGCTACGTGAAGTAATCCAGGGGCAAAGGACAAATTCTATAGGATTCCATGTATATGAGATACCAAGAGTAGTCAGATTCACAGAGACAGAGGTAGAATGGTTATTGCCAAGGATGGGAAGGAGGGAATGCAAAGTTATTGTCTAATGGGTTGCGAGTTCCAGTTTGAGAAGTTGAAATTCTGGACATGAATGGTGGTGTTGGTACAACAACATGCATGTCTGTAATGCTACTGAACTGTATATTTTAAAACATTAAATTTCATCTTATGTATATTTTCTCACAATAAAAAAAAGGACCAATAAATAAATAAAAATGTGTCTGAAACTTTCAGATATTAAGCAGTATCTCAAACAAAATATCAAACCTCTCTTACTTTCTACTCACATGTTTTGGCATCACCTAGGAGCAGTTAACGGTATATTTTCTTTTTTAAAAATTTATTTGTTTTAGTTGGAGGACAACTACTTTATGGTATTGTGGTGGTTTCTGCCACACATCAGCATGGATTGGCCGTAGGCATTCCTGTGTCCCCCCATCCAGAGCACCCCCACCTCCCTCCCCGCCCCGACCCTCCAGGTCGTCACAGAGCACCAGCTCTGGGTGCCCTGAGTCACACACCAAACTCACACTGCTTACTGTTTTATACATGGGAATGCATATGTTTCAATGCTATTCTTTCAAATCAACCTGCTCTCTCCCTCTCCCACTGAGTCCAAAAGAATGTTCTTTACATCTGTGTCTCCTTTGGCTGCCTTGCACATAGGATTGTTGGTACCATCTTTCTAGATTCTGTACATATGCATTAATATACGGTATTTGTCCTTCTCTTTCTGTGGATAGACATAGCCTATTCACTCTGTGTAATAGGCTAAAGGTTCATCCACCTCAGAACTGACCCAAATGTGTTCCTTTTATGGCTGAGTAATATTCCATTGTGTATATGTACCACAACTTCCTTATCCATTCAATCTGTCAAGGTTGCTTCCATGTCCTGGCTGTTGTAAATAGTGTTGCAATGAATATTGGGGTACATGTGTCTTTTTCAATTCTGGATTCCTCAGGGTATATGCCCAGTAGTGGGATTGCTGGGTCATATGATAGTTTTATCCCTAATTTTTAAAGGAATCTCCACACTGTTCTCCATAGTGGCTGTATCAATTTGCATTCCCACTAACAGTGTAAGAGGGTTCCCTTTTCTCCACACTCTCTCCAGCATTTATTGTTTGTAGACTTTTTGATGATGGTCAACTATGTGTAAAAGAATGAAAGTAGAACACTTTCTAATACCATACACAAAAATAAACTCAAATGGATTAAAGACATAGATCTCAGACCAGAAACTATAAAACTCTTAGAGGAAAACATCAGCAGGACACTCTCTGACATAAATCACAGCAAGATCCTCTGTGACCTACCTTCTAGAGTAATGGAAATAAAAACAAAAATAAACAAATGGGACCTAATTAAACTTAAAAGCTTTTGCACAATGAAGGAAACTATAAGCAAGGTGAAAATACAACCCCCAGAAAATAATAGCAAACAAACAATTGATGAAGAATTAATCTCTAAAATATACAAGCAGCTCATACAACTCAATACCAGAAAAATGAACAATCCAATCAAAAAGTGGGCAGAAGACCTAAACAGACATTTCTGCAAAGAAGACATACAGATGGCCAATCAACCTTATTTTCTTAATAACCTATTTCCTTTGCTTTAGGTATTTATGATAAGCTGCTCTGATGTACACAGCTCTTACAGAAATACAACTGAACCTGTCTAGAGAAATTAAATGAGCACTTCAGAAGACAGACAAATTTGTAAAATCTGTATCTGAAAAAGTTCTGAGCTTTTGGATTTGTCTCTTACTGCTGAATAAAATGGTTCAAATCATGCAGGAAATAATGTGAAAGTAATAATACTTTGTGCATAATAAATAATACCTTCAGGGCATAAGTTTATGTAAAATAATAATACCTTCTGGGCACAAAGGTGTTCACACATATTATTGTGTGTACTTCCTACTTTTTTCCTAACTTCCTCCACTTTTAAAAAAAATCTGTAAACTCCCACTCCTGCCATTTTCCACTGATTTACAGAGTTGTCCATCCCAGTACACATAAATAGGACTGTCAGAATTTTTTAACCCTTAGCCCATGGGAAACAACTTTGTCAACCAGTGATCATGTGCAGCTCCTATTGCCTTCATCTTATGGACTCCTCTAGTTTCCAAAGGTAGGGTGATCTCAGTTTGTTTCCAAGACAAACCATTCAACATCACAGTGGTCCAAGACTATGCCCCAACCACTGATGTCAAAGAAGCTGAAGTAGAACAATTCTGTGAAGACCTACAAGACCTTCTAGAACTAACACACACACACACACAAGATGCCCTTTCATCACAGGTTAGTGGAATACAAAAGTGGGAAGTCAAGAGATACCTGGAATAACAGGCAAGTTTGGCCTTAGAGTACAGAATGAAGCAGGGAAAAGGCTAACAAACACCCTCTTCCAACAACGCAAGAGAAGCCTACACATGGACATCACCAGATGGTCAATACTGAATTCAGATTGATTATATTCTTTGGAGCCAAAGATGGAGAAGCTCCACAGTCAGCAAAAACAAGACCTGGAGCTGACTGTTGCTCACATCATCAGCTCCTTATTGCAAAATTCAAACATAAATTGAAGAAAGTAGGGAAAAACACTAGACAATTCAGGTATGACCAAAATCAAATCACTTATGATTACACATTGCAAGTAACAAGTAACAAGTCAATTCAAGGCATTAAATCTGGTAGACAGGATGCCTGAAGAACTATGGATGGAGGTTTGTCACACTGTACAAGAGGTGGTGACCAAACCCATTCCCAAGAAAAAGAAATGCAAGAAGGCAAAGTGATTGTCCAAGGAGGCCTAACAAGTAACTGAGAAAAGAAGAGAAGCAAGAGGCAAAGGAGAATGGAGAGTTCAAGAGAACAGCAAGAAGATATTAGAAAGCCTTCTTAAGTGAACAATGCAAAGAAATAGAGGAAAACAATAGAATGGGAAAGACTAGAGATCTCTTCAAGAAAATTAGAGATACAAGGGAACATTTCATGCAAAGATGGGACAATAAAGGACAGAAATAGTATAGACCTAACAGAAGCAGAAGATATTAAGAAGAGGTAGTAAGAATACACAGAAGAACTATACAAAAAAGATCTCCATGACCCAGATAACCATGATGGTATGGTCAACTCACCTAGGGACAGACATCCTGGACTGTGAAGTCAAGTGGGCCTTAGGAGGCATTACTAAGAACAAAGCTAATGGAGGTGATGGAATTTCAGCTGAGCTATTTCAAATCCTAACAGATGATGCTGTTGAAGTGCAGCACTTAATACACCAGCAAATTTGGAAAACTCAGCAGTGGCTACAGGACTGGAAAAGGTCAGTTTTCATTCTAATCTCAAAGAAAGGCAATACCAAAGAATGTTCAAACTACTGCACAATCGCACTCATCTCACATGCTAGCAAACTACTGCTCAAAATTCTCCAAGCCAGGCTTCAGCAGTATGTGAACTGAGAACTTCCAGATGTGTACAACATGGTATCTTGTAAGCTGACTTTAGAAAAGGCAGATAAACCAGAGATCAAATTGCCAGCATCCGGAGGATCATAGAAAAGGCAAGGGGATTCCAGAAAAATATCTACTTCGGCTTCATTGACTATGTTAAAGCCTTTGATTGTGTGGATCACTACAAACTATGGAAAATTCTTCAAGAGATGGGAATCCCAGACCACCTTACTTGCCTCCTGAGAAACCTGTATGCAGGTCAAGAAGCAACAGTTAGAACTGGAACAATGGACTGGTTCAAAAGTGGGAAATGAGTACATCAAGGCTGTATACTGTCTCCCTGCTCATTTAACTTATATGCAGAGAACATCATGTGAAATGCTGGGATGGATGCATCACAAGCTAGAATCAAGATTGCCAGGAGAATCTGCTGACAATCAGAATCAAACTCTGATATGAAGATGATACCACTTTAATGGCAGAAAGTGAAGAGGAACTAAAAAGCCTCTTGATGAGGGTGTAGGAGGACAGTGAAAAAGCTGGCTTAAAACTTAACATTCAAAACACTAAGATCATGGCATCCAGTCCCATCACTTCATGGTTAATACATGGGTAAAAAGTAGAAACAGTGGCAGATTTTATCTTTGGTGGCTCCAAAATCACTGTGCACAGTGATTGCAGGAATGAAATTAAGATGCTTGTTCCTTGGAAGGAAAGCTATGACAAAACTAGACAGTATATTAAAAAGCAGAGACTTTACTTTACCGACAATGTTCGGTGTAGTCAAAGCTATGGTTTTTTTCAGTAGTCATGTATGGATGTGAGAGCTGGACCAAATGTGAGAGCTGGACTATAAAGAAGGCTGAGCACCGAAGAATTGATGCTTTTGAAATTTGGTGCTGGAGAAGGCTCTTGAGGGTCCCTTGGACAGCAAGGAGATCAAACCTGTCAATCCTAAAGGAAATCAACCCTGAATATTCATTGGAAGGACTGATGCTAAAGCTGAAGCTCTAATACTTTGGCCACCTGATGGGAAGAGCTGACTCATTGGAAAAGACTCTGATGCAGGAGAAGTGGGTGACAGAGGATGGAATGGTTGGATGGCATCACCGACTCAATGGACATGAGTTTGAGCTAATTCCGGGAGATACTGAAGGACAGGGAAGCCTGGCATGCTACAGTCTATAGGGTCACAAAGAATCTGGCATGACTTAGCGACTGAAGAAACAAGCAAAGGTTTCCAAAGATACCCAGAGCAGCACATTTCCCCCTAATTTCCTTCAATGAGGTTGTTTCATAAACTGTGATGCACTTTCTTTTCACCATCTGCATTTCTCCCTGGGATTCCCCAACCTCCAAAATGATTTTTTTAAATTTGCATACTTTTAGGTCTGCTTTTTGTGCTACACAGTCCAATGCTGCTGCTGCTGCTAAGTCACTTTAGTCATGTCCGACTCTGTGCGACCCCAGAGACGGCAGTCCATCAGGCTCCCTTGTCCCTGGGACTCTCCAGGCAAGAATACTGGAGTGGGTTGCCATTTCCTTCTCCAATGCATGAAAATTTAAAGTGAAAGTGAAGTCACTCAGTCATGTCCGACTCTTTGCGACCCCATGGACTGCAGCCTACCAGGCTCCTCCGTCCATGGGATTTTCCAGGTAGGAGTACTGGAGTGGGTTGCCATTGCCTTCTCCGATATTATGCATACACAAATAATAAATACATTCTGTTTTGCTGACATCTTCTCTGTACTCCAGTGTAATGGAGTGGGGTGCCATTGCTGTCTCCGACACAGTTCAATAGAATTTGACAAATGCATAATGCCTTGAATCCAAAATCACAGTACCACACAGATCAATTCTATGGCCTTAAAATTCTCATTTCACTTGCTTAGACTTATCCTTTTCCTTCCCTGAGCAGCTTATTTTCTTTGCTTTTGCATTTGGATGTCATGTACCTGGAATCAGTATGTAGCCTTTTCATATTGGCTTGTTCCTCGGTGTCTTTTTGGGACTCGATAGCTTAAATCTTTTTCTGCTGACCAACATTCCATTGTACGGAGGTGCCACAGTTTGCTCATTTAGCCACATTTTAAAGCAGCAGAGCCCAGGATTTTTGGTACAGGGACTGGACTGGTTTTGTGTAGGACAGTTTTTCCATGGACAGAAGGTGGGAGGGGATGGGGATGATCTCAGGATGATTCAAGTGCATTCCATTTATTGTGCACTTCATTTCTTTATTATTACATCAGTTCCAGCTCAGATCTTCAGGCACTAGATCGTGGGAGCTGAGGATCCCCGTTTTAAAGGACATCTGGATTGTTTCCAGTTTGGGGTGATTATGAATAAAGGTGCTGTAAATATTTTCATGCAGCTTTTTGTGTGAAGGTAGGTCTTCAGTTCAATCGGGTAAATACCTAGTAGTTCGATCACTGAATAATAATAATATAATATATAAATAATAATAATAATTATTATAGTATATAATAATATCAGATCAGATCAGATCAGTCACTCAGTCGTGTCCGACTCTTTGTGACCCCATGAATTGCAGCATGCCAGGCCTCCCAGTCCATCACCAACTCCCGGAGTTCACTCAGACTCACGTCCATCGAGTCAGTGATGCCATCCAGCGATCTCATCCTCTGTCGTCCCCTTCTCCTCCTGCCCCCAATCCCTCCCAGCATCAGGGTCTTTTCCAATGAATCAACTCTTCGCATGAGGTGGCCAAAAATAATACGCATTTAGCTTTGTGGAAGACCGCCCAACTGCCTTCCACAGTGGTTTTATCATTTTGCATTCCCACTCAGCAAGAGTTCCTGCTGCTTCACATCCTTGTCAGCATTTGGTATTGTTACATTTGAGCCATTATAATATCCTTATATTGGTAACTAATTGCAAGTTATTGTTTTAACTTGTAATTCCCTAATGACAAATGATGATGAGCTTCTTTTCCTATGCTTATTTGCCATCTGTATATCTTGATGAGCTATCTTTTTAGATATTTTGCCATTTAACTGAGTTGCTTTCTTATGATTGAGCTCTAAGTATATTTTGAATAGCAGTCCTTTATTAAGCATGTATTTATAATTACTTTCTCCCAGTTTGTAGCTTGTCTTTTCATTCTCGTAACAGTATCTTTCACAGAGCACTTTTTACTTTAAAAAACATCCAACTTATCAATATTTTCTTTCCTGGATCTTGCTTTTGGTGTTATATCTAAAAACTCATCAATTTTTCCATTTTATCTTCTGAAAGTTTTACAGTTTCACATTTAGGTCCATGATCCACTTTGGGTTTATTTTTGTGAAATATGTAAGTTCTATGTCTAGATTATTATTATTTTTTGCATATGAATGATCAATTTTTTCAGTACCATTTAAAGTAAAAATATCCTTGTACCAAATAAAAATATCCTTGCTCCACTGAATTGCCTTCGCTCCTTTATCATGGATCAGTTGACTATATCTACGGGGGTCTATTTATGGGCTCTCTACTTTTTTCCATTGATCTATGTGTTCTTCCTTTCACCAAAACCACACTGTATTCATTACTGCAGTTTTATAGTAAGTCTTGAAGTAGGGTAGTGTCAGTCCTCCAACACCGTTCTTCACTGTTGTCCTGTCTATTCTAGGTCATTTGCCTTTCCACATAAAGTGTGGAATCAGTTGGTCAATGTTCACAAAACAGTTTGCTGGGATTTTGAATGGGATTATAGAACCTACAGATCAAGTTGGAAGGAATCAACATCTTGAAAGTATTGAACTTTCCAATCCAGGAACACTGATTACATTTGCATTTACTTGAGACCTTCTCAGTTTTTGCATATAGCTCTTGTGAATATTTTGCTGGATTTATACATAAGTATTTCCTTCTTTGGGTGCTATTGCAAATGATATTGTGTTTTAATTTCAAATTCCAATTATTCATTTCTAGCATATAAGAAAGCAATTGACTTTTGTATATTGACTTTGTATCCTGCAAACTTGCTATAATCACTTATTAATTCCAGGAAATGTCTGTTGATTTTTTGGGAGTTTTCCATATAGACAGTCCTGTCATCCACAAACAGAGATGGTTTTATTTCTTCCTTCCCAATCTATATACCTTTTATTTCCTCTTTTTTTTTGTCTTATTGCACTAAAGCTAGGACTTCCAGTACAATGTTGAACTGGGGTGGTGAGAGGAGACATTCTCGCCTTCTTCTGTATCTTAAGAGGAAATTATCCAGTTTCTCACCATTAAGTATGTTAGGTTAGGACAGGTTTTTGTAGATATTTTTATCAAGTTGAGAAAGTTCCCCTCTATTCCTAGTTTACTGAGAGTTTTTATATGAATGAGTGTTGGACCTTGCCAGACGCTTCTTCTACGTCTATTGGTATAATCATGCAAATTTTCTTCCTTATCCTCTTGATATGGTTGCTTACATAAATCAATTTTTAATTGTTGAACCAGCCTTACCTACCTGGGACAAATTCCACTTGGTCATGGTGTATAATTCTTTTCATGCATGGTTTAATTCAATTTGCTAATATTTTGTTTAGGATTTTTATATTTATGTTCATGAGAGATGCTGGTCTAGAGTTTCTTTTTCTCATAATATCTTTAGCTGGTTGAAGTATTAGGTTGAAGTGCTGGCCTCAAAGAATGAATTCTGATGTATTCCCTCTGCTTCTAATCTCTGGAGAGATTGTAGAGAACTGGTATCATTTCTTCCTTACATAGTTGGTAGAATTCATCAGTGAAATCATCTGGACTTGGTGCTTTTTGTTTTGGAAGGTTATTAATTGCTGATTCACTTTTTAAAAACAGACATTATTCAGATGATTTATTTCTCCTTGTGTGAGTTCTGGTATAGTTTGAGTTTTTCAAGGAATTAGTCTATATGTGGGCATAGGGTTGTTCATAATATTAATTTATTTTCTTTTATGTCCATGAGATCAGTAATAATGATCCTTTCTTCTGTTCTGATATTAGTAATATATATTCTCTCTCTTACTTTTCTTGGTTAACTGGCTAGAGGTTTATTAAATTTATTGATCTCCTCAAAGAACTAGCTTTTGAACCAGTCTTGAACTCCTCCTCTCAGCATGACTTGTAATTTTTCATTGAGAAGTTCTTATTCAGGCTCTTATTTGGGTATTAAGAACCTTTAGTGTGGGGTTCTGTGTTAATCTGGCTGGACTAGCCCATAGGAGTGGGACTATGTTCGACATTTGCTCTGTGTCAGACTCTTCAGTTTCCATTAGTACACTTGTTTGTGTCTCTCTTTTCGTCTTTGGTTTCCCTAAAAACTCATTGTAGTTTGTGTAGCTTGCAGCCCTTTTAGCCATAATCCACTGTTATACTGGACACCAGATGATGTGGTGGTCTGACAGGAGGCAGTGGAAGCATTCTATCATTCTGTGTTTATCTTTCAGGGAGCTCTATCCCTGGAATATGACCTTCACAGGTGTTTCTGAACTTTTTGTTTTCCCATTAGGTAAGACAGGAAGGCTAGAAGGGCCTGGGGTTGGGTCATTTCCCTTTTTCTCCATCAGCTAAGGCTCTGATAAATTCTTTTCCTTTGTCGTGTAGGTCTTTGTGGTGGCGAACACTTATTCAAAATGATTAATTTTCCCCTGCAAGTCTGTTGGAAACACAAAAATTTTCCTTGGCTTTTTACCATGAGAAGACCTGTTGGGGTTCCAGGAGGTAAAATCTACAAAAATACGAGGGGTCCCTAAGACTGTGGCCCCTGGAGGTTCTCCCTCTCACACTGGCCAAAACTCTGCTTCTAGCAATTCTTCCAAGTTACCCATTGAGCATTTCCTCCAGTCTATGGCTCTGGCAGCTTCTGTTCCCAATAAGCAGATCTTGGTTATGATTCCCTACATGCATCTGTTTTTCCATATTTAGGGGTGAGGACTTTTCCTGGGAAACAATTCAAACAAGGACAGATTTTATTTTGGTGGGCTCCAAAATCACTGCGGATGGTGACTGCATCCATGAAATTAAAAGATGCTTGCCCCTTGGAAGAAAAGTTATGACAAACCTAGACAGCATATTAAAAAGAAGAGACATTACTTTGCCAACAAAGGTCTGTATAATCATAGTCAAAGTTATGATTTTTTCAGTAGTCATGTATAGATGTGAGTTGGACATCAGACTGAGCACCAAAGAACTGATGCTTTTGAACTGTGGTGCTGGAGAAGATCTTGAGAGTTCCTTGGACTGCAAGGAGATCAAACCAGTCAATCCTAAAGGAAATCAACCCTGAATACTCATTGGAAGGACTGATGCTGAAGCTGAAGCTCCAATAATTTGGCCACCTGATGTGAAGAACTGACTCATTCGAAAAGACCTTGATGCTAGGAAAGATTGAGGGCAGGAGGAGAAGGGGACAACAGAAGAAGAAATAGTTGGATGGTATCACCGACTCAATGGACATGAGTTTGAGCAAGTTTCGAGAGATGGTGAAGGACAGGGAAGCTTGGTGTGCTGCAGTCCATGGGGTCACAAAGAGTCGGACACGAGTGAGCGACTGAACAACAATTTTTCCTATGACCTCAGTTCTCTGATAAGTCCAGGAAAAGTCACTGATGCTCAGCTTGTTCAGCTTTTTCCCTTGTAGCAAGTGATGATTTCAAGCTTTTTATGTATCAGAGCTGAAACCAGGAGGCCTTTCTATTTTTAAAAATGCCATCTTTTTAAAGATCAGAAAACTGAGGCTCACCGTGGTAAGCTGAGCAACTAGAGTTGTCTGACTTCTAAGCCAGGGCGCTTCTCTTCACAGCCTGCCTCTCATTCTTGGAAATACATCTCATAGAACCAGCCCAGGGAACACTCCTAGACAAAGCAGATGGCAGAGTAGGGGGGTATGGCAAGGCAGGATACACAGATGTGATATCTGAAAAAAACAATACATTCAAGTCTCCTAATGGAGAATGTAGATTAATGGGGGAGGGGTGGTATTCACTTTAGCTTTACAAGAGCATTCCGAAAAGCATTCTTTTATTAGTACACTGCTTTTACAGTGTATGGTTAAATTTACACAAATGTTACTTACAAGTCATAGCCCTTGAATGCATTCAGAGTCAACTGAAGGTACTGAACATTCTCCGTGTGTCTAGAAATTCTCACAGGGAGATGTTCTGAGTCCTGAGTCTGGAAGGTGGGCTCTTATGTGCACGCATGTGTGCTAAGTTGTTTTAGTCGTGTCTGACTCTTTGAAACCCCAGGGACTGTAGCCTGCCAGGCTTCTCTGTCCATGGGATTTTCGAAACAAGAATACTGGAGTGGGTTGCTGTGCCCTCCTCCAGGGAATCTTCCTGACCCAGGGATCCAATCTGAGTCTCTTATGTCTCCTGCGTTGGCAGACGTGTTCTTTACCACTAGCGCCACCTGGGAAGCTCCTCTTATTTGCAGTGTTTACATTTTGCAGATAAAGAAAGCGTGATTCAGAGATACTGAAGGAATTATCAATAGCCTTGATGTAAGAGAAAATAACTAATGAGGTTGGATTTTTGTTTCCTCTCTGCAACTAATTAGTTATGTGACCCTGACCAAGTTATTTAATTTCTCTGAACTATATTTCACAAAGGGAGTAAAAAATTATTACCTCTCAGGGTAAGTTAGATAATGTACAAAAAGCACTTAATCACAACTGTAATAATATGTAATAGTTACATATAAATTTATATATGGTATTTCATATATAGTTTATAGTAATATAATTATTATGGAGTAACTAATATATTATAGTATATTATTATACTATACTGTATTATAGTAATTATAGTTAATACATTATATATAATGATATATTATTAATGTATTGGTGAAGGTCACAGCATCAATTCACAAAGTTTCATCAAAAACTTCACTATATGGTCCTTGTAAAAAGAGCCAGGAGCTTCCTGAACCTTAGAAACATGTTAAAAGCTCTAGTTCTGGTAGGTCCTGCATAATCTTAAATGCCAAAAGAAACAAGTTAAAAGTGCTGTGCTGTGCTTAGTCACTCAGCTATGTCTCACTCATCATGACCCCATGGACTGCAGACCGCCAGGCTCCTCTGTCCATGGGAATTCTCCAGGCAAGAATACTGGAGTAGGTTGCTGTGCCGTCCTCCAGGGAATCTTCCCAACTCAGGGATCGAACCCAGGTCTCCCGCATGGCAGGTAGATTTTTTACCATTTGCGCCACCAGGGAAGCCCAAGTTAAAAGTTAGCTTATATGTTAAAAACAAGTTGGGTTATTTTTGGATGACAAGGGTGTTTAGGTCAGCTTTTATGGAAACATGTCCATCAAATTTCATACCAAAGATGTTAACCTGAATAGGCCGTTAGATGCAGGTTTTTGGATACAGTTCACGCAAACCACAGTAAGAGAGCTGGAAACAAGTGCTGGAGTCAGCTACAGGCGCTCTGGGAACTATTACCAGCCCCAGCGTTTGCAGATGTCACCAAGGGCTCCTGAGACGGCCGAGTTCTGATGACGGCTCTGGCAGCGAACCTCCAAGAAGATACAAGCGGTAGATACAAGAAGAGCAAGCGGTAAAGCCGAAGCAGCGGCATGGGAATGGTCAGCCTCACACGCTGGATCTTACCTTGAGCAAGACTGTAAGCAGAGACACACAGGGTGTCTCCACCTGTTCCTTTGGGGCCATGCAACAACAGTAGATGGACTATGATGGGCAAAGAAGTAGAGAATATTCTAGAGGCCAGCTGTATCTTTGTACTAACCCAGAACAGTTCCTTTGGGACCACCACAAGACTCACATCTGTGCTTGACCACTGAAGGCATCCTTAGGCTCCTGGCCTTGTCAAAATGGGTCACCCTAAGAGATGCAGCAATCACAGTCACCTGGTTACCTCCAGGGTATCCTCAGGACCACACAGCACATCTGAGTAGACGTAAAATAGTGCAGCCGTGTGGCAGGACACAGTAACAGCGCCCCAGGGAGAAGGAGAGTGACTGAGGGAGCCCAGTTCTGGGGGGCAGAGCACAGGCAAAAGCAAGGTCCTGGAGAGGCGTTCTGGGCAGTACGGCTTGTGCAGTGGGCATCAGGAAGCACCTGGGGAGGCCACTCCCGTCGGCCAACAGCTGTAGCCAGCCACCGAGGCTCAGAACTGCCAGCGGCAGCAAGTCCTCCAAGGGGCCCCTGACTGCTCATGCGCGGCTGCGTCGCTGGTGCAGCCGGCGTGTGAAGCTCCACAGTGGTGGAGGCAGCGGCAGCCTCAGCTTCGATATGAGCAACCTCGTCAGACACGAGGACAGATCCTTTCTAGCATGAGGTACCTCAAAAATCACCAAATAAAAATGGCAGAGGAGTGGTGGGATACAGTTCAAGTCAGCTGGCTCATGCGGTGTTTCCTTTCAAAGGGGATTTCTCTCTAAGTAAATCCACATCTGTGTCTTCGTGGAAACTGAATTCATACAAACTCAGAGATAATTATCAGTTATAAAGGAAGGATGGAACAGGGCTACACACCCTTTCCTTAAGAATCCAGGCTTCTTTTTAAGGACTCTGGAAATTCTATGCTAGGTATTTCCATTTTGAAGATAAGGAAACCATATATTTAAGGGGCTTTTTCTTTGATATGAGAGAGAATAACTAATGAGGCTTGATCCTACTCTCCTTCATTGAAGAAAATTCGTTCAAGTGGAATATAGAGGGTGTTCATTTTAATCTACAAGACAGCGGTGACACGACAGCACATGGATGCATTTGCTTAAAAAACAACGAAAATCTCCCAAGATTCCCCTTTCTAAATAAAACGGTCAACATTAACTTAGATTTACATATTAGAGGAAACTTAGAAGAATTCTTTTCAGTCCCATGCTATGCAGGAAACAATTTTTATGATGGGCGGAAAGAAAATAAAATACTCGTCTGAGCCAGCACTTCATTGGTCACAGGCAAGTTTCTGACACGGTGACCAGTCTGAGACCCAGGGCCATGGAGGGCGTGAACTGCGGGCCCATCTCCAGCGTCTCCCCACCCAGCCCACTCTCAGGCCTGCATCGCTGGTTCTCAGAGTGCCATCCCTGGACCAGTAACGTCTGTACCACTTGGGAACTCGTTCAACGTGCAAGTTATTTGGCCTACATTGAGTGAAAAAACTCTGGGGATGGGACCCGGGCATCTCATTGAACGAGTCCCCCAGCTGATTCTGCTGCACCCGGGGCTGTGAGCAGCTCTGCCTTCAGCATGGCAGCGCCTGTCTCAGGTCCAACAAGCCCAGGCCATGACTGAGGCCATGAGATGGGGAGGTTCCAGTGGGCATGCTGGGTGGGAGGGGTCTGTGACAACAGGGTCCTGCTCCATGTGGAAAAGGTCAGCTCAGTGTCTGCTTTACCACACCCCCCTGGGGACAGAAACCATCCATGCCAAGACAGTGTAATGCTGATGAAGCCAAGTTAGACAGCCTCAGCCTTTTGTTTCTGCTGTTCCTAATCCTCCTGTCCTGGGCCATTGGCAGAAGTAGTTCATGCCCAAAAGGAAAGTAGGCTTACTTAAGCCTGGGTTTCTCAGCCTGGGCACCATTGGTGTTTCTGTCATGAGGAGCTGTTCTTGCATGTGGAGTGGCATCCCTGGCCTCTACTGCTACATGCCAGTAGCCGCTCCCCTCCCCGCTTCCCTCCTGCTAAGGCGTGACAATCACAAATGTTTCCAGATGTTGCTCAGAGTCTCCCCGGGGCAAAACTGCATGGGGCTGAGAGCCACTGACTTAAACCAAACCATTTCCTTCAAAGTGGTAACAAAGGAGGGATGTGTTGGGAAGAGGAGCAGGCTTCCAGCGGCCCCCGGGGGTGACTCACGTTGTAGGAGCGGCCGTGCCTCTGTCTCCACTGCACCAGCACTATCTGGGCAACGACCAGGGCGCAGAGGAAGATCAGGATCATCTCCACGTGCATGGACTCATGTCCCCGGTGCATCTTGTACATCCTCTCCTGCTGCAGGCTGCAAGCGGCAAAGGAGGTCAGCTGAACGAGCCCTCCACTCTTGGACAGTTAGCAAAGCAAGAAAAATAGGCAGGACTCATGAGAAGCAATTGGGAATTTCAAACGGGGGGTTTTTGAAGCTTTGATTACAAAGTTTTCCTAAGTTCTCAGTTCCCCCCTTTCCCCCAGGCTTGGGGGAAGGGACAGCAGAGAAGAGGAGCCTGAGTCTGTCAGTGAAACCAATTCCTCTCTGCCCTTAGCTTGCCCGTGTGCTTTTGGCCTCAGCCTTGTCCTTTCAAGGTGAGCAGTGGGGACGGAAGCTCCCTGGTGGGCTCTGAAGACCTGGGTTCCAACCTCCCATCTGCCACATCATCCCCTTGGGAAAGTCAGTTCTTTTCTCTGCACCTCAGTTTCCTCATTTTCAAATCTAAAATAATGATCTCTCTGTACCTCACAAGATACGTGCTCTATAACTGTATAGCACATATATATGATATTTTATTTGTATCTGTATGAACAATAGTCTTCCCTGGTGGCTCAGATGGTAAAGAATCTGCCTTCAATGTGGGAGACCCAGGTTTGATACCTGGGTCAGGAAGATCCTCTGGAGAAAGAAATGGTAACCCACTCCAGTATTCTTATCTGGAAAATCCCATGGACAGAGGAGTCTGGCGGGCCACAGTCCATGTGGTCGCAAAGAGCCAGACACAACTGAGCAACGAACACTTTCACTTTCATATGAAGAATAATACTTTCTATTATGTTGTATCATATGAAATTGCCATTTTTGAAAGTAAAAAAGCCCTCCAATCAAATATTGGCAATCTCAAGTAATTTCTAACATTCTTAACTAAAAGGATATCCGGCAGATGGTGCCTATGGAGAGAATACTATTTGTGGGGCTATGGAAAACCTCGGAGTTGTAGAAATTATTTTCATCATAAGGAGAAAGAAGAGGCCTAAGTATTATCTTAGGCACAAACATTCAGAGGATGACTAAATGCTTCCGTGTTTAGTTGGACTTTTAATTTTATGCAGTGGTAGATAAAACCACTGAAGTAGTAAGTCACCTGGTTTAACCTCCTATAGAAGAAGTGGCCTCCAAGAGAATCTAGAGCAGAGCTGCTTGACCTGGACTGTGACCTGGAAATCACTGAGGAGCTTTTAAAAATCACAGTGTCCAGGCTGGACCCCAGAGCAATGGAGTGGCCATTGCTTGGTGTTTTAGGCTGTACTGGGTTCCCTTAAAATTCATAAGCTGAAGTGCTAACACCCAGGACCTCAGAATGTGACTGTGTTGGCAGAAAGGGTCTTTAAAGAGGTAATTAAGGTAAATGGGGTCATTAAGACGGGTCCTCACCACATGACTGGTGTCCTTATGAGAAGGGGAGGTGAGGACATGGGGAAGACCATCTGGATACACAGGCAGAAGCCAAGGAGAGAGGCTTCAAAAAGAACCAAAGCCTGCAGCCCCTGGGTCTTGGACTTGCAGCCTCTAGATCTGTGAGAAAATAGATTTTTGTTGTTTTAGCACCCAGTCTGTGTGATCTGCTTCGGCAGCCTGAGCAAATGCATAGAGATTTCCAGGATGCGATCAAGGCATCAGTAATTTTTACAGTTCCTCTTATGATTCTAAAGTGCAGCCTAAATTGGGATCTACTGGCCCAGAGGAAGAGAGAGTGATTCAGGAATTAGGTAAAATGGAATAGTATTTAATATGAACCTTGACAATTACTTTATAACTATTGGTTAGCATCATCTTCTACCCCAAGTGAGGCACTATCAGCCACAGAATCTCTCAGTTTGCATTTAGTTAGGGCACTGATCAGAAAGCACTCCAGGGTAATATCCTGTGACCTTTTAAAGCCACTTATTGGGTACCTGGTTTGGGTCTCTCTCTACCAGCATTTCTACAGAGCTACCTCAGCAAGGGCTCCATCCAAATCCCAGGGGTGCCCCCTGCTGGAAAATGCACAGAAATGAGCCCACAGAGCCTCCTAAATATTTCTGCTTGCTGCTGCTGCTGCTAAGTCGCTGCATTCGTGTCCGACTCTGTGCAACCCCATAGATGGCAGCCCACCAGGCTCCTCTGTCCCTGGGATTCTCCAGGCAAGAACACTGGAGTGAGTTGCCATTTCCTTCTCCAAAGCATGCATGCACGCTAAGTCGCTTCAGTCGTGTCCGACTTTGTGCGACCCTATGGATTGCAGCCCACCAGGCTCCTCTGTCCCTGGGATTCCCCAGGCAAGAGTACTGGAGTGGGTTGCCGTTTCCTTCTCCGTTAACTTACTAACTTGTGCTGTTAAAGCGCTGCACTGTTTGAACCTCCTGTGCTCCCAGCATTTCCATGAATAATTAATAATTTCTCAACTATTCTCAAACTTCTCAGAAATCTATCTTCTCAGATAAAATCTGAGACTGTTAGAGCTGGGAGGTACCATAGATGTGCTGAGACCCCTTCACTGATCAAATGGAGAAGCTGAAGTCCATATCAGGTAAACAACCTGAATAAGATTATGTGACTATTGGTCTCTGTATTGGAAGCTGAGCTTAGGAGCTGAGAATGATTTCTAGAAGCTCTTTAAAAAATATATTCATTCTTCTGAAGAAATGGGAAGTGAAAAAAATAAAAGGGTACAAGCCCTGAGTTATAGTTTTTACATTCCAGGTCCAAAATAACTATTTAACACTCTGTGTAATACATAGATAGAAGAGTGGGTTTGTCATCAGTCTAAAATAGGACTTGCATAGATATCAAACAAAATATACTTTATAACATTAACGATTTTGTGAATATATGGTGAAAATGCATCTTAGATGGTTAACCTACGTGGAAGTACTTTGGAAAGTATAAACTAGTGTAGAATGTAACAGATATCATCTGTTTTGATTAGGAATACACTCATAATTGGTGACCATAATGCAAAAAAAAGGAGGAACTGTTTTATATTTCATTCGGTGCCCATAGGAGTCCAATGGCCCCAGAGTAGGTACCATAACACAGAAGAAATAGCCTAAAAGGAAAACAAGATGTATCTTGTGCCTAAAAGGACAAGGACATATAAGGACATACACTGAGGGACATACACATTTGTGGAACAGCATGTATCTATTGCAGAAGGCAGATGAAACCCCTGCAGTTTGGGTCTATACAATCATTGTGCTTACATGGCTTTGCTAACCCAACTTCTGTCTTGGGGAATTATAGTAAAATGATGGCTGCATTTAATTTCTCAAACTATTACAATGGAAATCTAATTTTTAGTATATCAGCTATTAAAAAAATACAAATCACTTACTTCCACTGATCATCCGCAGAAAGCTTTGTATGAGAGATCTGAAAAACATAAGAGACCCCTTCTCAAAATTTTCTTGTTTCCTTAGCTTCCATTTTACAGCATTACATGAGAAACTCAAACCATGAAAAATACTGATGTTTCCTAGTACTGTAATAGTTTAGAATGAAAGCTGTAACAAAATATTTAATTACGGAACTAAACACACACACACACATACACCCACACAAAACAGTAATCAGGTCACTATTGATAAATACTTGATTCTGCTCTCCAAGGTCAGGAAACCAAATGAGGCTCCATGCCTGTGGTTTTCTTTGGCAATTCAGTCAAAGTTGTAGGAAGTGGTCTCCCAAGAGGCAGTGCCACCCTGGCTTCTGGTGTAATCTATGAATTGGAGAACTTGTGAAAAACATTTGTTTTGCTGGTGCCTTAAATGATGCCAGTGAGAACTTGGAGATGACATTCTCCAGGTTCAAGGATTTAGAGTCAGAGCTGACCAGCTTCTCGTTTGGAGCATTGTTGTGTCCTCCTGTTCGTTTAAACCCTTACACCCTGATCACAGGGAAGGGGGTAATCTGGCCCAGACCGTGGGCTGGGTGGGAGAGCATACAGACCATTCCCAGGAAAGTGCTTGAACTGACCTACAGGGTGCACCCACGTGCTGCTGATCCTCTGTGTGGATCACAATAAACTGTAGAGAATTCTGAAAGAGATGGGAATACCAGACCACCTGACCTGCCTCTTGAGAAACCTGTATGCAGGTCAGGAAGCAACAGTTAGAACTGGACATGGAACAACAGACTGGTTCCAAATAGGAAAAGGAGTACGTCAAGGCTGCATGTATATTGTCACCCTGCTTATATAACTTATATGCAGAGTACATCATGAGAAACGCTGGACTGGAAGAAGCACAAGCTGGAATCAAGATTGCCGGGAGAAATATCAATAACCTCAGATATGCAGATAACACCACCCTTATGGCAGAAAGTGAAGAGGAACTAAAAAGCCTCTTGATGAAAGTGAAAGTGGAGAGTGAAAAACTTGGCTTAAAGCTCAACATTCAGAAAACTAAGATCATGGTCTCTGGTCCCATCACTTCATGGGAAATAGATGGTGAAACAGTGGAAACAGTGTCAGACTTTATTTTTTTGGGCTCCAAAATCACTGCAGATGGTGACTGTAGCCATGAAATTAAAAGACACTTACTCCTTGGAAGGAAAGTTATGACCAACCTAGATAGCATATTCAAAAGCAGAGACATTACTTTGCCAACAAAGGTCCGTCTAGTCAAGGCTATGGTTTTTCCTGTGGTCATGTATGGATGTGAGAGTTGGACTGTGAAGAAAGCTGAGCGCCAAAGAATTGATGCTTTTGAACTGTGGTGTTAGAGAAGACTCTTGCGAGTCCCTTGGACTGCAAGGAGATCCAACCAGTCCATTCTGAAGGAGATCAGCCCTGGGATTTCTTTGGAAGGACTGATGCTAAAGCTGAAACTCCAGTACCTTGGCCACCTCATGTGAAGAGTTGACTCATTGGAAAAGACTCTGATGCTGGGAGGGATTGGGGGCAGGAGGAGAAGGGGATGACAGAGGATGAGATGGCTGGATGGCATCACTGACTCGATGGACGTGAGTCTGAGTGAAGTCCGGGAGTTGGTGATGGATAGGGAGGCCTGGCGTGCTGCGATTCATGGGGTCACAAAGAGTCGGACACGACTGAGAGACTGAATTGAACTGAACTGAACTGAAGGCTAATCTTTGGAAAGACATAATTGTATAACTTTCATGGAGAATACAGACAGCCTAACCTCTAGTCCAGTAGCATCAAAAGCTAAAATCCCCAATGATGGCAAAGAAGAAAAGGCCTTGTGTACTAAAGCTTTTATTACACAAATCAGACATTAAACAGGTTTTGTTTTTTCCCTCCTTTGTTTTCTTGAAATCAGCTCAGTTCAGTTCAGTTGCTCAGTCATGTCCGACTCTTTGCGACCCCACGAATAGCAGCACGCCAGGCCTCCCTGTCCATCACCAACTCCCGGAGTCCACCCAAACTCATGTCCATTGAGTTGGTGATGCCATCCAACCATCTCATCCTCTGTTGTCCCCTTCTCCTCCTGCCCTCGATCTTTCCCAGCATCAGGGTCTTTTCCAATGAGTCAGCTCTTCACATCAAGTGGCCAAAGTATTGGAGTCTCAGCTTCAACATCAGTCCTTCCAATGAATACCCAGGTCTGATCTCCTTCAGAATGGACTGGTTGGATCTCCTTGCAGTCCAAGGGACTCTCAAGAGTCTTCTCCAACACCACAGTTCAAAACCATCAATTCTTCTGTGCTCAGCTTTCTTTATAGTCCAACTCTCACATCCATACATGACTACTGGAAAAACCATAGTTGCTCCATCGTGTCCAACTCTTTGCGACCCCATGGACTGCAGCACGTCAGGCTTCCCTGTCCATCACCAACTCCCGGAGCTTACTCAAACTCATGTCCATAGTGTCTTGAGATGGCAGAAGCAATTCCTCTGTGTGTGTGTGTGTGTGTGTGTGTGTGTGAGTGTGTGTGTGTGAAGCAATTCTGACAGATGGAAAGAAACAACAGTTCAGGCTAGGAGTCCTCTGACTCAGTTTCCATAAGACATGTGTGCCTTGGTCAGAGACTGGAGCAGTTCCTTATAAGGGGGATGAAAGCTCCGGGAGACATAGCTTAGCTGAGGTTTAGGCAGGTTTAGGACTTGCTGGGTGATGGTGGAGAGGAGGTGGTTGGGGCAGCAACTGCTGCCTGCAGCTTCCCTGGGGCTCTCTGCCACTGGCTGATCCTACCAGGCAGTCCCTGGTATCCAAATGAAGGTTGTGGCACTTGGGCTCAAGGCTGCCGTCTAGTGGCAGCCCTCAGGGAAGAGCAGGGCCAAGCCCCCTCCTTAGTGCTGCTACTGCTAAGTCACTTCAGTCGTGTCTGACTCTGTGTGACCCCATAGACGTCAGCCCACCAGGCTCTCCTGTCCCTGGGATTCTCCAGGCAAGAACATTGGAGTGGGTTACCATTTCCTTCTCCAATGCATGAAAGTGAAAAGTGAAAGTGAAGTCGCTCAGTCGTGTCCGACTCTTAGCGACCCCATGGACTGCAGCCCACCAGGCTCCTCCGTCCATGGGATTTTCCAGGCAAGAGTACTGGAGTGGGGTGCCATTGGGATATGGCCAACTTGACTGGCTTCTGCTTTGGGAATGAGCCTTGTAGCCACACAGACCCATAGAGTACCAAACACTGAGCTGACTGGAGCTCTGGGTAACCCAGGCGCATCACCAACCTGTGCTTGTCTCCATTTCCTTCTCAGAGGCTGGAGACTGACGTAAAGACTGCTCTTATCTACTTCACTGCAATATTGTGAATATAAATAAAACATTAGATGAGAGTTTTCTAAGAAGGTGCTTCATCCAAGGGCCAGTCATCTTAGTAAAAGTTGCAACCAAGACTTCATGGGTCCCCTTTTTGATGTTCAAGATCTTTGGCTTCACAGTGCTTTTTGTTCAAATTGGCTTAAAACAGGGAATTGGGTTTTTAGTTGAGAAGATTCACTTCCTTTGACTTTTACAAGTAATGTAGCTTTGGGTATAAATGTGTAACTACCCACCAGATTCCAAGTCTTGTTTTTTTTTTTAATTGAAGTATAGTTGATTTACCATATTTTATTAGTTTCAGGTATACAGCATAATGATTCAGTATTTTACAGATGATCCTCCATAAAAGTTATTACAAGATAATAGCTGTAATTCCCTGTGCTATACAACATGTCCTTGGTGATTATCTATTTTATACATGGCAGTTTCTCTCTCTTAATCCACACCCCTAATTTGCCCCTCCCTACAACCACCAGTATGTTTCCTGTATCTGTGAGTCTGTTTCTGAAGTCATTTTAAATGAAGTATGATAAAGTGAAGTATGATAAAGAAGACGAGGAAAGCTTAGGGAGTGGAAATTGCAGCTGAAACGATTTCTGCTAAATACAATTAAGAACTTCCTTAGATCAAGTGATATTGAAACAATATTCTTTTTCTTAGGGAAAAAGCAAACTACGATGGTGGTACAATTAGAGACATCTCTTTTCTAGTAATGGTTTCCTATAGTACAATTTTTTTTTTCCTAGGTGGAATCTATTTTTTGAAAGATTTTTTTTTGTGGTATGTTATTATGTAAGCCCATCCAGGGGCTTAAGAGGACTTATTTTGGAAACTGAAATGACACTAAAATTCATCTGAAGGATAAGCATAAGGATATCCAGGAAAATTCAGAAGACTAGGGGTGCAGTCTGTCAGCCACTGAAACCCACAGTACAGCCACAGAAATTACCTGACGGCCTACGGGCCCAGGAACAGGAAGGCAGTGAGTGAGCATAAGAGCCCAGGAGCAGACCTAGCTACAGATGATGAGCGAGCTACTTCAGAGCAGTGAGAAAGAAATGGATTGTTCAATAAATGGTGCTGAGACATGGAACTCTACTCAGGGTTATGGGCCAGCCTGGACGGGAGGGGTTTGGGGGGAGAGTGATATACATATGTATGGCTGAACTCCTTTGCTGTTCACCTAAAATTATCACACCATTGTTAATTGGCTATACCCCAATACAAAATGAATGAAAAGAAAATGGTGCTGAGACCATTAGCTAGTCATTTGAGAAAACTAAAGCTGGATCCATACCCTGCTTCAAAATAGATTCCAAAAGCATCAAATATTTAAATGTGAAAAGGAAAACCTGAAAAGTGCTAGAAGAAATACAGTTAAGCATTTTAATAATACCTCAGTGAAGAAGGCATTTCTAAGTATGACATGGAACTCAGAAACTGTAAAGTAAAAACATCGATGAATTTTGAGGACGAAAAATAGATTAAAATCACCTGTATTTGAAAGATAAACTGGAGAAAATATAACATATGTGAAGGCAAGAAATGACTAAACTGAATAGAAAAAGAGCTTTTACAGTTTAATCCAAAAGAGAGAAAGCATTTGTAAAGGGCAAAGCACATGAACAAGAAATTCATAAAAGAGGAAATACAAATGGCTCATTTATGCAAAGAAGGTTAAACTCACTAGTGATAACTCTGGAAAAGCCCTCCTGAAAGCAGATGTTCTATGCTGAAGACCCTCGGGAGGGCTGAGGGGTGGAGGAAGCCTAGCATGTCTAGAAGTGTGGCTGCAGCTGTGTTGAAAATAGAAGGCTCAGTCAGTGTGAGACTTTGTGTCATTCTCCACCCCACCCCAGTCTGGGGGGATTCGATGGGGCTCAGAGACCCAGGCTCTGGCAGGGAGAGGGGAAGCATTTAAAGTCCTCATCTGGAGGGGAGATTCCAGCCTGGTCTTCCATCAGGCCCCATAGGCACTGGCCTGCTCTCGAAGCCTCCCCTCTACCCCCATGCATCTCAAATTTGGAAACACAGAGGATTTTTTCCCTCTTTTCTAACTCAAGAAAATATTTTGAGGGAATTCCCCGGTGGTCCAGTGGTTAGGACTCAGGGCTTTCAGTTTGGAGGGTGCCGGTTCAATCCCTGGTTGGGGAACTAAGATCCTGAAAAAAAAGAGGGCCAAAAAAAGCGGAAATATTTTGAAAGCTTGAGTAAAAATTGACTGAAGATGGCTGGTATAGGGCTGATGCTCTCAGGTGGATGGGGGAAGAAGGGGAGAAATAAACAACAGTCTGAGCCCCAGAAAATCCAAAATAGAGTTTTTAATTTGCACTCCGCCTCCACCCCAGGCCATCCAAAGCTGGTGACTCAGTGGACCAGGCCCCCGTCATAACCACACTGCCTCTCTCCCTCCATCCAGTGAGTAGTTTGGAAGCAGCTATGAACTGCCTGGAAATCCTTAGTGTGAGAAGTGAGGAGGTGAAGTGTGCAGTGGGTTGCTTCCTACCAAGAATCCTTGAGGCACCTGATGGGACCAGTCCTAGTGTTGGTTTCTGTTCTGCAGGGGGATGAACCTGTCCCTCCCTACCCAACCCCCAAAGATATGGCCTATTTCTGACCTCTGGTTCCTACGACTGTGATCTCATTTGGAAAAAGAAAGAATCTTTACAGATGTGAATAAGTTAAGGATTTGGGGATAGGATCATCCAGGATTTAGGGTGGGCCCTGAACCCTGGAGTTGATATAAGAGAAAGTCAAAGGGAGATCTGACACCTGGAGACACACAGGCATGGAGAAGGAAGCCACGTTGAGACGGAGGCAGTGACTGGAGAGAAGCAGCTACAAGCCCAAGACACCTGGAGTCCCCTGAAGTTGCGAGAGGCAAGGAAGGTTCACCCTAGAGTCTCTGAGGACCCATAGCCCTGCCTACACACAGGTTTTAGACTTCCGGCCCCTAGAACTGTGGAAGAGTAAGGTTCTATTTTTCTTTTTTTTTGTAAAGATTGATTGCTTTATTTTCGGCCATGCTTAGTGTTCACTGCTGAGCATGCGCCTTCCCTGGTCGTGGTGAGCAGGGGCTGCTCTTCACTGCTGCGCACGGGTGTCTCATCACACTGGCTTCCGGGAGCATGGGCTCTAGGCATCCTGGTTTCAGCAGTTGGGGTTCTGAGCAACTCAGAGAAGGCTGAGTTGCTCCTTGGCATGCAGGATCTTCCCAGACCAGGGATGCAACCCATGTCTCCTGCATTGGCAGGTGGATTCTTATCCACTAGACTGCCAGGGAATCCCTATTTTTTTCTATTTCTATTTTTTCCCTTTCTATCAATATTTTTAAAAATTTTCTCTATTTAAAAAAATTACTTTTTATTGGACTATAGTTGATTTACAATGTTGTGTTTCAGGTGTACAGCAAAGTGAATCAGTTATACATATACATATTCTTTTTTAGATTCTTTTTTTAAGATTTATATTCTTTTTTTAGATTCTTTTATCATATAGGTTATTCCAGAATGTGGGCTTTCCTGGTGGCTCAGATGGTAAAGAATCTGCCTGCAATACAGGAGACCTGGGTTCAATCCCTAGGCTGGGAAGATCTCTTGGAGAAGAGAACAGCAACCCACTCCAGTATTCTTGCCTGGAGAATCCCATGGAAAGAGGAGCCTAGAGGGCTACAATCCATGGGGTTGCAAAAAGTCAGACATGACTGAGCGATTAACATTTCATTTTCTTTTTTTTTTTTCCAGAATGTGGAGTTCCCTATGCTATACAGTAGGTCCTTATTAGTTATTGATTTTGTATATAGCACTGTGTATATGTCAATCCCAATCTCCCAATTTATCCCTTCAGTAAACTCCTCTTGTTACAGCAGCTCCAGGAAATGGATACCTGCACATCCAGCCCCAGCAGGTAGCCACTACACTCAGGTGCAAACTGCTGGGCTGGCGGGGAGGGCGTGCCTCCTGTAAGCTCTGGGTCAGGGAGGCGGCACAGGTCCTAGTGGACCTGCAGGCAGGCCTGTGAGAGCAGCTTGGCTTATAATCTTTAGACACAAGGCACGTGGGCCTTTATCTGAACTCTTGCTCTAGGCCTGCCACCTGGCTGGGGATGCTGGCTGCCAGGCAGCATGTGGAAGAGGACGTCTCTGCGATACTGTCCAGGCCAAGAGAAAAGACTTACAGATATGGACTGGCATCATCCTTCCTATGAAAAGGCCCGGCTAGGTCCTCCTCCAGTGCAGCCTACCCTTCCACAAGCTCTCCCTGCTTAAAGAGCTTCCAAACAGTGTTTTACTGTCTCCCCTTTAACACAGGCAGACAGCCAAAGATGACCAAGTCCTGGAGACAGGAGAGGGCTCTGCACCCATGAGGACAAGGACCCCAGGATTTAGAAATGGAAACAGACAAAAATCTTAGAAAGGAAAAATTTGAGAACTGAAAATAAAAAATCTAATGGAAATGTTGACGATAAATAATGAAACTCCCTCAGAAAGAAAAAAAAAACAGCAAAAAAACCTAAAGGAGGTGGACAAGAAGAAAGAAAATATAAGAAAACTAGAGAATCTGCCCAGGAAATATCATATCCAAAAAGAGGATTTCCAGAATAAGAGAGCAGAGATGGATAAAGTCAAGAAATTTAAAAGAAATTATACAGGAAAATTCCCACGGCTTGAAAGACACCTGTTTCGAAGGAAAGGACTCACCAGGTGCCCAGTAGAGCTGATAAAAAAAGAGCCACATCAAATTACATCAGTAGGAAGTCTGAACATTGTGGTTCAAAAGGAAGAGCCTATACCGAGAGAAGACACGGGTCAAATGCAAAGGATCCAAACTCAGGAGTTACAAGAGAGATCCGATGACAGGCTCCAGCATGTTGAGAAGAGCCTGGCAAGTGAGTTTGGGGATGAGTCCAAGTCTGGCGGTGAGTTTGGTGATGAATGGGTGAAAGGTGCACAGAAAATGAAGGAACCAGAACGGAAGGGAGTGCGGAGCAGTTCAGGGTGTACCTGCAGTGACCGGCTGGGAGTGACGAGCATTCGCTTAGAGTCCCTGACATAGGCAGTGAGTGAAGACTTAGCCAACGTGTGATGTCACTAACGTGAGAGGCTGGAAGAAAGCAAGTCACGGGCACGGGGTGGGGTGCACAGGTCGGTGGGAGAGAATGTAGTTCTGTCTTATCCTCCGTAGCAGGGAATCGATCCAATAGCACTAGTGACTAAAAATCAAGAAGTGTTGCATGAAAATATGGAGCATAGACAAGAAAAAATGACTGAAAAAGTTGAAAATCATTGCCTCTGGGGAGTGGAAATCAGAAGTGGGGAAGGGTGAGTGGAGTGGAGCTGCTGTTTTTGTGTTTTAAGTCTACAGAATTGTACAGAATTATTTGACTCTTTAAATTTTGGATGTTCAAAACATTGATAATAATAATAATAATAAAGCCTACCGACCATATTATCCTCCCCCGGCCACCAATGTTAATGTCCCTCCTGAAGTCCCATGTCCCTTTTCAGCCTCACCTCCCTCCATTCCCTCAGCACACTCTCTGCTCCAACCAAGCAGAACTTTCTGTCCCTCAGTGCTTTTCCTGCACCCCCAGCCTCCCTTCTGGGCTGCCCGGGGCCCACCTCCTCCAGGGAGCCCTGCAGGATAGGCCCCTCCATTGGAGGAAGTGGAGACACTGGACATCTTGAGGGACATGCAGTTTCCTTAGGGCCTGTTCATTTTGGAAACAAACTCCCAAATGCATGCCTAGCTCTTTCCCTTATCTTTCCCCCTTCTTTAAGACAAGCCTTCTGAATTTCTACCAGGGTCACAGTGAGTGCTGCTCCCTCCCCCCTTTCCCATGCTCACCACTCCCCAACAATTTTCTTCACCTCCAACAAGTTGGTACTGCTGTTCCCTCCATCCAGAATTCCTAGCCTCCCCAGTCATCACAAGGTCAGCTCTCATCCACTCTTCAAGGCCAAGCTCAATGCCATGCACCTCACTAGCCTTGCCCATCCTCGCTGCCAATTGCAATCCCTTGCTTCTTAGAAATCTTACAAAGCTTCACTTGAACCTGTTTTGGGGACAGTAATTTCTCCCTACTCTCAATGAGTTCTTTTTGTCCTCCTTTTTCTGCTCTTCCAGAATGTGAACTCCCAGAGGAAAGGCCCATCTCTAATTGCACAGTTACTCCCTCCCCTACCCCAGTCCCCAGTACTTGGTCATGGCCTAAGAACTGTCAGATGAATGAAAACTAAATAAATGGATAGGGTTTTAAACCACCACCAGGAGGAGGAAGAACGTGACAGTACAGTGATTCTCAGAGCTCAAGCAGCAGCACCCCCTGGGAACTGGTTAGATTGCAAATGATCAGGGCCTACCCCAGAAGTGAGGCTTGGAGACCCTGGGGATAGAAATCTACATCTGTGGGTAGAGCCCTCCAGGTGGCTCTGCCCCAGCCTCCTGAGTGAGAACCACGGAGTCAGCTTGATGTACCCCCAGCATCCCTCAGCCCTCTGCCTCAAGGCCCCAGCCTTCACTCGGGCCCGGGGGGCTTCTGCCAGGGAGCGGGGAGCGGGTGGGCAGCCAGTGTGCAGGGCGGGGAGAGGACAGGGCCAAGCAGGGTAAGGTTCATCCCGGAAAAGACAGAGTGAGTGGGGGGAGGGAAAGGAAGGAACCGGGGAGGACGAAAGAGGGGGAAAGGAGGGGAAAGAGAAGGGGAAGGGGAGAGGAAGAGGAGAGACAGAGGGCGACGGAGAGGAACTCTGCCTCCCGGAGTTGGGAGGAGTGAGGACAAGCCACAGTATCTTCCAGAAGGTCATTCGCCCCTCCATCCCCGGCGGGTGCACACCGGGTGCGCCCGCGGGAGGGGGCCTTGGAGACCGACCTGTGCAACTGGCAGCCCCTGCGCGGGCCTCGGGACCGCGACCCGGTGACCCCGCCCGCGCCCGCGCCCGTACCTGCTCGTGCTGGGGGTGCCCCTCCAGGCCCGGGGCCGCCCTCGCGGCCATGCCTCCGGCGTTCAGGGCCCGCTGCCCGGATCTCCGCGTCCGCGGGTCCCCGCCGCCCCGCCGCCCAGCCCCGGGCAGTGCGGGCCAGATACCTGCGCGGGACCCTCCTGCGGAGCAGGGATGCTCATGCGGGTCACCGTCGCCTCTGAGGAGGCCCTCTGGGCCTCGGGGCCCTCTGCAGGGAAGCCATTCCGTTGGCCACTATCGCCGGGAAACCCGTTGCGCTTCCCCCCACCCCGCACCCCGCACCCCATCAGCCATGCGCGGGGCTGGACCCAGCGGCTTTGTTACCCGGAGACCACGCGGGAGGAGATGGGAGTCTGAGAGTGAGAAACGGAGGTGAGAGAGGGGCGAGGAGGAGAGGCGCCCTTGTTTTCTCTTCAGTTCTCTCCCTCAGCGGAAGACAAGAGGTCAGGTGCCGGTCCCCATGGTCTCTGACCTCTGCGGCCGCCCAGTCCTGAGCCTTTCCCGGCCTGGCCGCTTCTTGCTCAGTTCTCTGCAGCCTCAGTCATGGGGACAGCTCCTGGGCAGAGTCCCATCGGCCCTTCCACAGTCTCTCCGAAGGAGAAGACTTCCCTGTGGGAGAACGTACACCCGCTTAGCGCCCCTGCTGCTGCAGGCCCCGGGCCTTCCCCTGAGGGAGCACCCTCTGCTTGTCTTGTTCCCTTCACCTTCTAAGAGACCCTCCTTTCCCCTCAGCGTGAGACCTCGCAGCCTGGACTTACACAGGGACAGCTGGAATACTTCCACAAGCCTTTAGGAGCACTTGGGTGTCAATTCAGGGCACTCAACAAAGAGAGGACGCCTGAGGAGATAGTGTGGCTTACAAAATGTGGCTTACTCGATTCCAGCTTGTGATGGCTCCCGTTTTTTGTGATGGCATGTACAAGGAGATACCAGGGACACTGACCACAAGATGTGGACCCATCCTGGCCACTGTGGACCTACAGCCGGCAGGGGGAGGAGACAAAGATGCAGTACAGTTTACCGCGAGGAGTGCGTCAGCGTTCCAGCCTTGGTGCCTCAGAACCCTGGAGGGGTTGTTAAAACTCTGTGGCAGGGCTGGACCCCCGTTTCTGGTGGGTCTGGGCTGGGGCCTGAGAATCTTCCTTCTTCACAAGTTTCTTGTGGTGGCTGCCCACACCCGCAGGCTGCTTTGTAGTGTGATCAGGGTGATGCAAAGACCTGGAGGCTGGAGAAAACTTTGTGAACTGGAGAATCTGAAATAAAAGTAACAGCTGACACAGATGTAAGGCTGACTAGGTACCAGGCCCTCTTCCAAGGACTTTACTGTGTTCAATCCTCATAACAACCCCCGAGCAAGGCGATATTATCTGCAAATGGATAAAACCACCTCTAAAATGATAGGTGAGAACACTAACACACAGAGAGGGGCAGGTGTTTGCTCAGCTTTCAAGGTGGTAGGCAGTGCGGTGGGGATTTGAACACAGAGAAGACTGACTCCCTGGCTTGGGCCCATAACCACTCAAGGAAGGTCCTAGGGGACCAGATCAAAGTCTATGTAATTCATATTCAGCAGTTTGAACTGCAGTCTAAGGCATGGGAAACCATTTCAGAGTAGTAAGAACGTCACATTTCTAAATCAGCCTTTTGGCTTCAAGGGTGCGGAAGGGAGCTTAACTAGGACCCATTGCAGGAAAAGCCAGGAGCCTGTTCCTGTAGTTCTAGCTAAAGGTGGCAGGGGAGTCTGTGGTGGTATATGGTAGTCTGTGCAGAGCCCGGGTGAAGGGAGATAGAGGCCTGTGGATAGAGCTGAATGACTTAGGCGATCAGTTCTCTAGGGCTTAAGTGATCTTCAAGGACGGTGCCCAGGCGAGCAGTTTGAGCAGCAGGGCACTTGGGGAGACAGGGCTGCCATCTCTGACAATGGAAACATGGAGAGTGCAGCAGATTTGGGGGAACAAAGATAATGAGCTCATTTGCACATGTTATCTCTCTACCTGGCTCCTGGCCTCTCTTCAAGTGGCAAAGGCCACTTTTTCTCTCTAGCCCAGCAGGTCCTCAAATTCTAGATTCTTCTAAGTCTGCTCCCCTCCCATCTCCAAAAAAGACCAGAATTTCCTGTCCCTATGAATTCTGGCCCATTATCATAAGTCCTGGCTCTCTGCTGTGAGACTCTCTTCCTTGGTTGATTGACACCAGAAATATCCACCTATTTCACTGGTGACAGAGGTAAACACAAAGGCAGTCATCTTTCTGGCTTCAGCTCCACCATCAAAAAGTCTTGTTTCTCGCCCTCTGGTAGGTAGTGGTAGATTGGCTGTGATCTATTTTCCTGTCATTGGGGCCTCCCTGGTGGCTCAGAGAGTAAAGAATCTGCCTGCAATGCAGGAGGCCTGGGTTTGATCCCTGGGTGGGGAAGATGCCCTGGAGAAGGAACAGCTACCCACTCCAGTATTCTTGCCTGGAGAATCCCATCGACAGAGGAGCCTGGCGGGCTACAGTCCACGGGGTTGCAAAGAGTTGGACACGACTGAGTGACTGACACCTTGACTCTTCTTCACTCTCCTGTCGTACTGGGTTCCCTCTGTGGCCAAATTCCTGGTGGCCAGAACCAGCCTCTTGTTTCTCAGTCAGTTAACCACTCTGGAGTAGTTCACCTCATCAAATTATGTAATTTGTGACTTTGTTTCCCGGATCAAATGGTTGGCAGCTGACTCTGTCATCACTGAGGAAAAGAGGAATCTGCTGTTTAGCTGTAATCTCTCCAGCATGTTAGCCCTACTCTGCCCTTTCCTGTCATCTTCTGGTCTAGAATGTGGAGGTGAGTGTAATGATGTAGTGGAAATGAGCTAATATCATAAAGGTGATTGAAAAACAAAGTGGAGTCAAGACTGCCTAAACGTATATGGTATAGAAAGAGATGAACAGACCCATGGAACAGAGTAGAAAAACTCCAAGTGGACACACGCACTGGAATGATGAATCAGCAGGGAAAGGATACACTAGTTAGTAATTAGCTTATCCAGCTGAGATAAGTGACCACATATCAAGACAAAACAGATAGTTTAAAAAGCAAAACTTTAAGATGATATCAAAAATTATCTTTGTCATCTCAGTGTAGTAAAGATATATTAAAACAAGACTCAAAAAGAACAAACCATAAAGAAAAAGATTCACAAATTAACCTATGCTAAAATGTAAAATTTCCATATGTGCATTTATCTAGCTGCTAAAGATTAGTGCACAGAATAAACAGCACTGTTAGAAATAAATTTTTAAAAATATCTTAATCAATAGAAAATACTCAAAGGATGTAAACCAATTGGAAGAGATAAAGTTATGAGATGTTTCTGTAATTTAAAGAAAATACTCGCATTTATATATATGAGTTAAACTAGAGGATGGTTCACAGGAATGCCTTGTATAGGTTAAATTACCAAATGCAATGTGGGTCCCTCCAGCTTTTTACCCACTCTGTGTGTGTGGTCAGTCCTGTCTGACTCTTTGTGAACCCATAGACTGTATCTCCCCAGGCTGCTCTTCCATGGAATTTTCCAGGCACGAATACTGGAGTGGGTTGTCATTTCCTCCTCCACGGGATCTTCCCCACCCAGGGGTGGAAACTGCATCTCTTGGGTCTCCTGCATTGGCAGGCGGATTCTTTACCATTGAGCCAGGGAAGTCCTCCACCCACTCTGTGTGCGGGCGTGCTCAGTCGTGTCTAACTATTTTCGACCCCGTAGACTGTAGCCCCTCAGGCTCCTCCTCTGTCCATAGGATTTTTCACTGACCACCTGTTCATTTTCCCCTTTTCTCAGCTGAGACCAACCAAACTGCCTTAGGCTGATGGTGCCACCTAGTGGTATGATCTTTAAAAAGACCTCTGCTGCTGCTGCTAAGTCGCTTCAGTGGTGTCCGACTGTGTGTGACCCCATAGACGGCAGCCCACCAGGCTCCGCCGTCCCTGGGATTCTCCAGGCAAGAACACTGGAGTGGGTTGCCATCTCCTTCTCCAGTGCATGAAAGTGAAAAGTGAAAGTGAAGTTGCTCAGCCGTGTCTGACTCTTAGCGACCCCATGGACTGCAGCCAACCAGGCCCCTCCGTCCATGGGACTCTCCAGGCAAGAGTACTGGAGTGGGGTGCCATTGCCTTCTCCTTAAAAAGACCTCTAGGTTGCTTTATAAATGACCTTTTCCAAGTAAGTTTCTTTTCCCCCTGGGCTCCTTTCCTCTTTCTCATATGGTTGTAGCCACAAATTCTGGGAAACAAACTCACTCAGAAGGACAATGCAGAAGTGGAGTGCAGCTGATTACACTGGCGGGCCCAAGGCAGAGTCTCCTCTTAGCCAAAGACTCTGACCAGCTTTTCTGAAAACCCTGACTGTACGTGCCAAACTCACCTCCCCAGATTCCCTGAAACTAGTCTGAACAAGGGAAAAGAAAGATACAATCAAAGTTAACCCGTGATTCATATGCCTTAAGCCTAGGTAGTTAACAGCGGACAATTATCAATAGGCCTGTGGTCGTACCCCAATAAGCATAATAGAATTTATGATTCTATTCGGTTACACAGGTAATAAGGGTATTCTTTTAGGCAACAGGAAGTCTATGTATGAGCCCTGGGGCTCTTCCATCCAGGGGGCCTGGTTTTCCAGTTGGTATGTCGTTTCCATAGATACTGGGCATATAGCTCAAAGTCCACAGTCCAGCCCAAGATGGAGTCCTGCTCTCAAGATGGAGCCTGTTCTGTCTGTTTCCTCCTTCATTCCTGCCTCTTGATGCTCTTAACTCATAGTATGAGCATCATTCATAGGGATATATTGCACCCTGACTCTCCGACCTCTAATTTGGGAGAACGACATCAACCTTTGGGTTACAAAGTTCATAGCACATTGTAAAATAAAGGGTCCACAAAGCAGAACTATCAAGGCAACTATAACAATGGTAAATACAGTTTTCCACCAGTCACCCTTCACCCAAGAAAGGACCGAAATCCAAAAAGGAAGATTATCATCAGATATAACTTTTACCTGACCTTCATGTCATCTAGGGTGGCTGATATATAGCCAGATAAATCAGGAATATATACACAACTTTCAACTTTGATTATAGCACAGGTCCCTCTTTGTACCGAAACTATGGTTAGTCTGAAGATGATACCAACATGTCCTTGTAGCAGCAGTTGATTGTAGAGCTTCATCTCTGTTTCTTCTTTAAGATGGCCTTGGTTTCACGGGGATCAGTGGGGTCCTGTTGTGTCCTCCGCTCGACGTCCTCCGGGTCTGCATGGTATGCCCTCTTCACCCTCCTGTGGGGGACCCAGGGAGTGACACCTGCATCTTTAACTGCCGAAGGGCTGGTTAGAGCAACAGTATATGGACCCTTCCAATGTGGGGGAAGGAGTCGTGTTTCCAGTCCTTGACCACACCTGATCCCCGGGCACAAATTCGTGAATCTGTTCCCCAAGGGGGAATGGCACCCTTTCTTATACAAACTTAGTTACCTGATTTATTACCTTACCCAGTTGTTCCATCTGCTGTGAAATCTCATCTCCCCTTACCTGAGGCAAATTTGTTGACATCTGTTTTATTATGGGAGGGGGCCTCCCATACCCCATTTTGTACAGAGAAGAGCCATGGGACTGTGGGGTCATCCTGAGTCTGAGCAGGGCCATCGGAAACAAGTCCACCCAGGAACAGTCAGTCTCTAAGATCCACTTGGAGACTGTCTCTTTAAGTGTCCAGTTAGTTCCTTCCATCATCTCAGAACTCTGGGGCCTGTATGTTGTATGTAATTTCCACTTGATGTTTAAAGTTTTGCTTACTTGTTATACTAAATCAGCTATGAAAGCCGGGCCATTGTCTGATCCAATGCTGGTAGGAAATTCAAATCTGGGGACTGTCTCCCTAAGCAGGCACCAGGCTACTTCTGATGCTCTTTCAGTCCGGGTAGGAAAAGCTTCTACCCATCCGGAGAATGTACATACGAAGACCAGCAGGTAATGGTAGCGTCGGTGAGGTTTCATTTCAGTCAAGTCCACTTCCAGGTGTTCAAAGGGCAGCGGGCCTTTCACCTGAATCCCTGGAGGTTTCTGTCTGTGCTGAGAGGCAACACTGACCTGTGAGCAGGTGGTGTAGTTCTGAGATTTTGTCCTGCATAGGGAAGAGAGGCAGGGAACCAAGAAATATTTTCAAATTAGCTCTTCCAGTTTATAATGGCCTAGATGGGTCGCTTGGTGTGTTTGGCTTACCAGAGTGGGTGCCAGCTCCTCCGGTACCAGTAATTTGCCACTTGGCAATTCCCACCATCTCTTTTCAGTCTTGATGGCCCCTTCTGTTTTGGCTAGTTGGTTTTGGGCTTCAGTGTGTTTTGGAGAGTCTTGCGTTAGCTCAGGTAGCTCCGCCAATATGAAAGCTTTAATAGGGGCTTCACTTGTCACCCCCAAGCCCTCAGCTGCTTTTTAGTGGTCTTATCTGTCAGTCTGTTCCCTGAGCCCGAGGGCTATCCTCTTTTTGACGTCCTTAGCAGTGTATGACTGCAACCCTTTCTGGTATCCAGGCAGCATAGGGTCTTAATTTCTTCCTTACTTTTAATATCTTTTTTACTAGCTGTCAAAGGCCTTCTCCTTATACAGAGCCCTGTAGTGTAGCAAAAGCATAACTGGAGTCTGTGTAAATGTTTGTCTTCTTACCTTTTGACAGCTGGAGGGCCTGGATTAGAGCATATAGTTCGGCCCATTGAGCGGACCAATGTGATGGCAGAGAGCCAGCCTTGACGATGGGTTCTTCCATGATTACTGCATATCCCGACAGTCATTGTCCTTGTTTCACCGGGCTGGCGCCATTGGTGGACAGGACCAAATCTGGGTCTGGGATTGGCTGACCTCTCAAGTCAGGTCTGCTGGTGTATTTCCTTGCAATCATGTGAGGGCCCACCTTCTCCCACAGGAAGGAGAGTGGCCAGATTCAGGGCCTGACAAGGCTCAGCAGTAACATGGGAGGGTCTCACATAACAGTCCCTGGTATTGGGTAATCCGGGATGTTGATAGCCATTTATGGGATCCCCTCGTAGGAGAGCGTTGACCTCATGTGGGACTTGTATGAACAAATCTTGGCCCAAAGTCAGCTTGGTTGCCTCCCGGACCAGTAAGGCAACTGCAGCAACTGCCTGTAAGCATCCCGGCCACCCAGTGGCAACACTGTCCAGCTGATTAGAGATAAGTCACTGGTCTGCCCATATCCTTGTAATCTGGGACAACATTTCCATAGCCACCTTGTCCTTTTCAATCACGTAAAGAGTAAATGGCTAAGCAAGGTCTGGCAGGCCCAAGGCGGGTGCCTACGTCATTGTACTGGGTTTGAGTTCTATTACCAGTGGGACTTGTTTTTCAAGGCTGGGGTGGGTTGTCTTCCGCCCAGACCTGAGGGAATTGTTAACTTTCTCTCTCGACTGTTTAGCCTGTCCCGTTTCCCTTCCGGGAGATCCTGCAACCTCCATTCATCTTGAGGGGTTACTGAGAGGAAGACTAAATAGGTGGTTTAACCCACCTGAACAGTGGGTCTTTAGTTGAGGGAAAGGTCACTTGTGCCCCCAGTTTAGACAGCAAGTCTCTTCCTAACAAAGGTACCGGACATTCAGGGATGTATAAAAATTCATGAGTCACTTGGTGTCCCCCCATCTGACATTTTCATAGTAGGCTAGAGGCACCAAGGCTGCATTTATCACCATCTGAGACCCAGCAGCCTCTGGCTGGGTCTATTGGCGTCTAAAGTCTGTAGGCCTCACACAGTCTTTCGCAGAACTCGGAGGGTGATTCGCTTTCCCTTTGAAACACTTCGGAGGGTTTTGCAATACTCATAGCTTTTCGGGCCCCCGACTTGAGACCTTGTAAAATAGTCACCCGATATCTCTTCAGGTGGCCCCTCCCTTTTTCTGTGTTACAGTCCCAATTGGGGCTCTAATCGGGGGTGGCTGGTTCTGCCCACTATTGTGGGTTTGCAGTACCCTCAGGTGCCATTTCTCTTAACCATTCTTTGGCCTCAGTTAGGATCCTGTGTCTCTCCTCAGTGCTCAAAAGGGAGCCTAGTGGTTGGATTATGTCATCCTATGTAGGGCGGTGGGTTCGAAAAATAGTCTCCATTAGCCTAATGATGGCTTGTGGCTCCCCCGAGTAGGGTGGAGCGTGTCTCTGCCAGTTTAATATATCTGTGGAAGAAAATGGCTGGTAATAACAGGCTACAGGGGGCTGATGGTAGTGCCCCATGCGTCCTGAACTGGAGGCTGTTGTAGCTCTCTGAGGGGCATCTGTAGTGGAGTTCTTTCCCCCTGTTCCTTGGCGGAGTGCAGCCTCTGTCTAATTGCTGTGTTTTCTTCCCCCTTCCCATCAGCACTCACTGGGAGAGGTGGATACAATCTAGGAGGTCCAGCTGAGGTGGAATTCTGGGGGCATTGACCAGAGGTCTCCATTGCTGGGATTGGAGCCTGCTGAAACGGCAGCTCTATGAACTCTGGGAGAGCTGGTGGAAGAGCAGGGGCTGCTGCAGGAACTTCACCTGGCCCTGGATTGGGCAGTAAGGCGGCCTCCGGTCCTGGTGGAGCACTAGGAGGCGCGTCATTATCCAGTATGGGGGAGGGGTCAGGTCATCCTCGTCCAAATCTGTAGAATTTTCTTTTTTATCATCAGTCAATTTTTGTGCCATTAATATTTTTCCCTTTCCCTTCTGGTTACAGAACCTTGTCCAAGTAGGAGGGTCTTGAGCTAACCCCAGCCGTGAGTCAATATATGGATATTGATCCAGGTGTCCTGGCTCTCCTGTGACTACTGTATAGACTGCTTCCACTATTTTTAAGTTCATGGTGTTCTCTGGTGGCCATCCTACTCCCACAGGGGGCCATTCAACCTCACAGAGTATGTGGAGGCGGTTAGGCTTCATCTTCACCCCATAGTCTCCTCCAAATCCCTTCTTTAAATTTTTAATCATGTACTCTAATACAGTTGCCTTAGATTCACTTCCCCCCCATCTTGCTTACCTTCTCGGACCTTCTTCTACTTTTCCTTTTCCTTCTGTCTACGAAGTTCTCAGTACCTTATGGACTTCTGATATTTGCACTCAATGACACTTAAATTGCCATTCTGCCTCCTTCTTAATTGGGGTGAGAAGAGCCTTACCTGCCAGATCCCAGAGGGAAAAGGGGGATCAGCCTGTCTTCACCTGCCTGTCAGCACAGCCGAGCCAGAACACCATGTGATCCAAGACTGTTTCTCCCTTAACTTTTAAAGTCCATTCTGTCTTGGTGGGCTTGATCAGGTGTGGATGAAAATACACATGGGTTAAATATCCCATGTCCCAGGCTGTCTCCAGAAAAACCAATTCATACTCACTTATGTATCCCCCTCCCTCTAGCCTGACAATTCCGAGGGGGTCAAGAATTTCACAGCAGTTGGGACACCTCCTTTGGGAGGGCAGAATACGAGCACACAGAAATCAAGTTTCTTCTCCTAAAAATCCCCTGGCAATTGCTTGGTAATAATTTTCCCCAAGATGGCATGGACACCACCTCCTAAATGACCTTCACAAATTTCCTTTCTAAGCCCTAACATGCTCGTCAACCTGTGTACCAAGCAGTCGTTGCCACCTGCCTATTCCAGGCTCCTGTGGGTCTGTGCCCCTTCTAATCCCTCCCAGGACGGTGATCAGACCCCTCTTCCACCCTACCGTGTGGGTTCCTCCTCACCTGAGCGCTCAGTTCCCCTGCTGCCATCCACTACCTGCTAACATGAAAGGTCCGGGCATTGAGAAGCAGAATCCTTCCAGAAGGGTGAGGCGCCTTCCCCCCTCTAAAAGATTCGAGCTGCAAGGCCTCGAAGTAGTCCCAAATTGGACTTGTCTCCTCAACATGAGGAGTTTCCTGGCCAATGCACCAAATGTAGCCACGTGTTCTGGGAAACAAACTCACTCAGAAGGACAATGCAGACAGCAGAGTGCAGTTTATTACACCGGAGGGCCCAAGGCAGCGTCTCCTCTTAGCCAAAGACCCTGAGGAGCTTTTCTGAAAACTTTATATACCCTAAGTGTATGTGCCAAACCCACCTCCCCAAATTCCCTGAAACTAGTCTGAACAAAGGAAAAGAAAGATACAATCAAAGTTAACCCGTGATTCATATGCCTTAAGCCTAGGTAGCTAACAGCGGACAATTATCAATAGGCCTGTGGTCATACCCCAATAAGCATAATAGAATTCATGATTCTATTCGGTTACACAGATAATTAAGGTATTCTTTAGGCAACAGAAAGTCTATGTACGAGTCCTGGGGCTCTTCCATCCAGGGGGCCTGGTTTTCCAGTTGGTATGTCGTTTCCACAGATACTGGGCATATAGCTCAAAGTCCACAGTCCGGCCCAAGATGTAGTCGGGCTTTCAAGATGGAGCCTGTTCTGTCCGTTTCCTCCTTCAATATCCTTTTCATATTGATAGATAAAATCCGTATCTCACCGTTATTATTACAGTTAAAATGGATCATTCAGGATGTCTTTAACCATATGCAGTGTGGCCATGTGGAGGAGGGAAATGGAGGGACGGAGTCTAGGCACCTGGTTGGGGCTGTCCTCTGTGCTAGGCTGGTAATAGCAGATTCCGTCTAAATGGGGGGAAGGGAGGCAGGTTCAAAACCATCCGGGCATTGTGAGTAATCAGCAGCTTACCTGGTCTCAAAAATCAGTATTAAAAGGGGCACCAAAAGTTCTGCCTTTCAGCAATTCTTGGGGTCAGAGGTAGCCTGAGGCATTGATGGCGGCGATCATTCCTTAAAGGGCAGGGACCCCAAAGCGAGGTTCTACCTTGGAAGATGGAGTGGCTCAGTTCAGTTCAGTTCAGTCACTCAGTCATATCCGACTCTTTGCGACCCCATGAACTGCAGCACGCCAGGCCTCTCTGTTCATCACCAACTCCCAGAGTTCACCCAAACTCATGTCCATTGAGTTGGTGATGCCATGCAGCCATCTCATCCTCTGTCATCCTCCTCTCCTCCTGCCCCCAATACCTCCCAGCATCAGAGTCTTTTCCAATGAATCAACTTTTTGCATGAGGTGGCCAAAGTATTGGAGTTTCAGCTTTAGCATCAGTCCTTCCAAGGAACACCCAGGACTGATCTCCTTTAGAATGGACTGGTTGGATCTCCTTGCAGTCCAAGGGACTCTCAAGAGTCTTCTCCAACACCACAGTTCGAAAGCATCAATTCTTCAGCGCTCAGCTTTCTTTACAGTCCAACTCTCACATCCATACATGACCACTGGAAAAACCATAGCCTTAACTAGACGGACCTTTGTTGATGGAGTGGCTACCTAGAGATAAATGAACTAACTCTGCAACCCAGCACTTCAACCTGCGTTCCCCCAGCTCCCTCTGGATGATAGGTTAGTCTTCAGGTGTCGACACTGGCCCCTTAGAATTGGCAGAAATCATGCAATTTCATCTGATTGCCGGCTGCCTATGTTCCTAACTCTAGTCAGTGTTTCCTAGTCCCTCATAGGGTAACCTTTACATTCTCCTGGAATTAAATCTGTTTTTGCTTAATCATTGTCCTCAAGACAAATGAAAGAGACTCAACTTTATTCTTTATCTCATTCTTTAATTATTAGTATTGTAACATTATTGACTTCTATTTTTTTTTTTTTTTTTGGCTAAAATGTGGACTATTTAGCTATATTATGGTTAAATGGAGTTTTGTGAGCTGGCCTATGGCCCCAATCACCATTTATAACATCTTTTCTTTGGGAAAGTGTATTCTGCCTTTCAAACCACAGCCATCCAAATGCACATTTGGAACACAATCCATTTGTGAGTTGGGAACTCTGTATTGATGTCTCTTGGCCCAGGGCAGCCCCACCACCAAACGACATGTGGTTTAAAGTTCATGTAACAGCTGGTTCATTTAAATAATGTTAGCTGGAGCTCAGCTTTCAGGTTCTCAGGTTTCTGGTTAATTTAAAATCGAGGAGGCAGCAGAGTGGCAGCGCTCAGAGACAGCATGTATGGGGCTCCAGCTCCCCGTAGAGAGATGGCACATCCCCCCTTTTCATGGTTTTCCCTGCAGGCTTTAGGACTCGGCCTCTTCCGAGGGCAAGCTTTTCAGTTCTGCTGAACAATTGATCCTGAAATAGAAGAACTCCTTTTAAAAACCAACTATACTTCCAAGGCTGGGAGTTCAGCTAGGGTCATTCTGGTTTATTGAGTGCAGGGGCCCTCTCAGCAGGAGGAAAAACCACATTTAAATCCTTGATGGGGATCCTCCGCCTCCCCTCCTTGTTTTCCTTTCCCGGTGCGTCTGCTAAGAAGTCTCATCTTTACTAATTTAGAAGCCAGACAGCCTGTCCCAGGCAAGCCAGCCTCCTCACTATCCTAAAAGACTTAATATTTATCACACACCTCCAGTGTGCCAGGCACAGGGCTAAGCAGGCCACTTGCCTAATATCATTTAATCCCCAAAATGACCTCCAAAGGAGGGCATCAGATCTTTATTTTGTCAATGAACCCATTTATAGTAGAAAAAGGTAATTTGTTTTATCTAAGAATGCAGAGCTGTTGACATTGCCCCACCACTGCTCTCATCCCTGGGTGGGGTTGGAGGCCCCGCACTTCATGGGGGTACCTCCAGGAAACCCCATCCTGGGGTGGAAATGGTCATTTCTAGTTAAAATCCAGGTATTGCCATCATAATTCCTCTGTGTATGTGTGTTAGTCGCTCGGTCATGTCCAACTGTTTGCAACCTCATGGACTGTAGCCCACCCACCAGGCTCCTCTGTCCATGGAACTCTCCAGGTAAGAATACTGGAGTGGGTAGCCATTCCCTTCTCCAGGGGATCTTTCCGACCCAGGGATCGAACGTGGGTCCTTTGCATTGTAGGCAGATTCTTTACCATCTGAGCCATCAGGGAAGCCTCATAATTCCTCTACTTCAGGTTAATTGCCAAGATCGTGTTGCACCTTTGTTCCATAAAAGTCACATTCCCATGAAAGAAAATCAGTAACATTCCTACTTTCTCTTGACTTCAGATATTTGTCCTATTTGGAAGTTTGGAGCAAGATCAGTTATAGAAGCAATGCCAAGTGAACATAGTTATTATTTTCTGGAAAACAAAAACTTCCAGTGTGCCTTTCTGGCCTTATGCACTTTGCTCTCTACCTGCCATAATAGCTAAGACTTATTCCAGTGCCTACCAGTGCAAGGAACTTTAATGTGTTTAATCCTCAAAACCACCCTGTGAGATAGGTGTCCTATTCTTTACTGTCACTTGCAATTAAGGACAAATAAGGGCTTTGGGGAAGATCCCCTGGAGAAGGAAAGGCTACCCACTCCAGTACTCTGGTCTGGAGAATTCCATGGACTACAGTCCATGGGGTCGCAAAGAGTTGGACACAACTGAGCGACTTTCACTTTTCAAGGGCTTCTGGGTCATCCCTTATGTTTACAATGCCTGTACCTTTCCTCATTTGGATCTGCCCAAGTCATACCCCTCAGCCAAGGGCCTGGACAGTATTATTCTCTCACCAGGCTTGCCCAGATCCTGAGGCGGGGGTGGTGGGGGGAGCACAGCTTTCTCAACCCTGTGCTCTCAGGGCGATTTTTCATCTGCCTCTATTCCAGACAGCTTTGTTTTCAAGGTGCTGGCTTGAATGTCTCAGTCAGCCACCGACTGCAAAGCTTGAAGAGTAGAGGCCCAGTCTCATTATCTTTATTCCACCTTTGTATCTAGCACCATGCCTGCCCTGGAGCCACGTGGAATTAGTGGTTTGGTCATGTTTCCAGGACAGATGTTTTCCCTTAGCCCGTTGCCTACAGAGGTTCCTTCAGGAAGGGGAGGGAGATGTTGACATTGTGGCCATAGACTTTGGCCATCTCCCCATTATAGGACATTGACATGGATATAAAATAAAAGGCCTAAATTGTGCCCTTTTCGTAGCTCCATGCAGTTCAGAATGTGTGTCTACTATTTCTTGTTTAATGATGAGGCATTTTTCACCAGATGGGGACACACTTCTGCCATCACTTAGAGATGAGATTGGGAGAAGGAAAGTTGTGTCAAGGTTAAGGCTTGAGTCTGTTCCATCCTGCCTGTTATTGTATTTTATGCTTGTCTTGAAGGAATGTAAGTTTTGGTGTTTAGCCACATAACTGCTGAAAATATCACATAACTGCTGAAAATATGTGGCATGTGAGTGTTGGTGATATAGTTGCTTTTCTAATTTATTCCATAAATGCAGTAATCCTAGCACATCATGTAATAGCTGGAATAGTGCATAGATGAAAATAAAACACATATTTACAGTATTTTAGAGTATCAGAGAAATGGAATATCAGTAGTTTTTGTTGGTTGTTGTTGATTTCACCTTTCTTTTGGTTGGAGGAGGAAGGATTTCAACTACACCAAGTAACTAGATGGTTGTAAACAAACATTAAGGGCTGGGTGTATTGTCCAATTTTGGCTATTTTAAAATTTTAATATCTTGGCATGAAATTACTTATGTATGTTTAATTTTTATGGCAAACACATTTTTCTGGGTTCTCAGAGAAAGGAAAATTTTAGAAGCTGCCCTAGATACAATAGTTAGTGGGTTACTTTGAGTATAGTTAAACTTTCCCAGTTTAGGATTTTCCTGAAGATATTGACCAGAATGGCTGTTGTCATGGGCCATAGTCTTCAACGGCAGTTTCGCGTGGAGAAGACATGTGTGAGCTCAGCGCACACCAAGACTTGAGTCCAGGTCCGCCTGCCACTACTGGCGCTCGAGAAATGTTTGGAGACAGGGTCTTTCTCATTGTCCCTTAGCTGCTGTTGTGTCCTTATCAGAAGTAAATATTCAAGGCATTATTAGTGTGAAATGGGGATGAAAAATCTCTTGGAAAGATGTCATCTGAGGAAACAGTCAGCAAAGAGAATGGTCAGAACTGGTAACCCGAGCCTGAAAAACTTGATCATTTACTGGGTTTGGGGGAGGGTAATTATCCCTGTTTTCCAAATAGCCTGAGGAATGGAAAGGACAGCAGCCAACGGGGAAAAACTCCCAGGGAGAGCTGTTCATAAAAGGAAGATACAGTTGTGGAAGGTGACGTTCAATTGGTTTAACACATGTTGATTCTGAGGCCTCACTAAACCATGCAGGCAGGATTGTCCACAGTGAGAGACAGGCTGACTCAGGAGGAGTGTTAGGGTTAGAGACGGAGAGCTGGTGTTTGGCCAAGGTCACTCTGTAGAGTAAATGGCATTGTCTAGAAAGTCTGTAATGTGAACAAAGAAGGTAGCCTGGGAGTTTAGTTGATAGTTAAGACAATGGGATTTAGAATAAAAAATGCTTCAAGTGTTGTTTATAACATACTTGCTGTATTGCTTTAAGTCTTGAGATATCTGACTTTTTTTAAAAATAATAGATTTGAGATGTAATTCACATACTATACAATTTACCCTTTTGTTATCTTTGTCTGGTTTTGGTATCAGGGTGATGGTGGCCTTGTAGAATGAATTTGGGAGTGTTCCTTCCTCTGCAATTTTTTGAAAGAGTTTTAGAAGGATAGACATTAGCTCTTCTCTAAATGTTTGATAAAATTCTCCTGTGAAGCCATCTGGTCCTGGGCTTTTGTTTTTTGGGAGATTTTTGATCACAGCTTCAATTTCAGTGCTTGTATTTGGGTTGTTCATAATTTCTATTTCTTCCTTGTACAGTCATGGAAGATTGAACTTTTCTAAGAATCAGTCCATTTATTCCAGGTTATCCATTTTATTGCCATATACTTGTTCATGATAGTCTTTTATAATCCTTTGTATTTCTGCATTGTCTGTTGTAACCTCCCCTTTTTCATTTCTAATTTTGTTGATTTGATTCTCTCTCTTTTTTCTTGATGAGCCTGGCTAAAGGTTTGTCAATTTTGTTTATATTCTCAAAGAACCAGCCTTTAGTTTTATTAATCTTTCCTATTGTTTCTTTCATTTCTTTTTCATTTATTTCTGTTCTGATCTTTATGATTTTTTTCCCCTTCTACTCATTTTGGGTTTTTTTTTTTTTTTTTGTTCTTTTTCCAGTTGTTTTGGGTGTAAATTTAGGTTGTCTATTTGATGTTTTTCTTGTTTCTTGAGGTAGGGTTGTATTGCTATAAACTTCCCTCTTAGAACTGCTTTTGCTGCATCCCAAAGGTTTTGAGCTGTTGTGTTTTCATTGTCATTTGTTTCTAGAAATTTTTTTATTTCCCTTTTTGCCGGGAGCCAGCACGGGAGTTCCCACCCATGACAAGGTCATGTGGGAGAGCCCTGACGGACAAGGCGAGTCAGGGCTCGAGGGCCCCCTGAATCTGCCTGAGCGTCTACCCCAAACTATTTTACGACTTTCACCAACTCCTCTGACATTAATGGGGGGCTATCCCCAATCACCTTTCTCTGAAGGAAATCAACTTCGAGCTCTAGTTAATTAGCCTCCTGGGCATAATAGGAGTGTTTCAATCCAAACCCCTCAGATGGCTCTCTAACTTGCCTGACAGGTTTATCCGGACTCCTACAGCTACGCATACAATTGTTTACAGTCTCCCAACCTCGAGAGGCATGGGAAGCTTAAGATACTAAAATAGTATAGAGCCTCTTGGAGAGTTAGAAATTGTTAGAATAGAACTAGTAGATTTCATTGTTGAGCCAATGCTTGCTGCCAAGTTTCCACATCCCCTGTATTGTGTCCTTGGGAGTATATTAATTAATATAGTTGGTATATAGAAAAAATAAGTAGTGGCCTTGATACTAACAACTTTAGACCCTTAAGGTAATAAATTCTTTCCTTGTTGTAAACCCACTGCACCTCTGCCCTATAGGAATGCAACTTTATCTAACACCTTCGGAGGATGGCGCCAAACTTTAAAATTACTCTTAGAGAAAATAAGACTTAAGGTTGACAAACCTTTATCAGAGTCATAAAATGTTAACAGGCCTTCTGGCCAAAAGATGATGTAAATCACCTAAACCATTTGTATATGATAAGTTTGCAGAAAAAAAAGCCTGGTCTCGATAAGGATCAAAGACTGCTGACTTTGCATGATTTTACACCCCTTATTATCCTCTATGCACAACTTAAGGTATATAAGCTCCCTTTGAAAATAAAGCTATGGGCCTTGCTCAAAGCTTGGTCTCCCCGTGTCATTCTTTCTTGCTTCCTTTTCTCTCCTTTTCTTCTCTGTTCTTCTTTCAGGGTGACTGACTTGGAGCGTGGGGGCTCTCTGAGACCACTTACTTGCCTGGGCTTCTAAGACCCACTCGAGAAGGTGCCTAAGGTGGGACACCTTCCGCTATTTGAGAGGGCACCTGTGGCCTCCGCGGTCAGTGCAAACCTGGTGTCACAGGTTTTATTAGTTTCCCACGTAAACCAGTTAGTTCACCTGTCTCTTTTTCCTTTTATCTATCCTTTTCGCCAACGCCGTCCTCCCGAGGGAATCCCTGGATCCAACTGGGGCTAGACCCTGATACCTTTTGATTTCTTCAGTAACCTATTGGTTATTTAGAAATGTATTGTTTAATCTCCATGTGTTTGTGTTTTTTACAGTTTTTTTCTTGTAATTGATATCTAGTCTCATAGTGTTGTGGTTGGAGAAGATGCTTGATATGATTTCAATTTTCTTAAATTTACTGATGTTTGGTTTGTGACCCGAGATGTGGTCTATCCTGGAGAATGTTCCCTGTGCACTTGAGAAGAAGGTGTATTCTTCTGCATTTGGATGCAATGTCTTGAAGATATCAATGAGATACATCTCATCTAATGTATCATTTAAGACTTGTGTTTCCTTATTGATTTTCTGTTTTAATGATCTGTCCATTGGTGTGATTGGGGTGTTAAAGTCTCCTAATATTATTGTGTTACTGTCAATTTATCCTTTTATATCTGTTAGTGTTTGTCTTATGTATTGAGGTGCTCCTATGTTGGGTGCATAGATATTTATGTATGTCTTCCTCTTGGATTGATCCCTTGATCAATTATGTAGCATCCTTCCTTATCTCTTGTAATGTTCTTTATTTAAGGTCTATTTTGTCTATATGAGGATTGCTACTCCAGCTTTCTTTTCTTCCCATTTGCATGGAATATATTTTTCCATCCTCTCACTTTCAGTCTGTATGTATCTTGAGGTCGGTCTGAAGTAGGTTTCTTGTAGACAGCATATATATGGGTCTTGTTATTGTATCCATTCAGCCAGTCTGTGTCTTTTGGTTGGAGCATTTAATCCATTTACATTTAAAATAATTATTGATATATATGTTCCTATTGCCATTTTCTTAATTGTTTGGGGTTGATTTTGTAAATGTTCTTCTTCTCTTGTATTTCTTGACTATATAAGTCCCTTTAACACTTATTGTAAACCTGGTTTGGTACTACTGAATTCTCTTGATTTTTGCTTGTCTGAAAAGCGTTTTATTTCTCCATCAATTTTGAATGAGATTCTTTTTGGGTGCAGTAATCTTGGTTGTAGATTTTTCCCTTTCAGTGCTTTAAACATATCCTGCTATTCCCTTCTGGCCTGCAGAGTTTCTGCTGAAAGAACAGCTGTTAAACGTATAGGGTTTCCCTTGTATGTTATGTGTTGCTTTTCCCTTGCTTCTTTTAACAGTCTTTCTTTGTGTTTAGTCTTTGTTAATTTGATTAGTATGTGTCTTGGCATGTTTCTCCTTGGGTTTATCCTGTATGGGACTCTTTGAGCCTCTTGGACTTGATTGACTATTTCCTTTTCCATGTTGGGGAAATTTTCAGCTATAATCTCTTCAAAAATTTTCTCATACCCTTTCTTTTTCTCTTCTTCTTCTGGGACCCCTATAGTTTGAATGTTGGTGTGTTTGATATGTTCCCAGAGGTCTCTGAGGCTATCCTCAGTTCTTTGCATTCTTTTTATTTTAGCCTGCTCTTCAGAAGTTATTTCCACCATTTAATCTTCCAGCTAACTGATTCATTCTTCTGCTTCAGATATTCTGTTACTAATTTCTTCTAGAGTATTTTTATTTTCAGTAATTGTGTTGTTTGTCTCTGTATGTTTATTCTTTAATTCTTCTAGGTCTTTGTTAATTGATTCTTGCATTTTCTCCATTCTGTTTCCAAGGTTTTTGATCATCTTTGCTATTCTTTTTCAGGTAGTTTGCCTATTTCCTCTTCATTTATTTGGACTTCTGTGTTTCTAATTTGTTCCTTCATTTGTGCAGTATTTTTCTGCCTTTTCTTTCTTTCTTTCTTTTTTTTTTTTTTTTTTAAAGTTATTGTGTTTGAGGTGTCCATTTCTCAGGCTTCAAGGAAAGTTGAATTCTTTTCCTTGAAGAAGGTTTAATTCTTTCTTCTTTTATGTTTCTGCCCTCCTAACTTTGGTCCAGTGGTTTGTGTGAGCTTCACATAGGGTGAGATTTGTGCTGAGTTTTTGTTTGTTTGTTTGTTTTTCCTCTGATGGGCAAGGCTGAGTGAGGTGGTAATCCTGTCTGCTGATGATTGGGTTTGTATTTTTGTTTTGTTTGTTGCTTAGATGAGGCATCCTGCACAGGGTGCTACTGGTGGTTGGGTGATGCTGGGTCTTATATTCTAGTTGTTTCCTTTGTGTGAGTTCTCAATATTTGATATTCCCTAGGGTTAGTTCTCTGGTAGCCTAGGGTCTTGGAGTCAGTGCTCCCACTCCAAAGGCTCAGGGCTTGATCTCTGGTCAGGAATGAAGATTCCACAAGTAGATTGTTATGGCATTTACTGAGATTAAAACAAATACCCAAAAACAAGAAACCAAAGATGAACCCCAGACAAATGGCAGTTACAAAATCAGGCACATAATAATTAAAATAATGGAATATACACATATACATATACACATGTAAGCAAAATCAAAACAGTTCAACAAAATAAAGTACAATAGATTGACCTGGCAAACAAAGGAAACCAAAAATTATACTTACCAGTTAAGAACAAAACTAAAGCACAAACTGGAAAACAAAACCAAAGCAAGGTGCCAAGTGGGAATTAAAGCAATGAAAATAAAACTAACAAATATGTTGAGAGGAAAAGAAAGAAAGGAAATAAAGAAAAGAAAGAAAGAATAGATATGCAAAATTAAATGGCGGCAGATGAAGAAGATTTATATACATTAAAGATTAACTTCAAGGGGAAAAGAGCAGTAGGAAAAGCAAACAAACGAATAAATGTAGAAAAAATAATAATATCTTTAAAAAATTAAAAATTAAAATTAAAAAAGAGAAAAGAAAAAAATAAAGGAAGAAGAAAGAAAGAAAGAAAGAAAAAAAAAAAAAGGAAAACTCCACAGTACTGCAAAAGCCCTACGTAGAGGCAGAGGTTTATAACAACAACAAAAAATGTGACTGAGGAAAAAAAAAAAAGCAAGCTCAAAAGCTTAATTAGATTTCATAGTGCCAATAAAATTGACAACTACAACAGAGTGGGGAATAAAGGGGGGAAAAAAGAAAAAAAACCAAAAGAATCTACAGAACAAGTCAAAACATAAGAATAATATATGTTTTTCTTTAGTCACTGCTGTCAGAGTCCTTTCCCTCGCTGGAAGTCATAGTCCATCTCACCTCCCTAGGATGCCTCCAACACTGTGCTGATCTCTGGACCTTCTGTAGGGGCAGCTCAGATTCTAATCTGGTCTTACCCCTATGTGTTTTTGCCTCCAATGTCCACAGCTATCAGAACTAGTCTGTTTTCTTTTGTGGGAGCTCGCAATGATCTTTTACGTACTCCATAGACACAAAGTCTACCTAGTTGATCGTGTGGATTTAATCTGCAGCTTGTACAGCTGTTGGGAAGGTTTTGGGTCTTCTACCTTAGCCACACTGCCCTTGTGTTTCAATTGTGATTTGCTTCCACCACTACATGTGGGTTGTCCAATGGGGTTGGCTCCTGAGGCTGCCCTGGAGGACTTGGGTTTGCCCCTGTGAGGGCCAGAGGTGATGCAGCTGCTTGGGGTTCTGGCAGCCCCAGGTACTCAGGGGGCTTGGCGGCTAGGGCAGCAGGAAATATAATGCTCTAGAAGGGTATGGCAGCCAGTATTGGCCAATACGCTCCAGTATTCTTGCCTGGAGAACACCCCTGACGGAGAAGCCTGGCAGGCCACAGTCTACAGCATCGCAAAGAGTTGGACACAGCCAAAGCGATCCTGTGTGCGTAGATGCAAACTTTTTTTTGCCTGTGGCAGCTCTGCCCCAGTGAGGGTTGAGTGTGAAGGAGGCACAGCTGCTTGGCTTGTGGGGACCCTAGTGGTGCCAAGTGTGCAGGGACACGGAGTGACACCACTGTAGGAGTTATGGTCCTATCAGAGTCTTTTTTTTGAGCCTCTTGTAGTTGGTGATCAGACAACGTCTTTGATCAGTCTTTCTCCATAGCTCCACCTGTTCAGGCACTTAGAGGGCTCCCTTGCTTGGGGTCCTTCTCCGTTGATCCATGTGTCAGGCACATAGAGGGACCCCCCCCCCCCGACTGCGGTCCTACTCTGTAGACTGGCATGTCAGGCACTTAAAGGGGCACCCTGGGTGGGGTCCTACTCTGTAGTTCACTGCATCAGGCGTTTGATGGGCCAGTCTCTCTGTTGTTCAGATGCCCATGCTGGGGTGTGGGGAGAGAAAGGCTATGGTGATGGCTCCACCCCCTATGCATGACTCAGCAGTATTGCCTTGCTTCCATGGCTACCTGGCTTTCCTCCACGGGCATTTCCCACCACAATCTCCTCCCTCACATCCCCTCCATCCGTCTCTCCACAATCAACAGGAGACCTCACCCTGGGATTGCTCCACAATCCCTAAACTCCAGCTCTGCTGCTGAGCGTTCTAGGGGACCTGCATCCCTGTCCAGGGTATGTATGGCTGTGGCAAGGACTGTCTGACTCTCATTCCATTTAGGCTGTCACAGATCAGCTGTTTCACTCTCAGCCTTAAATGTTTCTCCTCTGACTTAGACAATTCCCCTGATGTGGGGATCGGACCCCTGCTTCAGTTTCCCCAACTGCCAAGAGCAGAGGATCTTGCTGTGATTTATGTCAGAGAGTGTTTTGCCTATGTTCTCCTCTAGGAATTTTATGGTTTCTGGTCTTACATTTAGATCTTTAATCCATTTTGAGTTTATTTTTGTGTATGGTGTTAGAAAGTGTTCTAGTTTCATTCTTTTACAAGCGGTTGACCAGTTTTCCCAGCACCACTTGTTAAAGAGATTGTCTTTTCTCCATTGTATATTCTTGCCTCCTTTGTCAAAGATAAGGTGTCCATAGGTGCATGGGTTTATCTCTGGGCTTTCTATTTTGTTCCATTGATCTATATTTCTCTCTTTGTGCCAGTACCATACTGTCTTGATGACTATGGCTTTGTAGTAGAGCCTGAAGTCAGGCAGGTTGATTCTTCCAGTTCCATTCTTCTTTCTCAAGATTGCTTTGGCTATTCAAGGTTTTTTGTATTTCCATACAAATTGTGAAATTATTTGTTCTAGCCCTGTGAAAAATACCGTTGGTAGCTTGATAGGGATTGCATTGAATCTATAGATTGCTTTGGGTAGTATACTCATTTTCACTATATTGATTCTTCTGATCCATGAACATTGTATATTTCGCCATCTATTAGTGTCCTCTTTGATTTCTTTCACCAGTGTTTTATAGTTTTCTATATATAGGTCTTTAGTTTCTTTAGGTAGATATATTCCTAAGTATTTTATTCTTTTCGTTGCAATGGTGAATGGAATTGTTTCTTTAATTTCTCTTTCTATTTCCCCATTATTAGTGTATAGGAATGCAAGGGATTTCTGTGCATTGATTTTATATCCTGCAACTTTACTATATTCATTGATTAGCTCTAGTAATTTTCTGGTGGAGTCTTTAGGGTTTTCTATGTACAGGATCAAGCCTTTGACTGTGTGGATCACACTAAACTGTGGAAAATTCTGAAAGAGATGGGAATACCAGACCACCTGACCTGCCTCTTGAGAAACCTATACACAGGTCAGGAAGCAACAGTTAGAACTGGACATGGAACAACAGACTGGTTCCAAATAGGAAAAGGAGTACGTCAAGGCTGTATGTATATTGTCACCTTGCTTATTAAACTTATATGCAGAATACATCATGAGAAACACTGGGCTGGAAGAAGCACAAGCTGGAATCAAAATTGCCGGGAGAAATATCAATAATCTCAGATATGCAGATGACACCACCCGTATGGCAGAAAGTGAAGAGGAACTAAAAAGCCTCTTGATGAAAGTGAAAGAGGAGCATGAAAAAGTTGGCTTTTAAGCCAACATTCAGAAAACTAAGATCATGGCCTCTGGTCCCATCACTTCATGGGAAATAGATGGGGAAACAGTGGAAACAGTGTCAGACTTTATTTTTGAGGGCTCCAAAATCACTGCAGATGGTGACTGCAGCCATGAAATTAAAAGACACTTACTCCTTGGAAGGAAAGTTATGACCAACCTACATAGCATATTCAAAAGCAGAGACATAACTTTGCCAACAAAGGTCCGTCTAGTCAAGGCTATGGTTTTTCCTGTGGTCATATATGGATGTGAGAGTTGGACTGTGAAGAAAGCTGAGCACCAAAGAATTGATGCTTTTGAACTGTGGTGTTGGAGAAGACTCTTGAGAGTCCCTTGGACTGCAAGGAGATCCAACCAGTCCATTCTAAAGGAGATCAGTCCTGGGTGTTCTTTGGAAGGAATGATGCTAAAGCTGAAACTCCAGTACTTTGGCCACCTCATGTGAAGAGTTGACTCATTGGAAAAGACTCTGATGCTGGGAGGGATTGGGGGCAGGAGGAAAAGGGGACGACAGAGGATGAGATGGTTGGATGGCATCACCGACTCGATGGACGTGAGTTTGAGTAGGCTCCGGGAGTTGGTGATGGACAGGGAAGCCTGGCATGCTGCAGTTCATGGGGTCGCAAAGAGTTGGACACGACTGAGTGACTCAACTGACTGAACTGACTGATGTAGAGGATCATGTCATCTGCAAACAGTAAGAGTTTTACTTCTTCTTTTCCAATTTGGGTTCCTTTTATTTCTTTTTCTGCTCTGATTGCTGTGGCCAAAACTTCCAAAACTATATTGAATAGTAGTGGTGAAAGTGGGCACCCTTGTCTTGTTCCTGACTTTAGGGGAAATGCTTTCAATTTTTCACCATTGAGGATAATGTTTGCTGTGGGTTTGTCATATATAGCTTTTATTATGTTGAGGTATGTTCCTTCTATTCCTGCTTTCTGGAGAGTTTTTATCATAAATGGATGTTGAATTTTGTCAAAGACTTTCTCTGCATCTATTGAGATAATCATATGGCTTGTATTTTTCAGTTTGTTTCAATGTGGTGTATTACATTGATTGATTTGTGGATAATGAAGAATCCTTGCATCCATGGGATAAAGCCCATTTGGTCATGATGTATGACCTTTTTAATGTGTTGTTGGATTCTGATTGCTAGAATTTTTTAAAGGATTTTTGCATCTATGTTCATCAGTGATATTGGCCTATAATTTTCTTTTTTTGTGGCATCTTTGTCAGGTTTTGGTATTAGGATGATGGTGACCTCATAGAATGTGTTTGGAAGTTTACCTTCCTCTGCAATTTTCTGGAAGAGTTTGAGTAGGATAGGTGTTAGCTCTTCTCTAAATTTTTGGTAGAATTCAAAAGTTCACAGCTGTCTGGACCTGAGCTGTTGTTTGCTGGAAGATTTCTGATTACAGTTTCAATTTCTGTGCTTGAGATGGGTCTGTTAAGATTTTCTATTTCTTCTTGGTTCAGTTTTGGAACGTTGTACTTTTCTAAAAATTTGTCCATTTCTTCCAAGTTGTCCATTTTATTGGCATATAATTGATGATAGTAGTCTCTTCTGATCCTATGTATTTCTGTGTTGTCCATTTGATCTCTTCATTTTCATTTCTAATTTTATTGATTTGATTTTTCTCCATTTGTTTCTTGATGAATCTGGCTAATGATTTGTCAATTTTATTTATCCTCTCAAAGAACCAGCTTTTGACTTTGTTGATTTTTGCTATGGTCTCTTTTGTTTCTTTTTCATTTATTTCTGCCCTAATTTTTTAGATTTCTTTCCTTCTACTAACCCTGGGGTTCTTCATTTCTTCCTTTTCTAGTTGCTTTAGGTGTAGAGTTAGGTTATTTATTTGACTTTTTTCTTGTTTCTTCAGGTATGCCTGTATTGCTATGAACCTTCCCCTTAGCACTGCTTTTACAGTGTCCCACAGGTTTTGGGTTGTTGTGTTTTCATTTTCATTCGTTTCATGCATATTTGATTTCTTTTTTGATTTCTTCTGTGATTTGTTGGTTATTCAGCATCGTGTTGTTCAGCCTCCATATATTGGAATTTTTAATAATTTTTCTCCTATAATTGAGATATAATCTTGCTGCATTGTGGCCAGAAAAGATGCTTGGAATGATTTCAATTTTTTTGAATTTACCAAGGCTAGATTTATGGCCCAGGATGTGATCTATCCTGGAGAAGATTCCACCTGAGCTTGAGAAAAAGGTGAAATTCATTGTTTTGGGGTGAAATGTTCTATAGATATCAATTAGGTCTAACTGGTCTATTGTATCAGATAAAGTTTGTGTTTCCTTGTTAATTTTCTGTTTAGTTGATCTATCCATAGGTGTGAGTGGGGTATTAAAGTCTCCCACTATTATTGTGTTATTGTTAATTTCCCCTTTCATACTTGTTAGCATTTGTCTTACATATTGTGGTGCTCCTATGTTGGGTGCATATATATTTATAATTGTTATATCTTCTTCTTGGATTGATCCTTTGATCATTATGTAGTGTCCTTCTTTGTCTCTTTTCACAGCCTTTGTTTTAAAGTCTATTTTATCTGATATGAGTATTGCTACTCCTGCTTTCTTTTGGTCTTTATTTGCGTGAAATATCTTTTTCCAGCCCTTCACTTTCAGTCTGTATGTGTCCCCTGTTTTGAGGTGGGTCTCTTGTAGACAACGTATATAGGGGTCTTGATTTTGTATCTATTCAGCCAGTCTTTGTCTTTTGGTTGGGGCTTTCAACCCATTTACATTTAAGGTAATTATTGATACGTATGATCCCATTGCCATTTACTTTATTGTCTTGGGTTCGAGTTTATACACGCTTTTTGTGTTTCCTGTCTAGAGAAGATCCTTTAGCATTTGTTGGAGAGCTGGTTTGGTGGTGCTGAATTCTCTCAGCTTTTGCTTGTCTGTAAAGCTTTTGATTTCTCTTTCATATTTGAATGAGATCCTTGCTGGGTACAGTAATCTGGGCTGTAGGTTATTTTCTTTCATCACTTTAAGTATGTCCTGCCATTCCCTCCTGGCCTGAAGAGTTTCTATTGAAAGATCAGCTGTTATCCTTATGGGAATCTCCTTGTGTGTTATTTGTTGTTTTTCCCTTGCTGCTTTTAATATTTGTTCTTTATGTGTGATCTTTGTTAATTTGATTAATATGTGTCTTGGGGTGTTTCACCTTGGGTTTATCCTGTTTGGGACTCTCTGGATTTCTTGGACTTGGGTGATTATTTCCTTCCCCATTTTAGGGAAGTTTTCAACGATTATCTCCTCAAGTATTTTCTCATGGTCTTTCTTTTTGTCTTCTTCTTCTGAGTCTTCTATGATTCGAATGTTGGGGCGTTTAACATTGTCCCAGAGGTATCTGACATTGTCCTCATTTCTTTTAATTCATTTTTTCTTTTTTCCTCTCTGATTCATTTATTTCTACCATTCTATCTTCTACCTCACTAATCCTATCTTTTGCCTCCGTTATTCTATTATTTGTTCCCTCCAGAGTGTTTTTGATCTCATTTATTGCATTATTCATCATATATTGACTCTTTTTTATTTCTTCTAGGTCCTTGTTAAGCCTTTCTTGCATCTTCTCAATCCTTGCATCTAGGCTATTTATCTGTGAGTCCATTTTGTTTTCAAGATTTTGGATCATTTTCACTATCATTATTCAGAATTCTTTATCAGGTAGATTCGCTATCTCTTCCTCTTTTGTTTGGTTTGGTGGGCATTTATCCTCTTCCTTTACCTGCTGGGCATTCCTCTGTCTCTTCATCTTGTTTATATTGCTGTGTTTTGGGTGGCCTTTCTGTATTCTGGCAGTTTGTGGAGTTCTCTTTATTGTGGAGTTTCCTCACTGTGGGTGGGGTTGACTGGGTGGCTTGTCAAGGTTTCCTGGTTAGGGAAGCTTGTGTCGGTGTTCTGGTGGGTGGAGCTGGATTTCTTCTCTCTGGAGTGCAATGAAGTGTCCAGTAATGAGTTATGAGATGTCAGTGGGTTTGGAGTGACTTTGGGCAGCCTGTATACTGAAGCTCAGGGCTGTGTTCCTGTGTTGCTGGAGAATTTGCCTGGTATGTCTTGCTCTGGAACTTGTTGTCCCTTGGGTGGTGCTTGGTTTCAGTGTAGGCATGGAAGCGTTTGATGAGCTCCTGTCGATTAATGTTCCCTGGAGTCAGGAGTTCTCTGGTGTTCTCAGGATTTGGACTTAAGCCCCCTACTTCTGGTTTTCAGTCTTATTTTTACAGTAGCTTCAAGACTTCTCCATCTATACAGTGACATTGATAAAACATCTAGGTTAAAGATGAAAAGTTTCTCCACAGTGAGGGACACCCAGAGAGGTTCACAGAGTTACATGGAGGAGAGAAGAGGGAGGAAGGAGATAGAGGTGACCCGAATGAGATGAGGTGGAATCAAAAGAGGAGAGAGCAAGCTAGCCAGTAATCACTTTCTTATGTGCGCTTCACAGTCTGGACCACTCAGAGATGTTCACGGAGTTATACAGAGACGAGAAGAGGGAGGAAGGAGACAGAGGTGGCCAGGAAGATAAAGGGGGGAATCAAAAGGAGAGAGACAGATCCAGCCAGTAATCAATTCCTTAATTGTTCTCCACCCTCTGGAACACACAAAGAGATTCACAGATTTGGGTAGAGAAGAGAAGGGGGAGGGAGGAGATTGAGGCGACCTGGTGGAGAAAAAGGAGAGTCCAAAGCGGGAGAGAGCAGTCAAGCCAGTAATCTCGTTCCCAAGTAAAAATGGGTACTGAAGATTGGGTTCTTAAATGTACCAAATTGATAACAAATACCAAAAAGCAAAGATTAAAAATCTAGAGTAGAGGTTGGATTTTCAAAAATACAATATTAAAGAAAAAAGAAAAAACAAAGTCACAAAAATTATAAAATATATTTATATGAAGTTTGCTTTAAAAAATAGGATCTCTCTCTTTTTTTTTTTGCAAAGTAACAGTAGGTTATAAAAATGAAAATTAAAGGAGTAATAGAGGACTTAAAAATTAAAAAAATAAAGAATAATAATAAAAATAGTAAAAATATATCTAGAACTTTCTCTGGTGTTGTTGTGGGCAGTGTGGTGTCAGTTCATTTTTGGAGAGTTCCTTGGTCCGGCTTATATTTCTCAAGATCTATAGGCCCCTTCCTATGTAGTCGGTACTAACTACAGGGTTTTAATCTATTGCACCTGTCACTTCCAAGAAGGTTCCCTCTGTTTTAGCTTCTTCTGCTTGCTGGTCTCTTCAGTGTCTAATTTCTGCCCTGACACAAGGGGGCGGTGGAGGACATTTTTTTAGGCTCACTTGGAGAAGGCAATGGCACGCCACACCAGTATTTTTGCCTGGCAAATCCCATGGATGGAGGAGCCTGGTGGGCTGCAGTCCATGGGGTTGCCAAGAGTCAGACACGACTGAGCGACTTCACTTTCACTTTTCACTTTCATACATTGGAGTAGGAAATGGCAACCCACTCCAGTGTTCTTGCCTGGAGAATCCCAGGGATGCGGGAGCCTGGTGGGCTGCCGTCTATGGGGTCATGCAGAGTTGGACACGACTGAAGTGACTTAGCAGTAGCAGCAGTTCAGTCGTGCTGTGGGGAGGGAGGGTCGCTGCAAACAACACCGGCGTGTGCTCGCAGTGTCTCGGCCACACTGGGTTTGCCCTCGCTCACCGCGTGTGTGGTTTCCCTGTTTTACACTGCTTAGGTTCCAGGTTGCTCTGCCGGGAACTGTCTGAGGCCGTCCCTGGGTTGTGCACTTCCCAGGTCTAAGCCGCTCAGGTTCAGGTACTTGGGTAGTCCTCAGAGGCTCAGACTTGGTTGGGCCTGTGTTTTGTGCCCTTCCCAGGTCCGAGCAGCTCAGGTGATCAGGTGTTTGGCGAGCGCAGTCGCTGCGACGTATCACCTCCCCTGCCGCTCCGTTTTCTGGGTGTACAACCCGCGCACCTTCTCAGGCGGATGTTGACCATCCAGAATTCGAAGAAGTCTTGGTTAGCAACGAAGCCTGCTTGCAGTTTGATAGATAATGCCTCTCTGGGGCCGCAATTGCCCCCTTCTGGCTCTGGCTGCCCTCGCCTGCCTGTCACTGGAGGGGGATAGGCCGGCCTGCAGCCGGCTAGCTCTGCTCAGTCCTTTGTTCTGTGAGCAGGCCTGACGGTATCTTAGGTAAGGGCTTTTCACATGGTAGCTATCCCACAGTCTGATTTGCTAGCCCAAGTTACTTCCCTCAGATTGCCCTCGGGGCATTCAGGCCCAGTCCTTACTGTAAGCAATGCAGCCCGCGCATCCCTGCCCAGCCTCCGCTTGCTAGTGGCGGATGCAGGCGTCTGCGCTGCTTCTCCGCTGGAGGAGTTACTGTTGGGCACATAATCTGTGGGTTTTCATTATTTATTTATTTTTCCTCCCGGTTATGTTGCCCTCTGTGGTTCCAAGGCTCGCCACAGACTCGGCAGTGAGAGTGTTTCCTGGTGTTTTTAAACTTCTCTTTTTTTAAAGACTCCCTTCCTGGGACGGAGCTCAGTCCCTACCTCTTTTGTCTTTTTGTCTTTTATATTTTTTCCTATCTCTTTTCGAAGACAATGGGCTGCTTTTCTGGGTGCCTGATGTCCTCTGCCGGCATTCAGAAGTTGTTTTGTGGAATTTACTCAGCGTTCAAATATTATTTTGATGAATTTGTGGGGGAGAAAGTGATCTGGATCCCCGTCCTATTCCTCCGCCATCTCAGGACTGCCTCTCTAACAGGGTCTTTTGAATAGCAAAAGTTTTACATTTTGAAGAGGTTCCATTTATGTTTTTCCTTTTGTGGACTGTGCATTGGGTATCAAATTTAAGAACTCTTTGCCAAATCCTAGGTCTTTACATAATAAATGTTCTATTTATTCAAAAACTTCAATGGTTTTACATTTAAGTTCGTGATCCACTTTGAGTTAGTTTTTGTATTCCATGGGAGGTTTAGATTCTTTCTGTTTTGCATATGGAATATTCAGTTTCTCCAGCAGCATTTACTGAAAAGGCCATTCCTACTCAATTGAGCTGGTTTTACATCTTTGTAAAAAAAAACTAGCTGGGTTCATTTATGGGTTCTGTGTTGCATTCTATCAATCTATATGTTGGTCCCCCTGACCAGTACCATACTGTGTTGATTACTGAAGCTCTATAGTAAGTCTTGGGGCTTCCCTGGTAGCTCAGCTGGTAAAGAATCTGCCTGCAATGCAGGAGACCCTGGTTCAATTCCTGGGTTGGGAAAAGCCGCTGTAGAAGGGATAGGCTACCCACTCCAGTATTCTTGGGATTCCCTGGTGTCTCAGATGATAAAGAATCTGCCTGAAATGCAGGTGACCTGGGTTCCATCCCTGGGTTGGGAAGAAAATATTCTTGCCTGGAAAATTCCATGGACAGAGGAGCCTGGTGGGCTACAGTCCAGGGGGTCAAAAGAGTCAGACATGCCTGATAAGGGGTGCATGCATGTGCACGTGTGTGCACACGCGCACACACACACACAAACACACATGTATCCTAGCTCCTATCCATTCTTAGTTTGCCAGTAGATTTTACCATGAATAGGTGTTGAGTTTTGTCAAATGCTTTTTTTTGGCATCAGCTGACATGACTATATGATTTTTTCTTTCACCTGTTAATATGGTGGATTACATTGATTGATTTTTGAATACTGAAACAGTCTTGCATAACTTAGATAAACCCAGTGTGGTTGTAACATGTTATTCTTTTCACACATTGCTGGATTTGATTTGCTAATATTTTGTAGAGGATTTTTGTGTCTAAATTCATGGGAGGTATTGGTCAATAGTTTCCTTTGTTCTTTATTTGGTTTTGGTATTTAGGGCAATATTAGCCTCATAAAATGAGTTGAGAAACACCCTCTCCTCTTCTATTTTCTGGAAGAGATTGTGCAAAACTGGTGTCAGTTATTCTTTAAATGTTTGGTAAAAATTCTCTAGTGAAACTTCCTGGCTCTAGAGATGTTGATTCTTAGCATTATTTCAATGTGAATTTATCTGTGCCCGTAAGAACAAGTGAAAGGTCTGGAGAGTTTGGGGTCTCAGTTCACATTACATTCACATGTGGGTGTGTCACACTAGACTGTGATCACATGAGAGAAGCCATTGTGTGCTGGTCATTGTTGGGACCTCCGCACTGACAACAGCACCTGGCACACAGTAGGTGTTCAAGTGAGCTTGCAGAATAACTGAGTCGACTCGGTACTCTGCTGCAGACTGGAAGCCTGATGCTGTTAGAGGGCGGCATGGAGGCACCTGAATCCTTTGTGCGAGGTGGAAAAATCTTTTGGGAAGAGTGGAAGAGTACCTAGTACTTATGGTTCCACTTATCCCTCTTTGCTTAAACTACTTCTGATCAGGCAATGGTTGGCTCTACCACCTGGAGCAACCCAGTGTGCTCCAGAATTTGAGGAGCATGGGGAGCTGGTGAGACAGAGGGGTGTGTTGGGGTAAGAGTGGTTGCTGCAGGCTGCTGCAGACTGATGCTCCTTCCTAATCAGGGTGCCTCTCACACAGAAACAAGCTCTGAGAATCATACTTTAAAACAGAGGATACACAGGAAATGAGAATGGATTGAGCTTAAACATAATTTATAGAGTAATAATTCTTGATAACCCATAAGTAGTGTCAGGCTTGCAGAAACTATTTACTTCTTAGGTGTCTCTGAATTTCAAAAGCTACACCAAGGTACTTGCCACTAGGACTGTAGTTTCTAGTCGGCTAAGTGGTTGGTTTTAGACTAGAAGATTTTCTGTCAGAGCTACATTTCTGTGTGGTGCACAAGAAAGCACGTGCATGCATGAGAGGGTGCACCAGTTTTTAGGTGAATTTCTACTGGGGAGCCAGTTAGTGATGCTAAGTTCTCATGCCTTGCTCATTTCATAGCATAACAGACTATCTGGGTTGTTAAATTAGTGACGATTATAACTACATTCTGGGACATCTTGTGACAGCTAAACTGTTTGATTTGTTCTTCTAACACTATATTAATTGCTATCTGTATCAATAAGAGCTTTTTTTTTAAGCAGCTTTTTATCTGCATTATTCTCTGGACAATTGTGAACAGCTTCAAAAATATTTTATTATGTTGAAGGCTATTTATTTCTGAGCCAAATGTGAATTCATTTGTTTGTAATTTGAGACTATGGGGCATTTATTGATTATAAAGGCAATGGGCCTTATGCTAGGCTTATTTGTTGTGTCTGGAAATCACCATCAGCATGGTAATTGTGCAGTGTTGATTGGCCAACATGTCAAACTGATGATAAACACTTTCTCCTTTATGCCATCCCTGGGCTTGTCTATACTCTCTTTTAACACAGCATGTTGGGATGATTTGTCTGCATGTCTCTCTCTCTCACTGGATTCAGAGTTCCTTTGGGGAATGATCCATCTCTCTTTCTAGAGCGCCGAGCACAATTCCTGACTCTAGACTAGAAGCTGAAGGAGGACAGATCGCTGTGCATCCACCACCTGGGACAGCACCTGGGCGTGCAGGTGAGCACTCAACACCTATCGAATGAATGCATCAACGGTGATAGCTGGTGTGCTAGAAAAGTCTTTGCTGAGTTAATAAATTACTTTGTATTTGTACAATGAGTTTCAGGAGCAGAAATCACATTGTTTCATAACCCAGAGGCAGTGATTGCACCCTGAAATACATATGCCTTGACTTGCTTTCCAAGGTGGCCCCTCCCCCATCAAGAACATTGAAAACCAAGTAGTAAGCAAGATTTGAAAGGCAAAAAATCAAATTATCATTTGATAAGAGAATAGAGAATGAAGACTGGAGGGTACTGTTAGATAAAATGGACTCCTTTATCCTTTTTAACCCTATGAATTTCACTGCACATAGATAGGACCTTTGAGCACATAGGAAATGTTGCCCCACAACTCTTATAAATGTGTTCCTGTAGAACAACTCATTTCTCAAATTATGTAGGAAAGGGAGGAGGAATTACATGTATGGTAGATACGTAGCTTTTATATCTTTAAACTTTTCTGATCTCCTATGTGGGATATCTTGGTAGTTTATTAAGAGGTCATGAATCATCTTAGGAAACACAAAAATCCAATGTCTTCTGATTCCTAGCTTTTTTTCCCAATAATGGATGAACATTCATGTTTTCACCTGTCTACAAAAGAAATCTGATAGTTGAAAAACCAAGGAAGAATACAACAGTCATGATTATTTCAAAAAGAAATGAGCCATACCTGTATTTGAATCATCATGCAAAAGAAAACAATGAAACAAAATTAAAGATGAACCAAAAATCTATGTGCTCTTCCAAGCATGTCTTGTTGGCTCATAGCCTTGACAAAGATGGGAACAAGGGGTGTGGGGGGATTGGAAAATTCACAGAAGGGTGTGTAAGGCAGCAGACAGGCATCGGAGTGCCTACTACCTCCTCACATCATGACTGAAGGAGGCAATGTCTGGCAACAACTAGCTCTCCGGAGCCCCAGGGTCCGCATCCTTTAACGTGGGCTGGCGACATCTGTTTTGATTGGACAGGGAACATTCAGATAGGTCAGCATCTTCCAATTGTTTCTTTCCACTATTTTTGGATGTGTTATACTTATTTCCACTTTCTAATTCCTAAAGCGTCTGTCTACTGTTCTTTTGTCTTTTATCTTCTCTCTCTCTCTTGCCTTTTCCAGGATCCCAAGTTTCCGGTTTCAAATATTTACAGTGAGTCATGGCCTTAATCATGAGTGTCCCTCATTCAGTCCATGGGTGCCTTGTAGGAAGAGGATTGTGTTAGGAGTCTGTAGACTCAGATGAGAAGCCGAGTTGATTGGTAACCCAAAAGAAGAGGAAAGAGATTGCCCAAATTGTGCAGCTCAGCTAGGCAGTGGGGCTCTGTTGCCTTTTGGTGCCACCAGAGCTTGAAGTGCTGTAGAGAGATCATGGCTGTATGTGCAGCAAACTTTTCAACTAAATCAACAAAATGCTGTCACGTAAAGGCTTCGCAGGAACACCACTCAAAATTTCGGATTTGTTGAGGACACTGTTGATCTTGTGTATTACCTGTCCTTATATTTCATATAACTTACGTTATAAATATGTCATTGTAATTGTGATTATTTCTCTTCTTTTACTCTGTCATGTCAGCTCCATAAGGACAAGGAGCACTTAGAATGGGGCCAGACCTGCAGCAGATGTGCAGTGCGCATTTGTTGAATAGAGATGTGCCACCCTGCTCCTATGATCCACCCTGGATTGAACAGAAGGCAGAAGCTGTCATCTGAAAGGCCTGCATTTCAGCTCTGAATCAGCCTCATGTTAGCCATGGTGCCTAACCCCTTTGAGCCTTAGTTTCTTCATGTGTTTACTAGAACTTCTGTATGCTATGCTAAGTCACTTCAGTCATGTCCAACTCTGCATGACCCCATAGACGGCAGCCCACCAGGCTCCCCCGTCCCTGGGATTCTCCAGGCAAGAACACTGGAGTGGGTTGCCATTTCCGTCTCCAGTGCATGAAAGTGAAAAGTGAAAGTGAAGTCGCTCAGTCGTGTCCCACCCCATGGACTGCAGCCTACCAGGCTCCCCCGTCCATGGGATTTTCCAGGCAAGAGTACTGGAGTGGGGTGCCATTGCCTTCTCCTGGAGCCTCCTAAAATAAAACAATGAAGCATCTGGATGGATGTATGGATGGAAGCCCTTCTCATCTTCCTGTTCTCTTTTCACCACCCCCTCCCTACCCACTGCCTTTCAATGGGTGCTCTTCAAACCATGGCTCTGTTTATCTGAGGGTTAGAATTTAAGTGGGGAAAGAATGAACACTGTTGCAATAGTGATTCTTTTTCATTATAAAAATCTGCAGAAATGAAAAGCACAACGGCCAAGCTTGTGAACCTCAGGTTCAGGTTTGTGTTGCCGCCAGGCTGCCACTGGATGGCTGAAACTAGACCAAAGCAGGCAAACCTCTGCCTCCCTGCAGGGTCTGCAGTAGTAGAATCTGTGTGGGGTGTGAGACACAAGCAGGGGCCAGGGGATGGGTGGTGGAGAGGTGAGGTGCTTTCTGAGTCACATAGGAAATAGATACTTCAAACCGCAGGAGGGCTGGGCCTCGGGAGGAAGGAGGTGATCACTCTCGTTCAGCTCCCTTTCCAGTTCCTCCCACTGAGAAGACAAGACAGAAGACAGGGAGTTGGTAAAACAGGATGTAAAGTTTATATACAAGAATATAGTGTTTATCTGAAATATTTACAGTGTTGGTTAAAGCAATATTTTTACAACTTTTTGGGGTCGACTACTATGTATATTACAGGTAAGCTACAATGGTTTAATCTGCAAAATTAAGTAAAAAAGTGTTTTAAACAAAGTTTAAAGTACTCGGGTCAATCATAAAACTGGTCTGTTTTGCCTTTTATTTGAAGAACTCATGCTACGGTGGTTAATGTGGTTTTTATAAATGGAAGTACTCTACCTGGAAATGCAAAATGCAATACATGCTAGTTGTTAAGTTCCCAACAGGGATGTTAAATGACAAATGACTTGTTACACAATTCAGGTGCTGAGTATCAGGCTGCAGCTGAGAGAGGTGCTGAGATAACAGCCAGCTTTATCTCAACCGGGTTTTGGACCCACAACAGAAAAGGGAAAGTTCGGGCCACACAGAAAAGTGAAGCTGTTTGCACGTTACAGCAACCTCAGTGGAAACGGACCCAAACCAAACCACCAAAAAAATCAAGCCAGAGTCATAGTTGCACCTACGTGAAATAGCTCTTAAGTGACCTTTTAAAAAACTTCATAAAAATCCTTGTGATTTTATTAGTTGGAATATTTCTACAAGATTTTGGTGTGTTTTTTCTTTATGTGAAGACACCTATCTGTTCCTGAGGCCTCCTGGGGCCTTATAACTCAGGAAATGCTGGGGGTGCAAACGTGCAAAAGGCAGGGGAAGCCGCTCCAGGCCGGAGCAGGAGCCGAGGGACTGTGCTTGGGAAATGGCGCGGAGGCCCCAGAGCAGCGGGGCGGGTCGGCGGGGCCCTGGGAGGGGCCCGCCGCGAGGCTGGCCTGGGACTAGCACTGCAGCTTGCGGAAGCTGCGGGAGATGCGCTTGAACTCTCGCTGCCCCTTCTGCCACCGCTTCACCGAGGTGATGACCAGCTCCCCACCCAGCTTCTGCCCCATGACCAGGTAGGGTGCGTTGATGTCGTTCATCTCCTCACACGTGCACTGCAGGCTGTCTTTGAGCCACAGCACCGACTTCTTCAGGTCCTTCTCGGACACTCCGTTCAGCTTGTAAATGGTCTTGCTCTTGGTCTCCAGAATGATTTTGGTGTCTCTATTGATGTAGGTGATCTCCTTCACTTTTATCTTCAGTGCTGCGAACACAAAAGGGGGCAGGGTCACTTCAGTGATAAGGAAGGCATAAATCCCCCTGCGTGTCCTAGACTCGCCTGGGAGAGGGAAGAGGAGCCCCTTGGGGTTGACAGGGGCCGCAGGCAGGGGGTTGGGAGCTGAGGGCAGCAGGTGGCTCCATTTCTAAAGCCTCAAAGGGTTGATCGGGCACTTTTTTCAAACCAGCCATCCTTTAAAAACTCCCCTTGTGGACTCAATTGATTTTCCCTCCTTGCCCTGTGTTCCTGTGTTTGTATGGAGGCTGCATGTGGAGTGTGCTCTCCTCGACAAATGACTTCCCCTATTGGAAAATTCACCATGAAAAGAAATGCCTGACTCTTAGGTGAAACATGATCCTTCTGTGGCTGTAAACTTTAAACTCAATTTATGACGTCGGAGAGGTTTTTGGACAAACCTGTAAGGAAATTATATCACACAATCATTGTTTTCTAAAGAACAGACTACAGGGAAGGAGAATTGATCTTACAGCTGCATTTGATTTGGTAAAGTAACTTGGAGAAAAAATATCCAAGACTCTTTTTAAGAGCACAACATGTTTAGCTGTAAAAGTGTTTTTCTGAAGACCTCATCCTCATATGCTATCATTTGCCTGTCCAAGGCCAAGGCATTTACAGATCATATATGCACTGCTTCCAAGATGGATATGTAGACTCATTAGAATGCTAAGACCCAAAGTAAGTGGTTTACTATAAAAGACACATTTTATAGTCATGAACAGTATGCTTTGGGAAAGAAAACCCTACAAACATACATGCTGGAATTAAATTTCAAGACTCCATGAAGTCAGGGAAGGGATAGAATTTTAAGGTTGACAGGATCATCTAGCTAAACTCTCTTGTTGGTACACCAAGAATCTGAAATCCAGAGAAATTCAATGATTTACAAGAGGTCACCCAGTTATGCTGTGCCCTAGCTGAGCCTAATTCTCAGAACTCGAGTCCCCAAACCACTGGGATCTCAGCCACAGTATCAAGTCTCTTGTCCTGGCTGGTGCATTCACATGCCCAACTATAATGTGTTAACGATTGTTTCATAGAGATTATATGCAGGTGTGACTTCCTGACTCTGATGGAGTTTAGTGCAGTGAGAAATCGCTGCTCTGGAGAGTTTTTTGGCTTTTCCAGCCGAGCAGGAAACGACTGAAGCTCAGCCAGGTAAATCAAGCGTGCTGGGACTTGGCCAACCACTGTTTGTCTGAGATGCATCTGGGTCATAATATTGGGTGCTCAGGGTTTTTCGTGAGATGAATCACATGGCAATGTCACATGTTCCTATGGCCTCGGCCTAAGGGCTGGGAGTGGGGAAGGTATATGGTGGGAGAAGTGATTATCATGCTACCTGGGACCCTCATCAATAGCACAGACAGAGCATATGTGAGATTTTGCCTGGTCAGACTAAACATTCTTGAGCCCAAAACATCAGAAAAATCATCACTTTTAATCAGAGGGAAGACTTATGACTCATCTTTCTCTAGCTATGAAATAACTAACTTTTTAAGAGCTTACCATGGGAAAACTTCAGACGTTTCCTTCCTGGGTTTTCTGCTGGGACCAAATATAGGGAATCAAAGCTCTTAAATAACTTTTCCTGCCCTGGATGGAAGGTATGAGGCGGGGATGCAGGGTGTACTGGAGGCAGAGGTGATGATATTGGGTTGGCTAAAAAGTTGTTTCCATAATACATTATAGACAAATCTGAACAAAGTTTTTAGCCAACCCAATACTGTCTGGTCCAACAAAAGGTTGCATACAGAGGCAGGCAGTTCTGATTCATTCTTTCTTCACCAGCACTTTCCCTACTGAAATCAGGAGGTCTTCTCCATCTTGCTTGTCCTTCAGAAGTGCAGTGGGGAGATTGTATGCTTTCATGGATGATTCAAGTTAAATACATCAGATTTCTACCTTGTTCCTTCTATCCTTTCATTGCTCCCTCAAACTATATAGGTGATGTGGAAAACCACTTATAAACCAGTATAGGACTCACCCCATACAATTTAAGTTTATTATCCCCCTTGGGACAAAATGAACATGAAGAAATAGAAAACAAACTTGTGAGGTATCTGCATGTGTGATACCTTAAGTGTAATGACTTCCAAGTTGTTCCAAGGTAAGAGAAAGAGAACATTGGGACAGACACACACACACACCCACTTTTTTTCACAGGTCTTGATGCAGCATCTTTAGGAAAGAGATCTTATGTAAGGTTAACCACTAAGCAAGCAGGTAATGATGTGTGTGTGTGTGTGTGTGTGTGTGTGTGTGTGCATGCACGCATGCACATGCGCATGCATGTGCCTGAGCCCTAATTTCAATTTTTTTGGAGCTTCACTATATCATGGAAGTCAGGAGAGAGATCTGTACTAAAGCTAGTGCAAAGGCTGTAAGCTGCCAGAATAAAATGCTATACATTTTTATATAAACTTTATTTAAATTATATTTTAAAAATTTGCCCTTAAATCCTGAGCATGGAAGCTAAGAACTGTGTTTTGGGTAAGGCTCTGGAGCTTTGGGATTGCTGCTGCCAACATGCCTGGCCATCTCCTACTCTGAGAGTTTTTTGTCTTTGAGTATAGACATCCACCCCCATCCAACCCCATCATCCACTTGTGGCTCTTGCTGAGGGGGAGGAGTAGCTCAAACTGAGTTGCCTTCTTCCTTTCCCTTCCTCAGCTGTGTGAAGCTTCTCCTATAGCTATGGATATCCTAGGAGTAGCTAAGGTTAAGCACAGGACACTTCCTGGAAGTGACCTGGGGTTGTAAGGGGCAGTGATTGGTGGTTTCCAGAGTTTCAGGGACCTGGCCAGGTCTGAGACTTCTGGCTGGTAAGTTGTAAGGAGAGGGTGGGATGTCATTCCTCCACACTATGCACTGGAGTGGTTTCTGTCTCCAGGGTTTAGCTGAGTATGTAGAAGTGTTCCTAGAGGTCTGTTAGAGTCTGTTATTATTTGCTAGTACAGAGACCACATCTGTTTACCAGTAAGTTCAACCTCCTGCTTGAATAAATACTTTTAAAAGGCATCAACCCTCAAACGCACCAAGAAGTGCCTGCTCTTGGAAGAGGAGGAAAGCATGAATGTCTCAGGAATCTGGGTGAAGTTCTCTGCCACCCCAGCTCTGAATTTAGTGCGGATCTTATGTCTAGCTGGCTCCTTTGATCCCCACAGAGGCTGTGGGACTCCGAGGAGGTGCTGCTGAAGCTCTGAGTGGACAGTCTCCTCTTTCCTCTTAGCGTTCTCCCTTAAGGGAAGTGATCTACACGCCATGGAACTTGGGAGTTCCCGAGCACTGTGTCATCACGGCACCTTACATGTATCTTGCCAAAGTAAATTCCTAGCTTTTTTCTTTTCCAATTCAAGGAAACTCTTTCCACCAAATTATTAACTAGTACCTTGAATATACTCACTGACAGTGGAATACAAGAAGCAGAGCATCATGTTTGGCACTGGACTAAATTTCTATTTGGGGCCAACTTAATGTCTTGAATCTGTTTTACTGAGGCTAATATTTACATGTTTCCATCCCTGGGACACATGTTTAAGTGACTAAAAGAGAACATGGGCCAGGATTATGCTTGCTGGCAAGAAAAAGCCAAAGTGAAGTGAAAAATGTGCCATTTGAAATTCATGATATGAACAATTTTCATTTATTTGATTGTTGCTTAACAGAGCAATGACTCTCACCTAAGAGAAGATACAATTCAATACAAGATAGTTAATGTAGAGAGGAAACTAAGATAACCTGTTAGATGATTAGCTCAAGGAAAGATGAGTTGTGATGCTATTTTACCCAAACCTTGTGGCTCAGCTGGTAAGAAATCCTCCTGCAATGCAGGATACCTGGGTTCTATCCCTGGGTTGGGAAGATCCCCTGGAGAAGCGAAAGGCTATCCACTCCAGTATTCTGGCCTAGAGAATTACAGGGACTGTATAGTCCATTGGGTTGCAAAGAGTCAGACACGACTGAGTGACTTTCACTTTTACTTTATCTAGTAATAGTAACATCTTAATGAATTGTATCTTTAAGCTGTACCGGAAAATAAAACTTTTGTTGGTGGTGTTTACTTACCAAAATCATTTTTACAAAGTGTTTCCATTATGTCGTTGTCATCTTCGTTTTTAGTTTTGCAGGCTTCACATACCTTTGGAGCTAGAAACGTGAAAAATTAGTAACTTTGCTTGAAAGGAAACAGCAGATGGCATTTGTAAACAACTCACTGGTAGGGGCTTCTTCAGGCAAGAGGAACAATTGTCCTGTAAGACCCCTAACTCTGCCTCATTTATAAAGAAGGACCACTCATGCCTAAGAAAGTGTCCCATGCCTCCCATTTTTTTTTGACAGGCAAAAATGCCCACATACTGTGTACAGGTATTCCCAGTGGTGGGGTGTGGGGGTGCAGCTGCAGGTAACTGAGATAGGCTGTAGCTTTTCGCTCTTCCTCCCACTCCTGGGACAAACACAGTCTCTGAAAAAGTTAGCCCCAAGGCCTCTCTGAGGAGAAAGCACTAAAAGACCCTTGAAGGATTTTGGAAAACTAGCAACCACCAACGATGGCCAAAAGATCATCTTTCTCAGCTGCAGGCCACGGGTGCAGCCTGGCCTCTGCTGGCTCTTCAGCCAAGCTGCTTCTGGGAGGGGGTGGGGGCATGGAGTCATCTTGTGGGAGTTTCAAGTCTGGGCTGGGCGAGGTGGCTAGTGTGGTAAGGCTGCATCTGAGCTCTTCCCCTTCGGAAGCACACCTCACTAGCAGCTCCAGTCCGCTCTACCTGGGCCTGCGTCACCTCGTGCTTTCTGCCAAGCCTGTGCTTGAGTTAGGCAGCATTTACTTCACTGTTATCTTCCTCCCTGGTGCAGGTTCTTCTTTCCTCTCTTTGCCTGTTTCAGATGCTTGAAAACAAGCAGACAAAGCAACAACAACAAAACCCAAACAAACAAACCCAAAGCTTTTCCAGAAGCCAAAGAAAGTTGAAGCAAACTGTGTCTGGGGCTGACCAAACCCAGAACGTGCACTAGCTCAATTATGAGATAGCCGGCTAACGGCTCTTCTAGAAGAGTCTGATTCCTTGGAAAAAGGGAAAGAAGAAAACATTCATTTTCTCTCACATATAAATGTACTAATACTGTCTTTAAAATTTAGGTGAAAGTTCATTAATATGAAATTGCGTTTTCACAGGAAAGAAAACCTGTATGACTCATTTTGGAAGTTATTTATCAATTTGGAGAAAGTGCAGAGCAGATTTTGAAAAATGCAAACTTTTATTGTGAAAGGGGAAATTTTTTTTTTGAGAAATGTAGTATATAAAGTTGGTGCAGATTGTGAAAAATAAAAACAAAAGCAACATACATAAAACTGCCCTTAACTTCTCTCTCGCAAACAAAATGAAACTTTTCCAATTAGGAGCTCTAAGAATGTATATAAAATGTTACTAACCTGTATTGGTTGGTCTGTGGTATATGTTGGACAAATGTTTGAAATATGCCAAACATTTGCAATAAATTATAAATCTAACCAATAAGATGATTGCAGACTCATGGTGCCTGCCAGGAAAGACTGCTAAGCAACTTTGCATTTTCTTTAACTAATGATGGCTGTAGGAAAACAATTAGAGATTGAAAGGGAGATGCTGCTGGAGCCCTGAAAGGGATTAGGAAGCCCCCTTTCTGTCCCTGGGGACCTAAATCAGCTCAGACACATTGTATATGTTTTCCTTTCAGGAAGAATATCAAGAGCCCATGAGGTTTTCATTGCTTTGATGGTTTTTGCACAGGAACTCCCCCTCTGTTTTCAAAAAAAACTTGGGAAATTCTCTTTTGCACGATTTTCTCCAGTTAATTAAAACCACTCCTAAGATAAAAGCTGATTAGTGATAGAAAAATGAGTTCTGGAGATTCCCTTTGTGCTTCTTTCTTGGACACCTGGGCACTTACAACCAAAGCTGAATTTTCAACACACATGAGCCAGTCCTACTTTTTATTTTCAAAGCCTGAATGGCAAACAGAGAGTGCCTTAAAAGACTATCTGTTTGCACATTTTGGCGATCGTGGCTGTAGGTTCGGAACGTCCCTGCGTCTAGAATCCTACCCCGTGGTAAAAACGTGCTGCGTGAGATTCAGGCCAGGGTGCTCTGCCCAGCGTGCTCACCCGCCAACTCTTCCACGGAGGGCCACTTCCAACTATCTCAATTGCGGCCCCCGTGCTAGCATCTTTTAAAAGAATGGTGCATGTATCTGCGAAGAAAAGACCTCTTTCAGTTCTACATTTTCTCCGCACCCCCACCCCGCCCGGCGCCTCCCTTTTCAACTGTTCCTATGAAAGAGCAATTGGTATAACAGGGAAGGGAATGAGAAACTTGGGTGTGTGTACATATATATATATATATATATATATATATATATTTGGTGTGTGTGGGGGGGTGATTATCTGAGTTTTGTCACGATGACAAATCAGGGCAAGGAGAGCGTCTGCCCCGCCTGGGACTGGCCCCCTGTCAACGCAACGGGATGCGGGGTCTTCGTGGAGCTGGTGGTGGGGGTGTAATAAGGAGGAGGGCCTACCTTCCTCGGTAGCCGGCAGGAGGTGGTCGCTGCTAGCGAGGGGGATGCAAAGGTCGTTGTCCTGGGGGAAGCGGTCGCAGTCGAGCATGTCGGGCCACGGGAAGCCGAAGGCGGACATGACCGGAGCGCAGCGGTCCTTCACCTGCACGCAGAGCGAGTGGCACGGCTGGATGGTTTCGTCCAGGTCGTCGAGGCAGACGGGCGCGAAGAGCGAGCACAGGAACTTCTTGGTGTCCGGGTGGCACTGCTTCATGACCAGCGGGATCCAGGCGCCCGCCTGCTCTAGCACCTCCTTCATGGTCTCGTGGCCCAGCAGGTTGGGCAGCCGCATGTTCTGATATTCTATGCCGTGGCACAGCTGCAGGTTGGCTGGGATGGGCTTGCAGTTGCTGCGTTTGTAGGGGAAGTCGGACTGGCCGAAGAAGAGCCCGCGCGCCGAGCCCAAGCAGCAGTGCGAGGCGAGGACGATCAGCAGCAGGGAGCCGGGGCCCTGCAGCATCGTGGGTGCGCGACCCCCCGGGGGCGGAGGGAGCCAAGCCGGTGAAGCGGCGGCGGCGGCGGCGGCGGGGGCCGGAGCTCTTCCCGGGTCCGCTCGCAGCGCTTGGCGCGGCTCCGGGGCCTGGAAATCAGCGCCGAGACGCGGGGCGCGCGAGGGACTGCGCGGGCGAGGTTCTGCGCTGGGCTCCGCGCTGCAAGCCTGCGCGCAGCTCCAGGTGGGTTCCGACCGGGGGGAGCAGAGTGAGCCGCAGCTGGGGCCCGGCCAGAGTTTTCTTGGCCTTTTTTATGTAAATCTGGAGGTGGGTGGGGGGAGCAAGGGAGGAGCCAGTGGAGAGTAATCTGAGGAGGGTTGGTCCCTACTCTCTGCGTCTGGTTTTCCGTTGAGAATGCCCCTCACGCGCTCCCTGGAAGGAAATTCTGGCGGCGCCCACCGACCCCTGTTCCCCCCCGCCCCCCAGGACGCTGCCAAGCGCGCGCTCTAGGACTGCTGTGAACAACAAACAAACAACAAATAGAAGAGCCTGGCAGTTGCGCCCCAACAGTGAGCGTGCAGGGAGCGGGCTGTGGGAGATGGAGGGACGCGAACGGCGGCCTTGTAGCTAAGTCCCGAGGGAACGCGCACTGCCCCCCGCGAGGCCCGGGACGGGGGTTGTCTGAGCCCAGCCTGAAGTTTCTGCTGGGCCCGGGGCTGCGGGGCGGAACTGCATTCCCGGCGGCCGCGAGCCAGCTGCCGGCCCTCTCTTTGTGCCCGCAGTCCACGCCAGGGTCCGGCCTGCCAGAGGCCGCTCGGCGAGGCTGCTTTCCTCTCGGATCCCCAGCCGCGGTTCCCAGTCTGGTCCACCCGTGCAGAGTGCTCCCGCCTGCCCTTTCAAAAGGCAGAGAATTTATACAAGTAGAGTCATCGGAGCAAAACTTTTGCATGAAAAAGGGAATGTCAATAAAACGCTGGGGGTGTTGTTGTGTTGGGGGTAAGTCTAGAAAAGTTTGTCACTGTGGAAGCGCCTCTACAGAGTCTCGTCAGAATCACACATGACTGCCCACCATTTCCCGGTTTGGGAGAAGAGACCTGCCTCCCCTTCCGAAATGAACCGGAAGACTCAAGACCCGAAAGCACCGCGCGCTCTAACCCGCTCTGTACCTGGCGGCGGGGACTCAGGGGTATATGCCTTCAGGGCACAGTTTGGGAAGGCTGGTGCTGGGCACAGGGGGCTGGCAGAAAGTGCGCCAGGTGGGCAGGCAGGGAAGGGGTAGGGGGCAGGGAAAGAAGCTCTGCCTTGACACCCACGAAGCCTTGGCAGAGGTCGCTCCTTCGTCCTACACAATGCCAGCGGGCACCGTGCAGGGCGCCAGGTGTACGGAGGCGAACCAAGAGGTCGGTCTGGGCGCCCGCGGAGCTGGGGACTCCAGCTCGTGGAGGACTCCAAAGAGTAAGTTCACAGCTGTAACCCGGGCTAGGGGGCCTCAGGAGGAAGGCGTGTGTGTGTGTGTTGGGGGGTCTCCTTTCTCCTAATAGCCCCAAGTTTCCCCTTGGGGCTGGTTGATCGTCTCCGCCCCCTAAGCCCCCCTAGCAGTTTGGCGGTGCAGGTCCAAAGAGAGAATTCCCGGAGAGCGGGCCGCCACGGGTCTTTCATATGGAAGGTGGGCGCATTGTTATTCCTTCCCAGCCATGCAGAGCCATCAGTAGGCTCCTTCCTCAGCCTCTCTATTTCCCTCCTTCCGGAAGATGCTTTGGCTTTGGCGGCCTTCCAGGCGCAAGTCGCCCGCCACTGCTTAGAGGAGGGGGTTAATGTGTGGGTGGCGAAAGCCCACTTAGTGTTTTCTCCTGGCCGTGAATACAGCAGGAACATCGCCACCTGTAAGGAGAATATCTTTTGATTCTGACCCAAACATCTGGGTCCCTAAAGACCAGCTTGCATCTTTTCTCCTTCGCGCCGGTGCTCAGCAGGGGAAGGGCCATCCTTGGTAGCGAAAGGCCGCCCTCCTCCGCGGAAAGGGTCCTGGGTCTTATCGGGTCTAGCTAATAAACTCCGCCCCCCAGTACAAAGGACTTTGAAAAATAAACCTCAATAAAACAGAAGCACACTGAACCTAGCAGCTGATCGATGCCTCAGTTCTAAGAGATGTTAAGACTTGGGCCCGGGGCTGGGATGATGGCCCTCCCAACCTCCACCGCCCCAAGTCCCAACGCCCTTCCCGGGGTCGCCTCCGCTTCTCAGAGGCCCTCGGCGATCAAGAGCCTGGGGAACAAGGAGCTGGAAGCCAGTGGGGGTGGTTCGAGGCGGTGAGCGGCCGAATGCCCGGGAGAGGCTGGGGACCCAGGCGCTCCTCGGCCTGTGCGGCCGGAGGCATTGTTTCGAGAGCCCGCGCGGCCCCACTGGCCGCCAGGGGGCGCCGGGAGCCGCAGGAAGGTCGGCATCGCCGCGGCGCCTAGCGTCGCGCTCCTGCCTGCCGGATCCCGGGTCGCGGCCCCTCCGCGCATCCCGCCCCACGCCCCCTCCCCCGCAGACCTCACCCTCGCGGCCTGCGTCTTCCTTTCCCTTCGGCAACTAGTTCGCGCCCGGCCTAGCGCGTGTGCGCGTTGACAGTGGAGCTCGCCGGACAAGCAGATTGCCGGCGAACAGGGGAATAACCTCTTACAAGGCCTGGACGCGGGCGCTGCCCTTCGTCTGTGCGAAAAACGCACGAACACGGACACTTGGTGACCGTGGCAGCGCGCTTCCCCAGCCCGGGCCTCTGTGCCGCCGCAGAGAGATGGGCGCACGCGGGGCAGCCCGGCGACGCCTTCGGTGACTCGGACTCCTCTGCGCTCTCCCTTGGGCCCACGGGTCTCCTATCCATGCAATTTATCAAAACACGTCAGAGGCTTTTCTTTGTTTTGCACACGGAGAGTCGATGTTACCTTCCTCACCAATCCACAACCCACTCCTCTGGGGTCCAATAAGTGGTTGTCGGTTTTAGGAACGGAAACTATTCGCCCAAACTCAGGGTAAGTAGTGGTGGGTGTCCACTCCTCAGAGGGCCTCCCTACCTGTGCCACACACACGCGCGCGCGCACACACACTCACACACACAAACTCAGGGTAAGTAGTGGTGGGTGTCCACTCCTCAGAGGGCCTCCCCCGCCCCCAAACCACATCACACCCCAATGCTGTAGGCCCGAGAGCCTGGACTTGGCCCTCTTTTTCTGCTAGTTTTCTGTTGTCGAGGCACTGAAGAATGTTGAGGCACAAAAAAAGTTCCTGTCAGTCTTTCCAGAACAATTCGGCTGCTTGGTTCAACCTGTAATGGCTGGAAGAGTTTCTGGGCAGGCAGGACCCTCACTCTGATGCTCAGAGCTTCTGCCCTGAGTCGAGGGCAGCGGAGGCGTTCTCCCAGCCCGGAGCCGTCGGACCCCTGCGTCTGCTCTCCCTCGGCGGGGAACCCGGGAAAATGCGTCCCCGCCACGCCAGCCCCTCGAGAATAGATAGGAAAGAGAGTTCGGACGAGAGGGGGTGCAGGCAAGAAGCGGGAGAACGAATACTTGTAATAAGCCGACGTCTTCGTTTCTCCTGATCTAGCACCGGTGGAGGGGAACCTCGAATCGAAAACAAGCTTCTTAGCCCTCACTGTCCATACCACTGACCCGCTCTTCCTCTACACTGGGGAGCTTGGCTTTCGACTCTCCTTGTTAAAATGCACGGCCTCTTGGGACTTGAGCCTTTACACCAACTCAAGAGTGGGGAAGAACGCCCCGCGCCGAAGCCCTAACAGGCCGGCTGAGTGCCTCCCCTGTACCCGGAAATCTCACTGCCACTCGGCAGGTGGGTGTGATTAGTATCATTTTGAAAAGGAGTAGTCACGGAGGGGTGAAGTAACCGGAACCGGGTCACACAGCTCGTGGCCCGGCTGCTGGAGCTGCAGGGGCCTCGGCGGCTGTGGGGATGCGCGCGGACTGATCGGGCGTCCGGGGCAGCGCGGAGGTTTGGCTTTGGCCGCGCGCCTGCGGGCTGTGTGGGTGACGTCACCTTCTCCTGGGACTAAGTCCCCGGGTGGGTGGGGTTCGCGGCGGCCACGTGGGGGCGCCATTTCCAAAACAGATGGTTTCCCCATGAGGGTGGCGAATCGGCTTCCTTTACTCAGATGGCTCAGTTGAGAGCTATTTTATCTTTTTACACTTTGGGCGTGAGGTTTTCTTTTTTAAAAAAATGTGCAGCAGGAACCGGAATTATTTGGTTCTTTCGCCTTTGGGGCTCCCTTGCACCCACCGTTGGGACGCCGACGGCAGCTGGACTGGAAAGTGCAGGGCGCAAACGCGCGCGGGGCGAGTACCCGCGGCTCGACTCCCGCCCTCGGAGCCCAGCTGGTCACTTGCGGATTTCCGATACCGAGGCCTGGGTCTGCGACAGCAAAGTGTTTGCCTCTCGCCTTTTAAGAAAAGTCAAGGCTGAGAGCGAACAGTTTACCAACTGCTAACCCGAGCTCTCTCGCGTATCTCTTTCTTTAAGATCTAAGGGGTCAGCGGCCCGAGATCGGAGCTGTTAAGAGCGAGCGAAAGGCCCAAGGAGTCTCGGACTCGGCGAGCTGGCAGAGGAAGGCACCTGGAGGGGCGGCGGAGACCAAGACTGCGGTCGGCGCTCTGCCGGAGCGCTGGCGCAGGGCTCGGGGTGACGGTTCTTTGGGGGCGAAACAGGAGTTGTCCCCCGGCCCAAGCGGGACGCGAAGCGAGACATGTAATTGCTGGGATCTGCGTGAACTCTGGGAGAAGGCAATGGCACCCCACTCCAGTACTCTTGCCTGGAAAATCCCATGAATGAAGGAGCCTGGTAGGCTGCAGTCCATGGGGTCGCTAAGAGTCGGACACGACTGAGCGACTTCACTTTCACTTTTCACTTTCATGCATTGGAGAAGGAAATGGCAACCCACTCCAGTGTTCTTGCCTGGAGAATCCCAGGGACAGAGAAGCCTAGTGGGCTGCCGTCTATGGGGTGGCACAGAGTCGGACACGACTGAAGCGACTTAGCTGCAGCAGCATAGCGAATTCGTTGAGAAAGATCTGAAGGCAATGTGAATGGGTGCTTTTGGAGCTCCATAGAAAACGATTGAAAAACATTTGCTCCAAAATGGTAAAAAAAACCCCAAAAAACAATTACACCTACGGTGATCATCTGCTAATGCAACAGATTCTTTTCTTGCTCTTCTCCAGTCCTGGAGGGGAAAGCCGACTTGGGATGAACTGAGAAAGCTGTTTGACTATATGCTTTTCCCAGGAAGAGCTAGAGGCTCATTGCTGAGACTGTCTGCTCTGGGAGACACCAGTTTTCATTTTCCTTCTCTTCTTACCTTAATGGGAAAATGACCCTAGACATTTGGGGTATTCTAAAAATGGAACTAGCACATGGTCTGTCCTACTTGCATCCCTGGTCTGCGTCAAAACACAACAAAGCAAAATCAAAACAAAGAAATCTAACCAATGAAACCAAAGGCACCCGGGGTGGTTCAGTGGCTGGACCTCTGGGAAGGAGATTGTATTTCTGTTCAGTGCAGGTGTCCTCCCCAGAAACTTTTTGTTTACAGTAGGAAGTCTCGAGTCTGTTGGACCAGTAGTGATTACTTGGTCTTGGGGCTTCAGAAACTTGGAATTTGTGTCCCCCCACCTAGTCCGCTGGGCATTCTTACTTAAAGAGATACTGAGCACTGCTTGTCTGCAAGGAAACTTGTGGGTACTTTCCCTTTTTTCTCCCTTGTCTCTTTCTTCCCAATTTCCCCCTCTCTTCCTGGGGTCCTAGTAGTTTATTGTTCACTGATGTGTTGCAACTGCTGATGAGACTCTTGCAATGAAGCATCTCTTAATTGCTCACATTAGGGAATCCTGAATGGAAAGTACAAAATCCCAAGGTCACTCATAGAGGGCGGTCCAGAAGGCACAGGACATTTCTGGTAAGAAAGGCATGCTCCATAGTCTGATTTGAACAGCAGGGGTCACTGGCTAAGCTGGTGTTTCACTCTGGTGGGAATTTATTGCCATCAGATAAGAGCACAAAGTCAATACAATAAAGTCTGTTGAGGCTAAAGCAACAGATGGGATCTGAGTTCCTGCACGCATGCACAATCTTTGCAGGGACAAATCCCCAAATCAAAGGCCCTTTGTTGTTCTTACTGAAATTACTTTTAGGGATACCTTTTCATACTCTGTGTGTGTTTGTCTGTTAAGGTCTTTCTCTATGAGGTAGATTTTTATGTTTCCCCAAATAAGACATTTGTCAGACTCATTAGAGTGATTCATTTCTTTGTGACATACTCAGTAAGTCACAGGTATTCACAGTGACAAATCTGTAAATTAGAGAAAAAACATTTGTTTTTAGTTGATTTAGGGCTGATAGTGTACCTGTAACTTCAGACTACAATATCCAGCATACACAGACTCAGCACTGACTGAATTTGTTAGCACTGAATGTTAACAAAATTTCATTAGCAAGTCTAGTATTTCTTAATAGCTTGTAAATCTCCAGTGATCAGGGGCTTCCCCGGTGGCTCAGATGGTAAAGCGTCTGCCTGCAATGTGGGAGACTCTGGTTTGATCCCTGGGTCGGGAAGACCCCCTAGAGAAGGGAAATGGCACTCCACTCCAGGACTCTTGCCTGGAAAATCCCATGAATGGAGGAGCCTGGTGGGGTTGCAAAGAGTCAGACACGACTGAGCTACTTCACTTTCCTTTCCTGTAAATCTCCAGTGGTACAATGGGGAGTGAAATATTACATAAAAATAACATTTCCAAATGTTAAATTGGGTTTTTGAGAGATGGCCAGTCTGTGGAGTGTCTAGTGATCATCTTAGCCATATTGTCCAGAGCTTTGCGGTTTTCCCTTAGTTTCCTTGAAATCTTAATTAATTAAAGTAATTCATGACAAGTTTTGCCCTGGAAGAAAATAAAGAAAAAAGAGTGCTTTTATGAGAACAGCTTATTATTATTTGTACTAGTTCAGAACCCTTTCTATGTCCAAGTTTGTCTGTACTAGAGCTTCAAAATGAGCAAGATTATCTGATGTTTTATCAGTTCTTCCCTGGAATAAATACTGCAAACGTGTCTTTATGCTGTTTGGTATTATTGAGACTTCTACTTCTCATGCTAGTTACTGCTGCTGCTGCTGCTAAGTCGCTTCAGTCATGTCCGACTCTGTGCGACCCCAGAGATGGCAGCCCACCAGGCTCCCCCGTCCCTGGGATTCTCCAGGCAAGAACACTGGAGTGGGTTGCCATCTCCTTCTCCAAGGCATGAAAGTGAAAAGTGAAAGTGAAGTCGCTCAGTTGTTTCCGACTCTTAGCAACCCCATGGACTGCAGCCTACCAGGTTCCTCCGCCCATGGGATTTTCCAGGCAAGAGTACTGGAGTGAGGTGCCATCTCCTTCTCCATGCTATTTACTATTCCATTCAAAACAGTTGGGTGTGGTGGAAGAATGGAATGGTGGGGAAGGTTATCAGTCATGCTTATACCCTGCTTCAAAACAGATTCCTTTTACTTTTGGTGAGAGAATGTGTTATTCCCTAGGTTATTCTCCTGGTATATGGAAGACTTGGGCAGGTAGTCACTGAATTATTTCCATGGAATGTTACCATGTTCTTCTCTTTAACCATGGATGATGTAATTAGCAGGCTAATGCCTTAAAGAAGGAATTCCTCAAGTTCCTTGGAATTTAATTCCATTCATCCAATCAAAAGATTAGTGGGCCTCTACTACATACTGTGGGAGTAATCAAGAGGTCCCCACCTTCAAAGGGTTTATGGTTTAGTATTTGTAGGTAAAATTTCCACTTCCTTGTATTTACTTTAAAGGTGAAGATGGCACCTATTTCTGAGGATAAACGCTTTTCCATTGCATTTGGATAAAGAGCTGTGAGGATGACAGAGTTTCTCATAGAGGGAAATATGTGTTGTGGGTCATGTTTGAGAACCTGAGTTCCCTTTTGTGACAGAATATAGTTATAAACCTTGTTATAAAGCCTTCTGTAAAAGATCTTGAGAGGAACAGATGTTCTTTGTCCTTACATAGGACCAACTTAAACTATTAATAATTAAAGGAGATTGCATTCTGTGTAGTTTATGAACTTACTATCAGAAGAATATCCAATGTCTAAAAAACCCTGAAGTATAATAGGAACATGGGAAATTCTCGTTAACCACCAGATAAATAATGTATCTTTCACAGTTGCATTTCCCAAACTGATAGCAGACAGCTGAATGGAGGACTGAAGGAATGAATTGAAAACTAAATCAGGTTAACATGAAACTTACTCATAAATTGCTCCCCCACCCTGACCAGTGCTTGTAGTTTGTAAAGGTAATACATGTAAAAAATACAGGCAACACAGAGACTTATAAAAAGGAAAGTGGAAATCTTTTAACTTCACAGATTTACCAAAAAAAGGAAATGTAAATTTTATTTTCCTAACTTAAGATAAAATGAATACACACAAAGCTTTATAAAGATGCAATCATACATGCATACTGTTTGTAACAACTTTCCATAGGTCAACAAATGCTGATCTATGTCAAAGTAGGTTACCTTTGAATATAATATTTGTTCAGTTTCATGAGGGAGTTCCTCTGCACGGAGGCTTCCTCTCCAGTTTCTTACCAGCTCATACGTGGCACTGCTTTTGTAGTGGCTGAACTGTGCTTGTCATGATAAACTTGGGTCTGGGTAAGCTCCTCACTGTCAAGATTTCTTTCAACTTAGAAGTTTGATCATGTCTTCTGGCATTTGGACAGGTTGGCCACAACTCAGAAACTGTTTTTCTCATATTTCCCAATGATATTTCCCTTATCAACTTGGTTGAAAAGAGGAATTTTAGATTTGCCGTGAAAAAACAAAAGCAATTGATCTTTTCTCTTAACCTCAAGAATTGCATGGTTAGAATTTTAGAAGGCTTAGCTCTTTTTTTCTGAGCTATTTTCCACATTCACATATTCCAAATATCTCTGTGCAGAGAAATGGACTTTGGGAACCAGAACTTTTCTTGGAGAACATCCTTGGAAGGCTCAGTTCTGCCTACCATGAGGGTGATACACAGGGAAGATGAGGGGAGGGTGAGTCCTGGTTGAGAGTTGCCATTCCATGAATTCATGCTTCTGGGAGAGGAACATGTTCACTCTCTTTTAAATTGAAGTATAGTTGATTTACAATGTTTTATTAATTACTGTTGTACAGCAAAGTGATTCAGTTATACATTTATATATACATATTCAATTATACATATGTGTATAATGTGTATATATATATACACACATTCTTTTAAAAATATTCTTTCCATTATACTTTATCATAAGATATTGAATATAGTTCTCTGTGTTATACAGCAGGATCTAGTTGTTTATCCATTCTACATATAAAAGCTTACATCTGCTAACCCCAACCTCCCACTCCATCCCTTCTCCAACCCCTGTCCCTTGGCAACCATTGGTCTGTTCTTTATGTCTGTGATTCTGTTTCAATTTCATAGGTAGGTTCATTTGTGTCATATTTTAGATTCCACATATAAGTGATATTATAAAGTATTTGTCTTTCTCTTTCTGACTTAACTCACTTAGTATGATAATATCTAGTTGCATCCATGTTGCTGCAAATGACATTATTTCACTCTTTTATGGCTGAGTATTATTCCATTATATCTATCTCTATATATCATATCTTCTTTATCCATTCGTCTGTTGATGGACATTTAGGCTGGTTCCATGTCTTGGCTATTGTGAATAGTGCTGCTATGAGCGTAAGGGTGCATGTATCTTTTTGAACTAGAATTTGTCTGGATAAATGCCCAGGAGTGGGATTACTGGATCATATGGTAATTCTATTTTTAGCTTTCTGAGGAACCTCCGTATTGTTTTCCACAGTGGCTAACTTACATTCCCACCAACAGTGGAGGAGGGCTCCCTTTTCCCCTCTTTGGTGGGTGTGATTTTGGAAGGAAACAGTGTCAGAATAAGTCTGACACACACATGCGTGGTGCTGTTTGTTCACATAGTGTGTGCCCGCAAGACCTCTAATAAGGCTCTCCACGCGGGCATGAAATAGCTGGACACTGATATGTTGTGTCTATCTGTGTTCTACTTCTAGAATCAATTTAGCTAAAATAGGTTTTTGATTTATGAGATATTATGAACTGTCCTTTATGGTCAAGAATGGTCCTATTGAGTATTAATCAGTAAGATATGTGTCATCACTCGCTTTTATACAAGTCAAGGAAATGTTCACTTATTTATGCAAACTATCTTTCTCAGTTTTCCTTGTAAACGCACATTAGTACTTATTTTCCAGAATGTGGGGTTAAAATGATGTTTGGCCACTGACAAAGCAAATTGACCAGTTCACTCAGGAGTTACACACATGGCCCTGGCTTCAGTGTGATGCAATGAATGAATCACATACAATGCTATGTTAGTCAGAAGAAGCTACATTTTACTGCTGTAAAAATCGTCACCAAACAACAGAATTTGTCTTTCACTAATGCGGTTTGTTGTGGTCCGGGGCCTTTTGGGGAAGCTGTATTCCCAGCTCAGCATTCCCAGCTGCTTTAGTTTCTGGTATTTCCATATCAAGATGTGCTCTTATAATCACTTAACAGGCAAAGGGCTGGTGAATCCATTCCTGCAAGTTAAATACTTCCATTAGGAAGTGATCCATGTTGCTTTGATTCACATTTCATTGGCCAAAATGAGTACAAAGATCAACCCTAACTTTAGAGGGGTTGAACGTGCATTTCTGTCCTGTGGCTGGAAGTGGAAAATTGTGTGTCAGGGAATGGTAGCAACACTGATCACATCTATGTACGCATTCCATGTCTAATTTCATGCTTTGTACTGTGCTTAAGCCTCTATTGTTGATCAGCAAATGTCATGGAATGAGTACTAGTAAGGTTTATAGATTGATATCTGTAAAGTTGGGGTGCTGCAGTCCATGGGGTTGCAAAGAGTTGGACACTACTGGGTGACTGAACAACAACAAAAGTTGGGGTTAGTGAAAAAAATGGACAATTGGAAAATGTTACATGAACTTTTTTCTGTGTTATGCTTTGATATGATTTAGAGCAGAATCTACATGACTGCAAGTTAGGTTATGATCTGAGTACTTTGAATTTGTAACTGTCATTGTTAACTTACATGAAATAAAAATAGGCCACTATTAGGAGGCCTAGGGAAATATAAACCTGCTCCCTGGGATTGAGAGGCCTGAGTTGATGGGTGCTACATTTACTACATTTCTAACTGGCAATTTTAATGAACTCCTATGACTTCCCTTGGAGAAGGCAATGGCACCCCACTCCAGTACTCTTGCCTGGAAAATCCCATGGACGGAGGAGCCTGGTGGGCTGCAATCCATGGGGTTGCTAAGAGTCAGACATGACTTCACTTTCACTTTTCACTTTCATGCATTGGAGAAGGAAATGGCAACCCACTGCAGCGTTCTTGCCTGGAGAATCCCAGGGACGGGGGAGCCTGGTGGGCTGCTGTCTATGGGGTCGCACAGAGTTGGACACGACTGAAGCGACTTAGCAGCAGCAGCATGCCATTTTTCTAGATTCCACATATATGTGTTAAGAAATCTGCCTTAATAATATGCTTCCATTATGTAGCTTAGAGAAGGCTTTTTCTGAGAGAATGTAACCTTAAAACATTAAAACTCTTTTAAAGAAATAAAATGGCTTCCTGAATTGATTTCTTTTAATAAAACAAAATCCTTGAACAAATTGAAATGTGTCAGGACTATAGCCAGGAATACATATGATGCATTTTGCATAGCGTGCATTACTGGTTTTCATGAAATAGATTCTTTTGGTAACATTTTGAGGTGATGCGGCTAAAACATGTTCAATGAAATGTAAATTGCCAGGAAATTAGATAAAGATGGCAGATTGAGGGAAGACAGAGAAAGGAACCCTCCGAGCTATTTTGATGCTCTTGTTTTTCAGGGACTGAGGAATGCCAAAAAGAAGAATAGGCTTTGAGACTCCCCAGGGGAGGGGAGTCAGTGTCTTTCCTGTCACAGAGAGGGAATGAGGATTGCAGATGTTTTCTTAGAGACTCTAGCAACAGGGTTGCAACCCAAGAAAGCAAATCCTGTGGCTTAATTTGAGCTATCCGTTTGGTACTGGGAGAGAGCAACTTCTCCCAGGGTGATTCCTGGGGCAGGCTAATGGTCAAAAATGGAGACTGCATTCAAATCTAACCTCACTGTTTTCTAGCTGAGAGGTCCTGGGCAGGTTACCTGAAAGCTCCGTGCCTCAGTTTCATGGGATACTAATGCTCATTTGTATCAACGTGCACCAGTTGAATGGGATACTAACGCTCCTGGTGAAAGGAATAAAGCACTTAGCCATGCAATTAAGTACTTTACGTAAGTCCTATTTATTATTTTTGTTCTACTTGGTAGTCATTAGTGCATGATGTCAGCCAGCTCTAGCCACAGAGGCTTCTTCTGGGAACTTATCATGTGGATGTAATGAAGTGTTAAGAGACTTGTCCAGGTCACAAAGAAAGCCCTGGATCATTAGGAGAGTTGGAGCGCCACTCAGCTGTGATGGGCCAGGCCAGGGGTGACCTTCATGCTGCACCCTGGGAAGGGGCAGGCAAATCCAACTTACACTTTACACAGGTTCAAAAGGAAATCAGACTCACTAAGCTGGAAAGAGAACTAATTATTTTAAAAATGTTGTCACTGTTGTTGGAATTTGAAGTCAAAATTGTATTCCAAGCTAGATGACAAGCAGTTGAAATATTAACTGAGGGAAATGGTTTTGGCACTTCAAGAAAAACCCTTGTAATTAATCTTCACTGGTAATCTCCTCAGGGTAACCATTAAGAATTAGAAACATGCTCTGTCAGCCCATCCAGAGTCTAGGCGTGGGGATGGCAGAAGTGTATTTTTTGGGTACTGCCATAGCCCCAAGACTAAGTGGTATGCTTTGTATACAGTAAGTGTATAATCAGTGTAATTTGTTACTGCTCTGCAGTGATAGCAGGACATAAAACCCTGGACTTCAGGCAAGTACAGAAGAGAAGGGTGTCCTGGAGCACAGCAATTTCCTTTTGCAATTGCACCCCTTTGTTGAGAGATGATCCGGGGGGAAAGAGTGAGCTTGGGTCTGGCAGGGTGAGCCGCACACCGGCCCTTCACCCTGGGCCTTCCCCTGCTTCCAAAACAACAGACAGACAGTGCTCAGAGAAAAATGATTCAGACAGCATAAGATGGTAACCCTGTAAAATCCACCAGAGTAAGGCAACTAGTGTTTTGCAAAGTTCATACTGAGTATTATTCTTAGTACAGAGACTTCAAGTCGCTATGTGTACAGATGATATAGTTCTCAACTCTCCATTCCTGTCCCCATTCCCCCATGTGAATCAACACCGTTCCACTCACCAGCCACCTGCCCTCTTAGAGGACTAACGGGCTTAGACAGAATTTATTATGTGACTCTAATCTAAACTGTACCATTTAATCCTTTTTAAAGTGCACAGTTCAGTGACATTAAGGAGATGTATTAGCTATTTAATCAAGGTGCCGTTTCAGATTTTGGGGAATGTGCTGTTATCAGCATTTTTCCCAAAGGGAGAGTACAGCAGAGCAAGAACAACCTTATTATTTAAAGGATTCTCTTAGCAGCAACTTTGTGAAACGATCTGTTGGTATAGGAAATAGAATTTACTGACCAAGATGAAAATATATTGCCTCAGCAATAGCCACTGTTCTTGGAATTCTTTTCTCACAACAGAATTAGATACTTATAATAGCTAATAACTTAACACAGGTCACAGTCCCCTAAGGCAAGTTGACTCTTCACAATTGGCAAGAGTAGACACAAATCTGCTGACTCTTGAGCCTTGTGGAAGATTCTAGAATATGTGTAACTGCGGCTGTTCAAGGACCATCTTGCCTCTGTGTGACCCTGACAGTAAAGACCCAGGTTCATCCTCCTCCTTCCTCTCATCTGGGAAGACAACAGCATCCGTTTCCTCTCACTTGGTAAGGTCCCAGCGGTCCCTCAAGCTCCATTTCAACCACTCATCTCCAAAAAGTGGGAGAAAGATGGTGGCAGCAAGTAGACATTGTGTGTTTGAGAAATTAGGGAGTCAAACGAAGGAGAGGCCACAAGGATTGAAATGTGTGTTTATTTTGTTTTAAATTTCTAGATAGGAGACCCCAAATATATATGATGATGGAAGCGATAATTGTCTTCCATGAATAAGACGAAGCTTATAGAGAAACACGGTAGAGACGTGATGTCATGTTTCTCAAACCTGGTCCATTTTCCCACCCAGTGTGATGTCCCTGATGGGGACTCACCCAGTTTCTCCTTGAACACACAGAGAGATGAGCTCTTGTTCCCTCATGAGCTTTTTCAAGGTCATCTGTCTCCCTTCACTGTCCCTTGTGTGTGTCAAGTGACCCTGGTCCAGGGAAGGATGCTGCACTGGTCCGCCAGGGCTGTCATAGCAAATACCACAGACTGGGGGCACGTAACCCACACAAACTTATTTTCTCACAGTTTTGGAGGCTGGAAGCCCAAGATCAAGGCATCAGCAGGCTTGGTTTACAGACGCCTCTCTTCTTGGCTTGCCGATGCCACTCTCTTGCTGCCTGTTTACGTGGTTATCCCTCTAGGCATAACCCTGATCTCTCTTCCTCTTCTTGAAACATTAGTCCTATTGGATTAGGGCCCCACCCTAATGGCCTAATTTTATCACCTCTTGAATGACCATATTTGACTGTGAGCTCCTGAATGGCAAGAATCCTGCCTTCTTCCTCTTGGGCTGCCAGATTCTAGTAGGGTACCTGGTACATAATAAGCACTCAGTTCTCAAATGAATGCCAAGGAAGTTAACTGAGATGCATCTCTATTCTTTGGGAGACAAAGCAGGATTAGATTAAAAAGATGGGAGAAATGTGAGAGAACAGCCGCATGGGGGCGCCTGCGCACATCAGTTCTTGTGCTGCTTTGGAAGTGAGATGCTTTTCCACATGACTGCCCACCTGCTGCCGTCAGGGGGGTCTTAGGTGCATGGTGTCTTCTGAGATTTCATACTAATCTCATTTATGCAATATATGTAATGATATATATATATATAACATATATAATAATATATATATATCTCATTAATGCATACTTATCTCAGTAATACAGTGAGTTTTTATTACAGTTGAAGGACATTCTTATTGGAAATAGGTGCTGATTATACTGTGATTTCTTATTTCTCAATGGCTAGTGGCAGATAATTGCAGATATTTGCTAAAGCCAACAGATTCCCTCTACATGCTTTAGTGAGCTGCTCTTTCTAGTCTGCGTAGACAAATGATATTTATTTACAATCTTCAAGCCAGTTATTATATCCTAGATTACTTATATTCAATGACATATCCTTGTTTATTATTATTATTTCTTTGATCTTCTCATGTAAAGATATTTACAAACTCTTGGGTGTAATACGTTTTTATTTAGCAGCAGATTCGTCCTGGTTGGACTAATGACACATTGCTCAATTTCACCCATCATTGACTGCTCAGTGGCTGGAGACTGCATCTGGCTTCATATTACTTCTTAATGTCACAAATGTCTTTATGTGGCAGGCACTTATGTTTTGTCTGTGCTTCTGGCTTGATGTTCCTTCCTATATTTCATGTTGCTATTAATTTGGAAGGTCAGTTGTTAAAAGTATATCTACCTCCAAAAAATAAATATTTCATCAATTGTGTTATTTTTCTGTTCAGTATCAATTTTTTCATTTGGACCTACTTAGATGAATGTGGAGGATAAAGGTTGTCTTTATTTGGTGCAAAATATAGGGATGATTACTCTCCTTGGCCTTTGAATATCACACATCTGAGAAGGAATTAAACCTGTAAAATGGAGAAAAAGGCACAAATACAGTTACAAACTGTATTGCTGCTTCAAGCTATAAGAAATTTTGTTAATGGTCAATGGGAAGGCTGACAGTCATGGGAAAATGTTACCTATTATTTATGCATTACTATAGGACAGTTTCAGTATTATATCCTGTGTGGCTTGTGGTTCATAGATCATACTGCCTAATCCCTGGAGCCACAAAGGACATCTGTGAATCCACTGTTCGGCTCCTAAGCTAGAGCCACAGGTAGAGACCATTTGTTGATGGACAGATCATTATGCAAATTCAGTTTAGTTGCTCAGTTGTGTCTGACTCTTTGCGACCCCATGGACTGCAGCATGTCAGGCTACCCTGTCCATCACCAACTCCCAGAGCCTATTCAACTCATGTCCATCAAGTCGGTGATGCCATCCAACCATCTCATCCTCTGTTGTCCCCTTCTCCTCCTGCCTTCAATCTTTCCCAGCATCAGGGTCTTTTCCAATGAGTCAGTTCTTTGCATCAGTTGGCCTAAGTATGGGAGCTTCAGCTTCAGCATCAGTCCTTCTAAAAAATATTCAGTACTGATTTCCTTTAGGATTGACTGGTTTGATCTCCTTACAGTCCAAGGGACTCTCAAGAGTCTTCTCCAACACCACAGTTCAAAAGTATCAATTCTTCCACACTCATCTTTCTTTATAGTCCAACTCTCACATCCATACATGATTACTGGAAAAACCATAGCTTCGACTAGACAGACCTTTATTGGCAAAGTAATGTCTCTGCTTTTTAAATGCTGTCTAGATTGGTCATAGCTTTTCTTCCAAAGAGGAAGCATCTTTTAATTTCATGGCTGCAGTCACCATCTGCAGTGATGTTGGAGCTCCCCAAAATAAAGTCTGTCACTGTTTCCATTGTTTCCCCATTTATTTGCCATGAAGTGCTGGGACTGGATGCCATGATCTTCGTTTTTGAATGTTGGGTTTTAAGCCAGCTTTTTCACTCTCCTCTTTCACCTTCATCAAGAGGCTCTTTAATTCCTCTTCACTTTCTGCCATAAGGGTGGTATCATCTGCATATATGAGGTTATTGACATTTCTCCTAGCAATCTTGATTCCAGCTTGTGCTTTATCCAGCCTGGCATTTCACATGATGGACTCTGCATAGAAGTTAAATAAGCAGGGTGACTATATACAGCCTTGACACATTCCTTTCCCAATTTGGAACCAGTCCATTGTTTCATGTCTGGTTCTAACTGTTGCTTCTTGACCTGCATACAGATTTCTCAGGAGGCAGGTAAGGTGGTCTGATATTCCCATCTCTTGAAGAATTTTCCACAGTTTGTTGTGATCCACACAGTCAAAGGCTTTAGCGTAGTCAATGAAGTAGATGTTTCTCTGGAATTCTCTTGCTTTTCCTATGATACAATGGATGTTGGCGATTTGATCTCTGGTTCCTCTGCCTTTTCTAAATCCAGCTGTAAGACATGGAAGTTCTTGGTTCATGTACTGCTGAAGCCTGGCTTGGAGAATTTTGAGCATTACTTTGCTAGCGTGTGAGATGAGTGCAATTGTGCGGTAGTTTAAGCATTCTTTGGCATTACCTTTCTTTGGGATTGGAACGAAAACTGACCTTTTCTAGTCCTGTGGCCACTGCTGAGTTTTCCAAGTTTGTTTTCATATTGAGTGCAGCACTTTCATAGCATCATCTTTTAGGATTTGAAATAGCTCAGCTGGAATTCCAACACCTCCAATAGCTTGTTCTCAGTGATGCTTCCTAAGGCCCACTTGTGAAATTTACTCTCATGTTGAGAAAGTTTAATGTTGGGGTATCAAAAAATGACAGTAATTTCCATAAATACTTTATGAGATTAAAAAAATGAGACAAACCTCATGCTAGATATGAAAATAAAATAATTATGAAAAATAAAAGGAGTCACAAGTTGGCAAAGTTATAACAGTGAAATATTTTTGTCAAAGGAATAGGAAATGCTCAATAGAAATATTAGAAAAGTAGGTAAGCAATCTTACTTTAGAGAATAATTAATGATGACCAATGTTTTATAACATACAACTAAATAGGGTTAGAAAGATTATTTGAAACTGCTTCTCCATATGGAACCTATCAAACTTTCAGAAAATAGTCTGCACAATACCTTGCTTTTTTCTAGACTTGTGCATTTCTGACTTTTTATACCTTTATCTACCATATAAAATATGGGTGCAAAATGTGTTTATTTTTCTTAGAACTGATAACGTGATAGTTTTCATATGGGAAGGGTGATTTTGCGAAGTTTGGAACCCTGTTGCATTTATTTAGCTGTTGGCATAGGTGAAGCATGTGGTTGATGGTGGGGACGGTGCCATTGAGAGAAAGAATAGAGACTCTCTGCCTGTAATCTCCTTGTTGAATTTTGTTTTGGTTACATAACTGAGTGTTGACATTCAACCCCTGTATTCCTGAAACCGGCTGTGGCTTGCCAGTCTCCTGTGAGGAGTTTTCTGTGGGGCCCAGAACTTTGCTGGGATAGCTAAATGCTGGCAACAACGCCGTTAACCCATGAAGCCTGTAAGAAACGCGTGGCGCCCCCACGTGGACAGATACATAGGTTCCCCCACTCTGTCCCTTTAGGTGATGATGTGGGGACATTTTCAAAGGGGGATAGGCTGCCAAGATTCAGCCTTCCAGTGAATTACCTCACTCTTAAGAAATTCCAGCAAGTTATTAAGCAGTTTCATTTTTTTAACAAGGAAAGTTTCAATTCTCCGTTGCTGGGCTGTTACATGTTACCGGGCGACATCAGTCTCTGCTTAGACTCAGGAGTGCTGTGGCTGTACCTGTGATGGGCGAGCTGAGGCAGCCTGGACTGGTAGTGCACACGCAGAGCCAACCGATTTGGCTTCGGGGCCTACAAAATATTTCAGCGACATGAGTTTTCCAAGAGAAGCCAAAATTCAGATTAATCGAATACCTGAAAAGGTCTGTACATCACCTAGCGTCCTTCCGGTTGGCACTGGAGGTTGGGGAGGTGACCAGATGGCCGTCTCGTGTAGAGCATTTATGTCCTTCTCCAATGACCAGCTTGCCTCTGGGCTCCTGGGAGCAGTTTCCAGTGGAATGGAGCAGAGAGAATCATAATTATGTCTCAGCCCTAGTTCATCACCCAATAGGGACCTGTATTTCTCCATGTGCCCTTATAAATCTTTTAGCTAAATCAGGGCTCAAATGTAAAACCCAGTTCCCAAGGGAACTTTTTAATATAAACTAAAGTCTGGTTTAGGCTGATTTTTTTCTTAATCTTTGTGAAAAGTATTTACTCATGATAGTTCCAGATTTAGTACAAAGTCTTACTTATTTTGCATGACACTAAAAACAAAAACTCCAAATGAACAAAAAGCAGAAACATCCCTCAAACACCATACAACATATAGATAACATTCCATTTAAATTATGAAAATGCAATTTAGAAGCTGGTAGAATGTTCAGAGGAAGCGTGCTATTTCTGGACAATGCTGCCATTGTTATTTTGCTTGGTTTTGCTTTTCAACTAAATAATGCTTTTATCTTCTTATAGTAGAGCCCCATAAAGGGATAAAGTAGTGGAAATATGACAAACTTACCCTTTCCGTTTTTTAAATCTAGTTGTTTTTACGTCCTGTGATAATCATAGAACCTCATCCTGGCTCTAGAGGGTTAAGCACAGGTTAAATCCTGAGCAAGTAGTTTTCTAGAGCAATCTCCTAAGGAGTGCTATTCTGACTATCCTTGAAAGAAGAGATTCTGTCTGGTCAGCACTCCGGGAGCCAAGTGCTCTTTTAAAATCTGGATTTGTTGATGCTACATGTCAAAATCCAGACAGAGTGATAAATTACTCATAAATGAAAAGAGAGGCAATTATTGCAGTGATGGTCACTGGCTATGATCTTGGTAATTCCAGTTCTATAGCTATTCTTTTAGCTACAGATATTTTTTATCCTGAACATCTGATTCCCAGTTTGAACCTGTGAATAAGTTACTGGAAGCTATTAGGAAAAAAATTATGCTGTCTGCAAATGAACCTTGGTGTCTCTAGAATCCTTTGAAGAAATAATAGAAAACCCAGGGACCACTAAATGCCCTGTGAACTGCTGGGAAAAAAATAGCTTACATTTTCTGGAGGAAAAGTGACTCTCTGTATTTATGTAATCATTTCAATTATGATTCTGCTTATTAGCTATAAACCCCAGAAGTCACGAGGTTAATAGGAACCTTTCCAAAGACACACACATTAAACTTGGGGAATAAGGTCATACATTTGCAGAATTCAGGGTTTATTGGGACTGGTATCTGTCTCACATTAGAGATTTTGTAGGGAACACTGGCTCCTGGCACACACTCTCTTGGCATCTGTATTCCTTTTGTCTGCATCAGGTTCTGCTTGTTCCTCAAACCATCAGAAGCTATTTAAGCCGAAAGGGGTGGATGCCTCCTATACCTGGAATCATGTAAGCAGTAAAACATGTGTTCCACTTACCCAGTTGAGAGAGGGCTTCAACAGGAAGGCTTGTGGTATTAGTGATACTCTTATATTTTAGTACATTACTTACGTTGGAGTCATTTTTGAATTTTTTGTTGACTTGCTTTGAATTTCTATCTTTTTTTTATTAAATTTAGTTCAAAATTTCTTTGCTGTTTTTGGTTATGTGCTGAGCACGGTGTGCAAACGCTGTAGAGGATGCTGTAAATAAGACAGAAGAAATTCAGTAAAATAATTAGCATATGAATAATTTCAGTCTCATGAGTAATCGACAAATATCAAAGTAATACTTTTCATCCCATCAAATGATCCAAGATTAAGGAAAAAGAAAGTTGGTGTGGCGATGATGCCAGGGCGTTTTGTTGTGCTGAACTGGTAGTTAGTGCTGTGAGAGAGATACAAACCACAAGCCCCCTGTGAAGGATCACAGTTGGAAACATCAGGGAAAGTTTCTGGAAGGATTTTGGAAGAGAAACTGAATTTAAACAGATGGAGGATGGAAATGAATGCAGGGAACAGAGCTTGATGAAGGTTGGTGTTTTTCATCTTCAAAATGGAAAATTTTCTATCTTGAAACATGAGCTCTATCTCATTTATTTTAATGTTTTCATAGTATTCCAATGGATGAATACTTAATTTATTCACCCATTCTCCTACTGATGGACAGTTAGACTGTTTCCAAATTGCTGTTGTCACAAACAAAGCTATCATGACCATCTTAGCTTCTATTATCTCTCGCAGGCTGAAAAGATTTTTTTCCAGGACGTGCGCTGGGGGAGAGGATTGCTGAGCCTTGAGATGTACTAGACAGTCCAAATTGCTCTCCAAGTGTCTGTGCCAACTGGAACTCCCACCAGCGACGTTGGAGAGCTCCAGCTTATCCTCACCCTTGCGTTTTGTATGTTTAAAAAATATTTATTTATTTATTTGGCTGCAGTGGCTTGTGGGACCTTGGTTGCTGCTTTTGGGACCTTCCTGGCGGCACGCAGGAACTTTCTTTCTTTTTAGTTGCGCCACGTGGGATCTAGTTCCCTGGCCAGAGATCAAACCTGGGCCCCCTGCACTAGAAGCATGGAATCTTAGCCACTGGACCATCAGGGAAGCCTCTATATTTAGTATTGATAGGCATATGTTTTTCCTGATTTAATGGATGTGAGTGAGGATTGTATAAATTTTTTCAATTCCCTGATTATAAGTGAGGGTCAACATTTATTTTGTATATTTATGGGCTGTGCAGATTTCTTCTTGAGCCTATTACACATTTCCCCCTCGTTTTGTCTTTTCTATTTCTTTAGTCGACTTATAGATCTTCTTTATATTTTATTCTGGATATCATGTTTTTAACAAAATCAGTGCAATGAACTGCAAGGATTTTCACTTTCTCTGGGTCTTCTCTTTTAAATTTTTATTATTGTCTCATTTCATCTAGAGTTAATTTTAATGTAGGCAAAGTTATACTTTTTTATGTTTTGTATTTTCTATGGCTTGTTTAAGAAATCCTTTCTTAACATACTTTATAAGAGTGTATCCTAACATTATGTCTAGAAGTTTTGTTTTTCGTAGTTTCTAAATGACCTGAAATTGATTTTTATATATAATTTGAGACAGGGTTATAATATTTTTTTTCAACTCTCCAAGTCTGTAAATAGTTCTTCTCATATTTTATTTTTTATGTGTTTACCACATACCAGGCCACTTTATATGGACTTGAGCGAGCAGACATTGTGAGCAAATCATCTTGGTGGCAAAATGTGCCCAGGTGTCTCTCCAGGTCACAGGATTACCAGAAGCAGCTAAGAAGTGATTGAGTTTGAATGCAAGCTCTCTCACTTATAAACAAGGCAGGGTACACAGAATGTCAACAAAATGAATCAGTTTGAAAAAAGTTGGTCTTGAAATAAATAGAACTGAACAGAAGTTTGGGATTGAAATCTGAGCTGTCCATATCAATTCGAAATGATTGGAAGAACTGGACTCTAAGGCTCTCACTGGACTCTAAGGATACCGGAGTGAAATGAAGAGGACCCTTCATTACACCCACCTCAAGAGCCCGGACTAAATAAATGGAACAAAACAGTATTAGTGAGGCGTGAGTTTCATGAAAACCATTTATTCTTGGGAAAAGAGCTGTCAGCATACAACCCCAGGGCTTGGTCATTCAACCCCGTTCCCACCTGGCTGTCCCTTGTATCCTCTTGAAAGAGGCCAGGCTGCTCAGCACTCATTTTTCTTGAACACTCTGCCTGGCTCAGTGCTGACCTGGGATGCAGGTGCCCAGCTTGCCTTCCCAGGCAAAGACACCAAGCTGCCTGGGGAGAAGGTCGGTAGCCCTCACGCCTTGCTTCCTGTAAACTGGACATGGTGTCTGGAAGTGTGGGGGCTGCCTTGCGACCCTGAGCACAGAGACTTCTGGCATTCCGAGCTCCTCTGCCAGCCTGGTATTCCTACCCCTAGATTCTAAGTGACCAGAGACTAAATAAACCCATATCTGTGTAAAGGCCTTGTAGTGAAAACTTTTATTTTTATTTTCTTGCCTGGAAAATCCCATGGGCGGAGGAGCCTGGTAGGCTGCAGTCCATGGGGTCACACAGAGTCAGACACGACTGAGTGTCTTCACTTTCACTTTTCACTTCCATGCATTGGAGAAGGAAATGGCAACCCACTCCAGTGTTCTTGCCTGGAGAATACCAGGGACAGAGGAGCCTGGTGGGCTGCCGTCTCTGGGGTTGCACAGAGTCAGGCACGACTGAAGCGACTTAGTAGCAGCAGCAGCAGCAGCATAGCTAAACATATGTCTGATACAGCTTTGATACCTCATTCATTCATTCACTCATTCATTTTTTTCATTCAATATTGGTTATCATTGAAAACGTTTATGGTAATGGGTTTGTGTTAATGAAGTTAGAGAGAATCCAACAGAGGAAGGGAAAAGACAAGATGTCACATGTTTCTTGTGTTTCCAGAATTTAACTTCTAATAGGAGGAATAAAATATGATGATGGACAGAAAGGCAGTTTATGATTGGTGTGTGCCCCATGTGCCAACAATTGGTCCCAAGTTTTCATCAGATGATCCTTCTACAAGCATCTGGGATTCACTGTGGTAGCTTGGGCACCACACAGACAAATTTTTGTTCTAAGAGCACATGTCATTTGCTGGTAAAGTCACATTATGAATAGTCACAGGACTGTTTTTAGTATGAGATGTCCAATCATGTATTTTCTGCTACAAAACAATCCATAAAAAGTTTCTTTTGGAGCCCTAAGACATTTGGTTCAAGGGACACAAGCATTCCAATCCACCTATTGCCGACACTGGATGGTCTCTGTTCTGTTGGCATGGCTTTGGAAGAGACAAGCATTCTGTTGCCATTCTGGGTCACCATCCCGTGCAGCCACATAGGAGACCAGGCGGTGGAGAAAGCACTTTTACAACCATGGGTCAGAGTTAGGATGTAAACTCCTGGCAGCTTGTTGCTTTACATCTTGGTATTCCTCATCATAAATAATTTGTTTGTATGTTTCAGGGGATCAAAGCATGTTTGCTCTTTCTGATTGCATGTAGTTTTATTTTCTGGCCATAATTGAACTTAGAGTATACAAAGTTATCATCTGACTTCTTCCATTACTGACCAGTCGCTAGGTTTCAATTTTGCAGTAAACACTTGATCCATTTTCTGGTTGCCTCACTCAGATGAATGAATTCCCAGAAAGAGAGGTCAGGCCACCTGCCTTTTCACAGACTGTCCTTTGGAAACAAGATCAAGGGCTGAAGACATGGTAGCAGGGACACTGGCATGGATAAAGGCATGAAAGAACCTCCAGGAGGATCTTACCATTGGGGGAGCACTTAGAATCGTCGGTCCTCCTCAGATTTCATAGTGTTCTGTGAGGCTGGTATCAAGGGTTTTGTGGTGATCCTGATCATGGCCTTGAATATGTGGCTCGTGACTCAGGCTGCGCTATGGTCTATCCCTGGCACTTTATGTCTGGCCAGGCACAGGATAAGGCTGTAGAAGAAGCAATTGAAAGTATCAGGGTGCAGGGCTGAGGTTAGGGGAGGTTGGCCGACTCATTTCTATGGCAATGAAATGTCTTCTCTTGGAAAATCCTGCAACTAAGATTTCCATGCCATACTCTGCTAGGCTTCTCAGACCAAAATGATTTAAATGCGGGGATAGGATGCTATGAGGCTTGAGGCTTTGATCTCTAGCTTGTGGAAACACATTTTGGGATGATGTGGTTTTAGCTTATTCTGCTTTTCCACCTTTTTTAAAGAAAAAAAATGTCGTGTTTGTAAGATTGAAAGATGGTGATAAAGATTGTTAGTCCATATAAAGTCATTTAAACTGTTTTTGTATTTTTCAGAGATGGCTGAGTCCATCTGTGAGTGCCTCAGTGCAGCTTTCCTTGATATAAACAGAGAGTCTTTAAAATACTGTGTGAATGCCAGCGTTGCTTAGCATTAGCATTGGCTCATGTTGAAGTTCACGCTGACCTCAAAGTGAAAGTTTATCTTTTGAGGTCACTTTGACCTTGGGGAGGTTAGCTATTGTAAATTTCTATGGAGAATACTGCTTGGTTGACTGGCTTTTCTTCTCCATGATGTTCGAAAGAAAATCCCCACAACCAGAAGGCTTACTTCCTCAGCCAAAGTGGTGGTCCATCTGCAGAATTGCTGGCTCTATGATCGCAAGATCAACCCATGTAGCACCCAGTCCCAGACTGGGGATTTATTGTGTTAGCTGTTTTACAGGTGTTGTTCCTGAGGTGCCAAGAGGACCACGCAGCTGAACTAAATCAATAGAAATGAGGTTGATGGTGGTGTGGAGATGCAATGGATGTGAGATAGGGCAGGTCCTAGAATTCCTGATTCTTGATTCGAATCCACAAATCCATGGACAGCTGGCCACGTCAGCTTGTCCAGTGCTCCTGGTGCTGGTCTATGAGAATCTGAGACTGAGGACCAGTCAGGATAGTGAGGGAGACAAAGCTGGTCCTGTTCTCAAGCCTTGTCTTTCAAAATCTTATTAAAATATGAAAAAATAAGTCCCTGTATTTTTGTATTGCTCTTCATCCTGTTTGTGATGCCAGTTGTCTCGCTGTTCACACTGTGCGCACTGTTCGCTGAACCCAGGGTCGGCAAGGCCCAAGCTAAGGGGTTGGAAGGAGACTCGAGGAGGCTCAGGAACTGCAGACACGTGTTCTCTCCTGGCGGACACGGCAGCCGTAGCAGCAGCCGCAACGTCACCATAATATAGTAATAACATGGCCACGATGCCACTCCAGTGTAGCCCCTACGCCACAGCAGCCAGGGCCTTGTGGTGGAGCTCTTACAGACGTGTGGAGCAAAGCGCCTCAGGACCAAGCGAGGACCTCGTGACTCCTATGCGCAGTGCGATAAGTGCGCTCAGCTGCTGCTGCTGCTGCTAAATCGCTTCAGTTGTGTCCGACTTTGTGTGACCCAATAGACGGCAGCCCACCAGGCTCTCCTGTCCCTGGGATTCTCCAGGCAAGAACGCTGGAGTGGGTTGCCATTTCCTTCTCCAGTGCATGAAAGTGAAAAGTAAAAGTGAAGTCGCTCATAGCGACCCCATGGACTGCAGCCTACCAACTACAGAGGCATTCACAAAACATGGGGTTAGCTGTGGGGGAGAGAGCCTGACCGTGCCATCTTGGCTAATTTCCTGTTTCCCTACAATTTTCCTCTAAGGCTTGGTTCAATTATCTTCCATGGCTTCTTCACTGACTCGTTCTTTAGTAATCTTCTCTTGTTACAGTATTTCTAATCTCTCCTTTTCTGCTGGGTCTTCCTTTCTGTTTACAAACAGGTTCAAGTCCCTTCTATATTAAGAAAAAGACCTTTTTTCTGCATCCCCCACTGTCCTTTTATTCTTTCACAGTTTAGCTTGAAAGAATTGTCAAAAAAAGAAAAAAAAAAAAGAATTGTCTACACTTTTTTTGCATTTAAAAAATTGAGATATATTTAACATATCACATTGTATTAATTAAATGGTGTATATATTGACTTGATACATTTATATTTTGCAAAATGATTGCCATTCTGGTGTTAGCTTCTAAACTTATTTTCCACTTCCTTATCGTTAGGCATGTTAAAGCCCACTCTAGTCCTTGCCTAGAGGGTTTCACTTATCTCTGTCAAAAGTCACCATGATATCCTAATTATCAAGTTGAATAGATTCAGTTTTGGATCTCCTTATTTGCCTTCTCTATGACATTTAACAGTTTTGGTTTATTTTGAGGGTTGTGGTTCATGCAGATAAATTATAAATTATAGCATTTTAATGTTCATGCTGTGTGCTAAGTTGCTTCAGTCTTGTCTGACTCTTTGTGACCCTATGGACTGGAGCCCTCCAGGCTGCTCTGTCCATGGAATTCTCCAGGCAAGAATACTGGAGTGAGTTGCCATGCCTGCTTCCAGGGGATCTTCCTGACCCAGGGATTGAACCTGTGTCTCTTAAGTCTGCTGCATTGGCAAGTGAGTTCTTTACCACTAGTGCCACCTGGAAAGCCCATAAATTAGAATATTTAAAATAAAATGTTTATTGTTTTCTGTTTATCTTCATAAGCAAGCATATTAATTGAAATTAAGTTACTAAGTCTTAGTTTTAAAAATATAATTAATAGATTTTATTTTTTAGAGCAGTTTTCAGCTTAGAGAAAAATTGAGTGGGAAGTACAGAGAGGGTTCCCATATACCTCTTCTCTCTCCTCTCACAGTTTTCACATCTTGCATAGTGTGGTGTGTTTGTCACCACTGATAAGCCAATATTGACACTGAAGTGCATAGCTTACATTAGGGCTTGCTCTTTGTGTTGTAGGTTTGTATGGGTTTTTCTTTTTTTGAAAGTATACATACTTTTTAATTAAATATATATATGGTATTATTTATCATAAAACACTGTTTAACATATATAACATTGATTTGATACATTTGTATATGGTAATAGCATCCTATCATGTTACATAATTGTCATTTCTTTTTTGTGATGGAAATTATTAAGATCGAGTCTCTTACTACTTTTTATGACTATAATAAAATATTTTTGTCTATATTTACTATATTGTGCAACAGATTTCAGCACTTAATTATATATTAGTTGCAAGTTTGTGGGGCTTCCCTGGTGGCTCAGATGGTAAAGAATCTGCCTGCCAATGCAGTAAACGCAAGAGATGCAGGTTCGATCCCTGGGTTGGAAAGATCCCCGCTGGAGGAGGGAATGGCTACCCATTCCAGTATTCCTAACTGGGAAGTCCCATGGACAGAGGAGCCTTGCAGGCTAAGTCCATGGAGTCTCAAAGAGTCAGACACAACTGAGAGACTAACTCAAGTATGTGTCCTTAAACAACTTAACTCCTTTTCTCTCAGTCCCTATCCTTTGGTAACTACCATTTTATTCTGTTTTATGAGTTTGGCTTTTTTAGATCCATGTGTAAGTCATACAGTATTTGTTTTCCTCAATCTGACATCTCACTTAGCACTGATACCTGTACGATGTTACGTATCCACTATTATGGTACCACACAGAGCAGTTTCACTGCCCAAAGATCTGCGTGCCACCTGTTGATCCCTCTTGCTACCCTCAGACCCTGGTAATGATTAGTCTTTTTTACTGTCCCCATAATTTTGCCTTTTTTCAGACTGTCATATACTTTGAGTCACACAGTATGAGCATTTTCTGGTTGGCTTCTTTCACTTAGCAATATGAATTTAAGTTTCCTCCATGTCTTTCTGTGGCTTAATAAGTCTTTTCTTTGTTATCACTCAGTAGTACTCCATGTGTGGATGTGCTCAGTCTGTGTAACCACTCTCCAGTTGCAGGACATTGTGGTGGTCTGACATTTTGGCAGTTGTGGATATAATTGCTAACGCCCACAGGCAGGTTTAGTGAACTGGATCATGGTCCCTCTGTTTTGGAAACCTGTGCTCCCTGCCCGCTGTGGTGCCCTTCTCCTCGGCCCTCTCTCACGCCCCTTTGCTGCTGTCGCTGCTCCATGCCTGTTTCCCAGGGTTCTGTGTCAGACCCTCTTCTGTTTTCAGTATTTCACACGTGTTTCCTGCACGGTCTCATTCACTCGCAGGACCTCAGTCGTCACCTCCCTGATGTGCCCTACACTTGCATGTCCATTGTAGATCTTTCTTTTGAACCCTGGACCTGTGTGTGCACTTCCCTTCTTGAATGTCTCCTACAGGGAGCTGTGGGCAACACCCCAGAAAAGAAGGCCACCCAGTTCTGGGAACCGTTTTGCATACGGAAGGAAAGTGTTTCTGTGCTCCTTTCACACATACATGAGCACCAAGACTTTTCTATTATATTTCCTCTAGTGCAGGCTTTTTCAGCCCTAGCCTTGTTGACATTCTGGATCAGCTAAGTTTTCACTGTGAGAGGCCGTCTGTGTTTTGCAGGCTGTTTAACAGCATCTCTGTCCTCTACCCACTAGATGCCAGTAGTACCCCCTTTCCCCCCAAGTTGTGACAATCAAAAATGTCTCCAGAAGTTGTCAAATGTTCCTGGTAGTGGGGGTGGGGGAAATCACTACCCCTCACCAACTACCTCTCCAATGGATGACGCTTTCACTGCTCTGTCTTTGCTCACATTTCTGCTGCTTTCTTCATTGCCTTTCCTCAGAGTGAAGCTGCTACTTACCTTTTAAGGCTGGGCCCACCTCGTTTGGGGGCGTTCTTGATGGCTGAGATGGTAACGAATCTGCCTGCAATGCAGCAGACCTGGGTTTGATCCCCGGGTTGGGAAGATCCCCTGTAGAAGTGAATGGCACCCAACTCCAGTATTCTTGCCTGGAGAATTCCATGGACAGAGGAGCCTGGCAGGCTACAGTCCATGGGGTCGACAAGAGTCAGATATGACTGAATGACTAACACACACACACCACCTCATTTACAAAAAGTTTTCCTCGTTTCCCTTTCCCTTCCTTTCTCTGTAGAATGCCCTCTTCTGGTGCCTTCATGGCCTCCTGTGGGCAGGTGCTTGCTTGCTTACCCACGTGAGCCCCTCCTCTGCACAGGGAGCTGACTAGGGATTGGCATCATGCTTGGGTCTTTGAATCCTTGGCACTTTCACAGTGTGTGGCAATTCATGTGCCCAATTAATATTGTCAAATAAATGAACCATAATGGCCCCTTCTGGTCAAAATCCTCTACGATAAATTCTCCTAACACAATGTATATTGCCTTCAAAGCACTTACTACAGTTTCAATTTTTTTTAAAGTGTGATTATTAAATTAATGTCTTTCCCCTCACTAGGCAAAAATTTTGGGGGCAGAAGCCATGATTATTTGGTCATCACTAATTCATGCAGTGCTTGGCACTTCATAGGGGCTCAGAACATATTTGTAGAGTGAATATATGATCTCTGAAAAGAGTAGCCTTGGAAGGTTCTATCTGGGCTTATTAACAACCACAACAAGTACTACTAATGTTAGTTTAAAAAGTTTTCATTGGCATTATTCTCACTTAACAGTCACAAAAACCCTGGTAAAAAGGTACTGTTTCTATATTACAGATGAGAAAACTGAGGAAGTTCGGAAGAATTAAACAACTTAAGGTCTCATACGCTATGATCATTGTATTACAAATTTTAGGCCCCATTATTTCTCGTCCATACAGCCAGATTTAGGGTGATGAGTAAATGCTTTAATGGCATATTAAGTAAAAGAGTAACTATGTGATTGCTCTGTATTTTTTGTGTACTGGTTCAGAGAACAAGTGTGTTTACATCTAGATGAGAAAACATTGCTGGAATTTATATTAACTGCTCATGGCCCCTACCAGCCCTGGAGTAACACAAACATTGTCTTTAATTTGTATTCCAGAGGTAGCCAGAGAGGGTCAATACAGGGAGTTTTATAGGTCCAGTGGTTGCAAATACCAAATGGGAGAAACATTTTGATGTTTGAAAAATAAAATACTTTCTCTATTAACATTAATATGAATAATTGACAATCTGAATGAGATAAAGGAAACTTGATGGAACCAAGATTAATATTCTTCATGCCATTTTTTCTTACCACCAGAAACATGGGGATTATAACCTTTATCCCCACTAATATAGAAATAGTGGAAATAACAGATTTACATGTCTGAGAGACTATTATGGGTAAATTATTAATATATTCCTGAAATCAAGAAGAGAAATGAGTACATTATGAGCTTGAATGCTATAGAACTCTTGCAAAACACTGAAATTCCTGGGCCACATCTAAATGTCACTGACTAATCATTCCAGACTTTTTACTCAAGAATGATGTGTTAAGCCTTGAAAATGTATGTACATGGAAAAGGTAAAAACAGATGACAAATCTGTACTAATGCCCTTTAGAAGATGTATTAGAAATGAGAATGCATTCTTCATGGAGTGGATAATCCTTACTACCAAGTAACACTGCTTGCATCTCCATGCTGGTTCACTGGAGGCATTCACCAGTTACTGGTGAATCAAATGGTGACTCTATCCTATCCTGTGCATGTCTGACTAGAGAAACATTTCACAGGCCATTTGCTGGGGTGTGCAGGAGGTTGTCTTGCCGATACGAACGCATCACCTATACTGCATCGTTTTACATGCGACAGAAGAAGAATGATATCAGGGGGCACGTGAGAAGACGTGGGATTCCAGTGGAACTTCCTTGACATTTGACCCACCTTTGAGACAAATGGAAAGACTGAAGGTAAATGAGAGTGAAGGGAGGTGATTCTAATGATAACAATCTGGAAACAGGAGGTATTGATTGTTGGGGTACTGATCACTGATTTGAGTTTTTGGTGAAATCTTTATTAAGAAATGACCTTGCAGCTGAAAGCTATAATATTGGGAAAATATACAACCACTGATAAGAGCATGTGAGATTTGCTTTATGTGAAAGCATGTGCCTGTTAGGTGGAGATACTGTCACTCCAGCAAGGCAACCATTTATTGTTCTAGAGTCAAGAATATAGTGGAAACCCGAGGGAATCTCTCCTTAGCCAGAAGAGACTTTTATGTTGTCTGTTGTGAACTTGTTTTCACACTTTTGACCACCCACAGGCGAATCCAAGACAACCAGAGATAAGTTTCACAGACTGGAAAACCAGAATGAGTGTGTGTATGTTTCAATTTAAAAGATCCTTTTTAAGGGAATTAACATTATGATGTTGGAAAGTGTTATTTAAATCACAGAACATTTGTAAGATCTATTATGTGTGAGATAATCACATGTAAATATTTGGTAGAAGTAAAGCAAAATGGATGCAGTGGTGGGAATGAACCCAATGAGGAGAAGCCATGCTTCACTTTTCTAAGCATCATCAACAGAGCTGCTTATTCTCTGAGTTTGGAAGAGATCCAGTGGGATTTAGTTTTATGAGGTTTAATGTAAAGGTGTTGTATTTCATGAGATGAAATCATAACACAGTGTGGTTGCAAGAATTTTGAAAGATTATTTTTTCAGAGTGTTGGCAAGCACCATCCTCTAGAGAATTTTGTGTCTAAAAGAGAAATGCAGATCTTCTTTCACAGGATTGAAATGATAACTAATCTTTAATCCTTTTTGGATGGCCAGGGTTCGACTGGTTAGGCTGATTTAGAATGTATGTAGTAGGTCTGACCTCTCCAATCAACCTTTTTGAATCTGTGACTTTCAATGCATCCTAAAATTTCAGGGTACATGGACAATGAATTTTGGGGGCCCCACTTCTAACTCATGATTAAGGATTTTTGTATTATTTATAGTGCATTCTTTACCTTTAGGCTTTGCACACAATTTGAGTCTCTATGACTTTTGACAATCCAAATGAACATTTGGCCAACTAAAAAGAATATGCTATTAAGCTCCCTCTCAGGTTTCTTTCCTCTCCTGCAATTATTATGTTTTTCAGCTGAGAAAAGTTCTCTGTCTCCATTTTAGAGAGAAAGCTGAGCCATTCCCCTGACTTAGGTTTGACCTTTTTTTTTACTTTGTTCTGGAACACATATAACTGTCCTTAGGCTAAACATCTCTCTTCTTTTGTGACCATTTCATCTTCAATTTCCTTACAAGGCAACATCTTGGACCAGGTTTTTCATGAATGGCAAGAGAGAAATAAGACACTGGTGGGGGGCAATCTGGTGCCTCTTCTGATTTCCTGATTTTGGTGTGTATGGAGGGAGTTTTTGTTCTCCGTAGCTGAGAGACTTCTTGAAATGTGCTTGGTTTCGGCAAGAGTGTTTTGGAAATGCAATTAATTCAGCATGGGCGTCTAGCAAAAGTCACATATGCCCCATTCTGTGCAGCTCCTTTCCAAGGGAGATTTCTTCCTCCCTTGTTTCAGAAATAATAGATGCAATCTTAAGACTTTTAAAATGTTCTGCAGCGGCCCGCATATCATCTGTAATGATACAAAGCTGTGTGCATCAGCACAGATGTGTTTGTATCAAATCGTGTGGGTGATGAACCTCACGTGAGCCTCCAGTGACTTATCACAGCCCCATGGATGGAATTAGTGTTATGAAGGAAAGGAGGGGAGCATTTTGAGTTATTACCATCAAGGAACAAATGTTACATTCCTTATCTTTCTCAAACGCTTTCCTGCAAACGCACGACTGCTTGGGCTGTCATGTCATCCAGAGACAGGCCAGCTGAGGGAGGTTACCAGGGGCCGTAATCAACCCAAGGGGTAGGCTCATCTGCAGCTGGGGGCTATCCCCCGTCACCTGTTTCCCAGGCTTGTCCGCTTACCTGGGGAGTGTGTTCACTGGCGATTCCTGCAGACTCATCAAATCAGAGTCTGCAGCCCAGGGGCCTGGGAAACGGACAGCTGATGGCTCTCATCAGGCAAGTCTGGGAATTACTCACCCTGCATAATTAGGACAGGCATTGTTAAAGGGGTGGGTTTTGTGGCTGGATGTGTGTGGATTTGGGGGAGTGGGATGGTAAACAGCATCGGAGGGACCATCCTGCCTCTGTTGAAAAGATGCTGGAGGAACTTGTCTTCCTGTTTCTTGAAGCTCTCTGTCATGCCCCACTCTGTGTATTTCTCTCACAGTTGGTCGAAGAAAAACCTTTGTCTTTCCTAAGGAACTTTTTTTTTCCTATGAGAATTTTCCTACTGACTTCTCTGTTTTCCTCCCTTCCCAAGTCTCAGTTGCAAGGAAATGTGATGCTGGTTCTGTGCTCGCTCGTGGTTACTGCATCTGTTACAATGATTGGCCTTCAGATTTCCGCTTGCTACTGCCATGTTACCTTCTTTTTCATCCCTATTTTGAGGGATTTTAAGATATTTGGTTTGTCAGATCAGATCAGATCAGTCGCTCAGTTGTGTCCGACTCTTAGCGACCCCATGAATCACAGCACGCCAGGTCTCCCTGTCCATCACCAACTCCCGGAGTTCACTGAGACTCATGTCCATCGAGTCAGTGATGCCATCCAGCCACCTCCCTTCTCCTCTTGCCCCTCTTCGTCCCCTTCTCCTCTTGCCCCCAATCCCTCCCAGCATCAGAGTCTTTTCCAATGAGCCAACTCTTTGCATGAGGTGGCCAAAGTACTGGAGTTTCAGCTTCAGCATCAGTACTTCCAAAGAAATCCCAAGGCTGATCTCCTTCAGAATGGACTGGTTGGATCTCCTTGCAGTCCAAGGGACTCTCAAGAGTCTTCTCCAACACCACAGTTCAAAAGCATCAATTCTTTGGCACTCAGCCTTCTTCACAGTCCAACTCTCATATCCATACATGACCACAGGAAAAACCATAGCCTTGACTAGACGAACCTTTGTTGGCAAAGTAATGTCTCTGCTTTTGAATATGCTATCTAGGTTGGTCATAACTTTTCTTCCAAGGAGTAAGTGTCTTTTAATTTCATGGCTGCAGTCACCATCTGCAGTGATTTTGTAGCCCAGAAAAATAAAGTCTGACACTGTTTCCACTGTTTCCCCATCTATTTCCCATGAAGTGATGGGACCAGATGCCATGATCTTTGTTTTCTGAATGTTGAGCTTTAAGCCAAGTTTTTCACTCTCCAGTTTCACTTTCATCAAGAGGCTTTTTGAGTTCCTCTTCACTTTCTGCCATAAGGGTGGTGTCATCTGCATATCTGAGGTTATTGATATTTCTCCACGCAATCTTGATTCCAGCTTGTGTTTCTTCCAGTCCAGCATTTCTCATGATGTACTCTGCATATAAGTTAAATAAACAGGGTGACAATATACAGCCTTGACGAACTCCTTTTCCTATTTGGAACCAGTCTGTTGTTCCATGTCCAGTTCTAACTGTTGCTTCCTGACCTGCATACAAATTTCTCAAGAGGCAGATCAGGTGGTCTGGTATTCCCATCTCTTTTAGAATTTTCCACAGTTTATTGTTTTTAAGTGACCTCTAATCTTTTTTCAATGAAAAACAGCAGAATATGAATACACTAAATGGAACTACTAATTACACTAAATACACTAAATGGAACATTAATCAGTTGTTAACGGGGGGAAAAAGATGATGATTTAAATAGTTCCCAATTTAAACCACTTTCCTTTGAACTCCGATTGCAATTCTGACATTACCACACAGATACGCATTTTGTCCCCATTCCTGCCAACAATAAGGTGGGTTAGTGAGAGAACCAGAGGCCAAGGCCCATTGTGGATATTCAGGAGAAGGCGTATGCTGCATTAATCGATGGACTTTGCTTATGCAAATAAGAGCTCTCTAAAGGCCTCTTATTCATAATTCACAGATATGGGTTTGACTAGAAATATGGTACATGGCACTTCTTTTATTTTCAAATTAAAAGTGCATCAAGATGATCCATGAAACAGGAAACACAAAGTAGACAGAGCAGTTCTAATGGAAGGTGAGTCCCCAGCCCACCCCTCCCAGCAACAGTGCCTATCAGAGGCGGTCACTTTGAACTGTTTCAGTTTTCAGTTCTGTGGGTGGCCACCTCGACGATTCACCATCTGAACCGATCTTCTTGTCCTCTGTGCAGTTTTGAAATTTCACGATGCTGTCTTAGCCCACTTACGTTTTCTGTCTGTACTCCATGGGCCCTTGCAATCAGAATACACCCTTTCTTCAGTTTGGGGATATTTGATTATTATTTCCCTAATTTCCTACTCTCCATGTTCTCCATTTAGGAAATCCTACAGGATCCCTCCTAGTGCCTTACTCATTTTTCCATTTGCTGTTGAGGGAAGAGATTGCTTTTTCCCTTGAGGGTAAGCACTGGCTGCCCTGTCGCTGGGAGCAGAGTAGGTGGAAGTTTTCCCACTGATAGATATCCACCCAGTTCCTTGTCTCAGCTCCATTTCCCAGACCCGTCCTCATCCTCCCTGACATCCTCTCTAGGTTTTGGTGGGAAGATCCACCCCCAACTGCAGCCTCATCTTGCATATCCTTGGCACTGTGACTCTTTTCTGTTTCTTTCATCAGATTGCCTTGGCCTTCTCTTTTTCAAAATGTGTTTACGGGTTAATTTCTACATAGACTCCTTTATATTCACTAGGGTCTTGGTGTATTAGGCAGAGGGGGTTACACTGTACTCTAATAACAAACAAATCCTGACATTTCTGTGGCTTAATATTACAAAGGTGTATTTCTGCTCATCCTGGGTCTAATTGGGTGCTCCTGTTGGACATGTCTTCTGGTCAGCTGTCCTCCAAGCTGAGTCCTTCACTTCCAGCCATGCAGGCAGGAAGAGATGGATAGCTAGAGGTAGAATGTTTTATAGTGAGGCCTCGAAGTGTGGTATCATCTCTGCCAATGTGAAGTGGCTGGACGTATCAGGAAAAGCTGAGAAATGAAGTTTAGCTGTGTGAAGGAAGGCCAGGAGAACTGGGTATGATAGCCTGGATCAGTTTCCATTACATTCTGCAAGCACAAAAGGCAGCTGTGTGTGCATGAGTGTATGTTCAATTTATTGTCTTGAACTAGGATTACTTTCTATCTTTTAATTGATTTCTTCCCCCAGTGAGAATCAGAAGGCTATCATCAAGAAGTAGCCAAGGATGAACTTGTTGAGCAGACTTTTCCAGACTTTTTTATTTCTAGATTTATTAGGCTGAAAATAAATATAGCTTATAAATTATTTCTTTTAAATTATGCTTAAAAAATCTATAAATAGAATACCTATTCATCGTGCATCAGTTCAGTTCAGTTCAGTTGCTCAGTCGTGTCTGACTCTTTTCGACCTCATGAATCGCAGCACGCCAGGCCTCCCTGTCCATCACCAGCTCCTGGAGTTCACTCAAACTCACATCCATCGAGTTGGTGATGCCATCCAGCCATCTCATCCTCTGTCGTCCCCTTCTCCTCCTGCCCCCAATTCTTCCCAGCATCAGAATCTTTTCCATTGAGTCAACTCTTCGCATGAGGTGGCTAAAGTACTGGAGTTTCAGATTTAGCATCATTCCTTCCAAAGAACACCCAGGGCTGATCTCCTTGCAGTCCAAGGGACTCTCAGGAGTCTTCTCCAACACCACAGTTCAAAAGCATCAATTCTTTGGCGCTCAGCTTTCTTCACAGTCCAACTCTCACATTCATACATGACCACTGGAAAAACCATAGCCTTGACTAGATGGACCTTTGTTGGCAAAGTAAAGTCTCTGCTTTTCAATATGCTGTCTAGGTTGGTCATAACTTTTCTTCCAAGGAGTAAGCATCTTTTAATTTCATGGCTGCAATCACCACCTGCAGTGATTTTGGAGCCCCCCCAAAATAAAGTCTGCCACTGTTTCCACTGTTTCCCCATCTATTTCCCATGAAGTGCTGGGACCAGATGCCATGATCTTCGTTTTCTGAATGTTGAGCTTTAAGCCAACTTTTTCACTCTCCTCTTTCACTTTCATCAAGAGGCTTTTGAGTTCCTCTTCACTTTCTGCCATAAGGGTGGTGTCATCTGCATATCTGAGGTTATTGATATTTCTCCTGGCAATCTTGATTCCAGCTTGTGCTTCTTCCAGCCCAGCGTTTCTCATGAGGTACTCTGCATATAAGTTAAATAAGCAGGGTGACAATATACAGCCTTGACGTACTCCTTTTCCTATTTGGAACCAGTCTGTTGTTCCATGTCCACTTCTAACATGGAAGTTGCTTCCTGACCTGTATACAGGTTTCTCAAGAGGCAGGTCAGGTGGTCTGGTATTCCCCTCTCTTTAAGAATTTTCCACAGTTTATTGTGATCCACACAGTCAAAGGCTTTGGCATAGTCAATAAAGCAGAAATAGATGTTTTTCTGGAACTCTCTTGCTTTTTCGATGATCCAGCAGATGTTGGCAGTTTGATCTCTGGTTCCTCTGCCTTTTCTAAAACCAGTGTAGACATCTGGAAGTTCACGGTTCATGTATTGTTGAAGCCTGGCTTGGAGAATTTTGAGCATTACTTTTACTAGCGTGTGAGATGAGTGCAATTGTGTGGTAGTTTGCGCATTATTTGGCATTGCCTTTCTTTGGGATTGGAATGAAAACTGACCTTTTCCAGTCCTGTGGCCACTGCTGAGTTTTCCAAATTTGCTGGCATATTGAGTGCAGCACTTTCACAGCATCATCTTTCAGGATTTGGAATAGTTCAACTGGAATTCCATCACCTCCACTAGCTTAGTTCATAGTGATGCTTTCTAAGGCCCGCTTGACTTCACATTCCAGGATGTCTGGCTCAAGTGAGTGATCATGCCATCATGATTTTCCTAGTCATGAATATCTTTTTTGTACAGTTCTTCTGGGTATTCTTGCCACTTCTTCTTAGTATCTTCTGCTTCTGTTAGGTCCATACCATTTCTATCCTTTATTGAGCCCATCTTTGCATGAAATGTTCCCTTGGTATTTCTAATTTTCTTGAAGAGATCTCTGGTCTTACCCATTCTGTTGTTTTCCTCTATTTCTTTGCATTGACCGCGGAGGAAGGCTTTCTTATCTCTTCTTGCTATTCTTTGGAACTCTGCATTCAGATGCTTATATCTTTCTTTTTTTCCTTTGCTTTTCACTTCTCTTCTTTTCACAGCTATTTGTAAGGCCTCCCCAGACAGCCGTTTTGCTTTTTTGCATTTCTTTTCCATGGGGATGGTCTTGATCCCTGTCTCCTGTACAATGTCACAAACCTCAGTCCATAGTTCATCAGGCACTCTATCTATCAGATCTAGTCCCTTAAATCTATTTCTCACTTCCACTGTATAATCATAAGGGATTTGATTTAGGTCATACTTGAATGGTCTAGTGGTTTTCCCTACTTTCTTCAATTTAAGTCTGAATCTGGATAGTATCAATTAAAAAGAAGCAATCACTATTAGCTTCAACTCTCAGAGAAAACAGTGCTAACATTTTAATGTATTTCCTTCCATTTCTTCTATGCACAGTACATGTATATATAAACTTTTCATTCTGTTTTCCCTTTCTATTAAGTGTATATATCATATTTTTCTAAAGTGTTCTTTTTATTGGATCTTTGGATTAGTCAAACATTTTGCTCTTATAAGCATTGCTGCTATAAACTTTAAAACATCTTATTTTTTTCTGTATTTAGAATTTTCCCTTAGAAATATAATTACTTATTAAACAGTATAACTTCTTATGGCTACTAGATATGTTTTACAAAGTTGCTTTCTAAAAGAATTTCTTAATTTACTCTAGTACAATATTGAGTATCATGGTTTTGTTCCTCTAATTTTGTGCACAAACAGCATTAATTTCATTGAACCATTAACTAAGTAGAGAGAGATCTCTTTTTGTGACCAATTACATTTCCTATTTTTATATTGTTTATTCGTATAACTTTTACATTTTCCTATTGAAAATCACTGATTTTTAAAAGAATGAGCTTTCTATATATTAAACCTAGTACTCTTTCGCTAACTAATTTTAGCCTGTGCTAGAGGCTTGTTTGTAAACACACCGACTTGGTTTCAATTAACCAAAAATTGATGGGCACTTTGCTTTCTCTCCTTTGCTTTTTATTGTAATGGAGGAATAAGCTATGAACTCACTTTAGGGAACTCACATTTTCTCTGTTCTCTTTCAAGAGGTTTCAGGCAAGAGACAGCTTAGAAAGTTTGCTTAACAACTTTGCTTATAGCTAGAGGAGTGAGTGGAGAGTATAGTTTAACGAGGGAAGATAAGGCAGTTTTAGGGTTGAGCCCTAGTGTGTGTGTGCATGTGTTGGGGACAAGCTAAGTAGCTGGCAGAGCATAAAAGGAGAATCTTTTTAGATATTTAGAAGTGAAGTGGCTGGGGGATGGAGGGGGGAAAGGCTGTGCTGGGCCAGATCAGGAGATTGGGAAGCTGGTTTTGAAGGAATGAGAGTTTATTGCAGAGAGAGGCTGGCAGAGGTCTGCCACAATCAGAGCTTAAGCTAAAACCAAACAAAAGATTTAATGGCTGTTAAAATCATTAAGGAAAAGCACAACCTTGTCAGTCATTTGCACTTCAGTCTCAATGAACTAATAATGACTGGTCCTGATTACTTCCTGAGAACATACTCTGAGAGGAAGGAGGGAACCAACTCACAGCCCCTGGGCTCTGGTGACCAGGAGATGATGATGATAAGAAAAAGGCAGAAACAGAGAGGAAGTGGGAGATTCAAAGATATCTTTTCCGAGTTTGGTTAGGGTGTGACCATTCAGGACAGTGACTGGGGACAGGAGGCAAGGGGAGAGTGTCAAGGACGGGGTTTCTGTGGAGGCTGTAACCTGAGGAAGTGCTGAGGAACACACCCAGGCTCTGGGAGAAGCAGGGGTTTCTGGGGCAGACGAGACGCAGGTGTGTAGGAAGGCCACGCCAGGTGGGACCAGCTGCCTGAGTTGCTTTCTTTGGCCAACAGTATCTCAACAAAATCGGTGGCTGTCCTGCCTCTCAGACGTGAAGACTTCAGGGAGCTGTCAACAGTGTAACTGTCAGGGACGTCTCTGCTCTGAAGCCTTTCTGTGTCAAAACTTGCCAACTCTGCCAGAGAGTCCCAGCAAAAGATACAGCTGATTTACTGCATCTAGATTCAGAGTTCAGTTCAGTTCAGTTCAGTCGCTCAGTCGTGTCCGACTCTTTGCGACCCTATGAATCGCAGCACACCAGGCCTCCCTGTCCATCACCAGCTCCCGGAGTTCACTCAAACTCATGTCCATTGAGTCAGTGATGCCATCCAGCCGTCTCATCCTCCGTTGTCCCCTTCTCCTCCTGCCCCCAATCTCTCCCAGCATCAGAGTCTTTTCCAATGAGTCAACTCTTCGCATGAGGTGGCCAAAGTACTGGAGTTTCAGCTTCAGCATCAGTCCTTCCAATGAATACCCAGGACTGATCTCCTTTAGGATGGACTGGTTGGATCTCCTTGCAGTCCAAGGGACTCTCAAGAGTCTTCTCCAACACCACAGTTCAAAAGCATCAATTCTTCGGCGCTCAGTTTTCTTCACAGTCCAACTCTCACATCCATACATGACTACTGGACAAACCATAGCCTTGACTAGACGGTTCAGAGTAGACGTTCATATATTGGTCAGTGATACAGACAGAGCCAAAAATATGACAGCAGGGATTAAATGTCAAGCCAATGTGATCATTTCTGGATGATGTTAAATAGTGCACTATCTATGGTTTGGAAGCATATTAACTTATATGGACTTTTAAAAACTTGAGTGATAAACTCTGGTGTTGAGGATTACATTATAAATTGAGAATTCAACTTAATAACTAGACCCCCTGCAGGGTGAATCTTTTTTTTTTTTTTTTGACTGTGCTGGGTCTTGTTGCTGTGTGTGGGCTCTCTGGTTGAGGTGCACAGGCTCTTCATCTGGGGAGGCTTCTCTTTTTCTGGAGCATGAGCACCAGTGTGCATGGGCTTCAGGAGTTGTGGCCCATGAGCTTATTTTCCCCGTGACATGTGGGATCTTCCTGGACCAGGGATCAAATTCATGTCTCCTGCATTGACAGGCAGAATTCTTTATCACTGAGCTACCAGGGAAGCACCAGGGTCAATCTGCTTTTTAATATATGACATAATATATGACCGCAAAGAGTAATTTTTTTAGACTAATTTACTGATTTCCAATTTCTGTAGACCTCGTATAGCAACCTGGAAGAGGCTTGGTGAGTCACTGGATTTGAAAGAAGTGAAATGAAATGATAAATACTTCCATGTTGGATTTCTTCCTAGAATAAGGAAGCTTTATTTAAAGCTCCAGTAAATCTTTATAATTTCTTTTCTATGTGTTAAAATTGTGAGTATACTCTTGAAAGCATCTCATCATGAAGCAGATATAATACTGGCTAATTTATATTACAAACTGTTGGGAACCATTACTTTTCAACAACTTACTCACGTCAATAATTTGTACTCAATAACCTAAGATCAGTTCAGTCACTCAGTCATGTTCGACTCTTTGCAACCCCATGGACTGCAGCATGCCAGGCTTACCTGTCCATCACCAACTCCTGGAGCCTACTCAAACCCATGTCCATAGAGTTGGCCATGCCATCCAACCATCTCATCCTCTGTCATCCCCTTTTCCTCCCACCTTCGATCTTTCCCAGCATCAGTGTCTTTTCAAATGAGTCAGTTCTTCACATTGGGTGGCCAAAATATTGGAGTTTCAGCTTCAGCATCAGTCCTTCCAATGAATATTCAGGACTGATTTCCTTTAGGATGGACTGGTTGTATCTCTTTGCTGTCCAAGGGACTCTCAATAGTCTTTTCCAACACCACAGTTCAAAAGCATCAATTCTTCAGCACTCAGCTTTCTTTATAGTTCAACTCTCACATCCCTACATACCCATTGGAAAAACCATAGCTTTGACTAGACAGACCTTTGTTGGCAAAGTAATGTCTCTGCTTTTTAATATGCTGTCTAGGTTGGTCATAACTTTTTTTCCAAGGAGCAAGTGTCTTTTAATTTCATGGCTGCAGTCACCATCTGCAGTGATTTTGGAGCCCCTCAAAATAAAGTCTGTCAGTGTTTCCATTGTTTATGCATCTATTTGCCATAAAGAGATGGGACTGGATGCCATGATTTTAGTATCCTGAATGTTGAGTTTTAAGCCAGCTTTTTCACTCTCCTCTTTCGCTTTCATCAAGAGGCTCTTTAGCTCTTCTTTGCTTTCTGCCATAAGGGTGGTATCTGCATATCTGAGTTTATTGATATTTTTCCCTGCAATCTTGATTCCAGCTTGTGCTCCATCCAGTCCAGCATTTCTCACGATGTGTTCTGCATATAAGTTGAATATACTTAAAGTACTCCTTTCCTGATTTGGAGCCAGTCTGTTGTTCCATATCCGGTGTTAGCTGTTGCTTCTTGACCTTCGTACAGGTTTCTCAGGAGGCAGGTCAGGTGGTCTGGTGTTCCCATCTCTTTAAGATGCGAAAGGCAAAGGAAAAAAGGAAAGGTATACCCGTTTGAATGCAGAGTTCCAAAGAATAGCAAGGAGAGATAAGAAAGCCTTCCTCAGCAATCAATGCAAAGAAATAGAGGAAAACAATATAATGGGAAAGACTAGAGATCTCTTCAAGAAAATTAGAGATACCAAGGGAACATTTCATGCAAAGATGGGCACAATAAAGGACAGAAATGGTATGGACCTAAAAGAAGCAGAAGATATTAAAAAGAGGCAAGAATACACAGAGTTTAGTGTTCAGTTCAGTCGCTTAGTCATGTCTGACTCTGCGACCCCATGGACTGCAGCACGCCAAGCCTCCCTGTCCATCACCAACTCCCAGAGTTTACTCAAACTCATGTCCATTGAGTCGGTGATACCATCCAACCATCTCATCCTCTACTGGAGTGGGTAGCCTTTCCCTTCTCCAGGGGATCTTCCCAACCCAGGGATTGAACCCAGGTCTCCTGCATTGCAGGTGGATTCTTTACCAGCTGAGCCACAAGAGAAGCCCAAGAGTATACAGAAGAACTATACAAAAAAGATCTTCATGACCCAGATAACCATGATGGTGTGATTACTCACCTAGAGCCAGATATCCTGGAGTGCAAAGTCAAGTGGACCTTAGGAAACATCACTACGAACAAAGTTAGTGGAGGTGATGGAGTTCCAGTTGAGCTATTTAAAATCCTAAAAGATGATGCTATGAAAGTGCTGCACTCAATATGCCAGCAAATTTGGAAAACTCAGCAGTGGCCACAGGACTGGAAAAGGTCAGTTTTCATTCCAATCCCAAAGAAAGGCAATGCCAAAGAATGCTCAAACCACTGCACAATTGCACTCATCTCACATGCTAGCAAAGTAATGCTCAAGATACTTCAAGTCAGGCTTCAACAGTACATGAACCATGAATTTCCAGATGTTCAAGCTGGATTTAGAAAAGGCAGAGGAACTAGAGATCAAATTGCCAACATGCATTGGATCATAAAAAAGCAAGAGAGTTCCAGAAAAACATCTACTTCTGCCGTATTGACTATGCCGAAGCCTTTGACTGTGTGGATCACAACAATAACCTAAATACTTAGGTAAACAAATGATATCCTACTGTTCTAATTTCAGGTGTTACCCTAAAACTGAGAACAAAGGAGTAACTCCTGCTTTCCAAAGAGGGGGCTGGAAACATCTCTGCTGGACTGAGTAAGGGGTCAGCAGAGCCAGCCGTGAAGTCCTGTCACCTGCTCAGCCTACCCAGGATAAGACTAGACCTCTGGAAGATGGGTTGAAAAGAACTATCAAAGTAAAGTGTAAGGAGTTAAACTTAAGAGTTGTGTCAGCCTAGGAGGCAGTGGCTGCTCATGGATCCTCTTAAAGAAGGAGAATCTGCCATTTCACTTCCTACCTGGATGTTTGCTGGGCCACCAAGTTCACAGCCCCCTGCGTGTGCTGGCATGGACTCTGGGTGAGTGTTCTCAGAAGCTGTCTGGTGAAGGGCAAAGGATGGCAGCAAGGCCTGGCCTCACTCTGGAAAAAGTGGCAAGAAGATTAATTTTCCTAGCTTGAGTCATTTTATGGGACCTTTCTGAAAGAATGAGCTGCAGACCAGAGGCCCAGAAACCTTTTCAGAAGGTTCAAAACCTCATTCACAACTGATGTTCAGACCTCTCCTGACATGATGGACTGACTACACTATCTGAGTATCTTTCTATACTATCTGAGTAACTCTTACTGTCCCTGTAAGAGTATCCTCACTCCTACCCCCTTGGAAACCTGCCCCAGGGAAGACTGGGAGCAGGGTTCCTAGAAGGAAACCACTAGGAGGAATGAGTTTGAGCAGGTAGGTCAGACCCAGCCTGAGACCTGCTGTCAGAAGGGTAAGGGACTCAGGACCGCTGGAGCCCTCCCTCCCACCCTCTCAAAAGCAGTGAGAGAAGGCTGCAGTGGGAGACAAAGCCCTCCATCCCATAGCTGTGACTGTCCTTCACTCTTCTGGACAAGGAGGACATTATAAACACTGTTCCCCATCAGCCAGAGGAAGGGAGTGTGGCTGTCCTATGGTGGAGACCGTGAGGAGTGCCGAGGCTGGTCCACAGAAAGGGCTGAAGCTGCAGGCAGCTGTGGTCGGTCATGAGCTACTCAGCGCAGGCTGGGGTGGGCTTGGCAACCAAACAGGAGTGATGCGGACCCCAGCAGCCCAGAACTGCGTGCTGGGGAAGCAGCTGGAGCGGGGGGCCGGGCTGAGAAGATCATGGCTCAGCCCTGAACATGGGTAATCTCAGCACCCTGCCTCCCCTTTCAGGTCCTCCCAGAAAGCTTGGGGCAGGGAGCCTAGAGGTAACCAGGCTCTAGTGGATGAGGGTCACTCACAGAGCCAACATACAGCCTAAAAACTGGATGGGGTCCTGGGAACCCCAAGTTATCCAACAGATACAAGTGTGACCCACCCTAAGGGTTATGTTGCTTCATCGTGCTCAGGGGATGCACTTTGTAAAGTGTTTACATTAGACAGCACTCTACAGCACTGGTAAGGGTCGACAAGCTTGGTGACTTTCGGCATTTACTAGACTTTGGGCATTTACTAGTTTTGGGCTTTCCAGGTGGCACTAATGGTAAAGAACCCACCTGCCATTGCAGATAGACCTAACAGATGTGGGTTCGATCCCTGGGTGGGGAAGATCCTCTGGAAGAGGGCATGGCAACCCACTCCAGTATTCTTGTCTAGGAAATCTCATGGACAGAGGAGCCTGGTGAGCCACAGTCCACATCACGAAGAGTGGGACATGACTGAAGCGACTTAGAGTGCATGCGTGCAGAGCAGTTTTGCCCAGGTTCTTATCTAAGCAGAAACCTTTTAAAATTTGTGAATTCCCCACGAAGCAAGTCTCTGGTGGAGTAGAAAATGAAAAGTGGCCCACCCCAAATGCTTCTTCTCTGGAGGGCCGCGCTCTGCCGGTGGACTGGACATGGCCCGGCAAGGAGGCTCCTCCATCAGATAGATTTCCTAGCCAGTGTGGGGTCAGCACACAGGCTCCGCTGTATGCCCCCGTATGGTGTAACCCGAACAGAAACATGCAATGATTTCTTTGTCCAGGGGAAGTTCAGCGGCACAAACTCCATGACCCTCTAACCTCCCAATCCCCTTCCTCTGTGTGTCCTCTTTCCTCTTGCCTTGTTTTGTTGAGGGATTTTCTTTGTCTTCGGCTTCTGCTTCATTTAGCCGGCCCTCTGTGGGTCTCTGGCACCTGAGAAGGTCTGAATGTGGCCTTTGTGTTCGCTGGACTGTGCTGTGCCCAGCCGGGCAGAGATGATCACGGAGCTTTGCTATGGCTTCATAACTGCAAATTGCTCAGCCTTTTGTCCTTTAATCCTCATAAGCCTTTGTGCTGAAGGCAGAGCCCCATTATCATCGCCTTCATTTTCCGGTCCAGGGGGCGTGTGATATGTGACTTGTTCAAGAACGCAGGTTGAGTTGAGAATGGGCCTGCTCTGGGCCACAGGCACCTTGAAAATGAAGGTAACGGTGGTGAAGTCAAACTGGGAGGGGGCGAAAGCCAGGGCAGCGGAGGCGTGTAGGCTTCTGCAGAACTCCTGACACTCTAAGTGGAAGGTGGGCTCTACTCACTGTGTCAGACCTCAAGGAGGGGCTCGTGCCCTCACCTTGCTTCTGGGTGGTAGAGCCCACAGGAGACCCCTTGGAGGCAGGTGCTGGCTGGGCTCCTTGGTTCCTCCGGGTCGTCTGTCTGCGGACGGGTCCATGGTGGAGCTCTCCCTGTCCCCACTGTGCACGCTTGTCCGCCCTCCTCTGTGCTCCCTGCTCTTACAGCTTTCAAAGGTACCTTGTACTGGGACAACCTTGGTCATCAGGCTTTCAAGCTCCCTAGTTCTTCTCCTTTCCATGTCTACTGAGCTGTTCTTTCATGAATCCCCTCTCCTTTCCTTCTGTTTCCAAGAAAAAGATGCCTCAGCCTTCATTCCTGGGAAGGGCTGCATTTTGACCGACCTTCTGAGTGAGCCCTCACCCTCTCCCCAGGACCCCTTGCCCCCAAGCATCTGACCTCCCCTATTGCTCTGGAGCCCACGAGTGTCCACATTCACGGAGCTCCTTTAGCAATTTCACTTTCTCTGCACACTCTCATCTGGGTACTTCCCTCTCCCCCACCACACACTCTCTACATTAGTGGACCTGACTTCATGGCGTCATTTTCTGGCCCCTCCCCCAACTTTTAGCTCCCAGTCATCTGGCTCTTACCCCACCTGTTAGGATGCTGCCTTCATGCTAATATTTTTTTTGGTTGCCAGTGATCTGTGAATGACTATGCCCTGTTTTTTTTCTGGCTTAATTTGTGATTTTTATCCCTGTAACGTTTGCCATTGTAGATTATCCCATGCTCTTGGACGCTGTTTGTCTCACTGAGCCCTGTGACACAGCCTGGCTTTGTCCCTTCCTGTGTTTACCTGCCCTTGTCTCCTTCATAAGCCCTCACAGGCATAGCCAAGGCTGTTCTCATCTTCTTCACGTCCCCCATAGACCTCACGTGCTGACGACCCACAACAGTATGACACCCACATTTCTGCTTCTGCCTTGAAATTCTCCACTGTGTTCCCATTCCAAATTTCCAGCGTGTCACTGGGCTTTCCCAAATTGATGACATGATGATAGCTGAAGCAAAATGTGTATAAAATGGAATTCATCATCTGCTTCTTCCTCCCACCTCCCCATCTCTGTTAATCACGTCCCCCGGCACTAAGCCTCCGGCCATCACCTTTTTCTCCTTGTCTCCTACCATCCACTTACGGCCTGTCACTCCCTCAGGGGCTGTGTGCCTGGAACCTGTCCTTCACCCTCCCACTGCCATGGCCCTGGTTCGGTGCCCCTGACCTTTGCCTCCCTCACCTCCATCACCTCTTCCCTGGGTTCCCTGGGATCCCTTTCTCCCCAGACTCTTTCCTGTAGCCCATACTGCACTTTCTAGAGATGAATTTTCCTGAATTTCCAGTTGCAGAGTTATAGTTATTTGGTCCTATCATTTCCTGGCTCAGACGTTATCAGTGGAGTCTTATTGCTTCTGAAGTCAGCTTCAAACACAACTGCCTCAGGACCCTGGCCCACATTTCTAGCTTATTCTCGCTTCTAATTTCCCAGAAGACTCTGCTTCATTCAAAATTAAAATCCCCAAAGTGTTCCTTGTTATTTTTTTCAGCCTTGGTTTTTAGCATTTCTACTTGGTCTGACACCCTTTTTCTGCTTTCCATCTCCAGTGCTTCAAAACTCCCCATTCTTCATGGCCCTGAGTCTATACTGCTGCTACTTCAAGGGGTCAATTTAGGAAGGAAGGAAAGAAAGAAGGAAGGGGAGTCCTACAATATGGCTCAGCTATTGATCCGATACCCTCAACATTCAGGCACCTTTGGGCTCCCATCACTGTGGTGCTGTGAGCTTCTCAGACTCAGCACCACACAGAATCATCTGGGAGCTTTTAAAAGCACTAATGTTGGGCTGCATCCCAGACCAATTAAATCAAAATCACTGTGGCTGTGACCCAGTTATTAGTATTTTTTAAAGCTCACCAAGTGATTCCTATATGCAGCCAAGAATTTGTGTGTGCTAATATGTGACATTTTTGTAGATTATTTTAGGGGTACTGCATTTTTTATTTTGTCAAACTATTGGTCCTTGAGGAATTCTTTGTTTTTGTAGCCTTCTTGATGTCTAGCCCTGTTTCTTATCCTCAGTGGACCTTCAGAGAAAAAAGCACTTTGAATGAATTTAAGAATGGAAAACAAAAGAGTCATTTTTTTAGGGAGGAAGGCAGATTGGCTTAGTGGCTAGCCCACACTGGAAATGGTGAACTGAGAGTCTTTTGTATGTAAAACAACTCATTTCAAATATTTCATATAATCGTTTTGTATCCAGGCAGTTAATATGCCAGTTAAGTATTTATTAATATTTGTCTAGTAAGGCTATACTTTGCCCATATTATAATAGCAACTAATAAAATGAGTGAGTAGCTTTCTACCCATGGATTGTTATCAAGATTAAATGAGTAGAGCTTCTGGGGGAAAAAAAAAACTTTAAAAAGAACGGTTGAAATGTTATTTTCAATGAAGCTGCATTTCTGAAAGAATTGAACATAAAGAGCTCATATGTGATGCAGTATTCTTTTTATGAACCCCATTGCCTGGATTAAGTCAAATGGAAAACTAACGTTATCTCGGGCATTTCCACTTCTTTCCACACACTGTATTTCTAGTAACAACATGTGGATGTTGCAGAGCTTACTTTAGTCTGTGGGGGTGAGAAGGGAATATATTTGTGCCTGGATTGTCGCTATATTCAGGCTGAGGTGGTCCCTTACAGAAAAAATAATAAAAGAGCAAACAAGGAGAATCGATGGGGTAATCCTAAAGGAAATCAGTCCTAAATATTCATTGGAAGGACTGATGCTGAAGCTGAAACTCCAATACTTTGGCCACCTGATGTGAAGAACTGACTCATTGGAAAAGACCCTGATGCTGGGAAAGATTGAAGGTGGGAGGAGAAGGGGACGACAGAGGATGAGATGTTGGATGGCATCACTGACTCAATGGACATGAGTTTAAGTAACCTCCGGGAGCTGGTGATGGACAGGGAGGCCTGGCGTGCTGCAGTATATGGGGTCACGAGGAGTCAGACATGACTGAATAACTTAATGGAACTGAATTCTTTTTTCTAGTGTATAAAATCATGGGTAATTCATGGAGTGTGACTGAATGGCCTGGATTCTGGAGACAGACAGACTAGTGTTCAAATTCTGACTTGTTTACCAGCTGGGCTGTCTTGGGACAAAGTGCTCAGCCTCTCTGAGCTTGGGGTCTCGGTTGCGAGACAGGGAGAAACACATTTCAGTGTCGTGGGGAGGGTTGATGTATATAATGTATTTAAGGCAGCGGACTCTTCGTAGGACCTTGTGAAAGCTTCTCATTTCCTTAAAGCTCCATGGATATCAGGGATTTTCTTACCCCTATGACTTAGTATGGGCTTCCCAGGTGGCACAGTGGTAAAGAATCACCTGCCAAAGCAGGAGACACAGGAGAAGTGGGTTTGCAAAGAGCTGGACACAACTGAGCAACTGAGCACACACATGCCTTAGTGCGCTTCCTCTTAGTGTTTTTCAGGGCATGCAGTTTATTCGTGAGTTTGTAGACAGAAAGATGCATTTTCATTTTGGATCTGAGAATTTTTCATCCTTAAAACCATATAATGATTTCCTTTGTTTTTTCTCCCGTAAATTCATTGAGCATTTGAATTACTTTGCAGGGTCTTTGCTGTAAATTTTACTCACCACATGAAATTTAAACAGGAGAAATGTAATGGTATAACAGTTACCTTTTGGTAAGTTTATGGAGAATGTAGGGTAGTATACTAATTTTGCTTCCAAGGGACCCACATTTTCATCTGAAAAAAATTATGAAACTGAGTCCCATTTGTAGAAGTTTCTGGAAACTCAAATTAAGCTGTCTCTATACTTCTGTAAGAAACAAGTCTTTGGTGGGCTTTTGTGTAGTTTATTGCATTGTATGTAGATGGATTGAGCTAGTTACAATAGTCTCTTACATCACAGAGAGGACCATCACTCCAGTTACAAGTCCTACATACGAGTCAAATCTTATCAAAGAACATCATAGAAACCTTGAAAAAAGCCTGACATTTTGTTAAAACAACTGGCAAATCGATTTTTCCTTCCTCTCTTCTGCATTCCTTTCCTTATCCACAACAGTGTGCAATTTGTATAATACTATATCCAGTCTTCCTCCTTTTTCCTTACCCAAGTACCATCTATGCAACCCAAAATTAATTTTTCAGGCATGAAACTGGGCACTTCACTGCCCAATGCAGAAAGCCTTTACAAATCCAGCTGGAATAGAGTGGAAGGGCATACCAGATTGATGTCAAGGCCTGCTTACATGGAAGTAAAATTAAACTTATGGACTGGAGAGGGAAGTTTAATTTTTATGTGCCTCCTCCCTAAAAGCCAACTAAAATCTAGGAAGATGGAAACTATCTGAGCTGGTTTGAGTGGACCAAACCCATTTCATTTTTAAGTGCTGCTTTTGGTTCATTCCTTACGAAGTGAAGGCAGAGACTAGTTCCTGTGGGATTAAGAACAACCAAGAGAGCCTCTAATACTAGACTATTACTGTATTAGCATTTTTTAGTTCCTTGCCCAGATAGCCTATCCTGTGTCTTTCTAAAAAAAATATTTTTTAAAAGAAAGAAATAAAATACATTTTCTGTTCACCCAAATTTTAATTCTCTGAAATTCATTCACTGCTAAGCACTTCCAATTCCTGGAAAACTCATTAGATTTTTTCCCCTAGCTTCCTCCATGACAAAGCTGTGCTTCCCCAGTGGACCACCTCATCTTTGAGTTTCTAGTCCTTGGAATTTCCCCAGTGGACCACCTCATCTTTGAGTTTCTAGTCCTTGGAATTTCGCTTCTCAGTTCCAAAGCTAAGGAGCCAGCAGGCATTCCTTCCTTGTCTCAAAGTCCTTTTCCTTATTTTGAATACCCCAACTTGTCTAAATTTACCAAGGGGGAAAAGGAATGTATCACTTTGGCCTGAAAAATTTCTTGCTGAGTCCATATTCCATGAAAATAACATAATGATAGTTGGAAGAAGTTGCCAATCCCAATTTAAAAACCAAAAACCTAAACAGACCAGATAATTTCAGAGAGAATCTTCCTGTGATTGTTCTTGCTCATACAGTGATTGAAACATTTCAGGCTTAACTATAGTTAGTTTTACAGAAGGTAGAGCTAGTGATCATGCTGAACTGAATTTTCCCCATCCTAATCTATTTCAGATAATAGAGTCTGTGTAGAGGATGAGTTCTTAGACAAGGTTTTTCAACTGCTAGCCAAGGTGTGTTTTTTTATCTGAATACCTGAGAAATCACAAAGGTTTAATCCATATAGGTTTGGCCACAGATTTTATGTATATTCTGTGATTGGAGTCTATGCCATAGTCATTGAATTTTGGGATTAGGAGCAACCTTAGAGGTATCTAGTTAAGTGCCCTCCTCCACATTCTACAAGTGAGACAATGCAGTTTGTATGAGATCTCACAGCTGAATACATTTGAGATATTTTTAGTTTAACTTCCCTCCCCAGGAATCAGTGTTTAATTCTTTTTATATCCAAATACTATTTCAATGAATGGATATGCCATATTTTGTTTATTCATTTGATTTATTTCCACCTGTTGGCTATTGCTGCTATGAACATTTGTGTATAAGTTTTTTTTTGTGTGTGTATATGTATATTACTTCTCTTGGAGTGGAGTTGGTAGGTCAAATAGTAACCCTATGTTTAACTTTTTAAGGAGCTGCTTTATTGTTTCCATAGTGGCTATACCATTTTACATTCCTACCAGTGCTGTATGAAGGTCTCAATTTCTCCACATCCTCAACAAAGCTTATATCTCAACAATAATCTCCTTGTGGTTTTGATTTCCATTTCTCTGATTATTAATGATGTTGGGGACTTTTTCATGTGTTTATTGTCCATTTGCATTTCTCTGATGAAGTCTGTTTCAGATCATAATAATATCTTTGGGGAGAAAAATGTGTACATTGGTAAATCAGATAGAAAAAGATTTGGAAAAAGAAAAAAATTTCATTCCTATGTGTTACTACGACTATTGTGACTGAAAAAAAGACACCAGAAGAAATGGGAATGTGTATATAATCATATATGCATATTTATACACACATATATATACGGGTCAGGAAGCAACAGTTAGAACTGGACATGGAACAACAGACTGGTTTCAAATCGGGAAAGGAGTGCGTCAAGGCTGTATATTGTCACCCTGCTTATTTAGCTTATATGCAGAGTACATCATGAGAAACGCTGGGCTGGATGAAGCACAACCTGGAATCAAGATTGCTGGGAGAAATATCAATAACCTCAGATATGCAGATGACACCACCCTTAACGGTAGAAAGTGAAGAAGAGCTAAAGAGCAGCTTGATGAAGGAGAAAGAGGAGAGTGAAAAAGCTGGCTTAAAACTCAACATTCAGAAAACTAAGATCATGGCATCCAGTCTTTTCTCTTCATGGCAAATAGATGGGGAAACAGTGGAAACAGCGAGAGACTTTATTTTAAGGGGCTCCAAAATCACTGCAGATGGTGAGTGCAGCCATGAAATTAAAAGATGCTTGCTCCTTAGAAGAAAGGCTATGACCAACCTAGACAGTGTATTGAAAAGAAGAGACATTACTTTGCCAACAAAGGTCCTTCTAATCAAAGCTATGGTTTTTCCAGTAGTCATGTATGGATGTGAGAGTTGGACCATAAAGAAAGCTGAGTGTTGAAGAATTGGTGCTTTTGAACTGTGACATTGGAGAAGACTTTTGAGAGTCCCTTAGACTCCAAGGAGATCCAACCAGTCCATTCTAAAGGAAATCAGTCCTGAATATTCATCAGAAGGACTGATGTTGAAGCTGAAACTCCAATACTTTGGCCACCTGATGCAAAGAACTGACTCACTAGAAAAGAGCCTGATCCTAGGAAAGATTGAAGGCAGGACGAGAAGGGGCCGACAGAGGATGAGATGGTTGGATGGCATCACTGACTCAATGGATGTGAATTTGAACAAGCTCCAGGAGTTGGTGAAGGACAGGGAAGTCTGGTGTGCTGCAGTCCATGGGGTAGCAAAGAGTTGAACATGACTGAATGACTGAACTGATTCAACTGCCCTGTTCAGTTGGCACCTGTTGTATCCAAGACATCATGATCAGTTAAAAGGACATATTGAAAGAATAAAATAGGTTAAATAACTTTTAGGCAAGTAATCAAAGCTCCTATAGAATACATGTCATCTTAGAGTTTGTATACAGTCTTTTACATATAGACTATGCAATCGTGTAGTAGATGGATTTATTTTGATTTATCCATGTACTCAGCCCACATAATGAATGGGTATATCAGAAAGTCCTGTTGATATTTTTTTCAAAATACAATGTCATTTCTACCACTTCCACCCTAGATAAGATATTTGTTAGCTTTATGCTTGTATTATTGCTTTAATTAGCCTCAAAACTCTAGTCTCTGTACTTCATTTTGTTCCAAAGTCATGACAAAATGAATTTTATAAAACAAAACAGCAAACCCCTCAGATTTTATCATTTTATCCTTTTGCTCAAAACCTTCAATGATTCCTCTTTTCTTATTTAATGAATTCTTTGCCAAGTTAAATTTGGTCTTAGAAGGGAGGAGGAAAGGCTGGAAGGATGGGATGTAATTTTACAGGGTTGGTGATGGGAAACAGAGGCAATTGCTGTCCTTTTTGACGGCTCTTATTTTCCCTGTAAAGCAGGAATTGAGGGGCTCAGCTTTGGGTGGGAGGTGGTGGTTAGAAGTGGGAGGTCTGAGGAGAATGAAGATTCGGAATGGCTTCTGTCTTAGGAGGGATACAGTACTGTAAGGCAGTGTAGGGCCAGTGGAGATGGGAAACAGTGACTGTCCCCTGTGGTGATAAGGAGCATGGGCTCTGAGATAAGACATGCTTGGATTCAAGCCTCAGTGAGTCCCTATTCTGACACACTGTGTGACTTTTTGGGCAGTTGTATAATGTCTCTGATGGGGTTTCCTGGGTAAGCTGGTTAAGAATCTGCCTGTGCTGCTAGAGATGCTGGTTCAATTTCTGGCTCAGGACATTCACTTGGAGAAGGGATAGGCTGCCCACTCCAGTATTCCTGGGCTTCCCTGGTGGCTCAGATGGTAAAGAATCGACCTGCAATGCGGGAGACCTGGGTTTGATCCCTGGGTTGGGAAGATCCCCTGGAGCAGGGCATGGCAACCTCCTGCAATATTCTTCCCTGGAGAATCCCCATGGACAGAGGAGCCTGGCGGGCAGGGGTCCACGGGGTCACAAAGAGTCAGATATGACTGAGTAAGTACGCGCACATACACACACACACACACACACACACACACAATTTCTCTGATAGTTTGTTCATGGCTTAGAGGTCATATTACTTCACTAGGTTGCTGATCGGCTTGTTGGGAGGATTCAATGAGATAGCCCAAGTGTCTGGCAGGTAGTTAGCACTTAATAAATGTTTTATTGCATTTTTAAAATTGAAGTATAGCTGATGTTCAATATTATACAAGTTATAATATATACATAATATATAAAAATATATATCATGTATCATATATATTACATATATAATATATTTATAAAATTATAATGTATACATATATATTATATATAAAATATATACATATATACACACATATATCATATGTATATGTGATTATATATTATATATAATATATGGTATATATTATTAATATAGATAATATAATTATTTTAATTATAATATATCACATATAAAATATATACTATATATTATATAATCATATATTTAATATATATTTTATATATAATTGTTTTTATAATTATTTTATATTATATTACTATATATAATATATGATATATTATAATTAATATAGATAATTATATTATGATTACCTGTATTAATTATAACAATATGTATCATATTAATATATTATATATAATATATAACCATATATAATATATATGACATTATAATAAAATATATTAATATATTATATAATGTATAATTAAATATAATACATATCACATATTACTATAACATAATATATTTAATTATATATTAATTATATAATATATGTATATATTATATAATACATAATATCATATATAGTTAATATATTAACAAAATCTTAATCCTTATATATTAAGGATTTTATATATAATATAATATTATTATATATTATACATTATGTATTATATATAATATATTATTATATTATATAATATGCATATTGTATATAATATAATTATATATCATATGAGGTGAACAATATAATGATTCACAATTTTTAGAGGTTATACCCATTTATAGTTATTATAAAATAGTAGCTATATTCCCCACATTGTGCAATATATCCTTATAGCTTATTTATACATAGTAGTTTGTACCTCTTAATTCTCAACCCCTATATTTCCCTTACCCACTTCCCTCTCTCCACTGGTAACCATTAGTTTGTTCCCTGTATCTGTTGAATTTGTTTAGATTCTGCATATAAATGATATCATACCATATTTGCCTTTGACATTTCTTTTTTTTAAACTTTTAAAGAATTAATTTTATTAAAACTGTTTTTCGGCTGTTTTAGGTCTTCACTGTGGTGCTCAGGCTCTTTTGCAGTGTGTGGGCTCTCTCTAGTTGTGGCACATTGGTTTCCCTACTTGAGATGCATGGGTTCTAGTTGTGATGCATTGGTTTCTCTAGTTGTGATGCCCGGGTTCGCTGGTTCCAGTGCTCAGACTCAGTTGCCCCATAGAATCTTAATTCTGGGATCTTAATTCCCTGACCAGGTGTTTCTCTAGTTGTGATGCCTGGGTTCTCTGGTTCCAGTGCTCAGACTCAGTTGCCCCACAGAATGTTGGGATCTTAATTCCCTGACCAGGGATTGAACCTGCATCCTCTGCATTGGAAGGTGGATTCTTAACCACTGGACCACCAGGGAAGTCCCTGTCTGACTTATTTCACTTAGTATAATGCCCAACAAATCTGTCCACATTGCTACAAATGGTAAAATTTCATTCTTTTTAATGGCTGAGTAGTATTCCATTATATATATATATCTCACATCTTCTTTATTCATCTGTTTATGGACACTTAAGTTGCTTCCATATCTTGGCTATTGTAAATAATATGGCTATGAACATTGGGGTTCATGTGTCTTTTTGAATTAGTGGGTTTTTTTTTTTCAGATATATAGTCAAGAGTAGCATTGTTGCATCATAGCATAATTCTATTTATAGGTTTTTGAGAAATTTTCGTACTATTTTCCACAGTAACTGCACCAGTTATAATCCCACCAGCAATGTAGGAGGGTTCCCTTTTCTATGTAGCCTCACCAACATTTATTATTTGTATCTTTTTTTGATGATAGTCATTCTGACAGGTGTAAGGTAGTATCTCATTGTGGTTTTGATTTGCATTTCTGGTTGGTGATGGACAGGGAGGCCTGGCGTGCTGCAATTCATGGGGTCGCAAAGAGTCGGACACGACTGAGCGACTGAACTGAACTGAGCTGAATGATTAGTGATATTGAGCATCTTTTCATGTGCCTGTTAAATATCTGCATTTCCTATTTGGAAAATGTCTATTCAGTTCTTTTGCCCATTTTAAAAATTGGGTTATTTGTTTCTTTGATGTCAAGCTATATGATCTGCTTATATATGTTAGATATTAATCGCTTATTGGTTGTATTTTTTGCAAATATTTTCTCCCATTCAGTAGGTTGCCTTTTCTTTTTGTCAGTGGTTTCTTTTGCTGTGCAAAAGCTTTTAAGTTTAATTAGGTCCATTTGTTTATTTTTGCTTTTATTTCCTTTGCTTTAGGAGGTGGATCCAAGAAAGTATTGCTATGATGTATGCCAAAGAGTGTTCTGCCTATGTTTTCCTCTAGCTTTATGGTACCTGATCTTACAGTTAGAACTTTAAGCCATTTTGCCCGTTGAGTTTATTTTTGTATATGGTGTTAGAGAATGTTCTAATTTCACTCTTGTATACATAGCTGTCCAGTTTTCACAGCATGACTTGTTGAAGAGACTGTGTTTTCTCCATGGCATAGTCTTGCCTCCTGTGTCATAGTTTAATTGACATAAGTGTATGTATTTACTTCTCGGCTGTCTGTTCTGTCCCTGTGACCTGTGTGTCTGCTTTTGTGCCAGTACCATACTGTCCTGATTACTGTGGCTTTATAGTGTAGTCTGAAGTCAGGGAGTATGATTCCTCCAGCTCTGTTCTTCTTTCTCAAGATTGTTTTGGCTACTTGGAGACTTTTGTTTGACATACTAAATTTAAAATTATTTTTCCTAGGTCTGTGAAAAATTCCATTGGCATTTCGATAGGGATTGCACTGAATTTGTAGAAAGAAATTCAAGAAGAAAAGGGAGAGGGCCTGAATTAACAAAATCAGGAGTGAAAAGAAGAAATTACAACTGATACCACAAAAATACAAAGGATCGTAAGAGACTACTACAAACAATAAAATGGATAATCTAGAAAATTACAATCTTGACTAAACCAGGAAGAAATAGAAAATATGAACAGACCAATTACAGACTCAGTAACAAAATTGAGTCAGTAATTTAAAAGCTTCAAATGACACAGGTGAATTATACAAAACATTTAGAGAACAGTTAAAACCTATCCTCAAACTATTCTAAAAAACTGCAGAGGGAGGAACACATCTGAATTCATTATGGGAGACAAGTATCATCCTGATGCCAAAACCAGACAAAGAGATCACAAAGAAAGAAAATCACAGGCCAATATCACCGATGAATATAGATGCAAAAATCCCCAACAAAATATTAACAAACTGAATCCAACAACACATTTAAAGGATCATGCACCATGCTCAAGGGGGATTTATCCCAGGGCTGCAAGGATTTTTGAATATCTGCAAATCAGTCAGTGTCATACACCACATTAACAAACTGAAAAATAAAACCATATGATCATCTCAATTGATGCAGAAAAACTCTTAACAAAATTCAATATCCATTTATGACAAAAACTGTCCAGAAACTGGGCATAGAGGGAGCATACCTCATCATAATAAAGGTCATGTATGACAAGCCCATAGCTAACATACTCAATGGTGAAAAGCTGAAAGCATTTCCTAAGATCAGGAACCAGACAAGGGTGTCTACTCTTGTCACTTTTATTCAGCATAGTTTTAGAAGTCCTACCATGGAAATCAAAGAAGAAAAGGAAATAACAGAAATCTAAATTGGAAAGGAAGAAGTAAAACTGTCTGTCACTGTTTGCAGATGACATGATACTACACACAGAAAATCTTAAACACACCACTAGGAAAACTACTAGAGCTCATCAATGAATTCAGTTAAGTTGTAGGATACAAAATTAATGTACAGAAATCTGTTGCACTCCTATACACTAACAATGAAACTATCAGAGATGGGAATTAAGAAAACAATCCCATCTACCATTCATCAAAAAGAATAAAATACCTAGAAATAAACTTACCTAAGGAGGTAAAATACTTGGAAAATTATGAGACTGATGAAAGAAATTGAAGATGACCTAAACAAATGGAAAGATATACCCGGTGTTCTTGGACTGAAAAAATTAATATTGTTAAATATTTTCTATTATTGATGTTGTTACTGTTGTTATTATTATTCTAATAGTAATTTACCAGTCTGGTCCTTAACTAGTGCTAACAGTATATATGTATGCCGTGGAGAAGGTGGAAAGCTGAATGTGCATAGATCTAGGGAGACATGATGGGAGGCCAGTTAGGCAGATGACTTGATGAGAGTGGTCAGATGATAGAATTGAAGCTGGCTGTGTGTAGCCACAGTTGGATGGGGCTGATAGATATGGGGAATAACTCAGTGAGAGAACTAGGGCAGGAGAGTATAATGAGAGAGCAGGAAGTCTGGGCTTAATATTTCAAAGGTGGCCATGGTCACTGCTGCTGCTGCTAAGTCACTTCAGTCGTGTCCGACTCTGTGCAACCCCATAGATGGCAGCCCACCAGGCTCCCCCGTCCCTGGGATTCTCCAGGCAAGAATACTGGAGTGGGTTGCCATTTCCTTCTCCAATCCATGAAAAGTGAAAAGTGAAAGTGAAGTCACTCAGTCGTGTCCAACTCCTAGCGACCCCATGGGCTGCAGCCTACCAGGCTCCTCCATCCATGGGATTTTCCAGGCAAGACTACTGGAGTGGGGTGCCATTGCCTTCTCTGGCCATGGTCACAGATGAAAATAATTAATCTATGTTAGTATGTCTGCCTACTCAAGATGATCAGATATGGTAATTTGTATAGTAAAATGTCTTGTTACTTCTTAATCCCCACAGACAGATCAAGGAACTGAGAAACTTGGAGATGAGTATTGGGATGAAGTCAGTGAACAGGTACTAAAGTGTTACAAGAATGAGAGGGGTGACTGAAAGTATGGTGAATAAAGATGACAATGTTGACGAGGAGTGTAGTTTTCTAGAAAACTAGAAGAAGGATCTGGAAGGCATAGTGGAGAAATAAGATTGACTCATGCCGTCTCCCAGTCTTGACCCTGAAGGCTCAGAAAGAATGTTGGCCTCTACAGAGGAGAGGGGAGCTGAGGAAGCCATGTCTTCCAGGATAGCCAGACTTCTGTCAAGACAAGGAGAACGAGGAGCCACTCAGATGGTTGAGGATGAGGGGCCGTTGTGGTCCCGAGCTGGTTAGTGAAGAGGCAATGGGATGAAGTACTGGGGAAGGGAGAAGCTGGGTGCACCTCCAAATGGATTTCACTTCCTTCTTTGGGATTTTTCTATGTGAAATGAGCAGCATATCCATAAAGCCAAAGAGCTATGCTGTGGTATTGTTTATTATGACTTTGTGGTTGACAGTAACAAAGCTTTTCAAAAGGTAAAAAATACTTGCCCTTGATTACTAGATCATTAAAGTCATATTTGGATTTGAATTTTCTTTATTTTTAAAAAATTACTGCTGTACCTTTTCAACTTACTAATAATCAATGAAGTTTTAGCTAGATCCACCAGAAGAGAGAAGTTACTGTCAGCCATCCTGGTGACTTGACTTAGAAATGGTCATGATAATTTAGCTTTGCATCAATTAGCACCCCAGAGATTTCCATAATTCATAAAACTAATTACATAAGTTTCAGCAGTTAACAAATATGCTTTTCTGTCAGATGAGAAATAGTAAAAAGAGCAGGTTAACTTACTTGATATCTTAATTTTTGAGACATCTCTCTTAATTTTTGAGAGCAGCCTTCCCCAGTACTTCATACTATTGCTTCTTTCCTAACCAGCTTCCCATGCTACCTTCAAAACCTCTTTTCTATGTACTCTATCTTCATGAGAGAAATATTAATAATTAATTTATTTCTTCTGTTTACAAATATGGTACATGCTCACTGTAGAAAAATTTAAAAATCTGATAGGTAAAAGGTAAAAGAAGTAAATATTTCCTCAAACTCTGCCATGGAGAGGAAGGGAGTGGTGGCAGGGTGAGACCACTGAACATTTTAATGAACAGCCTAAAAAATGTTGGTGTAGAACTCAAAAAAGGTTATGATATTTAAGGTTTCTCTGAGGGTGAGTAGTATTGTTTCATTTTTGTCCTCAAAACTTAGTCTTTTTACCCAGAAGTGCAGTGGCAGCCACCCCGCTTTTGGAGACCAGTCAGCTTGTCAGGTGGCCTCTGGCCATTTGCTTCCAGTTCCACTGTGGAGGGCAGCTGTTTAGCGCTGGACAACCTTATAGTCAGGAAAGTCTTGTCTTTTTTTTTTTTAAAGTGTTAGTTGCTCAGTCATGTCCGACTCTGTGCGCCCCATGGACCATAGCCCACCAGGCTCCTCTGTCCACAGGATTCTGCAGGTGAGAATACTGGAGTGGGTTGCCATGCCCTTCTCCAGGGGATCTTCCCAACCCAGGGATCAAACCAGCATCTCTTGCATTGTAGGCAGACTCTTTACCATCTGAGCAACCAGGAAAGTTTTTCTAAAGAAGAACTTATTTTGTGATTTTTCCGCTGCGGCACGCAGGGTCTTTGCTGCACCACGTGGGAGCTTTCATTGCAGCACGTGGACTTCCTGGTTGTGGCATGTGGGCTTGGTTGCTCTAAGGCATCTTAGATCTTAGTTCTCTGACTAGGGATCAAACCCACATTCTCTACATTGCAAGGCAGATTCTTAAGCACTGGACCACCAGGAAGTCCCAGGAAAGGCTTATTTATATGCTTTGTGCTTGTTAGAAAACATTTACTTGTGGTCAGATTTATGACTTTTTAAAAAGCCTGATAAATGCCAGAGGCTCCGGATCCAGTGTTTCCCGGTTTAGGGACTATATTTGAGGAACCTCTGTGGGACATTGCAGGCTCAGAACATGATTTAATAATAAATTGTTGCCTCAATGCACTAAACGTCATCCAGATTGCAAAGATTGGTTTTCTTTCTTTGAATAATGCTTGGAGTTTTTTTTCAAGGATGTTTAAAAAAAAGCCAGGCACTGCCTGCCACTGCTGTTGGAGTAAGGTATGAGAATTCTACAGAAGTCCCTGTCCAGTTCAATAGACTTTCTCTGTGCCTGTGAGGAGAAAGCTCTGAGAAATACATTCCCCGATAGAATTTCTTACAGTGGACATGTGCTACCTTATTTTGAACTGTGATTCTTTGAAACACTTCCATTTTCTATGTGGGAACTGATCAGAAAAGATAAGAGTGTGGAGTACAGTGTGGTGACACCCACGGCCAGTTACTACAAAGCAAGGGGGAGGTGGGCAGGATTGGGTCACCTAAACTTATTTATCTCATGGGTCTGCACGGGTACCCAATTTTTACGGTTTAAAAATCGCTTGGTTAACAATAATCCACTTGGCTGGAGCCCCAGAATTGTATGAAGGAAGGAGCTTGGGATTTTAGGTCAAGCAAGTGTCATCCTAATCCCGATTTTATCAATTATTCAATCTTAGAGGCAGGAAAAGATGCACTAGTTAGTACTCCCTTTTTCTTCATTCACTGAAAAGATGCAGCTGTTGGTGTGTGTTTGTTTCTGTAAAACGTACCAGCAGCCTCCTTACTGAAGCTTTTGTCTGTGTTCCTAGCCTACAAAGGCACTGCATTTGTAGCTCAGACTCAAGTTCCACGAGACTAGGGCCATTTCTGTTGAGTACGCAGAGGGAGCTCCAGGGCCTGGTGCAGTGAGTGTTCCATAAATATCAGTGAGATAAAGACAGCAAGGAGATCCAACCAGTCCATCCTAAAGGAAATCATTCCTGAATATTCATTGGAAGGACTGATGCTGAAGCTCAGTCCTTTGGCCACCTGATGTGAAGAACTGACTCATTGGAAAAGGTCCTGATTCTGGCAAAGATTGAAAGCAGGAGGAGAAGGGGATTACAGAGGATGAGATGGTTGGATGGCATCACTGACTTGATGGACATGAGTTTGAGCAAGCTCTGGGAGTTGGTGGTGGACAGGGAAGCCTGGCGTGTTGCAAAGAGTCAGACACAACTGAGCAACTGAACTGAACTGAAAGACTAGGAAGATGGATGCAGCTCTTTGGAATGACATTGCCTGGCTCTGTTTCCTGAGGTGAGGTGGTGAGGTAATTTATTTGCAGCTTATGTAAACAACCCAAAATATCTTATCCACAGCTATGGCATGTATTTCCATAAGATTATATATTTTCTTTTTTTTTCATTAAACATTTAATTTTTTTCATCCCTTGAAAATTTATCTTATATCATAGCATAATTGATTTACAGGATTGTGTTAATTTCAGGTATATAGCAAAGTGATTCAGTTATACATATACTTATATCTACTCCTTTTCAGATTCTTTTCCCACTTAGGTCATTACAGAATGTTGGGCAAAGTTCCCTGTGATATAGAATAGGTCCTTGTTGGTTATCTGTTTTAAATATTGTAGTGTGTATATGTCAATCCCAAGCTCTAATTTATCCCTCCTCCTGCCCACACCAGGATTCTGTATTTCTTACATGCATGGCCTCATTTGAGCCACACTTCCTCCTGAAAGGTAGACAGGTCAGGGTAGGTATTAATTGGTTCCTGCGCATAGGATCTGTTTAAATAGCAAGTTTAAAGCATTCCTTGGCATGCACACAGTATATTTTCCTCACTTTCAACAATTGCCACAGTTTTACAAAATGAATTTTGCCAGAATAGGTGACAGGAGGACTTGCGGATGAAGGGAAAGTTTCATGATATTCTGGGGTAAATTTTTCAAGTGGGTGTAAAGAGAATGCTTGATAGCTCAGCACTGCAAGTGAATGTCTAAAACTGACCAGGCACAGTGTCTTTTTTTATATTTTGCTTAAGGACTCGCCGTCGCCTGAAGATGCTTCTGTTTTTCCCTCTGACCTCTGGTTCCCCACATAGCAAGGCAGGGCTCTGTGATGGCATCTGGCCAATGGGCCCTTGCAGGAGAGATGCAGGCCATTCCTGACGGAAGAGTCTGTGTGAACATGTACCCCAATGTTCACTGCAGCACTATTTACAATATCTAGGGCATGGATGTAACCTAGATGTCCAGTGAAAGATGAATGGATAAAGAAACTGCTGTATATACATACAATGAAATATTACTCAGCCTTAAAAAGGAGCACATTTGAGTCAGTGATGATGAGGTGGATGAACCTAGAGCCTATTATAAGGAATGTTGTAAGTCAGAAGGAGAAAAACACATATCATATATTAATGCATATATATGGAATCTAAAAAGATGGTACTGATGAATCTATTTGCAGGGCAACAGTGGAGACGCAGACATAGAGAACAGATTTATCACTGGAGTGGGTGGGAAGGAGAGGATGGGACAAATGGAGAGAGTAGCATAGGAACATATACACTAACATACATAAAATGTATAGTGGGAATTTGCGGTATAACTCAGGGAACTCACACTGGGGCTCGGTGACAACCTAGAGGAGTGGGGTGGGGTAGGGGTGAGAGGGGGCTCAAGAGGGAGGGAAAACATATATACCCATGGCTGAGTCATGTTGATGTACGGCAGAAACCATAACAATGTTGTAATTATCCTTCATTTAAAATAAATTAAGAAAAAAAAAAAGGGTCTGTGTGAAGCCCACCAGTTATCTCTGGCTTTGCTGAGTGTCCTGGAAGATGTGGAGCTGCCAGCGTCGGTCAGTCTGGGTTCCTGGGTCGCTGTGTGAGCAGATCCTTCCACCCTTCCACAACCCCCCTTCCATCCTGCAAACAAGAGAGAAAATAAACCTTGAGCATGTTTAACGTCTGAAGGGTCAATTTGTTAACATCTGTCTTGACTGAAACACCATTAGACTGTGTCCTCCTGGGTGTGTGTGTGTGTGCTTTAAAGATCTTTACATCGGGGGGACCTCATGTGTGAACGATGCTTGGCAAGTGCTTGTTCAGGAAATGAATTCACAGAAAAAATATCGGAATGAGCCTGTTTGACCAAGTTGGGTGTCCACACTGAGCACAGCATGAGCTGTCCCTTCTACTTCTGGGATGTCGGTTGTCCCCCAAGTCCCTTGGTGCCCCTGGTCTATGCAGCCCCTCTCTGGACATGTTGTTATCTGGGAGTGTCCAGTGCTGACTGGCCCTCTAGGCATTCCAGCAAAGAAAAGGGTGGAAAACCCTTGGCATGTAATGTAGTCACTTTCTCTTTTAGCCCATTCTGTCTCACCCTCTAATGTCTTCATTTTCATCCTCTGCCCCTGACTGTGGCAGGAGACAAAACTTGGCGTTTTCCTCCACCTGAAAAGTTGAAAACAAATCATAATTCTGACAACTGACTTCTTATCCTTTGCCATGCATTGTGGTAAGCACCTTACCTGAATTCCACCAGTTAATTTTTTAAATTAAACTTTTTATTTTATACTGTTCAGTTCAGTTCAGTTGCTCAGTCATCTCTGACTCTTTGCAACCCTATGGACTGCAGCACGCCAGGCTTCCCTGTCCATCACCAACTCCCAGAGCTTACTCAAACTCATGTCTATCGAGTCAGTGATGCCACCCAACCATCTCATCCTCTGTTGGCCCCTTCTCCTCCTGCCTTCAATCTTTCCCAACATCAGGGTCTTTTCCAATAAGTCAGCTCTTGATATCAGATGGCCAAAGTATTGGAGTTTCAGCTTCAGCATCAGTCCTTCCAATGAATATTCAGGAATGATTTCCTTTAGGATGGACTGGTTGGATCTCCTTGGAGTCCAAGGGACTCTTAAAAGTCTTCTCCAATGTCACAGTTCAAAAGCACCAATTCTTCAACACTCAGCTTTCTTTATGGTCCAACTCTCACATCCATACATGACTACTGGAAAAACCATAGCTTCGACTAGATGGACCTTTGTTGGCAAAGTAATGTCTCTTCTTTTCAATACACTGTCTAGGTTGGTCATAGCTTTCCCTTCAAGGAGCAAATGTCTTTTAATTTCATGGCTGCAGTCACCATCTGCAGTGATGTTGGAGCTCAAAAAGATAAACTCTCTCTCACTGTTTCCATTGTTTCCCCATCTATTTGCCATGAAGTGATGGGACTGGATGCCATGATCTTAGTTTTCTGAATGTTGAGCTTTAAGCCAACTTTTTCACTCTCCTCTTTCACTTTCATCAAGGGGCTCTTTAGTTCTTCGTTTCCTGCGATAAGGGTGGTGTCATCTGCATATCTGAGGTTACTGATATTTCTCTCCGCAATCTTGATTCCAGCTTGTGCTTCATCCAGCCCAGAATTCCACTTGATGTACTCTGCACATAGGTTAAATAAGCAGGGTGACAATGTACAGGCTTGATGTACTCCTTTCCCAACTCGGAACCAGCTGGAAATATCTTATATTGAAGTGTAGTCGTTTACAATGTATGTCAGTTTCAAGTGTACAGCAAAGTGGTTCAGTTATACATATACACGTATCTATTCTTTTACAGATTCTTTTCCAGTATAGTTTACTACAGAGTATTGAGTAGTTTCCTGTGCTATATGGTAGGTCCTTCTTAGTTATCTATTTTATATCTATTTTATATATAGTTTGTGTATATGTTAATCCCAAACTGCTAATCTGTCCCTCCCACCTACATTTCCCTTTTGGTAACTGTAAGTTTGTTTTTGAAGTCTGTGAGTGTGTTTCTGTTTTGTAAATAACTTCATTTGTATCATTTTTAAGTTAATTCTCACAACAGTTTGTAAAATAATTATCACTAATAGGTCTGTTTTATGGGAAAGGAAATTGAGGCACCATGAACTTCTCTTGCTTCTGGTCTCACAGCAAGTGTGAGGCGTGGGGTAGAGCTGGAGCCCTGTCCAGGGTGTTTGTGGTCAGAGCTGACCCCACCCCGTGTCCCTCTCTGAAACCTTTCTTGGAGCTTCCCCACTGCAGGACTCAGTGTTTGGACTTCCAGTTGCCTGTCCCCTGGGGTTCCCTGGTGGCTCAGTGGTAAAGAATCTTCCTGCAGTGCAGGAGACCTGGGTTCCATCCCTGGGTTGGGAAGATCACCTGGAGGAGGGCATGGCAACCCACTCCAGTATTCTTGCCTGGAGAATCCCACAGACAGAGGAGCCTTGAGGACTACAGTCCGCGGGGCTGCAAAGAGTCAGACGTGACTGAAGCGACTAAGTGGCATCAGCAGCCTGTCCCCTGTTAACCCCACTGGCCGTGGCTCACAGTCGCATATCTTCAGGCTCCTTTGCTAGAGGGATACTTCCATACAGTTCCTTCTGGGTGCTGTGCTGGCTGTCCCTTCAGCCGCTCAGCCCTCAGAATTCATGAGGCTGGGTCATTCCACTACCCAGTCTTCTTTGAGACCTCCCTCCCCACTGCCTGCTTTCTCCTGGATGTCTCAGCTGCTTTCAGGCCTTAGCCACCCAGGAGGATGCTCTGAGGCAGGTTCCCGACTTCCTTCTCACCTGCCTGCACTGAGCATCTTGGTCCATCTGAAGGGCAGCACAAGTCCAAATTGCTTGGCTTGCGTATAAGTGGACGCTGTGCTCACAGACTAGAGGGCTTCACAGGCACGCTCCACCCCCTCTCTGACAGGCATGCCTGCACAGGGTGCTGCCTCTAAGGTGTTCAAGTCCAGAGAAACCCTAGGCAACCAGTCTTCCATCTGTTATTTTCTGAACACAAATTTCTTCATTAGTTTATTCTTAAACAAAAAAAATTCTTTTTAATGCTGAGATGAAACTTGGCATCATCGACTCAATGGACATGAGTTTGAGCAAACTCTAGGAGATGGTGAAGGACTGGAAAGCCTGGTGTGCTGCAGTCCATGGGGTCACAAAGAGTCGGACATGACTAAGCGACTGAACAACAACAAACTTGCAAATGGGGAATGTACACATCTCAGGTAGTTTTCAGTAGGCCCTGGTTGGGGAAGTTGAGTTTCTAGAATTGAATTCCTTAAGATTTCCTTGAGTCTATGAGTGGCACAAGGCTATGGTTTTTCCAGTGGTCATGTATGGATGTGAGAGTTGGACTGAAGAAAGCTGAGCACGAAAGAATTGATGCTTTTGAACTGTGGTGTTGGAGAAGACTCTTGAGAGTCCCTTGGACTGCAAGGAGATCCACCCAGTCCATTCTGAAGGAGATCAGCCCTGGGATTTCTTTGGAAGGAATGATGCTAAAGCTGAAACTCCAGTACATTGGCCACCTCATGCGAAGAGTTGACTCATTGGAAAAGACTCTGATGCTGGGAGGGATTGGGGGCAGGAGGAGAAGGGGACGGCAGAGGATGAGATGGCTGGATGGCATCACTGACTTGATGGACGTGAGTCTGAGTGAACTTCAGGAGTTGGTGATGGACAGGGAGGCCTGGCATGTTGCGATTCATGGGGTCGCAAAGAGTCGGATACAACTGAGTGACTGAACTGAACTGAACTGAACTGATGAGCGGCATGGTAGGTCTTCACGCACCTCCAGGGTTCCCATATGGCAGGGTCTCAAAAAGAAGGATCTAGCTTCCTCTTGATTTTATATGACATATATTGTTTGTTTTTTCAGTTTAAAAAACATGATGCTAGTTCATTGTAGAAAATGCAGAGAAGTTATGTCCAGTCCAAGTTTGGGTTCTTTCTGAAATTTTTGATGGAGCCTCTGTATGTAAATCTCTGGTCCTCATGGAAATCAGACTGCCATTTAAAGTCAGGCCACTAGACGGTAGGTTTGGGGTGGCAACCAGGGGCTGTGCTCGGGCTGAGTGTTCACGAGCAGGTCAAAAGTGCAGCTGCGGCTGAGAGCCAGGGGGCCCATGGAGGCAGAGAGGCCCCCCAAAGAGTGTGCTGGAGAAGGCTGTGACTGTGCCACCTGAGAAAGCTCTCACCCAAGCGGCAGCAATGTGTGGGTGAACATGTGAGCAGCGCTCAGCTCTGAAACTCCAGAGAGCCGCACACACCAACCTGAATGTGAAGTGGCACCGCTAACAGTACCTCTGTAATTACATCTGATTTTATTAGTTGCAAAGGATAATTGCATCCAGAAAATTCCCCATGTAAATGGAAGTTACAGAGATAACCTATATGTCACTCTAAGAAACCATGTGGTAGTGAGGTTTCCATTATGGTAAGTGATTTCAACACTCATCATTGCTCAGGAGCCACGAGAGTGGGAAGAAAGCAAGGCGAGGGAGTTGCCATTAGTCAAGACTCTCACAGCTTATAATGTCTCAGCTCTCTGCCCCTAAGTGTCTTGAGGGAGGGGAAAGCTTTGGAAAACACCAGGCAAATGGTAATGTTCTTGGGACTAGACACTCAGGCAGGGCAGCTGGCTTTGGCAGCTGAGATTTAGGCCTGCCCTGACACGTACGCTCTTAGCAAAGTGGTCATAACTATGTGCCCTTTCAGGACAGCCTACTGAAAGTGGGCTTTCCCCATCTGAGGAATCTGAACACCTGAGGACTGTGTGTGTGTGTTCAGTCCCTCAGTCGTGTCTGACTCTTTGTGACCCCATGGACTGCAGCACACCAGGCTTCCCTGTCCTTCACTATCTCCCAGAGTTTGCTCAAACTCATATCCATTGAGTCATTGATGCCATCCAACCATCTCATCCTGTGTCATCCCCCTTTCCTCCTGCCTTCAATCTTTCCCAACATCAGAGTCTTTTTCAATGAGTCAGGTTGTCGCATCAGGTAGCCGAAGTATTGGAACTTCAGCTTCAGCTTCAGTCCTTCCAATGAGTATCTAAGAACTAAGAGTAGTGATTAATATACTCTTTTTAAGCCCTGGCATATAGGAGCTCAGAGATACTGAAGATCAAGCTCTATATCATCAAATACTATAGTTATATTAGGGTTAACAGAATTATGTTTATTACTAAGGTAGGTATCAAATAGAAAATGGGACACTGTGCTTTACATAGAAATGCTCAGAAAATTTTAATGATGAAATTATCTAGAAACTTAAAATACTCATATCTCTAGTAGAAAAATCCTTAAAAAAAGATAAACTTATTTTCCAAACAGAAAGAGACTCACAAACATAGAAAACAAATTTATGGTTACCAAAGGGAAAAGAGGTTGGGGGAAGCTTGGGATTAACATATACACAGTGCTATGTATAGATAATCAACAAGGAATTGCTGTATAGCACAGGGAACTCTACTCAATAATCTGTAGTGACCTATATGGGAAAAGAATCTGAAAAAGAATACATATAACTGAATCAATTTGCTGTATAACTGAAACTAACACAAGATTGTAAATCAACTATACTCCAACATAAAATACAAATTAAAAAAATAAGAAAACTGGAGGCATAGTACTTTACATAGAGAGGCTCAGAAAAAGTTGTCAATGATGAAATTATCTAGAAGCTTAAAATACTTGTATCTCTAGTAGAAAAATTCTTCTTAGCTTTCAAATAGTTTTTACATAAAACAGCAGTCTCAGTTATCATAGTTTCCATTTTTATTTACTTTTTGGCTTAGGGTTCATCACCTTGAAAAAGCTGTTGTTAATTTGAGGAATGATGGGCTATTCTCAGAACCAATAGTAATTTGAGATAGTCAAAATTGTGTTTTTTAATATATCTGATAACAATTGCCTGGAAATTGCATGATGTGTATATCAGTTGATCAGTGAAATAGCTTTTAGTTTTAGTTTCCACCAGTCTGTTTTAGAGGGTTGCTATGGATGGATGAGGCAAGGCACTTGAGCTGGGAGAAAGGCATGCATGGAATTAGTATTTTTCCTTTTAACTTTGTTCTGTGGAGATTCTAAACACTGCTGCTCCTTTTTTTTACTATGTTTGGTCAACTGGCAGTGTCAGAAAGAAAGAGCGTGGAAGGAGGTATAAGTAAGGCCCCTCTTCACCAAGGGAGCTGGAATATGGGGTCTCCATCCCCCACGCCCCCCAGGTACTGCTCTTCATATACTAGAAAGTGGCTTAGTGAGGGGCCCAGAGAGACTCCAGAGCCTAAGGGGAGTGTATTCAGCCAATTCTGATGTCTCTAGATACACAAGGAGGGATGTAGACATGAGCCTGATGGGGGGTTCTAGTTGCTTAATGCTTGGACATTTTGGGGTGGGCATCCAGTCCCAGCACCAAGGCCCTTCAGCCATTGCTAGAGGTTGAAATTCTACCACGTCGACCTGGATGCCAGGAGCTACATAAGGAAGTGGGTGATGGCAGCACAGATTTCCAGACACCGTTCTTTGAGTCAGAGTTGAGTGTGTGTGTGTGTGTGTGTGCGAAGTTGCCTCTGTCATGTCCGACTCTGTGACTCTGTGCCTTCGGGGCTTCTCTGTCCTATGATTCTCCAGGCAAGAAGACCGGAGTGGGTTGCCATGCCCTCCTCCAGGGGATCTTTCTGACCCAGGGATCAAAAACACGTCTCCTGCAGCTCCTGCATTGCAGGCAGATTCTTTACCACTGAGCCACTGGGGAAGCCCCATGTATGTGCACATCTGTATCCATATCTATGTCCAATATCTATCTATCATCTAGCTGTCTATCTGTCATAAACATGGGCTAAAAAAAGTCTGCCACACTGTGTGAAGGGCCATGTGGGAGGGCAGCTCGTCCAGGGTGAGACGGCCACAATAAACCGACTTCTTTTTCTGCTCCCATAGACTGACCTCCCAGCACCACCATCCCTCCTTCTTGCCAACACAGGTAGACTGTCCATGCCGAGACCTCAAACCTCATACCTTATTGTCCACTCCACCTCTCTGCCAGCCAGAGTGGAGCTGGGGACCACAAAACTCAGGAAGGAAGGAGCAATGGGGGGAATAACTCTCTAGCCTTGTTACTACATGCAGCTGCTTCTGTGCAATGATGTCAACAAGTGATTTACTAAAGGACTTTGAGGCATGTTTATTTCATTCTTATCTTGTTATCCCTTTATATAATTTTGATTACTCCAAATCTCTAGATGTCATGGTTCGGGTGGTCTTCCTCTCTCTTTCAACACAGGGTCTTTGTGAGTAGGCTTCTATCATTGTGCACTGGGAGGTGTAAAACACTTGGGAGTGGTACCTTCTTAAGATCTGTGGTAGATATTGAAGGACATTACTGTGCCAAACTCTTAAATGTACAGCAGCGAAGGGAGATAAGCATATACTTTTTTTTTCCCCTACACTTGATTTAATTTGCTTTAGGTAGGGTGGCCTCCCAGATAAAGCCAAATTTGGAAACAAAATGCTTCTCCTTGAGGAATTTCAGACCTTCCTACTCCTAACAAACTGAAAAGCTATTTTAATTTTTGGTTTGTTCAATCATTCATCCCTTCATTTCTTTATTAATAGATGTTTGTTAACTACTTCCTGTATCCAGTCACTGTACATAAAAAGGTGAATGAGGCAGAGCCTTTAACTGGCCATGGGGAAGACAGATTCATAAGCAAGAGTTGTGGTACAATGTCTCGAGTGGGGTGACGAGACGAAACAGGGTGTCAGAAGAGACTGGCTCAGAGAGGTGTTCGGCCCGGTTGAGGCCTGTGGGGAAGCTCCAAGGAGGCTGAACTGATGCTAGAAGACCGAGGAGGATTCAGAAAGGACTTCAAGGAAGGCTGGAGGCAGGATGCAGAGTGAGACGACTTTGCTGGATTTGGCAGCTGGAAGGCCATGAGTGACATCAGCCAGATACATTACAGTCAGTGGTGAGGTGGGCGCTGGATTGCAGCAGACTGGGGACTAACCAGGGAACGAGGAATCAGGCGGGAAAGAGAAAGGGTGGGTGTGGAATAGGCTGGATGGTGCCTTCAGGTTAATCTTGGGCTCAAGGAAGTGTTTTATGTTTTAATTTCAGGGCTTTTTGAAAAATCTGTGCCATGTTCCAATAGTAAAAGAAAGGGGAGAGGGCCAGGAGGGGTGAGAGGGAGGCACTCACGTGGGGCAGAGGAGGTGATGAGAGCCGAGGGTCCAGGTGAGCAGGCTGGCCTTCCACAAACAATGGATGTGAAGAGCAAATCGCTCAGCTGTGTCTGCCTCTTTGTGACTGATTGGCCTGTAGCCCACCAGGCTCCTCTGTCCATGGAATTCTCCAGGAAAGAATACTGGAGTGGTTTGCCATTTCCTTCTCCAGTAGATCTTCCCGACCACAAATGGTGGATGTCACTCCAAAAAAGCAATTTCAGTGGACCTGGTCTATAAAGTGAAACTTTTTTTTGGGTTTAAAGGGACAGAGGATACCATGCTCCTAATCTAGAAATACTTCGAGTAGGATATAAGGTAGAAATCAGAAAGGTTGGTGTGAGTGGGGTGAGGTAGGTAGGTGGGGACTCTGGAGAGCCTGTCTGCCCTTCCGGGATAGCAGCTGCTGCAGGGCTCCGACTGCTGTGCTAGGAGTGGAGGAAAGGAGGTCCAGTGGGCCTCGATCAAGAGAAGCTGAAATTCTGCATTTTTATGTAAAATCTCTCAATCTTAAAAGATTGGGAGGAGCTTCCCTGATGGCATACTGATAAAGAATCTGCCTGCCAATGCAGTAGACACGGGTTCGATCCCTGATCTGGGAAGATTCCATATGACATGGAGCAGCTAAGCAACAGTTGTATGCCACAACTGTTAAACATGTGCTCTAGAGCCCAGGAACTACAGCTAATGAAGCCACGGTGCCCTTGAGCCCACACTCTGAAGGCGCCAGTGAGCAGCCCAAGCACGGCAACTAGAGTCAAAAGTCTTGGTTGCTCTTTGCGACCCCATGGACTGCAGCCCACCAGGCTCCTCTGTGCATGGGATTCTCCAGGCAAGAATGCTGGAGTGGGTTGCCATGCCCTCCAGGGGATCTTCCCCACCCAGGGGTCGACCCCAGGTCTCCCTCATTGCAGGCAGATTCTTTACCCACTGAGCCACCAGGGAAGCAACTAGAGAGTAGCCCGTGCTCATTGCAACCAGAGAAAACCCCGCACAGCAAGGAAAACCCAGCGCTGCCAAAAATAAAATCAATAAATAAGTGAAATGAAGCAGGTTGGCAAGTTTTATGCAAACAAAACAGCATACGAGTCAAATACAGCATGTCTGTCGGCTTAACCTGGCCCCTGGGCACCAAGTGTGCAACCTCTGTTTTAGAAAACTTCTTTTGGGGTTAACTTAATTCTCTCATTTTCATGTGTCAAATCTATCCTTTCCTGTATAACTATGGAGGAAAACAGTAATATGGAAAAAAACATGAATAGTTGGAGAAAAGAAGCATAGTAATGTGTTTAATTCTTCTCAGTCTGGTTATATGCTGTGACCTCTCCAGGACTCTAATTTTAGGAAGTTGATTTGCTTATGTCTGTGCCTATTAACTGAATTTTCTTTGTTTATTTTAAAGGTTTCTGAAAAGTTGGATTGCTCCGGGAACCAGGAAAAGCTTCATTACTTAGTATATTACTAAAACTAAAATGGAAAATAGTACTTTTTTTTTCCTTTTTAAAATTGGGCCCTTACACTACAGGGCAAATCTAAAAAAATTATAGATAAAAACAGGCAAGATATTTGAGTGCGACAGAAGAAACAGAGAACTTTTATAATTTGTGCTGTGCTAGTAATCAGTCATTTGTAACAGGAAAATGACTGATGAGAGATGAGAGCTAGAGAAGGTGCATCAGGGAGTGGTAAGTAGAGATACTCCAGTTCAGAAATCTGATGAATTAAGCTAGAACAGTGGATCACAAACTGTAGATTGGAATCACCTGCAGGGCTCGTTCAAACACAGGTTGCTGGGTCCCATCTCCAGAGGTTCATATTTAGTGGGTCTGGGACTGGGGGCAAGACTTCGCATTTCCGATAAATTCCCAGGTGAAGCTGATGTTGCTGCTCCAGGGACCGACCTTTGAGAAGCACTGTGCTAGAATATCTGTAACCTTTACTGTTTATAGATGTTACATCTGGACCATATTGTGTTTAAATCTACTTAAATTCACCCAGTCTTTTGGTTTATAAATGGCTGAAGTTGATATATGGTTTCAGACTACTGAACTGAAGGTCCTGGTGTGAGTTTGTACAAACAGGAGATATGCTGGTCCAAGCCAGAGAGGTTCTTTATTACATCTAGCCCAGGTTGTCTATTTGCCTTTGGATGCTGCTCTTTCATCTGGTGCTGTGTCTACTTGGTAATGTCAGTATCTGGATTACCAAGCTATTGACGGTCAGCTTCAAAGCTCACCTCCCTGTGCTGTGCTCCAGGGCATAGAGGCTGGGATTTAGGGGGGTGCCAGCCGGCTTGCCGCTAGGCTCTGCTGATAGGGGGCACTAGAGAGAGAGTGCAAGGATGGAGGAGTAAGAAGGATTTGCTCCTTTTGGTTAACTTCCTGTCCTGACAGTGTTGCCCCAGAAGTTGTTGTTCATCTGGCAATGGTTGCTGGGGCCAGTCCTTCCCCACTCTCAGAATCAGACTCACTGCACTCCCCCAGGGATACAGCTCCAGACAGCTAATGTCCTTTCCTTCAGAGACCTGGTTCTAACTCCATGGGGTCCTTCCTCCAAGCTCCAAAATGCCAGTGCCTGTCAAGTAGCCTATTTCCTTGGAGGTCAGGGTCCTCACTCTGTAGGATTGCTATTCCAGGCTCCCAATCTCTAATATTTCCAGTTGCTTCTTTTTGTTCCTCCAGACCGCAGGAAGAAGGCTGCTACCTCCTCCAGTAATTATATCTGGGTTACCTAAGGGCTCCCTTTGCTTTTGCAGTCCTTTAAACAATTCCCTGCATTAAATTCTCTGTGCTTAAAGAGCAACTGGTGGATGTTTGCTTTTCTGAGTGAACCCTGATACCAACCATGTCTATCTTTCTGTGACATTTGTAGTGTTAGTGGTGTTAGCCATGTTAGTGATATTAACACTCCATACTACTGCTTTCAAATTCCAGAATGTGGGTAATATCATGCGCTCCAAAAGCTTACCCAGGAAGCATATAAACTGCTTTCTTTCTCTGGCTGTGGTTCCATAGAACACTTGAATCAGAATCACCTGGAGTGCTTGTTAAAAATACACATCCCTGAGCCCCACCTCCAGATAAACTTGCATTTTAGACAAACTTTTCAGGGTGAGTATGATAATTAATTTTATGTGTCAGCTTGGCAAGGTTATAGTGGTCAGTTGTCTGGTCAACTGAAATGTTGGATGTGAAGGTGTTTTTAAGATGTGATTCACATTCAAATCAATAGACTTTGAGTAAAGGAGATAACCCTCCATAATGTGGATGCAGTTTAATGTATATTGCTCAGTTGTGTCCGACTCTTTGCGGCCCCATGGACTGTAGCCTACCAGGCTCCTCTGTCCATGGGATTTTCCAGGCAGGAGTACTGGAGTGGGTTGCCATTGCCTTTTCCAGGGGATCTTCCCAACCCAGGGATCGAACCCTGGTCTCCCACATCACAGGCAGACGCTTTAACCTCTGAGCTACCAGGGAAGCCATAATGTGGATGGATCTCATCCAATAAGTTGAAGGTCATAAGGACAAAGACTGAGGTTTCTGAAAGAGAGAGAATTTGGCCTCATGACTGCAACAGAGAAACCCTGCCTGAGTTTCCAATCTGCTGACCTGCTCTGTGAATTTAACTCTTACTTGAATTTCCTGTCTTCTCGGTTTGCCATATGGTTTCTGGACTTGCAAGCCACCATAACCATGCCAGCCAACTCCTTTAAATAAGTAGCTTTCTCTCCCCACCCCCTCTCTCTGTATGTTTACATATATATGGGCTTCCCAGGTGGTGCTAGTGGTAAAGAACCTGCCTGCCAATGCAGGTTAATGCTAGAGACAATGGTTTGATCCCAGAGTTGGGAAGATTCCCTGGAGGAGGGCATGGCAACCCACTTCAGTATTCTTGCCTGGAGAATCACATGGACAGAGGAGCCTGGCGGGCTACAGTCCATAGGATTGAAAAGAGTTGGACACGACTGAAGTGACTTCTCTCTCTCTCTTACACACACACACACACAGACACATATTTAATTGGTTCTATTTTTTTGGAGAACCCTGAGGTGAGCTTAGGAATCTGCATTTTGACCAGCAGGTGATTATATGATTATGAGGGGTTGGACTCTGCAGCTTTCTAGTGAGAGTTTTAGAGAGCACTGTAGAAATGGTAACTGAGTGCGTTGTGACAATTATTTTATTTGTGCAGTTATTTGATTACTATTTATCTTGAATGTACCATGGGCCTAGGAAACATTCCAGTATGCACTGGGCATATTGTAGTGTATCAGACAAATCTTAGCAACTCTCCAGGATGCTAAGGACCCTTAAGGTGGGTCTTCTTGGGCAATTAAAAAAAAAGTGTTATATACATTTTAGGAGAAGGCAATGGCAACCCACTCCAGTACTCTTGCCTGGCAAATCCCATGGACAGAGGAGCCTGGTAGGCTGCAGTCCATGGGGTTGCAAAGAGTCGGACACGACTTCACTTTCACTTTTCACTTTCATGCATTGGAGAAGGAAATGGCAACCCACTCCAGTATTCTTGCCTGGAGGATCCCAGGGATGGCGCAGCCTGGTGGGCTGCCATCTATGGGGTCGCACAGAGTCGGACACAACTGAAGCAACTTAGCATAGCATAGCATATACATTTAAAGGTCTATATCTATCCTCTCCCTACTTTACACTCAGATTTTGACTTGAACCATAATAAATATGCTTTATTGTGAATTCATGACTTAATATATTTTTTAACCTTAGAGTTAGGTCTTTTGGCATTTTCTTTTATTTTTGTAAAAGTATTTTAAATTCAAGAAGTAGTTACTATGTGCCATGCATTATAGTAAATATTGGGTTGATCAAAAACTTGGTTAGAATTTTTCCATGCAATATAATGGGAAACCTGAACAAACTTTTGGCCAAGCCTATACTTTCCCCTTCAGGGGTTTCCAGTTTAAGTAGGAAAAGACTGATACTAAACTAGCCATTAAAATACAGCAGAATTGTTCTCAAGGCAGGTACGCAGTATCTTGGGAGAACAAGAAGGGCTCCATCCCAGAGCTGGCTGTTGGAGTCACCTCTTCTCTATCTAATGGGCATGACCTAAGTAAGGCAAGACTTCCCTTGAACTGATAGAGTTCTGTTTTGTGTAAGAATTGCAGACTCAGTCAGCACCATAGGTTCTGAACTTAGTTTCTATTGGCTTCTATTTATTTGGTGCCAGATGTGTGGTTGGGGGCTGTGTGTGTGTGGAGAGGAGGAAGAGGTATTGAAAATGAGTTGTTTGAGGAAGATAATGTTGAGTCTTGATCTCACATTTTTTTGATCTTCCATTATTTCCTGGGTTTCTTTTGGCTCTTTCTTTGCAATAGTCTAGACATTTGAAAATGTATTTTAATCACCGTATGAAATAAAATTAAGGTAATAATGATTCTTATTGATAATAAGGCTTTTTTCTTTGAATGTTATATATATATATATATTTTTCCCAAAGGTCAATAATGACTTTAATGAGTAATTCTGGTAAAAGCGTTTCTGCACAGATATGCAGGTACAAAAACAGATATAAAAAGTGAACAAAAAGATTCCTTCTCTCCTTAGGGACATCTTAGAACATCCATTACTAAATTTAACTTGATATATATTTCAGAGCTTAAAACTCAAGAGACTGTAACAACTTTCTGCACAGTTTAACTTGAGGCACATGCACTTATTATTCTAACACTGGAAATACTTTCTTGACATTTGATTTGGTACTCTTATTGGTAAGCTTTGCCTTTTAAAAGTTTTACTAGGACAAAGTACAAGAAAAAAGTATCTATCCAGATTGCCCATCACTTTCTGAACATTATCTAGGAATAATGCGATCTTAAAATAGCTCAATTTTGAAAATCACTGACAAAAATGCTGGAGTGTTATTTTGGGGATCTCTTTTTGAAAAAGAAATGAGTATAAAAAAGTAGTTTTGTTCTGACACTGGTAAGAGGACATATGTTTGTACTGTTCACAAATTCAGTACACAAGAGTTGTTTGCTTTAAAAGAGAACACTGATAGAAGCAGAGAGGCCGACTCTAGGAGGCACACTCATTCCAGGGTACTTAGTTAATCCCTCCTGGGTTTTACCAGCACATCTTTGAGAAGAGGTGCACATCCTACTCTCTCAGATATTTAATAATGATCCCTTTCTTTACACATAAAAATACACTTACCTCCTTGACAGCTCCAGTCTTAACTGGAAAAAAGGTTATTATGAGAAGCCAATTCTAGGTGCTCTAACTACATTTTGTCAACACAAATAGCTCTCAGTGTTTCTAAGAGGAGGGTTATTGGCACTGAGTGTAAGATAATTCTGAACTGTGGAGACCATTCCAGACACTTAGCATTCCTGGCCCACTCACTAAAAACCAGCTCACCATGGATTTGAAGAAATCAGCTTATCTTTCCAGAGCAAAATTTCAATACAAGTTTTTTTTTTTTTTTTTTAAAACAAAAACAAAGTGTTTCTCTTCAGTCATTGTTACTGAAGGTAATGCAGCAGTTTCTTTCTGTGGAAGTCATGAAGTTAATAGATATTAATCTTGGATCATCTAACTCAGTGGTTCTCATCAAGGGGCAGTCCATGGCAGTCCAAGGGCCAGCCATCCATCCAGTTGGAAATGGATGAGTATATTTTGTCACAGTGACCTTGAAAACTTGCAATGTAATATTTGGCAAATGCTAGGCTCCAAGTTTTTCATAAGGAACAGATTTTCCAAGAGATCCCAGAGGATTATGCTGCATATTTCATGTGCAGATAAGGAAGAGCTGGAGTAGATTAGTATCTAAGGAATACATGTATCTTGAAATACAGATTCATCCACATATTCAAACAGTTTTAAGTTACTCCATCTGATTTCAAAATATGCTCTTGAAGATAATTTTTGAAATTACACGGTCAACATTCAAATTAATTAAGGTGAAAGGAAAGATAACGTTTGATTTATTCACCAATGCAAACAGGAGAATTTATGCCTCATAGGTCTTTTATGCCACAATGTTTGAGTTACTTATGTTTTATGAAATGATGCCATTTTATATCCAAAGTTTTGATCCTTAAATCATTTCATTTTACTAAAGAAAGAATCCCAAGTCTTTATTCTTTTGTTTTCTTTAACTCTTTATTGAAGTTGTATATATATGCATAGATACAATGTGCATATAAAGATTACATGTACACACACATACACACACAGGAATCACATATCATAAATGAACAGCTTAATGAATTTTCACTAGCTGAGCTCATCTGTGTAGCCAGCACTTGGAAACATAGAATTTTACTAATATTACTCTAGAAGGCCCTTCACACCTCTTTCAAGTCATACCCCTCCCCCAAGTGTAAGCCCTATTTTTGTACTTTGTATAAATAGAATAATATGTTGTGCTCTATTTTTCTTATATGTTATTTAATTACTTTGACTTGGATGTATACATTGACTTGTGTTGACCGACATTTGAAGAAAATAACATGGAGGCCTTTACAAACATTGCAAAGCATGCTTTTTTGAGAAGCATCTAGTAAACATATGCTAATCTCTGTTTCTCAAAAACTCTGAATTCTTTTTGGGTTTTTCTCTAAACTCTAGTGGGTCATAGCCAGTAAGAGTTGAGAGGTATGAGAAACAGGATATATATAAAATGTCCATTCATAAATTTTATATTGCTTACATGTAAAAATAATATTTTGGATACATTAGGTTAAATAAAATATATTATTAAAATAGTTGTATCTATATCTTTTTAAAAGGTGGACTATGGGATGTGTGTTGTATTTCTGTGGGTAGCACTGATGTGACGTGTTAGCCCAGTTAGCTGCGCAGTAAAGATTCTCGGTAACATCCTCTCGATGACATCTAAGATGTTTCTGTTTTCTCATCAGAATCTCCGAGATGAAAGGCCAGTGCGTCTATAGTTCCTAGATTTGGGAGAGAGGTAGACTCGTTCACCTTACTCTACTTCTGCCTAGTCTTCTGAACAAAGTCACTTCATAAATGCATCAGTTTAACCAGCAGTTTCTGCATTGTTATCTTGCGTCACGTCTGAGTTCAAATCGCTCCACTCACTGGAAGGGCCTCCTTTCTCCTCTTGGAAGAATACGGTGACACCTGTCTCTCACGTTCTTCTCTGTGCCGTCACATTTGCAAGTTTGTTGCATGTCAGTATTCGGTTTACATTGTACGTGTCAAGCCGGGACAGTGGCTGAGGGTCTCGGTCACCTGGTGGGAGCTGTGTGACTCATAATGTACCTGAAGCATAGCATTGACGTCTCTGTTTCCTATATGCTAATAGAGACGGCAGGGGATGCAGTAGCCTCAAAGTGTGTGCCAGGAAGCACAGACCCTGTCATAGAGTTGGTGTGGTGAAGTGCTCACTGATGATTATTGATAATCTATATAATAAAAGACACTTTAATCATCTCCCTAATCAAATTAGGTGAAATAGAGAGCTGACACTCTGTTTTAGAATCGATGAACATGTTAGCTTAGTAATTGGCAAGAGCCATCTTGTAGTTTACAGGCAAGTGTCAATTTGTAGTTGACAAGCCGAGACTAAAGGGCTTCATAGTGGATGTGGTGACTGAGCTGGGTCTTGGAGGAGGACGACATTTAGAAAATGGGTATGGAGGTTGGCATTTCAGGCAGGCCTGGGAGGGGCTGATGTGGGCAATGGCAACGGTCTAAATTGTAGTCAGGTCAGAAGTGTAGGGTCCGGGACCTCTGTGATTCCAGGCCCGCCCTTCCAGATGCTCTTTCTTTTCTATTTCCCTCTTGACAATACAAGAAATGGGATTTGGGGAAAATGCTCTCCTTGGGGCTAACGAGCTTTCTTAAGCTTTGTCCTGTGCAAGGAAGGATGTTTTTAGCCTCAAACAGTCGAAGGCCTTTTTTTGGGTGCTTCTTTGGTAATGCAGATATCTTAAACACGGCATAAACTTCTATTTACTTCTAGTCAGTTCTGCGAGCCAGTAGCCATGCCTAAGTTCTTTGTGAGGCACAGTTTTCAAATGTACTTGATGGCTTTGCTTCTCATTTGTATCTCACCTCTTTCAGCCTAAGGGGGCGCCTTCAGGCCAACTGGGAAACAGATGGAAGGTCATGTCCTTAATGCACTGAACTTTACCCTGAGTTTGTTTCTTTTCTTTCTTTCTTTCTTTTTCTAGTGGAAGATTTTATCAAGTTCCACAAGAAAAGGGAACCCTCTTACACTGTTGGTGGGAATGGAAATTGATACAGCCACTATGGAGAACAGTGTGGAGATTTCTTAAAAAAACTAGGAATAAAACTACAATATGACCCAGGAAACCCAGTTTAGGGATATACCCTGAAAAGGCCATAATTGAAAGAGTGACATGTATCCCGATGTTCATTGCAGCACTATTTACAATAGCCAGGACAGGGAAGCAACCTAGATGTCCATCAACAGATGGACGGATGAGGTGATGGTACATATGTACAATGGAATATTACTCAACCATAAAAAGGAATGAAATTGAGTCAGTCATAGTCATGTGGATGAGCCTACAGTTTGTCATACAGAGTGAAGTAAGTCAGAAAGAGAAAAACAAGCACTGTATGTTAACACATATGTATGGAATCTCAAAAAATGGTACTGATGAACCTATTTGCAGGGCAAGAACAGAGACAGATAGTTAGCAGGAAGCTGCTGGATAACACAGGGAGCTCAGCTTGGTGCTCTGTGCTGATCTAGAAGGTTAGGATGGGGAAATGGGTGGGAGGGAGGCTCAAGAGGGAGATAATATATATATAAGCAACTTAGCACGCACACACACACACATATGTAAAGAACATGCCTGTCAATGTGGGAGACATTGGACTAGGACTCGATCCCTGGGTTGGGAAGATTCCCTGGAGGAGGGCATGGCAACCCAGTTCGGTATTCTTGTCTGGAGAATCCTCATGGACAGAGGAGCCTGGCAGGCTACAGTTTGTCTATTGGGTTGCAGAGAGTCAGACATGACTGAGGTGACTTAGCATGCAGGCACGTGCGTGCACGTGCACACACACACACATATATGTATGTATGTATATATAAACTGATTCACACTGGTGTACAGCAGAAACTATCACAACAATTATACTCCAGTTAAAAAAAGAAAAAAATAAAGCACCACACTCTTAGGTTGATCTTTGTTCTGTATCACTTAGGGTCCTTGTTCCTCAAAAGCCTTCTCCATCTCTTTAAGATCTGGCATCAGGCAAACTGTAGGTCTTTCCAACTTTGTAACACTGCCTGAATTTCTGGAGTATCTATTTGTAAACTAGGCCATCTCTTTATTTTTAGTTCCTTGCCAAACAGTTAATAATAGCCAACAGGCATTACTAGGGTTCTGTTTCCCAGCCCTTCCCTTAGAGCTACAAGTTCATTAGGTACGTGGGGTCTATGTCCCAGGTCACTGCAAGCAGCAGTTAACCAAATATAATAAGCATCACCATCTTTTCAGCCTCTCTAACAATTTTCTCAGTGCCTGCTCCCTGACCATCAGTGTCACATGTTTGTTTATTTATTTTAAGCACCAGTGCCCCATATTGTATCAATCTACGCGTTTAGTCAGGAGAGACAAAATCATGATTTATTTACAAACCTCAATGGCTTAGCACACTGAATACTGTCAGGTCGCTCTCCAGAAGAGCTGCTTCCACTGAGGGTTCATAAAAGGGTGCTTTGTTCATCCTCATATTCTCTACAGTCCCCTGTTATCCAGCTTTCAAATGCTGTCAGTCTAATGAGCGTGAAGTGAATGCTCATTGCTGTTTTAATTTGCATTTCCCTAATGACTGAGTTTGCACATGTCTTTAAAAGCCTGTAGTTTGTTGTCTTTCTTCTTATAGAAATTGTTTGTTCATAGCCTTTTCCATGTTTTCCTATTGGTGTTCTTCCTTGGTTTGTTACTGTTGGTCTTTAGGGGTTTCCAGTATATTCTAGAGGGGCCTGGTGGGCTACAGTTCATGGGGTTGCAAAGAGTCTGACATGACTTAGCAACTAAGCAATGACAACAGCAACAACAGCAACAGTGTATTCTATTAGCTCCTAACTGGTTTTAGACGCACATGTTTTCCCTCTAATTCATCATCTGTTAACTTTATCAGTGGTATACTTTAAAATTTTTGATGTAAGTGAATTGTTAATATTATTACTATTATTACTGCTTTGGTTTGTGCTTTAGGATTTTCTCTAATACTTCTTCCTCACTTTTAGTTTACAAAGATATTTTATTTTTTCTTCTATCAAGTTTCTGGAACTTTCCGTTCGGTCTTTGTCCATCTTGAGGATATCTTTGTTGTAATATTGATAGGAATTTAATTTTATTTTAATCTACAAGGTGAGCCAGTTTTGTCAAAAGCAAGGTCTTATCTTACACATGTTTGTGTATATACTTTCCATGATCATGAAAAGGATATACTTTTCATGATCATGGATCATTGAATTAAAAAATATTATTCTCCCAAATTGCTGTCTCAGTTGAGACTTTATGGGCATTATTTATCTAAAATTTCCCACTCTAAGGCGGGTTGACCCCAATAAAGTAGAGTGCCTTCAAAATTGACGTGACGGCCTTGATGACTTAAGTTTAACTTTTCAAGCTTTAGAGCTTAAATGGAAGGCTTCTTGTTTCCTGTTAAAATGTACCTACACCTGGGGGAGAAGAAAGATGTTGAGAGGAGTTGAGGAGTGCAAAAATGTTGGAATATGGCCATCTTTGATGTCGGCATCCATTAAGCCTTATCAGCTCGAATGGTGGACTGGCAAAAATCCCAATATTTTGGCTTTTATTAAATACTTGAATCCACATACAGGAATGCAAATATCTTCTCTCATGTATCTGTAATCAACTGTCAATTAAGTTCCCACATTTCTAAACGTTCCAACTCCACTCAAACCCTTCCAGCCTCACCACCGACTGATGGCAGATGACTTTACCTCCTGTTTCACCGAAGATGCCGAGGTCATCTGATAGGATGCCCCTCTGTTTTACCCCAATGCTCCTGTGCATCCCTCTCTGTTATTCTGGAGATGCAAGTGCCCTTCCTTCTTTATAAGGGTTAACCTTCAACCTATGTGTGGCTCTCACCTCTTTCTTTGCTTTTTATGATTTTGCTGGATCAGTTATCCTCTCCTTTGTGTTTCCCTTTTGTTTTCCTCTGAACGTATTCACACGACCCCTAAAGTGAGCAAACTGTACTCTGAAACCACTTCCCTGGGTGGTGGCTAACAGAACTGGCCGTCTTACCATTTACTGTAGCCTCTGCCTGAGGTCCTCACTGTTCTGTAGAGTTTGGGAGACTGAAAGCTACATTTGTCTGAATATCTTGAAGCCAGGTTTTTTTTTTTGGATGTAATTTAGGTTCAGTCAATTAGAGGTGCTGATTTGGAAAATGAAAATAAAATGAAACGTGAGGAGAGACTCACATTTCTGTTTCTTTCCCGGGAAGCCACAGTTCGCTTCTGTGGCAGCTGGTGCAGAGGCCTGCATGTCTTGCATCCAGCCTTCTGGCTGTGGAAGGGTGAGGACAGGAGGCCCGTTTTGCTGGAGTGCACTGTGGCGGACGTGGCACGCTCCTGCGCCCCGCTGCTGCAGCAGCGGCTCCCGCTTTCATCTGGGGCTTCCTGGCTATGCTGCATCTTGGTCATGGCGGGCGCAGCAGCTTCCTCAGTGGCCTGGTTTTGGGTCATGGCTTTGGGAGCCATTTCTAGAAACGTAGACTTGAATCAGTCCTTTCAGACTTCCCGTTTTCCTGGCAAGTCATTTCATAGCTTATAAAAATGCTGGCATCGCCCGAGTGGGCGTGGTTGCAGCGCTATAGCCCCCCTCCTGGGGACCCTGTGAGGACCATGCCAAAGGGAGGGCCTCCTGAAGGACCGACCCCTGACTGCTGGTCGAGGTTGCACATCTGGCCTGGAAGAAGAGATGCCCTGACTCATAGGCATAACGGCTCAGCTATCCTAGATTCTCAAGCATTTGAAAGGAGCATGATGGGTTAATGATGACAAGGAAATCTGAGGAAGAGGTGGGTGACTATACCTTTCCAAATAGGCAGAGCATACATACATTTGTGTCCTACTTGAATGTTTACCAGAGAGCTGCCTCGGTAAGGATGAGCTAAATAATCTGGTGGGTGAGGTGATTGGTTCTGTAGAATCCAGCCCATTTCTTTCCCCAGGGACCTCTGTCCTTGGTCAGTGAGCCCATGGATAAGGCGGCTGAAGCACCAGGCCTGGAGGTTATGCTTGGTCTTAGCAAGTGGATCCAATGCAACAAGGGGATGGGGCCAGAGCACAGCTGATTCCCCAGCCTGCCAGGAGCAAAGACCAACACCCGGCCTTGAATGTGGCATCCTTCCCACCTGGGCTCACCAGCCACTGTGGGCAGACTGATTACATCAGGCCACTTCTGTTAGAGAAGGGGCGGCATTTGTTCTTATGAAAGTATGCACTTACTCTAGGATACAAATTTGCCTTTCCTGCTTTTGCCAAAATCAAGATCTCTGAACTTTAAGACCTTATTCATCGTCACAGCAGCCCACACAGCATGACTTCTAACCAAATCACTCATCTGATAGCAATGAAGCCTGGGAATAGGATCCCTCACACAGATTACTGGTCTTCCCAATATCCTCAACACTTCGAAGCAGCTGGCCTTTTGAAGATTCATTTGTGGTGCCAGTTGGATGGAAACACCCTGCATGGTCTAGGGAATGTCCTCAAAGTGATGTATATGCTCTGATTCAGCAACTAATATATGGTGTGTTCTCTCCCATAAACAGGACCAGGAAATCAAGGAGAAGAAATGGGAGGGACTCCTTCCACTACTATCTCTGAAAGTTTGCTGCCAGAATTTTTGCTTCCCATCTCTGTGACATTGGGTTCTATTAATGTAAGAAGACTCAGTTTCCAAAGGAGGAAGGTTTCCACTGGGGGCTGCAGTAAGGGTTCTATTAAACTGGCAGATGTACTTGCCACCTTGTCCCTGGGGCTTCTCATGCCAGTGAATCAGTAAGCACTACTGTAAGGATTACTGTACTGAGGGGGGCAGGGGATTGGTGCTGATCGCTGAGGGTTGCTACTAAACAGTGGGGGCAAGGAAGACATCTGGAATTCAGGTGATCCCCTGGGGAGCCTCCTTGTACTCTCACATTCTACGATAAAAGCCAGTGGACAAGAGGACAGCTCAGTTGAGACAAAATAGGCCAGACCCTGCAGGAATGAAGCTTTGGGTCACCTCACCAGGCAAAGAGCTAGGACAGATAAGGGAATGCTCAGGGCAAAGGGAATGTGGAAGGGGGGGATAGAAGAAGTTATAAATATCAGCTAAGACCACAAGACTAGTTCAGTAAAAAGGCTTATGATTATTTTTCCTTATTTTGCTGCATATAAATTTATGTATAAACATATATATGTATAGAAATTCTTTGCCCCCTTCCAATTTCCTACAGTGTAACCTTATATCTCAGTAAAGTAATAGGACATCAAAGGGGAAGTGTGACTTAGCTAGAAGTATGAGTGTCGTCAAAAGATGGACCAAAGGGCTTTGTGTCTTTTGGGGAGAGAGGGTTAGTGTTTTACATTAGACAAGGGTGGCATAATGTTAGGTGTTAGGTAGAGGCATGCTTTTGAAATTATTTGTATTTGCAAGTTGTGTGCACACATGCTTAGTTGCTCAGTCGTGTCCAATTCTTTGCGACCCTATGAACTGTAGCCCTCCAGGTTCCTCTATTGGGATTTTCAGGGCAGAATTACTGGAATGGGTTGTCATTTCCTCCTCCAGGGGATCTTCCCAACCCAGGGGTCAAACCACTGTCTCCTGCATTGGCAGGCAGATTCTTTTGCTGCTGAGCCACCTGGGAAGCCATTTGCATGTTAGGGATAGTTAACCATGTTTGTGGGCAAGGGGAACACTGTGGTGGCTTTGTCCTGCGTCAAAATGTCCTGTGTCCACATCTGAGATGCAGAGTCACTTTGGTTTGTTCTCAACTGCAGGTTGTAATACCAATGGTCATACCAATTTACTAATTTTCCCAGAATTCATTTCCTCTGTGATTTGGTGTTAGGATGAGGCTACAGTTGACTGTAGAAGAAATATGCATGAGATTTGGAAGGCAAAAGTGAAGCACCGTGAGATCGGTGGGGACGCCAGTGGTACCTGCTTCTCCCATGCAGAGAGGCTGATCGCTGGCTCACCTTGGACCCACATTCCCCCACCTCCTAGCAGGTCCTCCTTCAGTCTCTGGGACTGTAGGTCAGCTGTTTGCACAGCCTCATGGTGAAGGGCACCAACTCCTTCTTTAAAACAACAATGTTACAGAGATTGGAGTGGGTGAGAGAAAAGTCCATATTCCAATTTGTGTTTGCCGCTACACCACAGCCAGTCAATCCTAAAGGAAATCAACCCTGAATATTCATTGGAAGAACTGATGCTGAAGCTCTAATACTTTGGCCACCTGATGTGAAGAGTTGACTCATTGGAAAAGATCTTGATGCTGGAAAGATTGAAGGCAGGAGTAGAAAGAGATGACCTGGTTGGATGTCATCAAGGACTCACTGGAGATGAGATGGTTGGATGGCAACACCAATTCAATAGACATGAGTTTGAGCAAGCTCCAGGAAGTGGTAATAGGGAAGCCTGGCATGTTGCAGTCCATGGGGTCACGAACAGCCTGAACATGCCTGAGCGACTGAAAAGCAACAACATCAGCCATCTTTTCTTTGCCTGCTAGTCTTCAGACCTGTGGCAGCTTTGGGCCTGCACCAGGTATACAGAAGCAGTAGCCTCTCAGTGGATCTTTTATGACTTCCACAATTGCACAAAGTCTATTCCTTACATTCCTATCCCTTTCTCCATATCACTCATAGTGGTCTTGCTTCTCTGTAATACAAACAGATTCTATCTTTCATCAAACCAAACCATGACCAATAAAAATTGCATGATAATGGTTCATCTTTCTACTCATTTAACCCACATGTGTTAAATGGATTAATTCACTTAAGAGTTTATTCTGTGCTTTGTCTTTATCACCAAACACTTGTTTCCTAATCCCTTGTTGTGAATTCATATCTACTGCATCCAACCAGGGTTTGTCGGACCTTGTATGAATGCAGGAACAGATGAGGTTGGTCCCTGCCCTCGAGCTTGTGGAAAAAAACCCCAGACATGTAAGTTGTAAATCTGACTTTTATTGCCACAGCTCCACTAAACTGCTCTTTGAAAGTCATTGAAGATTGATGGCTGAAGACTCTTAATTGCCAATGCATGGCTTGCTTATCCACATCCCACTTATCTTCAGAAGAAATGGGCATCAGACACTGCTAATGGTTCCCTAGAAACAGGTCTATATGAGTAAGACTCTTGTTTGCCTTGTTTTGTGCCAAGTCCTCAACACACAGCATAGTGTCTGGCATGAGGAGGTTATTGAGAAATACTTGTTGAAAAATGATTGAATATATTTGCTTCTTACTATCTGCCCTATCACTGGCTCCTGAGATGTTGTAGTCTCCTTGTCAGTCAGTTCAGTCACTCAGTCGTATCTGACTCTTTGCAACCCCATGGACTGCAGCATGCCAGGCTTCCCTGTCCATCACCAACTCCCAGAGCTTGCTCAAACTCATATACATCAAGTTGGTGATGCCATCCAACCATCTCATCCTCTGTCGGCCCCTTCTCCTGCCTTCAATCTTTCCCAGCATCAGGGTCTTTTCTAGTGAGTCAGTTCTTCGCATCAGGTGGCCAAAGTATTGGAGTTTCAGCTTCAGCATCAGTCCTTCCAATGAATATACAGGACTGAATTCCTTTAGGATACACTGGTTGGCTCTCCTTACAGTCCAAGGGAATCTTAAGAGTCTTCTCCAACACCACAGTTCAAAAGCATCAATTCTTCAGTGCTCAGCTTTCTTTATAGTCCAACTCTCACATCCATACATGACTACTGGAAAAACCATAGCTTTGACTAGACGGACCTTTGTTGGCAAAGAAATGTCTCTGCTTTTTAATATACTGTCTAGGTTGATCACAGCTTTCCCTCCAAGGAGCAAGTGTCTTTTAATTTCATGGCTGCAGTTACCATCTGCAGTGATTTTGGAGCCCTCCGAAATAAAGTCTCTCACTGTTTCCATTGTTTCCCCATCTATTTGCCATGAAGTGATGGGACCGGATGCCATGATCTTAGTTTTCTGAATGTTGAGTTTTAAGCCAACCTTTTCACTTTCTGCTTTCACTTTCATCAAGAGGCTCTTTAGTTCTCCTTTGCTTTCTGCCTTAAGGATGATGTCATCTGCATATCTGAGGTTATTGATATTTCTCCTGGCAATCCTGATTCCAGCTTGTGCTTCATCCAGCCTGACATTTCACATGATGTACACTGCATATAAGTTAAATAAGCAGGGTGACAATATACAGCCTTGATGTACTCCTTTCTCAATTTGGAACCAGTCTGTTGTTCCATGTCTAGTTCTAACTGTTGCTTCTTGACCTGCATACAGATTTCTCAGGAAGCAGGTCAGGTAGTCTGGTATTCCCATCTCTTTCAGAATTTTCCACAGTTTGTTGTGATCACACAGTCAAAGGCTTTGGCACTGTTGAAGCCTGGCTTGGAGAATTTTGAGTGTTACTTTCCTAGCATATGAGATAAGTGCAATTGTGAGGTAGTTTGAACAGTCTTTGGCATTGCCTTTCTTTGGGATTGGAATGAAAACTGACATTTTTCAGTCCTGTGGCCATTGCTGAGTTTTCCAAATGTGAAGTCAAGTGGGTCTTAGGAAACATCACTATGAATAAAGCTAGTGGAGTGATGGAATTTCAGTTGAGCTATTTCAAATCCTAAAAGAGGTCTCCTTGTATTTCTTACTAATTTCCCTACCTTTTTCACTGGTATCTCCTCTGTAAATATAGGCCTTTCTCCACATTCATTTCCTGCTTAATTCTTCTCTCTAGATTATAATGATTTATTAAATATTTAATGGGTACGTAATATGCACTGGGAGTTGTGCTAGTTACTTGTAATCCGGCAACAGTGGACAAGTGAAGGCTGATTTTGCTCTGATTTCATCCAACAAACTTCAAATGCCATCTCCATGAAGATGAATTCCAACATGTTGGCTGCTTGTTCGGCCTTTCTTAATGGATGCCCTCAGCTCAAGTTCAATATATGCACAATAGAATTTGTCATCATTCACCAAAATATTCTTACTTATCGGTGAACCCAAATCTCACCTCTATACCTTGACACTGAGTTAAATTGCAGAGACAGAGCTTTGGGTGAAGTAGAAAAGAATAGCTTTATTGATTTGCCAGACAAAGAGTGCCACAGTGGGCTAATGCTCTCAAAGCTGTGTGTCCAGACCTGGAGTGTATAGTGAGGAGTTTTATAGTAATGGTTCAAAGAGGAAGGTGTGATCAGCTTGTGGACTTTCTTCTGATTGGTTGATGATGAGGTAAGTGTGAGTCAGCATTATCAACCTTCTGGTTCCAACTCATCTGGAGTCTACGTGCTTGTGGGCAGCTTCCTTCTCTCACCTGATGGGAATTTCAGTATCTACAAAACAGCTCACAGATATTGTTATGTGTATCTCTTGAGTGGGAACCAGGACTTGTCCCCAGGCTGCACTATTGATTCTTGACTGCTTCTCCTTTGTCTCTGCATCGTTTCCCTTCCCTAATTAGCAACTGTTTGAACCTGCCTGTTGGAACTCAGGGAAAGGCATGGAGGCTGAATGAAGCCTAATTCCTGTAATCAAAGAAATGGGGGACACAGAAAGGCTTTGTGCCCAGGAGCCCCACAGGATTCTGCTCAGTTTCATAGGCACTCTTTATCTGGCCACCCTTTATCTTTCACAGCTCGCCGATCATTTGGTCATATTGCTTCTTTGTCATTTCTATCCCATTCACTGCTCCTGACCTAGTTTAGCCCTCACCAGCTCTCACTCCCTGAGTACTGTCAGCCGTCCAATTCTATTCCCTGGGAGGCCTCTTCATGCCCTCTTTCCCATCGTTGCAGGAGACTCTGTCTCAAAAGCATTCAGTGGCCCTGTATCTCTTGAGCACAGCACTTGAGGCTCTCCATCTTCTTTCCCTAAATCTCCTGATGGACGTTTATCCATAAATTTAACTGTTTACCACCCTGCCTGTACTTGTGGCCATTTCCTGGCACTTAGTGTGCTGAGGGCTGATGCTTGTTCCTCAGTCTGGAATGTTCTTCATTACTTCTCCAATTGAAATCCTCTTGATCAGTTGCGTTTTGGCTAACCACCACCCAAGAAATGCCCAAATTAACCCAGTTAGAAATAAGTATTTTTGTTATTCTTTGCTGGCACTTTTTCTGCCTTGCACTATGATAATTCTTTCCTTGTTTACTGCTCCTAGTAGACTGTCAGCTCCTTCAAAAGCTTTATTCATTTTTAGGTCTCTGACAGCAGCATCTAATGCAGAAATATTAGAAACATTACTGATGACAGTAGGTGCTCTACAGATATTTATTTAAGCGTATTCAGAGGTGAGAAGCAAAGCACTTTCTCTGGGAAGAAGAATGAGTATAAAGTAAGCTAAGAAGACATACCAGCAAGTGAGGCCAATCATGGTACCTAGAGACTGGAAGTGTCAGAGGCTAATTTGTATAAGGTTCAGTCAGGCAAGGTCAGGGGTGATGGGGAGTTTGTATGAGAAAGGGAATGGAGTACAGCTACAGAAGGTTTGAAATACTTTTGAGCCCAGAAGTCATTCTCATATTGGAGCTCATGGAAACTATCACTTTTTAAGAGATTCTAGTCTTAACTATGGAGAAGGCAATAGCACCCCACTCCAGTGTTCTTGCCTGGAGAATCCCAGGAATGGGGGAGCCTGGTGGGCTGCCGTCTATGGGGTCGCACAGAGTTGGATACGACTGAAGCAACTTAGCAGCAGCAGCAGTCTTAACTAGTCCTAGAATCAGCCAGTTCAACATCTATCTTTATTTCTTCTTGATGCTAGAAGCTTTCAAGCATCAATGAACAAGGTTGCTGACTTGAGAAGACATGACAAAAATTGGAAGGACTTATTAATACTTGATGCCTAACTTTCCCTTTCTCTGTAGACTTTCTCTCTGCATCTTCTCCATCAACAAAGGTGTGCAGGAGAGTGATTTGGTTATACAAATACATATATTCATTCTTTTCTAGATTCTTTCCCCATATAGGTTATTACAGAATATTGAGTAGAGTTCCTTGTGCTACATAGTAGGTCCTTTTTGGTTATCTGTCTTACATATAATAGTTTCTGTATGTTAATCCCAGGATCCTGATTTATCCCTTCCCTCACATTTCCTCTTTGGTACTTAGAAGTTTGCTTTCAAAATCTGTGAATCTGTTCTATTTTGTATATACGTCCACTTACATCATTTAAAAAATTAGATTCCATATATGAGTGATGTCATATATTTGTCTTTCACTGTATGACTTACTTTACTTAGTAGGATCATCTCTAGGTCCATTCATGTTGCTGCAAATGGCATGGTTTCATTCTTTTTTATGGCTGAGTAATATTCCATTGTATATATGAACCACATCTTCTTCATCCATTCCTCCATCAGTGGATATTTAGGTTGCTTCCATGTCTTGGCTATTGTAAATAGAGCTTCAGTGAACATCAGGAGACAAGTGGCTTTCTGAATTATGTTTTTCTCCAGATATATGCCCAGGAGTGGGATTGCTGGATCATATGGTAGATCTATTTTTAGCTTGGTAAGGAACATCCACACTATTCTCCATAGTGGTCATACCAATTTACATTCCCACCAACAAAGTAGGTGGGTTCCAGAAGTCAAGAATCTTAAGTGTTATTATCTTCTAAAGGTCATGCATTTAGCTGAATATTATCTCCTTTTCTGTCTGCACACATACATGCATACACACAGAAGACTTGAGCCGATGAGCATGGGTCTAAATTGTGTTGTGCAGCATCTGTGGAAAAGTACACTTGCCAAAGTGTTCATTCAGGACCCAGTGACTCAGTGAGGAGTGGCTTTCCCGGGCTTGTATACATGTTCAGGCCTCTTTGATCTGGTGACTCTGTCATTCTGAAAAACTTAAGTTTTTTCCAAAACAGAAGAAAAATGCAGTTTACTTTATAGAGCAGAGGGTGAAGCAAGTTACTTATGAGTTGTTGCAAAATACCACAAGGAATAGCAGCCCAGGAAGGACAGGGTGACTATGGGCAACCTGTTGACAACTTCTGAACAAATTGGAAAAGTGTGTTCCAGCAAGACTTGGGACTGACAAAGGGCAAAACCACATCCTTCACAGAAAATATTAAACTTGGGTACCAAAGAGATTTCATTTCCTCATCGAGTCATCAGGATTTCAGAGCTTCCAACCCAAATGATTGTGGTGAAATGTTTGGTGCTGGAAGACATATTATTTGTATTCCAGTCTGCTCATCATGGGGTGGGGATGGGGCTACTGCACTTTAATTTAATTTAATTATTAGCACTAGTTGATCTTTGCAAAGGAAGGCAATTTTTACTGTACCTATTGTAAAGGGCATTCTGTGGTCCTTTTTTTTTTTTTTAATAACAAATGATTCTGAACAAAGTTTACCTACAGCACGACAGGTAATATGCCCACACCACCATTTCAGAGATCTCTGCACTTGGTGATAAAGGTTTGGATATCCAGTAGGGATGGGGGCTTCTCAGGCTCAGTGGTAAAAATCTGCCTGCCAATTCAGGAGAGGTGGGTTCAATCCTTAGGTGGGGAAGATCCCCTGAAGTAGGAAATGGCAACACACTCCAGTATTCTTGCCTGGGAAATCCCATGGACAGTGGCAATTGGCAGGGCTACAGTCCATGGTGTCACAAAGGGTTGGACATGACTGAGCATTCACACATCCAGTTGGGATATTCCATTTTTTGTCCAGAGTCTGTGGTAGAATCTACTTGTGTTTTGTGTTGGGGTCTGCTGCAGTTAGCTACTTGGATTTGAGGTCTGAGATCACACATACACACACACGCACACACACACACAACGTGCTGAGACACAGAGTCACTTTGATCTGGTCTCAACTGCAGGTTGTAATCCTCTGCAGCAGGACTCAGCCCTGAGTGATATCTAGTCTGGTTCCCTGAAACCTATGTCCTTCCCTAGAGACATTGGTAAGAACACTTCATATATTTTCACCCATAATCTAGAATGATTATTCACTTGAATCACGTTTTGGGTCCCCATGGCGCTCTTGGAAAAGAATCTGCCTACCAACACAGGAGACATGAGATCCAGATTCAATCGTGGGTCAGGAAGATCCCCTGGAGGAGGAAATGGCAACCCACTCCAGTATTCTTGCCTGGGAAATCCCGTGGATAGAGGAACCAGGTGGGCTACTGTCCATGGGGTCGCAAAGCGCGAACACGACTGAAGAGAATTAGCACTCATACATCTAGAAGAAATGGATTGTTCTTAAAGATAACTAAGAAGAAAGCATTAACTCATATTGGTATGTTTGTCTATTTGACAACCTAAGGACTCTGATTCATGTTTCAGTATTAACTCCACTCTGACAAACAGCCAACGGTCAACATTGTCTTCATTTCAGTGAGGAAACTAGATGCTCAGAAACGTAAGCACCTTCCTCCATAGCCAGACCTGGCCCTTCAGCCTGTGGAAGGGGTTGGCCTATAGGTCTTACTTCTTTAATCATGTACTATGTACCCTCTCTCTCCTTCAGTCCATTCTCCACAAACTGTGCTGTGCTTAGTCGCTCAGTCGTGTCCGACTCTCTGCTACCCCTTGGACTGTAGCCCGCCAGGCTCCTCTGTCCATGGGGTTTCCCAGGCAAGAATACTGGAGTGTGTGGCCTATACCTTCTTCAGGGGAACTTCCTGACCCAGGAATCAAACAGAGGTCTCCTGCATTGCAGGTGGATTCCACCCGCTTTAGCCGGATTACAAGCAGAAAACTGGAGTTTGAGAAATACCCCACAACTCCCAATCAAAACCTTGTGCTTTTTGGCACATCTGATTCTCACAGAGGGAAAACAGCATTCCAATAGCATCTCCAGGCCAAAATGAACTGCTAAATAGAATGAGAGTATTTCTATTTACTTTTTTTGGTGCCTGTAATGTCAAACTTGAGAATTTTATATAAAAGCTTTGAGAAAGAAAGAACCAGTATACTAAATGTGCTGAACATTGGCTAGTAATGTCACCAATGAATCCCTCTGTTGAAAAGGAGTATGAAGAAGGCACTGGGCTGATTGTGTGAGTCACTGAGCCATGAGAGAAAGAGAAGAGAGAAATAAGGTAAAAACTCATTTTTATGTGTTTTGTTTTTTTCCCCAATCTTGGCAAAAGCCATGGTTAGCTGTGCCCTGGGCCTGTCTTAAATTGTAGGAAGAAGGTTTTATGGGGATCACTTTCTGATTGTCGAGAGTGAACGTCTGTCCCTTGAGATGTTGTGTGAAATCCGGGGGTCTCCTTTCTTTGGCTCTAGTCTCTCACATCTCCCTGCTCACTTGGGGCGACTTGTGGGCAACCTCTGTGTCCAAAGAGCTAACAGACTCTGGGGTAAAGGGGAGGCAGACTTCATACTTCTTCCTGGGGTTTGTGAACAACCAATTTGATTTCTAATTTGTAAGTGTCTTCACTCAGTTCATGAATAAAGCCAGTTTTTTCTTATTTTAAAGATGTTTCATTCATTTTGATAACAGTAGAAAATCGTTTGCCATGTGGCACTGAACTTACCTTTTCTGGGTTTTAGTTTCTCAACCGTAAAAGAAGGATTTCACTTTTTTTTCTCCACCTTGCTAGAGTACATGGATGTCCTTTTACTATATTGCTAATCCAAACAATCCACGCAATGTGCCAGCAAATGTGGAACACTCAGCAGTGGCCTCAGGACTGGAAAACGTCAGTTTTCATTCCAATCCCAAAGAAAGGCAATGCGAAAGAGTGCTCAAACTACCACACAATTGCACTCATCTCAATGCTAGTAAAATAATGCTCAAAATTCTCCAAGCCAGGCTTCAGCAATACGTGAACCGTGAACTTCCTGATGTTCAAGCTGGTTTTAGAAAAGGCAGAGGAACCAGAGATCAAATTGCCAACATCCGCTGTATCATGGAAAAAGCAGGAGAGTTCCAGAAAAACATCTATCTCTGTTTTATTGACTATGCCAAAGCCTTTGACTGTGTGGATCACAATAAACTGTGGAAAATTCTGAAAGAGATGGGAATACCAGACCACCTGATCTGCCTCTTGAGAAATCTGTATGCAGGTCAGGAAGCAACAGTTAGACCTGGACAAGGAACAACAGACTGGTTCCAAATAGGAAAAGGAGTATGTCAAGGCTGTATATTGTCACCCTGCTTATTTAACTTATATGCAGAGTACATCACGAGAAATGCTGGACTGGAAGAAGCACAAGCTGGAATCAAGATTGCCGGGAGAAATACCAATAACCTCAGATATGCAGATGACACCACCCTTATGGCAGAAAGTGAAGAGGAACTCAAAAGCCTCTTGATGAAAGTGAAAGTGGAGAGTGAAAAAGTTGGCTTAAAGCTCAACATTCAGAAAACTAAGATCATGGCGTCCGGTCCCATCACTTCATGGGAAATAGATGGTGAAACAGTGGAAACAGTGTCAGACTTTATTTTTTTGGGCTCCAAAATCACTGCAGATGGTGACTGCAGCCATGAAATTAAAAGACGCTTACTCCTTGGAAGGAAAGTTATGACCAACCTAGATAGCACATTCAAAAGCAGAGACATTACTTTGCCAACAAAGGTCCATCTAGTCAAGGCTATGGTTTTTCCTGTGGTCATGTATGGATGTGAGAGTTGGACTGTGAAGAAAACTGAGCGCTGAAGAATTGATGCTTTTGAACGGTGTGTTGGAGAAGACTGTTGAGAGTCCCTTGGACTGCAAGGAGATCCAACCAGTCCATTCTGAAGGAGATCAGCCCTGGGATTTCTTTGGAAGGAATGATGCTAAAGCTGAAACTCCAGTACTTTGGCCACCTCATGCGAAGAGTTGACTCATTGGAAAAGACTCTGATGCTGGGAGGGATTGGGGGCAGGAGGAGAAGGGGACGACAGAGGATGAGATGGCTGGATGGCATCACCGACTCGATGGACGTGAGTCTGAGTGAACTCCAGGAGTTGGTGATGGACAGGGAGGCCTGGCGTGCTGCGATTCATGGGGTTGCAAAGAGTCGGACACGACTGAGCGACTGAACTGAACTGAACTGAATCCAAACAAATGAGCATATTTTCTCTTGTAAACAGGCAGGGTGATTCTGCTGCTTCTTTGTTCCAATCTCAAGCCCTGGGCTGTTGGTTTGGAGCTTACTTCTAACTCACTCACTGTCTTTAAGTGAGTTTTAATGGTATGTCTGTATGTATGAGTGTATATATTTTTCTCGTTATTCATCCCTTTATGAGCAATACTTAATAGTTTCTAAGAAGTGTTGGAGGGAGTCTTGAGATGCTCCTAAAATTCTGCATGATTTTCAGACCAAAGGCAGTAAAGTTTGGTTATTTTTAGCAGCCTGCAAATCAGGACCATGCTCTTGATGGCAACTGCTTTTGGAGGGGGAACAACAGAATGAGCTATTTCTCGGTGGTTTTATTTTTTTCCCCCCAGCTTGAGAGGTTTAAGGGAGTGTTACATTTGGTCCTTGAAGAGTACCATGTGAGCTCTCCCTGGTGACTGACAGGGCCCTCGCGAGCCTGGGGTGTGCTGCGGGTCTGCTGTCTGTCCACGCTGCCTTCCTCCTTCCCTACAGATGTTAGGGCCTGAGCTTTTTCTTTTGCTCTGGACTGGAATGCTCTGTCCTCAGATTTCTTTGGCTGCCTCTTGCTTGTCATTTGAAAGAGGCAAATGACAAGATTTGCCTCTGCTTAGATGTCATCTGCTCAGAGAGGGTTTCAGTGGCCGCTGGTTTCAGCCCCTGCCCAGGCTTTGTCTGCCCGCATAAGCTGATCTCACTCATTTCCTTGACTGGCTGTTCATTGTCTGCCTCTCCCTGGTAGGATGTTATTTCCTTGAGAGCACAAAATTTATTTTGGTTACTACCATATTCAACAAACGTTTACTTAGGGACAGATGAGTGAATACTCTGTGCCATTGCTGTCCAATTCAACTTTCTGCAAGGAAGAAAACGTTGCATAATTTGCACTACCCAGTATGGCAGCCACAAATTCACATGTGCCTGTTACCCACCTGAAATGTGGCTTCTGAGAAACTGAATTTTAAGTTTTGCTTAATTTTAATTTAAATTTTAACTCTTCACATGTGGCTAGTGGTTACCATATCGGACAGTGCAGTTTTATTCCTTCTTTGGTACTTGAGTGATCAAATAAATAGCAAGATGTCAATAGTGATGTTAACAGCAAGAGCACTAGCAATGTTTGGAGTGTTTTTCTTTATGATGTTTTCTCTTTTTAATCCTTTAATGGGATCAGTGGAGTAGAATGACATCATGCAGGAAACCCACACAAACCTGTATTTTGAAATTCAGTTTTTAGCATCCGTCAGTGGGAGCTGCAGAGAAAGTTATATTCGCTGCCCTATGTTTTTCTGGATGGGTCTCTTTATTATGTGTTTTCCTTCTGTTAATAACCTATTAGTAAGTTGTGTGGAGCTATCTATCTTACAGCTTCTTAAAAGATAGGATATCGAGTGATTTTAAATAGAAAATGCCCAAATGCATGAGTGAGCTTAAAAAACTGCATCTTTTCAGAGAGAGACATTCACTGTTTCGTGGAACTCTTACTTCAAGGTGCAATTTATTCAGGGAGAGCAAGGAGAACCCACACCCCATTTATAGTTAAGGCAGAACAAAGCTCTTTTGTAAGGAAATTGTTTATGTACTCTCAACACTTTCAAGGCATCATTTGGGGTATATTACCTCACAGGTGATTTACATTTTCTGTTTAGTATCACTTCTTTTCCTCAGTCTGTGAAAGGAGGTTGAATGGAGAATTTTTTCCAGGTTTGCAGCTTTCCACTGTTTAAGCTGGAGAAATACTCCATGTATTTGGAAGTGTGCTGCTAGGGGAATAACAGTTTTAAGACTGCAGACTTGTCTATCGTTTATCATCATTATATGGTGTCTGTCAACAGAAAACCATTTCCCAGAATTCCATAAGGAGTTGCTCCATATAGAAGCATGGAGTCTTGTGACAAGGAAAAGCATTGCAGTGAAGAGTAATAGGAAAAGGGGTGGGGGATAAACAGAAGCTTTTAGAGCTAATTCATGGCTGGCGTCATCTCCATTAGCATTGGGACTGTTTGACGTTGAGTTCAGAGAACATGACCAGGGCTGGTTTCCATCTGTCATGGTGATTAATGGGAGTATTGTTAGGTAATAATAGTTTAATAACATAGCTGGAGCCAAAGAGGCACACAAAATGTGTACATGTAATTCTAAAACCAAGAGAACTGTGGATAAAACCACAAGAGCCAGCAAATTGAGGTCCTGGTCTCAGCTCTACCACTAAGCAAAGGGCAGCTGGGAGAAACTCTTCTTAAAGTTGAGGAGGGTTAAAATAGTCTGCTATTGGGATGAAGAGACCAGCTTTAGTTCTGAGGAAGGAGAGCATCTTGGTGAGTTTCGTGTACCTGTATCTCAAGGACTAAAAATTTTGTTACAACATAATTCTTCTGATAAATAAGAGTTGGTTGGGATAACACAGAGGCAAAGAGACATTTCCTTATGTTGATAGACTGGATTTGTCTCTTCCAAAAATTACCTAGATTACTTTATATGATATGATCCCATACCCAACTCAATGACTATCTACCATTGATATGAAACCTAAATAGTCAAAATTGTCTGAGTCTGCAAGAGGGAAAATCTGGTTAACTTGTAACAACACATTTCAATGAAGTTGTCTTTTCTCTTAGATGGCAGCTAGAGACCCAACAAGATCCCCATACACTCAGAGCCCAGACAATAAGGGCTTTTACTCTAGACTGTTGCAACTTTTCAAGGTAGAAATCACTTTCCATACAGAAAATTGGCAACAAGAGACTATTTACATGTTGGTTTTCCTTCCTGACAAGAAAAGAGACATCTGACCTAACGAGGTTCTGTCCAAGTTTTACTTAAAAACTTTCCACCAAATGGATCTCAGCATGAATAGAAAAAGCTTTCAGAAAGGAGGGGTCTTATGGGCGACGGGAGGACAGGAGCTGGCCACAAGCCCTTCTGGACGGTGACGCACTTTGACCCTGTGGTTATTGCTCAGTGCTTAGTTCATCATGGTGTTAAGACAACTTGAACCCCATCGGGAGAGAGGCAGGCTAGGATGCTCTGAAGCTAACAAAAGATGCTTGAATGGAAGTAAAGGATTGCAATCCAGGAGAAGTAATGAGAGCTTTGGGAACTTATTTTTGTCCTCAGTGGTTTAGACTATATTTCTTTCCCGGCTTCAAACGGATATCCTGCGACTCAAGGAACTAGAGCAAAGTTTAAATGTTCCAGGCTAGGTATAGGTTTATTACATGTTTGGAGAGATGACGGATGCTCTTTGTCATCTCCGCCTGAGCCCAAGCAAGTGGCTATTTGAGAATGGTAGAGGGATCATTTCTGCTGACCGAATCTGGGGATGGGTGATGCTGGGTGTCTGCTGTGAAGACTTCTATTTAGGGCTGGTCTCAGCTGGCCTGTGTCTACACTGCCTTGAGGGTGGGAGTTTGGTGGGAGTACATTTTCTTCTTCTGCACCTAACCAAGGGAAGGAGTTCTGATCAAAATACATCAAGGTCAAGGCTATTTCTTGGTCCACAGGACATGGCTGTGGAGATTTAGTGTAATTAGACGAGTTCAAGGTCTGGACTTGTGCAGTGGCTCATTTTGGACTTTCCCTTCCAGGGAAGCTTAGCATGCCCTAGAGAGGCTTGAGGTGGGGAGTCAGACCAACCTAGGCCCAGTAGGGAAACTCTTGTTTTCCCTTCATTTCCCTTGGACATTTTCTTCAACTAAGCTTTGCTTGTCATCAGTGATAAGATGAAGAAAAGCCTTCAGTGTGGGCTGGGGATCAGCTTTGACTTGAACAGAAGAACTATCCTGGGGTATGGAGCAGAGGCCTCTGGGTAATGAGTACCTTGACCTGGTATTCCCTTCTGAACATGCATTGCTCTTGGAAACAAGGAATGAGGTGGCTGGGTTGAAGGACCATGACTCCCCAGCCATCCCCCAATTTTAACTTAACAAGACATGATTTATAAAGTAAACACTTCCAGTGTCTATTTTGAGATTGCCCATATTGCACCAGCCAACTGCATCATATCCTTTACTCCAAGATGCAGGGACACAGATGGATCTGTCTGGGATCTTAGACCCCTAAACTGTGAGAGGCTAACAAGACATTCTTAGGGTAGTCAAGTCAGAAGGATGGGCACTTTCTCTCTCTCCTGTTAACTCTCTTTTGTCAGATGATTAAGCTGTGAATCGCCTTATACTGCCTGGAGTAGTGCAATGAGCACTAGCCCGGATCTCAGATGCTGTCTCACCTCCCGGTCCTCTCTGATCAAAGTGCACAGCCATCCAGGGCTTTTCATTCCAAACTGACGGGCTTGGAGAGGAACACCTCCACCCTCCCTGCCCCCAATAATGTGCTGAGATAACCACGTGGAGAACGGAGGCAATTCCGACAGAAGGTGTGACCAAAGACTCTTCTGCTTGAAATAACAAACATTAGAGTGCTCACACACTCACCTCTCTAATAGTTTAGTTGAAAAAGTTAAGGTTTAGACTCCTTATTAATTAAGTCATTGCAAGTTTCCTATTTGCTGTTAGTTGAGGGAAAGGCAACTAATATATTTTTCTAATATATAAAGGCAAACTTTGGTATGTTCTTATTTTATATTGTTTGTTTATTTATTTTTGCTGAAGTATAGTTGATTTACAATATTATATGTTTCAGTTATACAACATAGTTATACAGTTTCAGTTATATGTTTCAGTTATACAGTTTCAGGTATACAACAATAAGCAAGATTAAAAGACACCCCTCAGAATGGGAGAGCATAATTGTTAGTCTTCATATTAAGTGTCTGTTCACTGGTATTTATCCCCCACTTCCCTGTGTCCCCGACACCTGTTCTCATTACTGTGGTCTTACATTCGGCTCTCAGAGAGCTGGTGAGAGTGTGTGCTGAAGGACTCTGGGTCTGATCTCTGTACAGCCCTGTTCTCTGGCCAGAGTGTATGCCCTTTCTCCACCAGGGGTCACAAGTGAGTCCAGGGGAATGTGGCTGGCACTACACAAATCCACGGCCGCTGTTGGAAACGACAGTTTGAAGTGGGCTTCCTCCTTCTTACAATGGATCAGCAATAATGAAATCCCTGTTGTCAGGCTAAGAAAATAGTGTTTGCCAGCAGAAGTCATCTTGGCAGCCCCCAGTGGGAGTCCCATGCAGGGAGTCAGCGGGGGAAGCAGAGTGAGGCAGTGTCTCTTTGTTCCATTGCCTGATTCCCTGCAGACCCACCCTGATTTTTATCCCGGGTGCTGCACAGAGACAATGTTTCATGGCTAGTTTACTGAGCTGATGATTTCCGAACCCCAGATACTCTTACAGAGGAATCTGCTAGCTAGCCAGTGTAGCAGCGCCAGAAAAAAGAGGTCCAGATGAGACCTCTGTTTACACTTACGATGTATTCTTTTACTTTGCACCACTGCAATTTCTTGACTGAAGAAATTCTCTCTTATTTGTATGTGATACCATGAAACTGAGTTTTCAGGTTTCCAGGGCTTTCTTTTTTTCTGGGCAGGAGTTTCCTCAGACTTTGCATCTAAGATTTTCTTCAGTGAGAAATTGGTAGGAGAGCCTGTCAGGGGGCACGGGTTCTGGTACTCTACCATTAAAATCTTTCCCAGAGAGAGAGACGTAACAAGCCCAAATTAGAGAATATGGTGAGGTATTTTTAAAGCTGTGAAAGTCTAGAGGTATGTGATTAGAAAAAACTTCCCCTCCTTTATATATATATATATATATATATATATATATTTTTTTTTTTTTTTTTTAGTTTTAGCCCAGCCACTATTAAATTTTCCTTAGGTCAAATTGCCCTCTCTTAAAGCAATTTTAACTGAAGCAGAGAACTGAGGTAACCATTTTGTCCTTAACAGAAACATTTTTTTTTTTTTTGAGCCTTAGAATTTTACCTTCCTATAACCCAGTGACTTTGTGTGCAGAGTTCATGGAAATTAGTGTGAATACTTTGCTAAGAAGTTTTCAAACCCCACTTTTGTTCATTTTTGTTGTTGATCATATACTCCAGTTGCTGTTATGCAAAACAGAGACACACCATAAAACATACAGTGTAGATAACCTGGCTGAGTGCACGTGCTTTTTAAAACTTTAATAAGCAGAGAGTTTTATGTTTTGTTTGTCTTTGCATTCTCTGTGGAAAAAACCCCCAAACTTCAAACCTTGGCCTGGTCACCATCGCCCTCAGTCAGATCTGCTGAGAATCTGGGCTGCACCTTTTTCACTGCTGAAGCTTTTTATAACCTGGCTAGGCATTAGGCAGCTTTTAAATTTGGCAGGTCTCTGGGTTCCATTAAGAACTCATTTAAATCGTTTCTCACTTGAGCCTGAATTTTAACTAAGCCCTGGTGGATTTCAATTAGGATTGTTACAAAATGAGATGAGGATGGAAATTAGATTAATGTGAAGAAACAATGGAAGAGATAGCATATCAGATAATTTACGACTCATATGTTAAGATTTTATTGTAGTCATCAAATTGCTACTAATATAGAAATGGATTGTTAACCTGATAAATTATGTCACAGATGATGAAATTAGGGCAGACTTTGGAAAACTCTAGTAACAATAAAAACACACATAGTTTTGTGGCTCTGAAACAAATTGCCTGCATGCCCTGAAGCCAGGTCTAGTTGAAATAACTAAGCTAATTAGATAAGAAATAATGAGTGAAAATAAATATAAAGATCTAGGTCAGGTGAAGAAAAGCCATACATAACAACTGGTATGTGATATTTGTATGAAATTCTCCTTTTAAGGTATGTGGGAAAGGAAATTGCAAATTAAATCTGGTGCTACATACACCAAGGCCGAAGTTTGCAAAGTTTCCACAAAACATTCACTTTCCTCAGTCGCTTCCCCTCACTCCCAAGCACAAAGCCAGGGCTGTTCATCATCTTGGAGCAGGGTCCTGCCAAAAGTAGGGCATTAATTAGATCCTGCTTGACAGCTGTTTTCAGAAAAATAATGACTGATTATTAATGTATACTTTTCTAGTGGAACACTTACAATTTAAAACTGAGTGGCCTTGGATTGAGTATGACTATCTAACCCAAAGGTCAGGTGTGCTGAAATTTTGCTGGAATAGCACTTCAGATCTAGCCAGTTGGAGGTGGCAGTAGGGTATAGTAGTAGGCTTCTCTAGGGAGGAGCCTGACATCTGGGATAGATGGGATTTCAACCAGGGAATGGAAGTGGGAAAAGGACGCCCCAGGCTGAGGAAGTGCGTGAGCAAAGCATGAAGGTGGGAAAGTTCAAGACAGTGGGGAAAGCCATGGCCTTCCACAGGGCTGGCATGGAAGCTACAGTGGAGCGTGAGACCCACTGGGATTTTATTTTTTATTAAGTGATGGTGGGAGGACTCATTGACTCATTTCGGAGCTGGTGCACATCTGAAATGTGCTTCCAGAAGAATCCCTATGCAGAACAAACCAGATTTCCGGGACAAGAATGGTTGGGACATCCAGAAAAGGACCCTGATGACACCACAGCCGCTCCTTCAGATGTTCTGTAGTGAGGAGGAGCCGGATGCTGGTATCTATCATAACGATATCACTTACATGTGGAAACTAATAAAAATGATACAGATGGACTTATTTACAAAACAGAAACAGACTCTCATCTCGAAATCAAACTCATGGACACCAAAGAGGAAATATGGGGGGAAGTAATGAATTGGGAGATTGGGATTAACATAGTTTTGTATTCTAGTTTAGTTACAGATGAATAATTAGAAAACCAGATCTAGATAGTTTTGAGAAAGCTAAAAAAAAGAAAAACTTTGTCTAAAACTTGGTTTAAAATGCATTCGGTTTTAGGGCCAGGAAATTACAATGGTTTCTTCTAGTTTTAGATTCATGATATTATTTGAGTTTTTACTCGGATTGGAGAGAAAATAGACGTGATGGATGTTTGCTGTTATGACTAAGTCATGTGTTGCCTGAGGGGCTGGACAAGTGTAAAAGTAAAATTAAATTTCTCGTGATTGCCTGTGACACTGGGGGATAGAGATGTTTTTACAAGGGACAGTCCCACAGCCAAGCACAGGAGGGCAGGGAGACGCTAACACGTGTGGTCTGACACCACAGACAACTGTTCTCCTTTGGGACAAAGAGGACAGTTAGCCGTTGTCCCACATGGGGAATTCAAGAAATCTGTGCAGCGTATATTTTTCTAACTCCTCTGAGGACTACTAGGAAGAGAGGGGCCTTGTTTAGGAAAACACCCAGGCTTGGATGCTTGGGTCAGAGATACCATTCTTCCATGTGACCTTCTCAAAACTGTTAAATGAGACTACTTGAAATTATCTTGATCCCAGACACTCCTCTCACCCCTTAGCATGATTGAGCAGGCTTCTTTTCCCTTTCTGACCAAAGTGACTGTTTTGAGGGTCTCCTGATGGCTGTAGGGGAGCATTGTCACTTTACGTCTTCTTTGTATGAGTTGAGCCTTTTCCAGAATATTCTACAAATATGGGGCTGGGAGGAGAGCAGTGTTGTTTGCGGTTGGATTTCTCCACGTTCCCTGCACACAGAGAACATCACCACTCACTGGACACACGCAGCCACTCAAGTGCCATCGCTTTTTCTGCTGGCATCTGTCCAACATGCACAGTGATGGTACAGGGCGGGCAAAAGTCGGGCGCTCCCCGGAGCGCGGTGGGGGTGGGGCTAGGAAAGAGGCGTGTCTTACACAGAAGCGGCTATGGTCCCTGTGCAGTTACAGCTCTGCACACAGAGGACCTGGTAAAAGGCGGGTGTGTTTGGAGACCTCGGAGGGAGGGCAATGCTTTGGCGAGTCGGGCCCTATTTGCCAGAGGCCACATCTGTGCCCCTCGTCCGCCATCACCCAGCCCAGCTCTCACTTCCTTCTAGGCTCTGAGCAAACGCTGGATTCCTGCTCTCATTCTATTCCAGCCCGGCTCTCGCGTTTCTACATCTATTTTCCCTCGTGTCTCCACAGCACTTGGAGCTGTCTCAGGGCCATGTTCCTGGCTCCTTTCCTGACAACCTCAGCTTTTTAAGGGCTTTGTGCGGATGCTGCCTGTCTCTCTGTTCTTGAAGGTGCTAAGAGTTTGGAAAATGAAAGGTTGGAGCTGGGTGAAGAGAGTCCAGTGTTCTGGGTGGAGGTGGGCTGCAGTATTAAACAGGACGGTCAGATGGGCCTCCTTGGGGCTAGTATTTGAGCACAGGTTGGAAGGGTGTGGGGAGAGAGCACATTAGCCAAGATGGCCTGTTCAGGCTTTCTTGCTCCACATTTTGTAAATGATTACGTAACAGCTGAGATTGGTTTGTACCACTGCGCCTGTGCCTTCATGAGGTTTATGTAACAGCTGAGATCACTTGTACCACTGTGCATGTGTGTCACGAGGTACTTGCTTGGCCGTGGACTGCGTTGTGTGGTGGGCCTGTATGAGCTCCAGATGACTGCTGCCCATGGATGCGTCTATTGGATCCCCCATGAGAGGAGAGAATGTGGCATGTCTGTTGCTAAGGCTCCTGTGCCAGCCAGGAGAGAGGTTGGCTGGTGGGGGGCGCCCAGGGCCCCAGCAGGTGGGAGGCAGGACAGCAGGGGCACCTGGGCAGCGGCCCTTTCTTGGCCCTGGTCCAGGCTGCGCTGGGGCCCTAGCTCGCCACAGCCCTGGGTGCACTGTCGGGGGTTTTCTACCTTCTTTTCACATGCATGACATGAGGACAGCATCATCGCAGGTCTTTTAACTAAGTTTGTAATTCTAAATGTATTTTTATCTTGTATATTTAGTTTAAGGGACTACAATTTAAAAAGGTTGAAATGCTTTGAACACCCCCTTTTTTGGGAAAAGCAACCAAAAGCCTCCTGCCTTTTGTCAGCTGGCTGAATTCTCCAGTGGTCCAGTGGTTAGGTCTCTGAGCTTTCACTGAGGAGGGTTCAGGTTCAATCTGTGGTTGGGGAATTAAGATCCCCTGAACAGCAGTGGGGCTTTTCTTTTTTATATCGCTGATTTGTTCCCCTCCCCCCAGACCCTTACTGATTTGTCTCTCTGATGTCTGTCATTGGGTATGGGTCTCTGGAGACACTCCTGAGGTGGATGCTGGGCTGATGGCCTAGCTGCCTGTGAGTGAGTGGTTTTGCCCATTTTTTGAGTTTATTGTGATGAGTTTTGGCCACGACACGTGGCTTGTGGGATTTTAGTTCCCCAACCAAGGACTGAACCTGTGCCCTGCTGTAGTAGAAGCACAGAGGCTTAACCTCTGGACTGCCAGAGAAATATCCACCCCTGCTCCCTGACTTTTTGGTGAAGAAACTGGAGCAGGAGAGCGGCGTTGCCTTTCATCAGCTCCTGACAGTTTCCATGGTGCGCTTGCCTCTGGCCATGCAGACTTCTGAGCGCCAGGACATTTAGGGAGGAATAGACGATAGGAGCAAAGTACACTAACTGAGAGGCCGTGGATCCTGGCTGCTTCCGGCTGAAGATGTGGGACTATTGGGTGTGTCGTGAAGATGTTCTGAAGGGGGTGAGGACTGGGCACCCTCAGCTCTCCTCCTGTCCAGCGGCCGTCTCGTCACAGCTGCTGCTGCCAGGACCCAGTCTGTTGCCTAAAGTCAAAAGATAAGCACACACATAACTGTTTGAGCAGCCCCAGAGAAGGAAGTTGGGTCCTCCTAATGTGGACTATGCAAGCACACCACCCAGCCCCATGGATTTCCCAAGATTAAAAACATCTCCAGCCACAGAAAGAGATGTGGGATGGTGAACACAGACTGCCTTTATTATGTGGGTTTTGAAATTAATCCAATTGTTTGGAGCAGAGGCGCTGACGTTCTGCTGATTAAAAGGGCGAATTAAATGTATTCATTCAATGAACATTTATTGACCATTCAGTAGATGCCAGGCGCCAAAGACAGACTGAGTCCTGCAGCCACAGAGCTTTCATGGCGCTTCTAGAGGAGGTGATCAAGTGGAGGGAAAGCAATGAGGTTACATTTCTGTATTTCATAAATGTGCCGGGGAAAGTACAGTTGTTTCTCACTGAAACACCAATTTTATTCATTTTATGTCCTGAGATGCTTCCGTCTAGAAGAGACTCTCCATACCCCCAGAAGTCCAGAGTGCTCATGCACTTACAAGTGTATTACACACACTGCAATACATTGTTATGCTTTGAATCCTCCAAGAGAAACAGCTTTCAACATACTGAGATGTTTAGAGTTGGAGCAGTACTTATGAAAACCACGGAAAGACACATGCATTATCATATGTGGAGAAAGAAAAAAATTACATCTTCAGAGAGATGCCAGTTTGGTTGTATCCCATCCCACAGGGTGAGGAACCTGAGGAACTCAAAGGATGTGGTCCAGATGCTCACCTCTAGACCACATCCTGAGTACCCAGCATCTCAGAATTCCCCAGCTCAGCGGCTCTGAAGCACTGCCAGCACCTGCAAGGGCTTTTCCGTCATTGAGAAAGGCGATTGGGCTGGCACTGTATGCTGGTGAATACACCAGTGCATGTAGAACCCCTCCAAGTGTGGGATGGCAGTGGAGGAAGGGAAGGTGGCCGGACCCCTCAGATGTTAGATCTGAGCCTGCAGATAGCGTGGTGATTTTTTCATTTGGTTGAAGAAAATGATAAGGCAAGATAATTTGTGTGTGTGTGTGCACAAATCCTTTGTATGTGCACGCTTAATCCTCTCAACTTTTTCCATTACTATTAACACCTGAGGTTACCCTCTGCTAATTTGGAAGAGAGATACCATTTGTTGAAGAAAAATTCTGTTTATTGATGTATCCTCTACAGTTAAAGAAGAGGAAAAATAAATCAGAGCATGTATTTTGTGTATTATTGTATTCTTTGAAATAGTGGATTACATCTTAATCCTACACACATTATGAAAATGAGGACTCCATCTGGAAAGCTAACCTTCTGTGGAAATGTCTGGGTCACACATGTCCGTCCAGTCCTTCGCCAAGTGCTTAATGGAGCATTCAATTGCTGGTAAGATACGCTGGGGTCCCTTGGAGAGACCTAAAAGACAGAGTGGGATGCTCAGGGTAGCCTGGTATGCACGGCATTTCGGTCCAGCCTTGATCATTGAAGTCATTTGCTTTAAATAATTACAATTAGGCACTCTTCTCTTTTTTCTTTTCTACTTTTAATGCCATTTTAAGTTTAACATAATTGAGAGTATTTTGCTCTGTTTTACAGTTTTCCTTTGGGTTTATTACTGTCATAAAAGTTAAAATTAGACAAGAGTTGCAGAATCTTTAAATCAATAATCTAATGAGTCTGTCCTCAGGTTGCTCTGGGGAATATAGGAAGTGCACTACAGTAAATCCTTCTTCCCAAGCCTTATGCCGTCCTAAAGTCACGGTGGATGGCAGTGTCTCTTGCTTTGGGACTGGCTCCAGCATCATGAGCTGTCAGAACTGATAGGGATCCGAGGTGTCATGGCCTGGTTTCATGGGCGAGGCATGAAAATTCAGAGACAGCACACCCTTGTCTGTGATCACAGAGTAAATACGTGGCAGGATGGGACCCTGGGCTCCATGATGTGCTTTACTTCTTCAGTTCACATGACAGCAATCACTGGTCAGGCGATTCAAAGAGAAAATCTCCCCTCAACCCTGCCCCATCCTCAGACACCCAAATAAAAACTCAAAACCAGTACCTTACCCTGAACCTTAGGTGAGTGTATAATGAGCTGTTTTAAATAAATTAGGAGCTTCGTTTAGGACTGATGTGGCTCTTGGCTCATTTTAGACTTGTGCAAATGTGGTTAATCCTCGTTGCTTGCAGTAATTACGTCCTATGCGGTCGCTGTGAACACTGGATTCATGGATGGCCAGCCACTGCTGGTGGCGCTGTGCTAAAGAATTTGCCTGCCGGTCAAAGATGCGGGTTTAGCTCCTGGGTCCAAAGGCCCCTTGGAGGAGGAAATGGCAGCCTGCTTCAGTATTCTTGCCTGGAAAATTCAATGGAGAGAGGAGCCTGGTGGGCTACAGCCTGTGGGACCACAGAGAGTTGGACACGACTGAGTAACTGAGCATACATAATCCTAGGGAAAATACAGGGCTGGGTTCCTGCAAGCCTCTGGTCAGACTTTCATAATTTGGTCAATACATGACCTTGTTTTGTGTATGTTTCTATTTAAAGACAATTTATTTAATATATATTATTGATTCATTAACATTGGACTCATAGCCAACAGCACTATATAGCTCATACCTGAACGAAGCTTATCTAACACCTATATTTTCTTCATAAGGCACATTATAGCCTTGTGTTTAGAACAGTAGACCACACTTCACCACTACGCTGGGACCATTTTTAAACAGCTAAATTACCAGCTAGAAGTGCAAAAGTGTAAAATATATGATACCAACTGCCTTGAAAAGGACACTCATTTACAGCATGAGACTAGAAACAAGAAGGGAGACTATCAGCTGTTCAACCTCAGTTGGCATTGTGTACATCAGGGACTCGAGTTTTTGACACTCCAGGCATGTCCACAAATGACCACAAAAACATTGTGAGTGTTGACTTTGAGGTTATAAATTTGAGTAAGTGAATTTGCAAATAAAGAATCTGGAGGGATGAGGATTGACAGTATACAAGAGCTTGCATGCCACTACATACTGTAATTCGGGTTTCACATGGAGCAGTTCGGCTCTGCACTGGTGGTACAGTCACGGTGGTGGCCATTGCACAGGAAGCCCTTACGTTAGAAGCCTTCCTCTGAGCGCACCTGCTTCCTAAGAGCCATGTTGCCGAAAAGCTCCGTAAGGCAGATCCAGGCTCCTGCCCTCCTAGCCAGAGAGCTCTGTCAAGAGTGGGGAGCCCCCTCAGGCATGTACCCTCCAATTAGGCTTCCTTCTTATGGGTGAAGAGGGGTCTCCATGCACGCTTGCTCCAAAAAGGCTGTGTCATATGTTTTTACCTTGGCCTCACTTAGAAGTGCTTGCTATTTCCACAGCTAACCACAGGCCTATAACTCCCAAATCTTTATCTCCTATAAGGTATTTCTTCTGAGCTCCAGATATATCTCTCTAGTTTCCTCCTTAGCATATCTACTAGAATGATTCGCTGGGATGTCAGCAAGTCCAAAGAGTTCTCACTGACTTCTGCCTGAAAGCCAGTCCTTCTTTGTCTCTACTGGGTGCTTGGATACTTGGGTCACTGTCCACCTGGTCACCTAAGCTTGAAATCTAAGAGTGATCCTTAATTTCTTCTTCCCCTTTACTCCTCTCATCAGGTATCCAATGAAGTCCCACAAAATTGACCTTTGTACTATCTCTACCATCTGCCTATGCCTCTTCAATGGCATCGCCATAGCTCTATCCCAGTACTCACTGGCGTTGGCTGTCAGTCTCGCATGTCTCCATCCACTGTCCACACTGTTTCTAGAGGGATCTCTGGAAAATGCAAATATGACTATATCACTCCCTTTGAATATTTCAGTATTTCCCTAATGACTGCTGGATACATATAACTTTAATAAGATCCTTTTATACTTGGACACCTGTTTCCTCCACTGTTTCATCTCCCATCACCCCTTTTATACCAATGTGATCTTGTGATATAATAAGAAATATGTATTTTAGTCTTTGTTCCTGGTTCTTGAGGCAGGACCATCTCTTAACCTTGGAATTTCCTGAGTGAAAGGGAAAGTGATGGGGTGGGAGGAGTGTTCTTTGTTTTCACAATAAACCCCTTTCAACCACACCTAGTTTATGCTAATTAGACACCCCTTATTGTTGTTGTTCAGTAGCTAAGTTGTGTCTTTGCAACTTCATGGATTGCAGCACGCCAGGCTTCCCTGTCCTTCATTATCTCTTGGAGTTTGCTCAGATTCACGTTCATTGAGTCGGTGACACCATGTATCTCCTCCTCTGCTGCCTGCTTCTCCTTTTGCCTTCAATCTTCCCCAGATGCTGAGTCTTTTCCAATGAGTCAGCTCTTCACATCATGTGGCCAAAGTATTGGAGCTTCAGCATCAGTCCTTCCAATGAATATTTAGTGTTGATTTCTTTTAGAATTAACTGGTTTGATCTCCTTGCTGTCCAAGAGACTCTCAAGCGCCTTCTCCAGCACCACTATTTGAAAGCATCAGTTCTTCAACACTCAGTATTCCTTATGGTGCAACTCTGGCATCCATTCATGACTACTGGAAAAAGCAGAGCTTTGACTATAGGGACTTTTGTTGGCAAAGTGATGTCTCTGCTTTTAAATATGCTGTCTGTATTTGTCATAGCTTTCCTTCCAAGGAGCATTTGTCTTTTTATTTCATGGCTGCAGTCACTGTCCGAAGTGATTTCAGAGCCCAGGAAAATAAAATCTGTCACTGCTTCCACCTCTTCCTCATCTATTTATCATAAAATAATGAGACTGGGTGTAATAATCCTAATTTTTTTGAGTGTTGAGTTTTAAGCCAGATTTTTCTCTCCTCTTTCACCTTCATCAAGAGGCTCTTTAGTTCCTCTTCATTTTTGGCCATTAGAGTGGTATCATCTGTATATCTGAGGTTGTTGAAATTTTTCCTGGCAATCTTGATTCCAGCTTGGGATTCATCCAGCCCAGCGTTTCACATGATGTACTCTGCATATAAGTTAAAATAACAGGGTGACAGTATACAGCCTTGTCATACTCCTTTCCTAATTTTGAACCAGCCAGTTGTTCCATGTAAGGCTCTAACTCTTGCTTCTTGACCTACATACAGATTTCTCAGGAGACTGGTAAGGTGGTCTGGTATTCCCATCTCTTTTAAGAATTTTCCACAGTTTGTTGGGATCTACACAGTCAAAGGCTTTTGCATAGTCAATGAAACAGAAGTAGATATTTTTCTGGAATTCCCTTGCTTTCTCTATTATCCAATGAATGTTGGCAAAAACTCAATCTCTGGTTCCTCTGCCTTTTCTAAAGCCACTTTGTACATTTGGAGGTTCTCATTTCACATACTGTTGAAGTCTAGCTTGAAGGATTTTGAGCATAAACTTACTAGTATGTGAATGGAGCACAATTGTCTGGTAATTTGTACTTTCTTTGGCATCACCCTTCTTTGGGATTGGAATGAAAACTGACCTTTTTGAGTCCTGTGAGTTTTCCAAATTTGCTGACATATTGAGTACAGCACTTTAATAATAGCATCATCTTTTAGGATTCTAAATAGCTCTGCTGGAATTCCATCACCTCCTTGTTTGTAGTAATGCTTCCCAAGGCCCACTTGACTTCAGATTCCGGGTTGTCAGAGTGACATGAGTGAGTGACCACACCATTGTGGTTATCCGGGTCATTAAGACCTTTTTTGTATAGTTCTTCTGTGTATTCTTGCCATCTCTTTTTAATCTTTTCTGCTTCTGTTAGATCCTTACCATTTCTGTCCTTTATTGTGCTCATCCTTGGATGAAATGTTCCCTTGATACCCTCAATTTTCTTGAAGAGATCTCTAGTCTTTCCTATTCTATTGTTTTCCTATACTTCTTTGCACTGTTCATTTAAGAAGGCCTTCTTATCTCTCCATGATATTTTTCAGAACTCTTCCATTGGATTCAGTTCAGTTCAGTTCAATTCATTTGCTCAGCTGTGTCTGACTGTTTGCAACCCCATGGACTGCAGCATGGCAGGCTTCCCTGTCCATCACCAACTCCGGGAGCTTGCTCAAACTCATGTCCATCGAGTCAGTGATGCCATCCAACCATCTCATTCTCTGTTGTCCCCTTCTCCTCCCACCTTTAATCTTTCCCAGCATCAGGGTCTCTCCCAGTGAGTCAGTTCTTCGCATCAGGTGGCCAAAGTATTGGAGTTTCAGGTTTAGCATCAGTCCTTCCAATGAATATTCAGAACTGATTTCCTTTAGGATTGACTGTTTTGATCTTCTTGCAGTCCAAGGGACTCTCAGGAGTCTTCTCCAACACCACAGTTCAAAAGCATCAGTTCTTCAGTGCTCAGCTTTCTTCACAACATCCATACATGACTTGGAAAAACCATAGCTTTGGCTAGACAGACCTTTGTTGACAAAGTGATGTCTCTGCTTTTTAATATGCTGTTTAGGTTAGTCATAGCTTTTCTTCCAAGGAACAAATGTCTTTTAATTTCATGGCTGCAGTCACCATCTACAGTGATTTTGGAGCCCCCCAAAATAAAGTCTCTCACTCTTTCCATTGTTTCTCCATCTATTTGCCATGAAGTGATGGGACTGGATGCCATGATCTTAGTTTTCTGAATGTTGAGTTTTAAGCCAGCTTTTTCACTCTCCTCTTTCACTTTCATCAAAAGGCTCTTTAGCTCTTCTTTGCTTTCTGCCATAAGGGTGGTGTCATCTAAAATATAGCGTATTACCGCATATATCTGGAATCTAGAAAAATGGTATTGATGAATCTATTTGCAGAGAAAGAATGGACATGCAGATGTAGGGAATGGACTGGACTAGTGGGCACAGTGGGGTAGGGATGCAAGGGGGAAGAATGGAGAAAATGGCCTCAGCTTATATACACTATTGTGTGTAATGGATAGCTGGTGAGAGGCTGCTGTGCAGCACAGGAAGCCCAGTCTGGTGCTCTGGATGACCTAGAGGGATGGGACAGGAGGAGGGGAGGGAGGCTCAGGAGGGAAGGGATATATGTATAATTATGGCTGATTTGCATTGCTGTATGACAGAAACCAACACAAAGTTGTAAAAATTAAAAAACAAAAACAAGCAAAAAGAAGCCATTTGGGAAAAGAGATGTTCATTGAGAGAAAAGACAGTTTCATTCCTCAGATGATACAGGAAGCTGTACGCATTTGTGGTCAGAGCATGGAATACTTTTTGTAAATCATTCAAACTCTTTATTTTGCTCTTTTAATTCCAATTAGTACGTTGATTACTGTAATATTCCTTTAGTAAATCACATCAACTATTTTCTATGTTTTATAGGAAATGTTGTTGTTTAGTTGCCAAATCATTTCTGACTCTTTGTGACCCCATGGACTGCAGCATGCCAGTCTTCTCGGTCCTTCACTATCTTCTAGAATTTGCTCAGACTCATGTCCATTGAGCTGATGATGCCACCCAACCATCTCATCCTCTGTCATCCCTTTCTCCTCCTGCCCTCAATCTTTCCCAGCATCAGGGTCTTTTCCAATGATTTGGCTCTTTGCATCAGGTGGCCAAAGTATTGGAGCTTCAGCTTCATCATCGGTCCTTCCAGTGAATATTCAGGGTTGATTTCCTTTAGGATTGACTGGCTTGATCTCCTTGCTGTCAAAGTAAATCAAAAGAGTCTTTTCCATCAGTTCGAAAGCAACAATTCTTCAGTGCTCACCCTTATTTATGGTCCAGCTTTCACATCCATACATGACTACTGGAAAAACTGACATCCATAAAGAATAAAATAATTCTTTTCAAGATTTTTTTTTTCATTCTATACATTTAGTCAGCACCTGCCTTTCTAAAATTCTGTTTAATCTAGAATGGTTCTCTTACCTTCAACTCCATGTCTTTTCCTATTTTAGGCAATATTTTTAAAAAAGCCTATGATCAATCATTTTTGATTCCCTTAGTTCTATTTACTCAGCAAAATTTCATCGTGAAGTGAAATTAAGTAAAATTTACAGGCACTGCCAAATTCTAAACCTACTGACATGGCCAAAAGGACATATAAACTATAATTATAAGCTATAAATTATAGTTAAACTATATATAGTCATATAATTATATATATAACTATTAAAATATACAATTAATATATAATTAATATATTATCTTGTATATTGATTATATATTATATATATAATTATATTATTTATTATAATATAATTTAATATACATTATAACTATAATATATAATATATATAGTGTATATGCTATATATAATATAACTAATATTATATATTATAATATAATTAAAAATAAAATATATAATATATACAATTATTATAATTATAAATTATTGTAAATTATAAATGTATAATTAATATGTAATATATAATATTTATAATATAATTGTAGAATATATTACATATTACACATTATATATCATTATTATATACTATAATTATATTATATAAATATATATTATATATACTATATAATTTATAGTAATATATAATATATTATAATTATATATTATATAATTAATTATAGTACTCTTGCCTGGAAAATCCCATGGACAGCAGAGCCTGGTAGGCTGCAGTCCATGGGGTCACTAAGAGTCAGACATGATTGAGCGACTTCACTTTCACTTTTCACTTCCATGCACTGGAGAAGAAAATGGCAACCCGTTTCTTGCCTCCAGTGTTCTTACCTGGAGAATCCCAGGGATGGGGGAGCCTGGTGGGCTGCCATCCATGGGATCGCACAGAGTCAGACACGACTGAAGTGACTTAGCAACAGCAATAATATATATATAATATTATGTTAATAATGTATTATATACTATAATCATATATAAATATATTATATATAATATATATGATATATATTATATATCTGGTAAGGAGGAAGTGAGACATATATGAAAATATAGCTAGCTAACACAGCATGCTCAAACTACCGCACAATTGTACTCATCTCACACGCCAGTAAAGTAATGCACAAAATTCTCCAAGCCAGGCTTCAGCAATATGTGAACTGTGAACTTCAAGATGTACAAGCTGGTTTTAAAAAAGGCAGAGGAACTAGAGATCAAATTGCTAACATCCGCTGGATCATCAAAAAAGCAAGAGAGTTCCAGAAAAACATCTATTTCTGCTTTATTGAATATGCCAAAGCCTTTGACTGTATGGATCACAATAAACTGTAGAAAATTCTGAAAGAAATGGGAATGCTAGACCGCTTGACCTCCCTCTTGAGAAACCTATATGCAGGTCAGGAAACAACAGAACTAGACATGGAACTGATTCCAAAAAGGAAAAGGAGTCCGTCAAGGCTGTATATCGTCACCCTGCTTATTTAACTTGTATGCAGAATATATCATGAGAAACGCTGGGCTGGCGAAGCAGAAGCTGGAATCAAGATTTCCAGGAGAAATATCAATAACCTCAGATATGCAGATGACATCACCCTTATGGCAGAAAGCAAAGAAGAACTAAAGAGCCTATTGATGAAAGTGAAAGAGATGAATGAAAAAGTTGGCTTAAAGCTCAACATTCAGAAAACTAAGATCATGGCATCCTATCCCAACACTTCATGGCAAATAGATGGGTAAACAGTGTCAAACTTTATTTTTTGGGGCTCCAAAATCACTGCAGATGGTGATTGCAGCCATGAAATTAAAAGATGCTTACTCCTTGGAAGGAAAGTTATGACCAACCTAGACAGCGTATTCAAAAGCAGAGACATTACTTTGCCAACAAAGGTCCGTGTAGTCAAGGCTTTGGTTTTTCCTGTGGTCATGTATGGATGTGAGAGTTGGACTGTGAAGAAGGCTGAGCGCCAAAGAATTGATGCTTTTGAACTGTGGTGTTGAAGAAGACTCTTGAGAGTCCCTTGGACTGCAAGGAGATCCAACCAGTCCATCCTAAAGGAAATCAGTCCTGGGTGTTCCATTGGAAGGACTGATGTTGAAGCTGAAACTCCAATACTGTGGCCACCTAATGGAAAGAGCTGACTCATTTGAAAACACCTTGATGCTGGGAAAGATTGAGGGCAGGAGGAGAAGGGGACGACAGAGGACAAGATGGTTGGATGGCATCACTGACTCAATGGACATGGGTTTGGGTGGACTCTGGGAGTTGGTGATGGACAGGGAGGCCTGGCATGCTGTGGTTCATGGGGTCACAAAGAGTCGGATATGACTGAGTGACTGAACTGAACTGAACTGAACATAGCATTTGATCAGGGCTGAATCAGTCTTGTTCTGCTATCAGTTTACATTGAAATGGGACAGTCTTAACTATGAGTTTGGTTTTGAAATAACCAATTTGAAATAAATAGGACATTTTAGTAGAATTTCAAACTGTTAAAAAAACTTGGCTGAAACTTCTAGAAAGTTGGTTATATTCTTTTTCAAATGTTATTGTTAAAATTGCAGTACATTATACCTTGTTAGTGAATATCAGGAGAAAGTTTGAGCATAATAATAGCAAATCACTTTTTGGGTTTAATTTCCTCATATTTGAAATGAGATGAGCAACTAGATGATTTATAAGGTTCCTTTTAGCTATATGAGTTTAAGATGGAGCTATACTTGAGAAAAGAAAGCAAAACTAGGAGAATCTCCAAAGGAATAGAGGATTTAAAAGACCATTTGCTCCAAGTAGAAAAAAAAAAAGAAACATTGAGCTATGAGCAGATTAAAGGAATTAAAGATATAGATCATTGTTAACAAAATAAGCTACATAGGATTCTACGTGTGCCAATATTCCATCATATGAATTAAATATGACTAAAAGACAGGCTGGATTTTGTTGTCTCTATGGCCCCAAACACACGGGATTGGAGAATTCCAGGGTTGCTGTCTTTTTAAGGCCAATCTTGATATTATAGTTAATTGCAGTGACAACATCCTTTGCTCAAATATACTGCAGTTCATAGAGACATAGCCTCTGTCAACCAATAAGTTTAAAATGTAATGCCAAGAGACAGACATTATTTGTTAGGTCTTCAGGATAAATTACTGAAGTAATGGTGCTCCATTAAAGAGATAACAGTAGTTCAGAAATCCTGAAATAATGGAAGCAATGGCCCAAAGGGTTTTCTTCACACTCCCTCTCCCCAGCCTCATTAATCAGAAAAAGAGGAAACCAAGCCCCAAACCTCGGTCTACGGTTTATATTAAGAGGAAGAATCCTAGTTTTTCCATCTCTAATTTCTATGATTGTGCAAATCTAAATTAAAAACACTGAGAACATTCAAAATGTTCATCATGTTTTTTTTTTTTACATTTTTAAGCCACAATAACAGCTCAATATAGTACATTATGTACAGAAGAAAGAAAGAGAATAGTGAAACACCAGCTTTATGAAATTAAGTGGCTCCAAATAGGGAACTGGCCACTAGGTCAGGTTTCAACTTTTTGTCTTAGGTATTGAGTCCTTTAAAAAAAGAAAACTTTTTTTTTTTTTTTTAAAGAGTCTAAAGAAACCAAGGATTCTGCAAGCATATGCAGATTTTTACAAAAACAACCCATTCCTTACAACATGAAAATTTTACTTACATCTACTTAATGAAGTGTTTGTTGGAAACAATTTTATTTCTTTCTTAGTGTCCTGTTATGTCCAATCTATTCTCACACATCTCTTTCTCATTTTTTTTTCTCTCTCTCTTTTTAGCAATAAGCTATTTCCTGGTTTTACTGTCTGGACCAGTATTAACCCCAAATTTGATTTTACATTCAGAAATTCCAAAGTACCTATTTTTTAAATGAGAAATATTCATTTTTAAAAATCACAAAATGTGATGATAATGTCTTGAGATGTTTAAAAGCAGCAAACATCCAGAAATTCAATAGCTAAATGAAGGGCGCTTCCATCAAAGTAGTTACCTTCAGAGACTAGGTATTTGGAATATGCTATAAACAATTTTTGAACTTCTGTCTTGGAAAGTACTTCAGAGCCAATGAATGAGCGATTCCAAAAACTAGTCTCATGATTATATAGTCTATCTTTTGTGCTAAAAGACACGCCACCTAGCTTGATCACCTACTTTGTTCGGAAGACTTGACTCCTTTATTAATTAGTATTTGGGCAAGAAACATATTACCAACTCACATTGTGTATGTGTGTGTGTGGTTGAGGAGTCTTTAATAAATGGTCTATTTAAAAAATATGTGAGAAGGATAATGGGAAATCAACAAGGGATGGGGAGCCCTTACACTCTCTGGAGCTGGGGACTTTGGAGGAGGAAGACAACCACATCTCTGAGCTCTTTCTCTTTGCCTTCCAATTTGCTAAAATTTAATATGTTTTGACTGTGCTGTGCAGTATGTGGGATCTTAGTTTCCCAACCAAGAATTGAACCTTCTCCCCTCTGCACTGGAAGCTGAGAGTTTTGACCGCTGGGAAGTCCCAGCCCTCCAGTTTCTGACGTACTTCCCTTTGGCCAAATCTGAGAGAAAACTAGACAACTGGGGAGCCTTAATACAGCCCATACAGACCAGTCTTTCAGGACACAGGCTAAGTGGGGAGGTACAGAGAATAGTTCTGGAGGGGCAAATGGAGATTATCCAACACAGCCAGTAATGGCTCTCATCTGTTAGTGTGTTAGTCTCTCAGTCGTGTCCGACTCTTAGTGACCCCATGAACTGTAGCCCTCCAGGCTCCTCTGTCCATGGAATTCTCCAGGCAAGAATACTGGAGTGGATGGATTGCCATTCCCTTCTCCAGAGGATCTTCCCAGTCCAGGGATTGAACCCTGGTCTCCTGCATCACAGACAGATTCTTTACCATTTGAACTACAAGTGCTGCCTCTCATCTGTTAACTGTGACCCAAATCACTCCACTGGGGAGAATGGGTGTAGCTTCCGAAGGCATTCTAAGAGTAGGGTTCCTTACTTAAAATAAGACTGTATGCTCACTGGAAGTAGTACACAGCTAACAGAAGAAATGAAAATAGTTTATTTATTATAATTCAATCTTATTTCTTTATAACCATGTTTTGTCCTTTGGTAGGAACACCTTTGAGTGGCTTTTGGTACATTCAATCTAATGCATTTTATAGTCCTTTAGGTAGACCAAGGCTATGGTATTTCCAGTAGTCATGTACAGATATGAGAGCTGAAGCATGAAGAAGGCAGAACACCAAAGAATTGATGCTTGGAGAAGACTCTTGAGAGTCCCTTGAACAGCAAGGAGATAAACCCAGTCAATCTTAAAGGAAATCAACCCTGAATATTCACTGGAAGGACTGATGCTGAAGCTGAAACTCCAATACTTTGGCTACCTGATGCGAAGAACTAACTCATTGGGAAAGACCCTGATGCTGGGAAAGACTGAAGGCAGAAGGAGAATAAGGTGGCAGAGGATGAGATGGTCAGATGGTATCACTGATTCAGTGGACAAGAATTTGTGCAAACTTTGAGAGATGGTGAGAGACACGGAAGCCTGGTGTGCTACAGTCTGTGGGGTAACGAAGAATCGGAAACAACTTGGAGACTGAATGACAGGTAGACCAAATGTTCTGTTTGTTGAGACTTATAATTGAAGATGGAAAAATGTACAAAATGATACATTGAAAGTATACATTATCTCTTTTTTATGGAGTCATCTGCATTCATTGGCTATATGCACAAGTGAAATAGAGTCCTGAAAATCTGACTTGCATTTGGGAATGGGGGTTAAAACTAGAAATTATATATATCTATAATACAAATCTGCCTGCTCTTGGCAGTTTTTACTTCATTGAACTGATTTCAATGCACTGACTGACTCGGTGATGTTTTATTTTTTGCTAAAAATTAGGAACATGGGCAGTAATCAGAGTGCCAGGGACAAAAAAGACAAATTATACTGTGTGTACTTTGAAAAACATTGAAAGTGTTGGTCACCCAAGCCTTGAATTGCTGGATTTGGGTTTGGATTACCTAACTGGGCTTTTAATTCTCTGGTCTAATCAGGTCATCTTTCATCCAAAATAGAAAATGGAACATTTTTTTCCTGTGAACATCATATCTATTTTTGATTCCAGTAATTCACAAGTTGTTATTCCTGGTCACCATCACTGATGATTGAATAACAGTGGCTCAAAAGTTTTAAATGAAATGCCAAGAGAAGATGTTTATTATTCATTCTCAGGTGAGTTGGGTAAGAGTAAAATGTGTTCTCAAAACTGGTCTTTGACTCTAAGAGAACTCCAGGCCCAGATGGTTTCAGTGCAGAATTTTAGTACATATTTGAGAAAGAAAGACCAATCTTATACAAACTTTCTCAGAGAATAAAGGAGATGGGAATATATCCAAACCTGTTTTATGAGGCCAGCCTGCCCCTGATGCTAAAACCTGTCAAAAATACTACAAAACAGGGAAGAAAATTGCAAACCAATATTTCTCATGCATACAGATTCCAAATTCTTCATAAGACATCAGCATATTAAATCCAATAACATGTAAAAACATATTCATTTCAGTTCAGTTGCTCAGTTGTGTCCGACTTTTTGAGACCCCATGAATCGCAGCACGCCAGGCCTCCCTGTCCATCACCAACTCCCGGAGTTCACTCAGACTCACGTCCATCCAGTCAGTGATGCCATCCAGCCATCTCATCCTCTGTCGTCCCTTTCTCCTCCTGCCCCCAATCCCTCCCAGCATCAGAGTCTTTTCCAATGAGTCAACTCTTCGCATGAGGTGGCCAAAGTACTGGAGTTTCAGCTTTAGCATCATTCCTTCCAAAGAAATCCCAGAGCTGATCTCCTTCAGAATGGACTGGTTGCGTCTCCTTGCAGTGCAAGGGACTTTCAAGAGTCTTCTCCAACACCACAGTTGAAAAGCATCAATTCTTTGGCGCTCAGCCTTCTTCACAGTCCAATTCTCACATCCATACATGACCACAAGAAAAACCATAGCCTTGACTGGACGGACCTTTGTTGGCAAAGTAATGTCTCTGCTTTTGAATATGCTATCTAGGTTGGACATAACTTTCCTTCCAAGGAGTAAGCGTCTTTTAATTTCATGGCTGCAGTCACCATCTGCAATGATTTTGGAGCCCCCCAAAATAAAGTCTGACACTGTTTCCACTGTTTCCCCATCTATTTCCCATGAAGTGATGGGACCAGATGCCATGATCTTAGTTTTCTGAATGTTGATCTTTAAGCCAACTTTTTCACTCTCCAGTTTCACTTTCATCAAGAGGCTTTTTATTTTAGTTCCTCTTCACTTTCTGCCATAAGGGTGGTGTCATCTGCATATCTGAGGTTATTGATATTTCTCCCGGCAATCTTGATTCCAGCTTGTGTTTCTTCCAGTCCAGCGTTTCTCATGATGTACTCTGCATGTAAGTTAAATAAGCAAGGTGACAATATACAGCCTTGACGGACTCCTTTTCCTATTTGGAACCAGTCTGTTGTTCCATGTCCAGTTCTAACTGTTGCTTCCTGACCTGTATACAGATTTCTCAAGAGGCGGATCAGGTGGTCTGGTATTCCCATCTCTTTAAGGATTTCCCACAGTTTGTTGTGATCCACACAGTCAAAGGCTTTGGCATAGTCAATAAAGCAGAAATAGATGTTTTTCTGGAATTCTCTTGCTTTTTCCATGATCCAGCGGATGTTGACAATTTGATCTCTGGTTCCTCTGCCTTTTCTAAAACCAGCTTGAACATCAGGAAGTTCATGGTTCACTTATTGCTGAAGCCTGGCTTGGAGAATTTTGAGCATTACTTTGCTAGCGTGTTAGATGAGTGCAGTTGTGCGGTAGTTTGAGCATTCTTTGGCATTGCCTTTCTTTGGAATCAGAATGAAAACTGACCTTTTCGAGTCCTGTGGCCACTGCTGAGTTTTCCAAATTTGCTGGCATATTGAGTGCAGCACTTTCACAGCATCATCTTTCAGGATTTGGAATAGCTCAACTGGAATTCCATCACCTCCACTAGCTTTGTTCATAGTGATGCTTTCTAAGGCCCACTTGACTTCACATTCCAGGATGTCTGTCTCTAGATGAGTGATCACACTATCGTGATTATCTGGGTTGTGAAGATCTTTTTTGTACAGTTCTTCTGTGTATTCTTGCCACCTCTTTTTGATATCTTCTACTTCTGTTAGGTCCATACCATTTCTGTCCTTTATCGAGCCCATCTTTGCATGAAATGTTCCCTTGGTATCTCTAATTTTCTTGAAGAGATCTCTAGTCTTTCCCATTCTGTTGTTTTCCTCTATTTCTTTGCATTGATCGCTGAGGAAGGCTTTCTTATCTCTTCTTGCTTTTCTTTGGAACTCTGCATTCAGATGCTTATATCTTTCCTCTTCTCCTTTGCTTTTCGCTTCTCTTCTTTTCACAGCCATTTGTAAGGCCTCCCCAGACAGCCATTTTGCTTTTTTGCATTTCTTTTCCATGGGGATGGTCTTGATCCCTGTCTGCTGTACAATGTCACGGACCTCATTCCGTAGTTTATCAGGCACTCTATCTATCAGATCTAGGCCCTTAAATCTATTTCTCACTTCTACTTTATAATCATAAGGGATTTGATTTAGGTCATACCTGAATGGTCTAGTGGTTTTCCCTACTTTCTTCAATTTCAGTCTGAATTTGGTAATAAGGAGTTCATGATCTGAGCCACAGTCAGCTCCTGGTCTTGTTTTTGGTGACTGTATAGAGCTTCTCCATCTTTGGCTGTAAAGAATGTAATCCATCTGATTTCGGTGTTGACCATCTGGTGATGTCCATGTGTAGAGTCTTCTCTTGTGTTTTTGGAAGAGGGTGTTTGCTATGACCAGTGCATTTTCTTGGCAAAACTCTATTAGTCTTTGCCCTGCTTCATTCCATATTCCAACACCAAATTTGCCTGTTACTCCCAGAGTTTCTTGACTTCCTACTTTTGCATTCCAGTCCCCTATAATGAAAAAAACATATTAGATAGTAACAAAGTAGGAGTTATCCCAGAAATGCAAGTTAGCTTTAATTCTTGAGAGCCAATAATCCACCATTTTACCAAGTATAAAAAAGAAAAATTACTTAAATACATGCAAAATTTATCTTTTGCTTTTCTTCACATTCTTCTGAACTTCTGTTACTTTATTTTAAAAAAAGGACAGAAAATGAAGAGCAGCTCCATACTTCAGTTTAAAACTGTAAGATTATCTGCCTGTGAATAATTGACTTAATTTTAAAATAGCAGATAGAGTAAAATTTATAAAATCCTGATAACTCACATTTTAGAGGTAAAGTGGACTTCAACTTAGATTGGAAATCAATGTCACAGCTCCATGGAGCAACCCACACAGCTGTGTTTTCCATCCTAGGCCTGCAGGAGGTGGCCTTCACAGCATCCTTCTAAACCAAGATACTGGATTCTCAGGGGCTTTGGATGTGGCTGGTATCAACCTAAAAGGGACAGGAGAGGCATCCAAGCCAAGGGTGTAGTTCAATGGTAAGCAGCTTCATCCATCCATCCATCTATCCATCCATCCATCCATGAGGACCTACTTCATGCAAGGCACAAAATCAATGAAAGTCAGTGCCCTCACGGAATATATATCTAGAGGAATTACATATAGTAATGATAAGCTTATAGTTCTCTTATGTATCAGAAACATAAGGACTAACTGTGGAGGTGATTCTTGGTCAGCTACAGGACTGACGGCTTATGAGTGAGCCAAAAAACATAACTCCTACCCTTGCTCATTTCACTTCTGGCCAAAGACAATCTACTTTATCATTTTCTCCTTTCTGTACAGGGCTTTGCGGGTTTCAGGAGCTGGCCCTACCCTTCCTCTTGGCCTGTTTGATCACAAAGCAACCTTGATAGAACATCTGTTTCTCCATCACAAGGCAATTGATTCCAGATGGTAAAGTCTGATCATTTAAGAACGATTGATGGAGGTATTTTTGTGACTAGTTTTGATTTTTTTTTTTTTTTTGGCTTTCCACTGCCTTTTCAGAGTTTTAAGCAAAACTTTTAGGCCTACTTTTCCTTAAATCTTTACACAGTCAATAGATCTTCTGACTAATCTCAGTGTCATGAAAGAACATGGGTTTTTTTAAATTGGAGGATTATTGCTTTACATTGTTGCAGTGGACTCTGTTGAACAACACAAATCAGTCATAATTTTATATATATATCCTCTCCCTCTTGAACCTCCCTCCCCCCTCAATCCCACCCCTCTAGCTCATCACAGAGCAGAAGGCTGGGCTCCCTGTGTTACATGGCAGCTTGCCGCTAACTGTCTATTTCACACCTGATGCTGTATGTATGCCAGTGCTACTTTTCTCAATTTGACCGACCTTTTCCTTCTCCTGCTGTGTCCACTAGACCCTTCTCCAATGTCTGCGTCTCTGTTTCTTCTCTGTAAATAGGTTCATCAGCAGTATTTTTCTAGATTCCATATGTATGTGTTCATATATGATATTTGTTTTTCTCTAACTTACTTTACTCTGTATAACAGGCTCTAGGTTCATCCACCTCTCTACAACTGACTTAAATTCAAGAACATGGAATTCCTTTGTTATTCTCTCAGAAAAGTTACAAAGAAAGATTTGAGGCCCTGTTAAGGTAGCATGACTATTAAAGCAAGAATAGTAAAAGAAATTAAGCTAAATTTCCTAGTAATTTCTGAGGGCATGCTATTAGTTTGGACCTCGGGGGTTGTGAGTGATGTGACATGATGTATAGGATGTGATAAGTACATGACTTGCTGGAGTAGGTGCCCAGGGGAAATGTTTCTTCTGATTTCTCCTAAGGATAATGACAGTTTTTTCTTCTTTTGTTCTAGTTGTTAATTCCAGGGTTCTTCTGTAATTTCCTGAAGCTTTATAAGGTTGAAATCGGAAGCACTGTCATTTCTAAGTTTTTTGAGATTCAGCTAAATATGTGTAGCACTTTATACCTACTTATTCCTGCATACACACTCATAATGATTATTAGGCTTCATCTTATCTCAAGGTTTTTTACTGAATGGAAATTTGTCTTTATAACACAATACCACATTAGTTATTTAACCAGCTGCCATCTATCAACATTGCCTGCTATGCTGAATACTGACTTTATATTAATCACTCTCACCTAACATTCATTTTTGGATCATGTTTTGGATTAGAGTCTCCTCTGTATTCAAGAAAGTGATTAGATACATAGGGATGGAACATTTTGTTGGGTGGGTACTCTCTTTGGTTCAGTCAGTTCAGTTCAGTTGCTCAGTCATATCTGACTCTTTGTAACCCCATGGACTGCAGTGTGAGAGGCCTCCCTGTCCATTACCAACTCCCGGAGCTTAAACTCGAGTCGGTGATGCCATCCAACCATCTCATCTTCTGTCATACCCCTTTCCTCTTACATTCAATCTTTCCCAGCATTAAGGTCTTTTCAAATGAATCAGTTCTTTGCATCGGGTGGCCAAAGTATTGGAGTTTCAGCTTCAGCATCAGTCTTTCCAATGAATATTCAGGACTGATTTCCTTCAGAATGGACTGGTTGGATCTCCTTGATGTCCAAGGAACTCTTAAGAGTCTCCTCCAACACCATAGCTCAAAAGCATCAATTCTTCAGCGTTCAGGTCTCTTCTTAGTCCAATTCTCACATCCATACATGACTACTGAAAAAAATCATAGCTTTGACTAGGCGGACCTTTGCTGGCAAAGTAATGTCTCTGCTTTTGAATATGCTGTCTAGGTTGGTCATTGCTTTTCTTCCAAGGAGAAAAGAAAAGAAGAAAAGAGAAAAGAAGAGAAGCAAAAGGCAAAGGAAAAAAGGAAAGATATAGCCATTTGAATGCAGAGTTCCAAAGAACAGCAAGGAGAAATAAGAAAGCCTTTCTCAGTGGTCAATGCAAAGAAATAGAGGAAAACAATAGAATGGGAAAGACTAGAGATCTCTTCAAGAAAATTAGAGATACCAAGAGAATATTCATGCAAAGATGGGTACAATAAAAGACAGAAATTTTATGGACCTAACAGAATCAGAAGATATTAAGAAGAGGTGGCAAGAATACACAGAGGAACTATACAAAAAAGGTCTTCATGACCCAGATAACCATGATGGTGTGATCACTTACCTAGAGCCAGACATCCTGGAGTGTGAAGTCAAATGGGCCTTAGGAAGCATCACTATGAACAAAGCTAATGGAGGTGATGGAATTCCAGCTGAGCTATTTCAAATCCTAAAAGATGATGCTGTGAAAGTGCTGCACTCAATATGCCAGCAAATTTGGAAAACTCAGCAGTGGCCACAGGACTGGAAAATATCAGTTTTCATTTCAGTCCCAAAGAAAGGCAATGCCAAAGAATGCTCAAACTACCACACAATTGCACTCATCTCACACGCTAGCAAAGAAATGCTCAAAATTCTCCATGCCAGGCTTCAACAGTATGTGAACTGTGAACTTCTAGATATTCAAGCTGGATTTAGAGAAGGTAGAGGAACCAGAAATCAAATTGCCACCATCCGCTGGATCATAGAAAAAGCAAGAAAGTTCCAGAAAAACATCTACTTCTGCTTTATTGACTACGCCAAAGCCTTTGACTATTTGGATCTCAACAAACTGGAAAATTCTTCAAGAGATGGGAATACCAGACCACCTGACCTGCTTCCTGAGAAATCTGTATTCAGGTCAAGAAGCAAGAGTTAGAACTGGACATAGAACAACATACTGTTCAAAACTGAGAAAGGAGTACATCAAGGCTGTATATTGTCACCCTGCTTATTTAACTTATATGCAGAGTACATCATGAGAAACGCTGGGCTGGAGGAAGCACAAGCTGGAATCAAGATTGCTGGGAGAAATATCAATAACTTCAGATGTGCTGATGACACCACCTTTATGGAAGAAAGTGAAGAACTAAAGAGCCTCTTGATCAAAGTGAAAGAGGAGAGTGAAAAAGTTGGCTTAAAACTCAACATTCAGAAAACAATGATCATGGCATCCAGTCCCATCACTTCATGGCAAATAGATGGTGAAAAAATTGAAATAGTGAGAGACTTTGAGGGGCTCAAAAATCACTGCAGATGGTGACTGCAGCCATGAAATTAAAAGATGCTTGCTCCTTGGAAGAAAAGCTGTGACTCTCTTGGGTAGTCAATGCAATTTAATCCTCAGTTACATATGTATGTCTCATCCATAAAATATGAAAATCAACTATCCTCTGATAATATTCAAGTTTTAGTCTGAAAATACTTAATATAGTGGTCCCTTAGGATTTTTCTGGAGGCCTACTCTTCCACATATGTCTGGCTGGCCAAGCTGCAACTTACCCAGGTTTTAATAACAGGCAGTATGATAAAATAGCTCAGGACTGAGGGAGTCCAAAGAGGTTGTGCAAACTCATCAGCTCTGTCATGTATTTTTGGATACTTATTATTAATTTATTGAAGTATAGTTGATTTATAACATATTATTTTCAGGTGTACAGCATAGTGATTCAATGTTTTTGTTTAAATTCCATTAAAAATTATTACATGATAATAACTATACTTCCCTGTGTTATATAATATATCCTTCTTGCTTATCTATTTTCTACATAGTAGTTTGTATCTTTTATTCCCATACCCTAAATTTTCCCCTCCCTTCTTTTCTGTCCCTTTTGTTAACCACTAGTTTGTTTTCAGTATCTGTGATTCTGTTCTGTTTTGCTATATGCCTTCATTTGTACTAATTTTTAGATTCCACATATAAGTGATTTCATACAATATTGGTATTTCTTTGGCTAATTTATTTCACTAAGAATGATATTCTCTAGGTCCATCTACATTTCTGCAAATGGCAGAATTTCTTTTTAATGGCTGAGTAATATTCTGTTGTACATATTTAGCACATCTTCTTTCAGAGAAGGCAATGGCACCCCACTCCAGTACTCTTGCCTGGAAAATCCCATGGGCGGAGGAGCCTGATAGGCTGCAGTCCGTGGGGTCACTAAGAGTCAGACACGACTGAGCGACTTCACTTTCACTTTTCACTTTCATGCATTGGAGAAGGAAATGGCAACCCACTCCAGTGTTCTTGCCTGGAGAATCCCAGGGACGGGGGAGCCTGGTGGGCTGCCGTCTATGGGATCGCACAGAGTCAGACACAACTGAAGCGACTTAGCAGCAGCAGCAGCAGCACATCTTCTTATCCATTTGTTTATAGATGGACACTTGAGTTGTATCCTGCTGCTACTGTTTAACCACTAAGTCATGTCCGACTCTGCGACTCCACGGACTATAGCCTTCCAGGTTCCTCCATCCATGGGATTTTGCAGGCAAGAATACTGGAGTGGGCTGCCATTCTCTTCTCCAGGGGTTCTTCCTGACCCAGGGATCAAAACTGTGTCTCCTGCCTGGCAGGTGGATTCTTTAACACTGAGCTACCTGAGAAGCTCTGGGTTGTGTCCATATCTTGGCTAATTGCAAATAGTGCTGCTATGAACTTTGACATGCATCTACCTTCTCAAATTAGGTTTTCATTTTTTCTGGATATATATACAGAAGTGGAATTGCTGGGTTTGACTATTCTTTAGATGAAAAATAGTTTGTGATTCACAGATGAACCAAGCCAATGTAACACAAGATTATTGATTGAAAGCTGATAGGCAGGTAAGCAACCAGCATTCACTGAGATTACCCTATCATTGAATCTTACAACAACCTTTAGGAATGACACTCCTGGCTCTACTTAGGGGATTTCTTTCTACTTTGAAGATTACCAGAAACAAGGGAAAGAGAAAACTACTTGGTAATCATGATTTGAAAAAAACTTTATAGAATTTATCAGTTCTGGAAAAAATTACAACAAAGGAGTCATTTAACTAGAGAGGAAGAGCTGAGAATCAAAATTCTCCCCAAGGCCTCTTGTTTCACCTTTGGAGGAGGATTAAAGCTGGTACATGGCAAATAAAACTTCCAGTCTGAAGTCTGCCAAGAAGTCAAAGAAGATTGGATTGTCTTTTTATTCTTGTCAGTGCAATCTTTCTAGCTTGAGGAAAAAGACCACTGAACCATATGTGGTTCAACATAATTCCTGATGTCACTTGCATGAACTAACAGCATTTCCTGACGTAGATATTTCACTCTGAAAGCAAACAGTGCATTCAGGCCAGACAAGTGAGCGCTTCTCATATAGTGCACTTTCCACAAAGCTGGGCTCTGCCCCCTCCTCTCTCCTTTGCTAGAACAATGCTCTCAATCTGGAGACAGTGGTGCTGCTTCTTTCCCTCTCCTTCTCTTTTTGAATATTGTAAACATTTATTTCCAACACTTTTCCGAATGGATTCATTCTTCCTGATTCTTGAGATGCACATTCTCTCCTTGTTTGGTGGTTTCTTCCTCTTGTGATGGGTCATGGTGAGCTGTTGGCTCATCTGCTGCAGAGCGTGCCTTAGGGGTGCCGTGTCCCCTGGGCTACTGTATCCCCATTGAGCCATTTGGGGTTGGTGTGAGTCAGGACCCTACGGATTTCAGTGTCTCAGACCACTGTCTAGGTTACTGTATCACTGTTGGATTTCTGGGCCCTTGAGAGGAGAATTAAGACTCCACACTTCAGCATGGGCTAGGATGAAGGCTTCGATGGCTCACAAACACTCTTTTGTCCATTGCCTCAGAAAGGAGGTATGATACTATTTTTTAAAGAAATTGTTCATTTATTTAAATTGGAGGATCATTACAGCACTGTGATGGGTCTTGCCATACATCAGCATGAATAGGCACACGTGTGTTCTCATCGCGCCCCACTGCCTTCCTCCAGATTGTCACACAGCACTTGCTTTGGGTCCCCTGTGTCATACACCAATCTCCCACTGGTCATCTATTCTACATATGGTAAAGAATATGCTTCAGTACAATCTCTCTTAAATCACCCCACTCTTTCCTTTGTAGGAATCTTAACGTGAGCCCAGGCTGGTGGGCAGAGGTATTTTTTATTCCTTATCTTGCATATTGTTGGGGCAGCCCTTTATGCTCTCAGCTTTATTCAGAAGACCCAGTTCAATCCTCTCATTTTTCTTGGGCCTGGATTTTTCTGTTTTGCCTCCCTGAGTATGTTAAACCCAGACTTGTTGGGTCCCTATCTGAGTCTTTCCGTGTGTAGTTATTTGCTTTCAGCTCATCTTTCTGGTTTTGAGTTATCTTTTTTTTCAGGTATATAAAAGTTTCTCTTTCTTGTTTTCACTCTGTTTCATTTTCTTTTGTTATGATTAGTATTTATTTTTATTAGCATTTCTATTTGTTTGTGGTGGAGTGGAGGTTTCCTCTGGGTCACCTCAGTCTACCATATTCATTGGAAGTTTCCCATGACTGAATATGTAATATCTTTATTCTGTTTTAAATAGTCTAGTTACCTGTTGACTTTCCTGGACATATGTTATGCTAACCTCTCAATTATACTTACGAGATGACTGTATAAATACTGATAGCAAAATATGTGTGCAATGTGCTGGCTCATTAAGAAATAACTTATTTAATCACTATTGTAATTAAACAGATATTAATTCAGAAACAATTTTAGCCTAAAAAACGATGGGAAATGTATTTAAGCTCCAAATTTACAAGAAGGCTTTTGGAAAGTTTGAAATCAGTTTGTAGAGTGCCTAAGGCTTTAAAGTTACATCTACTCTTTTGAGTAATGAAACTTTGGCAAATAATGTGTTTTAATGAGTCTTTTTTATACTAGCAAAGTGAAGACTGGACTTCTACTTGCTATATATAAACCCCCTATAACCTGTTAACAGGTGTTCCAAGACTTTAAAAACACTACTGTTCTGCTTTCCTTTGAGACTTCTTACATGTCATACTGGTTCAGATCCAACCACAAGGGCAGGTTAGGAAATTGCACAATTAAATTGGTCCTTTTCTTCAATTTCTAAGTCAGGAAAGAAAGTATATTCCCATTTTGGATCTGGAAGCCAATGGCTTTGAAAATATTTTTTAGTATTTAGTCCTTGTCCCTTTCTTCTTACATGGGTCTTGGGAGGAAGATTCTAGAATTTCTTTTACATGATGCAGGTCATCTCCTTAAATTTAGCTGTTTAAGGTTGTGCCCAGTGAAAAGCTTCTGTGGTGAATTTTCTAGAAATACAATGCTGACAATTAAGGAGGATCAGAAAGCTGAAGTTCTTTGGAGCAAATTATTCCATCACAGAACTGAAAAACACGTGCCTGTTTCAAGGATATTTGAAAAGATCGTGTGGAACACATCACATTTTGACTCATCTTGGGTTTAATGTCAGTGGGATGGAGAAGAAAGGCTAAAATAACTGTTTAAACCTGATTATGATTCTTGACCTGTTAAGTTTTCTTATGATGCAGGAAATGAGATTATCATCTTTTCAGAGGGGTCAACATGGGGCGAAGGGTTAGAAGAGTGTGTGGCAACCAAAATAAAAATGAAACACACTCCCTCTTCTGTTCTAACACCTCAGTAAAGTAAAACCCCAAATCTAAATAACGAAAACCTAAGAGCTCTAAACATATCTGAGTACAACGAAAGAGCCCAAAGAAATATGTAGTATTATATAAAATAATTATCAAGATTCTTTGAAAGCTGTGGGGCCTCTAGCCAGGTGAGGATAGGATATGAAAAGGTAGAAAGAATAAGATTCTGTTGTAATCATAAGGTGTTCCTCAAAACCTCTGGGAAAAAACCTTCAGGGCAGGATCTGTGAATTCACATAACAAGGTATCTCTGCCAGTTTCAGTTCCTTTACTTTCAGGGCTCATCAATCAACCTGCTCTATATTAAGACCTTATTTTAAAGCATATATGAAATCCTTAAAGAACTGGAAAAAATATTTAAATTTTTTTCTGATTCAGTATATATATATATTTACTGAAATGAATATATATATTTATTTGTATATATATATATTCAGTAAATATATATATTTACTTTGCTATACACCTGAAATTAACACAACATTGTAACTCAACTATACTTCAAAAAAAATGGTTAAAGTTTTCCACTATATATATGATAAAGAATATAGCAGAAAAAGTAGCCATAAACCTCACCATGTTAGAGTTTCCAATGTTACCATTGTTAATAACAATTTAAAAAACCTGAATAAAATTCTATGCTCTTTGGGGAAAAAACATATATGGAAATCTTTGTACAGGGAAATAAAAACTAAGTTTGGATGATGTCATGTGGTGAAGACCACAGTTTTCACCTTTTAAGCTTGGGAAGCATTTTCATTTTTAGCAGAGGTTTTTCTCCAATCAGCTGGTTTGTTTCCAAGGAGAAGAAATCTGAGTAATAAACTCTTTTACATGCACAAAATCATTTTATTGTAAAGAAAGACAATTACTGATGTTTTAGCCAAAATGATGACCAAAGTGACTTTATGGGTTTGTGTTTGGATATAACTGTAGTCCGAGAAATTATAACAGTAGTAGCACGATCTGCAAAAGCTGACCACCTTGAGAAGAAGCGGTTTGCGTAGTCTTCTAGTTTTTCTGGTTTGGGAAGTTTCCTCTTTTCAGAGTCAGAATTTTCTATGCACCAACTATTATGGAAATTTGGATGATCAGGTATATATTCTTGTCTCTCTCTCCTTCAAAAATTCAGTTGATTATTAAACTCTTCTACATGTAACAACAACAGGAAAAACCAGAAATGCAGTTCCTTGGGGAAATGGAAGGTTTTTAGCAAAACTGAACTAACTCTATCTCATATCTTCTTTCTGCAATACCCCAGGCCAGAGGTTTGGGATTTCCCTTTAGCTTGACTAAATCCTCTTTTTTTCCCATAGAGTAACAAACTCATAGCCTTGTCAAAATGGGAGAAAAGACATTCCCTTGTACTGTGATAGGAGGCACATACTATATGACCCAAGACTTCCAGAGAGAGAGGTTTTAGTTCTGTCTGAAGAAGAATATAATGCCTTTACAAAGTCTAGGCAGATCTGAATCTGAATATGAAAGTACCAAAGCGGGACACACAGTTTCAAGGATTCTTTCCATTCTCAATATTTTTTTATTTGGTTTCTTGAATTAAAAAAATAAAATGTGTGTACTGTCAGCATGGGAAGGGGCTGTAGAGATAAGGTAACCAAGCTCTAAGAATTAACAATGAGAAATTGAGGTAAAGATACATTGAGTCTAGAACCAAGAAGTCTAATGGCGTCCATTACAAATTCTCCTAGTTTCTATATCTGATTAGTTTTTTTTTGATTTGTTTTATTTTGTGTTTTCTTTGTGAATGAATCCAAAGAATTATTACTACAAGGCAGAAAGGGATTAAGTGTCAGTCATTCATAATTTTTGTGAATCCCAATACCACACAGAGTTCTAAGATCTTCATTGTAAAAGCTGAAAGTATAAAATGATTATCTACTTAATGACTTTGGCTGTTCTTTGGAAAAAATTGTGCATGTTTATTTCTTTAGCAATTACTCTATATATAAAAGTAGACTTACTAAGATTCATCTTTATAACCCTTGCCTCATAACTCTCGTCCCACAGTTCAAATTCTGTGTGTAGAATTTGGGTTCTTTTGAACCCATCCAGTGTTAAGGCAGGGTATTACAGGGTTCTCGGGGCTGGTGCACTGGGATGACCCTGAGGGATGGGATGGGGAGGGAGGTGGGAGGGGAGTTCAGGATGGGGAACACATGTATACCCGTGGCTGATTCATGTCAATGTATGGCAAAACCAATACAATATTGCAAAGTAATTAGCCTCCAGTTAAATTAAAAAAAGAAAAACAAACAAAAACTTAACAAAATGGGTTTTGGTTAAGAAATGGTCTGCATGAATCTCTTGATGGCAATAGGAATGGGAAATTTTCCAGGACTTTTGCTTTGACTTGGTGACTAAACAGAGAGACTTTCTCCAATATGGGAAACATTGAGAAATTTGGATTTTCACAGTTTTGGAAAACCTCTTTTTTCTTTGTTAAAAAAGAATTTTTTTTTTTTCAAAATACTCTGATGAAACAAGAATATCAAGTGATCATCTATGAGTTTGTTTTTATATTTTACTGGTTCATAGCCTGAAGCAAGTTTAGATGTCTGACACATTTTTGTTGTCATGATTGGGGGGAATTAAGAAGGTCTTTGTGAATGGTGTCATATTTGAGGCAAAGCTCGACAAATAGAGATTTCAGTGGTCTGTGTGTCTGCATGAGTCAGGGCAGAGTGGTTGAAATCCATTGGATGTGTTTGGAGATTGACAAGCAGTTTAAATTGCTTGGTGTCAGAAGAGCTGAGATGTACATGTACAAAACCCAGGATGAAATTGAGAATACTGGAGGGATTTTTTTTTAAAATTTTATTTTATTTTTAAACTTTACAATATTGTATTAGTTTTGCCAAATATCGAAATGAATCCGCCACAGGTATATCTGTGTTCCCCTTCCTGAACCCTCCTCCCTCCTCTCTCCCCATACCCTCCCTCTGGGTCGTCCCAGTGCACCAGCCCCAAGCATCCAGTATCGTGCATCGAACCTGGATTGGTGACTCGTTTCATACATGATATTATACATGTTTCAATGCCATTCTCCCAGATCTCCCCACCCTCTCCCTCTCCCACAGAGTCCATAAGACTGATCTATACATCAATGTCTCTTTTACTGTCTTGTACACAGGGTTATTGTTACCATCTTTCTAAATTCCATATATATGCGTTAGTATACTGTATTGGTGTTTTTCTTTCTGGCTTACTTCACTCTGTATAATAGGTTCCAGTTTCATCCACGTCATTAGAACTGATTCAAATGTATTCTTTTTAATGGCTGAGTAATACTCCATTGTGTATATGTACCACAGCTTTCTTATCCATTCACCTGCTGATGGGCATCAAGGTTGCTTCCATGTCCTGGCTATTATAAACAGTGCTGCGATGAACATTGGGGTACACGTGTCTCTTTCCCTTCTGGTTTCCTCAGTGTGTATGCCCAGCAGTGGGATTGCTGGATCATAAGGCCTTTCTATTTCCAGTTTTTTAAGGAATCTCCACACTGTTCTCCATAGAGCTGTACTAGTTTGCATTCCCACCAACAGTGTAAGAGGGTTCCCTTTTCTCCACACCCTCTCCAGCATTTATTGCTTGTAGACTTTTGGATCACAGCCATTCTGACTGGTGTGAAATGGTACCTCATAGTGGTTTTGATTTGCATTTCTCTGATAATGAGTGATGTTGAGCATCTTTTCATGTGTTTGTTAGCCATCTGTATGTCTTCTTTGGAGAAATGTCTATTTAGTTCTTTGGCCCATTTTTTGATTGGGTCATTTATTTTTCTGGAGTTGAGCTGTAGGAGTTGCTTGTATATTTTTGAGATTAGTTGTTTGTCATTTGCTTCATTTGCTATTATCTTCTCCCATTCTGAAGGCTGCCTTTCACCTTGCTAATAGTTTCCTTTGTTGTGCAGAAGCTTTTAATTTTGATTAGGTCCCATTTGTTTATTTTTGCTTTTATTTCCAATATTCTGGGAGGTGGGTCATAGAGGATCCTGCTGTGATGTATGTCGGAGAGTGTTTTGCCTATGTTCTCCTCTAGGAGTTTTATAGTTTCTGGTCTTACGTTTAGATCTTTAATCCATTTTGAGTTTATTTTTGTGTACGGTGTTAGAAAGTGTTCTAGATTCATTCTTTTACAAGTGGTTGACCAGTTTTCCCAGCACCACTTGTTAAAGAGATTGTCTTTAATCCATTGTATATTCTTGCCTCCTTTGTCAAAGATAAGGTGTCCATAGGTGTGTGGATTTATCTCTGGGCTTTCCATTTTGTTCCATTGATCAATATTTCTGTCTTTGTGCCAGTACCATACTGTCTTGATAACTGTGGCTTTGTAATAGAGCCTGAAGTCAGGTAGGTTGATTCCTCCAGTTCCATTCTTCTTTCTCAAGATAGCTTTGGCTATTCGAGGTTTTTTGTATTTCCATACAAATTGTGAAATTATTTGTTCTAGCTCTGTGAAGAATACCGTTGGTAGCTTGATAGGGATTGCATTGAATCTATAGATTGCTTTGGGTAGTATACTCATTTTCACTGTATTGATTCTTCCAATCCATAAACATGGTATATTTCTCCATCTATTAGTGTCCCCTTTGATTTCTTTCACCAGTGTTTTATAGTTTTCTATATATAGGTCTTTAGGTTCTTTAGGTAGATATATTCCTAAGTATTTTATTGTTTCCGTTGCAATGGTGAATGGAATTGTTTCCTTAATTTCTCTTTCTGTTTTCTCATTATTAGTGTATAGGAATGCAAGGGATTTCTGTGTGTTGATTTTATATCCTGCAACTTTACTATAATCATTGATTAGTTCTAGTAATTTTCTGGTGGAGTCTTTAGGGTTTTCTATGTAGAGGATCATGTCATCTGCAAATAGTGAGAGTTTTACTTCTTCCTTTCCAATTTAGATTCCTTTTATTTCTTTTTCTGCTCTGATTGCTGTGGCCAAAACTTCCAAAACTATGTTGAATAGTAATGGTGAAAGTGGGCACCCTTGTCTTGTTCCAGACTTTAGAGGAAATGCTTTCAATTTTTCACCGTTGAGGATAATGTTTGCTGTGGGTTTGTCATATATAGCTTTTATTATGTTGAGGTATGTTCCTTCTATTCCTGCTTTCTGGAGAGTTTTGATCATAAATGGAGGTTGAATTTTGTCAAAGGCTTTCTCTGCATCTATTGAGATAATCATATGGTTTTTATTTTTCAATTTGTTAATGTGGTGTATTACATTAATTGATTTGCGGATATTGAAGAATCCTTGCATCCCTGGGATAAAGCCCACTTGGTCATGGTGTATGATCTTTTTAATGTGTTGTTGGATTCTGATTGCTAGAATTTTGTTAAGGATTTTTGCATCTATGTTCATCAGTGATATTGGCCTGTAGTTTTCTTTTTTTGTGGGATCTTTGTCAGGTTTTGGTATTAGGGTGATGGTGGCCTCATAGAATGAGTTTGGAAGTTTACCATCCTCTGCAATTTTCTGGAAGAGTTTGAGCAGGATAGGTGTTAGCTCTTCTCTAAATTTTTGGTAGAATTCAGCTGTGAAGCCGTCTGGACCTGGGCTTTTGTTTGCTGGAAGATTTTTGATTACAGTTTCAACTTCTGTGCTTGTGATGGGTCTGTTAAGATTTTCTATTTCTTCCTGGTCGAGTTTTGGAAAGTTGTACTTTTCTAAGAATTTGTCCATTTCTTCCACATTGTCCATTTTATTGGCATATAATTGTTGATAGTAGTCTCTTATGATCCTTTGTATTTCTGTGTTGTCTGTTGTGATCTCTCCATTTTCATTTCTAATTTTATTGATTTGATTTTTCTCCCTTTGTTTCTTGATGAGTCTGGCTAATGGTTTGTCAATTTTATTTATCCTTTCAAAGAACCAGCTTTTGGGTTTGTTGATTTTTGCTATGGTCTCTTTTGTATTTATTTCTGCCCTAATTTTTAAGATTTCTTTCCTTCTACTAACCCTGGGGTTCTTCATTTCTTCCTTTTCTAGTTGCTTTAGGTGTAGAGTTAGGTTATTTATTTGACTTTTTTCTTGTTTCTTGAGGTGTGCCTGTATTGCTATGAACTTTCCCCTTAGGACTGCTTTTACCGTGTCCCACAGGTTTTGGGTTGTTGTGTTTTCATTTTCATTCGTTTCTATGCAAATTTTGATTTCTTTTTTGATTTCGTCTGTGATTTGTTGGTTATTCAGCAGCGTGTTGTTCAGCCTCCATATGTTGGAATTTTTAATAGTTTTTCTCTTGTAATTGAGATCTAATCTTACTGCATTGTGGTCAGAAAAGATGCTTGGAATGATTTCTATTTTTTTGAATTTACCAAGGCTAGATTTATGGCCCAGGATGTGATCTATCCTGGAGAAGATTCCATGTGCGCTTGAGAAAAAGGTGAAATTCATTGTTTTGGGATGAAATGTCCTATAGATATCAATTAGGTCTAACTGGTCTATTGTATCGTTTAAAGTTTGTGTTTCCTTGTTAATTTTCTGTTTAGTTGATCTATCCATAGGTGTGAGTGGGGTATTAAAGTCTCCTACTATTATTGTGTTATTGTTAATTTCCCCTTTCATACTTGTTAGCATTTGTCTTACATATTGCGGCGCTCCCGTGTTGGGTGCATATATATTTATAATTGTTATATCTTCTTCTTGGATTGATCCTTTGATCATTATGTAGTGACCATCTTTGTCTCTTTTCACAGCCTTTGTTTTAAAGTCTATTTTATCTGATATAAGTATTGCTACTCCTGCTTTCTTTTGGTCCCTATTTGCATGGAAAATCTTTTTCCAGCCCTTCACTTTCAGTGTGTATGTGTCCCCTGTTTTGAGGTGGGTCTCTTGTAGACAACATATGTAGGGGTCTTGTTTTTGTATCCATTCAGCCAGTCTTTGTCTTTTGGTTGGGGCATTCAACCCATTTACATTTAAGGTAATTACTGATAAGTATGATCCCGTTGCCATTTACTTTATTGTTTTGGGTTCGATTTTATACACCATTTTTGTGTTTCCTGTCTAGAGAATATCCTTTAGTATTTGTTGGAGAGCTGGTTTGGTGTTGCTAAATTCTCTCAGCTTTTGCTTGTCTATAAAGCTTTTGATTTCTCCTTCATATTTGAATGAGATCCTTGCTGGGTACAATAATCTGGGCTGTAGGTTATTTTCTTTCATCACTTTAAGTATGTCTTGCCATTCCCTCCTGGCTTGAAGAGTTTCTATTGAAAGATCAGCTGTTATCCTTATGGGAATTCCCTTGTGTGTTATTTGTTGTTTTCCCTTGCTGCTTTTAATATTTGTTCTTTGTGTTTAATCTTTGTTAATTTGATTAATATGTGTCTTGGGGTATTTTGCCTTGGGTTTATCCTGTTTGGGACTCTCTGGGTTTCTTGGGCTTGGGTGATTATTTCCTTCCCCATTTTAGGGAAGTTTTCAACTATTATCTCCTCAAGTATTTTCTCATGGTCTTTCTTTTTGTCTTCTTCTTCTGGGACCCCTATGATTCGAATGTTGCAGCGTTTAATATTGTCCTGGAGGTCTCTGAGATTGTCCTCATTTCTTTTAATTCGTTTTTCTTTTATCCTCTCTGATTCATTTATTTCTACCATTCTATCTTCTAATTCGCTAATCCTATCTTCTGCCTCTGTTATTCTACTATTTGTTGCCTCCAGAGTGTTTTTAATTTCATTTATTGCATTATTCATTATATATTGACTCTCTTTTATTTCTTCTAGGTCCTTGTTAAACCTTTCTTGCATCTTCTCAATCTTTGTCTCCAGGGTATTTATCTGTGATTCCATTTTGATTTCAAGATTTTGGATCAATTTCACTATCATTATTCAGAATTCTTTATCAGGTAGATTCCCTATCTCTTCCTCTTTTGTTTGATTTGGTGGGCATTTATCCTGTTCCTTTATCTGCTGTGTATTCCTCTGTCTCTTCATCTTGTTTAAATTGCTGAGTTTGGGGTGTCCTTTCTGTATTCTGGCAGTTTGTGGGGTTCTCTTTATTGTGGCGTTTCCTCGCTCTGTGTGGGTTTGTACAGGTGGCTTGTCAAGGTTTCTTGGTTAGGTAAGCTTGTGTCAGTGTTCTGGTGGGTGGAGCTGTATTTCTTCTCTCTGGAGTGCAATGAAATGTCCAGTAATGAGTTATGGGATGTCTATGGTTTTGGGGTGACTTTGGGTTGCCTGTATCTTGGAGCTCAGGGCTATGTTCCTTGTTGCTGGAGAATTTGCTTGGTATGTCTTGCCCTGAAACTTGTTGGCCCTTGTGTGGTGCTTAGTTTCAGTGCAGGTATGGAGGCATTTGATGAGCTCCTGTCAATTAATGTTCCTTGGAGTCAGGAGCTCCCTGGAGTCCAGGTTTGGACTTAAGCTTCTTGCTTCCAGTTATCAGTCTTATTTTTACAGTAGTTTCAAAGCTTCTCCTTCTATACAGCACCATTGATAAAACATCTACGTTAAAGATGAAAAGTTTCTCTACTGTGAGGGTCACCCAGAGAGGTTCACAGCGTTACATGGAGAAGAGAAGAGGGAGGAGGGAGTTAGAGGTGACCCGAATGAGATGAGGTGGAATCAATAGAGGAGAGAGTGGGCTATCCAGTAATCTCGTCCTTTTGTGCACTCCACAACTGGACCGCTCAGAGTTGTTCACGGAGTTATACAGAGAAGAGAAGAAGGAGGAAGGTGACAGAGGTGGCCAGGAGGATAAAAGGGGGGAATGAAAAGGAGGGAGACAGATCCAGCTAGTAATCAGTTCCCTAAGTGTTCTCCACTGTCTGGAACACACAGAAATTCACAGAGTTGGGTAGAGTAGAGAGGGTTTAGGGAGGAGACACAGGCGACCTGGTGGAGAAAAAGGAGAGTCCAAAGGGAGAGAGAGCAGTCAAGCCAGTAATTTCGCTCCCTAGTGAAAAATGGGTACTGAAGATGGGGTTCTTAAAGGTACAAAATTGGTAACAAATACATGAAAGCAAAAATTAAAAATCTAGAGTAGAGTTTGGAATTTCAAAAATACGATGTTAAAGAAAAGAAGAAGGAAAAGAAAGAGAGAAAAAACGAACAAACAAAAACAAACAAGGTCGCAAAAATTATACAGAAAATATAGGTACAAAATTCATAACTACTACCAAAAAGCAAAAGTTAAAAATCTAGAGTAGAGTTTGGAATTTCAAAAATACACTGTTAAAAAAGGAAGAAGAAAAAGAAAGAGATAGAGAAAAAAAACAAACAAGAACAAACAAAGTTGCATAAATTATAAAGAAAATACAGGTACAAAATTGATAACAAATACCAAAAAGCATAAATTAAAAATCTAGAGTAGAGTTTGGAATTTCAGATATACAATGTTATTTAAAAGAAGAAGAGAAAGAAACAGAGAAAAAGAAAAAGAAAAAATAAAAAAGGGTCACAGAAATTATATATATAAAAAAAACTATAGGTACAAAATTGATAACAAATACCAAAAAGCTAAAATTAAAACTCTAGAGTAGAGTTTGGTATTTCAAAAATACAATGTTAAAGAAAAGAAGGAAAAAAAAACCAAGGTCAAAAAAATTATAAAAAATATATATATGAAGTTTGCTTAAAAAAAATAGGGTCTTCTTTTTTTTTTTTTTTTTTGCAAAGTAATCGGATATAAAAGTGAAAAATAAAGGAATAATAGAGGACTTAAAAAATTTGTTTTTAAATTAAAAAAAATAAAAAGAAAGAAAGAAAGAATGATCGGAAAAATAGTAAAAATATATCTAGGACTTTCTCCGGTTTTGTTGTGAGTATTGTGGGTTCAGTTCATTTTTGGCTAGTTCCTTGGTCGGACTTATATTTCTCAAGATCTATAGGCCCCTTCCTATGTATTTGGTACTAACCACAGGGTTTTAATCTATTGCCTGTAGCTTCTAAGGAGGATCCGTCTGTTATAGCTTCTTCTGTTTGCTGGTCTCTTCAGTGTCTGGTTTCCGCCCTGACACAAAGGGGATGGTGGAGGACACTTTTTTTTTTTTTTAGGCTCACTTGTTCGGCCGCTGTGGGGAGGGAGGGAGGGATGCTGCAAACAAATAACACTGGCGTGTGCTTGCAGTGTCTCAGCCACACTGGGTCTGCCCCCCGTTCACGGCACGTGTAGCCTCCCTGCCCACACTGCTCAGGCTCTAGGTTGCTCCACCGGGAACCATCCGTAGCCGGCCCTGAGCTGCCTGCACTTCCCAGGTCCAAGCCGCTCAGGTTCAGGCACTCGGGCAGTCCTCAGAGGTGCAGACTCTCGGTTGGGCCTGCGTTTTGTGCCTTTCCCAGATCCGAGCAGCTCAGGTGATGAGGTGTTTGGCACGTGTGATTGGTGCGACTTATCGCCTCCCTGCCACTCGGTTATCTAGGTGTGCACTGGCACACCTTCTCAGGCAGGTGTTGGCCGTCCAGACCCCCAAGAAGTTTTAGTTAGCAAAGAAGCCTGCTTACAGTTTTATAGATAATGTCTGTCTGGGGCTGCGATTGTCCCCTTCCGGCTCTGGCTGCCTATCACCGGAGGTGGATGGTCTGCCCCCGGCTATCTCTGTTCAGTCCTTTGTTCTGTGCATGGGCCTGGTGGTGTCTTAGGTTAGGGCTGGCTTTTCTCATGGTAGGTATCCCACAGTCTGGTTTGCTAGCCCAAATTATTTTGCTCAGATAGCGCTCAGGGTATTCAGGCCAGATCCTTGCGATGCAGCCCGTGCCGCGCCTCCCTGCCCAGCCCCCGCATGCTAATGGCGGATGCAGGCGTCTGCGCTGCTTCTCCGCTGGGGGGTTTACTGTATGGCTTGCAATGTGCGGGTTTTAATTGTTTATTTATTTTTCCTCCCTGTTATGTTGCCCTCTGTGCTTCCAAGGCTCGGCACAGATTCGGCAGTGAGAAGGTTTCCTGGTGTTTGGAAACTTCTCTCTTTTTAAGACTCCCTTCCCGGGACAGAACTCCGTCCCTCCCTCTTTTGTCTCTCTCTCTCTCTTTTTTTTTTTTTTTAATATTTTTTCCTACCTCCTTTTGAAGACTTGGGTTGCTTTTCTGGGTGCCTGATGTCCTCTGCCGGCATTCAGAAGGTGTTTTGTGGAATTTACTCAGCGTTTAAATGTTCTTTTGATGAATTTGTGGGGGAGAAAGTGTTCTCCCCATCCTACTCCTCCGCCATCTTAGCTCCTCCCCCTATTGGAGGGATTTTGAACAAGCAGGTGACATGGTCAGATCATGATCACATGAAGGATATTCTGGTAAAAGCACGTAAGGTGGACCAAAATAGTGAGCCAAAGGGGTAGGAAAAGTTGAAAGGTGTCCTTATGGTGGACGCAAGAGTGGCTGAAGGAAATGAAAAAGAGGGCACACTGATTGCAGAACATTCTAGAATTAGACTCAACTGCATGCGAGTTGATCATTTATTGACTGTGGGGGTCAATTAAATGAGGAGGAGATGAAGAGGACATCAAGGTTTTGAACCTGAGGGCACAGAGGGCATAGAGTTATTCAAGATCCAGGAACTAATGTTCTCCCAGGAACTAAGGGAGAAGCTGACTTCAATGGAAAGATGATTTCTCTTTGAACATGCTGAATTATTGATGCTCGAGGACGTCCATGTGAAGTCATCTAGCAGCCAGTTGGAGCTGTGGGATCAGAGATGGGGGTAGTAGATGGAGTAAGAAGGTAGAAATGTGGCTGTCTTTGTCATACAGGAGTGATTGATACAGATACAGTGTGATAGTAAACTTTGGCTAGAAAAAAAAACGAGTGGATAGAAACTAAGAATGCTGTTAAACATCTTACTGTACACAGGGATAGCTTTGCCTCTTTTCATAGCAAAACACTTAATCTGGCTTAAATGTCAATGTTAATGAGGTTGAGAAACTTGTATTAATGCTTTCTTCTTCCTTAGTGATTTACCTGTCTGGGTGATTTGTGATGCCTGAATGAAGAGTGAAGTCGCTCAGTCGTGTCCAACTCTTTGTGACCCCATGGACTGTAGCCTACCAGGTTCCTCCATCCATGGAATTTGCCAGGCAAGAGTACTGGAGTGGGTTGCCATTTCCTTCTCCAGATGCCTGTGATGCCTGGCTAGCCCTAATTTATACACCCTGACATGGTTAAAGCCCAGCACGTGCTAAGCTCATCTCTTTGGTGTGTGCCAAAGTATGACTTTATAGATCAGAGTGGATAGAAACTAGGCCAGCACTCTGTCTCTGCCTGTGAGATCAGTTCTCTAGCAGTATGTTACAAACGTTGAAATTGTGCTTGGTGTGCAAGCAGCAAAAACAGGACATAAGAATTACTTAAGAAGCAAAATCGAATGGCTGAACTTTTACCCCTTCTCTCACCCCCCATAAACATACTAGAGTCCGCCTACACTATCACTAGCCTTTTAATCATTAAAAGCAATTAAACAAGAATGAGCAGGAAACAGATCCCATTCTCCTTCCTGCCTTAAGCCTATAAAACTATAGTGCATTTGGGATCAAGTATTTTGCATTTTATGACCACTTTAATTTTCTGTAGAATAGAAACATCAAGCACCTTTATATAATTTAATGTTATGCATTGTCCACCCACTCCAGTACTCTTGCCTGGAAAATCCCATGGATGGAGGAGCCTGGTAGGCTGCAGTCCATGGGGTCGCTAAGAGTCGGACACAACTGAGTGACTTTACTTTCACTTTTCACTTTCATGCATTGGAGAAGGAAATGGCAACTCACTCCAGTGTCCCTGCCTGGAGAATCCCAGGGAGGGCGGAGCCTGGTGGGCTGCCATCTATGGGGTCACACAGTCGGACATGACTGAAGCGACTTAGCAGCAGCAGCAGCATGCATTGTCCATGTTTGGCTGATAATTGGAGCACATTTACCTTTCCCCACATATCTGAATAGAGAAGAAACAGAAATCGTTACCTCCTTGTATTCTGAAATGTTCTTTTGTAGTTGTTGGGATCATCTTCATCAGTCTGCAAGCTGCTTGTTTCCATAGTAACCATGGAAACTTCTCTAAAAGGTGATCTTTCTTTTCAGTAAATTAGAATTTCTTGCTTTTGTACTCTGTACTCTTCTTTCTTTTCTTTCTTTAAACAAAGTCCTTCGTTGAGAATGAAAGTATCAGGTTGAGGGGTGGCACGCATTAAATGAAATGTGTGTTTAACCTATGAGAAATATATATGGGCTTCCTTTGTATTACATAGTTCTCTAAGATTACTTTTGAATCTATGCAGTATAACGAACTAAGTAGAACATCCAAGTGTTCAGTCCATTTGGAACAATGAACATTATCATGGTCAATGTTTTTGTACCTAAGCGGGTGCATTCAGTCACTCAGTTGGGTCTGATTCTTTGTGGCCCCATGGACTGGAACCTGCCAGGCTTTTCTGCCCGTGGAATTTTCCAGGCAAGAATACTGGAGTGGGGTGCCATTTCCTGCTTCAGAGGATCTTCCTGAGCCAGGGATTAAAACTATGTCCCTTGGGTCTCCTGCATTGTCAGGTGGATTCTTTAATGGTAGTGCCACCTGGGAAGCCCTAATATACCTAAGGTCCCTGGACAAATCCTATATTTTTACAGATGAGGAGGATAAGGCTTGTCTTATATAAAGTCTCCTTATATAAGGAAGGGAGCTTGACTTGCTTGGTCAAGAGCTTTTAACTCTTTAAAGGAGCAGGGATTTGAATTCATGCAACCTGGAAGCGGTCAAGGCTCTCGATCACAGGCTGACATCTTGTTCTTGAAACATAGTGAGACAGACTACAGTGGATGATTCATGACAGTCTGTTTTCTTGGTCCTAAGGTTTCCTCATTGTCCCACTAACTGGCAAACCCAACATTTTGTTTTGATTTGTTCTTTATATCTGTGTCTTCCAGTATTTGGCGTTATTGATGTTACTGAGTACCCCTCCTTCATGAAACCTTCCTTCTGACTGTTATTGCCAATTCTTCCACATCTTTCTCCATCAGTTTTTTCCTAACCAAAGTTCTGTTATCACACTACATCCATATTAACTACTCCTTGGTGGCTCAGTGGTAAAGAACCTGCCTGCAATACAGGACACTCGAGTCTGATTCCTGGGTCAGGAATCTGATTTTTGGAAAAGGGAATGGCAACCCACTCCAGTATTCTTGCCTGGAGAATCCCATGGACAGAGGAGCCTGGCAGGCTACAGTCAATGGGGTCGAAAAGAGTTGGACATGACTGAGCGAATAGCATTTTCACTTTCACTTTGTGAAAAAGACAACCACATTCTTGCCTCCTTACCCGCCTCTACTGTCCCAATCTCTAATCCCACAGTTTCACCTGGCTGCTAGATGACTTCACTTGGACATCCTCTGCTGCTGCTGCTAAGTCACTTCAGTCGTGTCCGACTCTGTGCGACCCCACAGATGGCAGCCCACCAGGCTCCCCCGTCCCTGGGACTCTCCAGGCAAGAACACTGGAGTGGGTTGCCATTTCCTTCTCCAAGGCATGAAAGTGAAAAGTGAAAGTGAAGTCGCTCAGTCGTGTCTGACTTTTAGCGACCCCATGGACTGCAGCCTACCAGGCTCCTCCGTCCATGGGATTTTCCAGGCAAGGGTACTGGAGTGGGGTGCCATTGTCTTCTCTGGACATCCTTAAGCATCACTAATTCAGCATGTTCAAAGAGAAATCATCTTTCCATTGAAACCACCTACTCCCTTTAACATTTTTAAATCTGTGAGTAACTGTGTCCTCCAAGTCACCAGATTCAAAACCTTGGTGTTCTCTCCAACTTCTCATTTAATTGTCCCCCACAGTAAATAAATGATGAACTCACACACAGTTGAATCAAGTCAAATTCTGCAATATTCTACAGTCACTGTTCTGTCTTCCATTCCCTTCAACCACTTTTGCATCCACCATGAGGACACCTTCCCACTCTTCCTGTCCCTTCAGCTCACTATTCCAGTCTGTCTTATGGGCTTTATTAGAATATCTTTCATTTGATCATGATCTGACCGTGTCACCTGCTTGTTCAAAATCCATCCAATATTATCCATTTCATCCTGGGTTTTGTGCATGTGCATCTCAGCTCTTCTGACACCAAGCAAATTAAACTGCTTGTTAATCTCCAAATACGTCCCTTGAATTTCAGCCCTTGTGTCTTGACTCGTGCAGACACACAGACTGTTGAAATCTATTTGTCAAGCTCTGCCTCAAATATAACATCATTCATAAAGACCTTGTTAATTTCCATCCCCACAAACTTTTGGTCCTTACAGTTTTCCATCGTCCTCATGCTATTCTGTGCCTGGGATATATCACTTTTCCTGCTCTATGTTTTTACAATTTTTGTTAATTTTTTCTTGGTCCTCCTTTCTTCCTCTTAGTTTGTGAATCTTTTGTAGTCAGGGAACGTGCTTTACTTAGTTCAGTACCTTTACCTCTCTAGCCCTAGGACAGTGCATGAGACACAGCAGGAACTCAGTAACTGTTTGCTGAACCAGCCACAGCAATGCTGACGGGACGTCTGGCACAGAGCGCAGGAAACCTGCGTGTGGAAAGGATAACTGGCTCTGATTTCCTGGTGCTTCTGTAAAGCCTCCTGCAACGTACATTCCCCACTGGTACATACCTGACATCTCACCCATGTCACCATACCACAATTTCTTTTTTCTGCTTGGAAGCCAAGGAAATCTCTAGAGATATCTGTTGACATGTTCCCAAGGCTTCATCTAGTAAAGACCAGTCTAGTTGGAAAGCAGACAATGCAGAAGTCCACTTGAGAAAAGTAGAACAAGAAAACTGGAAATTCCATGTTGGTGAGAGGTACCCACTGGTGTGAGCTATTGAACTATGTATGCATTCCCAAGATAGTGCAAAGTTTTACAAGCATTGTACTCTGCTTCCTCCCTTCACATCTTTTCAGGTGACTTCTTTTAGTCCTTAACTCAAAAAATCCTCTAACTTCAGTAAGACCAACAAGCCACTGATGTCCTTTTAAAATAAACTAGTTTTAGAGCAGTTTTAAGTCCAGAGCAACATTAAGCGGATGATACACAAGTTGTTGTTTTTTTTTTAAAATATACTTCCTGCCCCTATACATGCATAGCTTCCACAATTATCAGTATCCTCCAGCAGAGTGGTACATTTATTACAATGGATAAACTTACACATTACAATCATTATACAATTAGAATGCTGTAACATTCTAGGGGTTTGGACAAATATATAATGATATACATTCATCATTATAATATCATTTTATTGCCCTAAAATTCCTCTGTGCTCTGCCTATTAATCTCCCTGCCTTCAACCTTTGGCAACCACTGATCTTTTTTTTTACTATTTCCCTGTTTTTGCTTTTTCCACAATTTCATACAATTGGGATAAAAAAGTAGGTCACCTTTTCAGATTGGCTTTGTTCCCTTAGTAATATGCACTTAAGTTTCCTCCATGTCATTTCATGGTTTGACAGCTTATTTTTAAATTTGTAGGATAATATTTCACAGCCTGGAAGTAGCACAGTTTAGGATTCTTTCTCCTACTGAAGGACATCTTGGTTGCCTCCAAGATTTGGCAATTTCTAATAAATGTACTATAAATATCTACATGTAGGTTTTTGTGTAGACATGTTTGTTTTTGGCTTCTTTGGGTAAATGCACAAGGAGTGCAAGTGCTGATTTTGTATGGTAAGAAAATGTTCAGTTGTATAAGAAACTTTCAAACTATGTTCCACATTGGTTGTACCATTATACATTCCCATCAACAATGAATGAGAGTTCTGGTTGCTCCATATCCTTACCAGCATTTGATGTTATTTGTGCTCCAGATCTTGGCCATTCTAATAGGTATATAGTGATATCTTATTATTGCTTTAATTTGTGTTTCATTGATGACATATGATATAGAGTATCTTTCCACATGCTTGATGTCTGCATCTCTTCTTTTGTGAGATGTTTGTTAAGATTTTGGCTCATTTAAACAATACTTCTATTTGTTAATGTATCACATTGATTGATTTCTGTATATTGAACTGTCCTTTCATCCCAAGGATAAACCCTACTTGATTATGCATAGTTTATGATCCTTTTAATGTATTGTTGAATTTGGTTCGCTAATAATTTGCTGAGGATTTTGCATCTATGTTCCATGATGATACTGAATTTTCTTTCTTTCTTCCTTTTTTTTTTTTTTTTTGGTATCTTTTTCTGGTTTTGGTATCAGGATAATGCTGGCCTTGCAGAATGAGTTCAAAAATGCTTATTCCTCTTCAATATTTTGAAATAGCTAGAGAGGATAGGTGTTAACTCTTTTTGAAATGTTTGGGAGAATGAGCAATTATTCCTTCAAATAATTTTTCTGTCCCCTTCTCTCTCTTATTCTTTTTTCCCTATAATGCAAATACTTGGTGTTGTCCCAGAGGCGTTTTAAACTATTCTCACTTTAAAAAATTCTTATTTATTTTCTCTGTTTAAACTTGGGTGATTTCCATGAATGTCTTCCATTTTGCTGATTTGTTACTCTGTAGCTGCTGTATTTGTTATTTTATACCACCTAATCTGGGCTTCCTAGGTGGCGCTGCTGCTGCTGCTGCTAAGTCACTTCAGTCGTGTCGGACTCTGTGTGACCCCATAGACGACAGCCCACCCCATAGACGGCTCCCCCGTCCCTGGGATTTTCCAGGCAAGAATACTGGAGTGGGTTGCCATTTCCTTCTCCAATGCATGAAAGTGAAAAGTGAAAGTGAAGTCGCTCAGTCGTGTCCGACTCTTCGCGACTCCATGGACTGCAGCCCACCAGGCTCCTCCGTCCATGGAATTTTCCAGGCAAGAGTGCTGGAGTGGGGTGCCATCTCCTTCTCCACCTAGGTGGCGCTAGTGGTAAAGAATCCACCTTCCAGTGCAGGAGACATAGAGATGTGTCTGGTTGGGGAAGATCCTCTGGAGAAGGGCATGACCACCCACTCCATTATTCTTGCCTGGAGTATCGCATGAACAGAAGAGCCTGGTGGGCTACAGTCCACAGGGTCACAAAGAGTTGGGCACGACTGAGCACACAGCACATAGCACATCACCTAATCTATACTGTTGATTCCTTCTAGTCTATTTTTAAGTTTAAATAATTATATTTTTCAGTGCTGTTTGATTCTTCCTTATACTTTATTTTTGTTGAAATTCTCACTATATTTATCCATTTTTCTCCCAAGTTTGGTAAGTATCTTTATGATCCTTATCTTGAATCCTTTATCAGGTAGATTACACGTGTCTGCTGTATCTAGTTTGCTTTTGGAGGTTTTATTTTGTTTTTTTGTTTGAAACATATTACTCTGTCTCCTTATTTTGGATAATTCCCTGTGTTTTTTTCTATGTGTTCTGAGAAGGCAATGGCACCCCACTCCAGTACTCTTGCCTGGAAAATTCCATGGATGGAGGAGCCTGGTGGGCTGCAGTCCATGGGGTTGCGAAGAGTCGGACACGACTGAGCGACTTCACTTTCACTTTTCACTTTCATGCATTGGAGAAGGAAATGGCAACCCACTCCAGTATTCTTGCCTGGAGAATCCCAGGGACGGGGGAGCCTGGTGGGCTGCCGTCTATGGGGTCGCACAGAGTCAGACACGACTGAAACGACTTAGCAGTTAGCAGCAGCAGGCTACATTTCTCAATCTTGGAGAAGTTACCTTATGTAGGAGATGTCCTATGAGCCCTGGTAACATGCTTTCCCTGGCTACCAGAGCTATGCGCTCTACATGTGCACCTATGTGGATGGCGTGGGCTCTTCTGTTGCGTGTGTTAAGTTACTTCAGTCGTGTCTGACTCTTTGGGGCCCAATGGACTGTATCCTGCAAGGCTCCTCTGTCCATGGGATTCTCCAGGCAAGAATACTGGAGAGGGTAGCTATTTCCTCCTCCAGGGGATCTTTCTGACCCAGGGATCCAACCTGGGTTTCCTGCACTGGTGGGTGAAGCCAAGTCCTAAGGCTACTGCTGGCCTGCTGGTGGGAAGGGGCTGGGTCCTGGGGTGGTCTAGCTGGGGGACTTTAGGCTGGTGCCAGCCTGCTGGTGAGCCGGTAAACTCTTGTCCTTAATAAGCTAGAAGGAAGACTCCAAAATGGCACCTGCCATCCCCAGTGTGCTTGTGGTAAATAAGTTCCCCCAAATGGTTTTCTCTAGCATCTGTGTCTCCAGGGAATATTCCAGTTGCCTTTTGCCTCTCTAGGAGATTCTCCAAGGTCAATAAGTGGGTCTGACCCAGGCTCGTTTTAAATCACTACCTTTGTGCTGGGACCTGAAGCCTGGGTAATTCTGCGCATGCTCTTTAAGAGTGGAGGCTGTGTTTTCTACAGCCTTCTGGCTCTCCCATACTCAAGCCCTGCTGGCCTTCAAAGCCAGACATTCTGGGGGCTCATCTTCCCAGTGCAGGGCCTCCTGATTGCTGAGCCCAATGTGAGGCTAACACCCCTTGCTACTTGGGGAGAGGCCCTGCAATTATGATATCCTCCTGTTTGTGGGTCACCAACACAGGGGTATGTGTCTTGACTAGACCGTGCCTCCACCTCTCCTACCTGACTCACAGTATATCTCTGCTGCTGCTGCTGCTGCTAAGTCACTTCAGTCGTGTCCGACTCTGTGCATAGGCAGCAGCCCACCAGGCTCCCCCATCCCTGGGAGTCTCCAGGCAAGAACACTGGAGTGGGTTGGCATTTCCTTCTCCAGTGCATCAAAGTGGAAAGTGAAAGTGAAGTCACTCAGTCCTGTCAGACTCTTCGAGACCCCATGGACTGCAGCCTACCAGGCTCCTCCGTCCACGGATTTTCCAGGCAAGAGTACTGGAGTGGGTAGCCATTTCCTTCTCCACAGTGTATCTCTAGTTATGGAAAATTTTTTTCTACTAGTCTTCATGTTGTTTTCAAAATCAGTTGCTCTGTAGATACTTGTAATTCTGGTGAGCCTGTGAGAAGAGGGGAGCTCAGGGTCTTCCTACTCTGCCATATTGGCCACACCTCTTCTTACTAACTTTTGAGTTGTTCAGGCAAGGGAGTGAGCCAGCTGAGATCACTTCCCTTGTCTCTATAGGAGATCTGTCAGGAAGATTAGATGCACATGGAAGGCTCTCCATCGCTGCGTTATTCCTGGAGGAGCTGTTTGCTTTTTCTAAGCTGTCCAGTTTTAATAGTTCTTTGTATATTTTGGATAGCAATCCGTTACTACATGTATTTTTGTAAATATTTTCTCTGAGTCTGTGGCTTGTATTCTCTTTTCATTCTCTTGACACTGTCTTTTGCAGAGTAGAATTTTTAATTTTAATGAAGTCCAGCTTATCAATTTTTTTCATGAATTTTATCTTTAGCATTGTGTTTTAAAAATTATATGCATAGCCAAACCCATCTAGGTTTTTCTCATAGGTTATTTTCTAGGACTCAAAGATAGTCCACTTTGAGTTAATTTTTGTGAAGGGTATAAGGCCTATGTCTAGATTCTCTCCTTCTCTTTTTGCATATAGATGTTCAACTGTTTCAGCACCATTTGTTAAAAATAATAGTGCATTGCCTTCATTCTTTTGTTGTAGATCAGTTGACTATATTTATAAGGGTCTGTTTCTTGGCTCTCTATTCTGTTCCATTGACCTATTTGTCTCCTCCATTGCCAGTACCCTACTGTCTTGATTAATAGTAAGTCTTAAAGTCTGGTAATATAAGTCCTCCAACTTTGTTCTCCTTGAATATTGCATCCACTATTCTGAATCTCTTGACCTTCCATGTAAACTTTAGAATCAGCTTGTTGACATCACAAAATGACTTGATATTTTGACTGGAATTGCACTGTCTCTACAGTTCAATTTGGGAAGAATTAACATCTTGATAATATGAATTTTCTTATCTACAAACATGGACTATCTCTCTATTTATTTCTTGATAATTTTGTTCATCAGAGGTTTGTAATTTTCCTCATATAAATTGTATATATATTTTGTTAGACTTATACCTAAGTATTTCATTTTGTGGGTGTTTATGTAAATGATATTGCATTTCAAATGTTAAATTCCACTTGTTTATTGCTGATACACTTTTGTCTATTAACGTTGTATCCTATATCTTGTTACAATTGCTTACTAGTTCCAGGAGTTTTTTGTTGATTTATTTTCAGATGCTTTACACAACTCATGTTATTCCCAATTTGTACACAATTCATTTCCTTTTCTTGTCTTACCGAATCAGCTAGAACTTCCAAGTATGATGTTGAAAAGGGGTGATGAGAAGGGTCATCCTTGCCTTGTACCTAATCTTGGTGAGAAAGTTTTAAGTTTCTCACTCTTAGGCATGATGCTAGCTGTAGGTCTTTTTTAGAAAATATCAAGCTGAGGAAGTTTCCCTATATTCCTAGTTTTTTGAGAGTTTTTATCATGAATAAGTGTTCAATTTTTGTCAGTTGCTCTTTATGCATCTATTGATATAATCATGTGGTTTCTTTTCTTTTTAACCAATGGATATAATGGGTTATGCTAATTGACTTTTTGTAAAGCTTTATTGTGTTTTTTACAGTATTGTTTCTGTTTCATGTTTTGGCTTTTTGGCTGTGAGTCCTGTGGGATCTTAGCCCCCAATCAGGGATCGAGCCCATATACCCTGCCTGCCCTGGAAGGCATTCTCAACCACCAGACTACCAGGGAATCCCTCAATGCGCTAATTAATTTATCCAGCCCTGCCTACTTTGGGTAAATCTCACATGGTTATAGTGTATAATTATCTTTATACATTGTTGGATTTTTTGCTAATATTTTGGTAAAGATTTTTACTTCTATGTTCATGAGAGATATTGGTATTCAACACCTGATCTGTAGTTTTCTTGTAATGTGTTTTCTGTTTTTGGTAAAAGGGTAATCCTGACTGTGTAGAATAAGTCAGAAAGTGTTCCCTCTGCTTCTATATTCTGAAAGAGATTGTAGAGAATTGGTATAATTTCTTCCTTTAAATGTTTTGTAGAATTCACCAGGGAACTCATCTGAACCCAGTGCTTTTGTTTTGGAAGATTATTAATTACTGATTCACTTTCTTAGCAGACATAAGCCTATTCAGAGCATTTATTTCTTTGTGTTTGAGTTTTGGTAAATTGTGTCTTTCAAGGAATTGATCCATTTTATCTATGTTATCAAATTTGTGGGCATAGGGTTGCTCATACATTTATTCATTATTTTTTCAACAGCCATAGGATCTGTAGTTATATCTTTTTATTTCTGATATTAGTAATTTATGTCTTCTCTGTTTCTTAATTAGTCTGGCTTGTGCATTGGCAATTGATCTTTTCAAAGAACTAAATTGATTTATTGATTTTATCTATTGATCTCCTATTTTCAATTTTGTTGACTTCTGCTCTAATTCTTATTGTTTCTTTTATTTTGCTCACTTTGGATTTAATTTACTTTTCTTTTTCTATTTTCCTAAAGTGGATGATTTACCATGCCTGACCTGGCTTCCTTTCTGTTATGGGTTTAATTGTGTCCTCCTAAAATTCATATAGGCTTCCCTGGTGGCTCAGAGGTTAAAAGCATCTGCCTCCAATGCGGGAGACCCGGGCTCGATCCCTGGGTTGGGAAGATCCCCTGGAGAAGGAAATGGTAACCCACTCCAGTATTCTTGCCTGAAGAATCCCATGGACGGAGAAGCCGTGTAGGCTACAGTCCGCGGGGTCGCAAAGAGTCGGACACGACTGAGCAACTTCACTCACTCACTAAAAATTCATATGGTGAAATCCTCACCACAGTTTCTCAGGATGTGACCTTAATTGGATCATTGCAGAGGTAATCCAGTTAAAATGATGTCATTATTATGGGCCCTAATTCAGTATGACAGATGTCCTTATAAAAAGGGACAATCTGGGTATAGACACCCACAGGGGGAATGCTGCACAGACCTGAAGCCGGCCATCTACATGCTAAGGAGAGAGACCTGGGACAGATCCCTTCCTCACACGCGTGAGAAAGTCACCGTGGTTTCAGACTGCTGGCCTCTGTGAAACACTATTTCTGTTGTTGAAGCCACCCAGTTTCTGGTATTTTGTTATGGGAGCTCCAAGAAACTAATATAGCTTCCTACCAGCAGAGATGCCACTGTCTGTCATTATTACCCCACAAATTCCTTACCCTAGTCTACCTTTGTCATAGTCGTCTTGTTAGCACCTAACCCTAACCCTTTCCCTACCATCCCTTTCCCTACCATTTAGATTAGTTAAATCTAATCATTGTTGTTTAGTCGTTAAGTCATGTCTGACTTTTCTGCACCCCCCCCCCCCATAGGCTGTAGTCCACCCGGCTCCTCTGTTCACAGAATTTTCCAGGCAAGCATACTGGAGTGTGTTGCCATTTCCTTCTCCAGGGGGTCTTCCCAATCCAGGGATCAAATTTGCATTGGCAGGTAGATTCCTTACCACTGAACCACTTGGGAAGTCAAAATCTAATTATTGGGTTGGCAAAAAAGTTAGTTTGGATTTTTGTTTGTTTGTTTGTTTTCCATTTGGAAAGACCCAAGCAAACGTTTTGGCCAACCCCATATCTGTCTACTCCAGGCCTGATCTTATGGCAAAACACCATGGGAGAAAACACCATGCCTACGGGTCTCACTTATAATCCAGATTAGCTCACCCCAAGTGGACCCTCGGTGATGTCCAGCTTCCACACTACATCTCCCTGGTGTCCACTGTCTCTTCCATCACCCCAAATGACCACTACAGACCTTGTGTTCTCTTTTCAATCTTCCAACACCTTCTCAACCACATGCCCTGATGATGACCTTGCTGCCTAGCTCACTGAGTAAATGAAAGCAGTTTAAAGAACTGCTGTATGCTCACCACCACATGCACCCACTCAACTGTATATGTATCAAGACACTGTGCTTTCTCTCTTGTTATTATAGATGGATCATCCATGTTCTCTCTTCAGCCTGCTCTTCCCTTTAGGCACCATATTCTACCCCTTCTTGCCTGTTTCAGAACATCATTTCAGTGATTATCCCTGGCATCTTTCTCATCAGCCTTGTTATGGGCTGAGTTGTGTACTCCCTAAATTCATATGTGAAGTTCTAACCCCCAGTGCCTTAGAGTGTGACTGAAGATAAGATCACTAAAGAGGTAACTGTGTCAAAATTAGGTCATTATGTTGTACCCTAATCCAGTGTGACTGGTGTCCTTTTAAGAAGAAGAGGTGAAGACACAGACATGCACAGAGGAAAGACAATGTGATGACACAAGGAGAAAATGACACCTTCACACCGAGTAGAGACACAAGGAGAAAACGACACCTTCACACCGAGTAGAGACACAAGGAGAAAATGACCACCTTCACACCGAGTAGAGACACAAGGAGACGCCTTCGAGGAGACCCGCACTGCTGACACTGTAGAGCCCTGGCCCCCAGAGCTGTGAGAAAATACATTTCTGCCGTTTGAGCCTCTCGGCCTGTGGTACTTTGTTATGGCAGCCCTAGAAAAAGAACACCTGCTTACAAACATGCTGTAATCGCTCTCACCTTAAAAAACCCAACCCTTTCTTGATTCCTCATGTCCTTCCAGCTACTTCCTCAGTTTTTTTGCAGAAAAACTTGGAGCTTTCCTTATGGGCTCTCTACTCTTCTCCTTCTCTCCATTGGCTCTCCACTCTTCTCCATTTCTTTCCTACCCTATTTTTTTCCAAGCACTGGAGTGTCCCAGGGCTTAGTCCTTGAATTGCTGTAATTTTCTCTTCATACTTATCCCTTATGTGAATCAATAATAGTCTCATGACTCTTAAATACCATCCATAGTTATCAACAGCTCAGTTCATCTCTCCAAGTACATCCAGAATCTGACTACCACCACCCTGGTCCAATCTTTCTCCTGTCACCAGAATTATTGTGGTTGCTGCCTAACCTTCATGCTTCCCACTCTTGCCTATGCCATGGCCTATCCCTTTCATTTTAACATCAATACAGAGAAAATGTTGATCCCTTAAAACTATGTGAAATCATGTAACTGCTTGCCTTAAGATTTCTCCAATGGCTTCTTATATTACTCAAAGTAAAAGTCAGCCTTTAGGCTCTAGAATCTTCTCCCTCAGTCCCTGAATCCATTACTTTCCTGAGAAAACCATTTTCCTTACTTCATCCTCACTCACTCAGCTCCAGCCATACTATTTTCCTTACAGCTTAAAGATCCTGGGAACCCTCTTACCTTGGGTTCTTTGCACCTGCTAATCTCTCTGATTGGAATGCTCTTCCCATGAGAGAGAGCCCTTATATTGCATTCACAATGGATCTAATCTATTCCAGTAGACTTGTAGACATGAAAATGCTTTGCGATATGAACACATTTCATCCACATGTTCTTCTTTCAGATCTCTGCTCAATCTTCTCCTTGCCAGAAAGGTCCTTTTGGACTCCTTATACTGTACAAAAAAGTAACCCCTACCAATCTGCCTCCTGTATCCTTCTAACTATACCTCTACCCTTAGTTTTATCATTAGTCATGAGATATATTTACTTGTTTGCTTTTTTTAATATGTTTTCCTTCATTGGAATATTTGTAAATGTTACAAGGCCAGGAATTTTATTAGTTTACTGCTTGTTGAGTCATTGATTGATTAACTGAATTTTATACTTGGTGCTACCTACAAATTAACCTGTAATGTATAACTAGGTCTCCTTGTTCTCTGCTGTGGCCCCACCATGCATGTGCCTGCCAGGTCGTATGGTGTGAAGAGGGGCTGGGAGGGGTTTTGAAAAATGTTTAAGTCCCTCTTCTCAAAGAACTTTTTATTAGGCTACTAGAAGTTTTCTCGGAGAAGGCAATGGCACCCCACTCCAGTACTCTTGCCTGGAAAATCCCATGGATGGAGGAGCCTGGTAGGCTTCAGACCATGGGGTCGCTGAGGGTCGGACATGACTGAGCAACTTCACTTTCACTTTTCACTTTCATGCATTGGAGAGGGAAATGGCAACCCACTCCAGTGTTCTTGCCTGGAGAATCCCAGGGACGGGGGAGCCTGGTGGGCTGCCGTCTATGGGGTCGCACAGAGTCGAACACGACTGAAGTGACTTAGCAGCAGCAGCAGTGTGAGCAGTGACACAGAGGTGGGAAAAAGGCCAAGATTTCAAGACCATATCTGTTTAAACGTTTAGGTGTAATCATGTATATATTTAACTACTATTTGGTCCGACCTGAAAGATAAAGAATACACACATATACATATTTACAAAATAACATACAAGTTTATTCCATGTTTTATAACTTTTAATAGCTAACAACAGATTAGCACCACCTTTTTGAAACAAATCACATCCAATTTTACTGAATTTGTTTCCTGAACTGTAAAATAGGCATAATAATGCCAACTTCATCAAGTTATTACAACTTCATGGGTTCAATTCTGGCTTTACTGCTTTCTAGCTATGTGACCTTGAATGAGAAGCTAAGTGTCTCTGTGCCTTGGTTTCCTCATATGTGAGATGCAGGGAATAATAATAGGTATCTCATAGAGATGAAGTCAGTGAATAAATAGATGTAAGGAGTTAGGTCAGAGGCTCTGTACAAAGTCAGGCTCTGTAAAAGCTGCCTATCACTGTTACTGTTGTGTGAGGATGAGTTATGACAGTACCTGTGAAAATAACTTGTCATATTGCACAAATGTAGGAGAAGCTTCAATTCTGTATGTGTGGATGTATGCAATTTCGGTCCTTGACACAGTACTGAGTAGGGGCTTCCCTGGTGGCTCAGATGGTAAAGAATCTGCCTGCAATGCAGGAGACCCTGGTTTTATCCCTGGGTTGAGAAGATCCCCTGGAGAAGGGCATGGCAACCCACTCCAGTATTCTTCCTTGGAGAAGCCCATGGACCGAGGGGCCTGGCAGGCTACAGTACACAGGGCCCACAGAATCCAGGATAGTACAAGAAAACAGAGTAGAAGGACATGCACTCATCTTCTCCTCAAGAACACCAAAATTGCAACTAGCTCTTGAACAGCCACCAACAGGAGGATGTTGGAATCCACCAAAAAATTATACCCCACATCCAAGGATGAAGGAGAAGCTGCAACAAGACGGTAGTGGGGGTGCAGTCATTTTAAAATCAAACCCCATACCTGCCGGGTAGGCCACCCACAAACTGGAGAACAATAATATCAAATAAGTTCTTGTACTGTTGCGAAGGTTCTAGGCCCCGTATCAGATTTCCCAACCTGGGGATTCAGCAAAGGGAATCCCCAGCGAGTCTGACTTTGAAGGACAATGGGATTTGATTACAGAACTTCCAGAGGACTGGGGGAAATAGAGACTCTTGGAGGGCACAAAAAAATCTTGTGTGCAGCAGGACCCAGGGATGGAGCTGTGACCCCACATGAGACTGACACAGATCTGCCTGTAAGTGTTTGAGGGTCTCCTGCAGAGGCATGAATGGGAAGGGGCCGCCCCAGGGACAGGGGAACTGGCAGCAGCAGTCCTGGGAGACGTGTGCTTGTATAAGTCTTTTTGGAAGATCACCAGTAGCCCTACCATAGAGCCTCTAGACTCTAGGACTGGGTCTCCTCAGGCCAAACAACTAACAGGGAGGGGGCACAGCCCCACCCATCAGCAGAAAATTGGATTAAAGATTTACTAAGCATGGCCTTGCCCACTAGAGAGAGACTTAGTTTTCCCCACAGCCAATCTCCCCCCATCAGGAAGCTTGCACAAGCTTTTTATCCTCATCCATCAGAGGGCAGACAGAAGAAGTAAGAGCTATAATCCCACAGTCTCCAGAACAAAAACCACAGTCACAGAAAGCTAACCAAAATGATCTCATGGATCACAGTCTTGTGTAACTCAGTGAAGCAATGAGCCATGCCACGCAGGGCCAACAAGACAGAAGGGTAGAGAGTTCTGACAAAATGTGGTCCACTGAAGAAGGGAGTGGGAAACCACTCCAGTATTCTCCCCTTGAGAATCCCATGAACAGTATGAAAAGGCAAAAAGATATGACACCAGAAGATGAGCTCTCTAGGTTGGAAGGTGTCCAATAGACTTCTGGGGAAGAGTGGAGAAATAGCTCCAGAAAGAATGAAGAGGCTGGGCCAAAGCAGAAACAGTGCTTATCTGTGGATGTGTCTGGTGGTGAAAGTAAAATCTGATACTGTAAAGAACAATATTGCATAAGAACCTGGAATGTCAGGTCCACGAATCAGGAAAAATTGGATGTTGTCAAGCAGGAGATGGCAAGAGTGAACATTGAGATCTTAGAAATCAGTGAACTCAAGTGGATGGGAATGGGCAAATTTAATTCAGATGACCAAAGAAGAAATGGAGTAGCCTTCATAGCCAACAAAAGAGTCCAAAATGCAGTACTTGGGCACAATCTCAAAAATGACAGAATGATCTCAGTTCATTTCCAAGCAAGCCATTCAATATCACTGTAATCCAAGTCTATGCCCCAACCACTAATGCCAAAGCTGAAGTTGAGTGGTTCTATGAAGACCTACAAGACCTTCTAGAACTAAAACCAAAAACAACCAAAAAGTCCTTTTCATCATAGGGGATTGGAATGCAAAAGTAGGGAATCAAGAGATCCCTGGAGTAACAGGTAAGTATGGCCTTGGAGTACAAAATGAAGCAGGGCAAAGGCTAAGAGAGTTTTGCCAAGAAAACACACTGGTCAGAGCAGACACCCTCTTCCAACAACACAAAAAACGACTCTACATATGGACATCACCAGATGGTCAACATTGAAATCAGATTGATTATATTCTTGGCAGCCAAAGATGGAGAAGCTCTATAGAGTCAGCAAAAATAAGACTTGGAGCTGACTGTGGCTCTGATCATGAGCACCTTATTGCAAAATTCAGGCTTAAATTTAAGAAAGTAGGGAAAATCAGTAGACCATTCAGGTAGGACCTAAATCAAATCCCATATGATTATACACAGATGTGATGAATAGATTCAAGGGTTTTGAACTGGTAGACAGAGTGCCTGAAGAATTCTGGACAGGGTTTCATGACATTGTACAGGAAGTGGTTACCAAAACCATCCCCCCAAAAAAAGATATGCAAGAAAGCAAAGTGCTTGTCTGAAAAAGCCTCACAAATAGCTAAGAAGAAAAAAGAAAAAGGCAAAGAGAAAGGGAAAGATATACCCAACTGAGAGATAAGAAGGCCTTCTTAAGTGAACAATGCAAAGAAATAGAGGAAAACAATAGAAAGGGAAAGACTGATGCTGCTGCTGCTAAGTCGCTTCAGTCGTGTCCGACTCTGTGCGATCCCATAGACAGCAGCCCACCAGGCTCCCCCGTCCCTGGGATTCTCCAGGCAAGAACACTGGAGTGGGTTGCCATTTCCTTCTCCAGTGCGTGAAAGTGAAAAGAGAAAGTGAAGTCGCTCAGTCGTGTCTGACTCTTAGCAACCCCATGGACTGCAGCCCACCAGGCTCCTCTGTCCATGGGATTCTCCAGGCAAGAGTACTGGAGTGGGGTGCCATTGCCTTCTCCAAGGGAAAGACTAGAGACCTCTTAAAGAAAACTGGAAATACCAAGGGAATATTTCATGCAAAGATGAGCACAATAAAGGACAGAAACAGCCTTTTCTGTCCTTTATCATAGACATAATAAATAATAAATAAAACAGATCATAGACATGCCTTATGATCCAGCAATCCCACTGCTGGGCATACACACTGAGAAAACCAGAAGGGAAAGAGACACGAGTACCCCAATGTTCATCGCAGCACTGTTTATAATAGCCAGGACATGGAAGCAACCTAGATGTCCATCAGCAGATGAATGGATAAGAAAGCTGTGGTACGTATACACAATGGAGTATTATTCAGCCATTAAAAAGAATACATTTGAATCAGTTCTAATGAGGTGGATGAAACTGGAGCCTATTATACAGAGTGAAGTAAGCCAGAAAGAAAAACACCAATACAGTATACTAACGCATATATATGGAATTTAGAAAGATGGTAACAATAACCCTGTGTACGAGACAGCAAAAGAGACACTGATGTATAGAACAGTCTTATGGACTCTGTGGGAGAGGGAGAGGGTGGGGAGATCTGGGAGAATGGCATTGAAACTTGTAAAATATCATGTATGAAATGAGTTGCCAGTCCAGGTTCGATGCATGATACTGGAGGCTTGGGGCTGGTGCACTGGGACGACCCAGAGGAATGGAATGGGGAGGGAGGAGGGAGGAGGGTTCAGGATGGGGAACACATGTATACCTGTGGTGGATTCATTTTGATATTTGGCAAATCTAATACAGTTATGTAAAGTTTAAAAATAAAATAAAATTTAAGAATGAAAAAAAAAAAAAAAAAAAAAAAGAAACAGCAAGGACCTAACAGAAGCAGAAGATATTAAGAGGAGATGGCAAGAATACACAGAAGAACTATACAATAAAGGTCTTACTGACCCAGATAACTACGATGGCATGGTCAACTCACCTAGAGCCAGACATCCTGGAGTGTGAAGTCAAGTGGGCCTTAGGAAGCATTACTACAAACAAAGCTAGTGGAGGTGATGGAATTCCAACTGAGCTATTTCAAGTCCTGAAAGATGATGCTGTTAAAGTGCTGCACCCAATATGCCAGCAAACTCAGTAGTGGTCACAGGACTGGAAAAGGTCAGTTTTCATTCTCATCCCAAAGAAAGGCAATTCTGAAGAATGTTCCAACTAGTGTACAGTTGTGCTTATTTTACATGCTAGCAAGGTAAAGCTCAAAATCCTTTAAGCTAGACTTCAACAGTACAGGGCTTCCTGACAGTTCAGTTGGTAAAGAATCCACCTGCAATGCAGGAGACTCCATTTTGATTCCTGGGTCAGGAAGATCTGCCGCAGAAGGGGTAGGCTACCCATTCCAGTATTCTTGGGTTTCCCTTGTGGCCCAGCTGATAAAGAATCTGCCTGCAATTCAGGAGACCTGGGTTCGATCCCTGGGTTGGGAAGATCCCTTGGAGAAGGGAAAGGTTACCCATTCCAGTATTCTGGCTAGAGAATTCCATGGACTCTATAGTCCATGGGGCTGCAAAGAGTCAGACACGACTGAACGACTTCACTTTCACTTTCAACAGTACATGAACTGAGAACTTCCAGATGTATAAGCTGGATTTAGAAAAGGCAGAGGAGCCAGAGATCAAATTGTCAACATCTGTTGGATCATAGAAAAAGCAAGGGAATTCCAAAAACATCTATTTCTGCTTCACTGATTATGCTAAATCCTTTGACTTCTGGCTCACAACAAATGTAGAAAATTCTTAAAGACATGGGAATACCAAGCCACCTTACCTGTCTCCTGAGAAACCTGTATGCAGGTCAAGAAACAAGTTAGAACTGGACATGGAAATACAGACTAGTTCAAAACTGGGAAAGGAGTATGTCAAGGCTGTATACTGTCACTCTGTTTATTTAACTTATAATATGCAGACTGCGTTATGTTAATGCCAGGCTGGATGAAGCACAAAATGGATCAAGATTTCCGGGAGAAATATCCACAGCCTCTGATATGGAGATGATACCACTCTAATGGCAGAAAGAGAAGAGGAACTAAAGAGCCTCTTGATGAGGGTGGAAGAGGGGAGTGAAAAAACTGGCTTAAAGCTCAACATTCAAAAAACTAAGATCATGACATCTGGTCCCATCATTTCATGGCAAATAGATGGGGAAAAGGGGAAACAGTGACAGATTTCATTTTCTTGGGCTCCAAAATCACTGTGGATGATGACTGCAGTCGTGAAATTAAAAGATGCTTGCTCCTTGGAAGAAAAGCTATGATAAACCGAGATAGTGTATTAAAAAGCAGAGACATCATTTTGCTGAGCAAGGTCCATATAGTCAAAGCTACTGTTTTTCTAGTAGTCAAGTACAGATATGAGAATTGGGTCATAAAGAAGATTGAATGCCAAAGAATGGATGCTTTCAAGCTGTGGTGCTGGAGAAGACTCTTGAAAGTCCCTTGGACAGCAAGAAGATCAAACCAGTCAATCCTAACAGAAATCAACCCTGACTATTCATTGCAAGGACTGATGCTGAAGCTGCAACTCCCATACTTTGGCCACCTGATATGTGGAGCCGATTAATTAGAAAAGACCCTGTTGCTGGGAAAGGTAGAGGGCAAAGGAGAAGAGGGCAACAGAAGATAAGATGGTTTGATTGCATCACTAACTCAATGGACATGAGTTTGAGCAAACTCCAGGAGATAAGGAAGGCCACAGAAGCCTGGCATGCTGCTGTTCTTGGGGTTGTAAAGAGTTGGACACGACTTAGTGACTGAACAGCAATAGCAACAGTACTGAACAGTGTTGAAGGGTTGAGCTCTCTAGTGTATATTGTTTAGAAACAAGTTTTTTATCCACGTGCACCAACTTTGTGAGCATTGGCAGATTACTCAACATTTCTGTTCCTAAATATCCTCACTCATTTTTAGAGAGAATAATAGTACCTCTTTAATATGTAGTTCTGTGGCATAGATGGAATAATACACACAAAGTGTTTTTTCAATTGACTTGCATAGTAAGCACTTAATGAATGTTAGCTCTCATTGTTAGCAAAGTGGATGGTGAGAGCCTGAGTAATAAGTCACAGTCTTGGATTTAGCTCATTCTGCTCATAAGATGCAACTGCTTAATACAAATCTGGACTTTTCCCACCCTGGCTAATCATTACTTCTCAAAAATGCTGACCAAATCTGAAAATAATCTTCAGATCTGTCATTAATTTAAGAAGTAAAGCTTTCCAGTGTGGCTAGCTTTCTCAAGCCACTCTCCCATTGAATTACATTCATTACTGTGGTGGGTATTCATTTTCCCTAAATTAATCTTTCAAGAGTGAGTAATGACCAGAAGAGTTGGAATATGTTTCTTCTCTGAGTGGGGGATGCAGTCTAGAAATTCAACATGGCCTGACCAGAACAGCAGAGCTCTGTGGAACTGCTCATGGGTGTGATGAGGGTTGTCACCTCTGTTATCTTTAAAGTGTTAGTTGTGTTACTTGGTGTGACCTCCTGATGAGTCACTGATTACACAGAATCTCCAACTGCTTCACTGAAATTGATGATAAACTGGCTGCTAACTGGGTCTTACTTTGTCTTAAACTGAGATTGGTTAAAGGCTAACATGTAGTGTGTGTGTGTGTGTGTGTGTGTGTGTGTGCAACTGAGGACAAATTCACTCACTTCAAGAAAGTCATGTACAGTTTCCAGCTTTATTTCTAGAATTGTACATTAATACTTAATCTATTTTCCTTAGAGATGCTTCTCTAACAGTTGTGCTTACTTTTATATGCAGGGTATTTGATTAAAATAGTAATTTGTGTTTCATTTCTGTTACTATAATGTTTTTATTTTGTCCCCATAATGTAGCCAGGCATGTATGTTCTTTTGGTCTTCAGGGGCTTTGGAGTTAGAGATAAAAAGGAGAGGTCACCAGAGAACTGCCTGTCTCATCTTTGGCTTCTGAAAGTCTGGCTCATTGAAAGGAATGATATTGGGCTTTCATTGAGGGGGAGGATGGAGGACAGTATTTGCAGAGCTGGAAGCCATCACAGGGGAGAAGAGAGAGAACAGGATTGGGCTGAGGGGGTCTGTGATCGGGAGGCCAGTGAAGAGTCCATGGTGTGCTCTGCAACCTTGAAAGCAGCGGTGAGACTCTCCGAGGACTAGTGCCCACTGAGAGGGCAGCTCTGCATTTCCTGGGATCCAAGAGGCATTGACTAGGAGAAAGGACAACAAGAATGATGGCAGGGCTTCCCTGGTGGCTCAGAGGTAAAGTTTCTGCCTGCCAATGCAGGAGACACGGGTTTGATCCCTGATCTGGGAAGACTCCACATGTCTCAGAGCAACTAAGCCCATGTGCTACAACTGTAGAGCTCGTGCTCTGGAGCCCGGGAACCACAGCTGCGACTACTGAGCCCATGTGCCCCAACTGCTGCGGCCTGTGTGCCCTGGAGGCGCATGCTCGGCAGCAGGAGAAGCCACTGCAGTGAGGAGCCGGAGCGCAGCAGCTGGAGAGGAGCCCCACTCGCCGCAACTAGAGAAAAGCCCAGGCAGCAACAAGGACCCCACACAGCCAATAATAAATAAACACAATTATTAAAAAAAAAAGAGTGATGCAGTTCCAGAAATGACGCTTCACTCTTTTTTTCTGGCAGCAGGAGGACTCCACGTTGCAGCAGGACTCCTTTGAGGGTAGGGAGGGATTCTCAATACAGACCAGAGTTTGCCATGGATTTCACTGAGTGAGCACTCACATCAGATTTAATGATTTAGAGAAATAAATGAATCGAAGATTTCCTGTATCCAAGTGTTGTGAAAGGAAATCTGTACCGCCCACGTTTATAAGCCTGTAAAAGACAGGTGCTGAGGGTGGCTGTGACCCAGCGTGTCCCAGGATGCGTCGTGGGTCGGTGTTCACTGTGGAGCCTGTCCTGGTACACAGAGAGCAAGGCAGTCCCCTCAGAGAGCGTGGACCTAGTGCAGAAAAAAGGCTCAGAAGTGACCTCAGGCCAGGTGAGCGCATGCCCTCTGAGTTCTCTCTGCTAAAGAGAACCGGGAGATAAGTGGAGAAAGAGGCATTGTTTAAAGTGACTGTGCAGGCTAGGGCAGGGTTCCTCAGGTGAATCTTGAAGCATTTGCTTTAAGAAAGCTATTTCTCACTCCAAACTCAGGAAACACCAGCCTACTTTTGTCTGTAGTTCACCAGAAAAAGACAGAACTTGAGTAGAAAATGCGACATTCATTGGACAATACAGAACACCACTTAAAGGAAAAGAGACTAAGTGAAAGCAATGGTTCATGCTCAACCATAAGAGCACCATTTAAACCATGAGTAAACTTTATCTAAAACCTTTACTGCCAGGGAGCCTTGCTTTTAGCAAAAAGAATCACAGACCCTTTCGGAGGTCTGGTGAAGCCTATAGATTCTTTATCAGAATGATGTTTTAAAATGCTATATTTGGAATTGAACCCAGTTCTATATTGAGATCTGGTTTCCCCTAGTCCAATAGTTCCTGAATAAAATCTGCTTTTACTGCTTTAAAAAAAACATAAATTAAAAACAAATATATTAAAACAGAATTAATGAAGCATTAAGAAAAGCAATACTAGGCTATGTTAACATTTTTGCTTCTTAAGATATCAGATACTAACATGAAGCAATGGGTCTAACAGTCACCATAATTTTGAAGTATGATGCAGATGACACCACCCTTATGGCAGAAAGTGAAGATAAACTAAAAAGCCTCTTGATGAAGGTGAAAGAAGAGAGTGAAAAAGTTGGCTTAAAACTCAACATTCAGAAAACAAAGATCATGGCATCTGGTTCCATCAGTTCATGGCAAATAGACGGGGAAACAGTGGAAACAGTGTTAGACTTTATTTTTTTGAGCTCCAAAATCACTGCAGATGGTCACTGCAGCCACGAAATTAAAAGATGCTTAGTCCTTGGAAGGAAAGTTATGACCAACCTAGATAGCATATTCAAAAGCAGAGACATTACTTTGCCAACAAAGGTCTGTCTAGTCAAGGCTATGGTTTTTCCAGTGGTCATGTATGGATGTGCGAGTTGGACTGTGAAGAAGGCTGAGCGCCAAAGAATTGATGCTTTTGAACTGTGGTGTTGGAGAAGACTCTTGAGAGTCCCTGGGACTGCAAGGAGACCCAACCAGTCCATTCTGAAGGAGATCAGCCCTGGGATTTCTTTGGATGGAATGATGCTAAAGCTGAAACTCCAGTACTTTGGCCACCTCCTGCGAAGAGTTGACTCATTGGAAAAGACTCTGATGGTGGGAGGGATTGGGGGCAGGAGGAGAAGGGGACAACAGAGGATGAGATGGCTGGATGGTATCACCGACTTGATGGACGTTAGTCTGACTGAACTCCGGGAGTTGGTGATGGACAGGGAGGCCTGGCTTGCTGCGATTCATGGGGTCACAAAGAGTTGGACACGACTGAGTGACTGAACTGAACTGAACTGATGAGCAAAAAGTAAATTTTCAGAAATGAAAATAACAGCTTATTTTGATGACCAAGTCAAGGAACTGTACTAATAATGAAAGGAAATAATGAATTTTTATTAGAAATTAGTGAAAATAAGGATTAATTTTTCCCTTTCAAACTTACAGATCTCCCAAATTTTATCAGATTAAGAAGCTTTTGGTTGCATTTTAATGGAAGCAGATAAATCCATTATATGCATGTGTGTGTGTGGGTGTGGTATGAGAGATTTGATCCAGTGTAGACAAAATTTAGGTTTTATTCCATGGTTGGACTGTTTATTTGCCTTCTCTCATGAGCTGTTTTTTGGTATTCTTAGATTTTCTGCGTTGTTTCCAAATAAAACTACAGGCTATAAATACTTCAGTGAGAAAAGATTCTGGACACATGTTGTGTTGCAGAAAGAAGCTTCTCTTGGTCTAGAGAAGCTTCAGGCTTTTTCTTGGAGCTATTGGACTTGGCAACAAGCTCAGCCACTCTGGAGTCAGAAGGAATGGAAGCAGTGATCCAGGACAAAAGTGAAAAGAAATTTTAAAAAGCCTCTGACTGGGAGAAGGGACAGGGTCAAGGGTCAGGCTTCCAAAGAGAAAAGACCCAAGCCTTCTGATTTATTCACTTTTGGAGATGGTTGGATCTCTTCTGAGGGGATGGCGGCTTCTTAATCAGAGCAAGCAGCAGCATAGGCAAGCTAAAATATTGCTTTCATAGTATTTGTCTCTCAAAAGGAGAATTAAATATCTCTCAAAGTTCTCTTTGAAGTTCCCCTGAGTAGTGGCCCTGCTTATTATTTTGCATGAAGCCCAAGCACCACAGCCTTAGCTATTTTTCCATGATAGGAGTAGAATTCCACTGGACCTGCAGCCCAGTATCACAGACTGTTGTCTAGGCTTCCCAGTCAGGCTGCCTCAGCACAAGCACTCTGCTTAGATACTTGTGTGAAATGTGTTTCTGTCTTCCACATCCACCAACCACTTACACAAAAGCACACAAGCGTGGTTTTTTGTCTGGTGCGCATACGTTCTATTATTTCTATCGATGACACTTGAAGGGCTTCACTGGTAGCTCAGACACTTAAGAATCTGCCTGCAATGCAGGAGACCCAGGTTTGATCCCTGAGTTGGGAAGATCCCCTGGAATAGGAAATGGCAACCCACTCCAGTGTTCTTCTGTGGAGAATCCCATGGACAGAGAAGCCTCGTGGGCTACAGTCTATGGGGGTAGCAAAGAGTCAGGCACAATTGAGCAACTAACATTTTCATGACACTTGAATTTTATATTTTTAGGTTGAGGAAATATTTTTGGAAAAAGCAAATGTCAGATATTTTTAAATGATCAGTGCTGTTTTATAGCAAAGCATAAGTATGATTCTGAGGTGACCAATGTGCTATGATTCCAAGGGGGCCATTTTTAAAGCATAAAATGACAATAAATGCAAGTAGGCACAGACATGAAAATCCTACAGTATGCTGCATTAGGGAAACAAACTTTTAAATGTCTGAGTAGTTCAAGTTGGTACCAAGAAATAAAGTAAAAGGTTTATTTTAGCTTTGATTCTAAGTAACACCTTGTTCCCAAATACTCTGGACAGTTCTCTATTGAAACATTTAAATTATTGATTCCAAGCAGTCTGATTTCAAGCATAAACAACATCATTCGATGGATCCAACAAACTTGTGGCCAGAACTTCCTTCCGATAAAGACCCTGGACGTGAGTATACAGCAAGGCCATGGGCACCTCATCTTAGAGACACTTAGCAGTGGGTTTAGGGTCACAGAAGGTCTTTGAGGGTTCTCTCCTGGAAAGATGTGTGATATCAAGTCTCAGGTCTATAATTCTCTCTTCTTCTCTAGAAAATTCCTTTCAGATGAAAGGTCATCTCTAAAATTCTATTATTGACTGGTCACTCAATACATTTTTATTTTGCTGAGAATAAATTGCTGGCCAGCAAAGCTAACTTCATTCACTTGATCTTCAAGTTCTGCATTCCAGATATTTTCCTTGTATTTTATGAAGTCTAGAAATTCCAGTTTTCTCCTACTAATTGGGATTGTGAAAAACAGAAGCCTCCTTCTTCTTTAATTGACCTTTATTCCTTTTGAATATCCGGATATTTTATTTTTTAATGACTCCTTGCTGTAACCACAGGATAAAATGCTTGAAAATGTCATTAATTTGGAGACAGTCTAGTGGGAATCTGAACTCAGATCATCAAGGTGGCTGCTTTTTTCCCATATGGAAAAGTGGAAATAAAGCTAGCTTGCATTTCCTTCCTAAGTAGACTCCAGACAACTTTGAATCAGGGTGTACAGATATCCTCACCTCAAACAGTTAGGGGTTAGATTTTGCTAGAAAATGAGATAATAGTAAACTAGAGCAAGAGTTTCCCCTTTTAAGCTTATTGTACAAAGTGCAACAGGAGGAAAAGAGAACTTTCTGATTCACAAAAAGGTGCACACTCTTTACAACTTGTGAATAGCATTTTTCCAGACACAATCTCAACAATATTCATTCTTCTGGGTCAAAACAAGTAGAATTCTGAGGACTATTCACCCTACTTTTGGAACAGGAAAGCTAGGACTGAACTACAGAGGGCAGAGGTGCTCAGTGATGCTCAGAATTGGGACACTGATTTCCGCATCCTGAGTTTGAAATCGTGCACAAGTCCCTTTGTATTTTGAGGTAAAAGGCTGACTCAAGAGTTAATAGTTGGGAGATATGAAGGTGTAGAAACATAGAATAGCTCTTGGGCTGGGGAACTGGTAACAATTTAGACTATAAATCTGTGATGTAGCAGAATCACCAAACTCCCAGTTCCCTGAAAGATACAGATAAAGGCCCGACACACATTCCAAGTTGTTTTTATAGGAAGCAGACCCCCACCAGATGAAAACTGCTGAGGGCGAGAACATGACCCTAGACTAGTCAAAACCAGAAGGTTGATGATGCTTGAAACTTTATGTTGATGCCAACCAATTCAAGAATTGTGCAGGAGCTGATCACACACCCTATAGAATCCTCCCTCACAGTGACTTTAAAAATGCTTCCCTGAAAACCATCAAGGAATTTGGGTCTTTTGAGCATGAGCTTCCCATTCTGCTTGTTTGGCATCCTGCAGTAAATGCTGTGCTTTCCCTCACCACACCCTGGCTTTACTGTGTGTGGGCAAGCCAAGCCAAGTTTGGACTGGTAACAGGCTCATACAGGGAGATGCTGCATGTCTGGTACACTGTAAGATGTCCTTTCACTTGATAAAAAAAAAGCAGAACACAATCTTCTACATTTGGCACGTCACGTGACCACTTCTGAGCAGTGCGTGTAGAGTCCTTTGCAATGAAGGCGAATTTTATTTTTTATTAAGCTACTTGGTGGTCTTGAAAAAAAACACATAATTCTGAGTGTGTGATGGTGGTTATTTCAGACAGTGAAGCACCAGGAATAAAAGACTAATTCTGCTGCAGGATGAAGCTGGATGTGGTCCACTTAACAACTCGTATGTACTGACACAGCCCGCTGGACCCAGACATGCCTCTGGGAGGCTTCAGTGCTCTTCTCCTCATGTTAAATCATTCATCTCTTTCCTGTTTATTGTGCATCACATTTTTCACTTTCTGATCCAAATCACATTTTACTCCAGTTACATTTTAGGGGGCAGTGAAGTTGGATGGCCACAGGCAGGGCTTCTTTAGATCGTATATTATTGTCTTTAAAAACAAAGAAGATTTTATTATTATTGTCACAAAAGTGGCATATAATTATTGTAGAGGATTTGGGATATTCAGAGTTAACATTTAGAACATATATATATGTCTTTCTATTTTGTATTTTAAAATAAATTTGGACCGTACTACATATAATATTTTGGATACTTTTTCATAGAACAAGTTTTCATACTATGAACATTTTCCCATTATCTTTAAATAGTCCTCTACAGAGTGATTTTTTAAAAAGAATCATTGAATAAAATAGTGCATAGTATTTTATTGTCTGTCATTTCTATAGTTTAGACAATACTCACTTTTTTAGCATTTATGTAGATTCTAATTTTCAGCTGTCATAAGCAGTGCTCCTATGAATACACCTGTAGACAAATCTTTGAGAGCATCCATAGTGATTTTTTAGAATAAGTTCCTAGAAGTATTGGACCAGGGAATGTGAACATGGTTAAGGCTTCTCATGTGTATCCTCAAATTTCCCTCTAGAAAAAATTGCACCCAGTTTCAGCCTACCAGCTGCACGATGCTGGTTTTTCCTTTATTTTTACCTCCCCCTGGTTTACTGCTTCTCCTTTTTGACTTGATGCTTCTTCACAAAATCGCAAACTTAGCTTTTAAGTGAAGTGATATGTTTTCCTCTATTTTCCATGGTTTTCCTTGAATGCAGATATGTCCTCAGAATCCTTCTTAACACAGAGGTTTAGGCATAAAAAGCTAAATGGTTAGAATTATCCCACAAGAGGAAACCTACTTGCCATCACTGCTTTATAACTCAAATAAGACAGCAGATAGTAATAGAGACCAGTCAACCAATAATATCATATGTCACTCTCCACCATCTAGACTTGGCCATACAAAGGGTGGGACAGGACTTGAGCAGGAGGCCAGCATTAGTGGTTTTGTGTGCATACCAAGGGATCAGACCTGCCAATAAGGAGGAGGTCTCAGAGCACTGATCATGGTCTTTCTTTCAGATTCAAGGTTTGGCTACAGCATGAGGATCTGTGGGAGGCAGAAGAAAAGCTAGACAGATTCTTCAAGGATTAGGCAGCCAAGGAGGGCTCAGTTAAGGAAGCCTCCCGCTCTGTTAGCTAATAGACCACTTACCCAGTTCTAAGATGGCAGTGATTTTTAAAATCCAGGTTAAGCTGCTGTATCTCTTCCCATGTCTGAATTTGCTGTTACAACTTGCCCAGAGGGATTATTTAGGAGCTGCTGGGGGTACCACTAACTGCTTGTGGTTATGAGTGGTCAGCACTGGGCCAGCGGCAGAGATTATCAATTCAGACGTCAGCCCTTGTTGGTGCCGTCTGAATGAGGATCTCCCGGTGGTGCCTGTCATCTCTCTTGGCTGCTGACCTGTCGCCTGGAGAACCAGACCTTTTAACCTCTGCGCCCGGCTCTCTGTGTCACTGCTGAGCATGACCCTGCAGGACAGCTTCTCAGGCCAGGACTGCACACTTGAAAGCGGGAAAGGGGTGGGGTTGTGAGGGTCTGCTTATGATTTAGAACAAAAGCAAACCACTTTGAGAATCAATTGTTAACTGCCTTAGCTCTTACTTTGTAAAGCATTTCTCAACAGAGTTTTCTTTATTGTGACAGTGACATGTTTCTTCTGCCAGCATTCAAGAATCCTGTTAAGTTTAGTGGTTTGCTTTATTTTTCTAAAACAACATTATGTGCACATAATAATTCAGGAAAAAAAGCCAAACGGAACCTTGATGCTTTGGACCTTCTTCAGCTAGATTGCTGGCAGACTTCTAAAAGCCTTCTTTGTAACTGTAAAACACGCCAGGAAGCACAGAATGTTTTCATTCCCAATTCAAATATTCTTCTCGAGAGAAAACATGGTTTCCCAGATAACCTCTTACATCTACCTGCTTGTTGACATTGACCCTCTGGCAAAAGTCTAGCCTGCGCTCAGGATGGTTCCTCTGCCCGCTCTTGCCTGCCCCTGGTCTTTCCCTTCTCTTCTCCTTCCTCTTGCTCTCCTCCATCCCCACCCTTGCTCCTCAGTTCTTGAAAGTTTCTGCTGTTTTCATTGTGACATAACATGGCACGATAATATTACTGCTTAATCATTGAAAACAAAGATATAGTTTGCGTTCCGTGTATGTGTACGTATGTATGTGTGCATTTGTGCGGTGTGTAAGGTTTATATGTGTGTGTATGTATAAATGGGCTTCCCTGTGTCAATAACATTGTAGTCTCATAAGTGTGTTCCCTCCCTCACCTGCCCATTTATGTGAACTGAAAAGTGAAATATGGGAAGAAGTGAATTTCATGTCCCCATAAGTGGGTCCATTACCTAAGACTAGAATCCTTCCTGTCTCTTCAGAATGAAGTGAGGCAGGCTTTAAGAGAATATTTTGATATAACATACACCTTCTATTACACCCCCTGGACTTAGTTGTTTATAATCAGAAGATTGGACCTTTTACTACCTTCACCCATTTCATGCACCCGCCTGCCCACCACTTCCACACACCCACTTCTGACAAACAGCAATCTGTTCTTTATATGTTTGAGTTCATTTTTTTTTCTTCCAGATTCCACTTGTAAGTAAGAGCATACAGTATTTGTATTTCTCTATCTGACTTATTTTGCTCAACATAATACCCTCAAGGTCCCTTCATACTGTCACAGATGGTAGAATTTCCTTCTTTTGTATGGCTGCATAGTATTTCATTGTGTTGATCCCACACTTTTTTTTACCCATTCATCTTTTGATGGGTACTATTGATAACACATTTTTGTACATTTCATTTTCACTCTGTTTTTGTCTTCTGTCCACACACACACCCCCCCCCCCCCAGCCAATTTCATAGCAGTAAATAGCATCCTTGTTTGTGTGTATGAATTTAGGTCATTGTCACGCTGTGTCCTCTTACTTTGGTTCCCATTCTTGATTCTGAATGCAAGTGTATGGGCATCTGGGGAGGGAGAGTAGGAGCTGTGACTGACAATGTCTATTTGCCCTATCTAGGATTTCTGTTTTTCTGATACCTAGTGAATGAGCTGGGCTTATTTGAATGAGGCCAGTTATTAATGGAGTTGAACGCAAGACAGGCCACCACGTTAATGTGGGTGGGCATCATCTGCCCTGTGGTGTTAGTCCCATGAAAGCCAACGTGTGTGCCAACTGTTCTTTTCTACTATGTGAGCAGGAAGCAGAGGAATCTCCAAGGACGCAAACTACAGTGAATTTTTATTAATTAAGAAAAGGGTAATTGGATACTGGTATTATTCAATTAAATCGAGTTAAAGTTTTTATTTGTACTATCTGTGGAAGATTGTTGAACAAGAAAATAGTGTACACAAGATAAAACATCCGTTTTCCTTGAAACCATATTATAAGCAGTCTTTTTTTTTTTCTTACAAATAATTGTTGGAACTACAACTTTTATATAATCATGATCTTACAAAAATCTTGAAGAAAAGTCAAATTTCTTTAAATGTATGAGTAATAACAATAGTAGGCCTTCCATCTGTGTATGATAGGGTTAACAAATACTCATCTCAACATTCTTATTTGATTATCATAATAATCTAATGTAGCACGGTAGAAGTTGTTATCTCCCTGTGTTAGTGAGGTTAATTAACGTTAGTTGCCATAGCGGGTAAACCCTGAAATCTCAGTGATTTAACCCAATAAAGATTTATTTCTCACTCAGGAAAACTCTTATGGCAACTGGGTACCCCTCTCAATCTTGCAGCTGCACCAAATACGACATGTAGAACATATGGCCTCTAGAGCTGCTTCTGCTGAGAAAGAGGGAGATGGAGGTGGAACACTGGCTTATACCTGCTTTGATCTAGAGTGACCCAGGTCTCAAGTTCTCACGCTTCATTGGCTTAGTCACTTGGCCTCAGTCTCACTACAGGGAGGTTGGGAAGAGTACCTCTACCTTCTGCCACACACATTTCACAAATAAGGAAACTCAATAGTAAGTAACTTGCTTAAATTCACACAGATATTAAATGTAGAAGCTGCACCTTTACTCAGGTCATTTGACCTCAATTCCAGTGAATTTATACAATGGTATTCTCTACATAGATAGTTTAATTTTAAAAGATATTATCAGTCCTTAAGGCACTGAGACAGTTATATTTGTCCACATTTGGGGGGAAATATAAGGAAGGACCCTGGTTATTCCTGTTATAAATATTATATGGAATCCTTTTTAATGATGATATTAGTACATGGATCACTTTGCAGACTCATTACGTTTCCTTGGTCTTCTACACACCCAGATCTCTGATGAGGCGGTGGCGGAGTGGAAAGACTACATCTGTGGGCTCAGATAGATCTCTATTCCTATTCCCGTATCACCACTTATAAGCTGTGTAATATTTTGAGCAAGTTACTTAACTTCTATTACTTTCATTCTCTTCATCCATATGATAGAAATAATAACATCCACCATGTAGACTCCTTTTTGTTTTTGAAATTAAGACAACGTTCATGTAGACTTTTGAAAGGTATAAATACAATAATATTTATTAAATGCCTGGAAATAGTAAATACTTAAATGTTATTTTCTTTTTGTATCCTTTAAAAATCAGCAAGTTCAAAAGTAAAATATCTTAGATTTAGAGGATGAAATGCAAATAAACCTTAATGCAAAGAAATTTCAACAAATCTTTAAAAATGTATAAATACTTAAACAGTGGAGAAAACTGCCCAAGTCAGCAATGTAAAGCAATGTGAAAAAATCCAGCGTTAGAGCCTGTGGTTGGATTTGTGAGGTTAGACTGCTGAAATGAGGGCTGATCTGTACTTCTTGAAGTTGATAAGTGTAGGGTTTGATGGCCTATCTGGTTCTGTCTCTGCAGGATCCCATGCTTCATTTTACACAGGAAGAAACAATGAGATGATAAAATCTAATTGCAACAGCGATAAGCTGCTGTCAATTGAACTAACCTGAGGGCTTCCTGGGAAATGTTAGAGATGAGTTGGGAAAGGGTGGAAATGGAACTTTGTGTGTGTTTGACTTGCAGGTCATAACCAGCTCTCCCCACGTCCCAAAGTCTTTATCACTCGAGGGCAAACAGCTCCTGGTTTTCTAGGACAATGAAAACAGTGCTAGATTTTAAGCATACTATGGCAGAATATCTTCATAGCCATATGATGAATACGTGTATTTGATTTTGAATCCAGTGGAGAGATACATACACTTTTCAGGTTTCCCTGATTTGAATAACTGTCAGAGTCCAAGTCTTGAGAGTAATACACATTCTCACTGTAGAGGGTTTTAACTTTATCCTTTCCTTTTTGGAGGAGTGAGGTCACCTTGGTTAGTTTCGTTATAAAGTGAACTGTGAAAACAGAATTGCGTGGACGTTGAAATTCAGCATCTCCCAGAATGACTCTTCATAGAGATCGCCAACAACAGATCTCAAATGCCCTGGGTGATTTGTTCTGAGGTCTTGTAACACTTCTGACTGGAGAAGTCTGGGATGTAATAGTCAAAGGGGCTTTCTCAGTGAAGGGTGGTTTGGACTGGATATAAACTAGTGACTATAAAACCCAGAGCAGGAAAAGTGCTAGAGACATAAATTGTTGCTTTCTGTTCTCAGAACTTCCTCTTACAGGTTTTAAAAGCAATTTTTGAAGGTTCTTATTTTTGCCTAAGACTTGCCCTGAGCGTTCTGGATATATGGGAAAATAGTATTTTGTGAGCTGAGGTGGATTTGTTGTTGTTCTTTAACGTTTCCCTCTAAAATGTTGAGTGACGGTAACATTTCCTGTTTGCTTTTTAGTTTACTGAGCCCCAACTCTTTCAAGGCACTGTTTTAGGTTTTGGAGACACAGAGGTAAAAAAAGACAGGGGAGGGCTCTGCTCTCATGGAGCTCACATCAGCCCTCAAACTAGACTGTGAGACCTGTGTCACACGCACCTTTCACTGGGTCCCCGGCCTCTCTTATGTCATGGCCACTTCTACATGACTTATGATTTTTCCTACGTTCATTCATTTTTTTGACGTTTCCATTCATTTTACAGAAGGTCTAGAACTCACCCAGGACTCCTGAGCAAATATCTTCTATAATCACTCAAGAAAGAGGTCACAGTAGCTTTCTCAAGGTTTCTGTGTTCCACGGAATACACTTTGTAATCAATCTGTGGTTCTAATTTAGGGATGTTGGAACCTGGACATGATGAAGGTTCACTAACAATAACAAAGTCCGAATTCATTGTTCTGCGGATCATGCTATTATGAGGAGTTTAAAAATTGGAAAATGGCTTTATGGAAAATAAAAATAACACCGAAATGGATACAAGTTATTGAAAATGACTTAACCAGAATATATTCATGTTATTAAACTTGTAGATGGGAACTTGAGAGACCTCCTGCCCTTCCAACATTCCAATGTCCTGCTCTTCCAACATGTTCCAAAGCACAATAAAGAGAAAAACCCCACTGGTTAAGAAAAATATTGCCTAGCAGTGCTGTAATTCAAAGCAGATTTCTAAATCTTCCTCCTAAAAATTTCTTGAGTCTCAGAACTAAAGGCAAAACCACAGGCTGTGAGCATGAATGATCCTGCCAGCACAAAGACTGGGAATCCAGCACCTCTGAACAAATACTCTGTCAAGTCAAATACAACAGAAATCAGACCAACTTCCTGTAGCTTCCTCCTCTCTTAGCCTGCCCATGAACTTGTGCCCATATGTTCCATGAGCTTAAGAACTCTTTGCGGAGTAGATGTATAGACAGAAAGTGGACAAAGAGGTTAAGCAGGTAGAATACAAGCTGACCTTCTTCCATCCTCCACACCCACTTAAAAATGTATTTATCTATTTTTCCACACCCACTTCTGCTTTTCTGATTTTGCTAAAGGCACGTTTCATTTTCGGTCATGTGGCCAGGAGTCATCTGTTGAATCCCCTCTTTCTTTGCTCCTAATATCCATTGATTTTTTTTATTCTGTTGCCAAAATAATCTTTTCTCCTGCTCTATTTACTAACTTTATTTCTACTTCCTAAAGTCCTAGTATTTCAGTCCACTGAGATGGCTTTTGCCAAATGACCAACGATCCCCAAGTTGCTAAAGTCATTGTTCAGTTTCATCCTTAGCCCTGCTTTCTGCCTGCTTCAATACTGCAGCTGAGGGCACCCCCTCCCTTTGGAACACCCTCACCCCTCGGCTGCTGCGTGCCACTATCTCCTGGCTCTTCCCCTTTGGTTGTGGGTCGTGGGTCAGTCTGGGTCTCCATTGCTGATGCTTCCAACTCCTCCTGACCTCTAATGGGCCCCCTTCTTACAGTTTCCTGGTGACCTAATCTGTTCTCATGTAGATATTTGTTTATTATTAAGGTTATTTGCTTGATTGACTGAACTTTTTTTTTGAAGTGTACTTGATTTACATTGTTGTGTTAGTTTCAGGTATACAAGAAAGTGCTTCAGTTATACATACTGAATTCTTTTTCATATTCTTTTCCACTGTGGTTTGTTATAAGATATTGAGTATAGTTCCCTGTGCTATACAGTACAACCTTGCTTATTTTACGTATAACAGTTTGTGTCTGCTAATCCCAAACTCTTAATTTACCCCTCCCCTCCCCCTCCCCCTTCTTCTTGTTTTTGAAGTCTGAGAGTCTGTTTCTGTTTTATAAATAAGCTCATTTGCATAATGTTTTAGATTCCACATATAAGTGATATCATAAAGTTATTGTCTTTATTTTTCTGACTTGTTTCATTTAGTGTAATAATCTCTAGGTCCACCCATTGATGGACCTCCTATATCCTATATAATGCAAATGATATGATGCAAATGGCATTATATCATCCTTTTTATGGTTGAGCAATATTCCATTGTGTGTGTGTGTTTATATGTATGTATATATATGTGTGTATATATGTATTTTTATATATATATATATATATACACACAAACACACACACACACCACATCTTCCTTATCTATTCATCTGTTGATAGACATTGAGGTGGCTTCCATGTCTTGGCTACAGTAAATGAATATTGGGGTGCCTGCATATTTTCAAATTAGAGTTTTCTCCAGATATATGCTCAAGAGTGGGATAAAAAAAACATCAAAGTGAGTGTAGAGGGAACGTATCTCAACATATTAAAATCTATTTATGACAAATTGACAGCTAATGTATTACTCAAAGATGAAATGTTGAAAGCCTTCTTGCTAAAATCTGGGACAAGACAGGGATGCCCACTTTCGCCACTTCTACTCAATGTAGTATTGGAAAGCCTAGTCATAGCAATCATACAAAAAAAAAAAATAAATAAAAGATATCCAAATTGGCAGGGATCTGATTTCAGTAACTTTTTATATGCAGATGATATGATACTATATACAGAAAATTCTAAAGACCCCACACAAAAACTACTAGAACTGATAAAGAAATTCAACAAAGTAGCAGCATACAAGATAAACATACAGAAATCTGTGCATTTCTTTATACTAAAAATGAGATAGAAAAGGAAAGCAAAAAAAAACAAAAACAAAAAAAAATTTCATCAAAAAGTTACTTAAGAATACACTTAACCAAGGAAGTGAAGGACTTATACAGTAAGCCCCATACATACGACCTTCATGTTGCAAACTTTCAAAGATGTGAACATACATTCACATATCCAATCATGTAAGTTCGTTTGTGTGTTTGGCATACGTTGTCACCTGCCTGCATTCTCTACAAGCCCTTGTGCTTTTGTGTACTTTACTGTATACTACTGTATAGAGCACAATAGTAGTGTCTTTATTTCAAGCCCAGGATGTCTAGAAGCAAATGTAAAAGCAGCGGGGATGTAGCTGGTAGTTGCTAACAAGCGCCAGGAAGTGGAGTACCAGAGAAAGTACAAAGAGAGACAAAAGGAAGAAGTACCTGAAAAACCAAGGAGGTTCATGATGTAGGAAATGGCAGGGAATTTTCTTTATTTGAGGAAGCACTTGTTAGATTTTGAGACCTAGGACCCCAATGTAGAATGGTACACAAATGTTGAAACAACGGTTCAGAATGCAATCCAGTGCTACCATCTCATCTGTGAAGAGAAAAAAACAAGCTACTATCCAGACATTGTTGGATCATTTTTTCAAGAGGGTAGATAGAATTGAACCCAGCAAAGAACCAGAACCTGGGCTATCAACATTAGGCATGCGTGAAATTGCAGCTTGCCGTCTGTCTCCTGTTGCGGATGATTCTTCAGCTCTACCACCTTCTGCCTCCTTTCTCTCCTCCAGTCAGTAACTCTTGTTGCTTGTTCATTCAGTGCTAGCCCTATATACCAGCTGTTGTGATATATGATTGTAATTTTCAAGGACATATATCATATGACTAAAAATATTTTATTTATTTTTTGTTTGTTTTCTGTGTATTATTGTGTGAAAAGTATTGTAAACCTATTGTACAGTACTATATAGCCGATTGTATTAGTTGGGCACGTAGGCTAACTTTGTTAGACCTACAAAAAATTGGACTTACGAACAAGTTGGACTTATGAACTTGCTCTCAGAATGGGATTCATTCATAGGTAGGGGGCCTGCTATATGCTGAGAACCATAAAGCACTGATACAGGAAACTGAAGATGACTCAAAGAAATGGAACGATAGCTCATACTCTTGGATTGGAAAATTAATATAGTTAAAATGACCATACTACCCAAAGCAATCTAAAGACGTAGTGCAATTCTCATAAAATTATCCATAACATTTTCCACAGAACTAGAACAAATAATCCTAAAATTTATATCAAGCCAGAATTGCCAAAGCAATCCTGAGGATAAAGAACAAAGCTGGAACCCTCCCAGACTTTAGACAATACTACAAAGTGACAGTAATCAAAACAGTGTGGTACTGGCCCCAAAACAGACATAAGGACCAATGGAATAGAATAGAGAGTGCAGATATAAACCCACACGTCTGTGGTCAGTTAATCTTTGACAAAGGAGGCAAGCGTATACAATGGAGTAAAGATAGTCTCTTCCACAAGTGGTGTTGGGAAAGCTGGACAGCTTCATTTAAATCAAAGTTAGAATGCAGTCTCACACCATACACAAAAATAAACTTGGCTGATCATTTAAAAACATAGATATATGGAAAGTGAATGTGACTGTTTACCTTCACTCCCACATGCTTAGTAGTTCCTCAGGCTCAATTACTTTGAATCATTTGTATTTGAACTCTTGGGTTATTCCTGATGGTCTAATAAATATATTTATACCTCTATTAATTGATTTGTTAACTTTCAGTCAGTTCAGTTCAGTCGCTCAGTCATCACAGCACGCCAGGCCTCCCTGTCCATCACCAACTCCTGGAGTTCACCCAAACTCATGTGCATCAAGTCAGTGATGCCATCCAGCCATCTCATCATCTGTTGTCCCCGTCTTCTCCTGCCCCCAACCCCTCCCAGCATCAGAGTCTTTTCCAATGAGTCAACTCTTCGCATGAGGTGGCCAAAGTATTGGAGTTTCAGCCTCAGCATCAGTCCTTCCAAAGAACACCCAGGACTGATCTCCTTTAGGATGGACTGGTTGGATCTCCTTGCAGTCCAAGGGACTCTCAAGAGTCTTCTCCAGCACCACAGTTCAGAAGCATCAATTCTTCAGCACTCAGCCTTCTTCACAGTCCAACTCTCACATCCATACATGACCACTGGAAAAACCACACCCTTGACTAGACGGACCTTTGTTGGCAAAGTAATAGCTCTACTTTTTAATATGCTATCTAGGTTGGTCATAACTTTTCTTCCAAGGAGTAAGCGTCTTTTAATTTCATGGCTGCAATCACAATCTGCAGTGATTTTGGAGCCCCCCAAAATAAAGTCTGACACTGTTTCCACTGTTTCCCCATCTTTTTCCCATGAAGTGATGGGACCAGATGCCATGATCTTAGTTTTCTGAATGTTGAACTTTAAGCCAACTTTTTCACTCTCCTCTTTCACTTTCATCAAGAGGCTTTTTAGTTTCTCTTCACATTCTGCCATGAGGGTGGTATCATCTGCGTATCTGAGGTTATTGATATTTCTCCTGGAAATCTTGATTCCAGCTTGTGCTTCTTCCAGCCCAGCGTTTCTCATGATGTACTCTGCATAGAAGTTAAATAAGCAGGGTGAAAATATACAGGCTTGATGTACTCCTTTTCCTATTTGGAACCAGTCTGTTGTTCTATGTCCAGTTCTAACTGTTGCTTCCTGACCTGCATATAGGTTTCTTAAGAGGCAGGTCAGGTGGTCTGGTATTCCCATCTCTTTCAGAATTTTCCACAGTTTATTGTGATCCACACAGTCAAAGGCTTTGGCATAGTCAATAAAGCAGAAATAGATGTTTTTCTGGAACTCTCTTGCTCTTTTGATGATCCAGCGGATGTTGACTTCACATTCCAGGATGTCTGGCTCTAGGTCAGTGATCACACCATCATGATTATCTGGGTCGTGAAGATCTTTTTTGTACAGTTTTTCTCTGTATTCTTCCCACCTCTTCTTAATACCTTCTGCTTCTGTTAGGGCCATACCATTTCTGTTCTTTATTTTGCCCATCTTTGCATGAAATGTTCCCTTGGTATCTCTAATTTTCTTGAAGAGATCTCTAGTCTTTCCCATTCTGTTGTTTTCCTCTTTCTTTGCATTGATTGCTGAGGAAGGCTTTCTTATCTCTCCTTACTATTCTTTGGAACTCTGCATTCAAATGGGTATATCTTTCCTTTTTCCTTTGCTTTTTGCTTCTTTTCTTGTCACAGCTATTTGTAAGGCCTCCTCAGACAGCCATTTTGCTTTTTTGCATTTCTTTTCCATGGGGATGGTCTTGATCCCTGTCTCCTATACAATGTCATGAACCTCCATCCATAATTCATCAGGCACTCTATCAGATCTAGTCCCTTAAATCTATTTCTCACTTCTACTGTATAATCATAAGGGATTTGATTTAGGTCATACCTGAATGGTCTAGTGGTTTTCCCTACTTTCTTCAATTTCAGTCTAAATTTGGCATTAAGGAGTTCATGATCTGAGCCACAGTCAGCTCCCGGTCTTGTTTTTGCTGACTGTATAGAGCTTCTCCATCTTTGGCTGCAAAGAATATAATCAATCTGATTTCAGTGCTGACCATCACTCACCTAGAGCCAGACATCCTGGAATGTGAAGTCAAGTGGGCCTTAGGAAGCATCACTATGAACAAAGCTAGTGGAAGTGATGGAATTCCAGTTGAGCTATTTCAAATCCTGAAAGATGATGCTGTGAAAGTGCTGCACTCAATATGCCAGCAAATTTGGAAAACTCAGCAGTGGCTACAGGACTGGAAAAGTTCAGTTTTCATTCCAATCCCAAAGAAAGGCAATGCCAAAGAATGCTCAAACTACCACAGGATTATTAACTTTATTTTATTTATTTTATTATTATTATTATTTTTTACTTTACAATATTGTATTGGTTTTGCCATACATCAACATGCATCTGCCACGGGTGTACACATGTTCCCCATCCTGAACCCCCCTCCCACCTCCCTCCCCATACCATCCCTCTGGGTCATCCCAGTGCACCAGCCCCAAGCTTCCTGTATTATTAGATAGCACCTATTAATTCCTCACTATGAAAGCAGAGGAATTAGCTTACTTACACTTTCCTCCAAACTTTTTGTTGTATTTTATCTGTCATTGTTTTACTCCTTACCTTTATAAAATAACTGCATCACCATAGATGTTACCAGCTGTAGACGGTAAGGCTTGTCTTCTTACTGTGACAGACAGGAAGTGACCATGTGTATGCTTCCCCCTCTATCCTTGCCCCACCCCCATCTGCTCCTCTGAGCTGGGCATTGCTTTCTTTTCTTTCTTTTTTATGGAAGTATAGTTGCTTCACAGTGCTGTGTTAGTTTCTGCTGTAAAAAAAGTGAATCAGTTATATGATTACATATATCCCCTCTTCCTTAGATTTCCATTCCATTTAGAGGGCTTTTCTGTTGACTCAGTGGTAAAGAATCCACCCGCCAATGCAGTAGATGTAGGTTTGATCCCTAGGTCAGGAAGATCCCCCAGAGAAGGAAATGGCAACCAGCTTCAGTATTTTCGCCTGGGAAATGCCACGGACAGAGGAGCCTGGAGGGCTACAGTCATGGGGTCACAAAAGAATCAGACACTACTTAGTGATAAAACAACAACCCCTTTAGAACATCACAGGGCATTGAATAGAGTTTCCTGGGCTATAAATCAGTTCTCATTAGTTATTTATTTAATACATGGTATCAATAGTGTATGTGTGTCAATCCCAATCTCTCAATCATCTCCTCTTCTGCCCTTGGTATCCATACATTTGTTCTCTATATCTGTGTCTCTACTTCTGCTTTGCAAGTAAGTTCATCTACACCACTTTTATAGGTTCCATATATGTACATTAATATATGATACTTGTTTTTCTCTTTCTGACTTACTTTACTATGTATGGCAGTCTCTACGTTCATCCACATCTCTGAAAGTCACAATTTCATTCCTTTTTATGGCTGAGTAATATTCCATTGTATATATGTACCATTTATTCATTTTTCTGTTAATAGACGTTTAGGTTGCTTCTATGTCCTGGCTAGTGTCTCTAGTGCTTCAGGGAACACTGGGGTGCATTTATCTTTTTGAATTGTGCTTTTCTCTTGGTATATACCCAAGACATCAATTGTTAGGTCATATTGTAGTTCTATTTTCAGTTTTTTAAGGAACTTCTATTCTGTTCTCCAAATGGCTGTACCAATTTACATTCCTACCCACAATGTAGGAGGGTTTCCTTTTCTTCATATCATCATATCCAGCATTTACTGTTTGTAGAATTTTTAATCATGGCCATTCTGACTGGTGTTAGGTGATATATCATTGTAGTTTTGACTTGCATTTTTCTGATATTCAGTGAAGTTGAGCATCTTTTCATGTATTTGTTGGCCATGTATATGTCTTCGTTGGAGAAGTGTCTATTTAGGTCTTCTGTCCATTTTTGATTAGGTTGTTTGTTTTTTGGATATTGTTATATGAGCTGTTTGTTATTTTGGAGAATAATCCCTTGTCGGTTCATTTGCAAATATTTTCTCTCATTTTGAAAGTTTTCTTTTTGTCTCATTTATGGTTTTCTTTGCTGTGTAAAAGCTTTTAAGTATCATTAGGTCGCATTTGCTTATTTTTGTTTACGTTATTATAACTCTAGGAAGTGGGTCAAAAAAGATCTTTCTGTGTCAAAGAGTGTTCTGCCTAATGTTTTCCTCTAAGAGTTTTATAGTGTCTGGCCTTACATTTAGCTCTTTAATCCATTTTGAGTTTATTTTTTTGCATGGTGTTAGGGAGTGTTCTAATTTCATTCTTTTACATATAGCTGTCCAGTTTTCCTTGCACCCCTCATTGAAGAGAGGGTGTCTTTTCTCCATTGCATATTCTTCCCTCCTTTGTCATAGATTAGCTGACCATAGGTGCATGTGTTTATCTCTGGGCTTTGTACCCTATTCCATTGACCTATATTTCTGTTTATGTGCCAGTACTATGCTGTTTTGCTTACTGTAGCTTTGTAGTATAGTCTGAAGCCAAGAAGCCTGATTCCTTCAGCTCCATTTTTATTTCTCAATATTGCTTTGTGTTTTGGTTTCCATACAAATTGTAAATTATTTTGTTTTAATTCTGTGGAAAATGTCATTGGTAATTTAGTAAGGATTGCATTGAATCTGCAGATTTAGTCATTTTCATAACATTGATTCTTCCAAATTCAAGAACATGGGATGTCTCCACATCAGTTTGTGTCATCTTTGATTTCTTTCATCAAAGAAATTTGGCTTCTTTTTTCCATTGGGACATGCAGACTCTTCACTGCAGCATGCATGCTTTCTCTGGTTGCAGTGCACAGGCTTAGTTATGCCACAGCATGTGGGATCTCAGTTCCCTGAATAGCAATTAAACCTATGTCCCCTGCGTTGAAACATGGACTCTTTACTGCTGGACCAAGGGAATATATTAGTGTCTTATGGTTTTCTGAGGACAGGTATTTTGCCTTCTTAGGTAGGTATATTCCTAAGTATTTTATTCTTTTTGTTCTGTTGATAAACAGGATTGTTGCCTTAATTTCTCTTTCTGATTTTTTTGTTGTTAGTTTATAGGAATGCGAGGGATTACTGTGTATTAATTTTGTAACCTGTAAATTTACCAAATTCATTGATAGACTCTAGTAGTTTTCTGGTAGTATCTTTAGGATTTTCTATGTATAGTGTCAGGTCATCATGTATAGTGTCAAATCATAAATGGGTCTTGAATTTTAGGGTTGTCATTAAAAATTACCACAAAGGTGGATTAGAACACATCAAACAGTGACAGTTTTACTTCTTCTTTTCCAATTTGGATTCTTTTTATTTCTTTATTTTCTCTGATTGTCATGGCTAGGATTTCCAAAACAGTGTTGAATTATAGTGGTGGGAGTGGACATCCTTGTCTTGTTCCTGATCTTAGAGGAAATGCTTTCAGTTTCCACCATTGAGAATGATGTTTGCTGTGAATTTGTCATTTATCACCTTTGTTATGTTGAGGTATGTTCTGTCTAAGCCTTTCTGGAGAGGCTTTTTAAAAAATCGTAAATGGGTCTTGAATTTTAGAGTTGTCATTAAAAGTTACCACAAAGGTGGATTAGAACACATCAAATTTATTCTTCCACAGTTCTGGAGGCCAGAAATGGAAAGTTGAGGTGTCAGCAGGGTCATGTGACCTCTGAAGTCTCCAGGGAAGAATCCTCCTGTGTCTCTTCCTAGCTTCTGGAGGCTTCAGTAGTTCTCAGCATTCTTTGACTTGCTGGTGCATCATTCCGACCTCTGCCTCTGTTGCCATGTGGCCTGCTCACACGTATCTCTCTGTCTCCATGTGTCTTCCCTTTTCTTATAAGGACATCAGTAATCTTGGATTCAGGGACCACCCTACTCCAGTAGGACCTTATCTTAACTAATTATATCCGTGAAGACCCTGTTTCCAAATAAGTTTACATTCTGAGGTTCCAGGTGGACATACATTTTTAAGGGACACTGTTCAACCTAGTACAACCTTGAACTCCAATTTTGTCCCTCTAGCCTTGTGAGAGTTCTGAAAGTGTGGCTCAAGTTCTCATTTTTTTGGCCATCACTTAGGAATGAGCAAGTGCCTTGAGGACAAATGTGGCACCAGAAGTCTGCTTTATCTTCTGTGTTTCCTTTCTTAAGGTTTTTGTTTTCTGTAGTTGTTTTAGTTATGTATTTTTGATAAGGGAAAGTTGATATGATACAAGTTTGTTTATCATGGCCCAAAATGAATGTATGTTCTAATATTTTGATATAAATATTTTCCCATGATTTCCATTGCTCTTTATGCCATTTAAAGCATTTGATTTGTTTGGTATTTTTCCACTTAGCTTGAAGAACTTTCTTTAGGATTCCTTGCAGTATGAGTTTTCTAGTGATAAATCTCTTAGTTTTTTCTTAAATTGAAAATATCATCATTTTTTATTTGTTATTGAAGGATATTTTTGCTGGCTATAGAATTCTGGATTGATTTTTTTTTTCTGTCATCACTTTAAAAATGTTATTTTACTCTCTTTTGACTTTCATAGTTTCTAATGAGAAGTCAGTCAACAATTGAATTGTTGTTCTCCTGTATAAAATATATCATTTTCTTTTTCTGCTTTCTAAATTTGCTCATTATACTTGGCTTCTGATTCTGACTCTGGCTCCTGACTTCTGAGTCTGACTCTGATGTTTGGCTATCCTTCTTGATGTTCATAGAGTAGGCTGAATCTGTAAATTTATGTATTTCATCAAATTTGGAAAATGTTTGGTTATCACTTCTTCAAATAGTTCCTGCCTATTTTTTTTCCTCTCCTCTTTCTGGGACTCTGATTACAATCATATTCTACCACTTGACATTCTCTAACAGATCTCTTCCCCCTTCATCTCTGTGTCTGAACTAGGTTAGAAATTCAAGAAATACTTGAGAAATGATTTTCATTGCAAATGGGAAATAGAATGTGCACCAGTGAAATGAATAGATATATACGTGTAGCAACAAGGAACAAAATACATAGCCATATGTGGAGCAGGTAGGTCTTCCCAATGTACCTACTGAATGAATGTCCTGATTTCCCAGAGAGAATATTTATTGTAGTTGACAAAAACAAAAAACATGCAACTAATAGCATGTTAAGCAGTTTCATAAAATATAGTATGTGAGCCATAGTTCAGTGTTCTGTGAGGGTGTAAATGAAGACTTTTTCCATCATCACAGAAATCAAGGGAAAAATTCTGATTTCCATCTTGTTGAGACACCTAGTGGTACAGCATCTGTTTGTGAATTCTTTCCACCCACCTCCCCTATCTATTTAAATTATGTAGTTTTCCATGGGGGAAGATTTCAGATAGTACTATGTTTATTTGCTGAAAACTACAATGAGGAGTGAGAGATGGGGAGAAATCTGGAGATAATGCATTTTTACAGAGCTCACGGAAAAACCAAAGGGAAGTAAATTAGGAGGTTCCTGTCTTACTACTCAGAACAGAAAGGTGAAAATGACTTTGAAAGATGACAACATTTCAGTGGAAGTCAATGATTTTGTTATCTCAGGATTTTATATATATGTAATTGCATAATTAGAAAACATGCAATTGGCATTTCTCTATTTTATGTTTTAAAAGTAATCCTTATAGCTTTTCTGTTAAAATTTTTTTTATAAATCATGCTTTATTATTATGGCCCTGGTAATATGTATTTGGTTAAAGGAAGGAAATCAATGCTTTAAAATATTTGAAGGCAATGCTTAAATAACTGTGATAATATTAACATACATTTACCCACACAAGATTAGCAAGATGCACTTGAATATACAAGAAGATTGATCTGAAGGGGAAAATATTGTTAAAAATGTTTGAACCTTTTTTGGGTAAAAATATTAATTTTGAATTTAGTAGAGTGGCTTTGTTATAGAATATAAACAAATAAATCTATTCTCTACCTCCAATCCATTAATGCTCAATTTAAATTTAAGAATTTCAAGATAATTGAAATTCAGGAACAGTTTTTCTCAAATCAAGCCAACCATCAAACTCCTTTGAAAAATACATTTTCCTCTTTGTTTTGAGAATAATCATTGATCTTTTGTTGGTTGTTTTACTTGTGGGCAAAGGAAAGCATGTAAGGGGCAGGGAATCCCATAGAATAATGACATTTCACTGACGTTAAAACCTTCAAGTGGGGTCCTAGAGCTCTGGAGATGCTGCTCAGCTATGAAGAGTGGCTCTGATTCCCCTTCCTTGGAGTACTGACTGCTCAAGGGGAACGTGACCGAAAGTGGAGCCAACAGGAGAGGAATGGCGGGCCTTTGAGATCTTACGGAGAGTATCTCTGACAAATTTAGTTCTTCCTGCTTCTTGTCATTGGCCTGAAGTAGGGAGAAGTGTGGGGGAGGGCATTACTAGGGCTGGGGATTTGATGTAGACACAGAGGATGAAGCTCTTGCTTCATGGTAGTTCTTGCTTCTTGGTGGTTCTTGTCCAGTCCCCTGGGTGTGTTGCTAAAACTTCAGGGAAGGAAGAAAGTGTTCAGATGTCAAGGTCTCTTAGCAGTGTAAATCCTTGGCTGACTCAGGGGCTAGAAGCTCTCTTCTCTGTGTTCCAGGTCTCTTGCTTTTACTTTATCTGTTTCAACCTCCTTTTAACATTTCATTTCTTAACTCCCAGTCCTTGGGGCCTTTCTTTCTTGCTCAATCTCTGGAATTTCAGGAAAGAATTGAACATGATGAATTTACAGTTCTTGATTAGGGGGAGTTGGTAGATCTATTTTAAGACTTATCTCACTGTGGAGTGAAAGCCCTTGTTTGTCAATCCAGGTAGAAAGAATTTGGGATGGGGAAGAAAGGCTCATTTCTTTAAAGGAAGGTTGACCTTAGACCAAGGATGTAGTCTAAAGAGTTTATGTGTGAGTTGTAAATCCCTAAAAAGAAATCTTCTTAGGTGCTGAAATTCCAGCTGAAGTGCTGGATGAGCTGAGTTGGTGATTAACTAGAATCTTCCTGTGCAGAACAGAAAACCTCAGCATAGTATTTCCTGATTACCAGTTTCTCTGACATACTCTTCTAATACATTAGACACTTCTTGCTCAGAAGCTGTATCAACATTTTCCTTAGGAAATGCAATCTCTTAATGCCATTTCCAAGGAATGCTCTTTGATTGAGGCTGACTCACCATCCCCAAAAGTTCTAACTGGATAATGGGCTATCAATTCTAATTTGATCAGTCTTGGAAATGTTCTTTCAGATCTTTGTACTAGTTTGTTAGTCCTCCTCCAACTGTCTACTGGAATGGATATCTCAGTTTACTCTCAAATATGGACATTCATTCATTCATGCATGCATTCAATATTTGTTGAGTGCTAACTTGTCACTGTGCTAAAGTCTGAAGGTCTTAAGTAAAACCCAAGAATTTCACATTGCGATCTTAGGTATCATCTAGACAAAAGCAAAAAAATCATGATATAATACCCCATAATGCATGAAAATGGAGAAGGCAATGGCACCTCACTCCAGTACTCTTGCCTGGAAAATCCCATGGACGGAGGAGCCTGGTGGGCTGCAGTCCATGGGGTCGCTAAGAGTCGGATACGACTGAGCATCTTCACTTTCACTTTTCACTTTCATGCATTGGAGAAGGAAATGGCAACCCACTCCAGTGTTCTTGCCTGGAGAATCCCAGGGACAGAGGAGCCTAGTGGGCTGCCATCTATGGGGTCGCACTGAGTTGGACATGACTGAAGTGACTTAGCAGCAGCAGCAGAATGCATGAAAAATGGCTTCCCTGCTCAAGAGAAGTAAGAAGCCAAGAATAACTCTGCATGCCAGTTTCACAAGACTCAGAGACCTTATAGCCTCCAAGCGCCGTGGAGATTCTGTTATTGTTTAGTGCTTACCACTGTTTGTGTTACAGTTAACAAGGTCAGCCTTGCTGGGAAATAAACAAGCAGCCCAGGTGATCTCAGGAGCCAAGGGAAAGTGTATTTTCCTGCCTCTCTCCGCTGATCTCACCCTTGCTTACTAATGGCTAGGATTCTGCTAACAGAAACTGAGATCATAACATGTTTAGGGATGTTTAAAAATTCAAATTACTCCATTCTTTTTATATCTAAAAAGAATGTTAATAATCAATAGGTTTCCCTTTTTGGAGAAGAGAGAAAAGATGGGTTAGAGGGCACTCGTAATTTGAGTAAAGGGTTTCTACTTATAAAAGAAAAAAAATTGATGCAGCCACCGTTTTGTTCAAGAGCTATCAGTCTGTTAAGAAGAACTGAAGTAAAACTTAGTACAGCTAAATGCAGATCTTTTACACACTTAAAATCCCCAGAGAGTTGTTCATTAGTGTTGTGAGTTAATCTTTACACTGAACAGCAAGGGAAAGCTTCAGAAAATATAAACAACCTGCTTAACACACATACAGTTTTGTATATTGAAAATATGCATCTGCAGTGGAAGTTTTTATTGTGTTTTAATGCTAAGAGTTTGGAGAAGGAAATGGCAACCCACTCCAGTGTTCTTACCTGGAGAATCCCAGGGACAGGGGAGCCTGGTGGGCTGCCGTCTATGGGGTCGCACAGAGTTGGACACAACTGAAGCGACTTAGCAGCAGCAACAATGCTAAGAGTCGGGCACGACTGAGTGACTTCACTTTCACTTTTCACTTTCATGCATTGGAGAAGGAAATGGCAACCCACTCCAGTGTTCTTGCCTGGAGAATCCCAGGGACGGCGGAGCCTGGTAGGCTGCCATCTATGGGGTTGGACAGAATCAGACACGACTGAAGTGACTTAGCAGCAATGCTCTTCTATATTACTTTTTTAGGAACAAGTGGAAGATAGTTTTATTTTCCCTCAGTGTTTGTGAAACACAAGCTTTCTCCCTATAGCTCACCTATTTCCAAAAACTGTGTGCATACTTTCACATGCATGCACACACCCCCCACCACACACACACACATAGAGTGAAAAGCAGTAATTAAGGATTTCTGAACATCTTTCTTTAGACTGTTTTCTTTCAAAATAATGAAATGTATTACATGTCCTTTTTAATGAAGACATTCTAAAAGAGATAATGTCTGTTGGAAATATAATCTAAATAGAAAACTTGTGCAGACATAAGAAGCAAGGGAAAAAATATAGGGGCAGGAAGTATGGCAAGATGTTAATGCTAAAAGCAGTTTTAAAAGCATCATGCATGATAGAAAGTGCATAGATGAAATCTTTGGGGAGGAAATAAATAAACCCCCAACTTTAATCTTTTATGAAGACTGACAAGCAGTGTTGATTTGCTCTAGGCATAATTAATCTTGTAATACATTCTCACTGAGTTTTCACATCTTCAAAGAAGAAAAAGGCCATATGCTCTCACTATCTTACTTTATTTTAGGAACAGTGATTCTTACTTAAAGAACTAAAATCATTACTCCCATACAAAGGACTAAGAGCCACTTCTTATTTCTCTTTCACATTAATACCTAAAGGAAGCTTTGTGTTTTTAGCTGATGAAATGTAGTTTTCCAAGTCATCAATTTCAGCCAGTCCTTTTGGTAAGAGAACTTTGGTTTGGTATAGGGAAGAGAAGACCAATTTGTGGATAGGATTGTTTACCTAGCAAGGTAGAGGTTTTGTGAAGATCAATTTATTGAAAAATTATAAGGCACAGAAAGTGCAAGGTGAAGCGACGATGTCTAGTCAGCTGTCACAGCTACGGGGAAAGCTAGTACTGCACACTCTCGCGAGCTGTGGGGCTAGTGCCGTGCCTGGGTGTCTGAGTTCTGGCTGATGTAGCAGGATGTCATAGACTGGGTGGCTTAAGCAATAGGCCTTTATTTCTCTCAGTTTTGAAGCTTGGAAGTCTGAGATCAGGGTGCCAGCATGTTTGGGTTCTGGTGAGTGCCCTTTTCCTGGCTATGTTCTCACATGGCCTTCTCTCTCTTTCTCTCCCACTCTCTGGGTGTCTCTGAGTGTAAGGAGATCTCATGTCTCTTCCTCTTCCTCTAAGACCAGAGATACCATCATGATGGGCCCACCCACATGACCTCATCTAACCCTAGTGAAAGTGTTAGTCACCCAGTCCTGTCTGACTCTTTGCGACCCCGTGGACTGTAGCCCACTAGGCTCCTCTGTCCATGGACTTAGCCAGGCAGGAATACTGGAGTGGGTTGCCATTCCCTTCTCCAGGGAATCTTCCCAACCCAGGGATTGAACCCTGGTCTCCTACACTGCAGGTGGATTCTTTACCATCTGAGCCACTGGGGAAGCCCCATCTAACCCTAATTACCTCCCAAAAGCCTCACCTCCAAATACCACCACACTGGGGGGCAGAGCTTCAACATATGGATTTCCTGGAGACAGTCCACAGTAGTGAGTAAATCAGGCAACCACTGGTGTAGTGTAATTTCAGAAGGGACACGAATTCTACCCGCTTCCTCAACAACAGAACCACTGCTTTTGACTGAGATACTGGCCCCAGAAAGCTTCTGCTGAAAAGCCTTCCCTACCAAGTTGAGGTAACAGTTTATTAGGTTAACTAACTGTCACCTACAAGAAAGTGAAGCTGCGAGGGAAGAAAACCCAGGACAGACTGGTTGTGAAGAAGTGAGGGAGGGTGGAAAGTTCTCGACTGGGGTCACTGCAGGCAGGGACACAGTGGAAGGCCGGGTAGTCGGGGAACGGCACCAGGCACTGTGTTGCTGGTGGAGAGCGGAAGGCAGGGCGAGGGCGTAGGGAAAGCCAGGGGCACGCTAGACGCACACATTGCCAGTGACATGGTGTGGCTGCAGCTTCCCCTGTGGCCTGACCTCAGCTCACTTATCTCCAAGCGAATCCGTTCTCCTCACAACTGCACCTTTGTTTCCTGCCCAGCACACAAACGTCACGACCCGTGTCTGAGAATGTTGGGAATTTTATTAGGTCCATAAAGTTTTAGCTGTGGTCTAGTCCACCAAGGCCAAAATAAATAAATAGAGAGAGTGTAAGGGTAACAGTTTTTTTTTTTTTTTAACATGGCTTAAAGAAAGAAAAACTACTGAAGCTCTAAAATAACTTTCTTATAGTGGCTTTAGAGGAAATTTTTTTCTTACCAACCAAGGATTCCATAAAGTACAGGCTGCAGGAAAAATGCAGCCAACAAATGCTTTGCAGATTTCTTTGAAAATATTTGGTTCTGTGGTGTTAGGTTAAGAGTCTAAAATGATTGACAACTGATTGGCCCCATGCGTGAAACTAACTGGGTGCAAAAAGCCAAATGTCTAGGCTTTTAAGAGTTGGGCTTTGTGGGCAAATATTAATGATAGAATTAATTACTATTTATAATGGGAAAAACTTCCTAGTGATCTCTTCTCTTCTCTACTTTCCTCAGGTTCAAGATCTATGTCATTCAAATTCTCCAGCTAGTATCTTTGGTGTGTCATGAGAATAATATTTGTTATTATTACTGTTAGATATAATAATGTTTTGAGTGCTTCCTGTGTATAGGCACAGTTCTCAGAATTTGAAATGCATCAACTAATTTAATTCTCACTATATGAAGTAGCTAGTGGATACTGAACTACCTTCTAAAGACAAGAAAACTGAGACATAGAAGGGAAGTAATTTGTCTTAAATTGCGTATCTTGTAAGTTGAGAACACAGGATGTATAAAGTATATACCTAGCTCTCAGCTCTCAAGGTCATGGAAAACTTACTGAATTCCTAGCTGTCTTTCACCATCTTCATTGCTGTCAAGAACATCGGGAGGTACAATAGTGTACTAAGGAAGCAATTAGTTAATAGTGGAAAAACCATAATGTATGAAACATCAAGAGTCAGAACAACAGAATATAATGTTCACATTTGAAATTCATATATATATATATACTACTGTATAACACTTCTGCAATATATGCGTGTTTGTAAGGGACATGTCTGCCTCATAAGAGTGCAGCTTTCTGGCCCTGGGGAGGGGGATGGGAGGGGTGAGTCTGGAAGCAGGAATGGGGACCATTGTTGAATCTGAGTGATATGACTGTTATTCTTTGTATTTTCGTATTTACTACCTTCCTACAAATATGAATTTTAAATATTTATAGAAGACACTGATTCCTGAGCGCATGAGGTCTACATTTTAGCTGGGAGTCAGGACATGCAGATGAAGTGAAAGTTGCTTAGTGGTGTCTGACTCTTTGTTACCCCATGGACTATAGAGTCCATGGAATTCTCCGGGCCAGAATACTGGAGTGGGTAGCCTTTCCCTTCAGCAGATAAAGAGGAGACTCAAAAGATAAGGTGTATGTTTCCATGCTACTCTCCCAATTTGTTCCATCCTCTCCTTCCTGTTCTCTGACAACCTAGAGGGGTGGAATGAGGTGGGAGATGGGAGGGAGGCTTAAGAGGGAGGGGATATATATATATATATATATATATACCTGTGACTGATTCGTGTTGTTGTATGGCAGAAACTGACACGATACTGTAAAGCAGCTATCTACAATAAGAAATTTAAAAAAAAAGGTATAAATTAGGTAAGTAAGACTGGTGGGGCTTCAGAGGAAAGTTTACTCAAGGTCAAGAAAATTAAGAAAAGCTTCATGAAGGAGGGGATAGGTGAGCTGGACCTTGAAGGGTTAACCTAGTAAGTGGAGGGAAGGGAATTCCAGGCAGGGAGCTGGGCAGAACCCAGTGGCTGGGTAGACACCTAGGGTTACATTTGCAGGACAACAGAAGGGAGAAATGAGACCATGTCAGCAAGACATGAGGTCTGATCTGGTGCATTAAAGAAACACTTATTTAAGGCAACACCATACCACAAAAGAGGTATTCCTCAGCATTTATGTCTGTGACTATTTAGTTTTCATGACTCCAGTCAGGGCATTTCCTACCTTTACTGGGAATCTTGGAGGATCCATAGGAATTCAAGGAGTCATTTTCTTTACGAAGACAAACTCTCAATTTAATCCACTGCAAAAAGAGCCACCGGATCTTTCTAGAACACAGTCTATGTGTTTTCTCCCCAGAGCTAGCCCAGAAGTGGTATGAGAAAGAAAACTTAATGACCATTTACTTATATATTTCACTCATTCATTGAACTCCAAATACATGCTTTCAAAAACTGCCAGGGGAGTGAAGAATTACATCACACCTGGGCTTGTCACAATGTTGGGGCAGAAGTCTGAGTTGGGAGAGAGTGGGAAAGGGACGATTCTAGCTTTGCTGAGAGATCTCGGGAAATGGGAATTCCCAATGGTTCCTTGGATTTTAGGTCAGATTAGTTGCCTGTTTTCTCTGAGTTAACTGAGGAGTTCATTGGAACATGGACTAAAACATTCTCCTTGGCCTGTTCACATCATATGATTCCCTGGGGTACTTGCCAGAGCCCCAGAAGAAGTAGACTTGTTCATGAGTGTCTCCCAGGCGCCCTCGCTGGAGATGGAGGGAGCGACATGGAGCCCAGCTCCTCCCCGCCCACCCCAGCCCTGCAGCATGCACCCTGAGGCTCCCCCTAGTCCCAGTGCTGTGTCCTCCCTGTTGGGGTGTTTCCTTTAAGGGTGAATGTGGAGATGATAGACCGCGAGATGAACGACTCCTGTTGGACCAGCACTGGGTGCTGTCTGTTCCACTGAGAGGAGGGGAAAATGGACGTAGGGTGGATCTCAGGACTCCCCCAGACACTGCATGGTGAGCGGGCAGCGGCGTCCCCAGGGTCACCCCCAGTGCCTCTGTGGGAAATGCTCCTCTGATGCCCTCCACCCCATCCTGTTCCGTAGGGCTCCGCTTTCCCTGTTTGTTTCCCCTCAAGGCTGTCACTTCAGAAGTAGTGTCCCTTCTCTCACTGGTTGGTCACAGGTGGGCACCCGTGGCAACAGATTACTGTCTCAACTACCTTTGTTATTCAGAAGAGCAAACTGAACACTAATGAATGAAAATATTTTTTTTAATGGTCAGTTCTTTCTGTGCATGTGTGCTGCTAAGTCGCTTCAGTCATGTCCGACTCTGTGCGACCCCATAGATGACAGCCCACCAGGCTCCCCCGTCCCTGGGATTCTCCAGGCAAGAACACTGGAGTGGGCTGCCATTGCCTTCTCCAATGCATGAAAGTGAAAAGTGAAAGTGAAGTTACTCAGTCGTGTCCGACTCCTAGCGACCCCATGGACTGCAGCCCACCAGGCTCCTCCGTCCATGGGATTTTCCAGGCAAGAGTACTGGAGTGGGTTGGCATGCTCTCCTCCAGGGGATCTTCCTCACCTAGGGACTGAACCTGCGTCTTTTACATCTCCTGCATTGTCAGACAGGTTCTTTACCACTAGCACCACCTGGGAAGCCCCCTTGTTGTCCATGGTGTTCCCCAATTGTGCATATATATATGTATATATTTTTTATATAGTTTCTTTGTATTTTGTTGCTCAAGGAGATGTTTGTCTAGGGGCAAGCACTGCAGCAAAGGGGCCCAGGTCCCAGCCTGTCTCACCTCTTTCTTGCAGAGAGAGCTTGGTGATGCATCTCTGAGTCTATCAATATGTGGGTAATAATGCTATCCACCTCATGGGGCTGTTATGAGGATAAGGGAGCTAAACTAAAGAGTCTTAGAAGAGTGTTTGCTGCTGTTACTATGCTGTGTGTTTGTGTGCCTGCTTTGATTCCAAGACGAGAATCTTGGAGAATGGTTTCTAGAATGTAATGAACTACACTGAGTGCTTCCAGATTTCATTTGCCTTCTGTCATTGCAACCCCCCTTGCTTGGGGTTCCTGGCTTATTTTATGTGTCACTTTATTAGGTAATTCCAATGCTCTTGACATTGTCTTCTTCTGGACATTACGGGTGTTACAAAGCCTTTGAATTGCCCTGGGCAGACATTATTTAAAACTTGGCCTGTTTTTCCTATTAGGTTATAAAAATATAAATAGCACAAGAGCCAAGCAGAGCTAAGGGAGGATGTGACTCAGGATGGGCCCCTAAGGGAGGGTTGACTAAATGTGAAAGGGAGTATGCAAACCACCGAACAAGACTCTGGAAGGCCAGGGCTCTGCAGGGTGTCCTTGATCTAACGGTGTGGGGCTTGGGGAGAGCAGAAGGCCTGGCTTCACTCTCTACACTGGCTGGCTTTTAAAGTCCAGTCCCCACTGGGTTTGCCTCAAATGCTATGAATTCCAGGAGCAAACACTTTCGCCCTTTGATATAGTCTTGGCTTAATTTCCAGATTGAACTGGGTTATCAAAGAGGTCACTCTAAGAACACAGGAGAAAATTTTTGTCTCCTGGGAAATAGTATCAATATTAGGAAATATTCATTTAAAGACTGAATCGAGGACCCAAAGTCTTCATCTCTGAGGAGCTCTCTAAAGAAAAGAGGCAGCAGGAACTCAGAAAAATATGCACAAAAAAGTATACATAAAAATATGACTTACCATGAACTCCGAGGGTTCTGTGTCATTGCTGAGTGACTTACTGATGGTGTCACTGGGAGTAGGACCCGGAGAGATGAGTCTGGGAAGAAAAGAGGACAGTAAATAATTTGAAGGCATCTTCAAAGGAGGGAAGGAGCTCATGATTGTTAGAAGAATCCCCAGTGTGAGTGTTCTTTGCATGCAGAAATCATACCTTTCGCTTCGGTATTCCTAGGACTTTGCATAGCATCTGGCACACAGTAAGCATTGAAAAATTTTGCGTCAACTGAGGATAATTAGTCAGCCTGCTGTGCAGGAGGAGAGTTGGAGTGGACAGGGACGAAGGCAGAGAAAGAAGATATGGCCAAGACCAAGAGACAAGAAGTGGTGGTGGGCATGGAGAGGACAGGACCCTGGGGAGGGGAACCTGGGGGTGGGCAAAGCAAGTCTGAGACCTGGTGAGACCTGAGACCTGAGAGATCTCTGTCTCTCAGGCAGGGTCTATAGACATGTTCTCAGAGCCAGGAAGTCCTTTATAAGAATTTGAAAATGCTGCCTTTCCTTTTTTATCATCCAGATGACCACGTGGTGACCGAACCCTGCCATGCGATTGTAGGTGCTGTGCTTTCCTTGTATTTGTGGTTAAGTGTTGACACTATGTAATTACCAAAATGATAGCACTGAACTTTTAAATATGCTGCTAATTATGTTGGCTGTGCTTAGGTCAGCTGCTTCTAGTGTCAAAATCACAATAACCTTTCCTCAGCCACTACTGTTCAGTAGAGGGTTGTTAATCCAGGAGTTTAAACACTGGATGTGTCCAAAGAACAAAATTGTTCTAAACGATTTTAAAATAATTGTAAAAAAAATTGCTTCATAGTTATAAAGATTGATTAGCTCTAGGGTATTTGCTGTAAATGAATGGCCTGGGAATTCAGAGGACCAGGTGGCTGGGGCAGCAAAGAGATGTGACTGACCATAAATGGTCTCTCTGTCTCACACTCCCCTCTCTCTCTTTTTCTCTTTTTCCTTTTTTAGTAAAATGGATTTGTGTTGGTTCTGGATTGTGCATGTTTTGGAAGGTAAGCCAAAGTGTTAAATTTAAAGTATTACATTGAAATTTGACAGATATATTTTATGTATTCCATTTCTTAATCTAAATACTGGAAAGAAAAAAAAACCCAGAGGTTGCATTCATGAAATACTAGGATAGAGCAAGTATTTTTCCAAACTAGTGAACTTTTCGAGTTAAGACTTTGAAATGTTGGAAATTCTGAAGCCATGAAAAACCCAGACTGTGAACATTAATTTATTTTAATCAGTTCCAAAGGAAAAAATCGCTTGTCCATAGTGAAATTTTCACTTGAAAGGAGCTTTTATAGAGCAAGATTTTGGTTTCTTGAATGGTGTCATATAGTGACATGTTGATTTGGCAAGAAAATGGAATGGTGTGGCAGAGGTGTATACTGCGTAATGGTGGAGGACTAAGAAAAAAAGAAAAAAGCGAGTTTCATATGTAAATGCTGTGACTGTGCCAAATGATGTCCCAGTTCACTCTATTTAGGAGATGATTGCAGCTGCTGAAACAGAGAAATGAGGTTGTATACTGACTGTGTGGATCACAATAAACTGTGTGAAACTCTGAAAGAGATGGGAATATCAGACCACCTGACCTGCCTCTTGAGAAACCTATATGCAGGTCAGGAAGCAACAGCTAGAACTGGACATAGAACAACAGACTGGTTCCAAATAGGAAAAGGAGTACATCAAAGCTGTATATTGTCACCCTGCTTATTTAACTTATATGCAGAGTATGTCATGAGAAACACTGGGCTGGAGGAAGCAGAAGCTGGAATCAAGACTGCCGGGAGAAATATCAATAACCTCAGATATGCAGATGACACCACCCTTATGGCAGAAAGTGAAGAAAAACTAAAGAGCCTCTTGGTGAAAGTGAAAGAGGAGAGTGAAAAAGTTGGCTTAAAGCTCAACATTCAGAAAACGAAGATCATGGCATCCAGTCCCACCACTTCATGGCAAATAGATGGGGAAACAGTGGAAACAGTGGCTGACTATTTTTCTGAGCTTCAAAATCACTGCAGATGGTGATTGCAGCCATGAAATTAAATGACACTTACTTCTTGGAAGAAAAGTTATGACCAACCTGGATAGCATATTAAAAAGCAGAGACATTACTTTGTCAACAAAGGTCTGTCTAGTCAAGGCTATGGTTTTTCCAGTGGTCATGTATGGATGTGAGAGTTGGACTGTAAAGAAAGCTGAGTGCCGAAGAATTGATGCTTTTGAACTGTGGTGTTGGAGAAGACTCTTGAGAGTCCCTTGGACTGCAAGGAGATCCAACCAGTCTATCCTAAAGGAGATCAGTCCTGGGTGTTCATTGGAAGGACTGATGCTGAGGCTGAAAGTCCAATACTTTGGTCACCTGATGTGAAGAGCTGACTCATTTGAAAAGACCCTGATGCTGGGAAAGATTGAGGGCAGGAGAAGAAGGGGACAACAGAGGATGAGATGGTTAGATGGCATCACCGACTCAATGGACGTAGGTTTGGGTGGACTCCGGAAGTTGGTGATGGACAGGGAGGCCTGGCGTGCTGTGGTTCACGGGGTCGCAAAGAATCAGACACGGCTGAGTGACTGAACTGAACTGGAGTCAAATGATGCTCCCCAGGGGCAGGGAGTCCCATAGAGTCACCTGGTGAATCAAGTTTGGGTGTGGCATGTTAATACTTGTTAATACTATATAGTTGCTGATATACTGTTAGGTAATCCTCTGGCGCAGGTATTTTTGGTTTATTGTTCTGTTTTCAGAACCTCTGACAATGCCTGGCACGCAATTGTTGTTCAGTCACTATGTCATGTCCAGCTCTGTGTGATCCTAAGGACTGCAGCATGCCAGGCTTCCCTGTCCTTCACTATTTCCTGGAGTTTGCTAAAAGTCAAGTCCATTAAGTCAGTGATATTATCTAACCAACCCATCCTCTGTTGTCCCCTTTTCCTCTTGCCTTCCATCTTTCTCATCATCAGGGTCTTTTCAAATGAGTCAGCTCTTCACATCAGGTGACCAAACTGTTGGAACTTCAGCTTCAGCATCAGTCCTTCCAATGAATATTCAGGTTTGATTTCCTTTAGGATTGACTGGTTTAATCTCCTTGCAGTCCAAGGGACTCTCAGGAGTCTTATCCAGCACCACAGTTTGAAAGCACCAGTTCTCTGCTGCTCAGCCTTCTTTATGGCCCAACTCTCACATACATATATGACTACTGGAAAAACCATAGCTTTGACTAGATGGACCTTTGTTGACAAAGTAACATCTTGGCTTTTTAATACATTGTCTAGTTTTGTCATAGCTTTTCTTCCAAGGAGCAAGTGTCTTTTAATTTCGTGGTTGCAGTCACCATCTGCAGTGATTTTGGAGCCCCCCCAAAATAAAGTCTGTCACTGTTTCCATTGTTTCCCCATATATTTGCCATGAAGTGATTGGACCAAATGCCATGATCTTAGTTTTTTGAATGTTGAGTTTTAAGCCAGCTTTTCCACTCTCTCTTTCACCTTCATCAACAGGCTCATGGTTCTTCTTCGCTTTCTGCCATAACAGTGATGTCACCCGCATAGCTGAGGTTATTGATATTTCTCCCAACAATCTTGATTCCAGTTTGTCCTTCATCCAGCAGGGCATTGTGTATGATATACTCTGCATATAAATTAAATAAGCAGGATGGGTGACAATATACAGCCTTGACATACTAGTTTCTCAATTTGTACCAGTCTGTTGTTCCATGTCCAGTTCTGTTGCTTCTTGACCTGCATACAGATTTCTCAGGAGGCAGGTCATGTGGTCTGGTATCCCCATCTGTTTAAGAATTTCCCACAGTTTGACTGTGATCCACACAGTCAAAGGCTTTAGTATACTCAGTGAATCAGATGAAGATATACTTCTGGAACTCTCTTGCTTTTTCTATGATTCAGCGGTTGTTCGCAATCTGATCTCTAGTTCTTCTGCCTTTTCTAAAACCAGCTTGAACATCTGGAAGTTCACGGTTCACATATTGCTGAAGCCTGGCTTGGAGAATTTTGAGCATTACTTTACTAGCGTGTGAGATGAGTGCAGTTGTGCGGTAGTTTGAACATTCTTTGGCATTGCCTTTCTTTGGGATTGGAATGAAAACGGACCTTTTCCAGTCCTGTGGCTCCTCTTGAGATTTACAAATTTGGTATATTGAGTGCAACACTTTAACAGTATCATCTTTTAAGATTTGAAATAGCTCAACTAAAATTCCATCACCTCCACTAGCTTTGTTCATAGTGATACTTCCTAAGGCCCACTTGACTTCACACTCCAGGATGTCTGGCCCTAGGTGAGTGATCACACCATCGTGGTTATCTGGGTCATAAAGATCTTTTTTGTACAGTTCTGTGTATTCTTGCCACCTCTTCTTAGTATCTGCTGCTTCTGTTAGGTCCATACCGTTTCTGTCCTTTATTGTGCCCATCTTTGTATATATTTAAATTAGATGAAAAAGAGTTACATTCTACAATGATGGTTTGGCTGAGTCACGTGGCTTGTGGGAATCTGTGTTCCCCAACCAGGGATTGCACTTGGGCCCTGCAGAGACCTAACCACTAAGCCACCAAGAAACTCCCAGTAGAGTGTCTTTAAATTTTATAGGTTTCTATACCTTGCTGCAGCCTTTCCAGCACTATAGTGGAGTAGGAATAATTGAATTGAGTTACATGTTTGTGTTATGTGTGTGCTGTACAGGAGGAGGGAAGCAGAGAGTGAAGCAGAGATAAGAAAAATACAGGAAAAGTTAGAGATGAAACCACGATTATGAGGCTTGGGGATTTGCAGGAGAGTGAGTCTGGCACTGCTTCCTGGGTGAAGAGTGGTCACCTGAACACATGTGCACCTGGAACCTGTGAACGGGACTTTGGGAATAAGGGTCTTTGCCAATTTAATCAAGGTAAGGGTCTCAAGGTGAGGTCATCCCAGATTGGAGTGGGCCCTGACGGTGTCCTTATAAGAGTCAGAAAAGGAGAAGTCATGTGGGGGCGGGGGCATGAGAGGAAGGAGGCAGAGGCTGGCATGATGCCTTCACAACCCGAGTGATGCCAGGAATTGTGGGCTGCCATGCGAAGCTGGGTGGGAGGCATGGAGCCGTTGCCCTCAGAGCCGCCAGAAGCAACCCTGCTGACTCTTTAATTTCTGATTTCTGGCCTCTAGGACTGGGAGAGACTAATATCTGTTGTGTGAAGCCACCCAGGTTGTGGTGATTTGTTACAGGAGCCCTAGGAAGCTAATACCAAAATGGGATATCAACGTAAATAAAGCTCATCTTTAGAACTGAGGAAATATTTAAAAATCTTTTAAACATTCTCTTTTCTTACCTTTTTTTTTTTTTTTTAAAAATAGTCCTTCTAATTGTGTTTCTTCTAAATGGATTTACAATTGAGAAAATAAGAAGGTCAACAGAGAATTTGAAACGCTGGCAGTGTGACGCTCAGTTTCTTACAGTAAGGGCTCCCTTTCTTCGGCCAGTGCCTGGGTCGCTGCCACAGCCCTTGCCTCTCTCAGAGCCAGCACATCTATGCAGTGTGTCCACTCCCGTCAAGGTCCAGCTTCCACTGCTCCTCTCCCACCCAAGAGAGAAAGAGCAAAAACAAGGGGTCCGGTTTGCTGGGGAAGGTCTTACAAGTGATTGTTGCCGACATCGAAAGCTGAAGCCAAATAGAGTACCACGTGTGTCTCCCTGATCAGGGAGAAGCTGTCCTTGGGCTTCGTAACCATCACGTTTCAACGTGTGCGCCTGTCATGGTTCATCTTCTCCATAGAAGGAAGGCTTTTCAACAGAGATGTCCAGAAGTTAAAAGAGGAATAGACTACTTTTTCTCTTTATAGGTAGTTAAAAACCCCAATTTAAAGCCATTTCCAAATATGCACTGAATATATAAAATATCAAATAATCACAGACTAAGTGCCACAGTCTTGAGGTTTTATTCCTGGCAGGAAGATACATAAATTAGATCAGCGCGGGCCTTGGAGTCTTCTCTTGAGAAACCTGTGCATTCCGTTCCTGTCACAATGGCTAGAAAAGGCATCTTATATTCTCCATCCCACACAAAGCCTTGCGCTTAGAAATGCTAGAGTTTTCATCTACTTCAACCAGTGTGGACTGGGAAGGGCGGGGAGGGGATATTATTTTTCATTTCAACCATTCAAAAGAATGAGCTTTCCAGAAGAACTTTTGTTCCTATAATAAGCCTAACTAGACCTATTTATTCACTTAAAAAAAAAAAGGGAGATGGAGAGAACTCGGAAAAGCCAAGAATCTGTCAGCTCCATAATAGTGGTTGACCAAGCTCTGGCTTGAACACTTGTAAGACTGCAGCATGGCTGGAGGCCTTGGAGAGTGGAGACCGGTCTTAGAAGGAATCAGCTCCAAGGCCGAGAGATCTGCTTGTGTGCTCTGTAGTCAGGGGTGAGCTAGGCCTGAATTTAATTCATCGGTTAGGATATTTTACAAAAAAAGGCTCTCCCCGCAGCATGGGGAAGATGCAGTGATTTCACAAGGAGAATGCCCTCGAGGGAGGGAGTGCGTTGATCAGTGTTACAGGCATGTTCCTGAAATCTGAGTGTGAGTTAAGTTTCGAAAGTGAGCTAGGTTCCCCTCTCAAGATTTATTGACATGTAATTGACATAGAATATTGTGTATGTTAAGGTGTACAATATGATGATCTGACATATATATGTATATATTATGGAATATAAATAATAATATTGTTTACAAATGTTTATAAATAATAAATGTTTATAAATGTTTATAAATAATAAACAATAAAGTCAGTTAACACATCCATCACCTCATATAGTAGTTAGGGATCTTGTGTGTGTGTGTATGGGCGTGGTGAGAATATTTAAGATTTATTGTCTTAACACTTTCAGATCTCAAGTGTGCATGCTCAGTCACTTCAGCCATGTCCGACTCTTTGCGACCCTATGGACTGTAGCCCACCAGGATCCTCTGTCCGTGGGATTCTCCAGGCAGGAATACTGGAGTGGGTTGCCATGCTCTCCTCCAGGGGATCGTCCCCACCCAGGAAACAAACACACATTTCTTACATCTCCTGCACTGATAGGCAGGTTCTTCACCACTGAGCCACCAGGGAAACCCTTCAGATCTAAACTATAGTATTATTAACTATAGTTCAAGTGCTGTGCATTACATCCTGAGAACTTATTCATCTTCTAACTGGAAGCTGGTACCCTTTGATCAACCTCTCTCCAGTCCCTGGCAACCACTATTCTGCTCTGTTTCTATGAATTCAGCCTTTTTTAGATTCCCCATATAAGTAAGAGCATACAGTTTTTTGTCTTTCTCTTATATCACTCATTATAAGTGATATCTTATGTCACTTAAGTGTAATGTCCTTAAGTGGAGAAGGAAATGGCAACTCACTTCAGTATTCTTGCCTGGGATATCTCATGGACAGAGGAGCTTGGTGGGCTATAGACCTTGGAGTCGCAGGAGTCAGACACAGCCTAGCAGCTAAACTACCAGGACCACCAATGCCATAAGGACCATCCATGTTGTCACAAATGGTAGGATATCCTTTTTTTAATGCTGAATACTATTCTATTGGAAAATTGAACTAGGTTTAAAATGGACTGGGCTTCCCTTGTGGCTCAGCTGGTAAAGAATTTGCCCACAATGTGGGAGACCTGGGTTCGATCCTTGGATTGGGAAGATCCCCTGGAAAAGGGAAAGGCTACCCACTCCAGTAGTCTGGCCTGGAGAATTCCATAGACTGTAGTGAGCGACTTTCACTTTCACTTTAAAATGGATTGGCAAACTTGACTTTTTAAAATTTTATTTATTTATTTATTTGGCTGTGCTGGGTCTTAGTTGTGGCTTGTGGGATCTTTGATCTTCATTGCCACGTGCGGGACTGTTAGTTGCGGTGTGTAAACGAACTTCTAGTTGCAGCATGTGGGAACACTGGCCCTTGGTTAAATATCGTGAAGTTTCTGGTACTCACCAAGGGACAGACAGCTCAGAAATGCACTATGAGATGCTAATGGTTCTGCAAAGGATTGCAGACCTTCATTCAAACATGCAGATGAACACCCTCTTTCCTCTGGCCCAGACTGGCATCTGACTTGTCCTGAGGAAAGGATTGCCCTGGCCTGTAACGAGTCTCATAAATTCTCAAGGCTGGCTGCTTTCAATTATAAGAAACATCTTTCTCATTCTGACCCTTCTGTATAAATAGACACTTTCTTCCAAAGCCAAACGGTGGAATGTTAGAGCCTGAGATGCCTGTCATTGCTCTTCACTTCCTGCTTGATTCGACAGAGGAGAGAGTGGAGGCTCAGAGGGGAAGAGCCTGACTTAGATGGCAAAGCCAGCAGCAGTATCAGGAGGAGCCAGGCCAGTCTCTGGAAATATCACCAATCACTCTTAACTAAAACAGAGGGGCAGTGTTCCCTTGTGAATTTATTTGCATGTGACTTACATTATTTGTAGGTTCCACTGAATCAGTAAATCCAAGAGACAGCTAACCAGGAATTAGAGCTAGTAGGAACTGACGGGTCTACAGTGCGGTCCCAGGACAGACCAGCTGCTCTTGGCCGACACTCCAGACCTAGCTACATAACTGACATGGCACTTTGACTTGTCACCACTGTGAGGAAGTCTTTCCACAGAGTGGCTAGCTGGGAATTGTCACTCTTGTCATCAAAACAGAGTGTAGAGATTTTTGTTAGGTAAACTCAGCCTGTTTATAGTATCCTCCAGCATATATAAAAGTCAGTAGTTGGTTATTAGCTTGTGACAAATACTTAAAGTCAGGAGTATGCTGTTTATACAGTTGGCATTGAATGCAGATTGCATTTTCACATGTAATGTTCTCTCAAAGCTGAGAACATTTTGATTACTGCATAGTTGATAGGATGACAACCTTTATTTTTAAAATTATTCCTATCGTAAGTTTTTGTCTCTTGACTGTGATATAGGCTGAGAACTTGTTACATGTTGATACGCTAAAGGAAATATAGCTGAGGTGCAAGGGAAGAAAGGTGTAAGTCAAGAAAACAATTGTGATCTGAATTTTATCTTGTTCAGAGCTTGAGCAAACATTCATAAGGAGGGTAGAGGCTTTTAGATGATAGATGTTATTGAAGGTGGCTTTTAAAAGTTTGACTTTGATTCTTAAATGCTTCTCACCTCTGTTTCCTTAATGTCTCCTTAAATTTCTATAAATCCATGAGCATCCTCTGACTTCTCCCCTCCTTTCTTCCTTTCTTTAGTCCTCCAAAATGTCCTTTCACAGTCTCTAGGTTGGACTTTGGGGCAGGGCCACAGGCTTCCATGGCTCCCAGGCTCGAGGTACTGTAGCATCCCTCCTGCTGCCTGCACGAGCTTTCCCCTTTCCCAGGTGGCCCAGGAGACAGGAGGCACATGGTGAAGCTGTGGGGACGGGCCCTGAATCCTATCCTGGGCCCATGGGGGGCTCAACAGAGACCACCGGGAGGGGCCCTGGCAGGCTCCGGTGGGCTGAACGAGCTCGGGGTGGACCGTTATTCTGTGTGCTTCTGGGAAGGTCACTCAGATTCTCTGGCCATGTTTTTCTTCATCTGTAAGTGACATGCTTGGACTATGTAACCTCTAATTCCTTTCTGGTTCCAGTGTTCATGATTATTCAGGAGACTCAGTTTGATTCAAGGCATATCCAATTCCATTTAATAAGACTCATGTTATGATGAGATTCCTCTCTACATCCTTAAAAGAATATAAAAAGAGATATTTGTTTTAGATGACAATAATTGAATGTGACTGCCTTTGGTGTAACTCCAGCATCAGGGGGCTTAGTAAGCATTTTGTAGGAGCAGAATGAGCTGAGATCTCAATCTGACTTTTCCTTTTAAATTGGACCTGATTTGTTCTTTTTTCACTTATATACCCTCAAAGTATCAGATGGCAATGGAGGACAGTCAAAATTCCATGCAAATCAGTTTCTCCATGGCAGGTGGAGTGGCAGGATTCTCCAGTCAGGAGTCTGTCACTATGGTAACCGGCAGAGGCCCCTGCCCCAAACGTCCCCCTGTTCATCCATTGTGAGGAGCTGCAATCAGCCCTGCTCTCTACGGTCTAGTGAGCACATTCACATAGATAAAACTTGTTGCACAGAACAGCCAAATCTGTGGTTAAATGCTAGTGAGTGGAGAGAAAAGACAAAATGTAAACGAGAGCCCTCATTTATGAAATGTTGAAATTTAAAAGAAATCAATGTCCTCCAGTTATCTGATTTGTATAAACATTCAAACCAGAGCTTGGGGTGGGGACCCACTGGTGAGATGTATCAAACATAATCTGTGAGGATGTATTAAGTATAATGGTTTAAAGTAGTTCATTTGCAAAATTTCATATGAGAAAATAAAAGATTCAAGATTATCCCTTTAATGCTTATTTCTCTGTCACTGATGCTGGTGTTTTCAAAAGTCAAGGAACAAAAGGGCTACATGATGACTAGGATGCAGGGAACCATGTGGGAATGGCCACTCTGGGAATGGCCATGAGACTGGGGCTTGCATATGAACTTATCTGACCCGGCAGGAAAAGGAGTTGAAAATCTGTTGAACTAAAAGACTATAGACTGAGCAATCCGCAGAGACTTGCCAAGGACTAAAATTTATAAATACATAATTATTTTCTCACTGGGATCATTACACACACACACACACACACACACACACACATTTGTTTCTTATGTAATGGAAATTGAACTTTCATTGCAAAGAAAGTGAGCATGTTCAGATAAATATAAAAGTAAGCCATATTCCCAAGTGCAATAACAGTACCCCACCTCAAAGAGTTCTTGTGATGATCAAGTGAGTAAATATAGAAATAAATCAGTTACAACAGTGCCTGGCGCAGAGCAAGCAAGCACTTACATAAGTGTTAGCTAGCATCATGACCATATACCTGGATATACAGTCATCTGATTTCCCCTCCCAACTATTCCTCCACAGAACTTCCTAGCTCCATAAGTGACATTATCATTTTTTAAAAAAGTTATTTAGACCAAAAATTTCACTTTTGTATTTACCTCACGCTGTGAATTCTGGATCAACCCTGGAGATTCTATCTTTAATATGGATCCAGAATTTAACTTAACTACTTCTCACCAAGTCCATTAGTACCACACTCATTCAAGCCATGAGCCTCTCCTGCAATGGCCTTTGAACTGGTCTTTCTGCCTCCACTTTTGTGCCCCTGTAGACTGTTACACAGTAGCCAGAGTCCTGCCCCAGCCCAAACCCTCCATTGATTTCCAAAAGACCCTGGCCTTGCTAGCCCACCGACCTTACCTCCCACTTGTTCCCAGCCACGGCTCCTTCTTGCTGAGCCTTGAACGTGCCCACCATTCTTTTCCGCTGGCATCTGAACTTGGTGTCACCTGGAGAGTCTTGCTGTCTGTCCCTCTTCCTGTAGATTTCTGTCCAAATGTCATCTCCTCAGAGAACCCTACCATAATCAGGCTATTTAAAATGGTCCCCTCCACCACACTCTAGTTATTTACCCTAATTTTGATTTTTGTTCACAGCAATTATCCATCTCTGACATTATATTTAATATTTGTTTCTTTCTCTGTGCCTTTTTACATTGTAAACTGTATAAGAGTTGGAACTTGGCAAGTTTTGTTCATGGCTATCTACTCAGTGCCTGGAACAGTGTCAGGAATGGTGAGAATGCAAAAGTGCTTCCTACATATTTGATGAATAGATGAGTGAATGAACAGTCTCTTTATCCATATGTATGTTATAAACTTTATTACACTGTGTATTGTGTCGTGGCCCGCTTTAATATCCTGTACTGCATCCTGTGCATTTTCTCTGCCAGTAAATAGACCTTCACTACTCCATTCTTATTGGTAGCACAATAGATCTTTGTGTGGTGTATGGATGTACAATAATTAATTGAAACAATGTAGTATTAGTGGACCTTCAGCCTGATTTCAAAATTTTCCTATTATAAAGACCACTGACATGAACATCTTTCAGATCAGATCAGATCAGTCGCTCAGTCATGTCCGACTCTTTTTGACCCCATGAATCGCAGCACGCCAGGCCTCCCTGTCCATCACCAACTCCCGGAGTTCACTCAGACTCACGTCCATTGAGTCAGTGATGCCATCCAGCCATCTCATCCTCTGTCATCCCCTTCTCCTCTTGCGCCCAATCCCTCCCAGCATTAGAGTCTTTTCCTATGAGTCAACTCTTCGCATGAGGTGGCCAAAGTACTGGAGTTTCAGCTTTAGCATCATTCCTTCCAAAGAAATCCCAGGGTTGATCTCCTTCAGAATGGACTGGGTGGATCTCCTTGTAGTCCAAGGGACTCTCAAGAGTCTTCTCCAACACCACAGTTCAAAAGCATCAATTCTTTAGGAACAGCCTTAATGATAACCACAGGATAAGCTGTTGGAAATGACTATGATGTAAGGTGTGCTCATTTGTACTATGTATTACAGTACATGGCTTTCCTGATAGCTCAGTTTGTAAATAATCTGTCTGCAATGCAGGAGATCCCAGTTCAATTTCTGGGTTGGGAAGATCTGCTGGAGAAAGGATAGGCTACCCACTCCAGTAGTCTTGGGCTTCCCTTGTGGCTCAGTTGGTGAAGAATGTGCCTGCAATGTGGGAGACCTGGATTTGATCCCTGGGTTGGGACAATGCCCTGGAAAAGGGAAAGGCTACCCACTCCAGTATTCTGACCTGGAGAATTCCATGGACTCCATAGTCCATGGGGTTGCAAAGAGTAGGACATGACTGAGCGCCTTTCACTTTCACTTTAAAATGGATTGGTGAACTTGACTTTCTTTTTAAAATTTCATTTATTTATTTGGCCATGCTGGGTCTTAGTTGTGGCTTGTGGGATCTTTGATCTTCATTGCCAAGTGCAGGACCGTTAGTTGTGGCATGTGAACGAACTTCTAGTTGCAGCATGTGGGAACACTGGCCCTTGGACATGACTGAGTGACTTTCACTTTCATTATAGTACATAGCGCCAGATCATCTTTCAGAGTAATTGTGCTGATTTTGATTCCACCATCAGCACTGGGGCAATCTTTATCATAAGCCTTGTGTTTGGTATAGAAGGATTCTAGAGATAGAGGAGCAGGGCTGTAGTTACTGAACTTGAAAAAAAAGGTAATCTGTACTCACAACATTTGAAATGCTTTGGTAGAGTTAAGTATGAGGAGTGTGATGGAGACTGTTTTGAGTTGAAGCATAAATACACTTTGGGCTTGTTGAATTGCAGAGCAGGGACAGACCTTTAAGCCAAGTAGCACGATAACAATGCTTCTAGGCATCAGGCAAAACACCGTCCAACAAATCAAGTCATAAAACCTACATTTCTGCCCTCTGCCCTCTCGTAGGATGCTTACATCAATGTGCATTTAGGTAAGGAGGGACGAGCGCTCTCCTAGGAGATATTACAGGTTTTCAGGGGTCTCAGGGGCAAAGATGGTTGGACCACATTCTTGAAGACAAGGATAGGCAGTTGGGTCCTGCCTACGTGCTTTTACATATGATGTTCTGGCCCCACTATGCAACAGTTACCTTTCTGATGTTAAAACGAGAGATGCCTAGTAATGAATGATTTAAAGAAACATAGGTTTCTGCAGTGCTCATTTCCACATCCTAGGCTGTCAAACTCCAGTAAGTCCAGCTTCACTGCTGGCGAATTCTCTCATTCCGTGCTTTCCAAAGGCTGCTGCCCTGGGTGGGGTGCGAAGCAGGGGACATGCATTAGCTCTGGACCCCCTGCCTCCTGGACTTGCAGCGTGGAAACCCCACTCTGCGTGACTCAGTGTAAGGGGCTGAGCTGGGGGCATTGCTATTCCCCCTTGGGTCATCTGATTTTTATCTCCCTGATTTCACAGTTTGTTAATGACATTTTCAAAAGTTCTGTGGGTTCCAAAATTGTTTCCACAATTTCATTTTTTTTTTTTTTTTGCATGAGAGGTTTAAATTTGCTAATTTTTGAGACCAAATGGTTATTGTCCTATAATTTAAAGTGTTTGACATTTCAGTTTGAAAGCCTGGCCCCTCAGTCCGTAAGCTGACTCTTTGGGCCACTTTGGATGGCTCTCTCTTGTTTTGATGGAGGGCCCACCTGAAGAAGCTGTATCTGCATGATTCTTCACAGGTCAAGTGCATGGCAGGTAGAGGGAGGAGGGATTTGGCGGCTTGTTCTGCTGAAAATTCTCTTGGGCTGATAAACCAGATGAGAACTCTTTAAGGCTTTGCCTGCTTCTTTGAGCAAGTCCTGTGTGCCAGGCATAGGGTGCTTGGTCCTGGGGCTTCCAGCAGGATTAAAACACAATCTCCGTGTGCTCCAGTGGTGCAGAGTGGGCTGTTGTATTGGAGGCTAGCACCATATTGTAGCTCTGCCACTTACTATTTGTAGGACTTGCTTAAGCCCCTTGGTCTGCCAAGCCTCAGTTTTCCCATCTGTAAAATGGCTTCAAATGTATCACAAGTTGGAAAATCCATCCACAGACTGCCTGGGGCTTATGCTAAGACATATAAACAATATCTGTAGTCAAATGCTTCATCCTTTAAGGACTTGTCTCTCACCTAGAAAATCACTACCTTTATTCCTAAAAGTTGTGGTGAGGACCAGTTGCAATGATCTCTGAAAATTGTCCACCAAGGGAAGGAAGAAAGGAACTCTTTATTCCCTTCCTTTCAAAGCCTTTCTATTACTCAGAGGCTTGATCTGGCCCAGAGAGGTCAGGGAGATATTTTGTTGGAATCTGATGCCCACCCCCCCTCCCATTTTATGTTTTAACTTTATATTAATTCTTGACACATTAAATCTGGGGGTTTCCATTAGAATTTTGATTTGCTGTTTCTTTCTTTAAATATATTTGCCAAAAGTATATACATATATTACTTTTATTACCATAATTTAAAAAAAAAAACAGTAACACAAGACTTAAATAAAGTAGCAGTCCCCTGCCTGCTCATTCTGTCATGCTCCCTAGAGGCATCTGCTTTCATTTTGCTATATCTTTCTAAATAATAGAACAATACTGCTACTTCACATTATAATGATTGACTTTTCTTATGAAAAATGGAAGTTGAACTCTCTTACACACACGTACTCTAAGACTCATACTCTCAGTGCAGTTAAGCCATAATTACTTGTTAAATTAGTACCCAGTGTAATTGCATTTTTAGGATAGTATAAATACTGCTCATAGCTATGATTACATGTTCTTTTTGTACAGCTTTTTGTTTTTCCTGGAGTTCAAATTGTCTTAAAAAAATCTGCTTGGTGTTACATTCTTACACTAATTAGTTTGCATATTTCTTCAGAAGAACATGTCTTTAGGAATTGGCACCTTTTTTTTTTTAATCTCTTGGAGACATTGTTTCTGGATTAATTAATTTCCTCCTCCAACCCAAAGTTGAGGACTTTCAAAGCCTCCTATATACACTGACTTAGGTATTTCCATTATTGTTACTCAAAGAATTCTTTTCGTGTCTCTTCCTGAGATTATACTCCTCATTTCCTGGGCATCTTGCATTTTTTTTTTTATCTCTGTTTACTTTCTTGTTTTTATGGAACACATCCTCCAGTAACTTTCTACATAAGGTACATAGGAAGTAAATTTTTTGAGGCCTTGAGTATCAGAAAACTTTTATTGTACAATTACATAAATTATAGTTCAGTGGCCTGTAAAATCCTAGATTGAAGATATTTTTAGATTTTGAAATATTGATAATATTACTCCAGAATCCTCTAAATTTCAAGGTGCTTTTAGAAAATCTAATGCTTTGCTGATTCTTGGCCTTTGGTATATGACCTATTTTTTCTCTCTGGGATTTATTAAGCTATTTTTCTCTATTTCCAATATTCAGACATTTCACAGTGGTTTGCCTTGGTATGGTCTGTTTTTTATTTATTGTCCTGAGCACTCAGTGGACCCTTTCAGTTCTGAAATTCATGGCCTTTAGTTCTGGGAAAGTTTCCAATACTATCTGATTTTTTTTAACTTCTGTTTACTTGGTGTTCTTTCTGGAACTCCTATTAGTCAGAGATCATACTTTCTGAATTGATCTTCTATTCTAAAAATTCTTTTTTCTTCTGTTTCCCCATTTGTTATCATTTTTTGTTCTACTTCTGTGAAGATTTCCTCAAATTTACCTTCTTTTTAAAATTTATCTTGCATGTATTCATGACAGCACTTTCCTGTTCTCTGAAAGTTTCTCTTTTTTTTAAATAACATCCTATTATTGTTACTGCTATTCAAGTAGGCAATGTTTTCTCTTATCTCTGAAGATTTTACATTAAAGTTTAAGTTTACTTCTGCCCCAGTCTGGTCTTTGTTTCATCTTTTTCATTTATTAATTTTGGTCTCTGTATTTAATGCATCTGATGGTCACTGACTGACTATGCTGACATAGAGGGAAGTAAGTTTCAAACTGAGGTGTGACTAGCATATTTGACATCTGAATCAGGTCAATTCATTTTGGGATGGAGCAGAGATAGATGCATTTTTCCATCTAATTTATTTAATGGAAATTCTCCTTAGTTAAGCAATTTTGCTTATTATTTTAATGTAAATGTAGATTTGGCATTTTAGAGAACAGAATGTAAAATTTAAATTAATTTTTTGATAAGAACAAAATTTCAAAAACATCTTAAAATTTAAACTGTGACACTCCTTATCCTGCCACTGTATCCCAAAGGGAATATATTTGCTCTTCTGTTAGGGGTACATTAATAGATGAGTTTGAGAAGCTGTTATGAGGCAAGGCAATTTGGATAAATGCCTTGGGAATTGGTTCCTCAGTAGAGAAGGAATCCATGATATCCTCCAGCAGGTCGGAAAAGTCCATCTTCTTGTTTACCAACCAGAAGCAGTCATGCTTTGCAAAACACATGTTTTCCACAAGCATCACGTGAAACCTGGGGTCACAATATGAAATGATCAGAGTAATAGAAGTATGGAAATGGCCTTCCAGCTAAATTCCTATTATCACTGGTTAAAATGAATCCCAAACCCAGTTTGTAGCTACACAGTTAAGAGCTAGCTCAACTGTGGGTACTATGTAAAAATTTATTTGCTTTTTTTGTCCTATAAGTCTGGACCCTAAGGAAATATCTTTGTTTCATTTTGTTTGCTTCTTTTAATTGATAATAACCAGTGTTGTCAAGGACCCAGGGACACTGGAACTCAAACAACTACTGTTGGAATCTTTATTGGATGTGATTCTTGATTGCAAACAACATAATTCACTCTGACTACTTCACGTATAAAAAAAAAGAAAAGAAAAAAAGAGGAATTTACTAAAAGATATTAAGTATCTCACAAATTCCCTCTCTGGGACAATGTGAAATGCTTATGAAATGCCCAGGGGAAGAAACAAGGAAACGTTTATCAATCTGTTCCTATTCTCCATCAGTTAAGGTTTATCCATAGGGTGTTAACTACCTTGTACTGGGGAGATTGCACATGAATGAAGACAGAGTGGACTCCTGTGGGTTTCGAGAAAATCTCTGGGTAGGGGATATCAAGAAGAAAGAATAGGTCTGTGCCAACTTAATTTTAGAGGAAGATTTGGGGACAGGAAGTTGAAAGTAAAGTATGTAGGGAGAAGCTTTGAGGAAGTTGGGAATTTGACTAATATTGAGAAGAAAAATAATAGAGACTTTTAAGAAACACTGTTGTAATAAATTGGTTCTCTTTGACATCTTTTAAGATATTCACAAATTCACAAAAAGATGGGAATTGCTTTTAATTACTTATATTTGTTGGACTGTGTTTACTTGAATGCTGTAACTTGCAAAGACTGAACGACCTGAGGCTCTAGTCTGTGTTTAGTTGGTAAAGTACAAAGTTGTCTTCAGTTCATGAGAAACAGGTTCTTCAGTCAGAATACCATGGCCGTGTTCAACCTCAGTGGATTTCTACTGTGAACTTTCTAATGGCTCTCAATCAACTGAATTGCATTACAAGCAGGATAGCTTAAAAAGGTCTCTGGAGATTTGACTACATCATTTGGGTATGAGCTGAAAGCCAATTTAATGAGCCTTTAAACAATTGGATGCTTGTTCTAGTTTTTCTTTAACTTTCTGACAACTCAGGAAACATCCATGGGACTTTGAACTCTTTGAGAAAAATCACATACACATTTACATGAACATTTAGCAGAAAAATTTGGAGAATTTAAAACTCACCTAGTGGTGTTTGGAAGCCTAGAGCTAAAGAGCTAAGTTTTCTCTTTACCACCAAGAGTATCATTTCACAGAACTTTCTGGGAAGAAACACGTGGACTCAATGATTCAAGGGGCTGGAATCTCCCTTTCCCTTGAGGGGGTTCAAGTGTATGTTCACACATAACAACAAGGGGATCTCCAGGGACTCAGGCTAGTTTGTGGTATCAGGAAGATATACAAGTTCAGAGCAGAAAGTCTGGAATGATCATGAAGAAATCAAAGGTCATAGCAGATAATAAGCTAAGCCAAGAAACATCAGACCAAAGAGGAATGATTGGACAGATCTGAAAGGTCAAAACAGAAAATATCTGAACCTTGATAGTTTGTATGTTTTGAGGATGTAGTATTGATCAGGAGATATGATTCTAAGTCAGAAGTTTTGGATTAACACGTTATTTGCCACTTATTAACTATACGACCTTGGACAAATCACTTAACTCTCTATGAGCCTCACACTTTCATTGCATATGAGAACAGCAAGGTTAATTTTTATTGTAAGGATTAATATATGGGAAATGCCTGGTATAGTTCTGAAAAGGTGCTCAAAAATTAAACGATTATTCCCAGGTGGTGCTAGTAGTAAAGAGCCCACCTGCCAATGCAGAAGGCATAAGAAACGCAGGTTTGGTCGCTGGGTTGAGAAAATCCCCTGGAGAAGAGCGTGGCAACACACTCTAGTACGTTGGAGAATCCCATGGACAGAAGAGCCTAGTGGGCTATAGTCCAGAGGGTCACAAAGAATCAGACATGACTGAAGCAACTTAACACATTTCTAAGACTGAAGTGAGAAACCTAGTTCCTGCCTCCACTACTCCTACCCTAACTCAATTCTGCTTCAGCGATAGATTAAAGATACTGTCCCTTCCCCTGACCTCCTACCTCCACAATCTTCACATACCTCAGATCCTACTCTGCTAAACTCCAATAAAACATTTAGAAGTCAGTAAAAAAAAAAAGCTCAACATTTAGAAAACTAAGATCATGGCATCCGGTCCCATCACTTCATGGGAAATAGATGGAGAAACAGTGGAAACAGTGTCAGACTTTATTTTTTTGGGTTCCAAAATCACTGCAGATGGTGATTGCAGCCATGAAATTAAAAGACACTTACTCCTTGGAAGGAAAGTTATGACCAACCTAGATAGCATATTGAAAAACGAGACATTACTTTGTCAACAAAGGTCCATCTAGTCAAGGCTATGGTTTTTCCTGTGGTCATGTATGGATGTGAGAGTTGGACTGTGAAGAAAGCTGAGCACCGAAGAATTGATGCTTTTGAACTGTGGTGCTGGAGAAGACTCTTGAGAGTCCCTTGGACTGCAAGGAGATCCAACCAATCCATCCTAAAGGAGATCAGTCCTGAGTGTTCATTGGAAGGACTGATGCTAAGGCTGAAACTCCAATACTTTGGCCACCTCATGCGAAGAGTTGACTCATTGGAAAAGACCCTGATGCTGGGAGGGATTGGGGGCAGGAGGAGAAGGGGATGACAGAGGATGAGATGGCTGGATGGCATCACTGACTTGATGGAGATGAGTTTGGGTAAACTCTGGGAGTTGGTGATGGACAGGGAAGCCTGGTGTGCTGTGATTCATGGGGTCACAAAGAGTAGGATACGACTGAGCGACTGAACTGAACTGAACGGAAAGATATCAGTATAGAATGGCTGAGCTTTAATGTCCTTACTGACCTTGAGACTATGAGAGTGACCAGGACAGGGAATAACCTCAAAGTTATACCTTATGAGGCACAATTGAAAGGACCATAGGAATTTATCTTGGGGAAGAAATAATAAAATCAAGGAAAGTTTGATAAACTATGAATTATTTGGTTCAGTTTGGATCTATTCTAGGGAAATAGTGGTGTGGTGTCTTCTTGGTGGCCACTTGTGAAGGATTTGAAGGGGAATCTCCAAGCAGAGAAAGGGTAAAGAACCTTCATGGCCTCCTGACTCTGAGGGTCAGTGCTTTAGGATGCACAAACTGCCCTTGTGGAGTGCATGGCGTTGGCGAAGAGGCCACATTGTGATGGAGTGGCTCCTGCACTTTCCAGCCTGCAGGTCTGGGCCACGCCATAGATCTGGCTCTTGGCACGTAGGGTTGGTGCCTCAGAATCCTTGTTATGATCATTCTGTCAGAGCTCTCTCCATCCATTTCCTTTCTATTCTTCTCTTTCACCAGCTGGCAATTACACGCCACAGAAAGTGTACACAGAAGGGGCTTGTTTTGGTTACCATGTGGCTGGGTGGGAGGGAGCTCTGGCTGGTGGCTGATTCTCTGGGGTGACTGGGCATGGGTTATGGGAATGGAGGGTGAAATCCCTCATCAGTTCCCAGAGTGCTGCCTCAATCACACCCTGGAGCCTGTGAATAGTGTTTAAATCAACGGTCAAAGTGGAGAGAGCAGCTTAGTCCTCATTACTCCCCAGGACTAACTGACCTCTTCTCAAAAGGTGCATTCTTGATTTGGTGAGACTCTTCCTCATCCGGAAAGGCCAGTGAAGCAAAAAGATCTAATGTGAAAGGGTGGGGGTGAGGGGTCAAGGGTGATATTGACGGGAGAGAAAGGTGCAGACCATTCACTAAATCATTTCCACCAGAATAGATGAGAACAAAAGCATCACCGTCCTGAGAGCATTTGTTAAGGACTCAAACAGATCAAGCGCTGTACAGTCTGGTGACCTTTTCCTGCCCTGGAGCCGCTCAGTTTTGTCATTTTGATGAATCTCTAAGTTGTGTTCATTGAGTTTCTCTGATAGCAAGTAAGTGATTTAACATAAAGGGTCCTTTGAAAGAAATGCATAGAAGTGGAGTCAAGCTCAATGCCACCCCCAAGCATGCCATCTATTTTTAATTGTTCCCCTCATCCAGCTTAGTTATTAAGAAATAAATACGAAAGAAAAAAAAAGAGAAGAAAAGATAGAAAATGAAATTAAACAGCAAGAAACAAACAACAAAAATGAAGTTTGATTCCTTTTTGAATCTTCTGTTGGTGATATAAAGTTCAGGCGTTCACGCTACAAGAGCCAAAACATGTATTCAGTGTGTGGGAATCGAACTTTAAAGAAGCCACTTTGAATAGTCAATTTGATGCTTCCCATAGAGAATATAAATATAAAAGTACAGAGCACCAGAAGAACATCTGTTTTCAAAAAAGCAATAACATTGCCATCCATTGTCAACTTGGTGCTTTTGCCAGTATGATGGTAATAATACCAAAGTGAATCAGAATAGAATTCAGTTAAGAAGCATTGAGTTGGTGATGGACAGGGAGGCCTGGCGTGCTGCAGTCCAAGGGGTTGCAAAGAGTTGGACATGACTGAGCGACTGAACTGAACTGAAGAAGCATTGAGATTCCATTAGTTTGCAGTCTGATGGAAATTTTACCTACAGGTTGTACAGTAAAGTTTGTATCTCTAAACTTACAACTTTGTTCCCAAGTTTTTTTTTGTTTGTTTGTTTTTTTTGGTCTTTCCTTAGTGAAAACTGCTGTTCTTAAAACTTTTCAGGAGGCAAAATTAGCATTCTATTGTTGTACTGTCCAATTTGGTAGTCACTAGCCACATGTGGTTTTAAATCTAAACTTTAAAAATGGAAATAAAATTAAAATTTACTTTCTTAGTCACTCCAGTTTCATTTTCAAAAGCTTGGTAGCCACATATGACTAATGCCTACCCTAACAACATCACAAATATGGACCTTTTTCATCATAAGAGAAAATCTTGATGGAAGCAGTAATCTATATTTTTCTCCATAGAAATGTGAATCATCAAAGTGTACTTCCTTAGCATGGAGAAAGCATGCTCTCATCTAAATACCCAGACAAAGTGAAAATTTAGTGGTCATCCCGGCACTTTAATTTCAGTTTCTGACAGTGATAATTATTGAATCAATATTGTTTCTCCCATGGTCCTTAGATATGATGACCAAGGAACCTAAACAAACACTGGTCAGTCACTGACAGATCTGTTTCTGCCATTGTATAAATGGCATAGTCTTTTTGTCACTCAGAAGAAAAGATCCCCATAACTGTGAGATTTTGTTTTCTTGATTCCTAATGGTTATGCTGAAAATCAACATCCATTTCCCTTCAAATGCAGATTTCTACTGAAGAGACATGACAGTTCTTTCAACTCTAGAACCACAACTGAAAGCCAGATGGAGAAAGAGCAAACAGCTCTTTCCCAGATGTCTGCTCACACTGACTCTCCTGGTTTATTGTGAAACTAGCATCCCTCTAATGACAAAAACCGGAGAATGACTATGAGAAAAGTACAGACCAACATCACCCACAAAAATAAAAATGAAAATCCTTTAAAAATAATAAATTGAATATAATATATAGAAATGACAATACATCATGACCAAATGGGGTTTCTCTCAGGAATGAAGGTTGGTTTGATGTTTGAAAAGTAATGTAATTCAACAGCCTAGAAAGGAAAAACCATGTGATCATTTTGATTAGATACAGGAAAATTATGTAACAGAATTCAACATTTATTCAGAATAAAAATTCTCAGCAAGCAGGAAATAGAAACTTCCTTAACCTGGTAAAGGTTACCTGTGAAAAATCTAAAGATATACATAATATATTGTGTGAACATCATATGAATATTTCTCCCTAAGATTGTCAAGGCAAGGATGTCTGCTCTTATTATACCAATTAATCAATGTGCTGTAGGTTCTAGTTAGTTCAATGATATAAGAAAAGGAAATAAAAGGAACTTGTAAAGGAAGGAATAAACTGCCTATTCTCAGATGACATGGTTGTTTACATATAAAAATCTCAATCTAGAAAAATGTTATTAAATCCAATAAATGAATTTCATTAAGTTGCAGGATACAATCCATTACACTAAAATCAATTGCATCTTTATACATTAGTAATAAATAATTAAGTGTTGGAATAACAAACAGCAATTCTTTATTTCAATTTATAATAGTACCCAAACAACAATAACAATAGCAACTTAAATCATAAAATAATACTTTTAGGAATTAATCTAGCAAAATATGTAAAAAAGATTTAAATAAATGGAGACATATACATGGATTAATAGATTGGACAATTCAGTAGTGTCAAGATGTCAGTTCTTTACACAAAGTCTGTAGCTACAACATCATCCTAATCAAAATCTTAGCTAGGTTTTTTTTCTTTTTTTGTAGAAATCAAGAAGTTTGTTCTAAAGTGTACATGGAAAACAAAAAGGATCTGAAGCCAAGATTAATTGGAGGATTCAGAATGCTTGAATTACTATAAAGATACAGTAATCAAAACTGTGGTGTTGGCAAAAATTTAGACATTCAGTTTAACAGAACACAACAGAGTCTAGAAATACATTGCAAATATGATCAATTGATTTTTAATAAAAAGACAGACAACTCAATGACGAAAAGATAGTCTCTAGCAAATGATACTAGGAAAACTGGGCGAACAGGCAAAAAAAAAAAAAAAAAAATACCGCACAAAACCTAACATTGATCTATATCTCAGATTTTATAACTATTAACTTCAAATGAATCATAGAACTAATATAAAACACAAAACTATAAAACCTCTAAACAAATGTGTAGAAGAAAATCTTTGTGACTTTGAATTAGGCAAAGGTGTTTTTAGATAGAATACAAAAACAGAAACCCTAAAAGGCAATTTTGATACATTGGACTTTATAAAAATTTAAAATTTCTGATCATTAAAAGACACCAGTATGAAAATGGAAAGAAAAGACTTGTAAACCATGTACCTGAAAGAAGACTGATAACAAGAATCTATGAAAAAAAATTCTCAAATCTCAAAAAGAAAACAATCTAATTTTTAAAAATGGGCAAAAGATTTAAACAGACATTTTAATTAAGAAGTGATCTGAAAGGCAAATATGCATATGAAAAGATGCTACATATTACTGTCACATATTACAGTCATTAGTAAAACACAAACTAAAAAACATCATCCCTATAAAAATACTGAAGACATTTTTCACAGAAACAGAACAAACACTTAACAATTTTTCTGTATGGAAACACAAATAGCCAAAACAATCTTAAGAAAGAACAACAGAGCTGAGGAATCATACTCTTTGACTTCAGATTTTACTGCAACGCTACAGTAACTAAAACAGTATGGTACCAGCACAAAAACAGACAGAGATGAATGGAGCAGAAATGAGGGCCTAGAAGTAAATCCACATACTTACGGTTAATTAATCGATGGCAAAGGAGATAAGAATATATAATGGAGAAAAAGTCTCTTTAATGAGTGGTGCTGGGAAAACTGGACAGCTACATGTAAAAAATGAAATTAGAATGTTTTCTCATACCATATGCAAACATTAATTCCAAATGAATTAAAGACCTAAATGTAGGACCAGAAACCATGAAATTCCTAGAATAAAACCTAGGCAGGACATTCTTGGACATAAATCATAGCAATATTTTTTGGATCTGTCTCCTAAAGCAAAGGAAATAAAAGCAAAAATGAACAAATGGGATCTAATAGACTTAAAACTTTTTGCACTGCAAAGGAAACCATTGACAAAATGAAAAGACAACCTATTGAATGGGAGGAAATATTTGCTCATGATATGACTCATAAGAAGTTAATATCTGAAATATATAAACACCTCATACAACTCAAAAGCAAAACACAAAGCAAAACAAACAGCCAGATTAAAAAATGGGCAGAACACCTGAGTAGACATTTCTCCACAGAAGACATACAGAAGGACAACAGACACATGAAAACATATATTATAATATAGGGCCAATAATCAGAGAAAAACAAATTAAAAGCAAAAAGAGATGTGACATCGCACGTTTCAGAATGGCTATCACTAAAAAGACCATCAATAACAAATGTTAGCAAGCATGTAGAGAAAAGGGAACCTTCATACAGTATTGGTGGGAATATAAATTGGTGCAGTCTCTGTGGAAAGCAGTATGGTGGTTTCTCAAAAAATTAAAAATGAAATTATATGATTCAGTAATTCCATTCCTGGGAATATATCTGAAAAAAAAAACACACTAATTTGAAAAAATTTATACACCCCAATTTTCATAGCAGCATTATTTACAATTGCTGAGATGTGGAAGCAACTTAATACCTACCAAAAGATGAATGAATAAAAAAGAAGTATATACATATACAATAGAATACTATTCAGCCATGAAAAAGAATGAAAATTTGCCATTTCCAACAACATGGATGGACTTGGAGGGTATTGCTCAAACTACCGCACAATTGCACTCATCTCACACACTAGTAAAGTAATGCTTAAAATTCTCCAAGCCAGGCTTCAGCAATATGTGAACCGTGAACTTCCTGATGTTCAAGCTGGTTTTAGAAAAGGCAGAGGAACCAGAGATCAAATTGCCAATATCCGCTGGATCATAGAAAAAGCAAGAGAGTTTCAGAAAAACATCTAATTCTGCTTTATTGACTATGCCAAAGCCTTTGACTGTGTGGATCACAGTTAGCAGTGAGGAGAAAGAAGGGGAGAGGGGCAAGAAAGAGGTAGGGGATTAAAAGGTGTAAACTAGTATATATAAAATAAATCTAAGTTACATGGAAAAATTGTACAACACAGGGAATATAGCCAATAGTTTATAATAACTATAAATGGAGCATAATCTTTAAAAATTGTGAATCATTATGTTGTACACCTGCAACTTATAAAATAACATCAATCATATCTCAATTAAAAAAGAATAAAAATATTGGTGTATTATTACACACCTATTGGAATGGCTAAAAAAAAAAAAACAAAAAAACACCCAAAACAGGAAACAAAAAATAATATTAAGTGCTGACAAGGCAGCAGACTATGAATATATATGAATGCAAAATGTTATCGTTATTTTGAATAAAGGTTGTTAAATTTCTTATAAAGTTAGGCATTCAATTTTACCCAGCAATAAAAATCCTAGGTATTTTCTCAAGAAAAATGAAAGCATACATCTTCACATAAACTTGTATGTGAAATGTTTTTATCAGTTTATTCAGTATTGCCAAATCTGGAAGCAACCCATGTAGAGTGTAGATTATGTGGAATATAGAAAAATGGGACAAATGAACCTATTTGCCTTTTCAATACTGTTCATGGAGCTCTCAATACTGAAGTGGTTTGCCATTCCCTTCTCCAGTGGGCCACATTTTGTCAGAACTTTCCACCATGACCTATCCGTCTTGGGTGGCTCTACATGGCATGGGTCATAGTTTCATTGAGTTAGACAAGACTGGATCATGTGATCAGATTGGTTAGTTTTCTGTGACTGTGGTTTTCAGTCTGTCTGCCCTCTGATGGAGAAGGATAAGAGGCTTATGGAAGCTTCTTTTTTTTTTTTTAATTTTATTTTATTTTTAAACTTTACATAATTGTATTAGTTTTGCCAAATATCAAAATGAATCCGCCACAGGTATACATGTGTTCCCCATCCTGAACCCTCCTCCCTCCTCCCTCCCCATACCATCCCTCTGGGTCGTCCCGGTGCACTAGCCCCAAGCATCCAGTATCGTGCATCGAACCTGGACTGGCAACTCGTTTCATACATGATATTATACATGTTTCAATGCCATTCTCCCAAATCTTCCCACCCTCTCCCTCTCCCACAGAGTCTTGATGGGAGAGACTGACTGAGGTCTTGTTCTGATGGGCGGGGCCATGCTCAGTAAATCTTTAATCCAATTTTTAATCAAATTTTTGTGGCTGCTCCCTCCCTGTTATTTGACCTGAGGCCAAACTGTGGTGAAGGTATATGAAGATAATGGAAACCTCCTTCAAAAGGTCCCATCTCACAAGCTAGCAAAGTAATGCTCAAAATTCTCCAAGCCAGGCTTCAACAGTACATGCACTGTGAACTTCCAGATGTTCAAGCTGGATTTAGAAAAGGCAGAGGAACCAGAGATCAAATTGCCAACATCCGTTGGATCATCAAAAAAGCAAGAGAGTTCCAGAAAAACATCTACTTCTGCTTTATAGACTACACCAAAACCTTTGACTGTGTGGATCATAACAAACTGTGGAAAATTCTTAAAGAGATTGGGAATACCAGACCACCTGACCTGTATCCTGAGAAATCTGTATGCAGATCAAGAAGGAACAGTTAGAACTGGACATGGAAAAACAGACTGATTCCAAATTGGGAAAGGAGTACGTCAAGGCAGTATATTGTCACCCTGCTTATTATATGCCTCAAGAGAAATGCTGGGCTGGATGAAGCACAAGCTGGAATCAATATTGCCCAGAGAAATATCAATAATCTCAGATATGCAGATGACACCACCCTTATGGCAGAAAGAGAAGAACTAAAAAGCCTCTTGATGAAAGTGAAAGAGGAGAGTGAAAAAGTTGGCTTAAAGCTCAACATTAAGAAAACTAAGATCATGGCATCCAGTCCCAACACTTCATGGCAAATAGATGGGGAAACAATGGAAACAGTGACAGACTTTACTTATTATTATTATTATTTTGGCTTCAAAATGACTGCAGGTGGTGACTGCAGCCATGAAATTAAAAGACGCTCCTTGGAAGAAAAGTTATGACCAACCTAGACAGTGTATTAAAAATCAGACACATTACTTTGCCAACAAAGGTACATCTAGTCAAAGCTGTGTTTTTTCCAGTAGTCATGTATGGATATGAGAGTTGGACTATAAGGAAAGCTGAGCGCCAAAGAATTGATGCTTTTGTGTGGTGTGGTCTTGGAGAAGATTCTTGAGAGTGCCTTGGACTGCAAGGAGATCCAACCAGTCCATTCTAAAGGAAATCAGTCCTGAATATCCATTGGAAGGACTGATGCTGAAGCTGAAACTCCAATACTTTGGCCACCTGATGCGATGAACTGACTCATTTGAAAAGATCCTGATGTTGGGAAAGGTTGAAGGTGGGAGTTGGTGATGGACAGGGAGGCCTGGAGTGCTGCGATTCATGGGGTCGCAAACTGCTGGACATGACTGAGCAACTGAACTGCACCGACGGATGTATAAAACAGTTGACTAAGGAGAACCTGCTGTATAGCACAGGGAGCTCTACTCAGTGCTCTGTGGTGACCTAAATGGGAAGGAAATTCCAAAAAGAGGGGATATATGTGTACATATAGCTGATTCACTCTATACTGGATGCTTGGGGCTGGTGCACTGGGACGACCCAGAGGGATGGTACGGGGAGGGAGAAGGGAGGAGGGTTCAGGATGGGGAACACGTGTATACCTGTGGTGGATTCATTTTGATATATGGCAAAACCAATACAATATTGTAAAGTTAAAAAATAAAATAAAATAAAATAAATTAAAAAAAAAAGAAACTAACACAATATTACAGAGCAACTACACTCCAATAAAAATTTTTTAAAAATGCAATGATTTTTGAATCTCAAAAGTATAGTAAGTGTAAGGAGAAAGACACAAATAGCTACATACTGTATAATTCCATTTCTGTGATTTCTGAGAAAGGACAAATTACAGGATTAGAAATTATCAGTGATCGTTAGGAGTGAAGGCTCAAGGGTAATGAGATATTTGATATCTTGATTGTACTGGTGGTTACATGGCTGTGTACATTAGTCAAAATTCAGAACTGTACACCTAAAAGAAATGAAATTTACAGTATATAAATAGTATCTTACTGTGCAAATAGAGACAGAGAGAGAAAACTTTGACCTTGTTCTAGATTTTCTCTCACATTTTAAAATGAATGACACCCCAGTCTCTGAAGGTTTGATCTTGCTTTGTCACCAGGAAAAAGTGGATCTGTGACCAAGGAGAATCTGTGGGTGCTAATACATGGCATGGCTTTGCCAGCCTGGATGGCAAGGCTTTGCCTCTGCCTTGGAATCTTGCTTTGGGTGGGATCTGATTTACTGAAATCACCAGATTTCTTGGCAAGTTTGGGATCCTGTGCACCCATCTGAGAGGGGCCTGGTCTCCACTGGTGGAGGTAACCCTCAGGAGGAGCATCCATGGAAATGCTTAATAAGTGCTATGTCCTGGGCCTTATCTTAATTCTTCCAAGAACACACTGAGACAGCTTCTATGATTTATTTCTATTTTACATATGAAGAAAGTGAGGTTCAGAGAGGTTGAATAGCTTTACCATACATTTATGAAGTGGGCTGATGACCTAAACATGGCTTTGTTTAGCTTTAGTTAGGAGGCAACAGGGGCTTCTCAGGTAGTGCTAGTGGGAAAGAACCTACTTGCCAATGCGGGAGACGTAAGAGATGCGGGTTTGATCCCTGGGTCTGGAAGATCCCCTGGAGGAGGGCATGGCAACCCACTGCAGGATTCTTGCCTGGGGAATCCCTTGGACAGAGGGCCCTGGAGGGCTTCAGTGCAGAGGGTCACACGGAGTCGGACACGACTCAGCACACAGGTGCCAGGCATCAGGGGTGCTGCCCTTCCCCCACTTCATACTAAGGTAGTGCTTATTACCACGTGCTACACCCTTCCCCTTTTTTCTTCTTGAAGTTATTTGTTAACTTGATTTTGCTTGAATCAAGTTGCCGGAAATAGGAGTCAGCAATTCTCTGTTGTATTTTCCTCGAGGAGGGGACTAGGGCTTGGGCACAAGTCCCTGCCGGCTGTTACCTGTGACAGAGTGTGTGAGAGTGTGGTTTGCTGCGGCCTTCACCTCCATCTCTGACCCAGGAACGGCCCAGTTCCCATGGACTCCAGGAGTGAGTCTGGACCAGATGTCTGTCCTTGAACAAGTGGCCTCCAATGTGCCCTGCCGGAGATGGCACTAGTTTCACTAGGACAGCTCAGACGGCTGAGCAGTCTCCGTCTTTCTTTTTCTCTAGGGCTTGGGACCAAGGCCAAAGTTGTGCATTTTGTTGCAGTGCACTGTGATTCCAGACTTGCTCAGACATGTAACATAGGTCCTGGTGAATCCTGCCAGTTAAGGACAGCTAAGAAATGCCACCTTAATTATTATGTCACTGTTCACCTTTTCTTTCTTGGAAATGAATCTTGGTGTCATCTTGGAATTCATACTTTTTTCTTGACCTCCTCATGTGAAGAAAATCTTCTGTATATAACCAGACAGCCCTCCATATCCATGGATTATCCATCCATGGATTCAACCAATCTGGGATTGAAACTATTTGGAGAAAAAATTCTAGAAAGTTCCAAAAGGTAAAACTTGAATTTGGGCATCTATTTACATAGAATTTACATAGTATTATAAGTAATAACAGTAATAATAAATAGGCATTATAAGTAATCTAGAGATGATTTAAAGTATACGGGAGGATGCACACAGGTTATAGCAAGCACTAGCCCATTTTATATATGAGACCTGAGCATCTGTGGATTTTGGTATCTGAGAAGTTCCTGGAACCAATCCTCAATGGATACCAAGAGATGAAAATAATCCACTCTGTCAACATGACACTTTTCAACACGTATCCCCAACAGAAGAAAGCAGAATATTTCCAGGGTGGCCAAACCCACTCTTTTTTTTTTTTTTTTTTTTGCTCTAGTTGCCTCCTTGCAGGGCCCAACCCTGTGGCTCTCAAGTGCATAGAGCAGGCTGCCCCTGCTCTTAGGTCCCCCTGCCCCAGCCCCTCTTCAGACTTCCCAAGCCAGTCTTCCTCACTAACTCACTCACACTAGTGTCGCATTCAGCTCAGAAGTTCTCCAGTTTAAATCAGCCTTGCCCAGTGTCTCATTCTGGCAAAGTGACAATAAGTTGTTGTTTAGTTACTCAGTCATGTCCGACTCTTTGCAACCCCATGGACTGCAGCACGCCAGGCTTCCCTGTCCTTCACTATCTCCTGGAGTTTGCTCAAACTTGTGTCCATTAAGTCAGCGATGCCATTCAAACATCTCATTCTCTGTTGTCCCCTTCTCCTCCTGTCTTCAATCTTTCCCAGCATCAGCGTCATTTCCAATGAGTCAGTTCTTCGCATCAGGTGGCCAAAGTATTGGACCTTCAGCTTCAGCATCAGTCCTGCCAATGAATATTCAGGATTGATTTCCTTTAGAATTGACTGGTTTGATTTCCTTGCAGTCCAAGGGACTCTCAAGAGTCTTATCCAACACCACAGTTCAAAAGCATCTATTCGGTGGTGCTCAGTTTTCTTTATGGTCCAACTCTCACATCCATACATGCCTCCTGAAAAAACCATAGCTTTGATTATATGGACCTTTGTCCACAAAGTAATGTTGGAAAAATAAGTAGCACTGAGATAAAATAATTCCTGCTAATGATGCATTTGGATAACGGCTCCCCCTTCATTGTTTATACATTTCTTCAATAGAATGTATAATACACACTATATGCTGCCTTCCAGAGCAGAATAATGATGTCATTAAGGTCCTAACAAACAGAAATGGCCTTGGTTAAGGAAAAACCAGGGTTTGGGAGGGCCTCCCATTTTGGGCAGCTGGTGGGCAGCAACCATTCTGGAAAGCTTACTCAGAAAAAAGCCCAGTTTTGCCAAGTTTTGATGCAAGTGTGTCTAGAGATGTAAACACCGCAATGAAACAATGCAGGAATTAAATACAGCACTTAGGTAAGACATTTGACTTTCTGTTCAGTTCCCAGAACCAAACAGCTGCTCTGCTCTTTGCTGTTTTCATGCCTTCCTGCAGTGCAGATGCTTCCACTCAGAACCGTGACCTTACATCCCTCTCCACTGAGCCACGAGCGTTGTCCTCCCATGCTGTACACGAGCAGGACTACTTCCTCCTTCCACCTGGTAGTACTTTCCTTCAAAGGCAGAGCCGATCTCATTCATTACTGAAATAAGTTGATGGGATGCAGTGGTTTCAGTCCTAGATTCCTGGTGCCGGAGTGCCAGGTTCTGTCTTGTTCCCCACCTCCTAGCTGCATCACCCACCCTCCTGCATAGAATGAGGATTGTGACATGGTCTACCATCCGCGAGGAGTGTCGAATATTTCATGAGTTATTTAGGAAAAGGGCTCAGGGATGTTTCTGGAGAGGGTGTCATGCACCACATGTTGGCTTTATGATCACTGCCAGCACACGGCAGGGGCAGGGGTACTGTGCATCCAGAGATGAGTTCCTCCTAGAGCATCTGCTAAAGCACAAACTCAAAGCTACTCTGAAGATGCCTTCTTTCTTCTCTGCACTGCTATAAACCCTGCTATACTTGGGAAAATGTATCAGTCTTCAAAGCCCTTCCGTATAGATATGAAGATGTTTCATAATAAGACAAATGCAGCTTTTTATGAACAACAAAATATGGGAAATACCCAACTTAATTTAAATCCAAGTGAAATCTCCCTCATCTTCTCACATTCTAATGTAGGGGGTCAGATTTCTGTGAGCCATGTTTGGGGGAGGCCAGCCCAGCCCATACATGGCTCTCAGAGAGGCTGCCCAGATCTTTACCCCTGCCTGGGCAGGATGGGTGTGGAGAAGTCTCAGCATGAGTCGTAAATGACCTGGTGTGCGTGTCTGAGGTGTGGAGAGCAGAAAGGTGAGGGCTCTTTTGGCCAAGTTGCTCTGGATTCTGTCAACATGACTTTTATCCTCATCGTGGTCTCTTCCAACACTGCTCAAGATATGAGAGCAAAATGCAATCAAATCCAGGTCCCCTGCAGCCCTTCCCATAGATGGTTTTGTTTGTCAACTTGATGGAAACTTAACAAGTTAAGAATTCCCCAGCCCATCCAGAATTGAAATCTCTAGTACTTGAGATTAAAAAGCTTGCTCTAAAATAAACAAATTTTAATTTATCTTTTACTCTTCTTTCTGACCCATCTCCTCCTCTTCTCTTCCTGTCCCCAACGCTTTTTTTTTTAAATTTTATTTTATTTTTAAACTTTACATAACTGTATTAGTTTTGCCAAATATCAAAATGAATCCGCCACAGGTATACATGTGTTCCCCATCCTGAACCCTCCTCTCTCCTCCCTCCCCATACCATCCCTCTGGGTCGTCCCAGTGCACCAGCCCCAAGCATCCAGTATCGTGCATCGAACCTGGACTGGCAACTCATTTCATACATGATATTTTACATGTTTCAATGCCATTCTCCCAAATCTTCCCAACGCTTTTCATTTTCAGGGAAAAAAAGAAAAGAGATTTTTTGATCTTGTTTACAATTTTTAAGCTTGTTTAATCAAAGGACAAGATAGCTTTGAAAGTCCTGCTTTGGTGCTTTCATTTTGAGAAATGAAGTTTGGCACTATTTCATCCTCATTCAATGTACTTTTAAGGTGCAGATATCCACCACCAAAGGCTTCCCTGATGGCTCAGCAGTAACGACTCTGCCTGCAATGTAAGTGATGCAGGAGATGCAGGCTTGATCCCTGGGTTGGGAAGTTTCCCTGAAGGGGGAACTGGCAATGCACTCCAGTATTCTTGTCTGGAAAAATCCCACGGACAGAGGAGTGTAGAGGACTACAGTCCAACGTGTCACAAAGAAACTTGACTGAACAACTGGGCATGCGTGCCTCCACCACCAAAGGGCATCACATGTACGAACAAACAGGCCCATCAGTGCTGCACAATAGCAGGTACCATGGACAACGGGGCACTGAGCCATTTCCCCACATGGGAAGAAAAAAGCGAAAGTGCTAGTCATTCAGTCATGGCTGACTCTCTGGGACCCCATAGGCTGTAGCCCACCAGGCTTCTTTGTCTATGGAATTCTTTAGGCAAGAATACTGGATTGGGTAGCCATTCCTTTCTCCAGGGGATCTTTCTGACCCAGGCATTGAAACCAATCTCCTGCATTGCAGATCTGAGCCACCTGGGAAGCTCATATGGAAAGAAAGAGAAAAACCCAAGCAAAGAACCCCAAATAGCTCCACTTTCCTTTCGAGCAGTCTTGCGCAGGGCCACTTAGCCAGGGCAGGACTAATCGGTGCCAGGTGCCTTGTAGACATGCCAGGCTGACAGGTGTCCCTCTCTTTCTGTGGGAGCATGAGTTCATAACACATCCTTGCCTGGTGCATATTTGAATCTCATTTCTGGAGCTGTACCTAAAGACGGCAGCCTTTGTCTGTGGGGAAGGAAAAAAAAAAAAAAAAACAAATCACACTGGAAAGTGGGAAAAGAGCCTGCATGATCAGTGCCTTACTCAACTGAAAAATACTAAGAAGTCACCTGGATTTGGAGCTGATACTAAGTACAGGAAGTAGTAAGTATCACTAAGTACATGATAGCTATCTTTTGGTGGTTTTCAAACTGGTCATTGTAAGATTCTATTTTCCAGATGTACTCTACTTTGACCCTTCCTATATGAAAGAGCGGTTGGTCTGGTTACACTGGGAGTGGGGGGGTCCAGAGTGCTGTGGGTGTGGCATCTTCCTCGGCTGCTCCCACACAGCACCCCTCCTTCCTGCATCTTTGAGCCACGAGCTCCTCAACATGTGGAGCATCCTGAGAAACAATGAACACATACTGCCTCTGATTTTACAAGAGGACACTGAGGCTTGAGGATGAACCAAGGTGCCAAGGTCGTGGTGCTGGCGCTGCTGAGACCATCAGCAACCAGCCACCGTATGGACAGCACATGCTCATTCTCTTCGACAGAAAGTAAACATTTAAACTACTTTGACCAAGAATGTAAAGCCATGGATTGAGAGAACCCACTTAGAGCCAGCAGAGCCCTTCAGGGCTTTCTCTTTTTCCCGTAGATTCAGTATTTTGGATTCTGCAAGCAAAAATATTCTGGAACAGGAGATTTGGTTTGATTGACATGCCTGTACTGGTAATAGGAGAACTTGGAGAGCTGAGTTCCTTCCCATCCTCCCCTCCATGCATCTCTTCCAGGCCTTCAACTAGCTTCTGAGAGAGAGGAACAGGACCGGCTCCAGTCACACCGAGAGCCCTGGAGCCTGCCTCCCACAGCCGGGGAGAGACAGCCAGGCCGGCAGAGCCTGTGTGTGCATGTATATGTAAGTAGCATGATTTTTCCTTCTACTAAAAAATAATACAGTTCATAAGGAACACTCATAAAATGCAATAAGCATAAAAAAGAAAGGTCACCACAGAGAAACTTTAAGGATCTGCCCTCCATTTCACCAAAATAGGATCACACAGCTTAGAACCCCCTTTTATTTTTTTGTGATAAATATCTATACATATTATATAATTTCTAATGGTTTTGTAATATCCCCTTATGCTGTAAGTCATTCAGCTAAATTTCTACTTTCAAACTTTTTTGCTTTTATAAAGAAAACTTCTATTACTATTTTTATTCATAAATCTTTGCCTATTTCCCTGGAATGAATTCCTAGAGGTGGAATTGATGATTATATAAGGTGAACAATTTAAACAGTATTATCAAACTGCTTTTCAAAAGTTCTCAAATTTTCTCTGAGAACTGCACAATTCCCTACACCTTTCATCATGTTGGCTGATCCAGGTCAGAAAAGGTGTTATGGATCCGCAGACCAAGCAGAAATACGGGAAGGACTAAGCTAAGGACCGTGTCTTCAGGGAATGGCATGTTGCATTCAAATTGTACTTTTGTTTTACTAAGAGAATTTCTACAGATGTGCTGGGTGTCAGTTTTCAAAAATTAACATAGGAAAGCAAAAAAAAGCAAAGAACAAAAAATGAAGAGTGCTTGTTGGCTTCCTTGTATCTCCAGAAGGAACATCAGGCGGAGGCTGGACAGGGCTGCAACCTGATTTGACCCTGTGTCACTGAATCATCACGTCACTGCACCTCTGCGGGGGCGTGTTGATATCACAGCGCCTCCTGGAGCTCAGCGCTCACCACCTCAGTGCAAGAGCTGCAGGAGGGGGCAGGGGCACAGACTGCCTCTTCACTTCTTCCCAGCAGGAGGGAGGCGCAGAGAAGTGGGGGCAGCTGAGGCTGGCCTGTCTGCCCCCTCGCTGGCCTCCAGCAGTCTCTTTTTTTGTGGTCTGAGCCCTGGTTGATTGGCAGCAAGGTGAGGGTGGTAGCTTTCCTGTGTCTCTGACTCTGCCTCCACAGTGGTCACCCATCAAGGAAGTGAACCAAAAAAAAGAATAAAAAAGCTGCGTGGCACCATCTTTTCTGGCCCTGCCTTCCATGGCGCTTTTGTTCCCTCTCTCCTGGTCTTCTCTCCACCTCTCCCTTCTGCCCCTGTGAGGATGAGGTAAGGCAAGGAATCTGTGGGTGGTAGAGGAGGCACTGAATGGGGTGTGTAACCGATGTCCCCTGTGTCTGCTCTAGACTCACGGAGAGCTGACCCACGAGCTCAACACACTGCCCTGGACTCTGTTCAGGGAAGATGCACTTGGGGTTGGGGCTTCCAGAATGTCCCTCAGTCTCTTTATACCTGGATTTTCTCTCTGCCCTTCAGCTGCCCTCAGCTTTCCCTTCCCTCCTCTGCAGACAGGATATTACCCATGAAGTCCACCCTTCTCTTGCCAGGACCCTAGCTCCTTTGCCTCTCTGTGCTCAGGCTCTCCAGCCAGGACTTGCTCACACCTGTTCTTTCCATGCTTGTAACTGGACTGCTGACAGCTGGAGAAAGCGACGCGGCCCTGTAGATAGATGGGCACCACTCCATATGAGTCACCTTGAACCACAGCTGGGCACTTAGTGCCTCCAGAGGCCTTCTGTTTGCTATTGTTTTCCACTCTCTACAGAAGGATTCCCAAAACTTCTCCCTGTCCTCCAACAGTTGCTACTTACTGAAACACCCAACTGGCCCAAGGCACACATGCTTGTTTATCAAGTGGCAACTGATCCTTCTTCCATTTCTGAAAGAATTAAGAACAATTATCGAATAGGAAATCCATTATTTTGAAGAGCTGACCCCAAATAGGGTGAGGGAAGGAATGTGACAAAGAGGAGGATGTAGGAAGGAGCCTTCCTCTGGGGAAGGAAGACAAGTGTCAACCCCCCAACTTGGCAGGCTTCCTTTTATTTTTTTTTCGGGCTTCCTTTTGAAGCCTTCTTCCATCAGGTCTTGCCCATCGCGGTCAGGGCTCCCGAGGAGACGGTGCAGATGGCGTCCTTGCCCACGGCCGGGCAGTGACGAGACTCTGGAGAGCAAACCCACAGGGTGTGTCTCCATTATTCCCCGGGTGCTCCTTTAGATTCAAGATGACTGTGGTCAGACAGCTTTCCACTGAGATTTGATTAATAATTTTATTCCTGGGCTGTATTCCCTGGGACACATTGAGGTTCACGCTCAGTGGCTAACTTTTTTCAAGTTTTTCATTTCTATCCACTTCCCTCAACTTTGGACGTAGCACACAGCCACAGAAATGTGCACAGAGAATCCAATGCACAAGAAACGAGCATTGACTCCTTGAACAGAAAGTCTGTGTATGTCCAGGGACTTGGGGAGTGGAGGCCTCTTTCCACTCTTCAGCAGATGACCAGTCTCATGAGTTGGGCTCTGTCGTGTGTACCTTAACTTTCCAGGAAGGGGCAGCAGAGCAGGCTAGCGGGCATGCACTGCGAGGTTGAGAGGACCACATGCATTCACTTAGAGAAGGCAGGGCCCTGCCAGTCTGCTCGGACCTGCTGCCAGCTGGCAGCAGGACTGAGTCCTCCCCCAGGAGAGCCGAGAGCGTGGAAGGCCGGCCTGGGGCCTGGCCTGGTGAGTGAGCGGTAGCTTTCAATGTATGGAGTATCTAGTGAACACTGGCCAGGACAGCCTGGCTCCTCACAATTCCCTTCCCAGTTTTCTGCCAGGGACTTTAATTTTTTCTAAGGGAAAACTTTGCATTTGTTTTTGGTATCTTTAGTGTGTGTGTGTGTTTGCTCTTGGTGCTAAGCCTCTGTGATTATCTATAGGAACTGGCAGAAGCCCTCTCGCCTTTTCTCACTTTGAATGTCTGACCTTGTGACCTTGTGTTCTTGTGAAACCTCTGCTATGTAATCTCATCAGTCTCCTTCCTGTGCATTTTCCCTGATTTCCCTTGGACTCTCCCATGGGCATTTTTATGTCAGTGGACTGGAATGTTTCTTTCGGCCCTGGGAAAAGCTCCTCTGGTCTTAGTGAATTCAGAAGTGGAGGAATTCATAAGATTTAGGGAGTCTGCCTCAAATTGCCTCCTAGTATAACTTCCCACAAGGACTGGAGAAAGGTTAGAACATTCCCCTGCAGTGTCCGGGGATGGCAAGGGGCAGGTTCCCCTTTCCTGCCGAAGTCACGAGGAGCCAGCCAGGACCACAAGCACACAGGCTACAGCCAAGGGCCCAAGCAGAGGCTGCAGTACTAAGGGCCACACACTGGTGCCTTCGAGCAAGATCTGACAGAAGGAAGCAGCCTGGGGAAGGCAGCCATTTTCTTAAAACTGCACATTGTAGTAGACGGCGGAGAGGGGGTAACAGTCTCTACACACAGCGGAGATCGGGTAACAGTCTCTACACATAGCAAAGAGAGAGAGTAACAGTCTCTACACACGGCAGAGAGGGGGATAACAGTCTCTACATACAGCAGCGAGAGAGTAATAGTCTCTACACACAGCAGAGAGAGGGTAACAGTTAGTCTTGTTTTATTTTGGGCTGAGTGGTACTGTAAGGTTGTATCAGGTTACAAGGAAGGTAAGTGCCTCTTGGGAACCTTGCAACATCCAGGCCTAGCCAGTCTTTAAGGCTGATTTTATCCAAAGCAGACAAATTCTTGATCTGATTTGAGGTGGTGTCAGGAAGCTCCAGTATTACATGCGTGAAGTTCAGTCATTATAGCCATTCTTTCATTTGATGGGTTGTCCCCAGTTACAGTTAAAATATCTTTGTGTGTATAATTCTTTGAGCATTTATTTACTCCTAAGTGTAAATTAATTTATTGAATATTATTAAACATAGTAGTTAATTGAGGGCTGATTCCTTCCCTTTATGTATTTATTCTATCAACATGCATTTAATCTTGTCTGAGGGCAAGATACTGTGTGAGTTGAAAGAGGAGGAAGACCTGTCTTCTGCCCTAAGTGAGCTTAAAATGCTACCATAAGATACCAAATACTAAGCCATAAGAATAACACAAATGGAAAAAAAAAAAATCGATTGAGAGCAGGAACTAAGGACAAACAGCTGGGGAATTCAGAGTGCATGTTGAGAGGCCATAGGAAGGTTAAGCCTTTGTGAAAGATGGTGAAGATCTCAAGTGGAGCTGATGACGATGCCGGGGGTGCCAAGTGAAGAGACAAGCGAGGAAGGCATTCCTGGGGAAGGAAAGCTATAAGCAAAGGTGCTGGGGGTGGGAAACTGCCACATTTGTTTAGAGATTTCAAGTCATTCAGTTTGACTTAAAGGAAAGGTGCCTGTGAAAGGATAATAGGAGATAAAGATAAAAAAAAGGCATTTTGAGGCCTAGGTTCAGAGGATCTTGAGTGCCAGGCCAAGGAGCAAGGTGTCTCATCTGATAGACAATGAAGAAGACCTTGTGAAAGTTTGTGGACAGGAGTGCCAGGATTCAAACTGTGCATAAGACTGATCTAGGGGTCAGGAGGGTGGTAAATATGGATTGGAGCTTCCTGGGGGATATTTCTTGAGGTCATGAAGGCTTGAACTAGATTGATAGTGGTAGGAACTGGAAGACCATCTCACCCATGAGATGGTCTCTTGGCTATAGAGGAGCTGTGGTCCACCAGGGGGCGGAGGTGTCGAGCATGGGTACATGGGAAAATGTGGAAGAGAAAGAGCCAGCCCAAGAGACAGAGCCGGCTGAGGTGGAAATCTAAGGTGTGCCCGCTAGACACTGGGACTGGGGGCAGCGCTGGCCTCCAGGCCCAGCGGGTTCTCACAGGTGGGGAGAGCAGTGAGTGAGCATGACAGGGTGGGAGGATCAGGGGAGGAGCATGGCCAGCATTTGACTTCATTCACGAACGTTTTTACTGTGATGGGTCCTGTTCTGGGTGCTAGGATTCAGGATGACCAGGGACAAGTCACTGCTTTCCCGGAGCTTTTCTTTTGTAACAGGATATCTAATTAGGTCACATTCTTAGGCAGAGCGCTAAATCACAGCTTTCCTTCACTAGTTATCATTCTCGGTGTGGGATAATTTAGCATCTGTTGCACCTCAAACTAAAGACAGGACTTCCAGCTCCTCAAGGAGTTCTGAACTCTTCCCAGTCAATACCCCTGGCACCTGCCTACAGCTTCCTGTAAGGCCACCCACCTACAGCTACCTGCCCCTATCAGAAGTAACTACTTTTCTGACATCCATCATCACACATTTATTCTGCTTTGTTCTTGAACTATAAAAGGTAATTACACATTTTAGGGAGCTTCTTTTGCTCAATATTGTGTTGTTGAATAGAATAATAATTGTTTTCTTATTCTTTTTTAAAATTTCGGGGTATTCCATTGCACAAATATCCCACATTCTATTTATCCATTCTACTACTGACAGACATGGGTTGTTTTCAGATCTTGGCTGTTAAGAACAGATGTGCCAAGAGGCTTTGCACCCATGATATTTGATGAACAAATGCACTCACTTCTCTCTGATGTGTTACTAGGAGTGAAGTTGCTGGATATTCATTAACTGTGTATTAAGTACCTATTTTATATCTGGCTCTGTGCTGGGTGTTTGATAATTATTAAATGTGAGCAGAAACATGGTCCCTGTTCTCATTAATAGTCATAGTAAACGTGTGACTCTGAAAAAAAGGAAGATGTAATATACACTTTTACCTTTTTTCAGCATATTTAGGGCTGCCCACTTCCTGGAGACAAGTGGTTAATGCCCCACTGCTGGGGCTGGACTAGAGGTGGGTTTCCAGTGGGGCTTGGGTGGAGGGAAGTGAGTTCAGCTTGGCTGCCTGAGGGCCCTGTCTGCCCAGTCCCCAGGTACATTCCTTGGCCTGGGGGGCATTTCTGGCCTTGATCTCTGGCTCTGGAGGTGGCTGGGATAATTGAGAGCTTATGCCCCACTCCCCAAAGACTGGTTTTAGCACATATCTAACCTGCATTTTAATATTATTCCTTCTGACTGGAAGCATTTGGAAATGGTCCTTGCCCTGCTTTTAAAAGGTGGTGTTATTTTACGAACATTTAGACATTGATTAATAAAATTCCAAACCCATTAACTAATGGGGGAAATGCCAAACTTTTTTTGTGTATATCCAAGAAAGTAAATGTAATAAAAACTATCCCAAAAGGTAAGTTAAATTATATATAGCCTTTAGGTTTTTTTTTTTTTTTTTCCTCCTGATGGCCTCACCAGATGTTTTAAAATACAGGACACAGGCCTTTCCCCCCTTGTTTTCTCCAGGGAAAGAGGAAAGAAAACTTGGCTCAGCTCTACTTAACTTGGGGGAGGAAAAAAAAAAAAAGCTGTAACAGGTATGCTGGAAATCCCCAAGCTGAAGGCAAATATGAAGGCAAGGGAACAAAACTGTTGGTTTTTTACCTAGTTTTTCTTACTCGCCTCCACCCAGCCTTCTCAGATCACCGTCAGGAATTCTGCTTTGATTGCCGGAGCGAGAAGCTGGGTTTGTCAGGTCCCCTGGGGATGGGGAGGCAGGTTAGGAGCGGGGGTAGGGGCGGGGCGCGCTGAATGGGGTCCATCTTGGCTGATGCATCTCTCGTCTCCCACCTCACGGGGCGAGGCCGCGGCTTGAGGAGCAGGGATGGCGGGTGCACAGTGAAGGGTCGTGCCAGCAGCTCTCTGCAAACTGCCTTCTGAGGCTCTGGGATTCTGTTGTAAACCCAGATTTTGATTTTTGCACCTTCCCTCAACCCCCATCCAAGTTCCCTGAATCTGAAAGGCAATAAAAACGGCTCAACACTTGAGAGAGGGGATCTGTCAAATCCTTCAGGTCACATCCTCTGTTTCTGCCATGATTAGCCATGGAAATAAACGTTTCGAACCTCGCTGCAGCTCCTCCCGCTTGGGCTCAGAGCTGGCTGCCGCAGAGCCCGGGCCTCTCCTCTGCTTCCAGCACTTTCCGTGGAGTCTCGAAGACTTGTTTAGAAGGAAAAGCAGAAGTGGGCGTTCCTCTGAGGCTTTACCTAAGCCTTAAAATTCTCCTTGAGAACAGCGTTCCCGGTGTTACCTTGGCGCACTGACTGCAGCGGGACGCCAGGAAGCCCTTGGAGGTGCCTCCGGTGCAGGCCGCAGACCCGACTCCTCCCGTTGCGGCGCCTCCGTGGCCGCAGAGGGGAAGGGGAGGCTCTGCGGAGAACCGCCCTGGCCCAGAGTGTAGGCAGGCCAGAGCCTTCACAGTCGGTGGTGTGGAACAGTCTCTTCACAGCAAGTGCAGACAGGCCAACTTTTATTCATCATCTTTAACTTCCCTTTGGGCAGAGTTTTCTATTCTGACTGCCCAGCAGAATCACTTGGAAACTTTAAAAAATTTATAAAAACACACAAATAGCAAAAGCAAGTAATGAACCTCAAAGGCAGTGGGTAGGATGATGGAGTTTAGTTCAGTTAGCAGCGTATCTGTGACACTGCCGTGTTTTAGTAGAGAAGGCTAGTGTCCTAAAATATCTTAGAAATGCAGCCCCCTGGGGCTAGAACACAACCAGGGTTCTAAAAGGAAGTCCTTGGCGACAGGCAAGGGGAGGAGATGAAGTCAAGGGGAAGAGACTGGGGAGAGACAGGGCAGTGAAGAAGGAAGAAAAAAAATCTAGACAGTAGTTGACCCTCTGCCAACGCTGTGACCTTGGCAGAACCCTCTAACCTCAGATGGGCTTGGGAAGAGTGAAGAGACAATCATAGCATATGGCTTAAGAAGGTGAGCTCTGAAGCCTCACTCTGGATTCATCTCAACTCTACTGTTTATCAGCTGTATGACCTTGGGCAAGTGATGTAATCCTTCTGAACTTCAGCTTCCTCATCCATAAAATCAGGATTATGGAGTAGTCCTGAGCTTTAGACAGAATAATGTATGTAAACTTCTTGGAAAAGTACTTGACACACATTAAGTGTTCAATGTATTTGCTATTGTTATTGTCTGTCTCCAGGGTCAGTTAATGGAAGCCACGCGGGCAGCATTTTTATCTTGTGCATCATCAATTTATTTAATATAGATAATGACTCTTCATAGGGCTACTTATCTGCTACCTTACTTATTTAAAGGCTATTATGGGTGTATGTGTTAGGAGGAAAGGAAATGGATCAGATAGTGACAATCATTGTTTCCTTCACAAATAATGTACTGTGGAGGTTAGAGTTTAATGCTTAGTATGTATTTTGAAGATTGTTATTCTAGAACTTCCAGATGTACAAGCTGGATTTAGAAAAGGCAGAGGAACCAGAGCTCAAATTGCCAACATCCATTGGATCATAGAAAAAAGCAAGAGAGTCCCAGGAAAACATCTACTTCTCCTTCACTGACTATGCTAAACCCTTTGTGTGGATCACAACAAACTGTGGAAAATTCTTCAAGAGATGGGAATACCAGACCACCTTACCTGCTTCCTGCAAAACCTGTATGCACGTCAAGAAGCAACAGTTAGAACTGGTCATGGAACAAAGAACTGGTTCAAAATTGGGAAAGGAGTACATCAAGGCTGTGTATTGTCACACTGCTAATTTAACTTATATGAAGAGCACATCATGCAAAATGCTTGGCTGGATGAAGCTCAAGCTTGGATTAAGATTGCCAGAAGAAATATCAATAACCTCAGATATGCAGATGACACCACCCTAATGGCAGAAAATGAAGTGGAACTAAAGAGCTTCTTGATGAAGGTGAAAGAGAGAGTGAAAAAGCTGGCTTAACGCTCAACATTCAAAAAACTAAGAACATGGCATCTGGCCCCATCACTTCATGGCAAATAAATGGGGAAAATAATGGAAACAGTGACAGATTTTATTTTCCTTGGTTCCAAAATTGCTGTGGATGGTGACTGCAGCCATGAAATTAAAAGATGCTTACTCCTTGGAAGAAAAACTATGACAAACCTACTGCTGCTGCTGCTGCTGCTGCTCAGTCGCTTCAGTCATGTCCGACTCTGTGCAACCCCATAGAGGGCAGCCTGCCAAGCTGCCCGGTCCCTGGGATTCTCCAGGCAAGAACACGGGAGTGGGTTGCCATTTCCTTCTCCAATGCATGAAAGTGAAAAGTGAAAGTGAAGTTGCTCAGTCGTGTCCGACTCTTAGCGACCCCATGGACTGCAGCCTACCAGGCTCCTCCGTCCATGGGATTTTCCAGGCAAGAGTACTAGACAGTGCATTAAAAAGCAAAGATGTCACTTTGCTGACAAAGGTAGTCTTATCAAAGCTATACTTTTTCCAATAGTCATGTACAGTGTGAGAGTTGGACCATAAAGAAGTCTGAGCGCCAAAGAATTGATGTTTTTAAACTGTGGTGCTGATAAAGACTCTTGTGAATCACCTGGACAACAAGGAGAACAAACCAGTCAATCCTAAAGGAAATCAGTCCTGAATATTTATTGAAAGGATTGATGCTGAAGCTGAAGCTCCAGTAGTCTGGCCACCTGAGGTGAAGAATTGACTCATTGGAAAAGACCCTGATGCTGTTAAAGATTGAGTATGGAAGGAGAAGGAGGTAACAGAGGATGAGATGGTTGGATACATCATTGACTTAATGAATATGAATGACTAAATAACAACAAAATTCTCCTCTCCATCTTCTAGTTTTTATTCTAAACTTTTGTCTTAGGACAAAGAAGGTTTTGCTGCATTCAGTTCAGTTCAGTTCAGTCGCTCAGTCATGTCTGACTCTTTGCAACCCCATGAATCGCAGCACGCCAGGCCTCCCTGTCCATCACCAGCTCCCAGAGTTCACACAAACTCATGTTCATAGAGTCGGTGATATAATCCAGCCATCTCATCCTCTGTCATCCCCTTCTCCTCCTGCCCCCAATCCCTCCCAGCATCAGGGTCTTTTCCAATGAGTCAGCTCTTCGCATGAGGGGGCCAAAGTATTGGAGTTTCAGCCTCAGCATCAGTCCTTCCAATGAACACCCAGGACTGGTCTCCTTTAGGATGGACTGGTTGGATCTCCTTGTAGTCCAAGGGACTCTCAAGAGTCTTCTCCAGCACCACAGTTCAAAAGCATCAATTCACCAGCATTCAGCTTTCTTCACAGTCCAACTCTCACATCCATACATGACCACTGGAAAAACTATAGCCTTGAGTAGATGGACCTTTGTTGGCAAAGTAATATCTCTGCTTTTTAAAATGCTATCTAGGTTGGTCAGAACTTTCCTTCCAAGGAGTAAGCATCTTTTAATTTCATGGCTGCAATCACCATCTGCAGTGATTTTGGAGCCCCCCAAAATAAAGTCTGACACTGTTTCCACTGTTTCCCCATCTATTTGTCATGAAGTGATGGGACCAGTTGCCATGATCTTAGTTTTCTGAATGTTGAGCTTTAAGCCAACTTTTTCACTTTCCTCTTTCACTTTCATCAAGAGGCTTTTTAGTTCTTCTTCACTTTCTGCCATGAGGGTGGTGTCATCTGCATATCTGAGGTTATTGATATTTCTCCTGGCAATCTTGATTCCAGCTTGTGCTTCTTGCAGCCCAGTATTTCTCATGATATACTCTGCATGTAAGTTAAATAAGCAGGGTGACAATATACAGCCTTGACGTACTCCTTTTCCTATTTGGAACCAGTCTGTTGTTCCATGTCCCGTTCTAACTGTTGCTTCCTGACCTGCATACAGGTTTCTCAAGAGGCATTAAAGACCCAGAAATCTCATTGGCTTTACCCAACCCAAATTCCTTTTTCACACACATGCTATGTCCTCTGTGTGTTGGCAGAGGGCGTGCTGCGTCTGTCCATCTCTAGAAACCCAGGACAGAGGCTCCATCTTGCTGTGCTTTCTAGGTCTTCACAGCTATGGGAAGAGAATGTAGAAAATGATGTACTGTTTCCTAAGCTTCTACAGAAGTAACACTAGGGCATTTCTCTGTAGCTGAGTTGCTTTATTAAGTTCTGAGTCTTCCCTTTCCAGATATGATTTTCCTTATAATTTTATAGTCACACTTTTCTTGATTCTGCTTTTGGAGAAAGCATTATAAAAATAATAAGCTAATGGTGATTTTTATCACTATAAAACCAGATCTCCTTCTTACTCTCACAAGAGATGTTTGCCCCAGTGAGAAGAGAATGTGTTTTAAAAAATATATTTTAATGTTTCTCCCTTTTCATTTATTTTCTGCTTATTGTTTTCCCAAATTCCTGGTTTTCCAAAATCCTCAAGGGAAGAAAAAAGTCTGAAAGAGTCCTACTCCTTTACCATCACCTGCTGCAAGAACTTGAGTACAGTTGGCATCTGCTCATCTCACATGCTCAACCCAGATGTCTGATGTGTGGTAGTCAAGGCAAGTGAGATGCTTCCAGGGGCCTGACCCTCTCCTTTGTCATGTCCATAGTCAGAATGTCTGTGGAATTGATCTCCGCAACTAAAGAAATAGATTCAGTAAAGTAGATGGGCCATTCATTGAACAAACACTTACTGAGCACCTAGCCTACGCTGGACACTGGGCTAGTTCTTCTCAGTCAGCACAGTGATTCAGCTGGACTCAGACCTTGGCAAGGGAAGAAAGCAAGTATGGGGTTCCCCAGAGAGCACGTTGATGCAGTGTGACCCTGTGACCTTTCCTCTTGTTTCCAATTGCAGACTCCTCTCGTAGTGGGACGGGAATGTCCCACCATGCTCACTGTTGTTGTCCTTTCCTCCGTTACTGCCTCTCCTCCACCAAGGCTGAGGTGCCAATTCAAATTCTACCATCCTTGGAAACCAGATGAAGACTTACATCTTTCCTCAGCTCTGAAGGCTTTCAGTGCTCACCCCTTCTCCTTATCTACAAAAGCCCATTGAACATGCCTCTCTGCTACCTGTTAGGGCAACCACCTATGACTTAACCACTTATGACTTAACCATTTTGGAGAGGCAGTCTATTCTCTTTATATCAAGTTTCTTTAAGAAAATGGTCTTGTTTCCTCTCAAGTTAATGGATTCAAAGTAGCTAACCCATTGGAGGTACCTGTGGTTAGGTCCTACACAATATCTTTCAGTAAGAGATGCATGATAAGTAAATATTGAATAGAAGTAAACTTGACCTGGCTGTCTCTTTTTTTCCTCCCAGGAAGATGGAAAGAGAAGTTGTGACTACCTTTGTTCCTATGGCTTTGCCTCCTAGCCTTCTAGCCTTGGGCACATGATAATTTTTTTTTTTTTTTTTTTTTTTTTTTTTTGTGGCTTAAAACAACAGAAATTTATTCTCTACACTTCCTGAGGCCAGAAGTCCCAAATCAAGATGTCGGCAAAGTTGGTTCCTTTTGGATGCTCTAAGGGAGAGTCTGTTCCATGCCTCTCTCCTAGCTTCTGCTGGCAAGACCTGATGTTGCTTGGGTTATGGGTGCGTCACTTCATCTTCACCTTCGTCTTCACATGGTGATTTCCCTTCCACTTGTTTCTATGTGTCCGCTTCTCTTCTTGTAAGAGCACCATTCTTCAGATTCAGGGCCCACCTTAATCTAGTATGACCTCACCTTAACATAACTAATCACATCTGCAAAGACTGTGTTTCCAAATAAAGTCACGTTCTGGGATTCTGGGTGAACATAAGTTTTGGAGACACACTATCAACTCACTGCACTAACTAAAGACCACAAATATTTTCTTCTATGTTTTCTTCTACAATTTTAATAACTTTTGGTGTCACATTTAGTTCTGTGATGCATATTGGTTTAATTTTTGTATTTGATGGTAGTTATAGGAAATGTTTATTTTTGGTCTTATGGAGTCCAATTACTCAAAAACTATTTGTTGAAAAGATTGTCTTCTACATTGAATTGTCTTTGCATCTTTGTTGAAAATTGATTGATCATATATGTATGAGTCTATTGCCAGACTCTGTTGACTTTTTGGTCAATATCGCACTGTCTTGATTCCTATAGTTTTATAGTAAGTCTTCACATCAGGTATAGTGAATATTCTAGCAAAATTCTTCAGAATTATTTTAGACATTGTAGTTAAATTGCTTTTCTATGTACTTTTGATGATCATATTTATTGGGGCATCATATTTATTGAAATAGGTTGAAGACAGAGTGGTCTCAGTATGAGTTGAGATAATCTGCTGTGAAGAACAACACACAAAGGTGCCAGTAGCTGCAGAAGGACGTGAGGTAAGAGTGTATATTTCTTTTTTTTTTTTGTCTTTTAAAAAATAAATTTATTTATTTTAATTGGAGGCTAATTACTTGACAATATTATAGTGGTTTTGCCATACATTGCCATGAATCAGCCACGGGTATACATGTGTCCCCCATCCTGAACCCCAATCCCACCTCCCTCCCCATCCCCATCCCTTAGGGTCATCCCAGTGCATTGGCCCTGAGCACCCTGTCTCATGCATTGAACCTGGACTGGCGATCTATTTCACATATGGTAATCTACATATTTCAATGCTATTCTCTCAAATCATTCCACCCTTGCCTTCTCCCACCATGTCCAAAAATCTGTTCTTTACATCTGTGTCTCTTTTGCTGTCTTGCATATAGGGTTACCATTGCCTTCTTTCTAAATTCCATATATATATGCGTTAATATACTATATTGGTGTTTTTCTTTCTGACTTACTTTGCTCTGTATAATAGGCTCCAGTTTCATCCACCTCATTAGAAGTGATTCAAATGCATTCTTTTTAATAGGTGAGTAATATTCCATTGTGTATATGTACCACAGCTTTCTTATCCATTTGTCTGCCGATGGACATCTACGTTGCTTCCATGTCCTAGCTATTGTAAACAGTGCTGCGATGAACATTGGGGTACACCTGTTTCTTTCAATTCTGGTTTTCTCGGTGTGTATGCCCAGCAGTGGGATTGCTGGGTCGTATGGCAGTTCTATTTCCAGTTTTTTAAGGAATCTCCACACTGTTCTCCATAGTGGCTGTACTACTTTGCATTCCCACCAACAGTGTAAGAGGGTTCCCTTTTCTCCACACCCTCTCCAGCATTTATTGCTTGTAGACTTTTGGAGAGCAGCCATTCTGACTGGCGTGAGATGGTACCTCTTTGTGGTTTTGATTTGCATTTCTCTGATAATGAGTGATGTTGATTATCTTTTCATGTGTTAGCCCTCTGTATGTCTTCTTTGGAGAAATGTCTGTTTAAGTTCTTTGGCCCATTTTTTGATTGGGTCTTTTATTTTTCTGGAATTGAGTTGCATGAGTTGCTTGTATATTTTTGAGATTAATTCTTTGTCAGCTGCTTCATTTGCTATTATTTTCTCCCATTCTGAAGGCTGTCTTTTCACCTTGCTTATAGTTTCCTTCGTTGTGCAAAAGCTTTTAAGTTTAATCACATCCTGTGTGTTTATTTTTGCTTTTATTTCCATTACTCTGGGAGGTGGGTCATAGAGTATTGGATCCTGCTATGATTTATGTCTGGAGAAATATCAATAACCTCAGATATGCAGATGACAGCACCCTTATGGCAGAAAGTGAAGAGGAACTAAAAAGCCTCTTGATGAAAGTGAAAGAGGAAAGTGAAAAAGTTGGCTTAAAGCTCAACATTCAGAAAACGAAGATCATGGCATCTGGTCCCATCACTTCATGGAAAATAGATGGGGAAACAGTGGAAACAGTGTCAGACTTTATTTTGGGGGGCTCCAAAGTCACTGAAGATGGTGATTGCAGCCATGAAATTAAAAGATGCTTACTCCTTGGAAGGAAAGTTATGACCAACCTAGACAGCATATTGAAAAGCAGAGACATTACTTTGCCAACAAAGGTCCGTCTAGTCAAGGCTGTGGTTTTTCCTGTGGTGATGTATGGATGTGAGAGTTGGACTGTGAAGAAAGCTGAGTGCCGAAGAATTGAAGCTTTTGAACTGTGGTGTTGGAGAAGACTCTTGAGAGTCCCTTGGACTGCAAGGAGATCCAACCAGTCCATTCTGAAGGAGATCAGCCCTGGGATTTCTTTGGAAGGAATGATGCTAAAGCTGAAACTCCAGTACTTTGGCCACCTCATGTGAAGAGTTGACTCATTGGAAAAGACTCTGATGCTGGGAGGGATTGGGGGCAGGAGGAGAAGGGGACGACAGAGGATAAGATGGCTGGATGGCATCACTGACTGGATGGACGTGAGTCTGAGTGAACTCTGGGAGTTGGTGATGGACAGGGAGGCCTGGCGTGCTGCGATTCATGGGGTTGTAAAGAGTAGGACATGACTGAGCGATTGAACTGAACTGAACTGAACCATTCAGTGCTATGTTTTGAGCCTTTTGACCAAATAGAATAAATTAGTGTCTTATTTTATTAATGGTATAAGTTGAGAAGGGTAAGCTTATGTAAAGTAAGAGATAAGCAGCACAGGGAAAAGACTGAATGAAAATGACACTTGCCAAAAGAAGTTGCTGAGTTTTCTGCCACTCTTCCCCTTGGCCAAGTTTCCCCCATACCAGGATCTACCTGCAGGCAGGTTTCAATATCCTCCACAAGAAAACCTATCATGTTTTCAGTCCTCCACCTTTCTGTAGTTCTTAGGGGCAGTGGACAAAATGGCTGTTCCTCATTCATTACTTGAAGTGTTGCAAGCTCTTCTTCCTGGAAGATCTTACCTCCTGCTCAGCCCTTTCTTTAAATTTCCTGCCAAAGTTATTTTAAGCACCCCACCCTTAGTTTATTCTATTCTAGGGAATCTTCAGTGACTCTGCAAAGAAGCCTGAAGGTTTTACCTCCTATTCCAAAGGCCACCACTTTGCTTATCTTCCCACTCATCCCCCTGTGCTCCCAGTCAGATTTTTTTCCAGCCACACTTCATCTCATGGCCTTCCACTCACTCTTTCCCTATTCCCACACTTCCAGAAACCTCCAGTTTCTTTCCGAGGCCTTTCCCAAATGCTTGGGTCTCTCTCCAGGAAAGCCATCCTCACAGTGGCTCGTTTTGCCACTCATTAATCTTTATCTAATAAGAATGATAATAATAATAGTAACAATAATAGCAATAGCTAACATGCCTAACACTTTTTAGGTGCCTGTCACAGTCCAAAGCATTTTACATAAACCAACTGATTTAATTCTGGCCAAAATCCTTTGGGGGCTTCCTGGTGGCTCAGATGGTAAAGAATCTCCCTGCAATGTGGGAGACCTGGGTTTGATCCCTGATCCCCTGGAGGAGAGCATGGAAACACACTCCAGTATTCTGGCCTGGAGAATCCCCATGGACAGAGGAGCCTGGTGGGCTGCAGTCCATGGGGTGGCAAACAGTCGGACATGACTGAGTGACTGAGCACACACAACCCTATGAAGTGGTGTGTAGTTAATTTTATGTGTTGATTTAGCCAGGCAGGGTGTCCAGGTATGTGGTCAGACATCATTTCGAAGGTTTTTGTGGGGGTGTTTTTGGATGAGATTAACACTTAAATTGGTAAACTTTGAGTAAAACAGACTGCCTTCTGTAGTGTGGATGGGCCTCATCTAATCAGTTGAAGGCCTGACTAGTACAAAAGTCTGAGCTCCCTCAAGCAAGAGGAAACTCTGCCTTCAGATGATCTTCAGCTGTCTCCTGCAAAGTCTCCTCTCCATTGAGTCCCCAGCCTGCTGGCCACCTTTCAGACTGTGGACTTGCCAGTCTCCCTAATTGCATGAGCCAACTCAATACCTCTTTCTAAATAGAAATAGGATATATATACATCTTATTAGTTCTACTAAACCCTGACTAATTACAGTAAGTATTTTTATGATTTTCCTGTTCTGCAGATGTAATAACTGGGACACAGAATTTAGGTAACTTGCTGAAGGTTATCAGTACAGTAAGTGGTGCAGTTGAGAGTCTGTCCAACCCCCAGGTCTGTGTTTTTTTGCCATGAGATTAAATACATGTCATCTGTGCTGCATTCTGAACTGTTTGTTCATCAATCAGTCTTGTGTATCTTTTATTTGTTTTTTCAGTTATCAGCTTTGAGAAGACAGGATCTAGTGAATGTACTTTGTAGCGTCCTAGGCTAGACCTGTGAAAGGAAGGCGTTTGGGGAAGTTTCTGAAACGTGGATGGAGCTCGTTGTAAAGGCAGTCAATAATCTGCATTGTCTACTCCTTGACCATCTTCCTTTCTACCGAAGCTCATCTTAAGACAGCTGAGTACAGTCTGTCGTATAACATGTTAGGCAGTATTTTATGAATTACACTTTGTGTTCATAAAAAATTACACTTTGAATTCAGAATAAAAGATATGCCACATTTTAGAAGAGTTGGATCTTTAAAAGTTTCAATGTATATGCTCACCTTCTGTATACCACAGAGCCCAGCACAAATAAAAGTTCAGATCACCCTTGCTATTCTGAGGCAAACAGACGCATCCCAGGCAGAGAGATGTGCCCCTGAGTCTGAGGAGACCCAGAGCCGTGCAAGCAGCCTCTCTATGCCCTGCCTGCAGCTTCATCTCCTTGGGGTGGAAGTGTGGGGGCTGCTCTCCTAACCTGACATTCGTGCTTGCTTTCCCTCAGGCATTGTCTTAATGGAACTGTGTTTAAGGCCTTGATGTAAGCATCCTGTTGCTAAAAAATCAGTGAAAGCTCTGTGACTTCCACAGCTCCATTGGCACCTTTGTTCTTGGAGCTGTTTTCATTTTCCATTGGCATCATGTGGTTATTTCCACAGGCATTTTATTTTCTGGAGTACTAAGCAAGACCAGCAGGGTAGACCAGCAGTAGAGCTCTGTCTATCTGTCTGTCTCCCATTCACACACACACACACACACACACACACACACACACACACAACACACACACACACAACACATGCGCATGCACAGAGTCTTCTTTAGGCAGGTCACCACAGCACCAAGCACTATTTTCAACCTTTCAGGCACCAGTGTTTAAAGTTTTAATAGGCTTGGAGGTGACCCTGAAGTCCACCTCCATTTATATTCATCTGTAATTTATGGCTGCCTCTTATTTAGTTGGTTGAGCAAATTGTACCTAAGAGTATTCTTTGAGACTTGGCAGCCTGGTGTACAGTTTCACGATTCAGCAGTGTTTTTGCCAAATATTTGGCTTTTCTCCCCTCTTTCTTTTGGATGACATTCTCAAATACTTCATTTGGAGCTTTGGTCTGGAACACACTTTATCAGACACCTTTTGTGTGCCAAGAGACCCCTTATCCATTCTGTTGAAGCTGACTTTCCACATGCTAACACGTTTATTTCTAAATTGCTTTTAAAGTCACATTAAAGCCACATTTCCAAATAACGTAAGGTGGCGTGTGGTGCCTTTGGACCCCTTAGTGCCTGCAGCCTGTTGCTTCCCCCCACGCCCTCCACCCTTCTCTGGATTTCAGTTGAGGGGAAATTCTTCTGTAAGTGGAGAGGTGAGGGTGATGGTGCCTAACCAAACCATAAAATTAATGTTTATTGCAGAAATAAAAGGGCTTACTTTGTTAAGAGGTATGTGAGGACATGTTTTGGCCTCATTTCACGTGCTCAGTCTAACCATGCCCAAAAGATTAAACCAAGGCTATTATGGGTATAATTTATTTCTCCTTCTAGGCTGTCATCATGTGTGTCCATGTGGGATATTGCGTTTTCCCACTTTTGGGAGTAAGGTCCGTATCTGGCAAACACAGATGGAAGGCCATCTATGAAAAGTCCCTGCAGCAATTTGTTTCCAGTTTCACTGAATTTGATTTTCCAGCCTAGTCCAGGACTACTTCCTCCCTTCCTATTCACTAAGCATATGGAGACCTTCACCCTGCAGAGCTCAGCTCCCAGTTGTGCTCCCTCCAAACGAGTATTATGATTAATACTCCGTAATCATGTAACCTGCTAGAAAAATGTGATCTGAAGGCAAAATGTGCAATAGAATTAGTCCTCCACTCACCCCATTAATCTTCCTTTAAGATCTGAAGAGGGATTAGCAGTTAAATCTTTTAACATTCTTTTTTATAAGTGGAGAATAATTTAACCATCTTAACCCTTTGTGATAAGGGAATGGGAATTTAGGTTTAAACACAAAATATAACCTTCCCATCACATTTCCTTCAGGATTCTTGTCTTCCCCATCCTGTTACATATGTGGGCCAACTGAGAAATGTCTGTGGTCACACTGCAGTCCACTCTGAACTCTCTCCTGCCCGTCCCCCGTGTTCTGTGTTGCTCCTCTTGCTCTTGTCTGCTGGTTCAGAGACGCCTAATATGAATACACTTTGTGCATACTGGTGGCTGAGGCATGGGACCTGTGAATAAGATCCTTGATTCTTTTTGAATCTGAGTACTTTTTCTCTTCAGCATCGCTCTTCCAAACTAAGAGCAGATAAAGTGTCATAAGACTATGCCAAATGGAAGTCAACGACACTTGAATAAGAAATAAATGGAAATAAGCACATTTTCCCTCTACTCAGAGGCCTCAGTGCCTACACACACAGAAAGACTTCTGCCAAATGCTTCTCCATGGCCTTATAGGACACAGGGTTTCAGAACCAGTTTCCTTCCATGAACCTCAGGACAAGGGTATGCAAAGGGGAGGCTGACTCTGTGATATTTACTTATTTATTTTTGTATGGCGAGAACTAATGCAAACAGGTTATTGTTTTGCTAAAAGTGCTCATAGGCCTCTTATTTTGCTAGAAAGTAAGGTAGTGCTCAAAGATTAATGGAGACATATCAAAACCACGGAGGAGCCGGCTTGAAAGGGCTCCTACTGATCGATCTGGGTTAATTTAAGCATAATAATGAATATGATAGTAATGGATTATAACACACTGAATAAAAATCTACGAGTTCATACTGACACAAGTAGAAAAATAAATAGAAATACATGCTAACAATCATGGAATCAAAAATAAAAAAGAATAAAATAGAATGCCATGTAATAAATATAGAAGGAATGATGAACTTAGAAAATCAACCACTGATGCTAAAGATGGTGGGTGAAAGTTTGATAAGGAACAGGATGCCTTCATAATCTAAGAGCCTGTTGTGGTGTGCTTAGTTGCTCAATCGAGTCTGACTGTTTGTGACCCCATGGACTGAAGCTGGCCAGGCTCCTCTGGCCCTGGAATTTCTTAGCCAAGAATACTGGAGTGGTTTGCCATTTCTTCCTCCAGGGGATCTTCCCAACCCAGGGATAGAATCTGCATCTCTTACATCTCCTGCTTTGGCAGGAGCCACCAGGGAAGCCCAAGAATACTGGAGTGGGTAGCCTATCCCTTCTCCAGGGGAACTTACCAACCTAGGAATCAAACCAGGGTCTCCTGGATTGCAGGTGGATTCTTTACCGGCTAGTTCCCTGGGAATCTTAGAAGGCCTCCCCACAAATTACTTGTTAATTACATAGAAAAAAAAGTTACTTCACAGTGGAGAAATCCTGGGAACACCACCTTATCCAAGTGGTGGAGGTCAACACCAGCACCAGCGAAATTCACTGAGAGCAGAGCCTCCTCTCCTGAGCCCTGAGGAGGGCGCAGCCTGGCCCTTTGACGTTTCTACCAAAAATGCATGATCTGAATCTGATTGTGAGGAAAATAAGTGGTCTGTGATCTTCAAAGTGAATAGGCCAACAAAAACAAAGCCCGGGTAAGTGTTCTCCTCTGAAGAAGACTGAGAAACGTGACCCCCAAATGCAGAGTGTATGCCTGGCGTGAGTCTTGTAAAGTTCATTTGGGGACCTTTGATAAATGCTGAAAATGGCCTGTGTAGATAAGAGAATTGCACCAAAATTAACTGCACTGTGGTTTTGTAAGAGACTGTCCTTGTTTGTAAGAAATATACTCTGATGCATTCAGGGGTAAAGACATTTAATGTCTTCATGTTACTCCCAAATGTTTCAAAAAATAATATGCATGTATATGTATACATACATATACATATGTGTGTGCACATAGAAAAAAATACACACATGTGCACACATATATTTACATGTTTGTCTTTATCAATTATCTATTTCTTACCTCTGAATATATTTGTCTTCTATCTATCTATCATCTACTGGTCTATCTGGAGAAAGAGAAAGATAAATGGAATAAAATAAACAATTGATGATTCAGGATAAAGGGTATATGGGGTGTACCTTGTACTGCTTTTATAACTTAAATTTTAAATTATTTTAAAATGAAAAGCTAAAATACTTATAAAAACAAATGTGATTAAATTTGATGTCAACAAACAGCATGGGAAATCCACTATGACACTACACTTGCTTTCTATCCGACCCTGCTGGCTACTCTCTTAACTTTGGGAATCACAGCTGGGGCAAGGAGTCTTTTCTCCTATCTGTGGTTGTTACACTGAGATCACAAACTCACCTTTCACAAAAGATGCAGAGTGATTTACAATAAGAGAATCTTAGGTATCTTTGCAGTTAATAATGATGGTAGTGGTTTCTCTTCACTGGACCTTAGGCGCTCAGCAGGAACTATATCATCCCGTCTAATCCTTGCTGCCACTCAATTTGATGAGGATTCAAATCCTCTTTGTCTGTTGCTGCTGCTAAGTCACTTCAGTTGTGTCCAACTCTGTGTGACCCCATAGATGGCAGCCCACCAGGCTCCTCTGTCCCTGGGATTCTCCTGGCAAGAATACTGGAGTGGGTTGCCATTTCCTTCTCCAAAGCATGAAAGTGAAAAGTGAAAGTAAAGTCGCCTAGTCATGCCCGACTCTTAGCGACCCCATGGACTGCAGCCTACCAGGCTCCTCCATCCATGAGATTTTCCAGGCAAGAGTACTAGAGGGGGTTGCCATTGCCTTCTCTGCTTTGTCTGTTCCTCCGCACTTAATGATGTAAATGGACATGGCAGCCCACTAGAAACAATTCATGGAGAAACCCATTGGTGAGCCCCTGCACAGTGAATTGTGTCCATTAAGTGGTGGGTAAGCTTATTCTCCACAGGTTTTCTGCAGCAGTATTAGTTCCAATTTAACCATCATACCATGGATGAACATTTATTTTATTTTGGCAATAGTTTAATGTATTTAAACACACAAACAAGCATTTTCTTTCTTTCTGTCTTATATGCAAACATTCCACTGCAAAGTCTTCAGCAAAACTTGATAACATTCCCAGAGATATATTCTAAAATAAAAATGTAATCTTCAAATCAATGCACAAGCCTATGAATGAAAGAAAGTGAAAGTGTTAGTTGCTCAGTCATGTCTGAGTCTGCGATTTCATGGACTGCAGCCGCCAGGCTCCTCTGTCCATGGAATTCTCCATGCAAGAATACTGGAGTGGGTCCCATGCCCTTCTTCTGGGGATCTTCCTGACCCGGGGATTGAACCCAGGTCCCCTGCATTGCAGGCAGATTCTTTACTATCTGAGCGTCCAGGGAAGCCCTGCACAAGCACTCTCTGTGTGTGCTTAGTCGCTCAGTCATGTCTGACTCTTTGCAACAGCATGGACTGCAGCCTGGCAGGCTCCTCTGTCCATGGGATTCTCCAGGCAAGAATACTGGAGTGGGTTGCCATGCCCTCCTCCAGGGGATCTTCCTGACCCAGGGGTTGAACCAGAGTTTCCTGCATTGCAGGGGGATTCTTTACCAGCTGAGCTACCAGGGAAGCCTGCACAGGCACTGCAGATATTAAAAATAGAAAACTCAGAGATTAAGTAACTGAAATGGAAGAAAAAAGGGAAATCAACATGTATTGATTTCCTTCTACAACCTGGGTGGCTTATAACACCAGAAATGTATTGTCTCATAGTTCTGGAGGCTAGAAGTCCAAAACCAAGAGGTCATCACAGTCATGCTTTCTTAGAAAGCTCTAGGTTCCATTCTTGCCTCTTTTAGCTTCCAATGGTTGCTGGCATTCCTTGGATCATAGATGCATCACTCCAATATCTACTTCCATTTTTACATGGGCTCCTCTCCTGTGAGTCCATGTGTCTGAATTTCTCTCTCCTTATTATAAAACCAGTAATTGAATTAGGGCTCACCTTTATCCCATATGTCCTTGTCTTAATGATATTGTATCTGCAAAGATCCTATTTCAAATGGGGTCCTATTCACAGATACCAAGGGTTAAAACTTCAACATACCTTTGGGGAATACAATTCAACCTATGACACAATCCAATATTTTAATAGAGGAAAAATATGACCCAAGTTATATTAAGGGGAAATGGGATCTAAGTCCCTGAGAGCAATGGCTGTGTCTGCTACTTGCTCTGTTCACACTTGGGCATCTGTTGTTCAATCCTTTCTTTGCTTGCTCTAAACTGCACTTGAGGTGAGGGTAGAGATTCTATTGACCTGAGGCCGGAAGTCTGCACTGGCTCAGTTAGTTACGTAAGTGGTTTTCTGAAACAGGAGGCAAACTTATAGGTGACAAATTATGCAGCTTCTATCAGGCAACCACACATGGCAGGACCACATTCCTGGGGTGAAGTCTGCAGAGAACATTCAAGAAGATACACTTACTCAACTAATCTAACCATCTAAATAATTATTTGTCAAATCCTGGAGTTGATAGGAAAAAGAAAATCCACCTGGGTGCTCAGCCCTGATTGGAGTCTCTACTGTGTTTACATTATTATAATGATTGTTGGGTCATCTTAAATCTATACTAAAATGATACATCCTTTGGCTCAGCCTAATAGTATTAGGGATTGATCATTTTCAAATTCATGACTGAGCCCATGACTGCATCTTTGAATTGTTGATGCAACCTTTTTTTTGTGATAATTGAATCAAATATGTTATTCAGTTTGCTGCTTGGCATTCCACTTAGGGGATGGTCCAAACTCCTTATTTAGTTCTCTCTATTCACAATCTATTACTATCTTCTTGGGGGAATTCTCTACAGTAGCTGATGGAGGAATAAAGATGCTTTGAAGAATAAACATGCAGTGCCCCACACAAATAGATCTGGGTCACACTGTTTATCCAGAGTAAATATTTCAGACATGTGATTGACATAAAGCTGACAAATATAGTGTCAATATTTCACTGCAGAGTCTTAATATATTGAAAACATTTAAACCCACATATCAAGAAAACAGTTTGACTCACAAGCCAAGGCTTATATTTTAATATTGTTAGTGATGAAGGTTGGTAAATAACTTCTAATATGCAACTCTGGTTCACCAAATGAACACTCTCATGCCTGTAACCATGGCTTGGCCCTGTAGGGAAGGCTTCCCTAAATGTGGTGCTGGAGCAAACAGTAATTTATCTTTTGGAAGTCCAACAAGTCTGTGCTGTTATTAGAGGAGCTAGCTCTAAAGATTTGTAGATGGTAGGACATGTCCAAAACACTGGAATTCTGGGCTGTTTTAGATTAGGGCTTCCTTTCGTTGTATTCTTAGAGCCTGTTGGAGAACACCGAATTTTTTGTTGCCTCTCATGTCAGCACAAGTAGAAAACCTGTCAGAGATGAAGCCAGTCTGTTTCACCTGGAAGAAGAGTTCTTCTGGAATGTTTAATTTTCACGGTGTGAAAGAGTGAAGGGCTTAGTGTGTTCTCAGGCAGCTCCAGAGTACACCTGGGAGCCCCAGAAGAGTCTATAGAGGTTGTTGTCAAAAGCATCAGCTGAAAGAGAGACAGAGAGAGACAGAAAGGGAGTAGAGAGGGAGCTGGAAACCAAAGAGGAGGGCAGGGGAATGCGCAAAACCCTACACCAGGGAGCCAGGTGCTTGTGGCTTGAGGTATTCTCATCTTTTCTGTGATTTTTTCCAGAAAAAGCTGGCAATGAGAATAGAACTGCAAACAATGTAGCTTGCCTTTGCCAAGATACAAATACAGAAGAAATATGCTAAAGGATTGTGTATGGTATCAGATTGTCTGCACAGATGAGGACCGAAATGACACATTCTCCATCCTCTGCCTGGTGACTCACCAAAGTGGAAAATGAAGCTGCGGAAGCAGTTAGAGATGGAAGTTACCCTCCAGGAGAGGGGGAGAGGAGTGACCTCAGGAATAGCCGATCCGATTTGCCAAGTCTGGAATGTGGCCAGAACTCTGGTGATAGGAGGTAGCAGCTGAGCATTTTGTCCCAGTCTCCATAGTCTTTGAGAGGAAAGGTTTGATTCTGACTCTGCAAACATCGTCATCGCACAGATGTTGTTAGCAGCACCCAGCACAGCTATCACTGAGGGCCCTCAGAGGATGGGATGGTACATGAGACCCTCCCAAGCAACACAGAGTGGAGACACGGTCCTGACACTCTACTGACAAAGACCCTTCTCCATAGTCTTTACTTTTTTGGTGACAGTCTTATGGAGATATAATTCAAAGATCATATAACCCACCCATTAGTATTTTGTCTTGTCTCTTTACTTGTTCAAAATCTGTCCCAGTTGGTAGGCAACAAGCTCTGTGAGGATCATGGCCATGCACATTTTTATCCACCAGTGCATGCCTAGACCATACTGCAGTGCGAAATATTATATATATACACATATATAAAACCATTCAATAATGATATATTTTAATAAGTATATAATTAATAAAGAAAAAGAAAAGTTAGCTTTCTAGAGCTCATCGATTGTCTTTGATAGTCAATCCTCCCCCATTCTTTTATTTTTCTCCAAAATCACAGGCAATTTAAAAAATTTGAAAGTAACAAGGAGAGAGCAAAGGCTTCTCTTTGCTCTTTGACCCCAAATATGTGCAGAGAGGGACTTTGGTGGGGGTTTTTCACCCCCACCTCTACCTTATATGCTTAAGAAAGAGGAAGGGTTCTGATCTTTTTCTTTTTGAAATTTATTTTTAATTAGAGGATAATTTATTTACAATATTTTATTGGTTTCTGCCATACATCAACATGAATCAGCCACAGGTATACATACGTCCCCTTCCTTCTGAACCTCCTTCCTGCCTCCCACCCCATTCCACTCCTGAGCTTGTCACAGAGCACTGTTTGAGCTCCTTGCATCATACAGCCAATTTCCACTGGTTATATATTTTACATACAGTAATGTTCATGTTTCAATGCTACTCTTTCAATTCATCCCACCCTTTCCTTTCCCCACTGGGTCCACAAGTCTGTTCGCTAGGTCTGTGTCTCTACTGCTCAATCCCATCTTTCTAGATTCCATATGCTTTAATATACATTTGTTTTCTTCTTTCTGACTTATTTCACTCTGTGTAATAGGCTCTAGGTTCATTCACCTCATTAGCACTGACTCAAATGCATTTCTTTTTATGGCTGAATAGGATCCCATTGTATACATGTACCAACACTTCTTTATCCATTTGTCTGCTGATGGACATCTAGGTTGCTTCCATGTCCTGTCTATTGTAAACAGTGCTGTGATGAACATTGGGGTACACGTGTCTTTTTCAATTATGGTTTCCTCAGGGTATATGCCCAGTAGTGGAACTGTTGGGCCATATGATAGTTTTATTCCTCAGCTTTTAAGGATCTTTATCTACAAAATAAATGCTTTTGTGTCCTCTTACCCCTTACTGTTCAGACTAAATCAATTCACCTCGCCAAGTGAGGCTCAGGCTGAGGCCACCAGGGAAAAAAAAAGATACGACATACCTGGCCCTCTTCTAGTTTGTCATCTGAATGGGATAGCAAAACAAGTTGTACTTGATCTGGAGGGAAAGAAAAGGTAGGTTTAACCCCTTATAAGGGAAAGAAAAGAGTGAGATTTAACATCAAGTTCTCAAGTCAGACTTCTGGCCTGGAAACATTTTGGAAAAGGAAGAGTTGAGGCTGCAGTGGCTGCTGGGGATGCACTGTGGGGGAGGTGGGGTTTCAGCAGCTTCCTTCCAAAGTGAGAGGGCATACACTGCTATGTTGGGGGTAGAGGGGGAGCTCTGAGAACTGGCCTCCTGGGCAGAGAGGTGGGGCGAGGGGTGGTGGGAGCAGTGTTCCCATGGGGCCTTGGGGTCCTGGTTCTGCACACTCGGGCTTTGGTGAGAGGAGGACAGAGACCCACAGGCTTCCTGGGTTCAGTCAATACAGGACACTGAGCTGCTCTACCCTGCCAGTGATGCTCCCTGCCAGGTTGCTTTATTGATTTAGTTCTTGGTTTAGTTTTTATTTTGTTCTTTCTATAGCATGCAAGAGGGGAAAAACCTCACCCACAGAGAGAGGGATTTCTTCAGAGTAAGATTTGAAAATCTTCAGTCAGTCACATTCCAGAAAAGAACAGTGGTACATCCCGTGTCCTTCCATATAAGGAGGAAACTGTCCCAGAAACTCTCCATTATGGGCATGACACAAAACAAGCTTATTCAGTTTATCATTTGTGTTAAACATCTGATGTTGTCACTAAGCTGTGGGCACTTGGCCCTAGGAAACTGTGTAACTTTTATTTTTAAGCGTAGAGCTTTTTGCTCTTTTGGCTATGGCAAATCAGCACATACACACAATAATCCCAGAAACACTGAAGAAGCTGAAGTTGAACGGTTCTATGAAGACCTACAATACCTTCTAGAACTAACACCCCAAAAAGATGTCCTTTTCATTGTAGGGGACTGGAATGCAAAAGTAGGAAGTCAAGAAACATCTGGAGTAATGGGCAAATTTGGCCTTGGAGTACAGAATGAAGCAGGGCAAAGGCTAATAGAGTTTTGCCAAGAGAACGCACTGGTCATAGTAAACACCCTCTTCCAACAACACAAGAGAAGACTCTACACATGGACATCACCAGATGGTCGACACCGAAATCAGATTGATTATATTCTTTGCAGCCAAAGATGGAGAAGCTCTATACAGTCAGCAAAAAAAGACTGGGAGCTGACTGTGGCTCAGATCATGAACCCCTTATTGCCAAATTCAGACTGAAATTGAAGAAAGTGGAGAAAAACCACTAGACCATTCAGGTGTGACCTAAATCAAATCCCTTATGTCTATACAGTGGAAGTGAGAAATAGATTTAAGGGACTAGATCTGACAGACAGAGTGCCCGATGAACTATGGACGGAGGTTCATGACATTGTACAGGAGACGGGGATCAAGACCATCCCCAGGGAAAAGAAATGCAAAAAAGCAAAATGGCTGCCTGAGGAGGCCTTACAAATAGCTGTGAAAAGAAGGGAAGTGAAAAGCAAAGGAGAAAAGGAAAGATATATCCATTTGAATGCAGAGTTCCAAAGAATAGCAAGGAGATATAAGAAAGCCTTCCTCAGCTATCAATGCAAAGAAATAGAGGAAAGCAATAGAATGGGAAAGACTAGAGATCTCTTCAAGAAAATTAGAGATACCAAAGGAACATTTCATGCAAAGATGGGCTCAATAAAGCACAGAAATGGTAGGGACCTAACAGAAGCAGAAGATATTAAGAAGAGATGGCAAGAATACACAGAAGAACTGTACAAAAAAAATCTTCATGACCCAGATAATCACGATGGTGTGATCACTCACCTAGAGCCAGACATCCTGGAATGTAAAGTCAAGTGGGCCTTATGAAGCATCACTATGAACAAAGCTAGTGGAGGTGATGGATTTCTAGTTGAGCTATTTCAAATCCTGAAAGATGATGCTGTGAAAGTGCTGCACTCAATATGCCAGCAAATTTGGAAAACTCAGCAGTGGCCACAGGACTGGAAAAGGTCAGTTTTCATTCCAATCCCACCCAAAGAAAGGCAATGCCAAAGAATGCTCAAATTACCTCACAATTGCACTCATCTCACATGCTAGTAAAGTAATGCTCAAAATTCTCCAAGCCAGGCTTCAGCAATATGTGAACCTTGAACTTCCAGATGCTCAAGCTGGTTTTAGAAAAGACAGAGGAACCAGAGATCAAATTGCCAACATCTGCTGGATCATCAAAAAGCAAGAGAGTTCCAGAAAAACATCTATTTCTGCTTTATTGACTATGCCAAAGCTTTTGACTGTGTGGATCACAATAAACTGTGGAAAATTCTTCAAGAGATGAGAATACCATACCACCTGACCTGCCTCTTGAGAAACCTGTATGCAGGTCAGGAAGCAACAGTTAGAAGTGGACATGGAACAATAGACTGGTTCCAAATAGGAAAAGAAGTACATCAAGGCTGTATATTGTTACCCTGTTTATTTAACTTATATGCAGAGTACATCATGAGAAACGCTGGGCTGGAAGAAGCACAAGCTGGAGTCAAGATTGCCGGGAGAAATATCAATAACCTCAGATATGCAGATGACACCACCCTTATGGCAGAAAGTGAAGAAGAACTAAAGAGCCTCTTGGTGAAAGTGAAAGAGGAGAGTGAAAAAGTTGGCTTAAAGCTCAACATTCAGAAAACGAAGATCATGGCATCCGGTCCCACCACTTCATGGCAAATAGATGGGGAAACAGTAGAAATAGTGGCTGACTTTATTTTTCTGGGCTCCAAAATCACTACAGATGGTGATTGCAGCCAGGAAATTAAAGACGCTTACTCCTTGGAAGGAAAGTTATGACCAACCTAGACAGCATATTAAAAAGCAGAGACATTACTTTGTCAACAAAGGTCCTTCTAGTCAAGGCTATGGTTTTTCCAGTAGTCATGTATGGGTGTGAAAGTTGGACTATAAAGAAAGCTGAGTGACAAAGAATTGATGCTTTTGAACTGTGGTGCTGGAGAAGACTCTTGCGAGTCCCTTGGACTGCAAGGAGATCCAACCAGTCCATCCTAAAGGAGACCAGTCCTGAGTGTTCATTGGAAGGAATGATTTGTTCATCTCATGTGAAGAGGTGACTCATTGGAAAAGACCTTGATGCTGGGAGGGATTGGGGGCAGGAGGAGAAGGGGATGACAGAGGATGAGATGGTTGGATAGCATCACCAACTCAATGGACGTAGGTTTGGGTGGACTTTGGGAGTTGGTGATGGACAGGGAGGCCTGGTGTGCTGCGGTTCATGGGGTCGCAAAGAGTCGGACACGACTGAGCAACTGAACTGAACAGAATTATCACGATCATTAATAAAGGGTATTAGTTGTCACTATTTTAAAGAGACTGTGGTAAATTTTATGACGGAGAGCAGACAGTCTGTGGAAGGATTCAAACCTCGAGGAAGGATGGACTCTCAGCTTGTTAATTTCCCAGTCTCATCTTGCCTGTTTTGGTGGGCAGAGGTATTCTTTAGTTCAGTTCAGTTCATTTCAGTCACTCAGTCATATCTGACTCTTTGCGACCCCATGAATCGCAGCATGCCAGGCCTCCCTGTCCATCACCATCTCCCAGAGTTCACTCAAACTCACATCCATCGAGTCGGTGATGCCATCTAGCCATCTCATCCTCTGTTGTCCCCTTTTCCTCCTGCCCCCAATCTCTCCCAGCATCAGAGTCTTTTCCAATGAGTCAACTCTTCTTAGGAACAATGAATTAAAAATAGAGTCAGTTTTTCTTTGCACAGAAGCAAGTTGTCACAATATTCCAATCACTTAACATTTTAGATTTGGAAAATGAGGTTCTCTAGACTCTAATACATGTTACCTCCTTCTAGTCACTTTTTCTCCCTCTTCTCTATAGAAATCTTATATTTCTCGATTTCTGCCCAGACTTTTAAAAGTGTGGATAAAAATCTAACAGGGAGAATAAGTTAAGAGAAGTAAATGTCTTGCAAATGGTAAGTATATAGAAGCTTCCTGAATAAAAGCTGGACATAGTTAGCGTCAGATTTTATTTCTAAGATGTTTTAAGAATCTGTTCTGAGCCCTTACTTACTGTTCTGAGTGTTGTGAAATTAATAAGGCCATTTATGAGGCAGTTATAAGAACTTCCATTGATAGTTTGACTCAGAAGCTAATCTTTAGGGCTGTTAACTTTGACCAAAGAGTCATCTTTTTCCTATGCAGTTTGAAACAAGCTCTTTCTTGGCCAAATCTTTCTTTCTTTCTTTTTCTTTCTGCTGTTTGTTCCCTCCACTTATTGTGAAATTCTTATTTGGTTCATCTGTATCTTCTGATTTTAACCTTTTATTTCACTTCAGCCATCAGTCATGCCTTGGAAAGCTTTCTCAAAGCATGCTAAACTATCAACACATCCTCTACAGTAAGCCCCCTACATATGAACCAGTTCTATTCCGAGAATGTGTTCATACATCCAATTTGTTTCCTAAGTCCAACAAAGTTAGCCAAAGTACCCAACTAACACAATCAGCTATATAGTATTTTATTGTAATAAGTTTATGGTACTTTTCACACAAATATCACATAAAAACAAACAGAAAATAAACATGTTTAATCTTACAGTCTAATACCTTGAAAAGGGCTTCTCGGTGGCTCAGAGAGTAAAGAATCTGTCTGCATTGTGGGAGACCTGGGTTCGATCTCTGAGTCAGGAAGATCCCCTGGAGAAGGGAATGGCAACACATTCTAGCATTCTTGCCTGGAGAATCCCATGGACAGAGGAGCCTGGTGGGATGCAGTCCATGGGGCTGGAAAGAGTCAGACATGACTGAGTGAGTAACACTTAACTTTTCACCTTGAAAAGAACAGGAGCACAATACAACAGCTGGCAAGCAGGGATTGGCACTGAGTGAACAGACAAGAAGAGTTACTGACTGGAAGAGGGAGGGGAGGTGAGAGACGGCAGAGCTGAAAAACTGTCAGCAGTGGGTGATAGAGGGCAGGATGCAACTTCACTCACACGTGGCACTGACGGAGCCCACATTCGTATCTTTGAAGGACCGCAACCTGAAAGTTTGTATGTAGATGACTTATTTATTCTTCTATCACTTTCCGCTCACTGTATTCTTTCCTCCTCCTTGGCCCTGTTTGTCTTTGCAGGATCCTACCAGTGAGGGGCTCTGTACACCCCTCCCTTCTGTTCAAGGCAGGGAATCAGCCAAGAACCATCTTTTCCTTTCATATGCGATTCCCTTCTCTGGAGCCCTTCTTTCTCCACAACTTCTACTATTGAGATGCTCTTGCTATGTCCTCTTATCCTTCTCTTCTCCTCTCAGTAGCAAAAGGGCAGTCCCTTGCTGTTTGCCTCTCCTGTGCCCTCCTTATGCCAAGCAGGCCTTCTTGATGGGGATTCCTAGCTTTCCAGAGGACCTGCTATAAATGAGGGTATCACATTTCTTACCAAACAGAGCTACTCCTTGCTTTTAAAACCAAACCAATGATCAATGACTACAAAACTGTGAGTTTTACTTATGTGGTAAAGTGCCACTCCAGTACTTTTGCCTGGAAAATCCCATGGACGGAGGAGCCTGGTAGGCTGCAGTCCATGGGGTCACTAAGGGTCGGATATGACTGAGCGACTTCACTTTCACTTTTCACTTTCATGCATTGGAGAAGGAAATGGCAACCCACTCCAGTGTTGTTGCCTGGAGAATCCCAGGGATGGGGGAGCCTGTTGGGCTGCCGTCTATGGGGTCACACAGAGTCGGACACGACTGAAGTGACTTAGTAGTAGTAGTAGTAAAGTGTTAGTTGCTCAGTCATGTCCGGCTGTTTGTGACCCTATGGACTGTAGCCCACCAGGCTCCTCTGTCCATGGAATTCTCCAGGCAAAAATATGGGAGTGGGTAGTCATTTCCTTCTCCAGGGGATCTTTCCAACCCAGGGATTAAATCTGTGTTTTCTGCATTGCAGGCAGATTCTTTACCATTTGAGCCAGCAGAGAAGCCCCTAAGTGGTAAAATTATAAGACTAAACTCTACCATGGGAATTTGGAACCCCTAAGGACCTCAGCCATCATTCATTTAGTCCAAGAGTTTGCAGACATTTTTACTTTTTTTTTTAATATCAGAACTCCGTTTTGATCAAGAAAATTTTAGACTGAACCAGTATGAACGCAGATGAAACCGGAATTGCTGTTGTTAGCTCTTCCATGCCTCTCCTACACCTCTACCCCATTTCCTGATGCCCCAGGGAGTTTAGCCCAACTTGGCAATTTGCAGGTGAGAGAAGCGAGTCTCAAAGGTAAGGTTAGCTGAGAGAGCCTGGGGGCTCCATGGTCTTCATTTCTGAATGAGCAGAAGGGTCGACCCACCCTAATTTTGGCCAGAAGTTTGCAAAGTTTGCTTAGCAACATGGAAAGTCAGGGAACTAACGTTCAGTATATCTAAAATGTAACCTATTTTAAAAGGAATATGCTAGCAACATGAAGCATTCAATTAATAAAAATGTATTTGCTTTCTTAGTATTTAGGAAGAATCTAGGGTTAATCTAAAAGTTAATCTAACTTTTTAGATTCATGTGTATTTGAAAAACATTCAGAGAAATTTGGACAGATGGTTCTTTTCCTTTTCAATAAATTCTCCCTAACAAGCAAAGGCTGCAAAGCAATTCAGTCCACCATCTTTTAAGGAAGCAATGATAGCATCTACATATTTAAAGCTGTCATTAAGAAAAATTGTTGTGGGTGTTTAGAGAAGATAAACCTCTTGAATCTGCCCTTCTCTCCTTCTGCTTTTCTTCCTCCCAAGAGTGAGAGCAGCTGTGTAGTGAAATTAGTATCTGGGGAAGGGAGGAGAAGGGCAGGGCCACAGCATCTGCCTGATGACAGGGTAGATGGAGCCTCACTAGGGGCCGAGTGCTTTAAGGGCCATCAGCTGAGAAAGTCTCTGTCACCATGCCTGCATTGTTTAAGATTTATTCATTCATTCAAGAAGTATTTATTGAATACCTGTTGTATAAGCATTGTGCAAAGCTAGAAATAAAATACTACAACAAGTCTTGATTTGCATCCTGCCCTGTGAGAGTGAAGAGGCAAATTTTCTGGGAAGTAACACAGTTCATTAAAGATAGTTAGTGGGAGTAATACACTGTTCTGGGCTGCACATTTGTGTGCCCCTGCAAACTCACATGTGGAAACCCTAACCCCCAATGGGGTGGTGCATTAGGGAGCAGGGCCTTTGTGATATAATTAGATCTTGGGGGTGGAGCCCTCCTAAGGATTGGTATGTTTATAAGAGAATGAGGGGACCAGAGCTCTCACTAAATGAAGACACAGTGAGAAGGTGCCGTCTACAAGCTAGGAAATAGGCCCTCCCCATCCACGGGATCTGCTGGTGCCCTGATCTCAGACATCTCACCCTCCAGGACTGTGAGATATAAATATTTGGTTGTTTGTGGTATTCTGTGACAGCAGACCGAGCTGACTGAGACACACACAGAGTGCCGGATCCTGGGCCCTGTGGAACTGTGCTGGACTCTCTGTTACTTTGTCAAGACGCAAAGGAAACTCGCTCTTTTCACAGGATTCATCTGGCCAAGGCAACAGATGGTTCTCAGAGGTAGAAGTGTAGCTTCTCACGCAGGTTTTGAAACTTCCAAATGAACCAGATCCTGGGCTACTGATCTGGGAATTTGGTAGGGATGACACAATGTTATTTTAGGGGTCACTATACTCCCAACAGGGCTTCCCTGGTTGCTCAGACAATACATAATCTGCCTGCAATGCAGGACACCCAGGTTCGACCCCTGGGTCAGGAAGATCCTCTGGAGAAGGAAATGGCAACCCACTCCAGCATTTTTGCCTGGGAAATTCCATGGACAGAGGAGCCTGGTGGGCTACAGTCCGTGGAGTCACAAAGAATCGGAAATGACTAAGTGACCAGCACTGACGATGATACTCCCAGCATGCTGGCTATGATTTGATGGCCTTAGATAAGATGTGGGTTTTCTCAGGCGGTGCTAGTGGTAAAGAACTCACCTGCCAGGGCAGGAGACATTAGAGACACAGGTTCCCTCGCTGGGTCGGGAAGATCCCCTGGATGATGGCATGGCAACCCACTCCAGTATTCTCGCCTGGAGAATTTGGACAGAGGACTGGTGGGCTACAGTCCATGGGTAGCAAAGAGTCAGACAAGACTGAAGCAACTTAGCACGCACCCATGCATGCACAGATAAGGTGTAGGGTGGGGAGGAAGAGGAAAAAGGAAGTTCTTTTTAACTCCTTTCATAAAAATTGAATGGGTTTTTGGCTGGAAGTGTCTTTAGGGGAGTCCACATGCTTAGCGACAGCCTGTGTAAAATATGTAACTGTTTTTACATAGCTCTTAACGAAGCCTTGGAAACTGGAAAGTCATTTAATATGCTCTCTGGGAGAGGGATTCTGTGGTGCTAAGAGGAGGATATTATAGTTTCCTCCACAAAAAAAGAAAAAAATGTGTACATACACCTGTGAGACAGAGTGGAAATCACTTACTGCGGCCATAAAACTACTTTAAAGTCAAACTGTTTACCATCAGGTAACTGTCTGCTGATGCGCCTCCGGAGCCGATCCTCCTCCGCGGGCTGAAGCTGTGACTCGGGTCCCGCCTTCCAGCCCCAGTCTGTCAATGAGCAGCATTTCTTCTTGTCAGCAGCAGGCTTGTGTTCTCGCTGGGAGCCCGAGGGAGAGGAGAACTCAGTTACTCAGAGAGCCAAGAAGGAGGGGTTAGGGGGACCCCAGTGTTTATAGAACCACTTGTATTCAACTTCAGATTAGTCCTACATATTTTTAGTTGTTGGGGAGAGCTCTGCTGATAAGCTCCCAGATAAGCATATGTTGTAAACACACAATAAATGGGTTCCTGGAAAAATAAAAACCTTCACTTAAAATGAAATAAGATGAAGTGTGTATGGTGGAGGTCAGGGGTGGGGTTGGAGTTTGAATTGTATGTTTAAGGCCACTAAGGAAACTTGCTCTGCAGGGGAATTGCTTGAATCTTTTAGAGTAGATATATTAATATTCATAAATTAATACTCATCTTTTAATGTATCTTTTGTATAAATCCTGATCATCACAGGTTGTATCAGGTACACTTTAAGTGAGGCAAAATATATAACAATTTCATATTTGTTAACAGGCTCTGGTGGATTGAAAACATTTATTTTGAGATTCCTGAAACAGACTCAGATTTGCCTTTAAGCGAAGTGCTGGGAGGGCTGGAGGTGGCAGTGGGTTGTGGCCTGGGCTTTCTCTTTGCCGGGCTCTGCTGGGGCCCGGAGAAGCCTTGAAGGGGCAGGCGGGCTGGCCTCCATGAAATGAGACATCGAGTCAGCATAATTACTCATTAGAGTGACGGGGAAATGCCAGACTGACAACCACAGAGGCGTTCTCCCCATCTGCAGCCTGAGGATGCCCACAAGGTGGTGGTACCCTGGACGCTGGTTCCTGCAGACTGGCGCCGTTGGTGGGCTTGCTCCTATTCAAACTAGAACAGAACCGATTCTGAAAAGCAGCCCCTCTGGACTTGCTTGGGTCTCAAGCAAGCAGGCCTCTTGGGGCCCCTGCAGTTCACTTCCCTCCCAACCTCCAGGGCCTGGCCCGTGCTGATAGCAGGGAGGGCTGGAGGCACCCTGAATTGGATGTGGCTTGTCAGAGAAAGCGTCAGTCCCACACTAGTTTTGTTCTGCGGGTGGAGCTTGTTGGCTGCGTGCGCAACACTCGTACTGACTGGAGACAATGCCACGATTTTGCTGCTCTAGACTTTGAGGTCCTGGTAGGCAGGAGCTGTGTGTCATGCTTCTCTTGTGAGCCTTCTCAGAGCTCAAGCTGTCTACTAGGGATGTAATAGAGCATCCTCTTTAAGAAAAAGGTCCTGGAACCAAATTGCCTTGGTTGAATGTATAACTGTGTAACAAACTATTGTAACTATTGTGTAACTTTGAATATCAGCAAAATAAGGACAATAATAGTATTACATGGATTAATGTATGTAAAGCACTCAGAGTAGTGCCTTATAACAGTGATAACAGCTGAGTAAATGTTATCTATGATGTATATATGTATATATATATGTATCAGTTCAGTTCAGTTCAGTCCTGTCCGACTCTGCGACCCCATGGACTGCAGCATGCCAGGCTTCCCTCTCCATCACCAACTCCTGAATCTTGCTCAAACTTATGTCCATGGCCTTTTATGGTAGGGTTAAATTTTTTATTGAAGATGGAGACTATTTATTTTGCCATGAAATGTCTCCTTTATTCTAAGGAGTCCAAAGGATTTGAGAAGATGATCTTATACTCTTAGGTAGGCCGCCAGACATAGCAGGTCCCACCGCATCTGGGATGGGCTGATCTTTCCCTCCCCAACTTGGACACAGGCGATCAGAACAAGCTCAGAGATCCTCTCACTTGTGGTCAAGAACTGCTGCTAGGTATCCAGCTATATCAAGACCAAGCAAGATAAAATTGCCAGCACAGGCTGATGTAGGTACACCAAGACTAAAAGGTGATTCAAGGTACCAGGACTCATTATGCTGTATTTGTAATAAACTAGAATTGTGGTTTTGCCCCCAACTCCATGGGTTTCACTTGGGTGCTTATGGGTAAGCACCTGAATTCTAGGAAAGAAGTTATAAAGCAGTCAATCAACTTGTCATTCAGATGACACAGGACACAGGGAGGGACAACCATTCTAAAAAACCCAACCCTACCACATTGCAGGACTGCTTCTGGTTTCCAGGAAGCTTACTCTCATCTTTTTCCAGGACTGTACTTTCACTCTGCTTAATAAAAATCTTGCTGCCTGAAACTTCTCTATGCCTCTTGACTGAATTCTTTCCTTTTAGAGGAGAAGAACCGAAGAAATCACCATCCTGCCAGTGACCATGCCAGGGAAGTGGGGCTTTTACCTCAGTTGTCTTAGAGGTGGGACAGGACATCTGTACAGCAACCTTAGAAGGGAGAGCCAGAAGTAACAGTAGGACTAGTTTGATTTTCAAATTTATATCAGTAAGTCAACCAATCTTGATATGTTACTATAAGGGTAAGACCCTAAAGCTCTTAGTGATAGACCAGGTTCTCGAGGAACATAAATTTAGCATAAATGCTCTCTTTTTATAGTAATCTCCAAGTGAACAGTGAGCCAGAGCCCTGTAATTTGTGCTATCAGGGTTCCACTGCAGATCTCAGCACGAACACCAAGGTTGGCGCAGAGAGGTGAGAGGCATTCAGTCTAGAGTCCTGAGCAGACTCTACAGCACAAGCAGAAGTGTTATCATATTTGGAATGTGAACAGCTGAGACTGGAGCTATCAAATGTCTGAGTTCTCCGGCCAAATAGTTGGCATAGGCTGGCTTTGATTTGGAAGGCTGTCTTGCTGATTTTAATTAGGTAGAAACACAGTATGACTTTTTCACTCCTTGTGAATCAAGGAAGATGGCCTGTAGTGTCACTCAGTCCTGAAGAATTTCTCAAGTGCTCTTTTCTGGCTGTGAAAACAGTCTTTCACATCCAGGAAAAATATGGAAGGCTTATTGAGGGAAAACTACGCCTAGAAACTGTCAACTTTAGATTACTTTTTGTACTGCAAGGATGTGAAAACAAATAGTCTTACTATGATTCTATGCGTTTTCTCCTTGGTATGTGCATGTATAGATCTGTGTGTCATCAGAGGACCCCTGCCCCAAACCAGCCCTTCATTACACTGTCAAGAAGGAGAAAGCCTGTAGGGTAGGGGAGGTGGGAGAGAAGTTGTGCCTCAAGGAATACTACCTCTTGGCTGTTCTTTCTCACTCCTGTCCCGGGGCCTACAACTTTTCCAGGAGCACGGGCCTTTCTAGTTTCCCCAACAACGAACGATCTGTGTCCATGGGATTTCCTAGACAAGAATACTGGAGTGGATTGCCATTTCTTTCTCCAGGGGACCTTCCTGACCCAGGGATCAAACTTTTGTCTCCTGCCTTGCAGGCAGATTCTTTACCCCAAAACATCAGGGAAGCCTATGTTAGGTTTTGACAATCCCAAATCAATGCACTTATTTATGCATTCATTTATTGAAGAAATATTTGCTGTGATATTATAACTTATAAAAATATATATATATATATAAATATAAAATTTGGTCTTTGTTCCCATTTCTGAAAGAGTTCCTAAAACCATTTCCTAAGTGTTAGAACAGTTAAGATGTCTTTTGTTATGTTATGTAATGTGTTAAGATGTGTTTTGTCAGGTAATGAGGCAGATTTTCCAAAGTGCTCTGGTAACCTAATGATGGAGGCTGGGTGCCAGGGCACCCAACAGGGTAACTAGAGGGTCAGAACTTTCAATCTCATTCTGACCTCTGGCGGCGGGGGGAGAGGACTGGGGTTGAATCAATTGCCAATGGCCAATAATTTAATCAATCATGGTTATAGAATGTTGCCTCCATAAGAACCCCTAAACGTGGGTTCTGTGAGCTTCCTGATTCGCGACCATGGGAGGTGTGGGGAGGGTAGTGCACTCCCGTGGCAGGGACGCTCCATGCCCTTCCCCCACATGTTGTGCTGTGCACCTCTCCATCTGGCTGTTCCTGAGTTATATCCTTTCATAATAAACTGGTGATATGGTAGATAAGATGTGTCTCTGGATTATATGAGTGCTTTTGGAACTCTAATCAAACCCAAGGAAGAGGTCCTTATGAGGCAGGTAATAGATGGGCCTCAGGCTGAGCAGCTGGAATCTGTTTCCTGTGGACAGATACTCCAAGATAAAGCTAAAGGCAGGAGCCCAGAGGAGCTGCATCCTGCTTGGGATAAAAGATAAACCACATATTCTCACTCTTGAGGTCAAGGAGACCTCCCCAACTACACATGCACAGAATGGGTCCTTGTGGGTCAACAATGGAGGGGGCACCATCCCATAATGGATGGCATCACCCTCCCTGCAGTTCTCTGTGCTGGAATCTGTATCTTGGCAGAAAGATGTGCATGCATGTCCAGGGGGGACATGGGGCAGGTCAGGTGTGGAAAAGAAATTAGATAATTGGCCAAAGGTAAGCAAAGACCTGGAAGAATGGACCTATACAGGTTACCTGAAACAATTCTCTGGTGCGTGTCTCCTCATTAGAGGGGTACTCACACCTTATTTCTCCCGGTGTGTATTTCTGCTTTGAGTCTGTCTTAAATAAATTGTTTCTCTGTGTGCTCTCCCACATATAATGCTGTGCCTTTAATAATAAACTTAGTGCAAAATAAGCTTTTGCCTCTTTGAGAAATTCATTTTTTAGATGGGGCAAGAACCAGGGCAACTTTGCCTCTGGCCCCTAGTGGATGCCTCGCTAGGATTCCTGGTTTTCATCCAGGCTACCCAAGTTCAATTCCTGGGCAAGGAACTAGATTCAGCTTCAAGCCACTGCTCACTTCTCTCCCCGAGATCATCTGGAACCTCAGATCTGCAGATGGATGGTCAGAAGGACAGGGGCAACCTGGACTTACGCTCGGCATCTGATGTGTGTGCTGGAGGGAAGACCGGGAGGACGTGAGATCTCACGCGCTTCAGGTAGATAACCTTGGAGTTGAACTGAATTGTGGGACACCCAGCTGGAGTACAAGAATTTCTTGGTGTTGTGAGCAAAAACTTCCTAATTAGAACTCTTATTTATTCAATAATCAGTATGGATCAGACACTCAGAATGAATTAGACACAGTGTGGATTAAGCAGTAAGGTTCAGCAATGAACAAGGCTGGAGGCCCTGCAGTCTGACAAAGCCTGGAGGGAGACAGACAAGTAAACAGGCAGTTCTAACACACAGGGAGTGCACCCAACCAGCTCGAGTGCTAGTGAACGCTTTCAGGCTGAGACTACGTTAACTAGCACAACATGGTAAAGCAATTATACTTCAGTAAAATAAATCTCATGGATGAAAGATTTACCAGGTGAGTTCATCTTCCAGCTAGATCTTCAATCAGTAAATCCTAATGTATTTCTTGTGGAGCCTTACACATTACATCTTTTTTCCTAGTATATAACATTTGGGGACTATTCACACCAGCATAATTCATTTTTTTTTCTGTTCCTTTTTCATCTATAATAATACTGTCACATTCTTTTTTCATAACATATGCATTTTACTGAAGTACAGTTGACTGACGATATTCCAGATGCACACCAAGGTGACTCAGTTACACATATACGTATATATTATTTTTCAGATTATTTCCTATTATAGGTTATTATAAGATATTGAGTACAGTTCCTTGTGCTATACAGTAATCCTTGTTGCTTGCTGCATATCTATTTTTTAAATTAGGAATCTAGCATTCTATTCATACTAAGACAAATAAGTGGAGTCAAAATGTCATAAATTTTTTAGTTAAGCAAAAATTCATAAGTTTTCTAAGATATATACATATGTTATACATGCTATATATATGTGTGTGTGTAAAAAAGCTTTTCTGGTACACTTGATAAAGGCTTGAGAAAGAACATCCAAAAAAAAAAAAAAAGAGATATAGAGAAGCTTGTGTAAGCTTCCTGATGGGAGGGACTGGCAGTAGGAAAAACTGGGTCTTATTCTTTTACTGGGGCCTTGCTCAGTAAAACTTGAATCCATTTCTCTGTTGTTGGGTTGTGCTCCCTCCTTGGTAGTTGTTTGACCTGAGGTGACCCAGTCCTGGGGTCTGTGGGTTCTATGGTAGGGTTAATGGTGACCTCCGAGAGGCTTTTATGCCAAGGGGGGCCTTCCAGGACTGCTGCTACCAGTGGTGAGCCCCTGCTGACCGGCGCCTCCACAGGAGGCCCTTCAACAATAGCAGGTTGTTTTGGTTCGGTCTCCTGTGGGGTCACTGCTCCTTTCTTCTGGGTCTTGGTGCAAGCAAGATTTTGTTTCTACCCTCCAAGACTGGAGTCTCTGTTTTCCCCGGTCCTCTGGAAGTCCTATAATCAAATCCTGCTGGTCTTCAAGGTCAGATTCCCTGGGGCTCCCCAGTGCCTTTGTTGGACCCCCAGGCTGGGAAGCCTGATATGGTGTTCAGAACCTTCACAATGGTGGGAGAACTTCTTTGGTATTATGTTCTCAAGTCTGTGGGTCACTCACCCAGTGGGTATGGGATTTGATTTTATCATGACTGTGCCCTTCCTACCATCTTGCTGTAGCTTCTTTGTCTTTGGACATAGGGTATCTTTTTTTGTTGAGGTCCGGCATCCACCTGTTGATGGTTGTTCAACAGCTAGTTGCAGTTTTGGTGTTCTCGAAGGAGGAGATGAGCACATATCTTTCTACCCCACCATTTGGAACCAGAAACCCGTCACATTCTTTCTAAAAAGAAAACGTCTAATAAAAATCCAAGTGTATTTATTTTTGAAATTTGGGAAGAATTTGGGGAGCAATGAACCAGTGAACACAGAGAAGTTTCCTTTCACTTTATAACTTATGATAATTATCCTTCATTAAATGACATCTGAGGACCACATGCTGCTGGGGAGATAGAGGAAACTCTGCACCACAGATGGGAGTGAAGCTCAGGATAGCCCTTCTGAAGAGCAATCTGGCATGCCCAGTCAGATTAAGACATTCCACTCCTGCATGTGACCCAGGTATTTCCTCACCGGTATCCACAAAGATGCTCACCGAGGTGATTATTGTGGTCAAAGCCGGTGGAGGTATGCATGTGGATTATGTCATGAGTTTCTGTGCAGCTGGTAGTAACAACAGGTGACATGAGAGGCTGAGTAGTAGCTTCTACTATGAGATCTACAATATAGTACCACTTAGATCATTTAAAAGACATGTATAGACATGCATTTTACAAGTGCATATACAAACAGGAGGATCCATATAGAGCATCAGAATGGTTTCATGGTTTGAGTAGGGAAACAGCAGAAGAGAACAGGGGAAAGGGGTAACTAATTAAACACCAGAGACTAGCTTTCCACAAGTTGTGGATAGTGTGGCATGAACTAGAAAGTGCGATTAATATTTCTGAGGTCCTCTAAGAAAGGAAAGAAGAAAAGAAGGAAGAAGAAAGGGATAGAGGGAGAGGGAGAAAAAGAATGAATGAAAGAAAGAAGGAAGGAAGGAAGGGAAGAAAGAAGAGGTAGGATGTGGTAGGAAGGGTGGCAAACAAGGAAGGGATGCAGAACCATTCTATAACCTTCCCTCTTTGCCATCCAAGGAGGGAAGCTCCCTGCCCCATTCCCACCTGGGCTTCGGAGAGTGCAGGAGACAGGAAAAGCTCACCAACCACAGCTGAAGAGGCTCCTGAGGTTCACAAGGCAGAACATGAAGCTTTGGGTTCAGTAACACCTAAAGTAACACCTAACAGAGGAAAGAAGGAACTCTAGGGAAAATGAGAAGTTAGGGGTATTGATGATGGGAGCAAGGAGGAATGTGGTGCGGGCAATAGCATGAGGAAGGGAAAAGGGATCTGGAGGAGCTGACCCACCTTACCTCCCTGGAGGAGAGCCTGGCTCGATGGGAACTCTCTGGGTGAGAAGGGTGGTCCCTGACCATCAGTTGGAGGGACCAGGACCAAGTACATCTCTCCTGGTCCTTACACTCCCTGAGAATTAACTCAGTAGAGATAGGCTACCCCATCTCCTGAGGAATCTTTCTAGGCAGCTCGAGGGGCATCTCAAGGGGCATCTCGAGGGAGGAGGTTCCCTCAAGCCCAGGGTCATATAGAACTGACCTTGGACCTTGAGGAGGGAAGGAGCAGACAGCTACTTACACAGCAGTATCTGTCTCATCAGGATAAGTCCTACCTTGAGGTCATAATGGTGCTTTCCAGGTGGTAAAGAATCTGCCTGTCAATGCAAGAGACGCAGGAAATGCATGCTCTATCCTTGGGTTGGGAGGATCCTCTGAAGGAGGAAATGACAAACCAATTCCAATATTCCTGCCTGAAAAATTCCATGGACAGAAGAGCCTGGAGGGCTGAGATCCATAGGATTGCAAAGAGTTGGACATGACCTAGTGACCGAGCATACATACACACACGAGGTCATATTATTTGACGTTGTTCTAGGAAATCACAGAATCACTAATACTGATTAAGGTTCTTAGTGGCCACTTCTGAAACTTTTCAGCTGAGAAAGCTGAGGATCAAATAGATTGAAAAGCCCCAGGTTCTGCTGCCCATAACACTTCCTAGATTGGAAAGTGGAATATTTTTGCTATGAAAGTCAATATAGTGGGAGAAAGGGGTTTCTATTTGAAGAGAGTGAACAATAAGAAAAAGAAAATGCCTGTGCTTCCAAGATTCTGTTTTTAGATAATTATTTTTATTACTTTAAACAAGGGCAGAGACTAAAAATACTTGACATATCAGCATGCTCAATCTTAAATTGATTATTTTTTGAGGTTTTCCATCCTACACCAAAAATGAATTAAATTTCCAGCCCTAAGAACATCTGACAGGAGAAATTCATACATTACATATCATATAGTGAAAAGAAAGACAAGTATGACGCTTGCTCATTTTCCTGTAGGAAAACAAAAAGCTTTCCTGAAAAATATTCCTTGAGAGCTCTACATTCAAACATTGAATGCTGCTGCTGCTGCGTCACTTCAGTCGTGTCCGACTCTGTGTGACCCCAGAGACGGCAGCCCACCAGGCTCCCCCGCCCCTGGGATTCTCCAGGCAAGAACACTGGAGTGGGCTGCCATTTCCTTCTCCAAAACATTGAACGGGCAGCCTCTTTTCATAATTGAGAAAGTTGTATTTGGTCTTTGCCCTTTGCTCCTTCTCCTTTCTCTTCCATGGGACTAGTTAGCTCCCTAAATAGTTAGGAACATACTTTTTAATCCTACCTATTTTATTTTCCTATTCATGGATTCATTTCTTCCTCTCACAGCGAGCTCAGTAAAACATTTGTTTTTAATAAGAAAAATAGTTGTTTAAATAAGTTTTTTTTCCCCCCCTCAAACCTACAAGGTTATTTCTGGCATTTACTTCATCAAGTCCACTTATTAAATATTGCCCCTGATTAATAGCCTTTTAATTAGCTGTTATTAATATAAAGTGCCATATTTATTCTCTCATCCAAGAAAAGAGAAAGAAAAACTCATATATTTTAATTTGTATTTTTTGGCCTACTGCCATTTAGTAGCTAAGAAAGAAAGAAATATATATGTTATGGTAAATACACATATGTTATGTTACATTCTGAAATATACCATCTGTATTTGTCTGTGTAGTCAAGAAAATTATCTATTGTTCACCTGGGTTGCAATTTGTGTCCTGGCAAATCTTTATTTGCTCGTAGGGGAACCTATTTAATATAATTACATTTAATTGATATTTGTGGTTGTGGATTAAGGAAAAAGGAACCGTCACTTAATATGCTTCAGGATTTTATGGGTCTTGTATTTCTTGGCTTGGTTTTCAAAATACATGTAACCACATTTTTTAAAACTAGGTACTTAGGTAAATTCAGTCCTTTATTAAAATAGTGCTCCAAGGGGGTAGAGTTTAAAACTCTCTAGCATCTTTCTGCTGAAACAATGAAGAAGGAATTAAATCTTTCTCCTCCAAATTACTTTTTTGAAATTGTGTGTAAAGGTTTTTGGGGGGCTTCCCTGGTGGGCCAGGCGGTAAAGTTTCTGCCTGCAATGCGGGAGACATGGGTTCAGTCTCTGGATTGGGAAGATCCCCTCAAGAAGGAAATGGCAACTCACTCCAGTATTCTTGCCTGGAAAATTCCCTGGACAGAGGAGCCTGGTAGGCTACAGTCCATGGGATCACAAAGAGTCGCATATAACTGAGCAACTTCACTTGCATAAAGGTTTATATGATTAAAATGTTGTCTATGGTTTAGTTGCTGATTTGGCTCATGCCCAATTCCATAGAAAAAGAATGGGTAGCTATTGGAGCCTTGCCTCACTGATGTTTGTACCTTTCTCACATGCTAAACTGTGAATTTGGTTTTCTTTTTACGCCGAATGAAATAGAACTTTCCTTTCTTTTTTGCCTGTCAGTGTGCAAGAGTTAATTTATTTAGCTAATGGCTCCAGGCAATATTGAGAGCTGTTATATATGTCAAACCTAATAAAATGGTAATTTGTGTTTGTATTCATGTTTTGTTCATGAAGTTATCTGTTGATTTTTAACTTTTTTATATATATGTTCCCAGTGAGCAACGCAGCCGTCAGTTAAATAAACAAATAATTTAACTGTTTTGTAAAAATGTAATCAAGGCCAGTTAGTGTTGAAATAGATGGTTGTCACAAACTTTAAGTTGACACACTCAGAGCTGAAGACAGAAACAGGTTAGGTTAGCAGCTGAACAGAGCAGCATATTTGTGTCTGAGCATATTAATTTTACTTGTAATGGGAAAATAATTACTAAATAAGACTCCAGGAGACACAAACATTTTTTCTGATTTCAAGGATTAACTGTCCTACATAAATGACATGTTCCTTGGTCAAGGCAGAACACATCACATGAGGACAACCAGTAACTTCCCTAGGCTTGTTTTACCCCAGGAGCCCCAGCTCAGTGTCAGGGCCACATCCCCCAAAGAAATGTCTGTTTAGCTGATCTTTTTTTTTCTCCCTCTCACAAAAATGCATATGTGAGAGGGTCCTCTCTAACATTGCAAAAGCAATGATGGGAATCCTTTTATCATTCCGTTACTGAGAGTCTGATTGCCAAATAGTGAATGGCGCCATAGTTCACAAGCTGAGTCATTCTAACCAGGTGGTGGCCTCCTGTGTGTGGGAAGAGCTCAGGCGTTTCTGACTCTTTGCCTGTCTGGACTTCAGGTTTCATCCTGGAAGAAGGAAGGGATCAACAGTGGATCTCCATGAGATTCCAGCTCTAAGTTTACTTGGAATTGTATCAATTTCTTAACTTCTGTAGTTGCCATGTACTCATACCCCTAGTTCTAATAGAGTTTCTCCATATAAACTAATACTCATCCTTCTTCTGAAGGAAGACTTTTAGAAGAGTTCCTCTTTGGTTCTTTCTCAGGGGGCAGCCAAAATTTCCCAAGTTGAGGTCCATAAAATATGCACATCATTAAATACTAAAGTATCCAACTCTTCCTCACCACCCACCACCTGTTTTCCCTGATGGAGAAACTGAGACCCAGAGAGGTCAAACAACTTCCTCAAAGTCACACAGCATCGGGAACTAGACCTGGTCACCCAGGCAAGAGGCTGTCCTCCAGCCAGCTGTGCTGTAATTACTAAAGTACTCAATAATGAACAATTTTGTGGCTCAGCTGGTAAAGAATCTGCCCACATGCGGGAGACCTGGGTTTGATCCCTGGGTTGGGAAGATACCCTGGAGAAGGGAACAGCCACCCACTCCAGTATTCTGGCCTGGAGAATTCCATGGACTGTATAGTCCATGGGGTCACAAAGAGTTGGACACCACTAAGAGATTTTCACTTCACTTCACTCACTTGGCAAACAAGTAATCCTAAAAGTACAATAATAAATTGACTCCCTGCATTGTTTTGGAGTTGTTGGATGTTTCTAGCTCTTTTGAGCATTTTTGTGGGTTGAGAGAGAGAGCAAGTAGAGAGGGGAAAAGAGAGACAGACAGACAGAAATTTGTTTCCATTGGAGAAGATTCCCCCTCCTTTGGTGAAAAGAACCTTGTGTTTAGGGCCATGAGAAGGTATTTCCTGCTGCCCACCCCTCCCAATCCCTGTTCTTCCCAGAGATGTTATCTTCACTAAGAAATCAATGATCAAATTAGGGTGATGCCGAACTGTTGCTTAAAATTCCCAGGTGGGATGACTTGTTCCCTTAACTCCAGTGTGAGGTAGTTCCAGCATGAGATTCCTGGGCTGCTCAGTCATTTTGTGTTGAACCATCAGTTTGTTGGCCCAGGATGACAGCACATGACACATCCAAACAATTTTTCTGTCAAGTCCACTGAGAGAAAGTGCAGGGATGAAGTACGGGAAAGCAAGTTTGAGGAAGATGGAGTTCTTTCTGACAGGATAGAACATTTTCTCCATGTTTTTAATTTATGGCTCTGAAACTGGCTCTTCACTTTGGAAACTGATGTGTTTCCAGGCCTGAAATGATCCTGTTTAACATAAAGAAGGGTGACAGGGTGACAAGAGTGTACTCCATGAGAGGTCTCAAACACCAGAGAGCTCATTGACAAGAAAGAAAATGCCTAGAGAGAATCTGACAAAATGCAGTTTTGGATAAAGGCTGTCCTTTCTATGATAGGAACATGGATTAGCTTCTGCTCACACTCCCAATCATCTGCCCAGCAAGTTGGGATCGGTTGACTCGAAAGGATACAGGCAGAGACAGAAATGATGCTAGTATAATCTGAGCATCATGGAAACTTCTTTACCTAATTGAGAAAATTGGACACAGCCTGACAGTTTACCCACCAAAAGTAGAAATCACAATGTCATGCTGACCAGGGAGGGCCAAAGGTGGTTAGATGAAAAATGTAGGATTTGAAGTTGTTCTCCTGCCTTTTCTGGGTCACATGATCCTGGAGGGGTGACTTATTCTTTTTACCCTCAGGTTTCTCATCTAGAGAATTAGAAATAAAAAATATACTGCCTCATAGATTTGTTGGGAAGATGATAATAATTCTTTGGTGTTTTCCATGTGTCAGGCACTGAACTAAGTTGTTTATGTATATTATCTAATTTAATCCTCAAATTAGCTCCAAGAAGTAGGTATTATTAACTTTATATCAGAGATGTGTAAATGGATGCTCAGAGAAGTTGCCCAAAATCACTGGGCTGTGAAGTGACAGATTAGGGCTTGAACCCAAGCTCTTCTGATGTCACGATTAAGCTCTTAACCATTACTCCCTATGCAAAGAAGTTCTTTGTAAGTTGCTGACCATTGTACAACTGCTAGTAATTCTTGTAAAGTAAGCACTTGATGGCCATCTTATAAGGCAATTAGTTACATGTTGTCCATTTATTTGGCAGCTGAAAAATTTCAACAATAATGACCACAATTCATTGAGTGCCAATGCTGTTCTGGGCCCTGTAGGAAGCACTTGAGATGTTCTGACTTACTGAATCCCCACAAGGGCTTTGTGAAATAGATGCTATTATTATTCCCATTTCACAAATGTGGAAAGGAGGACACTGATATCTTTAGTAATGAGCTCAAAGTCCCTCTGCTAGCAGGATGCAGAGCTGGAGTTTAGATCCAGGCAGACAAACTATGACTTTTCTTCCTGTGAGTTGCTGTTGTTGTTCAGTCGTGTCTGACTCTTTGCAACCCCATAGACTGCAGCATGCCAGACTTCCCTGTCCTTCACTGTGTCCCAGAGTTTGCTCAAATTCATGTCCATTGAGTCAGTGATGCTATCTAACCATCTCATCCTCTGCCACCGTCTTCTCCTTCAGTCTTTAATCTTTCTCAGCATCAGGTTTTTTTTTCCCCCAAGGAGTCAGCTCATTGGAAAAGTCCAAAGTATTGGAACTCCAGCTTCAGCATCAGTTTTCCAATGAATATCCAGGGTCGATTTCCTTTAGGATTGACTGGTTTGATCTCCTTGCAGTCTTAGGGACTCTCAAGAGTTTTCTCCAGCACCACAATTCAAAAGCATCAATTCTTCAGTGCTCAGCCTTCTTTATGGTCCAACTCTCACATCCATACATGACCACTGGAAAAACCATAACTTTGGCAATATGGACCTTTGTTGGCAAAGTGATGTCTTTGCTTTTTAATACACTTTCTAGGTTTGTCACAGCTTTACTTCCAAGGAGCAAGCATCTTTTAATTTTGTGGCTGCAGTCACTGTCTGCAGTGATTTTGGAGCCCCAGAAAACCTGCCACTGTTGCCACTTTTCCCCCCATCTATTTGCCACAAAGTGATAGGACTGGATGCCATGATCTTAGTTTTTTGAATGTTCAGTTTTAAGCCAGCTTTTTCTCTCTCCTCTTTCACCCTTATCAAGAGGGTCTTGAGTTCCTCTTCACTTTCTGCCATTACAGTGGAATTATCTGCATATCTGAGATTGTTGATATTTCTCCCAGCAATCTTGATTTCAGCTTGTGATTTATCCAGCCTGGTATTTTGCATGATGTACTCTTGATTCATGGCCTAGGTCTCAACACTGGCCCAGTGAATTCACTTAGTGAGTTCTTGCTTGCCTGTCTGGGAAACCAGAGCCATTGCTGATGTCCCAGGATTGGTACATGGAAGTCTTCTGTGGAGATTTGTCTCTGCCATCTGGCTACAAGAACTATGGTTTTCCCTGTGACAGTCTGCTGAGTGTTCCCCAATCCTTATCAATGAGAGAATCCCTACAAAAAAGCCCTGAGTTACAGTTTTCCCCAAGCAACCCTGACTGATAACCCTCCTGATTGCTCAGAACTCCATTCCCAGTCTGATTTTTGTCTTTCAAAGCTGGATAACTGGAAATAAGAGAAATAAGATAGAGAGGAGGCTCTGAGGAAGTAAACAAATTCATATGACTTATGGTTGGTTTCTACCAAGCAGCTTTCTGGAAAATCTCTGCTGTTATCTCCATTACGTGCTTAGAACTTTCCTGTGTGATGCACAAGGTGGGATCCTTAAACTCTAGAAAGGAACAGAAGTGTATTTAATAACAGCTTTCTTTGTTATAAACATGAGAATTTATCTATTTTAAACTATCTTAAGGCAAAATACATTTATTAGAGGGCTAATGGGTAGGTCACAAAATAGTAGGGAGGTCAGAGAAACTGACTCAGAAGTGGAAGAAGAAGCAGGAAAGGATGCACAGAGATGTCAAGCACTGTATCCCACTCTGGAACTGGGATTGGACCCTGGAGGCCCCTGGGCCACCAAGGAATCTTCTGCAATTGCTCTTGTTTTTTGTAATACTTGCTTCAGATTCAAAGCCTTAGGCTGTGGTGACCAACTGGGCCATTTTCAAATCCTCTGCCTGCAAAGGAGTTGCCAGCAGTCAGGAAAAGCTAAGACTGAACTTTTCAGCTTTTGATTTGGAGGTTTGGCAGTATGTGACAATCATCCCCCTATAGTTACTGATCTCTTTGTTAGGGACCTAATTTACCATGTTTAACCCTGAGTAAACTCTGTTGGGTGAAATATCTCTGCTTTTCAACTGTGGAAACTGGAGTTAGAGGGGGCTAACAGCTTAACCAATGCCCACCACTCCCTAACACAGAGTCACCTTTACCAAGTTGCTTTTCAACTTGAGAAGTGCTGGCTTAGGCCAAACAACTTGTGCTTATACTCAGAATGCTTGGATAGAACCTCACCTTTTCTCTTGGTAGAGCCAAGAAAAAAAATGCCCCCCTGTAAAGTGCTCTAGCATCTTCCATATTCTGGCAGGGGCAGGGTCCAAGGTGTCTGAAGGGGAAGGCAGTTAATATGAAGTGTAGTCTATAAAACGCACAATTTATTTCGATATATTCATTTGCATCTGGTATGCACACAGCTGTTAAATATATTCCCAAAGAACAGAAACATTATCCATTTCCATAATTTTTGAATTATAGAAATATTTAGTAAAACTGAAAATACAGCAAGTTTTTATAGGCTGTTAGAGTGATTGAAAGGCCCTGACAACTTCTCATAGTTCACAGTCATGGGAAACATATGTGCAGATCTGCTTATGGGAGCAAAGATGTGAGAACTTCGTGGGGATCAGAGGAAGAGTCTATGAGATTTTGGAAGACTTGAGACCCAGAAAGGACCACAGAGACCGAGTGGGTAGACTCTCAGCTTAAGCCGAATCACCACTAGGCCACTGCATGGGGTAGGCAGTACTGACGAGACATTCTAGGTAAACTACAACAAATGGGCCATCCTAACAGGCCAGCAAAATGTCTTCCCTGCTGAGGACCGGAGTGGGCAGTCTTCCGGGATTCACATTCAGGAATATACCTTTTTTTTCAGCAGCTTTCTGAATTGTGTCAAATTTATGAAAAGAAACACTGCCCCACCCCATGTGTTTTTCTTGTGAAATGGAAAGGTAGAATGACAAAGAGAGAGACCACGTGGCAGAGTCAGCAGCCGGAAGATGTGTTTGAGAATGAGGCCCGCCACTGACTGGCTGTGTTGATCTTGGGCACGTTGTCCCCTAGTTCTTCTGAGTCTTGGATCCTCGAGCACCTCACAGAATTAGTTAGACAAATTTAAAAAATGCCCCATGTAATGTAAAGCGATAGTCAATTATGAGGTATTATTCATAAATGCGAACTGGGACGTGACATGGAGCATAATTTCTACTAGAATTCACATTAAGAAAATAAGCATGCATAGAACATACAGTAGATCAATATATTGATCCAAAATCCCAAAGTAGGAAATATGGGGCATTTCTAATGAAGATGGTGGGCTGGGTGTACATTTACTCTTATTACTTCATAAAACTAATAAAAATAACGTTAAAAGGATTTGTTATGGGTGTAAACACCAAAGGAAGGATGAGCAAAGAGGAGACAAGAGCAATCAAACTTAGGATGCTGGAAAGCAATCGAACGAGTGGTAAAAGATATAAAGAAAAGTGAAAGACAATATATTAAATGGAAACGTCTACTGCAGAGTTTCCCAGAATCCTAGGAGGCAATGGCACCTGGTACTCCTGGAACTGAGGGTGTAATGCACCTAAAATTAGGAGGACTGCTTGGAAGGGTGTTTAAAGAGCACTTGACCCATGAGTCCTTTCTCCCAGTCCACTCAACCTGGAGAACTCTCTTCCTCTGCCCAGCCATTAACTGGTTTCCTGGATCAAGTAAATTGGAGAGTATCTGGCACAAATTGAGGATTAAATGAATGAATGTATAATAGATAGCAAGGGCCCAGAAACCTTCCTCCAGTGGGCTCCCAAAACTTATTTCAGTTCACTTCAGTTCAGTCATTCAGTCGCGTCCAACTCTTTTCGACCCCATGAATTGCAGTACGCCAGGCCTCTCTGTCTATCACCAACCCCCGGAGTTCACTCAAACTACTGTCCCTCAAGTCGGTGATGCCATCCAACCATCTCATCTTCTGTCGTCCCCTTCTCCTCCTGCCCCTAGTCCCTCTCAGCATCAAAGTCTTTTCCAATGAGTCAACTCTTCGCATGAGGTAGCCAAAGTATTGGAGTTTCAGCTTTATTTTTTTAATATAAATTTATTTATTTTAATTGGAGGCAAATTACTTTACAATATTGTAGTGGTTTTGCCATACATCAACATAAATCCGCCATGGGGGTACACGTGTTCCCCATCTTGAAGCCCCTCCCACCTCCCTCCCCATATGATCCCTCTGGGTCGTCCCAGTGCACCAGTCCTGAGCATCCTGTATCATGCATGGAACCTGGATTGGCGATTCATTTCACATATGATATTACACATGTTTCAATGCCATTTCCCCAAATCATCCCACCCTCGCCCTCTCCCACAGAGTCCAAAAGACTGTTCTATACATCTGTGTCTCTTTTGCTGTCTCTCATACAGGGTTATTGTTACCATCTTTCCAAATTCCATATATATGTGTTAGTATACTGTACTGGTGTTTTTCTTTCTGGCTGACTTCACTCTGTATAATAGGCTCCAGTTTCATCCACCTCATTAGAACTGATTCAAATGTATTCTTTTTAATAGCTGAGTAATACTCCATTGTGTATATGTACCACAGCTTTCTTATCCATTCGTCTACTGATGGACATCTAGGTTGCTTCCATGTCCTGGCTATTATAAACAGTACTGCCATGAACATTGGGGTACACGTGTCTCTTTCAATTCTGGTTTCCTCAGTGTGTATGCCCAGCAGTGGGATTGCTGGGTCGTATGGCAGTTCTATTTCCAGTTTTTTAAGGAATCTCCACACTGTTCTCCATAGTGGCTGTACTAGTTTGCATTCCCACCAACAGTTTAAGAGGGTTCCCTTTTCTCTGCACCCTCTCCAGCATTTATTGCTTGTAGACTTTTGGATCACAACCATTCTGACTGGCATGAAATGGTACCTCATAGTGGTTTTGATTTGCATTTCTCTGATAATGAGTGATGTTGAGCATCTTTTCATGTGTTTGTTAGCCATCTGTATGTCTTCTTTGGAGAAATGTTTGTTTAGGTCCTTGGCCCATTTTTTGACTGGGTCGTTTATTTTTCTGGAATTGAGCTGCAGGAGTTGCTTGTATATTTTTGAGATTAATTCTTTGTCAGTTGCTTCATTTGCTGTTATTTTCTCCCATTCTGAAGGCTGTCTTTTCACCTTGCTTATAGTTTCCTTTGTTGTGCAGAAGCTTTTAATTTTAATTAGGTCCCATTTGTTCATTTTTGCTTTTATTTCCAATATTCTGGGAGGTGGGTTATAAAGGATCCTGCTGTGATTTATGTCGGAGAGTGTTTTGCCTATGTTCTGTTCTCCTCTAGTTTCTGGTCTTATGTTTAGATCTTTAATCCATTTTGAGTTTATTTTTGTGTATAGTGTTAGAAAGTGGTCTAGTTTCATTCTTTTACAAGTGGTTGACCAGTTTTCCCAGCACCACTTGTTAAAGAGATTGTCTTTTCTCCATTGTATATTCTTGCCTCCTTTGTCAAAGATAAGGTGTCCATAGGTGCATGGATTTATCTCTTGGCTTTCTATTTTGTTCCATTGATCTATATTTCTCTCTTTGTGCCAGTACCATACTGTCTTGATGACTATGGCTTTGTAGTAGAGCCTGAAGTCAGGCAGGTTGATTCCTCCAGTTCCATTCTTCTTTCTCAAGATAGCTTTGGCTATTCGAGGTTTTTTGTATTTCCATACAAATTGTGAAATTATTTGTTCTAGCTCTGTGAAAAATACCATTGGTAGCTTGATAGGGATTGCATTGAATCTATAGATTGCTTTGGGTAGTATACTCATTTTCACTATATTGATTCTTTCAAGCCATGAACACGGTATATTTCTCCATCTGTTAGTGTCCTCTTTGATTTCTTTGACCAGTGTTTTATAGTTTTCTATATATAGGTCTTTTGTTTCTTTAGGTAGATATATTCCTAAGTCTTTTATTCTTTTCATTGCAATGGTGAATGAAATTGTTTCTTTAATTTCTCTATTTTCCATTATTAGTGTATAGGAATGCAAGGGATTTCTGTGTGTTGATTTTATATCCTGCCACTTTACTATATTCATTGATTAGCTCTAGTAATTTTCTGGTGGAGTCTTTAGGGTTTTCTATGTAGAAGTTCATGTCATCTGCAAACAGTGAGAGTTTTACTTCTTCTTTTCCAATTTGGATTCCTTTTATTTCTTTTTCTGCTCTGATTGCTGTGGCCAAAACTTCCAAAGCTATGTTGAATAGTAGTGGTGAAAGTGGGCACCCTTGTCTTGTTCCTGACTTTAGGGGAAATGCTTTCAATTTTTCACCATTGAGGATAATGTTTGCTGTGGGTTTGTCATAGATAGCTTTTATTATGTAGAGGTATGTTCCTTCTATTCCTGCTTTCTGGAGAGTTTTTATCATACATGGATGTTGAATTTTGTCAAAGGCTTTCTATGCATCTATTGAGATAATCATATAGCTTTTGTTTTTCAATTTGTTAATGTGGTGTATTACATTGATTGATTTGCGGATATTGAAGAATCCTTGCGTCCTTGGGATAAAGCCCACTTGGTCATGATGTATGATCTTTTTAATGTGTTGTTGGATTCTGATTGCTAGAATTTTGTTAAGGATTTTTGCATCTATGTTCATCAGTGATATTGGTCTGTAGTTTTCTTTTTTGGTGCCATCTTTAGTGGCATTTTTGGTATTAGGGTGATGGTGGCCTCATAGAATGTGTTTGGAAGTTTACCTTCCTCTGCAATTTTCTGGAAGAGTTTGAGTAGGATAGGTGTTGCTGCTGCTGCTACTGCTGCTAAGTCACTTAATAGTGTCCAACTCTGTGCGACCCCATAGACGGCAGCCTACCAGGCTCCCCCGTCCCTGGGATTCTCCAGGCAAGAACACTGGAGTGGGTTGCCATTTCCTTCTTGAATGCATTAAAGTGAAAAGTGAAAGTGAAGTCGCTCAGTCGTATCTGACTCATAGCGACCCCATGAACTGCAGCCTACCAGGCTCCTCCACCCATGGGATTTTCCAGGCAAGAGTACTGGAGTGGGTTTCCATTGCCTTCTCCGAGGATAGGTGTTAGCTCTTCTCTAAGTTTTTGGTAGAATTCAGCTGTGAAGCTGTCTGGACCTGGGCTTTTGTTTGCTGGAAGATTTCTGATTACAGTTTCAATTTCCGTGCTTGTGATGGGTCTGTTATGATTTTCTATTTCTTCCTGGTCCAGTTTGGAAAGTTGTACTTTTCTAAGAATTTGTCCATTTCTTCCAAGTTGTCCATTTTATTGGCATATAATTGCTAATAGTTGTCTCTTGTGATCCCTTGTATTTCTGTGTTGTCTGTTGTGATCTCTCCATTTTCATTTCTAATTTTATTGATTTGATTTTTCTCCCTTTGTTTCTTGATGAGTCTGGCTAATGGTTTGTCAATTTTATTTATCCTCTCAAACAACCAGCTTTTGGCTTTGTTGATTTTTGCTATGGTCTCTTTTGTTTCTTTTTCATTTATTTCTGCCCTAATTTTAAAGACTTCTTTCCTTCTATTAACCCTGGGGTTCTTCATTTCTTCCTTTTCTAGTTGCTTTAGGTGTAGAGTTAGGTTATTTATTTGATTTTTTTCTTGTTTCTTGAGGTATGCCTGTATTGCTATGAACCTTCCCCTTAGTACTGATTTTACAGTGTCCCACAGGTTTTGGGTTGTTATGTTTTCATTTTCATTCATTTCAATGCATACTTTGATTTCTTCTGTGATTTGTTGGTTATTCAGCAGCGTGTTGTTCAGCCTCCATATGTTGGAATTTTTAATAGTTTTTCTCCTGTAATTGAGATCTAATCTTACTGCATTGTGGTCAGAAAAGATCCTTGGAGTGATTTCAATTTTTTTTTTCAATTTATGAGGGCTAGATTTACGGCCCATGCTGTGATCTATCCTGGAGAAGGTTCTGTGTGTGCTTGAGAAAAAGGTGAAATTCATTGTTTTGGGGTGAAATGTCCTATAGATATCAATTAGGTCTAACTGGTCCATTGTATCAGATAAAGTTTGTGTTTCCTTGTTAATTTTCTGTTTAGTTGATCTATCCATAGGTGTGAGTGGGGTATTAAAGTCTCCCACAATTATTGTGTGAATGTTAATTTTCCCTTTCATACTCATCAGCATTTGTGGTGCATTTACATATTGTGGTGCTCCTATGTTGGGTGCATATATATTTATAATTTTTATATCTCCTTCTTGGATTGATCCTTTGATCATTATGTAGTATCCTTTGTCTCTTTTCACAGCCTTTGTTTTAAAGTCTATTTTATCTGATATGAGTATTGCTACTCCTGCTTTCTTTTGGTCTCTATTTGCATGGAATATCTTTTTCCAGCCCCTCACTTTCAATCTGTATGTGTTCCTTGTTTTGAGGTGGGTCTCTTGTAGACAACATATGTAGGGGTCTTGTTTTTGTATCCATTCAGCCAGTCTTTGTCTTTTGCTTGGGGCATTCAACCCACTTACATTTAAGATAATTATTGATAAGTATGATCCTGTTGCCATTTACTTTATTGTTTTGGGTTCGAGTTTATACCCCCTTTCTGTGTTTCCTGTCTAGAGAAGATCCTTTATTTAGCATTTGTTGGAGAGCTGGTTTGGTGGTGCTGAATTCTCTCAGCTTTTGCTTGTCTATAAAGCTTTTGATTTCTCCTTCATATTTGAGTGAGATCCTTGCTGGGTACAATAATCTGGGCTGTAGGTTATTTTCTTTCATCACTTTAAGTATGTCCTGCCATTCCCTCCTGGCCTGAAGAGTTTATATTGAAAGATCAGCTGTTATCCTTATGGGAATCCCCTTGTGTGTTATTTGTTGTTTTTTTCTTGCTGCTTTAAATATTTGTTCTCTGTGTTTGATCTTTGTTAATTTGATTAATATGTGTCTTGGGGTGTTTCACCTTGGGTTTATCCTGTTTGGGACTCTCTGGGTTTCTTTGACTTGGGTGATTATTTCCTTCCCCATTTTAGGGAAGTTTTCAACTATTATCCCTCAAGTATTTTCTCATGGTCTTTCTTTTTGTCTTCTTCTTCTGGGACTCCTATGGTTTGAATGTTGGGGTGTTTAACATTGTCCCAGAGGTCTCTGAGATTGTCCTCATTTCTTTTAATTCATTTTTGTTTTTTCCTCTCTGATTCATTTACTTCTACCATTCTTTCTTCTACCTCACTAATCCTTTCTTCTGAAGAAATTCTACTATTTCTTCCCTCCAGAGTGTTTTTTATCTCATTTATTGCATTATTCATTATATATTGACTCTTTTATTTCTTCTAGGTCCTTGTTAAACCTTTCTCGCATCTTCTCAACCCTTGTCTCCAGGCTATATATCTGTGATTCCATTTTGATTTCAAGATTTTGGATCATTTTCACTATCATTATTCGGAATTCTTTATCAGGTAGATTCCCTATCTCTTCCTCTTTTGTTTGGTTTGGTGGGCATTTATCCTGTTCCTTTACCTGCTGGATATTCCTCTGTCTATTCATCTTGTTTATATTGCTGTGTTTTGGGTGTCCTTTCTGTATTCTGGCAGTTTGTGGAGTTCTCTTTATTGTGGGGTTTCCTCGCTTTGGGTGGAGTTGTACGGGTGGCTTGTCAAGGTTTCCTGGTTAGAGAAGCTTGTGTCGGTGTTCTAGTGGGTGGAGCTGGATTTCTTCTCTTTGGAGTGCAATGAAGTGTCCAGTAATGAGTTATGAGATGTCTATGGTTTGGGAGTGACTTTGGGCAGCCTGTATATCATGTTGATGTATGGCAAAACCAATACAATATTGTAAATTATTTAACCTCAAATTAAAATAAATAAATTTATATTTAAAAAAAATGAAGCTCAGGGCTGTGTTGCTGGAGAATTTGCATGGTATGTCTTGCTCTGGAGCTTGTTGGCCCTTGGGTGGTGCTTAGTTTCAGTGTAGGTATGGAGGTGTTTGATGAGCTCCTGTCGATTAATGTTCCCTGGAGTCAGGAGTTCTCTGGTGTTCTCAGGATTTGGACTTGAGCCCCCTGCTTCTGGTTTTCAGTCTTATTTTTACAGTAGCCTCAAGACTTCTCCATCTATACAGCAACATTGATAAAACATCTAGGTTAAAGATGAAAAGTTTCTCCACAATGAGGGACACCCAGAGAGGTTCACAGAGTTACATGGAGAAGAGAAGAGGGAGAGGGAGACAGAGGTGACCAGGATGAGATGAGGTGGAATCAAAAGGGGAGAGAGCAAGCTAGCCAGTAATCACTTCGTTGTGTGTGCTTCACAGTCTGGACCACTCAGAGATGTTCACGGAGTTATACAGAAAAGAGAAGAGGAAGGAAGGAGACAGAGGTGGCCAGGAGGATAAAGGGAGGAATCAAAAGGAGAGAGACAGATCTAGCCAGTAGTCAGTTCCCTAAGTGTTCTCCACCATCTGGAACACACAAAGAGATTCACAGAGTTGGGTAGAGAAGAGAAGGGGAGGGAGGAGATAGAGGTGACCTGGTGGAGAAAAAGGAGAGTCCAAAGGGGGAGAGAGCAGTCAAGCCAGTAATCTTGCTCCCAAGTAAAAATGGGTACTGAAGATTGGGTTCTTAAAGGTACAAAATTGAAACAAATACCGAAAAGCAAAGATTAAAAGTCTAGAGTAGAAGCTGGATTTTCAAAAATACAATAGTAATGGAAAAAAAAAGTCACAAAAATTATAAAATATATATATATGAAGTTTGCTTTAAAAAAATAGGGTCTCTCCTTTTTTTGCAAAGTAATAGTAGGTTATAAAAATGAAAATTAAAGGAGTAATAGAGGACTTAAAAATTAAAAAATGATAGTAAAAATAGTAAAAATATATCTAGGAATTTCTCTGGTGTTGTTGTGGGCAGTGTGAGGGTCAGTTCATTTTTGGATAGTTCCTTGAACCGGCTTATATTTCTCAAGGTCTATAGGCCCCTTCCTATGTAGTTGGTACTAACTACAGGGTTTTAATCTATTGCACCTGTAACTTCCAAGGAGGTTCCCTCTGTTTTAGCTTCTTCTGTTTGCTGGTCACTTCAGTTGTCTAATTTATGCCCTGACACAGGGGTGGTGGTGCACACTTTTTTAGGCTCACTTGTTCGGTCACGCTGTGGGGAGGGAGGGTCGCTGCAAACAAATAACACTGGCATGTGCTCGCAGCGCCTCAGCCACACTGGGCCTGCCCCTGCTCACGGCGCATTTGCCCTCCCTGTCCACACTGCTCAGGCTCTAGGTTGCTCTGCCGGGAACCGTCCGAGGCCGGCCCTGGGTTGTATGCACTTCCCAGGTCTAAGCCGCTCAGGTTCAGGCACTTGGGTAGTCCTCAGAGGCGCAGACTTGGTTGGGCCTGCGTTTTGTGCCCTTCCCAGATCCGAGCAGCTCAGGTGACCAGGTGTTTGGCAAGAGCAGATGCTGCAACTTATCGCCTCCCCCGTCCCTGCTGCTCAGTTTTCTGGGTGTACAACCGGCGCACCTTCTCAGGCGGATGTTGACCGTCCAGAATCCCAAGAAGTCTTGGTTAGCAAGGAAGCCTGCTTGCAGTTTGATAGATAATGCCTCTCTGGGGCAGCGATTGCCCCCTTCTGGCTCTGGCTGCCCTTGCCTGCCTGTCACCAGAGGGGGATAGGCTGGTCTGCAGCCGGCTAGCTCTGCTCAGTCCTTTGTTCTATGAGCGGGCCTGACGGTGTTTTCAGTTCAGTTCAGTTCAGTCACTCAGTTGTGTCTGACTCTTCGCTACCCCATGAATCGCAGCACGCCAGGCCTCCCTGTACATCACCAACTCCCGGAGTTCATTCAAACTGAGGCCCATCGAGCTGGTGATGCCATCCAGCCATCTCATCCTCTGCCATCACCTTCTCCTCCTGCTCCCAATCCCTCCCAGCATCAGAGTCTTTTCCAATGAGTCAACACTTCGCATGAGGTGGCCAAAGTACTGGAGTTTCAGCTTTAGCATCATTCCTTCCAATGAACACCCAGGACTGATCTGTTTTAGAATGCACTGGTTGGATCTCCTTGCAGTCCAAGGGACTCTCAAGAGTCTTCTCCAACACCACAGTTCAAAAGCATCAATTCTTCGGTGCTCAGCTTTCCTCACAGTCCAGCTCTCACACCCATACATGACCACTGGAAAAACCATAGCCTAGACTAGACAGACCTTTGTTGGCAAAGTAATGTCTCTGCTTTTTAATATGTTATCTAGGTTGGTCATAACTCTCCTTCCAAGGAGTAAGCGTCTTTTAATTTCATGGCTGCAGTCACCATCTGCAGTGATTTTGGAGCCGCCCAAAATAAAGTCTGACACTGTTTCCACTGTTTCTCCATCTCTTTCCCATGAAGTGATGGGACCAGATGCCATGATCTTAGTTTTCTGAATGTTGAGCTTTAAGCCAACTTTTTCACTCTCCTCTTTCACTTTCATCAAGAGGCTCTTTAGTTTCTCTTCACTTTCTGCCATAAGGGTGGTGTCATCTGCATATCTGAGGTTATTGGTATTTCTCCCGGCAATCTTGATTCCAGCTTGTGCTTCTTCCAGCCCAGCGTTTCTCATGATGTACTCTGCATATAAGTTAAATAAGCAGGGTGACAGTATACAGCCTTGACGTCCTCCTTTTCCTATTTGGAACCAGTGTGTTGTTCCATGTCCAGTTGTAACTGTTGCTTCCTGACCTGCATACAGGTTTCTCAAGAGGCAGGTCAGGTGGTCTGGTATTCCCATCTCTCTCAGAATTTTCCACAGTTTATTGTGATCCACACAGTCAAAGGCTTTGCATTGTCAATAAAGCAGAAATAGATGTTTTTCTGGAGCTCTCTTGCTTTTTCTATGATCCAGCGGATGTTGGCAATTTGATCTCTGGTTTCTCTGCCTTTTCTAAAACCAGTTTGAACAGCTGGAAGTTCATGGTTCACGTATTGCTGAAGCCTGGCTTGGAGAATTTTGAACATTACTTTACTCGTGTGTGAGATGAGTGTAATTGTGCAGTAGTTTGAGCATTCTTTGGCATTGCCTTTCTTTGGGATTGGAATGAAAACTGACCTTTTCCAGTCCTGTGGCCACTGCTGAGTTTTCCAAATTTGCTGGCATATTGAGTGCAGCACTTTCACAGCATCATCTTTCAGGATTTGGAATAGCTCAACTGGAATTCCATCACCTCCACTAGCTTTGTTCATAGTGATGCTTTCTAAGGCCCACTTGACTTCACATTCCAGCATGTCTGGCTCTAGGTGAGTGACCAACTTAGCACGCTGCAAAAATTAGAAAATGTGTTTTATTAAGAGCCTAACTAGCCCCATGTAAAACTTAAAGATATTGATGTGGGAGATTCTCTAATAAATGACCCAGAGCAATTTATTTATCTAATATTTTTGAAGGCCTGTTATGTGCCAGGTACTTTTCTAAGTCCAAAAGATTCAGCAGAAAAAGAAAGAATCCTTGCCCTCACAGAGCCCACATTTGAAAGTGGTAAAAGAGATATCTAGTAGAAGCTATCCCAATATTGTAATTATTTTCCCATTAAAAGGAAAAAAAATTTTTTAATCAGAAAAAAAGTTAATGAATAAAATACACAGTGGGTTAGATTGTGATTACTGTGGAGTAAAATTAATTAAGCAAAGGGATAGCAAGTATCTGGAGAAGGGAGAGGAAGATAAATTTACAAATAAGGTGGATTAAAGAGGGCTGTTGAGAAGGTGATGTTTGAGTAGAGGCTTGGAGGAGCAGAAGGAGTGGTTCAGGCAGCTCACTAGGGAAGGGACGCCTGGCAGAGGAAACAGCAGGGATGCTCTGGTGTCTGACATGACACCAGGAGAGCCAGAGGCCAGGGTGGCAGGGAAGGAGTGAGTGCAAGGTTAGGGATGTCAAAATATGGTCAAAGTGGCTCAGGAGTGTGGTCGGCTGAATAATGCCCCCCCAAAGATGTTCTCATCCCCAGAGTCTCTATGTTACCTTACATGGAAAAGGGCCTTTGCAGATGTGATCAATCTAAAGATCTTGAGATGGGGAGATTATTCCGGATTATCCAGATGAACCTGTGAATTCACAAGGGTTCTTATAAGTGAAACACAGAGACAGAGAATCAGAGTCAGAGGAAGAGATGTGAAGATGGAAGCAGCGATGACAAGAGGAATGATGTAAGGAAGGGGCGAAGAGCCAAGAAATACTGGCAGCTTCCATAGATGAACAAGCAAGGAGACAGTTTCTCCCTGAGAGCTGCCAGAAAGAACATAGCCCTGCTGACACCTTGATTTTATGAATTCTGACCCCCAGAGCTGTAAGTCAGTAAATTTGTGCTTTATAAGCCACCAGCTTTATGATAATTTGTTACAAAAGTCATAGGGAAACTAATGCAGGAGGGAAGGAAGCAGAACTAGAGAAGTCTTTTATTTCATAAAACAAGAACATTAAGAAAGAAATTGGCATTATGTTTAATATAAGTAGAAAAAAAAGGTCATTATCAAACTTTTCTGAAGTATTATTTATGGTCTTGGATATGATAACTTTAAAATATTATTTAGCATAAAGCAATTTAAAGCTCTGGAGTGATGCTTTAAAATATTTTTCCCTTTAACCCATAAAATCTGTTCTCCCCATAAGCATTATCCAGATATGACAGGATAACTTAAATCAATGTTAATCTGTGTTTATCCTTCCACTGTTACTCCCTTGCCCCTTATTTCTTAGAGTGGATCAGGATGGTATATGCTCCTGCCCTAAGGGATTTTTATAATACTAAGCAGAGGTCACTAAAGCCCAGGGTTCTAGGTACTTAGTGAAGAGTTTTACAGATGGAGTTTAAGCTAAGAGGTAGGTGGAGGGGAGGGGAGGCTCGAAGTTTTCTGGGGATGCCAATGTAGACAGAGATGCCCTATGGAGTGCCCTTCTCCTTATAAGTGCCCCAAGACATAGAAAACACTGATTTATAAGAAATAAAAGACTGGTTTATTTTTTATTTTTACAACTAGACCAATACTGCTGGCTTTACTTTATACAGCTTCCAGGAAACAAGCAGATAACTTTTGCATTGTTTTGTCTCTTCATGGAGACGAAGGCAGTTTATCTCAGCTCTCATAGGAGATGAAGCCCAGGGCTGAGAGCTGAAGGAAGTGGCCCATCCGGAGGCAGGGAGAAGAATGTCTTCCTAGGAGATGGGTAGGGGATGGGCATGAGGTTCTGTGATTGTGAGCCGTGCCATGGAGCCAAGGATACTGGTTGAGAAGGACACCAAAAGCCTTTAGAGGATGCTGAAGTCTCTGGGTCTCTTGATCCATGGAGCAGACTTTTGGGAGGAGTGTCTCAGAAGACACCTGGAGTAGCTGAGCCTCACGACAGAAGAGGACTAGCCCTCACCAGCTGCCAACTCTCGGGACAGTGATAGGCTGAGATCCATGCCTCTTGCCCCTATTTCAGGCTCCATATAGCCCCCTGGGAATGTCACTGTGTTTTAGGGGAAAGAGGTTTTAATACCTGCTACAACTCTGTCTCTTTCTGCAGAAGCCTTGTGGACCAGACTTTGTTTGTGTGGTTTAAAGAGAGTAGTCCCATCCATGGGTCAGCCTGAAATCATTGGGTGACACTGGTTAGATCCTCAACCTATGTGGACCTCATTTTCTCCTTGCTTTTAGTATAGAGACTGAAACACAAGCTTTCACAGCTCAAACTTTTGAGCTGAGTGGAAAACTCCTGTTATAGCAATTCCCTCTCAACCAAACCCAGCCTAAAGCAAAATCAAGTCAAATTACCAAACAGCAACAATACCACAAATGAACAAGAGGTAAGATCAAGTATTTTAAAAGTTCTGTGGCATCCTGAGGTACTACAAAAATAGGAGAAAAAAATATCAAGACAGTTTAGAAAAAAAAAGAATTCAACAAATAACATCACCACGTCTCATAAAACTTCCAGTGCTCCATAAGTGTTCAAAATGGCTGTAAAGACTGAGTGAACTGGTTTAAAGGGGTGAGAGGGGTGTGGAAAAAAATCTTTCAAGTGGCAAAATTCAAAATCTAAATTTCAGAGCTTGGGAAAACAACTGGCCTTGAGTAGAAAATGTGATCCTCTTTGTAGAACCTCAACTTTTGGCTTCTAGAATTATTGTTGTCAGTCCTGTCAGTCATTGCTCCAAACTGCCTGAGACATTGCTCCAAACCACTGAGACAGTGGTTTCACACAGCAAACTGGAATTTCCAGCACATAGAAGCCTGGTGCTTTGGGTGTTAGCAAAAGCTGTGGTATTCCAGTGTTGCTGCCAAGAGATTTGAAGGTTATGTGAAGAGTTCCAGAAATCAAGAGCCACGTAGATATTATGTGAAGCACAGTGAAGAAAATGCCTTTTAATATATTTTCGCCAAAGGTTGATGCAAAAACCATGCATATGATGGGATCTGAATTGCTCTTTTCTAAGCTGATTGCTTTCAGGCTCTCAGTTCAGTTCAGTTACTCAGTTGTGTGTGACTCTTTGTGACCCCATGGACTGCAGCACACCAGGTCTCCATGTCTATCACCAACTCCTGCAGCTTTCTCAAACTCATGTCCATCAAGTCATCCAACCATCTCATCCTCTGTCATCCTCTACTCCTCCTGCCTTCAATCTTTCCCAGCATCAGGGTCTTTAGCAATGAGTCAGTTCTTCGCATCAGGTGGCCAAAGTATTGGAGTTTCAGCTTCAGCATCAGTCCTTCCAATGAATATCCAGGACTGTTATTGACTGGTTTGATCTTACAGTTCAAGGGACTCTTAAGAGTCTTCTCCAACATAAGGGATTAACCAGGGCTGCCATCACCTGAGTGGCCATGAGTTGCTGTCTGTCTCTTACTGCAGGACCTAGGACTACTTGGTCCATTTCCCTGGACCCTACTCTAGACTTCCTTTCTAGTCTTGATGCCCTCAGGTGATTGCTTCCTGGTCACCTTGGTGGGAGCTCCAGGATGCAGCACCTGCTCTGTTATATGTCCCAGGCAGACCTCTCACCACATTCAGTGAAAACCTCATCAGGACTCAAGTCCTTTGCATTTTAGTGGTGCCATTTGTTAAATCTATTGGCTGTTTTGGATTTGTTTTCTTGGACGTGGATTTTGAGAAGCTGGGACAGTCTACAAATGAGAAAAGCCTCATATTCCTGGGATCTGGGAAGAGGGCAATTACTTGACTGTGGAGCAGTTCATTCTCCGTGATGACTCATTCAGATAAGAAATCCAGAGTCCAATCTTGGCTTCAGTTATAGACTTCTTGGTTACTCTAACCATATTTTATTTATTCATTTATTCTATTTATTCATTTAATTAGCCAAGAACTTTGGTCATCTGGATAAATGTTTTAGTGCAGCATTTAAAAAATTAATGCCAGCAATCCATGATAAACAAAATACCAAAGTTTTCCATGAGGATGGGAGCAGTATGACTACCCTTCCTCTTGCCTCTGTCTCCATTATGGTCTGGCTCAGTAGAGCAGCTGATCCTATCTGTGCAGTGTTTTCTTATATCACTCATGACACCAAACGTGTGTGTTTTCTCCCAACACTGTGTACTTGTCATTTTTTCCACACTAGCTCTCCAGCTCTCCATCACCAATTGGGTGTCCAACAATTCAATTTAATTCAATTCTGACAGTTAAGCAGACCATGGGTTATAAGCTCCAGACCAGTAAGACTTTCCCACTTGAGATGCCAGCTGCAAGTGGGGTGTCCAAGGTACCCACACTTGTTCCTACTGACTACCAGAGTCACCTCCTTAGGATAAACTCAGGTGTGATTGAAAAGGCATGTTATGAATAACAAAATATGCTCTTGTCACTTAGGAAATTCCAAGGGCTTTAGGAGTTCTTTGCCAGGAATCAGAGACAAAGACCAATATGTATTTTCTGTTATACCGCACTATCTGTGCTTAAAATTTTGATATTTTTTTCATTAAGGATTTTCCTGTTGATTTTGATTTTTAAAAATCAAAAATTGCCTTGACTACTGAGCTTTTTGACACTCCCTTAAATTTGGTGCCTAGATGAGTGCCTTATTCATCTCCCCTGAGGGCCCTGCTTCTCATCCTCCCATTATGGGACCCTGACAAAGGTAGAAGTGGTAAGGCCTTCAATATAAGATGTACATGTATCAAATAATTTAATGACCACTATTTATTATTGTTGTTGTTCAGTTACTAACTGGTATCTGACTCTTTGTGACCCCATGGACAGCAGCATGCCAGGCTTCCCTGTCTTTAACTATCTCCCAGAATTTGCTCAAACTCATGTCCATTGAGTGGGTGATGGACATCCAACCATCTCATCCTCTGTCACCCCCTTCTCCTCCCGCCCTTAATCTTTTCCAGCATCAGGGTCTTTTCCAATGAGTCAGCTCTTCACATCAGGTGGCCAAAGTATTGGAGCTTCAGCTTTGATATCAGTCTTTCCAGTGAACATTCAGGGTTGATTTCCTTTAGGATGGACTGGTTGGATCTCCTTGCAGTCCAATGGACTCTCAACAGTCTTCTCCAGTGCCACAATTCAAAAGCACCAAATTCTTTGGTGCTCAGCCTTCTTTACGGTCCAACTCTCACATCCTGGTATGTGACCAGTATCTACTGGTATGTGATCAGTATATCTTTATAGAGACCAGTTAACTTGACCTGTACAGATCTGTGCAAATCAGTGGAATCACTGAGCAGGGCAGGCATTGAACAGACGGGGGTATTGACTTAGGGTCAAATTGCTACCTCATCTGTGCTCACAGGCTGGAGAGCTCTGGGGTACCAGTTACATGAGGAAGTGGGTTACAGCCTCAAATCAACTTAGAGTCTTTGGTTGAAATGGCCTCTCTGGGCCTCAATTTTCTTTCATATATAAGAAAACTTGCAGTTAACCTTTTCTAATATTATTTTTTGTTAGCTCTAAATATTTACAACTCAATTTTGTTTTTCTCAAAGTAGGTCTTCAAAGTGATTTTTCTAAAAATTAGCCTTTAAAAATGTATATCTTCATTTTACATGACGGTGAATTTTGCAAATTAGAAAAGTACAGAGGAGAAAATAAAAATTGTTTATTATTCTACTTTCCAGGGATGACTGCTATTGATATTCTAATATATCTAGTCCACACACACACACACACACATATACACACACTGTCTATTAAATGCACACTGATTTTGGAAATCTTTATAGGTTTAGGAGAGGAATGGTGACTGGAAAGATAGTATGAGGAAATTTTCATTCATCCAGGGCCTACTTTGGGCAAGCTCTGTGTCCAAGTTTAATTTTCACAACCATTTTATATCCATTTTACATATGAGAAAACTGAGGTTTAGAAAGCTTGAATGACTTTCCCTAGTCATGTTTTAAGTGAATCAATAACCCAGGCCTGTCAGAGGCTGGGTCCATATGTAGGAAAAGCCTTGATTATTATTAACTATTAAAATATAAATTAAATAGAGTGTTAAATACATACTATTTCCATCACTCTCATGGCAAAAAGGAGTATGGAAATAAAAGCTTCCCTCCATGTATGAGTATGTGTATTTTTACTAAAGTTGAATATAGTGTGGCACTCTGAGAGTTCAAATTTAGATAAAGTCTATGGTGATGGGATTCCAGTTGAGTTATTTCAAATCCTGAAAGACGATGCTGTGAAAGTCCTGCACTCAATATGCCAGCAAATTTGGAAAACTCAGCAGTGGCCACAGGACTGGAAAAGGTCCATTTTCATTCCAATCCCAAAGAAAGGCAATGCCAAAGAATGCTCAAACTACCACACAATTGCACTCATCTCACACACTAGTAAAGTAATGCTCAAAATTCTGCAAGCCAGGACTCAGCAATACATGAACTGTGAACTTCCAGATGTTCAAGCTGGTTTTAGAAAAGGCAGAGGAACCAGAGATCAAATTGCCAACATCTGCTGGATCATCAAAAAAGCAAGAGAGTTCCAGAAAAACATCTATTTCTGCTTTATTGACAATGCAAAGCCTTTGACTGTGTGGATCACAATAAACTGTGGAAAATTCTGAGAGAGATGGAAATACCAGACCATTTGATCTGCCTCTTGAGAAACCTATATGCAGGTCAGGAAGCAACAGTTACAACTGGACATGGAACAACACACTGGTTCCAAATAGGAAAAGAAGGACGTCAAGGCTGTATATTGTCATCCTGCTTATTTAACTTATATGCAGAGTACATCATGAGAAACGCTGGGCTGGAAGAAGCACAAGCTGGAATCAAGATTGCCGGGAGAAATATCAATAACCTCAGATATGCAGATGACACCACCCTTATGGCAGAAAGTGAAGAGGAACACAAAAGCCTCTTGATGAAGGTGAAAGTGGAGAGTGAAAAAGTTGGCTTAAAGCTCAACATTCAGAAAACTAAGATCATGGCATTTGGTCCCATCACTTCATGGGAAAGAGATGGGGAAACAGTGGAAACAGTGTCAGACTTTATTTTAGGGGGCTCCAAAATCACTGCAGATGGTGACTGCAGCCATGAAATTAAAAGACGCTTACTCCTTGGAAGGAAAGTTATGTCCAACCTAGCTAGCATATTAAAAAGCAGAGACATTACTTTGCCAACAAAGGTCCATCTAGTCAAGGCCATGGTTTTTCCTGTGGTCATGTATGGATGTGAGAGTCGGACTATAAAGAAAGCTGAGCACCAAAGAATTGATGCTTTTGAACTGTGGTGTTGGAGAAGACTCTTGAGGGTCCCTTGGACTGCAAGGAGATCCAACCAGTCCATTCTGAAGAAGATTAGCCCTGGGATTTCTTTGGAAGAAATGATGCTAAAGCTGAAACTCCAGTACTTTGGCCACCTCATGTGAAGAGTTGACTCATTGGAAAAGACTCTGATGCTGGGAGGGATTGGGGGCAGGAGGAGAAGGGGACGGCAGAGGATGAGATGGCTGGATGGCATCACTGACTCGATGGACTTGAGTCTGAGTGAACTCTGGGAGTTGGTGATGGACAGGGAGGCCTGGTGTGCTGCAATTCATGGGGTCACAAAGAGTCAGACACGACTGAGTGACTGAAGTGAACTGATACGACATTCAAAAGAGTTGTTTTTCTCTGATTCTAGACAGTGTCTTTTCTTGGACAGATTTTATTCAGGTTTTGGCAAAAATGGCTTCATGAAATTTTTTTCTGAGTAGAAGAAAGGCAACTTTTTATTGAGTTTGGAAAACACATACCTAACATCAGTACTGATTGGCAGAGATGAAGCAGAGCTTTCTTTTCTACTTTAAAGTTATAATTCAAAATATGGTGTTAAAAGGAGAGTCAAAACTGGTAATTGATACATCTCTAGTGTTCAGGTGCTTCTTGGGTTGGGGGTTTGAGTCCTATGTTATAAGGTAACATCTCACAGCTGCCTTCTAGGAGTTGACGGGCAGAACTTTACCCATCTGCTGGCAGAAACCCATGGGAACTAACCTGCAATATGCTTGCTTGCTTGGGTTAGCTTTATCACTTAGAAAGAATCTAGATTGAGGCAAGGACAATATTCCATAGACCAAATTGAAGTGTTTGAGCTAACAATGGACCTTTTGTAAAATGTTTTTTTACCATTCCCCAACATTCCAAACAGACGGAAGACTGACTAATGATGCCAGGAAGAGCAGGCTGGGTGCTGACTCTTGGTCCTTGCTGTGTGGGGCTTGGAATTAGCCTCTTCTTGTCTCTTGTTTCCTATCAATGAAACCCAAGATGGAAAACTTCCTGTCACCTCAACTCTCACCCTCGCTGCTATGTTTTGAGAAGATAATATCTGCCTGTAGATCTATACAGTGAATTTCTAGAGAGAGTACTGCATAACATCTCTGGCATGGTGCTCTGCCCCCATGGCTAGGACAGGCAACCCACGTGGGGACCTTGGAGAGAGGACTTTTCCTCCCTCCCCCTCTTCAGAGTCTGATTTAATGGCAACTTACTCCACAGATGGAGAGTCAGGCTAGCTATAACTTAATCTACTTAGCTGTAAATAATCTTGCCCATGTCCCAATTTCTTCATCTGCAAATTGGAACTAATATTTACGTTGTAGCTCAAAGGGGATTTAGTCAGGCCTAATGAGATCAGCTGTGTCGTGGGTTTGGCTCTGGTTGGATGGAAGGCATTATATAAATATGCCGTCATTTTCATTAAGATTATTTTCATCATAATTTTATGCTAAACACAGCTGTGGCAACATGTGTTTTAAAGATTTAAATAAACATTCCAAAATTTGTGAAACCTGATTCACTTTTGCCCAATTTGGCTAAATTTGCCATCATTTTGAAAATTCTGAAGGCAAGGCTTTCAATTCACAAAGCCTCTCCCTGTGGCAGAGTTTATACACTGACAAGCATAATTTTCTTTTGGGAGCTCTTTGAAAACACGGCAAAATTGTCCAACATGTTAGTCTGACAGTTTGGAGTGGGGTTTCCTTAAAGGAACTGTGTGAGGGGAGAGTCACTCAAAAACAGAAAATGTGGGGCCACCTCAAAATCTGCCTACTGCTAACACAAAAGCTTGATTTCTAGAAAAGCAGAACAAATAGAGGAGGCTTAAGCAGTTTCTCGGTTTGTGTGTTTAACATGGGGATCAAATCACGGCCATGTCAAATATTGGCCATGGGCCACTGACATCTTGAGCTGTATTAATAACTGTTTGCTTCACCTTTCCCCAGGATTAAGTGTGTGATGACCCAGCTGCACAATTTAAATGACCCAAAATATTGAATCAATGGTGCCCTGGGTATGTTTCCTGGAATGAGCCTTAAGCAGGATTATACTAGCAAAAAGCATTCAAATCTTTGGCCCACTCCCCAAAGACTGTTGGTCTTCAAGGGTTTTGAGTGGTAGGACCACAGTTCCCAAATTTCCTTTGCTGTGATGCAGATAAGTAATCAGCTAAATAGGAGTCAGTTCACAGACTGCATATTTTGGCCTTTTCCAACATGCCCACAGCTGAATATAATCAGTGTTGTGCAGTGATTAGTCAAGTTCACAACCTTTTGTTGACTTTTTAATGTATCTTTAGACAACTGTATCCTTATTCTTAAATAGATTACATACCCAGTGATTGCCTGCCTTGGTTTTGTAACATTTCAAGTTGCCTTAGAGTTATACATTTTAGAAATATTTTTCTTTGACTTACTTAAAGAATAAACATATACACAAGAGTGCTTTGAGGAAACAAATATTTAAGCCAAATATTGTTTCCCAGATGGTGCTAGTGGTAAAGAATCCACCTGCCAATGCAGGAGATGCAAGAGAGGAGGGTTTGATCCCTGGGTTGGGAAGATGCCTCGGAGGAAGAAATGATGCCTCACTTCAGCATCCTTGCCTGGAAGAAGCCTGGCAGTCCATGGGGTCACAAAGAGTTGGACACAGACACACAAATAATTGTTTGGGAGAATCTGGCATAAACTGATAATGGTAGTGATGACCAGATTTAGAGTTTTTTGTTGACTGAAGCTTTAGGGATGCTCTAGGGAAATGGAAATACCTAAAAAAAAATGCTAAGGAAGATGAAACATTGTTTCCAGGAGACAAAAGGAAGATGTTTTGCTTTTCTGTACAATGCTAATATTGTTTGTTAAGCCAAAGAATCTCAAACCTTATTAAAACACTACCTTGGGAAAAAGCTCATTCCTAAGCAGAGTTTTAAAGCAAATTGTACACACACATTGTCTCATTCTGTAGGTTGAATGTTCAGCCAAGATAGTACAATTTATCACATTTGCTAGATGAATCTGCTGTTCATTGTCTCTAGGACTGCAACTTGAGGAAAACACTTTAGGTGACTTCTTTTCTAAGCCAGTTCATGAGAGTAGTAGGAAATCAGTGTTTTCCAAGAAGACACAGACACACTGTCCTCAGAGAGGCACCCTCTGCACTCCCCATCCACGAAGTCCTGGAGGCAAGAATATGAAATATATCCCTAGAGGTTCCAATAAATATCTGAGACAGTTCTTAGGGTAAGGGCAGAGATGGGAGGCAGCTCTTCAGGTGTCCAGGAAATGGGAGAATGGAGAGTCACTGTGATTCTGGCATCTGTGTAGTGTGAACCCATTGGTGGTATGGAAGGAAGAATAATGTAAGCCCCAAAGGTGTCTGCATCCTAATCTCTGGAACCTGTGACTATGTTACCTTAAATAAAAGGGGTTTTGAAGATGAGATTAAGTTAAAGACCTTGAGTTGGGAAATTTCCCTGGATTATCATGGTGTTTCCAATATAGTTCTAAAAGAGCGAGAGGTCTTATAAGAAGGAGGTAGGAGGGTCAGAGGAAGCATATGAGGCAGTGTGATGATGGAGCAGAGACTGGAAGAGACTACACTGTTGGAATCGGAGGTAGAAGATGAGTCCATGAGTTGGAAATGCAGACAGCCTTTAGGAGATGAGAGGCAAGGAAATAGATTCTTCTCCAAGTCTTCAAAAGGAAGGCAGCCCTGTTGACCCATTCCAGATTCAACAAGGAAATAAAATTAGAGCTGGATAAATGATCTGAGGATCTAATGTAGTCATGACTCTTCATCACAGAACCCCACCACAGAGAATGACTTCAAGAAAAAACATTGAAAACCTCTAATGGAAAAGGATCTGAAAAAGAAATATACATATGTGTGTGTGTGTGTGTGTGTGTGTGTGTGTTTCTGTGTGTGTGTGTATGGCTTCTCTGATGGCTCAGATGGTACAGAATCCACCTGCAATGGCAGGAGGCCTGGGTTCTATCCCTGAGTTGTGAAGATCCCTTGGAGGAAGGCATGGCTACCTAACTGCAGTGTTCTTGCTTGGAGAATTCCATGTACGAAGGAGCTTAGTGGGCTACAGTCCATGGGGTCACAAAGAGGTGGACACAACTGAGTAACTAACACTAACTAATATATATATATATATATATATATATATATATATACACACACACACACACACACACATACATATACTGAATACATAATAATAATTATATAATTTTATTTTAATTATTTTTGGCCACATCATGCAGCATGTAGGATCTTAGTTCCCAGATCAGGGATTGAACCCATGCGCTCTGCAGTGGAAGCATGAATTCTTTTTTTTTTTTTTTTTAATTTATTTATTTATTTTAATTGGAAGCTAATTACTTTACAATATTGTAGTGGTTTTGCCATACATTGACATGAATCAGCCATGGGTGTGCCTGTGTCCCCCATCCTGAACCCCCCTCCCGCCTCCCTCCCAATTCCATCCCTCAGGGTCATCCCAGTGCACCAGCCCTGAGCACCCTGTCTCATTCATCGAACCTGGACTGGTGATCTGTTTCACATATGGTAATATATATGTTTCAATGCTATTGTCCCAAATCATCCCACCCTTGCCTTCTCCCATCGAGTCCAAAAGTCTGTTCTTGACATCTATATCTCTTTTGCTGTCTCACATATAGGGTTGTTGTTACTATCTTTCTAAATCCCATATATATGTGTTCAGTTCAGTTCAGTTCAGTCACTCAGTCGTGTCTGACTCTTTGTGACCCCATGAACCACAGCACGCCAGGCCTCCCTGTTCATCACCAACTCCCAGAGTCCACCCAAACTCATGTCCATTGTGTCGATGATGCCATCCAACCATCTCATCCTCTGTCGTCCCCTTGTCCTACTCCCCTCAATCTTTCCCAGCATCAGGGTCTCTTCAAATGAGTCAGCTCTTTGCATCAGGTGGCCAAAAGATTGGAGTTTCAGCTTCAACATCAGTCCTTCCAATGAACACCCAGGTGTGATCTCCTTTAGGATGGACTGGTTGGATCTCCTTGCAGTCCAAGGGAATCTCAAGAGTCTTCTCCAACACCACAATTCAAAAGCATCAATTCTTCTGTGCTCAGCTTTCTTTATAGTCCAACTCTCACATCCATACATGACTACTGGAAAAACCATAGCTTTGACTAGATGGACCTTTGTTGACAAAGTAATGTCTCTGCTTTTTAATATGCTATCTAGGTTGGTCATAACTTTCCTTCCAAGGAGTAAGCGTCTTTTAATTTCCGGGCTGCAGTCACCATCTGCAGTGATTTTGGAGCCCAGAAAAATAAAGTCAGCCACTGTTTCCACTGTTTCCCTATCTATTTGCCATAAAGTGATGGGACTGAATGCCATGATCCTAGTTTTCTGAATGCTGAGCTTTAAGCCAACTTTTTCACTCTCCTCTTTCACTTTCTTCAAGAGGCTCTTTAGTTCTTCTTCACTTTCTGCCATAAGGGTGGTGTCATCTGCATATCTGAGGTTATTGATATTTCTCCCAGCAATCTTGACTCCAGCTTGTGGTTCTTCCAGCCCAGCGTTTCTCATGAGGTACTCTGCATATAAATTAAATAGCAGGGTTACAATATACAGCCTTGATATACTCCTTTTCCTACTTGGAACAAGTCTGTTGTTCCATGTCCAGTTGTAACTGTTGCTTCCTGACCTGCATATAGGTTTCTCAAGAGGCAGGTCAGGTGGTCTGGTATTCCCATCTCTCTCAGAATTTTCCACAGTTTATTGTGATCCACACAGTCAAAGGCTTTGGCATAGTCAATAAAGCAGAAATAGATGTTTTTCTGGAACTCTCTTGCTTTTTCGATGATCCAGTGAATTGGCAATTTGATCTCTGGTTCCTCTGCCTTTTCTAAAACCAGCTTGAACATCTGGAAGTTCACAGTTCACGTATGTGTTAATATACTGTATTGATGTTTTTCTTTCTGACTTACTTCACTCTGTATAATAGGCTCCAATTCCATCCACCTCATGAGAACTGATTCAAATGCATTCTTTTTAATAGTTGAGTAATATTCCATTGTGTATAGGTACCGGAGCTTTCTTATCCATTCGTCTGCCAATGGACATCCTTCCATGTCCTAGCTATTGTAAACAATGCTGTGATGAACATTGGGGTACACGTGTCTCTTTATGGTTTCCTCAGTGTGTATGCCCAGCAGTGGGATTGCTGGGTTGTATGGCAGTTCTGTTTCCAGTTTTTTAAGGAATCTCCACACTGTTTTCCACAATGGTTGAACTAGTTTACAGTCCCACCAACAGTGTAAAAGTGTTCCTATTTCTCCACATCCTCTCCAGCACCTGTTGTTTCCTGACTTTTTAATGATTGCCATTCTAACTGGTGTGAGATGGTATCTCATTGTGGTTTTGATTTGCATTTCTCTGATAATGACTGATGTTTAGCATCTTTTCGTGTGTTGTTAGCCATCTGTATGTATTCTTTGGAGAAATGTCTGTTTAAGTTCTTTGGCCTATTATTTGATTGGGTCATTTATTTTTCTGGAATTAGGCTGCAGGAGCTGCTTGTATATTTTTGAGATTAATTCTTTGTCAGTTGCTTTGTTTGCTGTTATTTTCTCCCATTCTGAAGGCTGTCTTTTCACCTTGCTTATAGTGTCCTTTGTTGTGCAAATGATTTTAAGTTTAATTAGGTCCCATTTGTTTATTTTTGCTTTTATTTCCATTACTCTGGGAGGTGGGTCATAGAGGATCTTGCTGTGATTTATGTTGGAGAGTGTTTTGCCTATGTTTTCCTCTAGGAGTTTTATAGTTTCTGGTCTTATATTTAGATCTTTAACCCATTTTGAGTTTATTTTTGTGTATGGTGTTAGAAAGTGGTCTAGTTTCATTCTTTTACAAGTGGTTGACCAGTTTTCCCAGCACCACTTGTTAAAGAGATTGTCTTTTCTCCATTGTATATTCTTGCCTCCCTTGTCAAAGATAAGGTGTCCATAGGTGCATGGATTTATCTCTGGCTTTCTATTTTGTTCCATTGATCTATATTTCTGTCTTTGTGCCAGTATCATACTGTCTTGATGACTGTAGCTTTGTAGTATAGTCTGAAGTCAGGCAGCTTGATTCCTCCAGTTCCATTCTTCTTTCTCAAGATTGCTTTGGCTATTAGAGGTTTTTTGTATTTCCATACAAATTGTGAAATTATTGGTTCTAGTTCTCTGAAAAATGCCATTGGTAGCTTCATAGGGATTGCATTGAATCTATAGATTGCTTTGGGTAGTATACTCATTTTCACTATATTGATTCTTCTGATCCATGAACATGGTATAAATCTCCATCTATTTGTGTCATCTTTGATTTCTTTCATCAGTGTTTTATAGTTTTCTATACATAGGTCTTTTTTTCTTCAGGTAGATCTATTCCTAAGTATTTTATTCTTTTCATTGCAATGGTGAATAGAATTGTTTCCTTAATTTCTCTTTCTGTTTTCTCATTGTTAGTGTATAGGAATGCAAGGGATTGCTGTATATTAATTTTGTATCCTGAAATTTTACTATATTCATTGATTAGCTCCAGTAATTTTCTGGTGGTGTCTTTAGGGTTTTCTATATAGAGGATCATGTCATCTGCAAACAGTGAGAGTTTTACTTCTTTTCCAGTCTGGATTCCTTTTATTTCTTTTTCTTTTCTGATTGCTGTACCCAAAAGTTCCAAAACTATGTTGAATAGTAGTGGTAAGAGTGGGCACCCTTGTCTTGTTCCTGACTTTAGGGGAAATGGTTTCAATTTTTCACCATTGAGGATAATGTTTGCTCTGAGTTTATCATATATGCTTTTATTATGTAGAGGTATGTTCCTTCTATGCCTGCTTTCTGGAGGGTTTTTTTTTTTTTTATCAAAAATGGATGTTGAATTTTGTCAAAGTCTTTCTCTTCATCTATTGAGATAATTATATGGTTTTTATGTTTCAATCTTTTAATGTGGTGTATCACATTGATTGATTTGCGAATATGGAAGAACCCATGTATCCCTGGGATAAAGCTCACTTGGTCATGATGTGTGATTTTTTTAATATGTTGTTGGATTTTGTGTGCTAAAATTTTGTTGAGAATTTTTACATCTGTGTTCATCAGTGATATTGGCTTGTAGTTTTCTTTTTTGTGGCATCTTTGGTTTTGGTATTAGGGTGATGGTGGCCTCATAGAATGAGTTTGGAAGTTTACCTTCCTCTGCAATTTTCTGGAAGAGTTTGAGTAGGATAGGTGTTAGCTTTTCTCTAAATTTTTGGTAGAATTCACCTGTGAAACCATCTGGTCCTGGGCTTTTGTTTGAAGATTTCTGATTGCAGTTTCAATTTCTGTGCTTGTGATGGGTCTATTAAGATTTTCTATTTCTTCCTGGTTCAGTTTTCAAAGGTTATACTTTTCTAAAAATTTGTCCATTTCTTCCAAGTTGTCCATTTTATTGGCATATAGTTTCTCATAGGAGTCTCTTATGATCCTTTGTATTTCTCTGTGGTCTGCTGTGATTTCTCCATTTTCATTTCTAATTTTGTTGATTTTATTCTTCTCCCTTTTTTTCTTGATGAGTCTGGCTAATGGTTTGTCTATTTTATTTATCTTCTCAAAGAACCAGCTTTTAGTTTTGTTGGTTTTTGCTATGGTCTCCTTTGTTTCTGCCCTAATTTTTATGATTTCTTTCCTTCTACTAACCCTGGGCTTCCTCATTTCTTCTGTTTCTAGTTGCTTTAGGTGTAAAGTTAGGCTAATTATTTGACTTTTCTCTTGTTTCTTGAGGTAAACTTGTATTGCTATGAACCTTCCCCTTAGCACTGCTTTTACTGAATCCCATAAGTTTGGGGTTGTTGTGTTTTCATTTTCATTCGTTTCAATGCATAATTTGATTTCTTTTTTGATTTCTTCTGTGATTTATTGGTTATTAAGAAGTGTGTTATTTAGCCTCCATATGTTATATATACAACTCAATCAATATATATTATATATACAACTCAATAATATATATATATATTATATATACAACTCAATTATATATTATATATATAACTCAATAGTATACCTGAAACTAACACAACACTGTAAATTCACTATACTTCAATAAGAAATTATTAAAAAATAAACAAACTTGACTAGTTTCTTATCTGAGTCTTGAGAGAGAAGCCAGCTAGGATCCGTTTCTTAATAAGTACAGAAATATTTGAAGACTGTGGTCAAATCTCTCCTTAACCTCCTTTTCTCAAGGCCATAGAACCTTGGGTATATTCACACATTTCTTTCTAAAACTTTTAATCATTTGGGGGCTTCTTTATTCAGTTTTCTTCAGCTCCCACACATTCTTTGGATATCATTTCAAAGTAAATGAAACTCTTGCGGGCTTAAGCAATGTACTCATAGGAATAAATTTGCTTTCCTATTATTTCAGGAAACTTTATTCAGAAACTGAATGCCTGGCAACTCAAACAAGGCCCCGGTTAATATCCAAAAACTGAAGAAGGAATTTAGCAGAGGGAAAAAACCCCAAACCAAACAGCAACCCTAGAACCCACATTAGAAGTTTTAAAAGGATCAACCCCCTTGAGTGTTTTTTTGGTTAACTCAGTAACTGACCTGAAGGAAACATCTCTATATGGATGTTTATATATATAAGTGAAACAACAGTATCAAATAACATTTACTTAGTGTTTAATATGTACTAGATACCTGTTTCCAGGTATTAATTCATTCAAACTTAATAACTATTGCAGGAAGTCAATGCTATTTTTATCACCTTCATTTTACATATTGGGAAACTAGAGCACAAGTAAAGTGAAATAACCTGCCCAAGATTGCATGGGAAGGAAAGCTGAAGGACTCAGAGAAGCATGGGGAAACAAGAGAAAAAAGAGAGGAGTAGAAGGAAGGGCATGAAGGTCGGAGGTCTGAAGCCCTGGCATCATGAGTAATGGTGGCAAAGACCTAGAGCTCATCTGCAGAGCAGAGCTTTTTCATATTGGAGAAAATGAATATTCATGGACATGTGGGGTGGCAGGTGGGAGAAGTCTGCATCTTAAGAAGCAATGTGCCACGAGCATCCTGAGCCAAAGGTATCGATGCCTGATGCCCCAGGCATCAAGAGGTTGGCTCTCTGAAGACGGAGTTATATACAAGATCGGCAAAGGAGCCCACATCTGATTCTCTGCACTCAGCTAAAGCTCCTCAGCTCTGGGCTACAGCACACCTGCCCTGTTCTCTTAGACATCCTTAGTCTTCTGGAGGTCTGCTGTTCAAATATCTGTTGAGATGTTCATGGTAGTAATGCCTACCTCACAAGGTTGAGGGTCTGGAAAAATATTGTGCCCAGAAACACTTTTTGAACTACAAAGTAATTATCATTATGATGATCCCAGATCATCAATTCAGAGCGACGAGCAAGTAATCAGGAAACCCATTTTGATGGAATTCTGCATGGGTCAAAGCTCAACATAATTAAATACAAAATGGATAATAAAGCATGTTTAAGAAACAGTGTGATTTTGATTACTGTGCCTTTTATTGTTCCTACACTGGTCATAACCAAATGTACTTGCCATCAGATACTTTGCTGTGGGATACTGAGCTTTCCAGCCACCTTTCCATGGATTTCTACATTGCTTAGGCCTCCAACTTGCTCAACTTCCTGCCCTGGACATTCAAGCTGTGGGGGAGGGATCAATAGGATGGAAACATGGAAATGTTAAAAATGGGCTTGGGAAAGTCACAGAAAAAAAATCTCTCAAAATGGACAAAATCCTGTAGTGCATAAATCCCAAACACAAGCCACCCCTGGTGTTAACAAACCAAAACCAAAACATCACTAACTCCATTGTGATATGACAAATAAAATGACTGCTGGGTTAGTATATTTCTAAGAAATAGCAGAAAATCAATCATAATGACCACATTTTTCTATCTCTTCCTATAGGTAAGATATTTACAGACTCAGTTAAATATGTATTCTTTTGTTCAGTCAGCACCAAGATGATATTCTACTTGTCTGGGCATTTAATTAATGGCATGTTTCAAATGTCAGTACTGTTTGTCTGTTAATGGAGAAGAGCTCAGAATTTCAGTTCTAGAGGCACTTACGTGGCTTTTTGGCAGGCTTCTGTATGATGTCCAGTCTTCACAGCTGCCAAGGAGAAGCTGAGAGCCAGGTCTCTGAGGGTGGCTTGGAAGTTAGTGATGTCAGAGGAGTACGCAGAAATGTCACAATCAAACAAACAGATGGATGTGGCAAACCTCTGGATTGTGCTGCAGTTCTCATGTCAGCCTCCTCCAGGGAGATGGTCCACATGCACTGCTGTTCGATGGTGACTATGGAACTGAAAGCAAGTCTTGCAGTTTCTCATTGAAATAGCAGGAGAAAAAATAAATAAATAAAAAAGCACTCGCTCCAGTTTGAGCCTTGGTGTAAAACCTAAAAACATGTGAACTTTAAACATGTTTGAAATATTTCAAATCTATTAAAGTCAAAACTGCAGAAGATTCTAAAGTAACATACAGGTGTTTATTTGAAATATTCTGTCCAAAGCTGGCTAACCACCTGCCAATACCATGATGGATTTCATCCCAGTCCCACACCATGTTCCAGACAGCAGCCTAGCAAATGGGCTCAGAGAACAGTTCCTTCAAGATCAGCCAAGCAGAATTTTTGTGAAATGTACTTCTCATGAAATTACACAAGGGAGTTTTGGTGGAATTCTGCATGTGTCAAGCTCAGTGTAACTAAATATAAAATGGATAATATAGCATGTTTAGGAAACAGTATAATTTTGATTACTAAGACTTTTATTGTTCCCATGCTGGTCATAACCAAATGTACTTGACATGAACCATTTTACAGATGAGTTGCTTGGGAGATAGAAGCAATGTAGTAGGAATAGTGTTAATTGCTCAGTCATGTCTGGATCTTTGCAATCCTATGGACTGTAGCCCGCCAGGCTCCTCTGTCCATGAAATTCTCCAGGCAAGAATACCAGAATGGGTAGCCATTTCCTTCTCCAGGTATCAGACTTGGGTCTCCTGCATTGCAGGCAGATTTTTTATCCTCTGAGCCACCAGGGATTTTCCATGAATTCAAAAAGCACTTGTATAGGTCCCTCACAACCCTATCTCATTTGTCTCATCTCGTCTTCTCATCTTTTTGGATTTCTTTCTATTAATTTATCTTGCACTGTTAAATTAGTGATTATTTTTGCTCTGGGCTTCTATGGCCTGTCTTTGGAGTTTTCTGTATTCTTTGGTTTCTATTGGCCCTCTCATTGTTGTCCATCATTTTAGACACAAAATCCTCTCTCTGAACTTGTATAGATAAATGTGAGAGCATAGCTTTTTATTTTCTTAAATGAGAATATGACTTTAAATCCATTTGTATAAGCATTTATAAATGCACTATTTTGTACAGTTTATTTGATGAGGGTGCCTATGAATATCAGGAAGGGGCAGAGTCTTCTGATGGAGAAAAGAGACAGTAGAGAATAAAGGCTTGAGTTAGGGCCATAGGGAGAGATTGAAGGGGAGCAGCAGATGAGACAGAGGGAACTGAGGAGCAAGGAAGCATCCACACGGAGACCCTGCGGCCAATGTGTTTCAGGCCAGCCCCTCTTCCCCGACATAATTCTTTCTGACTCTTTCTTTGCTTCTCTGGGCTTAAGGTGGTCCTGTCTTCCCTGTACTGCTGATTCTTGGGTTTTCTCAATCCTTTTCAGTTCTCCTGACACTATCAACATCTTTGTGAAATGTCTCTTCAGTAAACGCTCTACCCATCTGAAGTATCCTCTGGCTCCTGCACAGGTTCAGGCCTCATCTCCCCAAGGTGGTTTAAGTTTCTAGAGGGCAGAGATCAAGTTGTGCTCACCTTTGACTCTTCATGGCCTTGGACATAAAGCCTTGTGGGAAATTCTCCATGAATGGTGAAGCCAGCAAAGAAAAGAAGGGGAGGACGGGTGAAGTGAGAAGAGTCAGAAGGGAAAAAGGAAGTAAGAGCTGCTCTGTGGGAGGATAGAAGGTGAGCGAGTGGTGGTTTACCATAGCAATGGGGACCAACTCGGCTCCCTAGGGCTCTGCTCTCTGACCATCAGGGTAAAGGCCAAGCAGCCGGAAGGACTGAGGCCCATGCAGCCATCTTATGCATCCATGTTAGGCCCTCCCCTGACGGGTCTTTCTTTTTGAACACCCACCTGACTCCTCGTTCTGCAACATGCCTTTACTGCCAGCTGTGGTGACTGTGCGATGCTAGGGGAGCAGCTTGGGCTCCTCCCTGTAAGTTAGAGGCCCTGGGAACCTCCCCTGGTGGGAGACTACCCAATGGTCCCAAACCCAGCCAGCTGCGGGACAGTGGCCACAGGTCCTCTCACTGCACTCACTGGGCTCCTGTTGTATACGGAATACTAAGTGAATTCAGGATAGGAAGACATAGGGTCTCTACCCTCAACAGCTGGGGAGCTACCATGCAGAACCCATGGGACAGGCAGGAGGGGCCTTTACAGAGCGTCATGTCAACCCAAAGGGTGAATTAGAAAGTCTGATTGAAATGACATCAGCTGAGCAGAAAGCACAGTGCAGATGAGGATAGGCAGGCGGGGTGACTCAGAAGGACTGGCTAGAATTTGAGCCAGATTTGCGGTGAACACATTCGACCAGGTAGCTTGGAAAATGTATTAGAAAACAATCAATCAATGTCAGGCATGGTCCTTAGGAATGTAGGTCTCTGGGTCCTCTGAGAATGTTTTATTGCTGGCAGAATAAAAGCTATGTATTATGTAAGGGTGTGTTCAACTGCTTTGTACTTTAATTTTTCTCAGTTTGGCAACCTCCACCAATAATGGTGTGCAGTAGAATTACAGGGATTGGAAATTCTGTTTCTGAAATTCAGATCATATGTACTTATTGAGTATTTGCAACAGATTCCTATTTAGTCATCCCCCTCTTGGCTGGTAAGGCCATGGTGTGTCCAGCATGTTGGAGAGATCTTTGAGCCCATCTCAAATAAAATAGACTAATGCACATTTATTTTTGCCATTTTCATTATCACTAAATGAAATGCCAGTGAACATTTCAATATAACCTCTAGAGAAAATAAACCACTTTCCTAACAGACATCAGTTCTGTCTCATTGTAAAGTTGAACCACAAATTTGGAAAGCTCCATTCCTACTAGGCCAAAGGCACATCTCTTCATCTCACACTGTTTCAAAGCTTTGTTACATGGAGCTCCCATCCTCAGTCTCCTCTGGAAGAAGTTGATCTCCAGAGACCAATACATGATAAGAAAAATGGAGCATAGCATGCCCATTGAGAAGAGTCTTACATTTTTTTCCCCCTTTGGTATATTCATGTTTGTGTTTTTTTTTAATTGAAATAAACAACAAAAGACAAGATTGTTCTCTCTTGTCTCTATATTAACCATAAAACTGAAATGATGGTTTCAATGATGGAAGAGAAACATGTTTAACAAATCATTGTTGTTGTTGTTTTTCAGTTGCTAAGTTGTGTCTGATTCTTTGCAACCCCCTGGACTGCAGCACGCCAGGCTCCCCTTTCCTTCACTATCTCCCTGAGTTTGCTTAAATTCATGTCCATTGAATTGGTGATGTTATCTAACTATCTCATCCTTTGCTGCCCCCTTCTCATTTTACTTTCAATCTTTCCCAGCATCAGGGACTTTTCCAATGAGTCAGCTCTTCACATCAGGTAGCCGATGTATTGGAGCTTCAACTTCAGTATCGGTCCTTCCAATGAATATTTAGGGTTGATTTCCTTGCTCTCTAAGGGACTCTCAGGAGTCTTCTCCAACACCACAGCTTGAAAGCATCAATTCTTTGGTGCTCAGCCTTCTTTATAGTCTGACTATTACATTCATACATAACTACTGGAAAAGCCATAGCTTAGACTATACAGACCTTTGTCAGCAAAGTGATATCTCTTCTTTTTAATATGCTGTCTAGGTTTGTCATAGTTTTCCTTGCGAGAAGCAAGCATATTTTAATTTCATGTCTGCAGTCACTCTCCACAGTGATTTTGGAGGCTAAGAAAAGAAATCTGTCACTGCTTCCACTTTTCCCCCCTTCTATTTGCCATGAAGTGATGGGACTGGATGCCGTGGTCTTAGTCTTGAGTTTTAAGACAGATTTTTCGCTCTCCTCTTTCACACTCATCAAGCAGCTCTTTAGTTCCTCTTCACTTTCTGCTATTAGAGTGGTATCATCTGCAAATGTGAGGTTCTTGATATTTCTCCTGGCAATCTTGATTCCAGCTTGTGATTCATCCAGCCTGATATTACACAGGATGTACTCTGCATAGAAGTTAAATAAGCAAGGTGACATTAATACATCCTTGACATATTCCTTTCCCAATTTTGAACCAGTGTGGTGTTTATTAAGGTTTTAACTGTTGCTTCTTGACCCATCTACAGGTTTCTCAGGAAACAGGTAAGGTGGTCTGGTATTCCCATCTCTTTAAGAATTTTCCAGTTTGTAGTGATCCACACAGTCAAAGGCTTTAATGTAGTCAATGAAACAGAAGTCGATTTTTTTTTGGAATTCCTTTGCTTTTCTATGATCCAATGAATGCTGGCAATTTGATCTCTGGTTCCTCTGCCTTTTCTAAACCCATCTTATGCATCTGGAACTTCTCAATTCACATACTGCTGGAGTCTAGCTTAAAGGATTTTAACAAATCATAATAAAGGCAAAACAGGGCTAGAAACAAAGTTGGCCATTGGGTAGTTTAGGAAATATTATGGGGGCAATGCATTAAAGAACTAAGAAAACTGCTACCTAGAGATGATGGAGTCTCCAGTATTTCAAACATTTACTCATTCAAACTATTTCCTGAGGACCACCTCCAGGAACTGGGCAGAGTGGTTAATAACACATGAAAATCACTAGTGCTTGAGACAGACAATAAGCCATAGAGATAAATAAGGTAAGAACTCCTCTTTGTCTTTCTACCCCTAAAGTCTCATAGCAATCTGCATATAATAAGCTCAGTGGAAACAGCTAGAGGGCCTATGGCTGCTGTCTCAGGTCAGCCCAGGAATTCAGATTGTGCAGCACTGAATGGGCTCTGCCCCCTAGAGCTTCCCAGGGCCTCTAATTTAGAGGGAGATTCCCAAGCCAGTCCCCTAGGGTTGTACAGCAGTCATCATTGGCAAGCTCTCGTTTAACACTAGGAAATGAATTGTCCGAGGAGACACATGTGCTGACAAAGCAAGAGATGTTATTGGGAAAGTGTACCCGGGTGGAGAGCAGTAGGGTAAGGGAACCCAGGAGAACTACTTTGCTGTGTGCTTGCAGTCTCAGGTTTTATGGTGATGGGATTAGTTTCCCGGTGGTCTTTGGCCAATCATTCTAATTCAGAGTCTTTCTTGAATCCACATCTCTCAGCCAAGATGGATGCTAGGGAGAGGGATTCTGGGAAATGGACAGATACGTGGTGTCTCCTTTCCACCTTTCCCGAACTCTTCTGGTTGGTGGTGGCTTATTGGTTCCGTATTCCTTATCGGGATCACCTGTCATAAAACAACTCACGCAAATGGTTACTATGGTGCCTGACCAGGGTGGGCGGTTTCAATCAGTGTGCTTCCCCTAACAAAATGACACCCCTGCCAGCAGCAAGAACCAGACAGTAAGAGCCATAAAAGGATAAAAAGGGTGTGGCACTAGCAAGCGGGGCTGGGCAGGGAGGCGTGGCACAGGCTGCAGCGCTTAGAGTAAGGATCTGGCCTGAATACCCCGAGCACTATCTGAACAAAATAATTTGGGCTAGCAAACCAGACTGTGGGATATCTACCATGCGAAAAGCCAGCCCTAACCTAAGACACCGCCAGGCCCGCGCACAGAACAAAGGACTGAACAGAGATAGCCGGCTGCAGACCTTCCCCCTCCGGTGACAGGCAGCCAGAGCCGGAAGGGGGCAATCGCAGCCCCAGAGAGACATTATCTACAAAACTTTAAGCAGGCTTCTTTGCTAACTAAAACTTCTTGGGGTTCTGGATGGTCAACATCCGCCTGAGAAGGTGCGCCGGTTGTACACCCAGATAACTGAGCGGCGGGGAGGCGATAAGTCGCAGCAACCACGCTCACCAAACACCTCATCACCTGAGCTGCTCAGACCTGGGAAGGGCACAAAACGCAGGCCCAACTGAGTCTGTGCTTCTGAGGGCTACCGAGTGCTTGAACCTGAGTGGCTTAGACCTGGGAGGTGCAAGCAGCCCAGGGCCAGCCGTGGATGGTTCCTGGCGGGGCAACCTAGAGGCTGAGCAGTGTAGGCAGGCAGGCTACACGTGCCATGAGTGGGGGCAGGCCCAGTGTGGCTAAGGCACTGCGAGCACATGCCAGTGTTATTTGTTTGCAGTGTCCCTCCCTCCCCACAGCGCAACTGAACAAGTGAGCCTAAAAAAAAAAAAAAAAAAAAAAAAAAGTGTCCACCACCATCCCCTTTGTGTCAGGGAGGAAATCAGACACTGAAGAGACCAGCAAACAGAAGAAGCTATAACAGAGGGAACCGCCTTGGAAGCTACAGGCAATAGATTAAAACCCTGTGGTTAGTACTGACTACATAGGAAGGGGCCTATAGATCTTGAGAATATAAGCCGGACCAAGGAACTAGCCGAAAATGAACTGACCCCACAATACCCACAATAACACCAGAGAAAGTCCTAGATATATTTTTACTATTTTTACGATCATTCTTCCTTTCTTTTTTTTTTAATTTTTTAAAAAATTTTAAGTCCTCTATTACTCCTTTAATTTTCACTTTTATAACCTACTAGTACTTTGCAAAAAAAAAAAACAAAACAAAAAAACACCCTATTTTTTTTTAAAGCAAGCTTCATATATATATATTTTTTATAAATTTTGTGACCTTGTTTTTTTTTTTTTTTCTTCTTTTCTTTAACATTGCATTTTTGAAATTCCGAACTCTACTCTAGATTTTTAATTTTAGCTTTTTGGTATTTGTTATCAATTTTGTACCTATTTTTTTTTTCTATTTTTTGTGACTTTTTTTTCTTCTCTTTCTTTCTCTTCTTCTTTTCTTTAACATTGTATATCTGAAATTCCAAACTCTACTCTAGACGTTTAATTTATGCTTTTTGGTATTTGTTATCAATTTTGTACCTATATTTTCTGTATAACTTTTGCGACTTTGTTTGTTTGTTTTGTTTTTCTCTCTTTCTTCTTCTTTTCTTTAACATTGTATTTTTGAAATTCCAAACTACTCTAGATTTTTAATTTTTGCTTTTATGTATTTGTTACCAATTTTGACCTTTAAGAACCCAATCTTCAGTACCCATTTTTTACTAGGGAGCAAGATTACTGTCTTGACTGCTCTCTCCCACTTTGGACTCTCCTTTTTCTCCACCAGGTTGCCTGTGTCTCCTCCCTAACCCCTCTCTACTCTACCCAACTCCGTGAATTTCTGTGTATTCCAGACAGTGGAGAACACTTAGGGAACTGATTACTGGCTGGATCTGTCTCCCTCCTTTTCATTTCCCCCTTTTATCCTCCTGGCCACCTCTGTCTCCTTCCTCCTTCTTCTCTTCTCTGTATAACTCCTTGAACATATATGAGCAGTCCACTTGTGGAGTGCACATAAGGGAGTGATTACTGGCTAGCCCACTCTCTCCTCTATTGATTCCACCTCATCTCATTCAGGTCACCTCTAGCTTCCTCCTCCCTCTTCTCTTCTCCATGTAATGCTGTGAACCTCTCTGGGTGACCCTCATGGTGGAGAAACTTTTCATCTTTAACCTAGATGTTTTATCAATGGTGCTGTATAGAAGGAGAAGTTTTGAAACTACTGTAAAAATAAGACTGATAACTGGAAGCAGGAGGCTTAAGTCCAAACCCTGACTCCAGGGAACTCCTGACTCCAGGGAACATTAATTGACAGGAGCTCATCAAACGCCTCCATACCTACACTGAAACCAAGCACCACACAAGGGCCAACAAGTTCCAGGGCAAGACATACCAAGGAAATTCTCCAGCAACACAAGAACACAGCCCTGAGCTCCAAGATACAGGCTGCCCAAAGTCACTCCCAAACCATAGACATCTCATAACTCATTACTGGACACTTCATTGCACTCCAGAGAGAAGAAATACAGCTCCATCCACCAGAACACCGACACAAGCTTCCCTAACCAAGAAACCTTGACAAGCCACCTGTACAAACCCACGCACAGCGAGGAAATGCCACAATAAAGAGAACTCCACAAACTGCCAGAATACATAAAGGACACCCCAAACTCAGCAATTTAAACAAGATGAAGAGACAGAGGAATACACAGCAGGTAAAGGAACAGGATAAATGCCCACCAAACCAAACAAAAGAGGAAGAGATAGGGAATCTACCTGATAAAGAATTCCGAATAATGATAGTGAAATTGATCCAAAATCTTGAAATCAAAATGGAATCACAGATAAATAGCCTGGAGACAAGGATTGAGAAGATGCAAGAAAGGTTTAACAAGGACCTAGAAGGAATTAAAAAAAAGTCAATATATATGAATAATGCAATAAATGAGATAAAAAACACTCTGGAGGCAACAAATAGTAGAATAACAGAAGCAGAAGATAGGATTAGTGAGGTAGAAGATAGAATGGTAGAAATAAATGAATCAGAGATGAAAAAAGAAAAACAAATTAAAAGAAATGAGGACAATCTCAGAGACCTCCAGGACAATATTAAACGCTACAACATTCGAATCATAGGGTTCCCAGAAGAAGAAGACAAAAAGAAAGACCATGAGAAAATACTTGAGGAGATAATAGTTGAAAACTTTCCTAAAATGGGGAAGGAAATAATCACTCAAGCCCAAGAAACCCAGAGAGTCCCAAACAGGATAAACCCAAGGCGAAACACCCCAAGACACATATTAATCAAATTAACAAAGATCAAACACAAAGAACAAATATTAAAAGCAGCAAGGGAAAAACAACAAATAACACACAAGGGAATTCCCATAAGGATAACAGCTGATCTTTCAATAGAAACTCTTCAAGCCAGGAGGGAATGGCAAGACATACTTAAAGTGATGAAAGAAAATAACCTACAGCCCAGATTATTGTACCCAGCAAGGATCTCATTCAAATATGAAGGAGAAATCAAAAGCTTTTCAGACAAGCAAAAGCTGAGAGAATTCAGCAACACCAAACCAGCTCTCCAACAAATACTAAAGGATATTCTCTAGGTAGGAAACACAAAAAAGGTGTATAAATTCGAACCCAAAACAATAAAGTAAATGGCAACGGGATCATACTTATCAATAATTACCTTAAACGTAAATGGGTTGAATGCCCCAACCAAAAGACGAAGACTGGCTGAATGGATGCAAAAACAAGACCCCTACATATGTTGTCTACAAGAGACCCACCTCAAAACAGGGGACACATACAGACTGAAAGTGAAGGGCTGGAAAAAGATTTTCCATGCAAATAGGGACCAAAAGAAAGCAGGAGTAGCAATACTCATATCAGATAAAATAGACTTTAAAACAAAGGCTGTGAAAAGAGACAAAGATGGTCACTACATAATGATCAAAGGATCAATCGAAGAAGAAGATATAACAATTATAAATATATATGCACCCAACATGGGAGCACCGCAATATGTAAGACAAATGCTAACAAGTATGAACGGAGAAATCAACAATAACACAATAATAGTGGGAGACTTTAATACCCCACTCACACCTATGGATAGATCAACTAAACAGAAAATTAACAAGGAAACACAAACTTTAAATGCTACAATAGACCAGTTAGACCTAATTGATATCTATAGGACATTTCATCCCAAAACAATGAATTTCACCTTTTTCTCAAGCGCACATGGAACCTTCTCCAGGATAGATCACAGCGTGGGCCATACATCTAGCCTTGGTAAATTAAAAAAATTGAAATCATTCCAAGCATCTTTTCTGACCACAATGCAGTAAGATTAGATCTCAATTACAGGAGAAAAGCTATTAAAAATTCCAACATATGGAGGCTGAACAACATGCTGCTGAATAACCAACAAATCACAGAAGAAATCAAAAAAGAAATTAAAATTTGCATAGAAACTAATGAAAATGAAAACACAACAACCCAAAACCTGTGGGACACGGTAAAAGCAGTCCTAAGGGGAAAGTTCATAGCAATACGGGCATACCTCAAGAAACAAGAAAAAAGTCAAATAAATAACCTAACTCTACACCTAAAGCAACTAGAAAAGGAAGAAATGAAGAACCCCAGGGTTAGTAGAAGGAAAGAAATCTTAAAAATTAGGGCAGAAATAAATGCAAAAGAAACAAAAGAGACCATAGCAAAAATCAACAAAGCCAAAAGCTGGTTCTTTGAAAGGATGAATAAAATTGACAAACTATTAGCCAGACTCATCAAGAAACAAAGGGAGAAAAATCAAATCAATAAACTTAGAAATGAAAATGGAGAGATCACAACAGACAACACAGAAATACAAAGGACCATAAGAGACTACTATCAGCAATTATATGCCAATAAAATGGACAACGTGGAAGAAATGGACAAATTCTTAGAAAAGTACAATTTTCCAAAACTGGACCAAGAAGAAATAGAAAATCTTAACAGACCCATCACAAGCACGGAAATTGAAACTGTAATCAAAAATCTTCCAGCAAACAAAAGCCCAGGTCCAGATGGCTTCACAGCTGAATTCTACCAAAAATTTAGAGAAGAGCTAACACCTATCCTACTCACTCTTCCAGAAAATTGCAGAGGAAGGTAAACTTCCAAACTCATTCTATGAGGCCACCATCACCCTAATACCAAAACCTGAAAAAGATGCCAAACAAACAAACAAACAAACAAAAAACTACAGGCCAATATCACTGATGAACATAGATGCAAAAATCCTTAACAAAATTCTAGCAATCAGAATCCAACAACACATTAAAAAGATCATACATCATGACCAAGTGGGCTTTATCCCAGGGATGCAAGGATTCTTCAATATCCATAAATCAATCAATGAAATCACCACAATAACAAATTGAAAAATAAAAACCATATGATTATCTCAATAGATGCAGAGAAAGCCTTTGACAAAATTCAATATCCATTTATGATAAAAACTCTCCAGAAAGCAGGAAAAGAAGGAATATACCTCAACATAATAAAAGCTATATATGACAAACCCACAGCAAACATTATCCTCAATGGTGAAAAATTGAAAGCATTTCCTCTAAAGTCAGGAACAAGACAAGGGTGCCCACTTTCACCATTACTATTCAACATAGTTTTGGAAGTTTTGGCCACAGCAATCAGAGCAGAAAAAGAAATAAATAAAAGGAATCCAAATTGGAAAAGAAGAAGTAAAGCTCTCACTGTGTGCAGATGACATGATTCTCTACATAGAAAACCCTAAAGACTCCACCAGAAAATTACTAGAACTAATCAATGATTATAGTAAAGTTGCAGGATATAAATCAACACACAGAAATCCCTTGCATTCCTATACACTAATAATGAGAAAATAGAGAAATTAAGGAATCAATTCCATTCACCATTGCAATGAAAAGAATAAAAGACTTAGGAATATATCTACCTAAAAAACTAAAGACCTATATATAGAAAACTATAAAACACTGGTCAAAGAAATCAAAGAGGACACTAATAGATGGAGAAATATACCATGTTCATGGCTTGAAAGAATCAATATAGTGAAAATGAGTATACTACCCAAAGCAATTTATAGATTCAATGCAATCCCTATCAAGCTACCAACGGTATTCTTCACAGAGCTGGAACAAATAATTTCACAATTTGTATGGAAATACAAAAAACCTCGAATAGCCAAAGCTATCATGAGAAAGAAGAATGGAACTGGAGGAATCAACCTGCCTGACTTCAGACTATACTACAAAGCCACAGTCATCAAGACAGTATGGTACTGGCACAAAGACAGAAATATAGATCAATGGAACAAAATAGAAAACCCAGAGATAAATCCACGCACATATGGACACCTTATCTTTGACAAAGGAGGCAAGAATATACAATGGATTAAAGACAATCTCTTTAACAAGTAGTGCTGGGAAAACTGGTCAACCACTTGTAAAAGAATGAAACTAGACCACTTTCTAACACCATACACAAAAATAAACTCAAAGTGGATTAAAGATCTAAATGTAAGACCAGAAACTATAAAACTCCTAGAGGAGAACATAGGCAAAACACTCTCTGACATACATCACAGCAGGATCCTCTATGACCCACCTCCCAGAATATTGGAAATAAAAGCAAAAATAAACAAATGGGACCTAATTAAACTTAAAAGCTTCTGCACAACAAAGGAAACTATAAGCAAGGTGAAAAGACAGCCTTCAGGATGGGAGAAAATAATGGCAAATGAAGCAAATGACAAACAACTAATCTCAAAAATATACAAGCAACTCCAAAGCTCAATTCCAGAAAAATAAATGACCCAATCAAAAAATGGGCCAAAGAACTAAATAGACATTTCTCCAAAGAAGACATACAGATGGCTAACAAACACATGAAAAGATGCTCAACATCACTCATTATCAGAGAAATGCAAATCAAAACCACAATGAGGTACCATTTCATGCCAGTCAGAATGGCTGCGATCCAAAAGTCTACAAGCAATAAATGCTGGAGAGGGTGTGGAGAAAAGGAACCCTCTTACACTGTTGGTGGGAATGCAAACTAGTACAGCCTCTATGGAGAACAGTGTGGAGATTCCTTAAAAAACTGGAAATAGAACTGCCTTATGATCCAGCAATCCTACTGCTGGGCATACACACTGAGGAAACCAGAAGGGAAAGAGACACGTGTACCCCAATGTTCATCGCAGCACTGTTTATAATAGCCAGGACATGGAAGCAACCTAGATGTCCATCAGCAGATGAATGGATAAGAAAGCAGTGATACATATACACAATGGAGTATTACTCAGCCATTAAAAAGAATACATTTGAATCAGTTCTAATGAGGTGGATGAAACTGGAGCCTATTATACAGAGTGAAGTCAGCCAGAAAGAAAAACACCAATACAGTATACTAACTCATATATATGGAATTTAGAAAGATGATAACAATAACCCTGTGTACGAGACAGCAAAAGAGACACTGATGTATAGAACAGTCTTTTGGATTCTGTGGGAGAGGGAGAGGGAGAGGGTGGGATGATTTGAGAGAATGGCATTGAAACATGTATACTATCATGTATGAAACGAGTCACCAGTCCAGGTTCGATGCACGATACTGGATGCTTGGGGCTGGTACAATGGGACAACCCAGAGGGATGGTATGGGGAGGGAGGAGGGAGGAGGGTTCAGGATGGGGAACACATGTATACCTGTGGCGGATTCATTTTGATATATGGCAAAACCAATACAATGGCATTGAAACATGTAAAATATCATGTATGAAATGAGATGCCAGTCCAGGTTCGATGCACGATACTGGATGCTTGGGGCTGGTGCACTGGGACGACCCAGAGGGATGGAATGGGGAGGGAGGAGGGAGGAGGGTTCAGGATGGGGAACACATGTATACCTGTGGTGGATTCATTTTGATGTTTGGCAAATCTAATACAGTTATGTAAAGTTTAAAAATAAAATAAAATTAAAAAAAAAAAAAAAGGGTGTGGCACCCCATTCCCTCAAAGAATTTCTTCTCCTTCCAAGGTAGACTAATGTACACACCTCTGCATTTCACCCCTCCTCTTTTCATCTTTACCTTTATTCTTTGAAATTAAATCCCTCACCAGATGAGCAAGAGGTTGATTATGAACTTAGTTCCTACTTTTTCATTCCTTGGCCATTGGCCACATCAATCTCAGCTTGAGTTTTGTTATTTGACTACTCAAACCCCAACAGAAGGAGAACCATCCCCTGCCTGGGCTGAGCTATGGCCCAAACAGGGCCCATATGACTTAATTCGATAACAGGAAGTGACATTTTTCCAGGTACACAAGACTCATATATTTGCTAACTTCTGGAAGAGGAGAAGGCATTGTCTGTGCCCTCCATTATTTAGTCATTCTGGTGATGAGGATACACATCTTTTACATGTATCCTAATACCTCACGCCTCCAGCGTCATGACACAGTGCAAAAGGAAATAGAGTGTGTGAATCTCTAAACATGAATTGACTCAGGCTGTGACTGTCACCACGTATTTCCTCACTTTTCATCATCTTCAATTTAAAAATTGACATAAACACTGACATGTATCTACTTTGAAAACAATCCCCAATTATAGTGTCCTGGTATCACAGGTGTCAAGGACAACTTGCCAAAGGAAGATACAACCTATTGTGTACAACACTGACCAAAAAGATTTGTCTGCAAACAGGAGTGTTTTATTAAAAAAAAAGATGCAGAAGATAGATTATTATGTGATGCTTTCTACTTAGATACAAATATCACATGATGAGATTTTTGTCCCCTTACAAACCTATCCTGTATCTTGAAATATGACACTATTTTCCTCTTTATTTCATTTATTTTGTAATCTTTGCCAGATACTTATAAGTGGAAAAATGAGGACCTTAAACAGGGAATGTAAGAGGAGGGAAAAAACAAAGCATGGTACTAGGCTCCTGCACAGAGGGTGTTTCTATGAGACGCACAGCTCTGGGTGGTGGGGGGTGCTGAGGCGGTGCGCTGGTCTGGAAACCAGCATGGTGCCACTGTCAGCTCTGTGAGTGGCTGCATCACGTCTGCATCAGATGGCCCATCTGCCCACCAAAGCATTTTTAATCATCTACAGTGGAAACAAGAAGCCTGAAAACTCAAACAGTTACCTGCTGGGACCAGGGGATCCCTGTAGTCTTTTACATAGCTTAAATGTAACCCCTTATCAATTCTTGGAGTCTGGTTTTGAACTTATTTTTCCCTTAGCAATTAATGCATTAAATAGCCATGTAGGAGAAAGATTTTAATCTTGGCATCTTAGTTCTGTGAAACCTTATTTATGACCACAGACTAGTCCCCTTTTTACATTTTAAAAAGTGAGATAAGAAACATCTGATTTTTTGCAAAGAAGGTCAAGGATTCCATTTGTTTGTTTAAGAGCTGGTTTAAAAGTCCCTCATAATGCATTTTCAATAAAATATTTATAAATGAAAACAGCTGATTTCTATTTTTAAGAAAACAGAAAAGAAAAATAAAACTCATCATGTTTAGAAAGAAAACATTATGAGAAATCCTTAGTTTCATTAATACTCCAATGTTAACCTCATTTAGAATACCTTCTTAAAATGTTTGAAACAGCTCACATAGTAAACTATGCCACTAGCATTGAGGTATCTATTCATTTTGGTTTAGTTGCTCTTAAAAGCTATCCAAGTTATTATTTTTTGACCCCTGCATTTCTTCATTTCTGATCATTGCCCTATTATTCTTACCCTCTTAGAAGTTAAGAAATGATTGTTTCTAGCATAGAAGTACATATTAACACATTGTGTTGTTTCTCTTATTTTCTTCCCTTCTTTTACAGATTTAATAAAACAGTCAATTGAGTCAGAGGTAGTTGACTCATAGTTCTGCATGAAAATTGATGCCAAGGTTTAGAAAACTGTATGAAAAATTGCTATTGGGACAAATAATTTTATTTTTAAATTTCTTAGATTTAAATCGATTTTCCCTATTAAGCTGAATTAGGGAAGTCCAAAATAAATGAATTTATCCTGTTTGATGATTTCTGAGGGAATCATTGTTGATGTTTTCTATTATTTTAAATGATCCTTGATCCAATCAGTCAATGCTAAAGGAAATCAGTCCTGAATATTCATTGGAAGGACTGATGCTGAAACTGAAACTCCAATACTTTGGCCACCTGATGCGAAGAACTGACTCATTGAAAAAGACCCTGAAGCTGAGAAAGATTGAAGGCTGGAGGAGAAGGGGATGGCAGAGGATGAGATGGTTGGATGTCATCACTGACTCGATGGACATGAGTTTGAGCAAGCTCTGAGAGGTAATGGACAGGGAAGCCTGGTGTGCTGCAGGCCATGGGGTCGCAAAGATTTGGACACGACTGAGTGACTGAACTGAACTGAATGCCCATGTTGCCGATCCTCTGTATGTCACCAACTGTCTTATTGTTTACATTGTATGCACTGTTCACTGAACCCAGGGTAGGCAAGGTGTGAGCTACAAGGCTGGAAAAAAATGCGAGGAGCTGTAGGAACCGCAGACATGTTTATTCTCTACTGGCTGATGCCGTAGCAGCAGACATAACACAACATAACTGCATACAACCCTTCCGGGCTTTTCCGGGTAAAGCTTACACAGGCATACCGCACAGAGTAACCCATGACCAAGTGAGTACCTTGTGACACGCATGTGCATTGCTATAAGTGATCTCAGCTGTTACATAACCTTGCAAAATCATTGTTTACAGAACAGGGGGCCAGAGGGCTTGACTGGTGCCATCTTGTTAATTTTCCCACAATGCCATTCTGTTATTTCCCTGTTTTCTTAGAGACAGACTTAGGATTCAGTTCCTTTTCAGTTGGAGCTCTTTGATATTATATTGGAGAAGGCAATGGCACCCCACTCCAGTACTCTTGCCTGGAAAATCCCATGGATGGAGGACCCTGGTGGGCTGCAGTCCATGGGGTCGCTAAGAGTCGGACACAACTGAGCAACTTCACTTTCACTTTTCACTTTCATGCATTGGAGAAGGAAATGGCAACCCACTCCAGTGTTCTTGCCTGGAGAATCCCAGGGACGGGGGAGCCTGGTGGGCTGCCGTCTATGGGGTCGCACAGAGTCGGACACGACTGAAGCGACTTAGCAGCAGCAGCAGAACATTATTATATATATATGCTGAAGTCACTTGACAAATCTGTATTGATTAAATGGTTATCGCTTTAGCTACTTTCAAGTTTGCTTATAACTTACAAACAGTGTCACCTCTTTACACTGTTGTCATGAGGTAGGTAGGGCAAGAATGATGATCTCTGTGACCACAGAGACAGAGAACCAACTCCAAGCCTGGCTGATGATACCTATAGAGCTCCTATGATGATACCTATGGATGCCTCCTGTGCTGGGCCAGAGGGCTGGCTGGTTGTAAACTCAAGAACCCAGGGAAAATTGAGGGTATACCTCTTGGTAAGAGGTCAAAAGTCACCTGGAGATTATTTAATTTTGATTTTAAAATATGTATAATTTTAATTACAAAAGGATACGTACTCTGTGCATACATCTTTGCCAAAGACCACCTTTGGCCAAAGGCCAGCAGAAACAGAACTGTAGGAAAGCAGTTAGACTGATCTGCTCGTGGCCAAGGAGGCCTCTGGGAAGCACCCCAGGGCTGTGCTTCAGGGCTTGTTATGAAATTAAGCTGTGCTAGGTGATTTGGGGTAGGGTTCAAGGACTTTGTAGGTTTGCTGTGAATTGATGCTGTTAAGAAGTGGAAAAAGGGAAAATTTTTGACTGGGGTTCTTAATAGCTTTTATCTAGGAAGGAGCAGATGGGGCTAATGTTATAAATGGCAAAGAAGTCACAGTCCCTGTGTTTGGCTGTTTGTGGTTTGCAGTGTTTTTGTTTTTGTCTGTACTCAGGCATGTTTAGAGAATAGTTTTGTCTTTGTCTTGCTGTATCATGGTCACAGATGAAGGTGTGAAACGGTTTATGTTCCTCAGTAGAACACTAAGATCTGGCTATTAGAGGCAGTCCAGCTCCCAACTGACAGCTATCAGGGGCTAATTTTTTTTACTTTCTTATTTGGAACACATGAAAAAACGCAATGAAAAACAACAAACAAATAAAACAGAAATAATTGTAATCATACCATTCTGAGATAAGCAAAGTTTTGGTTATAGATCATCTCAATAATTTCCCACACAGGTGACTATGTAAATAATAACATTTATCAAACAAAATTGTACAAGCTGCTTTTTAACTTAGCAAGATATCAAGAATATTTTTCTCATGTTGATAAATATTTTCCTACAGCATCATTTTTTCTTTATTGGCTGAAAAACATTTTATGAGATTAATGGCCTATAATTTACTGATTTCTATATTGTAAATTTATATTAATTGAAAATATTTTCTATTATAGGTGATGCTGGGACAAATATCCTTGTATTACATCTGATAGTTTCCTTGGAGTAAATTCCTAAGAGTATGATTGCTGAGTCAAAGAACAACTATGCTTTTCAAGGACAGATGTTGATACAAAGGTTCCCTGGTGGCTCAGATGGTAAAGAATCTGCCTGCAATGTGGGAGATCCAGGTTTGATCCCTGGGTCAGGAAGATTCCCTGGGGGAAGGAAAAGGCAATCCACTCCTGTATTCTTGCCTGGAGAATTCCATAGACAGAGGAGTCTGGCAGGCTAAAATCCATGGAGTTGCAAAGAGTCAGACACAACTGAGCTACTAACACACACACACACACACACACACACACACACACACACACACCCCTGTCTCCTAGACAGGAAAAAGTCATAAGAATTGGGTTAAGGTGATTACTATGGACGTCTTCTTTGCCAAGGTTTGCCTTGTAATTGAGCCCAGATAAAGGACAAATGACAGTAATGACAAAGTTATATAACTGAGAAAAAAAAATCTCATTTTTAATTTGATGAAGGATTTCAGGAGAAAGTTAATTTCCACCCTGTCAGAAGTTATCTGAAATTTTCAGCTGCTTATAGAAAAATCAAACTTATAAATCAGAATGAAAACCTCTCTGATATCTCTTCTTCCCCAACCCACAGAATGGCAAGTTAACCACTTTTCTGTCTGTGTGACACTTAGAGGAGAGGGTGTCTTTGATTCAGAGCAGAATGGAATGGAGACTTGATTCCCTAGAAGAAGTAAGGGTACCTGTGAAGAAAGTTGAAAATGAAAGAAAATTAGCCTTCTATCCAGAAGGTTAGTTGGACCCCAAATGAAAAGGGACAATGCAATTATAGTCTAAGAATTATGAATATTATGAATAGAGATGCAGAAGTTAGTTGAACTTAGCAGAATTTTCATTATGACCAAGTAGAGTTTAGTTCAAGCATGAATATCAGAAAATCTACTATGGATGGGGTTGGATGAACAGAGGGAAACTGAAAAGGAGGGTAGTGTTTTGATTCAATCTTTCTACTTCCTAAGGTTTTCCTCTCTTGTCTTGGTTAGTTGCATTGGATGGTATCCTCAGCATAAGACTGAAAAGCAAATGGCAATTAAATCTATCTTATTCCTTATTTAATTGTGATGGAATTGCAGTTTACAGCTGAGTGTGCTGTCTGATGCAAGTTTTTAACAGAAATTCCTTTTAGGTTAAAGAACTTTCCCTTTAGGCCTAGCTTATCAAGCAAGAATTTCCATCTTGAATGAGTAAATTCTGAAATTTATCAAATTTTTGCATCATAGAAAAATTTTCCTTTTATCTGCTAATATCACATAAAATATTAGTAGGTTTTCTGGTATTCAACCATTCTTATATCCTGGAACTAAACTTGGTCATATTGAAAATTTTGCTAAATTCAGCTGACTTTTGCATCTCTATTCATAATACTCACAATTCTTAAGCTGTAATTGTATTGTCCCTTTTCATTTTGGGTCCAGCTAGCCTTCTAGAAGGATTGAACAACTTTATTTAATTCAGTTCTCTGAAACAGTCTTTACAAAATGCAAGTTATCTATAGATTCATTCCTGTAGATTCATTACATCTTACTTCCAAAACAATTTCCTTCTGTCTTTCTACCCCACCATCACTCTTACTAATGGAAGAATTGATTACTTAGGCAATTTCTTTAATGGTTATTGATTTTTTCAGATTTTCTGTTATTCCCTGAGACTATTTTATTTGTTCATTTATTTTTTGGCTGTGCTGAACAACAGATGGGATCTTAGTTCCCTGATCAAGGATCAAAGCCATGCCCCTTGCATTGGATGCATGGAGTCTTAACCACTGACCCACCAGGGAAGTCTGAGACTATTTTAATAAATGATATTTTTATAGGATACTGTCTGTTTTAAAGAATGAATTTGAATTGATGTTGTATTTAATATTTATTTATGAGTTTTAAAACTTTCTACTGTTTCCATAATTATGTTCCCTTTTTTACGATAATATTTATTTGTGCATATTCCCACTATGTAATTTATTGGTTTTCTAGAGATTTGTGTATTTTATTAGATTTTTCCAAAGAATAGCTTTTGATTTTCTTAATACTTTAAAAAATATTTTATTTTTAAATATTCACTCTCATCTTTATTTTTTCTTTCTTCTACATTTTACAGGCTTATTTTAGTTTCATTTTTTCCTAGGTTTTTAGTTCGTGTATTTATTTTCAACTTTTATTATTTAAAGATTTAATACAAGTACCATTTTGCTGCTTCCTATAAAGTTTATGTGAATTAATTTTATTAACATCTTATTCTAAATAACTGTGATTTCTCTTTACATCAAGAGTAAGCTAAGATTTGGATTTTAAATTTCTAATGTGAATGTTTAAAATAATATTTTTATTTGATTGTAATTTAATCATTTTATGATTGGATAATATGAGCTATTTAATGCTGAATTTTTAAGATTTGTTGATATATTTTGTGCCCTAGAATGTGGTTGATTCTATAAATGCATCTATTAACTCAGCTTTTTAGCTTTCTTGTTCAGGCTTTAAGTCCTTCTTACTTTTTTCTTTGCTTAATCTATCACTGTCTTACTGAGCTGTGTCAAAATTTCTTATAATGATAGTGGATTTCTCTCTCATGGTCTTGATTTCAGTGCTTCTGAATTCACTATTCCTTAAACCATTAAGCACTTAAATCATTAGGTAATTTTCTAAATCTCTCAACTATTTTTTGTCTAGTATATGTGCAATCTATTACATTTTCATTTCATATGGTTAAAGGTTTAAGGTTAAAGATTAGTTCGTTGTATTATTTCTTATTCTCTATATCTTTTATCTTAGTTTTTTTCTTATTTCCTATCTCTTTGAGTTTCTAAACATATGTCTATTAATATTTTATCAGATTATTTGGTGGGCTGCAGCCTCCTGAGCCTGTACTGGCTCATCTTTAAGACCAAAGAAATAGCTAATGTGTCAGCAATAGACACACCAGTGGTTTAATGGATGGGGGGGCTTATGTGTCAGAAGCAAGGTGCTGGAGAAACAACCCACTGTGTGCACTGGATGGAGGGCAAGACAAGGCTGCAGCAGGTTTCACTCCAGGGGAGGACTGTAAAATGATCAGTTATAGGGGGTGCTGACGTCAGAGTGATTCATTGGTTACCAGGGAAGCCAGAAGAGGAGCAAGTTCCTCACCACACTTTGATAAGAACAGTCACTAGCTGAGGCCTGGGGCAAGTATGTAGGAAGGTCAGCCCTGTAAGCAGGGTGTTGGGGAAGCAGGTCCTGGTCAGGCAGGTGATGTGCAGAGAGCAGGAGAATAGCCACCTTGAGTAGCCTGACCGTACACTCTTCTATATGATTAACTTCATCTTGGGTAAATTCATATCCCTGTTATTGATTTCTCTTTCTTAGCTTCACTTTACTAGCAAATATTTTTAGCCAGAGTCACTCCATAGGAGTCAGTTTTCTGTTGAGCACCCACTGCTACTTCCCATCTTCCAGTCCCAGGTCCCGCAGCCCCACTCATCAGTGTGCCTTTATGATCAATTTCTGGGCAATGGATTGCCTCATTTATTTTTATCCCAACTATGGTCTTATAGTTTCTCTTTATTTTATCTATTGTTGCTATATTTCCATGCAGAGGATGTATGTGTGTATGTCTTTGGACATGAACTACCTTATCATCCTCATCAGACTTCTCTCCTACAGACCCTCCCAACCTCTCACTTTCAAAAATTCGTTTTCCAAACTATCACTCTTCAGTTAGTAAATACTCACAATCACTTGGCACAGAATTCTCCTCTTGTGTTTAGAACCAAATGCTACATGCTAAGTATACAGAAGAAAAACAAAAAAAGAACATACAGTCTCTGATCTTAAGAGATTTACATTTAGTCATGGAGACAGGTCAGAATAGCACATGGGGTAGTGAGGATTAATGAAAGCAGCCTAAATCTAGAACATACTACACATTCAATACTCATTTCTTGCATTTCTCTATTTCTTTGTTCATATTTCTGTCTTTGTGCCAATACTATACTGTCTTGATGACTGTGGCTTTGTAGTAGAGCCTGAAATCAGGCAGGTTGATTCCTCCAGTTCCATTCTTCTTTCTCAAGATTGCTTTGGCTATTTGAGGTTTTTTGTATTTCCATACAAACTGTGAAATTGTTTGTTCTAGCTCTGTGAAAAATACTGTTGGCAGTTTGATAGGGATTGCATTGAATCTATAGATTGCTTTGGGTAGTATACTCATTTTCACTATATTGATTCTTCCGATCCATGAACATGGTATATTTCTCCATCTATTAGTGTCCTCTTTGATTTCTTTCATCAGTGTTTTATAGTTTTCTATATATAGGTCTTTAGTTTCTTTAGGTAGATATATTCCTAAGTATTTTATTCTTATATATTTTATTCAAAATATTTTATATTTTATTCAAAGAATAAAATATTTCTTTGTTCATAAAACAAAGGAGGCAAGTGAAATAGAAATATAAATGTTTGAGTTTAATGGATAAAGATTAAATGCTCAGTTCTGCTTACTAGCTTAAAGACCCTGGACAAATAATTTCAACTTTCAATTCTTCAGTTATTTTAATCTCTTAAATAGAAATAATAATATTTGTTTCTATGTTAGATTTTGTAGTTACAAATTTGAAGAAAGGACTTCGTGGCTTCTCTCATGAAGCTTTTGATTATTGGAGAAGACAATTGAATAAGTAATTCAAGTGCTCTGAGTTCTGATGGAGAAAGACTATGAAAATTGATAAAGAGAATCCTAATTTGTGTAGGAAGTCTGTGAAGACCGGAGTCAAAGAGGAAATCATATTTCAGCTGAGACCTGGAGGATGTGTAACTCAGGCAAAGGGAGTTGGCAGGTGGAAGCAACAATGCATGTGACCCCTTTGGGGCAGGAAGTAGAGTGTGTTTGAAAACCTGAAGGAAGCCCAGTATAGAGCAGGAAGGAGAGGGCTTCATATAGGCCCCTAACCCTGAGATTCTTTTGATTGTTTGTTATCTGTGTGTGTGCTTTGGTCCTAAGCATAATGGAAAGCAATTGAAGGTTTCTAACCAGGTAAATGTCATGCTCAGATTTGGAGTCCTGTTATGGGGAATGAAGTGAAAAAGAGCTTGGAGAGGAAGCCAGAAGATCAGTTGGGAGGCAATTACAGTAGCCAGGGAAGTGAAGACAGTGGCTGAGGCCACAGCCAGTGCATTGAAAAAAGAGACTTGATGGAGATGAGGTACTGAAGAGGCCAAGTCACATGGAGTTGTTCAGTGGAAGTGAGAGTTGAGTGAAATACTGCAAGTGTCTCTACCAGACATCCATTTCCACCTGGTGTGCTGAGCACCTCTGTGCTTGTGTGCTGCTCAGGATTGCCTCCTCCACAGTAAGAAACTTAGATTCTTAGTTTCATGCACATAGAAGCAAAATAAAGAGAGAAGTAATTAGTAGGAAGATGGCAGATCTCTTGAGCTAAATAGTAGTTTTCATGGCCTAAACTATTTTTCACATTATGGTCAAATTCAATCACCATGACTTGAGTCTCTGCTCTTTTATCTCCATTTTTCCACATCATAAATTTAATGGGCTGAGCACATTTAAAAAAGATCACTGAAGATTGTCCTATGCATATGCTTTCCAGGTGGATGACAAAGGAAATACCTTAATATACCTTTATTTATTCAGTTGGTTTGTTTAATATTCCAAGCTCAAAAGAAGTGGCCTTCCTTTAATTAATTCCCACTCAATGTCTTAGACATCATGTTTATTAAACAATAATTTCTAGATGCCTGCCATCAATTTGATCCAAAGGATACAAGTGGGGAAAGTGAGAAGTCTCTTGGTGCAGTGGCTTCATGTCATTTTGCTGCTTCTATAGAAAGTTCTGAAGGCCTTTTTTCCTCTTTCTCTAGTCATCATTTTCCTGGGTTGAAAGGGAATACCACTTGGGTTCATATCTTTCTTCCCTAGTCAAGTCTTGTCCAGCAGAAATCATCTACCTTTGTTGCCCCATGCAGCTTGAGATGCAGAACAGATGTAAAGAGTGGAGTTCACTCCTTTAGAGAAATGGCATCATCCTTGCAGGTTCTGCAGGAGCATTATTGGGGGTTTTCTTGGAAGTCAGTTCTACACTTTGATGACCATTGAGGCCAGTACCATTTCTGCCTTTTCTAGAATGAGAGATTTTGGAGCCTGAATTGGATTTTTTTTTAAATGCCAGAGTGGATATTCATCAGGAAACTCCTTACTTTGCTCACATATGCTCCTGAAATCTGCCTTCTAGGGAGAACCCTGGTGGAACTATCAATGTTCTCCTGGCAATCGGACCTTCTTTATATGATGTTCTTGCAATTGGTACCCAGACTCCCATCTAAGAAAATAATTTCAAAAAGTCTTCTGTGCCCCCATCAGAAATAAAAATGAGAGCAACTGTATATAGGGAAGTTATCTGAGCCAGAAATTCTCAAGTGGTTGGACAGGCCTAGTCCTTGAAGATCAGTCTTTCAGAATATATGTTAGTGCCTTTCCATTGCCTTTGTCCAATTTATCTGAAAATTACTGTCTTGTAGGAGATATTATTGTTAGAATTATAAATACTGAGGGAAGAGAGGAAAAAGTGTGATATCTCTAAAATGAAGAGTTAAACTATCCACTTACTTTTGAAGGATCTATTTATTTCTCTAAGTTCTAATCTTGGCTCAAATTAGGCTATTGGAATGCAGCATATTTTATCCACTCCAAGTTTTGCTTTAATAGTATTCTTTTAGCTTTTAGCAAAATTTTCTACAAGAAACAAACAGATGGCATTCATTTTTTAATTTGTTGTACAAAAAAGATATGAGTATTGTTTATTACATCACTTAATGCTTTCTGGACAATGTTCCATGTGAGAAATTTCTTCTAGCATCTAGAAGACTTTTTTATTCTTTTTTAAAAAATTGGTTTGAGTCTGCCTTTCCAAAATGAGAGTAATGTAAATTATTGTGCCCTTTTTGGTTTGATTACAAGGAAGTTTGTAGGCAAATTTTTAGCTTACACTTTTGAAGTAGTGTATGTGCAATCTATCATTTTTCAAAAAATATTTTATTTATTTATTTATTCATGTGGCCACACTAGGTCTTAGTTGCGGCACACAAGAGCTTTGATCTTCATCGTGGTACATGGAATTGTTTTGCCAAAATTTTAATTTTTGTTTCAGGTTCAAAGGATTCATGAACAAAAGAAACCATGCATTATATACAAATAAATAATTTCAATACTTAATGGAGAATTATTTAACTTACTTTCAATATACAATCATTAAGAGAAAAGAAACAGCAACAGTGGAGGAGAGTACCAGCACATATATCAACTAATTGAGGTGACTAGCATCCAGGCTCAAGCAGCACTGGGAACTCCCGTGCTGCACTCCCAACTGGGAAAAGGTCCTGGGTAGTGTGTCTGTTCCATGGGTGAGACTTCAAAATTGCAGATTTGGGGAGTTCCTACTTATAATCCCAGGACACAAACTGGTATCATCATGTGAGCAAAATGCAGCTCTGGTTTCACATTAATCTTCTTTACAATGTTGTTTATCTTGCCAGTCACAGGATTTTGTTAAGCCCTGGGTGTGGTTGGCCAGACCTCCACCAGGGGCTCAAGAATTCCAAGACCCACTCCGTGTCTTATCTATATTACCGTTCATATTACTGGTAACAATCAGTGCACTCACAAGCAGGCATGTAGTTGGGGTAGTGTCCAGGCAGGTCAGAAGTGAGGTCAGAGGCCCACTCTGCTCTCTTGGCTCTGAAGCCTGAACAAGAACACTTCCATTTAATTTCCCTAACATGAATCTTTAGTTGTGGAACATAAACTATTAGTTGAGACATGTGGTATCTAGCTCCCTAACCAGGGACTGAATCTGGGCTCCCTGCATTTGGAGAGCAGACTCTTAGCAATCTTGCTTTTTATATATTTATAAACTTGTGTTTCTATTTTACTAATCTTTTATAGATTCTTTTTTTTTTAAAGCAACACAAAATTTTGTTTTAAAGAGAAAAATTATGAATATTTAATACAGTAATAGATGTTATGTTTTACAGCTCGCACAGCCAAGGTTTTCAGTAGCTCTTTCAACAGAAACAGTCCTGAACTCATTCATCTCCCATTCTAGGTTAAATGCTCAACCTGAAATTGCACCTTATCCATAACCTCATGAAAGCGACATTCAAAGCAACAAAATCTTCTAAATTTTCCTCTTGAGCAGAACTAGCTTCAAGAGATGGAGAAAGACCCCAGAAATCTTGATGAGCAGTTTCCAAATCTAAACACAAAATTTTCAAGATGGATCTGCCCAACTAATCTATAAGTGTGAGGTTTTAAAAATATTGGTGGTAGCCTGTTCCAATTAGCTTTAAAGACAAGTAGTGTTTTACCTAAATCCTTATATTTCATTTCAGTATAATTTCTTTGTGTTCAGGGCGCATAGTTGGCATTCTGACCAAATACCCCTTTTTGTAACCTTTGGAGCACTTTCCCCCCAGACTTTACTGTAATATAATTGACATACAATATTGTGTAAGCTTGGGTGTATAACATGATGATTTGATGTATGTTTATACTGAGAAATGATTACCATGATAAGGTTAGTTAACACACTTATTACCTCAAATAGTTACCATTTGTGTGTGTGTCTGACATGAAATCTTTTTAAAAAATTTTAAATTAGAATATAGTTGATTTACAATGTATTAGTTTCTTAAGACCTACTCGTTTAAGAACTTTTAAGGTAAGGTAAGGTGAAGTCGCTCAGTCGTGTCCAACTCTTTGCGACCCCACAGACTGTAGCCTACCAGGCTCTTCCATCCATGGGATTTTCCAGGCAAGAGTACTGGAGTGGGGTGCCATTTTAAGTACACATTATTGTTAACTATAGTCACCATTGCGTACATTACCTATCTAGAACTTATTCATCTTATAACTACAAGTTTGTATCCCCACCGTCGCCAATTTCCCCTGCTTTCGGTGACTTAAGATAGGAGTTCAGTTTTATTTTTCTGCATGTGAATATCCAATTTTTCCAGCACCATTTATGGAAAAGATTCTCTTTTTCCCATTGGATATTCTCAGTCCCTTCATCAAATATTAATATTAGTTGACCATATACATGTGGGTTCATTTCTCTATCATGTTGTATTGATTTATGTTTCTGCTTTTATGCCAGTACCATATTGTTTTGATTACCATATGCTTATACACAGATTGAAATCTGGAAATGTGATGCCGCCAACTTTGTTTTTCTTTCTCAAGATTGCTTTGGCTGTTCTAGGTCTTTTTGGTTCCATATGAATTTTTGAACTATTTTTTCTATTTCTTTAAAAATTATCATTGGAATCTTAATAAAGATTGCATTGAATCTAAAAATGACGTTGAGTAGTATGGACATTTTAGCAATATTGATTCTTCCAATCCATAAACAAAGGGTATCTTTCCATTTATTTGCATCTTCTTCAATTTCTTTCAACAGTGCTTTACAGTTTTCAGTGTATAAATCTTTCATGTCCTTAGTTAAATTTATTACTAAGTATTTTATTGTTTTTGATCCTATTGTGAAAGGGATTGTTTATCTTTTTTTTTCTTTCTTTCTTTTTTTTTGCTTTTATATTTATTTTTTTAATTTTATTTTATTTTTATACTTTACAAAATTGTATTAGTTTTGCCAAATATCAAAATGAATCCGCCACAGGTATACATGTGTTCCCCATCCTGAACCCTCCTCCCTCCTCCCTCCCCATACCATCCCTCTGGGTCGTCCCGGTGCACTAGCCCCAAGCATCCAGTATCGTGCATCGAACCTGGACTGGCAACTCGTTTCATACATGATATTTTACATGTTTCAATGCCATTCTCCCAAATCTTCCCACCCTCTCCCTCTCCCACAGAGTCCAAAAGACTGTTCTATACATCAGTGTCTCTTTTGCTGTCTCGTATACAGGGTTATTGTTACCATCTTTCTAAATTCCATATATATGCGTTAGTATACTGTATTGGTGTTTTTCTTTCTGGCTTACTTCACTCTGTATAATAGGCTCCAGTTTCATCCACCTCATTAGAACTGATGCAAATGTATTCTTTTTAATGGCTGAGTAATACTCCATTGTGTATATGTACCAAAGCTTTCTTATCCATTCATCTGCTGATCGACATCTAGGTTGCTTCCATGTCCTGGCTATTATAAACAGTGCTGCGATGAATATTGGGGTACATGTGTCTCTTTCAATTCTGGTTTCCTCAGTGTGTATGCCCAGCGGTGGGATTGCTGGGTCATAAGGCAGTTCTATTTCCAGTTTTTTAAGGAATCTCCACACTGTTCTCCATAGTGGCTGTACTAGTTTGCATTCCCACCAACAGTGTAAGAGGGTTCCCTTTTCTCCACACCCTCTCCAGCATTTATTACTTGTAGACTTTTGGACTGCAGCCATTCTGACTGGTGTGAAATGGTACCTCATTGTGGTTTTGATTTGCATTTCTCTGATAATGAGTGATGTTGAGCATCTTTTCATGTGTTTGTTAGCCATCTGTATGTCTTCTTTGGAGAAATGTCTATTTAGTTCTTTGGCCCATTTTTTGATTGGGTCATTTATTTTTCTGGAATTGAGCTATAGGAGTTGCTTGTCTTTTAAAAATAGTTCATTGTTAATATTTTGAAATGTGACTGATTTTTGTATGTTGGTTTTGTATCTTGCAACTTTACTGAATTCATTTATTAGTTCCAACAGTTTTTTTTTTTTTTTTGGTAGAACCTTTAAGGTTTTCTATATATAAGATTATGTCATCTGTAAACATGTACTGTCTTCCTTCTTTCTTTCTGATTTAAATAAATTTTAATTATTTTTCTTACTTGATTGCTCTGGCTAGAATTCCAGTACTATATAGAATGGTGTGGTAAGAATGAAAATTCTTGTTATGTTCCTGGTCTTAAAGAAAAGTTTTCAACCTTTTACCTTTTAAACTATGTTAGCTGCAGGCTCACTATATATGGTCTTTATTATGTTGAAGTAGATTCCTTATCAATCTAATTTGTTCTAAGTTTATATCATAAAATCATGTTGAATTTTGTCAAAGTGTTTTTCTGCATCTATCAATATGATCATGATTTTTACCTTTTATTCTATTAATGTAATGTAACACATTTATTGATTTGCATATTTTGAACCATTCTTACATCTTAGAGATGAATCCCACTTAATTATGGTTTATGATCCTTGTAATGTGCTGTTGAATTCAGTTTGCTAGAATTTTGTTGAGAATTTTTGCATGTTACTCATTAGGGATATTGGCCTATAATTTTATTTTCTTCTAGCATCCTTATCTGGCTATGGTAGATGAATTTGACTAATAACGTCCTTTTAAAATGAGCTTGGAAGTGTTCACTTGAATTTTTTGGAAAAATTTGAGAAGAATTAATGTCAATTCTTTAAATGTTTAGTGTAATTCGCCAGTGAAACCATCAGGTCCTTTTTTAGGAGGTTTTTGACTACCAGGAAATACCCTTTTTCAGTATCAATCTGTTCAAATTTTCTATTTTTTCAAGATTTAGTCATGGCAAGTTGTATATTTCTAGGAATTTATCCATTTACTCTAGGTTGTCTAATTTGTTGATGTGTAATTGTTTGTAGTAGTCTCTTATGAGCCTTTGTGTTTCTGTGGTATCAGTTGTAATTTCTGCTCTTTAATTTATAATTTTATTTGAGTCCTTTAAGTTTAATGGTTTGTCTAGCTACAGGTTTATCAGTTTATTTTCTTTCCAAAGAGTTAACTTGTTTATATTATCTATTGTTTTCCTATTCTCTACTTCATTTATTTATGCTGTAATCTTTATTTCCATCCTCCTGATAAATTTGGGTTAAGTTTATTCTTCTAGTTCTTTGAGGTTTAAAGTTAGGTTGTTTATTTAAGACTTAAAAAAAATATGAGTTTCTAGTTATAAATTTTTTATCTCAGAACTGCTTTTCCTGCATGCCATACGTTTTGGTAAGTTGTTTAAATTTTTTTTTATCTTAAGCTTTAAAATTTTTTTTTCTTTAGCAACACTTTAAAGAGTGTGTTTCTTAATTTTCTTTATTGTTAAATTTTCTAACTTTCCTCTGGCTGTTGATTTATAGTTTCATATCATTTATGATAAGAAAAGATATTTGATATAATTTCTATGTTCTTGGATTTTTGTGACTTATTTTGTGGTCGAACCTATGATCTATCTTAGAAAATGTTCTGTAGGTGTTGAAGAATAATGTATACTTTGCTGCTGTTGGATAGAATGTTCTATGTACATCTGTTTGGTCCATTGGTCAAGAGTGTTGTTCAAATTGTTTATTTCCTTATTGACTACCTGGAGAATGGAGCATTAAAATCCTCAACTATCATTTTATTGCTGTTTATTTTTCCTTTTTATTCTGTTCAGTTTAGTTCAGTTTAGTCACTCAGTCGTGTCCGACTCTTTGCAACCCAATGAATCACAGCACGCCAGGCCTCCCTGTCCATCACCAACTCCCGGAGTCCACCCAAACTCATGTCCATCGAGTCGGTGATGCCATCCAGCCATCTCATCCTCTGTCATCCCCTTCTCCTCCTGCCCCCAATCCTTCCCAGCATCAAGGTCTTTTCCAATGAGTCAACTCTTCACATGAGGTGGCCAAAGTATTGGAGTTTCAGCCTCAGAATCAGTCCTTCAAATGAACACCTAAGACTGGTCTCCTTTAGGATGAACTGGTTGGATCACCTTGCAGTCCAAGGGACTCTCAAGAGTCTTCTCCAACACCATAGTTCTAAAGCATCAATTCTTCGGCACTCACCTTTCTTCACAGTCCAACTCTCACATCCATACGTGACCACTGGAAACACCATAGCCTTGACTAGATGGATCTTTGTTGGCAAAGTAATATCTCTGCTTTTTAATATGCTGTCTAGTTTGGTCATAACTTTCCCTCCAAGGGGTAAGCATCTTTTAATTTCATGGCTGCAGTCACCATCTGCAGTGATTTTGGAGCCCCCAAAAATAAAGTCTGAGACTGTTTCCACTGTTTCCCCATCTCTTTGCCATGAAGTGATGAGACCAGATGCCATGAGCTTAGTTTTCTGAATGTTGAGCTTTAAGCCAACTTTTCCACTCTCCTCTTTCACTTTCATCAAGAGGCTTTTTAGTTCCTCTTCACTTTCTGCCATAAGGGTGGTGTCATCTGCATATCTGAGGTTATTGATATTTCTCCCAGCAATCTTGATTCCAGCTTCTGCTTCTTCCAGCCCAGCATTTCTCATGATGTACTCTGCATATAAATTAAATTAGCAGGGTGACAATATACAGCCTTGATGTACTCCTTTTCCTATTTGGAACCAGTCTGTTGTTCCATGTCCAGTTCTAACTGTTGCTTCCTGACTTTCATATAGGTTTCTCAAGAGGCAGAACAGGTGGTCTGGTATTCCCATCTCTTTCAGAATTTTCCACAGTTTATTGTGATCCACACAGTCAAAGGCTTTGCATTGTCAATAAAGCAGAAATAGATGTTTTTCTGGAACTCTCCTGCTTTTTCCATGATTCAGCAGATGATGGCAATTTGATCTCTGGTTCCTCTGCCTTTTCTAAAACCAGCTTGAACATCTGGAAGTTCATGGTTCGCATATTGCTGAAGCCTGGCTTGGAGAATTTTGAGCATTACTTTACTAGTGTGTGAGATGAGTGCAATTGTGTGGTAGTTTGAGCATTTTTTGGCATTACCTTTCTTTGGGATTGGAATGAAAACTGACCTTTTCCACTCCTGTGGCCACTGCCGAGTTTTCCAAATTTGCTGGCATATTGAGTGCAGGACTTTCACAGCATCATCTTTCAGGATTTGAAATAGCTCAACTGAAATTCCATCACCTCCACTAGCTTTGTTCATAGTGATGCTTTCTAAGGCCCACTTGACTTTACATTCCCAGATGTCTGGCTCTAGGTGAGTAATTATCTGGGTCGTGAGGATCTTTTTTCTATAGTTCTTCTGTGTATTCTTGCCAGCTGTTCTTAATATCTTATGCTTCTGTTAGGTCCATACCATTTCTGTCCTTTATCGAGCCCATCTTTGCATGAAATTTTCCCTTGGTATCTTTAATTTTCCTGAAGAGATCTCTAGTCTTCCCCATTCTGCTGTTTTCCTCTATTTGCTTGCATTGATTGATGATGAAGACTTTCTTATCTCTCCTTGCTATTCTTTGGAACTCTGCATTCAAATGGGAGTATCTTTCCTCTTCTCCTTTGCTTTTTGCTTCTTTTCTTTTCATAACTATTTGTAAGACCTCCTCAGACAGCCATTTTGCTTTTTTGCATTTCTTTTCCACTGGGATGATCTTGATCCCTGTCTCCTGTACAATGTCATGAACTTCAGTCCAGAGTTCATCAGGCACTCTATCCGATCTAGTCCCTTAAATCTATTTCTCACTTCCACTGTATAATCATAAGGGATTTGATTTAGGTCATACCTGAATGGTCTAGTGGTTTTCCCTACTTTCTTCAATTTCAGTCTGAATTTGGCAATAAGGAGTTCATGATCTGAGCCACAGTCAGCTCCCAGTCTTTTTTTGCTGACTGTATAAAGCTCCTCCAGCTTTGGTTGCAAAGAATATAATCAATCTGATTTCGGTTTTGACCGTCTGGTGATGTCCATGTGTAGAGTCTTCTCTGTGTTGTTGGAAGAGGGTGTTTGCTATGACCAGTGTGTTCTCTTGGCAAAACTCTATTAGCCTTTGCCCTGCTTCATTCTGTTTTCCAGGGCCAAATTTGCCTGTTACTCCAGGTGTTTCTTGATCCTACTTTTGCATTCCAGTCCACTATAATGAAAAGCAAATCTTTTTTGGGTGTTAGTTCTAAAAGGTCTTGTAGGTCTTCATAGAACCATTTAACTTCAGCTTCTTCCGTGTTACTGGTTGGGGCATAGGCTTGGATTACCGTGATATTGAATGGTTTGCCTTGGAAACGAATAGAGATCATTTTGTCATTTTTGAGATTGCATCCAAGTACAGCATTTTGGACTCTTTTGTTGACCATGATGGCTACTCCATTTCTTCTAAGGGATTCCTGTCCACTTTAGTAGGTATTTGGTCATCTGAGTTAAATTCACCCATTCCAGTCCATTTTAGTTCACTGATTCCTAGAATGTCGATGTTCACTCATGCCATCTCCTGTTTGACCACTTCCAATTTGCCTTGATTCATGGACCTAACATTCCAGGTTCCTATGCAATATTGTTCTTTACAGCATCGGACCTTGTTTCTATCACCAGTCACATCCACAACTGGGTATTGTTTTTGCTTTGGCTCCCTTCATGCTTTCTGGAGTTATTTCTCCACTGATCTCCAGTAGCATATTGGGCAGCTACCGACCTGGGGAGTTCCTCTTTCAGTATCCTATCATTTTGCCTTTTCATACTGTTCATGGGGTTCTCAAGGCAAGAATACTGAAGTGGTTTGCCATTCCCTTCTCCAGTGGACCACATTCTGTCAGACCTCTCCACCATGACCCGTCTGTCTTGGGTGACCCCAGATGGCATGGCTTAGTTTCATTGAGTTAGACAAGGCTGTGGTCCATGTGATCAGATTGGCTAGCATGTGATCAGATTGGCTAGTTTTCTGTGATTATGGTTTCAGTGTGTCTGCCCTCTGATGCTCTCTCGCAACACCTACCATCTTACTTGGGTTTCTTTTATGTTGGATGTAGGGTATCTCTTCATGGCTGTTCCAGCAAAGCGCAGCCACTGCTCCTTACCTTGGATGAGGTCACCCCTCCTGATCTTGAATGTGGAGTAGCTCCTTTCCACCCTCCTGCGCCCGCTTCCACTACTCCTTGGATGTGGGGTTGCTCCTCTCAGCTGCCGCCCCTGACCTTGGTATTTTATTTATACACTTGGCTGTTCCAATGTTGTTTGCAAAAATAATCACTATTGTTATATCTTAGTGATGAATTGACTCCTTTGTAATTATATAATGACCTCTGTCTCTGGTGACCATTTTTAGCTTAAACTCTGTTCTGTTTGATATAGGTAAACTCATTATCACTTTCTATTTTGGTTACCATTTGCTTGAAATATCTTTTTCCTTTTGTTTAGTCTCAGCCTTATGAAGGCTTAGCTTTAAGGACCTATGTAGGTCCTTAAAGCCAAAGTGAATCTCGTATAGGCAGGATATTATTGAATATTTTTGTTTTAATCCATTCAGCCATTCTATGTCTTTTGATTGGAGAATTTAATCCACTTAAATTTAAGGTAATTATTGATAGGTAAGCAGAGACATTACTTTGCCAACAAAGGTCCGTCTAGTCAAGGGTATGGTTTTTCCGGTGGTCATGTATGGATGTGAGAGTTGGACTATAAAGAAAGCTGAGTGCCGAAGAATTGATACTTTTGAATTGTGGTGTTGAAGACTCTTGAGAGTCCCTTGGACTGCAAGGAGATCCAACCAGTCCTTCCTAAAGGAGACCAGTCCTGGATTTTCATTGGAAGGACTGATGTTGAAGCTGAAACTCTAATACTTTGGCCACCTGATGCGAAGAACTGACTCATTTGAAAAGACCCTGATATTAGGAAAGATTGATGGCAGGAGGAGAAAAGGATGAAAGGGGATGAGATGGTTGGATGGCATCACAGACTCGATGGACATGAATTTGGGTAGGCTCTGGGAGTTGGTGATGGACAGGGAGGCCTGGCGTGCTGCGATTCATGGGGTCGCAAAGAGTTGGACATGACTGAGCAACTGAACTGAACTGAACTGAAGACTTACTGTAGCTATATTATTGTTTCCTGGCTGTTTTGTAGTTCCTTTATTCCTTTCTTTTTCTTTTCCTGTCTTTCTTTGTGGGTTGATCATTTTCCACAGCAATATGCTTTGATTCCTTTCTTTTATCTTTTATGCATTTACTGTAGGCTTTTTCTTTGTCATTACCATGAGGTTTACATAAAACATCTTATAGATAAACAGTATTTTATGCTGATGGCAGCTTAATTTTATTACATATAAAACCTCTATACTTACTCCTCACTCTATAATTTGTGTTTTCAATGTCATAGTTTGTCTCCTTTTATATTGTGTATCCAATTAACAAATTATGATAGCTATTCCTATTCTTAACATTTCTGCCCTTTAAACTTTGAACTAGATTTAAGTGATTAACACACCACTGTATTACAATATTAGAATATTCTGAATTTGACTATATTCTTACCTCTACAAGCATGTTTTATGTTTTTATGTTTCCTTGTTATAATTGTCTATTCATTTCAGCTCAAAGAACTCTCTTCAGCATTTCTTTAAGAAGATTATTCTTAATTCTTTGTCAAACAGTTCATAGATTTTTTTTTTTAGGGTCAGTTATTGGAGCTTTGCAATAAGGAGTTCATGATCTGATCCACAGTCAGCTCCCAGTCTTGTTTTTGCTGACTATATAGAGCTTCTCCAATTTCGGCTGCAAAGAATATAATCAATCTGATTTCAGTATTGACCATCCGGTGATGTCCAGGTGTAGAGTTGTCTCTTGTGTTGTTGGAAGAGGGCATTTGCTGTGACCAGTGCATTCTCTTGACAAAACTCTGTTAGCCTTTTCCCTGCTTCATTTTATACTCCAAGGCCAAACTTGCCTTTTACTCCAGGTATCTCTTGACTTTGTACTTTTGCATTCCATTTCCCTACAATGCAAAGACCATCTTTTTTTTTTTTTTTTTTTTTTGGTGTTATTTCTAGAAGGTCTTTTAGGTCATCATAGAACTGTTTAACTTCAGCTTCTTTGACATTGGTGGTTGGGGTATAGACTCGGATTACTGTGATATTGAATGGTTGCCTTGGAAATGAACAGAGGCCATTCTGTCATTTTTGAGATTGCACCCAAGTACTGCATTTCAGACTCTTGTTGATTATGAGGGCTATCCACTTCTTCTAAGAGATTCTTGCACAAAGTAGTAGATATAATGGTCATCTGAATTAAATCAGCCCATTCCAGTCCATTTTAGTTCACTGATTCCTAGAATGTCGATGTTCACTCTTGCCATCTCCTGTTTGACCACTTCCAATTTACCTTAATTCACGGACCTAACATTCCAGATTCCTATGCAATATTGTTCTTTACAGCATTGGGCCTTACTTCCATCACTAGCCACATCTACAACTGGATGCTTTTTTCACTTTGGCTTAGCATCTTCATTCTTTCTGAGCAAGAGAATTCCAGAAAAAAATCTACTTTTGCTTCATTGACTACACTAAAGCCTTGACTGTGTGAATCACAACAAACTGTGGGAAATTCTTCAAGAGATGGGAATACCAGAACACCTTACCTGCCTCCTGAGAAATTTGTATGTTAGTCAAGAAGCAACAGTTAGAACCGGACATGGAGCAATTGACTGGTTCCAAATTGGAAAAGGAGTATATCAAAGCTGTATATGTTACCCTACTTATTTAACTTATATGCAGAGTACATCATGTGATGTACTGTTGGGCTGGATGAAGCACAAGTTGGAATCAAGATTGCTGGGAGAAATATCAATAATCTCAGATATGCAAATGATACCTCCCTTAGGGCAGAAGGTGAAGAGGAACTAAAAAGTCTCTAGATGAAAGTGAAAGAGGAGAGTGAAAAATCTGGCTTAAAACTCAACATTCAAAAAGCAAAATTCATGGCATCCAGTCCCATCATTTCATGGCAAATAGATGGGGAAGCAATGGAAACAGTGACAGACTTAATTTTCTTGGGCTCCAAAATCACTGCAGGTGGTGACTGCAGCCAAGAAATTAAAAGATACTTGCTCCTTGGAAGAAAAGTTATGACAAACCCAGACAGCATATTAAAAAGCAGAGACATTGCTTTGCCAACAAAGGTCCATCCAGTCAAATCTATGGTTTTTCCAGTAGTCATGTATGGATGTGAGAGTTGGACCATAAAGAAGGCTGAGCATCGAATAATTGATGCTTTTGAACTGTGGTGTTGGAGAAGACTCTTGAGAGTCCCTTGGACTGCAAGGAGATCCAACCACTCAATCCTAAAGGAAATCAAACCTAAATATTCACTGGAAGGACTGATGCTGAAGCTGAAACTCTAATACTTTGGCCACCTGATGCGAAGAACTGACTTATTAAAAAAGACCCTGATGCTGGGAAAGATTGAAGGCAGGAGGAGAAGGGGCTGGCAGACTGTGAGATTGTTGGATGGCATCACTGACTCAAGGGACATGAGTTTGAGCAAGCTCTGGGAGTTGGTGATGGACAGGGAAACCTTGTGTGCTCAGTCTATGGGGTCACAAAGGGTCAGACATGAGTGAGTAACTAAACTGAGCTGATCTGATTGGAGCTTTATTGATTTCTGTTTCATGATTCCTTATTATCCTTATATAGTCATGTTGGTATCTCCATATTTGTGTAAGTAGACCTTTTTGCTAGAGTTTACAAGTTTGCTTTGGCAGGGAAAGAGCTTCACCAGTAGGTTCAGCATGGTGTACTAGTTGGGTCATCTAGTTATTCCTGTAGGTAGGCTAGTGGGATGTGTAATTGGGCAAAAGCGCTGTTCATACTGTGAAGTTGGGGCAAGGTGCTTCTATCTCTGAAAGCTGGATGTGACTGGTGCCTTGGCTCTCTATGCAAGAATGGCTGCTGGGTGAGCTCCTTTGTTGGATGGGGCTGCTGACTCTTCTCTGTGGCCAGTTGAGACCATTATCTGGGTCAGGCAAGTTTGTGGTCTTTGTTCCACGGCAGGGCAGTGCCACTGGTTGGGCTTTGATAGGGCAAGGCTTCATTGGGCTCCCGAGTGGCTCTTGGTGAGGTGGAGACTCAAGCTGTGCCCTCCCACCAGGCAGGGCTGCAGGCTGGGCTTTGTGATCAGCTAGATCTCTTGCTGTGCTCTGCTTTTGGGTTCAGACACTGGCTGTGTTTCTTGTCAGACAGGGCTTCCCACTGTATCCTGCAGTCGAGAGGGGTTCAGAACTGTGCTCTGTAGTTTGGCATGGTCTCGGTCTGAGTTCTTGTAAGCTGTGCATCAAGTTTGGGTGAGGTCACTGGCTGGGCTCCCTGACTGAGGGAGGCCAAAGACTGTGTTTAGTAATTGGACTGGCCCTAATGCTGGACTCTGCTCCTGAATGGTGTTTTAAGCTATGCTTCAGGGCTGGGCAGTATGGTAGGCTAGTCTCTGAAGCCCATGGTCACTGTTTAGGTTCTCTGGTTTTATGGGACTAGAGGCTTATACTCAGCAGTTGGGCAAGGCTAGTGGCAAGGCTGCTGGCTATAGATGGGCTCTGCAGCTGCCCAGATTCCTTGAGCAACTTTCTTGTGGGTTGGGACTTAGGGTTACCCTCTGCCACTGGGCAGGTCTTCAAACTTGCTTCTCTGCCCAGGCAGGGCCACAGAAGTAATTCCATGGATGATATTGCCCATTGACTAGGGACCCAAATCAGGCAAAACTACCAACTAAGTTCTTTGGACAGACAGGGTCATGACTTAGCTCTACAGATGGGCAGAACCAATAGCTGGGCAATCTCCTCAGATGCAGCTGAAAGCAGTAACATTGTCTCCAGGATCCGAGCACAGTTGCTGTAAACTTTGCTCTTCATCTCTGTCTGCTCTTCATTGGTCAAGCCCTGCAGATTTCCGCAGTGACCCCTATGAAGGAAGACCCTAGTGTACCTCCTGGGAAGTGTTTCACTACCCCGGGGGACTGGATGTCCACCTCAGATTTTCTTTTCTCACTGGTGACACCACGGGCCTGGGGAATGCTGTCAGTGTACTCCTCTACCCTTCTAATGTAGCCTTTCTTGGTCTCTGGGGTCCAGGGGGTGCTTCAGCCTCCCCTTCTCAGGTTCTGGGGTTTTCACAGTGGTGTCTTGTCTACAGATAGTTGTTGGCTGGCCCTCTTGTGAAGGAGACTGAAGGACGGAACAACCTATATCACCATCTTGATGACATCAGTTCTCCAACATGGGATTTCTTTGAGGGTCAGTCCGTCTAGTCAAGGCTATGGTTTTTCCTGTGGTCATGTATGGATGTGAGAGTTGGACTGTGAAGAAGGCTGAGCGCCGAAGAATTGATGCTTTTGAACTATGGTGTTGGAAAAGACTCTTGAGAGTCCCTTGGACTGCAAGGAGATCCAACCAGTCCATTCTGAAGGAGATCAGCCCTGGGATTTCTTTGGAGGGAATGATGCTGAAGCTGAAACTCCAGTACTTTAGCCACCTCATGTGAAGAATTGACTCATTGGAAAAGACTCTGATGCTGGGAGGGATTGGGGGCAGGAGGAGAAGGGGACGACAGAGGATGAGATGGCTGGATGGCATCACTGATTCAATGGATGTGAGTCTGAGTGAACTCCGGGAATTGGTGATGGACAGGGAGGCCTGGCGTGCTGCGATTCATGGGGTCGCGAAGAGTTGGACACGACTGAGAGACTGAACCGAACTGAACTGAACTGAAAAATGTTCTAAATTTGATTACAGTGATGGTTCAGTTCAGTTCAGGTGCTCAAGTCATGTCCAGCTCTTTGTGACCCCATGGACTGCAGCATGCCAGGCTTTCTTGTCTATCACCAACTCCCAGAGCTTACTCAAACTCAAGTCCACTGAGTCAGTGATGTCATCCAACCATCTCATCCTCTGTCATCCCCTTCTCCTCCTACCTTCAATCTTTCCCAGCATCAGGGTCTTTTCAAATGAGTCAGCTCTTTGCATCAAGTGGCCAAAGTATTGGAGTTTCAGCTTCAGCATCAGTCCTTTCAAAGAATATTCAGGACTGATTTCCTTTAGGATTGACTGGTTTGATCTCCTTGCAGTCCAAGGGACTCTCAAGAGTCTTCTCCAACTCCACAGTTCAAAAACATCAATTCTTTGGCACTCAGTTTTGTTTTTAGTCCAACTCTCACATCCATACATGACTACTGGAAAAACCATAGCTTTGACTAGATGGACCTTTGTTGGCAAAGTAATCTCTTTACTTTTTAATATGCTGTCTAGGTTGGTCATAACTTTTCTTCCAAGGAGGAAGCATCTTTTAATTTCATGGTGGCAGTCACCATCTGCAGTGATGTTGAAGCCCAAGAAAATTAAATCTGTCGCTGTTTCCATTGTTTCCCCATCTATTTGCCATGAAGTGATGGGACCAGATGCCATGATCTTAGTTTTCTGAATGTTGAGCTTTAAGCCGACTTTTTCACTCTCCTCTTTCATTTTCATCAAAAGGCTTTTAAATTCTTCTTCACTTTCTTCCATAAGGGTGGTGTCATCTGCATATCTAAGGTTATTGGTATTTCTCCTGGCAATCTTGATTCCAACTTGTGCTTCATCCAGCCTGGAGTTTTGCATGATGTACTCTGCATATAAGTTAAATAAGCAGTGTGACAATATACAACCTTGAATACTCCTTTCCCATTTTGAAACCAGTCTGTTGCTCCATGTACAGTTCTAGCTGTTGCTTCTTGACCTGTATACAGATTTCTCAGGAGGCAGGTAAGGTGGTCTGGTATTCCCATCTCTTGAAGAATTTTCCACAGTTTGTTGTGATTCACACAGTAAATGGCTTTGGCGTAGTCAATAAAGCAGAAGTAGATGTTTTTCTGGAACTCGCTTGTTTTTTTGATGATCCAGTGGATGTTGGCAATTTGATCTCTGGTTCCTCTACCTTTCTGCAGCAGTGATGGTCGCACAACTCTAAATACACTTTGCTCTTTCCAGCTCCTCCTGGGCCTATTACAGTTTTTATGGTCACTGCCTCCTAATCCAAAGAAACATCTAAATTGGATGGACAGCTAGTTTAGGAGTCAACTAAACCAGAGTTATCCAAATACTGTAGACTTCCTCCCTTGGCCTTTTTTAGAAACCTGTTTCAGACGTTAGAGTGCTTTTAAGACATGTTGATAGAGCAGTGACTAGAAAAACACCTGGGACATAGTAGGTGATCAGTAAATTGAGTTGTATTGTATCAGCCCTCATTGGTCTCTCTTTAGGGTAAAGAAATGATGTAAAGTATTCATACTAATATTGACCTGTGTGTGTGGCATTCAGTTGCCTCCAAATGCAGGGCCATATAGCATTGCATGAAACTCCCAGGGTGCTTTTTCAGAGTGCTTGTTTGAGCTCACAAAGCCTTTTATGGGTCCCTCCTGGACACATTATATCATCCTCTAAGCCATTAAATCAATCTGTTTTAATTGGATAATGAGTCCCATTTTTGAATCTGTGGAAAGTCCATCCCTACCTCCATCTGTATCTCTAGTGGCAGATTTCCAATGTCCTGACAGCAGCAAAGATTTTTGTCCTCCCTGTAGCCCTGCAACTACCAGGGGCCAAAGACCAATTTGCTGTAATGAATTTAATATGTTTAGTCTGAGCCATATAGTTTCAGGCCAGCCAGAGAGGGCCCCCTTTAGGGTTACTTTCCATTAGGTGAATCAAAGAAGCATGTCAGTAACTGTGGGCTGAGTGTGCAAACCCTTCTGGGGCCAACCTCATTCTAAGTCCAGCCAGCTTCTGAGCCACTTTCTGGGCTGTCCCAAGACCTTTTGGGCAGAAGTTTATCATGCCACTGGCTCCTTGAATCTACATGAGACCATTCTCAAACAGGTATCATAACTCTTGGAAGATGTGCATGTAGATTTCTCATCTAAAAGTTGGCCCTTCTTAGTGACAAGAAATAGTTTTGTGAGATATCCCTTGGATATCTTGGAAACATTTTTCATGTGAGTTATGATTATCTATGTTTAAGTCCACTTCAAGATTATATTTTCAAAGGGGTCCAAATGCAAAATAGTTTAGAGATTGATAAATTTTAAGGGATTCAAGAAATTATTTTGTGCAGGTCTCTGCCTCTAGAAATAGACTATAAGACCTCCAGGACCCAGGACATCAATCTTAAATGGAAATGCCAGGGCCATTGGCTGATGCATGTTAGATTCATCTGCTCATCTATTCATTTATTCCACCAGCACTATGAGTGGGTACTCAGTTAAGCATTAGAGAAATCAAGCATGAATTAAAGAAGTTACCAGACTTTAAAGAGTTCACAGTTTGGTATGGAAAACATAAGCATCAACAATGTGATAAGTGTTGTCAGAGAGACACAAGGGTTCTTATTACCAGAAGAAAATTGGAACCAAGAAAGGGCCACTCAAAATGAATTCATTTAAAATGCAGACCAGCTTTTCTAAGTGAATTAGACAAGTGATGTTTGTTTGAGAACTATTCTTAAAAAAATAAAACTAAAAATATGAAAATAATTTTTATTTATTAAGCAAAATTTAGATTATCACTTAAGTTTATCTATATTGAAATTCTTAGGAAATGCAAAGAAGGGATAAAAATAGGATTTTGGTGACAGTGACATTATGGCAGAAGGATAATAGTACACAGATAATTTATTTTTTAAAAAAACAGAAAAGAGTTTCATCAATGTCACTTTATTTTAATATTCAAATCATTTTATTTTGCATTCCTATATTTATTAATTTTTGTCTTGTTTGATTGCTAATGCATTTAAATCTGCTAGAGTCTCCTTTTTAACAGCTTTCAGTGGAATTCAACAACTCTCTCAAAAACCTTTCCTCACCTTTGTAAAATTTTTTGGCAAGACTTGCAATTTCATGTTGCAACTGGAAATCATCAGGACCAGACAAAGAAGATAATGCCAGTGTGAAGTTGACTGGGATGTTTTGGTGGGGACTAATCCAGTTGTCTTGTATGGATGTGAGAGTTGGATTATAAAGAAAGCTGAGCACAGCAGAATTGATGCTTTTGAACTGTGGTGTTGGAGGAGACTCTTGAGAGTCCCTTGGACTGCAAAGGATCCAACCAGTCCATTCTAAAGGAAATCAGTCCTGGGTGTTCATTGGAAGGACTGATGCTGAAGGTGAAACTCCAATACGTTGGCCACCTGATGTGAAGAACTTCCTCCTTTGAAAAAATCTTGATGCTGGGAAAGATTGAAGGCAGGAGGAGAAAAGGACAACAAAGGATGAGATGGTTGGATGGCATCACCGACTCAATAGATATGAGTTTGAGTGGACTCTGGGAGTTGGTGATGGACAGGGAGGCCTGGCGTGCTGAGGTTCATGGGGTCGCAAAGAGCTGGACACAACTGAGCGACTGAACTGAACTGAATGTTAACAGAAAGTTGATTAGTAAATATTTTCATGTTATGCTATTGGTTCTTCTCAAATTCTTAGTCATAAGCATTGGAAATGAATATTTATAACAATATAAATATTTATAACTTATATATATATTTATAACAATATATAACATCAGATCAGATCAGATCAGTCGCTCAGTCGTGTCCGACTCTTTGCGACCCCATGAATCGCAGCACGCCAGGCCTCCCTGTCCATCACCGACTCCCGGAGTTCACTCAGACTCACATCCATTGAGTCAGTGATGCCATCCAGCCATCTCGTCCTCTGTCGTCCCCTTCTCCTCCTGCCCCTAATCCCTCCCAGCATCAGAGTCTTTTCCAATGCTGACTTAGCCATTCATATCATCAATTTTAGTTTCAATCTAATGGTTATTAAACTTGTTTGAGACCCTTAGGGTTATGTGCCTTTCACTATTATCAAATATGTCTCAGATGTCTTCTAATTCTAAATTCAGTGAGTAATCTTTTACCGTATGATTGGCTCTCAACTATTAATACTTATGAATCCTGGAAAATGTGATTTTTGTTATTTTTATTGTATTACTTTCCCAGAATCTCAATCCTTACAGGATGCTAGAAAGAACATTAAAAGTTGTTTTATGTTCCAGCCAAACATTCTTTTACTAAAACAATAAAGATGTCTCCTGGAGCGATATAATTCCAGTGAGTCTACTTTGCAAGCCATTTTCTAGCTTGTTAAATGGAGAGCCTTGTGAAGTGGGGTGCCATAAGGTAGAAAATCCAGAATTTTATGAAGAGTATACACAAACATTTCTAAGATTTCTGTAATACAAAGATATATTATTCTTAACCTTCCAGAACATTCATCATGAATATATAGTGCAAGGTACACCCTTTAAGATTTTGTTGGAAAACAGTTTGGAAAAATAGTCAGAGCAATGGTGAAAAGTGAGATTACTAAGGGCAGAAGAAAACTAAACTAGCAGAAATCAGTATGCCATGCCAGAGTGAAAAGAAAACTTCAGCTCTGAGGACCACTAATACGGAAACCATTTTTAGTTTCAAGTGATAAAAGTACAGCACAAACTAGCTTTCACTCAGTAATGGGGGTTCATAGGCTTACAAAATCAGCCTCAGGACAAAGGATAATACTGGCCTCAGGAATTACTCAACATCATCTCTGAATCCTATCAAGGCATTCCATCAGTGCTGCTAAGACTATGTTTTTCTCTATTTCTGTTTGTCATCTCTGCTTTTTTTTTGTAATCTACATTGGCCTCATCCTCTGTCTCCATGTGAAGGGAAAAGTCATCCTTCAAGTCAGCCCAACAACTCTGCCACCAGAAAAGTAAAGAAGTCTGTCCCATCAGCCTCAGGTGGAACAATTTCAGAACAGATGTGTTTGGATCCCGTGATCATCACTTGTCATCTTGGCTTCCAGAAAGTCTGAGGACAGGAGGACACTATAGTGGATCAAGTCCAGGTTTTCTGACTTCTCATCAACCCAAAGGGGTAAATCATGTTACTAGAAAATGAAGAAAAGCTGTTCTGAAAAAGACACTAGCCATTAAAGGGATGAATCCTCACCATCTATTAGTTTTTGTCTTTCCATTCATCTCCTTGTATTACAAGACAGCTTTTCGGTCCTCACAGAGGCCCTTTAAACTAACTGAAGCCAATCTGACTTGGACTTAAGTTATATTTTCATTAGTATAATACCCAGTTGGAAAACAGAATTTACACAGGGATAGGAAGTAATTACAGATGGCCTGAATTTAGTTTGTGAGCCTATTTACTGTGATTAAATCTGAGAAATAGGGTGAGTTTTTTTTCACCTTTAATTTTAACCGTAATTTGATAAATTAGCAGAGGTATGGCAGCAAATACATTGAAAGTTTCAGCTCAAAATAAATTTGTATCTAAGAATGTCCTGCCTTCTCTCAAAATACTCTGAAAGAAATTCAATAAAACCTCTTTCATCTTCTTGGATAAAGAGAGCAACACATGTAAATAGATTTTCACAGCATTTATGGTTCTTAATGTTTATACTTTAAATATATATATGTATGTATATGCACTTTGTATTCATTTATGGCCTTGAAACCAGTTTGAAAGTTATTAAGTATTTTTTCCTGGAGAATTCCATGCCTGGAGAGCTACAGTCCATGGGGTCACAAACAGTTAGACATGACCAAGCGACTAACATTTTGGGTCTTCCCTGGTGGCTCAGGTGGTAAAGAAACTGACCACAATGCAGGAGACCTGGGTTTGATCTCTGTGTTGAGGTGCCTAGCAGACTACAGTCCATGGGGTCACAAAGAGTTGGACACAACGGAGCAACTAACATTTTCACTTTTTTTTTTTCACACCCAAACTTATTTATCTGATAAAATTTGCCCTTGGTTTTCTTAGGAATCAGCTCACCCACAGATCAATAAACATACTGAGCATTTCAGTAGTGCTGGACTCTAAACAAGGAGTTGTAAGAAACAAAGCAAAAGTCCTCAACATGTTTACCATTTAGTCAAGGAGATAAGACTAAGACTTTAAATAAGAGAGAAATACACATGGCAGCAGGCACATAGGAAGGAAACTATTAACACGTGCAGAATCCAGCAATTCAATGGAAGTCATCAGCTGCATGGGCTTCATGCAGAATGAAAATTCATGATCACCAAGAAGTGATTCAGAAATGCAGGCTTCTTTCATCTTGTGGTTCTTTCCCCTGCAACATAGAGCTTCCAGGTTTGCTTTGCCTGTCTGACTCAAGCCAAAGGAAGGGAGACTATGTGCAGGAGGCTTTTATGAGCCACGCCTGGGATGGCACACATTCCTTCCGCATACATCCATGGAGTAGAAGTCAGGTCTACAGTCACATTCACCTGGCTAAAAAAATATCATCTAGGTATGTGCACAAGATGAAGAAACAGGCTTGGTGAATAGTTAGCCATGATATCCATGAACATCTGATTAAAGAAACAAAAAGGAGTATAAGTTGAAATATGCTGTTTGATGACCCTTTCCACCACTTTTCAATAAGCTTGTACTATGAATCTGATTAATGGAAAAATGTCCTTTATCAGTGCCAGATACGGAATTGTGGAATGTGCTCAAAGATAACTGAGCCTTCTTAGATACGCCTAGCATGTAGATGTGAATGTGTGTGTAGCACGAGAAGCACCCCGGTAAAGCGTCATCAGTTCTCATGCAGGGTGTAGTATAAAAAGGTTGTGTCTGTGTGTGCTTCTGTGGGTGGAATGAGTGTGTTCATATTTATCTCCACAAACAATGTATGTGTACATAGGAGTGAAGGATAAATTAGGAGTTTGGGATTAATGGATGTATATGACTGTATATAAAATTGATAAACAACAAGGACTTACTGTATAATACAGGAACCTCTACTCAATATCTTGAAATAACTGATAATGGAAAAGAATCTGAAAGAGAATAAAACATATATATAAAACTGAATTCCTTTGCTATACACCTAAAACTAACACAGCATTGTAAATCAATGACACTTCAATAAGCAAATTTGAAAATGTATATGTACACAAAGCTTTACTATTATGTCCACAGTAGAATATGCATGTTTCTCAAATTAAGTAGATTTGTATGTTAAGATACCAGTAGATTGTAAGACATAAGTAATAAGTTTTCAACATTTGTTCATTCATTTACACAAAGACAACTTTAACAATTTTAGTTGAATGTAAACACTATATTTGGGAGATGATGGGTATTATGGATTAAATTGTGTCCCCAAGAAAGATGCAATGAAGTCTTAACCCCTTTTGCCTATGAGTGTGATCTTATGAGGAAATAGGGTCTTTGCAGATGTAATCAGGTTAAAAAGAGGTCATACTGGATTAGGCTGGGCCTAGTCCAATGACTAATGCTCTAGCAAGCAGATATTTGGACAGAGTGGCACAGATACACAGGGAGGACACCATGGGAAGATGGAGGCAGAGACTGAAGGGACACATTTACAAGCCAAAGAACACCAAAGGACGCCAGCAACCAGCAGGACTGAGGAGAGAGGCTTGGAGCAGATCGTCTTTCAGAGCCTCCAGAAACAACCAACCCTGCCAACACCTGAATTTCAGAGACTTGTAGCCTCCAGAAAGGTGAGAGAATACATTTCCGTTGTTTTAAGGCACCCAGTTTGTGGTAATTTGTAACAGCAGCCAGCCCTAGGGAACTTACCTCTTACAAGCTTTCAACTTGCACATTTTCATGGTTACAGAAGATAGGAGCCAGAGCATAAGAACCATGTCTGTCCATTGCCACCAAATGGGGATAACTGTCCCTTCTATGAAAATCACTTTGGTGCTACAAACAGCTGAATTTGACAAAACTTTCCAGAAACTAGCCATTTTGTAAGTAAAGGAGCTTCTGTGTCACATATATTTATCTCATGAGCAGCACATCTAATTGGATTGCATACACGGAGGGAACAAAAAAATCAATAGTTTTTTCAATTCATAGATTATCTAAGTAAGTGGGAATTTTGCTTTTATCACAAGTGAGCATTAGAGAAAAACAAACAAACAAACCAAACTAGCGATGCATATATGCCCCTTCTCTAAAAGCTAGACCAGACTCAATGCCTCTGCCTTCTATTTAGGTCAACTGGACGCCCATCTGACAGAGATACTGTTCAGTGTCTTAAGTTGTCCCAGCTGCAGGAGACAGTGTCTTGACCATGATGTCGCCAGCGCCAGGCTGTGCCTCCTGGCTAGGCAGGAGTGGGGAACGGCCCTAGCTCTTGTTCATTGCCAGGAGTCTGACACAGCTCGCTTGAGAGTCAGAGGCTGACACTCAACGCTGGTTTTACAAGCAATTGTGCCTTTCCTTCTTTCTTCTTGGAGCACGCTTAGCACCTTCCAGAATACTGCTGCTCTTTTAGGAGCTTCCTGCTTTTATTGAGAAATTGGTACAGGCAGCTATAACTTGTAGTAGCACTTTAGATTTTGTGTCTGGTTATAATAACATTCATGGGAAAAATGTGCACATAAATATTCTTGACTTTTAGTTCATGTAAGAAAGTCTGTTTAGATACCACTCACCAAATGCAAACGTCATGGCTCACCTGGGAGCAGGAATGATTGAGATTGCATCATTTCTTGAGAGGAGCAGAGAGTAGGTCAGAAATGGGCACAGTTCTTCATACTGAGCCATAAAGCATTACAATAGCATTAATTGCAAAGTTTCCTCTATTCCATTCTTTTAAAGCACAGGCAACACATGAAAACAATTTCCTGTACTTTGTTTTTTGATTTAATGCTTGCTATAGACATGTGTTACATTTTAATGGGGGCGTGGTTAGAGGAGAAATTGTACTCAAACTATATATTCACAAGAGTGTGGTGGATAAGTTTCTCACAGAGATGGAAAGAATTATATTATTGACCACATAAATTAGATTTGGGATACTTGACAGAATTCTATGATCTATCTCCATGTTGTTTATAATGCTGGGACCCCGTGTTTCTGACCCTATAATTCTTTACCCTGCTAGTTTTTTTGTTGGTTTAATTAAGTGCCGTTTTTAAGGGGGGTGCTTGGAATTGGGTCATGGACAATGTTTGTGGCAGAAGAGACATTGTCAATAAACAACAACAACAACAACAAAAGAATGGACTTTGAAGTTTATAAATGGAAGGTCTAGTTGAACTAAAACTGGAAAATCCAAGTAATGAATCTTCCAAATAAAAAAGTGACCATCTTTGAGTGTGTGAGTTTCTCAGGGTTCTGAAGACTCTCTCTTCATTTTACATGCCTGAAAAGTTTAAGCCTTAAAAAAACAAAACAATAAAATAAAACTTAGGCTTAAGATTTAAAACACTCTTCTAAAGGTGGAACACATTTTCTTCTGGAATATTGACTTTTCGTTTGGACATAGCAATGTCTAGGAAAATGTCCCAGAGTTTGGGAATGTTCTTTAATTACAAAACAAGATCTTAATTGTTACTAAAATCCTCTTAACTGGCCTCTGTCATTTTTCTAATAAAAACGCCATGAAAATGGTCTATGAATCACATCAGAGTAAGTCCCCAGAAGAATTTGTCTCAGAACAGTTTTACATGAGCATTTACAAAAAGGCCAGGATCAAAATAGTCATAGGTGGACTGTACCTATTTTGATGGCATCAGGTGAGGTATCAGTTTTTCATGTCATAGCATTTGGTGAAGCCACATGAGCTGCGATTAATTTAAAAGGCTAAATTTTCTAATTCCTTGCGTGAATTGCTAGCTTTATTATCTTGTGCTGGTACTAACTCTTAGCCATTTATTTCTATCAGAAGGCAAAATATTAAAGAAATAAAATAGGGGATTAAAAAAATGAAAAAATGATTGGAAAACCAGGATTCTTAGGTAAGAATTTCAAAAATACCTTCTTTTTTGCAATCCAAAGCAAAATAATAGCTCAGTCAGTTGATGGAGATGTGAAATCGGCTCACTGCTTCCCCAGAACACCTAGTATCCTCGTCTTTTCTGAGTGCTGACTGGGGTGCACAAGTAAAGCAGATGATCCCTGATTCTATAGGACACAAAAAACTTTGCCTTCTCTCTGAAACACAGTAGTCAGAAAAAGGGCATACAAGAGCTGACAAATGTACTTTTTATGTTCACAATTTAAGAATGAGAATTGGAATAATAAGCCACCAATTTTCATATATCCGATTAACAAGGTTTTTTTTTTATGATAACACTGAACCCTATTAAGAGGTCTTATACACTGCTGCCAGGAGTACTTTTTTTGAGATTACTTCAATCAAATTTCTATTATATTAAATTCCTTTAAAAATAATATCAGTTATTAGATGAATACCTACACATAATATAAAACCTAACTGTGATGCATTTCTTTCATCGATTCATTTGGTCACATCAGCCTCGCATGTGGAGAAGAAGGCATCACTGCTTTTGCATTTGATTTTTTTGCTTCCACTTGTGTGATTTTTCATTCATTCATTCTACTTTATTTATGTTCCAATTTCCTTTTGTTGTTAACTATTTCGTTTTGCTGTTACTCTTGTATTTTATCTTAACTTACTTTTAGTTGAGCTATAATTAATATATAGCCTTGTATTGGTTTTAGGTGTATAACATAATGATTTGATATTGCATGTATTCTGAAATGATTCATAAATGACTTTAGTTAATATCCATCATCACATATAATTACAGATTTTTTATGATGAGAACTTTTAAGATTTACTCTCTTAAAACTTTTAAATACACAGTTCAGCATTGTTAAGTACAGTCAGCATGCTGTACATCATATCTTCAGGATTTATTATCTTATAACTGGAAATTTGTGTCTTCTGACCACTTTCATACATTTTGTCCACCCCACACCCTGTGCCTCTTGTAGGCATCAATCTGTTTTCTATGAGTTTGTTTGTTTGTTTTTAAGGCTCCACATATAAATGCTATTATACAATATTTGTTTTTCTCTAACTGACTTATTTCATTAGCACAGGGCCCTCAAGGTCTGTTCATGTTGTTATGAATACAAATAGCAAGATTTCCTTATGTTTATGGCTGAATAATATAATATATATATACAAAGAAAAATGTATGTGTGTATATATATATATATATATATATATATTATTCCCATGATGGACACTAAGGTTGTTTCCATGTCTTGTAAATAATGCTGCAGTAAACACAGGGATGAGATATCTTTTTGAGATACTAATTTTGTTTCCTTCAGATAAATACCCTGAAGTTGAGTTGCTGGATGATATGGCAGTTCTACTTTTAATATTTTGAGACACCTCCAATCTGTTTTCCATGGTTGCTGCATCAATTTACAATAGTGTCCACAAATGTTCCCTTTCCTCCACATATCTCCAAAACTGGTTATCTCTTATTGCTTTAAAGATAGTCATTAAAACAAGTGTGAAGTGACTTCTCACTGTGGTTTTTTTTTTTTTTTTTAATTTTATTTTATTTTTAAACTTTACTTAACTGTATTAGTTTTGCCAAATATCAAAATGAATCTGCCACAGGTATACATGTGTTCCCCATCCTGAACCCTCCTCCCTCCTCCCTCCCCATTCCATCCCTCTGGGTCATCCCAGTGCACCAGCCCCAAGCATCCAGTATCGTGCATCGAACCTGGACTGGCAACTCGTTTCATACATGATATTTTACATGTTTCAGTGTTTTGATTGGAAGATTCTACTAAGCAATTTTACAATATTTATAAAACAACATTAAAAAGTTCATACATAAAGATGTAGGAATTCTTTTGTTGAACCCAAGTTCTTGTGTCTGATGCCCAGCGAAGCCAAACAAACCAAAACCTTGGAGTCTGGAGAAGAGAAAGCTTTACTGCAGGGCCAAGTAAGGAGAGGAAGTGGCTTGTGCTAGCCAGTGGGTTTCAGGAAAGAGTTTTAATGGCAAATTTTGGGTGAGGCCTGTAGAGTTTATGTCTTTCTTCTGATTGGTTAGTGGTGCATCCACTGGATCATGGAAAAAGGAAGACGGTTCCAGAAAAACATTTATTTCTGCTTTATTGACTATGCCAAAGCCTTTGACTGTGTGGATCACAATAAACTGTGGAAAATGATGAAAGAGATGGGAATACCAGACCACCTAACCTGCCTCTTGAGAAACCTATATGCAGGCCAGGAAGCAACAGTTAGAACTGGACATGGAACAACACACTGCTTCCAAATAGGAAAAGGAGGACGTCAAGGCTGTATACTGTCACCCTGCTTATTTAACTTATATGCAGAGTACATCATGAGAAACGCTGGGCTGGAAGAAGCACAAGCTGGGATCAAGATTGCCAGAAGAAATATCAATAACCTCAGCTATGCAGATGACACCACCCTTATGGCAGAAAGTGAAGAGGAACTAAAAAGCCTCTTGATGAAAGTGAAAGAGGAGAGTGGAAAAGTTGGCTTAAAGCTCAACATTCAGAAAGCTAAGATCATGGCATCTGGTCCCATCACTTCATGGCAAATAGATGGGGAAACACTGCAAACAGTGTCAGACTTTATTTTTGGGGGCTCCAAAATCACTGCAGATGGTGACTGCAGCCATGAAATTAAAAGACACTTACTCCTTGGAAGGAAAGTTATGACCAACCTAGATAGCATATTCAAAAGCAGAGACATTACTTTGCCAACAAAGGTCCATCTAGTCAAGGCTATGATTTTTCCAGTGGTCATGTATGGATGTGAGTTGGACTGTGAAGAAAGCTGAGCACCAAAGAATTGATGCTTTTGAACTGTGGTGTTGGAGAAGACTCTTGAGAGTACCTTGGACTACAAGGAGAGCCAACCAGTGCATTCTAAAGGAGAGCAGTCCTGGGTGTTCATTGGAAGGACTGATGCTGAAGCTGAAACTCCAATACTTTGGCCACCTCATGCAAAGAATTGACTCATTGGAAAAGACTCTGATGCTGGGAGGGATTGGGGGCAGGAGGAGAAGGGAACAACAGATGAGATAGCTGGATGGCATCACTGACTTGATGGACATGAGTTTGGGTGAACTCCAGGAGTTGGTGATAGACAGGGAGGCCTGGCATGGTGCAATTCATAGGGTCTCAAAAAGTCAGACACGACTGAGCGACTGAACTGAACTAAACTGAACAGGTTGGTGCTCCAGGAATCACATTCATCTATCTTCTGAGATCCACGTGCTTTTGCTCAGCCCGAAGTTACCATCCTGCACCTGGTGAGGGCCTCACCTCCTGTAGAACCCAGAGATATGCATCAGATTGCTGTGCACATCCCCCAAGAAGGAACCAGGACCCTGCCCCATTGCTGCACTATTGCTTGACTGCTTTTCCTATGTTTCTGCATTCCCTTCCTTCAATAACTGGTTAACTGTTTGAATTTGCCATTTGGAAGACAGGGAAAGTCAAGAAGGCTGAAGACTTTTTCTTACAAACAAAAATCAGGTACAAAAAAAGGCTTTTGTATTTGGGAAGGCTCCACTGGGTCCTGGTCAATTTCAATTCTATCTTTAGAAAGTAATCAGAGATGTGTTCAAAAGCATATGAACAAAGATGTTTAGTATGTTTTTTTTAAATAATATTCAGAAAATCAGAAATAAAAGCCTAAAATATCCAATAAGAGGAGAAAGTCTAATTAAATGGTTGCATGTGTATAGCAGAATATTCAGCAATCATTAAACAGATGAAGCTCACATCAGACCCCAAGAGTTCTTGAATGAAAACTGAATCTGACTCAGAAGATGCCAGGTCCAGTCATCCTGAAACAGTGTAAAAAGCTGGACTTGTGAGTAAAACCTGGAAGAATTGAAACCTTGGAGACCAGCTGATCGTTACTGCAGCTGACTGTGTAGGGATCTAAGCTATCGAGGGCACGGCAGTAGCGGTGACTTGTAAGTCCACTGGACTAGGGGGAGGAGCGACTGTGTCCAGCTGCGACTCTGTGTACCAGGAGTTAAACCCATTTATTTGTGAATGGATAAGGCTGCAGGGAAAGACTAAGTTCTCAGACTGAGGGAATGCCAGTGTTCTTGGTTTATTCAAGATTTTTTCATATATAAGAATAATTTGAAAGATAAAAGACATACAATTGTGTTCATATCTGATGTTAGTGAAGCAAGTGAAATCAGATGGACAGAGGGACAGATGGCTATAGAATAATGTGAAAGACACCCCAAAATATTCATTTTACTTCTGTTAAAGTAGTGAGATTTTTCATAATTTTTTATAACTTCTCATATTTATGTTTAAATATGTAACTGGCATTTGTTATTTTATAATGCTATGTGTGTGTGTGTGTGTGTATATATATATATATATATATATATATATATATATAAACTATTTAAAAAGAAAAGAAAAGCTACTGTTCTCCTAGAATGTGTTGTCATCTCTCACTCCCTGTACCCATCTTCCCAGATAAGGGGCTAGTAGATACCTGGGTTCTGGCAGCATCTAAGCTAGATGAAGCTCCTCCAGTTCAGAAGATATTCTGCCTTGGGAAAATTTAGAGATTCCCTTAACTCACACTACAAAGACAGTTACCTCTTAGTTCTGCTTCCTAACTTCCTCTCTTCAGCAGTTTTTATTTTGCATTTTAGGGAAGGAAAAAAAAAAAAAGGTAAGTTCACTAGTGGGATGGGGTGTTGCTTTTGTTTCAGCACAAGAATTTAAAACCAAGATATAGTGTTTAATTGCTTTCATATTTTACATCACATTTACGTATGAGCATTGTCTTTTCTAAGTCCATGTGGAATCAACCTGGACAGTGAGAGACTAGGCGTGTTTTACCTAGAAAGGTACAACTTTGTGTAGCAGGGAGCGAGGTAGAATTATGAAGTTTCACTGCCTTGGATCTGCTGGTTGCTTCTCAGCACCATCCCTAGGATCCATCATGGTACTCTAGTAAGTGGTAGTTCGTAGCTACCTTTGAATTTAATGAGACTTTAAATGGCAAGAATGGATGAAAATAACTGCAATAAGCTTTGAGAAAAATTTCCACAATGTTCCATCAGATTGAAATTGCTATTCCTTGGAAGTGTACAAGCTTTTGGTTGAGGCAAAAAGAGATTTAATATATATTTAAAAGATTCATCTTCCATACGTTTCTTTTAAAGATAAAATGCATTTTAAATCATTTATCAATGAACACTGCAAAGTCTTGAGAGAGACAAAATTGCCAGAAGTGAAGCATTTCTTTTTACCAGCTAAGGAATCTGGACAGATTGAAACATGAAATTTAATATGAAACTTCTGGAATTCAACTTCATCTAAGAAACATTTAGGGCAGGAGTGGGATTTGAGTCTCAAGAGGGAGGGATATATTGTATACTTATAGCTGATTCATGTTGTACAGCAGAAACCAACACAACATTGTGAAGCAATTATCTTCCAATTAAAAATAAAAAGCAGGCCAAAAAACCCACAAACATTTAGAAGGCCACACCACAGATTTTCTTCCCTGGAGAAAGGATTGTGATGATTTCTAAAAACAAAAAACAAAAAAAGAATGTTCTAGGTTTCATTGAATATGAAAACCCACCTTATATGGAGATTCCTTAAAAAACTAGGAATAAAACCACCATATGACCCAGCAGTCCCACTCCTAGACATATACCTTGAGGAAACCAAAATTGAAAAAGACACATGTATCCCATTGTTCATTGCAGCACTATTTACAATAGCTAGAACATGGAAGCAACCTAGATGTCCATCGACAGATGAATGGATAAAGAAGTTGTGGTACAAATATACAATGAAATATTCAGTTCAGTTCAGTTTAGTTCAGTTGCTCGGTTGTGTCCGACTCTTTGCGACCCCATGAATCGCAGCACGCCAGGCCTCCCTGTCCATCACCAACTCCCGGAGTTCACCCAAACTCATGTCCACTGAGTCGGTGATGTCATCCAACCATCTCATCCTCTGTTGTCCCCTTCTCCTCCTGCCCCCAATCCCTCCCAGCATCAGGGTGTTTTCCAATGAGTCCACTCTTCGCATGAGGTGGCCAAAGTATTGGAGTTTCACCTTCAGCATCAGTTCTTCCAGTGAACACCCAGGACTGATCTCCTTTAGGATGGACCGGATGGATCTCCTTGCCGTCCAAGGGACTCTCAAGAGTCTTCTCCAACACCACAGTTCAAAAGGATCAAATCTTCGGCACTCAGCTTTCTTCACAGTCCAACTCTCACATTCATACATGACCACTGGAAAAACCATAGCCTTGTTACTTAGCCATAAAAGGGGACATATTTGAGTCCACTCTAATGAGGTAGATGCATCTAGAACCTATTATAAAGAGTGAAGTAAGTCAGAAAGAGAAAGATAAATACCGTATTCTAATGCATATATACGGAATCTAGAAAAATGGTACTGAAGAATTTATGTACAGGGCAGCAATGGAGAAACAGACATAGAGAATAGACTTATGGACATTGGGAGAGGGGAGGAGAGGTTGAGATGTATGGAAAGTGTAACATGGAAACTTACATTCCTATATGTAAAATAGATAGTCATCAGGAATTTGCTGTATGGCTCAGGAAACTTAAATAGGGGCTCTGTATCAACCTAGAGGGGTAGGAAGGGGAGGGACATGGGAGGGAAGTTCAAAAGGGAGAGGATATATGTACATCTATGGCTGATTCATGTTGAGGTTTGACAGAAAACAACAAAATTCTGTAAAGCAATTATCCTTCAATTAAAAAAAACCATAATAAAAAAAAAAGAAAACCCACATTATTTTGCTAGAACTATTTAAGTTGTAAGTTCAAATAACAAATATTACAAGTTATTTTTTAAAGAGCTATTAAAAATTCAAACTAGATGCTTATGGGGTTTTGTACTTCCTCAATTCATATATATATATATATATATATATATATATATATAAATCATGACATTTTATACTTAGATTACCATTAAATAGAGGCTTCCCTGGTGGCTCAAACAGTAAAGAATCTGCCTGCAATGCAAGAGACCCAGGTTTGATTCCTGGATCAGGAATATGCCCCAGAGAAGGAAATGGCAACCTACTCCAGTATTCTTGCCTGGAAAATTCCACGGAGAGAGGCGGGCTACAGTCCATGGGGCTGCAAAGAATTGGACACAACTGAGCAACTGACACTGACGCTGAACTAACTGAGCAGTGGGTGACCCATTCGCAGTGAGGACCGACAGCCACTTGTCCAGGTAAGTCGACTTCCTTGCGACCACCACTCTCCAATTCCACACGAACCCACAAGCACGAATAGTACATAATTTTACATTCTTCCAGAATTTTCAAATGTTTTAGTCCTTCATTTTTTACATGCACAGTTTACCTTACCAGAGAACAAAGATGTAAAATGAAAATAGGTATATTAGTAGTATGGAAACTTTAATATGTTCTTTTGCAAGAGGAAAATCTAACCTGTGTAAAGAAGTTGGAAGGGAAAGACTCCTTCAATGTGGGGGAGGCCAGGCTCAAGAGGTACGTCTAATTCTCTAAGGTACGTCTAATTCTCTCCAAAGCACAGAGCATCCTGTTGTCTCCTAATCTCTTCTGTCCGAAGCACTGAGTGCACGGTTGGTTAACAACCACAGCAGGTTAATCTTTACAGAATTGGATGGTGAGCAAAACATTTTTTTCCTTTTCTTTCACTTGCACAAATTACCTAAAAGATTTATGCAACTAAAATGATTGGTTTTACTGTTTAAAAATACTTCTCCCTCAATTTCAAGGCTAACACACCCTCTATGTAGGAAATTTGAGAAACACAGAAAAGGACAAACAAAAATAGTTTTCTGGGGGTAACCCATCTAGACCTTTTTTTTTGGCATGCACACACACACCATAACTACTTTTGAAAAATTTATACAATCATCCCTTTGCATCCTTTGGGGATTGGTTCCAGGTCTTTTATATAAAATGGCATAGATTAGTGTATAACCTACACACATTCTCCACTGTACTTTAAATCATCTCTGAGTTACTTATAATGGCTAATACATTGTAACTGCTACATGAATAGTTGTAAATGCTATGCATATAGTTGCTGCTGCTGCTAAGTCGCTTCAGTCGTGTCCGACTCTGTGCAACCCCATAGATGGCAGCCCACCAGGTTCCCCTGTCCCTGAGATTCTCCAGGCAAGAACACTGGAGTGGGTTGCCATTTCCTTCTCCAATGCATGAAAGTGAAAGTGAAGTCACTCAGTCATGTCCGACTCTTTGCGACCCCATGGACTAGTGCATGACAAATTCAAAATTTGCTTTTTGGAACTCTCTGGATTTTTCCCCCAGATATTTAAAATCCATGTTTGGCTGAATCTGCAGATGTGGAGCCCACCCATGGATGTCGAGGTCCAACTGTATGCTAGACAGCATACTCTTTATTCTGTAATCATGACCTTTTTCCCATAGCAATAAATGGCCTTCTGCAATATTAATTTTTAATGTCAGTACTTGCATTCTATTTCATGGATTCATTGTAATTTATTTTGTAAATTTCCTGTCGTATTATGGTATCACATATATATATATATATATTTGATTCTTATCTTAAGTTCCTGATAGAGAGCTCCTAAATTCCCTTGTATCTCTGGAGCAATGATTTTTTTGTGTGCTGGTGATTGCAGCCATGAAATTAAAAGACGCTTACTCCTTGGAAGGAAAGTTATGACCAACCTAGATAGCATACTGAAAAGCAGAGACATTACTTTGTCCACAAAGTTTCATCTAATCAAGGCTATGGTTTTTCCAGTGGTCATGTATGGATGTGAGAGTTGAACTGTGAAGAAAGCTGAGCACCAAAGAATTGATGCTTTCGAACTGTGGTGTTGGAGAAGACTCTTGAGAGTCCCTTGGTCTGCAAGGAGATCCAACCAGTGCATTCTAAAGGAGATCAGTCCTGGGTGTTCATTGGAAGGACTGATGTTGAAGCTGAAACTCCAATACTTTGGCCACGTGATGCGAAAAGCTGACTCATTTGAAAAGACCCTGATGTTGGGAAAGATTGAGGGCAGGAGGAGAAGGGGACAACAGAGGATGGGATGGTTGGATGGTATCACTGACTCAATGGACATGGGTTTGAATGGCCTCCGGGAGTTGGTGATGGACAGGGAGGCCTGGTGTGCTGTGATTCATGGGGTCACAAAGAGTTGGACATGACTGAGTGACTGAACTGAAATGAATGTAAGCTCAGAGAAACAGCTGCTCCAAGCTGGAGATTTTCAAGTGCAAATTTGATTGTACATCTGTTTCACCTAAGTACAGAATTTGGAACCTGACTTTCTTGCCATCTTAGAAGCAACTCCACTGTGTTTTCCTCACTTTAGAGGGTAAAACTGACTCCAGAGAGATACTAGGTCACCGAGTGCACCAGATTCTGACATGCCCACAGGTTCAGGCCACTGACTTCCTGCCCCACTTCACCACTTCTGGTCCTACCTCACTGCAAGATGACAGCACTCAGGAAGCAGCCTCATTCTCAACAGCGGAGTGTTGAGAGCATTTCACTGATGTCAGGGCCCCTCTCCCCCTTCCGCATCTCAATGAATGAAGGTGCCCACAAGAAAAGGAATTTACCAAAACCCAGAAAACAAAAATCCAGTGTAAAAGACATGAAATGTCTGCTAAATCCATAATCTGTAAAGGACCATTTCCCCTGATAAGTACAGGACTCACTGCCCTTCCTCTTAGCTGTGGGTTTCTTAAGCATTGGGTGAGGTGGAGGAGACAAAGTGCTATGCTGGGGGTGGGGAGGAAAGCCTGTGAAGCCCAACCACCGGGGGCAACTGGGCCCCAAGAGGCCATCATTTGCTTTTATTTTGACTTTGAGTGATTTGAGTGATTTTTCACTTCGTTTCTTTGCAAAAGGTCCACATGGTTCCTGGCTTGTGGGGAAAATGCCTCTGAGAATGACAGTTTTATAGGTGCTGAAAAGTTTGGTCCAGAATAACATGTTACCAGTTCACCAGGTAAACTATGGTTTTATCATCCAGATGGGAAATTTAGTGTGAAACCAATTACAGGTGAAAATTGACTGTGTGTATGTAACATAGAGGTGGTTTCTCACCACCGGGGAAAAAAGCAAAACAAAACAAAAACAACTACAACCCATGTCCTGCTTGGGAAAGAAAGCACCAAAACCCAAAACCGCCTTTCCTTTTCATAAGCAGTTTTCAGCCAAAAGGAAAAGGAGTTTTATTTTTTGTGAACCCACAAAAATGTCATATTCACCAGTGAGGAAATCACATTTGTACTATGGTATTAAAGATGTTTTTCTCATTCAGGCAAATGGGAGAGCTTTACATGAAACTGCTTTTGGGGGCAAGGGTAAAGGGGTATTGCTTTTATATAAAGAAAATAGTCTTCCTTGCCTTGGAAGAAGAAATTGCTCTAAAAAATAGATTTGGAAGTGCTCTCTAGACTATCTCAGCCTTAGTCCATTGCTGAACGAGGCTGAAGTGGGACTCCTATAAACCACACTTTGAACGTTTTTTAGCTAAACATTTTTGATGGATTTAAGCTGTGGCTTGAAAAATTGGCCCAAAAGCATGCACATGACAAGACCACTTTTCCAATGGATTTGAGGGTGTTAGGTTCTTCCTCAGGGAAACAGGCACACTTTCAAAATTTCCTTGCCTGTAGGGAATAGACCACACTGGCTCTCCAGCCCTACTCTATCTCAGAGTCTAAGGCCATGCCAGTCAGCATTCCCAGTAATGTCCAACTTTAGCTGTGGGTCCTTTCTGTCAAACCTGTAATTGCCAAAATTGTGTTAGAGCTTTCCCAATGCCAGAGATAGAAATCTCTTGAAAATAGTACAACTGACTATGCTAAAGAGAAACACAGGGAGTGAGGTGCATGAAGTTTAGAGATCCATGGCTGCAGAGCCTGAGCTGACTTCCTCCTCAGGATTTTAAAATCACTCCGCATGGAGGAAAGTGGCAAATGGCAGAGCCAGGACGGGAGGGCAGCAGTGTGCAGTCTTGGGGCTCACTCACTGGGCGGTGACCCAAGGAAGGTCAGGAAAGAAGTCTCTCCCATCAACATCAGGTCAGACAGAACCTGGCAGACCCCTGCAGTGTTACAGCATGGAGGTGAGGGAGGGCAGGATGCGCTGATGCAAACTGGGAGATGGTAGAGGAAAACCAGACCACCAGATTTCCAGCAGGTGGCAGGAGAATGTGGCAAAGCAGAGAAAAACAAGGAAGCAGTGCCACTCATATTATGAGTTGTTTATAATCAGCTGCAGATCATATCCTTTTAGATTCTAAAGCCTCCTCTACAGGTCTAGTCACTGGTGGTGTGGGAGACCTCTAGGGAAGTGTTTCTCAAAGTAGGGTTCCCAGATCAACAGAACCAACATCACCTGGAAACTTTTTAAGGCAAATTCTCAAGCTCCATTCAAGACCCACTGAATCAGAAACCCTGGGAAAGGAGCCCACAATTTTTGTTGCCCACTAGAGGATTCTGGTGCACACTAAAGTTTGGAAACCACTGCTTTAGAACATTTCCTCTCAGCTTTTAAGGTGCATGGGAATCACCAGGTAATTCTGCTAAATAAAAATATAATTTTGTTAAATAAAATACAAATTCAGATTCAGTAGACCTGAGTTGAGCTGAGATTCTGCATTTCTAATAAATTTTCAGGTGATGCTGATTCTGGGGCAGTCATAGAGTATATCTACAGAGGGCGCATGATCAGAACAAGGCAAGGCATCCATGTCCCAGGAGCAGATGGAATGCCCTCCTACATGGCAAGAGAGGAAATAGAAGCTGAATGTCTTATGGGGTGACAAGTGCAGGACTTGAGGTCATGGCACCGCTTTCCATTGAGGGCAAGGATTTAATGGCATAGTTGGGATAGAGATTGAGCTCGTAAGTAGTGCAATTGAGAGTAATCACTTTGGGCAAATATTTATCTCCAATCTTGTGAAGAAGGACCTTGGATTCTTCCACTCAAATTGCTCATGAGGCTTCCCATGCAAGCTTCATTTTTGTTTTCTGGAATGTGTCAAAATATTTTCTTTCAAAATGGAGGGATATTGGCTTGAGAATTCCACCAAAAGAAGTTTGCCTAGTAGATTTAATAGGAAAGGAGAGGGCGTACAGTAGCTGTAGGCAGCCAGTCAGACACTTTTATTTCAACTTCTGATCAATCAGTTGCTTAATGTTGTACTGAAAATGAACAAGACCTAGTAGAATGAAATGGAAAGACTCCTCTGTAAAATCCAAATCTGTATCATATTTTCTTTTGGCCAGGAGATTTTTCTTCATAAGTGAAGAGGAAAATACATTAGGTGAGATAAGTTCAGTTCAGTTGCTCAGTCATGCCTGACTCTTTGCGACCCCATGGGACTGTAGCACACCAGGCTTCCCTGTCCATTACCAACTCTTGGAGCTTGCTCAAACTCATGGCCATCGAGTTGGTGATGCCACCCAATCTTATCCTGTCATACCCTTCTCCTCCAGCCTTCACTCTTTTCCAGCATCAGGGTCTTCTCTAATGAGTCAATTCTTTGAATCAAGCGGCCAAAGCATTGGAGATTCAGCTTCAGCATCAGTCCTTCCAAAGAATATTCAGGACTGATCTCCTTTAGGATGGACTGGTTGGATCTCCTTGCAGTCCAAGGGACTCTCAAGAGTCTTCTCCAATACCACAGTTCAAAAGCATCTGTTCTTTGGCACTCAACTCTCACATCCATACATGACTACTGGAAAAACCATTGCTTTGACCAGATGGACCTTTTTTGGCAAAGTAATGTCTCTGCTTTTTAATATGCTGTCTATAAAAAGTTATCAGATGCTTGAAGAAGTGGTAATTGGCTGGCGAGAAGTCAGGTGAATATGGTGGATGAAGCAAAGCTTTGTAGCCCAATTTGTTCAACTTTTGACCCGTTGGTTGTGTAATGTGTGGTCAGGTGTTGGTGTGGAGAAGAACTGGGCCATTTCTGTTGACCAATGATGGCTGCAGGTGTTGCAGTTTTCAGTGCATCTCATCAGTTTATTGAGCATACTTCTCAGATGTAGTGGTTTTGCTGGGATTCAGAAAGCTGTCGTGGATCAAACCAACAGCAGACCAACAAACAGTGACCATGGCCATTTTTTCAGTACTAGTTTGGTTTTGTGAAGCGCTGAGGAGGTTCAGCTTTTTCATGTTTCCAATTTGCTTCAAATGCCAAATGATCATAGAATGGTCGACATTGAGTTCTTTGGCAACTTTTTGCGTAGTTGTAAGAGGAGCTGCTTTGCTGATTGCTCTCAGTTGGTCATTGTCAACTTCTGACGGCTGGCCACTAAGCTCCTCATCTTCAAGGCTCTCAATCTCCTTTGCAAAACTTCTTGATCCAGAGCTGCACTGTATATCTGTTAGCAGTTCCTGGGCCAAAGGGGTTGCTAGTTGTCTTTATGATCCATTTTGAACTGGAATAAAAAAATCGCTCAAATTTACTTTTGGTCTAGCATCATTTCTATAGTCTAAAATAAATATAAAATGAACAACAAGTAATAAGTCATTGGCAAAAAACATAGAACAAGGAGTGTGTATTAAAAAGATGTATAACAGAACCACATTTACTTAAGTATGTATCCCAATATCAAACAGCAAATTTCTACAATGTAAAACCACAATTACTTTTCTACCAACCTAATAAAAACTTCACACAAAGAAAAGCTCAGGCTCAGATGGCTTCATTGGTGAATTCTATCAAAAGAAGAGCTAATATAATCTTTTACAAAGGACTTCAAAAAATCAAGGGGGAATGAACACTTCTCAACTCATTTTATGATAAAAATATCAAAATCAGACAAAAAGTACAAAAAAGAAACTACAGACCAGTATCTCCTGTGAATATAGACACAAAAATCCTCAAAAAAATACTACTAAGCCAAAGCCAGAAACATATAAAAAGATTATATACCACAGCCGAGTGGAATTTATTGAAATAATGCAATCAATGTAGTAAATTATGCTAACAGAATAAAGGAGAGAAAAGCTCATATGATTATCTCAATAGATGCAGAAGAAGTATTTGACAAAATCCAATATCTTTCATGATAAGACTACTGATCAAACTTGGAACAGATAGAAGCTTCCTCAACTTGATAAAGGTCATCTATGAAAAACCCTCAGCTACTATCATACTTAATGGTGAAAGACTAGATTCTTTTGCTCTAAGATCAGGTACAAGACAAGAATATCTGTTCTTGCCACTTCCACTCAGCATTATATTGGAGCTTTAAACTAGGGCATTTGGACAAGAAAAATAAATCAAAAGGATGACATTGGAAAAGAAGAAGTAAACTATCTTTATTTACAGATGACATGATCTTATATATGATAAATCCTAGAAAATTACAAAAGAACTACATAAACTGACAAAGTCAGAAAGTTTTAGGATACAAGATCAATGTATAAAAATTATCTGTGTATCTATGTACTAGCAATTTTGAAAAAGAAATGAAGAGAGGGTGGGACGATTTGGGGAAATGGCACTGAAACATATATATTATCATATAAGAAAAGAATTGCCAGTCCAGGTTCAATACAGGATGCTTGGGGCTGGTGCACTGGTATGACTCAGAGGGATGGTATGGGGAGGGAGGTAGGAGGGGGATTCAGGATGGGGAACACGCGTATGCCCATGGCGGATTCATGTTGATGTGTGGCAGAACCAACACAATATTGTAAAGTAAAAAAAATTAAAAAATAAAAAAAAAGAAATTAAGAAAACAATTCTATTTAGAATAACATGAAAAAGAATAATACATTTAGGAATAAACTTAACAAGAGAAGTACAATACTTGTATATTGAATACATTATTGAAAGAAATTTTAAAAGACCTAAATAAATTAAAAAAATCTCATCTACATGGATCAGAACATTGATCTTGTTAAGATAGCAATATTTTCCAAATTTATCTGAAGATTCAATACGATCCTTAGCAAAATACCAATGTCCTTTTTTGCAGAAAGCCCTTTGATCATAAAATTCATATGGGAATGGAAGGGATCCAGAATAGCCAAATCAAGTAAAAGAACAAAGCTGGAAGACTCACAGTCTCAATTTCAAAACTTACTACAAATCTACAGTAATAAGAGAGCATGATAATTGCATTAGGTTAAACATAAATCAATGGAAGGAAATTGAGGGTCTAAAAATAAGCTCTTACATTAATGGTCAACTGATTTTCAACAAGGGTACTATGGCAATTTATCAGAAGGAAATAGTCTTTTCAACAAATGGTTTTGGGACAACTGTATATGCCCATGCAAATGAAGCTCAACTACTTTCTTACACCATGTGCAAAAATTTACTCAAAATGGATTATAGACAAAAATTGAAGAGGTAAAACAATAAGACTTTTAGAAGAAAATATAGGAATAATTCCTGATGATATAGGTTAAGGAAATAGTTTCTTACTATACCAAAAGCATAAGCAACCAAAACAATAATAAGTAAATTGAACCACATCATGAAAAAAGTTGCATTGAAAATGATCAAGAAAAGTGAAAATCCAACTTACAAAATTTAAAAAATAAATAATGAAAAAGTATTTGTTTTCTGTTTATTTATTTTACTGTACAATATTGTATTGGTTTTGCCATATATCAACATGAATCCACCACGGGTGTACATGTGTTCCCCATCCTGAACCCCCCTCCCACCTCCCTCCCCATCCCATCCCTCTGGGTCATCCCAGTGCATCAGCCCCAAGCATCCTGTATCATGCATTGAACCTGGACTGGTGATTCATTTCACATATGATAATTTACATGTTTCAATGCCCTTCTCCCATATCATCCTGCCCTCGCCGTCTCTCAAAGAGTCCAAAAGACTGTTCTATACATCTGTGTCTCTTTTGCTGTCTTGCATACAGGATTATAGTTACCATCTTTCTAAATTCCATATATATGCATTAGTATACTGTTTTGGTATTTTTCTTTCTGGCTTACATCACTCACTCTGAAAAAGTATTTTTAAAAATAATAATAAAAGACAACTCATATAATTGGCAAAGGATTTGAATAGACTTTTCTCCAAAAAAGGTATATAAGTGGCAAAAGGAAATGAAAAAGGTTTTAATATCACAAGTCATTTGATAAGCACAAATCAAAGCTATAGTGAGATACCACTTCACCCTCTCTAGGGATGGCTGTAAAAGGGCAGAAAAGAAAAGTATTGACAAGGATGTAGACAAATTGACAGGACTGTAGCATGGTATGGACATTCAGGGAAACAGTTTGGCAGTTCATCAAAGTTAAACATATTCCTAGAAAGGGAAATACCATGCCCATATTTTCCATTTGTGGAAACACAAAACCCTGTACAGGATTGTTCACTGTGACATTATCCATGTTAGTGAAAAACTGGGACTACCTCAAACTGACATATGCATAAATAAAGTATGATACCCAATGGGATATTATCCTGTAATTTAAAAACAACAACATAATGACAAGTTACAATATGGATGAAGCTTAAAAACATTATACTAAATGAAAGAATCCAGTCACACACAAAAAGCCACATACTGATTTCATTAATATGAAATCACTACTATTGTCAAGCTTAAGTATAGACAAAGTACAGGTTAGTGGTTGCCTAAGGCTGTAGAATTACAAGGCCCTTGCTCCCTGGAAGAAAAGCTTAAATTAAAAAACCCTTGCTCCTTGGACAAAAAGCTATGACCAACCTAGACAGCATATTAAAAAGCAGGCATTACTCTGCCAACAAAGGTCCATATAGTCAAAGCTATGGTTTTCCAGTAGTTATGTATGGATATGAGAATTGGAACATAAAGAAGGCTAAGTGCCAAAGAATTGATTTTTTTGAACTGTGGTGTTGGAACTTGAGAGTCCCTTGGACTGCAAGGAGGTCCAACCAGTCAATCCTAAAAGAAATCAGTCCTGAATATTCATTGGAAGGACTGATGTCGAAGCTGAAGCTCCGTACTTTGGCCACCTGATGCAAAGAGCTGACTCATTGGAAAAGACCCTGATGCTGGGAAAGATTGAGGGCGGAAGAAGGAGACAACAGAGGATGTGATGGTTGGATGGCATCACTGACTCAATGGCCATGAGTTTGAACAAACACCAGGAGACAGTGAAGGACACAGAAGCCTGGCGTGCTGCAGTCCATGGGGTGGCAAAGTCAGACCACAACTAAGTGATTAAACAACAATGAACAAGGGCTGTACAGATATGGAGTTGGGGGAAGTGGGGAGTAGTTGCTAGTGAGTACAGGGTGATGCACTTCTTCATTCTTTTGGGGTGATGAAAATGTTCTAAATTTAGGCTATGGTGATGGCGTACATATCTCTGGATATAGTAAAGCCATAGAAGTGTATACTTTAAATGGGTGATTTCTATGGTATGTGAATTACATCTAATAAAGATATTTAGAAATAAATATTATGGTTTTAACTTTGGAAATCTAAGTTGTATACTACTGCAATGATTTATTTTCTCTTTCTGTTTCTCTTTGTTTAGTTGATAATAAAACAAATGTATTATTTTTTCTAAATACAGGTGGCCAGTTTTCTATAGTTAGTTCCCCTTCTCATGGAGGGCTTCATTTTCTAGGAAAAAAATACAAGTTGAAGAAGGAAAAGCTATATTCCCCAAACACCTAAACCCTGATCCTAGTATACACTTGGTGCCTGGTGCTCCAAAATTAAAGATTCTCGTCTTCAAGAAGTATTTTTTTTCTTAAAGAGACCCTGGAGGTAAATATGGTTTTCAGAAGTGTCACAGAATAAGACTCAAGTTTTGAATTCTGTAAAGGAGAGGTATATCTCATTCCACACACATGTTTCATTGGAGAGGGAGAGTAATAATAATTCAGTAAAAATAATTGCAAACATTTCAACTGTGCTTTCTAGCATGCATACCCCCTCACCCAAACATTGCTATGCTTAATTCTCCCAACAGCCCTGTGAGGAAAGTACTTACATCCATAATATGAATATACAGGACTGGCAAGAGTGTTTATACATCAGGGTCTTCTACTCCAAACTCTGGACCATTTTTGTAAACACAAGAAGTTATGATTCTGTGAAATTTAATATGGAAAGACAGTAGAAAGAACTTGGGAGACAATGAAAAGAAAGTAATCAGAAAGACATAGCTAAGGAAGTAAATTTGAGCACCCTGTCACCTCCAATAAATGGGTAACTCTTTCCTCCTGTGGATTACAAAACCATCACAGAAGCACCATGTGATAGAGATAGAAGATTTCATTTGTTTTGAAGTTTACATAATAGCTCATTTTGCTCATTGTAGAGCCTTCATTTGATTTGCTATTTTCCTCAGCACTCAAAGGAAGCAATAAATGGAATTGTTCAGTTCAGTTCAGTTCAGTTGCTCAGTCGTGTCCAACTCTTTGTGACCCCATGAATTGCAGCATGCCACGCCTCCCTGTCCATCACCAACTCCCAGAGTTCACTCAAACTCACGTCCATCAAGTTGGTGATGCCATCCAGCCATCTCATCTTCTGTTATCCCCTTCTCCTCCTGCCTTCAATCTTTCCCAGCATCAGGGTCTTTTCCAATGAGTCAGTTCTTTGCATCATGTGGCCAAAGCATTGGAGCTTCAGCTTCAGCATCAGTCCTTCCAATGAATATTCAGGACTAATCTCCTTTAGGACGGACTGGTTGGATCTCCTTGCAGCCCAAGGGACTCTCAAGAGTCTTTTCCAACACCACAGTTCAAAAGCATCAATTCTTTGGTGCTCAGCTTTCTTTATGGTCCAACTCTCACGTCCATACATGACTATTGGAAAAAACATAGCTTTGACTAGAATGACCTTTGCTGGCAAAGTAATGTCTCTGCTTTTTAATATGCCATCTAGGTTTGTCATAGCTTTTCTTCCAAGGAGCAAGCATCTTTTAATTTCATGGCTGTAGTCACCATCTGTAGTGATTTTGGAGCCCAGAAAAATTAAGTCTGTCACTGTTTCCGTTGTTTCCTCATCTATTTGCCATGAAGTGATGGGAAAAAATCATGGGCCAGTCTAAGACAAAATGCTAGACAGACACAGCATCAGAATGAGCTGTCATTTCTAAAAATATAGGAGACATTGAAAAGAGATATTCTTCAAAATATTCACTGAATGAGAAGAAAAAGAAAGCTTGGGGTTCTGAACAGGAACAACAGAGCAGTAAACGGATAGATAAGCTCAGAAAATAGAACCCCTGCACTCCGGCCTTGTTCACATTTCCTATGAAAGAGGAAGAACCTGAAATGAGTAAACACACCCAGTGAGATGAGATCACTGGAAACTCAGGAGCAGGAGGAAGTGTGTGGGCCACTTTTACTGTAACTGAGGTGGGGGCTTGGAAATGGGAAAAATAAGTAAATAAGTTAGTAAATTATAAAAGGATAAATGTTGTTTATTAATTGATAGCTGAATAGGAGGCAAGAACACAAGGATATAACTGCACAGTGGGTGGGGCTTGGGAAGGAGAAAGATGGGACTTTGTTAATTGGGCATCAGAAGCAGGTTGCCAGGCAGCCCTGCCTTTTGGTGGTGCCCAGACCACACCCTCAGTATTGTGTTCCATTCTGTGACTTGTACTTTAAGAGGGAAAATGAGAACTAGAACACATTTTTTTTTCCTTTGACAGAGAAGAGTTGAGAAAAGATGGACAGAATAGTCTCCTTGGAAATTCCCTTTCTCCCCAGCCCTGCTGTCTTCTCAAGTCCTATCAAAATCCTTGCTTTTCTATCCTCCAGGGCTCATCTCCTTGGGTGTTTCCTCTGATGGAGGGACTGGCTGGCCTGGACCCTCCTATGGAACAACATAGCAGGTCTGAGGGCAAAACAAACCCACTGTCCTTTTGACCTGAGGCAAGTTGGTTTTTTCAGCACTTCATTTTGCTCACCTACAAAGTGGGGCCCAGTGCTTGACACATGGTTCAGTTCAGTTCAGTTCAGTCACTGAGTCGTGTCCAACTCTGTGACCCCATGAATCGCAGCATGCCATGCCTCCCTGTCCATCACCAACTCCCGGAGTTCACCCAAACTCATGTGCATCAAGTCGGTGATGCCATCAAACTATCTCATCCTCTGTCGTCCCCTTCTCCTCCTGCCCTCAATCCCTCCCAGCATCAGGGTCTTTTCCAATGAGTCAATTCTTCGCATAAGGTGGACAAAGTATTGGAGTTTCAGCCTCAGCATCAACCCTTCCAATGTACACCCAGGACTGGTCTTCTTTAGGATGGACTGGTTGGATCTCCTTGCAGTCCAAGGGACTCTCAAGAGTCTTCTCCAGCACCACAGTTCAAAAGCTTCAATTCTTTGGTGCCAGTTTTCATGACAGTCCAGCTCTCACATCCATACATGGCCACTGGAAAAAACCATAGCCTTGACTAGACAGACCTTTGTTGGCAAAGTAATGTTTCTGCTTTTGAATATGCTATCTAGGTTGGTCATACCTTTCCTTCCAAGGAGGAAGCATCTTTTAATTTCATGGCTGCAATCACCATCTGCAGTGATTTTGGAGCCCCCAAAAATAAAGTCTGACACTGTTTCCACTGTTTCCCTATCTATTTGCCATGAAGTGATGGGACCAGATGCCATGATCTTCGTTTTCTGAATGTTGAGCTTTAAGCCAACTTTTTCACTCTCCTCTTTCATTTTTACCAAGAGGCTTTTTAGTTCCTCTTCACTTTCCACCATAAGGGTGGTGTCATCTGCATATCTGAGGTTATTGATATTTCTCCTGGCAATCTTGAGTCCAGCTTGTGCTTCTTCCAGTCCAGTGTTTCTCATGATGTACTCTGCATATAAATTAAATAAGCAGGGTGACAATATACAGCCTTGATGTACTCCTTTTCCTATTTGGAACCAGTCTGTTGTTCCATGTCCAGTTCTAACTGTTGTTTCCTGACCTGCATACAGGTTTCTCAAGAGGCAGGTCAGGTGGTCTGGTATTCCCATCTCTTTCATCATTTTCCACAGTTTATTGTGATCCACACAGTCAAAGGCTTTGGCATAATCAATAAAGCAGAAATAGATGTTTTTCTGGAACTCTCTTGCTTTTTCGCACATGGTAAGACTGTGTTAATGAAGAATAGCTGGCCGTATATAGAGATATTTTATTTTGGAAGCATTTATATTTGGAAACATTCTACTGGAAGCTAGTCTACTAGGCATCAAAGTCAGGCAGTCAACTACTCTTCTTTTTAGGACTGTCTCAGCATCCCCCTCCTCTTAGAAATCCAGTGACATTCGGAGTAGGACAATGCATCCAGAATAAGTCCAGGAGTTGCTACTTACTAAGCAACTTCAATTCACCAGATCTGTATGAACTTTTCTAGGGGGTTGGGTCACACCTCACCACTACAGTGCTTCTCAGCTCCTAATGCCCCTTCAGTCTCAGTTCTGACATTTAAGAAGGTTGGGGGTGCTGCAGCCTGGGCCTTGAATCCTCAGCAGTCCCAAGATTCATGAAGGCAGGACAGGAAAGAATTCCTAAATACTTAAATTCTGACCAGAGTACTAAGATGTCAAGGACCTTTCTTATCACTAACTGGCCCAAGTACACAGTAGAACTTGTCAGGGCACCCGGGTACCAGGGCCTCAGGAGCAAGTGCCCCGTTCCAGGCCCTGTGACCCTGGACCCTGCAGGCTCCAAGAAGCAGCTGAGCTCTTCCAGCCGCGGGTGGAGCAGGAACACACACCTACCCTTTCAAAGCAGAAGGGCTCTGTGGACCCCTTGCCAAGGAACTGTTATAGAGTAGCATTTTAATGAACTGAGTGTAATACATTAAAAACACATGGAATAAATGCTCCTTGAAATAAACATGGGTTTTTAAAAATGAAAAGGAAAGAAAATGCTTTGGCAAAACACACTTTGGGTTTTTCTGAACCCCAAATATTTGAAAATTATATTTCAGGCAATCTTACTCAACCCAGAACGCCATTTAGCTCTTCCATGGTGACAAATAATACATACAAAAGTGGGAAAATTTGGGGTATTTTTCTAGCCATGGCATTTCCAGAAAGACACAGGTTGACAAGAGGCCTTTCAGAGAGCAGTTTTAAAAATACTTCAGATATGAAGATCTTGAAATTTGAAGTGACATTACAGGAATTAAATATGTGCGAATTAATTAATGAAAGATGAATTAATGAAAGAAGAGTTAATTAATGAAAGATGAAGGCATCTGGTCCTATCACTTCATGGCAAATAGATGGGGAAACAGTGGAAAGAGTGACAGACTATTTTTTGGGCTCCAAAATCATAGCAGATGGTGACTGCAGCCATGAAATTAAAAGACATTTGCTCCTTGGAAGAAAAGTTATGACCAACCTAGACAGCATATTAAAAAGCAGAGACATTACTTTGTCAACAAAGGTCCATCTAGTCAAAGCTATGGTTTTTCCAGTAGTCGTGTATGGATGTGAGAGTTGGACTATAAAGAAGGCTGAGCACCGAAGAATTGATGCTTTTGAACTGTGGTGTTGGAGAAGACTCTTGAGAGTCCCTTGGACTGCAAGGAGATCCAACCAGTCCATCCCAAAGGAGATCAGTCCTGGGTGTCCAGTTGAAGAACTGATGATAAAGCTGAAACTCCAATATTTTGGCCACCTGACGTGAAGAACTGACTCATTTGAAAGACCCTGATGTTGGGAAAGATTGAGGATGGGAGGAGAAGGGGATGACAGAGGATGAGATGGCTGGATGGCATCACTGACTCAATGGACATGAGTTTGAGTAAACTCTGGGAGTTGGTAATCGACAGAGAGGTCTGGAGTGCCTGGGGTCGCAAAGAGTCGGGCATGATTGAGTGACTGAACTGAAGGAAAAAATAGCTACTACACGAATAACTTAAATGCTAACATGCATAATTGAGGCCCAAATACTGAACATTTATGCTTATGAGGCAAAAAAGTCACAACCAATCTTATTTAAAAAAAAAACAAGCCCAACAAATCAAACAAGTAAAACAAATAATCAAGTCATACCAGGGAAAATCAACCCCCAAAAACTTTATCAGTAAGTTTGTATTCCTAGTTCTAAGTGCAATGGAAATGGATGAGAAAGTGGAACCACCTACCTATGTGATTGGAAGCGCTGAGGTCCAGAGCAGCCTACCTGCTGTATACCCCACCTAGGTCTTCACCTTGCTTCTCAAGTCCAAGAGACACAGGACCCAGAGCCCTCCCTACCACTTAATTGGAGTGCTTTATGACAAAGGAGAACCCCAATCCGTTCTCGTTAACCAGCTCCAGCCCTGGAAATCTTGGGACCTGGAAATCTTGGGGACAGTGGCTTAAACACACCCCCAGAGGCATATGAAATTTAATAAGGGACTGTTATAAGAATTTAGACCTCAAGGAATGAAGCCATGATGGTAAAATGCCAGGAGTTAGTATGGTTATTTTAAAACAGGGATCCCTCTCCTCAGACTCTAGCACCTGCCACCTGGCTCTGTCCACAGCTCTCCGGGAAGGAACACAAAATCATCATTTCCATTCATCCATCCTGAGCTGAGGCTCAGTTCCCAAAGTGAGGAGGGTACCTCCCAATCACAGAACCCAGAGTCTGGTTCTGTTGTCTGGGATATCAGTACAAGTTTCTGTAGAACTTAAGACTAGTCATTCATTGAAGTCACCATGGAACATCTCTGAGCCAGACTCTGCCTTAGGTGCCACCTTAGAGGTATGAGTTCATGAAATTCGCTGTTAGTGGAGGAGACACAGAAGGGGGCACAAAAGAAGTTAGTTCTGCTTTGGGCAAGGGGTAGTCTCATCATTCTCACAGCCCAAGGTGGTCATCACCTACTGCTGTGTCACTCCTGCTGCTTGCACTATCAAACTTCATCATCATGCACACACTGTGTGTGTGTGTGTGTGTGTGTGTGTGTGTGTTAGTCGCTCAGTCATGTCTGACTCTTTGGAATCTCATGGACTGTAGCCTGCCAGGCTCCTCTGCTCATGGAATTCTCCAGGCAAGAATACTGGAGTGGGTTGCCATTCCCTCCTTTGGAGGAATCTTCCCCACCCAGGGATTGAACCCAGGACTCCTGCACTGCAGGTAGATTCTTTACCATCTGAGCCACCGGGGAAGCCCTGCACACACTTTGGGCTTTGAACTCACCTTTAACTAAGGCAAGTTCATTTTAGAGGTTTTCAAAATTACAAAAAAGCACAAAGAAGGAACCAGAAATCACTAATAATGCCACCATCCCTGAATTCAGAGTTATCTGCTAGTTTATATTCGTCTAACCTTTTATCTACACTTAGGGATAGTTTTAGTGAACTGAAGACTAAATATGGGCTTCCCTGGTGGCTCAGTAGGTAAAGAATCTGCCTGCAATGCCAGAGAACAAGGGACATGGGTTCAATCCCTTGGTCAGGAAGATCTCCTGAAGAAGGAAGTGGCAACCCACTCCAGTATTCTTTCTTGAAAAATTTCATGGACAGAGAGGTCTGGTGGGTTATATAGTCCATGGGGTTGCAAAGAGTCAGACATGACTGAGCACACACACACAATGACTGTATATATATGTATATATCCTATTTATGTATGGGTGTGTCTGTATATTGATATAGTATGTTTTCCTCCTCTTATGTCATGTTAAAAGAATTCTCCCATGTTGTGAAATGTTCTTTGAAGGTGTTATGTTCCATAAATAGTATGAAGCATAATAAGCAACAAAATGGGACTGTGCAATGTGTTTCAATTTTGGCAAAATCTGTTTATTATCTTTATTAAACACAAGCTTATTGAAAAGGGAGTTGTAAAGCTGTAAAATTTTAAACCCATGGACCTTGTACTGAGCAACACATAACATTTTAAGATGATGCATCTTAAGCAAGAAAGTTTGAAAGTATTGTATTTCATTGACCGTTATTAATAGAAATTGGAAGTCTTAGCGATTTTCACACCAGTCATTGTTTTGTGATTTACATTATTATCTAAATAGTGTTTCACAAAACTTGAGGCTACTTTAGGTTAGGGGTTTTCTAATAGATACAACATAATGGAGAAAAACTAATGTCATTATTTTGAGGAGAATTTGTATCTTTTGCCTCTTGTATATCAGGATCCTAAGAAACAGTGAGTATAATACAAACAAAAATATATTTGCTCTGGGACTGATCCCTACTAACTTAATATATATACCCAATAAATGTGTGATACCAATTTTTCCCCCGAGAAACTCATATCTCTGAATTTCTGAAAGAGAATCTTCTTGGTTTTCTCAACAGTATGGATGTAGCCAGGCACTTGTCTAAGAGAAAGCTCTTTGTATAAATTATATGCTTGAGAAATTTCCTTTAGTGCTTCATAGTATCTCAATCATGAACATAAACAGGAATCTCCTGGAAGGTTTGTATTCCAATTCATTAAGTCTGGAGTGGGCCCAGGACCCTTATTTTTAACAAAGACCAGGGGATTCTGATGTCCAAGGCCACTCTTTGAGAAATACCATACTACCAAGTACAGGGCCAACTTCTCAGCAGATGCCATAAATCCCTTTTAATCTGACTCAGCTCTGAGTGTCACCAGGCTCAACTCTCCACGCTAGACCCATCCATCCTGTGCTACACTGGGGGCCTGCTCTCCCTCCACACTGTCCTCTAGTCTATGCCTTCCTTCCTTTCGTCAAGCAGAATAGCTATCTTTTCCCTTCTGGGCTTATTGAAATCTTCCTGATTAAACATCTCCTCTTCTGTGAAACAGTATCCTGTTCTACAGGTAGAATGAATCAATTCCTCTCTGCGGTTTTAGAATCTTGCTGTTTTGCGAGGATGCTCATTGCTCTGGACAGCTCTGCAGTCAGGCTACCAGGACACTGTGATTCCCAGATGTGGCGGTTTCCTCTCAGTTCCTCACACACAACATCATCTTTTCCTACTGCGCAGTCAGCTCCCATGTGGTCCCCTCGGCCTGCATCGTTCCTCGTCTCCTTGCCTGTAAATCCCAATTCAACTTGCAAAGCCCAGGTAAAATGGGACCACCTCTAACGTTTTCAGGGCTCAAGGCAAGAGTAAAGATGGACATCATAGATGGGATTTGGACTCTCAGACTCCTTGGAGTTTGTGGGGAGAGAGCAAATTAGCTAAGATGGCTAAGTGTTCAGGCTCTATCACCCCACCTTTTGCAAATAATGACTGTGTAACAACTGAGATCACTTACAGCGCTGCATATACACATCATGAGGCACTCGCTTGGCCATGGATTCCTCTGTGCTGTGTGGATGCATGAGCTCCACCCACCAAGCAGTGCATTACTGCTGTGTCATGGCTGCGTCTGTTGGGTCGGCCACGAGAGGAGGGAATACAGTGTGTCTGCTGCTCCAGCCAGGAGAGAACAAATTCATCTCAAGTTCCTATGGCTCCTTGAGTTTTCTTCCAGCTTCCATGCTCGCACCTTGTCTACCATGGGTGTGCACAGTGTTCATGGTGAGACACAGTGAGACAGCGGGCGTCGTCAGCAGGACACACCGCAGGCAGGGCAGCCTGAGGCTCCGCTGGATGGAGGACACCGTGGCCCCCAGATAGCATGTGCTACCACGTGGCTGCGATCCTCTCAGTGTGGGCTCCAGTGGAAGACTGGGAGGTGGTGGGCAGGAGAGCCTTGAAAAGATGCTACGGGTAGTGAGTTCCCATTTGCCGAACAAGGCGGCAGGGACTGCCGCTGGCATGGTGGGGTGGGTTTTCTTGATTGCCTTGAAGACAAACATGGATGGTACTCTCCATGATGCTGTGCCAGTGCACAACGTACAGAGACGCTTGGAAGAACTAGAGGAACGTAAACTGACATTAGAGCAACAACCCCGCAGCCCTGAAGAACACAGCCTCTCTGACAGTGAGGTGGTAAGTGATGATGAGGATGAACATTATGAGACTGTGGGTCCCTGCTGGGCAGTGAGGCCTGTTGTGCAGCAGAAAGTGAAGCCTGAGCAGCCTGTGACTCAGGGGGGCATCCTCAACGGCCCCCAGTGTGACTGAATTCACTCAGGCAGGGTTGGTTGACTGGGGTAAGCAGTTTTGGCAAAATCAAAGGGAAGCCTTGGCAGCTTGGCTCTTGCGACTCTGGGGCACAGGTGTGGGCCTGGCACATATGGGAGTTTGGCGGGTCCTTACTGGGAGAAGTAGAGGGATGGAATGCAAGATACCACTTTGTAAAGGCTGTTCTATGATGTAGACAGTATATTGTAAAGGCTGTGTCCTCAGATTTTGAAAAGTGTAATCACGTGGGGGGACTGTGACTGCTGCAAGAGATACCGTCTTTGAAGTGGACCCAGCACCTGTGGGGCTTTTGCGGGTCCTTAATAAAAGCCCTACAGGGGTGGAGTTGCCCCTGTGGAGGCTTTCCTGCAATCTCACAAAGACAGATGGTGGATTGGACTTGGCCATGGAACATAAAGGCACTCCACATGCGGTGGGTGGCCCTTCTAACCCCGCGAGGGCAAGGACTGCAACATGAGTTCCAGGTGACACCTGGCGTTGGGTTTTGCTGTGCATTGAGGATGTAACTATTTGTTGTAGCCTCTACTATTGTGGCAGCATCTGGGGTCAAGTGGAGGTGTTGGGCCCTCAGGGGATGCTGCAGAGGGCAGAATCTGCATAATGTGTGGGACAAGAGATCCCAAAGGTGTAGAATATGGGGAGAGAGCAAATTAGCCAAGATGGTGTGGTCAGGCTCTGTTGCCCCACGTTTTGTAAATGACTATGTAGCAGTCCTTGAGGTCATGACTCCGAGTGATGAGAGATCACTTACAGCCCTGTGCGTGCATGTCCTGGGGTGCTTGCTTGGTCATGGGTTACTGTGTGCTGTGTGCTTGTACGAGCTCCACCCCCAAAAGCTGTGGCATTACTGCTCATCGTGCATTGGGTCAGCCACGAGAGGAGAGAACACCGCGTGTCTGCTGCTATGGCTGCTGCGCCAGCCGGGAGAGAATAAATGCATCTGCAGTTCCTATGGTTCCTTGAGTTTTCTCCCAGCTTCCCTGTTTGCACCTTGTCTACTCTGGATTCAATAAACAGTGCGCACAGTGAGATACAGTGAGTGAGATACAGTGAGACAGTTGGTGTCACAAACAGGGTCAGCATTACAGAGTTCCACTTGCAGATGACTCTGGCTCCTGACTGGTGACCTAGATGCTGCTCCCCCCTTTCCCCACCCTTGGTTCCTTTGCACATCATGAAAGGATTTGTGAGCATCCTTGTGGGCATGTCAAGGTCCATGCACACTCACACTGTGCCCCTCCTGGTCCCCCTGAAACCTGGGGGGTGGACACACTTGCTTACAACCTCCATGGGATGGAAGGCCCAGAGAGCTGCAAGGACCTTAGAATCAGGCTTGAGGGGCTTCATCCAGGGCTTCTGCAGTTCAGAACACCCTGAGCGTGGTTGGGAACAGGCCCACGGGCACTTCTCAAGGGTGGTACTGGGGGCTCTGACATAGACCTGCAGGATATACGGAGCACATGCCTTCCTTTCTTGAAGAAGGCTTCCCCGCAACGTTCCAACAACGCCGGATTCTCCACTCAAACTTTCACAACACTCTCTAGTTCTCTTTGGAGCATTTAAAATGATAATTAAGTAATCCATAGTTTAATGAATTATTGTTTAATTGATACATTTCCATTTATTTCTTTTCCTTGGTTCTTGTCTCACTGCAACAAAAATTTGGGACGACAGACTAAAGGGTTTAAAACAACAGACAAGTTACAGCTCAGTTCAGCTCGAGCAGAGAGATCTTTTATTAGACAGACACTCACAACACATGGGAGTAGGCTGACCCCAAAGGAGTCATCTTCTTCCTTTTCCCTCTCTTGGCTTCCCCCTTTTTATACGTCCAGTCTCCTACTTTTCATTATGCCTTGTGCAAAGTAGCGCTTGTATCTATCACCAGTCAATGGAAGGGAGTGCAAATGGGCTCATGCTCAAGGCCACTGACAGTTGCAAGTTATACAACAGCCGGCTCTATTGTTTATGTCCTCCCATAATTCAGTCTGCTATAATCAGAGGTAGAATATTTATGAGCCCTTAATGGACCCCTAGCTGCCTAAGGTTACTTGGAGAAGCCCCTCTGGTTAGTTTGTATTCTCTGTGTGCCTAGGGTGCACGTGTAGGAGTGCGAAAAGTCTGTGATTATTTTTGTAGCATATCTGAGAGCTGTCCTCAGATCAGCTTGCATCCTTTTCAGCCAGGCCACCCCTCTCTTCTCACGCCTAATCTCCTACCTAACAGTACTATCAGGCCTAACCCCCTTACTAAAAACTCTTTTTCACAGAGTTAGAACCAAATCTGTTTTTGTTCCCCTTTGTCTTGACATTGCCTGAAACAGTCTGGCCCATGAACGATGTTCAGTGTGTTTGTTGAATAGACAGATGAGAGGAAGGTTCAAGGAAAGAGTGCAGGTCTTACAAAAAGTGTCAATGTAAACCCTGTTTCACCCTTTCTTGAATATCTCTATCACCATCAACAGACTTACACAATAAAAGCTAAAGTATTACAAAAGATTTTCCAGCACTTATGTTCCAAAGATAAAGTTCCCATTGAAGCCAGGAGGGATGAGGGATTTAGAAATGATTGCCAGATCACAGGGCCACACTAATACACACAGTGTAAATCCTTCAGCCTAATGCAAGTGTTGCACTATACACAGCTTTTTCTTTCTGGAAATTTACAAATTTAGCATTTAAAAAATCAAACTGGAAGTAAAAATGAATAAAATATACCCTTCACAAGGTTGCATGCAATTCTACTTAGAGATCGTCATAAAATCTTGTGGGGGAAAAAAGTCTTTTCTGAAAGAAAAACAATTCTGGGTGGTGCTTGAAAATTCAGAAGGCAGCTAGAAGCTTTGCCAATGACAAATGTAAGTAATAACATGGTATTACATTTTATTTTACATTTTTAAGACTGGATTTTTTAAAAAACCAGCGGGTATTTGGAATTTTATTTCTAACAGACATTCTGAAAAAAAAAAATTGTAGTTTTATTTATCTTGGTTGGCATGAAAACCTCGATCTTCAAAGGTAAGGAGTTGATTCTTTGAGGGATGGGATCCTTATGGGCAAAAGGCCTAGGTGCCACAGATTTGCATTTTAGCCCTCTCCAGAGGTTTTCTTCGCCTTTACTATCTTTTCGATTAGTGGGCAAAAATGATCTTCTAAATCTGAAAAGCTGTTTTCACTTGAAGTGTCTTCTATAATTTTGAATGAACGAGCAGGGACAATATTAGAGATTCATCGCTTTTTCTCCAAAACAACAGTGAGAGATGATAAGGCCACCTAAGTCCCAAAGCCACTTTGGACAATGACCATCATTTTTCTATGAAAACTCTATTCTCAGCTACTGAAATAAGTCCTCTTTCATTAGAACCTGCTTCATTTCCCAGGGGTTTAACAAACCTTTGTCCTGTATTTCCTTTGGGAAAGAGTGGACAGCAAACATTCACATTCTTAAGACCAGTCCTATCAATACCCAGTAAAGCAGAAACTGTAGCTCACTTGTCATCTCTCCTATGGCCCAAGACGCCTTGGCACAATTGATACTTCTGGCTAGATTACCCTCTTGTAAGTTTTCTCCTTTGGCTCCTGCTTTTTTTTTTTAAATTATGTGTATGAAATTTATACATAACACAAAATATACCATCACAATAATTTTAAATTAATTGATTTTCAATTGGAGGGTAATTGCTTTACAATATTGTGTTGGTTTCTGTCATTACATCAACATGAATCAGCTCTCAGTATACATTTGTCCCCTCCCTCTTGAGCCTTCCTCCCTCCTCCCTCCCCATTCCATCCCTCTAGATTGTCATGAAATTAAAAGACACTTGCTCTTTGGAAGAAAAGCTATGAAAATCCTAGCAGCGTATTAAAAAGCAGAGATATTACTTGACTGACAAAAGTCTGTATAGTCAAAGCTGTGGTTTTTCCAGTAGTCATGTACGGATGTGAGATCTCCACAATAAAAAAGGCTGAGCGCAAAGAATTGATGCCTTCAAATTGTGGTGTTGGAGAAGACTCTTGGGAGTCCCTCGGACTGCAAGGAGATCAAACCAGTTGATCCTAAAGGAAATCAACTCTGAATATTCACTGGACAGACTAATGCTGAAGCTGAAACTCCAACACATCTGATGCAAAAAGCTGACTCATTAGAAAAGACCCTGATGCTGGGAAAGATTGAGGGTAGGAGGAGAAGGAGACAACAGAGGATGAGATGGTGGGCTGGCATCACTGACTCAATGGACATGAGTTTGAGCACGCTCTGGGAGATAATGAAGGACCAGGAAGTCTGGCATGCTTCAGTCCATGGGGTTGCAAAGAGTCAAACAGAACTGAGCGACTGAACAACAATAACATATATTTTACATATGGTAATGCGTACTCAATGCATACTCAATTTGTAATAAAGTGAAGAATTCAGTGGCATTAAGTACATTCACCTTGTTGGGTGGAGAGTGGTCATCCATCTTCAGAACTTGTCACCTTCTCAAACTAAAGCCTCATTTCTATTAAACACTGACTCCCCATTCTCCTCTCCCCACAGTCCCTGGCAACCAATTGCTTTTATTTTTTTCAAAGCTAAAGGTACCCCAAACCTTGAGTTGAAGGCAAAGTGTAATGGTGTGTGAGTGTGTGTAGTGAGCCACGGGTGCTGGGCGTTTTCCTTTCCAGGCACGACATCGGTGGGGCTCCGGAGACGAGGCAGTGCTCTTACATCACTGGCTTCAACCCTGCCCATGCCATTTGTGGGCTTTGCAAAGTGAAGCAGGTTGTTCAAGGCTCTCCCACCTCAATTTCCTCATCTAGGATTCTTGTGAAGATTATATGAGTTAATAAACACAAAGCACCAGGACTTCTCCACAGTCCATCAAGTGCAAACTGCACAATGATGAGACCCAGAGCAGTTTCTGCCATTTGGCCAAAAATCTTGAGGTAGCTCTGTTTGTTGAGGTAGAAATGCTAAAGGTTTAATCTCACTGTCCTCTCCGTATTACAATCTATCTCTAACCTGGAGCACAATAAATTAGCTACATGAATCTGGATTTCGTTTCCACACTTCAGGACCAGAGGCAGAATCAACAGCAGACTTGGAAAGTGATTCAAATGTGGGCCGTGTGCGCAGAGCACTCACTACCATTCTCAGCCAAGAGACCCCGTGCTCTTGAATCACAAGATGCTTCTGTTGTCCTGCAGGTGCTAAAATGTGAACTCCAAGCCTCACTTCCTAGTTTCAGACCCAGCAGTCAGTTCCTCTTCTCCACGTTCTAAATATTGTTTTCTCCTCTACCACATAATTTAAATAACATAGGCCAAGCAGATTTTAAATTGGTGATTATTATCTAATGTCAGATTTCACACATCTTAATGCTGCCCCCACTACTTAACTGCTTATGTAACCTTAGGGAAGTCCTTAGCCTCAGTTTCTTCATCTGTAAAATGGGAATAATCATGGTTCCTGCCTCATGATTAATGGGAGAAATGATGAGCTTCCAAATGTAAAGCACTTGGCATGCAAATACTGCCTTTCTCTTTGGGAATGAAGAAGCCTCAGCAGGCTAGACAGGAGTCAGATGAGGTCAGAAAGAAATCAAGGTTTCTCAAGGAAGTGTCTGTGGATGAATTAGAATGATTTGACGTATTTGTTATGTGAACCAAATTGAGTACTAATCTAGAAGAGGTCTTCTAGAAACTGTTCATTTTGTGATAGCCAAGCTAATGATATTACAGACATTTTCTCATTCGAATCTTCATATAGTCCACTTAAGAGAAGGTATTATTATCTCCATTTTGCAGATGAGGAAACTAAGGCAGAAGGAGGCTAATTAACTTGCCCAAAGTCACAGAACGATAAATGTTAGGACAAAATCCAGTTTGGTCTTGCTCTCATCCACTATGTGATGAAATGTTACCCGGTGAGACCTGCTGATTCAGTAATGATACATGATGATCATCACATTACACAGTGCTCTGCTCTGCTAAAATCCATATCCTAAGACTTATATCTTTTAAAGGAAATCTATTCATTGAGTGCTTGTGAATTTTACTTTTTAACCTAGAACATAAAATTAACGGTAGTATTTGGTCAAAACTAACAGGCTTCAGCAATATGTGAACTGTGAACTTCCAGATGTTCAAGCTGGTTTTAGAAAAGGCAGAGGAACCAGAGATCAAATTGCCAACATCCGCTGGATCATGGAAAAAGCAAGAGAGTTCCAGAAAAGCATCTATTTCTGCTTTATTGACTATGCCAAAGCCTTTGACTGTGTGGATCACAATAAACTGTGGAAAATTCTGAAAGAGATGGGAATACCAGAACACCTGATCTGCCTCTTGAGAAATTTGTATGCAGGTCAGGAAGCAACAGTTAGAACTGGACATGGAACAACAGACTGGTTCCAAATAGGAAAAGGAGTACGTCAAGGCTGTGTATTGTCACCCTGCTTATTTAACTTATATGCAGAGTACATCATGAGAAACGCTGGACTGGAAGAAACACAAGCTGGAATCATGATTGCTGGGAGAAATATCAATAACCTCAGATATGCAGATGACACCACCCTTATGGCAGAAAGTGAAGAGGAACTCAAAAGCCTCTTGATGAAGGTGAAAGTGGAGAGTGAAAAAGTTGGCTTAAAGCTCAACATTCAGGAAACTAAGATCATGGCATCCGGTCCCATCACTTCATGGCAAATAGATGGGGAAACAGTGGAAACAGTGTCAGGCTTTATTTTGGGGGGGCTCCCAAATCACTGCAGATGGTGACTGCAGCCATGAAATTAAAAGATGCTTACTCCTTGGAAGAAAAGTTATGACCAACCTAGATAGCATATTCAAAAGCAGAGACATTACTTTGCCCACAAAGGTTCATCTAGTCAAGGCTATGGTTTTTCCTATGGTCATGTACGGATGTGAGAGTTGGACTGTGAAGAAGGCTGAGCACCTAAGAATTGATGCTTTAGAACTGTGGTGTTGGAGAAGACTCTTGAGAGTCCCTTGGACTGCAAGGAGATCCAATCAGTCCATTCTGAAGGAGATCAGCCCTGGGATTTCTTTGGAAGGAATGATGCTAAAGCTGAAACTGCAGTACTTTGGCCACCTCATGTGAAGAGTTGACTCATTGGAAAAGACTCTGATGCTGGGAGGGATTGGGGGCAGGAGGAGAAGGGGACGACAGAGGATGAGATTGTTGGATGGCATCACTGACTCGATGGACGTGAGTCTGAGTGAACTCCGGGAGTTGGTGATGGACAGGGAGGCCTGGCATGCTGCGATTCATGGGGTCGCAAAGAGTCGGACATGACTGAGCGACCGAACTGAACTGAACTGAACACTAAATATGTGAATGATATAGCACTATTTTTTCATATTGGAATTTGGTGATGATAGAATTGCTCTTTGCAAATGTTTAGCTTGATTTTTGCTTACTGTTCAGGCTCAAAAGATGTAACCAAAACCTATATGTAATCATTGTTGGATAGACCTTCACATTTTGAATAAGTTGAACTGGTTAAATTTGAAAAGTCCACTTTGAGATGGGCATGTAACCAAACTGATGTGACAGACATGAGTGTGAGCAAGCTCCGGGAGCTGGTGATGGACAGGGAAGCCTGGCGTGCTGCAGCCCATGGGGTCACAAAGACTCAGGACTGAGCAACTGAACTGAACTGAGGAAAAAAAAAAACAAACAAAAAAACCAAACTGTTGCTTCCAATTCTTGACATGTTTTCAATGTAGAAATCTGTTCTAAAGAAAAGTAGAGGGCGGGGTGAGAGAAACCTTGAGAACTGTACAATATACAACCTACGTCATTTGCTCTTCTAAATTGCTGCTCCTTGCCAGTGTCAATGAACTGCTTTAAGTGGTTTAGCATGTTTCATTGGCTGTATCTATGCCTGCAATAAACAATGCCTCCAGCTTTTTCTTTACATGTGATGATAATAGGTGCTGTGTAACAACCCTATATAATTCTTAATGAGGAAATAATGAAATTTACCTTGCAGAGGTATCAAAAAACAAAGATGTTTTTCTAGTGTCTGGGTCCATGACTAACTTCCCAATTGCTGTGTAGGAATTTTATATAAAAAATGTCTTAAATTCCAATCCCACAAGTCAGACAGATATTTTAAAACATGTTCTTGTCTTATCTGGAGTGACATCAAAGTACTTAATTCTTTCACCCTTTCAGGACAACGTCAGCTGAGATTCAGAAATTAATTAAGTGCTCAAAGTCTAAAAAAAATGTGAGCTGTTGAATTAAGACAAGATGTGTGTAATGAATGCTAAGGGGATGAGGTGCTAGGTGTATTAATAGTAACTCATTAAAATGTTATGTTCCAAGGTATTTATATGAATTTTCATTGGAATATCTAGTTAGTCATATTTTTACATTATACAAAGAAGTCTTAAGAATAACAGGCGGTGCATTGTGCAAGAGTTTGTCAGAAGAAACCTCAGGTGGGTTGGGAAGCACAAGGCAAACTTATTTTTCAAATTATGAAATCTAGTATCAAAGGGCTTGTTTTAATTTTATGGCTTTTTAAAAAGAAACAGTACACTGAAAATGCCAATATGCATTACATTTGGGTTATCTTAAAAACAGATTTTTTTTCAGGAAAAAAATTGCAAAAGTTAATTAATTTATTGTGTGGGAATTTCTGGTTTTTAAGGTTGATAAAAAAGTGAAGGAATTTTTAATAAGTAGGTTTGGAGTGCCAAGTTCATGGTGTTCTTCCAAACTGAATAAATCAAGAAGAATGCTCTTTACCAAAAAAGGGATGGTCTTTCGGAAGAGAGGGTAATCAACCTAGATTCTTTTGACTTGGCATAAACATCAAAGTTCTTGTGGTCATTCATACAAGAGAAATCCATTTCCATACATTTTGCCAAGTTTTTGGCACCTGGTTAAAAAGATTGAGCAACCAGAAGCTTGGCTTGACTTGTATTAAAATTGAACATTGAAGGCATCTTCTTACAATTGGAGCAGAGTGAGTGGATTGAGATCTTTGTTTGGGATGGGCCCTTGGTATATGCACGGTTTGGAGAACTTTCTCCATTTGTTTCATTGGAAAACTTGCTTTTTCATCTCACTGTCCAGCCAGGGCCCTCTCTCCCCACAATATTCTTTGAAGAACATCTAGCTCTCCATAAAACATCTAAAAGAAGAGGGGGAAAAAAAAAACACCAGAAAACAAAAAGCCCATACTTTCACAAATGCTTGTCAAAGGAAAAAAAAAAGTATAATTTCATACCAAAACTTTTCTCCTCTTGTCTCTAAATTTGATTAAACGTGATGTGAATGAATAGGTAAAAATGAGTGATGACAAATTATGTTTGTTAAATTCATTAATGAGAATCATTTCTCAAAGCAATCCCACAGAAATCCTGCTGCAGGTTTCCAAGGAAGCCTGTACTTTCCATCCATTCCCAAGGAATTTGAGGGGAGCCATCCATTTTTTGCCAGTGGTTTAGCTAAAATGAAAACTAATAAGTTTTTGGCCCAGTGCCTTTGCTTAAAATTCTGGGAAGCACAGACCTCTGCTGTTCAGTACTGAGTGCACCTTCCAGATTCTCAGTTGGGAAAATGCAAAGTCTGCATTTCTCTGGCCTTGGGTAGTGAAACCCTTGGCCTGGAATCAGGGCCTCAGGTTTTCCCAACAGCACCAAAGCCCTCCACAGGTCAGTAACTTCAGACGCTAACCTCTTTCTCCAAACCACAATATGGAAGGCATTGTTCAATATGTGGCAAATGCATTTCTTCAGGCCTTTGCTTCGTTGATTGAGACAGTTATTTTTTTTCTTCCAAATTTTTTATTTTGAAAATTTCTAAATTATGTAGAAGATAGAGACTATTAAAATAAAGAGATCCGTATACCTTACATCTAGATTTATTCATTATTCACACTTTTCTTTTTTACTTATTTGTGTATTTTTACTGAATTATTTGCAAGTAAGGAGCAGATGGTGGTCCCTGGTGGTTTGGATGGTAAAGAATCTGCCTGAAATGCAGGAGACCTGGGTTCGACCTCTAAGTCAGGAAGATCTTCTGGAGAAGGGAATGGCTACCCACTCCAGTATTCCTGCCTGGAGAACTCCATGGCCAGAGGAACGTGGCAGGCTACAGTCCGTGGGGTAGCAAAGAGTCGGACACGACTGAAAAACTAACACACAAGGAGCGGACACTACGCCACTTCACATCTGTGGACCTTATCATGCATTTCCTAAGCATTAGGACATAACCACAGCACCATTATCATACATCTCCACATCAGTCATGTCTATAATTGGATATGAAGTCCACATTAAAATTCCCCCAATTAGCTTCCAAATGTCTTTTATTGTATTTATTAAATTACTGATATAAAATTCAATGATTGATATGTTGCATTTGGCTGCATTTTCAGTCTCTTTTAATCTAGAACAGGTCCCTCACATTTCTGTTTCTTTCTTTTCATGACGGTGACTTTTCTGAGGATTCCAGGCTAGTCTTCTTATGGCATCTTCAACCTTGTGAGTTCACCTGAATGATTTTTCATTATTCGATTCAAATGCTTTGGCAATAACATTATGTCGGTGTTGTGAATTTCTTAACGCTTTACATCAGGAGGTACATGATGTCAGACTGTCCCACTGCCAGTGGCCCTAAGTTTGATCGCTTAAAGTAGTGACCAGAGTACTCTCTTCATAGAGAGGTACATTTCCCCTTCAGGATTAGTAAACAATCTATGGGGATTGTTGACTTGACTATGAATGATGTGTTTGATCAATTTCATCTTATACTGTCTTGTTCTATCAATAATTCTTGCCTGTTATAATTATTACTTGGTGACTGCAAAATGGTAATTTTTCCAATTCTATTATTCCTTCTTCCTATATTGGCTGGTTATACTTCTACAAAAAGGAGATTTTCTTATTTCTCAATCTTGCTCCTTCTCCAATATCATAATGAACTCATTAAAAAATTCAGCTCATTATAATTTGTTGCTATCACTGTTCTTTTTGACATTCAGATGTTCCAAATTTGGTTAATAGAAGTTAATTCAAGAAGGCTCCCATGTTTCTTTGATTTGGTGCCATTAGTGTTTGAACATTTTGTTGTTTCTTAATGTACACTGTCCGCTGTATTTTCCTTGCCTCAGACCCTGAATTAGCTATCACTATGAAAATCACTGCATAATGTGGAATGATCTTTAGAAATCAATAGCTAAGCACTAACTCTGCTCATTTCTGTCAGGGTGTCATTATTTCTAGCTTCTTTGGGTGGCTGCTGCTGCTGCTAAGTTGCGTCAGTCGTGTCTGACTCTTTGCGACCCCATAGACGGCAGCCCACCAGGCTCCCCCGCCCCTGGGATTCTCCAGGCAAGAACACTGGAGTGGGTTGCCATTTCCTTCTCCAATGCACAAAAGTGAAAAGTGAAAGTGAAGTCGCTCAGTCGTGTCTGACTCTTAGCAACCCCATGGACTATAGCCTACCAGGCTCCTCCGTCCATGGGATTCTCCAGGCAAGAGTACTGGAGTGGGTTGCCATTGCCTTCTCCATCTTTGGGCAGACAACACCAGAAAGAATATAAGTTGTAAATTCATATTAATTTCAATTAAAAATGAAAACTATAAAATTTTTAATTTCTTTAATTTTATATTAATACTTCTTTTCTCTTTTGTTCCAGTATTAGTTCCTAATAATATTAATATATTTACTTAATTGTGCTATCCTGCACTGTATATAAAACAATTTCATAATTAAAATACCAATTTTACTGCAGATATTAAGCATACCAATTTAAAAATTTCATTCAGTTCTTTCTACCCTTGAATATATCTTCAGAGGATGTAAAAATCATAGAAATAGTTTCCAAGATAAATTCAATTGATTTCTCTGTTTGATTATGTTTGCAGTTTTTAAGTGGACTTTATTTTATACACAGTAAAATTCTCCCTGGCAGAGTTCTATGAGGGTTTCCCAACTGTATATAGTCATGTAGCCACAGGACAACGGAATTGCACAGCATTTCCTTCACCTGCTACGTTTCCTCATCCTCCTGTATATTCATCCACCCCTACAGCTCTCAGCCCCTGGCAGCCAGTAACCTTGCTTTCTCTATGTTCAGCCTTTTCCAGAATGTTGTTGAGGTGGACTCACTCGTCGTGGAGTGTTGGATCTGGCTTCTTTCACTTATTAGAGTGTATCTTAATTCATGCTGTAGAAATTAGCAGATCCTTTAATGGTTCCTGCTTATGGATGAGTAATATTTCATTGTATTGATATACCACACATATAAAAAAATCCATTTAGCATTTAGACATTGGCATGATTTTGAACAAAACCTTTGTATGGACATAGATTTTTGTTTCTCTTAGATGAATAGCTAGGTGTGAAATTGTTGATTCTTTAAGTGTGTTTTTAACTTTCTGAGACTTTTAGACTTTTCCCAGAGTTTCTGTAGCAATTTGCATTCCTTCTAGCGAAGTGAGAGAGTTCCAGTTCCGGTGGCTCCACACGTCCTGCGTCCTCATCAACACATTATCAACATTTCTTTTACTTTTTTTTCTTCCTTCCTTCCTCCCACCCTGCCTCCCTTCTGCCTGCCTTCCTTCCTTCTTTCCACTTTTTTTCATGCTCTCTCTTTTTGCCATTATGACAGTTATAAAGTAGTACTTCACTGTGGTTTTAATTTCATTTCTCACAGAATAAATACTATCAAGTATCTTTACATGTCTTTTTTGCCAACTGTATATCTTCTTTGGTGAAGAATCTGTTCAAATATTTTTTCCCAATAATTAAAAATTGGATTGTTTTGCTTCTTACTGTTGAGATTGGAGAGTTATTTATATGTTCTCAATACCTGTTCTATATCAGCCATGTGTTTTTGCAAATATTTTCTCCAAATGTATGTCTTATGCTTCATAGGTGTTTTTAAAGAACAGAAATCCTCCTAAATAGGGACTTTTAAAAATATCATCATTGAAACTTCAAGAGAAAGGGAGACTCCAGTTCTATTCTGATACGAATTTGCATTAGAAAACCCCGCATCATCAATAAAAGCCATAAGAGGCACCCAAAAATATGAATATTTTAGAGTAAACTTAACAAGAATGGGAATAATCTTGGACAGAAGTGACATTTTTATGACTTTGACACACACTTTCCGAGAGCACGTGTATCTTTTTATTTGTTCAAATCTACTTATATGTCTTTTAGGCATATTTTAAAGTTTCTCTTTCTCTTTGAGGCTTCAGTGATGACATTTTAAAAAGTGTTTATTTAGGAAAATGTTACTAATAAAGATTAGAAGCCCCTGAGTTCATCTTATTCTCCTTTGTTGGCACCTCATATGGGTCCAACTATGAACAGAAATGGGCTACCAGGCAGGATTAAAGCGAGGGGAGAGCCTTATGTTCTACCTAGTCAAGAAATCCGGTGACAGCAAGTGGAAAGGGGATGATGGCGCCATGGTCCACCTGGAAGGCTGCCTGTGGAGAAAATGGGGCTAGCGCATCCCCTGGGCTCACCCCATCTGCTGCTGCCGAGCAGTCTTACAGTCAGCTCATGGATACACTGATGAAGCACTTCTGGTTTAGGTGAATTACATCTGAGATCCCCCTCTTTCTTCAGTGACTCAGAGGACCCCTAGTATCCAACACCTGCAATATTCGTCATGGTGCACGGGGCACAGATCAAACTGAAAGATTATCAGAGTTTTTCAGAAATCCAGGAGGCACATAGGCATCAGGTGCTGACCTAGTGGTTGTAGTTCAAGAGGTTATTTGCACATAGATGTACAAACAGGAGGTGGTCCAGGCAGGACCAGCAGAGGTATGGGTGTGGGGTGGGATGAGCAAGTGGCACTGAGGGGAAAAACTGGTGCTAAGGGGCTCCGTAGTGTGAATTCTCTAGGGCCTGAAGTTTGACCTTCAGCTTAGCAGACTCTGACACAGGATTCCTCAGCATAAAGAGAGAGCAGAACTCCAGGATGGGGAACACATGTACACCCGTGGCTGATTCATGTCAATGTATGGCAAAACCACTACAGTATTGTAAAGTAACTAGCCTCCAATTAAAATGAATAAATTTATAAAAACTAAAATAAAGACAGCCTGGCATCACTGGGTCTCAAGGCTGACTGTATGAGCGCCATGCCACCATGTCCATCTGCAGTGAAATTGTACCTGCCCAGAGCCTGCTGCTATGTCCATAAGGCAGTAGGAGTTAGGGTGCATGTATGTCCCCCACATCCTGCTGCTGGGGAGGCAGGCAAGGAATGAGAAAATCTTTTGTAGAGATTTATGTCCCCATCCTGGCAAGGCACTGTCCTTTGTATCATGACAGCACAATATTTACAAGGAGACCAGTATCTTCCTTGCAAAATGACAAATCCAAGGGTGATGTGATTCCCATGGTGGCAAGATTCCTCTCATTGCAAAACAGCAAAAGCCCTCTTGTATCTAGATAAAAATTTGAGTTACAAAAAGCAAAGTCAGCCACGACTGTACAGTAACTGTATTTCTGTAGAAACTTTATGTCTGTTAACTCAGTTCCCATCTCCCTCGATGGCACATAACAAACTTCACAATTGAAGGTAGTCAGTCGCTTCTGAATTAGCCCCTTTGAGTAAATACTCAGCCAATCTCCATTCTCCCCATGCTGCTTTCTTCCCTTTCTGCGCCGGGATGACTTTATTTTCTCCCTGGGGTAAGGAGACAGGCTCTGGTCAGATGGTGGTGCCTGGCCCTCCCTGGCCCAGTGCATCTCAGCATCAGCATCAGCCTTTGCTCCTGCACGTTTGCCCAGGGACCACGGTCCTTCCTCTGCCTCCACGGGCCTCCAGCCATGCAAGGTTTCACCTCTGTTTCCTGTTTCTTAGCAACAAACCTCCGTTTAGGACTGTCCCCCTCTCTACTATGTACTCTGCCCCTTTGGGGCTGGGGAGGCCCTAGGGTTGGGGTTCCTGGGGTTCTTGGAGGCCTTTCTGGTTCACTGAGATGTCTCTTGAGCCTCGATGCACTCAACACTGCAGCTGCTCTAAATGCCCCTTTATTCATGTCTTCTTCTTTTATTAAAGTGTTAACTTGTTAATTTATATCTTTAGTCTTTTTAAAGCATATTCATTTAAAATCTGTCTTTACTGTCCTTCTAGCCTTTGGTGTTGCTTATTCTTCTGCACCAAGTTTCTAAACATAATGGTTTGTATTCTCAAGAGTTTTGTAAAAAATTTTTTATTGTGAAAAGGTCTTGAAAAATTCCCGCCCCCCACCCTGTACGTCACACTTGTTCCCAACCACAAATTTTTCAGCTTGGTGTTATAGAACTGTCAGTTTGGGCTTCTTACCAACACATGGGCAAATCTGGGTTTTTGATTTCTCATGGATGACTTTTTGGGCACCAACTTACAGAAGGAAGGAACCTTCCTTGCTCTTTCTTGGACCAGGGGGTTTTCCTGTCCATAATGTGGGTACTGGTTCAAGGCCCTGAGCCTTACGCACCTGCATGCTTGCTGCCCTGTGGGATGAGATGGATCTGCCTCCTACGTACTGAGCTGCCAGCTAAGTTGCAAAGTTCCTTCTACATGTTTCTTAGAACTGGTCTCACAAGATGCAAACGAAATGAGTAGCAACTAGGTAATTTATGGTTTATTCATTTGATAAATATTTATTGAAGAGCTGTGATGTGCTATGCACTTCATTAGACACCATCATATCAATGACCTGCTGTTACAATCTGAGACAGCCTCCCAAAGAAAGAGACACAGGTACCTTAGGGCTTATAAGAAAGGAAGTGACATGAGTTGACATCTAAAAATTAGGTAAAAGTTAACTAGCTGAAGGAGAGAAATGTTCTATAAGTAGGAATCCTCTGCCTAAATTAAGACTGTAACTCCTAGACTAGTGGTCTTCCATTTTGACTGTGTAATACTATCACCTGTGAAGCTTAACATAAAAGTGCCTGGACTCTGTCCCCAGAGATTCCTAGTTAATTGGTCTGGGGTGAGCCCAGGCAACTGTATTTTTAGGAGCTCAGCTAGTGACTCTGTTGTGTATTCAGAGTTGTAAATATTGGATGATCGATGCCAGCAGCACCTGGGAAATTGTTAAACATACAATTCTGGGATGGATTCTCACGTCCATCCCAGATCTGCTGAATGAGAAACTCTGGGAATGGGGCCCAGAACAAAATGCTGGAGCTTTCCTTCCCAGCAGCCTCCTTACAGCATATGTTTAAAAATAAAGACTTCACTGATCATTCAAACAATGTAGGAAGGCCAACAAAGCTGTGCTCTTTTCCTGTGATAACTATTTTAGTGCTTTCTTTTTAATTTCTGAATACACTCAAAATGTTTTCTGTTCACATTCTGGTTGCTGAGACATCATTGGTTTTAAGAAGATGCTTAGTCCCCTGACTGGGCAATAAGTATGAGGGGAACAGCACGTGCAAATGCCACGGGACAAGGGCAATAACATGGCCCATTTGCAGAATTGAGGAGGTGTGGGTTGGAGGGTCCTGTGAGATGGAGGTGGAAGATGGTGCCAAAGGGGACCTGGAACCAGGAAAGGCTGCAACAGGCAAGGCCCAGGATAGGCTCCCAGTGGTGTACGTGGATTTGTATGTTGCAAAGATCAATTTGGTTGTCATGTGACCCAGAAAGACCTTTGGTCTGTAGATTGTTCCAGGCAACATGGACAGTGATGGGGACTTGCTGAATGAATATTCTGGTCCTTAAACACAGAGGAGTGGAGTTTCTTCAAGCAGGATGGAAGACTGAGGTTATGGAAGAAGGGCGACCAAATGGTAAAGCTGGTAAAAAGGCATGGGGGAGACTGGCCAGCAACTAGCATGGGAAATATATCTGAGAATGAAGAATAAATGAATCATTGACATTCCCTGGGGGCCTGGCACACATCCCCAGCCTCACATCCCTGAGACCCTGACTCAGTGAGTTCACAGTGAGGCCCAGGTGCTGAGCGGGTCACATGCTCGCCTGCGACTCCGCTCATCAGCCGAGTTTGGGGACTACTGAATCAGATGGACGTCCGTGTGGGTGGCAGTGAGGTTGAAAAGGTGACTGGTGACTAAACTGTGATAGTCCTAATGGTGAGTGATGGAACACTACACAGCTGGGGGTGGGGCTGCTAAGGGGATGGTCTGGCAGTAGAAAAAACCTGCGGGGATGGTTTTCCTTCTGGTCCCAGAGTATAGTGGGGACTGTACAGAATTTTGTAAACTGAAGCCCATGGGTTTGTTCTCTGGGATGACTACATTATCTAAACATCTTGGTAATAGTCTGTGAAAAGTTCTGAAAAACAGAAACAAAACAAGGAGTTATTGTCTTTAAAGACTCCTCTGGACCAGCTACAGTATGTTAAATTCTGGAAAGATCTCCAACTAACTGCCAGCCAGCTTAAAAAGAAGCTCTGGTGCTGAGGGGCCCAGAAGTGCCTCCCGTCCTGAGGCCTCCGAGCGTTGGTGTTCTTTCTTTTAGACGGACTGTTGAGACTTTTGGGAAACTTGGTAACAACATAATTGCATGGCTCATTTAGAGTCTAGCATTTAGTCAGCTAATTGGTTGTCACATAGTAAACTCTGATGGGCTTTCTGGTTTGGACTTCAGCAAGGTCCCAGAGGGTGAGTTTGCACAGGTGAATCCTGCCCGTGGCAGAGTGGCAAAGAGGGGAAGCAGGGTGCAGAGGACAGTGTTGGCTTCTGGCCTTCCTGGGGGTGACCCTGAAGGAGGAGGGCCAGACCACAGAGGGGAGGAGGAGGCCAGGATTAGATGTGAGGGCCGCAGGGGTAGCTGTGTCCAGAAATAAACTAGAGGACGCTTTCCCAAGTGTCTGCCTGGGCGGCCTGTGTTCACAGGAGTGTAGTTCGTTCCTTGGCCCCTTGGGGGTCCTGAGGCCAGAAGCTTGTACAGTTTGAAAGTCTTCTTTGAAGAAAAGAATAAAAATTATGAAAAAGCTTGATATGGAAGTGAGTATTAATTTATAATGATGAAACTGAACAGGATCCTGCGGGGCACCTGCTCGCCATTTCTTGATGACAGGAAATTGTCTTGTTCAGCCTCCATGACCTCTCCTGAGTTCCAACGAGCAGGTTCAAACAGTTGCCAATCAGGGAGGGAGGGGATGCTGAGACAAGTGAGGCACAGTCAGGAAACAACAGTGCAGCCGCTGGACAGGGCCCTGGACCCCTCAAGGGGTGCCAACAACAGTATCTTTGAGCTCTTTTGCAGACACTGAAATCTTCATCAGGTTGGAGAAGTTAACTGGATGTTGCCCACAAGCAAGTAGACCCCAGACCAGCTGGAACCAGAATATTGATAATGCTGACTCCCACTTACCTCAACTCCAACCAGTCAGAAGATTGTCCACGAGCTGATCACACCCTTTTTGAATTATTACTATGAAACTCCTCACTACCTCCTCCAGGTTAGGACATACAGGTTTGTGACCCCCTTTGCTGGCAAAGCAATAAAACTGTTCTTTTCAACTTTACCCAAAACTTTGTCCTTGAGTTTTAATTTGATGTCAGCGTATAGAAGCTGGCATCAGTATGACCAACCAAAACAAATTACAATATTTGAAAACAATGATTACCTCATTACAAGCTCCAAAAATTTAATATATTTTCATTAATTAACCTCATGACACACCTTTAAAATAATGTTTTCCCTACATTTTTGGTCTTTAATTATTTACTCTTTTTTTTTTTCTTTTTTTTTTAATTTAATTTTATTTTTAAACTTTACATAATTGTATTAGTTTTGCCAAATATCAAAATGAATCCGCCACAGGTATACATGTGTTCCCCATCCTGAACCCTCCTCCCTCCTCCCTCCCCATTCCATCCCTCTGGGTCGTCCCAGTGCACCAGCCCCAAGCATCCAGTATCGTGCGTTGAACCTGGACTGGCAACTCGTTTCATACATTATATTTTACATGTTTTAATGCCATTCTCCCAAATCTTCCCGCCCTCTCCCTCTCTCACAGAGTCCATAAGACTGTTCTATACATCAGTGTCTCTTTTGCTGTCTCGTACACAGGGTTATTGTTACCATCTTTCTAAATTCCATATATATGCGTTAGTATACTGTATTGGTGTTTTTCTTTCTGGTTTACTTCACTCTGTATAATAGGCTCCAGTTTCATCCACCTCATTAGAACTGATTCAAATGTATTCTTTTTAATGGCTGAGTAATACTCCATTGTGTATATGTACCACAGCTTTCTTATCCATTCATCTGCTGATGGACATCTAGGTTGCTTCCATGTCCTGGCTATTATAAACAGTGCTGCGATGAACATTGGGGTACACGTGTCTCTTTCCCCTCTGGTTTCCTCAGTGTGTATGCCCAGCTCTTAATAATACTCTTTAATTATTCCTTTTTATGATAATGCTTTTGTTTGATGGTCTTTTACTAAGAGAAAAGAAAATAACTTAATATTTCTTTCAGCATGGATGTTCAGAATGTTTAATTATTGTTTCATAACATTCTTTCCACTTTACAACTTGTTAATAGTATTGTTATGTAAAAATTGAGGATTCTTGTCAAAGTTGGAAAATTTTCTATTGTCTCTTTTATATTAAAATTGTAGATTTTAGGTTATTTCAAACTTGTGCAAAGATTGAGCTTAAATTCTTTTTGAATTGGTGACTTTTAAAAGCTGGTTTGTTACCAATTTTACTTTTCACTTTTTAAAATAATATTTTATTTTAAAATAACAATAACATATTTTACCTTTTAAAATTTTACAAGTCTATTGATATATGAAGGTCCAGGTGAGACAGGCCATGACGCTTAAGCTTCTTTAGATTCACAGCAAAACTGTTGCCGGAGCTCCTCCAGGTCTTTGCTGAAAACCCACTAACACCCACCTTTAGCAGGAGTTAACATAAATCTTTTCTTTTTTCATATGCAAAAGTTGTTTAATACCATTTTACAAAATTTAGGTTGGTTTGCAAGTTTGATTTTTAAAAGTTCAAAGGATCTGAACATACTGGTGATGATGGGCAGGAGGGAGAGAAGTTGCGTCCTGCTGTGTCAGTATGTGTTTGGGTGGTCATCATTTATATATCATGAGGGGTTAACATAAATCTTTGTTAAAGGGGTCAGAAATAATAAAGGAAAATACAAACCAAAAACACCAGATGCGGCCAACTACAACCAAGATGGTGAGGGGGTGAAAAGGGGCAACAGTCCACTTTCTTGAAAAAGCCCTGCCTCTTCCCTGGTCGACTAAGGCACACGCCTCACCTCCCCATCATTAACCTCACTCCTCCTCATATTTACTCTTTAAAATTAAATCCCTTAGTAGGTGGGCAAGAGGTTGATCTGGGAACTTAGTTTCCACTTCTTCATTTTTTGGGCACTAAGTAAAGCTTGTGCTGTATTGATCTCAGTTTCCATTTCAATATTTGGCTACTTAAACCCCAACAGAAAAAGAACAACCCCCACCCCCACCCCCCACCCTACAAGCAAGGCAGAGATCTTTGGCCAGGTTGTGGCTCCTGCAGGGTCCATACAAATGAATTCAGTAACTACCTCTGGTTGGTTTCTGTACTTCTTCCTTACTACTGAGGGAGAAGTGCAAGAAAGAAAATAATAATAGCATTTGCTGAGCAATTTAGATAAATTTTCTGATTCGATTTAGCCATTTTTATGAGGTACCTATTAGTGTCCCCGTTTTACAGATAAAGAAACTGATATTCAATGAGGTTGAATTGGCCCAGGCAAGGACCTGGGATTGACTGGCATTTCCTTGCCATCACTCCCTCCTTATACCCTCTCTTTCTTGAGTTTCTCCTCATTGCTTTGCAGGAGTTTTTTTTCATCGTTCTTGCAAACCATACCAAAATACCCATAAGCTTGCTAAGAATAAAGAATAATCACAGATATTTTAAGAACTGGGTTAGAAAAAGAAAGTACTTTTTTATAAAGTATTTCCACATCTTGACTGCAACTCTCTATTTTTATCCTTAAGTGACAGGGAAGTGTCCCAGACTCAGAAGGTTCACAGAAGTCCTATCAGGGTCTCAGCCATGCTGAGGTTCAGAGATGTGGGGCCAGGAGATGGGAGTGTTTTGCAAATGTGGTATCTTAATGGGCTAGAGTTGTTTGATGAGACTGTAAGTAAAAAGAGACTTTAGACCAATTGCTGAATGCTACTGGATGGGTCTGATGCAGGTTTTAAAAATATACAGTTTTATCCGCTCATTACAGAGTTAACAGGTTCTGATGACTCCGGCCCTTTCTTTTTGCTATGCATGTGTTACTAGGCCAAAAAAAAAAAACCAAAAAAAAACCTAGCTGCATTGGAAACTGGTTTCAAATTACTTGCAGATGGCTGGAGGCAGATGAAAGCTGCTGTCGAGGTGTTCCTCGCTCTACTCTCTGGTCCCCAGACTATAGGGCCATGTGCTGACACTTGGATGCTTGTTTTACAATATCATTTGACAAGTGGGATTTATGTGTCAAAATTTCAGCTAAAGCCAAGAAAATGTCAGGGTGAGCAAAGAGAGGCAGCATTAGAAAAGGGGGATGGGGCTGCTTTTGGAAGCCAGGAGTGGGTGAGCTGGATGGTGCCAAGTCCTCACAGCACCGAGCACACAGGGAAATGAAGCTGCTGCCGAAAGCCGGAGATTTCTTTGGTGCTGGTTCCGTGCTGTTACGGCCTTTGTCATCAAGGAAGCAATGCAATGAAAATGAGAACTTCTCCTCTGCATGTGTTAATAAAGATAACTTACTGGTTCAGTCCAAAACCACTGGAGCCACATTTAATTTGTTTCCTTTATTGTCCTGAGATCTGGTGTACAGAAGTGCTCAGGATCACAGCAAAATGAGTGGAAACCCTGAAAGCAAGCACAAAAGAAGAGATTCCTATTCTTTCTGAGAATCTCCAAAATGCTGTAGGAACTAAAGATTCATAAGTTCTAAACGTGCTTAGTTAGTGTTAGTCGCTCAGACCTGTCCAACTCTTTGTAACCCCATGGACTGTAGCCCACCAGGCTCCTCTGTTCATGGGATTTTCCAGGCAAGAACACTGGAGTGGGTTGCCATGCCCTCCTCCAAGGAATCTTCCCAACCCAGGGATCAAACCTGGGTCTCCTGCAGTATGGGCAGATTCTGTACCATCTGAGCCACCAGGGAAGCCCAAACTTGCTTAAACTTTCCCAGAGATTTTCATTTTATGGCTATTCTTAAAAGATAGAGCACACAAAACCCTTAAACCCTACTTGAAATTGTTAGAGTTTCCTATTAACTCCCAAATAAGATAAGTTTCCCTCTTCTTCTTCTTCTTTTTTTTTTTTTTTTTGGTGTGAAACAGAGAGAGAAGGTGAGAGATTGAATGTTTAAATTCCCCCAAGTTCTATGCATTGCTTGCCATATTAAGAGCATGTGTGCATTACTTCATAAACTATCAGATGACACACATCTTTATTTAGACTCAATAAAGAAATGTAATAAGTTAAGCAAAGTTATTTCTGACACTGAGCAAAATAGTTTTGCGAAAAAGCGCCGTTCATGGGGGCTGGCTCAGGGGCCATCATCCATCAACTCCAAACAAATTCAGGAAAGAAGTATAGCTGTGGACATCATGTCATACGCCAAGTGTAATAAGTAGGTTATGAACAACTCATGATAAAACACAGTAACAGATGGCTTAGTCTCTCCATTCCATCCCCCTCTGTGGATTAAGGGCCCCCAAGGTCAGGATCAACTGCCTAGGAGAAGCCTTAGGAAGTCTGAGTGTGTATCTTCCCCAGATTTATGAAAGACAGAACATTGCTATGGCCATCAGCCTGGAGTTTGAAAATAACTAAACTGAAAATGGGATCTAGTCAAAGAAATTACATACATAAGATCTCCTTCTAATATATACAGTTTTGTTTTCAATTTTTTTTTTTTTGGTCTAATGGCAATCTAGATATAATTCAAGGAACATTCAAATGATCTCTTGTGTTTATTTGATAAGGAGAGACAAATACTGAGATTAATTTAGGGGATATCATACCTTTGTATTTTTTCTCAGTCTTTCTATGTGAAATATAGACTGTGGTTTTTTTGCCAGGATTCTAGGCCATCAAAATGTCCATCTTCCTGATGTGCAGATGGCTAAGTAATTTTTCCCAGTGGAAATGGTGTTCATGGGAAAATACCATGAGTATAGTTGCTGCTTGGTTAAAATAAATTCTTGAAACATACCTGGAGCTCATAGGTACCCAGAATATCTTGTAAAGTGACCCGAGAGCTGAATTGTTAATTTAGAGACTTTGAAAATAAAAAGATTAGGATTATGAAAAACTCCCGTTTCATGTGACGTCAGTAGGCTGACCATGTGTGTTAACTGCTGAGAGTCAGCATTTCGTTACTGGTGGAACTAGTGTGACTCACCCCTAGACTTTGTGGGAACACAATGCTCAGACCTCACATGTGCCAACATTCACCTGAGCTCTGTAAAGAAAACCCACTACTAACCAAAGACACTCATTTTACTGGTTTATACACAGTTCTTAAATTCACGCACATATGTGTGTGTTTGTAAAACTTAGAAAAAAATAGACCTAGACAGTCGATCAGAAGTGAAAAGAGGCAAAGCAAAAGGCTTAACTTCTCCTAGTGCAATGGTGATTTTTAACATCTCTGTGCAATAAGGAGGATTCCCTCATTATTGAAATGGAGTAAGCGTAAGTGTTTGTATCTAAATAGCTTTTTTGAGAGATGATTGAATAAGGTTAGGGCGGGTAAAGATGCATTTATTTGGAGGTGGGAAGGTAAAATTTGAAGGCAGTACATCACTGGGTCCGTTTCTAGTATTTTAGGAGATGAGTTCATCTCTGAGGGTCATGCCATGGAAATGAAGGAGCTGAAGTGAGAACTCCACAATCTGGGAGACAGAAAGAGGCTGAAGAGGATAAAAAGGCTCATTTGCTAAAATTAGGGCCCAAGTGAGAGTGCAAATGATAAATATGCTCCAGTGACTAATTTTTTAAAGCTTTGTTATTTTTTTAAACTGAATTCAGCAGGTCAGGAACAGCAAATAGATGAAATGGAGTTAAGTGAGGGTTATGAATTGTTGACCCCAGCACTCAGAGACTAGGAGGGTGAGGGACTCATAGATTCTGGCAAAGATGTGGTTGAAATGACTGACTATGTGGTCCAAGCTGGATGAGAAAATTGAGGCCAAGAGCAGTGTGGGAGGATAGGGAGGCAGAATGGGTCTAGAAGATTCACAGAACAGACATAACTAGTTTGAGCAGTGGAAGAACTGGAAAGGGATGTTGGAGAGTGAAGTTTTACTGGCAGTGGCAATATCTGGACTATGGGCCTGGGAGTTGACTGACGTGTAGGAATGAAGTCTAAGGTCTAGAAACCACAAGGCAGGATGATGGCTGAGACAACACATGGGTCATCTCATCTTGGGTGATGGAAAGACTCTGGAGGAAGAAAAAAGCTACATGGAATGTGGGCAACTTAGCTCCTGCAAAGTTGTTGCTTTCTTCGATTTTCTGTGAAAGTATTGCTAAATTGTTACTGGTTATGCTTTTAAAAAATCCTGAGATGGGGTTTCCCTGTTGACTCAGAGGTAAAGAATCTGCCTGCCAATGCAGGAGACACAATTTGAGCCCTGCTCCAGGACGATCACACGTGTCTTGGGGCAACTAAGCCTATGCGCCACAACCACAGCCTGTGCTCTAGGGCCTGGGAGCCGCGACTCCTGAGCCTGCATGCCCCAGACCTTGTGCTCTGCGGTACCAGAAGCCACCACGATAAAAAACCTGTGCATGGCCACTAGAGAGTAGCCCTCACTTGCTGCAACCAGAGAAATGTCCATGGAGCAACAAAGACCCAGCATAGCCAAAAATAAAAACAGATACAAAGAAAATTTTAAAAAGACTTTCTGAGTGTAAAAGGCCCACCAGAGAGGCCATCAGGCCAGCACTGGGCAGCCTGTGATCTGGTAGCATCTCAAGGCAGCAGGACCTGAGCACTGGATCCTGGTATGGTTCTGCTGATGACTTACTCGTGTAACTGACTAAATAACAGCCTCTCTGGGTCCCTGGAGTACGTCAAGGATGTATATTGTCACCCTGCTCATTTAACTTATATGCAGAGCACATCATGAGAAACGCTGGGCTGGAGGAAGCATAAGCTGGAATCAAGATTGCTGGGAGAAATATCAATAACCTCAGATATGCAGATGACACCACCCTTATAGCAGAAAGTGAGGAAGAACTAAACAGCCTCTTGATGAAAGTGAAAGAGGAGAGTGAAAAAGCCGGCTTAAAGCTCAACATTCAGAAAACGAAGATCATGGCATCTGGTCCCATCACTTCATGGGAAATAGATGGGGAAACAGTGGAAACAGTGGCTGACTTTATTTTTCTGGGCTCCAAAATCACTGCAGGTGGTGAGTGCAGCTGTGAAATTAAAAGAGGCTTACTCCTTGGAAGGAAAGTTATGACTAACCTAGACAGCATATTCAAAAGCAGAGACATTACTTTGTCAACAAAGGTCCATCTAGTCAAGACTATGGTTTTTCCAGTGGGTCATGTATGGATGTGAGAGTTGAACTATAAAGAAAGCTGAGGGCCAAAGAACTGATGCTTTTGAACTATGATGGAGAAGACTCTCATGAGTCCCTTGGACGGCAAGGAGATCCAACCAGTCCATCCTAAAGGAGATCAGTCCTGGGTGTTCATTGGAAGGACTGATTTTGAAGCTGAAACTCCAATACTTTGGCCACCTGAAGAGAAGAGCTGACTCATTGGAAAAGACCCTGATGTGGGGAAAGATTGAAGGCAGGAGGAGAAGGGGTCAACAGAGGATGAGATGGTTGGATGGCATCACTGACTCAACGGACATGAGTTTGGGTGAACTCTGGGAGTTGGTGATGGACAGGGAGGCCTGGCATGCTGCAGTTCATGGGGTCGCAAAGAGTTGGACATGACTGAGCAACTGAACTGAACTGACTGGGTCCCTGAACTGTGAAATGAGAGGTTTGCCTTATGTGGTTTCCCAGGAATTTTCTGGCTTTAAATCACATTCAACTTCAGTGGAATATTTGTTTCTAACCTTTCCCACGTTGCTGTTGAGTTTGTCTAATTGCTATCTCTTCTCCACTGATTTCATTCTGCTCCACCTCACCCTCAGATGACTCCTTCTTTCCACTCAGAGATAACAGTCCTAACGGGCTCAGGATCATTCTCCCAACTGCCAAAACTATTTCAAAAATGCAAACTTTGGTTGCTGATTCACACATGGCTTGAGAAGCACTGTTTCTTTTTGACTAGTTTCCCACATGCTACCCTTACATCCAGAAACCAAGTCATTGGTGAAAAGCTGGGATCATGAGGGAATAGGGCCATTTGAAATGTTATTGTGAGACTTAAGTAAGAAAGATGAAGCTTTCAAATCACAAATATCATTACCAAATAGTGGAAAGTTAGCTAAATATGCATGGCCACTGTTCTTAGATACCTAAAACTAAAAACATTCCAGCTTAATGCCAAACATACAAACACAAACAAAACACCATGCAACCATCATCTTGTTGAGTGAATGAATAAATAAATGATTTAAGAGTCAACAGATACAACCCAAGGGCCCTCTTTGAGACCTCATGTCTCATGTAACAAATGTTGGGAGTTCACATGTATAAAGCTAACACCAGGGAATGAATGAAAAGGCAAACAGAAGGAGTGTGGGGCACCAAAATAGACATTCTCAGTGCAGTGCCTGAAGGAGCTCCCTCTTTTCCAAGGCTAGATGCCAAAAGAAAGCAAGAAAGGCGCAGAAGGAGCTGATGAGAGTGGGAACTAGGTCAGTAAAGCTCCACTGTAGCAAAGCCCAGATAGTTATCCTGCAGAGGAGAGACTTGTCTATAGGGGATAATCACACAGGTGTGTCTAAGAAGATGAAGGCTGAAATAGGTTCCTGGGTTTCTCCATTAGGAGGTCAAATCTCCACGGGGTGTGCTGCAGTTCATGGGGTTGCAAAGAGACAGACAGGACTAAGTGACTGAACGGCAACAAATTAGGAGGTCTTCAGATGACTTTTCCATGAGAGTTTCCATGGAATTATGGGGCAGGCAGCAGCTAGTGTGAGATTTTACGTAGCAAATGACTAAAGGGCAAGTGTGTTTTAAGACCAGCCTGTTCTTTCAGAGAAATAGACAACAAAATTTAGTATTCAAGGGAGTAATAGAGACAAAAGAGAAACTGGGGATGGGGGAGAATAAAGAGTTTGCCTGCAGTTAAAACAAAAGGGGGAAATTGCTTGAAACTAAGGACATTGAAGACATGTAGAAGGAGGAGAGCACAGAAGATGAAGCAGAGAACAGGGGGGAGAGATGCGATCACATCACAGGTAATGGAGGGAGCAGGGAGGAAGGGGAAGAGATTTTGAGGTTGAAGGATGCACATGGAGAATATCCGTGCAGAGGCAGATGTAGGACTAGCTAGCAACTTACGTTTTATGTGGAGAGTTCCTTGAAGATTTCAAGCATAAAAAAAGGGGAGAAGAAGCAGGGTGACATTATCAAAGAGGTAGACTTAGAAAATTCTAGAAGTAGAAAAATAGTAGAACAAGTAGAACAAGTCATTTGCCCTCCCTCCAAATTTGCCAGAAGCTGGGACTTGAAGATGCTTCACCTGCCTAACAGGAACAAGTTCCCAGAAAGCAAGACATGATCGATGTGGAGACTGATTCCCTCATCTCTACTACCCATGGCTTCTCTTCAGTAACATGTTGGAAGAAGAGGGAGAAAAAGGCATTCTGATCCCAGGAAAGATTTATGCCCACAAATGACAACCTGAGCATTGCCGGTGTAATCATTAAATTAGCTGGAAAACTTTTCATGAGCTAGAGAACTTCACATACTTATATCACCAACTTTATAAACACAGCCTAATATTTGGCTGGCTTGAGACCTAGTTTGGGGAAGTATTAAGTACATACATGTACACAGCCCCTTAATAAAATAGAATCTGAATAAGGCTTTGCCTCCTCTACTGAGTGTTAAACACTAAGGAGTGTGCATGTATGCATGCTGTTGGTTGACTCATGTCCAGTTCGTTGTAACCTCATGGACCATAGACCACCAGGCTCCTCTGTCCCTGGGATTCTCCAGGCAAGAATACTAGAGTGAGTTGCCATAATCTCCTCCAGGGGAACTTCTTGACCCAGGGATTGAACCCGTACCTCCTCAGTTTGGTGGCTCAGTCATGTATGACTCTTTGCGACCCCATGGACTGCAGCACACCAGGCCTCCCTCTCCATTGCCAACTACCAGAGTTTACTCAAACTCATGTCCATGAAGTTGGTGATGCCATCCAACCATCTCATCCTCTGTCGTACCCTTTTCCTCCCATCTTCAATCTTTCCCAGCCTCAGGGTCTTCTCAAATGAGTTAGTTCTTTGCATCAGGTGGCCAAAGTATTGGAGTTTCAGCTTCAGCATCAGTCCTGCCAATGGATATTCAGGACTGATTCCTTTAGGATGGACTGGTTGGATCTCCTTGCAGTCCAAGGGACTCTCAAGAGTCTTCTCCAACACCACAGTTCAAAAGCATCAATTCTTCGGTGCTCAGCTTTCTTTATGGTCCAACTCTCACATCCATACACGACTACTGTAAAAACCATAGCTTTGACTAGACAGACCTTTGTTGGCAAAGTAATGTCTCTGCTTTTTAATATACTGTCTAGGTTGGTCATAACTTTTCTTCTGAGGAGCAAGTGTCTTTTAATTTCATGGCTGCAGTCACCATCTGCAGAGATTTTGGAGCCCCAAAAAATTAAGTCAGCCACTGTTTCCACTGTTTCCCCATCTATTTGCCATGAAGTGATGGGACCAGATGCCATGATCTTAGTTTTATGAATGATGAGTTTTAAGCCAGCTTTTTCACTCTCCTCTTTCACTTTCATCAAGAGGCTCTTCAGTTCTTTGCTTTCTTCCATAAAGGTGGTGTCATCTGCATATCTGAGGTTATTGATATATCTTGCATATCTGAGGTTATTGATATATCTCCCAGAAATCTTGATTCCAGCTTGTGCTTCACTGAGCCCAGCATTTCTCATGATGTACTCTGCATACAAGTTAAATAAGCAGGATGACAATATACAGCCTTGAGGTAGTTATTTTCCTATTTGGAACCACTCTGCAGTTTCATGTCCAGTTCTAACTGTTGCTTCCTGACCTGCATACAGATTTCTCAAGAGGCAGGTCAGGTGGTCTGGTATTCCCATTTCTTTCAGAATTTTCCACACTTTATTGTGATCTACACAGTCAAAGGCGTTGGCATAGTCAATAAAGCAGAAATAGGTGTTTTTCTGGAATTCTCTTCCTTTTTTGATGATCCAGCAGATGTTGGCAATTTGATCTCTGGTTCCTCTGCCTTTTCTAAAACCAGCTTGAACATCTGGAAGTTCACAGTTCACAGTTCACATACTGCTGAAGCCTGGCTTGGAGAATTTTGAGCATTACTTTACTACTGTGTTCCGCAGAAGGCAATGGCAACCCACTCCAGTACTCTTGCCTGGAAAATCCCATGGACGAAGGAGCCTGGTAGGCTGCAGTCCATGGGGTCGCAAAGAGTCGGACACGACTGAGCGACCTCACTTTCACTTTCACTTTACTAGCGAGTGAGATGAGCACAATTGTGCGGTAGTTTGAGCATTCTTTGACATTGCCTTTCTTTGGGATTGAAATGAAAACTGACCTTTTCCAGTTCTGTGGCCACTGCTGAGTTTTCCAAATTTGCTGGCATATTGAGTGCAGCACTTTCCCAGCATCATCTTTTAGGATTTGAAAGAGCTCAACTGGAATACCATCGCCTCCACTAGCGCTGTTCATAGTGATGCATCCTAAGGCCCACTTGACTTCACATTCCAGGATGTCTGGCTCTAGTTAAGTGATCACACCATCATCATTATCTGGGTCGTGAAGATCGTTTTTGTACAGTTCTGTGTATTCTTGCCACCTCTTCTTAATATCTTCTGCTTTTGTTAGGTCCATACCATTTCTGTCCTTTATTGAGCCCATTTTTGCATGAAATGTTCCCTTGGTATCTCTAATTTTTTTGAAGAGATCTTTAGTCTTTCCCATTCTGTTGTTTTCCTCTATTTCTTTGCATTGATTGCTAAGGAAGGCTTTCTTATCTCTCCTTGCTATTCCTTGGAACTCTGCATTCAGATGCTTATATCTTTTCTTTTCTCCTTTGCTTTTCCCTTCTCATCTTTTCACAGCTATTAGTAAGGCCTCCTGAGACAGCCATTTTGTCTTTTTGCATTTCTTTTTCTTGAGGATGGTCTTGATCCCTGTCTCCTGTAGAATGTCATGAACCTCCATTCATAGTTCATCAGGCACTCTCTCTATCAGATCTAGTCCCTTAAATCTATTTCTCACTTTCACTGTATAATCATAAGGGATTTGATTTAGGTCATACATGAATGGCCTCTCTTTCATTAAATAGATGGCTAAACAGTGGAAACAGTGTCAGACTTTATTTTTGGGGGCTCCAAAATCACTGCAGATGGTGATTGCAGCCATGAAATTAAAAGACATCGACTCCTTCAAAGGAAAGTTATGACCAATCTAGATAGCATATTCAAAAGCAGAGACATTACTTTGCCAACAAAGGTCCATCTAGTCAAGGCTATGGTTTTTCCAGTGGTCATGTATGGATGTGAGAGTTGGACTATGAAGAAGGCTGAGCACCGAAGAATTTATGCTTTTGAACTGTGGTGTTGCAGAAGACTCTTGAGAGTCCCTTGGACTGCAAGGAGATCCAACCAGTCCATTCTAAAGGATATCAGTCCCAGGTGTTCATTGGAAGGACTGATTCTGAGGCTGAAATTCCAATACTTCGGCCACCTTATGCGAAGAGTTGACTCATTGGAAAAGACCCTGATGCTGGGAGGGATTGGGGGCAGGAGGAGAAAGGGACAACAGAAAATTAGATGGCTAGATGGCATCACCGACTTGAGGGACATGAGTTTGAGTGAACTCTGGGAGTTGGTGATGGACAGGGAGGCCTGGCGTGCTGCTATTCATGGGGTTGCAAAGAGTCAGGCACGACTGAGTGACTGAACTGAAGTGAACTGAATGGTCTAGTGGTTTTCCCCAATGTCTTCCATTTTAGTCTGAATTTGGCAATAAGGAGTTCATAATCTGAGCCACAGTCAGCTCCCGGTCTTGTTTTTGCTGGCTGTATAGAGCTTCTCCATCTTTGGCTGCAAAGAATATAATCAATCTGATTTCAGTGTTGGCCATCTGGTGATGTCCACGTGTAGAGTCTTCTCTTGTGTTGTTGGAAGAGGGCGTTTGCTATGACCAGTGTGTTCTCTTGAAATTCTATGTTATTAACATAAATAATTGAGTTGTTTCTTTCATCCCCAAAACTGATTTATTTACATATTTTCATTCTAATTTCTTTAGAAGTATCTTGTGTAACATAGGATCCCTATCTAATGTAATCTTAGACATAAATGTCTTTTAATTGCCATACAGTATTTTCCTTAATCAAAATGCACACAAAATATTTTTATGATTTAATTTTTATGACCAGTGGTTTATAATTCTCTAAATTTACAATTAAATGGTTCTCATTTTTATCTGCATTTTGGATTACCTGCTGCTACTGCTGCTAAGTCGCTTCAGTTGTGTCTGACTCTGTGTGACCCCACAGACGGCAGCCCACCAGGCTCCCCCGTCCCTGGGATTCTCCAGGCAAGAACACTGGAGTGGGTTGCCATTTCCTTCTCCAATGCATGAAAGTGAAAAGTGAAAGGGAAGTCACTCAGTCATGTCCAACTCTTAGCAACCCCATGGACTGCACCCTACCAGGCTCCTCTGTCCATGGGATTTTCCAGGCAAGAGTACTAGAGAGGGGTGCCATTGCCTTCTCCGTTGGATTACCTAGGGAACTTCAAAAATTGCTGATATTTAGGTCCTAGTCCAAAAAATTCTTATTTAATAGTCCTGAGTGTTTTTTGCATTAAGGTATATTTAAATCTCTCCCAGTCACTCATTATAATGTGTAGTCATTGTTGGCAATCACTGCTCTAAATGTTAGAAAACATTTTCGTCTGGTTTGAGTAAGCATGGCAAATTTACTAGGTATATAATTGATCACAATAAATTAAACATGTTATAAATTATGAAAGAGAGTTCACAGACACCGTTGTTTCAAATTGCACCTTTTTTGTCATTTCAAGGGTTTACTTATTTCCTGGTTATGCATCAATATAGATAAGAGGTAAATCTCTCTTTCTAAATGGATAAGATATGCTTGTTTTAAATTTTGATTAGGGACTTTTTGGAAGCGGGTATGGGGGAAAAAGTAGCTTCAACTAAAGGTACATTCTCCAGCAGATCAATGTCAAGAAATAATACAAATTTAAGTCAAAGATATATAGAACTTGTATGCCAGAAAGCTCTCTCTAGCACACTCCTAGGAAAATCTTCATGTATCCTTCAAACTTGGCAAGGGGTGTAGCACTGAAAACCACTGCTCTGTGGTATGGGAGATAATGTTCCTTTCCCCTCCAAGTCAACCCCTACCCTGCTCCCTGCCTCCTGGAAGCTGATCTAAATAGACAGTACTGTAATCTTCCTTACCCTCTGGCTTCTGATTAGGTTTATTCCATGAGTTAGGAGGGAGAGTGAGGTCAGATTTCCTTTCAGTGGGTTTTTCCAGGGCAGACTGATTCCCTTGATTCTAAATCACAGTTCCTTTTAGGTGGCCATCTCTCCATGACTTTCTCCTTCCAGTTTTGAATACTTACTCTCCCTTCTTGTCCCCTAGATCCTAGAGCAATTAACAGACCCAGGGTAGTCACTGTACCTGATGAGTTTCCACACTATCTGAAAATAGTCTCCATACTAAATCATTCTTAAAATATTTTGATTTGCATGTGCTAGGCTGACTCACCTATGGACAGAGAAGTCATCTGTGTGACTCTGTGGCTTTCAAAGGGGTTGCCTGGGATCAAGGATGTCGCCGAACAAGGCTTCTGGCTCCTTGTCTTCTCTAATTAGCATAATGGCTATTTCTGAAGCAAACCTCAACAGACAAACCTGGCGTTTATGGCTCAGTCCATATACAGATCACAGAGAATGAATACTTCAGCTGACATCATCCAAAACGAATACAATGAGTACATGGACAGTCTGCTCAGGATGGTTTCTTGCCCACATCTACATGCTTGGTGAGTGAGGGATAACCCATCAGATAAACACCAAGGGAGGAATGTCAAACATATACAATACTTATACTCTTCCATCACTTTTCCCCATTTGCCCCCTATTTATATACAATTCTGTCTTTTGTTGTTCACAAATTGTTTCTTGAAAATTGATCTACTTTTCTTAGCTAGAGTGTAAGTTTCATGGGATCATAAACCACAAACATATTTCTTTGTACTCTCTTCCAGCTCTCCTGTCTTTTGCATGGAATCAAGCTTATCTGTTGTTGTTCATTTGCTCAGTCTTGCCTAACTCTTTGTGAACCCGAGGACAGCAGATTGCCCAGCTTCCCTGTCCTTCACTATCTCCTGGAGTTTGTTCAGACTCATGTCCATTGAGTTGATGATTGGATAATCATCTCATCTCTAAGTTTATCTAATGAGCTCTTAATTTCAATTATTGTATTTTCTTGATTCATTCATTCAGCAAAATATTTATTGAGTTCCCAATTGGTGCTAGCCATTGAATGGATTATAAAAATGAACAGAAGATCCTGACTAGTGTTAATTATCTGAGCATAATGACAATTGATTTTTTAAAGATAGATTAATTGAAAAGATAATATGCCCTTATTCATCTTCCACAAACTCCATCCACTCTCACTGTGACTGTCAGAGTTCTTGGTTGAAAACAATACGAACTAACTCTGGGTAACTTAAGCAGAAATGGAACTTATTGGGACAATATTTTGTAAATTACAGACTCAACAAGAAGTCCGGAGAACCAGTTCTAGAAAATAGGCAGACATCTAAGCAGGCTAGGCAGGAGCAGATGAGAGTTGCGGTGGAACACGGGTGGGGAACAGAGCACTGATGATGGCTGCCTGGCTGCATCACTGCACTCTTGACCTTGATGTCTGTCTAGAGACTGGAGAGGAGAGGCCAGCTTCAGCTGTCTCTGCGCCTTGTGACATACTCACTCCAGACCCTGGGTGCCCATGGTGATCATCTGTAGAGGCAAATGAAGGTTCTTGCCAATTGTTAGGGGTCTGGGACAATAAGGGCATTCAGTGCTTCTGAGAGGTGGCAGTCCACTTCCAGTTAAGACCCTCTCACTGGAATATTTCCCAAATAAGGGAGGACTGCATGTCAGAGGCCAAAAATGCTCGTAAGTGTCCACTCTATTCATATAGAGAACTTCACAGCCAACACACTGGCAATAGTGTTCTATATTGGTAAACAACTCAGAAAGTGCTTAATATTCCAGACATCCATGGAGGCAGTGTTTTCAGGATAAATATTAATGATTTCCCCAGGAACTGAGCTATTTGTGGCAGAATTTGTCATTGTTAGGTCACACAAATATTTGCCAAGACATAAAAGAGCAAAGCTAATTCATTCATTTCAATAAATATTTACTGACCACATGTTAAGGGTAAGGTGGTGGGAGCTGAAGAAACCTAGCTAACCTGCCTTCTGCCATTTCAGCATGCATTGCCAGCCTAGGCTTGGGGCCTTGGGGTTGCAAGGACCTCACTTTACTGAAGTTTAACCCAGTATCTCCCCCGCTTTCTTTACTTAGTGCCTATCTTGGTGAAGACTTAGAAAAGGAGATTATAGGACTGGTAAATGCGGGGGAAAGGAAGTGAAAAGCAAGGGAGAAAAGGAAAGATATACCCAACTGAATGTAGTTTCAGAGAAGGAGGAAAGCTAAGAAGTCCTTCTTAAGTGAACATGCAAAGAAACAGAGGAAAACAATAGAATGAGAATATTAGAGATCTCCTCAAGAAAGTTGGCTCTATCAAGGGAACATTTCATGCAAGAATGGGTACGATAAAGGACAGAAATGGTAAGGACCTAACAGAAGCAGATGAGATTAAGAACAGGTAGCAAGAATACACACAACTATAGAAGAAAGGTCATAATGACCTGGATAACCAAGATGGTGTGGTCAGCCATGTAGAGCTGGACATTCTGGGTATGAAATCAAGTGGGCCTTAGGAAGCATCACTATGAACAAAGCTAGTGGAGGTGACAGAATTCAAGCTGAGATATTTAAAATCCTAAAAGATGATCCTGTGAAAGTGCTACACTAAGTTGGCAGCAAATTTGGAAAACTCATCAGTGGCCAGAGGACTGGAAAAAGTCAGTTTTCATTCTAATCCCAAAGAAGGGCAATGCCAAAGAATATTCCAACTACCAGACAGTTGGAATGGTAGCAAAGTTATGCTCATTTCACATGCAACAAAGTTATGCTCAAAATCCTTCAAGCTAGGCTTCAGCAGTATGTGAACCAAGAACTTCTAGATGTACAATCTGGGTTTCAAAGTGGCAGAGGAACCAGAAATCAAATTGCCAGCATTTGTTGGATCATGGAGAAAGCAAAGGAATTCTAGAAAAACATCTGCTTCATTGAATACACTAAAATCTTTGTGTTGATCACAACAAACTGTGGAAAATTCTTAAAGAGATGGGAGTACCAGATCACCTTACCTGTTTCCTGGGAAACCTGTATGCAGGTAAAGAAATGACAGTTAGAATCAGACATGGAAAAATGGACTGATATAAATTTGGGGAAGGATAATGCAAGACTGTATATTGTCACCCTGCTTATTTAACTTATATGCAGAGTACATCATGTGAAATGCTGGATTGGATGAATCACAAGATGGAATCAAGATTGTCAGGAGAAATATCAACAACCTCAGATATTCAGATGATACCACTCTAATAGCAGAAAGTGAAGAGCTTCTTGATGAGAATGAAAGAGGAGAGTAAAAAAGCTGGCTTGAAGCTCAAATTAAAAACCCAGTCCCATCACTTCAAGGCAAATAGAAGGGGAAAAAGTGGAAACAGTGACCGATTTTATTTTCTTGGGCTTCAAAATCACTGCAGATGGTGACTGGAGCCATGAAATTAAAAAATGCTTGCTCCTTGGAAAGTGGGCTTCCCATGTGGCTCAAGTTGTAAAGAATCTATCTGCCAATTGCAGAACCGGAGATGGGGTTCAATCTGTGGGTCAGGAAGATCTCCTGAAAGAGGAAATGGTAACCCAGTCCAGTATTCTTGCTGGGAAATGGACAGAGGAGCCTGGTGGGCTATAATCCATAGAGTTGGAAAGAGTCAGACATGACTGAAGTGAATGAGCATAGCATCCCTTGAAAGGAAAGCTATGACAAACCTAGACAGCATATTAAAAAGTAGATACGTCACTTTCCCTTCAACAGCAAGGAGCTCAAACCAGTCCATCCTAAAGGAAATCAACCCTGAATATTCTTTGGAAGGACTGTTGCTGAGGCTGAAACTTCAATACTTTGGCCACCTGATGCGAAGAGCTGACTCACTGGAAAAGACCCTGATGTTGGGAAAGATTGAAGGCAGAAGGAGGAGGGGGTGACAGAGGATGAGATTGTTGGATGGCATCACCGACTCAACAGACATAAATTTGAGAAAATTTCAGGAGATAGTGGAGGCCAGAGGAGCCTGACATGCTACAGTCCATGGGGTAACAAAGAGCTAGATATGACTTAGTGACTGAACAATAAAAACAAAAATGCAGAAGATAAAGGTGAAAGTGAAGTTGCTCAGTCATGTCTGACTCTTTGCTACCCCGTGGACTGTAGCCTACCAGGCTCCTCCATCCATGGGATTCTCCAGGCAAGAATACTGGAGTGGGTTGTCATTTCCTTTTCTAGGGGATCTTCTCGACCCAGGGATTGAACCCGGGTCTCCTGCATTGCAGGCAGATGCTTTACCCTCTGAGCCACCAGGGACCAATGTAAAAAAATTTACTGTTAACCTTTTGGGTAAAAAACATCAAGAGCTACAAGAACATTCTAGCTATAAAGATGATATAAAAGATAAAAAAATTTTTTTTTCTTCTAAGCAAAATATTGAAAGTCATCTTTTATTTTCCTTGTCCCCTACATCTACCAGCTGCTCTATGCCAAATTGAAGATAGTGCCATACAAACTGGACCCTTGGAACTGCCGATTCTACAAAAGCTACACTATTCTGTGGTGCTTTTTACTAAGGGTTCATGTTTATTCTTTCCCTTGGTCTTCACAACAATCCTATGAAGTAGCTAAGGACTATCATGCCCACATTGTAAACTAGCAGACTGATTCTCATAGAGGATAAGTAGCTGGCTTGGTCAAACAGCAGGTAAATATCAGAGTTAGGAGTCAAATCTAGCTTTACCTGACTTCAAACCTGAACTCTCAACCACAGCTCTACACATTTTTTTTTTTTTTACTTAAAAAGTGTAAAGCATCACTTAAGAAACATACAAGTCTAGGAGTTATTTCTTAGACTGGAAACAGACATTCAGTAGGAGGTAGCAACTGGGACATTTCACTTTAGAGTTTGATGTGTGTAAGCTTGTTTATTATAAGAATATTGATAATGTTATTTGGGCCATGAAATGGAAATTAGGTGTTTTGTGTGGTGGATCCTAGCTGCTATCTTAGACGTCTTTATATAACTTCCTGCTCTTGGTAGACAATCTCCAGACAAAGTCTAGAGATCCCTGTCACTGCCCATGGCTGGCTGCAGGATGTACAAGGTAAGCTATATGCAAGCAAGTCCTTATTCTTTCTGTAAGTCAGCTTTTGCAATGAATTCACAATCTCATCTTTTCTTATATAAATACTACTGGATATTTTTTGCAAGAATCTTTTAAAAATGAAAGGCTGGGTCGCAGAATTGACTTTATAGGACACTGCACGTGCCAAAGCCATTTCGATCCTTACTTCATTTCAAAATGCCTCTGTGGCTGGATTTTTCATTTCTTTCCCTTATTTTAGATCATTATAACACATTTTATAGGTCAGTGTCAAACAGCAAGTCTTCACCATGCCTAAGCTGTTGTTGGAAATCACGCCAGAACACACAACTGTATCCACCAAGTTAATGGAAATGCAACATCGTGGCTGGAATTTTACATCAGTGAAAATCACGAAAACTCACGAACCCAGTTCCCACAACACAGAGAAAAAAAGACTGGTTCTTTCTCCTGTGAGCAGCCAACCCACAGGCCATTAATGACTCCTTTTGTGGAATAGGCGGCCCTTACTAGTTCCCATTTCAATAAACCATAAACTTTTACATACACACTAAACACCAGGGAACTCGCAATCTTTTCACCATTATCTGCACCCACCAAATGTGTATCTATGCAGGGACCAAAGCACAAGACAAAATGCTTCTCCTTTAAAAACCTTATATTTTGATTCAGCCAGCACCCGCTGTGACCCCAGGAGTGTAGCAACGTGGGTCATAAGGTTTTCTAGTCCCTCTGGGGCTCAGTGGATGCACTATTTTGCAGCTACAGTTTCCACTTGACCTTAAACATCCTATCTTTAGCTGAGCAGCCTAACAGGAGCAAAAGTAAGGAGCAGTTCTCAATTTGGTGGTACCTTAGAATCATCTGAAAAGTAAAAAAAAAAAATCCTGATGCTTATGCTGCGTCAGACTAATACCATTAGAATCTCTGGAGGTGGGAGCCAGGCGTTGCTATTTTTGGATCTTCCTGGGTGGATGTGGGCCCGGGCTGAGGACCTGAGAGGAGCATGGCCTTCTTTTTTCTCTTTCTGGCCTTTTTGGTTTGTTCTTAATCAGGTCTCCTCTCTCCCTCTCCCACAATCATTCCTATTGTGGGGAATGATATTTTCCCCACAATAACAAGAAAGTTTAATGTTTTCCCTAAATAAAAAAGGCCTCCTTGAAGGAAAAAAAAAAAGTTTTAAACAGATTGCCTGATTTCCAGCACCATGGCCGGCCACGCCACAGAAGCTGTGGGTAGATTGTGTGTTTTCTACTCAACCTCAAAGCTTATTAGGAAAGAAATCGACAGTTCTGACTACTTTAAGAAATCCCAGGGACTGTGGATTGTCAGGGGCTATTAGAAAGACCAGTGTTTCTTTTTACATGGGCCCTGGGCCATTTGCCCAAGTCATTAGACCCTGCTTCCAGGCCACTTGAATGTGTGGGGCAGAGCCTAGTAACTTGCATTCTAACAAGCTTTCCAATGATTTGAACACTGGAAACTATTGAAGAAGCTGGTTGGCTCTCTAAAAGCAGTGCCACCTCTAAAATGTAAGCTTATCCCAAAGATTCAGAGAAGGCAATGGCACCCCACTCCAGTACTCTTGCCTGGAAAATCCCATGGACGGAGGAGCCTGGTAGGCTGCAGTCCCTGGGGTCGCTACCAGTCGGAAGATTGAATTTGAAGAAATGGTGAGTATCATGTTAATGAGAATGAATTTTCATAAAGGGTTAAAATACACTAGAAATACATAGTTTTCCTTGAAGTTCTTGGGGCTCATGATGCCGAGTGTATTTGACCGTGTGTTTTCAATGGATAAATCAGAGGCTCTTGGAGGGGAAATACATCTAAACTTGCACTGAAATTGTATGCTTCTGCATCCATCTGTATTTTTGATACAGCCTGGACCACTTTCTTTCTATGTGACCTTCAATAAATTAACTAGTCCTCCCTCTGATTAGCATCATCTGTGAATTTGTTAGGGGAAGCACACTGATTGAAACCGCCCACCCTGGCCAGGCACCATAGTAACCATTTGCATGAGTTGTTTTATGACAGGAGATCCTGATAAGGAATACGGAACTAATAAGCCACCACCAACCGGAAGAGTTTGGGAAAGGTAGAAAGGAGGTACAGCGTATCCGTCCACTTCCCAGAATCCCTCTCGCTAGCATCCATCATGGCTGAGTGATGCATGAGCCACCAGGAAAGACTCTGAATTAGAATGATTGGCCAAAGACTACCCGGAAACTAATCCCATCACCATAAAACCCGAGACTGTGAGCCACACGGCAGAGCAGTTCTCCTGGGTTCCCTTAACCCTACTGCTCTCCACCCTGGTGCCCTTTCCCAATAAAATCTCTTGCTTTGTCAGCACGTGTCTCCTTGGACAATTCAATTTCCAAGTGTTAGACAAGAGCCCAGTTTAGAGCCCTGGAAGGTGTCCACCTTCCTGCAACAAATTGGGGACCCCAATGACTCAAAGACTGAATGAAACTTCAATGGTATGATAACTGTGCTTTGTGCCTGGTAAGACCTGGCCCAGCTGCTGGCTGTCACTCGCACTCCTGCTGTCCAGGCCAATAGCCTTGTGTTGCAGGAAACTCTCAGAAGCGTTAGTCTTGCCAAGTGCATGTCAGTCAGTTTTGTGGCTGAGCTGGGACTTGAGCCCAAGGGTCCCAACAGGACGCAGTTCTCTTTCTATTTCACCCCAGCATCTGAATCGAGATGCTTGACTCAGATTTGTATCACGCTGAGCAAGGAACTCAAAGCAATGATTTGAATTCCTTATGTGACAGAGAAAGATACATTTTAAATGTAAAATCCTTCCCTTCTCCTGCCTTGTAAAGAGAAAGGACACTTTGTCATGCTAGGTACCTGGCGTTTGTCATGCTCCAGAGAGAGGTGAAAGGTGGAGAGGATGAGAAAGCTGAGGAGGCAAAATTGTGCTGTAGGAAAAAAGATGGAGCCAAAGGGAGAAACCAAGATTCCAGGACCAAGGTGGGGCAGGCAGATGGAAAGAGGGGAGAAGCCCATAAAGATTGGATTAAAGAGACAGGAACTGCCTCAAGGAGTGGAATTCCTGAAAGAAAATAAATATTCAAGAGGGATTATTAGGAAAGTTTGGTCTCCAAGTATACACAGTACAATCTGTTTATCCTGTCTCCAAGACTCCTCCCCAAAAGATCCACATTGCTTATAAATGGTTCTAGAGTCCATTTTGGGTTTGTTTGCATGATTGCTTTTTAGAATGTGTTGGTGCAGAGTTAGGCATAAAGAAAGAGTAGAAACATTTAAGACAGTGGCACTCATTTGGGTAAATATTGTATCACCACTCCTCTCTGGAATTTAAAAATTACAGAAGCTAAATAAACCATCCACAAATTAACAGGTTTTGCTAAATGAGTCAGGTCTTCTCTCTATGTCAGGAGTCCTCTCCCAAGCTAAGGGGTAGTTCCCAGGCTGCACTCCCAGGGCAAGCAGAGCTGCCAGTTAAGTCTGTGCATCCAGCATGAGGCATTGTGAGACCCTCAGGCGCTGGTTTTCCATGGCTGCTTCCTTCCCATTGCCTCCCCACCTCATTTACAGTCTGCATCCTCAATTCTTTTGCATCCATACTCCATCTTTAAATTTCCATCAAACTACAGTTTTTATCTGCACCTATTTTCCTTGATTTCTTATCCTTCTCCTGGCCTGCTATTTATAACTTGCATCAGTTTCTCAAACTTGATTCTTAACTCCCTTCCCAAGGACTGGCTTTCCTTTCTGTCTGTTGTTCTTATTGTCTCTGACTTGCTAGCTCTTGGACTTCCCAGGTAGTCCTAGTGGTAAAGAACCTGCCTGCAAATGCAGGAGACATAAGAGAGTCGGGTTCAATCCCTGGGTCAGGAAGATACCTTGGAGGAGGGCGTGGCAACCCACTTCAATATTCTTGCATGGAGAATCCCATAGACAGAGGAGCCTGGCAGGCTACCGTCTGTTGGGTTGCAGAGTCAGAAGCAACTGAAGCAGCTTAGCACGCACACATGTACCCTTGTTCTAAGACATTCCTGGTGACACCTCCCTCCATGCAGCTTCTCCCACAAGGCCACGACCCAGAGACTAGTCTGCCGCCTCTGTTGAGCTCAGTCCTGCCCCTGAAAGCACCATAGATGAAGTCAATGTCCCTTTGTAAAGAAGGCTGTTGTGTTCCCTATCCACTCTTAAACCACCCAAGGGTCTGACTTGATGCCGAGTGTAGACGTCTGCACACAGGATTTCCGGATCATGATCTGCAGTAGCACCCTCACGTTTCTGAGGCAATGATAGGCCAACAAACACACATGTTCCAGGAAGATATTTCTGTGGATATGTGTGGAGACACATAACGATGCCTGTGTGTAGGTCTAATTACATTTGTTGTTCTTTTTTAAAGAGAGATTTTAATTAGAAATTAACACGTGCTCTATGCTGTTTTCCTTTAATCCTTAATCAATTCTATTCAAGCGTAGCAAAGAGATTGAAGATATATTTTGTATTTTTAAAAGCCCCATCTGTTTTCTCATCTACTGAAATACAAAAAAGAAAGAAAGAAAAGAAAAGAAAAACCCCACTTGTACTGTATAGTTTTCCCCAGGAAGTCACATCATTTTCATGCAGAAGGCAAATTGCCTTCTGAGGTCATTGACATAACATGATTTAGCTCCAAAACTAATTGGAGCAATACTATTTATGGTCTGAGTAAAACATTTTTGTGAGAAATGAGTCTACCGAACTCTGTCACTCTTTACTACCTTTTAAAATCAGCACATTTTCACCATGAGAGCCGCACAGTTCTTTCTATGGACTCCCTACCCCACATTTCGGTTCTGCTCGTTCGCTGGGCAACGCACTTGGGGGGATGTGAAAAAGAGATAATTGCAAAAACATGGGGCTTTCTGCTTTTGCTGCCAGCTTTCCCACCCCAAATAATATATTGGAATCTCACGTTATTCTTTGTGAATAAAGCATAGAGTTCTTTTGAAGGAAAATACACAAAGGAAAAGTGATTTGTTTGAAGGGAGGAAAAAACTGTAGTTAAGGTTATCAGCCTTTTTGTTTTTAACTGTTGTCAAGTATGAGACAGAGAATTCAAAGTGAATTCATTCAACTTACATGAATGGTTTTTGGGGGTGTGTGTGTTAACTTTTCCTTTTGGGGGGTCTCCATCGCTACCTCGGCAAGGGGTGGCTGCGCGAGCCCAGCCCCCAACCCCTTCCCTTCCTGGACTGTAGTCCCCGCGGTCACATGCCAATGTGCTGATGGTCGCATTTTCCATCAGCAGCATTTGGCTATTTGGCATAGTCCTCAAGCAATCGTGCAGACTTGGAGTTGCCTGCAGTGTGGCTCATGTGTTCCTCATAGACCGTCTGGACAACTGTGATTCTCAGAGGCAATTAATTGTTAAATGTTTAAAGTAAAGACATAAGTTATCTTTGTCAAATCTGTGCACTCTGTTTCTGAACATGGTCTGGCATTGCTCTGGCTTTCAGGATAGTGCAACGATTCTACAATTAGTGAAAAATGGATTTGGAAGTGAAGCACTACTTTGGCACTTTTCTGCAAAAAGAGCTGAACAATTCAGGTCCCAAATCTGGCTTTCCTTGCCCTCTTTTTACACCCACTGAGACATGGTGTGCAGAGAAAGTCACTGTTTAACTAGAAACACCTATGTGCACAACTTAACTGCTACAGCATTTGCAGTATATACAGCATTTATATATATACACACTTGCCAAAGTATTTTTTGCTCCATTGCTGATTTTCAAGCAAGCAAGTGGTTAAAACAATTTCTAAACAGTGACTGCCGTTTTGTAAATTTCATTCATTTTATGTTCTCAGTAATAAATGCTTCCTGTTAAGTGAAACATCTTTGGAAAGTCTGGTGGAAAAATAAGAAGCATGGAAGGGTAATCTGGCCTTTCCCGGTAGGTAGTGGGGGTGGAAACTTGATCCCTTTTCTTTTCCTTTATTGCACAGCTAGTCAGTGCTCCACAGAAATGGCCCTATGCAAGAGTGTACAAAGCCTGCCTCTGTGGTAGTTTGTAGGCTCAGCTAAGGTACACTGGATCTTTAATGCCTTTGGGAAAGGGTGAGCATACCATTGGGCTTCTCAGGTGGTGCTAGTGGTAAAGAAGCCACCTTCCAATACAGGAGACACAAGAGATGTGGTTCAATCCTTGGGTCTGGAAGATCCCCTGGAGGAGGGCTTGGCAACCTACTCCAGTATTCTTGCCTGGAGAATCCCATGGACAGAGGGTCCTGGTGGGATACAGTCCATAGGATCATGAAGAGTCAGACATGACTGAAGTGACTTAGCATGCACGCATGCATGGGCACATTGTCACCACTTGGCTAGGTATTTATTCTTCAGGAATAATCTAAGTGTGGGGAAAGCATAATTAATTAATAGCAGATCTGAAACCTTCCTCCAAGATTGATACTTAGTTACTGAAATCAGTCACTGAGCCATCCTGAGGACTCTGGAAGGGGTGGACAAAAGATTGTGTGATAGAAACACATCCATTGATGTGTTTCTCTTCTATTTGTAATTGTCTCCTACAAACCCATCCCTTCCATCAAATGTACATGTTCAGGATATATGAAAAAAAAAGTTAAAAGAAAGAAGAGGACAAAATTGCAATGAGTTATTAAGAATATTTGGGCATTATTTTGAGGGAAATGAGTGACTTATGTGGGATGTCAGGCAATCTAGAGAAAATATATTGGGTAATTCCACTTGGTCACTAGTTATAATGCTCAGAACACTGAGGCACTGGCCCTGTGAACATGTGATGAATATGTGAGCCCAGAAGTAGCCAGATCACTCAATCATGCAATGCCTTCAGTCTGGGAGCTACACGGCTTTGTGCATGGGGAGAAGAGGACCACCACTAGAAGTGCCCCCGATCTTTCCTAATTCAGCACTGATTTTGTGAACTGGATAACTGTGTTCCTTTGAAGATGTTTGTCAAATAATTAGTCTCAATATTCAAATAAACCTGAATTTATCTTAGAGGAAGCTGATCTTGTTACTAGTTGAAATAAATATGCCTTTGGAATTTTCTTTTCTGGTTCTTTTATTTTTCTAGGCACCAATGGAAGGCAGAAGAAATTCCCCAGTGGATCCAAAGTCTATCCATTAGCAGCCATTTAAATGACGTGTTTTCTTTTTTTTTTTCCCCCAAAGCACACACATTCTTTGCTGGTGAGTGAACAGATGGAAATGTGGCATCCTTCCTGCCACCCTTCATAGTAAGACACATTCCTTCTATTCTCTAAATAAACTTGACGCAGGCTAAGCTTTCCAGACCTCATCTGTAGAAATTCTAAATTCATGCAAATGCATTATCATGCCAGTGAATTAAAGGAGAGAAGCAGAATTTAGAAATAGAGCTGAAGGAAAAAAAGCTTCATGAGGACCACCCTGAAATGGTGTAGAGATTCAATGTCTGTTTCCAATCATTGGCTTCTGGAAGAGAGTGAGTTCTGTTTACAGTAGTTCCAAACCAGGTGAGAATGAAGGAGTCATCTGTGTCCAGGAGGGCAGGTCAGTGTGGCTTGTGACAAGTTGTGACCTGTGTTGTGAGTGAGGTCAGATTTTTTTTTTTTTAAATGATTTATGTGTCTTTGAAACTTAGGCTGTAGTTAGGCAGATAGGATGGAGAAAGAAAAGGCAGAAGAGAGAGGGTCAGAGGGTGTGATGGGACATCAGGATTGGGAAGTCCTGGTTTTGAGTTTGCCTCTGACAGGTAATAGTTGCTTCAGGCAATTTGTTTCTATTCTGTGAGCCTCAACTTAGTTACCTTAAAAATGACTCTGTTAGATGAGTGACTCTCACACTATTTGATCTACAGACTTGCCACGATTTTGAAAATTGAGGCCTCCAAAGGGCTTTTGTTTACATAGGTTCTATCTGTTGATAATTACCATATTAAAAATTAAAATGTGCAAATCTTTAAAATAGTAATTTATTTAAAATAGTAATAACAAGCCCTTTTCATGTTAACATATGATTATGAAAATTATATTTTCCAGAGCAGAAATAAATTTAGGGAGAAGTATAACATCATTCTACAAAAAATGCAGATCAGTGTTTTGACTTAATAGGAGACTGCCAGATTCATATGTCTGCTTCTGCAGATTGAATCTGTTGCAATTTCACGTATCATGTTATCTTTGGAAAACTGCACTGTACATGCATAGAAGAAAGAGTGAAAAAAGCAAAATATTGACCAAATGTTATGGAAATAATTTTAATCTTCTATGCTTCCAGAAAGGGTCTTGGGGATAGGAAAGTCTATGTTTGCTTTCCCAAGACATTAATACTGCTCTCTTTGTTTCATGCATGAAAAATACACACCAAATCTTTGATGACTGCGCACCTATCCTCTCATCCATGGTCTTCAGACCTTGGAAAAAGGCAGGGTGGATGGCTGGTCTCTGAAATGCCCAAATTCCCCCTCCCTATTCTCCTTAGTTCTCCAAAGAAGGCAATGGAAACTTCACAGGCCGTTTCTGGCAGTGCCAGTTGTCTATACCATACCACCACCTCCCCCTTCCCTTTCCCATCTGGGAAGCTAGTCCCATGGAGCAGACCTATGATGTGAAGCCTCTACTGCAAAACAGAATGGGAGAGCAGTCTCCATCCCCTTGAACTGAGGGCATTTACTGGCTCTTCCCAAGATGCAGAGGAAAGAACATGGGCTTTGAAATCCGATAGTATTGGATTGATCTACAATTCTGCCACTTATGTGGCCATGGACACATTAATTAATATGTTTTATCCTCAGTTTTCTTGTTTCTAAAATGAAGTTAACCTGTGTGGTTGATATATGGATTAAATGTGATAAGAATGTTCACTGTTCACTTGTCTATGTGAAGAAATTTTCATTAGATTGTTATTCTCCATCTTTTCATTTTGAGGATCCCTTTATGTTACAAGAAGTTTTGTGACTGCTAAAAGAACTTCTGTGTATGTGAGTTCTATCTGCTAATATTTCTCATATTAGAATTTTTTCTTTCATTTTTAAGGCAGAAAGTAAATTTTACCCTTTTTATAAAAAGTTTTATACAAACAATTTAAGTCTATGATCTATTTTTGAGTTAATTTTTGTAAAGAGTACAAGATATGGATCAAAACTCTTATTTTTGGTGCATGGCAATCCAAATTTTCCAGTATATTCTGTTGAAAAGAGCATCCTTTCTTCACTGAACTATGTTTGTCCCTTAGTTGAAAATTCTTCTTTCATATATGAGTGGGTCTATTTCTGGACATTTTTTTCTGTTCCAATGATCTATATGCCTATCTTTCATTAATACCATACTCTCTTGATTATTGTAGCTTTATATAGTAAGTCATGAAGTTAAGTAATATGAATTCTTTATTCTTCCTTTACAATAGTTTTTTGGCTACTCAGTTTCTTTAACATCATATATATTTTAGAGTCAACTTGCCAGTTTCTACAAAACGTTATTCTGGAATTTTGATCAAAATTGCATTGAATCTTTTGAGCAGTTTGTGGAGAATTGACATGGAGCATCCATTGAGTCTTCTAGTCTCTTGACATATTTACAATTTATGTATTCTTTGATCTTTTTTATCAGAGTTTTTAACTTTCAGTGTCTATATTTCACATGCATTTTCTTATATTTATACCTAAGTACTTTGATGCTTTTGAACTGTGGTGTTGGAAAAGACTCTTGATAGTCCCTTGGACTGTAAGGAGATTCAACCAGTCCATTCTAAAGGAGATTGGTCCTGGGTGTTATTTGGAAGGAATGACGTTAAAGCTGAAACTCCAGTACTTTGGCCACCTCATGCGAAGAGTTGACTCATTGGAAAAGACTCTGATGCTGGGAGGGATTGGGGGCAGGAGAAGGACGGGATGACAGAGGATGAGATGGCTGGATGGCATCACCGACTCAATGGACTTGAGTTTCAGTGAACTCCGAGAGTTGGTGATGGACAGGGAGGCCTGGCATGCTGCAATTCATTGAGTCGAAAAGAGTCGGACACGACTGAGCAACTTAACTGAATTGATTTTATGTTTTTGGTGCTAATATAAATGAATCTTTAGATATTTCAGTTTCTGATCATTCATTCATATAGAACTTCACTTGATTTTTTAAATTTTTATTTAATTTTTTTATTTTTATTTAATTTAAATTTATTTATTTTAATTAGAGGCTAATTACTTTACAATATTGTATTGGTTTTGCCATACATCAACATGAATCTGCCACGGGTGTACACATGTTTTTTAAAGTAAGATTATTTATTCCTTGGCTTGTATAAACTTCATTTGATTTTCATACATTGATCTTGTGTCCTGTAATCCTGATAAACTCATTTATGATGCTTAGAGCTTTTTCTCATTTTTTTTTTGTAGATTCTTTGGGATTTTCTACATAGACAATCATATTGTCTGTGAATAGAGACAGTTTTATTGCTTCCTTGGCAAACTATGTGCTTTTTATTTTTTTTTCTTCCCTTATTGCACTGGCTTAGACCTATAGTTTGATATTGAATAGAAGCAATGGGAACAAATGTCCTTATCTTGTCCCCCTTCTTAGTGAGGAAGCATTCAGTATTTCTCCATTAACTATGATGCTAGTTCTAGGACTTTTGTAAATGACCTTTATCAAGTTGAGGAAGTTTCTTGTTTTTCTAACTTGCTGAGAATTTTTTTTTTTTAATAAAGAATGGATGTTAACTTTGTTAAGTGTTTTTTCTGTTTCTATTGAAATGATCATATGGTTTTTATATGTTAGCCTGTTGCATCCATTAACTCAAACATGGCACCAGCCTTGCATTCCTAGGATAAACTCCACTTGTTCATCATGTGTTATCTTTTTTCATATACTTTTGGTTCAATTTACTAAAATTTATTAAAAATTTTTGTTTCTATTTTTGTGATGAAAATTGATCTATAATTTTCCTGTAATGTTCTATTCTAATTTTGATATCAAGTAAACCTGACTTCATATATAAATTGAAAACTATTCTCTCCTCTTCAATTTTCATGAAGTGTCTGTTTAGAATGTTTATACTTATTGGTAGTACAATTCACCAATGAAGCCATCCAGTTCTGGAATTTCCTGTGAGTAGCAGTAGAGGATGAGATGGTTGGATGGCATCACAGATTCAATGAGCATGAACTTCAGCAAGCTCCAGGAGATGGTGAGGGACAAGAAAGCCTGGTGTGCTGCAGTCCATGAGTGCAGAGTTGGATTGCAGAGTTGGACACGACTTGGCAACTGAACAACAGCAAGTTTTCTGAATAGAAATTCAATTTTTTTTAACAGATATGAGGCTATTAAAGTTATCTATTTATTATTGGGTAAGCTTTGGCAATTTGTGTTTGTTATGCATTGAATTATTTGATCTCAAAATGTATATAAATTTATATAAATCAACATATGTTGAAGTCCTAATCTGAAACTATAAATTGCAGATGTAAATAATTAAAACAAGGTCATAATGAAGTACAGTGGACTCCCAACCCATTATGGTTGCTGGGGACACAGGAGAATACCATGTGAAGATTAAGGCAGAGATCAGGATTACCTGGGTGGGCTTTTGGTAATCACAAGAGTCCTTATCAGAGGGAGACAGAAGTTTGGAGACGAGATAATTCTGTGCTGATGGCTTCAGAAATAGAGGAGTGGACATGAAGCAAGGAATATAGTCTGATTTTAGGAGCCAGAAAATGCAAGGAAACAGATTCTCCCCTGAAGCCTCCAGAGGAAACCCAGCCCTGTGGACCCATTTTAGAATTTTGACCTCCAGAACTGTGAGAGAATAGATCTGTCACTTTCACTAATTTTGTGCTAACTTGCTACAGGTACAATAAGAAAATAATACAATAACTATACATTTTCTATTTTTCCAATGGTTGTTTTAGGGTTGATAGTATATGCCCTCACTTATTAGAATCTACATTTAAGTAATATTATATATATTCATGGATGGAGGAGCCTGGTAGGCTGCAGTCCATGGGGTCACTAGGAGTCGGACACGACTGAGTGACTTCACTTTTACTTTTCACTTTCATGCATTGCAGAAGGAAATGGCAATCCACTCCAGTGTTCTTGCCTGGAGAATCCCAGGGACGGGGGAGCCTGGTGGGCTGCCGTCTATGTGGTTGCACAGGGTTGGTCATGACTGAAGCAGTAGCAGCAGCATCATATATATTCAGGTACATTATAAGAACCTTAAGATGTATACTCCTCCTTCTCCTCTCCCAGTCTGCATCCCAGTGTCGTCATATCTTTTTATTTCACATTATTCATAAATCTCATCATATATTATATTAATTTTGCTTTACTTTTTTAAAATTTAAATTTATTTATTTTAATTGGAGGCTAATTACTTTACAACATTGTATTGGTTTTGCCATACATCAACATGAATCCACCATGCGTGTAAAATGATGTTGAAATTTAGGTAAATATATTATATTTTTACCCACGTATTTACTGTCTCCAGTGCTATTCATTCCTCCATGTACATACATGTTTCTCTCCAGTGTTATTTTCCCTGCCTGAAGTCTTTATCATCTTCTGCAGTGCACCTGCTGATTTTTTCCCTAGTTTTATATATCTTAAAAAGTCTTTATTTTGCCTTTATTTCTGATGAGAAATATGCTGTCATTTTCAATATGAATCATATTATCTTGCTTTTTTGCATGCTCAGTCATTTTTTATTGAATGCAGACATTGTGAATTTTAGCTCATTGGATGCTGGATATTCTGATATATTTAAAAATATTTTGAGCTTTATTCTGAGACATAGTCAAGTTGGTGGTAAATAATTTAATCCTTTTGAGATGTGCTTTATAGCTTTGTTAACTAGGACTAAAACAACTTTTGCTGCTGCTGCTGCAAAGTCGCTTAAGTCGTGTCCGACTCTGTGCGACCCCATAGATGGCAGCCCACCAGGCTCCCCCGTCCCTGGGATTCTCCAGGCAAGAACACTGGAGTGGGTTGCCATTTCCTTCTCCAATGCATGAAAGTGAAAAGTGGAAGTGAAGTCACTCAGTCGTTTCCGACTCCTAGTGACCGCATGGACTGCAGCCCACCAGGCTCCTCTGTCCATGGGATTTTCCAGGCAAGAGTACTAGAGTGGGGTGCCATTGCCTTCTAAGGCTAATTGCTATGGTTTTTCAAGTAGTCATGTATGGATGTGAGAGTTGGACTATAAAGAAAACTGAGCACCAAAGAACTGATGAACTTTTGAGCTTTTGAACTGAGGTGTTGGAAAAGACTCTTGAGAGTCCCTTGGACAGTAACGAGATCTGACTGGTCCATCCTAAAAGAAATCAGTCCTGAACATTCATTGGAAGGACTGATGTGGAAGCTGAAACTCCAATACTTTGGCCACCTGATGCAAAGAACTGATTCATTTGAAAAGACCCTTTTGCTGGGAAAGATTGAAGGCAGGAGGAGAAGGGGATTAGATGGTTGGATGGCATCAGTGACTCAACATGAGTTGGCATGAGCTCCAGGAGCTCGTGATGTACAGGGAAGCCTGGTGTGCTGCAGTCCATGGGGTTGCAAAGAGTCAGACACGACTGAGCGAATGAACTGAACTGAACTTTGTTTCACTACAGATACCAGGCACTTCTGAGTATTATACCCTGTGCCTTACATATTACGGGTTTTCCTTTTTCTTTCTTTCTTTTTTTAAAGCCTGACTCATGAGAACATGAACTATTCCTGGTAATGTATGCGCTCTATGGATTCTTCTGAGAGTTCCTTCCAGATAGTTCTTTTCCAGTGTTGTGTATTGCTTTCTCTTTGGATTTTGTTTGTTTGTCTATCTGTTTGCTGTTTGCTTTTTGTTTTGTATGTTTTTATGTATTCACTCATCAGTACTCAGCTGAAGACTTGCTGGGCTTCTCTGCATATTTCCTGTGCTCTTCTCTAGCATTCTTCCCTATAAATTCTAGTTGCCTTACCCTTCTTAATGTCCCAGCTCCACTTTCTGAACGAAAAGAGATGGTTGGGCTTCACCTAGGTTTATTCTTCTCTGCCTTGAGGAAATAGCCTCAAGGAAGTAAGCTGAGGCAACTGTTGGACTCTGCATGCCTATTTCCCCTCTCTTAGTATCATAGTCCTGTGTTACTTGTTGCCTAATGTCTAAAATCATTGTTCTTTTTTTTTAAGTTATTTAAGGTAGGAAGGTATATATATATAACCCTGTTTCTTCATCTTGGAAGGAAGTAAAGTCACCTCACATTAGAAATGAAAAAAAAAAAGATTTTTTGAATGTTTACTTATTTAAATATAACCATACTATACCTGTTGCCTACTAATATAAATAATATATTTTTAATAGACCTTAAGTTAAATCGTCTCAACACACACACATGAACACGCACACATACAAACAGAGGTAACTGTGTAGATATAGTGATAAGTTATTTATCTTGATCTTGGAGATCTTTTCAGCATGTATACATATATCAAAACATCAAGTTGTACACCTTAAATATATGTAGTTTTCATATGTCAAAGTTATCTCAATAAAGTTTTTAAAAAAACCAAGCAAGTGGGAGGAAAAGGAAAATAACTATATTAAAAAAAAAGAACAATTTAGTAGACTTCTGTTTACATACTAGGATATAAAAAACTAAAAGAAGCCTGTTCCCAGCCTTACAATAAAAAAGGGCCAAATCAACTTCTAATTTACATCTTATAAAAATTAACTCAAAATAGATCATAGACACAAATATAAAATCTAAGATTACAAAAATTCTAGAAGAAAACATAGAAGAATTTGTGTAATCTTTCACTTGCCAAAGAATTTTAAGTTTGATACCATAGAACAACCTAAAGAAGAAAAAAAAATGATAAATTGGACTTACACACAACCCATATGTGAATGTTCATAATAGTTTTATTCATAGTTGCCCAAGCTTAGAAACAACCCAGATGTCTTTCAGTGAATAAATGGATGAACAAACTGTGGTAATCAATACAATGGAAAGCTGTTTGTTAAAAACAACAAACTATTGATTCATTAAAAAAAAAAAAGCAGAACATGGATTCATTTCACTAAGTAAAAGAATTCAGATGCAAAATATAACATTCTGGAGAAGGCAAAACTATAGGGATGGAAAACATATCATTGGTTTCTAGGCATTCCCGGGGGAGGAAGCAGGGAGCAGAGGGATTGACTATAATAGGATGAGGGACATTTAGGAGTTTTGGGACTGTTCTGTATAGTGTCCTGGTTGTGGGTTTGTCAAAATCTGTAGACCTGCACAACACAATGACTGAATTTTATTGCATATAAACTAATAAAAAAAAAAACCAACCAGAGCATAGGGGAACCTAAGGTGGAATATAGACTATGATAACTGTATTGAATATGCTACAAATATATGACCTAATGACAATTTAAAAAGGTATGGAACAGAGAGTTGATCTAACTTTGGAAATTGTATTTATTGAATACTGTCAGGCTAAAGAAAAAAAGAATTTTATGCAAACATTGTATTTTAGTTGGTAAAGTTGTTTCTCACAGAAGTCTACTTAGAAATTCTGAATTTTCTTTACATGTTTATTAGAGTAGAATAAATAAGTAGTCAGTTTCTCACTGTAACAGATAGTAGTTACAAATAAGCCAAGGAGAGATTCTAGAATAAGCTTTGTAATGCTGAATTGGATTTGGAGTTAGCAGAGGACACAATGAGAAATGCTGGACTGAATGAAGCACAAACTGGAATCAAGATTGCTGGGAGAAATATCAATAACCTCAGATATGCAGATGACACTATCCTTATAGCAGAAAGTGAAGAACTGAAGAGCCTCTTGATGAAAGTGAAAGAGAAGAGTGAAAAAGTTAACTTAAAACTTAACATTCAGAAAACTAAGATCATGGCATCTGGTCCCATCTCTTCATGGCAAAAAGATGGGGAAACAATGGAAACAGCGGCAGACTTTATTTTTGGGGCTCCAAAATCACTGCAGATGGTGACTGCCACCATGAAATTAAAGGACATTTGCTCCTTTGAAGAAAAGCTATGATCAACCTAGACAGCATATTAAAAAGCAGAGACATTACTTTGCCAACAAAGGTCTATCTAGTCAAAGTTTTGGTTTTTCCAGTAGTCATGTACAGATGTGAGAGTTGGACTATAAAGAAAGCTGAGCACTGAAGAATTGATGCTTTTGAACTGTAGTGTTGGAGAAGACTCTTGAGAGTCTCTTGGACAGAAAGGAGATCCAACCAGTCCATCCTAAAGGAGATCAGTCCTGGGTGTTCAGTGGAAGGATTGATGCTGCAGCTGACTCCAATATTTTGGCCACCTAATGTGAAGAACTGACTCATTGGAAAAGACCCTGATACTGGGAAAGATTGAAGGTGGGAGGAGAAGGGACCAACAGAGGATGAGATGATTGGATAGCATCACTGACTCAATGGACATGAGTCTGAGTAAACTCCAGGAGTTGGTGATGGACAGGGAGGCCTGGCATGCTGCAGTCTATGGGGTCTCAAAGAGTTGGACATGACTGAGTGACTGAACTGAACTGACATACATAAATATATCTTTGCTCTAGGGTCTAGAACCTGTGACACTCTCATAGCAATGAGCACACCCAGAACTCAGATCTCAGTGTCTAAATACCTTCTCTAGTAAGAGGAACTAGGGTTCCTTGAGAACTGGATGATACTAGGGCTATGGCAGAAAAAGTACAAAATGAATCTGGAACATTTTGTAGGGTGAGAAAGAAGGATGTCTCAAAAGAATTCATGAGCCAAGATGAAAGAATTACCAATGGCCAAAGATGGAACAATTTGAGCAATAAATTACTGATAATATTTTATGCAATCCAAAGGATAAAACTAATGTCCATGATCCATATTGATATAAATGAATAATTGAATAAATAAATATGTGAAGGATAAAGAAAACCTTAAAATAATTTAAATTAAAAAAGTAGATGGAACGAGGGAAATAGAAAATCAGCATTAGAACACCAGAGTAATAATTGCTTCAGGAAGGATCCATTATCCATTCATTAAGGCTAAAATTAGTTGGCAAAATTTAACAAGAAAAAGGATATTTGCATAGACAAAATATTTATTGAATAAAAAAAGAAAAGTAGTAACTTGCCTGAGAAACCTACTAGGTGCAACATTCAAGTTTAATATCTCCAGTAACATGACAGAAGGATATCACATATTTCTAAAGAAGGACACTTCACTATCTCTAAGGCTTTCTTCCCTCAAATCCATTAAGCCAATCTAAACATGAGAGAGTATCAGACAATCTTAAATTGAGGGCCACTGTCCAAAATATTTAGCCAGTATTATTAAAAAGCATTAGGATCTTGAGGACAAGGGAAGTGTGAAGAACTGTCACAGATAAGAGGAGACAAAAGAAATTTATCATGACAACTGAGTCTCTTAGACAGCAAGGAGATCAAAAAAGTCAATCCTAAAGGAAATCAACCCTGAATATTCATTGGAAGGACTGATGCTGAAGCTAAAGCTCCAATACTTTGACCACCTGATGCAAATAACTGACTCTTTGGAAAAGACCCTGATGCTGAGAAAGATTGAAGGCAAGAGGAGAAGAGGATGACATTCATTAATACTAAGGATGAGATGGTTGGATGGCATCACCAACTCAATGGACATGAGTTTGAGCAGACTCTGGGAAATGGTGATGGACAGGGAAGCCTGGAATGCTGCAGTCCCTGGGGTCACAAAAAATCAGACATGACAGCACATGAACAACAAAAAATGCAATTTTTACACTAATAAGGATATTAGTGTAAAAACTGCTGACATCTGAGTAAATTCTGTAGTTTAATTAATAGTATTGTATCAATGTTAATTTCTTAGTTTTGATAGTTTGCAAACATTATGGTTACATGAAATGTTGAAAGAAGTTGGGTGAAGTGTACACCCAATCATCTGTGTTATCTTCTGTAATTTTAAAATGATTTTAAAACAAAAAGATTTTAAAAATCTAAAGAAAAAATACAGTGAGAAAAGTGGCCTTGTTTTACATTTTTGAAAATCCTATTTAATGAATAGCTTAATGAAAGTCAGCTGGATTCTGGATTTTGCATTGAGTTTGTTGCAACACTATGTGTCATATAGCTTCTGGAAAACCCCACAGCACACTTGTGAGAAAATGAGAGTGAAAAGGCAAATAATAGTATCATAAAAAAAAAGCAGTTTTGACCTTCTGAATTCCTGAAAGGGCTTGTGTATCTCCAAGCCCTGGAACACATTTGAGAACCACTGCATTAGAATAACACCCCTAAGTTCTGTTTACCACTGAAGGGTGATTGGTGAATTTCAGATGGAATTGAACTGCTGCTTTCTTTTTGGAGATGTGCCTATCAAAAGCGTATATTCTGGAGGTGAGTGTTTAATTCAGAAGAATGCTGTCAAGCTCATTTTTGGCTGTGCCTAAACTATACTGTGCTTCCCTGGTGGCTTGGAGGTAAAGCATCTGCCTGCAATGCGGGAGACCTGGGTTTGATCCCTGGGTTGGAGAGGTCCCCTGGAGAAGGAAAAGGCAACCCACTCTGGTACTCTTGCCTGGAAAATCCCATGGATGGAGAAGCCTGGCAGGCTACAGTCCATAGGGTTGCAAAGAGTCGGACACGACTGAGTGACTTCACTTCACTTCAAACTATACTGAATATCAAGTAGAGAGAAGGAGGCCTTCTTAAATGAACCGTGCAAAGAAGTAGAGGAAAACAATACAACAGGAAAAACTAGAGATCTCGTCAATAAAATTAGAGATATCAAGGGAATATTTCATGCAAGGATGGGCATGATAAGGGACAGAAATGGTAAGGACCTGACAGAATTAGACGAGATTAAAAGAAGTGGCAACAATAAACAGAAGAACTATACAAAAAGGTCTTAATCACCAGGATAATCACAATGATATGATCACTCACCTAGAATCTGGTATCCTGGAGTGTGAAGTCAAGTGGGCCTTAGGAAGGGAAGTGAAAGTCATTCAGTCGTGTCCAGCTCTTTGTGACCCCATAGTATGTAGCCTGCCAGGCTCCTCTGTCCATGAATTCTCCAGGCAATTCTACTGGAGTGGGTAGCCATTCCCCTCTCCAGGGGATCTACCCAAACCAGGGATCGAACCCAGGTCTCCTGCTTTGCAGGCAGATTCTGTCTGAGTCACCAGAGAAGAGATGGTGTAACCCTGTTTATTTAATGTCTATGAAGAGTAGATCATGCAAAATGCCAGGCTAGATAAATCACAAGCTGGAATCAAGATTGCCCAGAGAAAAATCAACAATGTTAGATATGTAGATGATACCACTGTAATGGCAGAAAGTGAAGAGGAACTAAAGAGCCTCTTGAGGGTGAAAGAGGAGAGTGGAAAAGCTGGCTTAAAACTCATGGTACGGGGAGGGAGGTGGGAGGGGGTTCAGGATGGGGAACACGTGTACACCTGTGGCGAATTCATGTTGATGTATGGCAAATCCAATACAATATTGTAAAGTAATTAGCCTCCAATTAAAATAAGTAAATTTAAATTTAAATAAAATAAGATAAAATAAATCCACTGGGAGGGGGGAACCTCAACATTTGGAAAACAAATTATAGCATCTTGTCCCATCACTTCATAGCAAATAGAAGGGGAAAAAGTGGAAGCAGTGACAGATTTTATTTTCTTGGGTTCCAAACTCTCTGTGGACAGTGACTGCAGCCATTAAATTATATGACGTCTGCTCCTTGAAAGAAAAGCTATGATAAATCTAGACAGTGTATTAAAAAATAGAGGTATCCCTTTGCCAACAAAGGTCCATATAGTCAAAGCTATGGGTTTTCCATTAGTCATGTATGGATGTGAAAGTTGGACCATAAAGAATGCTGAGCATCAAAGAATTGATGCTTTCAAATTGTACTGTTGGAGAAGACTTTTGAGAGTCCCTTGGACTGCAAGATCAAATCACTCAATGCTAAAGGTGAAGCCCCAGTAACTTGGCCCTCTGATATATAGAACCAACTCATTGGAAAAGACTCTGATGCTGGGAAAGATTGAAGGCAAAATGAAGAGGGTGGCAGAGGATGAGTTGGTTAGATAGCATTGCAGACTACAATGGATATGAATCTGAGCAAACTCTGGGAGATGGTGAAGGACAGGGAAGCCTGGCATGCTGCAGTCCATGGGATTGCAAGGAGTTGAACGTGACTTAGTGACTGAACAACAAAAACTATACTGAACAGATGACTTTATTACTACTCAATCAAACTTTCTGATCTGTATAGGAGTTCTGTTCTATATTTCAATTAGTTCAGAACTTGGATTGGTGTCAGAGATGCTATTTTCCTCCTAAATTCACAATGTGAGCTTTATATGACTAGATGTAGCCCATGATAGAAGAATAAAGGAGGCCAAAGTGGCAATAAATAGGAAGTGATGGGAAAAAATTGCCCAAAGAATTCAGGTCCACCAGAGAAACACTTGGATTATTTCTCTGAGCTCATTCCAGCCAAAGAATAGCCTCTTCTTTGTGTGATATCTGTAATGCTAGATGTACTTAGGTTCAAAAGCATTAATAACAAAGTAAATGACTATCATATGTGTCCAGTTATAAAACTTCTCTTTCTCCCATGACGAAAGCTCAACTGCTCATTTTCACTCTGAAGTTCCAATTCATCTTCCTCTCAAACTAAATTCTAGGGGGAGCTCACTAAGCCATTTCAATATGGTATCCTCTGAGAAAGGAAGAGCTGGCAGCCCAGACTCACCCCCCTTTCCAAACTCGGAAGAGAGCCACTGCCCACAGAGTCCATAATCATAACATGTTCCAAAATCTTGCTTTGTGGCTGAATTTTTGAAGTACCTCTAAAACTAAACTTGCACAATCTGTTTCTATTTTACTATAATTCCTTTTTAATTTGTACTCCACTAATCCAGAATTTTATATAATTGAAACACCACTCCTATGATTCCTATTTAATAGAAAATTGAAAATTATTTCCTTACTGAAAATATTTTGGGCCCTTAAGAATAAAATATTTGATTTTCAAAGCAGTTATTATTTCAAAACAAGAGTTGAAAGATTAAAGATTCTTTTTTTTTTCTTGCTTCCTGGCCTAGCAACCCCCTTCCTTATAAAGATTTTGGGACTTCTGGCATAAGTCTGTTAAGAACCTTAACTCCTCCTTTTCATTCCATTTATAAATATTCAATATCACCCTGATGCTGGGGAAGATTGAGGGCAGGAGGAGGAGGCAACAGAGGATGAGATCAACAGTGCCAACAGTGGATGGCATCATCGACTCAATGGACATGAGTCTGAGCAAACTCCGGACAGGGAAGCCTGGTGTGCTGCAGTCCACAGGGTTGCAAAGAGTCAGACTGAGTGACTGAACAACAACGGCTGTATCTGCACTTTGTATAGAAAATATTCTATTTCCTTAAGAAATATTCTGTAAATTTAATTCTTCTTAACCTAGTCTTGTGGTTTGATGATCTTTTTCTACAAAAGTCTGTGTAAAGTCTGTAATAATTACAAATGAATAATGATGCTGACATGTACAATGTAAAGGACACTTAGACAATATTTATCCCCTGGTTTTGGTGACACACATAAGTGTTCCTGAGGCACAAGGTTTTTTATATATCACCGATTTTGAGATATTTAGAACACTTAAAAATTCTGCACCAATTGTAGAAGCTCACATTTAAACATGTAGGTTTAATTTGAAAAGTTTGATGTAAAATAAATTACAGAGTTATTATCTCAAAAATTGAAGATGTTTCTATGTGCCTTTAACATATCTCTAATTTGTGCAGGCTAACAATGGTTGTAGAATTTATCAGTATTAGATTACAAAACCACTTGGAACCTGTCTGACTAAATCATCTTTTTTGCTTTTCAGAAACTGATTCTGAAAATGATGAAATATATACACATCATGATTTAAATGATTGCATATGCTTGTTTCTATTTTGTGAGGACTTTTTCAATTTTAGCTTTTTCAATACTAGCAAATACTCTCTTCTCATTACCAAATCCCTAAGCACAGTATTGTTTCATTGTCAAGGAGAATACCATCTTTGGGGGCTCTAAATATTCTATGAAGACAAGTGGCTTCACTGAAGGAGATGACCCCATGTGTTAAACACTGACATTTCAATGCACTTTAATTTTGGTCAAAAACAGACTCAAAGTTAAACAACTTATGCAAATAAGCAGCAATTGAAGTTGACCATTTTAAAATAGGGACAATGAGCATGAAAAATCAAGATGAGTGCATTGCTTCAATTTCATGGACAACATGACTTAAAAGCAGGCCACTGCCATTCTGCTTTAATTTAAATGAATAAAATGTTTTCATTGTCTCAAAAACCAATTTACTTTCAATAACATTCATGATATATTTTTCTTGGTTTGTGTGTCTCTTTGGAAAAGCATCAGCAAGAGTTGTTGGCTATGGAAAAGAATTCACTCAGTCTTTTACTGGGCTTCGAGGGTGGTGGGAAACTAGATTTCTCTGAATAAATTGCTATTGGCCATTTAAAATGTATAGTGTTTCTCCTTAGACTAAACTTATTCAGTATATTTGTATTCTGGGATGAAATCTGAAAAGTGACTGATGGCAGGGAAACAGGATAAGATCTATTTCACAGCAGATTTGTTATTCAAGCTAGCTTTAGAAAGAAATATGTCCTAGAGGTCTTCATCAACTTAGATTGGACCAAGGATTGTGATCACAGACCCAAAATACTCTGCCATCCAGCTGGCTTCTCCTATCAATTAGTGAAGTGGGGCTGTCAAATTTTAGCAGGATTAGGTGGCCAGAGAGTGCATCTGCTCAGTTGGGCCTCTATATGTACCCACTGTCTAAAATGCTGCACCATTACCCCTACAAAAGGCTGATAGACCAAATGTCTATGGTGGAAGTTATGAGTGAGGAAGTCCAACAGATGAAAAGAGACCTCCTGGAACTAATTTTGGTCCCTCTGCAGCTGGACTGTGCCTAATCCCTGGGGGGAAGCCTAACACCTCATACTCTTCAGCACTACTTCTGGTCCATGGCAGCTCAACTGAGCGGTGAAATTGGTGACCTTGACACAGGCTAGAAAATGGGAGGGAACAATGGATTGTTAATATTTTCAAAAGAACACAGGGTCTCAGGCCCCTAAGCTGTGTAGAAAATAAACAAGGCAGCTGAAAAAAGAGAGTATCTTGAGAGCTCTTCAAAAGAGTTTTGGATGCTTATGATAAGAAAAGAAGCCATTTGGATATGTTCAGCTTTTCCTCCCACAAGAAAGCAACAGGGGGTACAGTTTGGGCTCCTGGATATTCTAGAACCTGAGGACAGTCACAGCTGTCACTGACACTACAAGAAGTCCATGGTGGTTAAAAACAATAAAGACAGTAAACCCTTTTCTATTCCTCAGCCTCTATCCCTGTGTAGGTGCTTAGCCATCCTCCCTGCTAAGTTGACCTTCCCCATTATTTCCACCCTTGATTCATCTGTCTTTTCTCTGCCAAAATTTTTAGAAACCTCTCAGGCACAGTAAACAGCTTTGAACTTGAATAATTACTAGGTGAGGTTTAAATGCATGGGGTGTATATGGTCCATTTTCATGGGAGTGCATGAAAATGCACTTCCTTCTTCCTCAGTTAGTTCAAGTCATCCTAGTTCTCCTGGTAATAGAGGAGAATGATCTCAAAGGATATAAACAGAGAGAAAACCAGGAATATAAAACGAGTAGGTGCAGAGTAGGTTTGGAAGGGTGGTAGAGAAACAAAAATTGAGAAAGCACACAACTTGTTTTTGAAAAGCTGGGAATGGAAGCAATGGAAATGTCATGAAATCCTTTGTTTCAACTCAGTGCATTACCAGTTTGAGTGCTGGTAGAAGAATTTAAGGAAAGAAGAAAGGAAAATACCCTGATATGGGAAAAATCACAAAAACTGAGGCAGTCAAATAAGACAGTTAACTGTTGAAATAAAAAATAAATTGTGAAGATATAAAGGAACATTATGAAAGGAAGCAGAGAAAAAGCACCACGGGAGGAAGCTTGTAAATAAAAGCACAAAGAATGAAAATGAATCACAACTGACCAGGAGGATGAAAAGAGAAAAATGGAAAAAATAGATTAAAAAAAAAGAGAGACAATGATAAGAAAAAACTCTTCCAACTAAAAGCAAACTTAAAAAAAAAAAAAATGAAAAGATATTTCAAGAGCAAAAGGAGCCCAAGGGGATGCCTCAAACTGAATGACAGAAAAAGCAAACTATAACCCAAAATAGGGGAAGAAAGAGACAAAACCTATGCAAGAAGTAAATCGAGCCAAAAACACATGAAAAAACAATTGTTTTACTCAAATATTGATAAAAGAATGAAGTTCTGAAAGTAATAAAATATGATTTATTATCTCACAGTATTCTAGTAGTTTACCTCTGTTGGAAGCTTTGCCATTTCTCCCACTTTTTAAAGTTCCCCCTCCCTGGAAGAAAATATATTCAGTTCAGTTCCTTTCAGTTGCTCAGTCATGTCCAACTCTTTGCAACCCCATGGACTGCAGCATTCCAGGCCTCCCTGTCCATCACCAACTTCTGAAGCTTTCTCAACTCATATCCATCGAGTTGGTGAGGCCATGCAACCATTTCATCCTCTGTCGTCCCTTCTCCTCCTGCCTTCAGTCTTCCCTAGTATCAGGGTCTTTTCCAATGAGTCAGTTCTTCACACCAGGTGACCAAAGTATTGTAGCTTCAGCTTCAGCATCAGTCCTTCCAATGAATAGTCAGGACTGATTTCCTTTAGGATTGACTGGTTGATCTTGCAGTCCAAGGAACTTCAAGAGTCTTCTCAAACACCACAGTTCAAGAGCATCAATTCTTCAGCACTCAGCTTTCTTTTTGGTACAACTCTCACATCCATACATGACTACTGAAAATATATTAGTCCTATAGAACCAGTTTGGGGCTTCCCAAGTGGTGCTAGTGGTAAAGAATCCACCTGCCAACTCAGGAGATGTAAGAGACACGGGTTTGATCTCTGGGTTGGGAGGATCCCCTGGAGGAGGGCATGACAACCCACTCCAGTATTCTTGTCTGGAGAATCCTACGGACAGAGAAGCCTGGTGGGCTACAGTCCATGGAGTTGCACAGACAGGACTGAAGCAACTTAGCACACATGCAAAAGAATATGCATAAAGCAGGTTAAAAAATAGGTCAAGAAACCTTGTGTTTTGAAGGCTTACTGAGAAAGATGCGCTGTTCCAACACTTCCTCTCAGTGTTAGAAGCATTAGATCGAATGGTGGTCAATATCTTGGATGTGATCCAACAGTTTATATCTGTAGATGTAAATGAAGGCAATTCATGGAGTAATTGGAGGACAAGATGAGGTCATACACTTAGAATATTGTTTGGCATCTAATGCATGTGTAATAAACATTAACTATTATTAGCAAAATAAATTTAGCTTAAATCACCAAAATCAGATGGCATTCTTAAAGTCACTAAAGTATAAAATCAGGGATGTGTAGCCAAAATGTAAATTTTGACTTGTTAAGATTTCCATGTCACAAGACTAGAAAATCACAAGTGTAATGTTAGTTTAAAAATCCAGAAAGAACCCAAGAATTTAAAGTTACAGCACACTTCTATGCTAAATAAGCTGATATTAAGTTATAATTAATAAAGGATGGGACTATTAAACTCTTAACATATGAGGAAACATAGTAAAACATTAAAAAATATGTTGTGTATAAATTATTGATAAAGAAATAAAAACATAAGTGTAAACAATTGGTTGATATAGCCCACTGAGAATTTCAAAAGCCATCTGATAAAGTTTTACACTAGCTCTTTTCAAAATCCAGTCAGGCTGTAGTGAAGAGTCTGTTTTATCTTATAAAGGGTTTAGAGATAAGAAACAAATAATATAAGTTAATTCTTTTCTGAATAGAAATGGGTGAATAAGAGAGTTCTGTAAAGACTGAATGAATTAATAAATAACTTGGAATAGAGAAAACAAAGCAAAATATTTATATTTGGAGATGATACTGTCATTTTGAGTAGTTAAGAATAGAGTCCTGAAAGATCTGATTTATCTTTGAGAATAAATAGAAAAATTGTCAATGATGGACAAGTATAAATCATTGTATTTGTATATTAAAAAAATCCAAGCCAGAGCAATGGAATTCTAGTTTCTGATAATGGAGGAATAGCTCTTACTGGGCCAAATATCCTTCAAAAAACAACAATGAACTCTGGAGAAAATACGACAACTACCTAAAGGCACTGGAGAACAAACAAAAACAGGCGGAAACTTGATAGCAGCCTACTCTTGGAAGGAAGACGTGGCATGGAATAAGTTTCTCATTTTTCTCAATTTGTTTACCTGAGAGCAAACCCCAATTTACGCCAGATGGGGTGGCTAAAACTTGGCCAGAAAATTCATAGTCCTAGAACCTTGAATAATCAGAGGACAAGTTTCAGGGGTACCACAGAAGCCAGAAATTGAAAAGCAGGTCTCAGAAAGGAGAGAGCCATGGAGGAGACTATATTCTGCACACCAGTTTTGCTTAAATCTCTGATTCTTGAACTACATAAGTATGGGGAAGGCTCCAAGCAGCCCAATTAAGGCTAGAAGAAATAAGCTAGGTTTCTACTGCTTCAGGCAACACACAAAGAATTTATCGTTAGAGTTCTGTCAAGAAAATTGTCTGATAAAAAAATTCAATATATATATTTTTAATTTAAATTTATTTATTTTAATAGGAGGCTAATTACTTTACAGTATTGTATTGGTTTTGCCATACATCAACATGAATCTGCCAGGGGTGTACATGTGTTCCCCATCCTGAATCCCCCTCCACCTCCCTCCCCGTCCCATCCCTCTGGGTCATCCCAGTGCACCAACCCCAAGCATCCTGTATCCTGCATCGAACCTGGACTGGCGATTCATTTCACATATGATATTATACATGTTTCAATGCCATTCTCCCAAATCATCCCACCCTCTCCCTATCCCACAGAGTCCAAAAGATTGTTCTATACATCTGTGTCTCTTTTGCTGTCTCACATACAGGGTTATCGTTACCATCTTTCTAAATTCCATATATATGTGTTAGTATACTGTATTGGTGTTTTTCTTTCTGGCTTACTTCACTTTGTATAATAGGCTCCAGTTTCATCCACCTCATTAGAACTGATTCAAATGTATCCTTTTTAATGGCTGAGTAATACTCCATTGTGTATATGTACCATAGCTTTCTTATCCATTCATCTGCTGATGGACATCTAGGTTGCTTCCATGTCCTGGCTATTATAAACAGTGCTGTGATGAACACTGGGGTACACGTGTCTCTTTCCCTTCTGGTTTCCTCAGTGTGTATGCCCAGCAATGGGATTGCTGGATCATAAGGCAGTTCTACTTCCAGGTTTTTAAGGAATCTCCACACTGTTCTCCATAGTGGCTGTACTAGTTTGCATTCCCACCAACAGTGTAAGAGGGTTTCCCTTTTCTCCACACCCTCTCCAGCATTTATTGCTTGTAGACTTTTGGATTGCAGCCATTCTGACTGGCATGAAATGGTACCTCATAGTGGTTTTGATTTGCATTTCTCTGATAATGAGTGATGTTGAGCATCTTTTCATGTGTTTGTTAGCCATCTGTATGTCTTCTTTGGAGAAATGTCTATTTAGTTCTTTGGCCCATTTTTTGATTGGGTCGTTTATTTTTCTGGAATTGAGCTGTAGGAGTTGCTTGTATATTTTTGAGATTAGTTGTTTGTCAGTTGCTTCATTTGCTGTTATTTTCTCCCATTCTGAAGGCTGCCTTTTCACCTTGCTAATAGTTTCCTTTGTTGTACAAAAGCTTTTAAGGTTAATTAGGTCCCATTTGTTTATTTTTGCTTTTATTTCCAATATTCTGGGAGATGGGTCATAGAGGATCCTGCTGTGATGTATGTCGGAGAGTGTTTTGCCTATGTTCTCCTCTAGGAGTTTTATAGTTTCTGGTCTTACATTTAGATCTTTAATCCATTTTGAGTTTATTTTGTGTATGGTGTTAGAAAGTGTTCTAGTTTCATTCTTTTACAAGTGGTTGACCAGTTTTCCCCACACCACTTGTTAAAGAGATTGTCTTTTCTCCATTGTATATTCTTGCCTCCTTTGTCAAAGATAAGGTGTCTATAGGTGTGGGGGTTTATCTCTGGGCTTTCTGTTTTGTTGCATTCATCTATGTTTCTGTCTTGGTGTACCATGCTGTCTTGATGACTGTGGCTTTGTAGTAGAGCCTGAAGTCAGGCAGGTTGATTCCTCCAGTTCCATTCTTCTTTCTCAAGATTGCTTTGGCTATTCGAGGCTTTTTTGTATTTCCATAGAAATTGTGAAATTATTTGTTCTAGCTCTGTGAAAAATACCGTTGGTAGCTTGATAGGGATTGCATTGAATCTATAGATTGCTTTGGGTAGTATACTCATTTTCACTATACTGATTCTTCTGATCCATGAACATGGTATATTCCTCGATCTATTAGTGTCCTCTTTGATTTCTTTCATCAGTGTTTTATAGTTTTCTATATATAGGTCTTTTGTTTCTTTAGGTAGATATATTCCTAAGTCTTTTATTCTTTTTGTTGCAATGGTGAATGGAATTGTTTCCTTAATTTCTCTATTTTCTCATTATTAGTGTATATAAATGCAAGGGATTTCTGTGTGTTGATTTTATATCCTGCAACTTTACTATATTCATTGATTAGCTCTAGTAATTTTCTGGTGGAGTCTTTAGGCTTTTTTATGTAGAGGATCATATCATCTGCAAACAGTGAGAGTTTTACTTCTTCTTTTCCAATTTGGATTCCTTTTGTTTCCTTTTCTGTCTGATTGCTGTGGCCAAAACTTCCAAAGCTATGTTGAATAATATGGTGACAGTGGGCACCCTTGTCTTGTTCCTGACTTTAGGGGAAATGGTTTCAATTTTTCACCATTGAGGATAATGTTTGCTGTGGGTTTGTCGTATATAGATTTTATTATGTTGAGGTATGTTCCTTCTATTCCTGCTTGAATTTTGTCAAAGGCTTTCTCTGCATCTATTGAGATAATAATATGAATATGGCTTTTGTTTTTTAATTTGTTAATGTGGTGTATTACATTGATTGATTTGCGGATATTGAAGAATACTTTCATCCCTGGGATAAAGCCCACTTGGTCATGGTGTATGATCTTTTTAATGTGTTGTTGGATTCTGATTGCTAGAATTTTGTTAAGTATTTTTTGCATCTATGTTCATCAGTGATATTGGCCTATAGTTTTCTTTATTTGTGGCATCTTTGTCAGGTTTTGGTATTAGGATGATGGTGGCCTCATAGAAGGAGTTTGGAAGTTTACCTTCCTCTGCAAATTTCTGGAAGAGTTTGAGTATGATAGGTGTTACCTCTTCTCTAAAATTTTGGTAGAATTCAGCTGTGAAGCTGTCTGGACCTGGGCTTTTGTTTGCTGGAAGATTTCTGATTACAGTTTCAATTTCCGTGCTTGTAATGGGTCTGTTAAGATTTTCTATTTCTTCCTGGTTCAGTTTTGGAAAGTTGTACTTTTCTAAGAATTTGTCCATTTCTCCCAAGTTGTCCATTTTATTGGCATATAATTGCTGATAGTGGTCTCTTATGATCCTTTGTGGGAGAAAGCAATGGCACCCCACTCCAGTACTCTTGCCTGGAAAATCCCATGGACAGAGGAGCCTGGTAGGCTGCAGTCCATGGGGTTGCTAGAGGTCGGACACGACTGAGCGACTTCACTTTCACTTTTCACTTTCATGCATTGGAGAAGGAAATGGCAACCCACTCCAGCGTTCTTTCCTGGAGAATCCCAGGGACAGGGGAGCCTGGTGGGCTGCCGTCTATGGGGTCGCATAGAGTCAGACACGACTGATGTGACTTAGCAGCAGCAGCAGCATCAGCAGCAGCATGATCCTTTGTATTTCTGTGTTGTCTGTTGTGATCTCTCCATTTTCATTTTTAATTTTATTGATTTGATTTTTCTCCCTTTGTTTCTTGATGAGTCTGGCTAATGGTTTGTCAATTTTATTTATCCTCTCAAAGGATAAACCAGCTTTTGACTTTGTTGATTTTTGCTATGGTCTCTTTTGCATTTATTTCTGCCCTAAATTTTAAGATTTCTTTCCTTCTACTAACCCTGGGGTTCTTCATTTCTTCTTTTTCTAGTTGCTTTAGGTGTAGAGATAGGTTATTTAGTTTATTTTTTTCTTATTTCTTGAGGTATGCCTGTATTGCTATGAACTTTCCCCTTAGGACTGCTTTTACAGTGTCCCACAGGTTTTGGGTTGTTGTGTTTTCATTTTCATTAGTTTCTATGCATATTTCGATTTCTTTTTTTATTTCTTCTGTGAAAAATTCAATATTCTAAAGAGGGACCTATGAGAAACCAAAACCTGTACACCATGTCATTAGCAATGTCCAAGATATAATCTGAAATTACAAGGAATGTGAAGAAATAAGAACATGTAACCAATGTTCAAATAAAAGGCAATCAATGGAGACAAACCCAGAGATAACCCATATAATGAAATTACCAAAGATTTTAAAACAGCTTTTTAAGTATATTCGATACCATAAAGGAAAATATGCTCAAGTGAATAGAGAATGCCAGAAAGAAATAGAAAATGTTGAAAATAATCAAATTGAAGTCATAGAGCTGAAACATTAATATCTAAAATAAAGCATCCACTGGATAGTCTTTACAAGAGACTGAAGATGACAGAAGAAAGTGCTAGTAAGCCTAAAGATAGTTTCATGTAAATTAGACAATCTGAGGAATTATATGTTGTTTGTAAAAGCTCCTTTAAAACATAAAGGCACAGATAGTTTAAAAGTAAAAAGATGGGAAAAGGTTATAAAATACAAAACTAATCATAGAAAACCTAAATGGCTATGTTAATATCTAACAAAAGAAACTTCAGAGCAAGGAGTATTATCAAGGATAAAGTTTATAATTATCAAAGAGCTACATTCAAGATGACAAATTCTCAACATATGTGCATATAATAACAAAAATTTAAAACACATGAAACAAAAAGTGATAGAACTACAAGGGAAAACTGATAAGTCTACAGTGTACAGAAATTATAACACTTCTTACTTGTTAATGAATAGCACATGACTGCTATTCCTATGAGTAGCATCACAGGAAACTAAGAACACATCCAACTTGACCTGACATTTATGGAATGCTTGACCAACATCTGCAGGATACATAGTTTTTTTCTGATGCTTATGAAACACTCACTAAAATAGATCATATTCTGGGATTAAAAAAAAAATTCTCAGTAACTTTTTTGCTTTTGTTTTTTGGCTATGCTACATGGCTTACAGTGTCTCAGTTCCCCAGCTAGGGACTGAACCCAGACTGTGGCAGTGAAAGACCAGAATCCTAATCACTAGGCCACTGGGGAACTCCCTCAGTAACTTTTAAAAAATTTAAATAATGAAAATTATGTCTGCCACAATGAATTTAAACTAGAAATCAACAATAGGAAGATGAGGAAGATATCTGAGAATGTTCTCAAATATTTAAAAATTAAAGAACACACTTCTAAATAGGCCTCCTTGGAGGCTCAGATGGTAAAGGATCTGCCTGCAATGTAGGAAACCCAGGTTTGATCCATGGGTTGAGAAGATCCCCTGGAGCAGGGAATGGTGACCCACTTCAATCTTTCCTGGAGAACCCCTTGGACAGAGGAACCTGGCAAGCTACAGTCCACGGGGTTGCAAAGAGTCAGAAATGACTGAGCGACTAACACTTTCACTTTCACTTCTAAATAATCCCTGTGCTATGGTTTGAATGTTTGTGTCTCCCTGAGATTCATGTTTTGAAAACCTAATGTCCCAGGTGTAATTAGGAGGTGGAGCCTTTGGGAGGTGATTAGGTGGTGATTAGGTGGTGAGTGGTTAACGGGGCCCTTATACATAGGATTGGTGCCCTTACAAAAATGGCCTCAGAGAGCTTCTTAGCCCCTTCAGCTATGTGAGGATGCAGCATTAAGTTGACAGTGTGCAGTCTGGAAGGAAGGGGAGCTTCATCAGGACCAACTCTGCTGGCCACATGATCTCAGACTTCTAGCCTCCAGAATTTAGGAATAAATTTCTGTTGTTTACAAGACACCTAGTCTGGGGCAGTTTGTTGCAGCTGCCCAAATAGACTAAGACAACCTGGGTTAAATAAGAAATTTAAAAGCAAATTACAAAATAATATGTAAGCTGTGTGAAAACGAAAACATAATGTGTAAAATTAATGAGATGCATCAAAATACATGCCAAGAGAAAAATACACAGCATTGAATGCTTTTATTATTTAAAAAAAAAAAAAGAAAGATTTTAAACTAATTGAAGCTACAGAAGTTAAACCCAGAGTAAATAAAAAGGATCTTCCTGACCCAGGAATTGAACTGGGGTCTCCTGCATTGCAGGTGGGAGTCTTTACCAGCTGAGCTACTAGGGATGTGTGTGTGTGTGTATGTGGTGAAAGTCACTCAGTCGTGTCTGACTCTGTGACTCCATGGACTATATAGTCCACGGAATTCTCTAGGCCAGACTACTGGAGTGGGTAGCCTTTCCCTTCTCATGGGGATCTTCCCAACCCAGGCATTGAACCCAGGTCTCCTGCATTGCAGGTGAATTTTTTATCAGCTGAGCCACAAGGGAAAACCTACCAGGGAAGCCCCAAATAAAAGGAAGGTAATCATAAAGATAAGAGCAGAAACCAATAAATAAATAAATAAAGATATATTTTTAAAAAGTCAACAAGACAAAAAATCTATGAATCTTTGATCCAGTGGTTCTTAACAAAAGGTGATTCCACCCATCCCAGGGGACATTTGTCCATGTCTGGAGACAGTTTTGATTGACACAAATGGAGAGGATGTAGTTGCTACAGGTATGTAATGAGTAAAGTTTAAATGATGCTGCTAATATCCTCTATTCATAGGACAATCCCCCACAATAAAGAATTATTTAGCCCAAAATGTTAACTGTTCCAAGTTTGAGAAACTGTTCTCATAGTTCTCTGTTCGTGTAGTTCAAGCAAAATACAAGAGAGAGAAAGTGAGAGGGAGAAGGAGAAGAAGACCAATGTCAAGAATGAAAGAGAAGGATCTCTTTGGTAATTTGGTGATAAAGAGTCCACCTGCGAATGCAGGAGACTTCCCTGGTGCGGGAAGACTTCTCTGGTCCATTTAATCCCACGTGCTGCAGAGCAACCAAGCCTGTGTGCCACAACTATTGAGGCCTGTGCGTCCAAGAGCCTGTGCCTCCTGATGAGAGGCCACTGCAGTGAGAGACCTGTGCTCTGAACCTGGAGAGCAGCCCCCAATGTCTGCTAGAAGATAAAAGCCCATGCTACAACAAAGACCCAGCACAGCCAAAAATGAATACATACATAAATAAGTAGACTTATCATGAAGAAAACCCCATAGTCATCAAGAGGAAAATAAGTAAAAATTATTAACAACTTTAACTATAATCAATTTGACAACTTAGATGAAATGGACAAATTCCTTGAAAGAAGTGTCAAGCTACTAAGACTCATTTAAGAGAAGCAGATATACATGACTAGTTCTCAATGATTAAAATAATTAAATTTATAGCTTGAAAACTTTCCATAAAGAAAACTCCATGCCCACATTGCTAAACTGATGAATCTTATCAAATATTTAAGGAGCAAATAATGCTAGATCTATGTAAATTCTTTGAGAAATAAAAAAAAGGAAGAAGCATTTTACAATGTATCATTACTGTCATACTAAAACCAGATAGATACATTAAAAGAAAATTAATATCCTCATGAATATAGACTCAAATTTCTTAAGAAGACTTAGCGACTAAATCTAGCTACATATAATACACATTATGGCTTCCCAGTTGGTGCTAGTGATAAAGAATTTGCTTGCCTATGTAAGAGACTGGGTTGGGAAGATTCATGAAGAAGGAAATGGCAAACCACTCCATATTCTTGCCTGAAAAATTTCATGGACAGAGGAGCCTGGTGGGCTACAGTCCATGCAGTTGCAAAGAGTTGTACATGATTGAGTCTGACTGAGCACTAAGAAAATACATATTATATATTAATGGATAGATGTGTGCTTCATTCGTGTCTGACTCTTTGCAACCCTGTGTACTGTGTAGCCCTGGGTTCGGAAGATCCCCTGGAGAAGGGCATGGCAACCCACTCCAGTATTCTTGTCTGGAAAATCCCATGGACAGAGGAGCCTGGCAGGCTACAGTCCATGAGGTTGCAGAGAGTCAGACACAACTGAGTGACTAAGCACACAGCAGCACATATATATGGATTACAATGTTGGTTTAACTTTTGTAAATGTATAAACCATATAAATGACTATAAACCACATAAATGACTAAAAGAGAAAACCACATGATCATTTCAATAGATGTAGAAAAGTATTTGATAAAATTCAATACCCATTTATGATTAGAAAATTTTTCATCAAACTAGGTATAAAGAAAGCATTCTCGATCTGATAAATCGGCACCTGTAAAAAAAGAAAAAAAAAATCTTGCAGCCAACATCATGCTTAAGAATGAAAGACTGAATTGCTTTTCCAGTAAGATCAATAGAAAAGCAAGAATGTCCACCCTCATCACTTCTAAACAACTTTGTTTTGGAGGTCCTCAGTTCATTTCAGTTCTGTTTCTCAGTCATGTCCACCTCTTTGTGACCCCATGGACTGCAGCACGCCAGGCTTCCCTGTCCATCATCAACTCTTGGAGCTTGATCAAACTCATGTCCATTGAGTTGGTGATGCCATTCAACCATCTCATCCTCTGTCATCCCCTTCTCCTGTCTCCAATCTTTACCAGCTTTAGGGTCTGTTTCAGTAAGTTGGTTCTTCCATCAGGTGGCCAAACTATTGGAGTTTCAGCTTCAGCATCAGTCCTTCCAATGAATATTCAGGACTGATTTCCTTTAGGATGGACTCATTGGATCTCCTTTCAGTTTAAGGGACTCTCAAGAGTCTTCTCCAAGACCACAGTTCAAAAGCATCAATTCTTTGGTGCTCAGCTTTCTTTATAGTCCAACTCTCACATCTGTACATGACTACTGGAAAAAACATAGCTTTGACTAGACGGACATTTTTCGTCAAAGCAATGTCTTTGCTTTTCAGTATGCTGTCTGGGTTGGTCATAGCTTTTCTTCCAAGGGGCAAGCGTCTTTTAATTTCATGGCTGCAGTAACCATCTGCAGTGATTTTGGAGCCCCCAAAAATAAAGTCACTGTTTCCATTGTTTCCCCATCTATTTGCCATGAAGTGATGGAACCAGATGCCATGATCTTAGTTTTTCAAATGTTGAGTTTTAAGTTAACTTTTTCACTCTCCTCTTTCACTTTCATCAAGAGGCTCTTTAGTTCTTCACTTTCTGCCATAAGGGTGGTGTCATCTGCATATCTGAGGTTATTGAAATTTCTCCTGGCAATCATGATTCCAGCTTGTGCTTCAACCAGCTTGGCATTTTGCATGATGTACTCTGCATTTAAGTTAAATAAGCAGAGTGACAATATATACAGCCTTGACGTACTCCTTTCCTGATTTGGAACCAGTCTGTTGTTCCATGTCCAGTTCTAACTATTGCTTCTTGACCTGCATTCAGATTTCTCAGGAGGCAGGTGAGGTGGTCTAGTATTCCCATCTCTTGAAGAATTTCCTGCAGTTTGTTGTGATCCACACAGTCAAAGGCTTTAGCATAGTCAGTAAAGCAGAAGGAGATGTTTTTCATCAGAAAAGGTGGTTTAGTGAAGTAATTGAGTATTTAGACTCTGCAGTTGGCTTTGTGTGGCTTTGCATGGTGGAGGTAGCCCCTGATGACTAGCTGTATCATCTTGGTTACTGTTACTCAACCACTTTGTCGCAGTTTCATTATCCCTAAAGTGGAAATAGTAATAGTTCCTACTTTATCAGGTTGAAATAAATGAGAGTTAACGTGCGTAAAGCATTTAGAATAGTGTACCTGACACAAGATACTCACCAATAAACTACCTACGTGAATTATTCTTTATAAATGTGGCTGCTTTCATGTTTTTACTTTTTTGAAATAAGTGAGCAGAGAATTAGTTGAGGTTACATTATTTAGCATATGAGAGAGAGGGTGCAGTGGTCCTCTGATTGGGTGGGGTGAATTGGACATGAGTGGGGCTTTGTAGGAACTGGTCTACACAGTGTGACATTGAGACTGTTTTGTGCTATCTGCCACTTCCAAGCCAATGCTCACTGTGGCCATCCGCCTTGAAAGTTGAGTTTATATCACCTCTCCACTGAGTTGCTTTTAAAATCTTCTTGGCCACTACTTGGAAAGGATGGTATAAGGGTTAGATGGTCATAGGACATACTTCCCAGACTCTGTGGGCCCTCTGGCCCAGAGTGACAGACACTTGGCAGAGAGAGAAGAAACGATAGATGCAGGCTCGCACACACAGCCCGGTCCTGGGCCCCTGCACCTTGCTGAAAGCAGCCGTCTTGCTCCTCAGGAGATCAGCCCACTCTTTAAGCTACAAATACTTGTAAGTTGCATCATAGAGTGCCCAGTGGGTTAGAAGGATGAAGTTATCAGTCAGTGTTGATGCTACTCTTGATTTGCTATTTAAGGGGTTTACAAACTTTTTAAAAAGCCTTTGGACATGTGCATGGTTGATAAGTAAGCTTTGGTAAAGCCCTCAGAATGTGGAGAATCACATGTTTTCTCCTCTGGAGATCAGCCCAGATGACATCTTTTGGATTCAAAGGACTGGGAACTATTCTAAGAATCTCCTTCCTTGAATGCAAATCTCTTGCTGTTAATTTGTGGTTTATTTTCCTACACAGGGTGGCAGGGACCCCCCAGCTGGCTTCCACATGGGATTCTGTCCCTGTCCTAGCCCTGAGGAGCAGGCAAACAAAATCCAGGGCCACTTCTGTTAGCGATGAATCTGGGAGCTGAAGGCTGGTGGATGCTCTTCCCAACCTTCCAATAACTGTTCTGAATCCTATTGAGGCCTCCTTCCACCCACTTCCCATCCCCACCATAACAAAAAAAAAGGTGAAAAGAAGGAGAATGATTTATCTTATCAAGAAAATGTATGCATCTCCATTTTAAATTTTATTTATTTTATTTTTTGGGCTGTTTTGGGTCTTCGTTGCTACATATGTACTTTATTTTTTTTTCACTTTATTTTTAAATTTGTTTATTTTAATTGGAGGCTAATTACTTTACAATATTGTAGTGGTTTTTGCCATACATTGACATAAATCAGCCATGGGTGTACATGTGTTCCCCATTCTGAACCCCCCCACCCCCTCACCTCCCTCCCCATCCCATCCCTCAGGGTCATCCCAGTGCACCAGCCCTGGGCACCCTGCCTCATGCATCGAACTTGGACTGGCGATCTGTTTCACATTTGATAATATACATGTTTCAATGCTATTCTCTCAAATCATCCCACCTTTGCCTTCTCCTACAGAGTCCAAAAGACTGTTCTATACATCTGTGTCTCTTTTGCTGTCTCACATACAGGGTTATCATTACCATCTTTCTAAATTTCATATATGTTAGTATACTGTATTGGTGTTTTTCTTTCTGGCTGACTTCACTCTGTATAATAGGCTCCAGTTTCATCCACCTCATTAGAACTGATTCAAATGTATTCTTTTTAATGGCTGGGTAATATTCCATTGTGTATATGTACCATAGCTTTCTTATCCATTCATCTGCCAATGGACATCTAGGTTGCTTCCATATCCTGACTATTATAAACAGTGTTGTAATGAACACTGGGGTACATGTGTCTCTTTCCCTTCTGGTTTCCTCAGTGTCTATGCCCAGTAGTGGGATTGCTAGGTCATATGGAAGTTCTATTTCCAGTTTTTTAAGGAATCTCCACACTGTTCTCCATAGTGGCTGTACTAGTTTGCATTCCCACCAACAGTGTAAGAGGGTTCCCTTTTCTCCACACCCTCTCCAGCATTTATTGCTTGTAGACTTTTGGATCGCAGCCATTCTGACTGGTGTGAGATGGTACCTCATAGTGGTTTTGATTTGCATTTATCTGATAATGAGTGATGTTTAGCATCTTTCCATGTGTATATTTTTGAGATTGATTCTTTGTCAGTTGCTTCGTTTGCTATTATTTTCTCCCATTCTGTCTTTTCACCTTGCTTATAGTTTCCTTTGTTGTGCAGAAGCTTTTAATTTTAATTAGGTCCCATTTGTTTATTTTTGCTTTGATTTCCATTACTCTGGGAGGTGGGTCATAGAGGATCCTGCTGTGATTTATGTCGGGGAGTGTTTTGCCTATGTTTTCCTCTAGGAGTTTTATAGTTTCTGGGCTTACATTTAGATCTTTAATCCATTTTGAGTTTATTTTTGTGTATGGTGTTAGAAAGTGTTTTAGTTTCATTCTTTTACAGGTGGTTGACCAGTTTCCCAGCACCACTTGTCAAAGAGATTGTCTTTTCTCCATTGTATATTCTTGCCTCCTTTGTCAAAGATAAGGTGTCCATGCTGCTGCTGCTAAGTTGCATCAGTCGTGTCCAACTCTGTGCAACCCCATAGACAGAAGCCCACCAGCCTCCTCTGTCCCTGGGGTTCTCCAGGCAAGAACACTGGAGTGGGTTGCTATTTCCTTCTCCAGTGCATGAAAGTGAAAAGTGAAAGTGAAGTCTCTCAGTTGTGTCCGACTCTTAGCAGCTCCATGGACTGTAGCCTAGCAGGCTCCTCCATCCATGGGATTTTCCAGGCAAGAGTAGTGGAGTGGGGTGCCATCGCCTTCTCCGTAAGGTGTCCATAGGTGCGTGGATTTATCTCTGGGCTTTCTATTTTGTTGCATTGATGTATATTTCTGTCTTTGTGCCAGTACCATACTGTCTTGATGACTGTAGCTTTGGGGGCTCAGTAGTTATGGTACATGCATTTATTTGCCCTGTGGCATGTGGGATCTTTCTCAATCAGCAATCAAATTGGTGTCCCCTGCATTGCAAAGCAGATTTGCAACCACTGGACCACCAAGGAGGGCTCTCCATCTCTATTTTAAACATAGTACAAGCATTGTGAGAGAGGACACTCACTTTTTGTCAGATGGTGGATCAGACTCTGTCACAGTGTGACTTTTTTTTTTTATAATTTATTCCTGGGTTCCTGAATCTGAGTGAGTAATGAGTAAAGAAATCCCTTTTAGGGACATAACTAGACCAATTAATTCTTCCTTTGCTTTATTACTTCCCCCAAACAATCCAAGTTTACCTTTTTTTTTTCTGAAGCCAGAGCCAGATCTGTTTATGGGCCTTTTCTCACCACCCACCCACCTCTTGTAGCCACCGGGTACAGCACAACAGACCAGGGCTGAGTGATTAAGAGGGCAGTGCCAGTCAGCTCAGTGGGCTGGCATCTATGAAGGACCGAGGAAGACGGACCTGTCTAGAGCTGCCACTCCCCAAGGCCTCTGTGGGTCCTATCCCTGAAGGTGAGAATGTTTTCTGGCCTTGATGTGAAAAAGTGAAAGTGAGTGTGTTAGTCGCTCTGTCGTGTCTGACTGGTTGCGACCCCATGGACTGCAGCCCTCCAGGCTTCTCTGTCTGAGGAATTCTCCAGGCAAGAGTACTGGAGTGGGCTGCCATTCCCTTCTCCAGGGGGTCTTGCCTACCCAAGGATCAATCCTGGGTCTCATGCATGGCAGGCAGATTCCTCACCATGTGCTGAACTGCAAAGGAGGCATAGGATCTCCAGGCGCATGGCCCCCCTCTCATCAGACCCATGACAGCACTGTTAGGGCAAGGCTCGGGGTATGTCTGGGTGCTGTCCCTGGGCTGTGATCGCTGTCTCAGGGAGCGAGGAGGGCCTCGCAGTCAAGATGTCCTTGGGAGTGTGCATGGAAGTGGAAAGAATGAGAGGAGAAAATGAACGGGAGCCTTTTGTTTGAATGCCTGGATGGTGGGACCAGCAAACAAAGGCCAACCTAGACCACCAACCCTGTGGGATGGAAAGAGGAAAGAACGGGCAGGAGCAGGAAGCAGAACTGGAAAGACACCCAGGGATTCTGACACTAATTCTAATATGGGTGGGAAATCGTTTTTTTCCACATCAGCAAGCAATTCTCAGGACACCAGCTGGATACTGGCTCAGGACACTCTACAATTTAACTCAGTTCTGACACTTTACCCAGAGCAATGTCAGGTCCCATAGGTGAGGAGTCCAGTTCTGGGGGACCTTCCCCCATGGCAGACAGCGGTCACAATTCCAAGTCCTCACCTGTGCGGCTATCGATCAGTGGTTCCAATGATCCACTGCTGGCCCCCACCTCCCTACCCAGGTCTCCGCCCCACCATTTGATTAATTTGCTACAGTGGCTCATGGATCTTAGAGAAACATTTCACTTGCTAGATTACTGGTTTATTATGAAAGGATATAACTCAGACAGACAGTAGAGATGCACAGGACAAGGTGTGGGGGAAGGGTGAAGCACCTCACATGTCCGCTCCCAGCAAGCTGCTCACCCCGGGTTCATCAACCTGGGAACTCTCAGAATCTTGCTCTTTTGGGGTTGTATGGAGGCTTCATTACATAGGCATAATCAATCAAATCATGGGCCATTGGAAATTGATTCAACCTCCAGCCTCTCTCCCCTACAGGGAGGTAAGTGGGTGGGTGAGAGAGGGACGGCAGGACTGAAATTTCCAACCTGGTAATCACTGTTGGCTCTGCTGGCAGCCAGCCCCCACCCTTAGGTGGGGTCCAAAAGTCACCTCATTAAAATAACAAAAATCCCTTATTGCTCTATTTGTTTAGGAAATCTCAAGAGTTTTCTGTGCCAGAAATGGGGATGAAGGCCAAATATATTTCTTATTATAAATCATGATATTACACCCAATGCACACCTCTCCCACCCACACTGGAGTCCCAATCCCTGGGCTCATCCTGGCTGCTGGTGGTACTGGGAGACCCTCTGCCTGAGACCCTCTGTCTGAGACAGTGAGACTCATCCTCACTTCCTTGGTATATAAAGTAGTACTTTTATAACTCATTTGTTAATGTCTTCCTGGGATAATACACCAAAAATAAGATACAGAAATACATTCTAAGCACATAAACTGAATAAAGAATGGCTAACTTCTTACCCTCTTGTTTGTTAAGCTTTGGAAGAGGACTTGTGGGCAAAGATCCTAGTCTGCATGTTCCATCTGGGGCCGATACATCAAGTGCCTTATAACGTTTTAACTGTGCAACACAAGTCTACTGTTGAGTATTTTTTTTTTTAATGGTGACAGATTAAAAATAAATGACAATGACAATGCCTTCATTTAGGAGTAGAATCTTTTCCAGTGAAGTCAGAGAAAGGTCCAATCTCAATCATGATCATCAAATCTTGTTTATTTGATAATAGTGCTATGTTCTTAAGAAAGGTGCAACCCAGACCCAGACAGAAAGCAAGTAAAGAAACAAAACTCCTCAAACCCCAGAACTGATCCCATGGTGGCAAATGCCTGAGGTATTTGTGGCTTTTCAGGAGCCTCTGATAACCTGAGGCTACAGACAGGGAAGCCTGACCCTAGACTGTTAACAACTCCAGACAGAAACAATTTCATATTTGTTATTGTACCTCAGTCCTAGGCATCAAAAAGATGCTACTACAATTCATGGGGCTAGATTGATGGGTATTTTTGTTCTTTTAACAGAGAAGCATAGATATAAAGAACCAGGGTCTTAGAGAGAGGAAAACTACAGCTGAAAAGTTGGAGAGGTTAGGCAAACACACAGCTACCCAAACCACTGGGAAGTGACTCCCCATTTCAGGAAGCTTATAAAAGTGTGGGAACAAAGTCAGACCCAATAGCCAGCTAGAATTTAGGAGAGAATCTGAGGACAAGATCTTGATATGGTCATTGGTGTGGTGGTACAAGATGAAGTGTGACCAAGGACAAGCCAGACAAGAAGCAGTTAAGAAAAAGGATGCAGATGGCAGAGCACTGGTATTCTCAGCCCCCTAGGTGGGAGTGAAGCTGGAGCTGGGAGGCAAGCAAACTACCACACAAGGCTGTCCCCCCGCAGGTCACTCAGTTCTCTGAGGTTGTCTCAAGGCGGCTTGTGAGTTTCCAAATCTTCCTTAGACCGACTTGTAGAGCTTCATACATATCAAGCAGCTTTTTGGTCTCAATTGTTTCTACTTTATGCTGGGTATACTGCACTGAAAAAATGAAACAGAGTGGATAAAAATAGTTGTAAAAATAATCAATGGCTGATATTAAAATGTTGCTTAACCTTATTTGCAAGGTCCGATGGAAATGTTTTCAATGTTTTCCAGTAAGTCCAATGCTATAAAGAGCAATATTGCATAGGAATCTGGAATGTTAGGTCCATGAATCAAGGTAAATTGGAAGTGATCAAACATGAGATGGCAAGAGTAAACATCGACATTTTAGGAATCAGTGAAATAAAATGGACTGGAATGGGTGAATTTAAATTCAGATGACCATTATATCTACTACTGTGGGCAAGAATCCCTTAGAAGAAATGGAGTAGCCCTCATAGTCAACAAAAGAGTCTGAAATTCAGTTCTTGGGTGTAAGCTCAAAAACGACAGAATGATCTCTGTTCGTTAACAGGCAAACCATTCAATATCATAGTAATCCAAGTTTATGCCCCAATTGGTAATGCTGAAGAAGCTGAATGGTTCTATGAAGATCTTCTAGAACTAATACCCCAAAAAGATGTCCTTTTCTTTATAGAGGACTGGAATGCAAAAGTAGGGAGTCAAGAGATACCTGGAGTAACGGGCAAATTTGGCCTTGGAGTACAAAATGAAGCAGGGCAAAGGCTAACAGAGTTCTGCCAAGAGAATGCACTGGTTGTAGCAAACACCCTCTTCCAACAACACAAGAGAAGACTCTACACATGGACATCACCAGATGGTCAACACCGAAATCAGACTGATTATATTCTTTGCAGCCAAAGATGGAGAAGCTCTATACAGTCAGCAAAAACAAGACCTGGAGCTGACTGTGGCTCAGATCATCAACTCCTTATTGTAAAATTCAGAGTTGAAGAAAGTATAGAAAACCACTAGATCATTCAGGTATGACCTAAATAAAATCCCTAACCGTTATACAGTGGAAGTGACAAATAGATTCAAGGGATTAGATCTGATAGACAGAGTGCCTGAAGAACTATGGATGGGGGTTCGTGACATTGTACAGGAGGCAGTGAGCAAGACCATCCCTAAGAAAAAGAAACGCAAAAAGGCAAAATGGTTGTCTGAGGAGGCCTTACAAATAGATGAGAAAAGAAGAAAAGTGAAATGCAAAGGAGAAAAGGAAGGATATCTTTGGATGCAGAGTTCCAAAGAATAGCACGGAGAGATAAGACAGCCTTCCATAGTGATCAGTGCAAAGAAGTAGAGAAAAACAATAGAATGGGAAAGACTACAGAGCTCTCCCAGAAAATTAGTGATACCAAGGGAATATTTCATGCAAGGATGGGCACGATAAAGGAAAGAAATGATATAGACCTAACAGAAGTAGAAGAGATTAAGAAGAGGTGGCAAGAATACACAGAAGAACTATATTAAAAAGATCTTCATGACCCAGATAACCACGATGGTGTGATCACTCACCTAGAGCCAGACATTCCAGAATGCAAAATCAAGAGGGCCTTAAGAAGCATCACTATGAACAAAGCTAGTGGAGAGGATGGAATTCCATCTGAGCTATTTCAAATCCTAAAAGGTGATGCTCTGAAAGTGCTGCACTCAATATGTCAGCAAATTTTGAAAACTCAGCAGTGGCCACAGGCCTGGAAAAGGTCAGTTTTCATTCCAATTCCAAAAAAGAAAATGCCAAAAATGTTCAAACTACCACACAATTGCACTCATCTCACAAGCTAGCAAATTAATGCTGAAAATTCTCCAAGCAAGGCTTCAAATGTACATGAACCATGAACTTCCAGATGTTCAAGCTGGATTTATAAAAGGCAGAGGAACCAGACATCAAATTGCCAACATCCATTGGATAATCAAAAAACCAAGAAAGTTCCAGAAAAACATCTACTTCTGCTTTATTGACTATGCCAAAGCCTTTGACTGTGTGGATCACAACAAACTGTGGCAAATTCTTCAAAAGATGGGAATACCAGCCCACCTGACCTGCCTCCTGAGAATTCTGTATGCAGATCAAGAAGCAACAGTTAGAACTGGACATGGAACAACAGACTGGTTCCAAATAGGGAAAGGAGTATGTCAAGGATGTATATCATCACCTTATTTAACTTACATGCAGACTATATCATGTGAAATGCCAGGCTGGATAAAGCACAAGCTGGAATCAAGATTGCTGGGAGAAATATCAAGAACCTCAGATATGCAGATGACACTGCCCTTATGGCAGAAAGTGAAGAAGAACTAAAGAGCCTCTTGATGAAAATGAAAGAGGAGAGTGAAAAAGTTGGCTTAAAACTCAACATTCAGAAAACTAAGATCATGGCATCCAGTCCCATTACTTCACGGCAATTAGATGAGGAAACAATGGAAACAGTGACAGACTTTATTTTTTGGGCTCCAAAATCATTGCAGATGGTGACTGCAGCCATGAAATTAAAAGACGCTTGCCCCTTGGAAGAAAAGCTATGACCAACCTAGTTCAGTTCAGCCGGTCAGTTGTGTCCAACTTCAACCTAGAGAGCATATTAAAAAGCAGAGACATTACTTTGCTGACAAAGGTCCATCTAGTCAAAGCTATGCTTTTTCCAGTAGTCATGTATGGATATAAGAGTTGGACTATAAAGAAAGTTGAGTGTGGAAGAATTGATGCTTTTGAACTGTGGTGTTGGAGAAGACTCCTCAGAGTCCCTTGGACTACAGGGAGATCCAACCAGTCAATCCTAAAGGAAATCAGTCCTGAATATTCATCGGAAAGACTGATGCTGAAGCTGAAACTCCAGTTCTTCGGCCACCTGATGTCAAGTACTGACTCATTTGAAAAGACTCTGATGCTGGGAAAGATTGAAGGCAGGAGAAGGGGCTGACAGAGGATAAGATGGTTGGATGCTATGATGACTGGATGGACATGAGTTTGCATAAGCTTCAGGAGTTGGTGATGGACAGAGAGGCCTGGAGTGCTACAGTCCATGGGGTCGCAAAGAGTTGGACACGACTGAGCAACTGAAGTGAACTGATCTTTATTTGTACTTTCATGTGGTATAATCTGACAGAAGTCACTTAACCCCATCACTTAATCATGTCCTCTTCAAACACTGCTACTCTTATGAGAAATTATGCTCCATTATTCTCAGGTGCTAGGGATACTTGGAAAGGAGAACCCAGAAGGTGAGCTTCATAATGGGACAGGCTGGGATTTATCTCATACAGAATCAGTTACAAGAACAAAAATCCAATCAGCTGATATAGAGCATCTAATTAATACAACTTCTAAAAATAGCAAGTTTGTAAAATATTAGCATTTGGAAGCAATCTTGATGATGACTGGTTTCAACCCCTACATTTAAATTGAGGCAAACAGGTTTAGAGGTTGAGTGATGTGCTGAAGGCCATGAAGGTAGAGGAAGGGTTGCTGTTGCTGCTGCTGCTAAGTCGCTTCAGTCATGTCTGACTCTGTGCGACCCCAGAGACGGAAGCCCACCAGGCTCCCCCGTCCCTGGGATTCTCCAGGCAAGAACACTGGAGTGGGTTGCCATTTCCTTCTCCAGTGCATGAAAGTGAAAAGTGAAAGTGAATTTGCTCAGTCGTGTCTGACTCTTATCGACCCCATGGACTGCAGCCTACCAGGCTCCTCCATGGTAAATCCATGGGATTTTCCAGGCAAGAGTACTGGAGTGGGGTGCCACTGCCTTCTCCGAGAGGAAGGGTTAGGGTGGAATTTTTCTAACTCTGTTCCCAATCTGTGCTCCTTCCAGCAATCTTCCTTGCTAGAGCAAAGGGAAAGGGGACTTGAGAGGGCCAGGAGAACTGCATCTAGACTTACTGTTTCTTCCAAATATCCACCAAGTAGAAGTAATTTTGTAAAATGGGGAAATTGTAGAAAATATTTTTTAAATTTCCTAGTAAAAATTAGCTTCATAAATCAGATCTCTTTTCTAGAATTTCTAGCTCTTTCTAAGGACAACTTTATCCATTTAGTCTCATAGCACTCTCTGCTTTTCTTTTCAGAAAAGTATTAAACAGTAATATTTTTGAAATGGAAAAAGCTGGGAGAGGAGAAACTTGCCTTTGAAAAAATTCCAAAGAAAACCAATTTTAAAAATTCTCTTGCTCTCTAAACTGTGTTACTTTTCTATAGTGTAATGCCAATGCTGAATATTTGAAACTCTTTAAAGCACTACTATAATCTGTTGATGAGGTTCAAATTGTGGCATAATTAGTTTTTGATTATACTTCAAGTGATAGATATTTATGTGAGGAATTTACAACCCTATAAAAAGTTTCCTTACATCTCTGTTTGGATGTCTGTAGTTTCTGGTTAAAATCGATTAAATCTACGGAAATGCTCATCCAAGATGAAAGAAGAGAGTCAAGATGGTGCTCATTCTCTGTAAAGTATTTGCTAGTGTCATGCTCACTTGTTACCGGATGTGGCACATTCTATTGACAGACCCATGAATAACTAATTAATAATTAACATGGAGAGTTTGAGTTTTTTCTTTCATTTAAATTTATTTTTAATTGGAGGATAATTGCTTTACAATGTTGTGTTGGTTTCTGCCATATAACAAGGTGAATCAGCCATAAGTGTGTGTATATATAAATTACATCCCTCTTGAGCCTCCCACTCCAGTACACCTAGGCTTCCCCTGTGGCTCAGCTGGTAAAGAATCCACCTGCAATGCGGGAGACCTGGGTTTGATCCCTGGGTGGGGAAGATCCCCTGGAGAAGGGAAAGGCTATCCACTCCAGTATTCTGGCCTGGAGAATTCCATGGACAGTATAATCCGTGGGGTTGCGAAGAGTCAGACACGACTAAATGACTTTCACTTTCACTTTTCCTGAGCCTCTTTCCCAGCCCCTCCATCCCAACCCTTTAGGTCTCACAGAGCCCCAGGTTGAGCTCCCTGTGTTACACAGCAACTTCCCACTAGTTATCTATTTCGCACATGGCAGTGTATATACTTCGATGCTACTATTTAAGTTGGTTCCACCCTCTCCTTCCTCTTCTGTGCTCCTAACTCATGGAGAGTTTTTTGATAGGAGGCCACTTGACATTCATTAAATGTCAAATTTCTTTAGACACCAGAGATATCTTGTGCTCGTGACATGAATCTCTTCAGATAAAGAAGCCAGGCATATATGGTTCCAGAGCTTCCTGGATTTTGAACTGTCTTTACTGTTAAAAAAGCCAATGTCTTAAGAGCTGACATGGATGGAACACTATTACACTATTACTTGCAAGGCACTATACTAAGTGCTTTGTATGGAGCAGCAACCTTAGAGGTAGGGATTGTTATTGTCCTGATTGTATTGCTTTATTCAGGTACAACAGATTAAAATTTTGCAAGGCTTACACAGAAAGTACAAGGAAGAGTCTGAGTCCAAATCTGTTCTTTCACATCGTGCTTTTCATCAATAAAAATGTGCATATGTTTTTTATCATTGTTCCTAATAGATAATGTTTTTAGATTATAAACTAAACAGTCTACTAAATGGAGAAAATGTGAATCCTTAAATTATCTTAAATTAACTTACTATCTCTAACTGTCCCCTTGGAATGATCAGTGATAGCAATGATTATAATTATGGACTTTAAAAATGATCTTTCAGTATGCCTGTCATGTATATATCAATAAAAATGAGAGAAGATGGATAAATTCAAGTAAATTAAAATAACTTTTGCTCAGCAAGACACTAAAAGAAAATAAAAAGGCAAAACACAACCTTGAAGAACATATGTTCAATCCACGTAACTCACAAAAATGTCATGTCCAGGGTTAAAAAAGAATTCTTACAAGCTAATAAAACCTAATACAAAAATCATCTCCCAGAAATGGGTAAAAGAATAGACTTCCCAGGTGGCGCAGTGGTAAAGAATCCATCTGCCAGTAGAGGAGACACAAGAGATATGGGTTCAATCCCTGGGTCTGGAAGATCCTCTGGAAGAGGAAATGGCGACCCACTCCAGTATTCTTGCCTGGAAAATTCCATGGACAGAAGAGTCTGATGGGCGATAGTCTATGGGGTTGCAAAGAGCTGGACACGACTGAGCAAATATGTGGACACGACTGAGTGCACATGCACACATAGAAGAATAAGCATAGAATAGTAAGCATGCTGCTGCTGCTAAGTTGCTCAGTCGTGTCCGACTCTGTGCGACCCCATAGATGGCAGCCCACCAGGCTCCCCCGTCCCTGGGATTCTCCAGGCAAGAATACTGGAGTGGGTTGCCATTTCCTTCTCCAATGCATGAAAGTGAAAAGTGAAAGTGAAGTCACTCAGTCGTGTCCGACTCTTAGAGACCCCATGGACTGCAGCCTACCAGGCTCCTCCGTCCATGGGATTCTCCAGGCAAGGGTACTGGAGTGGGGTGCCATTGCCTTCTCCGAATAGTAAGCATATTGGCCCCCAAATACGAAAAGATGCTCAGGCACACTAGCCATCAAGAAAATGCAAATTAGAAGAAACAATTGATATCATTTTACTACTCCTAATAGATTGGCAAATTTAAAAGGTCTAGTCTGAAAATGCTAAGTGTTGGTGAAATTATACATTGATATAACCATTTTAGAAAACAACCAAGCATTATCTCATAAAGTTTAAATCCGCATGTTCTCTAATCTAGCAATTCCACTCCTAAATATAAGCCCTAAGGAAATTCTTAGCAAGTGTCCCAGAAAACACCTGCAAGAATAACCACGTCATCATTAGCAACAGAAAACAGCTGAACACAATCCAAATGTCCAAGATGAATGATGGTAGTTTCATGCTTACCAATAAAAAGAAATGAGCTAATGCTGCATGAATGACACAACTTGAAGGAATTTTAGAAACATAATCTTGAATTAGTAAAGCAAATTAAAGAAATTGAAAGCATCTGATGCTATTTTTATAAAGCTCAGAAATAAACAAAGCTAAGCAAATAGATATATAGGTCTACCTATCTATATATTTCAAACTATTTATTTTTTAAAAAAGCCAGAGAATAATTAAGACAAATTTCCAGATAGTGATTAACTCTGAAAAGATGGGATAGGAGAGGACCATATAGTAAATTCAAATGCAGCTTTTGAATGGGGGTAAAATAAAAGGATCTTTCATTTCCAGTGAAAATAAATTGTCAACATTAGTGCTGTGGTCTGAATGTGTGTGTTCTCACCAACTTTATATATTGAAAACCTAATGTGCAAGGGAAGGTGGCCTCAGGAGAGGGAAAGAGTAGAAACTCGACAGATAAGTGCTGGAGTTCTAGAGAATTACTCAAGAAAGGAGACTGAAAAGATAAGACACATTCTATGGCTTTGCTTGACCACATAAAACTTGAAGCAATGGAGCTTAATATTAAAATTAATATTTGTGTAACCCCAGCAGCAAACCAGGCTATGTTACTGAGTACAAGTAACAGTTTCTCCTACTATTGCTGCCCAAGTGTGCTGTCCTGGCAAAGGCTGAGGCTGGCTGCTCAGACAAGTCAGGGGACTTTCTGTGGTCTTAACGTGTGTTCTGCTAGGCACTACCATGCATGCATAAGACTAGTCCTCTCTCAATTCTGATACATTAATTGATATCTCAGTTAAGGAAATATGACATCATTTTAACTCTCTAGGAGTTAAGTAAATGAACATACATGATTAAACTGGCTTGTCAAATGGCATAATAATTCCACAGGGTGCAGAGGTGAGCAATCTTGTCCTTCACCACCCCAAACCACTTGACACTTAACCAGTGTTACCCCACTTTCCTCTAGACACATTGCCTTTCTGTGAATGCAGAATGTTCTGCTGCTGCTTACCATTTGTTTTCCTTTCTTTTCTTCTCAAAACAGTCTGCTTAATTCTTATTAAAGAGCTTCTAAGGAGGCAGGGTGTTGGGGCTGATGTGGAGATGATGTGGGGGGTGTTGAGGGGGGAATCAATCATCAGAGCTGCTTATGAAAGTGAACAACAAAACTTGTATTCAGATTTCTGGCTCAAGCTTTTGTACATCGTGGTGTACTCGAGACTTACAGAAATAATTTTGAAAAGTAAAAGAAATGGAGAGCTAAGACATATTTCATCTATAGGGCATTAACTTGAGTCACACTGAGACTGACATCATTTGGGGCTCCAGAGAGAATAGTCTACAAAACATGACTTTTTTTTATCTTGTTTAATGTTTGAAGTCACAAAAATGACTATCACAGAAATTCCAAGAGTCAGTTTCTCTCTGCCTTCTCCCAAAGCCACACCTGTGTGTTAAATCACCATCAGCCCTATGGGTCCACCAATAACAATGGTACTGAGAATATTAAAAATACGATTTCAGGTAAACATGCCCAAAGAGACAGTCCAGTGATAGACATAGGAATATATTATTCTACAAGCCTAATGCAGCTGCAGGCATTTGTAGGTGGAACCAAGTTGTCTCTGTATGTAGACTGGCATGCTGAACTGAGATACTCTGGAATCACCACAGATACACTGGGAACTCACTGCCTGCCAGACGCTGATTATGGGCTTCTGGAATCATCATGGGTACACTGGGAACCCACTGACTGCCAGATACTGATTGTGGGTTTGTGGAGGTTCATTCTGCTGAGAAAATTTGGTCTCATTTGGCCACAGTGAATACCATATGCTTTCTTTCCACACACCTCTCCTGGAAGGAAATCTTATGCTAAAAAGAGCCAGTAGCCACTAAGCATCCCTTTTCCTTTAAAGGAAAGAAACATGGAATTACATAAATGCAGCTCTTCCCTACTTCCAGGATGGTTTTATTACCCTTGAAAAACAGATTTCAGCATACAAAGCACTGTGATATGCATTTTCATATTTTTCAACTTCCTTGTATTATTCTGGAGGGAAGATGCAAATGGTGATTGTGCTGGGATGGAAAATCTGTATGTAGAAAGCTATGTTAAGGAGTTAGATACCTAAACCAGCCGATTTAGTAACTGAAGCAACACAATTTAGAGAGAAGTATCAGATTAGTGTCATGTAAGTGAAAGGACAAATTCTTGATTATAGCTAAAATTTCCAGATGATACAAAGGCTCAGTTTTTCCTGAGAGGACGATGGTAGCTTCATAACAGGATAAACTTTCTGCTGTTATCCACACCAGACAAAACTTCCCAATATGTATTGCTTTGGAGATATTATTCCTCTTATTTATTTTTACGTAGGGCAAGGAAAAGTGCAGACCTGATTAGAAAATCAGGGACTTCCAACAAATGCAATTAAGGCCACAAACAAAACTACACTTAATTATGAAGTTGAACTGTGATGATCATTCCCTGGGTACTTTCTATGGGTCACTTGCCAATCAGAAAATGCCATATCACATTCATCACAGAAACAAGGGACTCTTTTTCTCCAAATTAAGATGTGTATTTGAAAAACCTTGGCCATTCTTAGATTCTGTGGTTCACCCCAATAATCATGCAGTTACATGATTGCATTCACTCTCCTGGCATTCTTTGTAATGTGAAAGAAAAGAAAATCATTGGCAGAAGATGCTGATTAAAGCATACTGCCTAAAAAATTTTCCACAGCATTTGAATGCTTAGATTCATTGCCACAGTTTTCATGGGGAAAGACTTCTCCTTTAGAAGACAATTCATTTTCCCTAAGTTAGAAGTGTGAACTTAGATGAAGTCATGTTTTCAAGTCAAATCCTCTTATGTGATATTGATATTTGTAATCAGTTCTACATGTTTTAATTTAAAAATCTTACTGACAACTCAGCTCTATGAATATACTTTTCCTAATTTGCTTCAAAGTTTTTAAAGCAATAAAATATTATAAACTCATTTAAAACTCTATGTCATCCTGTTTCCAATAGTAAGCACCATGTGAATTGGTTTCTTTTCCTAGGCATGTATTTATACTAATGTGGCTTCCCTGGTGGCTCAGTTGGTAAATAATCTGCCTGCAATGCAGAAGACCTGGATTCGATACCTGGGTCAGGAAGATCCCCTGGAGAAGGGAATGGCAATCCACTCCAGTATTCTTGCCTGGAGAATTCATGGTCGGAGGAGCCTGGCGGGCTGCGGTCCATGGGACTGCAGAGAGTCAGACGTGACTGAGCAGCTAATACTTTCATTTTCACATATATCCTATATATGCATATGTTGATAAAGAATTGATATAACATATTTTGCATATTTTAAATTTTATATAAATGGTGTAGGTTACTCTGTGATAAAATATTTTAAAGACTTATCTGAACTGATAAAGATAGCTCGAGTACATTCAGTTTAACTCCTGGATAACATTATGAATATGCCACAAATATTTATCAATACTTCTTTTGAAGGAAAATTTCATCGTTTCCAATTTTTGCTTTTATAATAGTACAGCAATAACATGATTATACCTGTCTTCTTATATGCATAGGGACATTGTCTCTAGAATATAAACCTAGAAGCGGAATTAACTAGGTTGTCAGAGAGAATATCTCAAACTTACTAAATATTGCCAAATTGCTCTCCATGATGGCTATAACAACTGATAAATGGTGTATGAAAACTTAAATTCTCACAAGAATTGCATGAAAATTCCTCTACAATCCTGCCAACATTTAGTATTGTTATATTTTCTTTTTGCCAGTAGTATATCTTATTGAGCATATATATACTTATTGGCTATACAAGTTTCCTCTGTAACTCTCTTTTTTTTCTATTAAGCTATCACATTATTAATTTTGTAAGGTATGGATACTAAGTCCTTTTTCATGATATATTACTTTGTCAACAAAGGTCCGTCTGGACAAGGCTGTGGTTTTTCCAGTGGTCATGTATGGATGTGAGAGTTGGACTAAAAAGAAAGCTGAGCACAGAAGAATTGATGCTTTTGAACTGTAGTGTTGGAGAAGACACTTGAGAGTCCCTTAGACTGCAAGCAGATCCAACCAGTCCATCCTAAAGGAGATCAGTCCTGCGTGTTCATTGGAAGGACTGATTTTGAAGATGAAACTCCAATAATATGGCCCTCTGATGCGAAGAACTGACTTATTTGAAAAGACCCTGATGCTGGGAAAGATTGAGAGCAGGAGGAGAAGGGGACAACAGACGATGAGATGGTTGGATGGCATCACTGACTCAATGGACATGGGTTTGGGTGGACTCCAGGAGTTGGTGATGGACAGGGAGGCCTGGTGTGCTGCGGTTCATGCGGTCACAGAGTTGGACACGACTGAGTGACTGAAATGATGATGTGATTATAAATGCCTTGTCTAGGTTATGAATTCTTTTATAACTTTGGTCGTTTCTTTGTTCATTCTTAATTTTAACAAAATTATATTTGTCAGTCTTTTATTTTGTATTTGCGTGTTTCATATCTGGTTTAATGAAGTCTTCCCTACTTTAAGGTCATGAAGATATTCTATGTTTTCTTCTCAAAGCTTAGAAGTTTTAGTTTTCACTATAATTTTGTATATATGAAAAAGATTAAATTTCATCTTCTTTTTTAAATACAAGTAGCTCATAAGCTTAGCCCAATTTATTAAATTATCCACCCTTTCCTTATTTAGTAAACCATCTTCATATGAGATTTCATATACATTTTTTTCTAGGCCTCTCTAATCTATTCCATCTTCTTATATTTGGTAGGAAAAGTGACTCTCTGCTCATCTTTTCTTTTTTTTTTTATGTCATCTTTATTATTCTTGGATCTTTGCTCTTTTTTATGAATTATTAAATAACATTGTTCAATTTTACAAGAATGTACATTGGCCTTTTGATTGAAGTACACTGAGTTCAAAGATTAATTTATAGAGTACTACTATCTTTAATCATTTAGAATCCCCTTCCACTGTATACTTTTATTTCACTTCCTACAATGTTTCAAAAATTCCTCAAAGGTCTTCAAAATGTTGTTAGATTCATTCTTAGATGACTTACACTTCTTATTGTTCTTGTGAATGGGCTTTTGATCTGTTACACATTCCAGTTGATTATTGATGGCATTTAAGAATGGATATTTGATGCTGATCTTGTATTCACAAACTTGCTTGATTTTCTATTAGTTCTAATTATTTACATGTGGAATCCTTGTATAGGGAGTGGTGTTTTCTGCAGATAAAGACTGTTTTGTCTCTTTCTTTCAGTTGTATACCTTATTTCTTTTTTCTAGTCTTGCTTCATTATACACAACTATTAAATACACTTTAAAATAGCCATGTAAGGCAAAAACCATCACAAACCATATCTGTGAAGTAATTAGCCTCCAATTAAAATAAATTAATAAAAAATAAAATAGCCAGATAAGAGATCTTTCTTTTTTTAAATTTTATTTTATTTTTAAACTTTACATAATTGTATTAGTTTTAAATCATTCCTGACTTTAATGGGAATGATGATTCCAGAATCAGATCTTATAATGACTTTCAAAGGCTTAGGTCTCTGAGTAATATTGGGATGTTGTAGAATAATCACCAAATTGTAGGCCAATGGGTTGATTTCTCATTCATAATAACATTGAGTTTTTACCCTTATCTCAAGTTCCACAGCTTAGTAACAGTCAAGATCCCAAGTGATCAATAACATATCCCTGTCCGTCCTTTTATGAGAGGAGGAACTCAGCAGCCTTACTAAGTCCCTGACTTGAAGTACTTAGCGTAGTCACAGTTCTTGTCTCACATGAAATCGTTTTAGCACTTTCCTACGTGTCCATGTTTAGCAATGTCTGCCTCCTGGAGAAGAGCAGATCCAAACTTCACCCACACATTTTGCATTGATTTTCTGTTCCATACATATTCAATATCTTGGGAGATTTTCCCCTGGCATATACACTTAGAAATGGAATTAATCAACTTAAGGCTAAAACATGTTAAAATTTACCAAATAATATCATGAAGATGATTACCTTGTTTTTGAACCTATCTCATTTTTACTTTTGCTTAAAACATTTTATCTCTTACTACTCGTTTTCAGTGGAGACTGAAATAATATGTAAACTTTCAGAGCTATTTTGGGCAAAAATATTACTGGTTCTGTTTTTAAAATAAGTTTTTGTGTGTGTAATAGAAGGTGAGAATCAAGAAAATTATGCTACACCTGCAGTTCAGTTCAGTTCAGTCGCTCAGTCGTGTCCGACTCTTTGCGACCCCATGAATCGCAGCACGCCAGGCCTCCCTGTCCATCACCAACTCCCGGAGTTCACCCAGACTCACGTCCATCGAGGCAGTGATGCCATCCAGCCATCTCATCCTCTGTCATCCCCTTCTCCTCCTGCCCCCAATCCCTCCCAGCATCAGAGTCTTTTCCAATGAGTCAACTCTTCGCATGAGATGCTCTCAATCCCTCCCAGCATCAGAGTCTTTTCCAATGAGTCAACTCTTCGCATGAGGTGCTCCCAATCCCTCCCAGCATCAATCTTTTCCAATGAGTCAACTCTTCGCAAAGTATTGGAGTTTCAGCTTTAGCATCATTCCTTCCAAAGAAATCCCAGGGCTGATCTCCTTCAGAATGGACTGGTTGGATCGCCTTGCAGTCTAAGGGACTCTCAAGAGTTTTCTCCAACACCACAGTTCAAAAGCATCAATTCTTCGGTGCTCAGCCTTCTTCACAGTCCAACTCTCACATCCATACATGACCACAGGAAAAACCATAGCCTTGACTAGACGGACCTTAGTTGGCAAAGTAATGTCTCTGCTTTTGAATATGCTATCTAGGTTGGTCATAACTTTCCTTCCAAGGAGTAAGCATCTTTTAATTTCATGGCTGCAGTCACCATCTGCAGTGATTTTGGAGCCCCCCCCCAAAAAAAGTCTGACACTGTTTCCACTGTTTCCCCATCTATTTCCCACGAAGTGATGGGACCAGATGCCATGATCTTCGTTTTCTGAATGTTGAGCTTTAAGCCAACTTTTTCATTCTCCACTTTCACTTTCATCAAGAGACTCTTTAGTTCCTCTTCACTTTCTGCTGTAAGGGTGGTGTCATCTGCATATCTGAGGTTATTGATATTTCTCCTGGCAATCTTGAGTCCAGCTTGTGCTTCATCCAGCCCAGCATTTCTCATGGTGTACTCTGTATATAAGTTAAATAAGCAGGGTGACAATATACAGCCTTGATGTACTCCTTTTCCTATTTGGAACCAGTCTGTTGTTCCATGTTCAGCTCTAACTGTTGCTTCCTGACCTGCATACAAATTTCTCAAGAGGCAGGTCAGGTGGTCTGGTATTCCCATCTCTTTCAGAATTTTCCACAGTTTATTGTGATCCACATAGTCAAAGACTTTGGCATAGTCAATAAAGCAGAAATAGATGTTTTATCTGGAACTCTCTTGCTTTTTCCATGATCCAGCGGATGTTGGCAATTTGATCTCTGGTTCCTCTGCCTTTTCTAAAACCAGCTTGAACATCTGGAAGTTCATGGTTCACATATTGCTGAAGCCTGGCTTGGAGAATTTTGAGCATTACTTTACTAGCGTGTGAGATGAGTGCAATTGTGCGGTAGTTTGAGCATTCTTTACACCTGCAGTAGAATCCCTAAATTATCAGTCTCCTGTGACTATAAACCCAGCACAAGATAAACCACTTGCCTAGTTGGCATATGGCTCATTTGCTGAACATGATCTTCACATCTTAAATAATTTTAAAAATGGAGCCAATAGAAGCTTATGATTTTTTCAAAACCAGAGATTCTTAAGAACTTTCAGTATGAGGCAATACGGTGGAGGAGGTTAAGAGAAGAGCTCCTAGTAACACCACTGAGTTGGACTCCAGGTTCTGCCAAGTACTAGCTCTTTCTGCCATGGTTTCCTTATTGGCTAAAAAGGATCATATTAGTATGAACTCTAAAGGGTTGTTTTGAATATTAAACAAAACATAGTACATGTAAAACATTCAGCACATATTTGGCACAGAATGAATACTCAAAACCTTAGCTATTATTTAAATAAGTTCAAAAAGATTAATACATTTCCCTCATATATGAAATATAAGTTGATAATCTGAAGGCATTTATTGTCATGATTTTCAATTTGTCTATTTTATAAAATTAATCACATTTTTTTCAATAGTTAGCATGTAGTATAGGGATTTCCCAGAGTTTTTAGACAAGAAGTAAAAACTATACTTGCAAATAAATTAAATTTAAAATGTAAAATTTTATAAAATAAGCAAAGTCCACTGTTTTGGCTCATTGTTGACAACCACATTACACTGAGTGAGTGAGTGAGATCGCTCAGTTGTGTCAGACTCTTTGTGAGCCCATGGACTGTCCATGGGATTTTCCAGGCAATAGTACTGGAGTGGATTGCCATTTCCTTCCCCAGCGGATCTTCCCAACTTAGGGATAAAACCCAGGTCTCCCGCATTGTAGACAGACGCTTTACCGTCTGAGCCTAAAAATAGGCAAATTATTCCATTACATTAGCTGAAGAGAAAAATTAATGATGGGTTAAAAAAACAGAAAAAGAAATAAAGTAATGAAAAATGAAAATCCAAGTTAAAGACCAAATAGAGATCCTATTACTAACACTGTAAGGTTTTAACCTTCTGCTTAGTGTATGAGCAAACTCTGTTCTTTGAAAAAGCACTTAAAGCTGGTAAATTTATGGTTTAGTCAATAAGATATATTTATGTTAGTTTCATAATTGAACACAATGTGAAAAACAGCATCGAATTTGTTGTGTTATGGTGATAGACATCTTTTCATTTTAGGAGTTGGCATTTTTCCACCAAGTGTTTACCAATCACATGTTTCTTCCTCCCTTAATGCAGTGTAGAACATGGGGCCAGAGAATCCATCCTCCTGGACAAATTACAAATTTGCATGATTGAAAAATGTTTTTTAGTCAAATTAATCACCTGTATATGGGCTTCCCAGGTGGTGCCAGTGGTAAAGAACCCACCTGCTGATGCAGGAGACATAAGTGACACAGGTTTGATCCCTGGGCTGGAAAGATCCTCTGGAGGAGGGCATGGCAACCCACTCCAGTATTCTTGCCTGGAGAATCCCATGGACAGAGAAGCCTGGCAGGCTACAGTCCATAGGATGGTAAAGAGTTGGACACAACTGAAGCGACTTAGCACTCATACATCATCCTTATTGCTCTGGATTCTGACCCATGGAGATTTCTTTATTTCTAGTTTATAGAAGTACACACTCAAGTTTTCCTCTAGTATTTACTTCCATTTATTTTATATGGCTTATTCTGTTGTGTAGTATAAATAAAAGATCAATTTAGCTTTTTCCATAAGGCTGTCTAGTTATCCCAATCCTACTTCAAAAACTTGTTCACTAATTTGATGTGCTACCTTTATTCCATGGTATATGTCTATTTACACTCAGTTCTTTGAAGGTGATGTGTCATTTCTCTTTGAACGTTTCTAATAGTTTTTCATTTGTCACAGCAGTTATACTGTAATAGGGTGATTATGGTTTTCTTTTTATTTATCAAATTTGAGTCTCTAGTACATTTTGAATTGTGAGTTAATGTTAGTTTTGGAAGATTCTCAGCCATCATCTTTTTCAATATTGTTTCTGGCTCATTTGGGATTTCAATTACTCATATGTCCAAACTTTAAGCCACATTCTACACATATTTTATTATTTTTACATTATTTCCCAAACATCTTCCTGTGTTTTAGTCCATATATTTTCTCTTGATTTATCTTCTAATTTAAGAATACTCTCTTCATCTGTGTCTAACCTGATGTTAAACATACTTATCGAGTTATTTCAATTACTGTATTTTTACAACTTTATTGAGATATAATTCACGTGCTATACAGTTTATTTACCTAAAATGCCTAATTCAGTAGTTTCTATGCATTCACAAAGTTGTACAGCCATCATCATCATAAAATTTAGATCATTTTCATGATTCCGAAAAAGAAACTGCATATCAATTAGCAGTGACTCCTCATCTTCTCCCAACAATCCTAGCCCTAGGCTCTGCTAATCTGCTGTCTCACCATATTTTCCTAGTATGGACATTACCTATAAACAGAATCACATGGTAAGTCTTCCTTTGTGACTGAGTCTTTCCATTTCCCATAGTGCTTCCAAAGTCACCTGCGCTGTGGCCTGTGTCAGCACATGGTTCCTTCTAATGGCGAAACAATGCACATTATATAGATATACATGTGCTTTATTTAGTTATCAGTTGATTTATCAGTTAACATTTGGGTTATTTCCACTTTTAGCTATTATGAGTAAAATTTCTGCGAATATTCATGGGCAAATCTTGGTATGAACATTATTTCATTTCTCTTGGGTATATACCAAGGAGTGGGTTTGGCAGTTAATTATGAAAACTAGGTATATTTAATTTTTTGAGGAACTCCTAGACTGTTTTTCATAGAGATCACCCTATTTATTTAACATCCCCATTAGCAATATATGAGAATTACAATTTCTCTACATCCTCACCAACTCTTGCTGTTATCTATACATATATTTTTATTATAGCCATCCTAGAGAGTGTGAAGTCGCAGTTACACATTGTAGTTTAGAATTTTCTTTCCCTTTTTTAATAGTTTAAAGATAGCTTTTTATAGTTTTATTATAGTTTAGTTTATAGTTGTTATAGTTCAGTTTTCTCCTGAAGTTCTCCACCTGGCATGTAATTTATTGATGTTATTTTTAAATTAATTTTTATTGGATTATATTTGCTTTAAAATATTGTGTAGTTTCTTCTCTATATGAAGGTGAATCTGATACACACACACACACACACACACACACACACACACACATCCCTTCTTTTTTGGATTTCCTTCCCATTTAGGTCATCACAGAGCATTGAGAAGAGTTCCCTGTGCTATACGGCAGATTCTCATTTGTTATCTATTTTATACACAGTGGTGTATATATATCAATCCCAATCTCTCAACTGACCCAGCTCTTCTTGACCCCAATAGCCAACATCCATTCTCTATGTCCATATCTCTATTTTGGCTTCACCAATTAGCTCATCTGTATCATTTTTCTATATTCTGCATCTAAGCGATAATATATATTTTTTCTCTTTTTCTGACTTCATCTGTGTGATCACCTCTAGGTCCACTCATATCTCTGTAAATTGCAAAACATTGTTTCTTTTTATGTCTAAGTAGTAATCCATTGTATATATGTACCACATCTTCTTTATCTACTCTTCTGTTGATGGACATTTAGGTTGATTACTGGCTATGTAAATGGTGCCACAATGAACATTGGGGTGCATGTGACTTTTTGAATTATAGATTTCTTAGCGTATATGCCCAGAAGTGGGATTGCTGGGTAATATGGTAGTTTTAATTTTAGTGTTTTAAGGAACCTCCATACTGTGCTCCATAGTGGTTGTATAGTTAACACTCCCATCAACAGTGCAAGAACATTTATTGTTTGTAGATTTTTTGATGATGGCCATTTGACCAGTGTGAGGTGATACCTCATTGTAACTTTGATTTACATTTATCTAATAATGATGTTGAGCACCTTCTGATATGTTTGTTGGTCATCTGTATGTCATCATTGGAGAAATATCTATTTAGGTCTCCTGCTCATTTCTTGACTGAATTATTGTTGTTGTTTTGATACTGAGATGCATGAGCTGTTTGTATACTTTGGTGATTAATCCCTTGTCAGCTGTTTTGTTTGCAAATATATTCTCCCAAACTGAAGGTTGTCTTTTTGTCTTGTTTATGGTTTCCTTTGCTACACAAAGGATTTTAAGTTTACTTAGGTCCTGTTTGTTTATTTGTCTTTTTACTTCCATTACATTAAAATGTGAGTCAAGAAAGATCTTGCTGTGATTTATGTCAAAGAGTGTTCTGCTTGTTTTCTTCTAAGAGTTTTATTTAGGTTTCTAATATATTTTGAGTTTATTTTTGTGCATGATGTTAGAGAGTGTTCTGATTTCATTCTTTTACATGTAATTGTCCAGTTTTCCCGGCAACACTTACTGAAGAGACTGTCTTTGTCCATTGTATATTCTTGTCCCTTTGTCATAGATTAGGTGACCATGGGTACATGTGTGTATCTCTGCAATTTCTATCCCATTCCATTGAATTGTTTTTCTGCTTTTGTGCAAGTACCATATTGTCTTGATTACTGTAGCTTTGTAATACAGTCAGAAGCCAGGGAACCTGATTCCTCTGATTGCATTTTTATTTCTAAACATTGATTTGGCTTTGGGGGCCTTTTGTGTTTCTATACAAATTGTAACTTTTGCTATAGTTCTGTGAAAAACATTCTTATTAATCTGATAAGAATTGCATTGAATCTGTAGATTGCTTTGGGTAGTATTAAAATTTTCACAATATTGATTCTTTTAATTCAAGAACATGATATATATCTCTCCATTCTTTGTGTTATCTTTGAGTTCTTTCATCAATATTTTACAGTTTTCTGAGTACAAGTCTTTTGCCTCCTTAGGAAGGTTACAGTTCAGTTCAGTTCAGTTGCTCAGTTCAGTTCAGTTAAGTCGCTCAGTCATGTCTGACTTTTTGCGACCCAACAGACTGCAGCACGCCAGGCTTCCCTGTCAATCACCAACTCCTGGATTACCAAAACTCATGCCCATTGAGTCAATGATGTCATTACACCATCTAATCCTCTGTTGTCCCCTTCTCCTCCCACCTTCAATCTTTCCCAGCATCAGGGTCTTTTCAAGTGAGTCAGTTCTTCCCATCAGGGGGCCAAAGTATTGGAGTTTCAGATCCAATATCAGTCCTTCCAACACTGATATCCTTTAGGATGGACTGGTTGGATCTCCTTGCAGTCCAAGGGACTCTCAAGAGTCTTCTCCAACACCACAGTTCAAAAGCATTAGTTCTTCAGTGCTCAAATTTCTTTATAGTTCAACTCTCACATCCATACATGACTACTGGAAAAATCATAGCTTTGACTAGATGGACCCTTGTTGGTAAAGTAATGTCTCTGATTTTTAATAAGCTGTCTAGGTTGGTCTTAACTTTCCTTCCAAGGAGTAAGCATCTTTTAATTTCATGGCTGCAGTCACCAACTGCAGTGATTTTGGAGCCCCCCCAAAATAAAGTCTGCCACTGTTTCCCCGTCTATTTGCCATGAAGTGATGGGACTGGATGCCATGATCTTTTCTGAATGTTGAGCTTTAAGCCAACTTTTTCACTCTCCTCTTTCACTTTCATCAAGAGACTCTTTAATTCTTCACTTTCTTCCATAAAGGTGGTGTCATCTGCATATCTGAGGTGATTGATATATCTCCCAGCAATTTTGATTCCAGCTTGTGCTTCATCCTGCCCAGCATTTCTCATGTTGTACTCAGAATACAAGTTAAATAAGTAGGGTGACAATATACAGCCTTGACGTACTCCTTTCCTAATTTGGAACCAGTCTATTGTTCCATGTCCAGTTCTAACTATTGCTTCCTGACCTGCATCCAGATTTCTTAAGAGGCAGGTCAGGTGGTTTGGTATTCCTATCTCTTTCAGTTTTCTACAGTTTATTGTGATCCACACAGTCAAAGGATTTGGTATAGTCAATAAAGCAGAAATAGATGTTTTTTCTGGAACTCTCTTGCTTTTTCGATGATCCAGCAGATGTTGGCAATTTGACCTCTGGTTCCTCTGCCTTTTCTAAAGCAAGCCTGAACACTTGGAAGTTCATGGTTCACGCATTGTTGAAACCTGGCTTGGAGAATTTTGAGCGTTACTTTAGTAATATGTGTGATGAGTGCGATTGTGCAGTAGTTTGAACAATCTTTGGCATTGCCTTTCTTTGTGATTGGAAAGAAAACTGACCTTTTCCAGTCCTGTGACCACTGCCGAGTTTTCCAAACTTGCTGGCATACTAAGTGCAGCACTTTCACAGCATCATCTTTCAGGATTTGAAATAGTTAAACTGGAATTCCATCACCTCCACTAGCTTTGTTTGTAGTGATGCTTCTTAAGTCCCACTTGACTTCACATTCCAGGATGTCTGGCTCTAGGTGAGTGACACACCATCACGATCATCTGGGTAGTGAAGATCTTTTTTGTATAGTTATTCTGTGTATTCTTGCCACCTCTTAATATCTTCTGCTTCTGTTAGGTACATATCATTTCCGTCCTTTATTGACCTGTCTTTGCATGAAATGATCCCTTGGTATGTTTAATTTTCTTGAAGAGATCTCTAGTCTTTCCCATTCTATTGTTTTCTTCTATTTCTTTGCACTGATCATTGAGGAAGGCTTTCTTATCTCTCTTTGCTATTCTTTGGAACTCCACATTCAAATGGCTATATTTTCCTTTTCTCCTTTGTTTTTCACTTCTCTCTGTTTCACAGCTATTTGTAAGGCCTCCTCAGACAGCCATTTTGCTTTCTTGCATTTCTTTTTCTTGGGGATAGTGTTGAACCTCTGTCCATAGTTCATCAGGCATTCTATCAGATCTAGTCCCTTAAATCTATTTCCCACTTTCACTGTATAATCGTAGGGGATTTGATTTAGGTCATACCCGAATGGTCTAGTGGTTTTCCCTACTCTCTTCAATTTAAGTCTGAATTTGGTATTAAGGAGTTCATGATCTGAGCCACAGTCAGCTCTCAGTCTTGTTTTTGCTGATTATATAGAGCTTCTCCATCTTTGGCTGCAAAGAATATAATTAATCTGATTTTAGTATTGACCATCTGGTGATGTCCATGTGTAGAGTATTCTCTTGTGTTGGTGGAAGAGGGTGTTTGCTATGACCAGTGTGGCCTCTTGGCAAAACTCTATTAGCGTTTGCCCTGCTTCAATCTGTACACCAAGGCCAAATTTGCCTGTTACTCCAGGTGTTTCTTGACTTCCTACTTTTGCATACCCTATAATGAAAAGGATATCTTTTTTGGGTGTTAGTTCTAAAAGGTCTTGTAGGTCTTCATAGAACCATTCAATGTCAGTTTATTCAGCATTACTGGTTGGGGCATAAATTTGGATTACTGTTATATTGAATGGTTTGCCTTGGAAGTGAACAGAGATCATTCTGTCATTTTTGAGATTGCATCCCAATACTGCATTTTGGACTTTTTTGTTGACTATGATGGCTACTCCTTTTCTTCTAAGGGATTCTTGCCCACAGTAGTAGATATGATGGTATTCTGAGTTAAATTCATCCAGTCCAGTCCATTTTAGTTCGCTGGTTCCTAAAATGTCAACTTTAACTCTTGCCATCCTTTGATTGACGGCTTCCAATTTGCCTTGATTCATGGACTAACATTCCAGGTTCCTATGCAATATTGCTCTTTATAGCATCACACCTTGCTTCCATCACCAGTCACATCCACAGTTGGGTGCTAGGAAGGTGTATTCCTAGGTATTTTATTATGTGTGCTGCATTGGTAAATGGGATTGTTTCCTTAATTTCTCTTTCTGATCTTTTGCTATTAATGTATAATGATGCAAAAGATATATGTGTTTTGATTTTGTATCCTGTAACTTTACTAAATTTATTACAAGCTCTAGTAGTTTTATGGTGGCATCTTTTGGATTTTCTATGTATAATATCATGTCATCTGCAAAAGAGACAGTTTTAATTCTTCTTTTCCAATTTGGATCCCTTTTACTTCTTTTTCTTTTTTTTTTTACTGGTGTGGTTAGGCTTCCAAAACTATGTTGGATAATAGTGGCAATAATGGGCATCCTTGTCTTGTTCCTAATTTTAGAGGAAAGGCTTTCAGTTTTTCACCATTGAGAATAATCATTGCTGTATGTTTGTCATATATGGCCTTTATTATATTGATGTAGGTGACTTCTATGACCACTTTCTGGAGAAGTTTTATCAAAACAAGGGTGTTGAATTTTGTCAGAAGGTTTTTATGCATCTATTGAGATGATCATGTGGGTTTTATTATTCAATTTATGATATCTTTTTCTGGTTTTGGTGTCCAGGTGATGGTGGCTTTCTAACATGAGCTTGTAAGTGGTCCTGTCTCTGTAATTTTTTGGAAGAGTTGGAGAAGGGTAGGTGATAACTCTTTTCTACATGTTTGATAGAATTTGCCTGGGAAGCCATCTGATCTAGACTTTTGTCTGTTGGAAGTTTCTTAACTACCGTTTCAATTACTTTTGATTGGTCTGTTCATATTTTCTATTTCTCCTTGCTTCAGTCTTGGCAGTTTGTACATTTCTAAGCATTTCTCCATTTCTTCCAGGTAGTCCATTTTATTAGTATACAGTTGCTTATAGTAGCCTCTTATCATCCTTTGTATTTCTGCTATGTCAGTTGTAACCTCCTTTTTAATTTATAATTTCATTGATTTCAGTCCTTTCCCTTTTTTCTTGATGAGTCTGGCTAAAGTTTTATCAGTTTTGTTTATCTTCCCAAAGAGCCAACTTTTAGTTTCATTGATCTTTGCTATAATTTTCTTTATTTCTACATCATTTATTTCTGCTCTGATCTTTATTGTTTTTTCTCTTTCTACCAACTTTGGGTTTTATTTATTCTTCTTTCTCTAGTTGCTTTAGGTGTAAGTATACATTGTTTATTTGAGATTTTCCTTGTTTCTGAAGTGGGATTGTATAAACTTTCCTTTTTAGAACTGCTTTTGCTGCATTCCATAGGTTTCAGGTTATCATGTTTTTGTTGCCATTTGTTTTTAAATGTTTTTTTTTAATTTCCTCTTTTATTTATTCAATGATCCATTGGTTATTTAGTAGCATATTTAGCTACTAAATTTAGCTTAATTAGTTTAGACTTCATTTATTTGTATGTGTGTGTGTGTGTGTGTGTGTGTGTGTTTCCTTTTTCTATGTAGCTGATCTCTAATCTCATAGTGTTGCGGTCTGAAAGATGCTTGATATGAGTTCAAGTTTCTTAAATTTTCCGAGGCTTGATGTGTGACTCACAATTTGATCTATCCTGGAGAATGTTGCATGTGAATTGAGAAGAAATTGTATTCTGCTGCTTTCAGATGGAACGCCCTATATTTATCAGTTAAGTTGAGCTGGTCTAATGTGTTATTTAAAAGTCTGTTGAAGGCAATGGCAACCCACTCCAGTACTCTAGCCTGGAAAATCCCATGGATGAAGGAGCCTGGAGGGCTGCAGTCCATGGGGTCGCTGAGGATCGGACATGACTGAGCGACTTCATTTTCACTTTTCACTTTCATGCATTGGAGAAGGAAATGGCAACCCACTCCAGTGTTCTTGCCTGGAGAGTCCCAGGGACAGGGGAGCCTGGTGGGCTGCTGTCTACGGGGTCACACAGAGTCGGACACGACTGAAGTGACTTAGCTTAACTTAGCTTTCCTTATTAAGTTTAAATCAGGATGATTTGTTCATTGATGTAAGTGGAGTGCTCAAGTCCTCCACTATTTTTGTGTTACTATTGATTTCCCCTTTTGTGGCTGTTGGCATTTGCTTTGTATATTGAGGTGCTCCTTTGTTGAGTGCATATATATTTATGTTTGCTATATCTTCTCTGTGGGTTAATCCCTTGATTATTGTAGTATCCTTCCTTTTCTCTTGTGATAGTCTTTATTTTAAAATCCATTTTTGTCTGATATGAGTATTGTTACTCTAGTTTTCTTTTGATTTCTGTTTGTATGGAATATCTTTTTTCATCTCCTCACTTTCAGTCTGTATGTGCCCTAAGGTCAGAATTGGGTCCCTTGTAGACAGCATAGATATGGGTCTTATTTTTGTGACCATTCAGGCAGTCTGTGTCATTTGGTCAGAGCATTTATTCCATTTACATTTCAGATAATTATTGATATGAATGTTCCTATTACCATTTTCTTAATTGTTTTGGAGTTATCTTTTTGGGCCTTTTTTTTCTCTTGTGTTTTCTGCCTAGAGAAATTCCTTTAGCTTATGTTGTAAATCTGATTTGGTGGTGCTGAACTCTTAGTTTTTGCTTCTCTATAAAGGGTTTGATTTCTCCGTTGAATCTGAATGAGATCCTTGCTGGGTAGGGTAATCTTGGTTGTAAGTTTCCCCCTATAATCACTTTAGATATATCTTGCCACTCCCTTCTGGCTTGAAGAGTTTCTGCTGATAAATCATTTGATAACATTATGATAAGTGCTTTGGATGTTAACTTTTGCTTTTCCCTAGCTGCTTTTGAAGATTTTTCTTTGCATTTATTATTTTTTTTTATTAGTTTCATTAATATGTGTCTCCATGTTTTTCTCCTTGGGTTTATCATAGATGGAACTCTCTGCACTTCCTGGATATGGGTGAATATTTCCTTTCCCATGTTAGGGAATTGTTTTATTATAATCTTTTCAAATGTATTCTCAGACCCTTTTTCATCTTCTGAGACCCCCTGTAATTCAAATGCTGGTTTGTATAATGTCCTAGATGTCTCTGAGACTGTCCTCATTTCTTTTCATTCTTTATTCTGCTCCATGGAAGTTATTTCCACCATTCTATATTCCAGTTCACTTATCCATTCTTCTGTCTCAGTTATGCTGATGTTGATTTCTTCTAGTATATTTTTCATCTCAGTTATTGTGTTGTTCATCACTGTCAATCTGTTCTTTGCTACTGCTGCTAAGTCGCTTCAGTCGTGTCCGACTCTATGCGACCCCATAGACGGCAGCCCAACAGGCTCCCCCGTCCCTGGGCTTCTCCAGGCAAGAATACTGGAGTGGGTTGCCATTTCCTTCTCCAATGTATGAAAGTGAAAAGTGAAAGTGAAGTTTCTCAGTCGTGTCTGACTCTTAGCGACCCCATGGACTGCAGCCTACCAGGCTCCTCCATCCATGGGATTTTCCAGGCAAGAGTACTGGAGTGGGGTGCCATTGCCTTCTCCAATCTGTTCTTTACTTCTTGTTAAATATTTTTTGTATCTTCTTGATCTATGCCTCCATTTTATTTCCAAGATCTTGGATGAATCATTTTTACTGTTATTACTCTGAATTATTTTTCAAATAGGTTGCCTATTTCCTCTTCATTTATTTGGTCTTGTGGTCCAGGGACTTGTATAGGCTTCCTACTGTGAGTGACTGGTGCCTGCAGTTTGGTGGGTAGAGCTGAGTCTTTTCCCTCTGATGGGCAGGGCTACCTTAAGTGGTGTGTTTTTGGATGTCTGTGAGCTTACCATGACTTTAGGCAGATTTTCTGCTGATGGTTTTGGGCTATGTTCCTGTCTTGCTAGTTGTTTGGTTGCAGCATCCAGTACCATTGCCTGCAGATATTTAAGTAAGGCCAAGCCTTGGTGTTCATATGGAGACCTCCAAGTGAGCTCACACTGATTAATATTCCCTGGGGCTGGGAATTCTTTGGCTGTTCGGTCATGGCTCTTACTTCCGAGTCTCAGGCCTGACCTCTGGCTAGGTAACCAAGCCTCTGCAAGCTACCCAACATTGCAAAAAAAAAAAAAAAAGAAAAAGAAAATAAACAAAACCTAAGACAAATGATAAAACTAAAACTAAAACAAAGAAAAAACACAAACAAACAAAAAAAAACCTACAGAACAACCAAAGAACCCTAAAACAAAAACAAAGAATAGAAGCAAAGCTAATGAAAACAAAAACCAGAAAAGAAACTAAAACCAAAAAGCAAAGAAAACATGAAAAAATGATTAACAAACAAAACAAAGCAGAGAAACAAAAACAAGGAAAAACATGAAACAAAAAAGTAAAGTAAAAATAGAAAAATTGAGAATATAATAAATCTTTTTAAAAAGTAAAGAAAAAATAATAGAAAAAACAAAACCAACAGCAGAACAAAACAAAATCAGCAAACAAAATAATCGTAATAGTAACGTTTTCCTAAGGCCGCTGCTGTCAATGTTTCCCCAGGGTTGCTGCTGTCAATGTTCCCCGCACCTCAGTGAGCCACAGCTAACCCTGCATCCCCAGGAGGTGCTCCAGTTCCTCTAGGTAGGTCTTTGGAGCTGCTCTAGGCACTGTAGAGGCATCTCACACTCTGACATGGCCCAACCCTTGCATGCATGTGCCCCTAAAATACTGTTAAAGTTAGACCAGTCTAAGTTTTGGTAGCACTCATCCATTCAGATATTCTGTAGATTCAGGGTTTTTCAAGCAGTTCATAGGGATTCAATCTGGGGCTTGTGCAGCTAGAAATTTCTATTTTTCTTCCCTAGTCACACAGCCCCTGGTGCTCAGCTTTAGTTTTAGCCCCACATATGCATGTGGGACACACTCAGGCATCTATTCCCTGCCCAAGTGAGACGGGGTGGAGGCAAAAGCTGAATGGGGCGCTCTGACTGATTAGGGCACTTAGGCTGGGGTGAGATAAACCAGCCACATCTGGGGTGTGTGTAGAGACCCTGTGCAGCAGAGACAAGCAGGAAGTTGTGATGGACTGGGACATCCTCACTCTGGTTGGAGTTCCTCCACTGTCTGTGGAGGTAGGGACTGGCAGGTGGGGAAGGGAGTTGCAATGGTGGCCCCACCCCTTGTGCACCTCTCAACAATGGCACCTAATTTCCAGGGCAGACAACACTTCCTCTAGGAAAACTTCCAGCATCAGAGCCCCTCTCTGATGTACCCCCTGGTTGTCTCTGTACAGCCAATAGTGGTCCTCTCCCCAGATCTGCTCTTCTAACTCTTCACTTTAGCTCTCAGCCCCTGCCAGCATCAGTGGCTTCCTGTTTTGGGCTGGGGTTCCCAGGGCTGATTCCATAGGGGGCTTTGGTGTGGGCTATTTGCATAGGCACAGTGGGGTCAAAACTGGTTTTGGTGGTAGCAGTATTCAGGACCCTGGAGCCTGTGCAGGCAGAGGAAGCCTTGGCTTGAGGAATGGGTGAGTCTGCTCAGATGGGTACTTCTCCCAAGGCAGGGGCCAGGAGGTGGGAAGGAGGGCCTGCAGGTGGGGAAGGGAGTGGCAATGGTGTCCCTGCCCCTTGTGTGCCACTCAGTGATGGCACCTTGCATCTATAGTGCTTTGGACTTCCTCTGAAATTTTCCTGGTTGTGAAGTTCCTAATTTCTGTCCCTTCTGGCTTTCTCTTTGCAGCCAACAATGTTCTCCTCCCTGCATCCACTCTCCAAACCCCACTTTCCAGCATCCGGCCCCTGTCTGCAGCAGGAGACACACAGCTCAGGCTGGGGTGTACAGGGCAGCAGCACATACTGTGTGCACAGTTCTTCCTTGGTTCTGCCCCCCACAGACAGGTTGCTGAATTTCCCTGTGATCCGCCAAAGGTCCCCTTATGCCCCCAGCTGACTTCCCTGCCATGATCGGGCTTTTCTGAGTGCAGGAACCTCTCGTCACCTTTAGTCCCCCATCAGAGGTGCTGGTCCCCTCCCATTTCCTCTTTTCTTTTCTTTTTCTTTCTTTCATCCTAACTGGTTGCACAGGTAGGGGGTGGTTTCTTATACTTTTAGGTGTCCAAGATCTTCCTCTATTGGCCAGTGGATGCTCTGTGAGAACTTCCATTTGTTGATGTCTTCTTGATGAACTTGTGAGGAGGGATGAATTCCATATCTTCCCATTCCACCATCTTGGCTCCTCCTTTGAACAATTAAAGTCTATGTGAGATAATGTCAATATATGGATCTCCTATATGTCTGTTTCTACTATAATTTTTTTCTTTAATTTTGATTACATAAGCCCTTTCTTCAGTACACCTAGCCATTGTGGATTTAATCCTGGCTATTATGAATAATCACAAGGATTCTGAATAATTTTATTCTCTATAGGAGACTAAATATTAGTTTTGGCAACCAGTTAGAGTACAGATAGGGCTTCCCAGGTGGCTCAGTATTCAAGAATCTGCCTACAGTGCAGGAGACCCAGGTTTGATCCCTGTGTCAAGAAGATCCCCTGGAGAAGGGAATGGCGGCAGTATTCTTGCCTGGAGAATCCCGTGCATAGAGGAGCTGGTGTGCTACAGTCCATGGGGCTGTAAAGAGTCAGACAAGACTGAGTGACCAACACTTTCACTTCAGAGTAGAGACATATCACCATGCAGAAATATAGAATTGATTTTATTCAAAATTTGGCTACAGACTTTGTGAGGGCTTGCATTTTTTTGATTTACCCTTACTCCTGAGGCAGCTTTCTGGAAGTTCCAGTTTATTTATTGATGTCTTTATCAGAGCGCCCACTCCTTAGCAGGACTTTAATATTTGTCTCCATAAAACTTCCAGTGGCTGCTTTTAGTTTCTCAGCCTTGGAGTTGACATTTTCCACTCAGCCTCAAGAGGGTTTGAGGCACAGTACGTCAGTACGCGCCTGTGTTTCTGTTTTCTGTTTTTCTGTTCTCCCCAGGAACATGGTTTTTCTGGTGTTTACTGGCTTGGTTGCCTCTTACACACATATACACAAAACTGTTTATTTTTCTCCTTATCCTTTTATTCTTACTCAGTTTTTTGCTTACTCTCAGCAAGAGAACTGGTATATAACAAGTTAATTCATCACTACAGGAAGCCTTCACATGCACCTGGGTTCGTTTCTTGGTTTCCTATTCTGTTCTATTAGTCTACCTAGTCATGCACCAATACCAGTTTAAGTTGAGAACTTTATGATGTATTTTTATATCTGGGGTTAATGCTTCTGTGGACACTTAGATACACATACACACACAAACATAGACACGGTTCATGTTTTCCAGTGTTTTTTAGTTATTCTTGCTTGTTTATTATTCCAAATAAATTATCTTTTCAAGTTATTTAACTCCAGAAAAAAGTGATACATGTTTGGAGTCAGGTTAAATTTGTAAATTTATTCACAAACAACTGAGATATTTCTAAGCATTGAATCTATTAAAAATATTTATGTCTCTTCTGTGTCTTTCATACAACTTTATACATATGAATGTTAGGTATATTTTTGTTAAGGTTTTACTTAGTTTTTTATTTTTCTGTTGTAAATGGAGTCTTCTCTTCCATTTATGTTTTAACTAGTTATTATTCATGGATGTGAAGGGTACTGATTTTTGATGTTTATATATTAATGTTATATCTTGTAACTTTACTGAATTCTTTCATTGTTTATAATAATTTTGAATCAATTAGTTTGACTTTTCTAGAAATACATAATGTAGTCCTCAAATAGAAATAGTTTTACCTTGCTCTTTCAAATTCTTATTTCTAATTACTTTCTTGTTTAATTCTATAGACAAATTTCTACAATATAAGATTTTGGTGGAGATAGTAGGTATATTGCTCCTGGCTTTTGCAACAAACAGTCTATAGTATTTTTGTTGGGGATCATACTGGCTTTTGGATTAGACATGATTTTGTCTTTTTAAGCAAGTACCCATTATACATAAGTGTCCATTCATGACTACCAAGTGCTATTCAAAATAGATGTTGTATTATGTACCTTTTTTCCATTTAAGAAAATGTTCATATTATTTTTTCTCCATATTAATATGATGAATTATATTGGATGTCTTAATAATTATCTCTGTATTTCTAAAATGCTTCTCATGTAGAGTATAATTTTTTAATGTACTGTTAATTCTTTTTGTTAATATTTAAGAATTTTGCATACTTATATAAATGAGAATAGATTGCATTTTTCTTGTGTTTTATTTTTCAGGTTTTGATATTAATTCTCTATTTAATTCATTGTTTTTCTTACTTTTTCATGCTTTGGGAAGTTTAAATAGCATTTGGATGATCTAATATTTATAGGTTTGGTAAAATTTCACTATCAAAATATCTGTGGGGAAGATTATTTATATCTTTATTTCATCTTCTAAATTCATTCTGTTAAGATTTTTACTGGGATCAATTTTTGTAATTTGTATTTTCATAGAAAACTATTTCTTTTAGCATTTCAAATGAATTTGTATAGAGTTGGGCAGAAAAGTCTCTTTCAATTTAACTTTTTTCTTATGGCAGTTATCCATTACTCCCTCTTTTCTATTTCTTTTGTATATTATTTTCTTATATGTTATTTTCTAATTTTCTCACATTTAACTGATTTAATTTAGTTGATTTTTAAAGAACCAGATTTATTAATTCATAAGCTCTGTGGGTTTCTTTTTGTAATGTCTGGTTTACCTTTAGTTTCTTCTAATTCCAATACCCTTTGCTCACAGTTTGTATCTATAAGGCAATTAATTAGCATTCTATTTCCATGTATTCTTCCTTTCTTCCCTCTTTTTTGAAGTTGTAATTTATTTACATTGTCAGGGCATATATTAAGCATATACTATGCTACCACCTCAATATCCACTATCAGCTTTACATTTAAATATATTTAGTATCCTTATGGTGAACCTTTCCCAGAACTCATTTCCTAGTTGATTCTTTAGAACTATTCCTTGAGGTCCTGCATATTTATAGCCTCATTGATGATATATACATTTAGAGGTAAGTTTGCTGCTGCTGCTAAGTTGCTTTAGTCGTGTCTGACTCTGTGCGACCCCATAGATGGCAGCCCACCAGGCTTCCCCGTCCCTGGGATTCTCCAGGCAAGAACATGGGAGTGGGTTGCCATTTCCTTCTCCAATGCATGAAAGTGAAAAGTGAAAGTGAAGTCGCTCAGTCCTATTCGACCCTTAGCGACCCCATGGACTGCAGCCTACCAGGCTCCTCTATCCATGGGATTTTCCAGGCAAAAGTACCAGAGTGGGGTGCCATTGCCTTCTCCGAGAGTAAGTTTAGCTAGATATAAAATTTTGGCTTACATTTTCTTTAAGTATCTTAAATATGCAACCCCACATTCTTCTGGCTTCAAATACTATTATTGCAAAGTAAATCAATCTTACATTCTTTACATTGTAAATGACTTGGCTTTTTTATCTAGGAGCCCAAAGGATATATTATTAACACTGATTGGATTTTCCCTGGTATATCTTTTCAACATGTAAATTCAAATTTTGTTTTGTGTCTGGAAAGTGTTATTGAATTATGATTTTTCTTCTTCATGTCTTTGGTTTTCTTCTAAAGGAGTGAAATATACACATGAATTGAATCATTTTCCCCAGGCTGCTAATTTTATCATCACCCATTCTTTTTATATTTTTAAAAAATTCTATTTGATTTTTGTTTTTTTCTTTTCATTCCTTCTTACCATAGTTTCATTGATTTCTATTGACTTTTTTCCTTCTAATTTGTGCTGTGCTGTGCAAAGTCACTTCAATTCTGTCCGACTCTCTCCAGCCCTATGGACCGAAGTCCACCAGGCTCCTCTGTCTATGAGATTCTCCAAGCAAGAATACTGGAGTGGGTTGCTACATACTTCTCCATCCTTCTAGTTTAGCCTTATGATTTTTATTTTTAATTATCTGTTGAGCTCTTTTTTCTAATATCTTATAGCAAGTCTTTTCATCTCTGAAGTTTTCTGACTGATTATAGAACCTATATAGTTTTTTTTATTGTTTTCTTAGTTTTTTTTAAGCTAGTTTTGAAATATTAAGTCACAATTTTCTTTGGACTTTTTGCCATAATTTTTCTTGTGTGTCATCACTGTCCATTGTTATCATTCAGAGAATTAGTCCTTTTGCTTACAATGTATCTTACACTGGAATTATTTTCTGTTACTCATGCTTTATAGAGATGGATTTTTCTTATTTTAGAAGGTTACCATATCTGGTGACAGGCCAGAATAGTCTTCCTAGATTCATAGCTCTAAGACCCCTCTTCTTATTTCTGCAAATTACTTATAGATAAGAGATTTTTGTACCTTCTGCTTTCTCTGGTCCCCATTTTTTTGTGTCCAGAATTTCTTTCCCTTTACTAGCCATATGAATTTGAATTCTACCTTTGGTAGACTTAGTGTAGAATTCTGCTCTTTTAGGAGGCAATTTGCTCATGCCTTTCTGAAAGCCCTGGGGACCCAGACACACCTGCATAGTCTAACTTTCCTTAGTCTTTCTACGTTAATCTACAAAGTAGGTGCTCTATGCCCCTTTCCCAGTTTTAGCAGTTAATCTCAAACCTCTGCTAGGTTTCTATTTCATGGATGGATCTTTCCTTGCATAGGTGAGTATTTGCTGGTGATTCCTTGTTCTCTGGCTCAAAGAAAATCGGAAATCTCTCCTTTGCTCCCCTCTGTTACTGCTACTAATTGATGCTTTTTATTTGCTTGCTCATATACTAGAATATAGGAATGACTACGCTTTTTGTGAAAGATGTTGCCCATGAACTTTCACTGAAACAACTGTTTTATTTCATAAGGTCATTTGAGAAGACTAGAATCTACACTGATGTTGCTATCTTGCCCTAACTAGAATCTAAACTACCTTCCCAACTTGGATTCTGGAATATCAAACTATTTTCTCTAATTTTCTAGTTTATCTCCCTAGTTGTTTTATCCTGGGAATTATTTGATGGGTTCAGTTCAGTTCAGTTCAGTCACTCAGTCGTGTCTAACTCTTTGCGACCCCATGAATTGCAGCACGCCAGGCCTCCCTGTCTGTCACCAACTCCCAGAGTTCACTCAGACTCACATCCATCGAGTCAGTGATGCCATCCAGCCATCTCATCCTCTGTCGTCCCCTTCTCCTCCTGCCCTCAATCCCTCCCAGCATCAGAGTCTTTTCCAATGAGTCAACTCTTCGCATGAGGTGGCCAAAGTACTGGAGTTTCAGCTTTAAGCATCATTCTTCCAAAGAACACCCAGGGCTGATCTCCTTCAGAATGGACTGGTTGGATCTCCTTGCAGTCCAAGGGATTCTCAAAAGTCTTCTCCAACACCACAGTTCAATTTTTTGACCTCTTGGTCCTCGTCCCAAAGGTAGTTCTGGGATCTTTTTTCTATTTACACTTGCTCTTCTATAATCTCATCCGGATGACTTTAAATACCATCCCCAATCTGATAACTGCAATTTGTCTCTCTAGCCCTAAATTCTCTCTTAAATTCTGGACTCATGTCTATCTTTCTCCATATCTGTACCCAATTCACTATCAAGAACTAGTAGCACTGCCTCCAATATATATCTTGACTTCATTCACCTCCACTCATAACAGCTCAGCTGAATTACCATCATCACCAGCTGAGATTACTGCAATAGCCAATTGACTAGGGCACTGTTACCGCACTTCCTCCCCACCTCTGCCTTGGTCTAGTAGCCAGTTACTCTTTGAAAATTCAAATCTGATAATATCACCTATTGGGGCAGAAACTGTCAATGGCTTTATGTAACACTTAGAACAAAACCGAAATCTTTTACCATAGCCCACAAGGCTGTACATATTCTGAACCCTGCTGCTGCTGCTGCTGCTAAGTCGCTTCAGTCATGTCCGACTCTGTGCAACCCCATAGACGGCAGTCCACCAGGCTCCCCTGTCCCTGGGATTCTCCAGGCAAGAACACTGGAGTGGGTTGCCATTTCCTTCTCCAATGCATGAAAGTGAAAAGTGAAAGTGAAGTCGCTCAGTCCTGTCTGACTCCCAGCGACCCCATGGACTGCAGCCTACCAGGGTCCTCTGCACATGGGATTCTCCAGGCAAGAGTACTGGAGTGGGTTGCCATTGCCTTCTCCAATCTGAACCCTAGTTACCTCCATAATTTTATTTCCTGCTACTCTTCCTCTCACTAATTCTGGACCACATTGGCTTTAGTTTTCCAAACACTAAAAGTGCTCCTATCCCAAGCCCTGTACTTGTTCACTCATGTACCTTCAATATTTTCCCCTCAGATCTTTGTGTGGCTCATTCAATTCATTCAGTTCAAACAGCACCGTATCAAAAACATGCTTCAAATATTCATTCAAAATTGTATTCCCCCACAACCTTGTCAATTATTGACGTCTTCTTTTCTTTTCTTTATAGCTTTTAAAATATTTTCTTCTTATAATAACACTTACCATTACTTGAAATTTTATTTTAATTTTGTCTCACTCAATAAAAAGGAAGTACTATAAATGCACTGGTTTTATCTATTCTCTTGACTCTAGTATCTCCAGAGTGCAGATCCATACTTTGTCCACAATAGGTACTAAATATTTGTTGACTAAATTTATGAAGTATTTCCCAATTGTCACTTCTCATAACTTGCTACAGTACTATTTATTGTCATAGTTTGAAGTTTTCACATTACTTTTGCTCTTATATTTAAAAAATGGTCTTTCCCACATTTATTCTATGCTTTTCTTCCAGTCCTTATGGTTTCATTTTAACTTTTACTCATTAATCTAGCTAAGATTCATTTTGTTTATGGTATGAGAAGAAATAATATCATGTTTACTCCTTCCCTCAATTCCTCAGTATGCTTTAAATAACCTGTAGTTGTTTAAAGTATCACTTTCCAACACATACTAAGTATATACATATATAGAATTTCCATCATAAATTATTTATATTGCTTTTATTTTGCATTTTAATAAATTTTGATGATAGCATTCTAGGCTTATCTACTTGACTATATTCTCTTCTTTTATTGGTGGAACTGCATTCAAGCCATAGGTCAGTTACAGTTTAATACACAAACTGAAATTAAATTAAACCAACGTGCTTAGTCATGTAATGTCACTGTCTCAAACAATATGCTTTTAAATGACATCTATAACTTGTTTCTATTATGTCTAAAACTCATATGCGATGTATGGATATTGTGAGGAAGGGAGGAAGAGAAAAAAAATGAGATTAAAGATGGAAATACCTGGGCATTTAGAAAAGGCAGAGGAACCAGAGATCAAATTGCCAACATCCGCTGGATCATGGAAAAAGCAAGAGAGTTCCAGAAAAACATCTATTTCTGCTTTATTGACTATGCCAAAGCCTTTTACTGTGTGGATCACAATAAACTGTGGAAAATTCTGAAACAGTTGGGAATACCAGACCACCTGACCTGCCTCTTGAGAAATCTGTATGCAGGTCAGGAAGCAACAGTTAGAACTGGACATGGAACGACAGACTGGTTCCAAATAGGAAAAGGAGTACGTCAAGGCTGCATATTGTCACCCTGCTTATTTAACTTATACACAGAGTACATCATGAGAAACACTGGACTGGAAGAAACACAAGCTGGAATCAAGACTGCCGGGAGAAATATCAATAACCTTAGATATGCAGATGACACCACCCTTATGGCAGAAAGTGAAGAGGAACTAAAAAGCCTCTTGATGAAAGTGAAAGAGGAGAGTGAAAAAGTTGGCTTAAAGCTCAACATTCAGAAAACAAAGATCATGGCATCCAGTCCCATCACTTCATGGGAAATAGATGGGGAAACAGTGGAAACTGTGTCAGACTTTATTTTTTTGGGCTCCAAAATCACTGCAGATGGTGACTGAAGCCATGAAATTAAAAGACACTTACTTCTTGGAAGGAAAGTTATGACCAACCTAGATCTGCTAAGTCGCTTCAGTCGTGTCCGACTCTGTGCGACCCCAGAGACGGCAGCCCACCCGGCTCCCCCATCTCTGGGATTCTCCAGGCAAGAACACTGGAGTGGGTTGCCATTTCCTCCTCCCATGCATGAAAGTGAAAAGTGAAAGTGAAGTCGCTCAGTCGTGTCAGACTCTAGCGACCCCATGGACTGCAGCCTACCAGGCTCCTCCATCCATGGGATTTTCCAGGCAAAAGTACTGGAGTGGGGTGCCATTGCCTTCTCTGATAGCGTATTCAAAAGCAGAGACATTACTTTGCCAACAAAGATCCGTCTAGTCAAGGCTATGGTTTTTCCTGTGGTCATGTATGGATGTGAGAGTTGGACTGTGAAGAAGGCTGAGCACCGAAGAATTGATGCTTTTGAACTGTGGTGTTGGAGAAGACTCTTGAGAGTCCCTTGGACTGCAAGGAGATCCAACCAGTCCATTCTGAAGGAGATCAGCCCTGGGATTTCTTTGGAAGAAATGATGCTAAAGCTGAAACTCCAGTCCTTTGGCCACCTCATGCGAAGAGTTGACTCATTGGAAAAGACTCTGATGCTGGGAGGGATTGGGGGCAAGAGGAGAAGGGGACAACAGAGGATGAGATGGCTGGATGGTATCACTGACTCGATGGACGTGAGTCTGAGTGAACTCTGGGAGTTGGTGATGGACAGGGAGGCCTGGCGTGCTGCGATTCATGGGGTCGCAAAGAGTCGGACACAACTGAGCAAATGAACTGAACTGAACTGAACTGAAGAAATTCTACAATATTTTGATAGGCTCTTTACACTGACTTTCTCTCTCTCCTATGACTGGTTAAAAATCACAGAACTGTGCTAGAATTCCCACCTAATGGGATTAAGGCTTAAGTGCTGCACCTTCACACTATGACCTACTCTGTGCCCATTCACATGTGTGCTCATTCATTCTAAGAACATCTGTATTTCATAATACAGGTGGAGACCAGGCCCTGGCCCTGAGGGTTTGCTATCTAACAAACAAATCCATGTATTTAGTTTTCTAACCAAAATAATTCTTTCTCATTCAAGAGATGCACTTGTGCATCTGTTACTTATTTGATATGCTTTTCCTTCTCTCCTACTCACTTCACAGTTTTGGTTTAGCAAATATATTGGGTGAAATGAAGAAAATTATATAGACCAAAATAGTAGGAAGTGCTAAATTGTCATTAATTAAATAGCCAAGCGTCTAAGAGAAAGAAATAGCCTGAAGCCATTTGTGGCTGATTCTTTCTAAGGTTGCCATAATTTTGTTTCTAATAAACAAATTTCTTTGATGCATATGGAATTAAAATAATTTATGTCACCAGAATTCAAATAAAATTGATTATACTTGAGAAGACACTATTGATTATGTCTATATGTGGTTACAAAGTTAAGTAATATATAACTTTTTAATATAAAATCCCAACTACCAAGCAAGCACTCATTTTTAAAAAGAATGAGCTACTGGGAAAAAAGACTAGGTATTAAAATTCCATATTCTGTCCCAGCTTCCATTATATGGGAATGTTACCTACTCAAAATAGTGGCTCTTACAATGTCAAGGTTATGTAGAGTGGGGAATAAGGTAAGGCAATCATTCTATTTTTTTTAATTCACTCCCCCCCCCCCCAAAAAAAGACCCAAAACCACAACAAATTCAAGTGCTTATGGTCAAATGTATTCTAGTTAATTGTTGCCTAGCTTTAGGTTCACAACTTGATAAACCTAAATTTTCAGATGATGGAGGGAAAGACTTGAATAGGAAGAAGGTGGAAAGAAATTCTTTTAAAAGGAGAGAGATTCTTCAAAAGGATGAACTTTCAAAGGGCAAGTGACTCAGCAAAATCTTCACATGTAAAAACTTGTTTTCACAAGTCTTAACCTTTTGCATTCTTGCATTTCTCTACCCATGCCCTAAACTATCCCTTTTCAGCTTTGACTGTCTGTTTTCTCTTCTGTCCTTTGTTCTTTCTCTCCTTCCCTTCTTTTCTCCCTCCATCTTTGTAACAGATGGAAGCTGCTTTCAGTGACTCACACTGCAATGCCCAGTTTGGGTTATAAATAAAGCTTCTGCAACTTCCCTGATCCTGGAATTCCTCTTGGACAGAATGAGTTTCCATACAAACTCTCTCCAGCTGTGGCCAAACAGATAGCTCTATTCTTTGAGCTCAACTAAGACAAACCCAATGAGCTTATCCATAACATCACATGTTCACTTCATATCCTTCATTGCTCTGCAGTGGGTTAACATCTTAGATCCTTTTAGTTATGTCTTGCCTTTTTTTACTTAAAGTTAAGGTATGTGTAAAATGTCAAAACGAAACAAAGTAACAAGACATGTTTGGATGGGAACAATTTTTAAATTAATAATTTTCATTACCATAACTTCTAGAAAACACAGTAAGGGTGGGGCTCTGAAACTGAGGGTAAAGGTTCTGAGAACCTTTTTCACCTGGACATCTATCATGGACCAAGTGTGCACACTTGTAAGCAACTGGTAGCTTACAGTGCATTTTAATATTTTTACAGAACAGTTAAGTTATCAAATCCCTGAAGATGCAGCATTTTCCCTTTCTTTGCCTAGGAATCTGTTTTGGAAGCTAATTCAATGATTACTACTAGGACATGGAATCTTGATATTCATTTGGTCCTGATTTACACCAGTATTTTTAAGGCTGCCAACAAGAAAGTCCAGAATTTCAGTCAGCCAAAATTCCACAAGAGACAACTGTCTTTTATTTTATAGCTTATGAATTTGGGGCTTAATATGATTTTCCACTAACAAGTTCTGTACCCCCTCCAGAGTGCGAAAGCTGGTGTGTAGATCAGCAAAGTAACACAGAACATATGAGGCAAGTTAATATTAAACTTGAAGGAAAACCGTACAAATTATATTGTTTACTTAGGAAAAAAGCACTCTAGTTGAAAGGGCTGACATATGACTTATTGCAAACACTTAACCAGCATGTTCACATTTTTACTCTCAACTCTACTGTAACGGTCATTCGGAGGTGGTGCAGCATGGATACTGTATTAATAAAGTCATCAATTAAAAATCCACTAGACGTTGGTAAGGAATAGCACTAAATATTTCATGTCTTCTGTTTTTATTAAATGTTTAGGAAACATGCAGAATCATGTCCAGAATGAGTAATAAAATCACAGGCACATAACTTATGGAAGAGTTAGATAGATAACTTTTTAAGCATAAGTAATGAAGAACCTGTTTAATTAAAAACAACAAAATGGTCTTTGTTACAAGAAATAATTCTGTTGCCAAACAAAACTTCCGTGTATAGTTATGTCAGGTGAGTGTACGCTCCTCAGTTCTGTCTCGTCACAACAAAGATTTGGGGTGATGGACATTAAAGCCCTTGGCACGTCACAGCTCTCAGGTCCTGGACAGACTGTGTTACAGCTCTTAGACAAATCAGTGTTACAGCTCTGTTACAGCTCTATTTTATTTAGAAAATAGGGGGCAAATCCATCCTCGAAGCATGAGGGCACATTTTTATATGTTTTTTCCTCCCCCTGGGCCTGCCCTATGTAAATTGGGCTAGCCAGGAGTGCTGTTTGTTCTACCTGAGGTCCTCACTCTGGTCCTCAGACCTTCCCTTGTTCTATTTTTGCGGGCTTTTCCCTTTCTTGTCTTTTGGCCACCCCCATTCTGGACTTCTGTTTCCGATTCTAACTACCTAACAGTTAGAAGAGGAAATCAGTATAGTATTTCTTCATATGCTCAAAGAAATCTTTTGAAGGAAATCAAAGAGAGAATAAACATTGGAATGCTGAAATAACTGTTATTATCATCTTTATAAAAAACTATGAAATCTTCTTCTCCAGATGCCAGAGAAAAAGAGAGACAGGCATTCATCTTTTACTATTTACTTGTTCCATACCTAAATCACTTTCCCTAGGATTCCAGCCCTCTTAAAAAACCTGCGTGTTTCATACAACTTCTAGTATATAACTGATAAAATCAGCACAGGAAGCCTCAGAATTATTTATCTGCAAAACTAGATATCAAACATGTCATCTTACAGTGTTTCTCAGTAAAGACACATTAGTTATCTCACATAACTTTACAGATGAGGCCTACTGAAAGAAAACATAAAGGAAATGTTTCTCTAGCTGAATCCCATAGTAACTGCTAAGAAAACCACACCAGATGCCCTCTAGACTCGATGTTAGACTCCTAAACTCTTCTTTCAAAGCCTGGCCACATTACCTACCTTGGATGACTTCTGGACAAGCCTCATCAAGATGTGCTCTGCTTTCTTGGAAGGGATAAGAATCTCTGATGAATTCTCTGGTTCATCAGACAGAAAGAGATAGCGGTATATACATATATGAGCACCAAACTACACCACTATATTTCTGAACCAGTAGCTGTACAAAACAAAATTATTTTAACCATGTTGACAAGCTGCTATATCTAATGACTATTAAAACTAAATATAAGTATGAACAAATGGAATAAAGACTTCTGACATCTATTATTTACTTTTATAAGAATATTTACATAAAATCATTAAAATATGTTGCTAAATTATTATATGAAATTTATTATCAGCAAATAACATAATTTTACCTGTGTAAAACCTCTTAAACTGACATTGAGTGGATAAATTATTTCTCATATAAAGTTACTGTTTGTAGAAGAACATGAAGAAATATATTCAAATTAATCTTTAAAGGTTAAAGTCTGTATCTGTACCACGTTACAAGATCATTTTATTTTTAAAGAAGGCCAAGGAAACACATCTTTGGTGGCAGACAACCACACACTTATTGCTTTATCAGTACTAGCTCTTCATTTAAAACATGCATTTCTGGTTCATTTAATCAAGAATAAATTTGTTTTATTTGACACAGAGTTATGACAAATTTCACTCTTAAGTTCTCATTAGATTTCCAAAAGACACCCTACTAAATTCAAATTATGGCTAACCTCCACAAGTGTGCTTTATGGAGGAAGTGGAGAAACGCATTTTCAACTATATCAGATCTGCAGCCAATTGCTTCATTTTATAACTTGTTTATCCTTCCAAATTTTCCCTCTCTGTTACTTTCTGTCCTACACTCATTCTTTATTCAGTCTTTACTAATTTTGCTTTATAAATAGCAGTATAATCAGCAGTAATGTGACCAAAATGCAGTATATTATATTTCCATTCTTTTTCATATAAACATTTTGGCAGTCAGTCAAGTTCACTGTGACCTTTGGAAATCTAGCCATACAGAAGACCAGGTATGGTAGAATATACACTACTTAATATATACAAACTTGAATCCTGACAGCAAAACGTAGAGGTTAAAAGACAGAGTAACTTATCATTAAGGCTGAAATAAATTTGATAAACTTAAATGAGAGGGTTCTAAAAACCCAGACTAAATTATACCCCTCACTTGTAGATGAATGAACCTCATCTCAAGGAGCTTGCTTTGGAATGTTTTGTCCAGTCATTCGTGACCAATGGGGAGCAGGTGCTCGATATCACCATTGTTTTATATTTGAACTCCATCTGCTGCTTTAGGTTCAAGGCAAGAACCACTCAAATGTGTCCCAAATAATTCTCCATCTGACAGCAGGGGAGTCATGGCAGGGGTCTGTGTGGTCAGTAGTGAAAGAGATGGGGAAAAACTGAGAGTCATGTCTTCTGGCAGAGAACTGTGATGATAGCGAATGGGGGAGTGTGGGTATTTCTGAAGTACCTGCCTTGAAGTTATGGCTGGCATTCTTGGTGGAACTGCTTTAATCCCATGTTGGGCAACTGCTGTTATCAAAGGGGGTGGAAAAACAAAAGATTTCTTCTCTTTTGGAATGCCAGGCATATGTAAATGCTCATCCTTTAGTTTTGCAATATCATTAAATACTGAGGCAAGAGGTTGGAATTTGGGTTCCCAACTAAGGAGATAATCCCAGGGATATCTCATCATGACATCATGATCAGAGTCTTTCTGGGCTGAGAGAGCTGCACATCCTGCTTCCTGATCACTTGAAATAAAGACAGTCTCTTTTCTGACATCAGTCTGGGTGTCCACTTTTACCTCTCTCTTCTTCAGTGGCTGGGGTAAGACATTATTTTGAACATAGGTCATGCCACGGCCCTCTCCTTGATCTCCTTCCTCAAACATATGGCTGGTTTCTGCTGTTTCAGCAGTGACCATCACATCAGTTCCCCCAGACAAACAAGAGAGCTGGTCTGAGTCCCTTGGAATCCCAGAGTCTGGCACCCTGGACTCCTGATCACTCAAAGTTGAGTCATCATCCTTTCTGTAAGGGTGTTCATTTATCCTCTGGATTTCCTTATCTTCTGCTGTCTCTCCTTCCACAGAACAGTGATCACTGGAGTTTGAGTGCCTATACAGATGTGCAATGTCCTTCTCCATGACTCTTATTAAACTCAACCATTCAGGTGTGGAGTCCACAGGCACTGCCTTATCACCGCTTTCATTAGTTTTCTGGAAGGGTTTCAGTGCACTGGCATCCCTGGTCAGTCTCAAATTGATATCTAAGGATGATGACATTTTCTTTTCTTCATAATTATTTATTGCATCTTTTTGTTTATGTTTTAAAAGCAGTACAATTAGAATGAAGACAAGCAACAAAAACACTAGAAAGGAGATGGTGAGACTGATCAAAAAGCTGCTAGCTGATCCTGCAGAATGTTTCCCTTCTGAGGAAAAAGACACATTCACAAAAACAGTACAAGATGTAAACTTGGAGTCCATTTTGGGGCTATGAGCAATTATCTTCATTTCAATGGTGTCTTCTTTGCCAACTTGACTTTTTATTAGGGGAAGTGCTCTACTCAAATAAATATTTCCATTAGTTTTATTTACTGAAAAGAAAGGAGATGGAGTTTCAAGGGAGTAAAGGATGACTCCGTCAACACCAGCATCTGCATCTGATGCTTCCACTCTGCCAATCAAATGTCTTACATGACTCTTTTCTGGGAGGTTGAAAAAATATTGATCCTGAGTGAAAATGGGTTCAAACTCATCTATCCCTTCAACATCCACCCAAACCACTAAGGAGGCTGTTGAGTCACCCTTGTCTTTGGCCTGAACTATGAGGCAGTATTTGTTGTCATTTTCATAGTCAAGGACTTGCTGGGCACTAATATCCCCTGTTAAAGGGTCAATGAGGAAGAAGTTATGATCATGTGGCGTTTCATGAGGGAGAGGACAGGGTGATACAATAGAATAGGTCATGTCTCCATAAGGACCTGCATCAAAATCCAAAGCATTTACAGAACATATGGTGGAGAAAACAGGTAGATTTTCAGGAACAGCACAGTTCAAGTTTGGGAACATAAACTGAGGTGCATGATCATTATCATCCAGGACATTGACAAACACAATTGCAAAAGAGAAATGCTTCCTTTCCTCATCTGAAGCTTGGACAGTTAAAATAAATTTTATCGTTTCTTCATAATCTAGTGGTTTAATCAAAGAAAGAACTCCAGTTTTTTCTTCTAAGCAAAAATGCTGCTTCTCATTTCCAGAGGTTAAGTAGTAGCTGACTTCCGCATGTGAGCCCATGTCACGGTCACTCGCTGAGACCACAATGATGGGACTCCCTGGAGGGGCACTTTCCTTGATGTGGGCATAATATTCCAGACTGCTGAATGCAGGTGGGTTATCATCCACATCGAGGACTTCTATTGATACAGTGGCTGAGGAACTCAGTGGAGGGCAACCATGGTCAAATGCCAGAAGGACAAGCTCATGACTGGCAGTTGCTTCTCTGTCCAGATGGTGAAGCAACACTAGATAACCAACTTGCTTATAAGAATATTCTGAATGAATAAAACTAGTTTCCACATGGAAATTGTTCTGTGAATTACCACTGATGATAGAATATTCAACATGTGTGTTTTCACGGGTCCAGTCACAGTCAATGGTTGAGAAGGTGACAAGTGTGCTTCCAACTGGAGTGTCTTCACTTAAGCTAAGATTATAATATTCTATTGCAAACTCAGGGGCATAATTGTTCATATCTTGTATTTCTGTCTCCACTAAGGTAACAGCCTTCAGGTCAGGGAATCCACCATCACTGGCTTCAACAAGAAATCGAATTGTTGATTTTCTCTCCATAAGGAAGACAGGATTGATAGTAAATATTGTGCCTGAAAAACAACACAGCCTTACAGTGTTGTGAAATAAAATTTGTATGATCCTCTTAGTCAGCAAATATTTACTAATATGTAAAGTTATCTGTTAGATGTGTCATTTAAGTTATAACCAAGGGTAACCCTAAATAGAAAGCTTAAATTATTATATTTATACTTCTGTAACACTTAAGATTCAGAAATATTCATGGGGTTCACTCAATTAAATACATGTGCTGCTTAAAGATTATTTGCCATAATTTTTTTAAATTCATTTTTGTATGGTAAATTGTCCCATTACTACTTTTTAAGGAAAGGTGGCTTCCCAGGTGGCTTAGCAGGTAAATAATCCACCTGTAGTACATGAAATGCAAGAGATATGTGTTTGATACCTGGGTTGGGAATATCCTCTGGAGAAGGAAATGGCAACCCACTCCAGTATTCTTGCCTGGAGAATCTCATAGACAGAGGAGTCTGGAGGGCTACAGTACATGGGGTTGCAAAGAGTCAGACATGACTGAAGCAACTGAACACACACACATTCTTATTTGAATAATGTATAACTCATTCTACCATCAATAGAAACATGCATAGAGACATTCTGGCATAAATTTCTGGAAATATCAGATGGTATTCATTCGAGTCAAATGAAAGTAGTAAATATAATAATGCAGACTTAACAACTATCGCTTAATTCTATATAGGTCTTTCCTAAAGCTATGGGTTTATTCAGCAAGTGGATTTTCCCACTATTGATGAAATATATGTAATATATTTTATCATTTTAAAATCCACATTTTAAAATATATGTAATACATTTTTATTATTCTAATATATATATATATATGTATGTAGGTAAAAATGTTTTTCTAAGGTAAATGTGCTTTTAGTACAGCCATGAAGAAAGAAAAAAAAAACCAGTATCTTTTAAATGCCACATTTCAGTTAGAGTCCCACTATGAACTCAGCTGACAAGGTAACAGTCAAGATTTTAAAAACATTCTAATCAATGTCTTACTGTAAAGTTTGTTGCTAATACAAATAAAAAGAAAAGTGCTGCCAGGATTGTGATTTGCTACAGGCAAGAGAGTGAGACACCCTAAGACAGAGGGACAGAAAAGTCAAATTCCTGACATATTTAAATCCACACAGTAGCCATTCATCCACAGGCCACGGGGCTACATTAGCTACTTCTCCCAATTATCACATTCCGAGGGCCTCATACCAGATTCTCCCTTCAGGCAATCCTGAGGTTAACTTTTTAAAATTTAGAATATAATTGACATACAACACTGTATTAGTCTCCAGTGTATACAAGATAAGGATTCAGTATTCATGTAACTGCAAAACTATCAGAACAGTAAACCTAGTAACAGTAAACCAGTTAACATCCATCTTTCCAAAGTTAACTTCTAAGTCAGCTCTCCCTTGTGAAATGACGCGGTGGCGGGTACAGATGGGGAACACACAGCATAATGCGTCCCGTGTTCAGTCGCTCAATCGTGTCTGACTCTTTGCAGCCCCATGCACGGCAGCAGGGCAGGCTTCCCTGTCCATCACCAACTCCCAGAAGCTTGCTTAAACTCATGTCCATCCAGTCGTTGATGCCATTCAACCATCTCATCCTCTGTCGTCCCCTTCTCCTCCTGCCTTCAGGACCCTTTCCCAGCATCAGGGTCTTTTCCAGTGAGTTAGTTCTTCGCATGAGGTGGCCAAAGTATTGGAGCTTCAGCTTCAGCATCAGTCCTTTCAATGCATATGCAGGACTGATCTCCTTTAGGATGGACTGGTTGGATCTCCTTATAGTCCAAGGGACTCTCAAGAGTCTTCTCCAACACAACAGTTCAAAAGCATCGATTCTTCGGTGCTCAGCTTTCTTTATAGTCCAACTCTCACATCCATATAAAAGCCATAGCTTTGACTAGATGGACCTTTGTCCGCAAAGTAATGTCTGTACTTTTTAAAATGCTGCATAGGTTTGTCATAGCTTTTCTTCCAAGGAGCAAGCGTCTTTTAATTTTATGGCTGCAGTCACCATCTGCAGTGATTTTGGACTCCAAAAAATAGTCTCTCACTATTTCCACTATTTCCCCATCTATTTCCCATGAAGTGATGGGACCAGATGCCATGATCTTAGTTTTCTGAATGTTGAGCTTTAAGCCCACTTTTTCACTCTCCTCTTTTACTTTCATCGAGAGGTTTTTTAGTTCCTCTTCACTTTCTGCCATAAGGGTGGTGTCATCTGCATATCTGAGGTTATTGATATTTCTCCTGGCAATCTGGATTCCAGCTTGTGCTTCATCTAGCCCAGTGTTTCTCATGACATACTCTGCATATAGTTAAATAAGCACAGTGACAATATAAAGCCTTGAGGTACATCTTTCCCTGTTTGGAACCAGTCTGTTGTCCCATGTCCAGTTCTAACTGTTGCTTCCTGACCTGCATACAGGTTTCTCAAGAGGCAGGTCAGGTGGTCTGGTATTCCTGTCACTTGAAGAATTTTCCACAGTTTGTTGTGATCCACACGGTCAAAGTCTTTAGCATATTCAATGAAGCAAAGTAAATACTTTTCTATGATCCAGCAGATGTTGGCAATTTGATCTCTGTTTCTTCTGCCTTTTCTTAATCCAGCTTGAACATCTGGAAGTTCTCAGTTCACATACACTTGAAGCCTAGCTTGGAGAAATTTCAGCATTACTATGCTGGTGTGTGAGATGAGTGCAATCGTGTGGTAGTTTGAACATCTTTGGCATTGCCTCTCTTTGGGATTGGAATGAAAACTGACCTTTTCCAGTCCTGTGGTCACTGCTGAGTTTTCCAAATTTGCCAGTATATTGAGTGCAGTAATTTTACAGCATCATCTTTTAGGATTTGAAATAGCTCAGCTGGAATTCCATCATCTCCACCAGCTCTGTTTATAGTGATGCTTCCTAAGGTCCACTTGACTTCACATTCCAGGATGTCTGGCTCTAGGTGAGTGATCACACCATCATGGTTATCTGGGTCATGAAGATCTTTTTTGTATAGTTTCTGTGTATTCTTGCCACCTCTTCTTAATATCTTCTCCTTCTGTTAGGTCCCTACCGTTTCTGTCCTTTATTGTGACCATCTTTTCATGCAATGTTTCCTTGGTATCTCTAATTTTCTTGAATAGATCTCTAGTCTTTCCCATTTTATTGTTTATCTCTATTTTTTTTTTTTTTTTGCATTGATCACTTAGGAAGGCTTTCTTATTTCTCCTTTCTATTTTTTGGAACTCTGCATTCAGAAAGATATATCTTTTCTTTTCTCCTTTGCCTTTCGCTTCTCTTCTTTTCTTAGCTGATTATAAGGTCTCCCGAGACAACCATTTATTCCTTTTGTATTTCTTCTCCTTGGGGATGGTTTTGATCACCACCTCCTGTACAGTTTTATAAACTTCCATCTATAGTTCTTCAGGCACTCTATCTATCAGATCTAACCTCTTGAATCTATTTGTCACTTCCACTATATAATCATAAGGGATTTGATTTAGGTCATATCTGAATGGTCTAGTTGTTTTTCATACTTTCTTCAATTTAATTCTGAATTTGGCAATAAGGAGTTCATGATCTGAGACACAGTCAGCTCCAGATTTTTTTTTTTTTTTTTTTTTTTTTGCTGACTGTATAGAGCTTCTCCATCTTTGACTGCAAAGAATATAATCAGTCTGGTTTCAGTGTTGACCATCTGGTGATGTCCATGTCCCAGGCCCTGTTATTTTTCTGGAGTGTGCTCTGCTATGGACAGTGCTTTATTAATTATTCATCTTTATTAAGTTTGGCTTTTAATGTCTGTTGTTCAGTTGCTAAGTTAAATCTGACTCTTTGTGATCTCATGGATTTCAGCAAGCCAGGCTTCTCTGTCCTTCACTATCTCCCAGAATTTGCTCAAATTCATATCTATTGAGTCTGTGATTCCATCCAACCATCTCATCTTCTATTGCTCCCTTCTCCTCCTGCCTTCAATCTTTCCCAGCATCGGAGTCTTTTCTAATGAGTCAGCTCTTCACATCAGGTGGCCAACATATTGGAGCTTCAGCTTCAGCATCAGTCCTTCCAATGAATAATCAGGGTTGATTTCCTTTAGGATTGACTGGTTTGATCTTCTTGCTGTCCAAGGGACTCTACTTGCTGTTATATTTTCTCTATACAATGCTTAACTTTTCTGTAATCACTTGCCTGAATGCATTTTACAACCATAAATGTCTTGATCTCTAATAACCAAAGAGCCTTGTGAGGCATCAAAGAAATAAGAACAGCATCAAAACCACAGAACATTCTACTTAATGAGTAAATGTCTCTCAGTCATGTCTGACTTTTTGCAACACTATGGACTGTAACCTGCCAGGCTACTTTGTCCATGGACTTCTCATGGCAAGGATTTTGGAGTGAGTTGCCATTCTCTTCTCCAGGGAATCTTCCTGACCCAGGGATTGAAGCTGGTGTCCTGCATTGCAGGCAGATTCTTTACCATCTGAGCCACCAGGGAAGCCCACTGCACTTAACAGAGGTACTCAAAAAACTTTCCTGTTTCAGTTTTTTGTGTTCCTTGTTGAATATATGATACTATTACCCAACTTCTTATACTTGGCTTGGGAAAAAAGCTTCCAAATTCTGGTAACATGCAGTCTTAAGTTCTAAATGAATCCCTTCCATTTTACTTTGATTCTTATGGAGGCCTGGTTAATTACCCCAACTGTAATCAGACAGCTGAACGAACTGGTGTTTACTATACTGAGGTCTCTGAATTTCTGTGCATTTGCCAGCATTTAATCAGTTCCTTTTTCTTTCCAACCACTGAGATGTTGGAGAAGAGAAACAGTACCAGAATTTGCTACCACAGCATCTGACATGAAGAGAAATAAGAAGGTGCTGTCTATGATCCCAGCAGGAGGGCCTGGGGCTATTTTAGGCATATTTGGAAAGGATTATTTCAGGTTTCCTCTCTGTAACCCAAACCTATGAATGCTACAGCCACTACAAATAACTCACCATTGGTAGGATCAACTGAAAACATCTTGGAAGAGGAGAGGATCCTGTAAGTCATGTTCTCACTGCTTTCCACGTCTGTGGCCACAACGGTCAGCACTGGATGCCCCAGAGGCACCAGTTCAGAAATGGTGACCTAAGGGGAAAAAGAAGAAAGAGACAGGCCCTGTGCTTAAAGAACGCAGCTATTTTCATGAACAGAGCCAGGACCTGACTCTTTTATTTATTTTGTTTATGGAAGTAACAGAGAACCTGACTTTATTAGGTGTTATTAATTTATAGAGTGGACATATTAAGAAGATTGTGTTAGTAGTTCCAGAATTCAGAAAAACAAAATTAAAAAATTTTAAAAGTTGTTTCATGCAGTATTGATTTTTATTATGAAAAATTTCCTTCTAGATTATTTCTGTGTAGTGGAGGATAGCTAATGCATTCACTAATGTATTCACTAATGTTTCATTACACTGTACATTGTGTAATTATGAGCCTTATGTTACTTACATACTTAAGAAATTGAATTGAATGAGAGATTCAACTCCATATGTACTTCTATTCTCCATGATGCTAAATATAAAACTCTCAGCACCAACTTAGGCAGTAAAAACAGTGAATACTATCTGTCTGTCTCCATTACTTTGTTGACTATGGTTCAGTTTGCATTATTCCCTGTTCTTTCAAGTTTGGTCATGGTCTCAGCATCTCTTTATGCTATTTACCTGGTAAGAATCCTGAGAAAATACTGGTGGGTTATCGTTGACGTCCAGCACATGGACAGTGACTGTCCCCTCTGTTTGGTGTGCCAAATCTGAAATTTGGATCTGCAGCTCATATTTAGTAGCTTCCTCAAAATCCAGTGTTTCAACCAGCACCACTACCCCAGTGTTCCGATCAATAGCAAACTTGGTTCCAGAATTACTCTCTTTGACAAAACTGAAGGTGAAAGCTGGATTCGAATCCACATCATAAACTGATATCCGAGTCACAATCGTGCCAGGCAAAGAATCTGAAATAGTCATGACCACTGTTAGTCTCCATTAAAAGTCATCCTTTGAAATATTTTTCTTTAATAGTTCAATCCAAGCATTTTTATTTTATGTCCAATATGATTTGCTGTTTCTTGGCATGATTTCTCATACAAGGCTCATTACAAACTGAACAAAAACTCTGAAGAATTTATGAGCCCAATAAAAGTGAAAATTTACCACTGCGTAGGGAATTGAAGAGGTAGACAATTTTCAATTTTTATATTTCACTTTTTATCATATGTTTATCACACAATCCCAGCACCAAGAAACATTGTAAGTCACTTATTTGTACTATGTAATTTCCATATCAAAATCATATATTCATGGGTGATGTGGGTGGGAAGAAGGCTATTATTCAAAACATTAATACAAAACATAAAATTCTGAAAAGCAAGCAAGATTTAAATGAAAATGTTTGGATACTAAAGCTAGATACTTAGTTCCTCATATTCATTTTTGTAAAATTATTTCTTTTGAGAGGCACACACTGCTTCCTTCTCTTAAAACCCGACTCTCAAAATTATCAAGACTATAGAAAGTATACCTCATACTGGCGATCACAAAAGATCTCTAATAGTATTCACACACACAAAAATCACAAGTAGATGACATGGTAAATGTCTCACATAACATATGTGTTCTTTAAACTGCCATGACAGGGACTTTGGTTTGGACTTCATAGGTATGGTACAGGTAGAAAGAAGATTCCAGGACATTTGGAATAATTCCACTGTGTATGAGACTAATAATTTTCATATTTCAAATTTGAACATCCTTGACATGCACCAATTACACTTGACTCCTTCTGGTAAGTTTTGATAGACACAGTTTAGTTTTGTGATATATTTATTCTGAGCACATTACTGCATTTTGATTCCAGTGCATGTGCTTTAGAATAGCACTTTCAGTAAAAGCAGATGAAAACACATCAAATAGGTGAGAGGTAAAACTAGACAATTTTTTTATTAGTATAATATTTTAAATTATTTAAAATATTTATGCTGCTGCTGCTAAGTCATTTCAGTCGTGTCCAACTCTGTGCGACCCCACAGACGGCAGCCCACCAGGCTCCCCCGTCCCTGGGACTCTCCAGGCAAGAACACTGGAGTGGGTTGCCATTTCCTTTTCCAATGCATGAAAGTGAAAAGTGAAAGTGAAATCGCTCAGTTGCGTCCAACTCTTCTCGACCCCATGGACTGCAGCCTACCAGGCTCCTCCGCCCATGGGATTTTCCAGGCAAGAGTACTGGAGTGGGGTGCCATTGCCTTCTCCTAAAATATTTATAGGTATTCTTATATATAAAAATTGCTGGAATATAGCCCTCTTTGAGCAGTGATGTTTGTAATTTGTTTGGAAAGTGAACATAACAAAATGTTAGGCACATTTTAGGAATAAGTTGGATATTAAGAGTGAAAAGAGAGAGGAGAGTGATGGGCCACTATCTGCAATTTCAACTATAAAAAGTTGGGTTGGGTTTTACCAGTATAGCTATTGACCACAGGCAACTTTGAGATCACAGACTATGGAGTCATCATGTAACCCAGAGACCCAAACAATTAAGATTAATCAGCATATCATGTAAAACTTTGTATTTTCAACCTCCATCATTAATGTGATAAAAGTTTTCTGCAGATGTTGAACTGTAATTTATAGTAGAGGAAAATGATGACTGTGCAAAAATCATCCAACTTCCTTCACTTATTACTTGTCATTAGTATATTGCAAATAAAACTGAGCAGGGACCTATGGGGCCTTCCTGGGACAAACCCTCCTCCACCATGGCCTTTCCTTGTCTTTTTTCTATAGAAAAACTTTAGCCAAAGAATAAATTTAGGGAATTCCCTGGCAGTCCAGGGGTTTGGACTCCTTGCTTTTGGCCTGGGTTAAATTCCTGGTCAAAGAACTCAGACTCTGCAAGCCACCCAGCATGCCCCCATAACAAATTATTAATAAACTAAACTTAATCAGAGAAATGAGGAGACTCAGAAACAAAGGAAAAAACAGTCAAATAGGACAAAATAATAACAGTTCAGTCCTTAAGCAAAGTCAAAGACCTTTAGTTCTTCCTCAAGGGCTATAGATAACATTCTGAGCCATATTCTATGAGCTGTCTTGTAGACAATGAAACCCTGACCAGGTGGAAGAAGTTAACTACATGATGACTAGACTGTAGCCATAACATAAACTATCTGAGAACTGATCTCAAAGAAATGAGAATCAACCAGTCCTGGAACAGAAGATTAACTGGGCTTAAAACAATCAAGAAAATGGTCAGATTACCACATGACCAATTTCAAGATGATTCTCAGAGGTGACTCTGCATGGAGCCCCCTTACTCTAACCATACACCCATGAAGCTCCCTGTTAAAAGCTGTTGCCCCCTATTAGCACTGAAGAATTGGCCTTTGGACACAAGTATTCCTTCTTCCCCAAGTCACTGGCCTCCTGAATAAAGCAACCTTTCCTTTCCAACACTTGCCTCTCGAATATTGGCTTTCAAGTGGTGAACAGCCGAACCTGAGTTTGGTAACACAAAGATTGATACAGTTATCAGTCTAATAACATCACTTTCTCTCAGGGGAGCTTTAGGGTGACCATCACAGCCAACAAAAGATGCTTCTTCATTGAGCAGATTTCACTTTTAAGAAATGTCTGTATACAAAAGAAGCTGTGTGAAGTAGTGGTTTGACCTTGGGAGATCAGCTTCCTGTTGGTTTGAATGCAAACCCCAACTTTAACTTTTAACTTCTTTGACATTTTATATTTAATTTTTGACTCTCCATTTTCTATTCTGTAAAATGAAGATAAAAGCAATTTATAGTTGTGTGGTTGTTGAGGAATAGTATGCGTACTTAACACAGCATCCAGTTGAAAAAATAGTAGGTGATATACAAGTTAATCAAAACCATAATTTCAAATCACACTTACTTTCGGCAATTTCCACTGCTTCAGAGGGGAGAAAAGTTGGGGCATTGTCATTTATGTCAGTCACCTGTATCTTGATCACAGTTGTATCAGAAAGCCTGGGCATGCCTTTATCTGTTGCTTGTACAATCAAACTGGTTTGGAAAAGAATTAAGGAATGTTATCCATCATCCAGAGAATAAGAATACCACGTAAATATCAAATATCCACTTGAAAATTTTAAAATGAGCTGACTAGCTTTTTTATTTCTCCCCTGACTTTTCTAAAAGGAATCATTTAAAGTTTATTTCATAAGAATGGTAGTCTGAGTGTATTTTTTGACACATTTAAAGAATCAAATCAATCTTGGTTATTTAAAATAAATGGACTCTCTCTGGGAGACAGACTATAAATTTCAGTCCTTTTCTACTAAGAACAACTTAAAAAGTACAAACACCAATACCTGTTCTTTAAGTAGACTGCCTCCACTCTGCCACATGTGGCCTGAATATTGCTATTGATACATATTTCCATTTTACTGCACCAACAAAAGATAGAGTCACTAAAAGTTTGTTTTGTATTATTTTTTTCAGATCTAAATTGCAAATCAATCAAAATTGAAGAATTAACAGAGGGCACTGCCATGAATAATACACATGCAAAAGATGCTTTATTGACTAGGGCTGTAAAGTAGAGGTAAAAGTCCATGATCTGAGAGAATCTACACGTAGTGATTCAGTCTCTCTTGGATGACGGTACAACTCGTTTCTCCAGTAGCTGACTCAGAAACCTTATTGGTGTCTTCAACTTCTCCCTTTCTGTCACCACCCTGACACACTTCTACTCACCACCCTGAGTCACACTTCTACTTTATTTCCCATTCTTAGCTTACCTGGTAAGTGTGCTTTTTCTTCCAACCTTAAATTTTTAAAATCATGTAAAATAGATTAGAGATACCAATGGAAGATTTCATGCAAAGATGGGCGTGATAAAGGACAGAAACGGTAGGGACCTAAAAGAAGCACAAGAGATTAAGAAGTGGCAAGAACACACAGAACTGTACAAGAAAAGATCTTCACGACCCAGATAATCATGATGGAGTGATCACTAACCTACAGCCAGACATTCTGGAATGTGAAGTCAAGTGGGCCTTAGGAAGCATCAATACAAACAAAGCTAGTGATGGTGGTGAATTCCAGTTGAGCTCTTTCAAATCCTGAAAGATGATGCTGTGAAAGTGCTGCACTCCATACACCAGCAAATTTGGAAAACTCAGCAGTGGCCACAGGACTGGAAAAGGTCAGTTTTCATTCCAATCCCAAAGAAAGGCAATGCCAAAGAACACTCAAACTACCGCACAATTGCACTCATCTTACATGCTAGTAAAATAATGCTCAAAACTCTCCAAGCCAGGCTTCAGCAATTTGTGAACCATGAACTTCCAGATGTTCAAGCTGGTTTTAGAAAAGGCAGAGGAACCAGAGATCAAATTGCCAACATCTGCTGGATCATGGAAAAAGCAAGAGAGTTCTAGAAAAGCACCTATTTCTGCTTTATTGACTATGCCAAAGCCTTTTACTGTGTGGATCACAATAAACTGTGGAAAATTCTGAAAGAGTTGGGAATATCAGACCACCTGACCTGCCTCTTGAGAAACTTGTATGCAGGTCAGGAAGCAGCAGTTAGAACTGGACATGGAACAACAGACTGGTTCCAAATAGGAAAAGGAGTACGTCAAGGCTGTATATTGTCACCCTGCTTATTTAACTTGTATGCAGAGTACATCATGAGAAATGCTGGGCTGGAGGAAGTACAAGCTGGAATCAAGATTGCCAGGAGAAATATCAATAACCTCAGATATACAGATGACACACCCTTATGGCAGAAAGTGAAGAAGAACTAAAGAGCCTCTTGATGAAAGTGAAAGTGGAGAGTGAAAAGTTGGCTTAAAGCTCAATATTCAGAAAACCAAGATCATGGCATCTGGTCCCATCACTTCATGGGAAATAGATGGGGAAATAGTGGAAACAGTGTCAGACTTTATTTTGGGGGGCTCCAAAATCACTGCAGATGGTGACTGCAGCCATGAAATTAAAAGATGCATACTCCTTAAAAGGAAAGTTATGACCAACCTAGATAGCATATTGAAAAGCAGAGACATTACTTTGTCAACAAAGGTCCATCTAGTCAAGGCTATGGTTTTTCCAGTGGTCATGTATGGATGTGAGAGTTGGACTATAAAGAAACCTGAGTGACGAAGAACTGATGCTTTTGAACTGTGGTGTTGAAGAAGACTTTCGAGAGGTTCTTGGACTGCAAGGAGATCCAACCAGTCCATCCTAAAGGAGATCAGTCCTGGGTGTTCATTGGTAGGACTGATGTTGAAGCTGAAACTCCAATACTTTGGCCACCTAATGCAAAGAGCTGACTCATTTCAAAAGACCCTGATGCTGGGAAAGATTGAAGGCAGGATGAGAAGGGGACAACAGAGGATGAGATGGTTGGATGGCATCACCGATTCAATGGACATGGGTTTGGGTGGACTCCGGGAATTGTTGATGGACAGGTAGGCCTGGTGTGCTGTGGTTCACGGGGTCACAAAGGGTCGGACACGACTGAGTGACTGAACTGAACTGAAAAAAGCATCAACTTTTTGTTGGTTTAAATTCCACTTAGTAGGAAATAATCACTGCTTATCTATGGTTCACAAAGCATACAGGCTGCCTTGTATACTACTGAAGTTGGGCCATCATTAGAACAACTACTTAAATTTCACACTTTAAGAGCCTAGAAATAATTCCCTGTTGAAAGTCTGTTTTGTTAGCATGAATGTAAGTCAGGTACATACGGAAAAATTTTAGTAAAAATAATCGACTAATCATGTTCTCTGCCCCTGCTGCCTGCCCCTACCCAGTGTCACACTAAAGTCTCAGCAAAGACATTAAAGTTATGGCTCTGTTGATTCTTCCTCTGTGGTCATAAGGACTCTTATTTTCACAGTATTACAATTTCAGGGGCTCTATATAATGCCTATGTCATGTTAAAAAGCAAGATTCTTTGACATAGAAGAAATATGATTCTGTTTCAAAACAAAAGGACAAGTCAAAGGTTTCTCAGTGGCTTGAGGCACAAATGAAAAATTATGGAGGTAGATCCACTGAAATTCTACACATAACTTCTATGAGACCTCAGGTTTTTTGTGATGGCTCTTTGGCAGGCTTTGCAAAATTCTTGGCTGTTGTCAGCCCAACTGGCTCCATGTTCCAAAATGTTGCCCTGATTAGCATATCAGCAGAGATGATATATGAAGTTCACCAGATAAAAACAGTCCCATTCTAGTTCAGAGCATAGTTCTCCTAATCTACCAGTGGTGGGAAGCTGCTTTTTATCATGTTGAATTTTAAATGAGACTTCAATCAGGCAGATTCTTTTCTGATTGCCTTAATACCTAAAATAGTGATAGAGGACTTTTCAAAACTCTCTCTCAACAGTTTATTAAATATATTCCCAGAAGTAAATGTTTCTTCTGTAATTCCAAGAGAAACAAAATATCAGTCAACCTCATAACACCTCTGAAAGGAAGAGCTATAACTTCTGGTTATATCTACACAGGTTTTATTTCCTATTCCTCTAGAGACTCTGCTATAACAATGGCAAAAGAACTTAGAATGAGGTATATGTTGATAAGGCTAAAACAAAATGGGTGAAGATATTAGTGAGTGGAATGGGTGAGAAGTTTCAACACATGTCTGAAAAATGCAAGCAGACTGAGAAGCGGTTAAAGATGTGTGTGAGTGTGTGTGTGCGTGTGTGTGTGTGTGTGCACACTCTGAGTCATGTCTGACTCTTTGAGACCCCACTAACTGTAGCCTGTCAGGCTCTTCTGTCCATGAAATTTTCCAGGCAAGAATACAATGCTGGAGTGGGTTGCCATTTGTTACTCCAGTGGTCTTCTTGATCCAGGGATTGAACCCACATCTCTTGCATCTCCTGTACTGGCAGGTGGATTCTTTACTACTGTGTCACCTGGGAAGTCAGGTGGCAGAGGAATGCGTAGATTAAAATGCATCCCGCATTTGAAGGAAGACAAGGATGAGTGAGAAACAGACTTGCCCCCACATAACCAAGGAGAGGCTCAAAACATGGCAAAATGCAGGGTGAGCTATTGAGCTAAAAATAGCCTAAAAGATTAAATTCAAAATATAGAACAATCAAGATCCTTTGCCAATTTCTTTTCACTCCCAGGCAAAACAATGTCTGATGTTCATACTCAGTAATATTGAGGGACTGTCCCTGAAGAAATGAAATCTCCTCCTGAAGGGGAAAAACCCTCTCTATATATTGCTATTTACATGTCATCCTGCAAAGTAGTCAAGTTCTTCTCTGGTTCATCTGAAAGCCAAGCATGCTGGTCAATGAGATCCATCAGGAGATTCTGACTTTGATATTGCCTCACTTAGAACCAAGGATGGTTATTTACTCACAGAAAGTCTCTCACATGAATAAAAGAGGATAAACTAGACAAGTGGAAGAAATAAATCCAGAGGACACAGAGATTTTGAAAGAGCAAAAGACTAGGTAAAAATAATTCCAACTAATGTCTTCGGAGAGCTATCATAACACATAAATAAGAACAAGATGCTATGGAAAAGCTCAAAGATTAAGAAAGAGTTGTTGAAAATTATAAAATATATAATATTCAAAAATTTTTAAACTAAAAACAACAAAAAAAGAAAGTTTAGATGGTTATAATTAAGAAAATCTCCCAGAAAAATAAAACAACAAAAATAAACCCCCACACAACAAGAAAATGGAAAGTAGAGAATAAAGTATCAGTGACAAAGGATCAATCCTGGCAGCCTAACACTTGACTGAATAGGATCCAGGAAAAAGAAACCGGGTACAGTAAACAAAACAAAACAAAACAAAAAAAAAACAATAAACGGAAGGGAAGTAATTATCAGTGAAATAATACCAAAAAATAGAACATTTATCCTCATTAAAAGAGTACATCAAGTACTCAGTACAAGGAAATACCCACACTAAAGTACATAATCACAAAATGTCTAAACATTGCAGACGAAATAACCTGAGAATCTCCACAGAAAGTGCAAAAAAAAAAAAAAAAATCACGTATCAAACATATTAGAATGGCATCAGACTTCTCAATAGCAGAACTGAGTTTTAAAAGATAAAAGAACAATGCCTTCAAAAATCTAAAAGAAATGTTCAACTTCTATATTATCCATTGCATAAATCACATGTGAAAGTAGAATAAAGGTGTTTTCAGATGTGTAAGAACTAAAAGAATTTACTCTCTTGGCACCTTTTCCTACAAAACTACTATAAAAGTAAGAGAAAGACACGGGATCTTCAAGGCATGAAACTAACATAGGAAAGCAGTAAACCAGTCACAAGTCATGGGGCCCAGCATTCACCCTGTTTATTTAACTTCTATGCAAAGTACATCATGAGAAACGCTGGGCTGGAAGAAGCACAAGCTGGAATCAAGATTGCTGGGAGAAATATCAATAACCTCAGATTTGCAGATGACACCACCCTTATGGCAGAAAGTGAAGAGAAACTAAAAAGCCTCTTGATGAAAGTGAAAGCGGAGAGTGGAAAAAGTTAGCTTAAAGCTCAATATTCAGAAAACTAGGATCATGGCATCTGGTCCTATCACTTCATGGCAAATAGATGGGGAAACAGTGGAAACAGTGTCAGACTTTATTTTGGGGGGCTCCAAAATCACTGCAGATGGTGATTACAGCCATGAAATTCAAAGACGCTTACTCCTTGGAAGGAAAGTTATGACCAACCTAGACAGCATATTGAAAAGCAGAGACATTACTTTGCCAACAAAGGTCCGTCTAGTCAAGGCTATAGTTTTTCCAGTAGTCATGTATGGATGTGAGAGTTGGACTGTGAAGAAAGCTGAGTGCCGAAGAACTGATGCTTTTGAACTGTGGTGTTGGAGAAGACTCTTGAGAATCCCTTGGACTGCAAGGAGATCCAACCAGTCCATTCTGAAGGCGATCAGTCCCGGATGTTCTTTGGAAGTAATGATGCTAAAGCCGAAACTCCAGTACTTTGGCCACCTCATGCGAAGAGTTGACTCATTGGAAAAGACTCTGATGCTGGGAGGGATTGGGGGCAGGAGGCGAAGGGGACGACAGAGGATGAGATGGCTGGATGGCATCACTGCCTCGATGGACGTGAGTCTGAGTGAACTCCGGGAGTTGGTGATGGACAGGGAGGCGTGGCGTACTGCACTTCATGGGGTCGCAAAGAGTTGGACACAACTGAGTGACTGAACTGACCTGAACTGAACTGGAGAGGCATACTGCCCAGCTAGATCAGGAGGAGAGGAAACAGTAGGACTCAGTTCTCCAAGAAACAGAAGATTTGATAGAATACATGATATGAGAGGCATATCAGGGGAGAAAGATGAGTGGGCATGTCTGATAGAGCTAATGGAATATTGACAAGGAATTAAGTACAGGGACATAGCAAATCAGGTGAGCAAAAAGAAAGATAGTCATTAACTCTGGGGATAAGGGGAAGAGTAAGGAAAGAACTATAATTATGAAATATGACCTGGCTCTGAAGTAAACACCTGTATAACCATGACTGCAGCCATGAAATTAAAAGATGCTTGCTCTTGGAATAGATTTCATCTTCTCTCAGTTCCTATTTCTCCCAGCCTTGAATTCATGGGGGAATTGGTGAGTGGTGCTTTTGCACATTGTGGCCAGTTTAAATGATGTGAACACTGAAACCATGACACAAATAGGACAAAGCTGGAAGGAGTTAGATTTAATTGATAATTAGACTCCACTGAGTAAGAACTCTGTAACAGAAAGTCATTACAATCAGGAAATACATAGTTCCTGAAACAGGGCAGACACTCTTGAATCTGAATTTGTAATCATTCAGGTAGCAACTAGACTGAGATTTACCTGCAGTCAACTATGGAGAGAAAAAAGAGGTTTGTGCTTAAAATTACTAGAGAAGCAATGTAGCAGGGTTTTATTTATATGATTGATTTCAATGTTTATATAATAAGTATCATAACAACTGATTACACTAAAATATTACTCAAAAAGATCCTACTACTTAAGACAGGGTAAGACCTTAAACTAAACTTTTAAAATACCTTTGAAGTAATATTTTGAAATATATTAAACAAAAAGAACTAAACACTTAATCAAATGTTTAGAGTTGGGAAGTTTTTCAGAGGAATATTAATCCCGTCTGCCCAGGAACAGATCCCATTTTAACTGGTTCTTGCTGTTTAACCACAAGAGGAGGCAACGGCAACCCATTCAGTATTCTTGCCTGGGAAATTCCATGGACAGAGGAGCCTGCTGTCCAGGGGTTGCAGAGTGGATACGACCGACAGACTGAGCAACTGAGCACATTGAGCCATAAGAATACACTGCACTTTCCTGGCATAACATGTAAGTAGTCTGGCTTCGGAGAATACTGAGGCTTGGGTCTCTTGTATTCTTCCTTTTTCCCTCAAAAGGAAGTCTGCTATGTGGCCAGTATGGTAGATGCAGCACAACACAGCATCAAGACACCTGGTGCTAAGACGTGATCGACGATGAAACGGTTCTGTGATCCCGAGCAAACCTGCATGTCACCTGTCTCATCAGTGAGTGAGAAAAAGCCTAACAACTTCCCTGGGGGTGAGGGGAAGATTGCAGGAAACGCTGTGTATGCGGCCTTTCAGAAAAGCATATAAATACAAGGCTGACTGAAATGCATGGTAAGGAAATCCAGAAACAAACTTCCTCAGAAACAAGGCTTATGGTTTCTTAGGTTTTCTTCCTAAAGTTGTCCAATTTTACGGGTGTGTTTTCACTCAAAAAGGCCTGCAGGACAGCACCGTGGGGCACCCTGTCCCCTCCTTCACCTAGTCATACATGCTAGGGTTCCGTCTTCACCGGTGCACATATACCTCTTCTATACGATCAGTTTTGTTGTCTTCCATGAAAGCTGGGTTATCATTCTTGACGCAGCCCCCATTCACAGATATTTTGTGTCCCTTAGAGTTTTTCATTTTCTTTTATAGACTGTGAATTCCCAAATATCTCTGTATATATGCCTAGACACTTGGGAACACCCACTTTTAAAAATCACAGAAGACCTATGACACATTCTCTCTTTCACAGAATTTCTGTGTAAGTCTGGCATATTTTGAACTCTAGGCAAAAAATATATCTCTTCTTGAATGTGCCCTTTAAGATGATCATTTCTATCAGAACGCAGTCATGTAACATGGACCTGATAACAGGGTTGTACTTTCCTACACAAAAATGAATAAATGATTAAAAAGAGAAACATCATTCAGTCTTCACTGTTTTTAAAAGCAACTAAAGCAACATTTGCAGGGTCTCTATAGCTCAGGAGGCATTTCACAAATGTCTTTAATGTCTCTCATTTAATGTCATACTAATGGCATCCCAAATGCATGAACTCCTAGAATGAAAAGGAATCTTAACATTCTTATAGTCCAATCACCTTTTGCAAATAGTGTCTACTTTCTAAGACTCTCTCAGTGTATCAAGGACAATCGTAAGCTGGAGCAAAGGGAAAACACATCTTATACCTAAGCATACCAAACAGGAAGTCATGCCCAAAGCAACAAGTCAGAATAGCTGGTCAAACAGATCTGAGCTTGGAGCAAACCTGTAGGCGCTGGTGTACTCGTAATCCAGAATCACACTTGCTGTTAGCACACCACTCAGTGGATCCATTTGGAACACGTTTCCTTGGTTGCCAGAGAGAATGGAATACTCAACGAGGCCATTCGACCCACTGTCCAGGTCTGTGGCAAACACCTGTGAGGAAGCAACTCCTCCGTTAGGTAAGCATTGAAAGTGCAGAATGGGTTAAGCCTATTTTTCAGAGCAATGCATTATGAAAGAATCACATTATCAAACACATTTTAAAGACAATGATCAAAGGAATATTAGACATGGCTGAATTTTATATAAAAGTGAATGATGGGGTGAGAAGACTATTCTACAGATGCAAGAGTTTCCAAGTAATTTCAGTAGGAGTACCACAAGTTTTGAGTGCAATGAAACAAAACCCAGATTTAGTGCTAGCAAATTTAGATCCTAGTGATTTATTTGATGAGTCATCCAAGTACTAGTGTTGAAGATAAAACTAAAGTACTAATGGTGAAGTGTGCATCACTCTTCACAGAGATGTATTATTTAGTCTGATTTACCTTTTAATTGCAAATTAATTCTATTAGTGGATTCAAGACCTTGCGTAAGAACAAGTTGACTGATAAATTGCTTTCTGTTTATTTTTATTTCCTAGGCCCCTCAGCCTTGGCCTGAGCTTCCATCTCCTGTCATCTCTCTCCTGGGCCACTACACTGATGTCCTAGCGGGCTTTTGCTTGTAACTCCCTTCTCTGTCAATCTATGCTTCACACTGCCACCAGAGTTCTCAGGTGACCCAGGGCCTCATCAGGAAGACACAACACCAGACAGGTGGCACAGAAAGGCAGCATCAGACAGCTCCCCTCAAGACCATGAGGATGAGAAACGTACCTGCATCCAGGCAGAATGAGTCCATCATGTCCCTGAGGTCATAGACTTAAAAGAGTTACAGAGAGGAGGCCTCCCAGGACACATATCATTTAGTGTCTCCAGATGCCATCAACCCAAATGCACTGTGACCAACTTCACCAGGAAAGAAGCACAGCAAGAAGACAGTGCCCAGGTGAAGCACAGGAACAGGGATATCTCTAGGGCACAGCTTCTCTGAGCTGTTGCCAGCAAGATGCATCAGCTCTTACTTGTCTTCATCTTGGGTTCTACCAGCCAAGGTTCAAATTCCAGAGAGAGAAAGTCTCTATGAGACAGACACAGTTGACAGCACTCTGTGACTGAGTAGGGTGGGGTGGGGTCACCACCTTGACTGACGATCCTACCAAGACTGCTTCTGGCAGAGGAAGGGAAGTTCCTAAACGGAGTTTGTGGGGCTGCAACCAAAAGGAGGGCACTGGGCAGTGTGGGGGCAAAAAGCAAGAGCTCCAGAACCTTTGACATTCCTGTTCATCTGAACAGGACACAAGAAAATGACAGTTCTATTAATAGTTTCCCTGAAATTAAATGATCTAAAAAACATGAAGAACAAAGTCCCTTGTATCCGTCCCTGACTGAGCCTTCTCAATGTTTACATTACTGAAGCACTGGCAGGTCGGGCTGTTTCCCCTATTGGGTGTTGCTGCTGCTAAGTCGCTTCAGTCGTGTCCGACTCTGTGCGACCCCATAGATGGCAGCCCATGAGGCTCCCCCGTCCCTGGGATTCTCCAGGCAAGAACACTGGAGTGGGTTGCCATTGCCTTCTCCAATCCTATTGGGTGTACAGGAGCTTTAAAGTTGCCTTCACCTTAATATGAGTGGCCTAGCTCTGTCCAGGTCTGCATCTGTGACAAAGTGCAAAGCACCAGTGCCCCGGGGAGGGAGGGTCCACTGTGACCAGGCAGGCCCTGCCGTGACACTGGAGGCACCAGTCATCCCAGCTGAACAGGCATCACTGGGGGTACAGACCGGAAGAGAGAATGCTCTTACTCCTTGCCTTCCTCTTAAGCATCTCAGTCCTGGCTGAAGCCAGAGTAAAGGCTCAACAATTCTGGACCATGCTGGAACCTGGAGCAATTAGGCTAAATGTGCAAAAATAATGTAGGCAATCCTGGGGATCCTGGACCAAGTGAAGAGCACAGAGCTAAAACTCCAAGACAGCTGAGCCTCTGCTGGTCTTGTCTGCACCTTCAGAGGGAAAGATGGCATTTGGACTAGGCAGGGATCAAAGAAAGGTCTGCGTGCATATCCAGGTGCATGGAAACCTAGGGGATCACCTATACCCCTGGCCCCATCTACCCCAGAGAGAGAGTCATGAGATGCTGGGTCATGGGTTATAGAGGTGAAAGGGAATGTCCCGCTCAGCCACCAACTGTCAGGAAGGGGGTTTATACACATTCCCTGTGCAGATTCCCAAGAACCTGTAGGTGTCCTAATGCCCAGGTTCTTGAACTCAAAGCATCAGTTCAACCATGAATGGAAAGATGAAGATGTGCAGCAGTCCTGAAGCAGGGAGAGTCTAGCAAGGGTGGGTGGGTTTGGAGCTTGAGCAAGAAGACTGCTGTGTGAACAGACCCTCTCTTTCAGGCCATGGGGCTTTCTCTAGAGATGGGACTGGGCTTGACAACAGTGGATATGTGCCTTTCACGTGAGACACCCGAAGGTCCCAAGCCCAGCGGGCCTTCCCATGTGTCTGTACCTCATTCTGTGCGCGTCTGGCTGCAGCTCCACTTGGGAAATGCCTGCTCACCCTTTAAGACCAAGTGCAAATGTCGGGACCTGTCTGTGTTTCCTCTTAGTGCGCACGACATTCAATATATGCTTTTCTATTATCACATTAGAAATTTATATTGTATACTTAGTCTTCTGACTTCTCCACTAAACCGTACACACTTAGAAGGTGAGCTGCTTCTTGTGCCCATCTAGACTCCCTGCTAATCTCCAACAAGGTCCCTAGAAAGAGCAGGTGGGTGCTACATGCATGTTATGCATGCTAAGATGCTCAGTTATATCCAACTCTTTGCGACACTATGCACTGTAGCCGCCTAGACTCTTCTGTCCATGGGATTCTCCAGTCAAGGATACTGGAGTAGGTTGCCATTTCCTACTCCAGGGGAACTTCCCTACCCAGGAACCAAATCTACATCTCCTGCATTGGCAGGGGGTTCTGAGCACAAAAAGAAGGGAGCAAGGGTAGTGAACTCAGAAACTCCAGATTTCCTTCAACCTAAGGTTCCATCCAGTACATCATATAATGCATATGCCAAGGAAACAATGACAATTTAATTAATGTCCTTGAAAAGGTCTTTAGGTATTTGGATGTACACTGATTGATAAGAATTCATACACACACACACACACACACACACACACACATAAAACATGTTTCTATTACCTGTACAATGTGATGATTGTGGAACTGGCCCTCAGACACTGATACTTGGTAAACGCTTTGGTCAAAGTGTGGTGGATGATCGTTCAGATCTTGGATAAAGACCGCTACTTTGCTGTAGGCTCTATGCCCCCTACTTTCAGCTAAAACGATGAGTTGAACTTCTTTTCTGACTTCAAAATCAAGAAACTTGGGTTCTTTCACAGTAACTTCTCCTATTTTTATTTCCAGAGAGGAAAAAAAAAGAAAGAATAGAAAATGATTTTATCTTTAACTGATGCTCACAAGCTCTCCTCTCCTTCAATGCCTCCCACTGGCTGGAACCCCCTTTCCTGGTGTCTGGGGTCATTGTGGAAAAAGGTGAGAAGAGGCAGACATTTACACAGTTCAAACATGTAGGAGGGAAAGAAACTATGAAACACCTGAGATCTGAGCGCTCTGTTTTAAGTCATCCTTCTGTCTCTGTATTTAGCCCATTGCCAGGTCTTTGCAGTCAGACATCTCTGGATTCACCCTCTCCCTGCTGCTGCCCTCCTCTAAGCAACCAGCATTTCCCACCTTGTCCCCTGCATTAGCCGACTTACTGGCCTCTGCACTCATCCAGTTCCCATTCTGAATTAAATAATTTTAAAAAGGCACTGTGACTATCTTTAAAGCCCTTGGTTGGCTTCCACAACAATTACGATGAAGCTCAGCATTTTAGCCTCCCCAGGACCACCTGCTTCAGCCCCTCCCACCTGAGAAATCTCATCCATCTCTTTCTCCCCTTTGCTCTCTGCTGTGATGCTAACACTCATACATGTTCTGCTTCTCAAACACACATTTTAGAATTTCCCTGTAGGCTTTTCCATCCATCTGGGATTGTCCCCACTTCTGTGGATCCTCTTTCCAGCCATCACCATCACCATATCTGTCTCTAACATACTCTCCCAAAGTGCCTGCAGAGCCTTTGTTCGCCTGTTTCTGCTGAATTACTCCCCTTGGTTCACCAAGATTCACCAAGGTGAGCACGGTTACCTCTTACACCACCCTCTCCCCAATGCCCAGCTCAGGATCTGGCACACAGATGCACCTAATAATATCTGTTCTACCCCCAGGCAACAAGTAGAACCAGGTTAGGGAAACTGTGCCTTGGGGGGTTATGCCCTCCACAGGTTTTCCCCTGGATTAAGAAACTTCCTCCCCTGACATAATTTCCTTCTCAAGTTTCTACTCTGTTTTATTTCTTCCCCTTTACAATTACATTTATTACTGAATTTATTGTTATTATTACTCCAGTGTCATGATTTACTCAGCTCTCGCTGTCAGAAGTTCCATCAAATGGAATTTGCTAGAATGGGTACTGATTTGACGTTTGAGACACCGGAAACCAAGCACAAATCCTAGCCCCGGATACTTTACTTGGGTAGAGTACCTGGCTTCCCCACTACTAAGCTTGTGACCTGTAAGAAGTAACTCAGGTTCTGTCGGGCAGAGGCTCACCTTCTGTAAAACAGGGCTCTGAAGGATGGGCCCATAGCGTTGCTGTGAGAGTAACTCAGTGCATGTGTGAATCTCTTTGTAGTCACACAATACAGAGTCCAGTTCCTCCCCATGTCTCTCACCCCCTCCACCATCAGATACAGATTTAATACCTACATATGCTCTGAATTTAGAAGGAGAACATTTAATAGCATGGGTTATTTCAAATTTGGTCTTCTGGTGAAACAATCTGTATAGTTTCTGGAAATAGGGCCTAGAGTCACAGTTCTAATCTATCTGATCCAGTTTCCCTAGAGAACCAGAGTTGGCCAAGGAAACTTTAAGCTATCATGTACCTACCTGGGTGCTAATGGTAATCATGCATTCGTGCGTGCTTACTCACTTCAGACGTGTCTGACTCTTTGCGACCCTATGGACTGTAGCCCGCCAGGCTGCTCTGACCATGGGGATTCTCCAGGCAAGAATATCTCAGTGGGTTGCCATGCCTTCCTCCAAATAGTTATCATAGCCTTTTCTTAAAAGTCTAACTCTAGCACTGAGCATTGTAGGAGGTATTTTATTGCTTCTATTCTATTACTAAGAAAAAAAATACTTACATTCTATATGAAAAACTAACTACAATACCAAATTTTAAAATTCACAAATTCACTTTTATTGTCATCAGATTCAGTTATCAATTTTAGAAAGCTAAATTACTTTTACAAACCACAGTCTGGTGTTACCAAAATCCCTGATAGAAAATTCAGAGTAGATTTAATGATAGGCAGCTGAAGAATTATTAAGATGCGTTTTTTGATGAGCTGGTAATGAAAGAAGATAGCTTTCAGAAGTCTCTGTGGAACAAGGGCTGAGCCACACCTCCAAATGAGAGAGGGGCCCCAGTTGACGTTGGTTCAAGGCTCTCATCTGGAACTCTGTCTCCACCAAACAGGGCGTTCAGCCTGCTATCGTGTTCTGTTACTATTAGTGAAGAAAAATAAAATTGAAACACAACACTTAATTGCAGTGTCACTTAGTAGAAAGTGTGCCAATCATAGTGCAGACCAAAGTAGGGATTTTTTTTTTTTTTTTAAATAAAAGGGCTGTGTTTAGGCTTGATAATTGGAATTTTGCACTTGGAATGAATCTGTAGTTCTAATGCTTTCCTTGCTTGGTTTTTATTTTTGGCATAATAATTGACACATGCTGTGAAAGTTGTGCAAATAGGAAAGACAATAACCAGTCTGTGAGATGATCCAAGGCACGCATACCTACAGACACCCAATCTGCCTCGCATGACTGATGTATGTTTTTCCTAGAGATGTCCAGGACCTACTGTCACCAAGGAGATGAAAGTACTACTGGGTTCCGTCTAATAGTAGGGGCAGAAGTCCATGCTTTCTTTTGAGTAAGAGGCTCACAAATATCAACTTTTTGCTCATTCTTACATGTTAGTCAGCCAGTTATATATTTAATAACTTGAGAAGAAAATTGCAGCAATACTTTTCTTCTAATATATGGACACACATAGCTTTTATCCAGGTTATAATGTACACATCAAAATGAGATTAAGATTTTTCAAATACTCAATGCTAGATAGCATAATCGGGTTACTTCAGTCAATTACAAACTGTGTACATGCATAAGCATACGCCCAAAGCAGAATGTGATAAATATTTATGTTATCCCAAAGCTTTTAAACTCTCTCCTCTAAAGCTACATCCTTGAAACACTGGAAGTTTGATCACTTTGTTTTATGTCAGTCTAGCAAATAATATGGAGAAGGCAATGGCAACCCATTCCAGTACTCTTGCCTGGAAAATCCCATGGATGGAGGAGCCTGGTAGGCTGCAGTCCATGAGGTCGCTAAGAGTCGGACACGACTGAGCGACTTCACTTTCACTTTTCACTTTCATGCATTGGAGAAGGAAATGGCAACCCACTCCAGTGTTCTTGCCTGGACAGCCCCAGAGACGGGGGAGCCTGGTGGGCTGCCGTCTATGGGGTCGCACAGAGTCGGACTCGACTGAAGCGACTTAGCAGCAGCAGCAAATAATAGAATGAAAACTACCATTTGTTATTTACATGCACAATGTTAGTCAAACTGCAAAATTCCTTCTGGTTTAAACAGTGAGTAGTAGATATTTTTAAGTCACAGTGACAACAAGTTTAGATGCAAAAGTAAACTTTGGTTTGTGAGTGTGGCACAGGGCACACTCAGGCACAACTGGGCAGAAACCAGTTCTCACCAGAGAGCCATCTAATCATCACTTACCAAACCAATAACTAATAAAATGATTTCTCACACTTTTACCCTGAAGAAAAGTGAATATAACATGAGAGATCAAGTTTACTGATTTACCATACATACCAGTTTTCTACTTTGGCATATGTTTTAAAATACATACATTGGTAAAACCTACATTAAATGCCTTAATGATTATGTGGCAAAGGTGGCATGAAAGATGAATTTAATATCATAATTTAAGATCCTTAGAAATATTTCTTGACAAAGTTATAATAAACTGTATATTGGAATAACCTGCATGATAAAAGCAACTAAAATGCTTGATAAATTGTGTGTGTATTAGAGTGCATCAAAAAATCCTCAAATAAAAAATTTCCACAACAATGTGTAGTCTATAGTTAACAAGCCCAAAAATCACAGAGAAGCAGGGCACCATGAATGTCAGACAGCAAATTCAGAGGTAGCAGAATAAATTTTCAAAAACTTAAATGCAGAAGTTATTGGACATATAATATGTAATATTATATTAAATATATTAAAAGAAGGTTGAAAACAACAGCAAGGAACAAGAGATTACTTATTTAAAATACCAGAAGTTGAGATAGAATTAAAGAAAACTTACAGAAATGAAGTGTACTTCCTTAGGCTGAAGAGAAGAGGCATATAGAAATGAAAAATATGGAAAGGGATGTATGAGACAGTAATATGGTCCCAATATTTGTCTAACAAAAGTTCCAAAGAAAGATATAAATAAATGATATTTATATCAACAGCTGACTTATTAATACAACTGGAAACCAGAAGACAGAGGGTAATATCTTAAATAAAGAGAAAATAACTGTGAGCCTGAAATTCTGAGCCAAGCAAAAATATCTCTTAAAAACAAGAACTGAATAAAGACATTTTGAAATGAACAAAATCTGGGAAAGTTCATTGCAACAGCTTCTCACTAAAGTATGTACTTCGAGTAGAAATAAAATTATTCTAAGTTAAGTCTGAAATGTAAGAAAGAATACTTACTAATAGGAAAGAAAGCAGAAAACAAGCAGGTGAATCCATTTAAAAACATTAATAATGCCTAATTTGAAAGACCTAAATTTGTGGTCAAGAAAACCTTATAAATTGCAAAAGCAAATATTCAGAGATCAGATCAGATCAGATCAGTCGCTCAGTCCTGTCCGACTCTTTGCGAGCCCATGAATCGCAGCACGCCAGGCCTCCCTGTCCATCACCAACTCCCGGAGTTCACTCAGACTCACATCCATCGAGTCAGTGATGCGATCCAGCCATCTCATCCTCTGTCATCCCTTTCTCCTCCTGCCCTCAATCCCTCCCAGCATCAGAGTCTTTTCCAATGAGTCAACTCTTCGCATGAGGTGGCCAAAGTACTGCAGTTTCAGCTTCAGCATCATTCCTTCCAAAGAAATCCCAGGGCTGATCTCTTTCAGAATGGACTGGTTGGATCACCTTGCTGTCCAAGGGACTCTCAAGAGTCTTCTCCAACACCACAGTTCAAAAGCATTAATTCTTTGGCACTCAGCCTTCTTCACAGTCCAACTCTCACATCCATATATGACCACAGGAAAAACCATAGCCTTGACTAGACGAACCTTTGTTGGCAAAGTACTGTCTCTGCTTTTCAATATGCTATCTAGGTTGGTCATAACTTTCCTTCCAAGGAGTAAGCGTCTTTTAATTTCATGGCTGCAGTCACCATCTGCAGTGATTTTGGAGCCCCCCAAAATAAAGTCTGACACTGTTTCCACTGTTTCCCCATCTATTTCCCATGAAGTGGTGGGACTGGATGCCATGATCTTCATTTTCTGAATGTTGAGCTTTAAGCCAACTTTTTCACTCTCCACTTTCACTTTCATCAAGAGGTTTTTGAGTTCCTCTTCACTTTCTGCCATAAGGGTGGTGTCATCTGCATATCTGAGGTTATTGATATTTCTCCCAGCAATCTTGATTCCAGCTTGTGTTTCTTCCAGTCCAGCGTTTCTCATGATGTAGTCTGCATATAAGTTAAATAAACAGGGTGACAATATACAGCCTTGACATACTCCTTTTCCTATTTGGAACCAGTCTGTTGTTCCATGTCCAGTTCTAACTGTTGCTTCCTGACCTGCATACAACTTTCTCAAGAGGCAGGTCAGGTGGTCTGGTATTCCCATCTCTTGAAAAAATTTCCAGTTTATTGTGATCCACACAGTCAAAGGCTTTGGCACAGTCAATAAAGCAGAAACAGATGTTTTTCTGGAACTCTCTTGCTTTTTCCATGATCCAGCGGATGTTGGCAATTTGATCTCTGGTTCCTCTGCCTTTTCTAAAACCAGCTTGAACATCAGGAAGTTCACGGTTCACATATTGCTGAAGCCTGGCTTGGAGAATTTTGAGCATTACTTTATTAGCATGTGAGATGAGTGCAATTGTGCAGTAGTTTGAGCATTCTTTGGCATTGCCTTTCTTTGGGATTGGAATGAAAACTGACCTCTTCCAGTCCTGTGCCCACTGCCGAGTTTTCCAAATTTGCTGGCATATTGAGTGCAGCACTTTCACAGCATCATCTTTCAGGATTTGGAATAGCTCAACTGGAATTCCATCACCTCCACTGGCTTTGTTTGTACTGATGCTTTATAAGGCCCACTTGACTTCACATTCCAGGAGGTGTGGCTCTAGGTTAGTGATCACACCATCATGATTATCTGGGTCGTGAAGACTTTTTTGTACAGTTCTTCTGTGTATTCTTGCCATCTCTTCTTAATATCTTCTGCTTCTGTTAGGTCCATACCATTTCTGTCCTTTATCGAGCTCATCTTTGCAAGAAATGTTCCCTTGGCATCTCTGATTTTCTTGAAGAGATCCCTAGTCTTTCCCATTCTGTTGTTTTCCTCTATTTCTTTGCATTGATTGCTGAAGAAGGCTTTCTTGTCTCTTCTTGCTATTCTTAGGAACTCTGCATTCAGATGTTTATATCTTTCCTTTTCTCCTTTGCTTTTCGCTTCTCTTCTTTTCACAGCTATTTGTAAGGCCTCCCCAGACAGCCATTTTGCTTTTTTGCATTTCTTTTCTATGGGAATGGTCTTGATCCCTGTCTCCTGTACAATGTCACGAACCTCATTCCATAGTTCATCAGGCACTCTATCTAAGAATTCTAAATCTCAGGTATTGTTTAAAAGCAAGATATTGATTAATGTTAGACTTTAATTGGGGCTTCCCTGATGGTTGAGCAGTAAAGAATCCACCTTCAATGCAGGAGACACAGGAGATTTAGGTTTGATTCCTGGGTCAGGAAGATCCTCTGGAGGAGGAAATGGTAACCCACTCCAATATTCTTGCCTGGAAAATCCTATGGACAGAGGGGTGCGGCAGATTACAGTCCAAAGGTTGCAAAGAGTTGAACATGACTGAGCAACTGAGCATGCACACAGTCTTTAATTATGCTTGTCAAAATAGCTAGGCTAACCAATAAAAGCGGAGAAGGCAATGGCACCCCACTCCAGTACTTTTGCCTAGAAAATCCCATGGACGGAGGAGCCTGGTAGGCTGCAGTCCATGCGGTCTCTAAGAGTCAGGCATGACTGAGCAACTTCACTTTCACTTTTCACTTTCATGCACTGGAAAAGGAAATGGCAACCCACTCCAGTATTCTTGCCTGGAGAATCCCAGGGATGGGGGAGCCTGGTGGGCTGCCGTCTATGGGGTCGCAGAGAGTCGGAAACGACTGAAGTGACTTAGCAGCAGCAGCAGCAGCAGCAGCAGCAGCAACCAATAAAAGAAGAGAAAAAACTACATAACTTCCAACAAACGTGGGAAAATTGTCATTTTCAGATGACTGTATATGTCAAATGTACAGAAAAATAGCCGAATCAGTAAGAGTTTACAAGTTTTCTAGACATGAAATCAAAATATAAAAGCTAATTTCAAGTAAACAAACCTACACCGCCAGAAAAAGGCATATTTCATTTACCTCAGCAAGAAAAAGTATAAAATATTTAGGCTAAATTTAGCAAGACATATGCTGCAGAAAAATAATGCTATTAAAATTAGTAAAGAAAAAAATGGTGTGAATTTCCATATCAATCTTGAATTAGAAGATAATACTGTAAAGATACACATTTTTCCCCAAACTAATATGTTGTTGCTGTTGTTCAGTCACTAAGTCATGTCCAGCTCTTTGCAACCCCATGACTGCAGCATGCCAGGTTCCTTTGTCCTACATTATCTCTTGGAGTTTGCACAAATTCGTGTCCATTGAGTCGGTGATGCTGTTTTGATCATCTCATCCTCTGCCACCCCTTTTTCCTTTTGCCTTCAGTCTTTCCCAGTATCAGGGTTTTTGCCAATAAATTGGTTCTTTGCATCAGGTGGCCAAAGTATTGGAGCTTCAGTATCAGTTCTTCCAATGAATATTCAGGGATGATTTCCTTAGGATTGACTCGTTTGATCTTCTTCTAGTCCAAGGGACTCTAAAGAGTATTCTACAGCAACACAATTCGAAAGCATCAATTCTTTTGTGCTCACCCTTCTTTATGATCCAACTCTCACATCTGTACATGACTACTGGAAAAATCACAACTTTGACTATACAGGCCTTTGTCAGCAAAGCGATGTCTGCTTTTTAACATGCTATCTAGTTTTCTCATAGCTATCCTTCCAAGGATAACTTTTATCCTTGTCTTTTAATTTCATGGCTTCAGTCACTGTCTGCAGTGATTTTGGAGCCCAAGAAAGTAAAATCTGTCACTGTTTCCACTTTTTCTTTTCTTTTGTCATGAAGTAATGGGACCAGATGCCATGATCTTTTTTTTTTTAATGTTGAGTTTCAAGCCAGCTTTTTAACTCTCTTTTTTCACCCTCATCAAGAGGCTCTTTAGTTACTCTTTACTTTCTGCCATTACAGAGGTATCACCTGCATATCTGAGGTTGTTAATATTTCTCCTGGCAATCTTGATTCCAGCTTGTGATTCATGCAGCCTGACATTCTGCATGATGTACTATGCATAGAAGTTAATACACAGCATGACAGTATACAGCCTTGTCTTGCTCCTTTCCCAATTTTGAACCATTGTTCAAATGTCCATTGTTCCATGTCCAGTTCTAACTGTTTCTTCTTGACCTGCATACAGGTTTCTTAGGAGGCAGGTAAGGCGGTTTGGTCATTCCCATCTCTTCAAGAATTTTCCATGGTCTGCTGTGATCCATATAGTCAAAGCCTTTAGTGTAGTCAAAGAAGCAAAAGTAGATATTTTTTCCTGGAACTGCCTTGCTTTCTCCATGATCCAAAGATTGTTGGCAATTTGATCTCTGGTCCCTCTGTCTCCTTGAAACCCAGATTGTCCATCTGCCAGTTCTCAGTTCACATACTGCTGAAGCTTAGTTTGAAGGATTTTGAGCATAACCTAGCTAGCATGTGAAATGAGCCCAATTGTACAGTAGTTTGAACATTCTTTGGCATTGCCTCTCTATGGGATTGGAATGAAAACTGACATTTTCTAGTTCTGTGGCTACTGCTGAGTTTTCCAAATTTGCTGGCATATTGAGTATAACACTTTAAACAGCATCATCTTTTAGGATTTTACATAGCTCAGCTGGAATTTCATCACCTCCACTAGCTTTGTTTGTAGTAATGCTTCCTAAGGTCCACTTGACTTCACACTCCAGGATGTCTGGCTCTAGGTGAGTGGCTTCACTGTCATGGTTATCTGGGTCATTAAGACCTTTCTTTGCATAATTTTCCTGTGTTCTTCTTAATCTCTTCTCCTTCTGTTAGGTCCTTACAAATTCTGTCCTTATTGTGCCCATCCTTACATGAAATGTTCTCTTGATAGCTCCAGTTTTCTTGAAGAAATCTCTAGTCTTTCCATTCAATTGTGTTCTTCTTCTTTTTGCATTGTTCACTGAAAAAGGCCTTCTTATCACTCCTTGCTATTCTGTGGAACTCTGTATTCAGTTGGGTATATCTTTCCCTTTCTCCCTTGCTTTATGCTCCTCTTCTTTCCTGAACTATTTATAAAGCCTTCTCAGACAATCACTTTAATTTTTAGGTTAATACAATTCCAATAAAAATTTCAACAAACTAAATATCCATCAATAGATGAATGGTTAAAGAAAATATGATATAGTCCTATAATGGTAAATTATTCAGCCTTAACAAATAATATCCTGCCATATAACAACATGGATGATGCTTGAGGACACTACATTTAGTGAAATAAACCAGCCATAGAAAGAGAAATATTGCTTGATTCCACTTATGTGACAGATCTAAAGTAGAAAACTCAGAAGCAGAGAGTAGAATGGTGATTACCAGAGACAGGGCAGGGTGAAATGGAGTTGCTGTTTAGTGGGAAATGAAGCTTCAGTTATGGCAAGATTAATATGTTTTAGAGATCTGCTGCACAACAGTGTGCCTATAGTTTGTACATTTAAAATTTGTTAAGAGAGAAGATTTAATGTTAGATATTCTTATAACAATTAAAAAAGAAAAATCATCAAATAGGAAAAATTTTATCAGATGATTGTTATCTACAATGCATAGCTATATAAACTTTGCAAGATTTAAAAGGAAGATGTTTTGGCCTGATGACATTTTTCTCATTAATTTGGGTGAGTTTTCACCTGAAATAAAATATGCATATGCCATCGTTATGTGGGTTACATTAATGAAGATGTGATGAGCTGTATATTACTGCAACATTCATGAATAAATTTCCTTTTTGTAGAAAAACAATCCCAGTAGACATGCATGTGGGGTGTGTGTGTGTGTGTGTGTGTGTGTGTGTGTGTGTGTCTGTAAAACTTAACAAGTGGATACAATGCTTTATGTTAGAGCAAATGACCAATAACAGCCAATATATTGTAACGAGGCAGAACATGAGGATGGGATAAATATTGAAGGAGGCAATGATATGATGTGATATGAAGACTTACAAAGCCAAGGTAATTAAGAGAGTGTGGTGTTGGTGTTTGGATAGACAAAGAAATGAATGGAAAAGTCATGGAAACATGATATATATACATATGATCATGGTGATACTGCAGATCACAGGAGAAGGTTATTGTCATTAGAATAACAGGCAATCATGGTTTTTAAAAAAAAGAAAGGAAAGGGAAGAAAAAAAAGGGTAGGAAAAAAGAAAGGCTATTCATAACTCACATAAAACACAAAAACCAATGCACTAGATGCACTAAAGATGAAAATATGAAACATAGGAAGACTATACAATTTTAAAAAGACAATGTAAGAATATTTTCATGATCTCAAGGAAGGGGAGAATATCTTAAACAATGTACTAAAAAGGCAAACCAAAAAGTAAAAGATTGATTCCTTCTAAAATTGATCTTCCCTGGTGGCTCAGTGGTAAAGAATCCACTTGCCAATGGAAGAGATACAGGCTCAATCCCTGGGTCAGGAAGATCCCCTGGAAAAGGAAATGGCAACCCATTCTAGTATTCTTTCTTGGGAAATCCCATGGACAGAGAAGCCTGGCAGGCTACAAGTTCTTGGGGTCTTGAAAGAGTTGGACACAACTTAGCAACCAACCAGTAACAACATTAAAATCAAAACATGTCATTAAGAGAGTGAAAGCTAGGCCATAAATTATAAAAAAAAAAAAACTGTAAAAAAACCAAAGGGTGAATAATAAAAAAATATATTTAAAGTCTTTACATTTCAGAAAGAAAAACACAATCTTGAAGAAAAATAGACAAAAATATCAATATGCATTTCACATAGAAGAAAATAGAAATGCTCAATAAACTATGAAAAAAAATGCCCAAATTCACTAGTAGAAAGAAAATGTAAGTTAAAACCACAGTGGGATAATATTTCACACCCACAGCCTGGCAATAGAAAGTAAACAACTGAGACAGCTCTCATTGGATGCTGGTAGAATACAATGGAGGAACTACTTCATAACACAAATTGGCACCACCTACACAGCTGAACATAGGCAACCTCTGAGGTATTTGTCCAGCCTACACTTCAGGGCTTAAAGAACTCTTTACTTGTGCATGAGAAGACACATGTATGAGATTGTTCATTATATCCCCAGACAAGAAAACCTCACTGCTCATCAACAGCAGATGGATAAATAACTTGCGATATAGATTTACAATAGCATATCATAAAGCAATGAAGATAAAAGAATAGAATACAAGAAAATAAAAGAATAAAAGAATGCCAGCGACACACTTTAGCATGGATGATTCTAACTCTGAATTTAAAAAACCAAAAATAGAATGTATGCATGCGTGCCAAGTCCCTTCAGTCATGTCCGATTCTGTGCGATGCAATGGACTGCATCCTGCCAGGCTCCTTTGTCCATGAAATTCTTTAGGCAAGAATACTGCAATGGGTTGTCATGCACTCCTCCCGGGGATCTTCCCAATTCAGGGATCAAACTGACGTCTTCAATGTCGACCTGCATTGGTGTATGGGTTCTTTATCACTAGTACCACCTGGGAAGCCCAATATCAGTAAATACATAGGGTATTTTTTTAATCCATTTAGGTAAATTCAAAGCAAAACCAATGCTTCTACTAAATTTCTATTTGTAGGAATGCATTTAGTACATTCACAAGGGAATAATTATACCTGAAGTCTGGGCATTAATCAGCCTGGAGCAGTGGAGAGAAAAGATGCAATAAAAAAATGGCCCAAAGGGAACATGAGTGATAATGACAGTGTTCTATTTTGTAACCTTGGCAGCAGGTACATATCATTCTTTGCTATTCTTTAATACCTTCTGTACTACACATCATAGTAAAAATTTTGAGCAAAAAGCAATTCACAGAAGAGTTCATTCAATGTGATTCTATTATGATGTTTAAATCAAAGTAAATCAAAACAATGCACTGTTTAAGGATTCAAACATAATGGGGAAATTATAATGAAAAAAAAAAGGTAGTGTTCAATACCAAATCGAGATTACTGATTTACCGATTATGTCTGGGGTGAAATAGGACAGCTGTGAGCGGGAAGGGGCACACAGGGGCTTCTTGAGGTTCAGTGAGGTCTCTTATTTGGAGAGGGGTGGTAAAGATGTGGCCTTTTATTTTACTATTGTTCATTAAATAGTTGTATATCTCTCAACATAACAGCTTATAGCTGCTGCTGCTGCTTCTGCTAAGTCACTTCAGTCATGTCTGACACAATAAAATTTTGAAATACATTTCAACTTAAGTCAATCACTATTTAATTAAAACTATAGAGTTTTCTGTAGATGGCCACTTTGAACTAACTCTTAGGTGTGTTCTATCTTCATTTTAATGAGAGACTAGAGAAAATAAGGCCAAGCCTGGGCCATGTTAGGGGTGATGGGGCAAAAGGATTTGAGTGACCTGGGAAAATGTGCAAACTCATATTTACCTTCTCCCTAAACGTTCTAATCTCAGCTCCTTTCCTAGAACCCTCAGACATCAGACTGCTAGAGACTTAATGACTGCTGGGGGGGAAAGGTTTGGTGGTGTTCGCAAATGGCCTTCTTGCCAATAGGCTTCCCGAACCATTCATTAACCACATGATGGGGTGAAGAGATGAAGACTTCTTGCAGGCTACATCAGAGAGGTTGCTGAGCAAAGGCTGAATATATAAAAAAATTGTAACACTAGCTTGAAGGAGAAGGCTTTTGCTTAAGAAATGACCCCCCCTCTCAATTCTTCCCATGTGTACACAGTATGGATTAAATAAGGCAGTTGTACGGTAATACAGAAATTATTAAAAACATTCTTCTTGAGGTTTGACAATGAAGCAGTAGATACATATCTACGACATAGTTGTTAGATTAAAAAAAGAATGTTTCAAATAATCAATTGGTATTCATTTAAGGCACAATAATGGTCTTATTAAAGCTAAATTTAATACATGCTGTATTTGGAAGTAATTTCTTTACCACCACATAGAAACCTTTCCAGCTTTCCTTTTTTGTTGCACTGTTGACATTAAGTGGCGAATTAGAAGAATCTCTGATGAAAATTTCCTAAGGCTAGACATGTGTGCTTATTTTCAGTTCAACCCCATTCTCACTGCTCTCCCTATTACATTCCCAATTTTCCCAAATGGATAGGTAAATTATAAGTAGAAACCAATTTATCACCAAATAACTGGTAGGGTAGGACAGGTACTGTTTAACTTGGAAATGTGAGGAATAGAATTCTTAGAGAATACACATACACAAATATTTTCTGATATCTCATCAGCTACCATAAAAATGCATTGTTGTTTACCTTTGAAATTATTTACATCTAACAATTTCTACCTTTCTGATCTTGAATTTTCTTTGCAGATGTATGCCTTACTAGTAACATTAAATGGAGCAGAAAATAAAGCATAGAGAAGGGTTACCTGATTTAGAACACAAGGAAAAAACTCCATCTTCATTTCCACTAAAAACTGAATATTTAATACTGTCCCGAATTGAGTCTGGAGCAAAAGCTTTTATAGTCACAATAGAAGTACCTGTAAAAATTAGGCAAAAAACAAAAACAAAAACAAAAAACAACTTTAGGAAAAGGAAATTCAGGAAAAAACCACTGGGTGATTATTATTTGCCTATTAATTATATTCTCACTCATTCATTCAGTCAACAATTACTTATTGAGTATAGACAATAAGCCAAGCCCCATGAAAGGTGTTGGGGGATGCAGTGACAAACAAGACAGAAAAGACCTCTGTCTTCCTGCTGGTTATTAACTGATGGGAGGATATGAACAGTAAACCATTAAAGAAATACATAATCAAGGTAGATTTTGGATATGCTGAGGTCCCTACAAAGAATTAAATAAAGTTACCTGATAGAAAATACTTCTGCTGCTGGGGAGGTAAACACCCCTCTGCAGAGGCCTCAGAGGAATGGCATTCCAGTTGAACTTTGAAGCATGAGAAGCCACAGAAAGGATTGGAAGAAATGGATTCTAGGAGAAAGAGCAGTGGTAAAGAGGCCCTAGGCTGGGAGAAGACTTGCCTTGATGAGGCACAGTGAGTAGGAGAAATGTGGATGGTAAAGACAGGAATGAGGTGGGCAGGACCAGATTTTACTCTTAGTGCACTGAGAAGACACAGAAGCATTTTAAGGAAGTGAGCAAAATTACTGGATTTAGTTTTAAAAGGCATCAATCTGATTGCTGTCTGGACAAGAAAAAAGGGGGTAAGTATGGAAAAGAGAGGCCAATTAAGATAATACTGCATTAGTCCATGCAAAAAACAACAACCTAGGATAACCGGAGGGGAGGGATGAAAAGAGGGAGACAATTAAGGTCGTATGTTGACACATTTTCCTGAACATTGCATGAGGTGTGGGAAAGGAGGTAACAAAAGTATAAATATAAGAAATCTTTCAACCAGTTTCCACTAGCTGCTGCTGCTGCTGCTAAGTCGCTTCAGTCATGTCCGACTCTGTGCTAGAGTTGTGGGTAAAAGTAACACAACTAGAGAGTAATCAAGGTCTTAACTGCACGATGCAGATTCACTCAAGAATTGTTAAGCTAGGGCAGAAACAGTCAAGAGAAAACTTCAGGGGAAAGACAGGAACTGATTTAGGGGTAGGAATTAGTGAAGAAAGAAGCCATGTCAGTTTTTAGGAAACAGACTGATTATCAGCATAAAAGAAAAATCAGCAAGGACTGATAGAGGCAGTAAGACAACTGATGTGATGAACAGCGGCTTCACTGGAAACATTTTCAAGAATCTATCTGGGTCCCAAGTCAGCAGTCTGACATCTCCATTTATACAATACCTTATGCCCTTTGCTGCTCACCTTTGCCTTGCTTCCATTTGTCACTCGCTCATGACTGCCTCTCCTGTCTTATTTTTAAGTATTTTATTTAATTAACTTTATTAGGGTAAAATTTACATACAAACCTTCCCTGGCTGCTCAAATGGTAAAGAATCTGCCTGCAATGCAGGAGACCCAGGTTTAATCCCTGGGTTGGGAAGATCCCCTGGAGAGGTGAATGGCAATCCACTCCAGTCTTCTTGCCTGGAGAATTTAATGGAAAGGAGCCTGGAAGCCTACAGTTGGCTACAGTCCATGGGGTCACAAAGAGTCAGACATAACTGATAGACTAACATAGTATAAGTATTAGTTCTATGTACTATACACACTTATAACACAACCACACACACCTGTGACAACTATACACACCCCTGGAGCCACCATCACGTTTAAGATGTAGAATATTTCTATCTACACAAAAGTTCTCTCAGACCCTTGGCCATTCTACATTTGTTTATCTTTTACTTATCTATGGACGTTTGTATTATTTTCAGTATGGGGTTTATGAATAATGCTGCCATAAACATTCATGTAAAAGTATTTTTGTGGACAAACATCTTCATTCCTACAGGAAGTGTATATTTAACCTTGTAAGAAATTACAAAACTATTTTACAAAGTGGTTGTACCATTTAATTAATTTATTATTGAAGTTTAGGTGATTTATAATGTTGTGTTAGTTTCTGGCCTACAGTAAAGTGATTCATTTAAACATACATGTACATAATAATCTTTTTCATATTCTTTTCCATTATGGTTTATTACAGGATCATGGCATCTGGTCCCATCACTTTATGGCAAATAGATGGGGAAACAGTGGAAACAGTGACAGACTTTAATTTTAGGGGCTCCAAAATCACTGCAGATGGTGACTGCAGCCATGAAATTAAAAAATATTTGCTCCTTGGAAGAAAAGTTATGACCAACCTAGACAGCATATTAAAAAGCAGAGACACTACTTTCCCAACAAAGGTCTGTCTTGTCAAAGCTTTGGTTTTTCCAGTAGTCATATATGGATGTGAGAGTTGCACTGTAAAGAAAGCTGAGCGCTGACGAATTGAGGCTTTTGAACTGTGGTGTTGGAGAAGACTCTTGAGAGTCCCTTGGACAGCAAGGAGATCCAACCAGTCCATCCTAAAGGAGATCAGTCCTGGATGTTCATTGGAAGGACTGATGCTGAAGCTGAAACTTCAATACTTTGGCCACCTGGTGCAAAGAACTGACTCATTTGAAACGACGCTGATGCTGGGAAAGATTGAAGGCGGAAGGAGAAGGGGATGACAGAGGATGAGATAGTTGGATGGCATCACTGACTCAGTGGACATGAGTCTGAGTGAACTCCGGGAGTTGGTGATGAACAGGGATGCCTGGTGTGCTGCGATTTATGGGGTCACAAAGAGTTGGACACGACTAAGCAACTGAACTGAACTGAATACAGTTCCCTGTGCTATAAAGTAAGAACTTGATGTTTATGGTGGTTGTACCACTTTATATTCCTGCTAGCAACATACAGGAATTTCATTTGCTCTACATTCACTGGTATTGTCAGTCTCTTTTAAATTTTGGTCATGCTAGTAGATATGTAGTAGTGATTTGTGTGGCTTTAATCTCCCTAGTATCTGATAGTGTTGAACATATGTTCATGTGCTTATTGTCATTTCCAATCCCCTTTTTAGTTCATTTTTGTACTTTGCCTTCTTGTTCTCCATTTATCCACCACTTCTGATAATTCTTTATTGGTCCTGATCCTCCTGTCATAGGCCCATAACTCATGGCATCTATTTTAGACTCCCACTCTGGCAATGAATGTTCTGAACATACTTGAAGACTGATCTTTTCTCTCCACTAAATTGAACTAAATTCTGTGAGTGCATAAGAGTTTTATTATGTATTTGTATTCTATATATCTCTATAAATCAATATTAGTTTTGCCTATAAATTTTCATGTACTTACAAATCATATAATAAATGTCATCTTTGCCTTAGCAAACATTTTTGAGAACCAAGTATGTTGCTGTGTGAATCAAGTGTTAGGAGCTTTGCATGTTCCAGATGAAAGGACAAGATAAAAACCCAGAAAAACAACTAAGTAAAATGAAGATAAGAAATCTACCTGATAAGGAGTTCAAGATATTAATCATGAAGATACTCAAAGAACTCAGGATAAAATGGATGAACACAGCTAGAAGTTTAACACACAGTTTGAAAATTTAAAAGAGAACCAAACAAACTGAAGAATATACTAACTGAAATTAAAAATTCACGGGAAGGAAACAACAGTAGATTAGATGATACAGAGGAATGAATCATTGACCTGGAAGACAAATTATTAGAAATCCTGTAAGTTGAACAGGAAAAAAAAAAAAAGAAAGAATAAAAAAATGAAGACACTTTAAGGGACCTCTGGGTATATTTTCATCCATATTGTAGAGGTCCCAGAAGAAAAGACAGAAAGGGGTCAGAGAACATATTTAAAGACATAATAACAAGACTTCCCTAAGCTGGGAAAGGAAACATACCTCCAGGTCCAGAAGTCATAGAGAATCCACACAGGATCAACAAGAAAGAGGATGACACTGGGACACGTTGTAATTAAAGTGTCAAAAATTAAGGGTAAAGAGATAATATTAAAAGCAGAAAGGATATCAGTAAATTATATACCATGGAACTCCCATAAGGCTATCAGCTGACTTTTCAGCAGAAATTCTGCAGAGCAAAAGGGTGTGGCATAACATACTTAAAGTAGTAAAAGAGACATCAGTTCAGTTCAGTCGCTCAGTTGTGTCCAACTCTTTGCGACCCCATGAACCGCAGCATGCCGGGCCTCCCTGTCCATCACCATCTCCCGGAGTTCACTCAAACTCGTGTCCATCAAGTCTGTGATGCCATCCAGCCATCTCATCCTCTGTTGTCCCCTTATCCTCCCGCCCCCAATCCCTCCCAGCATCAGGGTCTTTTCCAATGAGTCAACTCTTCGCATGAGGTGGCCAAAGTATTGGAGTTTCAGCTTCAGCATCAGTCCTTTCAACGAACACCAAGGACTGATCTCCTCTAGGATGGACTGGTTGGACCTCCTTGCAGTCCAAAGGACTCTCAAGAGTCTTCTCCAACACCATAGTCCAAAAGCATCAATGCTTCGGCACTCAGCTTTCTTCACAGTCCAACTCTCACATCCATACATGACCACTGGAAAAACCATAGCCTCAACTAGATGGACCTTTGTTGGCAAAGTAATGTCTCTGCTTTTGAATATGTTATCTAGGTTGGTCATAACTTTCCTTCCAAGGAGTAAGCGTCTTTTAATTACATGGCTGCAGTCACCATCTGCAGTGATTTTGGAGCCCCCCAAAATAAAGTCTGACACTGTTTCCCCTGTTTCCCCATCTATTTCCCATGAAGTGATGGGACCTGATGCCATGATCTTCATTTTCTGAATGTTGAGCTTTAAGCCAACTTTTTCACTCTCCTCTTTTACTTTCATCAAGAGGCTTTTTAGTTCCTCTTCACTTTCTGCCATAAGGGTGGTGTCATCTGCATATCTGAGGTTATTGATATTTCTTCTGGCAATCTTGATTCCAGCTTGTGCTTCTTTCAGCCAAGTATTTCTCATGATGTACTCTGCGTATAAATTAAATAAGCAGGGTGACAATATACAGCCTTGACGTACTCCTTTTCCTATTTGGAACTAGTCTGTTGTTCCATGTCCAGTTCTAACCTCTGCTTCCTGACCTGCATATAGGTTTCACAAGAGGCAGGTCAGGTGGTCTGGTATTCCCATCTCTTGAAGAATTTTCCACAGTTTATTGTGATCCACACAGTCAAAGGCTTTGGCATAGTCAATAAAGCAGAAATAGATGTTTTTCTGGAACTCTCTTTCTTTTTTGATGATCCAGCAGATGTTGGCAACTTGATCTCTGGTTCCTCTGCCTCTTCTAAAACCAGCTTGAACATCTGGAAGTTCACTGTTAACGTATTGTTGAAGCCTAGCTTGGAGAATTTTCAGGATTATTTTACCGGCATGTAAGATGAGTGCAATTGTGCGGTAGTTTGAGCATTCTTTGGCATCACCTTTCTTTGCGATTGACATGAAAACTGACCTTTTCCAGTCCTGTGGCCACTGCTGAGTTTTCCAAATTTGCTGGCATATTGAATGCAGCACTTTCACAGCATCATCTGTCAGGATTTGAAATAGCTCAACTGGAATTCCATCACCTCCACTAGCTTTGTTCATAGTGATGCTTTCTAAGGCCCACTTGACTTCACATTCCAGGATGTCTGGCTCTAGGTGAGTGATCACACTGTCGTGATTATCTGGGTCATGGAGCTGTTTTTTGTACAGTTCTCCTGTGTATTCTTGCCACCTCTTCTTAATATCTTCTGCTTCTGTTAGGTCCATACCATTTCTGTCCTTTATTGAGCCCATCTTTGCATGAAATGTTCCCTTGGTATCTCTAATTTTCTTGAAGAGATCTCTAGTCTTTCCCATTCTGTTGTTTTCCTCTATTTCTTTGCATTGATTGCTGAGCAAGGCTTTCTTATATCTCCTTGCTATCAAACAGGAGATGGCAAGAGTGAACGTTGACATTCCAGGAATCAGCAAACCAAAATGGACCGGAATGGGTGAATTTAACTCAGATGACCATTATATCTACTACTGTGGGCAGGAATCACTTAGAAGAAATGGAGTAGCCATCATGATCAACAAAAGAGTCCAAAATGAAGTACTTGGATGAAATCTCAAAAACGACAGAATGATCCCTTTTGTTTCCAAGGCAAACCATTCAATATCATGGTAATCCAAGCCTATGCCAAAACCAGTAATACTGAAGAAGCTGAAGTTGAACGGTTCTATGAAGACCTACAAGACCTTTTCGAACTAACACCCAAAAAAGATGTCCTTTTCATTATAGGGGACTGGAATGCAAAAGTAGGAAGTCAAGAAACACCTGGAGTAACAGGCAAATTTGGCCTTGGAGTATGGAATGAAGCAGGGCAAAGAGTAATAGAGTTTTGCCAAGAAAATGCACTGGTCATAGCAAACACCCTCTTCCAACAACACAAGAGAAGACTCTACACATGGACATCACCAGATGGTCAACACCAAAATCAGATTGATTATATTCTTTGCAGCCAAAGATGGAGAAGCTCTATACAGTCAGCAAAAACAAGTCTGGGAGCTGACTGTGGCTCAGATCATGAACTTCTTATTGCCAAATTCAGACTGAAATTGAAGACAGTAGGGAAAACCACTAGACCATTCAGGTATGACCTAAATCAAATCCCTTATGATTATACAGTGGAAGTGAGAAATAGATTTAAGGGACTAGATCTGGTAGACAGGGTACCTGATGAACTATGGATGAGGTTCGTGACATTGTACAGGAGACAGGGATCAAGACCATCCCCATGGAAAAGAAATGCAAAAAAGCAAAATGGCTGTCTGGGGAGTCCTTAAAAATAGCTGTGAAAAGAAGAGAAGCTAAAAGAAAAGGAGAAAAGGAAAGATATAAGCATCTGAATGCAGAGTCCCAAAAAAGACATAACCAAATCTGAACGAGAGATCAAAAATTTTACAGACAAACAAAACTAAAACAGTTCAGCACCAGGAATCAAACTTACTAAGAAATATTAAAGTGACTTCTCTAAGTGGAAAATAAAAGGGTAAAATTTCATATTTAGAAATATGAAAATTACAAAAGGAAAAACTTCTTTGGTAAAGGCATACATCCAGTAAAGGTAGATCAATCACTTATAAAGCTAATTCAGTTCAGTCGCTTAGTCATGTCCGACTCTGTGACCCCATGAACCGCAGCACGCAAGACCTCCCTGTCCATCACCAACTCCCGGAGTCCACCAAATCCATGTCCATTGAGTCGGTGATGCCATCCAATCATCTCATCCTCTGTCATCCCCTTCTCCTCCTGCCCTCAAATTTCCCAGCATCAGGGTCTTTTCCAATGAGTCAACTCTTCGCATGAGGTGGCCAAAGTATTGGAGTTTCAGCTTCAATATCAGTCCTACCAATGAACACCCAGGACTGATTTCCTTTAGAATGGACTGGTTGGATCTCCTTGCAGTCCAAGGGACTCTCAAGAGTCTTCTCCAACACCACAGTTCAAAAGCATCAATTCTTTGGCACCCAGCTTTCTTTATGGTCCAAATCTCACATCCATACATGACCACTAGAAAAAACCATAGCCTTGACTGTGTGTGATCCACACAGTCAAAGGCTTTGGTATGGCCAATAAAGCAGAAGTAGATGTTTTTCTGGAACTCTCTTGCTCTTTCAATGATCCAATGGATGTTGGATGTTGGCAATTTGATGTTTGGTTCCTCTTCCCTTTCTAAATCCAGCTTAACATCTGGAGGTTCATGGTTCATGTACTGTTGAAGCCTGGCTTGAAGAATTTTGAGCATCACTTAGCTAGCGTGTGAGATGAGTACAATTGTGTGGTAGTTTGAGCATTCTTTTGCATTGTCTTTCCTTGGGATTGGAATGAAAACTGAACTTTTCCAGTCCTGTGACCACTGCTGAGTTTTCCAAATTTGCTGGCATATTGAGAGCATCTCTTCCAGATCATCATTTTTTAGGATTTGAAATAGCTCAACTGGAATTCCATAACCTCCACTAGCTTTGTTTGTAGTGATGCTTCCTAAGGCCCACTTGACTTTGCATTCCAGGATGTCTGGCTCTTGGTGAGTGATCACACCATATCATAGAGATATCCACGTGATCACATCATGATTATCTGGGTCATGAAAATCTTTTTTGTATAGATCTTCACGTTAGTTCTGTATATTCTTGCCACCTCTTCTTGGTATCTTCTGCTTCTGTTAGTCCATACCATTTCTGTCCTTTATTGAGCCCATCTTTACATGAAATGTTCCCTTGGTATCTCTAATTTTCTTGAAGACATCTCTTAGGCTTTCCCATTCTATTTTTTCCTCTATTTCTTTGCATTGATCACTGAGGAAGGCTTTCTAATCTCTCCTTGCTATTCTTTGGAACTCTGCATTCAAATGGATATATCTTTCCTTTTCTCCTTTGCCTTTCACTTCTCTTCTTTTCACAGCTATTTCTAAGTCCTCCTCAGACAGCCATTTTGCCTTTTTGCATTTCTTTTTCTTGGGTATGGTCTTGATCACCTCCACCTGTATAATGTCACGAACCCCCATCCATAGTTCTTCAGGCACTCTATCAGATCTGATCCCTTGAATCTATTTGTTACTTTCACTGTATAATCGTAAGGGATTTGATGTAGGTCATACCTGAAAGGTCTTGTGGTTTTCTCTACTCTCTTTAAGTCTGAATTTTGCAATAAGGAGTTCATGATCTGAGCCACAGTCAGCTCCCAGACTTGTTTTTGCTGACTGTATAGAGCTTCTCCATCTTTGGCTGCAAAGAATATAATCAATCTGATTTTGGTGTTGACCATCTGGTGATGTCCATGTGTAGAGTCCTCTCTTGTGTTGTTGGAAGAGGGTGTTTGCTATGACCAGTGCATTCTCTTGGCAAAACTCTATTAGCCTTTGCCCTGCTTCATTCCATATTGCAAGGCCAAATTTGTCTGTTACTCCAGGTGTTTCTTGATTTCCTACTATTGCATTCCAGTCCCCTATAATGAAAAGGACATCTTTTTTGGGTGTTATTTCTAGGTCTCGTAGGTCTTCATAGAACTGTTCAACTTCAGCATCTTCAGCATTACTGGTCAGGGCATAGACTTGGATCACCATGATATTGAATGGTTTGCCTTGGAAATGAACAGAGATTTCAAACTGTCATTTTTGAGATTGCATCCAATTACTGCATTTTGGATTATTCTGTTGACTATGATGGCTACTCCATTTCTTCTAAGTGATTTTTGCCCACAGTAGTAGGTATAATGGTCATCTGAGTTAAATTAATCCATTCCGGTCCATTTTTGTTCACTGATTCCTAAAATGTCCATGTTCCCTCTTGTCATCTCCTGTTTGACCACTTTCAATTTGCCTTGATTCATGTACCTAAGATTCTAGGTTTCTATGCAGTTTTGCTCTTTACAGCATCAGACTTTATTTCCATCACCAGTCACATCCACAACTGGGTGGTGGTGGTGGTGTTGTTTTTTTTTTGCTTTGGCTCTGTTTCATCATTCTTTCTGGAGTTATTTCTCCACTGATCTCCCGTAACATATTGGGCACCTACCGGCCTGGGGAGTTCATCTTTCAGGTCCTATCTTTTTGCCTGTTCATAGTGTTCATGGAGCTCTCAAGGCAAGAATACTGAAGTGGTTTGCCATTCCGTTCTCCAGTGGACCACACTTTGTCAGAACTCTCCAGCATGATCCATCCATCTTGGGTGGCCCTACATGGCATGGCTCATAGTTTCATTAAGTTAGACAAGCCTATGGTCCAAGTTATCAGATGGTTTAGTTTTCTGTGATTGTGGTTTTCAGTCTGTCTGCCCTCTGATGGAGAAGGATAAGAGGCTTATGAAAGCTTTCTGATGGGAGAGACTGACTGAATCTGCCATAAGTCCACGCCCCCTACCCCCCACCCAAGCCCTCTAAGTCATCTCAGAGCACCGACCTGAGTTCCCTGCACTATACAGCTGCTTCCTGCCGACCATCTGTTTCATGGTGGGGGCTTCCCTGGTGGCTCAGACAGTAAAGTGTCTGCCTGCAATGCGGGAGATCTGGGTTCGATTCCTGGGTCAGGAAGATCTCCTGGAGAAGGAAATAGCAATCCACTCCAGCACTCTTGCCTGGAAAATCCCATGGACGGAGGAGCCTGATAGGCTACAGTCCATGGGGTCGCAAAGAGCCGGACACGACTGAGCGACTTCACTTTCACTTTCAGTGTATACATCTCAATGCTACCCTCTGAAGTCGTTTCACCCTCTCCTCCACCCACTGTGTCCACAAGTCAGTTCTCTAAATGCATATCTCTATTGCTACCCTGCATGTAGATTCATCAGTACCATTTTTTGATTCCATACATATGCATTAATACAATATTTGTTCTTCTCTAATTCACTTCACTGTGTAACAGGCTCTAGGTTCATCCACCTCATCTGATTCAAATTCAAATTCATTCCTTTTCATGGGTGAGTGCATACGTATATATACACACAGGCTTCCCAGGTGGTGCTAGTGATCCACAGGCCAAAGAAGGAGAAATGGGTTCGATCCCTGGGTGGGGAAGACCATCTGGAGGAAGAAATGGCCTGCCACTGCAGTATTCTTGCCAGGAGAATCCCATGGAGAGAGGAACCTGGTGGGCTATGGTCCATGGGGTCAGAAAGAGTCTGAACAGCTGCATAGGTACCACAATTTCTTTATCCATGCATCTGCAGATGGACATCTAGGTTGCTTCTATGTCCTGACTATTGCAAATAGTCTCTGCACTTTTAAGACTTGTCCTTATTCTCTGTTCAGCTCCTAGAATCTGAGAGCCAGCCAGAACCTAGAGCCTGCACAGCCAGAAAGAAAGGTTGCACAATTTTTCTGTATGAGTGATTAACCTCAGTTATGAAATATTCCGCACATTTTCCATTAAGAAACAAGGAAAATGTTGAAGGTATGTTTCAATTAGATTATAAGAAACAACTTTTACAGTGTTCTTAGCAGCACATAATGAGCACTATAATTACAATGTTAATGAGTCTATTTGATTGTCACGGCAGCTCTTCAGGAAGGCAATATTGTTATCCTCAAAAGAATCTGAAAACAGGGGTCAGGACTCTCCTGACAAACAACAGATGCTAGTTAAAACCTAAAAGAAATGAAATCCTGATATTTCCAAGTTCTGTTTTTGACTTACATATAAATGAAAATTCTTTGTAAACTTTAAAGTGCTATAAATCACCAATGTCTAAATCTCTTTTCAGCTTTCAAAAACAAAATGAAATAGCCCTCTGATCTTCAGCGTTCTTCAAGATATTGCAACATTACTTCTGTCCCTTTATGGCCAAGCTTTGTGAAAAATCTCCACTTCACTTTACATTTCTCTGTACTCTGTATTCGAAAAGTATTAAGTTCTAGCAAGTTCAGTCAGTTCAGTTCAGTTCAGTCACTCAGTCGTGTCCGACTCTTTGCGATCCCATGAACTGCAGCACACCAGGCCTCCCTGTCCATCAGCAACTCCCGGAGTTCACTCAAACTCACGTCCATCGAGTCAGTGATGCCATCCAGCCATCTCATCCTCTGTCATCCCCTTCTCCTCCTTCCCCCAATTCCTCCCAGCATCAGAGTCTTTTCCAAAGAGTCAACTCTTTGCATGAGGTGGCCAAAGTACTGGAGTTTCAGCTTTAGCATCAGTCCTACCAATGAACACCCAGGACTGATCGCCTTTAGGATGGACTGATTGGATTTCCTTGCAGTCCAAGGGACTCTCAAGAGTCTTCTCCAACACTACAGTTCAAAAGCATCAATTCTTGGATGCTCAGCTTTCAGTGCTCTCCAAAGTTCTCAGTCCTCTCTGAAGCTGCTAAATTCTGTTTGGCTGCACATGATTCTTGTAAACAGCCAGGCCGACTCTGGTTCACTTAAGAGGTCTCCATTCCTGGTCTTTATTCTTGGCCACATCCTGAACAATTTCAACAGAGTTTCAAACATACTTCTCAGAACTTCCTTTCTGGACTCTCCCAGCACTTATTTGCTAACTGTATCATTCTCTTATTGTCTTATCCTTTATACTTGATGTACAGACTTGTCTTTTCAGATATGTCTTTCTTTCTACCATGTTCTTACCTCCTTATGCCAAGACAGCATCCTCAGACCATGTCAGGCAACCTTCTTCCCAATCCCACCGTGGAAGACTCTATGAGCACTGTAGCCCCACTCCCAGAGTGTGGTAGCCCCCATGCCCCCCCACTCTCTTCTGCTTTGGGGATACATCTCTGACTGAGCTAATCTCCACTTTTCAGTCCTTATCTTCCCTCAGCTGTAAATTAGATAATGTTGGCCACTCCCTACTTCTTTAATGTGTCACTTTCCTGTTTCTCTAGCACCACCCTCCCAGTAGTGCCCTGGGAATCCATCTCAATCTCTTTTGTAGATATAGTACATCTCCAACTCCTGTAAAATACTGGCATTACTTTGGATTTCTTCTCAGCCCACTAACTACCACCATCCTTGACTTGCACACATAATAAATGGGAGTTTCTGCTGATTCACAATGTCTGGTCTACCTTCAAAGATTAGGGGGAAGATGGATGTCCAGGCATCAGTAATTTTTAAAAGCTTCCCAGTAACCATATGTGCAGCCAGGATTGACAACCTTGGGTCTAAATAGTTAGCAAGTCCCAGTGAAGCTGTCTTAAAAAATACTGGGGACCACACTCCCTCTTATCTTCCCCTGTTACTTGTGTGTTAGTTGCTCAGTCATGTCCAACTCTTTGCAATCCCATGGACTACAGCTTGCCAAGCTCCTCTGTCCATGAAATTCATGGACAGAGTGGGTTGCCATTCCCTTATGCAGGGAATCTTCCTGACCCAGGCCTTGAACCCAGGTATCCTGCATTGCAGGCAGATTCTTTACCATCTGAGCCACCAGGGAAGAACAATTTTCGCCTACCACTGCAGTTTTATTTGGGTATTTACCACGTGGATGACCACAATATCCTCTTAACTCATCTCTCTTTCTCAAACCACTCTTCTTCACAAGACCTTCAAAGTGAGCTTTCTACAATATGGAAGCTTGTTTTGTTACTCCTTTGACAACTGAATGTCCATCAATATCTCTCTGGTCTAGCTCATCATTGGACAAAAGACTCTGTCCAGGTACTCCTTGTGGTAAGTTTACCCCAAGCTCATGAGTCCATAAGCTTCTGTGTGGGCCACTTACCCTGCATCAACCTAAGTGTCTTCCCCATCTTTTTTTTTTTTTTTTGGCCTGGTTTTATTCTCATTCGGCATAAACTTTTTGTCTTTTTAGAAGTATAGCAGTTAAATGATGAGATTATTTCAACAAATATTTGGTGAACACCTACTAGGAGCAAGCTCTTTCCTGGTTCTGCCTTCCATAACAGGGAAGCTTCTCCAAAGTACTCCTAGCTATATTTTCATCTCCGTGATAACTGTCAGTAATAATGAAAGTAAAATGTTTTATAGATTATGAGGTGCTTATTTGATCATCAAAACTGTCTTGTAAGAGAAGAGATGAAAGGGATGTTCAAGGGTGTTTACCAGGCTGACCACTTGTTTCCTATATGTTTAAAAAAATGAGTATTTGGTGCATAACACTGTGTACACTGTCACCATTTATCTGGCATCCTTGAGAATAGAGATAAGAGTATTTTTTTTAAAACAAGATGAAAATTTATTTCTCTGTAATATTGACGTCCTGATGTGCATGCATGCTCCCTTCTGAGCGGTTCTCTGGTGACTCAGTGAGTAAAAGTCTGCCTGCAATGCAGGAGACACGGGTTCAATCCCTGAGTTGGGAAGATCCCCTGGAGAAGGAAATGGTAACCCACTCCAGTGTTCTTGCCTAGAGAATCCCTTGGAGACAGAGTCTGGTGGGCTACAGTCCATAGGGTCTCTTTAAGTTAAATAATAATAATAATCCACTCTATTATTCTTTTTTTTTAAATTTTATTTTTAAACTTTACATAATTGTATTAGTTTTGCCAAATATCAAAATGAATCTGCCACAGGTATACATGTGTTCCCCATCCTTGAATGCAGACATTTAAGAGTAAAAACCTAGACATTTTCTTCACAGTGTGGTTTTCTTTTGTTTTAGCCACTATGCTATTCTTCAGTACAGTTCAGTTCAGTTCAATCACTCAGTCGTGTCCGACTCTTTGCGGCCCCATGAATCGCAGCACGCCAGGCCTCCCTGTCCATCACAAACTCCCGGAGTTCACTCAGACTCACGTATATTGAGTCAGTGATGTCATCCAGCCATCTCATCCTCTGTCGTCCCCTTCTCCTCCTGCCCCCAACCCCTCCCAGCAGCAGAGTCTTTTCCAATGAGTCAAGTCTTCGCATGAGGTGGCCATGCGAAGAGTTTAGCAAATGAAGCAAAGTTAGTTTTACACAGCACAACTTTGATGTGCAAAGAAAAAAAAATCATTTCTGTACTTTGCCATGATTGGTGTAATATTCCTTAGGAGCACCATGATTGACATGATACTCATGTTTTCTCAGGCTGTTCTCTTGAAGAAGTGCTCTCAAGTAAGTTAGAGGTTCTAGATTCATGCCCAGTCTTTGAGGGTTCCTCCTCTTTCACTGCTGCTGCTCTGAAGATGACACCAGTTGGAGGAGACTTGCAGTGATGAGGTGGGGCCTATGTGCACTGTCCGCCGGCTCTTAGAATTTGTCTCCAGGCAATGAATATGGTCTTTCATGTCAACACGTTCAGGCTGAGAACTCTATCCTGCTGGCCTGGCCCCACTGAAGCTGCTTCTGATGTCTCAGTTTTTGGTACTTGGCATGCTATGTAACACTGTGTTTTGGCTATCTACCCAACAGACTTGGGAAGGGGCTCATCTCATCACTGGCAGCCATGGTCCTCATGACAAGCCTGTTGGCCTCTACTCTGCATTAATCTGCATCTGGGAATGTTAGGACTATGGGAGGCCTTTTGGGCCTTACAAGAGACAAACAAGAATGGAACATTTGCTTGGCCTTCTCTTGACCTTAACATGTTGCCCGTTTGAATCTGCTTCCACTCACCTGTGTTAGGAAAAAGTTATCCCATGGAGCAGTATCCTCCCAGAGTTCCAAAGTGTCCTCCGCTTTTAGCTTTTCCTTTAGGCTGTCTCACTGGCCCTCCCAAGGTTGAAAACTTTGGGGAAGAGGGTCAGGATGCTCACAGCTCACCACTTGTTTCCTACATATTTTCTTCTAGCCCTTCCTGCACTCTCCAACAGCATGAAGGAATGGGCTTTCCCTTCTTTCCATGTGGCAGATTTCCTTGGGAGAAATCTCTGTTTATAGTAAGGACCACCCATTTTGCTTGTCAGAGGCAGAATATTCTTTGTTTGCATTTCTGCTATAACTATCCTCATGAGTCCAAAATAAGTGAATGTCTCTCACAGAATAGGTGAAAACTCCTATTCACAGACAGGCAATATAGAAAAGAGTAGAAATAAATAGTAAAAAATATTAACCCTCAGGAAAAGAACAAAGTTGGATTAATAGGACTACTTGACTTCAAGACTATAAAGCTACAGTAATCAAGATGAAAGGATAAGACAAATAGATCAATGGAACAGAATACAGAGCCCCCAAAATAGACATATGTAAATACAGTCAACTGATCTTTGGCAAAAGAGCAAAGGCAATACGATGGATAGTCTTTTCAACAAATAGTGGAGGGACACTGGGCTTCCACATGCAAAAAAAAAAAAAAAAAAAAAGAATCTGTACAAGGACCTTATGTCTTTTAAAATATTAAGTCAACATGGGTCATGGACCTGAATTCAAAATGCTGAAACACAAAATTCCTAGACGCTGGAGAAAATTTAGCTGATTCCAGGTTTGGTGATAACTTTTTAGATACAACACCAAAGGCAGGATCCCAGAAAGATGGAATTAAAATGCTGGCCTTTATTAAAATTAAATTTTTCTACTCAGCAAAAGATACTGCCAAGAGAAAGAAAAGACTAGACATAGACTGGGAGGATATTTTTGCAAAAGACATATCTGATAAAGGCCTATTATTCAGAATATACAAAGAACTCTTAAACTCAACATTAACAAACAACCTGCTTAAAAATCAACAAAAGACCTTTAAAAACACTCACAAAAGAAGATATACAGGTGGAAAGTAAGCATCTGAAGATATGCACATCATATTTCATCATAGAAATGCAAACTAAAATGACAAAGAACCATATATCTTGGAACACTGACAACATCATATGCTGGCAAAGATATGGAGCAACAGGAATTCTCATTCATTGATTGCTGGTGGAAAAGCAAAATGGTACAACCACTTTGGAAGACAGTTTGGCACTTACTTACAAAACTAAATATAGTCTTACCATAAGATCCAGGAATCATACTCCCTGAAAGTTACCCAAAGGAGTTGGAGATTTCTGTCTACATAAAAACCTGTACCCTGGTTCTTATAGAAATTTATTCATAACTGCCAAAACTTCAAAACAACCAAGATGTCCTTCAGTAGATGGGTATATAAACTGCAATATCTAGACAATGGAATACTATTCAATGCTGAAAAGAAATGAGCTCTCAAGCAACCTATAGACATGGAGAAACATTATATGCATATCACTAAGTAAAAGAAGTGAATCTGAAAAGGCTATATATGGAATATACGGAAGGCTACATATGGAATCATACTATATGATTCCAACTATATGACATATTGTAAAAGGCAAAACTATAGAGACAGTAACAAGCTCAGTGGTTGCCTGGGTTTGGACACGGAGTATGGGGAAAAGGATGGGTAGGAAAAGTATGTTTTTTAGGCAGAGAATCTACTCTGTATGATATAATAATGGTGGACATATGTTACTATCAGTTCAGTTCATTCACTCTTTGTGACCCCATGTTACTATACATTTATCTAAACTCATTTGTCCTTTTACACAGTTCATGAGGTTCTCATGGCAAGTATACTGGGGTAGTTTGCCATTCCCTCCAGAGCTGGCTTAAAACTAAATATTAAAAAAAAAAAAACCTAACCTAAGATCATGGCATCTGGCCCCATTACTTCATGGCAAATAGAGGGGGAAAAGGTGGAAGCAGTGACAGATTTCCTCTTCTTAGGCTCTAAAATCACTGCAGCTAGGACTGCAGCCATAAAATCAGAAGCCATTTGTTTCTTAGCAGGTCTATGACAAACCTAGAGATAGGTTTAACACATTTATACATGTTAGACACTACTCTACTGACAAAAGTCCATATAGTCAAGGCAATGGTCTTCCCAGTGGTCACATATGGTTGTGAGAGCTGGACTGTGAAGAAGGTGGAGCACCAAAAAATTGATGCCTTTGAACTATGGTGCTGGAGAAGACTCCTGAGAGTCCCTTGGACAGCAAGGAGATCAAACCCATCAATCTTAAGGGAAATCAACCCTGAATACTCATTGGAAGGACTGATGCTGAAACTCCAGTATCTTGGTCATCTGATGTGAACAGCTGACTCAATGGAAAAGTCCCTGATGCTGGGAAAGATTAAGGGCAGGAGGAGAAGAGAGCATCAAAGGATGAGAAGGCTGGATGGCATCACCAATGAAACAGACATGAACTTGGGCAAACTTTGGGAGATGCATAGGGACAGAGAGGCCTGGCGTCCTGCAGTCCATGGGGTCGCAAAGAGTCGGACACGACTGAGTGACTGAACAACATTTACACCCACAGAACGTACAACACCAAGGGTGAACCCTAAAGAAAACTGGAAACTTTGGGAGATTATGATGAATCAATGTAGGTTCACAGATTTTAGCAAATGTATCACTCTGGGATGGAGAAGCAAATGGCAGCCCACTCCAGTATTCTTGCCTGGGAAATTCCATGAACAGAGGTGCCTGGAGGTCTACAGTCTATGAGGTCACAAGAGTCAGATCTTACTTACTGACTAACCACCACCACCCTCACTCTGGGAAGGATGCTGATAATGAGGGAGGGAATGCATGAGTCACTGTAGCAAAGGGTACATGGGAAACCTCTGTGCTTTCCCCTCGATTTTGCTGTGTACTTAAACATTTGTTAAAAAGTAGCTGCTAAAAATATTAACTCTGTTACATCTCTAAACAAAATATAATAGTTAAGAAGAGAGCTATACAAAATCACCTGAAGGAACAGAAGCATTCCCAGGGCAGAAGGCTTGATGGAGGCGTTAAGACACAAGAACAGATGTGATCAAAAGGAAGTCGATGAGCAATGCAAGCCCAGACGATCATGAAAGGCTCATAAAATTCTACTTGGCAACGCTGTGTGAGTTCTTTCTTAGGAAAGGGTAACATGGGCTGATGACATTCAAGTAGGATATAATTCATGAGAATTATATCTTACTTGAACTATATAAGATTAACAAGCAAACTTCTGAGTATAATCTGGCTTCCTGCGTCCTTTTTCCCAGAGAAAGCTGGTCATTCTGAAATGACTACTGTAATCCAGAGGGCAATTATAGTTTTTCTATAAGAAAAATAACTAAAAATGAAAGTGTTAGTCACGTTGTTATATCTGACTCTTTGTGACCTCGTGGACTATAGCTTGCCAGGCTCCTCTGTCTATGGAATTCTCCAGGCAAGAATATTGGAGTGGGTAGCCATTTCCTTCTCCAGGGATCTTTCTGATCCAGGGATCAAACTCAGGTCTCTTGCATTGTAGGCAGATTCTTTGCCATCTGAGCCACCAGGGTCTAGGAGAATTGTACTCTGGTTTATATATCAGTCCCCTTTCTAATGGTTAGTGACCCCCAACGTCAAGAGAAGAACTCGGTTTGCTAAGATTAGGTCTTGAGCCTATATAGCTGAGGCTTAGATGTGGGACTGGGGTTAATTCACAAAATGAAAACTGCCTTGTGAGATGTTCACCTTCTTTCAAGAGGACTTTCTCCTCCTCTCTCTTCTGGAGCTACCTTAGAGTCATATGTAAGGTGATAGAATTTGACACTGTTAGCCAATGGTAACTTAGAGGGCATTCATTCCAATAAATTCCATTCCAAATAGGAGCCCAGCCTTAAAGAATGAATAGTAATGAGAGATATTGTTTGCTTCCTTCTTTTCATTATCATAAAATGTTATATATTGGACCCTGTTCCAAAGTTGTGGATGACATAGAGACATCACTTCCAAAATTATGGAAACTCTAACACCTTGTAAAATATAGTTCTTATCTGGTTTGGAGACCAAGTAAAACAGGACTGGTAGGGTTTTTAAAACTGCAAATATTTAATTGCTGTTAAATACTTGCTAAGTAACTATTAGCTGTTCTGGTGAGAATTTATACTCAGCTAACTTTATGGAATTCAATTAAGGATTTGGGACAGAAAGAAGATAAGAGTAACAATGAAAACTGTGACTAGCAGACTCTTATGACCTCACTTGATCCTTATGGTTTCCCTGTGAATCAGTTGTTTCCATCTCCACTTTCCAGAAGGAGTGGGAAAGTTGTCCAACCTGGGCAGGAGAGCAGTAGAGATACACTCAGCTATACTAACTCCTATGCTATTTCCATACTCCACGTACATGTGCCCAACCTGGCCCACTGTAGGAGCCAGAATTCTGGATCAATTGCAAAGGGCCAGAAGATGGGTTTTCCTCCAAAATATCAAGATCAAATTTATTTAGTAGACAATGTTAAATGTATTTTAATACTTAGAATGCCCTCAGACATCATTATGTTAATTTTATCTCAAGTCTTTCAATGTCTGACTAGTCATTTTTAATCAAGGTATCAACACAATTCATAATTTCAATTTTTCCTCTCATAGTAATTATCTAAAAATGCATGAAATTGTAGAAAGTTCACATTGGGGAAAAGCTGCTGATTCACCCTTACTGGTATAACCAAAGCTTTGGAAGTGAAACAGAAGAAATAAAAGCTGGCATCTAGAAGGAGGATGTAAATGGTTCAGTGGATTAGAATGTCATGGACAACCAAGTGGTTTATCTTCCACTTCAGAAAAATTCAGAATGCTTATATTTCTTCTCATGCAGGTATAAAAGGAAGACTAAGTGGTAAGAGTGAAGGGTGGGGAATCACTTGAGCTTCAGCTTTTCTTGCCACCTTGCAGTACATCTAACCTCTCTCTTATAGGCAACTGGCACCTTCTGTGATGACTCTTTCTATGAAAAAGTGAATATTTCATGACATAAAGAGATTTTATCTACCAAAGGGCTGCTTCTAAAATGCTATAAGCTATAAAAATTATTTATATATATAATTAAACTATATTCTGTTTTAAACAATTGAAATGTTAAGTTTAATGCTGTCAATAGAAAGACACAATATTAATTGAAATTCAAACTTGTAGGCTTTCCAAGAAAGAAATGTTAAACAAATATAAAAATTGAGTTGTTTTAATTTTTATTTTCTTAAGAAAATCTAAATGTTAAAAACAGTTTAAAATGATTAAAACTTAGGATAGTACAAAAAATAATTAACTCAGATGTCAAGTGCTCCTACTGACAGGCCATTTAAACCACAGAAAATGTAAACTTCCAATAGGCAGCTTCCAGGATTTTTCATCTGAAAATAAAGATCAAAATTGCAGGCATATTGGAGAGTAAAGCAAAGCTGGAAATTATAAAATGTTATTAAATAATTTATGTCAAGGCCATTTAAACACTAATCAATGGATTTACAATGTTTTAAAACCATTGGAAGGAGAAGGCAATGAGGATACATGGAAGAACTATACAAAAAAGATCTTCATGACCCAGATAACCATGATGGTGTGATCACTCACCTAGAGCCAGACATCCTGGAATGTGAAGTCAAGTGGGCCTTAGGAAGCATTACTACAAACAAAGCTAATGGAGATGATGGAATTCAAACTGAGCTATTTCAAATCCTAAAAGATGATGCTGTGAAAGTGCTGCACTCAATATGCCAGCAAATTTGGAAAACTCAGCAGTGACCACAAGACTAGAAAAGGTCAGTTTTCATTCCATTCTTTGGCAATGCCAAAGAATGTTCAAACTACTGCACAATTGCACTCATCACACACGCTAGCAAAGTAATGCTCAAAATTCTCCAAGCCACACTTCAGTAGTATGTGAATCCTGAACTTCCAGAGGTTCAAGCTGGATTTAGAAAAGGCAGAGGAAACACAGATCAAATTGCCAACATCCACTGGATCATTGAAAAAGGAAGAGAGTTCCATAAAAACATGTATTTCTGCCTTAGTAACCATGCCAAAGCCTTTGACTGTGTGGATCACAACATAATGTGGAAAATTCTTAAAGAGGTGGGAATTTCAGGCCACCTCATCTGCCTCCTGAGAAATCTGTATGCAGGTCAGGAAGCAATAGTTAGAACTGGACATGGAACAACAGACTGGTTCCAAATTGGGAAAGCAGTACATCACAGCTGTATATTGTCACCCTGCTTATTTAATTTATATGCAGAGTACATCATGCAAAACGCCAGGCTGGATGAAGCACAAGCTGGAATCAAGATTGCTGGGAGAAATATCAATAACCTCAAATATGTAGATGACACCACCCTTATGGCAGAAAGAGAAGAACTAAAGAGAATCTTGAAGAAAGTGAAAGAGGAGAGTGAAAAAGTTGGCTTAAAACTCCACATTCAATAAACGAACATCATGGCATCTATCACTTGAAATCCTGTTACTTCAAGGCAAACAGATGAGGAAACAATGGAAATAGTGAGAGACTTTATTTTCTTGGGCTCCAAAATCACTGCAGATGGTGATTGCAGCCATGAAATTAAAAGACACTTGCTCCTTGGAAGAAAAGCTATGACCAACCTAGACAGCATATTAAAAAGCAGAGACATTACTTTGCCAAAAAAGGTCCGTCTAGTCAAAGCTATGGTTTTTCCAGTAGTCATGTATGGATGTGAGAGTTGGACTATAAAGAAAGCTGAGCACTGAAGAATTGATGCTTTTGAACTGTGCGGTTGACTGCAAGGAGATCAATCCAGTCCACCCTAATGGAAATCAGTCTTGAATATTCATTGGAAGGACTGATGTTGAAGCTGAAATTCCAACACTTTGGCCACCTGATATGAAGAACTGACTCATTGGAAAAGACCCTGATGCTGGGAAAGATTGAAGGCAGGAGGAGAAGGCAATGACAGAGGATGAGATGGTTGGATGGCATCACTGACTCAGTGGACATGAGTTTGAGCAAGCTCCAGGAGTTGGTGATGGACAGGGAAGCCTGGCATGCTACAGTCCATGGGGTCGCAAAGGGTCAGACATGACTGAGTGACTGAAAAGAAATGAATGAAACCATTGGAATCCAAATTTTTTAAAAATCACCTTTTGGTGCCCTTGTTATGATCTGGCAGAATTCACACTCCAGGCAAAGCTTTGGCCAGATGAAATGTTAATCAATATTTTATGCACCTCGTCACTGTTGTCCACCAGGGCCTAGGAAATCCTGCTGATGTGGGTGTAGATTAGTTGCATTAAATCAGATTCAATAGCCTTCTTAACCATCATCCTTTCCTTTCTTGTTGTGCTTCCTGTCATACAGCTTTTAGGCTACTCTTCCTGTAAGCTCCATGCCCTTCACACATGTCATAGCTACTCTTCAAAACAAGATCTCAACCCGTTGTTTTAGACGTTTTGTAGTGCATGCCTACCTGAATATTTATGGATAACATATGCTTACTGCCAGAATATTTCTAACCTTGTTATATGTAAGATTAACAAACAAATTTTTAAACTGTTAGGCTCTATTTAAAAGGTACCAGTCAAATTTAGTTCAATAATTCTAAATTCAAGAAGATTAAGAAGGATGACTCTGATCAGAGGTCAAAAAAAAAAAAAACAAAAAACAACACAACAGCAGAATAAAGTCTTTCCACCCACGTATTCTAGCTTTCCTGGTAAAGAATAAAGAATCTGCCTGCAATGCTGGAGACATGGGTTTGATCCCTGGGTTGGAAAGATGCCCTGGAGAAGGAAATGGCAACCTACTCCAATATTCTTGCCTGGGAAATCCCATGGGCAGAGGAGCCTGGTGGGCTACAGTCCATGGGTCGCAAGAGTCAGACACAACTTAGCGACTAAACCACCGCCGCCGCCACCACCACCACCACCCATGAGTTCATCGCTTTTCTGCCTGAATCTGCAGCAGGAGGCCTGCCTTCAGAGGTAAGAGATTAATTTAGTCTTCCACCCTAATTTTTTTTTTTTTTATCTCAGACCCGGATACTGTTAACCATAGTGATTAATTCCAACTGCTATGGCTGGGGGTAGATGGAAGGTTGAGTGATGAGAAATGGACCAAAACAAGGATAGTTTCCTCCCATAACGGCTGCCTCCTATCAGCAGAGCGAATCCTGGACAAAGAAATGAATGGCACATTGAAAAAATGAAATCAGGTACAAAATTTTCCCTTCCATGGCAGTTTTCATTAGTGTTATTATTAAATCATTTCTCAACCATAAACATTATTAAACTTCCTAATCTATAGCTTAATTTCATATTGGGCTTTCTTTGGGATGCCTTAGATATGGGCTTTTTGGGGGGGTTAATCCTACAAAGAAATTGATTCTGGGTGACTTGAGAAATGATATCTTAATTAGGAAATGGCCAGACACATTACTTAATTTTTAGAAATTTCATTTACTAATGTGAACAAGTGTGATAACGACGACTGACTTAGTCTATGCCAATTCTTTTGAGGGATAATTTACTTGATGCCTCCTACTCTGCAGAATTTGTATTGGGTGAGACTATTCACTAGCAGTGGTTGGAAATCTCATTATGTGAAGAATAACTGAATGAACTAGAGAAAGAAAAACTATTTTCAGTAAAAGTCAAAGACCTCCCAGTGATCTACAAGACACCACCTCTTCTTTTTGTCTTCTTCTGACCTCAGTTTTTACCATTCTTCATCTTGCTTGACTTCCCTGGTGGCTCAGACAGTAAAGCATCTGCCTACAATGAAGCAGACCCGGGTTCAATCCCTGCATTGGGAATATCTCCTGGAGAAAGAAATGGCAACCCACTCCAGTATTCTTGCCTAGAAAATCCCAGGGATGGAGGATCCTGGCAGGCTACAGTCCAAAGGGTCGCAAAGAGTCAGACACGACTTCACTTTCACTTTCACCTTGCTTACTCTGCTTTAGTCACACAGTCCCCTTTACTGTTCATGAACAAACCAGGTGAGTTCCCACTGGATTTCTCCTCTTTTTCTTTGGAAATGCTATCTTCCCATATATATGAATGGCTACCTCTTTTCTTTATGTCTTTGCCCCAAATTTCACTTGCTCACTAATGCCAGTCCTAACATGCCATCTAAAATCGTCTTTGTGCCCTTGCCAGGAATCCTGCTGTTTCTTCATACCACAGCTTTTAATACCAGCTAACATACACTGTGACATTGTACAGGAGACAGGGATCAAGACCATCCCCATGGAAAAGAAATGCAAAAAAGCAAAATGGCTGTCTGGGGAGGCCTTACAAATAGCTGTGAAAAGAAGAGAAGCAAAAAGCAAAGGAGAAAAGGAAAGATACAAGCATCTGAATGCGGAGTTCCAAAGAATAGCAAGGAGAGATAAGAAAGCCTTCCTCGGCAATCAATGCAAAGAAATAGAGGAAAACAACAGAATGGGAAAGACTAGAGATCTCTTCAAGAAAATCAGAGATACCAAGGGAACATTTCATGCAAAGATGGGCTCAATAAAGGACAGAAATGGTATGGACCTAACAGAAGCAGAAGATATTAAGAAGAGGTGGCAAGAATACACAGAAGAACTGTACAAAAAAGATCTTCATGACCCAGATAATCATGATGGTGTGATGAGTCACCTAGAGCCAGACATCCTGGAATGTGAAGTCAAGTGGGCCTTAGAAAGCATCACTACGAACAAAGCCAGTGGAGGTGATGGAATTCCAGTTGAGCTATTTCAAATCCTGAAAGATGATGCTGTGAAAGGGCAGCATGCAATATGCCAGAAAATTTGGAAAACTCGGCAGTGGCCACAGGACTGGAAGAGGTCAGTTTTCATTCCAATCCCAAAGAAAGGCAATGCCAAAGAATGCTCAAACTACCACACAATTGCACTCATCTCACACGCTAGTGAAGTAATGCTCAAAATTCTCCAAGCCAGGCTTCAACAATACATGAACCGTGAACTTCCAGATGTTCAAGCTGGTTTTAGAAAAGGCAGAGGAACCAGAGATCAAATTGCCAACATCCGCTGGATCATGGAAAAAGCAAGAGTTCCAGAAAAACATCTATTTCTGCTTTATTGACTATGCCAAAGCCTTTGACTGTGTGGATCACAATCAACTGTGGAGAGTTCTGAAAGAGATAGGAATACCAGACCACCTGACCTGCCTCTTGAGAAATTTGTATGCAGGTCAGAAAGCAACAGTTAGAATTGGACATGGAACAACAGACTGGCTCCAATAGGAAAAGGAGTATGTCAAGGCTGTATATTGTCACCCTGCTTATTTAACCTATATGCATAGTACATCATGAGAAATGCTGGGCTGGAAGAAGCACAAGCTGGAATCAAGATTGCCAGGAGAAATATCAATAACCTCAGATATGCAGATGACACCACCCTTACGGCAGAAAATGAAGAGGAACTAAAAAGCCTCTTGATGAAGGTGAAAGAGGAGAGTGAAAAAGTTGGTTTAAAAATGAACATTCAGAAAATGAAGATCATGACATCTGGTCCCATCACTTCATGGGGAATAGATAGGGAAACAGTGGAAACAGTGTCAGACTTTATTTTTTGGGCTCCAAAATCACTGCAGATGGTGACTGCAGCCATGAAATTAAAAGACGCTTACTCCTTGGAAGGAAAGTTATGACCAACCTAGAGAGCATATTAAAAAGCAGAGACATTACTTTGCCAACAAAGGTCCATCTAGTCAAGGCTATGGTTTTTCCTGTGGTCATGTATGGATGTGAGAGATGGACTGTGAAGAAAGCTCAGCGCCGAAGAATTGATCCCTTTGAACTGTGGTGTTGGAGAAGACTCTTGAGAGTCCCTTGGACTGAAGGGAGATCCAACCAGTCCATTCTGAAGGAGATCAGCCCTGGGATTTCTTTGGAAGGAATGATGCTGAGGCTGAAACTCCAGTACTTTGGCCACCTCATGTGAAGAGTTGACTCATTGGAAAAGACTCTGATGCTGGGAGGGATTGGGGGCGGGAGGAGAAGGGGACGACAGAGGATGAGATGGCTGGATGGCATCACTGACTCGATGGACATGAGTTTGAGTGAACTCCGGGAGTTGGTGATGGACAGCGAGGCCTGGCGTGCTGCGATTCATGGGGTCGCAAAGAGTCGGACATGACTGAGCGACTGAACTGAACTGAACATGCACTATGTTTTAGCTATTTATTACGCTCACTGATATTGTCTCTTTACCCCTGCTGGAATGTAAGCCTCTCAAGGACAAGCATCTTTGTCTTTTTGTTCACTAACATATCCCAATAGAAATGTACCTGGCACATAATATTCAACAGAATTTTTGTTGAAGGAGCAAATAAAACATTTAAAGAACAAGCAACCGTGTAGATCAGTGGAATACTCCAGATGGCAGGACTAGACTTTACAGACATACATAAATGAGGCAGATCTGGGTTTAACACAGGAATTACTTTCCAAATGAAAGAGTTTTCCAACTTTGTCATGTAATCAAATCACCTACAGAGCGTTAAAAATGATAGTTCCTGGATCCCAGATTACTGAAGCAGAAACTTCTGCAATCATGAGAGAGTGCTTGTTTCATACCCAAGTTCAAGAACCACTGTCCTAGACTCTCAATCACTGAGAGATTCAAGTAGAGACTGAAAGATCATCTGTTAAGAAAAAAATGTTTATATGTTCACTGCTGATAAAAGCTGGACTTAAAAATTCTATGATTTTATCAAATTCATTTCAAGATTCATTAATATATTTTGTGCTGTATTATTTAGCACAAATATATTAATTATTATTATTTAGAAAATTTTACCTTTCCTTTCTATCAGGCTCTGCTCTGGAGTTAGGATGTATAGCTCTCATGAGGAAACACAGCTCTATGGAGTATCTCATATTATTTAACATTTAACTCTTCTGTGGAATTCTCATTACACCTAAGAATAGGTGGAAATTTCTAGTTATTTTGGAAGATGCTATTATTTCATTTAATGAAGGTAACTGCAATTTACCCCTAATAATGTTTAGAATCATAAGAGGCCTTCTGAATAAGCAGCCCATGAGATAACCATAATTCAGAAGAAGATGAAATTGGGGTTAATAATATGTAACTGAGAAGAATCCTAACTTGACATTCAATATTAAGTTGAATATTCTTTTTTTATAGAGAATATAATGTGTAACAAATGTGTAATAATGTGTAACAAATATTTTCACTATGAAGTAAATGAATCAATTTCAGAAAAATTCAAGTTGCCTTTTAAACAGTGGTTGTTTTGGGTATGAATAAAGTGAAATTGAATCCAGAATGACAAAGCAAAAACAAAGAACAACTGGAGAAATCAAACAGCACATATCAGACTTGTTGAAAGCAAACTCCTCCTCCCCCAAGCCCTGGAGTCCACGTGATTTGCCCTCTGGTTCAAAGATTCAGAAGGTTTATATTTCAACTCTCTAGTTAGATATTATCACCTAGATTGGATTTCTTTCCATTCACAACTATCTGCAAATGGGTTTTTTTGCTTTAGGGTAGAAAGATCATTGGAATTAATTATTTATGTTTCCCATTATGGCATAAATTTGAGTAGGGAAATAACTGAAAAATAATTTAGCATTATGAGGAAAAACAGTCACCATTCACAGAAGCCTGTTCTGAGTAGTATAATCTTGCCAAATTCTTTGAAGATCAGATATTACTGCATTATTTGAAAGTAATACTGACTGTATCAAAATGAAGTAATAATAAGAAAAATAGCACTTCCTTAAAATTACACACTGATTCTGAGTCAGATACGGTTTTAAGGGCTTTATATGAAGTGGCCATTCAGTCCTCAGAACACCCTACTGAGGTAGGTACCAAACTCATCCCTAATTTGCAGGTTGGGAAACGGAGGCTGAGAGAGCCAGCTTCCCAAGGACACACAGTGGCAGTCACTGAACCACAACATATTTCACCTCTCATTGTATTTCCAGGAAAGTCATTTAGGAAATGTAGTTGTTTGGGATTCATAAGCATTTACATAAATGTGGGTTTTTTGAGATTTTTAAACTTAAAGTTCAAGAGTCCTGAATGCTTTCAGTGTTTTTATTAGTTTTTGCTGTCTTGAAAGGGGTGTGAATATGTTACTGTATTTGAGTATCTATTTTTAATAACATATGCTGAATGAAAATTGTAATACCAAGAATTGGCTGGACTCAGAAATTCATAGTTTTAATGCTTTGATAGTTTTAAGCATTTGGCCAAAACTGGGACACGACACTCACCTGCCTCACAATTTTCAGGCACGATCCCTTTATACAGATGCTGGCTGAAGGAGATCCTTACATCTTCTCCTTCCATGTGAATGACCAGGAGACCAGTGGTTGTCCTAGCTGGGACCCCTTGATCCACAGCTTTTAACTGCAGCCAAATAGGAAAATATTCTGAAGACGGAATTTGCTGAAGTTGAATGGCTCCTGTGTATTCATTAATAGAAAGCATTGACTGGGGCTCTGCGAAGCTGAACGTGACGGTGCCATTGGGCCCCGAGTCTGGGTCACTGGCTCTGAGGATGGCAGCTGTTTGGTTTGTAGGTGACTGAGAGGAAAGAAAAATATCAAGGGGGTTCTGTTCCAAAACTGGACTGTTGTCATTAACATCAGTGACATGTACTTTTATAACCACCGTGGTGCTTCGTGAGCCTTGGACACCACAGTCTCTAGCCACAGCCTTCAATACGTGCTCAGACCTGGCTTCCCGGTCAAGGGCGCGGCTGGTTCTCAGTGTGCCTGCTACAGGGTCGATGGTGAACGCCCCGGAAGCCTCATGCACCAGAGAATACATGGTTTGCCCGTTCAGGCCCTCATCCTCGTCAGCGGAGGAGAGCACGAGAACCGTGGTTCCCACCTGTGCGTCCTCTCTCACAGAAGCCTGGTACTGCAGCCTGGGGAAGGAAGGGCTGTGGTCGTTGTCATCCAGAACTCTGACCTGCAGCTGCGCCGTGGAGCTTTGCGGCGGGCTCCCCAGATCCGAGCACAGGATGAGGAGGGTGAAGTTGCTGACTTCCTCCCGGTCCAAAGCGCGAGTGGTTGAGAGTTCTCCCGACATTTCATTAATAGCAAAGTACTCATCAGTATTTCCATCTATTAAAGAAAGCAAGTTCAGAATATATTTGAATTGAAAAAGTAGCAGCTCTTTACTATGAATATATATATTCATCCAACAAATATTTATTTCCTGATTATTATAGTACACTATCACTTTTGTAAGTACATGATCCAGTCCCTACCCTCACAAAGCTTCCTGATAATAATACTCAGGGGATAAGCAAAAAATAAAATTCAACATCTATCTGAATTCAATCAGTAATTCAAACACTTGCTTTGACTGATTTGCAGCAGTATGAATTTTTTTCAACTTCAACTTTTTATAGTAATATGCTTTTCCTTTTTGAAGGGTTAAAATGCATATTTTACTTGAAATAAAACAATAGTAGGCAGAGATAAGCAACAGTATTTGATGTTCATTTGTAGATAGCAGTCAAAAATTAACAGATTGATTTACAACAACGTATTTTTAATTTTCCCCTTACTCACTATAGATTGAATGTTGGTTATATTACTGGAATAAGGTCCTCTTCTACATGGCCCTTTGTGCATGAGCCATAACACTTCTTTCAGAGACAGTAGAACACTTGTCTATCTCTTACATAACATAAGCAAGGATTATGTTTTATTCTTTAAATATGTTCCTATGTTTTATTCTTTAAAATATGTTCCTTTTGCTATTGTATATGGTACCAAGTAGAATAAAATTTAAAAGTAAAAGTGAAAGTCACCCAGTCGTGTCGGACTCTTTGTGAACCCATGGACTATAGAGTCCATAGAATTCTCCAGGCCAGAATGCTGGAGTGGGTAGCCGTTCCCTTCTCCAGGGGATCTTCCCAACCCAGAGATCAAACCCAGGTCTGCTGCACTGCAGGTGGATTATTTACCAGCTAGCCACAAGGGAAGCCCTTTATGCAAGACAGCAAAAGAGACACAGAGATAGAGAAGAGACTTTTGGACTCTGTGGGAGAAGGCGAGGGTGGGATGGTTTGAGAGAATAGCATTGAGACATGTATATTACCATATATGAAATAGATTGCCAGTCCAGTTTTGATGCATGAGACAGGGTGCTCAGGGCTGGTGCACTGGGATGACCCAGAGGGATGGGATGGGGAGAGAGGTGGGAGGGGGGTTCAGGATGGGGGACACATGAACACTCATGGCTGATTCATGTCAATGTATGGCAAAACCACTACAATATTGTAAAGTAATTAGCCTCCAATTAAATTAATTAATTAAAAAAAACTAAACTCAGGGATAAAAAGCTTCCAAAGGCATTTTAAAGACAACCTGAAGATTAGCTGGGAAAATGAAGTTCAGTGACCTACCAGCCACATTCTTGGACTAGTGGGGACCATTCCCAACAGCATGAGAACTTCCTGAGCCCTGCAGAGGCACATGGAGGAAGTGGAGCAGTGCTGAAAAAACAGCAGCCTCAGGCAGTACTGGGGGCTGAGGAGCAGGGACGGCATTTGAAGGCCTTCAGGAGACATGTTAATTTGTACCAAACACAGGTGGTGAGACAAATTACATTTCTGTGGCATTTGTGATTGATAAAGCCATTCATTGCCTCATTAAACATTTTAACAACACCTGTCATGTACCAAATATGTGTTGGGACACTGGGAATATGAGGAGAGGAAGATGTGATCTGACTTCTAAGAGTTTACAGTCCAGGAGGAAAGGCACATCCGTACCTGGACATTAAAGTACAGTGTGAAACTCACATGTGCAGGACACTGGGAAGACAGAAGATGAGCACAGGGTCCTGCGTTAGGATGGCAAGAAAATGCTTATTATAAACAGTGACACCAAACTAACTCCTAAAGGGAAGGAAGCCAGGCTATTAGTCTTAGGGGAGGGAGAGGGAAGAGGGTCAAACCTGGATGAAGTCCCAGGAATATGACAAAGCAAAGGTTGCAAACATTTTAGTATGACTAGAATTTAGGGTCCCCTGGGTATTTGAGGGTAGAATGTAGGCAGAAAGAGGATTGACAGTAGCAAGAATATAAATCTGGAAGATAAGCAGGATATCCAATCATGAACTGCCCTGTATACACTGCCAAGACGCTGGGCTTTATCTTAAAATCTACCTGCAAGATTTTAGACAGGAAGACACTGTGAGTCACATTTCTGTTTTAGGAAGAATCCTGGGCAGCAGTGTCAGAGCTTATAGACTAGTGGAAGATAGGAGACTATCACAGAGTCTGCGTAATGAGGGGGTTCTGGAAAGATATGCACCTAGAGGAAGTGGATGCATTCCAAAGATACAGAGGAGAAAAAGTAAGCAGTAAGGGAGGTAAGAGTCATGATCTGGCTTAGGAGAAAGACCAAAAGGTGTGTAGACCAGTTGTGTTTAAAATGAGGTCTGAGGACCCTTCAGTTCAGTCGCTAAGTCGTGTCCGACTCTGTGACCCCATGAACCGCAGCACGCCAGGCCTCCTTGTCAATCACCAACTCCCGGAGTCCACCCACACCCATGTCCATCGAGTCGGTGATGCCATCCAACCATCTCATCCTCTGTCTACCCCTTCTCCTCCTGCCCTCAATCTTTCCCAGCATCAGGGTCTTTTCAATGAGTCAGCTCTTCACACCAGGTGGCCAAAGTATTGGAGTTTCAGCTTCAACATCAGTCCGTCCAATGAATATTCAGACTAATTTCCTTTAGGATGGACTGGTTGGATCTCCTTGCAGTCCAAGGGACTCTCAAGAGTCTTCTCCAACACCACAGTTCAAAAGCATCAATTCTTAATCACTCAGCTTTCTTTATAGTCAAACTCTCACATCCATACATGACCACTGGAAAAACCATAGCCTTGACTAGATGGACCTTTGTTGGCAAAGTAATGTGTCTGCTTTTTAATATGCTGTCTAGGTTGGTCATAACTTTCCTTCCAAGGAGTAAGCGCCTTTTAATTTCATGGCTGCAGTCACCATTGGCAGTGATTTTTGAGCCCCCCAAAATAAAGTCAGCCACTGTTTCCCTATCTATTTGCCATGAAATGATGGGACCAGATGCCATGATCTTAGTTTTCTGAATGTTGAGCTTTAAGCCAACTTTCTCACTCTTTCACTCCTCTTTCACTTTCATCAAGAGGCTCTTTAGTTCTTTACTTTCTGCCGTAAGGGTGGTGTCATCTGCATATCTGAGGTTATTGATATTTCTCCCTGAGGACACTGGGGTTATAAAGAGACACTGATGTATAGAACAGTCTTATGGACTCTGTGGGAGAGGGAGAGGGTGGGAAGATTTGGGAGAATGGCATTGGAACATGTAAAATATCATGTATGAAACGAGTTTCCAGTCCAGGTTCGATGCACGATACTGGATGCTTGGGGCTAGTGCACTGGGACGACCCAGAGGGATGGTACGGGGAGGGAGGAGGGAGGAGGGTTCAGGATGGGGAACACATGTATACCTGTGGCGGATTCATTTTGATATTTGGCAAAACTAATACAATTTTGTAAAGTATTAAAAAAAATCTATCTAAGGAGTATCTGGAAACAGGTAAGTTTTAGGTCAATAACCAGAAGTTTAGTTTACATATGCTTATTTTGAAAATGGTTCTGCCTGAGAAAACCCATAGGATCACATGGGTTTGTCTTTCCCCAAATCACTTTATAATTACCCTTCTTACAATTTATAAAAGAAAGGTTCACTTCTCACCCCTCCCAACCTGACCAAGGTGTACCAGACCAGGGTGTGAAAGTTTCTAGGCTGCCAGGTAAGGGGGCATTCCCAATGTTGGTGTTTCTTGTTGAAATAAGAACTGACTTGAATGCCTGGGGGGATGCATCATTTTTTTTGAAGAGGACCTTTCCTATGAACTAAACTTTAGGGCCTATTCTCAGTTGGTAAAGAATCTGCCTGCAATACAGGAGACCCTGGTTCAATTCCTGGGTTGGGAAGATCCACTGGGGAAGGGATAGGCTACCCACTCCAGTATTCTTTGGGCTTCTCTGGTGGGTCAGACAGTAAAGAATCTGCCTGCAATGCGGGAGACCTGGGTTTGAGCCCTGGGCTGGGAAGATCCCCTGGGGAAGGGAACAGCTGCCCATTCCAGTACTCTGACCTCTCCAGAACAGAGAAGCCTGGCAGGCTACAGTCCATGGGGTCACAAAGAGTCAGACATGACTGAGCAACTTTCAGTTTCAAGTTCCTAAGTAGTAAATAAATAGATAATAAAAGCCATTAATTGATTTGGGGATACATATCAGAAGGAGTTTAAGAAATGTTACTACTATAACAACAATCTGTCTACAATGTAAAAAATGTGAACAAGGATTTTCAGTGTTTACATCTGTAACAAGATTTTTTAAGGGCACATTGAGCAAAAAAGGCTGATCACTTGAAGAAATTCTAGAAGAAGCCAGATCGTGATGAGGTGAATGAAAAGGGAGTGATGTTCAGTTTTAGACACATTGATAATGAGAGGCTATTGGACATGAAGATTGGGTCCTTGAGGCTATCAGGAAAAAATGCTGAAACAGTTTGAAATGGAAGGAAATAATAAGTGGATGTTCTATGGTAAAAATAAAGATCAGTGTGTGACTAGTCTGGTTTTGACATCAGAATTGTCTTCCAGGTATTTTATCTTCATTGTCTTTCAGGTATTTTATTTCTGTAAATTGCTGAAAACTAAACACATAATTAAAACAGTTCACGTTCACAGAAATCTAAATTAATTGTGTCTGGTGGAATGGCAATGATTACTGTCCTGTGGCTAGAACTCTTCTGCATTTCACAATCCCTTATTTTCTCTCTCTGTGTGCATGTGTGTGTTTCTTAGATTTCTCCTTGAACCAATTTTAACATCTTTTTGGCTTGTTTATTAACTAGTGAGTTGAATAAAAACCTTTGGAAGTTGTCAGTTTTATATTTGTATGAAACCCATTATTTTCCTTTGAAAATCCTTTGATAGGGAGTCCTAGAGTCAGGATGGTACAGAGCAAAGCCCACAGTTCACCACAGGACATGAAGTGTGGACAAAAATGCTATTTATTTTTAGTCAAAGGCACTGATCCTAATTCTACTTTCTCATTGTAAAAAGAAAGAAAGTAGAAAATAAAAAATTATTAGAAGGTGGGATCAAGATGGTGGAGTGGGAAGACCCTGAGCTTACCTCCTCTTAGAAAGACAAAATTGCATTGATATAAAAAGAAATTCTCTCTTAAATTGACCTGAAGTCTAGCAGACTTGCTCTACTAAAACCAAGATTATAAAGGAAGAACCACAAGGAGTCTGGTATTAGGGAAGAAGAAGAAGTCTTGTCAGGACCCACACCCTTGGTGGGTAACACAGAATAAGATTTCACAGGCTCAGGGATCTTCCCTTAGTTCTTAGGGATTTGAGCCCCATATCGGGCATGCCAGCCTGGAGATAAGCACTGGGAATATGAGCCCTTTTAGGTAGTTTGAAAACCATGGAGGCCTGTAGGCAATGGAGACTCTGCTTTTGAAGAGTGTGGACACAGTTGTTTGCTCCCAGTCCTGGCACAGTGGCAACCTGTCTGGTGCTCTGACCAGCCCACCATGACCACCCCAGCCCACCTCACTCCGTCTGAGACAGGCTCTGACTGTCTCAGACAGTCAGGTACATCAAGGTACATCACCTTGTACATCACCAATGTACCTTGTGAAAGGCCAGGGCTGGCTCAAGGCTCCTCTTCCAGCCTCTTGGGTCCCATCCCTACCCTTGTCCAAGACAGAAACCTCTATATCACCAAGGAGATGACAGCCTCACTCAGGATTGTGGCTCCAGCCTCTCCAAACCTGGCCCCACCCCTCAACATGGCACCAACTGCTAGCACACCCTGAGAAAAGGCATGGCCCATGGTCACTTTAGATCCAGCTCTCCCGCCTAATCCACCGGGCATAGGGAGACTGCATAGGGATGATCCAATACAATGACATGGCTTCAAGACCAAGATGTGCATGTTTTCCTTAATTTCATCAAACAAAACGAAAAGACAGTAGAACATGTTGCAAAACAAAGAGCAATATAAAATCCTGGGTGAGGGGAAGCCTAATGTGACAGTAATTCATCTGATAAAGGGTTCAAAGCAAAAGTCATAAAAAAAATGTTAATCAAACTTGTGAACATCCTTTCACAAGGAAAAGGATACAAAAATACAGTGGGAACTTCAAAAAGAACTAGAAAATATAATAAAGAACCAGTTAGAGCTGAAGAATACAATAACTGAAAGGAGAAACACACTAGAAGGAATTAACCACAGATTAGGTGATACAGACAAACACATAAATGACCTGGAAGACAGAATAGTGGAAATCACCTTATCAGAAAGGTAAAAAGAAAAAGTTCATAAGGATTATTTAAGGGACTTCTGGGCTTCCCTGGTGGCTCAGATAGTAAAGATCCTCCCTGCAGTGTGGTAGACCTGGCTTTGATACCTGAGTCGGGAAGATCCACTGGAGAAGGAAATAGCAACCCACTCCAGTATTCTCGCCTGGAGAATTCAATAAGGGACTTCTAGGAAAATATCAAGCTTACTAACATTATAGGAGTCACAGAGGAAGAGAGACAAAAAGGGGCATAAAGCGTTATTTGGTGAAATTGTAGCTGAAAATATCACTAACCTGAAAAGGAAACAGATATCCAAGTCCAAGAAGTACAGAGAGGCCTAAACAAGATGAACTCAAAGAGGCTCACACTAAGTCATATCATAATAAAAATGAAAAAAATTTAAAGAGTGAATGAGAGAAGTTTAAAGGCAGGAAGAGAAAGAGTCACTTATAAGGAAACCATTAAAAATATTAGCTGATATCTTATCAGAAATCTTGCAAGCCAGAGGGAGTAGCATGGCATATTTAAAGTGTCGAAAGAACCTGCAACCAAGGACACTCTATCCAGCAAGGTTACCATTCAGACTTGAAGGAGAGAGAAAGAGTTTTCCAGACAAGCAAAAACTAAAAGATGTTGTTACCATTAAACTGGCCTTATAAGAAAGTGTTTTTTTTTTTTAAGTAAAAAAGAAAACCTTATAACAAGAAATTTTAAAAAATGATATGAAGAAAAAAGTCACTGATAATTATAAATATATAGTAAAAAAACAGTGAATCAACCACTTATATAAGCGGGCATAAATGTTAAAAGATAAAAAATATAAAATCAAATATAACAACGATAAACACTGAAAGGATACAGATATAAATGTATTATATAACACCAAACCATAAAGTGTGTTTGGAGTAAAATTAAAAAGGTAGAGCTTTCAGGATATGTTTGAATTTAAACAACTATGAATTTAAAACAACTATATATAATTGATATATATGTAAACCTCATGGTAACTACAAATCAAAAATCTCCAGTGGACACACAAAGAAACAGAGAAAATAACCCAAACATAAGACTAAGGAAAATCATTAAACTGCAAGGGAAGAGACTAGAGGAACAAGAAAAGAACATAGAAAAACTGCAAAAAAAAATCCTAGAAAACAGTAACAAAATGTCAGTGAGTACATGTCTGTCAATGATTACTTTACGTAAATAGATTAAATGCTCCAATCAGGACATGGGGTGGCTGAATGGCGGATTCATTTCAATATTTGGCGAAACCAATACAATATTGTAAAGTTTAAAAATAAAATAAAATTAAAAAAAAAAGAAAACATACCATCTATATCCTGCCTATAAGGGACTCACTTCAGATCTAAAGACACACACACTTGAAAGTAAAATGATGGAAAAAGATACTCCACACAAATGGAAATGAAAAGAAAACAGAGATAACAATATTCATATCACACAAAATAGACTTTGAAATAAAGTTTATAACAAAGACAAAGAAGGGCATCATATAATGATAAACAAGTCAAATCAAGAATATATAACATTCATAAACATAAATGCCCCAGTACAATAGCACCTAAATATATAAAGCAAATATTAACACATATAAAAGGAGAAACTGACAGAAATACAATAAGTATAGAGAACTTTCATAACCCACTTACATAAATGAACAGGCAGAAAATCAATAAGGGATACATTAGATGACACATTCGACCAGAAGGACTTAACAGGTATTAATATTTACAAATCATTGCATTAAAAACAGAAGAAAACACATTCTTTTTCAAGTGCACATGGACACTAGATCTCCAGGACAGGTCTCATGCTAAGCCACGAAAAATCTTCAATTCATTTAAGAAGATTGAAATCATATCAACCTTGCATATTTTCTGACTACAGTGCTATGAAACTAGAAATCAATTACAGGAAGGAAACTGGAAAATAAACAGACGTGGAAACTAAACAATATATTACTAGAAACCAACGGATCAACAAAGAAGAAATAAAAACATAGCTTGAGGTGAATAAAAAAAACCAACACACAACTTTCAAAATCTACAAGACACAGTAAAAGGAGTTCTTAGAGAGAAATTTATAGTAATTCAGGTCTAACTCAAAACACAAGAAATATCTTAAATAACTTAACTTTCCATCTAAAGGAACTAGAAAAAGAAGTACAAACAAAGCCCAAAGTCAACAAAAGGAAGAGAATAATAAAAATCAGAGAAGTAAATAAAATAGAGACCAAATTTTAAAAAATAGAAAAAGCCTGGTGAAATTAAGAGCTGTTGTTTAAGATAAACGAAGTTGATTAAGATGAGTCAGAAACTCATCAAGAAAATAAGAGAAAATCTAAATAAACAAAGGAGAAATTACAACCAATATCACAGAGATACAATCATAAAAGAATACTATTGACAACTATACACCAGAAAATTGGACAGCCTAGAAGAAATGGAAGAATGTCTAGAAACATACACTTTTCCAAGACTGAATCAGGAAGAAACTGATTACTGAACACTGATTACTATTAATGAAATTGAATCAATAATCAAAAACCTCCAACAAACCAAAGACCAGGACCACACCAGAATTGGAGAGTTTCTACCAAACATTTAAAGATGAGTTGACGTCTATCTTTCCTAAACTATACCAAAAATTGAAGAAGAGGGACTTCCAAACTCATTCTATGAAGCCCTATTCAAAACCAGACAAAGACACTATAAAAAAATTACACACCAATATTCCTGAAATGAAAAGATCCTCAATAAAAATTAGCAAACCAAATTCAACAAATACAGAAAAGAGATTTTTATTCATGATCAAATAAAATTTATCCCAGGGATGCAAGGATGGTTCAACATCTACAAATCAATCAAGGTGTTACACCACATTAACAAAAGGGAGAATAAAAACCATATGATCATCTCAATAGACACAGAAAAAAACATATGACAGAATTCAACATTCATTTATGATAAAATCACTTATCATAGTTGGTAAAGAGGGAACATACTTCAACATAATAAAGACCATATATGACAAGCCCACAGCTATCATACCAACAATGAAAAGCTGAAAACTTTTCCTCTAAGATCAGGAATAAGATAAGTATTCCCACTCTCATCGTTTCTACTTAACATAGTATTGGGAGTCATGGAGGAGGGGCAAAGTACATGAAGGGGAATGGGGAGTACAGACTGTTAGGTATAAACGAGAGAAGTTACAAGGCTGTAATGTACAGTACCGGCAATACAGTCAACAGTTTAATAATAACTTTATATGGAGTGTACGCTATAAAAACACTGAATTATGTTGCACATCTGGAACTAACAGAAGTATACACTTCAATTTTTAAAATACCCTTTAATGGGACTTAGATCTAGGATGTAGTCAAGATAGGGAGATATTAAAGTTAAGTGGTAGCTAGAAACAGGGACTGGATGAAGCGACCAGTAAGAGTGTGTCTAGGAGAAAAGAAAGAGATATACCAAAAAGATCCAGGAAACTCTAACAAGTCAGAGAAGAAAAAGGACATTGGGAAGGCTTGTCTAGAAAGACAGATGAAGAATCAGGAGAAAGTAGTGGCTTTTGAAGTAAAAGTGAGGCCAAGCATCCAGGGCACGGTGCACAAAGACACAAAGCAGCGCAACTAAGAACTGAAAAAAGATCCAGCGCATTTAGCAACAACAAGACCTTTTGTATTTTCAACAGGGTAGTTTCAGCGGAGTGACTTCAGTGGACTGTATATTGCAGCAAGCTAAGAAATTAAAGTGAAATAAAGACATAGGAACTAGCATGTAGACAACGATTTTTAAGAAATTTGATTGTGAAGGAAAAGAGACAGAGGATGAAGGGAGACATCTATGCTTTTCAGGATAGGAGAGACTAAAAAAACTGATTGGAAAACCAGTAGCGAGGGAAATGTTGACCATATGGGAAAGGAAGGTGAGTGGTCAAAAAGAATGTTCTTGATGCAATGAAAGGCGACTGGTGCAGTCTGGGGATTGTTTATACCCAGTCCTCAACAAAATAAATACAATAAATTGAGAGTAAACATTTAGAGAAATTTATAGCAATATGACATAATAATCTTATATCTCTGTAATATAGTAATATCTTTTTTTAAACTGGGGCTTGCATTTTGTATGCCTTTTTTCTCCCAATAATTTATATTTATTGTATTTTACAAAAGCATCAATCACAACAGATTGCAAACTTTAAAAAACACCAGCCCTGGTTCCTAACCACAATTGATTTGGGAAGTTTCAGAAAACAGGTAGAGTTTACAGAGAAGGACAAGTATCTATTCCACTGCTACACAAAGAAAGAGATAATAATTGGGCTTATTCTTAAAAATTGGGCTTCTCAAAGTTAGTTTGAGGGATTATCATCCTTTAGGATGATAGTATGACAATATATGGAGAAGGCAATGGCACCCCACTCCAGTACTTTTGCTTGGAAAATCCCATGGATGGAGGAGCCTGGTAGGCTGCAGTCCATGGGATCGCTAAGAGTCGGATAGGACTGAGCGACTTCACTTTCATGCACTGGAGAAGGAAATGGCAACCCACTCCAGTGTTCTTGACTGGAGAATCCCAGGGGTGGGGGAGCTTGGTGGGCTGCCGTCTATGGGATTGCACAGAGTCAGACACGACTGAAGCGACTTAGTAGTAGTAGTATGACAATATATGTGATCATTTAAAATAGATATGTCCTTGGACAAATAATCCAGATATATTATCATAAGGAAATAATTGAGTGTGTTCACTACAGCATTTTTATAATAGAGTGTTCAATATCTAAATTAGCACAAAAGGAGATGAGTAAGATAAATGTTATAATATGCATATTAGAAATGCTAATATATGTATATTCAACAACATGAAACATTTATACAGTGTATTACTTTTAAAAGGAGATAACAAAACAGTGTATATAAATTATTCAGTAGTGTAAGATTGGTGTCTGCAGTCACTGAGATTCATTGAAAAGTGATTTTCAAAAATATCAAATTACTTATCTCTGCAAGATATAAGATTTTTGTTTATTACTGTTGTTTTTCATAAATTGTATATAAATTCTGCAATTATATATCATTTTCTAATCAGGGAATAATGACAATAAAAACCACTCTCATTTTGGAGTAAACCGGGTGGTACACAGAAAACATGGCTTGGTTATGGGAATTTTAGTAAATGGACAGTGATAGCTTCCAGAGTGAGCCTCACAGCTGTTTCTACACCCTAAAACGGCTTCTCTTTGTGCGTTATTCTAGCTGCATCTCATTATCATTCTATGTGTGCTCTGACATGTGCTAAAAAAATGAATTCTCCACTCTTTTTCAGGTAAATAAGATGTGGCCTTCACAAAACTTGCCATGTTAATCCTTCCATGATTCTGCCAGAATCTTATATCTCTGATCCAAAGGGGAAAATATTACAAAATTATCTTCTAGTGCAGAAGTTCCTAAAGACCTGGATTATTTATCTCTGGAGTATTGTGATAGATCTGAAGTGTTTCATTGGTCTGCAGATCTCAGAAAACTGTTTTTCTACTCATGTCCTCCAGGCCTGATTGCTCAAAATAATAAAAGTAAGGGATCATATGAAAAAAGTGAAAAGAGAAAAAAAGCTATCTGCTGCATCTGTATATCCTTTAATGTAAACGGATTACTAACAACAAGAGTTGCTGAGGGCGGATGTTTGAGGAGTTTGGAGGGCAGTAGATCAGGGTAGCTGTCGGAAGAAGGAGGAGAGGAGACCCGGGGTACCAATTAGCTCTTAGCAGGTGTGTGTTCTGTAGACACTGAACTATGTACTGAATGAAGAATACTCACCATGACACATGTGTAACCACGCTGGTACCCCGGGGGGAATTAAAGTAAAGATGATACTTACCGATTATATGATACGTGGCAGCTCCATTGCTGCCAGCATCCATATCAGAAGCCAGGAAGGTGTAGACAAGGCCTGGCTCTTGGTTTTCCAGAACCTCAATGTCATCCCTGGGGACAACAATCTCTGGTGCGTGGTCATTTTCATCTCTCACTGTGCAGAGAATCACTGTGGTCCCGGACAGAGCAGGGGCTCCCCCGTCACGTACGAGTACTGACATGGAATAAAAGATGGCACAGATGGTGGCCATTAATTCACACCTAAAATATGCTGCCCCAACCAGACAGCCTCAGACCAAATTAACTGGGTAGCACTGGGTCAGTAACGTTTGATTTAAAGACGCCCTACTGAAATGTAAAATTTCACCTCTCAACTGCATGCAGCCTACTTTTGTTTAGCACAGACAAGGGATCACTTACCTCGAAGGGTGAGGACTTCCTGAACTTCTCTGTCAAGCGTGGTGGCCGTCACTACCTCCCCAGTGTCAGAATTTATCTGGAACAACATGAATGAAGCACCTGGCATAATTTCAAACTGAAGCTTGGAATTAATTCCTAAAGGAAAACACAGAGAAAAACTTAACCATTATCCCTTGGAATGCATTCATCTGTTTCATTTTTTCCTATGAATATGTTAAACCATAAATGAAAAAGGCAAGACATTGAACCTTCAAATTAAGGTGAAAAACAAAAGCCAACTCTTTTGGCTGTTAAAAAATAAAAGCCTCCTAGGCTGAAATGCTTGATTTTCAAGTCTTATGAGACTTCACCACAGTAAATGCTTCAGAATTTCTCCCTTCCATAAAAATTTTCTTATGAGTGTGCAACCCTCCAACACATTCCTAATTCCTTCTGCTAATATTAATTGTGATTTAATGACATCACTGGAAGCTTTCAGGGCAAATGACGATTTCTGTAGATGGACGCTGTGTTTAGAGGCTGTATCCAGTTCCGATACTCTGCTCATCTTCCAGCTTGGGAGGTGAGCACACGGAGTTACAGATGGACAGAGTTTCCCTCCATCTTGTTTCCTACTTAGTATTCAGTCTCCTATCTGCAGTGAGAAATGTGGTACCATATTACTGTGCAATCTGAAAATAATTCTTCCCATATTCCTGTGGTTTCATTTCTCCCCTGGGAAAAGTGTCAGGTCGTTCCCATCTTTGGTATAAAGCTTTCTCATGCCAGTAACTTGAACTACATTATTCCATGATATTGCAGCTTATTTGCACTTCACAAAAGTTCATTTCAACCATGTTCCTAAATTCTTAACTGATGAGAATCTAGATTAGATATAGTACTTAACATATGTGATTTACACTTCAATAAAAGATGAAATATTGTTCTTCGGACTTCACAAAAAAACTTCAATTACTTATTTCCATCTTGTATGTCATAAAAAGTAAATTTTCAGCCACCATGGTCTAGTAGAACTGAGTTCTGGAAAAAGCAGAATATGCTAATTTTACACAAGAATAAATATACATGACTTCTTCCTATGCCAGTTGAAAGAGAAAGGATATTTGGGATCACCTGCAGGCATTTTAATAACCTTGAGAAAAAATGTCTAATAATGTAGGAACCAAATATTTGAAAGAGTATAATCAGAGGTCAACAGACTATTTCAGCATATCATTAGGCATTAAGCATATTATTGCATTAATGATTATGTGATAATTAAGTGATTACTTTGATCTCATAGTGATAACATAACCTCTTCTTTGGTCAGACATAAGTTTTAAAAATTCCAAATTGTTAAAATTCCCTTTACCAGTTTCACCCTACATTATGAAAATGGGGACAATATCATGTTACATCTATTTTCTCTGTTCCTCAAATATTTGGTGAGCATAATTAAGTGCCAAGCACAGTGCTGTTTGCCAAAGAGACAGGTGGGGAATTAAAGAGGTACGGCCCTTGCCTTTATGAAGATATCATGGAGAACAGCATCTTTTAATTTTTGGACCCTTTTAAAAAAAATAAATCAACTCATTTATAATGTGATCTTATTACACATTACATATAAAATTATATATTACATATTGTATTATATACTATACATTTTAAAATCCTGACACTTGTCAAACCTAGAAAATGTCTTCACATGTTTAAACAAAACACAAATTTTTACAGCTTCCCTTCCTCCCATTGGTCTAATTATTCTCCAATGTGTTTTACCATTGTATTCAATACTCCTTTGACTTCTTAGAAACTGTCACATTTTATTGTTCCTTTTTTTCTACATTGTTTTATCCCTAACACTCTACTTGCCTTCAATCCTCCTAGTATTTTATTAAGAATAAATGAGATCTTTATGTAACTATAGTTTGCACATATATGTTTTCACACTACAAACTGTGCACCCTTTACAAATTAAACAACGTGAAATAAATGGAAAGTATTGCACTTGTGTCTCTTTCAGAATTCAATTAATGCCTTGCTTCTTCCTCAGTCCAATTCAGTTCATCTCATTCGCTCAATCGTGTCCAACTCTTGGTGACCCCATGGACTGCAGCACACCAGGCTTCCCTGTCCATAACCAACGCCTGGAGCTTGTTCAAACTCATGTCCATTGAGTTGGTGATGCCATGCAATCTCTCATCCTCTATCATCCCCTTCTCCTCCTGCCTTTAATCCTTCCCAGCATCAGGGTCTCTTCTAATGAGTCAGTTCTTCGCATCACGTGGCCAAAGTATTGGAGTTTCAGCTTCAGCATCAGTCCTTCCAGTGCAAATTCAGGACTGATTTCCTTTAGGATGAAATACTTTGATATTCTTGCAATCCAAGGGATTCTCAAGAGTATTCTCTAACACCACAGTTCAAAAGGATCAATTCTTTGGTGCTCAGCTTTCTTTATAGTCCAACTCTCACGTCCATACATGACTACTGGAAAAACCATAGCTTTGACTAGATGGACCTTTGTCAGCAAAATAATGTCTCTGTTTTTTAATATGCTATCTAGGTTAGTTATAGCTTTACTTCCAAGGAACAAGCATCTTTTAATTTCATGGTTGCAGTCACCATCTGCAGTGATTTTGGAGTCCTTAAAACAAAGTCTCTCACTGTTTCCATCCATTTGCCATGAAGTGATGGGACCGGGTGCCATGATCTTCATTTTTGAATGTTAAGTTTTAAGCTAACTTTTTCACTCTCCTCTTTCACTTTCATCAAGAAGCTCTTTTAATTCTTCACTTTCTGCCATAAGGGTGGTGTCATCCCGACAATCTTGATTCCAGCTGGTGCTTCATCCAGCTGGGCAATTTGCACGATGTACTCTGCGTAGAAGTTAAATAAACAGGGTGGCAATAGACAGCCTTGACATACTCCTTTCCCAATTTGGAAACAGTCTGTTGTTCCATGTCTGGTTCTAACTGTTGCTTCCTGATCTGCATACAGATTTCTCAGGAGGCAGGTCAGGTGGTCTGGTATTCCCATCTTTTGAAGAATTTTCCACAGTTTGCTGTGATACACATAGTCAAAGGCTTTGGTGTAATCAATAAAGCAGAAGTAGATGTTTTTCTGGAACTTTCTTGCTTTTACGATGATCCAATGGATGTTGGCAATTTGATCTCTGGTTCCTCTGTCTTTTCTAAATCCAGATTGAATATCTGGAAGTCCATGGTTCAAGTACTCTTGAAGCCTGGCTTGGTGAATTTTGAGCATTACTTTGCTATTGTGTGAGATGAGTGCAACTGTGTGGTCATTTGAACATTCTTTGGCATTGTCTTTCTTTGGGATTGGAATGAAAACTAACCTTTTCCAGTCCTGTGGCCACTGCTGAATTTTCCAAATTTTCTGGCATATTGAGTGCAGCACTTTCACAGCATCATCTTTTAGGATTTGAAATAGCTCAGCTGGAACTCCATCACCTCCACTGTCTTTGTTCATAGCGATGCTTCTTAAGGCCCACTTGACTTCACATTCCAGGATGTCTGGCTCTAGGTGAGTGATCACACCATTGTGGTTATCTGGGTCATGAAGATCTTTTTTGTACAGTTCTTCTGTGTATTCTTGCCACCTCTTCTTAATATCTTCTGCTTCTGTTAGGTCCATACCATTTCTGTCCTTTTTTGTGCCCATGCTTGCATGAAATGTTCCCTTGGTGTCTCTAATTTTCTTGAAGAGATCTCTAGTCGTTCCCCTTGTATTGTTTTCCTCTATTTCTTTGCATTGATCAGTGAGGAAAGCTTTCTTATCTCTCCATGCTATTCTTTGGAACTCTGCATTCAAATGGCTATATCTTTCTGTTTCTCCTTTGCCTTTCACGTCTCTTCTTTTCTCAGCTATTTGTAAGACCTCCTCAGACAATCATTTTGCCTTTTTGCATTTTTTTTTTTCTTGAGGATGGTGTTGATCCCTGCCTCCTGTACAATGTTACAAACCTCCATCCAAAATTCTTCAGGGCCTCTGTTTATCAGATCTGATACCTTGAATCTATTTGTCACTTCCACTGTACAATTGTAAGGGGTTTGATTTAGCTCATACCTGAATGGTCTAGCGGTTTTCTGTACTTTCTTCAACTTAAGTCTGAATTTTGCAATAAGGAGTTGATGATCTGAGCCAGTTAGCTCCAAGTCTTGTTTTTGCTGACTGTACAGAGTTTCTCCATCTTTGGCTGCAAAGAATATAATCAATCTGATTTCGGTGTTGACCATCTGGTGATGTCCATGTGTAGAGTCTTCTCTTGTGTTGTTGGAAGAAGGTGTTCGCTATGACCAGTGCATTCTCTTGGCAGAACTCCATTAGCCTTTTCTCTGCTTCATTTTGCTTCTTCCTCCTCACGGAATAATCCTCCAGAACAAACACAGCATCATCAAATTTGAGAACCAAGGAAATAAAAGTCAAATGAGATTATTTGATCTAATTCCATAATCTTACTAAGAAAACTGGATATCTGAATCTGAAGATATTTAGGGATACACTTAAAATACACCTAGTAAAGGATGAGTGTGTATGTGTGTGTGTACGCATACATATATCCGCTCTTAGAGCTCAAGACCTGCAGTCTTTTGCTCATTTACTTTCTCCCAGTCTCGGATACCCTTCCTCAATTTATTTCTTTCCCTATCAAGTCCAGATCCATGAATTAACACTTTAGAAACCTTGCAAATTTCCTCAGGTCTTCTGACTTTTTCCAAAAGAATCCCAGCAAAACCTTAGTTCAGGATCATGTCAACCATCTCTCTGGTCTTCTGGACTATCCAGCAGATAATTGGGGCTGGAGAAAACTTCACAAAAGCATAGACTGAGGCCACTGAAATACCACTGTCCTCTGGCAATCTGTCCAGTTCTCCTTGGTCACCTCTTTCCTATTCAGGTCTTCTACCCAACCACCTGCTGGCTGACTCTCACAAACCACTTTCCTTTCTATTTCCCAGAGAAATAGAGGCATTGGGAAAAAGGCTCCCTCAGCTTCTTGCATCTGTACTCAACTCCATCTCTTGCTTTCTGTTTCAATGGCAAAAATAATTCTTCAAACACCCTCTTGAAGTTTTCCTGTCAGTTCTAATCTTTCTCTTTATATTTTCCCCTTAAATTATACTCTTCTCTAGCTATAAGGGGCTTCCCTGGTGGCTCAGTGATAAAGACTCTGCCTACAATGTAGGAGACCTGGGTTTGATCTCTGGGTGGGGAAGATCCCCTGGAGGAGGGTATGGAACATACTCTAGTACTCTTGCCTAGAGAATCCCATGGATAGAGGAACCTGGCAGGCTGCAGTCCATAAGGTGACACAGAGTCAGACACGACCAAAGCGACTAAGCAGCAACAGAAGCTAACTGTAAGAAACAAGTTTTCTTCTCTTTATAGCCAAGCATTTTTTAAAAAATTCCCTGCAGCTAGCTTGAAACCACTGCCATATATAGTTATCCTTTCTACAGTCATCAATAAGCTTCTGGTTATAAAAATCTACTGATCATGTTTAGCTGACTTATCTTCTCTGTAACTTCAGATATTGCTGACTAATTAAAAAAAAAAAAACATGGAAAGGAAAGAACAAAGAGAGAGAGGAAGGAAGGAAGAGAAGGGGAAGGGGAAAGAGGAAGGAAGGAATTCATTCCACCTCTTTCCCAGTTCACTGGCTTCAGTTTCCATCCATATGCAGATGACACATATGTGCTGAGCTCCAGTTATTTGATTAATTCATTCACTCATGCAACACACATTTATTTATACAACATACATTTACCAAGTGCCAGGCACTCGAAAGATACCACCAAATTATCTTGAACTATCATTGAATTATCTTGGTCCTCAGAATTCCTCTCATTTCAGTTCAGTTGCTCAGTCGTGTCCAACTCTTTGTGACCCTATGGACTGCAGCACACCAGGCCTCCCTCTCTATCACCAATTCCCGGAGTTTACTCAAACCCATGTCCATTGAGTCAGTGATACCATCCAGCCATCTCATCCTCTGTTGTCCCCTTCTCCTCCTGCCCTCAATCTTTCCCAGCATCAGGGTCTTTTCAATGAGTCAGCTCTTCACACCAGGTAGCCAAAGTATTGGAGTTTCAGCTTCAACATCAGTCCTACCAATGAACATTCAGGACTGATTTCCTTTAGGATGGACTGGTTGGATCTCCTAAGAGTCTTCTCCAACACCACAGTTCAAAAGCATCAGTTCTTCAGCGCTCAGCTTTCTTTATAGTCCAACTCTCACATCCATACATGACTACTGGAAGTAATGTCTCTGCTTTTTAATATGCTGTCTAGGTTGGTCATAACTTTTCTTCCAAGGAGTAAATGTCTTTTACTTTCATGGCTGCAGTCACCATCTCCAATGATTTTGGAGCCCCCCAAAAAATAAAGTCTGCCACTGTTTCCACTGTTTCTCCATCTATTTGCCATAAAATGATAGTGGAGAATTATAGACAGTGTGGTGGAATATGTGAAATCACTGGGGAAGGGGATCAGGGAAGATTTATCACAAGTAGATAATTGCTCATTTATATCTCATTTAACAAACCTACAAAGATAGTGAGAGCAAGTGCCAAGGTACCACACCACGTGCTAAGGATGTAACTGCTGGCAAGAAGACACACTCTCTGCTCTCATGCTATGTACAGTGTAGCACTGGATTCAGATAAATAAGCAGGCAATTACAATTCCCCATGATAAGACATAACTATGTGTTGCCTTCTGTATAAGCTGAGGCCCTAAAGATGAATTAGATTTATCAAGTAAGAGGGAAGAAAGTGAATGCAATCAAAATAGGAACCAAACACCATACTGCAGGCTACAACATCCCATATTATATGGGCTCTGCTTATTTCCCCAAGCTCTTCTCATAATTTTTCTTGACCCACCAATGTCCCTTCTGCTCTCTGAACATGCTAAGTGTCTTTCTGTTGGGGTCTTTGATGTTGCTGTTCCTTCTGCCAGCACCTCCCTCCATCCTTTGCAAGGTGTACTAGTTATTGGTATACTGAATTATGGTGCCTCGGATCTGAAGCCATTCTTCCCTCCTCTGCCCTGCAATGCTGGGGCTGGGGATCCGGATGCCACAGCTGTGCAGGACCTCCTTTGCCACTAAGCCCCTGTTAGCATCTGCCATAAAGCGACCCTCAAGGGAGACTGAAGGTCAGAGGAAAGCAGATGGGACTACTTCTTCTGGTTCTCTTACTTTCCCTGTCAGCAACGCCATTTTTCCTTGTGTAACAGCTGCTCACAACTTTCTGTCTCTTTTGGCACTCCCAGACCAGGCTCTACAAAGCCCTTCTGCTTTTTCTCTTCCTAGGTTCTGATAATCTCATCTTCTTTTTGTTTCCCAGAATTAGGGGTGGTAGCTGCTTTCCTATAGTTATTTTTTTCTGGGTTACTTCAGGATTCCTTTTTCACTTACTCAGCCTTCCATACCTGTATTGTAACAGCTAGTTTTCCTGACTACATATGACTGGTGCAGTACTTGGAACAAGAGTGGGTCCCAGGTATCAGGGATTCTGATACTGGTTTGGTTATGCCTTTGGCCTTAAAGGCAGTGCTGGGTTCCTGCCCAAAGGAAATGAAACACGAGTAATTTATCACTTGCAATGGTATCATAGGGGCTTCCCAGGTGGTGCTAGTGGTAAAGAACCCACCTGCCAGTACAGGAGATATAAGAGACATGGGTATGATCCCTGAGTCGGGAAGATCCCCTGGAGGAGGGCATGGCAATCCACTCCAGTATTCTTGCATGGAGAATTCCATGGACAGAGAAGCCTGATGGGCTATAGTCCATAGGGTCACAAATAGTCAGACACAACTGAAGTGACTTAGTGTGTGTGCACGCACATGCACGCACATGCACACACACACACTATAGTATCATAATCAATTAAATTATCACCCATGTTTGATTGTGATGAACTGACTATTAAAGGATTCCTTTTCCTTAGAGGACCAAATGGTGCTGACCATGGCCTTGGGATAGTAAAAGGAGTATGGTGTGAACTGGCTATCTCTGAATACAATGAGAGCTTACAGAAAGAAAATTATAAACTGAGGCTTTAAAGTCATAGTTTAGGTCATAGTCAAAATAGCTGAACGCTTCTAAGGAAGTCAATCTCTCTGAATATCAGAACCAAATTGGGCAGCAGATATATAAGGAGTAGCTTCTTGGAAGGGAAAATCCATATGAAGACCCACAGATTTCAACATACTGCAGGCAGATCTCAGCATACATGCAAATATGACTCAGTCAGAGACAGCTTTCAGCTTTCAAAGAATACCAAGATTTTTCTAACTTATATTAGGATAACTCTGTCCAAAATGTGTGGAGATCAATTCTAAAAATGTGAAACCCAGAAAGATTAAATAGCACTTTGGTTTAGGCTGGATTTATTGATGTAGTGTGCTTACTAGCTATTCTGAATTGAATGTTTTAACTCATATAGCTATGTCCCTTGACAGTTTCTTTTGATTGGTTGTGTCACGAGTGGCTATCATTGTTGAGTTTGAGATGCCAGACCTTCCCCTGCATACTATACAGGAAAGGATAGTATGAGAAGAACGCTAGGATGGATTTATGTATGACATGCCCACCGCCCCCCTCTGACTACATTTACCAACAATTCAGAGGACTCTCCCTTCCTAAAGACCATGGGAAAGGCCTTGGTTAGAGGGACACAGCATCCTTTAAATGCCCTCTGGTAGTAGCCCTCCGTGTCGGTTATGGATGCTGGTGCCATTGGCTCTGGAGGTCACCTTTTGAGAACCAACACTCTCAAACTTCCTGGACCAGATAGCAGAGTAGAAGGAAGTTGAGCTCACCTCTTCCCACAAGTCTATCTAAATTACAACTAATTGTTGAACAACCATTGATAAAAAAGACTGGGACCTACCAGAAAAGATATTCTACATCCAGAGACATAAAGAGCAAACCACAGTGAGATGGTAGGGGCATGAACTTGCAATATAGTCAAATCCCATATCCGCTCCCTGGGATCAGCAACCCACAAACTAAAGAACAATTTATACCATAGAAGTTCTCCCACAGGAATGAGAGTTCTGGGGCCCATGTCAGGTTCCCAAGCCTGGGGGTCTTACATAGGGACGAGTGAGCCTCCAGAGTATTTGGCTTTAAAGGGCAATGAGGTTTGAGTTCAGGAACTCCACAGGACTGGGGAAAACAGACTCCACTCTTGGAGGGCATGTCTGAGGTCTCACGCACACTGGGACCAAGGACAAAAGTGCCTTCATAACCTGGGCCATAACTACCTGCAGGTCTTGGAGGGTCTCTTGGGGAGGCAGGGGAGGGGCAGCTGCGACTTATTCTGGGACAAGGACACCGGTGGTGCACACACTGAGGAGCGTTCATCAGCATGAGCTCTCCTGGAGGCCAACATTTTGGGACTGAGACCCGGCCCCACCCAACAGCCTGCAGTCTCCAGTGCTAGGACATCTCAGGCCAGACAGCCAGCAGGGTGGGAACACAGCAGACAGGCTGCCTCAAGACTTCCTGAGCTCACAGCTGTCTCCAGACGCACTCCTTGACAGAGCCCTGCCCACCCTGGCCAAGGCCCAGCTCCAGCCACCAGTGGAGAGGCACTGCTCCTCCCACTAAGAATCCTGAACAAGCCTCCAGATCAGCTTCACCCACCAGGGGGCTGCAGAAGTGAGTCCACAAATGCAGGTCAGAACCTACCCCAAGACCAGCTGGTCTCTGGCCCTTGAGTAACAAGAACAGAGTGTACTGCTGGGACATAGGACATCCTCTACAGAAGGCCACTTCTCCAAGGTCAAGAAACATCACTGATATTCCACATACATAAAAATAGAAATTCAGACAAAATGAGACAGCAGAGGAATATGTTCTAGGTGAAGGAACAAGATAAAACCCCAGAAAAACAACTAAGTGACATGGAAATAGGTAATCCTCCTGAGAAAGAGTTCAGTATAATGATCACAAAGATGATCCAAGAACACAGGAAACAAGAGGGTGCACAGAGTGAGAAGCTACAAGAAGTTTTAAACAAAGGGAAAATATAAAGAGCAACCAACAGAGTTGAAGAACACATAACTGAAATGAGAACAACACTCTACACCAATTTATAAGGACTATCGGGAGTGATCTGCTTTCATCCAGCAGGAACAACAGTACATCTTTATGTAAACTCTTCCACTATCAGCCATCATCTACTCAGCAGAGATAAAGATCATCTCAGCATCTAGTATTTCATCACACTGATCTACTACTGTGATGAGATCGTAATTGGATCTGATGAGCAGAAAGAAGTAACTTAGATGTCTTAATTAGATATATATAGCAGCAGTTGGCAAACTATAGCCCACTGGCCAAATCAGCCTGTTGCCTGATTTTGTAAAGTTCCATGGAAGTCCAGCTACATTTATTTGTTTATGTATGACCTACTGCTGATGTCTTGCTCCAATATCAGCATTGAATAATGGAGACCTATAATCTGCACAACCTAAAACAACCACTATTTTGCCCTTTACAGAGAAAGGTTTGCATAACCCTATCCTAGAGTAAAGGTGGGCAAGTGATAGGAGCTGAGAATAGAGAGGAACATCACAATCACTTATTGAAGTGTCTGGTTGTTAAGCTAAAAGAGAATAGAAATGTATCCTCAAAATCATAAGGAATTAATAAATAATTCTGATGAGGAGCGTGTTGATTTCAGATTTACTCTTTATGAATATAATTTTTCATGTAATTCCTCAATGATACAATGCCTACACAACACAACCATTTCCAAAGCAGGAAAAGGATTGTGCCTGGCTGACTGAATGAAGAAATAAACAAATGAATGCGTTCAGAAGAGTGAAGGCAGCTTGAAGCAGTGAAGCAGCCTATTTCACAGATGCTGCAGTTTCTCAAATCATGTAGTCAAAAATAGTTACTACAATCCTATATCATAGCTTGAATTATCTTAGAGACCTGGGATAAAAGCAAGTGAAAGATTAAAATGTTTTGAATCTATGAGTTCACACCTTAAAAGGCAGGCAGACAGACAAATACTCATATAATCACAACACCATGTGTTAAATGAATGAAGATTATATTTCCAAGTTTTAATAGTGATTGTCTCTGGGTGAGTAGTCCTTTTTCTGTCTCTGTTTACTCTTTCATTAATTCTAAAATTTTCCCCCAATTTTAATATATCTGGAGTTAGATGCTTCTTACAATTAATGGTATCTTAGATTCAGGGAAATCGATGAAATACCGTCATGGCAGTGTTTCTAACTTTGCTCCAAGAGTAGGTTGTTGGGTCTAGTTGTTCATCCAGCACGAGACAGTTTCCAAGAAACCAGATGTAGAGATTGTTCACGATAAATCCAGACACAGAATACATTTATATGGGATAGAGAATAAAGTTTCACTATAGAATTCAACATTTTAGCATGGCAATGTGCTGTTGTGTTATTTTGTATTCACCACGAATGAGCCAATACATCATCAGGATGGAGTCATCTTTCCTGATGGGGCACCCTTCCTCCCAGGACTAGGGGAGAGGTACCCCTGGGGGTAGATCTTTTCTCACTAACAATGGAGCTCTTGTTGGTGACACCAAATGCTGTAGCAGTTTTAATATCTTAGTTAAAACGTGGTAGTTGTTTTTCCCATTTAATACAAGAAAAAACTCCTGTTAGAGCCAGTGTGAGTCATACATCATAAACATTCAGTACTCAAATTCCTATGGGTTTTGAATGCCAAACAACATTGTAGGCTTACACTTTTAAAAACTACATTGTAGAATGCTAGAAAACACATGTTAACCTTTCAAGTATTAAGTAAAGCTATAGTATTTTTAAGAATACATACTATTAAGCAAGCCATTAATAAATTCCAATGTGATGCCAGATATGTTAAAATCCTGACATCATTTAATTCTTGTGCATAATCCTTTTTCATTGTCTTAATCCAACAAGCAAAGAAGAAGAAAAAGATTTAGGAAAGATATGTTCAAAAGCACATGCATACATCCGAATTCACATGCATTGACATAACCATTGGTTTAACAGATCTGGCCTCATTAAAAACACTGAGATTTCAGTAAACCAAGACTGTACACAAAACTTGTGAAGGTACATGAGACTCAGGAAACGCTAATTTTGTATCTCAAACACCCACGAATGAAAAGCCAGAAAACCAGCAATTTTACATCCAAATTTCCTGGCAAACCATAATCTCTAAAATAATAAACTTTCAATTAAATTATAAATAACAGGTTGCAGACCATTCATTCCAAAAGAAAATTACACTAGCACCTGGCAGCTTGACAGTAAAAATCGGAAGGCTTATTTTGGTAGTCGTCTTTAGTTGACATATGAAAACTTTTGAGACAAATTCTTTTCTCCTTCAAATATTAAAGTAAATCAATATTTTCCAGAGGGTCAATTCTAAAAAATGAATTAATAAAGTCAAGGGGAGGAAGCATTTTACAAACTTTAAATGATCTCTAAATCACACACCAGTGACTGACTGCATTTTATCCGTCTGCACTTTGGGAAGGGGTTTCTGTGCTGCCCAGAGCCCTGCGTGACTCAGTTTACATCAGAAAATGCTCTCAAAGAACTTTACCATACTGGATACATTGGAAACACAAAGCTCATGTATATTCTCCATTGTTTCCATCATCTAAAAACCACACTGCCAGAAATGTGCTCAGTTCTTAAAGCGGAGTTGGGATGAGCAGTTGCTAGGGCACTCTAGCCCTCTCGGTGAGCACAGCAAGCAAAACTCTTTGATCACACTGCCCCGCTCTGGTCAAAAGAGAAAACTGGGCTGGCCCATCAAGGATTTTGTAGCATCACAAAAAATACATTTCTTTAAAAGAGGATGTTTCCCCAAAGGGCAAAGCATCTAAATGGTAAATAACTTAAAAGTTCAAGACAAATGCATCTTTTACTCCTCTGATAAACAATTTAGGAGGTAAATGCTGGTGTTCATACTATTATTTTCATAGAAACATCTGTTACAGTTCTTTCAAGAGAAGAACAAAATATTATATTGGTTATGAATCACCAGTTGCTATATACAAATGTTAATTTAAAAAGACCAACTTATTAAACTATTTGCATTAATTCAGATGTAAAAATTCAGCATATGCTGTTAATGGCAAATATTTCATTATAATTTTTATAAGTATTTAGTTTAAAATTTAAAAAATATATTATTAGAGTTACTGAAACTTAAATGTCCCCCAAAAGTCACAGTGATATTGAAAAGAAATTCTAAGATATTTGAAAATCCCTAGTCATAGTATGGAGAAGGCAATGGCACCCCACTCCAGTCCTCTTGCCTGGAAAATCCCATGGATGGAGGAGCCTGGTAGGCTGCAGTCCATGGGGTCGCTAAGAATCGGACACGACTGAGCGACTTCACTTTCACTTTTCACTTGCATGCATTGGAGAAGGAAATGGCAACCCGCTCCAGTGTTCTTGCCCGGAGAATCCCAGGGACGGGGGAGCCTGGTGGGCTGCTGTCAATGGGGTCGCACAGAGTCGGACACGACTGAAGCGACTTAGCAGCAGCAGCAGCAGTCATAGTAACTGTTCACTTCAAAGTCATTTGTCTGGACACAGTGGTTGGTATTAATATTAATAGTATTACAGTAATGATGGGAATTAACATTTGTTGACCATTTATTGTGCCAAACACGGTCCCAGCTCTTTGTAGGTGATAACTCTTTCATTCTCAGAACTGTGAATTAGGCTGTCTTGTAATCCCCATTTTACAGATAAGGAAACCAAGGAGCAGAAACAACTAGTATAAAGCTGATGCAAGGTTACACAGCTTAAGCGGTGCTTCTAGGATCCCAACCCAGGCAGTCTGACAACAGCATTCTCTCTTCTATTATGCTATGCACAGAGGAAATCAGGAGCCATTTACTTTCCGTACTTATGTATTTTGCTACTACAATCTGAAAAAAAAATGTGATACTTTGTCTATACTTGTTTATTATCAAGATCGAATCAATAAATTTTATGCTAATTAGATATGTATCTACTATAATAATAAAACAATATAAGCAAATGCTACAAAAACTACACATTATACATTCATCTTTTACATGTATGGTAATTAAAGAAATATCAGAAATCTGAGATAACTAGCAACTGTTTTCAAATTTCTGATCCATATTTAATTTTAACATCAATTACTTAGTTGCCATATTTTTGAGTTACCTGAATCTCTGTCCACAGCTTCAACTCTTGTGACAAACTCTCCTGGATTTTGATTTTCTTTAACTGAAGCTTCATACAGGTGCTGCTTAAATACTGGGGCCTCATCATTTACATCAAGAACAGTAATTGTCAAAGTCTGGGATGAAGAAAGTGTTGGTGTACCACCATCCAGTGCCAGAAGGGTCAGAATGTGCTGACTTTTTATCTCATAATCCAAAGGAGAAGCAGTAGTTAGAAAACCTGTTTTGAAAGAGGAGAAAAGTAATACATAATATTCTTTGGGGAAGTCATGCTTACTCTACTTTTGCATAAGTTCTCTAACCTGCTAAAAATTCAGAAGCTTTCTCTGTTAAAGAATTTAAATTTATATATTATCTAGAATAAAAGAGAACATTTTTAATCAGAAAAGTCACCCTAATTTAAATATAAGAATGAATCAGAATTCAGAAATAATCCATCATGTACCATTATTTACTGAGATGATTACATCAAGGATATTTATCTACCCAACATCTATCTTCATTAAAAAAAATACCACTATAATGACAGAAAGTGAAGAGGAACTAAAGAGCCTATTGATGAGGGTAAAAGAGGGGAGTTAAAAAGCTAGCTTAAAACTTAACAGTCAAGAAACTAAGATCATGGCATCTGGTCCATTACTTTGGGAGTCAATTCCTAGGCAGATGGATAAGAAGTCTGGGGGTCCCCAAAGAAAGAGGGGTCTGGAATTCTCAAAGAGGAGGAAAGGATAAACGTTTTTCTTTTTTCCTCTACATTTTTTAGTCTTAGTCACAGTCACATAAGTCACGTTTTTATCTTTAAGCCTCAAACTGATGATTACACAACAAACAACTCAGTTTAAACTCTGTACCAAGGATTATATAACAAGAATGTATCCTGCTTCAGGACAGTTTCTGGAAAAAACTTTCTGGCTAATCCTGTTATCTTAAAATGTAAATTATGGGAGTGGGTCTAGTAAGATCTTTACAATCTCCAGACATTCTTTTGATTCACTGTAATAACTACTTAAAAAGTATATAACCCCATTGCTAACACTAGCGAAGGGGGCACTCTCCAACCCGCTTCTGATGTCTATGTCGGAAGCTCTCCCTATCCCTTTTCTTACTTTAATAAAACTTTATTACACAAAAGCTCTGAGCAATGAAGCCTCGTCTATGGCCCTGGATTGAAGTCTTCTCCTCCGGAGGCCAAAAATCCCAGTGTCTTTTGTGGTTCAGCAACAACCTTTCAACTTTATGGCAAACAGAAGTGGTAGAAGTGGAAACAGTGACGGATTTTACTTTCTTGAGCTCCAAAATCACTGCAGACAGTGACTGCAGCCATGAAATTAAAGAAAGGCTTGCTTCCTGGAAGAAAAAACTCTGACAAACCTAGATAGCATATTAGAAAGCAGAGACATCACTTTGCCAACAAAGGTCCATATGGTTAAAGCTATGGTTTTTCTAGTAGTCACGTATGGATGTAAAAGCTGGACCATAAAGAAGGCTGAGCACTGGAGAACTGATGCTTTTGAACCATGGTGCTGGAGAAGACTCTTCAGAGTTTCTTGGACTGCAAGATCAAAGCAGTTAATCCTAAAGGAAAACAACCCTAAGTATTCATTGGAAGGACTGATAGTGAAGCTGAAACTCCAATATTTTGGCCATCTGATGCAAAGAGCCAACTCATCAGAAAAGACTGATGCTGGAAAAGATTGAGGGCATGAGGAGAAGGGAGTGACAGAAGATGAGATGATTTGACGGCACCACGGACTCAATGAACATGAGTTTGAGCAAACTCCAGTAGACAATGAAGGACAGAGCAGCCTGGCATGCTGCAGTCCATGGGGTCACAAAGAGTGGGACATGAGTTAGCAACTGAATAACAAGGTTCTAACAGTATCCCTCTTTATGTCAAAGGACACTTCATGTGTAAATGTGACCAAGGTACAAAAAGTTATGGTTATATCCTTTAAGAGATGAAGTTTTTGTTAAAAAGTTATAGTTTCTTTATACTATTCTCAGTTAACTATCTTTCATATTAATAAAAAATAATAAAGACTTTACAACTAGGACAATAAAATTCACAAATAAAATGTCTCTATCCAACTGCCGCTGAAGTACATAATTCACATAAGCCACGTGTTATAAAAACTTGCATACATATATTCGTTACATAATTCCAACTGTCACATTTTTTCTTTTAGAATTGGTACTTGCTTCTCTAACACATGTTTATCCTATAAGAACATTTCTTCAAATAATTAAAGAGGTTTACTGAGTCATATTTTATAAAATGGCTTCTCAAGAATTGCTTATCATTTTATACTTTATAGACAAAAGCCATTGAAAACCTTACTTTGTCTTGATTAAAAAAAATATGAACCTTGTGAGAGAAAAAATAGCCCATCTCATATGAGTATATTCAGTAATTAGCATTTTTATGATGTTAAAAAGATCTGAAACAGCCACTGCAATTCTTCAAGATTCATGATACCTATATTACTGAGACACAATTCTATTTTTATCCAACCTCTTTAACAACCTGAAAGGGACCTTCCTTAGCCATTCTGGAAAGCATCTGAAGCATTGCTGAAACAGATCCTTGGAGACCCGAGCTCTAACAGAAATCAGCAACTAGGTCTGGACTCTCTCTCTGTCAGTTGGGCTTTTAGGTAGTGTGCATGCAGGCCTCGGAATGGAACCATATGTACAGGATTTAATAAATATTTTGATGAAAATTTCCAACAGTACATAGCCAGACTATAATCATGACTTCCAAATCCTACACATTCAATCTCACTTCCAAACAATGTTCTTATTAACAGTTGGACCAAATGGTATACGTCTGAGATTTTTTCCTATTGTTCATACAGAAATGACTTTCTTTTGAGAATGAGATGGTAGTCCATCTCTTTAATATTTTCTGAAAATCAGGGTGAAGGAATTTCATTCAATTATATATATATATATGTGTGTGTGTGTGTGTGTGTGTGTGTTAACTGGTGAGAAAATGTCAGTATTACAAGGTTGACACTTTGTATATATAACTGTCCATCAAGCTACATCAAAACTTTTAGAAGACATTATCTGGCAATATGGTGACAGCAAGATAAGAGCAGTGGCAGTGAGTGCCATTTCTGCAGAGTACTGAAGAGTGAATAAATGCTTCTGCCAAAAATAAAATGGTTCAGTTGTGAAAAGTGAGGGTCTTGATGTCCAAATTAATCCAACTACTTAAAAACTCACAATTTCCAACTATTTACAAGGGTATGTTTCTATGATCCTAGAGATGCTTTGATACTAAAGTCTTTGATTAACATGGTTGACCAGTCATGCTCTACCTTGATTTATTTTGGTATACCTCCTACCCTGTAAACACGCACAATGAGGGCAAAAAAGTTGGCTACTGTAAAATATTCACCCCAGGAAATGTGACCTAGCTACAAAGCAGAGATCTATATTAACAAACAGCCAACTACTGTTGGTTTCCTGAATACAACCTCTATGCCTACCACCTGTATAAGGGACATGGTAAATCAAGTCAAATTTCCTTAATGCATATGCATCTTGAGAAGATCATTTGATAACAGATGAAAATGGAAAGGATAAATGCAAGCAAGCAATCACAGGCTGTAAACGACAGTGACTCAGACGGTACCTGATGACTCATCTAGCATAAAGGCCATGTTTTCATTTCCTGAGAGGATGCTAAATGTTACTCTTCCATTCCTTCCTGCATCTGGATCTTGAGCAGTTATGCGATGCACCAAGGAGCCCACTGCAGCATCCTCTCTGACATAGGCGATGGGGAAAGACGTAAAAGTGGGACTGTGGTCATTCACATCCAGAATCACTACCTTCGCCATCAGTGATCTCAATCGCCGGTCCGTCACGTTCACAGCCTGGTCCGATGCGGTTACTGTCAGGACAACAGTTGGAACTCTCTCTCTGTCAAGGGGAGACGTGGTGACCAAAGTGCCAGATGAGGGGTGGATGAGAAATGGATTCATTCCAGGGTGGTTGGCTTCAATGAAGTACTGTATTCTACTGTTCAAAAAACTGCCGTCACCATCTTTGGCATTGAAGATGTGCACCAGAGTGCCAACAGGGGTGTTCTCTGCTACACTTATCACAATGAACTCCTCCCGGAAAGATGGGGAATGGTCATTCTGATCTTCCACAGCAACACTCAGGAAGACTGTGCTATTCACAGGAGGGTTTCTGCTATGGTCTTTAGTTACCACCCTGAAAAGATAATGAGACATCATTTCATAATCCAGTTCCTTACAGAGGAACAAGTCTCCTGTTGAGCTGTCCACTTCAAAGTGACCATCCTTGTCATCTGCAGCGATACTAAAATGCAACTTTCCACCATGCTGTCGTTGAAGGTGATCAGGTGACTTTATCAAGCTCATTACTTTTGTAGGCTTCAAGTTTTCTGGTATAACTAAATGTCTAATATTCTGAGAAATGACAGTTCTCCCTTTGGATAGTGGTATCACCTGAAATAAGAATAAAAAGGAGCTGTTAATTTGCAGTATCTCAATAATTTAATCAACACAGGTGCTGCTATTCTTTTGGACCCTAATTTCGTCTATTCATGATATGTAGGTATACATATTACAAATAAATATATATACAGTAATTGATGAGAAAATGTCTTTTCTTTTATTGCCTAATTCCAGTATGTCTCTGAAAATTAAAAATTGCATCATATCTAGGAGATAAGAAAGTACAGGATTTTCTACTTCCCCGTTTGCTGTAATGGATGCAATGATAGTTTGCTGAGGCCACAAATGAACCAAGGTAGTTAGTTCCACAAACTACTCTAAATCATAGAAACCCCTGTCTCCTTAATGACAACATCTGCATACATTTAAGAATCATGTGTCTGTTTACCTGAAATTAGAGACTTGAGATATTATGATAGAATTTTCTCCTAAATCACACATCCTTAGTCAGTTAAGAATATACTTTGGAAACAGAATGCTTGGGGATATATATTCCTGATTAGTATTCATATCTAGGTTAATATTACTGATTATGATGTGTTTGAATAAAAAATCTTCGTATAGTCATCTTGTTATTGATGGGTTGGTGTAATTTTTTTCCTACTATCAAGACTTCCCACAAATCATTTGCTCATTATGACTAAAGGGAAGCCTTAAAATATGGATCTCAAGTGACTTTCTAATTTTTAAAATAGTTACAAAAACTATGTGATCTATTATTGGCCATTTGCTTATAAATGTTTCTTCTGCAAATTTGCCAGGTCCTTGTAATTAGGAAAAAAGAAAAGATATTTTTTGTTCTTCATTTAAATAGTAGTATAAATACCCACATAGTGATGAAAGTATCTTGTCAGTAATTTACAAAGTTAAAAAAAACATTTATTTAAATATAATCATTTCTCAAATAGTAATAAAGTCACTTAATATAATGTACACATACATCTGCAATGCTCTTTAAAGGGAGTATTCACATTTTTAAAGTATCTTCACTCTATACATTTGTATACAAAGTTAAAAAAAAACTTTCAGAGCATTTTCCCCCATTTGTGTGATGTGAGCTATTACCTGAATATTAATAACTGCCTGTCCTTGAAGAGGAGGCACTCCCTGGTCACTGGCAATTACAGTCACCCTGTAAGAAGGTCCGTAATCGTGTGAAAGTGCTCGAGTCGTTCTTATTTCACCACTGTTGGCATCAATCTTGAAGTGATCAGAACTATCTTCTACACATACACACACACACACACAAAATTAAGAAATTAATGTTAGTTACTAATGCAGAATACAGAGAATTAATTAATACAAATATATCTGTGATCATTTGGGAGATTTATTTACCTTAGCACTCTGTGAGAATATGAACATAAGGATTATATGAAAAATATAGACAAGAAATGCAGCAGATTACACAAGCTTTATTATGGAAATTTTCACATACTAAAAGTTAGACAATGATATAATGAACTTTCACGTGCCTATCACTTAGCTCCAGTATTTATCAGCCTATGTTCCACAACATTCAGCAGTACCAATCCTGGGCATATATCCTGACAAAACTATAATTCAAAAAGATACATGTGCTTCTATAGTCATAGCAGCACCATTCACAACAGCCAGGATACAGAAACAACCTAAATGTCCATCGACAGGAGAATAGGTAAAAAAGATGCAGATTTTATACACAATGGAATATTACTCAGCCATAAAAAGACTGAAATAATGCCATTTGCAACAGCATGGATGGACCTAGAGATCATCATAAAGTGAAGTAAGTCAGACACAGAAAGACAAATACCATTTGATATCACTTATACGTCAAATCTAAAATGTGACACAATGAACCATTCAATATCACAGTAATCCAAGTCTATGCCCCAACCAGTAATGCTGAAGAAGCTGAAGTTGAACGGTTCTATGAAGACCTACAAGACCTTTTAGAACTAACACCCAAAAAAGATGTCCTTTTCATTACAGGGGACTGCAATGCAAAATTAGGAAGTCAAGAAACACCTGGAGTAACAGGCAAATTTGGCCTTGGAATACGGAATGAAGCAGGGCAAAGACTAATAGAGTTTTGCCAAGAAAATGCACTGGTCATAACAAACACCCTCTTCCAACAACACAAGAGAAGACTCTATACATGGACATCACCAGATGGTCAACACTGAAATCAGATTGATTATATTCTTTGCAGCCAAAGATGGAGAAGCTCTATACAGTCAGCAAAAACAAGACCAGGAGCTGACTGTGGCTCAGACCATGAACTCCTTATTGCCAAATTCAGACTTCAATTGAAGAAAGTAGGGAAAACCACTAGACCATTCAGGTATGACCTAAATCAAATCCCTTATGATTATACAGTGGAAGTGAGAAATAGATTAGAGGGCCTAGATCTGATAGATAGAGTGCCTGATGAACTATGGAATGAGGTTCGTGACATTGTACAGGAGACAGGGATCAAGACCATTCCCATAGAAAAGAAATGCAAAACAGCAAAATGGCTGTCTGGGGAGGCCTTACAAATGGCTGTGAAAAGAAGAGAAGTGAAAAGCAAAGGAGAAAAGGAAAGATATAAACATCTGAATGCAGAGTTCCAAAGAATAGCAAGAAGAGATAAGAAAGACTTCTTCAGTGATCAATGCAAAGAAACAGAGGAAAACAACAGAATGGGAAAGACTAGGGATCTCTTCAAGAAAATCAGAGATACCAAAGGAACATTTCATGCAAAGATGAGCTCGATAAAGGACAGAAATGGTATGGACCTAACAGAAGCAGAAGATATTAAGAAGAGATGGCAAGAATACACAGAATAACTATACAAAAAAGATCTTCACGACCCAGATAATCACGATGGTGTGATTACTGACCTAGAGCCAGACATCCTGGAATGTGAAGTCAAGTGGGCCTTAGAAAGCATCACTACGAACAGAGCTAGTGGAGGTCATGGAATTCCAGTTGAGCTATTCCAAATCCTGAAAGATGATGCTGTGAAAGTGCTGCACTCCATATGCCAGCAAATTTGGAAAACTCAGCAGTGGCCACAGGACTGGAAAAGGTCAGTTTTCATTCCAATCCCAAAGAAAGGCAATGCCAAAGAATGCTCAAACTATTGCACAGTTGCACTCATCTCACACGCTAGTAAAGTAATGCTCAAAATTCTCCAAGCCAGGTTCAGCAATATGTGAACCGTGAAATTTCTGATATACAAGCTGGTTTTAGAAAAGGCAGAGGAACCAGAGATTAAAATGCAAACATCTGCTGGATCATGGAAAAAGCAAGAGAATTCCAGAAAAGCATCTATTTCTGCTTTACTGACTATGCCAAAGCCTTTGACTGTGTGGATCCCAATAAACTGTGGAAAATTCTGAAAGAGATGGGAATACCAGACCACCTGACCTGCCTCTTGAGAAATTTGTATGCAGGTCGGGAAGCAACAGTTAGAACTGGACATGGAACAACAGACTGGTTCCAAATAGGAAAAGGAGTTCGTCAAGGCTGTATATTGTCACCCTGTTTATTTAACTTATATGCAGAGTACATCATGAGAAATGCTGGACTGGAAGAAACACAAGCTGGAATCAAGATTGCCGGGAGAAATATCAATAACCTCAGATATGCAGATGACACCACCCTTATGGCAGAAAGTAAAGAGGAACTCAAAAGCCTCTTGATGAAGGTGAAAGTGGAGAGTGAAAAAGTTGGCTTAAAGCTCAACATTCAGAAAACGAAGATCATGGCATCTGGTCCCACCACTTCATGGGAAATAGATGGGGAAACAGTGTCAGACTTTATTTTTCTGGCCTCCAAAATCACTACAGATGGTGACTGCAGCCATGAAATTAAAAGACGCTTACTCCTTGGAAGGAAAGTTAGGACCAACCTAGATAGCATATTCAAAAGCAGAGACATTACTTTGCCAACAAAGGTCCGTCTAGTCAAGGCTATGGTTTTTCCTGTGGTCATGTATGGATGTGAGAGTTGGACTGTGAAGAAGGCTGAGTGCCCAAGAATTGATGCTTTTGAACTGTGGTGTTGGAGAAGACTCTTGAGAGTCCCTTGGACTGCAAGAAGATCCAAGCAGTCCATTCTGAAGGAGATCAGCTCTGGGATTTCTTTGGAAGGACTGATGCTAAAGCTGAAACTCCAGTACTTTAGCCACCTCATGCAAAGAGTTGACTCATTGGAAAAGACCCTGATGCTGGGAGGGATTGGGGGCAGGAGGAGAAGGGGATGACAGAGGATGAGATGGCTGGATGGCATCACTGACTCGATGGACGTGAGTCTGAGTGAACTCTGGGAGTTGGTGGTGGACAGGGAGGCCTGGCGAGCTGCGATTCATGGGGTCGCAAAGAGTCGCACACGACTGAACGACTGCTCTGATCTGATGAAACAGAAACAGGCTCACAAACACAGAGAGCAGACTGGTAGCCAAGGGGCAGGAAGGCAGGGACTCGGTGGATGTGGGATTAGCATATGCAAACCACCATACAAAGAATGGACAAATAACAAGGACCTACTGTATGGCACAGGCAATTATATTCAATATCCTATAATAAACCATATGGAAAAAGATAAAAAATAATATTTGTTAACTCATGGCTAATATTATTAGGCATTCAGATATTTCCCTTCCCTGTCTGCTCTTGCAGCAAATCTCAGAAATGATATCATTTCTTCTGCATAGTTTTCAACACACATCTCTCAAAGATAAGGAAAAATGTAATTATAGTATTATATTTTTAAAAATTAGTAATAATTCCTTCATATTATCAAATTTCTAGTTATTTTTAAAATTTCCAACTGTCTCAAATATTTTTTAGCCAACTCAAATTAGGTTTAACATAAACTCCATATGCGCATATCTCTTTGGTCTATCTCTTCCTGTCATCCATTTATTTATTTTTATTTATTTTGCAACTCATCTGCTGAAGAATTGACTATGTATCCTGAGGCTTCCCCTGGTCTAGATTTGCCTGTTGCTTATCTCCAACATGTAGCTTAAATATGTTCTTCTGTCCTCTATGTTTTCCTTAAATTGGGAGGTAGATGTAGATAATTAATCAGATTTGGGTTCATTTTAGAGGGAAGACTGCTTCTTAAGTGCTGTGCTGTGTTTTCCTTCAGAGGCGCATGTCTGATTGTCTCTTTTTGTGATGGGGGCACCAGTTGGTACACAGCCTAGATCCATTAATGATTCACTAAATGTTATGAAGTTTAACATTCTGAGTTTAAGATGCCATCTTCATTTATTGGCTGGAATATATTACTCAAGAGAATCGTCTTCTTACCTGTTTATTGGTAACCCACTGGGGCAGTTCATTATAGGAAAATTCAGGATACATGTTTGATAGTAAAATTTTATTTAACAGTATTCAAAATAATGGATTGATTTACTAACATCCTTCAGTACTCCAACTATGATCATTAAAGGTTTGTTTAGCTTGTTTTAAGAATCATTAAACAGACATTTAAACACATTATAAATGGGTAAATCTATTGCCATTGTTACCCCTAATGATGTTCATACTGTTTCATCTCTTATCATTCAGTCCAGTTCAGTTCAGTCGCTCAGTCATGTCTGACTCTTAGCGACTCCATGAATCACAGCACAACAGGCCTCCCTGTCTATCACCAACTCCCAGAGTTCACTCAGACTCATGTGCATCGAGTCAGTGATGCCATCCAGCCATCTCATCCTCTGTTGTCCCCTTCTCCTCCTGCCCCCAATCCCTCCCAGCATCAGGGACTTTTCCAACGAGTCAACTCTTCGCATGAGGTGGCCAAAGTACTGGAGTTTCAGCTTCAGCATCAGTCCTTCCAATGAACACCCAGGACTGATCTCCTCTAGGATGGACTGGTTGGACCTCCTTGCAGTCCAAGGGACCCTCAAGAGTCTTCTCCAACACCACAGTTCAAAAGCATCAATTCTTTGGCGCTCAGCCTTCTTCACAGTCCAATTCTCACATCCATACATGCCCAGTGGAAAAACCATAACCTTGACTAGACGGACCTTTGTTGGCAAAGTAATATCTCTGCTTTTGAATATGCTATCTAGGTTGGTCATAACTTTCCTTCCAAGAAGTAAGCATCTTTTAATTTCATGGCTGCAATCACATTTGCAGTGATTTTGGAGCCCAAAAAAATAAAGTCTGACACTGTTTCCCCATCTATTTCCCATGAAGTGATGGGACCAGATGCCATGATCTTAGTTTTCTGAATGTTGGGTTTTAAGCCAGCTTTTTCACTCTCCTCTTTCATTTTCATCAAGAGGCTTTTGAGTTCCTCTTCACTTTCTGCCATAAGGGTGGTGTCATCTGCATATCTGAGGTTATTGATATTTCTCCTGGCAGTCTTGAATCCAGCTTGTCCTTCTTCCAGACCAGCATTTCTCATGATGTACTCTGCATATAAGTTAAATAAGCAGGGTGACAATATGCAGCCTTGACATACTCCTTTGCCTATTTGGAACCAGTCTGTTGTTCCATGTCCAGTTCTCACTGTTGCTTCCTGACCTGCATATAGGTTTCTCAAGAGGCAGGTCAGGTGGTCTGGTATTCCCATATCTTGAAAAATTTTCCACAGTTTATTGTGATCCACACAGTCAAAGGCTTTGGCATAGTCCATAAAGCAGAAATAGATGTTTTTCTGGAACTCTTTTGCTTTTTCCATGATCCAGGGATGTTGGCAACTTGATCTCTGGTTCCTCTGACTTTTCTGAAACCAGCTTGAACATCTGGAAGTTCACGGTTCACGTATTGCTGAAGCCTGGCTTGGAAAATTTTGAGCATTACTTTACTAGCATGTGAGATGAGTGCAATTGTGCAGTAGTTTGAGCATTCTATGGCATGGCCTTTCTTTGGGATTGGAATGAAAACTGACCTTTTCCAGTCCTGTGGCCACTGCTGAGTTTTCCAAATTTGCTGGCATATGGAGTGCAGCACTTTCACAGCATCACCTTTCAGGATTTGAAATAGCTCAACTGGAATTCCATCACCTCCACTAGCTTTGTTAGAATCTTCTTAAAGGTGGTTCCCAGGGCTTCCCAGGTGGTGCTAGTGGTAAAGAACCTGCCTGCCAATGCAGGAGACATAAGAGATATGGGTTCAACCCCTGGGTTGGGAAGATCCCCTGGAGAAGGGCATGGCAACCCACTCCAGTATTCTTGCCTGGGGAATCCCATGGAGAGAGGAGCCTGATGGGCTATAGTCCACGAGGTTGCGCAGAGTTGGACACGACTGATGTGACTTAGCACGCATGCACAAAGGTGGTTCCCAAGTCTTTGATATGATCTAGTCATCTTTAGCAGCCTCCTGGTATCTGGTTTAACAAAATGTTACAGACTCATCTTGAAGATTTCCTGTCTGAGACCTGGAGTCAGTCATTTCTCCAAGGACTCCTGGTTTCTTCCACGGAACACAGTGTTGGGAGGTTGTATTCTGCTCATTGCCTCTGGGTCACTCATTCTTTCTAGGCCATCTTCAGTGGACAGAGAATACACACGCACACACTAAAAGATGTCACAAGTTCATATTGATATTTCTAATTCAAACTGATTTTGGTAGGGTTTTTTTTCTAGTTTGTTAAATAATAGATTTGTATTCTTTGATAAAATCTTAATATTTCGAACAATCCAAAAAACTCAAAGTCTGGGCCAGTCATGACTCTCTTTCTTTCTTTTATTCAGCTGTCAATGAGTCATTATGATACAACAGACACTTTACCAGTTATAGAGGAAATAAAGGCAAATAAAAAAGCACTCCTGCCCTTAAGAAAGTCAGAGTATAGAGCAGGAAATTATGTAACACTTGCTGGTTGTGATATCTATGCTTCGATCCATTTACTTCATTCTCATAGGATATAAACAAAGATATGTATATGTATATGTGTGTGTATATATATATATGTAAACAAGATATATATGTTCCCATTATATTGATTTTTATCTTGTTTTTTTAATCTTATATTTTGTAGTTGCTTCTATTTTGCAATTGGATGAAGTTAAAGCAAGGGTATGAATACATAATAGATAACACCATATTTTTATATTGCTATGTCCCAAGTATCAGATTAAAGACTAATTTTTTTTAAATCAACATTTCAAACTTTCAGAAATATATGATGACCATCCATGGAAACACTTCCAGCTTGGTAAAGTCCCAATATTTATTCAAAAGTTTTAAAGAAATGACAAAATATAAGTACAGCAGAGAACCTGTGTATACCTCCAAATTTCATTCCTCTTTTTCTTCTCTATGGACAGCCTCTGTTCTAAAGTGGAGATGTATCTCTCTAGTCCATATATTCATGGACAATTCCTAGGATGGTTGTGTTTCTTTCCAAATAATGGCATCACAGAAGGATTATAGTTTAACTTGTGTGTGTATCTGTCTTTCTCTCTACAACACCATTCACTGTCCCTGAACAATGCCCTCTGTCACCTTCCCAAGCATGAACATGATTTGCATTTTCATTTCTTTCTGCTTTCAGGTCTTTCATCAATATTTTGTAATTTTCTACACAAAGGTCTGTTACTCCAGGTGTTTGTTGACTTCCTACTTTTGCATTCCAGTCCCCTATAATGAAAAGGACATCTTTTTTGAGTGTTAGTTCTAAAAGCTCTTGTAGGTCTTCACAGAACCGTTCAACTTCAGCTTTTTCAGTGTTACTGGTTGGGGCATAGACTTGGATTACTGTGATATTGAATGGTTTGCCTTGGAAAGACTAGAGATCTCTTCAAGAAAATTAGAGATACCAAGGGAACATTTCATGCAAAGATGGGCTTGATAAAGGACAGAAATGGTATGGACCTAACAGAAGCAGAAGATATTAAGAAGAGATGGCAAGAATACACAGAAGAACTGTACAAAAAAGATCTTCACGACCCAGATAATCATGACGATGTGATCACTGACCTAGAGCCAGACATCCTGGAATGTGAAGTCAAGTGGGCCTTAGAAAGCATCACTATGAACAAAGCTAGTGGAGGTGATGGAATTCCAGTTGAACTCTTTCAAATCCTGAAAGATGATGCTGTGAAAGTGCTGCACTTAACATACCAGCAAATTTGGAAAACTCAGCAGTGGCCACAGGACTGGAAAAGGTCAGTTTTCATTCCAATGCCAAAGAAAGGCAATGCCAAAGAATGCTCAAACTACTGCACAATTGCACTCATCTCACACGCTAGTAAAGTAATGCTCAAAATTCTCCAAGCCAGGTTTCAGCAATATGTGAACCGTGAACTTCCTGATGTTCAAGCTGGCTTTAGAAAAGGCAGAGGAAGCAGAGATCAAATTGCCAACATCCCTGGATCATGGAAAAAGCAAGAGAGTTCCAGAAAAACATCTATTTCTGCTTTATTGACTATGCCAAAGCCTTTGACTGTGTGGATCACAATAAACTGTGGAAAATTCTGAAAGAGATGGGCATACCAGACCACCTGATCTGCCTCTTGAGAAATTTGTATGCAGGTCAGGAAGCAACAGTTAGAACTGGACATGGAACAACAGACTGGTTCCAAATAGGAAAAGGAGTACGTCAAGGCTGTATATTGTCACCCTGCTTATTTAACTTATATGCAGAGTACATCATGAGAAACGATGGGCTGGAAGAAACACAAGCTGGAATCAAGATTGCCGGGAGAAATATCAATAACCTCAGATATGCAGATGACACCACCCTTATGGCAGAAAGTGAAGAGGAACTAAAAAGCCTCTTGATGAAAGTGAAAGTGAAAGTGACGAATGAAAAAGTTGGCTTAAAGCTCAACATTCAGAAAACTAAGATCATGGCATCCGGCCCCATCACTTCATGGGAAATAGATGGGGAAACAGTGGAAACAGTGTCAGACTTTATTTTTGGGGGGCTCCAAAATCACTGCAGATGGTGATTGCAGCCATGAAATTAAAAGATGTTTACTCCTTGGAAGAAAAATTATGACCAACCTACATAGCAGAGACATTACTTTGCCAACAAAGGTCTGTCTAGTCAAAGCTATGGTTTTTCCAGTGGTCATGTATGGATGTGAGAGTTGGACTGTGAAGAAGGCTGAGCGCCAAAGAATTGATGCTTTTGAACTGTGGTGTTGGAGAAGACTCTTGAGAGTCCCTTGGACTGCAAGGAGATCCAACCAGTCCATTCTGAAGGAGATCAGCCCTGGGATTTCTTTGGAAGGAATAATGCTAAAGCTGAAACTCCAGTACTTTGGCCACCTCATGCAAAGAGTTGACTCATTGGAAAAGACTCTGATGCTGGGAGGGATTGGGGGCAGGAGGAAAAGGGGATGACAGAGGATGAGATGGCTGGATGGCATCACTAACTCAATGGACGTGAGTCTGGGTGAACTCTGGGAGTTGGTGATGGACAGGGAGACCTGGCGTGCTGTGATTCACGGGGTTGCAAAGAGTCAGACGCGACTGAGCGACTGAACTGAACACAAAGGTCTTGAATATATTTTACTGAAATTTCCCTCCCTATGCTTTTCATCAAGATGATTCTGATTTGGAAGGGAAACATTTAATTTGTGGATCCTCCTTTAAAGAGAATAGGACAATATTCCCATCCCAGAGAAGCCCCAGCAAGTGAAGAACCATGAAGCCTAAACTTCATAATCTTTGAAGCAAACCAGACCCTACACCCTATGATTTTCTTTGTTATAGTGAATCAAACCTTTGAAATCCTGCTTAGTTTTTTAAATGCTAGTGATTTTTGTATATTGACATTGCTCCCAGAAATTTTTTATGCTATTGATTCCAATGGTTTGCCTGTAGCATATTTGGGGTTTTCCATGCAGGCAATTAACTTATCTGCAGGTAAGAGCAATGTTGTCTCTTGCTTCCCTATGTTTGTATCAAACATGACACAGCAAAAACTGCCTTTTAAAATCGTATAAAGACACAATGTCAGCTAAAGGTAATCATTGGATCCAATCACAGGAATGCAATGCCTGTGCATTCTCAAAAAATAAAAAACAAAAAAAAACATAAACATAAGCCTGTCTCAGTAAAATTCCCACATACACATACATGAGTGTACAGATGTGATATTTTGAGTATGATTGACTCTGACCTGAAGAATATTTAATTTTGATAGAGATTCACAGGTGCTTGGTATTTATAATCATGTGTCTTTATGGGGAAGTGTTAGTCACTCAGTTGTGTCTGACTCTCTGCAACCCCATGGACTAGACAGCCCACCACACTCCTCTGTCATGGAATTCTCTAGGCACAAATACTGGAGTGGGCATCTTCCCAGCTCAGGGATTGAACCTGGGTCTCCTGCATTACAAGCAGATTCTTTACCATCTGAGCCACCAGGGAAGCCCTGTCTTTATATGTCTTTATACTCAATATCATTTTTTATACATTAACTATTAATAGTGCTTTCCTCAATAAAAGCTGATTTGCATTTTTAGATTATTGAAAATTATTCATTTAAAGTGGATGATTGGTTGATTTCTCTTTAGGACATGAAAAAAATGTATGATTTTACAGTAAACTTTAAAATTCTTTTTTAAAAAGGTGATTCTAAAATGCAACAAAGTTATTTTGTGTGCAATTTGGTGTTATTTTCAGCATTAACTATTTTCTCAGAAGGAGGCAGATGTTTGGTAGACAGCGGAGAAAATGCTAAAAGCTCTTAATCCTATATGAATAGTAACTTTTACCTGAAGATACCGAATATATAACTTCTGCATTGTTTCCCTCATCAAGATCCTTTGCAAACACAGTTGTAACCAACATATTTACTGGCTGACCTTCCAGAACCTGTCATTAAGACAAATGAATGACAAATTAGTAGGTAAAATTTAAACAAGAAATATCGATGAAACTTGAAAGAACACAATGCTCCTGTTATTTTTAAACTACTTTTAAACTCACACATAATTCAAATGTCTACCATATAAAGGTTATATGAATGTAAATCCATGAAAAGAATCCATATTACATATTTAAATGTTTCATTCAATTTGAACAAATTATCTGCAGCATTTAAACTAATTTTGAGAGGAAAAAAAGGAAATAAAATTGACTACAAAATTTCAGATTTTTGACGCAAGAAGCAACAGTTAGAACCAGACATGGAACAATGGACTGGTTCAAAATTGGTAAAGGTGTACGTCAAGGCTGTACATTGTCACACTACTTATTTAACTTATATGCAGAGTACATCATGCGAAATGCCGGACTGGATGAAGCACAATCTGGAATTAAGATTGCAGGGAGAAATATCAATAACCTCAGATATGCAAATGACATCACCCTTACAGCAGAAAGTGAAGAGAAACTGAAGAGGCTTTTGATGGAGGTGAAACGGGAGAGTGAAAAAGCTGGCTTAAAACTCAGCATTCAAAAAACGAAGATCATGGCATCCAGTTCTATCACTTCATGGCAAATAGATAGGGAAACAATGGAAACAGGGACAGACTTTATTTTCTTGGGCTCCAAAATCACTGCAGATGGTGATTGCAGTCATGAAATTAAACACGCTTGCTCCTTAAAAGAAAAGCTATGACCAACCTAGACAGCACATTAAAAAAGAGAGACTCTACTTTGCCAACAAAGATGCATATAGTCAAATGGCTTTTTCAGTAGTCATGTATGGATGTGAAAATTGGACCATAAAGAAGCCTGAGGGCTGAAGAACTGATGCTTTTGAACTGTGCTGTTGGAGAAGACTCTTGAGAGTCCCTTGAACTGCAAGGAGGTCCAACCAGTCCATCCTAGAGGCAATCAGTCCTGGGTGTTCATTGGAAGGACAGGTGCTGAAGTCCAATACTTTGGCCACCCGATATGAAGAGCTGACTTATTAGAAAAGACCTTGATTCTGGGAAAGATTGAAGGCGGGAGGAGAAGGGGATGACAGAGGATGAGATGGTAGGATGGCATCACTGACTCAGTGGACATGAGTTTGAGTGCGCTCCAGGAGATGGTGAAGGACAGAGAAGCCTGGTGTGCTGCAGTCCATGGGGTCCCTAAGAGTCAGTCACAACTGAGTGACTGAACAACAAAAAGGATTCTAGCTTCTTATTCATCACCTTCTTAGGGCATTTTTAAAGGTTTGAAACATGCTAAAGATAAACATAGACTATTATTCCAGGAAAAGTATCTTATTATTTAACAGAAACTTTCCTGGAATACTGAAATACACATGTAGAACTGAACTCCTAGCTTCTGTTCTCCTGCCTAATTAAGCTATGAAATTGCTTGGGGCTTCCCTGATGGCTCAGCAGGTAAAGAATCCTCCTACAACACAAGAGATGCAGGAGATGTGGGTTCAGTCCTTGGGTCAGGAAGACCTCCTTGATGGAGGGCATGGCACCCCACTCCAGTATTCTTGCCTGGAAAATCCCATGGACAGAGGAACTGGCGGGCTACGATCCACAGGGTCGTAAAGAGCCAGACATGACTAAAACGACTGAGCACACTATACACGTGTCATGCATAAAATGAAATAATATAAAATCATAAGGATGGTATCATAATGCTCCACGATGGCAGAATTTTCCTTAAATATGATTTTGGAAGATGAGTTTAAAGTTATTAACTTCCTCAATACCTTTTTTGTGTTTTTCAACATGTATATCTGAGCTTAATTTGAATGTTCAATTATTTTAGAGCAATAGCTTCCAAACTTTTTATTTATATAACTTTTTATTTATATATAAATTCATACTTATTTTAAAAGAAGTATGAGTACCTTCAAGGTACATTTATCAATTATCTACATGAACTAACATGCTAATTTTTTATGTACATTATAAAACATACAAAAATATCGAAATGAAAAACATAAGATCACATAAATGTAATTAGAAGTTTTCGCATTTGCCTGCAAAGATCAAATGTTACAATCTTTGGGTGCATATCAGTCGCAAAGAGTTGGACACGACTGAGCATCTGAGCACACGTGCACCCTTCACTTTAAAACTACAGATTGTTCTGTCTTCAACTAACCGGCTCAAAGATGGTTTTCAGTTGAGCTCTAAACAAAGAAAGGCATGAATATTACTGAAAAAAAAAAAGATCCATGTCTGAGCACTACTGATAATGAAGTACCGTTATGTTTGCATACAACAAACAGAACCACATTATCATAAAACAACTGAATGTGTGATCCCAAATAGAACATATAAGCATTTTCTTTTTTAAATTTATTAATTTTTTAATTGGAGGACAATTGCTTTACAGTATTGTGTTGGTTTCTGCCATGAATCAGCTATAGGTATATGTTTTTTCTAATAATTATAGGTTTCACATTTAGGTCTTTAATCCATTTTGAATTTATTTTTGTATATTACCATATGTGAAGTAGATCACCAGTCTAGGTTCGATGTATGAGACAGGGTGCTCAGGGCCAGTGCACTCGGATGAGCCTGAGGGATAGGATGGGGAGGAAGGTGGGAAGGGGGTTCAGGATGGGGGACACATTTACACCCGTGGCTGATTTATGTCAATGTATGGCAAAAACCACCACAATACTGTAAAGTAATTAATTAAAAAAATAATTGTAGGTTTCTATGACATGTGGACAATTCTAAATCTAAAAATGTATGCATTTCCACAGCAAGACTGACTGGGTAAGTTCATGCTTTTGACCACAAGATGGTGCTCAAAACTAGTGACCAAAAATAATACAACTGCTGCATTCCACATACCTTGATGTACAGTTCCTTCCCAGCGAGGCACTGTGGGAAATACGGCCTGTTGTCATTGATGTCAGTAACTGAGACATGCACCAGCGTGGTGGCGCTGCGCGGAGGGGAGCCGTGGTCGCTCACCAGGACGGCGACCTGGTGGTGCGCGCGCTGCTCGTGATCCAGGGCCACCCAGCTGATCAGCTCCCCTGAGGAGCACAAAGCAGCGTGAGAGAAGATGCCACTTGTACCAGAATTCTGGCGTTAAGAACCCCATCCAGACCAATGCCCAGAAAGGAAAATCAGATACAAAGCTCTAAGAGCACAACTTCCAAAAGCACATTCTTTCGTAATCTAGCTCCACTGCTGAACGAATTTTCTGAAGTTTCTTCTGTCATCTTCAATTTGTCATTCTTTATATTTCAAATTATCTACCATGAACCATTTGAACTAAAGAATGTATAAAGTTATTTATTACTATCTCACAAAATATATGTATAGTGAGCATAATGACTTCCCAAATAACTTCATGCTTTACAAACCATATTTTGCATAGTCTTGCTCAAAACTGTCTTCTAGACTATGTCCCTCATGTTTCATCCCACAAACTCAGGCATAAAATTGTAAATGCTTCTACATACTACGAAGGGCCATCTCCCACTGCAGAGTTCCACCAGGAATTAATTTCCTCACTATCTTTGAAAATATGAATTTGTGAGAAAGTAATCATGAAGAAACTATTACCTAACATTGCCATTTCTAAGATTTTTTTTTTTTTTGCCCTCGTCCTCCAAATGAAATGACTATGTGAAAAACAAAAAGTGAAATCAGGAACAAAAAAATTCATATTTGGAAAAGTTGCTGAATTGGTGAAGCTAAAATGCAGTGTTTACATATCCCTTTACTATGTCAACTGTATTTATAAAGTATTTACTGTTTGATTCTAACAAAAATGACAAAGACAACATCTGCATTTTTAAAGTTCCAAAATATAATTCTCAGAAAACCCTAAATGCTGAATAGCAGACTTTCACTTGATGAACCAACTCTGACTGACAAGTAGCAGCTATTTGGAAAAGACTGGGAGGCTCAGCCAAGGATGGGCGTGAGGGCGCCATGCAGGGTTCTGAGGAAGAGGGTTGCTACCAAGGCTGCCTGGAGTCCTGGATGTGGAGAGCACACGTGCTGGCCACACTCTGGAGGATGCCCTCAACCCCGCATTGCCACACTGTCCCCAGCCCTGGTGAAGAGGAACAGTTTATGAGTATGTAGACTTCCAAGCCCCTTCATACACTTTAACTCTTCACCCCCCAGAGCAGGCCATGGAGCATGGCAGGAATTCTCTCTTCTAGTCAAGGAGAAGGCAATGGTACCCCACTCCAGTACTCTTGCCTGGAAAATCCCATGGACAGAGGAGCCTGGTAGGCTGCAGTCCATGGGGTCGCTAACAGTCGGACACAACTGAGCGACTTCAGTTTCACTCTTTACTTTCATGCATTGGAGAAGGAAATGGCAACCCACTCCAGTGTTCTTGCTTGGAGAATCCCAGGGAAGGGGGAGCCTGGTGGGCTGCCGTCTATGGGGTCGCAGAGTCTGACACAACTGAAGTGACTTAGCAGCAGCAGCAGCAGCAGTCAAGGTAAGGAAACTGCCCTAAAATGAAGCTTCTTGCTTCTAGCCATGCAACAATTCTAAGAATGGACACCTGGTCTTCTGAATCTGGGCACTGAACTGACTGTGGGAGAGAGAAGATCATGCGGGGACCAAATGTATATTTTATTTCCAAAAAAATAAATTGCTGAGTGAAACAGAAGACCTAAGAGAACTATTCAGCACATGGAAGTAAAGAGCAAGCAGGACCATCCTGGCAGCAGTGCAGTTTGTGCCCTGCTGGGGGCGCCCAGCTCAGGAGGGAATGGGATCTGAGATGCAGCTTGCCATCTTAGCAGGCCTTGTGTCCTGGGGTAGAGCGCCATCTGCTGGAGGAAGGGGCACCTTTTCCTAACTCACACAGTGGGCACTTAGAAGGTAATTTGAATTTAATTCAAATTGGGTCCCACTACAGTCCATGGGTCACAGACCGAGCAACTCACATACACACACACACACACACACACACACACACATAGAGCAAAGGGCAACATGTATAAGGACCACAGTATGAATGGTGCCTCTTGGAAATGTACAAAGTGGTAACCTTCTCACTTCTTTTTAGCCCCATGACCTTGGGCATGTTATTTGAGCTATGCAGGTCTCAGTTTCTGCAGCTAAATGGTTGCAGTATAAACACAGTTAATTTGTAGGTAGTTGCAGGAATTAAGGTCCTTGTAAATTTATATAAATTTTAAAATATAATAAAATTTGTATACTTAATTAAGACTTGAAAAAAAAACCTCATGGGTAAATATTTGCCCATTCCCCATGGTTCCTTGAAAAAAAAATGAGAATGGGGAAATATATCAAATGAATAATTTTGAAATTTAATTAATGTATTATTTTCTAGTTCTCCATCGATGACATTTATGTTTTATAAAATATTATTTGAAAAATTTAAAGACATCTACAAGTGAAAAAATATTGTGGGGGAGATTCGACTTTACACAAGAGTTTATCCAGTCAGTTCTCACTGTAGCTCTAATTCAAAACGAGAAGCATGTATGGACAGGCAGTATGTGGGTGTGAGGCAAGGAAGCATGGATCATTCTAGGAAAAATTCTTTTCAATTTTGACTTTACTTTAAAATCACAATACTGTCATCAAGTATTTACTAAAAACTGCAATTTTAACTATATAGTTGCACTAGTGTTATAACTTAGATTTGGGTTTTGTCAATTCCAATTTTAAAGCAATAAGTGCAAGCTACAAAATGCTACCTGTATTAGGATTCATCTTGAAGAATTTTTCATCGGACAAAAGGAAATATGATAGCTGTCCATTCTTTCCGGAGTCTCTGTCAATTGCTGTGATTTTGCCTATTACCCCTTGGGGCATAGGACTCTCCTGGACTTTCAAAAACAGTACCTCGTGCCAGAAGGTAGGGGAATTGTCATTCTCATCCAGGACATGAACAGTTACTGAAGTGCTCACATTTTGTGACAATTTGTCCTCTGGGATCCAGGCAAAAACTCTAAAATTATACATTTGCGTGGATTCATAGTCAAGCTGTCGCCGCAAATAAATCCAACCTGTGAAAGGATGGACGCCAAACGCAGCGGAATCCGTGCTGGGCTCCAACCAGTACACGAGCTGCGGGGGAGCTCCCTGCGGGCCCAATGGGTGGGCCCGAATGCGCAGGACTGGGGTCATTGGCGAGAGCGACTCACTCACTTCCACTTGATAGACCAAATGCTCAAACATCAAAGACGGGCTTCGCTCCTGTCCCGCGATAATGACTGTCAGCACCAGCAGGGAGGCCCGAGAAGGAACGCCGAGGTCCTGGGCCACCAGGGTCAGCGTGCACGCCTGCGGCTGAGCGCCAGACAGGCTCCGGTTGAGGTACACCACGCCGAGCCCCGCGTCCATGGAAAAGAGGCTCGGGCTCTGGCGCGCAATGGAGTAGCGGAGGAGCCCGTTGAGCCCGCTGTCTCTGTCTTCTGCACGGGCACGGTATAGGGCTGTGCCAGGCAGCGTGCTCTGAGACACTGTAACCTCATCGGAGGCTTTGGGAAACACCGGGGGGTTGTCATTGACATCGATGACGGTTATATTGATCTCTGTGCTGCTGCAGGCGGGGGAGCTGCCAAGCTGTGCCTGGACGGTAAGCACAACCACGGGCTGCGCTTCGTGATCCAGAGGCTTCTGGGTTCGAATGGTGCCCAGCCATGGGTGAATGGAGAACGTGCCGTCCAGATTGCCAGAGGAGATCCTATAAAAAATTGGCTCGGAGGAATCTGAAAAGAAAAAGAAAAAAAAAAAAAAAAGAAAGGACGAAATTAAAGGAGAAGGCAATCACTTTAGGCTAAAAGAACATACCTACTAGGAACACTAAGAACTGAAAGCACTAATGTGTATCACATACATGGAGAATGCTGTGCAATGTCGCAAGTCTTCCTCGGCTCTCCAACCCCTGTTGTAAGTGAACACATGGTCTCTCAAGTATCAGTAGACAAAAGTACTGTCCCGGGACAAGGAGAAAGCCACGAGTTTCACCATTTTCCTTCCCTCTTCTTGAATTAAGTAAAACAGAAAGATATTCAGAAAATAATGTGGATGCCTATATTTGAGGAAGCAAAGTCAAGTATTTCCTACTCCAAGGGATATTCCCCACCCAGGGGTCTAACCCAAGTCTCTTGTATGGAGGGAGACTCCCGCATTGCAGATGGATTCTTTACCAATCAAGCCACTAGGGAAGCCCCTTCTCTATAATAGCTACTGACAAAAGGCAAATACCATCCCCAAAAGTTAAGGAAAGAAGACGAGAAGGTTTAGGGTTAGGGAGCAGGATGGGCTTCCCTGGTGCCTCGGATAGTAAAGAATCCATCTACAATGCAGGAGACCTGGGTTCAATCCCTGAGATGGGAAGATTCCCTGGAGAAGGGAATGGAAACCCACTCCAGTATTCTTACCTGGAGAGGACCATAAACAGAGCAGCCTGGTGGGCTACAGTCCAAGGGGTCTCAAAGCGTCAGTCATGACTGAAGGACTAACACTTTTACTAGGGAGCAGGATAAAATCTTTGAACAAGTAATTCACTTCTAGGAATTTTTCTTGCAGAGAAACCTCTACAAGTCATATAAAGATATTTGCTTGAGTATTATTTGGACTAGCAAAAATAACTGTAAATCATTCAAATTGATAGCAAAAAGAAAATGTTTAAATAAAGCATATTTTATACATATAAGTTGAAATACTAGGCAACTTTTTAAAATGAGATGGAATGATGTCCAGTTTCTTGGAAAAAGGTCCTCAATACACAAACTGGGGAAGTAGGGGGATGGGGGGAAGGTTGTTGTAGAACAGCAAATACAGTTGGATGTGTTTTCATAAAATTTTTTTGAAGTCTGTGTGTCTGTGAAATGCAGTGGGTTAAAAGTACCCATTACTTTTGTGATTTAAAAAAGTAGGATAAAAATAATGTTGAAAGAACAAAGAGCAAGCCATAGATTGTATGGTCTCAATTCTTGCACGGAGAAAAGGTAAGATTTATTCAACACTGCATTGTTTGGCCGACTCTTTGCTACTCCATGGACTGCAGCATACATGGCTTCCCTGTCCTTCACCATCTCTTGGAATTCGCTCAAACTCATGTCCATTGAGTCAGTGATGTCATACAACCATCTTATCTTCTGTTGTCCACTTCTCCTGCCTTCAATCTTTCCCAGAATCAGGGTCTTTTTCAATGAGTCTGCTCTTTGCATCAGGTGACCAAAGTATTGGAACTTCAGATTCAAATCAGTCCTTCCAATGAATATTCAGGATTGATTTCCTTTAGGATTGACTGGTTTGATCTCTTTGTGGCCCAAGAGACTCTCAAGACCCTTCTCCAACACCACAATTCAAAAGCACTAATTCTTTGGTGATAAGCATTCTTTATGGTCTAACTCTCACATCCATATATGACTATTGGAAAAGCCATAGCTTTGACTATACAGATCTTTGTCAGAAATGTAATGTCTCTGCTTTCTAATATGCTGTCTAAGGCTGTCATAGCTTTTCTTCCAAGGAGCAAGAGTCTTTTAATTTCAGGGCTGCAGTCACCATCCACAGTGATTTTAGAGCCCCCAAAAATAAAATCTGTCACTGTTTCCATTATTTCCCCATCTATGTGATGGGACCAGATACTGTGATCTTCGTTTTTTGAATGTTGAGTTTTAAACCAGCTTTTTCACTCTCCTCTTTCAACTTTACAGAGAGGCTCTTTAGTTCCTCTCTGCTTTCTGCCAAGGGTGGTATCAACTGTACATCTGAGCTTATAATTTCTCCTGGCAATCTTGATTCCAGCTTGTGTTTTAACCAGCCCAGCATTTCACATAATGTACTCTGCATAGAAGTTAAATAAGCAGGGGAACAATATACAGCCTTGACCTACTCCTTTTCCAATTTTTATCAGTCCATTGTTCCATGTCTGGTTCTACCTGTTGCTTCTAGACCTGCATACAGATTTCTCAGGAGGCAGGTAAGATGCTCGGTATTCCCATCTGTTTAAGAATTTTCCAGTTTGCTGTGATCCATACAGTCAAGATTTTAGTGTAGTCAGTGAAGAAGAAGTAGATGTTTTTCTGGAATTCTCTTGCTTTTTCTATGATCCAACAATATTGGCAATTTGATCACTGGTTCCTCTCCCTTTTCTAAATCCAGCTTGTACATGTGGAAATTCTCAGTTCACGTACTGTTGAAACCTAGCTTGGAGGATTTTGAGCATTACCTTGCTAGCATGTGAAATGAGTGCAATTGTGCAGTAGTATGATCATTCTTTGACAATGCTCTTCTTTAGGATTGGAATGAAAACTGACCTTTTCCAGTCCTGTGGCCACTGCTGAGTTTTTCAAATTTGCTGGCATACTGTGTGCAGCACTTTCACAGCATCATCTTTCAGGATTTGAAATAGCTCAATTGGAATTCCATCACCTCCACTGTCTTTGTTCATAGTGATGCTTCTTAAGGCAGACTTGACTTCGCACTCCAGGATGTCTGGCTCTAGGTTAGTGATCACACCATTGTGGTTATCTGGGTCATTAAGATCTTTTTGTATAGTTGTTCTGTGTATTCTAGCCACCTCTTCTTAATAGCTTCTGCTTCTGTTAGGTCCATACCATTCCTGTCCTTTATTGAGCCCATCTTTGAATGAAAGTTTCCCTTGGTGTCTCTAATTTTCTTCAAGAGATCTCTAGTCTTTCCCATTTTATTGTTTTCCTCTATCTCTTTGCATTGTTAACTTAGCAAGGCTTTCTTATCTTTCCTTGCTATTCTTTGGAACTCTGCATTCAGATGGGTATATCTTTCCTTTTCTCCTTTGCCTTTCACTTCTCTTCTTTTCATAGCTATTTGTAAGGCCTCTTCAGACATCCATTTTGTCTTTTTGCATTTCTTTTTCCTGTGGATGGTATTGATCACTGTCTCCTGTACAGTGTTACAAACCTCCATCCATAGTTAGTTCTTCAGGCACTCTGTCTATCAGATCTAATCCCTTGAATCTATTTGTCCCTTTCACCGTATAATCATAAGGTCATACCTGATTTAGGTATGATTTAGGACATACCTGAATGGCCTAGTTGTTTTCTCTACTTTCTTCAATTTAAGTCTGGATTTTGCAATAGGAGTTCAATGATCTGAGCCACAATCAGCTTCTGGTCTTGTTTTTACTGCCTGTATAGAACTTCTCCATATTCAGCTCCAAAGAATATAATCAATCTGATTTCGGTACTGACCATCTGGTGATATCCATTGTGTACAGTCGTTTCTTGTGTTGTTGGAAGAGGGCATTTGCTATGATCAGAAAATGTTCCAATAATGGGTTTCAATGTAGCATAAGATGTAAATACTTACTCAAGGACTCTTTAGCTTTCACTGTTCCCACAGGACTGTCTTCAGCCACATCTTCATAAACAGAGAAAGTGTACTTAGGCCTTTCAAATTCAGCAGGTGCCAGAGTCGTCTGGAGAATATGTATGGTGACTTCAGCATTAGTGACAGATGTGAGCCCACCACCATCTCGAGCACAGACCATCAGCAGAAGTGTGGTGGATTCCAAATGACTAAGAGTTGATGTTAAGTAAATAATCCCTGATAGGAGAAGGAGAGAATTAAAAGGCAGATAACATGCAATAAATACATACAAGCACGGTTACACTGACCTGCTAATGCTACTGTGATGGCTGCTACTTGAGCGGGCCACGGTGTGCTCAGTATTCAGTAAAACATTGCTCTGCATGTGTCTGTGAGGGTATTTTTGGGTGTGACTGAGTCGAGCAGATTGGCCTCCCTGCTGTAAACAGGCCTTATCCAGTCACATGAAGGTCTGACTAGAATAAAAGGGCTGGTCCTCCCCCAAATAGACGAGATCCCTCTTGCCTGACTACCTTCAGCTTGGCACAGTGCCTGTTTTCCTTTCCTTTCGAATTGAACCTAGACTTCCTGGCTCTTCCTGAGTCTTGAGACTGCCAGCCTCAGCCTCGAGCTACACCGTGGGTTCAGCAGGTCTTGAGTTTATCAACTCATCTGCAGATCTGGGGGCCTGTTAATCTGTGTAATCTTTATAATCACAGGCCCAATTCCTTCAATAAATGTACACACACACACACACACACACATATATACACATTTTCATATTTATATATGTCCTTTTAGCTCCATTTCTCTGGGGAACCCTAATACATCCACTTTCCAATCAAAGAACTTGAGAATATTTGCAAAATGATGGTCCAAATTCCACCAAGTAAGCAATATTTCCTAGAGCTTAAACTTTAAGTCATCTTGGAAATACATCAGTTAACCAGGAAAAAACAAACTGTTGCCTTCATGAGGCCTTACTATCATATCTGCAGCCTGGGATGAGGAACAAGCAGAGTACATCTCATAACCCAGTGTAGTCTAGGCTAATGCCAGGTTGTCGGGTGATCACCATCTGTCCAGGCACCAGACCTTAAAGCCACAGATGAGGCTGGAGTCTTATCTTCTGGGGTATCTGCCATAGCAAGACCAGAGGGCAGCTCTTTTTCAGGGAACTCCATTCTCTTCGTTAGTGAGAGAATAAAATATTAATGGGTGTGGGGAAGAAAACTTCAAGAAACACTAAAACTGTTAGGTAGGAAGTTAGGCATGAGCAATGAGGGGTTGCTGGCTGAAAGGGATGCAAGCTCACAGATATGCTACAAAAATAACCACAGAGACTTTTCCAACTCCTGCAAATATACCCTAGAGACACAGTGATACAAACTTACCACAGGGGCTTTTCCAAGTAACCTTAGGCAACTAAGGGCCAACCAAGGGCTCACAAATATTCTACATCTGATTATAACAAAGACTGAATTATGGGAAGATATAAACAACACAGCCTGCTATTATATAACTTGCAATTGTCAATTGGCTTTGAGCGCATGCTCATTTGCATTCCCTTTCATTGACTGGTAGTAGGCACAAGCCCTATTTTGCACAAAGCATAACCCAAAGGAGGAAACATGAAGTATAAAAAAGGGGAAGCTAACAGGGAAAAATGGCACCCCACTCCAGTACTGTTGCCTGGAAAATCCCATAGATTGAGGAGCCTGGTAGGCTGCAGTCCATGGGGTCGCTAAGAGTCGGACACGACTGAGCGACTTCACTTTGACTTTTCACTTTCATGCACTGGAGGAGGAAATGGCAACCCACTCCAGTGTTCTTGCCTGGAGAATCCCATGGACAGAGGAGCCTGGTGGGCCACCGTCTATGGGGTCACACAGAGTTGGACACGACTGAAGCGACTTAGCAGCAGCAACAGGGAAAAAGAAGACTCCTTTGAGGTCAGCCTGCTCCCATATCTTGGGAATGTCTGTCTAACAAAAGATTTATCTGCTTGAGGTGAACTGAGCTATAGTTTGTCTGTTGTTTTAAACACTTTAGACTACTGTTCCAAATCTTTGTTGCAATGAGGCAAGAATCAAGGAAGAAAAATAAACCGACCTGACAAAAGCATGAGGATAATTTAGGCGTATACACAGAGTGCTTGTGAGAGAAGAAGGTGTAAATGGTTAAGTTGAGGAGAGATCCAGTAGTGCTGAGAAAACCAATCATTTGAACACTGACACAAGCTCCCTTAACCAATAAACCTTGACAAGCCACCTGTACAAACCCACCCACAGGGAGGAAACTCCACAATAAAGAGAACTCCACAAACTGCCAGAATACAGAAAGGACACCCCAAACTCAGCAATATAAACAAGATGAAGAGACAGAGGAATACCCAGCAGGTAAAGGAACAGGATAAATGCCCACCAAACCAAACAAAAGAGGAAGAGATAGGGAATCTACTTGATAAAGAATTCTGAATAATGATAGTGAAAATGATCCAAAATCTTGAAATCAAAATGGAATCACAGATAAATAGCCTGGAGACAAGGATTGAGAAGATGCAAGAAAGGTTTAACAAGGACCCAGAAGAAATTTAAAAGAGTCAATATATAATGAATAATGCAATAAATGAAATTAAAAACACTCTGGAGGCAACAAATAGTAGAATAACAGAGGCAGAATATAGGATTAGTGAATTAGAAGATAGAATGGTAGAAATAAGTGAATCAGAGAGGACAAAAGAAAAACGAATTAAAAGAAATGAGGACAATCTCAGAGACCTCCAGGACAATATTAAATGCTACAACATTCAAATCATAGGAGTCCCAGAAGAAGACAAAAAGAAAGACCATGAGAAAATACTTGAGGAGATAATAGTGGAAAACTTCCCTAAAATGGGGAAGGAAATAATCACCCAAGTCCAAGAAACCCAGAGAGTCCCAAACAGGATAAACCCAAGGCGAAACACCCCAAGACACATATTAATCAAATTAACAAAGGTCAAACACAAAGAACAAATATTAAAAGCAGCAAGGGAAAAACAACAAATATCATACAAGGGAATTCCCATAAGGATAACACCTGATCTTTCAATAGAAACTCTTCAAGCCAGGAGGGTATGGCAAGACATACTTAAAGTGATGAAAGAAAATAACCTATAGCCCAGATTACTGTACACAGCAAGGATCTCATTAAAATATGAAGGAGAAATCAAAAACTTTACAGACAAGCGAAAGCTAAGAGAATTCAGCAACACCAAACCAGCTCTACAACAAATACTAAAGGATAGTCTCTAGAAAGGAAACACAAAAAGGGTGTATAAACTCGAACCCAAAACAATAAAGTAAATGGCAAGGGGATCATACTTCTCAATAATTACCTTAAAGGTAAATGGGTTGAATGCCCCAACCAAAAGGCAAAGACTGGCTAAAAACAAGACCCCTATATATGTTGTCTACAAGAGACCCACCTCAAAACAGGGGACACATACAGACTGAAAGTGAAGGGCTGGAAAAAGATTTTCCATGCAAATAGGGACCAAAAGAAAGCAGGAGTAGCAATATTCATATCAGATAAAATAGACTTTAAAACAAAGGCTGTGAAAAGAGACAAAGAAGGACACTACATAATGATCAAAGGATCAATCCAAGAAGAAGATATAACAATTATAAATATATATGCACCCAACATAGGAGCACCGCAATATGTAAGACAAATGCTAACAAGTATGAAAGAAGAAATTAGCAATAACACAATAATAGTGGGAGACTTTAATACCCCACTCACACCTATGGATAGATCAACTAAACAGAAAATTAACAAGGAAACACAAACTTTAAATGATACAATAGACCAGTTAGACCTAATTGATATCTATAGGACATTTAACTCCAAAACAATGAATTTCACCTTTTTCTCAAGTGCACACAGAACCTTCTCCAGGATAGATCACATCCTGGGCCATAAATCTAGCATTGGTAAATTCAAAAAAATTGAAATCATTCCAAGCATCTTTTCTGACCACTGTGCAGTAAGACTAGATCTCAATTACAGGAGAAAAACTATTAAAAATTCCAACATATGGAGGCTGAACAACACGCTGCTGAATAACCAACAAATCACAGAAGAAATCAAAAAAGAAATAAAAATTGCATAGAAATGAATGAAAATGAAAACACAACAACCCAAAACCTGTGGGACACTGTAAAAGCAGTCCTAAGGGGAAAGTTCATAACAATACAGGCATACCTCAAGAAACAAGAAAAAAGTCAAATAAATAACCTAACTCTACACCTAAAGCAACTAGAAAAGGAAGAAATGAAGAACCCCAGGGTTAGTAGAAGGAAAGAAATCTTAAAAATTAGGGCAGAAATAAATGAAAAAGAAACAAAAGAGACCATAGCAAAAATCAACAAATCCAAAAGCTGGTTCTTTGAAAGGATAAATAAAATTGACAAACCATTAGCCAGACTCATCAAGAAACAAAGGGAGAAAAATCAAATCAATAAAATTAGAAATGAAAATGGAGAGATCAGAACAGACAACACAGAAGAACAAAGGATCATAAGAGACTACTATCAGCAATTATATGGCAATAAAATGGACAATGTGGAAGAAATGGACAAATTCTTAGAAAAGTACAACTTTCCAAAACTGGACCAGGAAGAAATAGAAAATCTTAACAGACCCATCACAAGCACGGAAATTGAAACTGTAATCAGAAATCTTCCAGCAAACAAAAGCCCAGGTCCAGATGGCTTCACAGCTGAATTCTACCAAAAATTTAGGGAAGAGCTAACAACACCTATCCTACTCAAACTCTTCCAGAAAATTGCAGAGGATGCTAAACTTCTAAACTCATTCTATGAGGCCACCATCACCCTAATACCAAAACCTGACAAAGATCCCACAAAAAAAGAAAACTACAGGTCAATATCACTGATGAACATAGATGCAAAAATCCTAAACAAAATTATAGCAATCAGAATCCAACAACACATTAAAAAGATCATACACCATGACCAAGTGGGCTTTATCCCAGGGATGCAAGGATTCTTCAATAACCGCAAATCAATCAATGTAATACACCACATTAACAAATTGAAAAATAAAAACCATATGATTATCTCAATAGATGCAGAGAAAGCCTTTGACAAAATTCAACATCCATTTATGATAAAAACTCTCCAGAAAGTAGGAATAGAAGGAACATACCTCAACATAATAAAAGCTATATATGACAAACCCACAGCAAACATTATCCTCAATGGTGAAAAATTGAAAGCATTTCCCCTAAAGTCAGGAACAAGAGGGTGCCCAATTTCACCATTACTATTCAACATAGTTTTGGAAGTTTTGACCACAGCAATCAGAGCAGAAAAAGAAATAAAAGGAATCCAAACTGAAAAAGAAGAAGTAAAACTCTCACTGTTTGCAAATGACATGATCCTCTACATAGAAAACCCTAAAGACTCCACCAGGACATTACTAGAACTAATCAATGAATATAGTAAAGTTGCAGGATATAAAATTAACACACAGAAATCCCTTGCATTCCTATACATTAATAATGAGAAAATAGAAAGAGAAATTAAGGAAACAATTCCATTCACCATTGCAACGAAAATACTAAGGAATATATCTACCTAAAGAAACTAAAGACCTATATATAGAAAACTATAAAACACTGGTGAAAGAAATCAAAAAGGACACTAATAGATGGAGAAATATACCATGTTCATGAATTGGAAGAATCAATATAGTGAAAATGAGTATACTACCCAAAGCAATTTATAGATTCAATGCAATCCCTATCAAGCTACCAACGGTATTCTTCACAGAGCTAGAACAAATAATTTCACAATTTGTATAGAAATACAATAAACCTTGAATAGCCAAAGCAATCTTGAGAAAGAAGAATGGAACTGGAGGAATCAACCTACCTGACTTCAGGCTCTACTGCAAAGCCACAGTCATCAAGACAGTATGGTACTGGCACAAAGACAGAAATATAGATCAATGGAACAAAATAGAAAGCCCAGAGATAAATCCACGCACATATGGACACCTTATCTTTGACAAAGGAGGCAAGAATATACAATGGATTAAAGACAATCTCTTTGACAAGTGGTGCTGGGAAAACAGGTCAACCACTTGTAAAAGAAAGAAACTAGAACACTTTCTAACACCATACACAAAAATAAACTCAAAATGGATTAAAGATCTAAACGTAAGACCAGAAACTATAAAACTCCTAGAGGAGAACATAGGCAAAACACTCTCTGACATACATCACAGCAGGATCCTTTATGACCCATGTCCCAGAATATTGGAAATAAAAGCAAAAATAAACAAATGGGACCTGATTAAACTTAAAAGCCTCTGCACAACAAACGAAACCATAAGCAAGGTGAAAAGACAGCCTTCAGAATGGGAGAAAATAATAGCAAATGAAGCAACGGACAAACAACTAATCTCAAAAATATACAAGCAACTTCTATAGCTCAATTCCAGAAAAATAAATGACCCAATCAAAAAATGGGCCAAAGAACTAAATAGACATTTCTCCAAAGAAGACATACAGATGGCTAACAAACACATGAAAAGATGCTCAACATCACTCATTATCAGAGAGATGCAAATCAAAACCACAATGAGGTACCATTTCACGCCAGTCAGAATGGCTGCGATCCAAAAGTCTACAAGCAATAAATGCTGGAGAGGGTATGGAGAAAAGGGAACCCTCTTACACTGTTGGTGGGAATGCAAACTAGTACAGCCACTATGGAGAACAGTGTGGAGATTCCTTTATTTATTTTGTGTGTGTGTGTGTTACATTTATGTTTATTAAAAACTGCTACAAACAAACAAAGCCTGTACAAAAAACTTGAACATTCTTCCCTGTGAAACAGTAAGCTCCAGCAACATTATAGCTTAGGACTTCACGTTTCTCTGCCTTGGCCTTAATCTTCCTCTGTCAGGTATCCGTCTTCCTGCCCCACTACTTTGAGATAGTAGTCTTGAGAGACATTATCGCCTAGGACCCCTCTGCCTCAGCCTCAGCCTCGGCCACGTCCTCTTCCTCAGCCTCGGCCTCTTCCTGCAACAGCTTCCCTTTTCTTAGACTTCACCTTTGGTTCCACATCCACGAGTAGTGTATCCAGAGGTAAGCTGTCTGGCAGAATAAAATACCGAATGTTATTTCCTCGAATACTCAGTGTTTCCAGCTGTACAGGTTCTCTGTTCTTCAGGGTCATTTTCACTGCTTTAAGATGTGTGTTCATACTGACATCTACACCTGTGATTGTTCCGTGGACTTGTGTTCCATTCTTTAATTCAATGGTTACAGTTTCGTAACTCAATTTCATCAAAAATCTCATGAGCTTCATCCTAGAGGCGCTGTCACCCCTTCCGCCAGATAGGACACGAAATCTGACCACCGAGAGCCAAGGTTGGGCGTATGAATGGCCAGAGATTCCTTTAAAAACTGGAAATAGAACTGCCTTAGGATCCATTTATCCCACTGCTGGACATACACACCGAGGAAACCAGAAGGGAAAGAGACACGTGTACCCCAATGTTCATCACAGCACTGTTTATAATAGCCAGGACATGGAAGCAACCTAGATGTCCATCAGCAGATGAATGGATAAGAAAGCTGTGGTACATATACACAATGGAGTATTACTCAGCCATTAAAAAGAATACATTTGAATCAGTTCTAATGAGGTGGATGAAACTGGAGCCTATCATACAGAGTGAAGTAAGCCAGAAAGAAAAACACCAATACAGTATACTAATGCATATATATGGAATTTACAATAACCCTGTATACGAGACAGCAAAAGAGACACTGTTGTATAGAACAGTCTTATGGACTCTGTGAGAGAGGGAGAGGGTGGGATGATTGGGGAGAATGGCATTGAAACATGTACAATATCATATATGAAATGAGTCGCCAGTCCAGGTTTGATGCACGATACTGGATGCTTGGGACTGGTGCACTGGGATGACCCAGAGGGATGGTATGGGGAGGGAGGAGGGAGGAGGGTTCAGGATGGGGAACACGTGTATACCTGTGGAGGATTCATGTTGATATATGGCAAAACCAATACAATATTGTAAAGTTAAAAAATAAAATTAAAAAAAAGAAAAAGAAAACCAATCATTTATTATTGCCAATACCACCTATTGGTGTGTTAGTGTGGAAACACAAAAAGAAGTCTAGTATAACCAGTTTAAGAAATGAAAATGTTAGTTGTATTTAACAAAAAAAGAAACACACACATAAAATGTTAGATGCATTTACATATAAATAAATGTGGCTGAACCATAAGGAGTCTATCACAACACAACTAGCTTTAAGCATTAGTTAAATGAAGGCCTGACTACTGCAATTTTGCCAGTTTAAGAGAAGCTGGCAAAAATATCAGATGTGTTTGTTTTCCAGGCATTAAAAAAAAACTGACACCCATACAATTTCTTTCTTTTTTTTAATCAAATCTGCCCTGTTATAACTCCAATGCCTCGTTTCAATGTTCATTAGAAATTTATGAATTTTTCTTATTTCTCCTTGGCAAACACATCATCTATCAGTCAGTTCAGTTCAGTCGCTCATTCGTGTCTGACTCTTTGCAACCCCATGAATTACAGCATGCCAGGCCTCCCTGTCCATCACCAACGCCCGGAGTTCACTCAGACTCATGTCCATCGAGTCGGTGATGCCATCCAACCATCTCATCCTCTGTCGTCCCCTTCTCCTCCTGCCCCCAATCCCTCCCAGCATTAGAGTCTTTTCCAATGAGTCAACTCTTTGCATGAGGTGGCCAAAGTACTGGAGTTTCAGCTTCAGCATCATTCCTTCTAAAGAACACCCAGGGGTGATCTCCTTCATATGGACTGGTTGGATCTCCTTGCAGTCCAAGGGACTCTCAAGAGTCTTCTCCAACACCACAGTTCAAAAGCATCAATTCTTTGGCACTCAGCTTTCTTCACAGTCCAACTCTCACATCCATACATGACCCAATCATGTATGGAAAAACCATAGCCTTGACTAGACGAAACTTTGTTGGCAAAGTAATGTCTCTGCTTTTGAATATGCCATCTAGGTGGGTCATAACTTTCTTTCCAAGGAGTAAGCATCTTTTAATTTCATGGCTGCAATCACCATCTGCAGTGATTTTGGAGCCCCCCAAAATAAAGTCTGACACTGTTTCCCCATCTATTTCCCGTGAAGTGATGGGACCAGATGCCATGATCTTAGTTTTCTGAATGTTGAGCTTTAAGCCAACTTTTTCACTCTTCTCTTTCACTTTCATCAAGAGGCTTTTTAGTTCCTCTTCACTTTCTGCCATAAGGGTGGTATCATCTGCATATCTGAGGTTATTGATATTTCTCCCAGCAATCTTGATTCCAGCTTGTGCTTCTTCCAGCCCAGCGTTTCTCATGATGTACTCTGCATAGAAGTTAAATAAGCAGGGTGACATATAAGTTAAATAAGCAGCCTTGATGTACTCCTTTTCCTATTTGGTACCAGTCTGTTCTAACATGGTACCATGTCCAGTTCTAACTGTTGCTTCCTGACCTGCATACAAATTTCTCAAGAGGCAGGTCAGGTGGTCTGGTATTCCCATCTCTTTCAGAATTTTCCACAGTTTATTGTAATCCACACAGTCAAAGGCTTTGGCATAGTCAATAAAGCAGAAATAGAATTTTTTCTGGAACTCTCTTGCTTTTTCCATGATCCAGCGGATGTTGGCAATTTGATCTCTGGTTCCTCTGCCTTTTCTAAAACCAGCTTGAGCATCTGGAAGTTCACAGTTCAGGTATTGCTGAAGCCTGGCTTGGAGAATTCTGAGCATTACTTTACCAGTGTGTGAGATGAGTACAATTGTGCGGTCATTTGAGCATGGCTTTTCTTTGGAATTGGAATGAAAACTGACCTTTTCCAGTCCTGTGGCCACTTATGAGTTTTCCAAATTTGCTGGCATATTGAGTGCAGCACTTTCACAGCATCATCTGTCAGGATTTGAAATAGCTCAACTGGAATTCCATCACCTCCACTAACTTTGTTCATAGTGATGCTTTATAAGGCCCACTTGACTTCACATTCCAGGATGTCTGGCTCTAGGTCAGTGATGACACCATCATGGTTATCTGGGTCGTGAAGATCTTTTTTGTAGAGTTCTTCTGTGTATTCTTGCCACCTCTTCTTAATATCTTCTGCTTCTGTTAGGTCCATACCATTTCTGTCCTTTATCGAACCCATCTTGCATGAAATGTTCCCTTGGTATCTCTAATTTTCTTGAAGAGATCTCTAGTCTTTCCCATTCTGTTGTTTTCCTCTATTTCTTGCATTGATCACTGAGGAAGGCTTTCTTATCTCTCCTTACTATACTTTGGAACTCTGCATTCAGATGCTTATATCTTTCCTTTTCTCCTTTGCTTTTCACTTCTCTTCTTTTCACAGCTATTTGTAAGGCCTCCCCAGACAGCCATTTTGCTTTTTCACATTTCTTTTCCATGGGGATGGTCTTGATCCCTGTCTCCTGTACAATGTCACGAACCTCTGTCCATAGTTCATCAGGGACTCTCTGTCTATCAGATCTAGTCCCTTAAATCTATTTCTCACTTCCACTGTATAATCATAAGGGATTTGATTTAGGTCATACCTGAATGGTCTAGTGATTTTCCCTACTTTCTTCAATTTAAGTCTGAATTTATACATCATCAGTAACCAAAGCTAAATATCTCCTCAGACCTGTGCCAGGCACAGCATCTCCATTTTCTTATCTGACATGATTGTATGTCATTTCACTTGCAGTTCCTTTCTCCTGAACATTGTCCAAACTGATCTGGGAACACATGGTTCCAGATGCAATCTGACTACAACTAAGAAGAGCAGAAACATTTTTTTACTGGAATACTTATAAAATAGTAATGTAACCAAGTATTATCACACCCACATTTGCAGTCATGTCAAAATTGGGGTTTCATACTGATTTGCTGGTCCACCAAAACACTCAATATTTCTGTTATTGATTAGCTTCAAACTTTATTTCTTTAAGAAAGTCTATCCTTGATTAAAAAATAAAACTCAAATAATGCAAAAGTATCAATCTACAGAAGAAAATGAAAAATCTCTCTAACCCAATTATCCCCTATTCTCTGGGTATATAGTATCCTAGAACTAACTCAATTTTAATTATTGGACATTTAAAGGCTTTTATATTCCACACTGATGGGGTCATTTCCATTACGACAATTAAAAGATTAATGCCTGCTTCAAGTAGACCACAAGCTGGTCTACCTGCTTTCAGACAGACTGCTTCCATATTATTTTTCATATTTGTATTAGAATAGTCTTCCTAAAATCCAAATCTTGACTTATCAGTGCTTCTCCCAGTTTTCAGGGAAAGTTTAAGTGCCTTATTGTGATAACCAAGCTGCTCAATTAATACTCTTCCATCTCTGTGGCTCCATCTCACCACTCTCATTGTACAGGACCTCGGCACAGAGAACTATATCTAATTTCCAGAATAGATCTTGTTCTTTTCTATTTGGATTGCTGCATCCCCTCCCTGGAATAACTTCATTTTCTCTGGCAATGATTTCTACTCACATTTTAAAGCACAGCTCTAGGTTCAGCTGGCACAGGGGACCGTCTACCTCCCACCCTGCTTCAGACACCGCTCCTCCAGGACCCTGCAGTGGCCTGAGTACATGTGCCCTTAACACATGTGCCACATTGTACTTAACTTTTGTTTAATTGGAGGATAATTCCTCTACAATGCTGTATTGGTTTCTGCCATACAACTGTCATAACTATATATTAGTATATATCCCTTCTCTCTTGAGCCTCCCTGCCATGCACCCCCATCCCACCCCTCTAGGCTGTCCCGGAGCACCAGGCTGGGCTCCCTGTGCTATACAGCTGCTTCAAATTAGCTATCTGCTTTACACATGGTAGTTTATATAACTACCTTACACTTTAATTAACGGTGTTTGTCTTTCTTATCATTCATTCACTTATTCATTATTTCACTTATTCATTATTTACTTGTGGTTTAAAAATCAAAAGACAACATTTTGAAAATATATAAAAAACAGTTTAGTATACATAATAATGCAGAGATCTATAACTAAGATGAAAAGATACAAATAAACCAAAAGTTAAGGTGAATAAGGGCAGATAATTCTTATAAGAAAGAATAAAGCATAAATAAATATGATAATGCTCAAACTCATTAAACATAACAGAAGTACAAAACTAAAAACAACTACCTCCTATTTTCATCTCTGCTGCTGCTGCTGCTGCTGCTGCTAAGTCGCTTCAGTTGTGTCCGACTCTGTGCAACCCCATAGATGGCAGCCCATCAGGCTCCCTGTCCCTGGGATTCTCCAGGCAAGAACACTGGAGTGGGTTGCCATTTCCTCCTCCAATGCGTGAAAGTGAAAAGTGAAGTCGCTCAGTCGTGTCCGACTCTTAGTGACCCCATGGACTGCGGCCCACCAGGCTCTTCTGTCCATGGGATTTTCCAGGCAAGAGTGCTGGAGTGGGGTGCCATTGCCTTCTCCGATTTTCATCTCTAATGTTGGGTAAAACTTTTAGGTAATATTTTGCCAGATTAATAAAGGATGTGGTATCAACATACACTTTGCAAAAGACACTTTGGCAATATTTATCTAATGGTAAATTGTTCTTATTCAAAACTTAGAAATCTACCCTGTACTTACATAAGGGCTCTGAAATAGGAAGTCCTTTGCAATATTGCAAATGAATTTAATATCTCTCAAGGAAATAATAAATGTTTAAGTCTATTGTAATATATTAATACAATATAGTAAGAATACTCCATAGCACCCAAAATGTATAAAGGAAAGATACACATTTTCTTTTAAGAAGATTTTACACGCTGCTGTTGTTGCTTAGTTGCTTAGTCATGTCCAGCTCTTTCGTGCCCCATGAACTGCAGCCCACCAGGCTCCTCTGTCCATGGCAGTTTCCAGGCAAGAATACTGGAGTGGGTTGCCATTTTCTTCTCTGTTACATCGTATATTTTATACAAAAAATGAGTTGTAAAAATGAATGTATATATAATTCAGTATGTTTAAAAAAAACTTAGTACTCAAACATTTAAACAATGTATAAGTATACAGTGTATTTCTACTGTAAAAAATTCAGGAAGTGTTAAATGAGAATGTTAGATTATAGAATAATACGTAAACTATAAACACTAACATATATACTTTGGATGCACACACACATGCAAAGAAATATGCACACTGGAAAATATGGAAAGATCTGAACAACTATAAAGATAGCCCATCTATATGAGTTGAGATTACAGGACAACTCACAATACTTCTTACGTTACTATAGTTTTAAAGAGCATATGTGCTATGGACTGAATTGTATCCATCTTCAATATGTTGAGGGTCTAACCCCCAGCATAGCCATATTTGGAGCAAAGAAGTAATTAAGGTTAAATGAGGTCATCAGGGTGGATTCCTGATCCTACTGATTCCTAATCCTAGGGATTAGTGTCCTTACAGGAGAAGAGAGCTCTGTCTCTCTCCCATCATGTGAGAACACAAGAGCCCTCAACAGGAGCTAAATCAGCCAGGAACTTGGTCTCAGACTCCTGAGAGCCCAAGCTAGGGCTTCTCTGGTGGCTCAGACAGTAAAGAATCTGCCTGCAATGCAGGAGACCAGGTTTGATGCCTGGGTCAGGAAGATCCCCTGGAGGAAATGGCAACCCACCCCAGGATTCTTGCCTGGGAAATTCCATGGATGGAGAAGCTTGTGGGCTACGTTCCCTGGAGTTACAAAGAGTCAGACATGACTGAGTGACTAACACTGACTGAGCCCAAGCTAAGGCAATTAAGTTTGTAAGTAGAAATTTTACATATGTGTGTATATATAAGATAGTCATAAAAATATGTGTTTATTACAAAACATTATTCTACCTCTGTTTAGAGCTTGTATACTTGCATACCATAATGAAGCTTTACACTGGACATTAAAACATGCATTTTAAAATAACTGTGCAAAAGTCTTTTCAAAAATAGGATTCTTATTCTGTAAAAAGCTTCAAGGATGTGCAAGAATGGAAACATCAGAACTATCAAATGAAGATATTTAGGAGAGCTGTATTCAATTAAATGAATCCCTGAGGTTGAGATAAACATGACCTGTAGAAATTACCTATATAAAAGTGATTGAACATGTGATTCCCAGATATAAACAAAAATAATGTTACCAATGCTCAAATTACTAGCAAAATGTGTCCCAACAACATATGGTAAATTGGGAAATGTAATAAAATAAATATCTGTACTATATTCACTCTGCTAGTTGAAAGCATTATATCTGGTGAGAGTAATCTAGTGTTCAATGGGCCTCATCCCCAAATTCCAAAACTGGTGTTTTAAATTGAGATAATTTGATAATGAGATTTGAAGTCTCAAAGGTTTGACAATGGGGACCAAAAAGAACACATAAGTTGTCTGTGGTTTTTATTAGTCTATGCTTCATGCCACACAGAATGGTATTCCATGTGGCAAGATTAATTTTCTTATTTTCTAACAAAATTTCACTGATAAATGTCCATCTCATTTGTTATATTATAGATTCTCAACAAATTTGAAGGAAAGGAAAAGAGAAGAGAAAAGGAGACACTGGCAAATACAGACAGCTGTACAAATATAACTTTGTCAAGAACCTTCACACTTAAGAAATATACACTCACTGATCAACAGCTAAATGCCAATGAAATGAACTGGTTAGACCTGGCAGCTAAGGCGCTGCACGATGTTAGCTCTTACTACGAGGGCTTAGCTTGCATGCCTGCTACGTTGCTTCAGTCATATCCAGTGCTTTGTACCCTGTGGACTGTCTATGGGATTCTCAGGAAATAAAACTGCAGTGGGATGCCATCTCCTACTCCAGGGGTCTTCCCGATTGAGGTATCAAACCCACATCACTTACATCTGCCACATTGGCAGGAAGGTGCCTCACATACAGCAGTCATTCACAGACATGAACTCACTGCTGGGCAGTGGCAAGCGACCCACTTCCCAAAGGGAAGGGCCTTGTTGAGAAAACATTTTTCACGCCTTTTAAAACAAATAACACTGTATAAGAGCCTGACCATACAAGGTAAATATTTCTAGTTTTAGCTTTTCAAAAGGTTTTTAAAAGAAGATGCCCATTATCTTACTACTTCAGGTGTCATTTCACAGACATCTCAGAAGTATGGCCTTTGCTCTAGGGCGTCTGCACTAAGATAGTTTACATTCACATATATGCATACACTTATATATATGTCTGTATACATAGATACATACATATCTATATATACTTACATATACTTGTATTGTGTATATATATTATATATATAAAATATATAAATGTTAATCTACTCAAAACTCCTCTTCAATGATGGGATGGTCAGTTTTACATAACAGGAAATATTTTCAACAATACCAAGTGCCAAGTACTGTCTCCATACTATCACAAATTGCACTGACTTCCGTGAATGCCCACAGAAGCATTCAGGCATTCACCTAAGTCTATCATGGATCTACCTCCTCATCTATAAATTAGGATGATGATAATCACCCAGCAATCTCAGACACAATTAGTTACTCTCTGAAAATGTCCAATTCCTGTATTAACTATTTTAAAAAGCCCCAAATTTTAGGATTTCTAAGATTTTTCAAAAACTCTTATTAAACAAAAGCATGATACTCCATTAAGGACAACCACTCGAGAGGCAGCACAACTGATAAACACACTTGTCTGGATGTGCATGACAAAACAGTGTGACAGAAAGCCCTGAGGGCCGCTGGGTCACTATCAGTAGATGTGCATGCTTACATCTTCATATCTTCTTTTGTGTATTTAAATATACGATGGGTACTTGTGTCAGTCAGGAACCAGTCAGGGAAACAGAAACCACGCTGAGAATGTTAGAGACGATACAATAAAAAGAACCAAAGACAGCTGTGTGAAGTGACAGTGTTAGTCATTCAGCCATGTCCGACTGTTTGCAACCCCACGGACTGTGGCCCGCCAGGCTCCTCTATCCATGGAATTCTCCAGGCAAGAATACTGGAGTGTGTTGCCATTCTCGTCTCCAGGGGATCTTCCCAATCCAGGGATCGAACCTGGGTCTCTTGCACTGCAGGCAGATTCTTTACCATCTGAGCCACAGGCAAGCCTGACCACACATGTATGAGAAGCTAAAGCTGTAAGAAGGGGAGAATGAGCAGCACTGCATGAAGCAGTGGGCTTTTCCAGGGCTGCAAGGACAGAGAGGAAGAGGCAGTGGTACTACCCCTACCTCAAGGGAGAGGAAGAGCTCTGGGGTGGTGCTGCTCGGATGGTACCCAGTGCCCAGGGCACCTCTTTGCAGCTGATATTCAAATGCCTGAGAGAGTGACTCACAGCTGGTGTTCAAAACTTCAAGGGCAAGGCCAGCAGGCGCTTAGATTGCCTTTGAGAAGTCACACTGAGGGTAGTACTCACCACCCCAGGACACACTGCAAGGTCAGGGCAACTGACGGGCGCTTCTGAAGGGAACGCATTCTCATACATGGGAAAAGGAGACACTGATGATTATATACATAATCATCAATCATAAGACATTTTTTAATAAGGAGAAACAAAGATAAAATCTTACAGCAGCAACAAGAGAAGAAAGACTGAGAACCTATAATGGACTAATTCTTTGACTTCTCAATGGCAATGACAGAGGTCAAAGGATAAAGCAATATTGTGAAAGTTATGGAAGAAAACAACTGCCTATTCAAAATTTTCTACTCAGATAAGCTATTTTAAAGTATGAATACTGGATCAGTCAGAATTCTTCAGAGAAACAAAAACAAATAGTGGAAATGATAGAGAGAGAGACAGCGATGGAAGAGAGAAGACAGGGAATGAGGGGAAGAAGGAATAGAGGTAGAGAGACTAGAGAGATTTAAGGAACTGGCTCATGTGGGGGTTGGCAAATCTGGAATTCAGGGCTGGCCAGCAGGTTAGACATTCTTGCAGGAGTTGATGTCACAGTCTTGAGTTGGAATGCAGCCTAAAGGTAAAATCCCTTCTTCCTGGGCGTATATCAGTATTCTCTTTGAAGGCCTTCAACTGATAAGATAAGGCCCACTCATATTATGGAACATTTTTTGCTTTACCCAAATATTACTTAGTTAAGTGTGAATCACATCTTAAAAACTCCTTCACAGCAATATCTAGACTGGTGTTTGATCAAAAACTAGGTACCATAGCCTAGTCAAGTTGACACATATAATTAATTATCACAAGCATAAAATAAGGCCAGGACAGATAGACAATTTACCTCTTACAAATCATCACTAAAAGAATTACTAAAGGGAACACTGTTTTGATACTAAATACACTGACCACTTCCTCCCTGAAAGCAAATGCTGCCAGAAATATAAAAATTTATCAAATATATCCTTTTAAATACAAAAAAAATTGGCAGTAAAAACAGTAAAATATTAAGTGATGCACCTAGAGTGCATACAGCATGAATTCAGCTTTGAGCTTCAGAGTGTTTACCAAACCCCAGTGTCCTTGAATTTTTATTTTAATGACTTTGTGGAACTCAGGAGGCAGAAGATAAGACCAGGGCCTTTGGGGATGAGGGCAGTGTGGAGAGGGAGTGTTTCACAGGAGTTCCTCCAATAAAATTAGATGCACAAAGCTTTCAATGTAAAAGGGAGCTAGGAATAAACCCCTGCCTGCTGAGTGAAAATTAGCGACTTGAAACCTGGTGTCCTAAACAGAGGAGTAAAAATGTCCTTCGAGAATTCATAAACCTAAGCCAACCTTCACAGTAGTTTTTAGCCTGAATTCACAATAAAGGATGATATGAAAAATTTCAAGTCAAGACTTTAGTTGAAAACAATATAGATTTGTCCTTCCTTAGGGTGTTTAACCTCTTGAGAAACCTGTATGCTGGTCAGGAAGCAACAGTTAGAACTGGACATGGAAAAACAGACTGGTTCCAAATAGGAAAAGGAGTATGTCAAGGCTGTATATTGTCACCCTGCTTATTTAAGTTATATGCAGAGTACATCATGAGAAACGCTAGGCTGGAGGAAGCACAAGCTGGAATCAAGATTGTGGGAGAAATATCAATAACCTCAGATATGCAGATGACACCACCCTTGTGGCAGAAAGTGAAGCAGAACTAAAGAGCCTCTTGATGAAAGTGAAAGAGGAGAGTGAAGAAGTTGGCTTAAAGCTCAACATTCAGAAAACTAAGATCATGGCATCCGGCCCCATCACTTCAGGGCAAATAGATGGGGAAACTGTGGAAACAGGGGGTGGCTTTATTTTTGGGGGCTCCAAAATCACTGCGGATGGTGACTGCAGCCATGAAATTAAAATATGCTTACTCCTTGGAAGGAAAGTTATGACCAACCTAGATAGCATATTCAAAAGCAGAGACATTATTTTGCCAACAAAGGTCTGTCTAGTCATGGCTATGGTTTTTCCAGTAGTCATGTATGGGTTTGAGAGTAGGACTATAAAGAAAGCTGAGCGCCGAAGAACTGATGCTTTTGAACTGTGGTGTTGGAGAAGACTCTTGAGAGTCCCTTGGACTGCAAGGAGATCCAACCCGTCCATTCTAAAGGAGATCAGTCCTGGGTGTTCATTGAAAGGACTGATGTTGAAGCTGAAACGCCAATACTTTGGCCACCTGATATGAACAATTGATTCATTTGAAAAGACCCTGATGCTGGGAAAGATTGAGGGCAGAAGGAGAAGGGGATGACAGAAGATGAGATGGTTGGATGGTATCACCGACTCAATGGACATGGGTTTGGGTAGGCTCCAGGAGTTGGTGATGGTCAGGGAGGCCTGGCATGCTGCGGTTCATGGGGTCACAAAGAGTCGGACATGATTGAGGGACTGAACTGAACTGAACTGAGGGTGCTTAGGCAAGGGAAACACAAATACTCTTCAGAGGAACCCAACTTCATCCCTGGGGTTAAAAGAATTCTCTCAGGTAAAGATTCAAGCCCACAATAGAAAATCACACAACATATGAGGAAATATGTTAATATGAGTTAGACTCATTACTACCAGCAGATTTGGACTGGGAAAGACTTTAAAATGGACAAAATGCTCTAGTTAAAAGAGAGAAATCACCCAACTATATGTTGTTTATAAGAAACACAACTGAAACCAAAAGATACAGACAGGATGTGAGTGAAAGATAGGTGACTATATGTTGCCTCCACCCTCACGCCCCTTCCCTTTTACAGTCTATCTGATCCATGCCAGCCCCTTGCTCTTGGACCAGAGCCCCTAGCTCTGGTTATGCTATAATCTTATTTTTGCCTTTCCTAACAATTTCATGGATTTGATTCACAGTCCTTCCTACTGCTTAGAGTTCTAAGCATTTCTCTGGCTTCGTACTGGGCTCTTCTTACAGTCTCTGAGAGATCTCAAAGGGTGTCCTGGGCCACCTGCATCAAAATCACCTAAATTACTTGTTTAAAAAAAAAGATTTTCAGGCTCTTACCTAGATATCCTGATGTCTAGAAAGATTATTAAAATTAAAAGACTCTTGCTCCTTGCAAAGAAAGCTTGGACAGCAAAGAGACCAAACCAGTCAATCCTAAAGGAAAACAACCCTGAATATTCATTGAAGGACTGATGCTGAAGTTGAAGCTCCAATACTTTGGCCACCTGATGAGAAGAGCTGGCTCACTGGAAAAGTCTGAGACACTGAAAAAGACTGAAGGCAAAGGAGAAGAGGATGGCAGAGGATTAGATGGTAAGACAGTATCACCAACTCAGTGCACATGAATCAGAGCAAGCTCAGGGAGATAGTGAGGGACAGGGAAGCCTGGCATGCTACAGTCCATGGGCTTGCAGAGACATGACTCAATGACTGAAAAACAGCAAAAAAGAAATATTATAGAAGTGGGAAAGCATGCTGGAATTGAATTTCTAAAGATCTCTACTGGTAATTCTCATGTGTTCTAAAGTTTGAAGACCACAGCTATATATTATTTCCATCAAAATATTCATATGTTTCATGACTTCAAGAGTTACTTTGCTGGAGTATCTCCCCACGTCCTCTCACCTGAATTAAGTTCTATACCTCTTTCTAGGTGGCATTTCCTCTGGGGTATTTGTCAATTTGACATCAGTTGGATCATCTATCATTCAGTTAAAATTAAAGAATTGTACATGACTTATCCTCTTTCATTAATAAATCAATCATCATCTCTATATCATTTTCTTCTTAAAATATTCTCAGATTAGTTCTTTTCTATTTTTATTACTATCTCCTCAGTACAAATTTTATCATGCTATCCCTGGATAATAATAGTAACATGCTATTATTAAATATTTTCTGTTAATAAATATATATATATATTCCCTGTTCAAATTTTCTAGTCTTTTAATCCAACCAACACACTACTTCCAGGGAAATTTTTCTTAAATATCATCATGGCATACTGACGCTCAAAACCCTTATCTTGTGTATTTCCTATATTTAAACTTTGTCATGATTTAAAATTCCTTCATTAAACCACACCCACTCAGTGTAGCTCTGGATCATCATGTAGCCCGTCTCTCCACCCCAGACACCATCATCTTGTGTTGTCATAAATATATGTAACAAGTATGATAGCAAAGCACAATTCATGGCATGCAACCATAGAGGGCCTTTATTCTTTTCTATTTTAATTTATTTTGTATAGCTAACTATTCTTCTCCTGACCCTATGTGAAAATTCAGGAAGCTCCTGCCTCCTCCAGAATCACTAGCAACCAATTAAAATTCTTTTTGTTACATTAAGTCACAGAACAGTCTCAGTTTAATAAATAGAGTATAAATGTCCATGGAATAATCAAAACTCTAAGGTTGAGTTCAGATGGGGAAAAGAATCTGACAAAGAATGGATATATGTGTAACCGCATTACTTTGCTGTACACCTGAAATTAACACAACTGTAAATCAACTATGTAGTTTCCCTGTTGGCTCAGTGGTAGTGAATTTGCCTGTCAATGCAGGAGACACAGGTTCAATCCCTGGGTCGAGGAAATCCCCTGGAGAAGGGAATGGCTACCCACTCCAGTATACTTGACTGGAAAATGCCACAGACAGAGGAGCCTAGCAGACTACAGTCCATAGGGTCGCAAAAGAGTCGAACACGACAGCGACTAAACAACAACATAAATGAACCATGAAAGTGAAAGTCTTAGTCGTTCAGTCATGTCCGACTCTTTGCAACCCCATGGTTTGTAGCCCTCCAGGCCCCTCTGTCCATGGAATTCTCCAAGCAAGAATACTGCAGTGAGTTGCCATTCCCTTCTCAGGGGATCTTCCTGACTCAGGGATTGTACCCAGGTCTCCCACATTGCAGGCAAATTCTTTACCATCTGAGCCACCAGGAATTATCAACTATACTCCAATAAAATTAAAGATAAATAAACAGCTGTAATTTAAGGGAAAAAAAAAGTTTAGGTGAGGCATGTGCTACAGGTCAGAAGTTGTTAGCTTCTTCTTTCTTTCCTCCCCTAACTCTCCTCCTCTTCCTCATCTTGCTAACGTGAGCTCCTGAACCATCTAGGAGCATCTGGGCAAAGGAGGGGACAGGAGAGCAGCAAAAGCATTCTCGCTGGGCAGCTGCCAACTGATGCTGGAGCGCCAGTTCTCTCCCGCCCGGGCAGCTGTTTAAAAGCCACTTTCCATCACTAGTGCTTGCATGGCTTTTGCGGGGAAAGCTTCCGTTTGCTAATCTGAGGCTGCCATAATAGACGTGAGCACGTCCCTCTTCAGACGCACTGCTTCCTCATCGCCTGGAAAGCAGGCACGTCTCAGACCCCTAGCCCTGGCCTCTGCAGGCAGGACTGAACCCCACCCCAGCTGTCTCCACCACAGAGCCCATGCCCAGTAGACACTAGTCAGCACTCTCAGCTCCACAGACAAAGGTTGCAGGAATCCCTCCTTTATTCCACTGTCTATCATTCCTGCTCTAGATTATTCAGTGAGAGACACCCTTGATTGTCTTTGAAATGTATCTTTTAAAATATGCTAAACTAGAGCATAGCCAACAATCCCAGTAAAAGTAGGAGAAAGAGAGGTAATCGTTAGCACACATCCAGATCAGGCCATAGAACAGCGAGAACAGCCTTCAGGCGTTTCCCTCCTGACGTCAGCAGAGCAATGCAGGGCGCAGTGAGTCGGCAGGCCTCCACAGCTTTGTTCTTCTAGCAAGGACGTCCTTAGGATGGAGAAGGCCCGTCAGGTCATTTTAATCTGGTACCACTAACTATTAACATTACTGCATTCCCTTCTTTAAAAGTCAGTGTTATCTGTAATTCCCCAGACTGATCTGACTCTCTCCACAGTGTGCCTGAGTACAGAAAGCAGGCTGCACACGAAGCCTCAAGAACCCCACTCCTGTGACAGTCACGCTTTCTCACTCTAACTGGATAATGGGCATTCAGTTTGATGCAGCAACAGAAAGAACTTGCCTAATACAAGCCTGAAGATAAAATAACTTAACTGTGGACGTCCATCTGTTAAAAACTAAGAGCCAGATAGCTGAGCTTCTTTTGATCAAACACTACCCTACTGTGTGTAGCCACACTCTCAATATTTGACATTCGGGATAAAATTATTAAGTTTCTGGTCTTCTTCTACATGTGTTTTCTTTCTACATTTCCACATATGTTTCCATAGATTTCTGTACTGTGGTATGGACTACCTATTTCATTTCTAGTATTAAACTTTAAAAATTAATGTACTTTCCTAACACGATTTTTTACATTTATTTATTGAGACATAATTGATCATATACTATTGTATTATCTTTAGATGTACAAATTAGTGATTTGATATATAGACATATATGCATTGTGAAGATGAATATCAGCAACCATCACATACATATTTACATTAATAAACTTTTTCTTATGATAAGAACTTTTATGATCTACTCTCTTAGCAACTGTCAAATATGCAATATAATATTGTTAACTACAGTCACCATGCTGTACATTACATCCCCAGAATTTATTTATCTTATAAATTTAAGTTTGTACCTTTGGACCCCTTTCACCCCTTTCACCTGCCCAACCCCTCCCTTCTCTGGCACCCACCAATATCATCCCTGTGTATTATAAGGACTATTATTGTCAGTTCAATTGGACTACAAGCTTTTTTGTGGCAACAGTTCCATCTCAGTCTTTCTTTTTCATTTGACAACCACATACTTTGTACCATCTACATCCCAGAACGGAGCTAGTAACCAGAAAGGGAGCCAGGAACGGAACAGACAGTGTCGGTGGGCCATAGACAATCAAACATTCACAAAACATGTGATTATAATATAAAGAGAAGCTGCGCTAGAACATAAACTGGGCGCCTGTTTTAACGTGCTTGAGGAAGGGATTGTCAGAAAAAGCATCCATGGAAAGGGGACCTATAACTTGAGCTCTGAAGGATGAGTTAGGCCATTAGCTGGGCGAGGATGTGTGTGTGGGAACAGAAGAGGAGAGAGAGTCGTCCAGTGTTCTGGGCAGAAGGAAAGACATGTGATGTGCCCAAGGAGGGAAGCACACGAGCTCAGGGAAAGGAGGTGAAGGAGCAAGAAGGAGGAGGAGGAGGAGAAAAAATAGTAGCTGGTGTAAGGAACGAGCACAGAGACTACGGGATTATTGGAACTGAGGCCACAGGGAAAGCAGGGCAACTCATAAAGAGCCTGGGAGACCATAACAAGGATTGGCTTTTGGCCAAAGAGCCATGGAAAGTCACTGAAAGATTTAGGCATGGGAGTGAGATAACGAAATTTGTCTTTCTATATTTGGACAAGGTCCATTTTGTGACTATATATATATATATATATATATGAATTTTACTAGGCTTCTTCTGAGCCAACGACTACTTTTTAGGCTTTCAATGCCAACTTGTGTAGTGAAACAATTTCTACTAGAAACCAGGACGAAGCTATAAGTTTCTTTGAATGAACAGTCATCACTTAGAAGAGGTGAGTATTAAGATTAAATTTGTCCTTCTATATGTTGAATATTTCAAAACATTCACTTTTAAAAATATTCAGGTATAAAGAGGAGCTAGAAAACTCATTTACTTGAATTCAACATTCAACTAAGAGCTGAGGAGCCAGAAAATGTAGCTCTATAATATATATGTATTAATTATTATATATATATATATAGGGGCATACATAATATATATGTATATGGCTTCCCTGGTGACTCAGATGGTAAAGAATCTGCCTGCAATGCAGGAGACCGAGGTTCAGTCCCTGGGTCAGGAAGATTCCCCTGGAGAAGGGAATGGCTACCCACTCCAGTATTATTCTTGCCTGGAGAATTCCATGGACAGAGGAGTCTGGAGGGCGACAGTCCATGGGATCACATATTTTCATATAATAAATAATAAAACAGTAAGTAAAATCAATAGCTCTCTTTACCTGTATATTTGCCAGCTTAAAATTTATGACATTATATTTTAACACTTTAAAGTACAGTGATTATTTAGCTCTTTTTTTCATGACACATAAATTATTAATTACTATTTTGGGGATCAATTTTAACTTTAAAAAATAGATATTGATTCATTTACAGAGCACTAGTTATTTTATGTTTCAATTACTGAGTGCTTAGATTTATACATACTAATTATAATCTGTAACATTATTTGTCTATGCTCTTATCTTGTCATTTAAATAGAGGAAACTGCTGGGATTAATTTTTTTAATTGATAGACTAATAAAAGGACTTAAAGATTTCTATTAAATAAAATCTAATAAACAGATAGAATCATGTTTTCCTACTAATTAAGCAATACTTATTTTAGTATTTCCAGGAAGCAAACCTCCTGGAAAAGATGGCATACTCTTTGCCAAAGTGTACTTTGTAGTTAGACAATAATCTGTGGGTAATTACTAAAATTGTAAACTATGGGATAGTTATGAACAAAAACAAGCACAAAATCCTGACCGTCACCAAACATCTGTAGTCTGTAAATGTAATTTTCTCAAAAACAGAGATAGATGAAAAACTATAAGATATCAATATCAATTTCTTTTTTTTTAATTTTATTTTATTTTTAAACTTTACATAATTGTATTAGTTTTGCCAAATATCAAAATGAATCCGCCACAGGTATACATGTGTTCCCCATCCTGAACCCTCCTCCCTCCTCCCTCCCCATTCCATCCCTCTGGGTCGTCCCAGTGCACCAGCCCCAAGCATCCAGTATCGTGCATCAAACCTGGACTGGCAACTCGTTTCATACATGATATTTTACAAGTTTCAATGCCATTCTCCCAAATCTTCCCACCCTCTCCCTCTCTCACAGAGTCCATAAGACTGTTCTTATTGATATAAAGTCACAATGAGAGATTGTTTTTCTGTCTTACCTACTTGAATCAATGTAATGTATATTTACCTTAGCTTTATCTTTAGGTTTTTTTTTTTCTTTTTTTCAAAGCCATAATCATGGAAAGAGCTTCAAAATGGAAATTTGAGAAGTCAAAATGTGTCAGGTTTACTACTATTGCCTTGAGCAAATCACTAGGACTCTTAGGGTCTCCAGTCTCTTAATCTGTGGATGGGCATAACAACTGTCTTGCTTATCTAATATGCTAATGGAAAGCTCAAATGAGCAATATATGGAAGAGATGTCAAAAAGCATTGTCTGACACAGAGCAGTACAGCAACAGATCACAGGTCCAGGATGGGGTTCAAGCCCAGTTATGCCGTGTACCAACTGCGTACCTTTAGGGAAGTCACCAAATCTCTTTCTGCCTCAGTTTCTTCCTCCACTTAGGGAGCTGAACTGTAAGGTTCCTTCCATCTCCAAGAGTCTGTGGTCTTTAACTGGAAAAACTAACGAGAAAGCTTTCTACATGCTTCCGTTTCCCATGAAAGTGATATACACTGATTAGGTGCTTGTGATTCATTTTAGTCTCTGTCTTGCAAATTAAAGAAAGTTATCTTGGTTTTTATTTTGGCATGAGCAGACTCACATCATTTAGAAATAAGGTGTGGTATTAATTTGTTAACTATATATCAGAACACTCTGATTGTAGGAAAGTGACAATCATGTAGAATTATGAGAATCATTACAAGGTATGAAATCTGAGCATAAAACTAGCATTAGAAAAGAATCTGGCCTTGAAAGAAAGGAAAACAGTCCTGGTGCTACATTGCTAATAATTGCTGTTACAATCCACACACCCTGCACAAAGAGGGTGACCACAACTAACCAGGGAGGCAGTGCTGGCCGCGTGTGGCTGTTTAACTCTCTCGGCTGCCCTTTTAATTACTTGTCCTTCCCTAGTGTTAAATTTGGATTTTGTGTGCACCGCTACTAAACCCAGATCAGACAATAGTTGAAACAATGTGAGCTTTTGTTGTCAGATCTATGAGATTGAGCAGGAATTTTTGTCTGTCCTGTTCAATGATGAATTCCAAACACTGAGAACTGTGCTTGGTTCATAATAGGCATTGAAACAATATCTGTGGAAATGATGGACTTGCTTCCGTTTTCTGTCTTTCTTTTCAGAACTTTTGACTTTTTCTTGTATCATTAGCATACAAAGAGATAAATCACAGAAATGTATAGGTAGCCCTAGCAAAAGAGATAATTGGGCAACAATAAAAGACTCACACAAATGTTTGAAATCTGCCACCTTAAAATAATCTGAATTATAAGTAATGCTTGTTGCAGAGTAAAATCACTAAATAAATAGAATCAACACAAAAGCTAAAAATTGTTCTTTTTACATTATTAAAAAGACTACTTCAGACAATGTAGGAAAAAAATTGACCAATAGTTCATGAAATGGGATTAAAAATACATGAAAAAGGGCTATTAATAAGTAAGTTTCTTGTGTTCCCTCCTTTTAAAACTCAAAACAGTGTGATCTGCCTTGTACCCACATCAAAGGAAACCACTAACTAAGAATAAGAGAAACGAAGGCTCAAGTAGATCTCTCTCTCCTGGTATTGAGACACATTCTACAAAAATGTTCTTTGAACCAACAACACACTTAGAAAACCAGAAACAGAACAGGAAGATAAAGATAAACACACAAGAGAAAACAACCAGGACATCGCCACACCCCCTCCAAAACCTTTTCCTTCCTAGCTAAACACAGTAAGTCCAAGAACTCTATTTCTCATGCATGAGTCCTGGTTATGGCACAAACAGATAATGGAAAATCTTGTCTTCAGGAAAACTGGAGCCTATGTAAGCTTATAAAATAGTATATCTGATATAGGAAGCCTCAAAAGGAAAGCACAAAGGAACCAGTGAGTAAATGAATTAATGTCTCTAAGAGAGAATTTCAGAGTATTTCAGGAAGAAGTGACAATGTATAAATCAGCTATCAATTCTCAGTCTTCTCCTCTACTATACAACTATGTACAACCACATGTATGTGTGTGTATTTAGTTTCTATAACTAGAAAAGAGCTGGCATAGTTATGCTGCAGAGGGAATTTGAGAGAGTTCTGAAGAAAAGTGGGGGTAGGCCCTGGGATCCTGTGCCATTCTGCAATGGGGAAAGAGGATTTTAAATGAAGGTATACTCTGTTATCAATGGCACTGCTCTGCAATTTCTTAAGAGTCTGTAATAAGAATTTAAATCATTTTTCAATTATTTCTAATGTCATTTATTCATTTACTCCATATATATTTACTGATAGGGGCAATATCTTGAGACTGTGTTTCTACTGGCAGGCCCTGTAGAGACAGGCCTTTAAAATGAAAGCAAGAAAGTCCAGCCTTTTACAGGTTCAACAAAGACACAGGTCTAGGAAACGGAAGCCATATTCCAGTACAGCTCCTTGTTCCATTCTTTGAGAACATTAGCATTTAAACCAGTTTTTATGGCAGGGCCTGGAGGCCTAACTATTATGTACAAAATAGAAAATGTGTTTGTAGTTGCAGTCAACCAACAGATGAACTGGAACTCAGCTGTTCAAATTGGAGACTACCTGTTCACTAGGCAACTTCTTTCCACAATTAGTCATGATGCTGTTTCATTCTCTTCTAAAAGTTACAGTAGAGCATTAGCAGGTCCCAGGAATTTCTCATGAGTTGTGATTAGGTGCAACCACATTCTCAGCCCTGTCAGACTGAGAATATCGTCACCCTAAATTCAGCAGCATCGAAATGCCAACAATAATATCCCAAGGCCCCTTCCATTACAAAGTTGGTCTTTGCTTTAAAAAAATACCAAGATACTCTCCTAGATAATAACCACTTAAAGCGTTCTCCCTGATTCACAATGGCATTTGTCTAATGCCCGTGCCAGGAATGGAAGCCTGTGGCTGTCGAAGCCAGCATAACAACAGAAATATCTTCTAAAAACACAATACAGTACAGATCATTCTTCAAGATTGTCCAGGAGAAACTAGAGGATGAGTGTGTTGATGTCCTTTAAAACAATCTGCTAAATGCTTTTAGATCATGTGCCCTGATTACTGGCTGACCTATATATTTTTGGCAATGTTAGTGCCCTGGCTGCTGCTGCTGCTGCTGCTGCTGCTGCTGCTAAGTCGCTTCAGTCGTGTCTGACTCTGTGCGACCCCATAGATGGCAGCCCACTAGGCTTCTCTGTCCCTGGGATTCTCCAGGCAAGAACACTGGAGTGGGTTGCCATTTCCTTCTCCAATGCATGAAAGTGAAAAGTGAAAGTGAAGTCGCTCAGTCGTGCCCGACTCTTAACGACCCCATGGACTGCAGCCTTCCAGGCTCCTCCGCCCATGGGATTTTCCAGGCAAGAGTACTGGAGTGGGGTGCCATTGCCTTCTCCGTAGTGCCCTGGAGGGCCTGACAATTTGACAAGTAGTTAAGGTCCTCAGTTCAGATGAACTTTGAAAAAGTCAAGACAAGCAGAGACTAATTTCCTAAAAAAGTATTTTTGTCTGATCTTTGAAATGCTAAAAGGACCATGTCAGTGGATTATCTTGAGCAAGGCAAGTTTTGTCTTATAAAGACTGCCATTGTAAACAACTAATCCCCTGGTCAGTCATACACACTAGAGGTACACTTTCCAGGCAAGATGCAATAACTCTTTAGCTAATGGAGTTAGTTAAGAGGGCAAACCAACTTGGCACATCAGATTCCCTGTCTCAGTTATTGTTTGTTGCTAATGAATACAGTCATTACAAAGGGTGTTGTAAAGATCCAGTATGACAACGTGCAGAAAAGCCCAGTGTAGCACCTCACATCAGTATTAGCATCACAATAGAAACACATCTCACCCATGCTCAGAGAAGGTGTTTCAAGAAAAAATAAAATCTTGAGATCTCTGCACCCCCACATGTTCTGAAACACTATTCACAATCACCAAGTTGTAGACACAACTTAATGTCTATCAACAGATGGATGGATAAACAAGATGTGGCATATACATACAATGGAATATTACTCAGCCTTGAAAAAAGGAGGAACTTCTGAAACACAGGAAAATATGGACAAACCTGGAGGACATAAAGTTAAGTGAAATAAGCCATGCATAGAAGGACAGTTATTACATATTTCACTCTGTGAAATATCCAAAATAGTCAAGTTCATCAAATCAAAGAGTGGATAGATGGTTGCCAGGGATCAGTGAAGAGAGAGAAATGGAAGGTGCTAATGAAGGAGCATAAAGTTTCAGTAAAACAAGATGAGTAAACCCTAGAGATCTCCTATGCAACACTGTACCTCTGGTCAATGATAATGTTGCTATTCAGTCTCTAAGTCATGTCTGACTCTTTGTGACCCCATGGACCATAGCCTGCCAGGCTCCTCTGTCCATGAAATTTCCCAGGCAATAAAACTGGAGTGGGTTACCATTTCCTTCTCCAGGGGATCTTCCTAGATCTGGTACGGAACCCACATCTCCTGCACTGGCAGCCAAGTTGTTTACCACTGAACCACCAGGGAAGCCGAATGATAATGTACTGTATGCTGAAAAATGTGTGAAAGGAACGATCTCAGGTTAAGTGTCCTTATTACAATAAATAAAATAAACATTTTTTAAAGAAGAAATGCAAAAGAAAAAAAATTTTTTGAAGCCTTATTATTAGGACCAGAATATCTGCAATATCTCCATAGGATTATAATCTAATATTATACACTTAAAATTTTATATTTTCTTATAACCAAACACTTCAAACATTTCTGTTAACAACAAACCAATAGAGAAAGGAGGCAACCCCTTAAATATTGATTACTTCTGAAAGATTCAGTTTGCCCACTCGATTTCTTCAGCAGATACACAATTACCACATAAGAGACCTAAAAGGAGCTTTAGGTATCATTTCAGAAACAATGAGACTAAGACCTGAAGAGATTAAGGGAATGCCAGACATGGCACCAGAAAGGCATTTCTTTGGATGTCACTACAATGCTTTTTGCATGATTAGGATTATTCATACATTGAAATGATGCAAGTTATCCTTAGATGATCATACAAATAGGGGACATTTGCGAAATATATACTACTAACCAGTATCTTTTATAATTTACCACTTTTAATCCTCACATAAATTTGCAACATAGCAATTATTAGTACTCCTAAAGTAAGGAGACGAGGCCACTGAAAGTCATAAGACCAGGAAGAGGCAAAGCTGGGACTCAGGTCCAGTCCTAGCCTAACAAATCCTGGCTCTTTTCAACATGCCTTCTGGAAGGTGACGTGAGTCCTGCAACACCCCTGCCAAGGAAAAAATCATTTCAACTCATTTTCTGGTTCTTATGCAAAAGCTATTGATTCTGAGCTCACATACCTGTGGTGGAGTCGATGGTGAAAAAGGATGACAGGTCTCCAAGGACGAGCTCATAGGCCACTGCTCCATACTTTCCAGAATCCCTGTCTGTGGCAAGAACATGGACGACTTCGGTGCCCAGCTGCGCCTGGCCACTAAGGCTCGTCACATAGGTTAATGGGTTAAACACAGGTTCATTATCATTTACATCCTCCAGTTCCACACGAACAAAAGCTTGGGCACTGAGTCCACCCTGTTGGATGGATGAGAAGTGATTACAAATGGGTCTCACATGACCACTGGGATGCAGAATAAGTGAGAAGGATCCTAGAATAGACTTCTGAAACAACCAAAAGCATGTGTGTGTGTGTATATATACATATGCATTTTACTTTAAAACTTGAGCTATGAGTTCATGTGAATAGCATGATATCTGTACACCAATACTGATTCTTAAAGTGGAATTATATTACCGCACATGTATTTAGGTATGGCTGAATCTCTTCACTGTTCACCTGAAAGTCACAACATTGTTAGTTGGCTATACCTCAACACAGAAGAAAAAGTTTAAATAAATAAATAAAAGGAACAAAAAAACTTCTAGGAGGTAATAATTTCAGAGTAGAGGCCAAAGAGGTCTTACTTAAGATTTCCTTAAATAAGGAAATCTCTCCTGACATCCAAAGAGAAAAAAAAAAAAAAATCACTTTCAAGGCCCGGATAATCTTTAACTGCTAAGGAGAAGGGATAAGAGAGTACTGGAGGGAGGTGGAATTTCAAAGTAGGTAACTGGGGGGAAAGCATCACTAAGAAGGTGCAATTTGAGTAGATGGACCCATATGAGGGACCAGATCTGTTATTTGGAGGAAAAGCATAACAGAGATGAGAGCTCATGCAAAGGCCCTGAGACAGGAGTGTAGTACATCCCAAGCCTGATCAGAATAGCAAGGAGACCAGTGGGTGATATCAGAGGGGCGGGGGAAGGTTACAAGGGGGTTCTGTGGGCCTCTGAGAGGACCATGTCTCTGACCCATCTGAGGGTTGTAAGCAGAGGAGTAGCTTGATTTGTCCCCCAAGGGCAGCAAGGCTGGAAGAAGGGAGGGAATCTAGGTAGGAGCCAGAAGAATCATCAAGTCCAGCACAGCAGGTGACAGTGAAGCTGCTTTTCCTACAAACTTAGCACCGGGTTCAGTTTGAGATTTTAAATTTTCCACATATTAGAAAAGAAATCAAGTGCCTAAAATAGTGAGAGATGGATCCCATACTGGCTTTGTGTGTGTGCTTCCTTCATCTAAAATCAAGGAGCAGGAAAGAGCACAATAGATGAAAATAATCCCTGCAATTTTTACTTTTCTAAAGGAAAACATATGTTCCTACTTCAAAGCACCATTTTCCATTTCTATCTGGTATACTTTGATACTTTCATCTTAGGCAAAAGTCCTTGGTAAGTCACAGCAGCCTGGGTTTTCTCCTTCACTTATCCTCTTCTCTCTCTCCTTTTCTGTCTCTGTCTCTCTCTCCCACTGTGGCAGGAGGCAGTGAGCAAAAAGGAAAATCAAAGGCAGTGAAGCAGCAGCTTTGGCACAGGACAAAGATAGACCATGGCTGTGGACTCTGGAGGGAGCATGTGCTGAGCATGAGGGAGGGCGCAAGAGAGAGCACATCATTTACTATTGTTTGGGATGAAGCTGACTGTAAATTCAGAAACGGTTTCCATGCTCTGAGGGCCCATGTACCCAACACTGCGGACTGAAAAAGAACAGAGAAAGAATAAAAAATAGTGATCTTCCATGTTCTAAGTTGAATAAAGTGCCAGGGCTATGCCAGTTTTAAATGCATACAGTAGACACAATGAGAAAAAAAAAAATCAATTAACATAACAACATATCAATAGAATAAAAAAAGAAAAAAGAAGTGAACAGTAGAAATAAAAATGATGTATGGCAAAAAACCATCACAATATTGTAAAGTAATTATTCTCTAATTAAACTACATTTTTAAAAATTAAAACAAAAACAGAAAAACGATGGCAGTACCATCTAGTCTGTGTCCTTGACATTTAGACTGGTGCTGTGCCTTCAGCAAACTGAAGTAACCCGTGGGTCCCGGGTGGAGTGGAGTGAGGGGCTGCAGATGGGAAAGGCTGCACCCCATCTCACAAAGCCCTGCTGGTTCTTCGAGCTGGATTCTTTCCCAGTTTTGCTTTTCCTTTATCTTTCCTTCCCTTGTCCTTTTAAATTTCTCCTCAAGATCAAGAAATCATTTAGGTTTGGGGTGGGGAGAGGCTAAGAAAGCAGGTAGGAGAAGAAATGAAAGAGTGGCGAACATGTGAAGAAATGAGGCTCACTCCATCTTCAGGCCTTCAAGAACAAAGATGTTCATTATTGGGCTGTCCACGAAGACTCCGAATCAGGCCACACTACCCAAAACAAGCAAAATGTTAGATGGACAAATCAAAGCTTGTTGTTATAGATAAGTGAATCTTCTGCCAGGAACAGTATTACATATAGATCTCAGTTTTCTTTTTTATGAATCTAATTTTTATCTATTAAATGTGCCAACAGGGGACACTTTCCTGTCATAACAACCATTTGTGAATGAATGTTAAGTGTGCTTTACATATATTTTCTCCTTCAACTGTTATAATCTCTCTTTCTAAAGACTTTTATGGGGCTCTCCATTTTTACAATAAGGAAATCAAAGCACAAAGAGGCTAAGTGACTTGTCCAAAGTAAGTGAGACTATAAACAGCAGATCTGTAACTGGAATGGAGATTCATTTGTCCCCAAAGCCCCCATGACTTGAGACTTTTAAAGTATTGCTATGATATAAATTCGACCTTTCACGAAGGAATGTTTAAAGACCATATTAGGGGCAACACCAACCATGGGTTTTGTCTCAGAGGAAAAAGGAAAACAGAGCCCCTGTTTACAAAGAACTTAACATTTATGAGACAAACGCTGTACAGCTTGGTCTGTGGCACAGTGGAACAATCTGGAGCCAGAAGATCTGGATCTCATATCTGGCCCTGCCTGCCTCTGGGACCACAGCTTCGACAGCATGCGATGGCCCAGCTTTGAGCTGCCTCTTCCACAAAGTGGAGCCACCTGCTCACCTTGCAGGCCTGTTGCTGCGAGGAGTGATATAATATGTGTGAATGCATTTATTATGGCTAACCACCACCAACTAGAAAATTTTACAGGCTCTTTATCCTAAATACGTGGGACCAGATATATTTGTCTTGAAATTCTGAACTTTTAAAATTTCATAAAAGAAATATAGTGCATCCCAGTGAAGTCTGGAATGATGGCCCATAATCAGGAACTTAATATTCTGCTGCAAAATGGATGAATAAACACATTTACAAGGATTAAAGAAAACCCTCAAGGATCTCACAAATGCTGGGGACATATACCTTTCCTGGAAAGGGATTCCAGTTGGACAAATAACACTTAGAAAGAAGCTTTTAACAGAGTGCCTGACCCTTAGCAAACAGCCTGAGGCCCAAGCGCCAGCTGTGCTGGGAGTGAGCTCACCAGGAGCAGGGTGGTGATGGTAGAGGGCTCTCCTGAGTGCCTCCCTGGCCTCATTAGTACCTCACTCACTGCTGGGGACCAGAGTATTAAGATGAAAAGCATCTTCACAGAGAAATCAACCCCTGTGCCTTTGGAGTGGGAGCACTGACTCCAAGACTATAGACTACCAGAGAACTAACCCTAGGGAATATCAAATAGTGAGAACTTCCACAAAGGGAACCACTTGAATACAAGACCTGGCATCACCCAACCACCAGTAGCACCCTGTGCAGGATGCCTCATCCAAACAGCAAACAAAACAAAAATACAAACCAAATCATCAGCAGACATGATTACCACCTCACTCAGCTTTGCACATCAGAGGGGAAAAAAAAAAAAACAACTCAGATAGTGTTTTGCCTATGTTCTCCATCTGACATACATCACAGCAGGATCCTCTATGACCCACCTCCCAGAATATTGGAAATAAAAACAAAAATAAACAAATGGGACCTAATTAAACTTAAAAGCTTCTGCACATCAAAGGAAACTATTAGCAAGGTGAAAAGACAGCCTTCAGAATGGGAGAAAATAATAGCAAATGAAGCAACTGACAAACAACTAATCTCAAAAATATACAAGCAACTCCTACAGCTCAACTCCAGAAAAATAAACGACCCAATCAAAAAATGGGCCAAAGAACTAAATAGACATTTCACCAAAGAAGACATACAGATGGCTAACAAACACATGAAAAGATGCTCAACATCACTCATTACCAGAGAAATGCAAATCAAAACCACTATGAGGTACCATTTCACACCAGTCAGAATGGCTGCGATCCAAAAGTCTACAAGAAATAAATGCTGGAGAGGGTGTGGAGAAAAGGGAACCCTCTTACACTGTTGGTGGAAATGCAAACTAGTACAGCCACTATGGAAAACAGTGTGGAGATTCCTTAAAAAACTGGAAATAGACCTGCCTTATGATCCAGCAATCCCACTGCTGGGCATACACACTGAGGAAACCAGAAGGGAAAGAGACACGTGTACCCCAATGTTCATCGCAGCACTGTTTCTAATAGCCAGGACATGGAAGCAACCTAGATGTCCATCAGCAAATGAATGGATAAGAAAGCTGTGGTACATATACACAATGGAGTATTACTCAGCCATTAAAAAGAATACATTTGAATCAGTTCTAATGAGGTGGATGAAACTGGAGCCTATTATAGAGAGTGAAGTAAGCCAGAAAGAAAAACACCAATACAGTATACTAACACATATATATGGAATTTAGAAAGATGGTAACAATAACCCTGTGTACAAGACAGCAAAAGAGACACTGATGTATAGAACAGTCTTATGGACTCTGTAGGAGAGGGAGAGGGTAGGAAGATTTGGGAGAATGGCATTGAAACTTGTAAAATATCATGTATGAAACGAGTTGCCAGTCCAGGTTCGATGCACGATACTGGATGCTTGGGGCTGGTGCACTGGGACGACCCAGAGGGATGGTATGGGGAGGGAGGAGGGAGGAGGGTTCAGGATGGGGAACACATGTATACCTGTGGCGGATTCATTTTGATATTTGGCAAAACTAATACAATTTTGTAAAGTTTAAAAAAAAAAACTCATCACAAATCTCACCTTATACAAAGCTTACACAAACCACTGCACCAACCAAAAGGAAGAAAGAATTCAACCTTGAACCATGGGAAAAGGAAACCTCAAACACAATAAGATTTTAAAAAAATAACGAAAAGGCAGAGAAATACTGTGCAAATGAAGGAACAAATGAGAAACACAGAAGTCCAAATAAATTAAGAGAAACTAGGTAAACTACCTGAAAAAGAATTCATAATTATGATAGTAAAGATGATTTAAAAAAAAAACAGAATCAATAGCAGAATATCTGAAGCAGAAGAATGAATCCCTGAGCTGGAAGATAAAATGATGGAAATGACTTCTAAAGAGCAGAATAAAGTGAAAGAATGAAAAGAACTGAGGATAGTCTCAGAGACCTCTGGGACAATATGAAATGCACCAACATTCAAATTATAGGGGTCCCAGAAGAAGAATAGGAAAAGAAAGGGTATGAGAAAAATTTTAGAGAGATCACAGTTGAAAATTTTCCCAACATGGAAAAGGAAATAGTCAATCAAGTCCAGGAGATGCAAAGAGTCCCATATAGGATAAACCCAAGGAGAAACATGCCAAGACATATGCTAATCAAACTAACAAAGATTAAACACAAAGAAAGAATATTAAAAGAAGCAAGGGAAAAGCAACAAGTAACATACAAGGGAAGCCCTATAAGCTTAACAGTTGATCTTTCAGCAGAAACTCTGCAGCCCAAAAGGGAACAGTAGGATATATTTAAAGTACTGAAAGGGAAAAATCTAAAACCAAGATTACTCTACTGGGAAAGGATCTCATTCAAAATTGGTGGAGAAATCAAAAGCTTATCAGACAAGCAAAAGTTAAGAGAATTCAGTACCACCTAACCAGCTTTACAACAAATGTCAAAGGGACTTATAAAGTCTAGAAATATAAGAGAAGAAAAAGATCTACAAAATCAAACCCCAAACAATTAAGAAAATGGCAATAGGAACATATATATCAATAATTATTTTAAATGTAAACTGATTAAATGCTTCAACCAAAAGACAGACTGGCTGAATGGATACAAAAACAAGACCCATATATATGCTGTCTACAAGAAACCCACTTCAGACCTAAAGACACATATAGACTGAAAGTGAGAGGATGGAAAAATATATTCCATGAAAATGGGAAGCAAAAGAAAGCTCAAGTAGCAATCCTCATATCAACCAAAATAGACCTAAAAATAAAGAATATCAAGAGATAAATAAGGACACTACATAATGATCAGGGATCAATCCAAGAGGAAGACATAAAAATTGTAAATATCTATGCACCCAACATAGGAGCACCTCAACACATAAGACAAACACTGACAGACATAAAGGGAGAAACTGACAATAACACAATAATAGTAGGAGACTTTAACACCCCACTCACATCAGTGGACAGATCATTAAAACAGAAAATCAATAAGGAAACAGAAGTCTTAAATGATACATTAGATGAGATGGTCTTCATTTATATCTTCAGGATAGTCATCCAAACACTAAAGAATACACCTTCTTCTCAAGCGCACATGGAACATTCTCCAGGATAGACCACATCTTGGGTCACCAATCAAACCTCAGTAAATTTAAGAAAATCAAAATTGTATTAAAAATCTTTTCTGACCACAATGCTATGAGACTAGATATCAATTATAAGAAAAAAACTAAAAACACACAAACACATGGAGATTAAACAAAAGGTTTCTAAATAACCAATAGGTTACTAAAGAAATCAAAAGTGAAATAAAATTCCTAGAAACAAATAGCAATGAAAACACGACAACTCAAAGCCTATGGGATGCAGCAAAAGCAGTTCTAAGAGGGAAGTTTATAGCAATACAATCCTACTTCAAGAAACCAGAAAAACAGCAAATAAACAACCCAACTTTACACCTAAAGCAACTGGAAAAAAGGAGAACCAAAAAACCCCAAAATTAGTAGAAGGAAATAAATCATGAAGATTGGAGCAGAAATAAATGGAAAAAAAAAGAGAGAGAGAGAGAGAGAGAAAAGCAATAGTAAAGATTACTAAAACTAAAAGCTGGTTCTTTGAGAAGATAAACAAAATTTACAAACACTTAGCTACACTCATCAAGAAAAAAAGAGAGAAGAATCAAATCAACAAAATTAGAAATGAAAAAGGAGAGGTTACAGCAGACAATGCAGAAATACAAAGGATTATAAGAGACTATTCTGAACAACTATATGGCAATAAAATGGATAACCTGGAAAAAATGGACAGATTCTTAGAAAAATTCAATCTTCCAAGTCTGAACCAGGAAGAAATAGAAATTATGAATAACCCAATTACAAGCACTGAAATGGAAGCTGTGATCAAAAGTCTCCCAAAAAACAAAAGCCCAGGACTAGATGGCTTCACAGGAGAATTCTATCAAACATTTAGAGAAGAGTTAATGCCTCTCCTTCTAAAACTCTTTCAAAAAACTGCAGACAAAGAAACACTTTCAAACTCATTCTATGAGGGTTAGACCCTGATACCAAAACCAGACAAAGACAACAAAAAAAAAGAAAACTACAGGCCAATATCACTGATGAACACAGATGCAAAGATCTTCAGCAAAATTTTAGGAAACAGAATTCAGCAACATACCAAAAAGCCCATATACCATGATCAAGTTGTGTTTTTTCCAAGGATGCAAGGATTGTTTAATATATGAATATCAATCAGTGTGATACACCAGATTAACAATCACAATAGATGCAGAAAAATCCTTTGACAAAATTCAGCACCCTTTTATTATTAAAACTCTTCAAAAAATGGGCATAGAAGGAACCTACCTCCACATAGTAAAGGCCATATATGATAAGCCTACAACAAACATCATTCTCAATGGTGAAAACCTGAAAGGATTCCCCCTAAGATCGGGAACAAGACAAGGGTGTCCACTTTGACCACTATTATTCAACATAGTTTTGGAAGTCCTAGCTATAACAATTAGAGAATAAAAAGAAATAAAAGGAATCCAGATTGGAAAAGAAGAAGCAAAGCTTTCACTGTTTGTAGATGACATGATACTGTACATAGAAAACCCTAAAGATACTATTAGAAAATTCTAGAGCTAATCAGTGAATTTAGCAAAGTTGCAGGATACAAAAACAATATACAGTAATCACTTGCATTTCTATATATTAACAATGAAAAATCAGAAAGAGAAATTAAGGACTCAATCCCATTCACCATTGCAATACAAAGAATAAAATATCTAGGAATGAACTTACCTAAGGAGACAAAAGGGTCTTCCCAGTAGCTCAAATGGTAAAGAATCTGCCTGCAACACAGGAGACCGGGGTTCGATCCCTGGGTCAGGAAAATCCTCTGGAGAAGGGAATGGCACTCTACTGCAGTATTCTTGCCTGGAGAATCCCATGGACAGAGGTACCTGGCAGGCTACAGTCTGTGGGATCGCAAAGAGTTGGATACGACTGAGCAACTAACACTACTACTACTAAGAAGAAAAAAGAAACAGAAAATTATAAGATTGATGAAAGAAATCAAAGATGACATAAACAGATGGAGAAATATTCCATGTTCCTGGGTAGGAAGAACCAATATTGTGAAAATGACTACACTATCACATGCAATCTATTACCAATGGCATTTTTCACAGAACTAGAACAAAAATTTTCACAATTCATATGGAAACACAAAAGACCCCAAATAGCCAAAGCAGTCTTGAGAAAGAAGAATGGAGCTGGAGAAATCAACCTTCCTGACTTCAGGTTATACTACAAAGCTACATTCATCAAGCCAGTATGGTACTTGCACAAAACCAGAAATATAGACCAATGGAACAAGATAGAAAGCCCAGAAATAAACCCACACACCTATGGGAAAATTATTTTTGACAATGGAGGCAAGAATATACAATGGGACAAAGACAGCCTCTTCAATAAATGGTGCTGGGAAAACTGGACAGCTACATGTAAAAGAATGAAATTAGAACACTTCCTATCATCATACACAAAGATAAACTCAAAATGGATTAAACACCTAAATGTAAGAGCAGAAACTATAAAGCTCTTTTAGGAAAACATAGGCAGAACACTCAATGATATAAATCAAAGCAAGATTCTCTACTCACCTCCTTGAGTAATGGAAATAAAAACAAAAATAAACAAGTGGGACTTGATCAAACTTAAAAGCTTACAGCAAAGGAAACTATAAGCAAGGTGAAAAGAAAACCCTCAGAATGGGAGAAAATAATAGCAATGGAAACAACTGACAAAGGATTAATTTCCAAAATATATAAGCAGCTCACACAACTCAATACCAGAAAAACAAACAACCCAATCCAAAGGTGGGAAAAAGACCTAAGCAGACATTTCTCCAAAGAAGACATACAGATGGCTAACAAACGCATGAAAGGATGCTCAACATCATTCATTATTAGAGAAACGCAAATCAAAACTACAATGAGATATCACCTTACACTGATCAGAATGGCCATCATCAAAAAGTCTACAAACAATAAATGCTGGAGAGGGTGTGGAGTAAAAGGAACACTTTTGCACTGTTGGTGAGAATGTAAATTGATACAGTCACTATGGAAGACAGTATGGAGATTCCTTTAAAAGCTAGGAATAAAACCACCATCGGTTCATTTCAGTCACTCAGTTGTGTCTGACTCTTTGCGACCCCATGAATCGCAGCACACCAGGCCTCCCTGTCCATCATCAGAATTTCCCACCTAGGCATATACCCTGAGGAAACAGACACATGTATCCCATTGTTCATTGTGGCACTATTTACAATAGCTCTTAGAACATGGAAGAAACCTAGATGTCCATCGACAGATGAATGGATAAAGAAGTTGTGGTACATATACACAATGGAATATTAGCCATAAAAAGGAACTCATTTGAATCAGTTCTAATGAGGTGGATGAACCTCAAGCCTATTATACACAGCGAAGTAAATTAGAAAAAGAAAGATAAATATCATATATTAACAGATATATATGGAATCTAGAAAAATGATACTGAAGAATTTATTTGCAGGGCAGCACTGGAGAAACAGACATAGAGAATAGACTTATGGACATGGTGAGAGGGGAGAAGAGGGTGGGATGTATAGAGAGAGTAACATGGAAACTTACATTGCCATAAGTGGAATCAATAGCCAATGGGAAATTGCTATATGTCTCAGGAAACTCAAACAGGGGCTCTGTATCGACCTAGAGGGGTGGGATGGGGAGGGAGATGGGAGGGAGGTTCAAAAGGGAGGGATGTATGTATACCTATGGCTGATTCACGTTGAGGTTTGACAGAAAACAAAATTCTGTAAAGCAATCATCCTTCAATTAAAAAATAAATAAATTTTTAAAAATGGCCTCATTTGAGTTTGAGTCAGGTTTCTCATCAAATGAGCTTTTAAACATTTCCATCTTGAGAGCTTTCAGATCTACAGACAAAAGACTGGGGATCTTTGTTACTCAGATGCAGATGCACTGTGAGCACTAAATGGAGGGAAGACTCGGGACCCTTGAGACAGGTCCTCACAAACAAAAAGGCTCTTTCAACCCAGTGGGCATACAGTCCTGAGACTCGAGAAGCCCTTTTTAATCGGGAGATGTGGTCCCTGAGACATCTGGGGAGTGAGGAGGACTCACTATGGTCCCTCCCAAAGGGGTTCAAGGGCAGTCTCTTTTCAGATTCCAAATCAGAATCCAGTCACCACGGCCAATCCAATCACTTTCTTGCTCTCCTTCAGCACCTTTTCCATTAAAGTCTGTCTCTTGCTCTTGTCCGTGGAGCATTCCCAGCTACTTCTGGTTGAATGCTTCCTCATTTGAATCAAGTTTTGTTCAAATAAATTCTTAAAAGTTAAAAGAAAAGGATTAAAAAACAGATATTTCAAGTTAAAATAACATCCTATAAAATATAACAACATTTTTAAAAAGTCTCTCACATTTTAGGATGCATGTCTTGGAGGGAGAGGGAGAAAATGGGAAAAATCTAACGAAAAGCCTTGATGGACAGATTCATGGAGCTTGATTTAAATGCTAAGGAGGATAGACTTTATTCTGCACATGTGTAGATTCAGTAAAAAATGTGGTGTGCACAGCTTGAATACATATTAATAAATATGTTAATAATTTATTAATTTTATTATTTAAATAATTTATTATTTATTAAATTTATTAATAAATTATGCATTCATTTACTGTCTGTATTATTTATGTTAAAAACAACACAAAAAGTTTATAAGGATGAAATTAAAAGTTGTCACATTTTCCTCCTAAACCCCCACTTGGGACATTATTGCCATCATGAATGAAGGGACACGATCAAATCTAGGTTTAAGAAAAAGATACCTGAGGTGGCAATAAAAAGGTGCATCTTAAAAGTAAACAAAGAGGTTTCTTAGTCAAAAAGTTATGAAAATGGTGAATTAACCAAATCAAATACATTCTCTGACCCTGGATTTCTCACAGAACCTTCCAAAGGCATGTTTCTATGGGATGGGGTGAGTTCTAACGTGTTTTCCACTCTTATTTACCACAGAACTCTCAGTGGAAGCAGCATCTCAGGAGGCAATAATGCCATAGAACATAGGTGGGGAAAGCTCATCTAAGCTTACTTTCTCTATCTCCTCAAGTGTTCACCTCCCAATCCTCTGAAACTAAAGTTCTATCTAGATCCTCAAGACTGCCCTGATCGTGCAATCTCTGAGAGACTCTGTCCAGAATTGCCCAAATAAGCTGCTTCCAGATTCCTGGCCCTTAGAAACTGCATGACATATTAAATGTGTATTATTTAACCTGTAGTACAACTTCAATAGACAACATTTATCATGAACATATATAATAGTGAAGGGCTGAAAGTGGAGATTGAAAAAGTTGGCTTAAAGCTCAACATTCAAAAAACTAAGAATCATGGCATCTGGTCCCATCACTTCATGGGAAACAGATGGGGAAACAGTGGAAAAAGTGTCAGACTTTATTTTTGGGGGCTCTAAAATCACTGCACATAGTGACTGCAGCCATGAAATTAAAAAACGCTTACTCCTTGGAAGGAAAGTTATGACTAACCTAGACAGCATATTCAAAAGCAGAGACATTACTTTGCCAACAAAGGTCCGTCTAGTCAAGGCTATGGTTTTTCCTGTGGTCATGTATGGATGTGAGAGTTGGACTGTGAAGAAGGCTGAGTGCCCAAGAATTGATGCTTTTGAACTGTGGTGTTGGAGAAGACTGTTGAGAGTCCCTTGGACTGCAAGGAGATCCAACCAGTCCATTCTGAAGGAAATCAGCCGTGGAATTTCTTTGGAAGGAATGATGCTTAAGATGAAACTCCAGTACTTTGGCCACCTCATGCGAAGAGTTGACTCATTGGAAAAGACTCTGATGCTGGGAGGGATTGGGGGCAGGAGGAGAAGGGGACGACAGAGGATGAGATGGCTGGATGGCATCACTGACTCGATGGACGTGAGTTTGAGTGAACTCCGGGAGTTGGTGATGGACAGGGAGGCCTGGTGTGCTGTGTTTCATGGGGTCGCAAAGAGTCGGACACGACTGAGCGATTAAACTGAACTGAACTGAAGGCAATTTACTTTCTATATTGCTAGTCTGAGACAATCTTCCCCTAAGCCTGGAGTGGTGACACAGAGTTGAAATAGCTTTATCTCAGCTAAATGTGGGAATAACTTGTTACACAGCACTAGGTAACTGATACACCCCATAAAGTCTATGTATATTTAATTTTAATTTTTAACTTTGCCTTATCCTTTCTCTTTCCACCAACAAATTGTGATTCACTTTGATATAATTTTAATCATTTAAGTTTGAAAATTATGATAAGAGACTCTTAACCAATCTACCTGAATCTCAATTCTCTTAAGAAGGGCTCTGAAAGTTGGGAGTATTTGGGGAAAGCACCAGACTTGAAAGCATATAACACTGGGGACAGGAGGGTTGTCTGGGGCCATCAATGGATATGGAAAATGTCTGCTGTTTGTCTGTTTTGGCTACTGTCTACTCCCCATGCTCTGTGTTTGCCTCTGGGGCTCCTGAATAGTAGGATATTAGGATAATAGTAGGATATCAATCTTTCATATCTCTTAGCATTTTCTGGGCTGTTCTTTCCCTTGCCAGTGCATTAGAGTCTATAGTTCATAACTCAATGAGCAAAGGTGAAGTGAACTGAAGGTCCAGTTTGTTAAGAAAACAAAACAAAACAAAACAAAACAGTGAGCCATGGTGTCACCAGAGCCAAGAAAAGCAGTGTTCAAAGAACAATTTCAAGTCCTTTGAGAAGCTAAACAAAATGAAAATATAGAAATAATCTGAGGATGTGTCAGAGTGTAAATCACACTCATAAAAGCAGTTTTATTAGAGGGGAGGGATGGAAAGAAGGATCAAAGGAAGACTGAAAAGTGAGGAAACAGACAACTATTTTAAGTAACTGTACTGTGGGCTTCCCAGCTGGTGCTAGTGGTAAAGAACTCACCTGCCAATGCAGGAGACAAAAGAGACTCAGATTTGATCCCTGAGTCAGGAAGATCCCCTGGAGAAGGAAATGGCAACCCACTTCAGTATTCTTGCCTGGAGAATCTCATGGACAGAGGAGCCTGGTAGTCTACAGAGGGTCTCACAGAGTCAGACACTACTGAAGCAACTTAGCACGCACACACTGTGAAAGATAGAAGAGGAAGAAAATGGTTTTCTCAAAAAGTACATGAAACTAAAAGAAGGCTTTTTTCAAAAGATAGAAACCATTATTATGCCTTGTATGCTTACGAGAGACATTCAGTTGAATTTGAGAAAATCATTATAGAAGTGAAATTCTTAAGCCAGCTGGAACGGTTGGGAGCCTGATCAGCAGAGGGACTTGCTTTCGATGCAAACAGGGAAATCTGTACTATGCTAACAGGAAATAGAGCAAAAGATGTGAGCTGATAGCTGGCAGAAAGGTAAGGTCTCTCTCAAGCACGTATGTTATTTTTCTCCATGTCCAGCTGCTTAGGCAAGTACAGAAAAGGCAGAGTTAGGTTGATATAGGGCTGGGGTTTTACTTGAAAAGTTCTATGGAGCAACAGAACTAAAGGGAATTCGCAGCTGAGTGACTTTAAACTAGTGATCTGAACAGGAGAAGAGTTATCTATGGGTATGGAGATGCTATATGAGTGAAGAGAAAGATTAGAATGTCTATCAGAATACTGCATGCTTGAAATCAAGGTTTCAGAGTTTGGAAACTTGAAAGTCAAGGAGCTGAGAGGTTTTTGGGGTCGGATTGTTAAAAACAAAATGGACAGTAACGTTTCCAGGAGGGAACAACAGTAGAGAGGAAAACTGAGTAAGATGTAAAAGTCCTTGGTGACAAAGAGGTTTGGAACACGACAGCAGCAACAAACAGTGTCCGTGGTGTAGTCTGACAATGTAAACTTCAAAAAGATTTAGTGTTGAAGAATGAAAGGGATAGGAATGATTTGATGCTGCAGTGGGAGACGGGAGGGCACCTGCCTCAGCACCTTAATCCTGGCTTGTGATTAGTGGAATATAGCTTCTCTGAGAGAGCAGGGAGGAGGCAGTATCCTTGAGGGATGCCTGTTTTGACCAGAGCAAGAAGATGAAGGAGCTGTCAGAGATCAGACTGAGAGCATAATGGAATTTGCTAAATGACAGGCCAGGAGTTCCAGAGCGTGTGGTAGAAGACTGGTCTGAGTTAAAGGGTGAACAGAGAATGAGTAGGAGTCTGGTCTGAACTAAAGGGAGAACAGAACAGCATGGAGATGAGAAGACAGATGATGGATGCTGGGAGGCTTAAACTTCTAGAGATAAGAATGAGGTAAAGTGGTATTTAAGACATTTTGAGATGAATCCTGGTACTGTATTAAACAATGGCAGGCAAGCATTTTGAGATATGATTCAGACAACTGAGCTAGAAAATGTGGGCAACTGAGCAGTGATTTATTCCTGAAATCGGGAAGGGGTGGTGATCAATGAAATATATGACAAGAATAAACACTTGGAAAATGAGATAATACAATCTGTCAAAATTAAAATGAGCATGTCCTAAGTTTCAGTCATGCAGAATGAATGAATTCAGGAGATCTAATGCACAGCATGATGATTATAGTTAATAATACTGTATTGTATAGTATACTTGAAATTTGCTGAGAGTCTATCTTAAGGGTTCTCACCACTCACTATGTTTGATGACGGATCTGTTAATTATCTTAATTGTGGCCATCACTTCATAATGTATACATATAATCAAAAACACCATGCTGTATACTTTAAATATATATGATTTCAATTTATTAATTGCATGTCAATAGAGCTGAGGGAAAAGGGAAAAAAATGAGTATGCCCTTTTACTCAGCAAGTTTGCTTCTAGAGATTTATTTGCTTTTCACACAAAGTCTGTAGTACAACTTCAATAGTCAATATTTATCATGAATATATATAATGGTGAAGGGCTAAGTCAATTTACTTTCTGTATTGCTAGTCTGAGACAACCATCCCCTAAGCCTGGAGTGGTGAGATAGAGTTGAAATAGCTTTATCTCAGACACATATTTCAGCTACAGTATTTGAGATGTCAAAAAAACAGAGATAGAATATTAATAAACATACACACCAAAAAAAGAAACATTCATTGCTAACAGTGAATTCTAAAAGGAAACAGGAGTTAGATATAAATATGGAATAATTCAATTATTGTGAAAAATCACTTGACTTGTAGTATAATCCAATTACTTATTTTCATTACGTAATTTTATAGCATCCTCCTGACTTCTGTGTACGAGGTAAATAGCCACAACTGTAGCAGAAAAAAATGGCCTATTTCAGAAGTACTATGGGTAGAATAGAGGAAGTGATTGAGTTTAAAAATAGTGACAGTCATCATAGGGATAAACAGAGAAGAAGCCCAGAACATCCAGGTATAAGAAAAATTCTTCTGCTAATGAATAGATATCTCTTAGCAACAACAGGCAAATGGGTTCTCAGCAATTTCTTCCAAAGAGATTTCAGGACATATATTAGAAAGAGAAAGGATCAGAGGAAAAACTATAGATTACCAAGGCAATTCTGTACAGTTAAAGGCCTTTGGCAAGGTGCAGTTCATTGTTTTAAATAAATTCATTATTGCCCAGAATCCAACATCTTAGATTAAAATATCTTGCCTGAGTTCATTAATTTTTCAGATCCAAGCTAGATGGCTTTTATGGGACAGTCTACTAAGTCATTATCAACCTTGATATCTTCATCTTTACCAACTGTTTTGATTAATAACTTGTGCTGTGGGCAGATATTGCAGAGTGATGATGACAGATGAAGATACACCCTACAGATACACACAGTTCATCTCAGAAGAAACTGACAAAGATTACACTGACCGCAGAGTAAATACTTCACACCGAAGTGCACACGCGCGTGCACACACACACACACACACACACACGCTGCCTGCTCATATATATTCTGAGGCAAACACAAGGAAAATTGGAGGCAGTTTTAGGTCCAAACAAGGTGAAATTAGGAAGCTGTTTAAAGGCTATGATTTGGAGGTGAGGGAAGACTCTTCTAAAATTTGTCTTTAAAAATATATCAGCAGGTCTGCCCCCAAGAGGACCTGCTTCCAGGCGAGTTAAGTGTGCAGCTCCCTCAGGGGTCCCTTGCCATTGCAGACACATGTGATGGACAAGAAGGAGAGAATGGCCACCAAGATGGAGAAGGTGTCCAGGTGCTGAGGAAGGAGGAGACTCTGAGGCTCTGATAGCCCATTTTTAGATGCTAGATGCTAGAAAGACTCATATAGTAGAAATATCATAATTCCCCACTCAGCAGTGTTGAACGTATTGTTCTCTGCTCATCCCAAGGAAGATGAAATGACCCTATTCACCACACAGATCTCTGGGTCCTGCATTTGGCAATCAAGACCTGGGAGCAAGTCAAATCATCAGGAGGTCTTTTAGGTCAAGGCAATATCAGATGGGAGCCTGGAAGACACAGCTAACTCTTCTTGGTGGCTTCCATAACAGTACAAGAGACATCTGAGACAATGACATACATGCCTTTAACCCAGGCATGTTCACATAAGGAAGCTGCTGCCATGAGGGAATGGGGCCACTCCCAGGCCAGGCTGCCAAATGTCCATCACCCCTCAGGGGATGGTGATTGTCTGTGGAGGCTACTGGAAGACTTCAACAAGGGGGACCAACACATCCTGCATTCAAATAAAATCCAAGGAAGTCTAAGGAAAGAAGAAAAGGCAAATGGGTACAGACCTGGATTTCCCATCAGGGAAAAGAGCTCACTCACTCCAATAGTCAGTGTTTAGACAGGTGTGTCCTGAACTATCAGCCAATGCTCCTTGGGTGTTGGGGTGTCTGTGGTGAGGAAGAGAAAGAGAGCCTGACGGGTGTCTACTTTGTTTGACCTGTGCTTCGATGACACTGGGATGAACCACTGGTTTGTGGGACTGCTGAAGGGATCTGGGTCAGAGAAAAAAAAATGTAAAGTGAGGCAGAAAAAGAAGAAAGTGAAACCCAGTGATGTCTCTGGAGGTCCAGTGGTTAAAACTTCATCTTCCAATGCAGGGGGTATGGTGTTGATCCTTGGTTAGAGAGCTATGACGCCCCATGTCTTATAATCAAAAACCCAAAACAAAACAGAAGCAATATTGTAACAACTTTAATTTAAAAAAAGTGAAATGCAAAGGTGATAACAAGCAGGAAAGTGGGGAAGCATCATCCAGGAGCCCCGGGAGGGCTGAAAGTTGTGGATGCAAAGGATGAGATCATGATCACACTGAACAAGTGCCCCCTGTCCCAAGCAAAGGGAAGGAGGAAGAGAGTTCAGAAGAAGCCAGTGGCCTCTGATGGAGCCAGGTCCTCGCTTCCACATCATGCTGGCCCTGAAGCATGGGCTGCTCTAGGTTTATGGGGCTTGTTTGAAGCAGGTGACCACCAATTCACCCTCAGACTTGCACTTCCTTGGTCTCCACAAGATGGAAGAATGGAAGACAGCGGAGATAGATCCAAAAACAAAGAGCATCTGAAGTAGACTTGGAAGAGAAGGGGGATGAGATACAGGACTCCTTGGAAGAGAAGGGGGATGAGATACAGGGCTCAGAAGGAAGAGAAGGGGGATGAGATACAGGGCTCAGAAGGAAGAGAAGGGGGATGAGATACAGGACTCAGAAGGAAGAAGTAAAGATGAGGAAGATGATGACAACAGAGAGGAAAGTGGGGAGGAGGGTGACTCTGCCCAGGACTTTGAAATACTGAGTGAATCTTGCTGGGGAACCTGGGACTTGACACAAAGGAGAAGAAAATGCTGAGAGCAGCCCACAAGCCATGACAAAATCTTTCTCTGATGATTTAAGATGCTACAATGGGTCAGAAGTTAAACTGAGTAGTGAATTCCCTCCATACCTTTGAATGTTACTTCCAAGACATTGGAGCAAGACCAGGTAGCTGCAAAGATTTTATTTTGTGTATTCTGATACCTACCAGGGTTCTCGTCAGCCTTTTGACGTCCTTTCTGGGAAACGTCTGCACTGGCTGCATCTTCTTTTTCTGTATCCTGATATTTTGACATCTGGGGCCTTGATTGTCCTGGAGGGGCTGCCAGGATCAGGCAAGTGTGCCTTTCCAATGTAAACAACACTCTCAACTGCCTCCTGTACTGTCTCTCTACACTCCGGGCTGATCACCCCATAATCACCTGCTCTGCTAACTCCTCCATTGGCAGACAGATTCTTTATCACTAGGCTACCTGAGAAGCCCCATCACCTGCCCTAATCACCCCATAATCAACTGTCCTAATCACCCCCTAGCCAGGTACCAGGTGACTAGAGACAGCCTTTATGCCCCAAGCTACTGAAACTATTCAATCTAACCAATCTTAAGCCTGCTTATTCTGCCTCTCCCATTCCTTCCCTCTGAAACCACAACAAAGACCCTTGCCCAAAGTTTTCCTCTTTCCTCTGCTTCCTGATTGACCCCAGTGCCTTCCATTGTGCATACACTGTGTACACTCCCTCTCATAATGTGGCATGCCCCTCCTCTTGGGATCTGTGAGGATAATAAACTTTTTTTTCAATGGCAGCCATCTCCTTACTCATATATGAAGAATAATAAAATCTATATTAAGCCAGGAAGGGTGCAGACCAGGTGCCACCTATAACAGAGCTGGGCTTAGGATGTCACCTCAACAAGAGGATGAAGTCCCAACAGGAAGGATGTTTCTATCCCAACAAAACAAGAGTGTGTTGTACTGTGTTGGGAGGGTTTTCCATCTACAAAACAAAGAGTTTTTATAGAGGAATATCCTATACATACAACATTGGACAGAATACTCACATACGCCATTGTCTATAACAAAATCCCATAGGGGGATGGCTTATAAACAATAGAACTTTATTTCTTACAGTTCTGGAGGCTAGAAGTCTGCGATTAGGGTGCCAACATGGCTGGTTTCTGGTGAAGCCCAAGACTTCTTGCTGTGTCCTCAGACAGCAGAGATGCTGAGGAGCTCTCTCGGGCTTCTTTCACAAGGGCACTAATTCCATTCATGAGGGCTCCACCTCCATGACCTAATCACTTCCCAAAGGCTCCATCTCTTAATATCACCTTGGGTTTTAGGATTTCAAAATATGCATTTGAGGGGAACACAAACATATAGACCGTAGCTATCTTGAACTTGAAGAATGTCTCTTCTTTGATTTCTAAAAACTAGCAAAAGCTGCTATATGGTCTTACACACTTTCTTAGTTATCCTGAAAATCAAATACCTTTTATAGCTGGAGAAAGGAAGTGTCTTTTTTGTTCAGTCTGGGAAAGCTCTATGGAGGGATGGTGTGGTTAAAGAGGAACTTGAATGTTGCAATAGAGATTGGTGAGCTGAGAGGGAAAGAGCATTCTTCATAGAGTAAGTGTGTAGAGTAGGGTTCAATATGGAAGCAGAAAGAAATAGGCAAGGAGGTTTAAATTAAATATCTAGATCGATTTTTTTTTTATTCTACTGCCAATGTTCCTAATTGATGCACTCCTTTTTTTCGCAGTAAAAAATTTCTGGCATCAAGTGATCTTACTTCTCTTTAGATAACCAACTAATTAGAAACAGATGTCAACTACTGCAGCATTGGATTTAAACTGGTTATTTAGTCCTAGGATGCCTTTTACAACTGTCACAAAGTCTATTAATAATATATTTCTGAAGGCTTGGGTAAATATTTCTATATGCATATACTGAGGCTTAAATAATCACATAGACTTAATCTAAACTCCTCTGTCTACTATTGTTTTTGTTTTCCACTGCTTTTCTAACATAGAAGCAAAACATTCCTGAAACCACATATACAGGGGTTGGTAAAATCTAAACAAATAGGCCATGGTATTTTTATTGAGTTAAATCACTTTCCTTCAAGTTAGTTTCTACATGAACATTGTTGTTCATTGTTCAGTCACTAACTCGTGTCGGACTCTTTGAGACCCCGTGGACTGTAGCACATCAGGCTTCCCTGTCCCTCACTATCTCCTGGAGTTTGCCCAAGTTCATGTCCATTGAACCAGTGATGCTATCTAACCATCTCATCTTCTGCCACCCCCTTATCCTATCGCTTTCAATCTTTCCCAGCATCGGGTCTTTTCCAATGAGTCAGCTCTTCCCAGCAGGTGACCAAAGTATTGGAGCTTCAGCTTCAGCATCAGTCCTTCCAATGAACACTCAGGGTTAGTTTCCTTTAGACTTGACTAGTTCTCCTCACATTCCAAGGGACTCTGAAGGGTCTTCTCTAGCATCACAATTCAAAAGCATCAATTCTTTGGCACACAGCCTTCTCTATGGTCTAACTCTCACATTCATACACGACTACTGGGCAAACCATAGCTTTGACTATATGGCTTTGTCAAGCAAAATGATGTCTCTGATTTTTAATATGCTGTTTGGGTTTATCATAGCTTTCTTTCCAAGGAGTAAGTGTCTTGTAATTTCATTGCTGCAGTCACCATATGTGGTGACTTTGGAACTAAAAAAACAAATCTGCCACTGTTGACACTTTTTCCCCATCTATTTGACATGATGCTATGGGACTGGATGCCTTGATCTTAGTTTTTTTTAATGTTGAGTTTTAACCCAGATTTTTCACTCTCCTCTTTCACCCTATCAAGAGGCACTTTTCACTTTCTGCCTCTAGAGTGGTATGATCTGTGTATCTGGGGTTGTTGACATTTCTCACGGCAATCTTGATTCCAGCTTGAGATTCATAAAGCCCAGCATTTCACATGATAGAAGTTAAATAAGCAGGGTGACAATAGATAGCCTTGCTATACTCCTTTGCCAATTCTGAACCACTCAGTTATTCCATGCCCAGTTCACTTTGCTTCGTGACCTGCATACAGGATTCTCAGGGCACAGGTAAGATGGTGTTGGAGAAGACTCTTGAGAGTCCCCTGGACTGGAAGGAGATCAAACCAGTTAATCCTAAAGGAAATCAGTCCTGAATATTCATTGGAAGGACAGATGATGAAGCTGAAGCTCCAATACTTTGGCCACCTGATTCGAAGAACTGACTCATTGGAAAAGACCCTGATGCTGGCAAAGACTGAAAACAGGAGGAGAAGGGGATGCCAGAGATGAGATGGTTGGACGGCATCACTGAATCAATGGACATGAGTTTGAGTAAACTCCATGAGTTGGTGCTGGACATGGAAGCCTGGCGTGCTGTAGTCCATGGGGTTGCAAAGAGTCGGACATGACTGAGCGACTGAACTGAGGTAAGATGGTCTGGTATTCCCATTTCATTAAGAATTTTCCAATTTGTTGTGATACACACAGTCAAAAGATTTAGCATCATCAACAAGGCAGAAGTAGATGTTTTTCTAGAATTCCCTTGCTTACCCTATCATCCAGCCAATGTTGGCAATTTGATCCATGGCTCCTCTGCCTTTTCTAAACCTAGTTCATGGTTCATGCACTGCTGAAGCCTAGCTTGAAGGATTTTGAGCATAACTTACTAGCATGTGAAATGAGCACCGTTGCACAGTAGTTTGAATATTCTTTGGCATTGCCCTTTTTTATGATTGGAATGAAAACTGATCTTTTCTAGTCCTGTGGCTCCAGCTGAGTGTTTCAAATTTGCTGTATCACTTTAACAGCATCATCTTTTAGGATTTTAAATAATTCAGCCGGAATTCCATCATCTCCACTAGCTTTGTTCATAGTAATGGTTCCTAAGTCCCACTTGGCTTCACACTGTAAGATTTCTGGCTGTACATAAGTGACCACATTATTGTGGTGATCCAGTTCATAAAGACTTTTTTTGGTATAGTTCTTCTATGTATTTTTGCCACTTCTTCTTAATCTCTTCTGCTTCTATTAGGTCCTTGCCATTTCTGTCCTTTATTGTGCCCATCCTTGCATGAAATTTTGCCTTGATATCTCCAAATTTCTTGAAGAGATTTCTAGTCTTTCCCATTCTATTCTTGTCCTCTGTTTCTTTGCATTGTTCAGTTAAGAAGACCTTCTAATCTCTCCTTGCTGTTCTCTGTAACTCTGCATTCATTTGGGTATATCTTTCCCTTCATCCTTGCCTTTGGCTTTTCTTCTTTTCTCAGGAATTCATAAAGACTTCTCAGACAACAACTTTGCCTTCTTGCATTACTTTTTTTTTTTGGGGGGGGGTGGTTTTGCTCACTGCCTCCTGTACAATGTTATGAACCTCCATCCATAGTTTTTCAGGCACTCTGTCTACCAGATGTAATACCTTGAATCTATTCATCACCTGCACTGTATAATAATAAGGGGTTTGATTTAGGTCATACCTGAATAGCCTAGTGGTTTTCCCTACTTTCTTCAATTTAAGCCTGAATTTTGCAATAAGGAGCTCATGATCTGGATCAGTCAGCACCAGCTATTATTTTTGCTGACTGTATAGAGCTTCTCCATCTTGGGCTGCAAAGAATGTAATCAGTTTGATTTCAGTATTGACCATATAATGATGTCTATGTGTAGAGTCATCTTTTGTGTTGTTGAAGGGGGCGTTTGCTCTGACCAGGGGACTCTCTTGACAAAACTCTGTTAGCCTTGACCCTGCTTCATTTTGTACTCCATGGCCAAACTTGCCTGTTACTCCAGGTATCTCTTGACTTCCTACTTTTGCATTCAATCCCCTATGATGAAAATACTTGTAATAAATTTAGACTCATTTGTTCCATCAATTCATGTCTTATGTAGGTAGCTTCTCCCAGTAATTTAAAAAATTAGACCAGAAAGGTATTAGCAGTACTGATCTACATAAGTGGGTATAAAGCAGATAAAAAAATTTAGGAAAGTCTCTAAAACACACTATGTAAAGAGAATGCATAGAATAATGCATATAGAAGGCTATCTTTGCTGCACTGTAATGGAAAATTGAACAAGTTATACCTAAAATGTACTTTAAAATGTAGAATGATCAGGGACAACCAAAGCAATCTTGAAAATGGACAAAGCTAAAAAAATACATGATATCATGACATATTATAAAGCTAAATAACCAAGAGAATATATAGCTAGTACAAAGGGAGACAAGTAAAAAAAACTAGGGTGTCCAGAAGTAGACACACACATATAATCACATGATTTACGGCAGAGGTGACAGTGCACACAGTGAGGGAAGACCGACCACTTCAGCAAATGGTGCTGGGCCAACCGAATATCCACACTGGGAACACATGAAGCTTCCTCCCACGAGACTGAAATAATAAGTGCAAAGGTTAAAACAATTAAATCTTTGAAAGAAAATATCTTAATGTCCTGTGCACTGTGCTAAGTCACTTCAGTCGTGTCCAACCCTTTGTGGCCCTATGGACCATGGCCGGCCAGTCTCCTCTGTCAAAGGTATTCTCCAGGCAAGAATACTGGAGTGGGTAGCCATTTCCTCCTCCAGAGGATCTTCCTGACCCAGGGATCTAACTCGAGTATCTGGCATTGCAGGCAGATTCTTTACAGTTTGAGCCACTAGGGAAGCCCTTAATGTCCCTAATATAAGTAAATACTTCTTAAAGGGGCAGAAAAAAGTACTGGCTGTAAAGGGAAACAAACGGATAAACTGAGTTACATTGGAATTAAGAATTATTATTCCTCAAAAAACTCCATTAAGGAAAAAAAGAGGCAAGTCACAGAATTGGAGAAAATAAATGCATTAATATATCTAACAAAGGGTTTGCATGCCAGAAAGGTAAAGAATTCATACAAATCAATAACAAAAGAAGTCAACAGTACAAGAGAAAATGGGTAAAGAATTAGACACTTCACAAAACCAGTTATAGAAACAGCCAATAAATATACAAAAAATAAATAAATTTTTTCATTTATAATTTTATAAATAAAATTTAAATATATTAATTCATTAGTTATCAAGGAAATGCACACCCCAATGTGACCACCACCATGCAGGTACAGAACTGCTATCACTAAAATGACACAAAACATCAAATGTTGGGGAGGATATGGAACAAATGAAATTGGTGGGAGTATAAATTGGTAAAACTATTTTGAAAAGTTGTTTGATTTTCTGATGATGTAGTAATTCCATGCTAAATATATGCCCAATACAAATGCTTACATTTGTTCAATAAATTACATGTATAACAGTGAATAGAAATCCCACCTGCCAAAGCCTAAAATGGATTCCATCAATTACAAAACAGATAAAAACTATTGTAAATTCAAATAAAAGAATACTATAAACCAATGAGAATGAATGAACTACTGCTACATACAATCGCATGAGTGATGCTCACAAATAATATCCTGCAAAAGAAACAATAAAAACATATACGGTATGAAATCATTCACTGAAAGCTTAAAAACAAGTAATGTTTGGTGGTAGAAATCAATAGAGATTATCCTTAAAGGATAGGATGGATGGTCAGAATAAGGGGCCAAGAGAGGGGCTTCTATGCATATGCTTCCATTTTGCAAAAAATCCATTGAGCTTTACAGTTAACGATTTGTGCAATGTTCTGTATGTACTTTATGTGTTAGTTTAAAAGTTTACCTGAAAAAGATATAAAAGCCAAATCAAAAGTGCCCCTATAGATCTTAGGGTTTCCCTGGTGGCTCAGAAGATGGTCAAGGGAACGGCTACCCACTCCAGTATTCTTGCCTAGAGAATTCCATGGACTGTATAGTCCGTGTGATCGCAGTGAGTCGGACACGACTGAGCATCTTTCACTTTCACTTTAGAAAGGAACAAGTCAGCAATGTATGTACTGTGCTGTGCTTCAGTCACCCAGTCATGTCCAACTCTTTGTGACCCTGTGGACTGTAGCCCACCAGGTACCTCTATCCACAGGGATTTTCCAGGCAAGAATACCGGAGTAGGTTGTCATGACTTCCTCCAGAGGATATTCCTCCTGGGTCTTCCCAACCCAGGAATCGAAACCAGGTCTCCTGCCTTGCAGGCAGATTCTTTACTGTCTGAGTCACCAGAGTAGCTCAATAATACTGGAGTGGGTTGCCTATCCCTTCTTCTGGGTTGGCTTCTACCCAACCCAGAAATTGAACTGGACCCTCCTGCATTGCTGGTGGATTCTTTACCAGAGCAATGAATGAAACACATCAAACATACCAAAAAAAAATCAAGAATTTATAATCAAAGTAAGAAAAAAATCATCAGTAATGTTTGAAGATAGTAAATGCATCGACTCATTATTTAAAAAACTGGTAAAATAAAGTGAAATAATCAAGCATTATCCTGCCTTTCTTGAAGAATTATACTTCAGGCCAATCAAATAGTTGATGAGAGAACATTCTTCTTAACTGAAGAATTTCAGATAATAAATGCAAAAAATAACAGAATTCAAAACTCGCCCCACTGAAACCCCTAGTGAAATAATGGCACGTGCCTGCTGATGCAATAAGAAGCACAGAGCACCACCTGAATAAAGCCAAAATTCATCAGTCTCTAGCTCAAAATGCCATTTTATAGAAACTGTGATAAAAGAAAAAATTAAATGAATCTCAATGATGCAATCAACCTTATTTAGAATATGGAAATTTTATAGGCCAATTGATCAGATTTTTTCCAAAAATAACTACTGTAGGAGAAAAGGTAGGGGGGAATAGGTGGAAGGCTGACTGTTACATGTTGAAATTTAAGGAATATAGCAATCAAATTCATTTGTGGACTAATTTGGATCTTAATTAAAACATGCCAATTATTAAAAGTTTGTAATCTTTTTTTGTAATCCAGTAAATTTTAAATGGAATATACATTAGATAAAGAATTGCTGCGAATGTACTGTAGTGTAGTTGTGTTTTTAAAAGTCATTATTCATTAGGGCTATTACTGAATTATTTACAAATGAAATAATATGTCTGGTGTCTGCTTCCAAACACTCCAGCAAAGGAAAGATGTAGTGATTTATGAAACAAGATTGGCCAGTTGTTGATTTTTAATCCTTGGTACTCTCAAATGCACACACAGTGGTTCACTTTTGAGTGTATGTAAAATTTCACAGATAAAGACTTACCCCATCCTTAGCTTTCACCAAGAGATCATAGGTGGCTGGATCTCTTTCCCTGTCAGTGTCTTGAGAAACACAGATGCGCCCATCATGTGGGTCTATCTGAAATGCTTGAGGTGCTTCGTAGCTTTGGAATCCAGCATAAAGAAAATACTCAACAAAGCCATAGAGTCCTGCATCTGCATCGGAGGCTTTTACCTAGGAGACAGAAGGTTGATCAGTGAGGAAAGAGGAATGTCAGCATGACCTTTCAATGGACTACAAATTACCATCCTAATGTGCACAACCAAGTGGTCCAAATAGCTATTCACAAAGTGTTGTTCAGTCACTCAGTCTTGTTCAACTCTTTGTGACCCCATGGACCACAGCATGCCAGGCTTCCCTGTGCTTCACCATTTCCTGGAGCTTGCTCAAACTCATGTCCATTGAGTCGGTGATGCCATCCAACCATCTCGTCCTCTGTTGTCCCCTTCTCTTCCTGCCTTCAATCTTTCCCAGCATCAGGGTCTTTTCTAATGAGCCAGCTCTTCACATCAGGTGGCCAAAATGTAGGCTTGGTTTTCTCTCTCTTCTCTTATGTTCTGTGACAATACACCTTCACTCTCTCCCTCCCTTTTTAAGGTCTCCTTTTCAGTCTCCTTTGCCCATTCCTGTACTTTTATGTCCTCTCTGAAAGTTTGAGTTTCTTGGTCCATTTGCCTTCTTATTCCACTCACTATGCCTAAATGATCTCATCCAATCTCAAGGGTTTAAATCTAGATGCTCACCACCTGATAACTTGTGGATTCCCACTCATTCTCAAACCCTTCAAGTGATGAGCTTACCACTTACCTTCACCCTTTCACAGCAACAAAGACAAAGAAATCAGGCACAACTACTAGTATCCAATGCAGTTAACAGGATTCACCTTGGAGCATGAGATTTGACTTTCCTAGGACAGATTTCCTTCCGGGGGTAATGCCCCCACTAGGGCCCCAAACAGTCATGCAGACTGAACACTACACAGAGATGCCTTGCCCAGGGGGCATGTGGGGGTGAGATCCAGCCTGTGTTCTGCTGGCCAACAGGTGCACTGACATGGAGCTGAAACTGCCCAGAAGAAAGGGCACCTTTCTCTTTAACCAGAGTATGATTTATGCTAGTAGTGATCATATGCCCGGTAGAAAAGAGAAAGCAATCAGAATTATGAAAGCACTTAACTTATTTATACTAACCATTAGAGTATACAGTTAGAAATACAACAGGCTATTAACAGAATTCAAAATATTCTTTCACTCATAGGCTTGGTGTAATTCTTTTGATATGCAACCCAATTAACTAGTGATAACAAACATCTAGATAGCACTGACAATAAAAGAAGCACTTGAAGGGAAGATCAACCAAAGGAGGAGGAAGAGGAAGAAGGAGAAAGAAAAAAAGAATAAGAACTATATGTTACAGAACACGTACTATATATATATATATATATATAGACACAGAACACAGCTAAAAAAGGTTAAAACTAGGATTTAAATTCAGGCAATTGAACAGCAGACTACATGCTACTAAAGACCATGCAATCCTGCCTCTCAAGTATCACCCCTTGTCATTTCATCACTTTATCCTTTATTTACTGAAAAATACTCCTCAAATCCCCTAACCTTCATTCAGTACAGAAGTTGCTAGATGATGTGTAACATCATATGAAGTTTCCTTCATAAGCATGTGGCTCTCTCACCAGAGGATCATTAACATGAAGAAAGGCAGCTGAAAGTGACGCCTGTGCTCTTGAGTCTTAGCTGGCCCTTCTATTCCCCATGGCCAAACCCCAACTGAGTTCCAAAACACATAAAAATAGAGTGATGACCACTGGAAATAGGAGAATTAAGCAGGTCAATTCAGCAAGTCCAATGTCCAACTAAAAGACATTCCAAAATAAGACAGTAGAGGACAGAGACAATGAAAGAAAGGAGCAGCCCTTCTTTGGTTCAGAGGACGTGTTCTGGGGAGGCCCCCAAAGCCACTATGACAGGGGAGGAGAGAGTGGAAGACACACTCTGGTTTTTAGCTTCCTCAGCCCCTAAGTTAGGTTCAGCTCACATTTCACTGGACAGTTTGTTACATGGTCCCAACCTAACTCAGAAGGAGACTGGGAAAAGCTGATGATTGCCCAGGCATTTGGTGAATGCAGTCTAGGCCTCACATGCCCGTGTCTCTATATGAAGACATGCATATGAGACTATGTAAGTCACCGAGTGGCCTCTCTATGTAGTAAAATTTAAGCAAGCAGAAAGCATACCCTAAGCAGTCTCCACAGTGTCATCTCACTACTGATTTCGTTTTGGCAGTTCTACATATTTCTGTCAGGCTTTTTGGAGGGAGGTAAAATAGAAGACAATTAATCACCCATATTTTTAGTAGACCTACTGCTCTCATTTAAACTCTATATTTAAAAAAAAAAAAACAGTCTATCTTTCATCAGTACAATATACAATAGAAGCTAAACCTTAATTATGGTGTTTCCCAAATGAAATTCCACCCCAATAACACACTCAATAAGCACAAGTTCTCATAAATCTGCCTCTTCATCCTATTCAGTCTTGACCGTGTAACTGCAATGTGACTTTGGGGGGTTATCTCTGTAGCCTCACCTAGTGGATCTCACTCAGGGACAAGTTTGCCCTCATGAGGGCATTTGGCATTGTCTGGAGACAGTTTTGATTTTCACAACTGGGGAAAGAGTTTTACTGGCATTTCAGGAGTTGAAGCCAGAGATGCAGCTAAACCATGAAAGAACAGACCCTACAACAAAGAATTATCTGGCCCTGAACCTGATGAAACATTTTAAAACTGGAAATATTATTTTCCTCTTTAATTTTTTTCAGCTGATGACACAGTCTTTTACATTTATCTTCACTCTCATCAATCTCATATTCTCAGGCAAAATTATTCATCTTGTGCAACTAGCTAACATGTTTGTGAGATATTCTTCTCATCAGATGGGCTGAACCAGGAAATCCACAAACTTCCCCACTACAAAGAACTCAATTCCAAGTACATTTGGTCTACTCCATTCTGTCAGCTGTTAATGATTTAGTAGCCTCAAGTTTCCAAAGACACCAAACATATCTTCTAAAACCATATGGTACTCTCAGTAACTTTGGCTTGATTGGAAGATAAGCACAATGAACTTAAAATTCTAAAATTCATTCTCAGCCTATAATAGCCCATATTAACAAGTAACATGGCTTGTATAAAATGAGTTTCCTTATTTCCAATTTCAAGACCTTTTTCTCACTTGGACTGGCAAGCAAAATATATGGAGGCAAAAGTCGGACAAGAGTGCTGGTATCAGTGTATGTTATCAGTTCAGACCCTGAGTTTCAGATCATGAAATTAAAAAGTATTCCTCTTCTCTTTATTCAACTCCCTAAAAATAGTGGCCTACTCACTAATAATTGGTCTTGTAAAGTCTACATGTAATTTGGCATTTTTAAGAGGTCTGCATTTTCCAGTTTCCACTGACTTTACACATAAAATTTAGGTAATTTAAAATAATAGAAATGGCTTTGCCAAATCTTTAAGAGAAAATTCTGACTATTGAGTAAATAAGCTCAGTGGGCCCTTTCATCAAGAAATAGCTGCTTCAGAGAAAGAAGCTTCTGATTACAGTCTATGATCTCAGTCCTGTGGGGTTAAATTGGGGATCTAGAGGAGAGCTTCAGAGAAGGCACTGGCACCCCACTCCAGCACTCTTGCCTGGAAAATCCCATGGGCGGAGGAGCCTGGAAGGCTGCAGTCCATGGGGTCGCTAAGAGTCGGACACCACTGAGTGACTTCACTTTCACTTTTCATTTTCATGCATTGGAGAAGGAAATGGCAACCCACTCCAGTGTTCTTGCCTGGAGAATCCCAGGGACGGCGGAGCCTGGTGGGCTGCTGTCTATGGGGTCTCACAGAGTCGGACACGACTGAAGTGACTTAGCAGCAACAGCAGCAGAGGAGAGCTTGGGAGGATCTCATCCTTGAATCTACTCAAAGAGTCACATCACAGTATCCTCAATGACATCCTTGTTCCTCCTCTCAGTCTCAATTTGCCTGCTTTAGACTGAGAGGAATTTGATAATTTTTACTTTAAACTTATTCTGACTCAAAACAGTTTGTTCTCCCTCCCAGTCTCCCAGCTGGACCTTTCACTAATTTAATAGAGACATTATAAAAATGCAAGCTATTAATAAAATAGTAATATCTCCTTGATTCCATTACTAGCTTCCTGAAATTTAAAGAATTTTTACCACTTCCTTCTTTTTAACATCTGGGTAAGGATTTTTCCACATGAAAATGTCATGTTGAAAAGTCAAAGTTTCAGTCACTCAGTCATGTTCCACTCTTTGTGACTCTGTGGACTGTAGCCCGCCAGCTTCTCTATCCATGGAATTCTCCAGGCAAGGATACTGGAGTGGGTAATCATTCCCTTCTCTAGAGGGTCTTCCCAACCCAGGGATTGAACCCAGATCTCCTACATTGCAGGCAGATTCTTTGACATCCAAGCCACCAGGGAAACCCCTGAATATGTCATGGGACAAAATGGGAACAATGGCTCTTGAAAACATGTTTTCATGTTCTACAAACACATTGGATCCATCTGCCTTCCCATCACCAGCAGAGCCTCCCTCTACTTGGAAAGGTCTCCTCTTCAACAATTGGGTGCATGCCCAGCCAATCACATTGGCACCCTGAAACCCCAAAATCAACCTAGAGTCATAGGGTGATATATTGTTAGTGACACTGTCCTTTATATACTGCTGGGCAATCATATCACACTTAATTCAGTGGTCTCTGTATAGAAGCCTTAGAGCCCAACCTAAAAAACTGAGTGATCAAACACCAAAAGTCCTAGGAAAAAAAAGGCTACACTTCAAAAATTTTAAATGAAATAACTCATCTTAATTTTTTCTTATTTTAACTTCCAAAATTTCAAAGAAACACAAGAACCAGAGATCAAATTGCCAGCATTCGTTGGGTCATGGAGAAAGCAGGGAAATTCCACTGCTTCTGCTTCACTGGTGGCTCAGATGGTAAAGAATCTGCCTGTAATACAGTGAGACCCAAGTTTGATCCATGGGTCAGGAAGATCCCCTGGAGAAGGGAATGGCAACTCACTCAACTATTCTTGCCTGGAGAACCCCGTGGATAGAGGAGTCTGGTGGGCTACAGTTCATGGGATTGCAAAGAATCAGACACAACTGAGTGATTTAACACTTCCACACACTTTCAGTTTCTGTTTCACTGACTACACTAAAGCCTTTGACTGTGTGGATCACAGCAAACTGTGGAAAATTCTTAAAGAGATGGGAATACTAGACCACCTTAATACTTCCTGAGAAACTTGTATGCGGGTCAAGAAGTGACAGTTAGAACCTGGCATGGAAGAACAGACTGGTTCAAATTGAGGAAAGGAGTATGGCAAGACTATATATTGTCACCCTGCTCATTTAACTTCTATGCAGAGTTCATCATGTGAAATGCCGGGCTGCATCAATCACAGGCTTGAGTCGAGACTATTGAGAGAAATATCAACAACTTCAAATATGCAGATAATACCACTCTAACAGCATAAAGTGAAGAGGAACTACAGAGATTCTTGATGTGGGTGAAAGAGGAGAGAGAAAAAGCTGGCTTGGAACTCAACATTAATAAATCTAAGATCTTGGCATCACGTCCCATGACTTTATGGAAGATGGAAGGGGAAAAAATAGAAGCAATGACACATATTATTTTCTTGGGCTCCAAAATCATGGTGGACAGTAACTGCAGTAATGAAATTAAAAGATGCTTCCTCCTTGGAAGAAAAGTTATCATAAATCTAGACAGTGTATTAAAAAACAGATACATCACATTGCCAACAAAGGTCCATACAGCCAAAGCTATGATTTTTTAAGTAGTCATGTACAGATGTGAGAATTGGACCATAAAGAAAGCTAGGCCTTCAAATTGTGGTGCTGGAGAAGACTTACAAAAGTCCCTTTGACAGCAAGGAGATCAAACCAGCCAATCCTAAAGGAAGTCAACCCTGAATATTCATTGGAAGGGCTGATGTTGAAGCTTAAACTCAAATACTTTGGCCACCTGATACAAAGAGCCCACTCATTAGAAAAGACCCTGATGTTGGGAAAGGCTGAAGGCCAAGAGGATAAGGGTGCAGCAGAGGGTGAGATGGTTTGATAACATCACTGACTCAATGGACATGAATTTGAGGAAACTCTGGAAGATAATGATGGACAGGGGAGTTTGTGGCCATGACTTAGCGACTGAAAAACAACAATTTCCAAAATCTCTACCATGAGCATAAACTAGTTTGAAGAACCAAGGTTACTGACACAACATACTCACACACAGATCTTCAAATAGAAATAAAAGAAGAATAAAGAAATGCAAAATAACTTTATACATTGAAGCACTTTTTACATTGGCCAGTCATGGATGTAACAGCTAAAACAGGGCTTCCCTGGTAGCTCAGCTGCTGAAGAATCCACTTGCAATGTAGGAGATCCCAGTTCAATTCCTGGGTCAGGAAGATCCCATGGAGAAGGGATAGGCTACCCACTCCAGTATTCTTGGGCTAGCCTGGTGACTCAGACAGTAAAGAAGCCACCTGCAATGTGGGAAACCTGGCTTTGATCCCTGCATTGTGAAGACCCCCCAGAGGAGACCATGGCAACCCACTCTAGTATTCTTGCCTGGAGAACCCCCATGGACGGAGAAGCCTGGAAGGCTACAGTCCACGGGACTGGAAAGAGTTGGACACGACTGAGTGACTAAGCACAACAATGCCAGCTAAACCAGGGTTATAATATTTCAACGGAAGCTGGATTCAGCACTGGGGACCACAATGGAATCAAATATGCCACTCTTGAATACAATTTTGGCAAGTTCACCAATGACAAGGTCTTACCAAATCTAACAATCAAAATTGGGCCCTTATTTTGCACACCGTGACTCAGCTGCTTTCACACAGCTAATCATTTCCTTCTCACTGAAACTCTTCTTCATCAGTGACCACACTCTGACTCTCTCTCCTACGTTTCACTGACTACCTTTAGTTTTCTTTACTGTCTCTGTGTTCTCTCTGACTTCTGAATACTGTTGTGCTCTGGAGGTCAGTCTAGGGACCACTTGGCTTTTCAATCCACAGTTATTACCTGTACTGGGCTGAAAGGTGGCCAATACAAAAGACACATGATGAAAGGTGGCCCCCAAAAGACATGTCTGCCTCCTAATCCTTTGAAACTGTGATTTTACTTTATTTTATAAAATAGTGAATCCTAGCTTGTATTGCCAAAATTGTGATTAAGGATTCTGAGAAGAGTTTATCCTGGATAAACTTTATCAGATGAACTTTTAATCCAATGATAAGGGTCCTAATAAGAAAGAGGCAGAGAGATTCCATGGACAGAAGAGGAGGAAGCAATGTGACCATGGAAGCAGAGACTGGAGTGACGTGGCTACAAGTCAAGGAGCACTTTACAGGTGTCAGAAGCTGGAAAAAAACAAAGTGACTTCCCAAAAAAGCCCTTGGAGGGACTAAGGACCTGCTAGATTTTGTTCTTCTAGCCTCCAGAACTATGAGCAACAAGAATTTCTATATTCTTAAGACACAACGTTCATGATTATTTGTAATAGAAGCCCTAGGAAACAATATGCACCTTGAGTGATCCGACCCAACCCCAGGGCATTAAACCAACACATATTCCTCCAGTACTTGGTCTTGTGCCCCAGATTCATACATCGTCCAATTAATTAAACCTCTGAAGTAACTAAAAGCAGAGAACATCATGTGAAATGTCAGTCTGGATGAATCACAATCTGATATCAAGATTGCTAAAATAAATATTAAAAACTTCAGATATGGAGGTGATACCACCCTAATGGCAGAAAGTGAAGAGGAACTAAAGAGCCTCTTGAAGGGATAGAGGAGCAGAATGGAAAATCTGGCTTAAAACTCAACATTAAAGAAACTAAGATCATGGCATCTGGTCCCATCACTTTATGGCAGATGGAAGAGGAAAAGTGGAAGCAGTGGCAGATTTCTTTTCTTGGGCTCCAAAATCAGTGCAGATGGTGGCTGTAGCCATGAAATTAAAAGATGCTTACTTCTTGGAAGGAAAGCTATGACAATCCTAGACAGTGTATTAAAAAGTAAAGACATCACTTTGCCTACAAAGGTCCATATAGACAAAGCTATGGTTTTTCCAGTAGTCATGTATGAATGTGAGAGTTGGACCATAAAGAAGATTGAGTGCCTAAGAATTGATGCTTTTGATTTGTGGTGTTAAAGACTCTTGAGAGTCTCCTGGACTGAAAGGAGATCAAACCAGTCAATCCTAAAGGAAATTAATCTTGAGTATTCATTGGTAAGACTGATGCTGAAGCTCCAATACTTTGGCCACCTGATGTGAAGAGGGGACTCATTGCAAAAGACCCAGGTGCTGGGAAGGATTGAAGGCAAAAGGAGAAGAGGGTGGCAGAGGATGAGATGGTTGGTTGGCATCACTGACTCAATGGACATGAGTTTGAACAAACTCTAGGAGATAGTGAAGGACAGAGAGGCCTTGCGTGCTGCAGTCCATGGGGCTGCAAAGAGTCGGACATGACTTAGTGACTAAACAACAACAAGTGACTAATAGGTACTTCCAATGTACTGATTCCCACCACTCCAACATCCACTGCTCTGCCAGTGATTTTAGTGAATAGCACCACCATTCACGTATTATATTGGCAGCCAGAAAGATACTACTGAAACACCAAATCATGTTACTCTCCTGCTCAGAATCTTCCAACCGCTTCTCATACTCATGAAACCCAACTCTTTCATTTGACCCCTTTCTCTGACCTCATCTCCCACTGCTTTCTGACTCACTCACTACCCTCTAGATACACTGATCTTCTTGATGAATCTGTATAACATATACTGCATACAGGTATAACTGTATACCAGTTATACATGTATGAAAGTGAAAGTGAAGTCGCTCAGTTGTGTCCGACTCCTTGTGACCCGACTGTAGCCCACCAAGCTCCTCCGTCCATGGGATTCTCCAGGCAAGAATACTGGAGTGGGTTACCATTTCCTTCTCCAGGGGATCTTCCCGAGATAGGGATCAAACCCAGGTCTCCCACATTGCAGGCAGATGCTTTAACCTCTGCGCCACCAGGGAAGCCCTTAAATACAAGAATACAGTCTCTCAGAAAACCTCCTATAGAGACATAGAACTTCAGATCCAAGTACTAACATCAAAGATTTCAAAGGGAGGAAAGGAAGCCAGGTTGAAAGAAGAATGGGGAGGAGGTGGGACAGGGGGGTGAAAGGGATGGCCTTACAGACATCCCCTGCCACCTACAGACACCCAGGCATTATGGGACTTTTCCCTGGGCCTCCAGAGAAGGGAGGACTGGAACTCGGCCCTACCAGAAATCAGACCAGACCAGAACCAGAATTCGAGTTCCCTGCCAAGAGGAGGTGATCAGTCTCCAATCCTCAGCTCAGGCTGAGGGCCTTTTGACCAGATTCCTGCGTCCAGGACCGGGGGACTAGAAAAACGGGGAAGGATAGGAAGGGTTAAGGAGAGGGAAGGGGAGAGAGGTCAATAAAGTCTCTTGTTCCGTTCCGGTCAGGGTACTCTGGCCAGTTGTCCACGTCAGGAGACCAGGGACGAAAGGGTCCCAGTTGCAGCCGCTGGGTCTGGTCCATTCACAGGCAAGCTGGCCCCTGAGTACCCCGAGTGGTCAAGATGTCTGCCTCAGCGAAGAAGAGTCCCGCCAGAGTCGCCATTTGTTGCAGGAAGAGGGATCCCTTCCAGGGCCCAAAAATGGGCTCTTGTCTAACACTCGGAAATGAATTGTCCAAGGAGACACATGTGCTGACAAAGCAAGAGATTTTATTGGGAAAGGGCACCTGGGTGGAGAGCAGTAGGGTTAAGGGAACCCAGGAGAACTGCTCATGTATATCTGATAGCTTATTGTGAACTGTGTCAGATCTGTGATCTCGGAAGAGAATTTGGCTTTAGGACCAGGGAGGAGGCTTCAGGCACTCAGAACTTCATGTGGCAAAAGTTTTACTACAGTGAAAAAGGGAAAGAGAAGCTTCTGACATCAGAACAGGGTGGGGCACTCTCTGCCTGCTTAGTAGTTTAGGTGGGGCTTTATATACTTTTTAATTGGTTACTAAGAATAGATTAAAAGAATGTCTCAAGGTTTTAAAGGTCTTACCAGACTCACTCCCACAACATACATCTTAAGATAACAGGATCAGTTAGAAGGTTCTTGTTAAGAAGGAGAAACATGTCCTGGAGCAAGATATATTCTTGTTATATAGTCATTAAGTACAGAGCTTAAGGAAAACAAACCCTTGAGCAAGCTGTGTTGCTTTTGTTATGTAATCATTAGCTCTGGGCTTAAAGAAAGTTAGTCTTAGAAGAAGCAGATCATTGCCATAACAACTCATAGCTTAAGAAAAAAAGTCTTATGTGACTAAGACAAAGCAAAGTAGGAAAAAAAATTGTCCTTTTCTCCTCCTCTAGGGCCCCGGATTTGTTATCAACCTACTAAAGAATTAACTCTCTCATAACTTCCTCATTTCCTTCAAGTGTCTGTAAACACCACCTAATCCCCTCCAAAGGACTTTCCTGATCACCTTACACAAGAGTGTTACCCTCACCGTTGCCATCCTCTGCCCTTTTACTTTGCTTTGTATTCCTTCAGAGTGTTTATTTCTACACTACAGTACATGCTTCTATGTATTTGTTTATGTAATATTTGTCTTCCCCACTGGAATTATCTTGCTCCCTGCTACAACCCCAGCACCAACAACAGCAGTACCTGGCTCATGGTGAAGAGGCTCTAAAACTGTACTGTATGAATGAAGGAAGGAATATTTTCTTATTCCTAAGACACAATCTATCAGCTAAGCTATATCATTATATAACAAAATCCAAAATGTTAAAATGGCAAAAGGAAAAGAAAATCATCCTCAGGCATGTAAAAATTGGAAACAGAACTGTGTTTTATTTTCAGTTTTTAAAATGTGTTTTCAGAGAAGTTGGTAAAGGCGTTAGATGAATAAACTGAATATATAGTTTCAAGTTAAAAATTAAAAAGTTTACTTCTCTGATAGTGTTTTTATTGAGAAATGAGATTAAAAGATGACTAATCCCAATGCTTATTGGGCCCCCTCCACCAAAAAAAACACAAACAAACAGCCAAAGGAAATTTTGTGAAAAGAGATCAACGGGTAGGAATAGGGTGGTAACTTGTTTTACAAAGTTATTACAAGTCTTAAATTAAAAAACAGTATGACCTTGAAGGAAAAAAAAAAGAGAATTGGCAGACAGGTCAGTAGAACACAAAAGTAGGACCTGAAACATCCTGATAAACCTATTTTTTTTTTTTTTTGGGTATTACAAAGAAAACATCATAAACCACAGAGGAATGTGGGTTTATCCATGTAAGTTGCTAGAAAAATTGGCAAAGTACATGGGGGGGGGGGAATCAAGTTTGCTATTAACCTCACACCAAAATAAATTCTACACAGATATGTTAAATGTAAATAATAAAATCATTTAAGGCACAATGAATATATAGGGAAATTCTTGGCTGATTCTTACATTGGAAAGAAATTTCAAAGCAAAAGGAATTACAAAACTAAAACAGATGGACAGAAATCACAAAGGGAAAAGTCAATATAATGACTGCATAACCATGTAAAACTCTACTATGTTAAAAATAACCACACACACGAAATTCCAATGCAAGTTAGTTATGATATCTGTAAGAAATGTAAAATACATATTAATATGGAGATAACTCTTTAAAAATAATACTGATTTATTACAAAAAATTAGGCAAAGGACATAAATCATTTATAGAAGAATAAATATATGTAAGATTTTCAACTCACTAATAGTAAAATAGGTGAAAAATAAAATAATATACTTTAAACACTGGTAATCATTGAAACTGTCAACTATTAAAATAATTGACAACCATTAAATTAATATCTAACTGGTAACCATGATGTGTGTGTGTGTGTGCACACATGCATGTGCACACACAGTCGTGTCCAACTCCTTGAGACCCCATGGAATGCACCCCGCCAGCCTCCTCTGTCCATGGGATTTCCTAGGCAAGAATACAGGAGTGGGTGGACATTTCCTCCCCCAGGGGATCTTCCTGACCTAGGGATCAAGCCTGCGTCTATTGCACTGTCAGGCAGTTCTTTAACTCTGTGGCCACCTGGCAATCATTAAAACTCATGTTAAGTGTGGCAAAGATGAAATAAACATGCAGTCATTTCTTAAAGCCTATCTGGAAAGTAACTTTGTTTTTATCATATACATATGGTAAGCATTCTCCTAAAACCTAAAAATAAACCTTGACCCAGTTAGTATTTTTCTAGGAATATATGTAGCCAAATACTCATATAAAAGATATACCTGTGGTGGATTCATGTTGATGTATGGCAAAACCAATACAATATTGTAAAGTAATTAACCTCCAATTAAAATAAATAACTTTATTTTTAAAAAAAAAGAAAAATAGTATAGGATTATTTAATCTAAAACCCAAATGTCCACAATAAAATAATTATTATATAAATTATAATTTATCCATATGATAAAAAATCAATGTATTCATGGAAACTATGACTATATATAAAGACATATTAAGTGAAAAAATACAAGTAAATATATATATATAACATATCCCATTTATGCAAAAAAATGCAACATATAGAATAAAATCAAAAGGATATAAATCAGAGGAGCTAACACTTCCAAATTCATTTTATGAGGCCACTGTTACCTCAATACAAAAAATAGATAAAGACACTACAAGAAAAGAAAATTATAGGCCAACATCCCGGATATTATAGATGCAGAAATCCTCAACAAACTATTAGCAACTATTAGCAAACCAGACTTAATAATACATTAAAAAGATTATGCACCAGGATCAAATATGGTTCAATATCTACAAATCAATCAATGTGACATGCTACATTAACAAAATGAAAGATAAAAATCATGTGATCATATGAATAGACACAGAAAAAGCATTTGACATAAAAGTGAACACCCACTAATGATAAAAAAAACCAGCAAGACTGCCTTTATTTTTAGATAAAATTGTATTATATACAGAAAACTTAAACACTTAACAAATATTGTTAATAAACGAGTTCAGTGATGTTGCCAGGTATAAAATCAATATACAAAAATCTGTTGCATTTATAAACACAAATTATGAATTATCAGAGATTTTTAAAAAAAGAAATCCCATTTACAATTACATGAAAAATCATAAAATACCTAGGAATATATTTAACCTAGGTGAAAAACCTTATATTGAAAGCAGCAAGACATTGATAAAAGAAATTGAAGCAAACAAATAGAAATATATTCTGTGCTCATGGATTGGAAGAACTAATATTGTTAAAATGTCCATTCTATAAAAGCGAATTACAGTTCTGTATAATCCCTTTTAAAATTCCAAAGGCATTTTTCACAAATATAGAACAAATAACCCTAAAATTTGTGTAGAACCATGTGAGAACCCAAATGGCCAAAATAATCTTGAAGAAGAAGATCAAAGCTGGAGGCATCACACTTTCTGATTTCAAATTATATTACAAAGCTGTAGTAATCAAAACAGCATGGTGCTTGCATAAAAATAGTAACATAGATCAGTGGAGCATGCTAGAGAGCCCAGAAAGCAACCCACACATATGTGGTCAATTAATTTTCAAGGAGCCAAGCATAAACAATGGGAAAAACATAATTTCTTCCATAAATAGTGTTGGTAAAACTGGACAGCCATATTCAAAGAAGAAGAAACTGGACCACTATCTTACATCATATACAAAAATTAATATCATACTCAAAATTAATTAAAGACTTGAATGTAATACTTTAAGTTACAAAGTTCCTAGAAATAAACATAGTGGATAACTTCCTTAACACTGATCTTATAATTATTTTTTAGATTTGACACCAAAAGCAAAGACAACAAAGCAAAAACAAAAAGTAAGACTACATTAAATAAAAAAAGCTTCTGCATAGCAAAGGAAACCATCAACAAAATGAAAAGAAAACTTATGAAATGAAAAATATGCAAATTATATATCTGATAAGGGGTTAATATCCAACATATATATATATATATATATAACTCAATAGAAAAAAAAATCCAATAAAAATTAGGCAGAGTATCTGAATAGATATTTTTCCAAAGAAGATACATACATATGGCCAAAGTTACATGAGAAGGTGCTAAACATCACTAATCATCAGGAAAATTCATATCAAAATCACAATTAGACAATACCTCACATCTGTTAGAAGGGTTATCAAAAAGAAAAGACATAAAAAGAGGTAGTGGAGATATGGAGAATAGAGAACCCTCATGCACTGTTTAGAAATGTGAGTTGGCACAGTATCTACAGAAAACAATATAGAGGTTTCTCAAAAAATTAAAAACAGAACTACCATATGATCCAGTAATCCTACTTCTGAGTTTATATCCAAAGGAGACATAATCAGTATCTCAAAGAGATAGCTGCACTCCATGTTCACTGCAGCATTATTTACAATAGCTAAGATATAGGAAGAACAACCTACAAGAGTGAATGGATAGAGAAGATCTGCTCTGTTTATACACAGTTCAGTCCAGTTCAGTTCAGTCGCTCAGTCATGTCCGACTCTTTGCGACCCCATGAAACACAGCACAACAGGCCTCCCTGTCCATCACCAACTCCCGGAGTTCACTCAGACTCACGTCCATCGAGTCAGTGATGCCATCCAGTCATCTCATCCTCTGTTGTCCCCTTTGCCTCCTGCCCCCAATCCCTCCCAGCATCAGAGTCTTTTCCAATGAGTCAACTCTTTGCATGAAGTGGCCAAAGTACTGGAGTTTCAACTTTAGCATCATTCCTTACAAAGAACACCCAGGGCTGGTCTCCTTTAGAATGGACTGGTTGGATCTCCTTGCAGTCCAAGGGACTCTCAAGAGTCTTCTCCAACACCACAGTTCAAAAGCATCAATTCTTCGGTGCTCAGCTTTCCTCACAGTCCAACTCTCACATCCATACATGACCACTGGAAAAACCATAGCTTTGACTAGGCGGACCTTTGTTGGCAAAGTAATGTCTCTGTTTTTAAATATGCTACCTAGGTTGGTCATAACTTTCCTTCCAAGGAGTAAGCGTCTTTTAATTTCATGGCTGCAGTCACCATCTGCAGTGATTTTGGAGCCCAGAAAAATAAAGTCTGACACTGTTTCCACTGTTTCCCCATCTATTTGCCATGAAGTGATGGGACCAGATGCCATGATCTTAGTTTATACACAGTGAGGTATTATTCGTTATAAGGAAGCAGTCCTGTCATGTGCCACAACCTTGAGGGCATTATGCTAATTGAGATGTCAGACAAAAACAAATACTGCATGGTACCATTGACATGTAGGTCTTAAAAGTCAAACTCCCTGAGACAGATAGTAGAAAAGTGTTTGCCTGGGGTAGAAGAAATAGACAGAGTTTGGTTGAATAAGGTCTGAGGATCCAATATAAAACATGGTGACCACAGTTGATAACACTGTACTGTATAATTGAACTATGCTAAAAAAGCTGGCTTAAAACTCAACATTCAAAAACAGGCAACAGACTTGATCTCGTCCATATGCCAGTTTATCAACCCCCAATCTAAAGCATAAGCAGAGGACTTCCCTGGTAGTCCAGTGGATAAGAATCTGCCTGCCAATGCAGGGAACATGGGTTCAGTCCCTGGTCTGAGAAGATTTCACACGCCATGGGGCAAATATGCCCATGGGCCACAACTACTGAGTCTGCACTCTAGAGCCCTCAAGCCGAAACTACCGAAGAGGAGCTAAATAGACTCTTGATGAAGGTGAAAGAGGAGAGTGAAAAAACTGGCTTGAAACTCAACATTCAAAAAACTAAGTGCATGGCATCCAGTCCCATCACTTCATGGCAAATAGATAGGAAAAAATGGAAACAGTGACAGATTTTATTTTCTTGGGCTCCAAAATCACTGCAGACCGACTGCAGCCATGAAATTAAAAGACGCTTGCTCCTTGGAAGAAAAGCTATGACAAACCAAAATAGTGTCTTAAAAAGAAAAGATTTCACTTTGCTGACAAAGGTCTGTATAGTCAAAGCTATGGTTTTTCCAGCAGTCATATTCAGATGTGAGAGTTGGACCATAAAGAAGGCTGAGCGCTGAAGAAGTGATGCTTTTGAACTGTGGTACTGGAGAAGACTCTTGAGAGTCCGTTGGACAGCAAGGAGATCAAACAAGTCAATCCTAATGGAAATCAACCTTGAATATTCATTGAAAAGACTGATGCTGAAACTGACGCTCCAATACTTTGGCCGCATGATCCAAGATCTGACTCACTGGAAAAGATCCTGATGCTGGGAAAGATTGAAAACAGGAGAAGAAGTGGGCAACAGATGATGAGATGGTTGGATGGCATCATCAGTTCAATGGACAAGAGTTTGAACAAACTTCTAGTGATAGCAAAGGAGAGGGAAGCCTGGCATGCTGCACTCCATGGGGTCACAAAGAGGTGAGCATGACTGAGAGACTGAACAACAAAAAGAGACTTAGGGACTAGAACTAAATGTTCACACACACACACACAGACACACACACACACACACAGGATAATTCAGTGATGGTTGTGTTACTTAACTAGATAAGGTCAAGAATCCAACCATCACATTGTAGAGTTGAAATAACTTCCAATATTATGGGTAGATTATATCTCAATAAAGCATAAAGGACATGGCGTAGCAACTAAACAACAACAATAACAAAACATACATGAGTTGAATGTTAAGTAATGCAATGTGGGGGATAACTGGTTTTGTTCTTATTTCATTCAAATTTTTTGTCCAAATTTTCATATAGTTTTATTGAAACAATATTATGACAAAGAAGCTGAGCATCACAAATGCTAAACATAAAAAGAATTTTATTTAATAGGCATTTGTCATCTATTTATTCAGCTATTTGCAAGTGCATCCTCTAGTACTTCATTCTTGAAGACCCACTTAAGCACAGACATATGAGAGCGTTATAAGGCCTAGGGCATTACTGACCTCTGAATCAGGCATCTGCAAGTTTTTTCTGTAAAGAGTCAGATAATAAGTGTTACTATTTTAGGCTTTTCAGATTACAAGGCCTCTTTTAACTCAATTCTGCCATTTTACCATGAAAGAGCCATAGATGATACGTAAGTGAATGGCTTTGTTCCAAAAAAGTTTTATTTATAAGCACCAAATTTGATTTTATCATTTTCACTTATAACAAAATATTACTTCCATTTCTGTTTTCAATAATTTAAAGATATAAAAATGTTCTTAGCTCACAGGTGTTACAAAAACAGGCAACAAACTGGATATAGTCCACATGCCAGTTTGTCAACTCCCAATCTAAAACATAAGCAGAGGACTTTCCTGGTGGTCCAGTGGATAAGAATCCACCTGCCATTGCAGGAAACAGGGGTTCCATTTCTGGTCTCAAAGATTCCACACACCATGGGGCAACTATGCCCACGGACCACAGCTACTGACCTGCACTCTAGAGCTCAAGAGCCACAATACTGAAGCCCATGAACTCGAGAGTCTGTGCTCCACAAGAGAAGCCATGAGAAGGCTTCTACCACAATGAAGAGTAGCCTTCCACTTGCCCCAACTAGAGAAAAGCCATGAGAAGGCTTCTACCACAATGAAGAGTAGCCATGAGAAGAGAAGCCATGAGAAGGCTTCTACCACAATGAAAAGTAGCCTTCCACTTCCCCCAACTAGAGAAAAGCCTGTGCATAGCAACTAAGATCCAGTGCAGCCAAAAAAAAAAAAATAATAATAATAATAATAATTCAGAATAAAAAATAAAGGCATAGGGAGAAATCTCTTAGAAAAAGCCAGCACTTCAGGTCCAAGAGAGTAACTTGGAAGTGACTTCAGTCTAGAGTGTATTAGGGGCTCATTTGAGAACCCATATTTGAGCTGGTTTTATAGGCAAGTTTACTCTCCATTCATCATCACTATCTCTATGTTGTATTCCTACAGTAAAGCTAAATTTTAAAATAAAAGGAGAAGCAGCAGGAGTGGAGGAAAAAGACAAAGAATCAAACCATTTCATCTTATTTCTGACCCCAGACAAATGTTTTCACTAAGTTAAATTGTTATGGCATGCCTTTATAATGCTTGTCATTGGAAAACTAAAAACATTACCTACTTTTGTGAAGATCCTTTAACTTTACATTTAAACACACACACACTCGAATCACATAAAACTAAAACCCCCAAAACATCCAATGTACCTGTGCTACGGGGAATCAAAGGAAGTTAAAGTTTCAGGAACTACAGCCCAGGGAAGTGCTCCTCCCAGAGTTCTTTTCTACCAATGACACTTAATGAGGTCGAATCTTCCAACACACATAAGAGTCTCTTCTTTAAAAGAATAATTAACTGATAGTTATAACATAAAAACTAGGTTACCATAATAGCTGATCCAGTGATTGGTATGTTCAAACTCATACTTGCCTTTGACTTATTAACTATTTCAGTGATCTGATTTAGGTTTTTTATATTCTTAATAATCTTGTGGCAAAAGAACAGATAGAAATACTGAAAGCAATTTTAAGTAACTGGTTAATTCAATACTAATATTAAAAATGGGGAGGGGGGTTCAGGATGGGGAACACGGGAATACCTGTGGCGGATTCATGTTGATGTATGGCAAAACCAATGCAATACTATAAAGTAATTAACCTCCAATTAAAATAAATAAATTTATATTTTAAAAAAATCAACTCACTTCATAAGTAGTAATTCACATTCACACACACACACACACACACACACACACACATATGAAGTAGCCCAAAATATACCTACATCATCTTTTACTTCCAGATACATGCTCAGACAGTAAAGACTCCGTCCTCAATGTGAGAGACCCAGGCTCGATCCCTGGGTCAGGAAGATTCCCTGAAGAAGGGAATGGCTATTCACTCCAGTATTCTTGCCTGGAGAATTCCATGGACAGAGAAACCTGGTGGGCTACAGTCCATGGGATTGCAGAAGAGTCAGACATAACTGAGTGAATAACACACACACACACCTGAAAACTTCTAGTTTCACAAGTTTTAACTGCATGAGTTTCTTCAGTTTCAAGGTCTCTGTTTAATTGTTTATTAATAGAATTAGCATTAAAAGTGTTAGTAACAAAAGCAAAATCCTCTTGGCTGTGGTTCTTCTTATCATCTAACATTCATAGCCATCCTCTGTCTCATTGTCACAAACAGTATCACAGTAAAACTTTTTTAATTGTTTAAGACATCTGTCATTTTCAAATATTTTACAGTACTCTTCATAATCAATCTATAATAAAATGGAAAAATGTGTTTCAAGAATAAATAAATGTTTAATTGCATGTTTTCATGGTATTCTTACAAGTATCTGGAAACAAAAAGAATTACATGATAAATATTTTGTGTATCCAAAAATAAACTTGTATTACAAATACTATATGATTATCGGAGATGCTTACAATGTCTAATACCATAAATCCCTAAATAACTAACAAATTCATGAGAGGATCTTAGCTAAATATTTTCTCCAAGGTTTTATTTCCCTGAAGCCCAGACATAAATTCTTTAGCCATTATGAGTCTTATATATGATGAAACTTGGCAGAAGAAACAGGGATTATAAAAGCTGATATATCTTATTTCTTCCTACCTCTAGGATTTCACAATGGGATTTATTTTCATATCTGCCTCATATGCACATTCATTAGTGCTTACAAACCGCTGCGTCAACATCTCTCCTTCTCTCTCTGGATTCCCTGCTTTGGTGATCTCATCCAGTCTCCCTGTTTTAAATACCTCCTGTTAGGACAACCTCACTTCAACCACCTCCTTGCGCTCCAGATTCACCTATGGAAGAATCTCCACGACTTGCCCACTGGACATGGTTCATGAGCATGTCACATTCAACATGTCCAAAACAGAACTTTCCATTTCTTCCCACTCACGCTCCTGGTCACTTCTCTCTCCACTTCTCTTTCCTCTTTTCCAATTAGATGGCATCTTCATACAGCCTGTAGTGTAGTAGGGTTAGTTGTTCAGTCATGTCCGACTCTTTGTGACCACATGGACTGTAGCCCACCAGGCTCCTCTGTCCATGGAATTTTCCAGGCAAGAACACTTGGTGGGTTACTATTTCCTACTCCAGGGGATCTTTCTGATTCAGGGATTCAACCCATGTCTCTTGCACCTCTTGGAATGGCGGGCAGATTCTTTATCACTGTGCTACCTGGGAAGAGCCCACAGAGGGTGGAGAGGAAGAGTAGGGAAGATTAGGGCAAAAAATTGCTTCTCCAAGAAAGTGGCCCCACACAAATACCAGGGCAGAGGGGCAGTGAGACTGGGAGGATCACAACTGGCTGCCCAACTCCCTCCCAAGGTAATGGGCTGCACTGCACATAAGAATCTAAAATACGAAGAGGACTGTACATGTTTGGGGGCTCCATCCGTGTGGTCCCCAGAAAAGGAAGAACATCAGACACGGCCTTTCCTGCTGTCACCTGCATCCCTTCAACGTGAGCAGCAGGAGATGAAGGCTATGGGCCATGTAGTACCACTGGCCCACTGAAAAGTAAAGCTCATTACCTTTTGACCAGTTTCTTAATTCAAGAGAGACCATTGTGCTGAGTTACAGAAACACTACTATTTCTGGAGAAAACAAAAAACTGAATACTATACCCCCAAACTTCTAACAGGTGTTCTCTTTGGGATGCAATCATGGCAAATGTTCATTTTTTAAATGATATGGTTTTGTAAACAGTGTTTTCTAATGAACCTGCTTTACTCCACATATATGTATGTACACACATATGTGAAGTTTCTATGTTATATGATTTTTAAGCGCCACTTTTGCTCTACTCCACACACACAGGACACCCTGAAAGTCTGAAAAGTCTAGAAAGGAGAATCAGTTGCTAGTTCTTTTCTTAAAGATGCACATTTAAGCAACTCATTCTCTTTGGGTAATTAATATCATAACTTAGAATCATGTGACTTTTATTTTGTAGCTGAACCTCTCCTGTATTGCTGTTGTTGTTCAGTCACTAGCTCATGTCCAACTCTTTGCAAACCCATGGACTCCACTGTTTTCCACTAACTCAGGGTCCTCTGTCTTCCACTAACTCCCAGAGTTTTCTCAGGTTCATATCCATTGAATCAGTGATACTATCTAACCATCTTGTCCTCTGCTGCCCCTTTATCCTTTTGTCTTCAATCTTTTCCATCATCAGGGTCTTTTCCAGTGAGTCAGATCTTTGCATCAGGTGGCCAAAGTGTTGGAGCTTCAGTTTCAGCATCAGTTCTTCCAATGAATATTCAGGGTTGATTTCCTTTAAGACGAAATGGTTTGATCTCCTTGCAGTCCAAGGGACTTTAAAGAGTCATCTCCAGCACCACAACTGAAAAGCATCAATTCTCAGCACTCAGCCTTCTTTATGGTCCAACACTCATATTCATACATGACTACTGGAAAAACTATAGCTCTGACTATATGGACCATTCTCAGCAACGTGAAGTCTCTGCTTTTTAACAGGCTGTGACTTTGGCATAGCTTTCCTTCAAATAAGCAAGCATCTTTTAATTTCAAGGTTGTTATCACCATCCCCAGTGATTTGGACAGAGAAGACAATGGCACCCCACTCCAGTACTCTTGCCTGGAAAATCCCATGGACGGGGGAGCCTGGTAGGCTGCAGTCCATGGGGTCGCTAAGAGTCAGATACGACTAAGCGACTTCACTTTCACTTTTCACTTTTCACTTTCATGCATTGGAGAAGGAAATGGCAACCCACTCCAGTGTTCTTGCCTAGAATCCCAGGGATGGGGGAGCCCGGTGGGCTGCCGTCTATGGGGTCGCACAGAGACGGACACGACAGAAGTGACTTAGCAATAGCAGCAGTGATTTGGACGCCCAAGAAAAGAAAATCTGTCACTGTTTCCACATTTTCCTCTTCTATTTCCCATGGAGTGATAGGACCAGAAGTTATGATCTTAGATATTTTAATGCTGAGCTTCAAGCCACCTTTTTCACTCTCCCCTTTCACTCTCATCAACGGGCTCTTTAGTTCCTCTACACTTTCCTGCCATTAGCATGCTATCATCTGCATATCTGAGATTGTTGATATTTCTCCACGCAATCCTGCTTTTAGCTTATGATTGATCCAGTCTGGCATTTTGCATGGTGCACTCCACATATAAGTTAAGTAAGCAGGGCGACAGTATACAGCTTTGTCATGCTCCTTCCCCAATTTTGAACCAATCCATTGTTCCATGTCCAGTTCTACCTGTTGCTTCTTGGCCCTCATACAGTTTCTCAGGAGACAGGTGAAGTGGTCTGGTGCTTCCATATCTTGAAGAATTTCCCACAGTTTGTTGTGATCCACACAGTCAAAGACTTCAGTGTAGAAGTAGATGTTTTTCTGATTCCTTACTTTCTCCATGATCCAATGAATGTTAGCAATTTGATCCCTGGTTCCTCTGCTGCTTCGAAACCCAACTTGTACATCTGAAAGTTCTCAGTTCACATACTGCTGAAGCCTAGCTTGAAGGATTTTGAGCATAACCTTGCTAATATGTGAAATAAGCACAATTGTGTGACAGTTGGAACATTCTTTGGCATCGCCTTTCTTTGGGATTGGAACGAAAAACTTACATTTTCCAGTCTTGTGGCCACTGTTGAGTTTTCCAAATTTGCTGACATACTAAGTGCAGCACTTTTACAGCATCATATTTTAAGATGTTAAATAGCTCAGCTGGAATTCCATCACCTCCGCTAGCTTCGTAGTAATGCTTCCTAAGACACACTTGACTCACACTCCAGGATGTCTGGCTCTAGATGAGTGACCACACCACTGTGGCTATCCAGGTCATTGAGACTTCTCTTGTATAATTCTTCTGTGTATTCTTGCCGCCTCTTTTTCATCTCTTTGGTTTTTGTTAGGCCCTTGCCATTTCTGTCCTTTATTGTGCCCATCCTTGCATGAAATGTTCCCTTGATATCTCCAATTTTCTTGAAGAGATGTCTAGTCTTAACCATTCTATTGTTTCTCTCTGTTTCTTGGCATTGTTCATTTAAGAAGGCCTTCTTATCTCTCCTTGCTATTCTCTGGAACTCTGCATTCAGTTGGATATATCTTTCCCTTTCTCCTTTGCCTTTTGCTTTTCTTCTTTCCTCAGCTATACCTCTCCTGTATATGTTTTATAAAACAATGGGGTACACTAAACTTATGCACAGAGGTCTTTTCAATGGAAGGGTATACTTTCAGATATAAACACAAACATGTATATCTTAGGTTCAACGGGGACCCATGGGTTTGAAAAATCCCCCATGCTTCCCCGTGACTCAGATGGTAAAGAATCCACCTTCAGTGTGGGAGACCTGGATTCGACCCCTGGCTTGGGAAGATCGCCTGGAGAAGGGAAAGGCTACCCACTCCAGTATTCTGGCCTGGAGAATCCCCATGGACAAAGGAGCTTGGCAGTCTACAATCCATAGCTTTGCAAAGAGTCAGAGAGTCAGACACTACTGAGCAACTAAGCACACAGAGTGAAAAGATGAACAGTAGGAAGGCAAAGGGAGGAAGTCCACACCGTACACTTAAGGCTGTGAGTTCCAGCACAGACCCCGTCTTGCTGAAACAGTGGTAACCGCTGTTCTCACACCAGCAAAAGCACTGTAACCACAACTGGCAGATGCTAAGGTTTGCAAACCTGGACACCTCTGCAGCTTTGCTTTCCTGGAGGAAAAAGAAGGCAGTGCAGGTGGATATAATGAAAGCATGAGCTGCACTGCAGGAGGATAGATTTATTATAAGCATACTGTTTAGAGGCTTTCCTATTGCACATCTGTGTTCCCTCCCTCTGAAAAAGACCTATAGGAGAAAGATTCCCCCAGGCTTTAGTTCCAGGGAAGTCTCTTCTCCTAAAATGAAGAAATGTATCTACATGAATCTTGTCACTATGGGAACAGCTCCAGCCTTAACACATGTGTGCAATCCTATAGATTTTGTTTTCATGTACTAAATTCTTCCCAGCTTCACCTTACGATGCCACTTTCCTTACCTTTTGACCTTATATCATTAATTTTTTTCATCTTTTTGAATTTTGCATAATTTTATGAAACATGTATAGTATCATATATGAAATGAATCGCCAGTCCAGGTTCGATGCATGATACTGGATGTTTGGGGCTGGTGCACTGGGACGACCCAGAGGGATGGTACGGGGAGGGAGAAGGGAGGAGGGTTCAGGATGGGGAACACGTGTACACCTGTGGCGGATTCATGTTGATGTATGGCAAAACCAATACAAGATTGTAAAGTAATTAACCTCCAATTAAGATAAATAAATGTATATTAAAAAAAGCAATTTCATATTATACTTTTCAATGGTGTTCAGTTATTCAGTCGCTAGTGAAGTGAAAGTCACTCAGTCATGTCTGACTCTTTGTGATTCTTTTTGTGAATTCTCCAGGCCAGAATACTGGAGTGGGTAGCCATTCCCTCCTCCAGGGGATCTTCCCAACCCAGGGATCAAAGCCAGATTTCCCACATTGCAGGCAGATTCTTTACTGTCTAAGCACCAGGGAAGCCCAAGTCTCTATGTCATGTACAACTCTTTGTGACCCCATGGACTGCAGCACATCAGGTTTCCCTGTCCTTCACCATCTCCAGGAGTTTGCTCAAACTCATGTCCGTTGAGTCAGTGATGTCATCCAACCATCTTATCCTCTGTTTCCCCCTTATCCTCCTGCCCTCAATCTTTCCAATGATCTTTTCCAATGATTTGGCTCTTTGCATCAGCTGGCCAAAGTACTGGAGTTTCAGCTTCAGCATTGATCCTGCCAATGAACATTCAGGGTTTATTTCCTTTAGGATTAACTGGGTTGATCTCCTTCCTGTCTAATAGACTCTCAAGAGTCTTCTCCAGCACCACAGTTTGAAAGCATTAATTCTTTGGTGCACAACCTTCTTTGTAGTCCTTCTTTACTACTGGAAAAACCATAGCTTTGACCATATGGATCTTTGTCAGCAAAGTGATATCTCTACTTTTTAATGTGCTGTCTAGGTTTGTCATAGCTTTCCTTCCAAGGAGCATCTTTTAATTTCATGGCTTCCGTAATCTTTTGCAGTGATTTTAGAGCCCATGAAAATAAAATCTGTGACTAGTTCCACTTTTCCCCCATCTATTTGCCATGAAGTAATGGAACTGAATGCCGTGATCTTTTTTTTTTTTTTATGTTGAGTGTTAAGCCAACTTTTTCGCTCTTCTCTTTCACCCTCATCAAGAGGCTCTTTAGTTCCTCTTTGCTTTCTGTCATTAGAATGGCATCATCTGCACATCTGAGGTTGTTGATATTTCTCTTGTAATCTTGATTCCAGTCTGTGATTCATCCAGCACATCATTTCACAAGATGTACTCTGTATAAAAGTTAAATAAGCAAGGTGACTGTGTACAGCCCTGCCATACTCCTTTCCCAGTTTTGAACCAGTTTGTTGTTTCGTGTCGGGTTCTATTACTTCTTGACCTGCACACAGGTTTCTCAGGTGACAGGTTAGGTCATCTGGTATTCCCATCTCTAAGAATTTTCATTATAGTACAAATACATTAACTCAATGCCATCCTACACTGCAGATCTGTACATTTGTGATGCACAGGCTCATGCACTTTTCTGTACTATGTCAGCTAAAGGTTCTAGGCCCTCAGGATATGGGACCCCGGCTGAAGTCATTAAATAGCACCGCCTCAAATAGCCTTCCTACGTATCCTCCTAGCCCTCTGGGTTGCCCTACCATTGATCACCCTTGTGATCTGTCCTCTCCAGCAAAACATAAGCTCTTCAAGGAGAGCGACTATTTCCAACTTGTTCTCTGTCCACCAGGGTGTCAGGTCCAAACAAGCACTCAGTAAAGCCCCCTGCTCTGGAAAGCTTCTACTCGTTGACCATGTTCTATGTGTATACTCAGAAGCTCATCAAATTTCAGTGATAACTTAAAGCATTTCCAAAGCACAAGCAATTTTCTTCCCAAGGCAGAGCAGCTACAGGGCGATTACACAAAGTAACTAAGGAAGGGTTTTCTTGAACAGCACTCAGTGAAAACAAGCAGGCAAGTTAAGAAGGAAAGTGAAAGAGGGTTCCCATTTGAAAGAGACACGTGTACCCCATTGTTCATCACAGCACTGTTTATAATAGCCAGGACATGGAAGCAACCTAGATGTCCATCAGCAGACGAATGGATAAGAAAGCTGTGGTACATATACACAATGGAGTATTACTCAGCCATTAAAAAGAATACATTTGAATCAGTTCTAATGAGGTGGATGAAACTGGAGCCTATTATACAGAGTGAAATCAGCCAGAAAGAAAAACACCAATACAGTATACTAATGCATATATATGGAATTTAGAAAGATGGTATGCAAGACAGCAAAAGAGACACAGATGTATAGCACAGTCTTTTGGACTCTGTGGGAGAGGGTGAGGGTGGGATGATTTGGGAGAATGGCATTGAAACATGTATATTATCATACGTGAAATGAATCACCAGTCCAGGTTCGATGCATGATACAGGATGCTTGGGTCTGGTGCACTGGGATGACCCAGAGGGATGGGATGGGGAGGGAGGCGGGAGGGGGGTTCAGGATGGGGAACACACGTACACCCGTGGCGGATTCATGTCAATATATGGCAAAACCAATACAATATTGTAAAGTAATTAGCCTCCAATTACAATAAATAAATTTATATTAAAAATTAAAAATTAAAAAAAAGAAGGAAAGTGAAAGAATAAATCAGAAGACAAAAAGTAATTAAAGTAATGAGTTGCTAAGAAAGGAGAAGAAAGAACACATAAGCAGAAAGCAGTAAAGTTTATTAACTAAATGTTTCATTATATGTGAAGAATATGTTAACATTTTTAATATGTTTTCATTTGACCTAAAAAATTGAGGAGTTATTCAAGGGAATAATTCTTATTATCATTTTATAAGTTAGAAAATTGAGTGAGATAAATATTCATCATTTTGTGATTATAATGCACATTGAGTTTGGGGGGAGAAATTAAGCACAGTCAACTGAGGCCTCTCTTAGAGTTACTTTTCAGATTCTGTCAGCCTTAAGAGCACTTGAACTCTTTCTCAAATATAAATTCTATGTCTGCCCTGTACAACACTTTATCCTCAGCATGTAGAAGAGTAGCTGGCACAGCTCAGTTGCTCAGTCTCATCCAACTCCTTGCAACCCCGTGGATTATAGGTGCCTCTGTCCATGGGATTTCCCAGGCAAGAAAACTGGAGTGGGTTTCAATTTCCTCCTCCAGAGGATCTTCCTGACCCAGGGATCAAACCTGTGTCTCCTGCATCTCCTGCCTTCGTAGGTAGATTCTTTACCACCGAGCCACTTGGGAAACCAATAGTTACTCAATAAACATAAAAACAACAACAATAACCAAAAAAAAAAAAAAGAAAGAAAGAAAGAAAGGAAGGAAAGAAAGGAAGCAGGGAGCAAAGGAAGGAAATAGCCAATGGAATAGGCCTTCCCTTGAAGAGAAGCCTAGGGATTCCCAGGTCTGTTTGGTGATTCTAATTAACAAGTCCAGCTGGTCCCTGGTCTTTTTCAATCTCTAATCAGTTGTAAAGGTAATTGTGATGAGATTATAACTCCAGTTTGTTGACTCTGAGATCTCTTAATTGGCTCTGAACTCAGGAAGGGAATAGTTTATTGTGTCCCCAGCGCCAACAGTTGCATTCCAAGCTTCCACAGTGTTCCTAACTCACTGCTACAAATTATTTTCTCTTATTTCACTTTTCATGTCTGTGTTCCTGTCAAAATAACACAATCGCCCATTTCACATACTTCTCACTCTAGGCTATGTCTCACGGTGTTCTCGCTGAGTGGAATTCCTAACCTCCCTCCACTTCAATACAATCAAATCCTACTCAGAATTCATTCATTTATTTGAATGCAAAGTCCCAGCGCAAGTGCTCCCTCCTCCAAGAATTGCTGTCCACACTGTCTCTGGGCAGCAGGGCCACTCCGTGAGGCTCCCTGTGGAGCACACACAGACACAGTCCCAGTCACACTGGGTGACAGCCAAAGCCAGTCTGGGATATGGGTTACCAGTTAGTGTTCCAGGTCCACTGTGGCTGCCTGGTCCATGTCCCGTCCCTGACTGACACCCAAGTGTGTGAGCATGTGTGTCTCTTTCTGCTTTTGTGTCTTCCAACAACTCCAGTGGCTTGCTACCTCTTCCCTGATGCACTGAGCTGAAGTAATCTTTCTTCCCCCTGAATTCCCATAAAATTTCATTCTTGTAACACTTACCATTCCCTATCTGATTTATTTGTATGTCTTGACCCTTCTTGCCATCACTTCTTTAAAGGATCTCAAGGAATTGGGAGTAACTGGATAGTCTAAGAAAAGAGGAAAATGTCCTTGGTGAAATTAACAGTCTTAGCAAAACAACAACCACCAGATGGCTTCCCTGGTGGCTCAGAGGGTAAAGAATCTGCCTGCAATTCAGGAGACCTGAGCTCCATCCCTGGGTTGGGATGGTCCCCTGGAAGGGGGCATGGCAATCCCTCTAGTATTCTTGCCTGGAGAATTCCACAGACAAAGTGGCCTGTTGGGCTACAGTCCATGGGGTAGCAGAGGAGTCAGATAAGACTGAGTGACTTAGGATAGCACGTGGACTGAGGAGGCTACTCAGAGGTAGGTTGTATAGGCCAAGTGTAGACAAGGACATCATACTATGAAGCAGGATACACAATTAAATGTGTCCTTTATTTTAATGACATCAGAAGTCCAGCAACATACACAGTTATCAGACTGAACAATTTTTAGACAAAAGTATCATATATTTGTGAAATTCTATTTCACCATACACATAATATTGGTTAGGACTTAATAACTGGGCATCTTCTCCATTTCTATTCTCAACCTCTTTCATGCGTGTATGTTGCTTCATTCATGTTGTTTCATTCATGTCTTGACTCTGTGGGAACCTGTGGACTGTAGCCCTCCAGGCTCCTCTGTCAATGCGATCCTTCAGACAAGAGTACTGGAGTGGCTTGCCAAATTAAGCCAAAAGTTTGAAATCATGGCTGTCTGGGTCTAGGAAACCTAGTCGACACTCAAGAAGGCAGCTCATTTGTACTCCTGAAAATGGCCCAATTTAGGACATGAGCTTTGTTTAAATAAAATATTGTATCACATATCATGGAAGGAGTTCACTTATACTTCTTAGGCTTCTTAGCAAGTACGACTTGTTTTTTCACAAAACTGTGACAACCCCATGATGCTGGGTCCTCTGATTTCTAGACAACTGTCCCTTCTTGGCGGCCACGCCTTCCCCTGCTCTTTGAACCTGACTACGTCACACACACTGAGGTTTACCCATCCCACAGTTCACACTCTCAAGGCCAAAGTATTTACTTTCTAAAGAGGTTTTCTCTTAAAAACAGCATTTCCTCAGACAGACTTCACCTCTGCTGATGAATTCTGTAGTCCTGCTTTCACAGCAACAGAGTCTCAGGATGAGGAGAGGAGAGGCAGGCGGTGGGGGAGGCATTTCCCTTCTTTCATTCACAAGAAAATGAATCATGAAAACCTGGCACATCGCCTCAGAGTATTTGCTCATCTCTCGGCCGAATAAAATAGAACTACGTAGACAGGATGCATCTAGTAAGGGGGGACACTGAAGATACTTCAGAAAGTATTACTGACTGGACCAGAAAAGGAGGTGAGGATGCGTGTAGTAGAGATGTCTGGGGTTCTGTTTTTGCTTTGGGGAGGGGCAGAAGTCCCATCTGATACATGCTCACCTCCTATCCTTAAAATTTAATTTTTTAAATTAAAATTGCATCCATTTAAGGTGTGCAACATGATGTGTTGATATACATACATCTAGTGAAATGATTAACACAGTTAAATAACTAACATATCCATCTCCTTATGTGTTACCTCTGTGCGTCTGATATCCACACTCTTAGAAAATGGCCAGTATACTCATCACACTATACACTAGGGTTTACCCATTCTACATAAATGGAACTTTGTACCATTTGATCAACATTTCCCCTACCTCTCCGCCCCTGATAACCCACTGTTTGACATTTTGTATTCAACTTTTTTAGATTCCACATACAAACAAGATCATAAAATATTTATCTTTTCATGTTTAGCTAATTTCACTAAGTATAATGTCCTCCAGATTCAACCACATTGTCATTAATGGCAGGATCCCCTGTTTTAAGGCTGAATAATTCAAAATCTAAGGCTATGGTTTTCCCAGTGGTCATGTATGGATGTGAGAGTTGGACTGTGAAGAAAGCTCAGCGCCGAAGAACTGATGCTTTTGAACTGTGGTGTTGGAGAAGACTCTTGAGAGTCCCTTGGATTGCAAGGAGATTGAATCAGTCCATTCTAAAGGAGATCAGCCCTGGGATTTCTTTGGAAGGAATGATGTTAAAGCTGAAACTCCAATACTTTGGCCACTTCATGCGAAGAGTTGACTCATTGGAAAAGACTCTGGTGCTGGGAGGGATTGGGGGCAGGAGGAAAAGGGGACGACAGAGGATGAGATGGCTGGATGGCATCACCGACTCGATGGACGTGAGTCTGAGTGAACTCCCGGAGCTGGTGATGGACAGGAAGGCCTGGCGTGCTGCGATTCACAGGGTCACAGATTCGGACACGACTGAGTGACTGAACTGAACTGAACTGATGTCCTCACAAAGACTTATACTGTGGTCAATAGATATTTGTTGATTTGATTTTTATTTCATTCAAATAAGGAATAACATAAGGCAAATTTTCTCAATGCCCTAGAAGAACATGGGCACTAAACAGGATTTTGAATACTGGGTCCACCATTGTGTTAAGTGGGAAGAACAGCCACTTCCCAGGGTGAAGATTCAGTGAAATTACAGAAAGTGCCCAATGCCTGACACTCACTAGAAGCACTCACTAAAAGTTATTATTATCCCCATTTCTCATTTTCCTGCCCACCTTCCTGTTTTTACCCATTACAGCTTCAGCCCTCCCAGGGTCACCCTCAGCTACCTGTCAACAACTATGCCCCAGTGACCATTGCTCCAGGGCTCAGCTGTGAGGCACATCTCAAATAATATGCTTATGACATAAGACAACTTCCAAAGTCCTTGAATAAATTTTGGAAAATAAATGTTATTATTTTTATTGAGGTAGAGTTAATTTGCAATGTTGTATTATTTTCAAGTGTACAGCAAAGTGATTCAGTTATATATATACATGGGAGTGAAAGTGTTAGTCCCTCGTCATGTCCAACTCTTTGCAGTCCCATGGACTGCAGCCCGCTAGGCTCCTCTGTCCGTGGAATTCTCCAGGCAAGAATACTGGAGTGGGTTGCTATTCCCTTCTCCAGGGGATCTTCCCGACCCAAGATTGAACCCAGGTCTCCTGCATTGCAGGTGAATTGTTTATCATCTGAGCCAGCCAGGAAGCCCCGTATATATACATATATACATTCTTTTAAAAATTCTTTTCCATTATAGGCTATTACAAGATATTGAACACAGTTCCCTGTGTTACTCAGTAGGTGCTTGTTTCATATATGGTAGTGTGTGTATGTTAATCTCAAACTCCTAATTTACCTTTCCATATCCCCCCGCCCTACCTCGCTAACCCAGTTCGTAACCATAAGTTTGTTTTTTATGTTGAGTCTATTTCTGTGGAAAATAAATGTCATTCGATGTCTATCCTTTTCAGGCTATCCCCAGGATAATGTCACTTTTAGTCATTCTCACTCCAGTAAGTTCCCTGTTAGGACTGTTTCCCTCCAAAGTGACTGCCAGCCCGTCATATACAGGCACACTTCAGAACCTCAGAGATACTGAAGGTTCAATTCCTGACCATGGCAATAAAGTGAATATCACAATAAAGTGAGTCACACAAATTTTCTGGTTTTCTAGTGCATATAAAAGTTATGTTTACAATATAATATAACCTTGAAGTGTGTAGCATTAGTCATTAAAAAAACAATGTACATATTTAATGAAAAAAGACTTTGTTAGTAAAAAGGCTATCATCTGTGTCTTCAGTGAGTCATAACCTTTTGTAGTTGTAACAAAGATCGCTGATAATGCATCACCGTAACGGAATATAATAATAATGAAATGGCTTAAAATAATGTGAGAATTAAAAAATGTGACACAGAGACACAAAAGGAGCAAATCCTGTGGAAATGGCATCGACAGACTGCTTGACACAGGACCACCACAAACCACCAATTCATAAAAACCCTCACTATCTGCAACAAGCAATAAACAACATGTGCTGTAAATTTACTAGATGAAGACATTCAGTTCTCCATTCCTGCTCAGAACTAAAGCCGAAGTGTAGCTTTGCACTCTCACTCACTCACCTCACTAAGATACTGTACTTATCAGGGTCTTTCAGTCCAGGTCTACACGCCTCAGAGCAGCACAAGGCTTTAAAAGGAGTTTCTCCTTTAACCTGATCCAATTCTTAGGCCCTGTCTCCCACTCCGACCTCCTTCTCACTAGTTGAAGGGGAATAGAAAACAGACTTATTTTCCCCTTTATCGGCAAAAGCCCTTGGTGTCTTTGGCTTTTTTCCATGCCTCCAAAACATCATCTTAAGAGGATATTCGGAGTTTTGTGAAAGATTTCATGATATCTGTGTTCTGGGAGAACTGGAAACAGAGACTGAGCTGTAAATGCTGGACTGTCATGCCTGAGAGCAACCTCCATTTTCCATTCTGGATTGATTTTAAAATATGGTATCATTCCCAGAGCTGCTAGGAATAATTCAACTTCCACCTTCCCACCATTTCCCTTGCTCTTAATCCTTCCCTCAAAGCAGATGGCATGCAAGATTTTAACATTAAAATCTGCCAAGAAATATGAAAAACTAGTAAGCACAAATCTGTTAATAGTTAGAAATATTTTATGGAAATACATTTTTGTTTTGTTTTGTTTAATTTTATTTTATTTTTTAACTTTACAATATTGTACTGGTTTTGCCATATATCAAAATGAATCCACCACAGGTATACAGAAATACATTTTTAAAGCACTATGCATTTGGGGCAAAAGCCAATTATTTGAGATGTGTCTCACTGCAGTACAAGGGTGTTATCGGGGCGTGGGGTTAAGAATGAATGAGTCACACAGTGTTAAAGATGAATAAGGACAAGAAGAGGGCAGGAGAAAGAGAACTGGGGATAATAATAATTAAGTTTTGTGGAGCGCTTACTCTTAAATGAATATTTGTTCTCACTTGGAGTTCTTTATTTCCCAGGAAAATTTTTAAAAAATCACACTAGCTGGGGAAACGGGTTTAATGTTAAGATGCAAATTCAAGGCCAGCAGAGGGGGTTGGTGGCAAAGGGATTCATTTACCAAAGTTGGATACAAACAGTATAGGTCTTTAGTGGCTGAGCAGTAACGTCCAGCTGTGCCCTGAATGCTCTGCTGAGGTTTTCAGAGCTCTAAGCTGTTTCACCACAGTCAGGGAAACCCAGGGGTCCTCCTGGAAACAAAGGAATAGAGAGGGGGATCCAAACTGCTGTGAGCAAGCTACAAGAGAACATAAATCCACAGGGTAGAGCTTTTCACCCTGTGTGTGTGGGGGTGTATGTGTTCACATTCAGTTGTGTCTGACTCTTTCTGACTCCATGCACTGTAGCCCACCAGGCTCCTCTGTTCATGGAGTTTCCCCAACAAGAATACTGGAGTGGGTTACCATTTCCTTCTCCATTTCACCCTGGATTGAACCTGGGTCTCCTGCATTGCAGGCAGATGCTTTACCAACTAAGCCACCAGGGAAGTTGTTATTTCACCCTGTACAAGCAACCAAAAAGAAATCACCAGGATTTTCATTTATAAAGCATGGGTAAAATTTCACTTTACAGAACTAGGTTCTCAGGACCTTTGATGACAGAAGCCCCACTCACTGTAGAAGCTCCTTCAAATGGGGCTGTTGTGCTGTTTGGTGATTCAACAAGAGAGCTGGAATCCCCTGGGCATGCCTCCTGAAACCCTTAGGAATCTGAGTCCTCTGATGTCTAGTCTCAGTGTGATGAGACCTTAAAAGAATGCCAGTCTACTCTGAAAGCCAAGAAGCACACACAGAGCTCTTCAGGCTTTCTCAAAGGGATAACCAGGGTCTTCACAGTGCTTCAGTAGACAGGGGTCCCTAACATCCTTCTTGGACAGTGTTGCTTTCCCCCAGGTTTCATGCTCAGAAGAGCTATGAAATCCCACCCTCCCTCCTAGCTCTGTTGTACTCTCATTCACCTCCTCCTCTACCTGCAGTCACCATCATTCCCTGCCCATGCTCCCAACTAGTGAGCTGCAGACCACATCCAGCCCCAGAAGTGAAATGAAGCTCACACCCTCACCCTAAGCATTGTCCTCTTATTATGTAAACCATAGTAAGAGCTATATCAGTAATCTGTGCCAATCTTAAGGTATAGCTAGATGAGTTTTGACTAATATATGTGTGTGTGTGTGTGTGTGTGTGTGTATATATTTTAAAAATGCTCGCTCCTTAGAAAAAAGCTATGACAAACCTAGACAGCGTACTATAAAGCAGAGACATTACTTTGTCAACAAAGGTCTATATAGTCAGAGCTACAGTTTTTCACATACATGGATGTGAGAAGTGGACCATAAAGAAGGCTGAGCACCAAAGAATTGATGCTTTTGAACTGTGGTGTTGGAGAAGACTCTTGAGAGTGCCTTGGACTGCAAGGAGGTCCAGGCAGTCCATCCTGAAGGAGATCAGTCCTGGGTGTTCATTGGAAGGACTGATGCTGAAGCTGAAACTCCAATACTTTGGCCACCTGATGCAAAGAACTGACTCATTGGAAAAGACCCAGATGCTGGGAAAGACTGAAGGCAGGAGAAGAAATGGGCAGCAGAGGATGAGATGGTTGGATGGCATCATGGACTCAATGGACATGAATTTGGGCAAACTCCTGGAGATAGTGAACAACAGGGAAGCTGGGTATGCTGCAGTCCACAGGGTCACAAAGAGTTGGACACGACTTAATGACTGACCAACACGAATATATGCTACATGTAAATTAATAGTATATTATTTCATAGTTGATCTATAGTATATTTATAGAGTATATGTGTGTGTGTATCTGCATAACCAACATATAATTCAAAATTCAGCAGATTTCAGTCACCCTAGGAAGCTTCCTCATTCTTCCACCCAGTCACTCTCCACCCTGTAAGCAGCCACCATTCTAATTTCTAGTACCACAGACTAATTTTGCTAGGTCATTAACTTCACATAAATAAAATAATATACATGCTTCTGCATCTGGTTTCTTTGACTCGGTGTAGGGGTTTTGAAATTCATCCATGGTGTTTCATGTAGATCATTCTTTTCTATTGCTGGGTAGTGGTATATTAAATCCACATAGCACAATTTATCCATTCCCCATGAACATGTGTGTTGTTTCCAGTTTGGGGCTGTTGTGAAAGAGGCTGCTATGGACATTCTGATATGTGGCTTTTCACCCACTTTTCTTGGGTAAAAATCTAGGCATGGAATTGCAGGGTCAAGGGAAAGTGCATATTTAACTTCATAAGAAACTACCAAACACTTTCCCCCAAAATATTTCACCAGCAATACATGAGAATTCCAGCTCCCACATTCTGGCCAACATTGATGTTATCGGTCTTTTCAATTTTACCCATTATAGTGGATGCAAGATCTTCATTTCCTTGATGATCAGTGCTGTTTAATATTTTTCTGTGGATTTACTGAACATAAATACATCCATTTTGTGAAGTGTCTGTTCAAGTATTTTGCCCATTTTATTGAGTTTGACATATTTATTATTGAATGTAGCAATTTGGCAAACATATTCTCTTAATATGTAGCTTACTTTTTCATTTTCTTAGTGGTGTCTTTTGATGAGCAGAACTTTTTAATTCTTATGCAATTCGGTTTTATCAGTTATTTTTTTTCTTCTTTATGATTTGGGATCTGCAGATGGTGATTGCAGCCATGAAATTAAAAGACGCTTACTCCTTGGAAGGAAAGTTACGACCAACCTAGATAGCATATTAAAAGCAGAGATATTACTTTGCCAACAAATGTCTGTCTAATCAAGGCTATGGTTTTTCCTGTGGTCATGTATGGATGTGAGAGTTGGACTGTGAAGAAAGCTGAGCGCTGAAGAATTGATGCTTTTGAACTGTGGTGTTGGAGAAGACTCTTGAGAGTCCCTTGAACTGCAAGGAGATCCAATCAGTCCATCCTAAAGGAGACCAGTCCTGGGTGTTCATTGGAAGGACTGATGCTGAAGCTGAAACTCCAGTACTTTGGCCACCTCATGCGAAGAGCTGACTCATTGGAAAAGACTCTGATGCTGGAAGGGATTGGGGGCAGGAGGAGAAGGGGACAACAGAGGATGAGATGGCTGGATGGCATTACCGACTTGATGCACATGAGTTTGGGTGAACTCCGGGAGTTGGTGATGGACAGGGAGGCCTGGCGTGCTGAGACTCATGGGGTCACAAAACGTCAGACACAAGTGAGCGACTGAACTGAACTGAACTGTCTTGTCTGAGACATCTCTTCCTACCTCAGGAATGCAAAGATATTCTCCTATGTTTTCTTCTAGAAGTTTGAAATTTTTTAATTTTGAAAATTTTAGCTTTTATGTTTCATTTAGATCATGTTTAAAGCTTCCCTTTGTTTTTTCTGACATCCCCAAATAGTCCATCAAGACCAACCTTTCCTTCAAGTCCTTAAATATATTTCTAACAGCTATTTTAATCCTTGTCTGCTAAATCTAACCTCTGGGTCATCATGGGGTCCACTTCTCTGGGTTACATTTTCTGACTCTTCACATGCTTGGTGGGTGTTGTATAAAAAGCCTGAATCATACTGTCTTCCCTTCAAGAGTCGGTGTTCTGTTCTTAGGGTGTGACCCTTTCTTGAGGGAATGGTTCTTACCCCTGGATGTGGCCCCTCTGTGATCGCACATGAATGCCTGTGTTGTTCAGCAGGGTCTCCCCACTGCTGAGGTGGAACCACCTCCAGCAGCCCCTGGCACTGGGCAAACTTGGGTTTCTTCTCATGAGAAGCTTGACTCCCCAGCTACACCTCACAAAACCACTCTTTGCATGTGCAAGCCCAGGCCTGTGCCACAGACCTTGGATAAACATCCACACAGATTTTGGGGTCCCCTATGAGCAGCTTGTTTTCCAGCCCCTCTACCCCCAACATTCAGCAGCACCAAACCCCAATTACTACCTCTCAGTTCAGCAAGACCACTGCTCTCTCAGGCTCCCCCTCACATCCTCACGTTTGGGAAAAAGCCCCAAATACAAGAGCCAGGATAGACAGGGCTTCCTCTCTATGCTTCTCTGCTCTGTCTGTCATCCAACACCTGCAAACAGCTGCTTCATCTGTTCTGTCTGTTTGATAGCTGTTTGTAGTGGGAGGCTGACTCTGTTGTGGTCGGAAGTACAAATGATAGCCCTGTGTTTCTCTTGTGAGAACCAGCCTGGCCCAGGAATGTTAATGACTAAATTCCTTCACTCATTACATCTTACTCCAAGAAGACTTTGGGAATCCTGACAAATCTATCACATTATCCTCTCAGAGGGTTTTCTGCTACATTCCCTTGGGGCCAGTGAGGCTCTTCTGACTTTCAGCAAAGACCCCAGCTTCCTTTCTTCTTCTGCTCCTGCATTTGGGCAACATCACCAGTTTCCCAACTGCACACAGAGAAGTTTCTCTTAACCCATTTTGGAGCCGGGGGATCAGTGGTTCTCTTGGAAAGGAAGCAGGCTGCATCAGGTTCCAATCTTCCTCTCCTCTGGGGTCGGCATTTCTCACCAGAGAAGAAAGATGTCAGGTTCACCTAATCCTTTCCCTTGTGGATGCAACTGGACAGCAACCTCTGCCAGAAGAGTAGAGGGGCCCCCTCCCCAGTTCTAGGCAGTTCTGAGACCATCTAACTCATACTGGGGTCTTCAATGAGCAAGGAGCAAATGGTCAAAGAAGTCCCAGTATGACAATAAAAGGGAGGACAGGACACATGCTAAGATGCTCAAATCCCGAGCCTCAGGAGCTTTCATTTGGCAGCAAATTTACCTCCTTCCCAACTGTGGGAACACTCACTTATCACAGATATGACTTTAGGAGGCTGAGACATATTTACCTTAATTTCTGGTTCAAAAAGGACCTCATATCTGGTCTACACTAATGTGACTCAAGAAGGCTACTGTGTTTTCCTCTTTTTTCTTTTACTGTCAACCCCAGTCTGCTTCCCTAAATTGAAAACTAAGGCTTTGCAGGTATGTAGAGAAGCACAGATTACACGGTTACTGAACCACGACTGCCTCTAGTGTGGATCTCATGCAAGCAGACACTCCAAACTGCATACTCACAGAAAAGCTTCCTCTCTTTCCTAAGCCGTTAAAAACTTAAAAAAAAAAAAAAAAAAAGATCCAGAGGGGATGAGGAATTCAATGAAGGCAGTCAAAAAGTACAAACTTCTAGCAGTAAGATCCATCAGCTCTAGGGATGTACAACATAATAAACAGGGTTACCACTGCTGAATGCTATATGTAAAGTTGTTAAGAGAGTAAATCCTGAGTTATCATTACAAGAAAATTTTTTCTATTCTTTTAATTTTACACCTATATGAGGTGATGGGTGTGCCCTAAATTTATTCTGATAATCACTTTGTGATGTATACATAAATTAAATCATGATGCTGTACTCAAACTTATACAGTGCTTTGGGTCAATTATATCTCAATAAAACTGGAAGGAAAAAAAAAAGTTTCAAGAATGCTCTGTCCTTCCATGTGCTTGATTTAAAGCAGAAACACAGTCCATCCCAGCAGAGAGGTCCTGGAGGCGAAGAGCCCAGACATGAAAAGTCCCCAGCTGTGTCCTCTGCACAAAATGAGTCTCTTTCCCCTTGGTCTTTGGTACTTGCTTCGTTTCTCGGGGTCTGGAAGGAAGCCAGCTCTAACAGTGTGTGCAAAGTCTGCGTAATGCCAAGTTCCACAGGCGTGGTCCCAGAGACGACCACTTTCTGCTTGTGGTACAGGGCAAAAGTCTGTCTTCAGGCATCCCCGTGACTACATCCTGCATTGTCTACTTCCTCCAGACCTACCTCCTTCCAAAAGCTATAGTTTCTGAAACTGGACCCTGCCTGCTGCTGCTCCCTCCCATCCCAAGGACAGTCCATCTCTCATCCTCAGACCACCCATGTCACAGGCAGGACCTCTGGGGTCTCCTCAACAGTATATCTCACTCCATGTGGATTTGACCTAGAAATAACCTTGGAAATCAAGTTTAAAGATGTGAAAGTTAACACTCACATAATCTTAACTCCTCAAATACCTAGATTCTAGGATTTTAGTGGTAAAAATGCAAATTTAAAACATCCTTTCATGTGTGAAATACATTCTTTAAAATCACATTAATAATATCTCATTTGCTACTCAGTGATTACTCCAGTCTAAATATTACATTAAAACTCTATCCAAGAAGATTAATAGTTCTTGAGGAAAAATTTCCACAGGAGACAAATCTATAATTCATATATGTTGGGTAGGGAAAATACAGTATATTGACCTTTCCTAATGTGGCTCAGATGGTAAAGAATCCACCTGCAGGTGTAATCCCTGGGTGGGGAAGATCCCCTGGAGAGGGGAATAGCTAGCCCACTCCAGTAGTCTTGCCTAGAGAATTCCATGAACAGAAGAGCCTGGCTGGCTACAGTCCATTGGGTCGTAAAGAGCTGGGCATGACTGACTGAGTGACTAACACTTTCACAATATAGGCCATCACTATTTTTGTACACAACTTAATTTCTTTAAACAAGCCTAAGGTTAAAAAGAAAAGACTTAAGAGTAACAGGGAAATTCAGTCTCTAAAGAGTCATTCTTAAAAGCACAAAATAGGTCATAATGTATCATGGAGCTCTCTTTCTCCAAGCCAATTCTGTGTTGTCAATATTGGAAGTGAAGAGAAACCACAGCAAACCTCAAAAGGAGCTCTCTGAGTACAGACTGTGAAGTCAGCTCGCTCCCCTCCACTGGAAAGAAACCAGTGCTCTACAGGCAACACCCCCCAGAGACCTCAGCATCCTTTGGAGCAGGAGCCTGGGGGTGCTCCCCGCCCCAGATCGCTGCCTCTTCCAGCTCCCTGCCATCACTGGTGAAGTCTCCCCCTGCCTGCCTGCCTTACTGCTGAATTCAGGTCTGGAATCCCAGGAAGGGGGAATCAGGGCAATGCTGCCATGGGCAGGAAGGAACTCACTTTGGACCCACACTCAATCTGTGTGGGTCTGACAGTGAAAATATCTTCTTCTTACACAATTTAAATTTAAAATCTTCAGCACACTTGGTACGCAGGGTCAGGTCCCCAACCCCTGGGCCTGTTAGGAACTCGGCTGCAAAGCAAGAGGTGAGTAGCTGGGAGCAAAGTTTTTGTCTGCAGCACCCCACCCCCCTACATCACTCCTGTTACCTCCTGAAACATCCCCTTCTGTTCCCCTTGGAAAAACTGTCTCCCAGGAAACCAGTCCCTGGTGCCAAAAAGGCTGGGACCACCGCAGTAGTTACCAGTCAATTTAACATTTCAGCAAATGGATGCTTCTTTGAAAACAAACACACCTTTGTAGGGCCAAAATGTGGAAGATCATTTCGGTAAAATCCCTTCTCCTAAATGTTTAATGCATTCTTCATAAGACAAGCCAAGTCTTCTGAAATAAGAATAGTGTCTGGTATATATACACTTAAAATGGTTCGAAAGTGTTAGCTATTACTATTATGAGGGCTTCCCTTGTAGCTCAGAGGTAAAAGGATCTGCCTGCCAATGCAAGAGACATGGGTTCCATCCCTGGGTCAGGGATATCCCATGAAGGAGGAAATGGCAACCTGCTCTAGTACTTTTGTCTGGGAAATCCCATGGACAGAGGAGCCTTGCAGGCTATAGTTGGTGGGGTTGCAGAAGAGTCGGACACAACTTAGCGACTAACCGTTACTATCGTGGTCCTATTGAATCACTGGGAACCATCTGGAATGGTAAAATTGAAACTGAATTCCCGGAGTAGGAACATAGTCTTGCTCAGTACAGAGTCTTATTGCAACTGAGTAAACTGTGGACTCTCAATAAATGTTTGTGGAAGGCACGGGGGTAAAGAGGAAGACGGAGGGGAAGGAAGAGAGGGAGGGAGAAAGGAAGTTAGCAAGCACCTACCAATGTGATTTATATAGTGAGTGGAAACGGAGAGGGAAGTAGGTTGAAGTACAAGTCTATGATTCTAAAAGGACTGTAGAGTTTAGCCAAATTGTTCAAAGTTGTTAAGCCAACAATGTTAGCCAAATTGTTCCTAAAACACATCCCATCAGTTTACTTTGGCCCATGACATTTTATAGTCCTGGAATGTTCCTTCTTCTTTCTCAACCATGAGTATCCTATCCATTTCTTAAGGTCAACTGCAATTACGCTCACTCCGTGCAGTATTTCCTCTTCCAAAGTGGAAGCAATGCCTTCTTACTCTCAAATAGAGAGTTACAATGTATAACAATTTTATCACCGATAATCAGTTTTATGTTGCTGGTTATCTTTTCTTAAACTTATTTTGGATCACTTAAACTACTAGCGGTTTTGAGGCAGAATGCACATGACATCTGAGATCGCCAGCCTTCCCTGGGGACACCCGTGGTTCACCCTGCTGCCCCTTGCTCTGTGCCTGGGAAGGCTGCCCTGTACAGACTGCATCCTCCCGCTCCCTCATCCTGTGATTTCCAGCAGGTCCACCAGTAGGAGCTCAGGAGGCGGACAGTTTCCTTCCTCAGTTTTCTCCTCACAGAGACCCAAGCAGCAGTCTTGCTGACCTGATCCTCTCCACCCTTCAGGGAACCGGGCCCTCCTCTTCGGGGTCTGCCTCTGCTCCCAGACTGACAGCGCTATGTTAACTTCTGAGGTCTCCTTACTCTGCTCCTGTCATACCTGTATTATTATTATTTTTGACGTGGACCGTTCCTACAGTCTTTATTTAATTTGTTACAACATGGCTCCTGTTTTATGTCTTGGCGTTTTAGCCACGAGGCATGTGGGACCTTTGCTCCCCAACCATGGATGGAACTCACACCTCCTGTGTTGGAAAGTGAAGTTTCAGCCACTGGACTGCCAGGGAAGTCCTTCCATACCTTTATAAACAGAATTTTTTCTCAAATTATTATAACTCTCTGTTTCTTGTTGGGACCCTGATAAATACAACTGCTTTATTTTCTTCTTTGCACTTAATATCTAAAGTAATTTTATTAATTTGTTTGTTTACTGAGCTTTGTACTCTTCTCCCACCAAAAATAAATGAATAAGTTCCACTGTCTTATTCACCATTTGCCAGACAGAAAGGAGGCAGTCAATGAATATTTGTTGAATAAATAAATAAAATCTATATATCTTATATTCCAATTGAAAGTAATACTTCTGTGTTTCAGAGTTGATTCCAAAACACCTAGTTATTAAATCATGTTTTGAAAATTTAGAACAAAGTGTTAATAGCCTGAATATAGCATTTCTTTAAACCCAATGAAAACACAAAATGCTTAAACCTGTACATTATTTTCCTGAAGTTAAGTTTCTAACATTAGCAGAAACAAAGCACAAAAATTCCAGAGTGTGTAATACAGAATGAAGGCAAAAAGACATCTCCAACTAACCTTTTCTTGACAAGGGAAATATAACTGCCAAAGAATTAGGCAGTGATTTACGATGTATCTCTGATATCACTGTATACTTGTTTCCCTACTCAGAGCAAAAATTTATCACCAACTGTCATTGGACGGCCATCCAAACACAACCTCCTCAATACCTGCCTAAAACTATGCTTTTAAAGTTTTAGGACGTTAATACTTATCAAGATGGGGAACAGGCCTTTCCTTATATAAATGCCTAAAACTTCACTTACGTGTTCGAGAGGGGGAAGTGAAGTGAAGTGAGACCCCACTTATCTCACCCCTCCCTAGATGAGGCACCGTGGGTGACAGGAGAAAGAGGAGTGGATGGCCTGCAGCTTAGAAACGTGTGAGTCTGCCAGCGCACCAGGCCACTGGGAGCGCAGCAGCTGTGCAGTGGGATTGCCTCCCTTGCCTTCAGCTGCCAGCAGAGGGGCTGGTCCCCATCCGATGAGCTCATGAGGATGTGGCAGAAGGCTTGCTGCTGCTGCTAAGTCACTTCAGTCGTTTCCGACTCTGTGTGACCCCACAGACGGCAGCCCACCAGGCTCCCCCGTCCCTGGGATTCTCCAGGCAAGAACACTGGGGTGGGTTGCCATTTCCTTCTCCAGTGCATGAAAGTGAAAAGTGAAAGTGAAGTCGCACAGTCGTGTCCGACTCTTCGCGACCCCATGGACTGCAGCCTACCAGGCTCCTCCGTCCATGGGATTTTCCAGGCAGGAGTACTGGAGTGGGGTGCCATTGCCTTCTCCCCCTCTGCTTTGTCTCCAAGCTTCAGCAGCTGTTCAGCTGCCTAACAAATGGCTATTTTCCTTGGCTAAATACCTTGTCACTGAATTATCCTAGCGAGAACCATGAGGTGCTAAGGAAACCCTAGTGTCTGCAAATCAACAATGAGGAGACTAAGTATACAGATAAACAGTATTTCCAGGTATTTGATAGCTTTTCCTCCAAGGAGCAAGCGTCTTTTAATTTCATGGCTGCAGTCACCATCTGCAGTGATTTTGAAGCCCCAAAAAATAAAGTCTGACACTGTTTCCATTGTTTCCCCATCTATTTCCCATGAAGTGATGGGACCAGATGCCACGATCTTCGCTTTTTGAATGTTGAGTTTTAAGCCAGCTTTTTCAACCTCCTCTTTCACTTTCATCAAGACACTCTTTAGCTCCTCTTCACTTTCTGCCATAAGGGTGGTATCATCTGCATATCTGAGGTTATTGATATTTCTCCCGGCAGTCTTGATTCCAGCTTGTGCTTTGTCCAGCTTGGCATTTCTCATGATGTACTCTGTATATAAGTTAAATAAGCAGGGTGACAATATACAGCCTTGATGGACTCCTTTCCTAGTTTGGAACCAGTCTGTTGTTCCATGTCTGGTTCTGTAACTTCTTGGCTTGCATACAGGTTTCTCAGGAGGCAGGTAAGGTGGTCTGGGATTCCCATCTCTTTCAGAATTTTCCACAGTTTGGTGTGATCCACATAGTCAAAGGCTTTAGCATAGTCAATGAAGCAGAAGTAGATGTTTTTCTGGAATCCTCCTGCTTTTTGTATGATCCAACGGATGTTGGCAGTGTTGACGACAGATGTTGGCAATCACTTAGCAGGATTTATTTTTAATCTTTCCTCTGAGGTACTGACGACGCATTTCATAGCTTGTCCTGCTGTGCATGGATTTCACCGCATATGCATTTGACTGGAGCCCATAACCCATTTGTAAGAGAACTTTCTAACATCTTCCTCATTCGCACAGTTCCCAGGGATGTTTATGACCTCTGGGGTGTCACCATATTATCACTTGGAGGCATTTCTCCTCCCAGATTTGTCCTTGAATTCGGGCATTGAACAGAATCCCTCTTTGCTCAGAGAAGTGACCAGAGGCGACATGAGTTTATTCAGATATTGATCAATGACTCGGGTGCCGAGGGAAAACCAGGAAGTCAGCGCTTTTAGCTAATGATTCTCAAGGCAGTCTGACCTGGGTATTGAGCACTAGAGCTCCAGGCCCTGGACTACAGAAGCAAGAGCCAGTCAGGAGGCTGTACGCACAGCGACAACGAGATCAGATCATATGCAGGCCCAGATGCACTCCTGTCCAGCCGGGTCTTCAGACCACACAGATATACCCCAAGGTTTGGCCAAGTGGAGAGATGCAGTTGTGGGAAAAAAACATACATTCATTTTAATAATTTTTTTACTGCTTCCATTTTTATGTCTATATACCTTATATATAGATATATACTTTTTAATATATGCTTTACAAAAAGACTCTGATGCTGGGAGGGATTGGAGGCAGGAGGAGAAGGGGACAACAGAGGATGAGATGGCTGGATGGCATCACTGACTTGATGGACATGAGTCTGAGTGAACTCTGGGAGTTGGTGATGGACAGGCAGGCCTGGCGTGCTGCGATTCATGGGGTCGCAAAGAGTCAGACACGACTGAGTGACTGAAATGAACTGAACTTACATATTTATTTATAAATTTAAATGTATATCTATTCATACATATTTTATACAATGTAATATTTCAATATTCTATAGATTTATTTATAATTTCATGTGTTTTAACATATTTCCATTTATAAGGAAATTAACATATATTGGAATTGAGTACTGGAAAATTCTTATTCGTTCATATATTCAATAAAAAATGTTGGAAGGCTGTTGTAGAAATATGATGGACCCAGAACTAGCAGGAAGGGGGCTCTCAGTAGGCTGTCAGGGTTAGCTCTGTGGGCTCTGGGGAGCACTCACAGGGCACAGGAGAACTTTGGAGACCAGGAGCCTGGAAGAGAGCCCACACTGCAAACTCGAAGGTCTGTGGCCTCTGGAAGGAGGCAGTGTGCCCGCTGCCCGCTAGGCGTTCTACTTCCCGCTGGGATAAGGAGCTAGAGGGTCGAGGTTGCCCTCCCAGCATCTTCTCTTTTCCTTCGAGTCTCTGATATGGGCCCACGAGTCTCCCTTCCAATTTTGTCCTCATGCTGAGTCCTCTTACTGTTGCTTCCGAACTCCTGCCTGCCATCTGATCCGCAAATTCCTCCTGGATACCGGCTCTAGAGAAGACTTCTCTGACATCTCCAGGCAGATGCTGACTGAAAGCTCTGGACATCCCATGCTCTCAGATCACACAGTAGCTCCATCCACTTCCAGAACAACCAACTTATCACCACACAGGGGAACTGGGGAAAAATCAAGCTTAATAAGTGCTTATAAATCTGGCCAGTGTTCCTATGCATAACGCTATGATTTCTCTGTTGTTTTGTTTTTTTTTTAAATCTCAAAGCTGGAGGCTCAGAAGAGGGAAAGAGGTACCCTCTCCAGTTCCTCCTGCACCTTCTCACACAGCCTTGGCAAAGGCTCACACTTGCAGTCAGCTTCATTCATTTTATTTCCCAGATGTTTTTACATTTCAAGGCATTAACAACATGGATCACGCCTTCTGTCTACCCAGACTCTGTCTGCCCATCCCTTCTGCTCTCTTTGTCCAGCCCCAGGAGCATGTTTATTACCGTATTTACTGCACCCTCAAGGTGGCAGCCTCCGTAGGAAGCCACCACCCTTAGCTTAGTCATGATAGTCCCAAGCTTGTGGCTCGTCATCAGGGCAAGGGGCTCAGAGTCATTCTTACCCATTTACCCTGTGGACTCCTAGGTGAAACTGTGAGTAGATTTGACAGTCTGATGTTCAAGATGAAAAGCCCTTCCCACATTCTCTTGGCCAAACCAGAAAACTATTTATCCCTTCCCACCACCTAATGAGTAAGTATGGAATTATAAGAAATAAGACACTATTCAATATGCCTTTGTACATATTTTATAATTTGAAATAAAAGCCAAAAAAAGATATGCACACAAAGAATCTGCATGAATGCTACACATGAATGCTTCTTATCTGACATCAAAAATAAGAGTAAATTAAGTGTATATTCATGTGCACACACACCCACACAAAGTCAGCGTGCAAAGATCAGCTACAAATGCAAACTGATACAGGTCTCCCAAACTGGTGACATGATTTAGCAGGCAGTGCTACCAAGGGTGACGTATTTTGCGAAATAGTACAGTTACAAAGACAACAAAGTATCACCTTCCCTCAACCTACTTGATAGCTGTTTTCCTGAGTAATTCAGGACATATTAAATCAGTGCACAAATTATTTTGTGTTTACATAAAAAAGTAAGGTGTCTAGGCTTAGATAATTATAAGTAGATTTTTCATCTACTTGAAAGTTGAACTGTTCAATCAAAATTTATAAAGAACTCAAGAAAATTCTGCATTGTTTGGGAAACTGAGAAACAGAAATTCTACTAAAGAGGGCAGGAATTGCCGGGAGTTTGGGCGTATGGCTGTAGGAGCACAGTGGAAAGGAGGCACTAGACACAGTCTGGGCCTGAGGAGGGAAGGCTTCCAGGAGAGGAGGTGGGGTGATGCTTGAACCACGTCTCAGAACTAGAACAAACACAAGCAAAGCAGAGAAAAGGGTGTGAGTGCACAGGTATTTGGGGTATAGAGGAGGGTGGGGGTGAGGATGGATAGACACAGGATGATGAAGGTTTGAAGTGTATCCTGAAGTCTTTTCAGTCAGGGGTCACACCCCCTTAAGAACATTCTTTGGCAACAGTATAGAACGATGACTGGGAAGTGGGTAAGTCAGATAGGTTAGTAGATTGTTAGATCAACACAGGTGAGAAAAAGTGAGGATTTTAAACTATGGCCATGGGGGCTGAGTGAATAGGATGGACTTGATATGTACCATATGTACAGGCAGACTCAATGGGATGGGGAGACTAGATTGAGAGGGGTGGTTATGGACACAAATGGGACTCTTGTGGGACATTTTAGGGGGTAGGTAGCTATGGGAGGAAGAGAACTCCTTTGGCATCAGTGAGTGGTGGGTACTTACGAAACCTAGTCCTTATCAGTGCCTACCAGTAACTCAGTAATTACTACTATTAGTAAGTATAACACATATGTCACCATTATTGGAACGATCACCCCTAAATCACACCCACTAACAGTTGGTTTGATAACACATTTCAGCAAAATTTATTGACATCATTGATACGACAGGCATTATCTAGACACTGGGAAAGCAGAGTGAAGTCCTAGTCCTAAGGACTGTTAGCCATGCAGGAGGCATCATGGGAAGTAACCCGTGGTCAGAAACTCATTGTCTTTGCTATAACCCTAGCTGCAGCATAATCCCTGGCATAAAGTGAAAGCTCAGGAATTATTCACAGAATATGAAACATCTGATTAAGCATCAAAATACATCATTAAGACATCACTTCTTTCCCCTCTATAAGTTTCCCCTTTTAACTAGGCCCTTCTCATCTGTGTTTAAACATGTATTCATATTCATGTTCAGTCACTCAGTCATACCCGACTCTTTGCAACCCCATGGACTGTAGCCCACTAGGCTCTTCTGTCCATAGGATTCTCCAGGCAAGAATACTGGAGCGGATTGCCATTTCCTCCTCCAGGGGATCTTCCCGACTCAGAGATTGAACTGCATCTCTTACTTCTACTTTATTAATAGGCAGATTCTTTACCCTTAGTACCATCTGGGAAGCTTAAACTTGCAAAAGTCCTTAAAATGCTAAATTTGAACCCATTTTTCCTTTCAGCCACAGACTTTTCTCTCTCCATCCTGTTGCAGCTAAATAGTTCAAATGAGTTTCCACACACTCTCGTCCTCACTTCTGACTCCTTCCTTAATCTGCTCCAGTCTGGTTTACCACCCTGTCACTTCATTGAAAATGCTCCTAATAAATAGCCTCCATATTGCTAAATCAATAAACATTTTCATCCTCACTGTATATAGCCACTGAGCTTCATTCAACAGAGCTTGCTACTCCTTATTTCATGATACATTCTCTTCCCCTGATTTCACTGAACCACACTTGTCTTGACTTCCCTTCTACTTCTCTAAATACCCGTCTCAGTCTCGTAAGCTCACACATCCTCTTCTATCTAACCTTTCAGCGCTGGAGTTCCTCAGAGGTTTGGTCTTCAGTGCCTTCTCAGGCTATGTTCTCTACTAAGGCCATTTCATCTCTGCCCATGGTTTTAACTACCACCTACGTGCTAACAATGCATTAACTTCATCATCCGTCCAGAACACTCATTTGAGCCCTAGTCCTTTAAGTCCAACTTTTCAGCATCTCCATACGAGTGACCACAGGTCCCTCAAACTCAATATATCCAACACTGAACTGATGGAGTACAAGTCAGAAACCTGAGTCATCCATGATTCACCCAGCCCCACTCCATCAGTAAGTGATAACTCCACATTCAGAACATATCCTGAAACATGCACTACTCTCCTTCTCCACTGTGACCACATCTGTCCAAACCTTGGACTCCCAGTGATCTACAAAGGTCTTCCATCTCTACTCTTGGTCCCTATTCAACCCATTTTCCACCTAAAATCAAGAGTGATTAAAAAAAAAAAAAGTCACACCTATTCATTGTTGAAGCTCTTCAGTAATTGTCTATTGTTTTAGCATAAAAATCCTTGCATCCTGTGGGCCCTTCATGTCCTGAACTGCACCGTCTCACCAGCTTCACCCATGACCCTCGCCTCCTCTCGGCCTCTTTGTTCCATCACACTGGCCGTGCAGGTCTTCATGTGCTGCGGAGCCTTCCTGCCAGAGGCCCCAAGTGGTGCTGCCCCCTCTTCCTGGAATGCTCTCAATTGCCCTGCCCTTACCCAGGTACTTTCCACCCATTCTTCAAAGCTCTGCTGAAGGGATACCTGATCAAAACAGCCTTTCATGTCCAGGCCTGAAGCCTCCAATATACACACTCATAGCATCCAATACTCTTTCTCTCCAGTTCAGTTCAGTTTAGTCTCTCAGTCGTGTGTGACTCTTTGCAACCCCATGGATTGCAGCACGCCAGGCCTCTATGTCCATCACCAACTCCTGGAATTTGCTCAAACTCATGCCCATCAAGTTGGTGACGCTATCCAACCATCTCATCTTCTGTTGTCCCCTTCTACTCTTGCCTTTAAACTTTCCCAGCATCAGGGTCTTTTCCAATAAGTCAGTTCTTTGCATCAGGTGGCAATTCTCCTAGTCTTCCCCAAAATAATTGTTAACAGTTTTATTGATATAATTCACATACCACAAAATTCACACATTTATAGCATAGAATTCAATTGTTTTTAGTATATTCATAGATACACACAACCATCACCACATCCAATTTCAGAACATTTTCATCATCTCCAAAGAAACACATACCCTTTATCTGTCACTGCCCTGTCCAAACCCATAGCCTTTATCTACCGCTGCCCTATCCATCCCTGGCCTCCATGAAAATATCCTTTCTCTAGCCCTAAGCTAACACAAAATTACTTTCTGTCCTATAGATTTTCCCTATTCTTTTCATATGAATGGTTTAGTCACTCAGTCATGTCCGATTGTGACCCCATGGACTGTGGCCTGCCAGGCTTCTCTGCCCATGGGCTTTTCCAGGCAAGAATACTGGAGTCAGTTGCCATTTCCTTCTCCAGGGTTCATATGAATGGAGTCATGTAAAATGTGGTTTTCTGTGACTGGCTTCTTTCACAGTGGTTTCCAGGTTCACCCGTGCTCTAGCATGTGTCAGAACGTCATTCCTTCTCTGGCCTCAGAATCGTATTTAATAATTGAATAACTGGTTGTGTCTCCGGTTAAAATATAAGTTTCCCGAAACCAGAATCTATGTCTCATTAGACATATCAATCTATCTTATATCATACAGATGTTTCAAAAACAATTTGTGGAACTATCAACAAATCAACAAGTGAGCATGGCTCAAAGTCCCTGCAATATGTCTCTCCAATTTTGAAGGACAGTTTCTTTTCATCACTGAGATAATAAAACTCAGTCTGTAATTTATATTTGTACATTTCAGTAATAATTTACAAATAATTAAAATCTAGCATGCAAAATCTACTAACACATCCTTAAAAATTTTATATATCTCTGTGCACTCTTAAACTGTAAGATGTATGCAGATCACCTGAGCATCTTGGCTCAGCACATCATGGCAGGGCCTGAGCCTCTGCATTTCTAACAAGCTCCTAGGTGATGCCAATGCTGCTACTCCAGGGACCACACTTTAACAGTAGAGTCAAAAAGCATCATATTTTATCTTCTTTGAGGGTTGGTGGTATCATAAAAATATGTTGTACTGTAAAAACATGTGCTTATCGCACTGAATAAGCACATAGTAGGAGGTTAACAAATACTAGTCAAATTGTTAAATGTGTAAATGGCATCCAAGTATAAAAAGGAAAACTTCCCACACTGTTGGTGGGAATGTAAGTTGGTGCAGCCACTCTGGAGAAGAGTAGGGAAGGGAAGTTCCTTAAAAAACTAAAAAATATAGAGTCACCATATGACCCAGCAATGCCACTCCTGAGCATATATCTGGAAAAGATGAAAGTTCTAATTCAAGAAGATACATGCACCCCAATATTCACAGTGGCACTATTTATAAGAGCCAAGACATGGACGCAACCCAAGTGTCCATCAACAGAAGAATGGGTAAAGAATATGTGATATGTATGTGCAATGGAATATTCAGTTCAGTTCAATTAAGTTGCTCAGTTGTGTCCGACTCTTTGTGACCCCATGAATTGCAGCACACCAGGCCTCTCTGTCCATCACCAACTCTTGGAGTTCACCCAGACTCACATCCATCGAGTCAGTGATGCCATCCAGCCATGTCATCCTCTGTCATCCCCTTCTCCTCCTGCCCCCAATCCCTCCTAGCATCAGAGTCTTTTCCAATGAGTCAACTCTTTGCATGAGGTGGCCAAAGTACTGATTCAGTCATAAAAAAGAATGAACTACAAAAGAATATTTGCAGCCATACTTGTGGACCTAGAAAATACATACTAAGTGAAGTAAGTCAGAAAAAAAATATTACATGATATCACTAATATATGGCATCTAAAAAATAGTACAAGTGAACTTACTCACAAAAGAAAAACAGCCTTACAGACATAGAAAACAAACCTATGATTACCAAAGGGTAAGGGGAAAGGGATAAACTAGGAGTTTGGGATTAACAGATAAAAATCACTATATATAAAATAGACAAACAAGGATTTACTGCATAGTATAGGAAGCTATATTCAATATCTTATAATAATCTATAATGGAAAATTTAAAAAAAGCTCCTTTTACATGCAATGGTAGATAGCACTGCAACAGAAAGTAAAAGCAAGGAACTTCAAGAATCAAAGCATTCAAGAAGAAAGAAGTAAATTGGATCCTGAATAACTATAATTCAAGGCATAATTAGAAGTAAGTCACTGAGCTGAATGCAAACAATATTAAAACTGAACCAAGAAAAAAACTTGTGAACATAACAAACAAATGTGTACAATATCTGAAAATGAAAAACCTCACTAGTCTTTACACAATGATTATATGGAGCTAAAGAAAATGAGAAAATACAGGCTGTGGAAAAAAGAAAATTTACAGTGGATGGGACAAAAAAAACATGTAAGTACAAGAAAATGAAGATGAAAGCAAGCTACAGATCTAAACAACTAAAATGAATTTTCTTTTGAGAAAATGAATCATGCAGACATTAAACTGAATTATTAAATCAAACTAGAATCTCTTGGATTTCAGGGTAAACAGACCAACTGCACACTGTGAAGAAATACATGAACTCTGGAACTAGGGGTTTTAAAAGCTGCAGCTTGTCAGAAACCTTACAAGCTCTCAGTAAATTCCACAGACCTGTGAGCATGAGTTTTTACCTCAAATCAGATGCCTCACAGAAACCAAGAAGGTTATTTTCCTTAAAGCCTGCCCTGTTTAAGATTCAGGATTATGTTATCTGTAAATACTGCACACACACCCCCACCCCCCGCCAGGTAATGGATGCTGCCTGGAGGAAGGCTGCAGTATGATCCCTTCCTCCCCTGTGATAAGGACATCTGAGATAGGGAGAGAATTCAGAGATAACCGGAGCACTCAATGATTCATTTTTGACAGCCCTATTTCTTTTTTAATTAACAACTTTTCCAAGCAGGAGAGAAGACTTCACCATAGAAACCAGATTCCTGATAAGTGCCCCGTGACAGCGGCAGATAAACAGGATCTCTGGGCTCAGGGTTCAGGGCCAAGTAACAGGTGACAGCGATTACTCACTGAGACGTAGAACAGGGCCTGCTGGGGTCCATCCCTTCAGTATGGAGCTGACCACCAAAGTCATCCCAAAGCTGCAGCTGAGTGGAAAGACTAAAGACTTTTGGAAAGCTCTATCAAGGGGGAAAGCAGCTTTGTGGTCCCTCTTCGTCGTGCGAATACTATAGACAGCAGCAGTCCCGGCAGCGCGGTCCCTCGAGTGGCCTTTGGAGGATGCTTCCCTGTTCAAACTTTCTAAGCTAAGTAAAAGCTGCATTTCTTCCAGATAGAACAATTTAATTGATTAACATCACTTGTGTTTCCAAATGTCGCTGAAAAAACATCTAAAAGGAATACAAAACCCCTCCTCCATTTAGAAGTCAAATACCAATTAGCAGGTCCCCTTAATCATTAAAAATGGAACTCTGACACTGACATGGTAGTTAGTTTAGGAAACTTAGCATTTTGACATGTAGCAGGGACTGAATTTCCATTCCACCAGGTCTCTATATCAAATAATAGAAAATGCATTTCTGCTACATCAGACTCCACTTAACTAAGGCAATACACGTAGCTGTGAGCTAACTCCCAAAGCCACAGGGTTTAAATGAACCATAACAAGTTTTTAAACAGGGATTTTTAGAAGTAATCCTGTTGTCAGCTTCTCAGCCCACACACCACAGGCCCCTCACCCCAGCCAAGCATGTCTGATTGCTTTTCCCTGAGGCCCACACACACACTCTGGGAGCCATTCTGGCCTCGGGAGAAAAATAAGGGGGGTATCACACTCCACTCAGCTACTGAGACCTTCTGTCACTAATAACCCATCTGCTCCCCTTGGATTGGAACACCCTGGGGCCCAGACGGGGGCAAGGGGATCCTTGGTCCTTTCTTTGATCCCCGGCCCTGTCTTCTTTTTCCAGTTTCCTTCCGTGGTTGATCTCATGGCCTCTGTTTTCCTCAGGACCAATGTGCAGCCTGCCTAGATCAAAATTACATGCCAGACTCCTCCCAGGGCCCAGACCTGTCCACCTGCTCCCCGTGGCCATGTTGTTGCCATCCAAGTCCTCCTACCACAACAAGGGAGAGCATCTCTCTGCTTAGATGAGAATCTAAGCATACACTTCACCTGTAATGACTTCTCATTGGCAGACAGCGAAAAGTGGATGTGGATGCTAGCAGAGAACTATGAATCCGTGGTGTCAGTGATGACAACAGAGATCCTTTATGATCGCTGCTTTTACATTTGGTGGTCTTTGGATTGGGAAGCATTCTGGTCATCAGTGCTAATACTTGACAAGGTAAGGCAAGAAGAAGGAAGTCACCTATGACTCCTCACATGATCTAGATATGAAGAACCATAATGCAAAGTGTTGATCTATAAAAGAGATAAAGGTTTAGGGAATCAGAGGTTACTTGGAGCAACAGTGATTCAAGAATGTTTTACTGAGTGGATGACATCTGAGTGGTTTTGAAAGAAGGAGAAATTTCAGCCACACAGAAATAAAGGGAAAGGGTACCCCACACAGAGACAACTGAAAAGGCAGCTGCCAAGAGGTGAAGTGTGCTGGAAAGAACACTGACCTCGGAGCTGGGAAGACAGGGCTTGAAGCTCAGCTCCACCACTTACACCAGAGTGACCTTGAGAAAGCCCCATAGCATCAACTCTCTTTCCTTCATCTGTAAAATGGAAAGAATAAAAGCTTTTCACATAGGATTTTTGTGATAAAATATACAGTTGAAGCCAATCAATTGACCTACACACTGTAAGCAGGTGACAGACAGACTATTCTAGAATATTCACGCCCAGCTTGGCTGAGGAAGTGTGGAAGAAAGCAGTAAGTGGAGAACTCGGTTGGGGATGTGGGCTGGTGCCATATCAAGGGATGCCCTGAACCCAGTCAATCCAGGAGGCCATGAAGGGTAGGGGGCAAGAGCTGTACTAAGGCCTGAGCTGTACTACAGAGAAACAATTTGGTAGCAATAAGGAAAGGCAGATTGGAAGAGGGAAGACTAGATATTTGAAATCCCATTAAGTATGCATGATGCATGCTAAGTTGCTTCAATCGTGTCCAACTCTTTCCAACCCTGTGGAATGTAGCCCACCAGGCTCTTCTGTCCATGGGATTCTCCAGGCAAGAATACTGGCGTTGGTTGCCATTTCCTTCTCCAGGGGATCTTTCTGACCAGGGATCAAACCCAAGTCTCCCGTGTCTCCTGCATTGGTTATTTACCACTAGCGCCACCTGGGAAGACCACCATTAAGTATAAAGTCATGCAACAAATAACAAGAGTGAAAACAACATGAAACTGTCGATTCCAGACACTGAAAAATACATATGTGCTAAAGACTCTTGAGAGTCCCTTGGACTGCAAGGAGATCCAACCAGTTCATTCTAAAGGAGATCAGCCCTGGATTTCTTTGGAAGGAATGCTGCTGAAGCTGAAACTCCAGTACTTTGGCCACCTCATGCGAAGAGTTGACTCATTGGAAAAGACTCTGATGCTGGGAGGGATTGGGGGCAGGAGGAGAAGGGGATGATAGAAGATGAGATGGCTGGATGGCATCACCAACTCGATGGACGTGAGTTTGAGTGAACTCTGGGAGATGGTGATGGACAGGGAGGCCTGGCATGCTGCGATTCATGGGGTCACAAAGAGTTGGACATGACTGAGCGACTAAACTGAACTGAACTGAAAGTTTGGTAATTGTCTGACCCCAGGTGGCGCTAGTGGTAAAGAATTCGCCTGCCAACGTAGGAGACAAGAGACACAAATTCCATCCCTGCGTCAGGGAAGATCCCCTGGAGGAGGGCATGGCGACCCACTTCAGTATTCTTGCCTGGAGAACGCCATGGACAGAGGAGCCTGGCAGGCTATAGTCTGTAGGGTCACAAAGTTGTTTCAGTTCAGAAACAACTGAAGTGTCTTTGTATGCATGCATGCAAGATTTGGTAAACACTTGGATGCTGGGGTCAAAGGGGATGGGAAAGAGAGAACCAGATAAAAGGACAATGCTATTGATAGGTTTACAGAACCCCAAAGAGGGGAAGTTTGAAAAGAAAAGAAAATTAAAGTAATTAAAGTATGAGGTTCTAGTAGGATATTTGATATGATTCTAAAAGCAGGAAAATCTTAGTGAAATCTTAGGAGAATTAGGGCACAATCTGGCATCAGCATACAAACTGGATCATTATTTCTGGTGCAACAGGAAGGGGCTGGTGTTAATGTCCGAAGTCTGGCTTATGCAGACAGCTCTCCCGTTTGCTGGCATGGAACCAGGCACGGAACACTAGTGGCAAGGGGGTCACTCTGGGTGAGCAGCTGGCTGTGGGATGAACATGCTCTGCAAGCAGGAGGATCTCATGGCTGTTCGTCACCTTTCGGCTGTGCAACATCCGAGTCTGCTCCTCCAGAGGGGAAGCCTTCAGTCTGTGGGTTTTGATGGGAAGCCAAGTCTTACTTGTTATTGTGGAAGCCAGAGGAGGCCACATTCTCTCTCTTCACCCTTGGCAGATGGAGCACGCACAGGTGTCCAAGACATGGCCAAATGGAAGTGGTCACAAGAAAACAAACTTTTGAGCAAGTGAAGCAAGAACAAGCCGTCAGTTCTGCCTTGGCAGCAGCCCCTAGCAGCAGCAGGTTTATCTGACCACTTCTGCAAGGTGACCCAGCTAGTCTGGGTGTCTGCCCACACTCCTAACCTAGTTTCTTAGACTTTGGATCACTTTTTTAAACTATCCCATATCCTTTCAAGAATGCTTTTTCTATTTAAGTAAGGCAGGGTCAATTTCAGCTGCCACAGAAGTTTAAAACTTTTCTTAATCAGTTTCTTCTGTATATAATAAAAAACAGTATTCCATAGTGAGTAGCCAAGACTTTAGGATTCCCATGGAGTTGTTCCCTAGCTCTGCTCCTGATTAGCTGTGAGATCAGCAACAAATCGCTTTACACCCTGGGCCTCAATTTTTACCTCTGCAAAATAGGTATTCCAGTAGTTATCCACATCGCGGTTCTATCTTGGGAATATATTTGATATTATTAAAGCATGCGTGCATGCTCAGGTACTTCAGTCTGTCTGACTCTTTGAGACCCAGTGGACTGTAGCCCACCAGGCTCTTCTGTCCATGGGATTCTCCAGCCAAGAATGCTGGAGTGGGTTGCCATGGCCTCCTCCAGGGGATCTTCCCTGACCGAGACACTGAACTTGTTTCTCGTCTGTCTCTTGCATTGGCAGGCTGGCTCCTTACCACTAGTGCCACCTGGAAAGCCCGGATAATATTAATAGAAAGTACCTATCAGAGTGCTGGGCACATAGGAAGCACAAATGTCAGCCAGGATTACAATAGTTCAGTAACAGTAACAGTGTAAGTGCCCCTCACGTGAGCCATGATCACTGTCTGTAGCACTTTGGACTCTAACTGAAGAGGCAGGAGGCATACACATTAAATATGTCACAAGCAGGAAAGGATGGCATGGCATGCACGTACAGGGCACAAATGAGAGTCTAAATCCTGTTATCACATCAATTTATGAAACGTTCTTTTCTAAACCAGCCACATTTATACCACTGAAATATTAGGCCATATCCTAGGGCCATGAAAAGTTTTCCAGGTTCACCTAAGAACTCATAACAGGCTAAGGTTAAATGAGAAAAGGACATTTGTTTCAAGCCTAGGCAGTGTCAGAAGTTCAAACCCCTCCACCCCCGACCCAGGGAAGTTTGTTTCACTGTCCTTTAGGTGTTCTGATCAGCTACTTGGAAATTCCAGGCAGAATAAACATAAGATGTACCTCTAGAGAAACTGAGTACGATCCTATGGTCCTTCCCTGCATGTTCTCCACCTGTGTTTTGTCTGTAGAAGAACTTTAGTCAAAGAATAAATTCAATCTGAGAAGTGAGAAAATGCAGAAGCAAACAAAATCAATCAAAGAGAACAAAATGATAATCATTTATTATTAAGAAAAGTCAAGGACCTTGACTTGGCCATAGAGCCTTCTCAAGGACTTATAGGTAATATTCTGAGCCACATCGATTGACCTGTCTTGTAGCCATGGCATGCTGCTAAGTCGCTTCAGTTGTGTCCGACTCTGTGCGACCCATAGATGGCAGCGCACCAGGCTTCCCGTCCCTGGGATTCTCCAGGCAAGAACACTGGAGTGGGTTGCCATTTCCTTCTCCAACGCATGAACATGAAAAGTGAAAGTGAAGTCGCTCAGTTGTGTCCAACTCTTCGCGACCCCATGGACTGCAGCCTACCAGGCTCCTCCGTCCATGGGATTTGCCAGGCAAGAGTACTGGAGTGGGTTGCCATTGCCTTCTCCAAGCCATGGCACAAGCTGCTGTAATTCTTAAAACTGGCCTCAAGGAAATGGGAACAAACCAACCCTGGAACTCAAGATTAACTGTACTTAAAACAGTCAAGATGATTCTGGTCATACCACAGCATGACCAATTTCAAGATGGCTGTCAGAGCTAACTTACTATTTCTACAGGTAGCCCCCTCCCCCAGCCTATAAATGCTTTTGCCCACTGATTGTCAAGGCGGGGAGTCAGCCTTTGGACACAAGTCTGCCCTCTCCCCTGGTTGCTGGTCTCTGAAACAAAGCAAACTTCCCACCAACCTTGCTTCTGGAGTATTGGTTTTTGAGCAGCAAGCAGTCAGACCCCATTTTTGGAAACAATAGTATTCTTCTTTAGGACATGTGAGAATTAATACCCCAGGATAAGGAGTTAACTACAGTCCGATGGTCTCTTCTGTAGAGCAGAAGGTACTGTACAATTCTTGGACCGTCTTACAGCTTCAGTCTGAATTATGGATCTTTTAAAATCTAAGCATGAATTGTGTGCTGCGGCACTATCAATAGGCTTCAAAAATGTATGCAGCCTTGTAACACCTCAAAAAACGACTTTTCTTTTTTTCTTGATTAATTTATTTCAAACAACTACTTTTAGGATTCAATTTCTGCATCGTCTAGTACAACTGCTTTTGGAAATTCAATTTCATTGTTTTTTCTCTATAAATTCTCAATTGTCCTAGCACCATTTAATGAAAAAAGATGATCTTGCCCTGTGGCTCTGCAGTGCCACTTCCGAAAAAAATCAAGTGTCATATGTGTGAGTCTGTTTCTGGGCTCCATGGATTGACTTGTCCATTCCTATACCAGTAATAATGCGATCTTAATTACTATGCTTTAATAATAAGCCTTCTTTTCTGGTAGCTCAAGGACCCTGGCTCTCTTCTTCTTTTGCAAAACTGCCTTGTCACTATTGGCCCTCTTCATGTTCACATATACTTTAGAATCAATTGATCAAAGTCCACCAAAAAAAAAAAAAAAAAAAAACCACTGGGATTTATATGGTGCATGCATGCTGAGTCTCTTCAGTCATGTCTGACTTTATAACCTTATGGACTGTAGCCTGCCAGGCTCCTCCGTCCATAGGATTCTCCAGGCAAGAATACTGGAGTGGGTTGCCATGCCCTCCTCCAGGGGATCTTCTCTGACCCAGGGATCAAACCCATGTCTTTTACATCTCCTGAATTGGCAGGCGAGTTCTCTACCACTAGTAGGGGCCGGATGCCGCCACGCCCCCACCCCCAACTCAGGATTTATATTTCCAGTAGTCAGGTATAAATGTGAGAGTTGGACTATAAAGAAAGCTGAGTGCCAAAGAACTGATGGTTCTGAACTGTGGTGTTGGAGAAGACTCTTGAGAGTCCCTTGGACTGCAAGGAGATCCAACCAGTCCATCCTAAAGGAAATCAGACTGATGCTGAAGCTGAAACTTCAATACTTTGGCCACCTGTTGCGAAGAACTGACTCATTGGAAAAGACCCTGATGCTGGGAAAAATTGAAGGCAGGAGGAAAAGGGGATGACAGAGGATGATATGGTTTGATGGCATCGCCAACTCCATGGACATGAGTTTGAGTAAGCTCAGAGATTGGTGATGGACAGGGAAGCTTGGTATGCTGCAGTCCATGGGGTCACAAAGAGTTGGACATGACTGAGCGACTGAACTGAACTGCATCAAATCTACAGGTCAATTTATGGGAGTATTAACATCTTTATAATATCAAAAAAGAAATAGTAAAGAGACCTCACCTAGAGTGAGGGAGAGATTTGACACTAAATTATATTTTGAGCTTTGGCTATCATGGAGGACTGGATATTCTATTTACTGAAATAAGACTGTGCATGCAATTTAAAAAAGAACGCAAGACAATTCTTGGACCGTCTTACAGCTTCAGTCTGAATTATGGATCTTTTAAAATCTAAGCATGAATTGTGTGCTGTAGCACTATTGATAGGCTTCAAAAATGTATGCTTTAATAATAAGCCTTCTTTTCTGGTAGCTCTGGCCCTCTTCATGTTCACATATACTTTAGAATCAATTGATCAAAGTCCACCAAAAAAAACCACACTGGGATTTACATGGTGCATGCATGCTAAGTCTCTTCAGTCATGTCTGGCTCTATAACCTTATGGACTGTAGCCTGCCAGGCTCCTCTGTCCATAAGATTCTGGTTCAGAGTCATCAGCTTCTGAAGGGAGGCTTTGGCAGAACTCTCTGCCCGATCTCTCTCTCTATCTCAGCCCCCTCTCTGCCCCCAACTGGCTCTAGTAACTGATTCCTTCCTGTAGTGGTTTGAATGTGTCTCCCCAAAAGTTATGTTCAAGTCCCAAACTCTGATAGCTGTGAATAAGACTGTATTGGAAATACAGTTTTTGCACATGTAACCAAGTTAAGATGAGGTTGTGTTGAATTAGATGGGTGAAATCCTATGATTTGTGTCTTTTAAGAGAAAATAAAATGGGCAATATAATAGAGAATATAGTCTCTTTAATAAGCAGCATTCAAAAAACTAGACAGTTAACATGTAAAGGAATGATACTAGTCCATTTTTTAATATCATGTCCAAAAATGAATGCTAGATGCATTAAAGACATAAATGTAAAATTTGAACCCATAAAACTTTTAGAAGGAAACATAGGCAGTATGCTCTGTGACATTTCTCTTAGCAATCTGTTTTCAAAGCTCTCTCCTCTTTTGTAAGGGAAACAAAAGCAAAAATAAACAAAAATGACTACATCAAACTAAAAATCTTTTGCACAGCAGAGAAGCCATCAACAAAAGGAAAAGGCAGCTACTGAACGTGAGAGAATATTTGCAAATGATATGTCTGGTAGCGGTTAATATCCAAAATATGTAAAGAACTCATACAACTCAATAGCAAAACACAAACCATCTGATTTTTTAAAAAGGACAGAGGCCCTCACAGATGGCCAACAGGTACATGAAAAGATGCTCAACCTCACTAATCATCAGGGAAATGCAAATAAAAAACACAGTGAGGCAGCACCTCCTACCCATCAGAAGTCTATTAACAAAAAGACAACAAATAACAAGTGTTGGCAAGGATTGGAAAAAGGCAAACCCTCATACACTGTTGGTGGGAATGTAAATTGATGCAGTAACTGTGGAAAACAGTATGAAGATTCCTCAAAAAAATGGCAATAGAACTGCAAATGATCTGCATGGCAAAAGACCTGCTTCTTGAGAAACCTGTATGCAGGTCAGGAAGCAACAGTTAGAACTGGACATGGAACAACAGACTGGTTCCAAATAGGGAAAGGAGTATGTCAAGGATGTATATTGTCACCCTGCTTATTTAACTTCTATGCAGAGTACATCATGAGAAATGCTGGTCTGGAAGAAGCACAAGCTGGAATCAAGATTGCTGGGAGAAATATCAATAACCTCAGATATGCAGATGAGACCACCCTTGTGGCAGAAACTGAAGCAGAACTAAAGAGCCTCTTGATGAAAGTGAAAGAGGACAGTGAAAAAGATGGCTTAAAGCTCAATATTCAGAAAGCTAAGATCATGGATGGCATCTGGTCCCAAAACTTCATGGGAAATAGATGGGGAAACAGTGGAAACAGTGGCTGACTTTATTTTTCTGGGCTCCAAAATCACTGCAGATGGTGACTGCAGCCATGAAATTAAAAGATGCTTGCTCCTTGGAAGAAAAGCTATGATCAACCTAGACAGAGTATTAAAAAGCAGAGACACCACTTTGCTGACAAAGGTCTGTATAGTCAAAGCTATGGTTTTTCCAGTAGTCGTGTATGGATGTGAGAAAGGGAAAGTGAAAGTTGCTCAGTCGTGTCTGACTCTTTGCAACCCCAGGGACTATACCATCCATGGAATTCTCCAGGCCAGAATACTGGAGGAGTTAGCCTTTCCCTTCTCCAGAGGATTTTCCCAGTGAGAGCTGGACCATAAAGAAGTCTGAGCACCAAAGAATTGATGCTTTTGAGCTGTGGTGTTGGAGAAGACTCTTGAGAGTCACTTGGACTGCAAGGAGATCCAACCAGTCAATCCTAAAGGAAATCAACCCCGAATATTCATTGGAAGGACTGATGCTGAAGCTGAAGCTCCAATCCTTTGGCCATCTGATTCGAAGAGCCAACTCATTGTAAAGACCCTGATGCTGGGAAAGATTGAGGGCAGAAGAAGGGGGCCACAAAGGAGGAGATATTTGGATGGCATCACCGACTCAATGGACATGAGTTTGAGCAAGCTCCAGGAGATGGTAAAGGACAGGGAGGCCTGACATGCTGCAGTCCATGGGGCCGCAAAGGTCGGACACGACTGAGCAACTGAACAACAACACTACTCTGTAATAACTTTAAATGGAGTATAATCTATAAAAATATTGAATTTTTAGTACAGCTGAAACTAATATTATAAATCAACTATACTTCAGTAAAAATAATAAAATAAGTTTTAAAAACCCCCAATTTTTTTTTCTTAAAGGTCATAAAGCAGAAGTTCAAATTTTACTTCAGAAATAACACTCATCAATTCCTCTGTACACCAATATGCTCCCAGGCAGGCATTCACAACACCCCCCCACCTCGACCCAAGGAGACTACAGTAACAAGACATTTGCCCCTAAAGTCAGCTTGCCAGATACACCCAATCAAATGACTGGCCTTTCCCTGCCATACATAATAGGGCACCAGACACTGAATGGGCACAAACTGCAGTAGGAAGAGCAGATACCAGTCAAGGCTGGCAATGGTCCACTGTGGCGAATCACAACCAGCTTGGCAGCCTGTGAATCTCCAGTAGATAAGGCCAATCAAGGCCCAAGAGATTGTTGTGGACAGCCAACTAATTTCTGGCTTTCTGTTCCGTTAAATGGGCCCTCTTGTCTAAGCATGGGCCAAGTATTCACTATTTCCATTATTTTAATTTTATAATACTCTTTAATATCTGGCTGCCCAGGCACATGCTCCGGAGAAGGCAATGGCACCCCACTCCAGTACTCTTGCCTGGAAAATCCCATGGATGGAGGAGCCTGGTAGGCTGCAGTCCATGGGGTCTCTAAGAGTTGGGCAAGACTTAGCGACTTCACTTTCACTTTTCACTTTCCTGCATTGGAGAAGGAAATGGCAACCCGCTCAGTGTTCTTGCCTGGAGAATCCCAGGGACGGGGGAACCTGGTGGGCTGCCGTCTATGGGGTCGCACAGAGTTAGACACAACTGAAGTGACTTAGCAGCAGCAGCCGCAGGCACATGCTCATTATTCTTTTTGAGATTTCCTAAGCTGTTCTTATCTATATTTTTTATTCTTGCAGAAGCACTTTAGGATCATGTTGTCAGCTTTAATTTCCCTTGGGTTTTGACTAGATAGATTTGCACTAAAAATCTATAAACTTATATGGAATCATCCAAGTCAAGAACCTGGTACATCTCTCCATTTATTCGGGCTTTCTTTTATATACCTCAATAAAATTTAATAGTTCTTTTTCTACAAGTCCTGCACAGTTCCTGGTGGGTGTATTCCTAAGTCATCTATATATTTGTCATTGTAAATGTGATAATTTTCTAGAATGTCTTCCTTTAACATGACTATGCAGTAATACATGCATAAAACACCCAATGTCACAGAAGGGTAAAATCAAACTCTCTCATCACTCATCCTGCCAACCCTGACTCCTCCCATCAGCAGAAATATCGGTGAAGAGTCAAGATGAGTTTCCATGCTCTCTGGATTCTGTTGAGTTTGGGGGCTTTTCTATGTTTTAAATAAACAGGATTATACTACATACTTTCCCTGTGACTTTTCCTGCAGCAACATGTCTTAGAAGAGTTTCCATGCCAGTAGCTATAGCTATATGTATCCAGAACTACAAATTATGACATTATCTGTATGTGACAGTGTAATCAATAAACGTCCCCTCTAATGGACCTTTAAGTCACTTCCGGTTTTTCACAATGAAAATACTGCTTTGCCAAACATTCTTATACATATATGTATGTGCATATATGCCAGTGTTTTTGTAGGAGAAATTTCTGAAGATAACATTTCTGGAGCCACAGTAATAAGTGAATTTTGGAAAATTGAAAGCTACTATCAAATTGTGCTGAAAAAAGGATTTACTACTTTGTACCAACATCATGAAAAGATTCATTTCCCTGTACTCTTTATACTTTACATTTTCACTGTTAGTTTTTGGCAATCTGCCAAAGTATTGTTAAATAATTATTTCTTAAATTTATATTTCCCTGAGGCTCTGAGAAACACTTTTATATTTGCATTGGCTATATCAATATCTTCTTCTATAACATGTCCTATCATAACACTTCATTGATAAGCCATGAATTTTCTCCTTAATCCCATGAATCTGCTGTAGGAGCTCTATTTTTGTTATGAATATGCATCTCTTATATTGCATATGCATTTTCCTTTTAATTTTGTGGTACTCTTATTAAATAAAAGTTTTGTATTTTTATATGGTTAAATGTGAGATTTACAAAACATGTACTTTATTAACATGTTAAATAACAAAATCTAGAGGTGGCTGTAGTAACTATTGTTACTTCAGAGTAGTTACAACCATAGATAATATTTCAAGATATCTGCAAAAACTATAATGTGCTATGAAAATAGCTAAATCTGTTGGTGAAAAAGCCCATATTCTGCTAATTCTCCCGTGGTGTGCCACTTCATAATAGAAATAAACAGTAAATTTCAGATGGAGTTAATTGAAAAATAAAGACATAATTGTTCCCCATCCAAGTTGGCAAATTCCTTGGTCTAAGGTAATCCCTTTATTGACTTGTTTCCTAACTACTTTCCTGCAAAGTTAACTATTTCTTCCTTTGTGACCCCACAGCTGTCTACACTTGCACTTACTGAGTGTTCATGCCAAGGGCTTCACTTTCCTTATCTCATTTCCTCCCAAAGACGGTCAGCTGCTGGGGGAAAGGACTAGCGTTAAAAAAAGAGAGAGAGAGACAATGCTCCACTCAAAATCCTGACTATAACAAGCCAGCGTGAGTCACAGGCTGGAAACTCAGTGTAAGACTGATGGTAGCAAACAAACGAAATTATACCTGGAAAATATGTAATTGGAATTTGTTTTCAAAATCTATGTATATTATCATATCTGTGGTCCTCATTTTACCTTGGCGCTAAGCTTCCATCTCCAAAGACTAAGTCAGTGTTTCTCGTTTTTCTCGGTGTTTTTTGTTAAGTTTTGTGTCTCTAAGGAGGTTTTTTTTTTTTTTTGCATTTGTCCTAATTTCTCACTTTATGAAATTTACAGATATTCTATATCTCTATTTATGTATAGTGATCCTTTGGAGAGCCAAAAAATTGTCATTTTTGTTTACTCCCCACAAATGAATTCTTGCCAGAGGCAAAACCCATTATCACCCTGTTAAAGATGTATAGACTGGATGAAATTCTATGAATGATTAAACATATCTGTATTCTCAGACACAGAAATCACAAAACATTCTGTTAGTTGCCCAGAAACAATTAGGTCTTATCCTCCTTATCCTACAGGCCAAGAAGTTGTAAAACCAAAGAACACAGTATAAAAAAAATAATAGAGACATTAAAAAAAATCAAAGTTGAACTCTGTTCTTGACACATAATACACTTTCTCTCTTCCACCAAATAATGTCTTTCACATGTTTATTACTCCATATGTCATTAAGAAAAAAGCATGGGATGCCTGGAGTTATAATGGGCAAAAGGCACACACATACATACCACCAGTTTGAGAGTTTACTGTGAAGTCTCTTTGAACTTTTCCAGCATTTTAGAAAAATGACTCACTGTTGCTGGCAAGGGCAAAAATAAAGAGGCACCGCAGCACTGACCGTCCTTTGATATTAGGGTGCTTTTAAAAGAAAAGATGCTAAGTCTTTGTTGGAATCATGTACTAAAATAGAATGGAAAACCTCAGTGACTTAAAAGCTGAATGGAAATTGGTTTGATCATATTTTAAAACTTTAGCCAAGATTTCTTCAATATGATCACATGGCATATTCAAAAGATTTCTGCATTAAAAGTAGTAACCTTCTGAGACCCCAAAAGATAAGATTCTGAATCAGTTGTCTTAGAAGCAGAGATTATAATAGTTCATGAACTGATTAAACACCATGAACATTTTGATATGTATAAAGTTCATTTTTAAAACCATACAAAGTATAAAATGTATTTCATAACATAAAATAAAACTAAGCTGAAAAATGGTAAAGCTCTCTGTATTTGCTGGCAAACAGCATGATGTGCATAAAAGATTTCATAAAAGTTCTTTCTTTTATTTTTAAACTCCTTTCACCCTTTCTCCAAATTAAAAAAAAAACTGTGAATAAATTTATCAGAGTTAACATAAGTTTATTTGCTTGCAAATATTTTGTTTGTACTGAAAGAATTATGTCACTCTTTAGTAGACTTTTGCTTGTTTTGCTTTCAATTTGAGGGTCTCATTGTTTATTTACAAAGCATCTTGTTTTATAAAAAATAGTTCTTTTATTTATTAGAAAACATAAATACCCATTTATGGACAACAAAATTCTTGTGGTTTTAAGGGCTGGGGAGAGGAAAGGACATAAATAATGGCCACAGCAGGTTGCATCTGGGTGACAGTCTCATGAGCTGTACTACTGGGAGTAACAGTCTTGCTCTTCGTTCTCTACACTTGCTGATCAATAGCCATTGGACTAATGAATGAGCAAATTTTACGGACTGCTAATCCAGACAGGTGAAGCCCTTTCCTCTCTATCAAATACAGCATATCTACTCAACACTCCAGACATTTTATATTCTCTTCATCTGGGTGATCTCTCAGCCTTGTTATTGTGAGTAACAGGATTGGCAGGGGAGGGCAGGTGCGCAGAAGTCTGGCTCAGACCCCTATTTACCCTCCCCCCTCATGGCACCCTGCCACAGAGCATAAATGGTGGGTCCTGTGCAGGAAGCTGGAATTATCTGATCATCAGCCTTCTCTAAGTGAACAGATCTCACCAGTATGCCTCCATCCTGCTGACCTGAGTCCCCAGAAGAAGGCACAGTCTCAGCTCCTGCACTCCCTAATTCCACATGGCTCTGAGCACCCCCTGACTCAGACATGCCCTTTCTGGATCCCCTCAAACCTTCTACCACTTGAAGAGTCCATCTCCGTCATCAGGAAAATCCCTTGTGCTCTCATCCTCTTCTCTGAATGTTCCCTTCACCCTGGTGAACACATGATCACACCAGGACATGCACGGCTTACCTGGACACCCTTCTGAGTGACAGCTGACTCTCTCTCACACTCCTCGGGCCTGCAGGCTGGCAGTGAGGCACATGTGCTCTCTGCTACTCCCAGGCTGTGTGCCCTTCCTCCATCTTAAAAACCCAGCTCCCCTTGAGGCACATGTCTCCAGATACACAAGCTTATTATAGTTATCCACTATATCCAGTAATACGCAGGAGACTTGGGTTCAGTCCCTGGGTTGGGAAGATTCCCTGGAGAAGGGAATGGCAACCCACTCCAGTACTCTTGCCTGGAGAATTCCCATGGAAAGAGGAGCCCCTTTCCATGGAATTTCAAAGAGTCAGACACAGCTGAGCGGCTTTCACTAGCACTAGCAAAATGCAGTGGGGCTTTCCTGGTAGCTCAGCTGGTAGAGAATCCGCCTGCAATGTAGGAGACCTGGGTTCACCCCCTGGATTGGTAAGATCCCCTAGAGGAGGGTATGGCCACCCACTTCTTGCCTGGAGAATCCCCATGGACTACAGTCCATATGATCTCAAAGACTGAGCAACGAAGCACAGCACAGCAGAGCATATCCAGTAATACTCCCCTTTAGTCCTAGAACATTTTTGCTATGATTGTCTTCCTCTTGGTCACTAGTCTGATTGAGTTTAGAAATTTCACTTAAATGACTCACCTAAAACTCTGAGAAGGGTCCATGCCCCGCTCATGTCTGAAGATCCTCTCTTCTCGTGTTTCTCCATCTTCACATCCCACCACCCCTATTCATCCTGACCTGTGACTGCCAACCCACTCAAGTTGCCCCACTGCAACCACCCCCGACAGCCATCACTTCCTCCCTGCACCTTCACTGCTCTCCTTCCAGCATTTAGATTCCACAGCCCACTGCCAAAGACGCCCCGTAGCCAAGCTCTTAGTTCCATTGCTCCAAAGTTGATTAAATCCAACCCCACTTACTACAGATGTCCCTACAGAACAAAATGGCTAAATATAATCACAATTATCCTGGCTCTTTTCCCTTAAAACATATCATCACCACTTTAGTGGCCATTGAAGCTGCTTGGTGTCCAACATCTCTCTGCTATATGGACATTTCCATTTGAGGAGACCCACTGGAGATCTACAAGCTTCCCTTGTAGCTCAAATGGTAAAGAATCTGTCTGCAATGCAGGAGACCCCAGTTTGATTCCTAGGTAGGGAAGATCCACTGGAGAAGGGATAGGCTATGCACTCCAATATTCCTGGGCTTCCCTGGAGGCTCAGTTGGTAAAGAATCTGCTTGCAATGCAGGAGATCTGGGTTTGATCCCTGGATTGGGAAGATCCCCTGGATGACAGCATGAAACCCAATCCAGTATTTTTGCCTGGAAAATCCCCATGGACAGAGGAGCCAGGCTGCAGTCCATGGGGTCACAAAGAGTCACACACGACTGAGTGACTAAGTATAGCATAGCACATTGGAGATCTCTGTTTAAATGACTTCATCCTCTCCATCACCAGCACCTTGCTAATGGCCTTCATTCTCACTTCCCTTATTTATCTGAGAAAATAAAATATAATCAGAAGGGAACCCAAACCCCCACACCTCTGCATGGGTGACCACACATCTACACCTTTCCTGCTAAGTTCTGGATTCCAACCTCCCCCCACGCTACTCCAGGACTCTACTCCTGCAATTACACCACTCAGTAGGCATCACTGATGGTCCCTTTTCATTCCTTCAGCATGCAAACATGCTGTGAGTTCCCAATCAATCAATCAATAACGATCTCCAGTGAAACTACATTCTCCTGTACCACCCCATATTTCTGGGACACAGCAAAAATTCCCAGAGGAGTTGTATGCAAATAGTCACCTCTTCTCTTTATATTCTCCTCCATTACAACTGCTTGTCAAGATCACCAATGAGTTGTTCACTGCTTGTGATCAATTCTTAGCCTTCATTTTTATCCAGCTCCCATTTGACAATAGGTATCATTTCATCCTTCTTGAAATGTCATTCTCCTTGCTTTCAGGGTATAGCACTCTCTTAGTTTTTCTCCTTTCTAGCTAGCTGTTCCTCCTCAGTCTCCTTGCTCACTTCTTCCACTCTGGATGGACTGTCCCAGAGCTCACAGACCTCTCCTCTATCACATTCAATATACTGATCATGTGTCTAGTCTTAAATACCACCTGTTTTGTGATGACCCTCAAATTCACATCTCCAGCACCAATCTCCTTCCTGAATCTCAGAATCACACTCCAAGCACCTCATTGTCATCTCACTCTGATATTCTGTAGGTATCTCACACTTAACATGACCCTAGATCAACTCCTGATTATTCTCCCAAACTTATTTCTCCCGGGTTCCATAATTTAGCACCCACACCTTGATTCACCCAATTACTCAGGCCAAATAGAGTAGGAAATGGCAATCCACTCCAGTATTCTTGCCTGGAAAATTTCATGGACAGAGGAGTCTAGAAAACTACAGTCCACGGGGTAGCAAAGAGTTGGACATGACTGGTCAACTGAGCACACATGTACACACTCAAGCCAAAATCCTTGGAAAGGGTTTGTCTGGCACTACCCACATCCAATCCGTCAGCAAATCTTGTCTCCTTGCCTACAGTCAGCATCGTTCCTGAGTCTGAGTTCTCTCCACCTCCACCTGCACTGAGAGTGCGGGGTGAGCCACGAGCATCTCCGTGTTAGTAACAGCCTCCGAAGAGCTCTCCATGCTGGAGCTCTTGCCCTATCACCAACCCCAACACCACCAGACAGACACCCCTCTGCACGGTGCCAGGGGATCCTTTTAAAAGATAAAGAGGATCATATTATTTACTGGTCTCAAAAGCCTCCATTCACATTCGTTCACACTCAGGGTAGAATGCAAACTCCTTGATGTGGTCTATGAAGCTGTGCCTCAGCTAGCCCTTGGTAATCTCTCCAGACTCAACCCCACTTACTGGTCAATTCTCCTCCAGCTCCTGGTTCTACAACAGGCATAGCAAGCGGGCTCCTACCTCAGGGTGTCTGCACTTGCTGTCTCTTCTGCCTGGATGACTGGTCCACAGGATAGCTGAGGCACCCGACTCCTTACTTCACTCAGGTCTCTGACCAATGTCACCTCCTCCAAGAGGCATCCCCTGCCTGCCTCATCTGATAGCGCAATACTTGCCATTCATCTTGTCCCAACTACTCACAGCATTTGTCAACATGTGTCACCCCTTATTTGCTCCCTTAGTATCTTTCTCACCCAGTAGAATGGCTCCCTGAAGGAAGGGACTTCAGCCCACTGTTATCTCATCTGGAAGCTAGAAGTGCTTCAGTAAATAAATCTTTGCCAAATGAATGTGAGAATCTCTTTTGTCTTCTTGCTCTGAGAAAATCTACCCCGTGTAAATCTTCATAATTTCTTCAGGGGATTTGGGATAGAAGGCAATGTTCCACCTTACTTTCACAAGGAAGAAAGGAAAACGTTTTTTTTTTAATACATATAATTCATTTTTCATGTTCCTCCCTGGACACCCTAGGACAGCCTCCAATAGCTGATTGCTGCAAGTAAACCTCCTCAGGCAGAGGTCACTGCCCTCAGTCTGAACTTGCCCATGTCCCACAAGCAAGAGAAAAAAAACCAACTGTAGAATTTTCAATGAAAAAAAAATATTTACCTGCCTGAAGAAAGACTAAACATCTCACACAGTAAAAGTCAGGAAAAGATATTCATTATTAAATTCATGGTGGATGTAAATATTTCTTAAATAACTTTTAACAATCTCATCTCCATTTTCCTTATCACAAAGAACTCAGATTTCTTCTCCAATCATCAGTCTGATTGCCCTGTATCAGATATGTGGTACCAGCTCTTTATAAATCACCAAGATTTCTCAGGAAATAGAAATGATCTAAAAGTCTAATCCATAATAACTTACATGAAAAATTCAAAAGTTAAAGAGGTTATCTTTAAAGCTTTCATCATGGCTCTGAAATTGAAATATTTTATCAGGGACAATACATCCCTGGGAAACAAACATAGAGTAACACACTCCAATTCACACCAAAAGTTAAATACACAACAGTTACCACAGACCATGTGCAAGAGAATCCCTTGCTTTACAAAGAGTGAAGATCAGTGCCAGACCTGTTTCTGGAATTTCCACTTACAGAAGACAGTCACTTACACACGGTGCTATTAATCCTCAGGACAACCCTGAAAATAGGCCCTGTCATCAGCTCCACTTCACACATGAGGAAACTGGGTCAGAGAGAGGCCAGGAGCCCCCCACACACAGGGCCGACGGAAGCGCAGGGACAGAGCTAGGGCCTGAGCCCAGGCGCCCAGCCCAGAGAACGCGTCTCCACCCGGCCACCCCACAGGCGCTTACGGCCCACACCACCGCCTCTCAAAGACGCTGGGAAACCACCGGTTAACGAAGAGAAGTCAAATAAATTGGTTATATTTTCTCTTTGACCACTTCACATATAATTTCCTATCAACTATTCCAAATTAGAGGATTAACTTTTTCTCTCATCCAAAACGTTTTGGCCGTGGTGGTGGATATACACACCTCCACACGTGACATGCCTGACAAAGTCCTACTGGACTAGATACACACACAACGAACATGAGGACAACAAAAGAAATCTAAAGAAACATATCATCTCAATGTCAATATCCTGGTTATGATATTATATTCCAGGTTTGCAAAAGGTTACCATTGAGGGACAGTGAGTAAATGTCACACAAATCTCTCTGTATTATTCCTCATGATGACGTGTAAAGCAACGATAATCTCAATAAAAATTTCAGACACAGGGACTTCCCTGGCAGTCCAGTGGTTAAGACTTTGCACTTCCAATGCAGAGGGCACAGGTTCAATCCCTGATCAGGGAACTAAGATCCCACATTTTGGCTGCAAAGTGCAGCCAAAAAAAAAAAATTCAGATACAAATTATTAAAACTATGTATCTTGAGAGGGGTTCGCTGCTTGGAATTCTACTTTGGAACAGATCTGGATTTTCCCTGCTGAATTTCAAACTACTTTTTGTTCCTAACAAGACGCAGCTTTAGGAAACCCCTGCTAACTTACCTCCCACTCCCAGTCTTTCCCCCTCCCTCCACGGGACCCCTTACATAAAACATCTTGGTGGCTTTTATAACAAGGTCAAAGAACTTACCAGGGCCCAGCTCTCTCTCTCTCCAGCCCCAGAGGCCTGTTCCTTCCAGCTCCACCAGGCTCTCCAACTCTTCTGCCTAATACTTTCCTGCCCACTCTTCAAATTTCAGTTCCATAAACAACACTTTCTTGGGCAAGACCTGCCTGTCTTCCCTGTCCTCAGTCCTCATCCTCAGATCCTCAGGCAATGGCATAGACTATTCTCTGTAGGGTTCACTGAAATGTAAATTCAACATCCACCTATGTAATTGGCTGGTCAGTACTCACCTACTCACCGGACTTAAACTCCATGGAGAAGGAGCCATGTTTACATTTCCTCAACACAGCACCCACGCGTGAGACACTTCCACTGATACAAGACTTTTAGTGAAGTAACATCAAAAATGAAAATTAGTTTTTTAAAATGGTAACTTTTTTTTTTTATCTTTCTAGGCTTTTTTATTCACGTATTTATTTTCTATGTAAATGTAATCATTTTATGTGTATGTACCATGTGTACATATACCTGTACTTTTTAAATGTATAAAAAATTTAAAAAAAAATAAATAAAAAAAAATAAAATGGTAACTTTTGCCTTTCTCTCTCCTCCTATCTCTGTACACCCTGATTGGGGAAGGGGGTGGGATTCTGCAAATAATATGTATGATATAATTTGTCATTGAAACATCTAAGAAACGGAAAAGAATTCATTAATATCAGTATTTAAGTGTATATTCATATTTTTTTAATTTTATTTAACTTTACAATATTGTATGGGTTTTGCCATATGTCGAAATGAATCTGCCACAGGTATACATGTGTTTCCCAGCCTGAACCCTCCTCCCTCCTCCCTCCCCGTACCATCCCTCTGGGTCGTCCCAGTGCATCAGCCCCAAGCATCCAGTATCGTGCATCAAACCTGGACTGGTGACTCGTTTCATATATGATATTATACATATTTCAATGCCATTCTCCCAAATCATCCCACCATCTCCCTCTCCCTCTCCCACAGAGTCCAAAAGACTGTTCTATACATCAGTGTCTCTTTTTCTGTCTCGTATACAGGGTTATTGTTACCATCTTTCTAAATTCCATATATATGCATTAGTATACTGTATTGGTGTTTTTCTTTCTGGCTTACTTCACTCTGTATAATAGGCTCCAGTTTCATCCACCTCATTAGAACTGATTCAAATGTATTCTTTCTAATGGCTGAGTAATACTCCATTGTGTATATGTACCACAATGGAATTACCTTTTTTCTAAATTTATCTTGGTTTTTACCATATCTCCATTTCATAGGTAATAAAGAGGTAAAAAAAAATACAAAAATAAAATCATTTTAAAAATTAATTTTCTCTCTGTGCTCTATGCTTAGTCACTCAGTCATGTCTGAAGTCCATGCGACCCCATGGACTTCCTGCCAGGCTCCTCTTTCCATGGGATTCACCAGGCAAGAATACTGGAGTGGTTGCCATGCCCTCCTCTAGGGGGTCTTCCCAACCCAGGGATCTTACCCAGGTCTCCGGCACTGCAGGAAGATTCTTTAATTCTAATAAATTAGCTTTATTTCTTCTCAAACCTTTGATCCACAAGTAAAAATATGAAAATGTATATAAATGAGGCTTTTTTAATTATTGTTAAAATAAATAATAAATGGAATTTCCAGGCTTGTTATTAAACAAAAGCCAATAATGATTGATTATTCTCCTTACAGCAATGTATTTGTTTTTGCTTTTGTGATTGTCACTGTTAGATTTGTATTAGCCTCTTCATAGCATCTGTGACTATACAAAAACCATTACCATGTGTATTAAAAAGCAGAACATTACTTTGCCAACAAAGGTTCATCTAGTCAAAGCTATGGTTTTTCCAGTAGTCATGTATGCATGTGAGAGTTGGACTACAAAGAAAGTTGAGTGCTGAAGAACTGATGCTTTTGAACTGTGGTGTTGAAGACTACTCTTGAGAGTCCCTTGGACTGCAAGATCAAACCAGTCAATCATAAAGGAAACCAGTCCTGAATATTCATTGGAAGGACTGATGCTGAAGCTGAAGCTTTAATACTTTGTTTGGCCACCTGATGCAAAGGACTGACTCACTGGAAAATATCCTGATGTTGGGAAAGACTGAAGGCAGGAGGAGAAGGGGATACTAGAGGATGAGATGGTGGGATGGCATCACCGACTCGATGGACATGAGTTTGAGCAAGCTCCCGGAGTTGGTGATGGACAGGGAAAGCTGGCATACTGCAGTCCATGGGGTCGCAAAGAGTCAGACACGACTGAGCGACTGAACTGAACTGACCCCTCCTACTGCTAGAAAAAGGTTAGGGGAGGCTTCCCTGGTAGCTCAGCTGATAAAGAATCCACCTGCAATGCAGGAGACCCTCGTTTGATTCCTGAGTTGGGAAGACCCCCCAGAGAAGGGATAAGCTACCCACTCTAGTATTCTTGGGCTTCCCTGGTAGCTAAGTCAGTAAAGAATCTGCCTGCAATGTGGAAGACTTGGGTTCAATCCCTGGGTTAGGAAGATCCCCTGGAGGAGGGCATGACCACCCACTCCAGTATCCTTGCCTGGAGAACCCCATGGACAGAGAAGCCTTGTGGGCTACAGTCCATGGAGATGCAGAGTGGGGCACGAGTGAGCAACTAAGCACAGCACTACCAAAAAAGAGTCACAATGTCTAGCAGACACATTTGGATGTGGAGGCAGCATATTCCTCACTTGGCTGTGCTACTCCATTCGCCAAATGATTCAAAGAGATGCCAGTTTTGAGTGGGACCCAGACTAAAGAGGCCTCTGCAATAGGTTTAGGCTGCTGTGCGAGCTGGCCTCTCTTGGGTCTCATGACCCCGCAGATCCAGGGGTCCTAAAGTGTAAGTGGCAAAGCCAGAGGCTGGAGCCTTCAGAAGGGCCCTGCAGGGGACTCACAACACAGACGCTCAGGATTTGGGAGCAAAGTCCTGCTGCCATCTGCAGATAATTACTCTCCTTTAGAGAAAAAGCTCTTGGCTGCTGCTGGGCCACGACAGACACTGGACACTTAACCACTTAACCACGAGCCACCAGGTTCCCACATGACTTGAGCCATCCATCATGGGGTGCTGTCTGATCCTCCACACAGTGAAGCAGGGCATACACAGCAGTGATATATATAGGGTCAAATCAACCCCAAATGCCCACGGTCCCCACTCCACCCCACCCCACTCCTGATTCGTTACCTCCTCTTTCCTAGCCCACACCTCTGACCTCACGGGCTATTCCATTCAACCCTCTGACTAAGAGAGAGCCAGGCTATTTTGATAGTCCTGCATGATATTCAGGCACTACCCAAGAGTGGAGGGCTGCATCCCTCCAGCCCCTTTCTGGGACATCTAAGTGGTGAAGGGAAATCCTGCCAATGGACAGAATTGCAAGTACTGCCTCTTGTTCATTTTGCTTGAAAGGACAAATGGCAAAAGATATGAGTTTATACTGCATCATGGGCTGTAACCAATGGCTTGGCTGGATGGTGAGGAACTTGGAAGGATATGATGAGAAAACTGGTGAGGAGGAGGGAAGAAGTATGTCTCTGAAAACGTAAAGATATCTGTGTCCACCCAAATGCTCATGAAAGGGTTATCTCAGCAGCTGCTGCTGCTGCTGCTGCATCACTTCAGTCTTGTCCGACTCTGTGCAACCCCATAGACGTCAGCCAACCAGGCTCCCCCGTCCCTGGGATTCTCCAGGAAAGAACACTGGAGTGGGTTGCCATTTCCTTCTCCAATGCATGAAAGTGAAAGGTGAAAATGAAGTCGCTCAGTCATGCCCGACTCTTTGCGACCCCATGGACTGCACCCTACCAGGCTCCTCCACCCATGGGATTTTCCAGGCAAGAGTACTGGAGTGGGGTGCCATTGCCTTCTCCGTATCTCAGCAGAAAGTGAAAGTGAAGTCGCTCAGTCGTGTCCGACTCTTTGCGACCCCATGGAGTGTAGCCTACCAGGCTCCTCCATCCATGGGATTTTCCAGGCAATAGTACTGGAGTGGATTGTTATTTCCTTCTCCAAGGGATCTTCCTGACCCAGGGATTGAACCCGGGTCTCCCACATTGTAGACAGACGCTTAACCATCTAAGCCCCCAGGGAAGTCCCTTCCCAGCAGAGGAGGGCTTTAATACTCAAGAAGACAGGATAACCTGTTGTGTAGATACCAATCAGCCTCTTTCCCCTGCCATTGCCCAAAGGGCTCAAGAACCACGTGACCACAGTATTGATCCAGTACTGACCACAGTACTGATCCAGTGATAGAGTACTTGTGAGACACATACACAACACAAATACAAAGTCTATCAGGCCAGCTGTCATTGCGGCTTTTCTGCTCATGTTTATATATATCACTTATTATACAGTTTGATACTATAATTCAGCATTATCACTACACAGAAGAGAAAGAACACAAATATCTGTTGTTTATATATTTAATAGAAAGAAGAACCAAAATTTTAACAAATATTAACTTGTCAAGAAATTAAACAAGCTCTACTAAAAAAGCTCAAAGAGTCTGAAGCTGGGTTTCATTTCACATATCTCAAAAGGGAAAAAACTAAATTCATCCAAATAATCCTGAATCACCTCTTAAACTAAACAAGATCTATGTAGATGCTGTGTGTGCCAGGAAAAACTGTTATGAGAAAAAGAAGCAGTATTTTTCTACTTATTACAAATATGAGTATGACGAATCAAGGCAGCTGGAGGTCCTTTTATTTGCTGATCACAGAAGCATCATGCTCGGCATAATAGTTTCACAATCACCCAAAGGACACGGGTAAGCACTCCCACTTCAAGCAGCATGGAAGACCAGGTATTCTAAAAAGCTCCTAGGCAATAGTTCAGACAGACACTGGGCTGACCACAACAAGTATGATGATTGCTTATCTCATGGTCACTTGGAAACTAAAGTCCAGGTCTGGTGCCAGAAGGTGGTAACACCAAGGAGGAGCTGGTCCCTTGGATGCAGCCACACCTGCAACCCTTGCAGACAAAGGCAGGAGTCAAAGCTGAGAAGCCTGCATCAAGCCAGGACTCCTGGAGGAAACATTTTTGCCTTTAATAGGGGTCCTGAGGGGGTCAGTACTGGGACTTCAGGGCACTGCCCAGTAATGCAACACACCCAGGGACTGTGCGGAGGGGGAGGGGAGTCAAAGATAACCTCAAGATGACTGTATTTTGGAAATCACAAAAATTTGTCTACCTTTTCTCGTGAAACAAGGGTTAGAGGCTGTTTCAAAATTTCCAGAAACAATTTCCTTCAGCACCAACCCAGAGCCGTGCAACAGGAGCTCTTCTGACAAGCAGACCCCTCAGGTCAGGCATTGGAACCTAGTCAAAGAAGGACCTGCACACTTCATATTGTCTTCCCACCATGAGCTGTCACGGACACCTTCAGCAGCAACAAACCAGGCACTGATGGAGACCAACACACTTCTGTTTACAGCAAACAGAATTGTATGGTTCCTTTCGTAGTTAATTCCTTAGTCCAGCTGGAATTAATTTGGGCATGTGGTTTAATTTGAGAGTCTAGCTTGATTTTATTCCAAGTACTTAACCAGTTTTTTTCATCCAGGGATGGAGGATCCAAGTCACAGAGGAAAAGAGAGAAAGACCTAACCACACAACAAAAAGAAAAAATCCTTTAAACCTCCACACAAAAAGCAAATATAAATGAAAAAGCAAAAGATGCACTAAAGAGAAATAAAGAACAAATACAAAAGATTACAACTCATAAAAAAACTCTTTCTAATCAATACGAACAACACTGACATCCAGCAATAAAAACTGGCAACAGTAAGAACAGAAGCTCACAGAAGCCTAAATAGAAAAACATAGGAAGAAATGTGCAGCCCAACTGGTCAGAAGTTTAAACAATCTAACATTTTTACATATTTGAAGTCTTCAAATAAAATAAGATTAGTCCCTAGGTTTACAGAGAAAGTGTTATTGCATACTGGTTACTCTGAATGTCACCTGGCTCCAGTGTATTTTTAACAATCTCAAGTACCAGTAATATTTACATGAATAAATATTTAGAAAGTCAGTTCTGAAGATGGATGTTTGGTGGAATTGTTTAGAACACTGCATGATTATGGCAGTCATGGGGTTGGGCTTCTGAGACCTCCCTGGAAAGAGAACCCACCATAAGGAGTATGATTACCCCACAGCCTCCAGCTCTGGAGCCTTCAAAATCCACTTCACACTCGGGCCCAGGCCACACCCTTCTCAAGCTGCCCTCGGTAGGTGACGGGCAGGGCCATTCCTGCCCAGCAGAGTGACCCTCCACAGGGCAGCGTCCCCTCCGGGGCCTCCTGATGGTCTGGCCAAGACTCTTCAGGTGCTTATTCAGTCTGAGCCCCTTCCATCCCATTCTGCCTCCTTCCTCTCTCCCTTCACAGCCCCCAGAAGTCTGTCTCCGAGTCTCTGCCCACCTGCTCCTGCTCACGTGCTTGTATCCTATATGGGCTGGTCTCCCAGTGAATCTCCTGCCTGTCCAACTTCATCATGGATTCTGCTTTCCAGAGCACCTGAACTAGTTTAGTCATCATCAATACTATTTTGTGGTTTTTATCTTCTTTTATAAGAAGGGAATAGTTACTTTAGATATAGGGCACATTAAACTTCATGAATGCTAAGCAGCTGCTTATTTACAAAAGAATTTGTATAACAAATACTATTACAAATACTACTAGCTTTCATACACTAAAACTATTAAATGATTTAACAAATGTAATTTATGAGCATGAAATGTTAAGTAGAAGTTATAATTGTTTTCATACAGAGAAATAATTTTATACATTCTCACGGTTCAAATAGCACTGATATATACACATACACGTACTTTCCAGGTTACTGGTGTATTCACCATAACACACTCAAGTCTTCCAAAGGAAATGATTTTGATCAGAGAAATAAGTCAGCAATTTACTTAATAACCACAAATCAAGGCTTAAAAGTAATCTAGTTCTACATTTGAACTGGGTAATTGGTATATTTGTAATTTGAGTTATATTAATTATCAAAGATTTATGAAAGTGGAGAGTGAAAAAGTTGGCTTAAAGCTCAACATTCAGAAAACGAAGATCATGGCATCTGGTCCCATCATTTCATGTGAAATAGATGAGGAAACAGTGGAAACAGTGTCAGACTTTATTTTGGGGGGCTCCAAAATCACTGCAGATGGTGACTGCAGCCATGAAATTAAAAGACGCTTACTTCTTGGAAGGAAAGTTATGTCCAACCTAGATAGCATATTCAAAAGCAGAGACATTACTTTGCCAACAAAGGTTCGTCTGGTCAAGGCTATGGTTTTTCCTGTGGTCATGTATGGATGTGAGAGTTGGACTGTGAAGAAGGCTGAGCACCGAAGAATTGATGCTTTTGAACTGTGGTGTTGGAGAAGACTCTTGAGAGTCCCTTGGACTGCAAGGAGATCCAACCAGTCCATTCTGAAGGAGATCAGCCCTGGGATTTCTTTGGAAGGAATGATGCTAAAGCTGAAACTCCAATACTTTGGCCACCTCATGTGAAGAGTTGACTCATTGGAAAAGACTCTAATGCTGGGAGGGATTGGGGGCAGGAGGAGAAGGGGACAACAGAGGATGAGATGGCTGGATGGCATCACTGACTCGATGGACGTGAGTCTGGGTGAACTCCGGGAGTTGGTGATGGACAGGGAGGCCTGGCGTGCTGTGATTCATGGGGTTGCAAGGAGTCGGACACGACTGAGCGACTGAACTGAACTGATAGCATCTTGGATATGACAGCCTGAAAAAACTGCAAAGTAGGTAAAGCTTCCCTTGACAGCCTCCGACTCAGTTTTAATCTTTCAAAGTTCTCTGAGACCTCCCTCTCCATCTCATTGCTACTTAGAGGTTGAAATTAGGCTCTTCCCTCATCATTCACATCAATGTGCCTTTCAGGTCAACATCACCTCCCTAAATATCAGTTTCAGGCTTCAGGCTTTTTCCCTCAACCAGTCCCCAAATACAGGTATTCCATTATCTTCTGAATATTTTTCTCTTTGATAAATGTCAGGATCATTCATGTCACTAAGAGATACCATTCATAATACACTTGTTTTTTCAGGAAGAAAATAATCTGAGCTCCAGTTAAACTTGTCCTGCCAAGGTAACCCTGTGACCTGGAACTGAAGGGATTAAAGCAAAGCCTCACTGATTTGATAAGTAAAATAGAGCTGACTTCAGCTTTTATGCTGACTATGGCTTTCTAACTATTCCTTGTCAAAATGTGTTATTGCTGGCTTTGTCTCCAAAAATGTTAATGGGAGGTAGCTGCTAAAGAATTGTGTGAAGACAAAAATTTCAAATAAGAGAGATGTAAGATAAATGTTTGTCTTTAAACATATTAGAAGCCCAGTGTAGGAAAGACTCTTCATAAGTCTTAAAAATCCCAGCCACTATTAAACTTACCAGGTCTAGCCCTACTTTCTCTTGTTGGTGTTCATTTAGTCACATCTGATTTCCTCCTTAGAATTTATTAATTCTAGCTCCAGCTCCTGAGATTCACTGGATCTGTACCATTTTATATAAACAAAGAATCATCTGACTCCCTAAATTGTCATGGGAGATATCAAAGGAAGGAAGAGAGGGGAATGGAAAAATTAGACTTTCAGCAATGACTTGGATCCTGTGTTTTAACATATAAGACACTGTGTCATATAAGTTCCCACCATCTCTGAAAGTGATCCTTGTTTTTTAGATGCTTTTCACAGACACTATTTCACTTAATTGTCAAGGCAAGCCTGGGCTGTAGGTTTGTACTGGCTCCACTCTGCAGATAAGGACAAGTCTGCTGATGGGATTTTAGTGACTTAGGTGAGACCTACATTTACTATCTGACAGACCAGGGGATTGACCCCAAACAAGAAGTCTACTGCAGAGCCCGGCATCACACCACACCATCTGAAGTTCCTCTTATCACCATATGTCACAGGAGCACGAATGGCTGTTTCTTTAATTCTAGAATGTAGTCATCTTTTGTTTCTTAGTCACATAGGATTAAAAAGGCTAAAAGTGATATACATGAGAAAAAAACACAAGTGTATCTAAAACCTAAGAAAATACATTTTCTGTAGCTGAACTGTAGGTGTGATATTTTCTACTGGAAGAGAAAGCTATCTAATGAAAACTAGAATAGTAGATAGACCCCTAAAATAATTGTCACTGCCTATAATCATATTTGAAATCTGGATAGTTTACATCTTTAGGCAACCACTTCTGTAAATCTTAAATACATGAATGCATTTTAGTCTTTCCTTTAAATTGAACATTAATTCTCTGGGTTATAAAGCAATTAGTCTTGTTCCTCAGATTGCTGTACTTTTATGCTCTTAAAAAAAATGCTTTCTTTTGTCCTTTGTTGAAAAGTTATCAAGAGTCTTTCCTCATTGTTATCATGTCTACACCAAGACACTCTCTTTTAATTTGCTGTTTCTAAAGGACTGGGAATTAGAAGCCAGACTCCCACATTAAAGTCATTAATGGAGCAAGCATTTATGGAGCTCCTTGTATTTATTTCCAATTGTCTGGTGGGTGCTAATGACACAAGTTCCATGAGATGAGGCCTCAGGAATTCCAGTTTCACGGAGAGGATGAGTGCAGACAAGGAGGAATTCAATAACGGACTCCAGACCCTCAAGCAGATCAGACAAGCTGCCAAGAGGCACAGGAGAGGGAGAAACTAGCTCAGACTGAGAAACTGAAAAGGAAGGGGTCCCAGGAGTGCGACTTGAGCTGGATTTTTAAGAATATATTCAATTTTAAGCAAAAAAAAAAAAGAGAGAGAGAGAAAGTAATGACATTACAAAAGAAAAATGACTGATAAAAGGCATGAAGTAATGAAAAGACTATGATTTAGAAGAACTAGAGAACTTAAAAAATATGAGTCAAATAAGGCTTCTGTAAAATGAACTTTGAGTCAAACCTACAGGGAAAGAGCACGACAATTCGCAAGTGGGCCTACTGACATTGATTTTGGGTTCTCAGAGGCCTGCTTTCTTACTTACTGACTGCTTGTGTTTGAAACTACCATCTAACTGAGCTATAAGCAGGTAAACTGTCATTGCTACATAGGCCTATTTTGAATTGTAAATTTTTCTACTAATTAGCCTCAGCTTGCTTGTTAGAACCCATTTACAGCTTCATTTATAACATACCAACTTACATATAACTGCAGCTCCCCAGAAAGAGCTCCAGGAGGACATGGACTTGACATTTTCTTCACCTACAGCCCTGAGACGCTGACTCTTACACAAGTCCCATTTACACAGCTTTCCAACATGCAAATCATCTACATGTCTATTACCTTCATTTATCCTGCTCGTGAAACACAGGTGAAAGCAAGCCCACTTAAGTCAAGAAGTCCTGCCCTGCGCCTGCTTCCTCCACCTCCCATCTCTATGGCCTAGGTGCCCTAGAAATGAGAGTTAAGAACAGTGTACATATCCCTGCCTTTAGAACCAGATCTCCCTTATTCCAAACATAGTCATGCAAATTTTTTTCCACAAGGACCTTTTCAAATGAAATCAGCATCAGCGGTACTGATGATATTAGAGTATTTGTGCCATCACCTACACCTGGATTAGAGTGATTCGAAGTGGAAAGTGACAACTTACAGTAAGTATTCTAAGGTCCACAGAATCGCCTGGTGAGCTTGTTAAAACGCAGCCCCCTACACACACACACCTCCTACTGAAGGTTTCTGCTTCAGTAGGTCTGGGATGGGACCCAAGAATTTACAGTTCTAACAAGTTCAGCAATCCTGATGCTGCAGGTCCAGGGGCCACACCTTGAGAGCTACTGATCTGGAAAAGTAGTCCATCGATACCACATGCAGAAACATAACATCATTGTTATAATTATTGCAATTGCATCTGCTTGCCCTGTGCTGTTATATTTAACTCTTTTGGTAAGTGTTTTTAACCCCACATAAATCTGAAGTCAAATGTTTGTTCAGATGAATTAGTTTATGAAAACTACAGTTTTATTTATCCTCCTGCTAATTCAAATGAGTTAAAAGAAAAAAATACACAACACAGAAGGTGTGGGTAACTGTAGAGAGTTAGGTTAACACTAGCCACTTGAAAATTACATATTTCAATTTACAACAAATTTCTTTGACCCAAACAGAAATAGTAATTTGCTAAAATTTTAAACAAAATTTGCTAACTGTTTAAATAGAAAGTCAGACCCGTATTTCCAAAGAAATGGCATTTCCACTATAGAGTCAAGTTACATGGTTCATAAACTTAGCATGTAGAAGCTGCAAGCTTCCAGAAGACAGACTAGAAAGCAGCTGCTGGGTACTTCTCCTCCTCTAAGTCTCAGTCCCACTGTGAAGAGCCAGTGTGTACTACTTATAATATAAGCATGTCACAGTGTTACTCATTATGAAGTGCACTGTTTGTTTTGAAGTTCAAAAGGTGATGGTTACCTGTGCAGGTCAGGGCTCATGAAGCTCTAGAAGTTGGTGAGTTCAATTTTGAGATAAAATGCCAACTCTTGTATATACCATTTTAATAAAATTATAAATTTGTAAATAGATAGTTCTTGAATGATCTTCCATATTACAATCACAATATCCTCATATAGTATATGAATATGTGTGTATATATGTGTGTATACACACACACGTGCATATGTGCTCAGTCTGTCATGTCTGACTCTTTGCAACCCTGTGGACTGTAACCCACCAGGCTCCTCTGCCTATGGGATTTTCCTGTCAAGAATACTGGAGTGAGTTGCCTGCTTCAGGGGATCTTCCCAATTCAAGGGTCGAACCCTCATCTCCTGTGTCTACTGCATTGGTAGGCAGGTTCTTTACCACGGAGCCACTTGGGAAGCCCATATATAGAAAAGTCTAAAGAAAATAAAACAAACTTGCTCCTCTGTTCAAAAAAGTTGATAAATTACAATGCTCACTGAGTCTAAGGTTTCCTGCACTGAACGTGTTATTAGTCCAAATAGAGTCCCCCGAGGTCGCAGTTTCTCAGATGCATACACAACACTCCATAGATGCGTGCAAAGCAAATTACAAAAGAATTTAACAACCATTATTATAGTACTTTGAGTTACTAAATCTTCACACCCCCCCAAAAAAAAAGTCAAACAGAAACTCAACAACAACAAAAAATATTAAGTAAACTGTTTCCAAAATTGCAAAAAATTAAATATATATATAATGTAAGAGATTTCTAACAAGAAAACATCTCTGCAGTTAACTAAAGGAGGCTAAGGTTTTAAAGAATCATGACAAACTATTTACCATGTGTGAAAAAAGCGACATCAGCGTCGCAGCGCCCATCCACACGATGCCACCTAACAATCAGGTCTGTCAGGGAGAGGCTTCCTCTGAAGCACTTTCTCATCACAAAATGGAACCCCCTCAGCAGAGTCTGTTAGGGAAACCCTTATTTAGAAATCCTGGAAAGGAAGGTTAGAACTGAAGCAGATCCCAGGTGATAAGACTCCTGCCTTCAAAGAGCTCACCATTTTAAAGAAGAATTTCATGTTTCATAAGGAAGCAAAAAAATGAGAATTTAAAGACCATAAAAAATTCCCTCGACCAAGAGTTCATTCTCTTGTCCCATCAAAAAAGGGAGAGAGACAAAGCCTGCCCCGACAAATGCCGTGTGTGCACAGCACGTGTGTGAGCCCGCCCTGGCCCTGCTCCGCTGTGTCTCACAGATTGACCCCCATGAACTACAACTCAGGGTTCCTTTACCAACTGGCTTCTCTCTAGAGCTACATAAAGGGACATGGCAAGACACTGGAGGGCCAAAGAAGGGGTGAAACCCAAGGTCTCTCTTAGCCTCCAGTGATGTCGCTAGCAACGGTCTTAGTAACTAACATCCACACCCACACACACCGTGCCAACTATTTCCAATTTACAAAACACGAACCAGATGTTAAAGTACAAATGAACCCAATTAGCTCAACAAATACTAACCTGGTACTTAATACGGCCTTCTATACCAGCAATTTTACATCTTTTGAATTGGTAATTGACTTGAGCTTGTCTTTTCATATTAAGTGATACTGTTACGAAAATTTGGCCAATATCACATCCAACCAGTCCATCCTAAAGGAGATCAGTCCTGGGTGTTCATTGGAAGTACTGATGCTGAAGCTGAAACTCCAATACTTTGGCCACCTGATGCAGAGAGTTGACTCATTTGAAAAGACCCTGATGCTGGGAGGGATTGGGGGCAGGAGGAGAAGGGGACGACAGAGGAGGAGATGGTTGGATGGCATCACCGACTCAATGAACATGAGTTTGGGTAAACTCCTGGAGTTGGTGATGGACAGGGAGGCCTGGCGTGCTGCGATTCATGGGGTCGCAAAGAGTCGGACACAACTGAGCGACTGAAGTGAACTGAACTGTTGGACCACTGGTATGTTTCTAAGGATTTACCTGCAAATAAAGATTTACCTGCAAATCTGAGCTTCAGTTACCACATCTATTCTGGTATTAATTATACTGATTTAATTTACAAAAGCCTTCCATGGTTTAATTAGAGATGCTTACTGGGGGAGGACTCTTTTGTTGACCATGATGGCTACTCCATTTCTTCTGAGGGATTCCTGCCTGCAGTAGTAGATATAATGGTCATCTGAGTTAAATTCACCCATTCCAGTCCATTTTAGTTCACTGATTCCTAGAATATCAACATTCACTCTTGCCATCTCTTGTTTGACCACTTCCAATTTGCTTTGATTCATGGACCTGATATTCCAGGTTCCTATGCAATATTGCTCTTTACAGCATCGGACCTTGCTTCTATCACCAGTCACATCCACAGCTGGGTATTCTTTTTGCTTTGGCTCCATCCCTTCATTCTTTCTGGAGTTATTTCTCCACTGATCTCCAGTAGCATACTGGGCACCTACTGACCTGGGGAGTCCCTCTTTCAGTATCCTATCATTTTGCCTTTTCATACTGTTCATGGGGTTCTCAAGGCAAGAATACTGAAGTGGTTTGCCATTCCCTTCTCCAGTGGACCACATTCTGTCAGATCTCTTCACTATGACCCGTCTTGGGTTGCCCCATGGGCATGGCTCAGTTTCATTGAGTTAGACAAGGCTGTGGTCCTAGTGTGATTAGATTGACTAGTTTTCTGTGAGTATGGTTTCAGTGTGTCTGCTTACTCCTTGGAAGGAAAGTTATGACCAACCTAGATAGCATATTCAAAAGCAGAGACATTACTTTGACAACAAAGGTCCGTCTAGTCAAGGCTATGGTTTTTCCTGTGGTCATGTATGGATGTGAGAGTTGGACTGTGAAGAAGGCTGAGCGCCAAAGAATTGATGCTTTTGAACTGTGGTGTTGGAGAAGACTCTTGAGAGTCCCTTGGACTGCAAGGAGATCCAACCAGTCCATTCTGAAGGAGATCAGCCCTGGGATTTCTTTGGAAGGAATGATGCTGAAGCTGAAACTCCAGTACTTTGGCCACCTCATGAGAAGAGTTGACTCATTGGAAAAGATTCTGATGCTGGGAGGGATTGGGGGCAGGAGGAGAAGGGGATGACAGAGGATGAGATGGCTGGATGGCATCACTGACTCAATGGACGTGAGTCTCAGTGAACTCCGGGAGTTGGTGATGGACAGGGAGGCCTGGCGTGCTGCGATTCATGGGGTCACAGAGAGTCGGACATGACTGAGTGAGTGAACTGAACTGAAGTGGGGGAGGAGGGGGAGAAAAGTATTGTTATCTCAACACTGTTATTTTGATGATCCCTAATACCCCACTCTAGGTATATATCTTGTCAAATGATTTATTCAATGCTGATATAAAATTTTATCATGTGATGTGGAACTCCTTCCTAAGTGAGATTTGTAAACTTCTGCAATATCCCCAACACAGATATTCTGACTCTGCCATCTATGACTTGTTTGACCTAGGCACATTATTTTACTGCTAAAAGCCCCAGTTTCCACCTCTATGCTAAGTCGCTTCAGTCGTGTCCAATTCTGTGCGACCCCATAGACGGCAGCCCACAAGACTCCCCTGTCCGTGGGATTTTCCAGGCAAGAACACTGGAGTGGGTTGCCATTTCCTTCTCCAATTTTCACCTCTATAAAATGGCTTAATTATACGATCTACGTCATGGGGTTGCTGTGAAGATTAAATCAGATATTCTGATTAAAATGCACAGCATTACCTAGTACATGTAAGAATGCAACAAATGTTAGGTATTGTTTTATTGCCAGCTACAATTTCATGCTAACATGAAAGGAATACAAAAAAAAAAAAGTTGCTGACATAAATTATTTGATTAAAATAATAGTAATAAGTTATTGGTCTAAAATATCCACATCCACATAGAAACCCTATTTTTACCCCTAGCTTTCAACTAAAATTTATAATTGAATTGCTGTATGTCAGTGTTTCCTAAACCAGGCTTCCAGACCAAGAAAAACTAAAATTAGTTAAAAGGGGAAAAGGAAAAGTAATTCAGTGAGCATAGGAATAACATATGAAGCATGAGGTTCTGACAAACATCAAATCCTTAGAGCTCTTTTCACCAGTCCTGTTAAACCCTGAAGAGGCTCATGCCAGAGGCTTTCTTATCCAAGTCCCAGGGCCGCACTGAGAAACAGCCTTGCTAAAACGTGCCGCTCTCTGAATGTCTGCATCCCCCCAGAAGTCATGTTTGAAGCCCTAGTGCGGTGGTATGTGGAGGCAGGGCGCTGGGGAGGTGATTAGTCAGATCAGTCGTGAGAGTAAGGCCCTTTAAAAAGGATTAGTGCCCTTATAAAAGAGAAAGAGACAAGACAGCTCTCAGAAAGAGACAACGCAGCAAGAAGGCAGCTGTCTGCACGCCAGAAAGAGGGCTCTCATCAGAGCCCGGCCACGCTGCACCCTGAGGTTGGACCTCTGAGCTCCAGAACCATAAGAAATACAGTCCTCAAGTCACCCAGTCTATGGTGCTTATCATAGCAGCCCAAACTGACTGAGACAGAACTCAAACAGAATTTTAGGTCTTATCATCTAAGAATCTAGAGTTTTCTATTAAAGATACTTTTATTCTTTTTTTTGATCAAATATCATTTTCTCTTATCATTCAGTATCAGTTTGTTATATATCCAATATATCCAGGGCCTAGTTAAATAAAACTGGAAGATATAATCTTAAGTCTATAGTCTTAAAAAATACATTTCTGCTGCTACTGCTGCTAAGTCGCTTCAGTCGTGTCCGACTCTGTGCGACCCCATAGACGGTAGCCAACCAGGCTCCGCCGTCCCTGGGATTCTCCAGGCAAGAACACTGGAGTGGGTTTCCATTTCCTTCTCCAATGCATGAAAGTGAAAAGTGAAAGGGAAGTCACTCAGTCGTGTCCAACTCTTAGCGACCCCATGAACTACAGCCTACCATGCTCCTCCATCCATGGGATTTTCCAGGCAAGAGTACTCGAGTGGGTTGCCATTGCCTTCTCCAAATACATTTCTAGAACCATGAAAACAAATAATTCTACTTTATACCCCAAGATATATCAATATTTAGTGTACTTCAATAGGACCTTCATATTTACCCACCTTTAAAAGCTAACATTTATTTCTCTATCCTACTGGGTATATTTTTCAAGTGACAGAAGAAAAGATAGAGAGAGGAATACATAAAATAAAAAAGACTGTTAGATCATAGTGGCATACATAATGCTACATAATAACTCAGAATAGACTATAGTAGGTAATTAAATAGAAAATATTTTTATAATGAAGTACACTATCAATCTTCTTGTTTAAGTCTATATATAGTAAAAAAAAAAAGAGCTAAAAATATTGCCTTTTTTCCCTTGTGCTATTAAGATTGTTACCATATGGTCATAGCCAATAGATCCTTAAGTAACTGTATTTATGACTTAAAGAAACAGACCAAAAACTTGGAAGTTTTTGAGGACTGTCCAAGGGATAGGTGAGGAGGGGGAAGTTTTCCAGAGGAAGATTTTCCTATACTTGTTTAATTTCCACAGCTTCCCAGAAAGTTCTCCCTGAGGTCAGGAACTGATGTTCACTGCCCCACACTTGATGCTAAACTAATCAAAAGCACCAGAGGCAGGTCATGCTTTTAAAATCCAGAGGAATAAAAGGGACAGAAGCCACCTGGCAGAGCTGCCCTCCCTCCACCCCTCATCCCTCCCAAAGCGAGAGGCCTGCACTCCCTTCCTTTCAGCACGGCCAACATACTTCATTATCCAGAAGGCTCATCCCCTTAACATAAAGTACTTTCTGCTGCTTTTTCTCAAGTTACGAATGTTATACTTGACTGTTTTCCTTAGATTTGTGGCTTCATAGATACTGATTCCTTCAACATCTTTTCCTTCTTTAAAATACAGAAAATTGGATGTCTGATGCATGGTCTCTCCTTGACACTTTACAATGGCGCAAAGGACTCCAACCAATCACACCTTACATTTGTATATTGTTGCACAGCATGCAAAAGCTCTTTTGTTCCTCATCCCAAACCTGTATGGTAGGTGAGAAAGAAGCTACTGTCATTCATGTTCTCAGACAGAAAATAACTGTCTGGAGAACAGTTGTTAATACTGACTCTGTGAGCAGGGGTGGGTGGAGGAAAAGACGAGAGGGAAACTTGGTTAAATTTCTTGTACAAGGTTTTACAACTGTTAAGTGACAGAATTTAAATCCTTTCCAAATTTTCTGATTCTGGATTTTGTATACACTAATTGACAACTGTTCAAGTCTTAAATGTGACAGAAATTTAATAACTCTAATATATATAACTAAAAAGCATTATACATTTGGATAAAGGAAAAAATATGAGACAGGCATTCATACTATTCATAACTTAGAACAATTAAATGTGTAAACTGAATATCTAGTAGAGACCATGGGAAAGAGAAGTAATAAAATGGATGATAAAATAAAATCATTGTATACCATTCTTTAAAATTAACATATGATTATGTTACTAATATATGTCCACTCAGGATTTAAATTAACTAGTTAATTAATTGAGAAAATGCCATGTGAAATGATAAAAAGTCAAATAATTCACAGATGAATAAGGAAAAAAAGAGTTCCTTCCATACCAAATATTCAATCTTCTTCCTCATTTCTCTGTATCCTTTTAAATATACATTTAAGTGTACACATACATGCATGTGTGCACACACACCCAGAAGCCTTGAGTATACAGCTATTTTTTTTTTCCAGTAAGAATGCATTTGGGCTTTTTTTTTCCAAATCAACACTTATGGATCTACTTTAAAAAAATTTCCCCCAAAATAAGAGCTTAAGATTCCAACTACTAATTCCCCTATCATAGCATTTTTCAGAGAACATATGTACTCCATGTGATTTGGAGTTAGTACTTAAACCATACAAGATTATTTACTTCTTTACTAGAAACTGTATATAAAAATAAAAGCCGTCAACGTTAACTTTGCAGAGAATAACAAAGATTCAAACAGAATGTGATAGTTGAAAATATGCTATTTCTGTCCCTACTACCCAGATAACATCAAAACACAATCCTTGTCTGCCAGAGTAAAACTCAAAAAATGAATTAACATCTGTTAACCCCTTACCACCCATCCATGTGGGCTGGAAAATAGCAAGGCCATCACATAAAACTGACAAGCAGCCAAATCAGATTGGCCACCAGAAAAGTACCCTTCCGAGTATTAGATGGAAAGTACAGCACAAAATTCTTAGAGAATTCAGTAAGCTATCATATTGAAACCTACAGCTGAATATGCTTTGTGACTTAAGATGTACTATGCAACTTCTCAGATACAGAAATAAAAGTGGAGTTTGACTTCCATTTCTAGTCCCCTCACAGGACAACTAGAAAAAAGGGACAAAATATGTAAAGAAATAACCAATTGCAAGCATCAAAGAACTCACAATATAGTCAAGATTTATTGAAAGAATGGCAGGGAAGGAAGTCCAGGTAATACAACCCAAATTTCAGGACACTTCTCCCCTGGGAACCATATAATTCAGAGGGGAGAGCCAAGAGCTGGCTGCTGAGTGGGACTTTGATGCATGGGTCACAGAGGCTGGGACGGGGCCTCTCCAGGGCTGGGAGATCCCTTCTGGGTCCCTCCCTTTGGGCTGTCCCTTAGAGGGGAACACCCTGTCACTTTGGCAACTGGCAGAAGCAAACAGAAATAGATCATATTTATGAGTTATTGATTGCTGCATAAAAATTATTCCAAGCTTACTCATCTAAAACAACAAATATTTCTCTCATCCGCCAGTTTCTGTGGGTCAGAGATCCAGGAGCAGCTCAGCTCAGTGGTTCTGGCTCAGGATTCCAACAGGCTTCTTTCCCAGGGTTGGATGGTGCTGCAGTCGCCTATGCTTAGACTATGTGGAGGGGCCACTTCCAAGTTCAACCACATGGCTGCTTCCAGGAGGCTTCAGCTCCTCACTTTGTGAGCCTCTTTACAATGGCTTCCCCCAGAGCCAGGAGCCAAGAGCAGCAGAGGGAGAACAGCATGGAATTCACATGCTCTCATAACTTAATCTGCAAAGTGACATATCATTACTTCTGCCATTTTCTGTTAGAGTGAAGTTACAAAGTCTAACCACAATCAACAAAGAAGACTGTGCTTTGGATGGGGTCATTGGGGGACCATCTTAGGACCTGGCTGCCTCCTCATCCTAGCCTCAAATGATTTTTTTACAAACAGTGCTGCAAATACAATATCCCCATATTGTGGGAAAATTACCTTGTCAAAGGTAATCAAAGATAAGACAAAAATACAAAAGAATCACAAAGCTTCAGATACTGGAGTTCAGTTGTTAGACAGAGTCTTTAAAAGCTGTATATTTGTTTGTTTTTGTTTTTTTTTTCCATTCTTGTATTACTGAAGTATAGTTGGCTTACACTGCTGTGTCAATTTCTGCCATACAGCAAAGTGATTCAGTTACACATAGACATACATTCCTCTTTTAATATTCTTTTCCATTATGGTTTATCATAGGCTATAGAATACAGTGTGCTATAATGTAGGACCTTGTTGTTTATCCATCTAAATATAAATGGTATTTGGTATGATAGTATATGGTATATTTTTCATACCATACGGTATGTCTCTCCTTCTGACTTACTTCACTCAGTGTGATCATCTCTAGTTGCATCCATGTTGCTGCAAATGGCATTATTTTGTTCTTTTTTAATGTATGAGTAATATTCCATTGTATATATGTACCACATCTTCTTTATCTATTCATCTGTTGATGGATATTTAAGTTATTTCCATATCTTGGCTATTGTGTATAGTGTCGCTATGAATAAAGTTGTGTATTTGTTTTGTTCATGGGGAACAAAAAGTAGATGATGAATTTTTTTTCCAAGATGATGAATTTTAACAGGTAAATCTAAACAAACAAACAAAAAAATCCTAGATTTCAATTTCCAGGCATGATGGTATAACTGGGAGTAGACTTAAGATGTTGTCATAAACAACTGGAAGACTGGACAAAACACAGGAAACAACTCTTCTCAGGCAGGACGAAACTGCCCCCTAAGTAGAGAGAAACAAGGTGAGTGTTACAGTCCCTCAGCCTAGAGAGTCCGGGAAGAAAAGACAGGAGAAGCAAGACACGGGACTCCGGAACCAGACGCGACAGGCTCTCTCATACTCACAGTGAAATCGGCAGTGCTGAAGTCAGCACGTTCACGTCAGCTAAACCCAGTCACTAAGGGTCAGGCAGGGGGCCAGGCGAAGCCTGCATGGGCAGCAGGTGGCTTTCCAGGAGCTTGAGCGACCCATCATTTTAGGGCCAGCAGCATGTCCTGAATGGAGACACTACCTCATTGCTCGAGGCCCCTTGCTGCAAACACAGGCCTGAGAAATAATGCAGGTAAAGAGCAGTCCGGACCTTGCATCCGTGGCACACCCAGCGGACCTACGTGAAGGCTGACCTAGTCTGAAGCTCAGTGTTCCATCAGAGTGAAGCGAGTTACTTAGGCCAGTGTCATAGTTCTGAAAACTGAACTAGTCCTTGCCAACTTAAGAAACCAAACTGTTTATACTCAAAATGTTTATTAATCAAATGAATTAATGCCAGAGTTTAAGCAACTGATCCAAGATTTTACCTTTTTAACTGGAAGAATATAAATATTTATACTTTTATACAAAAGGGAATATAAAATGTAATTAGATTTTACTATAATTAATTTCTTTTTTACTACAGCTTTCTCTACTAGCATGTAAGCAATACTTTGCCAACAATGTTCTTGACTTTGTTGAGAGCCTCATGATCTCTCTCCCAGGTTCACAGGTCAGTGTCTGATACAGAAAGAAAAGTTTTCTAAGTGTTTGGTGTAACATCTATGAAGATTACATGAGATTGTTGCTTTAAAAAAATATGAAAAAAAAAATCCATAGCAAGAGGAAGTTCCAGTTACATCCAGAAATCATTCTAACTAATCTGGTACTATCTATGTTTTTTAACAAGAGAAGACTGAAACTTGTTCATGAATGTAAAATCTATTCATATCTTTATGAAGTATATTAGCAAAGAATAAAAAAACAACATTGGTTTCAGATACCATATGTGTGCTGGTTGCTGAGCTGCCTGATAACTGTGGGTAGAGTTTATATGATAAACTCATATATTTAATTTGAGTGTTGTACAAGTAATGAAGTATTGCCAGGCATGAAAAGATACTATGAGATAGTTCCTATAAGGCATATCTCAATAAGGCATATCTAAATACTTTACTTTTATTAAAACTATATTTCATACTATTTTAATTGTAAATATATATATTCTGTAGCCAATGTAGTCATTTGAACATGACAGCTTAGCTCTTAAAATTTCTAAAACAATGAAAATATTCAAGAGAAGTATAAGCCAACTTTCAAACACTTGTAAGGAGTTTTCAGAAATGTCAAAAGATTATTAATTACTGTTCTTGTAATTATTTCCAGAACAGTACTTAGAATATTTACATGTTTCTGAAACAGTATTTAGTGAAAATACATATTTATAGGTTGAATTCTAATTCAAATGCATGATGAAAATGATACCTCAAGGTAATTTTGAAAACATCATTTATAAAGCAAAACATCTTTTTGTGAAACAAGTGGATTTTCATAAATTAAACTTGTTTAAAATACGGTATATCTTTATATGTCTTATGAATGCTTACACTGTGATATCCAATATCACAATCCCTGAGGCCTGATGAAATCATTCTGTCATATGTTCATGCCAGATTATTGAGTAAGCATGAAAAAAATGTTAAAGACACATGCCCATTTTGTCACTGTGATGTGTAATATCTGGCAGGTACACATTGAAATAAGTCTGACAAGGTAAAGTGTGTTTTAATGCCTGATCATCTTTACTCTGAGAACAGAACCTCATCTGAGTGCTCTCCTATTCAGTATCCACAGTCTTCTCTGATTAGTTGTTTCATATACAAGGATTAGTAACCGTGAGCAGCACTCCAGCCTGACATTCTTACCCAATGACAAGAGATTTTTATTGCACATTCATATTTCATGAGCAGTAATACCACATTTTAAATATTTTAGAATGTTTCTTCAGCTCATGTAGATATAAATCATAAAACAATCAAGACTAGAATGTATAGCAAGATAGTTGAATGCATAAGGTATAATCATATATTGTTGCAAGTTTAAGCATTTTATTTTAAAAGCTTGCCAGAATTTTCTTAGACCACTGACGTTATCTAAAGCTCCCTAACGCAGATTCGATTTTTGCCTGGCCAATTCTCTATATTAACCTTCTGATTTACTCACTGGACAATTTCCTTATGAATGTTTCCTTAAAAGTCTCATCTGCCATATAGTATAGGATTACATTTGCCCTAAGGTCATTTAGAATCTTAAAATGATGGAATATCATTTTAATTTATGATAAAACAACATCAAGTTAAAAAAAATAAGATTAGCCCATTCCATAATTTCCTTATTGCTATTGATACAACGGATTCTCTTTTTTAAAAAAATCCTATGGTCATTAACTCTTTCACTAAATTCACTGACTCCTTCTTTGCATACCAGGTATTACCGCACTAGCCTTAGAAGTAATACTGCCTTACTTAAAGCTATTCATTAAGACAGCAAATACTTACTGTCTACTATCTGCAAGGCATTGCTCAGACAGATAATAGACAATATTAAAAGACAACAAGAAAAAAATGTAGGTAAAGATAAGGAAAGAGTAAAGCCAACCATTAAAATTACCATAACTTACCACATACTTATAGTGGTAAGTAACGGTACTTACCACCAAAATTATATAGTATGAAAAGTATACTTCAATCCAGCCTCCCGACTCAGGAGAATTTATCTTACAGTTATATCTTACAAATATAGAATGATATACAAAAAAGTTTATTCACTGCAGCATTGTAAAACCAAAAGGTAAGAACCCAAGAGTCCATCAATGAAGACTGGTTTAAACAGCATACAGCACTTTTCATTCCTGGTGGCTCAGCTGGCAAAGAATCTGCCTGCAATGCAGGAGACCTGGGGTCGATCCCTGGGTTGGGAAGATCCCCTGGAGAAGAAAGTGGCAACCCATTTCAATATGCTTGCCTGGGAAATCCCATGGAAGGACAGAGGAGCCTGGTGAGTTACCATCCATAGGGTCGCAAGAATCAAACACGACTTAGCAACACCAACACCACCACTTTTCACTAAATGAAAAGCCTGCCTACTCTAAAGTGGAGTGGGCAAGCTCTGTGTACTGAAGTGGAAAAATCTCCAGACTCACCTTTAGGTAAAGAAAGCAATATGTAGAAGAATACACACACATACACACAAGTCTTGGTGAAGAGAGGGGAGAAAGCGAAGTAAGAATACATATTTAAATTTGCTTGTATCTGCATGAAGAAACATTAGAAAAACTCACAAGAAACTAACACAGGAGGCTGAGTCTGAGGTCAAAGATGAACAGTGAGTTGAGCAGATGCAGGAATGGGAGAAAACCTTTTTAACACATAAATTTCTATATTGTTTTTATTTTTGGACATTATTAACACATTACCTATTTAAAAGTTTAAGAAAGGGAAAAAGTATACTATACAATATTATATGATTGCTAGAAGAAAGCTGCAAATTAGCTATAAACTACATGTGTGCTATGTTGCTTCAGTTGTGTCCGATTCTTTGCAACCCTCTGACTACAGCCCGCCAGGCTCCTCTGTCCATGGGATTCTCCAGGCAAGAATAGTGGAGTGAGTAACCATTCCCTTCTCCAGGGGATCTTCCTGACCCAGGGAACAAACCTGCAACTCGTATGTCTCCTCTATTGATAGGCGGGATCTTTACCACTAGCACCATCTGGGAAGCCCCGAACTTCCTACAAGTTAAACCAAATAGAAACTTTGTATTGGTACATGAATTGGAGATAAAATTAAAAATGTTTTTAACTGTTTAGCCAATGGTGAGACCTGAAAGGAGTTTCTTTACTATACACTGAATAACGACATTCTGTCATCTAGAGAATGACAGTCTCACCATCTTTTAAATACATTCTCAGAAGGCTTCAAATCATGTGCCTGCTTATAATTCTGCAATACCCTTCCATTTAATCAAAATAAATCTAAACTTCTTACCATGGTCTGTAACACCCCAAGTGACCCGGCCTCCACCTATCTCTCCTCCCACTCTTCCCCTTAATCATGGAGCTCCAACCACACTGGTTGTCCCCTTACCGTAATAAGCTCCTACCGTAATGAGTTCAGAGTAACATCAGTGCTGTTCCCAAGGTAGTAGTAGCAAAACTGCCTCCTTCTCATTCAGGTCTTAGCTCCTGAGAAGCCCTCCCTTTCTCCTCTAGCTAAAGGTTGCCTCTAGTCACTCTACAGTCCATCATTAGGCTTTACATTCTTTACATCACTTATTATTTAGTCTGCTATTTTTTTTTTTTATTATTTTCATCTTCTGTCTTCTCCCACAAGAAAACAACCCTTGAAATTGTTGACTACTGTATCCTATATCTTGTATATTCAGTTCCTAGAGCAGGGCTTGGAAAACAATGGGTGGCTAATGAATGAGCAAATGGAAATGAATGAGCAACTGAGAAAGAGTAAAAGAAGGAATAAAAAGAAGGAGAGAGGAAGGAGGTTGGAAGAAGAGAGAGAAAGAAAGGCATTTCTTAAACTTCTTTGGCTAATATTAAGTAAGATCTGTCAGTTAATTCTGATTTGTTTTCATGTAAGATTAGACACCAATGGCTTATGCACATTTTCAACCAATGTTAGTTAAGGCCCAAAGTTTTTGATGCCACTGTTTATGTAATCACTCATCTCATAAGCAGGGCTTCCCTTGTGGCTCAGCTGGTAAAGAATCTGCCTGCGATGTGGGAGACCTGGGTTCCATCCCTGGGTTGGGAAGATCCCCTGGAGAAGGAAAAGGCTACCCACTCCAGTATACTGGCTTAGAGAATTCCATGGACTGCAGTCCATGGGGTCGCGAAGTGTCGGACACGACTGAGCGACTTTCACTTTCATCTCATAAGCTACTTATCTCAAGAAAACTCATATTGGAAAAGTCCTAAAATTTTCACCACCATTTGGATTTAGGTTAGATTTATAAGTCAATGGGCATGAGTTTGAGTAAACTCCGGGAATTGGTGATGGACAGGGAGGCCTGGCGTGCTGCAATCCATGGGATCACAAAGAGTTGGACACAACTGAGCAACTGAACTGAACTGATAAGTTATAAATTATATAAATTTAAATATAAATTAAAATGTATGTTTTTCAAAGTATTTCCCCCTCCACACACACAAAAATAATAATAAAGCATCACTAAAGATTCTAAAAGGCAATTTTTATCACTGCATTTTCCCATTGTAATACTTGGTCAAATTTAACTAAAGACCCTTCTAGTATGCTGCTGCTGCTGCTAAGTCGCTTCAGTCGTGTCTGACTCTGTGCAACTCCATAGACGGCAGCTCACCAGGCTCCTCTGTCCATGGGATTCTCCAGGCAAGAACACTGGAGTGGGTTGCCATTTCCTCCTCCAATGCATGAAAGTGAAAAGTCAAAGTGAAGTCGCTCAGTCGTGTCCGACTCTTCTCGACCCCGTGGACTGCAGCCTACCAGGCTCCTCCGTCCATGGGATTTGCCAGGCAAGAGTACTGGAGTGGGGTGCCATTGCCTTCTCCATTCTAGTATAGAAGGTATTATATAAGGATTTTGGATTTGGGCAGCTATACCTAGAATCAAAAGAAGTAACCTAGAAAAGAATCTACTGGATTACTGGGTTTCTGCAGCTGTGCAACAGAAGAAATCTAACATCAAAACTTACTTTCTGTGATAACATGATTCATCAAGGTGACCAATCTACAGACATATCAAATCACTATGTTATTAAGTACCAGAAAGTTACACAGTATTGTAGGTTAATTATGCTTCAAAAATAAACAAATTAATTAAAAAAAAAAGAGAGAGAGATCACAATTGTGGTTATCAGAGGTGGGGGTAATGAGAGGGATGGACTAGATTAAGGGCATCAAAAGGTGTAAACTTTCAGTTACAAGGTAAGTACCAGAGGTGTAATGTACAACATGATTAACAATTAAACTGCTATATGATATACATGAAAGTGGTTAAGGGAGTAAATCCAAAGAATTTTCATCACAAAGGAAAAAATTTTTCTATTTCTTTAATTTTGCATCTATATGAGATAAAGGATGTTCTCTAAACTTATTGTGATAATAATTTTATGATGTATATAAGTCAATCACTATGCTACTCACCTTAAACTTATACAGTAGTATATGTCAATTACATCTCAGTAAAATTAGAAGGAAAAAATTTTACTTTCTTCCAGTCATTTCACAGTGGTTAAAGAGAAGACGACTATAAATGTTTTCTATTTATTGGCCCAGAATTAAACTGCATTTATGTATGTATGTGTGTATATATGTGCTGGGTGGATTTTATAACCATTGCCATGTGGCTTCAGGACACATTGATTTAGTTAAGGTTACACATTAAAAATGTCTCAACTCCACAGTGTCTCTGACAGCCTAGTTTTCCATCAGAATGATTCCACAATCTATACAATGTGTTAAATTACTCACCAAAGATTACTTCCCATTTTTTGCATCTGTTGAGATGCATGGGTTTTATTTATTCCAGCATAGAACTGAAATAAATTATATTTTTAAAAATGTGTTCCTGATAATGCTCTTTTCACGTCATAGATGAGGATACGTGGTGTGAAAGCCTTTCTACCTTCTATCAGACTACGCTTTCCTTTATTTTCAAGGTCAGCTGTAAAAAGAGTTATTTTTCTAACTGAATTAGAAAAGATTTATCTTAGTATCTTACTGGCTGTCCTCAATCACAGATATTTGCTCTTCAGTTAATAAATCCTAAGTCAAATTTAAGATCCACTGACCCTTCAGAAACACATCTGCAGAATCCTATGAGGATGACTCTCTCAGGGAGCAAGCATCTCTGCCATCCCCAGAACTGAAGGCTAGTTACAGTCATGTGCATAGCGTTTGTTCTATGCCTTTTTCATTCTCTAAACTTTAGAGAATGCTTTAGTCTTAGATAGAACTTTTCCCTGGAAGAGTAATTCTTATTAATGCAAATCTATCCCAGATCTTCATAAAAGGTATAGGAAAAATCTACAAGCAGAAGCAGAGAGTAGAAATGCTTGCAGCCCAGATTTTGAAGGTGATATACATTTCACTAAGTGATCTGAACACTGCTGGAGCTTTTAGACTGAAAAATGTAATCATGTTCTTATTTTAGCAGTGATACCATTAAGAAGTCCATGACAAATACTGTATGTCTTATGTCCTATGAGTCTTTAGCAAAAACAACTTGCTATTTAAAGCACCGCTTTGGGCAAAGAAGGTGGTTTGGACTACACAGTTATTAATTAACATGGCAGCGAAGCTTCAGGACATGAAACCACAAAGCAGCTCTCTGGCCGGTTAACAGTGTCATACACACGTAAATAATCCACGATTTTAAAGGCCCTTTTCTCTTCTATACTTTATCCCCTTGACAGCAATTGTAACGCTCTGTACTGAGATCCCTTCCGAGTCTAACATTTGTAATCACAGAATAGTATGACTGCAATCTTGGTACTAATTACTTTTTTCTAAATCACATGAGCTCTGTCATGTTCTAAAAGACCGATGAGACTGTTGCCAGCATGTCAGTCTGCCATGATCCTAACCAAGCAGGTAACACTAAAGTTACACGGGCACTAACTGATAAGCATACACGTGTGCATCCATTCCTCCTGCTGCCAGGAACACCCTGTGGTGTCTTAGCCAAAGGGAACTGCCTCTCCCAAGGCCATGAACTTGCCTCAGAGGCAGCTAAGTGAACTGGAAGGTAGAATGCTGGAAATAACTGAAGCAGAGCAGAAGAAAGAATAAAAAAAAAAAAAAAATGAGGACAGTCTCAGAGACCTCTGGGACAATATTAAGTGCACCAACCTTCGAGTTATGGTGGTACCAGAAGAAGAAGACCAAAAGAAAGGGTCTGAGAAAATACTTGAGGAGATTCTAGTCAAAAATTTCCCTAACATGGGAAAGGAAATAGTCACCCAAGTCCAAGAAGTCCAGAGAGTCCCATACAGGATACACCCAAGGAGAAGCACACCGATACCCCTATTAATCAAACAAATCAAGCCTCAGCTAAGGAGAGATCTGAACGACTCCTGCAACCCAGTGCTCCCAAGGGGAGGCTGAGGTCAACACTGCAGCTGCACCACCATCCGCCTCGGCTCAGCTGCTTCCCTCGCTCGCTTCCAGGTGCTGGTCCCAGGAGCTCTCCCCAGGAAGCGTCCTGTGCGCGTTCCCACCTCAGCATCTGTTCCCAGGCAGCCTGACTCCCCGGCCACTCGCTGGCCAGGGAACGGTGGCTGAGATTCTCAGCGAGTCCGCTGCTAAGTATCCTTGTCCACGAGATAGACAGAGTAGTAGTGCTTTCGATGCACGGTGTTGTGAGAATGAAACAAGTTAATTCACTCAAATCTCTCAGAACAGTGCCCGTGGATAATAAGTATTCAATGAATGCTTACTATGAACTATTACTATGAGTGCATTTTCTTACAGGAAAAGTTTTCATTAAGAAGTGAATTCACAGGCCTTCCCTGGTGGCCTAGTCATTAGGATTCCAGGCTTTCACTGCCATGGCCCAGGTTCAATCCCTGGTCAGAGAAATAAGATCCCACAGGCTGCGCAATGTGCTCCAAAAATTTTTTTAATAAAAAATACATTAAAAAAGTGAATTCCCTTTCATAATATCATTTTTTTCACTTTTCCCTAAGCTATAATCAACAGAATGATGAGGTCAAAAACAATAGGCTATGGTCTACATTATTTCTGATGTTCTAATTATATTAAAATTAATGTGCTAATACTTAAAAAAATTACCATCACATCATCATAATTTACAGGTTATTTATTTTTCAGCAAAGGAATGAAATCATTTTTGTACTCTTTATAAATATTAAAAGAATGAATGAACTCAATGATTTCTATAAACTCATATACTTTAATATAGCAAATCCAACAAAATAAAAAAAGGAAAAACGGAACTTCAATTTAAACTGAAGTCTTAATATTTCAGAGTAACTCTGGACCTTATAGTGTCTGACACTGTGGAGTTCTGATCATCAAAGTTTGAAATTAAACCTTGGAGAATGATATAAAGTTAAGGGTAGGTTCACACAATTGATAAACTGAAAACTTAAAGGAAAAAATTAGTCATGCTTTTTTGCATTTTACGTGGCTATATTTTAAATTAAATTTTTTCAGGATTAGGATGTATTATTTATGGCCATGCCCAATCTCATTATTTGTTAGGGTAAAACGAGTAATCATTTTAAAAGAAAATCAATTTAAATAAGGAAAATTAATACTGCAGACAGAGGGCTCAAATTCTATTTTCCTTTTTATGGTAAATATTTCCTCCATTGCTCTGGAAAATATCACTCCATTCAGTAAGAACCAGTCCCAAGAATAACATCTGGCTTGGTTTCTGTCTCTATTTATAATAGTTATGACTTTTTAAGTGTTTACTATATGCTAGGGTTTTAAATATGTTATCTTTGAATCTCATACTAAGACTTTAAAGTACATATTATTACCCCATTTTCTAGATAAATAAAATGAGGTTCAAAGAACACAGCTTAGAACACACAGAGCCAGACTCAAGTTTCTCTGTGAGCACATAGCTATGAATAAGTCAGCTCATATTCTGCTTAAAAGGATTGGAAAAGTGCATTACAATATTGGCATGCCTTCAAAAAAACAGGAAATTCACTTAGTAAAATTGCTCTCCTTTTTAAGTTTTGAACTGTTTTGTTTGAATTATTATTCAAGGTAGAGAATAAATAGAATAAACTAAAAAGTTGAAATACTGCTATATTCTCAAATCAGTTACCCAATTTCTTTGGATAACAGTGAGAGACACATGCCTTTTAAGACAGCTTTGAGGACTAAATAGCCGATTGTTAATGTGAGATGTTTAAGAAACAAAAAGACTCTAGAAATAACTCTGCTAATATGCAAAATTCATAGCTTCATATTCTGACAGTCTAAAAAGATGCAGTGACAGAGATCATGTTTTTTTTACATGAAATGAGAAGTGTCTGGCACTAAATTGTAACATAAAGAGGATATGAGTTGTCTTGCTTTATTATAATGTTTATTAGTAGCTGTTTCAACGGCAGCAGTGCTTTTCGGAAAGTCGTAGGGATGCTGTAGGAGATGTCCTTTCCTGAAGCAGTCAATACTCGTGTATGTGAGTACCATGCAGATCACTTCATTTTATCACTGAACAAATCCTACTGTTATCATGTACTGGGCACTTGAGTAGGCACTTAGCAGTAAGCACCACAGATAAAGCCTCTGCCATCATCTTTTGAACCTTCAAGGAGCAAAGACACAAATACGGCACAGGTTACTTGTGTGAGGCAAGCTACAAAAGAGGTTTATTGTATAATGTGTATAATCGATGGGTGTTTATAAGACTGACTTAACAAACAGAGGTGAAATGGAAAGCTTAGATCATTAAAGAGGACTTCCTGAGGATGTGATATTTAAATTTTTTTTTTTTTTAAGTGAGAGAAGCTGGAGGAATGGGGACCCAATGGTAGAGATGACAGGACAGCACATTTCAAGCAAAGAGAAAACTGGTGTCTTACGTAGTCAGCTCTGGCTCTCATAGTATACAAACTGGCTGGCTTAAAAAACAGAAATTTACTCTCGAAGTCCTGGAGGCTAGAAGTTGAAGATGAGCATGGTCGGGTTCTTGTGAATTACAGATGGCCTCACACCACAGAGAAAGCAAGTTCTGGTCTCTTCTTATAAAGACACTTATCCCATCACAGGGTCCCATGCTCACGACCTTATCTAAACCAAAATCTCCCAAAGGCCCCACTCCAAGTGGGGTTAGGGCTTCAACGTAGGATGTAGGAGACATAAACATTCAGTCCATAACACAAAGCAAACACCTGAGACAAGAAAGAGTGTAGCACCTTGGTGAGATGTAAAGAGGGTGGGGAGAGTTCCCCAGAGCAAGGACAGAAAAGCAGGGAGAATGGATGAGACAAGGACTTTGAACTTGACCTTACAATAAGTTCATGAGTAATATAATCAGGCCTGTGTTACAGATGCTTTTGAAAGAAAATAATTATCATAGGATGTGTTAGGTTCTAACTGATACATGGTCAGAGAACAATGAACTTACTTAGTAAAAGATAATTGTTGAGATAGGGCTTCCCTGGTGGCTCAGTGGTAAAGAATCCATCCACCTGCTGATGAAGGAGATGCGGGTTTGATCCCCTGGGTCAGGAAGATCATCTGGAGAAGAAAATAGGAATCCACTCCAATATTCTTGCCTGGGAAATCCCATGGACAAAGAAGCCTGGTGGGCTACAGTCCATGGAATTGCAAGAGTCAGATACAACTTAGTATCTAAACAACAACAGAAGTTGTGAGATATTTGGGCTCTAGAATCTTGACTTACGAAAAGAAAAACAGCAAAATTAATTTCTACTTAAACAAAAGCTTCTTTGGCATATTAACACTTAGTCTTAATGATTTTTAATAATCCTAGCTGGTTCCTCACATTTGGACAAGGCTTGCTAAGGACTTATTTTCCCCAAATGGGTCATAGTGAATTACATTTCCCACATATCTCAGCCAAACCTAAATATAGTGGGAAATATTGTTAACCAATTCATAGAGTTGTTTCTATGTTTACTTTTTAATGAAGGATGACCATTTAATTAGGATTCTAGACTTACAGATATATAAGACTATTTATTGAGCATGAGTGAATCTAAAACATACTTAAATGATTTTAAGCTGCTAACTTTCACTAGTAACATTAATTAATCTATGAAAAGCTGAATCAGTAAACATTTGTAGCCATACACATTAGCTTCCACTCAATTGTAATCTAACATATTTTGAATAGGGTAAAATTCTATAGACTTTATATTCAAAGGGGCCTTACTATTAAGTCTTAATCATCTGAATCCCATTGAAATTGATAAAAATTTGAATTTAAGGAGAAAGCAAGAGTTTTGCTTTTGGTATGGCTGAGTACACGCTCACAATGACCTACTTTTTTGCATGAAACAACTATAAACTCCAAATAAAATAGGGAAAAAAAAACCTGAAGACTTTTGGGACTGAATAAAAACAGCAAGATTGTCACAAGGGGTCAAAGAATTGGAAGAATGGATGACTTGCAGTAGGTTTTCCTTTATTTTTAAGTTTAATTTATTCTATTTTTTTTACCCTGTTACCTAAGGACAGGTGTAAGTCATCAATAGAAACACAGTATTCCTGGACTGAAGAATCTTAGTACAGAGGTTAGGGCAACTACAATCATTGGAAAGTGGGAGGGAAATCCCAGATAGGAGAAAGCCTTCTGGGCAAGTCCCAAACTCCATATAAACCCAGTCCAAATCTCCGATTGACCCCCAAACTATACATGTATGGGGCATATTGCAAAAACCCAGTTAAGAAAACTGAACTGAAATTTTCACTGGTGCCCAAAATTCATAGTTTTCAGTTTGAGTCCAACCAAGTTAACTGCCTGCTACAACAAAAATATCAACACTATTCAGAAGAACACAGCAGAATCCAGCGTTTCCACACCATAATGTATACAATGTCCAGAGTACAAGGTAAAATTATTCAATGTATGAGTAACTAGGAAAATGTGATCTGTTTTCAAAATATAAAAAACAAAGAGACCAACCCTAGGATGATCTGGGTGTCAAAATTCAGAAATATTTTATAACTAAATGAAATGAAGACATTTTTGTAATAAATGAAAAGATAGGGGATTTTAGCAGAGAAAGAAACTACAAAATAAACAAAATATAAGTTCTACAAATGAAAAATGCAATACCTGAAATTAAAAAAAAAAATTGTTGGAGGTGCTTAACAGTAGAATAGAGATGAGGAATAAAACAGTGAACTTGAAATTAAAGCAATAGAAAGCATCTGATCTGAAGAACTAAGGATAAAATTATTGAAGATAAAACTGAACACAGACATTAGACTTCAGGTACATTTAAAACCTTAGGAATAGAAAAAATAAAGAATGAGGTAGAAAAAGTTTATTTAAAAATAAAGAGAACACAGCTTCTAGAATGACCTCTCTTTATAAGTGGAATAAGCTTAAATTTTATCCTTTTAAAAAAGGAAAAGTTACCTTCACAAATGACAGACAAAAGTGGTAACTCTACTGCATATGTTAAAGTGGATTTAGAGAAATAATAGCAAAGCAGCATCCTTAAGGGGCTTCCTAGGTGGCTGAGTGGTAAAGAATCTGCCTGCAATACAGGAGACCCAGGTTCAATCCTTGGGTCAGGAAGATTCCCTGGAGAAGGGATTGGCTTCTTACCTACTCCAGTAAGGTGTTATGAATTTAGAAAAGAGCACAATTGTACTTCTCAGCATACATGGCAAAAAGGAGTATTACCATGTTCAAAAAAATTTATCTTTCTTTTAAAACATACTAAGATTCCAAGATTTTGTAATATTAGAAGTATACTGTAATATACACAGAATTCTATTTTAATGCAAGTAAGGAAATTACCTAGCGTACATTAGTTGGTAAGTATCAAACTTAATAAATTGCCCTTCCTGTCACCTCTCCTCTTTATGCTCCACACTGACAGACAGACATAAGCATGACAATTAGATTCTACACAGGAAAACACCACATAAAAGATTTTGTAAGATGAGTCCAGGAAATCAAGTACCTGCCAACACTGAAATACTGTGCTCTTGTTTATTCATAATATAACAGAACAGCCTTTGTATTATTTTTAACAGCTCAGTACTTAAAATAACACATACTTCAAAGGCAAGTAAACAGTGCATAAGCTTAGATGGGTCTTTACCTCAACACTGGGTTCTTTTATAATAGACATTCTTAAAAACTAGACAAGTCAACCTCTTTGTAAATAATAACTTCCTCTGTGTTTCCAAATGTAGAAATCAAAAGAAGTATACAATATGAGAAGTTTATAACTAGACAACTGCTGAAAATCAAATAGTAAGTCTACTAATGGTAAGCCTAGAAATAACATTTAATCTCTTGAAAATGTATCCGTAACACTGGCTACTTCTACATACTTAATATAAATGAAAAACAAAAGAACTTTCAGAATACTACGAGCAGAAAAACTTTTAAAGGTAAATGACAATCTCTTGTATTAAACAGAGTTTTTAAATTAACAGCCAGGAGTCAAACCAGGATGAGAAATCGCCTCAGGTCCTGTTTCGTTCTTTACTCCCTGCTAACCTTGTGAGCACCAGCCATACTATAAGTCCTACTCACTTTTTGCCACAATAGATTCCTCAGAAGCATCAAGTGGATAGGATTTTCTTGTCTGATGATCTAGTATGAAGTAAACAATAGGGGCTTCCCAAGTGGCTCGGTGGTAAAGAAACGGCCTGCAGATGCAGGAGCCTCAGAAGATGCAGGTTCCATCCCTGGGCCAGAAAGATCACCTGGAGTAGGAAATGACAACCCACTCAAGTATTCTTGCTGGGCTAATCCCATGAATATAGGAGCCTGGCTGGATACAGTCCATGTGGTCTCAAAGAGTTGGACTTGACTGAGTAACTAAGCGTGTGCACACACACACACCCACACACACACAGACACAAACCAACAATACCATCCCCCAAAATCAACAATTAAAAATTACCACCATACTTTAGAATAGAAAACATAGGCTAAATTTCTATAGTTGTTGTTGTTCAGTCACTAAATTGTGTCCAACTTTTTGCAACTCCGTGGGCTGCAGCATGCCAGGCTTCCCTGTCCTACACTATCTGCCAGAGTTTGCTCAAATTCATGTCCATTAAGTCAGTGATGCTATCTAACCATTTTATCCTCTGCCATCCTCTTCTCCTCTTGCCTTCAATCTTTCCCAGCATCAGGATCTTTTCCAATTAATCAGCTCTTTGCAGCAGGTGGCCAAAGTACTGAAGCTTCAGCATCAGTTCTTCCAATGAATATTCAGGGTTGACTTCCTTTTGCATTGACTGGTTTGATCTCCTTGCAGTCCAAAGGACTCTCAAGAGTCTACCCCAGCACCACAATTCAAAAGCATCAATTCTTCGGCACTCAGCCCTCTTTATGGTCCAACCCTGACATCCATACACGACTACTGGAAAAAGCATAGCTTTGAACACACAGACTTTTGTCAGCAAAGTGATGTCTTTGCTTTTTATTTTTTATTTTAAATTTTATTTTATTTTTAAACTTTACAAAATTGTATTAGTTTTGCCAAATATCAAAATGAATCCACCACAGGTATACATATTCTGTCTAGGTTTGTCATAGCTTTCCTTCCAAGGGTCAAGCATCTTTTAATTTCATGGCTGCAGTCACCATCTGAAGGGGTTTTGGAGCCCAGAAAAATAAAATTTGTCACTGTTTCCACTTTTTTCCCTTCTGTTTGCCATGAAATGATGGAACTGGATGCCATGATCTTAGATTTTTTTTTAATGCTGAGTTTCAAGTCAGCTTTTTCACTCTTCTCTTTCACCCTCATCAAGAGGTTCCTTAGTTCCTCTTCACTTTCTGCCATTAGCATGGTATCATCTGCATATCTGAGCATGCTTAGTCACTCAGTCATGTCTGACTCTTTGCAACCCCATGAGCTATAGCCTTGCAGGCTCCTCTACCCATGAGGATTCTCCAGGCAAGAATACTAGAGTGGGTTGCCTTGTCCTCCTCCAAGGGATCTTCCCAACCCAGGGATCGAATCCAGGTCTCTTGCATTGCAGGCACATTCTTTACCATCTGAGCCACCAGGGAAGTCCAAGAATACTGGAGTGGATAACCTATCCCTTCTCCAGGGAATCATCCCAACCCAGGAATCAAACCAAGGTCTCCTGCATCACGGATGGATTCTTTCCCAGCTGAACTACCAGGGAATCCCATATAAAGGGAACCACCATTGACTCATCTGTTGTCTGGGTTGCAGCGCTGTGCTATGCTTAGTCGCTCAGTTGTGTCCTGACTCTTCAGGACCCCATGGACTGTAGCCCACCAGGCTCCTCTGTCCACTGGATTTCCTAAACAAGAATACTGGAGTGGGTTGCCGTGCCCTCCTCCATATCTGAAGTTGCTGATATTTTCCCTGCAATCTTGACTCATACAGCCTGATGATGTACTCTGCATAGAAGTTAAATAAAGAGGGTGACGATGTGCATCCCAGTCAGTTGTTCCACATGCAGTTCTGTTGCTTCTTGCGCTACACACTGGTTTTTCAGAAGACAAGTAAGGTGTCCTGATGTTACCATCTCCTTAAGAATTTCCCACCGTTTGCGTAATCCCCACAGCCAAAGGCTTTAGCATACAAAATGAAGCAGAAGTAGACGTTTTTCTGGAATTCTCTTGTTTTCTCTATGATCCAGCGAATGATGGCAATTTGATCTCAGATTCCTCTGTCTTTTCTAAATCCAGCTTGTACATCTGGAAGCTCTTGGTTCAAGTTTAAGCTAGCTTGAAGGATTTTGACCAGTACCTTTCTAGCAGGTGAAATGAGCACAATTGTACGGTAGCTTGAACATTCTTTGGCACTGCCCTTCTGTGAGATTGAAATGAAAATTGACTTTTTTCAGTCCTCTAGCCATGGCTGGGTTTTCCAAATTTGCTGTCATATTGATTGCAGCACTTTCACAGCATCATCTTTTAGGATTTGAAATAGCACAACTGAATTTTCATCACCTCCACTAGCTCTGTTTCTAGTAATGCTTCCTAAGGCCTGCTAGACTTCACACACCAGGATGTCTGGCTCTAGGTGAGTGACCACACCATGGTGGTTATCCTGGCCATTAAGATCTTTTCTGTATAGTTCAGTGTATCCTTGACACCTCTTCTTAATCTCCCCTGCTTCTGTTAGGTCCTTACAATTTCTGCCCTTATGGTGCCCAGTCTTGCATGAAATGTTCCCTTGATATTTCCAACTTTCTTGAAGAGATCTCTAGTCTATCCCATTCTATTGTTTTCCTCTACTTCTTTGAAGTGTTTTTCCTCTTATCTTTCTTGTTATTCTCTGGAACTCTGCATTCTGTTGGGTATATCTCTCCCTTTCTCCCTTGCTTTTTGCTTCTCTTCTTTCCTCAGCTATTTGTAAAGCCTCCTCAGACAACCACTTTGCCTTCTTGCATTTCTTTTTCTATGGCATGGTTTTGGTCTCTGCCTCCTATACAGTGTTACTAACCTCCACTGGTAGTTCTTCAGGCACTCTGTCTACCAGATCTAATCCCTTGAATCTATTCATTACCTCCACTGTATAATCATAAGGAATTTGATTTAGGTCACATCTGAATGGTTTTCCCTACTTTCTTCAATTACAGTGTGAATTTTGCAATAAGGAGCTGATGATGTGAGCCACAGTCATCTTCAGGTCTTATTTTTGCTGACTGCAAAGAGCTTCTTCCATCTTTGGCTGCAAAGAATATCATCAATCTGATTTTAGTGTTGACCATTTGGTGATGTCCATGTGTAGGGTCATCTCTTGGGTTGTTGGAAAAGGGTATTTGCTATGACCATTGTGTTCTCTTGACAAAACTCTGTTAGCCTTTGCCCCACTTCATTTAATACTCTAAGGCCAAACTTGCATGTTACTCTAGGTATCTCTTGACTGTCTACCTTTGCATTCCAGTCCCCTATGATGAAAAGGACATCTGTTTTTGGTGTTAGTTCTAGAAGGTCTTGTAGGTCTTCACAGAAACAGTCAACTTCAGCTTTTTCAGCATCAGTGTTTGGGACAAAGTGTTTGGATTACTATGATATTGAATGGTTTGCCTTGGAAACGAACCAAGATTATTCTGTCATTTTTGAGATTGCACCCAAGTACTGCATTTGGAACTCTTTTGTTGACTATGATGGCTATTCAATTTCTTTTAAGGGATTCTTGCCCACCGTAGTAGATATAATGGTCATCTGAATTAAATTCGCCCATTCCCATCAAGTTCATTGAATCCTAGAATGAGATGTTCACTCTTGCCATCTTCTGCTTGATCACCTCTAATTTACCTTGATTCATGAACCTAACAGTCTAGGTTCCTATGGAATATTGTTCTTTATAGCACTGGACTTTACTTTCCCCATCAGACATATCCACAACTGAGCGTTGTTTCCACTTTGGCCCAGCTACTTCATTCTTTATGGAGCTGTTAGTAATTGCCCTCTGCTCTTCCTCAGTACCATACTGGACACCTTCTGATCTGGGGGTCTCACTTTCCAGTGTCATATCTTTTCGCCTTTTCATACTGTTCATGTTCATGTAAGAATACTGAAGTGGTTTGCCATTCCCTCTTCCAGTGGACCATGTTTTGTCAGAACTCTTCACTATGACCCATCTGTCTTGGGTGGCCCTACATGGCATGGTTCATAGCTTCCTTGAGTTATGCAAGCCCCTTTGCCACAACAAAGCTGTGATAAAAGTAAGCATAACCAAATAACTTACTGGCTACATTAAATATCTCAATATATTGACTTCATATACTATACATAAAAATACAACTGGAAAAAAAATTTACCTTAATATAACAGTACAGCATCATTTTATATGAGGAAACTTTATCATTCAAGGATTTTTGTATCTGTGGGTGATCCTGGAACCAATACACCCCAAATACCATGGGATGACTGAATTTAATCTCTAAGTTTCCAATTTGATATGCAAAAGAACTTCTACGGAATGATCTGCTATGTTCAGCTTTCTTAAAGGAGGTAGCCAAATAAATTTTAATTGATGTCATTTTTTTCTTTCATTGTATCTGTTTTCTGTCATTATTCACTTGAATGAATGAAATTATTCAAAACCACTCAATGCGCATCAATAAATGTTTGTTAAAGAGTACTGTAATGATATTATTCCCCTTGATTTTAATTAAAGGAAATTCAAAATATGTCTTCTTGCCCTTTGCCCAACTTCCACTACTGAATGAAAATGAGAATTTCTCAGGATGAGCAATAAGAAAATGATATACAAGTCAGCCACATCCTAGGATGTCAATGTTTTCCTCTTTTGCTAGGATAATTTACATCTGAAGAGTCAAATACAGCAGGATAAAGCCTGGTGGTGCTTCTTTCTTATGAAATACACTTGAACTTGTGCAATGGGGAGGGAAGGGGGCACAGCATAGCCTTTAAAAGAATGACATAGCACAAGAACACAACATAAACTGATTAGAATCACATGGATCCAAGATGGCAAGCAAGTGAACTTCAACTAGACCCTGGTCTTCAGTATACATTCATTGTAACACATCAGCAAGCTAAATGACATGCCTAGAGGTGCCCTGACAGTTAAGACCAACCCTCAAAGGCCAAAAAGTAGGTGATGGCCTAATTCCTGGAAATCTCTGCCCCTTCCTCAACACAGTTGGAATAATCCTCCCACTCATGAGCCTGTGAGATTAACCAGCCCATAAAAGCTAACCACACTACATTTTGAGGTCGCTCTCGCCTCCTGCAGTGGCCCACATTCTTGCCCCAGCAGTGTGTCTCTCCCAAGGCTGCTCTTGCCTTTTGAGATGGTACACACTCTGTGGAGTGTTTCTCTCTAAATAAATTCACTTCTTACCTATCACTTTGTCTCTCATTGAATTCTTTTTTCCATGAGACATTAAGGACTAGAACTTCATCAGGTGGTAAGTTTGTGGCCTCAGTTGAAAGACTGTGCATGTTGGCTGGGCAAGTCCTGGTCTCTTGGGTTTGAGTTTCAAACTGGGTTTTGACTGGGTGTGAGTCCTGGCACATATGTGCAAGTTCCAATCTGAGGTGAATGGTTTCACTTGGAAGGCCAGAAACATGTCCAGGGTCATACATACATGCCCTAGGTCTGGTGAATATGACCAGAGATGAACTGTGGAAGAATATCAGAGATCAGGCTACTCTAATCTTTATTTTCAACCAAGAAGGTCAAGGCATCCTCAAGGCCCAGAAGGCTCTAGTGGCTCTCCATGCTAAGAAGCAGACTAAAGCTGGGACTAAAGGTCTACATAGTATTTAAGACAGTGAGCCTTCCTAGAGTGCCATCTATGTTACAGGTTCATATTTCTATCCATTTAACATGACTAGCCACAGAGGTTTTTAAAACAGAACACTGACCTTTCTTTTACTCTCACTCAACTTTTCAGTTTGTGAAAAGTTAAAGGTGAAGTGAACATACACATAATAAACTTTCCTGGGAGTTTACCATGTGGCAGACAACACTCTCTACCCTGCGTACATATCATCTCATTTAATCTCCTCAACAGCCCTGTGAGGTCACTCCTATTATCATCCCTATTTTATGGATGAGAAGATTGAGGCTTACAAAGGTTTGGGAACTTGCTCAAGACCAGTTACAGAGCTGAAATATAAACCCTGTTCTGTCTGGCTCTACAGGACAAGCTTTTCACCACTAGATCACTCTTCTGCTGTCCAAATCAAGGACACCTAAAAATCATGAGCAGCAGTAAAGCTCTTCCATCTTCTCTATTAGAGAAGATCCACACACTTCATCAGTGGGGCAATCTGAAATTTGTCTTTTTATGGGAAAATGGTAAACCCTGAAATGAAGCTAACAGCATGCATGGGCTTTTTATAATAAAAGGAAATTCAAAACAGAATTTTGAAGAAAGACAGTGCCCCATTGCATACACAAGGTAGGGCTAGTATGCCTAGAGGCCACAGAGTCAAAAGGTAAAAGCAGCAAGATTAAACAATCAAGATTAAGACATTTTTGTCTGTTTGATGCAATATCCTATTATACCTGATCCAAGTTTGGAGTACAAAATGAAGCAGGGCAAAGGCTAATGGAGTTTTCCCAAGAGAACACACTGGGCATAGCAAACACTCTCTTCCAAAAACAAAAGAGACAACTCTACAAATGGACATCACCAAATCAGTTCAGTTCAGTTGCTTAGTCATATCCGACTCTTTGAGACCCCATGGACTACAGCATGCCAGGCTTACCTGTCCATCACCAACCCCCGGGGGTCTGCTCACAATCATGTCCATCAAGTCAGTGATGCCATCAAACCATCTCATCCTCTGTCAGCCCCTTCTCCTCCCACCTTCAATCTTTCCCAGAATCAGGGTTTTTTCCAACAAGGCAGTTCTTCTCATCAGGTGGCCAAAGTACTGAAGCTTCAGCTTCAGCATCAGTCCTTCCAATGAATATCCAGGCCTGATTTCCTTTAGGATTGACTGGTTTGATCTCCTTGCAGTCCAAGGGGCTCTGAAGAGGTTTCTCCAGCACCACAGTTCAAAAGCATGAATTCTTCGGTGCTCAGCTTTCTTTATGGTCCAACTGTCACATTCATATATGGCTACCAAAAAATTAGAGCTTTCACTAGATGGACCTATGTTTGTAAAGTAATGTCTCTGCTTTTTAATATGCTGTCTATGTTGGTAATAGCTTTTCTTCCAGGAGCAAGCCTCTTTTAATTTCATGGCTGAAGTCACCATCTGTAGTGATTTTGGAGCACAAGAAAATAAAGTCCGTCCCTGTTTCCATTGTTTCCCCTTTTATTTGCCATGAAGTGATGGGACTGGATGCCATAATCTTCATTTTTTGAACGTTGAGTTTTAAGCCAGGTTTTTCACTCTCCTCTGTGACTTTCATCAAGAGGCTCTTTAGTTTCTCTCCTGATTTTGGTACTGACATCACCAAATGGTCAATACCAAAATCAGACTGATTATATTTTTTGCAGCCGAAGATGGACAAGCTCTATACAGAAAGCAAAAACAAGACCAGGAGCTGACTGTGGCTCAGAACATGAACTCCTTATTGAAAAATTCAGACTTAAATTGAAGAAAGTAGGGAAAACCACTACACTATTCAGGTATGAGGTAAATCAAATCCCTTACAGTTACACAGTGGAAGTGACAAATAGATTCAAGGGATTAGATCTGATGGATAGAGGTTCCTGCAAAATGATGGATAGAGGTTCATAATACTGTATAGGAGGTGGATATCAAAACCACCCCCAAGAGAAAGAAACACAAAAAGGCAAAATGAGGAGACCTTATAAATAGCTGAGAAAAGAAGATAAACTAAAGGGAAAGGAGAAAAGGAAAGACATATCCATCTGAATGCAGAGTTCCAAAGAATAACCTGGAGAGATGAGAGAGTCTTCCTAAGTGATCAATGCAAACAAAGAGAGGAAAGCAAGAGAATAGGAAAGACTAGAGATGTCTTCAAGAAAATCAGAGGTAGCAAAGGAACATTTCATGCAAAGATGGGCTCAATAAAGGACAGAAATGGTATGGACCTAACAGAAGCAGAATATACAAAGAAGAGACAGAAATGGTATGGACCTAACAGAAGCAGAAGATATAAAGAAGAGGTAGCAAGAATACACAGAAGAACTATAGAAAAAAAGATCCTAATGACCCAGATAACCATGATGGTGTGATCACTCACCTAGAGCCAGACATCCTGCAGTGCAAAGTCAAGTGGGTCTTAGGAAGCATCACTATGAACAAAACTCGTGGAGGTGATAGAATTCCAGTCAAGCCATTTCAAATCCTAAAAGATGATGCTGTGAAAGTGCTGCACTCAATATGCCAGCAAATCTTAAAAACTTAGCAGTGGCCACAGGGCTGGAAAAGTTCAGTATTCATTCCAATCCCAAAGAAAGGCAATGCAAAAGAATGTTCCAACTACTGCACAATTGCACTTATCTCACATGCTAGCAAAATAATGCTCAAAATTCTCCAAGCCAGGCTTCAACAGTACGTGAACCATGAACTTCCAGATGTTCAAGCTGGATTTATAAAAGGCATAAGAACCAGAGATCAAATTGCCGACATCTGTTGGATCACTGAAAAAAGGAAGAGAGTTCCAGAAAAACATCTATTTCTGCTTTATTAACTACGCCAAAGCATTTGACTGTATGGATCACAACAAACAGAAAAATTCTTCGAGATGGGAATACCATACCACCAGACCTGCCTCCTGAGAAATCTTATGCAGGTCAAGAAGCAACAATTAGTACTAGACATGGAAAAACAGACTGGTTCCAAATCAGGAAAGGAGTATGTCAAGGCTGTATATTGTCATCCTGCTTATTTAACTTATATGCAGAATACATCATGCGAAATGCCGAGCTGGACAAAGCCCAAGCTGGAATCAAGATTGCTGGGAGAAATTCAGTAATCTCTGATACACAGATGACACCATAATTCTGGTGGAAAGCTAAGAAGAACTAAAGAGCTTCTTGATGAAAGTGAAAGAAGAGAGTGAAAAAGTTGGCTTAAAACTAAACATTCCGAAAAGTAAGATCATGGCATCCAGTCCCATCACTTCATGTCAAATAGATGGGGAAACGATGGAAGCAGTGGCGGACTTTATTTTGGGGAGCCCCAAAATCACTGCAAATGGTGACTGCAGCCATTAAATTAAAAGACGCTTCCTCCATGGAAGAAAAGCTATGACTGACCTAGACAGCATATTCAAAAGCAGAGACATTACTTTGCCAAGAAAGTTCCATATTGTCAAGGCTATGGTTTTTCCAGTAGTCATGCATGGATGTGAGAGTTGGACTATAAAGAAAACGGAGGGCCAAAGAATTGATGCTTTTTGAACTGGGGTGTTGGAGAAGACTCTTGAGAGTCCCTTGGGCTACAAGGAGATCTAACCAGTCCATCCTAAAGGAAATCAGTCCTGAGTATTCACTGGAAGGACTGATGCTGAAGCTGAAACTCCAATACTTTGGCCACCTGATGCAAAGAGCAGACTCATTGGAAAAGACCCTGATGCTAGGAAAGATTGAAGGTGGGAGAAGGGGACACAAAGGATGAAGTGTTTGGATGGCATCACTGACTCAATGCACATGAGTTTGAGTAAACTCCTGCAGTTGGTAACAGACAGAGAAGCCTGGCCTGCTGTGGTCCATGAGGTCGCAAAGAGTTGGACGCGACTGAGCAACTGAACTGAACTGAACTCCTTGGAAGAAAAGCCATGACAAACCTAGACAGCATATTAAAAAGCAGAGACATTACTTTGCTGACAAAGGTCCATATAATCAGATCTATGGTTTTTCCAGTAGTCACGTATGGATGTAAGACTTGGACCATAAAGAAGACTGAGTACCGAAGAATTGATGCTTTCGAATTGTGGTATTGATGAAGACTCTTGAGAGTCCCTTGGACAGCAAGGCGATCAAACCAGTGAATCCTAAAGGAAATCAGTCCTGAATATTCATTGGAAGGACTAATGTTGAAGCTCTAATACTTTGGTCACCTGATTTGAAGAGTTGACTCATTTGGAAAGACTCTAATGCTGGGAATGATTGAGGGCAGGAGGAGAAGGGGGCGGCAGAGAATAAGATGTTGGATGGCAGCACTGACTGAACTGACATGGGTTTGAGCAAACTCCAGGAGTTAGTGAAGGACGGGGAAGCCTGGCATGTTGTAGTCCACGGGGTTGCAAAGAATCAGACACAACTAAACAACTGAGCAATGGCAATGTGACCTAGTAGTTCCACTTCTGGTTATTCCTCCAAAGAAAATGAAAACATTAATTCAAAAAGAAACATGTTCTTCTTTGTTGACTGCAAAACTATTTACAGTAGCTGAGATACAGAAACAAAGTAGATGTCCAACAACAGATGGATACAAAAGATGTAGCATATATACATACACATATATACACACATATAGTGTGTGTGTGTATATATATATACTGGAATATACTGTATATATATATGTGTATATATATATATATACTGCCATAAAAATAATGAAATCTTGCCATTTGTGGCAACATGGATGGACCCAGAGGGTATTATGCGAAATTAAATAAGTTAGAAAGAGAAAGACAAATACCATGTGATTTCACTTGTACGTATAATCCAAAAACCAAAGTAAAACAGAAACAGACTTATAAGTACAGAGAACAAATTGGTAGTTGCCAAAGGGGAATGAGGTGGGGGGTTTGTGAAATAGGTAAAGGGGACTAATAGGTAAAAGCTTCCTGTTATAAAATAATAAGTCTCGGGGATATAATGTACACACAGGAAATACAGTTGATAATATTGTAACAACTTTGTATGATGATGGATCGTAACTGGATTTATTGTGGTGACCGTTTTGTAATGTATAAAAATATTGAATTGTTATGCTGAACACCTCAGACTAATATCATAGTGTATGTTAATTACAACTCAATACAAAAAAGACAGCAAGTTACTCTGTAGATCAGAATCATGCCCTGCACAGCTGAGCGGGGTCAGGCGGTGACCCTGAGTTCAGGTGGTGCTTGGTACACGTGGGGTGAACCCCTGAGGACCCTTCACACCAAGGTCTTTGCCACACATCACATTGCCTGGTCTTTCTGCGACTCTCACAGCGGTGTTTTTGCGGAAAGGATGAGGGGGAAGAATAGCTATTGAAAGGTCATCTGAACCTTCCTTTAGGACAGGTGGGATTCTATAAGCCCATAAGGGGATGTTTCAAGCTTCCAATGTAAGCAAAACAGATTTCTCCCTTCAGTATAAGACACATACATCTGACTGAAAACTGAAAATTTGAAATCTTTTCTGCTACTTTTTCCATCTTTTTATGTGAGAGAATTTTATTTGAAATGTCATTTTTAATTAGTCTTCAGCATCCACTATATCCAGCAAAATAGTTGTCTTTATCATTTCTATAAGTTTTCTTTACTAGCTTTTAATAATAAATAACACATATCCAGCACCTAATGTGAATAAAGCATTATTTTAAGCATATACATACTAATTCATTACACACAAAAAACTCTATCAGGCTGAAGCCATCATTATCTGTATTTCCCAGATGAGGACAAGAGGCTCAGTGCCCAAGGTCACAGGGACAGAAAGTGAGGCTGAGATTCAATCCAGGCGCACTGACCGCGCAGTCTAGCCGTATCTTTCACCACTGCTCGAAGCCTAATTTTAGTCTTCAAAGCTAAGAACTTTTGAAGTGTAACATTCGTCATCTTTCTCTAGTTCTAGAATCAAGAATGAGACAAAGTCTGGCAAGTTCTATATTGAGTGTAGGTAGAGATGCATCCCACAGATTCCAGGATATACCCCTCCTATGACATAGCCAAACAAATTATATGATCATCTTGCTCAAGCAGGAAAAGAGGAAAGGAAGTGAAGCCAGCTTACTGATCTTGGGCAGCAGCTTGATGGGGACAAGGAGAGGAAGGGTACCAAAATGAAACTGCAGAGAAATCTAGAGCCAGTCTCTAGCACCTAAACATATCATCGAGAACTTCCCTGGCTAGTCCAGGGGCTAAGAGTTTGCCTGCCAATCAGCGTACACAGTTTTGATCCCTGTTCTGGGAAGATTCCACATGTCATGGAGCAACTAAGCCCTCGTACTGCAACTGCTGAAGCCCACATGCCTGGAGCCCCTGCTCCACAACTAGAGAAGCCCCCACAATGAGAAGCCCACCACAGCGAGAGAGGAGTCCTTGCTCACCATAACTAGAGGAAGCCCATGTGCAGCAATCAAGACCCAGCATAGGCATAGATAAATAATAAAATAATAAATCAGGCTATCAAAGCAAAGCCGAAGCACACACAGCACATGCAGGAACTGTAATGTAAGGCCAGCAGAAGAGAGATAATCAGAGAAGATGACAGCCTGCAGGCAATCCAGACACATCCTGGAGATGGGCGCAAATGACCACTGGGGAAATCTCATATGCTTTCAGCACATGTGCACAGATAGGTCAGGTCCATTCACAAGAGCAGGAATAAGATAGTAATATACAGTAATAAGTTCTATGACCATCAAAGCTGGCACACAGGATGTACATACGTAAACTTCTATGTAAGATAAGTGGTAAGAGTATGTAGTAAGGTGAGGGATAAACAAGGCAATTCAGACCATAAAATTCCAAAGGATCAATAATATATGCAGGAAATTAACTTTACAATAAAGTTAACAGACACACAAATAAAACATCAAGAAAGTAAAAACCTTGACTAGCTGTAACCCTGACTAGTAATTCTTTTTATTATGGTCTTCAATACAATTTAACAAAAATATTGATCTTCTAGTATATGTGATTGAGGACACGAGGAATTACAGGGACTCCAATGCAATTAAATTGCAACTGCACAAGGTAATCGACATCCATCATCTTACTAACACAAGCAAACAACCGCAGTACCATAAGGAGCATCAAGAAAAGAGCTGGTCAGGACAAGGAAATGTTTCAAGGAAGGAGGTGGCATTTGAGATACACCTAAAATCTCTCCAGTGAAAAGGACAGGCGACGGAAGACGGAATGATGTGGACAGAACTAGGGTGGTGACAATGGGTTTAAGTGAAAGGACCAAAGTAAGAAACCCTGCAGCCCTTGGCAGCCAGTGTGGTCAGATTCAGGGAGAAATCAAAGATGAGAGGAAACATCTTCCTTTATAGAGTATCTTAATCCCAGCCTGGCACTAGGGCAGCCTCTTGAAAGAAGACCTCACACTGTTCCTGAGGACCACCTACTTCAGCATCTCCTGCCATCATCACCACCCAGGCTTCAGGAGAGGGGCTGCAAGCCCTGAACACTCTGACTAAAGCTAATTAATAATCCTTCCCTTAAATCATTGCACCCCCAGCAGTGTTTTACATTCTCCACTTTTACCTCCACAGTACAGCTGAGACAAAACCAACATATTTGGGAAGAATTTACTAAAGGCTGATAGTGAAGTTACTCAGTCGTGTCCGACTCTTTGTGACCCCATGGACTGTAGCCTACTATGCTCCTCTGTCCATGAGATTTTCCAGGCAAGAGTACTGGAGTGGGTTGCCATAGGGATTGATAAAAGGGAAGAAACCCCCAAAGATACAATGAATCAGAAACAAGATAGAGGTTAGCCCCCTGAGCCCATAGAGCACAGGTGGCATCAGGCCTTCCCATCTCCACATCTTTCCAGATGGTAGATACTGTGTTTAATGACCAGGCACCCCTCAGAGTCAGGCTCCTCAGAGTCAGCCCAGGATAGCAAACACATGAGCACAGCCTGCGCTGTCTCCCATGCCCCACTGTGGAATCTGCTTTTTACCTAATCAACTAATTAGTCAATTATATGAGACCTGATCTTGCTCTTCACCCTTATAATTCTCAACAATGAAAACCACAGCCACTCCAACAAACAGCAAAACACATACCCCACACACATACCAAATGCATTAACACAATCATAGAAAGGATCCATTAAAAAATATAGGAAGTGTTTAAAAGGAGCTGATTAGTGAAGACAGGGGTGGGGGGGAGTGAGAAAGAAAGAGTCAAAGGAAAATGACCTTGGTTTGTGAAGTGGTCGATTTTGAAAAGTCAAAAATACATCCAGGCAGAGATACATAGCAGGTAAAGAAATGAGGTGTCTGTGCGTGTGTGTGTTGCTCAGTCATGTCTCTTTGGGAACCCATGGTCTGTCCATGGAATTCTCTAGGCAAGAATACTGGAGTGGGTTGCTATTCCCTTCTCCCAGAGATTTTCCCAACCCAGGGACTGGCTTGAACTGGGGTCTCCTGCATTGCAGGCAGATTCTTTACCATCTGAGCTACAGTTAATAAAGGAGGTTAACCCTAGAGATGCTGAAAAAAAGAAAAGAAGTTGCAGTTCTGGGAATGTTTAAGTAGAAAGTATAAAAAAAGAGGCAAGGGAGAGGAAGAAAAAACCTTTGGGAATGCCCCTATCATACGGAGTAGGGGACACAAGAGGAAAAGAGGAATTGACAAGACGGAGACCCGGAGGATGCAAATGAGACAGAAGGTGACACTCAAGAAAGAGGAAGTGGGCCGCTTTAGAGAAAGAGGCAGCTTAAACTAGGCAAGCCCACTGGATAGAAAGGAAAGAACACAGCTGCTTTTGGAGTGGCAGAACTTAGCACAGCAGTAGGGGAGGTCAGAACCTGGGTGAGAGTGATCAGCAAGAAGGGGTGGAGCATATGCCTTCACTTGGAGGAAGAAAGGAGATGGGATATGAAGGAATTAGGACTCTACACTTGGCTGGTACCGAGAACCCGCCCATTATAGTCACCACTGCCTCTCCAGCACCAAGACCTATTCTTGGAAGAGGTACCCAAGAAATACTGTTCATGGAATGTTGCCTATTCAGTGAATGCTGTTGTTTGATTAAGAAAATGAGTTAGTCAATGAATACAATACTAATATTTGAGGAAGGACAAGAGAATAATCTTGCTATGGCACTCGTGTGATTCAGGTATGAAGGCTGCAGTTACATTCTCTGAAGATCTAGTTGCAAGATAAAAGCTGCTGATGCAGTTCTCATCTGTTGGATTTAGTGTGGGGCAGAGAGTGTCAGTCCCACCAGTGAGAGAGGCTGAAGTCAGTCTCTTTGACAATCATCTGAAGAAAAAGGGAGTCTTTCAGTACTGGACATTAGAACTCAGAGGAAAACACCAGGACAACTGCAGAATAGAAATCCCTCCCTGTCATGAGCATGAAAGCATGAAGACATGCTGAAAGGAGATCCTGGGGGCAGGGCTTAGGAGGGGCAGGTTGTCAAGAAGGGGCTCTCCATGTGGAGGGCAGTGGAGAGCAAGGAACTGAAAACCCAGATGAGTGCCCTCAGGGCTGGGAAAACCCTTTCAGGCTAGAGGACACCTAACTCAGGCTACTGGTTCTTGTCCTGTGTATTAAATCTGTTTGTTCTGGCCCACACTTAAAGGTTTTGGAAAGTTCCTGTCTGGGTCTGAGACTACAGAAGGATTCAGCCAGCACTGGTGACCCTAAATGGCAGTAAGAGCAGAAAAAGCCCAGGGATTAGTGCTCCAGACTAACCACCAAGACATCTTGAAGGTTCTGAGTTTATTTTATTAGGTGACATGGTATTCCCTTACAGGGAATCCAAGAAAGGAATTTTTTTTTCTCCTGTTGCTGCTCATTGTGTTTTTTCTTTGATTCTGACCAAGGAGAGCTGAACAATTCTGACATCTAGAGGGAGAGAACTGTAGAGGACAGCAGAAAGGTTTGGTTAGAAGCACTGAACTATGTAATTAAACAAAGCCCCAGGAGAGAGGAGAGGCCACGGGGTCCAGAGAGCTGGGAAGGCTTGCTTTTACAATGCAATACAAAGAAACATCAAGAGCAAAGAGATGGCGAGCAAACAGAGCTCAGGTGAGAAGCTGAGGGGACAGAGTCAGCCAGAGAGCTGATGCAGCGCAGAAAGTTCATACAGCTGCTGCGGTGAGGCCGCCAGAGGGCTGCGGAAAAGCCTCTGCAATCTATAGGGCCTGGACTGTTGGAATTTCTAGAAACTCTAATCAGCACCATTTAATACTATCAATACCTAGAGCAATACTTGGTAACCTGAAGCTTTTGTTTTTTTGATTGAAGATGCAATCTTACACTTGAGCCAAGTTCAGTTCACCATAATGGATCCATATCCACATATCAAGTCATAATAATGGGATAAACTCACACCTCATGGCACAGTCATCTCACAATTTTAAAAAGATTCTAGTCAAAGGAATTACAATTAATTGTAATTAATTAATTACACCCTGCTTATTTTCCTTCAAATAGAGTCAAGTTGTACTGTTTTGTACCAAGACCTTTAAGCTCTTTCAGATGAAAGAAATCTTAAAAATTATCTAGTCCAACCTCTCAACTCTAAGGACCTCAGTTTTTGACATCTGTGGCAGACCCTACCAGTCCCCACCAGCAGCCTTGTGGCCCTCTCCATTTCTCAGCCACCTTTGCGGTACACCATATAGCTAAGCTCTGACCAGCCGGACACTGATGGACCTAAGCTAAGTCACCCCCAGACCTGGCCCTACCTTGGATGGAGAAGGACCAGCCAACCCTCATCCTATCAGACTCTGCTTGAGATGTAAATAAACTTCCATTAGCATTCACAGATCTCTCTCTTTCAGCAGCAAGCATTAATTGATTTTCAAGCCTTCTTTTAATTACCTAGCAACTAATGAGTTGCCAATCATGCCAGAGAAAGTGGTAGAGATTATTATCTATACCACTTACCTAAGATACAAAGGATTAAAAAAAGACAGCAAACCAGTCAAGTAACTCATGTTTAAAATATAGTGGCATCTTAAATTATCTAAAGGTTACTGAGACATGACTTATAAGGCTTTAGCCTCACCCCCTAAGAACCAAGAAATAAGCTACAGAGGTCTTAAAACAACCCAGCCTGAGAGCTAAATGGCACTTTACAGCTTTGATCACTAGTTAGCCTCTCAGGCTCCAGTTATTCACTCAGATCATCTTGATGTAAATAAAACAGTCTTGGAAATCCAGTTTGTTATCTCACATCAGATAGCTTCAGATAACTACTAGGAAATTGGAAGCCATAAGAATTACTGCTAGAAGGGTGCATATTACAACATTCTGAGATCCCTTTGTAAAGGATATCACCCATTTTATAAAGGATGATTGAAACTTGCCCCTCCTCAGTCTTGAAGACATCATTGGAGGTCTGGTAAAATTGGTAAAAATGACTTGGTATCCTCAATTAGTTCTTCTAAGTTCCCAAAGAAGGTAGGACAATGTGTAATAAGTCTCTGTAAATGGTTAGTCAAAAGAGTTTCAGTGTTTAAGGCCACACACTTGCTTATTTGAAAAACTGGCATGTGAGGGCCACCTTACTCCCCCAGTGTGCACGTGATGATGTTCAAATACGCAAGACACTGCCATCTGCACACTGTTCAGAAGCAAAACTGAGAATCGGTGGCTCCTTCCAAACCAATGTGGGTGCTCAGATCCAGACAGAGGGAAATCAGAATTCCATGGGCAAAATCAAGATCCAAAGATCATGTGAAGCAGAAAAGATCTTAAGTGACCATTCAGTTCAAGCCCCAGCAGAAGGGCTAGATGCCGGGAGGGCACCCATTCATCTCCCTGCAGGGCAGGAACCAGACCCCATGTCCTCTGCTTTCTGAGCTCGAGTATAACTATCCACATCATACACAAAAAAAATCCTTTCTGAACTTACATCTTCTCCATCCCTTCCCAGGCCTCCCCTTGATCCGCAGGCCTGATGTGCTCACCTGCAGAAAGCAGTGCCCAACTGGGGCGTGCTCCGGAAGCGTGGCGTTGTACACCTGTTTCAGGAAAACGGGCTCGTTGTCATTCACGTCGTCCACGGCGATGCTCACCAGGCAAGTGGCCGAGAGCGGGGCCTCTCCGAGGTCGTGGGCCACCACTCTCAGTTCTATGGCCTCCTGGGCCTCTCGGTCCAGGCTCCGGGTGGTGCTGATCACACCACTCTCGGGATCAATGCTGAAGGATGGTCCGCACTCAGCGGGGGGCCTCGGAGTCTCTGGGTTACAGAGAGCGGGGAGAGGGAGCAGCGCGTAGCGCAGCCTGGCATGGTCCGTGCCAGGCTCATCTGCATCGGAGGCGCTGACGCACAAGACCATGGTGCCAGGAGCCGCGGCCTCAGACACCGAGGCCCAGTAATGCTTCTGGCTGAAGACAGGTGGCTGATCATTGAGGTCAGCAACCCGGAGCAGCAGCGTCTCCTCGGTGCTCAGCGGCGGGGATCCCGCATCTGTGGCCACCAGTCGCAAATCATACAGGTCTCGGCTCTCCCTATCTAGGGGCCCCTCGACGCAAAGGAAAAATACTCCTGGGGAGCCTCCGGACCGCAGCACAAAGGCTCCCTCACCGCCCTCCAAGGTCAGAGAGACGCTCCCGACTCCGAGGCCTCCATCGAGCTCCCCGGCGGCTTCCCCTTCCTTCTCTGGATCACCTTCCGCGTCTGACACCGAGACCCGAGCCACATAGTCGCCGACTCGAGCGCCCTCGAAGACGCTCGCGGCCCCTCCTTCGGTGAGGAAGAGTAGATGAATGGCGGGCGGGTTGTCATTCACGTCCAGCACCGCGATGGACACGCGCACGGTGGCGACCTCGGGCTCAGCGCCTCCGTCACGGGCCTCCACCACCAGCTGGTGCCAGGCCTGCGCCTCGCGGTCCAGCGGCCTGTGCACCCGCACCACCCCGCTCAGCTCCTCCACCACGAAGTAGGCCGCGTCGTCCAGCGTCCCGCCGCTACCTCCGGCCCCGGGAGCCTGCCGGGAGCGGATGCTGTAGCGTACGTGGCCGTTGGGCCCCAGGTCACGGTCGGTGGCGCGCACGCGACAGACCTCGGTGCCGGGCCGAGCGTCCTCGCGAACCGCAGCACGGTACTCGCTCTCCTCAAAGACTGGAGGATTGTCGTTCTCATCCAGCACTCGCAGTTCCACTCGCAGGCGGCCGGTGCGCCGCGGGAGACCGCCGTCCCAAGCCTCGATCTGCAGCTCGTGTGCCGCCACCGCCTCTCGGTCCAAGCGCCGAAGCAGCACCACGTCTAGGGGCTCAAGGGGCGACGAGGACGGCAGCGAAGGTGGCGACCCCGGGGCCCCGTAGCGCAACTGGAAAAAAGGTCCGGCGGGGTCCTCAGGCAGGTTGGACGGTTGCACCAGGGTGTAGCCCTGTATGCTGAAAAGCCCAGCGTCCGGGTCTCGGGCGCCTGGCAGGCGGAAGGCGGTACCTGGTGGGCTGAGCTCGGAGACATTGAGTTGCAGGGAGTCCAGAGGAAAGCGGGGCGAGTGGTCGTTCACGTCGTTGACTTGAATCTCCACCTGCACCACCGCGCCCAGCAGCGTGGCGGCCACGAAGCTATAGTGGTCGCGCTGCTCGCGGTCCAGGCGCCGCGCCGTGCGGATAATGCCTGTGTCCGGGTGCACTTGGAAGTCATCCAGCAGCGGAGAGTCATCAGAATCCTCCGACAGAAAGAAGCCGCCCTTCTCCTGCTGCTGCTGCGTGGCCGGCAGCCCCGCACGGATGTCGCCGACCAGAGTGTCCGGAGGAAGGCCCTCATCCACGGAAAGGCTGAGGTTGAACACCTGGGCAGACGAGCCCGAGGCCGCCCACAGCCACGCGTGCACGCAGAGCCCGAGCAGGACGCGCTGCGCCCCGGCGCCACCGCCCTGCCGCCCGCGGGGTGACCCTCCGCTTCCAGGGAGCAGGAGGCGCTTCCAGGCTGGACGCCCTTCACCCATCCTCCGCCCTGAAGGGCTCATGTCTCCGCCAGCTCCTTGGGAAGGCTCCCTGGTAACTGCTAGCTTGTGGCGGAGTGGCAGAAAAATCCAGGAGCCTCTTCGGTATCTGAGCCAAAGAAGAAAAGACTTTGTTTGGCAAACAAACCGACAGACGCAGGAGTTCCCGTGGTTACATCTGCAACTGGTGAAGACGTCCTTCTCCCGCAGCTCGCGCAGACAGGCCGGGGGAGCTGGAGCCGCTTCCACCGCTGTCAGCCACCTTTTGAGCCCCTGGATCTCTTTACACTAGTCTCGTCTCCTTTTCTCTCTCTTTTTATTCCTTTGACATCTGTTCCTTGTTCGGCTCGGCTGGTTGTTTCCCCCTGGTAAAGTCAGGTGCATTATTTCCTTTGCCAAAAAGGATGAAATTATTCAAAGCGCGCACATACGGAGAAGCTGGGGGTCGGGCCGGGGAAGAGGGTAAGGTAAGGGCGGGAGGGCGCGGGGCCGGAGCGGGAGGGAGGGAGGGAGAGGCGGATCCGACTGCGGCGCAGTCAGCGGCTCCGGGGCGGCCGCGCCCGCCGCGTCTCGGGGCGCCGGGGACCGCGCGCCTCCCGCCGGTTCTCTTCCGCGCGCCGTGACGCGGCCACACACTCGGGCGAACTCCCACCTGCGAGGCGCAGCTGCAGCTGGGCACGTTCCTGGTCAGGCTGGGGGCGGAGGAGAGGAGAGCAAACGTGAGAGGAGCCGGAGATGGGGACCATGGGGCGCGTGGGGATCGCGCAGGCTGGGCTGGGCGTGAAAGTGGCTAGGGGTGGGGAAGGTGAGGGGACAGCCCTCCCCGCTCCATCCCTGAGACTGGCTCTGCAGCGGGCCCGACGCTGGGGAGCTCCTGCCGAGCGGAGAGGGCGGAGGGTTATCATTACACTGGAGAGCCAAACTTGTGTTCTCCATGTGGCGAGGAAGACTCGTCCCCAGCGGAAGGACAGATGGAGTCAAAGGCCGATGCACAGCTGGGGCCGGAATGACTGCAAAGGGGGAGAAGGCGGAACTTGGAAAAACCTTCGAGAAACCCTGAGAAATCTGTGGCACACATGGTGCAAACCAAGCTTTATTATGCCGCGCTACCACTCGGCGAGACGTGTGAGCGACTTATCACTCCCCTCTGCTACCGGCAATGACGACAATAGATTCGGCTTGCGAGCACTTTTTATGCATTCAGCGCCATCACAACACTTCCAGGATGGTTTACGATGCTGATTTATGGGCAGAAAGACGGGGTAGCCGAGGCCATCACCTTCCCAAGCTCCACGAGCAGGGAAGTTTGCAGGCGAAGCAACTACTGATACCACTCGCAAAATAGCTTGTGTCTGAGCCGGAGATTATCAATGAATCGCGAGTTTCCCTTCAATTATCCGTAATAGTAGGATAAATTGCCTCTCTTAAAAAAATGCCCGAGGAAAGACTCTGCCCTCTTAAGGATGGCTTGTCATATTTAGCAAATGGTTTCTGCAATTTTGCATTTAGACCAGAGGAAAGGCTTAATTTCCTAGATACTGTTGCTCTCCTTTGTTGTTGTTTAGTCCCTAAGTCCTGTCTGACTCTTGAGACCCGATGGACTGTAGCGCGCCAGGCTCCTCTATCCATGGGATTTCCCAGGAAATAATCCTGGAGTGGGTTGCCATTTCCTTCTCCAGATCTTCTGACCGAGGGATTGAACCCACATCTCCTGCATTGGTAGGTGGATTCGTTATCACTGAGCCATCAGGGAAGACATTTAAGGAGCACCAAAAGCCCTGAGTAGCAGTCCCTTACAGCAAGATGTCTTTTTAATATATATATAATTGCTAATCTACAGCCATACCATCATCCCTATGGCTGATAAAATAACAATAAATGTATTTTATAGCAGACACTTTCATATGTATGGAGACATTATTGAAACAAATTCAGTGTCTCTAAACCAATGTATCTCTTTTCCATTGAGATTTGTTAGCAGTCTTTAGTCTCCTTTAACCTCAGCCTCTGAAATCTCACCCTCGCTAGGCCCCCTGTCCCTTTGTAAGTGATCCTCAAGCAAGCATCCAGACTGATAATTTTAAAACTAACTCAAATCATGTTATGCACACCCCCAACCCCACCCTCCCCTCTTAGAACCTGTCAGTATATTTCCATTATACTTGAATTTTAATTCAGACTCCCTTCAAAGAGTACAGGACTCTACCTAGCACGGTGCTATCCACCCTTCTGACCTCACAGCTGTATATCCAGCTCCACTGCCTTCTTTCTGACCTTAGTTCCTATTGCGGACTGAGCACTTGGGTTTCCTTCAAAATTCGTGCGCTGAAATCCTGTCCCCCAGTGTGACTGGCTTTAGGAGGGCAAGTTTTGAGGGTGATTAGATTACTTGAGGTCATGGGATTAGCGCCTTTAAGTGAATGAGGAGAGGACCTGAAGCTCTCTGCTCCTCACCACATGATGGTAGAAAAAGCCAGCGGCCCACAAATGGGAAGAGGTCCTGCCCCAGAACTCGACCATGCTGGCACTCTGATCTCAGACTTCCAACCCTCAAAACTGCGAAAACAAGTGTCTGTTGTTTATAAGCAACCCCCACGCCCACCCCAGCATCAGTGACTCAGTGGACATGAATTTGAGCAAACTCAGGGAGATAGTGAAGGACAGGGAAGCTTGGCATGCTGCAATCCATAGGGTCACAAAGAGTTGGACACAACTGAGTGACCGAACTTTGTTTCAGCAACCTGAGCAGACTATGATGGCTTGTACATTTGAATTGTGAGGCCCTTTCTGTGCTTGGGAGTTCTTTCTTCTGATTTGTGAAGATCTGGCTGTTTCTCACTTGGGTCTCAATTCAAATACCAGCTGTTTGGAGACCTTCCTTGACTACCCTACCTACCTCAAATAGCTTCACCGCCTTAAACTCTGCATCCTTACATTAGATTTCATTCACAGTGTTCATCAGCACCTGAAATTAGTTTGTTTCATTCTTTCATTTATTATTGTAATCTCAACCCTCTTCAGGCACTTTAAGTGCTGCTTTATTCCAGAACCTAGAAAAGTACTACCATAGTCTGGCTTTATTCACTAAATGTCTGTTGGATGGATGACTGAATGGATGGTTGTTGAACTGAAGAATAGATGGAAAGATGAGTCATTGAAGGGGGTGGGGTTTGAAACTCAGAAATAATTGGTGTGAGATCTTTTATTGTGGTCAATTGTATCTTCCCAGTTTACTCATTTTGAACATTCTATGGAGCTTTATACTTATTTTTGAACTTCTTCAATTTATTTGGCTAGCTATATCATTATCAAATATTTACTTGAGTCTAAAAATAAAGGAAAAGGAGCTAGTTTCGCCACAGCTTTCACTGACACATTCACTGTAAACAGTGGTTTAGTTTAGAAACAAATGGGAAATCAGGAACTTGAAACATCTATTTTCCCATTCGTTTTTAGGCTTTCTCTTTCATCATGTACAATTCAAGGTCTCCTGCCCATTTCACAGTGTCCTTTACTGAATTCCTGAGCAGCCTTCTAGAATTAAGAATTCAATTTAGTTGAGTAAAAGAAATAAAAGTATTTCTCAAATATGCAAAAAATAATTGTATATAGCACAGGGGTCAGCAGCCTGCAAGAACCACGTCCAGATCTGACCCTCTTGAGAGAAAAATCAGGGTATAACCAGCAATAATTTGGGTTTTGAAGCTGGGAAGCACTGGCTCTGTTCTATAATTTGGGGCAAGTTATTTCAATCTTGATAAGCGTTAATTTCCCCTTCTCCAAGCTGAGGATTAAAATATTTAGCTCTGAAGGATGTTATGAGCCTTAAAGGAGACAATGTATGTGGACTAGCACATAGAAAGCATCCAGTAGATGCCACTTCTCTTGTCCTCTGTTGCTTACTTGATTAATGTTTTAGGGGTAAATGTTTGGGGTCAAATGTTTGGGGATTATCAGTAATATCAAACTCTGACTTCTTAGCCCCCTTGAGTATTAGGAGAGGAAAAATATAAAATTCCTAGAGTCATAAACAGAAATTATCATGGGCAGAAATAGCAGATTTTCCCTTGGTGATACTTGGTTTAAGTAGTACAGGAAGTCCATCATCAAAAACTTTTTCTCCCAGTCTGTAGATAGTCCATCACTTTGTAATAGTTAACTTAAATAGTCTAAATAGATAGTAAGGGCCTGAAGAATCTCATATAAACCCTTCAGGAAAGGAATTATAATTATTATCCCCATCTTGCAGATGAAGTAACTGAGATTCAGGGCACTGCAAATAACTTGATCAAAGTCACATAAGTGTAAATATGTAAGTGATGGTACACCTGTTGTCCATGGTTTTCTGGAAACTTCATTGGTCATTTATCATCTCTGTGACCTTCATTTATCATCTTCATGCAAATCTGTCATGCTTGTCATGCTTCTGAGTTCTCATTGAAATCCATACAGTGAGATAGTAAGAGTTTTGGACACTCGCTTGGGTGAATGGTGAAATGGCGCAGAAGAGCCTCAGTGAAGTGGCTCCTTCGGAACTGAACAGAAAGAAGCCAACTATTTAGAAATGGTACTAAAGGCAAGCAAGGAAAATTGTGTGGAATATGGAGGGGTTTCTTCCCTTCTGCTTCCCCAAGGGGAAGATCCTCTGAAGTTAGGAAGGATGCTATGACTGCAGGGAGGACCCTTGCCACCTTTGGTTCACATGCCATCTTTCTAAAAAGATGAACTAAAGAGTGTTTGGAGTGTTTAATTCGGGGTTTAAATTTTATACAGCAATTTGGCTAGGCCATGGTTCTGAGTTCTTCAGTCAACCACTAGTCTAAATGTTGTTATGAAGGATCACGTAGATGTGATTAAGATCTATGAGGAGGGAGATAATTTAATGATATGGTGGCCCTCACCTCATCACTCAGGTGAAAGCCTTCTGAGCAAAATCTAAGGTTTTCCAGAGAAGAAGGAATTGTGCCTCAAGACTGTAACTTAGAGATCCTGAATGTCTATCCTATTGGCCCACCCTACCAGTGTGTTTCTTGGTTCTGTTTCTCTGCTGCTGCTGCTGCTGCTGCTAAGTCACTTCAGTCATGTCCGACTCTGTGTGACCCCATAGACAGCAGCCCACCAGGCTCCCCAGTCCCTGGGATTCTCCAGGCAAGAACACTGGAGTGGGTTGCCATTTCCTTTTCCAATGCATGAAAGAGAAAAGTGAAAATGAGGTCGCTCAGTCATATCCGACTCTTAGTGACCCCATGGACTGCAGCCCACCAGGCTCCTCCATCCATGGGATTTTCCAGGCAAGAGTACTGGAATGGGTTGCCATTGCCTTCTCCGTCTGTTTTTCTGGAGAACTCTAATATAGAGCTTTATAAAAGGAAGTGATTTAGTGTCTAATATCAAAGTCTATATTTCATATATACATATATCTTGCATTCATAAAGGTTTAAAGTCATGACCCTGGACATGATGAGGATCTTGTCCAGATAGGTAGTACATGCTAGATAATCCCACACACCTCCCTACCTTAGGACATAACCCATCCCAGAGAGATAAGTGATAGTTTTTTCCTTCTTTTTGGTTTTGAGAACTGATTCTATACATATCCATTCTCTTTTCTCAACCCAGCAGAATATGGTTTAATTTTATAGAGTATTGGTCTCTGTTTTTGTTATCAATGTATAATTATTTCCTCTGGTTCTTTGGGAAAATGGAGAAAAATGGGTCAATAATTTCTTTATAGCAATATTTCATCATGTGGATGGGGAGAAGTATAACATGGCTTATCATTAAGTAGATTTGGATATACTATATCAAATCATATTTTTCAAATCTAGTAGAAACTAGAATGTAAGAGTTACATGCTAAAGTTCTCCCTACATTTGAAGATTATGGTATCAGTAGGCCTGAGACAGAAGCCCTAGCTAAAGTAATTCCTGCCCAATTTTTCCCAAGTTTTCACTCTCTCCTAAATTCCCTCCCAGTAACTGTTCAGCCACTTAGTCGTGTCCAACTCTTTGCGACCCCATGAATCCCAGCATGCCAGGCCTCCCTGTCCATCACCAACTCCCGGAGTTCACTCAAACTCATGTCCATCGAGTCGGTGATGCCATCCAGCCATCTCATCCTCTGTCGTCCCCTTCTCCTCCTGCCCCCAATCCCTCCCAGCATCTGGGTCTTTTCTAATGAGTCAACTCTTCGCATGAGGTGGCCGAAGTATTGGAGTTTCAGCTTTAGCATCAGTCCTTCCAATGAGCACCCAGGACTGATCTCCTTTAGGATGGACTGGTTGGGTCTCTTTGCAGTCCAAGGGACTCTCAAGAGTCTTCTCCAACACCACAGTTCAAAAGCATCAATTCTTCGGCGCTCAGCTTTCTTCACAGTCCAACTCTCACATCCATACATGACCACTGGAAAAACCATAGCCTTGACTAGAGGGACCTTTGTTGGCAAAGTAATATCTCTGCTTTTCAATATACTATCTAGGTTGGTCACAACTTTTCTTCCAAGGAGTAAGCGTCTTTTAATTTCATGGCTGCAATCACCATCTACAATGATTATGGAGCCCAGAAAAATAAAGTCTGACACTGTTTCCACTGTTCCCCATCTATTTCCCATGAAGTGATAGGACCAGATGCCATGATCTTAGTTTTCTGAATGTTGAGCTTTAAGCCAACTTTTTCACTCTCCTCTTTCACTTTCATCAAGAGGCTCTTTAGTTCCTCTTCACTTTCTGCCATAAGAGTGGTGTCATCTGCATATCTGAGGTTATTGGTATTTCTCCCAGCAGTCTTAATTCCAGCTTGTGCTTCTTCCAGCCCAGCGTTTCTCATGATGTTCTCTGCATATAAGTTAAATAAGCAGGGTGACAATATACAGCCTTGACATACTCCTTTTCCTATTTGGAACCAGTCTGTTGTTCCATGTCCAGTTCTAACTGTTGCTTCCTGACCTGCATACAGGTTTCTCAAGAGGCAGGTCAGATGGTCTGGTATTCCCATCTCTTTCAGAATTTTCCATAGTTTGTTGTGATCCACACAGTCAAATGCTTTGGCATAGTGGCATTTGGATTATACAGTGGAAGTGAGAAATAGATTTAAGGGATTAGATCTGATAGACAGAGTGCCTGATGAACTATGAACGGAGGTTCATGACATTTGTATAGGAGACAGCGATCAAGACCATTCCCATGGAAAAGAAATGCAAAAAAGCAAAATGGCTGTCTGAGGAGGCCTTACAAATAGCTGTGAAAAGAAGAGAAGTGAAAAGCAAAGGAGAAAAGGAAAGATATAAGCATCTGAATGCAGAGTTTCAAAGAATAGCAAGGACAGATAAGAAAGCCTTCCTTGGCAATCAGTGCAAAGAAATAGAGGAAAATAATAGAATGGGAAAGACTAGAGATCTCTTCAAGAAAATTAGAGATACCAAGGGAACATTTCATGCAAAGATGGGCTCGATAAAGGACAGAAATGGTAGGGACCTAACAGAAGCAGAAGATATTAAGAAGAGATGGCAAGAATACACAGAAGAACTGTACAAAACAGAGCTTCACGACCCAGATAATCATGATGGTGTGATCACTCACCTAGAGCCAGACATCCTGGAATGTGAAGTCAAGTGGGCCTTAGAAAGCATCACTACGAACAAAGCTAGTGGAGTTGATGGAATTCCAGTTGAGCTATTTCAAATCCTGAAAGATGATGCTGTGAAAGTGCTGCACTCAATATGCCAGCAAATCTTGAAAACTCAGCAGTGGCCACAGGACTGGAAAAGGTCAGTTTTCATTCCAATCCCAAAGAAAGGCAATGCCAAAGAATGCTCAAACTACCACACAATTGCACTCATCTCACACACTAGTAAAGTAATGCTCAAAATTCTCCAAGCCAGGCTTCAGCAATACGTGAACCGTGAACTTCCAGATGTTCAAGCTGGTTTTAGAAAGGCAGAGGAACCAGAGATCAAACTGCCAACATCCTAGTAACTGTTAAGGCATACCAACTTCTCCCCACTTTATTTACCAGGTCCCAGATGGCCTACAAAGGTCAATCAAACCTGTTCAAACACATAGTCTTTAAAATCTGACTTTTTTGACTTATCTTTGGTGCCCACACACACGCATACACATGCACACACATCTTGCTTTCCCTGAAAGCCTTTCTTAGGATGAAATGATCCCAGCTTCTTATTTCCCCAAACCTTTAATCATTTTGTTTCTGTTCTATGAACTCTTTCCAGTTTCCCTATATATTGTACAAGATGTGGAAACCAAAACCACACACCATTTTCTAACAGGATCTGTGCATTGCCAAATTTAGGGAGGCTGACTTACTTTTCCTATCAACAATCAAAGCCAAGTCCAACAGGTTCTTAACAAGTAGATGACTGAACAGGTGTGACACCCCCATTCCAGTAAAGCAGCGCCTTGCAAGTAGATAATTATTCAGTGTGGAAAGGTAATTGACTTGTTTTCACTCAAAGGGATTTTTAGAATATTCATGTATTTGTGTAAGGCAGCATGAAGAATATAGCTAGTGAAGAAAAAGATAAACAGTGTTTAATCCTGCCCATATTTTTCTAGGTGTAATTGCTCTTTGTGTGAAGTAAAGGAAGCCGATCTGTTTCCTGGGACAAAGCAAAGTTCACTGAAATACATATACATAATGTATCTTATAATAATTCCAGGCAAGAGAAAGCAAAGGAAATACCCAGAGCCCTGCCAATCCCACAAATATTCAGTGAGAAAAACACCTGGATTCTCCCCAAGCCACAGCTGCTCAGTGGAAAATGCCTGGATCCCATTGAAACAAGGCAGTCAGGGAAAAGAGCCACATCCGGCCCAGTGTGTCTCCTCAATACGACAGGCACACATGAATCCTATTTGATCAAGACACAGTTATTTTGGAAATAAGTAGATCCTGCTGGATTCAAGCATGGTTCATGACTAGCACACACAGATGGAGATGTGCTGGGTACAGATATTATCTATGAGAACTCCCTCAATGCACAGACATTTGCTAAGAAAACGTGTGCCACAGATTTTCCGCCATCTCAATATCTCGGTTATTCTTCTCATGGAACACATGTGGATCTGGCAGCGCTGCTGCTTGATTAAGTTTGCCTGGATCACACAGGATCTACCTGCTTCGCCCTGACTCTTTAGATTTAGCAGTGTGTGTCTGCAAAGAGAAAGGCAAAGCTGAGTGTCAACCTCGTTCATTAGAATGATCAAAACACAGTAGTTAAATCACAATAGAAATGTTCCAGGCCTTTCTGAAATCATGCGAATTAAGGAAAAAAAAAACTTTAATCTCTATCATCACAATTTGCATTTTGTGCATATTTTCATCTTTTTGTAACATAAATATCTTCTGTGTCTAAGGCAACATTTTCATTACATTCTCCAAAAAAATTTGAGCAATTCATGATAAAAATACTATGATCAGTCCTGAAACAAACCTGAAAATTAGGCAGATATTTACACAAATTAAATAATCATTGAATTTATCTACCTCAAGGCAGTTTTCTTATAGCTACTATAATTTATAAGGAGATCAGTGCTTAATAGTTTTAAAGATATTTTTAAATTGCAGTCCAAGCAAACCTAAAGAGAGAGCTTATGCTTTGAGAAGCCACAGATTTGGATTCTGAGGACTCTAGAACCCTGAAGTCCTGGGAGAGTCTCTTCTACTCAGCAGATTTCCCAAGAAACAGGACTGCCGTCCCCAGAGAGACTATGGTAGAAACTGCTTCATGAGTTCAGGGGCTCCTCAACTTTTTTCTGTTGACTGCCAGTTTCTTATTTCCTATAACTATTTGTATCCAGTGCAAAACAGAGAGAGAGAAACAGAGGAATGAAATTCCAGAAGCTCTTGTCTTGGAAAGATGCATTCAGTTAATAAACCATCATCCTGCAGGAAAGCAGGCCTGAATCCCACGGTCAGTGACCTCCTTCCTGACCACTGCACCCTGTGTTTTAACCATTAGCTGAACTCCAGGGTACCCACAATAGGAACATTACTGCCTTTGCTGGAACTTCTCTTGAAAGACCACTTCCTCTCTCTGTGAATATATATTTTTTCCTCTCTGCCTTCATGGGCTTTTATCTCTAACCCTTTGCTTTATTTATAAACCCAGCTTCTAAGTTTTTGCTGTGTGTTTTATCTTCAAGATCTCCTCTGAAGCCCTTCAGCCTCTTGTCTCATGTGTTTTTATTCACCTGCTTCACCTGTGGGTTTTGTTCACTGCTCTTTCCTTCTTTTAATCCTTCAACTCCAATCTAGGCATAATGGGGAAGCTTAGATATAACAGCAATAAAAAAAAAAATGCAGTATAGAGGAAATGCTTAAAAACCCAAATGATAAAAAACTTCAAGGACACAGATGAATGTTAAAAGCTCGGAAGCAAACAGCAGCAATCTGACAGGCTCATTTGTGAGCAAGTGTGCTCATGAGGGAAAAGGCAGAGCTGTACCAGGCTGCAGAGGGGCCACAGCGGCCAATCCTTGAACTTTGCAGGTGCCCAGAGTAAAAGATTTCAGTAACCCAGCCCTTCCTCTGCAAGCATGCCACCAGCAACAAAGCCATAGTCACCGATCCAGGTAATCTGAAGGATTATTCGGGACCTCCCTTTCCCCTGCTCCTAGACAAGGAAGAAATCCATGCCCTAATCCCAAGAAACTTGCAGGACCAAAGGGACTTTGCAGATGGGAATTAAGTTACAGACCTTGATGTGGGGAGATTGCCTGGATGGGTCTTTATGAGTGAAAAAGGAAACAAGAGGGTCAGAGTCTGAGAAGGAGATGGGACAGTGGAAGCAGAGATCATAAATCAGCATGAAGGGACTGTGTGGGAAAGTACTCAGGCAGCCTCTGTTACTGAGTCCAAGCTCGCTCTCCTTGTAGCACAAAAGGCCAATGAATGGGAGAAGCTGGCAAACCAATGTCTCAAAATGATGCCAGGTTCTTTTATAGATCAGAGATGGGGAGAAGAAAGGAAGCAAAATAAAAAGGCCATTAATGTTATAAATATCTCCTAGAGTGGCAAGCCCTGCGGGGCGGGGGGGGGGGGGGGGGGGGGGGGGGGGGGGGGGGGGTGGGGGGGGGGGGGTGGGGGGGGGAGGGGGGTGGGGGGGGGGAGGGGGGTGGGGGTGGGGGGGGGGAGGGGAGGGATGTGTGTAAATTTCTTCCTTCCTACCATCTACAGGTGGACAGAGCTCTGAACAAACACACTTCAGGTTAACAGACAGAGGGGAACGATTCTCTGAGGCAGGCCATTATATATAATTATAATAACCAAAGCAACAAAAAGCAAGACAAAGAAAGTTCCAACATGGAGTCAGAATTGACTTCTCCCAGCTTCTCTAGAAGCTGGAAAAGAGAAGGAAACAGATTCTCCTCTAGGCACCCAGAAGGATTACAGCCCTGCCAACACCTCGATTTTAGCCCGATGAGACCTGTGTCAGACTTCTAACCTCCTGAACTGTTAAATAATACATTTGTGTTAGACCATGAAGTTTGTGGTAATTTATTATAGCAGCAATAAGAAACTAATACATCCCTGGATTGTACCAAGGTGTAGGGAAAGAGCAAATTACCCAAGATGGCATTGTCAGGCTCTCTCACCCCACAGCCTCTTGCTTTTGCCCCACGTTTTGTAAATAATGATTATAAAATAGCTGAGCGCCTTTATAGCACTGCGCATGCATGTCACGAGGTACTCGCTTGGTCACGGGCCGCTCTGTGCTGTATGCGTATCAGCTGCTAAGTCACTTCAGTCGTGTCCGACTCTGTGTGACCCCAGAGACGGCAGCCCACCAGGCTCCCCCATCCCTGGGATTCTCCAAGCAAGAACACTGGAGTGGGTTGCCATTTCCTTCTCCCATGCATGATAGTGAAAAGTGAAAGGGAAGTCGCTCAGTCGTGTCCGACTCCTAGCGACCCCATGGACTGCAGTCCACCAGGCCCCTCCGTCCATGGGATTTGCCAGGCAAGAGTACTGGAGCTCCACCTAAAAAGCAGCGGCATCACTGCTGCCTTGCGGCTGCGTCTGTTGGGTCGGCCACGAGAGGAGACAATACAGCGTGTTTGCTGCTATGGCTGCTGCGCCTGCCAGGAGAAAAGAAACGTGTCTGGAGTTCCTACAGCTCCTTGAGTTTTCGTCCAGCCTCCCTGGCTTGTGCCTTGCCTGCCATGGGTTTAGTGAACAGTGCGCGCAGTGAGACCCAGTGAGACAGCTGGCCACACGAACAGGAAGAGAAGCAATACACAAGGCCAGTCTGTCCTCTTTTCTGCCTTCTCTGAAGTGACTTCCAACGTTTCCAGTGCCTCTGTTGTCTCTCAAACATCTAAGTTCTCGTGGCAAAGGAGGCGGAAGGTATCACAGCATTGCTTTTGCTTCCAGCCAACAGTATCTCAAGGGATTAATTCCAGCTGGAAATCTGGGGAGATTCATTTCAGAGAAAGTGTTTCTTACTATGTCAAATGAGTGTTTTCCCTCTGATTGAAATACATTATTCAAAGTTTTATTATTGATGAAATGTTTTAGAAAAATATCTGCGACAAAAAAAACACTCCTGTTAAAAGGTTAAAGGAATTCTATACAAATAAAATCCAGTCACGATTATTAAAACCTCACCTAGATGAGCGTTCAGAGTACAATTGAGAGGTAGCCACAATTTATCTAAGGTAGAGAACAGAGTCTTTGGGAAAGGAGTTAAGAACACAAAGGTTAGTTTTAAAGCGGTGCTTGGCCCAAGAGCTGGAAATTGGTATTCTGGGTCTATTGTGGAGAGAAATACATCCTGAGTGTGGAAACAATCTAAGTGTTCTATAATCAGCCATGAAATCGACTCAGTGGGGGTTGCTGGCCTAAGAGGTAGGAAACCCATTAACACACAGGCAAGGAATCCCTTTCCTTGCATCCTCAAGTTCTCAAATGTAAATGCACTGGTAGATTTCAAATTTTTCTGACCTCCTCTAAGAAATACATTTTATGTCATAAGCTGCTACACAGGCATAGATAACATAATGTAACTGGAACAATAGTTTCACAGCACCTACCTTCCCTTATAATGTGACATGTATTTCCTAATTTGTACCATTATTTTCTTTCTTTCTTTCTTTCTTTCTTTCTTTTTTTAATGCTGGCTAGCACCCACTAACTGGTCATAACCTGCAGTTTAAAAACACGATACTGGATGCTTGGGGCTGGTGCACTGGGACGACCCAGACGGATGGTAAGGGGAGGGAGGAGGGAGGAGGGTTCAGGACGGGGAACACATGTATACCTGTGGCGGATTCATTTTGATATTTGGCAAAACTAATACAATTATGTAAAGTTTAAAAATAAAATAAAATTAAAAAAATAAATAAATAAAAACACATCTTCAGTAATACTATTTATCACCAAAGTAGGGATTTTCTGCCCAATTAGTGCTAATAATTTCATTATTACCAAGTGATAGTTTGGAACAGGCTACCTTTCATGTCTTTTCCAACTTCTTAATTTTCTAGTTTTTCCTTGAAAGAAAGATTATTTTATCCAAAGTTTCATTTTTAGTAGAATGAAACAACTGACAACTTGTAATTTTACCTCCAGCAAGTTTATTTAATTAATAAATAAATGCCAGAGATAATTCTGGCATTTTTTGCTCACCAGTGATGAATTCCTAATAAAAATCAGCAATTATTGAAAGTATTGCCATATCAACATTGGTATTTTTAAATTTTGGTATCAGGAATTGGGAAATCAGAATCAGTCCTAAGGGGTAAAGTATTTCAAGCCGCTTCCTGCCAGAATTTTGACTTCCAGTCTTGGATTCTAGCCAGCATCACCTTGAAAATCCCCTCCAGTCCCCATCCCTAAAGCTGCTCACAGCAGGTAATGACTAGTATTCTAAAACTCCCAGAACACTGCTCCATCACTTGATTTCAACAATTTTGTTTCATAACACACTTCTCAAGTTCTTGCCTGTAAAATAGGAGTGATGCTAAATTCTCAGGGCTAAGGAATAGTTAATAAACTGTGCTAATCCTACAGAGATGCAAAACAATAGTAATCACTCATCCATTTGCTGAGAGGGGACAGATTCCAATTTCCCATTTTCTAGAGACATACTCCTCATTACCAAACAAAACCGGACCAGTTAACTTACCTAAGATCTATAGCTCACTAGAATGATCTCATTGGTGTGTGTCCCTGATGGGGACTCCAGTTTTTAATGTGGGGGCAGGAGGGGAGGAGAATCTGATACAAGGAGACATATTGCCTAAACAGGCACATCCACCAGGCCAGCTAATTCCCCTTCTATTTTGAGAAGAGCAATTATTTTAAATTGCTGTATATCAAAATGACTTTGGGCCCTCGAATACAGCAAATCAATAGCCTGTAATACAAGTGTCTCCAGCTACTTTGATTTAATATATATATATATATATATATAAAAAGAGAGAAACAGCTCATGCCTCTTCCTTTAGAATTGAAGCAGGATCACAATTTAAGGCCTTACAACAGTAAACAGGTAGACAGAAAACATACTACTTTGGAAACTTTGGACTATATAGCAAAACTGCTTTGTAAGTTTGCTTTTAAACCCCATTAAATTCTGGTGAAAAGTTTCATGTTTTGGGGGAAAGGACCTGATCTCTTTTACAGAAGTCGTAGAAGAATGTTGTTGTTTTTCAGTCACTCAGTTGTATCTGACTCTTTGCAACCCTACAGACTAAAGCACACCAAGATTCCCTGTCCATCACCAGCTCCCGAACGTTGCTCAAACCCATGTCCATTGAGTCAGTGATGCCATCCAACCATCTCATTCTCTGTTGTCCCCTTCTCCTCCTGCTTTCGATCTTTCCCAGCATCAGGGTCTTTTCTAATGAGTCGGCTCTTTGCATCAGGTGGAAAGTATTGGAGTTTAAGGATAAAATAGAAGGATGCTGGAAAGTGGATGTGGGATGTGAGATGGCAGCTAGGAAGGTACCAAGAAATCTCTTGACTGTGTCTAATATTTACCTGAGGCATCAACACAACAGAAGCCCAGAAAAACTCACCCGCCCAAACTATCCAGACCAGAACTTAAGCAGGCGTGATCAAATACTCCATTTGAAATGTGGTTTATAAAGAGAAATGCATCCAAAATTCCAAATAAGGATTTTAAAGGAAATTTGTGATATTTAGATTTAGATTTAGCAGCGCTGAGGGGGAACAGAGTGTTGATTTATGAAGCTAAGAATTATGAGCAGCTGGAATATTAAGGATGCATTGTCAGAGGGACACTTTCATCTCCAATTTGGACTGAAGTGCTAGAACTTTCCAATATCATGATTTGGACTCATAAAATTTTGTGTGTGCATGCACACTCAGCCATGTCTGACTCTCTGTGACCCCATGGACTGTAGCCTGCCAGGCTCCTCTGTCCCTGGAATTTTCCAGGCAAGAATACTGGAACAGGTTATCATTTCCTTCCCAGGTGATCTTCCCAACCCAGGGACTGAACCCATGTTCTCATCCATCTACCTGCATTTGCAAGTGGGTTCTTTACCAGTTGAGCCATCATAAGATCACAGAGGTTCCTATCTAGTCAGTTTGAGGAAGTGTTATACCCAACCCTTGGATTATTTGATTGATAGAGCAGTTAAAGACATAGCAGTTGAAGATAAATACAAAAAAGTAGTTAAATATTATTGTTTTATTTTTTCCTTAGACATTTGTTATTACTGTTCAGTCCCTCAGTCATGTCCAACTCTTTGCAACCCCGGGACTGCAGCACACCAGGCTTCCCTGTCCTTCACCATCTCCCGGAGCTTACTCAAACTCATGTCCATTGAGTCAGTGATGCCTTCCAACCATCTCATCCTCTGTCATCCCCTTCTCCTCCTGCCTTAGTCTTTCCCTGCATCAGGGTCTTTTTTAAAAAGTCAGCTCTACACATCAGGTGGCCAAAGTACTGGAGCTTTAGCATCCAATGAAAGTCCTTCCAACAAATATTCAGGGTTGATCTCCTATAGGACTGACTGGTTTGATCTCCTTGCTGTCCAAGGAACTCTTAAGAGTCTTCAAAACCACAATTCAAAAGCATCAGTTCTTCGGTGCTCAGCTTTCTTTATGATCCAACTCTTACATCCATACATGACTACTGGAAAAACCATAGCTTTGACTAGGTGGGCCTTTGTTGGCAAAGTAATGTCTCTGCTTTTTAATACTCTGTGTAGGTTTGTCATAGCTTTTCTTCCAAGGAGCAAGCGTCTTTAAATTTCATGGCTGCAGTGACCATCCAGAGTGATTTTGGAGTCCAAGAAAATAAACTCTGTCATTGTTTCCATTGTTTCCCCATCTATTTGCCATGAAGTGATGGGACCAGATGTCATGATTTTAGTTTTTTGAATGCTGAGTTTTAAGCCAGCTTTTTCATGCTTCTCTTTCAGTTTCATCAAGAGGCTCTTTAGTTCTTCTTTTTTTCTGCCTTAAGGGTGGTGTCATCTGCATATCTGAGGTTATTGATATTTCTCCCAGCAATCTTGATTCCAGCTTGTGCTTCACCAGCCTGGCATTTCCCATGATGTACTCTGCATATAAGTTAAATAAGTGGGGTGACAATATATAGCCTTGACTTACTCCTTTCCCAATTTGGAACCAATCCATTGTTCCATGCAGAGAAGGCAATGGCACCCTACTCCAGTACTCTTGCCTGGAAAATCCCATGGATGGAGGAGCCTGGTAGGCTGCAGTCCATGGGTTGCTAAGAGTCAGACATGACTGAATGACTTCACTTTCACTTTTCACTTTCATGCATTGGAGAAGGAAATGGCAACCCATTCCAGTATTCTTGCCTGGAAAATCCCAGGGACGGGGGGAGCCTGGTGGGCTGCCGTCTATGGGGTCGCACAGGGTTGGACACGACTGAAGCAACTTAGCAGCAGCAGCAGCATTGTTCCATTTCTGGTTCTAACTGTTGCTTCTTGACCTGCACACAGGTTTCTCGGGAGGCAGGTCTGGTATTCCCATCTCTTTAAGAATTTTCCAGTTTGTTGTGATTCACACAGTCAAAGACTTCAGTAGTCAAGGAAACAGAAGTAGATGTTTTTCTGGAATTCTGTTGCTTTTTCTATGATCCAATGCATGTTGGAGATTTGATCTCTGATTCCTCTGCCCTTTCTAAACCCAGCCTGAACATCTTGAAGTTCAGAGTTCACATACCACTGAAGCCTAACTTGGAGAATTTTGAGCATTAGTTTGCCAGCATGTGAGATGAATGCAATTGTGTGGTAGTTTGAGCATTCTTTGACAGTGCCTTTCTTTGGGATTGGAATGAAAACTGACCTTTTTGACTCCTGTGGCCACTGCTGACTTTTCCAAATTTGCTGGCATATTGAGTGCAGCACTTTTGTAGCATCATCTTTTAGGATTTGAAATAGCTCAGCTAGAATTCCATCGCCTCCACTAGCTTTGTTCATAGTGATGCTTCCTAAGACCCACTTGACTTGGCACTCCAGGATGTCTGGCTCTAAGTGAGTGTGAGTGATCACACCATCATTGTTATATGAGTCATTAAGATCTTTTCTGTATAGTTCTTCTGTGTATTCTTGCCACCTCTTTTTAATGTCTTCTGCTTGTTAGGCCCATTTCATTTCTGTCCTTTATCGTGCCCATCCTTGCATGAAATGTTCCCTTGGTATCTCTATTTTTCTTGAAGAGATCTCTAGTCTTTCCCATTCTATTGTTATCCTCTATGTCTTTACATTGTTCACTTAGGAAGGCTTTCTTACCTCTCCTTACTATTCTTTGGAACTCTGCCTTCAAATGGGTGTATCTTTCCTTTCTCCTTTGCTTTTCACTTCTCTTCTTTCTCAGCTATTTGTAAGGTCTTCTCAGACAATCATGTTGCCTTTTTGCATTTCTTTTTCTTGGGGATGGTTTTGATCACTGCCTCCTGTACAATGTTATGAACCTCCATCCATGGTTCTTAAGGCACTCTATCAGATCTAATCCCTTGAATCTATTTGTCACTTTCACTTAAAAAAAATCATGATGAGTAATTTTTGAAATCAAAAAACATTTTAAAAGAATAATTGAATCAAAAGAAATTTTGAAATCACTCTATTAATTCCAGAAAGCCTGGCTGTCCAGCTGCAAAGCTCTTCCCAAGGTAAAGCATCTAAATGAATATAAACTTCCTCTTATGTGCTGAGCTTGCAGACAGAAGCTTAAAACAATAACAATAATGTCTTGGGGTGGAAAAATACATAATTATCTTCTATATTATTGTATGAATAAATTACTATATTATAAATTATCTTAATCTCTTTCTCTTCAAATTTGTATAAAAACTGCTTTTCTTTACTTCCTTACTTCTTGTAGAGGGTTTCTAAATATACTGGATTCACTCCTGATCACTTTTTGGTTTCTTTCAGCCATCTTTAAACCAACATAAAGATGAACAGTTTAAATCGTTGATTTCTATCTCTCTCTGTTTGAGGGTTTGTCTAACGTCACTCTTCTGTTGTAGAGAAAAACATGTTGCCTGGCCTTTGTGAGGATCCAGTCATCTACTCTAAACATAAGTAGATTATATATTGGACCCTCACAAGAGTCAGTGAGTCAAATTTTTCCAGCTTGCGTTCCAGAAAGTCCTATTTTAAGCATTTGTATTAAGCATTCAAGGAATAATCCAGTAGACAAAATTATCTAGAAGAACTCATATCTACTCAAGGAAGTAGATAACTAAAAAAAAAAAAAAATCACAAGATAAATAATGCCATAATAAGGTGCAAATCAAAGTCTAGCTGGGCTCGGAGGACAGCTTTACTTTAATTCAGATCCAATCCAGCTGAGAGACTTCAGTTCTTTATTTAGTTACTTGTTTACCATCTGGTCAGCTTCTACTCTAAAATGTCACATCCTTGTGTATTTTATTTACTTCTTTCTCCCCAAGGCCCATAACGGTATTAAATTAGTGCAGGTTGCCATTGTTTCTGGAGAAGGAAATGGCAACCCACTCCAGTGTTCTTGCCTGGAGAATCCCAGGGACAGGGGAACCTGGTAGGCTGCTGTCTATTGGGTGGCACAGAGTCAGACACGACTGAAGTGACTTAGCAGCAGCAGCCATTGTTTCAAATCTATAGGTTCCAATCTTGGTTTGCTCTCCATAGCTGTTCAATAAACTCATTTATTTTCAATTTATTTATTTTTTAATTGAAGGATAATTGCTTTACAGAGTTTTGCTGTTTTCTGTCAAACCTCAACATGAATCAGCCATAGGTATACATACATCCCCTCCCTTCTGGACCTCCCTCCCATCTCCCTCCCCATCCAACTCCTCTAGGTAGATACAGAGCCCCTGTTTGAGTTTCCTGAGACATACAGCAAATTCTTTTTGGCTATCTATTTTACATATGGTAATGTAAATTTCCATGTTACTCTTTCCATACATCTCACCCTCTCCTCCCCTCTACCCATGTCCATAAGTCTATTCTCTGTATCTGTTTCTCCATTGCTGCCCTGCAAATAAATTCATCAGTATAATTTTTCTAGATTCCATGTATTTGCATTAGTATACAATATTTATCTTTCTCTTTCTGACATACTTCACTCAGTATAATAGGCTCTAGGTTCATCCACCTCATTAAAACTGACTCACATGTGTTCCTTTTTATGGCTGAGTAATACTCCGTTGTGTATATATACCACAGCTTCTTTATCCATTCATATGTTGATGGACATCTAGGTTGCTTCCATGTTCTAGCTATTGTATATAGTGCTGCAATGAAAAATAGGATGCATGTGTCTTTCTCAATTATTGTTTCCTCAGGGTATATGCCTAGGATTGGGATTGCTGGGTCATATGGTGGTTTTAGTCCTAGTTTTTTAAGGAATCTCCATACTGTCTTCCATAGTGGCTTATCAATTTGCATTCCCACTAACAGTGCAAGAGTGTTCCCTTTTCTCCACACCTTCTCCATAATTTATTGTTTGTAGACTTTTTGATGAGGGCCATTCTGACTGGTGTGAGGTGATATCTCATTGTAGTTTTGATTTGCATTTCTCTAATAATGAGCAAATAACTCATAGCTATTAAAAATATCTGAGAAAAAGAATAGAAGTGAAAGGCAGAGAAAAAGAAAGATATACCCATTTGAATGCAGAGTTCCAAAGAATAGCACGGAGATATAAGAAAGTCTTCTGAAGTGAACAATGCAAAGAAATAGAGGAAAACAATAGAATGGGAATGTCTGGAGATCTCTTCAAGAAAATCAGAGATATCAAAGGAATATTTCATGCAAAGATGGGCACAATAAATGGCAGAAATGGTATGACCTAACAGAAGCAGAAGATATTAAGAAGAGGTGGCAAGAATACAGAGAAAAACTATGCAAAAAAGATCTTCATGATCCAGATAATCATGATGGTGTGATCACTCACCTAGAGCCAGACATCCTGGAATGTGAAGTCAAGTGGGCCTTAGGAAGCATCACTACAAACAAAGCTATTAGGGATGATGGGATTCCAGCTGAGCTATTTTAAATCCTAAAAGATGATGCTATGAAAGTGCTACACTCAATATGCCAGCAAATTTGGAAAACTCAGCAGTGGCCACAGGACTGGAAAAGGTCAGTTTTCATTCCAATCTCAAAGAAAGGCAATGTCAAAGACTTCAAACTTCCACACAATTACACTCATCTCACATGCTAATAAAGTAATGCTCAAAATTATCCAAGCCAGGCTGGATTTAGAAAAGGCAGAAGAACCAGAGATCAAATTGCCAACATCTGTTGAATCATCAAAAAGCAAGAGAGTTCCATAAAAATATCTACTTCTGCTTTATTGACCACACCAAAGCCTTTGACCATGTGGATCACAACAAACTGTGGAAAATTCTTCAAGAGATGGGAATACCAGACCACCTGACCTGCCTCCTGAGAAATCTGTATGCAGGTCAAGAAGCAACAGTTAGAACTGGACATGGAATGACAGACTGGTTCCAAATTGGGAAAGGAGTACATCAAGGCTGTATATTATCACTCTGCTTGTTTAATTTATATGCAGAGTACATCATGCGAAATGCCAGGCTGGATCAAGCACAAGCTGTAATCAAGATTGCCAGGAGAAATATCAATAACCTCAGATATGCAGATGACACCACCCTTATGGCAGAAAGCAAAGAGGAACTAAGGAGAGTCTTAATGAAAGGGAAAGAGAAGAGTGAAAAAGTTGGCTTAAAACTCAACATTCAGAAAACTAAAATCATGGCATCCAGTCACATCACTTCATGGGAAATAGATGGGGAAACAATGGAAACAGTGATAGACTTTATTTTGGGGGGCTCCAAAATCACTGCAGATGGTGACTGCAGCCATGAAATTAAAAGACATTTGCTCCTTGGAAGAAAAGCTATGACCAACATAGGCAGCATATTAAGAAGCAGAGACATTACTTTGCCAACAAAGGTCCACCTAGTCAAAGCCATGTTTTTTCCAACAGTCATGTATGGATGTGAGATTTGGACCGTAAAGAAGGCTGAGCACCGAAGAAATGATACTTTTGAACTGTAGTGCTGGAGAAGACTCTTGAGAGTCTGTTGGATTGCAAGATCAAACCAGTCAATCCTAACAGAAATCAACCCTTAATATTCATTAGAGGGACTGATGCTGAGGCTGAAACTCTGATACTTTGGCCACCTGATGTGAAGCCCTGACTCATTAGAAAAGACCCTGATGCTGGGAAAGATTGAAGGCAGGAGGAGAAGGGGACGACAGAGGATGAGATAGTTGGATGGCATCACCAACTCAGTGGACATTAAGTTTGAGCAAGCTCCAGGAAATTGTGAAGGACAGGGAGGCCTGGCTTGCTGAAGTCCATGGGGTTGCAAAGAGTCGGACGTGACTGAGCGACTGATCTGAACTGGCAGCTCAGAACACTGCCATCTTGTCTTGGAAGAGGAAGGTGGAAATCTAACAGATCCTCCCCACATTTTTCCATCAACAGCTGAGAACTGGAGAGATCCTCTCACTCTTCTCCCTCCCTTAAAATTAACAGCCCCTTGATCACTAGTAGAAGCTCCAGATTACAAAACTCTACGTTCAGTGTCTCTACTATTAATTACTCTCTTCTGTAGAATCTTATTGATTTCCCTCAACCAGATGATTTAAGATATTGAAGGATACATTTTGCAGGCTCAGGTGTCTTACTGGCCCAGAGAACATTTTTAAAGTTTTAAGAAACTCATAAGAGCTCCAGGTCATGGCTGTCAACTCTATGAGGGCAGAAATGTACTGAATGTTTGCCAAGATAAATGCAAAACAGGGCAGGTAAGAAGTCTTAAAGAACTGTTGATTGAGAGAATAAATGAATGACTACATGTATAGCAGATATGGTGACAGTTTTAAAAGTGGAGGCAACTGTTTTTCTAATATTTTTGCAAGCAGTCATTTCATTTTGAAATTTGAAGTCCATCTTGAAATATTCACATGTTCTTTAATCTTGACCTAAGCACCAGCAGCACCTGGAAGCATGCTACTCTAAAGACAGGGTTGAGAAAGAGTAATAACAGATGTGCAGGGAAGTGAAGTGTCGTGTCCAAACGCACATCAAAAATAGGTTCAGAGCAACTGCTTGAGGTCACTGCAAGGACAGAGTAGGCATGACTGGGCAGAGAGTAAATGGAACATTTAGAAGTTCACCGACTCTTTTTGACATTGCTTTGAAAAAAAATCTTCATCAATATCTCTCATTTCTTTCTATTTCTCAGCTATTATTTCACCACATACGCTAGCTTATTTTTAAGAAAGTCTATTCTCAGGATGATTGTTTTCAAATGACTTAGAACTGGATTTCTCATAAGCAACATTGTAGCCACTGGAGACTTCTTTGCATTGATATAAACTACAAGCTGTTTTGAAAGTTCATTGGTCATTCTAAAGCTCATCTGTATCTTGTGACATCATAGAAAAAAATGCTTTATAAATGATTTGTTTTTCACAGAGTCAATAACTAATTACCAGTGTGTACCCTATAAATAAATCAATATTGAAAAGGAGGTCTGAGTGGTTTCATTGTGGAAATGATTAACTGACTGACCAGTGAACAAATCCTTGGATTACTACTTGGCTTACTTGATCTGTTTACATTTCTTTTTAAAATTGCTTCCCCTCCCTCCATCATTATTATGATAAAATACACACATAGAAAAGGTGAGACAAGGATAGTCAAAGATGTGAATTTAAAAATCACTGATTCTAGAAAATGTTTTTGGCTTCTGACTTGTGGAGAATATGAAGCAGTTTTCAGGACGCAGAACAGAAAGTTGGGTGGGCAGCCTGACGATGATGTAATTCACACTCACAGCAATAAACCGAAAAGAGAAGTACTTGCAGAATGAAAAAATGGCACTGTTCCACTAGTGTGTTTGAAACAAGTTAACATTGCCTCTGAAACTCAATTTTCCTTTTTGGTCTCCTTCAAGGATCTTTTTTTTCCAAAAAACTTTATTTATTTATTTTTGGCCATACCACACGGAGATTGGACCCAGACCCTGGAAGTACAAACGTGGAGTCCTAACCACTGGATCTTCAGGGAAGTCCCAAACATCTTTACCATTTTAAAAAATTAAGTTTTCAAGATGAAGGAACTTCCTTGGCCACAGTGTGGACTGAGCCCAGGCTGGAGGTCAATCCCAGAGGGAATCCCAGCCCTTCTCTCTATTTCCCTCTCCCCAAGTCCCACAGCAGCTGGCTCCTCTTGGCTAAGTTGTCTGTGCTACTTTTGACTTGTTTATAGACACAGTGTGATTCCAGCCTGTCCAAGGAGCATGGGATAGTCTATTCTTAACAATACATCCCCGATTTGGGTGCAATAAATTGAGACTTTCATGATTGCTGAGTCCTGAGCAAAACACAAATATCTGTTGCCTGGTAGAGTTGAAAGTCAAAATAAAACACCACCAGAGGAAACAAACCAGTAGCATATGGTAAAGCCAAGAAGTGAAGCTGGCCTCAGTCTAGAAGGCCAGTCATGCTCAGTCCAGATGTTTGAAGTTGGGTTTTGTGTGCCCTGATGAGTTTTCAATTCTCATCATCAGATGTTTTATTCCCATCTTCACTGAAGTATAATTGACAGATGAAAATTGTAAAGATGTGATAAAATGATATTTTGATATACATATGCACTGTGAAATAATCACCATAATCAAGCTAATTTACATTTTCTTTCTTTTTTTTTCTGATGTAGTGAGAATAGTTAAGATCTACCCTCTTAGCAAATTTCAGCATCCAATATACTATTGTTAACTACAGTCATATTCGCAGATGACACCACCCTCATGGCAGAAAGTGAAGAAAAACTAAAGACCCTCTTGATGAAAGTGAAAGAGGAGAGTGAAAAAGTTGGCTTAAAGCTCAACATTCAGGAAACTAAGATCATGGCATCTGGTCCCATCACTTCATGCAGATAGATGGGGAAACAGTGGCAACAGTGGATGACTTTATTTTTCTGGGCTCCAAAATCACTGCAGATGGTGATTGCAGCCATGAAATTAAAAGATGCTTACTCCTTGGAAGGAAAGTTATGACCAACCTAGACAGCATATTAAAAAGCAGAGACATTACTTTGCTGATAAGGTCTGTCTAGTCAAGGCTATGGTTTTTCCAGTGATCATGTATGGATGTGAGAGTTGGACTATAAAGAAAGCTGAGCACCAAAGAATTGATGCTTCTGAACTGTCGTGTTGGAGAAGACTCTTGAGAGTCCGTTGGACTGCAAGGAGATAAAACCAGTCCATCTTCTCTGAAGGAGATCAGTGCTGGGTGTTCATTGGTAGGACTGATGTTGAAGCTGAAGCTCCAGTACTTTGACCACCTGATGCCAAGAGCTGACTCATTTGAAAAGACCCCAATGCTGGAAAAGGTTGAGGGCAAGAGGAGAAGGGAACGACAGAGGATGAGATGGTTGGATGGCATCACTGACTCAATGGACATGGGTTTGTGTGGACTCCGGGAGTTGGTGATGGACGGGAGGCCTTGCATGCTGCGGTTCATGGGGTCGCAAAGAGTTGGACATGACTGAACGACTGAACTGGACTGAACTGATAGTCATATTGATATATGTTAGATCTGAAGAATCTACTCATTTTCATAGCTGAAACTTTGTACCCCCATGCCTGGCAACCACCATCCTACTCTCTACTTCTATGAATTTGACTATTTTAGAGTTTTCATGGAAATGAGATCATTCAGTATTTTCTTTCTGTGATTGATTTTTTCACTTAGCATAATGACCTCTAAGTTCACCCATGTTGCTGCAAATGGATGATTTTCTTTCTTTTTTTAAGTTAAATAGTATTTCATTGAGCATTTTTGTGTGTGTATCTCTCTATCTCTGTATGTCTACCACATTTTCTTTATACATACATCTACTGACAGGTTGCTTCCATATCTTGACTATTGTGAATAAGGCTGCAGAGAATAAGGGAGTGCAGATATCTTTTTGAGATGTTGATTGTGTTTCCTTTGGAAATATAGCCAGAAGTGGGATTACTGGATCTTATGGTTTTTCTATTTTTAATACTTTGAGAAGCTTTCATACTGTTCTCCATAGTGGCGCTATCAATTTACACCCACCAACAATGCACAGGGGGTCCCTTTTCCCCACATTCTTAGCACTTGTTATCTTCTGACATTTTGATAGTAGCCATTTTAAAGGTGTGAGGTGATAGCTCATTGTGGTTTTGATTTGCATTTCACTGATGATTAGCAATGCTGAGCACCTTTTCATGTACCTGTTGGCAATTTTAATGACTCCCTTTTTTTCCCACAATAGTAAGAAATGTTTATCAGTTTTCACAATCAATAGCCAGACAAAAAGTAAAAGATAATTACTATTGCAAGCCATAATGGGAACATGACTAATTTAACAATATAAAACATTATGTATAATTTGTCAAGCAGAGTGATGTGGTAACTGGAGGTGCATACATGCACATGTTTTCTTCCACCCAGACAGTCTACGTCTCATGGTTGGTGCATTAAATCCATTTACAGTTAAGGTAATTATCAATATGTATGATCCTATTACCATTTTCTTAATTGAGTTTATTTTGTATAGGTCTTTTCCTTGTCTTTTGTTTCCTGCCTAGAGAAGTTCCTTTAGCATTTGTTGTCAAGCTGGTTTGGTGGCTCTGAATTCTCTTACTTTCGCTTGTCTGGAAAGCTTTTGATTTCGCCATCAAATCTGAAGGAGAGTCTTGCTGGGTAGAGCATTCTTGGTTGTAGGATCTTCCCTTTCATAACTTTAAATGTGTCATGCCATTCCCTCTGGCTTGCAGAGTTTCTGTTGAGAAATCAGCTGACAGCCTGATGGGAGTTCCTTTGCATGTTATTTGTCATTTTTCCCTTGTTGCTTTTAATATTTTATCTCTGTCTTTAATTTTTGTCAGTTTGATTACTATATATCTTGGTGTATTCCTCCTTGAGTTTATCCTGCCTGGGACTCTCTGTGCTTCCTGGAGTTGGTTGACTATTTCCTTTCCCATATTAGGGAAGTCTTCAGCTATTATCCCTTCAAATATTTTCTCAGGTCCTTTCTCTCTCTCTCCTCCTTCTGAGACCCCTATAATGCAAATGTTGGTGCATATAACTTTTTGTCTCAGAGGTTTCTTAGGCTGTCTTCATCTTTTTTATTCTAGTTTCTATATTTTGTCCTGGGCAGTGATATCCACCATTCTGTCTTCCAGGTCATTTGTCCATTCTTCTGCCTCAGTTATTCTGCTACTGATTATTTCTAGTGTATTATTCATCTTTGCTTGTTTGTTCTTTAGTTCTTCTAGGTCTTTGGTAAACATTTCTTGAATCTTCTCAAAATTGTCTACACATTTTTTCCTGAGATCCTGAATCTTCATTATCATTATTCTGAGTTCTTTTTTTGGAATGTTGCCTACCTCCTCATTTAGTTGTCTTTCTGGGGTTTTATCTCATCCCTTCATCTGGGACATAACTTCCTGTTTTTTCATCCTGATTAACTTTCTATAATGTGATTTTTTTTTTCTAGCTGCTGTGGGATTATGGTTTTTTTGCTTCTTCTGTCTGCCCTCTAATGCAGGCGGCTAAGAGGCTTGTGTAAATTTCATGATGGGAAGGACTGGCGGTGGGAAAAACTGAGTCTTGCTCTGATGGACAGGGCCTTGCTTATTAGAGCTTTAACCCAGTTATCTGCTGATGGGTGGGGTTGCAATCCCTCCTTGGTAGTTGTTTGGTCTAAGGCAACCCAGCACTGGGGTCCATGGGCTCTATGGTAGGGTTAATGGTGGTCTCCAGGAGGGCTTATGCCAATAGGGACCTTCCAGGACTGCCGTTACCAGTGCCCGTATCCCTGTGGCGAGCCCCTGCTGACCCACGTCTCCACAGGAGACCCTCCAACACTAGCAGGTAGATTTGGTTCAGTCTTCTGTGGGGTCACTGCTCCTTTCCTCTGGGTCTTGGTACACACAAGGTTTCGTTTGTGCCCTCCAAGACTGGAGTCTCTGTTTCCCCCAGTCCCGTGGAAGACCTATAATCAAATCCCATTGGCCTTCAAGGTCAGATTCCCTGGGGATTCCCAGACCCTTTGTCTGATTCCCAGGCTTGGAAGCCTGATATGGGGCTCAGAACTTTCACAATAGTGGGAAAACTTCTTTGGTATTATCGTTCTCCAGTTTGTGGTCACCAACTTCATGGGAATTGGATTTGATTTTATTGTGATTGCACCCCTCCTATTATCTCACTGAAGCTTCTTCTTGTGTTTCCATGGGGGTGTATTTTTTTTGTGGTTCCAGCGTCCTTCTTTCAATGATTGCTCAACAGCTAGTTGCGATTTTGGTGTTCTCACAGGAGGAAATGAATGCACAGCCTTCTACTCTGCCATCTTGAAACAGATGCCTCTGTACAGCTCCTTGTAAAGAAAATCTTTTGCTTACTTGTCCATTTTTGTTTTTATTGCCTGTTCTTTTAGTGTCAAATCCAAAATTATCACCAAAACCAACATCAAGAAACTTTTTCCCTATGTTAAGTCTTGGTTGTTGTGCAACTTCCAGTTTTTAGCATCACAAGATGTTCATCTGAACTGCCAGCTTTCCACATTCTGCCATCTGTTATGCAGATAAAATCCCATACAGTTTCCATACAACCCTGGGATAAAGTGGCAAAAGTTATAAACCACTGAGTGATAAATCATGCAACTACTTTTTTTATATACACAAGATAGTCTTACTATAAGGTTAGTATAAATACTAACCTCAGCATAAATATTGAAATTCATACAACGCGGATACTGACAAAAACTGCCAAACACCCTTTCAATATAAACAAGACCTAGATGCTCCCAAGACCCACTGATGATCCTTTGCCTTCTTTAATTTCCATGTTTCTGTTTCGTGCTAAAAACCTGCCTCCTCCAACGTCTTCCATCAGATGAAAACGTTAAACCAGATGTAGTAAAGAGAGTTCTTCACCTGTTATGTTGGCAGCAGCTAATTAACATTATTCAGATCACAGAGTTTTCATTTCCTGCCTATTAATGGGAAAGTATTCCCTGAAAGAATCTCTTTACTGTATACGGGCATGTGGAGATATTATCTGGAGTCTATAAAACAGACCTGGCAATTCCAATTCTCTGATTTTAATGGAGTATAATAATGCACCAGAGCTCTTCGTTTCCTGCCTTCAACATACACACAACCATAGTTTAACAGATTTGTTTAGCTCAGATTTTCCTAGTTTTCCCACAGAAAATCCAGCCCCTGTCCCTTGGGAAATGCTGTTGGTCATGCACAGACATTCTATTATGCACAAAGCATCAGCCAAGGGCTCTTTGGTAGTTACCCTGTGTATTGGGTACAGTTCTTTTCCTAAAACTATAAGAAAGATGCTTCACTCCCACACATTAAATTCTTCTCTGCATATTCATTCTCACATTTACAAATCTCCCATGGGCAGAGAGTTTGCAAAGACCATATGGTAGGAAGACGTTTTGCCCTGTTTTTAAAATTCTTTTGCAAAACTGTGATAGACAAATAGATAATTTATCCAACCAAATATTGTCAAGGGATGGAGTAACTTCTAGATAATTATAGTTGGCCCCATTTCACAGGAAAATACCCTTTATGATTTTTAATATATTTTTGGTATATATTTTAATGAAATACTAGCTTCTTGCCTTTTAAAGTCTGCTGAACCTGAACTTTCTGTAATGAATCCATGATACAATTAGAAACATCACTGATTCCTCAATTCCCCAGTGCTCCCAGGGTCTGCTTAGGTATATAAAGCAGTTTCTTAATACACAAAACATCTGACACTGAATTTTTTAGGCTTTCTTTTTTTATGTTAACATAGTTTCTTGTCTCTTGGAGCGAGTTCTTATTGTTTGCAAGTGTTCGTTTCTAATAGCTTGAAACATTCTAGATGAAGCCTTACTTCACTGCAGTAGGTGATTGTTAACACATATCAAGACATTTCTGACTCTCCACATTTATGGCTATCCTGACAGTTTATGATTTCACTCCTAGCATGTAGAAGAGTCTACCTTCATAACTAGAGAACAAAATTGGGAGATGTAGGGCCTGGTGATGGACAGACTAACTCCCTGGTGGCTCCACATGACATCTTCTCATGAGCAGGATTTAAAACCTATAGTTAATAAACTATATTAACCTACAGTTAATAAAATAAAAGAATGACAGTTTACATACTTTGAGTTGTATCCATAAATGAAAAGAATCTAATAAATTGTATTTCTGATTGCACATCTACCATCATAAGTGAAGATTGTCAACTCAAATATCTTCAGGAACCAGCAAATAATACCAGTGTGTGAAGCAGTCAAGTATAAGATACTAGTAGGTGAAGTCAGTAGAAGTGTGTGCCCCTCTTAGTAATATAGATATCTTTAGGAATATTGTGCCTCAGGCAAGCACAGATATGCAAGTCAAATGTGGCCTCTAGAAAATTATCATTATTGTATTTGAAAATCTTATATTTCTCTTGTGTGTCTTTTTTACTACTCACACAAGACACTTCACTCCTGATTACCAAATGTGTAGGGGTTTCCCCTATCATCAGGCAATTCTCTGAGATACCAGGTAGACCTCCTAGAATTTATCTCACTTCTGACATAATCTACCTGGAGAGAGCATCAGATCCCGCAAGGCAAGGACTCAGTCCCACAAGACAGCCCCACCTCGTGTCAGACACCGATCGCAAGGCCAGGTTGTGCCTCAGCTGTGGACTAGAGGTTCCCAGGGTGCCTTTCTTAGTTTAGTTTATTTGCTAGAGTGGCTCACAGAACTCAGGAAAACAGTGACTTATATTTATCAGTCACTTATATTTACAAAGAAAACAGTATACTTTTGTCCTGGACCTGCTGTTGGGCATGCATAAGCACACAGGATTGACCTGCCAGTCACAAATAAGCAGACAACAGCAGACTGTTTTCTCAGTACACCTGGTTCACAGTGTCCCCCGTCCTCTTTAGGATCAAGACCTGACTCTAAACCTTTTCCTACCTTATCATTGTCCCATCTGGGGTAATTTCATATGTTAATGAGTCGGAGGATTATTCCAATAATCTTTATGGGTTATTTACATAAAGAAAGCTGAGTGCCAAAGAATTGATGCTTTTGAACTGTGGTGTTGGAGAAGACCTTTGAGAGTCCCTTGGACTGAAAGGAGATCAAACCAGTCAATCCTAAAAATAAATCAGCCCTAAATATTCATTGGAGGGACTGATGCTGAAGCTGAAACTCCAATACTTTGGCCACGTGATGTGAAGAACTGACTCATTGTAAGACTTTGATGCCGGGAAAGATTGAAGTCAGGAGGAGAGGGGATGACAGAGGATGAGATGGTTGGATGGCATCACCAACCCTATGGACATGAGTTTGAGCAAGCTCCGGGAGTTGGTAATGGACAGGGAAGCCTGGTGCATTGCAGTCGATGGGGTCGCAAAGAGTCAGACATGACTGAGTGACTGAACTAAACTGAATTGATATTTATCAGTTGACAAACCTGTCAGTCCTAAAGGAAATCAATCCTGAATATCCATTGGAAGGGCTGATGCCAAAGCTGAAGCTCCAATAATTTGGCCATCTGATACAAGGAGCCAACTCATCAGAAAAGACCCTAACGCTGGGAAAGATTGAAGGCAAAAGGAGAAGAGGGTATCAGAGGATGAGATGGTTAGATAGCATCACCAACTCAATGAAGATGAATTTGAGCAAACTCCAGGAGACAGTGAAGGACAGGGAAGCCTAGCATGCTGCAGTCCATGAGGTCTCAAAAAGTCACACATTACTTAGCAACTGAACAACAGTAACACAGATGAGCTGCCAGGTATAGAGATGCACAGAAGTCTGGGAGGGTACAGAGTGCAGGAGCTTGTTCCCATGGATTTGGGTTGCATCACCATTCTGGTATGCGAATCTCTTCACCCACCTGGAAGCTCTCAGAAGCCCATAGCTAGAAGCTTCATAGGCATGATGGACCATTGTCTCCATTTCCAGTTCCTCCCCACTCTCTGGAGAAATTGGGAGTGAGGGTGGGGCTGAAAGTTTCAAGCTTCTAATCACAGCTTGGTCTTTCTATGAGAAGCCCCTACTCAGGAGCCCATTAGAGAGGAGTCTCTTTCTAAGGAGACTTACCTCATTAGAGCAAAATGTGCTCCTAGTGATGGCATGACATAGGAGTTTACAAGAATTATAGGAGTTCTGAGCCGGAACTTGGGGCAGAGATCAAAATACATGTATACTGTTATCTCACATTAATAGTTTCATTTTTAGACCACCTTCATCAGTTATTTTCATATTAAAGTAATATAACTCAAAAAAATCAATGCGTAGCTTTCCTTTTTGAGTGCTCTAACAGATTTTTTTTTCTTTTTCTGGGGCATTATCTTTTCCTTCAAAGCATGAAAAAGTACCTAGTTAATACCATATGGAGAAAGTGCTTTAAATAATTCTTTTCATTGTCCCACAGTTTGGGGGACGTTCAGGACACCCAGGAAGGAAGAAGCATGTGGAGGCTCTGAATAGGGGCCCTGAGCGCAGATTGCAGGGCTGCACATCCTTTCTCCTCTAGTCCCAGACTGGACAGTCCCAGTCATGTTTCCCAGGCTCCCTGAGACTTGGCTTCTTCATCAATAATGCAGATGGGAACAATGCCTGCTTCACCAATAGATGCACTTCCCTGGTAGCTCAGATGGTAAAGAATCCACCTGCAATGCAGGAGAGACCCTGGTTTGATTCCCAGGTTGGGAAGATCTCTGGAGAAGGGATAGGCTGCCCACTCCAATATTCTTGGGTTTCCCTGGTGCCTCGGCTGGTAAGAAATCTGCCTGCAATGTGAAAGACCTGGGTTTGATCCCTGGATTGGGAAAATTCCCCTGGAGAAGGCCATGGCTACCCACTCCAGTATTCTTGCCTGGAAAATCCCCATGGACAGAGAAGCCTGGTGGACTACAGCCCATGGGGTCACAAAGATTTGGACATGACTGAGTGACTAAGCATAGCATGAATAGATCACAGGAGACAGGCAAAGAAAGGACTTTGAGCCAGGCAAAGAAAGGACTTTGAGCCTGGCAAATATCAAAGTTTAACATGTGATAGTTATCATGATCACCATCATCATGGCATTTTATTTGGTCCAGGAAATGATGTCTTCATTCTGTGATTCCTCACAGCTTCCAGTGGAGTTGCCCCGGGCTCTCCACCCGATGAATCAATGGCAATCTTTGTTTCCAGGAGGAGGATGAGTAAGACTTAGAACAAGACCTCACTTAAAGCACTAAATTAATTTTTGTAAATCTTTAACAGAAACAGCAAATGAAGAAGCAAGACACTCACTTTCAGGAGTTGGGCTTTGTTAAGAGAGACAAGGATTTGTGTTTCCAAAGGCCTGGAAAGTGGAGCACTTGGGCCTTGAGTCCATGCTGTAAATCAAATGACAAGGAAGAACTCATAACAATGCACTTGGTCCGCCTCCGCACTGGGAAGAGACATCTCCCTGGAGAAGGGAGAGCCAAGAATGGAGAAGATGAGCCAGTTCAAAGGCTGTTAGATACCAAGAAAATGACCTCTCTGGGACCCTCTCCTTGACCCCACACCTTTTCATCAGCATCTCCATCCCAGAAAGAGGGAGTGCTGAAATCCCCAGTGTGTGTAAGGATCCAAAAGCACAGGGGGATACCCTGAGCTCCAGTCTGGAGCTGGAGGTGCAGACAGCTCCCCTGATGATCCTGTGACCACCTGAGCCACAGGACAGCAGCATCCTGGAGCCCCACCTCAGGAGGAAGGTGTGTACATGCTCAGGCGTGTGTGTGTGTGTGTGAAGGGAGAGGGCCCAGAAACATTTATTTAATTCTTGGCTGGACTGTATTTCAAACCAGAAGTAACAGTTTTGTTGAGCTGGCAGGATGGTTTTTCCCTACTGCCAGGCAGAAACAGGGGCTTGAGGATGACACTGACTTGCATAAAAATGAAGTCACCAAAGTCAGTCTTGTGACTGTTTATGATTCTTCTCCTTTCTTCACTGATTTCCCCAAAGGTGGTTTTTGCACCTTCCCTTTACTCTGCTCTGGAGCTCTAGTTACTAAGAAAACAACATCACCAGCTTGACAATGGTTTACTCTCTCCATGGGGTCTGTGTATCTGGTTTTCTCTGTCCTTGTCTCCTCTCTGCATGTTACAGCCATGTGAAAGGAGGTGTTTAAGCCTCCACTAGGCTGCGGCTCAGTTCTTGCTTGGATTCTAACCTAAAACTGGTTCCTCGTGACCAGGAACATGGTGCTGCTCAGCTGCCCAGCATGTCAGTAAACTCCATCCCCCAGCATCGCTATCCAAGCACATCCTGAGCAGCATCTTACGGGAACTGAAGCTCACAGAGCCCTTCTAATGGCTCTTTTCCAACAACCACACTTTCATTTATGTAGACGAGATTAAGGTATCAGAGATCTCTTGCTTCGGCTTCTTCTACTTCACTTCTCAAGCTGACATCTACTTTTTTAAGTTAAAAGACTTTTGGAGATGTATATATGTGTGAAAAGAATATTTATTGAATAAAGAATTTTCAATTGTATGGAAAAGTGAATATCAACCCAGAACTGTTTTACGGTGGCATTTTTTAAAAGGTGGGCTTACCTACGAAAGCCATGGAATTCAGATGAAAAACATCAGTGTGAGAAGTGTTTTTGACTAGTTATCCATTTCAGCAGGTGCAGAAGCCCCTCCATCCACAAGGGACAGAGCTGTCAAGAGGAAGAGTGTCCACTGTGGAGAGGGAGCCCAGCAGAGCCACAGGGCAGCGGAGGTCCAGCTGGGCATTTGCCCTAGTGGTGCTCCGGGCTGGAGGGAGCCCAGCAGAGCCACTGGGCAGTGGAGGTCCAGCTGGGCATTTGCCCTAGTGGCGCTCCGGGCTGGATGCTTCACTGGTTAGTCCTGCCGTCTGGTGCCCTGAAGCGTCCACGCAGAAGCGAGCAAGCCCAGGATTGCTGCCCTTCCTCTCTGCTTGCTCTTCGCTTCCACAGCAGAAAGCTCTTTTACTAGAGGGAGCACTGAGACAACAGATTAAGGCCTTGCACAAGGAGAAAAAAGAAAAAGAGATTAGGGAATCCAGGAGAAAATCCCAACCTGCCTCAAAGTCCTTGCTCATCCCAAGCATAAATGCCAGCATTACCTTGTGCCAGGTAAATACAGAGGCCCAAAAATAGGAACCAAAATAATTACATGCTCAGCACTGAGTTATCTTGAGGGAGAATTTTGTTATTTATGACCTGATATTCCTAATGCTGCTGTGAACCTTCAGATTTAAATCTGTAGGAAACATCCATTGCTTGATTGCAAAAAGATACTTGGCCTCTCACATTCTTTCCTTCTGTAATCCCTAGTCAAATTCATACAGAGCAAACTAGTTATTAAAATGATTCTTCCCAAGTGGAGAGGACTACAGGAAAAGAAACTATCAGTATCTAATGTAGAAATACAGTGAGAAAAATTTCAAGATGAAGGTGAAACTCAGAGATAACACTGAGGCACTTCATCCAGTCTTCCTGACTCTTGTTTCTCCATCTGAATCCATAAACAGAGCAGTGGGGGAGGGATGGGGACGCAGCATTCAACTCTGCTGTGATGGAAATCCTCCAAGTTCGGGCCGTCCAACATGGTAGCCATTACTTCATGAGACTACTGAGCACTTAAAATATGACTTGCATGAATGAGGAACTGTCTTTTAGTTTCATTTTATTTAAGTGAATTAAAATTTAAAATTAAATTGCCATACAAATCTCGTGATTTTGAACTGCAGTGCCCCAGAGGATTTCCAGACCTTGGTTATAAAATGCTGCTCCTTCAGTAAGGGCAAAGAAAACACCAAGGGGTTGGGAAGGAAAGGGGCCTCAACAGAGGCATAGGCATAAGGGAGGCCACTACACTTGACCTTGGTGGTGACCCTGTTTGGAGCCTCAGAGGATTTCAGAAGCTGACTCTGGGAGAATAGAAATGGGCTAAGATACCCTTTATGATTCTCTTCCAGGCTCATGAGAATTCTACTCCATTCATTGTGCGTAATTGAAGTTTCTCCGTTCCTCCAGACATTTTTTCTCATTTGGAGAAGTGCTGGTTGCTAGGAGACTGAATTGCCTTTTCAAGTAGAGTATTTTAGAGAGGAACAATTCACATGATTTTCTTCTTTAGTAAAATGAAAATTTGTAAAATGTTTGAATGCATAGTGAAAAAGTCAAGCTTTTACATTTATTTATGCATTTGTTTTAGCAGTCATAGAAACTTTCATTTACTTTTCCCACTGCCTCACACTGCAAGAAAGAAGACAAACACTGATTGCTTTTTCTGTAGAATTTATTGAGAAAGAGTAACATTCCCAGGCTTCCTCCTAGGGATGGTGAGGTGATATCCATCTCACTTTCTTCACAAGGGAGCTGTGAATGAGAATCAAAAATAATAACATTTATAATGGAAATTGTAAAACACCATCTACCAAAAATATATTAGTACTGCACTCAATTGTTCATGGTTTTATCCAACTACATCTTACCATGATTTTCATAAATTTATAAAATTAATCCTTCTGAACACATCATTTAATAAGCAAAGAAACTGCAACTTTGAAAAATGAATAAATTTGCCCAGGTTTCTAATATCCAGACAAAGATTTCACTGTTCTACAGTGATTTCTTGAGGGGTATGAACAAAACTCTTTTAAACGTTCAGGTGAACTTATGTAACCACTGTCAATAACATTTGAATCCTGCAAACATAGTTGTGTGAAATAAGATTTCCTATATAACTCACCCAATCTGATGTCTACATATAATAGGTGTTCCGTTTAAAAATAGCTGTAGTAATGATGACAATAACTTAGCTAGTAAAGATCTTTTCTTTCAAATTGCTTGGCCCTTGCTTTAAAAATCCAGTTGCGGTTATTTTATTTTATTTTTTTCACCAACAGGATTCTCTAATTTCACTAACAGAATTCTCTGAGTATTGTTTGAAGAAATTTGACAACATTAATTGATAGAATCTGTGGCGTTTCCATCCCTTTTTGTGTATCTGAGCTGCAGAAGAATTCATCAAACAAGGAATAGGAGTGTTTTACAAAGGAAGACTGTCTAATATAGTTGAAAGAGCTATTTGATAATTCTGTTGGATGCCGTATTTTTCCCGGCTAACTATGGCTTTTGAGGAGCTCAAACTCCTTAGAACGAAGTGTCAGCCTGACAAGCATCCTAGAGGGCTTCTTCCTGGAAGGAATTGCTAAAAGCCAGCACTTTGACACAGTTACACTCCCAAAGATGACACTGGTTTACCAACAACATCCCGCAAACACAAGGAACAACTTGCCAGCTATCCCCAAGGTCTCCGGACCTACCCTGAGGTTCTCAACCTGGCTGCCCAAAGCTCAGAACTGCCCAGAGCTTTTATAAACACCCAGGCCCCTCCCTTGGCCAATAAGTACTATCTTTGGGAGGTGAGGCAGGTCCAGGCAGCTTTAAACCGCCCCCCGCCCCACCACCGCACCCCACCCTTGCCCGGGGTGAACCTAATGTGCAGCCGTGTTAAGAACAAGGGAATGCAGGTGTTCTGATTTCAGGTTTCCCTCACTTGAAACAAGCACTTCCAGGCCCACAGCACCACTCTGGCCCCAGCATAAAGACCTCTGAGAGCAGAAGTCCTCTGTACCACCTAACAAGAGATCGCACCTATAGGATGCACACAGACTCTCTGCCTGCTCCAGTCTTCTTCCTCTTGTAAGCAAGCAGGACCCTGTAGGCCTTCCAAGAACAGACCCCCACCCATGTACTCTGCCTGTCTTTTGTCTGTAGAAAAACTTTAATCAAAGAATAAATTTAATCAGAGAAGGAGAAAATACAGAAAGGAAAACTGTTGACAAAATAATACTTTTGTCATTAAACAAAATCAAGGACCATTAGCTTGATTGAGTCTTCCTTGAGTCTTCCTCAAGGACTGTAGGTAATATTCTGAGCCTTTGTCCTTTGAGCTGCTTTGCAGATACTGAAATCCCCACCAGGTGGAAAAACTTAACTATATGCTGCCCACAAGCATGCAGACCCCAGACTGGTTGGAAACAGAAGGTTGACATGCTGACTTTAGATTACCTCACCACCAATGAATCAGAAGAATGTCCATGAGCTGATGATGCCACCCTGCTCCTTGAACACTGTGAAACCCCTCACTAACCCAGCCAGGGTGGGTCACCCAGTCTTGAAGGCTTTAGCCTGCTGTGTCTCCCTTTGCCTGGCAAAGAAATCAAGCAGTTCTTTCCTGCTTCACCCCAAACTCTGGCTCCATATGTCTATTCAACACCGGTGAAAAAGAGGCTGCATTTCAGCAACACTTCCCTCTCTCCCTCTCTTTCCTCTCACCACCCCACCCTTGATCTTGATCTTTCTTCTATCTGTTATTCACATCTCTCTCCTTTTCCCTGTCCCTCCCCTAGCCCTCTCAGTTCTGCTCTGAGAAATCCCCCTCTTTGATATTCCTTCGTTTTCTTCCTTTTCCCACTTTCTGTCAGTCTATCTTAAGAATCTTTTCTGTGTTCCATTTCTATATATTTGTGCCATTTGTGGGTCAAGCTAGAAGCTTGGGTAGGGTGGGTGGGGGGAGTCATTGGTCCAGACTTACATAGAAACACTGAAAAGAAGTAGATTCAAAAGGAATCAGTGTCACTGCTTTAAAGCCTTTGAAAGTATCTACAAGTCCCATTTGGAATGTCTTTATCCTCGTTTAATTAGACTTGCTTTTCCTTAAGCACCACTATTCCAAACAACACACTGTTTTGTTTTTAAGCATAGCTTAAAGCTCTTCTCCAGAGAAGGCAATGGCACCCACTCCAGTACTCTTGCCTGGAAAATCCCATGGACCGAGGAGCCTGGTAGGCTGCAGTCCATGGGGTTGCTGAGGGTCGGACACAACTGAGCGACTTCAGTTTCACTTTTCACTTTCATACATTGGAGAAGGAAATGGCAACCCACTCCAGTGTTCTTGCCTGGAGAATCCCAGGGACGGGGGAGCCTGGTGGGCTGCTGTCTATGGGGTCACACAGAGTTGGACACGACTGAAGTGACTTAGCAGCAGCAACAGCAGCAAAGCTCTTCTTTTTTAATTAAGGGCATTGGAACATTACTCTGCTATTGTTTCATTGCTTTCAGATTCAATTCTCCCATTCTGTAGCTGGATGCCTGTAATCCCCATGGCAGTAAAGAAGTGGGAGATGGAGAAATTTAAAATGTGAAGGAAAAACTTGTTTGAAGTCATCAGGAGAGTAAGCCATTATTATTAACTATTAGTGCCCTTTTGACAACCCTTCCTCCCTGGAGTCTTTTGAGGATCTCCCATCTAGGCCATTTTGGGGAGATTGCTTATAAATTTATTTCACTTTCAGGAGACATAGGTTCAATCCCTGATCTGGGAGGATCCCACGTGCAGGGGAGAACTAAGCCCATGCACCACAACTATTGAGCCTGTGCTCTAGAGCCCAGGACCCCCAATGACTGAGTTCACGTGCTGAAACTACTGAAGCCTTCACACCCTAGAGCCTGTGCTCTGCAACGAGGGAACCACCGCAATGAGAAGCCCCTGCACCACGACTGGGGAGTAGCCCCTGCTCGCCGCAACTAGAGAAAAGCCCATCCAGCAATGAAGAAACTACAAAGCCAAAAATAAATAAACAAAAATTATTTTTAAAATAAAGTAAAAAATAAGAAATAAAATTCATGCTAAAAGGCGTTGGTCTCTGTGTCTGACTTCTCACTGAAACTGATTGACAGATTTCTGGAATTTTCACTCAGCAGTTGTTTGTGCCCATCTCTGCCTTTGTGCTCCTGAGTCCCTCTCACTGGAATTCTTCTCCAGTTCTTCTCCTGTTTTCCTCAAAAGACGCTGACATTCTGCCCTGGTTTTTCCATCTCTGACACTCTCCCTTTAGTTATCTCACTGAACTCTAGAAGGAGTGGCGTAAAACTAACCTATATAAGAATTTGATTCCTTGAGATTGTTGTGAATGCAGGCAGAAATGAATGTAGTGCACCAGGACCTTTTTTTAATAAGAGAAAGGAAAAGAGATTAATTAAACAATTGTTAAGCTGGTCCAGGTTCCCTGAGTTTTTACTGACTGACCTAGGAACCTACATAAAAGAAAGGCAATTTTTTTTTAATGCATTCCGAGTTCCTAATAACCAATTTTCAGCAAATACATGACGCAAAATTGGTGCATAACTAGTCAATATATAGCTACTGTTCTGGAAGTTATGAACTAGGGGCTGCCTCAGGGGAACAAACAAGCAAGATAAATTTGCCTTGAAAAGTCTTCTTAGCCTGTGGAATTCTTAAATCACACTGGCTAAAAATATTTGGAGAATAGACATTGAAGGAGTTGGCGGTGAAAGAAGCCAAAAAAGTAGGACCATAACAGGAAACTTGATGGGTTTCAATACCTTCCACCTCCAATTCATGAGCACTTTCTGCCAGGGTCACCCTGTGCCCACCCTTCCTCACTCTTACCATCAAACAATGTACCAAACAATGACAACCCAAATCCCTCCCGGAAGCCAATGATAGGAAGAAAAAAAAAGAATTTAGTGTCCTAAAGATCAAAAGTTTAAGAAATAATAATATTTAAAACTAAGTTAAAATGGAAAAAAAATAAACAAAATGGACCAAAAAGCCAAAGTTATATTAAAACAGCTCAAAAAATAACTTGGAGAATAAAATTTAAAATAATGCAGATTATAGTTAAATAAAAATTTAACAAAGAATATTTTGAGGAGATATTACATCTGATACCACAGAATTATAAAGGATCATACAAAAGAGACTCTATGAATAATTATATACCAACAAATTGAACAACCTAGAAGAAATAGATAAATTCCTAGAAACATACAACTCCCCAGTCATGATGATACAGAAAATCTGAACAGAGATCCATTAAATCAGTAGTCAAAAACCTCCCAACAAGCAGAAGTCCCAGATCAGATAGCTTCCCTGGTGATTTCTACCAAACATTCAAAGAATAATTAATATCAATCCTTCTGTCAAGGGAGTTTGTAATTTCCTCAGTTCTGTCTCATCACAACAAAAATTTGAAGCAACGGATGGACCAGCATTACAGCCCTCAGACGGACCAGTGTTACAGCTCTGTGGTACAGCTCAGCTTTATTTAGAAAGTAAAGGAAAATACATCCTCAAGGCATGAGGGAATGCCGACCCAAAAGACGCAAAGAGAAGAGAGGCCCCAGCCCAATTTTGGCTCCTCTTTTTATGTTTTTTCTCCTCCCCCTGGGCCTGCCCTATGTAAATTGGGCTAGCCAGAGGTGCTGTTTGTTTTACCTGAGGTCCTCACTCCAGTCCTCAGACCTTCCTTTGTTCTATTTTTGCAGGCTTTTCCCTTCCTTGTCTTCTAGCCACCGCCATTCTGGGCTCCTTTTTCCTATTCTAACTACCTAACATTCCCCCCTCAAGAGATAGAAGGCCCAATTCTTTGGGAATAGGGGTGTCAAGGTCTTTATGGCTACTTCCTGCTGAACTGGGACAGTGACAGGCCTTTGGCCTCCCCCCTTGCTAGAATCAAGCATCAGAGTCCTTATAGTGGTGTCCATCTAAGGGTGAGTAATATTTTCTGGGGTCAGCTGTAGTTTTATATATCCTTGTTGAACTGGCATTACATGTTGTAGCTTGTTGACCTGGGCAAAGACAAAATGGGTTAGACAATTGATAATACATGGGGCAATCATAAGCAGCACCAATATGGTGATAACAAGGACTAGCAGGGGCATTAGCCAACTCAAAATTCCCTCTCATCAGAAGAATCACCCAAAGAGAGATTGTAGCCACCCAGAGAACTCTCCAGTTCATTCTTTGAGATCCTGTAGGGTCTGAATGTCTTTCTTGAGGATTGTGAGACTTTCTTTAACTTAGCTAGAGGTATTTACCGAGAAACAATTTGTCTCATTCAAGATGGCTCAAGTCCCTCCTTGTTCAGGGATCAGGAGATCTATCTCCTGTCTGTTTTGGAGTACAACCCCTGTCAAACTGTGCTGGCTCTTTAGAGCTGTCCTGAGAAATCTTATCCCCAGAAACTTAATTTTGGGGATGTTCATCAAAATGGCACTCATTTGTAGTTCTGAATAGGTATCTGAGAGCTCCCAGGGGCTCACAGGTGTACTGAGTGTCCTCGTCTGTTTTTTTCCATGGCTTGATTCATGAGTAGTGAATCCAGGAGTCATGTCCTGGTGTCCTGACTGCTGTGGGGGTAGAAAGTATTACAGCCTTACATGTGGGCTGGAGTTTAGCCCTTGGGGACACATCTTTCCAGACTTTAATTAGGACTTGAGTCCCTGGAGCATATAGTGGTGACTTTTTAGAATCTTTTGGGTCTAGGTTGACACCCTACAAGCATATATCCTGTTGGAATTGCCCAATGGCTATGGTATAAGACCAGAGGGTCTGAGCCTCTGGATCTAGGAAGAGGTCATTGACATAAACAAAAGGTCTCTCACATAGCATCTCACAAGGACTAAGACCAACCTGTTCCTTAGGGGCAATATGGGTGCAGAGGAGAGGTATTGGTAAAGCCTCCTTCCATCCCAGGGAGGTCTCCAGGGTTATCTTTTATCACTGATTTTAAGATTTGGTTGGCTCTTTCTACTCTTCCTGAAGATTGAGGCCTCCAGGCACAATGGAGATAGTAAGTAATGCCCAATGCTTTCGAGACTCCTTGGCTGACCTTAGAAGTAAATGATGCCCCATTGTCACTTTGTAATGACCTGGGCAGACCAAATCTTGGAATGATTTCATGGTGGTATTTTTACCACCTCCTCAGCCTTCTCAGTCCGTGTGGGAAAGCCTTCAATCCATCCTGTGAATGTATCTATCATGACTAATAGGTATTTATACCCTTGAGAAACTGGCATCTGGGTGAAGTCCATCTGCCAGCCCTCTCCTGGGTAGGTCCCATGTCGTCAGACAGGCCGGGTTAGCTGGGGTCTTTGAGCTCCTTGGGGGTTGTTTAATTGGCAAGTGGAGACCACTTGCCTTATAGTTGTTTGGAGGCCTGTTCCTCTGAAGGACCTTTCTAGTAATCCTTGGAGGGCCTTTTCCCCTAAATGAGTGGTGGCATGTAAGGAGTTAATAAACTTCCATTGGAGGTTCCCAGGCAGAAAAAGGAGTCCCATATGAATGATCTTCTTGAAAGCCATCACTCTTAGCTTTAAGAGTCTCACTTTCAGTATATGAAGGAGTTTCTGGCAAATTCGTTTGTGGAACTAAGGTAGCAACCCCTATTAGGTCATTGTTCTGTAATGCTGTTCTCTTACCTGCCTGATCAGCTGCTTGGTTCCCTTGTGCCACTTCCATGCTCCCTTTTTGGTGTCCTTTACAGTGGGAGACTGAAACCTCAGTGGGCAGATGAACTGCCTCCAAGAGCCTAAGGATTTGGTCACCATATTTGACCCTCAAGTGGTCAAGCAGCCTCTTTCTTTCCAAATAGCAGCACGTGCATGTAGCACCAGAAAGGCATACTTGGAGTCAATGTAAAGGGCTATTCTTTTTCCTTTTCCCAGCTCTAAAGCTTGAGTCAGGGCTGTGAGCTCAGCCAATTGGGCTGAAGCACCTGATAGCAAAGGCTTAGCCTCTATGGTCTCAAAATTGGAGACTACTGCATATCTGGCTCTTCTTTTTTCCATCCAAGACAAAGCTGCTTCCATCAGTATACCAGATTTCCTCAGGATTGGTAAGAGGATCTTCTGACAGCCCCTCTCGGGATTTTGTCCAGTGGTCCAAAGTTTCTAGGCAAGGGTGAAAGGGGAGAGATTCCTTGGGGGTAGGCAGGAGGGTGGGAGTGTTAAGAACCTCACAAGGGGTTATAGTCAGGCCTGGATTTTCCATCAGCACTACTTGATATCTGAGGGCTCTTTGATCAGACATCCATAAATGGCCTCCCCCATTTAGGAGTTGTTTCACTTGGTGGCTGGTAAAAATAGTTAGTTTGCCCCCAAAAGAGAGTTTTAAAGCATCTTCTATCAGGATTGCAATAGTTGCAAGATTTTGAAGGCAGGGAGTCCAGCCTTGGGTGGTTGGGTCTAGCCTCTTGGATACATAAGCTACAGGCTGGGGCTCAGGTCTCAACCTTTGAGTTAACACTCCCAAGGCTATTCCTTCTTTTTCGTGGACATAAAGTTGGAATGCATTTTTCTGGGTCTGGCAACCTCGAGGCGGGTGCTTGAGTTAATGTTCATTTTAGTGTAGCCTCTGCCTTCTTTTGAGGAGCTCCCCATATCAGTGGATTGCATCATCCCATCCCTTTAAGCTTTCATATAAGGGCTGGGCAATTAGACCATAGTTGGGTATCCAGATTCTACAATACCCAGTTAGCCCCAGGAAAGCTCCCCATTGTTTTCGAGTCATGGGGGAGGGCAACTGGAGGATTCCTTGTACTTGATCAGAGGACAGCCTCCTGGACCCATGTGTAATCTGAACTCCCAGGTAAGTGACCTTTGTCTTGACCATCTGTGCCTTAACACAGGAGACTTTATATTCCCTTTCTGCCAAAAAGTTTAGAACCTGAATTGCATGTTGTTGGGCATTTTTTTCATCTGGAGAGCAGATTAATAGGTCATCTACATATTGTAATATTTTTCCTTTAGGTCCCTGGTCCAGATCTAGGAGATCCCAGCTAAGAGCCTGCCCAAACAGGTGGGACTATCTCTGAACCCCTGAGGTAATACTGTCCAAGTCATCTGTTGATGTTTTTCTCCTGGAGACTCCCACTTGAAGGCAAAAAGATATTGGGATTCTTTAGCCAGTGGTATGCAAAAGAATGCATCTTTGAGACCCAAGACTGTAAACCACTTGGCACTGGGCAGGATTTCTCCCAAGATTACACAGGGATTGGGTACTGTGGGATGGAGGGGGACCACAGCTTCATTTATGATCTGGAGATCTTGAACCATTTACCAGGTTCCATCCTTTTTCTTTACAGAGAGGATCGGGGTGTTGCACAGCAAATTGGTGGGGACCGATAGCCCACAGGTAAGGAATTTATTTATTAGAGGCTGTAGTCCTTCCCAAGCTTCTCTTCTGAGGGGATACTGATTCTGGTTAGGAAACCGAGTGGGATCTCAGAGAACAATGATGACTGGTTCAGCTTGGTGGGCCTGTCCAGGAATTCTCTGGCCCCACACCTGAGGGTTAATTTTGTCCTCCCGTAGTTTTTGGTCCCTCTCTATTGGATAGGGTATAATGGGTTCCTCAGTAGTAACGAGAAGCTGTAGAGCTTTAGGGGCTGAAAAGCTTCCTACCACAAGGGTATTCTCAGTTTAATGAGTATATCTCTTCCTAATAAGGGAGTAGGACACTCAGGGACCACCAGAAACTGGTGGGAAACTATTTGTCCATCCCAGCAACAAAGAAGTGCTTGGGTGAATCTCTTTGTAATTGTTTTTCCTGTAGCACCCAAAATAGTACAGGTTTGGAAGGATAAGGCTCTTGAGTAGGAGGTCAGGACAGAGTAGGTAGCCCCTGTGTCAACCAAGAAATTCTCGGACCTACCTGCCACATCCAGTTGCACCCTTGGCTCCAGCCCCATGGTGGTTGGTTATCTGTGACAGGCGGGCTGGCTGGAGCGGGCCTCTTCAGTCTTATTGAACCATTGTGAGGGAAGGCGTGGCACTTGATCTTGAGGCTCTTGGGTCCCAAGGGCAGAGTGCTGCCCAATGTCCCAATTGACGGCATTTGTAGCAAGCCATTTTAGGAGACTTGTCACAGTTTGGACACCCTTTGGCCCAATGCCTCGCCTGTCTACAGATTAGGCATTTGCCTCATACCATGTCCTTCAAGGACTTAGGGCTTGCTATTGGGCTTCCCCCCAGCATCTGGGCATGACTTGTCTCTTTCCTTTTCTCTCTTTCCTGGGCCTTGGCCTCCCTCTCCTGTTCTCTGTTATAAAAGGTATTGGTGGCTGTCTGGACCATCTCATCTAAAGAGGCAGCAGGGTCCTGCTGCTGTAGCTGTTGTAACTTTATCCTGATGTCTGATGCACCTTGGGACAGGAATTTGTCCTTTAAAATCACCTGTTCCTCATAAGAGTCTAAGTACAGATTGGTAAACTTTTGGAGGGCCTCTTTTAGCCTTTCCAGAAAGGTAATTAGGGTTCTTGTTGGGCTCCTGAGTTATTGCTGAGACTCAGGCATAGCTGATTTCTTTTTGCTGGGTGCTTTCAGTCCTGCCTTCACACAGATCAGAAAATGATCCCTCTCCCAGATGTGCTCAGGGTCATTATAATTCCAGTTAGGATCTGAGGAGGGGACTGCAGTTTCCCCTACTGGCTATTTATCGCTTGACATGTGAAGCCCCATAGCATCCCTTCAGGCTTAATTTAAGATCTTAGCATGCTCAGGGTCAGATAAAGTTTGACTAAATATTACCATGATATCCTTCCACGTCAAGTCAAAGGCCAGGGTAATGTGTTGGAATGTATCTATATATTTGCCCGGGTCATCTGTATAGCTTCCCAGGTCTTGTTTGATCTGTCTTAGTTCTAAGAGGGAGAAAGGCTTATGGACCTGGGTTGGTCCGAATTCTCCTCCAGTTTCAACTAAAGGACATGTTTGAGTTGGCTTTTGTGGAGGGGGTGCTCCCAGATATGGGGGCAAGTTTGGATACAAGGAGGGAGCACCAAGCAACTCGGGAGCCATGGGAGGTGAGCCTTCATGGGGTGGGGGTGAGGGACTCCTTCTTTTGGTTGTCTGTGCCTTACACTATTTGCCTAGTAGGGTCACTTTTAGGGCATACAACAATCCCATACTTAAGACAGAATTCCTTCATGTCTTAGTCGAAAGAAAATTTGGACATAGGGGATCTCTGTCCATTTCCCTTGTCTTTTGAAGAATAAGTCTAGCTTCAGGATGGTATTGTAATTTAAACTCCCATCCTCAGGCCAGTTTTCCTTGTCCCCCAGAGGATACTGTGGCCATGCGGTGGCACAAAAGGATCATAAGTGATTTCTCCTTAGAGTTAGAGGATTGAACAGATCTCCTTTATCAAGGATGCATCTCAAGGGCATCTGTTAGGAAGTGAATTGGTTATTTCCCATCTGAAAGACAGTGATGACAAGGAGGAAAAGAAAAAAGAAAAAACTAATAGGCCTCCTTCAATTTCCATGGGTGGACTTCCTTCGGGGTAAGTCTTTTTGAACCTTATCCTACTCAGTACTGTTGCAGCCTGAGAGCCAGGCGTCCCTGGGTCAGGGTGCAGATCCCCAGGTAAGCTGAGGCATGACAGCCTCCTGGAGATTGAATCCCCAGGGAGGTCGAGGCATGTCCGCCTCCTGTGAATTGGGTCCCCAGGCAGATCAAGGCATGTCCACCTCCTGGAACCCCTGGACTGGCAAATCCCCAAGCAGGTTGATGTGTTACAACTTTCGAGGACCAGATCCCTAGGCAGGTTGAGGCAGGTCGACCTCCTGGGACCCCCGGACTGGAGTTGGGCATCCCCAAGGTCTCCAGTGTGACCAGTGCTGGGTAGGATTAAGGGGTTGTAATTTTAACTCATTGCCAGTTTGTTCACTGCAGATGGGAATAGATATCATGATGTAAAACAATCCAAGACTGTGCCCTGAGACTGGGAACCTGGTGAAGCAGCCATAAGCCTTATCCTCTTATTGCTCTGAGGGAATGTAAGTCACTGATTTCCTCCCCTAGTCTCCCATAAGAGAAGGTTAGGGTGTCTCCAATGGTAAACATTTCATTGTCATAGACCCACTTTAATGAAGTAATGACAAAGGAGTGGGTTATCTGGTCTGTTAGGGTCATTAAGAGTATTTTAATAATAAGCAGGGTAGAGCAATGTTGCCTACAAGGTGGCAGGGTCCTGGTTGTAGGAGTTAGTAAGTGGCTTAAGAACAAATTGATAAGAGGCAACAGACCAGATGTTCCATAAAAGTGGAGTGGAGATTTGATCTGGGGGTATGTTTGTAACTTTTAGAAGGGTGGTAAGGGTTTGGGCCCAAATGGTCTGCAGGGCTAAGTCCCAAAGCGACAAACATTATCTCTGGAAGCCAAATAGCCCTTGAAGGGATGCCAACAGATGGACTTCTAGCAGGCATTGTGTGCCTGTCACCTGCCTTAGTGGGTTCACCTAGAGATGCTGTTGTTGCACATGTTGTAGGAGACATGGAAGATGAAGGCCTGAGTATCTAGAGGGATTGGATATCACACAGTATTTCCCTTCCACTGCTACTGCTAAGTCACTTCAGTCGTGTCCGACTCTGTGCGACCCCATAGACGGCAGCCCACCAGGCTCCCCCGTCCCTGGGATTCTCCAGGCAAGAACACTGGAGTGGGTTGCCATTTCCTTCTCCAATGCATGAAAGTGAAAAGTGAAAGTGAAGTCGTTCAGTCATGTCTGACTCCTAGCGACCCCATGGACCACAAGCCCACCAGGCTCCTCCATCCATGGGATTTTCCAGGCAAGAGTACTGGAGTGGGGTGCCATTGCCTACTCCAATTTCCCTCCCAAGGGTCAGCTATTTTCTGGTTGTCTCTCCAGAAGATTGTAGAGGCAACATTGTTGTGGGCCTGGACGGGTCTCAGGAAAGGAGCATGAAACAGGAGGGAAGGGGCAGGGCACAACTTTTGAAAGAATGGCATAGCCCAAGGGCATAACATAAACCGATTAAAATCAAATGGGTCCAAGATGACAAGTCAAATTCAACTAAATCTTGATCCCCAAACTGCAAGCTAAATGACACACCCAGAGGTGACAGGAGGGTTCCAAGTCACTATCAAAAGACCGAGGAGTGGGTGGTTTCCCAATGGTTGGGATGATCCTCCCACTCATTAGCATATGAATTCACTCAGCTCACAAAAACTAGCCACACAATATTGCATGGCACTCTCCTCTGTGATGGCCCATACCCTGTGGAGTGTGCTTCTCTCTGAATCTGAACAAATCCACCTCTTACCTATCACTGTGTCTCTTACCAAATTTTTGCAATGAGACATGAGAGCCTGAGCTTCATTAGGTCCTGAAGCCAGGCACCATGGGTTTTGGCAGGGCTCAAGTCCTGGGAGAGAGGAGCTGAAGGATAGGAGGAAAAAGCAGTAGAAAAAACATGCCAAGGAATCCCATTCATAACTTGCTGGAAAATCTGCTAAATACCTGACCTGAGCTCACAGTTTTCATTGGCCTGATCCATGGCATAAATAAGATTAAGAACAGAAGAACCCCCACCAGCTTGGGCAACAGCTACTGGGGCCCAGCAGATAGTGGAGCCTTTGAGATACACTGAGGAGTAGCCCCTGCCAGAGTCCCTCAACTGCACCCACTGCCATTCGCCTGTTCATGGGGGGTTCAAGGAAATAAGAAATGAGAGATTGTAAAGGAATTAAGATTTTGCTAGGCATATGTCCTTCCAGCCATAGGAGCGAGGACCTCCTACCTTAACCAGAGGTCTTCTGGAATCTGAGCCTGAGCCACGTGAGCTTTCTTTTGAGTTTGTTTTTCACTGTCCTGGTTTCCAGCATGCTGGGCTTCTTGTCACTTCCCCTGTGCTGGGTTTTCTTCACATTTAGCTTCCACTGTGGGAGCTTTTGCTGAGTTGGGCTCCTGCTGTGCTTGGCCTCCTCCTTGTGGGGGCCAAGCCGAGGGTGTCTCAGCCAGGTTAAATCCGAGAAACAGCACCACAGATGTGAGGGGAGTTTGTAAATTCCTCAGTTCTGTATTGTTGCAACAAAAATTTGAAGTGACGGACAGACCAGCATTACAGCTCTCAGATGGACCGGTGTTACAGCCCTCAGACAGATCAGTGTTACAGCTCCGTGGGACAGCTCAGTTTCATTTACAAACTAAAGGAAAATACATTCTTAAGGCGTGATGGAATGCAGACCCAAAAGATGCAAAGAGAAGAGAGGCCCCAGCCCAGTTTCGGCTCCTCATTGTATATGTTTTTTTGTCCTCCCCCTGGGCCTGCCCTATGTAAATTGGGCTAGCCAGGAGTGCTGATTCTTTTACCTGAGGTCCTCACTCCAGTCCTTAGACCTTCCTTTGTTCAATTTTTGTGGATTTTCCCCTTCCTTGTCTTTTAGCCACTGCCATTCTGGACGCCTTTTTCCTATTCTACCTAACACTTCTCACACTCTCTCAAAAAAATAAAAGATGAGGAACTTATCCAAATGCATTACAAGAGGCCAGCATTACCCTAATACCAAAAGCAGACAAAGATATCACAAAAAGAAACTTTTAAATGGCAGGTTGATATCCTTGATTGAACATAGATGCAAATATTCTCAACAAAATATTAGCAAACTGAATTCAGTGATACATTAAAGCACTCATACACCATGACTAAGTAAGATTTCAGGGATTCAAGGATAGTTCAACATCCATAGCTCAGCCAATCCAATATATCATTAACAAAAGGAAGAATAAAAATTATATGGTTATCACATTAGATGTATAAAAAGCATTTGACAAAATTCAACATCCATTTATGATAAAACTCTGAACAAAGCAGGTATAAGGAGAATATACCTTAACAATATAAAGGCCATGTATGACAAGCCAATAGCTAACATCATACTTAATGATGCAAATCTGAAAGGTTTTCCTCTAAGATCAAAAATAGGGCAAAAATGTTCACTCTTACTATGTTTACTAATGTAGTGATGAGAGTCATAGCCAGAACAGTTAGGCAAGAAAAAAAAATAAAGAAATTCAAGCTGGAAGGATGAAGTAAAACTGTCACTATCCACAGATGTCACCATACATACATAGAAAACTCTAAAGACTCCATCAAAGAATTTGTTAGAACCAATCAATTAATTCAGTAAATTCACAGAATATAAAATCAATACACAAAATCAGCTGCATTTCTCTACACAAATAATGAATGATCAGAAAGACAATTATGAAAAAAAAATCCTATTTACAATTAAATTAAAAAAAAAAACAAAAACAGAATAAATTTAACCAAGGAGGTGAAAGACCTGTATACTAAAAACTATGACATTGATGAAAAAAACTGAAGAAGACACAAATAAATGGAAAGATATTCTGTGCTAATGGATTGGAAGAAGTAATATTTAAATTAAGTATTTATACTATCCAAAGCGATGGATCATCGAAAAAGCAAGAGAGTTCCAGGAAAACATCGATTTCTGCTTTACTGACTATGCCAAAGCCTTTGACTGTGTGGATCACAATAAACTGTGGAAAATTCTGAAAGACATGGGAATACCAGACCACCTGACCTGCCTCTTGAGAAAGCTGTATGCAGGTCAGGAAGCAACAGTTAGAACTGGACATGAAACAACAGACTGGTTCCAAATAGGTAAAGGAGTACGTCAAGGCTGTATATTGTCACCCTGCTTATTTAACTTCTATGCAGAGTACATCATGAGAAATGCTGGGCTGGAAGAAGAACAAGCTGGAATCAATATTGCCAGGAGAATTATCAATAACTACAGATGTGCAGATGACACCACCCTTATGGCAGAAAGTGAAGAAGAACTAAAGAGCCTCTTGATGAAAGTGAAAGAGGAGAGTGAAAAAGTTGGCTTAAAGCTCAACATTCAGGAAACTAAGATCATGGCATCTGGTCCCATCACTTCATGCAGATAGATGGGGAAACAGTGGAAACAGTGTCAGACTTTATTTCGGGGGGCTCCAAAATCACTGCAGATGGTGATTGCAGCAACGAAATTAAAAGACGCTTACTCCTTGGAAGGAAAGTTATGACCAACCTAGACAGCATATTCAAAAGCAGAGACATTACTTTGCCAACAAAGGTCCATCTAGTCAAGGCTATGGTTTTTCCAGTGGTCATGTACAGATGTGAGAGTTGGACTATAAAGAAAGCTGAGCACCAAAGAATTGATGCTTTTGAACTGTGGTGTTGAAGAAGACTCTTGAGAATCCCTTGGACTGCAAGGAAATCCAACCAGTCCATCCTAAAGGAGATCAGTTCCGGGTGTTCACTGGAAGGACTGATGTTGAAGCTGAAACTCCAATACTTTAGCCACCTGATGGGAAAAGCTGACTCATTGGAAAAGACCCTGATGCTGGGAAAGATTGAGGGCAGGAGGAGAAGGGGACGACAGAGGATGAGATGGTTGGATGGCATCATCAACTCAATGGACATGGGTTTAGGTGGACTCTGGGAGTTGGTGATGGACAGGGAGGCCTGATGTGCTGCGGTTCATGGGGTCACAAAGAGTTGGACATGACTGAGCAACTGAACTGAACTATCCAAAGCAATGTACATTCAATAAAATCTCTAGCAAAATTCCAATGGTATTTTTCATAATAATAAAACAGTTTTAAAATTTGCAATGAACCTCAATAAAACACCAAATAGCCAAAGCAATTTTGAGAAAGAAGAACAAAGCTGTAGGCATACTCCCTGATTTCAAACCATAGTACAAAGCTATAGTAATTAAAACAGTATGATACTGGCATATAATCAGACACTTAAATCAGTGGAACAGAATAGAGAGCCCAGAAGTAAACTTGAACATATATCGTCAATTAATTTATGACAAAAAAAGCCAAGAATACACAGAAAGGAAAGGACAGTCTCTTCAACAAGTTATGTTGAGAAAATTTGATAGCCACATGCAGAAGAATGACACTGGAACACTATCTTCCACCACACACAAAAATTTACTCAAAATGGATTAATGACTTGCATTTTAAACCATAAAACTCCTAGAAGAAAACATATGTGGTAAGCTTCTTGACACAGCATTTGTTGTAAAGCTAGTTTGGTAGTGCTCGATTTTCTTAACTTTTGCTTGTCTGGAAAGCTTTTGATTTCTCCATCAAATCTGAGTAAGAGTCTTGCTGGATAGAGACACATAGTAATCAAACTGACAAAAATTAAAGACACAGATAAAATATTAAAAGCAACAATGGAAAAACAGCAAATAACATACAAGGGAACTTCCAGGTGGAGCTCTGGGACACCGCTCTCCCATGGTTCATTGTCACAGGGTCGGTCCTCAGGGAAGCTGTCAGCTCCTAGAACTCCCCTAAGAATATCAGCTAAATTCTCAGCAGAAACTCTACAAGCCAGAAGGGAATGGCATAATATATTTAAAGTGATGAAAGAGAAGAGTACTCTACCCAGCAAGACTCTTATTCAGATTTGATGGAGAAATCAAAAGCTTTCAAGATGAGCAAAAGTTAAGAGAATTCAGGGCCACCAAGCCAGCTTTACAACAAATGCTAAAGGAACTTCTTTGGGCAGGAAACAAAACAAGGAAAAGACCTACGCAAAATAAACCCAAAACAAGTAAGAAAATGGTAATAGGATCATTCATATGGATAATTACCTTAACTGTAAATGGATTAAATGCACCAACCAAGAGATGTCGACTGGCTGGGTGGATGAAAACTTGTGCACGCATGCACCTCCATTTACCACATCACTCTGCTTAACCCCACCAATTGTATGTAATTATTTTATATTGTTAGGTTAATCATGTTCCCATTACGGCTTGCAATTGCGATTATCTTTTATTTTTTGTCTGGCTATTGATTGTGAAAACGGATAAACCTCTTTTACTCTTGTGATTATATAACTGTTATTTGATTAATACCATTGTATCATGATTGGTCAACCAAAAATAATAGAATTCTATATCACTAAAATAACCAGTTAATAGAAAAACCTGTAATCACTTTTTAAAATCCAGATGCATATCAGAATTATTTTGGAATTTTTTGAAAAACACAAATGCTCTTTTTTCCAAAGCTCCAGATGTGTTTCTACTGAGCAACCATGTTTAAAAACAACTGGACTATATGATGATCTACTTTTATCTAGCTTGTTTCACATCTTCTATTCCATATTCAGTGCTCCCATTTCATTCAGTTTATGTTTTCCAATTTACTTTTTTTCTCCATCTCTTTTTTGTTTGAATTCTTCCTCAAGCCTTTATTAAGCATAGTAGAAAAGCTTCTGTACACACACACATATATAAATAGCATGTATAATATAATATATATATTTTATAAAACGTATAAATATTTGCCTAGCTAAAAATATATGACATTTTGATTCCACTTGTTTGGCTTAGTATGAATAGAATGGTAGATTTCTAATTTATATTCACTCAAAACTTTGATATAGTTTCATGTATTTTGGCATCCAGTATTACTATTAAAATTCTAGAAAGTTTATTATCTTAGTGATTAAAAAAAAAAATTGAATGAGGCTTGAAACTTCTAATCCAATTCTGAGGAAATAAATATTATGTCGTAAAAAAACATAAATGGAATGGAATATAAAAAAAATGCATTGACTTCTAAATGTTTAATTCACTAGAACACATTAAGCAAGCAACCAGTAAGCCTGCTAAATTGTGGGAATTCTGTCCCTATCACTAAATTATCATAGTCTACTTAAAATAATTCTCTGCTTATTTATATGCGTGTTCTTATACACAGTCCACATAAATATCTAGGCAAATACTAAATGACTGTCCTATAAACAGTGCATGAATTTTAAATCCCCATAGATTAATGCACATAACTATTTGATATTGCTTTTCAAGATAGCAAAAACAAGAAGAAGAAGCCTTGCTCACACAGGAATTTTCTATGCAGACATTATTGCTTGGTTATTCAGAAGGGCATTGTTAACACTACTTAATTTTAATAGCTTTTTAAATTCTGAATTCTACCTGCAGAATGTGCATTCAGTTCTTGATGTTTCATGCTTGACTTGTCCATGCACTTAGGAGACGTTTCCATTTTGATTTGCATTCAAGATTTTTTTAAGTCATCTGTTTGGAATCAACTAATATCTGAAAGCACAACCAAATAAATCTTTTTCATTCATATGACCCAGGAAAGCCAAGATTAGCAACTGTGAACGTGCTTTCGAAACATCAGGTGTTGTCATTATTTCTTTAGGATCAAGGAGGTTTTGCCATGTATTTTTGCATATACAGAAGTAAATGTCAAAAGTACACACATATATTCTATTCAATTGAGTTTTTGGCTGCTTATATAATTTAAAAATATTCCCTTTATCTATCTGTTCATCAACTTATCAATCTTTGGTCTGACAGAATCCAGTGCTGCTAAAGGAGATAGCCTGTGTAAGATAACATCAGATATATTTTTAATGGTCATTAAGATATGGTGGAATCTCAAGAGTGAAGATAGATAAGAAGATTCATTTTTTGGAACTATGCAGAAAAAAAATGTTAAGAAACTAAACTTGAGGTCTCTCTTTCATAGAGTTATTGGCAATTCTCTCCGAGAAACTGATAAATTTCACTATGGATTGGTTGCTAGGATACCCCTCAAAATCTATTAAAGTAAGTTCTTTCCTTTAAAGGGCTGGAAAGGTTTTCCATTATTTCAAAATGACTTTGAAAATCATGATGTGTGTTCTAAGTCAATAAAACAGGTGAATGATTGACCCTTAAAAAAAATTTTTTTTCAAAGTCCTAAAAAATAATTAGACTTTCTCATATGGTTTATTTAAAAAGTCAGCTTGTCACAGGGGTTCAGATTCTCAGTCCTGAAAAAAAAAAAAAAACTCAAGGCCAAATGGACAGTGCAAAATTCCTTGGGGGTTGTTAAAGGCCTATAACTGAAGGAAACAAGGGGAGATAATTTACATTTATAGTGGACCTATTATTGCCAGGTCTCATCATGAAAGTCCTTTTTCTTTGGAATTGAAAGTAGCACAGATAAACTTTTTGAATTTCTGTCAATAATCTTGGAAAAAATTTGTAAGCAGTTCTATAAGGAAGTTTGTATCTAATCCCATTATACGTAAGGCAGGCTGGGGAAAATAGATGAAGATATCATAGAAAGAGAATTAGAAATATGACTTACTAGGCTCAAGGACACACAACAAATATTATATATAATATGTATATATATGGAAAGTCATTAAACCTGGCTATTCTCCTCAACTCCTTATAAACTGTGGATAATGATGCTGAAGATGATTAATCTTTTCAACTGGACATGGAACAACAGACTGGTTCCAAATTGGGAAAGGAGTGCATTAAGGCTATATATTGTCATCCTGTTTATTTAACTCACATGCAGAGTACATCATGTGAAATGCCAGACTGGGTGAAGCACAAGCTGGAATCAAGATTGCCAGGAGAATTATCAATAACTGCAGATATGCAGATGACACCACCTTAATGGCAGAAAGCAAAGAAGAACTAAAGGGCCTCTTGATGAAAGTGAAAGAGGAGAGTGAAAAAGTTGGCCTGAAACTCAACATTCAGAAAACTAAGATCATGGCATCTGGTCCCATCACTTCATAGCAAATAGATGGGGAAACAGTGGAGAAAGTGACAGACTTTATTTTTGGGGGCTCTAAAATCACTGCAGATGGTGACTGCAGCCATGAAATTAAAAGATGCTTGCTCCTTGGAAGAAAAGTTATGACTAACATAAACAGCTTATTAAAAAGCAGAGACATTACTTTGCCAAGAAAGGTCTGTCTAGTCAAAGCTATGGTTTTTCCAGTAGTCATGTATGGATGTGAGAGTTGGACTGTAAAGAAAGCTGAGCGCCGAAAATTTGATGCTTTTGAACTGTAGTGTTGGAGAAGACTCTTGAGAGTCCCTTGGACTGCAAGGAGATTCAACCAGTCTATCCTAAAGAAAATCAGTCCTGAATATTCTTTGGAAGGACTGATGCTGAAGCTGAAACTCCACTACTTTGGCCACCTGATTCAAGGAACTGACTTCTTTGAAGAGACCATGATGCTGGGAAAGATTGAAGGCGGGAGGAGAAGAGGACGACAGAGGATGATATGGTTTGATGGCATCACCAATTCAATGGACGTAAGTTTGAGTGAACTCCAGGAGTTGCTGATGGACAGGGAGGTGTGGAGTCCTGCAGTCCATGGGATCGCAAAGAGTGCAACAAGACAGAGCGACTGAACTGAACTGAACCCAAAATGAAAATCTTAATGTCAATATTTCCAAAATAACCCAAAGATTTATTGCAATCCCTATCAAACTCTCTGTAGGAAAAAAGCAAATTAGCCAAGATGCCGAGGTCATGCTCTCGCCCCAGGGCCTCTCGCTTTTGCTGCACGTTTTTTAAATAATTAGGTAACAACCGAGATCACTTAGAGCACTGCGCATGTGCCTCCTTGTGAGGTACTCGCTTGGCCACAGGCTACTTTGTTATATAAGCTCCACCTGGAAAGCCAGGAAAAGATGCTGCATTATGGTTACATTATGGTTAGGTTATGTTATTTTATGACTGCTGCTATGTCTGTTCGTTAGCCAGGAGAGAATAGTGCTACTGCTGCTGTGCCAACCAGGAGAGAATAAACGTGTCTGAATTTCCTAGGGCTCCTTGCATTGTCTCCTAGCCTCTTAGCTCTCAGCTGACCTACCCTAGGTTCAAAGAACACTGTGCACAGTGAGATACAGCAAGACAATCCCAAAGACAGTTTCTCAGGAAAAGAAAAATTCATTGTAAGATTCATATGGAATCTAAAGGCACAAACCTTGCATAGACAAAAATCTTGAAAAATTACAAAGTTAAAGGCCTCACACTTTGTAATTTCAAAAGTTACTACAAAACCACAGAAATGAAAACAATGGTATTGACAGAAAGACATATACCAATAAACTAAAATAGATCAGAAATAAACCCTTGCATATATGGTCAAATGATTTTCTTCAAAGTTGTCAAGATAATTAATGGGGAAAAGATAGTCTTTTTACAAATGGTATTAGGAAAACTGGATATCCAAAAGCAAAAGAAAGAAATTGGATCCTTATCTCATACCATATACAAAAATTAATGAAACATGGATTAAAGACTTAAATGTAAAAGCTAAAATTATAAAACTCGTAGGAGAAAACACAGGGGAAAATCTTCACGACATTAGATTTGTCAGTGATTTCCTTGATATGACCTAAGAAAGTGAAAGTGTTAGTCGCTCAGTTGTGTCTGACTCTTTGTGACCGAATGGACTGTAGCCTGCCAGGCTTCTCAGTTCATGGAATTCTCCAGGCAAGGATACTAGAGTGGGTTGCAATGCTCTTCTCTATGGGATCATTGCAACCCAGGGATTGTGTGAACCCAGGTCTCCTGGATTGCAGGCAAATTCTTTACCGTTTGAGCCACCAGGGAAGCCATGACAGCAAACACATAGGTGACAAAAGTAGAAATAAATTAGACTAGGACTTGCCTGGTCGCCCAGTAACCAGGTTGGGAGTCTGCCTTGCATTGCAGGTGATGTAGGTTTGATCCTTTGTCAGGAACTAGGATCCCACACGCCACACAGAGCAACTAAACCAGCAGGCCACAGCTGCTGAGCCTGCATGCTCCGGGGTCCTGAGTGCCCTACTACTGGGCCCGTGCACCACAGCTAGAGAGTCCCTGATTCACAGTGAAAGACCCTGCATTAGGCAGCAGAGATCCCACGTGCTGCAACTGCAACTGAGATCTGGAGCAGCCAAATAAATAATGAAATACCACCTCAAACCACCAGGATAGCTACTATCAAAATAAAAATAAAAGCAGAAAATATGTATTGATAAGGATGTGGAGAAATTGCAGCCCTGCTGCACTGTTGGTAGGATATAAAATGGTCCAGCCATCATGGAAAATAGTACAGCAGTTCCTCAAAAAAGTAAAGATAAAATTACAGTATCAGCTCACAATTCAATTTCTAGGTATATACACAAAAGAACTGAGAGAAGGATCTCACCAAGATATTTGCACACCCATGTTCATGACAGTCAAAACGTAGAAACTACCCAAAAGTCCAAATGTCCATTGTCAGATGGATAACAAAACAAAATGTGGTATTACACACATGGTTAATGTCAAATACAAAATGACCAAATTTGAAAATCCTCTGAGCAGAAAAAAACATGAAAAATACATAACTGAAACAATTTAGCTTACTCTTTAAAATGAGTGGAAATTAACTAGAGCTGCTTCTTGTAAATGTCACTGAGCATCACAGTAAAAACTTAAGCCATTCCCTAAAATTGACAAGAAATAACAACTTTTAACCAATCTCCACCACCAGGAAAACTCTAATGCTACAATCAATCATTGTAAAGAATAAACAAGACTCTGCATTTCCACTGTATAGGCTGTCTTAAAGCAATATAACTCTGATCTTCATTTCATGCTTGGTTTGAGAACTTCCAGTTTGTAAAATGTTTTATATGCATAATAAACTCTTACTAAATATTATTTTATTGATGAGGTGGCATAATTTTGCTATTTTTGCTTTCTTGACAATACATGGAATATTGCTCAGCCTTAAAGAGGGAGGAAGCTCTAACACATGCTTCCTCCAAGGAAGGAGGAACAATAAGGATGAAACCTGTGGATGTTATGCTAAGTAAAATAACCCAGTTACAAAAAGCCAAATATTGGATTATTCCACTTATATGAGGTATCTGCTGTTGTTTAGTCACTAAGTCATGTGTGACCATTTTGAATCCCCATGGATTGTAGCCTGCCAGGCTTCTCTGTCCATGGGATTTCCCCGGCAGGAATACTGGAGTGGGTTGCCATTTCCTTCCACCCAGGAATTGAACCCAAGTCTCCTGCTTTGGCAGGTGGATTCTTTACCACTGAGCCATGAGGTATCTAGGGTAGCCAAATTCATAGAGACAGAATTGAAAAGGGTGGTTGGCTAGGGGTTTGGGGAGAAAAGAAATGAGATTGTTTAATGGATACAGAGTTTCCGTTTTTTAAGATAAAAAGAGTTCTGGAAATTGGGAACACAAAAATGTCAGAGTACTTAATACTATGGATATATAAAATGATAAAGATGGTAAACTTTATATTATGTGTGTATTTTATCTTATCACAAATAAAAGAAATTAGAATAAATAAAAAGTCTGGGCAAGTATAGGAGGTTAGTGATGGAGGCCCTGACTTTTTTAAAACAAAAATAAAGCACTATCCTAAATACCCCAGGGGAACAGAATCATGAGCACACCACCTTTAACGGTAGGATCCTGATTTATGTGAATTAAAACAAGTGTATCCTGTTGGCTCAGCTGGTAAAGAATCCACGCAATGCAGGAGACCTGGATTTGATCCCTAGGTTGGGAAGATCGATCCCCTGAAGAAGGGAATGGCTACTCATTCCAGTATTCTGGCTGAAGAATTCCTTGGGGTCACAAAGGGTCGGACACGACTGAGCGACTTTCACTTCCCTTCAGTGTGAGAGAAAGGTACTGCAGATGGTACCAAGTGTAACCAGTTAATTAAGCGAAGAACAGAAGCGACAAGCTTCGATTCCCAAGTCTTTCCCCCATTTACTTACTTTTGAAACATAAATCACACATACTAAATTTTAACTCGTCATATGAAAAAGCAACAAGCACATTTAAATTTTGTTACTTGAAAAAGAGCAACTTAAGGAGAAGGTGAATGAGAACCAGGACTGAAAGGCAAAAGAAGGGAGTTTAAGGAGAGGTTTATCCGCCAGGTCTTGGGAAGACCAAGGACACTGAGGAAACAGAGAAGGTTAAAGTAAGGAAATGAGGAGAGACAAACCTGGAAGAAAAGAAGTCTCATTAGAGTGTTATAAAGATTTAAAAAGTGTTTTCCACTTTGTTCTATGAGGAGAATATTTGCAAAATTTTCTCTGGGAAATTTTTAAAAAGTAAAGCTGGTGTCGTACTTCGTGTTGGATATTTTTACCTATGCATGTTTTTCTGCCTTTCATAAATATGTACATTTTATTTTAAGAGATAGCAAAGATCACACTTTTAACGTTATTAACATCTGTGATTCAGTTAGTGCGATTGGGTTAGGATGACCAAATCAGAAGAATGTTGTAGTTTATTAAATTTGTCTCCTTATTTACAGTAAAGTAATTAAGCCTAGAAGACTTCCCAGGTGGCTCAGTGGTAAAGAATCTGCCTGACAATGCAGAAGACTTGGGTTCGATCTCTGGATGGGGAAGATCTCCAGGAGTAGGAAATGGCAACCCACTGCAGTATCCTTGCCTGGGAAATCCCATGGACAGAGGAGCCTGGCAGGCTACAGTCCATGGGGTCTCAAAATGGTAAGACACGCTTTAGCCACTAAACAACAACAATCTCATGGAAGTTAGATTTCTATTCATGGCCCCAGTTCTGCTGGAGGACAAGTGAGATGAGGATTCCTTGGGGTAGGCTGGAGCCGATGGGGTGAGCATTCCCTACCCAGTATGCACGGGTGGGCCTCTGCAGTCTCTACACCCTGCACGAGAGGATAATCCCCAGACACATGGTTCCCACACTCCCCTGGGTGCCCCAGGACTGGAAGAATGGCACTCTGCAGCTCATGGAAGAACCAGGGGAATTGAAAAACCCGCTATCCGAGAAGGATGATTTTCTCCTTGAATGCCGTCCACCCTGTGCTGGGCCCGGGGTGGGGGCAGGGAACTAGGGCAGGTGGCATTTATATTTTTCTGTATTTTCAAGGAAACATAAATAGAACTCTTCCTTTTTTATATGCCATTGTTAATAAGTACAGACCTTGGAGATTTAAAATCAGCTGTGGATTCATGAAGATAAACAAGAATGAATTTTTATTTCTCCATCAAACTCAATCCTCACTTAAAAAGTAACAGAAACTACTTAAAGGAACATCTCACCATTTTTCATCCCTGATTCAAATCAAATTATAGAGTAACAACGACCCATCCATGTTCTCCTTCATGTATATTATCAATAAGGCAACTTAACAAAGTTCAAAAATTGATTTGTCTTCATAATGAAAGATTTACAGACAGTCTAAATGTGAAATGTTATCATTCATTGACAGGCAAGTGTCCATAACTAAATGGCTTAAAACTCAATATTAAAAAACTAAGATTGTGGCATCTGGTTCCATCACTTCATAACAAATAGAAGGGGGAAAAGTGGAAGCAGTGACAACTTTTATTTTATAACAGAAAAGCTGAAGTAATAGTAGCTTAAAGAAGATAGAAGTTTATTTCTTTTATTTTCTTGGGCTCCAAAATCACTGCGGACAGTGACTGCAGCCAGAAATGAAAAGGTGCTTGCTCCTTGGCAAGAAAGCTATAATAAACCTAGGCTGTATGTGTGCTTAGTCTGTCAGACTCTTTAGGACCCCATGGACTGTAGCCTGCCAGCCTCCTCTGTCCTTGGGATTATCCAAGCAGAATACTGGAGTGGGTTACCATTTTTTCCTTCAGGGGATCTTCCCAACCCAGGGACCAAACCCACCTCTTCTGTGTCTCCTACACTGGCAGGCAGGTTGTTTACCACTGATCCACCTGGGAAGCCCTAGAAAGTGTGTTAAAAAGCAGAGACATTACTTTGCCAACAAAGGTCCATATAGTCAAAGTTATGGTTTGCCAGTAGTCATGTATGGGTGTGAGAGTTGGCCTAGAAGAAGGCTGAATGCCAAAGACTTGATGCTTTTGAATTGTTGTACTGGAGAAGATTCTTGAGAGTTCCTTGAATAGCAATCAGTCCTAAAGGAAATCCTACAGGAAATCAGGAAATCAACCCTGAATATCCCCTGAAAGGATTGATACTGAAGCTGAAGCTCCAATAGTTTGGCCACCAGATGTGAAGAGCCGACGCATTGGCAAAGACCCTGATGCTGGGAAAGGTTGAAGGCAGGAGGAGAAGGGGACGACAGAGGATGAGATGGTTGGATAGCATCACCAACTCAATGGATATGAATTTGAGCAAACTCTGGGAGATAATGGAGGACAGAGGAGCCTGGCATGCTAGTCTATGGGTCACAAAGAGTTGGACACGACTTAGTGACTTAACAACAACAACAAAGACAGCAAGGTTGTATATTCAAAGCTGGTTTTTGTAAATAAAATGACCCACAAAATGTTGACAATGTTATACTTAATTTTGACAAGGTCTACTGTATTCATGGGTTCTCCTTTTGAGAATTTTCTCTTGAAGTACGCATACTCCATGCAGAAAAATACTTCTTAGGAGGTTTGATGGATATTTCTGTTTTGCTAGTACTTTTTAAAGTAAACAGAAACTATACTGATCGTGATTTGCTTGAGTAAATGTGTTTTCATGCTACCACAGCATTAGAAGACATCCTGGTGGTGGGGGCCTGCAGTGAGACAATATGATAAACTTTCATTTCTGTGTTTTTCTTCCCCTACTGCCTGACCTTTCCACTCATCACTCAAAAGCAATCATATTGCACGGAGGAGAATTAAAGTTGTTAGAGCGTAATTTCAAAATAAAAGAAATTATTTATAATATTATTATTTTCCACTTCCAGATGAAGACTTTAGATTTAAAGGAGAAACAGAGAAGGAAACAGAAGGGAACAGAGCAGAGTGTTTATAACCTTTTCAAGAGGAGAGAGTCAGCCAAATGCCAGGTCTAGCCCCTGGCAGCAGGAAGTCCACCAACATGAGGGACCATCATTTATCATTTCTGTGAGCTCATCATTTTGCCCCTGGCAGAGAAGCTACAACTTCCCCTCACTGTGGAATGCACCTGGACCATGGGTCATTCAGCAAAAGACCGACCCCACACTCCCTGCCTTGAGACTTTGATGAGCTCCCAACTGAATTGCCCCAGATCCTCATCTCCTATATCTGTGAAGATCCCACTCTTCCTATATCTGTTAAGATTCAGTAAGGCTATATGTAACAGAAAAGCTGAAGTAACAGTAGCTTAAAGAGGATAGATGTTTATTTCTCTATCATATAATAGAAGTTTAAAGGTAAGCATCAAGGGCTGGTACAGCTGTACTGTGGTCATAGAGACCTCCATTTCTTCTGCATTTCTGCTGTATTATCCTAGCTCTGGTTACCATCTTCAAGGTCACCTCTTGATGATGGCTGGAGTTCCAATTATCACAAATGATTCCTGACAGGAGAAAGCATGAAAAACCATACCTCCCAACCAAGTCAGTAACTTTGATCAACCTGTCTGGAAGTTCCACACAATGTTTCTGATTAAATCTTGCTGGCTAGGACTTTCCCCCATGGCTACACATAGTTTCAAGGAAGTCTGAGATGTGATGCATTTACACCTCACAAAAAACAAGTGTTCTAAGACAGAAGAGGAGAACGGATACTGGGTAGGAGCTTACAGACTGCTATGGGTTTCCCTCAACAACAGCAACAACAACAAAAATACCTCCAGGGTGTTTGAAAGGGATTTGGTGTAGAATTGAATGTAGAGATACATTTCTGAGAAAGGCTGGATAGTGGGGAAACGCAACCTTTTTTCATCATAAACAACCAAGTAATAGGTTTATATTAATAGCTTTAAAAATAATTAAACATAAATTAACAAGGTCAAAGATTTCAAGTGTATTGTATATTTATATAAAATATATATTTATTATATATATATATTTATTTATACATATAAATATATAAAAATATAAATATAAAATATAAAAATATATAATATATTGTATATTTATATAAAATATTTAATAAAATATTTAATAAATAGAAAATGTATTTATATATAAAAATATATAAAGAAAATATATTTAATATATGTGGGTGTATACTGTATATAATAAATAATAAGAAAAGTATGTGATGTGGAAAGACATTGAAACACCTTTGTAGGGAAGCCTGCAAGTAGCAAGGATGGTGTTGTCCAGGGACATCTGGATTTGCATCTAAGCAAAAAGAGCTGCTTTGCCAATGGCTTTGGGAAAGATCAATTTCTTGGAGTCTAAAACAAATTTACCAGCCCCAGCTAGAAGCTGGAGTGAAGAACCTGTAAAATTTTTTGGCATTTATAAGACTTAAGCAGCAACAGCTAAGAAGTATGGAAATCACTGTACCCAGGGAAATAATAAACAATACTTAATAGCGTGCTTACTATTTGCCTGGTCTTGTTATGACCCCCTGATCATTTAGTAGGCACTGCAGCTCTAAGTCATCGCCTCTCTTTTACCAGTTAGGAGACAGAGTGACAGAAAGTTTGGCGGCTGCCAACGGCGTGACGGCTGCTGCACTGTTAGCCTCGGCCCGCTAAGCCTCGCGCCAGGCGGCCCCTCTCTGAGCTGCACTCTGGACACTGCCTCCTCCCCTTTTCAAATGTCTGAACGTTTTAAAGAAATTAATAAGCGTCGTTTTGAACTGATGTCAGAGAAACCAACCAAATACTGCTCTTCTCAGTGCTGGGCCATTCTCTTCCCGTTGTCTTAGGGGAAACACACGGACTGAAACCACCACCCTGGCCGAGCACCCCAGCAACCGCAGGAACAGCTTGCATGAGCTATTTTACAGGAGATCCTGGTAAGGAACTAGTAACCCGCCACCAACCGGAAGAGTTTGGGAAAGGTCAAGAGGATTCCACCTCCCAGAACCCTTCTTGTGGACACCCATCTTGGCTGAGTCATGCGTGCCCACCAGGAAGGATCCCGAGTCGGAATGGCTGGCCAAGGCAACCTAAAAATCAATGCCTTCACCTAAAACCAGAGATTGCAAGCCGCTTGACAGGGCGACTCTCCTGGGCTCCCTCCTGCTGTCCGCCTGGTGCCCCTTCCCATGAAAATCTCTTTCTTTGTCAGCACACGGCGCGTGTCTCCTTGGACAATTCAGTTCCGAGTGTTAGATAAGAGATCCCTGGGGCCCTGGAAGGGGGCCCCCTTGCTGCAAAAGTTTCAGAAATTTTCCGTTGCTACTTTTTCTTGCCCCAAATGACAGCTAGAGAAAGACTGTAAAAAGCACATCAGTCCTTGACTTTCTTAAATTCAGTTTCTAATGAAGCCAGAGGGGAAAAGATGCTTATCCCCAGAGCATCTTTCAACTCTAAGTCAAGTACAGGAAACACAGCTTAGACTCTAGACAAACACAGTGTCTTACCATTGACCTTCAGGTCATCCTCACTTACCTGAATTTTTAAATTCATCACAGAAATTAAATAAGAATGCAACACATACCATATTTAATAATATTGTTTCAAGACTTCAGAGTTAAATTCCTCAGAAAAGTAATCCCTATAGATCACGCTGAAGGTAAAATCTTAAGTAATTTTGAGTCTTGGTAGTTGTTGTTGTTCAGTCACTCAGTCGTGTCTGACTCTTTGCGACCCCATGGACTGCAGCATGCCAGGCTTCTCTGTCCTTCACCATCTCCCGGAATTTGCTCAAATTCATGTCCATAGCTTATTCAGGGTTGATTTCCTCTAGCATTGACTGGTTTGATATCCTTGAACCGTAAGCTGTACCAAAAAAGGGCAGTAGAGGGAGCAATTTGTTCAAAGAAGAGAATTGTCCAGCCTCCTTGAAAAACTGGTGCAAATAACGAGACAAGTCACACTTTCTACATTCAGCGTAATTGATCAAAGTAACTTCCAAATTGGTAAATTTGTTGTGCTAACTGTTAATTACGTGTGAAATTCATAAAATTATAAATCATCCTCATTAAAATTGCTTCTAATCTTGCAGTATTTAATAATTCATTCAATAATTTACTTATTACAAAAGTAAATAAAATCAAATAAGATCACTAGAAGGTAATTCTCCTGATTTTAAATTACTTACACTATCTGACTTCGATTATCTAGTGAAATATACTGAGTATCTAGCACATGTCAGACACTGTTCTGGGTGCTGAAAGTACATCGATCAGTAATACATTCCTGTTATTTTCAGGTTACATTCTATTGGGTGAAATAGATTACTAAAAATGAATAAACTATATCAAGAATAAAACAGAGACAGAGGATAGATAGGCATGTTATGTGGTTAAAATGGGAAGGTCCAAAGAACAAATAACAAAAACAAAAATCACAAGTGGGACTACTTTGAACTCAATAGTTCTGCACAGCAAAGGCAGCATACATAATGGGAGAAAAGTTCTGCAACCCATATATTGAACAAGGGTTTAAAAATCCAAACTACATGAAGTACTTATACAACTTAGTAACAAAAAAATCCAAACAATCCAATTTTTAAAGTGGGTAGAATGCCTAAATATATTTCCAAAGGAGATATCAAAATGTCCAATAGGCACATGAAATGATGTTCCAAATCACTAATCACAATGGAAATGCAAACCAAAACCACAATAAGATATCAGCCCACCCCTGTCAGAATGGCTATCATAAGAAAGCACACAAATAACGAATCTGCGGAGGAAGAGGAGAAAAGTACACTTGTGCACTGTTGGTGGGAAAGCAAATTAGCCCAACCACTACTCAAAAAATGAAAAACACAACCTCCATACAATTCCACAATTCCACTTCTGGGAATATACTGAAAGGAAATGAAAACAGAAATTCAATGAGATACATGCACCTCCGCGTTTATGGCACAGGACTTTCCTGGTGACTCAGCAGTGAAGACGGAGAAGGCAATGGCACCCCACTCCAGTACTCATGCCTGGAAAATCCCATGGACAGAGGGGCCTGGTGGGCTGCAGTCCATGGGGTCGCTAAAGAGTCAGATACAACTGAGCGACTTCACTTTATTTTTTCACTTTCATGCATTGGAGAAGGAAATGGCAACCCACTCTAGTGTTCTTGCCTGGAGAATCCCAGGGACAGGGGAGCCTGGTGGGCTGCCGCCTATGGGGTCGCACAGAGTCGGACATGACTGAAGCGACTTAGCAGCAGCAGCAGCAGCAGCAGCAGCAGTGAAGAATCCATGTGCCAATGCAGGAGACCTGGGTTCGAACCCTGGGTTGGAAAGATCCCCTGGAGGAGGAAACAGCAACCCACTCCAGTATTCTTGCCTGGGAAATCCCATGAACAGAGAAGCCCTGCAGGCTATAGCTCGTGTGGTTGTGAAATGTTGGATATGACTTAGTGACTAAAAACAATGTTCATGGCAGCACTATTCACTACAGCCAAGATACGGACACAATCCAAATGCCCATCAACAAATGAATGGATAGAAAGAGATGTGGTGTATATTCACAATGTAATATTATTCAGCAGGAATGGAGGAAGTTCTGCCATTTACAGCAAAATAGATGGATCTTGAGCACCTTATGCTAATCGAGATAAGTCAAGCAGAGAAAGATAAGTACTGTATGAGCTCACTTAAATGTGAAAAAAAAAAAAAAGTTAAAAAAAAACCCAGACAGCAAAATGGTGTTATCAGGAAATGGGGGTGGAGGATAAAATTAATGGTGTTTAAGCATTTGGAGAAGGAAATGGCAACCCACTCCAGTATTCTTGCCTGGAGAATCCCAGGGACGGGGGAGCCTGGTGGGCTGCCATCTATGGGGTTGCACAGAGTCGGACACAACTGAAGCGACTTAGCAGCAGCAGCAGCAAGCATGCAAATTAGCAATGAATACTAAAATGGGCATAGGGATTTAATGTACTGTTTATTGAACATAGACAATAATATTTTACTATATCATGTGAGGGATATAATACAATGACAATTATATTACAATATATAAATGTATCAAAGTAACACAATGTACACCTTAAATTTCCACAGTGTTGTGTGTCAAATTTATCTAATAAATAAACAGTAGCAGAGTCGCAATTTAAAATCAAGTAGAAAGCACACCCATTCCCACATAATAAGGCAGAGGAATTCAGCAAACCTTCTTCTTTATCAAGTTAAACCACATTGTATGAAACTGAAGTATCAATATTTCTATTTTGATACATTAATATAATTATTAACCAAGTGCCAATATACTTTTTGAAAACAGATTTGTTTATAATAAATATCCTAGAACTTACAAAGGAACTGTGCATGTATATCCTACTTCATCATACTCTGTGGGAAGTCCAAGGTGTTTTTCAATAAGGAGAACACAAGTATGGGCCTGGAATTCTTCTGTTAGATGGTGAGCATGCATCCAACTCAGGAAGAATATTATGGCTCCAGTGGTCTTTGTGAGAAAATAGAGATATAAAAATCCATGGCCAGCATTATAGCCCCAGTGCCATCAGCTTTGACTATGATAGAGTAAGTTGTCAGAGGATGCTTGTTGATAAATGTACTAGAAAGCCTGTTTCACTGTGAACAAGTCTGAGATGGCCAATAACAAGAATGTTGTTGATTCAAACAAAGCAATGATACACTTAGTGGAATCTGTGTGTAAGATGTGGACATGCACTGGTGACTTTCAAGACATTCCTTTGCTAAAACAGCTTCGAAGCCACTGGAAAGGGAAATTGGATAGAGAATTCTGGAGCTAAGAATGGTCTTTTTTTGTCCACATTGTTCATCCATTCACTTTCATCTCTAAATTATCTCTTTTCACCTTTAAATCCAGACCTTCAGAAGAAAACATTTTTCATTTTGCACTTTACGAATTTCTTAAAATATATTTTCTGCCTAACTTTGAAAATATTAAAAGGTTGCAAGCAGGTTTGCTCTAGATATATAAATGACAATAGCCAAGTTTGAATCTTGACATTTTTTGAAATAGTTTCAGGAGACCCAAGCTAATTCCATCATGCTGCATATTGAGGTCTTAACTCTTAGGGCAGGTGACCAAAAGAAAGCTCCAGAAGCCTTTTCTATTCATCTACTCCAAGAGAGCCCACAACCCCAAGATGCCTGGGTGAGACCCACTGGGTAGGGGATGATAAGAACACACAAATGTCATTTAAACCAGAATCTGCTCCAAACACAAAATGAAGCAGTTGTATTTTAACAAACACAGATGACCAAGGAGTCCTGTCACAGCCTTTCTTATTCATGTTGCTTCTCATATTAGTCAACCAGTTATGCTGAAAACAGTAACATAAAAGGAAAGGGAAAGATTGGGAAATGTGTGGTTCCTTTTCCTTTCAAGCCTTACCTATCATCTATAAGTCAGAGTATTTGTAAGATGCCTATATATTAAGAAATGGAATAAAAGCAGTTGAGTTAATTTTCTGCAGAGTTTCCACAGCTATGCTATGCTAAGTCACTTCAGTCGTGTCCAACTCTGTGCGACCCCATAGACGGCAGCCCACCAGGCTCCCCCGTCCCTGGGATTCTCCAGGCAAGAACACTGGAGTGGGTTGCCATTTCCTTCTCCAATGCATGAAAGTGAAAAGTGAAAGTGAAGTCGCTCAGTCGTGTCCGACTCTTAGTGACCCCATGGATTGCAGCCTACCAGGCTCCTCCGTCCATGCGATTTTCCAAGCAAGAGTACTGGAGTGGGGTGCCATTCCACAGCTAGGTAAGAGCAAAACATCTATGCATATATGAGTAATGAATTGCAAATTATAATTTTGGGGATTTGTTATATGAGTTAAGTGCTCTTATATTTGTATTTAAGATAGGCATAGTGCCAAAACTTTTAATAATTTAAGTTTCATTTTTTTACTTAGAATGACATTAAGTAGCAAATTCTAAAAACAAAGTGTAAGAAAGAAAAAAGCTTTATATTTTAGTGTGTATTGTGAATGGCACTTTCTTCTTGGTTTTTAAACAGCAGAATTTGCATTCTCACTTTGCGCTGGGCCCCACAAATTACATGCTGCTGCTGCTGCTAAGTCGCTTCAGTCCTGTCCAACTCTGTGCGACCCCATAGACGGCAGCCCACCAGGCTTCCCCATCCCTGGGATTCTCCAGGCAAGAATACTGGAGTGGGTTGCCATTTCCTTCTCCAATGCATGAAAGTGAAAAGTGAAAGTGAAGTCGCTCAGTCGTGTCCGACTCTAGCAACCCCATGGACTGCAGCCTACCAGGCTCCTCCATCCATGGGATTTTCCAGGCAAGAGTACTGGAGTGGGGTGCCATCGCCTTCTACACAAATTACATAGCTGACTGTAGTCTTAAGGCTTATGAGTTAATATATATAAATTCACTTGGCATAATTTCAGGCTATATGCAAATATTTTATGAGTATTGCTTTTACTGTCATTATCATTATTTAAAAGATACAGACATTCAGATAATTTTTTTTTAATTTTATTTTATTTTTAAACTTTACATAACTGTATTAGATTTGCCAAATATCAAATGAATCCGCCACAGGTATACATGTGTTCCCCATCCTGAACCCTCCTCCCTCCTCCCTCCCCATTCCATCCCTCTGGGTCGTCCCAGTGCACCAGCCCCAAGCATCCAGTATCATGCATCGAACCTGGACTGGCAACTTGTTTCATACATGATATTTTACATGTTTCAATGCCATTCTCCCAAATCTTCCCACCCTCTCCCTCTCCCACAGAGTCCATAAGACTGTTCTATACATCAGTGTCTCTTTTGCTGTCTCGTACACAGGGTTATTGTTACCATCTTTCTAAATTCCATATATATGCGTTAGTATACTGTATTGGTGTTTTTCTTTCTGGCTTACTTCACTCTGTATAATAGGCTCCAGTTTCATCCACCTCATTAGAACTGCTTCAAATGTATTCTTTTTAATGGCTGAATAATACTCCATTGTGTGTATGTACCACGGCTTTCTTATCCATTCATCTGCTGATGGACATCTAGGTTGCTTCCATGTCCTGGCTATTATAAACAGTGCTGCGATGAACATTGGGGTACTCGTGTCTCTTTCCCTTCTGGTTTTCTCAGTGTGTATGCCCAGCAGTGGGATTGCTGGATCATAAGGCATGTCTATTTCCAGTTTTTTAAGGAATCTCCACACTGTTCTCCATAGTGGCTGTACTAGTTTGCATTCCCACCAACAGTGTAAGAGGGTTCCCTTTTCTCCACACCCTCTCCAGCATTTATTACTTGTAGACTTTTGGATCGCAGCCATTCTGACTGGTGTGAAATGGTACCTCATAGTGGTTTTGATTTGCATTTCTCTGATAATGAGTGATGTTGAGCATCTTTTCATGTGTTTGTTAGCCATCTGTATGTCTTCTTTGGAGAAATGTCTATTTAGTTCTTTGGCCCATTTTTTGATTGGGTCATTTATTTTTCTGGAGTTGAGCTGTAGGAGTTGCTTGTATATTCTCGAGATTAGTTGTTTGTCAGTTGCTTCATTTGCTATTATCTTCTCCCATTCTGAAGGCTGTCTTTTCACCTTGCTAATAGTTTCCTTTGATGTGCAGAAGCTTTTAAGGTTAATTAGGTCCCATTTGTTTATTTTTGCTTTTATTTCCAATATTCTGGGAGGTGGGTCATAGAGGATCCTGCTGTGATGTATGTCAGAGAGTGTTTTGCCTATGTTCTCCTCTAGGAGTTTTATAGTTTCTGGTCTTACGTTTAGATATTCTTGCCTCCTTTGTCAAAGATAAGGTGTCCATATGTGCGTGGATTTATCTCTGGGCTTTCTATTTTGTTCCATTGATCTATATTTCTGTCTTTGTGCCAGTACCATACTGTCTTGATAACTGTGGCTTTGTAGTAGAGCCTGAAGTCAGGTAGGTTGATTCCTCCCGTTCCATTCTTCTTTCTCAAGATCGCTTTGGCTATTCGAGGTTTTTTGTTTTTCCATACAAATTGTGAAATTATTTGTTCTAGCTCTGTGAAGAATGCTGTTGGTAGCTTGATAGGGATTGCATTGAATCTATAGATTGCTTTGGGTAGTATACTCATTTTCACTACATTGATTCTTCCAATCCATGAACATGGTATATTTCTCCATCTGTTAGTGTCCTCTTTGATTTCTTTCACCAGTGTTTTATAGTTTTCTATATATAGGTCTTTAGATTCTTTAGGTAGATATATTCCTAAGTATTTTATTCTTTCCATTGCAATGGTGAATGGAATTGTTTCCTTAATTTCTCTTTCTGTTTTCTCATTATTAGTGTATAGGAATGCAAGGGATTTCTGTGTGTTGATTTTATATCCTGCAACTTTACTATAGTCATTGATTAGTTCTAGTAATTTTCTGGTGGAGTCTTTAGGGTTTTCTATGTAGAGGATCATGTCATCTGCAAACAGTGAGAGCTTTACTTCTTCTTTTCCAATTTGGATTCCTTTTATTTCTTTTTCTGCTCTGATTGCTGTGGCCAAAACTTCCAAAACTATGTTGAATAGTAATGGTGAAAGTGGGCACCCTTGTCTTGTTCCTGACTTTAGAGGAAATGCTTTCAATTTTTCACCATTGAGGATAATGTTTGCTGTGGGTTTGTCATATATAGCTTTGATTATGTTGAGGTATGTTCCTTCTATTCCTGCTTTCTGGAGAGTTTTTATCATAAATGGATGTTGAATTTTGTCAAAGGCTTTCTCTGCATCTATTGAGATAATCATATGGTTTTTATTTTTCAATTTGTTAATGTGGTGTATTACATTGATTGATTTGCGGATATTGAAGAATCCTTGCATCCCTGGGATAAAGCCCACTTGGTCATGGTGTATGATCTTTTTAATGTGTTGTTGGATTCTGATTGCTAGAATTTTGTTAAGGATTTTTGCATCTATGTTCATCAGTGATATTGGCCTGTAGTTTTCTTTTTTTGTGGGATCTTTGTCAGGTTTTGGTATTAGGGTGATGGTGGCCTCATAGAATGAGTTTGGAAGTTTACCATCCTCTGCAATTTTCTGGAAGAGTTTGAGCAGGATAGGTGTTAGCTCTTCTCTAAATTTTTGGTAGAATTCAGCTGTGAAGCCGTCTGGACCTGGGCTTTTGTTTGCTGGAAGATTTTTTATTACAGTTTCAACTTCTGTGCTTGTGATGGGTCTGTTAAGATTTTCTATTTCTTCCTGATCGAGTTTTGGAACATTGTACTTTTCTAAGAATTTGTCCATTTCTTCCTCATTGTCCATTTTATTGGCATATAATTGTTGATAGTAGTCTCTTATGATCCTTTGTATTTCTGTGTTGTCTGTTGTGATCTCTCCATTTTCATTTCTAATTTTATTGATTTGATTTTCTCCCTTTGTTTCTTGATGAGTCTGGCTAATGGTTTGTCAATTTTATTTATCCTTTCAAAGAACCAGCTTTTGGTTTTGTTGATTTTTGCTATGGTCTCTTTTGTTTCTTTTGCATTTATTTCTGCCCTAATTTTTAAGATTTCTTTCCTTCTACTAACCCTGGGGTTCTTCATTTCTTCCTTTTCTAGTTGCTTTAGGTGTAGAGTTAGGTTATTTATTTGACTTTTTTCTTGTTTCTTGAGGTGTGCCTGTATTGCTATGAACTTTCCCCTTAGGACTGCTTTTACCGTGTCCCACAGGTTTTGGGTTGTTGTGTTTTCATTTTCATTCGTTTCTATGCAAATTTTGATTTCTTTTTTGATTTCTTCTGTGATTTGTTGGTTATTCAGCAGCGTGTTGTTCAGCCTCCATATGTTGGACTTTTTAATAGTTTTTCTCCTGTAATTGAGATCTAATCTTACTGCATTGTGGTCAGAAAAGATGCTTGGAATGATTTCTATTTTTTTGAATTTACCAAGGCTAGCTTTATGGCCCAGGATGTGATCTATCCTGGAGAAGGTTCCATGTGCGCTTGTGAAGAAGGTGAAATTCATTGTTTTGGGATGAAATGTCCTATAGATATCAATTAGGTCTAACTGGTCTATTGTATCATTTAAAGTTTGTGTTTCCTTGTTAATTTTCTGTTTAGTTGATCTATCCATAGGTGTGAGTGGGGTATTAAAGTCTCCCACTATTATTGTGTTGTTGTTAATTTCTTCTTTCATACTTGTTAGCATTTGTCTTACATACTGCAGTGCTCCCATGTTGGGTGCATATATATTTATAATTGTTATATCTTCTTCTTGGATTGATCCTTTGATCATTATGTAGTGACCATCTTTGTCTCTTTTCACAGATAATTTTTTTTTACAAAAGCAAAATTTATCCACATGCTGCTTATAAAGGTATTACTTATAATAAAATGCTAAAAGAGTGTTTATTTTAATAAATGTGAATATTTACTAGTTATTGTATTTGTTGAGTGCCTATTTAGATATATACCATAATATTCTTTATACGTTACTTCACACATTTGCGTATTTTCTGGCAATCATATATTTATTTTATCTTTTTGCTTCCCTGGGTTAGGAAGATCCCCTTGAAGAAGGGAATGGCTACCTATTCCAGTATTCTTGCCTGGAGAATTTCATGGACAGAGGAGCCTGGTGGGCTACAGTCCATGGGGTCTCAAAGAATCAGACACAACTGAATGACTAACACTTTTGCTTTCTAATTTCTAACTTATGTTAGGTGAACCATAGCTGCTTTGCACCATTTTAAATGCAGAATGTTGAAATGGCTCAAATGTACAACCCAAAATTTAAGGATTCTAAAATAACTTATGATCTTTCCTCTAAACATGTTAGTTATCCTTAAGCAAGTATTTATAATGGTGTCTGAAAATATAAAAGTTTTCTCACCAAACGTTCATTAACTGATGAACAGAATGGTATTCAACAATAAAAATAAATGAAGTGCTGATACCTGCTACATCTTGAGTGAAATTGATTGTGGTGATGATTGTACAACTCTGTGAAAACATTAAAAACCACTTATTGTGTATTTTAAGTAGATGAATTGTATGCTATATGAATACATTCCAGTGACATAATTCAACTATTTAAAAGGGGTAATTCAGCAATAGAAGGCCCATATTAACTTTGTTAACCCTATATTTTATCAAGCATGATCAATACTAAAAAATTATCAAAATACTATCAAACAAGCAGAATAGTATTAAAATTGTTTGATATTTTAAAGAACAGATAACTTCAAAATAAACCCTTCTGCTTCCTGACATTTCAAGTGTCCTCAAATTGTTGGACATTTAGCTTTTTCCAACAGATTCTCCTATTGTTAGATATTAAAGATGTTCCACATGATCTTCTGTGGATGGGGAGAGATTTTACAATGTTGCACCTTAATTCATTTACAAACTTTAAAGAGAAGGAATAACTGGATTAAAAGAAATTAAGGTACAAAAGCAACATAAATTGTTGAAGACTTGACTGTCATTTGGCTGTCTACGTGAAAACAGGGGATCTGTTACTAGCTCTTGTCTTACAGAAATACTCATTATATACACAGAGATCGATGATATGGGTTATAGGACAGCTTGTATTAACCAATTAAACATGAAAAAATTGTATTTCTTCAAGTAGTAGAATATTTAAATGAATGACACATTGTAGAATATAATATAATTAAAAGCAATGAACCAATGTACAAATACAGGGTATGGGTAGATCCTTAAATACATTGTTTAAGAAAACACACAAAGCATTTCTCAATATGTACAGTGTAATGCCATTTATAGAAATCATGTCTGTTTCAGTTGGGGCTGCTGCAACAAAAATACCATAGACTCAGTGGCTTAGACAGCATTTATTTCTCATAGTTATGGAGGGTAGGACGTCCAGGATCAAGATACAGCATCCAGTGATAGCCTTCTTAGTGACTGGTTCATAGATGGCAATCTTCTTGCTGTGTCCCCACCAGAAAATTCTCAGGCTTCTCTTTACAAGGACACTAATCCTTTTCATAAGGACTCCACCTTCAGAACCTAATCACCTCCCAAAGGCCTCATCTCTTAACATTAACACATCAGGGGTTAGAATTTTAACATTTTGGATTTTGGGGTACTCATTCAGCCCATAGCACTCTGCCTAAATACAGGGGTACCAATAAAACCCAAATAGATGCATACATACATATGAGAATAGACAAAAATAGGCACATCAAATTGCAGTGAAATATAATGTGCATTGCAAACTGTTCATGAAATAACTTTAACAATTTACATTTACCTCAAAAGCTTATTAGCGTGGAATTAATGGGGCTTCCCACGTGGTGCATCGGTAAAGAATCTGTCTGCCAACGAAAGAGATGAGGGTTCAATTCCTGGACTGGCAAGATGCCCTGGAGTAGGAAATGGCAACCCACTCCAGTATTCTTGCCTAGGAAATTCCATGGACAGAGGAGCCTGGTGGGCTACAGTCCATGAGGTCGCAGAGTTGGACACGACTGAGCATGCATGTATGTGGAATTAATATAATTTGGCATCAAAACATTTTTGGATTATATATATATATATTTGATTTAGAAGCAAAGTTTATTACTTTTTTTTTCAGAATACTAGAAGAAGAAGGCTTGACGAAATTGGTTTTGGTTGGGATAAGAAGAAGAAAGCAGTAGTTTACAGTAGGTATCATAAAGACTCTCCAGGGTGGGCATCTGTGAGTAGGCAACTGCTTATCAACAAGGGCTCCAGTTCTACAAGGCTGAGACCCATTTCTCTAAACTTGCTTTCTGAGAAATCTCATCCATTAATGTGTCCTCAAATACTCTTGGTTTACATCTAACTCTGTTCCTTGGTTTAAATGTCTTTGAATGACTTCCCATTGCTTACACGTTATATGGCAGAATAAAAACCAAGTTCTTGGCTCAGTATTCAAGGGCCTTTTCCAGCAAGGTGCTCTTCCCACATGACCAGACTTGTAGCCACGCGTTCTGGGAAACAAACTCACTCAGAAGGACAATGCGGATAGTGGAGTGCGGTTTATTACACCGGCGGGCCCAAGGCAGAGTCTCCTCTTAGCCAAGGACTCCTACCAGTTTTGTGAAAACCTTATATACCCGAAGTGTACGTGCCCAAACCCACCTCCCCAAATTCCCTGAAACTAATCTGAACAAAGGAAAAGAAAGATAAAATCAAAGTTAACCTGTGATTCATATGCCTTAAGCCTAGGTAGTTGACAATCGACAGTTATCAGTAGGCCTGTGGTCATACCCCAATAAGCATAATAGAATGTATGATTGTATTCAGTTACACAGATAACTCGGGTATTCTTTTGGGCGATGGAGAGTCTAGGGGCCCCAAATCCAGTATTTCCTAGGTTTTTTTTTTTTGCCAGTTGGCTTCCAGTTAGACTCTGCTAATAGAATGCATCATCAGGAATTCACACGGCAGAGAAATGGGGGAAATCAGTGTTTGTTCTCTCTACACCTCTCTCCTTCCTTTGTAGAGAAGCATTCTTGAAGCTGTGTCCATTCCAAGTAAAGCTTGCCTGATTTAGCAAATAAAAATAAAAGACAGCCAACTAAACGTGAATTGAAAATAAGCAATGAATGCTTTTTTTATTACAGATATATCCCATGCAATATTTGAAACACACTTATAATGAAAAGTTATTTATTTGAATTTTACATTTATCTGGGTGTCCTGTACTTTACTTGTCAACTCTAATGACAAAAGCTCAGCATTTTGTTTAATTATCTTCCCTTATTCTAGTTTCTAGGTTGATACTGTCCATTTCTGAGTCTTTGAGGATTGATTCTACTGCATAAAATAGCTTTCCCTTTTTGGCTTCATTCATTGACAGCTTAAGTTTTCTCCAGCAGCAGCAGCAGCAGTGTGTTGGTTACCTACCATTTGTCTACATGACTTTTTATTTCCAAAATTTTTTGTTTTTTTCTTGTTGCTTATTCCCACCCTTGTGGTTTTGTTATTGGTGAACTTGAGGTTCTTTCTTCATCATGAAAGAATTTGGAGACAACCAAAGAGGTTAAGAAAGTAAAGGAAATGTTTATTAAGTAAGGACATGCACATGCTCTCAGAGGGCTCCCAGGTGGGAAAGAGCCTGCCTGCCGATACAGGGGACAGAAGAGACGCAGGTTCAGTCCCTGTGTCAGGAAGACGTCCTAGAGGAGGGCATGGAAACCCACTCTAGTGCTCTTTCCTGGAGAATCGTCTGGCAAGCTACAGTCCACGGGGTCACGAAGTCAGACAGGATTGAAGCGAGTTAGCACGGATGCATTCTCAGAGGGAGATCAGGAAGACAGGTAAAGAATTGGTGCCCTGGGCCTCTTTGGCAAGTTGGTTTTGAAAGTGAAAGTGAAGTCGCTCAGTCGTGTCCCACTTTTTGCGACCCCATGGACTGTAGCCCACCAGGCTTCTCTGTCCACAGAATTCTCCGGGCAAGAGTACTGGAGTGGGTTGCCATTTCTCCTCCAGGGGATATTTCCGACCCAGGGACTGAACCCGGGTCTCCCACATTGCAGTCAGATACTTTACCATCTGAGCCACCAGGGAAGCCTGTTGAGTGAAGTGAGTGAAGTTGCTCAGTTGTGTCCGACTCTTAGCGACCCCGTGGACTGTAGCCCACCAGGTTCCTCCGTCAATGGGATTCTCCAGGCAAGAATACTGGAGTGGGTTGCCATTTCCTTCTCCAGGGGATCTTACTGACCCAGGGATCGAACCCAGGTCTCCCGCATTGCAGTCAGACATTTTACCGTCTGAGCCACCAGGGAAGTTGGTTTTGAGCAACAAACAAATACAGGGATGGAATATTTACTGAGGAAGAAGAAGTTTGGGGATCAGCTTCCCTGATTTTCATCCCGACTCCATTTTTCCAAGGGGAGGAGGGATTTCTGTCCCCATTTAGTTTAGATCAGAAGTGCCATGACATTGGTGCATGAAGAGTGCTTCTTATCTATAAGGCTAATCTTATGGGCCTTCTCAGGTGACATAATAATAAAACATCTGCCTGCCAATGCAGGAGACCCAAGAGTTGTGGGTTCAATCCCTGGGCCAGGACGATCCCCTGGAGGAGGAAATGGCAACCCACTCCAATATTCTTGCCTGGAAAATTCCATGGACAGAGGAGCCTGGCAGGCTATAGTCCATGGGGTTGCAAAGAGTCAGACACAACTGAATGACTGAGCACAGCCTTATCCAACGGAAAGCACAATGAACAAAGGTTTACATTTGGATGCAATGCAAGAGATCCCCGGCTTTCCCCACCTTTTTTGGGTCTGCTACTCAGACCCTTATAACGCAGTTTCCGGTCAGCCTGAAGTTTTCTGCTTTCCTTCCTCTATGAGCCCCTACTGTTCACAAGAGGCCTGATTTCCTGCCACCTGGCCCCTGGCCCCATTTCTCTGCTCATAGCTAGCTACCTGCCTGCTATAACAGTTTTATGCCTAAAACAAACAAAAACAATTCTACTGTCACTTTAGTGAGGTTTTGGGAAGAAGCAAAAGTAGATTTATATATTCAATCCACCACTTTTATATTTATTTAATATATTCTTACCATTTTTTTTTTCTATTTTGGCTATTTTTCTTACATCAGCAAGTTTGAATCCATTTCAGTTTTTCTTTTAATGGCAGCATAGTATTCTCTGTGCCACTGTCTCTATGCGCCAGAAGTTACTACTAAACTAATTTTTACTGAAGGAATTAGAAATTTCTGTTGGCTTTTGAGAGCTGGGAGATAAAGACAAATGTGGAAACACATTTCCTATGAATGTGTCTGGATATGGAACAGTTATGTATGAGTGAGGAAACAGCTAATAGATTTGATTATCTGGTTGATATTTTCTATTAATATTTTGACTGGAAGTAGTAGTTACTAATTCCTAATAGAATGCAAAGTAAAAGATTTACCTTAGCTTCTATTTTATACTCCCATTAAGGGTTTAACTGATGTCCTTCTAGACTTAATACAGACTTTTTTGTATTAAGATCATACTATATATTGTTCTACACATTTTCCCCGATATTCTGTGGCTATGTTGTTAAAATTAACTCATTTATGTTTGGTTTCCCTGGGTCTTCACTGCATGCAGGCTTTTTCCAGTTGCAGCGATCCGAGCTATTTATTCTCTCCTGGCAGAGCATGGGCTCTAGGGCTTAGCTGCCCTGCAACATGTGGAACCTTCCCAAACCAGGGATCCAACCCACATGCCCTGCGTTGTCAGGCAGATTCTTAAGCACCGGAACACCAGGCCAGTCCTTCTGTGGCTATCTTTATACATTAACATTGTCTAATATATTCTTTTTAAAACATGCTATTTTTTCATACTGAAAAACATATTAGTCAATCCTCTATTCACGGGAAGATGCTTTGTATATGTATTTTATACCTGGTAGGACAGATACTCCCACCTTCCATTCTGATCTTTCAAAAGTTTCTTAAATATTTCCCAACTTGATCATCAATTTGTCAACACCTCCAACAAAACTCATTGAAAATTTGATTAGGATCATATAAATCTACTTTAATTTTCATAGAAACAGCATATTTTAAAATTTATCTTTTCTTCCATGGTCAAGGTGTGTATTTCAATTTAAAAACTTTCAATCAAGCTTTACAAGATTTCATGCAAAGATGCGCACAATAAAGGACAGAAACAGTATGGACCTAACATAAGCAGAAGATATTAAGAAGACAGAAGAACTATTCAAAAAAGATGATGTGATCACTCACCTAGAGCCAGACATCCTGGAGTGCAAACTCAAGTGGGTCTTAGAAAGCATCACTACAAACAAAGCTAGTGGAGGTGATAGAATTTCAGCTGAGCTATTTCAAAGCCTAAAAGATGATGCTGTTAAAGTGCTGCACTCAATATGTCAGCAAATTTGGAAAACTCAGCAGTGGCCATAGGACTAGAAAAGGTCAGTTTTCATTCCAATCCCAAAGAAAGGCAATGCCAAAGAATGTTCAAACTACTGCACAACTGCACTCATCTCACCGCTAGCAAAGTAATGCTCAAAATTCTCCAAGCTAGGCTTCAACAGTACTTGAACTGAGAAATTCCAGATGTTCAAGCTGGTTTTAGAAAAAGCAGAGGAACCAGAGATCAAATTGCCAACATCCACTGGATCATCAAAAGAGCAAGAGAGTTCCAGAAAAGCATCTACTTCTGCTTTATTGACTACGCTAAAATCTTTAACTGTGTGGATCACAATAAATGGTGGAAAATTCTTAAAGAGATGGAAATACCAGAGCACCTGACCTGCCTCCTGAGAAATCTGTATGCAGGTCAAGAAGCAACAGTTAGAACTGGACACAGAACAACGGACTGGTTCCAAATTGGGAAAGGAGTAAGTCAAGGTTGTATATTATCACCCTGTTTATTTAACTCATATGCAGAGTGAAGGAAAGTTACATGGCTCAAAATAGCCTGGAGTTAAAACTCCCCTGAAGGTCCTCCCCACCATTCTATGCAAAACAAAGAACTCTCTCATCTCCCCCACCCCCAACAAAAAATGGACATTATGGTTGATTACGCCCAGCTCCCAGCCAGTCCAGCCTCCGGCCGATGTCCAAAATTCCTTGCCCCAGCCATTTAAGAGATAACTACTCCGATAACCTTGGAGAACAGGCCCCCTTAAGACAGTAACTTTCCACATACATGCCTATATATACTTACTTTTTTCTTGGGTAAGTGCAGCAGCTTGCTAATCTGACTGCTGCCCCTTCTCACCTCATTAAAGGTGATCTGTTCCTGTAAAGTGCCAGTCTCATTCTTTTTCTGAATCTTGCCTTCTCTAACTCTCTTACCTTACACAGAATACATCATGTGAAATGCTAGGCTAGATGAAACACAAGCTGGAATCAAGACTGCCGGGAGAAATATCAATAACCTCATATATGCAGATGACACCACATTTATGGCAGAAAGCAAAGAAGAACTAAAGAGCCTCTTGATGAAAGTGAAAGAGGAGAGTGAAAAAGCTGACTTGAAACTCAACATTCAAAAAACTAAGATAATGGCATCAGGTCCCATCACTTCATGGCAAACAGGTGGGGAAACAATGGAAACAGTGAGAGACTTTATTTCTGGAGGCTTCAAAATCACTGCAGATGGTGACTGCAGCCATGAAATGAAACCACGCTTGCTCCTTAGAAGAAAAGTTATGACCAACCTAGACAGCATATTAAAAAGCAGAGACATTACTTTGCCAACAAAGGTCCACCTTGTCAAAGTTATGGTTTTTCCAGTGGTCATGTATGGATGTGAGAGTTGGACTGTGAAGAAGGCTGAGCACCGAAGAATTGATGCTTTTGAACTGTGGTGCTGGAGAAGACTCTTGAGAGTCCCTTGGACTGCAAGGAGATCCAACCAGTCCATCCTAAAGGAGATCAGTCCTGGGTGTTCACTGGAGGGACTGATGCTGAAGCTGAAACTCCATCTGAGTTGGCCACCTGATGTGAAGAACTGATTCCTTGGAAAAGACCCTGATGCTGGGAAAGATTGAAGGCAGGAGGAGAAGGGAACGATAGAGGATGAGATTGTTGGATGGCATCACTGACTCGATGGACCTGAGTTTGAACAAGCTCTGGAAGTTGGTGATGGACAGGGAAGCCTGGCTTTCTGCAGTCCATAGGGTCACAGAGTCAGACACGACTGAGTGAGTGACTGAACTGAACTGAATCAAGTTTTATAGTTTTTTTGTTCCTCTACATAGTTTCCACATTTCCTGTTAAAGGTATTCATATATATATATATGAATGATAGGTTTTGTTCATAGGCTGAAAGTGGTGTTTTGGTCTTTTAATTGGAGGATAATTGCTTTACAATGTTGTTTGTTTCTGCCATGACAATGTGAATCAGCCATAAGTATGCATATGCCCCTCCTTCTCAAACCTCCCTCCTATCCCCCATCCCATCCCATCCCATCCCATCCCATCCTTCTAGGTTGTCACAGAGCACTGGGTTGGGCTTCGTGTGTTGAAAGTTACACAGCAACTTCCCACTAGGTATCTGTTTTACATATGTAGTGTATATGTTTCAATGCTACTCTCTCAATTTGTCCCCTTCTCCTCCCCTCGCTTTGTCCATAAGTCTGTTCTCTATGTCTGTGTCTATTTCTGCCCTGCAAAGAGGTTCACCAGTACCATTTTTCTACATTCCATATATATACATTTATGATATGTTTTTCTCTAACTCACTTCACTCTGTATAACAGAATCTAGGTTCATCCAACTCACTAGAATGGACTCAAATTCGTTCCTTTTTACAGCTGAGTAATATTCAGTCCATGGAATCTTTCAGGCAAGAGTACTGGAGTGGGTTACCATTTCCTTCTCCAGGAGATCTTCCTAACCCAGGGATCGAACCCAGGTCTCCCACACGGTAGGCAGACGCTTTACTGTCTGAGCCACCAGGGAAGCCCAATATTATTTTGCATATAGGTACTGTAATTTTTTCATCCATTCATATGTGAGTGTACATCCAGGTTCCTTCCATGTCCCAGCTATTGTAAATAGTGCTGCAATGAACACTGGGGTACATCTTTTTGGAAAGTGGTTATTTTTAAGACAGTATAAAACTGCTAGCTCATTGCTGTTTTCCTGTCCTGTATTTATCTTGTATGGAATCATCTTATAGGGCACTTTCACTAGTTTTTAACTGATTTTCTACTGCTTGCTTTGTACGACTCATCTATAAATCATTATAATTTGACTTTTAATCCTGTTAAAACTCCCAGAACCATATCAAATAAAAAATGTGTAGGTATCCCTTTATTATTCCTGTGCCTGCCTCTGTGTTCCACCATGAAGGACAATTTAGTATTACTTCCTAATAATTACTCCTTAAGAAATTTTTGACACCTCAGCATTCTCTTAGACCTGGTATTATTCTTGAATTCTGTCAAATGATTTTTCTGCAGGTATCAGTTGATGATCTTATTTATCTGAATTTTTTTTAATAAAATGTTGTCAAACATCTAACCTGTCTTCAGTTGTTTTTCCAGATATATAATTCAGTCATTTGTTAATAATGTTGTTTATTTCTTACTTTCCAATTATTACAATTTTACTTAATCTATTAACAAATGTAGTGGAAAGTTCTAAAAAAAGTTAAAGTAGTGATGATGGATATCCTTGTTTCTGATGTTAACAGGAATGCTTCTAGTATTTCCCAGTTAACAACTGAGGCAGGGTAGTTAGATTTAACCATGTTCTTAAAGTATCCATGTGTTCCTACTTAATAATTTTTTATTTAATGAAAAATGGATTTTGAACTGCCTCTACCTTCTATGAAGATGCTCGTGATTTTTTTGTTATATAAAACAATGTGGTGAACTACATCATTTCCTAATAGGAAACATTTTTAATGAAACTTTCCTTGCACTATTAGACTAAATTAGGTATGTAAAGCTTGATTCTTTTATTAAACTTTACTACTGATTTTTGTGTTGATTCATAAGCAACATGAAATTAAAATTTCCTTTGTGCTTTATTGGATATTTTTGTTATACTCACACTTTAAATCATGAAAGCTCTCCTTTATCTAGGTCCTAGAAAAATTTAAAGTGCATTGTAATTAGAATTTCACTCTAAATCTGCACAAGCTTGGTGATGTGTGCAGGTGGTTTTGATAGTTGACTATTTCTTCTGTGGTAATCTGTGTAGGTTTTTTGCATGTCTGCAGTCATAGGAATTTATATAAAAATGTAGGAAAATTTAAAATTTACCATTCTATTTGACTCTTTCAAATATAATAGGCATGGATTTGGACAGAGTTCTCTCCCCCCACCTCCCTTTATCATTTTTATTAGGATATCTATGATTCTTCTGTTTCTTATCTACATAGTTTTATCTATTTTAATTTTGTAACCAAAAATTAACATTTAGGTTTATTACTACTAACTCTGTATCTTTATTTCATTATTTCTTATCAATTCTTTTTACTATGTTTTAAAAGCTTCTTCTAATAATTATGTTGAACACATCTGTCTTCATTACTTTTGGACTGGAGTCTGTTAAGACAAAGGAAGTGAAGAATCAGACAAGAGGTTAGGTAATAAATGGGTAAAGAGAAATGGTACATACCTAGAAATGAACATTTGGTCTAGTGATTTTTTAAGACAGTCATTTTAAATGTATATATTATTTAAATTACAACATACTTGTTGATGAGCATCATTTGACAAAAAGGGAATTTATGCTGCAAAAAAGAAAGGGGTTAATTATGAAAGTTAAGTTCTTGAGTAGGCAAGAGTGTAAGGCAGTAATCGTATACATACTCAACAGAGTTGTTAGTAGGTGGGTAGTTCATCCTTTGGAAAAGAAGGCGTAATTTTATTTGTAGAAATGAGTGTGGTCACTGCTGATGGCTTACATATGGTGTGTGCTCATAAATCAAAAATGAGTTCAGCTAGCACAGTTGTCTTGCTAACATTTTACAGGTTCTTGAGTGTACTCAGGGCATAGGCACAGGAAGGTTCAGGTTTAACTTGGGTTGAGGTTTTGCCAAGTAAATACAAAGAACAAAGGCACACACAAGAAATTCTGCTTAAGATTTCATGAGGTTCATGACCATACATGGTGGAAACTTTCTGCAAGAAGATTCAATAGCACCACAATACAGAACAGCATGAAGCAGGGAAATGGACTTTTCTCGTGCTCTTCAGAATTTGATACTTGTGTCTAACAAGAACAGTAAGCGGAAGCTTTGCTAGGCAGGATAACAAGGGCTATATCATCCTCACCTCCTTGTTCTAACAGTTTCTCCTTGTCTTTTGGACCCGGCTTTGGACAGTATTCACCTCTATGATCTTTCTTCTGTTGGAAGGCATAATTCATCTCTCAGGGATGCAAGTGCCGTGGTGTTTTTTTTTCTTTATTTAAGTTTACAAAATACATGCTTATAGAAAATTAAAACATTATAGAAATATATGACGCCAATCATGAAAGTTCTCCCATAATTCCACTCTCACAAAGCCACTGATAACAATGTGGTGTTACTTTCCTATTATTTTTTAGAACATTAACAAGTTATCAAAAAAAATGCTTGTACGACTTCCTTTTTCATGTAACAGTAAAATTTGGACATCTTATTATTCCAGAGATATTTCTCACTCTTTATGGAGAGAAACTGAAAATACCATAATATATTAAGCCCTTATTGTTATAATGGACATCTGGGCTAGTTTTAATTAAAGAACAAAAGTGAAATGAACTTGCTGTGTACACTCGTTGGATTATTCATATTAGGCAGTTTCCTAGTAATTTCATTTCTAATGAAGAGTTGGCCAAAGATTCCAAGCATTTTCAATATACTCTGGAAAACTACCCTCCCTAAAGGCTTAACAACTACATTCCCACCTACAGCATGCAAGATGGGACATATATATTTGGAAATCCTTATTCAAAATTATGGTTTAATTTCTTCATTTGAAACTATAAACTGATTGTTCTTATAATTGTGTTTTCTAACTATAGAAAGTGAAGTGTGATAAATTTTCTTGACTGATAGGGAATGAGGATCCTAAGGATAGAGGCACAGGCATCAAAAACTTAAACTTTTCTATGGAGTCTCTGCAAAAGACTGCAATCCTCAGTATAGTTTCAAACAATTGGTATCTCCAGTTACTTCTCCAGGGTCTGATACCTATATTGGTATCCTACTGCTTGTGGAATAAAACTGAAACTCAAAACACAAGCTTTCCCTACCGCCACTAGCTGTTCTCATTCAAGTGCCGCAGACAGCTCTCTGTTCCTGGAACATACACCTCTTGTATGTCTGGTTTTTCAGTTCACACCTTGCCTTAGAATACCCTTTCTTTCTGTGACCTCTCAAGACTCAGCTCAAACACCACTGACTCCATGAAGTCTTCCACAATCATTCCCAAGGAAAATAAATGGGCTTTTCCTCTGTGTTATCCTGGTTTTTCACTGGCACTTCTATGATAGTATTTCTGTAGTAAGCTGCTAAAAGTGGAAGTCTTAAAGGACAGATACATCTTATCCGTACCTAGTGCAGAACTTTGCAGAACATGTGCTCAAAAACTGTTGGTGAGATAAACATACATAAGACTTCAAAATCCTTTAATCCCAAAATATCAATCACAGATACCAGTATTTAAGGGTTTAAGACAAAGATTACTCCCCTCAAAACATGTCCCACTATAGTAAGCAGTTTTGTAAGTTAAAAAAAGGGGGTGTGTTTTAATTGAAGTGGCAAATCATTCTGTTTAGGATAGTTATAGTCAAAAAACTCACATATGCTTGATATCTACATCTTACTTCCTAGGATCTCAAACTGTTAATTTTAGAAATAAAAACATGGGGGAGGACAGTTCATTGTAAAATATGAAAATGCAATGATTCAAGCATGAGTTTTTGCTTTATATTCCTAGCCAGAGCACAAATGACTGGATATTCTCATCCAGGCCAAGCTAAAAAGAAACAAAAAAACAAAAACTGCAACCACAATGAACACATCAAAATCTCTTTCTCTTGATAATTTCTGGCTTCCAGCTGACTGGATGAGTTTCTTCTGTCTAAAAACAGAAAAGTAAGTAAGTTAAAACAAAGTATTACTGATCTCCTTCATATTTAATAAGTTCTTTTCTAACAAAAATAAGGCACTTATTCTAAAGTATATTACTTGGCATTATACATATAGCAATTCTTTAACAATTTTAAGATAGGTGACAAACTTTTGGCATTATCTGATTATTTATCTAATAAATATTAAGATAAATAATATTTAATATCTAATAAAGGATGAATGCATTTGCTACAAATTCAGTTTATGGTGCTTCATTTTAAATCAAATGGTTTCTAGATATTCTAGTAACACCTAAGATTTGATTCTAGAATTAATTTGCATAGCAATCTATTTTTTTGTTGTTATTCTTAGGGTAAGATTTTATTGGAATGCAAAAGTAGGAAGTCAAGAAACACCTGGAGTAACAGGCAAATTTGGCCTTGGAATACGGAATGAAGCAGGGCAAAGACTAATAGAGTTTTGCCAAGAAAATGCACTGGTCATAACAAACACCCTCTTCCAACAACACAAGATAGGACTCTATACATGGACATCACCAGATGGTAAACACCGAAATCAGACTGATTATATTCTTTGCAGCCAAAGATGGAGAAGCTCTATACAGTCAGCAAAAACAAGACCAGGAGCTGACTGTGGCTCAGACCATGAACTCCTTATTGCCAAATTCAGACTTAAATTGAAGAAAGTAGGGAAAACCACTAGACCATTCAGGTATGACATAAATCAAATCCCTTATGATTATACAGTGGACGTGAGAAATAGATTTAAGGGCCTAGATCTGATAGATAGAGTGCCTGACGAGCTATGGAATGAGGTTCGTGACATTGTACAGGAGACAGGGATCAAGACCATCCCCATGGAAAAGAAATTCAAAAAAGCAAAATGGCTGTCTGGGGAGGCCTTACAAATAGCTGTGAAAAGAAGAGAAGCGAAAAGCAAAGGAGAAAAGGAAAGATATAAACATCTGAATGCAGAGTTCCAAAGAATAGCAAGAAGAGATAAGAAAGCCTTCTTCAGCGATCAATGCAAAGAAATAGAGGAAAACAACAGAATGGGAAAGACTAGAGATCTCTTCAAGAAAATCAGAGATGCCAAGGGAACATTTCATGCAAAGATGGGCTCGATAAAGGACAGAAATGGTATGGACCTAACAGAAGCAGAAGATATTAAGAAGAGGTGGCAAGAATACACAGAAGAACTGTACCAAAAAAATCTTCACAACCCAGATAACCACGATGGTGTGATCACTGACCTAGAACCAGACATCCTGGAATGTGAAGTCAAGTGGGCCTTAGAAAGCATCACTACTAACAAAGCTAGTGGAGGTGATGGCATTCCAGTTGAGCCATTTCAAATCCTGAAAGATGATGCTGTGAAAGTGCTGCACTCAGTATGCCAGCAAATTTGGAAAAGTCAGCAGCGGCCACAGGACTGGAAAAGGTCAGTTTTCATTCCAATCCCAAAGAAAGGCAATGCCAAAGAATGCTCAAATTACCACACAATTGCACTCATCTCACACGCTAGTAAATTAATGCTTAAAGTTCTCCAAGCCAGGCTTCAGCAATATGTGAACCGAGAACTTCCAGATGTTCAAGCTGGTTTTAGAAAAGGCAGAGGAACCAGAGATCATATTGCCAACATCTGCTGGATCATCGAAAAAGCAAGAGAGTTCCAGAAAAACATCTATTTCTGCTTTATTGACTATGCCAAAGCTTTTGACTGTGTGGATCACAATAAACTGTGGAAAATTCTTCAAGAGATTGGAATACCAGACCACCTGATCTGCCTCTTGAGAAATCTGTATGCAGGTCAGGAAGCAACAGTTAGAACTGGACATGGAACAACAGACTGGTTCCAAATAGGAAAAGGAGTATGTCAAGGCTGTATATTGTCACCCTGTTTATTTAACTTATATGCAGAGTACATCATGAGAAATGCTGGGCTGGAAGGGACACAAGCTGGAATCAAGATTGCTGGGAGAAATATCAATAACCTCAGATATGCAGATGACACCACCCTTATGGGAGAAAGTGAAGAGGAACTCAAAAAGCCTCTTGATGAAGGTGAAAGTGGAGAGTGAAGAAGTTGGCTTAAGGCTCAACATTCAGAAAATGAAGATCATGGCATCTGGTCCCATCACTTCATGGGAAATAGATGGGGAAACAGTGGAAACAGTGTCAGACTTTATTTTTCTGGGCTCCAAAATCACTGCAGATGGTGACTGCAGCCATGAAATTAAAAGACGCTTACTCCTTGGAAGGAAAGTTATGACCAACCTAGATAGCATATTCAAAAGCAGAGACATTACTTTGGCAACAAAGGTTCATCTAGTCAAGGCTATGGTTTTTCCTGTGGTCATGTATAGATGCAAGAGTTGGACTGTGAAGAAGGCTGAGCGCCGAAGAATTGATGCTTTTGAACTGTGGTGTTGGAGAAGACTCTTGAGAGTCCCTTGGACTGCAACAAGATCCAACCAGTCCATTCTAAAGGAGATCAGCCCTGGGATTTTTTTGGAAGGAATGATGCTAAAGCTGAAACTCCAGTACTTTGGCCACCTCATGCGAAGAGTTGACTCATTGGAAAAGACTCTGATGCTGGGAGGAATTGGGGGCAGGAGGAGAAGGGGACGACAGAAGATGAGATAGCTGGATGGCATCACTGACTCAATGGACATGAGTCTGAGTGAACTCCGGGAGTTGGTGATGGACAGGGAGGCCTGGCGTGCTGCGATTCATGGGGTCGCAAAGAGTCGGACACGACTGAGCAACTGATCTGATCTGAAGCAAAGCTGAGATAAAATCAAAACTATCTACAGATTTGCTGTCATTAGTGAAACCAATGCAAAAATCTATGAGCTGCTAAGTCACTTCAGTTGTGTCTGACTCTGTGCGACCCCATAGATGGCAGCCTACTAGGCTCCGCCGTCCCTGGGATTCTCCAGGCAAGAACACTGGAGTGGGTTGCCATTTCCTTCTCCAATGCATGAAAGTGAAAAGTGAAAGTGAAGTTGCTCAGTCGTGTCCGACTCCTAGCGACCCCATGGACTGCAGCCTACCAGGCTCCTCCCTCCATGGGTGTTTCCAGGCAAGAGTACTGGAGTGGGGTCCCATTGCCTTCTCCGAATCTATGAGCACACACTATTCAACATGACAAATATTTTAGTATTATGAAGATTATTTCCCCTCCTGATAATTTCAATAGCTTTAAAATGAGAAAATGCCTGGAAAATTGGCAAAGCTGACTTATTCTACTTTAAAATATCTATGAAATACAGAACTTACCGCTGTATCATCCTCTTTGTATACTTTTATGGTTTTATCAGCTTCAGCAGTTAGTAATCGACTTTCAGACTGATCAAAAGCACAAGCAAATATTCCCGACTCACTGTCCAAAGACCCAGGCTGCACTGCTGCGTGAACCCTCTGGAAATTGTAGCCAGTTCTCCAGTCCCAGAGATGCATAGTGCCATTGTCAGCTTAAAGGCAAAGACAGGTTAGACCAAGTGTCCCCTCAACAGTTCAGCCTGACAAACACTTATTAAGCACCCATCCTCAGCCAAGCACCATGGAGTTATAAAGATATATAACACACAGGCACTTGAGCTCCTCTTAATATCAATTTGTCTACTTTCATTTGTGCTTAATTCAGAATTTATTATAGATCTCAAAAAGCACCACAAAATGACATTCAACTTCAAAACACACAACCAAACTTAAGGTGATTTCTGGCATAAATCCTTAACTTAGATTTATCAATGTGGGAATTTAAAAAGAATTGAACCATGAAATATGCTATATGTATTATGAATTTTCATGAATACACATGTTAAACAGGCAAGTTCTATTCTAATACGTCAGTGTAATGACTTAGAAATTTTATTCGCTAAAAAAAAAAGATAGATTAAAACATATTTATCATAAAAATACCTTACCTCCAGATACAAGCACTCCATCAGAATTTACTGTCAATGTGTTAATAATAGCATTGTGACCAGAAAGATTTTGAATGAAACTTCCATCGGGGAATTTCCACTGTTTTATGTTATCTGGAGAACCAGACGCAAATGTGTAACTGAAATAAGAAAAGAATTAATAATAAAGTAAACAAAGTTAAATACAATGTGGATTTAAAAAAAATCTTATTATGGCTATATTTTGCATGTATCATCAGGATCTATGTAGTTTTGGCAAAATATTATCATCATACCAAGATAAAAATATCAAGACAAAAAGATCTGTTCCAACTTATATCAGATTTCTAAATTACTTTAAATGTATAAGTCCTAGATTGAAGTTATATTCTCCTCTCATTTCCCCAGTGCTCTATACTGAGCTAAAGCAATAAACATACAACCCCCTAAACTCACATGAAGGGCAAGGGGTGATGTAAATGTTTTGGAGAAAGCGAGAGAGAAAGCCAGAAGAAGAGGGAAAGAACTGAGAGAAGGAGAGGAAGAGAGAAGGGAGTCAGGTAGAGGAAGAAAGGGAGTGAGGGAGACAGGGATCGGAAGGAGGAGGCAAGATAAAGGCAGGGAGAGTGGGGAGGGAGGCGAGGCAGGAGACGAGTGACCTTGGGAGTGCCAGGGGACACGGTTCTACAGACAGCAGGTTGTGATGTTATGCTCCATCTCTCTGTGAATAATGTTCATGATACCTACTATTTTTTTCCTATGTATATTAATTTTTTCATTATGAAATTAACTATTCTATGTTTAGTCCAGTGTCCAATAATATTTTTGTCCAAAACATTAAATCTAGCGACTATTAGCTTCCATTACGACATGCAGCCTGTCACCATGATTTATTTGTATTATCTCATTTGACATCATTTTTCACCATGTAGAAAGTTTTCTTCATCTTATGCAGGACAAGAAAAATACTTCACAAGGAAAATAAAGGAAATGCAAGCTCATAAATGGAACAGGTCTGAAAAATGACTAAATGACTACCAAAGTAGTACTAATTTTGCTATTTCTGAATTATACTAAGAATTGAAGGAAGAAGAGAAGCTACTTAGGAAAACAGACTTACTGTCTTGGATGTAAAACCACAGCTCTGACTGATTTTTTGTGATTTGTTAATGTGACTCTTGTTTTTCCAGCCACCAAATCCCATAATCGTATTGTAGTATCATGGCTTCCTGTAAGGAGAATCCCCAAAATACAGACCAGAAAAAAAGAATGCAAGAGTTAAATATAATAAAACCTGAAGCATTCTTCTACAGACACATATATATGGAACAAAAGTCGTATCAACCTTTGACTAATTGCTTTCTATACTTTCAAAATATTTGGTTGATTTTAATCCTTAAATATAATAAATGCTGAGTGCACTGTCATCTGAAGAGCCAGAACAAACGTGAAAACAAATACATAATGTTATTCCCTAGTGGAGAGGAAGGCAAAAACTCTAATGATTATTTAAATAAAACAAGGGAAGGAATTATTTTCTAGTCTTAAAGATTCATTGCTATTAACCATGTTTTAAGCAAAGCAAGAATCAAATCAGTTCTAAAAGTCCGGGGTACTGCGTCTTCTAACATTAATTTCTTAGACTGCTAATTTTGAAACTATAAAACAGCACTTAGTTGTATCTAATAGCACTACTTTCTAGTCAGACATTACATGATACAAAGATTCTATGATATATAAAACTTATGACATAAAAACAGAATTAAATGTTACCACAATAAATTTAAAGTGCACAGAGAAACACTGAATATACAACACAAAGCAAGAATCACAGTAAATATGAAAAGTATATAATAATAATGCATGCTGATATGATATACCATAAACTTGAAAAGTATGGATCATACCAGTGATAATTTGGGGTTCCGCAGCCTGACACCTCACTGTAGCCACTGCGTTAGTATGTCCAGACAATGTGTGTACACTGGCTTTAGTTCTCACATCCCAAATCTATAAAAACAGCACACAATACCATCAATGAAAACAGGTATTCCTATCTTCAGGCAAGTAACAAGATCAATTCAAGCATGGGAACTGACTAGAAAACTGTGTAGACCTGTCTGAATAGAATGAAGAAAGTGTGTAAATGAAATAACCTGTCACATTTCAGGGGCAGGGCCACCCAACAGTGGATATGGAGAGGCCACAGAGCTGGGGATGAAGACTAGGTGGGGTACTGACGGGTCAAAGTAAGGATCTTGAAATTCTCTATGCAGAAACGCAGACCTCAGGATTGCACCCTGCAGGAGGCAGTGTATGCACAGATGGGCTCCAGTCCACTTACCCGTGCGGTTGAGTCTCGGCTACAGGTCACCAGCACATCAATGGTTGGGTGCAAATCCAAGCCGTACACGGCACTCAGATGTCCATGATAGTGCCTTATAACCTAAAAAAGAAGGGAGGAGAGTTAACTTATCTGTAACTGGGAGGATAAATAGGGGCTCATGATGCTTTCAGTCCTCAACTCCACACATACCTTATTATACTCGAGATCCCAGCATTTGACTTGCTTGTCTTCTCCACAGGAGAACAGGTACGGGCTCCTCGTGCTCACTATCACACCACGTACTGTGCTTATGTGCCCAGTTAACGACAGTTTCAACTTGCCACTAGCCAAGTCCCAGATCTGCAATCAAAAAATACTTAATTTTACTCTTGCTGATTATTTCAAAGCAAATTTTTAGAATCTTAATGTTAAAATTGTCATCAAAAGTGAAAGATAAAAACATATAAAACTACAAAAGTTTGCAAAATAACCCCATCACCAAAAATAAAAGCAGGAGAAAGAGAATTGAAAGGCATGCTCAAACTGGGAAAGTATTTGCATAGATGACAAAAAGTTCTTAATATATAAAGGGTATTGAGCCAAAGAATGAATACTGAGGTATTAAATTAGTCAAGGATGGCATCAACTTAAAAAGATATCCTGAAAAGTAGCAAATAAAATATTAAAAAGTTCAACCTCACTACAAATTTTATATACAGTTTTCTTTTTTAAAGATTAGTTACTCTTTTCTACTTATATTAGCATGTTAAGTTGCTTCAGTCATGTTCAACTCTTTGCTACCCTATGGTCTGTAGCCTGCCAGGCTCCTCTGTCCATGGGATTCTCCAGGTGAGAAACTAGACTGGGTTGCTATGCCCTCCTCCAGGGGATCTTTCCAACTCTGGGATCAAACCCACATCTCCTGCAGTGCAGGCGGATTCTTTACCGCTGAGCCACCAGGGGAGCCCATCGTATTAGTAGGTATTTTTAAAGAAACATAAGTAATGTCCTGAAAAGTATCCTCTCATGTGCTGCAAGCATCAATTCACCCATTTTGGAACTTCAAGAATGTCTGACCTTTTAATACTTTTTCTGGCAAACTATAACAAAGCAATACAGAAAATACAGAAAAACAATACAGAAAATTTAAAATACAGAAAAAGCTTTCAGTTCAGTTGCTCAGTCGTATCACTCTTTGCGACCCCATGAATCGCAGCACGCCAGTCCTCCCTGTCCATCACCAACTCCCAGAGTTCACTCAAATTCACGTCCATCGAGTCGGTGATGCCATCCAGCAATCTCATTCTCTGTCATCCCCTTTTGTCCTGCCCCCAATCTCTCCCAGCATCAGAGTCTTTTCCAATGAGTCAACTCTTCGCATGAGGTGGCCAAAGTACTGGAGTTTCAGCTTTAGCATCATTCCTTCCAAAGAACACCAAGGACTGATCTCCTTTAGAATGGATTGGTTGGATCTCCTTGCAGTCCAAGGGACTCTCAAGAGTCTTCTCCAACACCACAGTTCAAAAGCATCAATTCTTCAGTGCTCAGCTTTCTTCACAGTCCAACTCTTGCATCCATACATGACCACTGGAAAAACCATAGCCACATGACCACTGAAAAAACCACAGCCTCGACGAGACAGACCTTTGTTGCCAAAGTAATGTCTCTGCTTTTCAATATGCTGTCTAGGTGGGTCATAACTTTTCTTCCAAGGAGTAAGTGTCTTTTAATTTCATGGCTGCAGCCACCATCTGCAGTGATTTTGGAGCCCAGAAAAATAAAGTCTGACACTGTTTCCACAATTTCCCCATCTATTTCCCATGAAGTGATGGAACCGGATGCCATGATCTTTGTTTTCTGAATGTTGAGCTTTAAGCCAACTTTTTCACTCTCCTCTTTCACTTTCAAGAGGCTTTTTAGTTCTTCTTCACTTTCTGCCATAAGGGTGGTGTCATCTGCATATCTGAGGTTATTGATATTTCTCCCAGCAATCTTGATTCCAGCTTGTGCTTCTTCCAGCCCAGCATTTCTCATGATGTACTCTGCATAGAAGTTAAATAAGCCGGGTGACAATATACAGCCTTGACGTACTCCTTTTCCTATTTGGAACCAGTCTGTTGTTCCATGTCCAGTTCTAACTGTTGCCTCCTGACCTGCATATAGGTTTCTCAAGAGGTAGGTCAGGTGGTCTGGTATTCCAATCTCTTGAAGAATTTTCCACAGTTTATTATGATCCACACACTCAAAGGCTTTAGCATAGTCAATAAAGCAAAAATAGATGTTTTTCTGGAACTCTTTTGCTTTTTTGATGATCCAGCGGATGTTGGCAATTTGATCTCTGATTCCTCTGCCAGCTTGAACATCAGGAAGTTCACGGTTCACATATTGCTGAAGCCTGGCTTGGAGAATTTTGAGCATTACTTTACTAGCGTATGAGATGAGTGCAATTGTGCGGTCGTTTGAGCATTCTTTGGCATTGCTTTTCTTTGGGATTGGAATGAAAACTGACCTTTTCCAGTCCTGTGGCCACTGCTGAGTTTTCCACATTTGCTGGCATATCGAGTGCAGCACTTTCACCGCATCATCTTTCAGGATTTGAAAGAGCTCAACTGGAATTCCATCACCTCCACTAGCTTTGTTCGTAGTGATGCTTTCTAAGGCCCACTTGACTTCACATTCCAGGATGTCTGGCTCTAGGTCAGTGATCACACCATTGTGATTATCTGGGTCGTGAAGATCTTTTTTGTACAGTTCTTCTGTGTATTCTTGCCACCTCGTCTTAATATCTTCTGCTTCTGTTAGGTCCATACCATTTCTGTCCTTTATTGAGCCCATCTTTGCATGAAATGTTCCCTTGGTATCTCTAATTTTCTTGAAGAGATCTCTAGTCTTTCCCATTCTATTGTTTTCCTCTGTTTCTTTGCATTGATTGCTGAGGAAGGCTTTCTTATCTCTTCTTGCTATTCTTTGGAACTCTGCATTCAGATGCTTATATCTTTCCTTTTCTCCTTTGCTTTTTGCTTCTCTTGTTTTCACAGCTATTTGTAAAGCTATTTGAAAAAGCTTTAGACCCACACTAATTACACATTAGCATTGCTTATGTTAGTGAAAAATGAGGAAGCTAAAAAACTTTAATGTTCAACAGTAGGAAAACAGACTACAGCGTATCCAATGATAACAATACTATAGAAGCACTTAAAAAGATGTTCAGAGGAGGGGTGGATAGGCAGTTTGGGATTCAGAGATGCAAACTAGTATATATAGAACTGACAGACAACAAGGTCCTAATATATGGCTCAGGGAACTATATTCAATATCCTGTAATAAACCATACACATATATATATGTATACACACACACGTATATGGGGCTTCCCAGGTAGCACTAGTGGTAAAGAACTCGCCTGCCAATGCAGGAGACGTAAGAAACACAGGTTTGATTCCTGGATTGGGAAGATCCCCTGAAGAAGGGAACGGCTACCCACTCCAGTATTCTGGCCTGGAGAATTCCATGGACTGTATAGTCCATGGGGTCTCAAAGAGTCAGACACAACTGAGCGACTTTCACTTAAGTGAAAAAAAAACCTGGGACAAAATTACATATTTGAACATGAATGTTTAAAAGATACACATTTATAACCACAGGAAAAATGCTCAGAAGAAAATGCAGATACACATACACAGAGAAGTTAAAAATAAATTTATTCAAATATCTGACAGTAATAGGATTATGTATGGGTCTACATTCTTTTATTCTCCTTTACATTTTCCACATTTTTTAATAGATAAGCCTGCTTTAATTTTGTAATCAGAAGGGGAAAAAATATGAAGGAATTACTTGGAGATAGTCAGCATGCACTATCTGGAAAAAAACCGTTGTTTAAATACCACTTTCTCAAACAGATACTTATTTGGGACATTTAACTGGTACAAATTATTTTAACAGGCAATAAATTTTACTGCACACTCAGGTCTACAAATCAGAGAACTACAAAGCAGTTACCCAGAGGAAATAACTTAAAACACATTAAAATTACATGGCAAACAAAAAGTCGTATTTACTTTTTTCTTCTTTTCTTATTACCTTTATAGTTCTGTCAGCAGATCCAGTAACAAACCACTGATTTCCAGGTTCCACAGCAATACATCGAACCCAGCCAAGATGCCCACTGATCACCTGTATTAAGAAAAAAAGACAGAATGAGCAAGCTCACTATACATAAGCTAAAGCTGATTCAATTTCAAGTCATCATGCTTGTGTTAAATTTCATCCAATCTGACTTGCCCTACCCCTATCAAAAAAATGATAAGTTTATAAGATTAACTGCTAATTAGATTTTAAAATAAGTGTAAAATTATCTTCAACTGGTGAATGGATGAATATACAAACTGTGGTATATCTATACAATGGACTACTGCTTGACAATAAGAAGGAATGCATTAATACATGCAACAACTTAGATGAATCTAAATGCAGTAAGCTGAGTAAAGAAACCCAGCCCCAAAAGATATATACTGAATTTACGATACAACTGAAAAGCACAACTATAATGATAGAAAACAGATGAAAGGTTGGCAGGGTAGGGAAGGGTGTGATTCTAAAAAACAGCCCAGGGGTATGTGTGAATTGATAGAGGTTCTAATTATCCAGATTGTGGTAGTGGCTAACCAAGTCTATAACCTTTAAGATTTATTAGATCTATACACCAAAAGAAAGTCTATTCTATAGTATGGTAACATGTACAGCTGTCTATTTCCTACTATTTACATTTTACTTAATATTTGGTACATTTGAAATGTTCCGATGCATTGATTTTTCTCCTTGACCTTCATAAAGAACACCTCAAACACATTCCTAAATTTATTTTGTGTGCTCTCCATTCAGGAGCTTTCATCAATATTTTATACTACCTTTTATACAAAATATAAGTATATAACTTCTACTTAATGAAGTTTACTTTCCAAGATATCTTTTAAGATCGTGCCTAACCCCCTTCCTCCCAACCCCAAACTACCAGCTGTCATATATTCACTGTTTCCTCTTTATTCTAGCCCTTGGCTCTTGTTTAACTGAAAAGCAGTGATCATGTTTCCTGTAGTGCAATAACAGACAGGTTCACTCACTCTGTAGAGTTTCCACGGTGGGTGCCACTGGGGTTTTGGCATTGTAGGGGCTTTTTTAGCCATCAGTGCAGAGTTCTTGGCATTGCTACCCTCTATAACAACCTAGATAAGGAAAAGATTACACTATTATTAAAGACATCCTATCTACAATTTCATGTTATCAATTCTAAAATGGAAAGTCAAAGAGGGGACTTATGAAAGGTTTTTTTTCCTTAAAGGAAAGCTGAAAAATATTTGTATACCCAGAAAATGAGTCTAAGACTTCCAATCAGAACTATATGTTCTGTTTGTTAATTTTGACTTTAAAACACAAAAAATCTCACGAGGCAGAACCTTAGCATTGAAAGCCATATCACTGTGCATGGGTTCAAAACCCAATTCTGTCCATTACCAGCTGAAGACCTGAGGTAAAAAATTAAGTAATTTCTGTGCCTCATTAGTAAAATGGAAATAACAGCAACTGCCCCATAGAGGGATTCCGAGGACTATGACAGAGTGGTCAGTGTTCAACGTAAACTCCAGTTTTTAAGTAACTGTTAATGCCACTTCCTTTGTCACATTTTAACATTACTGATCTAATATTACAAAGGAGATTGAAAGTTCCTTCTATTTATCTCCTACAAAAGTATTTCAAGACTATATAAGGGTATACTAGCTGATATAACCATCTACTGCTAGCATCCCATCCAAAAAATACTGAAGTCTGTAAACGGCCTGTGCTCAAGAGGCTTATGTTATATCCCAAGCAGGCAGAAAGTCTGGGCAGATCCTGTGAATGGAGGCTAAAGAAAAATGAGGTGGGAGGACTACAAATTCACTCACTTCATAAAGCAACTGCCCAACAAACTGAGGAAGTAAGGCCTGTACTTATGTCAAGTGACAGCATAATAAAGCAAACTGCATTTTCAGTTATTCCTTCTACAACTACTTTCATTGGTAACAACAGCTGCCACTTACTTACAGATAAATTATATATTTCTAAATGCTCATTTATAAAATACTAGTTGTATAGCGTATGAATACTATAATGCCAATAGCACTCAACTCAAACAGGATAAACCAACTGAGAGCTTAATAAAAGACACTTCACATCTAACACATACTAATACAAGCTTCAGAACAACAGTGCTTGTATTTTTAATACTGGGTAACAAACAGCAACATCACAGTATCCTCATCAAAATAACTGTCACACCCAACATGCAAGTAAGACACAGGATTAACAGAACTTCTTTTGTCAGTTCACTAGCAACTTCAATTTTAGGGCTATGAAATATTAACAACGAGCTCAGGAAGAGTCTGCCTGCTACTGCAGGAGACCTGGGTTCAATACCTGGGTTGGGAAGATCCCATGGAGAAGAGAATGGCAACCCATTCCAGTATTATTGGCTGGAAAATTCCATGGGCAGAGGTGCCTGGAGGGCTACAGTCCCTGGGGTCACAAAGAGTCGGACAGGACTGAGCGACTAACACTTTCACTTTTAGGCTGCTATTTACTTGAAAAATTCCAAGGAAAATGTTCATTCATTTAACTTTTCAGGTGAGACTCTTAAGAGTAAAGGGACACAGGCAGTATGCTCCACAGTCAGAAACCCGCAGCACGGCAAGATTCGACACAGACTCACCGCCCCTGCAGGTTGCACACGGTCAGGAGCCCCAGGGTGCCGGTATTCACCGCCAGCAGGCACAGGACGATTTGCATCAGCTCTGAGGAAAAAGAAAAGAACCACCACAATGTAAGTAAGCAACGCCTCCAGTCACTTCATCTGCAGGACTGACTCTTTTTTAAGTTTTTGTAAGCACTGGTAAAGGAAAATGTCACATAATACATAATTACCAAGAAACAAATTTAAATATAAGAAAAAAATCTAAGCAGTAAACTATGCTTTCAAAATCTTTGTAATTTAGAAGCATATTTCCTACCTGGCTTGAGAAGCAGGTAATGCCACAGCTAAGGACTGTGCAGCTGATTCACTTGGCATTCTTTGGATCTTAGTGTCTGCTGTCAAAGCAACCCCTATTAAAATCAGAAAAAAACCAACTATTTTTAGTATCTATCTTTGCTTTCATTTATATGCATTTATAATAAAAAACTGGAGTAAGACATGCCAAAAAAGGAAATGGTAATCATCTCCAGATGGTGATATTACAAAAATTTTTATTATATTTTGCAGGTCTTTTGTTATGAAATTAAAAGACGCTTACTCCTTGGAAGGAAAGTTATGACCAACCTAGATAGCATATTCAAAAGCAGAGACATTACTTTGCCAACAAAGGTCCGTCTAGTCAAGGCTATGGTTTTTCCTGTGGTCATGTATGGAGGTGAGAGTTGGACTGGGAAGAAGGCTGAGCACCAAAGAATTGATGCTTTTGAACTGTGGTGTTGGAGAAGACTCTTGAGACTCCCTTGGACTGCAAGGAGATCCAACCAGTCCATTCTGAAGGAGATCAGTCCTGGGATTTCTTTGGAAGGAATGATGCTAAAGCTGAAACTCCAGTACTTTGGCCACCTCATGCGAAGAGTTGACTCATTGGAAAAGACTCTGATGCTGGGAGGGATTGGGGGCAGGAGCAGAAGGGGATGACAGAGGATGAGATGGCTGGATGGCATCACTGACTCGATGGATGTGAGTTTCAGTGAACTCTGGGAGTTGGTGATGGACAGGGAGGCCTGGCGTGCTGTGATTCATGGGGTTGCAAAGAGTTGGACACGACTGAGCGACTGATCTGATCTGATAATAAATATTGCTCAATGTATATCTCAAATTTATCTCACATATTTAATTAAAAGTTTGATATGAACATAGCCCAACATAGTAGTTAAATTTAATACATAATAGTTAAATCTCTATTATCTTAGGATACTACTTTCAAATATAAAAATTAAGCAGTTCCCCAAATACTAACAGAGTCTTTCCAAGGGTAAATGTAAATTCCTACAACAAAAAGCACTAATTTACCTATACTTTCAATGTGGTGAATTCTGTCCTCTAAAATTACTAAATCTAGATATACTAAGCTTTGTGTCCTCCACTCTGTGATTCTGGCCACTCTACTTGTGTGCTAATTCTTCTACACATACACCATAGCCAGGATATGTTTCTATCATACCTGCTTCTACACGAACATTTTCAACACTTTCATGAGCTTAGTGATATTAATGTGTTTAACTAAACCTCCAGGTATAAGCTTGTCTTAGCCCGGAGCAGTCTTTTGAATTCTTAGCACAGTGCCTGATGAAAAATAGGTGCGTAATTTAGTTTGCAGAATGACTGCATATGAAATGTATGTTAATTCTTATCTAAAATGCTCTGCCTGAATACCTGGTTATGGAGCTTATCTTATATTCTACAGGCAATGGGGATCATATTATTGGCTCATTTGTGGAAATATAAGTGATCATGAGACATTTTCATATATAACAGTTCATTTACCAGGTCCTGGTGGATACGGATGTGTACCTGTCACCAAATATTCAACTTCTTGTCCTACCAAAAGAAAGAGAAATAAAATTCATCAATGGCAAAATTACCTTATATACACGTGCTATTTCTTTTAATGAATTAAATAATATTAAATTATCAACTGGATTTCTTAAATCTTCCCAACTAATCAAGTCTCAGAAATAAGATAAGTTGATCATTTTTGTTTTGTCTTCTGGAGACATATACACAGCTATTTCCTTAGCCATTTGCTGATGTGAGGTCAAGAAAGCTTGTAAGTTTGTTACACAGCAATGTAACAGCAATAGAAAGGTCATCCTGGCAAGTAATAATCCACTCAGGCTTATCTTCTAAGAAAATGGTTTTCTTGTGGAACCTTGGATTATCTTTGTTCACTATGATTTTAGTACTTAATATCACCTTTCTTAATTATAGCCAAAACAGATAGATGCCCTCTCCACAGGTTAGGAATTTTCCCTTTAGTCTCCACCATGAGAAAGGCAATGCCAAAGAATGTTCAAACTACTGCACAATTGCACTCATCTCACATGCTAGTAAAGTAATGCTCAAAATTCTCCAAGCCAGGTTTCAGCAATACGTGAACCACGAACTTCCTGATGTTCCAGCTGGTTTTAGAAAAGGCAGAGGAACCAGAGATCAAATTGCCAACATCCGCTGGATCATCGAAAAAGCAAGAGAGTTCCAGAAAAACATCTATTTCTGCTTTATTGACTATGCCAAAGCCTCTGACGGTGTGGATCACAACAAACTGTGGAAAATTCTTCAAGAGATGGGAATACCAGACCACCTGACCTGCCTCTTGAGAAAGCTGTATGCAGGTCAGAAAGCAACAGTTAGAACTGGACATGGAACAACAGACTGGTTCCAAAAAGGAAAAGGAGTATGTCAAGACTGTATATTTTCACCCTGCTTATTTAACTTATATGCAGAGTACATCATGAGAAACGCTGGACTGGAAGAAACACAAGCTGGAATCAAGATTGCCGGGAGAAATATCAATAACCTCAGATATGCAGATGACACCACCTTTATGGCAGAAAGTAAAGAGGAACTAAAAAGCCTCTTGATGAAAGTGAAAGAGGAGAGTGAAAAAGTTGGCTTAAAGCTCAACATTCAGAAAACGAAGATCATGGCATCCGGTCCCAACACTTCATGGGAAATAGATGTGGAAACAGTGTCAGACTTTACTTTTCTGGGCTCCAAAATCACTGCAGATTGTGACTGCAGCCATGAAATTAAAAGATGCTTACTCCTTGGAAGGAAAAGTTATGACCAACCTAGATAGCATATTCAAAAGCAGAGACATTACTTTGCCAACAAAGGTCCGTCTAGTCAAGGCTATGGGTTTTCCTGTGGTCATGTATGGAGGTGAGAGTTGGACTGGGAAGAAGGCTGAGCACCAGAGAATTGATGCTTTTAAACTGTGGTGTTGGAGAAGACTCTTGGAGAGTCCCTTGGACTGCAAGAAGATCCAATCAGTCCACTCTGAAGGAGATCAGCCCTGGGATTTCTTTGGAAGGAATGATGCTAAAGCTGAAACTCCAGTACTTTGGCCACCTCATGAGAAGAGTTGACTCACTGGAAAAGACTCTGATGCTGGGAGGGATTGGGGGCAGGAGCAGAAGGGGACGACAGAGGATGAGATGGCTGGATGGCATCACTGACTCGATGGATGTGAGTTTCAGTGAACTCTGGGAGTTGGTGATGGACAGGGAGGCCTGGTGTGCTGCGATTCATGGGGTCGCAAAGAGTCAGACATGACTGAGCAACTGAACTGAACTGAATTGATGACTATCTCCAAATCCTAAGAATCTCTGTCATCATCATAACACTGTTTTTCAATTTCATATAAGGAAAAAAATCCACCAACCAATAATCTCACTCATTATGAGGAATGAGGAAATCAGGACTTCTACTATAATCTTGGTACAGCTGTTAAATAGGGTTGTGATTCTAATAAGTCCTTCTAGGAGGAGCACTAATAAGATATTTTCATTTTTCTATTTTTAAAATTCACATTTAAATCCTAACAATTCTGACAAAGCCACACTCACCTTGATTGGCAGGATACTGTTTGTGTCCATATGAATCTGATGCATTCTGAGGGACTTTCTCTTTAAGATTTTCTTTGGAAGTAGGCATATGCAACACAGGACCATATTCATTACGCAGCTTGATTGCCATTTTCCGTTTGTGACTATTTAAAAATTATAAACACAAAAATGTATCTTTGAGTACTTTAAATATATATATTAATGTAAATATATTCATAGATAGCTAGGACACAAATTTTTAAACAGCTTAAGCTTGCCTAATCTTAATGTAGAAAACATTTCTGGTAAGATTTTAAAGTTAAACATTTAAAAAAATTTCCAAGTGCATTTCCACACTTTGTTCACAATCTACCACACAGCATCCATTAAGCTGAGTATATTTCAGTTTGTTGACCAATTATAAAAAACCTTCATGTTGATTTATCGAAGGTCTAACTGATGTTAAAATATATAGAAACTAATATATCCTTTAAAAAACCTCATAGTCAATATACTTCCCTTCTATATGTCTAAATGTAAAAATACAGTAAGAGCTTCTATAGTAACCTTTCCTGGATATATCTACAAAGACTAATTAAAACTAATCCAAGTACTTAGTTCAGTATTTTAGAAAGAAATGCAAGTACTATGCTACTTTTAAGGACAGCCCACTTTGTTAATTAAATATAAATGCTTGTTTGAGTAATTAGGTAGATTTTAAAAGAAGGGTAAAGGACAAAGAAGGAACACTGCACATAATGCAATCCCAGACTGGAGCTGGAGATGTAGAACCAAAAATATGCCACCACTCAAGAATCTTCATCATACTAACGAGAAAAGATGGGAGTAGAAGTACTGGCCAGGTACAATTTCAGCTCAGCAAGGCTCTGAGAGCAGCAGGAAGCTGAAAGCACATACAAAGTGATTGATTATAAAATATAACACCTAAAAGGGACTCTCCTAATTACTGGGTATTTGTAAAATGCAATTAATAAGGGGAATTTTTCTGTAAAAAGCCAAAAAAAAGTTAAATCAGCTTAAATTATGCCAAAACATCATTCATTACTAATAGATCTCCTAAGAATTAGTATTACTCACTAATTTTTAAAGGTTCCCCTCTCCCTGCTCTCTTCCCCCATTATTAAAAGTTGAAACATTCTAGCAATTGAAAAGGAACTATCCCTACCTCTCTTCATCCAAAGGCACAGGTTTTCCATTATCAGCCACAAACATGTCATGGGTTCTCTTCAACGACCTGAACACAAGCGTGTGTACAGAATGCTTCTGCACCTCCTAGAAAGAAAGAGTGTCATTACATACCTAGCTACAAATTACATACACCATAATCTAAACCGAAGCAAATTAATGATAAACTTTACACCTTTAAATATGTAAAACTTTGTACCACTCACCACAGCTATTTATAACAAGCTATAGGAGTCAAGTTCAGGGAAGAGGAGGAAGCTGCTCTTGGGCCACAGCCCCAGGTATACCAACCGAGTGATGCCTGAAATCAGTCACTTGTTCAATACACATTTACTGAGTTCCTACTAAATGAGTGCCAGGCATTGTGCTAGAAACAACAGAATAATGAAAAGGCAGCCACCGTCCCTGTGCTCAAGAGGAAACATAAAAATAGGGTAAGTAATTCCATATTTTAATAACTGCTATGAAGGAAACAAGCAGGGGGCTGAGACAAACAGAGCAAGACCTTAGGCTGGTTATGGAAGATCTCTCTGAGGTGGCAGCTAAGCAGAGAAGGAATCAGTCTTGCACAAAATAGAGGTAAGAACAATTCAGGCAGGACTTCTCCGCTGGTACAGCAGATCAGAATCTGCCTGCCAATGCGGGGACACAGGTTCCACCTGATCGGGGAAGAATCCACAGGCCACAGAACAACTAAAGTCCCTGCGCCACAACTTCAGGAGCCTGTGCGCCTCGAGCCTGTGCTCGGCAGAGAAGCTGCCGCAATGAGAAGGTCCCGCACAGTGATGAAGAGTAGCCCCTCCTTCCTTGCAACTGCAGAAAGCCCACGCGCAGGAACGAAGACTCAGCGAAACTGAAAAAAATCAATCAATCAAAAAAAAAAAAAAAATCCAGACAAGGAGAAAAAGTCATATACAAAAGCGTTCTGTAACTGAAATACTGCCAGAAGCTGTAGTACATAATGTACAGTACAAAAGCTGTAGAACATAGTATATGTTCGGTGAAAAGGAGGGTTCGTGATGGAAGGTGAGGTTGTAAGGACAGACAAGGTCCCGGTAAGTTGTTTTTTATACAATTGCAAGAGTGTGCATTTTTACTCTAGTTTTACACAGGGCCACTAAAGTCTCATACAAGAAAAGTCGATCAACTTAGGTTTTAAACAGATCAATTTGGTGCGGAAGGGAGAGGGATAACAAACGCGGAAGCAACAAGACCAACCACCTAAAAGCAAATGTATCAGCGCTGGTGGAAGATGATGCGGTCTGAATTTAGGTGATGACAGTGGGCCTAGATAAAGAGCCAAGAATTCCGAGATTAAAATGAACAGAGCTTGCTAACAGAATGATAGCTCAAGCTAGGGGGAAATGCAAAAATTCAAGTCGGGCAGGTTTTCCCGGAAAAGAGCTTAAATAGGAGACAAAGCGAAGACCAGAGGAGACCACCAGGGAGGACACAGAGTCACTGACTCTACCCAGCAGACGGCGAGTACCTGTGGTCAAACATCGATGTTCAATAAAAGCCCCGCCTAAGAAGACCGTGACGAACTCCGTACCCAAGGACCGCGTGAAAACTGGAGTAATTACCTCAGGCCTCCCGCCTGGAAGGCCTTCCCTCACAGCTCAGTTGGTAAAGAAACCGCCTGCAATGCAGGAGACCCCGGCTCCATTCCTGAGTAGGGAAGATCTGCTGGAGAAGGGAAAGGCTACCCACTCCTACCCACTCCAGTACTCCCTGGACTTCCCTTTGGCTCAGCTGGTAAGAGAATCCACCTGCAATGCGGGAGACCTGGGTTCGATCCCTGGGTTGGGAAGATCCCCTTGGAGAAGGGAAAGGCAACCCACTTCAGTATTCTGGCCTGGAGAATTCTATGGACTGTATAGTCCATGGGGTAGCAAAGAGTCGGGCACGACTGAGCGACTTTCGCTTCACTTCACAACTCCGGCTTCTTCTCTTCCTCCAGAAAACCTTTCGAGACCACCCGGTCTCGGCCAAACAGCCTCCCGTCGCAGCCACTACTCTCTCCAGTTCCCACACTCCCAAACCCTCGATCGCCCACGCCCGCTGCCAAAGAAAAACAATCCAGAAGCAGACGGCCCCTGAGCACCCAAGTGTCACTTTACCTCGACCATGGCTCTGCCGTCTATACAGGCGCTCCAGCAGGGAAGAAGCAGTACTCAGGAGAACAGGACAGAAACCGCCGCCACCACAGCTCAGCCCCTTCCGGAATTGCGCTTCCTGGGCCGGATGTGACGCAAGGCTCCGCGCAGGCGCGCGGGGCGCTCGCAGGCCTTCCGGGGTGAAGCGACGGGCTCTTCTCCGGCCGCCTCTGGGGAGGAGCTTCTGGACAGCAAAGCGGAAGGTGCAGGAGTCGCGTGACGATGCGTCTGACTTCGTCTTGCAGAAATCTTGAGATAATAACGTTTTCTGCCTTACTCACAGCCTTAAATACTTTGGTTTAGGGTTGTGGTCGCATGCCCTTTGTTCTCTGGAATGTTAATGCGATTTCTTCAGACGAACCAACAGTTCTAGGGAACTTCCGGAGAGCGCGGGAAGGCTTTTACACGCTCTTGCCTTCTTTGAGGGGGCGCCTCCGTGATGCACGTAGCCAGATTGCGCTATTTGACTCAATCTGGCTGAAAGCCTTTAGACGTCTTTGTATTCTTGGCGCCCAGAAACAATTCCACTTACACTGTCCATCAAGCACTTGTTGGAACAGTTTCATTTGAGAAATTCTGCAAAATATTTTGGTTTTAATAGCATGTGGCAAAATCTCAAATTTATTTTCCAAAGATTTTTTTTTAAAGTCTCTCAGAACTCTTGGCCATTTCTTTTATTTTCCACTAATACAGGTTTTTAAAAATTTTAATCTCTCAAAACTCTTGGCATAACTCTTGTTTGCTAGTTGTCCAATGATAAATGTGGCTTCAACAATGCCAGGGTACAGTTGGCCAAAGTGGGGAGAAGAAAAACATCTGAAGACAAGGCATTTTTATATATTAATATATACAGACTGGTGCCAAAAGATGGGCATTTTCTTTTTTACCCAGGTAGACTCTGCAGTTTGCGATCGTTGTACCTATATTTCTAGGTAAGAAGGAAAATGGATGGAACTGGATATTTGCAAATTTGAATAGACCAACGTTTTATTGGCTCTCCTGTTCTTTAACCATAGTCACTTTCTGCAGATCTTGTCATCAGAGCACCTGCTTTAAGAGGGAGAAAAATCTATCAAAGTATAGCAATGTGAGTTGATCATCTCATTTAAAAATTTATGTTTAATTAATTATAAACGTTAAGATCATGCATGTATTTGAAAATACAATCACCTCTGAGTTTGAGTGTAAGTTTGGCTTTAAGGGGATTTCCCTGGTGGGTCAAACGGTAAAAGAATCTGCCTGCAATGAAGGAGACTTGGGTCAATCCATGGGTCAGGAAGATCCCCTGGAGAAGGGAATGACTACACACTTCAGTATTCTTGGCTGGAGAATTCCATGGACAGAGGAGTCTGGCCAGCGACAGTCCATGTGGTCGCAAAGAATAGGTAGTAACTGAGCGACTAACACTTCACTTGGCCTAAAGAACTGACTTTCAATAACAGTGGCCACTAATAGCAGCCCTTGCAAGGAAATGCTGTAATATAAAATGTATACTTGGAAAATAAATCAGAGTATAACTTAAACTATAGATAGAAATAATTATATAAAAGAACATGATGTTACAGGGCAATAAAATTACAGAAAACAAGATTCTAGTATATCTATGGCAATATAGATGAAGAAGACATGGTACAAAATACAATGGAATATTAGTCATAAAGGACAAAATAATGCCATTTGGAGCAACATAGATGGACCTAGTGATTGCCTGAGTGAAGAGATTGTACCGAGTGAAGTCAGAGAAACACAAATATGTGCTGTCACTTATATGTGGAATCTAAAACAAACGGTACAAATGAACTTACCTACAAAATAGAAACAGTTACAGATGGAGAAAATAGACTTATGGTTACCAGAGAGTAAGGGGGAGGGATAAATTGGAATTGACTTATGCTTACTACTATATATAAAACAGATAACTAAGAAGGACCTACTGTAGAGCACAGGGAACTCTACTCAATACTCTGTAATGGCATATAATAACTTAAATAATTTAAATAATAATCTAATCTAATTAAAAAATAATCTAAAAAGAGTGGATGCTGCTGCTGTTGCTAAGTTGCTTCAGTCGTGTCCGACTGTGCGACCCCACTCTGTCCATGGGATTTTCCAGGCAAGAGTACTGGAGTGGGGTGCCATTGCCTTCTCCGAAAAAGAGTCGATATATTTATATAAATAACCGATTCACTTTGCTGTACACCTGAAACTAACACAACGTTGTACTCCAATAAAAATCAAAACAAAACAAAAAAACCAACCCTGTCCTGGCTGATACCCAGAGCTGCCTTACTTGAGCAGTAGAGGTCAGTGCTGCTCTTGATAAATGTAGAAGGATTGTTTGCAAAAGTGCACATGGTGAATACTTATTAATGTATACTATTAAGTCTGTTTGGATGAAGCCTATAGTACAAATTTTAAGGAAAGTCTCCCTTTATTAGTTGAGCTCTTTTTTTTTTTAAATTCACCGATATAGGAGATGCCTTTATTCTCTATTAAAAGTCAATAACTTGTATATATGCAGCTAAAACATATAATGGGGGAAAGATCTCATTTATAGCAACAATAAATGAAAAAATATTCAAAACATGAGAAAAATGAAAGGGCATAAGAAGATTTTAATTAATGAAAATATATCTTATGAAGATTCAAATTTATAAATGTCTGGTCGTTTATCTAATCTTGGGCACATTTTACAGAAAATACTGTTAATTTTTGTTTGTTTATTTTTGGCTGCACTGTGTCTTTGTTGCTTTGCATGGGCTTGCTCTAGATGCGGTGCGTGGGGCTGCTCCTCAGTGCACCGGGTTCTCTCATTGCAGAGCACAGGCTCTCAGGTACACCGGCTTCAGTAGCTGTAGCACGCAGGCTCAGGAGTTGCAACACTCAGGCTCTAGGGCTCAGGCTCAGAAGTCGTGGCCCACAGGCTTAGTTGCTCTGCTGCATGTGCAGTCTTCGTGGATCGGGGATCAAAACTGTGTCCCCTGGATTGACGGGCAGATTCCTATCCACTGCACCAGCAGTGAAGTTTGAAAATACTATAAATTAATTCAAGACATTGCTATTAAATAATGAAAAACATTTTAATGTTATAAAATACTCCAAATAAATTTTTTTCATTTTCTACAGAGTTTTAGTGCTGATACTTTTATATATACTTAATATATAAAACTTTAAGTGATTTATTGCATTGTTTGAAAACACAGCTTCTCTTCTAATGCACAATTTATGCTTTTCTTAAAAAAAAAAAAAAGCCAGCTTGATACCCAATCAGTTGATCTTAACTTTCCCTTTGAAATAGTTCAGCAGACCCCAGAAGCCATTTCAGCCTAACTTACCAAAAGAAAATGGAGGGGGGGTGTTACTATTTAAAAGGACATTCAGTTCAGTTCATTTCAGTCACTCAGTCATGTCCGACTCTTTGTGACCCCATGAATCGCAGCACAACCGGCCTCCCTGTCCATCACCAACTCCCGGAGTTCACTCAGACTCATGTCCATCGAATCAGTGATGCCATCCAGCCATCTCATCCTCTGTCGTCCCCTTCTCCTCCTGCCCCCAATCCCTCCCAGCATCAGAGTCTTTTCCAATGAGTCAACTCTTCGCATGAGGTGGCCAAAGTACTGGAGTTTCATCTTAAGCATCATTCCTTCCAAAGAAATCCCAGGGCTGATCTCCTTCAGAATGGACTGGTTGGATCTCCTTGCAGTCCAAGGGACTCTCAAGAGTCTTCTCCAACACCACAGTTCAAGAGCATCAACAGTCCATACTGTTGATACTTCTTACATTCATACATGACCACTGGAAAAACCATAACCTTGACTAGATGGACTTTTGTTGGCAAAGTAATGTCTCTGCTTTTGAATATGCTGTCTAGGTTGGTCATAACTTTCCTTCCAAGGAGTAAGCATCTTTTAATTTCATGACTGCAGTCACCATCTGCAGTGATTTTGGAGCTCAGAAAAATAAAGTCTGACACTGTTTTCACATCTATTTCCCATGAAGTGATGGGACCAGATGCCATGATCTTCGTTTTCTGAATGTTGAGCTTTAAGCCAACTTTTTCACTCTCCTCTTTCACTTTCATCAAGAGGCTTTTTAGTTCCTCTTCACTTTCTTCCATAAGGGTGATGTCATCTGCATATCTGAGGTTATTGGTATTTCTCCCGGCAATCTTGATTCCAGCTTGTGTTTCTTCCAGCCCAGCATTTCTCATGATGTACTCTGCATATAGGTTAAATAAGCAGGGTGACAATATACAGCCTTGACGTACTCCTTTTCCTATTTGGAACCAGTCTGTTGTTCCATGTCCAGTTCTAACTTGCTTCCTGACCTACATACAGCTTTCTCAAGAGGCAGGTCATGTGGTCTGGTATTCCCATGTCTTTCAGAATTTTCCACAGTTTATTGTGATCCACACACTCAAAGGCTTTGGCATTGTCAATAAAGCAGAAATAGTTGTTTTTCTGGAACTCTCTTGCTTTTTTGATGATCCAGCGGATGTTGGCAATTTGATCTCTGGTTCCTCTGCCTTTTCTAAAACCAGCTTGAACATCTGGAAGTTCATGGTTCACGTATTGCTGAAGCCTGGCTTAGAGAATTTTGAGCATTACTTTACTAATGTGTGAGATGAGTGCAGTTGTGTGGTAGTTTGAGCATTCTTTGGCATTGCCTTTCTCTGGGGTTGGAATGAAAACTGACCTTTTCCAGTCCTGTGGCCACTGCTGAATTTTCCAAATTTGCTGGCATATTGAGTGCAGCACTTTCACAGCATCATCTTTCAGGATTTGAAATAGCTCAGCTGGAATTCCATCACCTCCACTAGCTTTGTCTGTAGTGATGCTTTCTAAGGCCCACTTGACTTCACATTCCAGGATGTCTGTCTCTAAGTGAGTGATCACACTATCATGATTATCTGGGTCATGAAGATCTTTTTTGTACAGTTCTTCTGTGTATTCTTGCCACCTCTTAATATCTTCTGTTTCTGTTAGGTCCATACCATTTCTGTCCTTTATTGAGCCCATCTTTGCATGAAGTGTTCTCTTGGTATCTCTAATTTTCTTGAAGAGATCTCTAGTCTTTCCCATTCTGTTGTTTTCCTCTATTTCTTTGCATTGATCACTGAGTAAGGCGTCTCAGAGATTTGGCAGAAGAGTCAAATGATTAAGTTTAGAAGTTTTGATGGCTTCTGCTGCTGATGTTGGTAGACTTTCTGTCTAGAATGCTGCCATGAATATACATCTAGCCAATCAACCTGATTATTTTCTTAGCTTATTTCCTTCACAAACATGAATTTGGGGAAGAGAAGCTGATAGGGCTGGCTTGGGTAAGGGATGTACCCCTACTGAGTCACCTGTGGCTAGAAGGTCAAGGTATCACAAGGTCTCACTAACAGGACCACAGAAGCTGCAGTCCTGCATTTTAGGGGTCATTCCAAGAGAAGGGAGTGGCATTCCAAATTCCAAAATGGTTGTCACAACATTGTGGTTTTGAGTCTAATGGGACAGAAGTAAAACAGCATCTCTGTCTTTTCTCCAGCTCCTGTGATCAGCATTGTGTTGAAGGGAAAGAAATGTCCTATTTGTCTCCTTATTGCCATGGTCTATATCAGCTTTTTAATATCGATAGAAATCTCCTCTGTCCATGGGATTCTCCAGATAAGAATTCTGGAGTGGGTAGCCATTCCCTACTCCAGGGGAACTTCCTAACCTAGGGATCAAACCTGTGTCTCCTGAATTACGGGCAGATTCCTTACTGCCTGAGCCACCAGGGATGCCTATCAGCTTCCTTAAGAAAAGCAAATTGGCATTGACCAAATCAGTAGAAGGAAACTCTCCACAGGAGACAGAGCTATCTTACCCTTCTTCCCTGCAGCGTGCTTTCCCATTGCTAACCAATCATGGCTGAAAGCTCTGGTCTAAGACTTCAGTATTAATTTCTCCTTGGCTAGTGGTTCTCAAACCATGGTTCATGGCAAGAAAACAAACAAAAAGACCATACAGAGACTAACAATGATTTAATATTGTTCTCAAAGCCTGTGTCAGTTTAAACAAAGAGAATCAGTATTTAATTCTGTTCATTCAATCTTTCACTCATTCTATGTTCACAAACTAGTTCAATGGATATTAACACTTGTCAAAACCTATCATGCAAAGCATGATAGCATATTCAAAAGCAGAGACATTACTTTGCCAACAAAGGTCCGTCTAGTCAAGGCTATGGTTTTTCCTCTGGTCATGTATGGATGTGAGAGTTGGACTGGGAAGAAGGCTGAGCGCCAAAGAATTGATGCTTTTGAACTGTGGTGTTGGAGAAGACTCTTGAGAGTCCCTTGGACTGCAAGGAGATCCAACCAGTCCATTCTGAAGGAGATCAGCCCTGGGATTTCTTTGGAAGGAATGATGCTTAAGATGAAACTCCAGTACTTTGGCCACCTCATGCGAAGAGTTGACTCATTGGAAAAGACTCTGATGCTGGGAGGGATTGGGGGCAGGAGGAGAAGGGGACAACAGAGGATGAGATGGCTGGATGGCATCACTGATTCGATGGACATGAGTCTGAGTGAACTCCGGGAGTTGGTGATGGACAGGGAGGCCGGTTGTGCTGCGATTCATGGGGTCGCAAAGAGTCGGACACGACTGAGTGACTGATCTGATCTGATCTGATCATGCGAAGAGTTGACTCATTGGAAAAGACCCTGATGCTGGGAGGGATTTGGGGCAGGAGGAGAAGGCGACGACAGAGGATGAAATGGCTGGAAGGCATCACCGACTCGATGGACATGAGTTTATGTAAACTCCGGGAGTTGGTGATGGACAGGGAGGCCTGGGATGCTGCAATTCATGGGGTCGCAAAGAGTCGGACACGAGTGAGTGACTGAACTGAACTGATTATGTGCCAGGTGTCTGATATAACTATATAGTCACTCAAACCACAAGTTTCAAGTCCAAAAGCCTTTTCAAGTCATTTTTCCCTGGGAAGAAGTTTTGGGTCTGTAAGTTACTGTTCCCAAAGCTTCACATTTCCCCTGCTTTGGCACAGGGTTTCAGGTTCAGCACATATAAGCAGTTTTTTATTTTTGTCTACCCCTCTAAACACAAGGACTTCCCTAGTGGCTCAGACGGTAAAGCGTCTGTCTACAATGCGGGAGACATGGGTTTGATTCCTGGGTTGGGAAGATCTGCTGGAGAAGGAAATGGCAATCTACTCCTGTACTATAGCCTGGAAAATCCCATGGATAGAGGAACTTGGTAGGCCACAGTCCAGGGGGTCGCAAAGAGTTGGACACAACTGAGTGACTTCACTTTCATTTCCTTTCTAAACACAAAGCTTGGTGAGGACAGGGTGCTTCTCTATCTTGGTGACCAAAGTATCCTTGGCCTCTAGCACAAGGTAGGTGCTCTATAAACATTTGATGAACACAGATGGCCTTGTGTGCTATTACTGAGCCTGACTTGAATTGTATCAAGGACAAATGCATTGACGATCAGTGCCGGCAAGTCCACCCTTCTTGCCAGAGAGCTGCTGGGCAGAACGGATTATTTCTGTTTTCTCTGTCACTGATTTACTGCCCTTGACTTACGTAAGGGGATCAGCTACTACAAAGAACCCTGCACTATTGATCTAAAAGTATAACTGAACAAATAGTACTCCCTTCCTCCTCCACCAATGGCATCAACGTTTTTAAAAAAAAAATGAAGTATTTTAGTAAGCAGAATCTCTGCAAATGTATTTCTTCTCACTGAAAATACAGAAATTTACTGTGTAATATTACACACTTTAAGTGTTAGTATAGCTGTATAAAACTCTATGAAAACTCTAGCAATAACTAGGCTTAAGCTCATAGTTATTACCACTCCATCAGTCATGCCTCTCACACAAATATGAATATCCAACCCACACTCACATATTACAATGAAAATGTAAGAGAAAACAAAGGGTAAGACACTATAGTCTCAAGGAAAAAATGGCTGGCCAATTCAACAACAGCAAACCCAGGCCATATCTTTACCATGTTTTCATTTTGTTGGGCAATATGTTGTAATGGGCACAGAGTGTGAACTGTCTGATTAGACAGACATGGGTCAAGCCCTGGTACCAGTACACCTTGAGTTCTTTACTTAACCTCTTGAGCCTCAGTTTCATCATTTTTAGAATTTAAAGTAAATAAGTGATTATTAGAACTTGGCATTTGAGGCCTGTTTCAATGAAAAGATAGTTCACTCACTCTTTCTATGATTTTTTTAATCAAATGCCTACTATTTCTTATTCACCAGTGTATCCTCAGCTTCTATTACACTGCTTGTCACATAGAAAGCCCTCAAGAGCTATTTGTGGAATGAATGTTCTGCCTCAGTCTTATGGAATGTAAATTCTAGTAGCTTCCTTCACTTTCCTGGTGATGATGGTTAGAATGCCTGTCAGAACAGAAAAGAAAAGTGAGACTGTAAAGGAATTTTCACTTTAATGTTGTACAAGGTACTGTAACACACTAGAAGGAATTTTAAAAATTAACAGACCTCTGGAAATTAAATAATGGTCCTACTGCTAGTTGATGTAATGTCAGTATTTGAAAATGAAGTAATAATGTGATAATGTTATCTCAAAAGAAAAAACATTTTTAGTTTTCTTGACATAGTCAATCCTTTTAAATCAGCAAAAGTCTGACATCATTAAAACCCTGTCCAGATGGTTAAAATGGACTTTTTCTCAGTTACATTTTGAAGGAAAGTATTATTGCATCTTATTCTAATTAACATGCAGATACATACATCTGTTTTCCTCAGAGTGTGTATTCTTCTAAGAAAGTCTGTCAGTCATGTACGACTCTTTGTGACCGCATGGACTGCAGCACACCAGGCTCCTCTGTCCATGGGGATTCTCCAAGCAAGAATACTGGAGTGAGTTGCCATGCCCTTCTCCAGGGAATCTTCCCAACACAGGGATTGAACCCATGTCTCTGGCTTTGAAGGTGGATTCTTTACCATCTGAGCCACCAGGGAAACCCAATGAATGAGATGTAAATTTGGAATAATTCAGCCAATTATTTTTCTTATTTTAAACTCAATACTTTGATTCTATAAATCTGAGTTAAAAAGCTTTAGGAATGCAACTTAAGCTATCCAGAGAAGAAAGAAATTTAATGTTTCTCATTCCATTATCAGCAGTCCGTTTTCAAGCATTGTTTAAAACATACTCTTCAGATCCAAACCTGGGTCTTTTTAATAAAATCACTTAAAATTGAATGACAAAGTTTTCACTTTCCATACCAAAAAACCCAGAAAATGCTGTAAAGCAGCACACTTGCTAGGATTTACACCGTTGGCTTTGGTTTTCCTATTGATTCTTGTAAGAGTTGTTAATCCTGATTGCAAAAAAAAAAATGAAAAGATAAGAGAGATGCATTTGTTAGCTTATAGGAAATCATGAAAGGAAATGGGACACATTTAGTGTCTGAACTTATATTTAAAATAGGTAAATGAAGGCTTCCCTGATAGATCAGACACGACTGAGAGACTTTCACTTTCTTTTCACTTTAAATGAAGGCTTCACTAATGTTAAAATAACATTGTTTTAAAGATAATATAAAAATAAATTTTAAATATCTATCCAGTCACCATAATAATGATTTTCATTTAGGAATCTATAATCTACTAATCATTTTAATACAGTTTACAATTATTTGAAAATTTTAATGTATCAATAAAGAATAAAATATGAAAACTGGTTAGAGCAAAAAATGACTGCATTTTCTTTTTGATGTTTGTCTATCGTAGCATAAGGCATGAATATTAATTTTGCTATTCTGATTAATGTCTAAAAGATAAGATGAACATATGGTAATGTAATTCTTGAGTTTAGTGGCCTTTTCAAAAACTAAATTACAGGATTACCTCCAAACAACATTTATGGTAAACCTTTAGTGAGTTCACAGTGTTAGTGGGTACCTTGTAAGTAGGTTGAATATTTTGTGCTCAGATTAAAAGTATTTTTTTCTTCACACATTCTTTGGGACCCTGTGTAGCATCCACATTAATTTACAGGAAATAGAATACACAGCTCTTTTAGGAATGTCCCAATTTCCCATCATACTGTCCAATTAAATGAACTGAGGAACTTTGGTGTTACTAAACTTGGCCGACAGAGAACAATTGTATGACAAGTAAATAAGTCTTGCTGGGAAGATGTTGCTTAAGGGATAAAATGGTTCAGTCAACAAGTGAACCAAAAAATTAAATGTTAACTAAGGAAGGTAACCACTTGAAAAGGGATAGCTAACAGAGGATTCAGGTATATATAGGGCTGAAGATCGCTCAGTTAGGTCCAGAGCAAAGGGTGATTTCTTGGAACTTCGAAAAATTTAAAACCATGAAACATCTATTACTGCTACTTTTGTGTGCTTTTATAGTTCAGGCCCAATTTCCTACTGACTATGACGAGGTGACTTTTACATATTATTATATTCTTACTAACACTATTAATATAACATATAACCAAATCATAATCATATCTGAATATTTATTTAATGAAATTAGCATTGATTTTAGTTATGAAATTGAATTGTTAATTTCTAGGACCTATTTTATTTAAAGAATGTTGTATAGTATTTCTTACATAAAAACAAAATAATGATTTCTCATTTTCTGCTTTATCACCTTTATTTTCCCAGGGACAAGATGACAGACCTAAGGTAAGATGTGCTTTTCTTGATTGTTGTTGTCCTGAGTAGTATGATTTTCATTTAGTTCTAGCAATATGTTTTTATAATCTGAGAACAAAAACTTGAAAATTTCACAGACTATAAAATAAAAGAGCAGTATTTTAAAAGAAAAAAGCTGTAATTGCTGGGTAGCTCTTTGATGAAGGAAGGTACTATATAGCTCCTGAAATTATTGGCTATTGGTAAATGAAAATTGTGAACTAAATCTAAAAGTAAAATAGATCACATTCTGTGATAGAAGATTAAAAATTGTTTTTTATTGAGAAATTTATATATTGTTAATGGTTATGGAATATAGCACTCCATTTAGTTTATTCATTTATAGAACAATTTTGCCTCAAGTATCACTCCTACTGGTATGAAGATGTCAAAATACAAAAATACATTTAGAAAAATGATACTTTAAGAATTTAAATTTTATTATCAGATGACTCCTGATCTAATTACCTGTATATAACATAGTATCTGCCACATTAGAAATAAAAGTGCACAGTGAATGAAGTAATGAAATGAAGTGATTCATTTTGGATCATTTGTTGAATTTAAATGGAACCTAATATACAGCTCCTGAAATAATATATAGCTCCTTTTAATTATCAAAGTATACATATAAAAAGATAGTTATATGGTTAATTGAGTTAGGTAAGAAAAATGTAAAGAATGTGTAAGAGTCAACTTTTATAAAGCAGTAGGCTAAGCACTTTACATTCCTGCTGACTGACTAAAATACACAGAGATAGTTTACTTATTTATGCTTCCAACTGGATTTTCTAGTTTTAGTTATTTCAATAAGTGGTCTTCATAAACCTAAACATCCATATAATTTCTTTTAAACATTTTTCATTTCCTTTTCTCTAGTATAGCTAGATCACCATTGCTACCTTTCTAATGATACTCTAAATAAAAAGAAAGTACTTTTCTTCTGTTATAATTTGATTTGTAATAAACAGATGAGTCACATTTCATAAAATTTCTGTTAGAACAGACCATCTTTGACTGCGACCATATATCTTCAAAACAATATATATTTCCTACAAATCTTCATACATTATTATTTTTATTGCAATTACACATAACATACTGTAGTTTAATTTCAGAAGTTAAGCAGGGGAATCTGGCCAGGTTTAAAGCCTAGCACTCTCCTACTAAATGTATTGTCTCTTACTGAATAAATGATAGTAAAATTCCAAATACAGTCATTCAGTGACCTCTAGACCCACCAGATAGCTGAGCTTAGTCTCTGGTGCAAATCTAGTCCTTTGTTAATTTTTAATTAAACCCTGAAAATGAAAGGTGTGGTGGTGGTGGTGGTGGTTTAGTTGTTAAGTCGTGTCTGACTCTGCGACCCCATGGACTGTATAGCCCACCAGGCTCCTCTGTCCATGGAATTCTCCAAGCTAGAATACTGGAGTGGGTTGCCATTTCCTTCTCTACCTGAAAGGTGTAATTACTGACAAAGACCATATGATGATAATAAAGTTAATCCAGGCCAGCACTTTTGCATTGTATTGCATATTTTCCACTTCACTATCTTTTAATGTTATATTTTAATTAGCAAATAATTTAATTGCAATGCACATAACCTAAGAATTATTTAAATGAAATAATTATTTTAAATGAGAAAATCATAGCATTTGATAAAGAAATCATGTGAGAAATTTCATGAGAATGATTTGACAATTTTGTTAATAGACAAGATTGGAGTTAATAGTGGAAAAGCCACTTACACTGTAGTATCTGTTACTGTTATGTGTGATTGCAATGAAGATAATAATAAGAACTTAATATGTGCCAGGCACTCTTCTAAGGGTGTCACATGCAGTAAGTCATTTAATCCTTAAAATCATCTTATATAGCAGATACTATAACTACCTTTATTTTAGAGATAAAGTAATTCACCCACAATCTTTAGAACTAGAAAGTGGTGTGGGCCAAGACTTGAAACCAAGTAGTCTGACTCCAGAATACCTTATTCCTTTACAAACGTGTTAGAGTCAATTGGTGTCTTATTACAAATACATTTGTTTTTAATAAATCTATATTGCCACTTAAGTATTATTAACTAAGAGCTAGTGAAATAATCAATTCATAAAAATTAAAAGTGATAAATAATTACTGGAATTTAGTAATCCAAGTGGCTTGAGAACATTTTTTCCTCCTGACAGTATAGATTTCATAGTATTTTGTGTGTTCTAATGTATAGATTTCAGGAATCTGAGTTCATTGCTATTCATTATCTGATGCAACTTTTTTTAAGGACTCTTTTTAAAACTCCTCCAGGTACAATAGCTCTTTGCACTGTTTTTCGTTCTGCTCTTATTAAAGAGACCTGAGGAACCTATTGATTTGCCAACAATAGCTAGTCAGTTGATGGTCCTTAAGCAAATCATAGTTTAGTAACCTAAGTTATAAAATGAGACTGTTGGAATACTACATCTCAAGTTTTCCACAACACTCTTTGTTTTATTTCTGCCTGGCCCCCTGAAGTTAGGTTTGGGTGCCCGCGGTCATCGGCCCTATGACAAGAAGAAGGAAGAGGCCCCCAGCCTGAGACCTGTGCCCCCTCCCATCAGCGGAGGTGGCTATCGGGCTCGTCCCCCCACAGCAACTGCGGGCCAGAAGAAAGGGGAGAGAAAGCCCCCTGACGCTGATGGCTGCCTGCACGCGGACCAGGACCTGGTGGGTGCACACGTGGCTCTGTCCGCCGTGGGCCTCCCGTGTGGAGAAACCCGCATTCATGTGTCTTCCTGATGAGCACTGACCCACGTTACCATCACTGTCCTTTTGCTTGCTTCTTTTGGATGTAAATACAGAACATAAACTTAGTGGGCCTTGGGCTAAGGGTGCTTTTCTAGTTTTCTTTGGTCTACAGCCAAGATTACAAATCAGGACACAGGATGTTCCCTCTCCTTCATACTTGCCCACTTTGTCTGTTCAGGTGGTAATACTTTCATACCTAATTACCTTTGTTCTATGGTAAGGATTATTTTTAATCTTCAGAGAATTATAATGGTGAGTCTAGAACTTCTGGTCTTATATAAAGAAAATCAAATTGCAAGTTTTTATATTGGTGAAAGATATCATTGAATTTTCACTATGTGCTTGTTTTGCAAATACCTCAATCCTACATCTGATGTTGGCTATTTTCTTTGTATATAGGGTGTGTTGTGTCCTACAGGATGTAAGTTGCAAGATACTTTGGTAAAACAGGAAAGACCAATCCGAAAGAGTGTAGAAGATTTACGTAATAATGTGGAGTCTGTTTCCCGGACCTCTTCTTCCACCTTTCAATATATAACTCTGCTAAAAGAAATGTGGAAAGGAAGGCAGAATCAAGTACAAGGTAGATATCCTTGTGGTTTCTCTTTGATTCTCTTACAAAATTGAAACGGTCAGAGTGCCATGGGAACGCACAGTTCTGAGAAGATCCACGTCTCTAGATGAGCCTGGGTAGTTCAGTATGAGCCTGATTACCCCAAGGTCCTCACTTAGGCATCTTCACCTGCGGCTTGTTACGTAAGCACTATTCAACTCTAACTCCCAGTCTGGTATCAGCAAGGATAATTTTCTGTGAAAATTTTTACTGTGAGTCCTTATTTTTATTCAATAAGAAACTTATGACTCTGAGGACAATATATTCACAGAGTGAAAATTTAGCATTTATAGATTTAACCTTTGACATTTTAAATATAGGTGTCCATGATATCTTCAGTTGAATTGCAAATAATGATCCCATCATTTGAAACTTGAGATCTGAATTTCGAGTGGTATTGGCCTGGTGGTTAAGAATCAGCTAGTGACTGAACTGGCCATAGGTGTCTCAGGGAGTAGCCTACCCAAATCTGGACATTTTTTCAAAGGAATCATGGCATTTCTCTTGCATATTTATGCTGCAGTTATGTGAGATGGATAAGTAAATTAAGTGTATCTACTCTATAAGATGTTGAACTTCTGAGATGGAAGGCCTAAGTACTGCTTTCTCCTCTTTTCCTTATCAAAGAAATAAATAAACAACTTATTGAATATATCATTAGGCTTAATTTTTACCTTAATCTAAGGTAAATTACTAGTGTAGTGACTATATGTTAATTTATGTATGCCATGGACCAAATAATTTTCCCTAAGTGCAACTACATATCATGACTGCCTGATGCCCGAGTCTAGTCTATTCTCAAAATCAAAATCATGATTGTATAGTTGAATACATTTAATTTTTTGTCAAGAGAAAACGCTAACCATTCCTACACAATTTTTCCAGATAATGAAAATGTAGTAAACGAGTACTCCTCACATCTGGAAAAGCACCAGTTATATATAGATGAGACTGTGAAGAGTAATATCCCAACTAAGCTTCGTGTGCTCCGTTCAATTCTGGAGAATTTGAGAAGCAAAATACAAAAATTAGAATCGGATGTCTCAGCTCAGATGGAATACTGCCGCACCCCGTGTACTGTCACTTGCAATATTCCTGTGGTGTCTGGCAAAGGTAACTAGTTAAAACATATTTCTAGAAGGTTACGGAAGAATTCACACTCTCTAAGAATAAGAGAACTAAAACAAGTTCAGTGGATTTTCCCCAACGGATCCTAAGTACATCTCAGCACATCATGAAGATATCCCCAGCATACCTAATGCACCCACCAGTTTTTGAAGAGTAGGAAGCAGCATAATGATGCTGGTAGCTCAATGGGTGTAATGTACATACTTGCTTGAATAGATGGGAACCATGGATAGATGCAGGGATTTCTCCATCACATGCGTTCTGGAAGTTTATGGATATCAAGATATAAAAGGTGGAGAAGGGCTTTTTCACTCCCTTGGAAGATTACGAGTGTGATTTTTAGTAAGAGGAAGCATCAGTTTCGGTAACATTTATCTTAAAATATCTAAAATAAAATATTCTTTAGTAATCAGTTATCTTACAAACTTGGTGACTAAATACAAAGTAATGATGTTGTATTCCCTAAATACAATTTGTTCTCTTATGGTTGCAGAATGTGAGGAAATCATCAGGAATGGAGGTGAAACATCTGAAATGTACCTCATTCAGCCTGAGGATTCTGGCAAACCATATAGAGTATACTGTGATATGAAAACGGAAAAAGGAGGTACGTGTTTGATAGCTTTTGACTATTATGCTGAAATTATTTTGATACCATAAAATGCCAGGAAATAAAATCTAGCTTTAACAAAACTAACAATGAGCCATTTGATTTGGAATTCAATCTGATATTTTAGAAGTTATAAAATATTTCTGATTCACAGTTTTGGGTAAAAGATAAAGCACTTGCCGTTTCCAAAGATTTTTCAAGTTTTCCTTTCAGATTTATTTCCTTATTATGTCTATTTAAGGACACTAAATATCAGTGGGCATAAATTAAATGGACAAGGAAGTCAGACATTGCCCCCAAAGGGCCATTATTTGTTAGTGGTTAATATGTGTTATTTTTTTTCTTTCAACCAAAGGATGGACAGTAATTCAGAACCGTCAAGATGGTAGTGTTGACTTTGGCAGGAAATGGGATCCATATAAACAAGGATTTGGAAATATTGCAACCAATGCAGAAGGGAAGAAATACTGTGGTGTACCAGGTAACAACTGGGAGTACAAAATAAGACCATTCTTTATTTAGATTTTTTTCCGTTTAAAAAATATAGTGTTGGTAGTCTGCTTTTAGGAGTTTTAGGAGGTTAAGAAGTATTTACAAAAGGAGCATAAAAGCTAATGATAAGAGGGGAAAGGCAGTTTTTTGCTTTCAAAGGTTTTATTTTTGGTGAGATTTTATTTTCTTCTTCCTTTAGGTGAGTATTGGCTTGGAAATGACAGAATTAGCCAGCTTACCAATATGGGACCCACAAAGCTTTTGATTGAAATGGAGGACTGGAAAGGCGATAAGGTGACGGCACTCTATGAAGGATTTACCGTACAGAATGAGGCCAACAAATATCAACTCTCAGTGAGCAAATACAAAGGAACAGCCGGCAATGCCCTCATAGAAGGGGCTTCTCAACTGGTGGGAGAAAACCGGACCATGACCATCCACAACAGCATGTTCTTCAGCACGTACGACAGAGACAACGACGGCTGGTACGTGCTGCTGCTTCCCCCCTGCTTTCAGTGCCACGGCTCGTGCTGCTGCCTGGGGTCATTAATGACAGCGAACATGAGTAGTGCCTCTCGTTTCCTGGGTGGGTCCTGTGTGCCAGCACTGTACTAAGCTCTCTCTGAAGCACTTCAGCTATAAGGTTGCCACTGCTATCCTCATTTTACACGCGAAGAGCAGCAAGATTAAGTAATTTACCCAACGTTACATAACCATACAAAATACAACTGTAATTTGAGCACAGTTACTTTCTAAGTAGTGAGTACTTAGATAGATTTCTGAATGTCTATCATGGACTGTGGCTTTTGAAACCTCTATTTTGTTTTCTAAGAATCTGTAACACTAAGAGATCTGAAAGCTGTCATTTCAGGATAACAGAATGCGTATTGGTGAATTTGCCACATGGGCCCAATTATCTCCCTTTCTTGCTATAGGGCACAGAAAGCCCTTGGTGCATTATTGTGACTTTCCATATAGAATCCGAGGGAAGGAATATTGCACCCAGTACTCCTCTGTGGGCTTTGCAAAGAATTAACTTGAGAGCACTGCAGTTGTAATAACTCCAAGCAAATTTCCTTTCAGGAAAACTACAGATCCCAGAAAGCAGTGTTCTAAAGAGGATGGTGGTGGATGGTGGTATAACCGATGTCACGCAGCCAATCCCAATGGAAGATACTACTGGGGTGGAGCGTACACCTGGGACATGGCAAAGCACGGCACAGACGATGGAGTGGTGTGGATGAACTGGCAGGGCTCCTGGTACTCAATGAAGAAGATGTCCATGAAGATCAGGCCTTACTTCCCAGAGCTATAGTACCCCCCACACAGAGTATTATTCTTCCACATGTAATAACATTTTTATATATCATCAGAAATTTTTTTTCATACCTTATATCTCTCTAAAGCTATCAAAATGTAGTTGGTGTGAGTTTTCAGAAAAAGTTTTTAGGACAAATGACATTAAAAACAGCACATTGTTTTCTTTCATATTTGTCATTTCCATTGTGTACCAAGAAGTAACTAAAAGGATGATTGTGGACAGTCAGTGTTCATAATTTCCATTCCAGTGGATTGTGAGAAGTTTCAAATTAGGAAGAGAAATTGAGGTGAAGTAAAATCATGTGTTTAAAATCCACTTTGAACCTCTCTTTATTTATGTAAGATCTATCACAGAAAACTCAAAAAGATTTATTCATTAAACCAGTTTATGTTACAATAAATTAACGTCTTATTTTGTAATCCACGTGGTCACTGAGTTAGGCTTTGAAGCTATGAGCAAAGAGAAGCATTCACAGCCTCAAGCAGCTGACGAGCTGACCGTGGCACCCTGAAGGTTCAGCGTCTCACTCTGCTTCACGAAAAGTCACTGCTCTGCAGGGAGGTAGACTTGAGGATCAGAGAGACCAAGAGCACAGTCACAGTCAGGTCTTCTCCATTTGTTTTTTGAGGGAAGCAGTGAGTTAACAAGCAGCATTTGCCCCTGGAAATTGGCCTACTGGCCTCAGTTGGGTTTTTGTTTTACACATGGTCACAGCAGAACTAAAACAGAAGTGGATTTCTCTTCTTTCCACTTCTTGGGAAATGAGTATGTCAACTCAAATTTTCTTTCCCTTTGTATTCTCCATCTGCCCTGGGACAACCCTCTGACCCTCTGGCTTCCTTCCCTCTGGCAGCGTCATTGCCACTGATTTTCATGGAAGCAGTGTCCTGAAGCCCGTCTTCTTCATCTCTGCATCTAAGCAAATGTTCATTTCTATCATGGCAATGCCATCACTCTCTTAACTCCTCATCATAGCCAACCTTACCTTTTATCCGGTTTCCCTGCCATAAGTTCTGTCCCATCCCTACCTATATTCAAGCTGTTATTGTTAAAATAAATTAATTTAACAGAGTATATTAAGTGTACTAAAAAGAGAAAATTGTTCTAAACATAGAAAATTCTGACCAAGTTACTTTCCTACTTAATGTTAGCTTGTTGCTATCTAAGTGTTAAAATCCAGGCTTCTTAGCTGGGAGTGAAAATGGTTTGTTACTTGGTCCCAGCACTGTCTTCTGCCCCCTGTCGCCCTTCACCATACATCTACATTCTTGTCACAGTGAATTTTTCACCATGCCAGGAAAGGGCAGGCCCCTTTATATTATGTTCCTGTTGTCAACAGCATCTTTCCTCCAATACCATCTGACAAATTGCTGTTCATTTTCAAGGCTTACTTTAAATGCCATTTGTTAGGTCTACATATCTTTCTCCTTTGCTAATAATGACCTCTTATTAATCTTTGATTCCAGAATCATCTGTCAGAAAGTATGATTTTTATAAATTTATAAATATTATATAATATATACATTTATATATATTAAAATATATAAATCGTATATTATTAAGAACTTATTGTTCAGTTGTTAAGTCACATCCGACTCTGTGTGACCCAATGGACTGCAGCTCGCCAGGCTTCCCTGTCCTTCACTGTCTCCCAGAGTTTGCTCAAACTCATGTCTATTGAGTTGGTGATGCCATCCAACCATCTCGTCCTCTGTTGTCCCCTTTTCCTCCTGCCCTCAGTCTTTCCCAACATCAGGGTCTTTTCCAATGAGTCAGATCTTCAAATCAGGTGGCCAAAGTATTATAGCTTTAGCTTAACCATCAGTCCTTCCAATGAATATTTGGGGCTGATTTCCTTTAGGATTTTCTTTAAGATCTTGGATAGACCTTTTATAATGTGGAATACATTTTCCAAAAAAAGGTACATATAGAAACTGAATATGCAAAATACTTGAAAGTAGACATTTTTAAGCAAGACTGAGTATAGCAAAAGCCCACGGAAAAAAGGATGGGGAGGTGCAATATCCCCCAGACCTTTGCTCAATTCCCTTATGTACTCAGGACTGAGTGAATTCCTAGAATTTAAAGTAAAGCCACAGATTAAAACCCACTAAAGGAGATAATCCTATGGTCAATTCTTAGTTAATGTACAGGTATCAGAAACATGGAGATCACACCTAGGTAATATGTAATATCTATCTAGAAAGAAATAAGCATTCTTATGCGAAGAGTTGACTCATTGAAAAAGACCCTGACACTGGGAGGGATTGGGGGCAGGAGGAGAAGGGGACGACAGAGAACGAGATGGCTGGATGGCATCACCGACTTGATGGATGTGAGTTTGGGTAAACTCCAGGAGTTGGTGATGGACAGGGAGGCCTGGCATGCTGTGATTCATGGGATCGCAAAGAGTCGGACACGACTGAGTGACTGGACTGAACTGAACTGAAGGTATCATTTGGTAAAAAATGTTACATATCTGATTTTTTCCCATTCAAGTTTTAAAATTTTAAATACAGTCAAAAGGTAGTGTCCCCTAGTTAGAGTATATAAAACAGTATCTAAAAGCTTTAGCTCATGACTTTTATGAAGATAATAAAAAATGAGTTGAAATTAATAATCTCAAATTTTTGCATGAGAACTATAACATATTTCTTATACAGTTAAGACTGAAAGTATAAAATAAATTGTGGAGGGCATGGCAACTCACTCCAGTATTATATTCTTGCCTGGAGAATCCCCATGGACAGAGGAGCCAGGCAAGCTACAGTCCATGGGGTCACAAAGAGTCGGACACAACTGAGTGACTAAACCCAGCATAGCATATATAGTTCATTAGAGCTATGAAGGATATATGCACTTGGGACATAAACTTCCCATTCCTCTGCATTTAGGAACCAAGGAAAAACAGATAACTAACATAACTAAAGGCCTGTTTTTTAAAATGAACATATGTGGGGCAAAAACATGGATTATCTAACATATCACAAACCACAGTCGTTGAGCCAACACTTCTGTTTAACCATTGCACACCAAAATACCATGTACAATGATCATCTAAACCTGCAGAACTTATTTAAAACACAGAGTTCCTGGTCTCAACCTAGGTTTATTGCATCAGAGTTTCTACATGGGAAGATGGTAAAAATATATATTTTTTAAATAAATGACCCTAAGAGATTCTGATCAGTGGCTGGACTTCAGAACAAGTGAGTCAGGCTGTGTTTGCATTCTCCAGAGACGCCTGTCTTTCTTATCTAGCACTTTTTCCACTCAAGTGGTGACTATGAGGCAATATTTAGAGAAAGATGTCATCTTTGAGATTACGTGACTTCACAGATAACCACTGCTTATGTTTAAGACCCAGTCTGGGTTTAGCAACATGATCCCCAAATACTTGAACCACTATTTCTACTCTGGTATCTATCAGTCTCAGGTGATTCTTTAGTTGGACTTTTAGTTTTTCTGAGGTGTAGAAACAAATGAGAGATGCTACCTACCTTTTTGTACGTAGAGCTGAAGCTGTGGTTCTAAACACTATGCACCCCCCACACTGTGCCGTGTGATTTGATGATCCCTCCTGAGTTTCCTCTGCCGTGCAGCTCTGCACCAAGTCACAGTGTGCTGGTGTGTTATGGCTAAACCTAGGAAATGGAATAAGTTCTGTTTATTTTAACATCAATTGTGGGTTGTTGCTTTTTTTTTTATTTTGGCCACACAAATTCGCATGTGGGATCTTAGTTCCCTGACCAGGGATCAATCGAACCTGCAGTCCCTGCATTTGAAGTGCAGAGTCACAATCACTGAACAGCCAGGGAAGACCCTAATTATGGTTTTAAATAATGAAAGTAGTATGTATTACTTTAGATGTTTTGTGAAATACAGAAAAAAGTAGGATCATTTCTAATTTCAGCACTCAACAGGGAAGCAATTAATATCTTGATAGATTTTTGTTGTTGTTGTTATCCTGTGCATGTTTTAGAACTTGAAGTTTTCACATTGTGTCATAGAAATGTTTTCATGTTACTTAATATTCTTCTATAATTTTCTATCATATGATTTTTAATGGCCATATGATATTCCATCATGTGCCACATACTCTTTTTTTTAAAACAAATGTCTCTCATTAGACATTTAGATTTTTCTGACCTTGTTCTAATAAGGACAGTGCTGTGATTAGCATATTTTTGCATGTAAAATATAATCTGTATTATCTATAAGTTTTTATTTACTTCCTTCTAGAATAAATTCCTAGAAGCAGAATTTCTAAAGAAAATAAAGGATTTTGGCATTCTAAGTGCTTTTAAATTACAATATTGCCAAATAACTCTCCATAAAGATTGTACTGATTTACCTTTGGCACACAGAATTAGAGGTGTTTGCATTTTTATTTTCTCCTCCTTCATGAATGCTGAATGCTGATTAAAATATTGACAATTGCTTTAAGTTTCACATATTTAATTACTAGTGCAACTACAAGATTTTAAAATGTTTAATGACCATTGACTATCTTCTTTTGAGAGTTTCTTTTTAGGTCCTTTCCCCAATTTTCTATGAGGAGAATCATCTTTTATATGAATTTTTAACTGTTCTTTAGGTATGTAAGACAGCAATTAGGAGCATGATATTACCCACTATTTATTCAAGTATTTTATTTCCTAGGTGATTACACTGGGTCTTACACTTATGCAAATCATTTTAACTGGTATGAATAGTAACCATTGCACCATTTCTCTCCTAACAACAGGTGATGTGTTTTTTGGCTTTGTCTTTTGACTGAATTATATTTATTTCTCCAACAACATTTTATTCAACAAGTTTCAGTTTTACAAAGAAATTATAAGAACAGTTTAATGAATACCTCTATGCCCTTCACCTAGATTAAACAATTGTTTGCTACATTTGCTTTATCTCTTAAAAGGAGATATTTTTAATGCAGTTTTGCAAGCGCTTATGTAGGCATACAAACCTAAGGTCATAGACCTATTGCAGATAGAGTCAAAGGTGGATTTAGCAAATATTTTCCAGAATGCCCTGTTGCAATCAACATGCAGCCACCCTGAGCAATGAGCTGATGAAGAGGGAGATCACTGACCAATTCTTAGCTCAAACCTGGCAGGGTGTCTTAAATTTTCTTGCCTCTGTGGTTTTGAAATGTTGCTTTTACTATGTGGAAATGGAAAACAGAATGTCCAACTCTCAGATGATGATTAATTTGCCTCTTTTCCCCAGGTGCAAATTCCTTACCTTACCACTTCCTTCCGTGATCTTTAAGGCCCTGCCACCTTGCAGAAAGTGAAGAAAAACTAAAGAGCCTCTTGATGGAAGTGAAAGAGGAGAGTGAAAAAGTTGTCCTGAAACTCAACATTCAGAAAACCAAGATCATGGCATCTGGTCCCATCACTTCATGGCAAATAGATAGGGAAACAGTGGAAACAACAGCAGACTTTATTTTGGGGGGATCTAAAATCACTGCAGATGGTGACTGCAGCCATGAAATTAAGACAGTTGCTCCTTGGAAGAAAAGTTATGACCAACCTAGACAGCATATTAAAAAGCAGAGACATTACTTTGCCAACAAAGGTCCATCTAGTCAAAACTATAGTTTTTCCAGTAGTCATGTATGGATGTTAGAGTTGGACTATATAGAAAGCTGAGTGCCAAAGAATTGATGATTTTGAACTGTGGTGTTGAATAAGACTGTTGAGAGTCCCTTGGACTGCAAGGAGATCCAACCAGTCCATCCTAAAGGAAATCAGTCCTGAATATTCATTGGAAGGACTGATGCTGAAGCTGAAACTCCAATACTTTGGCAACCTGATGCGAAGAACTGACTCATTGAAAAAGACACTGATGCTGGGAAAGATTGAAGGCAGGAGGAGAAGGGGTAGACAGAGGATGAGATGGTTGGATGGCATCACTGACTCAATGGACATGAGTTTGAGTAAACTCTGGGAGTTGGTGATGGGCAGAGAGGCCTGGTGTGCTGCAGTCCACGTGGTCGCAAAGAGTTGGACACGACTGAGCGACTGAACTGAACTGAACCTTGCCCTCAATTAATTACAGATTTTTCTCCATAAATGAGATTTATAAAAGTATTTGGGATTCAACTAAAAAGAGGATCTAGGTGAATTAATAAATGTATAAATAAATAAAATGTGATATCTCCAAAATGGTTTCCATATAAATTCCATTGCCTACAAGCAATGTGTGTGCATGCGTGCATGCTCAGTTGCTTCAGTTGTGTCCAACTCTTTATGACCCTATGAACCATAGACTGCCAGGCTCCTGCCATGGATCCCAGAATCCATGGGATTCTCCAGGAAAGAATACTGGAGTGGGTTGCCACGTCCTCCTCCAGGAGATTTTCCCAAACCAGCAATAAAACCCATGTCTCTTATGTCTCCGGAATTGGCAGGTGGATTCTTCACTACTAGTCCCACCTGGGAAGCCACAAACAATTTGTGTAATCTTCACCAAAATCTAAATGTTGCATTATCTCAAGTTGTTTCAGCAAATAGGAAATGTTGCATTACTTTGTTCAAGTATAATAAATACTTAGCTTATAATTTTTGTATCCTGCATATACTTATATAAATGTGGTGTTTTTTTCTTTTTTTCCTTCAGGCTCTCCTAGACATGATTTGAGATTAATAATCAACTTGGTTGGATGGGTCTTCTGATTCTCCAGTTGCACGCCCAGTGTCAGCTAACTTGGAAACGTATTTTGTTGATTATAAGGGGAACCTGTGACAGACAGTAATACTACTGGGAAAATAATTGAAATCAAGTGCTATTTGCAATATTCTCGTGTTTATCTATGACGTATAGTATCATTATCCTAGAACTTATAATAAATTATATGGGTGGGACTTCCCCAGTGGTCCAGTGGCTAAGACTCTGAGGTCCTAATGTGGGAGGACTTGGGTTCAATACCTAGTTGGGGATCTGGATCCCCCCATACTACAACTAAAAGTTTGCATGTTGCACCTAAGATCAAGGATCCCACATGTTGCAGCTAAGACCTGGTGCAGCCAAATAAATAAATAAATATTCAATAAGTAAATTCTGTGGGCAACGTAGGTGGTTAGAGCCTGGAAGAACACTGCTATGAGCTGCATCTCCACATGTGCTTCATATCATCACAGTATTTAACCTCTCTAAACTACTATTTTCTCATAGAAAAATTGATTAATAGAGCATTCTCATCTTTAATAAGGAACTCTGTGTGCGTGCTAAGTCGCTTCAGTCGTGACTGATTCTTTGCGACCATAAGGACTATAGCCCGCCAATCTCTTCTGTCTATAGTATTCTCTATGCAAGAATACTGGAGTGGGTTGCTATGCCCTCCTCCAGGGGATCTTCCTGACCAGGGATCAAACCCACATTTCTTATGTCTCCTGCATTGACAGGTGGGTTTTTTACCACTGAGACACCTGGAAAACCCAAAGGAACTCTAGTAATTATCAATTTAAAATATTATTGTATTATTTTATTAAAGTGTAATACTTTATTCTAAAAGTTTCCATACACTGAAAATAAGTATGTAAATATTAATAGAATATATAAGTCAAATTTTAAATAATTTTTTGATAAAAATGAAATATGACATCAACAGATACGGAAGGGATTTACTCATTCAGTAGGATCTTGAAATGGAAGAACTTTAAACTTCCTTTTAACCCTTAAATTTATTAATTCACAAATATTTTATTGGGTCATTAATTTGTGCCAGATCTTGACTAAAGTAGATGGAAAAACAATAGTCTCTGCACTTAGGGCTTTTCCTGTGGCTCAGTGGTAAAAAAATCCGTTTGCAATTGAGGAGACACAGGACATGCGGGTTTGAACTCTGGGTCAGGAAGATTCTCTGGAGGAAGGCATCCAATCCACTCCAGTATTCTTGCCTGGAGAATATCATGGTCAGAGGAGCCTGGTGGGTTACAGTCCATAGGGTCACAAAGATTCAGACAGGACTAAAGTGATACTGAGCACACACGCATCCTCTGCATTTAAGGAAAGAGTAATTAAGTGACTTCTCATGTACTGCGGCATACTAAAGAGAGCATTAAGTTAGCTTCAGGCATTAGATGGAGATGGATCTATCTAGGTGTAAAATTAAGATATCAGTTCAGTTCAGTTTAGTTACATAGTCGTGTCCAACTCTTTGTGACCCCATGGACTGCAGCATGCCAGCCTGCCCTGCCCATCAGCAACTCTGGGAGCTTGCTCAAACTCATGTCCATTGAGTTGGTGATGCCATCCAACCATCTCATCCTCTGTCGTCCCCTTCTCCTCCTGCCTTCAATCTTTCCCATCATCAGGGTCTTTTCCAATGAGTCAGTTCTTGACATCAGGTAGCCATGGTACTGGAGCTTCAGCTTCAGCATCAGCCCTTTCAATGAATATTAAGGACTGATGTCTGTGAGGATTGACTGGTTTGATTTCCTTGCAGTCCAAGGGACTCTCAAGAGTCTTATCTAACACCACAGTTCAAAAGCATCAATTCTTCGGCACTCAGCTTTCTTTATAGTCCAACTCTCACATTCGTATATGACTATTGGAAAAACCATAGCTTTGACTAGATGGACTTTGCTGGCAAAGTAATGTCTCTGCTTTTTAATATGCTATCTAGGCTGGTCATAACTTTTCTTCCAAGGAGCAAGTGCTTTTTAATTTCATGGCTGCAGTCACCATCTGCAGTGGTTTTGGAGCCCAAGAAAACAGTCTGTCACTCTTTCTGTTGTTTCTCCATCTATTTGTGATGAAGTAAAAGAATGAAGAGACAGAGCCAAAGCCTTCCTCAATAATCAGTGCAAAGATATAGAGGAAAACAATAGAATGGGCAAGACTAGAGATCTCAAGGAAATTAGAGATACCAAGGGAACATTTCTGCAAACACGGACACAATAAAGGACAGAAATGGTATGGATATAAGAGAAGCAGAAGATATTAAAAAGAGGCGGCAAGGATACACAGAAGAACTACACAAAAAAGATCTTCATGACCCAGATAACCACAATAGTGTGATCACCCACCTAGAGGCAGACACCCTGGAATGCAAAGTCAGGTGGACCATAGGAAGCACCACTATGAACAAAGCTAGTGGAGGTGATGGAATTCCAGTTGAGCTATTTCAAATCATAAAAGATGATGCTGTGAAAGTGCTGCAGTCAATATTCCAGCAAATCTGGAAAACTCAGCAGTGGCCACAGGACTGGAAAAAGTCCATTTTCATTCCAATCCCAAAGAAAGGCAATTACAAAGGATGTTCAAACTACCACACAATAGCACTCATCACACACGCCAGTAAAGTAATGCTCAAAATTCTCCAAGCCAGGCTTCAACAGAATATGAACCATGAACTTCCAGATGTTCAAGCTGGATTTAGAAAAGGCAGAGGAACAGAGATCAAATTGCCAACTGGATCATTGAAAAAGCAAAAGAGTTCCAGAAAAACATCTATTTCTGCTTTATTTACTATGCCAACACCTTTGTCTGTGTTGATCACAACTAACTGTGGAAAATTCTTAAAGAGATGGGAATACAGACCACCTGACTTGCATCTTGAGAAATCTGTATGCAGGTCAGGAAGCAACAGTTAGAACTGGACATGGAACATCAGACTGGTTCCAAATAGGGAAAGGTTTACATCAAGGCTATATATTGTCACCCTGCTTACTTAACTTGTATGCTGAGTACATCAGGAGGAACACTGGGCTGGATGAATCACAAGCTGAAATCGAGATTGCCGGGAGAAATATCAATAACCTCAGATAGGCAGATGACACCATCCTTAGGGCCGAAAGCGAAGAAGAACTAAAAGGCCTCTTGATGAAAGTGAAAGAGGAGAGTGAAAAAGTTGACTTAAAACTCAACATTCAGAAGACTAAGATCATGGCATCTGGTCCCATCACTTCATGGAAAATAGATAGGGGAACAGTGGATACAGTGACAGACTTCATTTCGGGGGGCTCCAAAATCACTGCAGATGGTGACTGCAGCGATGAAATTAAAAGACACTTGCTCCTTGGAAGAAAAGTTATGACCAACCTAGACAGCTTATTAAAAAGCAGAAACATTACTTTGCCAACAAAGGTCCGTCTAGTCAAGGCTATGATTTTTTTTAGCAGTCATGTATGGATGTGAGAGTTGCACCATAAGGGAAACCGAGCACGGAAGAACTGATGCTTTTGAGCTGTGGTGTTGAAGAAGACTGTTGAGAGTCCATTGGACTGCAAGGAGATCCAACCAGTCCATCCAAAGGAAACTAGTCCTGGATATTCATTGGAAGGACTGATGCTGAAGCTGAAACTACAATACTTTGGCCACCTGATGCAAAGAACTGACTTATTGGAAAAGACCCTGATGCTGGGAAAGATTGAAGTCAGGAGGAGAAGGGGATGACAAAGGATGCGATGGTTGGATGGCATCACCAACTCAATGGACACGAGTTTGAGTAAACTCCAGGAGTTGGTGATGGGCATGGAATGCTGGCATGCTGCAGTACATGGGGTAGCAAATAGTTGGACACGACTGAGCGACTAAACTGAACTGACTGATGGGACCAGATGCCATGGTCTTAGTTTTTGAATGTTGAGTTTTAAGCCAGCTTTTACACTCTCCTTTTTCACTTTCATCAAGAGGCTCCTTAGTTCCTCTTTGCTTTTTGCCATAAGGGTGGCATATCTGAGGTTATTGATATTTCTTCTGCAATCTTGATTCCAGCTTGTAATTCATCCAGTCCAGCATTTTGCATGAGGTACTCTGCAATAGAAGCTAAATAAGTAGAGTGACAAATACAGTCGTGGCGTACTCCTTTCCCAATTTGGAACCAGTCTGTTTCATTGTCCGGTTCTAACTGTTGCTTCTTATCCTGCATACAGATTTCTCAGGAAACAGGTTAGGTAGTCTGGTATTCCCATCTCTTTAAGAATTTTCCACAGTTTGTTGTGATCGACACAGTCAAACGCTTTGGCCTACTCAATAAACAGAAGTAGTTGTTTTTCTGGAACTCTCCTGCTTTTTCTATGATCCAGTGGATGTTGGCAATTTGATCTCTGGTTTCTCTGCCTTTTCTAAATTGAGCTTGAACATCTGGAATTTCTCTGTTCACGTACTGTGGAACCCTCACTTGGAGAATATTGAGCATTACTTTGCTAACGTGTGAGATGAGTGCTGTCGTGTGGTAGTTTGAACATGCTTTGTCATTGCCTTTCTTTGGGATTGGAATGAAAACTCACATTTCCCAGTCCTGTGGCCACAGGAAGTCCTGTGTAGAATTAAGATATAGTTGGATAGTTTTTACATTTCTTACTCAGGATCAAACCCCCTAATTCAGTATTTTCCTCTATAGCAGATGTATTTAAAAATCATGTACTTCCCTGGCAAAACTTTCAGGTTCATATTCATGTATTCATTCATTCATTCCACTAGAGGTTATTTTTGAAATGGTTAATCTAACAGAACCTGCAGATTGAGAGGGAGTTTGATTGGGGTAGCGGGAGAGGGAGGAGTACCATGAGTAAGCAGCAGAAGTTAAAGAAAGGAAACAAGAAAATTTTAAGAGTCAATGTAAAATAAAATTGTTTTTAAAAATTCATCAATTGTAAAACAATTCTTCTAAATTATGTGATGAAAAGTTTGGAAATAAAGTAGCAACATGCAAAAAATTAAACAAAGGAACAATAATACAATTAAAAAATAAAGTTGTTTAAAAATACATTATTATTTTAGGAAAATCTTCCAAATAGAGTCATAATGTTAAAAATAAAATGGCTTGTAAAGATATATATGAATGCAAAGAAAAAGAAATTGGGGAGTAATGGCAATATTAATATTTAACAAGGTGGACAGGTAAAAGAGAGACCTTATATAATGATTTACAAGTGTAATTAACAGAGAAGATATAACAGTCATAAACTTTCATGTATTATATAATAAAGGTCCAGTCACACAAAGCAAAATTTCTAGAACAGAAAATGCAACACACATACACAAAACCACTGAGTGTAATCTGATAGTATACACACAGGCTGCACATAAGATATGTTCATGCATACATGTACATATTTCAAAATATGATACATTAATTACATAAAACAAGAAAAGATACAAAATATTTACATATTATCAACAAACTTGGTAACATAAAATTTTGTAACCTGTAAGTATAAATATATAGATTCTTCTTTTTGCCTATGAAACAATCACAAAAATTAAACATGTACTTGTCAACAAAGAATATCTTAATTCTAAAACAGAATGAAAGAATTGGTTAAACTAAGTAGTTTAGTATATATTTGGAAAGTAATAACTAAAAGCTGACTCATCAATTCTACATGAGGTCAGGGTTATAGAAAAAAAAAGACACCTCACCTTAACCCCCTAAAAATGTATCTAATTGGAAACTAAGAAAGGCTTTTCTAAATAGCCCATAGAACAAACAAAAGAAGTAAATACTGAAGTTGGAATTTTCTAGACAAAAAGAAAAAAAGTGAAATGTGAGAGGGAGAATATTTCATCCAAAAGCTACACTTTAAAGATGACCAAGGCAGTGTAAGCACTGGAGAAAGTCTGTAAACAGATTCAAAGAGACTTTATTTAATAAAACTACCACTTCAATTCCTCTGGCAAAGAATGGTTTAATAAATGACCTCAGCATAACTGGCTAGCTATCTACAAGAAAACCAAAGTAGACCTTCACAACATGTTACAGTGAATTTGAGGTTAACAAAATATTTAAATGTAAAAGAAAAAACAATAAAAATATTTAAAGAAACTAAAAAATCCATATGTATAATCATACATTAGGTGATACATTCCTCTTCAGAGTAAGAGATACTACAGAAGAGTGCACTGGCTTAAGAGAATTCACATCTGATGCCATAATAGCATAAAGAAATGTGGCAAAGTTAGAAATGGTCTTATTATTTTTGAGATATGAACAAAAGTTATAAGGCCCAGAGAACAATTCCTGGTTTTATGTTCTCTGATGGGCATGAAGGAAGGGCTTACAGAAGGAACATTACTGAGCTGTATTTTAAGGGATGAAGGGAAGGTTTCTAGGCAGCATAGGGAAAGACACAGAATCATTAAAGGAGCTGGTATCCCAATATGAGTGAGAGATTCAAAGTAACTGCAGTGTGAAGTTAATGACTGTAGAAACCAAAAGAGAAAGAGCTTACATGAAAAGATGAAGGATTTTAACCCAATCTCAAGGCTTTAAGCAGGAGAAAATATGATTGGATCTTTTTTTTTTTTTTTTAAGATAACTTTGTGGAGGATGAATAAGCAAAAGAATGAGGTAAAAGATGACCTATGGACTGGGAGAAAATATTGCAGACTATGCTACTTACAAGAGACTAATTTCCAAAAGATACACATAGCTCATATGGCTTAATATCAAAAACTAAACAAACTAATCCCCCCAAAATGCAGGAAGCTTAAATAGACATTTCCCCTGAGAAGACATACAGATGGTTAATAGGCACATGAAAAGATTCTGAGTATCATTAATCATTCTGACTCTTTTCGACCCCATGGACTGTGGCCCACCAGGCTCCTCTGTCCATGGAATTCTCTAGGCAGGAATACTGGAATGGGTTCCCATTCCCTTTTCCAGGGAATCTTTCTGACCCAGGTCTCATGCATTGCAGGCAAATTCTTTACCATCTGAGCCACCTGGGAAGCCCCATCACTAATCATTAGATAAATGCAAATAAAAACCATAGTGAGGTACCACCTCACACCAGCCAGAATGGTCATTATTAAAAAATCTACAAATAAGAAATGCTAGAGAGGGTATGCAGTAAAGGGAACCCTCTTACACTTTTGGTGAGACTGTAAATTGGTGCAGACACTATGGAGAAAAGTATGGAGATGCCTTAAAAAACTAAAAATAGAAGATGATTATTTTGAGACATTAGTCTGCTATCTTCTCAGTCAGCCAGAATATGAATAAAATCATATTCCTTGCCTCAAAAGAAGAAAAACTAAAAATAGAGTTACTGTATGACCTAGTAATCACACTCCTGGGCATACATTTGGGAAAAAAACTCTAACTCAAAAAGATACATGCACCTCAATGCTCATACTAGCATTATTTACAATAACCAAGACATGGAAGCAACCTGAAATACATCTATTAACAGATGAATGGATAAAGAAGGTGTGGAATGTATATGTATGTGTATATATATATATAATTTGTTCAGTCACTAAGTGTTCAACACTTTGCGACCCCACAGACTACAGCACACCAGGCTTCCCTGTCCTTCACTATCTCCAGGAGTTTGCTCAGACTCATGTTCATTGAGTCAGTGATGCCATCCATTCATCTTGTCTTCTGTTGCCTCCCTTCTCCTCCTGCCCTCAGTCTTTCACAGTATCAGGGTCTTTTACAATGAGCTGGCTCTTGGCATCAGGTGGCCAAAGTATTGTAGCTTCAGCTTCAGCATCAGGCCTTCCAATGAATATTCAGGGCTGATTTCCTTTTTGATTGACTAGTTTGATCTTGCTGTCCATGGGACTCTCAAGAGTCCTCTCTAGAACCACAATTTGAAAGCAGCAATTCTTCAGCGCTCAGCATTCCTTATGGTCCAATTCTCAGCCCACATATGACTTCTGGAAAAACCATAGCTTTGACTATATGGACCTTTGTCAGCAAAATGATATCCCTGCTTTTTAATACACTGTCTAGGTTTGTCATAGCATTTCTTCCAAGGAACAAGCATCTTTTAATTCCATGGCTCAGTCACTGAGGGCAGTGATTTTGGAATCCAAGAAAATAAAATCTGCCACTGTTTCCACTTTTCTCCACCTATTTGCCATGAAGTGATGGGATTGGATGCTATGATCTTATTTTTTTGAATGTTGTTTCAAGCCAGGTTTTCACTCTTCTCTTTCACTCTCATCAAGAGGCTGTTTAGTTTCTCTTCACTCTGCCATTAAGGTGGTATTATCTGCATATCTGAGGCTATTGATACTTCTCTTGGCAATCTTGATTCCAGCTTGTAGATTCATCCAGCCCAGAATTTTGCATGATGTACTCTGCACATGAGTTAAATAAGCAGGTAACAATACACAGCCTTGAGATACTCCTTTCTCAATTTTGAACCAGTCTGTTGTTCCATGTCCAGTTTTAACTGTTCCTTCTTGGCGTGCATACAGGTTTTTCAGGAGTCAGGTAACATGGTCTGGTATTTCCATCTCTTGAAGAATTTTCCACAGTTTGTTGTAGTCCATGCAGTTAAAGGCTTTTATATAGTCTGTGAAGCAGATGTAGATGTTTTCCTGGATATTCCTTGCTTTTTCTATGATCCAGTGGGTGTTGGCAATTTGATTTCTGGTTCCTCTACCTTTTCAAAACTCAGTTTGTACATCTGGAAGTTCTCAGTTCACATACTGTTGAAGCCTAGGTTGAAGGATTTTGAGCCTTACTTGCTAGCATGTGAAATGAGCACAGTAGTGTGGTAGTTTGAATATTTTTCATTTCAGCTCAGTTCAGTCACTCAGTCGTGTCTGACTCTTTGTGAACCCACGGACTGCATCATGCCAGTCTTCCAAGTCCGTCACCAAATCCCAGAGATTGCTCAAACCCATGTCCATCAAGTCAGTGATGCCATCCAACTATCTCATCCTTTGTCATCCTCTTCTCCCATCTTCATTCTTTCCCAGCATCAAGGTCTTTTCCAATGAGTCAGTTATTAGTATCAGGTGGCCCAACTATCGGAGTTTCAGCTTAAACATCAGTCCTTCCAATGAATATTCAGGATTGATTTCCTTGAGGATTGACTGGTTGGATATCCTTGTAGTCCAAGGGACTCTCAAGAGACTTCTCCAACACCACAGTTAAAAAGCATCAGTTCTTCAATGTTCAGCTTTCTTTATAGTCCAGCTCTCACATTCATACATGATAATTGGAAAACCATAGCTTTGACTAGACAGGCCTTTTTCAACAAAGTAACATCTCTGCTTTTTAATATGCTGTCTAGGTTGGACATAGCTTTTCATCCAAGGAGCAAGTGTCTTTTAATTCCATGGCTGCAATCACCATCTGGAGTGATTTTGGAACCCCCCAAAATCAAATCTCCCACTGTTTCCATTGTTTCCCCATCTATTTGCCCTGAAGTGATGGAACCAGATGCCATGATCTTGGTTTTCTGAATATTGACTTTTAAGTCAACTTTTTCACTCTCCTCTTTCACTTTCATCAAGAGGATCTTTAGTGCCTCTTCACTTTCTACCATAATCATGGTGTCATCTGTGTATCTGAGGTTATTGATATGTCTCCTGGCAATCTTGATTCCAGCTTGTGATTCATCTAGCCCAGCATTTCACATGATGTACTCTGCATAGAAGGTAAATAAGCAGGGTGACTATATATAGTCTTGACATACTCCTATCCCAATTTGGAACCAATCTGTTGTTCCATATCCAGTTCTAACTGTTGCTTCTTGACCTGCATATAGATTTCTCAGGAGGCAGGTCAGGTGGTCTGGTATTCCAATCTCTTTAAGAATTTTCCACAGTTTGTTGTGATCCACATAGTCAAAGGCTTTGGCATAGTAAATAAAGAAGTAGATGTTTTTCTGGAACTCTCTTGCTTTTTCGATGATCCAACAAATGTTGGCAGTTTGATCTCTGGTTCCTCTGCCTTTTCTAAAACCAGCTTGAATACCTGGAAGTTCACGGTTCACATACTGTTGAGGCCTGGCTTGGAGAATTTTGAGCATTACTTTACTAGCGTGTGAGATGAGTGCAATTGTGCAATAGTTTGAACATTCTTTGGCATTGCCTTTCTTTGGGATTGGAATTAAAACTGACCTTTTCTAGTCCTCTGATACCGCTGAGTTTTCCAAATTTGCTGGCATATTGAGTGCAGCACTTTCACATCATCATCTTTCAGGATTTGAAATAGCTCAACTGGAATTCTATCACTTCCACTAACTTTGTTTGTAGTGATGCTTCCTATGGCCCACTTGACTTCACATTCCAAGTTGTCTGGTTTTAGGTGAGTGATCACACCATTGTGGTTATCTGGGTCATGAAGATCTTTTTTGTATAGTCCTTCTGTGTATCCTTGCTGCCTCTTCTTAATATCTTCTGCTTCTGTTATGTGCATACCATTTCTATCCTTTATTGTGTCCATTTTTGCATGAAAGTTATCTTTAATTTTCTTGAAGAGATCTTCAGTCTTTCCCATTCTGTTGTTTTCCTCTATTTCTTTGCATTGATCACTGAGGAAGGCTTTCTCATTTCTCCTTGCTGTTCTTTGGAACTCTGCATTCAAGTGTGTATATCCTCCTTTTTCCTGTGCCTTTACCTTCTCTTATTTTCTCAGCTATTTGTAAGGGCTCCTCAGACAATCATTTTGGTTTTTATTTTTTGCATTTCTTTCTCTTGGGATGGTCTTGATCACTGCCTCCTGTATAGTATCATCAACCTCCACCTATATTTCTTCAGATACTCTATCAGATCTAATCCTTTGAATCGACTTGTCACTTTCACTCTATAATCATAAGGGATTTGATTTAGGTCATACCTGAATGGTCTAGTGATTTTCCCTACTTTCTTCAATTTAAGTCTGAATTTGGCATGATCTGAGCCGCAGTCAGCTCCCAGTCTTGGTTTTGCTGACTATATAGAGGTTCTCCATCTTTGGATGCAAAGAATATAATCAATGTGATTTTGGTATTGACCATCTGGTGATATCCATGTATAGAATCGTCTCTTGTATTGTTGGAAGAGTTTTTTTTCTATGACCAGTGCATTCTTTTGGCAAAACTCTGTTAGCCCTTGCCCTGCTTCATTTTGTACTCCAAGGCCAAATTTGCCTGTTACTCCAGGTACCTCTTGAATTCCTACTTTTTCATTGCAGTCCCCTATTATAGACATCCTTTTGGGGTGTTAGTTCTAGAAGGTCTTGTAGGTCTTCACAGAACTGTTCAGCTTCTTCAGCATTACTGGTCAGGGCATAGACTTGTATTACTGTGATATTGAATGGTTTGCCTTGGAAATGAACTGAGATCATTCTGTCATTTTCAGATCACACCCAAGTCCTGCATTTTGGACTCTTTTGTTGACTATGATGGCCACTCCATTTTTTCAAAGGAATTCTTGCCCAGAATAGTAAATGCAATGGTCATCTGAGTTAAATTCACCATTCCAGTCCATTTTAATTTACCGATTCCCAAAATGTCAATGTTCACTCTTCAAATGCTGAACATTCTTCATCATTGTCCTTTTGGGGTTGGAATTAAAACTGACCTTTTCCCGTCCTGTGGCCACTGCTGAGTCTTCCATATTGGCTGGCATAAAGAATGCAGCATTTTAACAGTATCATCTTTTAGGATTTGGAATAGCTTAGCTGGAATTCCATCACCTGCATCAAGTTTGTTCCTAGTGATGCTTCCTTAGACCCACTTGACTTCAGACTCCATGATGTCTGGCTCTAGATGAGAGACCACAGCATTTTGGTTATCCAGATCATTAAGACTTTTAAGGCATAGTTCTTCTGTGTATTCTTGCCACATCTTCCTAATATCTTTTGCTTCTTTTAGGTCCTTGCCATTTCTGTCTTATATTGTACCCATCTTTGAATGAAATGTTCCCTTGGTATCTCTAATTTGCACAATGGAATATTACCTAACCATTAAAAATAATTAAATAATGCCATTTGCAGCAACATGGAGGGACCTAGAGATTATCATACTAACTTAAGTAAATCAGACAGAGAAAGACAAATGTTACATGATATTGCTTATATGTGGAATCTAAAACATTGATGCAAATTAATTTATTTACAAAATAGAAATAGATTCAAAGACATAAAAAAATAAACTTACTGTTACCAAAGGGGATGAGGCAAGACAGATAAATTAGAAGTTTGGGATTAACATATATACAGTAGTATACATAAAATATATATAAAACAAGATACTATTATATAGCACAGGGAACTATATTCAATACCTTTTAATAACCTATGATTGAAAAGAATACAAAAATGATATATTTATTCCTTTTCATAATACATATATATGTGTGTGTGTGTATATATATATATATATATATATACATATAAATCACTTTCCTGTATACCTGATACTAACACAGCATTTTGTAAATTAACTGTACTTCAATAAAAAAATAAAGAATGGCAGTAAGGTGTGAGGTTAACAGACTGTTTAACAGCTTGAAAGAGAAAAGATTAACACGAGATAACATAAGAGCATAAAAGTGTTGTAACAATGACCATTTTTAGAGTAGAAGATGATTTAGGAGTAGACTGGATAATTGATTGAAAGGAAGTATAGAAGCTGAGGAGACCAATTTTTCTAGATTAAGAAACAGGAGGGCTAGTGAGGTCTATGACTAAAATTAGAACTAGGGTGAGGCAATTGGATTTGATGGGAAAGTAATTAATCTTAGATTAATGAGAAATATTTCACTGAATGTGTTCAGTATTAGTTGAAAAATATAGATTAGATTAAGTTATCAACAGCTTATTGATGGTAGCTGGAGCTGTACCAATTATCAAATTATCTAAGGAGAAAACACTTGCAAAGTGAGAAACAATGGTCTGGCTATGATTGCTAATTGCTTCTCCTAACCTCTATCCTCCCTGTCTTCCTAATTTTAATCAGGATAGTTTTGTACCCCAGCAAATAAGCAAGGCATCTTGACCCTTCTAGCAGCTTGGCCTGTCTTCGTGACTGATGGGACATAGTGGATGTGCTCTATGGGACATCCTGGAAAGTTCCTTAAAAAAGACAAGCTACCTCTTTCTCCTCTGTCTCTCCTCCTCCAGACTGCCCAAGACAAAATATTTGGGCCATGAGGTAAACTTGAGGGTGAAAGTTATATATTAGGATGATGGCTTCCTCAAGATTTCATGGGGGCATATTTCTGTAGAGGTTTCTGTCTTATTTAAGTCACGTGTGTCAAAGCTAATTCCAACTGATAAAAATGAGTACTAAAGTTGTTGCAATGAAAAACTCCTACATTTAAGGAGTGATCTGAGCAGGAATTGTGAATTACAGGCTGAGAGAGGTAAGACAGGAGGGTGTGGAATACCAGAAAGCAAGAGAGAAATACAGCTTTAAGAGGTAGATGGAGAAAATGGCCCTTCACAGTCAAAGTCACTTTCATTTGGGAACGAATTCTGTCCCTAATAGTGTGATATTCTGGAAAATAAAATACTTCTACTTCCAACTCAAATTGTGTGTAGGCAGATGTGTGGGTAGATATGTCTAAGGAGGTAGACTTGGAAATAATATGATACACTAATGTCTGAAATAAATGAAAATCATTTTAAATTCTGAAGAAGCTCTTCAGTTCAGTTCAGTTCAGTCACTCAGTCCTGTCCGATTCTTCGCAACCCCATGAATCGCAGCACGCCAGGCCTCCCTGTCCATCACCAACTCCCAGAGTTCACTGAGACTCACGTCCATCAAGTCAGTGATGCCATCCAGCCATCTCATCCTCTGTCGTCCCCTTCTCCTTCTGCCTCCAATCCCTCCCAGCATCAGAGTCTTTTCCAATGAGTCAACTCTTCACATGAGGTGGCCAAAGTACTGGAGTTTCAGCTTTCGCATCATTCCTTCCAAAGAAATCCCAGGGCTGATCTCCTTCAGAATGCACTGATTGGATCTCCTTGCAGTCCAAGGGACTCTCAAGAGTCTTCTCCAACACCACAGTTCTAAAGTGTCAATTCTTCGGTGCTCAGCCTTCTTCACAGTCCAACTCTCACATCCATACATGACCACAGGAAAAACCATAGCCTTGACTAGATGAACCTTTGTTGGCAAAGCAATGTCTCTGCTTTTGAATATGCTATCTAGGTTGGTCATAACTTTCTTCCAAGGAGTAAGCGTCTTTTAATTTCATGGCTGCAGTCACCATCTGCAGTGATTTTGGAGCCCCCCAAAATAAAGTCTGACACTGTTTCCACTGTTTCCCCATCTATTTCCCATGAAGTGATGGGACCGGATGCCATGATCTTCATTTTCTGAATGTTGAGCTTTAAGCCAACTTTTTCACTCTCCTCTTTCACTTTCCTCAAGAGGCTTTTGAGTTCCTCTTCACTTTCTGCCATAAGGGTGGTGTCATCTGCATATCTGAGTTTATTGATATTTTTCCCAGCAATCTTGATTCCAACTTGTGTTTCTTCCAGTCCAGTGTTTCTCATGATGTACTCTGCATATAAGTTAAATAAGCAGGGTGACAATATACAGCCTTGACACACACCTTTTCCTATTTGGAACCAGTCTGTTGTTCCATGTCCAGTTCTAACTGTTGCTTCCTGACCTGCATACAGATTTCTCAAAAGGCAGGTCAGGTGGTCTGGTATTCCCATCTCTTTCAGAATTTTCCACAGTTTATTGTGATCCACACAGTCAAAGGCTTTGGCATAGTCCATAAAGCAGAAATAGATGTTTTTCTGGAACTCTCTTGCTTTTTTGATGATCCAGTGGATGTTGGCAATTTGATCTCTGGTTCCTCTGCCTTTTCTAAAACCAGCTTGAACATCTGGAAGTTCACGGTTCACATATTGCTAAAGCCTGGCTTGGAAAATTTTGAGCATTACTTTACTAGCGTGTGAGATGAGTGCAATTGTGCAGTAGTTTGAGCATTCTTTGGCATTGCCTTTCTTTGGGATTGGAATGAAAACTGACCTTTTCCAGTCCTGTGGCCACTGCTGAGTTGTCCAAATTTGCTGGCATATTGAGTGCAGCACTTTCACAGCATCATCTTTCAGGATTTGAAATAGCTCAACTGGAATTCCATCACCTCCACTAGCCTTGTTCGTAGTGATGCTTTCTAAGGCCCACTTGACTTCACATTCCAGGATGTCTGGCTCTAGGTCAGTGATCACACCATCATGATTATCTGGGTCATGAAGCTCTTTTTTGTACAGTTCTTCTGTGTATTCTTGCCACCTCTTCTTAATATCTTGTGCTTCTGTTAGGTCCATACCATTTCCATCCTTTATTGAGCCCATCTTTGCATGAAATGTCCCCTTGGTATCTCTAATTTTCTTGAAGAGATCTCTAGTCTTTCCCATTCTGTTGTTTTCCTCTATTTCTTTGCATTGATCACTGAAGAAGGCGTTCTTATCTCTTCTTGCTATTCTTTGGAACTCTGCATTCAGATGTTTATATCTTTCCTTTTCTCCTTTGCTTTTGGCTTCTCTTCTTTTTACACCTATTTGTATGGCCTCCCCAGACAGCCATTTTGCTTTTCTGCATTTCTTTTCCATGGGGATGGTCTTGATCCCTGTCTCCTGTACAATGTCATGAACCTCATTCCATAGTTCATGAGGCACTCTATCTATCAGATCTAGGCCCTTAAATCTATTTCTCACGTCCACTGTATAATCATAAGGGATTTGATTTAGTTTATACCTGAATGGTCTAGTGGTTTTCCCTATTTTCTTCAATTTAAGTCTGAATTTAGTAATGAGTTCATGATCTGAGCCACAGTCAGCTCCTGGTCTTGTTTTTGTAAGATTTGGAGGGAGTCACTTATTTGTGAAAGTTGCTCAATTTTGTCCAACTATTTGGGATACCATGGATTACATAATCCATGGAATTCTCCAGGCCAGAATACTGGAGTGGGTAGCCTTCCCCTTCTCCAGGGGATTTTCCCAACCCAGGGATCTAACCCAGGTCTCCTGCATTGCAGCCAGATTCTTTAGCTGCTGGGCCACAGCAGCACATAAGGAAATGCAAGAATATTGGACCATTATATGTGACTCATTTGCAAGCTCTTTTGCTTACCTTTTTTCCACTTCCCCAGGCACCACCCAGCGCCCTTTCCTTTTTCCTAGCCCTCCTCCCTGCCTCCTTCTTCTCCCTCTCTCCCTCCCATCCTTCCTTCCCTTTTGTCCCTTCCTAGGAGAAAGGATGCATTTTCATTGGGATGGAAACTTTATGCAAGTGAGAGCAATGTACTGGGATCCCAATATGCTTGTGATATTTTAATACATTTTCAAGAGTAAGTGGCAAGTGGTTCTCACTAGAAGAAAATGTGAGTTAAAAATTGGGGCCAGGAGCCAAGGCCACCAAAGATGCAACTTAGATCAATAAAATACTGACCAATGTAAATATATTGAATGTATGACTATATTTATATAGATCATATTGAGGTGGTTTCAAAAAATGTCTTACTTTAATAAGTAATACATCACAGAACATACTTTATGATTGGTGAAAAATGAAGTGAAATGAAAACTGTGGGGATTTTTTATTAAGGTGTTAAGTTCAATGTGTTTGGACTACTTGTAAATATTTAAAAGATTTTAAATGCTTTTTTCCATGTATTTTCTGAAAGAAATTGGTTAGACTCTGGGGAGAAATTTTAATGTGCATTAAGGTCTTCATCTTGAGAAATTTGTATGCAGGTCAGGAAGCAACAGTTAGAACTGGACATGGAACAACAGACTGGTTCCAAATAGGAAAAGGAGTACATCAAGGCTGTATATTGTCACCCTGTTTATTTAACTTATATGCAAAGTACATTATGAGAAACAGTGGACTGGAAGAAACACAAGCTGGAATCAAGATTGCCGGGAGAAATATCAATCACCTCAGATATGCAGATGACACCACCCTTCCACCCTTATGGCAGAAAGTGAAGAGGAACTCAAAAGCCTCTTGAGGAAAGTGAAAGTGGAGAGTAAAAAAGGTGGCTTAAAGCTCAACATTCAGAAAACGAAGATCATGGCATCCGGTCCCATCACTTCATGGGAAATAGATGGGGAAACAGTGGAAACAGTGTCAGACTTTATTTTGGGGGCTCCAAAATCACTGCAGATGGTGACTGCAGCCATGAAATTAAAAGACGCTTACTCCTTGGAAGGAAAGTTATGATCAACCTAGATAGCATATTCAAAAGCAGAGACATTAGTTTGCCAACAAATGTTCATCTAGTCAAGGCTATGGTTTTTCCTCTGGTCATGTATGGAGGTGAGAGTTGGACTGTGAAGAAGGATGAGTGCCGAAGAATTGATGCTTTAGAACTGTGGTGTTGGAGAAGACTCTTGAGAGTCCCTTGGACTGCAACGAGATCCAATCAGTGCATTCTGAAGGAGATCAGCCCTGGGATTTCTTTGGAAGGAATGATGCTAAAGCTGAAGCTCCAGTACTTTGGCTACCTCATGCGAAGAGTTGACTCACTGGAAAAGACTCTGATGCTGGGAGGGATTGGGGGCAGGAGGAGAAGGGGATGACAGAGGATGAGGTGGCTGGCTGGCATCACTGACTTGATGGATGTGAGTCTGAGTGAACTCTGGGAGTTGGTGATGGACAGGGAGCCCTGGCGTGCTGCAATTCATGGGGTTGCAAAGAGTCGGACAGGACTGAGGGACTGATGTGATCTGAAGGTCTTCATTGGAAGTCTTAAAAAGACTTTCTATTTCTATTAGGAAAGAATGCTCCTTCGGCCTTGCTGGATTTGCTTGCCAACAGAGGAGATTAATGTACATAGTAACTTGTAAATTCCTAAACAAAGGCCAGCCATTGTTCAGTCCAGTGATTTGCAACTTAAGATATTGGTTTAAAGCGATTCAAGTAGAATAGATGAAACTACTTTTTGCTTTACAATGACCCTGTGACTTTGGGTGGTATGAAATGGAGACATTCTCAAAACTACACCCTTAAGTGTTGCAGAGAGGACCTTCCATCTCACTTCCTCTTACTGATGTACTGTGTGTCCCTTGGTGCCATTTTAATACAAATTTTAAAGCCCACAGAACTATTTTAAAGATTAAAAACTCATATAACTTTATTTTATAAACACTACTATGTCTCAGTTACATTTAGCTACAGTACAAAGAATAATAAAATAGCACCTGAGAATTTTTAGTAGGCTGTAAAGAATCTCCTTTCTCTTCCTTAATTTTTTCTCTTCTTCACTAAATAGAGTCCACTAACTTCCACTCCTTCAGCCTATTGTGTCACAAGGGGCCGGATTTTCATACGAACAGCCCTGAGAGAATAATCTGCACCTCTGAAGGGGGCCCAGACCACACCATTCTCAATCTCATAGGGACTGTTGTCCCTGGGGTCATAGGAGCCACCAGGATAGTAGATGCCATTGAGATTGGCTGCCTGGCAGTTGTTGTACCACCAGCCTCCTCCGTAGACTTCAGCGCAGTTGTCTTCCCACTTGTCTGCATCCCTGTCAAAGGTGCTGAACCGCATGCCAGTGTGAGAAGTGTACTCTGTCCCTTCCTCCACAGAACCCTCAATCAGAGCATCACCTGCTGTGCCCTTGTAAGAGGAGACCTCAAGGGCATAGTCCTCTGCCTCAGAGCCTACCCTCAAGTGATATTCTGCATAAGCCCCTTTCCCAGCCCAGTCTTCTAATTCAACCCTAAGGATGGAGCCCCTCAGGGTTAGTAAGTGGAGGTATTCATTGCCTAGCCAGAATTCTCCTTCTCCCTTGTCATTTAGGCTGCCGAAACCTCTCTTGTAGTCTTGCCAGGTTCGGTTAAAATTCAGTGATCCATCCATTCTTTGCTGGATCAAAAGCCATCCTCCCAAACCGGTCTCTTGATCGCAATAAACAGAAAAAATTTTACTGGATCCTGGTAGCTTGATACTGAAAATGCCACTTTGGGCACCTGAAGGATGTGTTTGGAGGACATCATAACAGTCTAAAAAAAAAAAAATTAAGCTGGTTGGAAGAAATTTCTCTCATTTAACTTTACAAAGTTAAATGGCCTAGATTAAATGAAAGTAACTGGCTTCCTTTCCCTCCCTTCCTTCCATTCTTCCTTCTCTTTAAAGAGAAAGGATGTGATTACACAGGGATGGAACTTATGCAAGTCAATAGCATTTATATGTACAAATTGCAAGGAGGCTTTTTCTCAATGAATTTGTACTTTCACTTCCACATACTGATTAATGACAAGTAATCAGCAAAGATATCTTTAGAATTTAGTACTAATATCACTTATTTTTAACCTGACCTCAATGTCACCTGAGCCATACACTAAAAATATGACTAATATGTTAGTGACAATTTCCAACAGCACACATTCTGAGTGGTAAAAGAATTTGAATAAACAAATTTAAAATTGAGTGCCAGAAGGATTAATTCATTCATTCATATAACATGTATTTATTGAATGCTGACTCCACACTGCTAGGCATTTGGGAATACAGAAATGAACATGATAGACAAAGTCCCTGCCCCCATGGAACTTACAGTCTAGCACGCGTGCACACGCGCGCACACACACACACACAAATAAACAAAACCATGTAATTTCAATTAAGCAGGATAGAGGACTAAGAAAGAAGTAAAAGGTGCTATGGGAGACACGTTGCAGGAGTAATGAACTTAGTCTAAGGGGTCAGGGAAGGCTCCCCCAAAGGAGAAGTGTGGATACCTCTGGCAGGACGAGCTTTAGCATGGCCTTTCTGGGTGGTGTGTGCTCCTTTAAAGCCAAGATCCTCTAGGCTTTCGGCCTCATCTGCCATTTTAAAGAGCTTGCTTTCAATCGCAGAGCCACCTCTGTTGACCGTTGTGCTACTGCTTACAAACTGTTTGCTGTGACTTGAAGTTTTACTACTGGAAGAGCCCAATTCCCCTAAGCCTGCAGCATCGGATTCTAAGCCTGTCTTGCCATCAAACTCGTGGAACTTACGGGTGAAGAAATCATCCCTGGTTCTACCAAAGAAATCATCTAGGTTATCCCTCGTAGACAAAGTGTGGTGCCAGTCAAAGTCTGCTTCACCGCAGTCAGAACCATCTTCAGACTTTACCACTTCTTTGGTCGTTTCTGTGTGACCGTCGGCATTTGTAACAGTCTTTGTAATGATTTTAGAGCATGAACGACGAGTGGTAGTTGTGTGCCCAGAGGCGACCTTCTCATTATCAATCAGAAGCTCTTTATCTCCTTTAGTACTGACAAGTTTACCTGTGTGGAACTCTTGCTTTGTCCCTGAACTTACACTTCCTTCCTCTCTAAAGGTGCCCCAGTCTGGACTGGAAGGCCTAATGCTCCCATGACCTGAGCTATCTGGCCTAAAACTTGAAGATCCAGAGCCTCCAGTATTCCAAGTGCCAGCACTTCCAGGCTCGGGGCGGCCGGGGTTCCAGGTGCCAGCACTTCCGGGCTCGGGGCGGCCGGGGTTCCAGGTGCCAGCACTTCCGGGCTCGGGGCGGCCGGGGTTCCAGGTGCCAGCACTTCCGGGCTCGGGGCGGCCGGGGTTCCAGGTGCCAGCACTTCCGGGCTCCGGGCGGCCAGGGTTCCAAGTACCACTACTTCCAGGTCCATAGCTTCCAGGGTTCACATTTCCAATACTACTGGTTCCAGGCTTTCTGGGACTTCCTGGTGCTAATCCTGTTCCCTGAGATACAGAGTCTCCTCTGGCATGTCCATCGCTACCGAAAGTTTCCAACACCATTTTCATCTGCTGCATTTCCAGCAGTGCCTTCCATTCTGGAGGGGCCTCTTGGAGCTGGCTCTTGAACTCTCTGGGAACAGGGCCTGTAATTGTACTCATTTTTATCAGTGGTAAGTATTGAATGTCTCTAGAGGGAAGTAAGTTTATGGCAATAACCTGTTCAAGTTGCTTCTGCTGATTTTTATAGTCCTCCAGATCTACCTTATGTTCTAAAGCTCTACTGCATGACCCTTTGCAAGATCGGATCTTAATATCAATGTCCACCTAGAGAGAGGGGGGAAAGATAAAGAAAAAAGGTAGTTGTAAATGAACTGTCTGTTGAGTTCTTAGTAATTAACTTACTTTTTGGAAACTGGTTTCACTTGTTTGACTTGGAGACCTACCAACCATCCTCAGTGGAAGAGACCTTGGGTACTGTAAGGCTGGCCAGAATAAACAATAGGAGCTATCTGGATTTATCTTAGAATAGATGAAGAGGAAAGTGCTATTCCCTCCAAAGGAAACATTAATGATGTGATCCTCTGTGAGACTGAAGCTGAAGACTCAGAGACACAGTGGTGTCAGGGACAAGCAGGGCTTGGAATAAGACAAGCAAAGACTGAATATTTGCTTTTGAAATTACCATTTTACATGCCCTTGGAAATTTTACTTAATAGCACTGAGCTTGTTTTTTCATCTGTAGAGTGGATCTGTAATACCTACTTTGGTAGATAATAGCTATAATGCATTGCTGTATGTCAAGTAGGCGTTTAAGTAGGCATTTAATGAATGACTATTGTCTTCCTTTCCTTGCTACTCAAAAACAAGGAAATCTGAAGTCAGAGTCACATAGTTACTCACCTCCAATCGTTTCATATCTACCAGTTGATCCCTGACATTTTTCTGCAGAAGGTTGATATGTTGTACTTGTTCTATGACTTTGCGCCTCAGGATCTCAATTCTGCTTCTCAGATCTTCTGATACTTGGCTAAATGTATTATCATTGTCTGAAATGGAAAATATGGATACTGAAGTAGCTGCTGAGTGATTTGCTTGTGTTAGTCAGAAAAAGAAGGCAATTTGCTTATGGATATTCCCCATTTTACTTCTATAATAGTTTCTACTCTAAACATTTAATTTGTGATTTTCAAATCTATTAGGTGTTTGATATTTGAACAATATCCTGCAGTCATCCATGAAAATTAAGGTGCATTCTTCAAATAAATCTCTGAAAATTTAAAGGTATAATTGAGATAAAATAATGTTTAATCACATTCCAATTATTTCATTATATCCTTAATCAAGGAACTTGAATATATTCTTGGATTTTCTTACTGAAAAGGTTTTCTTCCCAGCTATAGGTTTGAAATTGTTTGTAAACTTTCTTTTTTTATAAGTCAGCAGGATCATTCATTTGCCAGTTGCTCTTGCACCATAAAATTAATTAGTTGAGTCTCCCAATGATATAAAGAGTGAAGGCAAGTTTTCATGAGCTGGAGTCTCTTACTAAACTTGCTGCCCATGCCCAGAGCAAGTCTGAAGTTTCCTGGTCCTAATGAGACTTAGTGCTAGGCCTGGGAGAAAGAGACAACATGACTCCATATTTTTTAAAAAGCAAAACAGTTTCTAAGAAGCTGGGTGGAGTCTGAATTGCACTCCCAGCCCCACCACCTGAGCGCTTTGTGCCTTTGGGCAAGTCCCTTGACCTCTCAGTACCTTCCTTTGTAAGGCAGAAACAGAAATATCTACTCAAAATGTTGGGCTCATCTTATTTGCAGAATATACTCTTAAAAAAGAACACACTTAAATTCTAGTCTTAAGTCCAAAATTCTGACTTACTTTGTGACCTAAAATAATGCTAAGCTACCTTGTTTTACATGATAAAAATGACTAAAACAAGACCCCTCCTTAAAATTCAGGGATATCATAAAGATATGTGTTTCTACTTAAAGTACCCTGGAATAAAATCACAGTTGCTACAACAAGACATCCTATCTATTTCTGATTTTTGTTGTTTTTATTGTGTGCACTAACTGTAATACTTACTGTTAGCTTTGGCAAAATCCCCTCTCAACAGTTCCACTATGTTCTTGGTCAATGTATTAGAGTCCTTATAGTTCTTCTGATAATTAAATAGTGAATCTCTTAGTTTATTTATTCTGCTTGTAAAATCTTGATCGACTTCATCAATCAACCCTTTCATCCTGCAGCCAGAAGGGCATTTTGTATTCTGGAAACGAGGAGGAAAAATTAAGAGTCTATCTCTCAGAAACAGACTTATGGGTGCCGAGGGGTGGGGGAGGGTGGAGGAGGGATGGATTGGGAGTCTAGGATTAGCAGATGTAAATTAGTATATGCAAGATGGATAAACAGCAAAGTCCTACTGTATAGCACTAGGGACTTTAGTCAATATCCTGCGAGAAATCATAATGGGAAAGGGTGTGACAAAGAATACACATATGTATTACTAAGTCACTTTGCTATATAGTAGAAATTAAAATAATATTGTAGATCAACTACACTTCAGTAAATTAAAAAAAATTAATAGAACAGTCTGTCTCTCAGAGCCAGTAAAATTTTGCAGGTTTCTGTGAGCCCCCACTGTTCTCTTCTTCAGTCTCTTCACATCATTTCTTGACCTAAAAGTACTTTAAGAGGGCTAGTCGGAAATCCTAAAGAAATTCTGGAATGAGGGTCCGCATAACCATAAATTAGGACCCATGAAATCTGGAGGCCCTAATACTCAGGTAGTTCCTAGTACCTGTCTGAACATGCAACTATAATCCAATCTGTTAATCCCACCAATGATCCAGAGTCTGGGAAGTGATTTAAGCAGTGCTCTCAGGACTAGGTTCTTTTCTACTTGTCTTCTTTTATTTGCAATATAGGTTAATTAGGTTATTTCCTACTGGACAAGTTTTCAGTGACCTGAAGTGGCAGCTTGCATACACTGCCAGCAGGCCAGGAAGGACTGTCCTGATTCGATCCATGTGCCCAGGAAAGGACTCTCCTGCCCCAGTCCCCATGCCCATGGCTTACCCAGTCTTCATCAGAGCAGAAGGGCCAGCCTGTCTCTTTGCAGACAGATTGCTGTCTTTCCACAAGTCTTGGGCCACGCACCCCTCCTCCTTCAGCTAGAAATTCACCATCGACAGCATCACTGCCATCTTCTGTCTTTAACGATTTATAAACACACACAAAAGAGAGAGGTGATCTTTAAGCAGATAAAGAGGAGACACTGGCATACCTATAAATCCTGAGCAAGGGATCCAAGGGGCTCTATAAGCTTCAGTTTTCTTATCTTTTGGATGAAAATCCTTAAGGCCCATTTTGTGGAGTTGTGAGGTTAAAGGAGATTAGTGTATAAACCTTAACTGTGTTTGACACTAATCAAACCTTTAGTAAATGTTAGGAGTTTTAAAGGATCTGTTATAAAATCAAAATTATTTGAATCAACAAACAGTTAAAATTTACTTTTACATTTTCATTCATACCTGGAGATAGAAAAATAATGGAGAAACCCAAGAGTTCTCTCTCCTCTAACTTCTGTTTTAGTGGAAAAACCTATACTTCAGGTCTATGTCTCCTTCAAATATCTACAACGACCTTATGGGTCCAAAATTTAAACAAGCATATACCGAGGACACACGTGTGGCCAATTCATACTCAGAAATGCTTTTAGGGTTACTCACATAATAATTTCTTTTATTTGAAATGAAAAGTATACTGAAAGAAAAAAAAAAGGCCCAAGATTGACAACCTTTTTTGAACATCTTATAATTAGAAATAAAAGTTAAAAAAAAAATTCTATTGGTATCAATGAGTGAAATAGGATATATACATATTCTTCCAACAAAATGGTATAACTTAATACATCAATGTTGATTTTAGGTTTTAACTATTTTTATTTTGTACCACCAACTTGCAGGGAGTTTTGTGTTCTCAGTAGTTTATTTTTGTTATAATTTTATTTATTTATTTTCTCTGTGCTGGCTTTTCTCTAGTTTGGGGAGTACTCTCCACTTACAGTGTGCGTGGCCGTGGGGTCTCCTGTTGTGGAGCACAGGCTCTAGGGCTTTCGGGCTGCACTGGTTGCGGTTCCCAGGCTCTAGAGCACAGGCTCGGTCGCTCTGGAGCATGGGCTCGGTTGCTCTGTGGCATGTGACATCTTCGCAGACTAGGGACTGAACCTGCATTTCTTGCATCTCCTGCATTGGCAGGTGGATTCTTTACCACTGAGCCACTAGGGAAGCCCTCAGTAGTTTATTTTTATAATTAGTTAGTATTTTCTGTCTCATTAAAAAAACCCCGATAATAGTAATGTGAATTCAAGCAATCAAGAGCAATTTATTTAAAGGGACAAGTACAATCTTTATGTTTAAAAAATAAAATTATAAATTTAGATATACTTTGGAATAAAATCACAAGATAATAAAAACAGGTAAAAATTAAATATTTATGCCAATAGTGGAGAAATAAATGAAATTTATGCATTATGCAAAATATAACTTTAGCAAATGCTGTTAGTCTTATTTGCTATAAAAATGGTTATTTATTGCTTACTGTAAGGGAGGAAAATTATGTTAGAAATATTCTTTAGTTTCTTCTACTCTGGTAGGGTTTATAAGTAGTAAAGAGAAAGAAATAAACAAGGATAGTTCACAGCCTGGAAGTAACTGAATTTTTAGAACAGATTTATCATGTTTTCATAAGATTAATGTGTTTCAAAAGTATTGTTGAATAAAGTTTCTCTTCTTTTGTGTAGATCTCTGTAGTCAAACTTTAGGAATTATTGCAATATTTGTGATTATCTTAAAAGCATACGATTTCTTCCAAAAAGCATATTGCTTTATCAGTTAATCTCTTCTGATTTTACTGTGTAATTTGTTTTCAAAAATAGCTAATTTTCTTTTGTCTTAAACACAAAAACAAACTTTTAGAAAAGCTACATTAAACCATTGCTCTGCATGTTATGGGCAAATAGAAATTAATAATTAGGTTAAAAATTCTTATCATAAGAATGTTCTGTTAGCTAGCAATCCCAAGTCTTTACAGCAACAAAGATAGAACAGATTTCTTCTCTTTAAAACAAACAAACAATATAAAACCAAGCTACAGGTGCAGAAGCGTCCCCTGTGAATTTATACACTTTGGTCCGGCTAAGTCTCTTTCTTAGGATCATATTCCCTGTATTCTTGAGCTGGCAATCCCATCTGGGAACTTCCCTCCCCAGGCTGCAGTTTATAAAGCCAGCAGTGTGTGATGATATACACATAGCTGACTCAGACCTGCAAGCTCTTTGTAGAATAAACACCAGAGAGAAAGAGAAAAGGAAATAGAGAAGGCCATACCTTAACTGCACCCACCAAACTCAGGACCAGGCAGAGGTCCCTCACGGAAAACATCTCTGCGGTGGATAGGGCTGACTCAAGAGGAGCACCAGCTGAAAAAAGGAAGACTGCCTCCTCTTCCAGTCCCCATCCCATTTAAATCTGCAGGAGGTCTGATTAATCATTATCTTTGTCCCATTGAGACAGTCAACATGCACCCTGCATCCCTCGCTCCTTCTGTAAGGTTGTTGTCCTAGAATTTCTTGCTCAATTCCCCAAGCTTGTTTGCTTCTGATAAGCTGTTGCAAAGTAGCCCAGTTCGTGGAAAATTCCACATTCCAGGAACACGGTGACTTTGGAAATGCAAGGGGGAACATGGGAGGACCTACTATTGGAGTACTTGAAAGAATACAGAGGGTGGCAGAGACAGGCTAGCCATAGCCCACCAGGAGGTAGAGATTTGACAACTGAGGTTTCAGTTTACATAGGAATTATGGTTGGTGGATCTGACTTTTGACTGACTATGACGATGAACTGATCCTGAAGGGCTTCGATAAGCTTACTGTGAGCAGAGATGACTTCCCTCTATCCAGAATGGTTAGGACAGGCAGCCCCTGAAGCCAAATATCCTAGATTCACAATCCCAGCTACACCATTTCCCAGCTCTGCTTTTGGACAAAGTACTCTACTTCTTTATGCCTCAGATTCCTCCTAGTGATAACTTGCCACACATTTTTATGAAGAATAAATAAGTTAATCTTTGTAAAGCCCTCAGATTGCCACATAGTAAGTACTCAGTAGTAAGTGTTAACAATTATTGGAAAACTTAAAATGCCATGAAAATATTATTTGTTTTCAGTTTCTGTAACTTTGGACCTGCTAATTTATTTCCCTGCTCTTTATCAAATTTTCTTTTCTAAGGAGTTGCCAGATTTAGCAAATAAAAAACTAGGATGCCCAGTTAAATTTGAATGTCAGATAAACAGCAAATATATTTTAGTGTAAGTATGTCCCATTCAATATTTGGACATAGACTAAAAATTTATTTTTGTTGTTTATTTGAAATATATATTTAACTGGGCATCCTATGATATGTCTGCCAATGCTGCTTTGTCTCAAATGCTGCTTCCTATGTGAAGCCAATCCTGATCGTAGTATAATAACCAAAAATTATTGAGTGTTTACTACGTGCTGGGCACTTTGTTGGACACTTTACATAGTACCTGATTTCATGTCTCCAATTGAAATCAGCCTCTTATTTTTTTCATACTTCCTTAGACCATGTACCACTCATAATATTTAATAGTACAGGAACATTATCCATCTCATCCATTAAATCATAAACTGGAGAACTGACATATTTTATTGATCTTTATATTCCCCAAAAGGTATGGGACTTCACCGAACAAGAAAACATGAATGAACTCCACTGTTGTGAAACTGACTGCTGTCTCCTTGGGCTCTGCGGGTGTGTGAAGCCTGGTGTGAGTGTGTGAGAGCCCTGGTACAAGGCAGAGCCCTCCCACATCGCCTGCTGCATGGAAGGTTCTTTGTCTGACCAGGCTCACCGCTGATGTGGCTTTCTCAGGTTTCTAGAGGCAGCTGCAGAGCTCAGAGAGAGCCCTGGAGCCTTATCTGGATTCTGGAGGGCAATGATTCCATGGAAAACTGGGTGACACTTGTCTACAGTGGTTGAACTAGCAAAATGCCAGGAATATATAGGACCCAAGACTGACTTCCCCAGATGTTTTCCTCTGCACAAAGTGTCTTTCTTGGAGGTGAACATGGAATATGGAAAGAGTTCCCAGAGAGTAATCTGGTGAACTTCAGATGACTTGGTTGGACAGAATCTGATGGAAAGTAAGCTAAAAGAAACCAGTGTGGCTGAATGCAAGCACTCTGGTGCCATGTCCAGGCATTTCCAAGTGGCACCCGGGGCACCGTTGTTGCTATTCCATGGCTCCTTCAGGTATCTGCACGTCTCTCTCCCTTGCTTCATCTAGGGCTCTGGTCAGATAGCACTTCTTTGGAGACACCTCTTTTGACCACCCTGTCTAAAGGGCAGCCACCCTCACATGCTTTTCTTTTAAGCTGAGTGGGTTTTCACTCATTCTATTTTATCACTACTGGACAGTATAGATGGGAAAGTTGTTTATTTTTTGTCTCTTCCACACTACATTCCTGAAGCTGAGGCACACTGCCTACTACAATGCCAGGCATAGAAGAAGTACTATTAAATATAAATAGAAAGTGCCTGTGTTATCTCTCCAGTACCAGAGTTCCCTAAGCAAGCACTTCTGGGGGACTCTTCAGCCTGGCACTGCAAAAATGAACACCAGGCTAGGTTCTTTATCTCATGTGCGTGCTAAGTCGCTTTAGTCATATCTGACTCTTTGCAGCCCTGTGGACCCTATGCCAAGCTCCTCTGTCCATGGGACTCTTCAGGCAAGAATATTGGAATGGGTTGCTGTGCTCTCCCCCAGGGGATCTTCCCTACCCAGGGATCAAACCAGCATCTCTTATATTTCCTGCCTTGGAAGGTGGGTTCTTTATCAGTAGCACCACCTGGGAAGCCCTCTTTATCTCATAAACAAGCCTTGTTATCAGCCATGGAGAAGCAGGTTTTGCTTAGACAGAAAGGCATGCAGGTGAATAGGCAATGAATAATACAAGGAATATGATTTTTTTATTGAGGTGTATATGATGTCCAATATTGTGTGTTTCAGGTATACAGCATACTGTTTCATAGTTTTTAAAGATTATAGCCATTTACATTTATTATAAAATATTGGCTATATTCCTATGTTGTACAATATATAGGAGTATAATTATTTTAAATCATATGACAATAAGGATATCTTTACAGGAGTAAAAATGGGTAGAAAATTTAGAATTTTCCAATTTCTTAAGCCAAAACCACTCTGTATTGCATTTCCCCAACAGATTACTATAGTCTATTTTCTTTAGCTCTAATGAGATAAATGTTTCCTTCATTAATATAATTTTCCACAAATTATAAGTATCTAAATACAGAATTCACATATATGTTATGCCATCACACCTGGCAGGACTACAATAGTTCCTATTTGTATGATATATAATGTATGTAAACAGAGTAGAAACTCTATAACTGTAATTATGTTTCACTTTTAAACTATATCCACACATTAAAATTTATATAGGAGGCTAAAATACATAGCCAGTCATCTAGATATTTGCCCTTATAGAAGCATAACTTTAAAATACAAATAAAGCAAAATAAAGCAACCCTCTGCTTTCTTTTGAATGGGGTATTTGTCCTTATTAGGGCTACATCCCAGAAAGGAGGCCATCCCTTCCTTCACCAATTTATTTTAAATGTATTAAATTCTGAGATCAGTTCATTTATTCATTTGTTTGAGAATAATAAACATTTATTGTATATCTGCTATTTGTCCATCCTGCATGCTATGTTCCTGAGATAGAAAGGCAAATAATGTATAGTCTTGTACATTCAGGTTGCTTGCAGTTGGGGAACAAATAGATACATGTGCAGCTAAGAAGTTAAACCATATAAAATTGCCATTTTTGTAGGTCAGAATGATTAATATCTCAATTTCAGTAGGTTTAATCTGATACAAAACAATGGAAAAAATCCCATGAGGTAAGTTCAAAGTACTTTTAGAACACAGAGATTGAAATAGTGTTTCTGCATTACTTTCTGTCATATTTTTTTTTATAAAATATTCCTTAAAATATCAGATTTAATTCATGTCTAAAAATGAAAGATACCTCTTAAAAAATAGTAGTTACATCTTTTAGCATAAAAACTTGTATGAATGTGTATCTTTATTAGTCTCCTAATAACAAGAACATAATGGTACTTTGACAGGAAATATTTTGTTAAAATAGTATTTAGTGCATAATTGGAAAGTAGCACAATTAATTTCTATATTTTGAACTGTCTGAATTACAAAAATATAAGAGATCCTGGCACTTATACTACTCTTTTGGCACCTCTGGCTCAGGTTTTTTTCTTTTTGTTTTTTGCCTCGGGTTTTGACAGCAGTGACTGATCTATAAAGGATTTACTGGAAAATGTTGGGGTTTTTTTTTGCCTCAGGTTTTGACAGCAGTGACTGATCTGTAAAGGATTTACTGGAAAACGTTGGCAAGGCTACTTAGCTTTGTGTATCTTATTTTCTCTCCTGGTCTCCTGAATTTCAAGCAAAATTGCAAAAGCTTGTTTTTAACCAATCTGCTTACTGTGAAAGGTGAATAGATTAGTATGACGATCTATCTGAAAGTGACTAATGGGCTTTTTACTTTCAGAACTCATCAATACTCTGACTGCAGATGGTTTTCCTGAAAGTTACAGCTGTAGAAAGAAGATGAGAATTTCTTTAAATACACAGAAATGATTCTGAGCTACACTTACGAAAGTGAGGATGGAAAAAAAGAGTTCTTGATCATTCCTGATTCCATCACAGTGTGTTTCTCTTTAATCTCTTTATTCATGAAAGAAACCTACTTTGTTTTTAAAATTAAACTATCCCCAGATTAATAGCCATTTAATTGAATATTTTTTAGCATTTTTGGAATTAAATTTCATAATGTTCCAGTCATAAAATAATCATTTTATTTTTTTTGTCCTTATGCATGATTTTCATGATCTTTTACTTAAGTTCTTTTAATCAGGTTTCCACTAAGTCATTGTATGTGTGTGTGATATGTATGCTTGAGGAGTGTGTGTGAGAGAGAGAGAGGGAAAAGTGAGGTCCCTTAAGTGTTGCCAGTGTTTCATTTCCTTTGGTTTTGAACCCAGGTTTCCTGAATTGCAAGCAGTCTCCTGCATTGCAGGTGGATGCTTTACCAGCTAAGCCACCAGGGAAGCCCTTTTAACTATATTATCAACTAAATAATTCATTTTTCAAGATTAATCAATTTTACTTACAATGTGCTTAGCTAAATTTTGCTGGATATATCATTTTTTGTTGACTGTGTATTAAAGTATAAATGGTATTTTTGAAAAATAAAACCATTATGCAGGTGAATAATCAAGTGATGTGTTAATATCAACAACATGAATTCATCTCAACATCATACAGCTTAAATTCATTTAATTTGGCACACTTCTCTGATGTCACTGTGGTTCTTCTATTAAATATAGCAAACATGATCTATCAGTTGGTATTTATTTAATAGTCATGTATTGAGATCTGGGAAAAGAGTATCTGTAAGGTATTTGGACTTTCCATAGCAAGGAATTTATGAAAATTATGGTGTAATTTAATTATTTAGACTGATTTACTTCTCCATGACTCTTCTTGAAACCTATTTTTAATGGACAATTTTATAGTAAAAAAAAAAAAGAAGGCATTTGGGTAAAATTTTGTTTAAACAAAAGTCAACAAAAAAAAAATATGGAGCATTGAAACCCAAACTGACAAGTATACCATGATGTATTTCTCTCAACAGTCAAGTTCATGAACAATAGGGAAAGACTAAGAAATGGTTACCAAAACTGACTAAGGAGATATGACAACTAAATGTAGTGTATCACAGATCAGACCCTGAAACAGAAAAAAGGGCATTAGTGTAAAAACTGATGAAATCTGAATAAAGCATGGAAGTTAGGTAAGAGTAACTACTAGGATTGGTTTCTTAAGTTTTGACAAACGAGCTTTGGTGATATCAGATGTTTAACGTTAAAGGAACTGGGTGATAGAGATGGGGGACTCTGTGTAGTATCTTCTTTTCTGCAAATAAAAAATAATTTGGAAATTTAAAATTTATTAAAAGATATGGGTCAAAAAAATTAAAGTTTTAAAATTATGTTTCCAAACTTAACCAACATTAGATTCAAATCTCATGCAACAATACCAATCTTAACAGCACAAATCAATTCAATTTTGTCTTTGTCTCTGGAGCAGTTTCATATATGATCTCATTTGACCCTTCCCATAGCTTTGTGGTATAAAAAGAGCAAATTAGGAAGGAGAACATTTCCAGTACAAGGTCACTTAGATGTTAGGTCATTTTTTTTCTAAGTCACACTTTAACTAGTCATCCCTGGGGATTTGAAAGAGGTTACATTCATTGCCGAGTAGAATCTGCCCTACTCTGTTTGTTTAAGAAGGGTCAACATTCAGACTTATTCAGGGAGGGTTCCCATCTACCTTGGCTTACTTCATGCTTTTAAGTTACCAGCAGAAGCAAACCTAGATAAGGACTTGGGAAATGGGAGAGAGGGCCAAGAATACTGGATTTGGGATTTGGAAAAGACAGTTGTAGACATGATTAAATGTCATGATCTGAATTTATCTACTTGGGCTTTCAAATATTTCCCAGTGAAACTGAGATTAACAAGAGCTTGAAATTTCACCATCCAGCCTTCCCCAAAGGCTTTCAAACCTGCTACAGAGGCGTGTTGTACAAGCCAGCAGTCAGCCCTACTCTGAGCGCTCAAGATTAACCATTTGGGCCAAAACTTGTGTTTACAAGGCTAATCTTTATCTATCTTTAGTTCATTTTCCTTATTAAAGGAAAAATATTAATGTTCTTCTTGAAAGCAGATCATTATTGAAGAGTGGTTATGATTTAGGTACATGGGACCATTACTTGTCTGATAATTCCTGTGTCCCAAAGTAATTTGTGAACACTGTCTCAAGAATAAGATCATCAAAATTACATTCTTTGATCATAATGAAAGGAACTTAGATATTAATTAAAAATACAGTTTTAAAAAGCACAAGCTTTGGGGCCAAATAATATTCACTTTGAAAGACTTGGAATCGAAAGGAGATTAAGGGAAGTTACCAAATACTCAGATTGTAGGTAGAGCTTAACAATGCTGAATGGAAAAAGTAGTAAGCACGATAAAGACCTTAGTAGTGCTTCTCAAATTGTTTGTGGTAAAGGACCAGCTTCATTAAATTTCTAATGAGTCACAGGCCTATTAGACCATAAAATGCAATAAAAATAAGTATTAGTGAAACAAAGTGTAAAAAGGCAAGGATATACAAAATATAGGTCAATTTTTTTATTATTAGATTCTGAAGGCATATAATTACATTTGAATAAATATAATCATCACATACAAAATATAGGAAAAATGTTTCTACACTAATTATTAATTTTTTTGCTTATCATAATGCTGACTTGTAACAAAAAATTGGGGGATCAGTATTCTAAGTCACACTGATTTACAGCATGATGCCATTTATATAATTTAAAAATGCATAGCACAAAAGAATATGTACAAATAAACACATCAAGTCTAGTACAATGGTTGTTTATTATAAGGAGTAAAGAGAAGAAAAGGAAATTTGAATGAAAGAGACTCAATAAATCAGAGTGACCTGACACAGATGTGTGTGAATGGTGTACTACAAGTATGACTAATTCAACTTCGGGGTGCCCAGATGGTGCAGTGGTAAAGAACCTGCCTACCAATGAGGGTTCCATCCCTGGGTTGGGAAGATCCCCTGAAGTAGGAAATGGCAACCAACTCCAGTGTAGTTTTGCCTGGAAAAGTCCATGGACAAAGAAGCCTGGTGGGGTTGCAGTCCATGGCATCGTAGAGTCCAAACACGACTGAGCAACTGAGTACAACTCAATTTCTGCCTCTGGGACACACACACACACACACACACACACTGAAAAGGTATATGAAATTGTCTTTCCCCATTCTAGGTCTCTTTATTTTTTATTTTTTTTGTTCGTTGTTGTTGTTTATCCTTAGCTTATATTTTCCCAGAAAATCACGATGGTGTGATCACTGACCTAGAGCCAGACATCCTGGAATGTGAAGTCAAGTGGGCCTTAGAAAGCATCACTACGAACAAAGCTAGTGGAGGTGATGGAATTCCAGTTGAGCTATTCCAAATCCTGAAAGATGATGCTGTGAAAGTGCTGCACTCAATATGCCAGCAAATTTGGACAACTCAGCAGTGGCCACAGGACTGGAAAAGGTCAGTTTTCATTCCAATCCCAAAGAAAGGCCTTGCCAAAGAATGCTCAAACTACCGCACAATTGCACTCATCTTACATGCTAGTAAAGTAATGCTCAAAATTCTCCAAGCCAGGCTTCAGCAGTACATGAACCATGAACTTCCAGATGTTCAAGCTGGGTTTAGAAAAGGCAGAGGAACCAGAGATCAAATTGCCAACATCTGCTGGATCATCGAAAAAGCAAGCAAGTTCCAGAAAAACATCTATTTCTGCTTATTGACTATGCCAAAGCCTTTGACTGTGTGGATTACAATAAACTATGGAAAATTCTTCAAGAGATGGGAATACCAGAGCACCCGACCTGCCTCTTGAGAAACCTATATGCAGGTCAGGAAGCAACAGTTAGAACTGGACATGGAACAATAGACTCATTCCAAATAGGAAAAGGAGTACATCAAGGCTGTATATTGTCACCCTGCTTATTTAACTTATATGCGGAGTACATCATGAGAAACATTGGGCTAGAGGAAGCACAAGCTGGAATCAAGATTGCCAGGAGAAATATCAATCACCTCAGATATGCAGATGACACCACCCTTATGGCAGAAAGTGAAGAGGAACTAAAGAGCCTCTTAATGAAAGTGAAAGAGAAGAGTGAAAAAGTTGGCTTAAAGTTCAACATTCATGGCACCTGGTTCCATCAATTCATGGGAAGTAGATGGGGAAACAGTGGAAACAGTGTCAGACTTTATTTTGGGGGGGCTCCAAAATCATTGCAGATGGTGACTGCAGCCATGAAATTAAAAGACGCTTACTCCTTGGAAGAAAAGTTATGACCAACCTAGATAGCATATTCAAAAGCAGAGACATTACTTTACCAACAAAGGTGCGTCTAGTCAAGGCTATGGTTTTTCCAGTGGTCATGTATGGATGTGAGAGTTGGATTGTGAAGAAAGCTGAGCACCGAAGAATTGATGCTTTTGAACTGTGGTGTTGGAGAAGACTCTTGAGAGTCCCTTGGACTGCAAGGAGATCCAACCAGTCCATCCTAAAGGAGACCAGTCCTGGGTGTTCATTGGAAGGACTGATGCTGAAGCTGAAACTCCAATACTTTGGCCACCTCATGCCAAGAGTTGACTCATTGGAAAAGACCCTGATGCTGCGAGGGATTGGGGGTAGGAGTAGAAGGGGATGACAGAGGATGAGATGGCTGGATGGTATCACTGACTCGATGGACGTGGGTTTGGGTTAACTCTGAGAGTTGGTGATGGACAGGGAGGCCTGGCATGCTGCGATTCATGAGGTCGCAAAGAGTCGGACACCACTGAGTGACTGAACTGAACTGAATCCAATTGAGTCTGTGATTATATCTCTTGTTTTATTTCTTAAGCTATGAGTTTGAGCAAGCTTCATGATTTGGTGATGGACAGGGAAGCCCACTGCAGTCCATGGTGTCTCAAAGAGTTGAACACGACTGAGCGACTGAACACTTCAGTGTTCACCACTGAATATTAATAACCAGACAAGTAAAAATTTGAAATTCATCTGTTTATCTCTATCTAATTGAATTTTAAATCAACTACAGAACTATTAATAATTTGTGGTTTTGCTGAGTTACTCAATCTGTCCAGCTCTTTGTGACCCCCATGGATTGTAGCCCACCAGGCTCCTCTGTCCATGGGGATCCTCCAGGCAAGAATCCTGGAGTGGCCTGCCAATTCCCTCCTCCAGTGGATCTTCCCAACCCAAGGATCAAACCTCCATCTCCTGTGGTTTCTGCATTGGCACAAATAGATTTTTTACCACTGAGCCACCTGGTAAACAAAACTAACAATATTTTGTTTGTAAAGACCTGGGCTCCATTCCTAGGCTGGTAAGACCCCCTGGAGGAGGGCATGGCAACTCACTCCAGTATTCTTGACTGGAGGATCCCCATGGATAGAGGAGCCTGGTGGGCTATAGTCCATGGAGTCGCAAAGAGTTGGACACTAAGCACAGCACATAACAAGACAAACAGTGAAGAGGTATAAAGTGAAGTCGCTCCGTCGTGTCTGACTCTTTGCAAACCCACTGACTGTAGCCCACCAGGCTCCTCCATCCATGAGAATCTCCAGGCAAGAATACTGGAGTGGGTTGCCAGTTCCTTCTCCAGGGGAATCTTCCCGACCCAGGGATCAAACCTGGGTGTCCTGCATTGTAGGCAGACACTTTACCATCTGAGGTATCATGGAAGCCCGTGAAGAGGTATAGAAGAAAGTTAGAAGCCCCTTCCCATCAATCAATCCTGAATTACCCAACATGCAGACCATGTATGTACTCTGGACACTCCAAAAACAGGGGTTCCAAATGTTTATGAAAAAATGTTATAATTGATATTTTAGGAGAAGCATTGGAAAAGTGATCATGAGAAAATCAGAAACTTTTGGACTTGTTTATATTTATTTTGTTTAGTATTTTATTAAATTTTATAGATCAGTTGGAGAACAAATATAGACAAATGATGCATGTATGTCGAGACTACATTCTACTCACGATGTATATGCATATGTACTTTTACATACTTCTCATTGTAAAGTTGCTTTTCATCTTAAAGTTTCACATATTATTTAGTAAATGCTTCTAGGTTCATACAGAGATATTATACTTATGAAATCATTGCATTCATTCCAGTCATTGTACTAATAAATCACCTTGTTCATTTTTCCAATGTTAATATTTTCTAAATTTCCCACTGCTATTAAGTATTTATTTAGTATTTAAATAATTATTTACATTTCTGCATAGAGCTATTTTCTTTTTCAAAAATAATTTTCTTCAGATAAATCACTGGAGTGATATTGTTATACTAAAACTTATGTTCACATGACTGTTCTATGATCAAATAGCTCACCCAAAGGATTTTAATATTCTCAAGGGTAGATTGTATGCATTCTGCATTTAGAGGTGGTTTGGAGCACGATGAGCTGGAAACAGGTAAGGTTGGGAGCATGTTGAATACAAGAAGTAGGCAATTGTCATTATCCTGGCAAGAGATATATTTCCCAACTAGAATGCGGGCAGTGAGTATAGAGAAGGAAATGAATATAGTAAATACTCAGAAGGTAGATTTGACAGACTTGATGATGTAGGGAGGGAGGAATAAGGAAGACTTACTCCTTGTTTCTGGAACTTGAGAACTAGATGGAATAGAACGGTATTAGGAGAAAGGAGGATGCTACTATGGCCAGCACAGGGGCTAGAACAATGAAGGCAGTCAATAAATAGTTGAAAGAATGCTTCATGCATACATGAATGAGTGCTACATACAATGAATCTTGTTACTATTTCTCCAAAGTCTCAAAAGTATTTGATTGTATACCTATAAGTTGACTTACTGTTTATCTCTTCAATAGGATACTTTTAAAATCAGGATTCATGAAAACAAAGAAGTGAGAGAATTAGGAAAGAAACTGTGAAAGGGAAGGCAATCCAAAGTCAATCCTCAGGACTTCAGAACAACCAGATCTTCCCCTGCCTAAAATCAGTCACTTTTCATAGTCAACCTTATCCCAGCTTATGTAGACGCAGCTATTCCTTACAGAAACTGGAGATTCTTGATCTCTGGCTATTGCAATAATGGCTTCATTCCACTCAACTTGTCATCAGTGAGGGGCTGGGCAGATTGCTCCCTGGAGCTCTCTGCTCTGAGTTGCAGTTCTCTCTGAGGGCCCACATATGGCCACAGGAGCCTGGAGCTCAAGGGCTTTGCTGAGAGAATCCCCAGACAGCCTTGTCTCCAGCTGCACTTCAGGTACCATAAACTGTTGTGTGATTGTGACTTGTGTTTATGTTTTTATATCAAACTTTGTTATTTGGGGTTCTGTATTTTTCTGTATTTGTCTTATAAGCCCTGGAGGGCAAAAGCCATGATTTCTATTTCCTTTGTAATTCCCCAAAGTGAAAGTGAAGTCGCTCAGTCGTGTCCGACTCTTTGCGACCCCATGGACACCAGGCTCCTCCGTCCATGGGATTTTCTAGGCAAGAGTACTGGAGTGGGTTGCCATTTCCTTCTCCAGGGAACTCACCTACCCAGGGATCGAACCCAGGTCTGCCACATTGTAGACAAACGCTTTACCGTCTGAGCCACCCGGGAAGTCTTAAGAGCCAGGTAATGTTTAGCAAAAAGTGAGGACTAAGCAACTACTGATGATTGCCTAACTGTATTAAATTGAAGGAAAGTGATGGTTTTTAATGGTCAATAAAAGGTACCACATATCTAGTCTTAGGAAACAAAATATTTATTGAAATGGTATGTAGATAAATTATCACCGGCATAAAACTGTTAGTGGAGTTTTCAACATGGGTTCTTTTTACTTTTAAAATGAAGTGAGGCTTTGCAAGTCCATTGTCCCATAGGAAAAATATTATCTTTTTCTTTTCAGATAAAGTTCTTTAAAAAAGTAAATCACTTTTGAAATGGTCTTTTATACGTCTCCAGCCTATGATCGAAACAAAAAATACATTAAAAAGATATAATTATCTCCATTAAAAAAGAATAATTAAATAGGAATGATTTAGAGGTATGAAATACCTAGGCATTTGAATTCCTAAAGTCTGCTCCTGTTATATTAGTATATACTAAACTATTTTTAAAATAATTTAAAAAATCACCAAGACCCAATTATGTGTGATCATTAAAATGCAAAATATCAAAAAATGCAAAAATCACAATGAATTTATTATATATTTAGGAAATAAGCTAAAATATTATCTCATCAAATAGACAAATTTATAATAACTCTGTTTAGTAACTTGGGAATACAGTCCAAAGTGAGTTTTAATTGCCATTCAGGGCTAAATATCCTTAAAGAAAGACTTAAAATTAATAAATATGGTAAGAGAAAATGAGAAGAAAATTTCAGGAAAGTTTCTGAAACTTTGTGGGTTAACAGAATGAACAGCTCAGGGCAAAATGACTTAGTCATATTCTATTTCAACGTGATGTTCTACTCCGACCTGTTTGGCTCCCCCCAGATGGTGCTGCTGTCCTTCTCCAATGGCAAGTCTGTTAAGTGGGATTATCTTCATGGTGGTTTTCTTCATGGAATACCACCGGGATTTCCAGGTGGCCCAAATAATGCCATTATCATAACCATTAGGGGTAGATGTTTTTGAGTAAGTACCACCTGAAACAAAGTATAGATTTGCATATCACCACTCCTGAATCTCCTCCCCTAAGAAAGTCCATAAAGAGCTGTCTGTTATGAAGTCCACTGTCATTTACATCAGATTTATAGTGCTATCTACTAGCTGAAAATATCCATAGAGACTCAAATTCTTGATTTACAATTGACATAAACTTATTATTAAACAAACTTTACATCTGTATTGTGTTTTCTGGCCACACTCATAAGTTAAATGTATTCACTCTTAACAGGGCTAGAGTCCAGCATTTCCCTAATTGGTCTCTCTCCCTAAGCTAAGTCATGCTAGTTTCTGCTATTATGGACCCTCTTCCTGAAAACAGGTTAGAATGGCAGTCATAATTCCTCATCGGTTGGATTCAGGTCATCTGAAATCACAATTTTACTGGAAAATATTGGGCCTCCCAGGTGACACAGTGGTAAAGATCCCACCTGCCAATGCAGAAGACATAAGAGATTTGGGTTTGATCTCTGCATCAGAAAGATCCCCGGGAGGAGGGCATGGCAACCCACTCCAGTATTCTTGCCTGGGCACCTTCCTTGAGAATTTTTTCTAATTACATGGTTTGTTGGTGCAAAGATAAGTTAGGTTTCAAAAACATATTGTGAAAACCAAAAGGTAAATGTATGTAGTTTTAAGAGGATTCCAAGTCACCTCTTGGCTAGGACAGTGCCCTGAGAAGGTAAGATCACTCATTTTCATGGGTGAGGACTTCCCCATGCATACCTGTTGGGGTATTCCAATAGTTTGTCAGTAAGTAAAACCAGTGCTCAGAACTACTCCAGTCTTAGGGCAAACTATAGCCTGCCCTCCCCCTGTGGTAAAATAAGCATCTACACTCCTCAGGCTGGATTCTTCTCCAACTTTCATGGACCTGTAGACTCTCCAATATATCCCTGCCCTTCACTTAATTCCTCTAGACACTGCTCACTGATTCCCTTTGACACAGAGCTCATGGGAAGCTGAGCCAGGCTACTGTGTTAACAGCATAGACATGGCAATGTTAGTCCATCCAGATAATATATAGGGTAAGACTAGAGGAGACACCATAAATCAAAGTATCAACCTTGATGGAAGCATTATGAATATCACTGCATAGTTTGCAGCAGGTGGATTTCCTATAGAGGGGCTAATTTCAGGTATAAGCTAGAATTATCCAATTCTGGCTTAAAATAAAGAACTATATAGCAAGCTCCCAATATCTTTACTAATTATTTCTTCCTTATATTTACTTTTATAAAAATATAGATCATACACAAATTCATGTATTAAGAAAGAAAGCCATACCTTGATAATAAACTCCATTGAGGTGGCCAGCGTGACATTTGTTCATCCACCAACCAGATCCATCCTGTTCGGCACAGTTGCCATCATACTTATCATTGTCACTGTCCCAAGTGCTGAACTGCATGCCATTATGGGAGGTGAAAAACTTGTCACTAGAATCATCGCCAAAATCGTAGCCATCAAACGCATCTCCAGCATCTCCACCAATGAAGTAAGCATATGTCAGGCGGTATTTGTCATTTTCACCTGTCACCTTGAATGAAGCATAATCTGCAGTGCTACAAAGAAGGAATAGAGATCTTAGACCCTGACCCTTATAAGTCATCTCAGAAGTTCCTTCTTTCATAGGACAATTGTTAGGAATTTTAAACTTTGCTTCATAAGTCTGAAATGTGGTCACTGAACAAATTTTTTCACAAATCTGGCATGGGATAACAGGTATGGGGAACAGTCTCAAGGTCATCAGCACCACCCAGGATGGGTCTAGAAGCTTTCAGGACATCCAAGGGAAAACTAAAAACTTCAGCTATCCTGAATGCTTTTTGCCTATAGTATCCTAATAGCTAACCCAGATATACGGATGAACCTAATTTCGCATTTTCCACTTTTATCTCAGCATGTAGCATGTACACCCGGTTCTCATTAACCACATTAATTATCTGAAAGTGAGTGTCCATTAATAAATGCAGCAAGCTGAAAGGAGCTATAGTTCCACTAGTCACTCATACCGTCTAGAGGGTTTTTTCTTTCTGAAGGAAATGTGGGAGTGGCAAGGAGAATTTCCTTGAGCATCACATAAAAGGAGTGATTCCTGTGTACCCTACAAAACATGAACTGTAGGGTCAGAGAGAGATTCTCCCCTGGAAAATAATTGTACATGAAAGCCAGAATTCTATGGAGTGCAGGGAAGAATGGGCCTTGGTGCATAAACAGATTTCTAGAAAACATTGAGCTTCCCTGATCTCCAGGACTTAGGAAATGGAGGATGTTCTCATAGGAGAAGGTCTACTGACCATGGTATTATACTTTCTGGTTAAAAATAAAAATATACATTTGGGCACAGACTATATTTCATCTTGTCATAGACATAACAAGAGGGTTGGATATTGTTTTCAATTTCTATGAGGTATACAACACTTAAAGTGTCCAGACAGCTCTGTGCATAGAAGGAACTCCAGCTCACCAAAGGTGGCAGCTGATTTCTTTGTAAGGTTAGCTCCTGGATTTGATTGACTGGATTTGATTCCCAGTCATTAAACACTGGGAAATCTGAAAAAGCTAGATTACTTTCCATCCAGGATAGCAGCTTAAGATGGTGGGTTATAAGAGGTGAACTACCTGAGTTAAATCCAATGAATGCAAGCTTGGAAAAGTTAATCTGTAAAACGGAATTAATAATAATTCCTGCCTCATGAGCTATTTGGATTTAAGTTATCATTTCATGTGCAATTTATGGTACATAAATGCTCAGGAAATACTAGCTATTGTTTTGTATGATTCCAGGATAAGTGGATTACACCAAAACACTCAGATCCTGCCTGAATGGGACCTAGCACCTTGGACTGCCCAAGAGCCAAACTGACTGACTTCTGGGGAACATAGTTGAATGTGCTCGTCATATCTGTCAGACTGTTTTCCCCATTATTCTGCTGAGAGCTAGAAAGTGCATACTCCAGGGTGTCTCTACAACAAAAGTTAGAAGTCCTTCTTGATAGTACCTGGTTCTGCCATTCCAGTCCTCCAACTGTATTCTTAATACATAAGGGATGGTAGACTGTGTGCTTATCAAATGAATCTTCTCATTTCCCAGCCAAAATTCTGTGTTTCCATTAGGAGACAGATGTCCAAACCCTTCTTTATATTGAATCCAGTTTTTCTTGAAATCCAGACTGCCATCAAGCCTCTAATTACACAATTGCACAGGCAAAAGGAGAGAATGTATTATCAGTGCACATAAGGAAAACATCATAGCCATTTTGTCCAAAATATGGAGGCTATGATTTCATCATTTACCAAGTGACCCTGGGCTAGCTGCCTAAGTTTGCTCACCTGTCTCTTAAATAGGAATAATGATGCTTACTTCTCAGGATAGTTTCAGGGATTACACCAGAGAATGTAAAAGTACCCAAGAACAAGGCCTGGCACATGATAAATTGTAATCTAGTAGTAGTTTTAAAAAGACTCCTATAGGACTTCAGAACATCAGCTTGATGTTGCTGATTCTTGTACTGATGGTTGAAAAGGTCAGCCTATTTATTGCTCAACCTGTGTCTACCAGCTAAGCTCCCATCACTCACTTGCTCTGAGTGCCCCCTGCAGCCTTAGCTGTAACAATGGTCAAACGTAAACAGACTACAAGAGGATTTGCAGTGGATGCCTGGGGCTGGCAAAGGCTACAGAGGGGCCTGGTCATGGAACAGCCTGACTGCACCCTCTGGGGGACACCATCTTCTTGCGATGGGCAGCCCTAGGTCTTGATGTAAATATCGAGAGGTCCCTCTGTCACCATGAGACTGTGATCATGTGCCATCATGAATCTCCTACAGCAGGGCCAGCATAGTAGAGAACCTATCTCAGTACAGAGTGAAATCAGACTATATCCTGACTGTTACTTATTAGTCACATGACCTTGGGCAAGTTATTTAGCCTCTTGTGCCAAGTTTCCTTCTCTGTAAACAGGAATAAGCAGGCCAAAACTACCACAAACGAAAGTTGTGAGTGTCATTGAATTAATGCTTACAAGGTGCTTGGAAAAGTATCTGGCATATGGCAGAACAATTAGGTGTCTATTAAATACACAGGGTGAGGGAAAAATACCTTCTGAAACACAGTCCATCCATTTCCAGACCCATCAATTTCACAGTAGACTAAGAACTGCTGCTTAGCTTTCAGAGGTCTGATAAAGTAAAGTCCACTCTCTTTGGCCCCCTTATTGGCAACATCTTGGCAATCTGAAAAAGAAGAAATTTTTATGGTGGTTTGAAATCCAGGTAAGATTGTGTCAGCCTTGAAAATTTTAACATGTCAGAAACTATTCATATCCTGAGAAGTATTTTCTTATTTCTCAATCATTATTCCTTTCAAAGTAAATTTTCAGCTACTCAAGAAAAGTCTAAGCAATTAGACTGTTTATATTTAATGGCTAGACACTGTCCAATGTATTTGTATACATTCTAATACATAAAATCTCCTTTACTTTTTATATCTGCCCTGATGAACTTAATCTCAATATAAACTTTTCACTTACCTCTCCCAGTTACATCATGTATTTTCACTGTATCTTGACAAGGCTCTTGACACTTTTCTTCAAGCTGGCCCACTTTCTGTTTTAGGTTAATGATTTTTTGATCATTTGAGTTATACATTTCTTGCAAAAATCTACAAGCAAAATAATAAGATAACAGATTATTCTTTTCAGATGAATAATGTTGTATATTCTTTTAAAAATACCACCTTATTTTCTCAAGAATTATTTCCTGACAAATTACTCCATTCTTGGAAAAAGTTTAAAATGATATTAATAAATTGAGGTGAATTAAAATTCTAAGCTTTTTGGAAAAGAAAATAACAAAGTCCTTGCCAATAAACCATATCACTGTAAGTGATCATTCTGATTTTCGTTTCTGCATAAAAGGCAACAGATAATAAAGTACATAAGTGATGAGTCTGATTAAGACAACCTGCTGATTATTCTTAGGACAATATTCTTAGGGAAGGAAAAGCTCTGTTTAGAAATTCACACATGCTGAAGCATTATTCCTTTTCACTTGTGGATTTAACTGAAGATCTATTTATGGACTTCAGTCTATAACTTACATGGGAAAAGTATCTGGGGGATTATCTTACATAAAATAAAACAACAGACATTTTCCCCTTCTTCTTAATGTTTCTGTTTACACCACTTCAGAAAAAAGCTAGGGAAAGTGAGAAATCCTGCTTTTGTAGTTCCTCACAGGACTACTTGTCCATATTCCGAAATGATAGAGAGCTATTACACACATAGACTGCTGTCTCTGAGGTTCTGGATAGACAAACTATTTGACCACTTGTTTCTCTACTGAACCTTGGACATTTTCTGCACTATAGTCTCCTTCAGTCTCAACAATGGGCAATAATAATGCAAATCATAATGCCAATAATGATAATAATAGTATGCCTCTGATACCAAAAAGGTGATAAATCCCTTCTGGGCCACTTCTCAGCCACCATTTATCTCAATTTCTTCTGCTACTTTTAGAATAATTTAGGATAAAAATTGAGGAAGAAACTAAAATTGTGTCTGAGACCCAATGTTCGGAAAGTCTACAAGTTCCTGGGAAGTTGTTAACAGAGACGTTTTGCCTTCAAGAGGAGGGAGGACAACACATAATTGCAGGTTCCACGCAGCAGGTCATTTTACGATGTTTGTCACACAAACTTGTCTCTTAAGGCAAGTTCTTTTTTTCTACTCTTTCAATATAATTTACCAAGATCATTCCTATGTCTCTGCTCACAAATTCCTCACCACCCATTTGTTGACATTTTTATAAAAAGAATTTTATTTTCAACACTCAAATGCCCATCAGTTTGAATTTATGTTGTAAGACAAATGGGAGTGATGACAGTTTGGTAAATCGATCACAAGGCGTTTGAAGACGTCTAAAGTATCTTTCTCTCACATGATCATTAAAAAGTGATCACAATCCAATGCAACTCGTATTACCTACTTCCATCCCTTTCAAGATGGTCAGGCATCACACCAATTAGATACTACAGCTAGAAAAAGATAAAAAGATTACTTCTACCAAAGCTTGGCATACTGAATAAACCCCAGCTCAGTCTTGGAAAGCAAACTAAAACAAAAAAATGCTTACCGAATTGTTGTTTCGTGTGTTGATATCAGTGTTTCATATTTCATAATTTCTTCCATCATCCTCCTGGAATTCTTGGTAGCACTCTCTATGTTACCTGTCATATGGGATCAGAGAGAGAAAAATACATAAGCCAACAGAACCACTAAAATAACAGCAAAAGAACTTCGTAGATGACTCTCTCAGTCAGTGGCGGTTAGATTCTCACTTGGCTTTGATGGTTCATCAGGGTTATAGCTGATTTGGATTGCTTTGACCAGCTCTCTGGCTTCTGATGTTTTGTTCTCAACCTGATATAAGATGCCTTCCAAAGTTCGTAGATCTTTGTCTACACTGGTTTGGTAACTATTCAGGAAATCTGCAATTCCACACGTAGTTGGGCAATAACTACCCTGAAAATACAACAATAGTGTGATTAAAAATCCTGATAAATACAAATAGGTAAAACCTAGACTATGTTTTTAAAAAGTCTAAACTGGCAAATGATATTTGCTAAAGAATCTCTTATAAGGAATAAAAATTCCTCTGCCCAAGTCCAGTTCAAACACAGAGAGAAACATAAAAGCGACTTACAAATCTTTCATCTAAGATGCAGCAGTTGTCTCGGGTAGCAACATACTAGAGGAAGAAAATAGAGAAATTTCACTTGCTTATCAGATATTTTCTTATTTTTAAGCTTTCCGTTTAAAACAAATACATTTTGTAAACAGCACACTTACTGCCAGGCATGCTGAAGAAAGCAATGAAAGAATGTAGAAGATTACACTCGGAGGGTGCAAGGACCAACTCATGGTGTCGGCGGGCCCGGGGCTCCGAGCCTGGAATGTCAGAACTGTAACTCTTGGGGCTTCAGTTGTCCCTTTATTTAAGCTCCAAGGACTGTAGGACCGCCAGTGGCTGAAGCTGATCACGGGGCCTTCTTACCAGAAGGGCGGAACGTCTTTCCCGTCTCTTCCTCATCCTGGCCCCGGACCAATGTTCAATCAGGTTCCTAGATACTGCACCCGGGTCTAAGCTCCTCCTTGTTGGCCCAGCTCAATGCTCCACCCGGGAAGCCAACTCTCTGCAAAGGCTAGTGAAGCATTGACCGTCGCTAGGAGGAGGGAGAGGGGCCCGGAGGCTGCATGATGCAACCACTTCCAGGACAGATAGAGCAAACACACACACCGCTGACCTCGGCCAGGACAAACTGCCCCTGCCTTCAGATGGAGCCTGGTACCATAACCCAAATACCCCAAATTACCGCAAGTCAATTCTGAGACGGGGGGGATGAGGGAACACCAGTATTTTTAACCTGTGCCAATGACAGGTGAAAACTTTGCCTTCCACCAGGTCTCAATATGTCACTATTACAAGGAATGAATGCCTGACCCACTGCTTTGGCCATTTTTCTTTTTCAAAAATTGAAATATGATTAATATATAGCATTATATTAGTTTCAACTGTACAAAATAATAATTTGATATTTCTATATATTACAAAATGATCATCACAATATAGTTAGCATCGGTCAGCACACATAGTTGCAAAAACCTTTTTTTTCTTGCAATAAGAACTTTTAAGACCTACCCTCTTAGCAGCTTTCAAATATGTAATACAGTGCTCTTAACCATAATCACCATGCTGTACATTACATCCCCAGGACTTACTTACTTTAAAGCTTGAAGTCTGCATCTTTTGACACCCTTTACTCAGCTGTTGATTATTTTCGTAGACTCTCAGTTTGCAGTGGGCTTTTTTTTTTTTTCCAGATGGTTGCCTGAGGACACATGCCCCCTTCATTTATTTTATTTTGTTAACCATTTAAAAATGTTGATTTATTCATTGGCTGCTCTGGGTCTTTTCTCTGGCAGCAGTGAGCGGGGGCTACTCTTTAGTTGCGGTGCATGGGCTTCTCATCTGGGTGGCTTCTCTTGTGGAGCACAGGCTCTAGGGCGCAAAGGCTTCAGTAGTTCCAGTGCATGGGCTTGGTAGTTGCAGTCCCCAGGCTCTAGAGCACAGGCTCAGTAGTTGTGGAGCACAGGCTTAGTTGCTCCGAAGCATGTGGGATCTTCCCGGACCAAGAATAGAACCTATGTCTCCTGCACTGGCAGGTGGATTCTTTACCACCGATTACCAGGGAAACCCATTTTATTTTTTTAAGTATAATTTACAATGTTGTGTTAGTTTCAGGTGTACAGCAAAGTGATTCAGTTATATATATATACATGTATATATATACAAAATTTAAAAATAATTTGAAAGTGTGTCTATATGTATGTATGCATGTTCAGATTCCCATTATAGGTTGATATAAGATATTGAATATAGCTCCCTGTCCTATACTAAAAACCTTTGTTGGTTATCTATTTTATAAACAGTAGTGTGTATATATTAGTCCCAAACTCCTAATTTATTTCTCCCCTTCCTCCATCCCCTTTAGAACCCATAAATTTGTTTTCTATATTGTGAATCTATTTTTGTTTGGTAGCTAAGTTCATTTCCATCATTTCTTAGATTCTGCATACAAGTGATATCATATGTGTCTTTCGGGCTTACTTCACTTAGTAGAATAATCTCTAGACATTATTTCATTTTTCATGGCTGAGTAGTATCCCATTGTGTGCATATGCTGCATCTTCTTTATCCACTCACCTGCTGATGGACAGTGTGATTGTTTTCATGTCTTGTCTATTATAAATAGAGCTGCTGTGAACATAGGGGTGCATGTATCTTTTCATATCATGGTTTCCTCCAAATATATGCCCAGGAGTGGCATACATTTACATTCTCACCAACAGCACAGTGAGCTTTTGAGCTCAGCTCCTCCCTTTGTCTAGAAGTATCAGCTGGTGTAGCACCATACCTGCTGCAGATGGGAAACAAGTCAGGAGCCTATTTTGTTTTTCCTGAGGTTCCAGCTCGTTACTTCAGAGCAAAGCCTGACTACAGGAGGCAGGGGCTAGAAAAATCCATGTTGCATATACTGACTAGGAGCGTAACTGGAGGAAAGGGGGCAAAAACTAGGCAGGAGCTGTCCTTTTCACTCTGACCCTCAAGTTTCCTTGTATATTGGGACAGTATGTTTATTATCATCTCCAATTAATAATTTATAATTATGTACTATCATTATTACTCCTTTTAATATCCCTCATTTCATTCTCTGAAACAAGCTTACCGCAAATTTTCATTATATATTTAGTGGGAGAAATACATCTAAATTGAGATAAATACTAATACTTCAATGTCTAATCCTAAATCTTTACAAAGAAATAGTTGTTTTGACTTGAAACAAAGATAAATGCTCCTACTGGGTAAATAATAATTATTGTAACAAAATGAATACATTAAAACCAGATGTGTTGCCTTTTCCTTCCTCCTTAATAGTTACCCTCTCTGATTTACCAATCATTGTCAATCACATCACCAAACATCAGCCAATTAAAGCCACACAGTCTTCATTATCCTCCTGGTTTATTCATCTCATCAGTTGTTGAAACTTATTATTAAAACTGCTTTCTCATTGTCACTTCTGTTTTATTGCTGTTTTCTATTTCCATTGCCAATATGCTAAGAGGGCCAGTTTATTTCTTGTCTAGACTGCAAATAGATGGGAAACAATGGAAACAGTGAGAGACTTTATTTTCTTGGGCTCCAAAATCATTGCAGATGGTGACTGCAGCCATGAAATTAAAAGATGCTTGCTAGTTGAAAAAAAAAAAAAAAAAAGGCTATGACCAACCTAGACAGCATATTAAAAAACAGAGACGTTACTTTGCTGACAAAGGTCCATCTAGTCAAAGTTATGGTTTTTTCAGTAGTCATGTATGGATGTGGGAGTTGAACTATAAAGAAAGTTGAGCACCAAAGAATTGACGCTTTTAAACTGTGGTGTTGCAGAATACTCGAGAGAGAGCCTTGGACTGCAAGGAGATCCAACCAGTCAGTTCTCAAGGAAATCAGTCCTGAATATTCATTGGAAGGACTGATGCTGAAGCTGAAGCTCCAATACTTTGGCCACCTGATGCAAAGAACTGACTCATTGGAAAAGACCCGGATGCTGGGAAAGATTGAAAGCAGGAGGAGAAGGGGACGACAGAGGATGAGATGATTGGATGGCATCACTGATTCAATGGACTTGAGTTTAAGTAAGCTCCAGGAGTTGGTGATGGACAGGGAAGCCTGGCCTGCTGCATTCCAAGGGGCCGCAGAGAGTCGGACACGACTGAGTGACTGAATTGACTGAGACTGCTTGTGCACACTGTCTGTTAACTGATTTCCCTTCCTCTTCAATGGCCTCCTGCTCTAAGCCTGTTGTCACACTGCAGACAGATTCATCTTCCTGTAAATGTAGCTCTGATTATGATATTCACCTGCACAAAAACCTTTCTATCTCCCATCACAGTGAAAGTAAACATAATAGACATCCCTTCCTACCACTGCTACTTTTTCTCTCTTGATTCTATTTCCTATACTCTCTGGTCTGGCCAGACTGAATCACACAACATCCTTAACGTAAACCATAGTGTCCCATCTCTCAGATATGTTTCCTTTTTTATACACTTCTCCTGCAGTCTGGATTGCCTTCACATACACTCCTGCATCTCTGGCTGTGTATTCATTCCTACTTCCCCAAAACTTGGAGAAGAGCATGGCAACCCACTTCAGCATATTTGCTTGGAGAATTCCATGAACCAAGAAACCTGGCAGGCTATAGTCCATGGGATCACAAGGAGTTGGACATGACTGAGAATCTACTATTATTACTACTGCTCCCCCAAACCAAAACCCAAGCTCTGGAGGCCAGCTTCTCCTCTTTAATAGCATTTCAGCAACCTATACATGCTGCATCCACCTTATTAGATTGTAAATACTAATATCCATTTTATGGCAATAGCCATAAAAATATTATGTATGTATGCTTTAGTTGCTTAGTTGTGTCCAACTCTTTGGAACCCCATGAATTATAGCCTTCCAGGCTCCTCTGTTCATGGAATTCTCCAGGCAAGAATACTGGAGTGGATAACCATTCCCTTCTCCAGGGGATCTTCTCAAACCAGGGATCAAACCCTAGTCTCCTGCATTACAGGCAGATTTTTACCATCTGAGCCACCAGGGAAGCCCCTATAAGTGTGTTAAACATTCCATAATGATTTGATAACACTAAATTGAATTGGTCTGGAAGTAGGTCTTTAAAGTTTGCATTTCTAATAACACTTAAAACTTCCAAATTCTAAATGCAAATGACTTTGGCAAGGGTAATTAGGTAAAGGGAAATGAATAATCAATGAGAAAGTAGCTATTGATAAGATGGATATATATAAATTATTAATTAGAAACCAATAGCCATCTTCTATAAAGGAACAGCTAGTGAAAATACACAATGGAAGAAAAAATGTACTTATATATATAATTTGTACCACACACACATACACATACAACTAGATAAAATATCTAAGGAGAAATTAACAAGAAATAAACAAGATTGATATTATTAAAAATTCCAAACAATGCTATCAGGATATAAAATAAGAGCTGGTGAAAATTAAAATCATGCTCTATGTCTAAATAAAGAGATTCAATAAAACTGTCAATTATTTCTGTGATAGTTTAGAACTGTATTGATATTATAATAAGGCTAAATTTGATTTTGTTGTTGTTGTTCTTTCTCCTTTTCTTCCTTTTTAAAAAAGAGTTAGGTACGATGTTTCTAAAGTGCAATGAAAAAAAGAAAATTATCTTGGAAAATTCTAAACAAGAAGAAAAATGAGGGCAAAACTATCTCTCAAACATTAAAGCATGTTATTAATCCATAATTTTTAAACAATGCAATACTGGACCATGGTAGGTAGATAGATAAATATTCTTCAGATATAGGCCTAAATATATGTTGGTGTTTAATATGATCAAGTTGACATTGCATAGGGGATGATAGAAAAAAATTATTCAGTATATGGCATTAGTATGGTGTTAGCATAATTGGGAAGTTATCTGCAATGAACTGCAGGCTGATTCTTTTATTTTTTATTTGAATTAATTTATTTTAATTGGAGGCTAACTACTTTACAATATTGTAGTGGTTCTGCCATACATTGACATTCCACCATGGGTGTACATGTGTTCCCCATCCTGAACACCCCTCCCACCTCCCTCCCCATCCCATCCCTCAGGGTCATCCCAGTGCACGAGCCTTGAGCACCCTGTTTCATGCATCGAACCTGGACTGGCGATCTGTTTCACATATGGTAATATACATGTTTAATGCTATTCTCTCAAAGCCCAAGAGGAGAGAGCATTTCTCTCCTAGATAAGAGAGTAATTTAGGTGGAAAGGCCACTTATCACAGATGAAATGATATTAGGACCAGTCGACTTGCCCTCATGAAGAGCTGTGCATCTTACCAGTAAGCATGTTGGGCAGAGCATGTTGTCATTGAGATTCTTTTTGCTGAAGACCATAAAATATCAACTTACTGAATTTAAGGTAACAATTTATACACACACACACACACACACACACAGAAGTTGCTCAGTCATGTCCGACTCTTTGCGACCACATGGATTGTAGCCCACCAGGCTCCTCGGTCCATGGGATTTTCCAAGCATGAATACTGGAGTGGGTTGCCATCTCCTTCTCCATTTATAACTTCAACAATTATAAATTTATAACAATTTATAACTTCACACTAACTATATATATATATATATAGTATATATAATATAACTTCATATATACAAGGTTAATAAACACTTAAATTGGAGAAACTGGAAATTTTTATATAATTTTGGAAGTGTAGTATATTCTGGTTTGGGGCTGACTTGCCTTAGGATCAAATATGTGTTATCACAGTTTTGCAGAAAAGGCTTGTTTTCTTTTTCTCACCAGACTCTAAAGTCCTGAATCAGAGTCCTATCAGATAAGATGCTCTCTGAGGGAAAATGACCAGCAGTGACTCAGTGACCTGCACTGGCCTTGCATCCAGGCACTTGGGTTTTATTAAATTTTAACTACTTGTTGTCTTCCATGTTTGGGATACATTTTTTCCCCTCCGATAAAGTATAAATGATTAATGAATTCCAGGAAAGAAGAATATTTCTTAAATCAAATTTCTTCTGTATCCCAGTTAATTTTCTGAGAAAATAGCATAGGCAATATTTAAGCCAAAATAATCATTTTGTTTAATTCAGAGGTCAATGGGCTTGCTTATTGATTTAATAATTTCCCAAATCCCCTATCATCCGATTATTTATACTCTGATTTAAAAATAGAAGATCTATTGCTAATGATCTTCATGTACATTGATCATTCACTCTATGAGTTCCCTTTTCTCTTTTGTTCATCTCTGCTCCAAATTGTTTGTTGAATTTGAATTGGGTTATGTAAAGCTAAATTTAAGATGTCCTAACCTGTGACACATGTTATAGGCCTGAAAGAATAATATAGAGAACCACTGATTTTGAGAATCTTCCTTATATTTGATGTCATGCTACAGTTTAGTTGATGATGTTTTTTTTTTTATTTTTTAAATTTTATTTTATTTTTGAATTTTACATAATTGTATTAGTTTTGTATTATCTGTCATTTAATCCTCACAACACGCTTGAAAGTAGATCTGATTATCTGCATCTTATGAATGAGGGAGAGTCTTTGGGAGGTTGTGGTGATACACACGAGGTCATTGTGGCACATGGAGTTCCAAACCCACGGGTCCAGTACCTGTGCTCTTAACCATGACTGCAAGTATAACCATGAAGTGCTTATTTTTATTTTATTTTTTAACATTTTAATTAGAGGATAATGGCTTTACAATGTTGTGTGGGTTTCTGCCATACAACAACGTGAACCAACCGTAAGTATACATACATCCCTTCCCTCTGGAGCCTCCTCCCCAACCCCTATCCCACCTCCCCCCCTCCCACCATCCCACCCATCTAGGTCAAGCAGAGCACCAGGTTGAGCTTACTGTCTTGTAAAGCAAATTCCCACTAGCTATCTATTTTACACATGGAAAAGTGTATATTTCATTGCCACTCTCAATTTCTCCCACCCTCTCCTTCCCCCACTGTGCCCACAAGTCCATTCTCTACACCTGTGTCTCTATTCCTCTCCTGCAAATAGGTTCATCAGTACCATTAATGAAGCACTTTTTAATCTAAGGTGATATACAGATATAAAATGTTATCATGAGAATCAAATTTATTCATTGTTAGAATGGTTTGCTGGTGGAGTTTATGGATTTTAAAAATTAATGTGTATATGCATATGTATTAGAGAAGAAAATGGCCACCCACTCCAGTATTCCTGCCTGGAGAATCCCATGGACAGAGGAGCCTGGCAGGCTGCAGTCCACGGGGTCGCAAGAGTCAGACACAACTGAGGGACTCCCCAGCAGCAGCATGCATGTGTCTGTGTGATTGTGTGAACATGTATTTACATCTCTTTTACCTGTCTACCTAATCTGCCTATCTATCTTCTTCTCTGGGTTAGGAACGAGGTTGGCTTTTACTGTCTCTTAAACCTGGATTTTAGTTATCTTATAATTGCATTTGTATTTTCAGTCCAAGGTTAAAAGGAAGCAGTTTTTCAATGCTGACCACATGGTTCAAGTAAATAGGACTTGATGAATTGAATTCTTTCAGTAGCTTAAAGGAAGATACATCAGTTGAGTGGTCCAAAGAAACTCAAATCAATGCTGACAATGATAAGTCTATTTTTCTAACGTTAAACCATTTCCAGATCTAAGCTAAATTTACAGCCTTACTCTTTAGAATTGGATTTCCTCAAAATAGCAAAAAGAAATAACTTGTTGACACTGTTGAAAATCAGTCCAACTTAATAGTTAAAATATACCACTAAGGGGAAAAAGTTATCTGTTAGAATATTTGCTTAGTTTATAAAAATAGCCCAAGGAAAGTGAAAACGAAATTTTTTCCTTGTCTATGAACAACGTGCTTTTAGTTTCACTTTGTAAATTAAAGACAGAAAAACAAAGTGAGACAGGTAATACAGAGTTCTCCCTGAGGGTGGGGTAGCAGTCACAGACTGCGTTTTGAGCTTCTTAACTTTTCAAAGAAAGTTTCACTGGATGTGTCCATGGCAGCATATGGCTGAGTGCAGGGGTGTTCACAAAGTGCTATGGCTGGGATATAAGAAATTAAGCACTGAGTGGGTTAAGAGATGATTATCCTAATTGGAATTACATCAAGAGCCCGAAAATGGCCAAGAATCAGCCCTTTTTAATACTGACTGGAGATAAAGGAACGTGCTGAGGCCGCCCTGGATTGACACAAAATGGAATGGAGAAGAAGTTAGATTTAAGCCTTTGATGTGCCAACTTGGTCCCTGACTGCATTCCTGGTTGGTTGGTTTGTTTCTATCTTCATGAAATTTGCAATTTGAGGTCCCTTGCCCTATGAGAAGGCAATGGCACCCCACTCCAGTACTCTTGCCTGGAAAATCCCATGGACAGAGGAGCCTGGTAGGCTGCAGTCCATGGGGCCACTAAGAGTCGGACACGACTGAGCAACTTCACTTTCACTTTTCACTTTCATGCATTGGAGGAAGAAATGGCAAACCACTCCAGTGTTCTTGCCTGGAGAATCCCAGGGACGGCGGGGCCTGGTGGGCTGCCGTCTATGGGGTCGCACAGAGTCGGACACGACTGAAGCGACTTAGCAGCAGAAGCAGCAGCCCTATGAAAGAAATTTCACCATAATTTTCATTTTTCTGTTTGAGAAACTCTGATCATTTTGTCCAATAAATTATCTTTGGAGAAAAACAATGATCTATTCCCAAAGAAGAAGAGAAGGTAAGAAGAATGCTGTCAGATCAACAAAATGATTCATCTTCTCCTACTTAATGCCCACATTTACTTTAAGCTCCTATCTTGAATGAGGGCAAATAAACATTTGCAAGACGTGTATCTTTGTTTTAAATTGTAACTACTTAGGTCAGTTTACCACCTTACTGTGATTGCGCTTTAGTCCTTCCTGTTCAAAGTTAAGTCCTTAAAGAATACACTGTGTATAAAGGCTAACTCCTTATTGGCATTTTGAAGGACCTTGCTTCACCCCTGAAAGGTGACATGGTTCCTACACTTCTTCAAGCAGAGATTGCTGTGTATGTTTTTACCTTGAGTGTGGGAGCAGCGACCTCTGATCAGTAAATAAAGATATGATTTGTAAACACCCAAATATTTGCTGAATGTTTTGCAAGGAAGACTAGAGTGTAAACCACACTCCTGGTTGATAACAGTTGTGCCTGCAGGACTAACTGGGCCCTATTCATCAAGAAACAAAATAAGTCAACATTCAGAACACTGTGTTTCATATTTCACAAAGAACACAGAGGAAATTCCATTTACCAAGATCCAGAAAACTAATTGCTTAATCACACAAGCATCTAGGTCTGAAACTACCCAATATTCTTACCTCAGCACTTCCTGTGGATCTCACTCGATTTGCTATATTAAGTCAACTTTTTTGATATTTAATTCCACATCGTCTCATTGTGGATGTGGAAGGCCCCTTCCTCAACCCCTTCATGTCTTCCTCATGTGGTAAACTGCCTCTGGATCTGACACCTGGACCATATAGAATCATTCTAGGAAAATTCCTGAAATAATGCTTGATCAGATATTCACCCCCAAATTTGGTTAAAAGGTCACTAAACATTTCCCATGATGCTCCTCTGCTGGCTCCCAGACCAAACGCTTGTTGAGCAAGTACTATATGCCAGACCCTCCTTGTCCAACACAATAAGCAAAATAGACAAAACTCTGCTTTCAGGAAGTTTACCCTTTCCTGGAGAGAATGAGGCAATAAACAACACATTATGAAATGCTGAAAACAAAAACTGAAACAAGCGTCAGTGCTGGTTGCCGTCTGGTGATCCAGGAAGCACTCTGCTGGGTGCTGCGACTTTGCTGGGTTTGTGGTAGGCGAGTCGCAAAGTGCATGGCTGGCTCACCACTGACACTTGAAGGCCCCAGGAAGGTGGGTGGTTTGGGGACAACATACATAATTTTTTTTTAACTTGGGATTGTCAGAAATTTGACAAGACAGCTAGGTGACAGAGTGAGAATAAAGTAGAGGAAACTTGTAAAAGTTAGTCCCCAAACACCACGAAGTCCATCTATCCACATCTGCTCACGAGTGTCATGTCTGGGATCATGTCTAATGACACCATTTGCCTTATCAAAACCTTCTAAGGACTCCTTGAGTGTGTGTCAAGTCACTTCAGCGTCTGACTCTTTGTGACCCTCCACCAGGCTTCTCTGTCCATGGGATCTTCCTGTCAAGAGTACTGGAGTGTGTTGCCATGCCTTCCTCCAGGAGAATCTTCCCAACCCAGGACTGAACCTCGTCTCATAGTCTCTTGCATTGGCAGGTGGAGTCTTTGCCAATGGCCACCTGGGCCACCTGGCAAGCTCAGAAGCCAAGGATATGAGCTCCTAAGACAGGTTTTAGGAAACAACCCTTGGGAGAGAATTATGAAATCAAATGACACAGTTGAGGTGACTAAAGTAGTGTTATAAAGCAATTTAATGGTGTAAGGATAATATTTTATTTCTTTATTAAGCACTCAGAATTTCTTCTACATGACTTTTTCTTTAGAATGCTACTTAGATTTTTGTTTTATTTTGTTTAAAAACGCAGATGCCTCAGCTTCGTTTCAAATATACTGAATCAGTGTAGCAGGGTGTGGACCCCAGGAATCTGCATTTCATTAACAAGCTTCCCCAGATGATTACTAGGCCCAGAAAAGGAGGAAAATTCCTGACTAGTGCTGGGCTGCAGAATAATCACACTGGCTTTACATAAGGAGGCCCGATTTCTACTCTACAATCTTAAAGCTCACATAATTCCTCTTTGTTATATTGGGTTGGCCGAAAAGTTTGTTCAGGCTTTTTTGTAAGATGCAATGAAAAACCGGAAAAAACTCTTTGGCCAACTCATTTTATTCAAGACACACGAAACCATTTATTGTGACAAGAAGAATAAAACATCAAACTACTTCAGATTCTTCTATTTAAGTTAAAATAAGATTTTTGGTAATTAAATTTATTGATATGTACTGCTCTATGAGTTTTGCTTCAGTGCTGCCGCGGGAACGAAAAGTAAACTGGCGCCAAGTCCAAGGCCTTTGCACAGTGCAAGAGTCCTTGTACGTACAAAGGATTCAAGAAACAGTTTCAAGACATGCAAGCACTTTAAAGAATAGACTAGAGAGGATTTAGGGAAGGATCGAATTGGGAGGATGTGGAGGGGAGAAAAGGATCACAAATAATAACTTTGAGGAATAGAGGAGATGGGGGACCATTAACAGAAATAAGAAAATGAGAAGGAGGAAGTGGTTTAGGGCAGAGAGGAGACCGGGCACAATTTCCAATGCTTTACATCTGAGCAGCTGCAACAGCCTTGGAACTCTGGAGTCAGAGCTTTGGGAACGAAAACTGATGTGGAGTTAATGGTAGGCAATGAGAGTTTCCCAGAAGAAAATGCGGTGTGAAAATAAAAGGGCCTGGAAACAGAACCTGGACCTGAATTTAAGGCTATCAGGACAGACAGATAAAGAAAGAATGGTTCTATGCCCGCCTCACTCCCCAATCCTACAGACCCCAAACATGTTCAAATCTCCAAAGTGAAATCCCTTGGACTAACTTCACCTTTTTATCTGGACTTGGAATACTTTTAAATTAAAACATAATGAACAATATTATATAGAGAGAACCTTTTCTGTTGGATAATACAGCCAGTGATACAGAATGAGTCGTGCAGTAGTCATTTCACTTATTTGGTGTCCTATGGAGCCAGGAGCAGGTAGACTGGTCTAGTGTATGGATTTTGTTTTGTTTTCCAAAAATTAAATACATGTATTGAATTTCCTGAAGGGCCTGGGGGAATCTGTTGGATTGCACAGTGAATGGGCTTAATATCACACATGTTATTATAAACGTCCATGATGTGGAAGGGCTTGCTAGAGCTGTGACCAGATATAAGGAATTTATGTACTTTCTTTTCAGGCCCTAGGGTGGAAGGCAGGCCCTCTCGGATGTGCAATGTAACAGAGCCGCCTGCTGGTGAAACTGGACAACAACAAGCACGCTGGTGTGGACACGCCACTCAAACTGCCTCATAGATACTGTAGGTACAATATCCTCCGGCCCATTCCTTCTGTATGTATATTATTTGTTGTCTGAGTGTAAGATTTCTCTGTTTTTGTGCTGACGAAGGGATGGCGAGGCAATAACCGTCATCAGCCATGTTGAGACCAGCATTCAAAGTGGGTCCTCCAGTCAGAACCCTGGATCCAGAATTCGGGTGTGCACCGTCAGTCTGGGTCTGCTGGAGCTGTGCCTGCTGGCTGTGTTTGGCTGTACTTCCTACTGGGTCTTAGGATACTACATAAATAAGCTGAAGATGATGCCCGTATATTGGCTCCTGGCTTGTTGTGAAGACAACAGTCTGGGATCCATGAATTCAAAAGCCTGTTGATTCCCAAGCCAAATTTTCATATTTACAGCATACTCAGCTGTTTTAAACACAGTCTCAGTTCAGTTCAGTTCAGTCGCTCAGTTGTGTCCAACTGTTTGTGACCCCTTGGACTGCAGCATGGCAGGCTCCCCTGTCCGTCACCAACTCCTGGAGTTTACTCAAACCCATGTCCATTGAGTTGGTGATGCCATCCAATCACCTCATCCTCTGTCGTCCCCTTCTCCTGCCCTCAATCTTTCCCAGCATCAGGGTCTTTTCAAATGACTCAGCTCTTTGCATCAGGTGGCCAAAGTATTGGAGTTTCAGCTTCAGCATCAGTCCTCCAATGAACATCCAGGACTGATCTCTTTAGGATGGACTGATTGGATCTCCTTGCACTCCAAGGGACTCTCAAGAGTCTTCTCCAACACCACAGTTCAAAAGCATCAATTCTTCGGCACTCAGCTTTCTTTATAGTCCAACTCTCACATCCATACATGACTACTGGAAAAAACATAACTTTGACTAGATGGACCTTTGTGGGCAAAGTAATGTCTCTGCTTTTTAATATGCTGTCTAGTTTGGACATAGCTTTTCTTCCAAGGAGCAAGCCCCTTTTAATTTCATGGCTGCAGTCACCATCTGCAGTGATTTTGGAGCCCCCAGAAATAAAATCTCTCACTGTTTCGATTGTTTCCCCATCTATTTGCTATGAAGTGATGGGACCAGATGCCATGATCTTAGTTTTCTGAATGTTGAGCTTTAAGCCCACTTTTTCACTCTCCTCTTTCACTTTCATCAAGAGGCTCTTTTGTTCTTCGCTTTCCACCGTAAGGGTGATGTCATCTGCGTATCTGAAGTTATTGGTATTTCACCCAGCAATTTTGATTCCAGCTTGTGCTTCATCCAGCTTGGCATTTTGCATGATGTTCTCTTGCATATAAGTTAAATAAGCAGGGTGACAATATACAGCCTTGACATACTCCTTTCCCAATTTGGAAACAGTCTGTTGTTCAATGTCCAGTTCTAACTGTTGCTTCTTGACCTGCATACAGATTTCTCAAGAGGGAGGTCAGGTGGTCTGGTATTCCCATCTCTTTAAGAATTTTCCACAGTTTGTTGTGATCCACAGAGTCAAAGGCTTTGGTGTAGTCAAATACAGCCTAGATGAGCAGATTTTTAAATGTTTAGAAATGGCCTGCTTTGCATATCCTGAGAAACTGCATCCGGCATCTGAGAGCCACAGAGAAACTATGGAGCTCTTAGAGACCTTGCTGGCAGGTACCCTTTGGTAGAGCCTGGAGGCAGCGACTCCCAGAGGCCCTGCTGAGCGCCCTCATCTAGAAGTGTAAGTCCATCCCCACCCCTCTCCCTGAGAGTTCCTTTACCTTCTTACTCTGCGGGGTGGTTCCATGCCGCCATAGCCTCTGAGGGTCCATAACTTCTAATTCCCCTCCTCGCCTTCTGGATACAAACCTATCAAAGTGTTGCTCCAAACTTTTGCTTTTATCTTTTCCCCTGATCAGCCCCTCAGTATCCCTGGAACTCACTATACTGAGCAAATAGGCCTTTCCTGGGCGGGGACAAAGAGAGGAGCTTCGTAAATGGACACAAACCAAGTTGTTACATGGTCATAGTCATACACATCTTCTGTACTTCCTCTTTGATTGCTTTTGTTCCCCTTCAGAAAGCAAAACTGTTTCCCAAATATGAGCCTGGAGGGCTTGGAGGTACTGGCTATCCCTTCTCAGGAGCGTCCTGAGGCCGGGCCTCAAAGGGGACAGAAACTCAGAGTGCAGCTGCTCTAAACATGCTATGCATTCCTCAGGGAAGAGATAGGTAGGATGTCTTGTCCATGGGTGGTTGGTCGTGTCTGACTCTTTGTGACCCCACAGACTGTAGACTGCCAGGCTCCTGTGGCCATGGAATTTTCAAGGCAAGAATATTGGAGTAGGCTGCCATTTCCTCCTGCAAGGGGTTTTCCCCAACCCAGGACTTGAACTTGAGTCTCCTGCATTGGCAGGAGGATTTACCATGGAGCTATCTGGGACTCATCTAACTCTGCATTTGGTCAAGGGTGCCTGTGTTCTCAGCATCTCTAGTGGAGTTTAGGAATGTTGGAGATGCTTGAAGAGAAAGTCCAGACCAGCATTAAGTCTAAGAAAGGGCATGAATGACTGAGTCTAAAACCCAGGGGCTCAGGTCATGAAAGCTTCACACACTTTGGAGACAATTCATTCTATCTCCTCATGGCTAAATGTATAAAAATAGCTTCTCTCTTCTTGTGGTTAGTTAAGAATCAGACTCAGGGGAACCAGTCCAGTCTTGCCTGCACCACTTACTAGCTCTGTGATCCTGGACAGTTCCTTAGCCTGTGTTTACATTTCTTTGCCTGTAAGATTGAGAAATAATAGTACTCACCTTGTATATTTGTTGTGAGGATTAAGTAAGATCTTAGTTCATTTTTTTTTTCCAACTGAGGCAGTGTAATGTGAGAGCTGAGAGTACGGACACTGAAGCCAGACCCTCTGGCTTTAAATCTCAGCATTATAAGTTATAGCTGTTGTGACCGTGGAGAAGTTACTTTTTTCCTGTGTCTCAGTCTCAACTGTAAAATGGGGATAATTACAGTATTTATCTCATACCTGCTAAGTGCATGCCTGTTAACTGGCTTCAGTCATGTCTGGTTCTTCATGACACTAAGGATGGTAGCCTGCCAGGCTCCTTTGTCTATGGGATTCTTCAAGCAAGAATACTGGAGTGGATAGCCATGCCCTCCTCCGGGGGATCTTTCTGACCTAGGGACTGAACCTGAGTCTCCTGCATTGGCAGGAGGGTTCTTTACCACTAGCCTGGGAAGCCCCATTCATCTCACGGGGCTGTTTTATTTAATGTGCTAATAAATGTAAAACATTTAAAGAAATGTCATAAAAGCTGGTTTTTATTATAAAGTAAATGAAGCTATTAGAACAGTTTCTGGTAAATAGTAAGAACTCAATAAATGTTGACTTGTATTATTAATCACATAATTGTCTAGATAATCCATAGATTTTATTAATCATCCTATAAAGAAGGGAGGCCTGGTTTCTGTTTTTACTCCTTCTAACTTGAACTCTTGCTTTGCTAAATTCAATCTAAGAAGAGAGCACCACTGGACTTGAAAGAAAAGCGAATTAATGGAAATAAAACAAAAGATTAAGTTTAAAAAGAGAGACTGGCTCCCCTTTGTTTGTTCACTAACAATTAACTAGATTGCGACTCCTGAACGTGGTTCTTTCCCATCCTTTTCAGTACCTAGGAAAGAACGTTTGCGGTCATCATGTGCCCCGCAGGCTTTGATCAGACGGTATTTATAACTATCGGAAAACGAAGCAAACAAAACAGGTTCTTCACCGTCCTGTCTAGAGAAACAAAGCTGGCCTAAATACAGTTCTCTAGCTCCTTGGAAAAGACGTTGTTGTTTTTCAGTCAGTAAGTGGTGTGCGACTCTTTGCGACCCCATGAACTGCAGCACGCTAGGCTCCCAGTCCTTCACTATCTCCCGTAGTTTGATCAAACTCATGTCAATCGAGTCTGTGATGCCATCCAGCCGTCTTACCCACTGTGGTCCCCTTCTCCTCTTGCCCTCTATCTTCCACAGCATCAGGGTCTTTCCCAATGAGTGGCTCTTGGCATCAGGTAGCCAAAAAAAAGTTGGGGGCTCCCATATATTTATCTTGTTTGATTTTTTTTTCCTTCTCAAACTCAGAATTTGGAAGGGAATGGGGAGTGCAAGGAGAAACTTTAACTTTTCGGCGCAAACTTCAAAAACAGAAGGAAAGAGTTGAGCCAGCAACCCTAATCAACGTTTTGCATTGATGGTTGGACCTGATCTCCAAGTGTTCCAACGCGGGGCCTCCGGGCCGGGCTGGGCGCTGTGGCGCTAGGCCAGTAGGGGGCGCGCGGGAGCGGAGGCCCCACGGGGCGGCCGTGCGCGCGCGGGGCCGCGCGGCTGTGGGCTTCCGCGCGCGCGACGAGCGGAGCGTGGACGCTGCGCCGGCTTCGGCGACCCTCCGGCCCGGAATTGAGCTTCCCCAGGCGGCCACTTCGGCCGCGGGGCCGCGGAGACTGGGCGCCCGGGCGGAGGCAGGGGACCGGCGAGCGCAGGAGGGCCCCGCCTCGCCGTATGCAGTGCGCCGGACTGCGCCTCCGCTTTCTGGGGAGACGGGGCGGTGTCAGGTAACCTCACTCACCGCGCCCGGCGGCTGCGTCCTCGCAGCGGCCCCGAAAGGAGAGGCGGAAAGGGAGGGCGCCGAGTCAGCTGCAGTCGCAGCTCCGGTCTGGGCCCCGTTGGTGGTGCTTGGACTCTGCCAAGCCAGAGCCCCGCCAGGCTTCCCGCTCCAGAGGAGGCTCGGCCCGGGGGCTCTCGCGCATCCCCTCCCTGGCCAAGTGTCCGCCTTTCCCGGCCTGGATGGTCAATCCTCCGTCCCCACTTCGTGCAGCTCCTTTGGAAATCTCTGCTCTTCGCTTTGGAAATCTTCACTTCCTAGTCTGCAAAATCGTTCAGCAGATGTGGCAACAGTGGATTCCTTAAAGGAATTGGGATTGACTACTGGGAGTTGAGTTTGAGGGGGGAATAGGAACTGTTTGCACCTGAATGGTTTAGGAGTTTCTTGTGCCTTTGGCCCCCTAAAAAATTGTTTGAATTATTAAAATTGAAAGTGAAAATGTATCCTCTCTCTATCCCCCTTTGTGAGCACCTTGATAAGTCAAGTGAAGGAAAGAGCATGCAGAATCATCCCTTCTCTTCAAGTCCTGACTATACATAGCACTAGTGACATCTGGTAATCAGGCCTAATTATTTACATGGGAATCTTAATTATTCACATGGAAATCACCTAGCAAAATGCAACGAGCAATGAACACAGAATTCATTTTGAGGAGATGTAAACCTTCCTTTGCACTGAGTTGTGTTTGACACCTGGGCCTGCCCTCTTTGCAGTGTCTGTCTACTTGATTTGAGGGCCATTGTCTCTGTCATGAAATGCCAAACCTTGGTCTGACTGTCATTGTGCCCCCAAATTCTACTGACATTCATTCCTTTTGGTTTATTGTCTTAGTATTTTTTTAAAGCCCCCCTCATGAATAGCAGTTACCATGGGAAGGATGGTCGTAATAGGTAGAAGAGCCTGGTCTGGAATTCAGAAAACAAGGCTCACTTCTGAAGGCCTGTGTTCAGGGTTTTGTTCTGGGCCCAGTTCTATTGCTAACTGGCTATGTGACCCTGGTTGTTCAATTTATTTAATCTTTAAGAACCTTGTTTTTCTCATTTCAGGGAAGCTAGTAACACCAATAGCCTCCTAGTATTCTTTTCTTGCCTGGAGAATCCCATGGACAGAAGAGTCTGGCAGCCCATAGAGTCGCAAAGAGTTGGACATGACTGAAACAGCTTAGCAGGCACACACTGGCCGATGACTGCTAAATTCAGTGGTCAGTCTTGACCTTCACCCTCCTTGACCTATCATTGGTATTGAATCAAATTAATCACTGTCTCTTTAAAATTCTTTCTTCTGGAAGTCTTATGATTTCTGTCTTCCTCCCTCCCACTCTTTTTCAGTCTCCTTGACTGGATCCTCTTTGTTTTGTAGGCCCTTCCCCGACTCATCTACTCTGTAGGTTTGCTAGACCCCACATGTATACCTCCAACATGGACATGTCCTCCTGTAAAACCTGTATTCAGGTGTCCAGCTGCCTTTTTGATATCTTTCGTAAAAGGCATCTTAGAAGTAACATGTTTAAAGCTGAAACTCCCGATCTTCATTCCCAGATCTGCCTCCCTCCATCCTCGCATCTTGTCTGTCTCCATAAATGGCAATTCCATCTCTTCATGCTCAGACCAAGACCATTGCAGTCAAACTTGTCTTTCACCATCATTCTAGAATAAAGCACCACCCTTCTGATTGGACTGTAGAAATAGCCTCCTGCCTCGTCTCTCCTTGCCCTTCTACAGCCTATTCTTGTAGCTACAGGAGCAATCATGCAAGTTAGTCATGTCCTGTGTTGGTTGAAAGCTGTCCAATGATTCATCTCCTTCAGAGTAAAATCCAAAGTCCTTAAAGTGACCTAAAAGACAGTGATTTAGTTTCAGCTCCTTTTCTGGCCTCATATCTTTCTTGTCACCCACTCCCCTCCAGTTATTAGCAGTGTTGGCACGTTGACCTCCCAGCTATTATTATGGTGGTGCAAACGTAATTGCAGTTTCAGACCATGAATTTTAAATATTTATAAGTAGGCTTAAAAACATCTTTTTTAATCAAAATAGGAACTGATACAATCAATGCATTTTAGACAATAGGAAATAAGTTTGTTTATCCCTGTAGCATAAAAGTTTGTACTTCGGAATTCAATGAACTCTTGGAAAGCATTTTCTGCCTCCTGCTGGTTGCGGAAGGGTTTTCCCTGCATGAAGTTGTCAAGCTGCTTGAAGTGGTAGTTGGTTGGTGAGGATATGACAGATGAGACAAAACTTCGTAACCAAATTCATTCAGCTTTTGAAGTGTCGGTTGTGTGACATCAGTTGGGCGTTGTGAAGAACTGGGCCCTTTCTGTTGACAAAGCTGGCTGCAGGCTGTGCAGTTTTCAGTGCGCCTCAGGGATTTGTTGAGCATCCTTCTCAGATGGAATAGTTTCTCAGGGATTTAGAAAGCTGTAGTGGATCAAAGTGGCAGCAGGCCACCAAACAGTGACCATAACCTTTTTTTGTGTGTGTGCAAGTTTGGCTACTTCTTGGTCCAGTCACTGAGCTGGTTGTCGCTAATTGTCCTATAAAATCCACTGTTCATTGCAGATCACAGTCAGATTGAGAAACAGTTCATTGTTGTTGTGTAGAATAAGACAACACAACTCTTTAAAATGATAGTTTTGATTTTCGGTCAGTTCATGAGTTCACTTATCTGGCTTGTTCACCTTTCCAATTTGCTTTAAAGGCCAAATGACTGTAGAATGGTTGACGGTTGACTTCTCTGGCAACTTCTTGTGTCGTTGTAAGAGAATCAGCTTCAATGATTGCTCTCCATCCGTTGTTGTCAACTTCCAAAGGCTCTCATCTCCTTTGTAAAACTTCTTGAACCATCACTGTACTGGTCGTCCATTAGCAGTTCCTGTGCCAAATGCATTGTTGATGCTGCAAATTGTCTCACTGCTTTGCAACCCATTTTGAATAAGAACGTCACTCAAATTTGCTTTTCGTCTCACATTGTTTCCATAGTCTGAAATAAATATAAAGCACACAGCAGGTAATGTCATTAGCAATAATAATAATAAAGCAAGAAATGCTCATTAAAATGATGTATAACATAACTACATTTATTTAAAAACGTGTTCCAATAATCAGCAAATTTTAACAATGCAAAACCGCAATTTCTTTTACACCAGCCTAATATTCCAATGGCAGCCCACTCCAGTGCTCTTGCCTGGAAAATCCCATGGATGGAGGAGCCTGGTGGGCTGCAGTCCATGGGGTCGCTAAGAGTCAGACACAACTGAGCGGCTTCACTTTCACTTTTCACTTTCATGCATTGGAGAAGTAAATGGCAACCCACTCCAGTGTTCTTGCCTGGAGAATCCCAGGGACGGGGGAGCCTGGTGGGCTTCCATCTATGGGGTCGCACAGAGTCGGACACGACTGAAGCGACTTAGCAGCAGCAGCAGCAACAATATTCCAATAGGCCAAGAACGTTCCTGTTTTGGGGACTTTGCACTTAATAGTCTCTGTATCTGGAACACTCTTTCTGCAGGCAACCCATGGCTGGCTCTACTTCCTTCACTCAGATATCTTATGAAAGACCCTTGCCCTTGACCACTCCATACTCAATAGCTACAGTTCTACCCAATCCTGCCTAGTACCTCCCAGCCCCTTACTTTGCCTTATTTTTCTCCACTGCACTTGCCAACTGGACAAATATTTATTGGGTTTCTTTTTTCCTCTTCACATCCCCTCCCCAGAATGTAAATTCCAAAGACAACTTTATTCACTGCTGTGTCTCCCATGCCTGGAACAGTGTTCGGAATGTGTCTTAGACACTTTGGGATTCTATAACAAAATGCCAGAGACTGGGAGCTTACAAACAACAAAAATTTATTTCTCAGAGTCGTGGAGGCTGGAAGGGGATCTGAGAACAGGGTGCCAGAATGGATGGGCAAGGCCTCTCTCTTCCTTATTGTATCTTTACATGTCAGAAGGAGCTAGGGAGAATCCCAATGATGAACTAAGCACCACCCAAAGCCCTCATCTCCTAATACCATTCTACTGGACATTAGGACTTCAGCATGTGAATTTTGATGGGACACAAACATTCAGTCCAAAGCAGCAGGTAAGGTGTTCAGTTCAGTTCAGTTCAGTTCAGTCACTCAGTCATGTCTGACTCTTTGTGACCCCATGAACCACAGCACACCAAGCCTCCCTGTCCATCACCAATTCCCAGAGTCCACCCAAACCCATGTCCATTGAGTCAGTGATGCCATCCAACCATCTCATCCTCTGTCGTCTCCTACTCCTCCTGCCCTCAATCTTTCCTAGCATCAGGGTCTTTTCAAATAAATCAGTTTTTCGCATCAGGTGGCCAAAGTATTGGAGTTCCAGCTTCAGCATCAATCCTTCCAATGAATATTCAGTCCTTTCAAGGAATATTCAGTCCTTTAGGATGGACTGGTTGGATCTCCTTGCAGTCCAACAGACTCTCAAGAGTCTTCTCCAACACCACAGTTCAAAAGCATCAATTCTTCAGTGCTCAGCTTTCTTTATAGTCCAACTCTCACATCCATACATGACCACTGGAAAAACAATAGCCTTGACTAGATGGACCTTTGTTGACAGAGTAATGCCTCTGCCTTTTAATATGCTGTCTAAGTTGGTCATAACTTTCCTTCCAAGGAGTAAGTGTCTTTTAATTTCATGGCTGCAATCACCATCTGCAGTGATTTTGGAGCCCAGAAAAATAAAGTCAGCCACTGTTTCCACTGTTTCTCCATCTATTTGCCATGAAGTGATGGGACTGGATGCTGTGATCTTAGTTTTCTGACTGTTGAGCTTTAAGTCAACTTTTTCACTCTCCTCTTTCACCTTCATCAAGAGGCTCTTTAGTTCTTCTTCACTTTCTGCCATAAGGGTGGTGTCATCTGCATATCTGAGGTTATTGATATTTCTCCTGGCAATCTTGATTCCAGCTTGTGCTTCCTCCAGTCGAGCATTTGTCTATGGGGTCACACAGAGTCTGACACGACTGAAGCGACTTAGCAGCAGCAGCATTGTGATCCACACAAACGCTTTGGCATAGTCAATAAAGCAGAAATAAATGTTTTTCTGGCACTCTCTTGCTTTTCTCATGATCCAGCGGATGTTGGCAATTTGATCTCTGGTTCCTCTGCCTTTTCTAAAACCAACTTGAACATCTGGAAGTTCTCAGTTCTGGTATTGCTGATCAATAAGTCTTTATTGAATGAATGAGTCTGTAAAGTGTAATACTTATACCATGCAGTTAAAGTTAAGGTCACATTGTAAGTCCACTTTTTGTTCTAGAAAGAACCCTGGTTTACAGTAACACAAATCTGGCTTCAAATCCTGGTTACACACTCTTTATGGTGTGAACTCCTCAGAAGGTCTGTTTTCTGTATTTGTGGGATGGGTATAGTATAATACCGCAAAGGCTTATTGTGAGTGTAAGGTGAAACATTAACATACATAAGACATTTATTTATGAGGAAGCTAAAAAATGAGCAGCTTTGATAATTTATGTATGGATGTGCTTTGTAAAGGGTTCCCAGGTGGCTCAGTGGTAAATAATCTGTCTACTAATGCAGGAGATCAGAAGACTCGAGTTTGATCCCTGGGTTGGGAAGATCCCCTGGAGGAGGGAGTGGCTAACCACTCTAATATTCTTGCAGGGAAATCCCATGGACAAAGGAGCCTAGTGGGCTACAGTCCATGGGGTCGCAAGAATCGGACATGAATGAGCATGCATGCACACTTTGTAAGTTCTAAAGCCACATATATACATATTGCATGAAAATTACCAAGGACTGTCATATGCAGTGTACTGTTCTAAATATTTCAGGGTGAAATGAACACTTAAGTGCTCATAGAATAGTGTAGTTTAGAAAATGAATAGTCAGTGGCACCTATACCTCATGTGTTCTAATGGAACCAATTGTCTGACATCCCATTATTCCTGCATAATTTTCCCTTATCCTTTGGCCCTGCTGTGACAATATATAGGCAAAATATAGTCTTTTTTTTTTAAAGTAAAACAAAATTTAATGCTTTTAGACAATTTTCAGAGTAGCAATTTTCTTTAGCAAAAGTGGACTTTAAGCTTGGTTTCATGGCCCAATTATACAGGCAATAATTCCACAGAGATGCAGTAATCAGTTTTTTCAGATGTCATCAAAATAATATATTCTTGTTTTCTGTGGTAGTTTTTATTTATTATTATTTTTAAACTATTGTTAACATAGCATGGCAGAAAGATTGTATCAGGAATGTGATATAATACAACTGTTTCCATTGATGCCTTAGACCTTACTGTTCCCTAGGTGGCTGAGAATGTCCTTCTCCCTTGCAGTAAAGTTCAACTGTGGTGTATTTACTGCCTCTCCCAGTAAATAGAAAAATATCACACTACTACATTGAAGGTATGTTTTATAATTACCATTAGCAGCATTATTGAACTTTCCATAATTGGGGTTCTACAGAGTTAAATACTTTTAAGACAGGCAACATATATTCTTATTATCTCAGTCTCTCATAAAAACCTGAGTACAAATTCAGTCACTTAAGTCACTCACAGCTAACCGAGGTATACAGCTGGTAAGAAAAGCTGTCAGTTGCCATCTCCTCAGCATGGTCCTACTGCATGAGTACTATCTATTTTAGTTCAGTACATAATGTTGGGAAGATCCCCTAGAGGAGGAAATGGCAACCCACTCCAGTATTCTTGCCTGAAATATCCCATGGACAGAGGACCTTACAGTCTATGCAGTCACAAGGAGTGGGACATGACTCGGAGACTGAGCACACTCATAATGCCAGGCCTCAGAGATTTAAAGGGGACTATGGCATGTGTGTGTGTGTGTGTGTGTGTGTGTGTGTGTTTAATCTTGTGATAGTTTTTTCCTGAAATTCCATATTCTTAAGACTCTAAGTAAGCTTAGAAGAGTTCAGGTCACTGTTGTTGGGGGTGGGGGTGGGGGCTAAGACCCAGACCTAGTTTTGCATTCCTATGGGTAGAGATTTAAGAATCAGAGTCTACAGGACCTGCTAGATAAATGGAGACAGCTTCAGAACCTGCCTGGGAATTCCCAAGCTGTCCTGCTTAGGCTGTGATGTGGCTTTTCCTTGGTTTGCAGCACCTTCTTGAATACATGCAGGTTCAGAATGATTTCAAGAACCCAGCAAACAGCTGGGCTTTCCCTAGATCTACACCTTGCCTCCCTGACACCTCCGCCTCCCAGACAGCCCTGCTCTAGCGGCCCAGTCTCCCCCATACCGCACCTGAACAGAGCTAGGCTCCTATAGGACTGAGCAGAGTGCCCCACCTGGTGTTGAGGGAGATGATCCCAACGACTGAGGGTTCAAGCAGACAGAGGTGTCCTCGGCCTGGAGGAGAGGCTTGTGTATTTGACCTTAGGACATCACACTTGAAGAAGAAACTTCTTCAATTTAGAAGATGGGTACGGCCAATAAACGCCTTTATTTTCCAGTAAAGTAAAAACAGCCTGATAAGCACTCACAGAACTGAGACCAGGTTTTATTCATTCTTGTCTGGCACAGTGCGTCTCCCACACAGTATATCACTTATTTATTAATTGTACATAGATTTATTCTTTAGGATCATCAATGAGTCTCTTATTGATCAGGAATTCTGGAATATCTACATAATTTGAATTGTTGTAGTTTCAGTTCAGTTCAGTTCAGTCTCTCAGTCGTGTCCGACTCTTTGCGACCCCATGAATCGCAGCATGCCAGGCCTCCCTGTCCATCACCAACTCCCAGAGTTCACTCAGACTCACGTCCATCGAGTCGGTGATGCCATCCAGCCATCTCATCCTCTGTCGTCCCCTTCTCCTCCTGCCCCCAATCCCTCCCAGCATTAGAGTCTTTTCCAATGAGTCAACTCCTCTCATGAGGTGGCCAAAGTACTGGAGTTTCAGCTTTAGCATCATTCCTTCCAAAGAACTCCCAGGGCTGATCTCCTTCAGAATGGACTGGTTGGATCTTCTTGCAGTCCAAGAGACTCTCAAGAGTCTTCTCCAACACCACAGTTCAAAAGCATCAATTCTTCGGTGCTCAGCTTTCTTCCCAGTCCAACTCTCACATCCATACATGACTACTGGAAAAACCATAGCCTTGACTAGACGGACCTTTGTTGGCAAAGTAATGTCTCCGCTTTTGAATATGCTATCTAGGTTGGTCATAACTTTCCTTCCAAGTAGTAAGTGCCTTTTAATTTCATGGCTGCAGTCACCATTGTAGTTTAACATTTACTTAAAAATAAATATTTCTTGAGCACTGTACTGAATCTTGGAAATACAAAACAGAACACAAGCTATTGGAGAGAATCAGTCTTTTCTAGCAAGGGGGTCTCTGTTGCTTCTGCATCCTTGTCCCTTCCCTTTCTGACATGGGCTGCTTGCTGGTTCCTGTGCACTGGAGGTAAGGCAGACTGATAGCCAGTTCTGCTGCTTCTTGAAAATTTCCGCCATGTCTTCCGCTTGTTCAGATAGCTTTCATCGAGAAAGCAGATCTCATGAGCCTCTCCATTTGCTTCTTGACCAGTGAAACACTCACTGGCAGATATGATGACTTAAGAATCTGAACAAGGAAACATTTAAAAATACATGACTGTCATTTGCAATGCAGTTTTCCCCTTTGTTTTGGAGTTTGCATTGTCTCTGCAGCCTATGGTGATCATTTGAATCATCTGTCAGCCACAAAGTGGGCTTTGTCTGGTCTGTGTGGTATCCATTTGTTCTTTTTTTTTTTTTTTGCTAACAACATTATTCAGGTTCTTTTTTTTTTTTTTTTAATTTTATTTTATTTTTAAACTTTACATAACTGTATTAGTTTTGCCAAATATCAAAATGAATCCGCCACAGGTATACATGTGTTCCCCATCCTGAACCCTCTTCCCTCCTCCCTCCCCATACCATCCCTCTGGGTCGTCCCAGTGCACTAGCCCCAAGCATCCAGTATCGTGCATCGAACCTGGACTGGCAACTTATTTCATACATGATGTTTTACATGTTTCAATGCCATTCTCCCAAATCTTCCCACCCTCTCCCTCTCCCACAGAGTCCATAACACTGTTCTATACATCAATGTCTCTTTTGCTGTCTCGTACACAGGGTTATTATTACCATCTTTCTAAATTCCATATATATGAGTTAGTATACTGTATTGGTGTTTTTCTTTCTGGCTTACTTCACTCTGTATAATAGGCTCCAGTTTCATCCACCTCATTAGAACTGATTCAAATGTATTCTTTTTAATGGCTGAATAATAATACTCCATTGTGTATATGTGTTCTTGTCTTGCTTTCCTCTCTTCCCACAATATTCCCACGATCGCAGACACAACTTTGTTTGAATTTCATACTTTTACTAAGCATTTTGACTTGAAATCCCAAAGTCAGATTTATCATCCTTCTCTGAAATCCCTAATGAAAAGATTCTCCTTTGTGTGCAGTCTGTAGAACAGTTTAATTGGAGATTGACAGACATTTCATCAGATAGTTCTGCTTCTCATCTCAGAGTAGTTTCTGTTGACCTCTCTGAGCTCAGATGTCCTGGAGAAATAGCATAGAATTAATTATAGATACATTTGTCTTTCAAAAATTTCTCCTCATATTCTAATAGTCTTTTTGTATGTATATCACATCATGTCTGAATTTGCTCTTTTATGATTGTAAAAGCCATCCATTGTCTTATAGCGTACTATCTTATAGCATATTATACAGGGGCAAATATGTAAATAACTTCTCAGTAATTAAGAAATACTTCTGCACTGCCCTTATGTATTTGCGTGAGACTTTGCTGTGCCAAGGTCTCTGATGTAGTAGAAAGTGTTTCCCTGTGAAAAACCTTTACATAGAATCTTTACAGTAGGCATGAGGAATTTCAACAGGTCAGAAGAAAGGGATTCTAAGGCAGTTAATAGGAAATTAGAGGTTTAAGTACTCCTTGATTATGTCTCATAGCTTATGAAAAATGAGAGATATGTGAAGAAACCTTTAAGAATAAGATGTGTTTTGAAATATATTCTCTATTATCTCAACCAACTTTTACTAAGTGCCCACTGGGTACAATGCTGGAGACTTAGGGACCCCATGTTAAGACAAAGCTCCTGCCTTTCAACATACCACTGTTTAGGAGAAGACAGTATCTTATGATAGTATTTTTCTTTAGACTTTTTAGTTCTCTTGTTTTGCATTTTGGGATTGCCTTTATTTTTAGTTAGGGAATAACTTAAAGACAGCCAGCTATTTTAGAATGAGGTAAGGAGCAAAACTAGAGGCTTGATTGGAGCAGATTTGCCCTTTGACCTCTCATGTTTACATCAGACCAAGTAGTGAGGGGCAGAGTTGATTTTTGTCTGAATTGATTTATAAGCTTGGAATAGCAAAGATTTTACACCTGGTGAATTAGAAATAGATCATTTCTTTTATCAAGAAGTCTTTGCCATTTGCGGGAAATCCTTTCTGGAGAGCACTGGGCATAGAGAAATCTGCTATCACTGTTACAGATATTTCTCTGTTTCCTGTCTTTTCTGTTACCCTGTAATAATTTACTTTTCTTTAGTTAGCATGGTTCAGTATGTGGATTTTCACTCAAAAATGATGATGCTTGGATGTAAAGAACAATAACCAAAAACTCACTGTGATAAAATGATTTCCCTGGGCATAAGCCCAAAATGCATAAGTGTATATCCACAGCATCTGTACTTGACTATATAAAGCAAATAAGATCTTACAGTTTTTTCCAATTTTGATTAAATTATTGTTAAACTTAAATTTTAAAAAGTAAATTATACTTTGTGCTTTACTTCTAGTTCCTCAGCTACTATCTGTAGAGAAGCTGGATAATTTATTTTCTTTTACATTTGTTTTTAATTGTAGGATAATTGCTTTACAATGTTATATTGGTTTCCACCTTGCATCAACATGAATTAGCCATAAGTATACAGTGTCTCCTCCCTCTTGAACCTCCCTCCCACCTCCTATTCCATCCCACCCTTCTAGGTGATTATTTGATTTTTGATTAATTCTCAGAGATAACCATATGTCTGCTAACTGCTGCAAAAGTAAAATAGTCTGTAAGTTAAGTAGTGTGGTCATTTTTTGGCCAAGTAACCACACATGGGTAATTATATAAGGAAATGATTATGTGACTTATTGTAAAACTTTAAACTGTGAGGTCTTCTTATTTTTTGTGAAGTCTTCTTCAGGCTTCCCTTGTGATTCAGCTGGTAAAGAATCCACCTGCAGTGCAGGAGACCTGGGTTCAATCCCTGGGTTGGAAAGATCCCCTGGAGAAGGGAAAGGCTACCCACTCCAGTATTCTGACCTGGAGAATTCCATGGACTATATGATCTATGGTGTCACAAAGAGTCGGACATGACTCAGTGACTTTCACTTTCCCTTCTTTTTTTTCTTATTCTTAGGGAAAATTGTAAGTCTTTTGGCTATTTGCCATCACTTAAGTCAGAATTACCCTAAGGAAATACAGCTAACTGCAGAAGAGCTTTGCTCTCAAAGATGGATAGCACAGCCCCATGTATTACATACACAAAAACTAAAGGCCTAAATGCCCAACAGGAAGGAAAGGTTGAACAGATGAGGAGATCTCCAGAGAATGAAAACTTATATACTCAATAAAAGTATGTTTATGAAAAGCTTTCTTGACAAGGAAGTTTTTTATGCTGTCATATATGGTACATGATAAATGTCTTAGTCCTAACTTTGAATATTTCTGTTAGTTCCAGTGGATTAAATTTTCTTCTTTTAAAATGTAGGGCCTAGATGTTGGCCTGAGGCATGGACTAACCAGCAGAAATTCCATTTAGACAAGAGAAACAGTCACATGATTTAGCTTGTTAGAAAATATGTAAAAGTCTTAGTATAATTATGCCATCAACTTTGTGGTATTTAGTCTATGTAAGTACCTGCTTTTACTTGATAGAATTAATTCTTAAAAAATAAACCCATAGTAACAAAATTAATTATCTAGTTTGTGCTTTAAACTGTAGTTTGGTTGAAAATGAGATACTTTTGAACTACATCACTCCCAGTGACTCTTAATCCAATCTACCATTTTGGTCTCCTGTATTCTTTTCTGTAATCTATCGACTACATGTGAACTCACTGGCTTCTATTGAGAATTAATGTTGGGTTTTCAAAATGAATGCTCAGTGCTTGTATAGTATTGGGAATTTTAGGTTTTAATAGAACTTTGGAATTAAAATTGCTAATAGATCACAAAAGAGAAGTGATACTTTTAAAAGTTATTATCCTTATTTCATCACCATGGTGCTGATGAAAGTTCCATTTATTTTGAACATAATTTTAGACCTTTCCATTGATTGATCATATTTTCAAATTCACATCAGACTAGTTCTTTTCAGGCAACATGAATATTATAATTACTTAGTGTTTAATGTAGCTTTGCAAGTAATTAAAAGATTGATTGGTCTATTGCCTTTGAGTTGATTACATACATATCATAGTGCATAACACATTTATTTTTATATTTTAGGACTTGGACTATGTTCCTGATTTGTTCAGACTGCCATGGCTCCATATATAAAGGACATTCACCAAAAAGGTAATCTGAAAAGTGTTTGTCATTAAATCATCTTAAGTTCCTATATTCATTGCCATGTCAAGTTTTAAGAATGAGAGATGTTTTTTAAGAACACAGAATTTTTTCCAGTTCGAAGATGGTGAAATAGAAGGACTTGCGCTCATCTCCTCCTGCGAGATCACCAAAATCACAACTATTGAACAACCATGGATAGGAGGATGCTGAAAATGTTCATTAGTCATGTCTGACTCTTTGTAACCCCATGGACTGTAGCCCACCAGGCTCCTCCATCCCTAGAATTTTCCAGGCAAGAATACTGGAGTGGGTTGCTATTTCCTTCTCCAGGGGATCTTCCTGACCCACGGATTGAAACCAGATCTCCCGCATTGCAAGCAGACTCTTTACCAACTGAGCCACCAGGGAAGACCCTGGAGGATGCTGGTACCTACCAGAAAAGTATACCCCATGTCCAAAGATAAAGAAAAAGCCACTGTGAGAATGGGGGAGGGGCACAATCACAATAAAATCAAATCCCATTCTCACTGAGTAGGTGACCCTCAAACTAGAGAACAATAATACCAAAGAAGTTCTCCCACTTCTGAAGGTTCTGAGGTGTGAAAGTTCTGAACCACATGTCATGCTTCCCAGTCTGGGTATCCGACAAAGGGACTGGAAATCCCCAGGGAATCTGATCTTGAAGACCAGTGGGATTTGATTACAAGATTTCCAGTCTTGGAGGGCACAAACAAAACCTTACTCACACCAAGACTCAGGGGAAAGGAGCAATGACTGCACAGAAGAATGAATCAAAGCTATCTGCTAGTGTTGGAGGGTCTCCTGTGATGTGGATCAGCAGGGTTTCACCACAGGGATGGGGGCACTGGCAACAGAAGTCTGTGAAGGTCACCTTGGTGTAAATCTTCTTGGAGGTTGCCATTAACCCAAACATAGAACCCACAGACCTATGAAGGCTGGGTCACCTCAGGCTAAAAATCCCCACCCATCATCAGATATTTGGATTGAAGTTTTACTGAGCAAGGCCCTGCCCACCAGAGAAAGATCCAGCTTTTCCCACCACCAGTCCCTTCTATCTGGAAGCTTACACAAGCCTCTTAGCCTCCTCCATCAGAGAGCAAGCACAAGAAGCAAGAACCACAGCCATACAGTGACTAAAACAAAAACCACATTACAGAAAGTTAATCAGCATGAAAAGGCAGAAAGTTATGTCCCAGATAAAGGGACAAAATAAAACTCCAGAAAAACAACTAAATGAAGTGGAGATAGGCAAAATTCCAGAAAAAGAATTCAGAATAATGATAGTGAAGTTGACTCAGCATCTTGGAAAAAGAATGGAGGCAAAGATTGAGAAGATGCAAGAAATGTTTACCAAAGACCTAGAAGACCTAAGGAACAAACCAACAGAGATGAGTAATACACTAGTGAAGTGAAAGTCGCTCAGTTGTGTCTGATTCTTTGAGACCCCATGGACTATACAGTCCATGGAATTCTCCAGGCCAGAATACTGGAGTGGGTAGCTGTTCCCTTCTCCGGGGGATCACCCCAACCCAGGGATTGAACTTAGGTCTCCCACATTGCAGGCAGATTCTTTACCAGCTGAGCCACAAGGGAAGCCTGAATAACACACTAGAAGGAATCAATAGCAAAATAACTGAGGCAGAAGAATGGATAAATGACCTGAAAAACAGAATGGTGGAAATCACTGCTGCAGAACAGAATATAGAAAAAAGAATGAAAAGAAATGAAGACAACCTAAGAGACCTCCGGGACAACATTAAATATACCAACATTCACATAATAGGAGTGCCAGAAGGAGAAGAGAGTGATAAGGCACCTGAGAAAATATTTGAAGAGACAATAGCTGAAAACTTACCTGACATGGGAAAAGAAATAGTCAACCAAGTCTAGGAAGCACAGAGAGTCCCAGGCAGGATAAACCCAATGAGGAACACACTGAGACACATAGTAATCAAACTGACAAAAATTAAAGGCAGGTAAAATATTAAAAGGAACAAGGGAAAAATAACTAATAACATACAAGGGAACTCCCATCAGGCAATCAGCTGATTTCTCAACAGAAACTCTACAAGCCAGAAGGGAATGGCTTCTGTAATATGTTTAAAGTGATGAAAGGGAAGAACTTACAAGCAAGAATACTCTACCCAGCAAGACTCTGCTTCAGATTTGATGGAGAAATCAAAGGCTTTCCAGGAAAGCAAAAGTTAAGAGAATTCAGGGTCATCAAACCAGCTGGACAACAAATGCTAAAGGAACTTCTCTAGGAAGGAAATAAAAGAAGGGAAATACCTATCTACAGAAAATAAACCCCTGAAAATTGAGAAAACAGTAATAGGATCATACATATAAATGTAAATGGATTAAATGCAGCAACTAAAAGACTTGCACTTCCACTTACCGCATCACTGTGCTTGACCCTGTAAATTGTATGTAATTATTTTATATTGTTAGGTTAATCATTAATCATGTTTCCATTATGGTTTGCAACTGTAATTATCTTTTTTTTTTTTCCTGGCTATTGATTGTGAAAACTGATAAACATCTTTCACTGTTGTGGAAAAAACGTAACACAGCATTTTTATTACTAATATTTTAATTTACTTATTGACTGCACTTGGTCTTTTTTTAATTAACTAATTCATTTTAATTGGAGGATAATTTCTTTACAGTATTGTGGAGGTTATTGACCTACATTGACATGAATCACCCACAGGTGTGATTGTCCCCCAATCCTGAACACCACTCCCACCTCCCTGCCCATCCCATCCCCCTGGGTTGTTCCAGAGCACTGGCTTGAGTGCCTGCTTCATGCATCAAATTTGCACTGGTCATCTATTTTACGTATGGTAATATTGGGAACAATAGACTGGTTCCAAATAGGAAAAGGAGTACATCAAGGCTGTATATTGTCACCCTGTTTATTTAACTTATATGCAGAGTACATCATGAGAAACGCTGGACTGGAAGAAACACAAGCTGGAATCAAGATTGCTGGGAGAAATATCAGTCACCTCAGATATGCAGATGACACCACCCTTATGGCAGAAAGTGAAGAGGAACTAAAAAGCCTCTTGATGAAAGTGAAAGTGGAGAGTGAAAAAGTTGGCTTAAAGCTCAACATTCAAAAAACGAAGATCATGGCATCCGGTCCCATCACTTCATGGGAAATAGATGGGGAAACAGTGGAAACAGTGTTAGACTTTATCTTTTTGGGCTCCAAAATCACTGCAGATGGTGACTGCAGCCATGAAATTAAAAGACGCTTACTCCTTGGAAGGAAAGTTATGACCAACCTAGATAGCATATTCAAAAGCAGAGACATTACTTTGCCAACAAAGGTTCGTCTAGTCAAGACTATGGGTTTTCCTGTGGTCATGTATGGATGTGAGAGTTGGACTGTGAAGAAGGCTGAGCACTGAAGAGATGATGCTTTTAAACTGTGGTTTTGGAGAAGACTCTTGAGATTCCCTTGGACTGCAACGAGATCCAACCAGTGCATTCTGAAGGAGATCAGCCCTGGGATTTCTTTGGAAGGAATGATGCTAAAGCTGAAACTCCAGTACTTTGGCCACCTCATGCCAAGAGTTGACTCATTGGAAAAGACTCTGATGCTGGGAGGGATTGGGGGCAGGAGGAGAAGGGGACGACAGAGGATGAGATGGCTGGATGGCATCACTGACTCGATGGACGTGAGTCTCAGTGAACTCTGGGAGTTGGTGATGGACAAGGAGGCCTAGCGTGCTGCAATTCATGGGGTCGCAAAGAGTCGGACACGACTGAGCGACTGATGTGATCTGATCTGATGGCAGTTCTATTTCCAGTTTTTTAAGGAATCTCCACACTGGTCTGTGGCTGTACCAGTTTGCATTCCCACCAGTAGTGTAAGAGGATTCCCTTTTCTCCACACCCTGTCCAGCATTTATTGTTTGTAGACTTTTTGATGGTGGCCATTCGGCACCTCATTGTGGTTTTGATTTGCATTTCTCTAATAATAAGTCATGTTGAGCATCTTTTCATGTATTTATTAGCCATCTGTATATCTTCTTTGAAAAAAAATCTGTTTAGTTCTTTGGCCCAGTTTTTGATTGGGTTGTTCATTTTTCTGGTATTGAGCTGCTTGTGCTGCTCAGTATTTTGGAGATTCTTTGTCAGTTGTTCTATTAGAGATTATTTTCTCCCATTCTGAAGGCTACCTTTTCACCTTACTTATAGTTTCCTTTGTCGTGCCAAAGCTTTTAAGTTTAACTAGGTCCCATTTATTTATTTTTGTTTTTATTTCCATTACTCTGGGAGGTGGGTCATAGAGTTTCTTGCTGTGATTTATGTCAGAGAGTATTCTGTCTATGTTTTCCTCTAAGAGTTTTATAGTTTCTGGTCTTACATTTAATTCTTTAATGACTTTTGAGTTTGTTTATGTATATACTGTTAGAAAGTGTTCTAGTTTCATTCTTTTACACGTGGTTGATCAGTTTTCCCAGCACCACTTTTTGAAGAGGCTGTCTTTTCTGCATTGTATATTTTTGCCTCTTTTGTCAAAGATAAGTTGTCTATAGGTGTGTGGATTTATCTCTGGGCTTTCTACTTCGTTCCATTGATCTATGTTTCTGTTTTTGTGCCAGTTCCATGCTGTCTTGATGACTGTAGTTCTGTAGTGTAGCCTGAAGTCAGAAAGGTTGATTCCTCCAGTTCCATTCTTCTCTCTCAAGATTGCTTTGGCTATTCAAGGATTTTTTCTGTTCCCATACAAAAAGCATACAAAAATTGTGAAATTATTTGTTTTAGTTCTGTGAAAAATACCGTTGTAACTTGATAGGGATTGTATTGAATCTATAGATTGCTTTGGGTAGTATACTCATTTTCACTATATTGATTCTCCCAGTCCACGAACATGGTATATTTCTCAGTCTATTTGTGTCATCTTTCATTTCTTTCCTCAGTGTTTTACATTTTTCTCTATATATGTCTTTTGTTTCTTTAGGTAACTTTTTTCCTAAGCATTTTATTCTTTTTGTTGAGATCGTAAATGGGATTATTTCCTTAATTTCTCTTTCTGTTTTTTCATTGTTGGTGTATAGGAATGCAAGGGATTTCTGTGTATTAATTTTATATCCTGCATCTTAACCATATTCACTGATTAGCTCTAGTAATGTTCTAGTGGTATCTTTAGGGTTTTCTATGTAGAGGATCATGTCATCTGCAAACAGTGAGGGTTTTACTTCTTCTTTTCCAATCTGGATTCATTTTATTTCTTTTCCTTCTCTGATTGCTGAGGCTAGGACTTCTAAAACCATGTTGAATAGTAGTAGTGAGAGTGGGCACCCTTGTCTTGTTCCTGATTTTAGAGGAAATGCTTTCCATTTTTTTCCATTGTGGATAATGTTTGCTGTGGGTTTGTTGTATATGGCTTTTCTTATTTTGAGGTATGTTCCTTCTATGCCTGCTTTTTGGAGAGTTTTTATCATAAATGGGTGTTGAGTTTTCACTGGATCTTGTTGCTGTGTGAGGGCTTTCCCTAGTTTGGTGAATAGGAGCTGTTCTTTGCTGTGGTGCTTGGGCTTCTCATTGCGGTGGCTTCTTTGTGGAGCATCGGCTCTAGGGCATTCACACATCAGTAGTTGCAGCTCATGGGTTTAGTTGCCCTGTGGCATGCGGCATTTTCCCAGACAAGGGATGGAACCCATGCATCTGCATTGGCCCGTAGGTTCCTAACCACTGGACCACCAGAGAGCCCAGGATTTATATATATATATATATATATATATATATATATATATATATATATATAAAATAAATAAAACTGACTGATATAATCACTAAAAGTAAATAACTCAGTGAGCTTTTGGGCTTTATTAGCCACATCAATGTGGTTATGAGGATAGAGGGAAGTTGCTGTTAGAGGAAAGAATGTTTAAAAATGTGGCCACTGTTAACTCCCAGTACACTTGGATTGATTTCGAGTCAGAGGATTAGAATTGTGGTTGTTTGCTCTCTCTCACCCTGGGTCTTCTGTGGCTCAGGGAGAATCTTACTAAGATGACTTTCTGGAGTAAGGGTGAAGCCCTGTGAATTTGGGCTCCATAGAAGATGCTAACCATATTTGAGCCAGATCTAGGGCTGTGCTCCCATTAGCATAATACTGTGATTTATTAGGCTAACGGAAATTTTGCCGTTAGGTATGGAGGTGGCATTATTGAATATTTCTTTTTTAAGTACTGAAAATATATCTCTGCTTGAGAAGGATAAATCCCTACAACATGTTGTTATTTATTGTTATCAGATGAAGAGCTTTAAATAATTAATAGTCTGGATGTGGTTATTACGTACCCATTAGTTTTATTGTTGGTGCATTTTAGAATACACTAGTTAAGAGGGTTTCTTTTTAATCTTATTATTTTCCACCAGGGGGAGCTATATCCCCTTTTAAAAAATTGTTCAGTCACTGTTACATTGCACTCTTTGCTACCCCCATGGACTGCAGAATGCCAGGCTTCCCTGTCTTTCACTATCTCCCACAGTTTGCTCAAACTCATGTCCACTACGTCAGTGATGCTATCTAACCATCTCATCCTCTGCTGCCCTCTTCTTTTGCCTTCAGTCTTTCCCATCATCAGCATCTTTTCCAAAGACTCAGCTTTTCACATTGAGTGTCCAAAGTATTGGAGCTTCAACTCTCTAGAGGATTATTTAGAAAATCCAGAGTGGCACCAAAGCCAAAAGCAGCTCCACCATCAAAGGTTAAAGCTGGACTGCTCCACCCTAAATCACCACTATGGGACCTGGTGTTATACATGATGATATAGATGTAATATAAAACAGACACATACATATAGTATAGAACATATGTGTGCTCAGTCATTTCAGTCATGTCTGACTCTGCAATACCATGGACTGTAGCTGGCCAGGCCCCTCTGTCCATGGGATTCTCCAGGCAAGAATACTGGAGTGGGTTGCCAGTTCTTCCTCCAGGGGCTCTTCCCAACCCAGGAATTGAACCTGCATGTCCCGCAGCTCCTGCATTGGCAGGCACACACAACTGAAGCGACTTAGCAGCAGCAGCAGCAGTTATCAGTTCTGCTTACACTCAGACAAATGAGTCAGCTGGTTTTCTGTGGGTTCCTGTCAGCTAGTACCAATATTACAAATATCCAAAGACTCACAAAACATATTTGCATTTCACAAGTAGGATTTTACATCTTTTGCCCTTACCAGAAGTCAAGTACTGATGGCCTTCCCAGATGGCTCCGTGGTAAAGAATCCTCCTGCCAATGCAGGAGACACAAGAGATGAGGATCCGATCCCTGGGTCAGGAAGATCCCCTGGAGTAGGAAACAGCAATCAACTCCAGTATTCTTACCTGGAAAATTCCATAGACAGAGGAGCCTAGCGGGCTACAGTCCATGGAGTCGCAGAGTCAGACATGACTGAACACACACCCATACAAGCACAGGTGGTACTAAGGAAAGAGTGCTATGGGAAACTTGGAATAAAACTTGAGCAAAGAACAAGAAGTGTTCAAAGAAGGTCTAGATGGATTTTAATAGAAGGCAAGTGAACGTCTATTACTTAAGCATATATATTGATAAAAATTCAACAGATAGATTAAACAGCAGATTAGATTCAATTAATAGATTAATGAATTGGAAAATAGATCCAAAAAAAATCTGGAGTGCAGGTCAAGGAAAAGAGACAGAAAATGAACAAAAAGAAACATGTGGATAGAATTATAAGCCCCAACTCTACCTCTTCTAGAATTGAGAGTTCCTAGAAGAAGAAAATGTAAAGAAGGGGCGGGGGGAGCAGTATTCAAAGATGATGACTGAGCATTTTTCAGGGTTGATGGCACAGACATATCCACAGAATCAAGAAGGAGATTCACTCTCAAGCAGATTAAAGGAAAAGAAATCCATACCAAATGTATCATAGCAGAATTGTCTAAAACCAAACACTAAGAGTATAAGAGCATCTAAGGGAGAAGACAGATAACACACAAAGATCAGTGCTTGGACTGATAGCTACCTTTTCATGGCAGACTGGGCTGCCAGATGATTGCGAGATAGGATCCCTGCAGTAAAATGACTTCTGTTCACCTTCTGCCCAGAGGAACTAGAATAAAATGAAGGTAGTGTTGACAGAATGCTTGACAAACAGTTCCACAGGAAATGCTAATTGAAAAAGAAAAGGTGATAGAAGTAAATATTTAGGATTGTTTTTATCCATATCATTTTATGACTGGAATTACTTGAGGCATATTGTGTCACTGGGTGAAATGATAACATTGGCCATTTTGCTTGTTTTGATGAAAAGCCTTCATCTGACCTGGGGTAAAAACAGTAACAGCGATGTCCTTTTCCCCAAAGAGCAAGGCCCTGGACCTTGGTACTGACTTGGTTATAGTCATAAAATGATGTGGATAAAAACAATCTAACCTGTTCAGTGGGGGACGAGGAAGTTCCTCCAGGGGAGGTGACATATAAGTTAAGATCTTCAGGGTGAAGAGAGTTTGTTCTGAGGAAAAAACAAAGGTTCCAAGTAGAAGACACGACACTGCACATCCCAGGGGCTAAATACACAGACGGCAGGGATGCAGAAGCTTAGAAGTCATAAGTGGTGCGATAGAGGGAGGGAGCTAGAAGGATGGTGAGAGCAGAGGCTTGGGGATATGGGCAGGAGCCAGAAGGCAGAGGACTCTGAAGGTCATGGTTAGGATTTTATACCTCCTTTTTCTTAAAAAAAAAAAAAACTATTTATTTTATTTTTGTCTGTGCTGGGTGTTTGTTGCTGGCAGGCTTTCTCTAGTTGCAGCAAGCTGGGACGGCGGGGGCTACTCTTCACTGCAGTGCATGGGTTTCTCATTGCAGGGGCTTCTGTTACTGTGGAGTACAGGCTCTAGGGGTGCAGGCTCAGTAGTAGAGGTTCATGAGCTTAGTTCAAGTAATACAGGTTCATTTTGGAAAATATGGTTGATCAAAAGAGGAAAGTAAAATGTAATAATAATCCCACTTCAGTTCAGTCACTCAGTCATGTCCGACTCTTTGCGACCCCGTGAACCGCAGCACACCAGGCCTCCCTGTCCATCACCAACTCCCAGAGTCCACCCAAACCCATGTCCATTGAGTCAGTGATACCATCCAACCATCTCATCCTCTGTTGTCCCCTTCTCCTCCTGCCCTCCATTTTTCCCAACATCAGGGTCTTTTCCAATGAGTCAGCTCTTCGCATCAGGTGGCCAGAGTATTGGAGTTTCAACTTCAATATCTGTCCTTCCAATGAATAATCCCACTACATATAGCTATAGTCATATATTCTTCCCATCGTCTATGTATGGGTATGAACACATATGTTTCATTTAAAACCAATCATTATATATGTGTAATAAAAGCTTGACTCCATTTCTGAAGTGTGGGTGCTGATAGCTGTCGAGCACCCCTGCTCCCCTGCATTTGGTCAAGCTCCCTCGTTTGGTTCCAGTGTTGAAAACACAAATCTCACATGTCGGCACCCTCACCCCAGTTCTACCCCTGAATTGCAATCAAGTACAATCCAGTCCCCTTTCCTTGCTCTCTTGAGCCCTTAAAAGTTTTTTTTTAATACATAATTTTTATTTGTCAATTATGATTCAATAAAACTCTGAAGAATATGGGATGCCTGATTAAATTTGAACTTAAGATAAACATAGAATAATCTTGTTTTAGCTTAAATGTGTCCCAGATATTGCATGGGTAGGCCTGAAGGGTTGAAGTTGTATCAGAGAAGACTGCCTAGAAGAGATGAGTATGAGCTGGTCTTGAACTGAGAGAGAACTCAGGTGCAATAACGCCAGCCTTCCTGCTGCTCCAGCCCCTGATGCAGATGTGATAGCTAGGGAAAGGCAGAAGTTCCGTGGTTGTAGAGCAAGGTGAGCATGTGGACTGGAGAATGTCGGCTGGGGTGGTGCTAGCCCTCGTGGCCACTTCCACTTTAATGGCCACTTCAGATATGCAGATGACACCACTCTAATGACAGAAAGTTAAGAGGAACTAAAGAGCCTCTTGATGAGGGTGAAAGAGGAGAGTGAACAAGCTGGCTTAAAGAATCTGATTTTTTAAATAATGTACTTTGAGCAGGAATACCATTAAATGTTTTTCAAAGCATCATTTTTAATGACTGTATTATACTGGTATATAGCTTTCCAGGGAGTGCTAGTGGTAAAGAACCCACCTGCCGATACAGGAGGCATAAGAAATGTGGGTTTGATCCCTAGGTTGCCAATATCCCCTGGAGAAGGAAATGACAACACATTCCAGTATTCTTGCCTGGAGAATTCCATGGCTACAGTCCATCGTCACAAAGGGTTGGACACTACAGAAGCAACTTAGCATGCATGCATGCATGCTTCAAATGATGTAACCAACTTATTGTAAGTGGACATATATGTTGCTTCCAATTTTATTTACTATTTTAAATAAGCTACAGTGGATATCCTTGTAGCTAAATCCTGGTGTCTTTTTATCATTATTATTTCTTTAAGATAAATTCTCCTGTTTTTAAGTGTTAATGAATACATTAACACTTGATGTACATACATTCAGAGCACTAGGGTGATCACTAATGGAGCATGAGCTATGGGCACGTATTCAGTTCAGTAGAGTTCACTCGCTCAGTCGTGTCCAACTCTTTGCAACCACATGAACCACAGCATGCCAGGCCTCCCTGTCCATTGCCAACTCCCAGAGTCCCCCCAAATTCAGGTCCATTGAGTCGGTGATGCCATAAAACCATCTCATTCTCTGTTGTCGCCTTCTCCTCCTGCCTTCAATCTTTCCCAACATCAGCATCTTTTCAAATGAGTCAGCTCTTCACATCAGGTGGCCAAAGTATTGGAGTTTCAGCTTCAACATCAGTCCTTCCAATGAAGACCCAGGGCTGATATCTTTTAGGATGGACTGGTGGCAAGGGACTCTTAAGAGTCTTCTCCAACACCACAGTTCAAAAGCATCAATTCTTCTGCGCTCAGCTTTCTTTATATTCCTACTCTAACATCCACACATGACTCTGGAAAAACAATAGCCTTGTAACTAGATGGACCTTTGTTGACAAAGTAATGTCACTGCTTTTTAATATGCTCTCTAGGTTGATCATAACTTTCCTTCCAAGGAGTAAGCGTCTTTTAATTTCATGGCTGCAGTCACCATCTGCTGTGATTTTGGAGCCCCCAGAAATAAAGTCAGCCACTGTTTCCACTGTTTCCCCATCTATTTCCCATGAAGTGATGGGACCGGATGCCATGATCTTCATTTTCTGAATGTTGAGCTTTAAGCCAACTTGTTTACTCCCCTCTTTCACTTTCATCAAGAGGTTTTTTAGTTCTTCTTCATTTTCTACATATCTGAGGTTATTGATATTTCTGTCGGAAATCTTGATTCCAGCTTGTGCTTCTTCCAGCCCAGTGTTTCTCATGATGAACTCTGCATATAAGTTAAATAAACAGGGTGACAATATACAGCCTTGACGTACTCCTTTTCCTATTTGGAACCAGTCTGTTGTTCCATGTCCAGTTCTAACTGTTGCTTCCTGACCTGCTTATAGGTTTCTCAATAGGCAGGTTAGGTGGTCTGGTATTCCCATCTCTTTCAGAATTTTCCACAGTTTATTGTGATCCACACAGTCAAAGGCTTTGGCATAGTCAATAAAGCAGAAATAGATGTTTTTCTGGAACTCTCTTGCTTTTTTGATGATCCAGCAGATGTTGGCAATTTGATCTCTGGTTCCTCTCCCTTTTCTAAAGCCAGCTTGAACACCTGGAAGTTCATGGTTCACGTATTGCTGAAGCCTGGCTTGGAAAATTTTGAGCATTACTTTATTAGCATGTGAGATGAGTGCAATTGTGCGGTCATTTGAGCATTCTTTGGCATTGCCTTTCTTTGAGATAGGAATGAAAACTGACCTTTTCCAGGCCTGTGGCTACTGCTGAGTTTTCCAAATTTGCTGGCATATTGAGTGCAGCACTTTCACAGCATCATCTTTTAGGATTTGAAGTAACTCAACTGGAATTCCATCCCCTCCACTAGCTTTGATCATAGTGATACTTCCTAAGGCCCACTTGACTTCACATTCATGATGCGTGGCTCTAAGTGAGTGATCACACCACTTGATTGGAGAAGGCAATGTCACCCCACTCCAGTACTCTTGCCTGGAAAATCCCAGGGATGGGGGAGCCTGGTGGGCTGCCGTCTATGGGGTCGCACAGAGTCAGACACGACTGAAGCAACTTAGCAACAGCAGCAGCCACCATTATCTTATTAGGATACAGAGCTAAGTTTCAGGAGCATCCTATTTGGCATCTTAAAAATCACACTTCTCTCAATAATATATAATGTTTTCATATTCCTGTTATTTTGGTCTTCATTAGTAAGATGAACTTTGCATGTCTTAGGGTAGAATTGTATCCTCTAAAGAGAATGTTGAAGTTCTAACCCCAGGACCTTAGAATGTGATCTTATTTGTACACAGGGGCTTTTCTATTGTTGTTCAGTTGCTAAGTTGTGTCCAATTCTTTGCGAACCCGTGGACTGTAGGCCGCCAGGCTCCTCTGTCCATTGGATTCTCCAGGCAAGATTACGGGAGTGAGTTGCCATTTCCTCCTCCAGGGAATCTTCCCAACACAGTGATTGAACCTGTGTCTTTTTATCTCCTGCATTGCAGATGGATTCTTTACCACTGAGCTACTGGGGAAACCCACATAAAGGCTTTACAGAAGTAATGAAATCAAAATGGGATCATTTGAGTGGGCCTTAATGCAATAGGACTTTTGTTCTTATAAAAATGGATAAATCTGGGCATAAAGACGCCTACAGAGAGAAGACAATGTGAAGCCACACAGGGAAAGCACGATGTGAGGACGGGATTGGAAGTATGTGCCTACAAACCAGGGAACACCAGATTGCCAGCAACCAGCAGAAAGCAGGAAAGGGCAAGAAAGGACTGTCCCCTAGAGCCTTCAGAGACAGCAGACTCTGCCTATGGACTTGATTTCAAACTTCCAGCCTCCAGACTGAGAAAATAAATGTTTTTTTAAGTCAGCCAATTGGGAGAGTACCTTGTTAGGGCTTCCCTGGTGGCTCAGATGGTAAAGAATCTACCTGCAAAACAGGAGGCCTGGGTTTGATCCCTGGGTCAGGAAGATCTCCTGGAGAAGGGAATGGCTGCTCCAGTGTTCTTGCCTGGAGAATCTCTGCACAGAGGAGCCTGGTGGGCTCCATGAGGTCCATGGGGTGGCAAAGAGTTAGACACACCCGACACTTGCATTTTTCACTTTGTTGTGATGACCTTAGGAAACTAATACAGCACCTAATCTAGAAAGACAGTCTCTGTCTTTAAGGACTAAATACACTAAACAGAGTGGAACGTTGAAATACCAGCTTACGCTAGTCAATTACTTTTTCTAACACCCTATTCCATCCAGGGCTTTGTTATTAGTACCAGAAGGCTCTTAGTGTTGACTCTAAGAAGCCTCTGAGAAGCCTCTAGGACACGAGCCAGCTCACCAGTGTGAAGTTTACAGTACATAGGCCTTCGCCTTCAGTGTCAAGTGGGGGTCTCTAGAGGACTTTCCAGAACCCGCTCAGTCTAGACAGTGGCTCTGCGCTCTCTCATCTCCACTCTTCCTCTGAGGCGTGTCTAGAGCCAGGCAGGTAGTGCTCACTCCTTTTTTCTCTTCCTCCTCGACTGTCTCATGATGCCAGGCTGGTAGGAAACTGTGAAGATGTGAGGGGTCCCACGCCCTGGGAAATGGTTTGCAGCCCTGCACTCTCTCCCTCAGAATGATCCTCTATCAGTGGTTGAAAGTAGGTTGGCAGAATGTAGGAAAAGACTTGGAGATTTCCGTGACACTCAGTGAGAGACAGTGGCAAAGCCTTGGGAGGGATGTGTGGCTTGGAGGGCGCAGAGCGTCAGCAAACCCAGGGAGGGCAAGGATGAGTCATGGGGAGAGTACAGATTAAGTTCAGAGGTAGTGAGAGGAAGAAGGTGCAGTCTAAGATGGGATGCTGGCACCACAGGGTGCCCAAGAGGAAGAGATCAAGTGGTTAAGGAAGACAGCCCAGATCAGGGTCTGCCCCAGCCCCACCCTTCTGTCCTCTATGTCCAGCAGTTGCTCAGTCATTCTCTCATCCTTCTTTCTGTCTCGGAATTATCTGTTTTTCTCTAGCACTTAAAAGTGTTACATCGAGATAGATAGGTTTAAACAGACACACACACACAATATTTGTCATAAGTGAGTAAACGTGGTCATATCCTACCTGCTCACTTTAATGCAGCTTTTTAGAACGATTTGTCTGGCTCCCTTTTCCCATCAATCCTCTCTCTCACTCTCAGTATCACTTCTGCCCATGTAATCATGCTACCGACCTAGCATACATTCTTTCATATTTTTCATACTTCATACTTTTATTAATCCTCAGATAATCATATGTGGATTTAAATGCATATGTAAACATTCAGATATTGGTGATGAGCCAAGTCCTTCTTCACTCCCCGACCTCTTGAGAAGTGTTTTGCTGTTTTCTGTCCTTCATACTTCCACATGAAACTGGAAATAAATAAATAAAATAAACAAATAAAATAAATAAAAAAGATTCTTTTATTGAAAGAAGGTGATTCCAGTTGGATTTCTTTGCAGTGTGTAAATTTGTTAGAACCAACATTTTTTAAATAATGTTTTCCATCTAAGAAGTTGGTTTGTTTTGCCATAGAAATATCTTGCTTTATTGTCCTTCACAAGATTTTAGAAATATTTTAAAAAATGCATCAGCTTTCATTATTTTTTTTTTATGTATGATCTAGTCACTTTGACTTTTAAAGTTATATTATGGCCTCAATTCAGTTCAGTTCAGTCGTTCAGTCATGTCTGACTCCTTGCGACCCCATGGACTGCAGCAAGACAGGCCTCCCTGTCCATCACCAACACCTGGAGTTCACCCAAACTCATGTCCATCGTGTCAGTGATGCCTTCCAACCATCTCATCCTCTGTCATCCGCTTCTCCTTCTGCCCTCAATCTTTCCCAACATCAGGGTCTTTCCAATGAGTCAGCTGTTCGCATCAGGTGGCCAAAGTATTGGAGTTTCAGCTTCAACATCAGTCCTTCCAATGAACACTCAGAACTGAACTCCTATAGGATGGACTGGTTGGATCTCCTTTCAGTCCAAGGGACTTTCAAAAGTCTGCTCTAACACCACAGTTCAAAAGCATCAATTCTTCTGCGCTCAGCTTTCTTTATAGTCCAACTCTCACATCCATACATGACCACAGGAAAAACCATAGCCTTGACTAGACAACCTTTGTTGGCAAAGTAACGTCTATGCTTTTTAATAGCTGTCTATGTTGATCATAACTTTCCTTCCAAGGAGTAACCGTCTGTTAATTTCATGGCTGCAGTCACCATCTGCAGTGATTTTGGAGCCAAAAAAATTAAGTCTGTCACTCTTTCCATTGTTTCCCCATCTATTTGCCATGAAGTGATGGGACCAGATGCCATGATCTTAGTTTTCTGAATGTTGAGCTTTAAGACAACATTTCCACTCTCCTCTTTCACTTTCATCAAGAGGCTCTTTTAGTTCTTCTTCACTTTCTGCCATAAGGGTGGTGTCATCTGCATATCTGAAGTTATTGATATTTCTCCTGGCAGTCTTGATTCCAGCTTGTGCTTCTTCCAGCCCAGCGTTTCTCATGATGTGCTCTGCATATAAGTTAAATAAGCAGGGTGACAATATACAGCCTTGACGTACTCCTTTTCCTATTTGGAAACAGTCTGTTGTTCCATGTCCGGTTATAACTGTTGCTTCCTGACCTGCATACAGGTTTCTCAAGCAGCAGGTCAGGTGGTCTGGTATTCCCATCTCTTGAGGAATTTTCCACAGTTGACCGTGATCCACATAGTCAAAGACTTTGGCATAGTCAATAAAGCAGAAATAGATGTTTTTCTGGAACTCTCTTGCTTTTTTGATGATCCAGCAGGTGTTGGCAATTTGATCTCTGATTCCTCTGCCTTTTCTAAAACCAGCTTGAACATCTGGAAGTTCATGATTCATGTACTGTTGAAGCCTGGCTTAGAGAATTTTGAGGATTACTTTACTAGCATGTGAGGTGAGTGTAATTGTGCGGTGGTTTGAACATTCTTTGGCATTGCCTTTCTTTGGGATTGGAATGAAAACTGACCTTTTCCAGTCCTGTGGCCACTGCTGAGTTTTCCAAACTTGCTGGAATATTGAGTGCAGCACTTTAACAGCATCATCTTTCAGGATTTGAAATGGCTCAACTGGAATTCCATCACCTCTACTAGCTTTGTTCCTAGTGATACTTCCTAAGACTCACTTGACTTCACATTCCAGGAAGTCTGGCTCTAGGTGATTGATCACACTATAGTGATTATCTGGGTCATGAAGATCTTTTTTGTACAGTTCTTCTGTGTATTCTTGCCACCTCTTCTTAATCTCTTCTGCTTCTGTTAGGTCCATCCCACTTCTGTCCTTTATTTTGCCCATCTTTCCATGAAATATTCCCTTGGTATCTCTAATTTTTTTGAAGAGATGTCTAGTCTTTCCCATTCTATTGTTTTCCTCTGTTTCTTTTCACTGATCACTGAGGAAGGCTTTCTTATCTCTCCTTGCTATTCTTTGGAACTCTGCATTCAAATGGGTATATCTTTCCTTTTCTCCTTTGTTTTTCACTTCTCTTCTTTTCTCAGGTATTTGTAAAGCCTCCTCAGAGAGGCAGTTTGCTTTTTTGCATTTCTGTTTCTTGGAGATTGTCTTGATCTCTGTTTCCTGTACAATGACATGAACCTCCATCAATAGTTCATCAGGCACTCTTGTCTATCAGATCTAGTCCCTTAAATCTATTTCCCACTTCCACTGTATAATTGTAAGGGCTTTGATTTAGGTCATACCTGAATGATCTAGTGGTTTTCCCTACTTTCTTCATTTTCAGTCTGAATTTGGCAATAAGGAGTTCATGATCTGAGCCACAGTCAGCTCCCCGTCTTGTTTTTGCTGACTGTATGGAGCTTCTCCATCTTTGGGTGCAAAGAATATAATCAATCTGATTTCTGTGTTGGCCATCTGGTGATGTCCATGTGTAGAGTCTTCTCATGTGTTGTTGGAAGAGGGTGTTTGCTATGACCAGTGTGTTCTCTTGGCAAAACTCTATTAGCCTTTGCCCTGCTTCATTCTGTACTCCAAGGCCAAATTTGCCTGTTACTCCAGGTGTTTCTTGACTTCCTATTTTTGCATTCCAGTCCCCTATAATGAAAAGGACATCTTTTTTGCTGCGTTAGTTCTAGAAGGTCTTATGGTCTTAACAGAACTGTTGAACCTCAGCTTCCTCAGCATGTGATATTGAATGGTTTGCCTTGGAAGCAAACAGAGATCATTCTGTCATTTTTGAGATTGCATCCAAGTACTGCATTTCAGACTCTTTTGTTGACTATGATGACTACTTCATTTCTTCTAAGGCATTCTTGCCCACAGGAGTAGATATGATGGTCATCTGAGTTAAATTCACCCATTCCAGTTCATTTTGATTCACTGATTCCTAAAATGTCGATGTTCACTCTTGCCATCTCCTGTTTGACCACTTCCAATTTGCCTTGATTCATGGACCTAACATTCCAGGTTCCTATGCAATAGTGCTCTTTACAGCATCGGACCTTGCTTCTGTCACCAGTCACATCCACAACTGGGTGTTGTTCTTGCTTTGGCTCCATCCCTTCATTCTTTCTGGAGTTATTTCTCTACTCCTCTCCAGTGGTAGGTTGGGCACCTACCGACCTGGGGAGTTCATCTTTCGGTGTCCTGTCTTTTTGCCTTTTCACACCATTAATGTTCATGTTCATATTATGGCCTACCTCAGTGAAATGTTCTTTTCTCCCAGAATCAAAGACAAGTCTTTTCCTTATTATTCAAAATGATTGTGTTTAATATTGAGCATTACTAAATGACCATTGTAGGGCCAAACTAAGGTTACAAGCTATATCTCTAAATTACCCCGGATTTCTACTCTTTATTTATCATTTTTAATTGTTTCATATTTCTTAGTGAAAAAAAGATTAACTTTATAAATTAAAGGCTCCTTGAAAGCTGAGGCCCAAGTCTCCCCTGCCTGGGTTTATAATAAGCAGTAAGCGGAGGGAGGGGAAACCCAGTGGATCACCCATGGAATGAGCTGTGCTGTAGGCTGAGGCTCACTAGGGACCAGAGAAAGCCCACTGGACAGGAGGCGCATGATGTGCAGTTCTCCTTGGCCACCACAGCTCCTGCAGTCTCGCTTCAACTTCTTATCCTTGAATAGCATCTGGGATCCTCATCACTCTCACATCAGAAGGACAGAGACCATTTCCAAACTTTTTGAAAAACAGTATCTCAATCTCTACACCAAACCTTCATCCATTCATCTCAGTATGATTTCTTTCTCTTTGGGCCCCAAATATCATCTGTATTCAGTGCTTATTACACACTAATAAATCATTGTGTGATTTCAAAAGGTGTAACGTTAAATATAAAGCTAGAATATGCAAAACACATAGTGAGTTTTTGGGTAATTATTGTACATCACAAGTACTGTTTGATATACTGTAGTCTCTTTTCCTTAGGTTTTTCTTCTGACCTCCATAAACCATAGGTTTCCCTGTTTTTCACCTAGTCACAATATAGGATTTCCCATACTAGAATGTTTTCCTGATGGACAGTTCATCCAGTCCAAGCCCCTGGGCAGAGTGTATGTATGTGTGTGGTGGGGTAGTCTTCTTTGGTTCCGTGGCTGAATAGCTGGTACATGAAATCTGCAACCGACAGTGTTTCCTCTTACCTGACATCATTTGTGACTTTTCTCAGGCCTCTATTACTGAAATTCCAGCTCAGTGACTACTAATAGGGTTTTGTTTTAAAGTGTTCTAAATTCTGTTCTAAATATTTTAAATTCTCTCTCTCTCTTTCTACAATTTTTTAACAAATAAAAGAGTAATTGTTTCCAAATACAATACCATTTTTTCTAAGCAAAATATGGAAAAAAATGACATTTTTGGAATGAGATCAATGGCATATATTAGAAGATAGTTGACATGAGGTGGTTAAGCGATTTTTTTTTTAAGTTTGCTATTAATTCGTGTTTTACAATTTGACCAAAAAATAACTTAATCAGGTATTCAGCTAGCAATTAACTTCAAGATTAGTTTGCCACCTGGAAACAGTGTCTTCTACCCACTTCCGAATCATTTACCTGTATCCCTCCCATGGCACTAAATGATTTCAACCTTGTATTATTTACTTATTTATATATTCATTTTATTCCATATTTCTTCTACTGGATTGTAGCCTTCTGAAAACAAAACTTTTGTTTGGTTAATTAGTGTCTTTTATCATCCTTAGCATAGCATCTTGTAAATTATAAATACCAAATTAACAGCTATTGAGTGAATGAATGAATAAATGGCATGATCCGTTAAAACCAATTAACAATACAACATGGAGAAAATATTGACATGCTGGAATGTGCTTTTCAACTTAAGAAGCAAGTTATAGCTTTAAAGCTCTGTTGTAAAGCTGGGGTCACACATTTGACAGAAGAAATTGAGAACCAGTGAGTTCCACCCTTACTCAATCCATTTAGAATCCTTCACTGAACTCTGTACTAGTACTTTATAGAAAGAAAATGTTTTTAATCTGGAAACCCAGCAATTATATCCTAAATTTTATATACCTGTTCACCATTATTTTCCTTGAAATTATTCTTCTAAACATTCTCAAAATATGTGAAGGTTTTACACAAAATAAAACCTCAATTTTTGCTTCAGCAATTCGAGTAATATTGGCTAATGTTTGTTCAATTTACATTTTCTTTCAATGACAGTAGAGTCGGACATGACTGAGCGACTGAACTGAACTGAACTGAACTGAATTTTCTTCCAACTCAAACATTTTTCTTGGCTTCCTAATGGTGTTCTTGAAGAGCATTTTTAGCAACTGCAAATTAAAAATCATCTCTTGTCAGTTAAATAGCAAGATTATATTTATTTACTATTTCTGACGTTTTACTCTTTTTTCTATATCTCTATATTACTGTTCTTAAATATGTAGTTTAAGCAAATTATTCAATACAGTACATGACAGCTGTTGTACTTTAATATCAGAGTAACCAAAATGGACCTACAGCTTCTTCTGTCAAAGCAGCCCCCAGGATGCTATTGCAGGCGCCTTCCTTGTAATCGTTGTTGCCCTTATGCATTGCACACGGTCTTTTAAAATTTGTAATTTTTATTTACGAAGCTTAAAGATGCTTTGGTCACAATGCAGTATAATGTAGCTGCGATTAGTTATATTTATTCTTTTTTTTACTTTAGTCTTTAATAAACTCCCAGTGAACTTTTACCTTGTAAATGACCTGATATGACATATTTGAACTTTCAATGAACTTTTATTCTCTGGGAAATACAACAGATGGAAAACAAGCAGATTTTTCAAATATTTTTAGATGCAGTACTTTGACATGTTTAACAGAGTCAACAAGGCCAACTATCTCTTTCCAGTGTTTACTTTGTTGGCTTCATGGTACTGCAGGCTGTTTGGTTACATTATATTCTCAAATTCAGAGGTTCCATTATATTTTTGTTTGACCAGCATCTTGATTTTAAACCAGTACTTGTATATTCGTTTAAAGATGAAGCTAACTGCATCATAAGGTGTAACAAATTCTAAGAAAACTTTATTTGATCTATTGAAATATGGTTGTTTCAAATCACTTAGATACTAGGGGCTTTTAAACTATCCATTTCAGATTTTGGAATATGGATCAATTATGTTTTACCTTTGAATGGTTTGCAACTAGGAATTCAGTTCAAAATGCACATGGTTTCTGAAGGATCACTTGGGAAAGGAAGGGGAAAATGAACTGAGCATGAGCTATTGTGTTACTGTTGCTATGGTGAGAGATAGTCTCCTTAGAGGTTTTTAATCTTTATAACTCTCTTCTGAAGTAGTTATCCTGCTTGTTTTCCAAGAGGGAAGGGAGACAGAGGTTGAGTCACTTGCGGGAGAAGTGACAAGCTCAGTTGGGAATTAAATCCAGGTCTCCCAGGCTTTCAAATCCTTGTACCTTTAAAGGATGAATTGTTGACAGTTTCATGCTCCCACAAGCAAAATGCTTTCTTTGATCAAATAGACACTAAAGATAAAGGTGTGATAAAATGATAATACTTTTGTACTCTTTTTTTGAGAATTTTAGTTTATTTCTTTGTATTTATTGCACAGTATTTATAAATGAATTAGCTTGAAAAACTCTCAGAATGCTCTCAGTGGTATAAAAATAGCAACAACAGTTTTGCTTCTCTTGAAAGTTTTCTGTTGTTTGCAAAAAACTACGTATACATGTGTTACATTTACCAATAATGCAAGCATGTATATTGTTTATACATTGATATGCATCTCCTTGCTCAGAATCAGTTCTTATTAATGCCCACTTTATTCTCAGACCATAATTTATTCACACTGAAGAGTATTTTAGATGTATTTTTAGTTCAGAGGGAGATTATACTTAATGGGCATAGATATGTATAAAACAACACACAACTGCATTTATAAGATCAGAATGTGAACTCTATTAAGCTGTAATTAGCCCAAGTTTCCTGACACTTTACTTAGTAATGACAGTATCATTGGCAAAGCTGATAAAGACTTTGTGTTTCACAAGGATATGTTCAGAAGCTGAAAAGGCCTGTTGTGGTCTGGTCAGTGATGTGATTAAAATGAAGAGCAGCTTAAGTTGTGTTACTCATTTTAAGGGAATTACTAATATTCTGTATTCTTTAATTTTTAATTCATTTTTATAAACAATTTTTCATTAAAAATTATGAACAGGTTTTATATTAAAATAAGTGATGCTGTTTCTCTCTCCAGTGTTTAGATATTGAAGGTGGAGCATTGCAGGTTCAAGGAGCAAAGGAGTCTTTTCCTTCTTCCTCTTATAAGATCTTTTCACAGGTGTTATTTTGTTGTCTGTTTAGAGTTCAGGGAGGAGGTGCATAAATTTGCCTCTATACAACAGATAGGGGATTTAGTTAGGCATGAAAGCATTTTCTTGTAGAAAGTGGGGAAAAAACATGGTAGGAGAATAAGCCCACAGAATATCTTTGGTTTCTTGGTATTGGTTAAGAGTAATTGGTATATATAAATTGCAAAACTTATGATTACACTTTATAATAAAGCAGTTTCTTAAATTTAAGATAATCATCATTTACTCAAACTTATGGGTGTGTAGCCATGAAATTAAAAGACGCTTACTCCTTGGAAGGAAAGTTATGACCAACCTAGATAGCATATTCAAAAGCAGAGACATTACTTTGCCAACAAAGTTTCGTCTAGTCAAGGCTATGGGTTTTCCTGTGGTCATGTATGGATGTGAGAGTTGGACTATGAAGAAGGCTGAGCGCCGAAGAATTGATGCTTTTGAACTGTGGTGTTGGAGAAGACTCTTGAGAGTCCATTGGACTGCAAGGAGATCCAACCAGTCCATTCTGAAGGAGATCAGCCCTGGGTGTTCTTTGGAAGGAATGATGCTAAAGCTGAAACTCCAGTCCTTTGGCCACCTCATGCGAAGAGTTGACTCATTGGAAAAGACTCTGATGCTGGGAGGGATTGGGGGCAGGAGGAGAAGGGGACGACAGAGGATGAGATGGCTGGATGGCATCACTGACTCGATGGACGTGAGTCTGAGTGAACTCCGGGATTTGGTGATGGACAGGGAGGCCTGGCATGCTGCGATTCATGGGGTCGCAAAGAGTCAGACACGACTGAGCGACTGATCTGAACTGATGGCAGTACCATGATTACAGAGCATCATAGAGAAGGATGGGTTCTGAAGTATTGATGCATACAATGTATATTTATAAGATACTAAAAATAATGTTATTTTTTCAACATACATCTATGGCAGAAAACATAATTTTAGGCATATGTGCTTTTTCTTTTATTCTATTGCTTTAACAAGGACTCTGAAAGCTATAAAGTGATACCATTTCTAAAAATAAGGTGTCAGTTTTAAAAAAACAAACTGTTCAGAAAAGTTCTTAAAATTAATTTTCCTTAATAACCTACAAGTTTCTAGTTAGGACTTTTTTGACTGCCAGAGATGAAAACTAAATTCAGACTAGCATAAAAAAGGGGGGGGTGGCAATCACATTCAAATACAAATACAAATTTAGATTATATTGCATACTGTTTCTGCATCTTTTAAAAACTTAATGTCAGGAATATTTCCTCATGGTTAAATGCTTTTTATTTCAGGAGTGCTTCATAGCACTCCATTATCTGTATATATCATGGCATATTTAACCAGTACCCTCCTGTGACACTTAGATTGTTTCCAATAGAGTATTTCCAAATTCACAGCCCAAGTAGAGTAAAAAGCTTGATTGGCAGCTTAAATAGCAGGAAAATTTAAAACCACAAAAACATTTTTCTAAAGTCAAATGTAGTTGTAATTAGTTATTTAATTATTTGGCTAGTGAAAAATGTTAGTAATTTATTAAATTCAGTGTTGACACAAAAGTAGTTTTTAAAGAACATATTTCTTATAATGAACTTTGTCTTAATTTACTCTTGAATTGCTAGTCTTTTGTTTGTTTTTATTACTTAGTAATTGAGATATCCCTCCATAGGTGAGCCAGTTTCTTCATATAGTTTTAACCAGTAACTAATGGGAAAGGACTATGTCTAGGCTGCATATTGTCACCATGCTCATTTAACTTATATGGAGAGTACGTCCTGTGAAATGCCAGGCTAAATGAAGCACAAGCTGGAATCAAGGTTGCTGGGAGAAATATCAATAACCTCAGATATGCAGATGACACCACCCTTAAGGCAGAAAGCAAAGAGGAATTAAAAAGCCTCTTGGTGAGGGTGAAATAGGATAGAGAAAAAGCTGGCTTGAAACTCAACATTCAAAAAACTAAGATCATGACATCTGGTCCCATCACTTCATGCCAAATAGATGGGGAAACAATGGAAACAGTGAGAAACTTTATTTTTTGGGGCTCCAAAATCATGGCAGATGGTGACTGCAGCCATGAAATTAAAAGATGCTTGCTCCTTGAAAGAAAAGCTATGACAAACCTAGACAGTATATTAAAATAAAGCAGAGACAGAGACATTACTTAGTCAACAAAGGTCTGTATAGTCAAAGCTATGCTTTTTCCAATAGTCATGTATGGACGTGAGAGTTGGACTATAAAGAAAGCTGAGCACCGAAGAACTGATGCTTTTGAACTGTGGTGTTGGATAAGACTCTTGAGAGCCCCTTGGACCAAAAGGAGATCAAACCAGTCAATCCTCAAGGAAATCAGTGCTGAATATTCATTGGAAGGACTGATGCTGGAGCTGAAGCTCCAATACTTTGGCCACCTGATTCGAAGAGCTGACTCACGGGAAAAAACCCTGATGTTGGGAAGATTGAAGGCAGGAGGAGAAGTAGACAACAGAGGACAAACTGGTTGGATGGCATCACTGACATGATGACATGAGTTTGAGCTAGCTCCGGGAAATGGTCAAGAATAGGGAAGCATGGCATGCTGCAGTCCATGGGGTTGCAAAGAGTCAGACACTACTGAGTGACTGAATAACAACACAATATCTGTACTAATGCAAGCAATAATTTTGAGTTGCTTTAAACTCTGTATGATTGACCTATTCTCTGCCATATATGTCTATTAAAAAATAAAACCACAACTTGAATTAAAATAATTTTTTATTTTTATTTATCTAAGTTTCTACAGTGAAACTACATTTTTGTCATAATTCTACCCCATGCCGCCATTTATACTGTTAAAACTTCCACTTTACCTCTATGAAAATCACTATCTCATTTAAGAAAATGTAAGATCAAATTGCCAGCATTTGTTGGATCATGGAAAAATCAAGGGAGTTCCAGAAAAACATCTACTTCTGCTTCATTGACTACACTAAAGCCTTTGACTGTGTGGATCACAACAAACTGTGGAAAATTCTTAAAGAGATGAAAGTACCAGACTACCTTACCTGTCTCCTGAGAAACCTGCATGTGGGTCAAGAAGCAACAGAACCAAACATGGAACAGCTGACTGGTCCTCGGGAAAGGAGTAAGACAAGGCTATATGTTGTCACTCTGTTTACTTATGTGCAGAGTACATCATGTGAAATACTTGAACTGGTTGAATCACGAGCAGGAATCAAGATTGCCAGAAGAAATATCAACAAACTCAGGTATGCAGATGATACCACTCTAATGGCAGAAAGTGAAGAGAAACTAAAGAGCCTCTTGATGAAGGTGAAAGAGGAGAGTGAAAAAGCTGGCTTAAAACTCAACATTCAGAAAATGAAGATCATGGCATCTGGTCCCATTGCTTCATAGCAAATAGAAGAGAAAAAAGTGGAAGCAGTAACTAGTTTTAGTTTTTTGGTCTCCAAAATCACTGAGGACAGTGACTGCAGCCACAAAATTAAAAGACACTTGCTCCTTGGAAGGAAAGTTATGATAAACCTAGACAGAGTATTAAAAAACAGAGACATCACTTTGCCAACAAAGGTCCATATAGTCAAAGCTATGGTTTTTCCAGTAGTTATGTATGGATGTGCAAGTTGGACCATAAATAAGGCTGAGTAAGCCAAAGAATTGATGCTTTTGAATTGTGGTGCTGGAGAGGACTCTTGAGAGTCCCTTCGACTACACGGAGATCAAACCAATCAATCCTAAAGGAAATCAATCCTGAATATTCATTGGAAGGGCTGATGCTGAAACCGAAGCTCCAATACCTTGGCCACCTGATGTGAAGCTCTGACTAACTGGAAAAGACCCTGATGCTGGGAAAGATTGAAGCCAAAAGGAGAAGGGGTGGCAGAGGAAGAGATGGTTAGATAGCATCACTGACTCAATGGACATGAATTTGAGCAAACTATAGACCCAGGTTTGATCCTGGGGTCAGGGGATTCCCTGGAGAAGGGAATGGCAACCCACTCCAGAATTCTTGCCTGGAAAATCCCATGGACAGAGGAGTCTGGTGGGCTATGTTCCATGGGGTCATAAAGAGTTGGACATGACTTAGCAACAAACACACATACATAGGAGATAGTAGAGGACAGAGGAGCTTGGTTTTAGTCCATGAGGTCACAAACAGTTGGATACAACTTAGTGACTGAACAGCAAGTGACAACAAACTTTATTTTTGTACTTAGAATAGATAAAATAGTTTCTGATCAATAGTTCCATGGCCCATTCTAGGGCATATTATTGCCCTAGATTATACCATTGTTTATTAGTACAGATTAATACCATTGTTTATATTTGTAACCTTATGTTATCAGGTAAATGCTTGTTACCATGATGGTTTTAGAGCACCTGCTGTCTGCCCAATGGGAGGGCCAAAAGCCACTGAAAAAGAAAGGAGGACAGCTCAGAGTATTTTGAAAAAGTTTGTATGAAACAAAAATGAGCTCTCCCATGTAACTAAATTCAAGACATGTTAGCAATCAAAATGTTTCACAGGAATCATAATTATTTTATAACATTATCTAAAATATGACTGCAAGGAGATCCAACCAGTCCATTCTGAAGGAGATCAGCCCTGGGAGTTCTTTGGAAGGAATGATGCTAAAGCTGAAACTCCAGTACTTTGGCCACCTCATGCCAAGAGTTGACTCATTGGAAAAGACTCTGATGCTGGGAGGGATTGGGGGCAGGAGGAGAAGGGGACGACAGAGGATGAGATGGCTGGATGGCATCACTGACTCGATGGACGTGAGTCTGGGTGAACTCCGGGAGTTGGTGATGGACAGGGAGGCCTGGCGTGCTGCAATTCGTGGGGTCGCAAAGAGTCAGACACAACTGAGCGACTGATCTGATCTGATCTGAATACATTATTTTATAACAAAATATTTTATAACATAATATTTTATACATATTAACATTTTCCCCTCGGGTACTCATACATTCATCCAGCACATTTTAAGTGACAGTTTCTGATACAAATGAGTCCTGTGCCAACAGTTTTAGAGTTTAGCCTGCACAGTTATCTGGGAACAAGTAAGTATTAGAAAAGTTTCATGGATAATTCTGAATTCTACTAGAAAACCTATAAATTTTTTTTCTCTTAACTTAAAGATTATGTTCAGAAAGTTAACATCCTGTACATAGACAATAGAATCAGAAGTAATATTGTCAAAACTTTGACAGTTTTGTTGGTAACTTCAACTGTTTGGTGTCTGGAGACCATTTAGTTTGTCCCAGAAATTTTTATTTTCTTTTTAAAAATCCAGATAAAAATTTTTATAATATTTCTGTAACCAAATTTAACTAATAACTTTTATAAAATTGCTGATGCTTAATCAAAACATTTCCATCCTATCTGCAGTAGTAATGTGCCCTTCCATGTCTTATATTTAAACCATGTTATTGAGTTAATCAAGAGACTCTGGATGAAAAGATTCAAGCCCCTTTTAATAAAAATAAGCACTGGTGAGAGATAAGAATAGACAGGTTAGCACTAATTTTTTCTTTCATAGGGAAGGAGTCATCAAATCATTTTATTCTTTATCAACAATAATGATCAGAAAACACTTAAAAATGCAAAAAATATAAACATGAAAATGAATGAAAATAGTGCACCATCCCTTCAGTCAATATTGAATCAATGTTTTGTATTTATTTGTTTATTTGACCACGTGACCAGCAGGATTTTAGTTCCCCAGTCAGGGATTGAACCCAGCCCCTGTAGTGAAAGCACCAAGTCTTATGCACTGGACCACCAGGGAATTCCCTCAAAGTATTCTTAAAGAGGACTACAATTTGAATTTGTAAGACTGAACAGATTATTAATTAATTAATCCTCTCTTTCAACTAACCATTACTACACGGCAAGCACTCTGGGTCCTGGCTGTGCCCTGGACAGACAAAATTGCTGTCTGATGGATGGAGCTCAGTATGTGGGTAGACATTAAACTAATAATTCACAAATCAAGAAACATATTTTGAAGAAATACTAAAGAGTGCTATGAAAATGAGTAATAAGGGAACATAATTCTTTTTTCGGCTGGACCTTGTAGCTTGTGGAAACTTTAGTTCCCTTATCAGGGGTTGAACCTGGGCCACAGAGGTGAAAGTGCCCAGTCCTAACCACTCGACCACCAGGGAATTCCCAGGGAACATAGTTTAGATTTAGTGTTACAGAAGGTTTTATTAAGTGATGTTTGGATAGAGAAACCTGAACGATGAGTACCTGCTTAGGCACTTAAATAAAATGAAGGCAATGAAAACATGTGACACACAATATTCAGTATGTGTTGTTGAATGAATGAATGCTACTCTAAAAGTCAGAAAACAAAGCAAACACTAAAACAGAAAGCATAAAACAAGATCTCAGAAGTTATTGCAAAAATCATAGCTGTGCAAACAAACAAATAATAACAAACTTCCCAAATAAGGAGATGAAGTCTTAGACTAAAATCAAAGTCCCACTAAGTATTATGATGCACACTGAAGTAAAACAATGCAAGAGTTAGAAATATCAGAATATGCAAGGAACAAGAAGAAGGAGGGCAAGGAAGCAGAAATGGAGGAGGAGCAGGAGAACGAGGAAGAAAAAAGTTGGGAGAGATGATCTGAATAGTAAAGTAGTGGCTTCCCCGGGCTTCCCAGGTGGCACTAGTGGAAAAGAACCCACCTGCCAGTGTGGGAAACACAAGAGGCAAGGGCTCAATCCCTGATGCAGAAGATGAGGAGGGCATAGCAACCCACTCCAATATTCATGCCTGGGGAATCCCTGTGGACAGAGGAGCCTGGCGGGCTATGGTCCGTAGGGTCTCAAAAAGTTGGACATGACTGAAGTGATTTAGCATGCATGCAGTGGCTTCCCTGGTGACTCAGTGGTACAGAATTCACCTGCCACTGCAGGAGACATGAATTCAATCTCTGATCTGGGAAGATCCTACATGCTGTGGAACAACTGAGCCAGAGCACCACATCTATTGAGCCTGTGCTCGGGAGCCCAGGAGCCACAGCCACTGAGCATGCATGCCCTGGAGCCCATACTCCACAGAAGAAGTCACTGCAATGAGAAACCTGATCACTGCAACTAGAGAGTAGCCCCTGCTCACCACAACTGGAGGAAAACCGGCACAGCAACGGGGACCCAGCAGACCCAGAAATAATTAAACAAACTTATTAATATTAAAGCAGGATTCAAATGGCATAAAAATGTACCTACACAGTAACGATAAGGTAGTCATGCATTGTCATGTGCATAAATAACATAGAATTAATATGTTTAAGTCAGCACAATTAGATCTGCAGTGGAAGATTTCAACAGCTCTTAATATTTATCAAGTTGATTAAAAAGAACATAGAGTATTAGAACATAAGTGTTGAATTAATAGCTACAGATAGGGCATTTTCCCCCTATAAGATAAGTATGCCCCTTATTTCCAAGCATCCTCAAGATTACTATAATCTGTTTCAGAGAATAGAAATTTTATAGGTCCAATTCTTTGATCATATGTAATAGATTAATAATTGAACTTTAAGCAAAACCCAAAACTCTAGTCTCTTAAAAATACAAAAGGTACTTGTACATATAATTACGGGGTCAAATAGGAAATCTTCAATTTTAGACTATTTAGAAAATAAGGATATTGAGGCTATAATATGTCAGATGCTGTGGTTTGAAGCTAAAACTACATTCAGGAGGGCCTCATGGCCTTTAATACCCTAGATTGCCCTGCTTTGACTGTAATTGTTATTTATATCCAAAGTGGATGACAAACCAAAACTAAGGGATCGTTGAAGTTGATCTAGTATAAATTCAGGAATATTTTTAAATCACATTTACTTTGCTGCAGAACTCAAGTTTGAAGAAACTGGTTTGGAGGATTATAGTGAGGTTCATGTTTTAGGATCTGAGTAAACATTGGAGTACAAGCTAAAGAAAATTTTAATAGAGTGGGTAGAACAGGAGATTTCTCATTCCAGTGCAAATTAGCAGGTTGATATACAGTAAGTTCCCTACATATGATCCTGGAAGTTGTGGACTTTTCAAAGTTGTGGACATGCATTCACATGTTCAGTCACATAAGTTAGTTCACATGTCTGGTGTACATTGTCACCTGCATACAACCTCTACAAAAGGCTGTGCTTTTGTGCACTTTACTGTACCATACTGTATACAATGGGCTTCCCAGGTGGTTCAGTGGTAAAGAATCTGCCTGCCAATGTAGGAGCCGCAAGAGACGCAGATTTGATTCCTGGGTTGCGAAGATCCCCTGAGGTAGGAAATGGCAACCCACTCAGTATTCTTGCCTGAGAAATCCCAGGGAAAGAAGAGCCTGGCGGGCTACAGTCCATGGGGTCACAGGGAGTCGGGGACGACTGAGCCATGGAGGACATATGCATCGTATAGAGCGCGGTAGTGCAGTATTTTTATTTTAAGCCCGGGATGTCCAGAAGCATGCATAAAAGCAGGAGTGATGTGGCTGAAACTACTGTACTTTTCAAGATTCTGTACTTAAGATTAAAAATGTTTTTTCTATTTTTGTGATTTTTTAATGTAGTATTTCTGTGAGAAGTATTATAAACTGATTACAGTATAGTACTATATAGCCAATTGTGTTAGTGGGGTACCTAGGCTAGCTTTGTTGGACTTATGAACAAACTAGACTTACGAACCCACCCTTGGGACAGAACTCATTTGTATGTAGGGGACTTACTGTATTACTTAATTTGTATACGAAAGTATTTATTGTAAAGGTTAGCCTAGTTAAGTTTTAATGGGTAATTAATTTGGGGTTACTTCTGTTTTACAGTGTGTATATATTTTTTAATTTATATTTTTAAAACAAGTTTATAGTCCAATTTGAATATTCTGTGTGCCTATGGCAAAACTTACCACAATTCCATTCCCTTCCTTCCTTGTTCTAACTTTAATATTTGAGATATGTTTAGGCTTTTGGGTGTCACATATATTGTTTTCTTCAAAACTTTTTAGACTTGTAAATTTAAATTTTTAACTCCTACTTTGTTCTTACTATATGTTGTTTGCTCTTTAGAAGTATTATTTTTTCTATTCTTGCTGGAAAATTTCTCACTATTGACTAAAAAGGGATCAGTAATTTAGAATTAAGTGTTTGTTTTTATTAAAAAATTCAGCATATAAAGCATGTCAATATCTATTATCAGTTCAGTTCAGTTCAGTCACTCAGTGGTGTCCGACTCTTTGCGACCCCATGAATCGCAGCACATCAGGCCTCCCTGTCCATCACCAACTCCCAGAGTACACTCAGACTCAGGTCCATCGAGTCAGTGATGCCATCCAGCCATCTCAATCCTCTGTTGTCTCCTTCTCCTCCTGCTCCCAATCCCTCCCAGCATCAGTCTTTTCCAATGAGTCAACTCTTCACATGAGGTGGCCAAAGTACTGGAGTTTCAGCTTTAGCATCATTCCTTCCAAAGAAATCCCAGGGCTGATCTCCTTCAGAATGGACTGGTTGTATCTCCTTGCAGTCCAAGGGACTCTCAAGAGTCTTCTCCAACACCACAGTTCAAAAGCATCAATTCTTCGGCGCTCAGCCTTCTTCATAGTCCAACTCTCACATCCATACATGACCACTGGCAAAACCATAGCCTTAGGTGAGTTTATTCCTAGATATTTTATTCTTTTTGCTTCAGTGCTGAGTGCAATTGATTCCTTAATTTCCCTTTCTGATTTTTCATTGTTAGTATGTAGAAATGCAAGTGATTTCTGTGTACTGATTGTGTATCCTGCAACTTTGCTCAATTCAGTGATTAATTCTAGCAATTTTCTGATACTGTTTCTCCATCTATTTCCTATGAAGTGATGGGACCAGATGCCATGATCTTGTTCCATGTCCAGTTCTAACTGTTGCTTCCTGACCTGCATACAAATTTCTCAAGAGGCAGGTCAGGTGGTCTGGTATTCCCATCTCTTTCAGACTGTTCCACAGTTTATTGTGATCCACACAGTCAAAGGCTTTGGCATAGTCAATAAAGCAGAAATAGATGTTTTTCTGGAACTCTCTTGCTTTTTCCATGATCCAGCGGATGTTGGCAATTTGGTCTCTGGTTCCTCTGCCTTTTCTAAAACCAGCTTGAACATCTGGAAGTTCACGGTTCACGTACTGCTAAAGCCTGGCTTGGAGAATTTTGAGCATTACTTTACTAGCGTGTGAGATGAGTGCAGTTGTGTGGTAGTTTGAGCATTCTTTGGCATTGCCTTTCTTTGGGATTGGAATGAAAACTGACCTTTTCCAGTCCTGTGGCCACTGCTGAGTTTTCCAAATTTGCTGGCATATTGAGTGCAGCACTTTCACAGCATCATATTTCAGGATTTGAAATAGCTCAACTGGAATTGCATCACCTCCACTAGCTTTGTTCATAGTGATGCTTTCTAAGGCCCACTTGATTTCACATTCCAGGATGTCTGGCTCTAGGTCAGTGATCACACCATCGTGATTATCTGGGTTGTGAAGATCTTTTTTGTACAGTTCTTCTGTGTATTCTTGCCACCTCTTCTTAATATCTTCTGCTTCTGTTAGGTCCATACCATTTCTGTCCTTTATCGAGCTCATCTTTGCATGAAATATTCCCTTGATATCTCTAATTTTCTTGAAGAGATCTCTAGTCTATTCCCCAACAATATTCTGTTGTTTTCCTCTATTTCTTTGCATTGATTGCTGAGGAAGGCTTTCTTATCTCTCCTTGCTACTCTTTGGAACTCTGCATTCAGATGCTTATATCTTTCCTTTTCTCCTTTGTTTTTCACTTCTTGTCTTTTTACAGCTATTTGTAAGGCCTCCCCAGACAGCCATTTTGCTTTTTTGCATTTCTTTTCCATGGGGATGGTCTTGATCCCTGACTCCTGTACAATGTCACCCATTAGAAATCAATTTCATTAATTTAGTCCAAGATATATTGAGGTTATTTTTAAAAATATGAATCACTAAATTAAATGAAGTATGAAAATGTGTCATTAAATTATGGACAATTAATTTGACCTTGTGTAGGTAGTTTTTTCTGTATTTATACATTTATTCCAGCAGCATTATTATAGATACATCCTATATAAGCTTTCTGTTCACATCTTTAACCCTTTTTAGGACTTTAAAATCCTAATAGGCATATTTATCATGATGTGACCATCTTATTTGTGCCAGAGCATTTGTAGATATCCTGGCTTATCGTGATTGCTTTCACTTAAGTATCAGTCAAAGGTGGGAAAGTGTCAGAGAAATAACAGTGACAGAGAACAACGGGCAGTAACTGCGGGGCTGACGAGTGTCAGCTGCTGTTCTGAGTGCGTTACTGTGTTGTCCTTTCGCTCTCACCGTCTTTCCCGGTAGGTCTGTTAGCATATCTGTTTTATAAACAAGGAAACTCGGACACAGAGAGTAGTTTGTGGTCTAACAGCTCTGAGGGACAGCACCAGATTTTGCACCCACTACCGTCTGGAGAAGGGGATGACAGAGGATGAGATGGCTGGATGGCATCACTGACTCGATGGACGTGAGTCTCCGTGAACTCCGGGAGTTGGTGATGGACAGGGAGGCCTGGCGTGCTGTGATTCATGGGGTCGCAAAGAGTTGGACACGACTGAGCGACTGATCTGATCTGATCGGACCATCTAGTTCTAGCATCTGTACTTTGAACCATTAGGAGCAAGAGTTTCATTTTAATGTGGCCTAAGACCTTTATGACTGAATTATTAAGGCTTGAATAATATTACAAGATAATTTGTTAAATTTTAGAAGAGAAAAATAATACTGTTATTCATAGTCCAGATATATTAAATAGCTCAAATATCTGTTCAAAACTTTAGTAAGATTCTTTTCTGTTTAGAAATTTTAGAAATTTTCTCTTCTATATTAAATAGTAGGTAAGTTCCACAGGATATTGACTAAATGTTTTATTTGACTAACACTTTTAGAAAAAGAATTCTTGGTTTCATAATTTTTGCAGTTTGTTACTCATTTCATTTTATAAAACTCACAAAATAGCAAAATTCTTTGTGTTTCATTTTGTATGACTAGTGTGTCGTAAGGCCAGGATATAAACTAGGGGCCATTTAGAATTATATAGGAAATTTTAGATGCTTGATAAAATCCAGAAACAGGAAAGAAAATCCAGAAACAGGAAAGAAAGTCCAAGAAAGTGAACTTGCTCAGTCGTGTCTGACTCTTTGCGACCCCTTGGACCGTAGCCTACCAGGCTCCTCTGTCCATGGAATTGTCCAGGCAAGGATAGTGGAGTGGGTTGCCATTTCCTTCTCCAGGGGAATCTTCCCGACCCAGGGATCGAGTCCAGGTCTCCCGCATTGCAGGCAGACACTTTTACCATCTGAGCCACCTGGGAAGCCCAGAGACAGGAACCAGATGTCAAAGTGTAAATGTTTCACTGTTCATAGAAATATGTGCTCTATTAGTTTCCAGGTGGCTTAATTATCATATTTAACCCACTGAACTAGAGCTAGTGAGTGCAGAACTTAAAAGGAAAGGTTATTGTGAAAGACAACTTTTAATTTGTTGTTTGGAAGTCTCTCTATTAAAAGAGGCTAGAAAGCAGTATCTATGTCTATTTTTCTTGATGTACCCATGAACATCATTTTAGTCACATAATTAAATTGTCAAAATAGATTCATTAAGATGGTTTTAGACAGAGGGATTGACAGTAAACCTAAAAGGGAAAAGTAGAAGTTTAATTACCGGTCTTATTAAAATAATTATATCTCATATTTGTACATCTGATGCCACCATATCTGATGTCATCATAATAGCTCTGTGCAGTGATTAGGAAGCTGATATGATCTGCATTTTGCTAAAAAGGAAAATTATGTTATGTAGAAATAGACTGACTTAATTAAAGACAAGTAGGTCTTTGGAAGAAGAGGCAGAACTAGTCCTCAGAACAAGTTCCACTCCCTTTTAGTGACCTTCCAAAGAAAATGGTTGCTGAATTCTTAATATTTTAAAATAAGACATTTTATTTGCATACTAATAAGCTATAATTCTGTTTCAAAGTAGGATAATTAATTCATTCTGTAATAAACTATGCAATAACTATAGATCACCTATCAATACATTGTGGATATTCTTAGGAGAAACACATGTAATTTAAAATCACCTCTTACATGAAGAAAGTAATCAGTATCAAGGAAATAAAAGAAAATTTTCAAAAAAGGAATTTTGCAAATGTAACTTTAGCATTTTTGAAGCGATCATTACCATGTGTCAAGTAGTATTCTCAAGATAAAGTTAATTATTATTAATTTATGAGGGACTCAGAGTGTTATCATCTATTTTTAATAGGATGTTTATTTTTGTGGACATGGATGGCATAATTGGGAAGAGATAATAATAAACTCCTTATAGTAATCATGCAGACTAGAGATATTTATATGGTCCAGAAAATAATCTTTCATGCTATGCAACCACAGATTTGTGCCTTATTTTGACCTATTCATTTGTTAATTTCTACTCTTTGCTAATAGGGTCCCTGGGAAGTAGTCCTTTGGCTTTCAGTACATCATAAACAAACGGGGCTTCCCCAGTGGCACAGCAGTAAAGAATCTGCCTGCAGAGCAGGAGACTTGGGTTCGATCCCTGGGTCAGGAAGATCCCCTGGAGAAGAAAATGGCAACTCACTCCAAGGCAACTCACTCCAGTATGCTTGCCTGGGAATCCCATGGACAGAGGAGCCTGATGGGCTGCAGTCCCTGGGGTCCCAAAAAGAGCTGGACATGACTGAGCGACTAAATAGCGACATCATAAATAGAAGGTGGCAATGAAAAACTTTTGAAGAGAAATTGTACCAACCAGGACTGGGATGGGCAAATATACATATTTTTACAGTAACTCTAAGAATTTGTCCAAGAATCCCTTGCTTTCTTATCACCAGCTCAATTATAACATTCATTACTTAGCCCTCCTGAACTCGGCAATGTGTGCTAAGTTACAAGGACTGTACTGTACTTCCATCCTTTTTGCCTTTAAGCATTTTAATATCTTTTAAACATTCATCTGATATATACTTCTTCTCATAATACTTATCAAAATTTTAGAAACCTCCTGACATTAAGTGTGCTGCCGGTATTTTCCCATTATGTGTATTCCAGATGATGGACTTAAGTGTAGTCCCAGATAAAGCAACATGGTAAAATTCATTTTAGGTTTGCTGTGCCCATGCCACCACCCTGATCCTGGTTTACAGTCCTTCCACACTCCCATCTACTTCTCCAGAACAGTCTCTTCTGTCCTGGTGCCCTGTGATAGGTCTCATGGTGCCACGTGCCATACCACCCCCAGCACACAAGTCCCTTCCCCACGGCTCTCTGGCTCTCTCCTCATACCTGAAATGGTCCTGCTCCAGTCACAGGGCCAGGTCTCTTGCGAGCCTTCAGAGTTCTAATCCAGTGAACTCATTCATTCATTCGGACATAAGTTTTGAAAGGCCTTGAGTACCCCCATTTTACATATGGAGAAACAGAGGCTTAGAGAGATAAAGTAGGTCAGATGAGAGAGGGCAGGTGTCCTCCTTTGGTTCCCAAGAAGAGAAGTAAAATGTTCCAGTGACAATAATATCACAGGAAATGTTCTATTCTATTGCCACTTCTTTCCTCTTCTTCTACCAATGATTAAAGTGGAGCAGAGAGTTGAATTTTGGCACAGCAAGACTTACATTTTAAAAATTAAAGCAAAGCAAAAATCAGGAAGTGGGACTACATTAAACTAAAAAGCCTCTGCACAGAAAAAGAAACAATCCACAAAATGAGAAGGCAACCTACAGAAGGGGTGGAAATATTTGCACATATCTAACAAGGAGTTAATTTTTTAAATATATAAGGAATTTGTACAATAGCAGAAAACCAAACAACCCAGTTAAAAATGGGCAGAAGATTTGAAGAGAGATTTTCCCAAAGAAGACATATAAGTGTGGTACTAGTACATGGAAAGGTGCTCAGGACCACTGATCATCAGCAAAACGTAAGCCAGAGCCACGGTGAGTCATTACCTGTTATAATGGCTATTACCTGTTATAATGGCTATTATCAAAAAGAAAAGTGCTAACAGGTGCTTGTGAGGATTTAGAGAAAAGGGAGCCCTTTTACACCAATGTAAACTGGTGTAGCCAAAATAGTAAACAGTATGTGGAGTCCTTAAAAAATTATAAATGGAATTGCCATATGATTTAGCAATTCTATTTCTGGGTATTTACCCAAAAGAAATGAAAAGACTAACTCATGCACCTTCATGTTCCTCACACAATTATGTACTGTAGGCAAGACACGGAAGCAACTAACTTGTTCATCAATATTAGAATGGATAAAGAAAATGTGATATACACACATGTGAATGTGGATGCACCTTGAAGTCATTAGCCTGAGTCAAATAGGTCAGAGACAGAAAGATAGATAGTGTATGATCTCACTTATATATGGAATCAAAAACATTGAGCTCCTGGAAACAGAGAGTCAAACGGTGGTTGCCAGGGCCTAGGGGCAGGGGACATGGGGAGGTGGTAGTCGAAAGGTACGTGATTCAGTGCCGAGTTGAATAAGTTCTGGGGATCTAATGTACAGCAGGGTGACTAGAGCTGGCGCTGCTGTGCTGTAAACTGGGAAGTTGCTACGAGAGTCGAGCTTTAATGCAGTCAGCATAACAAGAATTTGGTAATTATGTGAGGCAAAGGATTTGTTAACTCACCTTATTGTGGTAAACATTTTGCAAGACATACTTATATAAAATCATCACATTGTACACCTTAAACTTATACAATGTTGTATGTCAATTATATCCCAATAAAGTTGCAAAAAGAATCAAATTAAATTAAAACAAGAAATACATTATGGAAAAAGCAGAGAGGCATATTCACCATAAAGCCAATGAAGCTTAAACTCCAGGATCCCTGATGCATGGGCCCCTTCCTACTGTTGTGCTCAAAGAGGCAGATGTTTTGTAAATTTTCTAAGAGTACGGTGTTTTATCTGCAGGACTCTTATAATCTCTTTCCACTTCCACCAAACTGTAAATTGTAAGAAAGTTTCTTACAACTTTCTTGCAATTTAACTTGTTGATTTGACAACAAATACTAATATCAGTGGCGCTAGTGGTAAAGAATCCACCTGCCAATACAGGAAACATAAGGGATGCGTATTCAATGCCTGGATTGGGAAGACCCACTGGAGTAGGAAATGGCAATCCACTCCAGTATTCTTGCCTGGAAGATTCCATGGACGGAGGAGCCTGGCAGGGTACATGGAGTCTCAAAGAGTTGGATATGACCAAGCACACCTAGCAGCAGCACTGACATAAATAAAATAGCATAAAACTCATAATATCACACAAAATAAACCATCAGTTACAAGCTGGCTGAGTGTTGTCATAAAGCATGTAAGATAACTTCCACAAGAGAATGGAAATGTTCTGACCTCCTATAGCAAGGGCATGAAAGAAAATTCTTTCCCAAACTTAAGCTTACAGGACATAAAAGAGTTGTGAAGCTGAATATTTTTTTCAGAACTATTAATAATAAAGAATACATTTAAATCTGCTTCACTGAAGAATGAAAAACTTTTAAACTATTTACATAGACATTTATATGTAAAAAATTATTTTCATATGAAGAGGCGATCAGATTATACAGCATAGACATGTAGGAAAAGATATTGGAGAAGATATTAAGCAGTTAATTACTAAAAAAGTATTCTTTTTGCCATATTCTGTGATATTGGTGATATTTTTCAGCTTTGTAAATTTATAATTTGTGGTTTTTATTATTAACTTTCATATAAGAGTTTATATTTTTAGTTTTGTATTATTTTCCTTACAAAGTTTCTGCAAATTATATTAGCTTCAGGCCTCACCAAACCTGGAACTGCTCTACTTCTAATTAATGATTCTAACACTTGATTTTTAATGTTAAAATAGTTGTAAAACTTTTTAAAGCCCCAGTTCCTTCTCTTCTTTGAGAACAACAATAAATAATGAATAATGCCTGCCCAGATATCCTATAGGGTTATAGGGTTCTCAAAGAAAGACAAGAGAAGGGGAGAGGGGGAAGTAAAGGGGAGAGAGACAGGAGGAGAGAGAGGGGGAATATATGAAAATGCATTTTAAGCTGCAAAGCAGCGTCCATGAGCGAAATACAAAGTGATCTCAGTGAACTCTTGCCATAGCATGTTATCTAATCCTCTCTCTTCTTTGCAAATTGCTCATCATTTCACTGTTTCCTGATGATTTGGGATTGCCATTTTCAACATATTAAGTGTGTAGACTGACTCTTCCTTTATAATGTCCATTAATCTTCAAAGCTTGAGGGAAAATAAATCCCAGATTTAAGTCCCTGGTTTTTGTTTGTTTGTTTTAGGTTTTGATGCAGTTGAAAACAATTTCTAAGTGATACTGAATTTGGGAAGGAGTTTAGGGATTCTGAGTAGTCCTATTAAATCTCCTTATTTTAGGCAAAGTTTTCTTATTATTTCCTCTAATGGAACATTCAGAGCATCTCGTCTGTTTTCTAAGGTACAACAGGAGATAGTTTGACAGCCTTTTGTGTCACAGAGTTACTAGCTTTCTGCTTCCAGGATGTGTGCCTTTCCTGCTCAGAGCTCCACCTCCTCCAGTAACCCATTTGTACATTTTAGGCACAGAACCCCATTTCCAGGTACCAAATTCCATGTAAGTCAAGGTTCCTAGTCTTAGCAGAACTCTAGGTGGTTTAAGTAGAAAGAGATTTATTAAAAGCTATTAGATGGCTCCCAGAATCTGAGAGCACCAAGTTTGGGTGCTTCTCAATCAAAGCACAGACACGGAGTGGTACTACGGAGCCCCTGCTGCCTCGGGCAGGCAGGAGGCGTGCACCCGGGTCCACCTTCACTGTCTTGGAAGCACCACACGGCTCCACCACAGCCTGCCCAGAAGACACCAGCTCCTGCACGGCTGTCACCTCTCACTGCTCATTTCTCATCCAAGTCCTGGCTAGACAGCTCTCCTGGCCACATGCCTGCACCCTAGCTGCAAGAACACTGAAAAATGTTGGAGTTAGGATGAGTGAGGGTGAGCCCAGCTATAGAATCTTCCAAAGCTTCCTACTTCCTTACAAATTCATTGTGAGACTTTAGGCAAGGTACTTATCCTTTCTAATCCATCTTCCTAATAACTAGCATGAGGATTTGGGACTCCATAAATTCCAAAAGTCCTTACAGTAATACAAAACTCTGTCTGTGTTAGTTGGAATTCTGGCATCTAGTGATGCAGTCCTTACATGAACCTAACTGTGGGAAGAGCAGGGGTGAAGCTGACTTCAGGGATGCCTGGCTCATCTGACCACGTGCTGTCTCCCCGCTCTGCTTTCTGGATGTTGGCTGTAGAAACTAGCTTCTCTGTGAAACTAAACAGGTAGCCCCTGACAGCGCCAAAGCTCATGTGCCTAAAGCTCTCAGATTCTAGAGGAAAAGGATGCAATGGCTCCTTCTCAGAATCCATTTCTAGGATCTGGAAGAAGGACTCTCATTAATCAGGCTTGGTTTGTGTGCTGCTCTTGGTTTGTGTGACCAGATGGTAGAGTCTTTAACCAGAGAAAGGGTGTCATACAGGTGTGGCCACCTGGGAATTGTGAGGCAGTCAGCCACCCCATCTGTGGCTCTAAGATCTAGGGTGCCTCAGTATGTGATGTGGGCTTTATTCATTCGGCTCCAGGCTTTTATTTTTGTGAACCCCAATGTTGTATGGGGTTTAATGGGAGATACAAACACCGCTTAGGACTGAGCGCCTGCATTCAGAGAGCTTACAATTTAGAGGTAGAAGCAAATAGTCATAGAAGAGCTAATGATCTGAAATCCTAAAGCACATGAACATAGAATTGAAAGGATGAATTGATTTAACAGTTTTTGTCAGGCATTTTGTCCCAAATCATATCCCCAAACCATATTTGGCTTGAAAGATCATTGATAAGTTTTAAAACTGACATTTACTTCTTTGAATTTTTGGCCTTGATCTTTTTTTCTTGGATGTTGAGTGTGTTGGCATATAGACAGAATTTTCCTTTGTAAACTTATATTATTGTACTGAAACATATTTTGTATTTAGCAATAAAGAGGACAATATTACCCTTTGGTCATACATGTGCATGAAAGTGAAAGTCACTCAGTCGTGTCCGACTCTTTGCGACCCCATGGACTATACAGTCCATGGAATTCTCCAGGCCAGAATAGTGGAGTGGGTAACCTATCCCTTCTCCAGTGGATCTTCCCGACCTAGGAATTGAACCGGGGTCTCCTGCATTGCAAGCGGATCCTTTACCAGCTGAGCTACTTGAAGTGAAAGAAAGTGAAAGTCGCTCAGTCCAATCTGACTTTTTGTGACCTCATGGACTGTAGCCTGCCAGGCTCCTCTGTTCATGGAATTCTCTAGGCCAGGATACTGGAGTGGGTAACTGTTCCCTTGTCCAGGGGATCTTCCTAGCCAAGGTCTCCCGCAGTGCTGGTGGATGCTTTAACAGCTGAGCCACTAGGGAACCCCATGTACATAGCTTATATAACCTGGGAAAAAAATCCACTTTCTCCTTAGAATCAAGAAATAGGTGGCTTATCTTAAAATTTATCTGGAATTCAGATGGCATTTTTTGTATTGTTATATTGTGTTGACAATTAGATTGTTGAAAAATTTTTAAAAGCTTCAGCTGATCAAAGTGTCAGCCTTTGGTTCATCATACAAAGCAACTTCTTGGTTTTGTAATCTGAAGCACATGCATATTAAGTAAAGAAAACTAATTACAGTAAATCCTGGTAATAATCTGACGTTTCAAGAATGTCACGCTGTTATTTCTGAATTTATGTGTAACACTGTTACATAAGGGTCTTATTTTTAAATTATTTTGGTCTTGTTGGCCTCTGCTTCTCTGATGATTAAATTAGATTGACTTAATTAGACTTTATTTAATTAAATTTTCTACTTACATCATGTTAAAGCTTTTGGATGCATTTAAATATTTTTACACTTTTATTTATTTTACTTTCTAAACTAACAATTCTCAAAAGGCTACAAAAAAGTCGAGATAAATGTATAGTGTAACCCACATATCAGTCACCCAGCTTCAATAATTCTCAATATATGGTAAGTTTTGTTTATTAAATGCTTCCACATAATTCTGGTCTGGATTGCTCTGAAGCAAATCTTAGTCATTAAAACATTCTGTCAGTATGTTATTAACAGGATGTAACTATAAATTATAGGACATTATTTTTTAGTTTTTATAAACAAAATAACATTATCGTATCTTAAGATAGCACTTCTTTAATTCATCAAATTATCCAGTCAAAATATTTGCAATTTTTTGAAAAATCAAGAAAACTAATTGAGTTAATTTACATAAGATAATGTCACTACATATAAGTATGCAATTTGATGACTTTTGAAAAATGTGTAGGCTCATATAATTATTGTCACAATCAAGATATGTAGCACATTTCTATCACTCCACAATTTTTCCTCATGCATTTTTACTGGCTGGGGTATATGATAGGTGCATGTTTAATTTTTAAGGAATAGTATGGGGTTTTCCAAAGTGAGCGTATCATCTTACTGTCCTGCCAGCAGTATATGAGAGTTCCGGTCTCACCAACACTGAAGTGATTGAATGCATTTTATGCCCTTTTCCTTGTGGACAATCCATATAGATGTAGTTAGTGGTTTATACATAATTTGTTTAATTATTTTCCTTGGAATTTTTACTGCAATAGGCAATAACCAATTTATATACCTCAGGGATGATAAAAGGTCACTTCTTATCTTCAAAAGTAGCATATATCCATCCTAATAAGTGGAATGCTGTGCTGTGCTTAGTTGCTCAGTCGTGTCCGATTCTTTGTGACCCCATGGATGGTAGCCTGCCAGGCTCCTCTATCTTGGGGATTCTCCAGGCAAGAACACTGGAGTGGGTTTCCATGCCCTCCTCAATAAGTAGAATATAATTGTCTAAATGACTACTAAAGTCATTTTAATGGCTTTCTTTAAATTTATGTCCTTTTTTTCATTGTAGAGTAAGTGACTCTTTAAAAAATTAAATGCAGATCCTTAATATTACAGTGATTCAATCCACAACCATTAATGAATGCCTGTGCTATACAGAGAATTGTTGTCTTAGTGCCAAGGAAATTCAAATCTTGGCATTATAATCTAAGGAATGTATTTGGAGAAATGAAATGTGTCCTTATGTAGCAAAACAAAACAAAAATAAGATAGTAAGGGTATAGGATGTTGTGCAAACACATAGCAGGAACACCCAGCCAGCTTAAGGTCCCAGAGCAGTGGGAACCTAAACTGAGCATTGAAAGGTTAGTACTAGTGATACTCAGCCTTGTGAAAACAAATTCTGGTCAGAGGACATGCACACAAGCTTAGAAGTAAAAGAGAGGGTGGCAAGACTGCCAGAACAACAGCCTAGAGATGAGGTCACCTGAGGCAGAGGTTTAGGAAGCTGATGCCGGAAGAGGTTAACCTGGGAGAAGATTAGCAGGACTGAAGGAGGGGGCTGGTCACAGAGCTTTAGGATGCTGAATTCACAGGGATTACTATTAACTGGATTTGAGGAACAAGGGGGAGAGAGGACATCATGGATCCTTTCAGAATCTGGCTTGGAGCACTGGGTGGATGGTACCATATGTGGAGAGAGAAAACATGGGCAAGAGGAGGGCTTGAGCTTCTGAAGAGATGCAGATTGGAGATACAGCAATATATAGATACTAATTTCATACCAACAGGCAAAAACAGGATCCTTCAAAAGAGGCTCAGAAGGATCTGCCAGAGGAAGGAAGGAAAACTAGGACATAATACTTTTTAAAATCTAAGGGAGAAAATATTTCAAAAAGGATAGTATGGTCATGGTGTCAAATGCAACAAAGAGGTCAACTAAGTTAAAAATAAGACAATTCCCATAGGATTTTGCAGTAAGATGTAGCTGGTGACCTTGGCAAAAGCACTTTCAGTAGCGGCCAGGGCACAATCCAGATACAGTGAGTTGAGTAATAGGAAATAAGGAATTGGAGACTGTGGATGTAGACAGCTCTTTTAAGAAGAATGATGGTGAAAGGAGGGACAGAGATAAGGCAGAAGCAGCTCAGGAAGATGGCAGGTTGAGGGACAGTTTGTTTTATACATGAATGTTTTGTTTAGTACAGGGGAAACGAGTGTGTGAAACACTGATGATGTAAAATAGAGAGAGAGAAAAAGGTTGAAGATACTGAAGGGGATGGGGTGCAGTCAACCGAGGGGCCTCTGAGAAGGTGGGAATGGGATCCATAGTGCTGGATAAGGAGCCCTCTTAACTGTGGAAGGGAGACAACAGCTTCTGTGTCAGCTAGGAACGCTTTCCACTACAAATAGCAGAAAACCCAGCTAAGAGTGCCTCACTCTCGCAGAGGTTTAGTTTTCTCAAGTGACAGTGTTTCTCTCAGGGAAGCAACTGCTGGCATGGCTTCTGTGCTCAGTGACAGGGTGCACCTCGCGGAGGCCCACTGAGGGGGTGGGCCTCCTGCATTCACCTTTCCCTCTCAGGCCAAGAGCAAGGCGGGAGCAAGGGGGAGGGGACGGTGCTGGCCACACTTGGTCCTCTAACCAGGAAAGTGTTTCCAGAGGCCTTAGGATCCCTCTGCTTACTTCTCATTGGCCAGTACTGGGTCACATGGCCACGTGTCACTCCAGGAGAGGCTGGGAGTGGAAGAAATCACAGACTTGAAATGGCAGTTGGATCAGCCAGATGGCAGCGTCTACCACAGAGCATGAAGGTGAAGGACTTCCTATCTGATGTTTCTGTTTTCTTTGAACTTGAAAATGAGATCATCTGCTCAAAGAGTAACGGAACTTTTGAGAATGATAACAATGTAAATACTGCCTTTGGAGCTTTGGAGAAACTGAGCACAGATAATTTTTGAGCACCAGTGAGATCTGGTTGAGATTAGAGACACTGAATTGGAAGGACACAACTAAGGGACATCAGGAAGTTATTCTTCCCTGTGTATCACACTTTTAATGCATATGAAATGATCGTCCCATTTAATGATTTGTATTTTGAATTCAGTTTATATGAAATTCATGTTTCTTTTAAAATTTATACTGTATACATCATTACCTCCTTGTTTTAGGTATTATAGATTTACATACCATTATTGTAGGAAATTAACAGTATATACATTTCTGCGGAATTTTTTCCACAGCTTTTAATTTTGATAGTTTTCCCATCTATAGAAAAATTTAAAGACTAGTAGAGTGAATACCTTTGTCATTTTCTAACATTCAGTAATTAACACTTTCCCTCATATCTTGTCTCCTTTCTCTGTTTGTTTGTGTGTTTTTTTGTCTTTCTCTTTCTCTCTACACACATAGGTACACACAGAGACATTTACTTTTCCCCCCTGAATTATTGAAACTTTAAATTGTAGACAGGGCGACACCTCAGCCCTACACATTCAGCCCGCATTTCTGGGACAACCTCCTGTGTAACCACAGCAGGGTAACTGCATCCTAGAGAATTAACACCAATATCATTGTCTAATCTTCAGTATGTGTTTACACTTCCCAGTTGTTCTTAAAGTATCTTTCAACCTAAATAGACTAAAGGAAGATACTTGAAAGCTGTATCTATTTTTAACATTACTCTAACAGATTTTGAAGTGCCTTTTAGTAGTAGGCTTAATGTTGCAATTTTGTTGCCATTTGTCAGAGCTTTTCCATAATTTTTCTAGGCTTTCATTTTAGATGCACACAGCAATTTAGAGTATCTTATATATGTGCACCCCACTCCAGTACTCTTGCCTAGAGAATCCCATGGACGGAGGAGCCTGGTAGGCTGCAGTCCATGGGGTCGCTAGGAGTCGGGCACGACTGAGCAACTTCACTTTCACCTTTCACTTTCATGCATTGGAGAAGGAAATAGCAACCCAATCCAGTGTTCTTGCCTGGAGAATCCCAGGGATGGGGGAGCCTGGTGGGCTGCCGTCTATGGGGTCGCACAGGGTCGGACACGACTGAAGTGACTTAGCAGCAGCAGCAGCATTTATGTGTATATATCTAAAACATATATGAATGTATTTCCAACATACTTCAGCAGTATCCTCCTACTTCCCAATTTAATGATCAGCCTTTCCATCTTCCATTTGTGGCTATGGATGAGTATTGTGTGTTATCAGCATCATCACATAAATTATCAGCTTTATGTCTTCAATAAGCCAATTAAAGTCTACATTTCAGTATATATTATGAACTGCAGTTTCCATTGTTTAGATGGTAAATTGTGACAATATTTGCCCAAGTGGATAAAGTAGCTATTTTGTGGGATCATTAGAACTTCCCATAAAATCTAATCTAGTGATTGAGAGGAAAGCATGTCATATAGAAAATCAATTTACTCTACATAAAATTGAAAATACTAGTGATTAACATGCCCTGGATAAAGGATACTCTAGGAAAAAAACTGAGTTTCCCTAAATATAATACAAACACAATTCCTTATCAAGGAACTGGAATTCTAAAACAATATGAAAATGCAAATGTAAATAAAAGACTTGATAAGGAAATGAAGTCTGTACATTGAGGCTGTCTGCCAAATGCATAGGTAGGATTGAGGATATTTAAAGAGGAACATGTTCCTTGACTTAGATTGTCTCCTTTTAATTTTAAATGTTGTCCCGTTCTCTCTGTTTTCCTTGCCATGTCTCCTTTCCCCCTGCCTGTTCATGTTGGAGAATCCCAAGTTCTGCACTGTGGCCCTCCCCTCTTCTCTAGCTGTGTTCCAACCCTAAGTGAGGGATTCTTAACCTGGAGTCCACAGGCCTGGTCTCTGTGATCTTGAAAGGGAAACATTTCTTTATTTTCATGAACCTCTAGATGAACTTTGCATTTCCTTAAATAGTGAACATAGACAACCAAACCATGGTAATACCAGCTAGATCTGTCAGTTTATTTGCCAGTAAAAAATTGCAGATATTTCCATCTCATTATAACTATTACAGATATCTTGAAATATTTATGCATATGATTTCTTTGAAGTGACTGTGATTATTTTGCTCACTGTTAGGTCTCATTATTTAATGTATCAATAAAAATATTAGTTTACTACTGTATAACTTTTAAGATGTTTTGATGACTGTTTTATTATAATTGGCTTTCTCTATACCAATTACATATACTGAAACATATTTAAGATGTATTTTATTTTGTGCATTTAAAATGTCATTCAGGGAAGGAGTCTGTGGATTTTAACAAATTTTCAAAGGGGTTCATACACAAAAACCTTAAAGAGTCCATACCCTACATGTCACTAATGTCACAGCTTTAAATGTTATTGAAAGTTCATGCTTCTCAATTTATATTTCTTGCCACAACCTCCCTTTTCAGCTGCTAAACTCATATCTCAACTGCTTTGCAACATTTCCTCTTGGATGTTTAATTAGTGCCTCCAACCTACCCAGTGAAAAACTCAGCTCCAGGGGCTCACTCTGGACCTGCCTCTCACAATCTCCCCGCTCAGTCAACTCAGCTCCAGGGGCTCACTCTAGACCTGCTCTCGCAGTCTCCCTGCTCAGTAAAGGGCAGGTCCACATTTCTGGTTGCTCAGGCCCCAACCACAGAGTCACCCCTCACTCCTCTTTCATGAGCCATGTCGGATTTAGTGGCAGTGTGGTTGACTGTATCATCTAAGGCACGCAGGGCCTAACTAACCACTTCTCGCCAGTTCCACACTGTCCATCCTGGTCCAAGCTATCGCCTTCTCTTGCCTGGATCTTTGCAGTGGTGTCCTAACAGCACTTCTTCCGCCGCAGAGTACCTGCCCCCAGCATGAACATGCGTACACACACTCACAATGATCAAAACAGCAGCCAGAGTGACCCTGTTACAACATATTTAATCAGATGGCGCCACTCTCCTCTTTGGAATTCTCCAGTGCCTGCCTACTCAAAGTAAAAGCCAAAGTCTCCACAGTGGTCCACGAGGCCCCCAGAATTTTGCCCCTGCCTACCACTGTGACCTGGGCTTCCCTGGTGGCTCAGGTGGTACAGAATCTGCCTGCAATGCAAGAGACCTGGGTTCAAGCCTTGGGTCGGAAAGATCCCCTGGAGAAGGGAATGGCTACCCACTCCAGTATTCTTGCCTGGAGAATTCCATGGACAGAGGACCCTGGAGGGCTACAGTCTATTTCAGAGTCAGATGTGGCTGAGCAACTAACATTTTCACTTTGCTTAACACTGTGACCCAGGTCTTCTTATCACTCCTCCCATACACCAAACGTGCTTCCCCCTCACGCATTTGGCATTTGCTGTCGTCTCTGCCTGCACAGTCTCTTTATCTGAATGGCTTTTTCTCTTATGGATAAAATAGCAATTCCTTCTACCACATTCCTCGTCGCTTTCTCCATGCTTTAGTTTTCCCCATGACACTATCACTCTCTGATGAAGTAATTACAAATTACAACTTGGCTACTTTTTTGTAGCCTTTCTCTCACTGCCATATCCTCAATGACTGGAACAATGCCTGGCCCCTGAAGGTACTCAATAAATATTTGTTGAATAAATAATTTCTTCTGTTTCACAGAGATTTTTCACTATCTCTAGGAGATGAAGACTATGAAGTTTTTAAAAGAAAATATTCAGAAACACTGTTTTAAATCAAACACACTACTACAAGTTGAGTAGTAATGTTTTACTCAACTTTATATTAGAGTATAGAATTTTCATACATAAGATTTATTCACACCAACTATTTTTCTAATGATTAGAGCTATGATATGGGACCTTATCTGGGGTCTTATTAAGAAAAGTCTTAGAAATGTGAGTAATTTAAAATTGGTGTCCTGAAAATGTAGTTAAATTTTAAGTTAAAGATATCCCCTAGACACACAAAACTAAAGGAAAATATATAGTTATGTTCGGCCCATTGCTATTTTATAAATCTAGGCTGCTCATAGAATTATGTCTCAAGGGAAAATTTGTAATGAAATCTTGTTCATTCTGAATTTTTATGTAAACATAAAAAACAATTTGTTATTTTGGCTTATTAGTATTTACATTATAATTGCAGCAGGAAACATTAATGACCTATTGTGATATTCCCTGTGCTTTCTTTGATTCCAACCTGTTCAAGCTAGAGCAAAACAGATAATTGGGTTGTGTAACTCTGTGATCTCTTCCAAGTCTAATATTCTGTGATTAAATGATGTCAATGAGTAATAAGCTGTTGGAGAAATAGGATTATACCCATTTGGGAAGAAGCGATATACCACGCTTTTTGTTCACTCTTACTCATTTTCTTTGAAATAAAAAGTGCTAAAGTATAGGAAACATTAAGGTTCTTTACCTTAAGTTTTCAAAAAGTCCATATCAGTGCTACATCCAAGGCACCTAATTCTTACCATATCCTGTGCTAAACTCCAATCTAAATCACTGCCCTCTCTTGCCAGGACTGTTTTTAAGGTCTTCTAGCTTCCTAGAGTCATCATCTCTGCAGCCCTGCACTTCTTCTCTACATAGGCTCCAGAGTGAGCTTCCCAGTGACCGTTTCCCATGACCATTAGAGCAGAAAACAAACTCCTTCTGTGGCCGAGGCGCCTTCCTTCCCTGTGGCCTGCTTATCTCCCTGACCTCACGTGCCACGCCTCACCCTCACTCCCTGCCTTCTTTCTGCTCCTTGAACACACCAAGCCCAGGTCTCATGCTCTCTCGGCTCAGTCCTGATGGCCTCTCCTGATTTGGGTATCAGATGGACCTCTCCAGAGAGGCTATCTTCTTCACACAACTGAAGTAGCTCCTCCTCTCTCACTGTCTGTCCTGTATGCCTACTACTTTTTGTCATAAAACTTACCACTGTCTGCATTATTAATCTGTCATGTCTTTACCATTTCTCAGAGGACAAGTGACTGTTTTCATTCACCACCACCTCCCCAGCACCCATGCTCATGCCAGGCTCACAGCGGATGTGCAGCACATTTGTGTTCAATGAAGGGTGAGTGAACCAGGTGCGGCTGACAGCAAATGCTAACTGGGAGAGTGTGTCACTTAGAACCTCACTTAAAGGGAACCAAGTAGATACCTGCAAATACTTTTCCTCATTTATCATGGTTTGAATGTGTAATTCTAAGCCCTTCTTTAATGTGATGACTCATAAAATAATTCCATGTAATTAATTATCCTGATGCAGGTTAGCAAAAAAAAAAATTAAGGTGAGAATTAAAAGTCTAGGGAAAAAAGCCAGGAATAGGTATTAGCATATAAATTTGAGGGATAAACAGAAAACTGAGAGAATAAACTTTAGAAATAAGCAATGTATTTTTAAAGACCAACAATTTATTAAAATTTGTAATGATCTTTGGTGGTGGTGGTTTATTCACTAAGTCATGTCCAACTCTTATGATCCAATGGATTGTAGCCTGCCAGGCTCCTCTGTCCATGGGGATTCTCCAGGTGAGAATACTGGAGTGGGTTGTCATTTCCTTCTCCAGAGGATTGTCCTGACCCAGGATTTGAACCCAGGTCTCCTGCATTGCAGGCAGACTCTTTACCAACTGAGCTATGAGGGAAGTTCTCATAGCTAAAGTAATAATCTTTATAGTGTAGTTTCTAGAATGAGCAATGGAAAAAAGACTATGCCATCTTATTATTTTTAATTTTTTCCTCTTCTAGTTTTTTGTGGGTTTTTTTTTGAGATATAATTGACATACAGCAGTGTGTAAGCTTAGGGTGTACAACATACAACATAATTATTTGACTTATGTGCATCATAAAATGATTACCACAATAAGCTTAATGAATATCTATCTTCTCATACAAATACAAAATTAAAGAAATTGAAAAACATTTTCCCTTTGATGAGAATTCTTAGGATTTACTCTCTTAACAACTCTCATATTTAACATACAATAGTGTTAATTCTCAGAGAAGGCAATGGCACCCCACTCCAGTATTCTTGCCTGGAAAATCCCATGGACGGAGGAGCCTGGTGGGCTGCAGTCCATGGGGTCGCTAAGAGTTGGACACAACTGAGCAACTTCAGTTTCACTTTTCACTTTGATGCATTGGAGAAGGAAATGGCAACCCACTCCAGTGTTCTTGCCTGGAGAATCCCAGGGATGGTGGGCTGCCATCTATGGGGTCGCACAGACACGACTGACGTGACTTAGCAGCAGCAGCAGCAGTGTTAATTCTATTTATTATGCTGTACATTACATCTCCATATTTATTTATTTCATAACTGGAAGTCTGTACCTTTCTGATTATGACAAATCTGATCTCTTTTTCTATGACTATTTTTGAAGTATAATTGAGCTACAACCCTGTTAGTTCCTATTATACAACACAATGATTTGATAATTCTATACATTTGAAAATGATCACTATCATAAGTCTAGTCAGCATACAGAGATGTGGTATAGTTATTTCTATTCCCTGCACTGTACACGTCATACCATGACAAGACATTTCATATATTTTACAAGTGGAAATCTATAGCTCTTATGTTGGTGCCATCTTATTTTAGATACAGAGAAAAAAATGAATTGGCACGGTGCACACACTGGATATCATTCTTACATGCAAATGTTTCCTAACCGTCAGTGCCAAAACATGCATAGACCATACTGGGTTGTCTATCTTTTTGGTTTCCGACGATACCTTAAAATATTAATTTGACATTTTTACTTTTCTCCATTTCTTCCTATTTTATTTATAAATAGTCATGAAACCCCACGGGCCTGGATAACAGCAATCTGCAGTGGGGACATACTGTCGGGAGTTTAAGCAGAATTCCATAACTATAGAGTGTCTCACTAATAGGAGAAGAGGAAGACAAACCCTCAGTTGACCTTTGTTTCACATTAAAATGACCGGAGTTTGACACCAAAATGACAGCTGGTCAAAACAGCTTGAGATTTCAAAGTGCTTGAGTATATATAAATATTTTGACTGATCTCATAAGCGTGTTGGAAAACACTCTAAGAAAAGTCCTTGATTTAAAAATTGGCTATGTTTTCCCCTTTTGTTTGGAGGAAAGTATCACCCTCATCCCCAGAAAAAGTTTTATCTTCTGGATTTAGAGGAAGTAGAATAATTATAAACATGTACTTGACCTCAACAGAACCAGGACTGGAGGTTAATAGTGTGAATGTAAATTACTGTTTCATGCACAAACCTAGCCTCAGATTCCTGTAGATTGATAATAAGACAGTTTCTGCTCCAAATTAACTTTATATAATGAGATGTCAGTAGCAATAGTATGTAGAAAGTTCACCACTAATGTTTATTTTAGCTGTTTAGTTTTCTACAACAGATGTATGTCATGAACAGATCAACCCTCAACTCTAGTCTTGTAGTATTCCAAAGGGCACACCTACTATCAAACCCCTTCTCGTACAATTGTCTTGACTTTTGAAAAATCTCCTTAAAGCTACTGTTTACTGTCAATGTGATATAATAGCTATGTGGGGCCTTCTGTGCAGTTTTCTGTGGGCAAGGAAACCTTGGGGGGACAGTGGGGGAGAATAGGAAGCAAGAATGATAAACAAGAGTCAAAATGATGTGTTTGTTATTGGACAGAATAGACTAACATTATCAGCAGTACAGAGTTCAGGCAGAAGCTTTCCCATGAAGTTTGTCACATTTCTAAAAGAGGAATTCAGTTCAGTTCAGTCACTCAGTCGTGTCCGACTCTTTGTGACCCCATGAATCGCAGAACACCAGGCCTCCCTGTCCATCACCAACTCGGTAAGTTCACTCAGACTCACGTCCATCGAGTCAGTGATACCATCCAGCCATCTCATCCTCTGTCGTCCCCTTCTCCTCCTGCCCCCAATCCCTCCCAGCATCAGAGTCTTTTCCAATGAGTCAACTCTTCACATGAGGTGGCCAAAGTACTGGAGTTTCAGCTTTAGCATCATTCCTTCCAAAGAACACCCAGGGCTGATCTCCTTCAGAATGGACTGGTTGGATCTCGTTGCAGTCCAAGGGAATCTCAAGAGTCTTCTCCAAAACCACAGTTTAAAAGCATCATCTCTTCAGCGCTCAGCTTTCTTCACAGTCCAACTCTCACATCCATACATGACCACTGGAAAAACCATAGCCTTGACTAGATGGACCTTTGTTGGCAAAGTAATGTCTCTGCTTTTCAATATACTATCTAGGTTGGTCATAATTTTTCTTCCAAGGAGTAAGCGTCTTTTAATTTCATGGCTGCAGTCACCATCTGCAGTGATTTTGGAGCCCAAAAAAATAAAGTTTGACACTGTTTCCACTGTTTTCCCATCTATTTCCCATGAAACGATGGGACCAGATGCCATGATCTTTTGTTTTCTGAATGTTGAGTTTTAAGCCAACTTTTTCACTCTCCTCTTTCTCTTTCATCAAGAGGCTTTTTAGTTCCTCTTCACTTTCTGCCATGAGGGTGGTGTCATCTGCATATCTGAGGTTATTGATATTTCTCCTGGCAATCTTGATCCCAGCTTGTGCTTCTTCCAGCCCAGCGTTTCTCATGATGTACTCTGCATATAAGTTAAATAAGCAGGATTACAACATACAGCCTTGACATACTCCTTTTCCTATTTGGAACCAGTCTGTTGTTCCATGTCCAGTTCTAACTGTTGCTTCCTGACCTGCATACAGATTTCTCAAGAGGCAGGTCAGGTGGTCTGGTATTCCCATCTCTTGAGTAATTTTCCACAGTTTATTGTGATCCACACAGTCAAAGGCTTTGGCATAGTCAATAAAGCAGAAATAGATGTTTTTCTGGAACTCTCTTGATTTTTCAATGATCCAGCAGATGTTGGCAATTTGCTCTCTGGTTCCTCTGCCTTTTCTAAAACCAGCTTGACTATCTGGGAGTTCACGGTTCACGTATTGCTGAAGCCTGGCTTGGAGAATTTGGGGCATTACTTTACTAGCATGTGAGATGACTGCAATTGTGTGGTAGTTTGAGCATTCTTTGGCATTGCCTGTCTTTGGGATTGGAATGAAAACTGACCTTTTCCAGTCCTGTGGCCACTGGTGAGTTTTCCAAATTTGCTGGCATATTGAGTGCGGCACTTTCACAGCATCATCTTTCAGGATTTGAAATAGCTCAACTGGAAGATGGAGAAGCTCTATACAGTCAGCAAAAACAAGACCAGGAGCTGACTGTGGCTCAGATCATGAACTCCTTATTGACAAATTCAGACTTAAATTGAAGAAAGTAGGGAAAACCACTAGACCATTCAGGTATGACCTAAATCAAATCCCTTATGATTATATAGTAGAAGTGAGAAATAGATTTAAGGGCCTAGATCTGATAGATAGAGTGCCTGATGAACTACGGACTGAGGTTTATGACATTGTACAGGAGACAGGGATCAAGACCATTCCCATGGAAAAGAAATGCAAGAAAACAAAATGGCTGTCTGGGGAGGCCTTACAAATAGCTGTGAAAAGAAGAGAAGCAAAAAGCAAAGGAGAAAAGGAAAGATATAAGCATCTGAATGCAGAGTTCCAAAGAATAGCAAGAAGAGATAAGAAGGCCTTCCTCAGCAATCAATGCAAAGAAGTAGAGGAAAAACAACAGAATGGGAAAGACTAGAGATCTCTTCAAGAAAATTGGAGATACCAAAGGAACATTTCATGCAAAGATGGGCTCGATAAAGGACAGAAATGGTATGGACCTAACAGAAGCAGAAGATATTAAGACGAGGTGGCAAGAATACACAAAAGAACTGTACAAAAAAGATCTTCACGACCCAGATAATCACGATGGTGTGATCACTCACCTAGAGCCAGACATCCTGGAATGTGAAGTCAAGTGGGCCTTAGAAAGCATCACTACGAACAAAAGAGGGATTAGCATCAATTTAATGAAGAATCGGTTCCGGCAAGTGGAGTCTGACTAGGGTTGCACTGCCAGGTGTGGGTGCAGAGCTGAGGGCAGACAGCAGCAATGTTTGTCTCCAAAAGGCAGTGAGCGAAGGAGGAGGGAGGTGGCGTGCACGGCATGGGCTGAGATGAGTAATTTTATTTCTATGTTTACTTTTAAATTTTTTAAAAATGCACAATATACAGAGTTCAAACAATACAACAAAATACAGAATGAGAATTAAGTTAGCTTTCCACCTTAAATCCAAGTCTTTAGTTCCACTGCAGAAGGTTAAAACTTTCTTGTAAACCCTCTATATGTGGACAAGAATTTATTTACGGCTGCTTTTTAAAAATCAAGCAATAGTGTTATATACAATATCTCCATTTTTCATACAGTTACAGTGCAAGCCATACTAAACATTGATTTTTTTAACCCAATAGATTATAGTTTCCCTCCTCCTGTGTCCTCAATTCCTTGTCACAGCCACGTTATATTTTATCCTATGAATGTGCCAGCACCTTATGATGGACATTTAAGTTGTTTCCAGTCCTTTGGCCCTATAAACAGTGCTTCAGTTATAACCTCGTATGTCTCAGTTCATATCTTTTTATATTTCTGCTCAAAAATATTAGAATTGTTATAGAAAGATCAGAAAATAAAGTTGTCCAAATTAGATTGGTATATATAGGCCAGACCCATTTATTCTGGGACAGAGAGAAATTAGAATTAGGTGGTAGTGATAAGAGAATAAGGTTAATTTAGATTAACTGAGCTTCATTGCTCTGTAAGTTGATTTGAGGCAAAGAAAAATATGCTTCTGGATATTTTGGTGTGAATTTTCACAAAAATAAAAGTTCAAAGTTAGAGTAAGTAGCTAATGAAAGTGAGTAGACAGCAAATGTAATGATGGCTGTATAAAGCCGGTTATTTTAAAGGAAAGCAAGTTATTATTTGTAGATATTCTAACAGCATTAATTACTGATTTCAAAAATTGTGAATAAAATAAGAAAAACTCATTGATACATATAGGCAGTAAGCATGTCAAAATGTGAGCTCTACTACAAAATAAAGAAATGAAAATCATGTGTGTACAACTTAGAAAAAATTATTTTAAATTATAATACACAATGTTCGTATTAAGTAAAGACACTTTTATATGGAGACAGTTTTAAATAATATTTTGAAGAATACTGGCATGTAAACATTCACATTATATTGTTAAATCAAAGACTATGTTATACTATCTACATGGAATCCTACAGATAACTAAATCTGTGATATGTTCTCTACTTAATGGATTATATAGCTTCTTTATGATTTTTTGTTTCCCAAATGTGCTACAGAAGTTCTTTTATTTTTTTTAAAAGTTGAATAAAAAAAGAAAGACTGAAGAATGTAAAGATGGAGATATAGCCTATTTTTAATAAGAACTTTTCATAAAACGTCTATTCCTTCTCTCAGAAGATGCACGCTTCCCATCCCTAGCTCCATCTACATTTACGAGAGTACTTGAATCAAGATTTCTTAAGGAACTCACATTTCTATAGATTTTATGTTTTGGTCAATTGAGTGTCAAACTGAGATGCATCGTGAATGATCTGAAACCCTTCCACTATTTCCCTACGTAAAGTCTGTTACAAGTATGGACTGTCCTGAATGTACCTCCCCAGCCTAGACCTGCCTTCCAAGCTTCAGCCCTGCATATCCAATTCCTCCACAACATCTCTGCCTGGATATCTCCTAGGCAGCACTAAAATAGCACGTGTTTGTTCTAAAGGAGCTCGAGGTCTTCCTTCAGTCTCACGTGTCACTTCCAAATCCCTCTCCCACCATCATTCACACACCTGAGTCACCTTTGACCCCAGAGTCAGCGCTGTGCACAGCCTCACCCTGCCGGCTCGGTTCCACCTGCACAGTGTGTGGGGCTGTGCCCCACTCCCAGTCTCCACTGCCACACCCAGCCATGCCAGCCGGGCTCATTGCTCTCCCTGATTTCACTCTCACCCCCTTCAGGTCATTGCCATGTGCATGGAGATGACCTGTTCTCTTCATAAAAGAAATTCAAGTTACAACAAGATGCCATTTTCCATCTATCAGACTGGTGAATTTTAAAAATTCTGATCATACCTTGTGTTGGCAAGAGGGCTTCCCAGGTGACTCAATGATAAAGAACCCGCCTGCCAATGCAGGGGATGCAGGAGATGCGGGTTTGATCCCTGGGTCGGGAAGATTCCCCTGAAGTAGGAAATGGCAACCCACTCCAGTATTCTTGCCTGGAAAAATTCCATGGACAGAGGAGCCTGATGGGTTGCAGTCTGTGTGGTTGCAAAGAGTTGGACACAACAGAGTGATAACAGGATAATAGGTGCTCAATACATTGATGGGAGTATAAATTAATTTACTCACCTTAGGGAACAATATGGCATTATCTATCAAAATTAAATGTATATAAAGCCTTTATGACCCAGCTGTTTATTTCTGGAGTTTTATCCTTTAAGTATCTTACAGAAGGGCAAAATGATATATGCCTATTCAGTGTGGCATATGTGTGTGTACATATATGTGTGTACATCTCCTAAATATTTATAAAGGGAAAACTGATTTAAATAAAGACTTGTATATCCATGCAATAGTGTACTATGCAGCTTTTGGTCAGCTCTAAGTGAGCTGATGTGAAAAGTGTTCTAAGATGGTTAAGTAAATAAAGCAAAATGCAAACAATGTGTATATTTCAATTTTTGTTAAAAAAAATAAAAAGAAGAAATAGTGTTTGATCTGGGACAGAGAAGTGGGTGGTTGTAAAACAGGAGTGAGATGAACTCTAATGAATACCCTATTTTTGAACCTGATATTGTATATAGTTTACACATTTAAGAGGCAAAAACATTTCTCTTAAACAGTCAAGATGGGCACATGGCCCCTCTGTAAGCATCCTTCTGTGAATCCTTTGCATCTAGGGAAAAACCCAGTCCAGGACTCCATGCCTCCACTTGGACCAATCTCTGTCCATCTCCCCAGGGAGCTTTGAGGACATTTCTGAGTTCCCACATTCCAGCCCTGCTTTTGGTTCCTCTAACATGCCATGTGTTGTTATTTTTTTTTTTTTTAATCTCAAGAATGAAAAGGTACATGCATCTCTGTTTATGTTGCGCCTGAAATACTTCTTTCTTTTGCTTATTCCCTTCTTCTGCAGAGAAAATTCTAGTATAAATTAGGTCCTTTTATTAGTCTTTCTCATAGAAAGATGAAAGTATATATTTATTTGGTTTTTTCTTTAATAATTTTAATTCAATCATAATTACAATATTGTGTTGGTTTCTGCCATACATCAATATGAAATCAGCCATAAGATATTTGTTTGGATTGTAATGTCTATCCTGTGCAGCACTTTTTATTTTATCAGGTTAAGGTAATGGCAAAAAAACATTTATTGAGATTCAAGAAATCTGAGTTCTGATCCTATGGCTGCATAACTATTGCTGTTGTCATTGTTGTTCAGTTGTTGAGTCCTGTCTGACTCTTTGAACCCCACGGACTGCAGCACGCCAGGATTCCCTGTCCTTTACTATCTCCTGGAGTTTGCTCAAACTCATGTCTATTGAGTCAGTGATGCTATCTAATCATCTCTTCTTCCTCTGCTGCCCCTTCTCCTTTTGCCTTCAATCTTTCTCAGCATCAGGGTCTTTTCTAATGAGTCAGCTCTTAGCATCAGGTGGACAGAGTATTAGAGCTTCAGCTTTAGCATCAGTCCTTCCAATGAATATTCATTGTTGATTTCTTTTAGGATTGACTGATTTGATCTCCTTGCAGTTCAAGGAACTCTCAAGAGTCTTCTCCAGCACCACAATTGGAAAGTATCAATTCTTTGGTGCTCAGCCTTCTTTATCATCTAACTCTTACATCTGTACTTGACTGTTGAAAAAACCATAGCTTTGACTATAGATCTTTAGTGGCAAGGCGATTGATGTCCTTGCTTTTTGATACCCTGTCTAGGCTTGTCACAGCTTTCCTTCCAAGCAGCAAATGTTTTTTAAATGTCATGGCTGAAGTCACTGTCTGCAGGGATTTTGGAGCCCAGGAAAATAAAATCTGTCACTGCTTTCACTTTTACCCTTCTATTTGCCATGAAGTGATGGGACTGGATGCCATGATCTTCGTTTTTAGAACGTTGACTTTTAAGCCAGCTATTTCAGCCTCCTCTTTCATCCTCATCAAGAGCTCCTCTTCACTTTCTCACTGGTATGATATGCAAATAGCATATTGTTGATATTTCTGCTGGCAATCTTGATTCCAGCTTGTGAGTCATCCAGCCTGGTATTTCTCATGATGTATTCTGCATATAAATTAAATAAACAGAGTGACAATATACAGCCTTGTCGTACTCCTTTCCAAAGTTTGAACCAGTCAGTTGTGGCATGTAAGGTCCTGTTGCTTCTTTACCTGCCTACAGGTTTCTCAGGAGACAAGTAAGGTGGTCTGGTAACCCCAACTCTTTAAGAATTTTCCACAGTTTGTTGTGATCCACTCAGTCAAAGGCTTTAGCATAGTTGAAGAGGCAGAAGTAGATGTTTTTCTGGCATTACTTTGCTTTCTCTATAGTACAACGATTATTAGAAATTTGATCTCTGATTTCTCTGCCTTTTCTAAACCCAGCTTGTACATCTGGAAGTTCTTAGTTCATGTACTGCTGAAGCCTAGTTTGAAGGAATTTGAGCACAACCTTACTAGCATGGGAAATGAGCACAGCTGCATAGTAGTTTGAACATTCTTTAAAACTGCCTTTCTTTGGAATTGAAATGAAAACTGATCTTTTCAAGTCCTGTGACCACTGCTGAGTTTTCCAAATTTGCTGGCATATTTGAGTGCAGCACTTTCACAGCATCATCTTTTAGGATTTGAAATAGCTCAACTGGAATCCCATCACCTCCACCAGCTTTATTTGTAGTAGTGTTTCCTATGGCCCACTTGACTTCACAGTACTAGTATAGAGAGAAATACACATAAATATTGACTGCAAGTGTACTTTTAATATAATTGAAATACACCAAAATATTGCATGCTTCTATAAAATAATTTTGTTATGAATGAAAGTTTAATTAAGTTCTCTCTTCAGAGTTTAATTAAATTCTTTCTTAAGAGTAACTTAACTTTATGATTATTCTCCACAGTGTAGTTGTTAGAGTCCTTCCTTACAGTTTATGAATCTGTCAAATATCTAGATATTCAGCTCACATTCTCAGATATACTTAATATAGAGACAGGATATTCTGAAATGCCAAACCCCAATTTTTAAAATAATATTCTCTTGCAATGTTTTTATAAACAATATTTTTTCCAATATCTGTGATTTAGATCATATAGCTCTTTTCTCATTCCTGTTTTCACTAGATGTTGAGTATGGGCAGAGAGAAAGAAAAGATAGCTCATTTTTTTTCTACTCTATATCTCAAAAGGTTCTATTTGAGAAGTCTCAGAATTTATGATTGCATTTTGGTTTTTGGACGAAGAGGAAGATATCTCCATCAAAAAAGCAGAACACAAAAGAATCTTTTGCAATAAATGTTAAGATTTCTACTGGCTGTTAAAATAGTTAATCCTACAAATTGAATATTTAAATTAGAAGAATGTATTAAATAAATACAATTTGATTCAAAAATATGAAAATTGTCTTCTTATCTCTTGCAGCTTTTTCAGTTGCAATAATAACTTGACTCCACTCCATGGGAATTTTTTTAAAATGTGTATTTATTTATTTGCACTGGGTCTTAGTTGTAGCATGCAAACCCTTAGTTGTAGCATGTGGGATCTAGTCCCCTGACCAGGGATTGAACCCAGGACCCTTGCATTGGGAGCTCATAGTCTTAGCCACTAGACCACCAGGGAAGTCCCCCATGAGAATTTTTAATTATCAAATTATTCCTCCAATACTGGTTCCTACTTTCAAATTCTGGACATTGTTTAACCTGTGTTTTCTGAAGATCTCACAGCACCCTAGAGAATGAAAAAATTAATCTTTTGTTATAATGGGCTACACTGGAGTTTGGGGTTATATTATAATAATTTAGCAAATCCCTATGTTATCAGAAGGACATTGTTTTAATTAATTTTTTTTTCTCTTTAGCATATAGTCAGACAGTAGTGCTTTGGAAGTTGTCCAAAAGTGTAAGTTTGCAAATGATAGGCTAAAGTCAGCCCTCTCTCTGTTGTTCCCCTCAGTCCAGTTTTCTGGATGCGGGGAGAACAGGGTGGATCAGGGATCAGAGGCCTCTCCTCCTGCCACATCTTGTTCATAATTCTCCTAGACTCGTGGAAGCTCTACCGAGGTTTTTGAACAGGAGGCTGGCATTATCTGAGACTCACCTGTGCTGACCCTGGATGAATCAGACAGATGCATTGGCCCCTGGGGTTAAAGTTCTCAGGAGATAAATGGCATTATAAGGTAATAACACGAGCCTGAGCTAATCTATTTTTCCAGCTACTAATTTGAGGGAAGTTTGATTTGTTGAAGGGGAATTCTTTGACTTCACATAACATAGTTAGAGGAAGGTGGCCACTTCAGTTAGGCGACCAGAATCCCTAGTTCAGTTCCTCCTGGTACAGAAAACAACTTTCTGTTTTAAGAAAGTGAAGTGGGTTATTGTACTTTTGTGGAATTTTCTAGATGTTTTTAGCTCTGTTCCTTTAGAATGAAATAAGATATGACATGACCAGACTGCTGCTGCTTTACAGTATATATTTGTATCAGTTTAATCAGGGATACATGGATTTTCTTTCTGTCTAAAAGTCAGATGAGGCAAGAAAAGAGTCTCAGAAGAATTGTCTGTCCCTAACATGCCACCATTTCCCCAGAACTGCCCTTGTCAGAGTCTCCCAAGACCTTTATTTTGTTTAATTCTGTGGTCTATTATTATCATCTCACTTGGACCCTGAGCATCTTTTGACACTGTTAGGTACTTCTCCTTTAAATACTTTAATTGACTCCCACAACACTACAGTTCCGTGGGGGTCTCCTACCTCCTTGTCTGATAATCCTCTGTCTCATCTGCTGTATCTTCCTCTTCCTCTTCTAAACATGGCAGTGTTCAAGATATGGTCCTTGGACCTCTCCTCATTTCCAGCTACACTTACACCCGCAATTATCTCATCCTATCTTTAACCTTCAGATACCACCTGTATGTTGTACTAAGTCACTTCAGTCCTGTCCGACTCTCTGCAACCCCATGAACTGCAGCCTGCCAGGCTCCTCTGTACATGGAATTTTCCAGACAACAATACGGGAGTGGGTTGCTATCCCCTTATCCAGGGGATCTTCCTGACCCAGGGATGGAACCTGCCTCTCTGCTGCATTGGCAGGCTGGATCTTTACACCTAGAGCCACCTACCTGAATACTCAGTTCAGTTCAGTCACTCAGTCCTTTCTGACTCTGCAATCCCATGGACTACAGCATAGCAGGCTTCCCTGTCCATCATCAACTCCCAGAGTTTACCCAAACTCATGTCCATTGAGTTGGTGATGCCATCCAACCATCTCATCCTCTGTCATCCCCTTCTCCTCCTGCCCCCAATCCCTCCCAGCATCAGGGTCTTTTCCAATGAGTCAACTCTTCGCATGAGGTGGCCAAAGTATTGGAGTTTCAGCTTTAGCATCAGTCCTTCCAATGAACACCCAGGACTGATCTCCTTTAGGATGGACTGGTTGGATCTCCTTGCAGTCCAAGGGACTCTCAGGAGTCTTCTCCAACACCACAGTTCAAAAGCATCAATTCTTTGGCGCCCAGCTTTCTTTATAGTCCAGCTCTCACATCCATACATGACTACTGGAAAAACCATAGCTTTGACTAGACGGACCTTTGCTGGCAAAGTAATGTCTCTTCTTTTTAATACACTCTTATGTTTGTCATAGCTTTTCTTTCAAGGAGCAAGTGTCTTTTAATTTCATGGCTGCAGTCACCATCTGCAGTGATTTTGGAGCCAAAAAAAATTAAAATCTGTCGCTGTTTCCATTGTTTCCCCATCCATTTGCCATGAAGTGATGGGACCGGATGCCATGATCTTCATTTTTTGAATGTTGAGCTTTCAGCCAACTTTTTCACTCTCCTCTTTCACTTTCATCAAGAGGCTCTTTAGCTCTTCTTTGTTTTCTGCCATTTTTTTTTTTTTCTAAAGGCCTTTGGTACACAAGGATGGTGGGGACAGTTGGTGGAGGTTGGGGGCTAGGGGTGCCTGGTGAAAGCTTGACCCAGGGGGCCTCAGGGAATGGCGCACATGCTGCTATAGATAAAGTGGCCAATTACTAAGGCCAGCATCTCCGAGGTGCCACTAAGTGCCACAAGGAAAGGGGCCTGGGAGGCATAGTCAGCCTGGAGGCGGCGGAGGGACAGCTGCAGCATGGCCAAGGCCAGCAGGCTGTTCTGCACCCCAACCTTGATGCTGACAGTCCGCAGCTGCGCCACCGGCAGCTTCAGGCACGTGGCCAGGCCATAGCCCACTAGGAGGCTGACCAGGGGCACCGTGAAGCCCACCAACATGATGGGCAGCCTGACGCCTGCCAGGATGAAGACCCCCATGTGGTAGGCCAGGAAGAGGCCAACCAGGAGCAGCACAAAGCTCAAGGGCTTAATGACATGCAGCAGCAGCTGTGAGAACTTGGGGAGCTTGGACTTGATTACCACGCCTGCTGCAATGGGGATGGCAATGAACAGCAGGGTCCCCAGGATCTGGGAAACGGGCACATGGAGTGTTTCATGGATGCTGAGCAGGTGACTGTAGATGGCTGAGGACAGCGGCAGGAAGCCGGTGGCAGCCACCATTGAGATGAAAGTCATAGAGATGGCCAGAGTGACGTCCCCTCCAAGGAGGAGGCTGAAGAGGTAGCTCCCCCCGCCGCGGGGTGACGAGCAAATGATGATGCATATCTGAGGTTATTGATATTTCTCCTGGTAATCTTGATTTACGCTGCATATAAGTTAAATGAGCAGGGTGACAACATACAACTTTAATGTACTCCTTTCCCAATTTTGAACCAGTCTATTGTTCCATGTTCATTTTTGACTGTTGTTTCTTGACCTGCATACAGATCTCTCAGGAGGCAGGTATGTTCACGCTGGATTTAGAAAAGGCAGAGGAACCAGAGATCAAATTGCTAACATCCATTGGATCATTGAAAAAGCAAGAGAGTTCCAGAAAAACATCTACTTCTACTTTCTTGACTATGCCAAAGCCTTTGACTGTGTGGATCACAACAAACTACGGAAAATTCTTAAAGAGATGGGAACCAACCCACCTGCCTCCTGAGAAATCTGTAGGCAGTCAAATCAAGAAGCAACAGTTAGAACCTGTATGCTGGGGCTGCTGCTGCTAAGTCACTTCAGTCGTGTCTGACTCTGTGTGACCCCATAGTTGGCAGCCTACCAGGCTTCTCCATCCATGGGATTCTCCAGGCAAGAACACTGGAGTGGGTTGCCATTTCCTTCTCCAATGCCTGAAAGTGGAAAGTGAAAGTAAAGTCACTCAGTCGTGTCTGACTCTTAGCGACCCCATGGACTGCAGCCTACCAGGCTCCTCCATCCATGGGATTTTCCAGGCAAGAGTACTGGAGTGGGGTGCCATTGCCTTCTCCCACCTGTATGCTAATGGCTCTCAAATTAATTTTTCCAGCTTCTATGTTTTCCTCTACCCTACTCATATATCAGTTGTTTAATTAGCAATCCCATTTGGATGCTTAATAAGCATTTCAAACTTAACATGTCCCAGCTGAACTCCACTCCACCACCATCCAACCAACACCTCCTCTTCTCAGTAAATGACTGCTTCAAGCCTAAAACCTTCATGTCATCCCTGCCTGCTCCCTTTTTCTCATGCCTCACATACAGTCCAGCAGCAACAGCTCTGCACCTATGCCTCCAAAACATGCCAAAACTCTGTCCACTTATCACCTCCACTATTGCCACCCTAGTGCAGCAGAGCCTCAGTTATTGCAATAATCACCTAACTGGTGTCCCTATTTCTACTCTCCACTATCTTCTATTCCCAAAAGAGAGGCATCCTTTATACATGTAAGTCAGACCATGTCTGTCCTTTGTTCCACCTCCTCAATATCACCTAGAGTAAAAGCCAAAGTCCTTAAAATGTCTAGCCTCGGGTTTCCTCTCCAACCATCTCCCATGCACTCCCTCTGCTCCAGTCTCACTGGCCTCCTTTCCAGGCTGCCTCGAGGTCTTTGCACATCCTTCTCCCTCTGACTCAAAGGCTCACTGCCTTTCTGTCACTTCAGGTCTCAACTCAAGAAGTGAGCTCTTCAAAGAGAACAACCCGGCAACACTGTTCAGTTGTGCCTAAAACCTTCTAACATTTCCTGTCCCCCTACCCTGATTCATTTACCTTGAAGGCCCTTATTCCTATCTGACCTACTGTCTGTTTTACCTACTTATTTTTTATTACCAATACTCTTCTGCTGCACTCTCACCCCTGCACCCTCACCCCACACACTCAAGTGTAAGCCCTTTGAGGGCAGAGAATTTTATGTTCACTGTTGTACCCTTAACACTGGAGGAGTGCTTGGCATACAGTAAGCCCTTAATGAGTGTGCTCAGTTGCTTAATCGTGTCCTAGTCTTTTGTGACCCTACAGACTATAGCCCTCCAGGTTCCTCTGTCCATGGGACAAGAATTCTCCAGGCAAGAATACTGGAGTGGGTTTCCATTTTCTCCTCCAGGAGATCTTCCCAACCCAGAGATTGAACCCACGTCACCTGCATTGGCAGGTGGATTCTTCATCACTGAGCCACCTGGGAAGCCCAGGCCCTTAATAAATATTTGTAAAATGAACCCATGATTTTGAAAAGTTTGTGTAGCTACATACCCTAATGACTCTAATCTGATAGTATGAACATTTTAACAGCCAAAACTGTTAACATTGTGAACTTTCCTATATTTGAGCTATTAAGGTGACATTAATATAACACCTACTCTGTGCCAGAAAGAGTCAAACACGACTGAGCGACTGATCTGATCTGATCTGAAGCATAGAGAGATCAGCAAAACATAGCCGTTTGCTCCATTTAAAATTTTATTTTGTGTACAAAAAAAGGAAAAAGTATATAGCCTTCCTATCAAAAACATCAAAAGTAAAGAACAACTCTTTTCCAACAACACAAGATAAGACTCTATACATGGACGTCTCCAGATGGTCAACGACAAAATTAGATTGATTATATTCTTTGCAGCCAAAGATGGAGGAGCTCCATACAGTCAGCAAAAACAAGACCAGGAGCTGACTGTGGCTCAGATTATGAACTCCTTATTCTCAAATTCAGACATAAATTGAAGAAAGTGGGGAAAACCACTAGATCATTCAGATATGACCTAAATCAAATCCCTTATGATTATACAGTGGAAGTGAGAAATATATTTAAGAGACTAGATCTGGTAAAGTGCCTGATGAACTATGTATGGAAGTTCATGACATTGTACAGGAGACAGGGATCAAGACCATTCCCAAGAAAAAGAAATGCAAAAAAGCAAAATGGCTGTCTGAGAAGGCCTTACAAATAGCTGTGAAAAGAAGAGAAGCAAAAAGCAAAGGAGAAAAGGAAAGATATACCCATTTGAATACAGAGTTCCAAAGAATAGCAAGGAGAGATAAGAAAGCCTTCCTCAGTGATCAATGCAAAAAAATAGAGGAAAACAATAGAATGGGAAAGACTACAGATCTCTTCAAGAAAATTAGAGCTACCAAGGGAACATTTCATGCAAATATGGGCTCAATAAAGGACAGAAATGATAGGGATCTAACAGAAGCAGAAGATATTAAGAAGAGGTGGCAAGAATACACAGAAGAACCATACAAAAAATATCTTCATGACCCAGATAATCACTATGGTGTGATCATTCACCTAGAGCCAGACATCCTGGAATGTGAAGTCAAGTGGGCCTTAGGAAGCATCACTATGAACAAAGCCAGTAGACATGATGGAATTCCAGTTGAGCTATTTCAAATCCTAAAAATTGACACTGTTAAAGTGCTGCACTCAATATGTCAGCAAGTGTGGAAAACTCAGCAGTGGCCACAGGACTGGAAAAGGTCAGTTTTCATTCCAATCCCAAAGAAAGGCAATGCCAAAGAATGCTCAAACTACCGCACAATTGCACTCATCTCACATGCTAGTAAAGTAATGTTCAAAATTCTCCAAGCCAGGCCTCAGCAATATGTGAATCATTAACTTCCAGTTGTTTAAGCTGGTTTTAGAAAAGGCAGAGGAACCAGAGATCAAATTGCCAACATTTGCTGGATCATTGAAAAAGCAAGTGAGTTCCAGAAAAAACATCTATTTCTGCTTTGTTAACTATGCCAAAGCCTTTGACTACATGGATCACAACAAACTGGAAAATTTTGAAAAAGATGGGCATACCAGACCACCTGACCTGCCTCTTGAGAAACCTGTATGCAGGTCAGGAAGCAACAGTTAGAACTGGACATGGAACAACAGACTGGGTCCAAATAGGAAAAGGAAGACATCAAGGCTGTATATTGTCACCCTGTTTATTAACTTATATTCAGAGTGCATCATGAGAAATGCTGGAAGAAGCATTTCTTCTTCTTCCAGCTTGTGCTTAGAAGCACAAGCTGGAATCAAGATTGCTGGGAGAAATATCAATAACCTCGGATATGCAGATGACACCACCCTTATGGCAGAAAGTGAAGAAGAACTAAATAGTCTCTTGATGAAAGTGAAAGAGGAGAGTTAACAAGTTGGCTTAAAGCTCAACATTCTGAAAAGTAAGATCATGGCATCCGGTCCCATCACTTCATGGTGAATAGATGGGGAAACAGTGGAAACAGTGGCTGGCTTTATTTTGGGGGGCTCCAAAATCACTGCAGATGGTGACTGCAGCCATGAAATTAAAAGAGGTTTACTCCTTGGAAGGAAAGTTATGACCAACCTAGACAGCATATTAAAAAGCAGATACACTACTTTATCAACAAAGATCCATCTAGTCAAGGCTATGGTTTTTCCAGTAGTCATGTTGGATGTAAGAATTGGACTATAAAGAATTGAGTGCAGAAGAATTGATGGTTTTAAACTCTGATGTTGGAGAAGACTCTTGAGAGTCCCTTGGACTGCAAGGATATCCAACCAGTCCATTCTGAAGGAGATCAGCCCTGGGATTTCTTTGGAAGGAATGATGCTAAAGCTGAAACTCCAGTACTTTGGCCACCTCATGTGAAGAGTCGACTCATTGAAAAAGACTCTGATGCTGGGAGGGATTGGGGGCAGGAGGAGAAGGGGACGACAGAGGATGAGATGGCTGGATGGCATCACTGACTTGATGGATATGAGTCTGAGTGAACTCCAGGGAGTTGGTGATGGACAGGGAGGCCTGGTGTGCTGCAGTTCATGGGGTCACAAAGTGTTGGACATGACTGAGCGACTGAACTAAACTGATACCTGAAGAAATAGGACATTACCAGTGCAGGTAAACTCTCATTTTACTCTTCTCAACTGCATCTCCTTCCTTGCTGCCAGAGGGAACTGGTATCCTGAATTTGGTGTTTATTATTCCCGTGCATTTTTTAAAATTTTATTTTATTTTTAAACTTTACAATATTGTATTGGTTTTGCCAAATATCGAAATGAATCCGCCACAGGTATACATGTGTTCCCCATCCTGAGCCCTCCTCCCTCCTCCCTCCCCATACCATCCCTCTGGGTCATCCCAGTGCACCAGCCCCAAGCATCCAGTATCATGCATCGAACCTGGACTGGCAACTCATTTCATACATGATATTATACATGTTTCAATGCCATTCTCCCAAATCATCCCACCCTCTCCCTCTCCCACAGAGTCCGTAAGACTTTTCTATACATCAGTGTCTCTTTTGCTGTCTCGTATACAGGGTTATTGTTACCATCTTTCTAAATTCCATATATATGTGTTAGTATACTGTATTCGTGTTTTTCTTTCTGGCTTACTTTAAAAGTACTTTTGCTACATATGGATCCGTAATCCACACATAGCATTGTTAAGTTAAAATACTGTCAAAACACAGGTCTTTGGCTTTTCTCAATGCTGTTTATGAGATTCATCTGTGTTGATACACATATTTATTTTCACTGCTGTATAGCTTTCCACCTTCTTATCCATTTCACTGTTAGTGGACATTTAGGTTATTTCTAGGGGTTTGATATTATGAGTATTGTTGCCTTAACTCTAGACCAGTTCTGCCCAATAGAAATGTCTGTCCTGATGGAAACGTCTCATATCTGGATGCTACAGTAGCGTAGCTCTAGCCACATATGGCTCTTGAGCATTCGAAATGTGGCTAGTCTGGGTGAGGGATCTTATTTTTAAATTTTATTTAACTTTAATTCACGTGGTTCATGACTACTGTACACCGCAGTTCTGTACTACATTTGTCTCTTTGGGTACATATGAGAATTTATCTAGGGTGGTAATTCTCAGTACAGTCAAACATCACAAATTTATTTTGTGTCACCCCATTTACTATCTTGAAATTAAATTCGTAATTTAACTTATCTACACACAGTAAAAATCAAATGTAATGTATTTACTGTGCTGTAAGAAAGTTAAATAAAACAATAGGTATTTCAATGTTAATGGCCACAGATACATGATAGTACATTAGGAGATGAAAGGAAGTCACCTACAATCGCAGGCTCATAGAGGCTTGTGATGTTAGAAACTCAACTTTCAAAAAACTAAGATTGTGGCATCCGGTCCCATCACTTGAGGACAAATAGATAGGGAAACAATGGAAACAGTGATAGACATTATTTTCTTGGGCTCCAAAATCACTGTGGATGGTGACTGCAGCCTTGAAATTAAGACACTTGCTCCTTGGAAGAAAAGCAATGACAAACCTAGACAGTGTATTAAAAAGCAGAGAGATTATTTTGTGTACAAAGGTCTGTATAGTCAAAGCTATGGTTTTTCCAGTAGTCATGTGCAGATGTGAGAGCTGGACAAAAAAAAAAAAAAAAAAAAAGGCTGAGAGCTGAAGAATTGACGCTTTTGAAGTGTGGTGCTGGAGAAGACTCTTGAGAGTCCCTTGGACTGTAAGGATATCAAACCAGTCAATCCTAAAGGAAATCAGTCCTAAATATACATTAGAAGGACTGATGCTGAAGCTGAAGCTCTAATACTTTGGCACCTGATGGGATGAGCCACTTCATTGGAAAAGACCCTGATACTGGGAAAGATTGAAGGCAGGACGACAAGGGGAAAACAGAGAATGAAATGATTGGATGGTATCACCGACTCAATGGACATGAGTTTGAGCAAAATCTGGGAGACAGTGAAGGACAGGGAAGTCTGGCGTGCTGCAGTCCATGGGATCACAAAAAGTTGGACATGACTGAGTGACTGAACAGCAACAACAACAACCCATCAAGGGACAGACACCAGAAGCAAGAACTACAGCCTTACAGCCTGCATAACACATGCTGTAAACACAGAAATGTAAAGAAAATGAGACAGCAGAGGAATATATTCCAAACAAAGGAACAAGGTAAAACCCCAGAAGAACAATTAAGTGATGTGTATAGGCAATTAAGGGTTATAGGCAATCTATCTGAAAAGGAATTCAGAGTAATGATAGTAAAGATGATCTAATATCTTGGAAAAAGAATGGAGACATAGACTGAGAAGATATAAGAAATGTTTAACGAAGAACTACAAGATAAAAAGAACAGAGTAAAACAATACAATAACTAAAATGGAAAAACACTATAAGGAATCTTTAGCAGAATAAATGAGGAGCTTTATTTAGCTGGGAAATTGGTATAAATCACTGTCATGGAACAGAATAAAGGAAAAAGAATGAAATAAAATGAAGACAGTTTAAGAAACCACTAGGACAATATTAAATGCACAAAAATTCATGTTATAGGGCTCCCAGAAGGAGAAGAGAAAAGGATCCTGAGAAAATAGTTGAAGAGATAATAGTTGAAAATTTCCCTAACATGGGAAAGGACATAGTCACTCAAATCTAGGAAGCACAGAGAGTCCCATATAGGATAATCCCAAGGAGGAACTTGCAGAGACAAGGTTAATCAAACTGACAAACATTAAAGACAAAGAAAAAATATTAAAAGCACAAATAAAAAGCAACAAATAACATACAAGGGATTCCGTATAAGGTTATCAGTTGACTTTTCAGCAGAAACTCTGCAGGCCAGAAAGGAGTGGCATGATATATTTAAAGTGATGAAACTGGAGCCTATTATACAGAGTGAAGTAAGCCAGAAAGAAAAACACCAATACAGTATACTAACGCATATATATGGAATTTAGAAAGATGGTAACAATAACCGTGTATACAAGACAGCAAAAGAGACACTGATGTATAGAACAGTCTTTTGGACTCTGTGGGAGAGGGAGAGGGTGGGATGATTTGGGAGAATGGCATTGAAATACGTATAATATCATATATGGAACGAGTCGCCAGTCCAGGTTCGATGCACGATACTGGATGCTTGGGGCTGGTGCACTGGGATGACCCAGAGGGATGGTATGGGGAGGGAGGAGGAAGGAGGGTTCAGGATGGGTAACACATGTATACCTGTGGCAGATTCATTTTGATATTTAGCCAAACCAATACAATATTGTAAAGTTTAAAAATAAAATAAAATTTAAAAAAAATGACACACACAAAAAAGAAACTAAAGTGATGAAAGGGGAAAATATGCCCTACTGTAGCAAGAATACCTGCAATCAAGAATACTCTATTCAGCAAGCTTCTCATTCAAATTCAATAGGGAGAAATCAAAAGCTTTACATGTAAGAAAAAGCTAAGAGAATTCAGTACCACCAAACCAACTTACAGCAAATAGTAAACAAATTTCTCTAGGCAAAGAAGAGAAGGCCACAACTAGAAACAAAATTACAAATGAGAAAACTGACCAGTAAAGGCAAACATACAGTCAAGACAGGAAATCATCCACACACAAATATGATAGCAAAGCCAGCAATCATGAGAAAAGAGTAAACATTAGAATTGCATTTGAAATTAAGAGACCAGCTACTTAAAATGATCTTGTGGGTGTGTGTATATATAGGCTGCTATATTAAAACCTCGTGCTAACCACAAACCAAAAATATACAATAGCTATACACACAAAAAAGAAATAGGAATCTAAACAGAACACTAAAGATACTTATCAAAGCACAAGAGAAAAGAGCAAAAGTGGAAGGGAAGGGAAAAGACCCACAAAAACAAATCCAAAACAATTAATGACATAGCAATAAGAACTTGTGTGTGTGCGTGTGTGTGTGTTAGTTGCTTAGTCGTGTTCGACTCTTTGCATCCCCATAGACCACAGCCCACTGGGCCCCTCCGTCCATGGGCTTCTCCAGGCCAGAATACTGGAGTGGGTTGCCATTTCCTTCTCCAAAGTGATAAGAACATACATATCAGTAATTACTTTCAATACAAATGAATTAAATGCTCCAACCAAAAAACAGACTAGCTGAATGGATACAAAGCCAAGACCCATATAAATTATGTCTCCAAGGGATCCACTTCATATCCAGGGACACATACTGACTGAGAGTGAAGGGACAGAAAAAGTTATCCTATGCAAATAGAAAAAAAAAAAAAAAAAGCTGGAGCAGCAGTACTCGTTCAGACAAAACAGACTTTAAAATAAAGACTGTTGCAAGAAACAAAGACAATACATAATGATCAAGGCATGGACCCAAGAAGAAGACATAACAACTGTAAATATATACGCACCCAACATAGGATCACCTCAATATATAAGGCAAACATTAAGAGCCATAAAAGGAGAAATTGACTGTAGCACAATAATAGTGGGAGACTTTAACACCCCACATCAGTGGACAGATCATCCAGACAGAAAATCAATAAGGAAACACAGGCCTTAAATGACACATTAGACCTGATGGACTTAATGGATATTTATATATAGAACATCCTGTCTATAGATGTTTTACTATAGAACATTCCATCTGAAAGGAGCAGAGTACACATTCTGAAACATTCTCTAGGAGGTATCACATGCTGAGTCATAAAGCAAGCCTTGCTAAATTTAAGCAAATTAAAATCCTATCAAGCATCTTTTCTGACCACAACACTATGAGATTAGAAGTCAACCACAAGGGAAAAAAAAAAAAAACATAAACACAAGGAGGCAAAACAATATGGTACTAAACAACAATAGACCACCAAAGAGAGCAAAGAGGAAATAGGAAAAAAAGAGAGAGAGAGACAGATAAAAACATGATGATTCAAAACCTATGGGATGCAGCTAAAGCAGTTCTAAGAGGGAAATGTATAGCAATACAATCTAACCTTAAGAAACAAGATAAAGCTCAAATAAACAAGCTAAACTTATACCTAACGCAACTAGAGAAAGGAAAAGAAAGAAAAGTCAAAATTAGTAGAAAGAAAGAGATCATAAAGATGAGAGAAGAAATAAAATAGAGACAAAGACAATAGCACAGATTAAAGAAACTAAAAACTGGCTTTTTGAAAGGACTAAAATAGAGACAAAGACAATCAGATCAGATCAGATCAGTCACTCAGTCGTGTCCGACTCTTAGCGACCCCATGAATTGCAGCACGCCAGGCCTCCCTGTCCATCACCAACTCCCGGAGTTCACTCAGACTCACGTCCATCAAGTCAGTGATGCCATCCAGCCATCTCATCCTCTGTCGTCCCCTTCTCCTCCTGCCCACAATCCCTCCAAGCATCAGAGTCTTTTCCAATGAGTCAACTCTTCGCATGAGGTGGCCAAAGTACTGGAGTTTCAGCTTTAGCATCATTCCTTCCAAAGAAATCCCAGGGCTGATCTCCTTCAGAATGGACAGGTTGGATCTCCTTGCAGTCCAAGGGACTCTCAACAGTCTTCTCCAACACCACAGTTCAAAAGCATCAATTCTTCGGCGCTCAGCCTTCTTCACAGTCCAACTCTCACATCCATACATGACACAGGAAAAACCATAGCCTTGACTAGACGAACCTTTGTTGGCAGACAAAGACAATAGCATGGATTAAAGAAACTAAAAACTGGCTTTTTGAAAGGATTAAAAAAAGGATTAAAAAAATCCTTTGCAAGGATTAAAGTTTTAAAGAAAAAACTTTAGCCAGATTCATCAAGAAAAAAAAGGAGAGGGCTCCAGTCAATAAAATTAGAAATGAAAAAGAAGAAATTACAACTGACACCACGGAAACACAAAGGATCACTACTACAAGCAACTGTATGCCAATAAAATGGACAACTTAGAAGAAACGGATAAATTCTTAGAAGTATAATCTCCCAAGACTGAACCAGGAAGAAATAGAAATTATGAATAGACCAATCACAAGTACTGAAATTGAACTGTGATTTAAAAATTCCCAGCAAACCAAAGTCCAGGACCAGATGGCTTCACGGTAAATTTTATCAACCATTCGGAGAAAGGTTAACACCTATCCTTCTGAAACTCTTCCCAAAATTTTCAGAAGAAGGAAAACTCCCAAACTCATTATATGTGGCCACCATTACCCTGATATCAAAACCAGATAAAGTTACCACACAGAAAAAGAAAATGACAGGCATACATCACTGATGAACCTACATGCAAAAATTCTCAACAAAATACTTGCAAACTGAGTCTAACAATACATTAAAAGTATCATTCACCATAATCAACTGGTATTTATACCAGGGATACAAACATTTTTCAATATCTGCAAATCAATCAGTGACATACACCACAAAAATAAATTAAAGAATAAAATTCATATGATTTTGCATAAATAGATGCAAAAAAAAAAGCTTTTGACAGAATTCAACACCCGTTTATGATTTTAAAATTTCCAGAAAATGAGCATAGAGGGAATATGTGCTGTGCTTAGTTGTTCAGTCGTGTCCGACTCTTTGAGACCCCCATGGACTGCAGCCCTCAGGCTTCTCTGTCCATGGGGATTCTCCAGGCAAGAATACTGGTATGGGTTGCCACACCCTCCTCCAGGGGATCTTCCTAATGCAGGGATCAAACCCAGGTCTTCCTCAGTGCAGGTGGATTCTTGGCCATCTGTGCCACCAGGAAAGCCCAAGAATACTGCAGTAGGTAGCCTATTTTTCCAGAGGATCTTCACAACCCAGGAATCGAACCAGGGTCTCCTGCATTGCAGGCTGATTCTTTATCAGCTGAACTACCAGGAAATCCCTAGAGGGAATATACCTCACCATTATAAAGGCCATATGTGACAAACTCAGCCTATCTGCCCTCTGATGCCCTCTCTTAGCACCGACCAACCTACTGGGGTTTCTATTACCTTGGACGTGGCGTATCCCTTCACGGCTGCTCCAGCAAAGTGCAGCCACTGCTTCTTACCTTAGACGTGAGGTATCTCCTCACAGCCGCCACCACTGACCTTGGACGTGGGGTATCTCCTCAAAGCCACCGCTAATGACCACAGTCTTGTCTAACTCAATGAAACTAAGCCACGCTGGGTAGAGCCACCCAAGACAGATAGGCCATGGTGGAGAGTTCTGACAAAATGTGATCCACTGGAGAAGGGAATTGCAAACCACTTCAGTATTCTTGCCTTGAGAATGCCATGAACAGTATGAAAAGGCAAAAAGATAGGATACTGAAAGATGAACTCCCCAGGTCAGTAGATGCCCAATATGCTACTGGAGAGCAGTGGAGAAATAACTCCAGAAAGAATGAAGAGAGGGAGCCAAAGCAAAAACAACACCCAGTTGTGGATGTGACTGGTGATAGAACCAAGGTCAGATGCTATAAAGAGCAATATTGCATAGGAACCTGGAATGTTAGGTCCATGAATCAAGGAAAATTGGAAGTGGTCAAACAGGAGATGGCAAGAGGGAACATCAACATTTTAGGAATCAGCAAACTAAAATGGACTGGAATGGGTGAATTTAACTCAGATGACTGTGGGCAAGAATCCCTTAGAGAAAAGGAGTAGCCATCATAGTCAACAAAAGAGTCCGAAATGCAGTACTTGGAAACAATCTAAAAAATAACAGAATGGTCTTTGTTCATTTCCAAGATAAACCATTCAATATCACAGTAATCCAAGTCTATGCCCCGACCAGCAATGCTGAAGAAGCTGAAGTTGAACAGTTCTGTGAAGACCTACAAGACCTTTTAGAACTAACACCCCAAAAAGATGTCCTTTTCATTATAGGGGACTAGAATGCAAAAGTAGGAAGTCAAGAAATACCTGGAGTAACAGGCAAATTTAGCCTTGGAGTACAGAATGAAGCAGGGCAAAGACTAATAGAGTTTTGCCAAGAGAATGCACTGGTCATAGCAAACACCCTCTTCCAACAACATAAGAGAAGACTCTATACACGGACATCACCAGATGGCCAACACCGAAATCAGATTGATTATATTCTTTGCAGCCAAGGACGGAGAAGCTCCATACAGTCAGCAAAAACAAGACTGGGGGCTGACTGTGGCTCAGATCATGAACTCCTTATTGCTAAATTCAGACTTAAATTGAAGAGAGTAGGGAAAACCACTGGACCATTCAGGTATGACCTAAGTCAAATCCCTTATGATTATACAGTGGAAGTGGGAAATAGATTTAAGGGACTAGATCTGATAGACAGAGTGCCTGATGAACTATGCACGGAGGTTCATGACATTGTACAGGAGACAGGGATCAAGACCATATCCAAGAAAAAGAAAAGCAAAAAAGCAAAGTGGCTATCTGAGGAGCCCTTACAAATAACTGTGAAAAGAAGAGAAGCGAAAAGCAAAGGAGAAAAGGAAAGATATACTGATTTGAATTCAGAGTTTCAAAGAATAGCAAGGAGAGATAATAAAGCCTTCCTCAGTTATCAGTGCAAAGAAATAGAGGAAAACAATAGAATGGGAAAGACTACAGATCTTTTCAAGAAATTTAGAGGTACCAAGGGAACATTTCATGAAAAGATGGGCAAAATAAAGGACAGAAGTGGGATGGACCTAACAGAAGCAGAAGAGATTAAGAAGAGGTGGCAAGAATACACAGAAGAACTGTACAAAAAAGATCTTCATGACCCAGATAATCACTATAGTGTGATCAATCACCTAAAGCCAGACATCCTGGAATGTGAAGTTAGGTGGGCTTTAGGAAGCATCACTATGAACAAAGCTACTGGAGGTGATGGAATTCCAGTTGAGCTATTTAAAATCCTAAAAGATGATGCTGTGAAAGTGCTGCCCTCAATATGCCAGCAAGTTTGGAAAACTTAGCAGTGGTGACAGGACTGGAAAAGGTCAGTTTTCATTCCAATCCCAAAGAAAGGCAATGCCAAAAAATGCTCAAACTACTGCACAACTGCACTCATTTCACACGCTAGTAAAGTAATGCTCAAAATTCTGCAAGCCAGGCTTCAGCAGTGCATGAACTGTGAAGTTCCAGATGTTCAAGCTGGTTTTAGAAAAGGCAGAGGAACCAGAGATCAAATTGCCAACATCCACTGGATCATCGAAAAAGCAAGTGAGTTCCAGAAAAATATCTATTTCTGTTTTATTGACTATGCCAAAGCCTTTGACTGTGTGGATCACAGCAAACTATGGAAAATTCTTCAAGAATTTTCCACCTGACCTGCCTCTTGAGAAATCTGTATGCAGGTCAGGAAGTTAGAACTGGACATGGAACAATGGACTGGTTCAAAATAGGAAAAGGAGTACGTCAAGGCTGTATATGGTCACCCTGCTTATTTAACTTATATGGAGTGTACACCATGAGAAACGCTGGGCTGGAGGAAGCACAAGCTGGAATCAAGATTGCAGGGAGAAATATCAATAACCTCAGATATGCAGATGACACCACCCTTATGGCAGAAAGCAAAGAGCAACTAAGGAGCCTCTTGATGAAAGAGAAAGAGGAGAGTGAAAAAGTTGGCTTAAAGCTCAACATTCTGAAAACTAAGATCATGGCATCCAATCCCACACTTCATGGCAAATAGATGGGGAAACGGTGGAGACAGTGGCTGACTTTATTTTGGGGGGCTCCAAAATTACTGCAGATGGTGACTGCAGCCATGAAATTAAAAGACGCTCACTCCTTGGAAGGAAAGTTATGACCAACCTAGAGAGCATATTAAAAAGCAGACACATTACTTTGCCAACTAAGGTCCGTCCAGTCAAGGCTATGGCTTTTCCAGTGGTCATGTATGGATGTGAGAGTTGGACTGTGAAGAAGGCTGAGCACCGAAGAATTGATGCTTTTGAACTGTGGTGTTGGAGAAGACTCTTGAGAGTCCCTTGGACTAGAAGGAGATCCAACCAGTCCATCATAAAGGAGATCAGTCCTGAGTGTTCATTGGAAGGACTGATGTTAAAGCTGAAACTCCAATACTTTGGCCACCTGATGGAAAGAGGTGACTCATTTGAAAAGACCCTCATGCTGGGAAAGATAGAGTGCAGGAGGAGAAGGGGACGACAGAGGATGAAATGGTTGGATGGCATCACTGACTCAATGGACATGGGTTTTGGTAAACTCCGGGAGTTGGTGATGGACAGGGAGGCCTGGCGTGCTGCAGTCCATTGGCTCACAAAGACTCAGATATGACTGAGCAACTGAACTGAACTGATGACAAACTCACAGCTTACATATTCAATAGTGAAAAGCTGAAAACATTTCCTCTAAGATCAATAACAAAACAGTGATTTTAACTCTGGCCTGTTTTTTTTTCAGCATAGTTTTAGAAGTCCTAGTCATGGCAGAGAGGAAAAAGAAATTTTAAAAATCTAAATTGGAAAGGAAGATGTAAAACTGTTACATACATACAAAGTACTGAAAATGACACCAGGAAATACTAGAGCTGATCAGTAAATTAAATAAAGTGTCAGGATACTAAATTAACGTACAGAAATCTCTTGCATTTCTAAATACTAGCAATGAAAGATCAAGAAGAGAAATCAGGGGGAAAAATTCCATTTACCATTACATCAAAAAGAATAAAATATCTAGGAATAAAGCTACTTAAGAAGGCAAAAGAACTGTACTCCAAAACTTAAAAGATGCTGACAAAGAAATCAAAGATGACAGAAACGGATGGATAGACCTACCATGTTCTTGTACTGAAAAAATCAATATCATGAAAATGACTATGCTACCCAAGGTATTGAATCTGTAGAGTCAATGCAATTCCTATCAAATTATCAGTGTGGTTTTTGCACACCTAGAGCAAAATGTCTTAATATTTATGTAGAAACACAAAAGACCCAGAATAGCCAAAGCAATCTCCGGAAAGCATCAGGCTCCCTGATTTCAGACTATACTATAAAGCTACAGTGTTGGAAATGATGCTTGAGAGTGACAGCAAGGATTTCAAACCAGTCAATCATAAAGGAAATCAGTCCTGAATTTCACTGCAAGGACTGATGTTGAAGCTGAACCTCCAATACTGTGACCACCTGATGCGAAGAACTGACTCATTGGAAAAGACCCTGATGCTGGGAAAGATTGAAGGCAGGAGGAGAAGGGGATGACAGAGGATGAGGTGGTTGGATGGCATCACTGGCTCAATGGAGATGAGTTTGAGCAAGCTCTCAGAGTTGGTGATGGACAAAGAAGCCTTGAGTACTGCAGTCTATAGGGTCACAAAGAGTCAGATATGACTGAGTGACTGAACTGAACTGAATCAAAACATTATGGTACCGGCAAAAAGACATACTTGTGGATCAATGGAATAGCATAGAATGCCTAGAAATAAACCCACATACCTATCATCAATTAATCTTACAAAGGAAGCAAGAAAATACAATGGAGAAAAACTGTCCCTTCAATAAGTGATACTGGGAAAACTGGACGGCTACATGTAAAAGAATAAAATTAGAACATTTTCTAACACTGTACACAAAAAGAAGCTCAAAATGGATTAATACCTAAATGTAAGACCGGATTCTATAAAACTCAGAGGAAAACATAGGCAGAATACTCTTTGACATAAATTGCAACAAGGTCTTTTTTTTTGACCCACCTCCTTTAGTAATGAAAATAAATAAATAAGTAAACAGATGTGACCTCATAGCAAAGGAAACAAAACAAAAAAGACAAACCACAGAATGAAAGAAAATATTTGCAAATGATGAGACCAACAAGGAATTAACTTCTAAAATATACAAACAACAGGTGCAACTCAATATGAAATAAACAAGCAATCCAAACAAAAACTAGGCAGAAGACCTAAATAGACATTTCTCCAAAGAATACATACGGATGGCCAAAAAGCATATGAAAAGATGCTCAACATCGCTAATTATGAGAGAAATGCACATCAAAAGTACAATGAGGTATCAACTCGCACTGGTCAGAATGGCCATCATCAGAAAGTCTGTAAACAGAAGGGACCCTCGTACACTGTTGGTGGGAATGTAATTGGTAGAGCCACCACTGATAATAGTATGAAGGTTCCTTAAAACACTAAAATAGAGCTACTGTATGATCCAGCAACCTCACTCCTGGGCATATATCCAGGAAAACCATAATTTGAAAAGATCCATACACCTCAGTGTTCATTGCAGTATTATTTACAATAGCCAAGACATGGAAGCAGTTTAAATGTACATTGACAAATGAATGGATAAAGACAGTGTAGTACATAGATACAACAGAATATTACTCATCCATAAAAAAGAATGAAATAATGCTATTTGAAGCAACCTGGACAGAACTAAAAATTATCATACTGAGTAACGTAAGCCACACACAGAAAGACAAATATCATATGATATATATGGAATATAAAAAATGATACAAATTAACTTATTTAAAAAACAGAAACTGATTCAGAGACTTGGAAAACAAATTTATGGTTATCACAGGTGAAAGGGGGCGAGGAGGGATAAATTAAAAGGTTGGGATTAATATATACACACTACTATATATAGAATAAATAACCAACAAGATTCTATTGTATAGCACAGGAACTCTTCTCAATATTCTATAATAACCTATTTGGGGAAAAAATCTGAAAAATAATAAATATATGTATATGTATAACTGAGTCACTTTGCTGCACACCTAAAACTAACACAACATTAGAAATCAACTACTTGCCTATATAAAATAAAATTTAAAAATAAAAAAATCAATAACAAGTTTTTCATCTACATGAATGGTATAGATACCATCTAAAGACATGGAGAACCCAGGACAATTCTTTTTTGAATGGGACAAGCCTTCAAATTGCAGGACATATGGGAGCCCGGGCTCCTACCTACTATCTGACAGTAAACTCCCCATCACTCTTACAAAAGTGCCCCACAGGTGCGGCACCAGCCCTGTTGAGTCCCACTGGGACACATCTAGCCTCACATTACTGGCTCTTAAGAAATGAGCATCTTCAGCTCTATTTATTATAATATATGCTTCTTCTCCAAAGTAACTTCCAATTACTCCAAGTTCTCTGAAGTGTTTAGACCAATTTACATTCATAGGATGTGAAATATACCATTTCTTCACAAATATGCAATTTTTACCTCTAAAACTGCTCTTTTCGTAGGTTACAGCTTTGTTGACTTCAACAGTTAGCTGTTAAGAAACATAACCTACCTATGCTCTGATTCTATATATGTCTCATCAGACTAGGGCATCTCCTAACTGCGCCAATCATCCTAGAACAGCATACCTCACACCTGAATGCAGGTGTAGTCTCTTTGGCCATTTTGCCAAGTGTGTAGCTATGGCAAGAAGTTCCTTACTGATCTTCCCTCCTGTTCACTAACACCAAAGATGTGTATTCCCATCTCCAATAAGTCCTTTTCTTCGAATTCCAAAGGAATTTGGTAGAACTTTCCTGGGCATTTAGAATTTGCCTTGAAAAAATCTTGAAATCTGAATCTCTGGTTTCATAGAGCAAATGCAGAATGAAATAAATGGAGCCAAGTCCACTACTGAGGAGTGATAACGACTTGACCTTTATACCTCTGACTATAGCTGTAAAACAATCTTCACCACCATAATGGCAAAATAACTCCACACTCAGAGCTTCACAATAGTAAACACTTGCTCTCAAGTTCAGGTCGACTTCAGCTGGGCTGACACGGGCTCAGCTGCAGTGGACAACTCTGCTTCAAGTTGTGGGTTTGCTGGGCTTCGGCATGAGCTCAGGTCTGCCCCATATTATTCACTCTGGGCTCCAAGGGCAGCAGCCACCCAGGGCTTGCTCTTCTCTTGCAAATCACTGGAACACAAGAGCATGAGTCCACCATTCAAGCATATTTAGAGCTGATTTCCCAGTGGCCAAAGTATGTCACATGGACAAGCACCTAAATAGGAAAATAGACTTCATTCCAAAGGAGAGTTGGAGGAGGCCAAGTTTTTGCTGAACAATAGTCAATTGCAACAAAAAGCAGCAGCCCTTTTTGTAATAAAATAGTTTATGATTAAAAGAACTTTTTTGGTATCATGACCAAAACATAGCAAATATATCAAAACCAATACCAAGAATTAATGGAAGAACAACCAGAAGGGAAGCCCTTTCGTGCACGTGCACACACACACGTGCGCCTGCTGTCATGCCAGCATGCTCACTCTGTCGTGGAGTCACAGCTTCCTTACTCCTTCTTCACGGGCACAACACAGCTGTACAGTTTGAGGCAGAGCCTCAAGTGTTTCTCTAATGCGTTAAAAAAGGGGAGAGAAACCCCACTTCTCCTTCCATCTTCCCTCTCTGCCCCCTCAATCAGAATCAACACTCTCCAGTTATTCCTTTTCTGAAGTACACTGAATTTAAGAAAATTTATTGTTCCCCTCCTTTAAATGAATCAGCTTCATAAATTAAAAGATAGTTGATATCTTCACCTTAATGAAAGTCTATGTAGTTAGAAAAAGATGAAGATTTCTTTGGCTTTTTAAAAATCTACAATTAGAATGGATAAATAAGTCATGGTATATTATTTTAATATATTTGAACACCAGACAGCAATGAAAATTCATAATATTTACTTTATGTAGCTGAACAAATCACAGCTACATTCAATAATGTGTGAATCTCATAAATATAATTTTGAATGAAATAAGTCAGAAACAAAGAATATATACAGTAATTCCATTTATATAAAGTTCAAAAAGAAGGCAAAAATACACTAGTGTTTGAAGATTCATGCTTAGGGGGAAGAACTATAAAGAAAGCAAGGAAATGATTTTCATAAAAAAAGTCAGGATAGTGTTTGCCTTTATTGGGGGTGGTAGTGATTGGAAGAAGTAGGAGGGAACCTGGTAACATTGGTAGTGAGTAAGTGGACATTGTTCTGTGATAAGTCATCAAACTGTACATGTTTGTTCTTTGAACTTTTCTCTACAGCTATTATGTTTACTATTCAAGGTTTAAAATGTCTAAGGATCCCATGGTATTTGGTCCCATCAACTTAATCTTTACAAACTGTAAAATTTAGTAATAACATACTTTATCTCTAGTTTTAACTTAGTATACATGTTTTCAGTGGCTTCTGTATGTATGTCTTCCTGTTTATCCCTTTTGTGGGGTTTCCTTCTAATTGTTGTGTGTCCACATTGGATAAGTAATAGGTTTCCTTCCAACCATTATAGTTGTGATTAAGGTTAAGCTTAAATTTAGATCACATTGAAAGGTTGTTTATCTCTGTGTGTGCTTAGAAACTATGCCCTAGCTCCACCCAGACTTCTTCTAGGTAGGTTCTCACTTGGTACCCGGGTTCAACCCCTGTGTTGGGAAGATCTCCTGGAGAAGGAAATGGCAGCCCCCTCCATTATTCTTGCCTGGAGAATCCTATGAACGACGGAACCTAGCAGGCATGGGGTCACAAAGAGTTGGACATGACTGAGCAACTTCACTTTCTTTCTTTCACTTGGTACTCACATCATCCTTAGACTGGTGAAAATCCATAAGTAGTACTAGAAAAACAGCTTCACCATTTAATGACCCACTAATGTGTAGTTTTTGTGTACGTAAAGACATTATCTGTTAAAGACATCTTATTGCTCCTGGGTAGGATCAAAGGGAAATGCAAACAAGAAATAGATCAGTGTATATGTCAATAGAAAACTAGACAGAGTTGAGTCAGGCATGACAAGTAGCAGAGGTCTGTGGAAAACCCCCTCTATCTTTTCTGGGCCCCCAGACTTGTAAACCTAATTTTTATTGCACCTCTTTTGTATTTTAACTCTAGATCTCCCATTCTAAAACTATTTTTATTTCTGTAACCCCCAGAAAAGCTTAAGGTAAGAGAGTTTCCTTAATCTGCTACAATAGTACCTTAATTATTTAATAGTTTCAAGCGTATGTAATTTGGGTGGTTTGGGGAGAGGTTAATCTTGACAAGTTTCCTTAACTACAGTTGACCCTTAACTATAAGGTCCACTTATGTGTGAATTTGTGTGTGTGTGTGTGTGTGTGTAGTAAATACTATAGTACTTCACAATCCATAGTTGGTTGAGTCATGGATAACAAACCAGCAGATACAGAGGGCTGACTATGATTTATATGTACATTTTCCACCCTGAGGAACCCCTAAGCCTGCATTGTTCAAAAGGTCAACTGTATATTGTTCATTTGACTAAAAAGAGAAAAGCTGTTAAGGGACATAGTTGGGGAATGGGTCACTCTGATTACCTGATTCTTCCTATTAAGTGAAAATTCTCCCTATGAATTGTATCTGTCTTAACTTTAGACTACTAACTTTATAACTACTCAGATAGCTAGATTGCATGCTATTGCATCTGGATTTTTCCTTAGGGCTGTGAGATTATATTGGATAGTGTCTCAAGTTATTCACTTTTTAAAATATGGCACTTTATCAATCATCTTTAGTTTAGGAATCAGGATAGCATGCACAATGACAATATACTCCTAAAAATATAAACATCTCTGATCATTCTATTTAAATAGAATAAACTAAAAAAAGAGAAAGTAAATGTTTATAAGCCTTCACACATTAAATATAAAATTTCAGAAGCCATGCATGTGTGCTTGGTCACTCGGTCATGTCCTACTCTTTACAACCCCATTGACTGCAGCCTGTCAGGCTCCTCTGTCCATAGCGATTCTCCAGGCAAGAATGCAGAAGTGGGTTGCCATGCCCTCCTCCAGGGGATCTTCCCAACTCAGGAATCGAACCTGCATCTCTTATGCCTCTTGCATTGGCAGGTAGGTTCTTTATCACTAGCACCACCTGGGAAGCCCTCTTAGTTCCTAAAAAAATCTGTTTCTCCAGAAAGCAACTGTCAAAGTAATCAAAGATAGAAACTGAAGTGGCTCAGTTGTGTCCGACTCTTTGTGACCCCATGGATTGTAGCCAACCAGGCTCCTCTGTCAGTGGGATTTTCCAGTGCTTGCAAATTTCTGAGTCAGCAAAATTAGGAAATTTTAAAACTAACATGTATTATAAATTACATGAAGAAGAGGGATCATATCTATCTTATTCACTACTATATCCTGGGCATATTGACTGGCACATTGTAGGTGCCCACAAAAGATTTTTAAATGGATGAATGAATGTCCATTGTGGGTTTGCAGCATTATATATGTTGTGTAATCTTCACAGTAATGCTAAAAGGTAGGTTTGGAATTCCTATTTTATAGATGAAGAGACAGTCTTATCGAGGATAAAAAGTTGCCCAAGCCACACAAGTAGGAAATGGCAGAGATGGGACTCAAACTGATGAGTCTGACACCAAATCCAACTCTTGCCCAGCAATGATGTTCATGTTGGCAGACTGCCACTTGGCTGCCCAACAGCCCTTTCCCTCCTCACCCTTAGCCAGAGCCTAATTTTGTTTAGTGTCCCATTCCCACAGATGACTCAGGTAAATCCTGATTTGCGGAAGCCCAAATAAGCTCTCCCTCTGTTTGCCTGTGACCAGTTTCAGGGTTTGGAACATGATCTGGTTTTGTCCAGTGAGATTGGAAGGAACTATTCTGATGGTGGGGGCAGGGAAAGTGTTCTGGAAAAGGATTTTTGTTGCCTCTTTAACAAAGAAATATAAGAGAGAAACAGCCCTTTCTCTGCTGAGTGTTGCTGTGTGGGGTTGTGATGCATAGAGTGCTGAAGCCATTTTGCTGCCAGGAGGCGGCCAGAAGACGTGGTTTAGTGCCTGATATGCTGTTGGGTGGGCTTCCCCGGTAGCTCGCCTGGAAAAAAATCCTCCTGCAATGTAGGAGACACCACCTCCATTCCTGGGTTGCAAAGATCCGTTGGAGAAGGGATAGGCTACCCATTCCAGTATTCTTGGGCTTCCCTGGTGGCTCAGTCGGTAAAGAATCCTCCTGCAATGCAGTAGACCTGGGTTCGATCCCTGGGTTAGGAAGGTCCCCTGGAGGAGGGCATGGCAACCCACTCCAGTGTTCTTGCCTGGGGAATCCCCATGCACAGAGGCGCCTGGTGGGCTGCAGTCCATGGGGTCGCAGAGAGTCAGACAGGATTGAATGACTAAGCACAGCACAGCAGCATGCTGTTGGGCCTCCAGAGTTGCTCAGCAGGTAGTAACTATCAGTCAAGTATGGTTTTGGTCAGCCAGTTACTTGAGAGCATGGCTGCCAACCATCTAATTGGAGTGGCAGTCACTGCAATACTGACTCTGTCAAAACTAGCTCTGCTGCTGCTGCTGCTGCTAAGTTGCTTCAGTCGTGTCCGACTCTGTGCGACCCCATAGACGGCCTCCTACCAGGCTCCTCTGTCCCTGGGATTCTCCAGGCAAGAACACTGGAGTGGGTTGCCATTTCCTTCTCCAATGCGTGAAAGTGAAGTCACTCAGTCATGTCCGACTCTTAGTGACCTCATGGACTGCAGCGCACCAGGCTCCTCCTTCCATGGGATTTTCCAGGCAAGAGTACTGGAGTGGGGTGCCATTACCTTCTCCGAAACTAGTTCTACCAGTTTTAAAAATCTGTATTCCAAATAAGCACATAAAATGAAATGCTATTAGAGTTTTATTAATTATTTTATGGAAATGGGATGTCTTCACTTACTCATTAACTCACTAGCTAGTTACTGGGTGCCAAGTGCCAGGAACATGGTAAGTACTTGAAAAGAAGCACAAAGAGAGACACTCAGCCAAGCTGCACAGGAAGAGGCAGAGCCAGAGAGAAAGCCCCAGGGACATTTCTACCCCAGGGCTGGTGAGAAAGGACATGTGAATGGAGCCCTGAAAGACCAGTGGGAGTTATTCAGGTAGAAAAAAGAGGAAAGGGGGGCATTCCTTGCAAAGGTACTGTATGGGATGCATGGCGGTCTTAGGGAATGTGGCACAATTGGGGAAACACAAGTAATTGAGTTTGTAAGGTTCAGGTCAGAAGAGGCAGGAAAGGAGTCTAGAGAGGTGAACAGAGGCCCTGGGGCCAAGCTACCCAAGCCTTGGGGAGTTACTGATGGATGTACCGATGATACCGAGGATGTACAGGACACGATGCACTTTGGCAGCAGGAAGGAGGATATTTTGGAGAGGAAGGAGATGGTGAGAGATGACACGCTGGAGAGAAGAAATGAAATGAGCCTGTCAGATATGTAGGACATGGTTAAGATGGAACTTGGTGACTGGAAATGAGGAATGAGAGAGTGGTGGTAAGAATCAGCAAAGAAAAGCAGGACTAGAGAGCGGCATGGAAGAGACTGCCCGGCTGTGTGCTGACGGCTCGGGGCAGGACAGGAACCATAAGCTGGCGGCTCCAGTGCACAGCATTGAATGATGTGCTTAGTGTGCTGTTAGAAGCAAAGGAAACTGAATTGATCCGTGTTTCAGTAAGCATTGCAGAAGGACAAAGGAGAAAGAAATTGAAGATATTGTTTAAAGAGACAAGTTGAAGTGCTGAACCAAAGTGAGATGGAGAAGGAAGCAAAAGAAAGTCTTGAACACCTGGAGTGAAGAATAGGACTGTAGTCACATTTGTGGATACAAGTACGATTGAAACGGTGAGGAAATAGGAGCCTATGGTGAGAAAGTTGAACCAATTGGTTTAAGATTTTACAGGTGGAGCAGCTCCAGGTGGTAATAAGGGAGACGACATGAGTTGTTGATTTCTGTGCAGAAATGCGGGTCATTGGAGTTGAAGTAGTCAAGGTACTGGGTATTAGAAGAGCCTTCCACATGAACACTAAAGAGAGAAGGATTGTGGCAGACTTGAGGTGAAGAGAAAAATCATAAGCCATGTTCCAAAATCTCTGATGCACACGAGAACAATAAGAAGGGCTGGAGGATAGTACATTTGAGAGGTTCAAGTTTCAAAGGAAGAAGGATTTTTACAGGAGAGTGGAGGAATATTGAATGGGTTAAGTGCTAACACTCATTTAGCACTTACTGTGCCCCAAGTTCTGTTCCAAGTACTTTACAAAATTCATTAAATTCTCCCCTGTGAGATGAGTACTATTATTATTCCCCATTTTGCAAATGAGGAAACTGAAGCTCTGAGATATTGAATAACCTGCTCAAGGTATCGACCGATGCTTTCAGTCCAAGCAGTGAGCACCAGAGTCCACACACTTACCCACATCCTTGTCCTGCTGATTCTGCTGGATAAGCCTGGCCAGCGCCTGTGGTTAATGGAAATTTCAAGAACAAATAGCCTCCACTTGAGTGTAGGGAGGAGGTAGCATCTGGGGTGGGGAGCCATTCAAAAAAAGCAGAACATAACTGGTCCTTGATAGCATCCACTCCTTTATGTTTTCTAGTCTATTTTATTTAGTACTCAACCATAATAGTGTGCCTTTGAACTGTGTGTTAATGTGTAAACTGCCTCGGGCCTTTTAGAAGTGGGTGCGGTAGACTTTTAAAATAAATAGCTACATTAATTATTAACTATAAGTACTCAATTACATAAAGGAGTTAATTTGCATCTTTCAGAGAACTTATACACAATCTGACTAAGAATTGCAGATAAGAAACTAAAACATGCAATCTTGAAAAATATATGGTTGTTTTTTCTATGTATTAATACGCTTTATGGCAAACCATAAATTTGGGGTTCATGACTACCTGTTGGAAGGAAAACTCTCCTTTTTCTTTTTGTTACCTACCAGACACTACCTTAAAAACCAAGAGCCCAAAAATGTAAAAAGGCATTATAATTCAAAGGAGAAGGCTATTTTGCTAGACTCATATTAAATTCTGTTTATTTTCTTAGAATTAATGCCGAAAGAATCTTTGCATAAAGTACTAATACTGCAAAGTGCTGAGAAACCAGCTTCCTATCTTACAAAGCTGTTTCTTTTTTTTTTTTTTAGTAAATTGAATTTAACAATGTATAAAAAGACTTAAATACCATAACCAAGTGGGATTTATTCCAGTATGCAAAACTGGTTCAAATTCAAAATCAATTAATCTGATCCATCATATCAACATGATCATATCATTTTTACATCATTAGATCAAAAGCTGTTTCTCTTCATGAAAATTGTGGCTCTTGGAAGTATAGACATGAGGAAAATCTAGATTTATATAAAATAAAATTTATGGTATAGTTATAAACTGTACCATAAACTCATAATTGGCAATTTTCATCTCAATATACATTTTAAAACTCCAGTGCATAGAAAATATATTCTATGAAAATGTGAATCCAGTGCTTCTTGGAAATGCATCTACTGAAATGAAGCTTACTGCAAAAAGTTTATACTAATCATGAATGTGGTCATAGACAGTTTAATCCAATTTCAGATTGGATTCATCAGAAGTAGAGTCTCAGTCAGGTCATTTAAAAGAAACAAATGATTTTTTTCCATCTCCAAGTTTCACAGAGGCAACTTTTGACTCTTCAAGGTAGCTGTTCTCAATGCAACTGAAATAACTAGATTTACAGACCAAATAGTTCTACACAAGGGGAGAGAATAGAAATTGGAAAATTATTAGGAAAGAAGATTATCCTTTACTTCTACTACCACCTGACTCTTGGGAGCAAATTACTATGCGAAGTCAGAGAGTAAAGGAGAAGAAAAGGCAGTGTCAACACAAATTGGTTTGATGCTTTTCCAGCGTCCAACGTACAAGGCTCCACGATCCCTGCCAACCCATGTCCATATGGTGGGGTGGTGGGCGGAGGTGATAGGAATAAGATACAGTCTTTTTTCTCAGGTTGCTAATAATGTACTTGAATTTCATGATTATTGTTTTCCTGATTATCTGTATATTTTGCCACTTATATACATATTTCTAAAGAACTGATTGCTTAGCTTTACTAAAAATTTTGAACTTTATATACATGGACTTAAACTTTGTTTTCTTCCGTAACTTGTTCTTCTCACTCAAAATTATCTTCTGAAATGTATCAGTGTTGAGACATGTAGCAATCATCATTCATTTTTCGTACCTATAGAATCCTCTATCGTGAATATGCTTTGGGTATACGAAAAGGACTGCTGCACAGTTAAGCCGTTGCTTTTGCCTGGGTAACCTTAAGCAAGATGAAGTGACCAGCAATGTTAAGCAGGCTGGATAGGCTGGCAGGAGAATGAAGATGCCATTTGTTTAGCTGGAACATCTTGGAGACCAAAATCATCCTGGAATAATACAGAATACCCTTGCAACTGGTGTTTATTGCCTTCCTACTCTGTGCAACTTGGTTCCAGTTCTCAAAACCCTTACATTGGTCAAGGAGAGGATCAAGAATAATTGTAAGGGAAGCTCTGAGAAATAAAACCCTTAAGTTTAGTATGACAGTTACTGAGAGCTTGTATGTTGCAGGTGCTGACTGTCTAGGCATTAGGACGCAAAGCAGCAGCAGTTATGGCTCCACTCTCATACAGTCATATAAAGCAGCCATATAAGCCAACATAAAAGCCATGCCTCTCTAGACTCCCTGTTACAATGGAGTTGACTGTGCATTGCTGCATGAGCCAGGTTCACGCCGCCCTGATAATACGATGAGACTGATTTGACACAGAATACATTGTGAGGCCCTGGCACTTGAGGAAAGATATGCCTCAGACCTGACTGAATTCTTGGAGGACAGGATAAGGAAGCTGGAAATGCTTTTCCAGGGAGCTGTACCAGTGAGGCAGGCATCAGTCATCAGTTCTCAAGAAACAGTCTTTGATTCCAGCGTCAGCTGCGGGTCTATACTTGTTAGTGCTTCGTCATTTTAGTTCGCCCCAGTCTGCCAACTAGAGTTCTCTGTCACTCTGTCCTCATCAACAGCAAGCAGAGGCAGGCCCTCCCGAGAGAGGAATGCTTGCCCAGAAGCAGAAGAAAAGCGAAGTTGGAGGCAAGTAATGGATTAGCTGTTTGCACTAAGAGGAGTGACAAAGCAGTCAGCTCCATGCAGTTTGTAAAAGCTTCAAAAACAGAACTTCCAAGGGGAGAGTAAAGAACCAATCAATTCATATTAAACTAAACTAATTCCAATTAAACTAAATGATAAGAACAGACTTGCGCACTCATAAAAGCTTTTATTCCCCATTTCCTGGCTTAAAAATATTTTTTTCAGGTTGATATGCACGGAGAATATGCTAAAATCTTTCAGGAAGATCTCACCTTACACATACAGATTGGTTCCACCAAACTTATCCAAGACAGAGGATGACCATGAAAGAGACTGAGTAGACTGAATAGGCTCCATTTTCAGGGAGAAAAATAATGAGCCTACAATTCCACTTGGTCTCTCCTCTCTTCCTGGATGAAAGGATGTAGACATTTCCTTTACAAGCAAATGTAAAGGTTATTATTGCGTAAATCAAGGATTGGTCTGCACAAATGGAAAGCTAGATTTTATCCTTATTTCAAGAGGCAAACATTCAGAAAAATGATCCTCTCCTTCTAAGAGGGAGACATCACACTCTAATGAAGTTAGAAAGGGTTAACAAAAGGCACTGTCTGTTATGGGAAACAGTCAGGAAGTATTTGAATCAGAAAGAGAGGGAGAGTTTAGGAAGGCTCTCAGCCTTTTAGGGATCCAATTTCAGGAAACTAGAATAAGTCCTTAAGTCAGTAGAGTACTGACTTGTCATGCTCCTCTCCATGTTTGGATCAACGTTCAACATTTTACCCCTGTACATTCCCTTTTGTGAAATAGCTCCAAGAATTCCTGCAAGGTGAAGATTTTCTTTCAGCAGGCATCGTTTCTGCTGAGATGTCTCCATTCTTTTAATCACAATCATTTTTTCCCTTTATGTTGATATATTTGCCTTCACTCATTTCCTCTAACTGCACATCGAGTTTTTCAAACGTTGAGTGTTAGCATTCCTCCTGTTAGCTCTTCCTTCTGTAATTCCTTTACAAATGGCCTGAATTTTACTTCCCCTGATATCACTTATCATTTTTTAGGTGCACTTTCATATTTCTTGGCCAGATCTCTCTTCCAGGGGTCCAATTTTGTAAAATATTGTGTGGATTTGTTGAGAGACAGGGAAGCAACGCAACCACATACTTTGTGTGTGTACATGAACTAAATAATAATCTTGCAATTACATACAGTTGATTTATCTTGGTATTGAAATTGGAAGCTGTTGGGGGACTGGTGTTAATCAACTAAATCTTGATAACAGAAATTTCTGTATATTGGAATGCAAAGTGACAACTGCCTATATACTTAAAGGATTTACAGTATAATTGTCCATGTGCTTCTTGGCATAAATTTAATTTTTGTGTTTATGAAATTTGCTTTAAAGGTATTTTACCATTAAGGATTTTTTTTTCCACTTTTTGGACAAGTTTTCTTATTAATTCATTTTAAGGAGGTCTTACTGGTTTTGCACATTTTTTATCTTTATCTTGGTAAACATGTTAAATGCTATTCAACCTTAGAGAATATCCATAACATTGTGGTCTCCTGGGAAGATAAGTTGTGAATTTAGAGTATAGTAAAGGGAAAGTCTCTCAGCCATGTCTGACCCTTTGTGACCCCATAAACAACTATGCAGTCCATGGAATTCTCCAGGCCAGAATACTGGAGTGGGTAGTCTTTCCCTTCTCCAGGGTATCTTCCCAACCCGGGGATCAAAGCCAGGTCTCCCGCATTGCAGGCGGATTCTTTACCAGCTGAGCCACAAGGGAAGCTCTTATATCTGCTAATTTTTCCTCAAAAAAACATTCCCTAGAATATCAGTTGTGGAACTGTGGGCAGGAATAGAGCAGGGAGCGTGGTATTCAAGGTCCTTGACCTCTAAAACATGTAGTCTTTTGAAGTTAATATCCTAACATCCTTGATTTGATTTTGCATCTATCTTCCATCCCCTCTTTGCAAGTTATTGATACAACTATACAACATAAGCTTGGTTTCAAAGAGTAAAGGAATGAAAGTAAATTTTCTAGAATTTTATAATCCCCCTTAAGATAATTATAGCTGACAGAGTAAACAAAGAAAGCCTTGTAAAATCTAAATTTCAGATAAGCATTGAATAATTTTTAGAATAAGTGTGCCCCATGCAATATTTATTTGAGTATGCCCTAAATTAGACATACCTAAACCTGGCAACCTCAAATTAGAGAAACTCTGGACATTGTCAAAACGGGGAGAATGACTACCACTACCAGGAGGCTCATTTAGTGGCAACAATTTGATGCTGTGTTCCCATCAAATCCCTCCACCTCTCCCATTCTCACCTGGTAAACAGTATCCATAATGTGGGCAAAAGATAAAAGTCCTAGGATCAAAATAAAAGCTATTGATCTCCTAATTCAAAATTAACACCCGCAACTATTTATAATTCCTAAATAAAGATGCAGTAATTCAACCACTTCAGTTGAACCATACCTTATTGCTGTATTCCCTTCAGGTGATTTTTTACATAGACTATGCTGTAAAAAATCTTCTATGGCTTGAGCAGTCAGAAATTTTTTGAGTATGCATAGTAGAGAGGATGCTGTGCTATGATGTCTGTTGTATACAAAACCACATAGTCATAAGCACATACAATGAAGACTGATCAAGATGACTCAATAATTTGAAGTATAATAATCTTTACTCTTCAAAATGAATTGGTGGTCTTGCTAAATTGGCATGCTTTGAACATCTGTTAAATTGACAAGATGTGGAGCATCTAGGCCTTCCCTGGTGGCTCAGAATCCATCAACCTGCAATGCGGGAAACCTGAGTTTGATCCCTGGGTTGGGAAGATCCCCTTCAGGAGGGCATGGCAACCCACTCCAGTATTCTTGCCTGGAGAATCCCCATGGACAGAGAAGCCTGGGGTGCTGCAGTCCATGGGGTCACAAAGAGTCGGACACGACTAAGCACACAGCACCGAGGTCAACATAGGCCTCTTTGATTCATGCTAAATTGGTGATCCAAACACTTACCCTGAAACCCTGAAAAAAGCTGCATAACACAGACTAGGAAAAAACTTGGTGGAAATGCTATATTGAACCTTTAAATGTTGCCTCAATTGCAGAAGCTTAATGTAATTGAATCATATGCCAGAAAATATTTATTGTTGAAATGCAAATTTCTTTTGATTGCTCAATCTAAGTGAAAACCTAACTTTTTAAAATTAGAGTTTTTTTTAAATTTTATTTTATTTTTAAATTTTACATAATTGTATTAGTTTTGCCAAATATCAAAATGAATCCGCCACAGATATACATGTGTTCCCCATCCTGAACCCTCCTCCCTCCTCCCTCCCCATTCCATCCCTCTGGGTCGTCCCAGTGCACTAGCCCCAAGCATCCAGTATCGTGCATCGAACCTGGACTGGCAACTCATTTCATACATATTTTACATGTTTCAGTGCCATTCTCCCAAATCTTCCCACCCTCTCCCTCTCCCACAGAGTCCATAAGACTGTTCTATACATCAGTGTCTCTTTTACTGTCTCGTACACAGGGCTATTGTTACCATCTTTCTAAATTCCATATATATGCGTTAGTATACTGTATTGGTGTTTTTCTTTCTGGCTGACTTCACTCTGTATAATAGGCTCCAGTTTCATCCACCTCATTAGAACTGATTCAAATGTATTCTTTTTAATGGCTGAGTAATACTCCATTGTGTATATGTACCATAGCTTTCTTATCCATTCAATATGGGATGGTATATATATTTTAAAGCTCTAAATTTTATATGTATTATTAGACATTAAGTTGTTTTCTTTAAAGATAATTAACATTTTCAATGAATATATAAGCTATACAATTTTTCTTTTAATCAGATTATTATTTCATTATTATTTAACTTCTTTGCATTTTCTGATAGCTGACTTTTAGAAATTTATACATCTTTACAGTTTAATCTAAGACTAGAAGATTGAAGTAAATAGATGAATTTATTTGCCATCCAAGATCAACAATTAGAACATTCAAAACTAAAAATGGTGTAATAGATACTATTACTTCAATCACTTCAGTTCAGTTGCTCAGGTGTGTCTGACTCTTTGTGACCCTATGGACTGCAGCACGTCAGGCTTCCCTGTCCATCACCAACTCCCAGAGCTTGCTCAAACTCAAGTCATCAAGTCAGTGATGCCATCCAACCATCTCATTCTCTGTTGTCCCCTTTTCCTCCTGCCTTCAATCTTTCCCAGCATCAGGGTCTTTTCCAATGAGTCAGTTCTTCGCATCAGGTGGCCGAAGTATTGGAGTCTCGGCTTCAGCATCAGTCCTTCCAATGAATATGCAGGACTGATTTCCTATTGGATTGACTTGTTTGATCTCCTTGCAGTCCAAGAGACTCTCAAGAGTCTTCTCTAAAACCAAAGTTCAAAAGCATCAATTTTTTGGTGCTCAGCTTTCTTTATGGTCCAACTCTCACATCCATAGGTGACTACTGGAAAAACCATAAATTTAACTAGGCAGCAAAGTAATGTCTCTTTTTTTTTTAATTAATTTTTTATAGAAGGATAATTGCTTTATAGAAGTTTACTGTTTTCTGTCAAACCTCAACATGAATCAGCCATAGGTATACATATATCCCCTTGCTTTTGAAACTTCCTCACATATCCCTCGCCATTCCACCCCTCTAGGTTGATACAGCATCCCTGTTTAAGTTTCCTAAGCCATACAGCAAATTCCCATTGGCTATCTATTTTACATATGGTAATGTAAGTTTCCATGTTACTCTTTCCATGTATCTCACCCTCTCCTCCCCTCTCCCCGTGTCCATAAATCTATTCTCTATGTCTATTTCTCCATTGTTGCCCTGTTTAATATGCTATCTAGGTTTGTCATAGCTTTTCTTCCAAGGAGCAAGCATCTTTTAATTTCATGGCAGAAGTCACCATCTGCAGTGATTTTGAAGCCCAAGAAAATAAAGTCTTTCTCTGTTTCCATTGTTTCCCTGTCCGTTTGCCATGAAGTGATGGAATCAGATGTCTTATTTGAGTTTTTTGAATGTTGAATTTTAAGCCAGCTTTTTCACTTTCGTCTTTCACTTTCATCAAGAAGCTTTTTAGTTCCTCTTTCCTTTCTGCTATAAGGGTGGTGTCATCTGTATATCTGAGGTTATTGATATTTCTCCCAGCAATCTTGATTCCAGCTTGTGCTTCTTCCAGCCTAGCATTTCACATGATGTACTATGCATATAAGTTAATAAGCAGGGTGACAGTATACAGCCTTGACGTATTCCTTTTCCAATTTGGAACTAGTGCATTGTTCCATGTCTGGTTCTAATTGTTGCTTCTTGACCTGCATACAGTCTTCTCAGGAGCCAGGTAAGGTGGCCTGGTATTCTCATCTTTTGAAGAATTTCCCACAGTTTGTTGTGATCCACACAGTCAAAGGCTTTGGTGTAATCAATAAAGCAGAAGTAGATATTTTTCTGAAATTCTCTTGCTTTGTCTATGATCCAACGGATACTAGCAATTTGATCTCTAGTTCCTCTGCCTTTTCTAAATCCATCTTGAATGTCTCAAAGTTCTCAGTTCACACTGTTGAAGTTTAGCTTGGAGTCTTTCAAGCATTACTTTGCTAATGTATGAGATGAGTGCAATTGTGGGGTAGTTTGAACTTTCTTTGGCATTTCCTTTCTTTGAGATTGGAATGAAAACTGGCTTTTTCCAGTCCTATGGCCACTGCTGAATTTTCCAAATTTGTTGGTATGTTGAGTGCAGCACTTTCACAGCATCGTCTTTTAGGATTTGAAATATATCAGCTGGAATTCCATCACCTCCACTAACTTTGTTCATAGTGAAGCTTCCTAAGGCCCACTTGACTTCACACACCAGGATATCTGGCTCTAGGTGAGTGATCACACCATTGTGGTTATCTGGGTCATGAAGATCTTTTTTGTATAATTCTTCTGTATATTCTTGCTGCTGCTGCTAAGTCACTTCAGTCGTGTCCGACTCTGTGTGACCCCATAGACGGCAGCCCACCAGGCTCCCCCGTCCCTGGGATTCTCCAGGCAAGAACACTGGAGTGGGCTGCCATTTCCTTCTCCAATGCGTGAAAGTGAAAAATGAAAGGGAAGTCTCTCAGTCCGACTCTTCGTGACCCCTTGGACTGCAGCCTACCAGGCTCCTCTGAACATGGGATTTTTCCAGGCAAGAGTACTAGAGTGGGTTGCCATATTCTTGCTACCTCTTCTTAATATTTTCTCCTTCTGTTAGGTCCATACCATTTCTGTCCTTTATTGTGTCCATCTTTCCATGAAATGTTCCTTTGGTATTTCTAATTTCTTGAAAAGATATGTAGTCTTTCCCATTCTATTGTTTTCCTCTATTTCTTTGCATTGATTACTTAGGCAGGCTTTCTTATCTCTCCTTGCTATTCTTTGGAACTCTGCATTCAGATATATATATATATCTTTCCTTTTCTCTTTTGCCTTTTGCTTCTCTTTTCTTAGCTAATACTTCTATATATATGATCTTTTCTGTACTCTCTGAATTTGGAATGTGCTCCTACTTAAAAACATTGCAAATCTTCTTTATTTTAGTTCATTTGTGTTTTCTGCCTGACTAAAAGCAGCAGTGAGGCTCTACATTATTTTTGGCACTGTTTCACTCCATAATAAAGCTAGTTGGCACTCCTTCGCACTCTAGGTGGGTTTTATGAAGTGCTTTGACTTGTAACAGATGTTTGGGTATGTCAGATCAGTAGCTCTTGGGGCTGAAAAGTGCTGCTACAGTTCAGTAAAATCAGAAGGCAGTTTATGCAGCAGTTTTGAGAAGACAGTTCAGTTCAGTTCAGTTCAGTGACTCAATCATGTCTGACTCTCTGCGACCCCATGAACTGCAGCACGCCAGGCCTCCCTGTCCATCACCAACTCCTGGAGTTTACCCAAACTCACGTCCATCAAGTCAGTGATGCCATCTAGCCATCTCATCCTCTGTTGTCCCCTTTTCCTCCTGCCCCCAATCCCTCCCAGCATCAGTCTTTTCCAATGAGTCAACTCTTCGCAGGAGGTGGGCAAAGGATTGGAGCTTCAGCTTCAGCATCACTCCTTCCAAAGAAATCCCAGCACTGGTCTCCTTTAGGATGGACTGGTTGGATCTCCTTGCAGTCCAAGGGACTCTCAAGAGTCTTCTCCAACACCACAGTTCAAAAGCATCAATTCTTCGGTGCTCAGCTTTCTTCACAGTCCAACTCTCACACCCATACATGACTACTGGAAAAACCATAGCCTTGACTAGACGGACCTTTGTTGGCAAAGTAATGTTTCTGCTTTTTAATATGCTATCTAGGTTGGTCATAACTTTCTTTCTAAGGAGTAAGTGTCTTTTAATTTCATAGCTGCAATCACCATTAGCAGTGATTTTGGAGCACCCAAAAATAATGTCTGACACTGTTTCCCCATCTATTTCCCATGAAGTCAGGCAGGCACCAAAACCAGACAAATCACCATCAGTGTTTTGAGTGGGAGGAGAACTTGAAATGGCTTGAGTTGAAGAATCCCTTGGGCAAGTCTCAGTAGAGGACCATGACCCATTAGACCAGATCAAAACAGGGCACAGCTGTTGGCATGTTGAAACCTATTGCCTTAGTCAAACAGAACAGGCTCAGGGAAGGCTAAGGTCATGATCAGATGAGTTAGGAGGCAGACCAGGAGTTCCTTAAGGAATGTTGAGACAGCCAGATAAGCAGAAGCTGAGGTTTTGCCCTAAGCTAATGCTGAGTATTAGTTCTTCTCAGCTGTTTCCATAAGCTCTGTTAAATGGACTTTCCCTCTTTCTGCTGCTGCTGCTGCTAAGTCGCTTCAGTCCTGTCCGACTCTGTGCGACCCCATAGACGGCAGCCCACCAGGTTCCCCCGTCCCTGGGATTCTCCAGGCAAGAACACTGGAGTGGGTTGCCATTTCCTTCTCCAATGCATGAAAGTGAAAAGTGAAAGTGAAGTCGACTCACAAATCTTCCACAGGTGGCTCTGCTACTATGTCTTTGTTTCTAGGATGTGTTTGTGGGGGCAAATCAGCAGCTGTATTTTCACTCCCAAGCCCTGAGCCCTGTGTGTGGGGGACAGCAGTGCTCTGCCTGCAGCCTCAGCAGGGGTCTCCTCCAGGCTGAGTGCTCTGATTCCTTTAAGCCTCCTTTGTGGGACTTTTACTCTGGTTGCTCCCCACCCCCACATCATGGGCCAAGGGCCAGGCTTATAAAACCAGGCTTTGAATCAGGGCTTAGACATACGTTGCCTATAAAAATGTCTCTGAATTGGCAATAATTAATCTCCTGTGCAACTGTATTTGGCTCTAAAATGCTGAGTGTACTAGCAATTGCTTTAACTGGAAACAGATCTATGGCAGTTGGTCAGGGATGATATAAATATCCTCAATCAATGGGGAGTGGGAAATGTAGGAATATTTCTGTTACTGTCTCCTTATCAAAGCTTTTAAAACTACTGAACTCTGATATTGTTTCTAAGTGTATGGGAAAAGGCTGTATCCAGTGTGATTTGATTCTCCTGTGATCTCAGGCCATCAGATAAGTGATTCTTAACTCAAGGCATTTAGAAATGAACATGAATGTGTTTTGGTTACCACAGGTGAAAATTCCTGGCATTGACTAAATTAGCCAGTGATGCTACAGTCCTGCAAAGCCAAGAGTTACCTGGCATAGAATTCTTCCAGCACACTCATGATTGACAACACTTGGAGTGATCTCTGGTTGACTTTCAGCGTAACTATCCCAAACTATCCCCACTAGTAACTATCCCAAACTATTTCTGCTCTCAGAACCACTTAGTTTCTGCCATAATTTCACACTCTTCTTTCCTCAGACTTTTCCTATTATTCAACAAAAGCTTAGTCAAATTCCCTCCCTTTTCCCTTTGCTATTCTCCATCTGTACCTGCCCAGCCTGGTCTCTTTCCTGCCCTTTCAGAGAAAGAAATCTTGCTAAGGATAACAACAGCTCCATGGGAGGTATTGATTGGTCCCACCCTGCTCCACCCCATCCCATCCCAGCCCTCTCTCTTGCATCTTCAATGCCTTGCCAGTTCCTTCTTCCCCTCAGAAAAGTGCTTGAGTTTTCCATCCCGATGTCAATAAAAGCAAAAACAAAAACTCTTAAACCGGCTACTTCAGTTCAGTTCAATTCAGTCGCTCAGTTGTGTCCAACTCTTTGCGACCCCATGAATCGCAGCACGCCAGGCCTCTCTGTCCATCACCAACTCCCAGAGTTTATCCAGACTCATGTCCATCAAGTCAGTAATGTCATCCAGCCATCGCATCCTCTGTCATCCCCTTCTCCTCCTGCCCCCAGTCCCTCCCAGCATCAGGGTATTTTCTAATGAGTCAACTCTTCGCATGAGGTGGCCAAAGTATTGGAGTTTCAGCTTCAGCATCAGTCCTTTCAATGAACACCCAGGACTGATCTCCTTCAGAATGGACTGGTTGGATCTCCTTGCAGTCCAAGGGACTCTCAAGAGTCTTCTCCAAAACCATAGTTCAAAAGCATCAATTTTTCGACGCTCAGCTTTCTTCACAGTCCAACTCTCACATCCATACATGACCACTGGAAAAACCATAGCCTTGACTAGACAGACCTTTGTTGGCAAAGTAATATCTCTGTTTTTTCATACGCTATCTAGGTTGGTCATAGCTTTCCTTCCAAGGAGTAAGCGTCTTTTAATTTCATGGCTACAATCACCATCTGCAGTGATTTTTGGAGCCCCCAAAATAAAGTCTGACACTGTTTCCACTCTTTCTCCATCTATTTCCCATGAAATGATGGGACCAGATGCCATGATCTTAGTTTTCTGAATGTTGAGCTTTCAGCCAACTTTTTCACTCTCCTCTTTCACCTTCATCAAGAGGCTTTTTAGTTCCTCTTCATTTTCTGCCATAAGAGTGGTGTCATCTGCATACCTGAGGTTATTGATATTTCTCCAAGCAATCTTGATTCCAGCCTGTGCTTCTTCCAGCCCAGCTTTTCTCATGATGTACCTGCTACTTACCCCCTCAAATTAACACTCCACATAATTTCTTCATCATCTATCGACTCCCAAATCCCTCATAAGCTGGTTTCCACTCCCCAATTCTGATCTCTTGAAGGTTATCTCAATGATCAGTTGCCAGACCACTCACTCTTCAAATTCTTTGCATTTCTCTGAAAAACTGGAGCCTTGAAAACCCAACTAAAGATCATTTCTCTTCTTGTTCCTTCAGTTGCTTCTTGATATCCCCAAGAAGACTGGGGCCAGCCACACCATAAGTGCATCTTCATTTTCTTGAGCTTAATTTTAACATTTCCCTAGCTGTACTTGTGCAGGATCCTGGCTGTACATCTTTGGGGCTCCTTTTCCTCATCATTTTCCCCTATCTTGGATACAGATGTTGGCTGCGCTCTACTTACTGTCCTTAGCCTTCTTCTCAACTAAATAGAAATGGAAGTTGTTCAATTGTGTCCGACTCTTAGCGACCCCATAGACGGCAGCCCACCCGGCTCCCCCGTCCTTGGGATTCTCCAGGCAAGAACACTGGAGTGGGTTGCCATTTCCTTCTCAAATGCATGAAAGTGGAAAGTGAAAGTGAAGTCGCTCAGTCGTGTCCGACTCTTAGCGACCCCATGGACTGCAGCCCACCAGGCTCCTTCATCCATGGGAGTTTCCACTAAGTAAATGATCCCCAAACCTACATACGGAACTAATCATAACCTTTTCTCTTGAACTCCAGGCCAGATTGCCAGCTGCCTGACAGATAATTTCATCCACTGGTTCATTGTTGTTGTTGTTTAGTCACTGAGTCATGTCTGACTCTTTTGTGCCTCCATGGACTATAGCCTACCAGGCTCCCTATCCTTGGGATTTCTCAGGCAAGAATAGTGGAGTAGGTAGCTATTTCCTTCTCCACAGGATCTTCCTGATCCAGGGATTGAACCCACATCTCCTACATTGGCAGATGGTTTCTTTACCACTGAGCCACCAGGGAATCCCCAATAGCAAGGACCTAACAGAAGCAGAAGAGATTAAGAAGTGGCAAAAATACACATAAGGCTTACACAAAAAAGGTATTAATGACCCAGATAATCATGATGGTGCAGTCACTCACCTAGACCCAGACATCCAGGAGTGTAAAGTCAAGAGGGCCTTAGGAAGCATTACTGCAAACAAAGCTGGTGGAGGTGATGAAATTCCAGCTGAGCTCTTTCAAATCCTAAAAGATGCTGCTGCTAGAGTGCTGCAGTCAATATGCCAGCAAATTTGGAAAACTCAGCAGTGGCCACAGGACTGGAAAAATGTCACTTTTCATTACAATCTCAAAGAAGGGTGATTCCAAAGAATGTTCAAACTACCATACAATTGCACTCTTTTCACATACTAGCAAAGTAATGCTCAAAATACTCCAAGCTAGGCTTCAGTGTTGTGTGAACTGAGAACTTCCAGTTTTACAAGCTGGATTTAGAAAAGGAAGAGAAACCAGAGATAAAATTGCCAATATCCATTGGATCATTGAAAAGGGAAGGGAATTAAAAAAAAAAATCTACTTCTGCTTTGTTGACTACGTGAAAGCCTTTGACTGTGTGTATCACAACCAACTGTGGAAAATTTTTAGAGATGGGGTTACCAGACCACCTTACCTCTCCCGAGAAACCTGCATGTAGGACAAGAAGCAACAGTTAGACCTGGACTTGAACCAACAGACTGGTTCAAAATTGGGAAAGCAGTACCTCAAGGCTATATACCGTCACCCTGCATATTTAACTTATATGCAGAGTACATCATGAGAAACGCTGGGCTGGATGAAGCACAAGGTGGAATCAAGACTGCCAGGAGAAATATCAATAACCTTGGATATGGAGATAATACCACTTTAATGGCAGAAAGTGGAGAGGAACTAAAGAGCCTCTTAAGGGTGAAAGAGGAGCGTGAAGAAGCTTGCTAAAAATGGAACATTCAAAAAAGTAAGATCATGGCATCCAGTCCAATCACTTCATGGCAAATAGCTGGGGAAGAAGTGGAAGCAATGACAGATTTTATTTTCTTGGGCTTCAAAATCACTGTGGATGGTGATTGCAGCCAGGAAATTAAAAGATGCTTGCTCCTTGGAAGAAAAGCATACAAAGCTAGTATGCATGCATGCTAACTCACTTCACTTGGGTCTGACTCTGCGATCCTCTGGACTGTAGCCTGCCAAGCTCCTCTGTCCAGGGGATTCTCCAGGCAAGAGGGTGGGGATGAAGTGGTAGAAACCTTATAAACAATCTTAGAGATAAATGAATATATCATATCTGCTTAAATGTTTAAGGTAAAGAATGGGTGGGTTTAGGTGTCTCTACTCAGGACAGCATGTGTTTTAGTTAACTATCTCCTGCAAAAACCCATATGCAGGCATAAATCTGCTGCTGCTGCTAAGTCACCTCAGTCGTGACTGACTCTGTGTGACCCCATAGACGGCAGCCCACCAGGCCCCCCCGTCCCTGGGATTCTCCAGGCAAGAACATTGGAGTGGGTTGCCATTTCCTTCTCCAGTGCATGAAAGTGAAAAGTGAAAGTGAAGTCGCTCAGTCGTGTCCGACCCTCAGCGACCCCATGGACTGCAGCCCACCAGGCTCCTCCATCCATGGGATTCTCCAGGCAAGAGTGCTGGAGTGGGGTGCCATTGCCTTCTCCGAGGCATAAATCTACACACAGATTAACTTCATTTAATGCTGAATATTTAAGAAACTATTGTATTCTTAGAGTATGTACTTTATTACAACATTGAATGGTCACTGAAACAGAAATTGAAGAGCAGTAGACCGTATGTCTCACTGATCCTGCTGACTACACCAGGTGTCTTGCTGTATTTCACGGTGTGCACTCTTTGTTGAACCCAAGGTAGGCAAGAAGCTGGGGAAGAAAATGTGAGGAGCCATAGGAGCTGCATTCACGTTTATTTTCTGCGGCGGGCACAGCAGTTGTAGCGGCAGCAGGCACGCTGTAGTCTCTCCTCTTGTGGTTGACCCAGCAGGCGCAGCCGTAATACAGCCTCCCCACCGGCACGCAGCCTCCACACCGTGACGTGGCTTCCCCCGCATGACGCAGCCATAACATAGTCACGAGGGCTATTTCAGGGGAGCTTGTACGCTTACAGAACAAAAGTAGCCTGCGGCCAAGTGGGTGCATCGTGATGCACATGCGCAGTGCTGTAAGTGACCTCAGCTGTTACAAAACCATGTATCTGCAAAATATGGGGCGAGAGCAAGAGAATGTGGAGTGAGAGAGCCTGAGCACACCATCTTGGCTAATTTGCTCTTTCCCTACATTCCACACCTTCAGGGTCTCTCACCTCACAGTCTACCCCAATCCATCTTCCACAGTGTTCTCTTGGCAAGTAACTCTGACCCTTGTATTTATATCTTGTAACAGAAGCAGCTACAAAAACAAACAATTACATCCCCAATACACAGCAAAACCCAATACCAGGTATCATCTGAAACTCATGTTCGAGCCCTTGCCCTTACCAGGCTAGAGAAGAGCCACCCACTGCATGTGGAGTGCCTTTATCGTCCATGGCCAAGTCCAGTCCACCAGCTGTCCCTGTGAAACTGCATGAAAGCCTCCACAGGGACAGCTCCACCCCTGCAGAGCTTTTTATTAAGGACCTGCAAACCACCCCTCCACACACAAGCTCCAGGCCCACCCCTTCAAAGAGGGGATTTTTGTGACATTCAGAGTCTGCCCACATGATTCCAAATACTTTCAACGCTGTTCTAAATTTCCAAGGGAATCAGGTTAGTAGCACATCCCAGGACACAGCTGTTGCAGTATACAGATCTACTAAATGTAGAACACAGCCGTTTTCTTAACCGTTTGGCCACCATAGCCATCAATGTATGCCCTAGGTCTGGGATACTGCCCCGGCTTGCGGTCAACAAAGCTGTACTCAGCACCAGTGCCAACCAGGGCCGTTATTCTCTGTACATAGTGACCAGTGAATGGCAAGTTCTACCTGGGGTCTCTGGCCCCTGCTTGGGCTTCTCCAGAGGGCACCTTGGTTTGAGCCCTATTCAAAGCAGAAAAGGGCATCACCGAAAGGAACGTCTTTGGGCACCATGTAAGCTTTTAACTGATCCAACTGTATTTCTGTGGGTGCTTCCCAAACTTGGTAAACTGCTGCTCCAGTCTCACTTGCCTCCATAGCTCTAGGAGCACTGCATTGGGCTGTCTATCAGCTTTATTTCTGTCAACTCCCGCTGCCAGAAAATCAGCTCATGTTTGCATCCATGTAACCTGGATGGGACCCCTGCTGGCTCGGGCCTCCGTCAGGATCTTCACACTTCCAAACGGTGTCTTGCATGTCATCCCTCTACTTCTCTCAGTAAGGATCCCCAAAACCCCCCAGGCACCTGGCCCAACCCTCTGTCCCAGAGTCACAAAAAGCAAGCTTCCAAGGGTTCCCCTTGCTTTGGCCAAAACTGCTTACCCAAGTCGACCGACTCCACCTGAGTAGATGGTTGATATGTTGTGAACTCAGTCACACCGGGGCCCCCTTGAGGATGCCCACCTTGGTCATCGGCTGCTCAGGCTCCACTTTTTGCTGCACAATGGGCCTTGTTGCCAAGCGGGGGCCCATGGTCTCACAATGTTCCTCGTCATCGTCCCTCATTACTTCACTGTCCAAGCCACTGGGTTCCACGCATCTTTCGCTCCAGCGTGTGTACATGCTGCTCTAGCTCTTGTCCTCCTCTCTGCAGTTTGTGCACTTACACAGAGGGCACTATCCTTATGTGCTGTCAAGGCAGTCAAGAAAATCCACCCCACAGTGCCAGCAGCAGTCTGTGCCACCTTGGCCAGTAAAAGTGGACTCACCGTAGGGCCTTTTCAATGATATCCTGAGATTTAAAGCTATTTGCACTAGGGGCTGAAAAAATAATTACCCTATGTAATTCCAACTTTCTGCTCATTAACAGATTTTCCTAATCAGGTTGGCAGTTAGGCTCAGGAGCACCAACAGCATGGAGTGCTGAATTTAAATATTGCTCCAGAATACCATACTTTAAAAATAGTATGGTCATTATCAGTATTTGGCTAATCTTGAAATCTGTACTTTGAAGAACCAAATTCTAGGAAATGTGTAAAACTAGAAAAGCCATTTCTGATTTTGTTACCTAGAGAAGCATGTGGCCATCACATGGCTTACCTTCTGGTCAGCAATACCACAATGCACCCATATCCCTCACCACACACACACACACACACACACACTCACACACACAGCAGTGCTGAAATTTTCCTGAGAACAAAGGACTTAGTTCATCATTCTTCCTAATAAACTCACCATAGTAGAATAGTTTGGACATACTATACAAAACATCTCTTTGAATATACTCAAATAACTCAGTGTTTAGACTGATTTCTAAGAGGTTAGTATTTTCTTCGTGTGACACACCATTTCTTAGCTGTGCTCAATCATGATGAAATTGTGAAAGTTGCAATATATTTAAATTTAAGATTTTTTATTTTTTGTATAACTAAAATTAGAGAAAAATCATGTACTTCCCTTGGGGCCATCTGGTAACTTCACTAAGAAGGAAAGAGTTTAAATTGTTTCTTGTTGCTTTGAGCAAACCCATATGGTGCCAGTCGTTACCTACACCAGCCAATGAGAGAACGGAATGCCACTAGTGTGTTCCGAGATTTAGTCTGATCATCTGTTGTTGCTATTCTAATTCCACGCAGAGACATTTTCTTTCTTGTGTTTTCATTTAATGCTTTCCAGAAACTACATATAATCAATTGATATGGTCTATTTTTCCATATAATTCACCAATAATAATTTAGCCAAAACTAACAGGAAATTGACTTGGAAGTCTGATCTCTAATGAATGCTGAAACCAAGCTCAGCACCTTAAAGGAAGTAATTATGAAGGCACCCCATTGTGTGCAGATATGCTCGGTCAGCCAAAACAGAGGACTTTTCTATTTTTATGAGCTTTGTCAAATTTAAATTATGTTACATTGTAAGACAAAAATTTTAAAGAATTTGTTAGTAGCAATGCCACTCTATAAATATTTATTTTTAAAATTATCCTTCAAGTAACTTAAAGACAATTTTTTGAAGCAAATGGCCTAGACATACCAATAAAAATACCTATTCATTTACAAAAAAAGTAATAAATACCACAGGTATTTCTAGCTAATTATGTATACATACACGATACGTGTGTGTACATGCTGTGTAACACACCAGTCCTGTAATCAGCATTAACTGAAAGACTGCAGAGGTCCTCTGGCTCATCACTGAACTTCACAGCAGGCTGCCCTCCTTTCCTCTGCAACATAGCTCATGTGGTTTCTTAACTCTTGCTCATCCACCTTGCTTCTCTTGGGTGCAGTCATGGTCATGACTAGCCCTTGGCAGTGTCCACTTACCAAGCCCTTCTGTACTTTTTACACACTGACTCCTGTCACCTGGCAGCGACTCCCTCACAAATCATCTCCCACCTCCTTCCTTCCCTTATTGAACTCAACTCTGACTTGACATAGGATCTCCACTCTTACTTCCTAAATTCTCACGTTCATACTTCTTATTCTGACTGTTTTCTGATGTGTGTCCCTACTTTTGTTCACAGTTTATCTTCCTGCCCTTTTGCTCTTCTCTATCGTATCTTCTTTTCATCACCTTCACTTTCCCCAAATCCTTTCATGGGCAGAGCTGTCAGGGTGAGTGCTTGGCGCTGCTTTGTGTCATGTAGTCCTGGGGGCGGTAAAGTCTGAAGGCTTTGGTGAGGTGTGCTCCCTGGGATGGGCACAATGCAGGGGTGGGCAGTCAGATTACTATTCAGGTTAGCAGTCTCCAGGGGAATAAAAGCCCACCTTCTCTGAGGAGTATTTCAAATGCATACCCTTCCTAGGGAAGATTTTAAGAAACTTGAACTTGTATCAGAGTCACAGAATTGACTGGGGGCTCGTTAAAGCTGATTGCCAGCTTGCCCACACTCCACCCACATCCAGATTCTATAGGTCTGGGGATAAGATTGGAATATGCAATTCTAATAGCTCCCAGGCTATTCACATGCCCCCTGGCCACAGATCACTGCTTGAGTAGCATTACTTTGCAATGCTTTTTGGTTTTCTGATCTCCAACAAGTAATTCTGGATACTCTTTACAGCAAATCACCTATACCCTTACTTCTGTGGAACTGATCAGCAGGTAATCCCTGTTGAGTGACACTAACTTATTAGATTATTTCCTCATAGCTAAATAGCATGAATTTCCTTAGCTTTTTATAAAATTTATTCTGTAAATCTTTCATTACTCTGTTGTTCTCTTCCATTTTTTCTACCAGTTGCCCACATCCCTCTCCAGTTGTGGAAATGCAAACTGAATTTAGTAATACACATAGTGTTGAAACCAGCAGGACCCTGTGGAGTTCCTGGGCATGGAAGACTTTCTGTGTCCCCATTTTCTTATTTGTAGGAAATAGACTCCAGCCTCCATGACCTTCCCTGAATTCCAAAGAGCAGAGTCAAACAGCTGCTAATCAAGGAAGGGAGGTGATACAGAGACAAGGGAGGATCAGTCTAAAAACAATAGTGTAGCCTTGGGACAGGGTCCTGATTCAACCTCAGCAGATACATATTAAACACCTTTGAGCTCTTTTGCAGAACTAAAACACCCCCAAAATGGAAGATGTTAACTACTTGATAAAGCATTCTTTATTCCAGAGAGAAAGTCACAGTTTAAACACATATTAAACTATAACAATTCATTCAACGGGTGTTATTAAGTGAAAGGCTATCTGATCTACTCAGGGCTTTTTCAGCACTTTTAAATTCAGTTATTTTGCCTCACAAGTTTCTCATGATACTACGTGGGAAGTACATCATGCAGTGATAAATAATGCATTGGAGGTCACAGTTATTGACCATGATTCAAACCCAGGCCGTCTAGCTCCCCAGTCTGCCCTCCACCCCTTGCCTTACCTTACCAGGAAACTGCCCTCGTAGTCTTCCTCTCTGCAGCCAGGTGACAGACTATCCTCTACAGCATTTCTTTTTGCAGAGCTGGACATTGATGTTTCTGAGATAAGGGGATGTGTGGCACGTGTGGGTTTGAGGATTTGCTTTGATCCAGAACTGACATGTTTAAAGTGATCCAAAATTTATTAGTGTGGGTATCATGACCTTAGTTTGATGCTACTTTGAACAAGATACTGAAACATGTTTTTCAAGTCTCTGGTAAAATATTTTTATAGTTTTTAAATATTAAGATTGGTATCTTGATTATTAGTTATCTGAAGTTTGGTTATCTGTTTTTGTAGATAAATTGTTCATCTTATTCACAATTTCCCTCTCTGCAACGAGGTGTCCCTCCCCTATTTTAGTTGGACATTGATGTTTCCAAAGTATGATGAGTTGGGTGGTACACGTGGCTCTGGGGCTAGTGCCCTGACCTAGCACTGATGAGCTTAAATTGGTTCCACTTTACATAATAAAAACCAGTCTTGGCCAGCATTTCATCCTTCTTTGAGCTCCTAAAAGATCTTGTGTTATTCTCTAGTCACATACTGCCCTGGGCTGTTATGGAAGACTAGTATACATCCTGCTTAGAAGTATTTGTCCAGTAAATAAAGAAATGAATGAGAAAAGTCTGGGGAGAATTCTGTATCACCTGAAATTCACTAGCAGACTTTTTCTGTGAATATAATTTCAGTAATTATAGAAGCATGATTAATAACAGTTGTCATATAATTTACAGTCTTCTCATTAAACCTGCATTCCACCTGGTTATATGTACATAGAGAAAAAAATGAGTCAGATATATACTAACAGTCATCAACTTACAAAGGAAATAGTAACCTAGGGCAGGTTCTCCTACTTAAAATTAATCTTTGTTTAAAATAACATTTAGAAATTGCTCTTAAACATTCCTTTTATTCATTAACTTGAGTAATAATAAATGCATTTAATTCTAATGAAATTTGGTCACTGAAGTTGCATAGTGGAAAAGAAAATCAAAGTCTAGTTGTTTCAGCTCCTCAAAGGTAAGTTTAAGAGAGAAAAAAAAAAAATCTCCTGACACCAATCTTGTGATTAACACGAAGTATCCTGCATGCAGGTATCAAAGCAAGATCGAAAAAGTTATTTTCAAGCCATTGATGATGAAGCTGGCTTCTCTGAGTCTTAATCCCAGAACAAATTTTGAATGTATAAATTCTTATATTGATGCCTGTGCATTCCATCAGCATATTTGTTCTACTTCCATAATAATTTTATTTTACTATGCATCCTTGCGTAGCTTCAATTATATTCATTTGTTTTCATGTTATTATTCAAGAAATCAATCAAAACAATGTTTAACATATCATAAGTAAAGGAAAATATTTTGTTACTAAATGACAGTATATCTACTACATGCAAGGAGGTCAGCTACCTTTTCTTTACCATTGAATTTCCTCTTTTTTTGCCCCAACTCCTTTCACATCCACATGTTGGTCACAATATACTTCTCACACTGCTCTGGACAGTGTTGATCTTATCTGAAGTATTTCCATGCAAGTACAATAAACATAAATATACACATATATAAACAGTCCATTAGTCCACACTGTTAATATGATATGTGTGTGTACACATATGTTCCCCTCGTGCTCTAAGTACAGTGAACACTGCACAGAGGTCACTAGTGAGTCTTCCCTGGAACACTTGTGGACTGTCTCCTAAGATATTCTGACTTCATGGGACTTCCCTGGTGGTCCAACAGTTAAGACTTTATACTTCGAATGTAAGGGGCACAGGTTTGATCCCTGATTGAGGAACTAAGATCCCATATGCCTCAAGGCCAGGAAAAAAAAAAAAAAAAAGGATATTCTGACTTCAGCATATACTTCATGGTACCTGGTTTAGTCCATGATCAAATGTTTGAAGGACAAAAATTTCAGAGGAAAAAAGATTCATCTTGATACCAACCTCATGGTAACTCGATATATGCTACATATGTGGATTTTTTTTTTTTTTCTACCACCAACTTTGTGTCCTGGCAAAAAGTTTTGAATTCTAAGACTGATAGCAGTTTGCTATGCTAGTGCTGAAACTGTAGCAAAGAAATTGGAAGGAAGTTTCTGTACTTTAAAATGCAAGTTTTACCATGGGCTAAACCTTTTTCAAACGAACTGTCAATTAAACAGTGGGTGGCGGGAGGGAATCAATTTACGATTGATGGAAGCACATTGCTGATAGGAAGGCCACCATCATTACTGATACGTGGGAAATCTGACCAGTAGGTGTAGAGTGGTGACTAGACGAAGCTCTCACTAGACTCTAACCAGGGCTTTAGGCAGAGGGATTGCTAACACACAGCACTGGACATGCATGCCCACAAGGACCATGGCATCACTATCATGTAAGTGCTCCCCCTGATTACAGCTGCCACTGTTGAAGGCGCGCTCTGTACCTCCTATTCATGACGGGTGAGTGTACTTAAAATGCAGTCCAACTCCAGAAAGACTCTTTTGTGGTTAGATTGGAGGTATCAGGATAAACTCATGACTTTTAAAATATAAAGAGAAAGGAAATAGACATAGAGTACAATATCTGTGTGTGTATCTAGGTACGTGTGTGTATATATATGTTTGTGTGGGTATACGTGTATGCGTGTATTTGTTGTTGTTCAGTCATTCAGTTGTGTCTGACTCCTTGTGATCCCATGGACTGCAGCACGCCAGGCTTCCCTGTCCATCACCAACTCCCAGAGTTTATTCAAATTCATGTCCATTGAGTCGGTGATGCCATCCAACCATCTCATCCTCTATTGTCTCCTTCTCCTCCTGTCTTCAAGTTTTCCCACCATCAGATCTTTTCTAAGGAGTCAGTTCTTTGCATCAGGTGGCCAAAGTATTGGAGCGTCAGCTTCACCATCAGTTTTTCCAATGACTATGCAGGACTGATTTCCTTTAGGATGGACTGACTTGATCTCCTTGCAGTCCAAGGGACTCTTTGATGTTTGGCAAAACTAATACAATGTTTCAGGTTTAAAAATAAAAATAAAATAAAATTAAAAAAAAAAAAGAGTCTTCTCCAACACCACAGTTCAAAAGCATCAGTTCTTTGGCGCTCAGCTTTCTTTATGGTCTAACTCTCACATGTGTACATGACTACTGGAAAAACCATAGCTTTGACTGGATGGACCTTTGTTGGCAAAGTAATGTCTCTGCTTTTTAATACACTCTCCATGTTTGTCATAGCTTTTCTTTCAAGGAGCAAGCGCATTTTAATTTCATGGTGGCAGTCACCGTGTGCAGTGATTTTGGAGCCCAAAAAAACAAAGTCTGTCACTGTTTCCATTGTTTCCCCATCTATTTGCCATGGGACTAGATGCCATGATCTTAGTTTTTCAAATGTTGAGTTTTAAGCCAGCTTTTTCACTCTCCTCTTTCACCTTCATCAAGAGGTTCTTTAGTTCCTCTTCATTTTCTGCCATAAAGGTGGTGTCATCTGCATATCTGAGGTTACTGATATTTCTCCCGGCAATCTTGATTCTATCTTGTGCTTCATCCAGCTTGGCATTTCTCATGATGTTCTCTGAATATAAGTTAAATAAGCAGGGTGACAATACACAGCTTTCACATACTCCTTTTCCAATTTGGAACCAGTCCATTATTCTATGGCCAGTTCTAACTGCTGCTTCCTGACCTGCATACAGATTTCTCAAGAGGCAGGTCAGATGGTTTGGTATTGCCATCTCTTTCAGAATTTTCCACAGTTTATTGTGATCCACACATCAAAGGCTTTAGCATAGTCAATGAAGCAGAAGTGGATTTTTTCTGGAATTCTCTTGCTTTTTCTATGATCCAATGGATGCTGGCAATTTGATCTCCGGTTCCTCTGCCTTTTCTAAATCGAGCTTGAACATCTGGAATTTCTCTGTTCACGTACTGTTGAACCCTCGCTTAGAGAATTTTGAGCATTACTTTGGTAGTGTGTGAGATGAATGCAATTGTGTGGTGGTTTGAGCATTCTTTGGCATTGCCTTTCTTTGAGATTGGAACGAAAATTGACCTTTTCCAGTCCTGTGGCCACTGCTGAGTTTTCCAAATTTGCTGGCATATTGAGTGCAGCACTTTAACAGCATCATCTTTTCAGATTTGAAGTATATCAGCTGGAATTCCATCACCTCCACTAGCTTTGTTCATAGTGATGCTTTCTAAGGCCCACTTGACTTCAAACTTCAAGATGTCTGGCTGTAGGTGAGTGACCATACCATCATGGTTATCTGGGTCATTAAGATGTTTTTTGTATAGTCCTTTTATGTATTCTTGCCATGTCTTCTTAAAATTTCTGCTTCTATTAGTTCCATACCACTTCTTCCCTTTATTGTGCCCATCTTTGCATGAAATGTTCCCTTGTGAAGTTACTCAGTTGTGTCCAACTCTTTGCGATCCCATGGACTGTAGCATTCCAGGCTACTCCATCCATGGAATTTGTCAGGCAAGAGTACTGGAGTAAGTTGTCATTTCCTTCTCCAGGGGATCTTCTCAACCCAGGGACTGAATCCAGGTCTTCTGCATTGCAAGCAGACACTTTACTGTCTTAGCCACCAGGGAAGCCCAGTGTTCCCTTGGTATCTCTAATTTTCTCGAAGAGATTGCTAGTCTTTCCCATTCTATTGTTTTCCTCTATTTCTTTGCACTCTTCACTTAGGATGGCTTTCTTATCTCTCCTTGCTGTTCTTTCTAAGCTCTCCTTACCTCTGCATTCAGATGGGTATATCTTTCCTCTTCTCCTTTACCTTTCACTTCTCTTTTCTCAGCTATTTGTAAGGCCTCCTCAGACAACTATTTTGCCTTTTTGCATTTCTATACATGTATATATACAATTGCTTCCTTTTCCTGTGAGCTGAGAGGGTATGGAATCAGTGACAATCCAGTAGTGGTGAATACACCAAGTGTCCAGATTTTTATTTCTAAATATTATTCTACACTAGAACAAAGGTTGTGAGAAATGGTGTTTGTAGGACTGGGGTGGAGAAGAAAAAGATGAGCTTGGAACATCTTTGGTGGCAGAAAGTACAGAAGTGCTCAAAGAATGGTGGAGATAAAGCAAAAGAAGGACTGGGCCAGTCTGAAGGAGCTCACACAAGACAAACTTGGAATAATTTGACTATCAAAATAAATATTTATGGATTTTAATCCATTGAATCAAATAAAAATTCAATAAAGTCCAAAACAATATTAATATATAGGAGAGAATGGAAAGTTTTTCCTTATGATAGAAATCTAACTCCTTGCTGTAGAAAAAATGATGAAAATAGAAATATTACCATTTGGCATTATTTTGTGTTCCTGGACCGAATTTCAGCTTGGGAGGGTGTTCCCACACCAACAAAAATTCTCTAGACTATTGAGTATCCTACACTTTGACTCAGTTCTGCTATAATCCTCCCTGACCCTAAGATAGCATCAGACTCCAGTTTAAGGGTTCAGTCCCACAAGACTCCCTCCACCCCTTTCAGATGCCAGTCACAATTCCAGGTTGCCACCTGTGCTTCTGACCAACTGGCTATAAACCAGAATTTCCCATGACACCCCCCCTCCCCCCACACTAGGTTCAAATAGTTTGTTAGAGTAGTTCACAGCATTCAGGAAACCAGTTTACTCACTAGATTACTGGTTTGTTACAGAAGGATACAGCTTGGGAACAGCCAGATGGGGGAAATGCGTGGGGGAAGGGCATAAAGCTTCTCTGCCCTCTCCAGGCACCCATTCACCCCACATCTCCACATGTTCACCAACCTGGAAGCTCCCTTGAGCCCTGTCCTTACGAGTTTTTAAGGAGCCCTCATTACGCAGGCATGGTTGATTAAATCATAGGCCACTTGGCAGTTGATTCCACGTCCAACAAACCTGTCTTCAATCCCTGGAGGTCAGGGGGTAGGACTGAGAGTTTTAACCCACTCACCCTGGAGTTTGTCTCCTCTAGTGACCAACTCCCACTCTTAGGTGATCTGGAGTGGAGTGGAGTGTATGTGCTCAGCCATGTCCGACTGTTTGAGACCCAGGGACTGTAGCTCACGAGAATCCTCTGTCCGTGGAATTCTCCTGGCAAGAGTACTAGAATGGGTTGCCACATGCTTCTGCAGGGTATCTTCCCCACCCAGGGATCGAACCCATGTCTCTTACATTTAACCTGCACTGACAGGCAGGTTCTTCTAAAAGTCACCTTATTAACAAACCAAAAGACAACTTTCTCCCTCTCAGCACTTAAGGTCTTCCAAGTGTTTTAGAAGCTTTGTGCCTGAAATAGGGAGGAAGACCAAATGTATATTTCTTGTTATTGAAACAGAGCAGGATCCTGTGGGGTCTCCCAGTTATAAATCCTTTCTGTGTCTCCTGTTTCTTGCTTGTAAAAAATAGGCTTCATTCAACCTCTTTGACCTTCCCTGAGTTCCAAAGGGCAGATTAAAATAGTTGCTTAAGTAAGGGAGAGGCTGCAGAGACAAGAAAGGAACGGTCAGGAAACAATGGTGCAGCCTTGGGGTAGGGTCCTGGTTCTTCCTCAAAGAATATATGTAACAGTTTATTTGAGTTATTCAGCAGAAACTAAGGCCCCCTCTCACATGGAGGACAGTAACTTCAGGCCAAGCACAAGGTTCCTGGAATACTGCCATATTACCTCACCACCAACTTGCACACAGTAGGACAACAACTCTGACCCCTTCCCCAAAAGATTCTCCTTTTAAAAAGTTTCATATCAAGCAAAATCTTTGGAGTTGGTGTTTGGACAAGAGTCAGTCTTCTCCCCAATTTGCCAGCCTCCTGAATAAAGCAACTTTTCCTTCCCAATCAACACTCCTTTCTCGAGTATTGGCTTTTGAGCAGCAAGCAGTCAAACCTGAGTTTGATAACATTATAAATCACAATATTACAAGCAATCACCTTAGGAATAATTGACTCAGGCAAGAATCATCAGTGGATGCTAAAACTATGAAAGAAAGTTGGATATTACCAAGGTATATATATAGTCTCAAAGAATCACCCTATAAGATACATGTTAGTTACAAAAGGAAATTAGTAACTTACAATGGATAAAGGAGGCAAACATACCTGGACCATTTGATCAAAGTTGTCATCAATAGTGTCAGTGCCTTGCAGCCTAACACTACTGGAACACACTTATAATTGAACAAGCAGTGAGGGCAAGTGCACACCATGGGAAACCCTGGGGCCTCTCAATGAGAGGGTATGAGTGTGGACTCAGACTTTGGGTCTGTTAGGTCATCTGGGAGAAGGATTAGGAAGTGGCTTGTTCAGTTGCTAAATCATGTCCTATTCTTTGTGCACAAGGCTTTCCCGTCCATCACCATCTCCCAAAGTTTCCTTAAACTCATGTCCATTGAGTCAGTGATGCCATCCAACCATCTCATCCTCTGTCACCCCCTTCTCCTCTGGCCCTCAATCTTTCCCAGAATAAGAGTCTTTTCTAATGTGTTGGCTCTTCCCATCAGGTGGCCAAAGTATTGGACCTTCAGCTTCAGTGTCAGTTCTTCTAGTGAATATTCAGGGTCAATTTCCTTTAGAATTGACTGGTTTGATCTCCTTGCAATCCAAGGGACTCTCCAGAGTCTTGTCCAGAACCATAGTTCAAAAGCATCAAATCTTTGGCACTGGGGATTGGAATCTCTCAGGAAGCAGGGGTAATTCTGTCTTGGGTATCTTATTAAATCATATAAAGGGAAGGAAGACTAGACTAAAACTAAAGCTGTAGTTGATAAAGAAATCACGGGTGCATGTATCAGCTAGGGTAGAGGGATGTTTGACCACCTGTATAATGATGAAGGTATTCATCGTTTTGTCTCCGCTCAGGCATGACAATGGAGGGTTCTTGTCACAGGTCTTGGAGTAGCCTTGACTAATACTGAAATTCTGGAAAATAGTTTATGTGCAATAAAACACCTCAGCCAGGTTGTGAGTACCGGTTATCTCCTAGCAACACCAAGGCCTAGCTGGTAGCATCCTCAGATCCCAGATGTCAAGCACTGCTTTTCTCATTCTTGCTGGTAATGGGACAGATCAACATCACGTGCCCTCTTTTATGAGAAGACAGTATCGCTCTTGTGCATTCCTGCCCCTAAATGCAGAACCTGAGCCTAATTATGAGGAAACATCAAAAACAAATTGATGGACATAGCAGGCCTGCTTTCTTTAAAAATGTCAGTGTCAAGAAGGAAAGAGACTGAGGAATTGTTCTAGATTAAAGGAGACAACCAAACATAAGGGCCAGCTATGCTGTGTGATTTGGAAATGTAGCAGACTGTACTTCACTTTCACGCACTGGAGAAGGAAATGGCAACCCACTCCAGTGTTCTTGCCTGGAGAATCCCAGGGATGGGGGAGCCTGGTGGGCTGCCATCTATGGGGTCGCACAGAGTCGGACACGACTGAAGCGACTTAGCAGCAGCAGTATTGCAGCAATGGAAAATTCTGAATAAATTTATAGTTTAGATAATTATAAAAATGTTAATTTTCTGATTTTGATAATTATACTGATAAATAAGAGAATGTTTTTACTTTTAGGAAACACACTAAAGAATTTAGAGGTCAAGGGGCATCATACCTGGAGAAAGGAAAGGCTACCCACTCCAATATTCTGGCCTAAAGAGCTCCATGGACTGTATAGTTCATGAGGTTGCAAAGAGTCAGATGCAACTAAGCGACTTTAGTTAAAAAAAAAAAAAAAGTGGGGGCATCATACCTACAACTTATTCTCAAACAATTTAGAAAAAAAAATGTACATATTTGTTTGAGTGTGTGTGTGTGTGTGTATACACAAAGAGAAAGAAAAAGAAAGGATAAAACAAGACTTAGAAAATCTGGGTGACAAATAGAGAGAATTCATATTTTTACAACTATTCTAGAAGTTTGTAATTAGGTACAAATTAAAAGAAAAATGCCTTTATTTTTTCCTTTACATTGTGCTTTTCTTTTCTGAATAAAAATATTCTGGGTGAATGACTTCAGTGTTTCACTCACTGCATTTTGAATAAAATGCTTACACTCATCCTTACGTTTAAACCTCCAACTTTAATTTTTCACAGCTGCCCAAGGACTGACTTGTAGGGTTTCTTTAGGAGGTGGATACTTCCTTCAGCAGTTCTTATATTTGGTAAAACTTGTAATAATTGATCTTTTCTGTTTTTAATTCTGTAGATACTAATTGCCAGGAACGTTAAACTTGGTTTGGAAAATTCCCTCGGTGGTGGAGGCACGGCTTTACTGAGAAGTGACTCACAGGTGAGTATCTGAGCAATGAACGCTTCTCTTTTCCGTCTTTCCCCATGTGTTGCTGTCAGCAGTCTGTGTCAATAGGCTTCTATAAAACAATCTAATACTATAGAGCTCTGAGTTCAGAGTGAGGAATGAAGTCTTTTTGATAACTTCTTAGGGAAGCATAATCGTCTTCATTTTAGTGAGTATTGTTTTAGACGATTTGAAGACTATATAACAAAAGAGAAAATTTAAACAATGTTTAAGATAATAGTTCATATATGACTTAATCTTGAAACTGAAGAGTGTTTAGTATTCTATAGGTTAAGAGCCATTATTTGAGGTTAAGAAAGTTATTATCTTATTATCAGGTCCAGAACCTGGACCTGAAACATGCCTGGTTGAAACATGCCTGGGTCATCCCAGGAAGGAATTAAAGTCAAGTAGCTTTGACTCAGCTCTAAATTTTGCCTCTTATTTTGAAACTTTTACTTCAAATAAAAGGTCTTACTTATTATTGACAACTGGTGGTGACTATGTAATTTCTAATAAATATGTTATTACAGTATGCTTTTAGTGGGAGTATCTTTAGGTTCTCACATGTGTGTGTGTGTGTGTGTGTCTTGGGGGTCGTGCCTTACCATTTGGACTCCACTGTTAACGTCACCTGGCCTTATTACCTTTGGTGCTGACTCAAGGTTTAGCAGAATTGTAAGGAAGAACAAGTGTCAGCGATGTCCAAGGTTTGAGAACTCCCTGCCTCAGAATCACCTGGGATGCTTGTTAGAATGAAGATTCCTGGCTCCACCACAGACCTGCTCACTTGGAAGCTCTTAATGTAGGGCTCAGGATCCTGCTTTGTAAATAGCTCCTAAAATGATTCTGAGGCATTAAATATATGAAAAAATGTTCTCAGTAGAACTTGCCTGAAATAGAATTTTTTAAATTGAATGATCTTTATTCTCCTCTATATCTTTCATATTTCCTTCCACATCACATACTTAATCAGTATCTCAAATTAAAATACGTTAAGAGCCACTCCAAGGTCAGCCTGTTCCCACATCTCAGGAATGTATTATCCACTGTCTGTTTAATAAAAGTTCTGTCTGCTTCAGCTGAAAAAAAAAATCATAGAAATAATTTTATTCTGTCCAAAATTTAAAAGGCCAGAAGTACATAAATTATCTTTCTCTGTAGTTCTGCTGTCTTTTAATCAATCATTTGAACCCTCTGAAGTTCAAGAAATCATTTTAAACTGTAGTCATCAGATAAAAGAAAAGATTGTAAAGTTGATAAAAATAGCTCACATCTTCAGCTATGATTTTTTTCTGAGCCGATAACTTGCAGTTATCATTGATAAAATTAAAAAACTTCTACTTATATGGTGAATCACTAGCAGAAAGAAGATATTTCAGTTCATTTATATGTTCAGTTTACTTGTATGTTTACCTGTGCATTATGCTCTGTATGTGATTCTTATTTTCCTCTTAGATTTTTTCTTCTCTATTGTGTTCTTGTAACTAGTGCATTCCTATATAAGCATTAAGCTTTTCTGATTTAGGAACTGTATCTCCTTTACTCACATAAAGTTCTTTTATTTGTGCTTCACCTAGAATTCATCTATCAAGTAATATATTTTATTTGTAACTGTGTACCCTTAGTATCTATTTCTGAAATTTCATAATTGTCAGTATATCAAATAAAATCTTATTTATCCAAATTATTTAAATAGAAGTAACTTTTTAAAGCTCTGTGACATGAAAACTAGTAACTATAATAGAGTCCTCTAAACATTTAGAACTTTTCCGTTTGTTTTGTTCAACAGGGCAAAGCGCTTGGACAAATGGTATTAGACTTCCAAATATCAAACACAAAGGTGTTCCTGATTTCAAGTCATTGGCAGATGGATAAAAGAGCTTTGGCACTAAGAAACTTACTGTTTCTTAGTACAAATGCAAAATCGAATCCAAGGTAAAAGGATGTATGCATTATAAATAAACATCAGCTTGGTGGACTGAATACCAGTATTAATAATGTGATCATTGGAAGGTAGAAGACAGCAAGTGATTTTTAACAAAGAACTGTAAACAGTAATGGTTTAACATAAGACAGACAAGAAGGTTGAAAGATATCTCCTCTAGACATTTGATAAAGATGTTCTTTAATTCTGTAAAGCATATACTTTAAAACCTTAATAAGCTGTGGTTTGTTTAATAATATATTAACTTTTAGAGTATCCCTCTTGGATACCCAAATCCAAACTCTGTTAATCTTGTCATTTGTTTAAAGATTTTCTTCCTCTTCCTTTAAAATGTTGTTTATACATATTATTAACTATTCCAAGTAATCTTCATGCATAAATATACAGATTAAGTTCAGGTACAAACAAGCAGTCTATCAATCTCTTATACAATTTTAACATATTTGTGGCATCCTCACACTGATTTTGAAAAAATATAAAAATTGTTCCATTTAAACTATAAAGCAAAATACTTCACTAAATTATAGTTAAGCCTTACTTTACTATTTTTTAAAGAACAAAACCCAGAAATTGTTATTTGGAAACCATAATAGACATATAAGGAAGTCTGGTCCCTTTCAACAAAAGTAAACACAAATGTAGGAGAAACCATAGTCCAAGGAAACAGAGTTTAGATTTTGTTGTCTTCTACTTGACTTGGTGGTGAGGCATGCAGGACTATTCAGAGCTATTCCTACACTGAATTCCAGGAAGTTCAGGAGGTGAAGAGATGAGAAGAGTCATCACCAGTCACCTATTCCGAAATGACTAGACCAGGGCATGAAAAGTTTAACCAATATACTTAAACCACATAGTTAGTTGTGACAATATTCCTGGTGACATAAGACTGAGTGTAGGAAATCTCGTACAGATGCTGAGAGAGTTTGAGTCTGGCTAAACCTCTGGGCCCAGTGCCTGGGTTACCTTCCATTGGCTCCACTGCTGCTGAGTCCACCTTGGCACAAGAGGTTCTTGCCTGTTTGCTTTGTTTACTTATTCTTCTGTGGGATGAAGGTCCCTGGAGGATGAGATGAGTGACCTAAGAGCCCTGAACCCACTTTCATGCTGGCAACAAGACTGCCTCCCCAGGTTCCAGAGCACATTTAGGGCTGTGATTTGCTGGTTGCCATCTGGCCTCCAGTAAGGCTAGTGGCCTTAGAGGATACTGCAAAAACATATCAGACGCATTGCTTCAGGAAGTAAATAAGTAAAAGCATGAAGATGGGAAAAGAGAAAGCATTAAGATATATGTGTTAGAACATGAAATAATTATGACTAAAGGACAGATAGCTATCCTGGTTTATTCTTTTTGAAAGTTAAACTAACTGAACATTAAAATTGCAGTGATTTCTGATTTAAACTCCTATGTGGATGAAAACATTTTCATGGATTTTTAACTTTAAAGAAAAAAAAAGTTATTGAATGAATTTTCCTTATTAATTCTGTGTGATCTTGATCTCTGGTGGCCTTGGCTTGCAGTGGCTTGAAGCAGGGTTTCCATTCCTAGCCAAAGATTAAGGTCAGGTCGCAACAGGGAGAAAGGTGAATCCTAACCACTAGATCAGTGGTCAGTGACAAGGCCCTGGTCCTTTGGCTTTACAGAAAAGAATTTGGCACAAAGATCAAAAGTAGTGAAACAGGTAAGGTATTTATTAGGAGGAAAAAGAGTTCTGTATGTGTAGATAGACACATGGGCAAACTCAGAGAGAGTCTCACCCTCAGGTAGTTTAAATCACTTATATGGGGGAGTTCTCCTGGGTTTCCTTTGGCCAATCATTTTGATTTGCCTGGTTCAGGGCCTGTATTTCGCATATCCCAGGGTCATCCTGTGTGAGCGCCTGTGTCTCTCAGCCATGATGGATTCTGGCAAAGAAGCCTGTGGGTAAACTTAGCATCACTCTTCTTTGGACCTCCAAGGAGCCTGCTAGGTGGGAAGGCTTCCTTGACTTCGAGAATGAGAATATGGTCTCTTACCTTTTATCTGAGCAGGGCCCAGCCTCCTCTCCTGATTGTCCTGCCATGGATTTTGGAGTGTCTGTCTGAGTGGAATCTATTCAAATTGCTTTCCTCAGTGCTGGGGGCAGGGATCTACCTCCTGCCTCAGTGCAATTTTCATTCTGCTCACATTCTTCACAAATGAAGTCTAGATGGAAATAAAATAAAAGTAACTTTATATAATCTGACATGAAGGCAAGTCATTCCAAAAGGCAACCAGCATAAAAATAAGAACTTAACTCAAGCACAAAGTTCCGTGCCTACAATGGAGAACGCAGGCAAACTAGTTCAAGAGAGAGCTACCCACTTGGAGTTCACCCGGTTAAGAAGTATGACAATTTAAAATCCAGTTTCCCTTTTTTACAACTGCTTGAGCTGTGTAGGTATGAATCAGCTTTAGCTGAACTACACTGAATTTTCCTTTAGCATGGGGTGGGTAAGAGTAAATACAATTACAAAAATACCAAAATGATATACTTCCCTTCAAATTAACTTTAGAAATTAAAGATACATTATTTCTTTCAAAAAACAATAGTATTTGTTGATACAAAATATTGATGAGACTGCATTTATATTATTTTAAATTTCTGCACATATATTATCAAAAGAGCATATATTATCAATATATTGATTGAACATATATTATCAAAAGAGTCACTGATTTCCAGCACCGACTTCTACCAAACCCCTGCTCAGCCTTTTCCTTCTTCTTGTGCTTCACTGGAGTATGAATGATTTCTTTCATATTTTTTTTAATCCAATGAGACATTGCATGTTTTAAAGCAATTATTGTGAATGCTATTTAGATTTTCTAAGCACTGGACAGTGATTTATCTTTTCTGCTAATTACTCCCTGTGAAAATTCACAAAGAACAAGGGCTAAGACTCTCTAAAGGGCCTGACTAATTTGATTTTCATTGGCCCAGGGACTACTCACACTATAGGGATTTGCTGTTAAGTCACTTCAGTCACGTCCGACTCTGTGCGACCCCAGAGACAGCAGCCCACCAGGCTCCCCGGTCCCTGGGATTCTCCAGGGAAGAACACTGGAGTGGGTTGCCATTTCCTTCTCCAATGCATGAAAGTGAAAAGTGAAAGTGAAGTTGCTCAGTCGTGTCTGACTCTTTAGCGACCCCATGGACTGCAGCCCACCAGGCTCCTCCGTCCATGGGATTTTCCAGGCAAGAGTACTGGAGTGGGGTGCCATTTGGAGAGCATCTTTTTATCAGCTCAGGACATTTCACACATGAGGCCTCATGAGTCCCACAAATCATCAGGTAGGAGTAGTGAAGGCAAGGCTGATGTTAAGAAAGTCTTGTCTTCAGTTACCTGCCAGGTTACCCTCAGGATGTCTATGCATTTAGAAAGAAGTTTTGAAATATACATTTCACAGAGCATTCATCACCATTCCTGGTGCTTATCATTCCTGGTAATTGCCGGTGCTATCCTGTTTGGAGTACAACAGTACCTGAATTTTCTGTACAGTTCCTATATGAGTACAGTGGTGGGTAACTGTGTTTTGAAAATGTCACCAAAGGTTATTACTGTCACATTTGCTTTTGTTAACAAACCTGGGTAACACAATATTCGTATTTATATTGCTTTACAATGGTAGATTATAGAATCAAAAGGAAAGAAGATGAATTTATAAGTTAGTTTCTATCTTCTCCAAGTTATTAAGAAGTAACACTTCTTGCCATTTACTATTTGTAAAATGAAATGTGCTTTACATGTCATGAGTATCTCAAAACTTAGTCATTCTTTGGTATAACATTTTATCATTTCTAAAATGGACAGCTGGGGTTTTATTGTACATTGTGAGACATACTTTCAAATAAATGGCAGGCTTTTAATCTTTATTTTTATGAATGATAAAGGACTTACTTGGTGGTGAGCAGTGGGAGGACCAGAGCTCTGTCTCTTTGCTCGTTGTCTCTCACCTCCAAAACACGTACGTGCCTACTTTCTGCTCACCCCTTTGGCTCTGTGCTGAGACACTGGAAGGGGTCTGTTAGTAAAAACATGTCTCTGTCTACTCTGTATTCTTGGATGATGGTGCTGTCTCTCTGCCTTACTCTGCTTCACTGATGAATATACAGATGATGTTAGAGATGGGTCTCACTTTATGAACTTCATACAATGCTGCAGAGAAGTATTCCCCTAATCCCAAAACTGCCCTCTGAAATATTATTCATATTTTTTTGAGAAATTAAATTCTGGCTCATAGGTAGCAAATGACTTGTCTGAGTTCATTTAGCTGTGAATGGCAACACAAGGCCTTACACTCAGGATTTCTGCTCCCTCCTCTGCATTACAACTGCCTTGACCTGCTATTAATTGATAGCAAGCTGTGTTCACTTATAGGATTATGATATTTGCAATCAGTTCAGTCACTCAGTTGTGTCCAACTCTTTGCGACCCCATGAACCATAACACGCTAGGCCTCCCTATCCATCACCAATTCCAAGAGTCCACCCAAACTCATGTCCATTGAGTCAGTGATCATCCAACATCTCATCCTTTGTCATCCCTTTCTCCTCTCTCCTTCAATCTTTCCCAGCATCAGGTTCTTTTCAAATGAGTCAGCTCTTCACATCAGGTGGCCAAAGTATTGGAGTTTCAGCTTCAACATCAGTCCTTTCAATGAACACTCAGGACCGATCTCGTTTAGGATGGACTGGTTGGATCTCCGTGCAGGCCAAGGGACTCTCAAGAGTCTTCTTCAATACCACAGTTCAAAAGCATCAATTCTTTGGTGCTCAGCTTTCTTTGGACTCAGAGTGAGTCCAATTCTCACATCCATACATGACTACTGGAAAAGCCATAGCCTTGACTAGACGGAGTGCCTGATGAACTATGGATGAAGGTTCATGACATTGCACAGGAGACGGGGATCAAGACCTTCCCCAAGAAAAAGAAAGGCAAAAAAGCAAAATGGCTGTCTGAGGAAACCTTACAAATAGCTGTGAAAATAAGTGAAAGCAAAGGAGAAAAGGAAAGATATACCCAATTGAATGCAGAGGTCCAAAGAATAGTAAGGAGAGATAAGAAAACCTTCCTCAGCGATCAATGCAAAGAAACAGAGGAAAACAATAGAATGGGAAAGACAGAGATCTCTTCAAGAAAATTAGAGATACCAAGGGAACATTTTTTGCAAAGATGGGCTCAATAAAGGACAGAAATGGTCTGGACCTAACAGAGGCAGAAGAGATTAAGAAGAGATGGCAAGAATACACAGAGGAACTGTACAAAAAATATCTTCACGACCCAGATAATCATGATGATGTGATCGCTCACCTAAAGCCAGACATCCTGGAATGTGAAGTCAACTGGGCCTTAGGAAGCATCACTGCAAACAAAGCTGGTAGAAGTGATGGAATTGCAGTTGAGCTATTTCAAATCCTGAAAGATGATGCAGTGAAAGTGTTACACTCAATATGCCAGGAAATTTGGAAAACTCAGCAGTGGCCACAGGACTGGAAAAGATCAGTTTTCATTCTAATCCCGAAGAAAGGCCTTGGCGTACTCCTTTTTCTATTTGGAACCAGTCCGTTGTTCCATGTCCAGTTCTAACTGTTGCTTCCTGACTTGCATACAGGTTTCTCAAGAGGGAGGTCAGGTGGTCTGGTATTCCCATCTCTTGAAGAATTTTCCAAAGTTTCTTGTGATCCACACAGTCAAAGGCTTTGGCATAGTCAATAAAGCAGAAATAGATGTTTTTCTGGAACTTGCTTGCTTCTTTAATGATCCAGTGGATGTTGGCAATTTGATCTCTGGTTCCTCTGCCTTTTAAAACCAGCTTGAACAACTGAAGTTCACAGTTCACGTACTGCTAAAGCCTGGCTTGGAGAATTTTGAGCATTACTTTACTAGTGTGTGAGATGAATGCAATTGTGTGATAGTTTGAGCATTCTTTGGCATTGCCTTTTTTGGGACTGAAATGAAAACTGACCTTTTTCAGTCCTGTGGTCACTGTTGAGTTTTCCAAATTTGCTGGCATATTGAGTGTAACACTTTCACAGCATCATCTTTTAGGATTTGAAATAGCTCAACTGGAATTCCATCACCTCCACTACCTCTGTTCATAGTGATGCTTCCTAAGGCCCAGTTGACTTCACATTCCAGGATGTCTGGCTCTAGGTCGGTGATCACACCATCGTGATTATCTGGGCCGTGAAGATCTTTTTTGTACAGTGCCTCTGTGTATTCTTGCCACCTCTTCTTAAGATCTTCTGCTTCTGTTAGGTTCATACCATTTCTGTTTTATTTTACCCATCTTTGCATGAAATGTTCCTTGGTATCTCTAATATTCTTGAACAGATAAGATTTTTGCAATATTAAATATGAATTTCTTGGGTTTTTTTTTTTAGTTTTATTTTATGGCTTTCAAAACAACTACAGCCACAACAACAAAAAACAACTAAATCCTGTCTGGCTGTAGCTGCTCCTTTAATCTTTCTAAAGACACTATGCAGAATTGAGGCCCTCAGAGTAAGGTTTTGGCCAACCAGCAAGGAAGTTGGGGAATCTTCCTCCCAGGAGGTAATGGCTTCCTGTCAGAAAACACTCCAGGGAACACTGGGTTAGGAGATTCCTTGAAAAGGTGTCAGCTCTTTTTCCTCAGCCTCCAGAGGGGAGGTCACAAAAACTTTTATTCTTCCTGTCTCCTTAGAGTCAGCTAGTTTGAGCCTCTGTTTGTGTCCATGTGGCCAGAGCTGAGTATATGTAAAGGAACTGACAGTAGATGGGCACCTAGTTCAGAAGAAAAACAAGTTTTAAGACTGTCATTATTTACATGCCTAATGATTTATTAGTCTAAAAAAAATCTAAGAACAACAACAAAATAATCCTGAAGGATGATAAATCAAAAAACATGACGTTCAGAAAGCCAAATTTATCAGGTTTAGGGGAGAGAAGTTCTAAGAGCTAAGGAGTTTGGGACATTGCCCTTAGATTCTATTTCTGACTCTGTGCCCTTGGCAAAATACCCATCACTTACCTGCCTATCCTAAGGAGAAGGTACTGCTGGGCCTTCCTGAGAGGGATACTATTAGCCAGAACCATAATCAGATCTTTCTCTATAGCCGTGCTGCTGCTGCTGAGTCGCTTCAGTCGTGTCCGACTCTGTGTGACCCCATAGACGGCAGCCCACGAGGCTCCCCCGTCCCTGGGATTCTCCAGGCAAGAACACTGGAGTGGGTTGCCATTTCCTTCTCCAATGCATGAAAGTGAAAAGTGAAAGGGAAGTCGCTCAGTCATGTCCGACTCTTAGCGACCTCATGGACTGCAGCCTACCAGGCTCCTCCATCCATGGGATTTTCCAGGCAAGAGTACTGGAGTGGGGTGCCATTGCCTCCTCCCTCTATAGCAATAAGTTATGTTAAAAATTGGAATCTGTAGCACTACAGAAGCACAGAAATGAACCCCAAATGAAAAAGAAAAGTTTGGGGAGCTAAATTTAGGTTGGGTATTTAATTGAAATTCCAGGACTGGGAACAGAGCTGGGCATATGGTAGGAACTGGGTGATAAGGGTGATAGGTGGGTGAACTGATGGGAAGTCAGACCTTCCTCAATGGTGGTGGACCTGGGAGCAAAGAAGCTGTGGTTCAGTCCTGATCCACACTAACACACGTCACAGAGAGTGAGTTATAACCTCAGTTTCTTCCTGTGTAAAACGGAGACAACACTCAACGGGTTAGGAGGACTAAGTGAGAAAATGCTTATTAACTCAGTTCCTAGCACAGAGGAAGCACAAGATTCTGTGATCCAATCCTCCACTACAAAGACTTCTGAGAAAGAGGCTCTCCAGAGGTAAAAAGTCTGCGGATAGGAAATCCCTTAGCTTCCGGGCTTCTGCGGGACTCCCATCTTTTCCCCGGACAACGGAGAACGGGACCTCTTTCTCTTGGGACCCGCGGTGGGATCCAGGGCCTGAAGGTGAAGCCTAAAAGTTAGGTGGGCTCTTGGAGCCCGGATTCCAGCTTCCTTTATGCAGAAGCCCCGTGGAATCGTGGTCTGACGCACTGGGAGACAGAGACGCCGGCCTGAGTGGATGCTGTGGCTGTCTTTTGACTTGGCTCTTTCCGTGGGAAGGTAGAAAGGAGCAGCGAGGCGAGAATTTATAGTTCTTTGACATCATCATGTTGTCCTGGAAAGCCAGCGCGCTTTCACAATCCCCTCACCAGACCGGGCGACCCAGCTTTGAATGCTTTTAAGGCGTTTGCACCAAACTAGTTGAATGCAGCCACCTTTCCTACAACTGGGAAACTAGGAGTCTCTCTAGCAAGTTGAATTCTCCCCTTTACGAATGAATGACCGCTTCTGGTTTAGGAAAATGTTCTGATGTTAGATTGCTCTTGGGTGGGCCTTTCCTTCTAATAGCAATTGTGTTCCCTTAGTTTGACTGATTTAGGGAGGCAGGCTTACTTATATTGGTACTCTGAGAATGTTGCCTACTGTGGTTGTAAGGAAAGTTTTGTTCAGCCAACAAGAGCTCATTCTCTCAGTGGAAAAGCAGCCTAGTCGTCGCTAACGCTTCCTTGCTCGATAGGTCTGAAGAGACTTCAAACACGGACACATGAAGACGTTTCACTGTCTCCTACAGGTTCCCGCAGTCAAATTCCCGGCAGGCAAGGCAGGCGGAGAGGGCAACTCTGGGGCAGTTCCATTGAGAAAAATAAATTTATTCAACAGCATAACAATCTGGCTTATAAACAGGGAGTTAACCAAGCAAAAAATAACCTTCAAGAAACTATGGACACTCGCTCACCATTCATTGCCCAAGCCAGCAGAGCGCCTACATCTTGAGCAACGTATTCTGCTTCATATCACTCTTATCTCTCGCTCTTTTTTCTTTCGTTAAGTGACTCCCTTTTCAGAGGCGGCGGTCCAAAAATTAACCTTTCTGGGAAAGAGAGAAATCAAATGCAAATCGGCTTGGCGCTGCCTGACTCACAAAACGCCCTGGGGATGCGACTATGTCTATAGGTGATTTTTCCTTAAAAAAAATTTTTCCCCCCTCTCTCTGAAAGAGTGAAACTGCCTGCCGTGAGGAAGTTCTCCTTGATTTTGTCTCCAGTAAATTCGCCGGGTGCAGACTGCCTTAGCGTTTTAAATCGGGTTAGTGACCACTAGAGACGGAAATCGCTAATTACCAAGTCCCTTTTGATCTCCCCGGGCCGTTTGGCTCTTGACCCTGGAGGCTCCAGTATCCGTGCTTTCCCAGAACTGGACCACAGCGGCGAGACCAGAGCCGGGTCTACAGTTAACGTGTACGCCAAGGTCTGGATCGGACTGCTAAAAATGTCCACAGACATCCCAGAGTTGCAGACTTCGGGAGCTGATGTGCTGCTGGAAGTTAACTAGCGCCTGTGTGTCCAGGAGTTTGATTAAGCTACCCGCTAACCGCACTTTTCTTTAAATTTGGGGCTAAGAATGGGGAAATAATATATTAAAATTTCCTCATCCACTGCCTCTCCCCTCTAACCACCTTCCTTTTTCGATTTTTTTTTTTTTTTTTTGTGGGAAATTGAGTTTTCTTCTTTTTGCTGGGACTAAAATGTGATTCGAAATAGTTTGTGAAATGAACAAAAGTCACCAGCAAGCCGGACGTCTGGGGCAGAGCGCTGACGGTAGAGGAGTGAGAGCGAAGGCTTGGTCTGGGAGGATAATGGGGAGCCGGCCTCCTCCCCGTCTCGTCTCCATTCCCCTCTGTCTTCCAGGTAAAACGGATTTCCCTTCATCCATCACCCGCTGGGAGCGCCCTTCCCCAGGCAAGCGGAGAATTTGTTAGCTGCCAGAACCTGTTAGCTCCGTTCGGGGCGGCTTTGTGGAGCCAAACGAGGCTCCCTCCATTGTGGCCTTTGTCCGAGGAATTTAAGTATTTACATAATGCGTGAGCACGGAACTCGGCGATGGGTCGGGACTCGGTGTGTGGAGACTGGCGCGTACTCGGCAACCGCGGCGCCCTGGCGCGCGTGCGCCCAGGAACCGCCTCGCTGTGCGCGGGCTCAGGGCGCGCAGGTCCTGAGAGCAGCGCCCCTCGCTGGGTCACGTCCGGGGGGCTGCGCTGTAAGAGGTGAAGTTTCGGTGAATGAATCGAAGAAGCTGGATCCATGAGACTCTGAAGCTGGAATAATTAATTCGGTTTTCTAGGAGAATGTTGGGCGCTTCGTCGTTTTACTTGCTGACCCGTGCGCTCAATGGACCCTGGCGCCACGGACCGCGGAGGCGCCTCGGGTTCCGATCACTCGCGGGGTCGCTTCCCACCCGCGCGCCAGCGGACAGCGAGGGGCATTTAAAGGGGAGAAGAGTGCGCGATGTGCAGACCACTGCTATGCGGAGTTTAGGAAGGAATCTGGAGGCTTTCGAGGCGCGCACACTTCTCAGAGTAAATGCAGATACTTTAGGAAGCCGACGTCTCCGAGTATCCAACCTTTTGGAGAGAGGTGGCTCTACTCAGAAATCTCGCCCAAGGCGACTCTCCACCAAAAACGCCCCAGAGGTACCCAAAACGCTCCCCAATCTAGCAGGTGCAAGATCTATTATGCGGCCTCTACTTTCCAAAGCCGGCCGCTGAGAGGCGGAAGTGCTACGGAATGGATTTCAAACAGGAGCCCGCACTGGAAGGGGTGGCTAGGCAGACCCTCGAAGCCCAGAAGCGGCCCGCCCTTTCCACGGGGCCTGAGGGCTGGCGCCGCCCCTGAGCGAGCGCGCTCTTCGCCGGTCCCAATCAGCTCTCTCGCCGGGTCTGTGACGGCATTCGGCCCCGCCCCCTCGACGGCGATAAATACATCGGCAAAGGCTCCGTCGCGAGCACCGCGTGCGGCCCTGCGCCCCGGCCGGGCCTCCAGGTGCGCTTTATATACATAGCATCCAGCTTGTAGGGCAGGTTCCGCTGTCCCCGCGGTCAGCCGCGGCCAGCTCCGCATCCTCCTCAGTCCCCCGTGCGGTGCGGCCAAGCCGAGCGGATCTCCAGGCTTCTCGCCTTCTTCTTTTTCTCTCCCTCCCTCCTCCGCAGGTGACATGTCCCGCGGCACTGGCCGGCCGGCTTGCAGGTGAGCAGCGGCGCAGCGCCCCTGTTCGGCCAGCGCAACTTGCCCGGCTCCGCGCGGCTAGTGCGGAGAACGGCGGTGCCCTCGCCACAAGACTCTCTCTTCCCTACAGGATGAAAAACCCAATGCTGGAGGCCGTGTCGCTCGTGCTGGAGAAGCTCCTCTTCATCTCCAACTTCAAGTTCTTCAGTTCGGGCGCCCCGGGTGAAGACAAGGCGGGGAACACTTTATATGAGATCAACTCTTTTCTCCGCGGCGACGTGCTGGAGGTGCCTCGGACCCACCTGACGCACTATGGCATCTACCTGGGCGACAACCGTGTCGCCCACATGATGCCCGATATCCTGTTGGCCCTGACTGACGACAAAGGGCTCACGCAGAAAGTGGTCTCCAACAAGCGTCTCATCCTAGGCGTCATTGGCAGGGTGGCCAGCATCCGCGTGGACACCGTGGAAGACTTCGCCTACGGAGCCGAGATCCTGGTCAATCACCTGGACAGGTCCCTCAAGAAGAAGGCGCTGCTCAACGAAGAGGTGGCGCAGAGGGCAGAGAAGCTGCTGGGCATAACTCCCTACAGCCTGCTTTGGAACAACTGCGAGCATTTCGTCACCTACTGCAGGTTCGGCACCGCGATTAGCCCCCAGGCCGACAAGGTACCACGTGTGACTCTAACCCCGGTGGGCTCGGTGGGGACACTCCCTCCCTTCCCTAAACTTTCCTCACCCCTGGGAGCAGGGATTGGGTTCTAGATTTAGTAACGAAGCTTCTGGTGTTCCTCAGGAAAGCGAAGTAAATAAATAAATGGCAATGTGCCTTGCAGGGTATCTCGAAATGCACGGCGCACGAGTGTGGCAACGCAGTACCGCTGCCAGCAACGCCAGAGAGCTGCCCAGTTATTGCTGCAGAAGTCATCAGGGTGTCCACCCAGCGTAGTTGAAATGACAAGGGCGAGTGACTGGGAGGGTCACAGAAAATCTGTCGCCGTATGCTTGCAACTTTACCCAAGAATTGGCAGTTGGAAGGAAGGTGTCCAGAGTTTATATTTAATCTATAACACTGTCTAGTACAAGTTGTTGTGCCTTTAAAACAAGGAAGCATGCCCGTTTTCCCTATGAGCTGCAGAGAGAGAATTCTCTTTGCTTATAAACTGCCAAAATATCCATTAAGAAGACCTCCCTGGTAGGTCTCTTACTCCTGTGGCTGATCTTAAGGGAAATCTTCTCCTTGGTATTCTGCATTTCTTTTATGCTGGCTTTAATCCCCATTTAGACTTCCCCATTGTTAAGCATCCTATATCCACTAGCCCCACAGTTGGGTTGGAGTGTTTCAGAGTTCCCCAGAGATTAAAACAATTGGTTTTCCTTAAGAGTCATTAACTGTTGGAAGGTAATTTTATGGGTACTTTAAAAAAAGGGGTAGGGGGAACTGTTAGAATTTAAGATGATTAAATTAGCTACAAAGCCAAAGGAAAAAATAGTGGATTTTTTATTGCCTTTTGATACCTCTTAACTTATAAAATTCACATTTTAAGCCTGCAATTTCATTTGCAGTTGGAAGTCTTAACCTTCTCTGCAGTTGCTAAAGAGGTGCTGTTAGTGTGCATCCTTTACAATGAAAATCTGGGCAATCACATAATACATTTCATTTATACTCTTCATGTTTAGATATGTTGGGACCAAAAGAGTCTAAGTCCATGTAACCAGTTTTTTTATTTTTCCACATCTTAATTTTTTGACCCGCATGGGAAAATCTTTCCTCTTTAGCAGAGCATGAAAGTATAGTGCTTGTTTACATCCATATATGAAACTCCTTACAGAATATTTATAAAGCCGTAACAGACTCAATCTAGGAATTCTAAGTAAAATAAAAATACAGCTACAGCACTGTGCAGTGATTCAAGAATCACAGCTTCAGTCCAGGCCTATTTAGAAATGAGCTTCACCACATTTACAAACACTGGCTCCAAAAGTGTTCAAAAGGAAACACGTCAGATTTACTTAGGACCGAAGCAAGTCATTTCTCTAAGGAAAAACAGTATTTCCCTCCCATAATTAGGAGCTACCCTTTCATGGAATACATATAACACTGTATTATATATTTTTACAAAAAAATAGTACAAGTGCTTTTTTAAGGTAGTAAAATATTTAGTCTGCATAAATAACTAGTTGGAACAGTTTTTCCTCTTTGGAAACTTTTTAAGGTTTTATAGAGGTAGAGAAGTGCTTTAATTGCTGTTGCTGCGTAGCACCTCTTGTGAAACTGAGTTTTTGTCTTCATTTTGAATGGTCTAACAAACAATTTGGCCACACAGTAGATTTCCTAGGGGGAAAAAAAAATCCCCATCCCAAATTTTCCAATTCTAAGGACTGTTTTTGAACATGCCCTGAGAGAAGTAGGTCATTAGTACTGAAGGAGGACTGGCTTTTATTTTCTAGAAACATAAGGACTGACTTGATTCTGGGACTGGTTGTTGAGTTCTCCATATATACAACTATCATCAGCTTAACATGTCTCACTTAAATTTGTGTTTATAAAATGTCTCAAGAGCACTTTCCCTCATGAAAACACTACAGTTAATATGAAAGTGAACTGGAAGAGAATCTTTTTTTTTCCCTTTGGCAGTGATTTTTTTTTATACAAGCTTAGAAAATGCAAAATTAAACCATTTTATAATAATTTCAGTATTTCATAAGCTATAAAGCCCTTTAATTAGTAACTATTATTATTTCTTATGCTTTTTTTTTCTTTGCAGGTATTACTTTGCATTGCTAAAATGAATACCTGTACCCCCTTTTAATTTGCAGGGATTTGTTGCTCCAAGGTGCCCCTACAGGCTTCTTAACATTAAGCTAGAACTAGAGGGCATTTCCTACCATGGAGCAACCCAGAGGTGCCTCCTGGACAGGACATTAGAAATGAGATGATCCTCTTATGGGGGAAAGAAAGTCCACAATGATTCTGTGTTGGTCTAAATTAAATATTATTGGGAAAAAGGTAAAAGAAGAATGACTATATCAAGACAGTATTCTTATTTACCTAAATGTATGTGTGTGTATGTTTTCAGTTGTGTCCAACACTTTGTGACCCCACAGACTGTAGCTCTCCAGGCTCCTATGTCCATAGAATTTTCCAGGAAAGACTACTGGAGTGGGTTGCCAACCCAGGGATTGAACACATGTCTCCTACATCTCCTGCATGGCAGGAGGAGTCTTTACTGCTGTGCCACCTGGGAAGCCCACCTAAATGTATATTTCCCCATTATTTGCCAAACAGCTTTTTTTACTATCCTGAAAACTTTATTCAGTTTGATCCTTATCTCCTCATCACTTGAAAATTATGTATTTGTTACTCAGTATCTTGTTAGTTTAGTAGAAAGAGACAAATCATATGTTTGACACACAAAAAGAATGATATATAGATAACCAGCTGGAAATTTTATATTTGTTGAGATACTGTATAAAAGTATTGACAGAGACAGCCTTGCAGTGAAGGTTGTGTGTTAAAATATATTGGACTTTTTTCTGCAATGCAGGAGACCTGGGTTCGATCCCTGGGTCAGGAAGATAAAGGGAATGCTTACCCACTCCAGTATTCTTGCCTGGAGAATTCCATGGACAGAGGAACCCGTGGGCTACAGTCCATGGGGTTGCAAAGAGCAGGACACACTGAGCAACTAACACTTTCACTTTCATTCTATCCATTAAGAATTTGGAAACGTGGCTGTCCAGAGCTACATCTGGACACTGATGAAAGAAATCAAAGAGAAGACCCTAAAAGCATATACAGTGCCATCTAGAAAAGGAGCTTAAAGCCAAGTTCTTAGTTGTTCAGTTGTATCCCCAACTCTTTGTGACCCCATGAACTGTAGCCCATCAGGCTTCTCTGTGCATGGGATTTTCAGGTGAGAATACTGGAGTGGGTTGCCATTTTCTTCTCTAGGGGATCTTCCCAACCCTGGGATCAAACCGGGGTCTAATGCATTGCAGGCAGATTCTTCACTAGCTGAGAACAAGTAGGAAACTCTTATCAAAATGGAGCAATTAATTGCTAAATTCTGCCCCAACAGTGATGAGGTAGAGATAACTGTCAAGATCTAGCAGTGAAAATAATCATTGTAATACCTTACATTTATACAGCATGCAGATGAAAGCAGAGTACTTTTGCTAAATAGATCTCATTTGATCCTCACAACAACCTCAATATTTGCATGGAGGAGAAAAAGGTAGTCTGGACAGGTTAACTAATTAAGAGTGATCCAGGCAATACTTCTGAGAAAAATTAGTTTTCTAAGAAAAAAAATACATATCTCAGAAGAATGCATTCTTCAGCGGGTAAAGATCTCATTTATCTTTATCTCCAGCAGCCAATTTTCAATTTCAACTGATTGTGACTATTTTGGCAGGATATGACAATAAAATTAGACTTTTGATGCCTTTAGATTTTAGGCTTATCAGAAATTTATCATTAGAAGTATTACCAAATTTTAGAATGGTGAGGTGTAGGAATCAAATTCACCAATAATGATGGGCTAAATTCTATTTGCTCAAGATTGTTTTACTTTTGAATATGTTATTGTTATCGAGAGGCAATTTAATGTTGTTTTAAACCTTTAATCTTTAATAACTTTTATGTGGTTATAGTCTCTGTAGTTTTCTGTAAATGTTCTTCATTTACAAGGGCAAGTGCCTAAAGTATTATTTCAGCCACTATGGGATGTGGAATCAGGAAACCGAACTGTTAACAACTTAAATTCTTCCCTAAGTTGTGAGAGAAATTCTAGTTCTTCTGGTGACAGGGGATAGCTGGAAAAGTTGTGCTCTACTGTTTGGTATGTATGATTCTTCTTAGGTTTAGCCTTTTCTAATATTCTTAAATTTTATTTTCCAGTTTTGTGAGAATGTGAAGATAATTATTCGTGATCAGAGAAGTGTCCTTGCTTCTGCAGTCTTGGGATTGGCATCTATATTCTGTCTGGGCTTGACATCATATACTACTCTTCCTGCAATTTTTATTCCATTCTGTTTATGGATGGCTGGCTAACTTCATACTCCTGTGTCAGTGTATGGATTCTCTGTATAGAAATGTTTATATTTATATAGCACAAATCAGTATAAGCATTATCGAGAAAAATGTGACCTGTAATAATGTGTGCTGGATAAAAATGTGATTAAGAATGACACAAAGTGCTTACCATGTAAGCCCAAGGATGGAGGCTTTCTAATTCTTTCCAGGCAGTTCCATTCCCAGGCATCGTGAGTCTTGGAAACATGATGGCTTGTGCTAGAATTCACCGTTATAAGAAAACCAGCCTGTAAGGTGATGGCCACAGAGATTATTTGCTATTCTTTTTCTCCTATAATCATTGTTCTTCTCTGTTAAGCCTGAATTAGAAGATTGGAAAATTTGTTGAATGAGACCCCTAGCTATTGTAAATTTATGTTGTTTCATTGAAAATTTTATGTTACACTAAAATAATTTCCCTTATTCAGATGAAAGCATGTTTGATGATTGGCCAAAAAAATCACATTTTCTTTGTGTCTTATATATAATTTCTAATAAGTCAAGAATAATTTCATTTCTTGAAACAATATTGGCAAAGTTAAGGTTTAATGATAAAATAACTGACCAGAACTATAGAAATATGTTTTCCTGCAGAAATAGCTAATAATACTATAGTTTTGATTTGACTTTACTTAATAGGAAGCCTGGCATTCATTTGTTTTCCCTTTTATGTGTCACTGTAGTTACTTTAAACCACTCTGAGAGGAAAATGGACATAGGATTGAAGTAAGTTGGGTACTTGGAGAGTGTATGTGCCAGTTAAATACACAGATGTATTGAGTACATGTACTCGGACCCATGTACTGAGACTGAGTACAGGTATTGAGACATGTACTCAGACTAACAAATCGTTCGTTCTTAATTGCTTTATTGTCATAACAGTGTAGTTAGTATAGAGTATTGGTGGAGGTGAACATAAAAGCACATTCAATCCATTTTTTTGCATTTATAGTGTAACTTGCATGTATGTCATTGGATGGTTTAATTTTAAAGCACTTACTAATGTACTGTATAATTTTTAAAAGCCCTGGCATTTGTCTTCTAGTTAGGTTTCTCCATTTCATTACCAAGTCAGTGTAGTTTACATCCTTAAAAGAATGATGCTTCAGCAATATATAAAAACCCAAGCAAGTAAGACTAAGGGAAATAGCTGTTAGAAGTCATTTTTAAGTGTCTTAATACTACCAGGTGTGTAAGTTGATTACACAGAGGCTGTTTTAATGTCAGAGTTGAGATGCAGCAATGTTAAAGCAAGTGTGCAAGTACTTTTGCAAAATCACCAAATTCTAAAAACTAAGCTACAAGCCTATAAACTATCAAGAATCAGAAAATAATGAGTCACATAATGAGCGGTATGAGGAGGGCAGGGTTGGTAACTCAATGATCCAATCAGAACAAATTTAAGAGTAAATTTTAGTATATTTGATGTTTTATCACCACTAATTTACCCAACAACAAATTCAGTTAAATAGTAACTAAACTTTGTATTTAATCATTTAAATGTGTTCAATACTTAAAACATGAAATGACAACACCACAGAATAAAGTGTTCTATGGGCCTATTCCAACCACTTAAAGTTATTCTTAGTGTGTATACATAAAAACAACCACTATGAGAACTTCATTGTATTAGTGGTTTTTCACTTACTGTATATTACTTATGTAGCAATTGTTTATAAATAAACTAATTTAAATATATGGTTGTCCTCATGAATAATTTACACCTTTCTTCAGACTTAAGTATTGTAGGTAGCAAAAAAATCACTGTGTATTGTTAAATCTGTGTTCAAAGATCATGATCTCTCATTAAAAGCTAAGGGAAGTATTTAAGGTTGAAATTAACCTAATTAGTCTTGAATCACTTCATATCCTCAAAGCAAGATTCAATGCATCTTTCATTTATGTGCTTGTTATGTGCCAGACATTGACCTGTTACAATTTCATGGTCTAGAATTCATGTTTGTGAACTACCTATATTAGAGTATACACAGTGCTATGGGAAAACAACTAGAAGAACTCTTCCTGAAGGATCAGAGAAATGTGTGTGAAGGAGGCAGTGCCAGCATCAGGCAGAGAAACAGAAAGAGGGGATCTCATCATACTGATGTGTCCTGTTACTTTTGGGAAAAGGGAACGGGAAGGAAGGTCTTATTCCCTGGAGTTGTTGACCTTCTTAGGAGAAAAGGAGAGTTTTTATTTTGTTGTGCTCAGTTTGATTGGTTGTTTAACAGGGAAGAAGAAGAAGCATACATCCTTGATTGTGGTTATGGAAGAAACCCTGAGCCATTAATGTCTCTAGTGAATTGCTCTGGGCTTAATTAGGTAAAATTCATCCTTAAAATCCTACAAATTTTTACTCTAACTTGTGAAATGATAATCCAGTAGCGACTGATGCAGTTTTTGGTTGTTTATATGTTCTTTGCCATACCTAGCTAAAGGTTGAACAGGACTAGCCAGGGCTAAGATGAAGCAATGCAAGTGCTGAGGGTGAAAAGATGAATGGGACATGGACCTTTTTCCTCAAAGCTGATGGTCTCATGAGCACAGAAGGACACAGTAAGGCTTTCTGCAATAGAGCTGACTGAAGGCACAGAGAAAGAAGTGGTTCATTTTCACTGATATGGCCAAAATTATAGGGATTGTACTGAGACTTGAAAAATGGGAGTGTTTTCCAAAAGTACAAATTTGGGGTAAGGTATTTTACACATTGGGGACAGCATGAGCAAAGGCATGAGAACTGCCCCCACCAAGCCTGGCCCAAAAGAGTGAGGTACTTTCTTATTCTGGAACTGGAAGCCCAAAACTGCATGGGGGCATTTGGGCAAGTGCAAGAGGCCAGAGCAGAGCAGAGGCAGTGAGCAGAGGTGCTGGGAGAGAGTGATCAGATGGAGCAAGTCTTGTGTAGACCAAGTTTAGACTTTATGAACAGGCAATAGAGACTTGGGGCTCAGAGAGACAACTCCCAAAAACATGTAGGTAAATGGACGCATGGGGCAAGACAACAAGGGACTAGTTATGATAACTAGTTATGAGTTAGGAATGGTTCTCAATCTCTAAAATAATGGCCTGTGATTGTAAGGGTGGAGAACAAATGTGTCAGGGAAATGTCAGCGGACTTTAGTCAAATTCTGACTCATGAGTAATTCCTGGTGGAGTGTCTGGGAAGACTCATGTATCTTTCCTTCTTGCCAGAAGGCTGGTTCCTAAAAAATACATGTGATGACTGGGTATAAATTATACATTTTAGATATTTGTTTTGCTAAATTTGTTCCTTGTCAAGAACAAGCAAATAAGTATGAATTTGTTGTTTAAAAAATATTTTTTTAGTATATAGATATATTTCATATTTTTCCATTTTCTATTTCATAATATTACTGTCAAGTATCAAACATATTTTCCAACAATATCAAAGTTATGCCAAAGGCAAAAGTCTTTTATTATAGATGAGAAGACTATGAGAAATGATGGTTGCTAATCTTCTATTTTATATAATCTATTTAGAGAGTTTTATCTAACTGGATATGTCAGCTCAACTAATTTTACATTTGGTATACATGCATGTTCAATAAAAGCAGATTTTCATACTGTCCCCTCTTGTCTTTGAATTTGAAATGCATGAAAGTAGATAACAAACTTCCTTGAAAATGGTAGCCTGAAAGTTTTTGCCTCTCAAAGCTTTCTTTACTGAACATAGTTTTATATATTTGAAATTAAAACATCATGTGAATCTTCCTTCAGATTGATATAATCTATGTTATTTACATCTTGAAGCCTACCTTGACTATGTAGAAAAGGTTCCTGTGTAATATGAAATCACGAATCCCTTCTCCATTCCACAAAATCAGCAAGAACAAACAGAGTCACAGGCATGAACTCTAGAATCAGATGTGTCATGTGTAACAACCGAGGCAGTGGCAGCTTCACACTGGCCACAGGTGCAGTGAGGATGAGGTGTCAGTAGGAGCAAGTCCCAGCCCAGTCCTGAAATGAATTCATGGCATAGCAAGGACCACAGAAGTTACTGGGCTGAACCCTTAAACATCTGACCACATTTCAGAGGTGGAAAATCAGGTAGAGATTGAGATACTTTGTGGTTATGCAAATAAACTAGAGCCAGATCTAAAGCTTGACTCTAGCTTTCTTTCCACTGCAGCTCACTGAGGCTTCCCATAAACAGGACAAGCTTTTCTTCAATGAATGTGTTAATTTCTTGCAGACCTTCTATGTCCTCCATACACAGGGCCATATAGGAATGCACTAGTTAGAATCTTAGTCCTAGTTGCTCAGTCTAAGGAGAGAGAATGGAAATTCAACAGATTTTAAAACAATGATAATTTTGTACAGGTGTCAGAGAACAGACAGAGAAGACCTGTCTACTGGAGGCAGTAAAGGAGAGGGAGGGTGGCAGAGAAGTCTTCATTGACACTTTGAGCAGTAAGACTACAAACATTTAAAGTGACAACTCCCTTTTTCTGGCCATTGCAGGCACCTGGAGCAGTAAATACAAAGGCATAGAGTCATGAGACTTCCCTGCAGTTGGATTGCTGCTAGTTATTAAGAAAAATCACCTGTGTTCACATCGTTGCTTTGAGAGAAAGGTGCCCAGTACTATTACAAAGGCCTCACAGTTCTTGTGAGGAAGAACAGCTCTGCTCAGATGCTTCTAGAGACAAGAGCCAAGATCCTGGAGGGCTTTACACTGTAAAAGTCTTAAGTGCGAAGGAAGCGTTTCCTAAACTTTCCAAGTCACTCTGGTGAGTCTAATAAGCTGGCAGTCTTGCAAAACACATGATGAATGGGGGTGGAATTAGATTGTGAGGAAAAGAAACAACGTTTTATGGAAAGATTTATTTAAGGTAGATGGAGAAGGGGGAAGTACAGGGACCTCCTCAAACAGATGAGTGGCCCCGTGTCCTGTCAGCTCACAGCTGCTCCCGGGTCCCAGCAGCGATCCTGGTGCCGTCCTCCTCCTGACTCTGGACACTGTCCTGATACTTCTTCCCACGGAGTTTTAGCTGGTACTCCCGGGGCTGCTGACCTGCTGCTCCCAGTGCTGAGTGTGTCACTGCATCTGCTGCCTCATGGCTTCCCTCAACTCCTTTCCTCTGTTTCACTTCCGCTTCACTCTCCTGGGTAAAGTCTCTCACTGAAAACTGCCAAAGGATCTAATTAGACTGACTAGTAATGGTGCCTGGAAAACCCCATGGACGGAGGAGCCTGGTGGGCCATAATCCATGGGGTTGCTAGGAGTTGGACACGACTGAGGGACTTCACTTTCACTTTTCAGTTTCATGCACTGGAGAAGGAAATGGCAACCCACTCCAGTGTTTTTGCCTGGAGAATCCCAGGGACGGGGGAGCCTGGTGGGCTACCGTCTATGGGGTCACACAGAGTTGGACACGACTGAAGTGACTTAGCAGTAATGGTGCAATATTGGTACTCACAATGAACAAAGTTCTCAAGCCAGGCTGCCTCATGGGCCACTGAACCCTCTCATATCCTTTTTAGATTGGATACCTTCAGATCCTCCCGGCCACCGCCCCTGGCCTCGGGCGGTGGCCGGGAGGACCAACCCACGTCTGAGGAGCGGTGGCTGCGGGGGCACAGGAGGGCCTAGAGGAGCTATCCCACGTTGAAGGTCAGGAAGGGTGGCGGTGAGGAGATACCCCTCATCCAAGGTAAGGAGTAGCGGCTGTGCTTTGCTGGAGCAGCCGTGAAGAGATACCCCACGCCCAAGGTAAGAGAAACCCAAGTAAGACGGTAGGTGTTGCAAGAGGGCATCAGAGGGCAGACACACTGAAACCATACTCACAGAAAACTAGTCAATCTAATCACACTAGGACCACAGCCTTGTCTAACTCAGTGAAACTAAGCCATGCCCGTGGGGCAACCCAAGACGGGTGGGTCATGGTGGAGAGATCTGACAGAATGTGGTCCACTGGAGAAGGAAATGGCAAACCACTTCAGTATTCTTGCCTTGAGAACCCCATGAACAGTATGAAAAGGCAAAATGATAGGATACTGAAAGAGGAACTCTCCAGGTCAGTAGGGGCCCAATATGCTACTGGAGATTAGTGGAGAAATAACTCCAGAAAGAATGAAGGGATGGAGCCAAAGCAAAAACAATACCCAGCTGTGGATGTGACTGGTGATAGAAGCAAGGTCCGATGCTGTAAAGAGCAATATTGCATAGGAACCTGGAATGTCAGGTCCATGAATCAAGGCAGATTGGAAGTGGTCAAACAAGACATGGCAAGAGTGAATGTAGACATTCTAGGAATCAGCGAACTGAAATGGACTGGAATGGGTGAATTTAACTCAGATGACCATTATATCTACTACTGCGGGCAGGAATCCCTCAGAAGAAGTGGAGTAGCCATCATGGTCAACAAAAGAGTCTGAAATGCAGTACTTGGATGCAATCTCAAAAACAACAGAATGATCTCTGTTCATTTCCAAGGCAAACCATTCAATATCACAGTAATCCAAGTCTATGCCCCAACCAGTAACGCTGAAGAAGCTGAGGTTGAACGGTTCTATGAAGACCTACAAGACCTTTTAGAACTAACACCCAAAAAAGATGTCCTTTTCATTATAGGGGACTGGAAGGCAAAAGTAGAAAGTCAAGAAACACCTGGAGTAATAGGCAAATTTGGCCTTGGAATACGGAATGAAGCAGGGCAAAGACTAATAGAGTTTTGCCAAGAAAATGCACTGGTCATAACAAACACCCTCTTCCAACAATACAGGAGAAGACTCTACACATGGACATCACCAGATGGCCAACACCGAAATCAGATTGATTATATTCTTTGCAGCCAAAGATGGAGAAGCTCTATACAGTCAACAAAAACAAGACCAGAAGCTGACTGTGGCTCAGATCATGAACTCCTTGCTGCCAAATTCAGACTGAAATTGAAGAAAATAGGGAAAACCACTAGACCATTCAGGTATGACCTAAATCAAATCCCTTATGATTATCAGTGGAAGTGAGAAATAGATTTAAGGGAATAGATCTGATAGATAGAGTGCCTCATGAACTATGGAATGAGGTTCATGACACTGTACAGGAGACAGGGATCAAGACCATCCCCATGGAAAAGAAATGCAAAAAAGCAAAATGGCTGTCTGGGGAGGCCTTACAAATAGCTGTGAAAAGAACAGAAGCGAAAAGCAAAGGAGAAAAGGAAAGATATAAGCATCTGAATGCAGAGTTCCAAAGAATAGCAAGAAGAGATAAGAAAGCCTTCCTCAGTGATCAATGCAAAGAAATAGAGGAAAACAACAGAATGGGAAAGACTAGAGATCTCTTCAGGAAAATTAGAGATACCAAGGGAACATTTCATGCAAAGATGGGCTCAATAAAGGACAGAAATGGTATGGACCTAACAGAAGCAGAAGATATTAAGAAGAGATGGCAAGAATACACAGAAGAACTGTACAAAAAAGATCTTCATAACCAAGATAATCACGATGGTATGATCACTCACCTAGAGCCAGACATCCTGGAATGTGAAGTCAAGTGGGCCTTAGAAAGCATCACTACAAACAAAGCTAGTGGAGGTGATGGAATTGCAGTTGAGCTATTTCAAATCCTGAAAGATGATGCAGTGAAAGTGCAAGGAAAAGTATGATAAACCTAGACAGTGTATTAAAAAGCAGAGACATCACTTTGCTGACATTGGTCTGTATAGTCAAAAACACGTTTTTTCCAGTAGGCATGTACAGAGAGTTGGACCATAAATATGGCTGAGCACTGAAGAATTGATGCTTTCGAGCTGTGGTGCTGGATAAGACTCTTGAGAGTCCCTTACACAGTAGGAAGATCAAAACAATCAATTCCAAAGGAAATCAGTCCTGAATATTCATTGGAAAGACTGATGCTGAAGGTGAAGCTCCAATACTCTGGACACCTGATTTGAAGAGCTGTCTCACTGGAAAAGACCCTGATGCTGGGAATGATTGAGGGCAAGAGGAGAAGGGAATGACAGAGGACAAGAAGGTTGGAGGGCAACCTGGACTCAGTGGACATAAGTTTGAGCAAACTCCAGGAGATAGGGAAGGGTAGGGAAGCCTGGTGTGCTGCAGTTCTTGGGTTGCCAAGAGTTAGACAGGACTTAGTGAATGAACAACAGCAGGAAAGTCAAGGAGAAGGCAGACTGTAGGTTGAAATGTAAATGGGTAAACAGCTTGAGCTTCCTTTTGTAGTAGTTTGGTGGAAAAAGGAAGGAAACAAAGCACAAAGACTCAAAACAGTATAATATGTGACATCTTTTTTTTACTTTAGCCTTGCTTGGAATGAAGCATATTAAGAACCGATTTATGTCTCCTTGTGTGTGTGTGTGTGTGTGTGTGTGTGTGCTCATCATGTTCAGCTCTTTGGGATCCTATGGACTGTAGCCTGCCAGGCTCCTCTGTCCATGGAATTTTCCAGGCAAGAATACTGGAGTTGCCATGCCCTCCTCCAGGGCATCTTCCCACCCCAGGGATGGAACCTCTGTCTCTTGTGTCTCCTTCATGTGGGTTTTTACCACTGGCACCACCTGGGAAGATTATGCCTCACGGAAGAACATAAATCAGAAGTGAATTTTCATAATTGTTTTCTGAGGGGGATAAGCTACTTGTAATATTATCAGAGCAGCACTTTTCTTTCAGAACAGTGACTGGTATCAGAGGATCAGTAAAATCAATGAACATTCCCATTTCTACTCGCTTCTTTGAAAAAAACACATATTCAAAGAGAGATTCTAGCAGTGTCCTCTAGATGTTATCACACTAAGTTAGACAGAGAAAGACAAACATCCTATGATATCGCTTTTTGTGGACTCTTAAAAAATGATACAAATGACTTTATTTACAAAACAGAAATAGACTCACAAACATAGAAAACAACTTATGATAACCAAAGGGGACAGGTGGAAGAAGGATACATTTGGAATTTGGGATCAACAGATACATACTACAGTATATAAAACAGAAAAACAGCAGATAAGTATATTTACTATCTTTTAATATCCTATGATGGAAAATAATCTGAAAAAGAATATACGTGTGCCGAGTGTTCAGTCATTTTAGCCATGTTAGACTCTTTGCAGCCCCATGGACTATAGCCTGCCAGGCTCACATGTCCATAGGATTCTCCAGACAGGAATACTGGAGTGGGTTGCCATTTCCTTCTCCAGGGGATCTTCCCAACCCAGGGATCAAACCTGCATTTCTTATGTCTCCCTGCATTGGCAGGCAGGTTCTTAACCACTAGCACCACCTGGGAGGCCTGAAAAAAGAATATGTATTTGCATATATTAATATATGTATAACTGAATCACTTTGTTGTATACCTTAAACTTTGTAAATCAACTATACTTCAATAAAAATAAAAGAAATTCTAGGGGTGTCAGGAGAATTGGGAAGGAATAGAAACACAAGACAGACTGCACAGGACTCTAACCTTTGGCTCTTATCCCAACAGCCTATTCAGGGAAGTCTGTGGCCATTTCTTCCCTTTCACAGAATAATGGAGTAGAGATCAAAATACAATACAAGACTCAGATTCAAAAGCTTCTGGAAACTTTTTGAGTGGCATGACTTCATAAGTTCTTTGGATTCTCTACAGTTAAATCTCCACAAATATTCATGAAAAATCATAATGGAAGATTAAACAAATCTAAATGGCTAACAAGTTCAACAAAAATTGCACAAAATAATTTCTCTCTTTGTCCTATGTTGACCCCAATACATGAAGAATTTTGAGACCATTTTATCTGGCACTTAACTGAATCACCTATTCTTTGGAGAAGAATTAGCATTCTTGAGAAAATCTCCTTGTTTATACCGAGTCAAACAATGAGCTGAACTTCCAAGATTTATTGATAAACAGCTTTGTTTGCTAAGTCCAGCTGGGCTTGAAGCTGCCTCCAAAAATCTGCTCAGGCTGAAGAACCTAAGCTCCATTTTGGTCCAGACTCCCGATCTGATCTCACTGCTGGAGAGAAACCAAAAAGGCAGCACTTGCTACCTACTTGAGTGACATCATGATTGATTTCCTCTTCAAGACTCCCTTAACCCCCTTCCAAACTCCACTGCTCCACACAAATCTTTCTCCACTTCACCTCTTGTGGTTCAGTTGCTAAGTTGTGTCTGACTCTTTGTGACCCCCAAGTATGTCAGGCTTCTCTGTCCTTCACTATCTTCTGGAGTCTGCTAAAACTCATATCCATTGAGTCAGTGATGCCATCCAACCATCTCATCCTCTGTCTTCCCCCTTCTCCTCCTGCTTTCAATCTCTCCTACTATTAAGGTCTTTTTCAATGAGTCAGCTCTTTGCATCAGGTGGCCAAAGTATTGAAGCTTCAGCAAGTCACAGACAAATGACTACCAGGGAATTCAACAACAGTAAATTCTTTCTGTTTTGTTTTTGTTTTAACGGAATTGTAGTTTATTTACAAAGTTGTATTAATTTCTGCTGTATAGCTAAGTGATTCAGTTATATATACATATGTGTGCATGTGTGTGTGCACGCACGCTCAGTCACTCAGTCATGCCCTACTCTTTGCAATCCCATGGACTGTGTAGCCTGCCGGCCTTCTGTGTCCATGAGATTTTTATAGGCTAGAATACGGGAGTGGGTTGTCATTCCCTTCTCCAGGGCATCCTCCCAATTCGGGCACATCTGTTGCTTCTTCTGCACCGAGAATCTTCTCCACATGGGAAGCCTATATACACATCCTTTTAAAATATTCTTTTCCATTATGCCTTAATATAATATTGAATATAGCTCTCCATGAGAGAGAACCACAGGAGGACCTTGTGGTTTATCCACCCTCTATAGAAAAGCTTGCATCTGCTAACCCCAACCTCCCATGCCATCCCTCCTCCAACTCCCTCACCATTGGCAATGACCAGTCTGTTCTCTATGACTCTGTTTCTGTTTCATAGAAAGGTTCATTTCTGTCATATTGTAGATTCCACATACAAGTGGAATATATGATATGTATATATATCATATATTTGTCTTTCTCTTTCTGACTTACTTCACTTAATAAGATAATCTCTAGTTGCATCCATATTGCTGCAAATGTCATTAAATGTAAATTCTCTTAATTTCATACTACACCTAATTTTTCTTGTGTAAAAAAGTGAATAAACAGAAACCTTAATTAAATAGGGTTGGGAGACTGAAAGAGGGAGCTCTCATGCCCTTTCTAGGGAAGGACTCGGCCAAAGAAAACCTATGGACCCTTGAAATATTACAGCTCTCCCTGCTTCCTTTTCCCTCTATAGAAAGTCCTCCTCTCCATTTTTGCAGGGGACTTTCACATGGCTTGCCATGGTTGCAGACTCTGAATTGCAATTCTATCCTGATCCAAAATAGACCCATCTTTGCTGGAGAAATATCTGGCAGTCTATTTGTTTCAGGTCAACACTGGGATGGGGATTTAAAGTGACAAAAACATTTGTGATAATTATTTTTAAAAAAGCATAAAGGAACTGAAGACGTAAGACAAGATGAGAAAAAATCTGAAAATGAAGAGAAGAAAGGAAGTGGGTTTAGAGCATCATGGCAGTCTGTTTGAGGGATGACCCCTCTGCAGGTGAACAGCTACCCCGACACTTCCCTTTGCTGCTGCAGCCAGAGGTGGGGGGTGGGGGGTGGGCTGCTATGCCTCCTTCTGTAGCAGCTAGACTTCTGTACTTTGTAGGTGCTCACTCTTACAACCACTCTGGAACCAAGTGTTATCCCTTTGATCCCAAAGTTACCCTCCCATCTAGATAGAAAGGCAGACTATGAAAACTAGAAAAGGTCAACTTTTATCTGCTCTCCCCACTCCCACCCCTTTGCTTGGCTCTTTCCCTAGCCAGGTTCAAGGAACTTTTATTGATGTGCTTCTAACTCAGCATGTTAGAAAGTGCTCCTAAGCACACATTTTGCCTGGTATGGGGGAGATTTGGTGGGTGGGGGCAAGAGTCTCTCCTAAGAACCACAAATCTGTGAAAAAAAAAGTCAGGTGGGCCTTAGGAAGCATCACTACAAACAAAGCTAGTGGTGGTGATGGAATTCCAGTTGAGCTATTTCAAATTCTAAAAGATGATGCTTTGAAAGTGCTGCACTCAATATGTCAGCAAATTTGGAAAATGCAGCACAGGCCACAGGACTGGAAAAGGTCAGTTTTCATTTCAATCCCAAAGAAAGGTAATGCCAAAGAATGCTCAAACTACCGCACAATTGCCCTCATCTCACACGCTAATAAAGTAATGGTCAAAATTCTCCAAGCCAGGCCTCAGCAATATGTGAATCATCAACTTCCAGTTGTTTAAGCTGGTTTTAGAAAAGGCAGAGGAACCAGAGATCAAATTGCCAACATTCGCTGGATCATGGAAAAAGCAAGAGAGTTCCAGAAAAACATCTATTTCTGCTGTATTGACTATGCCAAAGCCTTTGACTGTGTGGATCACAATAAACTGTGGAAAAGTCTGAAAGAGATGGGAATACCAGACCACCTGACCTGCCTCTTGAGAAACCTATATGCAGGTCAGGAAGCAACATTTCGAACTGGACATAGAACAACAGACTGATTCCAAATAGGAAAAGGAGTACGTCAAGGCTGTATATTGTCACCTTGCTAATTTAACTTCTATGCAGAGTACATCATGGAAATGCTGGGCTAGATGAAGCACAAGCTGGTATCAAGATTGCTGGGAGAATTATCAATAATCTCAGATATGCAGATGACACCACCCTTATGGCAGACAGTGAAGAAAAACCTCTTGACGAAAGTGAAAGAAGAGAGTGAAAAAGTTAGCTTAAAGCTCAACATTCAGAAAACTAAGATTGTGGCATGCTGTCCCATCACTTCATAGCAAATAGATGGGGAAACAGTGGAAACAGTGGCTGACTTTATTTTTCTGGGCTCCAAAATCACTGCAGATGGTGATTGAAGCCATGAAATTAAAAGATGCTTGCTCTTTGGAAGGAAAGTTATGACCAACCTAGACAGCATATTAAAAAAGCAGAGACATTACTTTGTCAACAAAAGTCTGTCTAGTCAAGGCTATGGTTTTTCCAGTGGTCATGTATGGGTGAGAGAGTTGGACTATAAAGAATGCTGAGCACCGAAGAATTGATGCTTTTGAACTGTGGTGTTGGAGAAGACTCTTGAGAGTTCCTGGACTGCAAGGAGATCCAACCAGTCCATCCTAAACGAGATCAGTCCTGAATATTTATTGGAGGGACTGATGTTGAAGCTGAGACTCCAATACTTTGGCCACCTGATGCGAAGAACTGATTCATTTGAAGAGACCCTGATGCTGGGAAAGATTGAGGGCAGGAGGATAAGGGGATGACAGAGGTTGAGATGGTTGGATGGCATCACTGACTCAATGGACATGGGTTTGGGTGGACTCCAGGAGTTGGTGATGGACAGGGAGGCTTGGCTTGCTGTGATTCATGGGGTTGCAAAGAGTCGGACATGACTGAGTGACTGAACTGAACTGAACTGAACTGAAATAGAGTTGAGAGAGCAGAAGGGGAGCTCTCTTGCCCTGTGGTTGGCAATCTTACCAACCTCTCCAGGTGTGTACCTGAAGGCTTAGGATACTGACTACTTACTGAAGGCAGCCAACTCATTCCCACAGCAGATTATTCAGATTCTGCTTCATTCCTTTCATTCAGCTCACATATATTGAGTGTCCATTATATCCCAGGCATTGAACTTGGGAGAGGGTCTACAGAGGTGGAAGCTAAAAGTTTCTGCTCTCAAGAAGGTATGTTGCAACCATAGTTTGGAACTATCTGAGTTGAAAGTGACTTGAGAAAATATGACATCTTGCACTTGTTATTTCATAAAGGGCGTTCACATACATTCACTCATTTAATAATTATTACCCTATAATGAAGAAACTGAGCCTATAAATATTGAGAAACTTGGTTTTTAACAACTAGGTGTTATTCTTGTTTTATTGTTAAGGAAACTGAGGCTAAGCAGGTTAAATGTTCAAGATCCTGTAGTCAGAAATGTAGCATCAGGGCTCAAACTTTGGCATTTTTACTCTAAATTCTATATTACTTCATCTACTCTATTTGTGGGAAACCAAGCAAATGAGATCATCAGTTTCTTTCCAAGATCATCCCGCTACATGCAGCCAGTGGTCATGGACATGAGAAGTAGCCCATTTACTTTCCTAGTCCTTACTTGTAATTTTTGGCTGTAAAGACTGAACTTTAGTTCAGTATGATGTAACAGTTGTTAAGATTTTAAATCCTCACCCAAGAAAGTGAAAATGAAAGGTAAATTTGTCCCTATCCCAGGAATCTGAAAGGTTAGCTGACATAGTTGATGTCTTATTTTAATCTTGTTAAGGTATCCATGCAAATTGAACCCAGTTCCACCAGATGCTATTCAAGCTTAGCAGTCCTCTGATAGAGTTCATGAGCTGATACCAGGGAATACTGTCTCCACAGTGAACTGTTTACAAAGCATCCTCCTTTTGTGAAGCAATGCCAAGATGATATTAAGATGTAACAAAAACCTTCACAATAACAGTGGGTGTATCCATCTGCCATCAGCTTGCTGGTGCTCACACATATGCACAGCAGCTCTCTTAGCTGGGCAGCTTGGTGTTCCGGCCTTACCGTCTGGGTATATGACGAGTTATTTCTGGGCAATGAAATTCACAATCTGAATCACAGCCCTGGAACTCAACTGGGCAAATACTGAAAAGTTGAGATGTGAAAAGCGGACCATCGTGGCTCTCCAAAGGGGAACCATGCAAATCCTTCTCAAACAGAACTTGTAGGCCTACTGCAGGTGGTCAAATCACAAACAATGATGGGCCTGGGTTTCAGGTCTGAGGATATTATTTACATGTGTGACATATGCAACATTCTTGATTCAGCAGAAATCCCTCTTGATTGTTTTCTGAGAACAGACAGGATGGATTATCTTCTAATAAACAGTTCTAAACATATTTCCTCTAGTCTCTATACAACTTGTAAAGCCTGGAATCCCTGCTGACAGGGGCTATTGAGAAACAAAGACAGAGCAGATGGTGGGGTCTGAAGGGTGATGCCCTACAGTGGAAATCAGCCAAGGAGATGGGGCAGAGGCGGGAGCAGGTAGGGCAAGGGGTTCAAGATGACACTGTCCAAAGGCCAGGGGGTTGGCTAGTCTCACAAGAACAGGGCTCCTGGCTTTCTGTGGACCCACTGGGTGCTTGTTAAGTGCCTGACAGAATGCTTGAAGCAGTGTAAGGAAACAAAAATGAAGCTCACATCCCGAGTGCCCTCTCTTGAGTGGGGCTGAGCTTCTGGATGCAGGCCAAGCAGCTCCCTTTATCGGTGACTGAAAAATGGGGGCCGCAGTCAAGCCCAAAGCCTGAGCTCACCTAGAACACCTCACACTGCAGATTTGAGATCCCTGTGCCTTGTTGACAGCTGGCTTGTCTTGCTCCCCAACTAAACTATAAGCCCTTCTTAAAAATAAACTCTTATAAGGTGTTTCTAAGTGTGTAGGACAGTGCTCAATCAATTCTAAAAAACAAGTACAATTTCACTGTCCCCTAGGCTTTTTTCAATTGACAGGCAGCCAAAGTAAGGAAAGTTTCTTGTTTCTAGTTCCTCAGCAGACTTACATTCAAACATCTAAGCAGCCATGTTTTTCCTTCTTTTATTTCACTTCTCCCTTCAGATAGCATATATAGAGAGCGCCTGGTGCCAGAAAGGCTCCCTGCCTGCTTTGCGCGCGGCCCACGAGGCTGTAGAGACTCGACCACTAGAGGGCGGCCGAGGGACACTCCATGCGGTCTCTAGCTCCAGGGCCAGACAGTGACGGTGACGTTGTTCAGGCCGCGGTTTGGAAGCCACAGGCACGAACACGCCACTTAATCACTCTGCCTTGTAAACGTCCTGTTTAATCTTTTGTTCATCTCTACACACCATTACATCTCATGATTTAAAATCCTCATTCTTAGGACTTGGCTCTGGGTTTGTGATACAAACGCTCTCATTTCTGTCTTCCTAAATTACTTGTTGTCCAGAAAACTAACATATCAAAAAAGTTTTGAGCTGTTTCTGAGGTGTTTGTGACTGGCTCCGAGGGTACAACCGCTTTTCATGGTGTGATCCTGCGAGCCCCCTGGCTGAGGACCTGCGAGCAGTGCAAAGCAAACTGTTCTGTTTTGCAGGTTTTCCTCTTGCCTTGTGGTTCAGTTGCCAGGTTTTGTCCAGCTCTCTGCGACCCCGTAGATTGCAGCTCTTCATGGGACTTCCCAAGCAAGAGTATTGGAGTGGGTAGCCATTTCCTTCTCCAGGGGATGGATCTTCCTGATACAGGGATGGAACCTGCATCTTCTTCATTGGCAGGTGGGTTCTTTACCACTGAGTCACCAGGGAAACCCTTTCTCTTGCCTGCCATCTGATTTAATGGGAGATTTTCAAAATAATTGCTTCCTAAGTTTAATAGAAATAAAATCTATATATCTAGGAAATGCTATTCTTGTTTAAACCTCAAGTTTTACTGTTGTTTCGTAAACATTATCACATTGATTCACTGTTCTGCATCATAATTTCACTTTTCCTCTAGGAGTATATTCAGTCTTCCTTGGGGAACCTTTGTGATAAAATGAAGAAGCCTTGCTTGGGTCTTACTCTGGACCAGCTGGACTCTCTGGTAAAGTCTCATTTTTAATCTTCCCAAATATAAATGAGGGAACATATTACTTACTCTCAAGATTATCATGAAAGTTAAACTATGTTGAGCCCCACAGTGGGCTGGTACGCAGATATGCTTAATAACATTAGATAAGGGGCTGTATGTCAGCATCAGCTCTTCCATATTCTGAAGAATATTTCTCCTGAAGGATTTCAAGTAGGCTTACAGTTGTTTCTGGTATCTACACACAAGTGTGTGTGTATTTGTGTGTGTGTGTGAATCGCTCAATCATGTCTGACTCTTTGTGATCCCGTAGACTGTAGCCCGCCAGGCTTCTATGTCCACGGAATTCTTCAGATAAAAATACTGGAGTGGGTTGCCATTCACTTCTCCAGGGAATCATCCCAACCCAGGGATTGAACCTGGGTCTCCTGATTGCAGACCGATTCTTTACCATCTGAGCCACCAGGGAAGCCCCTACACAACAGTAATTTCTGCTAATATTTTAAAAGAGATTCTCCTGTCATCCAGCTTCTGCTCCACAACTCAGCTCTCAGAAGAGAGTGTGCTTGGCCTCCAGCTGCCACACCTTGTGGAGCATGGCTGGCGGGGGGCTGGGGGAGCTGAAGGGAGTGTCCATGCTGGCGGAGTGCGAGGCCCAAGCCCTCGTGGTCATTCAGTCAGTCTGCTTGTTTGAATGATATGCCCCAGGTGCCAACCTTTTGGAAATCCCAGTAGTGGTCAGACTGGCCTGGCTCACAGCAACTGAGTGTATCTTTTAAAGCAAGGATTTTACGAACAGGCAGTGAGGAGCTTTTCAGATAGAAGTTGGGTAGCTGGAGAGTTTGTTTAGAAGCAGCCAGGGAAAGGAGGAGGAGGGCAAATGGAAGTGTGGCCTCAACACAGAGGCCAGGAGTAGGAACCAGAGCTTGTATTGTAAATGAACACCTCTTTTTCTATACTTGAAACCTGGGAAACATAAATTGTACAATTGTCATTAGCAGTCATATTGATAATAACTGGGGCTTTCCAGCACCCAAGATTCTACCTGAGGTGAAGATACAATAGTGATCAATGTGTGGTGTGTGTGTGTGTGTGCTCAGGATTTATCCTAAATATTTGGGAATAATACAGGAATACCAGACCACCTTACCTGCCTCCTGAGAAACGTGTATGCAGGTCAAGAAGCAAGAGTTAGAATCAGACATGGAACAACAGACTGGTTCAAAATTGGGAAAGGAGCACATCAAGGCTGTATATTGTCACTCTGCTCATTTAACTTACATGCAGAGTACATCATGCGAAATGCCAGACTGAATGAATCACAGCTGGAATCAAGACTGCCGGGAGAAATATCAACAACCTCAGATATGCAAATGATACTACCCTAAAGGCAGAAAGTGAAGAGGAACTAAAGAGGCTCTTAATGAAGGTTAAAGAGGAGAGTGAAAAAGCTGGCTTAAAACCCAACATTCAAAAAACTAAGATAATGGCATTCGGTCCCATCACTTCATGGCCAATAGATGGGGAAATAATGGAACCAGTGAGAAACTTTATTTTGGGGGGCTCCAAAATTACTGTAGACAGTGATTTCAGCCATGAAATTAAAAGATGCTTGCTCCTTGGAAGGAAAGCTATGACAAACCTAGACAGCTTTTTGCCAACAAAGGTCCATATAGTCAAAGCTATGTTTTTTCCAGTAGTCAGGTACAGATGTGAGAGTTGGACCATAAATAAGGCTGAGCATTGAAGAACTGATGTTCTGAACTGTGGTGCTGGAGAAGACTCTTGAGACTCCCTTGCACAGCAAGGAGATCAAACCAGTCAATCCTAAAGGAAATCAACCCTGAATATTCATTGGAAGGACTGATGATGAAGCTGAAGTTCCAATACTTTGACCACTTGATGGGACGAGCTGATTCATTGGGAAAGACCTTGTTGCTGGGAAAGATTGAGGGCAGGAGGAGAAGGAGACGATGGAGGATGTGATGGCTGGATGGCATCACTGACTCAATGGGCATGAATTTGAGAAAACTCTGGGAGAGAGCAAAGGACAGGGAAGCCTGGTGTGCTGCAGTCCATAGGGTCACAAAGAGTTGGACATGACTTTGTGACTGAACAATGAAGAACAACAAATCCATTTTAATAATATGACAATACCTAGCCAACTAAAGTATTTTATTAACACACACATCCCATTTTCTAGCCTTGTTAATAAATAAATTTTCTTTTCAAGATATATATTTCTGGAAAATATATATTTGAACTATATTTCTTGAAAATACATATCTTGAAAGGATATATATAACCTTGGAGGTTTGAACGCCTCCATCAAATATGGACTGAGTTTTAAACTCAGCCAATTATAATTTTCTGATTTCCTATAGTACTGTTCCTTAATGTGAGCTCCATGGGTGACCTGCATCAGAATCACTGAGGAAACATGTCACAGTGGCAGGTTCCTAGGCAACATTTTACATGCAGTGGAGCAGAAATTACTAGTTACAATGCCATTGTCTCTTTTTCAGTAACATGATCCTTATTTAGTTGGGTTAGCTATACATGTTAGAATACTATATTTCCTGGCCTTCTTTTCCATGTAAGAGTATTCTGACCAGTGTAATGAGAGCAGAAGTGTTGTATAGGAATTCCAGGAAGGCACTTTGTAAGGGAAAGAATGTATTTTTTCTTTACCTGTTTCTCTTGCTGCCAGTCTGAAAGTGAATACAATGGTTAGATTGCCAGCAGCCATTCTGGAACATGCTGTTACTTTATGGATGAATTCAGGTATCTGGGGTGGTGAAGCAGGAAGAAAGAACCTTGGTAGCACCTTATCAGATTTTGGCTGCCTTCCTCTAGAGGAAATAAGCTCCTAATTCACTTAGACCATTGAGAATGTTCCGTTCTATGCAGCTGACCTAATTCCACTTTCTAAATCTGCTGAATCAAAATCTGTTGAAAAGCTGCAATTTTAACAACCCTCTTAGATAATTCTTGAACACAATCACATTTGAGAGCCACTGGCATGGTTTAAAAGGTCCATAAGTGGCTTTACAATTATTTGTTAGACCAATTAGGATGAGGATTGTATACATTATAGCTTTGCTTGTATTGCCAGGGTACAGGGTCATGAAATATTAGGAGATGGTCCATCAGAACCCACAGAATGAACAAATGGGTATGAAAATCTGCTAATTTCTTCCATTATCTAGCTGAGAAAATGTTTCTTTACTATGGACAATTTTAAGAAACACTTGGAAGATAAATCTTTTTCTACTGCTCTGAACATCAAAACAAAAGTATAGCAGTAATCACAACACAGTGGTCAGCGGCTTTGCAGTGACCCTGTACTTTCTCAAATGTGGCGTCTGTTTGCCTTTGGAATCCCCTCCAGAGTTTGCTACCAGGGTAGTATTAGTCCAATAATCCTATTCAGTCCTTCAGCGCTGCCAGCCTTATGGGGAGTAAATCCATTTCTAAACACAAAGCAACTAAATGCTCACCATATTGCTTCAGTAATCTATACCTATACTTATGTGTGTGTGTGTAGACAATATCATCATACATATCATTGGAGGATAATTGCTTTAGAATGTTGTGGTGGTCTCTGCCATACATTAATGCTAATCAGTCATCATTTTATACACACACACACACACACACACACACACCTTTCCTCTTGAGTCTCCCTTTCTTTCTCCCCTAATTCCACTCCACTAGATTGTCACAGAGCACGAGGCTGGGCTCCCTGTGTTATACAGAAGCTTCCCATTAGTTATCTGTTTTACACATGACAGTGTATATATGTCAGTTGTTACTTCCTCAGTTTGCCCTACCCTCACCTTCCCCCACTGTGTCCACTAGACCAATTCTCTATGTCTTCATTTTGTCTCAGTAAATAGGTTCATCAGTACTATTTTTCTAGATTCCATATATGTGTGTTAATATTCAATATTTGTGTTTCTCTTTCTGACTTACTTCATTCTGTATAACAGGCTCTAGGTTCATCCACCTCACTACAACTGACTCAAATTTGTTCCTTTTTACGGCCAAGTAATATTCCATTGTATATATTGCCACATCTTCTTGATTCATTCATCTGTCAGTGGACATCTAAGGTGCTTCCATGTCCTGGCTATTGCAAATAGTGCTGCAATGAACACTGGGGGGGGGGGGCATGTAACTTTTTGACCTGTGGTTTTCTCAGGGTATATGCACAGTAGTTGGATTGCTGTGCCATATTGTAGCATTATTGCTGGTTTGTTGAGGAATCTCCATCCTGTTCTCCATAGTGGCTATACCAATTTACGTTCCCTCAAACAGTACAGTGGGGTTCCCTGTTGGGAGCCACATTAGGCATTACTGACAAAATGGAGGCACGGCCCCCAACCCCCTCTCCTTGTCCCAAGGCACGGACCCAGGATGAAGGAGTTAGGTCTTGTGATTCTGACTTGTTTTCTCCTTTCTTTGGTTGAGTTGACTGGAAAGAACGTTAAGGTGCTTACTGTCCTTGAGAGGAGCATGAGAAGGCACAAAGCCTTCTGCAGCTGTGCCCAGAGAATAATCCATAAAGTTAACCATTGACATTTGTTCAAGGATCCTTAGAAAGAGTGTTCCAGGATGAGCATGTAAGCCGCAGCTTGAGGCCATGGGAGGGATTGTTATCTGAGATCTATTTGTGAGGGAAATGTTTATGGCAAAGGAAGTTTGCTGAACTTAGGGTTTAGAAATAATTAAGAATATTTATAAGCTAAAAATTTAAGGAATGTTGTAGTGTTAGCATATTTTACTATAGCTTATAGAAATTAGGAATTTTAGAGATATTAATAGAAGCCTTTTTTAAGAGATAGTGAGCTCAGGATACTAGGGGCAAACAGGATTTAGAAAGATAAGAAATAAACTGAGGAATGTGGTTATGCAGCCCAGACATTAGCATGAGTTACAATGTAATCACAAGTTAAATACAAGATACATAAGAGGAAGTAGATAATAGGTAGTAAACATGATTCTGAGAGAAGCGCTGAAACAGGAACTCTGAAGGGCAACAATGATTTCTGGAGACAATAAATCTGGGTGAGGGGAAACTGAAAATGTCAAACCTCTGACCTAATGCTTTTGTCAAAGTATAAAAGAGAACCTGAAGCTTGAAATAAACATGCAGTCCAGAACCTTGAGTCAGAGGCTGCGTCCTTCTCTGCTGACACCGCTCATCTCTTCAGGCTGATTCCTTGGCTGCTGGAGCTGGACTCCAGCAGTTCCCTTTCCTCCACAGCCTCTCCAGCATTTATTTGTAGTTTTTTTTTTTTTTTTTTTTTTTTGATGATAGCCATTCTGATTGAGGTGATACCTCATTGTAGCTTTGATTTGCATTTCTCTAATAATGAGCAATGTTGAGCATCTTGTCATGTGTTTATCAGCTATCTGTACATCTTCTTTGGAGAAATGTCTGTTTAGGTCTTGCACCCATTTTTTGAGTGGGCTGTTTATTTTCCTGATAATGAGCTGTATGAGCTACAGTTATATTTTGGAGATTAATCCTTTGTCAGTTGCTTCATTTGTAAATATTCTTTCCCATCTGAGGTTTGCTTATCTTGTTTATTGTTTCCTTTGTTGTGCAAAAGCTTTTAAGCTTAATTATGTCTCATTTATTTATTTTTGCTTTTATTTCCATTACTCTGGGAGGTGTCAATGAGGCTCTTGCTGTGATTTATGTCAAAGACTGTACTACCTATGTTTCTTCTAAGAGTTTTATAGATTTAATCCATTTTGAGGTTATTTTTGTATATAGTTTTAGGAAGTTTTCTAGTTTCATTGTTTTACATGTGTCTATCAAGTTTTCCCACCCAAGCACTATTTATTTAAGAGGTTGTCTTTTCTCTATTGTATATTCTTGCTTCCTTTGTCAAAGATAATATGCCCATAGATATGTAGGTTTATCTCTGGGCTTTCTATCTTATTCCACTGGTCTATTTTTCTTTTTTGTGCTGGTACCATACTGTCTTGATGACTGTAGCTTTGTAATATAGTCTGAAGGCAGGAAGGTTATTCCTCCAGTTCTGTTTATCTTTATCAAGATTGCCTTGAATATTTGAGGTCTTTTGTGTTTCCATACAAATAGTGAGATTTTTTGTTCTAGTTCTGTGAAAAATAGCATTGGTAATTTGACAGGGATTGTATTGAATATGTAGATCACTTTCTGTAGTGCACTCATTTTCACAATATTGATTCTTCCAATCCAAGAACATGGTATATCTCTCCATCTATTTGCTCCATCTTTGATTTATTTCATCAGTGTCTTATAGTTTTCTGCACACAAGTCTTTTGTCTCTTTAGGTAGGATTATTCCTAGGTATTTTATTCTTTTTGTTGCGATGTGAATGGAATTGTTTCCTTAATTTCTTTCTGATTTTTCATTGTTAGTGTATCAGAATGGAAGGAATTTCTATGTATTAATTTTATATTCTGTAACTTCGCTATATTCATTGATAAGCTCCACTAATTTTCTGGTGACATCTTTAGGGTTTTCTATGTATAATAGTATCATGTCATCTGAAACAGTGAGAACTTTACTTCTTTACAAACCTGAGTTCCTTTTATTTCTTTTTATTGTCTGGTTGCTGTGGCCAGGACTTCTAAAACTATGTTGAATAAAATTGGTGAGAGTGGGCACCCTTGTCTTCTTCCTGATCTTAGAGGAAATGCTTTCAGTTTTTCACCATTGAGAATACTCTTGGCTATGGGTTTGTTGTATATGGCCTTTATGTTGAGGGAGGTTCCTTCTTCTATGACTACATTCTGGAGAGTTTTTTTTTTTTTTTCTTTTTTTAACCATGAATGGATATTGAATATTTTAAAAAGCTTTCTCTGCATATATTGAGATGATCATATGGTTTTTAACTTTCAATTTGTTAAGGTAATGTATCACATTGATTTATGTATATTGAAGAATGCTTGAATCCTTGGGATAAACTCCACTTGATCATGGTAAACAATCCTTTTAATGTGTTGTTGGATTCTGGATGCTAGAATTTGTTGAAGGCTTTTGAATCTATGTTCATCTGTGATATTGCTCTGTACATTTCTTTTTGGTGTCTTCGTCTGGTTTTGGTATCAGAGTGATGATGGCCTTATAGAATGAATTTGAGTTTTCCTTCTGCAATTTTCTGGGAGAGTTTGAGCAGGATAGGTGTTAGCTCTCATGGCATCTGGTCCTGTCACTTCATAGCAAATAGATGGGGAAACCATGAAAACAGTGGCTGACTTTATTTTTGGGGATCCAAAATCACTGCAGATGGTGATTGCAGCCATGAAATCAAAAGACGCTTACTCCTTGGAAGGAAAGGTATGACCAACCTAGACAGCATATTGAAAAGCAGAGACATCATTGTCAACAAAGGTCCATCAGGTCAAGGCTATGGTTTTTCCAATAGTCATGTATGGATGTGAGAGTTGGACTATAAATAAAGCTGAGTACTAAAGAATTGATGCTTTTGAACTGTGGTGTTGGAGAAGACTTTTGAGAGTCCCTTGGACTACAGGGAGATCCAACCAGTACATCCTAAAGGAGATCAGTCCTGGGTGTTCATTGGAAGGACTGATGCTAAAGCTGAAACTCCAATACTTTGGCCACCTGATGTGAAGAGTTGACTCATTGGAAAAGACCCTGATGCTGGGAAAGATTGAGGGTAGGAGGAGGAGGGGACGACAGAGGATGAGATGGTTGGATGGAATCACTGACTCAATGGACATGGGTTTGTGTGGACCCCGGGAGTTGGTGATGGACAGGGAGGCCTGGGGTGCTGCGATTCATGGGGTCGCAAAGAGTCAGACAGGACTGACTGACTGAACTGAACTGAATTGAAACATTTTGTATAATTTGCCTGTTAAGCCATCTGGTGCTGGGCTTTTTTTTTTGTTGTTGGAAGATTTTTGTGTACAGTTTAGATTTCAGGGCCTGTGTTTGGTCCATTCAAATTTTCTTCTGGTTCAGTCTTGGAAGGTTATACTTTTCTAAGAATGTGTCCATTTCTTACAGGCTATCCATTAGGTCTATCTGGTCCAATGTGTCATTTAAACCTTATGTTTCCTTAATTGATTTTCTATCTAGATGATTTGTCTATTGGTGTGAATGGGGTGTTAAAAGTCCCCCACTATTATTGTGTTACTGTCAAATTCTCCCTTTATAGTTAGCATTTTCCTTATGCATTGAGATGCTCCTACATTGGGCGTATATATATTTAGAATTGTTATGTTTACTTCTTAAATTGATCCCTTGATCACTTTGGAGTGCTCTTGATTGTCTCTTGTAATGGTCTTTATTTTAAAGTCTGTTTTATCTGATATAAGTATTGCTATTCCCCGCTTTCTTTTCATTTCTGTTTGCATAGAATATTTTTTTCCAGCCCCTCACTTTCAGTCTGTATATGTTGCTAGGTCTGAAGTGGGTCTCTAATAGACAGCATATATAGGTGTCTTATATTTTTACTCATTTAGCAAGTGTGTGTCTTTTAGTTTGAGCATTTAATTGATTTACATTTAAGGTAATTATTGATATGTATGATCCTACTACTATTTACTTTATTGCTTTGGGTTTGTTTTTATAGGTGTTTCTTTTCTCTTATGTATCCTGTCTAGAGAAGTTCTTTAGCATTTGTTGTAAAGCTGGTTTGTTATTTATTCACTAAGTTGTGTCCAGCTGTTTTGTGACCCCATGGGCTATAGCCCCCCCCAGCTTCTCTGTCCATGGGATGTTCAGGCAAGAATACTGTACTGGAGTGGCAGCCATATCCTTCTTCACATCCTGGGTGTTCATGGAAAAAGGAGCCTGGTGGGCTACAATCCATAGCATTGCAAAGAGTCATGAACCCAGTTACCACTGCACCACTTGGAAAGCCCCAAAGCTAGTTTGGTGGTGCTGAATTCTGTTAACTTTTGTTTATCTGTAAAGTTTTTTGTTTCTCCATTTAATCTGAACAAGATCCTTGCTGGGTAGAGTAATCTTGGTTGTAGGTTTTTTTTTCCTTTCATCACTTAAGTATATCCTGCCACTCCCTTCTGGTCTGCAGTTTCTATTGAAAGATCAGCTGTTAGCCTTATGGGGATCCCCTTATATGTTATTTGTTGTTTTTCCCTTGTAGCCTTTAACACTTTTCCTTTGGCGCTAATTTTCATTAGTTCGATTATGTGTCTTGGAACTTTTTTTTCCAGGTTTATCCTGTATGGGACTCTCTGGGCTTCCTGGACTTGGGTGGCTGTTTCCTTTCTCATGTTGGCAAAGCTTTTGACTATAATCTCCTCAAATATTTTCTCATACCCTTTTCCTCTTCTTCTGGGACCCCTATGATTCAAATGTTGCTGCACTTTATGTGTCCCAGATGTCTCTGAGACTGTCCTCATTTCCATTTTTTTCTTTTTTTTTTTTAATTTTATTTTATTTTTAAACTTTACATAACTGTATTAGTTTTGCCAAATATCAAAATGAATCTGCCACAGGTATACATGTGTTCCCCATCCTGAACCCTCCTCCCTCCTCCCTCCCCATACCATCCCTCTGGGTCGTCCCAGTGCACCAGCCCCAAGCATTCAGTATCGTGCATCGAACCTGGACTGGCAACTCGTTTCATACATGATATTTTACATGTTTCAATGCCATTCTCCCAAATCTTCCCACCCTCTCCCTCTCCCACAGAGTCCATAAGACTGTTCTATACATCAGTGTCTCTTTTGCTGTCTTGTACACAGGGTTATTGTTACCATCTTTCTAAATACCATATATATGCGTTAGTATACTGTATTGGTGTTTTTCTTTCTGGCTTACTTCACTCTGTATAATAGGCCCCAGTTTCATCCACCTCATTAGAACTGATTCAAATGTATTCTTTTTAATGGCTGAGTAATACTCCATTGTGTATATGCACCACAGCTTTCTTATCCATTCATCTGCTGATGGGCATCTAGGTTGCTTCCATGTCCTGGCTATTATAAACAGTGCTGCGATGAACATTGGGGTACATGTGTCTCTTTCCCTTCTGGTTTCCTCAGTGTGTATGCCCAGCAGTGGGATTGCTGGATCCTAAGGCAGTTCTATTTCCAGTTTTTTAAGGAATCTCCACACTGTTCTCCATAGTGGCTGTACTAGTTTGCATTCCCACCAACAGTGTAAGAGGGTTCCCTTTTCTCCACACCCTCTCCAGCATTTATTACTTGTAGACTTTTGGATCTCAGCCATTCTGACTGGTGTGAAATGGTACCTCATAGTGGTTTTGATTTGCATTTCTCTGATAATGAGTGATGTTGAGCATCTTTTCATGTGTTTGTTAGCCATCTGTATGTCTTCTTTGGAGAAATGTCTATTTAGTTCTTTGGCCCATTTTTTGATTGGGTCATTTATTTTTCTGGAGTTGAGCTGTAGGAGTTGCTTGTATATTCTCGAGATTAGTTGTTTGTCAGTTGCTTCATTTACTATTATCTTCTCCCATTCTGAAGGCTGTCTTTTCACCTTGCTAATAGTTTCCTTTGATGTGCAGAAGCTTTTAAGGTTAATTAGGTCCCATTTGTTTATTTTTGCTTTTATTTCCAATATGCTGGGAGTTGGGTCATAGAGGATCCTGCTGTGATGTATGTCGGAGAGTGTTTTGCCTATGTTCTCCTCTAGGAGTTTTATAGTTTCTGGTCTTACGTTTAGATCTTTAATCCATTTTGAGTTTATTTTTGTGTATGGTGTTAGAAAGTGTTCTAGTTTCATTCTTGTACAAGTGGTTGACCAGATTTCCCAGCACCACTTGTTAAAGAGATTGTCTTTAATCCATTGTATATTCTTGCCTCCTTTGTCAAAGATAAGGTGTCCATATGTGCGTGGATTTATCTCTGGGCTTTCTATTTTGTTCCATTGATTTATATTTCTGTCTTTGTGCCAGTACCATACTGTCTTGATAACTGTGGCTTTGTAGTAGAGCCTGAAGTCAGGTAGGTTGATTCCTCCAGTTCCATTGTTGTTTCTCAAGATTGCTTTGGCTATTCGAGGTTTTTTGTATTTCCATACAAATTGTGAAATTATTTGTTCTAGCTCTGTGAAGAATACTGTTGGTAGCTTGATAGGGATTGCATTGAATCTATAAATTGCTTTGGGTAGTATACTCATTTTCACTATGTTGATTCTTCCAATCCATGAACATGGTATATTTCTCCATCTGTTAGTGTCTCTTTGATTTCTTTCACCAGTGTTTTATAGTTTTCTGTATATAGGTCTTTAGTTTCTTTAGGTAGATATATTCCTAAGTATTTTATTCTTTATTCTGGTGTGCTTCAGTTATTTCCACCATTCTATCTTCCATCTCACTTATCCATTCTTCTGCCTCAGTTATTTTGATAATGGTTCCCTTTAGTGTACTTTTAATCTCAGTGATCATGTAGTGCATTACTGATTGTCTATTCTTTATTTTTTCTAGGTCCTTGTTAAACATTTTTTGTATGCTCTAGATATGGGCCTCCAGACTATTTATCTGTTCATGTGTTCTAAGTCACTTCAGTTTTGTCTGACTCTTTGCAATGCTATGGATTGTAGCCCACCAGGCTCCTTTTTCCATGGGATTCTCCAGGAAAGAATATTGGAGTGGGTTGCCATGCACTCCTACAAGGGATCTTCCTGACCCAGGGACTGAACTCATGTCTCTTATGTCTCCTGTATTGGCAAGCGTGTTCTTTATTACTAGTGCCACCTAGGTGCCTCCATTTTATTTCTGAGATTTTAGATCAACTTTACTACCATTACTCTGAATTCTTTTTCAGGTAGACTGCCTATTTCCTCTTCATTTGTTTGGTTTTGGGTGTTTTTACCATGTTCCTTCATCTGTTGTTTGTTTCATTTTGTTTAATTTTGTGTTTGAGGATCTCCTTTCTGCAGGCTGCAAAGTCATAGTTCCTCTTATTTGTGGAGTCTGCCCCGAGTTGGTGGGGTTAGATCCATACCTTGTGAAGATTTCCTGGTTGCGAGCACTAGTGCCAATTTTCTGGTGAATGCAGCTGAATCTTTTTTTCTCTTAGGGCAGAGCTGTGTCCAGTAGTGTGTTTCGGGGTGTCTGTGGGCTTGGTATGGCTTTGTGTAGCCTGTCTGCTAATGACCAGTTTTGTGTTCCTGTTCTGCTGATGGTTTGGCATGAGGCATCTGGCACTGGAGCTTGCTGACTTTTGGGTGTGGCCATACATGAACTGTGAACTTCCAGATGTTCAAGCTGGTTTTAGAAAAGGCAGAGGAATCAGAAATCAAATTGCCAACATCCACTGGATCATCAAAAAATCAAGAGAGTTCCAGAAAAACATCTATTTCTGCTTTATTGACTATGCCAAAGCCTTTGACTGTGTGGATCACAATAAACTGTGGAAAATTCCTCAAGAGATGGGCATACCAGACCACCTGACCTGCCTCTTGAGAAACCTGTATGCAGGTCAGGAAGCAACAGTTAGAACTGGACATGGAACAACAGACTGGTTCCAAATAGGAAAAGGAGTACATCAAGGCTGTATATTGTCACCCTGCTTATTTAACTTATATGCAGAGTACATCATGAGAAACGCTGGGCTGGAGGAAGCATAAGCTGGAATCAAGATTGCCGGGAGAAATATCAATAACCTCAGATATGCAGATGACACCTTATGGCAGAAAGCAAAGAAGAGCTAAAGAGCCTCTTGATGAAAGTGAAAGAGGAGAGTGAAAAAGTTGGCTTAAAGCTCAACATTCAGAAAACTAAGATCATGGCATCCAGTCCTGTTACTTCGTGGCAAATAGGTGGGGAAACAGTGGAAACAGTGGCTGCTTTATTTTTGGGGGGCTCCAAAATCACTGCAGATGGTGATTGCAGCCATGAAATTAAAAGACGCCTACTCCTTGGAAGGAAAGTTATGACCAACCTAGATAGCATATTGAAAAGCAGACACATTACTTTGCCAACAAAGGTCCGTCTAGTCAAGGCTATGGTTTTTCCTGTGGTCATGTATGGATGTGAGAGTTGGACTGTGAAGAAAGCTGAGTACTGAAGAATTGATGCTTTTGAACTATGGTGTTGGAGAAGACTCTTGAGAGTCCCATGGACTGCAAGGAGATCCAACCAGTCCATTCTAAACAAGTTCAGTCCTGGGTGTTCATTGGAAGGACTGATATTGAAGCTGAAACTCCAATACTTTGGCCACCTGATGTGAAGAATCGACTCATTGGAAAAGACCCTGATGCTGGGAGGGATTGGGGGCAGGAGAAGAAGGGGACAACAGAGGATGAGATGGCTGGATGGCATCACCAACTCGATGGACATGAGTTTGGGTAAACTTCGGGAGTTGGTGATGGACAGGGAGGCCTGGTGTGCTGCGATTCATGGGGTTGCAAAGAGTCGGATATGACTGAGCGACTGAACTGAACTGATAGAGAGAGAGCAAGAGAGAGAGAGTAAGAAGAATGTCTTCCTGTGTGTCCTTAACACAGTGAGCAGCAGCCAATCATACTACTCAAGAAGTCCTCCAATATTTCTAGGGGTCTGTCAACCTGTTGTGTGTGCTGTGGGGTCAGCTTAGACTCAGACCTGGCCTTAATCCAGCTTGTAATTGCTTCCAAAGTTCACAACTGGCATCAAAGTCCACAGTCTCAGGCTAAGTGTGGGGACATAATCTGCTGCACCTGTGGCTGCAGGCGGGCATTCCCTTCCTCTTCTTTGGTCTTGGCCCTGCCTCTGCTTTTAGGCCACCTTCTGGTGTCTGTTCCCTCCCCAGACAAGACAGGGTGAAAGGAGTGGCTCGTTAGGGCTCACTTGCTCATGTGGGCTGGGGAGAGGAAGGGGGTACAGCAGACACAAGTGGGGTGGATGGGGAGTGTCTGCTCTGTCCAAGGCCCATGAGATATTGCTATCATCTGAGGCAGTTCATGTGTTCCCTCAGAGGGATGGTCCCTGGTTTTGTTCCTGAGCAGAGTCAAGTCGCATAGGCTCCCAAGAAGGTGTGGGCAGTGTCCTGTGCCTGCACACAGCTTGGTGGCAGCTGCCACTTCTGGGGTCAGGACTGCAGCAGCCTCCTGTCCTCCACCTCTAGCATTTGCCCTGGCTTTGGAGGTGGACTGCTGGCATGAGTTCCATGTCTGGGATTGTAAACCACAGTCATGGTTAGTGCCACCTCTGGCACTTGTGCTGGCTTTGGCGGTGGCCAGCCAACATACCTACCTCTGGGGTCTCAGTCCACAGCCACAGCTCATCCCACCTATACACTTGAAAAGGTGAGATATTTCTATCTGTGAGCTCATGGAGTTAGAGGGCCCCTGCAGCAATGATCTCTTGCCTCTCTGGCAGGCCCAGGCTTTTTCCTTGACACCTTCAGCTATGTCATATTTGCCCCTTTAGAGTATTTTAATGGCAGTCCACCCCAGTTCTCTCCCTGGGGTCAGACTCCCCAAAACCTGAGCCTCAGAATGCAGCCCCTGCTTGCTGAGGCAGGTGTGAAAACAGTGTCTAGTCTGGGAAGTGCTGGTTTGTAACCATCTCTGTGGTGAATTCTCTCCATTTTGTCTTCCGAGCACCTGTTTCTGCATTCCCCTCTGAGGTTCCAAAGCTCCCCCAACCCCATCCCTGCCCATGAGGGGGTTTCTGAGTGTGTGGAAACTTTTCCTCCTTAGGGCTCCCTCTCTGAGGCACAGGTCCCTGACATGAACATTTTGTCTCTTATTTTTCTTATATCTTTTGCCCTACATCATTCTGTGGAGATTAGCTTGCCTTTTTGGAAGTCTGGGGTCTTCTGCCAGTGTTCAGATGGTGTTCTGTAGGAATTGTACCACATACCGATGTATTTTTTAATGTATTTGTGGGGATAAAGGTAATCTGACCATCTTACTCCTCCACCATCTTGGACATACTCTCCCTACACATACCATTTTATGAACAAAGTAAATGTCCAAGTTCCTGGACTTTGGTGTGTCCTCTAACATTATGGAAGTTAAAAGCTCTGATAATCCTATTGAAAATGCCAGTTCCATGAATGGCAAGTTGTATTTTTTATTTAGAACTGTGATGCTCAGAAGTCAAGGGTGATGCATGTTAATGATCCACAGCAATCTCACTAAGAAGTTTGGAAATAATCCACCTGCATGTTTTAAGACATTGATTATTCAACACTTCTTAAAAGGTATAAAAAATCCAGCCCTTTGCCTGTATTGCCAGATTCCCCATGTCTTCCATGGATACCATCAGCCTAACCAAGGTATTGTCTTTTTATTTTGCTCTTTAAGTATTGGCATATGTTGCTAAGACCTTGTGCTAGAGAGTCTATAATTAGCATCATAGTTCAGTCACTCAGTCGTGTCTGACTCTTTGTGACCCCATGAATTGCAGCATGCCAGGCCTCCCTGTCTACTGGAGATCAGTGGAGAAATTAGTATCATAAGGCAATGCTTAAAAATAAAGTGATTGCTAAATTCTTATCTATAAACATCTGCTGCTGCTACTGCTGCTAAGTTGCTTCAGTCGTGTCTGACTCTGTGCGACCCCATAGATGGCAGCCCACCAGGCTCTGCCATTCCTGGGATTCTCCAGGCAAGAACACTGGAGTGGGTTGCCATTTCCTTCTCCAATGTATGAAAGTGAAAAGTGAAAGTGAAGTCGCTCAGTCTTGTCCGACTCTAGCGACCCCATGGACTGCAGCCCACCAGGCTCCTCCATCCATGGGATTTTCTAGGCAAGAGTACTGGAGTGGGGTGCCATTGCCTTCTCTGATCTATAAACATCAGCAACACTTAAATTAAAAAACCAAAACAATCTAGTTTCCTTCCCTGCAAAATGGAGATAAAAATAGTAATTTTTCATGAAGTTTCAGTGAAAAATATATGACAAGGCATTTAATATTCCGAGTAAATGTTAGCTGAGATTGGTCATTTTTCATTCTATTAAATGTTTTGGCTTCATTGAGCTTCTGGTAGATGATAAAGCATCTGTGAAACTTTATTAAATACATTATTTTAAACCTATTTCTGAAGATTTTTTGTGGCTATCTCCAAAATTGTAAAACCAACCCCCATCTTACTCCTAAAGAAAGGGGAAGTGACTCTGGATTTACAGGGGGGTCAGACTCCTTGGGTCATTCCCAAGGAATTGACTCCTAGGCTAGTCTCTCCCTTTTCATTCAAGTGTCATCTGTTCAGTTCCTTATTGTTGGGACTGTTAATTTGCTATCATGCATGTGTGTTAAGTTCCTTCAGTTGTGTTCAACTCTTTGTGAGCCTATGGACTGTGGCTCAGCAGGCTCCTCTGTCCATGGGATCCTCCAGGCTGGAGTGGGTTGCCATGCCCTCTTCCAGGGTATCTTCTTGACTCAGGGATTGAACCTGCATCTCTTATGTCTCCTGCATTGGCAGGCGTCACCTGGGAAGCCCAATTTGCTATACAGCATTTGCTATAAACCACATTTTCAATATATTCTACATTAAAAAAAATATTGGGTGGTGTTTTCCTTCTTCCTGTTATTATCAGTATTGGAAAGAGAATGAAATATTGTTGAAACTTTGAGACAAGGCCACTGACCTAAATTCCATGGATTTGGAGGCAATTTTGATAGCACTTGATAAAAAAGCACAACATTCAAAAAGCCTGAATGTGCTCAAATTTTATTCTTTTTGAAATGACTTCTCTAACTATACATGTAATATGTGCTCATGTAGAAGATCGAGAAACTTTGGAAGCATATAATGAAATTTAAAATCACCAAAAATCCATCTATCTGGAATTACACCCACTATTAGGATTTCAATATATTTCCAGTTAGGCTTTCCTGACTCCCTCGCTAGACTGGGCAGAAGGTCAAAGTGGCTCTACTGTACAGAGTAGCCTAGTAACTGCAAGATTTCCAAAGAGGAAACCCGTTAGCTTCTAGAGCTCTCCTCACAGAGTCAGACCTTGTTTGGGCACTTCTCCATCTGATAACACAGTGACTGATGCTTGGGCAACAACCTGACTGGAGAGTGCAAGTAAGAGATGCCAGCTGAAAGCAGGATGAGAAGGCGTGGCGCGAGAAGCAGGACCATTCATAGTGCGCAGAGGACCCTGTGCGGCCTCACACTCACAGGGAGCTCTGTTCCTTCTCTAAATGTACTATATACACAACAGCTCCCATTTACTGTTCTCACTGTTTCCCCCTTGTCTGCTAAGTTCCTACCTCTCTCAGGATCCTTGTGAGCGAGGATATCTGCAAGTAACAGAAGGGAAACCCTGGTTTATTTATTTATTTATTTTTAATTTATAGGTGCACAAAAGGGCCCTCACCCTCACCACATCTCGAAATTTTAGGCCTGTCCTTCCCACATTGAATGCCACCTTCAATCCTAAAGTTGTTTCTCTGGACTCTAGGGCCAAACATAGATGGGAGACATTATCCACTGAAAACAATGTAGCTGAACGTATTCCTTCCTGAGAGAAGGGTTCCTGTTACACCCAGCCAACAGAGAAACCCAGGTGGCAAGTCTTTTTTTCTTCTTAGTCTTGACTTATCCATGTAAACTTTTTGTATTAATTTTTATTGGAGTATAATTGATTTACATTGTTGTGTTACTTTCAAGTGTATAGCAAAGTGAATACATATATCTACTGTTTTTAAGTTTCTTTTCCCCTATAGGTCACTATAGAGTACTGATTAAGTTCCCCGTGCTATACAGTAGGGGTGAGAGTGCTAAGTTGCTTCAGTTGTGTCCAACTCTTTGCAACCCTATGGACTGTCCATGGGATTCTCCAGGTAAGAATATGGAAGTGGGTTGCCATGCTCTCTTCTAAGGGATCTTCCTGATCCAGGCATTGAACCTGAGTCTTTTATGTCTCCTTCATTGGCAGGCAGGTTCTTCACCACCAGCACCACCTGGGAAGCCTGACACAGTAGGTACTTATTACCTATTTTTTATATAGTAGTGTGTATGTGTCAGTCTCAACCTCCCAATTTATCCTTCCCCTCCACTTAGCTCCTGCTGACCATAAGTTTGTTTTCTATATCTGTAACTCTACTTCTGTTTTGTAGATAAGTTCATTTGTATGCATTTTTTTTAAGATTCCACATTATAGGTGATACCATATGGTATTTATCTTTTTCTAACTTACTTCACTCAGCATGACAGCCTCTAGGTCCATCCATGTTGCTGCAGATGGCAATATTTCATTCTTTTTCTATGTCTGAGCAATATCCATTGTGTACATGTACCACACCTTCATTCATTCCTCTGTTGATGGACATTTAGGTTGCCTCCATGTCCTGACTATTGTGGATAGTGCTGCAGTGAACATGGGGATACGTGTATATGTGTTTCTATTATGCTTATTTGGTTTGCTTTTAGATTTCACATATAAGTGAATTTGTCACAGATGTATGACATTTGTCCTCTGTCTGACTTGTTTCACTTAGCATAAAACTCTCCAGGTTCATCCATACTGTCACAAATGGCAAGGTTTCATTCTTTTTTTATGGATGCATAACATTCCATTTTATACAGAGACACAAAATCTTTGTGCAATCATCTACTGATGGGCACTTAGGTTGCTTCCATATCTTGGCTATTGTAAATAATGGCACAATGAACATAATGGTGCATATATTTTTTCCAATTAGTGTTTCTGTTTTCTTCAGATACATACCCATGAGTGGTATTGCTGGATCATATGGTGGTTATTCTCTCTCTCTTTTTTTTTTTTTGATGAATCTTCATATTGTTTTCTATAGTGGCTGTACCAATTTACATTCCCACCAACAGTGTATAAGGATTCCCTTTTCTTTACATCCTTGCCAACAGTTATCTATTATCTTTTTGATAATAGCCATTCTGACAGGTGTAAGGTGGTATCTCATTGTTGCTTTCATTTGCATTCTCCTGATGACTAGTGATGTTAAATACCTTTTCATGTGCCTGCTAGCTACCAGTATGTCTTCCTTGGAAAAATAGCTGCTCAGATCTTCTGCAAATATTTAATCAGGTTGCTTAAGGGATATTAAGCTATATGAGTTGTGTATTTTGGATATTAACCCATTATGAGATATACAATTTGCAAATATCTTCTTCCTTTCAGTAAGTGACCTTTTTGTTTTGTTGATGGTTTCTTTTGCTGTGTAAAACCTTTTTAGTTTGACATAGTCCCATTTGTTTATTTTTGTTGTTGCATCCCTTGCCTGAGGAGACATATTTAGAAAATATTATGAAAATGAATGCTAAATAATGTACTATGTTTTCTTCTAGAAGTTCTATGGTTTCAGATCACATTCAAGTCTTCAACCCATTTTGAATTTTTCTGTGCATAGTATGAGAGAGTAGTCCAGTTTGATTTTTTTTTTTTTTTGGCATTTAGCTGTTTAGTTTCCCCATCACCATTTATTAAAAAGGCTAGCTTTCCTCATTGTATAATCTTGCTTCCTTCCATTGTCATAGATTTATTGCCATATATATGTATGGGTTCATTTCTGGGTTCTCTTTCTGTTCCATTGCTTTATGTGTCTATTTTTGTGCCATATCCATACTGCTTTGATTACTGCAGCTTTATAATATAGTTGGAAATTAGAGAGCATGATACCTCCAGCTTTGCTCTTTCTTCTCAAGGTTATTTTAGCTAGTCAGTGTCTTTTTGTGTTTCCAAACAAATGTTAAAATTATTTGTTCTTGTTCTGTGAAGAATGCCATTGGTATTTTGACAGGGATTGAATCTATAGATTGCCTTGGGCATTATGGCCATTTTACAATATTAATTCTAATGCATGCACACAGAATATCTTTCCATTTGTTTGTATTATTTTCAATTTCTTTAATCAATGTATTATATTTTTCTGAGTAGAGATCTTTTACCTCCTTAGTTAGATTTACTTAAAGTAGTTTATTCTTTTTGATGTGGTGATAAATGGGTATATTTTCTTAATTTTTCTTTCTGATAGTCTGTTGTTATTGTATAAAATGCAACAGATTTATGTATATTAATTTTCTATCTTGCAAATTTATTGAATTCACTAAAGATCTCCAGTAGTCTTTCGATGGATTCTTGAGGATTTTCTCTAGGTATAGTATCATTTTATCCAAGAACAGTGACAGTTTTATATTTTCTTTCCCAATTTGGATTCCTTTTATTCCGTTTACTTTTCTTATTGCTTTTGCTAGGGCATCTGATACTGTGTTAAATAAAAGTGGTGAGGGTGGGCATCTTTGTCTTGTTCCTGATCTTAGAGGAAAGGCTTTCAGTGTTTTTACCACTTAGTATGTTGAATATAATGTTAGCTGTAAGCTTATTATATATACCTGTAATATATTGAGGTATGCACCCTCTATACAATGTTGACAATTTTTTAAAATCAGAAATTGATGTTGAATTTTGTCAAAAGATTTTTTCTGATTCTATTGAGATGATTATAGGATTTTTATTCTTTAGTTGGTTAATACAGTGTATCAAACTGATTGGTTTGCAGATATTGAACTATCCTCGCATCTCTGGGATAAATTCCACTTGATCATGGTGTAAGATCCTTTCCATGCAATGCTGAATTTTGTTTGCCGATATTCTGTTGTAGACTTTTGCGTCTATATTAATCAGTGATATTGGCTTTTAGTTTTCTTTATTGTGATATCTTTGTCTTATTTTGATATCAGGGTGATGGTGGTCTCATAAAATGAGTTCAGAAATTGTTCTTTTCTCCATAACCATTTAGATTAGTTTAAAAAGGATAGATACTAACTCTTCTTTAAATGTGTAGTAGAATTCATCCATTAAGCCATCTTGTCCTAGACTTCTGTTTATTGGGGATTCTTTTTTTTTATTATTATGAATTCAAATTCATTACTGATAACTGGTTTCTTAATACTTTTGATTTCTTCCTGGTTCAATCTTGGGAGATTGTACGTTTCTAGGAATTTGCATATTTCTTGCAGGCAGTCTGTTTTATTGATGTACAGTTGTTTGTAGTTACCTCTTATGATGTTTTTTATTTCCATAGTGTCTATCATAACTTTCCTCTTTCATTTCTGATTTTATTTATTTGGACTCATTCCCTATCTTTTGATACATCTGGCTAAAGGTTTATCAATATTATCTTTTCAAAAAACAACTTTTAGTTTCATTGATCATTTCTGTTTTTATTTTTTAGTTTCTATTTCATTCACTTCTGTTTTCTTTAGTATTTCTCTTTTTCTACTAACTTTTGGTTTTGTTAGTTTTTTGGTTATAAGGTTATATTGTTTGAGGTATTTCTTGTCTCCCGAGGTAGGTTTGTATTACTATAAACTTCCTTCTTAGGACTGTTTTTGCTGCATCCCATAGATTTTGGATCATTGTTTCATTCTTCTCCAGGTTTTTTTTTTTTCTTCTTCTTGATTTCTTCAATGATCCATTGTTTAGTAACACATTGTTTAGCCTCCACATATTTGTGATATTTTGCAGTTATTTTTCTTGTAGTTGAATTCTAGTCTCATAGCATTTTGGTCAGAAAAGATGCTTGATATGATTTCAGTTTTCTTAAATTTACTGAGACAAACTTGTTTGGTGGCCTACTATGTAATCTCTGCTGGAGAATGTTCCACATGCACTTGAAAAGACTGTGTGTTCTGCTCCTTTCAGATGCAATGTTTTGTATTTTTCTTTTCACAAAATAATTATATTACAAGCTCACTGTCACAAAATAAGATCATCTGTAATCCTTTTGTTAATAACACAGGAATATTTAACTTTTAATAAAATGGGACTCTCCTTTTGCCATCAAAATCACAGTAAATAGTGTTTTCCATGCCACGAATATTCTTCTCTAACAGCATTTTTGTTTCATCAGTCTGAGAATGTTAAACATTTTTCTAGCTGTGAAAACTCTTTTTTGCATCTGTAAAATGAGGCTAGTACTCATGGGAACTTTAAGGGTTGTTATGAGAATTACATGAATCAAGCAAAGTCTTAGAACAGCACTGATTACTATTCCCCTACTAGACTATGACCACCATCAATGCAAGGATCTTGTCTGCCCTATTCAACCTGGTATTTCTAGGGTCTAATATCAACTTGGCACAGAGGAGGTGTTCAATACATGGAATAGTAGTGCTGGTTTCAGCAGAACTGCTGGTAGAATTAAACTCTCAATAAATATTTGTTGAATATTTTTTATTTTACTTACATATATATATATAAGACCACTATTTTTAAACAATTAGCTATGTTAGGAAACTTTGTAATAAATCCCAGGGTAAGATGTTTTGTTTCTAAACGCTAAGACCTTTTTCATTGCCAGCTGAATTTCAGTGAGATTAGTCTTAGATTCATTGGAGTAACATTTTCCAGTAAGTATTCAATGGATGACCCACAGGTTACTAGTAGCTATTAGTACCTGTTGGGTGTTGAACCTGTTGGGTGATTAAATTTAAGTTTAAGCTTTGGGTTAAACAGAATTAAACAGTTATCTCTGCTGTATCTTTAAACTTTTATAAAGCTACCAGGCACTGAGAATTTCTGAAAAGGATTTAATAAGTGGTTTTTCTCTAATTTTATTACATAACTTTTTTTTTTTTCATGGGGCATTTTCTGGTGTAAGAATTGTACTGAACACAGTTTGGGAATTCAAGGATAATGCTTTTGAGGTATAGATCCCTCCATTTTATAAATAAGAATGCATATGGGGAGTAGGCTGGAGAGAGGAAAGGGGTAAATGTACGGTAGATACTGTGCTAGACACTCTACATAGACTGCCTATGGTCATGACTGATGCTGATCAGCAAACATGCAGGAGCCCACATTTTGGGTGTCAACAGCATGTTAACCCTAGACTTTGTTAGTGGCATCATGTGACCAGTCACAGCTAACAAACTGATTGGAAAGAGCACAAGTCGGTTTGGAACCCAGCATGTAATTGCCCATGTGAGATCACCCAGAGCACTCCTGTCTCTCTCTGCCATGACCACCTGCAATGTGACAGGTGGCAATGCTCCATTAGTCTGGGCTCCAGAGTAAAGGGAGAGAGAATGACTCCATGGGAGCAAACCTACAGCTGCTGTAGCTCAATAAGAAATGAATCTTTTTGTTATTTAAGCTGAGATCTGTCAGACTGTTTATTATTGCACCATAATCTAGTCTACCCTGACTGATACAGTATCTTATTTAATCTAGACAACCAACATACAAGACAGACAATATTGTTTTTTAAGTGTAAATGATGTGAAAGTGGAGACTTAGAGAGACTAAATAGTTTCTACACAGTCAGACTGCCAGTATTTGAACTGTCTTACTCCAAAGCCTGTTTCATTTCCACCTTATTACACTGACTCAAAAAATATGTTAAAATACAACTCTTAGATTTACTAAAGTGTTTACAAATATGTTCTAAACAATCAGTGAAAACAACACCAGAAGCTTACTGTGGCTCAGATCATAAACTCTTTATTGTCAAATTCAGACTTAAATTGAAAAAAGTAGGGAAATCACTAGACCGTTTAGGTATGACCTAAATCAAATCTCTTATGACTATACAATGGAAGTGACAAGTAGATTCAAGGGATTAGATCTGATAGACAGAGTGCCTGAAGAACTATGGATGCAGGTTCATAATATTCTACAGGAGGCGGTGATCAAAACCATCCCCAAGAAAAAGAAATACAAAAAGGCAAAATGGTTGTCTAACAAGGCCTTACAAATAGCTGAGAAAGAAGAGAAGCAAAAGGCAAAGGAGAAAAGGAAAGATATACCTATCTGAATGCAGATTTCTATACAATAGCAAGGAGAAATAAAGCCTTCCTCGGTGATCAATGTAAAGAAATAGAGGAAAACAATAGAATGGGAAAGACAAGAGATCTCTTCAAGTAAATTAGATACCAAGAGAACATTTCATGCAAAGATGGACACAATAAAGGACAGAAATGGTATGGACCTAACAAAAGCGCAAGATATTAAGAAGAGATGGCAAGACTACACAGAGGAACTATACAAAAATGATCTTAATGACCCAGATAACCATGACAGTGTGATCACTTACCTAAAGCCAATCATCCTGGAGGGTGAAGTCAAATGGGCCTTAGAAAGCATCACTATGAACAAAAAAGTGGAGGTGATGGAATTCCAGGTAAGCTATTTCAAGTCCTACAAGACGATGCTGTGAAAGTGCTTCACTCAATATGCCAGCAAATTTGGAAAACTCAGCAGTGGCCACAGGACTGGAAAAGGTCAGTTTTCATTCCAATCCCAAAGAAGGGTAATGCCAAAGAATGTCCAAACCACCACACAATTGTACTCATTTCACATACTATCAAGGTAATGCTCAAAATTCTCCATGCCAGGCTTCAGCACTATGTGAATTGAGAACTTCCAGATGTATAAGTTGGATTTAGAAAAGGCAGAGGAACCAGAGATCAAATTGCCACCATCCATTGGAAATCAAAAAAGCAAGAGAATCCCAGAAAAACATCTACTTCTGTTTCATTGACTATGCCAAAGTCTTTGTGTGGATCAAAACAAACTATGAAAAATTCTGAAAGAGATGGGAATACCAGACCAGCTTACCTGCCTCCCATGAAACCTGTCTGCAGGTCAAAAAGCAACAGTTAGAACCAGACACGGAACAACGGACTGGTTCAAAATTGGGAAAGGAGTACGTCAAGGCTGTATATTGTCATCCTGCTTGTTGAACTTATATGCAGAGTACATCATGAGATATGCTGGGCTGAATGAAACACAACTGGAATCAAGATTGCCAAGAGAAATATCAATAACCTCAGATATGCAGATGATATCACCCTCATGGGAGAAAGCAAAGAGGAACTAAAGAGCCTCTTGATGAAGGTGAAAGAGGAGAATGAAAAAGCTAGCTTAAAACTTAACATTCAAAAAAATGAGATCATGGCATCTGTCCCAACACTTTATGGCAAATAGATGGGGAAACAATGGAAACAGTGACAGTCTTTTCTTGGGCCCTAATTTCACTGCAGATGATGGCTGTAGTCATGAAATTAAAAGATGCTTGCTCCTAGGAATAAAAGCTATGACAAACCTAGACAACATATTAAAAAGCAGAGATATTGCTTTGCTGACAAAGGTCCATCTAGTCAAAGCCATGGTTTTTCTAGTAGTCATGTATGGATGTGAGAGTTGGACCATAAAGAAGGCTGAGTGCCGAAGAATTGATGCTTTTGAACTGTGGTGTTGGAAAAGACTCTTGAGAGTCCCTTGGACTGCAAGGAGATCCAACCAGTCCATCCTAAAGGAGATCAGTCCTGAATATTCATTAGAAGGAATGATGCTGAAGCTGAAGCTACAAAACTTTGGCCAGCTGATGCGAACAGCTGACTCATTAGGAAAGACCCTGATGCTGGGAAAGATTGAGGGCAAGGGGAGAAGAGGATGACAGAGGATGAGATGGTTGGATGGCATCACTGACTTAATGAAGTTGAGTTTTAGCAAGCTCTGGGAGATGGTGGAGGACAGGGAAGTCTGGTGTGCTTCATTCAGTCTATGGGGCTGCAAAGAGTTGGACATGGCTGAGTGACTGAACAGAAGCAAGATAAATTTTATTGAACAATGTTTCTTATGACATTGAATTATTATTTCAGTGATTCCCAGGGTTGGTGAAAGGATGGAGTCCTGTACTCTGCCAGCTAAGCACACTTCTAGATGCTAAAGTGAATGCTGGCTTTAAAATTTCCCCTGGAGTCAGAAGAAATTTCATTCACCATAATTTCAAATCAAGTAATAAATCAATGGAGCAGCATGAATTGTCCAAAAGCGAATTTTGGAGTCATTTCCATCTGCTTTAAAATATGCTAGTTATAAGTTATTTAAACCTTGACATTATGAAAGCCATGCCACTCATATTTTGAAAATAAGTGTTCTACTTTTTCTATGCTAAGTCGCTTCAGTCGTGTCCGACTCTGTGCAACCCCACAGACGGCAGCCCACCAGGCTCCCCGGTCCCTGGGATTCTCCAGGCAAGAACACTTTTTCTATAGATGGGGATTATTTTTTTGTGTGTCAGTAATTTGGAAAATTATGTAAATTTAACTTTTCTTTCATTACATCACTTCAATATTTAACTCAGAGGAAAATAAGCTGTTTTAATTTTTAATCTTATTCATTCCTTGGACAAATAAGTTTTGAGGGTTCTGTACTAGGCACTGGAGATCAAGCAATGAATAAATCTCTGCCTTCTTGGATACCATATTTCTGTAGAGGAGATGAGAATAACAAGATAATAAAATATAGAGAATTAAATGGTGAGAAGTACTATGGAGAAAAATAAAGCAGAGACAGATACAGCTTGTATGTACAATGTAGAAGGATGTAATTCACACAATATGGCCTTGCCTTGGAAGGTATTACCAAGAAACTGTAATTCGAATAAAGCCCTAAAGAAGATAAAATAGCCAGCTACCTGGTTTTGTAGAGGAAGAACATTCCAGGATCACGGAATAGCAAGAATAAGCTCCCTGAGGCAGAAGTTTACCTGTTATGGTCAGAAAGTCAGTGTAGCTGGAGTAAGTAAAGGCAAGGAATTTTTCAACTGGTTCATTATGAACATTTACTCTGGCAACTAGCATTCATGTCTAGCACATAGAAGTCATTCCATAAATGTTTGCTAATAAATAAATCAACCAATAGGCAAAGGGTATCAGTACGATTAGCACTGGTAGCCAGAGAAATTCTAATTTTATCCTATGTGTATATGCACATACACTTTTTAAAAATAGCGGATTAAAGCAAATTAAGCCAGTAGTAAATTCTGGGTGGTGAGAAAGTATGATGTATTTTATTCTTATATGTTTACTGAAAATTTCTGAAATTATAGTGAATGAACCACAAAAAAACAGTTTAGGAGATGATAGTAAAAATCACATATCCCAAAGTGTCCAGTATAGGGCTGAGTGTTTTCACTTGCTATGTTGATGTTATACTACCCACCTTTGAGAGAGCTGGTATTATGTTCATTTTACAACTGTGAAAACTAAAGCTCAGAAAGATTATATGAGTTGATCAATGCTATGTACACTGGAAAAGAGAAGAGCTGAAATTTTCATATAGGTGTTATAATTTTAGTGCTTTTATTTACACTACTTTGCATATAAGTATATGAAAATATCTTATATGCATATATATATATATATATGTATGTATGCTTGCACGCATGCTCAGTTGCTTCAGTTGTGTCTGACTAGTTGTAACCCAACGGACAGTAGCCCACCAAGCTCCTCTGTCATTGGAATTCTTCAGGACAGAATACTGGAGTGGGTTGCCATGACCTCCTCCAGGGGATCTTCCCAACCCAGGGATCAAACCCTTGTCTCCTGTGTCTCTTACATTGCAAGTGGATTCTTTACCCACTGAGCTGCCTGGGAAGCCTATGTATGTGTGTGTGTGTGTAATTGTATATAAAAGTACACTTTTCTACAAGTATAGATTATAAGATTTGTAACTATTTGTCACCTCTAGTAAAAATAAGTAGTGTGAAAAATATGTTTAAAATTTTAATGATTTCTTGCAATTAGAATTTGTCCTTAAAACAAAGCAGTCATTCTGATTTTACATCTTATAGTCATTTTACTAATCACTCCCCTTCTTTCCTCCTATGCCTTCACTTAATTGACATAGACACTGCTGCTACTGCTGCTGCTAACTCGTTTCAGTCATGTGCGACCCCATAGACGGCAGCCCACCAGGCTGCCCCGTCCCTGGGATTCTCCAGGCAAGAACACTGGAGTGGGTTGCCATTTCCTTCTCCAATGCATGAAACTGAAAAGTGAAAGTGAAGTCGCTCAGTCGTGCCTGAGTCTTTGCGACCCCATGTGTCAGGGAATGTTTAACAGGAGGATTCCTACGTGCTGTTTCTCACAAGTCCTTTGTTTCTTTTTAAGCGGAACAGCACGCTGCTCCCAGGAACTGAGGTCATTGTGTGAGACAGGCTTGAGTCTCCTTTAGTAAACATTTTCTTTACAACAAAACTGCTTAGTCTCGATCCCCTTTCTTGAGATATGGATTGTCTCCTGAACTTGTCACCATTATTAATCCCTTGTTCCCTTGGTAACAGTTGCTGTACATTTGGTTTTCTGATCTTTATCACTGTCAAAAGAAACTTCTTGTACCACAGCCTTTATATACTCACAGAGAAATCATTAAAGCATCTTTGCTCCATCAGAGCTTGGGTCCCCGTGTCTTTCTCTCTTTCTCCTCGGCTGATTCTCTGGAGTGCAGAGACCCGTCTTGCTCACTCTCCTACCCGGGCTTCTAAGACTCTCTCGAGAAGGCGCCCTGTGCCTTCACTCCCCTCAAGAGGGCATCTGGTGCCTTCGTGAGACAAACAAGTCCTGTGTCAGGGACTTCACTGGTTCTCTGTGTAAACCAGGGAATATTAGCCTCTTTCTCTCTTTCACTTCTTATCATCGCCTCCGGACTGCCAGGTCCCAGTCCATTAAAGGACCCCAACACCCATGGACTGCAGCCTACCAGGCTCTTCCGTCCATGAGACTTTCCAAGCAAGAGTACTGGAGTGGGTTGCCATTGCCTTCTCCAGACACAGACACTACTCACCCACTTTCTAGAATTCTAAACACATATTCAGACTTGTTCTATCTCCTAGTTATTCACAGAACTGAAGCTCTGTCTCTGGGTTACATGGGGCTACTACTGGACTGAACCAGAGAAGTAGTTCTAAATCAGTCTGGTTAGCATATCCTATATATAAAGGACACTGCTGATAAAAATCAGAATTGATAATTGTAGTTGTTTCAATTATAGATTGTAGTTCTTTCATCAGTTTCCATTTAAATACATTATGCCTACAGAAAAAGATTCCAGTGGGGCTAAGATACAGGTTGAGACAGAAATGTATCTCATTTATTAAGAATGAGAATTGGAATGGAATGACTAAAAGCTGGTAAAACATAAAAGGTCAGTGATTTTAGGGATGCTGTAGAGATTGTACAAGTGGATCAATGCAAATGAGAACAGATATAATAATTTTTTAGAAAGATCTGACGCTTTAATGTAAAATGCAGGAGGAGGGGCAGGTGGTCTCAAGATGGTGGAGGAATAGGATGAGGCGACCACTTTATCCCCCACAAATACATTGAAAGATCATCTGCGTGCGGAGCAACTTGCACAGAACAACTTCTGAATGCCAGCGGAGGATCCCAGATACCAGAAAGGCAAACCAATCTCTTCAAAATGAGGTAGGACAAAAGATAAAGACTAAAAGAGAGACAAAGGATTTCAGGACAGAGACGCATCCTGGGGAGGGAGTCATGAAGGTTGAAAAGTTTCCACACAATAGGAAACCCTCTCACAGGTGGGGTCAGTGGGGAGCTTTGGAATCTCAGAGGGCAGCATAACCGAAAAAAAAAAAAAAATCACCACAGAATAGGTGTTCAATGGCAATTACCAAGGAGAAGCAGCTCACATGCTTGTGTTTGCCTGCGGTGAGCGGGGGCTGGGTGTACAGGCATGGGTGGCATTGTAAGTCTTTAGGGTAACGACTAGGGCTGAATGCCCTGAGGACACTCCGAGGGGACTAATGTGACATAGCAACCCAAGCCTTCGGAATGCCAGAGAAAGAGAAAAACAAAGGACCTTTCTTGCAGGAAGGTTCTAACACCACACTGTTACCCCTGGTGTGCTCACAGAATAGGGGGTCCTACCCTGGTGAATACCAAAGGAAAGCAAGCCAGCTGAAGTCTAGAGCCCTCCCTCCTCGGAGGCAGAGAGGCAGGTGTGTGACAGCCAGAGTCAGAAGGCAAGGGGCTGCTTCAATCTCTGCCCTAAAGACCTGCATCTTCCGCCAAACTCTGAGCAGGTGGCCAACTGCTAACCATGTCTTCCTAGGATCTTGGGTGGTTCACATCTGCCAGGAGTAACACAGCTTCAGCTCCCCAGAGGAGACACACGGCACAGCTGGGACTGTGTGTCACGCACACGGGAAACTGAAAAGCTGGGACCAGGGAGGTACATAAACACATGGCCACCTGGGACTGTGCGCTTGGAAAGCACCAGGTCACCCGAGCGGCATGGACCCAAGAAAGACACAAAATGCACAGCCCATCGGGGTCTGTGCCCTTGCAGAGCACCTGAGACCCTAAGTGGCTTAGAGCTAGGAAGTGCATGAAACACAGGGTCCACATGGAAGAGTGCCCTTGCAAAGGACCCTGGACATGAACAGTGTGGACCTGGGAAGTACAGGCCACCTTGGGCTGTGGCAAACCCAGTGCCACCCATCCACTGTGAGCACTCCCACACACGCCAGCGGTATTTGCAGTGTCCCTCCCTCCCCACAGCGCAGCTGAACAAGTCAGCCTAAATAAGTGGCCACCTTCGCCCCCTTGTGTCAGATTGGAAATTAGATACTGAAGAGACCTGCAAACAGAGGAAGCCACAATAAACAAAGAAGAGAGAAATGCTCTGGAAGTGACAACTGCAACGGATTAAAACCCTGAAGTTAAGGCAGGGACTGTGCATTTGAGGGGCAACTATGGACCTTGAGAACAAGTATACACCAGAACAAGGGAACCCACACTGCCCACCACAGCTCCAGAGAAATTCCTAGATATATTTTTACTATTATCACTTTTAAGTTTTTAAAAATATTTTATTTTTTATTACTCCTTTAACTTTCATTTTTATAGTCTACTATAACCTTTCAAAAAAGACCCATATTTTTAAAAAGACATTCTATATATATGTATTTTAAATTTTTGTGATCAATTTTGTTCTGCATTTTTTATTGTATTTTTGAGAGTCTAACTTCGTTTCTAGGTTTTTAATCTTTGCTTTTTGCTATAAATTTTGTACCTTTAATAATCTAATCTTCACTATCCATTTTCACTTAGGGATTTGATTATTGTCATGGTTATTCTCTCCCCTTTTGACTCTCCCTTTTTACCTCCAGGTCACCTCTATCTCTTTCCTACCTCTTCTCTATATAAATCTGTGAATCTCTCTGGGTGTTCTGGGCTGTGGAGAGTACTTAGGGATTTGATTACTGGCTTGATTGCTCTCTCCCCTTTTTACTCTCCCTTTTGTCCTCCTGGTCACATCTATTTCCCTCCTCCCCCTTCTCTTCCCTATATAACTCTGTGAATCCCTTTGGTGTTTCTGGATGCAGAGAATTGTTTCACCATTAATGCAGGGATTTTATCATCTGTGCTGTAAGGATGGAGAAGTCTTGAGGCTACTGTAAGACAAGGACTGAAACCCAGAGGCAGGAGGCATAACTCCAGAACTTTAGAACATCAGAGAGCTCCTGACTCCAGGGAACATTAATATACAAGAGCTCACTACCAAATTTCCATACCTACACAGAAACCAAGCTCACTCAACAGCCAACAAGTTCCAGTGCAAGACACACCATGCTAATTCTCCAGCAAAACAGGAACACAACCCTGAACATTAAAAGACGGGCTGCCAAAGCCATGCCAAACCCATAGACATTCCCAAACTCACCACTGGACACTTCACTGCACATTAGAGAGATGACATCTGGCTCCACCCACCAGAACATAGACACAAGTTCCCCCAACCAGGAAACCTTGACAAGCCACTGGTCTAACCCCACCCACAGGGAGCAGACTCCTTAATTAAAAGGAACCATTAACTTCCAGCCTGAAGAAAGGGCATCCAAAACACGGCAATCAAAAAAAAAAAAAAAGAAAGAAAGAAAAAAAAGAAAAGAAAAGGCAGAGAAGTATTCAGCAGGAGAAGGAACATGATAAAAACCCACCAAATCAAACAAAAGAGGAGGAGATAGGGAGGCTACCTGAAAAAGAATTCAGAATAATGATAGTAAATATGATCCAAAATCTTGAAAACAAAATGGAGTAACTGATAAATAGACTAGAGATGAGGACTGAGAAGATACAAGAAATGTTGGACCTAGAAGAAATAAAGTAGAGTCAATCAATAATGAACAATGCAATAACTGAGACTAAAAGCACTCGGGAGGGAACCAACAGTAGAATAACTGAGGCAGAAGAGAGGAAAAGTGAGTGGAAGACACACTGGTGGAAATAAAGGAAACAGAGCAAAAAAAAAACAGAATTAAAAAGCAATGAGGAAAACCTCAGAGAACTCTGGAACAATGTTAAGCACCCCAACATTCGAACCATAGGTGTCCCATAAGAAGAAGACAAAAGGAAAGGGTATGAGAAAATATGTGAGAAGATAATATTTGAAAACTTCCCTAAAAAGGGGAAGGAAATAGCCACTCAAGCCAAGAAACCCAGAGAGTCCAAAACAGGATAAACCTAAGGCTAAACACTCCAAGACACATATTAATCAAACTAACAAAAATTAAACACAAAGAGCAATATTAAAAGCAGCAAGGGTAAAGCAACAAATAACACACAAAGGGACCCCCATAAAGATAACAGCTGATCTTTCAATAGAAACTCTTCAGGCCAGAAGGGCAGGACATACTTACAGTGATGAAAGAGAAAAACCAACAACCAAGACTACTCTATCCAGCAAGGATTTCATTCCGACTCAAAGGAGAAATCAAAAGCTTTACAGACAAGCAAAAGCTGAGAGAATTCAGCACCACCAAACCAGCTCTTCAACAAATGCTAAAGGATCTTCTCTAGACAGGAAACACAGACATGGTTTATAAAAATGAGCCCCAAACAACAAACTAAATAGTAATGGGATCACACTTATCAATAATTACCTTAAATGTAAATGGGTTAAATGCTCCAACCAAAAGACAAAGACTTGATGAATGGATACAAAAACAAGACCCCTGTATATGCTGTCTACAAGAGACCCACCTCAAGCCTAGGGACACATAGAGACTGAAGGTGAGGAGCTGGAAAAAGACATTTCATGCAAATGGAGACCAAAAGACAGCAGGAGTAGCAATACTCATATCAGATAAAATAGACTTTGAAATAAAGACTGTGATAGAAGACAAAGAAAGACACTGCATAATGATCAAAGGATCAATCCAAGAAGAAGATATAAAAAATAAATATATACCCAACATAGAAGCACCTCAATACATAAGGCAAATGCTAACAAGTATGAAAGGGAAAGCTGAGGTAACACAATAGTGAGGGTCTTTAAGAAACCACTGACATGTATGGTAGATCAATCATACAGAAAATTAAAAAGGAAACACAAGCTTTAAATGATACAGTGCACCAGTTAAACCTAATTGATATTTACAGGGCATTTCACCCTAAAACAATGGATTTCTCTCTCCTTTTTCTCAAGTGCACACAGAACATTCTACAGGATATATCACATCCTGGGTCATAAATTCAGCCTTGGTACATTTTAAAAAATTGAAATTATTTCACGCATCTTTTCTGATCACAATGTGGTAAAATTAGATGTCAACTACATTCAGAAAATGAAGATCATGGCATCCGGTCCCATCACTTCATGGGAAATAGATGGGGAAACAGTGGAAACAGTGTCAGATTTTATTTTTTTGGGCTCCAAAATCATTGCAGATGGTGACTGCAGCCATGAAATTAAAAGACACTTACTTCTTGGAAGGAAAGTTATGACCAACCTAGATAGCATATTCAAAAGCAGAGATGTTACTTTGTCAACAAAGGTTAGTCTAGTCAAGGCTATGGTTTTTCCTGTGGTCATGTATGGATGTGAGAGTTGGACTGTGAAGAAGGCTGAGCGCCAAAGATTTGATGCTTTTGAACTGTGGTGTTGGAGAAGACTCTTGAGAGTCCCTCGGACTGCAAGGAGATCCAACCAGTCCATTCTGAAGGAGATCAGCCCTGGGATTTCTTTGGAAGGAATGATGCTAAAGCTGAAACTCCAGTACTTTGGCCACCTCATGCGAAGAGTTGACTCATTGGAAAAGACTCTGATGCTGGGAGGGATTGGGGGCAGGAGGAGAAGGGGACGACAGAGGATGAGATGGCTGGATGGCATCACTGACTCGATGTACATGAGTCTGGGTGAACTCCAGGAGTTGGTGATGGACAGGGAGGCCTGGTGTGCTGCGATTCATGGGGTCACAAGGAGTCAGACATGACTGAGCGACTGAACTGAACTGAACTGAACAGGGGGAAAAAAAACTATTAAAAATACAAACATATGGAGGCTAAACAACATGTTTCTGCATAACCAAAAGATCATGGGAGAAATCAAAATGGAAATCAAAACACACATAGAAACAAATGAAAATGAAAACACAACAACCCCAAACTTACGGGATTCAGTAAATGCAGTGCTAAGAGGGAGGTTCACAGAAATACAAGCCTACCTCAAGAAACAAGAGAAACATCAAATTAACAACCTAACTTTACATCTAAAGCAAGGAGAAAAAGAAGAACAGAAGAACCCTAAAGTTAGTTGAAGGAAAGAAATCATAGAAATCAGAGAAGAAGTAAATGAAAAAGAAATGGAGACTATAGCAAAGATCAACAAAACTAAACACTTCTTCTTTGAGAAGATAAATAACATAGACAAACAGCCAGACACATCAAGAAAAAAAGGGAGAAGAATCAAATCAATAAAATTAGAAATGAAAATCCAGAAAACACAACAGACAACACAGAAATACAAAAGATCATGAGCCTACTATGAACAATTATATGACAATAAAATGGACAATTTGAAAGAAATGGACAAATTCTTAGAAAAGTATAACCTTTCAAAACTGAACCAGAAAGAAATAGAAAATCTTAACAGACCCATCACAAGCACAGAAATTGAAACTATAATAATAAAATCTTCCAACAAACAAAAGCCCAAAACCAGACGGTTTCACCAGTGAATGCTACCAAAATTTTAGGCAAGAGTTAACACTTATCCTTCTCAAACTCTTCCAGAAAACTGCAGAGGAAGATAAACTGCCAAACTCATTCTATGAGGTCACCATCACCCTATTACCAAAACAGACAAAGATGCCACAAAAAAAGAAAACTACAGGACAATATCACTGATGAACATAGATGCAAAAATCCTCAATGAAATGCTAGCAAAGAGAAACTAACAACACATTAAAAAGATCACACATCATGACCAAGTAGGCTTTATCCCAGGGATGCAAGGATTCTTCAATATTTGCAAATAAATCAATGTGATATACCATATTAACAAATGGAAAGATAAAAACCATATGATTACCTCAATAGATGCAGAGAAAGCCTTTGACAAAATTCAACACCCATTTATGATAAAAACTCTCCAGAAAGCAGGCATTGAAGGAACATACCTCAATATAATAAAAGCCATATATGACAAACCCACAGCAAACATTATCCTTAATGGTGAAAATTGAAAGCATTTCCTCTAAAATCAGGAATAAGACAAGGGTTCCCATTCTCACCAATACTACTCAACCTAGTTTTGGAAGTACTAGCTACAGAAATCAAAGAAGAAAAAGAAATAAAAGGAATCCAGATTGGAAAAGAAGTAATATTCTCACTGTATGCAGATGACATGTTCCACTACATACAAAACTGTAAAGATACTACCAGAAAATTACTAGAGCTAATCAATGAATATAATAAGGTTGCAGGATATAAAATTAATATACAGGAATCCCTTGCATTCCTATACACTAACAATGAAAAAAAAAAACAGAAAATGTAAGGAAACAACCCCATTAACCATTGCAATGTAAATAATAAACTACTTAGGAATAAATTTATCTAAAGAAAAAAAAAGATGTACATATAGAAAACTATAAAACACTGATGAAAGAAATCAAAGATGACATAAATAAATGGAGTAATATACCATGTTCATGGATTGTAAGAATCAATACAGTGAAAATGAATATACTACCTCAAGCAATCTATAGTTTTACTGCAATCCATATCAAGCTACCATTGGTATTTTTCACAGAAGTGGAACAAATAATTTCACAATTTGTATGGAAACACAAAAAACCTCTAATAGCCAAAGCAATCATGAGAAAAATGAATGGAACTGAGGGAATCAACCTTCCTGATTTCAAATACAAAGCTACAGTCATCAAGACAGGATGGTACCGGCACAAAGACAGAAATATAGATCAATGGAAAAAAACAGAAATCCCAGAGAGAAATCCATGCACCCTACAGACACCTTATTTTTGACAAAGGAGTCAAAAATATACAATGGAGAAAAGACAATCTCTTTAACAAGTGGTGCTGGGAAAACTGGTCAACTACATGTAAAAGAATGAAACTAGAATACTTTCTAACACCATACACAAAAATAAACTCAAAATGGATTAAAGATCTAAATGTAAGACCAGAAACTATAAAACTCTTACAGGAAAACATAGGCAGAACATTCCCTGACATAAATCATAGCAAGATCCTCTATGACCCATCTCTCAGAGTAATAGAAATAAAAACAAAAATAAACAAATGGTACCTAATTAAACTTATAAGCTTTTAAGCTTTTAATGAAGGAAAATATAAGCAAGGTGAAAAGGCAGCCTTCAGAATGGGAGAAAATAATAGCAAACAAAATAACTGACAAAGAATTAACCTCCACAAAATATAAGCAGCTCATGCAGCTCAATACCAGAAAAACAAACAACCTAATCAAAAAGTGGGCCAAAGAACTAAAGAGACATTTCTCCAAAGAAGACATACAGATGGCTAATAAACACATGAAAAGATGCTTAACATTACTCATTATTAGAGAAATGCAAATCAATACCATAATGAGGTATCTCACATCAGTCAGAATGGTCACCACCAAAATGTCTACAAACAGTAAATGCTGGAGAGGGTGTGGAGAAAAGATAACCTTCTTACACTGCTGGTGGGAATGTAAACTGATACATCCACTATGGAAAATAGTGTGAAGATTCCTTGAAAAACTGGAAATAGAACTGCCATGCTGCTGCTGCTGCTGCTAAGTCGCTTCAGTCGTGTCTGACTCTGTGTGACCCCATAGACGGCAGCCCACGAGGCTCCCCATCCCTGGGATTCTCCAGGCAAGAACACTAGAGTGGGTTGCCATTTACTTCTCCAGTGCATGAAAGTGAAAGTGAAAGTGAAGTCGCTGAGTCTTGTCGACTCTTAGCGACCCCGTGGACTGTGGCCCACCAGGCTCCTCCATCCATGGGATTCTCCAGGCAAGAGTGCTGGAATGGGGTGCCAGCCATATGAACCAGCAATTCCATTGCTGGGCATACATACTGAAGACACCAGAACTGAAAGAGACATGTGTACCCCAACGTTCATTGCAGCAGTCTTTACAATAGCTAGGATATGGAAGCAACCTAGACGTCCATCAGCAGACGAATGGATAAGGAAGTTGTGGTACATACACACAATGGAATATCACTCAGCTATAAAAAAGAACACATTTGAGTCAGTTCTAATGAGGTGGATGAAACTGGAGCCTATTATGCAGAGTGAAGTACATCAGAAAGAGAAACACCAATACAGTATATTAATGCATATGTATGGACTTTAGAAGGAAAGGAATGACAATCCTATATGCAAGACAGCAAAAGAGACAAATGTACAGAATAGATTTTTGGACTATGTGGGAGAAGGTAAGGGTGAGATGATTTGCGAGAATATCATTGAAACATGTATATTACCATATGTAAAACCAATCACCAGTGCAAGTTTGATGCATGAAGCAGGGCACTCAAAACCAGTGCTCTGGGACAACCCAGAGGGATGAGTTGGGGACAGAGGTGGGAGGTGGGTTTCAGCATGTGGGGACACATGTGCACCCATGGCTGATTCAAGTTGATGTATGGCAAAAGCCACCACAACATTCTAAAATAATTATCTTCCAATTAAAATAAATTAATTAATAAAGAAATTTACTACCAAAAGGTGGAAAAAAAAAACACTGATGAAAGAAATCAAAGGTGACACAAATAGATGGAGAAATATACCATGTTCTTGGTTTAGAATAATCAATATAGTGAAAATAAATATACTACCCAAAGCATGCAATCCCTATCAAACTGCCAATGGTATTTTTCGCAGATCTATAATAAATAATTTCACAATTTATATGGAACCATAGAAGATCCCAAATAGCCAAAGCAATTTTGAGAAAGAATGGAACAGGAGGAGTCAACCTTCCTGACTTCAGACTATACTACAAATCTACTGTCATCAGGACAGTATGGCACTGGCACAAAGACAGAAAAATAGAACAATGGAACAAAATAGAAAGTCCGGAGATAAATCCATGCACCTAGAGACACTATCTTTAACAAAGGAGGCAAAAAATATACAATGGAGAAAATAACAGTGTTTTCAACAAATGGTGCTGCGAAAACTGGTCAACTGAGTGTAAAAGAAAGAAACTAGAACACTTCCTGACACAATACACAAAAGTAAACTCAAAATGGATTAAATATCTAAATGTAAGACCAGAAACTATAAAACTCCTAGAGGAAAACATAGGCAGAACATTCTCTGACATACCTCATAGTAGGATCCTCTATGACCCACCTCCCAGAGTAATGGAAATAAAAATAAACAAATGGGACCTAATTAAACTTAAAATCTTTTACACAATGAAGGAAACTATAAGCAAGGTGAAAAGAGAGTCCACAGAATGGGAGAAAATAATAGCAAATGAAACAAATGACAAAGAATTAATCTCCAAAATATATATGCAGCTCATGCAGCTCAATACCAAAAAAACAAAGAACTCAATCAAAAAGTGGGCAAAAGAACTAAACAGACATCTCTCCAAAAAAGACAGGCAGATGACCAATAAGGCACATGAAAATATGCTCAAGATCAGTAATTATTAGAGAATTGGAAATCAAAACTAAGAGGCATCACCTAATGTCAGTCAATATGGCCATCATTAAAAAGTTTAAATGCTGGAGAGGCTGTGATGAAAAGGGAACCCTATGACACTGCGGGTGGGAATGTAAAGTGGTACAGCCCCTATGGAGAACAGCATGAAGATTTCTTAAAAAAATAAAAATAGATCTACCATATGATCTAGCAATCCCATTCCTGGGCATATATCCAGAGAAAATTCCAACTCAAAAAGATATTAAGATGGTACGGAAAAAATGAAGGAATTTTTGGCCAACCAAATACATGCACCCCAACGTGTGTGTGTGTGTGTGTGTGTGTGTGTGTGTGTGTGTACGAATACTACTCAGCCATAAGAAATAATAAAATAGTGCAATATGCAACAACATAGATAGACCTAGAGGTTTTCCTGTTAAGGAAATTAAGTCAGACAAGGGCTTCTCAGGTGGTGCTAGTGGTAAAGAACTCACCTACCAGTGCAGGAAATGTTAAGAGACCTGGGTTCTATCCCTGGGTTAGGAGGATCCCCTGGTGGAGAGCCTGGAAACTCAATCCGATATTCTTGCTTAGAGAATCCCATGGACAGAGGAGCCTGATGGGCTATAGTCCATAGGGTCCCAAAGAGTTCGACATGACTGAAGTGACTCAGCACACATGCACACAAGTCAAAGATAAATATATTATATCACTTATATGTGGAATCTAAAGAATGATACAATCAACTTATAAAACCGAAGTAGACTCACATACATAGAAAACAAATGATGGGCTCGATAAAGGACAGAAATGGTATGGACCTAACAGAAGCAGAAGATATTAAGAAGAGGTGGCAAGAATACACAGAAGAATACAAAAAAAATCTTCATGACCCAGATAATCACAATGGTGTGATCACTCACCTAGAGCCAGACATCCTGGAATGTGAAGTCAAGTGGGCCTTAGAAAGCATCACTACGAACAAAGCTAGTGGAGGTGATGGAATTCCAGTTGAGCTATTTCATATCCTGAAAGATGATGCTGTGAAAGTGCTGCACTCAATATGCAGCAAATTTGGAAAACTCAGCAGTGTCCACAGGGCTAGAAAAGGTCAGTTTTCATTCTAATCCCAAAGAAAGGCAATGCCAAACAATGTTCAAACAACTGCACAATTGCACACATCTCACATGCTAGCAAAGTAATGCTCAAAATTCTCCAAACTGGGCTTCAGTAATACGTGAACTGTGAACTTCCAGATGTTCAAGCTGGTTTTAGAAAAGGCAAAGGAACCAGAGATCAAATTGCCAAAATCCGCTGGATCATTGAAAAAGCAAGAGTTCCAGAAAAACATCTATTTATGCTTTATTGACTATGCCAAAGCCTTTGAGTGTGTGGATCACAATAAACTGTGGAAAATTCTTCAAGAAATGGGAATACCAGACCACCTGACCTGCCTCCTGAGAAACTTATATGCAGGTCAGGAAGCAACAGTTAGAACTCGACATGGAACAACAGATTGGTTCCAAGTCGGCAAAGGAGTACGTCAAGGCTGTATATTGTCACCCTGCTTATTTAACTTATATGCAGAGTACATCATAAGAAATGCTGGGCTGGAAGAAGCACAAGCTGGAATCAAGATTGCCGGGAGAAATATCAAAACCTCAGATATGCCGATGACACCACTCTTATGGCAGAAAGTGAAGAGGAACTAAAAAGCCTCTTAGTGAAAGTGAAAGAGGAGAGTGAAAAAGTTGTCTTAAAGCTCAACATTCAGAAAATGAAGATCATGGCATCTGGTCCTGTCACTTCATGGCAAATAGATAGGGAAACAGTGGAAACAGTGGCTGACTTTGTTTTTCTGGGCTCCAAAATCACTGCAGATGGTGACTGCAGCCATGAAATTTAAAGATGCTTACTCCTTGGAACAAAAGTTATGACCGACCTAGATAGCATATTGAAAAGCAAAGACATTACTTTGCCAACAAAGGTCTGTCTAGTCAAGGCTATGGTTTTTCCTGTGGTCATGTATGGATGTGAGAGTTGGACTGTGAAAAAGCTTAGCGCCAAAGATTTGATGCTTTTGAACTGTGATGTTGGAGAAGACTCTTGAGAGTCCCTTGGACTGCAAGGAGATCCAACCAGTCCATTCTAAAGGAGATCAGCCCTGGGTGTTCTTTGGAAGGAATGATGCTAAAGCTGAAACTCCAATACTTTGGCCACCTCATGCGAAGAGTTGACTCATTGGAAAAGACTCTGATGCTGGGAGGGATTGGGGGCAGGAGGAGAAGGGGACAACAGAGGATGAGATGGCTGGATGGCATCACCGCCTCGATGGACATGAGTTTGAATGAACTGCTGGAGTTGGTGATGGACTGGGAGGCCTGGCGTGCTGCGATTCATGGGGTTGCAAAGAGTTGGACACGACTGAGCGAGTGAACTGAACTGAACTGAAAGGGGAAAAATAGAGGAAGGAATAAATTAGGAGTTCGAGATTGACAAACACACAATACTATAAATAAAATGGATTAACAACAAGGACCTATTGTATAGAACATGGAAGTATTTTCAATATCTTGTAATAACCTATAATGGAAAAGAATCTGAAAAAGAATATACATGCATACATATATATGTTTGTGTATAACTAAATCACTTTATTGTATACCTGAAACTAATACAGCATTGTAAGTTAACTATACTTCAATTAAAAAAAATAATAAAGAACCCTCCCCCCCAACAAATAAAACCCCCTAAAATATGCATACTGCATTGAGGATTATAAAGGCATTTTAAACATTTTCCCCTTAGAGTTCCATGGGCTTTGTGGTCCCTGCATATGAGAAAATGTAAACTCTTCTTGGCCCAAAGAACAAGTATCCTTCTGCTTCCTCTGCGATGACAAATGAGAGTTAGACAGGCAGAGCTGGAGTCATCAAAAGAGGGCACCACCCTAGATGGAGCAATAAAAGAGAAGTCACACCTGAGGTACTGCTTTGCCTCAGGCAGCCTTCCTGCCCAGGGGTACTAATGTCTCTGAACCAAAGCTGACTTCAGCCAAAGTCATTTTCTTCATTGAATATATTTATGGTGGCACTTTAAAAAGAATCTGTAAAAGTTCAAAGTCCAATTTAAAGTCTGTGAGAGCCAGTATATAAGACTGGAAGTCAGAGGTGAGCAGCTGGGCATCTGGTACTGCCACTGACTGGCTCTGGGACGTGGGCCCAGCACTCCGGCTGCTCCCTATGGCATGATAACTCTTAAAGTGTCTGTAAGCTCTGGTACCACTGTACCTCGTTATTCAACTACTCCAGTGAGTTAACATGGGAAAGAGTTTATCACGCTCTCTCCCCAACCAAGTGTTCACATTTTTAAACTTCTGGAAAAGGTCAGTTTTCATTCCAATCCCAAAGAAAGGCAATGCCAAAGAATGCTCCAACAACCGCACAATTGCACTTATCTCACACGCTAGTAAAGTAATGCTTAAAATTCTCCAAGCCAGGCTTCAGCAATATGTGAACCATGAACTTCCAGATGTTCAAGCTGGTTTTAGAAAAGGCAGAGGAACCAGAGATCAAATTGCCAACATCCTCTGGATCATGGAAAAAGCAAGAGAGTTCCAAAAAAACATCTATTTCTGCTTTATTGACTATGCCAAAGCCTTTGACTGTGTGGATCACAAGAAACTGTGGAAAATTCTGAAAGAGATGGGAATACCAGACCACCTGATCTGCCTCTTGAGAAATTTGTATGCAGGTCAGGAAGCAACAGTTAGAACTGGACATGGAACAACAGACTGGTTCCAAATAGGAAAAGGAGTTCGTCAAGGCTGTATATTGTCACCGTGTTTATTTAACTTATATGCAGAGTACATTATGAGAAACGCTGGACTGGAAGAAACACAAGCTGGATCTTTGTGTCCAGCTGGGAGAAATATCAATAATCTCAGATATGCAGATGACACCACCCTTATGGCAGAAAGTGAAGAGGAACTCAAAAGCCTCTTGATGAAGGTGAAAGTGGAGAGTGAAAAAGTTGGCTTAAAGCTCAACATTCAGAAAACAAAGATCATGGCATCCGGTCCCATCACTTCATGGGAAATAGATGGGGAAACACTGGAAACAGTGTTAGACTTTATTTTTCTGGGCTCCAAAATCACTACAGATGGTGACTGCAGCCATGAAATTAAAAGATGCTTACTCATTGGAAGGAAAGTTATGACCAACCTAGATAGCATATTCAAAAGCAGAGACGTTACTTTGCCAACAAACGTTCGTCTAATCAAGGCTATGGTTTTTCCTGTGGTCATGTATGGATGTGAGAGGTGGACTGTGAAGAAAGCTGAGTGCTGAAGAATTGATGCTTTTGAACTGTGGTGTTGGAGAAGACTCTTGCGAGTCCCTTGGACTGCAAGGAGATCCAACCAGTCCATTCTGAAGGAGATCAGCCCTGGGATTTCTTTGGAAGGAATGATGGTGAAGCTGAAACTCCAGTACTTTGACCACCTCATGCGAAGAGTTGACTCACTGGAAAAGACTCTGATGCTGGGAGGGATTGAGGGCAAGAGGAGAAGGGGACGACAGAGGATGAGATGGCTGGATGGCATCACTGACTCGATGGACGTGAGTCTGAGTGAACTCCGGGAGTTGGTGATGGACAGGGAGGCCTGGCTTGCTGCGATTCATGGGGTCGCAAAGAGTCGGACACAACTGAGCGACTGATCTGATCAGATCAGAAAAATATTTTTCCATATGTCAGTTTTGTCATGTCATGAGTTAAGTCAGAGGGGGAAAATGTTTTTTTCTGTATTGCCTAATACTATTTCTAATATTATAGTTTATTAAAAAAATTAATTGGATGACTAGATTTTTTTTAACTGAAAATGGGAAACCAAGGGTCAGATGATCAGCATAGCACTATCATTACTGACAGATGATACTAGAGAAAGATGAGTTATTAGCATTGCATATTCTGATATTTATTGCACTTTTTCTATACTAAGAATGCTACAACAAATCAATTTGGTGACTACAGCATAATACTTCCTCCATTCTTTTTTTAAATTATTTTAATTTTTAAAATTGAGGTACAATTGACATAACCCTATGCTAGTTTCAAGTGTACAACATAATGACTCAATATTTGTATATACTGCAACATGATCACAATATGTCTAATTAATATCTACCCCTATATATAGCTACAACTTTTTCCTTGTGATGAGCACTTTTACTATCTCCTTATAGCAACTTTTAAACATGCAATTCAGTATTATTGACTAGATGTCATGCTGTACATCACATATTACACTCCCTTGAATTCATTATTTTATAACTGGAAGTTTGTACCTTTTGACCTCCTTTACCCTTTTGCCTTCATTTCACTTCCTGCCTCTGGGAACCACTAATCTGTTCTCTGTATCTGTGAGCTTCATTTCTTTTCTTTCTCCCATTTCTTCTTTCTTCCATTTCCCATCCCTACATTCCTCTCTCCCTCTCTTTCTTCTTTCTTTCCATATATAAGTGAAATCATCAGATATTTGTCTTTTATGCATGAGTTACTCAGTCTAATGCCCTAAGATTTCAACCATGTTGTCACAAATGGCAAGATTTCATTCTTCTCTTATGCTTAAGTAATATTCCATTGTATGAATTCATGTGCATTTATGTATGTATGTACATATATGCCACATTTTCTTTATCCATTCACCCACTGATGTGTGTGTCTCCAGGCCTTAGCTATGGGTTTATTCTCCATGTAGAGCATTCATCTATGTAGGAAGATCCAAAAGATTTGCTGCCTTGGAAAGACAGGTTGTTAATCATGGGAGATACACTGACTGGATTTAAAGACGGTGTGGTATAACCTATCACCCAAACTAAAGAACACACTATCGTACTTTATAATCATCTTGGTACTGACATTCACATCCCAGAGTTATGAAAAATTCAAATTAAACTGTCAGGCATAAAGCAGCAAATCTGGGTGAGAAAGTAAGGGTCAGAGAATTGAATGAAACACATTTACTCTAAGTATTGAAAAAGCTCCTATACTTCTGAAAGGGTTTTGAGAGATCATTTAGATTGGAGGGTCACCAAATTAAAGGAGGTTCTCTAGCTCCCATGCTGTGTTCATTAATTTTATAAATACACAAGTAGTTGCCTTTTTTTTTGGTGGATCTGTGCCGTCACTGCCAGGTATGGTTAAAGAAGGCTCCAACACATGGAAAACAAAGCGGACCACTGCATGATGCTCTTTCATATAAAACTGTTCACTTCTTTCCTTCTTTTCCTTCTTTATTAGGACCAAGTTGGATTTTAAACATTTAAAAGGACTTCTCATGGCTTTTTCTTTCCCTTTTGGGGTTTTGTATTTTACAGAAGGTATATGAAGACAATTTAATCCAAAAAGCTTCCATTTAATATAGGGAAAATACATTTACATAGTAATCCAGATCACTTTATCTAACTATATTTTGTACACCCCTTCCAATTTTTTATTCTAACTTTTCCATTGCATTTTCCACAATATTATTGATCTTTTTGGCATTTACAGAGCTCCCTTTCTACTTTTTCCCTCACCAATAAGTATCTTTCAACTTTGGCGTTTCATTCAAAAACACCTCTACACAGTTTATCTTCCTATTTATTTGGATCACATTTTCCATAAATTTACAAATAAACTTCTAACAAAGCCTAACTTGGGATCTATTTCTGAAAAATAATTCAAGTTGGCATAACTGTTTTAGATTCTCTTTTCTAGGAACCTTGAGAAACAAAGCTAAAGGTCACTCTTTCAATTTTATTTGTAGAGAACACAGTTTTAATAGCCTTTGATAAATATAGAGGCTATGGGTAATAAAAGATTTGGGCTTCCCCAGTGGTTCAGCACATCCCCTGGAGAAGGAAATGGCAACCCACTCCAGTATTCTTGACTGGGAAATCCCACAGACAGAGGAGCCTGGCAGGCTACAGTCCATTGGGTCACAAGAGTCTGACAGGACTTAGAGACTAAACCACCACCACCACTGAAGACTCAGCAAGTGAAGAATCTGCCTGCAAGGCAGGAGTTGCAGGAGACTTGGGTTCAATGCCTGGGTTGGAAAGATCCCTTGGGAGAGGGCATGGTAACTCACTCTGGTATTCTTGCTGAGAAAAATCACATGGACAGAGGGGTCTGGCTCCATGGGGTCGCAAAGAGTCGGACATGAACTAAAGTGACCAAGTACATTGAGCAATAAAAGATTTAGAAGGAATCTGACAAAAAGGACATATAATGTAAGCATCGGATCAGATCAGTCGCTCAGTCGTGTCTGACTCTTTGCGACCCCATGAATCGCAGCACGCCAGGCCTCCCTGTCCATCACCAACTCCCGGAGTTCACTCAGACTCACGTCCATCGAGTCAGTGATGCCATCCAGCCATCTCATTCTCTGTCGTCCCCTTCTCCTCCTGCCCCCAATCCCTCCCAGCATCAGAGTCTTTTCCAGTAAGTCAACTCTTCGCATGAGGTGGCCAAAGTACTGGAGTTTCAGCTTTAGCATCATTCCTTCCAAAGAAATCCCAGGGCTGATCTCCTTCAGAATGGACTGGTTGGATCTCCTTGCAGTCCAAGGGACTCTCAAGAGTCTTCTCCCACACCACAGTTCAAAAGCATCAGTTCTTCGGCGCTCAGCCTTCTTCACAGTCCAACTCTCACATCCATACATGACCACAGGAAAAACCATAGCCTTGACTAGATGAACGTTTGTTGGCAAAGTAATGTCTCTGCTTTTGAATATGCTATCTGGGTTGGTCATAACTTTCCTTCCAAGGAGTAAGCGTCTTTTAATTTCATGGCTGCACTCACCATCTGTAGTGATTTTGGAGCCCAGAAAAATAAAGTCTGACACTGTTTCCACTGTTTCCCCATCTATTTCCCATGAAGTGATGGGACCAGATGCCATGATCTTCGTTTTCTGAATGTTGAGCTTTAAGCCAACTTTTTCACTCTCCACTTTCACTTTCATCAAGAGGCTTTTGAGTTCCTCTTCACTTTCTGCCATAAGGGTGGTGTCATCTGCATATCTGAGGTTATTGATATTTCTCCCGGCAATCTTGATTCCAGCTTGTGTTTCTTCCAGTCCAGCATTTCTCATGATGTACTCTGCATATAAGTTAAATAAATAGGGTGACAATATACAGCCTTGACGAACTCCTTTTCCTATTTGGAACCAGTCTGTTGTTCCATGTCCAGTTCTAACTGAAGCATCAGAGGGGTCTTAAAATAACACTGTCTTATCTAAAGCAAGGTTCTTTGGCCTGACTCTAATGCCTATTGAGGAACTTTTCTTTATTTGGTTTCCTTTATATTTATAGGAAAAGAAAAATGAAAAAAGAAAACTGGAAATGTAAAACAATTCTTCAGTCTACTTCCAAGAATGTCTTGTGCAGCTCACAAGATAACATCTCCACTTTAGTGACAGTGAAGGATCTTCCGCAATTCCTTAAAAAATATTAAACTTGTCAGACTAATATGTCTAACACAAATTTAGTTGAACTTTGAAAATATGTATTTAGAATGTGTATTACAGTGAATTACTTGGAATTGAGAAGGCACCAACATGAAAATCAAGAATGTAATTTTTTTTTCCGAGAAATAAATGAGCAGCCACAAATAGTAATCAATATAAGAGAATAATTATCATCCTTGTGGTTCCCAAAATAAAGAAATGCATTATTAAAAAAAAATCTCAAGTATCAATAGGAATGGTCTATCAGTCTAGGTTTTCTGGTTTCTGTACTTTGAAGGCATGCAGCCTTCATAAATGAGACTGGTGTTCACTGCCTGAAGGGTAGAGAGTTTAGGGAAGAGTATTTCTTGAGCATCTAGTATGCACTGGGTTTTACGATACTTGTTTCTGCACACATTTTGAAACAGTAAAACATACTGGTTTTGTCTGAAGGTTTCAAACTGGGGCCACTTACTTGCTAAATGACCTTCAGTAAACTACATACGGTGAAGGCAATGGCACCCCACTCCAGTACTCTTGCCTGGAAAATCCCATGGATGGAGGAGCCTGGTAGGCTGCAGAAGAGTGGGACACGACCGAGCGACTTCACTTTCACTTTCATGCATTGGAGAAGGAAATGGCAACCCACTCCAGTGTTCTTGCCTGGAGAATCCCAGGGACGGGGGAGCTTGGTGGGCTGCCGTCTATGGGGTGGCATAGAGTCGGACACGACTGAACCAACTTAGCAGCAGCAGCAGCAAACTATTTAAGCTCCGTGTGTCTCATTTTCTTCATCTGAAACATGGGGCTGCAGGGGGCTAGCATGTTTGCCAAAGTTACTTGGAGAAATAAATGAACTAATATGTGAAAATCCCGTAAAGTTGTTTCTGGCACACAGTAAGTGCTCATTATTTGTTAACATAATTATTTAAACACCCTATCCCATTTTAAACTGGGGCTCAGAGAAGTAATTCGTCCAAGGTATCATAATCATAAAATGGTGACACAGGGAGTTGAGCCCAAATCTGTATGATTCTAAAGTTCTTATTCATTCTTTACTGTTGGAATATGTTAATATACATATTAAATGTACATATCTGTTTATATATATTATATATGTATACACACGCTTGTTAACCAAGAAAATTTAAGACATTCGTTAGGCCTCCAACATATGGAGATGATAAACTGAAATCACTAGTGTAGAAGAAAGCATCATGTGGTTGTGCATTAGGGGGCTGTGTTACTGTGTAACTCAGTGGATTATTCTGGGCATCAAGTTTCTCCTTTGTTAATGGAGAAGCTACATGATCTAGGATCAATCTAGTTCTAATATTCTTTCAGTCTGTTTAGGAGCTGGTTCCTAAAGCCATCTTTTTCTTTTTTTGTCTGCCATATAAACCCAAGCTCTATCTTTAAAGGAGGCAAAATTCAGTATTATGCGTGCAGAAAGCCACAAACTGTATCCTTGAAAAGCTGGTTTTACCCAAGCATACAACCTGGTGCATCAGCTTGGCCACAGCCAAATCACTTTCCAAACTGATCAGCGGTAGGTTACTAGGTCTCCGATTCAGCCCATTTTCTTGTGCACTTAAACCATTCAAACTTTGTGAGTCTACTGCAAATCAATCTCTCTCTCTCTCTCTCTCTCTCTCTCTCTCTCTCTCATTCAAACTTTGTGAGTCTACTGCAAATCTCTCTCTCTCTCTCTCCTGGGTCAGACTAGCATTGAAAACTCAGAAAACTTTTACAATGCATCCACATTCTTCCCAAGTAAAAGTTTAAGGAAGTTCAAGTCACAGCCCTTGCTTTATAAACACCTCAACAAAACAAGCACTATCTTTTTTTTTTAATCAGTCCATGGGCACCTGCCCGGATAGCTGGCTCTTCTCCCTCCAATTGGCTAAAATGTCTGTCACTCCAAGCATTTACCACCCCCTCCCCACTTCCCCCGCCCAAGAACTACCTTCGGATTTAAACCTAGGGCCAGGACCCCCGCCCTCCTTCCTAGGGCTGGTCGCTGATTGGTCGAGACGTCCCTCCACGTGCGCTGCCTAGGCCACCGCGCAGCGCCCTCTGGGAGCCCGGCTGTGCGGCTCGAGGACCTCGCGAGCGGCTCCTCGTGGACTCCCTTCCCCCTTGCTGCGACACCCCACCCACCGCCCTCTACCCCCGCTCCGACCCACTGGTCCCCGAAACGGTGGCGGCGGTTTGTGGTCGTTGGTCCCACGGATTTAGGACCAATATTTGAAGACTCGAAGGGGTGAGGAGGGGATGGGGGCCGCGGGGTCACTGCCAAACCGCCTGTAACGGCCGGAGACCGTGCCTCCTGGCTGCAGAAAGCCCGGTCCAGCTCCCCGTCCCGGCAGCCGCGCCACTGGGACCCGCGCTCGGCTGCAGGCGGCGTCTGCGGGCTGCGCCGTCCCCCGTCCCCGTCTCGTGGAGCGGCAGGAGGACAAGTGCCCTCGGCCGAGCTCCCCACCCCAGGGCGCCTTCTGAGGTGCCTGCACCCGCGGTTGCCGCCAGCACCCACCGCCCGTCCGGCCGTCGGGGCCCCTCGGCGGCGCCCTCCGCGGCGCCCGGCCCTCTCCCCGCCTTATTTCCGCTCTGTGCCGCCGCCTTCCGGCCGTCCCCACCTGCTGCCCTCCATGTTCTCCTAACACTCTCTCTCCGTCGACCGCCGCGGGTCCAGGCCGTCTGCCGCGTCGGTGCGGCCGTTGTCGGGCCCGCGCGTTCCTTCTGGAGGCTCTGGGACAGCGCCCCGGGCGTCCGACTGCTGGGTGAGGTTTGGCAATCGCGTCGTCCTTCCATCGTTGAAATGGGGATGAGCCTCGAACTCTCCCCTTCGCCCTTGATGCCCCTTCCTTCCCTGCCCGGGGGCTCGCGTTTGTCGGGTGTTGACAGCGGAGGGCTGCGGGTGGAGGGGACCGTAACTGACCCCTCTTCCGAGACTAGCAGTGCGCGGCCATGGACGGCGTGCGGGCGGGCGTACACGCAGGGTACCATCTTGTTTCCTAATGCCAGATGGTTTTCATAACCAAGTTTAAAAATATTTTCTTTGGGGTACTGAAAAGACCTCCGAATCTGGAGTCGGGAGACTTTAGAGTTCATCTTGGCATTGATATTCTGAAATCCTTGGAAACTGCTTTATCTGGACAGTCTTGCCTCATATGTGAATTTAGTTTATTTAATGTCGACGTTTCTTTAAGCTATCTCTTTACACTCTTGATTAATGCTCTATAGCTTTTATCGTGTATGGCGATTCTAATACGGGTAAATATCAGACGGGGCATCTGCAGGTGCTTTTCAAAGACGTGATTTCTTTTACGGATCTGCCGCTTTGTGTTTGAGGATTGCTATAGAACCAGGAAGCAGGATACGTTGCGTGTAAAAGTAGGCTAACATGAATAACATTGGCGTGTTGATAGAATTTTGCTTAAGGATGTATTTTTCTTTCAAGAATCTTCAGTAGTTGGACCAACTTCCATTTAGAGCCTTTCAGGATTAAACTTCATCATGGGCTCTAATGATAGACTTCTTTCCAGAGAACACATTTAAAACATTGAAAATTAGCTTGTTTGCAATTACGTACCATTATAGTCATAAAGAGACTTCCCTGGTGGCTGAACTGGTATAGAATCCGCCTGCCGTGCGGGAGACCTGAGTTCGATCCCTGGTTTGGGAAGATCCCCTGACGAAGGGAAAGGCTACCCACTCCAGTATTCTGGCTAGAGAATTCCATGGACTGTATAGTCCACGAAGTCACGAAGCGTCGGATATGACTGAACGACTTTCACTTGCATAGACGTAAAGATTACTACTGGTGCTTCAATTATTAAATATTAGCAGTGCTGTAATTAGAACTGTTTTGATTGCTAATTTTGACTTAAGATTGAGTATTCAACTTGAACATTATAATACTTGAAATATGAATGTGAAATGTTAAGTATGAATTTTATTGAAATGTACGAAGTAGCCTTACTGAATATATGATGAGGTAAAAATTATCAGGCATACAAGAATATGCCTAATTTATGGACCGAAATTAAGGTTTATATTTTTAGTGGTGTCATGTTTGTTGTTAGGAATCTTAGACATGCTGATTTAAGGAGGATTTGGTGTAAAATCTGACCAGATACGCATATTAATGCTGTGTTTTTTATTTTATTACCTCATGGTTGATGAGGAAAGAAAATACGACCAAAATCTGTTCAAATTATAACAGGTTTCACATGACATTGATTATAGAAGACCTTATATAAGCAATAGTAAATGCATAATTTTGTAGCAGTACACAAGAATTTTGGTTCTATTGTAGATAGCTTTATCTTGAGTTCAAAAAGCATATAACGCTTCAGTATTCAAAGCACTATTTTAGACACTTATTATTAGTTCCAGTTGTTTTTAAAGTAGTTCAGTTTTTAAGTGTTTTCTGAATTTAAATCTGCCGTCCACAGTATTACTGCTGCTGCTACTGCTGCTGCTAAGTCGCTTCAGTCGTGTCCGACTCTGTGCGACCCCATAAACGGCCTCCCACCAGGCTCCCCCGTTCCTGGGATTCTCCAGGCAAGAACACCGGAGTGGGTTGCCATTTCCTTCTCCAATGCATGAAAGTGAAAGTGAAGTCGCTCAGTCGTGTCCGACTCTTAGGACTGCAACCTACGAGGCTCCTCCATCCATGGCATTTTCCAGGCAAGAGTGCTGGAGTGGGGTGCCATTGCCTTCTCTGACAGTACTACTAGAAGTTGTGAAACACCGAGTTCTAAACCTTTTTATACATAGATATATTTAACTTAGTAAAATGTAGGAATAAAAATACAGGAATAAAAATGTGCTCTCATCTGTAATAAAATTTAAAGTGGAAGGTAATGGATCCACTTATACCCTTTTATTTTGAAATAACCTTAGACTTACACATCCATACATTTTCGATGATCCTTCTCATTTTTCCAACCATATTGCTATAGTGCAGTCTGTCACTAAAATGAGTTGTTGCTAAAAAATCTCTTCTGATCTGCTAGCCATGTACCACAGTCAGTAACAACTGAACTAACAAGTCAGAAATTTAATGCTATGTAATTTAAGGGATACCTTAAAGGTCTAATGTGCTTTTTATAAGTGTGTTTTGATATTTTTTAAAATTAATATTTTTCACTGTTAAATTAGTTTTTAAAAATCAAAATTTATAAAATGTTCATTTTCACAACTTCATAAATTTTTACGTAATAAGTTGAAGTTTCAATTTAAGTATAGCTTGAACACAACTGACATTCTTTTAGATGAATGATTTTCATTTATATTTTGTTAAAATTGTGTTTCTTATTTTTCATTAATATTTCTATTTTGAAAGTCAGTAGGAGTTTGAAACTTGAAATTTTTGTTATTAAGATGCTTAACACTAATGAAGATACAGTTAACCATTTCAGGCTAAAGACTTGATTCAGATTGCTGCTTGAATATCTGTCTTGTGATTGGCTAACTCTCTTGGTCCTTCCACTTTGGTGGATTTTTTTTTTCTTTTTTTCTTGCTTTACTTTAAAATAGAAATGAAGAGAAATCTTTGAAAGTCCAAAGTTTGGGAAAAAAAGACTTATCTATGAAAGCTAGAGTCCACATAGGGTACAACAATTTTTAATCTACCCTTCCCACTTTTTATTTTTTATAAACATGGTATGCCATTCCCATGTTCAGGATCCTCCTTCCTTTAATCAGATTATTTGGGTCAACAGGGGAAGGAGAAAACCTTGTAAAACACATAGCATTGTGAATCCACAGCTGAAAGTGCCAGAGGACTAATTGAGTCTTGGACACTTCAATTGATAATATCAGCTTTGTCATAATGTATAGGACTGCTATGCCTCTTTGGAATTTTGGTAATTCTCAGATTCTGAAACATTTTGAAATGAGTATAAAAATACTGTATGCCTGCTTTAGATTTGATTTACGATTCTCTGGTTGAGGTTCTTGAATTCTGGCTCTTTTGTAAACATATTTGGCTAAATAAAGTATGATCTTCGTGTTAGAAAATGTGAATTAGATATATGTATATGTTACTTTTGTTTGGGAGACTTTAAGATAAGAACATACTCTTTTTAAAGAGAGTGGGATTGGTGACTCTCCAGTGTATCTTATACTTCTGTAATTTCAACTTTTTGTATTTTGATTGAGGTTTCTTGAAATGTACTAAATATAGCATACATTTTTACTATCTCTTTAGAAAAAAAGTCTTTAATGTGGGGTCTGGCCTATTATTTAAACATGGGACTCTAGATAATATCTTTAAAAATACAACTTCAGTGACATGGGCTAACCGAAGATATATATCTATAAAGTAATTGGGAGGGTGGGGTGGGTTGCAGAAATCAGCCATTTGGAGCAGGCTGTGCATTATACTAAAAAAAAACACAAAAAAACCTGTTTGGATAAAACAGAAGCAGAATCTGTATTTATCTGTTGTGCTTATAGGCAGTAAATTTCATGTGTAAGGTAACATATTAAACTAGAGTCTCTCTTTTCTCATCCTTTTTCTTGCAGCGTGTTTAAAAAATGGAAATCTCACACTTTCCTTTTCTCTACATTGTGTCAACATGATGGCATTAGTGTAGTGGGCCAGTATGATGTCCTGTGGGATCCGTTAAGGTCCCTCTAGAATAAATGATTGGAGAAGACAGTGGCACCCCACTCCAGTACTCTTGGCCTGGAAAATCCCATGGACGGAGGAGCCTGGTAGGCTGCAGTCCATGGGGTCACTAAGAGTCGGACACGACTGAGTGACTTCACTTTCACTTTTCTCTGGGAGAAGGAAATGTCAACCCACTCCAGTATTCTTGCCTGGAGAATCCCACGGACGGGGGAGCCTGGTGGGCTGCCGTCTATGGGGTCGCACAGAGTTGGACACGACTGAAGCGACTTAGCATAGCATAGCATAGAATAAATGATGGGCTTCCCTGGTGGCTCTGACTGTAAAGCATCCACCTGCAATGTGGGAGACCTGGGTTCAATCCCTGAGTTGGGAAGATCCCTTGGAAGAGGGCATGGAGAACCAACCAATTCTCCGGTATTCTTGCTTAGAGAATTCCCTGGATAGAGGAGCCTGGCAGGCTGTAGTCCATGGGGTCGCAAAGAGTCAGACAGGACTGAGCATCACACAGAATAAATGATGGAAGAGAGCCAGAGTTTATAAATCTCTTAGAGTTTGACTGTTTGGGTCCCAGGTCTTTAAATGACTAGTTTTATGACCTTAAGCAAGTTTATTTACTCTTAGTTTTCCAGTGTGTAAAATTTGAGGGATTTAAGGTCCGCTTGCAATTCTAATATTTTCTTACTGCAAAGTCTGCAGTGATGGTATAATGGCAAAACCTAGAATAAAACAGTCTTAAATCGAGAAATGTAGTTATATCATTTAAAATGCTCTTAATTTTAAAGGAATGATAGTAGAAAAAATTGTGTTTATTCAAGATGAAAGGCTGGTTAGCTAATCTTTAATGATTCTGATTGTCAAAGAGTATCATCTCTTTTATAAGAAACTATTAATAGTTTATTGGATTTATATCACATTAATAAAATATATTCCTAAAGTATAGTGTAAGATACACAGCTGGATGTACAGACTTAAGACTTTTCCTTGGATAAGGCTTTTTTTCTACTTCTGTCAGTTAATAAATATATGAGGCCAGTAAATTAGAAGAATCTGAAAAACATATAAAGAGAAATGAGACATTACCAGCCATGGTGAAATGAACATGGAAGGAGGAATCGAAGAAAAGATGAACAGCTTTTTACCTTTTCTGGAAATGGGGCTTTACATAGTAGCTGTATTATTTAAAACAAGAGTTCTTTAGGATACCAGTTATACCTGTTCTTCAAGTGTAAATACATTTTTAAAATTAATTGTTAGTACCCAAATAATATTAATGAGTAGATACTCTATTTTATTATAAAGATGACAGAATGTTTTAATCTGAATCAAAGATGAATAAGGATGACTATTTAAACCAGTATTGAATTCTGTTACTATCACTAGTCAGATTTGGGAAGATTTAAGTTGCTTTTTGATTATCTTTGGAAAGATAGCTGTTAATTAAACTTGAAAATATGTGAGAGTTGTGTCCTGGAAGAGGATAATAAGTGAGGTCATTTCATGAATGGGGCTCAAGTTGATAAAAGATTAGAGAGGAGGGTTGGAGGAAGTGGTGAGTTGAACCTAAGAAGGTGAAATTCAGTATGAGTCTAAAATCTGGTTACTTGTTACGGGATAAGGCAGATGTAAGCTTTTTGTTTTTTTTTGACAGTTTGCTTAATTTGAACTGTCAGTGTCATGCAGCTGTGTCAAACACTAATGTCTTTCTTTGCACTGGTGGCCTTTTCAGTTTCAAAGGAAAGAGGTTAGTGAGGAAGCTTGAAACTATCATAGAAGCAGTTGATACACTCATTTTCCAAATGGTTCTCTAGAAAGCTAATTACCAAGGAAAGTTAGAATATCATATTGAAATGTTTGGGAAACACAGAGTTAAAGCGGAAAGATTTGTTTTTATTAAAATTTTTGTGGCCTTAAATATGCTGCTGTTCATTGTGATGCTCCTAAGAGGGAAGTATAGTGATTCCCAGGTGTATTTAGGCATAAAACACATTTTTGAGGCCTGCTAATAGCTCCTGGAATAATCATTTTAGGAATATCATTTTAGAAAATGTTGGATTAAAGAAATTGAATCTGCCTGTGATGTAGAAGACGTGGGTTTGATCCCTGGGTCGGGAAGATCCCCTGGAGAAGGGCATGGCAACCCACTTCAGCATTCTTATCTGGAGAAGCCCATGGACAGAGGAGCCTGGTGAGCTACAGTCCATGGGGTCGCAAAGAGTAGCTCATGACTGAAGCAGTTTAGCACGCATGCACAATAACGTTTAGCCTGGAGAAGGAGAGAATCGTTTTTCAAAAGCAGTTGTATGAAAGGGGCATGTTCAGTTTGGCCAGAAGGATAAAGTCAGAACCTGTAGGTGAAAGTTACAAGGAAAAAGATAATGATTCATTAAAAAGACCTTTATTAAAGAATTAGCCCAAGTTATGTTGTTGTAAGGATTCAAAAATAAGATGGGTGACTGCTTTGCAGCAAAATTGGTTGAATTAAATGATTTTAAGATCTCTAATTAAAGTTTGAAGTTGTTTTATTAGGAGTTTTCCAAAAAGTTTCCATTGATGGATTCCCTCCCCCAAGTTTATACAGTATTTTTAAAAAATCACACTGTAGTTTTAATTGGTTTGTTATTTTAAACATTTTTAAAAAACTTATTGTGAAAAAAATTTGGATTCAGGTTATATGATCTCAGGTAAATTATGTTACTTTCTGGACATCTCAGATTTTTAAATAAGTAATATGAGGGTAATATAAAGTAGGGGTTTAGGAATCCCATATTTAGGCAGATGGGTCTCTAATTTGCATGTCTACCCTACCAAGCACTATCAATTTATAGGCACTATGACTTTTACCTCTCTTATTCTCAGCTTATTTATTTTTAAAATGGAAAATAATATCTTAGAGGGTAAGTACTAAATGAGATGGTGTGCGTAACATGCTTGTCATCATGCAGAGTATAAATGTGCTAAATAAATGAATGCAGAAATAAGTGTACAGTGAAATTTCAGAAATTAGTGAAGGTAGAAGTGTAAAATGATTTGTCAAAGATCTGTTGACTGAGAACTAGAACCCATGCCCCTTATGTTTAGTTAGACCACAATGTATCTTCCTTCTGTCTCTTTCTTTGAGCAGCAAGCTAGTGAATGTGCCAGGGAATGTACACTGTGATAGGGATTTGGGAATAAAAGACCAGACTCTGCTTAAGGTCTGTCAGGGGTTGGGGAATGAGGGGCAGCAGGGACCGACAGTCCCCCACTCTGAGATGGTAGCAGTACAAAAGGATACAGCATCTAATTTAGCATGGAGAAGGGATGGTTTGTTTTTGTTTGTTGGTTTTTTTTTTTTTTGGAAAATATTAAGTTTGGGAAAGGCAAAGAAAGCAAGAGAGGACTGTGGAGCAGCCTATGCAGAGGCTGGTGTATGAGAACATGGTGCATTTGCAGTATTGCAACTAGATAAGCTTTGTTGTTGACATACAGGAAGCGAAGTTTGAGAGAGAGAGGCTGGGGCAGGTGAGGAAAGGACCTTTATGATGCTTTTATTTATTTTTTTTTTAAATTTTATTTTATTTTTAAACTTTACATAACTGTATTAGATTTGCCAAATATCAAAATGAATCCGCCACAGGTTTACATGTGTTCCCCATCCTGAACCCTCCTCCCTCCCCATTCCATCCCTCTGGGTCGTCCCAGTGCACCAGCCCCAAGCATCCAGTATCGTGCATCGAACCTGGACTGGCAACTCATTTCATACATGATATTTTACATGTTTCAATGCCATTCTCCCAAATCTTCCCACCCTCTCCCTCTCCCACAGAGTCCATAAGACTATTCTATACATCAGTGTCTCTTTTGCTGTCTCGTACACAGGGTTATTGTTACCATCTTTCTAAATTCCATATATATGCGTTAGTATACTGTATTGGTGTTTTTCTTTCTGGCTTACTTCACTCTGTATAATAGGCTCCAGTTTCATCCACCTCATTAGAACTGATTCAAATGTATTCGATGCTTTTAAAAGAGAGTTTAGATTTTATCTTTAAAGAACAGTGGAGAATCCCTGAAAAGACCTTTTGCTTTTAGTAAAAGTAGCATATGCTCTTGATAGTCACAGAAAAGCGACAAGTTAAGGTCCCTTAACTCTTAGTCCTACTTACAGATGATAACTACTGTTAAAGTTCCCTGTAAATTTTTCCAAATCGTGTGTCTTTAATTTTTGTATTCACGAACATCTGTTGGTGTATAGATATATATCTTTAAACAAAACACACAGTTGATACGTAGTCAGTATATTGTTTTCCAACTTATTCTCATGTGATGTTTCTTTTAAATATTTTTCAATATCAGAACACACAAATCTATGACATTCTTTAATAGCTGCATAACATTCCATTATGTAGTTGTACCATAATTTTAAAATCAGTCCTCTATTGGTAGACAACTAGAAATTTTTTAGACTTTTTATTTTGAACACAGTGTTTCAGTGAACATGCTTGTGTTTATATCTTTATATACTTGTACAACTATATCCGTAGGTTAATTTCTTAGTAATTACTGAGTATATATACATTTTAGAATTTAATAAGATTACCAAATTTTCCTTTAAAAATCATTCTAATTTAATGCCTAGAGTGTATAAAATCATGTGTTTTTTTTTGTTTTTTTTTTTTTTTTGTTTTCTGTTAGCATCTTCATCCAGCAAAGAATTACTAAGAACCTACTGTGTACCAAGCACTGTGTTGGATAATAGGGAAAGTGTTCAAGGCAGATAGGAATCTCTGCTTTTATGCATCTCAGAGTTTAAGCCACAGAATGTCTGCAGGTATTTTGTTTGGTTTCTACAGTTTTTGTTATTATTTTTATAGTTGAATTAATTTCCAGGGTTTTCTTTTTTTTTTTAACCCTGCAACATTTTGTTTTCGAGAAACCATGAACCTCTTGTAGAGATCAGTTCAGTTCAGTTCAGTCACTCAGTCATGTCCAACTCTTTGTGACCCCATGAATCACAGCACACCAGGCCTCCCTGTCCATCACCAACTCCCGGAGTCTACTCAAACTCATGTCCTTTGAGTTGGTGATGCCATCCAGCCATCTCATCCTCTGTTGTTCCCTTTTCCTCCTGCCCCCAATCCCTCCCTGCATCAGAATCTTTTCCAGTGAGTCAACTCTTCGCATGAGGTGGCCAAAGTATTGGAGTTTCAGCTTTAGCATACGTCTTTCCAGTGAATACCCAGGACTGATTTCCTTTAGAATGGACTGGTTGGATCTCCTTGCAGTCCAGGGGACTCTCAAGAGTCTTCTCCAACACCACAGTTCAAAAACATCAATTCTTCGGTGCTCAGCTATCTTCACAGTCCAACTCTCACATCCATACATGACTACTGGAAAAACCATAGCCTTAACTAGATGGACCTTTGTTGGCAAAGTAATGTCTCTGCTTTTTAATATGCTATATAGGTTGGTTATAACTTTCCTTCCAAAGAGAAAGCGTCTTTTAATTTCATAGCTGCAATCACCATCTGCAATGATTTTGGAGCCCCCAAAATAAAGTCGGACACTGTTTCCACTGTTTCCCCATCTGTTTCCCATGAAGTGATGGGACCAGATGCCATGATCTTCGTTTTCTGAATGTTGAACTTTAAGCCAACTTTTTCACTCTCCTCTTTCACTTTTATCAAGAGGCTTTTTAGTTCCTCTTCACTTTGTGCCATAAAGGTGGTGTCATCTGCATATCTGAGGCAAAAAAAAAAAAAAAAAAAAATTGCAGGCTTAAAACATAGAAGGAAGTTGACTGCCTGATGATGATATTACTCTTTCCTGGATTGTAGGTCCTTTTAAAAAGGCAGAGTCTATGCTTGAACTCTCTTTGTATTAAATTTTGGAAGGAATATTAAAAGCCACATGGTCCAGCAATGCCCCCTTTGCTTGAATCTCTCCAGCATGTCCAGCCTGTATTTGAATACTTCAGTTAGGCAGGAAGACATCTTCTGGTCAGCTGTTTCCAACTTTGTGCAGTTCTGTCTGCTTGGCAGAAAGTCCCACTGAGTTAATCTGTCCTCTGCTGTCCACCTGAGTTGTGGTCCTGCCCCTCAGGGTCATCCACATGACTGAAAATCCAGAAAAATGCTTGGTCATAGAAAACATTCAGTAAATGTGTAGAAACTTGAACTGAATTGTGAGAGTTTGACTCATTAATTTTTTGAGTTGGAATTTGGATAACATATACCCTAGATTAAGTTTGAACATAATATTCTACCAGATTACATTTTAATCATGCCATTTTTATGCTGTATTTGCAAATGTAAATGGATGACATTATGTAGTTTTATAGTTTTAATATGTTAATGCAGCTCCTTGACTCAAATTTTAAGAATTGAGAGATTTTACATATGAATCTGCAGATTTCCGGCTTCTCCTGAAACCTTGGAAAATTTAGCATAACTGGGCAAACTGGGGATTTCCTCACAGTAACAGTTTGCTAGAATTGAGTATCCACTGCCTTTTCCCAGTGTCTTTCTTGTTAAACACAGTCCACAGCACTTGTCAGAATCCTGTGGTTTTGCCTTTTGTTTTCACTCATGTAACATTCGTTGCCATGGCCTTATAGGCATTTAAGTTGGTCATTTAGTGGATATTCAAACTTAGCAGGCCCAGAACTGAACTCTGCTCTTTCCCCTAAGTATAAGTTCTAAGTTCTATCTCAGCCTTCCTTACTTCCTTGCTGCTTGTTGCTCAGGTCAAAACTTTGGTGTTATCCTTGACATCTCTGTTTATCTCATATCCAGTCTGTCAGAAAGCTATTGGACGTACCTTCTAATTATATCTCATATCGGAGACTCCCCTCCACCTCTACCTTTCTGGTCCATGGCACCATCATCTCACCTGAATTTTAGTCTTGGTTTTTGTTGGTCTCCTTGCTTCCACCTTTGCTCTTCTACAGACTTCACAATACAACAGGCAGATAGTCCTTTGAAAATGAAGGATCATATTACTCTTGTGCTCAGAATCTCCAGTGGCCCCACATTTACTCCGAATCAATGCTGAGGACCTTCAGCACCTGACTTAGAAGATTTGTGAGATGTGGCAGCTTGTTACCTTGCTGACTTCATCTCCTGCTGTTCTCTTCTTGGCTTTACCATACTGGCCCCCATGCTCACCTCATATATGCCATGCACACTTCTATTCTTGGTCTTCTGTCCTCATTTTTCCTTTTGTGTTGTTCTTCCCAAATAACTGCAATGGCCAGGCTCCTCAGTTCTTTGCTCAAATGTTATCTTCTCAGGAACTTATCTGATTAAAATTGTACACTGTCTTCTGCACACCTCTTCCCCAACCATGTACCTGTTCATTTTCCTCCTCCTGTTATCTTTTAACATATTATTTACATATTACTTGTATTATCATTTGTTTCTCTTCTTGGAGTATAAGCTGTGCAAGGGAGCAGTTTTGATTTTTACCTTACTGATGTATCCCAGACTTAATGAATAGTGTCTGGCACACAGTTTGTCCTTAATAAACATTCATTGAATAAATGAATAAGTGAATTCATGTTTGTAGACCTTGGTCAGCAGTTTGTTTTTTTATTGTTTTATTAATTTATTATACAATAGTATTATTTTCCTAAAAGTTAACATTAAGTATATATATTATTGTATTAATTAGATAATAAATTTATAGTGCTTATATGCAAACTACTATTTTAAGCCCTTTATGCTTAATCCTGTCAGCAATCTTATGAAATAGAAACTGTTATTTTCTACTTTTAGAGACAAACAGAGGCCAAACTTGCCCAAAGCCATAGCTAATATCGGGAGGAACCAGAGATCACATTTAAGCAATCATTTAGGTACCTGAGTTTGCTCTTAATTATGATACCATGTTGCTCTTTCTATTTTAAGAAAATTAGGTTTTTATTATGTTGTGTTGCAGATCATTCCCCCCCCCCCCCCCCGTTTGTAATTTTCTGCCTTCAAAATAGTTGATACTTAGGTAGTAAAAATGAAATGAAAGTCGCTTAGTCGTGTCCAACTCTGCGACCCCATGGACTCTACGGGCCAGAATATGGGAGTGGGTAGCCTTTCCCTTCTCCAGGAGATACTCCCAACCCAGGGTTCAAACCCAGGTCTCCCACATTGCAAGCAGATTCTTTACCATTGGAACCACCAGGGTAGTAAAAGTAATTTAGTACTATTTTTCTTTGAGTTTTTTTTGTTTATTTCTTAGAAGAGCCTTCTCGATTCTAAGATAAAGTAAATTCACTCATTTCCCCTTTAGTTTTGATCTGTAGAAGCTTAAAGTAGTCAGGTACATATTTTTATGTCATCTTGACAGCACTGAGATTTTGTCCGAAAGGGACAAAATCTCTGGAACAATGGTTAGGAACCTCGCATAGTCAGCTCTTTGTATCCATGGTTCCACAACTGCAAATTCAACCAACCTTTGATCAAAAATGTTTGAAAAATAGTTCCAGAAGGTTCCTCAGACTTGAATTTGACACACATAGTGGCATATATAGCATTTGCATTGTACTTACAACTCTTTACATTATGTTTATATTGTATTGTAAGTAATCTATAGAGATGGTTTAAGTATATGGGAAGATATGCAAAGGTTAGCAGCAGCAGCAGCATAGGTTATAGGCAAATGACTATGCTATTTTATGTGAGGTTTGAGCATATGTGGGTTTTGGGGTCCTTGGGAGTTGTAGAATCATCCCCTGTGGATGCTGAGTGATGAAAAATGACTATGCTGATTCAGGTAAGATATAATTGAGAACAGGCTGTGGGATATACAGGAAAAGATTGATTTCAAGAAATATTTAGAAGGGAAAATATGCAGGTTTTTGTGGCTGATTAGCTGAGTCAAAGGAAGGCCTCAGGATTAAGTTCCCGGGTTTCTGGTTGTGACAGTTTGGAGAAGGAGTAATAAATAATCCTTGTGGTGCCATTATCGGCTGGCCAGATGAATTGATGGAGATAAGGTAAAATAGGAAGGAACAGGTTTGGAAGATAAAATGACATTCAGTTTTAAATCGGTTGAATTCAAGATGCCAGTTAAAAATCTCATTCTTAGTGCTTGCTAGGCAAACTCAGTAGGCAATTAGATAATGACTGGTAGCTTAATACAGAGCCTTGGACTGCTGCATTTAGCTGTGAGGGTGCGTGAGCTTCTTTCCTTCTATGTTGTCTTCAGAAGTGTATCATTAACGCAACTGGATAGCTTGGGAGGAACCGTAAAAAGACTTTGTGGGTGTGGTGTATATGATAATGGATGTTTGTAGCTATATTTCTCATCACTCCGAAGAAAACTCAGATATTTTAGAACTAAGAAGGACTTTCTCAGGTCACCTAATTTTAGCTATATCATTTTAGAATTTCTGAATACTTTGTTACTATTTCTGCTGGCTCTTTTCTCCTCTAACTCCTTTCACTTACTCCTGTTTTTCCACTTTTGTTTTTGTTGTTCCTTTGTCTTTTTCACTTTTGCATCCCTTTCATTGTAGCTTATGCCTTATAAAGGTACTGCTTAACTGACTAGAGACATTAAAAGAGGCTTCCAGTTTCCCCTGTAGGGAAGAACTTTGGGGCCAAGGCTTCAGTGATCTCTGAACATAGCAGCCACAACTATTCTTGGTTTTTTGCACCTAGAGAAAAGCTTCATAGGTTCCTCCTGGAGCTCTGTGTCATAAACACTTCTCTTAAACTTTGCTTTAGGAACTGCAACCATGAGTGAAGAAACTATGGATGGAACAAATGGATGCAACAAAGTACGGACTGGTACTCAGAATGAAGCAGCATTGCTTGCTTTGATGGAAAAGACTGGATACAACATGGTTCAAGAAAATGGGCAAAGGAAGTTTGGTGGTCCACCTCCAGGTGTGGATTTTTTTATGTTCAAAAAATTGGATGTTTAATGCAGTCATTTACATTAGATATATATCTCCACAAGTATCCCAACAAATAGCTCTTTCCTTGAAACCACTTTAAGACCTCAGCAGTCATGTTTACTGTTGTGAAGGAAAAGAGGTAGATTATATTTGTTATGCGTGTCTTTCCCTGAACATTCTACTGTTGATTTAAGTAGCAGTTAAGAAATAAGTCAGGATTAGGTCAGTGGGGAAAGTGGGCTCTAGCTATGAAAGGGGAGGGCATTTGGGGAGGAATCAGAAAGAGTAACAAGTAGAGGAGTGGTGTTTATACTAGATGCAAGCAGATTATTAGATATAATGTTTTGCCTTTCTACCAATAGCCAGTACAGTTTCCTTGCTCAAAACCCTCCAGTTAACTTTCTGTGAGACAGAATCGTAGCCTCTAATGGCAGTGCCGGCTGCTTTGCCTGTCATTTAACTCCTCCCTCAAGTATGCGTTTCCCATACAGACCTGCTTGCTGTGTGCTGTTCTAATATAACTAATATAAAAAGCACTTGCTTTTCCTTTTTTATGCTATATTCTCAAGGCTCATTCCTTCATTTTATTCAGGTCTCTGCTTAAACCTCATGTGCTTAGAAAAGATGTACCCGATTACCAAAATTATCAACCCTTCTGTGGCTTTATTTTGCTTCATAGCACTCACTACTCAATGTCTTCTTTTCCTATTGAATATAAGCTTCATGAAGGAAGGAGGTTTCTAGTTTGTTCATTTTTGTATCCCTAAGATGTATAATAGTGCATGGCATATAGAAGGCTCACAGTAAACCTGTGGAATGAATTATTGAATAGTAAACATAAATACCTTATTAGAATTTGTCTATTTTTGTCTTTCAGGTTGGGAAGGTCCACCTCCACCTCGAGGCTGTGAAGTTTTTGTAGGAAAAATACCTCGTGATATGTATGAAGATGAGTTAGTTCCTGTATTTGAAAGAGCTGGGAAAATATATGAATTTCGACTTATGATGGAATTTAGTGGTGAAAATCGAGGTTATGCTTTTGTGATGTATACTACAAAAGAAGAAGCCCAGTTAGCCATTAGAATTCTTAATAATTATGAAATTAGACCAGGGAAATTTATTGGTGTGTGTGTAAGCTTGGATAATTGCAGATTATTTATTGGAGCTATTCCAAAAGAAAAGAAGAAAGAAGAAATCTTGGATGAAATGAAGAAAGTTACAGAAGGAGTTGTAGATGTCATTGTTTACCCAAGTGCAACTGATAAGACCAAAAATCGTGGTTTTGCATTTGTGGAATATGAATCTCACAGAGCTGCTGCAATGGCTAGGAGAAAACTAATTCCAGGTAAATTTATCCTTTTTCAAAGGTTATTTTTCTATGTTAACCTTACTATACATTTGAAAAAATAGCAGTACCTCGTAGATCAACTTACTAAGATATGTAGTGCCCTTGAAGAGGAATAGAAATTAAGAAAGTAAAACAAATGATTCTAAAAGAATATGATCCTATAAAATGAGTCATTTATAACAGTTTACTGATTTACAGAATGTATACAGTTTTGTTTAGCTGTTAGTTGTTGTTTGATAAAAATAAAAAGGACAGTACCTAATCCTTCTAATAAAGGTCTGTCTTTGAATTGTATTTGTTCTTTTGACTCGCAGAATTAATTTCACTGTAAGTCTGTCTCAGTTCACCTTAGTAAAAACTTGTGTGAATAGGAAACTAATACTTTACCAAATACATTATATGTATTTGAGTTTCTGTTTCTTTGGAGAAACAGTTTTACTTATTTTTGATTTTGATTTATTTTAATTGTCTTCAAATTAATTTATTCTTTTACAGGAACCTTCCAACTGTGGGGCCATACCATTCAGGTGGATTGGGCTGACCCAGAGAAAGAGGTTGATGAGGAAACCATGCAGAGAGTTAAAGTTCTCTATGTACGAAATTTAATGATCTCAACTACTGAGGAAACAATTAAAGCAGAATTCAATAAATTCAAACCTGGTACAGTTGAGCGAGTAAAGAAACTTAGAGATTATGCTTTTGTTCATTTTTTCAACCGAGAAGATGCAGTGGCTGCCATGTCAGTAATGAATGGGAAATGCATTGATGGAGCAAGTATTGAGGTAACACTGGCAAAACCTGTAAATAAAGAAAACACTTGGAGACAGCATCTTAATGGTCAGATTAGCCCCAATTCTGAAAACCTGATTGTGTTTGCTAACAAAGAAGAGAGTCACCCCAAAATTCTAGGAAAGCCGTCAACTCTTCCAGTTCGTCTCAATGGCCAGCATAGCCCGAGCCCCCCTGAAATTGAAAGATGCACTTACCCGTTTTTTCCTGGAACAAAGCTTACTCCAATTAGTATGTATTCTTTAAAATCCAATCATTTCAATTCTGCAGTAATGCATTTGGATTATTACTGCAACAAAAATAATTGGGCACCACCAGAATATTATTTATATTCAACAACAAGTCAAGATGGGAAAGTACTCTTGGTATATAAAATCATTATTCCTGCTATTGCAAATGGATCCCAGAGTTACTTCATGCCAGACAAACTCTGTACTACGTTAGAAGATGCAAAGGAACTGGCAGCCCAGTTTACATTACTTCATTTGGGTAAGTTTATAAGTACTTTAAACAATAGAGTAGAATATGAAATTAGAAAGTATTATTATAGATTATTTATAAATTTGTTTGAACTCAACATTAGTGGTGAGTAACATAAATTTTACCTCAGTTTTGTGAACTCATGCTAAATTTTATTGAGACTTCTGCTTGGTCTTCCTATATTTAGCTTTTTATTTATTATTTACTGGGGGGAACATTTGGTTTTGATTTATTGAGAGTTCACTATCTTAATTTATCAATTTACTGTTTTTGTAGTGACTACTCCTCATTTGAAATAATTTCTTTATAAGTTGCAGTATTTATTACTTAAACCAGTTTATAAGAATGTTTCTATATCCTTGGTGAAGTCTACATGATAATTTTTTTTGAGAGCAGGCTTAGGCTTAAAATCAGAAGCATTTCAGATGGGTCATGTGTAGACACACCTTATGCTCACCAATCTGGAAATCTGTCATTATTAACTCATGAAAAACAAGAAGCATCATTAAGAGATGTTTATGACCATTCTCTTTAATTTCATGGTTTTAAAAAAGTTTCTCTAAAGCATTTGAGGGATAATTAAGACACGCTTTGGGCCATATGCTAACCAAATATTTGGCCTTGTGAGGAAAGAGATGTAATGTCACTCTGGTGTCTGCCTTCTGCTGTTTTTACTGTTCTGTGTTAGTCTCTCCAGACTGTCCTCCCCTTGCAGTAGTTTGTTTCATTTTTTAATGCAGCTATAGATTTCAGTTGGTTATTACTTTGTGTTTAAAATGATATTTATTAGAAGAATACTGGCTTATTGAAAGTTACAATAGAATGGAAAGGTCTCCTACTAAGGGTTATAATTGTTCTTGATTATAATTGTCAGTCATAGCTTAAAATTTATTTGTTATATAGTTGTAGAATCATATTACTGAATATTGCATCTGTTTAAAATTTATATTCTCAAATTTGTTAAGGAGAGGAAATTAAAAAGGAAAATCATTGTTAAAGGGAGAATAATTTTTGTACCTCATTACAGACTTGCTTATGTATCATGGCCACTCCCATGGTATTACAGATATTTTTAGGAGATTCTGATTTGGAGGTGGAGTCAGAAGTTTAGGGCTGAAGGGAGGTTCCCTACAAGAAACTTTTCAGCAGTGTTCTCAAGTATTAGTTTGGAATTTGGAAATTTTACGATCATCTAAGTTAAGTCTTAGATGTGATTTCAGTTAATGTACAAAACATTGGGTTGGCCAGAAAGTTTGCGTTTTTCTGTATGATGATACATATATGTGTGCTAAAGTCACTGCAGTCGTGTCTGACTCTTTGCAACCCCATGGACTGTAGCCTACCAGGCTCCTCTGCCCATGGGATTCTCCAGGCAAGAATGCTGGAGTGGGTTGCCATGTCCTCCTCCAGAGGATCTTCCCAACCCAGGGGATGAACCTGCGTCTCTTTATGTTTCCTGCATCGGCAGGTGGGTTCTTTTACCACTAGTGCCACCTGGGAAGCCTGTATGAGGATAGAGAAAAACTGAAACGAACTTTTTGGTCAACTCAATAGACTCCTTCAGGTTTTCTTTTAATAAAGACAGTCTGAGTTAAAGATCAAATTAGGTGGATAGCAAATGATTAACAGTGTTCTTAGAGAAAATGGATCAAATTATTCTTTCAAAGTGGAATGTTTGGCATTCAGTTGCTGAGCAAGATACTTGTGCTTGAAACATATTTTATTTCTATATCTGTTCATTTCTTTAAAAATTTAAATTTGCAAGATTCTTAAAACATTTTTTTTTTAGTTTGTCAGATTTTCTATTTAGACATAGTTGACCCATCTACTTGTAAATTCCATTATTAAGATGTTTTTCACTTGAGTCCTAGGGCAATAGTTAACTCCTATTCACCTGTAGTTCCCAAAGACAACCCCTGTTGAGTTATAGTATTTCCAACTTGATTATGTTCATTAGGGATACAGTTAGTGTCAAGGAATGAAGTTCTTAGAGGGCACAGACAATTTGCTTTAGTCTTCTGTTACAGATTTTATCAACATATATCAAAACTGCTTATAATGAAAAATTGAACAGTTTCTGTTTTATTTTATTTTTCAGTTTCAGTTCATCATCAGAGACAAAAGCCAAGATCCAAATGCAAGCCAAATTTTGAATTTCATACACAAGGCTAGAGGCCTTGTCCATAGATGGTAGCACACAAACTGTGATTGACTAGAAATACGAATGAAGGCTGAGTTAAGAGGCAGCTAAGCAGGAGAAGAGAATTCAAGGAAGTGGAAGAATCAGAAATCAGAAGTCTAGAAATCTTTAATAAGAAAACAAACATCAGACCTTCAGAGGCCTTTAAAGTAGGCAGCTGGACAGTGACACATTGCCACAAGGCAGGTTAGGGATAGGTTGGATTGTTGGCAGTGCTTTGGCATGCTTGTTCCTTCTGTTACCAGTGGATCCTTTGGGCTTTAATGAGCTGTGCCTTTTTATGTGCGGTTTCCTTTAAATAAAGGTTGCAGGGTTTCACTGGGTGGCTCAGGGTTGAGATCAGTTGGTGATAGTGTTGTGTTTTTGGAGGGGAAGAGGTGCTGTGTTACTGATGTCCTGCATGTTTCAAGCATTAGATTGTTCCAAGATCTTGAGAGGTTGCTACTGGTTCCTGGAATTCCTCGAATGTGAATAAAAGTGAAAGTCGCTCAGTCCTATCCGACTCTGTGACTCCATGGACTATACATATGCAGTCCATGGAATTCTCTAGGCCAGACTACTGGAGTGGGTAGCCTTTCCCTTCTACAGGGTATCTTCCAAACCCAGGGATTGAACCCAGGTCTCCCACATTGCAGGCAGATGCTTTACTATCTGAGCCACAAGGGAATCCCAAGAATATTGGAGTGGGTAGCCTATCCCTTCTCCAGTGGATCTTCCCAACTCAGGAACCGAACCGGGGTCTCCTGCATTGCAGGTGAATTCTTTACCAACTGAGCTATCAGGGAAGCCCCCTCAAATATATTTCATTAAATATGAAATCATATTTTGGCTCTATTTTCTTGAAGAATTTGAGTCTAATTTCCTAGGTAGTGAATTTAACTGCTATTAATATTTTAAGATGTTTTCTTTAGGTGTAGCACTTTTATTTGCTTTGACACTCTTCTCTTGCAGTTTTGATGCTATTCTGATGCTATTAAATCTTACCTTAATGATCTTTGTCTGTTCTATGCTATATAAACAGTCATTTGCCTTTTTGTCTCAGCTCTTTAACAGTATGCTTTCACTATCCACATTTGTTTTAGCTTCACTATGCCTGTTTTTCAAGCCTGAAAAATAAAAGAGAAAAAAAAATAGATTTCATTTAGTTAAATGATGATTATTGGTGTTGAGGGACATAGAAGTTTTTTCAAGGGAGAGCAGGCATTATATAAGTGCCAAATCAGAGTACTTCTGGTGACCATTTAGTGCTCTTACTAGAATCCAAAATATTCTTGTTGCATAGTAATGTAAAATGAATTTTAAAAATATTCTGTTTTTTTTTTTTTGTTTCCATTTATAGTAAGCTTTATTTTAAGCAAAATAATTTATGAAAAGCTGGAAGCTGGGGTTCTTGCCAAAATTGAACCCTTATTATTATTATTTTTTACTTCAAAGATAGAGACTGTCTTCATCTTCAGGATGTCAGAGAGTAACCTCCCTGGGAACTCAATACCCAACCAACAAGATAAGAAATTATCTATCACTTGATTATTCAACATTAGGAAGCTGTAATAAATGGGATACTCAGTGGGTTTAAGGGCTTCCCTGGTGGCTCAGCAGTAAGGACTCTGCCTGCAATGCAGGAGTTGCAGGTTCAGTCCCTAGGTTCGGAAGATCCCCTGGAGAAGAAAATGGCAACCCACTCCAGTATTTTTGCCTGGAAAATTCCAGGGACAGAAGAACCTGGCAGGCTACAGCCCATGGGGTTGCAAAGAATTGTACGCGAACTAGCAACTAGACCACCACACCACTATCAGTGGGTTTTATGGGTAGAATACAGACTTGGGGGCTAGGAGATAGGTTCTGTACTAAATATTTGATGTATGGAAACATCTCAGGTCATTCCATATCACATCTTTTTACATAGGCCTTTTCTGTCTCATAATTTTTATCTGTTTAATAATTGACCAGACTATCAGTGTGACTAATCCTGCTTTTCCTAAAACTTTGCCTCTGTCTTGAATCTTCCAATATTGCCATGGCTTTTCTCTGGAGTAGTCTTCACTATTGAGGAGACAGAACTTGAGGAGATAAAGAAAAGTCCTAGTTTTGTAAGAAGAAAAGTCCTGGAGAAAACTTACTGGAAGGAGGGAGGTAGCCTCAGTGTTTGATGATAATTGATTCTGTTAAATAATTTACTAACAAGTAACTGTAGGCAAGACATTTCTCATTTTTGTGTGTGTTCATTCCTGATGCAAATGGTAGTTTTTTTACTTGAATTACACCTAAAACTCTTAAAAAAGCAGGAGTGAAGAACCTGTCACAAACCAGCTTGTTTGTGACAGTGATTTAATTTTGTCTGAAATTTTGCACTGTTGCTATGACTGATAAAATTTAATTAAAGAACAAGCTTTTTTGAATGCCTCTTTTGTGTGAATTGTACTTTACTAAGCAATCTGGACCTAAAGGTAAATAAAATACTGTTCTGGCTCTTAAGGAGTCAGATCTGCTGAAGAAGGCAGAGGTGTGAACTCTATGCATAGTTAATTTGGGAACACAGAGATGTGCTTTGGTGATTTCAGTCAGATTTTTAGAATTAGAAAATATGTGGACTTTAGTTAATGTAAATTTCATCAGTTCTATTTTTTGGAACTTTGTGGATATTTTCTTTCTTTTTTAGTACAGCTATGTTGATTGTGCTTGCTTTTGCTTTTTCTCTGTGCAAGTAATGTTTTTCTTAGATGAATCCATTTTGATTTGTGTGGACCATTTTATGTGAGAATGTTCATCTTTTTTTTATATATTCTGTACTTTTTTTCAGCATTCATTTTGCGGCTGACCTGCATGTTGCTTCTCATATTTGACTTTGTAATGGCATACATCACCAGAATCTATTTTTTTCTGGTCATTGAGTGCTAAAATATTAAATATATATTCTAAGCATGTGGCCATTATATTTGCTATCCCTTTAATATCATTAAAAGATTAGGGGATTTGGTTTTTATTTCTGTTGTCACTTGTAACTTGGTTGAAACTTATGAAATAGAAGACACAGTAAGATGAAGAAATACTATTCTGAGAAGTTTTCATCTGAAAAATAATTGGTGCTATTCTTTATGAGCTATTATTATTTCCAGATTGATGGGCAGAAATTCAAAAATAAAATTTTAACTTAAAAAATTTGCCAATAAATTGCTTTGAAACAAAGAGAAACTTCTCTATTTTTTTAAATTTAAGAAATTTTAGGAGAAATGATCGGAGGAGCTTGGTGGGCTACAGTCCATGGGGTCGCTGGGAATTGGACACGACTGAGCAACTTCTCTTTCACTTTTCACTTTCATGCATTGGAGAAGGAGGTGGCAACCCACTCCAGTGTTCTTGCCTGGAGAATCCCAGGGACGGGGGAGCCGGGTGGGCTGCCGTCTATGGGGTCGCACAGAGTTGGACACGACTGAAGTGACTTAGAAACAGCAGCAGCAAACTAAATATAATAAAATGTTTATAGTGAAATTTTAAAATTAAATAACTAGAAAAATTAACACTTTTAGAAAGTTAATATTTTCTTTCCAGTTTTAATTATGGTTCTAACTTTTATACTATTTCAAACTTATATTTTAAAGAACAAAATAATTTTCTGAATTTGCTTTAAAATTCACCTAGTTAAGTGGGATGATCACCAACATTTTACACATTAATTTGTTTTCATATGACCAAGTGATGAGATGAGAATTCCATTAACTCAACTATGTGTCTTTGGACCTCTGAGAGGGCCCCGTGTTTGTGAAAATGTGTTTTTATTCCTCTTGAAACCTAGTTTTTTTCCCCCCCCCCAGAAGATCATCGTTTGAGATTACTCATAATTTTTATCTTACTAACACTTGTTTTAACAGACCATAATTTTTATGAAGTTGCTTCTGTGACAGAAGCTTAATAATGAGTAATCAAGTAAAAGAAGCTATAGTCTCAGCTGCTGACAAAATGTGACCATGAAATCATCCACCTTTGTGGACCTCGGTGCCTTCATCTCTAAAATATCAGGGTTTTACTTGGTGACTTCTAAGGAGATCACCTCCCCCAAATTTATGGTTTTGTTTAAAATATGATAAAAACTCTGTAAAGAACCAAAAAACAATATTTGAGTTTTTCTTATGCATACTGAGATAGAATTCAAATAGTTTAAAATCAAGAGCTGCTTTTGTCAGAATTAACCCTTTTCTCAGTTTAATGCTCCTTTTTTCATATAATTCAAACTTATGTTTGTCTGCTTCACAGCATAACAACTAGATTTAGAAAATGAGTTACCTATTTCATTTTCATGATGACAAGTAATTATTTTTTCTTTCCATGCATTTGTCAATTAATTATAATCAAAACCAAGATTTTATAAAACAACCTAATTAGCAATTTGGAAATTGGTTTTTGTACCAGCGAATCTAGGAAATGAATGATGTATATTAAAACCAGTATTTATTCCATAGTTATATTATTAGCTGACAAATGTGATCGTGTGATTTCATTTATTTTATACATTTATTTAGTCATGCTTGATCATTTGTCCTACAGTTTCTAAAATTCTTTTTCTAATATACTAGTTTTAATAGTAGCTACTGCTTTTTAATTTATAAACTTAATGTATGATATTTAATACTAAAAAACCTATGGTTTGTAAATTTTCTTCTAGTGTTAAAGTCCACAGTAAATTTTGCATATGTATGTTCTTAGATGTCAGCAGCAACTCAAAATTTTACCACATGGTATCTCCTAAATATATTTTTCAGTGTGGCTTTAAAAGGAATTTCAGTGTTGTATTGATTTTTTTCTCTCCTCTAAGCTTCTAAACCCTCTGAAATAAGTAAGCTTTATACATATTTTGGAAGGTTTAGAATAGTGAAACTCTGTGTAGAAGCTGCACTATTGTGCCTTTATTTCTGCTTCCTACTTAGTATTTAGTAGACAGTAACCTGGAGAAGGCAATGGCAAGCCACTCCAGTACTCTTGCCTAGAAAATCCCATGGATGGAGGAGCCTGGTAGGCTGCAGTCCATGGGGTCGCTAAGAGTCCCACGACTGAGCGACTTCACTTTCACTTTTCACGCAATGGAGAAGGAAATAGCAACCCACTCCAGTGTTCTTGCCTGGAGAATCCCAGGAATGGCAGAGCCTGGTGGGCTGCCATCTATGGGGTCGCACAGAGTCGGACACTACCGAAGTGACTTAGCAGCAGCAGACAGTAATTTACTGATGCTGTAAAATGAATGGACTAGTGAATAGGGAAGCTGTTTTGGAAAAATGGTTTTATTGTGATGAATTTATTCAAGTGATCGTTTGTGATTTTAACCACTTTAAAATTAGTGTCAGTTGCTTCCAGGCCTTTTGGTGAGGATTAAAGGTAGTACCTGATCTTACTAGTTAATTTAAGATATATCTATACTAGAGCAATTCATCCTCTGTCATAGAGTGATACATATTCTATCCAAGACCTGATAGTGCGTTACCTCTAAGAGAGTGTACTTGCCTCTGGAGAGTCAAAAAAAATGAAAAAAAAACCCTAGTTTCCCAGGTGGTTAGAATCTCTAAATCACCAAAATGTTAATAACAACTTACATTTTCTTTGCCCTTAAGTTTGAAATATTTGGTTAAAGGTCATTAGTTATATGTGGGCCTTTCCTTACAGCAAGTGACATGTGAGTTATAAAAATTATTTACAATAATTCATATTTTAAGAGACTCATTTATTTGGCTAACTATATCTTTCTGCATTGCCTTTGGTAAATACAGTCTTACATACCACTGATAATGATTTCTACTATAAATGTATTTATAACTTCCAGTTAAAAAGTGTATCAGAGTGTAATCATTAGAAAACATCAGTCTGCTCAATTATATTGCCTGATAATTTGATAAGTATACTCTAAGCCTCCTCATTTCTTACACATTTAAACAGTATAGCCTGATTTTTATATACAGAGTAATCAAGAGTAAATAAACTTGAATAAATAAAAATTTTAAACTTGAATATACAACTCGTTTCCTTTATACAATAGTTATCTATTGACCTTTACTTCATTTTTTCTTTCATGTTTTTGATTTTTCTTCATTATATTTTCTAAGAATGTTATTTCTAGAGACGCTTTACTTTTTTTTACTTTTTTTTTTTTTTGGTAATCCTCTTTTATAGGTGAATTGTTGCAAGACTGCAAGCCCATGAAATTAATTTTTCCTCTTATCTTCATTTCAGCATACATATTCCAGTCTGCTTGTTTACTGGGCAGATTAGGGAGTAAGCAAATTTGCAGCCGATGTGCCATAGTGCGTATGGCTTATTCCTTCTGCGGCTATGTTAATTTTTGATCCAAAGGTGACCAAATATGTAGTTACAGATTTAGTAAAGTTCAATTTCACCCACTATCCAAAGTAGAGCCTTTCTGGGAAACCTTTTGTAAGCCAAATAGAATAAAGCAAAGAGGCTTAGGACACAGTCTTGCTAACAGAGGCACACAGTAAACCAAGGTAAAGCACAAATGCTCACCAACGCGGTTCAGAGCTCTTGACAGCTTGATGCCGAGACCCTGCCATTCTGGGGGAAGGAGCTTGCCTTCGCTGGTCTGGATGTTTAGACTGTATGCTGTCTTTATAGTGGAATTGCTACAGAATGAAGGCTAAGCACTGTTTTTGCTTTCTGCCTTTTCTCATAGAGGAAAAATCCTCTTTGTATTTCTTTTGGTTAGCAAAAACAGATACCAGTGTGTAATGTGTAAAGTGAACTTTCAAAAAGTGGGGGATACCTATATTGGATAACTTTGGGTATAGAATTTAAAACATTCCAAGTGAGCCATTATGATTCTTTGGAAAACAGGTTTAAATTGTATTCTGCACTATAAAGTTATAATTTTTACCAAAAGCAAAATAATTCAGAGTAATGTTTATTAATTTAAATGTCTCACTTGTGTGTTTAGGTGTCTACATCTGTTTCTTTGAGAGATCACAAATCAAGTTTCCTTGAGTGATTCATAGGTGTGAAATTTAGAAATACCAACTATTAGAAATAACGAAGATATCAGAGCACTGGAAAGTTACTTTTTTCCTCATAACTAGAGAGAAAGGGGAGATACTGAGCAAAAATAGGATTACTTATTCTGTGAAAGCAGTCTTAGCTTCTGAAGGGTATTTACAAATATGATGAGGTATCTGTGATTTGTTTTCCTTCTTTATTTCTTTTAAGTGTTTTCTATGATTTACTGATTTTAAGATTTTTAAGTGCTTGTATTGAAATGTATCTAGGGTAACTGTGACTCTAGGATATCTGCTCTTTTTACAGTTAACTTTCTTATGCACCAGTGTATTTTTAAACCTTACTTTTCCTGATTTTTAAAAATCTTTGTACCTTATTTATTTTGGCTTATTGTGGTTTATGCTACAAGCAGGGAGTGGCATATTAGTGAACACGACTTGAGGAGGATTAACGGCCTTTTTCATCAGTCCTCTTAGGACTTGGCGAGTATATTGATGTCAGCCAGTCTGATTTAAATTGGTAAATAAGGCAAATTTCATTGCCTTGAGATTTTGTCTGAATTTTTAGGCAATAATGATTTTTATTTTCAGTTATTTTAGTCTGATATTGTATTTTGAAAATTTTTATATGAAAAGAAAAATTTCTATAGCCAACTAGCAAATATTTATGTTTAGATTTGAGTTATCAGTAATTTGAAACCAAGTAAATTGGGGTGTTGTTGCATTGTTTAATTATATTTATCCTCAGGTTCTTTAAATATATAGTTCATTAATTCAGGGAATTTATATAAATTCTAGAGCCCTGTTATAAAAATCTGACTTAGGAAAAGGATGGAAAGATGTTTAACTTAACCCCTCAGCTCAGTTTCTGTTTGGGAGAGAGTGTGCTGTCTCATACTAATGGAGCAGCCTGACCCAAGTAGAATATTAATCTTACTTTTATCTTTTCTGTTTATTTTCTACTGGTATTGGGCTATCCACCATAGTCCCTGTCTCTCCCTGAAATATATGAGGTGGTTTATTAAAAATAGGTAAAGTATGAAAGGATTCAAATCATAAAAATTGCAGGAATTAAGTCAATGGGAAATTACGAGAAGGAAAATAAAGCCAAGCAAAACTAAACAATATATTGTTTAGGAATGAAGGAATATATGGCAGAACTATAAAGGAAAGTCAGAGAATGGTTAACACTTAAAAATAAAGATCATAATTACTTTAAGGATTAAGAGGAGAGATTGAAAGTGATGCAAGAGATTTCCAAGGTATTGATGATTTTCTATTTCTAAACCTGTGTGATGAGTGCACGTTTTTATTTTTAAAATTATGTTGGCTGAACAAGGACCTACTGTAAAGCACAGGGAACTTTGCTTAATGTTATATAGCAATATATATATTTTTTTTATGTATAGAATTTTCTAGGCAAGATTACTGGAGTGGGTTTACCATTTCTTATTTCAGGGGATCTTCCCGACCCACAGATTAAACCAGCATCTCTTGTGTCTCCTGCCACCGCACCACCTTGTTAATATGAATGTTCATGCAACAAATATTTATTGAACACTGTGCTGTCTGTGAAGTCCTGAGGATCACTGTAGTGAATCACACACAGCTGCTGCCTTCATAGAATTCACATTCTATTGAGGGAGACAATTATTCAGTTACAGTTCTGATAAACACTATGGGGTGTTATAAGAAAATATAATTGGATGACCTGAGATGAGAGGGTCAGGAAACAGTACATTGCATTTTAGAATTATAGTAAAAGGAAGTTCAGTTCTTTAAATTTAGGATAACGTACAGGCAACATTGAATATAAGAACATGGCACTCAGAGCTGAATTTCCTCAATTCACATCCCAGCTTCATTACTTTCTTGGAAAAGTTACTTTATCCTCTCTGTACTTGAGTTTCCTCATCTGAATGTTAAGAATATTTATCTCATAGAGTATTAAATGAGTTAAAATTGTAAAGGGCCCACAGCAGTGCCTTTATACTAAAATATGCTGTATAAGTATTAAAAATCTTTATTCAGAAAACAAATCCAGGACAACAGATTTTCCAATCATGTATAATAACGAATTTTATTAGTAATAACAGTAGTTAAGATTCTTGGAGTGTTTACTGTATATTAGGTACTGTGCTAAATGCCTTTACATGATACATTATTTTGTAAACTCTTTGAGGTGCTGTACATATCATTTTTATGTCTTTTTATATATTATTTTATTTTTATGTATATAATATTTGTATAATAAATATTTATTATATTTTATGTCACCTTTTTTTAATAAGTGAAGAAACCAAGGCTTTAGTAGACTGAGTAATTTGTTCAGGATCCCCCAGTTGTCTTAAGAAGTTGTGCTCTTAACTGCTCTTTTTTGTTGTTCCATCGCTCAGTTTTGTCTGACTCTTTGCAACCCCATGGACTGCAGCTTGCCAGGCTTCCCTGTCCTTCACTATCTCCTGGAGCTTGCTCAAACTCATGTCCACTGAGTCAGTGATGCCATCCAACCGTCTCATCCTCTGTTGCCCCCTTCTGCTCCTGCCCCCAGTCTTACCCAGCATCAGGGTCTTTTCCAGTCAGTTGGCTCTTAGCATCATGTGAAGATACATTGAAGCTTCAGCTTCAGCGTCAATCCTTCTAATGAATATTCAGGGTTGATCTTTAGGATTGACTGGTTTGATCTCCTTGCTATCCAAGAGACTCTTAAGAGTCTTTTCCAGCACCACAGTTCAAAAGCATCAACTCTTCAGCACTCGGCCTTCTTTATGGTCCAACTCTGACATTTCTGCATGACTACTGCAAAAGCCATAGCTTTGACTATACAGACCTTTGTTGGCAAAGTGATGTCTCTGCTATTTAATATGCTGTCTGGGTTTGTCTTAACTATTGTTTTTATTAACTACATGTTCCCAGTGAAAAACTGACCTTTGTGTAATGTTAAACATTTGATGACAGATCTGAATTTGGGGAAAATTATTGGCAAGTTAATCTTCTAAAACTTAAAATATAGTGTAATGGGCTTTTGTTTCATACTTTGCCTGCTTTTCAGAGACAGGTTTATCTTCCTAGTCCAACAAGTCCATATTCCCATTCACTCCATGTATTAATAGTGTGCACCTAAGATACCTGTTTGAATCCTAAGTAAATCATTCAAGTTACAGAGGAGTTGTGAACATACATTGTTACAAATGAGCTTGAGATTTTTAAGTTTCCTCTGGGGTAAGCATTGCCAGCTGGTCACATATGTGACATGCTGGCAGAAGAGACTTGGTTTTTTTTTTTTTTTTTTTTTCCCCTTCCATCAGATACTAGACAGAATTTCAAATAGGCACAGTCTGTTTAGGTCTGTCCATGGTATGTTGTTGCTTGGTCTGTTCATGGTATCTTATTGCTTGGGATTCTCATTTTGCTTTTGGATTGTGCTCAGACGTCACAGCAGTATGTCACTCACCCATGTAACATCACTGCAGTTATGTCTGCTGTTGCTTTTATCGTCGTTTCCTTGCTCAGGAGCCTACAGTGGCTTGCTATTACAATGTATAGCTTATCACGTCCTCTGAACTCCATATTCTCTTGTTCGGAATTCTCAGTTGTTTGTCCCCATCTTACCTAACAATAGATAGTATCTTCTGCCACTTTGAATCATTTTTCTTTTATATATTATTCTATCTTGATAGTAACTATTATATTGTGTGGTTTTATTTTTTAAATTATAAGTGATTAACTTTTCGTTTATCTTCACTAATTCTTTTTTTGACTTACTACATTACATACAAACTGAAAAGTATGCACGGTTCCTGACTAAAAGCTTTGTGAATCACCGCAGAGGGAGCGCATCAGTGTAACCACTAGTGTGTGCTCAGTGGTTTCAGTCGTGTCCGACTCTTTGCAGCGCCATGGGCTGTGGCCTCCCAGGCTTCTCTGTCCATGGAATTTTCCAGACAAGAATACTGAAGTGTGTTGCCATTTTCTCCTCCAGGGGATCAACTTGTGTCTCTTAAAAGAGTCTCCTGCTGGCCGGCAGGTTTTTTACCACTAGTGCCACCAAGGACGCTGTAACCACTAGGGGAAGACAAAGGACCAATACCCTAGAATGGTCCTCTGTTTTCCTACTCAGCTATCTCTGTTCCCAAAGGAAACTAATCTTCTGACTACTTCTGTTTTTGAAATTTGTACAGAATTTTGTATATTTTGGTCTGGCTTATTTTGACATGTTTATGAAATTGGCCTGTGTTGTTATATGTCCTGTCTTCTGTGTAAGGATTCCATCAGAATCATACAGTTTGCTATTTCTGTTGTTAGAAATTTGAGTGCTTCATATTTGAGCTGTTTGAATAATGATGCTGTGAATATTCTTGTACATGGTGGGTTTTTCTGGTGTACATTTGAATGCATTTCTGTTGAATACACAGGCATAAATGTGGTAGGTAATATTTTTAAAATTTGAGTGCATATGTGCTAAGTCACTTCAGTCATATCCTGTTCTGTGTGATGCTATAGACTGTAGCCTGCCAGGCTCCTCTATCCATGGAATTCTCCAGGCAAGAATGCTGGAGTAGGTTGCCATGCCCTCCTCCAGGGGATCTTCTGGACCCAGGGATTAAACCTGACTCTCTTAGGTCTCCTGCCTTGGCAGGCAGGTTCCTTACCACTAGTGCCACCTGGGGAGCCTTTAAAACTTGAGCAGATAAGGCCATACAGTTTTCCAAAGTGATTATATCAATTTATACTTTACTAGCAGTGCATGGGTTTCAGTTGTTCCGTATCCCTGCCACCACTTTGGACATTATTATTAGTCTTTTGATATTGAATACTCTGGCTAGATATATATTACTGTCTCATTAAGATTATAACTTCTGCATCACTGTTGAGTAATGGATAGTGAGCATCTTTTAATAAGATTATAGGGCAGTAAGATGTCCTTTTGATGAAATGTCTCGTTTTAAATCTTTTGTCCCTTTTTTATATTGGGTTGTTTGTTTTTTCTTTTTTAAAGTACAAGCCCTTTGTTGGATATATACTTTATAAATACCTTCTTCCACCAGTGGCTTACCTTTCTACGCTCTACATGATATACTTTGAAAAAGACAGAAGTTCTTAATTTTAGTGTGATTTACTTTATCAGTCCTTAAAAGTTGGTACTGTTTGTGCCCTGCTAAGAAATCTTTGCTTACCTCAAGGTGATAAAATATTCTCTTGTATTATCTTTTAGAAACTTTTATCTTTTAAGTTTAGTGAGGTTGTGAAGTATGTATTGTATGTGTATGTATGTATGTGTTTACATATATATTCGTATAAGTCTTACTCTAGATTCTATATTCCTTTCCATTGATTTATTTTATTATAGTATCTTAATTATGAAAATCTTGATATTTAGTATTTTTTTCTTTTTTCTTTTCTTCACAATTACCTTGACTCATGTTAGCCTTTATAGTTCCATATAAATTTTAGAATCAATGGTAAATTTTCACCAAAATCCTACTAGGGATTTGATTGGAATTTGAATGTGTAGCTCCAATTGCAATGAAATGACATTTTTATAATGTTGGGCTTTCTGATCCATGAAACTTATAGATCTATCCATTTATTTAGACTTTCTTTAATTTCTGTAAACACTCAATAGTTTATAAGTGTTTTGTGTAAATATCTCCTATATCTTTTATTAGATTTATTCCTGAGTCTTAATGTTTTTCACTGACATTGTAAATGCTGCCTTTTATTTCGATTTCTAATTGTTCTTGTTTATATAAATACAATTTACTTATTATGTATTGAATAATGCTATTTATTTGAGTATAATGATTTGGCTCTATATCATTTAAAATTTTCCTACTTACACAGTCATATCAACCACACAAAAAAATGGGAATTTTGTCCTCCTTTTCTGTCCTTTCACTTTTCTCTTTTCCTCTTGCCTTATTGCACTGGCTAGAACCACTTATCCAGCCTTGACTACAAATAATGATAGAAGGCATTCTTAAATCCTTTCAGTATTTCTCGATTAAGCTATGATGTTTACTGTGGTTCTTATAGAAGCCCTTTATCGTGGCCTTTCTATTCCTAGTTTGCTCAGAGGTTTTATCACAAATGGGCAATGAAGTTTTTCTGCATCTATATGGATAATTATATCATTTTATCTATTATTCTTTTAATGTTAACTGCATTGATTGATATTTGAATGTGACACCAGTCTTGCATTTCTGAAATAAACCCAGTTGAATCATGGTATACATTATCCTTTTTATATATGCTAAATTTCATTTTTATATTTTCTTTAGGATTTTTAGATCTGTGTTCATTAATGAGATTGGCCCATACTTTTCTTCATAAAAACATTTACTAAATTTTTTCTCTTTTAATGTTCTACGGAAGAGTTTGGTTGGAATTATATGTATATTTTTGGATATGTGGAATATCATTTAAGAAGTCATCTTAGAGTTTTCAGCCTTTCTTTTATTACACTGGGTACATTTCAAGGCTACAAATTGCCCTTTTAAGTGTGGTTATAGCTGTGTCACATATGTCTTGATGTCGTTGATTTTTATCATTATTTATTTGAAAATACTTCATTTTGATTTCACATGAGTATAAATTTTATACATATGAAGATTTCTATAGTTATATTTTTGTTTTTTATTTTACTATGATCAAAAAGTATATTATGGATCATTTCAGTACTTTGTCTTTTGTTTTTTAATGATTAATTAAATTAAATAATTCATGCCTGATAAAAAAAAATGTATTTCCAATTGCTAATTGCAGTGTATTTAGCTTTCAAGGGTTGCTGTGGCAAAGTACAACAGTCTGTTTGACTTGAGCAACAGAAGTTTATTTTTCCATAGTTTTGGAGTCTAGAAATAAGTTGATTCCCTCTAAAGTTGGTAGGGGAGAATTTCCTTGCACCTTTTAGCTTCAAGTATTTGCCAGCAGTCCTTTAATTCTTTGGCTTCTAGATGCATTACTCCAACCTCTGCCTCTGTTGAGTAAGATTATCTTCTCCCTGTATCTTTCTGTGTCTTCATGAGGCAGTTTCTTCTCTATGTTTCTCTGTTTCTATCAGGATATCCAGCATACTAGATTGAGTCCCTGCAATGGGCTTCCCCAATGGCTCAGCAGGTAAAGAATCTGCCTGCAATGCAGGAGACACAGGAAATGCATGTTTCGATCCCTGGGTCGAGAAGATCCCCTGGAGGAGGAAAATGGCAATGCACTCCAGTATTCTTGCCTGAACAGTTCCATGGACAGAGGAACCTGGCGGACTACCATCCATGGGGGTCACAAAGAGTCAGGCACTGTTGACCAGCTGAGCACATACTACTCCAGTATGACCTCATCTTGACTAATTACATTTGTGATGAAGCTGTTTCCATTTGAGGTCACATTATGAGGTGCTAGGGATTAGGACTTCAACATACATTTTTGGGCACACGATTTAACTCATAAATTAGCCCCGGTTTACTAACCATGTGTAAAATCCTTTATCTTTCATGTTTTTCTGGTGCTTATTCTATTACTGTGAGAGGGTTGTGAATATTACCCATTGTGACTACAAATTTGGCTTTTCCTCCTTTTGATTCTGTCAGCTTTTGCTTTATATAATTTAAGTTGTATATTATTAGGTACATAGAAATCTAGAATTGCTATGTTTTTCTGGTGAAGTGTACATTTTATTATTATACTGTGTCATTCTATCTCTATTATGCATTGTTGTTGTTTTGTTCAGTGGCTATGTTGTGTCTGACTCTGCAACCCCATAGACTGCAGCACACCAGACTTCCCTGTCCTCTGTCTCCCAGAGTTTGCTCAAACTCCGGTCCCTTGGGTTGGTGATGCCATCCAACCATCTCTTCCTCTTTTGCCCCCTTCTCCTCCTGCCCTTATCTTTCCCAGCATCAGGGTATTTTACAATGAGTTGGCTCTTCTCATCAGGTATTGGAGCTTCACCTTCAGCATCAGTCCTTTCAATGAGTAGTCAGGGTTGATTTCCTTTAGGATTGACTGGTTTGATCTCCTTGCTGCCAAAGGACTCTCAGGAGTCTTCTCTGGCACCACAATAAAGAAGCATCAATTTCAGCCTTCTTGATAGTCTCTCACATCTATACATGACTACTGGAAAAACCATAGCTTTAACTTTATGCACCAAAAGTGATGTCTCTGCTTTTTAATACACTGTTTAGGTTTGTCATAGCTTTTCTTCCAAGGGGCAAATGTCTTTTAATTTTGTGGCTGCAGTCACCATCTGCAGTGATTCTGAAGCCCAAGAAAATAAAATCTGCTGTTTCTACTTTTTCCCCATCTATTTGCCATGGAGTGATGGGACTGGATGCTATGATCTTAGTTTTTTGAAGTTGACTTTTAAGCCAGCTTTTTCACTCTCCTCTTTCACCCTCATCAGGAGGCTCTTTAGTTCCTCTTCATTTTGTGTCATCAGAGTGGTATCTGCATATCTGAGGTTATTGATATTTCTCTTGGCAATCTTGACTCCTATCATTCTTTCCTGCCTTAAAGAATACTTTGATGTTAACATAGGTTTCCAGGCTTTCTTTTGATTAGGGTTTCACACATGTATTTTCTTCTATTTTTAAACTTTTACTTTGCCTGTATCTTAGTTTTAAGGTGACCCCAGTGTAGAGTTAGTGTTGTTTTTGTTGCTGACATTTGGTTTTGTTGCAAGTCTATGTTTTAAGTGTTTGATCAGCTTGCATTTAATATACTTACACGGATGTTAAGAATTAAGTTTGTCTTGCCCTTTGCCTTCTATTCCTTGTTCTGAGTCCTTGTGTACTCTTTCCCTTTTCTCCTTTCTTGCCTTCTTGTAATGGATTATTTGCTTTTTTTCTGTCTTCCTCTTTTAGCTATATTAGTCATAGAGTCTTTATTATTCTAGTTTTAACCTTGTAGCCTCCAGTATGTATTCTTTTTGGGGAATTGCACCACCTGGCATGCAGGATCTTTGTTCCCTGACCAGGGATTGAACTCACAAGCCCTGTGGTGGAAGTCCAGAGTCTTAACGATTGAACCACCAGGGAAGCCCCCCACATGTATTATTAAGTTACTGAAATCTAATATTAATTAGTGCTTTTATTCCATTTCAGACAATGCAAGGGCCTTAATACACTCTAACTTATTAAATGTTCTCTTCCAAATTTTTTGTAGTATCTTGATATTTCCATATGTCTTAAGACTATGTTTTAACCCCCACATACCTAATTATAATAGTTTTTAGTTAACATAGATTTGTACTGTTTATATATCATTTCCTTTGCTCTTTATTTTCTGATATTACCAAGCATTAACTATGATTAATTCTTTATTCTTCTCAAAGAATATTCATTTGTGTTTTCTTTGGTATGAATATGCCAGTGACAGGTTACCTCACTTTGTTTGCCTGACTATGTCTTTAATTCATCTGCCATTTGAAAGGGTATTTTTACTATACCAACTGTTACTTTCCATTAATTCCTTGAGGTTATTAATTCCATTCAGTCTTCAGGCTTCTGTTGTTTCTGTTGAGAGGTCAGCTGAAATTTGCTTATTACTCCTTTATTTAAATTGGAGGCTAATTACTTTACAATATTGTGGTGGTTTTTGCCATACATTGACATGAATCAGACGGGTATACATGTGTCCCCCATCCCGAACCCCTCCTCCCACCTCCCTCTCCATCTCATCCCATCCTTCTGGGTCATCCCAGTACACCGGCTTTGCGTGCCCTGTTTCATGCATTGAACCTGGACTGGCGATGTATTTCACATATGGTAATATACATGTTTCAGTGCTGTTCTTTCAAATCATCCCACCCTCGCCTTCTCCCGCAGAGTCCAGAAGTCTGTTCTGTATATGTGTGTCTCTTTTGCTCTCATATAGTCTCTCATATAGTGTCGTTGTTACCATGCATTAGTATACTGTATTGGTGTTTTTCTTTCTGACTTACTTCACTCTGTATAATAGGCTCCAGTTTCATCCACCGCATTAAAACTGGTTCAGATGTATTCTTTTTAATAGCTGAGTAATGTTCCATTGTGTATATGTACCACAGCTTTCTTATCCATTCGTCTGCTGATGGACATTTAGGTTGCTTCCATGTCCTGGCTATTATAAACAGTGCTGCAATGAACACTGGGGTACACGTGTCTCTTTCAATTCTGGTTTCCTCAATGTGTATGCCCAGCAGTGGAATTTCTGGGTCATATGGCAGGTCTATTTCCAGTTTTTAAGGAATCTCCATACTGTTCTCCATAGTGGCGTACTAGTTTGCATTCCCACCAAAAGTGTAAGAGGGTTCCCTTTTCTCCACACCTTCTCCAGCATTTATTGTGTGTAGACTTTTTGATAGCAGCCATTCTGACTGTTGTGGGCTAGTCCCTCATTGTGTTTTTGATTTGCATTTCTCTGATAATGAGTGATGTTGAGCATCTTTTCATGTGTTAGCCAGCCATCTGTATGTCTTCTTTGGAGAAATATCTATTTCGTTCTTTGGCCCATTTTTTGATTACATCCTTTATTTTTCTGGCATTGAGCTGCAGGAGTTGCTTGTATATTTTTGAGATTAATTCTTTGTCAGTTGCTTCATTTGTTATTATTTTCTCCCACTCTGAAGGCTGTCTTTTCACCTTGCTTATAGTCCTTCTTTGTGCAAAAGCTTTTAAGTTCACTTAGGTCCCATTTGTTTATTTTTGCTTTTATTTCCATTACTCTAGGAGGTGGGTCATAGAGGATCTTGCTGTGATTTATGTTAGTGTTATGCCTATGTTTTCCACTAGGAGTTTTATAGTTTCTGGTCTTACATTTAGGTCTTTAATCCATTTTGAGTTTGTTTTTGTGTATGGTGTTAGAAAGTGTTCCAGTTTCATTCTTTTACATGTAGTTGACAAATTTTCCCAGCACCACTTGTTAAAGAGATTGTCTTTTCTCCATTGTATATTTTCTCCTCCTTTGTCAAAGATAAGGTGTCCATAGGCGTGTGGATTTATCTCTGGGCTTTCTATTTTGTTCCAGGGATCTATATATCTGTCTTTGGGCTAGTATCACACTGTCTTGATGACTGTGGCTTTGTAGTAGAGCCTGAAGTCAGGCACGCTGATTCCTCCAGTTCCATTCTTCTCTCTCAAGATTGCTTTGGCTATTCAAGGTTTTCTCTATTCCCATACAAATTGTGAAGTTATTTGTTCTAGTTCTGTGAAAAGTGCTGTTGTAGCTTCATAGAGATTGGAGTGAATCTATAGATTGTTTTGGGTAGTATACTCATTTTCACTATATTGATTCTTCTGATCCATGAACATGATATATTTCTCCATCTATTTGTGTCATCTTTGATTTCGTTCCTCAGTGTTTTATAGTTTTCTATATATACGTTTTTTTTTTTGTTGTTTGTTTCTTTAGGTAAATGTATTCTTAAGTATTTTCTTCTTTTTGTCATAATGGTGAATGGGATTGTTTCCTTAATTTCTCTTTCTGTTTTCTCATTGTTAATGTATAGGAATGCAAGGGATTTCTGTGTATTAATTTTATATCCTGCAACTTCACCATATTCATTGATTAGCTCTAGTAATTTTTCGGTGGTGTCTCTAGGGTTTTCTATGTAGAGGATCATGTCATCTGCAAACAGTGAGAGTTTTACTTCTTCTTTTGCAATATGGATTCCTTTTATTTCTTTTTCTTCTCTGATTGCTGTGGCTAAAACTTCCAAAACTATGTTGAATAGTAGTGGTGACTACTTGTCTTGTTCCTAACTTTAGGGGAAATGCTTTCAATTTTTCACCATTGAGGATAATGTTTGCTGTGTGGTAAACATACATGGCTTTTGTTATGTTGAGGTTATGTTCTTTCTATGCCTGCTTTCTGGAGAGTTTTTTTTTTTTTTTATCATAAATGGATGTTGAATTTTGTCAAAGACTTTCTCTGAATCTATTGAAATGAGCATATGGTTTTTAACCTTCAGTTTGCTAATGTGTATCACATTGAGTGACTTGTGAATATTGAAGAATCTTTGCATCCCTGGGATAAAGCCCACTTGGTCATGATGTGTGATGTTTTTAATATGTTGTTGGTCTGTGTTTGCTAGCATTTTGGTGAGGATTTTTGCATCTGTGTTGATAAGTGATATTGGCCAGTAGTTTTCTTTTTTTGTGGTGTCTTTGTCTGGTTTTGGCATTAGTGTGATGGTGGCCTTATAGAATGAGTTTGGGAGTTTACCTTCCTCTGCAATTTTCTAGAAGAGTTTGAGTACAATAGGTGTTAGCTCTTCTCTAAATTTTTGGTAGAATTCACCAGTGAAGCGATCTGGTCCTGGGCTTTTGTTTGTTGGAAGATTTATGATTACAGTTTCTATTTCCATGCTTGTGATGGGTCTGTTGAGATTTTTAGCTTCTTCCTAGTTCAGTTTTTGGCTTATACTTTTCTAAAAATTTGTCCATTTCTTCCAAGTTGTCTATTTTATCGGCATATAGTTACTGATAGTAATCTCTTATGATCTTTTGTATGTCTGTGTTGTCTGTTATGATTTCTCCATTTTCATTTATAATTTGGTTGATCTGAGTCTCCCTTTTTTTCTTGATAAGTCTGGCTAATGGTTTGTCAATTTTATTTATCTTCTCAAAGAATCAGCTTTTAGTTTTGTTAATTTTTGCTATAGCCTCCTTTGTTTCTTTTTCATTTATTTCTGCCCTAATTTTTGTGATTTCTTTCCTTCTACTAACCCTAAGTTTCTTCATTTCATTTTTTTCTAGGTGCTTTAGGTGTAGAGTTAGGTTTTTTATTTGACTTTTCTCTTGTTTCTTGAGGTAAGCCCGTATTGCTGTGAACCTTCCCCTTAGCACTGCTTTTACTGAGTTCCATAGGTTTTGGGTTATTGTGTTTTCATTTTCATTTGTTTCTATGCATATTTTCATTGTCTTTTTGATTTCTTCTATGATTTGTTGGTTACTCAGAAGCGTGTTAGAGAATGCAGTGGCAACCCACTCCAGTACTCTCACCTGGAAAATCCCATGGACGGAGCAGCCTGGTAGGCTGCAGTCCATGGGGTCGCTAAGTCAGACATGACTGAGCGACTTCACTTTCACTTTTCCTTTCATGCATTGGAGAAGGAAATGGCAACCCACTCCAGTGTTCTTGGCTGGAGAATCCTGGGGATGGGGAAGCCTGGTGGGCTACCGTCTCTGGGGTCGCACAGAGTCAGACATGACTGAAGCAACTTAGCAGCAGCAGAAGCATGTTATTTATCCTCCATATGTTTGTGTTTTCAATAGTTTTTTTCCCTGTAATTGACATCTAATCTTAGATGCTTGAAATGTTTTCAGTGTTTTCGAATTTACTAAGGCTAGATTTATGGCCCAGGATGTGCCTAACACTAACCCTAGGGATCCTAGAGAATGTTGTGTGTGCACTTGAGGAAAAGGTAAAATTCATTGTTTTAGGGTGAAGTGTCCTATAGATATCAGTTAGGTCTAACTGGTCCATTGTATCATTTAAAGTTTGTGTTTCCTTGCTAATTTTCTGTTTGGTTGATCTATCCATAGGTGTGAGTGGGATATTGAAGTCTCCCACTGTTATGGTGTTACTGTTAATTTCCCCTTTCATACTTGTTAGCATTTGCCTTATGTATTGAGGTGCTCCTATGTTGGGTGCATATATATTTTTAATTGTTATATTATCTTCTTGGATTGATCCTTTGATCATTAGGTAGTGTCCTTCTGTCTTTTTTCATGGTCTTTATTTAAAAATCTATTTTATCTGATATGAGTATTGCTACTCCTGCTTTCTTTTGGTCTCTTCTTGCATGGAATATCTTTTCCAGCCCTTCACTTTCAGTCTGTATGTGTCCCTTGGTTTGAGGTGGGTCTCTTGGAGACAGCATATATAGGGGTTTGTTTTTGTATCCATTCAGCCAGTCTTTGTCTTTGGTTGAGGCATTCAGTCCATTTACATTTAAGGTAATTATTGACAAGTATGATCCCATTGCCATTTACTTTGTTGCTTTGGGTTTGAGTTTATATACCTTTTCTGTGTTTCTGGTCTAGAGACAATCCTTTAGCATCTGTTGAAGAGCTGGTTTGGTGGTGCTGAATTCTCTCAGTTTTTGCTTGTCTGTAAAGCTTTTGATTTCTCCTTCATATTTGAGTGAGATCCTTGCTGGATACAGTAATCTGGGTTGTAGGTTTTTCTCTTTGATCACTTTAAGTATGCCCTGCCATTCCCTTCTGGCCTGAAGAGTTTCTATTGAAAGATCAGCTGTTATCCTTATGGGAATCCCCTTGTGTGTTATTTGTTGTTTTTCCCTTGCTGCTTTTAATATTTGTTCTTTGTGTTTGATTTTTGTTAGTTTGATTAATATGTGTTTTGGGGTGTTTTGCCTTGGTTTATCCTATTTGGGACTCTCTGGATTTCTTAGATTTGGGTGGCTATTTCCTTCCCCATTTTAGGGAAGTTTTCAACTATTTGTTGAAAAACTATTAAAAACTCAAGTATTTTCTCAGGCCCTTTCTTTTTGTCTTCTTCTTCTGGGACTCCTACGATTCAAATGTTGAGGGGTTTAACATTGTCCCAGAGGTCTCTGAGGTTGTCCTCATTGCTTTTAATTCTTTTTTCGTTTTTCTTCTCTACGTCATTTATTTCCACCATTCTATCTTCCACCTCACTTATCCTATCTTCTGCCTCAGTTACTCTACTGTTGGTTCCCTCCAGAGTGCTTTTGATCTCAGTTATTGCATTATTGATTGATTCTTCTTTATTTCTTCTAGGTGCTTGTTAAACATTTCTTGTGTCTTCTCAAGCTTTGTCTCTAATCTATTTATATGTAACTTCATTTTGTTTTCAAGATTTTGGATCTTTACTATCATTCTGAATTCTTTTTCAGGTAGACTCCCTATCTCCTCCTCTTTTGTTTGGTTTGGTGGGCATTTATCATGTTCTTTTACCTGCTGAGTATTTCTCTGCCTTTTCATCTTGTTTAGATTGCTGTGTTCGGGGTGGCCTTTCTGTATTCTGGCATTTTGTGGTTCATCTTTATTGTGGTGGCTGCTCACTGTGGGTGGGGTTGGACTAGGTGCTTGTCAAGGTTTCCTGGTTAGGGGCGCTTGCGTCTGTGTTCTGGTGGGTGGAGCTGGATCACTTCTCTCTGGAGTGCAATGATGTGTCCAGTAGTTTTGGGGTGTCAGTGGGTTTGGTATGGCTTTGGGCAGCCTGTCTTTTAATGCTCATGGCTGTGTTCCTGCTTTGCTGGAGAATTAGCTTGATATGTCTTGCTGTGGAACTTGTTGGCTCTTAGATGGAGTTTGGTTTCAGTGTAGGTATGGAGGCTTTTGGATGAGCTGTCTATTAGTGTCCCCTGGAATCAGGAGTTCTCTGATGTTCTCAAGGTTTGGAGTTAAGCCTCCTGCCTCTGGCTTTCAGTCTTATTCTTACAGTAGCCTCAAGACGTCTCCATCCATACAGCACTGATGATAAAACATCTAGGTTAATGGTGAAAAGATGAGGGAAACCCAGAGAGGTTCACAGAGTTACATGAAGAAGAGAAGAGGGAGGCGGGAGATAGAGGTGACCAGGAAGAGAAGAGGGGGAATCAAAAGAGGAGAGATCAATCTAGCCAGTAATCAATTCCCTATGTGGTCTCCACAGTCTGGATCCCTCAGAGATGCTCACAGAGTTACACAGAGAAGAGAAGAGGGAGGAAGGAGACAGAGGTGGCCAGGAGGAGAAGAGGGTGAATCAAAAGGGGAGAGAGCAAGCTAGCCAGAAATCAGTTCCCTAAGTGTTCTCCACAGCCCAGAACACCCAGAAAGATTCACAGAGTTAAGTAGAGAAGAGAAGGGGGAAGGAGGAGATAGAGGTGACCTACGGGAGAAAAGGGAAAGTCAAAAGGGGAGAGTGCAATCAAGCCAGTAATCACACCCCTGAGTGGAAATGGATACTGAAGATTAGATTCTTAAAGGTAAAAAATTGGTAACAAATACCCAAAAGCAAAGATTAAAAATCTAGAGTAGAGGTTAGACTCTCAAAACTACAATATTAAAAATACAAAACAAAATCAATCACAAAAATTATAAATATATATATATGTGAAATTTGCTTTAAAAATGGTCTTTTAGCAAGGTAATAGTAGGTTATAAAAATGAAAATTAAAGGAGTAATAAAGAACTAAATTTTTTTTTAATTAAAAAGTGATAATAGTAAAAACAGGAATTTCTCTGGAGCTGTTGTGGGCAGTGTGGGGTCAGTTCAGTTTTAGATAGTTCCTTGTTCCAGCTTGTACTTGTTCTCAAGATCTATAGGCCCCCTCCAATGCTTAGTCAATGTTAACTACAGCGGTTCTCTCTTACTTGTTTATTTTGGCTTCCTCTGTTTGCAAGTCTCTTCTGATTTCTGCCCTGACACAAGGGGTCGAACCCCGTCACTTACCTAGGCTGACTTGCTCAGTTCTGTTGTGGGGAGGGAGAAACACTGCAAACAAGTACCTAAGCAGGGAGTGCTTGCAGTGTATGGACCACACTGGGTTTGCCCCCGCTCACAGAGGCATGTGCTTTCTGGGTCTACACTGCTTAGGCTCCAGGGTGCTCTGCAGGGCACTATCCAAAGCAGGCCCTGCTTTCTGTGCACTTCCGAGGTCTAAGCTGCTCAGGTTCTCGGGAACTCCACAAGGGCACAGACTCGTTTGGGCATCCATTCTGTGCCCTTCCGAGGTCGGAGCAGCTCAGGCAACCAGGTGCTTGGCGAGGGCACTGTCCCAGGTGGGCTGTGCGTCTTACCACCTCCCCAGTCCCAGCCGCTCGGTTTCCCTGGTATGCCATGGGAGTGCCGTCTCAGCTGTGTATCTCCTCTGGGGAGCTTACCTCAGGCTGCAACCTCCTGGCAGGAGTCAACCGTCCAGGATCCCAGGTAGACGTGGTTAGCAGCTGGGGGGCTGCTCACAGTCTGGTGGAGGATGCCGTCTCTGGGGCTGAGACTGGAGCAGCCCCCTGCCTTCCGGCTCTAGCTCTCGCATGCCTGCCTCTGCCCTGGCAGGGGGTAGGGGGTGGGCTGTATGCAGCCGGATCACTCTCCTTTGATATTCTCTTAGTCCTTTGTTCTGTGAGCGGGCCAGGCTACATGTTAGAGCCTTCCATGGGAAAGTTCTCTCTCTCTTTATTTTTCCTCTCTAGCGATCCCCCAGTTTGGGTTGCTGTCTCACATTAGCTTCCTCAGATTGTCCTCGGGGCATTCAGGCCTGGTCCTTACCCCAAGGACTGATGATGCCACCCAGGCCTCCCTGTCCAGCCTCCACTCGCTAGTGGTGGATGCGAGCATCTGGGCTGCTTCTCCGTTGGCAGTTGCGGTTAGGCACCTATTCTGTGTGTTTCCCCCCGCCCCCCCTCTGGGTTATGTTGCCCTCTGAGATTGCAAAAATCCCCCACAGACCTGCCTGTGAGAGGGTTTCCTGTTGTTTGGAAACTTCTCCTCCTTCACAACTCCCTCTTTAGGTTGAGTCTCTGTCCCTAACTCTTTTGTCTCTCTTTTTATCTTTAATATCTTGTCCCACCTCCTTTGGAAGAGAATGGGCTGCCTTTCTGGGTGCCTGGTGTCCTCTGCCAGCATTGAGAAGTTGTTTTGTGGAAGTTGCTCAGCGTTCAAATGATCTTTTGATGAATTTGTGGGAAAGAAAGTGGTCTCCCCGTCCTATTCCTTGGCCATCTTGGGACTGCCTCCATTACTCCTTTATTATAAACTCCTCTGGCTACTTTAATATTTTCTGTTTCTCCTGTGATTTTCAGAAGTATTACTATGGTAGACTTAGGTGTAATTTTCTTAGTTTTTGTCTTAATTGGAACTTTAATCTGGATCAGTGTTTTTCACTTGTTTTAGAAAGTTCTAAGTTATTCTGTTTTCTTATATTGCTTTTGTCCCATTTTCTCTGTTTTTCTCTATGGTACTCCAGTTATGAACTGTTGGACCATTTTACTATATCCCATTTATCTACTGTGTTCTTTCTATACTTTTCCATTCTTTTGTATAATTAGTCTACATATTTTTCAGGGTTGTCTTTCTGCTTATGAATTTGTTTTTTATCTGTGTCTAACATGATAAAGTAATTATTTGAATTTCTCAGTTCTGAAATTTCATTTGATTTTTTTGTTGTGATTTATATTTTTCTTCCAAAATTTTCAGTCTTGTTTTTTATTTCCTTGAGGATGGCAGTCATAATTATTTTGATGTCTAGTTCTGAAAAGTTTGTCTACATTTCCTATAGCTCTCTTGCTGTTGACTTCTGTTTCTTATGACTGTAGGTCACGTTATTTTATCTTTTTATATGATTGGTTCTTTTCAATTGAATGCCAGGTATCATATATGAAAAATGTGATGATCTGAAAGCTAAGATGCTTGCTTTAAAAAGGTGACCATAGGACTGGCAACCTCAGATTGTCTTAATCTTGGCAGGTATTGAGATTTGAATTTAGTCATCTAAACTAAATTAAAATTGGTCTACTTCTAGTTCAGTTTTATTCAGGGTTCTAGACATGCTCCTCAACTCCAGTTTTTGTTCTCTTATCCTCAGAAATTTGTCTGTATGTTGCCATCTTCCTTTGTCTCTCAGATCCCTCTTTAGAACTTGCCAGTCTTTGTAGGCAAAACGTACCTCCAGAAGATGTGCATACCTCTTCGAGTTTCTTCTTGTCTAAGATCACAGTCCCACAGTTCTTCAATCTTGACCATTCTCAGTGCTTTTAGATAGTTAGCTTTTCTTTTAATAAATGTCTGGGTATTTAGTTCTCACTGGGAAGGGTTGACTAAATACCTAATTTATTACACAAAAACCAGAAAATATGGTGCCTTTTTCTGCTGAGTTATCTGTCAGATCAGTATTTAAAAGTCTATAGTTTTATGTGGATCAAACATTTTTTACTTGTTCATACTTGAATACAGAGATCCACCAAAATGGATGGACATTCAAAGTTATACTGTATATAGCTAAGTTAGGCTTCAAGTAGATCAAGTTTAGCTGTTAATAAGTCAGATATTTTTTAAGGTTAGTATTAGTTTGGCTATTTATTTCTTTTTAACACAGAGGGAAATGATATTGATTTTTTCAAATTCACTTAGGTTCTTTGGCTATCCACTTATAAAAAATCGGGCAATCTCATTTGTTTTTTAAATATTTTTCTTATTTTATTGGTAGAGTAGTCCTTCTTGGAAAAACCAACTAATAAGGTCTTAATTTGTATAGAAAGATATGTTAATTCTGTTAATGTATTAAATCATAATTTTCATTCTGAAAGCAAAATACTGCTCTTTGTTCATCTTTGCAGAACTTCAGAAATAATTATCACTTGTTTATTTTCCTCTAAATTTATTTTCATATTTACTGATCAGATAATTTTAACTGAAGTTATCAAGGATTCCATCACTTCCAAGATAGGGATAACATCCGTCTAAAGACTCAATTCTTTTCTGTCTTCACTGCTTACAGACAGGGAACACAGTCTCTTCAGCCTGGACCTATATAGAAGAATTTGGAGAAAATAAGCAGGTAAGAAAAAGCTTCTTAGGAATATTAAGTGATATGTTTAGTTTTCAGAAAGCTAGTTATAAATTATTCTTCTTACAGTTTTAAGAAGAAATATTTAAAATTGGCCAATGAAACCTTGTGATAACTTTTGATGATTATAGCTTTGATTATTATAGACGCATTACACAAAGTTTTAAAAAGTTAACCTGGTTTCCATATTTTAGGACTTCTCAAAACTTTAAACAGGCTAGTGTATACACTGTAAAGCACCCAGATGACAAACAGTATTTTAAAGTAGATGTAGTTGAAATAAACATATCATAAGTAGATTACCCCAGATTTCTCAAACTAACTTGACAATGGAAGGCTGATTTTTTCAGATTTATTAAGCCAAATTATTATTGATACAGTTTAGAATAAAAACTAAATTTATTAGGATTCACTTAGTTTTTTCAATATGGTACTGAGGAGGATAAATTTTAGTAGGAAATTAAAGGTAGTTTAGAGTTTGAGTAAAGATTATTAGTATCTAAATTCATTTTTACATACAGAGACCAAAAAAAAAAATGTTGTAGTTCACTGGGAAGTAATCTGTATGTTCTTGAGTAAGTTTTTTATCTTTCAGTACCTCAGTTTCCTCCATGTTAAAGAGAAAATTAGTAGTGCTTACCTTGTAAGGCTATTGTTAAGGATTAAATACTGCTAATCTTGAGTAGTTATTTTTTTGTACTTAGTAAGTGCTCAATAAATATTAACTATAACTCATGCTTCAGATACTGTTCATGGGGTTCTTGCAGCAAGAATACTGGAGTGGTTTGCTATCTGTTCCCCCACTAGACCTCATTTTGCAGAACTCTTCACTATGACCCAGTCATCTTGGGTGACCCTACATGGCATGGCTCATAGCTTCATTAAGTTATACAAGCTCCTTTGCCATGACAAGACCGTGATCCATGAAAGACTCACACTTTTGCATTGGAATGCAAAAGTAGGAAGTGAAGCAATACCTGGAATAGCAAGGCAAATTTAGCCTTGGAGTACAAAATGAAGCAGGACAAAGGCTAACAGTTTTGACCAGATGGTCAGTCAGTTCAGTTCAGTTCAGTCGCTCAGTTGTGTCCGACTCTTTGCGACCCCATGAATCGCAGCACGCCAGGCCTCCCTGTCCATCACCAACTCCCAGAGTTCACCCAGACTCATGTCTATCAAGTCAGTGATGCCATCCAGCCATCTCATCCTCTGTCGTCCCCTTCTCCTCCTGCCCCCAATCCCTCCCAGCATCAGAGTCTTTTCCAGTGAGTCAACTCTTCGCATGAGATGGCCAAAGTACTGGAGTTTCAGCTTTAGCATCATTCCTTCCAAAGAACTCCCAGGGCTGATCTCCTTCAGAATGGACTGGTTGGATCTCCTTGCAGTCCAAGGGACTCTCAAGAGTCTTCTCCAACACCGCAGTTCAAAAGCATCAATACTTCAGTGCTCAGCCTTCTTTATAGTTCAACTCTCACATTCATATATGACCACTGGAAAAACCATAGCCTTGACTAGACAGACCTTTGTTGGCAAAGTAATGTCTCTGCTTTTGAATATGCTATCTAGGTTGGTCATAACTTTCCTTCCAAGGAGTAAGCGTCTTTTAATTTCATGGCTGCAGTCACCATCTGCAGTGATTTTGGAGCTCCAAAAAATAAAGTCTGACACTATTTCCACTGTTTCCCCATCTATTTCCCATGAAGTGATGGGACCAGATGCCATGATCTTCGTTTTCTGAATGTTGAGCTTTAAGCCAACTTTTTCACTCTCCACTTTCACCTTCATCAAGAGGCTTTTGAGTTCCTCTTCACTTTCTGCCATAGTGGTGTCATCTGCATATCTGAGGTTATTGATATTTCTCCCAGCAATCTTGATTCCAGCTTGTGTTTCTTCCAGTCCAGCGTTTCTCATGGTGTACTCTGCATATAAGTTAAAAATAGTCAATACCAAAGTCAAATTGATTATATTCTTTGCATCTGAAAATGGAGATGCACTATACAGTCAGCAAAAACAAGACCTGGAGCTGACTGTGGCTCAGATGATGAGTTCCTAACTGCAAAATACAGACTTAAATTGAAAAAAGTAGGGAAAACCACTAAACCATTCAGGTGTGACCTAAATCATATCTATTATGATTAGTACAGTGGAAGTGACGAAAAGAGTCAAGGGATTAGATCTGGAGACAGAGTGCCTGAAGAACTATGGACGGAAGTTTAAAACATTGTACAGGAGGCGGTGACCAAAGTAATCTCAAAAAAAAAAAAAAAAAGAAATGCAAGAAGTCAAAGTGATTGTCTGAAGAGGCTTTACAAATAGCTGAAGAAAGAAGAGAAGCAAAAGACAAGGGAGAAAGGGAAAGATATACCCAACTTTAATATAGAGTTTCAGAAAATGGGAAGGATACATAAAAAGGCCTAAAATGAGCAATGCAAAGAGATAGAGGAAAACAATAGAAAAATCTCTTTAAGAAAATTGGAGGTATTAAGGGAGCATTTTATGCAAGGATGGTCACGATAAAGGAAAGAAAAAGTAAGGATCTAACAGAAGCAGAAGAGATTCAGAATAGGTATCAGTAATATAGAGACAAACTATACAAGAAAGGTCTTAATGACCCAGATAATCATAATGCCATAGTCACCCACCCAGAGCCAGACATCCTGGAGTGTGAATTCAAGTGGGCTTTATGAAGCATTACTATGAACAAAGCTAGTGGAGATGATGGAATTCCGATGAGCTGTTTCAAATCCTAAAAGATGATGTTAAAGTACTGCACTGAATATGCCAGCAAATTTGGAAAACTTAGCAGTGGCCATAGAACTGGAAAAGGTCAGTTTTCATTCCAGTCCCAAAGAAGGGTAATGCCAGAGAATGTTCAAACTACCATATGATTGTTCTCATTTCACATACTAGCAAGATAATGCTCAAAATTCTTCAGGCTAGACTTCAGTAGTATGTGAATTGAGAACTTGCAGATGTACAAGCCAGATGTACAACTTCCAGATGCCTTTTAGAAAAGGCAGAGGAACCAGAGATTTAATTGCCAGCATTCATTGTATCATAGAAAAAGCAAAGGAATTCCAGAAAAGCATCTGCTTCTGCTTCGTTGACTATGTCTAAAGCTTTTCACTGTATGAATCACAACAAACTAGAAAGTTCTTCAGGAAATGGGAATACCAGACCACCTTACCTGTCTCCTGATAAACAAGAAACCTGTGTGCAGGTCATGAAATAGCAGACCCAAACATGGTACAACTGACTGGTTCAAAATTGGAAAAGGAGTATGGGAGTGCTGTATATTGTCACCTTGCTTATTTAACTTATATGCAGAGTACACCATGTGCAATTCCTCCACCCTGGAATCAAGACTGCCAGGAGAAATATCAAGAACCTCAGATATTCGAATGATACCACTCTCATGACAGAAAGTGAAGAGAATCTAAAGAGCCTCTTGATAAGTGTGAAAGAGGAGAGTGAAAAAGCTGGCTTCACTCAACATTCAAAAAACTAAGGTCACAACATCTGATCCTATCACTTCATGGGAAAGGGTGAAAAAGTGGAAGCAGTTACAGATTTTCTTGGGCTCCAAAATTATCTATAGACAGTGACAGCAGCCTTGAAGTTAAAAGATGCTTGCTCCTTGGGAGGAAAGCTATGAGAAACCTAAGTGAAAGTGAAAGCTGCTCAGTCCTGTCCCAGTCCTTGTGACCCCGTGGACTGTGCATGTCCATGGCATTCTCTAGTCCAGAGTACTGGAGTCAGTAGTCTTTCCCTTATCCAGAGGATCTTCCAGACCCAGGGATCGAACCCAGGTCTCCCTCAAGCAAGTGAATTCTTTACCAGCTGAACCACAAGGGAAGCCCAATAATACTGGGTTGGGTAGCCTATTCCTTCTCTAGCAGATCTTCCCAACCAAGGAATCTCTTGCATTGTAGGCAGATTCTTTACCAACTGAGCTAACAGGGAAGCCCCTAGACAGTGTATTAAAAAAAGACATCACTTTGCCAACAAGGTCTGTATGGTCAGAGCTATGGTTTTTCCAGTAGTCAACTACGGATACCAGAGTTGGACTATAAAGAAGGTTGAACGCTAAGAATTGATGCTTTTGAATTATGATGTGGGAGAAGACTCTTGAGAGAGTCCCTTGGACACCCAGGAGATCAAACCAGTCAATCCTAAAGAAATCAACCCCGATCATTCATTGGAAGGACTGATGCTGGTGCTAAAGCTCTAATTCTTTGGCCCCCTGATGTAAAGATCTGACTCACTGGGAAAGACCTTGATTCTGGGAAAGACAGAAGGCAAAAGGAGAAAGGGGAAAAAGGAGAAGGGTGCAGCAGAAGATGAGATATTTAGATACTCACCAACTCAATGGACATGAATTTGAGCAAACTCGGGGAGACAGTGAAGGGCAGAGGAACCCAATGTGCTACAGTCCATGGGGTAGGACATGATTTAGCAACTGAACAGAGAGCAGCATACTTCAGATACAAGCAATATATTTAAATTTGAAACTTAAAACTTTATTTGTATAGATCTTACTCTTAGTTAAAATTTTTAAATATGTGATGCTGTTTCAGAACTGCCTTCCCTACAATTTTTTTTTGTTCAAATTTTAAAGTATGAAGACTAAATTTATTGATGGAAATGAAACTTGAAAAGAGTTGCTGGCTGTCTTAGAGCTGTGTCTTCACCTTGGCTCAGACAGTTTTTGTAGTGAGCTACAATTTTTAAGCTACACTGAAGCCTAGTTTTGTATGTGTGGTGTCGCTTCAGTCATGTCTGACTCTTTGTGACCTTATGGACTGTAGCCTGCCAGGCTCCTCTGGACCTCGGATTCAGACAGGAATACTGGTGTGTTGCCATGCTCTCCTCCAGGGGGTCTTACTAACCCAGGGATTGAACTCCTGTCTGTCTCCTGCATTGGCAAGTGAGTTCTTTACCACTAGCGCCACCTAGAAAGCCTAGTTTGCTATAACTCAAATCATAATTTTCCCTCTCATAGGCTGCTCTTTTATTCCTCTTTTTCCAAATGGTGTATAAACTAGCATTAAAAGGAATTTGACATAATTAAATCTCTTAATACAAAGGTAGCATACTGGAAATTCTAGAAAGAATTTGTTTGGTCTCTTCAATTTTTTGACAGGAAAGCAGCTAGGTTTCACTTCAGTACAAATAGCTGGATCCCTATTATTTTACATTTGGTCCTTTTTGAGCTTTTTTGTTTGTTACATCTTGGCCTCTAAAGACATTTGAGTTTATAATTGCTGTATTTAACATATTTTAAGAATTTTTCTTATTTCTTTTTAATGTTTTCCCATTATATAGTAGTCTTATTAAAGGTTCTTCCTATACTGATTTGCACAGTTGTTCAGTGAAATAGCTGTTTCTGTGGTCACGTTTGGGAAGAACCATGAACTATATATTCTCCCCTTGGAAGTTATAATGCATTGCAGTTAGCATCCTGAATAACTATAGTACAATTTGTTTAGCTGTTAGATCCATCTTTCCTAAAATTTTCCTAAGATGTTTTTTGGCCCAAGGGATTCTTGTTTCAAGAATTGTGTGGGATGTAGTTTGGGAAACTTAAACTAACCCAGAGAAATGCTTGGGATTTCTTTATAATTTTTTTGAGGTATAATTAAAATACAATAAAATGCTCAAATTTAAAGTGTAGACTTCTGATCAGTTTTGCTTTATAAATCTGTGAAATCAAGAAAAAGAAGATTTCTGTCACCTTTACTATAATCCACTTAGTCTTCTGCGTCCTCTTTCCCAGGCAGGCACTGAAACTGATGCTTTCACTGTAGTGATATTAGTTTGCATTTTCAAGGATTTCAAACCTTTGTTTTGGGGTTTCAATTATAATCTTTAGATAATTTAGAATGAAACAGCTGTTAATAATACAGATAATTGACAAAATGTTTATGATATCAAAGTTTTTAGAGTAAGAATTTTAAACCCATATCTTCAAAATTATATGGGAATTACACTGTAATGCGGAGAAGGCAATGGCAACTCACTCCAGTACTCTTGCCTGGAAAATCCTGTGGGTGGAGGAGCCTGGTAGGCTGCAGTCCATAATTTAATTAATAATTTCCCCTCAAAATTGAATTTGAGAAATAGAATCATCTAGTAAAATCAGATAACTAATTAACTATAAGCTTATAAGGAAACAGTTATAGACAGTAACTTTCTTACTCAGGCACCTATTACTAAGATTATCATATTCAAACCCTCCTATAAATCATGTTAAAACAGAAATACTGACCTCAGTTACTCTGTGGGCCTAGTCTTAGAGAAACACATCGGTCATTGCATGTGTACTCTTTGCCCTTTACTGTCAGTCACCTGATAGGAAAAATTAAGTAGGAAATTAAATACTTAAAAAAAAATTTACTTGAAGTAGGGAAAGTAAATGAGGTAAAAATACCAGTAAATTTGATACTCCTAATGTAGTCCAGTCAAAAATACCACATAAAAATTTAGTTAATGATTTTTAAATATCTCATAGGTTATAGTTGCTTAATAATTACCAATTCTGAAAATGCTTTCCTCTGCTATACAGTTAGCTCTTGGTCTTCTGTACTAGGATAGAAATACAGCATAATGAATGATAAATGTTAATTGTTTTCTAACATACATGATTTTAATGTCTATGTTTGAACCTAGCCTTTTTAAAATATTCTAGATATATATATATAAAATATTGTTAGAAAAAAACTATTTTAAAGATGAAATTCAATGGTTCAGTAAAAGAAAGTTATTGAGTTACTATAGTTATGGCTATTCAAATATTAGAAATTGAAATAAAAAATGGTAAAATGAAATTTTTTCAAAATTTTGACAGAGATCTCATAGAAATCTAAAGAAATGCTTAAAATACATGTTAAAGGTGGAAATGTTTTTCACAGGTCAAAACATCGGGTGCTTCACATTGCTGTTGGGAGAGTTAAAATGGTATATAGTTTCTTGGAAAATCATTGGCAATACCTCAGAAAGTTAAACATAGAGTTTACCATATGACCCAGTAATTCCATTCCTAGTTATTCACTCTAGAGAATTGAAGACATATGTTCACACAAAATTTTGTGCACGTACTCTTTAGCAGTATTATTCCCAACAACCAAAAGGTGAATGTCCATTGATAAACAAATGGATAAACAATTTGGATAAACAAAATGCAATATCTCTATACGATGGCTATAAAAAAGTTCTGATACATACTACATGGATGAACCTTTAAATCATGCTAAGTCAGTTAAGAAAGACCACCTTAATTATGTAATTTCATTTATATGAAAAATCTATAATAGGCAAATCTGTAGAAACAGAAAAGTGAGTGGTTGCTGAGGCTGGAGGAGATGGAATGGGGAGTGACTGCTAATAGGTACATACAGAGTTTCTGTTGAGGGTCTTGTTGCATAACTTTATGCATGTACTAAAGATCACTGAATCGTACACTTTAAAAAGGTACATCAGAAAGAAGAGGTGGATATCAAGGTAGAATTCACAGAGCTAACAAGGAGAAAGGAAAAAACCAATTATGAGGAATTTACTTTCTAATGGAAAATGAATTCAAAGAGTGTCTTGTTAGAAACTAAAAGAAAAAGATTAATATGAGAGGATGCTTTCTCGGAACTCACTTTAAAGTCTCTATTAAGGCTTTCTCCTTTGTATAAGACAAAAGCAGTTGGCGATTGTGTGATGTCCCATCAAGATGTGTAAGAGAGAAACAGAAAAGCAAGACTCAAACAGAATAAATCAGTATACCTATTTCTTAGTTTCCACTGAGAAACATATTGGTGGCGTTTGTCTCATGCTGGACAGAGAAGGGTCGGAGGCCACAGTGTATTCACTGCAGAGGTAGGACTGGCAAGCAGGTGGGACATGTTCTGCCAGGCTCTGCACTTGCTCCCTGGCACCACGTGGCACCATGGCTATGACTCACGATCCTGCTCACTCCAGACATAGCTTCAAAGTCTTCTGGAATCAAGGGCCCTCTTAAGGTTAAGCCTATAAATCAAATTTATTCTGTAAAAATGTTTTTATTCAGCATATAAATATGGAATTTTAGAGGATTTGATTAAAATGATATCTCTAATAAAGCATTATATTAGAGCAAGTTACTCATACATTTTTTTGTACAAAAGGGCCTTTTCCTTAAATGAAATGTTGCATAAAAGTTTAGCATTTAAAGCAAGGGAATGCAGAGTTGTGTGTTGAAGTGCAAAATGAGGGTGTGGATAGGTGCAAGCAGAAGCCGGGTAGCTTAGTGTTGGTCACTCAATCATGTCTGACTCTTTGTGACCCCATGACTGTAGTCCACTAGATTCCTCTGGTCAGTGAAATTCTCCATGCAGGAATACTGGAGTCGGTTGCCATTCCCTACATGAGGGGGTCTTCTCAACCCAGGGATCAAACCTAGGTCCTCCCACATTGCAGGCAGATTCTTTACCAACTGAGCCACCTGGGAAGCTTCAGCGCTCTCTTTCTCACCCTGCCCACAACACCCTTTTGAAACACTTTCTCTCAACCTAGTTTTGAGAAAATTGTCAGAGTAAAAGAGCTTGATCAGGTGGAAATAGTACTTTCCTAGGAGTTAGAAGGCCTAATTTTTGACTTGTTTTCTCTGTTTAACTGTGTGGAATATGGAAAAGTCACTCAAATCAACCATCTTTTGTTGGTAATATTCTTCAGTGAAAGAGGTGGTTTAAAGTAGAGACTTCTGAGGACTCAAGCTATTCCTATTTAATATTTTGATTTAGAGAATTTAATTAGTAAAAAACTTTATTGATATCAACAGTAAGAAGAAAAAACCAGTAAGAATGATCAGTAAGTGACCATTTTAGTAAAATATCTAGTTCAAGCCTTTGGTTTCATTTTTATTGCAAGTCACTGGGGTCAGATCCAAGACCTAACCAGGACCCTCATAAATCATAACAAAGAATCTTTTCAGATGCTACATGCAGTGAAATATGCCTGTAGCCAGCCTTTGCATCTCAGATCTTTGCAACTTATCTTCTGCAATTTAAACAGCTTGGTTGTGTTCCACCAGTTTCTTGTATGCCACAACAAGTAGGAATGTAGCCCCCATTTAGCAGTCTGTGAGGTTTTCTTCAACCCAGATTATCTGGAGCCCTCTAAATTTTATGATGAAATTTTGTGAAAGTAAAAATGTTAGTCTTACAGTCATGTGTGACTCTTTGCAACCCTGTGGACTGTAACCCCCCAGGGTCCTCTGTCCATGGGGATTCTCCAGGCAAGAAGCCTGGAGTGGGTTGCCATTTTCTTCTCCAGGGGATCCTCCCAACCCAGGGATCAAACCTGGGTCTCCTGTATTGCAGGCAGATTCTTTACTGTCTGAGCCACCAGGGAGTCCTTAGACATAAGGGAAATACAAATTAAAACCAAAATGAGATATCATTTCATATCACTGCAATATGTGTGTACTGCTGTAAATGCACTGTTTAGCAGTATCTGTCTCTACGCTATCACCTAGCAATTCTACTCTTAGTTATTTACCCCAAAGAAATGAAAATATGTATTCACAAAAGAACTTGTATAAGAATGTATATAACAGCTTAATCATAGTAGTCAAAGTTAGAAACAACTCAAATTTTTATCAACAGGTAAATGGATAAAGAAATTGTGGTGTGTTCATACAGTGGACTACTACTTACTCAACAATAAGAATCAACAGCCTACTGATATAACATGAATGAATCTAGACATAAAAAGTACCTTAAGAATTCATTTTATATAAAGTCCAAGAACAGGCAAAACTAAACTAATAATGCTAGAAATCAGAAAGTGGTTGCCTCCAATAGAAGGGCTCTGAAATGGATAATGGGATCTTCTAGATTGAAGGATATGTTTTATATCTTGCTTTAGGTGTTGTTTACATAGGTTTTTATAGTTAGCAATACTCATTGTAATGAACACATAAGATGTATGCATTTTATTGTATGTAAATTGTGAAAGTGAAAGTCAGTCATGTCCGACTCTGTGACCGCATGGATTAGACATTCCATGGAATTCTCCAGGCCAGAATACTGGAGTGGATAGCCTTTCCTTTCTCCAGGGGATCTTCCCAACCCAGGGATCAAACCCAGGTCTCCTGCATTGCAGGTGGATTCTTTACCAGCTGAGCTATTAGAGAAGCCCCATGTAAATTGTACCTCAATTTAAATGTAAAGTGTAAATTTTACCTCAATTTAAAAAGTGTTAAGACAGTTGAATAATTATCAGTGTAAAATTCTGAAATTGGCTCTGTATCATTCCCATAAGAAGAAGTGGGGAGGGGAGTCCATATCCCAGTCTGAGGCAGAAACAGAGGATGAACAAGAACTAAGGGTGTTCATTGGGAAGAAAAAGCAGAGGTGGACAAGTAAATATATGTTAGGAATTTTAATTCATTTGTTAATTTGTTGTTTCATAGAAATCAGTGATGTTTCTGAGTTCTGTTGTCTGTGATACATAAATTATATATTAGAGGAAATACAATTCATCTAGATTTATCTCACAGGTATTATCTCAAGTTTGGTATGTATTATATTTTCTAGACACCCAGATGTTTTTCTGAATATATTTAGAGTTTTAGATTGCAAAAGAATTTTTTTTGAAATGCTTGTTAACATCTGAAGCTTTTTATTTCCCAATCTTCATAGTATTAGAGAGAATTTTTTTTTCTTTATTTATCCTCTATGAATAAAGCCATCAAAGTACCCTTTTAATTTTATATTTTAGTCTCCTTCAGAATGTGAGACTACAGTGGTCATTAGTGTGTTTTTAAATTGAAGGTTTACAGTAGGGGTGTATCAAAAATGCAGTTTTTCAGACCTAATGAACACTCTGTAAGTAGCCAGTTGTCTGTATCTTCTTTGTGAAATCTTCTGAAAATCTCTCTTTTAGCCACATTCCATGAACAGGCTGCATTAGATCTTGAATGGATATAAACCCAAAGTGAAAGTGATTTTTCTGAAAACTGCATTTCCCCATATACAAAGTATAACTATTTAAAGATCTGTTCTTTTAAATCATGTTGTCTGTGATCACATTGTTAAAATTTGAAAGCATGAACTATATGAATAAGGAATTGATTGTGTGATAATCTTTAGAATGAGAGGAGAGAATCAGAACTTTAAAAAAAACAATTATTAGAATTATCAGAAACATTAAGATTTCTGTTTATACTCAATATTGTAATGCTTTAGGCAAAGAGGATCCTTTAAAAGAAGAAAAAAAAATTTCTATAATACGTGGATTTATGTTACTTTATACCTGGATATTAGGAAAGCAAATGGTATCAAATGGATAGTTCCTTATCCAGTTTCAAAATATTGAAAATATTTTTAGTTGGATGTCTTGGTATTTGTCTTCTTGTAGCAAACTGCTTTCATTGATCTTATGGTACCATTAAAAGTTTATAAAAATTATTCTAATTATAGAATTTTACAGTGCTAGAAATTAAACTTACATTTAACTGATTTTTATTTTTTCCATTTTTTTTTTCTTAACTACGTTCTTTCTGATGTTTCTTGAGCTTATTCCCCTGCAGTTGATCTCATTCCTGTTGGCCTACTATTAAGTTCCATGACAATACTAAGTTAATGTTCATTTTTAAGTCTCATTTATAGTACCAGGAAAATGTAGAAAAAACTTGACCGATATATTAGATGACCTAATTTCTTCCATTCCTAGAAGTACCATACCTTTTATAAATAATCATTTTATAGTCATTTTCACACTCTTTGACTTACTCTACACTAAAGAACATAGTTGAGTTTTTGGAAAGTACAGGATTTAACAGATTTGGTCTTTAATGGTCACACACATCTCTAAACATTATAATTAATGAAGCAGGAAATTGCATCTACATAAGATTAATGTTTATTTTGGAACAGTAATATTTCAAGTACTGGTTTTCAAAAAATAATTTGGATTAATGTTTGGATTTCTCAATATTGTAAGTTGATAATGGTTTCTTGATGTTTATTTTATGAAGATGATTCATTTTACTGTTTTATGGTACTGGTAGGATTCTGATATTAAGTTGGTTTGTCGAGTTGTATAATTGTTTATATTAATATTTAAGTAATGAAATGTTAGACAGTTTTTGCAATCCAGGGGTAAATGTTTCACCTAACACAATTTTTAAAAAGAAGCAAATAATGAATTCAGTGTTTTATATCTTTTCTTCATGGATGACCTACACCTTAGTGTCAATATCAGATTTAAAAGGAGCTTCATTGTGAATAGAGTAAGAGAAATCAGAGGTTCTCTTTTTTGGTGATCATAAAGACACAAAACAATTGATAGATATCCAACAATGCATCCTAGTAAGATCTCTGAAGCATTGTGTCAGTGAAAGTTTACATAACTGACTGATGAAACTGTCAGAATTTGCAATGCAGTGAATGCTGAAATAGTCTTTACAAGCAATATAAGATGATCAGGATTTTGAAAGTTTTAGAACATTATGTTAAACTGTGATTATAGTTATAATGCGTTGTCTCTTTGAGTTAAATTTGTAACCATAAAGATGTGCAGCATAATTGTTATGTATTTATTTACAGACTACAATTTCCGTCGCAGCTCAATAAATAGTCTTTCCCCTGTTAGTGCTACCCTCTCTTCTGGGACTCCCAGCGTGCTTCCTTATACTTCAAGGCCTTACTCTTATCCAAGCTATTCCTTGTCACCAACGATACCTCTTGCTAATGGCGGCCATGTTGGACAGCGATTATATATCTCCAATCAGGCCTCATTCTTCTGAAGAAAATACTGTAAACAGGAGTATGAAGTTTCTTTGTAAAGCATGCACATTAAAATACTGTTTTATTTTAGAATCGGGTCTGTACATTTGGTTTTAAAAAGAAAATTATATATTCAACATAGTAAACATCAGCCATAGTAAACATCAGAATAACCTACAGTTGTAAAACTTGTAAAAATGCTACGGTTAAAAAGTTAGTGATTTCTCTTGATAAAGGTATAACAAACTACTGTTAGTTTTAAATTTTTGGGATTTTAAATAACTTCTGATTCTTGAGTGGTCAATAGAACCCAGAAGTTTACATTAATTTTTTTCATTGTAACTTTACTAAATAGAGTTTCACAAGTATTAAAGCACTAGATTTGATTACCAAGGATCACTTATCTGTATCAGAGATTAGAACAATTATATAACCAGAAGCATCTAACTATTATGTAAAAAGAAATGAAGGGCAAAAAGATTAAGATGCAAATTTTATGCAGTACTAAAGAAAAAGCAGTCTACCATTGTGGTCCTTGAAAATAACTATAAATATTTTAGTTAATAATTATTTGTTGTAAAGATAAATTATAATTTTGCCGTTAATATATTCAAGGTTTTTGTAGTTATACTTCTGTTTTTGTGATATTCGATGTATAGTTGAGTAAGAAGTGTTATGGTTTTTTAATGTTGAAATCATGTGTTGTTTAATTTTTGTACTTGAATTCAAATTCTTTGACATTAAATATACAGTGTTTCTAATATGCGTGTGTCTCACTTGTTTATTAGTATGCGCAAAAAGTTTAGTTCTCACAATTGACTTGCCCTTCTAAAAACCAATTTCCCCTACTTGGTTTGCATAGGCTCAGTGTCTTCCTTGGGATCAAAGCAAAGGATAATGCAGGAAGAAAATTAATAGTTTTGTGAAACATAATAACAAAGTCCTTTTTAGGGACCAGTAGAAATATTTTGTTGATTAACCCAGTGATGGTTTCCCCTCTTTCTTATGAATAATTAATGAACTCAGGTCATTTGGGCTGTTTAATAGTTTAGCAGCATACATCTGTGATCAGTTTCTAATGATGGTTTCCATAAGAGACAAAAATCTTTGCACTGGTTAGATACCAGATATTAGCTTTGATAATCAACTCATTGTATGGAATAGAGGGTTTTGATAAGTAGAATATTAAATAGCTGCGTATATTTCTTCTACTGAAGTTATTTTAGCAGAAGTTATTGGAGATAGTAAATTAGTCTTGATTTCATCCTCTAAAGAAGGTTTATTCCATCGGACCATACTTTCTCTAGGTTGTTGCCTTAGATTTTCAAATTTGAATGAGCATAGACATTATTCTTAACTAGTGTTAATTTCTTTCTGACATCTGATTTTACAGTTTAACTTCTGTGATTCACAGCTTCATATCACTCCTTCAGCAGACATACAGTGAGTATTTTGTCAACTGCTATGGAAATACCCTTGAGATGCAGAGGTGACTCAGGTTCAAACCAGAAGGTAAACAGACAAATTAATTCAGTTTTCCATAGAAATGTTTGGAATGGCCCAAATATAATTACAAGTTCCCACAAATATGGCAAAACCAATACAATATTGTAAAGTAAAAAAAAAAAAAAATATATATATATATATTATACAGTTGACCCTTGAACAAAATGTGTGTGTTCATTTATATGTGAATTTTTTTCAATAAATATGTTCTGCTATAGTACATTATCTGTGGTTGGTTGAATCTGCCAGTATGGAAGCATGGATATTGGAACCTGGATACTCCTAACCCCCTGTGTTCTTGGAGGATCAACTGTACATCACAGTTCAGAGAGTTTACCAATCACACAGTGCTTTTGGAGATCCATAGTTATATGGTGGGAAACATACAAACTTTCAGAGAAGGCAGTGGCACCCCACTCCAGTACTCTTGCCTGGAAAATCCCATGGATGGAGGAGCCTGGTGGGCTGCAGTCCATGGGGTCGCTGAGAGTCGGACACGACTGAGCAACTTCACTTTCACTTTTCACTCTTATGCATTGGAGAAGGAAATGGCAACCCACTCCAGTGTTCTTGCCTGGAGAATCCCAGGGACAGGGGAGCCTGGTGGGCTGCCGTCTGTGGGGTCACACAGAGTCGGACACAGACACTGAAGTGACTTAGCATAGCATAGCATACAAACTTTGGCCTTTGATTACCAGTTCTGCCATAGCTGCCATACCTGCCATACCTGTATGGCAGGTATACACAAGCCTCAGGTTTGATTACCGGTTCTGCCACAGCCAAGTAATAACTCTGAGTTTGTACATGATTTTTAATCCCTCGAAGCTATAATTTTCAAATCTGCATAATCATGGTAACTACAACATTAAAGGTAAAAACACTTCCAAGTAGAAAGCACTCAAGTGGTAGCCTGTATTGTTTAGGTGGAATTATATAATATATAGTAGTCATTTAATGTACTGGTTTCTCATTCTTTCTGTTCCCTTTAACCAGAAATATATAAATCAGTGCATTCATATCAAGCACTGTCTCTGTGATGTAATGTTTGAGCTTGTAATGGTTGATGTAATGGTTAATTTTGTTCATACTGCATATGAAATTTCACTTGTGAACATAGCTACTAATTACTTGCTGATTTAATTCTTATAGCACAGGCTCTATAATAAGCTATTAACCACAAGCCATTATTAATTTGTAACTTTCTTAGCTATGTCATGCAGCTCACTCGACAGGGAAACACTTCTAAAGACAGCTGTTGATCAAATTCTTTGTGCAACGAGCTATGACTGAAGTATGAAGTACTAAGTAGCTATGATCCTTGGCTTGTGTAAAAACCATGGTAAGCAGAAAGATCAGAAACGTTATGCAGAGAGTTTAACCTTACCTCTCTTCTCTGGTTTTCCTTTTACAATATTAGAGTGTGATGTTTTCCCTAACTATGACTCACAATCTAAAGGTCATCATAGAAGAAGGTGAAAGTCCAATTTAAAAAGGAAAGCCTGTGTGGCAAGAAAATGCTATCGATTATGTCGAAAGAGAAATGATAAAACTTGAAAAATAACTGTGAATTGATTCACAAAGTGCTAATCTCTAATATTTATAAATATCAATGAAAAGAACTTCCACTCAAGAGGAAAATGGGCAAAATGTATGAAGGCAGAAGACTTGGCCCTTAAACATATGAAAAAGTGCTTTATCATAAAAAAAAATGTAATCTGAAAAGTTAGATTTACAGGAATTCAAAAGGTTGATAAACCTTTGGAAGCATTGAATAAAAAGAGCATTCTCATACATTTCAGGTGAGATTATAAATTAGTGTAATTCATGTAGAGAGCAATTATTCAGCTATCATGCAAAATTACAAATACTTAAACCTTTGATCCAGAAGTCCTACTTCTGGAATATACTTGCACGTGTGTGAAATAGTGTGTGTAAAACTATTCATTGAAACATTTTGTAACTGTAATACCCATCACTAGTGAAAGTTGCTTAGTCCTGTCTGACTCTCTGCGACCCCATGGACTATACAGTCCATGGAATTAAGGCCAGAATACTGGAGTGGGTAGCCTTTCCCTTCTCTACAGGATATTCCCAACCCATGTATTGAAGCCAGTTCTCCCACATTGCAGGTGTATCTTTACCACCTGAGCCACCAGGGAAGCCCAAGAATACTTGAGTGGGTAGCCTATCACTTCTGTAGCAGAGCTTCCCGAACCAGGAACCGAACTGGGGTCTTCTGTGCTGCAGGCAGGTTCTTTACTGACTGAGTTATCAAGGAAGCCCTCATTAGGGGACTGATTAAATAATACATTTATTGGTGAATAGGAAGAGTTGGACTGTAAAGGGGGCTGAGCACAGAAGAATTGATGCTTTTGAAGTGTGGTGTTGGAGAAGACTTGTGAGTCCCTTGGACTGCAAGGAGATCCAACCAGTCCATCCTAAGGGAAATCAGTCCTGGGTGTTCATTGGAAGGACTGATGTTAAAGCTGAAACTCCAGTATTTTGGCCACCTGATGCGAAGAGCTGACTCATTTTAAGACACTGATGTTGGGAAAGATTGAAGGCAGGAGGAGAAGGGGACGACAGAGGATGAGATGGTTAGATGGCATCACCAACTCAATGGACATGAGTTTGGGTAAACTCCCGAGTTGGTGATGGACAGGGAGGCCTGGCGTGCTGTGGTTCATGGGGTAGCAAAGCGTTGGACACGACTGAGGGACTGAACTGAACTGAACTGAAAAGGTTGTACAAAATAATACTCTATTCCTAATATAGAAAGCGATGGGAAAAAGTAAAGTTTAGAAATAATGTGTATAAGATACTATGATGTATTTTGGGTAAAGAGGGAGAAAACATTTGTATGTGTTTTTATTAGACTGTGGAAGGATTACAAAATACATGATTATGAGGAAAGCATATGAGATCACACTTCTAGTTCCCTTCACTCCAGATACAGTGCAATGATAAATTGGTCTATCTGTCTCTAATATATTTTATCTAAATTTCTTTTAAGTAAAAAGATATATTACTTCTCAGAAACAAACTAAAGATCTTTAAGGAACCATAATCCAAACAAACACATTAGGGAAAAACTACACTGGTGTATTTACTGTGTGATCAGAAGTTAATGGGTTTTGAATAGGGGTCTCAGGCAAAATAAACCCATGTGGTAAAAGCAGCAATGTAATCAGCTATGCACTTCACCAATTTTGACTCAATGGGTCCAATGTACTTGAAATGTGTCTAATTTCTGATAGGAAAACAGTGAAAAAAGACCTCCAAGATTTGAAACAAAGTTGCGTTTTCTTAGGCAAATAATTGTCTTCCTGAAAAACAGCTCTTCTTTTGTGATTAGGTTTAATAGAGATTCAGTTCAGTTTAGTTGCTCAGTCCTGTCCGATTCTTTGCAACCCCATGAACTGCAGCACGCCAGGCCTCCCTGTCCATCACCAACTCCTGTAGTCCACCGAAACCCATGTCCACTGAGTTGGTGATGCCATCCAGCCATCTCATCCTCTGTTGTCCCCTTCTCCTCCTGCCCTCAGTCTTTCCCAACATCAGTGTCTTTTCAAATGAGTCAGCTCTTCGCATCAGGTGGCCAAAGTACTGGAGTTTCAGCTTCAGCACCAGTCCTACCAATGAACACCCAGGACTGATCTCCTTTAAGATGGACTGGTTGGATCTCCTTGCAGTCCAAGGGACTCTCAAGAGTCTTCTCCAAAACCACAGTTCAAAAGCGTCAATTCTTCGGTGCTCAGCTTTCTTCACAGTCCAACTCACATCCATACATGACCACTGGAAAAACCATAGCCTTGACTAGAAGGATCTTTGTTGGCAAAGTAATGTCTATGCTTTTCAATATGCTGTCTAGGTTGGTCATACCTTTCTTTCCAAGAAGTAAGCATTTAATTTCATGGCTGCAGTCACCATGTGCAGTGATTTTGAAGCCCAGAAAAATAAAAGTCAGCTACTGTTTCCACTGTTTCCCTGTCTATTTGCCATGAAGTGATGGGACTGGATGCCATGATCTTAGTTTTCTGAACGTTGAGCTTTAAGCCAACTTTTCCACAGTGTATTGTGGTCACACAGTCAAAGGCTTTAATAGAGATTGACCCTCATGAATTAGGTGTTCCTTTATCACCAGGTATGAGCCCAGGAGCCCCACTATCAGGTTGAAATGGCATATCATAGTTTAAAGGACTCTTTGCTATACTCCCATCCTTTTCTCAGTCTCCTGTGTTATGGGGTGGACTAAAGGGAAAAATTTTGGAATCTAGTTTCCTAAAGGTAGTGGAATGCACCAAAACCCAGATGTCTCTTACACATTTTCTGGAAACTATATAGAATAATCTAAAGCAAAGCCATGGATGATCCACACCTTTAGCACAACTAGAGAATAGTACAATTTGCAGACTACCTGTAAGTAAAAATAAATATGGATGACAAATTGCAGAAGAGTTTTTATTATTATTGAGCTGTATTTCACGTATAACACTATATTATTTTCAGGTATTTAACAATGATTCAGTATTCATATCTATAATTCTTAACACCCATCACCACACATAAGTAGACATTTTTTTTCTGATTACAATGATAACTTTTAAGCTCTATTTTTTAGTGATTTTCAAATGTACAGTATTACTATAACCACCATGCTTTACATTATATCCCATTATTAATTTCTTTTGTAGCTGGAAGTTTGTATTTTTTTACCCCCTTTATCTATTTTGCTTACTCCCAGACCCTTGAATCTGAACTCTGTACCTGTGAGTTCAGATTATTTTTTTTTTTTTTTGCTCTTAGGTCCACACATGAGATCATACAGTATTTGTCTCTCTCTCTGTCTAACTTACTCCACTTTGGCGTAATGTCTTCAAATTCCATCCATGGTGTCACAAATGGCAAAGTTTCCTTCTTTATGGTTGAATAATTTCCCGTCATATACACATACACGTTTTCTCATCGATTCATCCATCGTTGGATACTTAGTGTATTTTCCTGTCCTGGCTTTGGAACTAGTGCTGCAGTGAACATGGGGTGCAGATATCTTTCAGATAGTCATTTTTTTCTTTCAGATAATTATCCAGAAGAAGAATTGTTGCATCATGTGGTAGTTACTGTATTTTTAACTTTGTGAGAAACATTCATACTATTTTGCATAGTGGCTGCATCAGTCTACACTCCAACAATGCACAAATGTGTCCTTTTCTCCACATCCTTACCAATACTTATTTCTTGTCTTTTTGATGATAACCACTTTCACAGGAATGAGGTGATACTTCATTGTGGTTTTGATTTGTACTTCCCTGATGATATGTTATATTGAGCATTGTTTCATGTGCTTATTGATCTTATGTATGTGTTCTTTAGGAAAAATGAGTATTTTGCCCATTTATAGTTGGATTTTTTTGCAATTGAGTTATGTGAGTTCTTTATATATTTTGGATACTAACCCCTTATCATATATTAATATATGATTTGGAAACATTTTCTCCCATTTGGTAGGTTGCTTTTTCATTTTGTTAATGATTTCCTTTGCTGTGCAGAAACTTTTTAGTTTGATGTAACCCTGCTGTTTGTTTGTGTGTTTTTTTGCCTTTGGTTTTGGTGTCAAATATAAAAAATTCATCACCAAGATTGATATCAAGAAGCTTATGACCTATAATTCCTTTTAGGGTTTTAGAGTGTTAGGCCTTACATTAATGTCTTTGATTCATTTTGATTTAACTTTTGCGTATGGTGTAAGTTCGGTCCAGTTTCATTCTTTTGCATGCTGCTATCCAGTTTTCCCAACAACACTATTGAAGACTCTGTGCTTTTCCCATTGTATATTCTAGGCTCCTTTGTTGTAAATTGATTGTCCATATATGTGTGCATTTATTTCCCAGTTCTTTCTTCTGTTCCAGTAGTCTGTATGTCTGTTTTATGCCTGTGCCATACTGTTTTGATCATTATAGTTTTGTAATATAGCTTGAAGCCTGAAGCCTCTATCTTTGTTCTTCCAGTAGTTATTTTTTGAGTTTTTGATGCAAACTTTTGTGGAGGACAAAGGATGTGTTAAAGGTCTGGAAAATGTTAAAAAGGGATCTGGAAGTACAAAGCTTAAGGGTGAGCTAACAGTCCACTTCAACTGTGAAAATACTGAAAAAAAATCCTGGTATATACAAGCAGTCTCTTCTGGGAGAAGAAAGTCAAAGGAACTGGGGCATGTCCTTTGGATTCTGAATGGTTAACTGGAAAAAAAATTGAAGAGGTGAAATTCAGGATCCTATAAAATAACCATAAAAGAAAAGGGAGCACACAACTATCACCCACAAAACTGTCATCCGTTAAAGAAGTTGTTCTTTACTACACTGAGAGCAGAGAGCATCCTTAAACCTGGAAGCTTATAAGCCATTCAAAATTGCCAAGCCTGTGTGAAGTAAATAGATCAAAGCAGTTTACGTGTTCATAAAGCCACCATAAAAAGAAGACAGAGATGAGTATACATCTCAGCTGATGAAAATTTCCTGAAAAAAAAATGCTAAGTAGCAGAAAATAATTACATAGTACCTTAAACTTAAAAATCCTCAAACAAACATTTGGGAGTATGAGAAAAACAAAAGCCACTTTAGGCACTCATGGAATATCCTCCTGAGGCTTCCAGAGGAATCTACTAGAGGATATGACTAGGGAAACTTTAGGAAAAGAAATGATTGTGAGCATTTCATTAATTGAACCAAGTTGAACCAAGACTAAAAGGTGGGGCTAAGGGTGGGAATATAATACATAAGTGTTATAACAAAGTAGAAATGATGCAACTGAAAATAAGGGAGAGAGGAAGGTGAAGTAAGCTCTTTTGTAAATGGTCACTAGCACTCAGAGAATTCCCTTAATGATGACAAATCAGACTGTAAAATGTCAAGAAAACAGAGACTAAAGGCTTTATAAAAAATACATGTAAAAAGGCTACCAACCAAGGGGTTGGCCAGGACAGAGGGGTGGAAAAACCCTGAGCTCAACTCCCTTCACAAGCACACCAAAATCACAACTATTTTTTTTTTAATTTTTTAAATTTTATTTTTAAACTTTACAATATTGTATTAGTTTTGCCAAGTATCAAAATGAATCCACCACAGGTATACATTAGTTTTGCCAAATATCGAAATGAATCCGCCACAGGTATACATGTGTTCCCCATCCTGAACCCTCCTCCCTCCCCATACCATCCCTCTGGGTCGGCCCAGTGCACCAGCCCCAAGCATCCAGTATCGTGCATCGAACCTGGACTGGCCACTCGTTTCATACATGATATTATACATGTTTCAATGCCATTCTCCCAAATCTTCCCACCCTCTCCCTCTCCCACAGAGTCCATAAGACTGATCTATACATCAGTGTCTCTTTTGCTGTCTCGTACACAGGGTTATTGTTAGGCCAGTCAGAATGGCTATGATCCAAAAGTCTATAAGCAATAAATGCTGGAGAGGGTGTGGAGAAAAGGGAACCCCCTTACACTGTTGGTGGGAATGCAAACTAGTACAGCCACTATGGAGAACAGTGTGGAGATTCCTTAAAAAACTGGAAATAGAACTGCCTTATGATCCAGCAATCCCACTGCTGGGCATACACACTGAGGAAACCAGAAGGGAAAGAGATACGTGTACCCCAGTGTTCATCGCAGCACTGTTTATAATAGCCAGGACATGGAAGCAACCTAGAAGTCCATCAGCAGATGAATGAATAAGAAAGCTGTGGTACATATACACAATGGAGTATTACTCAGCCATTAAAAAGAATACATTTGAATCAGTTCTAATGAGGTGGATGAAACTGGAGCCTATTATACAGAGTGAAGAAAGCCAGAAAGAAAAACACCAATACAGTATACTAACGCATATATATGGAATTTAGAAAGATGGTAAATAACCCTGTGTATGACAGAACTATTTTTCTAATGAATTTATTTTAATTGGAGGCTAATTACAACATTGTGGTGGTTTTTGCCATATATTGACATGAATCAACCATGTGTGTACATATGTCCCCCTGTTCCAAACCCCCTGCCCACCTCCCTCCCCCTTCCATCCTTCTGGGTTGTCCCAGTGTGCTGGCTTTGAGTGCCCTGTTTCCTGCAGCGAACCTGGACTGGCCATCTGTTTCACATATGGTAATATACATGTTTAAGTGCTATTCTCTCACATCATCCCACCCTCACCTCCCACAGAGTCCAGAAGTCTGTTCTTTGTGTCTGTTTTGCTGTCTTGCATGTAGGGTCGCTGTTACCATCTTTCTAACTTCTTTACAAATGTGTTAATATACTGTATTGGTGTTTTTCTTTCTGACTTACTTCACTTTGTATAATAGGCTCCAGTTTCATCCACCTCATTAGAACTGACTCAAATATGTTTGTTTTTTATAGCTGAGTAATATTCCATTGTATATATGCAAAATCACAACTCTTTGCAGGACAATCATAGATGAAAAAGACTGGAACCTAATAGAAAAGATCTACAACTAAAGACAAAAAGGATGAACCAAAATGAGACCAGTAGGCAGGGCAGACTCGATATAGTCAAGTCTCATAACCCTGGGTGGGTGACCCACAAACTGGAAAACAAATATATTGCAGAGGTTCTCCTACAGGAGTAAGAGTTTTAAATCCCACATTGGGCTTTCCAGTCTGGGGGTCCTGCACTGAGATGAGTCCTCAGACATTTGGCTTTGAGGACCAGTGGGGCTTAATTTCAGAAATCTCACAGGATTGGAGGAAAACACTTCATTCTTAAAAGACCACACCCAAAATCTCACATGCTCTAGGACCCAGATCAAGAACAGAAATTTGATAGGAAATGGCCAGACCTACTTGCTAGTGTTAGAGAATCTCTAAGAGTGGCAAGGGTTGACTGTGGCACGCGGAGGATATAGAAACTGGCAGCAGCCATTATTGGGAGTTACTTCTGCTGTGTGGACAGTGGTGTGGGTGGGTGCCATTGCAGAATTTTCGCTCTAGCTCATTAACTCCAAGACTTGGCCCTGCCCAATAAACTATAGGCAGTAGTCCTGGGATGCCTCAGTTCAGTTTAGTGCAGTTTCTCAGTCATGTCCAACTCATTACAACCCCATGGACTGCAGCATGCCAGGCTTCCCTGTCCATCACCAACTCCCAGAGCTTGCTCAAACTCATGTCCATTGAGTCAGTGATGCCATCCAACCTTCTCATCCTCTGTCAGCCCCTTCTACTCCAGTCTTCAGTCTTTCCCAGCATCAGGGTCTTTTCCAGTGAGTCATTTCTTCACATCAGAGGGCCAAAGTATTGGAGCTTCAGCTTCAGCCCTTCCAATGAATATTCAGGACTGATTTCCTTTAGGATTGACAGGTTTAATCTCCTTGCAGTCCAAGGGACTTTCAAGAGTCTTCTCCAATACCACAGTTAAAAAGTATCAGTTCTTTGGCACTCAGCTTTCATTATGCTCAACTCTCACATCCATACATGACTACTGGAAAAAGCATAGCTTTGACTAGACAGACCTTGGTTGGCAAAGTAATGTCTCTGCTGTTTAATATGCTGTCTAGTTTTGCCATAGCTTTCCTTCCAAGGAACAAACATCTTTTAATTTCATGGCTACAGTCACCATCCTCAGTGATTTTGGAGCCCAAGAAAATAAAGTCTGTCACTGTTTCCATTGTTTCTCCATCTATTTGCCATGAAGTGATAGGACTGGATCCCATGGTGTTCGTTTTTTGAATGTTGCGTTTTATGCCAGCTATTTCAGTCTCCTACTCCACTTTATTCAAGAGGCAAGAGCAAGTTCCTCTTTGCTTTCTGCCACAAGGGTGGTGTTATCTGCATATCTGAGTTTATTGATACTTCTCTCAGCAATCTTGATTCTAGCTTGTGCTTCATCCACTCCAGCATTTCTCAAGATGCACTCTGCATATAAGTTAAATAAGCAAGGTGACAATATACAGCCTTGACAAACTCCTTCCCCAATTTGGAACCAGTCTGTTGTTCCGTGTCCAGTTCTAATTGTTGCTTCTTGGCCTGCATACAGATTTCTCAGGAGGTAGGAAAGGTGATTTGGTATTTCCATGTCATGTCTAAGACTTTTCCACAGTTGGTTGTGACCCACACAGTCAAAGGCTTTAGCATAGTCAGTGAAAGAATAGTAGATGTTTTTCGTTTTTTTTTTTTGTTGTTTTTTTTTTATGATCCAGTAGATGTTGGCAATTTGATCTTTGGTTCCTCTGCCTTTTCTAAATCTAGCTTGAAGATCTAGAAGTTATTGATTCACATATTGTTGAAGCCTGGCTTGGAGAATTTTGAGCATTACTTTCTTAGTGTGTAGATGAGTGCAGTTGTAGTTTGTATATTCTTTAGCATTGCCTTTCTTTGGGATTGGAACGAAAACGGACATTTTCCAGCACTGTGGTCACTGCTGAGTTTTCCATATTTGCTGGCATATTGAGTGCAGCACTTTCACAGCATCATCTTTTAGGATTTGAAATAGCTCAACTGGAATTCCATCACCTCCACTAGCTTTGTTCATAATGATGCTTCCTAAGGCCCACTTGATTTCACACTCCAGGATGTCTGGCTTTAGGTGAGTGATCACATCTTTGTGGTTATCTGGGTCATTAGTATCTTTTTTATATTGTTTTTCTGTGTTTTCTTGCCACCTCTTCTTAATATCGTATGCTTGTGTTAGGTCCATGCCATTTCTGTTCTTTATTGTGCCCATTTTTGCATGAATTTTTCCCTTGGTATCTCTCATTTTCTTGAAGAGATCTCTACCTTTTCCCATTCCATTGTTTTTCTCTATTTCATTGCAGTGATCACTTAGGAAGACTTTATCTCCCCCTTGCTATTCTTTGGAACTCTGCATTCAGATGGATATATCTTTCTTTCTCTCCTTTGCCTTTTGCTTCTCTTCTTTCCCCCGTGCTTTGTAAGATCTCCTCAGACAACTATTTTGCCTTTTTGTCTTTATTCTTCTTAGGGATGGTTTTGATCACCCTCTCTGTACAATGTTATGAACCAGAGAAATGCCTCAGGCCAAGAAACTAACTGGGTTAGTTAGTTAATACATCCCCACCCATTTACCACAGGCTGTCTTAAGACCACTGGAGCCCACAGCCACTACTGGACATGGTCCTACCAATTAGAGAGCCCAGGATGTAGCTCTATCCATCAGGCAACAGACAACAGATGCAAGGAAACCAAAATCCCACAGCGTGTGTACCCAGTGTGCCACAGCAGGTTAGACCCTGCCCTGGGGTCAACTGGGGCCTGGCCATGCCCAATAGCAGGCTAACCCAAGCTTCAGGATACCCTGGACCCTGTACCCAACTGTGTCAGGAATGTCCCCATAACCAACCAGTGATCCAAAACCAGCTCTAGGATTCCTATGGTCTGGAGCCAGACTCCATGACCCCATTATGCCTGCCAGTAGTCCAGCATTAGTCACTGGGTCTACCGGGTTTTGCAGTCTGCCACCTTGTGACCGGGCCCTGCCAGCCCGCACCTGGAAGCTTCTGCACAAAGCAGGACCCTGCAGTCAACCAGACCAGGGGCCAATAAAGTCTACAAGATTGTCCACACAATCAGACCAACACAACAGAAGGACCTGCATAGCCCTCACAAGGGAAACTTCTAAAGCATATAGTTTGGGTGAAAAGAGGGAAGTGTGCTGCTTAGATGCATAGGCCATCTCGTACAAAAGACCACTTCTCTAAGGTTGGGAAACATAAATAATCTACCAGATACATAAAAATACAAACAGAAACTTAGGCAAAATGAAGCAACAGAGGAACATGTTCCAGATGAAGGAACAAGATAAAACATCAGAAGAACTAAGTGAAGGTAGGCAGTCTATCTGAGTAGAGTTCAGGGTAATGATCATAAAGATGATCAAAAGGACTTGTGAAAGAATGGATGCACAGAGCAGGAAGTTAGTGGTTTATAACAAAGAATTATAAACTATAAAGAATAACCAAATATTTTACATGGTGCACTGGGACGACCCAGAGGGATGGAATGGGGAGGGAGGAGGGAAGAGGGTTCAGGATGGGGAACACATGTATACCTGTGGTGGATTCATTTTGATATTTGGCAAATCTAATACAGTTATGTAAAGTTTAAAAATAAAATAAAATTAAAAAAAAAAGAATAACCAAATAAGAAGAATATAATTAATGAAATGAAAAATACACAAGATGGCATCAACAGTAGAGTATAAATCGTTAAAGAGGAATGGAACAGCAAACTGGAAGACTGGCCAGTGGAAATTACTGATGCTGAATGGAAAAAGAATGAAAAGAAATGAAAACAGCTTAAGAGACCTCTGGGACATCAAGTTCACTAATATTTGTATTTTAGAGGGCCCAGGAGAAGAGAGAGGGAAAGGGCCTGAGAAAACATTTGAAAACAAAATAGGTGAAAACTTTCCTTACCTGGGAAGGAAATAGTCATCCAAGTCCAGGAAATATAGAGTCCCATACTGAAATAACCCAAAGAATACACCAGGGCACATTGTAATCAAAATGGCAAAAGTTAAAGAGAATATTAAAAGCAGCAAGGGGAAAGCAACAAATAACAATCAAGGGACATCCCATAAGGCTATCAGCTAACTTTTCAGCATAAGTCCTGCAGGCCAAAAGGGAGTGCCACAATATATTTAAAGTGATGAAAGAGTAAAACCTACCAAAAGCCTGAGTAGAAAATACTCTGCTCAACAAGGCTCTCATTCAGATTGCAGAAATCAAAATCTTCACAGACAACCAAAAGCTAAAAGAAGTCAGCACCACCAAATGAGCTTTATAAGAAATATTAAAGGATCTTCTCTAAGAAAAAAAGAAAAGGCCACAACTGGAAACATGAAAATTATACAGGTAAGGCAAGAAATCATCTATACACAAAGCTGGTAGGAAGGTTAAAAGATGAAAGTATGAAATGATCTACAAGCACACTAAGAAGTTAAAAGATACACAAAACAATTTGGTGTAAAATATGACATCGACAATAATCGTGAGGGGAAGAGTAAAAATCCAGGGTTGTTATAATACATTTGAAATTAGGAGATTAACAATCACATGCATGTGATTGGTACATAAAATCTTCATGGTAACCACAAAACAAAAATCTCTTATAGATAAGCACACACTAAAAAGAAAAAAGAAATAAAAATAAAATACCAAAGATAGTCATTAAATCACAAGAGAAAAGAGTAAAAGAACAGAGGGAAAATGGACCTAAGAAAACAATCTCCAAACAATTAACAAAATGGCATTAAATACATTGTTGTTATTTTTTGGTTAAGTAATAGCCAACTATTTTATGACCCCATGAACTGTAGCCTGCTAGGCTCCTCTGTCCATGGGATTTCCCAAGCAAGAATACTGGAGTGGGTTGTTATTTTTTTCCCCAGGAGAACTTTTCAACCCAGGGATCAAACCCACATCTCCTGGATTGGCAGGCCAATTCTCAGTTCTGCATTGAGCCACCAGGGAAGGCCATTAAGTACATAAATATCAGTAATTACCTTAAAATTAGTGCATTAAATGCTTCAACCAAAAGACATAGAATGGCTGAATGGATAAAAACACGAGACCCATATATTTGCTGCATGAAGGAGACTTGCTTCAGATCTAAAGATACACACAGCCTGAAATTGAGGTGATGGATTAAGGTATTTCATGTAAATAGAAACCAAAAGAAAGCTGGAATAACATACTTACATCAGACAAAACAGGCTTCAAAATAAAGACTATTACAAGAGACAAAGAAGAACACTACATAATGATCAAGGGGTCAATCCAAGAAGATACAATGATTGTAAATATATATACCCCCAACACAACAGCACCAAAATACATAAAGCAAATATTAATAGATATAAAAGGAGAAATAGAAATTAACACAATAATAGTAGGAAACTTTAACACCCCACTTAAATCAATGGACAGATCATCCAGAGAGAAAATTAATAAACACTGACCTTCAGTGACACATTAGATCACATGGACTTAATTGATATTTATAGAGCATTCCATCTGAAAGCAGCAGAACACACATTCTATTCAAGTGCACATGGAACATTCTCCAGGTGAAATCACACAGTGGGCCACAAAACAAGCCTCAGTCAATTTAGGAAATCTGAAATCATATCAAGCATCTTATCTGACCACAACATCACAGTGCTGGAAATCAAAAAAAAAAAAAAAAAAAAAAAAAGGCAAAAAACAGAAACACCTGAAGTCTAAAAAATATGCTACTAAACAACGAATGGATAACTGTGGAAACAGAAAAAAAAACACCCAGAGACAAATGAAAACAAAAACACAATGATCTAAAACCTATGAGATGCAGCAAAAGCAGTTCTAATAGGGAAGTTTATAGCAATACAATCTTACCTCAGGAAACAAGAAGAACCACAAATAAACAACCTAAATTTACACATAAAACAATTGGAGGAAGAAGAAGAAACAAAACACAAAGCTAGTAGGAAAAAAAGAAATCATAAAAAATTAGAGCAGAATTAAAAAAGAGACTACAAAAAAGAAACTATCAATTAAACTAAAGGATGGTTTTTTTTAAAAAGATATATAAAATTAATAAACCTTTAGCCAGATTCATCAAAAATGGGAGGAGAGAGGGCCCAATTCAAAAATGAAAAATTACAACCACCCCCACAAAATAGGAAAGATCATAAAGCAACTATAAATAACTACAGGCCAATAAAATGGACTCCCTATTAAAAATGGACAGGTTATTAGAAGTTCTTCCAAGACTCTGTTGGGAAGAAATAGAAAATATGAAGAGACCAAATAACATTACTGAAACTGATTAATCTGTGATTTAAAAACCTCCATACTGTTCATACTGTTCATATTTTGGGGCCTCCAAAATCACTGCAGATGGTGATTGCAGCCATGAAATTAAAAGATGCTTACTCCTTGGAAGGAAAGTTATGCCAACCTAGACAGCATATTAAAAAGCAGAGACATTACTTTGCCAACAAAGGTCCGTCTAGTCAAGGCTATAGTTTTTCCGGCAGTCAAGTATGGATGTGAGAGTTGGACTATAAAGAAAGCTGAGCGCTGAAGAATTGATGCTTTTGAAGTGTGGTGTTGGAGAAGACTCTTGAGAGTCCTGTGGACTGCAAGGAGATCCACCCAGTCCATCCTAAAGGAGATCAGTCCTGGGTGTTCATTGGAAGGACTGATGTTGAAGCTGAAACTCCAATACTTTGGCCACCTGATGTGAAGAGTTGACTCATTTGAAAAGACACTGATGCTGGGAAAGATTGAAGGCAGGAGGAGAAGGGGATGACAGAGGTTGAGATGGTTGGATGTCATCACCAACTCAATGGACATGAGTCTGGGTGAACTCCAGGAGTTGGTGATGGACAGGGAGGCCTAGCGTGCTGTGATTCATGGAGTTGCAAAGAGTCGGACATGACTGAGTGACTGAACTGACTGAAAAACCTCCAAAAAAACAAAGTTCAGGGCTTGATATCTTCACAGATGAAATCCCTCAAATACTTATAGAAGAATTAACACATATACTTCTGAAACTATTCTGAAGAAAGTGCAGATAAAGGAATCCTTCCAAACCCATTCTGTGAAGCCACCGTCACTGTGCTATCAAAACCAGCAAAGATATCACAAAAAAAGAAAATTACATACAAATTGTTAAATTATTTGTTCTAGTTCTCTGAAAAATACAGTTGGTAGTTTAATAGGGATCGCATTGAACTATAGATTACTTTGGGTAGAATACTCATTTTCATGATAGTGATTCTTCGAATCCTAGAACATGTATGTTTCTCCATCTATTTGTGTCATCTTTTATGTCTTTCATCAGTGTCTTATAGTTTTCTGTATATAGGTCTTTTGTTTCTTTAGGTAGATTCATTCCTAAGTATTTTATTCTTTTTGTTGCAATGGTGAATGGGATTGTTTCTTTAGTTTCTCTTTCTTTTTTTTTTTAATTATTTAACTGGAAGATAATTGCTTTACAATATTGTGATTTTTTTTTTTTTTTGCCATACCTCAACATGAATCGACTACAGGTATACATGTTCTGCCTCTTCTTGAACCTCCCTCCCACCTCTCTCCCACCCTATCCCTCTGGGTTGTCCCAGAGCACTGGCTTTGGGTGACCTGCTTCATGCATCAAACCTGCTCTGGTCATCTCTTTTAAATATGGTAATGTAAATGTTTCAATGCTATTCTCTTAAATCATCCCTTACCTTCTCCCACTGAGTCCAAAATTCTGTTCTTTATGCCTGTGTCTCCTTTGCTGCCTAGAATGTTGGGTTTTCAGTATTGTTTTTCTAAATTCCATATATATGTGTTAATATACAGTATTTGTCTTTCTCTTTCTTACTTACTTCACTCTGTATAATAGGTTCCAGGTTCATCTATCTCATTAGAACTGAATCAAATGCACTCCTTTTCATAGCTGAATAATATTCCACTCTGTATATGTACCACAACTTCCTTACTCATTCATCTGTTGATGGACATCTAGGTTGCTTCCATGTCCTAGCTATTGTAAATAGTGCTGCAATGAACATTAGGGTACATGTGTCTTTCAATTCTGGTTTCCTCTGGGTATATGGCCAGCAATGGGATTGCTGGGCCATATGGTAGTTCTATGCCCACTTTTTAAAGGAATCTCCACCCTGTTCTCCATAGTGCCTGTATCAGTTTGCATTCCCACCAACAGTGTAAGAGGATTCCCTTTTCTCCATGCCTGCTCCAGCATTTATTGTTTTTAGACTTTTTGATGATGGCCATTCTAACCAGCATGAGAAGATACCTCATTGTGGTTTGGATTTACATTTCTCTAATAATGAGTGATGCTGAGCATCTTTTCATGTGTTTACTAGCTGTCTGTGTGTCTTCTTTGGAGAAATGTCTGTTTAGGTCTTTTGCCCACTTTTTGATTGGGTTGTTCATTTTTTTCTGGTTTTGAGCTGCATGAGCTATTTGTATATTTTGGAGATTAATTCTTTGTCAGTTTTTTCATTTTCTATTATTTTCTTCCATTATGTCTTTTCACTTTGCTTATAGTTTTCTTCATTGTGCAAAAGCTTGTAAGTTTAATTAGATCCCATTTGTTTATTTTTACCTCCCATTACACTGGGAGGTGAGTCATAGAGGATCTTGCTGTGATTTATTTTGGATAGTGTTCTGTCTTTTCTTCTAGGAGTTTTATATTTTCTGGTCTTATATTTAGGTTTTTAAACCATTTTGAGTTTATTTTTGTGTATGGTGTTAGAAAGTGTTCTAGTTTCATTATTTTATGTGAAGCTGACCAGTTTTCCCAGAACCAATTGTTGAAGAGACTGCCTTTTCCCATTGTATATTTTTTTGCCTCCTTTGTTAAACATAAGCTGTCCATAGGTGCATGGATTTATCTCTGGACTCTCTACTTTGATTCATTAATCTATATGTCTGTCTTTGTGCAAGTGTTATATGGTCTTGATGACTGTAGGTTTGTAGTATAGTCTGAAGTCATGAAGGTTGATTCCTCCAGTTCCATTCTTCTTTCTCAAGATCGCTTTGGCTATTTAGGGTATTTTGTATTTCCATACAAATTGTGAAATTATTTGTTCTAATTTTGTGAAAAATACCATTGGTAGTTTGATAGGGATTGCATTGACTCTCTAGATTGTTTTAGGTAGTATACTCATTTTCACTATATTGATTCTTCTAACCCAAGAATGGTATATTTCTCCATCTATTTGTGTCATCTTTGATGTCTTTCATCAGTGATTTATGGTTTTCTGTATACAGGTCTTTTGTTTCTTTAGATGAATTTATTCCTATGTATTTCATTTTTTTAGTTGCAATGGTGAATGCAATTGTTTCCTTAATTTCTCTTTTTTATCTTTCACTGTCAGCATATAGGAATGCAAGGAATTTCTGTGTATTAAGTTTGTATCCTGCAACTTTACTATATTCATTGATTAGCTCTAGTAATTTTCTGGTGGCATCTTTAGGGTTTTCTATGTAGGAGATCATGTCATCTTCAAGCAGTGAGTTTTATTCTTCTTTTCCAGTCTGGATTGCTTGCTTTTATTTCCTTTTCTTCTCTGATTGCTGTTGCTAGGACTTCCAAAACTACGTTGAGTAGTATTGGTGGGAATGGGCACTCTAGTCTTGTTCCTGATTTTAGGGTAAATACTTTCAATTTTTTTTTACCATTGAGGATGATGTTTGCTATGGGTTTGTCATATATGGCTTTTAATATGTTGAATTATGTTTGACATGTGGCATACAAAAAGTATGCCTATTTTCTGGAGACTTTTTATCTTAATGGGTGTTGGATTTTGTCAAAGACTTTCTCTGCATCTCTTGAAATAATTATATGGTTTTTTATCTTTCCATTTGTTAATATGATATATCACATTGATTTATCTGTGAATATTGAAGGATCCCAGCATCCCTGGAATAAAGCCTACTTAATCACAATGTATGATCTTTTTATTATGTTGTTGGATTCTATTTGCTAGTATTTTGTTGAGGATTTGATGAACATAGGTGCAAAAATCCTCAACAAAATTCCAGAAATCTGAATCCAACACATTAAAATCATCATATACCATGATCAAGTAGGATTTATCTCAGGGATGCAAGCATTTTCCAATATCTGAAAATCAATGTGATATGCTACAGTAACAAATCAAAAACAAAAAATGAGAAATATATGATCATCTCAATAGATGCTGAAAAATCTTTTGATAAAATTCAGCATCTATTTATGATTTTAAAACATATTCCCCAGAAAGAGGGCATAGAGGAAACATGCCTCAGCATAATAAAGGCCAATATATTAGAAACCCACAGCTAACATCACACTCATTGGCATAAAGCTGAAAGGTTTTTCTCTAAGATAAGGAGCAAACAAAGAATGCCCAGTCTTTCTACTTTTATTCAACAAAGTATTTGTAGTCCTAGTGATAACAGTCAGACAAAAGAAGAAAGAAAAGAAGAAAGGAAGATAGAAGAAGGAATGAAAGAAAAAGAATCCAAATTGGGAAGGAAGAAGTAAAACTGTCACTGTTTTGGGGTGATATGATACTATATACAGAGAATCCTAAAGACACTACCAGAAAACTACTAGAACTTTACAATCAATTTAGTAAAGTAGTAGGATGCAAAACTAATATGTAGAAATCATTTGCATTTTTATATACCAACAACAAATTTTCAGAAATAGAGAATACAATACCTAGAAATAAACCTACCTGAGGAGGTAAAAGATCTGGACTCAGAAAAATATGAGACACTGGTAAAGGTAACTGAAGAATATGCAAACATGGAAAAATATATCATATTCTTGGACTGGAAGAATTAATAATGTTAAAATGACCATATAACCCAAGGCAATCTACAGATTCAGTGCAATCTTTATGAGTCAAAATACCAATGTCATTTTTCATAGAACTAGAACCATTAATTTAAAAATTTTTAATATAAATATACTCTATCTATCTATCTATATATTTTAATTTTAGTGCTTCCTTGATGGCTTAGACTGTATAGAGTCTGTGTGCAATGCAGAAGACCCAGATTCAATCCCTGTGTCAGGAAGATCCCCTGGGGAAGGAAATGGCAATCAACTCCAGTATTTTTGCCTGGAAAATTCCATGGATGGAGGAGCCTGTCAGGCTACAGTCCATGGGGTCGCAAAGAGTTGGAAATGACTAAGCAGCTAACTCACACACACAAACATAAAGGACTGAATAGTTAAATAATCTTGAGAAAGAAGAACAGAGCTGGAGAAATCACACTCCCTGATTTCAGACTATGTTACTAAGCTCCAGTAATCAAAGCAGTATGGTACTGCACAAAAGCAGACACCTACCTTAATGGAATGAAATAGGCCAAAAATAAATGGTCAACTATGACAAAAAAGAGGGGAGAATATACAATTGAGAAAAGACAGTCTTTTCAGTAAGTGGTGCTTTAAAAATTGTACAAATATGTGTCAAAAATGCAGTTAGAATATTCTGTAACATCATATACAAAAATAAAGAATGCATTAAAGACCAATGTATGATACAGGATTTCATAAAACTCTTAGACGAAACTGCAAGCAAAACACTTTTTGACATAAATCATAGCAATATTTTTTGACCTATCCCCTAGAGCAAAGGAAATAAAAATAAACAAATGGAACCTAGCTAAACTTAAAAGCTTTTGCACAGCAAGGGAAACCATCAACAAATCAAAAAGACAACCTACTGAATGCAGAAAATATTTGCAAATGATATAACTGATAAGGGGTTAATATCCAACATATAGAAATAGCTCGTACAACTCAACATCAAATAAACCAACAACCCAATTAAAAAAGAGAAAAGATTTGAATAGAGGTTTTTCCAAAGAGGATATGCAGTTGACACACAGGCACATGAAAAGATGCTCAACATTGGTAATCATTAGGTAACAAAAATAAAACCACAAGGAGATAGCATCTCACGTCTGTCAGAATGGCTATCATCAAAAAGAACATAACAAATATCAGCAATAATGTGGTGAAAAGGGAACACTTGAACACTGTTGGTTGAATGAAAATTGGTGCCACCAGTTTACCATTGTTGAAACCAATATGCAGTTTTCTCAAAAAACTAAAATAGAACTGCAATTTAACCTAGCAATTTCACTCCTGGGTATATATATCCAAAAATCTCCACTAGTTAGAAAAGATATTTATGCACTCAAATGTTCATAGCAATATTATTTACAATTGCCAAAATATAGTAGCATATAGATGAATGGATAAAAGGATGTGGTACATATATACCCAATGGAATATTACTTAGCCATAAAATATGAAATTTTGCCATTTGCAGCAACATGGATAGAATTGGAGGATATTATGCTAAGTGAAATAAGTCAGATAGAAAGACTAATACTGTATGATATCATGTGGAACTTAAAAGATACAACAAACTAGTGAATATAACAAAAATCCAGCAGATTCACAGATACAGAGATCAAATTAAAGGGTACCAGGGATGAGAAGGAAAAGGGGAGTGGCCAAACAGAAGGAGGAGATTAAGAGGTACAAGCTAGTATGTATAAAATAAATTACAAGGATATATGTACAACACAGGGAACATAGCCAGTATTTTCTAATATCTATAAATGGAATATAACATTTAAAAATTGTGAATTACTATATTACACATCTCTAATTTATATAATATTGTACATCAACTATGCATCAATAAAAAATGTAACTGTCAGAGCACAAATGCAAGCCTTCTAAAATATTAAAAGGGTAGAAAAAGAAGGAAAGTCAGTTTGTAGAGAAAAAACAAATATAATGTAATACACATAGTAATTATGCCCTAAAATAATAAAATAGTTGTGAATTGCATGTGTGCATGTGTGTGTGCTATGTCACTTCCATCGTGTTTGACTCTTTGCAACCCTATGAACTGTAGCCCATCAGTCTCCTCTGTCCATGGGATTCTTCTCTACTGGAGAGGGTGGCTTTGCCCTCATCCAGAGGATCTTCCTGACTCAGGGATTGAACCTGCATCTCCTGCACTGCAGGCAGATGCTTTACTGCTGAGCCACCAGGGAAGCCCAGTTGGATCACAAAGCAGTTTTCAACTCTGTGATGTATATGAGACAGAGGTAAAACAAAGCAAATTATGAATGCAAAATGCAAGGGACGACAAATGTATACCAGGCAAATGGAAATAAAAGTACATATGAACATTTCTATTCATTGCCACACAATTTGTGCAAAATGTGGCAAACAACTTAAATATTCATAATGAGAAGTTGGTTGGATACATTGGCACTTCCACACCATGGAGTAGTATGAAACTGTACAGAAAATAATCTATAAACTGATGCAAGTCATTTGTTATTACTAATAAAGTAGTAAAGTAAATATTTCATTTCTTCAAAGAAAAAGGCAACATTCAGAGAACTTTGGAGAGAAGAACACAAACCAAATTATCATCCACTGACAGCTCTTTGAATTTTGAGCTATCTTGAGTTGCCCAATACCGCTTCAGTTGCTGCTCTCTGACCTTTTAAATTCCCCAATCACTGAAATAGTACCTAATGATTAATGACCTTGGGTGCCACACAAATAATTCTGGATAATATGCTGTGTGAACTAGGGAAAACTGTTCTCTAAGCAGACAAGAGGGCACAGTTTTACAGGGTGAAAAATAGTATATGCAAAGATGCATTGTGAGACAGCTTTACATGAGTTAAGAATTTCCTGTGTTAAATTACTTTTTACTTGAAATATCTAGAATGGTTTCTGTGTCCTGCACTGGCAGGATGGGAAGTATATCCCTTGCTGACTCTGATATGGAGCGCCCATCTTTACTAAGTTGCTGGCTACCTTAATCACTTAGTATCTGAAATTTTAACTTTTGTAGAGAAGTAAACTGTAAGATTGAAACTTGCATAGGTTTTTGTAAATGGAATGTCAAATATATCTAGGAAAAATGCTTAAACTTTTGGAAAAGAAGTGTCATTAGATTCTTACCTCACATGATCCGTTAAAATGAAAAACTCAGTGGATGAACAAATAAAATGTTAAAAGTTTAATACATAGATAAGTGCACCCTGATAAGGGAGAATAACCTCAGGCATAAAATGTACCTCAGATCATCATGGCATCATATGAATCAGTCATAAGCTACCTCACATTTTCCGCCATCACCTTAGATAGCCCTGCTCCATGACAGAGAATCCATGGCTATTCTAAGGGCACACGGGAAGGGGATGCTATATTCTGTGTTGTTTGAGGTGTATGGGAAGGAGAAAATGAATGAGCATGTCCTCTTCTCCCTAGTTTGTCAAAATGTATGCAAAAGAATGTGCTTCTTCAATGGCTTCAATGGCTGTTTCCTCCAAACTGCCTTTTCTCAGAAGCTCTTTTTGTTTTCTCCCCAATCCGAAGAGTGACTATTCCAGATGTATCTCCCTCCTGTAACAGTTTGTGAACTTACCTGAGTTTTCCTGCAGGGGGAAACATCCACCAGTTTATAAGGAAAAATAAATAAATAAATAAATAAAACCTGTAACAAGAGCAAACTGGCTTTAGCAAAGATTGTAAGTGCTTTTTTAAAATAAAAGTTGCAAATATGTTTGCTTGATTCCTGTTCTATTTTCCCTGGGTGAAGGAATGTGTGCTATCTTAAATAAATATTAGCTAACCATTTTATAGTATTTATTGCATATAGAATTATTGGATATCCACATACTCTAAAAATGTACCTGGTTACCTATTCTATTTAGTTTATCTGCAAAGCTAGAAAAGGCTACTAGGTCACAGGTGAAAGCTAAAGGAACAAGAGAGATATTCAGGAATGAATAAAATGGGGGCTGCCATTCCCTCAATTTACTGAATGCCTCTCATGAGTGAGACACTGTGCTATGTGCTAGGGATACCAAAGTGAAAACATTTATGTTTCTGAGTTTGAGTTCAAAGAAAAAAGACATAACTTTGGAAATAAAGTATTTGAAGACTTTTTTCAGTCTGATTTTGAAGATGTTTGTTTCTCAGGGAGATGAACTGAGACATGTTGTTGTCATCTTGCTTTATCTTTCGGCCTACAGAGAAGTTACTTTTACTTACTCCGGTTTTTACCTTGTCCTCAACCACCTAATGCTTCCCTGATGGCTCAACAGGTAAAGAATCTGCTGGCAATGCAGGAGACATAGGAGACTCAGGTTCTATCCCTGGGTCAGGAAGATCCCCTAGAGAAGGAAATGGCAGCCCACTCCAGTATTCTTTTTTTTTCCTTTGGACATTATCATTAAATTTATTTTGAAAGCATCAAGGTCTCTCAGTTAATCTAGGTTCTGCCTCAAGAGTAATGTCTAGAAACAAGGGCACAGAAAAATCTTTTGTTCCTGCAGTTTCCTGGAGCCCTGACAGTACTCAGTATAGGCTACCACAATGTAAAGTCATTGAAGTGAACTCTTTATAACATTAACAGAGTTGGGGTGGCCTACTTCAGGACTCCTGACTACAAAAACAGTAGTTTCTGGTCCTGGCTAAAGGGCATGGGGAACTGGGGGTGAGGGGAGGAATAGGCCGGTAGCTTGGAGGTCAGCCCATATCTGAAACAACACTGGCTATAGTATTCAGAATCGTTCATTCAGTTCAAGATCTGTATCTCGTAGGAAGCTCTTCCTGAAGTCCTCAAGCCTCAGATAAGTTGCATCTCTCAGTGATTTAATAGAAGCTTGAGCTTGACTCTCTGGTAACAACTTCCTTGTATAAGTTACTTCCCTAAAGGTTGGTCTCTCAACTATGAGGATGACAATCACCAGGTTGGGGGAGCCAGAAGGCTTAAATGAACCAAGGTGTGTGAGGTGCTCTGCACAGTGCCCTGTGAGCCTGTAGTTAAGTCTAAAAGATGGAGCTACTGCGATCACTCTGCCATGACTCCTCACATTGGGTCACTGATTTTAGCATTTCATCATATGCTGTCTCATACTGCTGTTCCACAGTCTCCAGTGTGTACCTGTTTTCCCTAGAGCCTTTAACAGAGACAAAGGTAAGGTGTATGTCTAACATGTCCACATCAGCTTCTGTGGAGCTTATTTGGCACAGGCTGGGCAAGGCAAAGGACAAGTGAGCATAGAGTAATTAGCCACCAGGGGGCTCAGAGACTGAGTGAAGGGACATTGGATGAAGGGGGTAGAGGTGCCACTTGGCTAGGACCTAGACTAATAGGTCTCTTTCAGGGAATAGAAGCTTCATTGTTTCCTTATTCCATCTTACATAACACCCATATATCTATACACAGTGTTCTGTGGGACTGAATAAAAGAAAGAAATTCAGACAAACGCTACTCGAGAGGCAATCATCTCCAGTCTCTTAATGCAGTCTCTTAAGTGCTATAAAGGAAAAAAAGATAAGAGAAAGTGACTGATGGGCTTTTGTTTTTGCCAAGAGGCTTGGGATCTTAGGTCCCCCATTGGGCCCTGGGCAGTTAAAGGACAGAGTCTCAACCACTGGACCTCTAAGGAGTTCCCCAGATGGGCCTTTTTATGTGGGAAGCAGAGTGACATTTGATAAGACAGTGGACACTGTGGACCTGGGCTACCCTGACTTGCCCCTCTGCTCCCCATGCTCGGCCCCAGGCTCCAAGTTCTAAGTTCTGGCCACTTGTACCTCACCAGGAATCCCTCCACTCTTCCAGGTTATCTTTTGGTCTGTGCAAACTCTGGGTCACCATGCCTATTATCATTTTGGTTTATTATTTTTTTTTAATTTTAAAATTTTTACTTATATTTTAATTGAAGGATAATTACTTTACAGAATTTTGTTGTTTTCTGTCAAGCCTCAACATGAATCAGCCATAGGAATACATATATCCCCTCCCTTTTGAACCTCCCTCTCATCTCCCTCCCCATCCCACACCTCTAGGTTGATACAGAGCCCCTATTTGAGTTTCCTGTGCCATACAGCAAATTTCCATTGGCTATTTATTTTACATATGGCAATGTAAGTTTCCATGTTACTCTTTCCTTACATCTCACCCTCTCCTCCCCTCTCCTCGTGTCCATAAGTTTATTCTCTATGTCTGTTTCTCCATTGCTGCCCTGTGAATAAATTCTTAAGTACTATTTTTCTAGATTTTGTATATGTGTGTAAAAGTATAATATTTATCTTTATCTTTCTAAATTATTTCACTCTGTATAATAGGTTCTAGGTTCATCCACATCATTAGAACTGACTCAAAGATGTTCCTTTTCATGGCTGAGTAATATTCCCTTGTGTATATGTATCACAACTTCTTTATCCATCTGTCTATGGACATCTAGGTTGCTTCCATGTTCTAGCTATTGTAAATAGTGCTGCAATGAACATTGGGGTACATGTGTCTTTTTCAATTTTGGTTTCTCCAGAGTACATGCCTAGGAACGGGACTGCTGGGTCATATGGTGGTTTTATTCCTAGTTTTTAAAGGAATCTTCGTACCATCTTCCATAGTGGCTGTATCAACTTACATTCCCATCAACAGTGCAAGAAGGTTTCCTTTTCTCCACACCCTTTCCAGTATTTATTGTTTGTAGACTTTTGATGATGGCCATTCCAACCAGTGTAAAGTGATATCTCATTGTAGTTTTGATTTCCAATTCTCTTATAATGAGTGTTGAGCATCTTTTCATGTGTTTGTTAGCTATCTGTATGTCTTCTTTGGAAAAAGGCCTGTTTAGGTCTTTTTCCCACTTTTTGATTGGGTGTTGTTTTTTTTTTTTCCCCCTTGGTATTGACTTGTGTGAACTGCTTGTATATTTTGGAAATTAATCCTTTGTCAGTTGTTTCCATTGCTATTATTTTCTCCCATTCTGAGGGTTGTATTTCACCTTGCTTATAGTTTTCTTTGCTGTAAGCTTTTATGTTTAATCAAGTCCCACTTGTTTACTCTTGTTTATATTTCCATTAATCTAGGAGGAGGGTCATAGAGGATGTTGCTTTGATTTATGTCATTAAGTGTTCTGCCTATGTTTTCCTCTAAGAGTTTTATAGTTTCTGGTCTTACATTTAGGTCTTTAAACCATTTTGAGTTTATCTTTGTGTATGGTGTTAGGAAGTGTTCTAATTTCATTTTTTATATGTACCTGTCCAGTTTTCCCAGCACTGCTTATTGAAGAGTCTTTGCCCTATTGTATATTCTTGTATCCTTTGTCAACAATAAGGTACCAATAGGAGCATGGATTTATTTCTGGGCTTTATATCTTGTTCCATTGGTCTGTATTTCTGATTTTATGCCAGTACCATACTGGCTTGATGACTGTAGTTTTGTAGTATAATCTGAAGTCAGGAAGGTTGATTCCTCCAGCTCCATTCTTCTTTCTCAAAACAGCTTTGGCTATTCAGGGTCTTTTGTGTTTCCATATGAATTGTGAAACTTTTTGTTCTAGTTCTGTGAAAAATGCCATTGGTAATTTGATAGGGATTGCATTGAATCTGTAGATTGCATTTGATAGTATAGTCATTTTCACAAGATTGGTTCTTCCTTCACAGGTCAGGAAGCAACAGTTAGAAGTGGACATGGAACAACAGACTGGTTCCAAATAGGAAAAGGAGTATGTCAAGGCTGTATATTGTCACCCTGCTTATTTAACTTATATGCAGAGTACATCATGAGAAACGCTGGACTGGAAGAAGCACAAGCTTGAATCAAGATTGCCGGGAGAAATATCAATAACCTCAGATATGCAGATGACACCACCCTTATGGCAGAAAGTGAAGAGAAACTAAAAAGCCTCTTAGTGAAAGTGAAAGAGGAGAGTGAAAAAGTTGGTTTAAAGCTCAACATTCAGAAAACTAAGATCATGGCATCTGGTCCCATCACTTCATGGGAACTAGATGGGGAAACAGTGGAAACAGTGTCAGACTTTATTTTTGGGGGCTCCAATATCACTGCAGATAGTGATTGCAGCTGTGAAATTAAAAGATGCTTACTCCTTGGAAGGAAAGTTATGACCAACCTAGATAGCATATTCAAAAGCAGAGACATTACTTTGCCAACAAAGGTCCATCTAGTCAAAGCTATGGTTTTTCCAGTAGTCATGTATGGATGTGAGAGTTGGACTGTGAAGAAAGCTGAGTGCCAGAAGAATTGGAGAAGACTCTTGAGAGTCCCTTGGACTGCAAGGAGATCCAACCAGTCCATTCTAAAGGAGATCAGTTCTGGATGTTCTTTGGAAGGACTGATGCTAAAGCTGAAACTCCAATACTTTGGCCACCTCATGTGAAGAGTTCACTCATTGGAAAAGACCCTGATTCTGGGAGAGATTGGGGGCAGGAGGAAAAGGGGATGACAGAGGATGAGATGGCTGGATGACATCACCTGACTCGATGGACATGAGTTTGTGTGAACTCCGGGAGTTGGTGATGGACAGGGAGGCCTGACATGCTGCAATTCATGGGGTCCCAAAAGTCAGACATGACTGAGTGACTGAACTGAACTGAACCCAAGAACGTGGAATATCTCTCCATCTGTTTATGTCATCTTTGATTTCTTTCATTAGTGCCTTATAATTTTCGATGTATAGTTCCTTTGTCTCCTTAGGTAAGTTTTTGCTTCCTGGATATTTAATTCTTTTTGTTGCAGTGGTGAATGGGATTGATTCCTTAATTTATCTTTCTGATTTTTCATTCTTAGTATATAGAAATACAAGTGATTTCTGTGTATTGATTTTGTATCCTGCAACCCTGCTAAATGCACTGATTAGCTCTCATAATTTTCTGATACTATCTTTAGGGTTTTCTATGTACAGTATCATGTCATCTGCAAACAGTGAGAGCTTTGCTTCTTCTTTTCTGATCTGGATTCCTTTTATTTCTTTTTCTCTCTTATTCCTGTAGCTAGGATTTTCAAAACTATCTTGAATAATAGAAGTGAGAGTGGACATCCTTGTCATGTTTCTGTTCTTAGAGGAAATGCTTGCAGTTTTTCACCATTGAGAATAATGTTTGCTGTGGGCTTATCATATATGGCCTTTACTATGTTGAGGTAGGATCCTTCTATGCCCATTTTTTGAAGAGTTTTAATCATAAATGGGCACTAAATTTTGTCAAAGGCTTTTTCTACATCTATTGAGATGATTATATGGTTTTTATCTTTCAATTTATTAATATGGTGTATCACATTGATTAATTTGCATATATTGAAGAATCATTGCATCCCTGGAATAAACACAACTTGATCATGGTGTATGAGCTTTTTAATGTGTTGTTGAATTCTGTTTGCTAGAATTTTGTTGAGGATTTTTGCATCTATGTTCATCAGTGATACTGGCCTGTAGTTTTCTTTTTTTGTGTTGTCTGTCTGGTTTTGGTATCAGGGTGATGGTGGCCTCATGGAATGAGTTTGGAAATATTCTTTCCTCTGAAATTTTTTGAAATAGTTTTAGAAGGATAGGCATTAGCTCATCTCTAGGTGTTTGATAGAATTCACCTGTGAAGCCATCTGGTACTGGGCTTTTGTTTTTTGGGAGATTTTTGATCACAGTTTCGATTTCAGTGCTTGTAACTGCGTTGTTCATAATTTCTCTTTATTCCTGATTCAGTCTTGGAAGATTGAACTTTTCTAGGAATCTGTCCACTTCTTCCAGGTTATCCATTTTATTGCCATATAGTTGTTCATAATAGTCTCATAACCCATTTTATTTCTGCATTATCTGTTGTAACCTCTCCTTTTTCACTTCTACTTTTTTAAAAAACATGTTTATTACAATAGATACAATTCACATCTGACTAGTATTGTTTCCTGTTCCCTCTCACAGACATGTTTATTGGGCCATTTCCTCGTATTTGAGAAATCAATGTACTTTCAGCACACATGCCCAGCAGTACTTTAAGTCCGTTTTACAGGGTCCAAATGGATTTCAATAATTTATACAAACAAGTGGGTTGTACTCAATTACTGCAATTTTAAGCTACTGTATACAGGAATGAAAAGATTATAGAAAAGTGCCATAGCAAGAGTACCTTAACAAAGGAGGAAAAGGGGAGCCTTAAAAAATGGATAACATCAGATCATGGATTTCAGAGGGGAATGGAACACATGGAAAATGAAAAACATTTCTCTACAAAACAAATGGAGAAACACTGCTCTCGATCAGGTGCAAGTGTGGAAACAATTGTTTCATGATATTTTGTATACTGTCCATATGGTTCAAAATCACATCCTTAGAGACAGATCACCTGGCACTTGCACTGAATTTTTGAAAATGCAAGAATTCTGAGTGATAAATTAACCTCCCCCCCATTTTTCTTTAAAAATGCTAATTTTGCAGACAGGTTTACATGGAAAAGCCCAGGTATTTAGCCACCTCAGCATTGATTAGTTTTGGATGTCTAAACTCTGTTACACATAGCTTCCCATGGCATCACTCTACAAAACATATTTACAATGTGAAGAATTCATCTACAAGAAACCTAGATTTCAAGGGTTTTACAAATCAATCTTCTATCTTTCCCCTGAATTGAATCTCACAGACCCTGACCCCTTGTCATGTCCTTTGCCCAGCTTAATGGTCCAAAGTCTACTTAGTTCAGTTCAGTTCAGTCGCTCAGTTGTGTCTGACTCTATGCGACCCCATGAATCATAGCACGCCAGGCCTCCCTGTCCATCACCAACTCCTGGAGTTCACCTAGACTCACGTCCATGGAGTCAGTGATGCCATCCAGCCATCTCATCCTCTGTCGTCCCCTTCTCCTCCTGCCCCCAATCTCTCTCAGCATCAGAGTTTTTTCCAATGAGTCAACTCTTTGAATGAGGTGGCCAGAGTACTGGAGTTTCAGCTTCAGCATCATTCCTTCCAAAGAAATCCCAGGGCTGATCTTCAGAATGGACTGGTTGGATCTCCTTGCAGTCCAAGGGACTCTCAAGAGTCTTCTCCAACACCACAGTTCAAAAGCATCAATTCTTCGGCGCTCAGCCTTCTTCACAGTCCAACTCTCACATCCATACATGACCACTGGAAAAACCATAGCCTTGACTAGATGGACCTTTGTTGGCAAAGTAATGTCTATACTTTTGAATATGCTCTCTAGGTTGGTCAAAACTTTCCTTCCAAGGAGTAAGCGTCTTTTAATTTCATGGCTGCAGTCACCATCTGCAGCGATTTTGGAGCCCAAAAATATAAAGTCTGACACTGTTTCCACTGTTTCCCCATCTATTTCCCATGAAGTGATGGGACCAGATGCCATGATCTTCATTTTTTGAATGTTGAGCTTTAAACCAACTTTTTCACTCTCCTCTTTCACCTTCATCAAGAGGCTCTTTAGTTCTTCACTTTCTGCCATAAGGGTGGTGTCATCTGCATATCTGAGGTTATTGATATTTCTCCTAGCAATCTTGATTCAAGCTTGTGCTTCTTCCAGCCCAGCATTTCTCATGATGTACTCTGCATATAAGTTAAAAAAGCAGGGAGACAATATACAGCCTTGATGTACTCCTTTTCCTATCTGGAAGCAGTCTGTTGTTCCATGTCCAGTTCTAACTGTTGCTTCCTGACCTGCATACAAATTTCTCAAGAGGCAGGTCAGGTGTTCTGGTATTCCCATCTCTTTCAGAATTTTCCACAGTTTATTGTGATCCACACAGTCAAAGGCTTTGGCATAATCAATAAAGCAGAAATAGATGTTTTTCTAGAACTCTTTTGCTTTTTTGATGATCCAGCGGATGTTGGCAATTTGTTCTCTGGTTCCTCTGCCTTTTCTAAAACCAGCTTGAACAACTGGAAGTTCATGGTTCACATATTGCTGAAGCCTGGCTTGGAGAATTTTGAGCATTATTTTACTAGAATGTGAGATGAGTGCAATTGTGCGATAGTTTGAGCATTCTTTGGCATTGCCTTTCTTTGGGATTGGACTAAAAACTGACCTTTTCCAGTCCTGTGGCCACTGCTGACTTTTCTAAATTTGCTGGCAAATTGAGTGCAGCACTTTCATAGCATCATCTTTCACGATTTGAAATAGCTCAACTGGAATTCCATCTCTTCCACTAGCTTTGTTCATAGTGATGCTTTCTAAGGCCCACTTGACTTCACATTCCAGGATGTCTGGCTCTAGGTCAGTGATCACACCATTGTGATTATCTGGGTCGTGAAGATCTTTTTAGTACAGTTCTTCTGTGTATTTTTGCCACCTCTTCTTAATATCTTCTGCTCCTGTTAGGTCCATACCATTTCTGTCCTTTAATGAGCCCATCTTTGCATGAAATGTTCCCTTGGTATCTCTCATTTTCTTGAAGAGATCTCTAGTCTTTCCCAATCTGTTGTTTTCCTCTATTTCTTTGCATTGATTGCTGAGGAAGGCTTTCTTATCTCTTCTTGCTATTCTTTGGAACTCTGCATTCAGATGCTTATTTCTTTCCTTTTCTCCTTTGCTTTTCGCTTCTCTTCTTTTCACAGCTATTTGTAAGGCCTCCCCAGACAGCCATTTTGCTTTTTTGCATTTCTTTTCCATAGGGATGGTCTTGATCCCTGTCTCCTGTACAATGTCATGAACCTCATTCCATAGTTCATGAGGCACTCTATCTATCAGATCTATTCCCTTAAATCTATTTCTCACTTCCACTGTATAATCATAAGGGATTTGATTTAGGTCATACGTGAATGGTCAATGTTTTTCCCTCCTTTCTTCACTTTAAGTCTGAATTTGGCAATAAGGAGTTCATGATCTGAGCCACAGTCAGCTCCTGGTCTTCTTTTTGTTGACTGTATAGATCTTCTCCGTCTTTGGCTGCAAAGAATATAATCAATCTGAATTTTGGTGTTGACCATCTGGTGATGTCCATGTGTAGAGTCTTCTCTTGTATTGTTGGAAGAGGGTGTTTGCTATGACCAGTGCATTTTCTTGGCAAAACTCTATTAGTCTTTGCCCTGCTTCATTCTGTATTCCAAGTCCAAATTTGCCTGTTACTCCAGGTGTTTCTTGACTGCCTACTTTTGCGTTCCAATCCCCTATAATGAAAAGGACATCTTTATTGGGTGTTAGTTCTAAAAGGTCTTGTAGGTCTTCATAGAACCGTTCAACTTCAGCTTCTTCAGCGTTACTGGTTGGGGCGTCGACTTGGATTACTGTGATATTGAATGGTTTGCCTTGGAAACGAACAGAGATCATTCTGTCATTTTTGAGATTGCACCCAAGTACTGCTTTTGAAGTGTGGTGTTGGAGAAGACTCTTGAGAGTCCCTTGGACTGCAAGGAGAACCAACCAGTCCATTTTAAAGGAGATCAGTCCTGGGTGTTCTTTGGAAGGACTGATGCTGAAGCTGAAACTCTAATACTTTGGCTACCCATGGGAAGAGTTGACTCATTGGAAAAGACTCTGATGCTGACAGGGATTAGGGGCAGGAGGAGAAGGGGATGACAGAGGATGAGATGGCTGGATGGCATCACCGACTCGATGGACATGAGTTTGGGTGAATTCCTGGAGTTGGTGATGGACAGTGAGGCCTGGCGTGCTGCAATTCATGGGGTCGCAAAGAGTCCGACACGACTGAGGGACTGAACTGAGCTGAACTGATCTGATAGGTGTAAAGTTAGGTTGTCTATTGAAGGTTTCTCTTGTTTCTTGAGGTTTTTCTACTTAAGAGGTTTTTCCCTCTTAGAACTCCATTCCATAAGATTTGAGTTGTTGTGTTTTCATTGTCATTTGTTTCTAGGAATTTTTTAATTCCCTTTTGATTGCTTCAGTAATCTGTTCATTATTTAGAAATGTATTGTTTAACCTCCATATGTTTGTGTTTTTTACAGTTTTTTTTCTTGTAATTGATGTCTAATCTCACAGTCTAATTTCACAGTTGTGGTCAGAAAAGATGCTTGATATGATTTCAGTTTTCTTAAATTCACTGAGGTCTGATTTATTACCCAAGATGTGGTCTATCCTGAGAATGTTCCATGTGCACTTGAGAAAAGATGTATTCTTCTGCATTTGGATGGACTGTCCTAATATATCAATGAGAGCCATCTTGTCTAATGTATCATTTAAGACTTGTGTTTCCTTATTAATTTTCTTTTTTGATGATCTGTCCATTGGTGTAAGTAGGGCGTTAAAAATCTCCTACTATTATTGTCTTACTGTAAATTTCTCCTTTTATGCCTGTTAGTGTTTGTCTTATGTATTGTGGTGCTCCTATGTTGGGTGCATAGATATTTGTGATTGTTAGGTCTTCCTCTGGGATTGATCCCTTGATCATTATGTAGTGTTCTTCCTTATTTATTGTAATATTCTTTCTTTTAAGGTCTATATTGTCTGATATGAGGATTGCTACTCCAGCTTTCTTTTGCTTTCCATTTGCATGGAATATGTTTTTCCATCCTCTCACTATCAGTCTATATGTCTCCTTAGGTCGGAAGTGGGTTTCTTGTAGACAGCATATATACGAGTCTTGTTTTTGTATCCATTCAGCCAGTTTGTGTCTTCTGGTTGGAGCATTTAGCCCGTTTACATTTGAAGTAGTTTTTGATATATATGTTCCTATTGCCATTTTCTTAATTGTTTGGAGTTTGTTTTTGTAGATCTTTTTCTTCTGTTGTATTTCCTGACTATATAAGTGCCTTTACCATTTGTTATAAAGCTGGTTTTGTGGTACTGCATTCTCTTAACTTTTGCTTGTCTGTAAAACTTTTGATTTCTCCATCAATTTTGGATGTGATCCTTGACAGGTAGAGCAATCTTAGTTGTAGATTTTTCCCTGTCAGTACTTTAAATATATCCTGCCATCCCCTTCTGGCCTGCAGAGTTTCTATTGAAAGATCAGCTGTTAAACCTATGGGGTTTCCCTTACATGTTACTTGCTGCTTTTCCCTTTCTGCTTCTAATATTCTTTCTTTGTTTTCAATCATTGTTAGTTTGAAGAGTATGTCTCTTGGCTCGTTTCTCCTTGGGTTTTTCCTGTATGGGACTCTTTGCACCTCTTGGACTTGATTGACTATTTCCTTTTCCATGTTGGGGAAATTTTCAACTATAATCTCTTCAAAAATTTTCTCATACCCTTTCATTTTCTCTTCTTCTTCTGGGACCCCTATAATTCGAATGTTGGTGCATTTAGTATTGTCCCAGATGTCTCTGAGACTATTCTCAGTTCTTTTCATTCTTCTTACTTTACTCTGCACTTCAGCAGATATTTCTACCATTTTATCTTCCAGCTCACTGATCGGTTCTTCTGCTTCAGATAGTCTGCTATTAATTCCTTCTAGGGTATTTTTAATTTCAGTAATTAGGTTGTTTGTCTCTGTATGTCTATTCTTTAATTCATCTAGGTCTTTGTAAATTGATTCTTGCATTTTTTCCATTCTGTTTTCAAGGTTTTTAATCCTCTTTACTATCATTATTGGGAATTACTTTTCAGGTAGTTTGCCTATTTCCTCTTCATTTATTTGGACTTGTGTGTTTCTAGTTTGTTCCTTCAGTTGTGCAGTATTTCCCTGCCTTTTCATATTTTTTAAAAACTTATTATGTTAAGGTCTCCTTTTCCCAGGCTTCAAGGTTGCATTCTTTCTTCCTTTTGGTTTCTACCCTTATAAGGTTGATTCAGTGGTTTGTGTAAGCTTCATGTAGGGTGAGATTTGTGCTGAGTTTTTTTTTTTTTTTTTTTTTCTTTGATGGGCAGGGCTGAGTGAGGTGGTAATCCTGTCTGCTGATAACTGGGTTTGGATTTTTGTCTTGTTTGTTTTTTGGATGAGGCGTCCTATACAGGTTGTTACTGGCAGTTGGGTGATGCCAGGTCTTGTATACAAGTGGTTGCCTTTGTGGGAGTTCTCACTGTTTGAACCTCCCAAGGGTTAGGAGTTCTCTGGTAGTCTGGATTCTTAGAGTCAGCGCTTCCACTCCACAGGCTCAGGGCTTGATCTCTGGCCAGGAATGGAGATTCCACGAGTGGTTTGATATGGTATTAAGTGGGGTTAAAACAAATACCCTGAAAGAGAAATCAAAGATGAACACCAGACAAATAACAGTTACAAAATCGGGCACATAATAATTAAAATAATGGAATATACCCACATACATATGCACCCATAAGCAAAATCAAAACAGTCCAACAAAAATAAAGTACGATAGATTGACCCAGCAAACAAAGGAAACTAAAAATGATATCCACCAGTTAAGAACAAAACTAACTAAAGCACAAACCAGAGAACAAAACTAAGCAACGTGCCAACTTTGGAATAAAACAATGAAACCAAAACTAACAAATATGGTGAGGAAAGAAACAAAGAATAGAAATGCAAGGTTAAATAGAGGTAGATAAAGAAGACTTGTATATGGTAAAGGTTAGCTGCAAGGAGAAAAGAACAGTATTAAAAGCAAACAAAGGAATTAATTTAGAAAAAATAATAATAGGTTAAAATTTTTTTAAATTATAATTTAAAAAAAAATAAAAGGAAAACTCCAGGGAACTGCAAAAGACTAATATAGAGACAGAGGTTTATAATAACAATCAAAAATGTGATTTAAAAACCTCAAAAGCTTAATTAGATTTCATAGTGCTAATAAAATCGACAACTACAACAGAGGGGGAAGAAAAAATGAAAAAAAAAAATCCTAAAGAAACTACGGAACAAGTAAATATGTAAGAATAGTACATGATTTTCTTGAGTCTGCTGTCAGCATCCTTTCCCTCGCTGGGAGTCACAGTCCACCTCACCTCCCTAGGCTGCCCTCCAACACTGGCTAATCTCCGGACCTGCTGTGGGGGCAGCTCAGACTCTAATCTGGTCCTTCTCCTGTGTGTTCTTGCCTCCAATGTCCACAGCTGTCAGAACTAGTGTGTTTTCTTTTGTAGCAGCTCTCAATGTCCTTTTATATATTACATAGACTCAGAATCTGCCTAGTTGATCTTGTGGATTTAATTGGCCACTTGTACAGCTGGTGGGAAGGTTTTGGGTCTTCTTCCTTAGCCACCCTGCCCCTGAGTTTCAATTGTGGTTTTATTTCCACTCTTGCATGTGGGTCATCCACTGGGGTGTGGTCCTGAGGCTGCCCTGGAGGATTTGGGTCTTCCCCAGTGAAAGCCAGGTGTGGAGGTGGTGAAGCTACTTGGATCATAGGGGTTCTGGCAGCACCAGGTACTCAGGGTAGTTGGCAGCTAGAGCAACAGGAAATATAGTGCTCTAGAAGGGTATGACAACCAGTATTGGCCAATATACTTCAGTATTCTTGCCTGGAGAAACCCTCAAGCAGAGAAGCCACAGCCATAGGGTCACAAAGAGTTGGACATGACTGAAGTAACCTTGCATGCATAGACACAAGACTATTTTTGTCTGTAGCAGCTCTGCCCCAGTGAGGGTTGAGCATGAACATGGCACAGCTGCTTGGGTTGTGGGGACCCTGGCAAAGCAAAGTATTCAGGGACATGGTCTGCCTTCACGGCAGGAGTTATGGCCCTATCAGAGTCTTTTTTTGATCCTTATGTAGCTGGCAATCAGAAGGCCTCTTTGGTCAGTCTTTCTCCATCACTCTGCCCATTCAGGCACTTAGTGGGCTCCCTTGCCTGGGGTCCTTCTCTGTTGTTTGGTGCATCAGACACTTAGAGAGGCCCCACTGGCTGGGGTCCTACTCTGTAGATCGGTGTGCCAGGCACTTAAAGGGGCACACTGGGTGGGGTCCTACTGTGTAGTTCAATGCCTTTGTCATGCTTTTGATGGGCCAGCTTCTCATGTTCAGCTGCCCATGCTGAGGTGTGGGGAGAGAGAGGCTATGGCGATGGCTCCATCTCCTACATGTGACTCAGCAGTATCGCCTTGCTTCCATGGCTGCCTGGCTTTCCTCCACAGGCATTTCCCACCGCAATCTCCTCCCTCATGTCCCCTCAATCTGTCTCTCCACAGTCAGCAACAGCTCCCACCCTGGGATTACTCTGCAATCCCTATACTCCAGCTCCCAGCCCTTGTACCTTGTAGGGGACATGTGTCCCTGTCTGCGGTATGTATGGCTGTGGCAAGGACTGTCTGATTCTCATTCCATTTAGGCTGCCACAGATCAGCTGTTTCATTCTCAGCCTTAAAAGTTTCTCCTCTGACTCAGACAATTGCCCTGATGTGGGGATCGGACTCCTGCTTCAGATGCCCTACCTGCAGAGGGCAGGTCTAGTCCTAGTAACACTCCTGTTTTCCCCCCCTAGTTCCTTCATCCTACTGGGTTTTACATGGTTCTATATATTATTTTCTGGTGGTCAGGTACTCCTGTCTGCTCTCAGCTGGTGTTCCAGATACACTTCAGGTGTATTCCTGAAGTATCCATGGAGAGAGATGTACTCCATGTCCACCTACTCCTCTGCCATCTTGTTCTCCCACTTTGGTTTTGTCAGCTAAAAACAGATGCTGATTCTTAGCTCTAACAAAGATGTCACTGAGGCAGGGACCTCTCAACTCATTTCCACACCCTACCCACAATTCCTTAACACACATTATTAAAAAGTTATCTAATAAATGTTATCCAGAAAAAGAGGTATTATGTATTAAACACATGATATAAATACATTATATGTATTTTACTCTGTAAATTCTGTTAAGGCTTAACTCACATATTGCTTTCTACTTGATTCCAAGTTTCAATTGATTTCTGTTCTCAGTTCATTGTGCTCATGTCTGTTTCACAGCTAAACTCTTCCTACTGGTGTGGAGCTAGCTGTGAACATGCCAGTCTTCTCCACTGGATTGTAAACAGGAATCGCCTTACAAGGCTGCACATCTTCCCTTGCCTGAGCACAGCCCCTAAATGATAGAAAGTGCTCAAGAAGAATTTGTTAATTTAGCTGGTACCGTCCTGTGCTTAGTTGCTCAGTCATGTCTGACTCTTTGTGACCCCATGGACTCAGCACACCAGACTTCCTTGTCCTTAACCAACTCCCGAAGCTTGCTCAAACTCATGTCCCTTGGGTCAGTGATGCCATCCAATCATCTCATCCTCTGTCGTCTCGTTCTCCTTTTGCCTTCAACTTTTCCCAGCACCATGGTCTTTTCCAATGAGTCAGTTCTTCGCATCAGGTGGCCAAAGTATTGGAGATTCAGCTTCAACATCAATCCTTCTGATGAATATTCAGGGCTGACTCCCTTTAGGGTTGACTGGTTTGATCTCCTTGCAGTCCAAGGGACTCGGAAGACTCTCCTCCAACACCACAGTTCAAAAGCATCAATTTTCAGTGCTCAGCTTTCTTTATAGTCCAACTCTCATATCCATACATGACTACAGAAAAAACCATAGCTTTGACTAGATGGACTTTGCTGGTTGGACCTTTGACTAGTGTGGCGTACCTTTTTCATATGCTGTCTAGGTTGGTCATAGCTTTTCTTTCAAGGAGCAAGTGTCTTTTAATGTCATGGCAGCAGTCACCATCTGCAGTGATTTTGGAGCCCAAGAAAATAAAGTCTGTCACTTTCCATTGTTTCCCCAGCTATTTGCCATGAAGTGATGGGACCGGACGTCATGAACTTCATTTTCTGAATGTTGAGTTTTAAGCTAGCTTTTTCACTTTCCTCAACAGGCTCTTCAGTTCTTCCTTGCTTTCTGCCATAAGGGCGGTGTCATATGCATATATGAGGTTATTGATACTTCTCTGGGCAACCTTGATTCCAGCTAGTGGTTCATCCAGCCCGGCATCTTGCATGATATACTCTGCATACAAGTTAAACAAGCAGGGTGACAATATGCAGCCTTGACGTACTCCTTTCCCAATTTGGAACCAGTCTGTTGTTCCATGTCCAGTTCTAACTGTTGCTTCTTGGCCTGCATACAGATTTCTTAGGAGGTAGGTAAAGTGATTTGGTATTTCCATGTCTAAGACTTTTCCACAGTTGGTTGTGACTCACACAGTCAAAAGCTTTGGAATAGTCAATAAACAGAAGTAGGTGTTTTCCTGAAACTCTCTTGATTTTTCAGTGATCTGACAGATGATGACAGTTTGATCTCTGGTTCCTCTGCCTTTTCGAAATTCATTTTGAACAACTGGAATCTCACAGTTAATGTACTGTAGAAGCCTGGCTTGGAGAATTTTGAGCATTACATTGCTAGTGTGTGAGATGAGTGCAATTGTGTGGTAGTTTGTACATACTTTGGCATTGCCTGTTTTTGGGATTGGAATGAAAACTGACCTTTTCAAGTCCTGTGGCCACTGCTGATTTTTCCAAATTTGCTGGCATATTGAGGGCAGCACTTTCACAGCATCATTTTTTAGGAGTGGAAATAGCTCAACTGGAATTCCATCACCTCCACTAGCTTTGCTCATAGTGATGCTTACTAAGGCCCATTTGACTTCAGACTCCAGGATGTCTGGCTCTAGGAGGCTGATTACACCATCATGGTTATCTGGGTCATTAAGATCTCTTCTGTATAGTTCTTCTGTGTATTCTTGCCACCTCTTCTTAATATCTTCTGCTTCCGTTAAGTCCATACAGTTTCTGTCCTTTATTGTGCCCATCTTTGCATGAAGTGTTCCCTTGGTATCTCCAATTTTCTTGAAGATATCTCTGGTCTTTCCCATTCTATTATTTTCCTCTATTTCTTTGTACTGATCACTGAGGAAGACTTTCTTATCTCTCCTTGCTATTCTTTGGAACTCTGTATTCAGGTGGGTATATCTTTCCTTTTCTCCTTTGCCTTTATCTTCTTTTCTTTTCTCAGCTATTTGTAAGACATCCTCAGACAACCATTTTGCCTTTTTGCATTTGTTTTTCTTGGGGATGGTCTTGATCACTGCCTCCTCTACAACTAAATTTATTCTAATCTAAATAATAGATATTTAATAAGGTTCAAATTTGCATGTGGGCTTTCCTTGTTGCTCAGAACATAAAGAATCCACTGCAATGCTGAAGACCTGGGTTCCATCCCTGTGTTGGGAAGATCCCTGGAGAATAGAAAGTTATCCACTCCAGTATTCTTGCCTAGAGAATTCCATGGAGAGAGGAGCCTGGTGGGCTACAGTCCATGAAGCTACAAGTTTCCATACAAATTTACTGATATTATTGGGCTCCTGTAGGCATATAAAATTTTTTTATATATATCTTCTTAAGTTGAATTTTTTCTCCAAGAAAGCTGATGAAATCCTGACAGTTTATCTGAAATTGCAAACCAACAGCCATTTCTTTCAGTCATGAGTGAACCTTTAGTTACCTAATGGTATTAATAACGTCAATTCAAGCAGATGCTTAGCTTCGGTGAAAGTAATGCTTTCAGCAGCCCATCTTTGTGCAGACGCAATTTCAAAAATTGACTTTATGGTCTCTTTTTTTAAGTAAAATCTGTGTTGTTGAATCCACTCTTCAAAACATTTAACTTGTAAATATATAGTTGCATTGACTTTCTCTTTACTGAAGGTGTGTGTATAAGTAGGTCTTCAAATCACATTGTCAAAATGTGACAATAAAGTCATGTGTGATTATTGTAAACAAATATTTTGAAAGTTGAATTCAGATCTACTGAAGGGGACATATCATTTAAATTAATATCATTATTTTAGTCACTCCTCATTTTAGCCTCAACCAAACATTCAAATTTGTTTAACTTGTCTATTCCATTAGTTTCAAAGACTTTTGGATTTTTCAGAAATTGCTTCCATTCTCAATGGATTAATGCCATCACTGAGATGACCTTGAAGTCTGGCTCTTTCTGACTTCTCTTGTTGTATAATGTATTGTCTGGCTTACAGTAGATTCTCAACAAGTGAATAACTCTGCATCTGAAGAAATTCTCAAGAATTCCTAAACTTCTTCAGTGCAGAGAACATATCTCCAGTTTCTGAGATGTCACATAGCTCAGCCCCACAAATGAATATTATACAAAAAAAAAAAAAAACACAAAAATCACATTCCATTTTGAGCTGAAAATTAAAACCCATTTATGGAAGTCTTTCTCCCACATGCCGAAAATTTAGGAGGAAATGGGTCATAGTCAAAGCAATAAAATACCAAAACTTTTCAGTACAATGTAAAGTTTACTGTTTCAAGTTCTTTAAAATACATTATCCTATTTTGCATAATTCATATTGCATTATCCTCATCACAATCAAGTAAATGTCCAGACATAGAAGAATTCAGGTTTTATGATGAAGACCAAAGTTAATGTAATTTGTGGGATGCTTAATAAGAAAAAGAACATAAAATTGTATAAGAAAGAATATTTATTTCAAATGAAGAAAGAAATCACAATAAATTAAAAATTTAAAAGATGATGAATACCCTAACCATCTACAAAATCCAGGAAAATAGTTATATTTTAATTAATGAACTACCTGATACATATCTGTAGGACATTTTCCCTATATTTCTGACAGTATAATCTTTCATTGCCTACTCATATGACAATTTAATATTATTTTATCGAGGTATCTTAAAGGTCATTCAATTTTTATTTTAGCCTGTTTGATTATTGTTTTTTTAAGATGATAGTTGGGATGCATAAAATATGTGATTTCACACACAGAATTGCATTCATGACTTGCAGACCACCTCAGGATTGTGCCCTAAAAACCCAAGAATTCTGACAAACTCTATTTTGCATTATTCCTAACATGAAAAATATTTATCACTCATTGATAATTGTGTACACTGGATTATAGAATATATTCCTAAAATGTTACTGTACTTTATAGTAACTAAAGCCATTTAAATAGTTATTCTGAAAATTATATATAAATTAAACATTAAAGACTTCACATCACATAAAGATATAGAATTTGAGGGACAACTTTTCCACATCTTTCTTAGTTGTAAAGAAGTTATTGATAGCCCTTATTTATACATACAGTGCCCTCTTGAAAGACATTTTAAATAGATGAGAAAATGAGGCAAAGAGAAGAGAAGGTTATCTGGAAGCCAAATGAGATCAAGCAGTGACAAATAAGGATAATACACTAATAATCTAGGTCTAGGAAACTTGAATACTGTATTAGCTGAGCAAGTTACTCAATCCATCTAATTTTTTGTTTTCTTATCTGTACAATGAAGACATTAGTAATATCTACCTATAGAGCTTTTAGCACATAATTAGTACTTCATAGTTTTAGGCAAAATTGTTACTTGGATTGTGAGCTTCAACATTATTAAGGTTTATTATTAGCTACTTTTGAAAATAATGATCAGACTGCCAATTTTCTACAGTGTAGATCGTTCTTCTGCAATGTTTGAGTTTCTTTAGAACAGTACAATCAGAGCAACCTACCACCGTGGTCATGTTCCTTTCTGCTACAGCAGTAACTATATCTGTTTGAAATCAGCTGGAGATTTGATTTAGTTTGAAGCTGAGTTATGTTCTATATCCTCCAAATACTTTAAAATATATTCTTTAGTGGTTACCTACTTTCATAGCCAGAGCTCAGAGACAGGGGAGAAAGTAGAGAGAGACACAGAGAGAAAAATGTGTCTCAGTGTCTGTCTTGTTCATCACTGTTATGGAGTCATTGTCTGTGCTACAAGGTATTATTCCTAGGATCCCTTACAATAGCTAATACAAGCTATAGACCCTCAGTAAATGTTAGGCTTGAATTTAGTGGTTGAGAATGTAAAATAAGAAAATGCTTAAATAGTTGGTTTTTTTTTTAAATATCTATTTCCAGCCGTCTTTTCCTAGATACTTGAACACTATTCTAATGGAGATACTGAAATAGAAAATTTCACAATTAATTTTTTAAACTCTTATTTTATTGAATGATAATAAAATATCTTTTCCAAAAGGTATTTATGCTAAAGGAGTAGATATGATATCACTTATATGTGGAATATAAAATATGACACAAATGAACTTGTCTCTGAAATAGAAACAGACTCAGACATAGAGAACAGAGGGGAAAGGGGGTGGGGGAGGGATAGAGTGAGAGTTTGGGCTTAGCAGATGCAAGCTAGTTTATATACAGTGTGGATAAACAACAAGGTCCTACTGTATAGCACAGAGAGCTATATTCAATATCCTGTGATAAACCATCATGGAAAAGAATACAAAAAAGAATGTGTGTGTGTGTGTGTGTGTGTGTAATTGAAATCACTTTGCTGTTCAGCAGAAATTAAAACAACATGTAAGTCAACTATATATACTTCAAAAAAAAAAAAAAAAAAAAAGAATGGATCAAGTTTCTGCCAGTTGCCCTGCCATTCTCAGTCATCATCTCCATCTGCTGGCTCAAACTTGGATTGTAGCATGTCTGCCTTCCAGCTTGAAGGAAAGAATTAAGTCCTGGAAAGACAACTTGTCTGTCAAAGGAGATATCTGGAAGTTGCCCTCTTTCCTTCCTCACTTCCTATTGACCTGTTGAGTCACATGGTCGCACCTGGCTGCAAAGGAGGTTCAGAACTGTCATCTTTAGCTGGGTAGCCATGTGAGAGGGAACAAGGAAGAACAGTCTTTGAAGGGACAGGTAGTGCAGTCTATCACATTCTGAACATTTTAAGCAGTGGTTTTGTGTGTGTGTGTGTTGAAATTGTGTGTTCACTTGTGTCCAACTCTTTATGACCCATGACTGTGGCCTGCCAGGTTGCTCTGTCCATGGAATTTTCCAGACAGGAATACTGGAGTGGTTGCCATTTTCTCCTCCATGGGATCTTCCTGACCCAGGGATCAAACCCACATCTCTTGTGTCTCCTGTAGTGGGAGGCGGATTCTTTACTACTAGCGCCTCTAAGTGAACAATGACATAGAACAGAGCATCCCTGTGGGAGTGGACTCACAGACTGCTATGTAAGAAAGAAAGAAGCCATTTCATTTCAACTGTGTATCCAGGGATATCTTTGTTAACATAGTTTAGCCTTTACCTTAACAAATTCAAAAAATAGGTACCTAGAGATGGTGTTTTGTCATAACAAAAAATGATTTGTTGTATCAGTGGCTGGTGGTGAGAAAGATATTGCAGGCTGAAATGCCCTTGGACATTTGTCATCACATAATAAAACATTTGGTAAAATTGTCTCTTTGACAAAAATCTCTGTAAACTAGGAATAGAAGAGAACGTAGTATTATTCTCCAAAATAACTATAGCTAACATCACACTTAATGGTGAGGTACTATGGTTATTCCCTTTGTGATCAAGGAAGGGACAAGCATGTTTGCTATTGCCACTTCCACCTAAAACTTAACATTCCAGTGAGTTCAATAAGATGAGAAAAATAAATAAAAAGTATAATTATTAAAAGGAAGAAACACAACTGCCATTATTCACAGAAAGTTTTAAAAGAGTTTGCAAATACTATCTACATAAATTGAATTGTACAGATATCATTCGCAAACTGTCAAAAATATAAAGCACTTTGAAATAAATTTAACAAAATATATAGCAGGCTTCTAATATTATTTAAATAATTATAAAATATTTTTATTGAAAAGATACTATAAAAATGGATAGATATGCACAATAGTCACAAATTGGATGACTAAACAATGTCCAGGCCAATTCATTTAGAGAGTCAATGCCATTGAAATCAAGATCCCCTTAATGCTTTGCATGTTACTTGGCAAGCTGAGTCTATAATGTATACAGCCTACAATAGGCCAAGCTACCCTAAGGAGGAGCAAATTGGGAAGATTTGCTTACTAGATATCAAACTTTTTTTTTTTTTTGTAATATAGTAACTAAGGCAGCTCGATGTTGGTGTGGAAAGAGACAAGCCAGTGGAACAGACTAGAGAGCCCAGAATCATATCCACAACATACAAGTACTTGATATTTGAAAGAGGCAGTACTACTGGTCAGGGGAGATGAAATTTATTACTGTTTATAATTGAAAATAAATGAAAGTGAGTGTCGCTTGGTTGTGTGTGACTCTTTGTGATCCCATGGATTATACAGTCCATGGAATTCTCCAGGCCAGAATACTGGAGTGGGCAGCTGGTCCTTTCTACAAGGGATCTTCCCAACCCAGGGATCGAACCCAGCTCTCCCACATTGTAGGTAGATTCTTTACCAGCTGAGCCACCAGGGAAGCCTGCAGTTGTATTCATGTGGAAAAATATGAAACTTGATCCTACTTCACCTCATGCACAAAGAACAATTTCAAATGAATTAACTCTTTCCATATGATTCTAACAGGCACATTTTAACATTCAAATATCTCTGAAATGGCGGATTCATTATGATATTTGGCATAACTAATACAATTTTGTAAAGTTTAAAAATAAAATAAAATTAAAAAAAGAGAAATAAATGGGAATAAATATAACCTGGTTAAAAAAAAAAAAAGAATGTCTTGACGATGACATATCATAGTTTATCTTTTTTGTGTTTGTTGAAATGTAGTCTTTATTTTCTGTGTTGAAAAAATTGATGGTGGGTCTTATATTTGATGATGACTTCAGTTTAGTTCAGTTCAGTCGCTCAGTCATGTCTGACTCTTTGCGACCCCATGAATCGCAGCACTCCAGGCCTCCCTGTCCATCACCAACTCCTGGAGTTCACTCAGACTCACGTCCATCGAGTCAGTGATGCCATCCAGCCATCTCATCCTCTGTCGTCCCCTTCTCCTTCTGCCCCCAATCCCTCCCAGCATCAGAGTCTTTTCCAATGAGTCAACTCTTCACATGAGGTGGCCAAAGTACTGGAGTTTCAGCTTTAGCATCAGTCCTTCCAAAGAAATCCCAGGGCTGATCTCCTTCAGAATGGGCTGGTTGGATCTCCTTGCAGTTCAAGGGACTCTCAAGAGTCTTCTCCAACACCACATTTCAAAAGCATCAATTCTTCAGCGTTCAGCCTTTTTCACAGTCCAACTCTCACATCCATGCATGACCACTGGAAAAACCATAGCCTTGACTAGACGGACCTTTGTTGGCAAAATAATGTCTCTGCTTTTCAATATGCTATCTATGTTGGACATAACTTTCCTTCCAAGGAGTAAGCGTCTTTTAATTTCATGGCTGCAGTCACCATCTGCAGTGATTTTGGAGCCCCCCAAAATAAATTCTCACACTGTTTCCACTGTTTCTCCATCTATTTCCCATGAAGTGATGGGACCGGATGCCATGATCTTCGTTTTCTGAATGTTGAGCTTTAAGCCAACTTTTTCACTCTCCACTTTCACTTTCATCAAGAGGCTTTTAGTTCCTCTTCACTTTCTGCCACAAGGATGGTGTCATCTGCATATCTGAGGTTATTGCTATTTCTCCCGGCAATCTTGATTCCAGCTTGTGCTTCTTCCAGCCCAGCGTTTCTCATGATGTACTCTGCATAGAAGTTAAACAAGCAGGGTGACAATATACAGCCTTGACGTACTCCTTTTCCTATTTGGAACCAGTCTGTTGTTCCATGTCCAGTTCTAACTGTTGCTTCCTGACCTGCATACAGATTTCTCAAGAGGCAGGTCAGGTGGTCTGGTATTCCCATCTCTTTCAGAATTTTCCACAGTTTATTGTGATCCACACAGTCAAAGGCTTTGGCATAGTCAATAACTCAGAAATAGATGTTTCTGGAGCTCTCTTGCTTTTTCCATGATCCAGCTTGCCCAAGATGCTGGACCTGATTTGTATGATCATTTATGTTTTCTTGACTTCTTAGGTCTCTGCATATAAATCAAATGTTTTTCTATCATAGGCCTGACTCTATGCTAGTTTTAGAAATCAATTCAATTGTTGGGTTTGTGGCCAATTATCTGTGTCTAGTTCTGGGTTACCTTGTTAAATTTCTCTACTACAAGACTCTAACTGGTTGGCCCTGAGAAAATTTACTTAAAAAAAATTATAGTCATATTCAGGTTACTGTGATATTACTAGATGGGATCCTCTCACTGGGCCAATTAATTATGCCTGCTCTGACTCTGGCCATAAATTTGAGCTTTTTTCTATTACTCAAGCTCAATCAGAGCAACAAGAAAAGTTTCAGCAAAGGAGGAAAAATCTCCCACAATTATGGGATGGATTTATATAGGTAACACCAGGCTATGGTAATTTAGGTTTAAAGTCTCCTCTGTGTTGGAAACAATTAGATCATACTAAGGGCAGACACACTGAAACCATACTCACAGAAAACTAGTCAAGCTAATCACACTAGGACCACAGCCTTGTCTAACTCAATGATGATGACTTAGGTTTGGTGAAATATGGTGGAACACTTTGGGTTTGATTAGTAAAATAAAAATCAAACTTCCAAGAATAAAACATTTTAATGCAGGCAATTAGAAGTTTCCACAACTAAAAGAATGCCTAAGGGAGTGAAGAGACAAGAAGGTGCCATTTCTGATCTTACCAATCAATGCTTAAGAGTTTACATGTAGGCAGCTGTAAATCTCAGGACCTCCAAGAAGCTACTGACCACTCCCTCAGCTCAGGAAGCCACTTATAGTGATCTCAGAGACCTAAAGCCCCCCAACTTCTTAATTTGAAGATACGCTTTCCTATGAGCTTCTGACACTGTTCAGTTCAGTTCAGTTCAGTTGCTCAGTCATGTCCGAGTCTTTGTGACCCCACGGAAATGCAGCATCCCAGGCCCCCTGTCCATCATCAACTCCCGGAGTTCACCCAAACTCATGTCCATCGAATCGGTGATGCCATCCAACCATCTCATCCTCTGTTGTTCCCTTCTCCTCCCGTCATTAATCTTTTCCAGAATCAGGGTCTTTATAAATGAGTCAGTTCTTCACATCAGGTGGCCAAAGTGTTGGAGTTTCAGCTACAGCATCAGTCTTTCCAAAGAATATTCAGGATTGCTTTCCTTCAGGATGGACTGGTTTGATCTTATTGCAGTCCAAGGGACTCTCAAGAGTCTTCTCCAACACCACAGTTCAAAATCATCAATTCTTCAGGGCTCAGCTTTCTTTATAGTCCAACTCTTACATCCATACTTCACTACTGGAAAAACAATAGCTTTGACTAGGCGGACCTTTGTTGGCAAAGTAATGTCTCTGCCTTTTAATATACTGTCTAGATTGGTCATAGCTTTTCTTCCAAGGAACAAGTGTCTTTTAATTTCATGGCTGCAATCACCATCTGCAGTGATTTTGGAGCCCCGAAAAATAAAGTCAGCTACTGTTTCCACCGTTTCCCCAGTCTATTTACCATGAAGTGATGAGACCAGATACCATGATATTAGTTTTCTGAATGTTGAGTTTCAGGCCAACTTTTTCACTCTCCTCTTTCACTTTCATCAAGAGGCTTTTTAGTTCTTCTTTGTTTTCGGCCATAAGGCTGGTGTCATCTTCATATCTGAGGTTATTGATATTTCTCCTGGCAATTTTGATTCCAGCTTGTGCTTCATCCAGCCCAGCATTTCTCATGATATATTCTGCATAAAAATTAAATAAACAGCCTTATTTATATATTGTTTTCCTCTATTACTTTGTATTGATTGCTGAGGAAGGCTTTCTTATCTCTCCTGGCTATTCATTGGAATTCTGCATTCAAATGGGTATTTCTTTTCTTTTCTCCTTTGCCTTTCACTTCTCTTCTATTCACAGCTATTTGTAAGGCCTCCTCAGACAACCATTTTCCCCTTTTGCTTTCCTTTTCCTTGGGGATGTTCTTGATCCCTGCCTCCTATACAGTGTCACAAACCTCCATCAATAGTTTTTCAGGAACTCTGTCTATCAGATCTAATCCCTTGAGTCTATTTGTCACTTCCACTTTATAGTCATAAGGGATTTGATTTATGTCATACCTGAATGGCCTAATGGTTTTCCCCACTTTCTTCAATTTAAGTCTGAATTTGGCAATAAGGAGTTCATGGTCTGTGCTATAGTCAGGTCCCAGTCTTGTTTTTGTGGACTGTATAGAATTTGTCCATCTTTGGCTGCAGAGAATATAATCAGTCTGATTTTGGTATTGACCATCTGGTTATGTCCATGTGTAGATTCTTCTCTTGTGTTGTTGGAAGAGGGTGTTTGCTATGACCAGTGCGTTCTCTTGGCAAAACTCTATTAGCCTTTGCCTTCCTTCATTCTGTACTCCAAGGCCAAATTTGCCTGTTACTCCAGGTGTTTATTGACTTCCTACTTTTCCATTCCAGTGCCCTATAATGAAAATGACATCTTTTTCAGGTTTTAGTTCTAGAAGGTCTTATAGATCGTCAAAGAATGATTCAAGTTCAGTTTCTTCAGCATTACTGGTTGGGGCATAGACTTGGGTTACCGTGATGTTGAATGGTTTGCCTTGGAAATGAACAGTTTGTCCTTTTTGAGATTGCATCCATGTACTGCATTTTGGACTCTCTTGTTGACTATGATGGCTACTCCATTTCTTCTAAGGGATTTTTGCCCACAGTAGTAGGTATAATGGTCATCTGAGTTAAATTCACCCTTTCCAGTCCATTTTAGTTAGCTGATTCCTAAAATGTAGATGTCCACTCTTGCCATCTGCAGTTTGACCACTTCCAATTTGCCTTGATTCATGGACCTGACATTCCAGGTTTCTATGCAATATTGCTCTTTACAGCATTGGACTTTCCTTCCATCACCAGTCACATCCACAACTGATTGTTGTTTTTGCCTTGGCTCCATCTCTTCATTCTTTCTGGAGTTATTTCTCCACTGATCTCTAGTAGCATATTGGGCACCTACTGACTTGGGGAGTTCATCTTTCAGTGTCCTATATTTTTGCCTTTTCATACTGTTCATGGGTTTCTCAAGGCAAGAATACTGAAGTGGTTTGCCATTCCCTTCTCCAGTGGACCATGTTTTGTCTCCACCTGTTTGCATAGTGTTATAAGGAAGTGATGTGCTCAGGCCAGAATTTGGTCCTCATTGTATATTGTATGTCCCCTGAGAATAATGTAGATACATATCTAACTTCTTTCTAGATTATACATTTTCTGGGCTTGAGGAATCACTCTGGACTAGATGGAGAAGCTGCTCATTATCACTCAGGGTTCGAGAATTTTGAGCTGGCTGCAGTAACTGGATGGAACTTCGAATATTTTTCCTGGGGAGAAGGGTGTTGAATGTTCAGGGAGAATGGTGTGAAGGTTACTTGGGTGGACAGAGGGACAGACTATTGCTAACTGCAAATTGCTTCTTTCACTGAAGAACTTATTGCTGTTTCCATCTGTTAGGTCAATGGTAATTTGGTCTTTAAATCCCTCATCAGAGACAGTTTGGTATGAAACAGTGTGTTCAGTTCAGTTCAGTTCAGTCTCTCAGTCGTGTCCAACTCTTTGCGACCCCATGAATCGCAGCACTCCAGGCCTCCCTGTCCATCACCAACTCCTGGAGTTCACTCAGACTCACGTCCATCGAGTCAGTGATGCCATCCAGCCATCTCATCCTCTGTCGTCCCCTTCTCCTCCTGCCCCCAATCCCTCCCAGCATCAGAGTCTTTTCCAATGAGTCAACTCTTCGCATGAGGTGGCCAAAGTACTGGAGTTTCAGCTTCACCATCATTCCTTCCAAAGAAATCCCAGGGCTGATCTCCTTCAGAATGGACTGGTTGGATCTCCTTGCAGTCCAAGGGACTCTCAAGAGTCTTCTCCAACACCACAGTTCAAAGGCATCAATTCTTCGGCACTCAGCTTTCTTCACAGTCCAACTCTCACATCCATACATGACCACTGGAAAAACCATAGCTTTGACTAGATGGACATTTGTTGGCAAACAATGCCTCTGCTTTTCAATATGCTATCTATGTTGGTCATAACTTTCCTTCCAAGGAGTAAGCGTCTTTTAATTTCACGGCTGCAGTCACCATCTGCAGTGATTTTGGACCCCCCAAAAATAAAGTCTGACACTGTTTCCACTGTTTCCCCATCTAGTTCCCATGAAGTGATGGGACCAGATGCCATGATCTTCGTTTTCTGAATGTTGAGCTTTAAGCCAACTTTTTTTTCACTCTCCACTTTCACTTTCATCAAGAGGCTTTTTAGTTCCTCTTCACTTTCTGCCATAAGGGTGGTGTCATCTGCATATCTGAGGTTATTGATATTTCTCCCGGCAATCTTGATTCCAGCTTGTGTTTCTTCCAGTCCAGCGTTTCCCATAATGTACTCTGCATATAAGTTAGATAAGCAGGGTGACAATATGCAGCCTTGACGTACTTCTTTTCCTATTTGGACCCAGTCTGTTGTTCCATGTCCAGTTCTAACTGTTGCTTCCTGACCTGCATATAGGTTTCTCAAGAGGCAGGTCAGGTGGTCTGGTATTCCCATCTCTCTCAGAATTTTCCACAGTTTATTGTGATCCACACAGTCAAAGGCTTTGGCATAGTCAATAAAGCAGAAATAGATGTTTTTCTGGAACTGTCTTGCTTTTTCCACGATCCAGCAGATGTTGGCAATTTGATCTCTGGTTCCTCTGCCTTTTCTAAAACGAGATTGAACATCTGGAATTTCACGGTTCACCTATTGCTGAGGCCAGACATCCTGGAATGTGAAGTCAAGTGGGCCTTAGAAAGCATCGCTACGAACAAAACTATTGGAGGTGATGGAATTCCAGTTGAGCTCTTTCAAATCCTGGAAGATGATGCTGTGAAAGTGCTGGACTCAATATGCCAGCAAATTTGGAAAACTCAGCAGTGGCCACAGGACTGGAAAAGATCAGTTTTCATTCCAATCCCAAAGAAAGGCAATGCCAAAGAATGCTCAAACTACCGCACAATTTCACTCATCTCACATGCTAGTAAAATAATGCTCAAAATTCTCCAAGCCAGGCTTCAACAATATGTGAACGGTGAACTTCCAGATGTGCTGTCTAGGTTGGTCATAACTTTCCTTCCAAGGAGTAAGCGTCTTTTAATTTCATGGCTGCAGTCACCATCTGCACTGATTTTGGAGACCAAAAAAATAAAGTCTGCCACTGTTTGCACTGTTTCTCCATCTATCTGCCATGAAGTGATGGGACCGAATGCCATGATCTTAGTTTCTGAATGTTGAGCTTTAAGCCAACTTGTTCACTCTCCTCTTTCACTTTCATCAAAAGGCTCTTTAGTTCTTCTTCACTTTCTGCCATAAAGGTGGTGTCATCTGCATATCTGAGCTTACTGATATATCATTTTTCCTGGCAATCTTGATTCCAGCTTGTGTGTCTTTCAGCCCAGCGTTTCTCATGATGTACTCTACATATAAGTTAAATAAGCAGAGTGACAATATACAGCCTTGACGTACTCCTTTTCCTATTTGGAACCAGTCTGTTGTTCCATGTCCAGTTCAAATTGTTGCTTCCTGACCTGCATACATGTTTCTCAAGAGGCAGGTCAGGTGGTCTGGTATTCCCATCTCTCGAAGAATTTTCCAAGGTTTTTGTGATCCACACAGTCAAAGTCTTTAGTATAGTCAATAAAGCAGATAGATGTTTATCTGGAACTCTCTTGTTTTATCGATGATCCAGCAGATGTTGGCAATCTGATCTCTGGTTCCTCTGCCTTTTCTAAAACCAGCTTGAACATCTGGAAGTTCATGGTTCACATATTGCTGAAGCTTGGGTTGGAGAATTTTAAGCTTTACTTTACTAGTGTGTGAGATGAGTGCTATTGTGCAGTAGTTTCAGCATTCTTTGACATTGCCTTTCTTTGGGATTAGAATGAAATGAAAACTGACCTTTTCCAGTCCTGTGGCCACTGCTGAGTTTACCAAATTTGCTAACATATTGAGTGCAGCACTTTCACAGCATCATAGAAATCATTTTAGGATTTGAAATAGCTTAACTGGAATTCCATCACCTCCACTAGAAATCCCTACAATTTCTGTCCTTTATTGAGCCCATCTTTACATGAAATGTTCCCTTGGTATCCCTAATTTTCTTGAAGAGATGTCTTTTCTTTTCCATTCTATTGTTTTCCTCTATTTCTTTGCACTGATCACTGAAGAAGGTTTTCTTATCTCTCCTTGCTATTCTTTGGAACTCTACATTCACATGGGTATATCTTTCATTTTCTCCTTTGCTCTTTGCTTCTCTTCTTTTCTCAGCTATTTGTAAGGTCTCCTCAGACAGCCATTTTGCCTTTTTCCATTTCTTTTTCTTGGAGATGGTCTTGATCCCTGTCTCCTGTACAATGTCACGAACCTCCATCCATAGTTCATCAGTCACTCTATCTATCAAATCTAGTCTCTTAAATCTATTTCTCACATCTGCTGTATAATCATAAGGGATTTGATATAGGTCATACCTGAATGGTCTAGTGGTTTTCCCTACTCTCTTCAATTTTATCTGAATTTGGCAATAAGGAGTTCATGATCTGAGCCACAGTCAGCTCCTGGTCTTGTTTTTGCTGACTGTATAGAACTTCTCCATCTTTGGCTGCAAAGAATATAATCAATCTTATTTCAGTGTTGGCCATCTGGCAATGTCCATGTGTAGAGTCTAATGTCTTGTGTTGTTGGAAGAGGGTGTTTGCTATGACCAGTGTGTTCTCTTGGCGAGACTCTATTAGCCTTTGCCATGCTGCATTCTGTACTCCGAGGCCAAATTTGCCCCTTACTCCAGGTGTTCTTGACTTCCTACTTTTGAATTCCTGTCTCCTATAATGAAAAGGACATAGTTTTTGGGTATTAGTTCTAAAAGATCTTGTAGGTCTTCATAGAACCATTAAACTTCAGCTTCTTCAGCATTACTAGTAGGGGCATAGACTTGGATTACCATGATATTGAATGGTTTGCTTTGGAAACAAACAGAAATTATTCTGTCGTTTTTGAGATTGCATCCAAGTACTGCATTTAGGACTCTTCGTTTGACTATGATGGCTACTCCATTTCTTTTAAGGGATTCCTGCCCACAGTAGTTGATATAATGATCATCTGAGTTAAATTCATCCATTCCAGTCCATTTTAGTTCGCTGATTTCTAGAATGTCGATTTTCACATTTTTTAGGTGGCTTTGCATACCTACATTAATTTTTATGTCTTGAAAAAAGGGGTGAAAATGAGATGGTCTTTGTGAGTATTCAGTATGAAGATTATATAAGAAAAACATAATATCATACATGAAACCTCTTAATACAGAGAGTGACAGATGAAGGGGAGTAGTAGACCTTAATTTCTCTTACATTTACTTTATAATCATTGTTTTTTTTTCACAGTTCATTACTTAAAAAAATATGTTCCAGTGTTCTGCAGGTTACCGGGTTTCCCTGATAGCTCACATGGTAAAGAACTTGCCTGCAATACAGGAGACCCAAGTTAACTATTGCTGTTAATGAATAATATCAAATGAAAAATTATTATTATTTAAATATATATGCTAATTGCTCTGACTTCTAAAGATAGACTTAAAATTAACTTCATTGTAAGAAGAGTCCTAATAAACCACTGAATCAGCAACTTTAGGGTTTATGGTAGGGGTAAAAGGATAATTTTTTTTTTAACTGAAATAGCTTAACTCTTATAGCAATATATTATGGTAATCAAATTCAACAGATTTAGTCTTAGAGTGATAAAATTAAGTCCCACAGATCATAGACTATCTGCTTTTCAGGAAGAAAAGGTCTTTTTTTTTTTTTTTTTTTGATGGTTTGATTCTTCATACATGAAGAATTAGATACAGCCATTCAAAATAGTTTTAGATCTTTGCAGTTAAAAATATATCTAATTCCATCTTCATGTATATCTTTATCTCTAGCTCCACTTTACCTCTTTGACCATCTCTATGTCTAGATCTTCCTATTATGTACATCTCTTATATGTGTATGTATGCATGCTAAGTTGCTTCAATCATGTCCAACTACTTGTTATCTCACAGACTGTAGCTCACCAGGTTCCTCTGTCCTTGGGGATTCTCCAGACAAGGATACTAGAGTGGGTTTCCATGCCCTCCTCCAAGGGATCTTCCTGACCCAGAAATGGAATTTATGTCTCTTATGTCTCCTGCATTGGCAGGTGGGTTCTTGACAACTAGCACCATATGGGAAGCCCTCTCTCATATATATGTGTCATTAATAGTATACTGCCATGTAATACAAAAAAATATGACACAGTACATTTCAGTAAATGGAAATGTTAGCAGGTAATTATATTAAGAACCAGTCTGAGCTAACATTAACCTTTTCAGAATGATATGTACTTCTTTGGTGAAAAATGAAAAAAATGACCACATTACTAAAATTTAATTTAATAAAAAAAAATATGGGAAAAAACTAAGGTCATAGTGAATTTAATGGTTCTTTTCCATTAGAATATGTTCACTTGAACAAAGTTTAAATGGACTGTGTTAGTTTAATCTGAAAGAAATACATGGCACCAAATCTATGTTCTGACATTTTCATGTAAAATTATTCCATTAAGTTGTACTCTAATCAGTATTCGAAAGAATTAGGATTTGTTTAGCATTTGGAATTCACTGAAAATATTTTCTTAATATCTTTCAGCATTTCTACTTCAGTCTTGAAAACAATAGCTATGTGCTTTTCCCCTGAATACTTACCTTAATGACTCTCTAGACACCCACCCTAATGAATGTACGAAGTCTCTCGAGCATTCTTGTTTCTTTATTTTGATTTCATTCTGATGGTTAATGATATAACACATGGCTTGATTATATATGCCCAAACAGTTCCTAGTATCAGGGGGTGATAATTGACTGGCTTTTAAAGAGCCATGAAATCAAGCATTTAAGTAAAGGTATCTCTGGAAACACTGTATGTTTTTGTCTCTGTGAACATTTTAAGCCCCCCTTTTCCATCTCAGGTTGTAGTTGTAGGTTTAGGGAAAATCAGTCAACCCAGTGTCTTAATGGAACTAGCCTTCCTGGGGAGCAGTTTAAGACTGCTGGTGCTGCTGCTGCTGCTGCTAAGTCGCGTCAGTCGTGTCCGACTCTGTGCGACCCATAGATGGCAGCCCATCAGGCTCCATGTCCCTGGGATTCTCCAGGCAAGAACACTGGAGTGGGTTGCCATTTCCTTCTCCAATGCATGAAAGTGAAAAGTGAAAGTGAAGTCGCTCAGTCGTGTACGACTCTCAGCGACCCAATGGACTGCAGCCTGGGCTCCTCCGTCCATGGGATTTTCCAGGCAAGAGTACTGGAGTGAGGTGCCATTGCCTTCTCCAGCAGTTTAAGACAGATGCTAACAAATCCTTTTGAGTCCTGTAGTTGAGAACTATTCAATGTTCCTCTGCATTTGGTTCTTAATCCTTACACTGCAGACAGAGCAACAGAGAAAGGACAAATTGGGGGAAGTTATTTGCAAAATCTAAAACCAATGATGAAATAATATTTAGAATAAATAAGAAACTTCTTCAAATCGTTGAGAACAAGAGAACAGAAGACTATTAATATGAAATTAACAGAAGGTGAGCCCTAAAAGAGAGATTCTCACAAAAAGTCCATAAAAGAACATGTAAACATAGCAGCTTTTATGAAGGCAGAGAGCTTGAGGCAATCCAGTAGCTACTGGGAGAAAAAGTAGATGGGTAATTAAAACAGTGGGGGTACCCTTTCAGAACTACTATGTAGCAGTTTGAAGCTAGATATTATAAGGAATATGAACTATAAAACTTATGCAAGAATCACTATGTAAAGTGTATTTCACCTCATTTATGAAAACTTAAAAACAAGTCATCAGAGAACAACAAAACATATTTTTCAAGAAGTGGGAAAAGAAGGGAAATGGGAGCCTAACCAAATAGAGTAGCCCTGAAGCCTTAATAAAACAAGGTACATACTGGTGAGCTCATTCTATTCCTCTTTTGGATGGGCAAGTAGCATTTAGGGCAATGGGAACACAATTTGCTCACCAACTAAACTAGAAAATAAAATAATTGTTCAGTTCAGTTGCTCACCCATGCCCAACTCTTTGCCACCCAATGGACTGTAGCACACACAGGCTTCCCTGTCTGTCACTTGGGAGCTTGCTCAAACTCATGTCCATCGAGAAGGTGATGCCATTCAACCACCTAGCCTCTGTATCCCCTTCTCCTCCTGCCTTCAATCTTTCCCAGCATCATGGTCTTTTCCAATGAGTCAGTTCTTCGCATCAGGTGGCCAAAGTATTGGAGCTTCAACTTCAGCATCAGTTCTTCCAATGAATATTCAGGTATGATTTCCTTTAGGGCTGACTGGTTTGATCTCCTTGCAGTCCAAGAGACTCTGAATAGTCTTCTCCAATATCACAGTTCAAGAGCATCAATTATTCGATTCTCAGCTTTCTTTATAGTCCAACTCTCACATCCATACATGACTACTGGAAAAACATTAGCTTTGACTAGACAGACCTTTGTCAGTAAAGAATAATGTCTCTGCTTTTTAATAAGCTTTCAGATTTGTCATAGCTTTTCTTCCAAGGAGCAAGAATCTTTTAATTTTATGTCTGCAGTCACCATCTGCAGTGATTTTGGAGACCAGGGAAATAAACTCTCTCAGACATTGTTTCCATTGTTTTCCCAACTATTTGCCATGAAATTATTGGACTGGATGCCATGATCTTAGTTTTTAGAATATTGAGTTTCAAGCCAGCCTTTTCACTCTCCTGTTTCACTTTCATCAAGAGGCTCTTTAGTTCCTCTTTGTTTTCTGCCATAAGGGTGGTGTCATCTGCATATCTGAGGTTATTGATATTTCTCCTGGCAATCTTGATTCCAGCTTGTGCTTCTTCCAGCCCAGTGTTTCTCATGATGTACTCTGCATATAAGTTAAATAAGCAGGGTGACAATATACAGCCTTGACATACTCCTTTACCAATTTAGAACCAGTCCATTGTTCCATGTCTGGTTCTAACTGTTGCTTCTTGACCTGCATACAGGTTTCTCAGGAGGCAAATAAGGTGATTTGGTATTCCGATCTTTTTAAAAATTTTACACACTTTGTTGTTATCCACACAGTCAAAGGCTTTGGAATGGTGAATAAAGCAGAAGTAGATGCTTTTCTGGAACTCTCTTGCTTTTCCTGTGATCCAACGGATGTTGGAAATCTGATCTCCGGTTCCTCTGCCTTTTCTAAATCCAGCTTGAACATCTGGAAATTCACAGTTCACATACTGTTGAAGCCTTACTTGAAGAATTTTGAGCAGTACTTTGCTAGTGTGAGATGAGTGCAATTTTGCGATAGTTTGAACATTCTTTGGCATTGCCTTCCTTTGGGATTGGAATGAAAACTGATCTTTTCTAATCCTGTGGCCATTGCTGAGTTTTCCAAATTTGCTGGCATATTGAGTGCAGCACTTTCACAGCATCATCTTTTAGGACTGGAAATAGCTCAGCTAGAATTCCATCACGTCACTAACTTTGTTCGTAGTGATGCTTCCTAAGCCTCACTTGACTTTGGACTCCAGGATGCCTGGCTCTAGGTGAGTGATCACACCATCATGGTTATCTCTGTCATCAAGATCTTTTTTGTATAGTTCTGTGTATTTTTGCCACCTCTTCTAAATATCTTCTGTTTCTGTTATGTCCATACCATTTCTGTCATTTATTGTGCCATCTTTGCATTAAGTGTTCCCTTGGTATCTGTAATTTTCTTGAAGAGATCTCTAGTCTTTCCCATTCTATTGTTTTCCTCTATTTCTTTGCATTGATCACTGAAGAAGGCTTTCTTCTCTCTCCTTGTTATTCTTTGGAACTCTGCATTCAATTGGGTATATCTTTCCTTTTCTCCTTTGCCTTTAGCTTTTCTTCTTTTCTCACCTATTTGTAAGGCCTCATTAGACAACCATTTTGCCTTTGCATTTCTTTTCCTTCAGTTCATTTCAGTTGCTCAGTCATGTCCAACTCTGCGACCCCATGACCTGCAGCACACCAGGTCTCCCTGTCCATCAGCAACTCCTGGAGTCCACCCAAACCCATGTCCATTGAGTCGGTGATGCTATTCAACCATCTCACCCTCTGTCATCCCCTTCTCCTCCTGCCTTCAATCTTTCCCAGCATCAGGGTCTTTTCAAACGAGTCAGCTCTTCGCATGAGGTGGCCAAAGTATTGGAGTTTCAGCTTCAACATCAGTCCTTCCAATGAACACCCAGGACTGATCTCCTTTAGGATGGACTGGTTGGATCTCCTTTCACTCCAAGGGACTCTCAGGAGTCTTCACCAACACCACACTTCAAAAACATCAATTCCTCAGCTCTCAGCTTTCTTTATAGTTCAACTCTCACATCCATACATGACCACTGGAAAAACCATAGCCTTGACTAGACGGACCTTTGTTGGCAAAGTAATGTCTCTGCTTTTGAATGTGCTATCTAGGTTGGTCATAACTTTCCTTCCAAGGAGTAAGCGTCTTTTAATTTCATGGCTGCAGTCACCATCTGCAGTGATTTTGGAGCCCAAAAAAATTAAGTCTGACACTGTTTCCACTGTTTCCCCATCTATTTCCCATGAAGTGATGGGACCGGATGCCATGATCTTCGTTTTCTGAATGTTGAGCTTTAAGCCAACTTTTTCACTCTCCTCTTTCACTTTCATCAAGAGGCTTTTTAGTTCCTCTTCACTTTCTGCCACAAGGGTGGTGTCATCTGCATATCTGAGGTTATTGATATTTCTCCTGGAAATCTTGATTCCAGCTTGTGTTTCTTCCAGTCCAGTGTTTCTCATGATGTACTCTGCATGGAAGTTAAATAAGCAGGGTGATAATATACAGCCTTGACATACTCCTTTTCCTATTTGGAACCAGTCTGTTGTTCCATGTACAGTATTAACTGTTGCTTCCTAACCTTCATACAGGTTTCTCAAGAGGCAGACCAGGTGGTCTGGTATTCCCATCTCTTTCAGAATTTCCCACAGTTTATTGTGATCCACACAGTCAAAGGCTTTGGCATAGTCAAAAAAGCAGAAATAGGTATTTCTCTCTTGCTTTTTCAATGATCCAGTGGATGTTGGCAATTTGATCTTTGGTTCCTCTGCCTTTTCTAAAACCAGCTTGAACATCTGGAAGTTCACAGTTCATGTATTGTTGAAGCCTGGCTTGGAGAATTTTGAGCATTTCTTTACTAGCGTGTGAGATGAGTGCAATTGTGTGGTAGTTTGAGCATTCTTTGGCATTGCCTTTCTTTGGGATTGGAATGAAAACTGACCTTTTCCAGTCCTGTGGCCACTGGTGAGTTTTCCACATTTGCTGGCATATTGAGTGCAGCACTTTCACAGCATCATCTTTTAGGATTTGAAATAGCTCAACTGGAATTCCATCACCTCCAATTGATGCTACCCAATTTCAAGATTTATCATCAAGCTACAGTAATGAAGATGTCGTGATATTGGATAAAGAATAGAATAGATCATGGACAGAATAGAGAACCCAGAAATAGACTAACATAAATATGCTCAATTGATATTTGATGAAAGTGCTGAATGTTGCACAGTCTTGTCTGACTCTTTGAAATCCCATGAACTATACCGTCCATAGAATTCTCTAGGCCAGAATACTGGAGTGGGTAGCCTTTCCCTTTCCCAGGGGATCTTCCCAACCCAGGATCGAACCCAGATCTCCTTCATCACAGGCAGATTCTGTACCAGCTGAGCCAAAAGGAAAGCCCAGGAATACTGGAGTGGGTAGCCTATCCTTTCTCCAGCGGATCTTCCTGACCCAGGAATCGAACTGGGATCTCCTGCATTGCAGGTGGATTCTTTACCAACTGAACTATCAGGGAAGCCCAAAGACAATGCAAAAGAGCAACAAATGGTGCTGAAAAAAACTGGACCTTCACATATAAAAAAAGTAAATCTAGATACAGAACTTATATCCTTCACAAAAATTAACTGAAAATGAATTATAGGCCTATATGCAAAACACAAAACAACACAAGATAACACAGGAGAAAACCTAGGTGGACTTGGATATGGTGATGACTTTTCAAACATAACATCAAAGGTACAATGTATGAAAGAAAGAATTGATAAACTGAATTTTATTAAAATTAAAAATTTCTGCTCTGCTAAAGGCAATGTCAAGAGAATGAGAAACAAGACACATACTGGGAGCAAACATTTTCAAAAGACACATCTGATAAAGGAGTGACAGCCAAAATATACTAGGAACATTAAAGATTCAACAATAAGAAAAAAAAACTGGAAAAAAAAAAAAAAGGGTCAAAGACCTTAACTGAAACCTCAGCTGAAGATCTATGGATGGACAATGAGCATATGAAAAGATGCTAAACATCACATGTCATTAGGGAAATGCAAAGTAAAGTGAGATACTACTACACACCTATTAGAAAGGCCAAAATCTGGAATACTGATAACACCAAATGTTGGCAAGAATGTGAAGCAAGAGGAACTCTCATTCATTCCTGGTGGGGATGCAAAATGATACAGCCACTTTGGAAGACAATGCAGTATTTTCTCATACACACAATAAAAAACCCAAAACAAACTCTAAGATTCAGGAACCATGCTCCTTAAAATTTATCCAAAGGATTTGAAAATATATGTCTACACAAAATCCTGTACATGGATTTTATAGCAATGTTATCCATAATTGTTAAAACTTCAAAGTAACCAAGATACCCTTCAGTAGATGAATAGAAAAATGAATAAACTCTGGAACATCAGACAATGGAATATTATTCAACACTAAAATTAACTATCAAGCCATGGAAAGACATAGAGGAACCTTAAATGCATATTACTAAGTGAAAGAAGCCAATCTGAAAAGGCCACATGCTATATAATTCCAACTATATGACATTCTGGGAAGGATAGAACTGTCGAAAACAAGGTCAGTAGTTGCAGAGTTTGGTAGGATGATGAGTAAGTGGGGCACAGAAACATTTTAGGGCAGTGAAAATACTCTTTATTTACCATACAGGGGGGTTCCCTGGTGGCTCAGAGGGTAAAGCATCTGCCTGTGATGTGGAAGACCCAGGTTCTATCCCTGGAAGATCCCCTGGAGAAGGAAATGGCAACCCACTCCAGTATTCTTGCCTGGAGAATCCCATGGACAGAGGAACCTGGTGGACTACAGCCCATGGGGTTGCAAAGAGTTGGACATGACTGAGTGACTACACACTTACCATACAGGGAATATATATTGTCATACATTCATCTAAACCCAAAGAATGTTCAATACCAAGAGTAAAACCTAGTAAAACTATAGACTTTGGGTGATTATGATGCACAAGTGTAGATTCATCAGCTGTCAGGTGACATCAACTGTACAGCTCTGGCAGGTGGTGGTGATAATGGGAGAGGCTGTCCATGTGTGTGAGTGGGGGGTATATGGGAAATTTCTTTACCTTTTTTGTAATTTTGTAGTCAACCTAAAACTACTCTAAAAGTGAAGTCTTAAAAAATAACTTAAAATTTATATCAATAAAATAAAATAGAAAGTGAAAAAAGTGAGAAAGAAAGAAAGAAAAAAGAAACTGTACTAACACATGTCCTTGTCAAATTGCCCAAAAACACTGATAAAGAGAAAATCTTACGAGGAGCTAGAAAAAAAGACACATCATGTATAGAAGAGAAAAGAAAAACAGATTTCCCATCAGAAAATAATGCAATCAAAGAAGCAGTGCAGCAACATCTTAGTAATACTGAAAGAAAACAGCTGTCAGCCTAGAATTCTATACCCAGAAAAAAAAATATCTTTCACAAATACAACCAAACGAAGTTTGTAAACTCCTTCTCTGTCCTCTCTGAGTCTTCTCTTTCCTATACTCTCCTGTTTCTCAGACTGTGTCAATTTGCATGTGAAAATAACTATCTGGATATTTCACTTTCTGCATTTACTCAGCAATGTACAACCTAGAAGTAATTTCAGAGCAATCTTCCCTCAGAACATTGGGTGGATACTTAGTTTTTATTTGCATAAGTGAAATAGCCTATTACTGTCATTCTTCTCCAAACTAAGGGAGATCAGATCAGTCGCTCAGTCGTGTCCGACTCTTTGCGACCCCATGAATCGCAGCACACCAGGCCTCCCCTGTCCATCACCAACTCCCGGAGTTCACTCAGACTCAAGTCCATCGAGTCAGTGATGCCATCCAGCCATCTCATCCTCTGTCGTCTCCTTCTTCTCCTGCCCCCAATCCCTCCCAGCATCAGAGTCTTTTCCAATGAGTCAACTCTTTGCATGAGGTGGCCAAAGGACTGGAGTGTCAGCTTTAGCATCATTCCTTCCAGAGAACACCCAGGGCTGATCTCCTTCAGAATGGACTGGTTGGATCTCCTTGCAGTCCAAGGGACTCTCAAGAGTCTTCTCCAACGCCACAGTTCAAAAGCATCAATTCTTCAGCGCTCAGCCTTCTTCACAGTCCAACTCTCACATCCATACGTGACCACAGGAAAAACCATAGCCTTGACTAGACAGACCTTTGTTGGCGAAGTAATGTCTCTGCTTTTGAATATGCTATCTAGGTTAGTCATAACTTTATGCTCTAAGGGCAAATCCAGCTTCTATTTAAGAAGCTGGCAAGTGTTTCTTAATTTTTAACTGGAAGTCTTCTTAGATTCAAAAGCAAGTTCTTTTTTTCTCTTAAGCAGACCCCTTGGCTGGCTTGCCCACTGTGCTATTCTTCATCTTCCTTTCCATTGTGTTTTGCCACCATTGCAGTGTGTCTGTCCATTTTTATGTCCAATTTCTATGATCAGACATCATGCTCTAGCGTTTGTTTCCTACTATCGTGTTTTTGCCTACTTTTAGATTATTGATTCACATGGACTTGTCTTTATGTAGATCTTAAATTCTCAAAGTTTTTTAAGTTATAAAGGAGAGAGTATGCTTCATAAGCTGAAAAGTAAGAGCATCCCCAGGCATTTCTTTCTATCCCTGTGGAATCAGGCAAGCTAGATTCCAATAGACACCTGTCTGTTTTCCTTAACACTTCAATTACTTGTAATGAATACATTTATTTTGTAATACCAAAGATTACATATCATTCTGCAAAAACTCAAGGTAGCATTTTGTGTGTGTGCTCAATCCTGTCTGACTTTGTGGGACTGCATGGACTTTAGCTCACAAGGCTCCTCCGTCCATGGGATTTCCCAGGCAAGGATACTGGAATGGGTTGCCATTTTCATCTCCAGGGTCTTCCTGCAAACTTATCATATGCAAAAGTTTAGGTGATTTTGCAGGAAGAAAGCCTGGCTTACTGCACCAGGGGATCTTCCTGACCCAGGGATTGAACTCATGTCTCCTTTATCTCCTGTATTGGCAGACAGATTCTTTACTACTAAACCACCTGAGAAGCCTAAGGTAGCATTAAAATTTCTTAGTATAAATGCATGAAATTTGTCCTTTTTTCTATTTGTATCTCTTATTTATTTATAGTGTTTTCTTTTTCTTTTCAATAATGTCATGTTTTTGAGGCAGGAAATTTCTAAACTCATTGAAATTTGGCTTTACATTTGTTTTTCTCTGCTTTGATGAGGACTGCTAACTTCTGGAAATGAATTCTGTGCTTTCATTTCACAGATTCACTTCTAATGCCAAGTTTCATTTTTGTCTTCCCTCTTTGCTTCTCAAGCTTCAGATTGGCAGCATAATGGTGTGTGCAATGCTCTTTTTATGTTGAAAGCAAATGACTAGAGGCAACTTGTAGCACTTTATTCAAATTAACCAACATATTGTGAAGGCAGGAATGCTCAAGGCACAGATTTTCACTATGAATTTTGTATTAGACAACTGTGGATTAATCATTAGCTGCTAGTTGGTAAGTAACATCTGTTTATGAACATTAGGTTATAATTAACCAGCAGTTAATTGAATACAATTTTATAGCTTATTTAGAAGATAGAGAAAAAATAATTCATGCCTTACTTTTCATTATGTTACATTTATGTTTCTGTCTGTCTTATTTATCTGTGAACTTTCTGATACGCTCAGTGCCCTGCACAGTGCCCGGCAAATTGTTGTTTTTTTGTTGCTGTCTTGACTGACTCTTTTGTGACCCCATGAACTGTAGCCTGCCAGGTCCCTCTGTCCATAGGATTTTCCAGGCAGTAATACTGGAGTGGTTTGCCGTTTCCTTCTCCAGGTGACCCTCCCAGCCCAAGCGTCAGACTCACATCTCCTGGATTGCACAAGGACTCTTAACCTGCTGAGCCACCAGGGAAGCCCAGCAAATAATAGAAAAAAGTCAAAGTGAATATTTGTTGGATGAAAAATAACAGGCAAGACCATAAGAACTTGGGGCAAGGAAAGTTTTTTCAGAATTTGAGATTTTCTTATCACAGAACAATTTTATGATCAGCATGCTGGGATCCCAGCCCTTGGCAGAGCAAATTCCTGTCCAGAATGATGTAACAGAGAGAACCTTTAAGACTTATTCTCAGTAAATTTTGAACATTAAAAATATATTATTGGCTATAGTCCCCATGCTGTACATTACATTATTTTATAACTGGAAAATTTGTACCTTTTGACTCCAGCACCTATTTTGCCCACCTCCAACACCCATACTTGTGGTCACCATTATTCTTTTCTGAGTTTTGTTTTCTTTTATTTGTTATTTATTTATTATTTTAGAGTTCACATGCAAGTGAAATCATATAGTATTTGTCTTTCTCTGTCTGACTTATTTTACTTATCATGATACCATGAAAGTCTGTTATGTCATCACAAAAGGCAAGATTTCATTCATTTTTTTGTGGCTGAGTAGTATTCCTTTGTGTATATATACCACATATTCTTTGGGCTTCCCTGGTAGCTCAGCTGGTAAAGAATTCACGTGCCATACAGGAGACCCTGGTTTGATTCCTGGGTAATAAGATCTCCTGGAGAAGGGATAGGTTACTCACTCCAGTATTTTTGAGCTTCTCTGGTGGCTCAGATGGTAAAGAATCTGTCTGCAATGTGGGAGACCTATGTTAGATCCCTGGGTTGGGAAGATCCCTTCGAGGAGGGCATAGCAACCCTCTCCAGTATTCTTTCCTGAAGAATCCCCATGGACAGAGGAGCCTGGCTGGCTGCAGTCTATTTGGTCACAAAGAGTTGGACAAAACTGCGTTACTAAGCACAGCACACACCACATATTCTTTATTCATTCATCCATTGATATACACTTAGGTTGTTTTCACATCTTCTGTATTATGAGAAATGCTGCTATGAACATAGGGGTGCATATATCATTTAAAGTTTTTGTGTTTTCATTTTCTGGATAAATTCCCAGAAGTGGAATTGCTGGATAATTTGGTAGTTCTATTTTTTCCCCTTTGGATGAACTTCTATACTGTTTTCCATTGCATCTGCACTAATTTACATTTTAATCAGCAATGCATGAGGACTCCCTTTTCTCCACACTTTTGCCAATACATATTTCCAGTTTTTTTGATAGTAACCATTCCAACAGGTGTGAGGTGATATTACTGTTTTTATTAGCCCTTCCTTGATGATTAATTATGATAGCATCTTTTCTTGTTCCTTTTGGCCATATGTATGTCTTTGGAAAAACGTCTATTCAGATTTTCTGCACATTTTTAATAGGATTGTCTGTTTGTTTGCTTACTAGTGACTGGATATTAATCCCTTATCAAATATTTTATTTGTAAATGTTTCCTCTCATTCAGTTAATTGCTATTTCATTTGGTTTTTCTGCTGCATAGCTTGATGTGGTCCCACATGTTTTCTTTTGCTTTAGGAGTAAGATTAAAAAAAATATTGCCAAGACTGACATCAAGGAGCTTATTCCTTATGTTTTCTTCTAGGAATTTTATGCCTTCAGTTCTTACATTCAAGTCTTTAATTGACTCTTCAATAACATTTTGGGTTAGGTTTGTGTATATGATATAAGGTAATAGTCTAATTTCACTTTTTCACATGTGGCTATTTTCCCAACACCATTTTTTGAAGAGAATGTTGTTTTCCCATTGTATGTTCTTGGTTCCTTTGTTGTTAATTAATTGACTATTTCTTTGTGGGCTTATTTCTGGGTTGTCAATTCTGCTCTATTAATCTATTTGTCTATCAGTATCGTGCTTTGTTTATTATAGCTTTGTGATATAGTTTGAAATCAGGAAGCATGGTGCCTCCAGCTTTGTTCTTCTTTCTCAATATTGATTTAGGTATTCAGGGTTTTCTGTGGCTAAATATAAAATCTAGGGTAATTGGTTCTATTTCTGTGGAAAAAAAAAAAGCCATTGGAATTTTGGCAGGGATTGCATTATATTTGTAGATTGCTTTCGATAACATTGACATTATAATGATAATAAATATTATAATCCATGTGCATAGTATATATTTCAATTTATTTGTGTCTTCTTTAATTTCTTTCAACAATGTCTTATAGTTTTCAGTATACCGGTCTTTTCCTTCTTGGTTAAATTTATCCCTAGATATTTTATTCTTTATAATGCAACTGTTTCCTTAATTTCTTTTTCTGGTAGTTTGTGGTTAGTGCATAAAAAACCAGCGAAAATTTAAGTATTAATTTTATACCTTGCAGATTTACTGAATTCCTTTGTTAGTCCTAACAGTTTCCCCCCCATAGAGTATTTAGGGTATTCTATATATAAAATCATGTCATCCACAAATAGTGACAGTTTTACTTCTTTCCTCCCAATTTTGGTGATTTTATTCCTTTTTCTCATCTGATTGCCTTGGCTAGGATTCCCAGTACTATGTTGAATGAAAGTGGCAAAAGGGGGCATTCTTGTTTTGTTTCTGATCTTAGAAAAATAGCTTTCACCTTTTCTTGTGGAGTATGTTGTTAGAGCAATGAGCTTGACATACATGGCTTTTATTATTTTGAGGTACATTGCTTTGATATCCACTTTGTTGAGAGTTTTTTTTTTTTATCATAAATGGATGTTGAATTTTGTTAAATGCTTTTTCTACACCTATTGAGATGATCATATGATTCACATCCTTTATTTAGTTAATGTAGGGTATCACATCAGTTGATTTGTAGATATTAAATTGTCCTTGCATCTATGGAATAGGGATTTTCTGTGGTTAACATGGTATATGATTTTTTAATGTATTGTTTAGTTCAATTTGTTAATATTTTGTTTAGGATTTTGCACCCATTGTTCATCAGGGATATTAGCTTATAATTTTCTTTCTGTAATGTCCTTGACAGATTTTTGTATCAGGGTAATGTTAGCCTCAGAGAAGGCAATGGCACCCCTCTCCCTGGTATAATGACTTTGAAAGAAGTCCCTCCTCTTTAATTTTTTGAGAAAGTAGGAGAAATGTATAAAATCTTCTTTGAAAGTTTGGTAGAATTTTCCAGTGAAGCCATCTGGTCCTGGACTTCTGTTCCTTGGGAGGTTTCATTATTGATTGAACCTCTTTACTAGTAATCCATCTATTCATATTTTCTTCATCATACAGTACTGGCAGGTTGTATTTTTCTGGGAATTTATCTGTTTCTTCCAGGTTATCCAATTTATTGGCACAAATTGTTCATGGTAATATCTTGTGATTCTCTGTGGTATTAGTTCTACCTTCTCTTTCATTTCTGGTTTTATTTATTTGAATAATCTCTCTGTTTTTCTTGATAAATCTAGCTAAAAGTTTGTTAATTTTGTTTATCTGCTCAAAGGATCAGCTCTTAGTTGTTTCATTCTTTTCTATTGTCTTCTTTCTCTTTGATTTCTGTCCTGACATCTTTTATTTCATTTTTTTCTATTAGCTTGGGGCTTTATTTGTTCTCTTTTTCTAGTTCCTTTGGGTGTAAAATTACATTGTTATTTGGGATTTTTCTTAATTTTTTTTTTTTTTTAACATGTGAAACAAATTTTGCTGAGTTTGGCCTGTATTGTTATGAACTTCCCTCATAAAACTACTTTGGCTGCATCCCATAGATCTTAGTATGTTGTATTGACAGTTTCATTTTTCTCTACATATTTTTAAAATTTCTCTTGATTTTTTTGTTGACTTCTTAGTTTATTATTAGCATGTTGGTTAATCTTTACATATTTGTTATATTTCCAGTTTTCTTCTTGTAATTGATCTCTGTTTTTCTACCTCTGTAGTTGGAAAAGATGCTTGATATGATTTCCTTCTTAAATTGCCTGAGAATTGTTTTGTGGCCTAACATATAGTCTATTTTGAAGACTTTTTCATAGGCACTTGAGAAGTACATGCATTGCACTGCTTGGATGGAATGTTTTCTGTATGTTATTTATCTGGTGCAATGTTTCATTTAAGATCAATGTTTGCTTATTGATTTTACCTGTGGATGATTAATAAGCATTATGTGGATGATCATTGATGTAATGGGATATTTACTGCTGCTGCTAAGTTGCTTCAGTTGTGTCCGACTCTGTTCGACCCCATAGACGGCAGCCCACCAGGCTCCCCCATCCCTGGGATTCTCCAGGCAAGAACGCTGGAGTGGGTTGCCATTTCCTTCTCCAATGCATGAAAGTGAAAAGTGAAAGGGAAGTTGCTCAGTCATGTCCGACTCGTAGCGACCCCATGGACTGCTGCCCACCAGGCTCCTCCATCCATGGGATTTTCCAGGCAAGAGTACTGGAGTGGGTACCATTGCCTTCTCCAAATGGGATATTTAAGTCCTATAAAATTATTGTATTGCTGTCAGTTTTCCCTTTTTAGGTCTGTTAATTTTGCCTTATATATCTAGGTGCCATTATGTTGGGTGCAGAATGTTTACAAATGTCATATCTTCTTGTTGGATTTACCCTTTTGTTCATGGAACATATTTTTTTCTGTCCCTTAACTTTCAGTCTGTGTATTTCTTTATATCTGAATTGAGTCTCTTATAGGCAGCATATAGATGGGTCTTTTTAAAAGTTTTATTCAGTCACTCTATTTAAGTTATTATTTATATGCTTTAATTCAGTTCAGTCACTCAGTCATGTCCGACTCTTTGCAACCCCATGAACCGCAGCACACCAGGCCTACCTGTCCATCACCAACTCCCAGTGTCCACCCAAACCCATGTCCATTGAGTCGGTGATGCCATCCAACCATCTTATCCTCTGTCATCTCCTTCTTCTCTCACCTTCAATCTGTCCCAGCATCAGGGTCTTTTCAAATGAGTCAGTTCTTCACATCAGGTGGCACAAATATTGGAGTTTCAGCTTCAACATCAATGCTTCCAATGAATATCCAGGACTGATCTCCTTTAGGATGGACTGGTTGGATCTCTTTGCAGTCCAGGAACTCTTAAGAGTCTTCCCCAACACCACAGTTCAAAAGCATCAATTCTTCAGTGTTCAGCTGTCTTTATAGTCCAACTCTCTCATCCATACATGACCACTGGAAAAACCATAGCCTTGACTAGATGGACCTTTGTTGGCAAAGTAATGCCTCTGTTTTTTAATATGCTGTCCAGGTTGGTCATAACTTTCCTTCCAAGGAGCAAGAGTTTTTTAATTTCATGGCTGCAATGACCATCTGCAGTGATTTTGGAGCCCAGAAAAATAAAGTCAGCCACTGTTTCCACTGTTTCCCCATCTATTTTCCATGAAGTGATTATTGACATTGTATTAATTGTAAATAAGTTGACATTTATTAATTTCAATATTCTTCTCTTGCTTTCTTCCTTGTACTTTGACACTTTTTTTAGTGTTATGCTTAGATTCTTTCCTCTTTTTCTTTTGTGTACAAGTTTCTGTCTTATGGTTATCATGAGGCTCACATCAGTTCAGTTCAGTTGCTCATTCGTGTCCAACTCTTTGCCCCATGAATCACAGCATGCCAGGCCTCCCTGATCATCACCAACTCCCGGAATTCACTCAGACTCACGTCCATTGAGTCAGTGATGCCATCCAGCCATCTCATCCTCTGTCGTTCCCTTCTCCTCCTGCCCCCAATCCCTCCCAGCATCAGAGTCTTTTCCAATGAGTCAACTCTTCGCATGAGGTGGCCAAAGTACTGGAGTTTCAGCTTTAGCATCATTCCTTCCAAAGAAATCCCAGGGCTGATCTCCTTCAGAATGGACTGGTTGGATCTCCTTGCAGTCCAAGGGACTCTCAACAGTCTTCTCCAACACCACAGTTCAAAAGCATCAATTCTTCAGCGCTCAGCCTTCTTCACAGTCCAACTCTCACATCCATACATGACCACAGGAAAAACCATAGCCTTGACTAGACAGACCTTTGTTGGCAAAGTAATGTCTCTGCTTTTGAATAATCTATCTATGTTGGACATAACTTTCCTTCCAAGGAGCAAGTGTCTTTTAATTTCATGGCTGAGGTCACCATCTGCAGTGAGTTTGGAGCCCAGAAAGATGAAGTCTGACACTGTTTCCACTGTTTCCCCATCTATTTCCCATGAAGTGATGGGACCAGATGCCATGATCTTCGTTTTCTGAATGTTGAGCTTTAAGCCAACTTTTTCACTCTCCTCTTTCACCTTCATCAAGAGGCTTTTTAGTTTCTCTTCACTTTGTGCCATAAGGGTGGTGTCATCTGCATATCTGAGGTTATTGAGATTTCTCCTGGCAATCTCGAATCCAGCTTGTGCTTCTTCCAGCCCAGCGTTTCTCATGATGTACTCTGCATGGAAGTTAAATAAGCAGGGTAACAATATACAGCCTTGACGTACTCCTTTTCCTATTTGGAACCAGTCTGTTGTTTCATGCCCAGTTCTAACTGTTGCTTCCTGACCTGCATACAAATTTCTCAAGAGGCAGGTCAGGTGTTCTGGTATTCCCATCTCTTTCAGAATTTTCCACAGTCTATTGTGATCCACACAGCCAAAGGCTTTGGCATAGTCAATAAAGCAGAAATAGATGTTTTTTTTTCTGGACCTCTCTTGCTTTTTCAATGATCCAGCAGATGTTGGCAATTTGGTCTCTGGTTCCTCTGCCTTTTCTAAAACCAGCTTGAACATCTGGAAGTTCACAGTTCATGTATTGCTGAAGCCTGGCTTGGAGAATTTTGAGCATTACTTTACTAGCGTGTGAGATGAGTGCAATTGTGTGGTAGTTTGAGCATTCTTTGGCATTGCCTTTCTTTGGGATTGGAATGAAAACTGACCTTTTCCAGTCCTGTGGCCACTGCTGAGTTTTCCAAATTTGCTGGCATATTGAGTGCAGCACTTTCACAGCATCATCTTTCAGGATTTGAAAGAGCTCAACTGGAATTCCATCACCTTCACTAGCTTTGTTCATAGTGATGCTTCCTAAGGCCCACTTGACTTCACATTCCAGGATGTCTGGCCCTAGGTCAGTGATTACACCATCGTGATTATCTGAGTCATGAAGATCTTTTTTGTACAGTTCTTCTGTGTATTTTTGCCACCTCTTCTTAATATCTTCAGCTTCTGTTAGGTCCATACCATTTTTGTCATTTATCGAGCCCATCTTTGCATGAAATGTTCCTTTGGTATCTCTAATTTTCTTGAAGAGATCTCTAGTCTTTCCCATTCTGCTGTTTTCCTCTATTTCTTTGCATTGGTCACTGAGGAAGGCTTTCTTATATCTTCTTGCTATTCTTTGGAACTCTGCATTCAGAATCTTATATCTTTCCTTTTCTCCTTTGCTTTTCGCTTCTCTTCTTTTCACAGCTATTTGTAAGGCCTCCCCAGACAGCCATTTTGCTTTTTTGCATTTCTTTTCCATGGGAATGGTCTTGATCCCTGTCTCCTGTACAATGTCACGAACCTCACGTATAAGGCTATATATATAAAACAGTCCATTTTAAGTTGAGAACAACTTAAGTTTGAATACATTCTAATAATCTACATTTTTACTCCTCCTTTGATGTTTTATATTTTTGATGTCCCATTTCATATATTTATATGTTATACCTTAAACAAATTACTGTAGTTATAGGATTTTTCACAACTTTTGCCTTTTAACCTTCAAGCTAGTTTTATAAGTGATTAATCCATTACTTGTATGATATAAACCTATACATAGTAAGATCTATACTTTCATATGTGTTCTTATTACTAATTAGCACCTTTCCTTTTAAGCTTAATAAAATTCCTTCAACATTTCTTATAAAGCTGGCTTTAGAGGTGCTGAATTCCTTGGCTTTGGCTTTTCAGGGCATGCAGGAAAATAAATGCCCTGAGAACAAACCTTAATCAATGACCTAATAGGAGTTGATTGGTAAGCATTTCAGTTTCCCCATCCCTCTGATGGGGCAACTCTGAGGTACGTTTTATCCATTTTCCAGAGGTCTCCCACAGCAGTACCTGCTCCTGAATATACCCTGCACTGGCTTCTCCCTTTATCAGCCTTTCCTCCTAGTGCTTCCTGCACAACTCACACATAAACTGCTTCTTCCAGATGTGCCTGTGGGGGAGTCCAAACCAAGACTGTATTTAAGTATTTCCCTATAGCTATTTTTCTTAAAAGCCACCACTCTTTGCCATTCATTTTGTTGCCTTGACATCAAGACTTTCAATCTGAAAGTACAAATTCAACAAGTCATACTGATTTTTACTTGAGTGTCTGTAGAGAAATCAAAAATCAACAGACAAAGCAAAACTCCCCATGGTCAAAATAACCATTGCAGTTTATTAGGATTCTTGTTCAGAATTTTCCAGTTTAACGAATTTTCTCTCATATACTGATGGTCTAGATTGAATGTGGCCATGTTCTGTGCCATGGTGTGTAACTCTGCCAGAAAGTCACCTCTCTCGGCTCTGTCTGTATAACTGGACATCAGCTCACCATTTCTGAATGAGTCTTTCACCAGCTTCCTATTAGATTAGACTACTGCCTCTTTGAGCAGACCACAGAAGTAGTAATTATATTTGTTTGTAATGAAAATGAGGTTTTTATATAAGCTAATGAGGTTTGTTTAAATACCTATCTTTAAACAAACATTAACTTCCCATTCAGTGAGGAGTATTGCTCATTCTGTGAGAGGCCAAGAGGCCCTGGGGCTGACTGAGGGCAGGTGACATGTCCACTCTGTTGTATACCCTCATTGAGCATATTAGCAAGCTAATGGCCCACACTATTTCAGGAGTTTTTTTTCTTTCTCATTTGGCTAAATTATACTGTTAAATGTTGAACTTTAGAACATTAAATATGCTCATGCTATAATTCCATTATAATTGAGTTCTCTGAGCTTCATTTTCCTTTCTCTATAATGGAAATAACGGCCTCAATTTATCTCATGGAGTTTTGGGGAGACTCAGATAATATGTGAAAGTCCTTTGTGAAGTACACAAGGTAAGAATTTATTTTTATTGAGGCTGAGTATATCATCATAGACTTAATATTCATTTGGTTGATCATTCAAGATTGCTGTCTATCTGTGGATGGTTAAAGAATTCTCAAACAATCCTCAAATTATTCTGCAGCCTATGGAGGCTATATTGATCAAACATAGGTTCCTATTGTATTTTTCTACCATTGTGTTACAGGTCCTGCATAGGAAGGAGCTTCACTTGGGAACTCTGGCCTTGGAGTTAGGAGAACTGTATTGGTAATAACTGACTTTGGCAAGCACTGAAATGTTTTGTCCTTCAGTTTAACCATTTGTAAAACAAGCCAAATAACTTTACAGGATGATCTCTAACATCCCTAAAACTTCATTAGAAATATCCATAGAGTTTGTTAAAAATGCAGATGAGATTTCTAGGTCTCATCCTAGATTTAATGAAGCAGAGTCTCCCAGGTTGGGATTCCCAGTATTCATATTTTTATTAAGAATGGAAAAAGAATATTTCAAGCCCTATTTTGTTACTTCAACTTTAACTATAGAATTTAGTTGGAGCCAGCCTTGATGAGCCACTTAATTAGAAAACTTATAAGGTATGTGAATATTCTTGACACTAGTTCCTTGGAAAGTGAAACCATCTAGCTATTTCCTTGTTAGATGTATATGGAAAAGATCAGTGAATTCTTACATTACCATAAAAGTATACTTCTTCTATTAATATATCATGTCATCATAAAATGGATTATGAAAAAGGCCTAATAGTCTTTCTTTAATAATGAAAGTTGGCACAGTGGTAGAGAGTCTGCCTGCAAGGCAGGAGAGCTGGGTTTGATCCCTGACTTGGGAAGATTCCCTGGAGAAGGGAACAGCAACCCATTCTGGTATTTTTGCCTGGAGAATTCCATAGACAGAGGAGCCTGGCAGACTACAGTCAATAGGATTGCAAAGAGTCAGACATGACTGAGCAACTAACACACATGCAATAAGTTCATGAGCTGTTGGCTTATCAGCTTGGGAGTAAAATTTCAAAAAAATAAAAAAACATACAAACTAAAAATTTATCCCTAAAAACAAAATCACTTCATTTGTCAAAAAAATAACTGACCCTATCCTTACTGTCCCCTGCCTCCATCAAAGTGAATCATTATCCTTTCTTATCATTTTTTTTTCCAGAGGCAATTTCTGTTTTCTGCTCATCAGTTCAGTTTAGTTCAGTCGCTCAGTCATGTCGAACTCTTTGCGATCCCATGAAACGCAGCACTCCAGGCCTCCCTGTCCATCACCAGCTCCCGGAGTTCACTCAGACTCACGTCCATCGAGTCAGTGATGCCATCCAGCCATCTCATCCTCTGTCATCCCCTTCTCCTCCTGCCCCCAAGATCAACCTATATTTGCACTCATCTCTCAAATATACTTCTGGTCATTGTGGTAATGATCCTGGAGATAGCAAGATGGCCTTTTAACTTGCTCTGTCAATTGGAACAACTGTAAATGAGTCCTGTTGGTCACTAGTTCTCCTCTCTCTAGCTCTGCTTTGTTTTTCTTAATTGGAGAATTAAGACATTTACAGTGTTGTGTTGGTTTCTGCCATACAACAATATGAATCATCCATAGGTAACCATATGTCCCCTCCTTTTTGAACGTTCCTTCCACCCCACCCCCACCGCATCCCACCCTTCCAGGTCATCACAGAACACGGGGTTGAGCTCCCTCCATCATATAGCAAATTGTCCTGGCTATCTATTTTACATATATAGATAGGTAACGTGTATGTTTTAATGTTATTCTCTCAATTCATCCTACCCTTTCCTTCCCACTCTGTGTCCACAGTTCTGTTCTCTATGTCTGTGTCTCTATTCCTACCCTGCAAATAGGTTCATCAGTGCCATTTTTCTAGATTCCATATATATGCGATAGTATACAATATTTGTTTTTCTCTTTCTGACTTACGTCACTCTGTATAATAGGCTCTAGGTTCAGTCGCCTTGCTAGAACTGATTCAAATTTGCTCATTATTGTGGCTGATAATATTCCATTGTATATACATACCACAATGTTTTTATCCATTCACATGTCACTGGACAACTAGGTCACTTTCATGTCTTAGCTACTGTAAATCGTGCTGCAGTGAACATTGGGGCACATGTGTCTTTTTGAATTATGGTTTTCTCAGGGTATATGCCCAGTAGTGGGGCTGATCAATCATATGATGGTTTTATTCCTAGTTTTTAAAGGAATCTCCATACTGTTCTCAACAGTGGTTATATGTATTTACATTCCCACCAACTATACAAGAGTGTTCCCTTTTCTTACATCCTCTCTAGTATTTATTGTTTGTATATTTCTTGATGATGGCCATTCTGACTGGCATGAGGTCAGAACTACTCATTATAGTTTTGATTTGCATTTTTCTAACAATGAGTGATGTTGAGCATTTTTAAAATGTGTTTAATGGCCATCTGTATGTCTTCTTTGGAGAAATGTCTCCTTGGGTCTTCTGCCCACTTTTTAACTTAGTTGTTTGTTTTTCTGATATTGAGCTGCTTGTATGTTTTGGAGATTAATCTTTTGTCAGTTGCTTCATTTGCAATTATTTTCTCCCATTCTGAGGATTGTCTTTTTATCTTGTAGACCATGATTTTAGACTTGGTCTAAAATGATGATCTTGTAGACCTTTGCTGTGCTGAAGCTTTTAATTAGCTTCCATTTCTTTATTTTTGTTTTTGTTTCCACTACTGTCAGAGATGGATCATAGAGGGTCTTGCCTGGATTTATATCAAAGAGTGTTTGGCCTGTTTTCCTCTAAGAGTTTCATAATTTCTTACATTTAGGTCTTTAATCCATTTTGAATTTATTTTTGTGCATAGTATTAGGGACTGTTCTAATTTCATTCTTTCACATGTAGCTATCTGATTTTCCCAGCACCACTTACTGAAGAGACTGTCTTTCCCCCATTGTATATTCTTGCCTCCTTTGTCAAAGATAAGGTGTCCATAGGTGTGTGGGTTTATCTCTGGGTTTTCTATCTTGTTCCATTGGTCTATATTTCTTTCTTTCTTTCTTTTTTTATAGCACAGCTTTTTAATGTGAAGTGTTGAATGAATGAATTCTGATCACATTTGTCTAGAACAAGAAGCAAGTGCATCAAAAAGGCACCGTGGGCCTAGATTTGATGCTCCAGTCAATCCTAATCATCTCCAAGTCTCTGTTTCCATCACTGATCTTTTAGTTAGGTTTGTAGTCTTGTTTTCAACTACCTATTGAAGACCATTTTTTGGTGGAGGAAAACAGTGTTTGTTCCCTTTAGCTATTGACTATGTATCTATAGGAATTGTGGTTTTACCCAATGGCCTTGGCTTAACTAACTCACCATCTCTGGCCTTACTGACTTAGTTAGTTAACCTCTTTTGGATATATGTGGCTTGACTTTACATGTTAGTTAAAATGAGTTAAGATCCTTGAAAGTGAAAGTGAAAGTCACTCAGTCATGTCCGACTTTTTGTGACCCCATGGATTAAACTATACAGTCCATGGATTTCTCCAGGCCAGAATACTGGAGTGGGTAGCCTTTCCCTTCTCCAGGAGATCTTCCCAACCCAGGGATTAAACCCAGGTCTCCCGCATTGCAGGTGGATTCTTAACCAGCTGAGTCACAAGGGAAGCCCAAGAATACTGGAGTGGGTAGCCTATCCCTTTTCCAGTGGGTTTTCCTGACCCAGGAATCGAACCAGGGTCTCTTGCATTGCAGGCAGAATCTTTACCAACTGAGCTATCAAGGAAAGGCTTAAGATCCTTGAAAAATTATTAAACTTGATGGTAATGAAAATTAATTTCAAAATACATGCAAATATAAATATATCATTGATTCAATCAACATTTATTCAATTTCAATACATTTAAGTCCTATAATAAGTGCTGGTGATGCAAGACTAACTCTATTTTGATGTTTATTATATAAATTATATTCAGACCTTCTTTAATACTTTTCTGAAGAAAGAGAGAAGTACTATAAAAGTCATGAAGGAGTACATTAAGGTATATTAATAGAGTCTGGGTATTCACTGATACTAATGATGAGTGAAACTTCATTTCAGGAACCTAAAAAAATTAACATTTTTCTTCTCAATTTTAGCCTGGGGCATTTATGTCAGGAAGTAAGTGTGAGGAAGAAATGAGTTGTGTATTTATCTCTAAAGAAGTTCCATTAGTGGCTTTGGGGAAGATATGAAAACAATGAAAAATATTTGTCAAATATCTGTAAGAAAACAGTAAAAATTTTTGGATGAGCTGCAAGTCATATAATCTCCAGGTGCCAGGATCATTTATCATATACTTATTCTATATCTTCACTAGGTTATTTAATAGCTCACTGAAACTTAGAATATTAGGAGTGAAATTCTTGATTTTTCCTCATCCTCATATTTGCTTCTTCTTAGTAAGTGACACCACCATTCACTGTTGTTAGGCCAAAACCTGCTACATGTATCCCACACACAGAGAATCATAAATATTCCAAATCTGATCATTCCTCATCATGCCCACCAGTTCTATCCAAATCCAAGCCAGCATTTGAGTATAATTTTCTAATTGCTTCTATTCTTACTTTTTCCTCAATCTATTCTTTCTCCTTATGGCAGAAAGTGAAGAACTAAAGAAATTTTTGATGAAAATGAAAGAGGAGGGTGAAAAAGTTGGTTTAAAACTCAGCATTCAGAAAACTAAGATCATGGCATCTGGTCCTATTACTTCATGGCAAATAGATGGGGAAACATTGGAAACAGTGACACACTTTATTTGGGGGGGGGGGCTCCAAATCACTGCAGATGGTGACTGCAACTATCCTCAGAATGGGAGAAAATAATTGCAAATGAAGCAACTGACAAAAGATTAATCTCCAAAACATACAAGCAGCTCAATATCAGAAAAACAAACAACTAAGTTAAAAAGTGGGCAGAAGACCCAAGGAGACATTTCTCCAAAGAAGACATACAGATGGCCATTAAACACATTTTAACTAAATTAAAAGACACTTGCTCCTTGGAAGAAAAGTTATGACCAACTTAGACAGCATATTAAAAAGCAGAGACGTTACTTTGCCGACAAAGCTCTGTCCAATCAAAGCTACGTTTTTCCATTAGTCATGTATGGATATGAGAGTTGGACTATAAAGAAAGCTGAGTGCTGAAGAATTCATGCTTTTGAACTGTGGTGTTGGAGAAGACTCTTGAGAGACCCTTGGACTGCAAGGAGAGCCAACCAGTCCATCCTAAAGGAGATCAGTCCTGGGTGTTCATTGAAAGGACTGATATACTTTGGCCACCTGATGCGGAGAGCTAACTCATTTGAAAAGACCCTGATGCTGGGAAAGATTGAGGGCAGGAGGAGAAGGGGACGACAGAGCATGAGATGATTGGATGCATCACCGACTCAATGGACATGGGTTTGGGTGGACTCCAGGAGTTGGTGATGGACAGGGAGGCCTGGCGTGCTGCAGTTCATGGGGTCTCAATGAGTCAGACATGACTGAGTGGCTGAACTGAACTGATTCTCTATCCTTACAACATTCAACATGCTCTTTTAAAAGAGTATGTAGACTACATATAATCTGTTTTAAAATGTCTAGTGGTCCCTGGTATTAGAATAAGGCAGAATTTATTAACTTGACCAACATAGGACCATGTATAACTTTGTCTCTTCATGCTCCTCAAACTCTATCTCCTTAATTCCCATTCACCCTTTCTGTACCAGCTGCACTGACCTCCTTCCACGTCCTTGAAACCTCCAGGTTTAAACTGATCAAAGACTTTTCCTTTTGATATTCCCTAGTCAAACGCTCTCCCTTCCATCTGCCTTCTTAATGTTCTCTGTGGTGTTGGTTACCATGAAACTATTCTCTTTATTCATTTACTTGCTTATTTTGTTTCCCTTGAGTAGAATGAGATTTATAGGACCTGTGATTTTCTGTGTACTCTTCTCTACCATACCCTGGCATCTAGAATAGAATAGGGCATACAGTGGGATTCTCAGTAAACATTTGTTGGATAATCTCAGCATATTAAAAATAGGAAAAAATGTATTTGTTCTGGGGTAATTCATGTAATGATGAAACATTTCATAACATTTCATAAACATTTCATAATGATGAAACAGAGCATTTCATCATTATTGCACTGTGTTCATTAATCAAATTATGCACTTTAATTTTATTTTTAGATAACCTTATAATATATGAGAAATATTTTTAAATATATGATAGAAGAAATATAGCAAGAAGAAAGGATATTTTAAATGGCTTATTTTCCTTTTCTGTATGTTTTATAATTAAATATTAAGAAATCACTCTGGATTATTCATCTACAAAATTAGGTGATTAGGGTGGAAAATAGCTTAAAGATTTTTTTCTGGCAGAGTTGTATTTTGCTGATCTGCTGTTAGTCAGTCTTCTGTATCTGCTGGTTCTGCATCCACTGATTCAACTAATTTTAGATAGAAAATATTCAGGGAAAAAATCCAGAAATTTCCCCAAAGCAAAACTTGAATTTTCTACATGCCAGGAATTAGTTACATTGCATTTATTTTGTCTTTATAATGGTTTACACAGCATTTACATTGTGTTAGGTATTATAAGTAATCTAGAGATGATTTTAAAGTATACCACAGGATGTGCTTAAATTACCTGCAAACCAATGCCATTTTATACAAGGGATTTGAGCATCTGTGGATTCTAATATCTGTAGGGGTTCTGGAACGAATCTCCCATGGATACCAAGGGAAACAAAGGGCTGTATGTCATCAAATGAAATCTACACAAATCTAATGGTGTTGAAATGGAGAAGGAAAGGCAACCCACTCCGGTATTCTTGCCTTGGAAATCCCAAGGACAGAGGAGCCTGGTAGGCTATAGTCCATGGGGTTGCAAAGAGTCGGACAGAACTTAGTGACTAAACAAACAGCAATGATGTTGGAAACATTGGTTTAAACGCTTTTAAGAATATTCTACTTAATTTAAGGGAACAGAAGTAGGTAACATAACATCTAATAACTTTGACATTCTGTTGTGCTGCAGATTCTGTAGACCAGAGTTACATTTACCAAACAGGTCCCCTTAACCTCAATCAAAGAAAATAAAATTCAGTGGTGAGACATTTATTATCAATTTTAAAAATTGACAAGTCCTTCCTAGTTTTAGCAAGCAATGTTTTGGTTTTCATTTTATTTTATAAATGTACAATATTATTAAATGTCCTCATATTTAGAATTCAGTTGGTATACTAAAGAAACTTAATCAATGCTCTGATCAGTTGTATGTTCATGATGTTGAGTTCCTTTCTGGTAGTGATTTTCCCACAGGGAAGTTGTAGGACAGAGAACAGGGGGAAACAGCAAAAGTCAGCGTTTATCTGGATTTGAGGATAAAATACAACAGCAATAACAGTAATTCAAGGAAACAAATGGTACCCATCACAAAATGTGTATGGAAAAGTTCCATGAGATTTCAGAGAAAGGGATCTCATTTTTAGTGTGGGAAGGAGAAATAATCAGAGATTTAACAGGAAAGACAATTTGTAATTTGTTCCCACAGAGATACAGGATGGGGGAAATTCCCGGTGAGAAGAGCTACAGCCTCAGGTATTTGCGATGAAGGTGGGCTGTTTCAAGAGTGGACTGAGGCCAGGTAGTGGAGGGACTTGATGGCCGTAGAGAGGAGTGTGAATGTTGGTAACTTAAAAGGGATGGTGGAAAGTGAGTAGCATGGTTGAACTTTTGTTTTGGGAAGATGATCATGGCAGCCAGATGAAAGAAGAGAAGAACTTTGGGGGTAGAACTATTAGCGTGATAGTCCAGGTAATGTGATGGGCAATGCAGTGGAAATGATAGAGCACTGAAGGGCTGGAGAGGGGAGGTATGTGCAAAGCTTCAAGTCGAGGATGGAAAAGCTAATTTGGTGTGGAGAAGGAAAATAAGCTGAATTTTAGAAATGCTGAATTTGAGCCTCTAAGTGATCCCTAAGTGAAGTCGTTGAATGGACAGTTTTACCTATAGATTTCAGACTGGCATGAAAACTTAGGGGTGGAAAGGAAGTCTTTGTTGGTGATTCAAGAGATTTGGGTTCTTGGGACTTCAGATTCACATACAAGTCTCCACGTTGCTTCATTAAAATTTTAGCCACCTCCATAGAGTCAACCCCATCCCAAGCCAAATGGCAGGATTAACTCCTCATTTCCCCTTTTCAAAAGCCAACTCTGAGGCCTTCATTTTGGAGAACACATAAGGCTCTAAGCTGCTAAGTAATCCAAAAAAAAAAAAAAAAAAAAAAAAAAAGAGAGAGAGAGAGAAAGATTTTCAAATGAAAAGACTTATAAACCTGAGTTTTGGATTGGCTAATTATTATAACTGTCTCATAGCAGCTATTCACTCTGAAAGGGACACAGCAAAACAAAGACACTAGGGCTGAGAAACAGCACAAAAAATATCTCTCCTGCAGAACACAGGCCACATGGCTTGAACCAGTGCAGACATCCACTGAGACAAAATATAGAATTAAAGTCATAGGATTGAGAATGTCAAAAGGACCTAGAGAGCATCTAGTTAATGCTCCCTAATTTATGGTAAAAGAAGTTGAAACTTGCAGAGGGTAAGTGAGACTCTCAAGGTCACAGAGGTAGTTATTGGCACAAAAGGGGCTATTGAACTCATTGGGTTTCTCTCAGAGCAGTGGGCTTTTATTGTTTTGCAATAAAAATGAATGGATAAATGCCCATAAAGCAAGAAATCACATGTAACATGTGTGTCTTTATTTTTGCAGCATTAATTGAATTATTAAAGCAAAGACCCAGGTACGAATATGGTAGAAGTATGCAGTAGCATAAACCTTTCACACACTCCTCTCTATTAGAGAGGGCAATAAAGGACATATGTCTTCAGTGAAAACTTACAGATTTTTGTTTTCAGAATAAAGTGGAATATTTCAAAGCACTAACAGGTAAAGGAAACTTAAAAACATGTATATTCCTTTTGCTTCTACTAATGGCCTGGTACCACCTGCTCCTGATCAGATAAAAATGCTGTGTTTTCAGTCTTCACTGTTCTGGCCACAACCGAGGATAATGTGCGAGTCTCCACAGATTAGGTATTTTAGTTCAGATGGAGAGTTGTTACACACGCAGTTCAATAGCTCTACCCGAGAAATTAGACTGAAATTATGGAAAGGACACTTTCTGATGACGTGCTCAGTGCTGCTTATTCTCCTTGGAGCATGGTCACTGCCCTTGGGGTGGTGGTAGACCTGAGTTTTCCACCCATTACTGCCTGCTGGGAGAAGTGACTCAAGAGGCATGGAGTTCTCAGCACTATATGCAACATTTTCCATGCAAACCAGCTTTTTTCTTTAGTTTTAAAAGTGACTTCATGTCAGTGTGACCCCCATATATTTGAGTATTGTTAGACTTTGAGTCTGCTTTAAGAGTGAGCATATTAAACAAAACAAATTTTACCCCCCTATACTACTCCCTATGCATTTATTAACATTCTTAGAAGTATTTTCTTGGGATTTAGGTGGGAGATTTATGTTCTGGATCTTTTTTTCCTCCCACAATCATTTCTATATTTAAAAGTTTTCAAATACATTCCACCTCTACAGAAGGGAAACATGATAGATACAAAAATATTCCAATAGTAATATTCCATTGCGTGAATATATTACATTTGGTTTATCCATTAATCAGTTGATGAACAATTGAATTTTCTTACCTTTTGGATGTTTTAAATAATGCTGATGTGAACACTCAATTACAAGTCTTTGGATGTATGCTTTCAATTCTTCATCTGGTCAATGTTTGGGCTTCCCAGATGGCCCTAGTGGTAAAGAATCCACCAGCCAATACAGGAGACATAAGAGATATGAGTTCATCCCTGGATCAGGAAGATCCCGTGGAAGAGGGCATGGCAACCCATTTCAGTATTCTTGCTTGGAGAATCACACGGACTGAGGAGCCTGGTAGGTTACAGTCCATTGAGTCGCGAAGAGTCAGACACGACTGAAGTGACTTAGCGCACATGCACACCGTCATTCTTTGGCATGGTTAACTTGAAGAATAACCAAAAGTTGGTTGCAGATATTTTATTTCTAAAAGGGACATACACTCTTTTATTTTCTTATCGATGGAATTCATTTCAATAGCATTTATTTCTTCTGTACTGAAAAAGGTAAGACTTTTATAGTGGAGATAAATGTAAATCTTAGTAGGTGAAAGTGACTCAAGTATGCTAGTTTTTATTAGCTAAAGGAGCTGAGAAAAAAGTTAATCAGGTCAATAAACCAGGGATGACTAAAATACTGATTATCAGCCATAATTTCTTTATCACAAATTTTCCTGGTTGAATACCATAATGGTTAATTTTATGTGTCAACCTGACTGGGCTACAGGTTGCCTGGATATCTGGTCAAACATTATTCTGGATGAGAGTGTTTCAGATTGGAATTGACATTTACTTTGGTAGACTAAGTGAAGCAAATTGCCCTCCCTAATGTGGGTAGAGCTCATTCAATCAGCTGAAGTCCTGAATAGAGCAAAAAATGCTGATTTGCACCCAACGGAGAATTCCTTGCTCCTGTTTTTGAACTGGGACACCAGCTTTTTCCTACATTTGGATTCAAACTGAAGCAATGGTTCTTCCTGGGTATTGAGCCTGCCAGCCTTCAGAATTGACCTATGCCATTAGCTCTCCTGGATTTCCAACTGCCCACTCACCCTGCAGACCCAGCACTTGTCATCCACTGCAATCAAGTGAGCCAATTTCTTATAATAAATCTCTCCATACATACACATTTATCTACAGAAATATCAATATCATTAGCAATATCAATCTAATTTATATATATGCTGCTGCTGCTAAGTCACTTCAGTCGTGTCCGACTCTGTGCGACCCCATAGATGGCAGCCCACTAGGCTCCCCCATCCCTGGGATTCTCCAGGCAAGAACACTGGAGTGGGTTGCCATTTCCTTCTCCAATGCATGAAAGTGAAAAATGAAAGTGAAGTTGCTCAGTTGTATCTGACTCTTAGTGACCCCATGGACTGCAGCCTACTAAGCTCCTCCATCCATAGGATTCTCCAGACAAGAGTACTGGAGTGGGGTGCCATTGTCTTCTCACACACACACACATACACACACACACACACATATGGACTTCCCAAGTGGCACAGTGGTAAAGAGTTCACCCACCAGTGCAGGAGATCCAGGTTGATCACTGGGTTGGGAAGAGCCCTTGGAGTAGGAAATGGCAACCCATGCCAGTATTCTTATCTGGAAAATTCCATGGACAGAGCAGCCTGGCAGACTACAGTCTATGGGGTTGCAAAGAATTGGACACAACTGAGCATACACATTCCATACCACATATATTTATATGGCTTCCCTGGTAGCCCACTCAGATGGTAAAGAATCTGCCTGCAATGCGGGAAACCCGGGTTCAACCCCTGGTTTGAGAAAATCCCCTGGAGAAGAGAATAGATACTCACTCCTGTATTCTTGTCTGGAGAATTCCATGAACAGAGGAGCCTGATAAGCTACAGTTCATGGGGTCACAGAGTCTAACACGACTGAGCAACTAACACACACATTATATATGTGTGTGTGTATATATATATATATTTGTTATTGGTTCTGCTTTCTGGAGTACTCTAACACAAATGTCTGGACACCTTCCCCACTTACTTCCCTCTTGCTGCTAGGACCAGCGTTGGTGGACGTGAGTGGACAGGAAGAGCAGAGAGTGGGATGTCGCTATGCCTCCCTTTGATCTACTGCTGTTTCCCACTGTCTGTGGCTCTTTGATGTTCACATGAGGAGGAAGCTGGTGAGAGGTGGAGATGTATATTGGTCGAAAGGTATTGGAGAGAGAAATTTAGCAGAGGGATATGTCTCAAATTTATGATGCCTCTATAGAAAGTTGATTATCAGATTCTTTCATTTGTTAATGTGTTTTGTTTGTTAATTTGTTTCACTTGTTAATTTCTCAGGTAAAAATGTTTAACTTGCAGGTTTCATACAGTTGCTGTAAGATTGTTTCAATATGACTTACCATACCTTTTTCATACCAAAATGTTAGATGATGAAAATAAATCCATTAATGTCTTCTGTCTGCCTTTCGGGCTTATTTCTTGTTAACGCTTATTACCCATTGTTTACTAAGAGTGAAATATTCCTGAGAGAATCTCTGGCAGAGGACAGCCAGTTTTAGATCTGCCGAGTCCTATAACTGTCTTCTTTTTTCTTCCAGAAGATGACTCAGTCACCCTCACTGGTTCTTGAGCTTCATCTTCTCAGTTTTGTTCAGCTTAATAAATATTTGTGGGGCATCTCTTATTCATTGGGCACAGAGCTAAAGCCTTTAGAAGCTCACTTCCTAGTTGGGAGAGACAAACTTGTGAGCAAAAACAGTTCAGTAAATGTTGGTCTGCACTCTGGTATATACATCCATGACAGGTCCACCCATAAGGCTTGCGGGGCCTGGGGCAAGAACAAAGCACATGTTCCACACATGTAAAGATTGGAAATTTGTAAATCTAACTAACAGACCATTGCCAAATTAGATATGTGCTATCCTCATCCCTTGATACATACACCTGTATGACCAAGTTTGAACCTAGAAATATGGCTCCTTGGAGTTCTACACAGAAACATGGAATTGAAGGAAAGCCAGTCCTTGACCTGCAGCCCAACCCCTTCTTGCTCCATTCCTGGTTATCACATACTGTGGGGGGCTTGCAAACACACTCCCAGCCCAGAAGTGCAGAGTGCATCCATGTGGACACAAACAGCTGGACTTTGGCCACATGTGAGCCTAAGGGTGCATACCCCAGGGCCTTGAAAGTGGGGTCTGGACCATTTGTACAGAGAATTCTGTGTCCAGGGAACCTAAAGCAAGCTTCAGAAGGGGTGGATGGGCTCTGGGTAAACATTTCCACTTGGCCCTGAGGAGGCCTTCACAGGCAGGAATATAAGAGCCCTGGGAAGTCTGGATGTGGGGTGTGCACTTCTTGGCATGGAACCCAGGTGCACACAGATCCTGCCACAAGGCACAGTGGGAGTTTCAGGTGGACTCTCAGCAAAAAAAAGAGTTAGGGAAGATTTCTGGAGGAAATAATATCTGAGCTAAGATGTTGAAGGGGAGGGTAGCCAGATAAGCAAAGATGGACAGGCCATCACGAGCTGAGCAATCAGCAGTGGCTCATTTGTAGAGAGGTGGCAGGCACAGTGTTACCATGCAAGAAACTAGGAAGGCGGCACCTTCCCCTCTGCCAGCGGCAGTCTGTAGGCACAAACACCTAGCAATGGTGTGGTATTTGAATTTATAAATTTCAAGTCTTTAGGCATGTGGCACCTGGGCTTCTTCTTGGCCCAAACTCACCTAATTCAGTTCAGTTCAGTTGCTCAGTTGTGTCTGACTCTTTGCCATCCCATGGACTGCAGCATGCCAGGCTTCCCTATCCATCACCAACTCCCAGAACTTGCTCAAACTCATGTCCATTGAGTCGATGATGCCATCCAACCATCTCATCCTCTGTCGTCCCCTTCTCCTCCGGCCTTCAATCTTTCCCAGCATCAGGGTCTTTTCTAATGAGTCAGTTCTTCGCCTCAGGTGGCCACAGTATGGGAGTTTCAGCTTCAGCATCAGTCCTTCCAATGAATATTCAGTAGTGATTTCTTTTAGGATGGACTGGTTTGATCTCACCGAGACCTTGAGTTTAATCTACAGGCTGTGGGGACCCTAACAAGTCTTCACCTCTAGACCTGCCTGTGGTTTAGACTGTGATCTCTTCAGCAGCTTTGGGTTTCAAAGCATCTTCCACTCAGGGTTTCTGCTCCAGGCTCCTGTCCTAGGTCCAGAGCAGTCAGGAGCTCTCTGGCTCTCAGAACCCTGGCAGTGACTTCCTGTTGCCAGTCTTGGCAGTAGCCAAGGTAGAACTCTGGTTCTACCTGAAACTTTTTGCAATGTATGGTGATATTGTTACATTTCCTCCTCTTTTCTTTCTTTCCAAGACATTTCTGCCACAATCTATCTGTTCATCCATCTGTGCTATTGGGTGTTTAACAGTGTTCATGTGCTCACACTGCCTTTACTGAAATGCCACCATCCTATAAATTCAACAAATGCATGGATTTGGACTTCTATTGGTTTTGATCACTGATGTATCCCAAGCCATTAGAGCAAAGCCTTACCCTTGGAGGAAGAACAACTGATGAAATGTCCTTTCTTCTTTCCCTGACATGACAGTTTTTAATTAGGCTTTAAAACCCATGTGTAGATTTCACTTCCAGAAGACTGCTTACTTCTGGGATGGCATAGATGCCCATTCTGGTTTGGCCCAGCACTTAGCACACACCTCAGTCCTTAACATTTGTCTTCAGGTTGACTTTTTGAATCTCCTGTTGTTTTAGGCCCCTAAGCTTGGAGTTTTTATGTTTATCTCTGTATCTTCAGTTCATATTATCACAGCTCTCAGACCATACTGAGAAAATGATAAATGTTTGTAAATGCATGTCTTACTATGATATCTTCTCCAAACTTTAAGCCAAATGCACACATAAAATCAACTTTGTATATTTCAAAGACACCCCAATGTCATGCTTCCCTGGATTTTCTTGTGGCTCTACCCGATATATCTTGTTGCTGTGTTGAAAAATAATTCCGCTTCCAATTACCTACTCTATTTTATTGCAGTTATCTTGACAAGACATTTTATTGACTTCTGAGAGTCTAAAAATGACCTGGCTTATACTTGACACTCAGTAAGTGTTGGTAAATCAATGAATAGCAATCATACTTCTCTACAAACCTGCTTATTGCTGCCATTGTTTCCCATCAGAGTGACTGTCGCCAATCTTCACCAAGTTACTCAAATCAGAAAGCCAGCTCTCATTCTTTCTTATGGTTTATTTTTAAAATTTCAGTTAAGGTATAACTAACTTTTATAGAATACTCAACCATTACGTGTTCAGTTCAGTGAGCTTTGACAATTATTTACCCATATAACAATTGCCCAAAACAAGACAGAGAACATTTCCATCACTTAGACAATGTCCATTGTGCTCTTTTCCAGTCAACCCAACTCCTCAGAACCAACAATTTTCTGACTTCTGACACCATAGATTCATTCTGCCTATGTTTTTTAATTTCATTTAAGTTAAACCATATAGTATGCACTCTTTTGGGCCTGACTTCTTTCCTTAGCATATTTTTTTGCTTAACACATTGCAGTGCCTGTTGCTATATATATCAGCAATTTGTTCATGTTTAAATCTGAGCAGTATTCCATTGCATGAATATATCATAATTTGTTTATCCACTGCTTATGATTGATATTGAGATTGTTTCCAGTTTGGGGTTATTATAAATAAGACTTCTGTGGACATTCCTATGCAGTCTTTTGGAAGGGATGTGTTTTTATTTCTCTCGGGTGAGTACCTAACAACATGTGGGGTTGTGTGTCCCTGAGACCACCCTCAAGTTCAATAATTCACTAGAAGGATGCATAGGACTCAGCAAACTATTATGCGTATGGTTACAGTTTATTGTGGTTTAGAGATTAAAATTAGCAATGAGAAAAGCCTCATAGAGCAGAGTCCAGGAGAGACCAGGTGTGAGCTTCCAGTTGTTTGCTTCTCAGTGGAATCAAACAGCAGTGCTTAGACACTGACGTATGATAATACATGCAGGTATTTTCAACCAGAGAAGCTAACCTGATCCTCGGCTTCAGGTTTTGTATTAGTGGTTGGCCGTGCAGACAAAGCTGACTGCTCACGTGGTGACTTTGGTTTCCAGCCCCTCCAGAGGCTAAGCTGTGTGACCCTCACAAATCACGAGGCCCATCCCAAGGCCCACACATAAATCACTATCTGGTGTGGCTCAAGGCAAAGACAAGATATTCCAAAGACAAAAGATTAATACCCAGAGTTGGGAGGAAAGAACGAAACAGTTTTTGGGCAGGATCAGTCCCTTAATGCACAGAGTATAGCTGCAAGGTCACAGTAGGTTTATATTCAACTTTTTAAAAAACTAAGAAATTGCTATCCAAGTGGCTGTACCTGTTTACATTTCCACTAGCAGTGTATGAGAATTCCAGTTGTTTCACATCTGTACCAACATTCAGTATTGTAAGTCTTTTTTATTTTAGTAGCTATTCTTAGTGATTTTGAATATAATTTGTGATTTTAATTTTCATTTTTTCTGATAATAATGTGAGCACCTTCTAATGCTCATATCTTTTAGTATAAATCAGTGGGCATTTTTGTATAGCTTCTCGGAAGTTATTCTTGACACTTCTCATGCTTTTACATTCTGTATCCAATCCTTCATCAAGCCTTCTTGATTTCATGTCTGAAATATCTCTCAAACTCTGATTTTCTCCATCTCTACCAACACCACCCTAAACTGAACCCATGGATCTCTATCCTGGGCTTCTCCAGTGGCTTTTTAGTGCTTTACCTACATCCCCAGTGACCACCCTCTGATCTATTCTCTATTACAGATGGAATGGTATGTTGAAAATTTCATTCCTATTATTTTATAATTTTTCCTACACACACCAAAATAAAAGCAAAAACAAACAAAGCAAACTTCATTGCCTTACCACTCCTTTTAGAATAAAGCATTTCCTGGCATGATGGATAAAACCTTGCAATCTCAAGCCCTCGCGTGCTCTCCAGTCTTCTTTTCTGTCCTTCTCACCCTTGCTTTCTATTCTACAATCATGCTGGCTTTCTTTCTATCCTTGTTTTCACCTCCGGCTCTCCCCTACATACAGTTTATATTTGTGCTGCTACTTATGCTTGGAAATTCTCCTTCCTCTCTTTTTCAATAAGTTAACTTCTTCCCATCTTTCATAGTTCAACTCAAGTTTCACTGGCTTAGAGAAACCTTCCACAACTTCCATGACTAGGTCCAATTCCTCAGTGGTAGGTATTCTTGGCTTTCTATGTAGCTCTTCTGAAGGTGATTTATCAGAGCTGAAATTTAAATTTATTTCTGTGATTTTTTATTTCTCTTTCTCTCTCAGTGCCAATACAGAAGGACTCAGTGGTATGCTGGAATCAACTCTAAGAACCAGTCATGGGCTTTTTCCAACTCCACTATCAGAGGCAGCACATTGATAGCTTGAAGTTAGCTAGGGTTCACATATTTACACCGTAGAAACTGGCAAATGATATGGACTAGAGATGTCCCCCCTTCCTCAAAAGCTGGTGGTTTAAATGTTTGCCAACACACTACTAGAAGCACCAGGGGTTTTTTTCTCCAACATTATATCCTCACCAAATAAGAAAGTCGTTGGCCACAATAATTTATCAACTAATATGTGTTAAATAAGTGAATAATTTAGTACCCTGGGCTCTCCAATATCCTTGGAATAGCTTTTTGCTCTTTTCTCATCAAACTCTCTTTAATATTTTGAAGGAGGGTCATTGGACCCTGGTCTGTTTACTATTTTTGACTTGGTTGCAGGAATAAAAATATTAATATTGTATTTATAATCATTAACTTTTTCTGGATAGCCTGTGGAATAGGTTTTCTCTTTTCCTGTGCTCCAAATTTGCTGGTTCCTCAAAGGCCACCCTGTTATTAGGGAAAATCAAATGACCCAGCATGAAACAAATGGGAACTAAGAGGAGACAGGCAACAGAGAGAATATATATAAATTTATGTAGAGTATGTTTATCAACAAAAACCTCTTAAAGTTTCATTTCTGTTCTTCTGATTTAAGCTTTTCTGGAATTATTTTCTTTAGCGTGTGTGGAATGTATTGTGGAGAACTGTTCAGGGTTCAGGTTAAGCTGTTAGCCAAGTTAATTGCTGCCTGTGGGGATGCAACATGATATAACTCTAGTTTTCTCAAGTTTTAGTCATTCCATGTTACTGTTATTATTTTTGCCATGACATCATGTGGTAACACATCTGCTGCTGCTGCTGCTGCCGTGTCACTTCAGTCGTGTCCGACTCTGTGAGACCCCACAGATGGCAGCCCACCAGGCTCCCCCATCCCTGGGATTCTCCAGGCAACACATCTGCAGGCCAATTATATTGTTATTTGTAATATTTCATATTTTTCTTAAAATTGAGCCACCTTTAAAAACCTAAATTTATTTTTAAAGGCATTTGTATAATGCTTTTAAATGCTTTATTCTCCCAAAGTACCTTAAACTGACACATGGCACTTAGAAGATGTGCACCAGAAGTCACCTCATGCTCTGCCAGTAGTATCCCTAGCACAATTTGGGGAAAAAAATAATAGCACAGAACATGGATTTTGGGGTTATCCACACTTGTATTGTTTTCTTAGATATCCCAGAAAGTCAGATTTCCTCTCTAGGACTTATATTATCTGTAAATGCAGCTCCCTGAATCTGGGGTGGGTAATAAATAAAATGATGTACAGAACTGGATGACCAAGGGGTAGAGCTCATAGGAGATGCTCATAGATTAATTTCTTTTTCCATTTATTACTCATCTTTACTACTTTACTGGTTCAATCACCGCTTTATGACTCTTACTAAAGCATATTTTTATTGGGATGAAATTTTTACATAGTAAAATGCATAAATCTTAGGTGCATACATGTCAACATCTGTTCATTATTGGTTCTAGATTTACTGTTTAAATTGAATGTCTGAATATTTGACCTCTTGTATCATGTCTGGTATATACCATATGTTTGATTTTAGAAGCATCACGACTTCTATGAGTTTTTTTATTCATATCAAGAATGCTGTATGATTCTGAGTTAAAAGTACTGAATATTTACAGTTGTGAAGTATTGCTCAAGCGTTCTTGTTAGTAATATTCGTTCCATTATTCTTACTATCAATATGAAGACTGAGGTTTTCTGTGGTTATTCAGTCACTCAGTCATGTCTGATTCTTTGCGACCCCATGGACTGCAGCACGCCAGGCTTCCCTGTCCATCACCAATTCCCAAAGCTTGCTCAAACTCATGTCCATTGAGTCAGTGATGCCATCCAACCATCTCATCCTCTGTCTTCCCCTTCTCCACATGCCTTCAGTCTTTCCCAGTATCAGAATCTTTTCCAATGAGTTGGCTCATAGCATCAGGTTTTCTAACTTGGACAAACCTCTAACTTGTTATCCATACTTTGCTCAGGAATGAATAACAGCCTTGTTCCATATGGATCACTTAGCAATCAGCAACTTGCAATTCAAAATCAGCAGCTCTCTGGGGGCAGATTCAGAAGTGTGAAACGATCTTGCAAGGGTTGCTGATTTGTGTTTCTGCCTCAAACTGCAAGAAGTTAGCAATTAGCCATCTTTGGTGTATTTCCACAGCTGGTCTTGAGTCATGATCAATCAAAAGCAGGAATCAGGAATCATGATAAAAGGAACCATGCTTAGATACCAGATTGCCTAATACCAGCTCAATTCATCCATCAACAAAACATATTGCTTGCTTGCTGTGAACCTGGCCATTCTGGTGTCGTGTCTGCCAAACCCTCCTTGACAACACCAGTCCTCATCGAACTCTCTCCTCTGAGTCCTGCATTTGTGGACTTGCTGCTCTGTTATGCCTATCACAATGAACCCTTCTCATGTGACAAGCATCCTTCATGAGGGCAGTGTGCAACCTCAGGAAACATTGTATTTTTTTTTATTATTTTGTGAGGGAGCATGTCTTGTTTTCATAAGTTCTGTCCCTTAAGGGCCACATAGAAACGTGGTCAATTTGTTGGAGGTTTGGGAAAAAACAAATCTTACTTAACATAAAGAATCTTCTTATAAGCAGAAATGTCTACCAGTTAGATGGCTGCCCCAAGACAGCGAGTATCCTCCAAAGGCATTATTCAAACAAAAGCTCCACAATCATCTGACAGGATGATGTAAACAGAGAATTAAAAAGTTCAGAAGGGTAAACTAGTTGAGCTCCAAGGCCCTTTATATATAGATTGTATAATTCTACACATTCTAAAGTACCTTGAATGGTTGCCAGCACAAGGCATAAGCAGTAGAGTTGGAGACAGAAGATCTACAAACCTAAATAAGTAGGCTTTTGTAAAAACCAGCCTTCTTCACTAACATACTAACAAAGCATAGAATTAACTAGTGTTAGTTATTCACTTTAAAATACTTTGATATAGACAGTGGGTCATAATGGCTGTCATTATTAGTCAGCTTAAGCCACAACCCAAGTCATCCTAGTATATTCACTAGATCAGCTAGCATTTCTAATCAGGAAGCCTGTACCTCAGAAGTAACATTAACATCTCTAAATGCTTCCATTATCCAGAGGGGCAGAGGACTTAGGGGGACTGTGAACCCTAGAATCAGACCGCCCCCATTGGAGTCTTGGTTCTGTTATTTACCAGTTATAATATCTCAGGAATTTAAATTACCTGCACTTCAATTTCTGAGCCTGTAAACTGGGAATATACTAATGACTATGTTGTAGACTGCCAAGAGGATTAAATGAGTTAACACATATAGTTTTTAGAGCACTATATGCCACAGAGTAAGTGCTGTGTAAGTGTTAAATGAACAAAATCAATTGACATCAGATCCTTTGCTTAATAACGTTCTAAGTGTCAGAAATGAGTTCTCACTGGTGAAATTAAAGGTACCCAAATTGTGTAGATTGGTTACCATAAACTAAAGACTGTCCTACTCTTGCATGAGTGGGATATAGAGCAAGGCTTGAAAGCATGACATTCAAAATTTAATCCTTAATTGTCTAGGTCCAGCATTTGAGTCAAAGGATTCTGGTTTCCTGATGTCAACTGTAATGGAAACAGAATCCTACCACTGAAGTAGATATCATTTTGCCTTAATTAGACATTAAATGTATGATGGTAATTGGAGCAATAAAAACATAAAGAACTAGAATTTATGGAGCTTACACACAGGTTATATGAATATTTGTTTGTCTACTTGCTAATGAATATTTGTATAGTAAATATATTTATGTGACAGAATTTATTCTCAGTGGAGAGGTTGTGGGGTAGAAGCTAATTCTCACCCATATTAAATACAAATTGTAGTATTACCTACAAATATGGTCTATTCTAAGAACTGCAGATAATGAAATTGAATTAAGTTCACTTAACAAGAAAAGGAGAATAGACTAGGATATATCAAGATGCAAGCTTCCGAGGTGGTGTGGTGGTCAAGAATCCACCTGCCAATGCAGGAGATGTGAGTTTAATCCCTGGGTCAGGAAGATCCCCTGGAGAAGGAAATGGCAACCCACTCCAGTATTCTTGCCTGGGAAATTCCATGGACAGAGGAGCCTTGTGGGTTACAGTCCATAGAGTTGCAAATAGTCAGACATGACTGAGTGACTGAGCACACACGCATGTCAAAGTGCAATGGTTCAGTATGATCCACTGAACTCAGTAAGTCAGAAGACTCTGAAACACTAGCAGAGAGGGTAAAACATGAACCTCCATAAATGGATGAAACATAGCTAACAACAGTATAATAAAGATAGGAAGGAAAGCATGAGAGTGACTGAGATTTGGAATTAGTGAGGAGTAGGAATTTAAAGATTAGATAACAGGAGTAACATCAAAATATGAAGAGATTAGAAGTTAAGGAAGTTGTTTTTGGCTGGTGGACAATACATAGCTTCCTAATATGGCTTCTCTTGACATTTCATAGAAATGCTCTCTTGCACATCATCAGTGATCTCCTAGATCCCAAAGCCTTATTTCATTTCTTCCCTTTGTTCACCTTTCTGCAGTGTTTGACCTATGATGTAATTTCCCTTTTGGAATAAGGCAAGCACAAAGGCAGAAAGGCAAGCTGTGGGCCCTTGAGAGAGTTGGGGCTGAAAATCCAGATTTGCGAAAGCAGAAGTGTTGACGTTGCAGCATCAAGGGGAGGCTGTGCTAGGTGCCTGGATGCGAAGAACTGTGATGGAACCTTGGAGGATGATGGCTGAGAGGGACGGGCAGGGGAGCAGTGATCAGAAGACAGGAAGGGAATCAGGGAGCTCAGAGAGAGAAGCCAAAGGAAACTGTGGGTGCTTACTGATGCATTCCTGTTGTGGGTGGCTCTGGAAGCTGCTAGGGCTGGGCTCTCCCTGTTTGCAGAGAGGATAGGGAAGACAGTGAATAAACTGTGGGAGGGAGCAGGAGAATAGGAGATACTTCAGCCCTGCCTACCAATTTATTAACTCCATGGATGCATCCACCTAGAAAATATTGATGATTCACTGAGATAATGATTTTCCTTGTTTTCCATTTTCTCTCTTCCTGTAGTGCCTCTTCCTTGCTTCATCAGTAAAGTAAATCACAAAATGATGGAAACCGTGTGTCTCTTCTTGACAAAGCAGAAGCCCTGTTGCCATGGGACTCCCTACAGTCTTCCATTATGATAATTATTATAAAAATATGTGTACAAGGAGGACAAATGAAAGGACCCATCAAAATGAATGTGTAATTACATTTTTTACAGCACTGTCTTCTAATCATTGGGAAATGTTTGCATTTAAAACATTTGGAATTAAAATTGATTGGTTTAATCCATGTTGTATTTCTTTCTGCAGGCTCTGGATATCCCATGTTAATAACTTTCCTTCATTTTTTTAATAGAATGTAAAGGACAATACTCTAGTGGATGGAGTCATCGATCTATCCAACAGATATTTTACCAAAAGCCTCTTACATGCTGGCTCAAGCGTCCCACCTACTAGACATATAGAAATGAATAAAAAATGCCCCTGCCTTCAGAAAGTCCTGAAAAGGTTCCACAGATAAGAAATTTTGATTTACTTTGTCAGTTGTTTGGCTTAAATATGTTTTAAAATCTGTCTGCTTCAGTTTCCTTATCTATTAAAACTTTTTGTTGTTGCTTAGTTGCCAATACTTAGAACACAGTTAAACACTCAACAAATGTGTTAAAGTCAAGGGATGATGTATGCAAAAAATAGAGAACAACATACCTAATTAATTCATGAATTTTCATGAGTTGGACCACCGTGGAGGCCATCTGGCCTGTGTCTTTTGCAATGCTGCTTGATCTTGGAGGAGGGACAATCGTGTCCGATGGATGAACTCCTCTGTTTCTGGTGCCACTGCAGAGTATTCATTATCATTACAAATCTCGCCTTTGGGAGCCCCACCCATTTAGAGTTTAGCTTACTTGGTTTATACTCAGTATAAAGAGTCTGAGTGAACTTTTAAATGCTTGACTCATTGTAGTCAAGCATGTAGGTGGCTCAGATGGTAAAGAGTGTGCCTATAATGCAGGAGACCAGGGTTTGGTCCCTGGTTTGGGGAGGTCCCCTCGGGGAAAGAATGGAAATCCACTCCAGTATTCTTACCTCGAGTATCCCATGGACAGAGGAGCCTGGTGGGCTACAGTGCATTGGATTGCAAAGTGTCGGACATGATTGAATGACTAACAATCTCACTTTCAGTCATATATAATGCTTTTGAAAAGCTAAAATTCATTTTTAACATTTGTGAAAATTTTTTGTAATCATTGTGCTTGGTTCTTTCTGTTAGGACAAAATAAATGGAACTTTTCTGCCACCTTGTTCTGCATTGTTAATCAGGTTCTGGTCAATTTATGATCACTGGCCTGTGCAAACTTAGCTGAAATCCTCAAGATACATAGAGCAATAAGAGGGATATCATCATTACATTGTTCTGTTATATGCTGGGTAAGGGGTAGGAGAGAGAGATATCAGAACTGTTTCGGCAGAATGATCACTTAGGAGAAGTTAGGGCCTGGAAAGCAATTACATGATCCTTTCCAAGCTTGTGAATAAGATTCACATGAGCTCTAATGAACATGCTGGTTTCCATAATAGAATTAAATCCAAACAAATGATAAAATGAACCTTGAATAGGATGTATAGATGTATAGGATGTAGTGTAATATTGTAGTCATGTGGCTTACACTGGAAAATCAGCATTAGTATTATCAGCCCACATCTTCTTGTGCAAAATACAGGAAGCACATATATCCAAAAGGTGTATATTTGAAAAAAAAAAACAAAACACTAATTAGAAAGGATATATGCACCCCAATATTCATAGCAATATTATTTACAATTGCCAAAATATGATAGCAAATTAGGTGTCCATCAACAGATGAATGGATAAAAAAAGATGTGATACATGCATTTGACAGTGTGGATCACCACAAATTGTGGAAAATTCTTAAAGAGATGGGAATACCAGTCCACCTTACCTGTATGCAGGTCAAGAAACAACAGTTAGAACCAGACATGGAACAATGGACTGGTTCAAAATTGGGAACGGAGTACATAGAAGCTGTATACTGTCACCCTGCTTATTTAATTTATATGCATAGTACATCATGCAAAATGCTGGGCTGGATGAATCACAAGCTGGAATCAAGATATCTGGAAGAAATACCAACAACCTCATGTATGCATATGATACCACTCTAATGACAGAAAGTGAAGAGGAACCAAAGAACCTCTTGATGAGGGTGAAAGAAGAGAGTGAAAAAGCTGGCTTAAAAGTCAACATTCAATAAATTAAGATCATGACATTGGGTCCCATCACTTCATGGCAAATAGATTAGGAAAAAGTAGAAACAGTGAAAGGTTTTCTTTTCTTGGGCTCCAAAATCACTGTGGATGGTGACTGCAAGCCATACTTCCTCCTTCGAAGAAAAGCTATGACAAACCTAGACAGCATATTGAAAAGCAGAGACATCATTTTGCCAACAAAGGTCTGCATAGTCAAAACTATGGTTTTTCTAGAAGTCATGTATGGATGAGAGAGTTGAACCATAAAGAAGGCTGAGCACTGAAGAATTGCTGCTTTTGAATTGTAGTGTTGAAAAAGAATCTTGAGAGTTCCATGGGCATCAAGGAGATCAAACCAGTCAATCCTTCAACCCTGAATATTAATTGGAAAGGCTGATTCTGAAGCTAAAGCTCCAATACTTTGGCCATCTGATGCAAAGAGCCAACTCACTGGAAAAGACCCTGATACTTTGAAAGACTGAGGGTAAGAGGAAAAGGGAGCAACAGAAGGTGAGATGGTTGGATGGCATTACTGACTCAGTGGACATGAGTTTGAGCAAACCCTGGGAGATAGTGAAGGACAGGGAAGCCTGGCATGCTGGAGTTCATGGGGTTGCAAAGAGTTGGACATGACTTAACGACTGAACAACAACATATATACACAATAAAATAATACTCAGCTATATAAAAAAAGAATGAAATTTTGCCATTTGCAGCAACATGCATGGACTTGGAGGCCATTACACTAAGTGAAATGTCAGACAGAGAAAAACAAATACTGTATGATAGCATATATAACATGGAATCTAAAAAATACATCAAGCTTGTAAATAAAACAGAAAATAAGCAAACTCACAGATATAGAGAACAAACTAGTGGTCACCAATGGGGAAAGGGAAGGGGAAATATAGGAGTAAGGGATAAGAGGTACCAACTAGAAAGATACATTGTACAACATGGGGAATATAGCCAATATTTTATAATAAATGTAAATATAGTATAACCTTTAAAATTGTTAATTACTATGTTGTACACCTATAACATATACTATTAAAAATCAAATATGCTTCAATAAAATAATAAAAAAGAAAATATGGAAAACAACCCAGTATTCAGGACTTTTTTAAAAACAACTCTAGTGTGAGGAATCTGTGTCCTGGTGATTTATTATAACATGTAAAATTTTTTTGTAATATTGACAGATTTTCAAATATTGTAAAGTTGAAAAGTTCAAAGTGTAAGGAAGAAAACAGAAGCTATCTAAAGTTCTATCACCCTGAGTTAACTACCATTAACATTTTATGCCTATACACCACAGACCTTAAATTTTTATTTAAATTATGTATGAAACATGCTGTTTTTGAATGTAACATCTTAAATTTTTTATTTTTTGTCCTCTCTCCACTTTGTCGGTTTTACTTTCCGTGTGTGTATCTCCCCATGTCCCTACCAGTGCACGTAATCATATATAAATGCACCTTATAGGGCAGTTTTTAAGTCATTGTTTTACAAAAGTAGAATTCATTATGCATACATCTCTCCTGTTACTTTGGTAAGTCAACAACAACTTGTAAAGGTTCCTTCAAGTTCATTGGTATGGATTGAAATCATTCTTTTAAAAAGCTGCAGTCTTTCATGTCGTAGATATACCACAGTATAGTCGATTTTTCTCCCACTGATGAATATTCCTTTTGTTTTAGGTTTTGCCCTTATAAACAAGGCTACAATCCATTTTTCTGGTTTATATATCTCTATGTTTGGTGCTCTCCTGTCCAAGGAAGAGTTGAAATTGGCTATACTGCTAAAGATTTGAACAGAGAAATAATTTGGCAAAATGGAATTTGCTTTCTGGAAGAGGGATACAAGTGACAAAAATAGACCAAAAAAGGACATGTAAACATTAGGTGGTTGCTGCCACACTCTGAACATCAGATGCGTTCTAAAAGTGCATGTTGATTAAAGGAATGAATGAGTGAAGGAAAAATTGCAGAATTTCTTCTTTCCCCTTATTGTTTTAAATCCATTTCAGTGAAGTGATTGATACAGATTGCTCTGGTTCTTCTGCTCTGGTTCCCATTCCATTTGTCTGTGGAGTTTAGTGATCTGAGGATGACCAGCCCATTAATTCATTGCCATTTTGTGTTACACTTCATGGTAAAGAATCTGCCTGCAATGCAGAAGACCCAGGTTCAATCCTTGGGTGTGGAAGATCCCATGGAGAAGGAAATGGCAAACCATTCCAGTATCCTTGCCTGGAGAATCCCATGGACAGAGGAGCCTGTTGGGCTATAGTCCATGGGGTCACAAAGAGTCGGACACAACCCGGCTGCTAACACTTGCATACTTCAAGGTCTATTCATGTTTGATTATCTACATGAACTGCTCAGGAGGCCAGTATGTCCACAGACACTGTGTCCTCAGGCACTAGTATTCTCTCAGTCAGTTCTGCTCAGGACGCCTATCCCACCATGTAAGTGCTGTTTAGTGATGTATTTTCCCAAAGAGCTTTGTCCTTTTACATCCTTTGTTCTCCATTGCTCAGGACGCCTATCCCACCATGTAAGTGCTGTTTAGTGATGTATTTTCCCAAAGAGCTTTGTCCTTTTACATCCTTTGTTCTCCAATCCAGTTTTGACTGTAAACTTGCCAGACAGCTGTCAGATGTCAGCACATTGGAGGCTTTCATTAACTGCTGGCCAATTTCCACATTTTCATTTCAAATATTTGTGTTTTTATCAATATATAAATCTCTCTTCCTGGGTATTTATATACCAAATCCAGATTTGGATTAATTAATTTGGATGTATTAATCATAAAATGAAAGAACATTCTAGTTCTAGAATGAAACACATTTAGATTCTTACAATTGAGAAAGTCAAGGCTCATTAGTTCACTCACTAATTTCTAGGGGCCCCTTGGTGTGCGAACTGGAAAACTTGAAACGTTTAATTATTCATGAGTTAGTTCACACAAAAAGCAGCAGAATTTCATTTCAAAAAAATATCAAGATTAGTAGACATTTCCATAATATTTTAAAATATTCATGAATGACATTTTTTTAGCTATGACGAAATTTGGTAAATTTGTCTACGCATTCCATGAATGTATGAACAACAGTGTACCAAGATTACAGTGAAATGTTTTAAAATTTTTTCCTGAGATGATTTTTTTTAGGTTTTTCTGTGATTCAGGAAGTGATGATGTCACTTCCTTTGCATAACCCAAGAAGAGGTCCCCTTGCTCTGTCCTCTGTTAACCCTCAAGTGCCCCTCAGATTCTGTAAGTCACAGACTCCTGCCTAGAGCTGAGACTGAGAGCCCTTAGGGACATGAAGGAAATAAAGTTTAAATGGCAAAACAGGGGAAGTGTCCTTTTAAATGCTAGAAAGTGAAAAGGAGAAGATGGAAAGAAAACAGAAGAACGACTACAATAATGACAACAACTAATATATATTGAGTGCTTACTATGATAGCTATTTACATGCTTATTTCATGTATCTGTATAGGAAGTTTGGGATTTCCTGGTGGCTCAGTGGTAAAGAATCTGCTTTCCAAGGCAGGAGATGCAAGAGGATTTGATTCCTGGGTCGGGAAGATCCCCCGGAGAAGGAAATGACAACCCACTCCAGTATTCTTCCCTAGGAAATTCTATGAACAGAGGAGCTTGGTGAGTTACAGCCCATTGGATTGCAAAAGAGTCAGACATGACTTAACGACTAAACAAGAGCAATAGGAAGTTTGCAAGATTGGTTTGCTATTACCATTTACACGAGGAAATGGAGGCTCTGACATATAAATTTTGCAAGTTACTCAACTGGTGAATTACAACCATGGACTGGAACCTGGGTGTGTCTGCTCCAAAAGTCCAATATACATATACAGTCCTACTTCTACGGTGGCATTCTGGCTCCCAGGTAGGAGGGCTGACTATATCAGGCCATTGTATACAGGAACTGTTATAGGCGCCTGTTTTGGTGTGGACTGGGGTTGTGGAACCACCCCTCAGTGGATACTGCATCATCCTTTCCCTCTGGAAGAGGCCCTCATCAGGGCCTGTGATCTTCGGGTGCTGCAGCAGGCAGACACTCTGTTTCTGTGGACCATCATCTGTGCTCACTCTGCCTCCCTCATTTCTAGGATCCAGGTACCTGGCAGGGCTGCCTGCCGGATGGGGCCTTGGCTGACTCTGGCCAATTCTTATGCCTCACTTCACCCTTGCCACACTTTGCCTGGCCTCATTTTGCCCCAGTCTTCCCTACCCACTGCCTGGGAGTCATGCGCCTTGATGTATTCTCATCTCAAAGACTCATTTGATAGTAATGGTTCCTTCAAGGTTGTGTTGGCCAATTTGTGGGATGGAGGAAGTCACGGGGGAGGTTTCAGTCAGTGCAGGAGACCCAGCTACAGCAGCATGTGGCCAACTGGTGCAGGTACTCCAGGAGCCTTACTTCATGGACATGGCAAAGGACTTATATCCTGTGGGTGTAAGTCAGGACCATAGGCTGGCCTCCCAGTTCCAGAACTGAATATTTATCTTCTTGATGGGATGAGATAGCTAATCTAATTTAAATATGGATCATAAATACAAGGCTTGAGGATTTCTGACTCGTCTACTGTTGGCAGCTTATTTGAAAGTACTGAGGTCAAAGATTGTATTCTGTCTGCTGTTTCAGTAAACAAAGGATGCTGCTGCTGTAAAGCCCATTGTAGGTACTGCTGATTGTGCACCCTGAGATATTCAGAATGTAGAAAAACTGGTACTGGCTCTAGATAGTTAAGATGTATATCAAAGGAATGATTCAATAAGCCCAGACCCTTGCATCTCCCCATGTGCAGAAAAGCACTAAAATCATTAATCTGAAATGACTGATTTTTGTGATTAGCAGTAATCTCTTGATGTTCAATTACTTTTTTCTTCCCAGCGAAAACTCCTAAGTATCCTGGTTTCCCCCTTATGTTTTAAGAACAGTCCTTCAGAGCTCTCGGAGAGGCTGCCATCCCAGGCTATAACTGAAAGCTATCAGTTAAATGAACTTTGAACCTTCTGCAAATGAGAAAGGAGATAAAACCAGATTCTGTTGTTACTTTGGTAGCATTGCATTTCCTTCTAAGAAGGCCTGTTTGAGAAGCACCAAACCTAAGAACAAATTAGCACTACTTTTTTTGGGATGATGACCTATAGCCCTATTCCCTTTATTTATTTTTTTTAAGCCTACTTTTTTACATTTATTTTTGAAGGTTGTAATTTTTTCTTTCTACAATCAGTAATCATTACCTATTATTAAACACTTACTATAGGCCAGTCAGTCAGATCAGTTGCTCAGCCATGTCTGACTCTTTGTGACCCCATGGACTGCAGCATGCCAGGCTTCCCTGTCTATCACCAACTCCCAAAGCTTACTCAAACTCAAGTTCATAGAGTCAGTGATGCCATCCAATCATCTTATCCTCTTTCATTCCCTTCTCCTCCTGTCTTCAATCTTTCCCAGAATCAGGGTCTTTTAAAATGAGTCAGTTCTTCACATCAGGTGGCCAAAAGGTTGGAGCTTCAGCTTTAGCATTAGTCCTTCCAGTGAATATTTGGGATTGATTTCCTTTAGGATTGACTGGCTTGATCTCCTTGCAGTCCAAGGGACTCTCAAGAGTCTTATCCAACACCACAGTTCAAAAGCATCAGTTCTTTGGCACTCAGCTTTCCTTATGGTCCAACTCTGACATCCATACATGGCTACTGGGAAAACCATAGCTTTCACTAAACGGGCCTTTGTCAGCAAAGTAATGTCTCTGCTTTTTAATAGGCTGTCTAGTTTGTCATAGCTTTTCTTCCTAGGAGCAAGCATCTTAATTTCATGACTGCAGGCACCATCTGCAGTGATTTTGGAGCCCAAGAAAATAAAGTCTGTTACCATTTCCATTGTTCCCCCATCTATTTGCCATGAAGTGACAGGACTGGATGCCAAGATCTTCATTTTTTGAGTGTTGAGCTTTAAGCCAACTTTTTCAATCTCCTCTTTCACTTTCATCAAGAGGCTTTTCATCTTATTCCCATTTTGTTATCATACCTTCTCTTTTTCTCTAATGGAAAATGTTTTCCTGTCCATTAATGTTGTTATTTCATCTCAAAAGTCTTCATTCATCAGTTCATCCATCTCTGTCTATTGCCATCAATCTACTTATGATGCTAATGTCAAATACTAAGCAAAAGTGAAAGTGCAAGTTGCTCAGTCGTGTCCGACTCTTTGCGACCTCATGGACTATACAGTCCAAGGAATTCTCCAGGCCAGAATACTGGAGTGGGTAGCCTTTCCCTTCTCCAGGGGATCTTCCCAACCCATGGATCAAACCCAGGTCTTCCATATTGCAGGTGGATTCTTTACCAACTGAGCTATCAGGGAAGCCCATGTCAAATACTATGCTAATGTCAAATACTAGGGCAGTCTAACTGCTGCAATAAATAACCCCAACATGGTGAAATGGATCAAAGTCAATAGAAGTTTATATCTTACTCAGGTAAATAAATGGCCAGGTTTGCAAGTCATCCCTCATCTGTAGAATCAATCAGGGATCCATGCTGATAGAAATCCTAACATCTTCAACTGGGGACTTACAAAGTGGCCCTGGTGATCATCTGCATTCTAAGCAGCCCTTTAAAATTACAGTTTTCAAATTAAGCTTTGTTGATTGAGTGGCTGTTCTATTGCTTCTGTTTGCCTATGACTGTGCCCTGGATCACCTGCTCGACTTCCCGGTGCTGCCTACTAGTGGTAGACACAATGAAGGAGCTTCAAGGATCAGTGAATGAGAAACATTGGCTGCTATATCAGTAAACAAAGGGTGTTGCAGTCATCAAGCCATCGCCCCTGATGGTGAGCCCTGAGGAGACTCAGGGTGGAAACAAATGCCTGCCATCAAGCAGTCAACCACTGCAGGCACCCCCAATGGTGCACCCCGAGGGGACGCAGGATGAGAAAGCACAGGATACGTTCCCCAGAGAGCTGAGATGCGTATCAAATGAATGATTTCAATGAGCCCAAACTTTTGCATCTTTTCATACATAGAAAAGCACTAAATACATTAACTTAGGACATTGGCATGTGTTATTTGCTCAGTCATGTCCAACTCTGCTTCCCCACAGACTATAGCCTGTCAGACTCCTCTGCCTATGGAATTCTCCAGGCAAGAATACTGGAGTGGGTTGCCATTGTCTTCTCCAGGGCATATTGCCGACCCAAGGATTGAACCCAGGTCTCCTGCACTGTGGGCAGATTCTTTACTGTCTGAGCCACCTGGGAAGTTTTCTTTAATTAACAGTGATTTTTTTTTTTTTTTTTTTGATGTTCTGACTACCCTGATCTTTGTTGCAAAAACTATATATCCTGGTTCCTCCCTTACCTCTTGGAAGCAGTCCCGTAGAACTATCTGAGAGGATGCCTCCTGGACTTGAAGACCTCAGAAGGTCTGCTAAATAAAACATAATCTTCAACTTTTAAGTTGTGTATTTTTTCAGTTGACAGACATATCCAGTTTTAAAATATAATTTTCAAAATTATAATAGGCTATAATGCCTAAATTGAGTTTTAAAATTATGTGAAAATTATTTTATAGCTGAACATAATAAACTTGTTTTTTAAATTGAAAAACATGGGTAGGATATATTTTAAATGTTTATTCAAATATTTACTAGTTGATGAATATTATAGAGGTTTGTCTAAACACAGGAAAATTCACTCACTATAATTTCTAATTATGACCAGTCTTAAAAATTCTTTCAACATCTACATCCTCTTATTGTTCAATATTCTTGAAAATAGAAGACCCCATTAGTCCTTGTGGCCACGAGCCTTTCAGTTAAACGGCCACTTTAATGGCACAGGGAACAAAACACTTCACCGTTACAAAACTAAAATGATATATATAAAGCAGAGCTGGTTCAAAACAACTATCTCTCCAATGTTCTAGCTCTACCCCAACTCAGAGGGTGGGGTATCACAATCTGTGAACCCAGGTTAGTGGAGAACAAATTTTCCCATGGATCAAGTGTCTGATATTTTGTTTAGGGAGGGTAATGAATACACTAGGGAAAACGGAGAATGTCATTGTAAAGGGGCTTACATCTGTTTTCCTTTAGATAATTACCTTTTACTTGTCTCTTGTTAGTAATGGCTTTCAGAGTTGGTTGCTTTAGAATATCACATCAAAACAAAGTGTTTTTTCTGTTTCTATTTTACTTTTATTGAGTTTAAAATATGTTTGTTGTCAATCATTAGGTTGTCAAATTTCTGTCAATTTTTGTACATGTTTTTAAAAAATTGTCCACAGAGTTCAGTGGGCAGGACCCGCTTTACAGGAATGGGCATGCCCTAAGTGAGGACTGGAGACAATCTGTTCCCTGTGACTGGCTTCCTTTCTATCAGAGGCCTCCTCTGATGAGTCATTCCTGGTTTTAAAAAATTTAGAATGGTCTCTTTCCCTAAATCAGCCTTCAATATCTCTGGTCCCTGAGGTAGATTGCTCTTTGTTAGGAAGATGATATATCAGTTTCTCGCAAACAGATGTACTTAAACATTTATTAATAAATATATTTTGCCATTCTAAGTTCTCATTTATTCATGACACCTAACTTGCATTTTCTCAAAAATGTTATAGCCTCAGTATGGGACAAACATATTTAGAAAAAAAAAAATTTATGGACTGAGCATAATCCTCCTTATAGTCATGAATAAAGAGTCTCTGGGGACTTCCATGGTGGTCCAATAGTTAAGAATACACCTGCCAGTGCAGGGGACACCGGTTCAGTCCCTGCACTGGGAAGATCCCACATACAGTGGAGTAATTAAGCTTGAGAGCTGCAACTACTGAAGCCTGTACTCCTAGAGCCCTGCTCCGAAACAAGAGAAGCCTCTGCAATCAGAAGCCTGCACACTGCAACGAAGACCCAGCATGGCCAAAAACAAAACCAACAAAAAAGCCTCTGATGGGAAAGGCAGAATTGGAGAGGGAACAAGAGTCAAACCTTAGTAAGGGCTGCCAGACTCTGGCTTGACTGGGTGGGTGGGTAAGGGATTGGGGGCAGTGTTTGACAGAACTCTCTAAACTAGCTTTGGGAAACCCAGAGTAGAAGAATAACTTTTGTCTTGTTTTCTACCTGGAGATCTGAGAGATGATCAGTCCCACCCTGAGCTCCTGTGCCACCAGGACTTCAGAAAGAAAGTGGAGGTGGACATGTGGAGCTGCTAGGACTGCAGACCAGGCTGAGGCAGCCTCAGAGAGAGCCCCGCCCACAGGAAGCACCCTCCTGCGCAGCAAAGAACAGCAAAGAATTCTGTGACAGACACCCACGGAGATATGGACAGCCCAGGATGTGCCAAGAAAGAGAGATGATACCATCCAGGGACCGAAAGTCACCATGTCTCAGCAGATGTCAGGGACTAATCATTTGCCCTGGAGTTAAGGCCACTCTATAAGTGAGAGCAGAAAATACTGAATTTCACTGAGACTATTCCTAAAAACAAATTTGTGATTAGGACTGGTAATTCCAAATCAGCTTAGTTATTTTAGGACTCATACTGGGAAAAATATGGGACTAAAGAGAAGTTCAGGTGAGCTGTAGGAAAGTAAAGTCGTATTTCGCACACCCAAGTTTGTGACCTGAGTATGTCTGCTAGTCACTGGATTGTAAATTGACTTCCGGGGATGATTCTCTAAATGTGGCAGCCGATTGAAGTGTCTTTCTTTGGCAGTCATAATTATTGGCATGGCTAAATCTATGGCTATTTTCGCTTGTTATGTCTGACTTTTAATTGTTTTGATTTGTCTGAGTCTGAGATGGTGAGAGGCAACCACCCTCAGGGTCCTGGCAACCATAAAGGGCAGAATCTGCAGGACTGTGGGCAGAGTCTGCAGGACTGCGGGCAGAATCTGACATGCTGACATCTCTCAGATGAGGCTCTGCTGGCGTCACAGTAGTGTGAGCACTTTGATGAAAGCCCTGAAACCTGGAGCACAGAGGCCACATCCTACATTTCCATCCAATATCCAGATTGGTTAATGTGGACTTAAGTTCTCAATAAATGTTGAAAAAATGGAGCCTGCCGGCTCGTGTTCTCCCTCCTTTAGATTCCTAGTGTCTTTCCAAACCTTGCTAACTTAACCCTTTCCTCCCTGATAGCATGGAGGATTTTCTCCGGAGAGGGTGGTGCCCTCAGGAGAGCTTTCTGTTCTGCTGCTTCAAGAAGCACAAGATCAGGCACCCTACTTCTCAGTTCATTCCTGCCCCAGAAGAGCCCTGAAGACAGAGGAGGCCAACAGACCAGTACTAGAGGAGGGGAGAGGTGGCAAAGACCAAACGGGACCACACCGCCCACCTGCAGAGCAAATCATTTGGCAAGGGATGATTTTTCAAACCTCATGCCTCAGTGACTCTCTGTAGAAGAGGAAAAATTCACCAATCTTGGGTATAGTTCTCCAGAGAGGAGTCTTTGCCTTGGCGGCAGAATGAGGAGGATGCTCGCATTCGATCATTTCAAACCCAGGTGCTGTGACTAGCATACGGGCATTCGAGGCTGACGCAGGGGTTCTTACCAGTGGGCAACTTGGCCCCAGGGGGCATCTGGCAATATCTGGAGACGTTTTGGCTATCACAACTGTGGGAAAAATGCTACTGGGTTCTAGTGAGTAGAGACCAGTAGCATGTTGTCCCCTTGCAAAGAATTATCTGGTCCAAAATATCAAGTGTCGCTGTTAAGAAACACTGGGTTAACATTTTAATTTAAATTGTATTAAAAATATAAGATTACAAAAATGATTTGCTAGTGTGTGTTAGTTACACCTCAGGTATGACAACTATAGCAAGATTACCATACTAAATGGACAACATTTAAAACAGCACTTGATAAGTAATTGACAAAACATGCCCCTTACCTTTGTCAGCAGCTTGTAGAAGTGGTGAAAGAGGATAAGCAGTAATCTTGGCATCCACCAAGTGTAAACACACTGCATATCATGACTGGCTGCTTTGCTGGGAGCCAGGGAGATGAAGCCTATAGACTGTTGCACTGCAGGGGATGCTGTGGAGCACAGCCTGCATCTCCTCCCTTCAGGGCTGAAACACTTCCAGAGGCTGCCCCGAACACTGAGTCCTTCCCAGAGCACTGCCCTCAGCTGGGGAGAGCAGCCCCACCCAAGTCCCCCCAGGCACTTCCTCAGTCAGCTTGAAATAAATGACCAGTTCAAGAGGGAATGTAAAGTCTTGACTCCTGACCTCTATTTGAGACTGTGCCCTCCTAGCCCTGGAGCTCCCAGTGGCAGCCCTGGAGGCCTTTGTTCAGCTGCAGAGCAGTCTGCCCCTCCCTCTGCTGCGTCCTCCCCACTTCCTCCTCCACAGCCCTTGGTGCTGAGAGTCCTTCCCAGGGAAGCTTTCAGAGTCTGTTTCCCAGGGACCCTGCACTGGGACAGATGCAGATATGATAATTTGGGACAGATTTAACAGTACCGTGTAAAGATCTCTTTAGGACACATTAAAGCTTCAGAATAGTATAGCCCAAACCATATGAAATATGATATGAGAATTCACATTGGAACATTTTGTGTCCCTGTATCTCAAGAAGGTTGGAGGCGTAGAGAAAGCGAAAGTGCTTTCAACAGGCCCAAGGCTACTCCTTGAAATGATGTATGATGATCAACTAGGAGTAGAATGTGAGTAAACCGTGCAATGCCATTGACCCAGTCCCTTTTAAAAGTCTCAGTTTCTGTTTTACTATTATTGTTTTGTTTATTGTCCTACAAAGATCACATGCCATTTAGTGAAACTGATTCGGTGGGCTTTGACATGGGAAGGACTCTGGTACATACAGCTCCCACTCACCTTGCAATTCTGTGTTCCAAGGAGCCCATCACTTCCCCTTCAAATGAGAAGGGGAAAACGTCTGATCTGCCATCTTTAGTAGCAATATGTACTTAAATCATAGAGAGGGAAAATTAGAGAACATTTTTTTTTCTATTTTAATTTGTATTCCTAAGGGGGAAGAAGAGTTTAGCAAAGGCCTTTCAGCTCTTTCCACAGAAGAATTTCCATTTTTATGTAAATTACATTTATTTAATGGAATTTGTTTTCCAAAGTCCCTTATGGTCTGTACCGTGATTTATCTCATTTGCAGATACTACAGAAGATATGAAAAGTGTCGCTATGTGAGACTAAGAGCGCTGGTTTTTTTCTTCCTGTTATTGATTATAATAATGATGTAGATGTCAATAACCTATGCAGAGCAGACAATAGGTGTGTGGGTTGAACAAAGAATTAGAAGTAAAATTGGAGACTGAATTATATCCCAGTAATGCTGTTTATTTTTGTAGTGCTTATTCTTTAAGCCTTTTAAGCCACTAGGGGCTTATTTCATGTTAGCATTCAGTCAGAAGGTATTGCCTTACACACCTGTTTCTATTTCAATCTAATTGAAGGTTATTTTATTCCTGATAAGTGCCCATATTGTTCTAATGTATGAAATATGATTTGCACTGGAATAACACAGGATTATTATTATTTTTTTTGCTATTAGTTTTTACACCCTTGTATCTGTGTCACATTCCTTCCTCCTTTGACAAAGCAAAGTGCTTTCATAAAAATCACATTTATTTTCATAAAATTACTGATTGATAAATTGGGCAGGTTTAAACATTTTTATTTTTTTCACTATGGATGAAGAAATGTTGCCTTTACAACACATATTATATTGGGACACAATAAGCTTCCATCATATTCGGTGGCAACCAAAAGATTAACAGAAAAAACCCCAAAGTTTAATTTCTGTGAAGGTCAGAATATAAGCAGAACTCCATGAAAGGCATTTGTATCAGTTCTGTATTTGTCATCATTTTACTTGAGGCTTATTTGAAACTTTTATTTTCTTTCTTTATGGATATATATACATATAGGCTATGCTGCCCAGCTTGTGGGATTTCAGTTCCCTGACCAGGGGTCAAATCCTTGCCATAGCACTGAAAGCACAGAGTCTTAACCTCTGGACTGCAGGAAATTCCTTGGATATTATTATACAAACCTCTTTCTGGGGGAATGTATTAAACTTGCCAGAAAAGAACAATTGAAATGAATTTTGATAATTTCAAATAAACCTGACCTGTTGATTAAAGAAGGCCAAGCACAAACTCCCTTTAAACTAAATATGAGCAATGAGTCCTAATATCTGGAGGCTTAGAATATGTTATGAGCAGGGCTTTATTAATTGTAGTATAAAATATGGTTTAAACTAAAGAGAAATAAAGTAAACAAAAACCAAAATTATTTCTATGATCTCTGAATATTTTTAACTTCAATTTCCTCTTCCTGTTCCAAGTGGGAGGGAAGGAGCAAGTGTCCAGAGTTGCAAAGAACTTCTTTTCTCAGTATTGAGAGTTTTGGGAGCCTGAAAAGACTCGTGAAAATAAGGACCAAAACTCAAATTTTAAATGAAGGATCCATCCTTTGCTACTGATTGCCTATATGCAATAGGAAGATAATGAATTTCTCTTACTGGTTTTGGCAGTGAATCACTCAGTTCACTAGGCTTAGGTTCTTCAATTCATGAATGTTCTTCTATGCTTTTGTGTATAATTATGGGTTTCCCTTGTGGCTCAGGTGATAAAAGTGCCTACTTGCAATGTGGAAGTCCTGGATTTGATCCCTGGGTTAGGAAGATCCCCTGGAGAAGGGAAAGGCTACCTTCTTTGGTATTCTGGCCTAGACAATTCCATGGACTGTATAGTCCATGGAGTCACAAAGTAAGTGTAAGTAAGTGCTAGTTGCTCAGTCATTCCTGACTCTTTGCAACCCCATGGACTGCAGCCCACCAGGTTCCTGTGTCCATGAGATTTTCCAGGCAAGGACCAACCCACTGGAGTGGGTAACCATTTCCTTCTCCAGGGCATCTTCCCAACCCAAACCCAGGTCTCCTGAACTGCAGGCAGATGCCTTACCAACTGATCTACAAAGGAGTCACAAAGAGTCAGACACAACCCAGTGACTTTCGATTTCACTTTCATTATAGCTTAGTCAATTGAGCAGGCAGAGAACTGCTTGCTCTTTAAGAGAACTGCTTTACTCTGTAATCAAGCCTTTTGTTTCTTTCCTTTGTTGTACAAAGTGTTCTTTTCCCTTCTCAGTCTCCAGGGCGGTACTGGCTATGCCACCCTGCTTTGAGGGTACTGAGCTTGCTTGGTCATAGGAGCAGTGAGTGTGGTCTCCATCACTCACATTCTAGGACTGAAAGCAGGGGGATGATTTAAGTTTGTAGAGGTGTAGCATGGTTATCTGAAGAAGTGTTCTTGAAACAGAAATGAGTATTCCAGTGACTCACTAATATTCCCACTTTATTCATATTGAACTCACCCTGACCAAAGTAAGTTTCCTTACAACTTTATTCTGTTGCATGTAATAAATAACAAACATTATCAACAAGGCATTTCTAGTTATAATTAGCAGTTATGATGCCCATGTGAAGAGAGATTTCAAAGTATCTCTACCCTGATACACCTCTTCTAACACTCTAGAGAAGACTTAAGGCAAGAAGTTTCACTCTAAAAAGCAGATGTATTGTGCAAATTCGAGAACATTCTGGAAGCATTTTTCCTTTTTCTAGAGCTGATGTTCTCTAAGTGGATCCCATGGATGTGTTTTCTTTTATGTGTATGGGCTTAAGAATATGGACTCAATCAACCCTAGGCAGCTCTTACTTTCACTTTTCCCACATGTAACCAAATTTACTGCTACCATATCAGCTTGAAAAACCTAGGGGAGGTGACCTGGTCAATTTTAATATAAGTTGAATATTGAGTAATCTGCTCCCTCCTTCCCCTTATCTGCATCTCCAATATCCCTGGCCCTATGAGATATGAATTTTCTTTTCACTGGAGTTTTAAGATTCAAGATTGGCAGCTGGGCTTGAAGGGAAAGAAGATCCCCATGTCTCTGAAGGAAAAAAAAAAAAAAGAATTTTCCTATGGTCCAGCCCAATAACCTAGTTCCTGCAATGGATTTTGGGCCCAAAGCTTAAACTAAATAATAAAGTATTTTAGTATTTTTCATCTCCTCCCTCTTTATATATGTAAGTATAGTGTTCTCAGGATAAAGGTGATGGTGGTCAGGATGTATATTGCTCTGACCTGACGGAGAGAGAATTACACAGACTTTGGTCTGCCGCTGTAATAAATTATTCAAGTAAGTTATTTTACTTGAGCCTGAGTTTTTCAACAGTAAACTATTATAAAACATTGTTCAATTATGAGGATTTATTAAGATTTACAAATTGTCTAGTACAGTGCCACTCACAGAATATATGTTAAACTAATGGCAGCTATGATTATGGAAACAAAAAATGAAATGAGCATATTCTAGGCTAGGAAAAATGTTTGGCTATTATTAGATTTCTTATGTAGAAGTGTGCTTTATACATGTTTGCAAGTGTCTAGCATTCCACTGACAATATTGCCCAGGGGCAATATTTTTCAGGGCTGCAGGAGCCTGGAAGAATGAGGAGAAAAGCAGAGGTCACAGGACTGTGAAGCTCTCTTGAGGCCGAGCACGCAACAGTGGCTGGTGTGGATGAGTGCTATTGCCTTGTGAAGCCACTGAGGATGAGGGGAGGAAGCCGGGTGTATACCACATCCAAAAGATGAGGCAAAGTGGAAATGAGAGAGTGAACAGCTTGTGGTAAACCACCATCCTAAGTCATGTTTGCCCCATGCTGAGGTGTTTACACCATATAGGACTTGACAGAGTGGGATTCCTGGGGCAGGGTCTGCATGTTCATCTGGTCATAGAGTTTGTTTTCAGGGCTTGTCCAGCTTTCCTCCAGGGGATATTACACCTCTGTAGCTCAGATCTCTTTCCCCTCTCTGTCTAAATTCTTCTGACCACCCTCTTATCCTCTTTGACTTTCTAAGAGCTGCTGAAATTTAGAAGTCTCTAGCAGGTAGTGTGCTATTGGCTGCTGGGCCTGCAGACAAAGCCCCTCTCTTGTGGATCCTGTGAGTCTCTTCAGCATCCATTAATATTCTTTCCCATTAACATTGACTCCATTTCCATCCTGGATTGGAATAAACCCAGAAGGAAATCCCTTCCTTTTGGTACAGTTCTGGACATTTACAACAAAGCCAATCTGTGTGTGGCATGTTCCCAGCTACAAATGAGTTTGGGGTGGTTTAGTCACTGGAAACATGAGGAATTCTGTCAATGAGTGTAGAATTCAGGCTCTGTATCCTACTGGTAAAGTGAGGAAACATCGGTAGCTTTCCTGTGGCTGAGGTGAGGCTGTTTCAGGATGGCTCTGATGGTAAAGGAAGGGCACAACATCCTTGTCACCAGCTACAAAGCTTATCCAGCCTTTGGACTTGCCAATAGTTGGGCTACCAAGTTCCTTTTGGACATTTATTATTTTTTAAACAAATTATTTATTTTCTAATTGAAGGATACTTGCTTTACAGAATTTTGTTGTTTTCTGTCAAACCTCAACATGAATCAGCCATAGGAATACATATATTTCTTCCCTTTTGAACCTCCCTCCCGTGTCTCTCCCCATCCCACCCCTCTAGGTTGATACAGAGCCCCTGTTTGAATTCCCTGAGACATACAGCAAATTCCTGTTGGCTATCTATTTTACATATAGTAAGGTAAGTTTCCATGTTACTCTCTCCATACATCTCACCCTCTTCTCCCCTCATCTCATGTCCATAAGTCTGTTCTCTATGTCTGTTTCACCATAGCTGCCCTGCAAATAAATTCTTTGGTATGATCTTTCTAGATTTCATATATATGTGTTAGTATGCAATATTTATCCTTCTCTTTCTGACTTATTTCACTCTGTATAATAGGCTCTAGATTCATCCACCTCAATAGAACTGATTCAAATGCATTCCTTTTTATGGCTGAGTAATATTCCATTGTGTATATGTACCACAACTTCCTTATCCATTCATCTGTTGATGGACATATACGTTGCTTCCATGTTCTAGCTGTTGTAAATAGTGCTGCAATGAACATTGGGATACATGTGTCTTTTTCAATTTTGGTGTCCTCAGGGTACATGCCTAGGAGTGGGATTGCTGGGTCTATGGTGGTTTTATTCCTAGTTTTTTAAGGAATCTTTGTACGGTCTTCCATAGTGGCTGTATCAATTTACATTCCCATCAACAGTGCAAGAAGGTTTCCTTTTCTTCACACCCTTTCCAGCATTTATTGTTGGTAGACTTTTTTTTTTGGTGGCCATTCTGACCAGTCTGAAGTGATATCTCATTGTAGTTTTGATTTCATTTCTCTAGTAATGAGTGATGTTGAGCATCTTCTCATGTGTTTGTTAGCCATCTCAATGTCTCCTTTGGAGAAATGTCTGTTTAGGTCTTTCCCCCAATTTTGAGTGGGTTTTTTGTTTTACTGGTGTTGAGTAGTATGAGCTGCTTGTATATTTTGGAAATTAATCCTTTGTCAGTTGTTTCCTTTGTTTTTATTTTCTCCCATTCTGAGGGTTGTCTTTTCATCTTGTTTACAGTTTCCTTTGCTGTGCAAAGGCTTTTAAGTTTAATTAGCTCCTACTTGTTTACTTTTGCTTTTATGTATTCCTCTAGGAGGTGGGTCATAGAGGATGTTGCTTTGATTTATGTCGAGTGTTCTGCCTTTGTTTTCCTCTAAGAGTTTTATACTTTCTGGTCTTACATTTAGGTCTTTAATCCATTTTGAGTTTATCTTTGTGTATGGTGTTAAGAAGTGTTCTAATTTCATTCTTTTACAGGTAGCTGTCCAGTTTTCCCAGCCCACTTATTGAAAAGGCTGTCTTTGCCTCATTGTATATTTTTACTTCCTTTGTCAAAAATAAGGTACCCATAGGTGCATGGGTTTATTTCTGGGCTTTCTGTCTTGTTCCACTGGCCTATATTTCTGTTTTTGTGCCAGTACCATACTGCTTTGATGACTGCAGCTTTGTATTATAGTCTGAAGGTTGATTCCTCCAGCTCCATTCTTCTTTCTCAAGACTTCTTTGGCTATTTGGGGTCTTTTTTGTTTCTGTATGAACTGTGAAATTTTTTGTTCTAGTTCTGTGAAAAATGCCATGGGTAATTTGATAGGGATTGCATTGAATCTGTTGGAGAAGGCAATGGCACCCCACTTCAGTACTCTTGCCTGGAAAATCCCATGGATGGTGGAGCCTGGTAGGCTGCAGTCCATGGGGTCGCTGGGAGTCAGGCACAACTGAGCGATTTCACTTTCACTTTTCACTTTCATGCACTGGAGAAGGAAATGGCAACCCGCTCCAGTGTTCTTGCCTGGAGAATCCCAGGGATGGAGAAGCCTGGTGGGCTGCCATCTATGGGGCCACACAGAGTCGGACACGACTGAAGCAATGCAGCAGCAGCATTGAATCTGTAGATTGCATTTGGTAGTATACTTATTTTCACAATATTTATTCTTCCTACCCAGGAATATGGATAAACATCTGTTTATGTCATGTTTTATTTCTTTCATTAGTGTCTTATAATTTTCTGTAGTGTTTCCAAATTCATTCTACAAGGCCACCATTTCCCTGATACCAAAGTCAGACAAAGACCACACACAAAAAGAAAACTAGAGGCCAATATTACCAATGAACATAGATGCAAAGATCATCAACAAAATTCTAGCAAACAGAATTCAACAACACATTAAAAAGCTCATACACCATTATCAAGTTGGGTTTCTTCCAGGGATGCAAGTATTCTTCAATATACACAAACCAATGTGATACACCATATTAACAAATTGAAAGATAAAAACCATATGATATTCTAAATAGATGTAGAATAAGCCTCTGACAAAATTCAGCACCCATTTATGGTTAAAACTCTTCAAAAAATGGATAGTAAAGGCCATACATGATAAAGCTACAGCAAACATTATTCTCAATGGTGAAAAACTGCAAGCATTCCCCATAAGATCAGGAACAAGACAAGACAAGGGTCCACTCTCACCACTATCATTCAATATAGTTTTGGAAGTCGTAGCTGAAGCACAAGCTGGAATCAAGATTGCTGCAAGAAATACCAACAACCTCAGATACACAGATAACACCACCCTTATGGCAGGAAGCAAAGAACTAAAGAGCCTCTTGATGAAAGTGAAAGAGGAGAGTGAAAAAGTTGGCTTAAAACTCAACATTCAAAAAACTAATATCATGGCATCTGATCTATCATTTCATGGCAAATAGATGAGGAAACAATGGAGACAGTGAGAGACTTGATTTTTTGGGGCTTCAAAATCACTGCAGATGGTGACTGCAGCCATGAAATTAAAAGGCTCTTGCTCCTTGGAAGAAAAGCTATGACCAACATAGACAGCATATTAAAAAGCAGAGACATTACTTTGCTGACAGGCTTACTTGATAGATCAGTTGGTAAAGAATCTACCTGCAATGCAGGAGGCCTTGGTTCAATTCCTGGGTTGGGAAGATTCATTGGAGAAGGATAGGCTACCCACTCCAGTATTCTTGGGCTTCCCTGGTGGCTCAGCTGGCAAAGAATCCGCCTGCAATGTGGGAGACCTGGGTTCAATCCCTGGGTTGGGAAGATCTCCTGGAGAAGGGAAAGGCTACCCACTCCCGTATTCTGGCCTGGAGAATTCCATGGGCTGTGTAGTCCATGGAGTCACAAAGAGTCGGACACGACTCAGCGACTTTCACTTTGACTTTATTTTGCCAACAATGATCCATCTAGTCAAAGCTATGGTTTTTCCAAGAGTCATGTATGGATGTGAGAGTTGCACTATAAAGACAGCTGAGCACCAAAGAATTTATGCTTTTGAACTGTGGTGTTGAAGAAGTCTCTTGAGAGTCCCTTGAAAGATTAAAATCGATTTTCTCTGAAGTGTTGAGATTAGGAGTGATTCTTAAAATCAGATTCTTTCTTTTGGGTTTGTTGTTTCTAAAGATTCCTTCACTGAGAAAAAGTGGAATATGGATACTAGAAAAAAGGGGCATATACCATTTTGTTAGACTAAAGTATATTGAAGATAACTGTGGAATATCTGAGGACAATTAGCCTTAGGCTCATCTAGATTAAAAAAATGGAAGTAAATTAAAAATTATGATTAGGGTAGATATGCAAAATGTGAAATTAAGAGACCAGGTTCCTTGCAGGTCTGGACAACCTTGGACTAAAAGTGCATTGCAGAAGAGGACTGAGAGCCACAGGCTTTTATCAGACTCAGGAATACTCAGATACAGCTCATGTTTGTTACCCACTGCATAAGGAAACCTGAAGTCATGATGCCAGCTGATCATATGAAAAAGTAGTGTGTAGGTGTGTGCTCAGTCATGTCCGGCTCTTTACAACCCCATGGACTGTAGCCAGCCAGGCTCCTCTGTCCATGAAATTTTCCAGGAAAAAATACTGAGGTAGGTTGGCATTTCCTTCTCCAGGAGATCTTCCTCACCCAGAGATCAAACCTGTGTCTCCTTGGTTTCCTGCATTGGCAGATTTCTTTACCATTGATCCACTGGGGAATCATGAAAGAGTAGAGGTGGGCCTGATGTGAAGAGCCAGCTCATTGGAAAATACCCAGATGCTGGGAAGGATTGAAGGTGGGAGGAGAAGGGGATGGCAGAGGATGAGATGATTAGATGACATCACTTACTCAATGGACACGAGTTTGAGCAAACTTCGGAAAGTAGTGAAGGACAGGGAAGCCTTGTGTGCTGAAGCCCATGTGGTCGCAAAGAGTCAGACACAACTGAGTGACTGAGTAACAACAGCAAAGAGGTGGGGCTAAATACAGCTCTGTGCTATGATCATTTTGATTAGAGTTGTACCAGCAGGTCAAGGTTCAGGGGGATCCTCCCAACTTTGGTGACCATCTTGTGTCTTTCTACTCCATTCAAGGCTGGTTTTTATTCATAGTGTGACTAGGTACAAACTTGAATGGGGCTGGAATACTGGGGTTTGTGGTTATTCTCTATATATAATATAATAGAATAGAATCAGTTCAGTTCAGTTCAGTCACTCAGTAGTGTCTGACTCTGTGACCCCATGAATCGCAGCATGCCAGGCCTCCCTGTCCATCACCAACTCCTGGAGTTCACCCAAACTCATGTGCATCGAGTCGGTGATGCCATCCAGCCATCATCCTCTGTTGTCCCCTTCTCCTCCTGCCCCCAATCCCTCCCAGCATCAGGGTCTTTTCCAATGAGTCAACTCTTGGCATGAGGTGGCCAAAGTATTGGAGTTTCAGCCTCAACATCAGTCCTTCCAATGAACACCCAGGACCGGTCTCCTTTAGGATGGACTGGTTGGATCTCCTTGCAGTCCAAGGGATTCTCAGCTGGTGCACTGGGACGACCCAGAGGGATGGTGTGGGGAGGGAGGAGGGAGGAAGGTTCAGGATGGGGAGCACATGTATACCTGTGGCGGATTCGTTTTGATGTTTGGCAAAACTAATACAGTGTTTCAGGTTTAAAAATAAAATAAAATAAAAAAAATATTAATATACTGTATTGGTGTTTTTCTTTCTGGCTTACTTCACTCTGTATAATAGGCTCCAGTTTCATCCACCTCATTAGAACTGATTCAAATGTATTCTTTTTAATGGCTGAATAATACTCCAGAGAGATGGAATGGGGAGGGAGGAGGGAGGAGGGTTCAGGATGGGGAACACATGTATACCTGTGGCGGATTCATTTTGATATTTGGCAAATCTAATACAGTTATGTAAAGTTAAAAAAAAAAAAAAAATATTAAAAAAAAAAAAAAAGAGTCTTCTCCAACACCACAGTTCAAAACATCTATTTTTTGGCGATCAGCTTTCTTCATAGTCCAACTCTCACATCCATACATGACCACTGGAAAAACCATAGCCTTGACTAGATAGACCTTTGTTGGCAAAGTAATGTCTCTGCTTTTTTAATATGCTATCTAGGTTGGTCATAAGTTTCCTTCCAAGGAGTAAGCATCTTTTAATTTCATGGCTGCAATCACCATCTGCAGTGATTTTGGAACCCAAAAAGTAAAGTCTGACACTGTTTCCCCATCTATTTCCCATGAAGTGATGGGACCAGATGTTTTCTGAATGTTGAGCTTTAAGCCAACTTTTTCACTCTCCACTTTCACTTTCATCAAGAGGCTTTTTAGTTCCTCTTCACTTTCTGCCATAAGGGTGGTGTCATCTGCATATCTGAGGTTATTGATATTTCTCCTGGCAATCTTGATTCCAGCTTGTAGAATAGAATAGAATAGAATATGTCTAATACTTACTGAGTATTATATATAATAGAATATGCCTAATACTTACTGAGAGTCACAGCTTTGGTAATAGAATGTAAGAAGGCTGCAACCACAATATTTGCAACAAATGGATCATAGGAATAGTGTCATTATTACCATTTGCATTCAATGAATATATTTTTATGTTATTAACATTCTGGAATTTAATAACTGCAGTTATAACATTAGGTGTTTGGATTTCTTTAAAAAAGATACAGCTGTAATCAAGTATTATTGTGTTCAGAAAGTTCTGAAAATACATTAGAAAATGAAAGTTTAGTCAAGAATAAGCAACAAGCTCCATCTTAAACATTTTCCTTATGGCTTGGTTAAATTCCTAAAGATTTTCTCATTACTATGAATCACACAGCGACAATGCCTAGGTGTTTCCAGAAGCATTAATGGAAACTATGCGAATCAATGGATTACACACTTGGTTGATATGGCGATGAGTTATTGCTCTGAGAGTAGTCACTAGCTAAATTAATGACTATTTAATTCCAGATTTATAGCTTACCTACTATGTGTAAGGCAGGAGATGATAACATAATGAAAATACAGGGAACCTTGTCTCAAAGACACTTTTGTACTTATTCTTATGTGTATTTTTACCTAATTGAGGTCAGTAGGTACAGATTTTTGTGTTCTATTAATTTTTTCTTGATTTAATCTTTTATTTGTGGATGAAGCTCAATAGCTATTTTAAAATGGTGCACTGCTTTGGGTGCTTTTGATGGCTCACCCACTGCCCTTGTATCGCACACACCCCCAGCTGCTGAGGCGTAGCTGCTAACAGTTCACAGCATCTTCCTTCTCCTGACTGTCACCTGTGGCCAAATGGGAGCCAAGTTAACTAGTGGTTATCTGCCCATTTTCCTCTCTGCTGTCTTCCCTGTCCAGTGACTGACTGACACAGGGAAGCAGGGATACAGAAAGCTGCCTTTTTGCATTAAGAAGTAGCCATCTCTGGGGTCCCCTGTCAAGGCCTCATGCTGGGAGAGCCCCTCCACTTCCCTCAGGCTCCTCCTCAGAGCACTCCCTTTACATATCTTTTTCATAAAAATCCCCACCCCAGTCTCCAACCAGGCACTGTGATATGTATAAATATTATATTAAAAATACATACACACACAGCTATTTGTCTTCCCAAGTGGAGATTTTTAGATGTACATTTCAGACATGTAAAAACAGTGCTTTTCTGTTCCTGTTGCTTTTGTCTAGCTAAGAATTCAGCCCCAATATTATTTATGCTGAAAGCATACTCAACTATTGAACCACAGTTTATCTGTTGTCTGTGTGTGAATCTATCCTACAGAGGTAGATTTCAATTAGGTTGGAGAATTATTGCGAGATGAGTTTTTTAATTCTGGAAAGGGTTTATTTTGGCATTGTTGGCTGGAGTTTTAATCTCCTCTTAGCATGGTAGATGTATGTCTCTAACCTGGTCGAATAGCTTCTTTATCTATTGTCTGCCTTTCAGGCATTCTCTAGCTGGGGGTCTCAGGGACTGATGAAGTAGCTGCTGTCTAAGACAATGGGAATCCACACCCAGAAGCCAGAGCCTTCTCTCTGCCCCTGTGGATTATTATGGCTATATTTTGCTGATTTTCTTTATTGTCCTCTATACTTGGAAAAAACTCTCTTCATTATGAGATTTCAGCTCCTTCTCTCCTTTCATTTCCACTTGCAGAGAGGCAGTAGAATGAGTCAAGGGTCTGACTGCCTGAGTTGAATGTTGCTTCCAACACTCTGGCCCTTAGAGTAAGTCCCTGAATCATTCTGAACTGGTTTTCCTTATCTGTAAAAAACATTTGCTATTGTGAGGATTTGTTGAGTTAATACATGTAAGGCATTTATAGTGCCTGGCACTTTGCAGTTGCCATAAATGTTAGTGAGCATTAATTAATAGCCTAGTAATATATCTGACTCTACCCAAGACATTCTGAGGCCACAAAGATGGGATTAATTCTTGGTTGCAGGAGGAAGAAAAGACAGCTCCCGGGGAACCCAGAGGCCCCACATTTGAAGGGAACCTCACTTCCCCATCCTCTTCCTTGCCCCCATGTTTCATGCCAGCCTATCCCCACTTTTGTCTGAGGAAGAGTCTCCCAAAACCCACGCCTTGACTCCACAGTTCAAGGCCAACATGGGGACTCCCAGGTGCTGTGACTGACATGTTCTATGAGGTGTGTTCATCACAGTGATGACCTCACCTCTCAAGCCCTTGACACTTTGGCTCTCTTCAAATGGAGGCAGAGACCTCTTTAATTTGGACAAATCTTCTTTCCTTGCTTATGACAACTATGTCAGATAAGTTTTGTCTAAATGAGTGATCTTTACTAAACTCTTTCAGTTCAGTTCAGTCGCTCAGTCATGTCCGACTCTTTGTGACCCCATAGACTGCAGCACGCCAGTCTTCCCTGTCCATCACCAATTTCTGAAGCTTGCTCAAACTCATGTCCATTGAGTCGGTGATGCCTTCTAACCATCTCATCCTCTGTCGTGCCCTTCTCCTGCCTTCAATCTTTCCCAGTATCAGGGTCTTTTCCAATGAGTCAATTCTTCACATAAGGTGGCCAAAGTATTGGAGTTTCAGCTTCAGCATCAGTCCCTCCAATGAATATTTAGGGTTGACTTCCTTTAGGGTTGACTGGTTTATTCTCCTTGTACTCCAAGGGACTCTCAAGAGTCGTCTTCATCACCACAGTTCAAAAGCATCAATTCTTCGGCACTCAGCTTTCTTTATGGTTCAACTCTCATATCCATACATGACCACTGGAAAAAACATAGCTTTGACTAGACAGACCTTTGTTGGCACAGTAAAGTCTCTGCTTTTTAATATACTGTCTATGTTGGTCATTTCTTCCAAGGAGCAAGTGTCTTTTAATTGCAAGGCTGCAGTCACCATCTGCAGTGATTTTGGAGACCAAAAAAATAAAATCTCTCACTGTATTGTTTCCCCAGATATTTGCCATGAAGTGATGGAACTGGATACCATGATCTTAGTTTTTTGAATGTTGAGTTTTAAGCCAGCTTTTTCCATTCTCCTCTTTCACTTTCATCAAGAGGCTGTTTAATTCCTCTTCATTTTCTGCCATAAGTGTGGTGTCATCTGTGTATCTGAGGTTATTGATATTTCTCACAGCAATATTGATTCCATCTTGTGCTTCATCTAGCCCAGCGTTTCTCATGATGTACTCTGCATATAAGTTAAATAAGCATGGTGAAAATGTACAACCTTAACATACTCCTTTCCCAATTTTGAACCAGTCTGTTATTCCATGTCCATTTCTAAATGTTGCTTCTTGACCTGCATACACGTTTCTCAGAAGGCAGATAAGATGTTCCGATATTCCTATCTCTGTAAGAATTTTCTGCAATTTGCTGTGACCCACATAGTCAAAGGCTTTGGTGTAGTCAATAAAGCAGAAGTAGATGTTTTTCTGGAACTTTCTTGCTTTTTCAATGATTCAATGGATGTTGGCAATTTGATCTCTGGTTTCTCTGCCTTTTCTAAATCCACCTTGAACATCTGGAAGTTCTTGGTTTCAGATCAGATCAGATCAGATCAGTCGCTCAGTCACGTCCAACTCTTTGCAACCCCATGAATCACAGCACACCAGGCCTCCCTGTCCATCACCAACTCCCAGAGTTCACTGAGACTCACGTCCATCGAGTCAGTGATGCCATCCAGCCATCTCATCCTCTGGCATCCCCTTCTCCTCCTGCCCCCAATCCCTCCCAGCATCAGAGTCTTTTCCAATGAGTCAACACTTCGCATGAGGTGGCCAAAGTACTGGAGTTTCAGCTTTAGCATCATTCCTTCCAAAGAAATCCCAGGGCTGATCTCCTTCAAAATGGACTGGTTGGATCTCCTTGCAGTCCAAGGGACTCTCAAGAGTATTCTCCAACGCCACAGTTCAAAAGCATCAATTCTTTGGTGCTCAGCCTTCTTCACAGTCCAACTCTCACATCCATACATGACCACAGGAAAAACCATAGCCATGACTAGATGGACCTTTGTTGGCCAAGTAATGTCTCTGCTTTTGAATATGCTATCTAGGTTGGTCATAACTTTCCTTCCAAGGAGTAAGCGTCTTTTAATTTCATGGCTGCAGTCACCATTTGCAGTGATTTTGGAGCCCAGAAAAATACAGTCTGACACTGTTTCCACTGTTTCCCCATCTATTTCCCATGAAGTGATGGAACCAGATGCCATGATCTTCGTTTTCTAAATGTTGAGCTTTAAGCCAACTTTTTCACTCTCCACTTTCACTTTCATCAAGAGGCTTTTTAGCTCCTCTTCACTTTCTGCCATAAGGGTGGTGTCATCTGCATATCTGAGGTTATTGATATTTCTCCTGGCAATCTTGATTCCAGCTTGTGTTTCTTCCAGTCCAGCGTTTCTCATGATGTACTCTGCATATAAGTTAAATAAACAGGGTGACAATATACAGCCTTGACACACTCCTTTTCTTATTTGGAACCAGTCTGTTGTTCCATGTCCAGTTCTAACTGTTGCTTCCTGACCTGCATGCAGATTTCTCAAGAGGCAGATCAGGTGGTCTGGTATTCCCATCTCTTTCAGAATTTTCCACAGTTTATTGTGATCCACACAGTCAAAGGCTTTGGCATAGTCAATAAAGCAGAAATAGATGCTTTTCTGGAACTCTCTTGCTTTTTCTGTGATCCAGCAGATGTTGGCAATTTGATCGCTGGTTCCTCTGCCTTTTCTAAAACCAGCTTGAACATCAGGAAGTTCACGGTTCACATATTGCTGAAGCCTGGCTTGGAGAATTTTGAGCATTACTTTACTAGCATGTGAGATGAGTGCAATTGTGTGGTAGTTCGAGCATTCTTTGGCATTGCCTTTCTTTGGGATTGGAATGAAAACTGACCTTTTCCAGTCCTGTGGCCACTGCTGACTTTTCCAAACTTGCTGGCATATTGAGTGCAGCACTTTCACAGCATCATCTTTCAGGATTTGAAAGAGCTCAACTGGAATTCTATCACCTCCACTAGTTTCGTTCATAGTGATGCTTTCTAAGGCCCACTTGACTTCACATTCCAGGATGTCTGGCTCTAGGTCAGTGATCACACCATCGTGATTATCTGGGTCGTGAAGATCTTTTTTGCACAGTTCTTCTGTGTATTCTTGCCACCTCTTCTTAATATCTTCAGCTTCTGTTAGGTCCATACCATTTCTGTCCTTTATCGAGCCCATCTTTGCATGAAATATTCCTTTGGTATCTCTGATTTTCTTGAAGAGATCTCTAGTCTTTCCCATTCTGTTGTTTTCCTCTATTTCTTTGCATTGATCGCTGAAGAAGGCTTTCTTATCTCTTCTTGCTATTCTTTGGAACTCTGCATTCAGATGTTTATATCTTTCCTTTTCTCCTTTGCTTTTCGCTTCTGTTCTTTTCACAGCTATTTGTAAGGCCTCCCCAGACAGCCATTTTGCTTTTTTGCATTTCTTTTCCATGGGGATGGTCTTGATCCCTGTCTCCTGTACAATGTCACGAACCTCATTCCATAGTTCATCAGGCACTCTATCTATCAGATCTAGGCCCTTAAATCTATTTCTCACTTCCACTGTATAATCATAAGGGATTCGATTTAGGTTATACCTGAATGGTCTAGTGGTTTTCCCTACTTTCTTCAATTTAAGTCTGAATTTGACAATAAGGAGTTCATGGTCTGAGCCATAGTCAGCTCCTGGTCTTGTTTTTGCTGACAGTATAGAACTTTACTGTTAAAGCCTCACTTGGAGAATTTTGAGATGAGTGCAATTGTGTGGTAGTTTAAGTATTCTTTGGCATTGCCTTCCTTTGAGATTGGGATGAAAACTGACTTTTTCCAGTCCTGTGGCCACTGCCGAGTTTTCCAAATTTGCAGGCATATTGAGTGCAGCATTTTCACAGCATCATCTTTTAGGACTTGAAATAGCTCAGCAGGAATTCCATCACCTCCACTAGCTTTGTTTATCGTGATACTTCTAAGTCCTACTTGACTTAATATTCCAGGATGCCTGGTTCCAGGTGAGTAATCACACCATCGAAGTTTCTGGGGCATGAAGATCTCTTTTTGTGCAGTTCTTCTGTGTATTGTTGCCACCTCTTAATATCCTCTGCTTCTGTTAGGTCCATAATATTTCTGTCATTTATTGTGCCCATCTTTGTATGAAATGTTCTTTTGGTATCTCTAATTTTCTTGAAGAGATCTCTGGTCTCTTTAAATTCTCTAAACTTTTTAGGTACAAAATTATTTTCAGGTTGAATATTTCCCTTTACCCTTAATAATAGTCTAAATTTAAGCATGACTTACCTCAATTTTTCTTAAAACTGAGAAAATTGTTTTAAGAAACAGAAAATATCAAATAATGGGAAAGAACCAGAATACTTATGCAAATAAGCATTTCAATTAATATAGTCTATATAAAAAAGAATACTTCATAGCCAGTAAGCAAAATATGTTATTTTCCTTCCCCCATTCTTTATAAACAAACTCATTTTCTTTTTCTGATAATAAAAGCTATGCATGGATATTGAAGACAATTTAGAAAGCAGAGTAAACAGAAAAGCATGAATTACCTACAATCCCATGATGACATATAGTGTGGTACTTTTAATATTTTTATAACCTCCTTGAATTAGGAAAAAACACTATTACTGTGTTTCTTTTTTGAACTTCTGTTGTGTATAATTTAATTCCCATTCTTTTTATTGCTATAAAACATATCCCTTCCACTTAAATCCTACGTGTGCAAAAAACTTGAAGTTTAAATTTTTTGTGTAGTTGGAGATAATTATTAAATACAAACCAAGATGCTTTTAAATAATTTTAAAATCTATGTCTGGAAGGAAGAAAAAAGGAAAGGACAATGGACAACCTCTCTTGTAATCCTTCTGGTCAAAATTATAATTAATTTTGAAGTCAGATTCACTCATGCCAATCATTCTATTATTTTAATAATGAGAAAATAGAAGTTCAGGGAGTTTATATGCTTGTTCAAGGTCACATGCTTTCTTAGTTCTCTTTTTTGCTGAATTTTCCAATGATACCTGCATTGGCCCCTCCATATTTATGTATAATTTACACAGATTCTGATCTTACTGACAGTGCATGTGAGTAGATTTTCCTGAAAATATGTCTTTTGTCTTTATAATGTATTTTTTTAGATTAACATTGTCAATATCCATTCTATTGTACCTTGACAATTTCATTTTCTTGGAATTTAGCATTGCCTTGTATGATCTAAAGCTGATGCGTGCATTTAGAATCATAATTTCGAGAACTATTCTGGGGACATTTATATTCAAGCAGTTTCTTTGTGAAATGCTTTCCTGGCATTGCTGGCTTTTGGCCAGGATTAGATGGCTTACTATGCATCAAAATTTAACAAACTCCCAGGCAAAGAGTCAGCATCTAAAATTGCTTCATTTTTGTCTGACGTTTTGCAACCCTATGGGCTGTAGACTCCCAGGCTCCTCTTTCCATGGGATTCAGGCAATAATACTAGAATGGGTTGCCATGCCCTCCTCCAGGGGATCTTCGCAACCCACAGATCCAACCCACATCTCTTACATCTCCTGCATTGTCAGGCAGGTTCTTTACCCCTAGTGCCACCTGGATAATTTTTAGGACTTAAGAATTAAGGAGAGACATCTAGATTTCAGAATAAAAGGATTATCCCTGAAAATTCAAATCAAAGGTAGGTCAACAGTCCTTGAGTCAAAAGTAGTTTGGAGGAATATTAAAGAAGGTGGTTGAGTGAAAGTTGCTGTTGAGCTCCTAGTGCTATCCAGGCATAAGTAGAACCTGAAGATCAGAAGAAATTAGCTTTCATGAGTAACTAGGAAATTCATTTTGGGGAGCTAAACCTTGAATGAGAGCAGAGTGGCTTCAAAATGGTAATACAGATTACTTGGTAACAGAGTGAGAGAAGGATGGGTTGAAAAGAGGTTGAAGTTTTGAGAAGGCCTGAGTAAAATTCTTGCCACTGGCTAAGGAAATTTGGTATTGGTTTTCCCTACAATTGTAACCCCAAAACAAAAACAAACTACCCTTAACAATACAGAAAACTAGCAACGATATCATTTTTTCTTCTAGGGCTTTTCCCTTTAAATATACTAAAATATAATGAATTTTATGAGCAAATTATGGATGACACATTTCAAAAATTACAGAATGACAAAAATTGCAACGCACACTAACATTTCAAGTTGTATATTTCAATTTTTTTTCTTAGAAAAACTCTTAAGTTTTACCCTATAGCATGAAAATATCTAGTGATTGTATATCATTCTACTCATTGAAATTCTTAGAGTCCAGGAATTTCTCTATTCAAACATCAGTATGCTGGGTGGCAAATACTAGATTGGGTGGACTTCTAGATAAGACCTTGCAGACCAAAGCTGGTCAATGTAGTCTGTGGAGCTAGATACCAATTAGTTTAGTGGAGACATTGGAAAGCATTGTCAAGTAGACATCTGTTAGCGCTCTACTTTTCTACTGTTCTGTTTCCACAGTTCTCCTCCTCAAATTTAACAGTGCTCTCTTTGGGCACCAGAGAGTCTCTCACTCCAATTTAAATTATGCTCACTCACTATAAAAGACAACCATGATGGAGAAGGATTTGTAAACTATGTCATAGAAGGAAGCGATAACCTCACTTTATGATGAGGAGCTTTAGGAGACACATGGAGCTGGGCTTCAGACAGCTGAGGGGATGACATACAGCACAGGGGACAGATGCATTTCCTTTTGACAGAAGGAAAAACCAAGATCGCGTGACTGGAAATTTAGTGACTTAGGGATTCAGACTTCTACCAATTTATATACATTTTGTACAAGTTGAGGGAAATTATTTCAGGGGAAATTATTGACCTATTGCAAATGAATTTAGTCATAAATTGGATTTCTAACGGACATTGTAGAGGAAAATTCTGTTCTAAATGGGAGTATTGAACTGAATATCAGTTCAGTCACTCAGTTGTGTCTGACTCTTCGCACGCCATGGACTGCAGCACGCCAGGGTTCCCTGTCCATCACCAACTCCTGGAGCTTGCTTAAACGCATGTCCATAGTGTCAGTGATGCCATCCAACCATCTCATCCTCTGTCGTCCCCTTCTCCTCCTGCCCTCAATCTTTTCCAGTATCAGGGTCTTTTCCAATGTGTCACCTCTTCACATCAGGTGGCCAAAGAATAGGAGTTTCAGCTTCAGCATCAGTCCTTCCGTGAACACCCTGGACTGATCTCCTTTAGGATGGACTGGTTGGATCTCCTTGTAGTTCAAAGGACTCTCAAGAGTCTTCTCCAACACCATAGTTCAAAAGCATCAATTCTTTGGCGCTCAGCTTTCTTTACAGTCCAACTGTCACATCCGTACATGACAACTGGAAAAAACATAGCTTTGACTATAGGGACCTTTTTTGGATAAAGTATTGTCTCTGCTTTTTAGTATGCTGACTAAGTTGGTTATAACTTTTCTTCCAAGGAGCATGTGTCTTTTAATTTCATGACTGCAGTCACCATCTGCAGTGATTTTGGAGCCCCCCAAAATCAAGTCTCAAACTGTTTCCATTGTTTCCCCATCTATTTGCCATGAAGAGATGGGACCGGATCCCATGATCTTAGTTTTCTGAATGTTGAGTTATAAGCCAACTTTTTCACTTTCTTCTTTCACTTTCATCAAGAGCCTCTTTAGTTCCTCTTTGCTTTCTGCCTTAAAGGTGGTGTCATCTGCATATCTGAGGTCATTGATATTTCTCCTGGCAATCTTGATTCTAGCTTGTGCTTCATCCAGCCTGGCATTTCGCATGATGTACTCTGCATATAAGTTCAATAAGTAGTGTGACAATATACAGACTTGAGGTACTCCTTTCCTGATTTATAATCAGTCTGTTTTTACATGTCCAGTTCTAACTGTTGCTTCTTGACCTGAAGACAGATTGAGAAATCTCCCTCCTGAGAAGGAGGCAGATCAGGTGGTCTGGTATTCCCATCTCTTTCAGAGTTTTCCACAGTTTATTATGATCCACACAGCCAAAAGCTTTGAACGTAATCAATAAAGGAAAAGTAGTTGTTTTTCTGTAACTCTCTTGCTTTTTTGATGATGCAGCAGATGTTGGCAATTTGATTAATGGTTCCTCTGCCTTTTCTAAATCCACCTTGAAAATCTGGAAGTACATGGTTCACATACTGTTGAAGTCTGGCTGGAGAATTTGGGCATTACTTTGCTAGCATATGAGATGATTGCAATTGTGCAGTAGTTTGAACTTCTTTGGCATTGCCTTCCTTTGGGATTGGAATGAAAACTGATCTTTTCCAGTCCTGTGGCCACTGCTGAGCTTTCCAAATTTGCTGGCATATTGAGTGCAGCATTTCACAACATCATCTTTCAGGATCTGAAATAGCTCAGCTGGAATTCCATCACCTCCACTAGCTTTGTTCGTAGTGATACTTCCTAAGGCCCACTTGACTTTGCATTCCAGGATGTCTGGCTCTAGGTGAATGATCACACCATTGTGATTATCTGGGTCATGAAGATCTTTGAATATCACTTGAAGCTTTTCCAATCCTAAGATTCTCTGAAAGCTGAATATCAGAAAGGATTTAGACGAGATTAAACTGTATTTTCCATGGTCCCAGTAAACAATTTGACAGCCCTAGGAATGAAACTAGAGAAAACTGTTGGTGAGACTGGCCTTGGGTAGAAATTGTTGTGACTGAGGAGGAAGGGCACGACATTATGTGACACTATAGTGAGCAGTGGTTAGAGACTGAGCTCAGAGTCAAGGCCCAATGGAAGGGGAGTGAAGCCAGAGACTGATGGGCTGAAGAATATTTTGAGGATTCTACTTCTTTCAGTTTAAATTGCCTTGAGCTTTTTGGAAAAAAATATGTTACTTGTTAAGTTGAAAATTAGTTAAGAATTGCTGTTGGCAGCACTGTACTGTTTCAAGAGGATTTTTATTACTGTAATGGGTGCAGGTGCATAGGAGTGTTCAGTGGGGTTTTCTGTAGCCACAGTAGTCTTGATGTGGGTACTGAATACTCCTCTCCCTGGTCTGGTTAAGGAAGGGTGACTCATCAAAGGATTTCTGCCCTAGCTTCCTTCAGCCCACACCGGTGGTTTTCATTTCCACCTCTTTGGATGCAGGCATCCTCTCAAGCTGGTAAAACTCTTTAGAGGAAACCTGCTCAGGTCTCTCCCTAGAAAACCCTCTGCACTTTCCTCTGTAAGGACTGTGGGAACCTTCTCGCACCCCTCTTGTGCTCTCTCAAAGCTGTAGGATAGCCACATATTCTGTCTGTGTTATGTATGCTGTACCGTAATGCTTAAATTTCCACAGCTATGGCACTTAACGTGAATCACAAAGTGTTTAGCACCTCAATGGAGGAGGAGGACATCCCAATAGTTATAAGAACTGACCTAAAATCATTTGGTTGTGTATCACAATTAGGTGTTTGATAATATGTAATGCAGCTACCAAAGAAATTTAAGGCAGTGGAAGTTGGCTACAGTCTATTATATTAAAATAAAATAAACTTTATGTTTCATATACAGTGATACATAAAACTAAGGTTTATTAGCCTAGAACACTTTCAATATTTCCCACTCCAGTATTTTTGCCTCGAGAATCCCATGGACAAAGGAGCCTGGTAGGCTACAGTCCATGGGATCACAGAGTTGGACACAACTGAGCAAATAACACACATTCTACAGACTCACTAAAAGTCCCCATTCTTCATTCAGTTAGTTGCTCTGACCATACCTTGAATGAAAAGTTCACAACAGCATGGCAGAAGTGGGGTTCTTTTATCCTTATAGTTAGCACCACATATTCAGAATTCCTTCTATTATCAATGACAAGGTAAATGGCAGACTAGGGAATCAACACTCAGGTTTTATCTCTAGAGGTGAAAGATAGGTAGATTCTTATAACTTCTTCATCCAAGGATGGAGAGTGTATCTCAAATATTCCATCAACTCATGTATCATAAATGTTGGCCTGTTTCACCAACAAGAGCCAATTTCTAAGACTTATATACTAAATACTAAAGTCGTAAGTTTCAGTTGTGAAGACCCATGTCTGATATACAGGGTGATAATTGCCAAAGTGTCAATAGTTCATAAACACAGGATAAAAGAAGTATTTATAATAGTAACCTCTAGAGTATGCACGTTTTTGATATGCTAGTCGACTGTTCTGGACTGTGCAGTCTGATTTAGGCAACTGCCTCTAGACTTTAAGTTTTAACCAACTGCTGGAAATACATTATCACACAGTCCATACTGAAGTATTCAGAAGTCCATTATAGTCACTGCTATCAATTTCAAACCTTACAAGTGGTTCTCTGGAGACTACTGTTTGAAGTTCAAGGTGCTCTTCCTGTGTTTTTCCCATCAGTGTAAGAGGAAGGGATGAAGTCCAGTTTCTGTTCTCACCCAGAAGACCTTGCTCTATTCCTCCATCTAGCCACTTGTCTATAGATGTTGGGGAGTGTAGGAGTGAAAAGTATTGCCATACAACTTTTGCTGGATTACAAATATATTACAGAGGGTAGTTGAAACCCACAGGGGAAATGGCACTTACATAGTAAAGCAATCACTAATTTTGTCTGTACTTGGAGCCATGCTTTTCTAGGACAGCTGTTTTCTGGCTCAGAATCTGGGTTTACTCTCAGAATCTTGGTTCTCAATGCAGTTTGTGTAGTGAAGGCTGTCCGTAGGATAAAGAAAGGAGAAAAAAGAAAAAAAAAAAAAAAAGAAAAAAAGAAACCCTCCACTCATCCCAACACTGTGGGAAATGCAAGAGCCCAGTTCCCCATTCCTCTTGCTAGAGTGAAGAATTTCTCTGTAAGATTTTGGGTACCCACTACATGATTGACAGTACTGCTGCTGCCCTAGCATTGCTGTTTTGAGGCTGAGGCTGGCCTCAGGGACGGCCCGGAGATTTAAAAAGAAAAAGAGGAAAAGGAGGGGATCTCTGTTTACCCATTAGCATGCAGAGGACTTCATTTCTAGTTGTCTGGCTCGAGATAGAGTGTTTATTTCTGGAGTTTCCACTGTTCATGCCTGTTGCAGTTCCAGGACTTGGCCCACTTTTGGGTGAAAACCTGGGGATAAATGAGGATTTATGCTTTTGGCCATTTTTCATGTTTTGATTTTTCTTCTGAGTTATTTTTCTACTATTTAATTTTCAGAGTTTTCAGGTAGTTGATTTTTATATTTTCTCAAAGTGTATGGTTGTAGTCTGTTAGCAGAGATAGTTCATACTAGGCTTACTCCATCTTGGTTGGTACTGGAAATAAGCACAATTTCTTCTAAAATGTTAATTGCTATATAGAACTGGTAGTGTAAACACTGGGAGTTGTTCCCCTCCACTTTTTTTTTTTTGTAATGTAGGTGACTGATTGAAGCATCTATTTTAAAGAGACATCCACTTCAAAGACAGGTCTCTCTCTCTTCTACCTCTGGAATACAGTAAATGCTGCCAGCCATAAGATGAGTGAAGAGCTGGGCAACCTCCCCCTACTTAGGCTTCTTAGTTTTAAAGAACTTGATTGATTTGGATAACTGCCATGTGGGCAACTTGTTTTTTCTCTTATAAATCTTTAAATTCCCACTCTTATTTCTTAAATTTACCACTGAAGAATGAACCCTTGAATTCCTTGGCCCATCCTTGACCCCAGTAAAAGCAGAACTCCAGGCTCCTATGCAGCATTTCAAACTTTCTTTCCATGACTCACAGAAGAATTGTAGCAGGGAAAGAAGAATTTAGGGTTAGGCAGGAAGTAAGAGTTTTCTTTCTGTGGTTCTTAGACTTTAAGTTGCTTCAGAGAACCTGACTCTAAGCCTAGGAATCTACAGCTTTAGCAACTATATCCTCATTATTCTGAAACAGATAACTCTAGAAGCAAACTGAATTCCACACTGCTTCTCTCACAGTGTGATAAAAGTTGACCATATGCTGAATTCTGTTTGAAGTTGAATTTTTTTGTTTTGTTTTGTTTTGTTTTGTGATGTTAACAGCATCACATCATGTCTCAGAGCACAAGAAATGACCCAAACAGCCTCTGCATTTGTGTTAGCCTTTCACATCAACTCTCTGTATTTTGTTTAATGGGAACCACATCTCCATAGGAAATGACAACCTTTTAGAGGTCACTCTTTTTGATTTGGGGGCAATATACCTTTTGCTCCTAATGTCACATCCATTGCTATTATTAGCAGTTTCTCAGTTCTTGTTGCTTACCCCTGTCACCAGCTTCATTCTGCTGTTGCAAGTGTTTGAGATTCTGATGTGATTTATCATCTCCTGCTATAAATTCACTATTCAGCTTTTGTTCTGGTTTAAAGGACAGAGCATAGATCAGGAGTCAGGAGACCTGTCTGGTGTCTCAGTCATGGTTAAGGTGACTTTTGTTCTTTGAGTCAACTGATACGAGCTGCTGTTTTACAAAATGACATTAGTAATCATTTCTAGAATTTTATTCTTTTGGTCTAGGGCTTCCCTGGTGGCTCTGACAGTAAGGAATCTGCCTGCAAACAAGAGACCCTGGATCGGGAAGATCCCCTGGAAAGGGAATGGCAACCCACTCCAATATTCTTACCTGGAGAAGTCAATGGACAGAAGAGCCTGGCGGGCTACAGTGCACGGGGTCTTAAATAGAGTCAGACACAATTGCTGCTAAGTCACTTCAGTCATGTCCGACTCTGTGCGACCCCATAGACTGCAGCCCAATGGCTCCCCCGTCCCTGGGATTCTCCAGGCAAGAACACTGGAGTGGGTTGCCATTTCCTTCTCCAATGCATGAAAGTAAAAAGTGAAAGGGAAGTCGCTCAGTCGTGTCGGACTCTTAGCGACCCCATGGACTGCAGCCTACCAGGCTCCTCCGTCCATGGGATTTTCCAGGCAAGAGTTCTGGAGTGGGATGCTAATTATTTTCTTTTAGTCTAATCTACCCTTAGGTGGCGCTAGTGGTCAAGAATCCAACTGCCAATACAGGAGACAAAAGACTCAAGTTCGATCCCTGGGTCCGGAATATCTCCTGGAGGAGGGAATGGCAGTCTACTCCAGTATTCTTACCTGGAGAATCCCAGAGTAGCCCTGGACAGAGGAGCCTGGTCAGCTGTGGTCCAAAGGGTGGTGAAGAGTTGGACATGACCGAAGCAACCTAGCACACCCTATTTTTATTCCTTTTTGTCTCTAGCCCTAAAGTTAGTTGGAATAAAAAGATCCTAATTATGATAATATACCAAAAGTACTTCCAAGATGTCACTATTTTGAGCACATTTGCTACTGGATGGTAAATGTAGCTTAATTTCTAGATCTAGGAATGCATCATTATGTTAGGATTCTTTTAAGGTTCAACAGCCAGGTGGCAAGATTGTTAAGAATTTTGCCAAGTGAAATTCTATTTTGAGGTCTATTATATTTAGTTTTCATGCCTTGAGGTTAATTAAGCCTCCTCTGAAGCTCTTTTCTAATACCTCCAAATTCTCCTGGCACCATAAATACAGCTGCTGAGACAGCCCACCTAAGCATAGCATATCATAAACTCCTGGCAGGAGGCACTATCCCCTCTCCCTGGCAGCCTTAGCAAACAGTGTGCTGTATGTGGTGCTCACCAAGCACCTGCAGGAAGGTTGCATTGATAAGCAGAATCCTTGTCCCCTATAATCTTTAGTTGACAGTGTGCCCCTAGGGCACTTAGGAAGCACTTGCAAGTTTGAGTCATCTCTGTTTTGCTGAAGGAACTCATTTTGAGAGCAATAAATATTCCATCCTTATCTCATGAAACAAAGATTCAAAATAGGGAAACGGAAACTTCAATGTCTGGGTAAAGGCAGACAAAACAATAGTAAACTACTTTTTCTCCCTTTTTAAATGGCACATATGAGTTTGAACATTGCAAAAGCAGTTAAGAAAATGGCTTGTAGGAAATCAGAGAAATTGTAATAGCTAGAGGGGAAAGCATTTGTTCTAGTTTATCAGTCTCACAAAACATTTTGAGATTTCCTTCATTTCACTTATTGGATTTTTAATATCAACTATTTTTCTTGAGAAATTCTTATATTGAAACTGTTATCAGGGTTTAGCTAAGATTTCACTGATAATAAGCTTAGACAATCCATTTTGGGGTTATTAGTATAATTATATAACATTGAATTTCAATTTTCTTTTGTGAGTGGTGATTCTTTGGCTTAGATGGTTATTTTTGAACAGCACAACAAGATAAAAGTTCTAAACTTGAGGAATCGCCAATGTATTTTAAGAAAAAATGCATTGGATGGATATTAGCTGATGATTCATTGATTCCAGAAATACCTAAATCTTGAAATATTCAGATATTAATAGAATTTTTTATTGGTCAAGTAAACTGTTCATTTGTCTTGCAAAATGAAGGAAAATTTAATAACTTAGGTGTGAACTAATATTTTAATGAAACAATATTGCCCAAGATTTCTACATATACAATGTATTGAAATTAGGATAGCTCTATCTGCTATTAATTTAAACAATAATTACCATGTACCATAGCACACAGCACCCTTCAAAAACTGAGTTTTACTATTGATATTTCGTCAGTGAAGAGCAACATATTAGGTTTGAAAATGTGGCACAGAACTTCTGGTTTCTAGCTTAGAGTATAATGAGCTTAGAGGTCCCTAATCTATCTTAATTGTTAGTTTGTCCTCAGCTGAACAAACTGAAAAATCATTCTTTTTGTTAGATCCAGAAGAAAAGTGAAGTCACAGAGCAAACTACAGTCCCTGGAGAGACAGTCACAACTTACTGGAGCATAAATTTGAGCAAAAACCTTTGCAGAAACAAGTGCTGGGGTAGACAAACTTGAACTATAGTTGCTACGTTGCTACAGGCACAGAGGGGACAAGTTTGAGAGTTAAAAACTCCAGGGAAACACAATCATAAGGTTCCTCTATTTCGCGATTTCTACCAGCAAGAGTTCAACTTGGTTTTCATAGTAAATTTTGAACGAAAATCTCCTGGTGCTTCTATAAGGAAGAGTGGAAAAGAACTATTCAGAAAAATATCATAACATTTTGCTTTTCTTTATAAGACCTGCTTTCAGGTGAAATTATTTTATCAGATCAAAAACAGGTAGGGTTTTATCAGAGACAACTTACCTGGGGAAAAGAAATATCCAATTCCAGCCCCCTCTAGCCTTTTAACTCCACCTTAAGAAGCAACTGTGAAATTCACAACTCAGGGCCAGAGATTCACCAAAAGTCTGAGACACAATCGTAAGACTACAGGGCATTTTCCCTCCCACCTTACCACTACATCCCTAAAGGTCTTTTACCAACTATGTCATGTCTATATTTCAACAGAAACTTATGAGGCGTACTAACAGAAAGAAATGCAGCTGGAAGAGGCTGAGCAAGCCGCAGAAATAGAGTTTGGCATGGCTTTGTGGACAAGATTGTGGAGGAGAAGGACTTGAACTCATCTCCTCTCATGAGCACACCAAAATCACAACTAACTGCTGAAGAAACATTGATAAAAATGACTCTAACCTACCAAAGATATATTCTACATCCAAAGAAAGAAAGAATAAACCAAAACAAGATGATAGAAGGGGCACATTCATGATATAACCAATCCCATACACCCTGGATGGGTGGCCCATAAGCTGCAGAAAATTATATTACAGGAATTCTCCCATTAAGGAGTGAGAGTTCTGAACCCTATGTCAGGCTCATCAGCCCGGGAGTGCGCACTGGGAGGAGGAACCCCTGGAGCACTTGGTTTTGGAGGCCAACAGAACTTGATCTTGGAATTCCATAGGACTGGGGAAACACTCTGCTCTTGGAGGGCACACACAAGGACTCATGCATACCAGGACCCAGGGCAAAAGCAGTGATTTTAAAGCCTGGACCATACCTGCCTGTTGATCTTGGAAGGTCTTCTGGGGAAAGGGCTGGCTGTGGCTCACTCTGGGGACACAGACACTGCTGGCAGAGGTATCAGGGAGCATTCACTGCTGTGAGTTCTTCTGGAGGCTGACATTTTGGCACCAAGAACTGGCTCCACCCAACAGCCTGTAGGCTCCAGGACTCAGGCCAAACAACCAATAGAGTGGGAACATAGCCCCATCCATAAGCAGACCTAAAGATTTCCTGAGCCCACGGCCACCACTAGACACAACCCTCAACACAGCTCTGCCCACCAGAGGATCAAGACAAGCTCCACCCACAAGTGGACAGGCACCGTCCCGTCCTACCAAGAAGCCTGCACAATTTTCTAGTTCAGCCTTACCCACTAGGGGGTAGACATAGGATGCAAGAAAATTATAATCATGCAGCCTGTGGAACTGAGTCCACAAATAAAAAAATTCAGACAAAATATGACAGCAGAGGAATGTGCTCCAAAATAAGAACAAGATATTAATAAAACCCCAGAAGAACAACTAAGGGAAGTTGGAAATGGCAACCTACCTGAGAAAGAATTCAAAGTAATGATGATGAACCAAGTTAGTTTATGAAGATGAACCAAGAACTTGGGAAAAGAATGGATGTGCAGAACAAGAAGTTACAAGAAGCTTTTAATGAACATAAAATATAAAGAATAACCAGAGCTGAAGAATATAATAACTGAAATTAAAAATACACTTGGAGTAATCAATAACAGAATAAATGAAGCTGAAGAACAGATAAGTGAACTAGAAAACAGAATGGTGGAAATCACTGCTATGAAAGAGAATAAAGAATAAAAATAAATGAGGACTGTTTAGAGACATCTGGGACAATATCAAACACACCGTTTGCTATAGAGTTCCCAGGAGGAAAAGAGAGAGATAAAAGGCCTGGGAAAGTATTTGAAGAGATAACATTAGCTGAATACTTTCTTAATATGGGAAGAAAACAGTCATCAAAGTATAGGAAGCTTGGAGAGTCACACATAGTATTAACTCAAGGAAGAATATGCTGAGATATATAGTACTCAAACTGACAATGATTGAAGATAAAAAGAAAATGCTGAAAGCATCAAGGGAAAAGAAACAAGTAGCATACAACAGAATCTCCATAAGGCTATCAACTGATTTTTAGCAGAAACTCTACAGGCCAGAAGGGAGTGTCACAAGGGATCAATACAAGAAGAAGATATTAATGTAACAACTGTAAACATATATGCATCAGCACAAGAGCAACTCAGTTTATTAGGCAAATATTAAATGAAATAAAAGGAGAAATTGACATTAACACAATAGTGCAGAACTTTAACATCCACTATGAGAAACGCTGGGCTGGAAGAAGCACAAGCTGGAATCAAAATTGCCGGGAGAAATATCAATAACCTCAGATATGCAGATGACACCACCCTTATGGCAGAAAGTGAAGAGGAACTAAAAAGCCTCTTGATGAAAGTGAAAGTGGAGAGTGAAAAAGTTGGCTTAAAGCTCAACATTCAGAAAACGAAGATCATGGCATCTGGTTCCATTACTTCATGGGAAATAGATGGGGAAACAGTGGAAACGGTGTCAGACTGTATTTTTTTGGGCTCCAAAATCATTGCAGATGGTGACTGCAGCCATGAAATCAAAAGACACTTACTCCTTGGAAGGACAGTTATGACCAACCTAGATAGCATATTCAAAAGCAGAGACATTACTTGGCCAACAAAAGTTCATCTAGTCAAGGCTATGGTTTTTCCTGTGGTCATGTATGGATGTGAGAGTTGGACTGTGAAGAAGGCTGAGTGCCGAAGAATTGATGCTTTTGAACTGTGGTGTTGGAGAAGACTCTTGAGAGTCCCTTGGACTGCAAGGAGATCCAACCAGTCCATTCTGAAGGAGATCAGCCCTGGGATTTCTTTGGAGGGAATGATGCTAAAGCTGAAAGTCCAGTACTTTGGCCACCTCATGTGAAGAGTTGACTTGTTGGAAAAGTCTTTGAAGCTGGGAGGGATTGGGGGCAGGAGGAGAAGGGGACGACAGAGGATGAGATGGCTAGATGGCATCACTGACTCAATGGACGTGAGTCTGAGTGAATTCTGGGAGTTGGTGAATTCCGGGAGTGAATTCCGGGAGGCCTGGAGTGCTGATATTCATGGGGTCGCAGAGTCGGACACGACTGAGCAACTGAACTGAACTGAACTGAACACTAACTGAGACAGAAAAATCAGTAAGAAACCACAGGCTTGGCATGACACATTAGGTCCAGTGGATTTAATCAATATTTATAGAGCATTCCATCTGAAAGCAGTTGGGTGCATATTCATTTCAAGTGCACATGGAACATTTTCCAGGATAGATTACATGGTGTACCACAGAGCAGGCTTTGATAAATTTAAAGAAAATTGAAATCATATCAAGCATATTTTCAGACCACAAAGCTATGAGATTAGAAATCAATTACAAGAAAAAAGTTGCAAAAAGCCACAGACACATGGAGGCTAAACAATATGCTACTAAACAGCCAATAGAGCTTTGAAGAAATCAAGGAAGAAATTGAAAAATGTCTAGAGACAAATGAAAATGAAAACGCTATGATCCAAAACCTATGGGATGCAGCAAAAGTACTTCTAAGAAGGAAGTTCATAGCAATACAGGCTTATATCAGACAGCAAGGTGAATCTCAAATAAACAACTTAAACTTAAATCTAAAGTAAGCAGAGAAAGAACAAACAAAATCCAAAGTTACTAAAAGGAAAGATATAAAAATCAGAGCATTATGAAATAGAGACTAAGAAAACAACAGAAAACATCAATGAAACTAAATGCTGATTCTTTGAAAATATAAACAAAAGTGATAAAACTTTAGCCAGATTCATCAAGAAAAAAAAAGGAGAGGACTCAAATCAATAAAATTAGAAATGAAAAAGAAGTTACAATGAAATACAATTCATTTAAATACACATAAATACAAAGATCACAGAAATACAAAGGACCGTTAAGAGACTTCTACAAGCAACTATACCAATAAAATAGACAATCTAGAAGAAAGAAACAAATTGTTTTAAAAAGTTCATTCTTCTTAGACTGAAGAAGTGTTTGAGGTTTAAAAAAAAAAATCTGTACTAATAAAAAAAAAAGAAAAAAAAAGATACATGGATCTCAAAAAAAAAAAAAAGAAGAAGAAGAGGGAAATAGGAAATATGAACAGATCAATTACCAATACTGACATTGAATCTGTAATGAAAAAAACTCTCCACTGACAAAAGTGCAGGACCAAGTGGCTTAACAAGTAAATTCCACCAAACATTTAGAAAAGAGTTAGCACGTATACTTCTCAAACTATTTGAAAAAATTACAGAGAAAGGAAAACCTTCTGACTGATTCTATTAAACCACCATCAGTTTGACACCAAAACAGACAAAGATACCACAAAAAAGAAAATTACAGGCCAATATTACTAATGAACATAGACACAAAATTTCTCAGCAAAACAGTAGCAAATCAAATTCAGTGGTACATTAAAAATGTCATACACCATGATCAAGTGGGATTTCTTCCAGGGATGCAAGGAATTTTTTGGTATCCACAAAACAATCAATGTGATGCACCACATTAACAAATTGAAGAATAAAAATGATATGATCATCTTAATAGATGCAGAAAAAGCTTTTGATAAAATTCAACAATCATTAATGATAAAAAGTCTCCAGAAGATACGCATAGAGGGAACCAACCTCAACACAGTAAAAGCATATATGACAAACCCACAGCTAGCACCACACTCAATGGTGAAAAACTGAAAGCATTCCTCTAAAATAAAAAATAAGACAAGGATGCCCACTCTAGACACTTCTATTCAACAGAGTTTTGGAAGTCCTAGCCACAGCGATCAAAGAAGGTAAAGAAAAAAGAATCCAAATTGGAAAAGGAATTCTGAAACTCTCACTGTTTATAGATGACATGAATAGAAATGACTATACACAGAAAATCTTAAAGATGCTATGAGAAAACTACTAGCATTCATTAGTGAATTTAGTAAAGTTGCAGAATACAAAATTAATAATGAGAAATCTGATGGAATCCTATACACTAACAATCAGTGTTAGTGAAGATCAGAAAGAGAAATGAAGTACAGAAAGAGAAATTAAGACAACAATCCCATTTCCCATCATATCAAAAATGACAAAATAACAAGCAATAAGTTACCTAAGAAGCAAAATACCTGTACTCTGAAGACTATAAGACACCAATGAAAGAAATCAGAGATGGCAAAATCAGATGGAAGTGTTCTTGGACTAGAAAAATCAATATTGTCAAAATGATTATACTACCCATAGCAATTTCCAGATTTAATGCAATCCTTTTTAAATTACCAATGGCATTTTTCACAGAACTAGAACAAAAAAGAAAAATTAAACTTTGTATTTAAAAAGAAAAACTAAGATCACGGCATCTGGTCCCATCACTTCATGGCAAATACAAAGGGAAAAAAGTGGAAACAGTGACAGATTTTATTTTGGGGGCTCCAAAATCCCTGTGTATGGTGACTGCAGCCTTGAAATTAAAAGATGCTTGCTCCTTGGAAGGAAAGCTATGACAAACCTAGAGAGCATATTAAAAACAGAGACATTACTTTGCTGACAAAGGTCTATATAGTCAAAGTTATGGTGCTTCCAGTTGTCATGTATAGATGACATGAAGAGTTGTACCTTAAAGAAGGCTGAGCCTTGAAGAATTGCTACTTTTGAATTGTGGTGCTGAAGAAGACTCTTGGTAGTCCCTTGGACTGCAAGGAGATCAAATCAGTCAATCCTAAAAGAAATCAACCCTAAATAATCATTGGAAGGACTGTTGCTGAAACTTAAGCTCCAATATTTTGGTCACTTGCAAACAGCTGACTCATTGGAAAAGATTCTGATGGTAAGAAAGACTGAAGGAAAAGGAGAAGGGGCTGACAGAGGTTGAGATGGTTAGAAAGCATCACTGACTAAATCAATATGAATCTGAGCAAACTCCAAGAGATAGTGGAGCCTGTTTCTACAGTCCATGTGGTTGTAAAGAGTTGAACAATAACAACAACATTAAACACAAAAGACCCTGAATAGCCAAAACAATCTTGAGAAGGAAGAACAAAGCTGCAGGAATCAGGTTCCTTGACTTCAGAGAATATTACAAAGCTGCTGCTGCTGCTGCTACTGCTAAGTCACTTCAGTCCTGTCCAACTCTGTGCGACCCCATAGACAGCAGCCCACCAGGCTCCCCCATCCCTGGGATTCTCCAGGCAAGAACACTGGAGTGGGTTGCCATTTCCTTCTCCAATGCATGAAAGTGAAAAGTGAAAGTGAAGTCGCTGGGTCGTGTCCGACTAGTAGCAACCCCATGGACTGCAGCCCACCAGGCTCCTCCGTCCATGGGATTTTCCAGGCAAGAGGACTGGAGTGGGGTGCCATTGCCTTCTCTGTATTACAAAGCAAGAGTAATCAAAACAGTGTGGTACTAGCACAAAACAGACATAGACCAGTAGAACAGGATAGAGAACCAGAAATAAACCTATTCACCTATGGCCAGTTAATCTACAACAAAGGAGGTAAGAATATACAATGGAGAAAAGACAGGTTCTTCAATAAGTGGTGCTGGGAAAACTGGACAGCGTCAGGTAAAAGAATGAAATTGGAACATCCTCCAACATCATACACAAAATAAACTCAAAATGGATTAAAAATCTAAATATAAGATTGGATACTATAAAACACTTAGAGGCAAACACAGGTAGAAAATAGTGGAAATGAAAGCAATAATATACAAGTGAAGCCTAACTAATCTTAAAAGCTCTTTACAGCAAAGAAAGTCATCAACAAAATGAAAATACACCCTACTAAATGGGAGAAAATCATGTTTGATAAGGAGTTAATCTCCAAATTATATAAGTAATTCACACAACTTTTTGTTTTTATTTAGCAAAAAACAAAAAGGCTGATTAAAAAATGATCTGAACATATGAACATACATTTTTCCAAAGAAGACATAAAAATGGCCAACAGGTACATGGAAAGGTACTAATGATAAGGGAAATGCAAATCAAAAGCATAATAAGGGCTTCCCTGGTGGCTCAGCTGGCAAAGAATCTGCCTGCAAATGCTGGAGACCTGGGTTCGATCTCTGGGTTGGGAAGATCCCATGGAGAAGGGAATGGCTACCCACTCCAGTATTCTGGCCTGGAGAATTTAATGGACTGCATACACCATGGGGTCGCAAAGAGTTGGACACAACTGAGCACCTTTCACTTTTCACTTTCAAGATATCGTATACCTAGTTAGAATGACTATCATGAAAAAGATGAGGTGAAAACTGTTGGTGAGGATGTGGAGAGAAGGTAACATTTGAGCACTACTGATGGGAATGAAGGTGCAGCTACCATGCAGAACACTATGGAGGCTACTCAAAAAATTAAAAATAGGACTACTATATGATCCAGCAATTCCACTTCTGGGCATTTATCTGAAGGAAGTAAAATCACTGTCTTGAAAAAAATTGGCATTACTGTGTTTACTGCAGTATTATTTAAAGAGTCAAGTCATGAAGATAACTTGTGTCCAATGAGGGTTGAATGGATAAAGAAAACATGACATGTATATACAAGTGAATATTACTTAGAATTAAAAAGGAAGGAAGTCTTGCCATTTATGACAACATGGATGGACCTTCAGGGCATTATGCTAAGTGAAAAAAAGTAGGATGAGAAAGACATCTGTATGATTTCACTTACATGTGAAACCTAAACAAAAATAATGCAAAAAGCAAACCAAACTAATGGGAAAAAGAACATGTGATTGTAGTTGCTGAAGGTGGGGGTCGGAAATAGGTGGGTGAAATGGGTGAACGTGATGAAACTGCTTCCAGTTATAAGATCAGTGTTTAGAGATGTAATGTACAGCATGGTGACTGCAGTTAATAACACTGTACTAAGTATTTTAAAGTTGCTAAGAGATGAGATCTTAAATGGTTTTCATCACATGGAAAAAAATTTATGACTATATGTGGTGATAGATGTTAGGTAAACACTATAGCAAACATTTCACAAAATATACATAAGTTAAATAATTTTGTTGTATACCTAAAACTAATACACTGTTATATATCAGTTAAAAAAATAAGTTGCCTCCGTGTGGTTGTACATAACTTTTGTTATGAAAATAGTCAAGGCTATGGTTTTTCCAGTAGTCATGCATGGATGTAAGAGTTGGACTGTGAAGAAGGCTGAGCGCTGAAGAATTGATGCTTTTGAACTGTGGTGTTGGAGAAGACTCTTGAGAGTCCCATGGACTGCAAGGAGATCCAACCAGTCCATCCTAAAGGAGATCAGTCCTGAGTGTTTTTTGGAAGGAAAGATGCTAAAGCTGAAACTCCAGTACTTTGCCCACCTCATACGAAGAGTTGACTCATTGCAAAAGACTCTGATACTGGGAGGGATTGGGGGCAGGAGGAGAAGGGGACAACAGAGGATGAGATGGCTGGACGGCATCACCAACTCGATGGATGTAAGTTTGAGTAGCCTCCGGGAGTTGGTGATGGACAGGGAGGCCTGGCGCGCTGCAATTCATGGGGTTGCAAAGAGTCGGACACAACTGAGCGACTGACCTGAACTGAACTGAACTATGAAAAAAGTGGATATAAGAACCAAAGGCATGCATATCAGTACATGTTAATGATAATTATTTGCATTTTCTGATGACATTATGTGGAATATTATTATTGGTATGCTTCCCTGGTGGCTCTGTGGTAAAGAATCTGCTTGCCAGTGCAGGAGACACAGGCTTGATCCCTGGGTTGGGAAGATCCCCTGAAGAAGGAAGTGGCAACCCACTCCAGTATTCTTACCTGGGAAATCCCACAGGCAGAGGAGGCTGGTGGGCTACAGTCTATGTGGTTGCAAGAAGTTGGACATAACTTAGCGACTGAGCATGATGACATTATGTGGAGTATCATTTCACGTGCTCACATATTATCTGTATATCTTCTTTGGTGAGGTGCCTGTTAAGGTCTTTTATCCAATTTTTTGATTGAATTATATATTTTCTTATTGCTGAGTTTTAAGAATTCTTTATATAGTTTGGATAAGTTCTTTTCCAGATATTTATTTTTGCCTTGCCTGCAACTTGTCTTTTAATTCTCTTGCAGAGCCAAAGTTTTAAATTTTAATATAGTTCAGCTTATTAATTATTTCTTTCATGGATTGTGTCTTTGGTGTAATTATTGCAATTTAAATCACAGACTATATATTTGCATCATGCTTTATTATGCTTTTTATGCACATCTTGAAACATAAATTAAAAACACAGAATAAAAATTTTATAATATTTCATTTACCTTAAGAAAAAGGTTATTGAACTTGACTGCTTTTTTCTGAAATAAGTATTCTTTCAGTTTGCAAACATGAACATTTTATTTCATGCATCATTTTAATAAAAACAGAAAAATTCTGGAGTGCTCAAGTTGTTATGCATTATTTAACTGTAATGAAAATTACAATGCAGAACTCAACATGCTATATTCTAGGTAATATTCTAGTTTTGTGACAATCACGTATAGAATCTCTTCAAAAAATATAAGTAACTATAAAGATATTTGTCATCTGTCACAAAAGCATATAAATCATATAAGTCATTAGCTTGGTTTCTTGTGTGTTTCCTTGAAACAGGCAAAAAACTTAACTGAATTGCTCCACACACTTTTAAAATTTGTCATTTTGACAAGTCTTTTTGAAAAATTATCTTGTAGTTTAAATACTTATTTCTTTTCCTGTTTTCATGGTTGAGATAATAGTTTTTGGTAACAACTTAGGGGACAATTCAGTTCAGTTCAATCGCTCAGTCATGTCCGACTCTTTGCAACCCCATGAACCACAGCATGCCAGGCCTCCTTGTCCATCACCAACTCCTGGAGTCCACCCAAACCCATGTCCATTGAGTCGGTGATGCCATCTAACCATCTCATCCTCTGTCGTCTCCTTCTCCTCCTGCCCTCAATCTTTCCCAGCATCAGGCTCTTTTCAAATGAGTCATCTCTTTGCATCAGGTAATGGCACCCCACTCCAGTACTGTTGCCTGGAAAATCCCATGGACAGAGGAGCCTGGTAGGCTGCAGTCCATGGGGTCACTGAGGGTCAGACACGACTAAGCGACTTCACTTTCACTTTTCACTTTTATGCATTGGAGAAGGAAATGGCAACCCACTCCAGTGTTCTTGCCTGGAGAATCCCAGGGACGAAGAAGCCTGGTGAGCTCCTGTCACACAGAGTCGGACACGACTGAAGTGACTTAGCAGCAGCTTCAGCATTAGTTCTTCCAATGAATATTCAGGACTGATTTCCTTCAGGATGGACTGGTTGGATCTCCTTGCAGTCCAAGGGACTCTCAAGAGTCTTCTCCAACACCACAGTTCAAAAGCATCAATCCTTCGGTGCTCAGCTTTCTTTATAATCCAACTCTCACATCCATATATGACCACTGGAAAAACCATAGCCTTGACCAGACAGAACTTTGTTGACAAAGTAATGTCTCTGCTTTTTAATGTGCTGTCCAGTTTGGTCATAACTTTCCTTCCAAGGAGAAAGCATCTTTTAATTTCATGGCTACAATCACCATCTGCAATGATTTTGGAGCCCAGAAAAACAAAGTCAGCCACCGTTTCCACTTTTTCCCCATCTATTTGCCATGAAGTGATGGGACTGGATGCCATGATCTTCGTTTTCTGAGTGTTGAGCTTTAAGCCAACTTTTTCACTCTCCATTTTCACTTTCATCAAGAGGCTCTTTAGTTCTTCCTCACTTTCTGCCATAAGGGTGGTGTCATCTGCATATCTGAGGTTATTGATATTTCTCCTGGCAATTTTGATTCTGGCTTGTGCTTCTTCCAGCCCAGCATTTCTCATGATGTACTCTGCATATAAGTTAAATAAGCAGGGTGACAATATACAGCCTTGACATACTCCTTAGGAAAATAAAATTTGACTGTGCTTTGTAAATGTTTAGCATCTTGTGAGAAGAATTAATACAGAACTCTGGCAACTTAAAACTGGGTACTGATTCTGATCAAGGCTTGTCTTGCAGAGTTTAAATTTTAAATTTTATTTGCCTTCTAAATAAGCATATATGTATATATACTATACACATAGTTTAGAGTACATCATACTCAAGATTATAATTCTCTGTAAAATTCTGGAATTAAACCAAAGCAAAGATAAGGGTAATACTTGGGACAAAAACATTTTCTGTATCACTCCAGTGTAACTGCTTTGGTGAAGATAACTGATGACCTTCACACTTGTGGGCCCAGTGGTTAGTCTATAGTCTTTATTTCTCTTGAGCTCTTCACAGTGTTTACATTCTCTATTCTTGAAACATTTTCTTTGTGTGAGGCATAGTATTCTCTGGGTTTATCTTCTGTCACACACACCAGATCTTTTCAGTATTTTCATTTTCTCTATTTTACTCTCTATCTATCTATTAATATCTATCATTTGCTTTATTCAAAATATACTGATTTAAATGTTAACCTCATCTGAAAAATATCTTCACAGTGATATTTAGACTGATATTTGACAAAAATCTGGATTATTTGGTCTAGCCAAGTTGACTTATAACATTAACCATCCAATACACTATATATGATATACTATATTCATTGGAAGGACTGATGCTGAAGCTGAAGCTCCAATACTTTGGCCCCCTGATGTGAAGAGCGAACTCATTGGAAAAGCCCCTGATGCTGGGAAAGATTGGAGGCAAAAGGAGAAAGGAGCGGCAGAGGGGAAAACGGTTAAATAGCATCACCGACTCAATGGACATGAATCTAAGCTGACTCTGGGAGACACTGAGCTTGGTGTGCTACAATCCATGGGGTTGCAAAGAGTCGGACATGACTTAGGAACTGAACAATAATGAACAACACTACATATCTGTGTACCTACCTCAGAACCCCCATCTCTGTCTCTGATAGGGGTTTTATTCCATAAATATTGGAGTCTTTCTTGAATCCTGTATTTCTCTCACACTGAACATCCACGGAGTACTTTGACTTTACTTTTATAGTATATTCTGCACAAAGTTATATATATATATATCTCGGAAAAGGCAATGGCACCCCATTCCAGTACTCTTGCCTGGAAAATCCCATGGACGGAGGAGCCTGGTAGGCTGCAGTCCATGGGGTCGCTAAGAGTCAGATACGACTGAGCGACTTCACTTTCACTTTTCACTTTCATGCATTGGATAAGGAAATGGCAACCCACTCCAGTATTCTTGCCTGGAGAATCCAGGGACGGGGGAGCTTGGTGGGCTGCCGTCTATGGGGTCGCACAGAGTCGGACATGACTGAAGTGACTTAGCAGTAGCAGTATATATATATATATATATATATATATATATAGTCATGAGTACCATCATCTCTTGTCTGGAAACTGTAATATCCTCTTAACTAGTCTCCTTGTTTCCTCTAAAACCTGTTTTGCAAACTGCAGCCACTGTGATTCTAAAGAAATGAAATATTATGTCCTTTTCAATCCTTTAAAATTGAAAATTTTGCCATGGGTACATTCTTGCTAGTCTGATCTCTAATAGCCTCTCTAGCCTTTCAAATTCTCCATCCCTGCAGGCCTCCTTGATATTCCTCATAAACACAAAGACATTCCTTGAAGAAACAAAGACACACCCTTCCCAGAGACTTTGCACCTGTTATTGCCAGCAGCTTGAACTCTCTTCCCCATGTGCTCCTGTGGTCTGCACCCTCAGCCCCTCAGGTCTTTGATGACCTGACCATCCCGTCTAAAGAGGTACTCCCTGCTAGTCACTGTCTCTTGACCTTCCTCATCTTTTTGATTTTGTGCCTCTCATCCTTTCATAGTTTACCAGCCATCATAGACCTGATTGATCTTTTCAACCTCTGAAATGCCTTTTAAAGTGAATGTTATACATAATGGAGTAACATTAACCCTAAAATCATGTAAGAGTTTACATTTTACCCCCCTCAAACTCTTATTTCTATCTGACATTATTTGATGTAATTTTGTGTTTATTTATTGTTGTCTTTCTGCCTCACTAGAATGCAAGCTCAGTGAAGTCAGACTTAATCTGCCTTTAATTCCCAGAGCCTATAATAGTGTCTGCACAGAGTACGTGTTCAGTAGTGAATAAGCAAGTCAAGTCTTACAGCAGTCAATAGACATTGATCCACTGCTGACCAGTCCACAGAGTAATAACCTCCTTTAAAAAATCAAAACCAAATTTTCTGATGGAAAGAGCCACTTTAAGGTGAAAAAAAATCTGTAAATAATCTTTTTTGTTAATTTGTGCAAGACATCTGTTCTGTACACTCTTTATTTACAAAGCCCAGTTATGGATGTTGCATAAAAAATTGAGAACATGTTTCAAAGCCATTCTCCCAAATGAAACATGTATAATATCATGTATGAAACGAGTTGCCAGTCCAGGTTCGATGCACGATACTGGATGCTTGGGGCTAGTGCACTGGGACGACCCAGAGGGATGGTATGGGGAGGGAGGAGGGAGGAGGGTTCAGGATGGGGAACACATGTATACCTGTGGCGGATTCATTTTGATATTTGGCAAAACTAATACAATTTTGTAAAGTTTAAAAATAAAATAAAATTTAAAAAAGTGAGAACAAAATTAAATAAGGAATTTATTGTGAATAAAGTATCTATGTATATAATTTTTGATAATGGAAAAATTTAGAATTCCAAATAAAACCTTTTATTTTGATTTTACTAAAGCTTTAAGCCAAGGATTTCTTTTCTAACCAAATATACTCTTTCCACACACTTCAGTTAATATGGTGTCCATCAGCCTGTAATTATGGGAGAGGCTCTGTTTCAGAGAGTTTGCTGTCATGGGAAGCTGAGAAATGAGAAGAACAGAGAAGATATAGGATGAAGGCATTAAAAAATATTATTGCTTTAGCATATTTTCATGCTGGTGGGAATGATAGAGGGGAAATCTACCTTGTGAGCACACTAAAATGTCATTTCCTATTTTAGGGATGTGTTCCCTGGTGGCTCAGATGGTAAAGAATCCACCTGTAATGCAGCAGACCTGGGTTTGATCCCTGGGTCAGGAATATCCCCTGTAGTAGGAAATGGCAACCCATTTCAGCATTCTTGCCTGGAAAATTCCATGGACAGAGGAGCCTGGCGGGCTATAGTCCATGGGGTCACAAAGAGTCAGGGAATACTGAGCAATTTTCACTTTCACTTTTTTCTTGGGCTATAAGACAGCCTTCTCCAGCCATTATGTCTCACTTTCTGTCTGCTCTTGTGAAACTGAAGGATCCTTAGGGACTGTTCTGTCTAGCTCCACATGTTTTACAGATAAGAAAGGCAAGATACAAAGGTGCCCATTCTGTCACCACTTTCCTTAGGCGGCCACTGTCGCTTCCTCACTGGCCTCCTCACGACTGCCCCTGAGTCATCCTCCACGTTGAAGCTGCATTTTCACAAACCACAGATCCTGTACTGCTCTGCCCTACCTCCAACCCCCTTGCATCTAGGGTCCTAACACTTTACACTCCAATGACCATATATTCCATTACTTTTAATTAGTACATGATTTGTAGGGCTTTTCTTTGTAAAAATAAACTTATAGATTAATTTGACACATGCTAACTTGGTTGGAAAAAGAAATACAATCTAATATCGTATGGTCCTCACTGGCTCTAAAAATCTGCTGTGCGTTAGAATCACTCAGGGAGCTCTTAAGAGTCCCAATGCCTGCTTGGCCTCAAAGTCCTCATCTGATATGGCCTCTGCCCAGTCTCTGTTCCCTGCCTCACCCAGCTCCCTGCACTTAGTCACTGGGGCCTCATTCTGTTCCTGGAACACACCATGCTCCCTCCTGCCTCAGGGCCTTTGCATTTTCTGGTTACCTCTGCCAGGATTTTTTCCCTCCTGGATTGTATACTTAGACCCTAGTGGCTCTTCAAAGAGATCTCATCACACTTTAGTTATCTTCCCTTCACCCAAGGTTTTACATGAAGACAATTTGCTATATGCTCTCTTAGGACTGTCGTGGGAATTCCCCAGTGGCTCAGTCAGTTCAGTTCAGTCGCAGAGTCGTGTCCGACTCTTTGCGACCCTGTGGACTGCAGCACGCCAGGCCTCCCTGTCCATCACCAACTCCCGGAGTTTACTCCAGCTCATGTCCATTGAGTCGGTGATGCCAGCCAACTCTCTGGGTTTGCTTTCTGATATATTTTCCTTCTCCCTATTGAAGCACACCCCAGACCTCACATCTTGAGGTGACTTCATCCCTGTCACTGATCTGAATGCTGCTGCATTCCAAAGAGGTCAATACCTTATTTGTGTGCATCTCCAGATGCCTCTTAACAGCACATCCTGCAAAGACAACAGACAAGGGCTCTTCCTTCTATAAGGACTCATTATCTACATTTAATTCAAGAGGGCTTAATGACCTTTATTTTAATCCCTTAATTAACTTTGTGCCTCTGGTATAAATCCAGGCTTTCTGGATCAGGGGGTGGAAGTCTCCTTGGATCCAGCCCTGCCCCTGCAGACTTGGCCAGAGCTTGTGTGCTGACACACCTGACAGTTTAGCAATGACAGGACAATGGTCTGGCGAGTCCAGGCCATTGATTTTGCAGTTGTTTTCCTTTCCTATCTCAGAATTTCCTGTAAGGAAGGGGTCCCCGACCTCTCGGATCTGAGGTGGAGCTGATGTAATGATAGAAATAAAGTGCACAATAAATGTAATGTTCTTCAGTCATTGAGAAACCATCCCAATACCCCAGTCCATGGAAAAATTGTCTTCCACAAAACCCATCCCTGGTGCCAAAAAGACTGGGGCCTGCTGCTATAAGGGATTAAAAGATGCTGGAGTTGTTCATGGCACTGTTTCATCTCTGACGTTTTCTGTTTCTCACAGATGAACAGAACAGGATCTGGAAATAGCTAGCTTTATTTTTATTACCTACCACAAAATAAGAAGGTGATATAAATGCGCAGACAGTGTTTATCAGTTCTGGTCATAAGGGAATGATCCACGTATTTTCTTGTACCCGAGGAATGTCACAGTTTATTCTTCACGTATTTCTACCCAAAGTCAGTACCCAGACTATAGCAGTCCTAAACTAGTAATCCTTCTGTTTTGTAAAGCTTCTTAATTTCTTTAATAGAAGTCTTCAATCTGACAGTAACTTTAAAGGCAGAAATAGATATAATTATATTCTTCCTAGGGGAGCCTAGTACAGTAAAACTTTGGTGCTTGAAGCAGGGAAAATTTCTATTAATTTTCTGCAAGCAAGAAACTTCTTTGATAACCTGTTAAAGTATACCTGTGGTGGATTCATTTTGATATTTGGCAAAACTAATACAATTTTGTAAAGTTTAAAAATAAAATAAAATTAAAAAAAAAAAAAAAGAATAAATGAGGCTTCCCAGGAGGCTCAGAGGTAAAGAATCTGTCTGCCAATGTAGGAGATATGGATTCAGTTCCTGGGTTAGGGAGATCCCCTGGAGAAGGAAATGGCAACCCACTCCAGTGTTCTAGCCTGGAGAATCCCATGGACAAAGAACCCTGGTGAGCTACAGTCCATGGGGTTGCAAAACAGCTGGACATGACTGAGCATGCACATACCTATATACACAAAAGAATAAAAACAAGATCCTGCTGTATAGCACAGGGAATTATATTCAATATTCTGTGATAAACCATAGTGAAAAAGAATATATATGTATATATACATATATATGCATAACTGAATAATTTTTATGTACAACAGAAATTAACAGCATTGTAAAGCAACTATATCTCAATAAAATTTTTAAAAGTATTTACTTCAAGTACCACATCATTAAATAAAACTTGTAAACCAGATAAGCCCAAATGAAAAATCAGAATCTGAATAATTCTAGTAGACAAATGTAAGCCTGTTATGTTCATTAACTGTTTTTTACTGCATGCACATGCTTATATTTATGAAAGCAATTTCCCGATTATTGTTTTACAGGTTTTACTGTTTATAACTGATATCCTATATTGTGAATATTTTTCACCTAGTTCTAAAACATCATTTTTAATAACTATGTAATATTTCAGTGTATGAGTATACTTATTTAAGTATCACTTTCAATAGATATTTAGTAGGCTCCTGACATTTTTGGTATTATTAGTAGCCCTCTGATAAACATTCTTACTGACAAATCTTTAACTGTGGACTTTTTTTTTTAAGAACAAATACCTCTGTTTGATGACCTTGGAGTGCCTTACCATTGACAATATGCATTTCAGTTTACAGCCCTACATGAAATTAATACTCACCATAACTGCTAGTGAGGACTAGGACTGATTCATATAGGAACTTGTTTCATTATCATATACCTTATATTTTTTTTCCTATCAGTCCAGTTCAGTTCAGTCACTCAGTCCTGTCTGACTCTTTGTGACCCCATGGACTGCAGCACACCAGGCCTCTCTGTTCATGACAAATTCCTGGAGTTTACTCAAACTCATGTCCAATGTGTCTGTGGTGCCATCCAACCTCCTCATCCTCTGTTTTCCCCTTCTCCTCCTGCCTTCAGTCTTTCCCAGCATCAGGGTCTTTTCAAATGAGTCATTTCTTCACATCAGGTGGCCAAAGTATTGGAGTTTCAGCCTCAACATCAGTCCCTCCAATGAATACCCAGGACTGATTGCCTTTAGGATAAACCGGTTGGATCTCCTTGCAGCCCAAGGGACTCTCAAGAGTCTTCTCCAACACCACAGTTCAAAAGCATCAATTCTTTGGTGTTCAGCTTTCTTTTTAGTCCAACTCTCACATCCATAAATGGCCACTGGAAAAACTATAGCCTTGACTAGACGGACCTTTGTTAGCAAAGTAATGTCTCTGCTTTTTAATATGCTGCCTAGGTTGGTCATAACTTTTCCTTCAAGGAGTAAGTGTCTTTTAATTTCATGGTTGCAATCACCATCTGCAATGATTTTGGAGACCAAAAAAATAAAGTCACCCACTGTTTCCACTGTTTCCCCATCTATTTCCCATGAAGAGATGGGACCAGATGCCATGATCTTAGTTTTCTGAATGTTGAGCTTTAAGCCAACTTTTTCACTCTCCTCTTTAACTTTCATCAAGAGGCTCTTTATTTCTTCTTCACTTTCTGCCATAAGGGTGGTGTCATCTGCATATCTGAGGTTATTGATATTTCTCCTGGCAATCTTGATTCCATCTTGTGCTTCATCCAGCCCAGCGTTTCTCATGATGTACTCTGCATATGAGTTAAATAAGTAGGGTGAGAATATACAGTCTTGATGTACTCCTTTTCCTCTTTGGAACCAGTCTGTTGTTCCATGGCCAGTTCTAACTGTTGCTTCCTGACCTGCATACAGATTACTCAGGAAGCAGATTAGGTGGTCTGGTATTCCTATCTCTTTAAGAATTTTCCAGTTTGTGATGATCCACACAGTCAAAGGCTTTGGCATAGGCAATAAAGCAGAAATAGATGTTTTTCTGGAACTCTCTTGTTGTTTTGATAATCCAACTGCTGCTACTGCTAAGTCCCTTCAGTCGTGTCCGACTCTGTGAGACCCCATAGACGGCAGCCCACCAGGCTCTGCCATCCCTGGGATTCTCCAGGCAAGAACACTGGACAGATGTTGGCAGTTTGCTCTCTGGTTCCTCTTCCTTTTTTTCTATAAAATATATAATAATGGAAAAACTCAGTAATTATAATTTTATGTGTATAACAACTGCTGTACAAATGTATAACAGAGTGAAATCACATAATTTATTGTCTTTTATCACTATGGCAGCATTAGGTAGAAGCCAGGTCTGTCTCCTTGATAATGAAACAGTTCCTAAGATTAGTTAGACTGATTTTTAAGAATTATTCTTAGCATAATGGCTGAACTCATGTTGAAGATGTTATTAATATATTTTTGTTGATATTATCTTTAATATGTTTTCTAGAATATATGATCCTGAGTTTTTCCCATCTTAAGGGATAACCCTCTGACCCTATTTTTCTCTCTAGCTACCACCTGTTGTTCAGTGGCTCAGTTGTGTCCAACTCATTACGACCCCATGGACTGCAGCATGCCAGGCTTCCCTATTCTTCACCATCTCCTGGAGATTGCACAAACTCATGTCCATTGAGTCAGTGATGCCATCCAACCATCTCATCTGCTGTCATCCCCTTCTCCTCCTCTCTTCAATCTTTCCAGCATCAAAGTGTTTAGTAATGAGTCAGTTCTTCCCATCAGGTGGCCAAAGTATTCAAGTTTCAGCTTCAGTGTTGGTCCTTCCAATGAATATTCAGCATTGATTTCTATTAGGATTGAATGATTTGATCTCCTTGCAGTCCAAGGGACTCTCAAGAGTCTTCTACAATACCACAGTTCAAAAGCAACAAATCTTTAGTGCTCAGCCTTCTTTTTGGTCCAACTTTCACATCCACACATACTGGATAAACCATAGCTTTGACTATATGGACTATATGGACTTCTGTTGGCAAAGAAAAGTTTCTGCTTTTTAATACACTGTCTAGATTTGTCATAGTTTTTCTTCCAAGGAGCATTTGTCTTTTAATTTCATGGCTGAAGTCACCATCTTCAGTGATTTTGGAACCCAAGAAAATAAAGTCTGTCACTGTGTCCATTGCTTCCCCATCTATTTGCCATGAAGTGATGGGACCAAATGCCATGATCTTAGTTTTTTGAATGTTGAGTTTTAAGCCAACTTTTTCACTCTCATCTTCACTTTCATCAAGAGGCTTTTTAGTTCCTCTTCACTTTCTGCCATAAGGTGGTGTCATCTGCATATCTGAGGTTATTAATATTTTTACTGGCAATGTTAATTCCGACTTGTGCTTCTTCCAGCCCAGCATTTTCCATGATGTATTCTGCATATAAATTAAATAAAGCAGGATGACAATATGCAGCCTTGACTTACTCTTTTCCTAATTTTGAACCAGTCTGTTGTTCCACGTTCAGTTCTAACTATTGCTTCTTGACCCGCAAACAGATTTCTCAGAAGGCAGGTAAGGTATTTGGTATTCCCATCTCTTGAAGAATTTTCTGCAGTTTGTTGTGATCCATACTGTCAAAGACTTTAGTGTGGTCAAAGAAGCAGGAGTAGATGTTTTTCTGCAAGTCTCTTGCTTTTTCTTTGATCCATCAGATGTTGGCAATTTGCTCTCTGGTTCCTCTGCCTCTTCTAAATCCAGCTTGAACATCTGGAAGTTCATGATTCATATACTGTTGAAGCTTAGCTTGGAGAATTTTGAGCATTACTTTGCTAGCATGTTAAATGAGTGCATGTGTGCAGTAATTTGAACATTCTTTGGCACTTCCTTTCTTTGGAATTGAAAGAAAACTGACCTTTTTCAGTCCTGTGGCCACTGCTGAATTTTCCAAATTTGCTGGTATATTAAGTGCAACACTTTAACACCATCATTGTTTAGGATTTGAAATAGCTCCGCTGGAATTCCATCACCTCCACTAGCTTTATTCATAGTGCAACCTTAGGGTTGTGTGAAGCACAGCTTATACAACTGGACCTAGTGGAACAGTCTACCTAATTGCCCTTGGGCTTTATCACTGTTAACCACATCTGTTACCATTCCCATGGTCTCATTATTTCACCCTTTTCTTTACGCTTTCCTCGTTATTGTTGTTTTCTGGGATTGGTCACTGGTCCACCCCTCATCTTATTCTACCTGTCCTCTCTGTAATATCACACTTGTCTACTACCTACACCTTTAGATATCCTTGTCTTTAGCTATTCCCATCTTTAGCTATATAGGGGAACAATCAGATAGGATGTCCCAGAGGTATAGCTAGAGTGCGAGGAGAAGTATATTAATCTGCTCTGGCTATAACAAAATGCAACAGACTGGAGGGCTTAATAAACAGAAACTAATTTCTCACATTCTGAAAGCTGGGAAATCTGAGATCAAGGTGCTGGCCAATTCAGTTCCTGATGAGAGTTCTCTCCCTGGCTTGCAGATAGCCACTTTCTTGGTGTGTCCTCATGGGTGGAGAGGGAGTGAACTTTTTGGGGTTTATTCTTATAAGCACACTAGTGCTATCATATTTCAAAACTTACCTTACAATCTCATTTAACCTTAACTATCTCTATCTCCAAATATGGTCACATTGGGAGTTAAGGCTTTAACATATGGATTTGGGGAAGGCACAATTAAGTATATAGCACAGGACAATGATCAAATTCTGGTTTCTGGAGAACATCTGGATCTCCCCAATGTTTCAGTTTTAACTCAGCTGCCTGCTGGTTGGGCTTCCCAGGTGGCACTCGTGGTAAAGAACTCACCTGCCAATGCAGGAGACATGAGACATGGGTTCGATCCCTGGGTCAGGAAGCTCCCCTGGGGGAGGTCATGGAAACTCATGCCAGAATTCTTGCCTAGAGAATCCCATGGACAGAGGAGTCTGGTAGGTTACAGTTCATAAGGTCGCAAAATGTTGGACACGACTGAAGTGACTTGGGACTCACACACACACACCTGCTGGTTACCTACACCTGGAAACACCCCAGGCATTTCACACTCATCTATCCTGAACTGAAAATAGCAATTGTCATTCTCCCAAGATCAACCCTGGCAGTTTTCTCTGACCCATTTCTCTCTTTTGACTCTATACTAAGTCCTGCTGATTCTATGTCCTACATGGTCTTTCAATGTCTTCTGTTCTAGTGTTTTTACCCCTGTCCTTGTTGGTGCCCTCATCATTTCTCCCCTAACCCAATGTAGCTGTTACTTTACTGGTTTCACATCCTCATCTCACCCCTGCCAGACTGATATGAAATGGTAGTTTCCCATCACTTACACTCTGAAGCTCAAGCTATGTCATGTAGCATTAAAGGCTCCCATTACCTTGTACCTCTGCCCTCTCTAGTGCAGTGGTTCACTGAAACATTTTGTGTGTAAAATAATCTTTTTTTTTGGAGCTTTTTTTTGAAGTGTAGACTCTCACTACCAATCTCCCAGGTCCTGATTTGATGGGGCTAGATGAGGACCTGAAGGGTCTGTAATTTTTTCAGGCTCACCAGACAATTCTGATGTACGCGACTCCTCCACATTTTGAGAAAACTATCTCGGACTTATAGATCACGTCTTTCTTTCTCACACTTTTTGCTCTAGAAACACATTCATCCTTGCATTTACCATCTTGCTGTTACCATTTATATGGCTGCAGTCACAATCTGCAGTGAATTTAGAGCCCAAGAGGAGGAAATCTTTCATTGCTTCCACCTTTTCCACTTCTATTTGCCATGAAATGATAGGACAGGATGCCATGATCTTAGTTTTTTTTTTAATATTGAGATTTAAGCTGGCTTTTTCACTTTCCTCCTTCAGCCTCGTCAAGAGGCTCTTTAGTTCCTCTTCACTTTCTGCCATTAGAGTGGTACCATCTGCATATCTGTTGTTGATATTTCTCCTGGAAATCTCCTGGGCTACCTCTAGGAGATGGTGAGGGATAGGGAAGCCTGGCATGCTGCAGTCCATGGGGGTCACAGAGTCAGATACAAACTGGTGACTGAACAGCAATAACAATTACCATTTATGTAGTAGTCTTCCTTCAGTGGGCTTTGATTAGACATGATTTGGGCCCAAAGTCAAAGTGAGAAATACAGTGCAGTGGTCCCTGACTGTGGCCCAGCAAGTATAGCCTCCATGAGAGTGGGCACACTTTTGGTTCCTTCTCAGGTCTCATGGCATAAAAGACATTGTGCTTATCAGAGTACAGTCAGAAAACCAGAAATAACACTCGGTGTTCCTAAGTAGAGGGACTGCTGTACAGAGGATGGATTACATAGATGTTGAAGGATAGAGAGTGAAAAAAAAAAACCCACCGAGGTAACCCAGACATTAGTGAAAGCAGGATGCAGCTACCTCTGTAAGTTGAGTCCACAGAAAATAACTGCAAAAGTGACTACAAATGTGGTTGGCAGACCCACGCCCCATATCACAGGTGTAGAACAGAACAGGAGGGCAGGAGTGGGAGCTGAGGCCAACGGGCACAATCCAGAGCACTCAGCCGCCGTGAGCACTTTACCACCTGGCCTGGACATTCTTGGTGACAACCAGTTTTAGGACACCTCCCTGAGACTCGTGGAAGGCCTTGGGGAGTCACGGCCACACTCAGGCGTCCTGAAGAGCACATGGAGTTTGCACTATTGGTTTCCTGACCTAGTGGTTCAAAAGTAAAAACCACCTTAAGCCTCATCCTATGACAATTTTGCCAGCCTTTGCATGCTGGTCAGTTGATGGTCTAAGAAGCTGATTCTATGAGGCTCCGAGAGCAAAGTGCGTCCTTATGATCTGTGTGTCCTCAAAACCGAGCACAGTAATGGTGTACAGTAATCCCTTAACGACATTTTAATGAATGGAGTTCACTGTATAGAGAAGCAAAGTAGGTACATGTGATTTTATATCAGTTTTATAATTTCTGACTCTGGGAAAATCATTTGCCTGACTGAAAGATTGATGGGTCCAGGTGGTACTGGGTGAAACTGCTTGTTATCTTCATGGCAGATAAGAGTCAGCAACAAAGAGAAAGAAGGTCAAGGAATGGGGAGAGGAAGGCTTGGGAAGCAGGCACCACTAGAATGAGGGTGAGAACTGCCCACCTGGCACTGAAACAGACAGAGCACCGAGAGTCAGGAGCAGATTCTCTCACTGCAGAAACTCTCCTGCCCACCCCACCAACGTCATGCTCAAAAGCATTTCTGTGTGTTACTGCTTCCCTTCTTTGAAATCCTTTCATTGAAATGTCTGGTTGTATTCCCATGCTAGGGGTTGAAGATGGATAGGCGAGTGGGCTGTAGAGAAAGGGGAGCCACCTTTGCTTTTTTTTTTTTTTTTTACCAGTTTCTGCCTCTCATATAACAAAAACAGAAAACCATATATGCTAACCTCTGTGGTAACACAAACAGAAAAACATACATGCTCTCTAATACATACGCCTGTGTGTGCTCAGTTGTGCGCCTGCTCAGTTGCTTCAGTCGTGTCTGATTCTTTGCAGCCCTGTGGACTCTAGCCCACTAGGCTTCTCTGTCCATGGCATTTTCCAGGCAAGAATACTGGAGTGGGTTGCCATGGCCTCCTCATGGGGATCTTCCTGACCCAGGAATATAACCCACATCTTCTGCATCTCCTGCATTGCAGGTGGATTCTTAACCCACTGAACCACCTGGGATCAGCCAAATCACCCCCAGCATCAATGAGGAGACAGCTCTTGAAGCCAGCTCACCCTCATATGCTCAGTGCATGTTTTCTATGGAAACTTTCCATGACTTCTCTGCTCTTCATTTATGACCACATTTTCCAAATGTATAGTGTCTACAAAAGGTATGAAGACTTTAGGACTTATGATAATAGTACTTAGTATTTATTGTTCAGTCTTGACAAGAAACAGATGGCATATTTAGCTAGGATTTTTAAAGTCATTTTTAATGAAGGAACAATTGTTATTTACAGAGGATTGGGGAGAATAAAGGGAACCAAGAACGGTGAATCTGGTACATCCCTGGACTAGAATACAGAAAGCCATCAGCCCCTGACATAAAGGGGAGTGAAGGCACAGTATTCCTGGGTGATCCACATCCAGAGGAGATGTTGTTCAGTCTGAGCTGTAGTCAGGGAAGGTTCCTGCAAAGGAAAGAAGCAGGAGAGACTCCCCTGGAATTCTCGTTCTTCTTTCATTGTCATCTCCTACAAGTGCTTCCTGTTGGCCAGAACACAGGTTTGGGAGTCTGGGTGATAACAGTCTTTACAGGTCAGCAGAGAAATGGGACAGAGAAGTACAGAGAAAGAGTTAGTGCAAATGGAAACTATGTCAGACGTTATGTGAAATGGGTATTATCTATCACCAACTTACAGATGAGGAAATGGAGGCAGAGAGAGCTGAAAGTCACAGGTGGTAGGTCACTGACATGGGTCTACAAGCCCCTGGAGGCCAAGCCCTTCTAGCTTAGTCAGCTGCTTCATGTGGCACATGGCCCCTGCTCTTAACCAGACTGTGCTTTCCTGAGAGTAGCAATCAGGGACAGATATAGTCGAGTTCAATGAAATGTCACTGATTTCATGTCATAATTTCAAAGAACAGTCTTTTTTTTTTTTTTTTTTTTTTACTGTTTAAGTCATTATCTTAAAAATTTTATTGAGGTATAATTGATATAAAATATTATATTAGTTTCAGATGTACAACACAATGATACAATATCTATATATACTTTGAAATGATTGCCATAATAAGTCTAGTCAACATCTGTCACCACACATATTAATAATTATAATTTTTTTCCTGAGATGAGGGCTATTAAGATCTACTTTCTTAGCCATCTACACAGGATTATTATTTTTTTATATTATAGGGGTCTGTGGTCTCTTATAACATTGTGGCTTATTTAATTTTTTTTTAATTGAAATGTAATTGATTTACAATGTTGTGCTTCAGGTGTACAACACAGTATTCAGTCATACACACACATATATGTATATATACATGTATATCTTTTTCTGATTTCTTCAGGTTATGTTATTACAAGATTTTGAAACAGTTTCCTGTGCTATACAGTAAGTCCTTTTTGCTCATCTATTATGTATATAGCAGTGTGTATATGTTCATCCCAAATTCTACTTTATCTTTCCTCACCCCACTGTTGATGGCATCACCAACTCAATGGACATGCGTTTGAGCAAACTCTGGGAGCTGGTGAAGGACAGGGAAGCCTGGTGTACTGCAGTCCATGGAGTAGCAAAGTCGGACACAACTGAGTGACTGAACAATATGAACAACAGTATACCCCACCACTATACTCTTTGGTAACCATGTTTGTTTTCTGTTTATGAGTCTATTTCTTTTTTGTAAATAAGTCCACTTGTGCCATTTTTAAGATTCTACTTATAAGTATTAATAATATCACATGATTTTTGTTTTTGACTTACTTCACTTAACGTGATAATATCTATGTCCATCTGTGTTGCTGTAAATGGCACTATTTCATTCATTTTGATGCCTTGGTAATATTCATATATATATATATATATATACACACACACACACACACACACACATATACATACCACATCTTTATCCATTCATCTTTTGGTGGGCATTTAGGTTTCCATCGTGTGTTGGCTATTGTAAGTAGTATTGTTATGAACATTGAGGTGCATGTATCTTTTCAAATTAGAGCTTTCTCCAGACATATGCCCAGCAGTGGGATTGTTGAATCATCAGTTCAGTTCAGTCGCTCAGTTGTGTCCGACTCTTTGTGACCCCATGAACTGCAGCACGCCAGGCCTCCCTGTCCGTCACCAACTCCTGGAGTTCACCCAGACTCACGTCCATCGAGTCAGTGATGCCATCCACCCATCTCATCCTCTGTTGTCCCCTTCTCCTCCTGCCCCCAATTCCTCCCAGCATCAGAGTCTTTTCCAATGAATTAACTCTTCGCATGAGGTGGCCAAAGTACTGGAGCATATGAGGACCTCCATACTGTTCTCCATAGTGGCTGTACCAATTTACATTCCCACTAACACTGCAGGAGGCTTCCTTTTCCTCCACATGCCCTGCAGCATTTATTATTTGTAGACTTTTTGATAATGACCATTCTGATTGGAATGAAGTGATACTTCATTTTAGTTTTGATGTGCATTTTTCTAACAATTAGTGAGGTTGAACACTTTTCCCTGTGAAAGTCAGCCATCTGTATGTCTTCTTTGGTATCTTTATTTTGTAAGGGGAAATTCATACCTTTTGACCCCCTTGAGGGAGGCTTAAAGGGAGGGAATATATATATATACACACACACACATATATAAATATATATGTATATATACTGCTGCTGCTAAGTCGCTTCAGTCGTGTCTGACTCTGTGTGACCCCATCGACGGCAGCCCACCAGGCTCCCTTGTCCCTGGGATTCCCCAGGCAAGAACACTGCAGTGGGTTGTCATTTCCTTCTCTAATGCATGAAAGTGAAGAGTGTAAGTGAAGTCGCTCAGTCGTGTCCGACTCTTAGCAACCCCATGGACTGCAGCCCACCAGGCTCCTCCGTCCATGGGGTTTTCCAGGCAAGAGTACTGGAGTCGGTTGCCATTGCCTTCTCTGATGTGTATATATATATATATATATATACATATGGCTAATTCATGCTGTTGTGCAGCAGGAAAACGAACACAGGATTGTAAAGCAATTATCCTCCAATTTAAAAATATTCGTAAAATTGCTATGAGAATCAGAAGAAATTATGAGATTGTTTTAGTAATTTGGAGATTCTCTTCTAGCTCTCAGAGTATATAACATGGATCTAAATGCACTTTATATTCTGTAAAGAACTAATCAAATGTAAAGGCTTATGGGATAAAATGAGACGCTGCAGTATGGAAACCATTACAATGTTCTGTCTGAGATTTTTAATGAAAGAAGCTTTATTTTAATTTCAAGATAAAAGTAGAGGAGTTAAATGTATGAGAGCAAGTATTTAGAAGGATGTTAGAGTTTATTCAACAGGGATTTTTGTCATAGCCTTTTTCCCAACTCCACATATTAACTTCATATGAAGCTACTCTTTGGATTTTGTACACTTGACACGTTGAAGAATCTGAGAAGGCAGAAAGGATGCCTTGTGCCTTGCAGGCAGGCAGTGATTAACTGTTACACTGTGTCCTGGGGAAGCTACACGTAGCCCTGCAGTCACAGCCCATACTGCACTCAGGAGGTGGGAAAGTGGTTCTTCAGTTGCCAGAGAAAGCAAAAAGGCTGCCAATTCTGCTGTATTAAGTAACAAAACAAAGGAAGCAGAAGCATTTCAAAAGACTGATTTCTAACGTTATGTTCTTATTTTGAAAAATGATTTTGGGGGCTATAGGTTTACCTAGACTATGAGAACTGAAAAGTCTGAATGGTACTGGCAGGTGACAGAGGGGAGGATTCAGGCACTTGCTCTGTATTATCTGGCGATTTTGTTTTCAGGGAGAAAGCTGGAGATGGAAAGCCAACAGTGGGGAAGTGACCCTCCAGAAAACTCTCATGTAAAGAGAAGCCTAAAAAATAATCTCTTATAGATTGGAAGCCTGACCTATGAACGTGTTCACTGTTTGACTTCATTCAATATATCAAGTGAACTTAGTCCAAAATCCTTTACAGTGGAAATCCACTTTAGCAGACATGAACAGGTTATTGTGTGTGGAGGAGAGATTAAAATGAAAAGAATCACAGTGTGTGCAAAGAAATGGTGGGAAATAGTGGGAACGGTGAGGGAAAGGGTTAAGAACAACTGGGGAAGGGCAGATTGCGATTTCAACTATTTGTTGGGCTTTAATCAGAAAGAAGAAACCCATGCTAGAGAGAGGAGCAGGGACAACAGCATTGAACTCAGACTTATAGGAGTTTATATCCAGCACCAAGTGGCTGGGCAGTCCTGGCAAAGTTACTTCCTTTCTGATGTTCAACATCCCTTTGTGTAAATGGGAATCATTATGGATGAAATGATTTAATGAAACAACATATGTAGTTTTCTTAGATAACCCTCATTAAAACGTAAAATAGTTTCATTTATTGTTTTTTTTTTTCCTCAGTGGAGGATAGAATTAAGTGGACAGATGGAATTTACAGGGGGTTTTGGTTCAATATAAAGAACAATGTGGAGAACAAGACAGCGGAGGAGTAGGTGGATGTGGAGTACATCTCTCTCCATGGATACATCAGGAATAGACCTTCAGACACAGAAGTTCATGCAGAACACCAGCTGACAGCAGACACGAGTACCTGACCAGTGGAAAAGAATATATAGAACCACGCAAAACTTGGTAGGATGAAGGAACTAGGGGAAAACCAGGAGTGTTAGCAGGACTGGACCTTCCCTCGGCAGGTAGGGGAACTGAGGCAGGGGTCTGATCCCCACATCAGGGGAATTGTCTGAGACAGAGGAGAAACATTTAAGGCTGAGAATGAAACAGCTGATCTGTGGCAACATAAATGGAATGAGAATCAGACAGTCCTTGCCGCAGCCATACATATGGTGGGCAGGAACGCAGGCCTCCTGGAAGGGGCAGCGGCTGGGAGCAAGAGTTTAGAGATTGTGGCACAATCCCAGTGCAAGGGCTGCTGTTGACTGTGGCGAGATGGATCTAGGGGATGTGAGGGAGGAGATCATGGTGGGAAATGCCTGTGGAGGAAAGCCAGGCAGCCGTGGAAGATACAATACTGCTGAGTCATGCACAGGGGGTGGAGCCATCAACTGCCGCCTCCATCGCCCCCACGCCAGCATCCGCAGCTCAACAGTATAGTCTGGCCCATCAAGGACCTGATGGATGGAACAACAGAGTAAGACCCCATTCAAGGTCCCCCTTTAAGTGCCTGATGCACCAATCTACAGAGTAGGACTGCAGCCAGGGGGTGTCCCTCTATGTGCCTGATGCATGGAACAACAGAGAAGGACCCCAAGAAAGGGAGCCCTATAAGTGCCTGAATGGGCAGAGCTGTGGAGGAAAACTAGCCAAAGAGGCCTTCTGATCACCTGTAACCAGAGGCTCAAAAAAAAAAAAAAAAAAAAAGACTCTGATAGGGCCATAACTCCTGCGGCTGAGGCAGTCTCTGTCCCTGCACACTTGGAGGCATCGGGGTCTCCACGACCCAAGCAGCTGTGCCATCTTCACTGTCAATCTTCACTGGAGCAGGGCTGCTACAGGCAAAAAAAAAAAGTCTTGCATTTATGCAAAACAGGGTTGCTTCAGTTGTGTCCAACTCTCTGTGACCCTGACGACTGTGGCTGGCCAGGCATCTCTGTCAGCGGAGTTCTCCAGGCAAGAATACTGGAGTGGGTTGCCATACCCTTCCTAGAGCACTATATTTCCTGCTGCCCTAGCTGCCAACTCCCCTGAGTACCTGGCGCTGCCAGAACCCCTGTGACCCAAATAGCTGCACCACTTCCACACATGTCCCTCACTGGGGAAGACCCGGGGCTTCCAGGGCAGCCTCAGGAGCAAACCCCAGTGGACGACCCACAAGCAGCTGTGGAAATAAAACCACAATTGAAACCCAGGGGCAGGGTGGCTAAGGAAGAAGACCCAAAACCTTCCCACCAGCTGTACAAACTGCAAATTAATCCACATGATAAACTAAGCAGGCTCTGTGTCTATGGGATATACAAAAGCCATTGAGAGTTCCCACAAAAGAAAACACACTAACTCTTATAGCTGTGGGCATTGGAGGCAGGAACACACAGGAGTAGGACCAGACTAGAGTCTGAGCAGTCCCCACATCAGGTCTAGAGATCAGTACAGTGTTGGAGAGCATCCTAGGGAGGTAAGGTGGACTGTGATTCCCTTTGCGGGAAAGGACTCTTACAGCAGTAACTCAAGAGAAACGTTTATTATTGTTATTTTATAACTTGTTTTGTAGATTCGTTTGGATTCCTCCCCCCCGCCCCCCTCTGTTGTAGTTGTTGATTTTTAAAGTGCACATGGAACATTCTCCAGGATAGACCACACCTTGGGTCACAAATCAAACCTAAGTAAATTGAAACTGTATCAAGCATTTTCTCCAACCTCAATGCTATGAGACAAGATATCAATTACAAGAGAAAAAAAAAAAAACAAAACTGCAAGAAATGCAAACACATGGAGATTAAACAACACGTTTCTAAATAACCAATAGGTTATTGAAGAAATAAAAAGGGAAGTCAAAAAATTTCTAGAAACAAATGACAACAAAAACACGACTGCACTGCGGGGGTCCAGCCCCGGTGGATCCAGGGAATTCGAAGCGGGGACGGCGTCAGCGAGGATCAGGAAACAATTGCTTAATTAAATATTAATTAGAGATATAAAGAGTAATAGAAAAAGGGTAGCTCAGTGAGGAAATTTAGTGGAGAAAAGAGGCTGAATAATTCAGCCAGAAGGTGAGAGAAAGAAGGACATGGGGAGACCAAGCTTCGGTGAACAAGGCCCGCACTTTATTTTCCAAAGTAGTTTTTATACCTTAAGTTATGCATAGAGGATAATGGGGGAAGGGGTAGAGTCATGCAGTAAGCCAGACTTTCTTCCTGCAAACTTATCATATGCAAAAGTTTAGGTGATTTGCATCATCTTCTGGCCCGGAGGCCTGTTAACATTTTAAGACCCTTTCTTCAGAAAACTTACTTTTCTCTAAAGGTGATTAGTCAGGCGCCACCCTCCAAAAGCATTAGATAAAGTTGCATTCCTATAGGACAAAGGTGTGGTGGGCTATAACAAGAAAAAGAATTAACTCAAGGGTCCAAGGTTACAAACATTAAAGCTACTACTTACACCAATTATATTAATCAATACACTGCCAGGGACACAGCAGGTAAGGGATATGGAGACTTAGCAGCAAACATTGGCCCAACAAGTGAAAAACCCTTCACCAATACAATTTCTAATCAATCTTTTAACTGCTCAAAGGAATCTGTATTTAGACAGTTTAGAACATCTCATGCCTCTCACAGTTGGGAGGCTCTGAACAATCACATGTGGCCGGAAAAACCTATTCAGGCAGGCTAGAGGACTTCCAAAGGAGTTTGTAGGTTGAAACACTATCACACCCAGGAACTTTATTAACTGGAGCTGTAAGTTAACTCTTTTTTCAGAGAGGTAGTGGTAGACAGACCCCCATAAAGTCAGGGGTGTAGGTGAGAGTACAAAGCAGAAAGTAGGCAGACTCTGGTTTTGGGGGTAGATGCTCGAGAATTTCCAGGGGGACTCCTGAGGCTCGATCCCGCCTTTGCGTGTGCCGAGCCTCCTTCCTCATGACCTTTGCTACGGGCGGAGCTCCTCACGCCGGCTCCGGGCAATGACAACTCAAAACCTATGGGATGCGGCAAAAGCAGTTCTGCTGCTGCTGCTAAGTCACTTCAATTGTGTCCGACTTTGTGCGACCCCATAGACGGCAGCCCACCAGGCTCCTCCACCCCTGGGATTCTCCAGGCAAGAACACTGGAGTGGGTTGCCATTTCCTTCTCCAATGCATGAAAGTGAAAAGTGAAAGTGAAGTCGCTCAGTCGTGTCCGACTCTTCTGACCCCATGGACCGTAGCGTACCAGGCCCCTCCATCCACGGGATTTTCCAGGCAAGAGTACTGGAGTGGGGTGCCATGTCCTTCTCCAGTGACTCTACTATTAGGTACCATTTTAGAGTGGTGAAAAGACATTTGGTATTTTGTTTTTGAGGACAGCTTATTGATGTTAATTAACCCCATTTGTGTCTCCCAGGCTTGGGTAGGGGTAATTTGTTCAGTTATACAACTACATGAGAAAAAGAGCATAGGTGAGGAAATTGTGTGCCATGATTCATTAAAAAAGTTAGGAAAGCATCAAAGATGAGTCACATTTTGAGATATGTCTACATAACCTGCCAGTAGGCAAGATGCGATAAACTGCTTAGCCTTCATCAGGTAAAGTTTTCATAACTAACCTTTGGTGCATCTTCTACTAACAATTAAACCCTTGATGTGAACCAAGGAAAGTAACAGCCAGAAAAAAAGCAGAAAAACTGATGAGAAAGTGGAATTAAATATATTTTTGTTGAGAAATATACTTTGGAGCTTTGAAATCAGAAGGGGAGATTGTCAAGTACTGAAAAACCAGATATTTTTTGTCTTAAAAAGCAAATTAAGTTCAAGCAATTTAATTATATATATTTGAACTTAAGAGTATTTTTCCAGGGTGGAGAAGAAACCAGGAAAGTCTTCATGATACAAAGTATGTTAGAGTTTCAGTTTAGTTTGCTTTGTTTTATCAGTTTACAAAATAAGGAAAGGTAAGTACTACATTTTTAATCTTTTGTTTTGACTTATTAGAATACATTCTTGTGTATTCCACACAAGGTGCCAAGAACACAATGAACTTTGATATATGTATTCGAAATTCTATCAGTTTTCTGGCCAGTGACTTTGTCAAGGCAGGTATAAGGCAGTATTTACAACCAGAATGGGGACTTAGTTCTTGTGATTAATTGCACTCAAACTTCTCTTTCCTCAAGGATAGAGAAACAAAGAGAGAGGAAGTACAACTTAGAATGACTATTTTCCCAGGAAGTGATATAATATAAACCTTTGGAAATTTAGAAATTTGAGAAACAAGTACTCCACAGTCTTAGTATTTTGTTTAAATAAATAATCCAGTTTATTGTAGAGGATATCTTTGGCTAAAATAATGAACCATTGCTCATTATAAAAAAAAAAAAAACATAAAAAAGAAATGACATCTGGATTGCTGTAAGAATGAGTTATTAACTTGGCTCTATTAAATAAAACAGAGATTCTAAGATCTAACCTTTGAGGTTTGAAGACAGCTTCCTTCCCCCAACACATGCTCCATCTCAGCAGTCACCTCTCACCTGGAGGGTGTGTCAGGAAGCCCTAAGTCATTCAGTTATGTATGCCTATCTTGTGGTAATGAGCTTCAACTAGAGAATACATGGGCTGCCAGCCAGCACCTGGTGGTTAGGAATTTGCCGCTTGAGCTGGAATGAAACTTGGGCCATGATTCTGCAACTCATTCTTTCTCATTTTTGAGAGATTCGGAGGGAAGAGTGACAACAGAGGAAAACCTCAGCAAGGAGTCAAGGAAACCCCATCTTCCATTAGCTTCTGTCAGTCTTGTGCAGCTCAAACTTAAGAAGCTAAGTTGTCCTAAATAGTGAGGCATTTCTGACCACATCATGCCCATTGGAAAGGGCAAATGTTGTTACTGAAAGAGCAGAGGGAGTGGCAGATCCCTGTCCTGTCAACATAGAATAATGGCTGGACCCGAACCCTGGCAAGCTGAGTGATGACCTGCTGTCTTCCTATGGAGTGCAGGGCAGCAGTTTTTTGTGGAGAGGGACTTGGGTCCAGAGAATATAGGTTTGAAGAAACTCCTCATCAAGGGACACACTTGGTAATACTTGAAGAACTGAAGTGCTGTGGTCCATTGTGAGACTATGGGTTACTGCTACTTTTCTCTGTTGTGTGGCAGTATAAGGTGCTCTGTTTCCTTTTACCTTTTTGTTTCCTCTCTTCCTAATTTTTGATAGAAAGGGTAATTTTAGCATAATTCTGTATTGGAATTACTATGAAAGACAATATCAATAAGAGATGATTTTTTACTTGTTGATTGAGGCTAGGGAGCATGGTTTCCTGTGGACTGGAATCTGACCCTATAAAAACAGCAAAAATAGTATTTTGCACCAGGAGTGTTGGTGATTAACTACCATTTTTATGTGGTAATGTGGCATACCTGGCTGCCTCTCAGATGTTGCAGTGTGTTAGGGGAAGTTACAGAAAATTTTCCTCTTCTTCTCCCCTCCCATGAAGCTCTCCTCTGCTATTGTGTTTTGCATTCTGAGGAAAGGGTATCTGTGTCCTGTGATGTCTGCTGCTGCTAAGTCGCTTCAGTTGTGTCTGACTCTGCGTGACCCCATAGATGGCAGCCCACCAGGCTCCCCCGTCCCTGGGATTCTCCAGGCAAGAACACTGGAGTAGGTTGCCATTTCCTTCTCCAGTGCATGAACGTGAAAAGTGAAAGTGAAGTCACTCAGTTGTGTCCAACTCTTAGCGACCCCATGGACTGCAGCCTACCAGGCTCCTCCGTCCATGGGATTTTCCAGGCAAGAGGACTGGGGAGGGTTGCCATTGCCTTCTCCACCTGTGATGTCTAAAGGGGGATTTTCCTGTGCTCTGGAATAGAAGTGGTAATAAAAAGAATCATGATGTCCATGAATAACTCAGGCCTTCTGTGAGATAACTATTTCTGACACATATTTCAATATAATTTAAATTATGTTGACAGTCAAGATTTGTTTTAATAATAGTATTTGAACATTAAAGGAAAGAAGTTATACCACATAAACAAAGGCAGCACAAATATAATACATTTCAACTTAATACCACTGAATCTTCAAAGTCATATTTTCACAAGTTCTTCATCAATTAAATTTTCACCTACTTCCCAAATTAGGACTGGTCTAACACACAGTTTTCAAATAGAATCCCTTTACCTTCCTAGATAAAACCATTCCATTCTTCTGAGGCTAAGTGCTTGCATGTCTTCCTCAGGTGTCTGCTTGTAGTGAATTACTATTTTACTGTCCATTCAACCATGAGAGGGCTCCCTGCAGGCACACAGTGTCTGCACAGGGCCAGTTTTGAAATCACATCTGCTGAGGGTTGAGAAGTGAAAGTGAAGTCACTCGGTCATGTCCGTCTCTTTGCTACCCCATGGCTCCTCTGTCCATGGGATTTTCCAGGCAAGAGTTCTGGAGTGGGGTGCCATCTCCTTCTCTGCTGAGGGTTGGCCGGTACTTATTGCTACTCAGGTCTGCCCACCTGCTGTGATTCCCTGGAAACAGAGACACTGAAAGCATCCTGTTGTACATTAGTCTAGGAAGGCCACCAGCCATTGTTCCATGTTCTAGGGTTTTTAATAAAGGTCTTTGACTAATGGCAGCAAAGCTGCACGGCTGCTTGCCAGTCTGAGATTTGGAAGAGGGAGCTGGTTAAGGTGTCTGATAATCCCTCCCACGTGCCTTTCCCACAGGTTATGAAAGTGCCCCACCCCAGTCCTTCTGCTTCTGTATGCTTTGGTGAGAAACATAGTGGTCTCTCCGTTCCTTCTGCTCACAGTGAGCAGAAAATGTCCTGTTCTGTGGAGCCAGAGCCTGGTGGTTAATCAAGTGAATTCAGAATGCTTGGATCTGTGTTTTTAGTTTCACTACTCAAATAGCTATGTAACTCTGTGATGTATTGATTTCTTGCCCCAGAGGTTTAATCACATGGATGATGATAAGCAACCTCTTTATTGCTGTAAGGATTAAATAGAATAAATTTGCAAAGTACCTGATCCAGATAATAAAACATATTTCTATTTTTCTGTTTGTTTTTGGTAATTCTTGCAGATGTATGTTCTGCTGTTTCTGTATCCTCTTTCCTGCAGTTTGTTCAGGCAGTAGATCTGAAACTGAGAGGACCCAGTAAAGCCTTCCTAGGAACAGACCCTCTCCCCTCTCCAACCTGGCCATATCCCCCACATTTTCTTTGCAGAAAAGCTTTAGCTTCCTAAGCCTGAGTTCCAAAGAGCAAATTTAATTAGAAAAATTAGAAAATGCAAAAACAAAGGAAAGCAGTCAAACAAGACAAAATAATAATAGTTTCAGTTCAGTTCAGTTCAGTTGCTCAGTCATGTCTCTTTGTGACCCCATGAACCTCCGCACGCCAGGCCTCCCTGTCCATCACCACCTCCCGGAGTTTACCCAAACTCATATCCATCGAGTCGGTGATGCCATCCAACCATCTCATCCTCTGTTGTCCCCTTCTCCTCCCACCTTCAATTTTTCCCAACATCAGGGTCTTTTCAAATGAGTCAGTTCTTCGCATCAGGGGGCCAAAGTATTGGAGTTTCAGCTTCAACATCAGTCCTTCCAATAATACTTTAGCTATAAAACAAAGTCAAGCACCTTTATGTCCTCCTCAAGAGCCATAGACAATATTCTGAGCCACGTCCTTGAGCTGTTTTGCAGATGTTAAAACCCCTACCAGGTGGAGGAAGTTAACTGCATCTTGACCACCAGAATAAACCTCAGGCTGGTTGAAACCAGAAGGCTAATGATTGAAGTTTTTGAAACATCACGCTGTTACTTCACCATCAACCAACCAGAGAATTGTGAACTAGCTGATCATGCATATTGTCTTTACAAATTCTATCCTGAAAGCCACTGGGGAATTTGGGCTTTTGAGCACAAATTGCCTGTTCTCTTTGCTTGGTACCTGCAATAAATGCTGTACTTTTTCCCACCACAGCCAGATGTCAGTAGATTGGTTTTGTTACATGTCAGGTGAGGGGACCCAAGTTCAGTTTGGTAACAGATATGGGGTGGTCATGGAAATTTCTATTTCTAAAATGTTTCCCGCTTGATATTGTTTAAAAATCCTTGCCTGGCAGTACTTATAGTAGAATATGGAAATGAATATAAGGGTGAAGGTGAGAACTACATGCATACACGTAAAAAAAGATGCTGAATGCTGTTTCCTATTACCATTCTTTTACAGAGAACAATCTAACTGTGGTCTTAAAAAAACTTGGCTTTGGCATCAACTTTGTAGAACCATGTCTAAGAACCATGTCTATACTGGTGACCAGCAGTGAGAAGTGAAGACAGGGATGTGATAGACTGCATTATCTCTTTTATTTCTGCAAGTTCAGTGTAAAATTTACTTGATTGGCTTGATGCACTTTGGGGAGGAAGTTACAAATCAGAATGAACATTGAAAGGTCTGTGTCTTTGGAATTGTAGTCTGGACCAAAAAAGGGAAAATAAAGGCTTTGAACCACAACCAAACATGGACTGGCAGCTTTATTTTCTTTGTAGTCAATGCACAAACAAACTTTTGGATTAGGGAGAATGAAACTTGCCTTCATCTTCACTCTTACTAGATCTTGTAATAGATACTGATGTTGAAAAAGTTTTGGCTCTTCTATGAAGTAAAAAGACTAATTATTTGTTTTCATTGATAAGGTTCTTGAATAATTGCTCCAGTCTTCATCAATTCTGGTAACCCAGATAATAATGAAAGCAGCAATATAGGAAGTAAATAATCCTTGACTACATTGAAGTCTATTTCTGCTTGTCAACTTATCACCAAATCATCAGTTTGATTAGATTAGTGACAGTGGAGTCTCTTGTCATTCCTCTTGCTAGAGTAGCACATGCCGCAGTCTCCTCCAAGTTGTCTTAGATGTCTAGCTCCAAAAAGCCCCAGGGTAATTGTTAGAATCTTTCTTATTTTCCTCTACAGGATTCATTGCCATATTGTTCTTCCCTCACCTCTTCTTTCTCTTCCTTCCAAACTCTGGATCCCTACACGTGTCAGTTGCTCTTGCACAGCCCCCCCTCCTCCCTGTCAGAGGTCTTTGAGCTCCAACTTTACTTTTTTCTATTATCTCAGAAAATGAAGAAAAATGTCTATCCCCATCTTTAATAAACTTGCTGTTGTTCAGTCACTAAGTCATGTCTGACTCTTTGTGACCCCATGGACTGCAGCATGCCAGGCTCCTTTGTTCTCCACTGTCTCTTGGTGTTTGCACAAATTAATGTCCTTGGAGTCAGTAATGCTATTTAACAATATTATCCTCTCCTGCCCTTTTCTCCTTTTCCTTCACTCTTTCAGGTTAGTTTTCCTTTAGGATTGACTTGTGTGATCTCCTTGCATTCCATGGGACTCTCAAGAGTCTTCTCCAGCACAAGTCGAAAGCATCAATTCTTTGGTGCTCAGATTTCTTTATGCACCAACTTGCGCATCTATACATGACTACTGAAAAAACCATAGTTTTGACTATATAGACTGTTTTTGGTAAAATGATGTCTCTACTTTTCAATATGCTTTAATAAAGTACTATAGGGCTTCCAGGTGGTGCAGTGGTAAAGAATCCACCTGCCAATGCATGGAGACCCAAGAGATTCAGGTTTGATCCCTGGGTCAGGAAGTTCCCCTGGAGGAGGAAATGGGAGCCCATTCCAGCATTCTCGCCTGAAAAATTCCATGTACAGAGGAGCCTGGTGAGCTACAGTCCATGGGGTTGTAAAGAGTCGGACATGACTGAGTGATTGAGCACACACAGTAAAGCACAATAACTGTTATTGCCGTTGCCACTCTTTTACTGTTAACTACTCTTGTCATCATTCTCACCAATGACATTGATGATAGGAAAATAATTCTGACTAGTTTTAATTGTGCATTTACTACTAGAAAAACACTTTTCATGCAGTTCAGAAAAAAGCTCAGCAATTCCTTATAGTCACCTGTTACTAAATGGGGGCAGAATTATAGTGTGTGATACGAACCTTCAAGTTGAGAACTTTCAAAGATGAGAATGTGTGTTCCATCAATGTCAGGTGAGAATGAAATTGCAACTTTCCCTCCGTCTCCTAATGCTGATTATCCTTCAGCTCTACTGTCCCCCACATCCTCTCCCTCCTCCAGTAAGTAACTCTTCTTGCCTATTCACTTGATGCCAGCCCCTATATGCCAGCCACTGCTCTGTACTATTGTACTTTTCTAGGTACTGTACTGTAAGATTAAAAATGTTTATTTTTTGTGTGTTTGCTTTTTGTGTATTATTTGTATGAAAATATTATAAATCTATTACAGTACAATACTAACTTACAAACAAATGAGACTTATAAATGTGCTCTTAGAACAGAACTCATTCATATGTAGAGGGCTTCTGTACATTTTATGTTGTATTGTCATTTAAATTTGTCATTGTTTGAGTTTTATGAAAATACTAGCTTTCTTCTAATGTACTAATTAGAGTAAATTTTTAATCAGTGATATTGGCTTTTTCTGTGTTATTCTGACAAAAGGGGCTACACAGGATGTCTCATTTCATTGTCTCTGGCAGAAAGAAATGAAATAAAACAAGTAAAAAAATCAGAGGGGAATTGAATGTACCTGTACCTGTATCCGGGGCCAACGGCATATTGAAACCAGGCTTGTACCAGCTTAGGACAATGAACTGTGTGTACCCTTTCCCAGTGCTCATCAGTGACTATATATTGGTAGTTGAAAATCAGACACAGTGGGATTATTTATGCCATGTTTGTGTGTGTTCTCAGTCACTTCAGTCATATCTGACTCTTTGTGATCCTAGGACTGTAGCCCGCCAGGCTCCTCTGTCATGGGAAACTTCAGGCAAGAATGCTGGAGTGGGTTACCATGCCCTCCTCCAGAGGATCTTTCTGACCCAGTGTTTGAAACCATGTCTCCTGCGGTTCCTGCACTGCAGGTGAATTCTTTACCACTGAGCCACCAGGAAAGCCCCTATTTATGCCACATGTATTAGCAAATGCTACTGTGTTAGTTTTCTGTGGCCATCATGACAGGGTTCTGTAATCAAGGTGTTATCTAGGCTGTGCTCCCTCTGAATGCTTCAGGGGAGAATCAATTCCTTGCCTCATGCAGCTCCGAGTGTCTCCGAGCATTTCTTATCCTGTGTCGATATCACTCCAATCTGCCTCTGTGGTTACATTACCTTTAACAAACTCTTACTGTCTCATTCTTGTAAGGACACATAAGATTACACTTAGGGCCCATCTGGCTAATCCAGGATAAGCCTCTCCAGATCCTTAACTTATTCATATCACTTGCCATATAAAACAATGTTCATTCTTTTGCAATATGAGGTAATATTCACAGGTTCTTGGGATGAGGACAGAGATTTTGGGGGCTAACATTTAATTTACTACTATTTTATTTTATAGAGTGGATTTTCCTGCATAACACTGATTCTCTGTTGAATAAAAATATTTAATTGATATGAAACAGAAAACAATCCTTCAGAGTCAATGCCACCAGGATATTACTCCTGGTGTACTAGTTGAATGTCAATCTTGTCTAGAAATTATATTTATCATTTCAGAAGGTAAATGCAATTGAGTAAATTATTAATGCATGAAAAGAGAAATATTTCTCATTGTTATTATAATGGATGACCCTAACACTTTTAAAATTGTAAACTGATATCAATGGATATCACAGAAAGGGCTTTATTTAACAGTGTCCCTAATTCATGACTGGATTGTTTTTGTAGCCTAATTAGGCTTTATTTCAACTTTTCCTTTACACCACACATCTTGTCTCTGTTTTTTAAAAGTAGCTCAAAGATAAGTTTTCATGACCATGTTTTATTCTTAGCTGTAAAATTCATTTTTGAATGGGGATTAAAATGTTTTATTGACACTTGGAGTAGACGCACAAGCACGGCTGAGAGGAGCTACCCCACGTCCGAGGTCAGGAGTGGCGGCTGAGAGGAGCTGCCCCACAGCCAAGGTAAGGAGCAGTGGCTGCACTTTGCTGGAGCAGCCGTGAAGAGATACCCCACGTCCAAGGTAAGAGAAACCCAAGTAAGATGGTAGGCACTGAGAGAGGGCATCAGAGGACAGACAGACTGAAACCAAAATCACAGACAACTAGCCAATCTGATCACATGGACCACAACTTTGTCTAACTCAATGAAACTGAGCCATGCCGTGTGGGGCCACCCAAGACGGACAGGTCATGGTAGAGAGGTCTGACAGAAAGTGGTCCACTGAAGAAGGGAATGACAAACCACTTCAGTATTCTTGCCTTGAGAATCCCATGAACAGTATGAAAAGGCAAAAATATAGGACATTGAAAGATGAACTCCCCAAGTCAGTAGGTGCCCAATATGGTACTGGAGATCAGTGAAGAAATAACTCCAGAAAGAAGGAAGGGATAGAGCCAAAGCAAAAACAACACCCAGTTGTGGATGGGACTGGTGATAGAAGCAATGTTCAATGTTGTAAAGAGAAATATTGCATAGGAACCTGGAATGTTAGGTCCATGAATCAAGGCAAATTGAAGGTGGTCAAACAGGAGATGACAAGACTGAACATTGACATTCTAGGAATCAGCAAATTAAGATGGTCTGGAATGGGTGAATTTAACTCAGATGACCATTATATCTACTACTATGGGCAGGAATCCCTTAGAAGAAATGGAGTAGCCATCATAGTCAACAAGAGTGCGAAATGCAGTACTTGGATGCAATCTCAAAAATGACAGAATGATCTCTGTTCATTTCCAAGGCAAACCATTCAATATCACAGTAATCCAAGTCTATGTCCTGACCAGCAAGGCTGAAAAAGCAGAGCTGAATGGTTCTATGAAGACCTACAAGACCTTCTAGAACTAACACCCAAAAAGATGTCCTTTTCATTATAGGTGGCTGGAATGCAAAAGTAGGAAGTCAAGAAACACCTGGAGTAACAGGCAAATTTGGCCTTGGAGTACAGAATGAAGCAGGGCAAAGGCTAATAGAGTTCTGCCAAGAGAATGCACTGGTCATAGAAAACACTCTCTTCCAACAACACAAGAGAAGACTCTACACATGGACATCAGCAGATGGTGGACACCAAAATCAGATTGATTATATTCTTTGCAGCCAAAGATGCAGAAGCACTATACAGCCAGGGAGCTGACTGTGGCTCAGATCATGAACTCCTTATTGCCAAATTCAGACTTAAATTGAAGAAAGAGGGAAAAATCACTATACCATTTATGTATGACCTACATCAAATCCCTTATGATTATACCGTGGATGTGAGAAATAGATTTAAGGGACTAGATCTGGTAGACAGAGTGCCTGATGAACTATGGATGGGGAGGTTTGTGACATTGTACAGGAGACAGGGTTGAAGACCATCCCCAAGAAAAAGAAATACAAAAAAGCAAAATGGCTGTCTGAGTAGTCCTTACAAATAGCTGGGAAAAGAAGGGAAGTGAAAAGCAAAGGAGAAAAGGAAAGATATTCCCATCTGAATGCAGAGTTCCAAAGACTAGCAAGGAGAGATAAGAAAGCCTTCCTCAGCAATCAATGCAAAGAAATAGAGGAAAACAACAGAATGGGAAAGACTAGAGATCTCTTCAAGAAAATTAGAGATACCAAGGGAACATTTCATGCAAAGATGGGCTCGATAAAGGACAGAAATGGTAGGGACCTAACAGAAGCAGAAGATATTAAGAGGAGATGGCAAGAATACACGAAACTGTACAAAAAAAGATCTTCATGACCAAGATAATCACGATGGTGTGATCACTGACCTAGAGCCAGACATCCTGGAATGTGAAATCAAGTGGGCCTTAGAAAGCATCATACGAACAAAGCTAGTGGAGGTGATGGAATTCCAGTTGAGCTATTTCAAATCCTGAAAGATGATGCTGTGAAAGTGCTGTACTTAATATGCCAGCAAATTTGGAAAACTCAGCAGTGGCCACAGAACTGGAAAAGGTCAGTTTTCTTTCCAATCCCAAAGAAAGGCAATGCCAAAGAATGCTCAAACTACTGCACAATTGCACTCATTTCACATGCTAGTAAAGTGAGGCTTAAAATTCTTCAAGTCATGCTTCAGCAATATGTGAACCGTGAACTTCCAGATGTTCAAGCTGGTTTTAGAAAAGGCAGAGGAACCAGAGATCAAATTGCCAACATCTGCTGGATTATTGAAAAAGCAAGAGAGTTCCAGAAAAACATTTATTTCTGCTTTATTGACTATGCCAAAGCCTTTGACTGTGTGGATCACAATAAACTGTAGAAAATTCTGAAAGAGATGGGAATACCAGACCACCTGACTTGCCTCTTGAGAAACCTATATGCAGGTCAGGAAGCAACAGTTAGAACTGGACATGGAACAACAGACTGGTTCCAAATAGGAAAAGGAGTACGTCAAGGCTGTATATTGTCACCCTGCTTATTTAACTTCTATGCAGAGTACATCATGAGAAATGCTGGGCTGGAGGAAGCACAAGCTGGAATCAAGATTGCTGGGAGAAATATCAATAACTCAGATATGCAGATGACACCGCCCTTATGACAAAAAGTGTAGAAGAACTAAAGAGCCTCTTGATGATAGTGAAAGAGGAGAGTGAAAAATTTGGCTTAAAACTTAACATTCAGAAAACTAATTTCATGGCATCTGGTCCCATTACTTCATGGCAAATAGATGGGGAAAACAGTGGAAACAGTGGCTGACTTATTTTTCTGGGCTCCAAAATGACTGCAGATGGTGATTGCAGCCATGAAATTAAAAGACGCTTACTCCTTGGCAGGAAAGTTATGACCAACCTAGACAGCGTATTAAAAAGCAGAGATATTACTTTGTCAACAAATGTCCATCTCGTCAAGGCTATGGTTTTTTTCAGTGGTCATGTATGGATGTGAGAGTTGGACTATAAAGAAGGCTGAGTGCTGAAGAATTGATGCTTTTGAACTGTGGTGTTGCAAAGACTCTTGAGAGTCCCTTGGACTGCAAGGATCCATCTATCCGACAGGAGATCAGTTCTGGGTGTTCATTGGAAGGACTGATAGTGAAGCTGAAACTCCCATACTTTGGCCACCTGATGCGGAGAGCTGACTCACTTGAAAAGTCGCTGATGCCTGGGAAAGATTGAGGGCAGGAGGAGAAGGGGACGACAGAAGATGAGATGGTTGGATGGCACCACGGACTCAATGGACATGGGTTTGGGTGGACTCTGGGAGTTGGTGATGGACAGGGAGGCCTGGCATGCTGTGGTTCATGGGGTCACAAAGAGTCAGACACAACTGAGCTACCTAACTGAAATGAACTGAACTGGAGTAGATACTTCTTTAAAGACATGAAATTCAGGGGATGACACCTAATCACTTAGATAATTTAAAATGATACTAGAGGATTTGTAACAACTAATCAAGATTAATCTTGGCTGCCAAGACAGTTTGGAATTTAAAGCTGTTGATGAATCTCTGCTTCAAGGATCTCATGTATGTTGTGTTTGATTATGTATGCCTGGCCTTACTATGCATATTCTTTCAATGCATTTTGTAATTCACTAGGATTATTGTAATTTTTCTGTTTCTTAATAAGACTTCAGCAGTGCTGCTTGTTAATTTTCCCCTAATTAAATATCTCACAAGTTAAAAACAAACAAACAAACAAACAAACAAACCAGACATTGGAGACTACAGAAAAATATGGAAAACATGGACTCCAAACAAAATAGAGAAAGACTCATAGTGATTTCAGATACTGAAATTATGACACTAGTTTCAAAAATTAGTATGTTATTTTCAAGGAAATGCAAGACAATATTGAGGAAACTGACAGGTAACTCAAGAAGTATAAAGGACAAAGAAAATATGAAAATAGAACCAAATAAAAATTCTAATATATGTCTGTGACTAGTTATAAACTCACTGGACTGGATTAATAGCAGAGCAGACACATTTTATAATGAACTGGAAGATATGTGAGAAGAAAGTAAACAGAATCAAATAAATTAACTAAGAGAAAAAATATGGAAAATATATAAAAGGAAGAGACAGAAGATATAGCAAAATATCCCTAAATGAGAAAGGAACAAAAATGATGCAGAAATAATATTTAAATAAATAATAGCATAGAATTTTCCAAAAGTGATAAATGACATCAAACTACAGATGCATGAAGCCCTCCAAAACATAAACAGGGTAATTAAAATAATTGTACCTTTCTAATATCAAAATAGAACAGCTGGAAACAAGGGAGATGAAAATATTAAAAATAACGAGGAATTGGGGAGCTCAGGGGAATAGGATACAAATTTCTTCCAAAGAAGCAGCAATTGAACTGACAGCTGACTTCTCAAAAACAGAAACAATGAAAGGCATAAGGAAATGGAATAACATTTCTGTAATGCAGAAAGGTATAAAAAAGCTGACTATAAAGAAAGCTGAGCACCGAAGAACTGTTGCTTTTGAACTCTGGTGTTTGAGAAAACTTGAGAGTCTCTTGGACTGCAACGGTATCAAACCAGTCAATCCTAAAAGAAATTAGTCCTGAATATTCATTGGAAGCACTGATGCTGAAGCTTAAGCTCCAATAATTTGGCCACCTGATGTGAAGAACTGACTCATTTGAAAAGACCCTGATGCTGGGAAAATTGAAAGCAGGAGGAGATGACATGGTTGGATGGTATCACTGACTCAATGGACATGAGTTTGAGCAAGCTCTGGGAGTTGGTGATGGACAGGGAAGCCTGGCGTGCTGCAGTCCATGGGGTCGCAAAGAGTAGGACACGACTGAGCAACTGAACTGAACTGAACAGAATGCAGAAAGAAAATAACTGCAAATATATAACCTCAAATATAACTTCAATAACTTCAAATATATATTTGAAGATAAAATAAAGACTTTTTTGGCAAACAAAGCTGAGGAGTATTGCCATTTTTGGATCAAAATTAAAGAAAATTCTAAAGAAAGTTATCTGGGAAACGATTAAATATCTTGTAGATACAGGAAGAAATGAAAGAAAGATAAATATTTAAATAAATCCAAATTAACATTTACTATATAACTATATAATAATAAATAGTGACGAATTATAGAATACACTTCATTGAAGTATAAAAATAAAAATTTGAAAGCTACTGTTTATAATAAGTGTATCATAAATATCAGATATATAAGAATCTAATAGGATATGAGAGTACTTAACTCATAAAACTAGAAAACATTGTTGAGAAAAACATACATAATCTTAGAAATTTAAAGGTAGTCACCGGAAGAACTAGGAAATATTCCCTCTGAGGAATGAGATTGGGGGAGGGAGGGTGTGATCTGTGGGTTTTTTGTTAAAAGCCTCTTTTTACCATTGGAGTTTCTAAATATATTAATGTATTGCTTTACTAAAAATAAGAATATACTTTTAAACACAAAACTTAAAATTGGAAGTTCCTGAAACCCCCATCATTTAACAACTTAACCTCTGAACTGACCGCTTTCCTCAAAGTCCTTTCCTACTTATGCTATTTCTGTTTATCATTACTTATTTTATAACTTATTTACTTATTTTAGTCTTTCTTTGAATTAAAGCTCATTGAAGGGACAGGTTCTTACTTATCTTCCATATATCGCCTGAGGGCCTCGCGTGGGTTACGGTGCTGTGCACAAGAGCTGTTTCTTTCTTTTTTTTTTTTTTTTATTATATCATAACATTTTATTTTTTTATTTTTTTTATTTTTTTTGTATTTGAATTTTATTTTATTTTTAAACTTTACATAACTGTATTAGTTTTGCCAAATATCAAAATGAATCCGCCACAGGTATACCTGTGTTCCCCATCCTGAACCCCCCTGTTTCCTGACGGCCACTGCTGTATTCCCAGACGTCAAGGATCTGGAAAAACAAGGATATTTCATGACTACACAAAAATCTTTGTAAATAAGATAATTTGAGTGAGGACATTTCTGGACATGATTTTTAGACAGAAATCATGTCTAAAAAGATGAATTCAAGAAGTTTTCTGGGGGAAGGAAGGCTATGCTTGTTTGGAAATACTGTTTTTCAGGATCCACAAGCTGTAAGAACAGTATAATTTTATTAACAAAAAGTAAATGCAGAGCTTCTCTTGATGACTAAGCGCAGTCCTGACCTGTAGTTTGAGGACTTGCAGTTGGAGAGGGGCTTTTCTACTTCCATTTTCTCTGTCCCTCTTTTTTACTCTAGTGTTTCCCCCTTGTTGGTCTTCCAGAGTCAAAGATGGAGAAGGGAGACCTCTGATGTGATTGGTGTTGTGCTCAATGGGGCTTCTGTGGCTGCTTCCCAAATGCTGACCCTCTCTTCTTTCTTGATACTTCAGGATTTTATCTTTAATTATTTCCTTTCTATTTGAAGAAGTTCCTTTAGCCAGTATTTAAAGTTTTGTCTGCTTATGGCAAATTCTCTTAGTTTTTTTTTCATTTGAGAATGTCTTTATTTCCGCCTCATTTCTGAAGCAGTTTCACTGGATAGAATTGACAGTTAACAGTTTTTCAGCACTTGAAAAATGTGTAACACTTCCTTCTGCCCTTCATGGTGCTCCATGAGAAATCTGCTACTGTTCAAATAGTGTTTTTATTTTATTTTTCATTTGTGTAATGTATAGTTTCTTTTTGGATGCTTTTAGTATTTTTGCTTTGTTTTTAGTTCTCATAAGTTTAATTACGGTATTTTTTTGGTATGGCTTTCTTTGGCCTTCTCCTATTTATAGTTTTCTAAGCTTCTTGAATCAGTAGGTTTATGTATTTCATCGAATTTGAGAAGTTTTCAGCTGTTATTTATTAGAATACCATTTTTGCTCTACTCTTCTTTTACTGGGACTGCTGCTGCTGCTGCTGCTAAATCGCTTCAGTTGTGTCTGACTCTGTGTGACCCCATATTCAGCAGCCCACCAGGCTCCCCCATCCCTGGGATTCTCCAGGCAAGAACACTGGAGTGGGTTGCCATTTCCTTCTCCAATGCATGAAAGTGAAAGGTGAAAGTCAAGTGAAAAGTGAAAGTAAAGTCGCTCAGTCATGTCCGACTCTTAGCGACCCCTATGGCACAAATGTTGGGTCTTATGTAATCACCCCATACATCCCTGAGGCTCAATTTTTTTTAATGTATATTCTCCCTGTTGTTGAGATTGGCAAATTCTACCAATCTTTCCTCAAGTTCACTGATTCTATCATCTGTCAATCCCATTTTACTGTTGAGCCCATTATCAAATAGTCATTTCATGGGTTACTCCTTGGAAAAAAATCCGATGCTGGGAAAGATTGAAAGTAAAAGGAGAAGAGGGTAGCAAAGGATGAGATAGTTAGACAGCATCACTGACTCAAGGAATGTGAATCTGAGCAAACGTCAGGAGATAGTGAAGGACGGGGAGCCTGGTGTGCTACAGTCCATGGGTCAAGGAGTCAGCCAGGACTTAGTGACTGAACAACAACATCAGGTTACATACTCTGGTTCTGGACTGGTTTTGTGTCCTGTGATTCTAAAGGAAGTTTAATTTTCACACGTATTTATTACTACTTTAATGTGCTTGGCTCATCTAGTACTGTGGTGGTTCCCATTGGTCCTTGCTGGTGCTGCCTGATGGGGCAGAGGAGTCTCCACACCAGTGGTTCGGTGTCACTGGGTTGGGGTAGTGGGGAGGAAGGGGAGTTTCAGTCTCATGGGGACAAAGAGGCTTCCCAGAGCAGGAACTTGTGGCTAAATCCCTTTTTCCAGTGTCTCTAGCCCTGAGATATTTCTGGGTAAAAGAGGGAAGGCTCAGTGTTACATGAGTGAAGAAGTTTCCCAGACCAGGCTGTCTCTCTTGTCAGTTCCATCTGGTTGATTGAGTATGTCTCATAGGAGGAGGGCAATTTCAGGGGCAATGGGAAAGGAGAGTGCTTTCCCACTTATTGTTGGCAGGACCCCATTGATGCCCCTTGCTCAAGGAATGGCAGTATAGGGATGCTTGCCTGAAACTGTTGCAGGTACTTCCATGCATGCCAGGGGGGAAGGGCCCACCTGTATGCCTTCTGTTGCTAAGTTGAATACCAAATATGGAAATGCTCAGTTGGGGCCACCTTCTTCTATCAGGTGGAGTGACATAAAGCAACATACTGTTATGTTGTTCCTCCAGTCCAGGGTCCCAAACCAGTTCACCTTCATTTTGCCATCTTTCAAAATTCTTTTTTGTGTGCCTCTTGCGTTATCTTCAGGGCTTATATTCATGCTTAGCAGAGTGGGGCAGGGAGAAATGAGTCTAAGCCACCTTGTTCTGACTCTCTTTAGAGTGAATTGGTGATGTCCTTGGAGTCTCCATATAAAGCTCCACAGTCACTCCCCATCTAACTGATCTCTTGAGAACATGCCTCAGTTTCTACCTGTAACAGCATTTCCGTTAGACTCACACTCTTAAGATCCTGTCGCCCTGCGAGGAGGCCAATCAATACAACTCATGTGTGCTTCTCTGCTAGGACAACCAGACATGAAAAACTGACACACACTTCCCTAGCCGTAAGATGGGAGGACAGTCAACTCCCACTGCTTTCTTTGCTCCTTGCCACACACAGTGTCAAGCGGCTCAAGACAGCCCTCTCCTCAGCACTGCTCTCTGGGTTTTCAAATGCTTCTAAACTCCTGGGACCAAAGACATTTTTTCAGGAACCCTGTCACTGTATCCTATGGGGAGGGTCTCAGGAGCCCAGCAAATATTCAGCAGGGAGTGAGAACCAACCTTGTCTTGTGTAAGTACCGCTCATCTCCAAGTGGGGCTCTTTGGGTGATGCTATCACCTGTTTGTGGTGACACGGTGGAGGACTCAACTCCCTCCAGGCTAAAGCACTGGCAATCCTTACAAATTCCTATCAATCACATTAGCTTTTTATTGACCTCTGGTTTTATATAGGCTGTTGCTGATGGTAGGTTTTTGTTTTTTATTTTATTTTTTAACTTTACAATATTGTATTGGTTTTGCCATATATCAACATGAATCTGCCACAGGTTTTTGTGTTTTAATTATTTAGTAAGTTATGCCTGGATGGGTCTAGCTTTCCCTTTAGAAAGTGCAGGTAACTGTTGTCTATTTTTTTCAGCTTTGGTAGAAATTTGAGGTAATAAGAAGAGTCCCCTTTAGTTCTGTTACATGAATTGTGATATCTCTATCATATAAGAGAGGAAATATTAATAGTGACATTCTACTTGAGGCAATATTTTAAGCCACAAAATTCAAAATAAGCCCAGGAGCCACTTATAGATCATGTTAAAAATATATTGATCATATTCTGAATTGATACTATTTGTTAATATGTTTGGTTTGATAGTTATAAATGTTTAAAAAGTTTGCCAATATCTGTCAATGGACTGTTACAAATTAGGGAAGCCCAGGTGGCTCAGATGGTAGAGAATGTGCCTGTAGTGTGGGAGACCTGGGTTTGATCCCTGAGTTGGGAAGATCCCCTGAAGAAGAGAATAGCTCCTCACTCCAGTATTCTTGCTTGGAGAATTCCATGGACAGAGAAACTGGATGGGCTACAGTTCATGGGGTCGCAAAGAGTTGGACATGACTGAGCAACTAACATACATACACAGAGAAGTTCTTTATATATTCTGGATATTAATCCCTTATCAGATATCCCTTACAAATTTGAAATTCTTTCAGAATAACAAAGTAAATGTTAGTCTTCGGCTGAGTCAAAAGTAATGCTTCTATAATACCCCCAAAATTACATTTGTAGGAACTGCTTTCTAGTATTTGATATAATAATATATTTCTGGTATAATGTGTCTAACATTTGGGCCTTGAGGTACATGTCCAGGAATGAGCAAAAGCAATGACCATGGACCATGGTACCATTTTTCTACCTAAAGACTCAGCAGTTGCGGTGGTTGGATTAATTTGGGGTGAGTTGGGTGGTGCTGTCAGGTTTCAAGTGAAAGTTATTTCATCTGTAGATGTTTGCTACAACTGTCCCCACTTGTGCATCTCCCGTTGTCCTGGTATTCGCTCCCATCGGCTGTCAGAACCGTGCTCCACACGTTTGTCCTAGGCAGGCGGTGGTGGCAGTTCACGCTGGACAGTGCTTACCTGCTCAGTCCCTTGTCAGCTCAGGCCCTGGGCTGAGCCGCACTCCTTGCATTGCTTTACCAGTCAAATAGTAAACTCTCATTAGTAACAGTGTGAGAATTGTTTCTAGTTATTTTCTATCTCTCCAGAATACCAAAAGAATATTCCTTACACAGCAAGTAGGAAATTAATGCTTTGTATTTAATAATTAATGCCACATATACAAGAGCTAAGAGCATAAGAAGGTTGCCAGTGTAGACTAGAAAACAGAGATAGTTATGTCCTTAATAAACCATATATGCAGTCAATGAAGGAATGTGCCCTCTTAATCTGGGGCAGCAGGATTTTAAAATTTCAGAATCACATGAATTATCAATGAAACAGGAAATTCAATTAGTAAAATTAGATACATGTTTTTAGGTAAAGATAAAACATACTGACATAAAACAATTTTTTTCATCAAAGAAGCCCAAGGTAAACTTACATCCACTTCTTAATTATTTCTTTTCTTCTGATAAACATATATACTCATGAAAGAATTAAGAGGAAATGTTATCTGTTCAGAGTAAATGTTAACAGCAGAATTTAAAAAAAAAAAAGAAAAAAAAAAAAAAAACCTTTAAAGGAAACCCTAAACCATTTTAAGAATTGACACCTAACCAATGCGCTTTATTTAGGCATCTATTTAAAATTCTCATACTACAAACAAAGCTAGTGGATGTGACAGGATTCCAGCTGAGCTATTTCAAATTCTAAAGATGATGCTGTTAAAGTGCTGCACTCTCAATATGCCAGCAAATTTGGAAAACTCAGCAGTGGCCACAGGATTGGAAAAGGTCAGTTTTCATTCCAATCCCAAAGAAATACAATGCTAAAGAATGTTCAAACTACTGTACAATTTCACTCGTTTCACATGCTACCAAGGCCATGTTCAAAATCCTTCAAGCTGGGCTTCAACTGTAGGTAAACCAAGAACTTCCAGATGAAATAAGCTGGCTTTAGAAAAGGCAGAGGAACCAGAGATCAAATTGCCAACATATGCTGGATCATAAAAAAAAGCAAGGGAATTCTGGGAAAAAAAAAATCTATTTCTGCTCTATTGACTTAGCTAAAGCCTTTGACTTCGTGGATCACAACAAACTGTGGAAAATTCTTCAAGAGATGGGAATACCAGACCAACTCACCTGCCTCCTGAGAAATCTGTATGCAGGTCAAGAAGCAACAGTTAAAACTGGATGTGAAACAATGGACTGGTTCAAAATTGGGAAAGGAGTACGTTAAGGCTGTATATTGTTATTCTGCTTATTTAACTTACATGCAGAATACATCATGCAAAATGCCAGGCTGGATGAAGTTCAAGCTGGAATAAAATTGCCAGGAGTAATATCAGTAATCTCAGATATGCAGATAATATCACTCTAATGACATAAAGTGAAGAGGAACAAAGGAGCCTCTTGATGAAAGTAAAAGAGGAGAGTGAGAAAGCTGGCTTAAATTCATTCAAAAAAATGAAGATCATGGCATCTAGTCCCATTACTTCATGACACATAGATAGGGAAAAACTGGAAACAGTAACAGACTTTATTTTCTTGGGCTCCAAATTCACTATGGATGGTGACTGCAGCCATGAAATTAAAAGATGCTTGCTCCTTGGAAGAAAAGCTATGAGAAACCTAGACAGTGTATATATTAAAGAGCAGAGACATCACTTTATCGACAAAGGTCTGTGTAGTCAAAACTATGTTTTTTCTGGTAGTCATGTATGGATGAGGGTTGGACCATAAAGAAGGCTGAGCATGGAAGAATTGCTGCTTTTGAATTGCAGTGCTGGATAAGACTCTTGAGAGTCCTTTGGACAGTAAGGTGATTAGACCAGTCATTTCTAAAGGAAATCAACCCTGAATATTCATTGGAAGGACTGATGCTGAAGCTGAAGCTCCAAGACTTTGGCCACCTGATGAAAAGAGCTGACTCATTGGAAAAGACCCTGATGTTAGGAAAGAGTGAAGGCAGGAGGAGAAGGGGGAGACAAAGGATGAAATGGTTAGATGGCGTCATTGACTCAATGACATGAGTTTGAGAAAGCTTCGGGAATTGGTGACGGACAGGTAAGCCTGGTGTGATGCAGTCCATGGGGTTGCAGAGTCAGACACAACTGAGCAACTGAACAAGAACAAAAACAAGATTTAGACTTAGAGCTAGGAGTAAAATGTTTTTGATTCTAAAACAATATAAACTCAAATTGGAAAAATAGACTTGTTACTTAAGCCAGGGACACAATGTCTTCTAAGCTTTGGATTACATGGAAAGATATAATAACTAAAAGTATTGCTTTACAAATATTTAATTTATGATAAATGAAAATATAAAAATAAATAAGATTCATCCCAGGCTAATCAACTTTATTCCTTTGTAACAATTAAGAACATAGTACAATTGAGTTTCAATCAGTTTCCAAAGGTACTCAATACAAGAATTTTAAAAACAGAAGAAAATTATTGGAACTGTAAGAATAACTCTTGTGGTTGAAAGCAGAGAAGGCAGAGTGTTCAGCCCAGCTCAGATTTTGGTGACTCTGTCAATTGGGATGGGCACGTAAGGAGACTCTACATGGCATTCTTCAGTCCTTTGTCCTTTTGCACTAAACTCAGACAGCTGTGCTGTGCTTAGTTGTTTCTGACGCTTTGGAACCCCATGGACTGTAGTCCACCAGGTTCCGCAATCCACGGGGATTCTCTAGGCAAGAATACTGGAGTGAGTTGCCATGCCCTCCTCTAGGGGATCTTCTCAACCCTGGGATAGAACCCAGGTCTCCCGCATTGCAAGCAGATTCTTCATCAACTGAGCCACCAGGGAAGCCCAATTAATCAGCAAGTCCTGTAATTCTCAGCACTTCACATGTCCCAAATTTGTTGACTCTCCTTTTTGTCTCTGTCTTTATCTTTCCTGCTTTGTTCTACAGAGCAGTGGTTTTTCCAAATCATGAATTAGTTTTCTTTAATTGTTTAAAGACTTTCAAGGAATCCTTCTTACTCTCTGATTCAAGTTTAAATACCTTAAACTCTTTCATGACCCACCTATCCATCAGAGGTGTGGTTTTCCTGATCTGACTTTCAGCCACTACCTGCATTCTTATTTTCAAGCTACTCCTTTTTTTCAAGCAGTAGTGGCTACTCCTGCCATGGGCCTTTGCATAAGTCCAGAACATCCTTGGGCCTTCCTTTTCCTTTCCCCTGTTTACTTGGTCAGCTGACACTGGTCCTTGCATTCTTGGCAGAGATGTCATCCTCTCTAGGAATCTCTGCTGCACATCCCATCCCACCCCAGCTCTGGGTAGGTCCCCTTCTTTTGTATTCCCATGATAACACATGGGATACAGGATAAGACTTGCCTTTCTAACAGGAAAGTGCCACAAAGGAAGGGACTGTCTTGTGATTATCCACATCTCTATCTTTTAGCACAGCATGTGGCACATGTAGGCATTCCAGAAGGACTGGAGACCATTGAGAATAGACATGTGTGCCAGGATAAATGGCACAGCATTTACTTGCAGCCACAGGAGAAAGGGAGTGTACAGCTTCCATCCCCACAGCCAGAGGATCTACTCTGGAACTGACACAGGTGAAGTAGTGCCCAGGTGGGCAAGTACACTGCACTCATCCCCTTCATGCTGCAATAGAGAGACCCGACCTCTCCTCTGTGGGGTGTGAAATACAGAAATCTGGGGTGTGCTCAAGAGCCACTGACACGTAGGCTTAATCAGAAAAAAGGGGAAAAGTTGAGTCTGCAGAATGGAAAGATATAGGCTTCAAGGGCTCTTTGTCTCTCATTAATAAAGTGTTTCAGGACCCAGGTCAATTCTTCTGCACTGGAGAGGGAATCTAAAGACTACATCTCCCAGCAGCAGGAAACACAGGACTGAAGAAGATGTGCTGAGAGTCAGGGCCTAAGGCCACCTCATGAGCCATTTTATAAAGATTTTAAGTTATTAAAGGTTTCCCTAAAGATAATATATATTCTCCCTTAGCAATGCACTTGTATTTTTAATAAGAATAACTTTTATTTCATCAATAATTTAAAAATCAATAAAACTATGGAAAGATTTCTTAAATTCCAAAAAAAGATTTCTTTTTTTGAAAAGAAAAAATGTTTAAAAATCACTTATGACTACTTGCAAATAAAATCACTTTCATATTTGTGTATTCTGGGCCATATTTTTTCTTCAGAAATATTTTATAGTATATAATCTGTTTTTAAAGTACATTTCAGATTTATTTACTTTTCTAGCTTTACTGAAATATAGTTAACAAATAGCTGATTCATGTTGAGGTTTGACAGAAAACAGCAAAATTCTGTATAGCAATTATCCTTCAATAAAAAATAAATTAATTTTTAAAATTGTATATACTTAATGTGTGCAATGTGATGAATATATATATATATGCATACTCTGTCTCTCTCTATATATATATAGTGAATTGATTACCATAATCAAGTTAATTAACACATCCATCACCTCACATAGTTACCTTGTGTGTATGTGTGTGTGCGTGTGATGAGAAAGCTTAAGATCTACTCTCTTAGCAAATTTCACATATATAGTACAGTGTTATTATTTGTAGTCATCATGATGTACATTAGATCCCTAGAACTTAATCATAACTGAAAGTTTGGATTCTTTGATAAGCATCTCCCATTTCCCTAATCCTGCAGTCCCTGGGAATCACCATTCTACTGTCTGCTTCTATGAATTCACATTTTAGATTCCATACATAAGTGAGATCACACGGCATCTATTTTTCTGTGTCTGCCTTATATCACTTAGCAAAATGTTCTCCAGATTTAATACTGCTGTCACAAATGACAGGGTTTCTCTCTTTGTTATGCTAAGTGATATTTATGTGTTATGTCTTCTTTATCTGTTCATTCATACTCAGGGATATGGGGATTCTGTCTCTGTTGGTAGGGCTGGTGCTGGCACAGGGGTCTGCTTCAGGGTCCATAGTTGGATCCATACATGGCAGGCCTGTTAGCAGCTATGCAGGTGAGTGTAATTCCAGCCAGGTCCCTGGGAGGACACCCAGCAGGCCACGGGGTGAGCTCCTGGGTAGGCAACATTAACCTCAAGTGGTAGCTGATAGGGACTGAAACTGAGTCACAGGACTGTCCAGGTCGTTGGCCAGGACTGAGGTCTGCAGTGCTGAGGTCTGCAGTGCTGCCTCTGGGCTTGTGGACAGGAGTGTCTCCTGCCATGTTTCTGAGTGGGCAGGACAGCTCCTGGATACAAGCTACATGGATGTTTCAAGATCTGCAGTTGGACTGAGGTCGGCAGGCCTGTTACCTGAGTGGATGTAACTCTTGCTGGGTCACTTAGAAAATGGTGCTGCTGGTGGGATGAAGGTCAAACAGGATCATTGCCAAGTTCACAAGAAGATGGGACTACGTGAGGGTCTGTTTTTGGGACCATGATTGGCAAGTCTATCAGCTGGGCAGGGACTTGCCTTCTCAAATTGGCTCTCCCTGGTCTTGGACTCCACTGGGATTTTGTAGCCTCCTACTTGTATTCTCAAGTTCCCATAAGTACACTTTTTCCTGTGCGTGTCTGCTGAATCATCGCTGTTGCATCATTTCGTCATCTTGTTAACATTAGTTTCAAGTGCACAATCTTTAAGTGCATTCAGCCCTCCAAGTCTACATGTTCCACATCCACATATAGATTCAACCAACTATAGGTCGAAAATATTTCTAAAAATTCCAGAAAGTTCAAGAAATCAAACTTGAATTTGCTGCATGCTCACAACCATATATATATAGCATTTACACATTATTTGTAACTATTTATATAACATTCACATTGTGCTAGGTCTTATAAGTTATCTAGAGATGACTTAAAGTTACAGGAAAATGTGTATAGGTTATATGGAAATATTATGCATTTTATATAAGCAACTTCAGCATCTGTGGATTTTGTTGTTTATGGGGGGTTCTCAAATCAGTCCCCTGTGAAAACCAAGATAGCTGAATAATTTTTCATAAATTTTTCCATATATGTGTGTCTCTGTGTGTGTATATATGTGTGTGTGTGTGTGTGTGTATCCTGATGTATGTGTGTATGTACATATATTGCATGGATATGTGTATATGTGCAAACTTGAGTGCAATCTCAAACATGATAGAATGATCTCAGTTCATTTCCAAGGCAAAACATTCAACATCACAGTAATCCAAGTCTATGCCCCAACCATTGATGGTGAAGTAGCTGAAGTTGACCAGTTTTATGAGGATCTATAAGACCTTCTAGAACTAATCACCCCCCTCCCACCAAAAAATGATGTCTTTTTTATTATAGGGGACTGGAATTCAAAAGTAGGAAGTCAAGAGATTTGTGAAATAACAGGTGAGTCTGACCTTGGAGTACAAAATTAAGCAGGGAAAGGGCTAACAAGAGTTTTGTCAAGAGAACACATTAGTCATAGCAAACACCATTTTCCAACAACACAAGAGATGACTCTACACATGGACATCACCAAATGGTCAATACTGAAATCAAACTGATTGTATTCTTTGCAGATGAAGATGGAGAAGCTCTGTACAGTCAGCAAAAACAAGACAAAGAGCTGACCGTGACTTCGATCAATAGCTCCTTATTGTAAAATTCAGGCTTAAACTGAAGAAAGTGGGTAAAACCACTATGTCATTCAGGTATGACCTAAATCAAGTCCCTTATGATTATAAGGTGGAGGTGACAAATAGATTCAAGGGATTATATTTGATAGATGGAGTGCCTGAAGAACCTCTGTTATGGACAGAGGTTGATAACACTGTACGGGAGGCAGTGACCAAAACCATCCCCAAGAAAAAGAAATGGAAGAAGGCAAAGTGGTTTTCTGAGGCAGCTTTTAAAATAATTGAAAAAAACAAGAGATGTGAAAAGCAGGGGAGAAAGGGAAAGATATATCCAAGTGAATGCAGATTTTCAGAGAATAGCAAAGAGAGATAAGAAAGCCTTCTTAAATGAACAATGCAAAGAAGTAGAGGAAAACAATAGAGTGGGAAAAAGTAGAGATCTCCTCAAAAAAATTAGAGATATCAAGGAAACATTTCATGCAAAGATGGGCACAATAAAGGACAGACATTGTAAGGACCTAATAGAAGCAGAAGAACTATACAAAAAAGGTTTTAATGATTACCAGGTAACCACAATGGTGTTGTCACTCACTTGGAGCCAGACATCCTGGTGTGTGAAAACTAGTGGGCCTTAGGAAGTATTACTATGAACAAAGCTAGTGGAAGTGAAGGAATTTCAGCTGAGCTATTTACCTAAAAGATGTTCCTGTTAAAGTGTTGCACTCAATATGCCAGCAAATTTGGAAAACTCAGCAGTGGCTGCAGGGCTAGAAAAGGTCAGCTTTCATTCCAGTCTCAAGGAAGGGCAAGGCCAAAGGAATGTTCAAACTACTGTACAATTGCACTCATTTCACATTCCAGTAAGGTAATGTTTAAAATCTTTCAAGCTAGGCCTCAGCAGTATGTTAACTGAGAACATCCAGATATACAAGATGGATTTAGAAAAGGCAGAGGAACTACAGATCAAATAGCCAAATTCACCGGATCACAGAGAAAGCAAGGGATTTCCAGAAAAAATTTACTTCTGCTTCATTGACTAAACTAAAGCCTTTGTGTGGATCACAATAAACTGTGGAAAGTTCTTCAAGAGATGGAAATAACAGACCACCCTACCTGTCTACTGAGAAACTGTATGCAGGTCAAGAACTAACAGTTAGAGGAGAACATGAAACAACAGATAGATTCAAAATTGGCAAAGGAGTATAACAAGGCTATATATTTTTGCCTTGCTTATTTAACTTCTATACATCATGAAAAATGCTAGGCTGGATGAATCATAAGCTGGAAACAAGATTATTGGGAGAAATATCAACAATCTCAAATATACAGATGATAGCACTGTAATGGCAGAAAGTGAAGGGAAACTAAAGAGCCTCTTGATGAGGATAAAAGAGGAAAGTGAAAATTCTGGCTTAAAGTTCAACATTAAAAAACTAAGATCATAGCATCTGGTCCCATAACTTAACAACAAATAGAAGAGGAAAAAGTGGAAGCAGGGGCAAATTTTCTCTTCTTGGGCTTCAAAATCACTCTGGATGATACCTGCAGCCATGAAATTAAATGGCACTTGTTTCTTGGAAGAAAAGCTATGACAAACCTAGACAGTGTATTAAAAAGCAGAGGTATTAGTTTGCCCACAAAGATCCAAATAGGCAAAGCAGTTTTGGTGTTTTGAGTAGTCATGTAGGGATGTAAGAACTAGACCATAAAGAAGACCAAGTGCTAAAAAGAATTCATGATTTTGAATTGTGGTATTGGAGAATGAGAGTCCCTTTTATAGCAGGGAGATCAAACCAGTCAATTCTAAAGGAAATCAGCATATTCATTGTAAAAACTGATGCTGATGCTGAATCTCCGATACTTCGGCCACCTGATGTGAAGAAACTGACTCATTGGAAAAGATCCCGATGCTGGGAAAGAATGAAGGCAGAAGGAGAAAGGGGTGACAGAAGATGAGATGGCTAGATAGCATCACTGACTCAATGGATGTGGATTTGAGCAAACTCTGAGAGGTAGTAAGAGACAGGGGAGCCTGGCATGCTGCAGTTGATGAGGGTTGCCAAGAGTTGGACATGACTTAGGTACTGAAAAGCAACAATATATAAGCAAAAATAGAGATATGTTCATACTCTGTGTACTACTCAACTAAGTTGGGAATGGATTCTCATGGAGAAGAGAGTCTACGACCTTAATTTTGCTTAAATTGTCATGATGGAGGTAATGCTTTAATGGAATCGGCTGCTGTATCATGGCTTATGACCTAAGCAGTATATTGGCAGTCTAGCTCTGTTGTGTAGCTTCTTGGACATCCCCTAGCATTCTATCCATTAGCTCTAACAATGATTCTATAAACTCTATTGCACTATAACTACTCTTCCTCATTATACTGTTAATAACTAAATTGTCTTCTATTTTTCTGGCTATTGAGCTAAGACTTAAACACTCCTCTTCTTGCAGACCTCCACAGTGTTTGTGATTTTTCTGGACCCCCCATTGCTTTACTTTGGAGCATGGGGAAAAGTAGCCCTCTTCTCCTCTCTGGTAGAGAGAGAAGGGATAAGCAAAGCTGCTTCCTTAGAGGTTCACCATCTATAGAATGATTCTTTTATTTCCTGCTTCCCTTGGCTTTCCTTACAAAGATAAGGGTGATGTTTAGGTGTAGCAGAATCAGTTTAGATTTCACTTAATAACTGAAGGGGGGTTCTGGCCCAATTATTTATAACTGTTTCTACTATCAAGAGTGTTTTACATATTGAAGTCCTCATGTTTGGGGCCTAGCTGCCAATGACAAGGCCATTAAGAAGTTCCACACATCTGTTCCAGAGATTGTTGAAAAAATACTGATTAGTATCAGTGGCTTGGGCTTCTTTTTTAGCACTAGAGACGAGAGAGTGAACTGATTGGAGCTATGTTCAGAAGGTAGAATGACAACAGTGTATGAGTGTCTGAGGGTGTAAGGGTGTAAGAGAAGACAGCCTCAAAAATACTTTCAGGTTTCTGTCTTGAGTGAACAAATGGCATCACTTTCTAAGATAGTGAACATGGGAGGGATGGTAGTGGGACAAAGATTACAAGTACAGTTTTGTCAAGCTTGAGATACTTTGTGGGATGTGCAAGAAGAGATGACAATTGGATAGCCAAGTTGGAAAGAGAAGCTGGACTAGAGCTATAATCTTGGAAGTTGTAGGTATTTCAACTTTGTGGATGAGACTGTCTTGAGAAACAAGTAAAAGCATGAAAGAGGAGGTGGCTTCTTTCACTGTTGTTTTTACTTGAAATAGAGCAAGTTCATTATGTCAGCATGTTGATGAGGAGCAACTGGTATGAGTGGGAGGTTAAAGATATTGTGGCCAAGTGAGATTACTGGGAAGGAAGAAGAAATCAGATTTAGAATATGTGAGAAGAAATGGCTTTTGGTTGACTGACAAAGATTTTTTTTTTTTTAATTATTAGAGGAAGGAAAAGGAAAGGTTGGCTATAGATACAGACTTATTTGCGGCCACAATTGTGGGAAGTTGAAGAAGTTCCCATATTATGGTTGAAAGTCAGTAAGGACTCAGGGGCATCATGTCTCTTTGGCAACTATGAAACATCTGTGTCACACATTTCTGAAGCTGTGAAACATGCACAGTTTATATTCATAGGACTTTTTGAGCAAAAACATTATCAACAGTTCTTCTTTCTAAATGATTCCCTAGAAGTTTGTGTTTCTTGTGAAGGGGGTGGGGCTAATACAAACTTTTAGATATGCCAAAACTCAAAGCGGGAATAAAAAACAAAGTTGAAAAGCTTCATAGTATATAGCACTTTGAAACTAAAATTTAAGGATTGTAAACATCCATTTTGTAAAGAGGACAAAATGATACACCTAATAATAATTACCAGAAGACTTTATTTTAAATCAGAGCTAATACTCATTGAAAAAAGGCTCAATCTTTCATGTTGTTGTTGTTCAATGCTAAGTTGTGTCCAAATCTTTGTGACCCTGTGGACTGCAGCACACCAGGCTTCCCTGTCTTCCATTATCTCCCAGAGTTTTCTCGAGTTCACTACTTTTCATACCCTTTTATTAAAATTTTTTAAAAGCCACCCAGTCTGAGAATACTGACAAATAACTAATGAACTTCTCATGCTTAAGACTGAGATATAAAAAGGATACTACTAACAAATTGTTAGAAACACACAGCAGAAATGACTGGGACATTGACCAAAGGAGATGAATCATCTGGAGGGAAGTGTTTTTCTCCATGATGCAGGACCCAGAGGCAGAAGGCTCACAGGCAAGACCAATGATGCACTTGGAAAATAACAGCACGAAAGCCCTGGCTGCCATCCTCATTCCCAGCACGTTCGGGGCCACCCAGTGGAGCAGCATTTCACCACTGATGATGGATTTGCTACCATTTGGGACACTTAGCATTAGCATTAAAAGAATTAGGCATCTAATATTAACAGCGAGGAGAAGGGGAGGGTAGAGGACGGGGAGAAGGACAATTACTTCACATTTCAGCCTGCATTTCCAAAGCATACTTCCTCTGAAAACATTATCAATCATTTTCTTATTGAGTTAACAGACAAGTGCTGGGTCTGCTGGGCCTGGTCAAAAACTCAGGATTGTCTGGCCATGTGTATTTAACCCTGTTGAGTCTATGACTCTTTGGGAAAAGACATATAATGAAAGACCTAAAGAAAAGTTGAAGGCCATAGCTGAATAAGTATTAAGTTGTAAGGAACTGACTAAATGCTTTAAGAAACCAGTAAAAAGACTAAACAAAGTAGATTTTGTGAAAGGTGTCAACATAATAAATAGTCACAACCTAAAAGTTGAGTTATGCTTATTCACGGAATTTTTAGGACTTCAAGCCCGAGAGACAGCATCTCAAGTGACCCTGAGAGAACTGGTCTGAAAAGGTGAGGGGAGGGGCCAAGTTACACCGGAGTTTTGCAACAAATGTGAGATAGTTTGAGCATCAAAATATTACTGTTAATTAAAGAAAACTAGATATCCCAAATTAAGGAATTTAGTGCTTTTCTGTATATGGGAAGATGCAAGAGTCTGGGCTCATTGAAATCATTACCATTCCTTTCATATGCATCTCAGCTATCTGGAAACAGTATCCTGTGTTTTTCTTATCCTGAGTTCCTCAGAGCTCACCATAGGAAGTGGCTGCAGCCTAATGGTTGCTGATTGCAAGGATTCTTCTCCTTCCTGAGTGTCCTTAGGGCTCACATTGAAAGGCTGCAATCACTGATTACTGTTACATCCTTGTTTACTGACATGGCAGGAAATACTCCATTTCTCAAAGGAGTAAGTCTTTTTTTTTTTTTTTTTTTATCACCTCACAGCTGACTGTGACATCAGTCTCCTGAGGGACATCTCTGCCTCTGGTTTTATTCCTATTTGGATCCACCTTAAACATCCATACTAGAATAACTTTGCAGAACCAACACATATGTCCAAACTCCTTACCAGGCTATCTAGAACCATCCACTTTTTTTTTTTTTTTAATTTTATTTTATTTTTAAACTTTACATAATTGTATTAGTTTTGCCAAATATCAAAATGAATCCGCCACAGGTATACATGTGTTCCCCATCCTGAACCCTCCTCCCTCCTCCCTCCCCATTCCATCCCTCTGGGTCGTCCCAGTGCACCAGCCCCAAGCATCCAGTATCGTGCATCAAACCTGGACTGGCAACTCGTTTCATACATGATATTTTAGATGTTTCAAGAGATACTGATGTATAGAACAGTCTTATGGACTCTGTGCGAGAGGAAGAGGGTGGGAAGAGTTGGGAGAATGGCATTGAAAAGGAGTAAGTCTTAAAGAAAGGTACAGGAATGAGATGATTAGAAAGGAGGAGAGAAGCATTTCAAACAGGAGGACTGTTGTGACTAGGGTTCGCCAGGACAGGCTAAAGGAAACACCTGTGATTAGCTCACTGCTGGAGGCTATGAACAGAGGTGTAGACAAGGACAAGGAGGGTTAGAAGGTTCTAAGGCAGCTCACTATTATTTGAACACCAGTCCAGGCAAGCCCAGTTTCTGGTCCTCTCCTACCCTTTATGATGGGTTTATTCAGACAGCAACAAGTCTAGAACTCATTTTCTTTTTACTGGTTCATTGTTCACTCATTCCCTTTATCAATTAAAAAAGGAGGGGATTCTAGAATATTGCTTGCTCAATTTGCCTGGTGTTTTAAGGCAGGCTGTCAATCACATCCTCTCTCTAAAAGATCAAGCAGAGAGGAGAATAGGTGAAGCAATAAAACCAGCAGTGGGTACTGTAACCACACTGGATGGCTTCCTGTGGCCTGGGCTGACTGTGTTGGAAAGTATCATGCCCTGGGAATGTCTGGATTTACTTATTATTATTAGATCAAAAAGGACAGTTGTGTCTGGGCATCTCTATATGTCACATTTTTTTGGAGACCTGTAGTTCTGAGTATTTAATACGTGACAGGTGGGGAATGAGGAATTGCTTTCAAGAGTACTGCAGACGGTTTGTGAAAGTTGACTAATTTCTCAAGGACACTCCACTGCAATGAATGCACCATTACAAATTGACCTGCTATCTGTGTTGGCATGATTTACTCTCCCAGCAGAGCAAAGGCCAATCTATTTCCTTACTTTTTTATTGTTTTATAATAACTTTTTCTTATCATGCTGCTTGACTATTTCTTTCATTGTAGGTTCTTTGTATTCTTATGCTTTATAATGTTATATGTATTCCTATGAGTCACCAGAGATCTTCTTTGGAAGGAAGTGAAATATAAATATATAATACTTTTTATTTTGGCTTAAATAAGAAACTACGAGGGAAAAAACCTGGGAGAAACCATCTAGGATATTTATCTGCCAAGTCAGGTATTCTCAGTTGCTTCAGTCATGTCTGACTCTTTTGCAACCCCATGGATTGTAGCCTGCCAGGCTCCTCTGTCCATGGAATTCTCTAGGCAAGAATACTGGAGTGGATTGCCTTGCTCTCCTCCAGGGAGCCTTCCCAACCCAGGGATTGAACCCATGTATTCCATGTCTCCTGCATTGCAGGCAGATTCTTTACCCACTGAACCACCTGCAATCTGTTTTAAAGAGTTTCAGAAAACAGTAACTTTCATCTTTGTGAGTCATTCCAGTGTGTGTGCTCAGTGTTAGAAATTTGTTTATGTTTAACCCAAGTTCACAAGTTACCTTTAAACAGGGGTTCCTCTTTCACTCTGTCTCAAGGGTGTTCTCTTCCCCTTGTTCCCAGCTCTCAGTGTCCTAGTCCACCTACAGAGTCACGTATGGGAAACACCCCAACCCCACCTGGTAAGTCCCTCTGAGCCATCTCCCTGGACTGTGGTGGGCACAAGACCTTAAGGGGAGGCTAAGTTCTAGGTGTGTGTGGACTCAAACCTGAGGGCGACCTGTCCCACTCAGCGCATGGTTAGCAGATCACCAGGAGGGATTCTGAGGTTTGGGCAGGTAGTCAGTTCCAGGCCATTGGGGTTCTGCTGAACTGTCACCAGGTCACCTCAGTCCTGGAGTTAACACTGTGGGGCTTCTGGACCTTTCTGAGGTGTCCGTTTCAGATTCATGAATTCTAGCCCTTGCGTCTGCTGTGAGATGAGTTGGGAATGGTATCAGGTATGCTCCTATCTCCTAGTTTCCATTCCAGCCACTTTCTGTTTTCACACTTCAGATTTCTATCCTCAAGCAAGCAAAATGCTCAAAACACGATGACCCTTTCTTCTGTAGTAAGGTCAGAGTACTTAGAAACACAGGACCGGTTTCTTAGAAACTCTCTGGTAGGTGAGATGAGAAGTTTTCATTACATCTTGGTGAGTCATTTTTTTCCAATGAATGAGAGAATAGATTTTCTGAGGAAGCAAATCAACAACATTATGTTATTTTGAAGTCCTGATTCCCAAGGAAAAGATATGGAATTGAATATCATTCTGATTTTATTACAATAGCATGTCATAAGCTTAGAGATGATTGTTAAAATCGTATTATGGCCTTCTTTTTTTCTCTAGGCACAACTCTTTCACCCTTTAAAAAAATATTAGATATTCTACAAACCTGGTCATCTTTATTGTTTTTCTTGTGTCTGCCTCCAAACCCTCATATCTTTCTTTAAAATTAGACGCACTGCTCAGTGCTCTGTGAACACTCTATTTGGTTGCAAGGTCATATCAGGGTTTTAAATACCATTTTGGTAACCACTTATACTTTGCAGAAATTTAGTTTCATAATTTTATAAAGGTACTTTTCTGCTAAGTCATAATTGGCTTTACTTCATGGCATCTAGATAGCCAGCCCTGCTTGACGGCACCAGCATTTCAGATTCCTTTATTCCTTTCCTGTAATAAGTACTCCCCAGGTTACACTTGCCTGAGCATATGTTTGGGAACAAGATGATGAAAGGATGCTTCACAGGCTCATCCTGATCACTTGTCCTTAATCAACTCACCCCTTCCAGCTCATCCCAGAGTGACTGCCAAGGCATTTTGCAAGCTCTCTATCTCCTAGCTCTTTACCTGTCACACTATTGCTTTCAGTGACTGCACCTCCAGGGCTGACACAGCTCCCAGGATTGCTGGGTGTGGATCCCCCCTTTTTTTTCCTGAGTCACATGGGCTTTTGTTCTTTGCACAGCAACTTTGAACTAAAGGCTGAGATGGAGGTGGTGGACTAGCTCACAACTCAGGGCTAACCACCTCTAAGGGCTTCACCCCTATGCTTCTGCTTTGGCTCAGTTTTATGGTTTTTTAGTCTCTGTTTGGGGATACTACTTGTTTTAGTTGTTGTACATGTTTGGCTGTAAGTTACCTTAACTCGGCCTTAAAGATGGCTTAGCTGAATAGGACTTTGTTTACCTCTCATAACAGTCTGAAGGTGGTTTTTGGTGGATAGTGTTGGTTCAACTGCTTGTCAGCATCACCGAGGACACAGATTTGCCTTTCTTACTTTGCTGCCCTTAAGTCACACATTTTCTTTCTCCTGGTGCCAAAATGGGATCTACTGCTCCAGATGGAATGTCAGCGATGGCTGTGCATGAGGCAGAAGAAGAGCTGAAGGTCAGAAGCTCTCTTTCCTCTTTTTACCTTTTTCCTGAAGCTATGCTTCATTGCCCACACTTGCCTACATGAGAAACCAGGAAAGAGATGATTTTTTCCAGGATCTCAGTGGTAGAGAGGAACACAGGAGAAAGTGGTTGGAATGGATGTTTGGTCACCCAACCAACAGTGCTTCAAAATGGAAGTGTTCCAAATTCATTATTTATGGTAGCCCCTATACAGCAGCTTATGGTTACTTATCCTTTCTCCTCAAGGATCTCTCCAATTATAAGGCAGGTGTGTCTCCGCTACTAAAGATGAAAATACCAGATATCCACTGTTCTAGGTTTCCTTGCAGCTAAGGTGTGTAAATCTCCAAGAGAAAGGGAGAAATTAAACCTGTATCCAGCTCTACTTGAAGCCAACATCATGCCTTGCCAGTCACCAAAACTGTTCAGTTACCTGGGTCAGTATATATGTCTATTTTTTTCCTTAAGATAATTTGTGTTGGATTTTCTGGTACTTGAAACCAAAATTATCCTAGTTAATACACACTTACAGTGCAATTTTTCTGGATAAAATAACAAAAATTATTTTCAATAGTATTCTTTTTGTTTTTAACAACTTCAGTTTGCTAAAACCAGTTAAAATCCCAAATGTTAGTCTTTCTTTTTTTCATTACTCCTCTCTCCCACCTCACCTAAATATGGTATCTATGTTGTCTTAAAAACCTTTAGTCCATAAGATAAGTCATAAATGGACATAAAATTGCATGTAAAAGAAAGTTATACAAAGTTTCTCTCTCCTCCCACCTCCATATTTGATACTTCCATACCTTGTTTCAGTGAATATTTGGAGGCAGGGCCATCAGCCTCCAAGACCAAGGAACCCACTTCCTGATACTCATGTCTCTCTATGCCTCTTTCTCACATTGATCTTGCACAGCACACACAAAAGATCATCTGTCATCTCCAAAACAAAAATTAAAAAGAATGGAGCTTCTATTTTAGGTTTTTGTTCCCCCTCACTCCCTCTTCCTCTGGGGAAATCTAACTGCTATGCTATAAGCAGCCCATGAAGAAGTCCATGTGGTGAGACCCTGAGGCCTCCTCTTGGATGTGGAACCTCCAGTCCTGATGGAATCTCAGCTGTCTGCAGTCTTAGTTGACATGTGGACACTGGATCAGAACCATCAGCATGTCCCAGATTCTTGAGCCACAGAAAATATATTAAAAAAATAGTTTACTTGCTCTGAGCTACAAAGTTTTGGGGTGATTTACCACATAGCAGCAGATAATTAATATAGACTGCTTAACTTACTTGACAATACATGATCAAAAAATTAAATAACTGCATGAAGGAAAAGGGAGGCACAGAGGAAAATCAGAATAAAGAAGACATAATGGAGACAGCAGTGAAGTTTGAATACAAACTGTATGCTGCAAGTTCCTGTTTATTAATATAAAGTGGGCCACTGATTTGTCCCAAAGATTTTGAGAGTCAGCACAAAATGGGAGAGATACAATTAGTACAATCCAGAAAGAAATTTTTCCAACAGATCTTTATACAAAGGACAGTGTACAGTATCAAAAATGGATGTTTCAAAAACAAAGTTGCAGAAGTAAAATTATTTATTCATGCTTATCTTTAATAATCCTCTAATTTGTAAGAAATAAAATGTTTCCCTTCAAAAATGGAATAGACTTAATTATAAACCTGGCAAAGATTAATCTGAGTATACAAAGCCCACAGTATAAAGACACTGGTGAGAATCAGAACTTAAAATTCAGATTGTTCTTCTTTCAGTTCAGTTCAGTTTCAGTTCAGTTGCTCAGTCATGTCCGACTCTTTGCGACCCCATGAATCGCAGCACGCCAGGCCTCCCTGTCCATCACCAATTCCTGGAGTTCACTCAGACTCACACCCATCGAGTCAGTGATGCCATCCAACCATCTCATCCTCTGTTGTTCCCTTCTCCTCCTGCCCCCAATCCCTCCCAGCCTCAGAGTCTTTCCCAATGAGTCAACTCTTCATATGAGATGGCCAAAGTACTGGAGTTTCAACTTTAACATCAGTCCTTCCAAAGAAATCCTAGGGCTGATCTCCTTCAGAATGGACTGATTGGATCTCCTTGCAGTCCAAGGGACTCTCAAGAGTGCTCTCCAACACCACAGTTCAAAAGCATCAATTCTTCGGCGCTCAGCTTTCTTCACAGTTCAACACTCACATCCATACACGACCACTGGAAAAACCATAGCCTTGACTAGATGGACCTTTGTTGGCAAAGTAATGTCTCTGCTTTTCAATATGCTATCTAGGTTGGTCATAACTTTAGGCACACTTGAAAAAATTGAACTTTAATTGTTTAATGTGAGAATGTATATGTAAGACCCAGTGAGAAGTGGGAGCGTGATTATGGAACAACTGAATTTAATTTATAAAATCATGGAAAATAAACTACCCCAAATGTTCCAGAAAGTGTTCCAGATCTGCCTTCATTTATGTGTAAGACAGATCCCAGTATTGAAAGAGACACGTGTACCCCAATGTTCATCGCAGCACTGTTTATAATAGCCAGGACATGGAAGCAACCTAGATGTCCATCAGCAGATGAATGGATAAGAAAGCTGTGGTACATATACACAATGGAGTATTACTCAGCCATTAAAAAGAATACATTTGAATCAGTTCTAATGAGGTGGACGAAACTGGAGCCTATTATACAGAGTGAAGTAAGCCAGAAAGAAAAACACCTATACAGTATACTAATGCATATATATGGAATTTAGAAAGATGGTAACAATAACCCTGTATACGAGACAGCATAAGAGACACTGATGTATAGAACAGTCTTTTGGACTCGGTGGGAGAGGAAGAGGGTGGGATGATTTGGGAGAATGGCATTGAAACATGTATAATATCATATATGAAATGAGTTGCCAGTCCAGGTTCTATGCACGATACTGGATGCTTGGGGCTGGTGCACTGGGACGACCCAGAGAGATAGTACGGGGAGGCAGGAGGGAGGAGGGTTCAGGATGGGGAACACATGTATACCTGTGGCGGATTCATTTTGATATATGGCAAAACTAATACAATATTGTAAAGTTAAAAAAAAAAAAAGACAGAAAAATGCAACAAGAGAAAACAACAGCTAGCTAATCAACTCCCATATGAACTTGTGAGATCTGAGCTTTTCTGAGACAATATACATTGGTACATAAAGTTAAATATGATAAAATTTGGAGCATTGTAATCATGAGAATGAAATTGCAACAACATAGATGAATTCATTATTGAGTAAGAAGCTGCCTGCTGCCAACAAACTTCCCAACTCTGTGATCAATGACTCAAGATGATAGCTTGAAATCATTCACTTGTTAAAACTCTACCATTACACCACTGGATGAATTTCTCAAATAGAATGTCGAGCAAATAAAGCAAGGGAATATGATTGCACTTATGTAAAACACAAAAAATGTCAAACTGACCTATTGGTAGTGGTGAGGATAAATGATTATCCTTGGAGGGAAGGGTGGTGAGAGGGAGGAGCATGAAGTGAACTTCAAAGCTGTTGGTAAGATTCTATTTCTTGATTTGAGTACCAGCATGATGGATGGGTCCACTTTTTGAAAATTAATAAATATGTACTTTTGTGAGTTGTACATACTTTTGTGTGTATTATGTTGTTGTTCAGACACTAAATTGTGTCTGACTCTTTGCAACCCCATAAATTGTAGTATGCCAGGCTACTCTGTACTTCACTGTTTCCTGGAGTTTGCTCAGATTCGTGTTCATTTAACTGATGATGCCATCCAACCATCTCACACCTTCTCCTCCTGCCCTCAGTCTTTCTCAGCATCAGGGTCTTTTCCAATGAGTTGGCTCTTCACATCAGATAAAGAATTGGAACTTCAGCTTCAGTATCAGTACTTCCAATGAATATTCAGTGTTGATCCTTTAGGATTGACTGGTTTAATCTTCTTGCTATCCAAGGGATTCTCAAGAGTCTTCTCCAGCACCACAATTTGAAAGCATCAATTCTTCAGTGCTCAGCCTTCTTTATTGTCCAACTCTCACGTCTGTACATAACTACTGGAAAAACCATAGCTTTGACTACATAGACCTTTGTCAGCAAAGTGATGTCTCCACTTTTAAAAAATGCTGTCTAGTTTTGTTACAGCTTTTCTTCCAAGGAGCAAGAGCCTTTTAATTTCATGACTACAGTCACCATCCACGATGGTTTTGGAGTCCAGGTAAATAAAATCTGTCAAGTTAAAAATGACAGAAAGTAAGAAGCAAGCTTTTAAATTAAAAATGAGTCAACAGGATGAAAGGCTGCAATACAAAAACAAAGAAGAAAGCAGTGTATTAGAAGGCACTGAGGTCCACTAAAAGCAAAAGTCCTTTCCAGGAACTGGGTGTCACGGTGTTTGCACACTGCAGGTGGCATTAAATATTTATGTCTACAATGAACAAGTGAACATTTCTTTTAAAATCAGTCAACTCTTCAAATGAAGTATTGTGAACGCTCCTATAGATGCTCTTTTCAATTGTTTTTTAGCAACATAAAACATTTTCTAGATAATATTAGAAGAGGATCAATTTCTTATTATAACTCCTATGCTCTTTCTAGCATAGGAGACAAACAACCAGAGTAATGGGAAATAATTTGACACACAATGCTTCACAGAATGAGATTTCAATTCTCCTATTTACAAATTAAAAAAAAAAAAGATTTAAATAAATTCTTTTCTATTTACTTAGTTCACTGTGATACATACAAAACTGAGTGATGATGTTGTTGGGTATGGGCACATTTGAATTTTTTTCATTCCCATGAATGGGCTTTTATTTGTTTTTTTTATGAAAGTTTGGTAATTCAGGCTCAAAACAAGAGTAGCTTTGGTGGACTGTGTAAACCCCTCTAGAATTTGTCAGGTAACCTGGGTAGAAGCTTTTATTTTATTAGGCAAACAAACTAAAGTTATTTATTCATATAAAAATATGGCATAATGTAACATAAGACAATAAGATCTTACTTTTTGAGGAAAATAAAATTAATAAGGAATGGATTGCACTCTATTATATAAACAGGAAACTCCCCATAAATATTATTTCTCCCAACTAAGCTTTTGAGAAATATTCAGTGACTGTGAAATTGGGGTTATCTCCTCTAGTAAATACCTTGAGTTCAGATAATTTCTGTTGCTATTTCTGTTAAAAAGCATATGATTTCACAGTCAGAAACACTGGGAGGATAGGGAAAGTTAGGAGCTTGAATTAAAATATATTTGTAAAGTGTGTTTGTATCTTGTAAGAGAGAAATTCTCACCTCAGGGAAATGTAGTTGTATTTCTATTGTTCCTGACAGGAATTTGCTTGAATTTGATTCAATTAAATAGTATACATAGAATCCCATCTGCAAACAGTTAGAGTTTTATTTCTTTTCCAATTTGTATTCCTATTATTTCCTTTTCTTCTCTGATTGCTGTGGCTAGGCTCCCAAAACTATGTTGAATAATATTGGTGAGAGTGGGCACACTTGTTCCTGGTTTTAGAGGAAATGCTTTCAGTATTTTGCAGTTGAGGATAATGTTTGCTGTGGGTTTGTTGTATAAGGCCATTATTATGTTGTGGTATGTTCCTTCTGTGCCTACTTTCTGGAGAGTTTTTATCATAAATGGGTGTTGAGTTTTGTCAAAGGCTTTCTCTGCATCTATTGAAATGATCATATGGTTTTTAATCTTTCAATTTGTTAATATAGTTTATCACATTGGTTTGCATATATTGAATACTTTTTGCATCCCTGGAATAAAGCCCATTTGATCATGATGTATGATCTTTTAAATGTGTTCTTGGATTCTGTTTGCTAGAATTTTGTTGAAGATTTTGCATCTATGTCCATCAGTGGTATTAGCCTGTAATTTTCTCTTTTTTTTGTATGCATCTTTGGATGGTTTTGGTATCAGGGTGATAGCGTTCTTGTAGAATGAGTTTGGGAGTTTTCCTCCCTCTGCAATTTTCTGGAAGAATTTGAGCAGGATATGTTTTAGCTCTTCTCTAAATTTTTTGTAGAATTAACCTGTGAAGCAATCTGATCCTGGGCTTTTATTTGTTGGAAGATTTTTGATCACAGTTTCAATTTGTTTGCTTGTGATTGGTCTGTTCATATTTTCTATTTCTTCCTGGTCATTTTAGGAAGGGTATACTTTTCTAAATGTTTGTCCATTTCTTCCAAGTTGTCCATTTTATTGGCATATAGTTGCTCATAGTAGTCTTTTATGATCCTTTGTATTTCTGTGTTGTCTGCTGTAACTTCTCTTTTTTCATTTCTAATCTTATTGATTTGAGTCTTCTTTTTTTTCCTTGATGATTGTAACATTTTGTTTATCTTCTCAAAAATCCGGCTTTTGGTTTTATTGATCTTTGCTCTAGTCTCCATTTCTTTTTCATTTATTTCTGCTCTGATATTTATGATTTCTTCCTTCTAACATAGGAGCTTTTTTGTTCTTTTTCTAGTTGCTTTAGGTTTAAGTTTAGGCTCTTTATTTGATGTCTCTCTTGTTTCTTGAGGTAGCTTTTGTATTGCTATGAACTTCCCTCTTAGCCCTGCTTTTACTTTATCCCATAGGTTTTGGGTTGCCATGTTTTCATTGTCATTTGCATCTAGGTATATTTTGATATACTTTTTGATTCATTCAGTGTTCAGTTCAGTTCAGTCGCTCAGTCATGTCCGACTCTCTGTTGGTTATTCAGAAGCATATTGCTTAGCCTCCATTTGTCTGTGTTTTTCATAGTTTTTTTTTTTCCTGTAGCTGATAAGATTTTATAGCAATGTGATCAGAAAAGATGATTAAAATGATTTCAATATTTTAAAATTTACCAAGGCTAGATTTCAGACCCAGGATGTGATCTATCCTGGAGAATGTTCCATGTGCGCTTGAGAGAAAAGTGAAATCTAATTGTCTTTTTTTTTTTTTTTGATGAAATACCCTATAGACATCAATTAAGTCCAACTGGTCCAATGTATTATTTAAAGTTTCTTTGTTTATTTCTTGTCTGAATGATCTGTCCATTGGTATATGTGAGGTATTAAATTCTCCCACTATTATTATGTTGATTCTATTTCCTCTTTAATAGTTGTTAGCATTTGCTTTATGTATTGAGGTGCTCCTATGTTGGATGCATATATATTAATAGTTGTTATGCCTTTTTGTTGGATTGATCCCTTGATCATTATGCAGTGTCTTCTTTGTCTCTCATAAGAATCTTTATTTTTAAGTCTATTTTATCTCATATGAGTATTGCTATTCCTGCTTTCTTTTGGTCTCCATTTGCATGGAATATCTCTTTCCAGGCCCTCACTTTCAGTCTTTATGTGTCCCTAGGTTTGAGGTAGGTCTCTTGTTTGTTTGCAGATGACATGATTCTCTACATAGAAAACTCTAAAGATACTACCAGAAAATTACTAGGGCTAATCAATGAATATAGTAAAGTTGTAGGATATGAAATTAATACACATAAATCCCTCACATTCCTATGCACTAATAATGAAAAATCAGAAAGAGAAATTAAGGGAACAATCCCATTTACCATTGCAACAAAAAGCATAAAATACTTAGGAATAAGTCTTGTTGACTTGTTCATGGACTCCCAGAACTGCAGAAAGAGCAGTGTGGTCAGGCAGAGATTACCCTGTTGAATTTCACAAATAGTGCAGACTGTGAAGCTGCTTCCACAGCCTGAGAATTAGGGTACTAAGAAATGAACGAGACCAGGATGTAGGTTCATTGAGACCAACACAGTGTGGAGAAGTGGCAAATGCTAGAGGAATAGGGAGACTGGTTCGACCACCTTGAAAATGTAGCTGAACCATGCAAGTGACCACTAAGAGTAGTTTTTGTAGAAATCAGTAGCATCTCAACAGGTCTTCTGGGCTTCCACTCACCATGTGGACCTGGAAACAATAATCCAGTGTGATTATCAGTGTGATTATCAACAGAACAAGAGCCACCACCATTCACATGATTGTTTATGACTCATGAAGAAAAAGGTAGTCAATCCAAAGAAGTCATCTACCATGAAAGACGATGGCTTTTCCCACTCCTTTCCCCAGCACCAGGGGAATCTGTGTGAGAAAGAAAGGGGCTCTTTCATAAGAGCAAGTATTTCCACACCTCTCCTGTCCACTCCAATTTAGTCCTTCATGGATAAAGTGAAGGAGGAGGGGATTTTGGAGACAGATTAATTCATGTATGAGATTAAGTTTAAAAATGATCAGGATTAAGTCTTAGTAAGTAAAAGACAATAGTCAGTATGAAAAAGAAAGTGACAAATTTAAGGAAGCAAATTGGGCATCACAATAGGGTCTGCTATGTGGTGGGAGGCTGGGAGGTGAGCAGAGCACAGTTACTCTTTGAAAAAAATAATCTTCATGTCTATCCCCTAATGTGGTAAGACTCCTCAATAAAGCTGGTCAGAGAAGAAATTATTGGTATTGCTGTGAACAAGTGCCAGTGGGGAGAGGTAGTCAGTAAGCTCTGCTGGAGTGGAGGGTGACAGGCTGATGAGGACGTGGGGACTCGCTGAAAAGACACTGGAAGGGCAGGCCAGCTGGCCCAGTGAAACGGGCATGATTTGGTTGGGCAGGAAGTTGGTTTTACTCTTCTAAAATGTGAAACATTTGAAAGGAGAAGGGAAACATAGAAGAAAATACAATTTTTTTTAACCTTCAGTTCAGTTCAGTGGCTCAATCATGTCCGACTCTTTGCGACCCCATGAATCGCAGCACGCCAGGCCTCCCTGTCCATCACCAACTCCTGGAGTTCACTCAAACTCATGTCCATCGAGTCGGTGATGCTATCCAGCCATCTCATCCTCTGTTGTCCCCTTCTCTTCCTGCCCCCAATCCCTCCCAGCATCAGGGTCTTTTCCAATGAATCAACTCTTCGCATCAGGTGGCCAAAGTATGGGAGCTTCAGCTTCAATATCAGTCCTTCCAATGAACACACAGGACTGGTCTCCTTTAGGATGGACTGGTTGGATCCCCTTGCAGTCCAAGGGACTCTCAAGAGTCTTCTCCAACATCACAGTTCAAAAGCATCAATTCTTCGGTGTTCAACTTTCTTCACAGTCCAACTCTCACATCCATACATGATCACTGGAAAAACCAGAGCCTTGACTAGACGGACCTTGGTTGGCAGAGTAGTATTTCTGCTTTTTAATATTCTATCTAGGTTGGTCATAACTTTCCTTCCAAGGAGTAAGCGTCTTTTAATTTCATGGCTGCAGTCACCGTCTGCAGTGATTTTGGAGCCCCCAAAAATAAAACTGACACTGTTTCCACTGTTTCCCCATCTATTTCCCATGAAGTGATGGGACCAGATGCCATGACCTTAGTTTTCTGAATGTTGAGCTTTAGGCCAACTTTTTCACTCTCCTCTTTCACTTTCTTCAAGATGCTTTTTAGTTCCTCTTCACTTTCTGCCATAAGGGTGGTTTCACCTGCATATCTGAGGTTATTGATATTTCTCCTGTCAATCTTGATTCCAGCTTGTGCTTCCTCCAGCCCAGCATTTCTCATGATGTACTCTACATAGAAGTTAAATAAGCAGGGTGACAATATACAGCCTTGATGTATTCCTTTTCCTATTTGGAACAAGTCTGTTGTTCCATGTCCAGTTCTAACTGTTGCTTCTTGACCTTCATATAGGTTTCTCAAGAGGCAGGTGAGGTGGTCTGGTATTCCCATCTCTTTCAAAATTTTCTACAGTTTATTGTGATCCACACAGTCAAAGGCATTGGCATAGTCAATAAAGCAGAAATAGATGTTTTTCTGGGACTCTTTTGCTTTTTTGATGATCCAGCAGATGTTGGCAATTTTATCTCTGGTTCCTCTGCCTTTTCTAAAACCAGCTTGAACATCTGGAAGTTCATGATTCACTTATTGCTGAAACCTGGCTTGGAGAATTTTGAGCATTACTTTACTAGCATGTGAGATGAGTGCAATTATGTGGTAGTTTGAGCATTCTTTAGCATTGCCTTTCTTTGGGATTGGAATGAAAACTGACCTTTTCCAGTCCTGTGGCCACTGCTGAGTTTTCCACATTTGCTGGCATATTGAGTGCAGCACTTTCACAGCATCATCTTTCAGGATTTGAAATAGCTCAACTGGAATTTCATCACCTCCACTAGGTTTGTTTTTAGTGATGCTTTCTAAGGCCCACTTGACTTCACATTCCAGGATGTCTGGCTAAGTGAGTGATCACACCATTGTGATTATCTGGGTCTAGAAGATCTTTTTTGTACAGTTCTTCTGTGTATTCTTGCCGCTTCTTCTTAATAGCTTCTGCTTCTTTTAGGTCCATACCATTTCTGTCCTTTATTGTGCCCATCTTTGCATGAAATGTTCCCTTGGTATCTCTAATTTTCTTAAAGTGATCTCTAGTCTTTCCCATTCTGTTATTTTCTTCTATTTCTTTGCGTTGATTGCTGAGGAAGGCTTTCTTATCTCTTCTTGCTATTCTTTGGAACTCTGCATTCAGATGCTTATATCTTTCCTTTTCTCCCTTGCTTTTCACTTCTCTTCTTTTCACAGCTATTTGTAAGGCCTCCTTAAACAGCCATTTTGCTTTTTTGCATTCCTTTTCCATGGGGATGGTCTTGATCCGTTTCCTGTACAATGTCACGAATCTCTGTCCATAGTTTATCAGGCACTCTTTCTATCAGATCTAGTTCCTTAAATCTATTTCTCACTTCCACTGTATAATCATAAGGGATTTGATTTAGGTCATATCTGATGGTCTAGTTGTTTTCCCCACTTTCTTCAATTTAAGTCTGAATTTGACAATAAGGATTGCATAGGTTTTTAACCTTAAGTGGATTCATTTTCAAAACAGTCTCATTATCCTACAGCCTGGGAAGATCCAAACATTCAGTGACTGATGATAGCTGGCCTCCTCCTCACCCTTCTACTAACTTAGGCATCTAGGATTGTCAGCAGGAAAACTGAGCTCCATGCAGCATATTATAGCTGGTAAGATCCAAGCTGAGAACAAGGAAGAGCTAGGCTTCACAAAGTAAAATAAAGAAATGAGTCCTGCAAAGTCATACATCATTATTTCATTAGTTGTAGTAGTCTACTTTTCTAAGTCTGTTCTCTTGCACAAAGTAACTAACCTCAACTCAGACATTGTCCTCTCAGATAAGTAACAGGCTGCAGAGGCAAGAGGGCGTGGCTGCTGTAGTGCTTCTCCCGGACATGGAAGTTTGGCCAGAAGTTTCATCGTGTCTGAGTCCCAACAGGAATGTGGACAGAAGGCTTGCTCTCTACACAGGACGAGGCATTTGAAAGTATTTATGTTGTTTTGGTGACTTGATCAACTGAAGCACCAGTTTGGAGAACTGATTGAAGGCTTCCTTGATAACTCAGTTCATAAAGAATCTGCCTGCAGTGCAGGAGACCTGTGTTCGATCCTTGGGTCAGGAAGATCCCCTGGAAAAGGAAATGGCAAACCATTCCAATATCGTTGCCTGGAAAATCCCATCTACAGAGGAACCTGGTGGGCTGCAGGCCATGGGGTCGCAAAGAGTCATGCACGACGGAACAACTAACACACAAACAGTTGGCAAAAGGACAAAGAACACTCAGGTGTGTTAGCTGATGTGTTGCCTACAGAAGGCCGACAGTTAGAAGGATGCTGGCTGCTTTGTAAAGAGTGTAGAGTTATTCTTCAAACTGTCACACCTATTGTAGGACTGTCTTTTAAAAACATACTTATTTATTTATTGAACGTGCCACAGGGCATGCAAGATCTTACTTCCCTTGCATGGATGTGTGGAATCATAACCACTGAACTGCCCAGCACACCCCTAGAACTGTCTTGTAATTTGAGATGTATCAGCATGGTAGGACAATAAAGTGTAAAATTTATGTTTTAACACACTTTCCCTTAAGAAAATGATGGTAAAATTGCAAAAACTAGAAACTATAAATCATTATTTTTATACTAACAACTCTATGAGCTAAAATTTGCTTGTATATGACATGGCTGCACTAATTTAACAATGCAGTTATACTAAATTTCAGGCCTAAATATCCAGCCATATGTTATTCATTTCTACCGCCATGGTCCAAAAGCACAACAGAGGTGTTTTCTAATTCCCTTTTTGATTTTCTTAAATGCTATAGCTGTTCACATTTATATTGTTGAATTTCCATGTACGTGAAATTTCCAGTTTTACCTCTACCATTGATTTTTAGTTGTATTCCTGTGATCAGAAAATATAATTGGTATGATTTCAGTGTTCTTACATTTGTTAAGACTTTTTTGTGACTTATCTTTTCTACTTTGAGTTGTGAACAAAAAAAAAAGAAAGAAAGTAAAAAGGCAACAGTATTAAAAAAGAATTCTAACCAAAAATATCATTTCAGAAAATAAAAGACTGCTTTATAAAGCAAGAATTTAATTTTACCATCAATTTACTTGCAGTCCTTTTTTGATGAAATTATTTTTTGGTTAAAATTCTTTTTTGATATTGTTCCTTTTTCTCTCTCTCTCTTATTTTTTGGTAACTTTTAAAGTAGAAAAGTCTATCCCCACTGCCTGGTACACCGTCTTCAGGCTCATCTCCTATCATTTACTCCCAGCCGCCCTTAGCCCTGCTCTGCCACTCTGAGGGCCGGTGATGCAGAAGGATTTTTAGCAATTTGAGCCCTTCAAGGCTCACGCCCACAGAAACTCTGTATTAAAACTTCTTTCTGTATCCTTTTTTCCTGTCTTAATTTTCTGCCTAGAAATTCTCAATCTCTGACATAATCTATATTAATTATCAGCTGTCTTCCCCAACCATAATGCAGCTCCAGGAGAGCAGTGATTTTGTTGTGTTCTCAGCTGTATCGCCAGAGCCTGGAACACACCTGATAAATAATAATGCTCAATAAATATTTAGTGAATGAATGATTGAACAAACCTGTGTACTGAGTACATACATCTGAAGAACTCTCCAGACCCTCTTTTACCTGGCTTACTACTGTGAATCTTTAAGATTTACTTTTCAATATCAATTGCTCAGAAATCCTTTCCTGTTTTTTTCTCCCATCTTCATCCTTATTCCACTGTATTGCAATTGCTTGCTTATTTCATTATGTCTCCTTTGCATGAAGGCAGTGATCATGTGAGCCCTGTTCACATCCGTGGCCCCATTCCTGACACAGAAAGGTATCACACATATCTTTGTTCTTTTTCTTAATACCATTCTTCAAACATAACATGCATTTTTAATCTTCTAAACTTTTCTTTATACTATTTAGTTGTAAAATACTATTTCTACACATCTATTTGCCTCCCAAGTGGCTCAATAGTAAAGAATTTGTTTGCCAAGCAGGAGATGCAGGTTTGCTCCCTGGATCAGGAAGGTCCCCTGAAGCAGGAAATGGAAACCCACTCCAGTATTCTTTCCAGGGAAATCCCATGGACTGAGGAGTCTGGCAGGCTACAGTCCATGGGGTGGTAAAGAGTCAGACACAACTTAGCAATTAAACAGCAGCAGCACACTTCTATTTGATATATCTAATTTATTAGTACATCAGTTTCTATCATGTACGCCTAAGAATTATTTTTCCTATTGTTCTCAAATTGTGCACCAGTGCACCTTGGGATGCCACAGACTTTTCACAGGGGAACTACAGGATATTTTAATGTTTTGGGAGAACTACAGCAACATCATGTGGATACCACATGAGATACTTATGGTTCCACATTTGATTGTGTTTCAATAACATTATATCTTTGTGAAGCTGGGGTTTAGTGGTTTTTGTGATAAAAGGCAAGTAATGCATGAAAATTAATGTGGAACAGAAAAGCAGGATGTTAGTTTCCCCTGTGATTCCAAGTATTGAGAAGTGCACAATACCCACCAAGCTCTTGCATCTCATTATATATAATGATGGCTGGGACTGAAGTAAAAATATTACTTTTACCTTTTAAGGTATATGTATTATTTTTTACATAGTTCCTAAACACTAGGAAACAAACCTTATTAAGCTGTTTGTATATCTTAGATATTTCTTTTGACCTGGTTAGGAAGGGAATGAAAGATTACTGAGATGCTATGGGGAACATGAACCAAGACAGTTTAAAAACCTCTTTATCATCTAAATTAGTGCTCCAATTCCAAACTTTTAGGTCAAATTCACAAATATTGCATACACTCGAGTATACATCTACTTCTACAAACTGTCAAACATCTGTGGAGTTGATCATTTTTTAGTAGACTGTAGTCTGATAAATGTGACGTCAATAAGGCCTCTTTCTTTTCATCCCTCATTCTGTCCTTCACACTTCCCAGCTCCATGTCCTGCTTTCTCATTCTCTCTTTGATCTATGTGAGTTTCCTTTTATATTGATTAGTGTGGCTGAGTAAAAGATTTGGTCATTTCCTCTTTTACTAGTAAAAAGACTTATCTGGATATATTTCCCCAAGTGTTGATTAGAGCTAAGAACCTTATTAAATTAAGGGAACTGTACATTTATCCCCTTCCCCTGGTGAATATTGCCCTTATATTTACCAAATTCTTGATGAATATCAGTTATCACTGAGTACTTCATTTTGGCACAAAATGAAGCATAGATCCTCAAATAATTAGCTTGTTAGGGGCAACAAGCAGAAACGTTAGTTGTTGCTTTACAGCAATTATTTCATTAAACTTAAGCATTTGACCAAAAATCTTTTTATCACCTGTTTCCAACAAAGGTAACAGTCACCGTATGGTTTTTTTTATTTTCTACCTTCAAAGTGACAATTAGGCTAAAGAAAAGATGTTTTAGAATACACTTCCCCACCTTTTGCTGCCCTTTTCCTGAAAGAACTCCCACTTGATCCTTTTGCTTTTTCCATCTCTCCAAGTCTAGAGTAGAACCCTCAACCCGGTCTATGCCTGAACCCACTGGGTTCCTTCAGCAGAACGTATCTTTGCTCCCTGGTCATTCACGTGCTTGTCCTATCCCTAACTGTACCATGCTACACACACATCATTCTCTCTTTGCCCACATGGATACGACTACTACATCTAGACCCCTTAGAAAAAGGAGTAGAGAAATAGGATATCAATTGTCTTTTCAAAAGACATCAATACAACCTAGTAGACCAGTTTAGGGCTTCCCTGGTAGCTCAGCTGGTAAAGAATCTGACTGCAATAGAGGAGATCCTAGTTCAATTCCTGGGTCAGGAAGTTCCCCTGGAGAAGGGATAGGTTACCCACTCCAGTATTCTTGGGCTTCCCTGGTGGCTCAGACTGTAAAGAATCTGCCTGTAATGCAGGAGACCTGGGTTCAATTCCTGGGTTGGGAAGATCCCCTGGAGGAGGGCATGGCAACCCACTTCAGTATTCTTGGCTGGAAAATCCCCATAGATGAGGAGCCTGGTGGGTTACAGTCCATAGGTCAGAAAGAGTCAAACATGACCGAGTGACTAAGCACACAGCACAGACCAGTTTAGGAGGAAATCAAGAAATGACTATGGGATTGTGTGGCAAAGAGCTCAGGGAAGATAAAAGAATGCTTCGTAGAAAGCTATAGCTTCAACAGCATTCTACCATGGGACTAGACTGAAATCAGTTGTATTACATGTCTCCAAATGGAAAGTACTCTCTGGTTTCCTACAATGTGATTTTCTGGTTACCTTTCAATGATCTATTACTCTTGCAAAGTTCAGGTGTTTGTTTTTTGGCAGCAAGTCATTTATTTACCTGGCACATCTGGTCAGCAATTTGTAATGACTATGTCGTCTTTCTTACATGAAGAAATGTAATGCAAATAAAAAGAAGGATTAAGGAAGTATTAAAAAAAAGCAGAGACATTACTTTGCTGACAAAGGTCCATCTAGTCAAAGCTACATTTTTTTTCAGTAGTCATACCAGCCATTTCATTCTCTGTTGTCCCCTTCTCCTCCTGCCTTCAATCTTTCCCAGCATCGGGGTCTTTTCAAATGAGTCAGCTCTTCGCTTCAGGTGACCAAAGTATTGGAGTTTCAGCTTCAGCATCAGTCCTTCCAATGAATATTCAGGACTGATTTCCTTTAGGATGGACTGGTTGGATCTCCTTGCAGTCCAAGGGACTCTCAAGAGTCTTCTCCAACACCACAGTTCAAAAGCATCAGTTCTTTGGCACTCAGCTTTCTTTATAGTCCAACTCTCACTTGGATACCACTCCAAGCACTGTCAACAGCAATCTTACAAAATTCAAAATGATATTCCTCTGCTGACTCCTGCTCTTCTGGAATTTAACCAACCCTTGCCTGTTTGGACTGCCTTGAGATCCATACTTACAGCACTCCTCAGTGAAGAGCCTGAGGACAGGCAGCAGGCACTGGGGTTGATACAAAGAAAGCAAAAGCTCAAAGCTCTGCTAGTGTTTTGTTTTATATTTTGTTTTAAATGATGTCTATATGCGTCAAATCTTACATTTAGTACAATCATGTTTGCAAAAGACCAATGCTATTTCCTTGTGACTATGTATGTTCTGATCTTATTGATGTCTTTCCTCACCCCATTTATCATTTCAGACCAACTAAGTCTTCAGTCTGGTTTAAACATAATCTGTTGATCAAACCGTTGAGTTATTTTTTTTTAAATGCTTTACAAGGCTTTAAAAAATACTTATTTTAATTTTATGGCATCACCAACTCAGTGGGCATGAGTTTGAATAAACTCCAGGAGTTGGCTATGGACAGGGAAGCCTGGTGTGCTGCAGTCCATAGGGTCACAAAGAGTTGGACAGGACTGAGCGGCTGAACTGAACTGAAGGAAGTGTTGTCCCTTCAGAAAAGCTGTATAATGAATTTCAAAAGATCTTTTCAAGTTAATATCTTTTACTCTGTG